>NC_132793.1:28780000-33780000 GCF_048418805.1 Vulpes vulpes
TTTCTTTTTGGATTTGTGGGTTGTTGCCTCGTACTTTAGATCACCCTTCAATGAACGTCTTTATTTGTGAAATCCTTTTCACATGTAAGGTGACCAGTCAAGCTGGGTCTCCGGAAGTGGAATTTTAGGGTCTAGAGGTCGAAAATTACCTGAGGCTCTGAAAATACCTGGCCAGATGGCTTTCCAGAAGGCACTGGTACACTTCTCTGGCAGGCCTTGCATTCCTTCCATGCCACCCTCACCCACCTAGGAGCAGTTTGGGTGGTCCAGTGACTGCAGACTATACATCCTGTCCAAACCTAACACATCCATCATTTCCAGTTGGGGACGAGGACAGGATGGGCTCATGGAGTGAGTCAGTTCCTGCTGTGGACCAGGTACTTGATAGTTGTTACTCTAGTCAGACCTCAAAGAAGAGCCATTTCTCACAGAGGCACAGGTTGACGGTAGGATACAAACATTCACAGACAAGTGAGGCTCAGCATTGCCGGACCCCACTGCCTCCCATGAGGACTAGCTGAGTGTCTCCCTGAGAGCTGAGGACAACAGGCCCATGTGGTCAGACTGCACAGGTGCCAAGTGATGGTGAGGAGGATGCAGGGTTGGGAGGGCACACCTTTTCGGGCTGCGTGGAGCTTACACAAGAGTGAAGCCAGGGGACACCTGGATGGTTCAGGACCCTGAGCGTCTGCCTTTGGCTCAGGTTGTGATCCCGGGGTCCTGGGATCGAGTCCTGCATTGGACTCCCTCCTCTGCTTGTGTCTCTGCCTCTCTCCTTCTATCTCATGAATAAATAAATACCTCCCCCCCCAAAAAAATGAAGCCAGAGCAAGGGGGGATTTGGAGGGATTTCCAGCATGCCATGGAAGACTGCTCTGATTGCATTGTTCAGGGTGAGAGCAAGCAGGCACTCTGAAAGCCCAAGATGAGTCCATGTGCTGCATAGATGAAGCATTGTTGCCCTGGGTGCCTGCCTAGGATGGGGTTCTACGTAGCCCTGATTGAGCAGCTCGGTCTGCGACAGCGGGCTGGTGGCAGTCGCTGGTTCGAGGCTGATCTTCGTAGGCTCTTGTGTTCTAGGCCTGCACTAAGACGGGTCCCTGAAAGGCTGGTAGCTGGTCTTGTTCATGAGGCTGGCACCCAGCAATTCCCAAAGAATAGCTAATCATAATAGGACCAGGCACTGCGTCAAGTTCTGTGTATTCATTTGGCCCTCATAATAACCTGTGATTCGGTACAGGAAACAAGACCAAGGAGCAAAGGGCTTAAATTTGCCACAGTCAAGTGGCAGAACCTGTTAATGGCCACAGGTTCTGGCTCTAGGACCTCGTTCTTTTTTTTTTTTCTTTTTTAAGAATTTTATTTATTTGACAGAGCAGAAGGGCAGGGATGATGAGCAAGCAGAGGGAGAAGCAGGTTTCCTGCTGAGCAAGAGCAAGGAGCCCAACGTGGGGCTCGATCCCAGGACCCTGAGATCAATGACCTGAGCCGAAGGCAGGCACTTAACCAACTGAGCCACCCAGAGCCCCCAGAACCTCATTCTTAATCCAACTCCCGAATCACCCCTGCCCCTGGCTGTGGGATTCTGGCCCCTTTTGAGACCTAAGAGCTTTGGTTAACTCAGACAGGTTCTTAGGGGGCTGAGCCTCACTTGTCTGTGAAATAGGATAAACTCAAGCGTGCCATGAAGCTTCAGTACAGCACAATTAGGGCAAGGAGGGAAGGGGGCCGAAGCCTAGAAAGACTGATGGCTAGGGTCCCATGGCATCTTTTCCTAGTAGTGCAGGGATGGGGTTCGTGATAGGATTTTGTAGCCACAGCCAGCAGGCCTGGGTTCCCAGCCAGGGTCTGCTTCTCTGTCAGTGTGATGTTTAATCATGTGAGTTAACCCATGCCTCAGTTTCCCTGGGAGAATAATGTGTGTCAATGGTAGGACGGTTGTAGGGAATCTAGAGTCACTCCCTGTAAGGTATTTAGAAACCTCCCCAGCCCATCACAGCTCCTACCATCTCTGGGATGGGTGCTGGCCTCTAGTCTGGCATCTGGAGCTTGGAGGTACCCCAAGCCCACCAGCCTAGTGTCCATTTATCCCCTGCCTTCTGTCTTCTGTCTTCCAGGTTGATCCTCGGGACCCACAGTCTCATCGTGTCTCACACAGAGGACGGCAGAGGGTGCAGGCAGTGGCTTGGTCAGTTGGTGATCTCCCGACAGCTGGATCTCCGGCAATGTGAAGCTTTTGTTTGGGTTTCCCTCCCACTCCTTTTAGTTTTGCTTAATTTTTTAAAATCTTATTTTATTTTTTGTCCTTTTTTTTTTTTCTCCTTTTTTAATTTAAACGATTAAGACTTCAGAAGAGCAGGAAACTATGCTACGGAGAAACAACATGGACAAAGCATATGTATAAATTTCATTGTTAATTTTTATAAGGGGTTAGGGAGCTATGTTGTTTTGTTCCTTTATTTTCCCTCTATCTCCTTTGTTTCACCCACCCCTTGGTTCTGCTTAGAACACCTCACTTCCCCAGAGAAGGCCAGCCTTTCTGTGGAGAACCAGGCTGGGTCCCAGAACATGAGTGAGACTTGAAGACAGGAGGCAGCCGGACCCCCCGGGGGCTGCTCCTGGCCAGCCCTTGGGCCTTATAAATGGTCCGAGGTGAAGAACCACCTGAAAGAGGAAGAAGACAGGGTTTGACCAGGAGGACGCAGAAAAGAAAGTCTAAACTGCGGGTTTGTTCTCCTTCAGCTGCTGGAAGACCTGGGCCACACCAGGACTCGCAGTAGTGGGAGTCCATTCCCTCTTCTGCCCTTTATAACCAGGAGTACTGGGGGGGAAGGGGAGGGAAAGGCGATGGGGGGCCCTACAGAGGTGACTATTCCCCACTTCCCAGTGGTCAAGCGCCAGCCCAGCCTAGCTCTACAAGCCTACCTTTCTGTTAGTGGTTTCCCTCCCAGAGGAAGACCCCGAGGAAAAAACTGTCGTGCCAAACCTCTGCCTGGAACATAGCTGGGTCTTCGGTGGGCATCTGTCACTCCTGTGAGGACAGCACCCATCACCTCCTGCCTCCTGGATCATCTCCTTCCCATGTGTGCCCGCCAAACATCCTGGTTGTCACAGAGACCACCTAAGTCCCAGAGATCTGGTTGTGACCTGGCCATAAGAACAGGGTGTCCTGAACTGGCTGCCACTGTCATCTCCTTGCAGTGAAGGGTGTGTCCCCTGCACGTGGGCCCGTGGAGTCAGAGCCAGCGACAGTGTCAAGCACCATCTTCCTCACCCCCAGGGACTCACTGTTAGATGCCCTCCCTCAGCATAAACGTGTCTGGTGGGAAAAGAATAGACCCGCCAAGAGCAGGGAGGGGATGAGTTAGGAACACCACTACCCCCACCCTCCACCCCCCGCAGCTGTCAGGTGTCCATTTGTGGCCTGCCACCACCTTAGAGCTTCCCCAGCGTGGCCCTATTGACCTCAGCACCAGCGTCTGTGTGGCCACAGTCTGTGTGGCCATCTGGCCCTCTGCGGCTCTCACACTGCTCCCTCCTCTCGGGCTTCTGAACCGGAGTGTTTGTTCCTCAAAGGGGCAGGTGGCTGGGCCTATGTTGTCCCTTTCACCCACAAGCTACTGGGGCATCTCCAAAGGCTTTCCCCCCCTTTACAGTCAAGCAAGACAGGGTCTCAGGGGGAAGGGGAAAGGAATTCTTTTATGTTCATTTTTTGTTTTATCTAAACCAGCATAGGATTGATAGGGGAGGCAGTCAGAGATTGTTCGGGTTGGTGTGTGACCAAGGAGGAGGGCTTTTCCCCAAAAGCGGCAGTCCTTTGGCCCTGGGCATTTGGGACAGACTAAGGCAACACCAGCCCAAACTTGCAAACTCACCACGTGTTTGCTGGCATCCTCTCACCCTTTCTCAAGCCCCTTAAGTACCAAGGCAGCCAGTTGGCCACAGTTAGGGCAGCGGGTGGGAGCCATGCCTTTCCCTTCCTTGTGAAATCCTTTGTGCCCGCCTGCACCCTGGCTCCCTTCTGGCTTCTGGGGCCTCCAGGAGTGTGCCCTGAACTGCCCCTGGGAGGGTAGGGAGCACAGCTTCCCTGCCTGCAGCTCACTCCCCTTCTCTACTTGTGCCCCCCACCCCCGCCCTCCCTGGCTGCAGCCCGGTCTGCAGGTCCCAGGTGAAGGCTCAGGCCTAACAAGGTATTCCCTTTCCTTTGATTTTCTTCTGCCCTCCCAGGGCTCTATCCTCCATCCGGATCAGGTCTCAGAGCTGGGGTAGTCCCCCTCTGTTATTTCTCTTGGCATCAGAGTAACCCGTGTAGGTCACAGGATGTCTCTCTGCCTTCAGGGCAAGACAGGCAGCCTGGGAGGGGTGGCAGGCTTCTACACACCCTGGTCTTGCAGGACTCAGCCTACCCTTGCTTGGTGGCAGGGCCTCCCTCCCTGGCTCATCACGGCCAACTCGTTAGCCCCGAGTGCCTGTCTCTCCCTCCTGTCCCCCCCCCCCCCATCCCTGCTCCCTGCTTTGCCCAGCTTAGGTGCCCAGGTGGTCAGGTGGACGGCAGCCCAAAGTAAACACCGGCTCTGCCCACAGCTAGTGGACTAGCCGTGATTAGACCCGGTTAGTTCCCATCCACTTCTCAGCCACCCCACCCCCAGCAGTCCCGCTGTGGCCCAGCCTCCTGCCTCTTCCTGCCCTTCATTCCCTCCACCTGCATCTGCCACCTCACCTCAACATCACCACATCCGTAAGGCCTGTCCAAGTTCTAGGAGTTTCCAAACCTTAAAATAGTGGTCATTCTTTTCTCCTTGGATCTGTGAACCAGTTAGCCCATAGTGGGGAGGTTCTGGGCCTGAGACCTGGTGGGTCTTAAGCTCAGTTTCCCCACCGGCAAGAGGACTCAGCAAGACAGATCATAGTGCCTTATCCCATGCCCTACCTTGACCAGACCTGCTGGCTCAGCTGGAGGTCGGCAGTGTCCTCCCTACCTGTCCTCCTGGCACTTAAACTTCACTCCCACCCACAGAGAGCCACGAGGAAAGGGTCTCCCCCCACCCCACCCCCCCGCCGCCCCCAGTCCTTGCCCAATCCTTCCTCGAGGCTGCAGCCGGGCACAGGGCTCCCCGCCACCACCAGGGTACTAGCAGCAGCTTTAGCTGAGGACAGAAAAACCATGCTTCCACCAGGTGTTCTCTCTCTGCCTCTCATGACCCAGCAGGTCCCCTGCCTCTTACCTCTAGCCAGGAGGATGCCACAGTCTGTGCGTTCAAGCCTGGCTCTGGCTGACCCCTTTCTGGGCACCGGGGACTAAGGCTTCAGGCCTTAGCCCCTCCACTCATCCCAGAGGCATTGGGACAGGAGAGTGAAAATTCTGGCCTCCCACCTTGCTGTGGTTTGGCCCCCTGTCGGCTGCCTTTAGGAGGGAGCTATTCATTGTTTACTTAGAAATACCCTGTTTACAGCTGGAGGAGAAATGTGCCCAACACTGGTGGAGAGCTGACTCCTGGCCTGGCCTCCTGTCCAGCACTGCCAGTGGTAGTCCCAGAGCGAATGAAGGTGGAGACGGGAGGGGCGCGCGCCCAGCACTCCCTCTGCTCCCGACCCCGCGGTGCTAAGACCACTCACCACCTTCCTCGCAGTCTTCTCGCCCCCCGGACATTCCCTGCCTCAACCATTCCCTTCCTCCAAGGTTCTCTGCACCTTGACATATCAGCTGTCTCCTAGAAAACCAGTGTTTGGAGCAATAACATTATTTTTGCTTGAGTCATTTTTTCTAAGAAAAGGTTTAAAAGCTGGCACTGTAGGAACATTCTATTTTCTATGTTTCTGTGTTGCAGCTTACCTTTTTAGAAGACAGATCTTGATGGATGCCTGGGTTTCAGCCTCAGAGTATCTTTTGGAAACTCGGAACAGCAGAAGTTGGGCATTCACCCCCTATGAAGGGAACCCCAAACTCTGTGCCCTCACCTTGCTCCATGCTGCCTGGGCCCCTGGCCCTACCCAACAAGAGCACCTCTCACCTTTGATCCTCCTTGCACCCCTGCCCCACCATACACACACATCTGGGGGCACAGGTGGCTCTTGGGCTGTTGCTTCCCCCCAATTCCTTTCCCCTTCTTTAGCCTGTGTTGGCCCCCAGACAGGCATGGTGCGACTGGAGGACCCCCTGACAATGACAAGCTTGGGGCTGAGACCATCCTCCCACAGTGGGCTGAGGCACAGCCTTTGGGACACCAGGCCGGCCCTGATCCTGCCTGCCAGGCTCAGAGGATGGGGATTCCTGTCCAGGGAGATGCTCCTCAGAGGGGGAGCTAGGAGGTGGGACACGAGAGTTGGCAAATGTCAGCTTCCAATGGCCACCATCAAGAGGTGAACCCACTGCCATCAGTCGCCCGGAGGTCCCCACATCTTTTTCCAAGAGAGGCCACAAGTGGAAGGGAGTTTGTTCAGGAACACTCTAAAGAAATCTTTTGTGCCCAAGGGGGCCTCTCCCATCAGAGCCGGGGAGTATGTTGCAAGGATTCAGCACTCACCGTGGGGCTGACTTGGGTGTGAGGGAGGCACAGAGTAACCCAGGCACAGAGTTAGCTTCAAATACTAGTTAATAAATCTATTTTTCTTTATTTTCTTTTTTTGCACAGAAGCTGGTAATCTAGGACCTTCGTGTGAACAACTTTATATGAATATTTTTTGTACTTGGTTTACTTGGGTTGGTATGATACATTATATTTAAGTTCCTTGAACACTGTGGATTCCCCCTAATGTGTATGAATGACTGAGGCTTTGTAAATTAAGGGACGTTTGTGTGAATAAAGTTACTTGATGGGGTCAGAGAAGCCATATGTGATTTGAAAATGAGTGCTTTGTGGTTTTGTTGCCGCCCGTCCTTGGGGGGAGGGAGAAGCCAACCCCGCAGCTCCCAGTCCTCGTGGCTGAGCAGCACCAGAGCAAGGGACACCTGGCTGCTGGCAGAGAAAACTGCCTGGTGGCCTTGGACTAGCCTTCCCACCCCACCCTGGAGCAGGCCCTCAGAAGGAAGAACCCGCCCAGGGCACAGGAATCCACACCAGCCTGGCCAGCTGTCACAGGGATTCCCCTCCAGCCCCAGCACTGCTTCTGCAACTTTTGCCCTCAGGATTTTTATCCTAGAGATAAGAGAAGTCCCCAGACCACAGCAGCGGGGGAAGGGAACAGGGCCATCCCTGAAAAGCTCAGGGGGAGCGGTGGGCTCTGGGAGGGGCAGGAGAGAACACCTTTGTGGGCTGAGGGGGTAACACCCACATCCAGAGAGCAGAGGGCTCTAACTGGGTGAAGCCACAGTGGTGACCTTGGTGGAAGAAAGACCGTCTAGCCCATCTCCCCTGGCCTGGCCAGCGGCAGCCACAGCCCATGAGGAATGAGGCCTGGCACTCATTAAAAGCCAGGTGCTTCTGTTAATAGCTACCAGGCCACATGGGAGGTGGGGTAGATGTGTGTCCCTCTGCTGATGAGACAGCTAAAGCCCAGAGTCCTGTGGAGTGCCGGGTGAGTGCTTGGTGCCCCAGGAAAAGGGAACTTCTACCCTTTGCTGGTGAGGACAGGGCATTTAGTCTCACTGCACATCTCTTTTCTCAAGCAAGATGGCAGTGACAGTGCTCCCTCCAGAACCGTTGAGGCCAAATGGGAACCTCCTGTTGGGCCCAGCACTTAGTAGGCTTTCAACAGATGCTCCTAGAGTTCCCTTCTCCCAGAAAGGCAGGTTTGGGATGTTCCCAGAGTCTGCTGGCCGATAAGCCCAGGCTCCCGGGCCTGCACAGCCTTCTGGAAAGCTGCTCAGTCTGTAAGGTAAGTGGTGGGCCCCAGTGTTTTACTTGGGGCCCACCACTCGGGCTGCTCGGGGATTGGACCTGTGGACCCAGGAATCATAAAACTGGAGGCCGAGTCAGGCCTCTGGAATGTGTGCCAGAGGAACAGATAAGTCTGCCTTCCTCCCTGATCTGAGAGTGAACACGCCACATTCCAGGCACAGGCTTTGGTGTCTGGGGACGAAGCTTCTTGCAAAGGATCCTTCTGGGCTTAGCCTGGAGCCTGGAGAAGGACGACCCACAAGTTTGCTTTAATAACTTGGCTGAAATAATTCACCCTTTTGAATCGTACGGGTCAGGCGCTTTTCATATATTCAAAGTTAGTTGTGTAACCATTGCACCGTCCGATTCCAGAACATTCTTCCCACCTCAGAAAAGAAATCACACCCGTTAGCAATCGCTTCTCATCCCCTCCCAAATGCTCACTCCCAGCCCGAGGCAACCGCTAATCTATCTTTTGTAAATGGATTTGCCTATTCTGGACATTCCATGTAAATGGAATCACACACTAAGTGGCCTTTGGTGTCTGGCTCCTCTCACTTCACAGTAGTCTCCAGGCCCATCCATGTCCTCCCGTGTGTCAGTGCTTTGTCCCTGTTTATTGTTGAATCGTACTCCATCGTGTGGAAACACCGTGTTCCCTGTCTCCATGCATCGTTGGTGGACATTGGATTATTCCTGTTTGGGGGCTCTTAGAAATAATGCTGCTGTGAACCTTTGTGCACAAGTTTCTGCACAGACCTGTGTTTCTGATTGCCTTGGACACCTAACATACGTCGCAGAATTGCTGGTCATACGGTAACTACAGTGGTTGAGGAACCGCCAGATTGCTTTCCAAAGACACTGCACAATTTCACGTTCCCACCAACGAGGTGCAAAGGTTCTCCTTTTTTCACCTCCTCACCAACACTTGCTACTGTCTTTTTTATTGCAGTCATCCTGGTGGGTGTTAGAGATGTCGACACCATTGTACTACTTATTAATGGCAGATGAGGGGAGAATCGCAAATAGGGACTTTAGAGTCCGATGCAGTCACTGATCCAGCAAGTATTAGGTACCTAGCAGACTGACTCTGCTATGTACTGGCTCCCTTGACCTTGAGACAGATCACCTTTCTGACTTCATTTTCTCATCCAGGAAGTAGTAAATACCCACTTCATGGAAGGGTGGCTGGTGAGACTAAAGGTTTGTCATGCAAACTACATGGTGGGCACTGCTCAGAGCATTTCCTTGTCCCTGTGTCCTAGGCATGGGGTCTAAGTAGGGCAGGCCTCCGAAATGAGGCTCTCAGGGCTCCCAACATGTTGGATTCGGCATGGGTGATGAGGAACAGGTCACCATAACGCAAGGTCCGTTGATGACCACACATGCCGAGCAGAGAGGTCTGTGTCACCCAGGCCCTGGGAGGGAGGGCTCTAGGTGTCTGGAGCTGGCCAGGCTCGCTCCCATGGATGGAGCAGGCAGGCATCTGGGCCCTCACTGACCTCTACTAAACCTGCTCCCGAAGCCTCCCAGGCCCTGCTAGCAAGGAGCCCTGGGTCCAGAGGAAGGAGCCACAGGACAGGCAGGGCATCATGGTGGGCTGGGCCAAGCAGGAGGGAAGCTCCAGAGGCTCTGGAGCAAAGACCTGGAGACCTGCTGGAGGTGGGAGGCCTGAGGCCACACTCAACCGTCCAAGCTCCCTATGTGGACCCAGCCCTCTCCCACCCCACTACGGCCCCTGAGCCAGCAGCACCTAGATAGCCCGCAGCGGACGTAGCACCGTCCCTCGCCCTGCGCTGGCCTCTCCACTTGAAGCGTCGCAGCACCTCCCTGGCTCCTGGGAGGTGTTTGCCTCACCACATCCCACCCTGAGGAGCTAAACGAGGGTTGATGGCATTTGATACCCAGCTCTCCGTCCAGCCCACACACAGCAGAACAAGCCAAGGTGCAAGAGCCTCAGTAGATCTTCATTGCACAGAGAATATTGCCCAGACCCTCTCCTTGGCCTGTAGAAGGCACTTCTCCACCTGCCGCCTCTCCCCATGCTTAATGCTCAGGCCTGCTTGCTACCCAGCACCTCCAGGCTCTACCCTCTGGCCTGTTGGGCCTTATTGCTGTTCCTTCCTTCCTTCCTTCCTTCCTTCCTTCCTTCCTTCCTTCCTTCCTTCCTTCCTTGTTTGTTGTGAGAGAGAGAGCAAAGAGGGGCAGAGGGAGAGGGAAAGAGAATCTTAAGCAGACTCCCCACCCAGTGTGGAGCCCAATGTAGGGCTTGATCCCATACCCCAAGATCATGACTTGAGCCAAAATCAAGAGTCAGATGCTCAACCGACTGAGCCACCCAGGCACCCCTGTTGCTGACCTTGAAGCACACACAGGACATTTCCATCTTGGGACCCTCGCACTTGCTGCTCCTTCTGCCTGGAGCACATAATTTCTTGCTTCATCTCGGTCTCCAGTTACACACCTGAGAGCCCTTCCCTGGCCCCCTCATTTAAAGAAATGCCTCCTCACCATCACTCTCTCTTTAACATTAGCACTCTTTAGCACTGTCACTAGCAGAAAGTCGTTTTCTGTATAACATACCTATATAAATACCTGCACAAGTGTGTGTATAGATGTAAATAGTCTCTCCTATCCTTAAACAGCCCCTGACAGGGCCCATAGGAGGCATTCCATACATATCTAGTAAGTAGATAGATGAGAGCTGATTATATCAGTAGGAACACAGCCCCAGCGAAAGGAACTTGCTGGGGAGCCCACAGGGCAGAGGGCAGCATTCGTGAGCAGGGCCTGTGGTGGACAGCATGGCCCACAATGGACGGATCCAGTTCAGGGCTGTGTCCCTGTGTCATGTGTCAGACTCATAAAGGTAAATGAGGGGGCCATGCAGCATGCTGGCAATGAGGCAAGAACCAGGCCCCGGATTCCTGCTTCATCTCCAGCTGGTCTCTTAGCCACTGCCACTCTGGGTGCATGGAGGGAAGTGCTGGATAGGGAGATGGACATCACTCACCATCTGACATACGTTCAAATCTAGAAGCGGCAAAGTAGGAAAACCCAATTGGAACAAGAATCAAAAAACCTGGATCCTGATCCAGCCTGGCCTCCTGCCAGCTGTGTGGGATGTGGCAATCTTTCTCCTCTTGGGGCCTAATCGTATGGTGGATTCCGGAATCAGACAGAAGGGTTTGGATTACTGCTTTACCACGTACAGTCTCATGATCTTGGCATGTTCCTCTCTGAGCCTGTCCTCTTAGCTATAACATAGCAACAATACCAGTATCCACCTCATAGGTTTTTCTGAGAATTAATGAGATCGTTCGTGTGTCATCCATAGCACAGTGCCTGATGTGAAGTAAATCCATAAATGGTATCTATTGATAATATTTTTAATATTTTTAAATTCTTTAAGAGTTTCTCTAGAAAAAATGCTTGGACTGTTAAGGAATTCTGTGTGTCTCATTCTCGCCCTGCTCATGTCCCAGTGCATGATAAAGGCCCTGAGAAGGTCTGCATGAGCCCAGTTTCTCAAGCTTCTGTGATCACTAATGTTTCCACATTGAACACCTATTAACGTCTCCTGACACTGGGCTTCTGGGAAAATGCTTTGAGGCCTGCCTCAGGAGAAGCTAAACAAGACCATTGTTGCAGCTCTCAGATCCTGACTCCCCATCAGGGGATGTTAGCCACCCCATCCTGTTTCACATGGAGCTGGAATGACTTCCTTCTTGCAAAGGCCTCCAATAATTGTCTCCGCTTGGTCTACCGGTTCCTTGAGGGCAGATCAGAATATGAGGAATTTAATAACCGCAGTCTGAATCCCCTGCCAAAATGCTGTAGGGCCCTGGCCCAGACAACTTGAATGTGGTGAGAACACAGAGAACAGCTCCTCCAGCCAGCAGACCAGGCCTCTGCCAAAATCCTCACACTCCCGGTGCCCGTCTGGCAGAGACCAGCTACTCTGCAGCTAGCGCTGACCCAGCACTCTGAGCAGTTAGCCTTCTGCTGGGGGCGCCCGAGTGTGGTGGATGCATCTCGCAGGCCCTTCTGCAAGACTGCCAGGGGTCAAGTTGCTCTAGCTCTTTAGGACTTGATTTTATCCAATGAAAAAAATGGGCATTATAACCGCACCCTTATCTGTGAGGATTAGGTCTGGTTACCTGAACGGAGATCCCAGATAGCCGCAGGTGAAGCAAGAGATAAGCTGAGCTCTCTTACATAAAAAAAAATGTGAGGGGGTGCCTGGGTGACTCAGTAGGTTAAGTGTCTACCTTCTGCTTGGGTCATGATCTCGGAGTCCTGGGATCAAACCTTGCCTCTGGCTTCCTGCTCAGCGGGGAGTCTGCTTCTCCCTCTACCTCTCCCCCCACTCATTCACTCTCTCTCAAATAAATAAAATAAAATCTTTAAAAAAAAAAAATAAAGGAAATGAGAGGCTATTAATCCAGGGCAATCCACAGCTTCATACATGGGGAGATCCTATCTCCTTCTGTCTTCCTGTTCTGGCCTCTTCAGCAAGTGGCTGAAACAAGGTCACTTCCCAGTCCAGGATGGCTAGTGGAGCTTCAGGCATGTTCTCCTCATCCCAGGCAACATCAAGGAGGGACATGGAAGAGAGCCAGCCCCCTCCTTCCATGGAAGCTTCCCTGAAGTCCCACACCACCTTTCCACTTACATCACATCAGTTAGAGCTTAGCATGGCCATGTCCAGTGCCAAGGAGGCTGGGAAGCAGAGGGGGCAGCAGTCCTGTTACCAAGGTTGACGGAATCTGGGTGTCAGGGAGGCAAGTAGCCATCTGTGCCATGTGCGTGCCTCTCTAGATCACCCCAATAAAGGTTAGGCATTATCATTAATAAAAGTCCTGCAGGCCTGGGTTCAAAAGAAAAGAAAGAACCACATTGGCTAGGGGGCCTCTAAGGAAGCTTATTCAGAGCTGGGATAACAGCCTCATGGTGCAACCAACAGAACCACCTGATGCAGAGTTGGCTTGGGATCATTGTCTGTTAATATGTCATTTCTTCAGTTAGTACGTATGGAGTGCCATTTTCTAGTGCTGGGGACACAGCAGAGACGGGTGAAGAGACAGTATTTTGTGGTGATTAAGAGTGGTGTCTGAAATCCAGTGCCTGGGTTAAAGTCCCAGGCCTGCCACTTCCTGTGTGATCTTGGGCAGTTTACAAGCTCTAAGATGGAGAAAAGATGATAAACACCATCACAGGATTATTCTGAGGGTCAAAGGAATTAATACAAATAAAGTGCTCAGCACTTTATTGAACACTGAAAAACCCCCCTCTGATCTCTCCAGTGGACTCACGAGCTTCTCTACACCGACTCTGCTTTCTTCCTGCCCATGCTGAGCATTCACTGAGCGTGTTCTCTGCCGCCGCTCCCTGGAAATTCAAAGATGAAATACACCTAGACCTACATCCCTTCATCATCAGGATGTTCCCTGAGCCCCTACTGTGTGCCGAGCTCCGTGTCACAAGCGGACAGTCCTGAAGGCAACTAGGCAGAGGCGTGGAGTCAGGGGCGGGACACACAGAGGACATGCTCTGAGAACCCTGGCTCAGACGTGGATCGAGGGGCGAGGACACTTGGGGTCCGGCCCCAGTTCTGTGGGCGGCATGCAGCCTGCAGACATCCGTGATTCTGGACAGGCAGCCTGGCCAGGCCTGTGGACGGGGCCTGGGAGAGGAGGCCACCAACTCCAGCACAGAAAAGTAGCCCTTTATTTCCCTGGGTCATCAAATGAACAGTAATCTGGGAACAAAGGTGATTAGCTGTGGGTGCCTGCAGAGCTGAGCCAGTTGCCCTCCCACTGGAGCCTGCCAGTTCTCTGCTCTCAGGGCCCCAAGCCCTCTTCCTCTGACAGTTCCTTTGACCCCTTCCCCAACCCTACCTATTTTTGAGACCCTCCTGGCCCTCCCCTACCAGCTTCAGAGAGTGGTTGAAATCTGGGGTTCAGCCCACCCGTGTCAGTTACTAATTCATTGCCCCTCTTGTTTCAAACGCTCCTTCTATAAATACTCCATGATGAGCAGCAGAAGCCTTTAGGCATTTCTCCTGTAAAATGAGCACACTTTTAAGACCTCAGTAGAAGACTCTGGGGGGACATTGCAGAAGGAAAAAGCTTCCTGCAATTTCCAGCTTGGGAGGTAGCCTGGTAGGGGGCGGTGGGGGAAAAGAAAAAGAAACCATGGTGGTTTCTTACCCCTGCCAGGGGCCCAGCATTTGATCCACCCATGACCTTGCAGCCTCCGCCAGGTGAAAATCTGTCTACAGCCCTCCCGAATCCAAAACCCCTCCATGGCCTGCACACAATTGCCCATAGCTTGGTGCGACTCAGAGATGCAGCAATGCTCTCTCTGCAAGTCCGTGTGCAGTCCAGGTAGTCTGAAGGCCACCTATCCCTCGGGGACCCAGTCTTCCCCTTCCGCTGCCCGTGATGGTTGGCTGAAGGCCTGCTGCCCACCCCTGACAAACACACTCCCTCTGAAGGGTGGCCTTTTGCTAACCCCCCCCCCCCCAAGAAATTCCAGGTCAGCTCCAGCCTGGGTAGGCATCAAATTTTTCTGCTACCAGTGACTGAGCTATACCTTTCTCAGCAAGGTCTAAAAACCCTTGCATGGTGTTCTTCCTTAGGCATTTGTGAAAAGCTCCAGCTAACGTCATACCTAAAGGTAAAAGGCGGAATGCTTTCCCTCGTATGTCAGGAACAAGAAAGGATGTCTACTCTTACTATTCAATACTTACTATTCAATTAGCCAGTGCAAATGTGAGAAATACAATTAAAGATAAGGCATGAGATTAGAAAGAGGTATAGCTGTCTCGATTAGCACATGACATCACCATCTATGTAGAATATCCAATGGAATCTACAAAAAACCTCCCAGAATTAATTGAGTTTGGCAAGGCTCCGGGATATAAGATCAATATACAACAGTCAATTGTATTTTTATATGCTAGCAATGAATAATCAAGAATTGAAACAGAAAAAAAAACCCATTTACAATATCATTAAAAATGCTGAACTACTTAGAGATAAATCTGGCAAAAGATATGAAAGACTTGCACAGTTAACCTTACAAAGCATTGCTAAGAGAAATTAAGGAAAGCCTAAATACATGGAGAAATGTAAGTCAGTCCTCATTATTCGCAGATTCCACACTTGGAAATTCACAAATATGCTAAAATGTATCCAGAACCCCAAAATCAATAATGGCAGTGGTGTTGCAGTTACTCAGACGTGCACAGGGCAGCAAAAAATTTGAGTAGCCTGATGTGCATTCCCAGCTGAGGTCAAACCAGGCGACGTTCTGCCTTCTTGTTTCAGCTTTCATACCATAAGCAAGTGAGCAAGTGTCCTTTTTGCAATCTTTTTAGTGCTACATTTTTCACATTTGCCTTTTTTGTTGGTGATTTTAAAATCACCACCAAGCATAGTGCCGAAGTGGATCTGGGGTTCCTTTGTGCGAGAAGGCTGTGATATGCCTTACTGTGAAGGCCTTACTGAGAATATGTGTGTGTTAAACTTCATTCAGGCATGAGTTATAGCGCTGTTGGCTGTGAGTTCAATGTTTAATAAATCAACCATAGATATCACATAAGTTCCCTTTAAACAAAAACACACATAAAATAAGGTTGTTTATTGATCAATTGACAAAACCATGACCAGAGGCTCTAGGAACCTAACCTTGCATTTCCCTTAGAAGCAATAGTTCAGTATTCACTAATTCAACATTCACAGAGACTTTATAGACCATAACTACTGTGAATAACGAGAGTCAACTGTACCTTGTTCAGGGTGAGAAAACTCAATATTAAGACGGCAATTCTCCCCAAATTGATCTATAGGTTTGGTGCAATCCCAACCAAAATCCCAGCAGGTTTTCTGTAAAAATTGACAAGCTTATTTTAAAGCTCATATGGAAATAAAAAGGACCTAAAATGCTCAAAACAGATCTGGAAAAAAAAAACAAACTTAGAAGACTAATACTGTTTTTAAGAATTATTATGAAGTTACAGTCATCAGAACAGTAGGATAGTGACATAAGACAGACATATAGATCATAAGACAGAACAGAGTCCAAAAATAGATCCATACACATTCGAACAACTGATTTTTGACAGTTATGAAAGCAATGCAGTAGAGAAAGGATCGCCTTTTTAAAAATGGCAGTGGGGGGATCCCTGGGTGGCGCAGCGGTTTGGCGCCTGCCTTTGGCCCAGGGCGCGATCCTGGAGACCCGGGATCAAATCCCACGTCGGGCTCCCGGTGCATGGAGCCTGCTTCTCCCTCTGCCTGTGTCTCTGCCTCTCTCTCTCTCTGTGACTATCATTAAAAAAAAATAAAAATTTAAAAAAAATTTAAAAAATTAAAATGGCAGTGGGAGGTGCCTGGCTGGCTCAGTCAGTGGAGCATGTGACTCTTGATCTCTGGGTTGTGAGTTTGAGCCCCAGGTTGCTGATAGAGATTATTTAAAAATAAAATATTTTGGGGGTACCTGGGTGGCTCAGTGGTTGAGCGTCTGCCTTTGGCTCAGGTAGTGATCCCTGGGTCCTGGGATTGAGTCCTGCATCAGGCTCCCTGCAGGGAGCCTGCTTCTCCCTCTGCCTATATCTCTGCCTCTCTGTGTCTCTCATGAATAAACAAACAAAATCTAAAAAAATAAAAAATAAGAACAAAATGAAAATAAAATCTTTTTTAAACAATGGTGCTGAAATAACTGGATAAACGTATGAAGGAAGAAAAAAGAATTTCAATTTATGCCTCACATTGTATACTCAAATTAACTCAAAACAGTTCATAGACCTGAAGATAAAACCAAACACAATAAAACTTCCAGAAAAAAACGCAGGAGAAAATCTTTTTAGTCTACGGTTGAGCAGATATCCCTTAGACATGCCACCCAAAGCACAATCCATAAAAGAACAAGTGATTGAATTGAACTACATCAAAATGTAAAATTTCCGCATTTCGAGGGACCCTTCAGAGAACGCGAAGACAGAGCACAGACTGGGAGAAAATCTTTACAAAGCACATATTTAATAAAAGACTTGTATCCGGAATATTTAGAGAACTCCCAAAACTGAAGAGTAAGAAAAACAACCCAGTACCAAACTGGCCAAAGATTTCAATAGACATGTAACAAGTGAAAATAAACATATGGCAAACAGCTCGTCAAAAGATGCTCGGCATCACTTGTCACTAAGGGAATTTAAATGTTTTGAGTTTTTCAAATTGAAATTTAAAAAGGAAAATCCCAGCAAGATTATCACCACACACCTAATAGAATGGCTATGATTCTTTGGACTGACCACGACGGTCTGGGGGAGGATGTGCTCCGTGAGAACTCAGGCACTGCAGCCAGGCATGGAAAGTGTCACAATCACCTTGAGAACACGTGGACAGATTCTCAAAAAATTAAATATACCCCTCCTGTATGATCAAGCCATCCCAGTCCTAGATGTTTACTCAAGGGAAAAAGAAGTGTATGTTTTTTGCAAAGACTTACACGAATGTTCAGAGTAGCTTTATGTGTAATAGCCCCAAACTGAAAACAGCCAGGATGTCCAGCATTATATCGACACGTGGACAAACTGTGATGTGCCTATCCGTCGGAATGCCACTCGGCCACAAGAGTGATGACGTCTGGGTACCCACAGTAACAGGGAAGGATGGCAGTGACGATGCTGAGGGGAATGAAATAACGCGGGGGAGTGCAGAAGGGTGCTTCCATTTACCAAAAGCAAGCTCATCCACATGACTCAGCGGATTGGTGAAGGGCTGGAGAGGAGGGTGATCAGATGAAGATGGAATTGCACCAGGAAACAATTGGAGGGACAGGTATGTTCGCTCTCTTGAACATGATCATGAGTTCATGGGTGTAGACATATGTCGAAACGTATTAACTGTACACTTTAAATATATTTGCAATTTATTCTATGTCAAGTATGCCTCAATAAATTTATTATGAAAAAAAGTTAGGGCACATATAGAGTCAGATTGAAGGGACTTCCACAGACCAAACTTGGAACAATTTGAACGTGAAAAAAGTGACAATCATCCTGGATTTTTAACACATTGAATAGCAATGAATGATTAAATAGTCCATAAGTGGGTGGTAATACTACAAAAAGGTGGGGGAGGACTTTCTTTACTGAAGAATGTAGAATGGTTAATAAAATTAGGAAAACCTCCACATTGCAGCCAGCAATGCAGTCATTGATTCAGGCAAGGTCTCAGGCAAAGGCTGCTAAAATCACTGTGTGAAAATTTGTGGGGGGAATTCACACAGGACATTCACACAGTCTGCAACATCATAATTCATTACACAGATGGATTATTATTTACAAAGGGAAAGATTAACTTTACAATGGAGAGATCTGTTGGAACCACTTGAATCGAATGATCACATTTAACATCACTAAAGATCGGACAAGCTGGCATGATGTCCTCCTTATGTAACACACAAGGGGAAGGTCGGTGCGGGGAACACGACCTCATCTCTGTGGTGTTATTGCCCAGAATGTTCCACCCGAACCTAATCACAAGGAAACAATCAGATACGCCCAAATGGAGGGTCATTCATGACAACTGGGCTCTCTTAAAGAATGTCAGTGTCAAGAAAGGGGAAAAAAAAAAAAAGGCGATGTGGGTGGTACAGTGGGCACTATTCATTCTACATCTGACACTGAAGGAGTGTAACAGGCAAATGAAGTGTCTAATCCTTGATGGAATCCTGGATTGAGGAAAGTCAAAGTGAAACGGCTGTAGAAGACACGGTCGAGCTATTTGGAGAACTCAGGGTACGGGCTAGGAGTTGACAGACCAGAAGCCGAGGGGCTGGTACCAACACATGATGACCGTATTGTAACACTGCTCAGCATTTGGGTTATTTTGGTGTTTTTGCTGTATAGAAGAATGGCCTTATTTTTAGGTGGTAAGGGGGTACATGCTGAAGCATTTAGGGGTGAAACATTATGAGAGCCATACCTCCTCTGTCCCTGCTCTAGAGACAGGGAAAGAGAGAAAGGGAGAGGGAGATGGGAGAAGCTATGGGATCACATGCAAATAAGTGGGGTCAAGCGTCATTGGGTGTGTCCATTGTATGATTCTTTTAACTCTTCCATCGGTATGAAAACACTACAGGTAAAAATGGGAGGAGAAGCAGTAGGCGTTGGTGGCCCAGAGGGTTTTTCCAGCTGGAGGGTCACCTTAGGGCTCAGACGCTAGACCACCAGGCAATATAGAGGCCTCTTTCTCCTCTCAACAGCAGCCATAGCCCTGTCTGGTCCTATCAGGCCACTGCCAGCAGGACAGGATGGTTATTCCCTCCGGCCAGACTCTTCCATCCCAGAGCTCCCGGGAACTCAAAATAAAGCATGGGTGCGCCGTGTGTGGTACCCGGCAGGCTGTAGATCCCCTCAGGAGGTACCAGGTCACCAGCTCCATCTGTAGATGAGTAACACTGTGTATGCTTCCAGGGCCACGTCTGACCCAAGGTCCGTCCGCTAAAACCCCCGCAGTGGCTTCCATCTCATAGCAGGTAACAACTGAAACCCTCTCCATCACATGCAGACCCTCACAGGCCTTTAATCGGCTACTGTCCCCACCCTGTTCCAGTCCCACACGACTGTGTTAGTTTTGAAGACTCACATAACAGCCACACATTCCTGCTGCAGGGCCTTTGCACTTGTTTGCTCTCCTGAAATTCTTCCCTTCCCATCCTCCACCCCAGTATCCACCCAGGTCCCTCTTTTTCCTCATGTCTTTTTTGCTGGATTTATTTTTTTTTAAGATTTTATTTATTTATTCATGACACACACAAACACACACACAGAGAGAGAGAGAGAGAGAGAGAGAGAGAGAGAGAGAGAGACAGGGGGAGAAGCAGGCTCCATGGAGGGAGCTCGACATGGGACTCGATCCCGGGACTCCAGGATCATGCCCCGGGCCGAAGGCAGGCGCTAAACCTCTGAGCCACCCAGGGATCTCCAACTGCTGGCTTTATTTTTTATCTTTCTCCCAAGCACCTCTCACAACCTCGCCCTCCAAGTGTTTGTCGTGTCCTTTGTGTCCCCATCACCCCCAAGTGCCAGTTCCCCAAGGACTGCCATGTCTGCCTGTCATGTACTCTACGGTATTCCCGGGGCCTAGAAGAACACCCACTATCACAGCAGGTACTCAATACAAAGTTCTAAAGTGACTGAGTCCAAAGTCAGGTTTTTACTTTTTGTTTGGACAGTGGTGTGCGTGTGTGTGTGCGCACGTGTGTATCCATGTGCATGTGCGTGTGCGTGTGCATGTGCGTCGGGCAGGCTGGGGGCTGGTGAGCCAGGAGCCAGCTGGGTCAGTCTCCCGAGACTCATTTCCTGGGGTGTAGGCAGAGTTCTCACAGGGTTGGGTGGATGCCACTCACAGCATCAACACATTACATAATCTGGCATTGGGCAGGGGTGAGAGGGGCAGGCAGGGCCTTTATTCTGTGTTTGCCCAGAGAAGCTTCCCCAGGCCACATCCCAAACTGCCAACCCTTCAGCTTTGTGCCCTCTAATTGCCCCGACAGGGCCCACCGCCCATTCACCCTGCCCACTGGCCCTGAAAGAAGCCTGCACGGACGCCCGGAGCCTGGGAGGAGCTCAGGCCCTGGTATGTTCCAGATGCTGTTGCCTGGGGCTTCAGCCCCACCCGAATCTTGACCACCCTTCAAGACCGCACTTACCTGTCCACCTGCTGACATATGCTGGGGCTTCCAGGTGCTTGCTGGGAACCCAGCCCATCTGCCCACTGACCTTTCCTGCCTGGGGACTCCAGGCCTGAGCTGGCTCAAGGGGCACAACCCAGTGCCTCAGGCCTCCTCCTACCCACAGAGTGACCCAGGGCAGGTCATGGGGCTCTGGCAGCCTCAGCGTCCTCTTCTGTCTATCCAGGAAGTCATGCTGATAACTGCCCTCACAATGTTACTGGAAGCAATGCCCACGGGGGGCCCACTCCTTCTCAGAGGTCAGCAAGTGAGAGGGGCTGGTATGTCCCCGTCACAGAGGGGCCAATGGGCCAGCCCAGGCCGGCTGCTGGGGAGCCACAGCCATCAAGCATTCAGCTTCTGCTTTCTTGGCACTTAGGGCCCAGGGCAGGGAGACAGGTACAGCAAATAAAAGTATGTAGTGGGCAGTGAGTGCTTTGAAGAAGAGAATTCTAGGGGCGCCTGCATGGCTCAGTCGGTTTAGCGTCTGCCTTTGGCTCAGGTCATGATCACAGGGTCCTGGGATGGAGCCCTGCATTGCATTGGGCTCCTGCTCAGTGGGGAGTCTGCTCCTCCCTCTCCCTCTACGCTCTCCCCTGCTCATGCTCTCTCTTACACACGCTCTATGTCTCTCAAAATAAATACAATCTTTTAAAAAAATAAAAATAAAATATTAAAAAAATGCAGAAGAGAATTCGGGACAATGGGCTAGAGAGTGTCAGGGTAGCAGGGTAGGCCTCCCTGCAGAGGGGACATGCAGCAGAGGACCGACTGAAGTGGGGGGCAAGCCAGGCCACAACTGGGGAGGGGGAGCAGCAGGCACAAACATGCTGATGGAGGGTGGGGGGACCAGGGTGGCTGCAGCAGAGGGGGGGCGGTGGGTGGGAATGAGGTGGGAGGTCGCAGACCAGGCAGGGCCTAGAGGTCTCTGCAAGGTCTTTGGCTTTTCCTCCCAGTGGTAGGGGGAGTCTCTGGGGGGTCTTGAGCCTGGAGACAAGATCTGGCTTCCATTTTCAAAGGGTCCCTCAGCTTCCATGTTGGTAATAGATTTGTGTGAGGGGCAGGGAGGGGACATGGGGACAAGCACCATAATCCGAGGCCAGAAGGCTGGGCAATGGTCAGAGTCTGGGGGCGGAATCTGAAGTCAGAGCCTCCAGGACTAGCTGACCGATGCCAAGATGCATCAATGACATGACAACTGCTGCCACCCACCCTGCTCTGGGGCATGTCCTTACCTATGGGACTGTCTCTAAGGGCACAGTGCCAGGGAAACTGCATACTGTTCTCTCTCTTTTTATTAAGATTTTATTTATTCATTCATGAGAAACACAGAGAGGCAGAGGGAGAAGAAGGCTCCCTATGGGGAGCCTGATGCAGGACTCGATCTCAGGACCCCAGGATCACGACTTGAGCCAAAGGCAGGTGCTCAACCACTGAACCACCCAGATGCCCCCATCCTCATTTTAAAGACAGAGAAATGGGGGTCAGTGAGAAGGGAGGACGTGGACCTGGGGCAGAGTGGCACAGAGTCGTCACTGCCCTCCTTGGGGAGATGTCCTCTACAGGGATGCTGTGGCCCAGGCCAGGGCTTGCCCACCTGTGGCGTCACACATCCTCCCTCCCTCCAGCTGCACGCAGTCCTTTGCTCCTGGAGAACGCAGCCTGGTTCTCCATCTCATTACAGGCCTAGTGAAACCTTCTGTCCATGCCTTCTGTCCACCCGAGCCTCGGCCACCCGCCCTGCGCCCCGCCCTGCACCTTGGTACTCCCAGACCTCCACTCACCCACCTGAGGGCACCTCCAAGACCATGGGTTGAAGTGGAGCTGACCTCTCTCACCCTCCTCCTTGATCCTCTTGCCATCCCCGGGGAGGGAGCCAAGGGGGGAGGACCCTGTGCCTTCCTCAGCACTCAGGCAGGTTAGCTCACTCCCTACTAGGCTAGACTCTGCTCTCCCTCCCAAGGAGGTACCAGGGCTGGCCCCATTATACAGATGACAAAACCAAGGCACAAAGAAGTGAGCTGGCTTGCCTCAAATCCTCCAGCTGGTGAGTGGCTGATGGGGGATTTGAACCCTACTCCAGAGCCCAAGCCTACCCTCCACTGTCCACCAGCCAGGACTGGGGAGAGGCCAAGACTTGAGAGACAGGGAAAGTGCATGACAAACATCCCCTCCCTTGCCCTTGCCCTTGCCCTTGCCCTTGCCCAAGGCATTGCCACCTGCGATGGCTCCTTAGGGCACCCGGCGCTGTGCCCAGCAATGTGAGATGCTATTATTGTGCCCGTTTTACAGACGAGAAGACCAAGGTCCAGAGCGGTTGAGGCACTAGCCAGTTTCGCCTGATTAGGAAGCGGCAGGAACAAGGATGAAACGGGGTCCGTGTGCTGTCAGAGCTGTCCTCGTAGCTCCCCCAGGAGACACGGAGCGTGGTGGGAGGGGAAGGGGACAGAAACCCCGATCGATCCCCAGGCAGGGCGCGGAGAATCCAAATCCGAGGACTATTTTACACTCCGGGGTTTTCTTCGGGATGAAAACGGCAGGTTGTGGAGACAGCCACTGCGTCCTGGCGCCCGCAGTGTGGATGGCCAAGGTAATTGGGGTCCTCTGGCCGCTCGGCCCTGGGAAGAACTCGCAGGCAGGTTTCAGCCGGCAGCGGGGAATTCTCCTTAGAATGTATAATGGGTGTGTGAAGTGTTTTCTCTGAAGTGAGAATAGGTAATTGATTTTTTAAAGAAGGCGACCTTTCTGGGCTCTGGAAAGCGCTTTCAGGTCTCTTTCTTATTTTTCTGTGCATAAAGGCAATTATCCTAGGTCAGCACTCCACACGGGGACTGGGACTCACTAATTTTGCCCAACAAATGTAGCCTTTCCTCACTGCAAGAAGGATTTGTCGTATCAGCTTGTTTCACACCAGAGAGAAAACCCCTGGCCCTGCCTTAACTCGGAGGCTGAGGCCAGAGATTCTAGAGTGTCTGGAAACCCCTGGCTCTGCGTCTACCACACTGTGCCCCTGGGAGAGTCACTCTCCCCCCTGACCTCAGTGACTCGTCTGTGCAAAAGCAATGGTCACAGCACCCGCCTCTGGGAATCACTCCCGCCCTGGTAAATGGTGGAGATGGCCCCACATACATCCCCTCCCTCGGTTCACGCCCTTTGCCGTCCTCCCTTACCTGATTCCCACCCGCACGGCCTTGTCACTTGCTTTGGCCAATGGGACAATAGCAAATGTGACATAAGCAGAGGCTTGCAAAGTGCTTGCTGCGCTTCAGAATGCTGAGGCCACCCTGGGATTGGGCCTGAGCCAGGCTGCTGGAGGATGGGGGCCACATGAGGCACATGAGGCCTTCCAGCTGAGCGCCCCCAGACTGATCAGCCTGTCAACTGCCAGGAAGGTGCATGAGTCCATCCTAACCATCTGACCCCAGATGAGCTAGTCCAAACCAGAACTTCCCAAATAACCTATAGGATTGTGAGAAATAATCGCTGGTTGTTATAATCCACTAATTTTCAGGGGAGTGTTTTGTTCCACAGTAGCAGCTAACCGCTACATCAGCTGTTCGTCCTGCATTGGTTAGATCCTCTGGTACTGGAGTAAAAGGAGAATTTACTTCTCCTTTACTTCTCAGTAAGTAATCACAGACTTGAGGGGAAGTCTGCAGAACCAGGCTTAGAATCAGGTAAGAATCAGAACAGTCACTAGCAGATTATCAGGGCCCTGAGGATAAAATGAGCAGCTCCTGCATCCCTCCATCCCTGCATCCTCGGGAGTCAAAACCCCACACAGTGGAATGAGGTAATGTGTCCAGCCTGGGCCATATGAACACAGTGAGAAGTGACGTGCACAGGGCAGTGATAAAGCGTGTAGCTTCCAGAGCCAGCCCTTCTCCACTCAAATCCCAGTCGGCTCCATAGGAACACGTTCATCTTTGAGCTTGCTTTGGCCCTCTGGAAGTGCGCTGTGTTTACTGAGAAGATGCAGTGAAGATGTGTGTATAGCCCTAAGAATAACAGCTGGCATCCAGAAGGCACTTGATAAAGTTACTTGATATTATTATTATTATTATTATTATTACTACATTCTGCAGTGGGAGGGGAGAACTAGAGAAGTTATCCCATGGGGTGGGAAAGGTAATCCCTCAGAGGGAATCAGGGTGATATTAGGAAGAGGAGGATGGATAGTGGGTGACCAAAAACGATAAATGTCCCCGTGGGGGATGTTGTGAGGACTCAGCGTCATCATTCCTGATACTTAGCCCAGCGTGGTGCAGGGGGACAGAGATAATGGCAAGGTGGCCCCAGTCCCTGCCCCCCAGGGCTGGCCTTCATCTGCAGGGAGGCTGGCTCTGGACAAGCGAGTCCATAGATAACATGATGATTCCTAAGAGCACCAAGTGCCAAGACGAATGGGAAAGAAGGGGACGGGTCATGGCTTAGGTCAAGGTCCTGGTGCTTAGGCATTTGATCAGGTGCTGCTTGGTGTGTGCAAAGTCCCATGTCCACCATCTGTGGGATCTCCCTTCCTCCTGGAGCAGCCCTGGTGAGGGTCAGGAGCCCTGGCTCCTAGTCCTGGTTGTGCTGCCTGACCAAGCCCTGTCCCCTCTCTGAGCCTTAGTTTCCACGTCACGATGTGATTAAGCTGCGAAAGGGGTCAGTGATTTTTCAAAAACAGTTAGCCTTCCATTGTTCCATGTGAGACCCAAATAAAATGAATGAAAAGGAGAGGTAGTGTCAGAGCCCCACTTGGGAGCCCAGCTCCTCTGTCACCTCCCCTCCAAGGCCCCTGAGACACTCTGCAGACAACTGCCGCTCCAGGGAGACCAGCCTGCAAGCTACACGCGTGCATAAACCATGCCTTGGAATCGCCATGTCTGGACGTCACTTCAGCCTTCATTCGCTGTGTGGTCTTGGGTCAATCACTTGCCCTCTCTGACCTGTCTGTATTATCTCTGCAGTGGGCATGGGAAGTAGCAGGTGGACCCAGGTTCTAGAGCCTGTGCTCCTCCCCTGCCTTGCTCTGTCTTTGGCAAGCCCCCTGCCCCCTCCCTTCACAGGTCCCCAAGCCTGATGGCAGATTGGGTGTTGTCAATCCTCCCTCTCCTGGGTCTGCCTCTCAAGGGCCATAACAACTTATGGAGTCTGTAAAGCACAGCCTGCTCCCTCCTCCCTCTTAGGCTCGATGGAGGAGAGAAATCTAGGAGGCCCCTGATGGCCCCCACAGTCCAGAAATAGCAGGCCAGCTGGTGGGCGGCTGACCTTGGGACTTAGGGCCCTAGCTGGGGCCTGTTGCCTGGCAACAGGCTCCGTCACACACCGTGGGCGGCCAGGGGTTCTGGCGGTGGCCCACATCACCAGCCCAGACCAGCTTAGCCCGGGTGCTGGAGAGGCAGGCCGAGCATCCTTGGAGGCTTGGAAGGGAGGCTTCCCCCTGCAGGGGCATTGCCATGTGACTCTCCCCACCTCCACCCTTCTAGCACCTCCTAGAAGCACATAGGCACTGCTGTGCGGTTATTAACATCTTTAATCCTGATGAGAACTCAGCAAAGAGGGATGGTCCTCCCCTCTGGTCAGGCAAAGAAAGTGACAGCCAGGCTGGCTGTGTGTCTTGCCCAGGATCAGGTGGTGGATCAGCAGATGGCCCCTCGACTGGGGCCTGAAGAGAGGAAGGCAGAGAGGCCGGAGGCCGAAAGTGGGTTTCAGAGCAGGTTTAGTGGTGGAGGTAGAAGACGGGGTGGAGAGAGATGGCGTCTAGGGGTCAATCCCTCCCAGGTCCTGGTGAGGTGAGGCCCAGGGTGTGACCACAGCAGAAGTGATCCAGGCCCTGAGCTACTTGGGGTGGGAAGGGCCTGCACGGCACCTGTGTGGCTCTGAGAGGCAGTCCCCACAATGACACACATAGGACCATGCACCTAGGAGCACTAAGCCCCTGAATATTGCTCCATTTCTGCAGACACCACCTCATCCCATCCTTGGCCCATCCAGCTTGGCCCTTTTGGGGGTGCTTCTGGGTATGGGACCCTGACTTTAGACCACATATCACATAGACTCAAGCTCCTGCTTCCTGCCTGGGTGACCCTTCCCAGATGAGTCCACCCTTCCAGTGTTACTCGGATTTCTCCTGCGGGTACCTCACCCTGGGTGTCATCATCCTTATCCCACAGCGCATGACACGGAGACCCAGAGAAGGGAAGCAGCTTACTGACTCATCCACCTGCTCAGGGCAGAGCTCTCGGTTATCTGCTGCTGACAGTCATGACTTAAAACGGCAACGCTTACTATGTGTGTGTGGCTGTGTGGCATGGCCAGCGGGAGGCAGAGACCGGCCCCTCGGCTCCTGTTGCCATTCACTGGGGGAGCTCGGGGGCTGAGGCTGGAATCTGCCTTCTTCACTCGTGCGTGAGGCATTGGTGGCGGTTGGTGGTGGTGATTTCAGCTGAGCAGCCTTCCATGCAGCCTGGGCTTCCTCATGACGTGGGACCGCGGCTCGAGAATTAAGTCCTGTGAGTCTGTCTCCAAAGCCCATGGTCTCCCCCAGGAAGGACCGAAGGAGTGGGGAGTACAGCTATGGGCGGTGGGAAGCTGCCTGGAGCTGACAGGCCCCAGCAGGACCCGAGCAGAATGTTCTGTCCCTGAAGGCCCAGCATGGGGAAGACTCTCTCCAAAAGGCAGAGGAGGGAGGAGGATGTGGAGAAGTGACTGTCCCCCCGCCAGCCCTGTCAGAGGCCTGAGCTGGTCAGGGGAACCAGGAAGCCAGACTCCAGGCAAAAACAGGCTGTTAACATGCAAAGCTGCCCCCCCTTCCCCCACACACACATAGGAGTCCAGCCTGGCCCAGGCCAAGACCTCAGGGGCGCCCTTGCTTCCTCCTCCTGCCCCACCATCAGCACCCCCTCCGAAGCACCTGAGTCCAGGCCCTTCTCAGCTCCACCGCCACAGCTGGGGTGCAGCCTCAACCCCTCTCGCCCAGACCATTGCAGTAGCCTCTTCACTGTCTAAACTGCTCAGTTCCAAACCATGTTCCACTCTGTGGCCAGAGAGGCTTCAAGCTGTAACCCAAACATCACACCAGTCCCCGAGTTAAAGTCTGAGGACCTTCTATCTTAGACCACGATGCAAACTGTTCACACTCAGACTCGTACAGGCACCCGTCACAGCTTTGCTCTCTTTCTTCCCTCTGGTGGGAACTCTCTCGCACAGCTTTGCTTGGCCTTTTCCTCCTTGTCCTTCTGGCCTCAGCTCCAATGCCACCTGCCTGGAGGGGCTGCTCTCCGACCTCCTGGTCCAAATGCACCCCCACATTCCACCTGAGGCCTTCCTTATCACCCTCTGGTGTCACTCTAGTTCTGTGCCTCCTTTTTTTTCTTTGTCTCCCCTCCACCCAGCCTGGTCTAATGAAAGCAAGGACCCTATCCATCTGACTCACTGCTGTGTCCTCAGCATCTAGAGCGGGGCTCGGCACAGGGTAGACACTTACTGCAACACTTGTGAATGAGGGAGAGCGGCGAATGAATACATGCACCCATAGACACACGTGTTCTCACTCTGGGCCCTCAGTCACATGCCCAGACCCTCTCCCATACTTGCAAACACCTGGCTCACGCATTCGTTGGGTTACTCCCAGGACATCCTGCCCCAGAAACTCGGAGATGCTCAGGTGCCTGTAACCAGGGATGCTGCCGCCCCCTCCTGGGAAGATCGGGGAAGTGCAGGCAGGGTCTTGCCTACCTGAGGCTAACCCTGACACTACGTCCTCGGGGATAGATACCAGCCAGGTCATTCCTACCCACTGTCCCCTCCCAGGCGGGTCTCTGTATCATTTCTGAGCCTTCTCTTCCATCTCTCCTGGACCTCAGGGATCTTCTAACTGAGGGTGCAGAAGGAAGAGGGGAAAGTCAGAGAGCTAACCTCTTTCACTTCTGCAAGCCCAGTTTCAGGATCACTGTCCCAGGCCTGGCATGGTAGATATGCAGCCAGTATCTGTACTCTCCGAGGTTTGGAATAAGACATGAATGCTTTTGAACGCTGGGAGGAAGGCCTGGATTTTACCCTGTAAGTTCGTAAGGAGCCTCTATGGGTTTCTGAGCAAGAGAAGGACAGGAGCAGAGATGTCCTTCACAAAAATAAACCGGAAGGAACTTGTTCATTCATTCATTCATTCATCTAACAGGCTCTGGAAATCCAGCAGTAACCAGACAGAGGTGAGGTTGGCCTTCATGGAGCATGGTCTGAGGTGACATGGGTGGGAGAGGGGATTGGGACACGGGGACATCGCCCCAGTTCTGGGTCTGGTGAGTCTTGGGGTAAGGTGAGGCTCACCTGAGTCTCAGCTCCTGCTCAGGTAAGCCCTGTAGGTAGAGCAGAGGGGAGAGTCTGCTCAGCCACTGATGGAGTGCAGACCCGGGGGCAGGGCCATGCTCAGTGCTCCTCCAGTGCTTTCAAGCCAGCTTGACTTAAGGGCTGCATCTACTGATTTTTTTTCCCTGAGTTTAATCAAATAGATGCAAATGGAATGCAAATGTATGCAAGAGGTCCTAACTCAGGGTATGTTAAATAAATGTATTATGGTCTGCTTGCTGCAATTATAGTCAAACTCAGCATTTAGGATGTGACCGACATGAAATAAGGAACTGATTTTATTATCAGACAGCATAATCACTTCGGAGACAAGATGAAGCAGAGGACCAAGGACCCAGACACGCCATATGGAGAAATGCACCTGCAATGCTCAGGTGTTTAGAGAAGATTCACTGCGTTTGGGAGATGAGGAAAGAGGAAGGAAAAAATTTCACTCTCAGCCAGGATTGGTGCTTCAGTGTGTCTTTCGAAGGATGGCAGATGAGGAGTTAGAAGTCCCGGGTACTAGTCCCACCTGCACTGCTTGGCAGCCCCACAACTTCCAACTAGTCACTTCCCGACTTGTTTTCTCTTCTGTATAATAAGTACAATGACAGGGAAGCAAGAAGGAGACCACAGAAGGTGCCTTAGGTTAGGGCTCCCAAGAGTTGACCCTGAGACAAGGATTCCTATGAAAAGAAACCATGTAATATATGTAATATCATGATAGAGAATAGACTGTATCTCACTGTGGAGCATTCCCAGGAAAGCTGGAAATCAAGCAGGGAATGGACAGAAGCCAAGCAAAGGGTGTGTCATCTCTCCATCCAAGCCCCACTTCAGGTGTATCCTGCAGGGGTGCCCCGCAGATAGTGTAGGCCACATCTCAGAGTTGTCGCATCTGGGGAGCAAAGATGCTGAGCTATTTATACTCCTGCACTCATCAGTGATGGGGGAAAGTCAATTCTCCTGAGGAGGCCATGCCTTTCCAGGCACTTCCTGTCCTCCATCAATGCGGGCCAGGTGCAGGCCTCTGAAAGACACGGGTGTTGACTGTAGTGGGGGGGGGGGGGTGGCAATGGAAGCGTACTGGGAGCCGGCACCCAAAGGATCATCTGCTACAGGAGAGGATGTACTCTGAAAACTGGGAAGGACCTTACCAGGTGTGAGCTCCTCTCCTACCTCTCCCAGCTCTTTCTTCCCCAGCCAATGAGAGCAACAAGGCACATGGACTGTCATGGCATGGGAGGGGCTGAGCAATGGTGGCTGTTTGGAGGGGTGAGCCTAGGGGAAGCAGCCTCTCGCACACTGCCGTGGGAGGGAAGGTTGGTCTAACTGCTAGGGAGGGCCGTGGGGCAGTATCTATCAAAATTACAGATGCATGAATCCTTCAACCTTCATTTTCTTTCTGAGATGCAGTCCTACCTATGTACTCACACACACATGAAACAATACATCTACAGGTTTCTCCATTGCAGCATTGTTTGTAAGAGCAAAGAAATGAAAATAACCTAATTATTGAGCAAATTATGTACTCATGTAATGGAATATTCTGCAACTGAAACAAATATATACGTAAATATCTATTAAGTGGATGAAGCAGTGCTCTCTGTACTATTATTGGATGATCTCTGAGCTCTATCATGAAGTTAGAACAAAGCAAAACAAAGAAAAAGATCAAGATAAAGAACAGCATGTATGGTAGTTATTTAACAAACTGCCACATCACCAGGTACTATCTGAGGTGCTCTACAAATAGGAATTCACTTGGTCCTGACAATCCTGAGATAGGTGTTATTATTATGTCCATTTTGCAGATGAGGAAACAGAAGCATGGAGACGTTAAGTAACTTGACCAAGGTCACAAAATGAGTAAATGGCAGGGCCAGGATTGAAGGCTGGAGGGGCTGGCAAATCTGAGTTTTTGGTCGCTCTGCTGGCTTTCCTGTCAGGAGCAGGAGATGACTTCTAATCAATTATAATCGCTCTCTTTTGCCATCCAGGGATTGGTTTGGGAAGGGCACATGGCCCCCTTATGGCCAATGAGATGCGAGGGGCTGTCTGCTGTGGGACTTCTAGGAAAGGTTCCCTCATTTAAAAAAAATTTTTTTTTTAATTTATTCATGGGAGACATGGAGAGAGAGGCAGAGGCGCAGGCAGAGGGAGAAGCAGACTCTCTGCGGGAAGCCTGATGCAGGATCCCGGGATCACGACCTAAGCCAAAGGCAGATGCTCAACTGCTGAGCCACCCAGTCGTCCCGGAAAGGTTCCCTCATTGATTAAGAGAGATGTCTGGCAGGGGGGCCTGGGTGGCTCAGTTGGTTAAGTAGCCCACTCTTGCTTTCAGATCAAGGCATGATCTCAGGGTTGTGAGGTCGAGCCCCGAGTAGAGCTTCATGCTCAGCAGAGAGTCTGCTTGATATTCTCTCTCCCTCTGCCCCTCCCCCCAAGCACACCTGCACCCCCCCCCCCACCTCTCTCTCTAAAAAAAAAGAGTGAGAGAGAGATGTTTGGCAAGCACAGTCTGCTCTGCTACCTGATGTTCTCACAGCTAAGCTGTCAGTGGAGGCAGCCAGCTGGTGACTGGGGAGGATGGAGCCTAAAGACAGAGGCCCATACACCGACAGGAAGGCATGGACAGGCAGAGGGAACTTAGGTCCTTCTAAAGCCCTCAGGCTGCTGAAATATCCAGCCCTGGGGCCTCGGGTTTTGTGAGATAATAAACATCTTTAATGCTTATGTCAGTGGTTCTCAAACTTGAGTGAGCATTAACGTCACCTGTTAAAACACAGGTGGCTGGACCCCGCTCTCAGCATCTCCCATTCAGCAGGCAAAGCCAAGCATTTACGTTACTAACAAGCTCCCGGGTGATGCTGCTGCTGGCTGGTCCTGGGAAACCACACTCTGAGAACTACTGGTTAAAGCATTTTGAGTTACCGTTTTTATTCTCCGAAGCCCAAAGCACCTTGAGGCACGTCGTGACCTGGAGCTGCATTTTTCCCAAATCCTTTGGGGCAGAGGAGGCCAAGAGTCATGGGTCAGGGGGCCGCATGGAAGGATGGAACTAGCTCCGGAATGGGAGTCAGGAGCCCAGGATGCTCTCCCCGCCCTCAGGACCTGGGGCGCTTCCTTTCTGCCCTGCAGAGCCTGCCTCTCCATCCGTGGAAGGAGGGGGGGTGAGATTACAGCCAACGGCCTGCTTGACACTCCGTGCTCCAGGATTCACCGGAATGGCACGATCTGACCTTGGGGACTCAGTTCCCTTGGTGCCATGGGCTCCCCTCTCCCCGTCTCATGCCCTGAGGAGGCTCCCACCGCATCAGGCGCTGGGAGGCAGATGCAGGCTCTACGGTCATTTTTCACATTTTAAAGTTCCTGGCAGAAAGCTCATTTGGAGCTTGTGTTTTAGCTGGGAGAAGAGAAGCTGGAGCCAGGCCTCTCTTGCAGGGGTTTCGTCCCCCCGGCTCGAGTTGGGGTGCATCACAAGCCCGCACCTGAGGGGCATGATGCCCGGGCCTCCATGGGAGCCACTCCCCAAGGGGCCTCCGTTCCAAGGAGTTGGGTAAACATGGACTTGGCATGATTTCTCTCTCCATATCCAATCAGTCACTGAGAGAGCTCCCACTTCCTAAGGCCACTCAGATCTGCCAGCTTCTCCCTGTCTCTCTGCCCGGACTCTTGGAACCAGCTCTAACTGGGCTCTCTGCCCTTGACCTTGCCTCTGCACCGTCCTGCCCAGCCCCTTGAAACACCTGCTAGGACCTCTGGACACTCACAGAGCCCTTCACAGTCTGGCCTCCGCCACCCTCTCTGGCATCCCTGTGTCCTCGAACCTCCAGAGGGACAAAAGTACTTCAGTTTCTAGAAAGTTCTGGACTCTTTCCCACCTCTGAGGCTTTTTACACGCTATGGCTCCTGTGTGGAGCCACAGTACTTCTCATTCCCTCTCCCTCCACACAGCCTCTCAGGTCTTAATGTGGATCTTATACCCATAAGTACCAGACACGTGATTTGCTGGGCACCATGCAAAATGGGAATGTGGGGCCCTGTTGGAAACTAACTGAGTTTCCAGATGGCAACAGCAAAGCCTCAAACCAGCACGGGCCCTGTATGACTGCACAGGTTGCCCACCTGGGAAGGCAGGTCTGCTTCTGTCACCCTGGGGTCTCCACCCTGGGTCTCCTCTGTGCGTCCCCGTCATGATCACCTGCAGTGGCTGTCTGTTTTTCTCCTCCCACTAGACTGTGAGCCCGAAGGCAGCAGGTCTTGCACCTGTCTTGTTCTCACAATGTCCTGGCTGCCTGGCACAGAACTTGGCAGTAGGCACGCCACAAATATCTGTGAATTGTCATTCAGTGCACAATCTGTTCAAAAAATGTTTTTGCAGAGCCCCTGATGTGCCAGGCACATTTCTAGGCACTGAGACTACATCCCTGAAGGAAACAGAGACTCCTGCTCTTGTAGAGTTTACTTTCCAGCAAGGAAGACATACCGTCTCAGGTTGGTTCTGGCAGAAGCTAGGATCTGAGTGTTGATGGCTGTTTGGGAGGGACCCGTAGGCACAGCAGGGGACTGGGGAAGCAGAACAGGACAGGAAGAGGAGTTATCCGGGGGAGTGGGCACAGGACTCAACTCTGAGGGGAATTCCAGGGGGTGCTGTCCCACGTGAGGGGGACAGGATGGGAATATTGGTTAATCCACCGCCTTCTGTTCCGCAGTGGCTAAGGGCTGCTCCTAAGACCAGCAACACCCAGGTACTTCTGCCGCCAGAAAGGGTTTTCAGGCAGAGTCCTGGGGGCTTGCAGTGTGAAGCCCCTGGCAGGGAGAGGTCCCTCCGAGCAGTGCACACCCACCGCAGGCGTAATAGAAAATAACCACAACCAATTTGCATGATGTATCTAAGGTAAGGGGTGCAGGGGGTGTCATGTGTTGCAGAGTAAGGGGGGCTAGGGGATGGGGGAGCTGCAGAGCCCACTTATCTGGAACTGAACTCCTCTACCTTCAGCCCACCCTCAGCCCCTCTGCCTCCCTCTCTTCCCCCTGATCCCACACCACAGTGTTTTTCTTAAGTCTTTAATTTGGACCATATATTACAACGTCATAGGCACCCATGGCATGAGTGATGCCATGCTTTTAATTTGGCTTCTGACCAATCCCTCCACTGGCCCAATTGATCTTTCAGAGAGCCCAATCTACCCCTCCCTCTGGGCCCTCTGGCCTGGAGCAGAGGTTGCTTGCTCCCTTCCTCTGGAAGGGGCTGCTAATGAAGAGAGACCCAAGGAGGCGCTGGCCGCATCTCCTGGTGGTGGGCCAGGAGTCCTGACAGAGGGCAGAGGGAGGCGGCTAATGCCTGGGACTTTATCGACATAGGGGTCAGCTTCTACAGAGAGCACGCCCGGAGGGTCAGGACTGGCCAACCCTGCGAATAATTTGTCTTGATTTTCACCTGATTTGCTGCCCTCATCAGAAACCGGATTTTGAAGTCCAGCGCCAGGCCAGGGCTCTAAGTTGCTTCTGGGAGGGTTTGGATCACTGAGTCACTTTTGAGCCAGCACCTTGCTCTCCCCTCACTGCCCCCCAACAAAGGAGAATTATGAGCCATGAAGTGGAGAGCATTATTACTTGCACACCTCTTTTCAACATTCTTCTACATCCACCATCTCATTTACCCTCAAATAATCTATGGATTTGGCAGAAGTATTAGTAATACTTCAGAAATAAGGTAGTGACATTGAGGCAGGTTAAGACAAAGGTGGGCTAGCCTAGAACCTAAATTTCTGGAGCCTTAATGCAGTACCTTCCCTATCACGCCAAGCTGTGTCCACCTTCCATGAAACCTATAGTGGGGATCTTGGGGCAGCATATTTAAAATTGAAATGTAATATAGATTTAGAAACAAAAAGTCAAAAGGATGAAAAAAAGTACAGCATAGGGAGTGCAGTCAATAATACTGCAAACATTTTGTATGGTGACAGACGGTAAACTACACTTATGTGGCAAGCCTTGCGTCATGTACTGAATTGTCGAACCACTATGTTGTACACCTGGAATTAAGACAATGTTGTATGTCAACTATACTTCAATTAAAAATTCTAAAAAAGGACAAACCAGAATCATAAGCATATAGCTCAGTGAATTTCACAAAATCTTCACAAAATTCCTGTATGTCTGATATCCAGGTCTAGAAACAGAACATTTCCCTGGAAGCTCCAAACTTCAATGTCACTGGAAAATCCAGGGAGATGCTGAATGTGAAAGCCTTGTGTGAAGTCAAGTTTCATGTATGTGGGTTTACACATATATACTTACAAACTAATGTGCTCATTTATGCATGCTCATTGCACAAAAGCAAAAAGACAAAAACCCTCTGCACTCTCACCTTGAGTAGCTATCTACATAAAGAATGTCAAAACAAAGTGGAGGCATGGTAAGCCTTTATGAGCTCTGGGGCTGAGCTTTGCCCCAGAGATCAGTGAAGAGAGCCTATGGAGTGATATGGGCCACGAGGAGCCATTCCTACCTGAAGGTCCTCCGAAAGAAAGCTTCAAACCAATGAATTCTGGTCTAGCCTCACCCCCTCCCCTTCAGATGCTCAAACTCAAGAATTATTTGAGATCTCTATCACTCAACATTACAGTGGGGCATGTAACAAAGTCAAATGGTATTCATATTTGGCATTTCTCTGGTGGGGAGTAGAGGTGGGAATTGCTCCTATTTTGGAAAAAAAATACCTTGATAAGTCACTAAGGGTAAAAGACAGGAGTTCCAGTGTTGACAGGGTTAGGGCACCAAAGAGGAGAAGCCAAACTGCTCTGCCTCAGGTCTTTGTTTTGCTGAGAACTATATTCTCATCCAGAAAGGAAGAAGGAAAGAGGAGAGAAGAAAGCAGAGAAGGGGGTGTGGGTAGCTGCCACAAGATGATGGCCTGGACTGTGTGGGGCAAAGTGCCTGAAGGAAGCCCCTGGGTGACCAGATGGATTTTAAGAATGAGGTGGGCAATGCAATGTGGTGCTTGCAGGATGGTGCACAAGGCTACTTGTCCCTGGGACTGTCACACATTATTAAAGTCTGTCATTTTCACTTTGTGTGGTTTGGTTTTCTTTTCTTTGGAGGAGATTGGGTGATGCTGTAGAGGACAGAACAGTATGGGAACATTCAAAGGGACCCAGAGTGGAAGAGAGATAACACTTGGAGAAATAGGAGTCCGAAGGTAGAATTGACATTGAGTGTCAGCCATATTCCTACCCTTCCTACCCCACCTGACAATTCACCGATACCTCAGGGGAATCTGACAGGACTTGGAGCCAAGAGTTCTAGCCAATATTATTCAGATCTCAAGAGGCAGAGAGGGCCAGCAAACATGACCTGTTGCATAAAAACCTAAAAGGTGGCAACTCTGGGCATCATCATGCAAACACCACAGCAGCAGCATCTGAAGAAGGTTGAGGCAGGCATACCCAGGAAGACTTTGTGTCCAGATTGATGCCATGGATCACAACTGGGCTAAGCCTATCTCTATGGTCCTGTTCCCCACTTTCCCAGCTATGGGTGGCCTCATGATCCAGTTCTGGCTAAAGAGACCTACACCAAAGTTCTGCTGAGTTGTGTGTAGGATGGGGATGGAGGTTCTGAAAGCTTTTCTTTTCTCCTTCTGCTTTGAACACAGACATGATGGTTGATGTGGTGACAGCCATCTTGTTACCATGAGGGAAGTATCAAGGGAATCACAGAGGTATGTGTCCTGGCATGGTTGAGCTGCTGAACCCAAACCAGCAGCCAACTACCTTTGGTCTTGTTATATGAGATAAAGAAGCCTTTATTGGATTATAACCATTTGAGTCTAGTTTTCTGTTTCTTGCACTAAACACATTGCTAACTGATACAGAGGTGGGTGAAGGAAACTGCTCCCCAAATGACTTGATTTTACTCATACATAAGAATTAAAGATAAAATCAGAGGACAGTTTAACCAGATGCCTGGAACCAACAGGCTCAGCTCCAGCTCCGGTAGAGAATAGCAGAGAACTGCCAAATCTCATTACTGAAGGCACAAAACAGCCCTCCAGTGAAGCATCCAAGTTAATAGTGTATCTCAATCTTATCCACAGGCAAAGCCAAGGCAGCAAAATGAAGCCCGTGATGGAAGTTGCCACATCAGCTGTTAGCGTGCTATGGTTTCAGTCTCTTAATCGTCAACAGCTTCAAGATCCCAGTGGAGGAGTGGACGATCAAACAGGAGAGCTGAGAAAAGGTGAGCGCCATCTAGCTTGCAAGAACAGGAGCAGGCATTCATGGGCAGGAGAAAGCAGCCAAGTGTAGATAGCCCTTGTCCCTATTTTCTATATGAGAAAACAGACTGAATGAGAGTTTAAAGGCCTTTCTTTGGATTTCAATTTTTTTAAAGATTTTATTTATTTGAGAGAGAGAGTGAAAGAGAGAGAGAGTGCACAAGCAGGAGGATGGGCAGAGGAGGAAGCAGACTCCCCACGGAGCTGGGAGCCTGATATGGGGCTTTGTCCCAGGACTCCAGGATCATGACCTGAGCTGAAGGCCGAGAGTTAACCAACTGAGCCTCCCAGGCATCCTTTGTTTGGATTTAAATTACTGGATTCATTCAGCAAATGCTTATTAAGCACCTAATGTATACCAAGTCCCATGCTGGGTTGTCAGTAAGATACTGAGCATAGTGAGGACAATAAACCAAGGACACAAATAACAATAACATAAACCAAAGAGATCTTGGGCATCTTGCTGGAGGAACAAAATGTGCTGGAATCTCCGAAAAGTGAGACAACACTGACTTTGTATTTCCCATGGATGGGAGAAAGATTCCATTCAGCTGCACAGTTACTGTTGGGGCACATGTGACATAAGCATATAAAAATAAAAGGAAAAGGAAGGAAGGAAAGGAACAGACATCCATGAGGCAGAGAGTCTGTTCCTCATTGGTCCTTGGCAACTAGAATGTGTTAAATGAGCATATTAGTCACCTACAGTATTGGAGAGGCGCTATGCTAGGCACCTTTGGTATGTGGGTGGGGGGTTTATTGCCATTTTTCAAAAGAGGACCGGGTCCCAGAAAGAAGTGTTGTCCATGGCCTCACAGCTTGTGAGTGCTAAGTGAGGATATGAACTCAGGTGCATCTGAATCCAAATCCAGGCTCGATCCACAACACTACCACTTCAGACTCCTTCTACTGGTCAAGATACCTTCAGAAAACCCAACTGATATTGTCTTAAATGGAAAAAGATTTGTCAGATCACATCACCAAAGAGTCTAACAGTAGGTTTAGGTAAGTGTTCATCCAGCAGCTCAAATTATGTCACAAAGGCTTAGTTTCCTTTCATCTGACAGTGCTGTCCTTTTAGCTTTTTCCTCTGGCTCCATATTTGTCCCATCATAAAATAGGTCCCGGTTCTCTTGTGTACACAATAGTCCCATTGTTCTAGACTTCATATCATCTATACTATTTTTTTAAACATTGTTTTTTTTTTTTTTAAGATTTTACTTATTTGTTCATGAGAGACACACAGAGAGAGGCAGAGACACAGACAGAGGGAGAAGCAGGCTTCCTGCAGGGAGCCCGATGTGGGACTTGATCCCAGGATTCCAGGATCACAACCTGAGCTGAAGGCAAACACTCAACCGCTGAGCCACCCAGGCAGCCCTCAGCTATACTATTGACTAAGGGAAAAGAGAAGATATGCTTGATAGCTCTCGTAGAAAGGAGAAAATAATAGCTTCACCTTTCTAGAAATTCTGGAAAACATGTTCTCACTGGCTCTGGTGGGTTATATGCCCATCCTTGAAGTATCAGTGTGGGTCACCAAAAGATGACTTTTATACACAGAAAAGACTACTTTTTTTAAATTTCAGTTTTATTTTATTTTTATTTATTTATTCATGAGAGACACACAGAGAGAGAGAGAGAGAGAGAGAGAGAGAGAGAGGCAGAGACACAGGCAGACGGAGAAGCAGGCTGCATACACGACCCTGATGTGGGACTTGATCCCAGGACTCCAGGATCACACCCTGGGCCAAAGGCAGGCGCCAAACCGCTGAGCCACCCCAGGATCCCCTACTTTCAGTTTTAAATTCACACTATATTAAAGTTCAAAATTAAAAACTTTGTTCTTTAAACTTTTAAATCCAACTTATAAATCTTTATTCTACCTCTACATCTAGCAAACTTTTTAAAAGATATTTTATTTATTTGAGAGAGAGAGAGTGTGTGAGAGAGAAAGCATGAGCAGGGGGAGGGGTAGAGGAAGAGGGAGAAGCAGACTCCCAGCTGAGCAGGGAGCCAGATGCAAGACTCCATCCTAGGATACTGGGATCATGACCTGAGCCGAGGCAAACGTTTTAACCAACTGAGCCACCCAGGCACCCGATCTAGCAAACTTTAGTAATCAAGTTTCAGGGGGCCTTTGCAATTAACTTAACATTTCAACTGCATCATTATATTTAATAAGTTGATTTTATTTTTTTAGGTATTTTATCTGTCTATTAAATAAAAACTTTGAAATACTTTGGTAACACTTGCAATATGGTGACCTTAAGGCTTCTTGTATGTTTCAAATCAGTTCACAACTTAATTAAGTCACGTAAACTTTTTAATGTTAAAATCATAAATCAAAATCCATGACTCAATTACACTTTTTAATTAGACATTCCAATATACCAAATAATCTTAAACATTGCAGATACTTTAAAAATACCCAATATAGGGGCACCTGGGTGGCTCAGTTAGTTGAGCATCTGGCTCTTCATCTTAGCTCAGGTCCTTTTTATTGTTGTTTAAATATTCATTTGTTTATTTGAGAGAGAGAAAGCTGATGGGGAGGGATATAGAGGGATGGAAAGAATCTCAAGCAGACTCCCCACTGAGCAGGGAACCCAACACAGAGTTCGATCTTATGACCCTGAGATCATGACCTGAGCCGAAGTCAAGAATTGGATGCTTAACAGACTGAGCCACCCATTAGCCCCTCAGCTCAGGTTCTGTCTCAGGATCATATGATCTCACCTACTTAGAGGTGCCATAATAAAGATCACATAATTTTGGAGAGGTTGTGGCATAGCAGTACTGAAGGAGGAGGGAAAGAGCTTCAATAATGGAGGGTGTTTTGGGACCATCATAAGGACTTTAGCTCTGATTAAGAAAGGAAAACCTGGGGATCTCTGGGTGGCTCAGTGGTTTAGCACCGGCCTTTGGCCCAGGCTGTGATCCTGGAGTCCCAGGATCAAGTCCCACGCCGGGATCCCAACATGGAGCCTGCTTCTGTGTCTGCCTCTCTCTCCTTCCCTCTGTCTCTCTCTCTCTATGTCTATCATGAATAAATAAATAAATCTTAAAAAAAAAAAAAAAGAAAGAAAGGAAAGACTTAGAAGCATAATAAAACAAAATTTTGTTGAGGATTATTGCATCTATATCTATGAGGAATCTTGCAATATTATTCCTGGTTTTCATATCAGGGTAATATTGGCCTCATAGAATTAGTTAGAAAATGTTTTCTTCTTCTTTCTGGAAGAGTTTGTAAGGGATTGATTTTTTTTTTAAGATTTTATTTATTTGTTTATTCATGAGAGACACAGAGAGAGAGGCACAGACACAGGCCGAGGGAGAAGCAGGTTCCCCGCAAGGAACCCGATGTGGGACTCAATCCCAGACCCTGGGATCATGCCTCGGGCCAAAGGCAGACACTCAACCGCTGAGCCACTCAAGGTGTCCCTGTAAGGGATTGATATTAATTCTTCTTTAAACATTTGGTAGAAGTCACAAGAAGCCATGTGGGCCAGGCTTTTCTTTGTGAGAAGGTTGATTGCCAATTTCATATCGTTATGATACATCTATTCAGATTTTCCATGTTTCCTTGAGACAGTTTTGGTTGTTTTTGTCTTTCTAGGAGTCTGTTCATTTCATATTGTTTATCCACTACAATTGTTAATCGTATTCCCTTGTAATACATTTTAATCTCATAAGATTCATGATAGTGTCCCTCTTTCATTCTTGATTTTAGTAATTTGAGTCTTTTCTCATTTTTCTTCGTCAGTCTAACTAATGGTTTTTCAATTTTGTTGATCTTTCAAAGAACGAATTTTGGTTTTGTTGATTTTTTTTCCCCTTGTTTTTCTGTTCTCTGTTTAATTCATTTCCACTTTGAGATTTACCATTTCTTTCTTTTTGCTTTCTCCTGGTTTAGTTTGTTCTTCTTTTTCTTGTTTAAAGAAAGCTAAAGTGAAATATGAGGTTACTAACTTGAGATCTTGCTTTGTTTTGAATCTACATATTTACCGCTCTGAGCTTTGCCTTAGCTGCATCCCATAAGCTTTGGTGTGGTTGGTTGTGTTTTTGTTTTTATTCAAAGTATTTTCAATTTTCCCTATGATTCCCTTGTTGTTTCATTTTCACATATTCATGTAACTCCTGAATATCCTTTTGTTACTGACTTCTAAATTCAGTCTGTTGTTTTCAGACAATATACACTATATGATTTCAGCCCTTTTAAATTTATTAAGGTTTCTCCAAAGGCCTGATGTATGAGTGTGTCCTATAGAATGTTCCATGGGCACCTGAGGAAAAAAATGTACATTCTGTTCTGGTTGGGTGTAGAGCTCTATAGATGTCTGTTGGGTATAGTCGGTCATGTCTTCAGTTTCCTTGTTGCTCTACTATCTAGTTGTTCTATCCATTATTAATAATAAGCTATCGAAATACACAACTGTTATTGTTGAATTGTGTATTTCTCCCTTCAATTCTCTCAGTTTCCACTTTGTGTACTTTGTGGTAATTTTATTAGCTGCATATATGTTTATAATTGTTATATGTGCATCATAGAATGACCATTTTGTCATATAAATATCCTTTTCCCTAATAACAATTTTTATCTATAGTCTATTTGTCCCTTGTTTTTACAACCACTCCAATTCTCTTTTGGTTGCTGTTTACATGGTAGATCTTGTCCCATCCTTCTACTTTATTTTATTCTATTTTTTAAAAGATTTTATTTATTTATTCATAAGAGACTCAGAAAGACAGAGGCAGAGACATAGGCAGAGGGAGAAGCAGGCTCCATGCAGGGAGCTCGATGTGGGACTTGGTCCTGGAACCCCAGGACCATGCCCTGAGTCAAAGGCAGATCCTCAACCACTGAGCCACCCAAGTGTCCCCCATCCTTCTACTTTATTATTTTTATTTTATTTATTTATTCATGACAGAGAGAGAGAGAGAGGCAGAGGGAGAAGCAGGCTCCGTGCAGGAAGCCTGACGTGGGACTCAATTCCGGATCTCCAGGATCACACCCAGGGCTGAAGGCGGAGCTAAACTGCTGGGCCACCGGGGCTGCCCCATCCTTCTACTTTAAACTGTTTGTGTCTTTGAATCCAAAGTGAGTCTCTTAGGATGCGGAGAAAGAGGAACTCTCGTACACTGTTGGTGGGAATGCAAGCTCATGCAGCCACTCTGGAAAACAGTATAGAGGTTCCTCAAAAAATTGAAAATAGAGCTACCCTATGACCCAGCAATTGCACTGCTATGTGTTTACCCCAAAGATACAAATGTAGTGATCTGAAGGGGCACCTGCACTTCAATGTTTATAGCAGCAATGTCCACAAGAGCCAAGCTATGGAGAGAGCCCAGATGTCTATCAACAGAGTTTATATATATATATATATCTCACATCTTATTTCTCCATACACACACACACACACACACACACACACACACACAATGGAATACTACTCAATCATCAAAAAAAAAGAAATCTTGGGGCACCTGGGTGGCTCAGTGGTTAAGCATCTGCCTTCAGCTCAGGGCATGATCCTGGGGTCCTGGGATCAAGTCCCACATCGGGCTCTCTGCAGGGAGCCTACTTCTCCCTCTGCCTGTGTCTCTGCCTCTCTCTCTGTCTCTCATGAATAAATAAATAAAATCTTTTTTTTTTTTAAAAGAAAATTCTGCTAGCAACAATTCTTTCAGTTTTTGTTTATGTGGGAATGTCTTAGCTTCTTCACAGAAGCATAGTTTTACTTGATGTAGAGTTTTTAAAAGCATTTGAGTATGTCATCCCACTGCCCTTAGTTTCTGATGAGAAATCAGCTGTTGATACGATTAAGGAATCCATCTATATGATTGCTTCTCCGTTGCTGCTTTTAAGACTATCTCTGTCTTCATCCTTCAGCAATGTTATGATGTGTATAGTGTAGATCTTTCTAAATTTACTAGGAATTCACTGAGCTTCTGGTATGTTTAGATTCATAGTTTCCAACAAATTTAGAAAGGTTTTGGCCACCATTTCTTCAAATATTCTTTTTTGTTCCTTTCGTTTTTAGTCTTCCATTATGTGTACATTGATAGGATTGGTCTCTGAGGATCTGTTCATTTTTCTTTCTTCTTTTTTGTTTGTTCTTCATTGCATAATCTCTATTAATCTATTTTCAAATTCGTGAATTCTTCTTTGTGCCATCGCAAATCTACAATTAAATACTGCTAGTGACTTTTTTCATTTCAGTCGTTTCAACTGCAGAATTTCCATTTGATTCTTTTTTATAATTTCCATCTCTCTATTGGTATGCTCCATTGGATGAAACATTGTCATTTTACCTTCATTAACTCATTTTTTAATGAAACCAAACATATTTACTTAGAACTATTGTTAAATTACCCTTTCAAAAAAACCAAGTTTTTAATTTTTTATTTCTAATGTGACAAATGTTACTGACTTTGTTTCACTGATTATAAGAAGACCTGCTCTTGCAAGTGTTTGTTGCACAAAAGGAAAGTGAGCAACAGAAAGAAAGTTGCCTTGTTTTTGAACAGGACTTGTTTTTCTTGGATGCCTTTGCTTACAATCCAACAGCCAAATGAAGAAACTCCCAGGAAGCTTGATCATCAAAATATTTAGCCACATGAGATACTTCCCACATTTCAAGATATGGGAACAAACATTTAGCTGGAAGCAGCAGAATGCTCTTGATGGATTCATTGATGTATTTTTAATGATGATTGCATCCAATACTAAATAGTAAGATTAATGAGAATAGGCATTTGTTTAATGAAATTCACATTTTCCTTTTGTAGTACAAGCCTTTATTTGATATTGGCATAGAGAGCGCAGCCAGCGCACCTCATTCAACTGAGATCTCTCAGAAGTCATTTCTGTTGCTGGTGTGAAATTTCCAGATAGCTAAGGCTTACTCATCACTGATGAAAATCCATCCAGAACACGTTTTCCTCTCTTATGAGACAACACTGAGCATTTAGACTTTTTTTTTTTTAGAAAATGAGAACTGTTGAAATGTGCTCTATAAAATGGAGAAGGTAAGTAGCTATTGAAGGCTGTTGGCCTATTCTCAGAAGCCCAACCTCTTCATGCTCTTGGGTCTCATTTTAAGAATTTCTTTTCTTTAGACTCTCAGCTTTCACTTCTCACTTCTACCAATTGCCTTAGCTCTATTCCTTTCCTTCTTTAGGATGGCTTCCTTTAGTTCTTGAAATATATTCATGACAGCTGCGTCGATGTCTTCAGTCTGGCATCTGGGCCTTCTGAAAGGAGGTTTTTCTGTTGCCTGCTTCTGTTCCTGATTGGCCATACTTTTGATTTCTTTGTGTGTATCATGATGTTTTTGGAAAACTGGACGTTTTAGATAATATACTGTCACAACTCTAGATAGAGTCCCCAACCTCCCCTAGACTTGTTTGCTTATTTATTTGGCTAGTGACTTTGCTGGAATATTTTGGTAGAATCTAGTTCCCCTACAGGGTCCAGCCTCTGGTGTTGCTTCTTAGAAAGTATAGCCTTGGGCATGAGCACAGTCACCCTTCCAAGCCAATGTATTTGTCAGGACTCTTAGACTACCTTTTTTCTTATCTCTGTGTGACTGTCTGCCTCTCTCAGTATCATACCCAGCTGTTAGCCTCCATTAATTGATGACTGATTGTTCTATTGTTTTTGACAATGCCCTGGGGGCATAAATTGCTACACAGTTTGCTCCAGTGACATCTAGACTTCTTTGCAGGGATAGTCTTTAAGGCTTATTCTGATCCCGGAAGGGCTAGTCTAGCTGTCTTTTTGCATGACTCTCTCTATTATCCTATTAGATGGTCTAGGGCTAGCTTGTTGCTTTCAAGGGTGTACCAATCTTCTGGTAAGTACTTATACCAAAGTCTTCAGTGTTTTTGAGGGCCCCCTTAGGTCTGAACTTTGCTTCATTCTGTTCCCATAACATCAGCTGTTTTGAGGAGAGCGTCAGAGTTTTCTGTTCTTAGGCCTCCCTTCTTCCCCTGAAATAAACCTCCATACCACTCCTCTAGCAGCCTACTTCTCTTGCAATAATATCCCTGCTGGGCAAGTGGGTTGCTGGGTGGGGTCATAGCCTCTGGTCCTCTTGACTTGCCTCTCCTGGTATGGAACTTCTGCCCTATGATCGAGGTGGAGAAAGGGCAGTCAGAGTGCCTGTATACTCAATGTGCCATTCCTGGGGTAGAGCTTCTATCTTCTGAGTGGGGGCTGAGTAGAGGAAAGTAATCCCAGATGCCTTAGCCATTCTTACCTGGAATTAGCCTCTGTCACATGGAGCTAGGTGGGATGAGAAGTCTAGGTGGCCTGCAGTATTCTAGCCATCAGGAGGGATCTAGGGAAAGAAGGAGTCCTGTGTTCTTATCTGCATCCATTGGGGGCAGAGCTTCATTCACTGTGCTGAGCTGGGAGAGAGAGGAGGGAACAAGCCATGGCTCAAATGGCATAGACTTTTGCTGTTCTTACTTACCATGAAATGTTTCTTCATTTTCCTTATGTCAGTAAGTCAATTTTTGTAGAGAATTTAAAGTGTCTTTTTAAAAAATACTTTTGCCAGTTATGGCTGTTTCACTGGGGAGATGGTCTACAGAGCTCCTCATGCCACCATTCTGGAAGTTGTTTCAAAGATAAAACTTGGATCTTTGCTTTAGCCAACCCTGAAGTTTCCCTGTCTACTAACTTCTTTGATTCCTTGTTTGAGGTCTATAAAAACTTCTTTGATTTCTTGCTTCCATGTTTCTGTTACTTACAGCCAATAACATACAGATTAGTCCTAAACTTACAGAAGTCTGAACAGAGGTTAGCAGAATTTTCCTCATCTAGGCAGGCAACATCCCATAAAAGGCACCTGATCGCAACACCCATAATGCTTTTGTGTTACTTTTTTCTGTTTACTGTTCTTTTTCACTAGGCTGTGATATCTTGTTTAATGAAATTCATATTTTTCTTTTGTAGTACAAGCCTTTATTTGATATTGGCATAGAGAGTGCAACCAGCACACCTCATTCAGCTGAGATCTCTCAAAAGTCTTTTCTGTTGCCTGTGCGAACTGGCATGTCCTGACTACAGGACCTATGCTTTGAATATTTCAATATTCCTCCTTTGCAGCACTGGGGCTGGCGCTTAGTATGTATATGGAAAATTAGCAATGAATGAATGGCTATTAACAAGGTGGCTTCATTGCTTTAGGACCCTTCATGCCTATCCCCACAAACTTTCCAGATCTGCTATAGAATAGAATTTGGAATTTTGCTCTGAGAACTGACCCACTCAGCCACCCTATTTATTTTGGTGGCAGACATGTCTCATAATGTAGAGATTAGACAGGGTTTGAATTGCTGTCTATCACTTTGCCTAACAACCTTGGACATGTGGCTTAGTTTCTCGGTACTATAGTTTTACCCTCTGTTCCTTGAGAATAACAATACCAGTCCATGCTAAATTTGACAATAATAATAGCTAACATTATTGAATGCATACTGGGTGATAGACACTGCTCTAAAACCTTTATGTGAATGAGCTAATTAATCCTTACAGTCACCCCCAGGAGGTAAGTACTACACTTACTCATGAGAAAATAAAGGTTGTGTCTATACCTGGCCAATGCAGCTGTTTACTTCAGCCAAGGGTATCATGAGGACCTCATTAATTTATTCGTTCATTCATTCAATAAAGACCCAGTCCCTACCATGGGCTTCGTATTGTTCAAGCAGCTGGGGTTTTAGTGGTGGACAAAGACGTCTTTGCTTTCGCGGAACTCCCGTTCTAGTGGAGAAAGGTGGTATATAATAAACAGATAAATATGTGGGATAATGTCAGGTGGAAGGAAACTAAAACAGGATACATGGAATGGGGTTACATTCCACCCCCTGAGACCAAGCCATTGGACAGGTGCACACCTTCATAGCTGCCCTCAACCAGGTATAGATCCTGCCAGAAACCTGCCCTCATGGGGTGGGAAATGAATGGGCTTAAGAGGCCACTCGTGTTCACTCATCAACACCACCAGATGGATGGAGCAGGCCCATGCTGCCACACTTTCTTAGGAGGTGTCTCTGTGGAACTGCTTCTGGCCCCAAAATCATTGTTTTCACAACTGAAGCACCTGTTGACTTGAGCTTCCCTTCTCCCCCACTCCCCTTGGCAAACCTGGTGATTCTGTGTGCAGAACAAAGGAACTAGACAAGTCAGCTTGGAGACTAAGAAAAAGCCCCAGAAACCTTGAGGCCAGGGGGACATGGGGGAGCTTAAAGTGAGGGCTGTGGGGCCCTTACCTCCTCCCAGCCCTTGAGATGGTCTAGCCCTGTGGCTGTCATGCTGGAGCCAGCACCAGCCTTACCTGTTGCACGTGTGGAAAAACAGGTGGCTGGGCCCCACAGCCAGCGGTCCTACTCACCAGGCTGCTGTCCTTTGTCCCACACGTCCCCTCCCCCAAAAGCCTGGAGGTGGCCTCCGTGCCTCACACTCTTTCATCCCTGCCCTCCCCGACCGCCTGCAGGCTTTGGTGGCATGAGGGTACATCTCGGCACTCTATTGAACACTGATGTGAATTAAAGAGCACAAAACAGCTTCTTTGTTTCCTAGATTTTGCGAGAAAGAGACATCTGAAGTTTTCAGTTGCAGTCTCCCTGGCACATCCCTACTGGTTGCCTGAAGAATGAATGACAAAGCTGATTGCTACTTCACAGAGAAAAGGCAAAAAAGGAAAATAGGACACACATTTTGTTAAAGCTTTTCAAATGTCAGTGACTTGGCATCAGGGAGCTGCAAGCCAGGGGGCCTTTTGGGATTCTGCTTCTAGGAGCTTCCGTGCCTTCATTTCACTCGTTTAGATTCTGCATTTCAGCCCACTCTGCCTCTATTGATCTGCTCCAGTGTGACATCCCTAATCTGAGCAGCTCTAATTGACTCAGAAGCACAGCTACAAGGTAGATACTCTCCAGGGGTGGCACACACAGAGGACTGTTATCGTGACACTGGACTTTGTCCAAGGACGGTACGGAAAGACCACAGTTTTGGAGACAGACAGGTATGACTGGGAGCATGACTGGGTCACACCGAGCCTTGGTTTCCCTTGCCTATAAAATGGAGAGAATGTTCATGACCTCCCAAAGTCATTGCAGGGATAAACAAGGTCAGATATGGTGGCACAGGGAGGCGGGCATTTTTGACAATAAGCCTCCACACTCTCTCAAATAATGTAGGTAAATCCCAGAAATATATGAGTGCCAAAATGCAAGGTAGCACGGGCGGTTCTGTGAGCAACACAGTGCTGGTGACATCTGTTGTCAAATTTCAGAGATTCACTGCTTCCTCCAGGTGATTACAAAGCCAGCCCTTGTTCCTGCAGTCTGAGGTCTGAATTGAGAAAATAAAATGTGAGCATAATGTCTGGAAAATGACTTTATATTTCAGCACTTCGATTCTAAGGCAGGTTCAGTTCTGCAGCTTTCAATGGTGGTGTTTCTATCAGTTATAACAAATAAACATGCACAGGCAAAACTGATCAACCATTTCATTGCTTTTAAGAAATGATGAGAAGAACGGCTTCCCTAAGTCAATGCGTCACTGCATTTAATTTGATGGTGTTGTTTAGAAACCCTATGTACTGTTTTCCAGGCCCAAACATATCAAGTGTTTATGAGTAGAAAAGCAAAAGACAAATGACCAATTCCCACTAAAGAGGGAAATTATTGCGGTGGTTGATTTTAGAAGTGTAGACTCCATTCCCAGAGGAGGAGAGCAGAAGCTTTTGCAGGATTCAAACGCAGTAAGGAGAAAAATCCTTTTGGCTTCAGGTGCTTAGCAGAGAGTCAGAAGCCCTGGAAGTGAAGACCTGCCTCTGCCACCCATGTTACATGACCTTGAGTAGGTCACTGCCCCTGACTGGGTGCATCTCCTCATCCTCAAATGGACAACAGCTGTTCCTATTTAGCCAGCCCCCTGGGTTGCAGTGAGCTCCCACTGGGTGAGCCCTGCCAGAGATGCACTTTATACCTGGGATTTCGTTTGATCTCCACAAAGCCTGGTGACATTTGTGACTTGCCCAAGGTCATAGAGCTAAGAAAAAGAGAAACCAGCATTGGAACTCTAGTCTGCATGCTGTCACCAGGAACTAGAAAGAAATAAGAGCTACAATATATATCATGGCTGCCAGGGCCACCATGAGGCTGCAGCAAAAACAGAATGATATTCATTCATTAACAAATATTTATTGTAGAGTATGAGCCAGGCTCTGTTCTAGGCATGGAGATTATGGTGGCAGATGAGCATGGCAGGAGAGACATGCAGTGAACAAGTGAATAAAATAATGTGAGATCACAGTAATTGTTATGAGGAAAGTAGAGAGTGGATTTTTCTAGCAGAATGTGGGAGATGAAGAGAAGGACATTTAGTTGAGGTCAAGGAAGACATCTCTGAGAAGGTCACTTCGGAACAGAGACTTTGAGGAGTGAGCCATGGAGGACCGTCAAGGAGGTTGAGATACAGGAATCAACCAGAGCAAAGACCCCAAGAAGGGACTCTGCTTAGTCTGTTGAGGTTCAAGAGGAGGTCAGGGTGGCTGGACCTTGGTGAGAAAGTACTGGAAGGCTAAGACAGAGATGGGGCAGGGTCCCGCTGGGAGACTTTGTGCAGAAGGATGAGGAGACTAGATTTTCTGTAAAGTGAGATGGGAAGTGAGATCAGAGATTCCATTACTTAATTCATATAAACATTTTAATTTAATTGATTTATTGTTGAACAGGCAACATGGTCATGTGATTCAAAATTCAGAAGTACCAAAGGTAAACTATCTCTCTCCTCACCATCCCCAACCTGCCTGCTCCTCTCTCTGGAAGCCATTTAGGTGCAAGTGTCTTGTGCTTCTTTATAGAGACATCACACACGAGCACAATCAGATGCTCACACACTCTCCCTGTCCCCTTTTGCTTTTACAAACGGTGCCATAATAGCCACACCTGGCTTTTTTACTTCCTGTCCTAGAGCTCATTTGTATCAGTTCTGGCAGAACCTTCTCATGACCATTTTTTTTTTTTTTTGGTATGTTTGCACAGTCTTCCATTATGTGGGTGGAATTAATAATAAGTAAGTGTTAATTATTAATCAATTAATTAAAAGGGATTATTTATTCAAGCAGTTCCCTACTGATAGTCATTTAGCTTATCTCACCTGAGGGTTTTGAGGGGAAGTGCATACTGATTTATATTTTAGGAAGAGCCCTCTGGCTACTGCATGGAGGATGGCCCATCAGAGATGCCATGCAAGCAGCATGGCAGTCCTGCCGAGTTAGGAAGGGCTGTGGTTGTCCAGGAAGGAAAAGATGATGGTTTGGCACAGGGTGGTGGTAGTGAGGACAGGGAATGAGCAATGGGTGGGTGTGGGATGCTTACCAGACAGGAACCAACAGTATTAGTTGATGGCTCAAATGGGGGAGGGGGGTAAATCAAACGGAATCTGGGATGACTTTTGAGCTTTAGCAACTGGGGGGGATGGTGAGACAGCCACCTGTCCACCATCCACCCATATGCAGCAACTGCAATCCTAGGAGTCATAGTTACCTCCTGTCTTCTGTCTAGTAAACCCTGTCAGTTCTAACTAGAAGTATCATTCCAGGTCCATCCATTTCTTTTCATCCGCTCTAGCCAAACATCTCCCTCCCAGGCTCTGTGCTCCAGCCACAGTTGCTTCCCTTCTCTTTCCTTAACACTCGAGACCAGGGCATTTGCAATCACCATCCTGCTGCCTGGAACATCCTTCTCTTGGTTCCCCACATTGCAGGCTCCTTCTTCACCTTCAGGTCAGCCTATCTTGAAAGTCCCCTTCTCAGTTTGATCTACGTCCCCTTACCCTCATTAGTGGGAGCAAGACCACTTAACAGTTTGCCAACTCTGAAAGGATCCTGTGTGAAGTTCTCAAGGAACTGGCCTCTATTTCCCATTTGTCCCGTTGACATTTTAGTGCTACTCACAGATTAGTGTTGTGGGCAGCTGTGCAGATAACCCAAGCCTTTGATTTGGCTCAGCCTGTCACATAGCACAATAAATGTCATGGTAAATGTCAGCCAGTAGTATTGTGCGTCCTTCACTAACTCTAGCACAGAGAGTTTCAGTAAAGATTGAAGTACTGATTCATTAACTTTTTCTAACTCAATACCATTTTGACTGTCTGTGTACTTCTTGCTTAAAAGTTCTCTGAATTTCATTTTGATAAACAAAATAATTTCTCAAAAATGTACCCAATTGTTTTGGCAATGTGCAATCTTCATTTATCCACTAAGTAACAGTGATTAACATTTAGCTTATGCTTATGCTTATGCTTCTTTCCGAAACCTCCACCTCCAGCAGTAGTTAAAAGTCTGAAAAACCGATATTTTGATGTATTATGAGCAGATGGCTATTAAATTCCTTTATTAAATTCAAGTTTCAGAAAACAAACCCTCTTCAATGTTGAAAAACCACACCAAATCACACTAAATGACTTTAAATGACTTTATTTCAAAGATTGCCACATAGCACACTATTGAACCGCCATTCTGGACACAATTTCCTTTAAGGACACCACTTAAAAAAAAAAAAAAAAAAAGGACACCACTTCAATCCAGTACAGCCACTTCAAATGCTTTAATCAATGACTTGAGAGGTCCGGGACTTTCAGAAAACCAGTGGGAAAACTTTTTAGAGATCGTCAAAGTCCATTATCCCCCTTTCTTGAATTAGAAAACAAATACCTGAGAGTGTTGTTACCTCCTTTCTCCGAACAGTTGTGTGCTCTCAATCATACACAGTGCGTGTTTTATACACAAAATTGTCTTCTAATTGCATAAACACACTGTTCTAACAAACTACCACTTGCTAGAATGTTCTATCTGTAGAGTTACTGGTATTCTCTCAAGTAGGATACAGGGGGTATACAAGATAATCCATTGGGGTGGGAGAAGAAAATATTAGGACTTGTATTTATGGCTATGCTTATTTTAAAAATAAGATGCACACATACACTAAGACAGACATTAAGATTTACTAGTACTTATATGTGGTTTGACCCCAAAGGCCACACTCACTCATGTGTCATGGACAGTAAGTCTTTTCTTAGCCTCCAGCATATTACAGTTTCCCTGCTGCAGGAAATTATCCATGTGACAGAACTTAGATACTTAAATGGTAGAAATTTTCAGGTATTTTAAAAGTTGGCTGCATAGGCTTCCAGATTTTTTCCTAAACCTCTTTTAATAAGTGGTTTGATTAAAAAACAAAAATAGGTTCATAATCGACATGCTTTTTTCCCCACTTAGCCATATGGTTTGCATCTTTTCATATCAGTATATAGAGTTCTACCTTATTTTCCCCCCTTGCCTTATTCTTTTAAATATTTGCATAGAATAGTTCCTCCCCCCCTCCCCTCCCCGCCACCACCATTACAAGGTTACTTCATTCCTTAAAAAATTCATAGGGTGAATTTTCATAAATGGAAAAGAAAATTACTACATAAGCCAATGGCACGCAATTACTGCAAGAGGTTATAAATTGGGGGAAAAAAGAAAGAAAGAATAATAGAGACAAAGGAAAGCAAAAGAAACAATGCCAAGTGATGCTTGGGATCGTTGCTGCTATAACGTAGCAAATTTATTTATACATTTGTTTATTGTTGTTGTAAAATCAAAGTACTACTTCATGAAATGAGTTATTTTACACAGTCTGAAACATCGGTATAATCACAGCTGTAAAAAAAGAATTTATAACAAGGATGGATTGATTTTCAGATTTCCACATCAGAGTCAACTGTGCATTTACACAGCATTGTCTTTGCATGAAGCCCAGAAGGGGACAGCATAAAAATGAGCGTTTCTGTAACCCCTTTATTTTTGCTGATGAACGGTTTGTTAGAAAAACAGCTGCCCAGGGGATGCCTGGGGGGCTCAGTGATTGAACATCTGCCTTTGGCTCAGGTGTGATCCTGGTGTCCTGGGATCAAGTCCCACATGGGGTTCTCCACAGGGAGTCTGCTTCTCCCTCTGCCTATGTCTCTGCCTCTCTCTGTGTGTCTCTCATGAATAAATAAATAAAATCTTAAAAGAAAAAAAGAATGAAAGAAAGAAGAAAGCAAGCAAGAAGCTGCATGTTTGTTGCCTAAGTTCTGAGACAGTACAAGAGTCAAAGATGTCACAGACTCACCTATAAACAACACTATGTCTAAAACATCAGTCAATGGAGTCCACTCCAAGTGGAGTCTTAGGATGTTTGCATTCAAAGTGCTGCTGGAAGGTCTTAGCGTCTGGCATTCGTGTCCTACAAATAGTGCAAGCATATATGAAGGTGGCTTTGGCAGCAGCCTTTTCGTCATGTCTTTCTTTCTTCTTTTGTCCAGCTTGCTTTTTGGCAATTTTCTGCTGAGACTGAACCTTCTGCTATCCAGGAGCCACATCCCCCACTCCTCACAGCCCTGGGCCAGCTGCTGTTGCCTGGAGGTAAGGCACCAGCTCTTAGCTCTTTCTCCCGCTGGATGCCCAAGGCAACCCTGCCCAAAGTAGTGAATTTAACTACAGCCTGCACTAAAGAGGCCACCTTGACCATGACAGCCCATGTCTGCTCCTAAAGTTCAATATTGGTCCTTGTAAATGCAATGAAATTCCTCCAGCTGAAGAGAGGATATTAAGTGAGACTCGTGAAGTCACAATCTTGAATTTCCACGGGCCAATCTCAGGATGAGACTCTTTTTTTTTTTTTTTTTTTTTTTTTTGAGACTCTTTTCCATAGCACGGATACAGCATAATTTATTTTCCAACTGCCCTATTTTTTTGACATTTGGGTTTATATTAGACTGCTGAGGCCACCATAACAAAAAACCTTTAACTGAGTGACTTAAACAACAGAAACATATTCTCTCACAGCTCTGGAGCAGGGGAGGTCGGAGATAGGGATATGGACAGGTCTGGTTTCTCCCTAAGCCTATCTCTTTGGGCTTGCAGATGGCTGCCTTCTTGTGATGCCCTCACACAGCCTTTCCTCTGATCCCTGGTATCTCCTCCTCTTCTCATGAGGACACCAGTCATATTGGATTAGGACCTACCCAGAGGACCCACTTTATTTAACCTTAATTACCTGTCTCCAAATCCATTTGCATTCTTTTTTTTTTTAAATTTTATTTATTTATTTTTTTGAAGACAGAGAGAGAGTACACAAGCAGGAAGAGCAGGAGAGGGAGAAGCAGGCTCCCCACTGAGCAGCGAGCCCGGTGTAGGGCTCAATCCCAGGACCCTGATCATGACCTGAGCCGAAGGTAGATGCTTAGCTGACTGAGCCACCCAGGTGCCCCTCCAGTTGCGTTCTAAGGGACTGGGAATTAGGACTTCAACACACGAATTTGAGGGGAACACAATTCGGTTCACAAACAGGGTTGTTTCCATATTTTTCACTAGACATGTCCTTACCTCACACAGTCCTCAACCCATACCAATCTCATGCCATCCTCAACATCCCACTGAAGACTTCCCCCCTCTGAGTACTGCCTGGTCCAATTATGATCATTGCTCCCTTGAACAAGTGGAGTAATCTCCTTCTAATTGATTTCGTGCATTTATTACCCTCCCACCAACCATCAACCACTCTCCACATCGACACTGTAAAAATGTATTTCTGATCTAATCACACCACTCTTCTTGATACTCTTCCTTGGCTATTGCTTTGCAGTTAAAATGCAAACTCCTTAACATGCTGGATGAAAACTTGCAGTGAGTTTGAGACAGATAGGGCTAGGCAGGGAAAGATAAGGGGGGGGGGGGGCCAGACTCAGGCTCCCATAAATCCCAAGGACACTGAGATGCAACAGAGATAAGGCAACAAAAACAGAGATAAGGCAGTAAATCTGGCCCCGTGGTTCCAAAATACTAGGGAGTATCTTCCTTTGATGGCTATCAAGAAATCACCAAGACTCAAAACAGTCATATGTCATTCACTCAAACAATCTCAAGGCCATCCACTCCCTAGTCAGGTTTTGCATAAAAGTCCAGACAAAAAAAACCTTTGGGTTTTTTTGTGGCAACCCTGTCAGGACCCCTCTCACTTCTGAGAGTTTTCTCTGTATCTTTGCTTAATAAACTTCTATTGCTGTCCTCACTCTCCTTGGTCCTTGAGATTCATTCTTCGACTCCGGGAGACAAGAACCAAGCTCTCTCTCATCAGCAGGACAGACACCTGGCTACCAACTTCCTCCCCCAGCATCCTACCCAGGCCCGCTTTATTCCAGCCACATTTGCTCTTTTCATGCTTTCAAAAGAGCCTAGTGGCTCTCATTTATGGCCATGGATTGTTCCCACTGTCAGGAACGCTCTTCCAAATCATCCTTCACATCTCACATTAAAAGTCACTATCTCAAAGAAGCCTGCCTTGAACCCTCACTTCCTTGACCTGAATGATAAGGTGGCCATTATCCCAGCTCCCACAGAATCCTGGGGTTCTTTTTGCAACGGTTATCACACATAGTGATCATTGGTGAGATTGTCTAACGTGCATCTTCCACACTGGACTGAGAGTTCTGTGAGGACAGGGGCCTCATGGAACTTGCTCATCCCTGCATCCCAATGCCAAGCCCAATTCCTGGCAGAGAGTCCCACTCAATGAATATATACTGAATGAATAAAAGCCTCGTATTTGGCTGTCCCCTCCATCTGGAAGGCCTGTTTCATTCTCACCCAATGGCAAATTGAGGCCAGGCAGTTCCTACATCTTTTTGATTAGACTGTGAATTCCTTCAAGCAAGGTCTGTGTTTCCTGTGCCTAATAAGGATATGCGGCACATAGTAAGCCTGCCAGTTGCACAACATCTTTGCTTTGTAGCCAGGTCCTACATCATTGCATTACTGATGGTTCTTGACTCAAGAAATAGACAAAAATTAGCCACCTCTGTCCAATTCATAATGACTATCAGTGGTAAAAATAAATAACACAAAATAAAACTGACAAAGTTTATTTGGGTTAAACTGGGTTAAGATCCACCTGCTAAAGATGTTATTAAAAACAGACTCAGAAGACTCATACCTCTGAGGGAACACTGAAAATTGGAAAAATGAAAAACTCAGATCTGGTTTGTTTAAAAAAAAAAAAAAAAGCCACTAGTCCCAAGGAGGAGTCCCTTGCCCCCAGGCCCTCAAACCAAACCAAGATTTAATTGAACTTTCGATCTCTCCAGGAGTGGAATTTTAAACCAATCAATCTGGAAATTTCTGGTTAACAACAATGAGGTAATTTGTCATTTGGGCTCTTCATCCCCCAAAGGAGAATGAAGTAATCCACCTAATAAGCCCCCCTACCTATCCCCCTCAGGGCCCTGAAACAATCCTTTCTTTTCTTTTGCTAATAACTTTTTGTCCCACCCTCCTTCCTTATAAAAGCCTTCCATTTTGTACAACTCCTCAGGGCTCCCCTCTACTTGTTAGGATGCTCCGGGATTCTTAAATTGCTTAATAAAGCCAGTTAGATCTTAAAGTTCATTAGGTTGAGTTTTGTTTTTTAGCAGGTTGAAATAATCAAACTGAAATAGACTGCCCAGGTAAAATTTGTACTTTATTAAACACTGATGAAGAACTGCCACTGAGAAATTTTAAGCTTGCAAAATTTTACTGAAGAATATTTGAACGTGCTAGCGGCAATGCCCTCTAGCCAAAGATACCGGGAACACACCTGTCTTTGAACAAATTGCAGGAGGGAGAACACACGCCCTGGGGGAACTATGTGCCATCTCAGGAAAAAGGGTTAGAAAGAACCTTACACGGTTTGAGCTTTGGTTGGGGGATTCGGGGAATGTCTATGAAAGCAGGGTTTGCTCTAGATTGGATGCTTTCAGAAAATAAGGGAAATTCTATGATTGGGTATCTCAACAAATCTAACCTCTAAGGAAGGCAAACTATAACAAGGGTAAAACTAATAGGTAAAGAAGTAGCACTCACTCATTCTAGTCAAGAGAGAATGTTCCGTATTTTCTAAGTGTGATAGTGACCATGTTTTTGTCTGTGCTTAGACAAAGTTATAAAGTAGCCTTGCTCATTTTATCATGCCCTCAGAGTAACCTTGTTTGAGGTCAATATTCTGTGATTTGTTTATGTCCAATAGGAGAGTAATATGGCCAAGCCCCAGTGTCAGGCCAGCTTCAGAATGTCAGTTCTCTTTTTTTTCTTCTTCAGTAAAATGATGTTGACATAAGATACTTCACAATAGTATAAATGAAAGTAAAACTTGATATATAAATTATTAAATAAGTAGAATATTTATTAAGAAGTTTACATGTAAAAGTCATCCCGTGAAGTAAATAAAAATGGGATGGATACTGTTTGACTATATTGGATTTTTTAAAAACTGATCAAATAATTAAATTGGTGGGGCACCTGTCTGGCTTGGCAGGTAGAGCAAGCAACTCTTGACTTTGGGGATCTCAGAGTCACCAGTTTCTGTAGCAGGTTGGGTAGAGATTACTTAAAACAACAACAACAATTTAAAAAAGAATTAAATTGGCTTAATGGCATTGGCTCTGGAAAAATTCTTTCACAACAGTTCATCACAGTTGATATAATTCTAATTAAAATTATTGGATTCCAGTTTTGGTAGGGTTGTAAATTTGCTAGTGTCTTTGGAGAGCAGTTTGGCCCTATCCATGAAAATCAAAATTGCATTTGTCTTTTGACAGCAATTTGACTTTTGTAACTTCTACAGAAAAAACCGCACATGCACACAGAGGTATACACAAGGATGTTACTATAGAATTGTTTATGGTAACGAGAGATTGGATAAAAAAATTAGTAGGAGTAGGAGAATGGTTAAAATTAGGCGTCTTTGAAAAGGTCAAGGAGTCTGGCAAGACAGGGACCTGCCTACCCTCCTGTACTCTTGGCAGCCAACAGGGTGGAATCACCAGGGGCCTCAGGAAGCAAGTCCCAGGCCCCAGTGACCCCGGCCCCAACCATCCTAAGGGTCTAGGTAGGGCCTTGGTGTGACTCTTTTCTTTTTTAAAAAATTGCATTTATTTATTCCCAAGAGACACAGAGAGAGAGAGGCAGAGGGAGAAGCAGGCTCTGGGCGAGGAGCCTGATGCAGGACTCGATCCCAGGACCCAGGATCCTGATGCGGGACTCGATCCCAGGACCCAGGATCCCGCCCTGGGCCAAAGGCAGGCGCTCAACCACTGAGCCACCCAGGCGCCCCGCTCTCCGTCACCCACAGCCAGAGGTGAGGGGGGAAGCTGGAGGCCAGCCGCATGCCACTCGTCACCCACCATCTCCCGCATCACCATGGCAACTGATAAACGAGGCCCCGTCACCCCTGGAATTCAGGGAGCCCGCCTAGTGTCTGCGACCCGGTGGCGAGGGCTGCAGAGAACTTTCCCGACTCCCCTGAGCCCCGAAGCCCTCTGGCGGGGGCCGAGGAAGAACGCGCCCCGCCGCCCTTCCCGCGAGCTGCCTGGAGCGGGGGAGCGCGCCCCCAGCCCGCCGACCCCGCCCCGCCCCGCCCCGCCCGGCGCGTCTCCGGGCCCCGCATCACCATGGTAACCGGGGGCGGGGCGGGGGGGGGCTGCCGCCGCTGCCGACCCCGGGCGCGCGCTCGCGACCCCGCCCCTCCCGGCGCGTCTCCCGGGTCGCGCATCACCATGGCAACCCCGGGTTGGGGCGCGTGGAGGGGACGGAGCGGCGCGGTTGGCTGCGGGAGCGAAGGGGGCGCGGAGGGGCAGCGCCGGGAGCGCAGGGCCGCGGACTTGGGTTCTCTCCGGCGGCCGCGGGGGTGCGGGGTGGCGCCGCGAGCGGCCCGGGCCGCGCTCCCGGGAGGGCCGATGCGGGCGGGGTCCCGGGCAGCAGGGGGCAGCAGCGGCTCGCCGCGCGCCGAGGATTGGGCGCCTGCGTCTGGGGCTGGGGGCTGGGGGCTGGGGGCTGGGCGCCGCGCTCCTCGCCCGCAGATCGACCCCGGCGCCGCCCGGACGGGGAGTGCGCGGGGCGCCCGGCTCCGCGCCCGGGAGCCAACAGCTCGGGCCGGTGCCCCGTCCCCTGGCCGCCGGGCTGTAGCAGCTCGCCGCGCGCGGCCTCGGAGCTCAGCCGGACGGAAGTTACCCTCCCGAGCCCCTGGTTTCCTCGGCCAGGGCCGACCGTGATAGTACTTATCTCAGGGTTGCTTTGTGTTCAGCGAAATAATGGGGCTTGTGCGGTAGCTGGACTCGGTTCTGGCGCGTGGCAAGTGTGCAATAAATGTCCATTTCTATTAGAAATTAATGCTTGCTAGCTTGGCAAGTGATTTAACCTTTTGTACTTAACCTCGCTGAAAAATGGAGATAGTAACGGAACCCATCTGACGCAACTGTAAGGATTTTAAGAGTTAATATTTGTAAAGCCCCTAGAATGGTACCGGGCACCTGGTACCAGCCATATAAATGCTCTCCGTGATTACCATGATTATATTTGTTATCACTGTTAGCACGTTTGCCCAGGTGAAGGGGCACGGATTTTGCCCTACTGCCATCAAGTTCTTCAGCCTCTGGCTCATTCTAGATACTCTTACTTGCGTTTCTCCTTTTTCCTCTCAAAGTTTTTCAGCCTTTGACATGGTTAGAAGGGGCAATATGGTGTCCTGAAAAGACCATTGGGTGGTGATTCAGCTGGATTTTGGTGTTTGGTTCTTTGCATGACCTCGGGCAGATCACAGTACAGTTTCCTCAAGCGCCTTGAGGGCTCTTTCCACAAAGGGTGCCTGGTATTATTTATTTACAAGTTTAGCCTTTCCAGGTAATACATTCAGTAAAAATTAGCCCCTTCTGTATCAGGGAGTCTCTACAGTAGTAGGGCAGAAAGTGGCAAGTGCCCTGAGGGCTTATAGACGAGATGCTGTGGGGATTCGTAGGGGGAGTAAATGTCTCAGTTTATACTTTGTATTTCTCATAGGTACCAATGCCAGGAAGTTTGGAAGTCAAATGAGGATGGTTCCATTCCTCTGGCAAAAGATCTGGGAAGAACCCTCCCCTCCGCATTAGCGATGCAGCTAAATGCACTCCTGCCCGCCAGTCTGATTAGGCTGCTGCTACAGATTCTGGGATTTGGAGCTCCGGGCTAACCTCCTCCACCAGCTGAAGCAGTAGCATCTCATATTAGCAGTTTTCTTGTTTTGTTTATAGAAATCTTCCTTTAACTCACCAGAAGGTGAGGCCTCTATTTATCCTCCTTGAGAATCAGGCTCTGAGCTTAACTGGGAGTCTGCTTGAGGGTCTCTCTCTCCCTCTGTCCCTCTCTCTCCCTCTGTCCTCTCCCTCCCTCTCTCTCGCAAAATAAATTAGAAAAATCTTTTTAAAAATAATAATAACTTGGGGATCCCTGGGTGGCTCAGCGGTTGAGCACCTGCCTTTGGCCCAGGGCGTGATCCTGGAGTCCCGGGATCGAGTCCCGCTCCTGCATGGAGCCTGCTTCTCCCTCTGCCTGTGTCTCTGCCTCTCTCTGTCTCTCTATCATGAATAAATAAATAAATCTTAATAATAATAATAATAATAATAATAATAATAAAATTTTAGAAAAGGATCCAGCAGTCCCCAGTGCAGAGCAAGTGCTCAGAAAATGTTAGTGGCTCTTTGTTACCATAAGCACTGTGATTTCTATTGTTAACTTACAAAAGGCAGGGTCATTGTTCATAACCTTTTCCCTCTCTTGTATGCCTAGCACATAGTAGGGGCCCTGAAGATGCGTGCTGAATGAATGAGTCAATCCACCCAGGAAACTAGTAACACTCAATTTCACCATTGCCCTGACTACCAGCAGCTAGCATTTATTGAACACTTGTTCCAGAAACTGTATTACAGCCCATTACCTTGTTTAATACTCAAGTTCAATGACCTTGTCTAGCCTTCTAATTTGACTCCTGAAGCATTGGTGTCATTGATTCACAGTCTAGAAGCTGGCAGTGACATCTGCTGTAGATTTCTGTATAATTTTCATAATGAGGCAGACAGCAGCAGCATTTCTGAAACAACGTAGCCTCTGCTAATATAAGATGCTGGTGTCGCGCTGACGTCAGAGCCTGTGTTCTCATTTCCCCAAGGATGAGCTGGCTTCCTTGATGCAATTTCCTCATCTGTTAGCAGATTGTTTGACATTACACTCCTGAGACAGCAGGGCTCAGTGAGAATTTACCACTGCAGCCCTAACGCTTGCAAGGGCCTTCATTATCAGGGCAATAATGTCACACGGCATCAGGTTCTTCCTTGTGCCTCTCTGGCCACTTTCAGAGCAGTAGCGACTCCAAGGGAAGTACAAACCAGGGAAGGTATCTTTGCTTCCTCTGATCCCCTCCCTGTATTTGACTTTTGGGTTAGAGAAGCCTTTAGGAATCGTCTACACCAGGGCTTTTGATACTCTTCTGTGGAGGATTGAGGGTTGAAAAGACCCCCCTTCCGGACCAAAACCAGGAATTGCTTTTTGGGGAGAACTCTCTGAGCAGGCTGAGCTTTGGGCATCCTTTCTGGTTGAATCAGAGTCAGCTTTGTGACATCTTTGGATGTTTCTCTTTTGAGGAACAAGTTCCTTTTCATTCTTCAATAGAAACGACAGCAAATCAGCACAATCATCAGATAGGCTTCGAGCCAGGTATTTATGCACTGATTTGGTCGTTCAGCACACTCCCGGACACTCTATGTGGTGTTGGGGACACAGCAATGGACAAGGGAAGCTCCTGCCATCAAGTAGCTTATATTCTGGTGGGAGGAGACAGGCCATTTATGTCATGTAGTACCCATCCAAGGAGGTGACATGGGAGCAGACATGAAGGAAGTGCAGATGGATAAAGGTCCAGGCAGAGGGGATGGATGGCTGTGCGGTCTCTGAGCCGGAGAGAAGGAGTGGTGGGAGAAGGAACTGGTGGGGAGACACAAGAGGTGGGGTCTAGACTCGGGGCTCGGGGACCTTGGAAAGGGCTTCAGATTTGCTTCTGAGGGAGATGGAAAGACATCCAGGCAGTAAGAGCAGAGGAGCGACATGGCCTCATGGATGGGGCTGTTCTGGCTACAGGTTGGCAGATTCTAGGGAGCAAGGGTAGCAGCCAGGAGCAGAGGCCAGTAAGGAGGCTCTCAAAGGCGTCCAGGTTGAGGTGACGATAGCCTTAACTGGGGCAGTAGAGTATAAAAAGGTGAGAGGCACTTGGATTTGGGATACATTTTGAAGGCAGAGGCTAAAAGTTCTGCCACTGAGTTCCATGTTGGGTGTGAGAGCGGCGTCCAGACTGGTTCGGGCCTGGGCCCCTGGGTGAAAGATGCCATCTCCTGTGAGTGAAGGGGGGTGAGGGGCAACAAGACATGCGCCACAGTTTGCCAATTCAGCTGCCCTTTGTGATGGACATGGAATTGCCCGATGGTGATGCTGGAAGCTCTGAGACTGAGTGTTTGAGCTGAAGTTTTCCCATAACAGTGATTGGCCCAAGGTTGCACAAACTGGATCTAGAGGCTAGATCAACAGATCCCAAGCCTTAAGGCCACCTGGTGCCTAGAAGTATCAACAAAATTTCATTTCTGCTGGCTCCACTTCGGGTTCAGGCAGCTAAGACCGGAGGCATGAAGTGGGCGTTGATGCCCAGGTGGTCCAGTGCGGTGAGAAGGGCCTCTGTCAGGCGCACTGGCAAGAGGGCCAGCCTCTTCTTTGCCCCCAGGAGCACACTGATGGAGAATGAGAGCCACCGGAACCCAGTGGGAAGAGCATGTTCAGACTGGCCAGGATGAACATGGATGCTGAAGACGGGACAGCCAGTGGAGCTGGGGATTTTGTCTGGAGATTCCGTGGGTTTGGAGCATTTCCTCTGGCTACCAGGACCTGTGTGCTAGGGCCTGCTTCCCACCACCATGTGTTTGCTGGTTCAGATTAGATATCATTGTGGTTTTCATATAATGAAAGTTTTATCCTTAGGCTTTTGATGGGTTTGACTACTTCCCCTTGGAGAGGAAAGCATGTGATGACCTGAAGATGAGGCCAGCCTTCCTTGTCACCATGGTTTTGCCAACCTGTAACTGATGTGTGTTTCCCAGACTGAAAATTTTGAAGCAAGTTGGAATAAAGATTTGTGTAACATCTTATAACCTGTTTTTTTCACTTTAATATATATTATGAACCTTTTTCTGTGCCATTAAATATTCTTTTAAAATAGGATTTTTTTTTTAAAGGATTTTAATTGTTGTGATTGATTTAGCCTGGGGGTGGGGGTCTGAAGTTTTAAACCAGATCTTTTGGGTTTTGACCTATAGGGAGAGGCAATCGTTTTGTAATGGGCATGAAGTAAGGTGGTGGTGGGCAGGGGTGGGTGGGCAGTGCTCATGAGCTGGAGAGGAGCCAAGGAGAAGAGAGCCCAGATATAGCCCAGAAAGGTTATGCCAGCCCTGGAGGCCACATGCTGTGGGCTGAGGCCCAGAGATCTGCCCTCTGCAAAGTTAATTATTCCATCAGTTAGGAACCTGTGCAAGTAACAGCATACCCCCTAAAGTGCCTTAGGAGAAAAAGGATTTGTTGTTGTTGTTTTGTTGTTGTTGTTGTTACAAGGGATACGAATTGAGTAGTTGCTGGCCTTGGCTCTGCTGCTAAGTGTTACTCTCAGAGACTCAGGCTTAGGGACACCTGAGTGGCTCAGTGGTTGAGCATCTGCCTTCCACTCAGGTGGTGATCCCGAGGTCCTAGGATGGTGTTCCACATCAGGCTCCCTGCATGGAGCCTGCTTCTCCTTCTGCCTGTGTCTCTGCCTCTCTGTGTGTGTGTCTCCCATGAATAAATAAATAAAATCTTAAAAAAAAAAGAAAAAAGAAAAAGAAAAGAAACTCAGGCTTGTATATCCTTTCTCTCCCCTCCTCCTTGGCAGGTTGGCTTTTGTTGTCATGGCCACAGATCATCTGCCCTAGCTCCTGGCATTAATCTTCTCTCAAGGCAGGAAGAAATGGAGAAGGGGCAGTGGCAGCTGGCTTGGGCTCTTTTTCTCAGGAAAGGAAGAGCATTCTCAGATCCCCATCCTCACGTCCCACTGCAGCAGGCTTCCCCAGGGCCAGACCTTGTCACGTAGCTGCCCCGTGACTCAAAGAATGGCTGGACTGTGCGTGTGCAGTTTTGCAACCTTTCTTGTAAAGGCAGACAAGAGAGCAACGGGTCGGGCTGCATTGTCTAACGGAACTATCACAGGAGCCATGTATGGAATTGAAAATGTTCTAGTAGCTACATTTAAAACCAGGTGGTAACAAAAAAACCTCGGCTGAAATCAATGTCCAAAATGTGTTTGTTGCACTTAATGCAGTAAGCCTCCATGTCATTTCAGCATGTAATTAATATAAAAATTACTAATGAGATTTTTGGGGGAGTGTTTTGGTTTATTTGTGTGAAGTCTTTGAAACCTGATGTGTATTTGACACATAGCAGTGCATCCCAGTTCGGGCCAGCCACTATTCCAGTGCTCAGTAGCCACATGTGCCTGGTGGCTACCTAGTGGACAGCACAGGCACAAGCAGCATGCTGAGGGGGTAGTCCAGCAACATATTTGCCATAACTATCTTTTTCCTACTAGTATTTTTTTTTTTTAGATTTTATTTATTTATTTGACAGAGGGAGAGAGCGTGACAGAGGGAGGGGCAGAGGGAGAAGCAGGCCCCCTGCTGAGCAGGGACCCTGATGCCAGGCTCACCCCAGAACCTTGGGACATGACCTGAGCCAAAGGCAGACCCTTAACCGACTGAGCCACCCAGGCTCCCTATTTATAATGTTTGAGTATATCTCTTTGTATGGTTTTCTTAGTGGTTGCTGTCAGTATTACATTATACACATGTGACTTCACCACTTCGAATAAAGTGTGGAAACCTTATTTTCATTTAAGTCCCTTTACCTTCCCTGCTTCTAAATATATTTTACATGAGTATCGAATGGTGTTTTATTTTTGTTTCAGTCATCCAATGTGCTTTGTAAAACTCATGAGGAGACGAGTCTATTGTGTGTGCCCATATTTCTGTTTTTTTCCACTATTCCTTCTTCCTTCCTGATGCTCCAGGACACTTTCTTTTATTGTTTCCTTTCTACTTCAAGAACTTCCTTTAGCCAGTTTCTAAGGTAGATCTGCTGGTGTCCAAGCCTTTTAGCTTTCCTTTGCCTAAGAGTGGCTTTATTTCCCCTTTATTCATGAAGGACAATTTGGCTAGACATAGAATTCACAGTTGACAGCTTTTCTGTTAGCACTTGAAAAACGTGGTACACCTTCTGGCTGGCCTCCATGGCTTTGGTGCGAATCTGTCATTCAAATTGATGTTCTCCCATGGGCTATGCATCATTCCTCCCTGACCGCTTTCAGAATTGTTGTATTTGCCTTTAGTTTTTAGAAGTTTAATGATCATGTATCTTAGTGTGGATTTCTTGAGATTCACTCTATTTGTGATTCGCTCAGCTTCTTGAATCTGCAGGTTTGTGTCTGTGAAATTTGGAAAGTTTTCAGCCATTGTTCTTTTGAAGACTCTTTTAGCACCGCTACTTCTGGGACTCCAATGATGAACGCTGGCTTTTTTTTGGTATTGTCCCACCAATTTCTGAGCTCTGTTCATTTTTTCTTTTCCAGTCTATTTTCTCTGTTGATCACACTGGTTAAATTCTATTGGTCTGCCCTCGAGTTCACTGATTAGATTCTTTCATCTCCTCTCTAACATGGAAACCATCCAGTGAGATTTTGATTTTCATTATCACATTTTTCAGTTCTACCATTTGCATTGATGCTTTTTTAGAGTTTGTATTTCTTGCTGAGATTCTCTATCTTTTCTTTTGTTTGAAGAGGATATGTAATTGATTGTTGAAGCATTTTTGTGATAACTGCTTTAAAATCCTTGTCTGATAACTCTGACATCTTGGCATCAGTTGATTGTCCTTTCTCATCCAAGTTGTGATTTTCTTGGTCCTCAGTATAAAGGGAAGTTTTTTAAATTTTTAATTTAATTTATCTATTTATTGAGAGAGGGAGAAAGAGCACGCATATAGGCATGCATGAGTGGGGGGTGGTTCAGGGGAGTTCAGGAAGGGGGTGCAGAGGTTGAAGGAGAGAATCTTAAGCAGGCTCCATGGCCAGCTCAGAGCCTGATGTGGGGCTCAATCTCACAACTCTGAGATCATGGCCTGAGCTGATATCAAGAGTCAACACTTAACTGACTAAGCCACCTAGGTGCCCCAATGGGTTATTTTTCATTGTTTCCTGGATATGTTGTCTATTATGTTAGGATGGTGGGGTATTCAGGTTAGGATGGTTAGCAGGCATTCACTGGGTGCTGAGGTTTAGCATCCAAGTCCTGGCCTACTTTGAGGGGCTGTGGTTTTGATGACAGTTTAATTTTCAGAGCCTTTGCAATGTTATTCGGATCTGTTTGGTTCACCTGCTGAACCATAGGCCCCTGTTGGTGCTCCTTATGGGGAAAGGGGTTTCCCCAGACTGGGGTGCATGGGTGTCTTTTAGAGTCAGGAAGTTGGGGGGGTCTCAGGCCCACGGGGACCAAGAGGTTTCTTTGGCTAGGTACTTGCTGTGGCCGAACCCCTCTCGTTGATGTCACTTGGCTACCTCCATCTCTGGGTGGGGGAATGGAGTTTCAGGCCCATAGAGACAAATAAGCTTCCTGGGCCAGGCTGCTTATGATGTCCAGTCACTCCTGCCACTCCCACCATCACCCCAGCATCTCTTGGTAGAGATGGAAGTCTTGAGTGCCATGGAGATGCAGAGCACTTCCTCTGGCTGCCCATTTTCCCCCCCAATGGGTCTCCCATTCTAGCCCACTTGCCAGTACTATCAGCTCACCTGCTGTTGTAGGGGAGACGCTTGTTAGATCTGGGAGAGAAATGAACCTAAAGCGAGCCCAACCTGGGCTGCCTTCTGTTGCCAGGAAAAGTTGGGCCTAAGTCACCTTCCTTTTGGTGGGAGGATGTAAAAGATCGTCAGTTACTTTCGTGAGAATGCCCTGGCCTCCTCCCCCTTCCCTTCTTCCCTTGATCCTTGTACAATAATTGCTTGTTGAGTGACCCTCATGGTTGACTTGATGTTGTGCCTGGCACTCTACCTGTCTCCAAAGCACTCTGAAATTACACCCTTGTGTAATGACTTGGGGAGCCAAGTCCAACTCATCTTTTCAGAACACATGGCTGATGGTTGTCATGTTCAGTCAAATGCCTGTATTTGATGGCTAGGCAGGTCCACTTAGCAGGTACCAGGAAAACAGGGAGGAAAAAAAAGGAACTGAAAGCTCATCCTCATTGTTCCATAGTTTCACGAAAGTTCTAGAATTTCCTTTTTCTCCCTAGTGTGAGTATTTTATAAGAGTCAGGAGGTCTTATGGAAACAAATAGGGGTCTATGAAATAACATCTTGATAATTTCCTACCATCATTTTGGGCATATTTTTATCCCAAAAAGTTTAGTTGTTTATTATCAACACAGAGCTTCCTATCTTTAAAATATTTCCTTGTCAAGGTAAGCCTTCAGTTGTGATTTTGTTAAAGAGAGGTCTGTGCCACAATAGGTATTGTCTGCCCAGTGTGGCCTTTTCTACATCTGTGTGAATCCCACCTTCCTTCAGGCCTGGCTGGTTGCATCCTAGTCCTGAGGAACCTTCCCTCACAGCTCTACCCAGAGTTCTAACTCTGCTCGGAAGTACTTACTGTAATATCAGAACCACATGATTATGTACCGTTTTACTGCCAGAGCATTTGACTCTTGCTTAGTGTTTTGTTTAATACCATTTAGAGTAAAATCCAAAGTCTTTTCATGCTCTGCCAGGGTCTCCATCATCCTGATACCCTGTAATCTCCTCACTCCTGCCTCTACTCTCTGCCTTGGTCACACTGCCCTTCCTGACCCTTGAAATGTCAAACACTTACTCTGTTGAATCCCCTAGATTCAATAGAATCACGGTGCCTAGAACCATGCCTAGAACCATGCCTGGTGCCAGAGGCAGTCAATGAATAGCTACTGAATTAATTAATGAGTGGATTTAGATAAAGTTTACTATCTTGCCATCAAAAATGTAGCCTGTGTTTATTTGAGAACCTTGAGTATAAAAATGTAGGAAACCTTTACATAATTCCACATTTGAGAGGCAAAACATCATTTACACTCTTTTAAAAGTATATATTTCTTCCAAATCCGTTTACTATTTATGGTATTTTGGTTGGTTTGTTTCATATGGTTATATTCACAATATATTTTGTTACAAAACTTGGTCTTTTTACGTGTGCTTGCCTTGCTTTTTCTAACTGTTGTGTCATATTTATTTTTTACTGTTTCTTATTCCAAAAAGGATTTGAGGCCCTATGAGATCTATAAATACAGTATTTCCTAGTATTGCCTGCAGCATGCAAGCTGTGCCTTAATCCTACTGTTTGTGGAGTGAATGAGCGTGTCTAGGGCAGCCTGCTTTCCAGTGGGGAGCAGATGCGTGATTGTGTCCAACTCCAGGAAGCAGCCAGGACCTTCCAGTTGTGCCATGGCATAGTGCCTTTGACACTGAGTTCTATCTCTGGCAATTTGTTGTGCCTGTCTGTATTTGCATCTCTTCTCTGGGGAGGAACATGTCTGAAGGCCTGGTCACAAGGAGTGGTGTCCCTCTAGACCTGATGAGACTCATTCCATTCCACAGATGTGCATTACCAAAAGTGCTATTTGCATGCAAAGAATGCTGAGTCCCAGCCCAACAACTAAAATGTATGGGCACCTCCTTCCCTCCCAACCCCTGGAGGCATACACTCCAGACATGGCCCAAACTGCCATAACCCTCCACCCTACCAAGCTCCAGGATCTTCTGGTTGAGAGTTTACAGAGTGACAGGAGTGGGTTTCTCAGAGGCCAGGGCTCTAAAATAGGGCCTCTAAATTACCGGGACAAGTGATATCACCACATTCCCTCTGGCCACAGAATTGTTGTGCAAGTTGTTCTACACACACATACACCTACCTGCCCCTAACCTACACCCACATCAGATCTCACTTGCAAAGTTACTTCCTCCGGGAAGCCTTCCCTGCACCCTGGGTTCCATCACATGATCTATGACATGGTCTCATAGCAAAGCACTGTATATCCTTCTTTTCTTGCACTCATCACAGTTAACAGTTATACATTGTTTTTATATGTCTTGTCCCCCCCACCCCACCAAAGACTGTAAGCTCAGTGAGTGTAAAGACCATGGCCACTTTTGTTCACTGTGCCTAGAACATGATGGCACTCAGTAAACATTTTTGAATGAATGAATGAATGATGGACGTTTGGGTAGGGCAGTAAAGAGTACTAGATAAGAGGGTAAGCACTGGAGACAGATTATTTGGACTCCAACTCAGCTGTGTGGCCTTGGATAGTGCTATAACCTCTCTGTGCCACAATTTCCCTATCTGTAAAATGGAGCTAATAATACCACCTGTTTCATGGGGTTGTTGTAAAGCTCAAATAAGGGACTCTGTGTAAAGGCTCCAAGCAAAGCCTCACTCATAGCAAATCCTCCACATTAGCTATTATCATGACTACTGTCCTACTCTTTTGGCCAGTAGAAGTATTGCTATAAGGAATATTCTTTTACATACACCTTGATACATTTTTTATGAAGATTGTAATAGATGAGATTCCTAGAAGTTGAATTGTTGATTTAGGTGAATTTCTTTTTATTTTTGTGTATAGAGTAAGAGACAGATCTAATTTTGCACTTTTCCAAATGGAGAGTCATGGGAGGCCAAAAGCCCTGTATGTTTCAGGGTCAGCAGAAATCAGACATTCAGACGGGATCAGAGACCACCAGCATTAACTTAAGTCAGGTAAAGGATACCTTGATGGACAGTTTTCACTGCTCCCTGTTGTCTCCCTTATCCCTCTGAGGCTCACTACAGGTTGCAGAGATTAGAATTGGGGAATCTTCTGGTTTTTGGTTTTTAAAAAAGATTTATTTATTTATTCATGAGATACATGAGAGCAAGGCAGGGACACAGGCAGAGGGAGAGGCAGGTTCCCTGTGAGGAGCCTGATGTGGGACTGGATCCCAGGACCCGAGGACCATGACCTGAGCCAAAGGCAGACTCTCAACCAAAGGCATCTCCTAGGGGAATCTTCTATATATTCTGTGCTCGAGCTTTCATTCCTGGTACTGTGGGAAGTCATGCCAGTAATACAACAACTCTCAACCCTGCCCCCCCACGACAATTAACCAGTCTATAATTGCCAATCTAGACTCGTTGTCTAGATGTCTTGTGTCTGGGTTTTTGTCATCAGATCAGCTGTGTTGTAGATCTAGGACTTTTCAATATAACACAAGGGCTTTCCCTGCAGTCGAGAGGCTTTCCAGCCCAGTGCCTCTCCAGCAGCAGGACACACCATGGCTTCTCACACTAGCCAGTTATCCCACACCATTTCTTATATAAGGGTCTATTTCCAGACTCTCCATCTAGTTCTGTAGCTGTTCCTTCATTCTATCACCATTGTTCATGTTTCTCAAAAAATCCTTGGATATAGTCTCATCCAAGAAAACTTGAGCATCAAGTTGTCTAAGTTGTGCCCCAACCCTTGCAAAGCATTTGTCTATACACGTGTGCACACACATCTGCTAGTGCAAATTCATGTATACACTCTCACACACGTGTACATCCATTGGAAATTTCACTGGAATTATGTTGAACCTGCAGAAGAACTTGGAGGGGTTCCATTTGAATACTGAGTCTTCCCATCCTAGAACATGTGATATTGTTCCTTTTATTCAAGTTTCTTATGTTCTTTAGTAACATTTTATAGTTCCTCTGTATGGGTCTCACACATTTTGTATTCCTTTGTTGCCACTGTCAAGAGGGCCTTATTTATTATATTTCTTCAGTTGGTTCCTCACAGTAAGTGGTGAACTGAGCACTTCTAAGACAGATGGCTAAGCTGATTTCAGTTGCCATGTTACAGGCACAGTGCTAAATCAGACACTGTAAACAGCTCCCAGGCAGGGATTAGAATAAGCCAGGAGTTGTTTACAGGGTGTGGAGTACTCAGTTGGTCAATACCGTCTTTATTTGGTTTGGTTGCCATATAGCATTGAATACTCAAGGGTTCCTCTTTTACCTCATAAATAGTATTGTTGAGTCATCTAGATTGGCTTACAGAATAATTTAAAGTGGCTAAAGGAAGGTGATATTGAAGTATCTTTTCAGCTGATCAACTCTTATCTGTTTCCGAAGGTTTAGTTTTCTCGGAAGTGTCTTCCTTACTGCACGTCTTACCAGGTTTGCACTGGTGATAAGGTTTGCCCAGGGGTTTGCAATTACTCAAAGGAGTTTTTGACCTTAGCATTCCGGTTTCTAAAGTCAAGATAGGATCCTATACTGCTTCCTTCTTTCCTTCCTTCCTTCTTTCCCTCCCTCCCTTTCTCTCTTTCTTCCTTTCTTCCTTCCTTCCTCCTTCCCTCCTACTTTCCCTCCCTCCTTTTCTCTTTCTTCCTATCTTCACTCCTCTTTCTTTCTTTCTTTTTCTTTCTTTCTTTCTTTCTTTTTCTTTTCCTTCCTTTCTTCCTTCTCTACCTATTGATACAACACTTTTATTGAGGTGTAATTGACATACTGTGCAATCCACCCAGTTAAAGTGTGCAATTCAATGTTTCTTTTTTAGTATATTCACAGTTGAGTGACCATCACTGTGATTACTTTTAGAACATTTTCACCATACTAAAAAAAAATTCTGTACATAATTAGTAGTCATTTCTATTTCTCTATAATCCTCCTCAGCCCCAGCAACCACAAATTTACTTTGTCTCTCTACATTTTCCTATTGCACACATTTTGTATAAAAGGAATTATACACTATGTGGTCTTTTGTGAGTAACTTCTTTCACTTCACATGATGCTTTTAAGGTTCATCCTCTATCACTACTTCATTTCTTTTTATTGCCAAATAATATCCCATTGTGTGGATTTGCCACATTTTGTTTACCTATTCATGAGTTCATGGACATCTGGCTTATTTCTATTTTTTGGCTTATGAATAACACTACTATGAATATTCATGTACAAGTTTTTTTTTGTTTTTTTGTTTTTTTGTTTTTTTTTAATTTTTATTTATTTATGATAGTCACAGAGGGAGAGAGAGGCTCAGAGACACAGGCAGAGGGAGAAGCAGGCTCCATGCACCGGGAGCCCGACGTGGGATTCGATCCCGGGTCTCCAGGATCGCGCCCTGGGCCAAAGGCAGGCGCCAAACCGCTGCACCACCCAGGGATCCCTATGTACAAGTTTTTATCTGGATATATGTTTTCATTTTTCTTGCGTATACACCTAGGAGTATAATTGCTGGATCACATATATGATAACTGTTTATCCTTTTAAGGAACTACCAAACTATTTTCAAAAGTAACTGTACCATTTTCATTCCCACTAGCATTGTGTGAGGGTTCCTTGTCAACACTTGTTATTATCTTTATTTATTTATTATTGTCTTTTTTGTTATAGCCATCCTATTGTGGTGGGTAGGAAACCATATCTCATCGTGGTTTTGATTTGCAATTCCCTGACATTTAAAACTATACTGCTACCTGAATGTGATATTTAAATGTCATCTTTTTTTCTCCCCTTGGAGCTACCCTGACTAGATTTGTGATGAGGTTTCATGCTTATTTTTCCCTGCAGTTTCCAGAAACCTGCACAACTAGACAACATGCATGTGACCATTGTTATTCTGGCATGAACAGTTGGACTTGAATACAACCTCAACAGGAAAGAAGCATCTAGAATGCATGTGGCTCATGATCAAAAAGAAAAGTGGTTATTTAGATATCTCAATTAACCATATATCCTTGTTACATATAACACTCAGAACTAAATGAAGAGATGAACTTTTTTCTGGAAGCCCTCATTAATGATTAATTTCTAGTGCCACATATGAAGAAAACACATTTTTTAAGTTTTTATATATTTATTTGAGAGAGAGAGGGCACAAGCAGGGGGAAGGGGTTGAAGGAGAGAGAGAAACAGACTCCCCACTGAACCGGGATCCTGATGTGGAGCTTGATCCCAGGACCCTAGGATCATGACCTGAGCGGAAGGCAGATGCTTAACCAACTGAGCCACCCAGGCACCTGAAGAAAAAAAAATTTTAAGATTTTCTTTATTTTATTAGAGATAGAGAGTAGGGGGAGAGGGAAAGAGTCTTAAGCAGATTCCATGCTGAGTGGGGCTCAATCTCAAGACTCTGGGATCATGACCTGGGCTGAAACCATGAGTCCTTAACTCCTCAGAAGCCCCTCCTATGAAGGAAAATTTGATGTCTTATCTGACATGAAAATGCTGCCTTTGGTCTGGAAAGTTCTCACATGCTGGTTGGCCAAGATGGAAGTGTTCATAGTGGATGTTTAGGAGGAAGCATCATCAACAGTTGCTGAGCCCACCGGACAGGACCTATAGGACTCGCAGGTCTAAAAGAAGAATCTACAAGGGGAAAAGAAAAGAGAAAACAAATATGAGTTGATATAAGAGAGAGAAATGAGAGGATAAGCTAGTACTTTTATCAACGTTGGATGCTCTAAGATCTGAGTTGAAAGAGAACCAGAGAGTACATTCACCAGAATAATTCCTTGCTTGCTGTGTGACAGGTGCAAGGCTAACTGTGTCACACGGATGATTACATTTACTCCTCATGGCCCCCAGCCCCCATTTTACAGGTGAGGAAAATGAGGCCAAGAGAGATTATGTAACTTATCCAAAGTCCATAGGTGGTGTGGCATTTGAAACTAAGACTTTCTGGAGCATAACTATTCAGGACTCTGGGAGTTTTTGCAAGGTATTGAATAACAAATTATTTGGGTGGAATTAAGAAGAAAATAGAAGTTTTTTAGTAAACTGCCAAGAAAAAGATCCACATTAGGCAAGGCTAGACTCAGGTACCTATATCAAAGAATTAAAACTGAGGATTCTCTTTTTAAAAAACAAAAAATAAACAAAGTAAGTCTTACAAAGAGTTGGATGTCTTTATAATTAAATAGGAAATTCAGTTACCTACTTGTGCATGCAGGTATGAAAGGGTGCGTGAGCAGCCCTCTTGCCTCTCCTTTTGTAATCGGATCAACTCTCCCACCTGCAGAGATGATGAAAGACTAGTGATGTTCTGTTTTCCGGGGAGGAGTGAGGCTGATTCTGGAAAGACTAAAAAGAAACAAGTCTTAATTGGTCAACATTAAAGCTCTAGGAAGGAAGTCAACCTCTCGGATGTTGCCAGGTCTCGTGATTTACCTCCAGCTCATGATATTATCCTGTAAGGTGTGGTCGTGACAAAACTATGACTTGTAGCACCAAAAGGCCATGAAATCCCCCACCCCCCACGCCCATCACCCAGAGAACACAGGGTTTAGCACTTTGGGACCTTGGGAGTTTCCAGAGTAGAGCCGATTGGAGGAACCATTGCTTGTCCTAACAGCCCCTCCCTTAGCCACGCCTTTATGACTGAGACCCCCTGGAGCCAGGGACTGGTTGGGAGAAAGAACAGATTCCTAGACTGCACAGTTTGGGAATAATAAAGATCAAAAGTCTCTGGTGCATCACTCACTCCACCTGTCACATGTTCATCGGGGTTGCTTTGGATTCTGGCCAGGGTTGGAAGATTTGCCCTGTGTTTCTTTTACAGGCTTTTTGACCTTCAGCTTTTGTTTCTTCTGTTGGGATTTGTCTCGGGATAATCCCAAACCATCCACTATGGAGCAATCACGGAGTCAGAGGCGGTCAGAAAGTATAGGCATTTAGAGATCATGCAGTCATCACCAAGCGTGTTGTTAAAGCTCCCATAGACGGGAAGCTTGGCTTTAAGCACGCTACAGAGCTGGTAAGACGTAGTCACAAGACAAGTGTAGCTGTAGGAGCACACCTTCCTTGCACTACACCATTTTTTTTTTCTGAGAAGCTCCAGGATTTCTTTGAACATTTATTCAATGTTACATCTTCATTTGGAACTGTGACAGAGATTGGAGGTTGGCGAGGAGGATAGACAGGCCATGCAGATTTATAGCATAACTCCCACCCCACCTCCTCCAGAGGGAAGGTGGCTCAGGGGTCCCCACAACCACCCCCGGGTTTGCTAATTTGTCAGAAGCACTCACAGGCCTCAACCTATAGTTGTATGAATCATGGGAAAGGATACAAAGCAGAATTAACGAAGGGAAAAGGTACTTGGGGCAAATTCCAGAGGAGACCAGAAGCCAGCTCCCAAGAGTCCTCTCCCACCAGCCTTACGCAGGACCTGCTTAATCCCTCCAGCAGCCAGTTGTGACAACACAGCTCAAACGCTGGCTGCAAGGGAAACTCACGGGAGACTTCACATCTAAGATTTGTACTGGAGGCCGGTCAGGGACCTAGTACACACCAAAATCCCAGGCTTGTAGAAGGAAGCCAGGTGTTGAGCACAGACCATGCTGTTGGCACAGAGTCCAGGCACAGCGAGCCCCCTTTGTCGTGTCAAGGAAGTTTCCTGTCAGTGCTAGAAACTGGCTGCCAGTCAAGTTCACAGACACCAGCCAAGGGCCAACCTTGCAAAGCGGGTCTTTCTGAGGATAAGCAATCTCGGACCTGCTGTGTCAACACTTGTCTGCTCGGAAAGGAAATCACGTTTCATTCTCGATTCTGTGAGAGCCCAGTGCTGCTGTCAGCAAGGCGACTGTCATCATAGGCGCCAGACTCGCATTTCTAATAGGTGTCCTAGGATGCCTCAAAGCCCGTGTGTCCCAGACTAAGCTCTCATCCCCCACATTCTATGAGTGAACAGCTCCTGCACTCCTCCCTGCACCAAAGTTATCGTTAACTTCCACCTCTCTTCTGCCCTCCACAACTAACTAGTTGCCACGTCCTCCCGTTTGTACTGCATATGCGTCCAGCAACTTCTCATCCCTGTTGCCACTTACTCTAGGGCAGTTCTTTCTTTCTTTCTTTCTTTCTTTCTTTCTTTCTTTCTTTCTTTCTTTCTTCCTTCCTTCCTTCCCTCCTTCCTTCCTTTCTTCCTTCCTTTCTTTCTTTTTTTTTCTAGGTCTTTCCCTACAATTACTCGCTCTCTCTGTCTTTGTCCCAGCCGCTATCCATAACATGCTACTGCCAGGGTTCTCCTCAGCTTTTCTTTTCCTTAAAAACCATTTTTTCCCATTTTTTGTTTGAAGCAGTCTGACTCTCTAAACTGTTTCTTTTACTTGTTTCTTTTACTTGGAAAAGTGACACAGGCACATGATAAAAATTCAAATTAGGAAGGGTTTGCAGTTTTCGCAAAGTAAGCTCTCTCACTTGGCATTCCCAGTGTCCTTCCCTGGAGACTGACAGTTTGTTGCATATCCTTCCAGAATGTTCCCTGCCTATACAAGCATGTGTGGACATCCTTAAAACACACAGGCTTTGTACACTTCCCACATGAGTGAGAGTACACTGTACACACGGTCCATGCTTTGCTCTTTTTGCTTCATATGTTACCTTAGAAACTTTTCCTTATGTGATCTTTTGCATTTTTCTCTAGGTTTTAGCGTATGAGTATGATTTATGTAACCTGTTCTCTCTTGATGGATATTTCAGTTACTTCTAGGCTCTTGTTATTCTATTTTTTTAAAGATTTTATTTGAGAGAGAGAGCACGCGCGACCACACAAGCAGAGGGAGCCCCAGAAGCAGGCTCCCCAATGAGCAGGGAGTCCAATGAGGGGCTCGATCCCAGGACCCTGGGATCATGATCTGAGCCAAAGGCAGATGCTTAACTGACTGAGCCACCCAGGTGCCCTAGGCTCTTGCTATTCTAAAGAGCTATCCTTGAAGACACAGATCTAATCTCTGCCCTTCCCTGACTCAGGTCTCCCACATAACTTCCACCGTTTACAGCTTTGCCCCTAACTGGGCCCCAGAGATGCAGATAGATCTGCTTGGGGTTCCAAGTAGAAAGGTGATGATGGAACTGGTAAGTGATTACAATTTTTTTTATTTAAAAATTTCATATTAAGACAACAATTCTATCATGGCGTAAAATGTGGAATCCTCATGAATTTTGCAGATGGTGGTGGAGGCTTCTTTAAGCGACGCTCCCAGAGCCCCCATGGCACATGTTCTCCTTTCTTCCTTAGAGGTCATTAGCAGAATGGTCTAGAACCCAAGTCCACAGGATACAGTCAGAACTTTTTGGCACAGGTGTGCCTGCTATTTCTCCCCTTGTGTTCTGTGTTTCGTACATACAGAACTACTTACCATTCCCTATTGCCTTTGCAGGGAAGGTTTCTGTCCTTTTCTGTCTGGTATACTGCTCTTCCCTAGAGAAGCAGTGTAACCTGGTGCTGAAAAGCATGTACTCTAGAGCCAGGCCACCCACCTATGCCACCTTTCTAGTTGTGTGATCTTGGGCAAGTTACTTAACCTCTCTGAGCTTCACTGAACAGATTTGTAAAAAGCAAGTACTCAAAGTATCCAGTAAAATTGTTGTGAGGTTTAAGTGGGTTCATATACATAAAGTGCTTACTTAGAACAGCACTTGGTACATAGTAAACACTATATAAAGGTACTACTATTCATGTTATTGTTATTTTTATTATTCAAGATCCAGTTTCCATGATTCTTCTGGGTTCCTTCTTTGAAGGTATTTGCAAGTTACTTACTCTTCCATTTAGGCAATGCTCTCATGGAGAGATGGGACCCTGCCTTATTTATCTTGACAACCCCTCTTTGATACATGGTAGATAATTTGTTGATGTTGTATAGATATTCACTAAATGAGATCATAATTATAACAGTAATGGCCTGAATTCTTACATCTGCTCTCATTTCCTTGTCCTGCCAATTTGTTTATGCAGCAACTGATGATTTTTTTGTCCTAGGAGGGCTTTTCACATCCTCAGTAGGGTTCATAGTGAAAACTTCACTGCAAAAACCATTTACATTAAACCAGTGTTTCTCCAACCACATTTATGCTCATAGTTATTCTCCAAAAAACAAATTCCAGAAATAAATGTTTGGGAAACACTCGCACAAAATTGACCAGATACCATTACCATCTTCTCAAATCTTTTACTAGGCTAATTTAAGGGTGGAGGGAGAGAATGTGCAATAAAATTAGCAAATTTCTTTTTTTTCCCCAAAGATTTTATCTATTTATTCATGAGAAACACAGAGAAAGAGAGACAGAGACATAGGCAGAGGGAGAAGCAGGCTCCCTGCAGGGATCCTGATGCGGGACTCAATCCCAGGACCCCAGGATCACGACCTTAGCCACCCAGGCACCCCAAATTAGCAAATTTCTTAACTCTTTCTGACTAGAGAGCCTTTTTCTCAGAACCTTATCAAGAGCTAGTGGGACTAGTTCTATGGAATGTGGTTGATGAAAAACTGTACTAACTTATACCCATTCTCTCTGCATGCAGACTAGTCTGGGGCTTGGGGGCTGCGATTATGGGGCCATTTAACTGCCATATGTGGACCCTAGGCCTGTAGAGCATCTGTACCTCTCTCCTAGAACGTTTAGCAAAGAGTAACTGTGGCAGCTCATTTCTCCATTCGGGACAGATTTATGGAGCTTCTGCTGCATGCCCTGACTTTGAAGGAAACAGGACTCTTGCCACCAGAGAACGATCTGGGGGCTGAGCCCAGAGGCCTGGTATGAAGATGGGGGCAGAGCGAGGCCCTCTACTGGCCACACTGGGAGCTCAGACGAGGAAACGAGTGTTTCTGGTCCAGACCTCTCAAGGTATAGGGCGAGAGAGGGGGAGATTGAAGTCTAGGGGGAGGTAATAGAAAACATTCTTTTGTGTTCAAACAGCTAGTTGGAAACAGCCTAGAAGCAGTATTTTTCCACTACATCTCACTGCCTCTGAAGTTCAAGTGCCTGAATCAGAGAAGCATGCACAAGGATGAGAGTGGCCTGGGAAGAATTTATTTCATGTAGTTTGCCCGGAGGTTCTCAAACTTGTTGAAGGCCATCACAGGTTGGATATCTTTCCCACTTCCATTTGCCTATACATGATCCCAGATAATATTTACTTGTCCATGGGTATTTGACTCTTAAACAGCACAGGCTTCAAATGCATGAGGCTGCTTCAATGTGGATTTTTCCCCCCAGTAAAATAGTACCACACTGAAAATGTATTTTCTCTGCCTTATGATTTTCGGGACATCACATTTTCTCTAGCCTACTTTTTTGTAAGAATATAGTACATAATACGTACAGCAAACAACATAGGCACCAAGTAACTTTTTATGTTATTGGTAAGGCTTCTAGTCGTCAGCAGGCTATTAGTAAATTTTTTGAGGAGTCCAGAGTTCTATATTGCAGATTTTTGACTGCACACAGGGCAGCACCCCTCCCCTCTGCATCATTCAAGGGTCAACTGTATATTTACCTTCTTATTGCTTTCATCTTCGAGCATTCTCAGTGAAGATGTTTGTGGCCTGACGTGTACTGCCATCAAAGCAGGGTGCTTGGGGCAGCCAGAGGGCCCTAGCTGCGGTTTGCCAGCCTGAAAACTGGCTGCGGAAGAAAGTGGCCTAGTAAGGGTAGTGCCAGCAGAATGGGAGTGAGTTTGCGGTACTGTGGTTCCTGATGTTCCCCATAAACACTAAGCAAACAGGAATGTAACACGCGCACTGCTGATTAGAATGAATAGGCCACCCACTGTTGCCCAGGGCTCCTTACCAGCCACCAAGCCTGCTCAACCAGGGCTCACGGCACGCTCACTGAGGCACTCGGTGTTTAGTGCCAAGAATTAACACCAACTCTGCAAGATCTCCCTTCCCTCAACACCTCCTCTTGGCCTTCTGAATGAGTCTGCACATACACTAGGAGCCCCATGGGGGTTCTCTCACCCCGGCCAAGCTGCCTTTCTATCACTCTTCTGACTTCCCTCTGTCCTTGCTCCCACTCTGCTGAGTACATACCCCATGCTTTCCCCATCCTGAAGTGTCAGCCTACACTGGTCTTGCCCGCTGTGTCTGCTTGGTAAAATCTGATGGCTTCTGCAAGGCCTGTGAACCTGTAAGGTTTGGGTTCAACTGCTCCCTTCCCATCTAGGAGAAGTTCTGCTCCACTGGCTGAATTAAATGGGATTCATCTCATGCAACAAGAAGTTCAGGAGCAGGCCCTTTATGGCTGGTATAGATGCTCCATCCTGGGCTCCTTTCAGAAACCAGCTCTCTCTGTCAGCCCTTTTCCACCTGCTGTCATGAGAGCAGCTATAATCTGAGCACTTCCTAAGTTCTAGGCAGGAAGAAAGAAGAGGTAGAAGCTGCCGTCAAAGGAACCTGTTTCTGTCTCCTTGACTGGAAAGGAGTCACCTAGCCACCCCCAACTGCAAGGGAGTCAGGGAAGCTCTTTAGCTCTCTAGCCTCCAAGAGCCAACTAGAAGGAAGTTTGAATGGGCTGTCAAGTGATTTAACCTGTTTTAAGTATTACCTCCTCCCTGAAGCCTTTTTCAAGCATCTTAAACTTCCTGTGCTTTTATCTAGCAGGTGTGAACCTTTTTAGAGCCCTCATATTTTGCTTCGTGTTAGGTACTTGCTTAACTTTTCTTCTGGATGATAAGCTTAAGGATGACAAACACACCCTTCACATCCTGGTCCCCCTTGTAGCTGCTTTTGGATCGATTCATGATTTCTGCCTCTTTCTCCTTGTGTCCTTCCTCCTTCTCCCCCTTTCCTGAAATGCACATTAAATACTCCACCAACGTGTGTTGATTGAAACTGAGTTGAGGGGATCCCTGGGTGGCGCAGCGGTTTAGCGCCTGCCTTTGGCCCAGGGTGCGATCCTGGAGACCCGGGATCGAGTCCCACATCGGGCTCCCGGTGCATGGAGCCTGCTTCTCCCTCTGCCTATGTCTCTGCCTCTCTCTCTCTCTGTGTGACTATCATAAAAAAAATAATAATAATAAAATAAAAAAAAGAAAAGAAACTGAATTGAATTGGGGATGCCTGGGTGGCTCACTTGGTTAGGCGTCTGACTCCTGGTTTGGGCTCAGGTCATGACCTCAGGGTCATGGAATCAAGCCACACGTTTGGTTCTGTGCTCAGCGTGGAGTCCTCTTGGGATTCTCTCTCCCTTCCCCTCTGCTCCTCCCCACCACTCGTGCATGCTCATGTTCACGCTCTCTCTCTCAAATAAATAAATAGATAAAATCTTGAAAAAAATAAACTGAGTTGAGTTAGAAGGGAGAATAGTGGTGTGATTATTGAAAAGGTGTTGGATGTGGGTGTTGGGTTAGGTGGCCTGAATTTGAATCTTGCTTTAACTGTGTGATTTTGTATGAGTTACAAGGCTTTCTTCACCCTAGTTTCCTCATCTGCAGGATTAAGGGATTAATTTAGATGGTCTCAAAGGTTTTTTCTAGCTTTAAGAACTCGAGGACTCAAGGATGGACTTGATTAGCTGCCCAAGGGCACTGCAAGGAGCCCATCCAGGCCCAGTGAGAGCCAGTAGAACAGGGAGCACAGAAGTCCAGCACCTCTCACTCGATGAACAGTGTGTGGGTGCAGGCCAAGCCCAAGGGGCCGGATGGTGAAGGGCAACATGTGTAAAAAAGACTGGGTTAAGAAGCTGGAAGAGGTCAGTGAAGAGCAATCTGGGGAGACCATGTCTCAGGAAGCTGGAAATTCCAATCCCCAAATCTTGCAGCCTTCTAAATCTCAAGTCCTGATGACAAGAAGAGGGCTCTCATGAAGACTTCCTTTGGGTTTGGGGAAAGTAGAGAGTCTCATGTCTGACATCTTCTGTCACATGGAATGGTGATATGTTGGTCACCAGTATGTCTGTCTACAATTCCCACATGGGATGGGGAAGCAAGACTTACAGGCTAGAGACCCAGGTCTACCCTTGTGTTTCACTGAATAAGTATATTGTCCTCTCTGGGCTTTAGAGTCTATCTATGGAAGCTAGATAGGCACTGGCATACATCACTAATTTTTAGATCTCTAGGACTAGAACAAAAACAGATTAAAAGCTCGAATAGGTTTCTCAAGCAGCAAGCCATCCTCTTGGCAAGAAACACTTCATGACTTGTGGAGGCCTTGAAGCATCTCTGAAGACTCCTGTGGATGCAGGGAAAATCATGAGACTAGGGAACCCTTGAGCTCCTTCCCAGCTCACTGACCATGTGTCTTTTTCTGATGATGGCAACATCTCCCCCAACCCCTCCCCCCACATTTTCCATCTACTATAGTTCAACCCCACCTGGTATTTTTTTTTAATAAAGAATGGAGATTTCATTTTTTTTTCATTTTATTTTTTTAAAAGGACTTTTATCTATTTATTCATGAGAGACACAGAGAGACAGAGACATAGGCAGAGGGAAAGGCAAGCTCCTTGTGGGAAGCCTGATGGAGGATTCGATCCCAAGACCCCAGGATCACGCCCTGAGCCAAAGACAGACGCTCAACCACTGAGCCACCTAGGTGGCCCCCAATTGGTATTTTTACAAAGAGATAATTGAGTTAAGAAGGTATCATCATGATGCGTGATTTCAGGCTGACTGGTTCCACCTCTACTCTTTGCTTGTTCCTGTCCAGTCCTTGTCCTCCTCATCAAAGTTTTTATTTGTCCTTCTCCACCCCAATCATCCCTTTGTCATTACCACAGACACTCACTCATGAGAAGCAGTGATAAATCCTGCTGTTCCTACCCTTGTCTCCTCTGTATGGTGACTCACAGGGAGGCAGCAAAGCCGATGCTAGAAAGAAATCCTGCACCTGGGTGAGACTGTCGATTCTAGTCGATGCCTCATCCCAGAGCTGGAAATTGCTGACTCGAAGGTCTTATTTTTGTTGTCTTTCAGGGGAAAGACCTTTTGAGGTTGGTTTCATAAGGGACCTCCCAGACCAGTTTCACTAGGGTTCTCCTAGCCGAAATTTGTCATTCTTCTTTCTCCTATTTCACCTTGTTAATAATAACAGTGACAATGACATGGATACTCAACTCTTATTATTTGCAGTGTCTATTAGATGCCTGGGCTAGAGACTCCACATCCCTTATCTTTAGTCCTCATATCTTTAGAAAGTAGTGATTAGTGGCCCACTTTGCAGATGAGTAAATCTCGTGGAAATTAAGTCATTTGTTCAAAGTTGCCAGGCTAGTAAGAAGCAGAGCCTAGATTCATACTCAAGTCCATCTATTCCGATACTCACATTCTGTCCACCTCCTTATAAAGAGACAGCATACCATTTCTGGGTATCAAAGCTTTGTGACAATTTTGATAAGCAAGAGGGGAAAAGGGAATGAGCAGAGAAAAAGCTTATAATGTTGAAACTATTATGATGTTACTTGGAAATTGAGAACAGACTGTAAAGTCAAATCTCATTTCTGAGGAGAAACCACAGATCGACACAGGTACAAGCACGTGACTTTGTGTAAGTCTTTTGAGCCCTCTGCCCTGCAAGTCCCTATCTGTGAATGGAAGCATCAGGCTCCCTGTAAGCAGATCATCTGCCTACTTGGAAAATGCAGTCATCTTCTCAAAGATTTGTAAAAATGAATATAAAGCTGATGATGCATAATTATTATTAGCTCTAATAGTAGTTCAGATCTACAAAGTGCTTTGCCATTTATAAAGTTCACTTCCATCCATTAGCTCATTTAATCCTCCAGACAGCCCCATGAGGCAGGTGTTGTCAGGCTAGCACTTTTAGCTAACAATAGATCGATGACTTCTTGATTGAACCCCTTCTTTGTGCCAAGGTATTCTTGGATCTGGGTGGCATACAGAGGTGACTAAAATAGAGATTGCACATGGTTTTTATCATGTTTTATTTTCATTATCTTCCCACAACACATTCATCCTGAGACGAGATCATCCCCTCCCCCACTCAAAAAATGACAAGAAAGCGAAAAATTCAGACCATGCCCTTTTAAATTTTTTTTTTTTTTAATTTTTTATTTATTTATGATAGTCATACAGAGAGAAAGAGAGAGGCAGAGACACAGGCAGAGGGAGAAGCAGGCTCCATGCGCCGGGAGCCCGATGTGGGATTCGATCCCGGGTCTCCAGGATCGCGCCCTGGGCCAAAGGCAGGCGCCAAACCGCTGCGCCACCCAGGGATCCCAGACCATGCCCTTTTAAAGTACATTAAAGTCCAGGAGCAAAGACAAGTGTGCATAGTATACCAACATACACTATAGGAAAGTTTTATCGAAGAAGTATGAACATATGGCACAGGTTTGATGGAAGGAGCAGGAAGCCTTTAAACACTCTGTAAGAGACACCTGGGTGGCTCAGTGGTTGAGCGTCTGCTTTTGGCTCAGGGCGGGATCCCGGAGTCCCAGAATCGAGTCCCACATTGGGCTCCCTGCGGGGAGCCTGCTTCTCCCTCTGCCTGTGTCTCTGCTTCTCAATCTGTGTCTCTGATGAATAAATAAATAAAATCTTTAAAAAAATACTCTGTGAGTTAGGAGCAATAATAATCCTTATCCTGGCTGCCTCACAGAGTGGTTACGGAAGTTCAGCACACTTCACGGAAGCTCTCAGATCCTGTATGTCCGGTAAAAAATGATCATTTCCACCCATGTTTCCCAGGTAGAGTTGAGAGTGCTGGTCATTCTATTCCCCTGGGCTGGGGGTCAGCTGAGGACTGTCCTCCTGAACAGTTCTGTGAGCCCTCACACTCATGTTGGGTGTGACAGCCCCAGCAGCCACTAAATTCAGTGCCACTGCTTTATTGATTCTCTCCCTCACTTTCCTCATTTTCTGTCCTATGCTCTCTTTTTTCCTCCTGTAAATCCCTTTCATCCTTCCTGTTCTTTTTCCATACAGTGTTGGTGTGTGCAAGACCACCTTGTGTTCCATGGCTTGTTAGGAGGACTCACATATAGCTGTGCTCACAGCTGTGACTTACTACAGCAAAAGGACACAGAGCCAGACCAGCGCAGGGAAAAGGTGCAGGGGGCAAAGTCAGGAGAAGAGCCGACAGGAGCCTTCAGGAGTGTGATGTGGCTCTCTCCCAGGGGGGTCACACGGGATGCACTTAATGCTGCCCTAACACAGCAAGTGTGAAATGCTGTCTACTGGGGAAGCTCACCTGACCCTAGGGGTGCAAGATTTTTCATCTGGGGTCAGTCACATAGGGACCTCTGCCTGGCATGTACCAAAGCTCTAGTCTCCCAGAAGGAAAGATGGTCAGCGTAAACCACACTGTTTGTACAAACAGCTAGCACAGGGAAGCCACTCCTCATTTCTGGAATAGTAAGAACCCTCCCCCAAATCCATATACCCAGCGCCAGTCAAGGACCAAACTTGTGAAGACTGTCTGAAAATGGCAGTCTCAGGTCTGCTCTGTTCACTTCGTGTTCTGCATGGCCCTCAGCCAAGGCATCTTTACAGGAAAATTATGGTCACCCATGCAGCAGGAAGAGACCACCCTGTGGTACTGAACGCACTCATGGGTTCTGGACTTTGGGGTTCTGGGGTTTGGAGTTCCAGACTTTACCAGTTAAGACACAGCCTGATAATCAAAGGGTCTATCTTTAAAACCCAGGGGGCCTTCTCCTTATGTTAGTGTGACCCTTTTGGAGCGGTCCGAGGTATGGCACAGCCCTGGACAGTTCACTGAAGCTCGTCTGAAGGTTTTCCGGGGCCGAGGTGGTGACAGGAGTACACATTGTCCTCCTGAAAACAAAGAGACGACAGAGACAGGAAGCTCGGGTTACCAGGGACCCCAGCGTTGGTCTCCTTTCCTGGGCATTCTGGCCACAGGCTCCCAGCCCCATCCAATTAATTCAGTTCAGTCCTGGATTTTGAGGGCCTGCTGGAGGCTGTCAGTTACCAAAGGTTTGTAGTCTGTGACTCCAGTTCAAGTGTAGAGGCATCTGGAAGGGTTCTGTGTTTAGCTGGGAAGCACGGGGCTGCCTCCTGCTGCTGTCCCTGTCAGGCTGTCAGCTGTGATCAGATGCTCAGCGGGAAGTGTGAGCTGAAAGCTTCCCAGCAGCTTGCAAAGGCAGCTCAGGGTGTTTTCCTTCAGAAAGAGGGGGAAGCTTCTTTTCAGAGACAGTTCTGAAAAACAGAGCATTAATGCTCCCTGAAATTCCCTGGATGCTGGCGCTTTTGTTGTTGTTGTTGTTTTTCTGCCGTTTTCAAACTTACTGTGTCCCATTTAGCAATCATAACTTTACATTTTAAAATCGTCCCCAACTAGCATCCAAAAGTTTGCCTGGAAGGGTTGCATGCAGGAGGAACACAAACATTCTCATAGAAAAAGTTTTCCATACAAGTGAACCAAAAAGAACCTTCTGGAACTGGTCAGGTTGAAATCCTGAATTTTCAACAGTGTTCTAAATGGGTTTACATAACATCCCATCCCTTTTATCCTAATCTTCTATCCAGAGAGCAGCCTTTTCTGGAGCAGCATTTTATAATAAAAAATGCCTCACAAGATACATGCCCCAGGAGCCAGGCCAGGGAGTGCACAGTTGCAAACTGAGCCTGACCAGGGAGCATGTCCCAGAGGTGGTCCAGGGTCCCATCTGTCAGAAGACGGCAAAGGAGTCAGAGGCTCTATCATGTGCCTTCCCCAGACTTGTAGCTTCCTGCAATAATCTCATGTTAGAATGCAGCTGGTCTCTGCATCAGACGAATAGATCCTATCAGTAGCTGATTTCAGATGTCCCATCAGAGCCTAAAGTCTTTCCTGGGGACATTTCTGTGGACGCTGACAGTCCAGCCAGATCCATGATGTCCTCATAATTTAGGATCCCAAAGGAATGCCCCATACCTGCACCAGATCCAGCGGCCTAGAGATCTTGCTTTATTTGGGCCTGTGGGCAGCCTTTAATTTAGTTCAGCTCAGCTGAGGCTTAAATGGCTCAGAGCAGAATCAGGTTTCAGCTCACAGTCTAGCCCAGGCAATTAGGATCAGTGAATTCAGGACTCCTAGCAGGTCTAAGGCATTTCTTTGGCAAGCAAAAAAGGCCAATGCTGGAGGGCCAGAGGCCTGGGTTCCCAGCCCAGGTGACAAGCAGGGCTTTCTGGCTTGTCAGCGTAGAGTTCAAGTTGACCCACTCAAAAACATGCACAGCTGGCAAGAAAGTCACTAGCCTGTGAGGGTCAGCGTTTACAAGATCGGATATGATTCACAGGAGGTCATCAGCTACTAAAAACAGCTTTTTAAAACTCCAAGTGTGTGTTCAGCTGGTGAGTGCCTCTGCCTCTTCCTACCAGTTGCTTCTCCTCAGAGGCTCCAGCAGGCGAAAATCATAGTAAAAATTATCAGTATGGAGACGTATTTTGTTTTAATATCCAAAGAGTTGAAATTCTAATTTGCTCATCAGTGACAAAAAAGCAAGGAACTTGGCCTTACTAAATACTTCCCCCCCCTCCCCCAGTTTCCTTGATTGGGATGATCTCTCTAACATTGATGAAATTACAAGCCTATAACACTTCCCCACTTTTGCCCATTCAGAGGCCAGAGCAGCAGAATCCAAAGTCATTCTAAAACCTTCCCCTCCCTGTTTTTTTCTCATTGCAAATAAACTCTGATCCTAAGCAGTGAATCCAGAATTTACAGAGTTAACATTACAGCTGGTGGGGAGATCTTGGCTGGAATGTGAGGTGGGTATGGGCCTGAAGAAATGGTTGACCACCCTCCCCACTTTTTTTCCTCCAATTTTAAGTTTTGCTCCTGGGAACTCATTTCTTCTAGATCACCATTGTGGTGGTGGGTACACTACTGTACATTTTTCAAAACTCATCAAAATGTACACAGATTTGGTGAATTTTATTGCATTGTGAATTCTAGCTCAATAAATAGTATGACTTATGGAGAGAGAGAAGATCATCTTCTCTATCTTATCATAAATTATTTTCTGTTGTCTGAAATGTAGATGTGGAACCAAAGCAGGTTCTGACCTGCTTTCTTTTAAATATAAATTTTATTGAGGTTTAATACACATCCAGAAAAGTGCATAACCATTAGTGTACAGCTCAATAAATTTTCACAAAAGTAGAGGCAGTAGATGAATACATCTCTGTAACCACCATCTAGGGCAAATTTTTTGCCCCCCTCCCCTGGCAAGCTCACTTTTTAGAATAGCTAGTCCTCTATTCCTCCCACTTGGGGGAGAAAACCAAACCAAAGGCATCACCCAGGCTGCTGTTGGCCCCTCGTTTTAGCCTGCACTCCCAAAAGCAGCCAGAGGAGCCAGCAAGTCAGTTCTTACAAAGTGGGAGCTGTCATTTTCAGATTGCTGGATGATTCTTTGTGACAAGCAGTGGCTCAGCCTCTGCATCTATACAACCTGCCTCTCCACAGCCACCCTGACACCAAATACTCCTCATCTCCTGCCCTTTTGTCCTTCCTTTTCTCAAAAGGTATTTCAGTCAGGGTCTTTTTTTTTTTTTTAAGATTTTATTTATTTATTCATGAGAGACACAGAGAGAGAGAGAGAGGCAGAGACACGGGCAGAGGAAGAAGCAGGCTCCATGCAGGGAGCCTCATGTGGGACTCGATCCCAGGTCTCTGGGATCACACCCTGGGCCAAAGGCTGGCAATAAACGACTGAGCCACCCTCAACCAGGGTCTTTTTAGGCAAAGTCAGTGAAGGGAAGGAAGAGTGGCGCAGGGGCCAAAACACAGAGGAAACACGTGCCAGCCTCCAAGTCTCCCAGGGAAGTCGGGCAGGTCATCCTTAATTCCTCCAACCAGGAGCTGTGACAGCAGTTCTGAAACGTTGTCTTGAGGGGAGCTTACCTGCATCCAAGACCCCACGCTTTTATTGGGGGTCAGTCACACGGGCACTCCCCTTCCCCAGCATGGGCCGAAACTAAGACTCCCAGAAGGAAAGCTTTAACCACGTGATTTATATGGTTTAGCACAGTGAGCCCCTCATAATAATATCATAATGAATAGAAAAAAAGAAATCACAGAATGTCCTGAACTTGTACTTGGAGATCATTCATTCAAGGCCCAACCTTCCGCTGCAGGACAGTCCCATCAGTTTATGTAGTGAGCCCTATATTTTAACCTTTTAAAGTAGCATAGCTCTTTATTCAAAGGAAGCCCAACCAAAGCACAAAAGTAGAGGCAGTATGGGCAGAGTGAGTTGGGGGTCACCACCCCGCTCCCTCTTACTCCTGCCATTCCACAAGAGTGCTGGTGGAAACCATTGATTTGGGACCATCTCATTTTTCTTCCAGTTGGAGAAAGCAAAGGCTCGGCTAAGGTTCTGCGATCTTAGATACAGAACCCATTTATTTGGAGACCCAGCTCATTTTGTTACTAATATTGTTGTTAGTAAATTCTACTAAGTGCCTCTTGAACAAAATGGATTAAAGCCAACGTTTCCCAGTAATACCTCCGAATTCTCAAGACTCATTCTCAAGACAGAAAATAAATAAGCAAATGGCCTGGCTTTTGGGAAATTCTCCCAAGCATGCCGCAATGTTGATTCTCATCGTGGACCATCAACTTGTTCTTCGGGTCCAGGGTAAGCAACCCATTCCCCTTCAAGCCCTAACTTGTCTTCTGCTCTCGTGGGAGTTTGCGCTCTTTCCTCCATTAGCATCCTGGGCTGGCCCGGACTGGCGTTGTGCAGAGGCTTATTTTACTTTGAAGGCAAGGACAGTAACTCAGTCATGTCCTGTCCTGTGCAGTGCTCAGCTGAGTGCTTCAGAGGCCCAGCTAATGTTCGCTGGATTATATTGAACTGCATGGGGCTCACCAAGTGCACCAAGTATGTTAATTGCACAGAGAAGGTTAGAGTCTTAGCAAGCACCGAGGCATTGCCTTGAAAAACATCTCTTCTACTTCCTCCTTAACTTCACAGCCTGGAAGCTGTTCATAAAATTGATGAAGAAAAAAATGCAGGCTTGTTATCTTCTAATTATAAGTATTTCTTATGTTTTTGTTCCTCCTAATAAGCTTCTCTAGCCTTGAGTTATGTCCCCTCACTGTAGCTGGAAATTCCCATCTTGCTGTAAAATGTGTGCTTGACAAATGTAGTTTTTTGCTTTATCCTACTTGATGTCAAAAATATTTGTGATTTTCTCTAGAGCCCAATTAGCTGTAATGGGATTATAAGATTTGCAATAGGCATTAGAAGCCACTGAGTCCAATTGCCTGCCTGAATCCCCTCTCTGACACCTTGATGGTTAACCACCTTGCTCTCTGTCCATTCTGGACAGGGAGCTGACTTGCCTTGGGTTCAGCACATTCCAGGGTTTGATACACTTTGGCTTCCGGAGAAATCTTCCTTTTGTTAAGCTGCCTACTACAGCCTCCCATGCCCCTGGCCCCTGGGTTTTGGCTTTGACCTCTGGGGCTCCATAGGGTATTCCTCACCTCTCACATAATCCTTCTTTGAGTTTAGAGTGTGCAGCCTTCAGCCAGTTAATTTCATTTGCACATAGAACATTCATGAAGGACATTGTGCATTTTGTCAGGGTGGATAGAATTGTATTAAGGGACAAATGCAGTGTGACACTTTCAGTTCAGTAAATGTAACCTACTGTACCTTGTTGTCATGTTTAAAGGAAATTGTTTTCAAGAGAATATCCTCACATGCCATTAACATGAAATTCTAGAATAGGGACAAATACAGTGAAGTTTCAAAAGCATGGGGTACCTGGCAGGCTCAGTTAGTGGAGCATATGACTCCTGACCTCAGGGTCGTGAGTTTGAACCCCACCTTGGTTGTAGAAATTACTTCAATAAATTAATAATTTCTTTTTTAAAAAGGCCCGTCAGTGGTAGCCAGGGGTAAGGAGAAAGGATCAGCTGTAGAAAACAAGAGAACCCTTTGGGGAAATGGAAATCTTCTAGATCACCATTGTGATGGTGGGTACACTACTGTACATTTTTCAAAATTCATCAAATTGTACACAGATTTGGTAAATTGTATTGCATTATTAATTATAGCTAAATAAATAATATGACTTATGGAGAGAGAAGATCGCCTTCTCTATCCTATCATAAATTATTTTCTGTCGTCTGAAATGTAGATGTGGAACCAAAGCAGGTTCTGACCTGCTTTCTTTTAAATATAAATTTTACTGAGGTTTAACATACATCCAGAAAAGTGCATAGCCATTAGTGTATAGTTCAATAAATTTTCACAAAGTGAATACATCTCCATAACCACCATCTAGATCAAGAAAAAAAATTGCCAGATGAGGGGTGTGGAGGGATGGGCAAAATGAGTGAAAGGGAGTGGGAGATACAGGATTCCTGTTAGGAAATGATAAATCATGGGGATGAAAGCTATAGTATATGGAGTATAGTCAATGGTACTATAGTAGTAGCCTTGTGTGGTGACCAGTGGTAGCTACACTTGCAGTGAGCATAGGATGACATAAAGACTTGTCAAATCACTATGTTGTATGCCCGAAACTCATGTAACATTGTATGTTAACTATTTTCAATTAAAAAATAAAATAAAATAAAACTTTTCAGGATTCCAAAGCCCCACTTGTACCCCCTTCTAGTCATCAATCCATTTCCCCAAGGGCAATCATTTTTGTAACCTCTTTTTTTAATTTAATTTTTAAAGATTTAGTTATTTATTCATCTATTTATTTTAGAAAGAGAGAGAGCATAAGCAAGGGGTGGAGCAGAGAGGAGGGAGAGAATCTCAAGTGGACTCCCCACTGAGTGTGGAGCCTGGCTTGGGGTTCAATCTTATGACCTTGAGATCACAGTCTGAGCTGACATCAAGAGTTTGTTGCTCAACCAGTTGAGTCACCCAGGGGCCCCTCTTGTGAGTTCTAGCACCATAATCTGTTTTGTCCTTCAACTTCACATAAATCGAAGTATGTTGTATGTTCTCTCTTATGTCTGGCATCTTTTACTCATCATGATGCATGTGAAATTCATCCATGATTTGTGCATAGTTTGCTATGTAGAATTCTATTGTGTAGATAAAGAATAACTTATTTACCCATTCTGATGTTGGTGGAAATCTGGGTTGTTTTCACTCTTAGCTATGAACATTCTCATATATCTTCTGCTGAATATAGGTATGTAATTCTGCTGGGTACACATCTAGGAGTGGAATTGCTAAGTCTTTGGGTATGCATATGTTCATTTTACTAGAGGCTGCCAAACATTATTCCAAGTAGTTGCTCTGTTTTACACACCCACAAGCAACATGTGAGAGTTTTAGTAGCCACACATCCTTGTTAACATCTGCTATAATCCTTTTCATTGTAGGTGCTCTGGATGGTGGGAGTGGGATTACATTGTGGTTTTAATTTGCATTTCCTGATGACTAATGAAATAGAACATCTTGTTAAATGTTATTTGCCATTTGGATATCCTCTTTTATGAAGGGTTTGTTCAAGTCTTTCCCCCATTTCTCTGTTGGGTTGTCTACCTCTTTGATCTGCTTTTAAAATGGTAATTTTCTGGGGTGCCTGGGAGGCTTAGTCGGTTAAGCATCTGACTCTTAATTTCGGCTCAGGCTGTGATCTCAAGGTTGTGAGATTGAGCCCTGAGTCAGTCTCCATGCTGGGGTTGGAGCTTGCTTAAGATTCTCTCTCTCTCCTCCCTCTGCCCCTCCTCCCCCTTGCCCCCCACCTTTAAGAAAATAGTAATTTTCTTCAACATGGTAATGCAATCGCCATTTTTGTAACAAATGTTTTTCCAGGTATAAATCCACAGCTTCTTTATTATTTTCTTTAGTTTTAATTTTAATATTTTTAAGGAGTCTTAGGAGATGGCACAATGTTAATCCTAGAAGGAACCCTACATGCCAATTATAATTCTCTTTGGAATACTTTTGTGGGGCACAGCCTGTGTCTCTAGCTTTGGGGTGGGTCTCTGCATCTAAAGAGGTCAAGAGGGATGGAAAGAGGAGCAGGGCACACAACTGAATCCTATCTTACAAAGCAAGAGGACCAACCTGAGGCCCATGGAGATAAGGTGACTGTCTCAGGACACACGGCACAGCAGTCCCTTTACTAAGGTATCTGACATGGCAGTAGAGACTAAGAACACACATTACTAAAACCCAGAGATTTTTTTTTCCAAGTCAAACTAACCGAGCCTTACTCAAGAGAGCCAATGAGAAAGCCCAGGTCATGAGAATTCAACTCTTCCTTCAGGGTCTAGCTCAAATGTGGTTTCTTTTGTGGAAAATCTCTGATCTTTCCAGTCAGAGTCAATCTTTTGGTCCATTGGCTGGGTTGTCATATTTACCCAGTTCTCTCTTGAGCTGTTTGTATATCTCTCTTGTTTCCTATGCTGGGTGGAGGGGTTCTAAGAAGGCTGGCTTCGCTTGTCTCTTTCTACTGGGGATGGTGGACTTGCATAAATCAGTTGCTCAGTCAAAGTCTGAATGAAATTGCATTGCTTTTAAGGAGAAAGCACTCCAGGGACTGTGTGTTCCATAAACCAGTTGGCAAGCATATTCACAGGGAATTGATAGATGTCTCTATTTTGGAGTAGTGGCTCCTGCACTTTTGAGAGTGGGATCATGGGCCCCCGAGTTGTAATAGACAAAGGAGAAGACCACAGAATGGACTTTCTTTAGTAGGATGCCCAGGGGTGTGAGAGCTGCATTGCAAGTCCCAACCATGGCCAGAGCTGGTGGTCGACTCCTCTCCTGCTCCTACTCCTGCTCCAGCTTGTCAGTCTAGCATAGACTCAAGAGCTGCTGTGAGAGCAGGAGTGTAGAAGAAACCCTGAGAACTCTTAGGTTACTCGAGGGCAGATAAGCAAAGGTTGACCAGGAGAGTAAGTACACTGTGGGGAGGGGAGGCTCTTCTCCTGCCTCCTTCCTTCCGGCTTCTTGCTGGAGGGCTCCAGGTCCTTTGTTGGCAGCCACAGAAGCGAGACAGTAGATGCAAGGGTGTGTGCAGGCATCTTTCTTCAGGTTCCCTTGCAATCTAGCCTGCCCTGCCCACTCTCTACTCCCCACCCTAACACTCAGAATGACCACATAGTGGCACAGGGTGTGGGGGAAACTTCACCTGTCATCGCTTAGACAAGGTTCAGCCTTAGAACAAAAAGGTACTTTGAGTCCCCAGGACTGCCAAGTGCCAAGAGCCAGGAGGTGTCCCTTGTATGCCCATTAAGGGAGCAGGCCTGGCCTGGACTTCTTTGGACTTGAGAGAATATAATCTTTTCTAACAGCCTGATAAATGGTCCCTGCAGTAGAAATAGAAGGGCTGAGGAGGAGCATGGACTATGTCCTTCCCCACTTCTGATTCCTGGAGGGAGAGAGGGTGAGCCAGAAGGCGGAAGGAAAGAGGACTCACAGACTTCTAGAATTTTCTTTCTCTTTCTTTTTTTCTTTCTTTTCCTTTCTTTCTTTTCTCTTTCTTTCTTTCTTTCTTTCTTTCTTTCTTTCTTTCTTTCTGCTCATTAGAGTGATACTATCACATTAATGAAAAGAAAACAAAGAACCAGAAGAGCCAAGTAACTGGTTAGAGGCAAACTTAGATGAGAGCCCAGAACCTGAGATATAAAAAACTGGAAGGGTTTCAGGGATGGGGAAAACTGATTATCGATCACTGCTCTGTGGTGCAGTGACACTGTGTGACATCAGAAACTGCGCAGGTTTCCTGCCTGTGTTACCTTGTTCACTCTGTGTGACAATCCTGTTAAATCGATGTCACATAATTTTACACACCTATTCATGCCTCCAGAAATAGAAACTGAAGAGTCTCCCAGAGTACCCAGCACAGTCCTTGACACCGGGCATACAATGAAGACCAGGTGGGGGTGGGCCCCGCACCTGGTGTGGAGGAGGGACAGATAAGGGGGCAGTAGCAACTGAGTCTGTGGCTATGACGGAAGAAGTTCAGAGTGAGTAGGAGTGCAGAGACGGTGCCTAATCAGACTTGGGGAAGTCAGGGAGTGATTTCTGGAGGAACCGAAAGGGCCAGGTGACCAGGGCAAGAGTATGAGAATGGAGATGGGTAGGGCAGGAAGATAAGAAACCAGGCCTTTGGAGTAGGCAGACTCCAGAGCCTGGAAGGCCTGGTAAGAAGTTCAGATTCATCCTGAGTTGGGAGGAAAGGTTTCAGGGGATGGGATGCCAGCATCGGATGTCCCTGTCCTCAAGAGAAGGCTTTGACTTTGGCATGGAGGGCAGACTGGAAGTGATGTGACGAGATACAGGGAGGTCAGCTAAGGGCCATGGTGAGATGCACAGCAGCGAGAACAGTAGCCTGAACTGGCTAGTGTCGGAGGATCAAGAAAAATGCATGAATTAAAGGAATCATTTTAGGGATGGTCAGGACTTGATGCCTGATGGGTGTGTGGGGTGGGGTACTGGAGGAATCTAGCGTGACACTCAGGTTTTGTCTGAGGCATCACTGCCAACACTGTCTGGCCAGCTGCCCACGTAAGGGAACCGAGGCTCACAGAAGTAACTTGACCAAGGTCACTCCGCTTCTACATGGTAGGCTGGGCCCAACCCATCCCCATTTGATACCTTCCTGACTCCCTTAACTTCAAATTTTTCCTGTTCATTATTGTCTGGACAACAGCCACGAACAGCTTTGGCCAAAGTATACAAACGAAGTAGGCTTCTTCTGGGGTTAGTGTAGATTTATTATGAGCCTTAGCAGTTCATTTGAAAGAAGTGTTAAGGACCTCCCCGCCCAATCCCTTGGTGCAGAGAGCTAGACACTCCCAGAAGGCGGCCCGGAAGAATCACCAGCCTGGGTTAGGAGAGGTGGTTTCAGGTCCTGGCCCGGCCATCTCACATACCTTCTCTGGGCCTCAGCTTCCAGATCTGAGATTGAGGGGCTGGGCCCATCGACTTTGGAGGTTCTGCATCTCTGGGGTACAGGGAATGTGAGAAACATGTAGGGTCATAAGCTAGTGGCATTCTGAAGACCACTGAGTTTCTACATGATACATTATTCTCCGAGGGATCCCAGCTATGACACATGGATCCCATCAGACTCTATAACGTGGGGCTGCAGTGAAGAACCTCTGAACGCTCTCTAGTGATCCCCATGGGTAGCAAAGACTGGGAACCACTGTCTCAAGGATTCTGGGAAGTCACCAAGGTATGTGTCACCCACAGCAAGGCAGTGGGAACAAGTGATGGGCTCCACAGCAGAGCAATCAGAGGGGTCAGGCATTCCAGAGCAGGGAGGGAAGTAAATGCATGGCTGAGAGTTCCTCCTGACTCAAGCTCGGAAATGTGTTCCTGATGCCCCCGGAAAAGGATAGGGAGGGAAAAATGAAGCGGGAGTTTGTGCCTTTGGCCAGGTAGCTCATCTCCCTCAGCTCCGTCAGAGCATCAGTGTGGGTGCTGTGGCTTTTGTCTGGCCACAGCAGTGGCCAGAGGTGACTCACTGCAAGTCCCATGAGGAAGTAGACACAAAACACTCTAGGTTGTTCTGAATAAAGCGAGGTTGTGCCTCACCAAGCCATGGGGGAGACTTTGTGAAAGCAGAACTTTGTGAGATAAGCCATAATAATGCCTTACATTTCATCAGTGAGAATCTACTGACAAACCTGACAAACACCTATGCACGCCCACCCCGTGCCAGACTCCACGCTTCCCAGGAGATGCAAACGAGAAGAAGGTACACTTTGATCTCTGGCCTCCAGATCAGAGGAGGTGACAGACAAACAAACATGGACGCAATCCTGCTGCAGTGCAAAAGACTCTGGGAGCCCAGAGGAGGGCCATTAATGCTCACGATGAGTGGCTGGGAAAACTTCCTGGAGGAGGTGGCCCTTGAGCTGAGTTTGGAAGGACGGGTTGAGTTATCCAGATAGGAAAGGATGTGTGGATGCCTAAGGGAGATAGTGATGCCATTTACAGTGTTTTATAGAATCTAGAGCCCTTACTCATGTATTATTTCATTTGGTGTAGATATGACTCTGGTTTGGAAGTTCACAGACTGATACGTTCTCTTGGGCATTCCCCATTCCTTGGGATGAGGACGGAAGGCTAACCTCGTCATCACAGAAGGTGGATTGAAAGCCTTCATTTGACAAATGCAGTGGTTACTGAAGCCATCTCTATAGCTGGTCTTTCTGCCCACTATCGCCCTCATTCTCTCCAGTAACTGGTGAAATGGATGGAATGTTCTCTATTTTATAGAGGAGGAAGCTGAGGCTTAGAAAGGTTGACTTCTCTGTTGATACTCTTGCACTTAATGGCAAAGCAAGGACTCAGCATCTTTAAATACTTTGTGGCTTCAGGTAAAGAATACATTAATAAATAGTCCTTTGAAAGTAGGCTTTCTTTTACCCCATCTGCCTGCTGCTACATACAGACTTCAGGGAGGGGCGGTGATTATTATTCCTGGTGATATACCTTACCTACTCCCTGCTTAATCCTAGATGTCTGGCTATCACAAAGTTAGCAATATTAATGACAACTAGATTGTTTTACTTTGACTATGGAGAGTTATAACATGCCATCTTAGTAAGCTTCTCCTATGGCCCCCTAATGCTAACTCACCTATCATAGCCGAGCCAGTGACATCAAGGCATTAAGTACAATGTCAACTTGACTTTTCAGCTGGGTCTCAAGCAGTGACCCAAACAGGTGGATACTGAACTTTGCCAGCATCCCTATGCTTTTTGGACAGTGCTAGTAGTTTCTAACAGCTGTGGTAGCTCCCAGGTATAGGGGTATGTGTGTTCAAGATGACTTACTCCCAGTGAATCCCAGTAGAATACAGAGATCCATAAAGGAAGATCCATGAAGGATATGTCTTAGTTCAGAATATCATTCTGTGAGGCAGCTTTTAGAAAAATTAGATAGTTTTAGAAGTTTCTTTGTAACTAAAATAGAGGTTGCTATGGTATGGAAGAGAAAAACCATGGCTGCAAATTTTAGATGAAAACTACCATTAAGTTCTGGAGAGAGTGTTTACTTTTTTTAAAAAATGTAAAGTATAATTTACATCCAGTGAATTTACTCTTGGCAGGAGACATTTCTTCGAATTTGGACAAATGCATACAGCCATGTAACTGCCACCACAATGTGGTTATAACACAGCCCTGTCACCCTCCAGATTTTCTCCTGTCCCAGGACAGCTCAGCCCATAACAACTCCTGATCTGTTGTCTGTCCCTATAGTTGCTTTTTCTGTTATGTCTCATAATGGAATCATTCAGATGTAGTTTTTTTTTAAAGATTTTATTTATTTATTCATGAGAGACAGAGAGAGAGAGGCAGAGACACACACAGAGAGAGAAGCAGGCTCCATGCAGGGAGCCTGATGTGGGACTCGATTCCGGGATTCCAGGATCACGCCCTGGACCGCAGGCAGGCGCTCAACCACTGAGCCACCCAGGGATCCCTTTTTTTCTTTTTCTCAGATGTAGCTTTTGAAGACTTTTCACTGTACACTTCTTGTATCCCCTAAATTTTGTGCCATCTGTATATATTATCTATTCAAAAAATAAATGTAATCTTTATATCTATTCCAAAGAGCTATAAAAAATAGACACTTCCAATAATCCATGGGTTAAAGAGGAAACCCAAGGAAAATTATAAAATATTTAGATCTGAATAGTAATGAAATTATTAATGAAATGGGTTTTGATACTATCATACATAATGGAAGTAAGCAAAACCCAAGGATGCAGCAAGAGAGGTACTTGAGGGAACATTCATAATCTTAAGTGTATTTACTAGAAAACAAAGATTTTATTTTTAAGAACCTAAAGTGTTCTTAAAAGCCAGGAAAAGAAAACAAAGTAAACCCAGAGAAACTAGGATATAAATCAAGATAATTACTGAATAGTTAATGAATAAAAACAAAAAATAAGGGGCAAGAATAAAAATACATATGATTTATATATGTCTTAATTTTTTTTATTTTTTAAAGTAGCCTCTACACCCAACATGGGGCTTCCACTCGTGATCCTGAGCTTGAGAGTCTCACACTCTACTGACTAACCCAGCCAGGCTCTCCCATGTGATTTATATATTTATGCACAAACCAACTTAGGACAGTGGAATGGACACTGGGGCTTTGAGCCTCAGTTTCCTCATCTCTCCAATGGAAGTAATAATGCTTACTTTTGCCCAACAGTAAGTAGGAATTCTGCCAATAAGGATTTGGCCATGACACTCCTTCTATGTACTGGCATAAAAGTTAATTACAGTGGGAATTATGATGTGTCACTAGGGCAGTTTCTCTTCAGTATATTACACCTGTAATCTCCTTAACAGGATTTCTTTCTTCTATGCTGCTTCTCACATCTTCCTTTCCTTTTTTTTTTTTTTAATTTAATTTTATTTATTTATGATAGGCACACAGTGAGAGAGAGGCAGAGACACAGGCAGAGGGAGAAGCAGGCTCCATGCACCGGGAGCCTGACGTGGGATTCGATCCCGAGTCTCCAGGATCGCGCCCTGGGCCAAAGGCAGGCGCCAAACCGCTGCGCCACCCAGGGATCCCACATCTTCCTTTCCTTTTGCACTATTGGTCTGTGCTAGAGAGGCACTGCAGGAGACCTTGGGGCCACTGAGCCCTGGGTCTGGCTGTCCGAGCTTACACCTTAGATTCAGGAGTGCCCTCAGATAAGATCTAACCCCTATATTAGGAGACTAGGGTTTAAAACCACATCTACCACTTTATAGCGGTGTGACTGTGAACCAGCCTCTTAACCTCTTCGAGGTTTGCACTTTTATCTGTTAAATGAAATCTTGATTATGTCCATGTTAAGGATCTGTTAGGAGAATCAAATGGGAGGTATTTGTGTAAGTACTTTATGAATGGCAAAGGGCTGTAGAAATGTCAATTATTATGGTAATCGTTTTGATCAAAACTTGTTTACCAAGCGTTTACTCCAAAAACATGTCCCTGGTCTTCTGGATGACTTTCTGTGCCTCTGGCAGTTGGGATGGGGGTAGCTGCTCCTTTGATTAGTGCCTGGCTTCCTGGGCTGGCGGGCCAGCTACCCAGCCAGCTCCGGGCTTTCATGGCACTCCCAGGTTTTCAGGCGTGTAGTTAAGTAGAATGCAATGGAAACTTCAGGGAAAGGACTTAGGTAGAAAAAAGAAAAAGCAGGAGGAGTGTCTTCTTTTTGTTGTTAAAGAAAGTTAATTAGCCTTCTATTTGTTTCCTAAGTTCTTGGCTAGCCTGAAGAAATCACTTTTATCGAAAGATTAAAAATTTATATATAATTACTTTTCTAAAAACTTCTCTAGACTATAGTGTTGTCCAATAGAACTATAATGCAAGCCACAAATGCAAGCCATGAGTAGAATTTTAAAAATTTTAGTAGCCACACTAAAAAAATTAAAAAGTATCATTTTAGTTTTTTAAAGTGTAATTTTCATATTTTATTTAACCCAGCATATCCCAACTATTATCATTTCAACATGTAATCAATATGAAAAATTACTAGTGAGAGATTTTTACAATATTTTTTTCACATGAATCCTTTAGAATTTGAGATTTATTTATAGCCCATACCAGTGTAGACCCACCACACTTTAAGTGCTCCATAGGCACATGTGGCCTGTGACTGTGGCATTGGACAGTGCTGAACAAGAACTTAAGTAGACTTGAGGAAACTCACTTCACTTCTGAAAAGTAGAAAATATGACAAGACTCTAATTAGTTCCTTGTAGAGCATAGTGGAGGGAGAAAAACAATTACTACATTTGGGTTCCTTCAGTCACTCACTCATCAAGTGTTTATTGCACAGCTACTTTGTGCTAAGTGCTGTGGTCTTGGCTCTGCAGCCAACTCGCTCAGTCACTTCTCAGGGCCTCAGACTCCCTGTCCTACTTCTGAGAAGATTAAGATACCCATATAGGAAACAGAGAAATGTTTGTGCCAGCTGTGGGGAATATGCATCTGGAAATCATTAGCTTAATGGTTAGAGTTTTGAAAGGCCGTCAGAACCAACCACTTTCCTTGACAGTGTTGCTGGAGCTCTCACAATCCCTTTATTATTAATATCAAAAGTTGTTCAACCCTGTAGGATCTTACTAGAAGAATTAACCACACAAGTCTTATCTATGGTAACAGTTTGACATGCTGATCTCAATTTGTTCACCATTTGTTAACCATCCTTTTGGGGAGTTTCTAAGGGAGAACTAATAAAACAAGTCATAAATTCCTCTGTGACACCAAGTGCTTTATAAATGCTAAGTAATCATTCCAGTCTATCAGCAGGTTTATCTGTGGGAAGATAGGAGGTGTTGCAAGGAGTATGTTGGAATTGACTTGAAGGCTTGGAAATAAAAAGTCACCTTCATTAACTCATAGGTGGCCATGACTTCAGAGAGACTGCAGCTTAAATAGGGAAAGGAAGTGGAGTTCTACTTCCTGAAAACAGGTTGGCATTAGCCATACAGCTGGACTCTCAGGTAAAGTCAGTTTTCAACTTTTGTGTTGGGAGAATGATTCTACATAGGTTTTTAGAAAGACAGAGAATGACTCTTAGAAAATACAAGTGTTGGAAACTCATTAAATAGATAATGATCATAAAATCAGATACCATCACTTGTGGTTGCAGCCTGGGCCGGCATAGTTAAGGCACATTCAGATGGTAAGCACTGAAAAGTCATCCCTGATATTGGTACATGGCCTTTAAAGTGAAAGCAAAGTGCTTTCATAGAACTGCACCACTGGAGAATCACAACAGCTCTGCCTGCTAGGTATGCTGTGTGTTAGAATCCTTATTGTACAGAGAAGGAGACAGAGGCTTTTAACGAATGTCAAAGATGTCTGTACGAGTAGGGTGTTATTTGCTTTGTTTCTGTTTTTCATCGCTATGTCTTGCTGCCTTCCTAAGCTTCCCCAGAACTGAAAAGCGGCCCTGATGCCTTATGCAACTTAGGGCATGTGCAGAGCTTCATAGAAGTACATGTCCAGAGAGATCTAGCAGTTGAGCAGACTTCCAGCTAACTAGAGAGAACTCAAGCCTAGAAGGAGGATGACCTGCATTCTTTCATAAATGCATAGACCTTTCACTTTGGACAGGATGGTGAGAGAGGAAAATAATCGTCTCATCTACTGTATTTCCAGTGGTATCAGCCAAAAAGAAATAGGAAAACTGTTAAGAAACACTTTCCTAGAACAAGCAAAACAGGTTTTATTGGGAAGGAAAATATATTCTAGATTACATCTTATATATAAAATACAACCCCTTCTCTTCTCAGTGCACTTTTTAATTTATGAAATTTCTCTAGACAGATCTCCATCAATTCATATGTGTAGCAGTTCCACAGGTAGAGAGCAGTTATTACCTCTTGCATACAGTGCTTTGTTGAGTGAATGAATAGATGGACTTCTGTTTTACAGGTGAGAAAACTGAGATCCAAAGACACTGGGTGGTTTGTCCCAGTGAAGGAACCATGACTAAAACTCGCATCTTCTGAGTTCGAGTCTGATCATGTTCTTATATGGGTGCTCCCTTGAGATCTGGTTTCCAAACATGTATGATGGAATATCACTAGAGGAAATAGTCAGACCTTTCATGAAATAAGGATTTGGGAGTATCTAAGGCCTCTTCAATCATTCTTAATCACTTATATTTATATAAATTAAATCACTATTCACTCTCTCTGGAACAGCAATAAAAAGATCAGATTGACGTTCCACCTCCCAACAGCCCAAGGCAGAGTGAAGATAGCAGTGAACTATAGCCAAATTTCTAATCATCTCATCAAGAAACCAAAGCAGAAGCGTTAATTTACAATCCAACAATCACAAGTGTAAAATAATGCCAGCTTAGCAAAGAAAAATGGAAAAATACACACACACACACACACACACACACACACACACACACACAGGCAGTACGGGGTACTGAAATCCCAGTTTATGGGATAGATGTCTCAACAGAGAAGAGAATGCTTATTTATTCTCCAAGAACTTCAAGATAGAGAAATCTTAGAAGTTTAGAACTCTAGGCATTTGTTACTAAATCCAAAGGAGGAATGACAGTTATTGGTAAGGGAAAGGATGAGGTTTCTACAAATCCAGAGATATTTGGAGAAATGTACAAATTGTTTTCTTTCAGGAAGGATTCAGGCACTACTGGGCAACCATCTTCTTATGAGGATTTTCCCAGAAATCACACCTTCAAATTGAAAAGGACCTTAAGTTGACCACCTAATAAAATACCCTTGACCCTGGCTGATCTGTCAGTTGTCTCAAAAACATTTCTTTCACGATCATCAAAACTCCATTTGTCCTTCAGTGATGGACAAATCCGGCATCCCTTGACATACTATTTCTCTTTACCTGAGTTCTGGAAAGTGTTGTCCTTATGTCGAGCCTCAACCTACCAACCAGGTACTTCTATGTTGGAGCCCATTCCAAACAAAGCCAATCCCTCTTTAATGTGACAGCCCATCTGTTCTGAAGACCATAATCATGATGCTTCTATCTCGTGAAGCTAAATGTCTCTAAGCTAAATATCTCAGTTAGAAGGTAATTCCTTAAAACATTCCAATAAGAATTGGGTTTCTAGACCCATTATCATCTTGGCCATCATCCTGGCCAAATTGAGCATTAATCGCTGAATACCAGAGTTAACCTGAACTAAAGAGGACATTTCCTCTAGAATAATTACTTGACATCTACCTCTGAGCTCAGAAATGCATACTAAGCAGGGAGACAGTGTAGATGGAAGGATGGTCTCTGATCTCAGAACTGGAAGCTTTAGAACTAGTGGCGCCCATGTGCTGGGACTGTTTTGGGTTGCCAAGGCAATCGGCAGCACCATGTCAATAGCTCAGCACTGTATCAGGGCTTGGCCTTGGCTCAAGCCTGTGGAGGTGGGCCCAGCAGAGGGGTGGGACCGCATTCTCCAGAATATCCCTCAGGGACAGGCGGACCCTCCCTCCCTGCAGCCTAAGCGGCCACCTTACCAGACTACTCTTGCCACAGCAAGTTACTTGTCATTTATACTCTGCCAGCAGCACAGCCTTCCTACCTCAGGCCTTGAGTCTCTCAAACACAGGTTCTATAACCTCAAGAGAGAAAATGTGCCCAGTAAATGCCAGAGATTAAAAAGATGAGACCATAGAACAGGAGGTTGAGAGGCAGTCAGATGTCATCCAGGCTTTGGCCTTTGACATGAAGCTACCTCCCATGAAACATTCACAGAACTAGCTAAAAGAAACATCACAAACCCAACTTCCTCCTTCTCATAGATGAGGAAACGGGTCCAGAGATGGGAAGTGACACTGACCCAAAGGCACATAGTGATATAGAGGCAGAGGTTGGCCCCAAACCCACCTCCTAGAACCTGGAGCAGCCAGTCTTGTTTTTTCTAGGATCTACCATGAAGGCTCCCTTGCAGGTGGGCACTGGATGTAAGTGCTTCCCTTCCTTCACCCATCGTTGCACAGATGGAATGCAGGCTCACAAACACTATGTTTTGATGTCTCACCTTAAATAGCTTAAGTATCACACTGCAAGGAAACCATGGGCTAACAAAGAGAGTAGGAGCACCATGTTGGATCTCAATGACTGCAAGACCTTGGTTGGCTTCCAAGCTTCACTTCCCCTGTTTGTAGTATGGTGGGGATTAACTAGACAACAAGATCTCTTCTAGCTCTGATTTTCTATGATTGTTCTGTGGTCAGGCACTCTAGGGGAAGGAAGTATTTTGAGGAAGTGACAGGAGGTGAAGTCTTAAAATGGCCCTGCTATCCATAATGTATGTCAGGGGTTGGAGGCATATGCTCCAGGTTCTTGTGAGGTATGCTGGCACCCAGCAGGAACAGAGTTCTTGGACCTGCTCAGTCTGCCAAGAAGCTCTCCTCTGCCCCCTCAAGGGGCAGTGCCTGGCTTAAGGGCAGTGCCATTCACTACATCATTTCTGCACTGCTGTGTGGCTGCCTTTCCCCTGTGTCTTGTTTACCCCAGTGCCTGGCACGGGGTGGGTATTTACTCCATTCCTAATGACTGAGGAAATGGGCAGAGCCTCTCTACTGAGACGGGAAGGCAAGACAAGAGTGAGATTGCAGGGTGTTTGGAATTACTCTGCTTCTGCTTGTCATATTACTTGGGCAAGTCTCCTGCCTCCTTTTTTTATACTCAAATAAGGGAGTCTGGTTTGATGAATACTTTCCAAACTGTTCTGTAAAATACTGGTTTCTTGGGTAGTTGGTGTGAAAATAAACAGTCTCCTTAGGTACTTTGTTGCACATTACCGCTCCCTCTTGGAGATTTATGTACACAGAATATTGAAAACTCCAAAAGTCCTACAGTAAAGACACGTACTTAATTTTATTTAAACCAACTTTCTCCAAAATGCTCTGGTCTCCTCCTATCTAAGGAACTGGTGTTATGACGCACATAGCCTGAGAAATCCTGCACTAAATGATTTCCTAGTCCCCTGTAAACTATATCTCATCTAGAGACAAGGTAGCCTGGTATAGTGAAAAGACTGAGGTTTTGGAGGCAGATAGACCTGGGCTCCAATCTTGGCTCTGCTTTTTATTTTTTATTATTTTTTAAAGACGTTATTTATTTATTCATGACAGACACAGAAAGAGACAGAGACATAGGCAGAAGGAGAAGCAGGCTCTCCCTGAGGAGCCTGAGGCGGGACTCGATCCCAGAACCCTGGGATCACAACCTGAGCCAAATGCAGATGCTCAATCACTGACCCACCCAGGTGCCCCCTGGCTCTGCTTTTTAATAGCTGTGTGGCCTACAAGCAAGTTACTTAATCTTCCCGGCTTGGATTTCTTCATCTGCAAAATGAGCATGATAACCCTATTAGTTAAGCTTGTAGGCTATTAAAAGTATCAAATGAGATAACAGATATCAAGTATCTAGTATAGTGTTTGATACACAATAGGCTTATAAGAAATATCAGTTCCTTTGCTCCATTACTCCTGACACTCTTCCATCTCTTCCCCCAAGGCCCCCAACCCCAGAGCCAGCGACTGGCAAGGCAGAGAATGTAACAGAGGGGTATGTCAAGTCCAGGTCTTCCTCACATGAGCCTGGCCACGTTCTCTCAGGTTCACAGAAGGACTGCACCCCCGAAAGGACTAAGGTGAAGAGGCCAAGGGGGAAGTGGCAGCAAATCTTGCCCTTCTTTGCCAAACAAGGTATCTGTGCTAAGCAGCTAGACGCTGTTGGTTAAGAGAGAAGATGAAAGAATCCTTTCAAACTGTTCCAGAATGAACACCCACTGTCATAAACGTGCTACCTAAAATAGCAAACTCTTCTCAAGCCTCAACTTGAGGGCAGAGCCTTGGCTTGTTTGCCTGGGCAAGAAACTGAAACAAAAGTAGTGATCTGAGTGCTGGCAAGCAAAAAGGGCACGGTTCGGGGTGGCCTCTAGTAGCCTTGGCACCAGGACAGCCATTGCAGGATCTGCCCTTGGACCAAAGCCACCACCTGACAAACATAAAGCAAGCACCAGGTTTGTGCCAGACACGGGGCTTGCTTGTGGAGGAGGAAACCAGGAGTCTGCCAGGGAGGCAAGAACGGGTGATGGGGCTTGGTTTATGGAAACTGAACAAGCTGGTTGTATCAAATGCATTGGGATGTCTTTGGACTGATCTTGTTTTTGTATAGCTCTTTTCTTCCTCCCTTCTCACTGTTGGGCAGTGTTCAGAGAAGAACCATGGGCCTTAGAGATATAAGTAGCTTCAAGTGTTACTTTGTCTTTGCTAGTTTCATGATATTGGGTGTGTTATTTGACTCTTCTGGGATGAGTTTCCTCATGTGTAGGATAAGCAATCATCTCTACTTCCTAGGGCAGCTGGGAAGACCAAATGAGCTAATCTAGATAGATCTTAAAGTGTGGCACATGTGGCTGTAACATGGGGACAAACATCTTTAAATTCTAATAGTTGTATATCAATCTAAATATACCTTAGAAAAATAGCTAACATACCCAACCCTTTTAGAGATATTGCCAATAGATGCAAAGATAGAGTAGGTATGTAAGTCAAAGAAAGAAAAGACAGTTGATTTAAAGAAAAATTTTAAGTAGACAATGGTATAGCTGGAGTATAGACATAGCAAAACCCATGAACATGCTACATAAATGGCTGAAGTATGGGAACTCTGAGTTGATACAGGACCAAAAATGGCAGCTGCCACATGGCAAGCACTGAGGGTCATTTCCTCCTTTCTTTTTTGGGACTGGAAGGGAAGGAGACGAGGAAAGGGAGGGAGGAATGAGAGGGGAAGCAAACCTACTTACTTACCTACCTACTTAACTTTTAAGTCTACTTCAGCCTACTCTTCTTGTTCCAAGTTTCCTTTTATGTACAAATTGCTTCCCTTACCCCATTCTCATCTCTCCCATCAGGACATTCTTTTTGCCTTAAGACTTCGGATGCCCTCAGGTGTCAAAGGCTCTAACTACCTATAGGCAATCCTCATCTCTAACACACTCCAAAACATCTCCCAGAGAGCTTTTTGGGAGATAAACATTGTAATAGACACGAGAGAAACCGATATAGAGAGACAGAGACAGAGAAACAGAGACAGAGAGACAGAAATGGAGGAGAGAGGAACAGCTTAGGAGGGGAGGGTTGTGGGGACAGTAGAGTCTGATCATGACTTTTGAGTCTTTGGGATAGTACCATGTTGTCTTCCTAAATAGGCTTTCTCCCTCTTCCTCTCTTTCTCTCTCTCTCTTTCTCTCTCTCTCTTTCTCTCTCTCTCTCTCTCTCAGGAGTGGAAGTCCAGAAAGGGAAAGTGACTTGCCCAAGAAAATAGTAAGTACCTAACACTAAATATCTTGGTTCTTAGTCCTGTTTCCTGGCTTTCTGCCATACTGGGGAATCTGGGCTTTACAGTCCTGGAAGAACCAAAGTTTGCCTTTAAAAATGGGCTCTGCTATTAAAGACAAAACAAAAGCAAATGCTATGTGTTGAATACCTCTAAAGTCCAGACTCTCGAAGGTCAAGGTCCCAGTTGTTCCATGACACAGATGAATGGGCACTGGGGGAAGAATCAGTCACCTGCCTGGAGCAGAGCTCTCATCACACAGAGCCAGAGTGGAGAGGGTCGTGACTCAAAATCACAGACTGTACTGTTTCTACTGAGATTTAGGCGGATATTCCTACATCTCTAAGAACAGACGTATTAGGACTTTCTGGACCTTTACATTCCAGAGAGGTGAACAAATCCATTCTCAGAACTTATCCCCCACCCTTCCAGTTATCTCAACTGTCTTCTGGGACAGAGCATTCTAGAATCCTTTGCAAGTTACTCTGCCGGTGCAAAGTTACTAACATCCTTGCTAAGAAGGCCTGTGTTGTGCCAGGACAAGCTTATAGCTTTTTTTTTTTTTTTTAATAGGTACATGTAACCAGGATCTTAATCTGCTGCACAGGATATTCCTACTTGTCCCTGAGACTTAAAGAAGTTTGAGTGTTGGATAAATTTGATGATTTATCAAATTGTGAAATAATTCATTAGGAAGTTACCTGGTTGGTGCTGAACCCATTTTTACTTAGCTATTTGATATGTAACAAGATCAAATCAGAATGGAAAGTGGACGATTGGCACCCATTCCTAGTTGCCTTGTTTGAAAAGGTATGAGCTAGCTCCATGATGAAGCATGATGCTCAGGTGGGCCTGGCAGGTGGCTCATAAGGAAGAGTTGATCCAGTGTGCAGCTCCCCAGCCTTTTCTCGGCTGAGAATGCTTTTCTTCCAATTTTAGTTTGTTCAAATTTACCTCTGAAGCTAGGGCCCAAATGTCCTCTCTTCCATAAATCTTCTCTTGAGCCCTTGCCCAACTTTAGTTATTCACCTCTTACAGAAAGTAAACCTACAGAGGCCTGGTATATACTTCACTGGGTGTACTGCTCTCACCTCCTCTGTTAAATTATCAAATCTTAAAGGCAGGGACTCTATTTTATTAATGCTTTCTTAGGAAAATGAAAACTCCTTTTTCTTTCTTGTTACCCAGTTTATACATATTCATTATAGAGACCAGATAATACAGCAAAGCAAAATCAAGAAACAAACCATTTCCCTTTTGTTGAATGACATCCTAGGCTTTTAAAATTCCTATATTCATTATAAAGATGCAAAATTGGATCATCCTATACCTAGTTTTTGAATCTACTTTTATATTTCCATAAATCATTAACATCTGTGATTATCTCAACATTTTTTAAAAAAATTTTTTATTTAGTTATTTGAGGGCGTGTGGGGACAGCGAGAAGCAGACTCCCTGCTGAGCAGGGAGCCCCACACGATGTGGGACTCGATCCCAGGACCCCAGGGATCACAACCTGAGCCAAAGCCAGACACTCAACTGCTGAGCTACACAGGTACCCTCGAGATTATCTTTTAATCACACCTTAGAGACTACTGTTTATGTCTTAGTACATAGTCTTCTGTATACCAGACAGACTAGATTTTTTTGTGAGATCAAGTATGTATATGTGTATCACATTCATATACATTTATTTAAGTATGTTCATTCACACACACAATTTTGTTTTTTACCAAACATATCATGGATATCCTTCAATGTCAAATACATAAATATCTACATTATCCTTTCTAATATCTGAATATGTGGATCTGCCAAGATTTAATAAGCTTCCTTTTACCAAACACATTTTTTCCAAAATGTTTCCTTTTTTTAAAAAAAAATTATTTATTCATGATAGACATACAGAGAGAGAGAGAGAGAGGCAGAGACACAGGCAGAGGGAGAAGCAGGCTCTATGCAGGGAGCCCGACGTGGGACTCGATCCCGGGTCTCCAGGATCACACCCTAGGCCAAAGGCAGGCACTAAACCGCTGAGCCACCTGGGGATCCCCCCAAAATGTTTCCTTTTATTAAAAAAATGTTATCAACTACTGTTTTGTATGTATCTGTATATATACACTTGTCCAGGTTTGGGCAGGCATTGCCCTCCATAAAATGTATTCATTTTTAATTTCCCAAAAATGTCAAAACAGAGCCCTGCGCACAATGGACATAACAAATGTTGGGTGGATGAATGAATAGAATTCAGAAGCAATTGTCTGCCCTCCCGCAGATCTTTTTTCTTTGGAGACCTCAGAGGAAGATCTACTGATTCTTCAGGCCCCCTGGGGAAGGACCCAGATCAGAGCAGGGAGTGGGAAAAAACGAGCCACCTGCATTTTCTTATCACCTAAAGAGATGGGCCCTGAGAGGGAGTGCCTGGTTCTGAGTCTGCCTGTAGGGAGCCTCGGGGCTGAAGCCAGACTGAGCTCCCTGCAAGAGCAGACTCCCAGCCCAGCCCAACCTCGCTCCCCCAGGCAGCCCTGCACCTCTTCCCAAGTTTTCAGGTTTCTTCATAAATCACACTTATACTCAAGCAGCTTATGCTCTGTTGTATGGCAAAAAAAATACGGCAAAGCACTGTACGTAAAAGTTACTATAAAGCAGGCAGCACCGGTGTGATCCAAACAGACTTTTTTCTGAAACCTATTTGTTATTAGCCCTAACATGAAGTGGGGAGGGGACACTGAATTTAGGACCCAAAGTCTCCCATTTGAGTCTGGCTTCTCCTAAGATGCCATGGTCCACCCAAGCATTCACTTGCTCCCCGGGAACACACGGCAGTGGTGCTGATAAAATCTGCTTCCTAGGAGCTGAGTTAAGAATCAGGTGAGAGCGCGAATATAAGAGCCAATTTTGTGACCATTGTACAAGTGTTTAGCAATGTTAATAAAATTTGCTGCTATTGATAACACGGAAAAATATTTCCTTACTCTTGTAGGCCATCCCGTAGGCCTTTCTAAGATGGGTTTCTCCACTGAAAGACAGGGATGGACTAAGCCCACGCAGAGGAAAGCCTGAAAGGCTTTACAGAGGGCCTGAAAGGAGGCTTTCTCGTCCCAGGTGATTTGGACTTTGGTGTCCTCACCAGGAAAAGGAGAAGTTGGACAACATGACCTCTAAACCCTCTTCTGGCTCTGAGACGCAGGTCAGTTGATTATTTGGTGACCTCAGGCAAGTCTTTTCTCAGAAGGCCTGTTGTCTCATCTCTAAAATGACCAATCAGGCTGGATGACCTCTCTGATCGTTTCCTTTCTGGAAATTTACACAACCCCAGCGACCTGCCCTCTGACTGCCCTGTCCCCCAGCATTCCTTCGCAAACCACCACTTGGCCTTCCCAGTAATGACCTTGGAGCTCACAAGGGATGGGCTGTGGCGGTCTCCTCTCCTCTCTGGCTGGCTTTTCCGTTGCTCCCTCACAGCTGAGTGACAGCTTGGCAGAGTAAACCACCCTTCCGTCAAGAGGCATCAGACACCTGGCAAGCAGGAGCTGCCCCCTGCTCTACCTTCCCCATACCTCAGGATTAAGCACCTTGATTCTGTCTAGGGTGGAGCAGGGCCTCTCTGGCCCATACCCACTGTCCTTGGGCACTGAGTGCTCCAGATAAACTCATTTGCAGATGTCCTGGGCAGGGCTGTGTGCTGTCTTCCACTCTTTTTCCTCCTGCCTGGAATGTCTCCCCATGATCTCCTCCTTCAGCGTATGCCCGAGAGGCATCCTCCTCAAGAAATATCTCTTATCTCCACAGTGGCATAAATCATTCCTTCTGAACTATTTCCATGAGCAGTATGCACATCTTTTTAGTTCTTATCGGTTTCTGTCTTTAAAAAAAAAGTTCTACTGCTCCCCGTCTCTATCTTCTCAGGGGCGGGGTGTCTCTTAGCACTGATGCCCCACATCATGCAAGCAAGCATTTGATGGGATGAGAACAACATGGGTTATAAGGACTTTGACATATCTACTCTTCCTTCAAGAGTTTGTCTGGAGGGAGTGGAAAATTTGAGCATAAATTTATTAAAGCGGAGCTTTTTTTTATTTTGTTTTTAGATTTTATTTATTTATTCATGAGAGACACAGAAAGAGAGAGGCAGAGACATAGGCAGAGGGAGAAGCAGGCTCCCTCCGGGGAGCCTGATGCATGACTCGATCCCAGGACCCTGGGATCATGATCTAAGCCAAAGGCAGACAAGCACTGAGCCACCCAGGTGCTCCTAAAGTGGAGCCTTTGATATTAATCCTGGAGATGGCCTCGCCTTCCCATTCAGCCCAGTTATTAATACTATCATTAATACTATTAATACTATTTCGTTAGTCTCCCAAACGAAAGACCCAGGTTTCACTGAACTGGAGAATTTGTCAGAGACAGAGTGATAGAAACAGGGCCTCTGCTGTCAGGCAGACCTGGATTCAGACCCTGGATGGTTAGCTCTGTAACCTTGACAAACTCCGAGCTTCTCCCAGCCTCTGGTTTCTTATCTATGCAACGGAATAGGAGTATCTCCCTCCTGGGGTTGCCATGAGGCTTAAAAGTTAACTCCTGTGAAACTCTTAGCATGGAGCCTGGCATCAGGAAATGACAGCCAGCCATGTGGACTGGCGTACTCCTGCCCTGAAGAAGCATCACAAACACATCTAGATCGTGTATTGTCAGTGCCTGGTGAATGGCACAGGGCACATCTGAGAGGCTCCAAGCTGTGGAGTTGGTACATCTTGTCATTTACAGAAGGCTTTCCAGACATCGTCTCATGATTCCTCAGACTGCTCTAAATGGGGAGGGGGGCTGGGGTCATTACATTTTTGAAAGAAGAAATCTTAGGCTTAGAGAGTATAAGGGAATTGTCCAGGGTCGATGTGATTATAAAAGCACATGCTTGTGATCAGTGAAAATCTGTCTCTGAGACTTATACCTAGATTTGCTTTGCTGCATATCCTCTTTCCACGATACACTGGGAGGATCAGGAGGGAGGGTGGGACTTGCTTTGGACCTTGGTAATGATGAGATGGGGAGTCAGAAGGAATGAGGAAGGTGTTTCAGGCAATGGCATTTTAGGGTAGAGGCAGGGTCCAGTAGGTTGGGTTCTAGGAAATAGGATTAGATGTGTTTTGCTGAGTAGGAGAAAACAATGGAATTAAGATTGAACAGACAGTGGAGGGACTAAGTGTATATTCAGACTAAGGAATTTGGGCTGCAGGAGGCCATGGGGAGCCATTAAAGGTTTCAGAGGAGGCAAGTAACATGATCTCACCAAGATGGGGAAGGGTCTCTAAATCATGACTCATCAGGAATGGTTGATGAAACTGACCTTGAACCTGGAAAAGAGAAAACTTGTGGGTATGGGGAAGGTGTTTGCCAGATTTGCCCCCGTGTTGAGGGAGAACACGCTCTTAGTTCATATAAGCTCAATGAGGGGTTGGGGGGAAGCAATGAGGATCAGTGCATAGATGCTCTGGGGGACAAATTCTCAGTTCAAATGAGGAAGAACTTTTTGGTCTTTTCAATGCACTTGAACCCCAGTTTACTGAGAGTTCATGGCATGCCCCAAGCACAGGGATGCACTGGGGATGGAACAATGATGGATGCAGACAGTTTCTACCCTCATGGAACTCCTAGGAAATGAGGGAAGAAACTCCTTGCACAGAGGCACCCCAGAAGTGACTGTTCCAGGGAGGGCCATCTAGTGTGAGTGTGGGCTATTTTGAGAAGTGCAAGTTCCCCACCACTGGAGTTTTCAAGAGAGATTTGTCAGGAAAGGGGATTCTTGTGCTTCAAGAAAGGCTGAGTCGATGACATCTCAGAAGATTCTGTGCCTCTCCACAGGTTACAAATCTCCAGCAGCCCCAAATCCCTTTATTTGAGGGAGAATAAAGACAAACAATTAAGGTTGCCTTTTTTAAAAAACACATCTTTGGGGGTGCCTGGGTGGCACAGTTGGTTGAGCATCCAACTCTTTGTTTTGACTCAGGTTATGATCTCAGGGTTGTGAGATTGAGCCCCACACCCAGCTCCTCACTTAGTGAAAAGTCTGTTTGAGATTCTCTCCCTCTCCCTCTGCCCGTCCCCCACTCTTTCTCTCTCAAATAAATTAAATCTTAAACAAACAAACAAACAAACATATGTGTATGTTCCATCTTAACTGGAGTCCAAGATGCAGAGCGTGGCCAAGCAGGAATTTCATCCTGCATGTAGCTGGGTGACTCCACCTATGAATTGAAAGTCATTTAGCTAAAATTGTGACATAAGCATGCAAATTATTGGGGCTGTGGCTACCACCATGGTGCAATCCTCCAGCAGCTAACATTAGGCCAACTCAAGGCAGACTCTGTGACACAGGCAGGGCCCTGCTGCTGGGCTGTCAGCAGGTTGCCGGGGAGCTGACAGAGCAGCAGGGAGGGGAAGAAAAAAGCCAACCTTGACATCTGTGCAATACCACCTTATCTCCAAAGGAGTGTCATATCTGGGATTTTGTAGTGTTGAGCCTTGCTATAGCCCTGGGAGGTGTGTAGATAGGCCAGTAAGGGAACTGAGGCTCAGAGAAGTCAAAGAATTCCATCAAGGTCACAGGGTGGGCAAGCCACAAGGTCCGGCTTTCCTTTGGGTCTTCTGAGTCCAACCTGGGTATCTTCCTACCACACTAGGGCTAAGACTGATCAGCCACAGAACTTGCCAAGTGGTCAGGCACCACTGTCCGTGCTTGTGGGTCCCAGGGCAAAATCTGCACCACTCAGGAACAGAGGGGTTCCGAAGGAGTAATAAGAATGCTAATAATGTCCACTAACAGATTGCACTGGGCTATGCCAGGTAGACACTGTGCTCAGTACTTTCTATTCATTGTCTATTTCAATTCTTGCTGCACCTCAACCTCGACTTTACAGATGAAGAAATGGAGGCTCTGAGAAGTGAGGTGACTTGACAGGACCAGAATTTGGACCCACATCTGTGTGATGTCTAAAGCACCACCTCTTTGTCACCTCTGCAGGTGGCCTTGCCAGGTCATTGAAAGTGTTGGGGAAGAAAAATGTCCTTTGCCCCTCGAGGTTCTTCTGGTTGGTCTATTAATTAAATTGATATGAGACAGATGAACAGGAGAAAATCAAATTTAATTACATACATGCAGAGAACCCACGTAAATGTGAGAGATTCCAAAGTCAGGCAAAATGAGGTATCTATGTCATTCTGGACTCTGGACTCAGGGGTCTGGGGCTTCAGAGGGAAGGAAGGCAATGTATAGGAAGAATGAGAAGGGTAAAGGTTTGGCGAGCAGATCTTTGCTGGGCCACCCAGGAACAATGGACAAAGAGACAAAGGGAGGGCTTGGATCAGACTGGCCTTGTTAGGCTCATTCTTGTTCACCATACCTAGTTCATTTCATATCGCCATTATCTATGGTGATAGCCCCCTAACTAGAGCAGGTCCTGTATAAAAACGAACAAACAAACAAACAAAAAACACATTTTAGGCAGTTGGGGAAGGGGGGAGGTCAAAGTTTCTTCTTGAGTCTTGTGGGCCTTGATTGTTTTTAGTTTGAAATAATCCACATGCCAAAGTAGCACAGCTTAGGGCAACTTGTTCTGAACCCTGACAGTTCCCTCCTCTAAAACTTCCCTGGAAGTTTCGCATATTAAAAACTGAGGCCATGGGCTCCTGGGAGGCTCAGTTGGTTAAGCATCTGCCTTCAGCTCAGGTCATGATCTCATGGTCCTGGGATAGAGCCCCAGGTTGGGCTCCCTGCCTAGTGGGGAGTCTGCTTCTCTCTCTCCCTCTCCCTCACATTCCCCTGCTTGCGCTCGTTCATACACACATACTCTCTCTGTCAAATAAATAAATAAAATCTTAAAAAAAAAAAAAAAAAAAAAAGCTGAGTCTGGGACTGTGAAGAGAGAAAACCGGCTAGTAGCTGAGTGGTAAGGGAGCTGCCGCGGGAGGGAAGACATGGATTATAGCAAAGACAAACAGGAAAGAACAAATGGAGCCACGTGTCCCCACAGCTTCTTAAAGCGTATCCCAGTTCCAGGAGTGGGGTCATCCAGCAGTGGGGCCAGATGTTGTGACCTGGCATAAGGGGGTGTGTGGTCCGCACTCAACCTGATAAAAAAGAGAGCCAATACAGGCAAGAGGCAGATTGCAAAGGCACCCATAGTGGAGACTCAGAGGCAGGAAGTGCAACAGTAGAGACATGTGCTCTCCAACCAGCTTTCTGATTCATAAACATGGAAAAGTATTAATAAGAAAGAGAGTGTTTGGTTTTGTCGTTGAGGCTGGCTTGTAGTGTGAAGGTAGGGTGTTTTTGTTTGTTCACCTGCTCATTTGTTTTGAAGGAGGGATAGGTGAAAGGAAAGTTGCCTGCTCCATGATCTTGGGAAAAATTGTCTACTTCATGGTGCTGACCACTTCTGGCACCTGGAATTGGCCCCAGAAGTCCTCACTTTAAGGTCACCTGTAGACTTGTCTCCAATGGTCTTGACAGCAGTGATCTGGGTCTGCGTCGACATGGTTTGCATGAACCCAGGGGGATTTTTCTTTTATTTTGATAGCAGTGTAAGTGGTTAGCAGTACCTCAAAAGATCTTTCCCAGCGAGGTGATAGCACATTTGCTTCTAAAGACCTTGATATATGCCTGGTCTCCCAGTTGGAAGGGATGGCAATGCTTATCTGTCAGTGGCCATGCCTCTTTTACCTGTGGGTGATATGTTTCAAGTATACTATTTAGTTCTCACAGTTAGCTAGTCACAGCATTAAATTATTCACTTCTGTTCCCATAATGTTCACTTAACTAAACACAGAAGTTTGAGAGATGCCCACAGGTATGGGGTAACCAAATGCTCCTTCAAAAGGAGTCAATCCATGTCCCTTACTTGGAGTATTCTGGATCTTTACAAGCACCAAGGACAATGCTTCTGGACATTTAAGTCCGGTTTCTTGACAGATTTTTCCTAAAGTCCTTTTTCTGTCTAGATTGTTACTTTCCACTTGCTCTGATGATCGAGGATGATATAGGGCATGAAATCTAATGAGTACCCCAGAGTTTTTACAAGCAAGTGGTTTATCTCTGCTGTAAAATGAGTTCCTTGGTCTGATTCAGTCCATCAAGGGATGCGGAAATGAGAAACAATCTCAGTTATTAATTTCTTTACCACTGTTGTGGCATGAGCTTGTCTAGCCGGATGTCTTCAGTCCATCCACTAAATGTTCAGACAATAACCAGACAGTGATAGCCCAAGGCTGAGGGCAAATGCACAAAATCCATCTGAAATATAGCCAAGGGCAGTGTGAGCCTAGGAGGACTTCCTGGGGCATATCGATTTCTTCCAGAAATTTGGTGAGATTCACAAGTAGTATACAGGGAAATAATTTGGTCAGAAATTTTGCAGATGCCAAGGTGAAACCAATTGGCTTTTAGTTCCTTAACTATCCCCTGTCTGCACATATGTCCCATTTGGTGGAAGAAAAGGACAAACCAAAGGGTTAAAAAGGGGGTGGGCACCTGGGTGGCTCGGTGGTTGAGTGTCTGCCTTTGGCTCAGGTCATGATCCCAGGATCCTGGGATTGAGTCCTGCATTAGGCTCCCTAAAGGGAGCCTGCCTCTCCCTCTGCCTATGTCTCTGCTTCTCTCTGTGTGTCTCTCATGAATAAATAAATAAAATCTTAAAAAAAAAAAAAAAAAAAGACAAGGAGGCCATAGGAAGTCCATTTGGCCCAATAAATATATAATCCATCTGATACTTGTTTGGCATCCTTTCGTATGCTACTGTCCTTTTCAGATTGTGGAGCATCTATCTGCAAGTTAATAGTATCGGTCAAGGATGAAGGCAGATTTGAAAATTGGGTGGAGAGAGGTTAAGGGGGTCCATTCTGAGTGGCGTATTTAGAAGGTGTGTTAGTCCTATCATTTCCTAAGGATATAGCATCAGTTTCCTTTGTATGGGAACAATGAACAAATGAACCATGGTGACTTTAAAAGGAAGGTGAATAGCTTGTAACAGGCTATTATAGGCCCATTAGCAACTGGAGTACCAGCAGAGGTTAAGAATCCACAGGATTACCAAATTGTGCCAACAGCATGGCAGCCTCCAAAAGCATATTTGCAGTCTGTGTAAATAGTGGCAGTTTTCCCTCCTGGCAATGTGCAAGCTGTAGTAAGAGCTAAGAGTTCAGTAGCTCGGGCTGATTTTAATGGGAAAAGAATATGCCTCTACTGTTCATGTGGGGGAATCTATGGCATACCCAGTTATTATGTTTCCCCAGAAATATCATTTATAGGAGCCACCACAAAATAGAAGTCAGTCTGGATGTTTAAAGGGATATCTGAGAGATCCTTTTGTAATTTTGAGACCATTTCTATACTTGTAAGGCAATCCTGGGCAATAGAGTGGGCTCTCCATCATCAGGAGGTAGTAAGGTAGCTGGATTTCAAGTAGTACGACCATGTAAGATGATGGAAGGGCTAGTCAAGAGCTTGTTCACAAGTGGTCTGTCACTGTATAGAGGGATGCTGGGTTTTGTGAACTTATAAGACATCGCACGAGAACAGAGGTGAATGTGGAAGCCTAATAGAAGAGCATCGGCTTTGTCAACCAACTGGCAGAAGCCACTGCTGCATGGAAGCTTGGGGCCATACCTGATGCAACAAGGTCTACTAGCACAAAAAATATGCCGTAAGATATATCTGAGAGGCACAAGTTTGTCCTAAAATGCCGGTAGCAAGTTCAACAATTTTTATGGCAATATAGTTGAAAAAGCTTGTTAAAAATTCAGTAAGCCCAGAGCTAGGGGTGTTGGCATGTTAGTTCCAAGGCTTTGAAGGAGGTTAATGTCTCTGAGGGCCAGGATATACGCTCTGAGGTGTTGTCTAGGAGAAGGGTATACAGATGTTTAGCAAGGGTTGCAAAATTAAGGATCCACCAGCAGCAATAGCCAGCTGCCCCTAAAAAAGTATGTAACTGCTTTCGCATTTTGGGAAGAAAGACAAAATTGACTTCAGGCATTTTAGGGTGAGCTTTCGGATGCCCCGAGATCATCTCATGTCCTAAGTAGATAATAGTTGTTTGCACCCATTGTAGTTAAATCTGGAGGCTCTCTGGCCTGGTTCAGCTAGGGCCTTTAGGAGAATGACAGTCTGTAAGAGCTTTAGTTTGATCACAAAGTAAAAGATCATCAACATAGTGAACAAGCATGCAGCCTTGGGTAAAGGCTACAGAATCTAAGTCTGCTTTAAATTCTCAGAAAATGTTGAGGGAGACTCACAATATTCCTGAAATATGCAAGCCGGTGTTCATTTTCTCCCTCTGAATGCAGATGCAAAAAGAAATTGTGAGTCAGGGTGCAATGGGATTGAAAAGAAAGCTGAGCAGAGATCAATTGCTATAAACCAGGCTGCATCAGCAGGAATGGAGCTAAGAATAATAGCCAGATTTGTGACTACAGGATGCAGAGGAAGTACAAAGGTTTATGGCCCTAAGATCTGCACAAATAGATAGATTTTATTTTAGTCTCAATCAAATTTACCTTCTTTTTTTACTGGCAAGATTGGAGAGCTACAGGGTGAAGAAGTAAAGAAAAGTACACCCTCCTATGAGAGAAAGTCTATTATAAATTCAACTCCTCACTCTGTATGTCTGGAGAGAAGATCCAGGTGTCCCCCGCTTTTCACAAGTTTGCCTTACACCACTTGGCTTTTATGAAAGATCTACATTGGTCTCTGCTTTCTCTAACTGAAAGAAATCCCAAAAGGATTTTCGTTTTTACGAAAAAAAGGCAAAAAGCAAAAATAGCATTCAGCGTTTGTTCTGCAGTGGGCCTTCACAGAGGCAGCACACACACACCCCAGGGCTGAGAGCGGTCCTGCCAAGCTCCTTCCCCGAAGAAGCTCCTTCAGCGTCTCAGCATCATAGCTTTGAAGCGTGTCTGCGAGCATCTGTGCTTTGTCTTGGTTTATTCTGTGCATCTCTCAGCAAGATGTGTCCTAAGGTATCACCAAAGCCAAAGAGAGGTTAATTTTGGGTCTGGAAATGGTCAAAAAAAATTTTCCATATGAATTGATAGTAATTGCTTCTGTACTTTCTGCCACTTGGGCTTGTGAAAGATTTCATAAGGATGCTCTACTTACGTGTAGCAGGGAAAATCTATATTGAGCCACTGATGGAACCTATTTATTCCTTCTCCAAAGTAATGCAGTGCACACAGACTTGTGCACTGCATTAGACCCAACTCCACTTGCATGTGTAGCCCAGGGACTAATTGGAATATCTTTTAAAGACATCCTCTTCAGGGCACCTGTGTGGCTCAGTCAGTTAATCAGCTGCCTTGAGCTCAGGTCATGATCCCAGGGTCCTAGGATCGAGCCCCATATTGGGCTTTGCACTTAGTGAGAAGTCTGCTTCTCCTTCTGCACCACCTCCCCCCCACCCCACCATACTCTTTCTGTCTCTCAAATAAATAAATCTTAAAAAAAAAAAAATCCTTTTCAGATGAATTTAAATCAAACTGAGTTTCTAGTAAAGGAAGTAGGAGATTTAGGGCTTGGTCTGAGGAAAGGGAGAGAAAAATGCCCTTTTCACTACATTATAGTGGCATTAAATTTACATAACACAGCTCTATCAAAAAGGCTAGCTGATGAGCGGTTTGATACTCAAAAGGCATGAACAGTGTTAAGAGAGCCTAAGATATTGGGGTGGCCTGGGACATGGGCAACAAAATGCGCTGCCCAGGGACTCAAACAATCCTGGATAGAATCAGTAGGGACAGGTGGAAGGAAATCCTCTGAGCAGACGGTAAAGAAAACCTCACCAGTGTCAATTAAGAAATCCACTTCTCCATCCTCTATTTTAGGTTTAATGGTAGGCTCTGGGGTGTGGCTGAGGTTCAACTGGAGGGGAAACCATCCCTCTTGAGGAGAAAAATGAACTTTCTGAGGTTGATAATGGGGTTTAGGGAAATTGCTTCTTAAACTTCCCTTTTTCTTAAGTCCAACACAATTTTTTTTTAATGTTCTAGGTTCTTGCAACATCTGCAATTGTCTGGAGGCATATAGGGAATGGGATTTACATGCTCTCAGTGTTACACTTTTGCCTTTCTAAAGATGTAGGTTGCAAAAGCAAGAACCGTTGCTTTATATTTTTTTAAAATTTTAATTAATTTATTTATTTACTTTAGGAGAGAGAGTGTGTCCGCATGAGTGAGGGGGAAGGGCAGAGGGAGAAGGAGAAGTAGATTCCCTACTCAGCAGGGAGCCCCACTTGGGGCTCCATCCCAGGACCATGGGATCATGACCTGAGCCAAAGACAGACACTTAAGCAACTGAGCCACCCAGGCACCCTAAAGTCCTTTTTTTTTTAAGATTTTATTTTTAAATCATCTCTACACTCAACTTGGGCTCAAATTTGTAACACCAAGATCAAGAGTCACATACTCTACCGACTGAGCCAGCCAGGCACCCCTGACATATTTTTCCCCCTTGAGAGCTGGCACAGCTGGGCAAAGAGGAGATCTTGAAGTGCCAGCCTCTTCCACTTATGGTAAATACACCTCTAGATGATGGAGACCAGAGAGAGTGTCCTCACTGGTCATAAAATTAAGCTCTCAGAACACAGAACAAGATGAAAGGAAAAACCTCACCCAGTTTTTTTTTTATATGCACATTAACAGCTTTAGCTAAGTCCTGGGTTTCCCCCAAACCACACTGACACCTCAGAGGCATGTGCTGTGGGGTGAGGGACTGTGTGTTGTTTTACAGAGTACCTCGTTGCACAGAAGTTTTTCTGAGGTTAGCAGGTGACCTTGTGTCCTCCAACCCATTCTGTGGCTCACTTATTCTAACAAGGGAGTCTCTGGGTTAGGTTGCAAGCACTCTAACAGCTCTTAAGTGCTCCACCTATGCCCACCAATTTTGTGACTTTGGCTTCCAAGACATCCCTTAGCGACAGCCTTTACCTCGTGTGCCCATTGACCTGCAGCAAGTTTCTTTAAATAGACGCTGGTCTGGAGAGAACTGTGAGCTCCCCAAGGCCATGAGGCTGCTCCAGCAGCAGACTTATGGGACCTAGGCCAGAGTTTGCATCCTATGGTTTTCCTTCTTATGACAAATGACATGGAAGACACAGGAAGAGAAAAGCAGTGTACTCTCTTTGAGAGGAAATGGATCAGTAAAACCCAAATTTGCCTGTCACTACACCCAAGGAACTACTTCCACAAATATTTCTTTTTCCTGCTAATCTCAATTTAGAGAGAGAAAAAGGACGCTCCCCACCCAACTTTGGCTCCATCAGACAGCGCAGACAGAGATTCTGGGCTGCTGATATGGTAAGAATTCTTATTTCTACTGGCTGTTTGTCCTCAGATCTCTCCTTTGCAGCATCTCTGACCAGTGAGGCCAACTACTCAGGAGGAAAAATCTTCTTCTGCTCCTCGAGGTTCTTCTGGCTGGTCTATGAATTAAATTGATATGAGACAGATGAACAAGAGAAAATCAAATTTAATTACATACATGCAGAGAACCCACATAAATGTGAGAGATACCAAAGACAGGCAAAATCTGTGTTGTTCTAGACTAAGGACTCAGGGGCCTGGGGCTTCAGAGGGAAGGAAAGTAATGTAAAGGAAGAATGGGAAGGTAAAGATTTGGTGAGCAGATCATTCCTGGGCCATCCCAGAACAATGGGACAAAGGGAGGACTTGGATCAGACTAGCCGTGTTGGGCTCCTCCCTGCCCACCAAACCTAGTTCATGTCATACTGCCATTATGTATGGTGATAGCTCCCTAACTGGAGCAGGTCCTCTATTAAAAAAAAAGAAAAGAAAAAAAAAAACATTTTAGGCAGATGGGGAAACAGGGAGGTGAAAGTTTCTTTCTGAGACTCGTGGGCCTTGATTGTTTTCAGTTCAGAATGATCCCCATCCAAAGTAGCACATCTTAGGTCGACTCATTCTAGAAAGAGTGCCCAGGGTCCAGTTCTTCTCAGCTCCCAGCCAATAGCAACAACAGTAGTAATAACAAACAAACTCCTCTTGGGACGCCTGGGTGGTTCAGCGGTTGAGCATCTGCCTTTGGCCCAGGGCGTGATCCCAGAGTCCCAAGTTCGAGTCCCACATCTGGCTCCCTGCAAGAAACCTGCTTCTCCCTCTGCCTGCATCTCTGCCTATCTCTGTCTCTCATGAATAAATTAATAAAATTTAAAAAAAAAACAATTCCTCTTGATGCCACACTCAAGAGTGTACAGAACACTTTTGCACCCATTCAATCAAAACAACGCACTCAGTTCTCAGGGTTTCCGCAGGAAAGGAGGGCTTTGCTCAGAGTCACAGCCAGTGCCATGGCAGGGGCTAAGACCCACACCTCCTAACTGGGGTGCAACACTCCATGCACATACCCCTCTGCCTTCCGCTCTCTTCTTGGTCGTCTTCCAGAGCCAAGAGGTCGTCTTCACATTCTGCTTGGCATAGGTGCGGTGCCACCTTACTTGGAGCGACCAGAGAACTCAGTCTTTCCCACCTCACTTGGCCAGCCAACTTCCTCGAAGAGGCTCTGGAATCACTCACATATGGGTGTGAATCTCCAGCTTGCAGAGACTCGAGTTAACCCATTTCTCCCCGCTGCAAGATAGCAATAATAGTACTGATGTCATGGGATTGCTATAAAGATTTAAAAAAAGGTAATAGATGTGAAGTGTTTGACCTGCCCATGGTGAGTACTAAATTGATCATAGTTAATATTTCTATGTTTATGGTGATTGATTGATTCACTTATTCAAAAATACGTGTGCTCCTGCCGTCTGCAGGCCCTCCGCCTGGCTCTGAGAAGATGCGAATCCTATGCAGCTTGTATTCTCAAGAGCTCAGTCTAGGGATGGGGGCAGACCTGAGCAGATGGACCAGTGCAGTGAGATGCATCCCACAATCGGGGTCCCCAAGTGGGCCAGGGGCAAAACGCGGCGGGAGCCCAGAGGATGGAGGGAGGACTGTCTGCCGCCTGTCTCTTCCATCTCACCTTTCTCGAGGCCTTCTTCCCCCTTCTCTCTAGACCCGATCTTGTCATCCTGGTGCTAGGTCTTCATTCCCTCTCCACCCCTGGGGGAGGCCTCAAGCACTCTCTACTCCTTTGTGACTCCTCGGAGCTTTAGGATGTTTTAAAACTCCTTTGTCCATCACAGGAAAGCTCAGTACTTGTAAATTCCCACACTAGGACTTTAAAAAAAAAATGTAAATGACAAACCAGCCAACACAAAATGTAGATTGTCAGGGTCATCCCCCTCTCCCCACCCTTCTTTTCAAAATGTCCTGGAGCCTGGCCCAGAGAGAGACTGATCCCCTCTTTTGCAGAGACTGTGGGGCAGAACTGGGATGAAACTGTGTCACCATGGCTGGTTCTGCGGCTGCCCCTGCTGTCTCTTTGGAAAGAACAGTCTCCCCTCAGTCTGTATTTACACCATTACAGTCCACATCCCTGTACCACCTCATTTGACTGTTCCCACCACTTAGGGGGCAGAGAAGGGTAGACACGATCACCCCCTATCGCAGACAGGGCTTCCAGGGCTGTGAGGTCCAGTGATGCCCAGGGCCCTGTCAGCATCAGAACCTACTACTGCTTCATGCCTCATGCCCCAAACCAAGTGCTCTTTCTACAGCACAGCAACCTGAACAAGCTGGCTGTGATGAGCATCTCCTACCTCCCATGCCGGCAGAAAACACCAACGTCACATACGCTGAGAAAGGACCAAGCTGTTTTCTATTTCTGGGTTCTGTAGGCCCATTCCCTTGACCTCCCAAAGGACTTCTGAGCACCAGCTCTAGACGAGATACTTCGAGAAAAGCATGACATCATTTCCTAAACTCTACAATCCAGGAAGTTCGTCTTAGAAGAAAAAAAATCATAAAAGCGAACTCCTGGCATTTCTTATCTCCCTTCTGCCCAAGCTGGTCTTGCACAAGCAGGATGACCTTCCATTGGGTGACAAATATGTCGTAAGGGAAACGTTTACAAGCACTACAGGAATGACCTGGTGCCTCGCCCACTTCATTAGAATTCTAATTAGGTGTGTAGGAGAGGCTGCTATAAATGGTAAGGACATCCCCAGCCGGATCCCCACACCTTCCGTCCGTCTGTCTGTGCCATTCCCAGAGAAGAGGCAGAGGAAGGCCAACATGACGGGTGAGTGCATGGCATCTTCCCTACAGGTCCTCGCCGGAAGCCCGTGCTTCTCCTGGGCCAGCCCAACGGGCCAGTGTTCAACCCCCGACCGTTGCCCTGGGGGCTCTGAAGGCTAGATCTTAGTACCCTGGGATGGTATTCCCCGGCGCCTCTTTCTCACTGGCTGCCTCACCCCTCCAGCATGATGCCGGGGGTAGAACATGTTTGGAACGTAGTCCTGAGTGATGGGCACAGTATTCCACTCAGCTGGATGTCCTGTCCCTTAGATGGACAAGTCTCGCCTTTTCCAGCCCAGTGAGACCCGCCTCTCTTATTTCTCAGTGCGCTTGTTCCAGCTGTCAGTAAACATAGGCAAAGAAAAGCACATCACAGAGCTACAAGGGAGAGGGAGAGTGACAGCGTGTAAGTTGATTTAAAAAAAAAACTCATTAGCACAGCTGGAATGCTCCTAAGTAAACCACACATCCGGAAGCACCGCAGGCTCTTTGAAAAGCGACTTGATGAGCTGAAACCTCCCATGGCAGAAAGAGCAGGTGTGCCGCAAGACGGTCCCTTCTAGCTGCACCAGGGGAGGACGGGTGGGAAAGAGCTCGAAGGAGCACAGGTTCTTGAGCTCTGCAGTCACTGCTGAGGGTTTGGGTTCTTGTTAGCCAGTGCCCCTGCCAGGCAGCGTGCTAATTATTGCGTGTCAGGGGTGCTCAGCCTCGTGGGTTGACAGTGACGCCAAACCCAAACAAGGCATGAGTCAAACCTGTAAAAATCGTGAATGGTAGTTAGGACCTCGGGAAGGTCTGCCAAAGAAATCCTTCAGCCTGATGCAAAAGGCAAATGCTGGTTACCTTGGTAATCCCAAAGCCCAGGACAGGGTGGCTGCAAGCACGAAGCCCTCCCTTGTCCTCTGTATCCTCCTGGGAACATGCATTCACGCTGGGTTGCTAAGAAGAACTCTGGACCCTATAGACTCTAGCATGAGGAGATAAGTGTCCTCTAGGCCATCCCCCTCCCTCCAGGTGGAAAGGGCAGCGGCCCAGTGGGGACAGTCTTCCCAGGGCCACACAGCCCAAACTTGGTCCCAGCAGTGACCTTTCTGCTCTGTCCTGTTATCAGAGCTGAGCTCAGAGATGAGCACATGTGACATCTGGGACGCAGGAAAACAGTACAGACCTTGGTTGCTCGGTTGAGCTCTCTTCCCCACTGCTCTGTGTTCCTTGGCATCACCAAGCCTCAGGCTCCCATTTGCAAGATGAAAGGCCTGCAGTACACAGGCTCAGGCTCCTTCTGGTACTGGCTGCCCTGGCCGTGAGAGGAAACCAGGATCAGGGAGCACGGGTCCTGGCACACGCTCACCCCAGTGGCGAGTGCATGGCATCACTCTGCAGGCCTGCAGGGACCCCAGCATAGCCTGCCCGTGGTGAGACCACACCACTTCAGCAGGCCCGTGTTTCAGGGCCTGTGACTCATGGAGACACTAGATTCAGTATCTAAATCAACCAGAGCCATCCTAAGGTCACAACAAAATGTAGACAGTAGCCAGTTGGGGGAAAAAATCCGTTTTTAAAAAGGCAGGGTGAGTACCCGCCTTTTTAGCATTCCCTTCGATTTGTGGCATTGTCACACAGGTGGTTCCTAGCTTAGCATCAGCCAAGCCAGGTAGTGCTCAGCAAATGTTTCTGGAATGAATGGCTTTACTTGTGGGACACCTAGGGAATAGAGCCATGGCAGGTGCAGGTGCGGGTGGGGGACACAGATACATGAGCTGTAGTATATGCCCTCAGTGAGCTTGCACTCACGGCCTGACACTGCTTGGAAACACTAGTTCCTAGGCAAGTGACCCACAAGGTGAATGGTCATGAGATTGCTTAGCAAATCCAAACCCAGTGCTGTGGGGCGCCAAGAGGAGGAGGGGATTAAGTGCAGCCAGGGTTTAGGATAGGGGAGGCCCCGGGAAGCAGATGGCATTTGGTCACAGACGATGAGTTAGGCATGGTCAGGAGCCTCGTGGGGTGAGGAGTGTTTGGGGCACAGGAAACAGGAAAATAAATGGGGATGGGTCGGCAGGTATAACCCAGGGGACAAGCAGGGTCCCACGTGTGCTGGTTTGAAAGGACTCTGTGTCCTGCTCCTGATTTAAGGTTCTAACTGGAATCAGCAGGGACTTGGTTATTCCTCGCCTACTGGAGGGAGCTGCCCGGGTGGTGGTGGGGATGACAATGGCAGAGGAAGGCCTGGCTGGCAATGCTCTGCACAAAATGGTGCGGCGTCCTAGGGCCCTCTGTGAGGGGGGAAAGCCTTGTTCCCCACCCCCAAACATCCCCCAAAGCGCCTTGGGGGGGTCTGAGTCAGAGACAGAACCCCCAAAGTCTAAACCTGCAGGAGGCCAGGACTAATTCTCCGTCCCCCGTGGGGCGGTGAGCTCTTCTTGCCACCTGCTTTATGGGGCAGAGTGCTCACCTTCCTCAGCCTCATTCCTGATCTGCAGAGGACCTGTGCCATTTTGGGCTGTAGATCTGCCTCAGAAAATTTTTCCTTGGAGCTGGGACACCAGTGGCTCTTTCTGCCCCTGAAGCAGTGCAGGGTAAACTCAGAGAGTCCAGGGCTTTCCTGGAGCAGGGGGTACTAGCTTCTGTCTCAGCCCCCTGGACCAGAGCGACACCGAGGCTACCTCTGCAGGCAGATCACCCCTTGGGCTCAGGGGCTCAGGGCTATACCCGCTTAGCACCTGTAAGAGGATAAGCTGCCCCTTCTCTGCCTCAGGACCCCACCTACCCCCCAGCTTCCTGTCACCCAGTGGCTGCAACCACCTGCAGGGAGGGCCACCCAGGATTCCACTTTTGCCACCAAGGATTCCACCTACAGAGACAGGACAGCCTCGGGGTGACAAGTGCATGTCAGACGTGTCCTGGGTTGCATCTCAGCTCTGTCCCTACTAGCTGAGTGACTTTGGGCAGGCTACTTAACCCTGTGTCTCAGTTTTCTCATCTCTAAGACGGGGTGCTTTTAGGGGAGGCTGGGTGGGTCCGTTGGTTAAGCATCCAACTCTTGATTTCAGCTCAGGTCATGATCTCAGGGTTGTGAGATGGAGACCCCCATCAGGCTCCACGCTCAGTGAAGTGGGGAGTCTGCTTGAAGATTCTTTCCCTCCTTCTGCCTCTGCTCCTTCCCCTATTCATGCTGTTTCTCTCTTTCTCTCTCTCTCTCTCTCAAATAAATAAATCTAAAATAAAGTAAAATAACAAGTGGCATTTTAGTGTCCACTTCATAGGTGCTCAGGCCACATAGCTTATTATCACTTGGGAACTTATTTCCTGAGCCTGTTTCTCCTTGTCTTGGAGTCTGAAGAAAAAACGCTATGAGACAAAAAGCATTTTGTTTTTCTATGGAGGAGGATTTCCAAGGACCCTCTCCCCCTCCAGCCTCCTCACCAGCCTCTGGAGTCCCCAGTTCTCATCTGTATGTGGGCTATCTGTATTCACCTCCCATGATTTCTCCATCTGTGTCCACCCTGCTGGGCTGGGCTGCACAGATGGGGCAATTGATTCCCCCCAAGGCTCCCCTGCCGCTGGGGTGAGAGCTCAAATAGGAAATCCTTTTCCCCATCCCTGGGGAGTGGAGGGAACAAGGCCCCAGGGGTTCTAGCAGGAGCTGAGGGATGGGTTCAGAAGGCTCTGCCTTCCTTGCTCTTAGCTTAGTTCTTTTGTGATGAGGAGCTGTGATCTCCCCCCTCCCCACTCCACCCCCTAGAATGGCCATGTGGCTCAGGTGAGACAGGTGGCGGCAGAGCGTGCTGCTGATGAGCCTAAAATGGTGACCAGGCCCAAGGGATGGGACCCTCAGTACTCCCTGCATATTAGAATCTTGGGGGTGGGGGGGGTTAAAACAACAACCCCCTAGTGCTGACCCTAACCCTGAGATTCTAATTGAATCTTTCTAGGAAGGGGAAGGAGATTCTAATTGAATCTTTCCCGGCCCAATCTAACACTCTCTAGACAATTCTTATGTGCAGCCAGGGTGGAGAACCACTGGTTTAGGGGCTTCTAACAGCTCCTTTTGGAAAGGAGGGGGCTGAGGAGTCCTTCTTTCTTCCTCTCTCCCTGACTGCCTACTGTCAAGGTAGGGAGTAAGCTAGGGGTGGCCCTTTCTCCTCTACAGCTTCCTGGGTCCGTGCCCAACTCACTGACACCACAGTCACCTGGATTGGCTGTAGGCTGGCAGCTTGGAGGCATGTGTGGTCAGGCAAAACTGGCTTCCAGTCTGGGCTGGGGCCAGGTTCTCTGTCTGAGTATGTGCTATTTGGCCAGTGATGTCACCGACTGGACTTTCAAATCTCTCATCTGTGACAGGGGAATAACAACATCATGGGAGTTTTGTCACTATTGAAGGACATAATGTCAATAAGATACACGGTGCCTGGTGTGTCCGAGGTCCCCAATGGCAGTCCATAAAAAAGCTCCAACTATCCTTTATCTTATGTCACTATTGGCATAACGTGTCGGATCCCAAGGGACTTGTCCCCCTCCCTGCCCCCATCTCTGGGGGCCCAGGTTTTAGTGACGGGATCCCGATAATTACCCTACAAGAGAGGATGTTGGGGCCTCACAGTCCCCTTCTATAGATGGAGAAAGCACCACCCAGAGATGTGGAGAGCTTGTCCAAGGCCCCAGGACCCTTCAGACCACCAGTCCAGGGTGCATTCCACATGACCCCAGGGGGCCTCGCCAGCCCCTTGCTCAGCTGGCCAGTGGAACCCCATCTTCCCCACCACCTGTGTGCCAAGAAACTGTATTTCCTGCGCTGCATGGGGATCGAACATGTCTGAACACGGGTGAAGGACAAAAGGAAATGAATGACCCGGGCTCAAGAGAGCTGAGAGCTGAGAGGAAAGCCTTGTGTGCCTGGAGCCAGTGGGGGGCTGGCCAGGAGCTGGGGGTGTTCCGGGCGTCCAGAGGGGAGTGGCAGGAGAGGGTGGGAATTGGGAATGGCTCACAGCTCCTCAGTGAGTGACCAGGCTTCCAGACCTAGTTTCTGGGCCACGCTCTGCTTCTAAACTACTTTGTAATCCTTTTTGGGGGTTCAGTGCTCTTCCTGTAATATGAGAATATTGGATTACATCACTGCTTTTCAAGCTATCAGCTGTCACTCATTAGAAGATTATAAAATCAGTTTATAATCACATTGCTGATTGTGACCAGCAATCAAAAAAAAAAAAAAAAAGAGGAGAGAAAATATCAGTACATTGTAAATAGTAAAGGTTAGTATTTTGTGAAACTTTATATCTATTATAGACTCATGTATTTAAACACTCTAATTTCTTAATGTGGTCTCTAAAAAAATACTTGAAGACACTTGGCTAGACGGTTTTTAGTTCAACAATCAGCCCTAATTAGCTCTAGAAATCTGTAAGATACAAATCTTTGCCTAGAGAGGGGACTTGGGGAATAGGGACTGGACAGGTGGGGAAGATCCAGCCACTGGAGTATTAGTTATGTCATGCTGGACCACGTGCCAGCAACTGTATGGTGTGGTCCTCCTGGGAATGGGAAGCGGAGAACCCCAGGCATACACCTGGCAACCCCTGTCTGCTGCTGTCCTGTCTATGGCAGATGATTCAGGTATAGAGCCAGGCTGATAAAGATGGAGACAGCTGACTAGTAACGCAGTCCAGAATCTGTTCTGCGCTTCTCATGTTATCTCTGCCAAAGATGGACCACAGAGTGGGAGTTATGCTTTAGGTATATGTGATTAGGTTTGGTTATGAATGACGGTGAACTCCCAAATAGGAATGGCTTAGAGAAACAAAACAGAAGTTTACTTCTTCCTTAAACAGTGGGTTGAGATGTGGGCCATTCTGGGAGGGTAAGGCAGCTGCACAGTGCCCAGGGGCCCGACCCCAACCAGGCTCCCACTCTGCCATTCCCAGGGCATGGGCCTGCACATCTATCCACATCACACCCACACTCTGGGCAGCAGGATGGAAGAAGAGGGAGGTAAGCAGATTAAGGGCATTTGCCAACCGTTTTTAAAAAGAGATTTTTCTCAATAGAATTGAAAATAGGTATTCAAACAACGACTTGCAAAAGAACATTCCTAGCAATACTATTCACAAGAGCCAAAAGGTAGAAACAACCCAAATGCCCCTCAACTGATGAATGTGTAAACAAAGTACAGTACCGCCATACCACAGAATATTTTGCAGCCATAAGCAGGAATGAACTTCTGATAAATGCTACCTCATGGACAAACCTTGAAAACGTTATGCTAAGTGAAAGAAACCAACCCTGAAGGCCACATAGCTGTGTGATTCCTCCTATATGAAATGTCCAGGTTAGGCAAATCTGTGGGAACAGAAAACAGGTTCATAGTTGCCAGGGGGAATGAGGAATGATTGTTAATAGGTGTGATGAGCAGATCTGAAACCAGACCATGGTGATGGTTTCACAACATAGTGAATGTACTACAGGCCACTGAATTGTACACTTTAAAAAGGCTACACTGGGAAATTTTATGTTCTGTGACTTTTAGCTCAATTTAAAAAAAAAAAAAAAAAAAAAAAGAGGTTTCCTGGCAGCTTTATAACTTCTGCCTACAGGTCATTGGCCAGAACTCATTCACGTGACACTGCCCCCCCCACCCCCCGCCGGCTGCAGGGGAGCCCGGGAAATGTAGTGCCCAGTTATATGGGGGATTTTATTACGAAGAAAGAAGGGGAGAGGGATGCCCGGGTGGCTCAGAGATTTAGCGCCTGCCTTCAGCCCAGGGCGTGATCCTGGAGTCCTGGGATCGAGTCTCGCATCAGGTTCCCTGCATAGAGCCTGCGTCTCCCTCTGCCTGTATTTCTGCCTCTCTCTGTGTCTCTCATGAATAAATAAATAAATAAAATCTTCAAAAAAAAAAGAAAAAAAGAAGGGGTGAAGGAATATAGGGGTAGACAGTTAGAATAGTCTCTGCCACACTGGGACTGCTGGAGTCACTGATATTCTCAGGAAATAGAATTTGAGAAATTGCCCCAAGCCTGCCACCGGAGTTAAGCAGTAACTCCAGGAGGTGGCATAGAAATGAGAGAACCCTGGGATGAGAGTCCAGAGATGTCCTGCTGTGGGAAAGCCACATTCCAGGCCTCCATGAGCTCACATCCAGAGTGTGAGTGTGAGTGTATGATCTGTCTCCAAAGTTTCTTTCCCTCTGATGTTTTTTATGAGTATATGTTCATGAGTCAATTGGAAGAGTCATGCAACTCTCCCTTCCTCCCTTCCTTCCATCCAGACTGGGGCAAGATACAGCCCTGAGGTTGTAGTAAACTCAACCTTGTGGAGAACCTTACATAGTTGTGTCCCTACCCCACTCCCTGCCTGTCCCTTTCCTTCCCCTTCCCCTTCCCTTCTGGCAGAGGGGGCTGTGATAAGTGATATGTCAAGGGATGGAGGGTGGGGGAAAACAAAGGAAACTAGGAAATCCACAGACAGGATCATCAGATCCTTGATTAGGGGGCTGGTAGAGCCAATCCTAGGGTTCAGAGAAAGGACAGTGATTGAAGGTGGCAAGGAGAAAAGTTTCAGAAACCACACCAGAGGCTTTATGAGTATGCACCCAACCTGCCCATCCCACTCAGGGATGCAGGGGCAGGCTGCTCCCCTTTTATTCACCTCTCATGTAGAAGGAATGCCTTTTTGTTTTGTGGGGGTTTTGTTTCTTTTTTTTTTTTTTTTTTTTTGAACATGTTTCTCTTCCAGGTATTCACTCTTTCCTCTTGGTCAGAATGCAAATGCCAGTGGGAAAAACAATGCGTAATGAGGTCCACTCACCACGTGGGTAATTTCTGGGCTGAAGGCCTTGTAGGCCCCCCATTCCAGGCAGAGAACTGGGGATCACAGCAACAGGAGAGTGCCAGTAAAAACCTGACCCTGTCGGTTACTAGGTATATGACCTCAAATAAGACTTTGATCCCCCTAAGCGTCAGTTTCCAATTTGTAGAAGGATTCCACCCATGATGTATGCAAAGTGCTCTGTATATTGTTAATAGCAATTGACTTGCAGTAGACTGATGTCAAATGTAAGGCTTGCTTCTCCTCACCTTCCAGTTCAGAGAAGCCCTGTGTGTCTCACAGATGTCCTAATGGGGAGCTTGGCTCCTTCGTGCTGGGGCTCACGCTTGGTGTCAGGAAATGCAGAAATGACTGTCACAGTCACTCTGAGTGAGGTCTTGCCTCCCGGGGCATGCACAGTGCTCCTCATCTCCTTTCAGTGTCTCTGTAGCCAATGCACCTGGAGCTCAGCATTTTCTTCATCATCTTCTCTATGAACAAACCATTGGTTTCTGGAGTGAAAGGGAGAAGGCCTTATTCTGGACTCAGCAAATAGTGCATAACCCTTGGTGGAGCAAAAAAGGATGTTTGGGCCTGTTGGAGGGGAGGCAGATGCCAGCTACAGACACGAACCCCTCTTTCCCTCCCTCTGAGCTTTGCAGAGGACTATCCGGGTATACAGTTTCTACTCTCAAAAAGTTCATGATCTAAAGTAGTGAGCTTCATCTGGGGGAGAAAGGTATGCTTCCTTTTGGGTTTGGGAGGAGGGTGAGGAATCTCTGGAGACTCATATGATCTGAGGCTACATGTTCCTTAGAGCTCTTCTTTCTAAAACAAGACAGTGTAAAGCTCTACCAAATCACAACTGTCAGGGATGCACGGAAGGTAGTAAACAAGCTGTCAAGAGGCAGGGGTTCAAAAACATGGGAACATTGCCCTAGAAAGACCAAGGAACTAACAAGTTAGCTCTGTACAAGCCCTAAAGAGCTCGATGTTTGCCCAGTTATGTGGGAGTATATAAAAGGTCTAAGATCTGGGCTGTCACCATTCAATATTTATGTACAGGAACATTCATCTCCTTTCTGCTCTTCCTCTGCTCTTACCTTTATTCAATAGATACTTATGGATTGCAGGAATGTTTTCATTTCCCTGAGTTTGTGCCAAAGCTTATCACTTTATTCTTTCAATACTTACCTGTTGAGTGAATGAATGAATGGGCAGATGTAAATGAATGAATCTTTCATGCCCTGAGCTGGTGGCAAGATCACTTCCTGAACTCCCTCTCTCCACTCGCATTCTTTGGCTCACTACCCCAGACAGTCTGCATTTCACTTGATAGAGTATCTATGAGGAGCTTCTGCCCATTTCCCCAGCTAATTGGGTGGGAGCCCATGGCCCCAGGCCTGCCCTGGAGCCCCACTCTCTCCCACCTCAACATTCTCTTGTGTGCAGAGCCTCTACACTAGCCAAACAATACATCTGCTTGCCCTGCCTTAGGATTCTCTCCCTATCTTCTGGAATGCAGGCTATTCCCTTTGCATCAAAGAAAACTCCCTTCAAGACCTGGCATTTTCAGTGAAGCTTTTCCTAATCCCTACAATTGAAAGTGATTCTTTTCTGCCTGCATCTCCAGGACAACTTTTATGGGGAGACAGTGGACTTACCCCATTATATCATTTATTTCCACTTGTGCTTGTCTTACCCACGGCTGAAACTCTTCGAGGGTTAAAACCCCTTTTCATACATTTTTACACTTCCAACATTGCACCTAATGTAGTGTCCTACAAATAATAGATACTTTATGTATGTTTACTGGATGAATGCGCCACACTCAACTTTCCCTATGGGCTAAATTTTGAGCTGTAGTCATGATGATCATTGCATGATGAGACTTTATGTGTTCATTTATTCCTTCATCCATTTGTCTATCTACCTGTCCTAACACTATCAAGTGATGTGCTTAGGCATAAGAATATGAAGATCAAGAAGGCCCATTCTGATGGTGAGAGACAGATACACATTAAAAAAAAGTTGTGTCTGGCACTGGGACGTGTCACCACACTCTCATCATATAGCCAGAAACCAGTTTGGTTTGCAGAGGAATGAGTGATAAAAATCTCGCATGCAACTTTGAGGAATACAATTTCTCAGAAGGTTTGTCTAGGCTACCCTCCTTATACATCATGGCATCTGTCATAAATCCTTCTCAATTTAACTCCACAACCACATAAGGAGAATCTGGGGTTGGGTGGAGGTTCGAAGTGTTTAACCTCTGGGTCTTATCCAGAAATCTCATGGGGCTTTGACTGGTTCCCATATTCCACTTTTGCCAGTGAGCATTTGAAAGCCCCCTCCAGGCCAGTGATCACCCAATCTCTAGGCCTAGAAATGCTCCTCAGAGTCAGCTATCCTCCCCAGCCAGCAGCAGAGGCCCAGCTGACATCCAGGTATTGCACATCTAGAGAAAGTAAGGAATACACTACACTAGTACACATTTGCTGGATGTTGCAGTGGTAAAAAAAAAAAAAAAAAAAAAAAAAAACATGTGGTATCTAGGAAGGTACAAAGAGAAAAGCAAGCAAGTCAAACTGGGATGATGGATTTGAGAGACATAACCTCCTCCCAGTTCTGTCCGAGCCCCTCTCCCCCCACCAAAGTAATGATGCTAAAGCGACAAAATGTGGTTATACAGAACTGATCGCATGGTTCTCCTGGCTGGTTGGGTGAAAGTACCCTGAGCACATGGCCTGTTCCTTAAGGGCTGAATGACAGTTGACCAAGTAGAAGGGAAGATATTCTCAGCTCCTTGAGTAGTGTTTGCAGAGGTTCAGCTGCCTGAAAGGACAGCATGAGGAATAGGTTATGAAGTGCTTGCTATGCTCAGTCAAAGTCTTTGAATTTTAATGTGATTCTTCCTAGAAGTTTGGCTCTTTCCCAACTAGCCCCACCCAAAAGCTGTCCTTTAGGTAACTTACACCTTTCCCCAAGCCACCATCCCTTGCCTTCCAGGACCTCAGTTCCCCTCTTCTGTCTTACAGCTTTAGAACCCCAGAGTATCAACTGGCAGGCGACCTCCAACCGGCGCGCACATCACACAGACAGGTTCTCCAGCCAGGAGCTCATCTTGCGGAGAGGCCAATCCTTCAATTTCTCATTGAGCTTGAACCGAAGTCTTGGCACTGGAGAAAGTCTGGGTTTCGTAGTCTCCACAGGTACCTGCTCATCCTTCACACACACACACGCGCACACACACACACACACACACACACACACACACACCTGAGCAGCCCTTGGGGCTGTGCATTCCTGGGAGTGGTGGTGTGACACTGGGGTCACTAGGCTCTGGGCTCTAACCCAGCTCTGCCATTGACTTGGTGTGACTTTGGGCAAGTTTCTGCATGTCTTTGAGCCTGAGAGTCCAACTCTTCAAACCAGAGAGATTTGGCCCACCTGGCTTCTCTGGTTGTGTCAGTTGTGTCCAGTGTTATTATTGGTACCTCAGTGGATGATGTCCCCACAAACACCCCTGTGGTTGTATTGAGATCTGGTCTCTCCCCACAGTCTGGCCAGTACGCCTTGGTTTTCATTGTCCTCTGTTTTCTTTTATAGGACCTCAACCCTCAGAGTCAGCCAGGACAAAGGCTGTGTTTCCACTTTCCAATAGGACAAGTCGTGGTGGCTGGAGTGCAGAGCTTGTGTCCAACAGGGACAATATTCTGACCATCTCCATCTCCAGTCCTGTCAATGCACCTGTAGGATGGTACACACTGAGCACTCAGATCTCCTCCCAGGGCAAAGACTTCATTCTGAAACTTGGGATGTTCATTCTGCTCTTTAACCCCTGGTTGCAAGGTAGGCACGTAACCCACACTCCCAGCCATCAGCTAAGCAATACCAATGGAAAGAAGCTGGGGGAATGATTTTTACAGGCTCAAGTTCTATTAGGGGAGGTTTGTGGGCTATGGAAATAGAAGCCAGGAGGAGGCTAGGAGGAGACAAAGGTGAAACTGCTTCATCACTGGGCTCCTCCAGAAGCCATAGATCTGAGTCCCAGTTCTGCTACCTAACCAGCTCTGTAAGTCTTGGCAGTCAATCTATCTTTCTGAGCTTCAAATTCCTTACCATTAAATGGATACCCTGCTATTTCCTCTGCAGCTATTGCAGGGACCTCATGAGCTTTTACAAAGTGCATAATATGGTATAACTAAAAGAGACAATGACCACAGTGTAATTCTACAGCATGGAGATGGCTTCCTGCCTGAAGGAGCAAGTGTCTCATTCCTGGAGTCTCATTTTCAGACCCTCAGGTCACCCCAGCTTCTCTTTCAAGTTCATAGTTCCCACAATATGAGTTGGAAGCATTAGAGTTCAAGGCTTCATTCCTTAGTGGAGATTGGTGGAAGGGCTGCAAGTATGGTTTGTTCCAGCCACAAGGCCAGTACTTAGGAATGGGAGAAGGACTGGTCTCTGAAGTCCTCTGTAAGATTCTAGTTTGTTACATCTGATTTTTGTATTGAACAGAGGATGGTGTTTTTATGAGTAACCATGTGGAAAGAGAGGAGTACGTTCTGGAAGATGCCGGCATCATCTATGTGGGGAGTACAAATCGAATCGGCATGGTTGGCTGGAACTTTGGACAGGTAAAAGGGTCATAAGGAGGCTGGGCATACTGTTCCTATTACCCAAGAAGCTCTGTGGCTGGCCCTGCAGAGAGGTGGAAGTTCCCAACTCTATTTGCCTGCCCTTCTGTTCATTCATTTACTCATTCAGAAGACATTTACTGACCACCTACTCTGTACCAGGACCCAGCTGCACACTTTTGCACACGGAAGAGAGATAAGACACATTTTCTGTCATTGAGGAGGTCGTGATCTAGTGTACAAAACAAATATATCATTAAATCGATACAATGAGGTTTTCTTGGTGCCATGATACACAGATGAGGATAAGGCCTAGATGAGATACTTGGGCAATAACGTACTTTCTGTTACTCATTCCATCTAAGAATGTGACAGAACTTCCTGGAAGGAAGTTTGGCCTCTCAAAGCCTTAGCCTTTTGTCCTCCGTTACTCTGACCACCCCATCTGAGTCCACAGAGCTCTCAGGTGTGCTTAGCCTAGAACATATTAGGGGACCCCCTCCACCTTTTCTTCCCAGCATATAGTCAACTAGAGCAAGGCAGCTGTATATTTCATATGTTGGAGGTTTGGGGCCAAATTTCACTGGAAGGAAGAAAAAAGAAAAAAAAGTGTAAGGGCATAGGGTATACCTCGGGGTAGAAAGGAGGCTAATTTTAATGGCATGGTCTGGAAAAGCCTCTCTTAGGGAGGAAATTTTAATCAGAAACCTGAAGGAGGCAAAGGAGTTAGATAGGTGTCTTGGGGAAGCGCATTAGAGGCAGAAGGAACAGCACATGCAAAGACCCTAAGGCAAGAGGAAGCATGGCCTTCTCCATTTGAGAAGTGGTAACTAAAAACAAGCCTTATTTTGAGAAAATGGCCTCAAAATCTTCATTTAGTGAGATATTATATCTTCATAATTAGTTTCTGAGAAGTCAAAATAATGTGCTCAAGATTGTAGAGCCAGCTGGAAACTTTGAGATGAGCTTAGCCTGCTCCCCTGTTCCATACAGATGGAGAATTCGAGGCCCAGGCAGGCTAAGTGATTTGTTCCCAATTTGCCCTGACAGTGAGGGAGTCTGGTTCACTTTAGGGACTTTGGCACAGGGCTCTGTGCATAGCCAGGGCTTCTGGCTGAGTTTGCGGGTTCGAGGCTGGGCGAGGCGGCTGCTCCTTGGGAGCTCTCTGTCCTGGAAGCCACAGGGTGAAAGGAGCCAAGTCATGCCTGTGGTTCTCACCAGCATAGCTCCTGTACCCTTAATTAGCCAACACTCCTTGTCATTTCTTTCATCATCATCTATGGTGTCTTTTGGAACAGTTTGAAGAAGGCATTCTGAACATTTGCCTCTCGATCCTGGATCACAGCCTGAATTTCCGCCGTGACCCTGCTACGGATGTGGCCCGCAGAAACGACCCCAAATATGTTGGCCGAGTGCTCAGTGCCATGGTGAGTGATAGGAATACCATCATAACTGTTTGTTACCATCGATCAAACTCAACAATGGGTTAGGTCTGTGTTTTTTTACGTATATCATCTCATTGAAGCCTCACAAAATATAGTCGGTGGCTATTACCACCCTGCTCTGCACACACGGACTATGAGACTTCTCTAAATTAAAGGACTTGCCTCAGACACATGGTGAGTGAATGGCAGAGGCGGCACTGGCCCCAGGTCTGGCCTGGCTCCAAGGCCCTGGCCACTGTATCTTGAGGCCTTTCTTGGATGATAGGGGAACTTGCCCTTTTGGTGTCTAGGCTAGGAGGAGACAAAGGTGAAACTGCTCCATCACTGGGCTCCTCCAGAAAAGGGTAAGTTCCCAAGTAAGCCTGAGGTATTAACCTCCTCTGCTTTGCTCCATCCCCTCCTCAGCAGAGCACTCACATGTCAGACTGGGCAGGCAGTGAGCTGACCCACTCAGTATCTAGATGGGAAACCCGCAGAGCTGCAGTGACTGGCTCACAGCCCATGGCCAATGAGTCAAACCAGAACAAGTCCTCAAACGGCCTGCCCAGGGCCTCTTGCATCCACTCAGTCCTTCCACGTGGGACCTGCCCCCTCCCTGAACACACACACACACACACACACACACACACACACACACACACACACTAGATCCTGGAGGAATCTATCTCCTGGTACTCAATGCACTGACAAGGCCCCCATCACAAAGTGTCCAAACATGGTATCAACCTGCTTAAAAGTTATGAATTACAAAGCTGAAAGTCAAGGAGTTCTTGAACTTGAATCCTCTCAAACCAATGGCCTGGAAGCGTCTAACTTTTTTGTTGTTAATGGCCGAGGCATTTCTCTGTCTCTTTACTTTGAGGTTGGAGCCTGAGTTAACGAGTTAGTTATGTTGTTAGACATTGGAGCAATCTTCTGTTTTCCGAAAAAGTGCAGGCTGAGTCGGAGCTTGCAGGGAAAGGAGGCGGGAGGCCCAGAGGATGTGGAGCCGCTGAGGCAGGGGCAGGAACCAAGGAGGGAAGGCCTGGGCTGAATCTTGCCAGTGGAGTGGCCTGGGAGCAGCAGGATGGTGCTGAGGCTGAGGTTAAGGGAGGCTGAGCCTCGTAGGCCCAGGAGAGGGTGGGGGAGGCCAGCCGGCTCCAGCAGCTGCTGACTCACTCTGACCTTGGGCACAAAGCAGGTTATGGTAGCACCAAGTTCCTTAGCTGCTCCTCCCCACCGTTCTCTCCAGGCCTTTTGGTCGGGCTGGGCCTGCAGCTAATTATGGTCTGTACGGGGCTTTGAAATGCTCAGCTTTCAGCCAGAGATGACCTTGCTGATTACCACTTCAGTGGCTGGAGCCTGTGTGACTCAGAGATGGGATGGGCCACAGAATATTCCATCATGGAGAAGGCCTGTCTTGCCTGATTTTGCGATGAGAGCCCAGACTTTGCTGGAAGTGGGGGGAGGGGCTGTGGAAGGTGGCTCCACCCTTGTGGGGCAAGGACTCTTCTGTGTCCAGGCTCTGTTCTCCTTAGTCTCGGCCCTTGCAGAGCCCACAGAGAGGGAGCAGGGCTCACAGCCTCTCACTGGACAGTTGGAATAAGTGCTGGCTGAAGTTTCATGAACTCTGACACTTGGCTCCTGGAGGCTCATTTGTTTCTAACTCTCCTTGTAAGGGAAGGACGGTGAAGAACAAAAGGCCCAGAGAGGGGAACTGACCTGCCCACAGTCACCCAGTTGACAAGTGACAAAGTTGGGCTTATACCCTGGTTTCTCTTTTCTTTCTCTTGTAAACTTTTTATTGTGGAAAAGCTCAGACCTTCACAAAAATAGAGGAAACAGTACAACGAACTCCCAGGTTACCCACCATCAGCTTTTGTGGTCACCTCCTTGAGGCCAGTCTGGTTTCAGCTCTGACCCCCTCCTTTACAGATTATTTGATAAATCCCAGACATTAAATCACTTCATCTGTAAATATTACAATATGTGTCTCTAAAAGACAATGGAACTCAGGTCTCTTGATTCCTAATCCGGTGCTCTGTTCACACGGCATCCTGCTTGTACTACTTATAAGAGAATCAGATCTTCAGTTGAATGAATGAGTGAGTGAATGAATGAATGAAAAGCAGTATTCCATCTTTATATGTTCCAAGAAGTTAGCAGCTAAAGTTCTAAAGGCACCTTTTTAGACCAGTACACCAAAACTGAGCTTCAAAATACAGACTCCCAAGTCAGACATGAATGACAGCCCATACGTGCTGGCAGGAAGTTATCTGCACGTTGCCTGTCTGACCCTGCAGTGCCACTGACAAGCCATGAATTCTCAGGTTGCCATGTGAGCCTGCTCGTGGGATTGATAGATGGGTTAGGGGCAATTGATCATGGCCTGTTAAGCAAAACACTTTTAAATTAATAAACTGTTTAATACCCCTAGAAGATCATTATTACAATTATCATTCTCAAGTCACCCAGAAAGACATAGAAAATTCTCTTGACATCTTCATGGTTTCCTTCCACATGTCCCCACCTTGTCCCCCTCTATGCTGATTCATCTGGGGCTCCCCCTGCCCAGGTCAACGGCAATGATGACAACGGTGTGATCTCAGGAAATTGGAGTGGCAACTACACAGGTGGCCGGGACCCACGGAACTGGAATGGCAGTGTGGAGATCCTCAAGGAGTGGAGAAAATCTGGCTTCAGGCCAGTGCGCTTTGGCCAGTGCTGGGTCTTTGCTGGAACCCTCAACACAGGTACTCGGGGTTGGTGGACAACAATGGGGGACCCCAAGGTGCCATTTCCATCACAGCCTGGGTCCTTATGCTGCCTCTTGACTTGCAGTGCTGAGGTCTTTTGGGATTCCCTCCCGGGTGGTCACCAACTTCAACTCAGCTCATGACACAGACCGGAACCTCAGCGTGGATGTGTACTACGACCCCTATGGGAGGCCCATGGACAAAGGCAGTGATAGCGTCTGGTGAGTAACTGACTTTCTGAGCACCAAACCGGAGCAGCTTCTTAGTCCACCTCCCAACCCCCCACCCCCAACCCCCGACAGGTCCTGGGACCAGACTCCAAACAGGAGCTGGGAGACAAGTGATAAGTCAGCACAAGCTTTAGAATGGGAATGTTGGCCATGCTTATTAGACTTCTAGTACGATCCAAAACAACTCTTTCCAGGGCTCTGTAAAGACTGGAAGTCCAGTGTCTTGCCTTAGGGTGAAGGGTCTGATACCAGTGAAAGATAGTGGCTCACGGGCTCTGCACAACTGCCCTGAATTTATAGGGTCCACTAGACCCTAAGCTACTTAAGAATATAAATGATGACACTCTTGATTTTCCAGTAACAAATATAAATTTATCTTATATCAGGCAACCCATATGACTTATGGTTTGCTTAAAGAAAGGCAACACATTTTCTCTTATGCATGTGTACCTTTTATGTACTTTGATTGATAGAATAAAAAGTCAATTTATTCTGGATTCCTACTGGAAAAAAAAGAAGCTTTGTGTGTATTTGAACATATATATTTCTAACCATCAACATGCCATGTGCACATGTATGTATCTACACATAAGTATGTAATATGTAATAGGCGGCAACTGGAAGTCAGTTGTATAAAACTTATGGACATATATCTATAACTTCATATAGCAGTATAAAAATGCATAAAATAAATATTATTACAGCTATTTGAGATCATACTAAATGCCAGTTTATTACCAAGTGGTAACTGAAAATGGTTATGTCTATACCCACATGTATTACATAGATATCTATGTGCCTATATTTGCAAAGAACTACATGCATATGTCAACAATCTACTGTTTTGTTTTGTTTTTTTAACAATCTACTGGTTTTAATCCATTTCAAAGAATATCCCTCCACACAAACACACAATCACTCACACACATATAGGGCTAGATAACCTGATAGTGGATGCCATCTTATTTCCGGATGTCCAATTTTGAGATAGTCTATATAAGATATTTCCTATTACTTAATATTCCCAGTATAAGTAGGTCCAACTTTTCTGAAATGTGTTTAATGTAATCAATTGAATAAAGTTGAAGGAAAATAAACGCAAACAGAAAAGTTGTTAAAACAGGTAAACAACAACCCCATACCGACAATGGAACTAAGATAAATATCCCCTCACCTCTGAGGGAGAATAAGGCTTACATAACTCACCCAAGGTCACGTGGCTTCTAGGGTGTAATGAGACAGAGAAGGCTTGTTTCAGGACATTCCTTCCTGATCTGCACATATACAACTTTTTCTCTAATGACATTGCTACATAGCAAGATGTTGTTTCCCAGCTGCTCATAAATGAGTATTTTCTTTTTCTCCTCCCTGTTTTTTTCTTTTGTTGTTGTGTCCAAAATCCCATTGCAACCTGTTTTCGCCACTGGGTGAAAATGCCATTCCTGACCTTGGTTTCCTTGCAAGACGAGATGATTGATCCAACATCATTTGGGAGGGGAGGTCCCTTGGGGCGTAACACCTCTGGGATTATCCTCCTTGCCAGGATCCAGAGAGGGACCAGAAAGCTGGAGACTCCATCCTTTACTGAAAACATTCTGGTTCTGTTAGAAGACAGGGAATGGGAAGCCATTAGTCAAAGCTGTTTAGTGCGTCGTGGGACAGTGTGTGGTATGCCAGGGAAGTGCATCAGGCAGTAAGCCCTGTGGGAGCTTGGGGAAGGAGTCATGGAGGAAGGCTCCCTGGGAACAGAAATGTGGGGCTTTTAAACTGAATTTGGAATTACGACCCAGACCTCTTGGTTACTGGTTCACACTACCACCCCACATTAGCTTTATAATTCATTCCAAAAATAATCATGTAGGGACAAATATGGGCCTGTGGACACATTCCAGGGCGTCTCCACTGTCATTTTTTGGCCTCATTGGAGGGTGTCAGGCCCCAAAGCTCTGATTATTGCTAGAGGTCTCCTCATTTCTTACCCTCTCACCCCCCACCAGGCTTTCTGAGCCCTCTCAGAAAGCAGTGGCAACCAGCGGTCCCTACCCAACCCACTGCCTACCAGCTGCAGGTGGAGAACCTGAGGACAGGGAGTCCTGAGTCCTGGTTCCAGCCCCACTACCATCTTGCTCTTACTGGTTTTAATTTTTTTTTATTCTCATCTTCCCTTTTGTATGAGAGCTACCTTTCCCAAGGGACCTATATGGTTCCTTCTGCATAGATTCCACCCAGGGGGAGATAAACCAAGAGTCATTCTCTGCCTGGCATGACTTTCCTAGCCCTTATTATAAGGACAATTTGGGTTTGGACAGAAACACTTCGATGTGAATCTCTCTGTGTTGCACATGTTGAAAGCGTTTAGAACCTTGCCCAATTTGCCTAAAGTAATAGAAAGTAGGGATCAAGTGAGGTTAAGCATCAGAAAGTTGTTGATAATAGCAGTAGTGCATAGTTTGCTGAGCAACTGTTGTGTACCAGGCACTATCCTGGTACTTACTCGTCAGAAATGATGAGGTAGGCACTATTATCATCACCCCATTTTACAATTGAGGCAACTGAGACACAGAGTCGCTCACCCAAGGGCACTCAACTAGCAAATGGTGGAGTTGGGATTTGAACCCAGGCAGCTTTGTAAACTATAAAGCACCAGAGAGATGCCAGAGAATGTTGTTATTATTTCTGATTGATGTTACCTTGAGCAATAGAACATTGCTTACCTTGAGATTTTCCTGGTTGGCTGGATACCAACCAGAGCTATGGTGAGGTTGGGTGCCGTCCAAACCCATGCAGATGGCGGAGCGAGGCTTTTTGGTTCATGCCTGGGCAGCAGATGGTACTTCTCTGTCAAGGCTAAGCAGTACCTCACGGGCTCAGCAGGGGGAAATGACTTGCCTGAAGTCAAACTGCGAATTTGTGTCCAAGCTAGGGGTGGAACACAGATTCCCACAGATGGTACTCTCCCAAATCAGAAAACCTTAGGACTGGAAGGATCTCGGGGAGGGACCTGCTGATTTCATGAATGAGAAAATGAGCTTTTATGTGCCTCAGTTTCCCATCTGTCCAAAGAAGGGCTAGATCAAGGGACCTCAGCAGTTTCTTCTAGATCTTCTTTCTTTAAATCACATTCACTGCTTCTACTGGGGTACATGTTCTTCTTAACTATTCTTTTTTTGTTTTAACATTTTATTTATTTATTCATGAGAGACATAGAGAGAGGCAGGCTCCCCATGGGAAGCCCAATATGGGACTCAATCCCAGGACCCCAGGATCATGACCTGAGCCAAAAGGAAGATGCTCAACCACTGAGCCACGCAGATGCCCCTCTTCTTACCCATCCAGCTCATACCAGTGATTTGGCTTAGGAGGTCCAAGCCCCTGGAGTATTTGCTTCTTGAGAATCAGGCTGCTTTGGGGAGGGGGTGGGGGGCTTAGTTTGGAATGCTTCTTTTACACAACTCTTTTTCTGAGCCACTGTAAAGGAGGACTCCAGGGCCTTCCTTGTTCAGTCACTGAGCAGTAAGCAAATGATTTGGAACAGTAGAACCAAGGTAATACTTGCCATTTCTGGCTTGTTTTCTTAATTTGTTTGACTTGATTCCCCAATTTCCAGAGTCACAGACCTGACTCTACTTGTAGACTTTATATAGCTCTATAGCTCCGAGATGGCAGGCACGTGGAGGTTGCCCTGCCCCATCGCAGGGAGGTGGAGTTGACTAATTCTGGGGAAGAGCTGTGGGCAACCACACCTGAGCCCGAGCTCCTGGCTCCTGATGCAATCTCTCCATGGCTACCAGACTCCACTCATACTTAGCCACCCCAATGTACCTGGCTCAGACCTGCAGCAAGGAATCCAAGACTCTAAGAGTGGCTCAAGCTCCAGAAAACATGATTAACTATGTACTCTGCCCCAGGACCCTGCCACTGGCACCTGGTACCAAGAGGGGGGAGATGTAGGAACTATGCCTGAGGAGCTCACAGCTGCATGAGAAGACAGATAATTATGGAGTAGAAAACATCAAATAACTGAATCGTGTGCAAAATTCAGAGGTAACACAGACATATTGTTGGTACTCTTCCAATACGTCAGGGAAAGGCTTTTGTGGCGAGAGTAGTAGCTGGACTGCTATTTACCAGTAGAAGGGGTAGGAGTTGGGAGGTCACTTGCTAGACAGGGTCTCCTGACCCCGCGATTTCAAAGGTAAGCATAACTCAGATGCTGTCTCTAGGGCTGTGGTTTATCAACTTTCAAGATCACATTAGAATTGATTTAGGTGGAGGGAGAGAGGGGAAGCCACACCTGTTAGTAGATATCTCGAGTAGTTCTGAGACCTACAGTGTGTCCTTTTCTTGAGCTCCTCCTCCTGAAACCCCTCCAGACTGAAACAGAGCCCCAGTGGGAGGTGAGACAGAGCATGTCATCCAATCAGAAACAAAGCAGAATTTCCATGGTGCACCCTTGGGCATTTGAAAGGCATCTGCATCCCAAATAGCTGCCAGTAAAGTGCTGGCTTCCAAAGGAGGGAGGGACCAGGATGTATCTGTTATCTGCTCTGTCATAAATTCCCGCCTTGCAAATAAGTATTAAAACACAGCTACTTTTTGTTTTTGTTTTTGCTACCAACCCACCCTTGCCCTGGGGTTCTCTGTCTGGGACTAGATGAACGTGAAACTTGGGTGTTTTTTACTGTTTTCTCATCCCTGTCTTGTACCTTGATCATTACTCACACCACCTGCTTTCTCCTGGTGGTGATTTCTCACTGATCTTGAAGACCCATTCAAAAAGATATTTTTGTCGGTCTTCCCAGGGATAACTTTTTTTTTTTTTTAAGAGAGAGAGAGCACACCAGTGGGTGTTTGTGGGGAGGAGCAAAGGGCGAGGGAGAGAGGTTTTAAGCAGGCTCCATGCCCAGCACGGAGCCTGACACCGTGCTCCATCTCACAACCCTGAAATCAAGAGTCCGATGCTTAACCGAATGAGCTGCCCAGGCACCCCCATTAGTAATAATTTTTTTATGATGACTTTTCCCCACACACACAATTATAGGAAATTTCAGGATAAAGAAGTAAAAGTCATCTGAAATCCTATTGTTCACATACTTTTAATATTTGATAGTTTTCCAGCCAATCTTTTCTCTATCAGTTTCTGTCGTCTATGGAATTGAGATTATACATTTTATAAGGCATGGATACAAGGCAGAGTATATAACAGGTATACCCTACTTTTTCCCACATCTGGAAATCAACTTTGCAGTTTTAAATTGTGTGTTTATACTGAAACGTCATATTATAAGCATTTTCCCTATGTCATTAAATAATCATCAAAATAAGATTTTAAATGCATCGTATTCCCTTATATGGTTGAACCATTATTTCTTTTCCTGCTGTTGCTATTACCATTCCCTATTCCCCAGGTTACTTATTTCCCTTCTTGTCCCTGTTACACATAACGCAGTAATGGGCATTCTTACATGTAAGTCTTGAACACATCTGTGATTAGTCTTATAAGAAAGATTCCTAGAAATGGTATGTCCTGGGTTAAAGAGAATGAACATTTTAAAGGCTTATGGCTTCCAGAAAAATTGTGATGATCTGTGTTTCATCGCAGTAGTGAAAAGAGTATTCTTTTTCTCCACTCATATAGTTGGTTGATACCTTTCTTAATCATCTGTTCACCTCTTAGGGCCTTATCCCCTTCTGTCTTGTTTTGAAGCTGACTTTTTGTATCTCCCCTTGTTTCCTGAAGGATTACCAGGGTCATGTTGCACCCCAGAAGTACTCATGGGCACTTATAACTCCTCCAATTGCTGTAGAGTGTACAAACCCCTCATGCACATAGATCCTATCTGGCCCTATGGGGACCCTCTTCCAAACATGCAAAATGAAAACAAATTTTTCCTGATTATAAAATAATAAAAAGTAGGGGCGCCTGGGTGGCACAGTCAGTTAAGCCTCCAACTCTTGGTTTCAGCTTGGGTTGTGATCTCAGGGTGGTGGGATCATGAGCAGGCTCCATGCTCAGCAGGGAGTCTACTTGAAGAGTCTCTCCCTCTGCCCCTCTCCCAACTCACTTATTCACTCTCTCTCAGATAAATATTTAAAAAATAATAACAAATATATAAGGAGGGTCATTAATAATATAGCTATCCAAAGGAAAACACTAATAACATTTTGAGATAGATCCTCCCAGACATTTCGTTCTGTTTATAGTCACACACATTGGATGTATGTGTAATGAGTTTTAAATAGCCAAACAGGATAAACTTAAACAGTCTGTTTTATAATTTTTTGTATCTTTCAAAAAAATGATTTTTGTATCTTTCTATGCCAATAAATAAAAATTTAGAGTGACACTATAGTTTGGTGGTTAAAATCAGAGACCCTGCATTATTTCTTACTTGCTATCTTTTAGACATCTTTCCCTGTGAGTGCTAGATTGATTTTGCTCATTCTTTTGGACAGCTTTGGATACTCTGTTCCATGGCTGTGCCATAACTTGCCTGACAATTTTCCTATTGGTGGATTTTTCCTCCATTGTTTTTGCTGTTACAAACAATACTACAGTGAACATCTTTCCATGTACACCTGTGCGCACTCATGTAAATTATTTTACAGAAGAAATTCCTAGAAGTGGAATTACTGGCTCAGTGGATATGTAGATTTTTAAAGGTTTTTCATACTCGTTGCCAAATGGCCCTCCATAAATATCACACCAATTTAAACTCCCACTAGTGGCCTTTGACCATGCTTGTTTTCTCACACTTAGAAATGACTATCACACAATTATGTGTATCATCCTGGGCTTTCATCTTTGTCATCTTATGGGTGTAATGGTATCTCTTTGTCACTTTAATTTTCTTTTCACAGCAGTGAGATTAAAACTATTTTCATACATTCAGTGATCCCTTGTATTTTTTTATAAAAATTGCCTGCTCATCGTCCTTTATTGGTGTGTTTCACTTGTTCTTTTGTGTGTTTTTCTTACTGATTTGTAAGTACTTTATACTATTAATTACAGTAAATCTCTGTCTATATATATGTTGTATATGTCTTTCCTATTTTATTGATTTTTTTTTCAATCATTTTTTCTTTCTCATTCAGCTCCAGCAATTTCTACTGATCTATCTTCAAGTTTACAGATTTTTTCCACCGTCCTCTCCATTCTAAGCCCATCCACTGAATTATTTCATTTAAGATAGTGGTCTTTTTTTCCAGTTGAAAATTTCCTCTTTTTTTTCATCTTTTCTCTTGCTCTACTTTTTTATTTTTTAAGATTTTATTTATTTATTCATGAGAGACACAGAGAGAGGGAGGCAGAGACACAGGCAGAGGGAGAAGCAGGCTCCATGCAAGGGAGCCTGACGTGGGACTCGATCCCGGGTCTCCAGGATCACGCCCTAGGCTAAAGGCGGCGCTAAACCGCTGAGCCACCTGGGCTGCCCTTCTCTTGCTCTACTAAGAGTTCCTCTCTTTTCACTTGCTATTGCCATATTTTCCTTTATTTCACTGAGCATGGTTACAATAGCTGCTTTAAAGTCTTGGTTCAATCATTCCAGCATCTGTACTATTTTAAGGTTACTCTGTTGATTGTCTTTTCCCTTGAAAGATAGATCACGTTTTTCTGGTTCTTCGTATGTTGAGTCATCTGGGACCGTATCCTAGGCATTGGGTATGTCAGGATGCTGTTAGGTTATTTTAGCAGCCTGCCTAAGGTGGACCTTAGACTGTGACCTCTGTCTCACGTGTGACCAGCAACAACTCAAATCTCAGCTCACTTCTTTTATCTTCAGTCAGACTGATCGTTGTCTGCCACATACATGCATGGGTCAGAGTTGCTCAGAGGCTTGGGTGCAGTTTAGGTACAAATCTGGGATTTTCTTTCCCTGACTCCTTCCTTTCCAGAGCTTCCTCTTCACTGTCTAGTGGTCCTGGTTGACCTGGGCTGTTTCTTGGCTCTTCAGGTCAGGAAAATGTGGTATGTCTGTTACAGTTTTTATTGCCCAGCACTTTACCCCAACTGTGACCTATCCTTAGGGCCCAGCCACTGAAAGTGCAATTTGCCCCATGATGGCTCCTTTCTCCAAGTTTTGTCTCCTTTCCAAAATCCTCCTGTTTTGTTCACTCTTGAGTAATTACTTTGTTTTTTTGGTTTTTGTTTTGTTTTGTTTTTCTCTTGGAGTTGATTGTTATCTGCAGAAGGGACCATCTGTTATGAGCTTAATCTAACATACAGGAAACAGAGCTACAGTTTGGTTGGTTGGCTGGTTTGTATATGCAAGTTTAATATTTTTACCTAGCCAAAATTTTCAGTCGTTTTCTTTATGGTTTCCAAGTTGGTACTCTGCTTTGAACTAACTTCCCCACCTCATGAATACTAAAAAAAAATTGTTTTCAAGTTGTATAGAACTTGGATTCATGTCACACTTATAGCATCTTCTAATCGGATCAAAGCTGCCAGAGCCACTGCTAATGCAGTTGCATTGGGTGTGGAGAAGAGAACCAGACCCAAGAGGGCAGAACAATGAGGTGGAATGACTAACACTTTAGCTAAGAGGTTATCCCTGGAGACGTGACTGAGAATACAGATTGGGAGACGAAGGGATCCTAACAATGAAGAACATTCTAGGGCTAGCATATGTCATTCTTCCATCTAGACCTCAGCCTGGAAGCACATGGCTCTTCTGCAGAGCTGTCACTCTTGCTGCAGCCTCATCCATCCTCGGCCAACATGAGATACAGACATGTGCCCCAGTAGGACATGCAAGAGAAAGCGGTGTGGGTTTGCCTGCTTGGTTGCTGGCTCTAACCTGGAGCCATTCTGCTCCTCAGGAAGGCAGTAGAATGTGGTGGTCAAGGATGCAGATTTGGGGGGTAGGCATATAACTGGGTCCAAACTTTGACTCTGCCATCATAAGCTGCTTAAACTTTGAGCCTCAGTTTCTCCTTTTCTGAGATTGGCATAAAAATAGTACCTGTTTCATAGTGCCATGAGGACTCATGAGAGAGTGCTCAGCAAGGTTAAGCCTAGTAGCTGGTGCAGAGTAAACTCGTTCAATGGGTACTGGACGCTACATTGTTGGGCTGGAGATGTGGTATTTTGCTCCCTCCTTCTGTGTGGCCTTGGGCAAGCTCTGCAGTCTGTGATTCTGTCTGCAGGAATTTCCACGTCTGGAATGAAGCCTGGTTTGTGCGGACTGACCTGGGCCCCTCGTACAATGGATGGCAGGTTCTGGATGCCACGCCCCAGGAGAGGAGCCAAGGTAACCTTCTACTGGCCCTGCTGACCACCCCCTTCTCTGTCCATGACAGTGGACAGCAACATAGGAAAGCCACTGAGGGCTCGCCATCTCTGGAAGACATGATGGAATTAAAACAAAAATATTTTCAGAGTAGATTTCCCAACCTAATTTTGCTTGGCGCCGGCTGCTATTTAAATGAGTGGCTTCCCTGACCTGCGCCCACAAGACTGTTGTCACTGCTGTGGAGGCCCTGGCACGTGCCTGGCAACAAGGGAAAGAAACCACACTCTGCCAACAGGGATTTCCCCACAATGCCTCTAGTAGCCTGTGTCTCCTAGCACAGAAAGCTTCTGGTCTCCATTGCCCAGGGATTTAGCCTCAATTCCCCAATTCAGCTGGATGTCTCCATGATCGAAGTCTCCCAGCACCTCTGTCCCATCCACGGTGTCCCTCTGCCAAGCCAAGCTCTCCTTCATGTAGTCTGGCCTCATCCCTGTCCTTGTGCGCAGGGCTTCTGCTCCCACTTCTGGTCTCTCAGAGCTTGGGTCTCAGACTCTCCCAGAATTTTTCTTTTCTTTCTTGAAAAGCGCCCCCTCCAGGGCTGGTCTTGTTTGCCACCTTCTTTTCAAATTGTTTGTTCAAACTTAAAAAAAAAAAAAAAATTATGGGGCATCAGAGTGGTTCCATCAATTAAGCATCTGACTTTTTATTTTTTTAAGATTTTATTTATTTATTTACAAGAGACACAGAGAGAGAGACTGAGACATAGGCAGAGGAAGAAGCAGGCTTCCTGTGGGGAGCCCAATGCAGGACCTGATCCCAGGACTCTAGAATCACCACCTGAGCCAAAGGCAGATGCTCAACCACTGAGCCACCCAGGTGATCCAGCATCTGACTTTTGATTTCATCTCAGGTCATGATCTCAATGTTGTGAGTTCAAGCACCACGTTGGGCTCCACCCTGGGCATGGAGCTTACTTTTTAAAAAAAAAAATTAATTATAAAAGTAATATGTGCACATGGTTAAAAAAAATTCAAACCATTCTAAAAGGATTTATAATAAAAACTAAGTCATACCCCCCCATCCCCTATCCCAGCCTCAACAAGAAGCAATGAGCATTACTGGATTTGGGGAGGGGAGTAACCTTCCAGATATTTTCCAGGCCTGTGGATTTCACACTTTTCACTATGACCCTTTAATGGTTATAAAATCAAGTTAGTGGGTTATGACTATCATTTTAAGAAATGAAATAGAATGGGGGTGCCTGGCTGGCTCATTTGGTAAAGCATGCAACTTTTGATCTTGGGGGTATGAGTTTGAGCCCCACACTCGGTGTAGAAATTACTTAAAAATAAAATCTTTTAGGGGGATCCCTAGGTGGCTCAGTGATTTAGCGCCTGCCTTCGGCCCAAGGCGTGATCCTGGAGTCCCGGGATCGAGTCCCACATCAGGCTCCATGCATTGGAGCCTGCTTCTCCCTCTGCCTGTGTCTCTGCCTCCTCTGTGTGTCTCTCATAAATAAATAAATAAATAAATAAATAAATAAATAAATAAATAAAATCTAAAAAAATAAAAAATAAAATCTTTTAAAAACAAAAGAAAGAAGTAAAGTAGGATGTCATAGAAAGGTGGGAAGAGAGGAAAAGAAAAATATCAGGGTGCATTGGACACAGTAAGAACAAGTATTGTCCTGTAAAACTTCTGTCTCAGAACCATCTATGTGCCATGATCTAGAAATTATGGTAAAAAAAAAAAAAATTTGAAAGTCACTGCTCCAAGCATATAAAAGTACATGTATGTGTCTTTTAAAAATTTTTTTTAGAGTGAGGAGGCAGGGGAGAGGGAGGAGAGAATCTTAAGTGGGTTCCATCCTCAGCACGGAGCCTGACATGAGGCTCAATTTCATGACCCCAAGATCATGACCTGAGCTGAAATCAAGAGTCAGATGCTTAACCAACTGAGCCACCCAGGCACCCTAAATGTGTCTTTTTTATTTGTCTTGTAAACACAAATAGAATAACCCCCTTCTTTTTATTCTGCTGCACCTTGCTTTTTTTCACTTGGGGACCTTGTGAATGAAACTCTATGTTATATATCTATTTTTGCATTAACATATCTATCTACAACTTTATCTATTAAGCTGATCTATCCATGCCAAGTGCTAGGAGAGGAAGGTGATAGGCAGGGCTTGTGAGCTCAGAGGAGCAAGTCTCCTGTGGCCTAGGTTTAGGGAATTCTTTTAGAAATAAGGAGTGAGGAGTTGGGAAGGATGATTTGCACGGGTAGGTAAGAGGCAGCCCTGAGCACAAGAGATAGAAAGGAGACAGTGCAAGGGCGGCAGGTCAGCATCCACCAATGTGCCCACGGAGGGCAGGACGGGGCCAGGCTCTGCAGGAGAGCACTCTGAGTGGGGTGCCACTGCAGCAGATAACAGGACCAGGGGCGTCGGTGCCGAGTGCTGAATGAGTGGGGCCGGCAGGTGGGGGGCCGAGGGAGTGTTGGCGGGGAGAGGCAGGGGAGTGGTGCCGCTGTGGGTGGCTCCCGGGGAACAGGTCCTGGGGTGGGCTGTGGCACGTGGGCCCAGCCGTGGCATGCACGAGGTCTCTGCTCCTCACCACCAGGGGTGTTCCAGTGCGGCCCCGCTTCGGTCGCCGCTGTCCGGGAGGGAGATGTGAACCTGGACTTTGACATGCCCTTCGTCTTCGCGGAGGTGAACGCCGACCGCATCACCTGGATCTATGACGTCTACAACAGCACGCAGAAGCAGAACGCCTCGGACGCTCACAGCATTGGCAGGTACATCAGCACCAAGGCGGTGGGCAGCAACTCTCGCATGGACATCACCGAGAAGTACAAGCATCCAGAAGGTAGGAGGCGCACTGGTGGGGCTGTGCCACCCCGGCCTTGACCGGGGGAAGACGCTGTGCGGGTGGAGAAGGGAGAGCCGCTCATCCTCCCCCGTGTCCTCAGCCCGTTCTGCCTAATGGTGGGAGTGCTCCCTGGCACCTAACACCCGGCTCCTCGGGGACAGAGGAGTTCCACTGGGGACAGTACCGTCACAGGCAGATCCAGCGCCCATGGACTTCTGCTGCAGGGCACAGCAGCTGTCAACCCAGCTCTTCCCCAGCTGTGTCCCTTTCCTACAACTGGGGTGACAGCCCTGTGATGGGACATCACAGGAAGAAACATCGCCCCCAGGAGAGGCTGCCCAGGGCTTTAGGAGAAATTTCTCAGTCAGCCTGTCCCCCTAGCCTCCAGGAAATACAGGCAGGAAACACCATGTGAACAAAGACATGGACAAAGACCCTGAAGATGTGGGTCCATGCTAGGCATGCATCAGAGGCCCCCCAAGAAGCCCGAAGCACCCACCTGAGTCAGCGGGAAAGCTCGCTTCTACAGAGCTGACGCTTGGCAAATTACAGTAGTTACTCTAGTCTGGAAGCTGCTTTGGGAGTCAACAGCCTTTGTTGCTGGGAATTCTCCAGAGTGACAGAGTTACACATGCAAAGGTGATGTTCATTTGCAGAAATAGCCCAAAGTAAATGAACGCTGGCTCTAGCAGGCCAGTCACTCTGTAAGGGGTCACATTTCTCTTTCTAGTCTATTTGGAAACAGATGCTTGGGCTGATCCTCAAAGAGCACAGGTTCTGAGGGGTCAGGAGCCATGTGCTCCTAAAGTCACCCCGAGCACACCCTCAAGTGAACCCCCAACACTCTCACTACTGCTGGCTGTTAGCATCAGCGACAGTTCACAGCAGAGGAGAGCTGGAGAAAGAGCTCAGGAGATGGGATCTGACTCCAAGTCCAAGTGGATGACCCCTCTGGGTGTGATATTTGGGGACATTTAGAGGCATGGGCCTAGGGTAATAAGATTGGTGGCCTTGGTGTGGTCCCCAGTTTGCCTCTGAAAGCCCTCCCATGGGAAGGGTTGGACAGCCTGTGTCTCTCAAAAACACATCCTAAGACCCACCCCAGGGCCTGCTCCATGCTTGGCTCTGGGGAGGCAATGAGGGGCATGGCAGATGGGGCCCCTGCCCCCCACCCCCTGGGCTGAGCTCACAGATATAGGAGAAGTATTTTCAACACTGTCATGATGGAGAAACTAGTATAGGGGTCAGGGGACAAATAACTGAGGGCTGGAGGTCAGTTCCAGAAAGTGCCAAGTGCAGTGCCTGGCACCTGGGGAGGACTTATTATTAAATTGTGGTGAAGTGTATCTACTTGGACATCCGCGGCTTCACTGGAATAATGACCTCCCAAGGTGCCTTTGGAAGTGCACTGCCTACTTGGATATAGGTCCTATGGGTTCCTTCTCTTACTGTCATACCTTGCTTCTGCTCCTTAAGGGGCTCTGACTGTCCCAGCCAGACCTTCTAAGCAATGGAGGGGGGCCAAGCCATGGGCAGGTTGGGGTGATTCCCCGCAGGATTCTTGGCAATGCCCCAGCCTCTCTGCGTGACAGCAGAGCCGATCACCCTGTTACCCAGTTCTCCTTACCTAATGATGCCAGCTTGTCTCCGAGGGCCCCAGGGAAGAAAAGCTTATAAAATGGGTTGCCAAGCATTTACACAATGACAACACCAAGGGAGAAAACAGTAGCAGGAAGCTTGGTCCTGAGTAAGCCTATCAGGTGACCTATATAGGTATCTGGGCTCTGAGCCTCATTGTGCAAACACACCTGCTTTGAGGTCCTGGGCACAGGAGGCTCAGCTCCCGGCACAAACATCAGCCCTGGGTGTGGACTTAGAACTCTGCTGGAGGATGGGAAGGCACCACAAAGAACCCAGCCCACCAGGAGCCATCAGCTTGGGTAATCTGGCTGCCTGTCTCCTTTTCAATATGAGGTTTGGGGGGATGCTTGGATTATGGCTGTAGATGCCTGGGGACTGGCCACCCCCTCCTCTACCTCTAAGCCCAAGATTAGACCAGTTACTTGGACAGGTTGCTTCTCATCCTTAGGACCTTACTTCTAACATGATGGGCTTGGATGAGTTGGCCTCCGAGGTCTCAGCCAGTTGTTACATATAACTTACGGGAAAGACCTCGCTTCGTAGTAAAGTGCTTATGATAAGTCCTCTGGTGTCTTAAAACTTTCAAGTTGGTTGGGGAAGATGGGGGCTCTAAGTATGGTCTGCAGTTAAAAACATGGTAACTCTTTGCATATGTTTGCCCTTATTCCTGGAAAGTCAACACACCTTCTTATTAGTGGATCTGCCTTCAGGTCACGACAGGGAGCCTTATGTGAACTGTGCAGCCCAGAGGCTTAGAAGTGGTTACCTGCCTTAATGCCCAAAAGCCATGACTTTGAGGGTACACGACGGCCATTCTCCGGGAGCTATTTATACCATCACGTTCAGCAGCACTCACAAGCTGAGCCACCATCAGAAAATCTGTCCTTTGTGTTTTTAAAACCTGAAGTCTCTCGACAAATTAAATTAGTCCTAACATGGAACCGAACCAACCATGGGAAGTTCTTCCTTGACGAGGGCAGAAGTGCCACTATGTGACTTCAAAGCACCTTAAAAACGAAGCAGAATAACATAGTAAAGTGTTTTGAAAAAAAATTTTTTAGTGAAGCCAATTCTAAATCATAACCTTTTTAGAATGAACGTATTCTAATCTTTTTTCTAACTCAATTTTTGTTACTTATTTTTAAAGTATCTGTTCTTACAAGGAAACTTTTATCAATCAATCAATCAATAAAACAGAAAAGGAAGAAACCTAACCTAATTAGCCTGAGACAAATATCAGGCCATATGGTAATTTTGTGCAGGTGCTGATAAAGCCTTCCCTACAGCTCATTGGAAATGCAGAGCTGACTGGGAAAGCGCACAGACTGGCTGGTCTGTGAGCCTCGTGTTAAGGAGGATGAAATGGAGAGACTCAGAGAGCGTGGACACTTGCTTGGATCAGAATCGTTGCGTGGCCGCAGAGCCAATTAGTCCCAGGCTGCCTTTCCAGGTAGAGCACTGTCCTTCATCCGGGCTGCCGCCCCCTCCCTGAGATGGTTCCCTCTTTTCCCACCACACAGGTTCCAGCCAGGAGAGGCAAGTGTTTGAAAAGGCTTTGGGGAAACTTAAACCCCGTGCATCATTTGGTGCAACGTCTGCAAGACACTTGGCAGAAGATGAAAGGGAACCCAGCATTTCTGGGAAGTTCAAGGTCACTGGCATACTGGAAGTGGGCAAAGAAGTCAACATGGCTCTGATACTCAAAAACCTGACAAGCGACATGAAGACAGTGACCGTGAACATGACGGCCTGGACCATCGTCTACAATGGCACACTGGTACACGAGGTGTGGAAGGACTCTGTCACAATATCCCTGGATCCCAAAGAAGGTAACTCATCCTGTGGTGTGTGGGGAGGCCGCGCATCCGAGGTGGCCGAGGTTCTTTTGGGGTTGGAGAGTTCCTGTTGGAACGGATTCAGCTTACACAGGAACAACACATGGTCGCTGTGGTTAAGGCTTGGGTTTTGAAGGTTTGCAAGTCATGGGGAACAGTGCAAATCAGGTTGGTGCCAACCAAAATGCTTCGACATCCTGGGGAGAGGAAGGAGGGAGCCTTTGGCAGTTAGCCACACCGAAGTATGTACCACTTCGCTCAGCCCGCAGAGAGCTGCCTTAGATCCTCTCTCATTTAGCCTTCTAAAAAGGACAGATTTTAGAATCACCTTTTACAGAGGCAGAAACTGAGGCTTGGAGAGATCATGACTTGCATAACAGATTGAGTGTCATAGCTAGTAAGTGGCAAGACTGGGATCTCCTAATGCTACATCCAGGCCCACTCCCCATCTACTAGATTCTATCTCTGTCACTCCCCACCACCTGCCCTCACCCCAGGGCTCCCCACCCCCCATCTCACAGTGAACCACTTTTCACTTCCAGGTTTGACCCTGGAAAGGTGGCAATATACAGCAGGGTCTTAAACCCTTGTCTTGTGTTCCTCCCCGCATAGCTGCCAGGTGGGGAGTCTCCTGATTCCCAAGGGCAGAGATGGCTTTTCTCGGAGGCCTGAGAATTTGGGAGGAACAGAGACTCGAGGCAGATAGGTAGCACAGACAGGGAGGGAGCCAGGTGGAGCAGAAAAAGGCTGGTGCTCTGGGAGGATTAGCACGCAGGTGTGTCCACATTGGCAAAATCCTCCAAGCTGTTATGAAAAGTTGGGCCTTACAAAGCAGATTAACAAGGGTGGGGTGGCTATTGGCTTCACCTAAATAAAAACTGATTAATTATACAGCCTGTCTTGAAAGAGCTCTGTCTTTAGGGAAACAGATGTTTTATACCCGTCAGAAGGCAGCATCCCTAGCTAAGTCTATCTTCTGGCGGAATTTTAGCCGAAATCATCCCCACACCAGAAGCAGCCATCAGGCTGCTAGCTACCTTCAAAGCCCAAGGGGAGAGCTTTTTTTGCATGTCAAAAATAGTTCACATGAGGGTAATGATTAAAACAAACAAAAACAAAAAGCCAACCCATTCCGCACATTCATCTGCCCATTCAGGGCAGGCCAGGCAAATTCCTCCAGTGCAAACAGCAGAGGCACCTTCCTCCTCAAAGAGCATATGACCCTGTGGGTATCAGGGCACCCAGGCCACCCAGCATGACCACTGAGAGAGAGGTGGGAGTGACCTGGGCCACAGAGGAGGGAGAGGGCCCCTGAGTCTTGGGAGGAGCCAGGTAAAGAGACAGAAGCTGGGAAGGAATTGCCACCTGAGGGAACCATGTGTGTCCAAGCACGGAGGTGACAATGTGCCCATGTTGTCCAAGGACCAATGAGAAACACCAAGGGCACTTTCGAAGGAGAGCTGAGTTAGCTTCAGTGATGCAGGGCCAGATTGAGCAGTCTGAACTTTATTTCCGAGGCAGCAAGGAGCCATGGGAAAAATTTTGAAGTGACAGGGAAGAAGGGGGGTAAGATGTTGGGGGGTGGTATGCTTCTGAAGCCATGTCTGCCTGGTTGTGGGGGTGACTGGGAAGCAGGGGAGACCAGAGGTGGGCAAGTGGTTCAGGGTGCTGCCACAACAGAATCCCAGGCCATTAGTGGGTCTGGGAGGATCCTGAGCTCATATTGAGCTAATCCCTGGCTTCCCTTCCCAGTTATTACTGTGTTGTCATCGTTAAGCAATCAGTTAGCATTTGTATTCTTTCCTGCCCTCTGACATTTTCCAGGATGGGAGGAAGCTTCAGTCCCTACCAGCCCAGTTTCCTAGGAAGCTACCCAGCCAGTCAGTGTCCTGGTGCCTCCCTGGGCCCTGCTCTGGAGGCTGCACAGAACGGGGGCACGTTTCCCACAGAGCCCAGCAGGGAGGGTTCAGTCAAGCTCTGGCTGCAGACATTCCTGGCCAGCTCCCGCCACCTTGGTTTGGCATCAATTCTGAAGGTCCAGAAGTCAACCCCATTCCCTCTCACTCTGCCCTCCCTGGCTTCTCCTTCCAGAAATACAGCATCCCGTGAAGATCACATATGCTCAATATGAGAAGTACCTGAAGGCAGATAACATGATCCGGACTACAGCTGTGTGCCAGGTCTCTGAGGAGGCAGAGGTGTTGGTAGAAAGGGACATCATTCTGGACAACCCCAGCCTGACCCTGGAGGTAAATAAGGGTGAAGGGGTGCCTTCCCAGCCATCCCAGCCCTGCTAGCACCCCCAAACCGCAAGGAAGCTCCTTCCCTGCTGAGGGGGCAGGGTATTGGGCATAGCTCAGGTCCAGCCTTTGCCAAATGGATTGGCAAGATTCCCACTCACACCAGTGTCCTTGCTCCTTATGACAAACAGGCACATTTCCCCACAGGCTCCTTTGGTTCTGGCTCCAGATACACTGGGGGGTGTCAGCTGAGAAGCAGCTGGAGAGACTCCTCGGCTTACTCACCCAGTCAGCTCTGAGCACCTGCTATGGTCTGGGTTCCGCCAGGCTCAGGAATCACAAGGAGTCACAAGGGGTGGGTCCTGCCCACAAGGAGCCTACAACCCAGCCCCTGGCCATGTCTGTGGAGCATTTCAGAATTAGGCCCACTCCCTTGCATCTCTCCACATTCAAGATGCCAGAGTTACAGAATCATGGACTCTTAAGAGCCCACTTTCATGCTCCATACCCCGCCTCTTCACACATGAGTGAACCAAGGCCCAGAGAAGAAAAGGGAACTGCCATCACTGCCAGAGCCAGGGCTGGACCTCAGGTCCTGGGATTCCCAGCCCAGGACCATTTCCAGGTGTCTGGGTGTGTCCTCAGCCAGCAACAGCATCTTCATGGTGGTTGAGGATGAGGGGCCCCGGTCTCTGCTTTTAGGGCTTGCTTTTGGCTCTGATTGGCTCCCAGGGTCCTTCCCAGGAGCCCAGGTTGGGGGAGGGGGGCTTGCCGGTGTACTGAAACACCGGGGACCACTCTGTCCCTTTCTCAGCACTAGGGCCCGTCCTTGTACTGACTCCAAGCCTGTCTCTTCCTGTCCAACCTAGCTGGCACCCTCCCCCTAGCCCATGGTGGAAGACAGTAGAACCAGGCAGCACAGATCTGAGGGATGAGGTGCTGGCAGGCAAGGATGGCCAGATGATGGCAGAGGAGATGACTCTTCCAATGGGGTCCCACAGAGAGCCTCACAGGTCACAGGTCAGGTCCACCCACATCTCCTGTACCTACTGTCTGCCCTGGCTGCCTAGACGACACTGGCCCTTTCTGTCCTGTCGCAGTGCCAGCAGCATTCTGAGCTTCTAGAGGGGCCAGATGATTGTGGCTGCCCCAGTGCCAGCCTTCCCTAATCTGCACCCTAGCCTCCAGGATTCCTGACCTCAGAGGACAGGGACCAAGGGGTGCCCACTCCCGAGCCACTTGCCTGTTCCTGAGCTCTTCTGCTCTTCTGGTGGGTCTGGACTGGGCTCCAGAATGGGAATCGGTCCCCTACCTCAGAGGGGGAGCCAGTGAGTGGACAGGCAGTTTGAGGAAGAGCAGAGAGGGGCAGCAGTTCAGCCCTTGGACCTGACCTTGTATCCAGGCCCCATCATGTATCAACAGCCACACTGAGTAAACCTTGATCTCTGTGTGTCAGGTGTTCCAACTCTGTTACGGGGCTAACAGAATACTTTCAGGCCTCAGAGAAGCCTTTCCTGGTGCGCCCCCTCCCTGCCCATCCAAATGAGGCAGGGTCTCCAGCTATACGCCCTGGAGAGCCTGTGTCCTCTCATTTTGTGACATTTGCTCTGGTTGAACTTATACCTTTTTTATTTTTATTTTTTAAGATTTTGTTTATTTGTGAGGGACACAGAGAGAGACACAGAGACACAGGCAGAGGGAGAAGCAGGCTCCCTGTGGGGAGCCTGATGCTGAACTTGATCCCAGGACCCTGGGATCACACCCTGAGCCAAAGGCAGATGCTCAACCCCTGAGCTACCCAGGTGCCCTGAACTTATACCTTTTTTGTGCACTTGTTTGGTCGTCTGTCGGACTGTCAGCTCCACCAGGGGAGGTGCCGCCCCTGTTCTGGGCATTGTCCGTATGATATCATAGAAGCTAATCGGAATTGGTAAGCTGAGAGCACTGGGCTCCAGGCACGCATCTGTCCCTCTCACAAGAATCTTCATTGTCACTCAGTGCTTGTCCTCTGTGTGCTGAAGCCTCTTCCTGCCTCCCAAGACATTTCCTAGACCCGCACCTCCTCCCTGCAGACGTGATGGGCAGCGGAGATCTGCTTCCTGCGTGAGACTGGGAGGTGATGCTGAGTAGCAGCCAGTTCAGTTATGAAGACTTTCCGTGTTACAATGATCAGTGTTTAAGTGAGGGTAGTTTTTCCCTATGACATTCCTTTATCCTCAAACATTTTTATAGCTTTATCTTTTATTCAACACTTGCTCTACACCTTTTGGATTTCCATATCAAGTCAGCTTTGTCTCTAAAAAGCCTATATCTTTAAAAAGAAGATCAGAATATAAACAGGCTGAAAAGGTGCCACCAAGAACTTTCTTGCTTAATCTTTTAAAAAGGCATCTGAGGGCACCTGGGTGGCTCAGTCAGTTCAGCATCTGACTCTTGATTTCAGGTCAGGTCATGATCTCAGGGTTGTGAGATCCGGCTCCACATTGGGTGTGGAATCTGTGTAAGATTCTCTCTCCCTCACCTTCTGCCCTTCTCCTAACCTCTAAAGAAGGCATCTGATCCTTCTTCTTTTGGACATCTTTGTGTGAATCTCCTTCTAACCCAATGTCACCTTCAGCCTTGAGAGCATCAACACAGTCTTGTCTTGATTGAAAGAATCAATGTGTAGCTCACTCAGAGTGGGCACAGATTTCAAAACTCATGAGGGTAATCTGTATGAGAAGATAATAATTCAGGTGAAATCCCATGACCTTATCTGGCACTGATTAGCAGCAGGCATTGAGGATGCTACACTGTAGAATCAGACCATGAAATCTGAACTTTGTTCCATAGGGTGATGTCCTTCATGTTGGCCCGTGAACCACTGATAATCAGACACAGATTTCTGGTGGCTCTTACCCTCTCTTTTGGGTGCATATACAGATTTGGGTCAATGGGCCAGGGCGGTGAGCAGCAATAATGAAAGAACAAATCCACAAAAATCTCAAATTGAATATCAATGTGAAAAATACAGCATTATTAACCGTAGCCTTGTTGTATCCCAGTGGCATAAAATTATGCTGCATGCTTCACATCCTGTCACACCTGTACATGAGTTCCATGGGAATAATTACCAAAGAGATCATGGTCTCAATGTTTCAGGTTTGCACAAAGTATTGGTAGACATCCCAGGATGCAAAGAGCAAAGGCTCCAGAACCAGAGAGACCTTGGTTGTTGCATTTATCTAAAGCTTTATTGCTGTCAAATGGGTTGCTGTGTGGATGAGGGGCAAGAAAAGAAAAACCATGCTAACAACAGATGATCCTCCAAAGAAGGACAAAAGAAAGCCAGCAGCCACACCGTTTCCAGACCTATTTCTCAGACGTTTTCTTCTACATTCATGATCTCATTTAGTTCCTCCCATGCAAGGCAGGGAGGGACAGTGAGCCCTCGTTAGCAGATGCCCGGCCAGGAGAGGTGATGTGTCTGCTCAGTCACTATTGCTTGGCAAAAGCACAGCTTTCTTTTTGACAGCAAAGAGTCCAGGTGGCTTTTCTCCGGTCTCTGACCAGAGTTAGAGGGGTGCAGGTGGGGTGCAGGAGCCCTGTCTAGACCACACGTGGCACACAGGGAATCCTTGGGCCCCTGAGGTATCGACGGACATTGATAGACTGGGGTGTCAGCAGAGGAGAGTGGCCTGAATTGAGGTAGGGGTCCAATGCCTTGTCCTCTGGACAGGAGCATGAAGCTCTGAGCAGGGGTGGAGGTCTGAGCAGGGTCAAGCCTCCCGGGGAGGGCACATCTAGGCTAGGAGGGAAGAGACAGGACCAGTGAGTAAGAGCCTCAAGGAAAGTACTGTCACTAAGTTCAGAATGAAATAGTCTCCAGCCCTCTGAGCTGCCCGCGTGGAACTCGTGGAACTCGGCAGTCCTGGGAGGTGGAGCTTCCCTTCCCAGGATGACCAGGCAGGAGGGCCTGGGAGCCCAGGGGAGAAGGTAAAGTGCTCTCAGCCACTACAATGTGCCTCCTCTCCCACTGAGCCTGGTGTCCTGTCCGAAGCATGGGGATGACAACAGTTTCCCAGGAACCCCCCGCACAGACACCTTCCCATCACCAAGTGGCCTGCCCAGCCTGGTGGGATCTCAGCAAGAGGCAGGTGAGATGAGCAGCTGCACTCTGACTCTGTCAACCCATCCTCCCCACAGGTGCTGGACCAGGCCCAGGTGCAGAAGCCTGTGAATGTCCAGATGCTCTTCTCCAACCCACTGGACGAGCCGGTGAAAGACTGCGTGCTGATGGTGGAGGGCAGCGGTCTGCTGCTGGGCAGCCTCAGGATTGAGTGAGTCCCAGCCTAGGGCCCTGTGTGGGATGCTGGGAGGGGTGCCCCTGGGAGAACCTGCAGGTAGGGAGGCACATTTGCACCTGGCTTGGGGGTTTGCCAGGCTTGAACCCCCCGGGAAGTCCAGATCACCAGAGCTTGGAGCTGGTCCTCAAGGGCTTAGCAGATGTGAGAGATCATGGAACTCCTCCCTCCCCTGCTGAGGGGACCCATAATCCAGGGAGGGAGCCAGAGGGAGCCACCTCACCAGTGCAGGACTCAAGGGCCGCAGAGGGCCTGCCTAGCCTGAGGTCCGGGAACCCCCTCATCAACACTGACCTATGCCCTTCCCCACCAGTGTGCCAACCCTGCGCCCCAAGGAGCGTTCTCGGGTACGTTTCGAGATCCTGCCCACTCGGAGTGGCACCAAGCAGCTGCTCGCGGATTTCTCCTGCAACAAGTTCCCTGCGATCAAGGCCATGCTGTCTATTGACGTGGCCGAGTGAAGGGCCTGCGTGGCCCCCGTACAAACTTGGGTAACACGGAGCAGGCAGGGCGCACCTGTGGAGTGAGCCCCCTGCCCATGCTGTCCAGCCTGGGAAACCCACAACATCCCCTCGGTGGCCTGGCCTGGACGCCCAGCCTCAGGCACACGCCCTCGCCCGCACTCCCAGGCTGGGCTGGCTCCACCGGGGCCTGGGACTTCACTTTTGCACATTCCCATGAGCCCCATGGCCCCCTCAGCCGCCCAGCGCATCAGCGCTGCAGAACAGAGTGGCACCTGACCCAGCGGCTCTCTGAATGGATCCGGGGAGAGGACAGTCTGGACTGTTTGCTGATCCCAAGCCTGCAGTTGGGACATTCCTACTCCTCCCTCGGGCCACAGCGGAGGGATGGGGATGATTGGCTCTCTGACGTGGCACTCACGTCTTTACACTCAAAATAAAGGTTAAAAAGAACACAATCAGCACAGGCTCTCCAAGACTGCTGCTTTGCCGAAGAGGTGGAAGAGAAAACGGGGCGGGGGCCGTGTTCTCCTGGAGAAGGGATGACCCAAAGGGGCTGTGCTCCCCACATCCTAAAGTCCAAAGGGAGCGGGTTCGTTCTGTGTGGCTCCGGGTGCAGAAGGCAAACATTCTCTAATATGATGTCCAAACATAGATTAGGCTGCCTGGAGAGGGAGCGCCTAGTTCCGTGTGGCTGCTGGGCCAGCTCTACGGGTGTCAGAGTGGGAAGAGACTTCAAAGTCTTTCCTGGAACCCTTTGGCTGAGCAGGCTCCCCGTGGTGGCCCAGCCTCTGTTCACGCTGGGCTCTTCCCTCCTCGTGCCACACGGCCCCTCCTGCAGCCAGGAGGCCTCAGCACTGCTAGCTCAGCTGGAACCTTCTCTGCCTTCACACATGCTCTGATGATTCCCCAGTCTTTGCCTCTTGAAAGCCCATCACTTTACTGTCACTTGTGCTGACGAATTTTGTTTTGGCAATTGTGCCTCGCTTTCTGAATCTAAGGGACCAGTCCAGGCTAAATGGAAGCTTCAGCCCCACATCCAGCTCAAAGTGTCTGCCGATGCTCAGCTCAGGCCTAACCTACTCTGTCTTCCATCCACCTCCCTGCTCCTACTGCTTGATCCATCAGAGCTGGAGAAAAACCATAAAGGTCTGTCCCTACTGGTCCCAAGCTGACACAGCTTGGCCACTGAGACTGTCTGTGTGGCTGGAGTGTAAAGGCAGCCTTTCTGAGCTACAATCACATCTCCTTGATCCACCAAGCAGGGAGTGAGCTCTCTGGCCCCAGCTGGCCCTCTCCTCCTCCTTCATCTCAAGCTGCTCCAGGCTCAGCTCCCCCCTCTCCCTAATTCCCTGGGGGCAGTCAGCACCAGAACCTGTGCCCACTTGCACTCCCAATGTCAAGGAACCCTCACCAGGCCCCAGCTCTATTGTCTGGATGCAGCAGACGTCCCCTGCAGAAACAAGGGGCTTGCTTCTCTTCTTGGAAGCTCTGCCACTCTTTCCAAGTGTTCTGGGGGCCTTGCCCGGGGACTCGGCCTGGAGATGGGATGTTCCATTCCTCCTCAAGAGATTCTGCACCAGGCCCCAATGAGGAGGGCTAGGGTGAAATTGACAGACACCAACTCCAGTTTCTGATAGAAAGGAGATCCAAAGGTGTCCATATCTTCTGTCCCCGTGAGGCCTGCCCCAGACCTTAATTCCCTCAAGCATCTCTGATCAGCAAGTATTTCTTGAGTGTATACTTTGTGCCAGGCTCTCTGCCAGGCATAGGATCAAGAGAGATTGAAAATCAGTCATGGTGTGATCCCTGCCCTTGGGTTTCCACCCTCGAGGGGAACTCCTAAGGTGTGATGTTAAAAATCCATGTGGAGTTCCTAACCAACCCCAGGCACATGTGTCCTGTAAGGGTTGTATCTAATAGAAGCCCTCCATCCCACTGGGGTTCTAGAGAATTTTAGCAATGAAACAAAGGAAAGCAGGCAGAGGTCACAGCACTACATTTATTTCTGGGAGAACCAAAGTTGGAGTTTGTAAGGTATTTTGACATCCAATTGTCCTCCATATACACATTAAGGATCACCTTGTCTTCTTGGAGAATTGACCCCCTTATCATTATGGAACATCCTTCTTTCATTTTTTAAGATATTTACTTATTTATTTGAGACAGAGAGAGAGTGTGCAAGAGAGCAGGGGTGGGGGAGAAGCAGACTCCCTACTGGGCGGGGAGCCCAATGTGGGACCCAATCCCAAGACCCTGGGACCATGACCTGAGCCAAAGGCAGACATTTAACCAACTGAGCCACCCAGGCACCCTTGGAATGTCCTTCTTTACCTCCCATAACATTCCTTGGCTCTGAAATCTGTGCAGTCTGAAAATAATGTAGCTGCTCTCACTTTCTTTTGATTAGCATAGTATATCTTTCTCCATTCATTTACTTTTAATCTTTATATTTAAAGTTAATTTATTCTATACAAAATATAGTTGAGTCTTTTTTTGATCCATTCTGACAATCTGTCTTTTAATTGGTGTATTTAGACGATTAACATCTAAAGTAACTAGACACGGTTGGATTCGTATCTACCCTATTTGTTACTGGTTTCCATTTCTTCCTCTGATGCTTTGCTCCTATTTTTATATCCTACTATCTTTCTGCCTTTCTGTGGTTTTCCTTGATCATAGCTGTCCCTCATTTCACTTATTTATAAGCATACATACATATGCTATATCTGGCATATATATATATCAGATATATAACAATATATTGTTATTATTATTTTGAATAAACGGTTATCTTTTAGATCAATTAACAATAAGAAAATACAAGTTTTTATTTTACCTTCACTTTATTCCACCTCTCGTGCTTTTCCTTTCTTTATGTAAAGCTGAGTTACTTTCTGAACTATATCGTTTTTCCTCTCTCACATGAGCTTCTTTTAACACTTCTTGCAAGGCAGATCTACTGGCAACAAATTCCCTCAGTTTCTGTTTGCCTGAGAAAGTTGCTATTTCTCCTCACTTTTGAAGGGTATGAGGTTGATGGGGTTTTTAGTCTCAACACTTTAAATATTTCGCTCCATTCTCTTCCTTATTGCATGCTTTCTGAGAAGTCAGGTGTAATTTTTTTATGTTTGCTCCTATATAGAGAAGGTCGGGTTTGTTTCCCCTCTGGCTCCTTGCAGGAGCTTTTCTCTATCTTTGATCTTCTGAAGTTTGAGAATGAAATGTCTAGGTGTAGGGTGTTTGGGGGTTTTTTTGGTTTTGTTTTTTGCTATTTATCCTGCCTGGTCTTCTCTGCACTTCCTGGATCTGTGACTTGGGGGTCTGACATTAATTTGAGGAAATTCTTAGTCATTATTGTTTCAAATATTTCTTCTATTCCTTTCTCTCTTTCTCCTCCTTCTAGTGTTCCCATCACATGTATATGTTACATCATATGGAGTTGTCCCACAGTTCTTGCATACTCTGTTCTGCTTTTTTATTTCTTCCCTAGTCTTTTTTTTTTTTCTCTTTGTTTTCAGTTTTGGAGGTTTCTATCAAGACATCTCAAGCTCAATGGTTGTCTCCTCAGCCATGTCCAGTCTACTAATAAGCCCATCAAATACATTAATATCTGTTACAGTGTTTCTGATCTCTTGCATTTCTTTTTTTTTTTTCTTTTTTCTTTTTCTTAGGCTTTCCATCTCTCTGCTTACATTGCCCATCTGCTCTTTCTTGCGTGTTGTCTACTTTATCCATTAGGACTCTTAGCATATCAATCACAGTTGTTTTAAATTCTTGGTCTGATAATGCCAGCATCCTTGCTGCATCTGAGTCTGGTTTTGATGCTTTCTCTGTCTCTTCAAACTGTGTTTTTGCCTTGCAATTTTTGGGGAGAGCCAAGCATCAGTGATGCACTGGATCAAATGAACTATTGTAAATAACCTTTAGTAATGTGGTGATCAGATGTGGGAGGGAGGAAAGCATCCTATAGTCCAATGATTAGGTATGTTTTATTTTTTTTAAGATTTTATTTATTTATTCATGAGAGACACACAGAGAGAGGCAGAGACATAGGGGGAGAAGCAGGCTCCCCACAGGGAACCTGATGCAGGACTCAACCCCAGGACCCCAGGATCATGACCTGAGCCAAAGCAGATGCTCAACCGCTGAGCCACCCAGGCGTCCCTGCTTAGGGGTTTATGCTTCTGTTAAGTGATGACTCTATATTCGCCTGTTAGTGTCTCCAATTTCAGGTTGTTTGCACTGTGACCTCACCTCTCTTATGGTTCTAAGAGAGTTGGTTTGTTCAGCTTTGTACCTGTTAGGATGGAGTAGCAACTTTCAAGCTTTGTACTCACCAGACCAGAAGCCCATTCTAAGTATTTTATAGGTATTTGTGGATTTACTCCACCCCATGATCCTTTGAGGAAAAGACTAATATTGCCTTCATTTTACAAATGAGACAACTGATACTCAAACAGTTAATTAGGTCATGGGAGAGTTAGTAAAGGCAGTGGCTGGTCCCCAGGCAGGCTGGCTCCTGTCTAACCCCTGTGTTATGCAGTGCTGCCTACACAGATTCTAAAAAGGTACCCAGTGATAAATTTTATCACAGGTTTACAAAGAGACAGGGAAGTATAGGATGCAGAAACTCAAGGAAGAATGTCTCTGCTGTGGCACACAGCCCTGGAAAGGCATTCTTGGATGTCTCCTCCCAAACTACTTGCCTGCAACTGCTTAGAAACCGGCTCTGGCATTCCAATACTGAGGAGGTACCATTGGCAGGACACCTGGAAGTCCCTCTTTCCAGAAGCAGCCTCTTCATCTGCCCAGCTTCTGGCTCTCAGTCACTCCTCCTCCTGACCTTGATCATACCTGCCTGAGAAGCCAGCCTTAGGGGCACTTGGGTGGCTCAGTGGATAAGCATATGCCTTTGGCTCAGGTTGTGATCCCAGGGTCCTGGGATTAAGTCCCACATCGGGCTTTCTATGGGATTCCTGCTCCTCCCTCTGCCTAAGAAGCCAGCCTTAAAACACTGGATTCAACCAACATCTCCTGCTCAGGAGGAGGGCTTCTCTATTATGTTGTTTCTCCTCTGGGCAACCTTCAAAGAGGGGACTTTACGTACCTACCCTTGGACCAACGAGGAAGCAACAGTTTAGACAAGCTCTCTCCATTCTGGGCTCTCATTCTAGCCTTCATCTGCCTTTATGATCACCTACATATTTACTGCAACCATTTACCTGTCAGTGGTTGCCGATCTACAGCGTGGAGACATAGGCAAACATGCATAAAAATGATTTATTGATATCACATTAGAATATATGATACATTCAGCGACATTGCATGATAAATTAAATGTGTTTGAATTATTGCACAGCATAATTTGTTGTGCTGTGCAAAAAGGGCGACAAAATTGGAGTGTTAACGTGGCAATTCCATTAATCCTGCATGCTGCCTGGTATGATCAATGCCTCTGATTTCCACTGAATAAACCCACACTTTTAGCATGCTTCAGGAGATATAATCAAGAGGTTCAATCTGGAACAAAATAAAATAATATTACTTATGTCTTCTGAGTTTATGGCCACTCTGTAGTAAATTAGCTTTCTCTCTTGTAAAATAAAAAATTTAAGACACATTTATTAAAATATTGTATACAAATATATTCACAATACAAAACTACTTAAATGCAAAAGCATAGGAAAATGAAAAAACAGTTCCTGTTCCCCACTCACTTCCACTTTTCCCCCCAGAAAACAGGCAGGTTTTGAGATTGCCATGCTCTCCTCCGGAGTTTTCTGAGCCCCTGAGGGATGAGAGTAAGGTGCCTCCTACTGTTCCACTATGGGAATTGCAGGCATCTGATGGCCAGTGCTTCAGACTGAAGGACTAGCCTTTTGTTGAAATTTGAAATGCCTGTTTAAACTTTAAGAGACTGGGAACTTAGTTCTACAGAGAGATTTTGATATCTTTGTGTATGACATTGGCAAACTGACTCGCCTGACCTCCCAGGGTCACCAAGCCATTAAAAAATGCCATGGCCAAGATCTCACTGAATCACAGATGGTTAATGAGCCCCTACTATGACCAGGTTCTAGGGATTCCACACAGATGAACTGTGGTTCCTGGAAGTTTGTCATCAGAGGGAGACAGAGGCACAGGAGTGGGTGTGGGGAGATAGGTAATAAAATAAGTAATCAAATAAACACAAAATACAATGGATGAATAAAATCCAGGATATGGGTATATGTTGGGAAGGGGAGGCCCTCTGATAGATGATATTTGGGTGGAACCCCAGCGTGGACTAAGAGGGAAAGCCATGTGAAGATCTAAAGGAGTGAGTTCCAGGAACAGCAGGGCAAAGCTCTGAGGAGGGAGTATCCTTGGAACACAGAGGAAGCAACGTTCCTGCAGTGAGCAGTGGAGGGTGGGAAGAATCAGGATGGGGTGGTGGTTAGAGATCCCACTGTAAGGCCACTGTAAGGATTTTGGTTCCTACTCTGAATGAGATGAGGAGGCCAGAATGGTTTTGAGCAGAGGAATGACAAGATTTAACTTGTGTTTTTGAAGAAAGCCTCTGGCTGTTGCAGGGCATCCAGTGAGGAGGCTGTTGTAACCGTCCAGGGCAGAGGTACCAGTGCTCAGAGCAGGGTGGCAGCAATGTAGGGTGAGAAGTGGTGCAGAAGGCTGAACCCACCAGCTGTCCCAAGGGATTGGATGTGGGATATGAAGAAAGTAGTCCCAAATGACATTATCTGGTAGCCCAAGCCATTCCATGACTCCAGACTTCTCCAAGCACAACTGGTTTGCTCTTCCTCCACCACGTGAGCCCTGGGAAACTAACGTGGAAGGCTCTTTACCTCCTCCTCCCAGGCTCACTCCTGCCACCATCAGGCCGCCTTTCTTGTCCAACCCCCGAGCTGCTGTGCTGGGACCCTAGTCTAAGCTTAAGAAGCATCTTCTTCAGCAGAGGTCCCAGATGCTGAGAGCTCCATGCCAATCCTGGAAAGAAGAGCAGGGCTTGGTTAGGCACAGTAGGGGGTGGGGGAGGGGCGTGGGGTGGGTGGGAGGGATTTGGCGGGGAGGGAAGAACTCTTGAGGTCCAGCTGGGAGACTGGGGTAATCAGGGAGGACTTCTCAGAGGAGCTAGCCTGGAAGGATGTTAGGACTCCCTCATGTTCAAACAGGGGACCTAGGACCCTGGCAGGGGGAGACAAGAGAAGGAAGTTGTGTTGCTAAATGTGAGAATGAGAAGGACGGGGGAAATCCCAGCCCTGACTGGCCAGAGTCAATTTCAATTTGGGGGGGCAGCCCAGGGAAGGGAGCCCTGTGGCAGATTATGTTTTCCATTTTCTGAAAAGGGCCACATACTAATTAAAATTCCATATGCTCTTCCAGACTCCATCAAAAAGTGGAGTCTAATTTCCTCCCTTTCAAAGGGTTGTCCTTTGAGACTGCCTTTATGAACAGAATGCAGTAGAAGTGATGCACTTTGACTTCTAATAAATCATAAAAGACGGCCTGGCTTTTGCCTGGCTCTCTCTTGGGGCGCTTACCTTGGGAGCCCAGCCCCTGTGCTGTGAGGCAGCCCAGGCCTTCTGTAGGTGGCCAGCTGAAAGCCTAGCGAAGTTTCCTGCCACCAGCCAGCATCAACCATCAACCGCGTGAGTAAATGAACCTTCGGGTGGCTTCAGCCCCAGATGTTGAGTTACCCCCTCTCTTCTGACTTCAAGCTGAGGCCCCAGACATCATGAAGCAGAGGGGAGCCATCCCCACCATGTCCTGTCTGAGATCCTGCTCAGGAGAACAATTAATGGATGTTTTACACCACTGAGTTTGGGGGTGTTTTACCCACTAACTGGGACAAGCTCTAACACATGGTCAGCCTGGCGAATTAATTTCCTAGTGTCATTTATGTCTCCCTATTATTTCCAGGGTGATCAATGTCTAAATAGGCATTATGCCCAGGCATTAAGGCTAATTATAGACTTTTATCTAAATATTATTTTATTTTTTTTTCCCCATCATGCTTGGCTGGTGCCTGTTTGTTGGGGAGGCAGGCACCCTCCCCACCCAGGGCAGGAACAGCCCTTGTGATTCTGTTTAAGAGCAGGGATTTCTCTCCATGATGCTCTCTCATAGTCAACGATGTGCCTGGTCCTCACAAAGGAGAAGATATGGGGGACTGAAGGGATAAGACCCGAGGTAAGGGCTTCTCTACCCATCGGGTGCCTCCCAGGTCAGCCCCATCCCAAACACGCCACGCACCAGCCATCTCTGCACCTGCTCAGCCCATCACAACCACCCGAACACCCACTAGGTGTCGGGCACTGTGTTGCATACAGGAGAACATGATGGTCCATGGTCTCTTGGAGTTTACATCCTAATATCCAGCCAGACAGAACAAGTAAATGTTCTGTCTGGCTGCACAAATAAAATACTGACCATTTGTGATGAGTATGATGAGGGAAAGACACACATGTTGTCTGGGGAATAGCAGGTTGCCTTCCCCGCCGCCGCCCCCCCCCCCACCGCCCCCACCAGAGCCAGGGACGCTCTCTCTGAGGAGCTGCCTTTAGGCAGACTGGAAAGAGCTAAGCTTGGTGGCCCTGTCTGCAAGCAATGGAAATTGGCTCTGGCTGGATCAAAGAAAGGAGGAAATTGTGAAAGGACCTCAGGAACTCCCAGACCTGGGCGGAGAAGACGGAGAACCAGGCTTAGAAAGCAGCAGAAGCAAAAGGTGGCCACAGAGGCAGCATCACAGACAAAATTGCATCATAAAACCAGTATATTGAGCACATGATTGCTGATGTGATAATAAGGTAGCACTAGAACCTATTTTGGCCACCAAAACTGTCACAATCGTCCCCTGGAATGCAGTCCTCATTGTCCCCACTTCTTGTCACCAGCTCTCAATTAAAAATTCCAGGTGAGAACACGTGCTTGGCTAAGCCTAAGTCATGTGACTGTGTGCCTGCTGCATCAAAGTCTAGGGACTTTGGACAAGATACCTGGATCTGCAGCAGCCTTCTTGTCACTATGAAACAAGTGTGAAAAAGAAAAGCCAACAGCCAGGGATAATATAGCAGAAAGCTTTAAAAAAAAAAAAAAGAAAAGAAAAAACTAGCTCCTTAATGGCACGGCTGAACTGCTATACTAGCCTTGAGACTGTCTAATCCTAGACATTTTATTAAAGAGACAATAGAAGTCTTTAGAACCTAAGCCACTGTTGTCAGAGATTCTATTACTTGCAACAAAAGCATTTTTAACTGTTGCAGAGGCAAAGAGACACATGCTAAGTCACTTGCATCTAAGGTGACTGGTCAGATATGCTCTATTGGGTAGAGGGAGCAGTGCAATAAGGTTTGTCACATTTTTTAATCAGGATCAACTAGGAGTGCTTGTTAAATGCAGATTCTCACAGATCAACCTCCAAACTCTCTGGCTTGGAATTGTGAGGCATGTGCATTTTATGCCATCCAGATGTAGCTGATGTAGGCACTCCACTGAGCATCCTTGATGACTTTTGCCAACACAGGCACCTGGCTTGGAGGAGCATCAGGGCAAACAAACCCAAGTCCACTCCATTTTCTGACTCCTGCTCTGAGTTCCGACTTCTCATCCACAAAATTAAATGGGGTCATGAATATCAAGCAGTTCACAGTACCTGGACACAGAAACAACATAATAAATGACTAATAATAAATCAATCATCAAACTGATTAAATTATTGAATGAAATTAATTATATAAATAAAATTATTTTAAACAATAAATAATATGATTTATTATACCAGACTGCCGAGGGACCCCAGCTCTCCCTCTCCACTGACTGTATGACCTTGGCAAATTACTTAAACTCTCTGTGCTTCTGTTTCTTCCTTCATACAGTGAAGACAATACTGGTGCCCACCTGACAGAGCTGAGTTAGTCATGCTGAGCTCTTAGAACAGTGCCTGGCAGAGAAGTGTTCAGGAAAGGGCAGATTTAATTATTATGGCCAGATCCAAGCATCATCCTAGCCACTCCTAACCGGGCTTCAGGGTTTGAGAGTACTAGGGAAGACACACTCCTTCTGCCTGGAGATAACTGGAAGGACTTTTGCAATGGATGAGATTTGATCTCCTCTCAGTTCAGGATGGTCTAATGGGGGCTGAGTTGGTGACAGAGAGAGACCTGGGCTGAGGCTCTCAGCCCAGCTCAGAGCTCTAAGGGTTTGCCTGGAATAGAGCAGAATCCCCATTCTCCAGGGAATCACAGGGATAGACACTGAGAACCCTGGCCTGGTTATTAAGAGCCCAGGGTGATGAGGGCTGGGGACAGCCTGCTGCAATCTTAAGGATAACCAACAGAGGGAGCCTTAGACCGGAACCAGCCTCCAAAATTCAGCAACTAGCAAAAGACTCACTCAGGAAACCAGGTGATTTCAATGGACATTAAGACAGAATTAGCACCACAGAGAGTGCATCAAAAGCACCAGGGGAGCTTGTTATAGTCGCACGTATTCATCCAGTATGGATTTTTAAAGACACCAGCAGAGGGGCCCCTGGGTGGCTCAGTTGGTTAAGCATCTGCCTTGGGCTCAGGTCATGGTATCAGGGTCCTGGGATGGAGCCCTACTTCAGGTTCCCTGCTCCTCGGGGAGCCTGCCTCTCCGTCTCCCCGCTGCTTATGTGCTCTCTCTCACTCTCTCTCTCTCAAATAAATAAATAAAATCTTTTTTTTTTAAGGTAATAGCAGAAAACAATGCCAGACTGCCTAAAATAAAAGAATAAAAGAAAAAATAGAATAGAGGCCATAATAAAAAAGAAAGCAAAAAATAAATGAACAGAAAATGTTCGGTAGAAAGGCTGAACAAAGCAAAATATTGGTTTATTGGAAAAAATAATAGAACAAACCTCTAGCAAGTTGATGAAGAAAATTATAAAACTACATTGATATGTTTACAAGGTATAAAAATGTCATGTGTATGACAATAATGACACAAAGCATTAAGGAGAAAAAAGAGCTATCTATCCTGGAGTAAAGTTTCCAGATGCCATTTGCAGTAAGTCGGTATTAATCCAAGCAAGAATGTTTTTTTTTTTTCAAGCAAGAATGTTTTAAGATACTAATTGTAACCCCCAGGCAATCACTAAGAAAATAAGTTAAAAATTATAGTGAAAGAAACAGCAAGGAAATGGCTTTTCCTGGGTGGGTGACAGCCAGTGACCCCAGGCTCCTTGACCATTGTGGCCTTGCCTTCTTCACTTCCAAGAAGCTGTCTGGAGTCAGGAAAAAGTAGCCAAAAGGAAATGATCAATGCTCTTGACTTCATATAACATTTAAAATGCTTCATGTCAAATGATAGCATGATAAATAGGCCACAGTGCCTGGGAGCAGGAGTTGAGGGACAGAAGGAGCAGAGGAAAGAGCCCTGGGCTCCTGGCCGAGTTCAGAGGGTGGGAAATGAGGCCTTCACAGCAGATAGAGGGTTGATAAAAAGATTGGTCTTGGACATGTGTCTTTGGTGCCTGAGGGGTATCCTGGTGAAAGCTCCGGTAGACATTGGTTGTCAGTTTCTAGAATTCAGGAGACAGAGATTCAAAAAGACACCAAGCTATAATTGATCCTCAATGTCATGGGCATGGATGAGGTCACTGAAGGTGAATATTTAGAGCAGAAAAGAAGCTTAAGAATCAGTTTTCCAACCTAACTGGAGTGATCTGAAGGGTGAGGTTTTAATGGTAATGAATGAACTGCAACTGGATAGAACTTCCATTCTTTATGAAAGAACTCCTATTTTAACCTTATTTACACCTCTCTTTTACAGCTTTATGGAGATAAAATTGATGAGTAAAATTGTAATAAATTGTAATATTTAAAATGTCCGCCCTGATGATTTGATATATGTACACATTCTGATAGGGTCCCCTCCCACCTAGTTAATTAACACATCCATTCCCTCACAGATTAATTATTATTATTATTATTGGTGAGAACATTTGTATTCCACTCTTAGCAAATTTCAATTATACAATCTAGTATTATCAATTATAATCACCTTGTTGTACATTAGATCCCCAGACCCTATTCCTCTAATAGCTGAAAGTTTGTATGCTTTCACCAACCTCTCCTTGTTTCCCCCACCTGGCCCCCAGCCCCTGACAGCCACCATTTTACTGTATGAGCTCACTTTTATTTTCTAAATATGCTTCTGATTTATTTTATTTTTAATTTATTTTTAAGATTTTATTTATTTATTCCTGAGAGACACACAGAGAGAGACAGAGACACAGGCAGAGGGAGAAGCAGGCTCCCTGTGGGGAGCCCAATGTGGGAAGGTGGTCCAGGTAGGCTCATTCCTTCCCTGGATTGAACAGGAGTCACTCTGACACGACCAAGTGGACCCCAGCTCTGGCAAGAGGGACCCACCCAAATCCCATAGGCAACCAGGGCTTTCCTCCCCACCCAGAGATGCCAGGTGCTGAGTGACATCAGCAAGGGAGATCCTGCCACAATGAACACCGAGAAATCTCCAACCCCAGATGGGTTTCATTGAAGAATTCTATCAAACATTAGAGAAGAATTAACACGAAGCTTGTGTAATCTCTTACAGAAAATAGAAGAAAGAACACTTCTCAATTTTTTTTTTCCTGCATGTATCTGGTTTTGGCATCAGGGTGAGATTGACCTCCAGGTTGTTTTGTGTCTTCAATATTTCATTCCTCTTTATTGCTGAGTAGAATTCCATGGTGTGGATGTTCCACTGTCTGTAAATAATTCACCCGTTGTTTAGGTGAAGGCCTGGTTTTCATTCTTGGGATTTTACAAATATAGCTGCTATGGGTTGGTGTCAAGTTTTTGCGTGAATGTAAGTTTTCATTTTTCTGGATAAATGCCAAAGAATACAGTTGTTGGGTCATATGGGAATCACATGTCTTGTTTTATAAGAAATTGCCAAACTGTTTCCAGAGTGGCCATACCTTTTTACATTCCCATCAAGAATGGATGAGTCATCAAGGTTCTTCACATCTTCACCAGCATTTGGGACAAACTATTGGTACACACAACTTAGATGAACTTTGGGGGGGAATTATGCCATGTGGAAGAGAAGAAAAGCCAATACTGGGAGATTACCTACTATGATCCTATTTACATAACATTCTCCAAGCATCAACATTATAGAAATGGAGAACATGGGATGCCTGGGAGGCTCAGTGGTTGAGCATCTACCTTGACTCAGGTCGTGATCCTGGGGTACTAGGATGGAGTCCCACAAAAGGCTCCTTTCAGAGAGCCTGCTTATCCCTCTACCTATGTCTCTGCCTCTCTCTGTGTGTCTCTTATGAATAAACAAATACAATCTTTAAAAAAAAAAAAAGAAAAGAAAAGAAGAAGAAAGAAGAAAGAAAAAGAAAGAAAGAAAGAAAGAAAGAAAGAAAGAAAGAAAGAAAGAAGGAAGGAAGGAAGGAAAAGAACTGGAGAACAGATTACTGATTTCCAGTGGTTAGAGATGGGGAGGGAGTATACAGGAGGGAGGTGAGTGTGATTATAAAAGAGCAACATGAGGAGGGCTCCTTCTAGGGATGGAACTGCTCTGTATCTTGGTTGTGAGAGTGGATACACAAACCCACATGGATGATAAAAATTTTCATGAAACAAAACACACACCCATTGATATGAGTAAAATGAGAAATCCAAGTAAAGCACATGAACTTTATTACTGTCAGCATCTCGATTGAATTTTGTAAGATGTTACCACTGGGAGAAACTGGATAAATGGTACCTGGATCTCTCTGTCATGTCTTAAAACTGCATGTGATTCTGCAATTTCCTCAGAATTAAAAGTTTCACTGAAAAGAGACATCCGGGCAAACGTGTTCCAGCGCCATGGTACCATCTGTCAATAGGCAGCCCCGAACCACTTCTCATATCTAGGGATACTACACACAGCAGTGTCCAATCCAACAAGAGGACCAATCTGGGGAACAGATCTTTTGGAAACCAATGTGGGGAAGGAGTTATATGCAGGCATGGAGCTGCTCGGTTGGGGCTGTTGCTGGTCACAGAGCGTGGTCAAGATTAAAGATGGTATCACAGGTACTGGCACAAAAACAGACACATAGATCAATAGAACAGAATAGAGAATCCAGAAGTCGACCCTCAACTTTATGGTCAACTAATATTCAACAAAGCAGGAAAGACTATCCACTGGAAAAAAGAGTCTCTTCAATAAATGGTGCTGGGAAAATTGGACAGCCACGTGCAGAAGAATGAAACTAGACCACTCTCTTGCACCATACACAAAGATAAACTCAAAATGGCTGAAAGATCTAAATGTGAGACAAGATTCCATCAAAATCCTAGAGGAGGGGATCCCTGGGTGGCGCAGTGGTTTGGCGCCTGCCTTTGGCCCAGGGCGCAATCCTGGAGATCCGGGATCGAATCCCACGTCGGGCTCCCGGTGCATGGAGCCTGCTTCTCCCTCTGCCTATGTCTCTGCCTCTCTCTCTCACTGTGTTCCTATCATAAATAAATAAAATTTAAAAAAAAAAATCCTAGAGGAGAACACAGGCAACACCCTTTTTGAACTTGGCCACAGCAATTTCTTGCAAGATACATCCATGAAGGCCAGGGAAACAAAAGCAAAAATGAATTATTGGGACTTCATCAAGATAAAAAGTTTCTGCACAGCAAAGGATACAGTCAACAAAACTAAAAGACAACCTACAGAATGGGAGAAGATATTTGCAAATGACATATCAGATAAAGGGCTAGTTTCCAAGATCTATAAAGAACTTAATAAACTCAACAGCAAAGAAACAAACAATCCAATCATGAAATGGGCAAAAGACATGAACAGACATCTCACAGAGGAAGACATAGACACGGCCAACAAGCACATGAGGAAATGCTCCGCATCACTGGCCATCAGGGAAATACAAATCAAACCCACAATGAGATACCACCTCACACCAGTGAGAATGGGGAAAATTAACAAGGCAGGAAACCACAAATGTCGGAGAGGATGTGGAGAAAGGGGAACCCTCCTGCATTGTTGGTGGGAATGTGAACTGGTGCGGCCACTCTGGAAAACTGTGTGGAGGTTCCTCAAAGAGTTAAAAATAGATCTGCCCTATGACCCAGCAATTGCACTGCTGGGGATTTACCCCAAAGATACAGATGCAGTGAAATGCCGGGACACCTGCACCCCGATGTTTATAGCAGCAATGTCCACAATAGGCAAACTGTGGAAGGAGCCTCGGTGTCCATCGAAAGATGAATGGATAAAGAAGATGTGGTCTATGTATACAATGGAATGTTACTCAGCCATTAGAAACGACAAATACCCATTATTTGCTTTGACGTGGATGGACCTGAAGGGTATTATGCTGAGTGAAATAAATCAATCGGAAAAGGACAAACATTATATGGTCTCATTCATTTGGGGAATATAAAAATTAACGAAAGGGAATAAAGGGAAAGGAGAGAAGAGTGACAATATCAATGAGAGTGACAAAACATGAGAGACTCCTAACTCTGGGAAATGAACAAGGGGTAGTGGAAAGGGAGGTGGGCGGGGGGTTGGGGTGACTGGGTGATGGGCACTGAGAGGGGCACTTGGCAGGATGAGCACTGGGTGTTATGCTATATGTTGGCAAATTGAACTCCAATATAAATAAATAAATAAATAAATAAATAAATAAATAAATAAATAAATAAATAAAAGATGGTATCACAAGCTCCCTGTAGTCATGACGTCTTGGCCTCCCAGAATTCTCTCCCTGGCAAGGGGCGGTAGGGGGAACACAGTACAGTGCATGACCCAGGTCTAAGGACAAATCAAATCCAATAATTCTACAAGATTTGTATGAAAAGTATCAGTTACCCACTCCCTTTCTCCTAATTGCCCCTCTCCACTGACAACTTCTTTCCCATTTCGTGGTAAACAGAATTCTAAGATGGCCACTCTGATGATTAATTTTTTCTTTTTCTTTTTTTTTAAAGATTTTATTTATCTATTCATGAGTGCCTCACAGAGTGAGGCAGAGACATAGGCTGCGCAGGCTCCCTGCAGAGAACCCAGTGTGGGACTCAATCCCAGGACCCCAGGATTGTGACGCGAGCGGAAAGCAGACTGAGCCACCCAGGCGTCCCTTTTTTCTTTTTATTGTGGTATAATTGACATACCACATTTTATTGGTTTCGGGTATACAATATAATGATTTTATATTTGTATATATTGTGAAATAATCCCCGCAAGTTGTTAACATCTGTCACCAAACGTAGTTAGAAAATTTTTTTCTTGTGAAAACTTTGAAGAGTTACTCTCAGCAAGTCTCAAGTGTGCAATACGATATTATTAACTATAATCTTACCACACTGTACATTACAACCCCAGGACTGATTTATTTTTTTAACTGGAAATTTGTAACTTTTCACCCCCTTTACTCGTTTCACCTACCCCTTCACACACACACACACACACACACACACACACACGCCCCTAGCACCCACCAATCTGTTCTCTGTACCTATGAGCTTGGTTGATTTTTTGTGATGGTTAATTTTATGTGTCAACTTGACTGGGCCACAGGGTGCTCAGATATTTGGTCAAACACTATTCTGAGTGTTTCTGTGAATCTTTTCGAATGAGATTAACATTTAAATTGATAGACTGAGTAAAGCAGATTGCCCTCTCTCACGTGGGTGGGCCTCATTCAATCAGTCAAGGGCCTAAATAGAAAAAAAAAAAAAAAAGCTGATTCTTCTGTGAGTAAGAGGGAAGTCCTCCTGCCTTCAAGCTGGGACTCTTTATTCTACCTTTAGATTCAAACTGAAACACTAGTTCTTCTTGGGTTGCCAGCCACTGACTTACAGATTAGAAAGACACCATTGGCTCTCCTGGTTCTCAATCCTTTGAATTTGAACTAGAATTACACCATCCGCTCTCCTGGGTCTCCAGCTTTTCAACTCACCTGGCTAATCTTGGAATTTGTCATCCTCCATAACTGCATGAGCCAATTCCTTGTAATAAATGTCCTTATATACATTTTATTGGCTCTCTGGAGAACCCTGACTATTACAACCACCAATAACCCTTCTCCTTATAAAAATCCTCTCTCCTTTGAGTATGGATAGAAACTATGAGTGTGGTATTACTCCCATGATTTTGTTACATTACATGGCAAAAGGGAGACTATACTGAGAGGGCCTGGCCTAATCAGGTGAGTCTTTTGAAAGTAAATTTTCTCTGCCTGGTTGCAGAAAAGGAAGTCAGAAAGACCTGCTCTTGCTGGGCTGGAAGAAAGCAAACATCCATGCTGTACACTGTCTGTGGGGCTACTTGGCAAGTAACTGAGGATGGCTTCTAGTAGCTGAGTGCTGTTCCCCGTTGACAGCTAGCAAGACAAAAAGGACCGCAAGCCTACATCTATAGGGTTCTACCAACAAGCTGAATGAGTCTGAAAGAGAAGCCCAAGCTTCCAATGAGAGAGCAGCCCAGGCCAACAACTTGATTTCAGCCATGTGAGACCATCAGCAGAGACTCCAGTTAAAGCAAGCCTACACCTACAGAAATTGTGAAATTAGAGCTGTCTGGGTTTTTTGGTTTGGCTGGTTTTTCAAAAACAGAGTTTTAGAGGACCTGGGTGGGTCAGTTGGTCAAGTGGCCAACTGTTGTCTTCAGCTTGGGTTATGATCTCAGGGTCCTGGGATCAAGCCCCAGACTCCACTCAGAGAGGATTCTGCTGTGGATTCTCTCTCTCCCGCTGTCTCTGCCCCTCCCTCTCCTCATTCTCTCCTTCTCTTCCTCCCTTTCTCTCTCTGTCAAAGAAATAAATAAAATCTTTTTTAAAAAATAAGAAAAATTTAAAAATAAAAAATAAAAGGAAGTGTACTATTCCATTTTGGGGAGTAGAATTAAATCGGAAAACAGAATGAAGGAAAACAGAATTGGAAAACAGACAATGAAGGAGGAGGAGGTTATAACTCTACATGGTAGGTTCTCTTCATCAGGATAGTGGGCTGCTACACACACTAACCCAGAATGACACCATACTATTAGGATTATATAGGTTTTTTTTTTAATGTGGTGAAATTCACATGACATAAAATTAACCGCTTTAAAGTGAACAACCCAGTGGCATTTAGTACATTCATAATGTTGTGCAACCATCACCTCTATAAATTTCTAAAACCTTTTCATCCTCGAAACAAGAACCCCGTATCCATGAAATGGTCACTCCCCACATCCCCTCCCCTCCGCTCTTGGCAACCAACCAATCAGTTGTGTCTTTCTGGTCTTACTTATTTTGAATATTCCATAGACAAGGAACCATACAGTGTGGGGCCCTTTGTGTCTGGCTTCTTTCACTTACTATGATGCTTTCAAGGTTCATCCATGGTATGCTAGACATTAGTACGTCATTCTCTTAATGGCTGAATAATGTGCCATTGTATGCATATCCCACAATATATTCATTCATGCATCATTTGATGTGCATTTGGGTTGTTTCCCCTTTTGGCCATTGTGAATCATGCTGCCATGAATATGGTATACATGAAACCTGTTCATGAAACCTGTTTCCAATTATTTTGAATATACAGCTTGGAGTAGAATTGTGGACTTATAGGGTAATTTTATGTTTAATTTTTTGAGGAGCCACCAAATATTTTTCCATACATGTTGTTTTAGCTGCTATTTGTGGCAATTTATCATGTAGAATTAAAACACAACTACACCTTTCTTTTACTTGATTTTTTAAAAAGTCTACAGCCATGTCTTCAAATAACATACCCTGAATAATTTGATAGCTGCATCTTTATTTTTCAGAAATACAGTGACAACTGTCCCTTGACTTCCCACCTTGGAAAATGAGGGTCAGGTCCTCTTGATTCCCACCCCCAGCCCAACCTCCAGTACACTCTTCCTGTCCTCCTCCTCCCAGGGTAGTTATGTCATAACTTTGGTAGGATTATTATGTGGTCCTTACATTATTACAACATCCATGTAGCTGCATCATGCTTACTCTTCCTTTCCTGCACAAAATTGGTTTTCTCTGGAGTTATGATTTAAAATCTAGACTTTATGTTTGCTTCATTTTCTATATACTTATTACTATTTCAAAAACCAAACACTCTGGCAAATGTTGAAATAGCCTCTCAAGATTTGTGGACACCTCAGCTATTCCATCCATTCTAACATTCTGGAGAAGCTTCTCAGAGCCTTCCGACCTGCTGGACCCTGGACGGGTTGCTTCTTACACCCAGTAACCAGCTGGAGTCCTGGGGTTTCCCTTCTGGATCATTCTGGAATTTGTCCCTCTTCTCCTTTGGAGCTCCTGTTTCTTATATCACCTGTCTTTTCTTCTTACCTGACTTATTCTCTCTTTTATATTGCAAGATATGCTACAGTAATTTCCCAAGAAAGGGTCCTTAGAGGTAAATCTTTTGAGACTTTGCATGTCTACAAATGTCTTTATTTTACCCTCACACTTGGCTTCTAGCTTGGCTGGATCAAGAATTCTGAAGCAGAAATTATTTTCCCTCAGAATTTTCTGCATTCTAGTGTTACTGAGAAAATGGAAGCCATTTCCATTCCCAATTCTTTGTTTGTGATCTGTTGCTTTCCTCTGAGGGCTTCTGTAATTTCACAAGACCTGGTGGGTGTCCTTAATTGTCCGTTGTCCATTCTACTTGTCCTCCAGAAAGTCTTTTCTCCCTGGAAGGGCATGTCCTTGGGTTCTGAAGAATTTTCTTTAAATACTTCACTGATAATTCATATCTGTTTCCATCTATGTCTTTATGAAACTCCCGTGGCCTGGATATTGGACCTTATGGACTGGCCTTGAAATTTTCTGATCTTTTCTTTACCATGTGTACAGTGTACATACTTGCTTATTTTTCTTTTCACACTACTCGTTGGGCAATATCTTCAACTTTCTTTTCCAAGACTTATATATTCTAATTTTTCATTTCTGCTATCAAATTTGTGGTTTCCTAGAGCTTTTCATTTTGAACATTCCTTTTTTGTTTGTTTATTTAATTATACCCTGTTTTTGTTCCATGGCTACAATATCTTCTCATGGTTCTGAGGATACCAAGCATGGTTTACTTATCTGAAATGTTTCTCCTCAAATAGACTCTTTCGTCCAAGGTTCTTATTTTAGTATGTTTATTTCTTTTCCTCTCTTTCATGAGAAGTTTTCTGCAGATGTATGGCGATTCTTGTCTGCCCAGGGTTAAGGATGGGGCCTGAAGTGCTCATAGGAGGTGCGGGTGGTGGGGGGGGAGGCCTGGAGATGCCTGGGGGGACAGGAATGCCATGGTGCGGTGGCAGCTTGGGGCTATTTAGGTGGGAAACTCCAACCTTGCATCTTGAAGTCTTTCCTTTGGATGGTCAGCCTCCTGACAGATATTTCTTCTCGGCTGTCAGCATCATGGGTGGGAAGTTGAGAGGGAGGTGGAGGCAGGGTGCACCAGTGAGTGCCACCCCCATTGCACCTGTTTTCAGTGGTACCCCAGCTCTCAACTGTGTATGGTGTAGGCCAGCCTCTGTTGTGTTCTCTCCAAAGAATAGAGTTCCAGGCTTTACTAGGGAGGGAAGGAGAAGTCATTCAGGTCACATGGGTGACGGGGGTGATGTACTGCTTCATAAACAGACTTTTAATCAATTCTTATTTCTCACCATGAGCTCCTCTACCCCAGATTTCAATGATGGAGGTGTCTTTGGCTGTCGGTTCCAGAGCCTTAGGGGGACTCCACAGTAACTCAACATTGGTTTTCACTACTGCCTGGCTTTTTCCATTGGTGATTTCAGGTTGGGAATTGTTTTTCAGATCTGTTAGTGATTTGCACTCCTCTCCCTGCTCTCTACATTTCAAACCTTTGCTGCTATTACCTTCTCCCTGGCTCTCTGGTCCTCGTGCACGTATGTGTTTCCACAGAAATTCCTTCTTGCCATTTTGGCAGCAAAGTTTCAGGAAATGCCTGAACACATTTACTCCAGTGCCATTCCCTGGAAGTCCTCCCCCCATCCTCCATCCCCGCCCCTCCTTGTTCTGTGAAGCTCTCAGTAAAGTTGTGGGGGAGCATTCCCAGCTGACTTTCTGGAGTGACTGGTCTGAGGACCATCCAAGTGGTGCTGGCCAGGACACAGCAAAAGCCAGAAGACTCTCACCCATTGCTCATCTTTTTCTTTGTTTCATCTCCCTTGAGAGTTTGAAGAATGCTTTGGGGCGGGGGAGATTGGGAATTAGGTTGTGAGAGTATTTCTCCCAACTGGTTCCATTTGAGATTTAATTAAAAAAAAAAAAAAAACACTCAGAATTCACAGGAAGAACATCCTACTCCCAACAGAACTAAATTACTTTTAATTCGTTTCCTGGGAAACTTTTGCTGGAATGGCCTCTTCCAGCTCTGAGCTAACCTATTCTCTGTTTATGTATTTCTTGGGAATAATCCATCTCTACCATGTGTTGTGATTATTTGGGGTATGTGTTTTATTTCTCTTACAAACGTTGAGTTTCTTTAAGGCTATAGACTGTCTTATTCATTTTAATCTCTCTCCCCACCTCCTGCTGTCACTTTGCCAGGAGCAGGTGTGAATAAACATTATAAATGATGGAGTGAATGAATAAATGAATCGAGGAATTCTGAACAAAATAACACTTGGTAGCAGGAGTGTGTTTAACTCCTTAATCTTCCAAGGACCCTGCCCAGATGCCCTATATAGGTGCTAATATGCATTCGATGACTGACAAGAAGATATGGGGAGTCTCCAACAGTGATAACTGGACCAGAGAAGCAGGAGCACAGCAATCTCCCAGTGTCCCTGCTGTATTCTTGCTGTGTCTATCCCAACCCAATAAATAGCACCAGCTATTTACTGAAGAAATGAAGAAACAAAAAAATTGCCCTGGGGCTGAACATCAATTCACTGCATAACCCTGCATTGAGAATACAGGCTCCAGGATCCTGACCTGAGCCCCCCACGTGCCCTTGTTTAACCTGCTTTACCACAGAAAGCCTTGGCTTGGTATTTTTCCTTTATTCACTGGTTTTGCATGAGAAGAAGAGGGGTTAATTGTGTCTTCTATATTTTTGTCTAATATTCAAACAGCCAGTGTTGCATACCCAATTTATACAAGTTTTATACCTTTGTATGAATCTTTGTCAAAAACCCCACTATTTCTGGGATTCCTGAGTGGCTCAGCAATTTAGCGCCTGCATTCAGCTCAAAGCATGATCCTGGAGTCCTGGTATCAAGTCTTACATCGGGGTCCCTGCATGGACTCTGCTTCTGCCTCTGCCTGTGTCTCTGCCTCTTTCTGTGTCTCTCATGAATAAATAAATAAAATCTTTAAAAAACACCATTTCACATAAAGCTATGAACGTACATATCATTTAAATTACAGATATATACACATCCATGCATACACATAATTTATTTTCCATACATTTTTCTGAGATTTAGTTTAGTACTCCATATATGGAGCATTTTATATGCACAGGGCATTAAATAAGGTTTTTAAAATGGTTAAGATGTGTTCTCTACATTAAGGTCAAGGAGTAAGAAAAACAGGCAAGACAAGGATACGTTAAAAAAAAACTATTTAGAGGCGCTTGGGTAGCTCCATAGGTTAGGCCTCTGCCTTTGGCTCAGGTCATGATCTCAGGGGCCTGGAATGGAGCCCCACATCGAATCAGGCTCCCTGCTCACTGGGGAGCCTGCTTCTCCCTTTCCCTCTACTCCTCCCCCACTCATACACTTTTTCAAATAAAAAAATAAAATCTTTAAAAATTAAATAAAAAACATATTAGATATAATATCATAAAAGCAATTCTTAAAGCAATTTATAAGATTAAGAGAGAATATGTATTTAAAAAATACAATCATAAGACTAGACCAGAGAGTTAACCAAAACAGATGACCCAGAAACCTGGGTCATCTTAAACCTGGCTTCCCAAATAAATTTATATTAATGAAATCATTAAATGGTACTATAGCAGTTGTTTTACCCTTTGAAAAATATCCACAAGTGTACTAACGTACAGATGAATCAAAAAATAAATAAATATTTAACCAAAATTACTAAATGGGCATCTAATTTAAATATTTGTTTGGACTCATTGTGGCTAGGCCATTTATTAGATGAACTAAAAAGAAACTATGATAGGTACAGACTGAGATCTAGATACATAAAACTTTCTGGGCAAATGCTTTGGTTTCAAACTCTTAAACTGTCGGAATGAAGACATTTTATTTGCTATTGCTCATATTTTACAATTCTAAATAAATGTTATTTTGGAAAAAAAAAAAAAAGAGAGAGAGAGAGAGTACAGGCTCCACACTTAGGCTACACAGGTTCAAGTGTGGCTCTATCGGTCTTCAAATGTGTGACCTTGAGACATATATGGATCCTTTCTGAGCCTCAGTTTTCTCTAAGAAGTGGGGACAACACTGGTAACTAATAATTCATGAGAAGCAGGTTAGAGCAGAGGCACAGAGGAAGCACAACTGAAAATGGTAACCATGACAATTTCTCAAAAAGGTGAAGAAAAGATAGTTTATAAACATTCTATCATGATCTAATCTTTGTGAACTCTGGCTGTGCTGGGTTCCAGAAACAACAGATTTTATCTTATTTTATTTTTTTAAAGATATTATTTATTTATTTATTTATTTATTTATTTATTTATGAGAGACACACAGAGAGAGGCAGAGACACAAGGAGAGGGAGAAGTAGGCTCCCTCCAGGGAGCCCGATGCAAGACTTAATCCCAAGACCCCGGAATCACGACTTGAGCCAAAGGTAAGCACTCAACCACTGAGCCGCCCAGGTGCCCTGAAACAATGGATTTTAAATGTGGGTCAGTCCAAGTGGTCCACAGTGATGGTCCAACCCCTACTGGATAAATGCCCAGCCTCTCAGAGCTCCTTCTCTCCCTATTTCTCTCCAGCACTGCATCTGGAGCTTATATGATGGAGTCCTCTGTTCACAGAGAGCTATCCATCTGCTCCTTGACTGGTGACAAGTGACTTATGCCCAGTCCCACATGGCCCTCTGGGAATGGTGCTGGTTCCAAGGGCTGCAGGCTTTCACATTTTTCCTTGGTGCCCTCTGACCTACCTAGATCTGTGATTTGGGGTTTGACATTAACTTGGGGAAATTCTCACTCATGATTGCTTTGGATATTTCTTCTATCTCTCTCTCTCTCTGCCTCTTTCTTGTACTCTGGCATTCCTGTTACGCAGATGTTACTTTTTGTAGTTGTCCCACAGTTCTGGATATCCTGTTCTGGTCTGGGGGGTCTTTGTGGTTTTGCTTGTTTTTGTTTTCATTCTTTTTTTTCTTTGCTTTTCTTTTTTGGAAGTATCTATTGACATATTCTTAAGCCCACTGATTCTTTCATTAGCCATTTCCAGTCTTCTAACAAACCCATTGAAAGCATTCTTCATTTCTGTTACAGTTTCTGGCATTTGTTTTGATTCTCTTAGAATTTTCTTCTTCCTGCTTACATTACCCAAGCCAAGCATATTGTCTGTTTTTTCATTGGAGGCCTTAGCATAATAGTCATAGTTCTTTTTTTTTTTTTAAGATTTTATTTATTTATTCATGATAGTCACACAGAGAGAGAGAGAGAGAGAGGCAGAGGCACAGGCAGAGGGAGAAGCAGGCTCCATGCAGGGAGCCCAACGTGGGATTCGATCCCGGGTCTCCAGGATCGCGCCCTGGGCCAAAGGCAGGCACTAAACTGCTGCACCACCCAGGGATCCCTAGTCCGAGTTCTTTTAAATTCCCAGTCCAATAATTCTAACATCCCTGCTGTATCTGAGTCCAGTTCTGATGTTTTCTCTATCTCTTTAAATTGTGTTTTTGCCTTCTAGTATGTTTTGTGATTTTTCATTGAAAGCTGAACATGATGTTCTGGGTAAAATAATTCGATAAATAGACCTGTAGTGATGTGATGGTGGTGAGGTGTTGGGGAGAGGGGAGGGAAGCATTCTGTGGTTCTATGATTGGGTCACAGCTTTTTAGTGAGCCTGAGCCTCTGGGCTGTGACCATCACAAGTGTTTCTCAGCCCCTCAGCCTCCTTTGGTGGGACAGGATGGCTAAAGGGGCATGGAGTTGGGTATTTTCCTTGGCCCAAGTCAGTTAGGCTTCTACAAAACCACAGTAGAGACGCACTTGGGTGGTTCAGTGGTTGAGCATCTGCCTTCGGCTCAGGTTGTGATCCCAGGGTCCTGGGATCTAGTTGCGCATCGGGCTCCCCACAGGGAGCATCCTTCTCCCTCTGCCTGTGTCTCTGCCTCTGTCTATGTGTCTCTCATGAATAAATAAATAAACAAAATCTTTAAAAACACACACACACACACACACACACACAATAGTTAGGCTAAGGTTAGTCTCGCTTAAGGACAGGCCTTGTTAAGAAGAACAGAATTCTTTGGGCTATTTCTAAATGGTTCCTTTCCCCTGCCCCTGATTGAAGCATGGGGGAGTGTTCTCTAATCTGCACTGTGAGAATCTGGTAGGGCTCCCGGAGACAAAACTTACAAAGGTGTAGGGTCCCTTCTAGGACGGGGCCCCCGGAGTCTTTATCTCTCAAACTGGTCCACATTGAGCCTCCAGCAATTCATCAATAATGGACTAAGTCTTCCAATACCAAGACAAGTTCCCATGGAGGTTTCTGCTCCAGTAAATTGCCTTTCTACTTGCCTGTCTATCTCTCCAATTTGGGGGTCAGTAGCCTACCCTATGGCCCCACTTCTGGGACAGATCTAAGAAGAGTTGTTGATTTTCCATTGTTTACTTGATAGAACAGCATGAGATATCCAAGCTCCCTATATGCAGGGCTGGGAACCAGAAAGCCTCCTCCACCAGCCCTTTCAGCATCTCTACTTCCCAGGGGCACATGAGAACATCTGGATTCCCACATGTTATATATAAGAAGGTTGTTTCAGGCCCACCTTTCAAGCCCCCTCCCTGGCAACTGCTGTTTCCAACAATAACAAAAAGAGAGAGAGTGTGTGTGTGTGTGTGTATTAAAAGGATAAGGAGGACTCAGAATCATCAGGAGCACTCAGCTTCTAGGAATGATACCTGGAACCTCACAACCAGCCTGGAGAGGAAACAGCAGATACTACTGAGGCTCCTGCCCTTGCCCTGCCAATACCACCTCTGGGACAGGAGCTCATCCTTGCGACATCTAAGAAAGCATAACCGCCAGAGCAGCTGGTCTCTGCCACCACTCATGCCAGCAAACACAGGATGTGCAAGGACTACACACTCTGAGCTTGAGTCTGGTGTGATCTGATGAGTGTAGGTCACAGGTCTAAATCCTAACTGCAAGGGAGGCCAGGATTTTCTGTGTTCTGCCTTTGGGTTGATACTCTTGAGGCTGGAAATTCATCATACTCAGCAAAGGCATTCAAAAGGGGCTGGGCAATTAGATAAGATGATGCACCATGGAAAGAAAGCCCTTTTTCATTTTATTATGAAATGTTTGAACATACCTTTTACAAAGTTTTGTCAAAGAATTTTATAGTGAACACCATATGCCCACCACCTAGTTCCCACCACTAACATGTGACTTTACGTGGTTTATGACACCTCTCCATACATCCCTCCATCTCATTTTTGTTGCATTTCAATTGCACTATCATTAAATTTCAGAATCAGTACACTTCCCTCTAAATAGTTCACATCTATCATTGACTAGAGTTTGAAATTTGCTTACAGTTTTTCTTTTCTTAAATGTGAAATTCACATACAATGAAAAATGCAAATTCTTTTCTTAAAGATTTTTATTTATTTTTTTAAAAGATTTTATTTATTCATTCATAAGAGACACAGAGAGATAGGCAGAGATACGGGCAGAGGGAGAAGCAGGCTCCATGCAGGTAGCCTGATGTGGGACTCGATCCCAGGACCCCGGGATCACAACCTGAGCCAAAGGCAGTCGCTCAACCACTGAATCACCCAGATGTCGTAAAGACTTTTTTTTTTTAAGCTATCTCCACACCCAACTCACCCGATTTCAAGTGGGGCTTGAACTTACCACTCTGAGACCCAAGAGTCACATGCTCTACAACTGAGCCAACCCAGTGCCTCAAATATACAAATATCAAGTATACATTTGTTGAAGCTTACCAATACCTGTGTAACAAACATCCCAATCAACTATTCCAATCACCGCAGAAGGTTCCTTTATGTCTCTTCCCAGTCTATCCCTGTCCCCAACTCACCCCTAAAGGCAACCATAATTCTGATCTCCCACCACAGGTTAGTTGGCAATAATTCTTTTTTTTAAGCTTTTATTTATTTATTTGTGAGAGAGAGAGCACGCGAACAGGGGGAGGAGCAGAGGGAGAAGCAGAATTCCTGCTGAGCAGGGAGCCTGATGGGGGCTCCATCCCAGAACCCCGACATCACTACCTGAGCTGAAGGCAGACACTTAACTGACTGAGCCATCCAGGCACTCTGGCAGTAGCTACCAACACCTCCCTGTCTGTCCTCCCACCTCTCTGGAAATTCAGTTGGGAGACCTGAAGTCAGGTCAAGAAATCTTCCTGCTTCTCCTCCTCTGGTGTCCCTTCTCTTTCCTGCAATCAGCAGAGGGGGGACTTCCTTCACTTCCCAGATGGAAAGGATTTCAATGATATATCCAGAGATCTCTGGCCCTGGCTTATGGTAACCTTGAGAGTCTTATCCATTAGGCCTGACTCCTGACTGTTAGGGGAGGTTTAAAGTTTACTAAATCCTTTCTTGGCAAGGCCAAGCTTTAAAGATCATTGTCTTGTTAGGCACTAATTATCAAAGCAAGCAGAAACCAGAACATCCGATCAGGCAACCAATGCCTGCCATCGCTCTCCACTCCAGTGGGTGGGGAGTCCCAAGGCAACATAATTTATAAGAAAAACAGCTGAAAATACTTTAAACATATTATCCTCAAAGAAGAATGAGTGAACCAATGATGAATCAAGAGGAGGATCTAAAATAGATTGATATATAAACACTGATTTTAAAAAAAAATTGCCACAAGTACTAAAGCCTATGTAGGTTCCATAGAGATTTATTTACTCTCGAGTGGGTACAAAGATATATTTGTTGAATAAATTTTGGAAAGAGTGAATGAAAGTGTGAGTATATGAGGGGATCATGAACACCCAACACTAAAACACAGTAAGCTGTAAAAGCTCTGCGGCTTCAGAGCAGCTTCTAGGTCCTGATGATGTTTGATAGACAGGCAGGTAGATGAACAGTGCAACACTTGGATACAGGTCGGGAGGCAGGTTACCTGTGATCTCCTGGTTTGCCCGAAGCTTCTGGCCCTCCCACAGTGGCCAACAAGGAGGTCTGCTGAAGATGGTGACCTGAATGGAGACCTGCCTTCCGGCCAAGCAAACATCTCCCTCCCAGAGCCTGAACGCCAGCTAGCTATGTCACCGTGGTTAATACTCCGAGGAAGAAGTGATGTAGAGATGAGTTAGGGCTTTAGAGTCTTTTATTAGTTACCCAATGACTTCCCCCAGGGTGGAGGGAGCAGTATCATCTCCCATCTCCCAGCTCAGGTTGACAGAGGCCCAGAGACGGGAGGGGACAGCCTGCTACCAGACCAGTCCAGGTCAACTTAGCTTCGTCCTTCTGACTCATTGTCCTGTGAAGATGAATTCCCAAGACCATGTAGATGACTCCCAGCCTGAGCACACAGGGGATCGTGTGTCCAGCTGGCTGCTCGGACCTTGGGATTTGCCCACAGACAGCATCATGCTGGCAGTTGCTGGAGCCACGGGACTCTGGAAATGAGTGGGCTGCCCCTGCAGAGCACAGCTGCTTTGGGATTTTTCTAGCCAACGGACTCGTCCTTACTAGAGACCACAGCCTCAGGCCCACTCTCCACTCCCACTTCCCAGAGGAAAGTATACCTGGACTAGCAGTTCTCAAACATTTCAGGTTTTAGGACCTCTTTACACTCTGAAAAAATTACTGAGGACCCCGAAGAAGGTTTGCTTCTGTGGGTTATAGCTATGGATATTTACCAATTTAGAAATCAACATTGAGAAACTCACAAAATGTTTATTCATTAGCTCATTTAAAAAACTAATAAACTAAAAAAAAAAGCAAACTAATAAACTGGATCACCTCGGTGGTTCAGTGGTTGAGCATCTGCCTTCGGCTCAGGGTGGTGATCCCAGGGTCCTAGGATTGAGTCCCGCATCAGGCTCCCCACAGGGAGCCTGCTTCTCCCTCTACCTGTGTTTCTGCCTCCCTCTGTGTGTCTCTCATGAATAAATAAAAATCTTTAAAAAAAAAAAAAACTAATAAACCCATTGCATCTTAACACAAATAACATATATTTAGGAAAAATAACTGTGTTTTCCAAATCAAAGAAATAAAATTAGTAAGAATAGCATTGTTTTACTTTCTTTTTTGAAGAATCTCTTTAAAGAGAAGGCTTCTTAGGAAAATGGCTATAGCCTCATATCTGCTTTTCCATTCAGTTTTTGCAATATCACGTATCACACATTCTACTGTACACTCACAAGAGAATAAAAATGAAATTAAAAAAAAAAAGAAAAGAAAGAAAGAAAGCTTCCCTAGTGCTATGAAAATAGGATTGGCTCCACAGATTCCCTGAAAGAGCTTTGGTGACCCCAGATCTTCCTTCGAGAAAGACTGCTCTCAGTAGAGTTTCTCAAACTGTATTATGCATATGAATCACGTGAGGAACTGTTAAAATGTAAACTCGGGTTCAGAGGGCCTGGGAAAGTGCCCAGGAGTCTATATATCTAACCAGCTCCAGGTGATGCTAACCGCACACTCACAGATTCACAGCTCTGCCTCTGACACTTTCCAAGGCAGGGCCAGGCAGGTGCCCTGAGTCCTGGAAAAGTCATGGTGCCCTCCAATTCTTATAATTAAAACAAGAGTAAATTTGAAATTAAATAACCCCCCAAATCCTTCTATTTCCCAAAGTTATCATTTTGATTTTTAAAATTATTTTTATTTTTAAAAAATATTTTAGTTATTTATTTGACAGAGAAAGAAACTATAAGCAGGCAGAGCCACAGGCAGAGAGAGAGGGAGAAGCAGACTCCTTACCAAGCAGGGAGCCGGATGCTGGGGGGCATCCCAGGACCCTGAGATCATGACCTGGGCTGAAGGCAGATGCTTAGCTGACTGAGCCACCAAGGCACCCCTTAAAAATCATTTTTAAAAATTGTTTTTGGAGCCCACTTTGCTGGGTTGAAGCCTATGAGTAATCCATTCCTCTTTATTTTTTTTTTTTTAATTTTTTTTTTCCATTCCTCTTTAAAGGGAAGGCCCTGCCTAGGTCTCTGCTGCTCTGCGCCGCCCCCTCGGAAGCCCCCACCCCATCCTCCACTGCCCAGATAGAAGCCCCTGTTTTTCTAAATTCCTCCCACCAAAGGAACAGGGGCCATTAGCATGACCCCAACTCCAAGATCTAGGGCTCAGTGAGCAGGTTAGAAGACAAAGAAGCTCTCCAGATGTCTGTCGTCAAGGAAACGGAAATGCAAGGACACCGAAACACCTCTACAAAGAGCATGACATTTCTTCATAAGGGCAAAAACCCGAGAAAAAAATGGCATTCCCATCAATTCGGGGAAAGTAAGCAAAATATGTAAATTAACACTAGAAATGCCACTAGTGATGACTGTGCATGTGTGTATGCCGTGATCTGGAAAGGGAGCACGATGTGAGCATGGTTCAGTGAAAAGGTTAGGCTATAAATCCACCGCTCCGTACAGCGGGATGTCTGTGAATGTATTTACATATGTTTGCAGCGATATGCATGAAGTATATACTTTCTTCCTTCTCCGCGTTGCTTGGATTTTCTACTTGAGTTATGTATTATCTTTACAATCAGAAAAGCAAACAATTTGTAAAGGACGTATTTAGGGGCACCTGGGTGGCTCAGCTGGTTAAGTGTCTGCCTTCTGCTCAGGTCCTGAGATTGAACTCCACGTCTGGCTTCCTGCTCAGCGGGGAATCTGCTTCTCTCTCCTTCTCTCTCTGCCCCTCCCCATTGCTCTCTCTCTCTCTCTCTCTCTCATGAATAAATAAAATCTTAAAAAAAAAAAAAATATGTTTATTCCACAGACAGGGATTTTAATTTATGAAGCAACACTGGGTTATCCCAAGTAGTCCCAGTCTTTGGCTCCTTCCTGATCATTTAGAATCAGAGAAGACCAGAACCAGTAGGACCTGGGCTACCATCTTATTGGGCACCAAGGCCCAGAGAAGCTTAGGGACTGGCAGAGGGTCACACAGTTTGGCCCAGAGATAACAGAGCCTAGTCTCCTGGCTCTCCTCCTAGAGTACACTGTTCTCCTCTAAGCTTGAGTATGGATTGTCATCTGGGGTTGTTTGAGCTGGTAGGGGCGTGGGGAGGGGGGTGGGGGGGTGGCATTTAAATGCCCCATTTTCTGGGATCCCAGTCCAGGCCAACCCAAGATGAAAGATAAAGGGCCCCGGATGAGACAGTGATTAGTGGGGAGGAGCCTGACCCTCACAGGCAGAAAGGCAGCTTCCTAGGGCCCGGGTCTGCAGGCTGCAGGGCAGGAGGGAGGAACACCAGGGCCCAGGGCCAGCCGGCAGTAATTAAAGGCAGTGCAGGCCTGCAAACAGCCCATAAAAATGTTTGCCCTGCATCAAACTGGCAAGCAGAACTCAACCCCTCTGCCACTTTCCACATCAAACACTTGGGGTTTTTACACACTTTCCTGCATGTTCAGGGGATCACAGGGATCACAGCACTTGCTGACCCAGCCCGTCCTTGCCCCCCCATCTCCCAGAATCTCCCCCCACCCACTCCACCTTTCCTCCCTGACCCAGCCCCACCCAGCCTCCTTGGGCCCCCAGTCATCCCCTCAAGGCACTTCCCAACAAAGAGAAACCTCTTCCCATTCCCAGGAAAATAAAAGTCCTTCTATTTAATTGACAAAGGAAGACTTCAGAAGCTTTGAGGTCCAGAATCTTGGAGCCCTGGGATCTCAGCCTTTGAGCTAGGATGATGCTTCATACTTTAGGCCAGTCCTTTTAAGTCACAGGTGGAGAAATCAGGCATTCTGAGATGAAGAGGTCTTGCTCAACATCAGGAGCACCGAGCACCGGTGGAGGCCAAGTCTCCAAGCTTCAGGGTGGAGCCAGCTCACAAAGTCTGGTGAATTTGCTTTGCCTTTGAACCGAAGAGCCGCTCCCCTCTTTCCTATTTACCTCCTCCCAAGAGCTTAGGTTGACATCACCCCCTGGCAGTTGTGTTGACAGGGGGAGGGCCCTGCAAGAAGCCCAAGGAATCAGGCTGTCTGGGCCCAGACAGAAGCTGGGCCTCAGTTTCTCCCACAGTCTCTCCTTCCAATTTCCAGCGTAGATTTCCCACAGGACTGAGAGGCAAAGCAGCATGCCAACCCTATCACCCCACCCCAACTCTCAGAAGTCTCAAACTGGAAAGTTTGCAGACTTTGAGGAGGCGGACAAGCTCAGGAATGGTCCGACTATAGGAGTTGAATGAGCAATTGCAAGAGGGGAGGGGTAGGTGAGTCAGGGTCCCTGGGCATCCAGACCCGTCCATGAGTTATCCCGGTTACCCCTATGGTCAATCTGTCCATATTGGAGGAGAGGCCACTATCTTCATTTTGCTGCTCCTGTGACCAGGAGATGAGCTGTTCTTCAAACCCAGGCCTACGTGGATCTGAAGTTTCTCCCTCTGATGTTCAGGGCTCCTCCCTCCAGCCGGAGCCCTCAGTGGGGCAGTGGGCCGTGCAGGGGGCGGAGGGTGTGGCGTGGTTGGGGGCATGGCCCAGGGGAGGACCCTAGGCCTTACTCCTGTAGGTGCCTCTGGAGCCGCACAGAAGAGAGCGCCACGGCCTCGGAACCTCCTCCTCTCACCCAGGATGGGAGAAGCCGGCCCCAGACAGCCCCGGCACTGGGTCCCGGTCCCCGCTCTGCAACTTATTGCCATGTACCTTGAAGGCGCCCTCTCTGAGCCTCCATTTTCTCATCGGAGGCTGCTGGGAGGATGAGAACGGGAGACCACAGCTCCCAGCTGCTTTCCTCTCCCCCCTCCTCTGTTCTTGCCAGGCTTGCGACCTTTCTGGGCCTAAGTTTCTCCCACAGCCCAGCTCCCAAATCTGTGCTAGGAAAGCCTCTTGGCCGAGGCCACTCCCACGATGGACACCCTCGAGGTGCAACCCAGGGCAATTAGTGGGTGATTAGGTGTCGCTGCTAGGGTGAGAAGGGCCACGCCTCCTCTAGGATGCTGACTGTCCTGCCCAGCAGCACCCCGAGATCTGCCTCGTGAACTCGGGGCTGGCTGGCTGGCTGCTCCAACACGCCGATCAGACGGTCCGCACACCCGCGCAGAGGAAGCAAGGGCAGGCCTGCCCCGGCATGGCAGGTGAGTGGGCAGGGCCTGGGGCCCCGGGGCACCGGGCCCCTGAGAGGAGCTTCAGGAAAGGGGGGGGTCGGTGCAGTGGAACTTCGAGCGTGGATCCCTAGGATTGCATTGCTGCACAATCCATGCACTCTTCCCTCATGTTCCTGAGAGCGTGGAAACCCAGAGATAGAAAGAGCCATCCTGGATGGCCCAGCAAGGCCATGGCAGGGCCCTCCCTGGCCTGGAGCCAGGCCTTCCCCACCTGCCTGGTGAGCAGAGGAAGAGATCGGCGACAGAGAGAGACCCCATGAGCTGCGTCCTCTTCAAATTCCCACCCCAAAGACTCAAGGGCAAAAGCAACTCTATCTGAGGTCAAAATAGCCATGTGACCTTGAGAAGGAGAATTTGCTCTTGATGCCTCCATTTTCTCATCTGTAACAGTGGGAATTATAATACAAATCATCTCACAGGCCTGCTGCGAGGAACTGATGAAAATCAAGTGTGCCAAACGCCCCACAATATCTCATGTGGGACCTCATAGGCAGCAGACACAGAAAATGCACCCCCACTGTGGGCAAACTTGCCTCCACCCCAAGAACTTATCTGCTAGCAATTACGTATTTTAAGCCTCCTCTGGCTGGGTGCTGGGGTCCAGGGGTGAGCAAGACAGCCCACGCAGGGGTCCTCCTCTCATAGGTCTTTAAAGGATGTTCCTAATGTTATACCACTTATTTTCTATTGTCCAGGATCATGTGACAATCACATGAGTCAACTCTTGTTTATTCTTTGACTTTCAAAAGCAGGTAGTTTAGTTTCTTTGTCATATTTGAATTTGTCCTCATTCCACCCTGGCAGTTGCTATTATTTATGGGCATCCGGGGCTCTCCTGGCTCTTGGGATGGTCTGCTCCCTCAGGGCCAGGCCTTGCCACCCCAGCTCACACCCCAGACTGCTGTTTTGAGAGCTGGTGCTGCTTCTTCCCTGTTAGCCCTGGGTCACAGGGGACTGGCTCTGCTTCCTTCGGGATCTACTTTTTCAGGGTGTACCTAGAGGCCCCTCTTCCCTACTGCTCTGATATACTATCAGTTTTAAAGTGGACAAACTTTAATTGCTGAGAAAGACCCCTCTGGGAGCAAAGTCAGGAACAGGGGGTTCCAGTGTCAGATCTGTTGCTAACCCGCTGGGTGGCCATTCCTCCCTCCAAAGCTCAGTTTCTCCACCTGTAATAACAGGGTGAGACCCATCACACCTAGCAAATGGAAGTGACAGGTCAAATTCAATTCCCTAGTCTGGGTCTTCCTGGCTTCTCAGGACCTCCTCCTCAGAGCAGTAGACACCTGGCCACTGTGCAATTAGTGCCTGAATGACCAAGACGTGGGATTCTGAAAGCAAAGGTGTGGCCTGTGTGCTGTTGCTCTTTCCCCCACTGTCCATGGCAGACATCATTAGTTGACCCCCAAACTCCACCCCGCACAGGACCCAAATGTGGCCCCAGAATTCAACTCAGCATAGTTCTTCTAGCAGTCCTAGCAATCAGTGCCAGCAAATGAAATGAGGCCCTTTTGCCATTATGGGATTCTAATAAGCTTTCAGCTTGGAAATTCTAAGAATCAAGGGACATACTCTGTGCACAGTTGGCCCTGGCTGGGATGTTCTCACTATATTGCCCACTGGTGGGAGAGGCCAGCAGCTCCCAACAGGGCCAGAAAGGAAAGAGAGATTGGGCAGTGGCCCCAGGCAACTCCCCAGTTAATCATTTAGCTGTGGAGGTCAGGTGCTCGTGAAGCACACTCAGGATAGGGTCATAATGGGGCCCATTAAAAACCAATTACATGGAGTCCAGAGTCTGGGAGAGACTGCTGGTGTCAGCAGAGCCTCCTGGGCTCACCCCACTGGGTGTCATCCCTGGGGCTGGGACGGAGATCTGGGGAGGAGAGCACTGCCAGCTGTCTGGCGTCACCCAAGGGCAGGAGGAGAAAATGCTGGGGGGTGAGCCAGAGCTGAGGGTGGTGGTGAAGAGCTGGGGGTGTGGCAGCCAACCTCCCCTCCAAGTAGAACTCGTTCTCAGGCTGCTGTCTGGGGCCAGCTGGTAAGCAGGTGAGCTGGAAAGGAGATGACCTTGGCCAGGAGGGGTGTGGCAGGCAGGGGCCGGTGGTGAGGGACCCTGAATGCCAGCATAGTGGCTGTGGGTCTGCTGGCTCCAGAGCAAGGAAAGTGACAGGCTGACCCTGGTGCAGCCAGGAGAGTCCCATCTCCACACGGAAGCTCGGTTTCTCCATAGTAACGGGATGGATTGAACAGCGTGAGATGGAAAATGCTGTGAGGCTGTGGAAGCCATGCAGTGATTTAAGCAAGAGGTGAAGAAGGGAGAATAAAAAGAAAAACAATGTGTGTGGGAGCAGGGAGGCGTGGACCAAAGTGGTGGGGGAGATGTGGGGAGAGGAAGAGGCTGCCCGGGTACTGACCCAGCTACCCGTGGACCCAGCACTGAGCTAAGTACCATACGCAGAGGGAGACCACTCACCCTGGCTGAAGCTTATTGCCCCAGAGTGTTTATTAATGGCCCTTCACTCTCTGGATTTCCTGGGTTAGGAGATGCTTTTTCTCCTAGCCCTGCTTAGGGTCCTTACCTCATCTTCCCGAAAAGTCTATGAGCAAAATATTATTATTGCCACTTTTCAGAGAAGGCAATCTGAACCTCAGAGAGGTCCACTCACTTACCTGGCACTGCACAGCCAATAAGTGGAAGACGCAGGAGAACACTAATTGGCAGAACACTGGACTGGCAGCCAGCAGTCCTTGCGCCAGCACTGACAATCTGATTAACAGCACTTAATATGTGCCAGGAACTTACTGCTCTAAGTACTCCACATGACTTGTTTCCCTTAATCGTTACAACTTGAGGAGGTGGCTACTAGCACAAATTCCCGTTTTTCACCAGAAGACTGAGGTTCAGAGAGGTTCAGTCACTTGCCTCAGGTCACACAGCCCCAATGATCGGTGAAGCTTGTGTTGGAACTGAAGCATGTGCCTCTGAAATCGGGTGCCCAATGCCTGTGGAAAGGAAGGCACACTTAGGGGCTTAGAGGGGGGTGGGGTGCGTGTGTTGTGGGGAGGGGCTGAGAGGAGTCCTGGGGGTATCTGAAGCACTTGATTCAGCAAACTGCCAACAACCCAACCCCGAAGAGCTCTTCTGGACTCATTTCACAGATGAGAAACCGAGGCCCAGAGAGAGGAAGCGACCTAACCCACACCCCACAGGGAGCCAGTGGCAGGTACTCCACCTAGGCCCAGGTCTGCTGCAGGGAGGAAGACAGGAAGGAAGGGCAGGTTTTGGAATGTGGCAGCCTGACAGAGGGGATTATGGGTGGGTGGGGGGCTGGGGTGTGGGCAGCTGGCAGGGCACAGGTGTTGATCCCCAGGGGAGTGCCAGGAAGCTGGGGAGTTTCCCTTTCACACCCTAGTTTCCACCGAGGGACAAGGAGGGACATTCATTCATCCGACCAACATTCACTGAGCCTCTACTCTGCCCCAGGCCCTGAGCTGCACTCTAACAACCCAGAGAGAGTAAGACCCAGGCTTTGCCTTCTTGGGCCTCACAGTCCAGTGGAGGAGAGAGACATGTAAGCAAACAATTATGTCTGGGCTTCCCTGATGACTGATTAGAGACACATTAGTCCCGGCAGAACTGGAGCTGAGCACATGGAGGAGGTGACATCGGGTTTGTTTTGATAAGCGTTCTGGAAACCATCCCACATGCACATCTGTCTCCCGGCCTTGGACTGCCCTATAGGAAGGCTCCCATACTCTGTGCCTGTGAACCCCCATGAGGGCTGAGGACACCAGTTAGGGCAAAACTAGGCTGTAATCTCCAGAAGAGTTGCCTTCTCCCCGTGGGACCCTGGCCCCACACCACCCCCAGCCCTGACAGCCCATGAATGTCAGATCACCAGAGTGTGATGCTCACGAGTACAGATGGCTCAGGCACCAGAGCAGTGACCCCCTGAGTCAGGGCAGATGTTGCGCGGGTAGGGGTAACAGTTCAGGATTTGTCAGTGACAGCCCTCTGCAAAGCCAACAAGGACCAAAAGGAAGAGCTGTGTTTGGTGAGAGTAATGGAAAGGCAGAGCGGAGACAAATGGGGGGAAATGGGGAGAAAAAAGCCTATGGTTCAGCAGAAGGGAGCACTTTTTAACATCAGGGTGGGGAACAAGCTGCCTCTGCGGTATGCAGGCTGGAACTCTAATCCTGCATCCACCAAGAATTCAGAGGAGGGACTTTGACTCAGGCAGGAAGTAGTAAGAGAGATGGTCTTTGAGATTTGGGGATAATGATGATAATGGCTGTTGTGATTCATTCCTCCCGCTCTTGCCCCACTGTGATAAGGCCACAGATGCCCAGAAGGGAGGTGGGAGCTGGTTTGGGCTGTGACTGGAAAAGGTGAAGCCAAGGTGGGATCCTTGGGACTTGAACCCATGACCCAGAGCCCAGGGACTCTTTTTACCTCCTAACCACCCCCCTTGCAAGAATCCCTGGGGCGTGCCAGCACTAAGATAATTATCACCCAGTAAACTTATCCCCTGCTCCTCACTCATCCCCTAAAACAAAACAAAAACAAAAAACAAACAATTGCATCCTGTTCTGGCCTGTCCCCTATAGTGTGTGGCTTGACTTAGTGTCCCCGGGGAAGAAGTCCCTTTCTTCCCATCTCTGGGTCTCACTTTTTGGTCAGTAAAACGCAGCCCTGGGCTTCTTTTTTTTTTTTTTTAAGATTTATTTATCCATGAGAGACACAAAGAGAGGCAGACATAGAGGCAGAGGGAGAAACAGGCACCCCCACGGACAGCTCAGTGCAGGACTAGAACCTGGGACTCCGGGATCACACCCTGAGCTGAAGGCTGACGCTCACCCACTGAGCCACCCAAGGCATCCCCAGCACTGGGCTTCTAATGGCCGTTCCAGCTCCACTGCTGGCAGTCCCATCCATGTACGAGGTAACCGGAGCTCCTGCCTGTGTTTGCAGACAAAACAGAGGCCACCTGAGCTCAAATTTCAGGGACTTGAGAAGGTTCCTGACCAAGGACTACTGGGGCTAAAGTGGTGGCAGGCTTCCCCATCTTACTTTCAGGTGTGAGAATTAGCGAGCTAGTGGGAAGTCCCTGGCACTGCTGTTACGGCTCCCACCAGACAGGATGCTGTTGGAACCAGTCCTTGCTCATCCACCTTGCTCATAAGGGCTGTAGGAGCTCCCAAGCTTCGGACTATGATGTCAGCTGTGTAAGTTCCCATTCACATGTTCGGTCATTATCCCCAAATCAGGATGCCAGGCAAGGGCTTTCAGCCTAGTCAGAGCTAGCTAGAACCAGCCTCTTCCATGACCGTCAGGCCTGGGTATGGAAACTGTAGCACCAGCTCACCTCCTCATAAGTGAACACCAGTTGGAAGGCTGTTGCTGTCTAGACAAGAAAGATGTCCATAGCTTGGCCTAGGGTAGTGATGGAAAACGAGGTGTGTGATGGGCTTGAGGAAGGATTTGGAGATGGCCACAATTGGACTTCATAATTGGATCGGATAAGGGATGTGAGAGCAAAGGGGAAATCAAAGATTCCTTGGTTTGGACCTGAGTGCCAGGTGAGATTTCATCTACCAACACGCAGGTGAGTAGGGATTTGAAGATGGAGTGGAGAAGAAATCCAGATTTCTGCTTTGGGTGTATTAGGCTGGATTTGCCTAGAAGACCGCCCAATGGAGATTTCAAGTAGATGGTTGAATATATTGTTTGGGCTTCAGGGAGAAATCACAGTGGAAATGTAAACTTAGTGGTATCAGCAGCAGACCTCCAACCAAGACTGCTTAGAAGCCTTGCAGTCTGACTGTGGCTGGGGCGCAATCATCATGGAGGCTTCTTCCTGCTGTATCCAGTGACTGGGCTCCTCAGACATCTCTATCTTGGTCTCTCTTCAGGTCCTCCCCAGCATGGTGGCTTCCATGATGCTGCATTTTATCAGATAGAGTGATGATAGATCGATAGATCAATACAGAGGACAGAGAGAGGGTTTTATTAAGGAACTGGCTTACACAATTATAGAGACTGGCAAGTCCAGAATCTGTAGGGCAGGCTGGCAGGCTAGAGATTCAAGGAAGAGTTACAGTTCCACTGGGAGTCCAAAGGTAGTCTGCTGGCAGCATTGCTTCTTGCTCAGGGATGGTTGGTCTTTGTTCTACTAAGCCCTTAACTGAATAGATGAGGCCCACCCACATGAGGGAGGGTAATCTGCTTTATTTCAAGTCTACCAATTTAACTTTAATCTCATCCACAAAACACGTTCACAAAAAACACCTGGAAAAATGTTTGACCAAATATCTGAGCACCATGGCCCAGCCAGATTGATACATAAAACTAATCATCGTGTCATGTGACGGGAGAAGGAACAAAATAGACATTTGGTGAGAGCCTGATATATGCCAAGTGCTTTCCACACATCATCTTATTCAATCTGATTATTAAAGCTGAGAGAAGGGCAGCCCCGGTGGCTCAGTGGTTTAGCGCCGCCTTCACCCCAGGGTGTGATCCTGGGGACTGGGGATCAAGTCCCACGTCCGGCTTCCTGCATGGAGCCTGCTTCTCCCTCTGCCTGTGTCTCTGCCTCTCTTTCTCTGTGTCTCTCATGAATAAATAAATAAATTAAATTTAAAAAAAAAGCTGAGAGAAAGCCATTATTACACCCATTTTATGGACAAGAGACGTTAAATCAGGCTGAAGGATACACATAAGCACATGGCATATCTAGGATGCTGATCCACGTTTAAGCGACTCTGGGATGTGCTACTGTAGGAGCCAAGGGTGGGGAAATGAGTGATGGCCTTTTGGACAGGGGAGCTGGCCTCCCAGTGGAGGTCTCAAAACCAGGCTGAGGAGCTAAGAGTCTTCCTTGAGGGAGGAGAAGCACCCCCAAGAAGTCATGGAAGCCGGGAGGTACAGTGGCTACATTTGCACTGTTAACAACTGCCTGTCACTGGTCCATAATCGTTAGATGCTAATGAAGAGTAATCCTGGGACCAGATCCATTCCAGCTATGGTGGAAGGTTGGGAAGAATTTGTTGTAGGACTTCTTCAGGGCTCCCAGGCTGTGTGGAGGGCTTAGACTTGGCCTTGCCCGTGGGAGGAGGCAGAGGGTAAACAGGAAAAGGGACAGAAACCTGTGGTATCAGAGTGTAGGTCCCACCTTCCCCAGAAAGATGAAAGAACATGACACTTGCTTAGTGCCTTCTATATGCAAAATGCCACACCACTGGATTTCCTGGGGCAAGGGAATGGCTGAATCCTTCCAAGAATCCTGTGAGGTAGGTGCTATCATGGCCCCCATTTTTTAGATCAGGACCATGAGACTCAGAAAGGTGAGGTGACTTGTCTAAGGGCAAGAGAGATGACAACTGGGGTCAGACTAGATTTGCTGGCTCTAAGTCCTGTATTTGCCCCATTCCACACCCCAGTGACTCAAGAGTTGATAATTCCTGGTTTCGGCCCTTGATCACCAGAGAGGCAAGATAGCATGGAACCCTGGCACCACCCATACTAGCTGTGTGACCTTTGTAAAGTTACTTTACCTCTCTGTGCCTGAGTTTTCTCATATGTAAAATGAGGGGTAATAATAGTATTTACCTCAAGCTTAGTGACAGGATTAACTGAATTTATAAATGTAAATCACAGAAGATAATGTCTAATTCATGGTGTGTGTTAAATATATATGTATTAGGTATTCATCTTATTATTCTTATTATCATAATTGGGGGCAGGGTGGCTTTCACATCACCTGGGACAGTCTTATCAGGCCTCTGAGTTAGGATTTACATATTGGAAAGAAGTTGAATGTTATTGCTGAAGAAGAGTCCTAAAGATTTATCCAGACACCAGAGGTACATGTTGAAAAGTTTAGCAGGTATGAACTGACAACCCAAACTTGGAAGTGAAAAATATGTCATGGGATGCCTGGGTGGCTCAGTCAGTTAAGCATCCAACTCTTGATTTTGGCTCAGGTCATGATCTCAGGGTCATGAGATCGAGCCCAGCATGGGGCTCTGCACTGGGTGTAGAGCCCACTTAAGATTCTCTCTCTCTCCCTCTCCCTTTACCCCTCCCCCTCTATAAAAAGGAAGGGAGGGAGGGATGGTGGGAGGAAATTCACATTTACTGATACTACTTAAATAAAATCTAACTTTGAGTCCTGATGCCGCTGAGCTTGTTGGGAAATTCTACCCCAGTTATTCCTGTGGCCCCTGAATGTCTCAATTATCTATTGCCATATAACAAGCCGCCCAACACTTAGAGGCTTAAAACAACAGCTATCATTCTCTCACTCACAAACCGCCATCTGGGCAGAGCTCAGTGGGGACAGCTTGCTTCTGCTTCATTTGGGATCAGTGGAGGCAGCATGACCAGAGGTTGGAGGATTTGCTTACAAGATGGCTCAGTCCCACGGCTGCCAAGTTGGCGCCGGCTGTCAGCTGGGCGCTCGGGGGGCTGTGGGTTGGGGGTCAGGCTAAGAGCAATGGCTCAGTATTTGCTAATTCTGTGTTCACGGACACTTTAAGGAACGTAGCTACTGCGAATAACGAATACAGGGAATAAAAAGGAATAATACAGTGGATAAAAAAGAAGCTGCAGGAGCAAATGACTGGCCGGTTGAAGCAGGTGGGAGAGCAAGACAGCGCAGGGGAGAAGGGTGTCAAGGGCTCCGCCTCACCTCCCTGCCCTTGCCCTACTCAGGGGTCAGAGTCACCGAGGTGGACTGGCACAGCCGGAAAAATGGTGCTGCCCACCACACCCAGGAGTACCCCGGCCCTGAGCTGGTGGTTCGCAGGGGCCAGGTGTTCACCTTGCGGCTGGAGCTGAGCAGACCCCTGGAGGACCAGGAGACCATCATCTTCACCGTGGAGACAGGTACCTGTCTCGCCAGCGCCCCGTGCTGGTCTACATCCAGAAAGATCTGTCCTGTGACCAGTGACCTGAGACCTCTTGGTCATCAACCCAGACTGGAGGGAAGCAGGTCCCAACCCCTGCAGGTGGGCGAGCTCTGACCCCTAGAGGCTCCTGATGACACTTGCTGAGGATGGCTGGCAGGTACTGCCAGCAGGTGATGAGACAGATGCCACAGCTCTGGAATTTTCTGCCTACTAAGGAATCCTAGGGCTCTGGAAAACTGTGGAAATTCTTCAGATACCTTTGGGGCCCAAGCTTTTCTTTCCTTTTTTTTTTTTTTTTTTTTTTAAGATTTTATTTATTTATTCATGACAGACTCACAGAGAGAGAGAGAGGCAGAGACACAGGCAGAGGGAGAAGCAGGCTCCATGCAGGGAGCCCGACATGGGACTTGATCCCAGGTCTCCAGGATCACGCCCTGGGCTGAAGGCAGCGCTAAACCCCTGGGCCACCAGGGCTGCCCACTTTTCTTTCCTTGACAGACGAATGGCAGACTTTGGTTTCAGGGGTCCTGTTACTTTCTCCTAGATCCAGGAGGTGGGTGGGACATGGGGACAGTGGAGGTGGCCCCCAACAGTGTCCTGGAAATTCAGGAAGTGAACATTGCAGTGGATTCCAGGCTTGTAGCTTTTCTTTTCTTCCCTAGAGCTGGGTTTCCTAGGGGCACCTGGATCTCCCGATTCCCTCTCCTCTCTGCCAGGACCCCAGGCATCTGAGGACTGCCACACCAAAGCTGTGTTCCAGATATCGGAGCCAGATGTGGGCCAGAACTGGACAGCGGTGGAGGAGGCTCAGACGGAGAACACCATGACCGTCAGCATCACCAGCCCTCCCAATGCTGTCATTGGCCGCTACCTGATGAGGACCAGGGTCTCCTCTCGCCGAAAGCAAAATGACCGGAAGCTGGGCGAATTTGTTCTCCTTTTCAACCCATGGTGCCCAGGTAGGAGCTGGCAAGTCCAAGGCAGAGGATTTCCTAGAAGCTGTCCTAGAGGTGGGCCCGCCCTTAGCAGGGGATCTGGGAGGCAGGCTAAGCAACAGGCAGGTGAGTGCCAAAACAGCTGGGCCTAGGCAGAGGTGAGCCCTGGGCAGAGGAACCCGGTAGCAGGTGCTACAAAGGATCCTATGCCAGGGGGCAGGGATCAGTGGTTTCCAGTATGAGGGGGCAGTCGGCAAGCATGGGGCCTTGTGGGAGGAGAGCCCCAAGCTCTTGCCATCAGCAGCCTTGGTTTAGTCCCCGTGCTGCTAACTCGCCTCCCTCCATGAGTCCTGGTTTCCCCATCTGTGATGTGGGAGTTATAACAGGGCCTACCCCTTGGGATAATGGTGAGAAATCATAGTGCTAATGCTTGTGATGTACACAGGACATGGTAAGGAGTACTGGGGGCAGTACTCTTATTAATATTTAAGAAACATAAGGCTGCTGTCGGCATCAAGCGGGGTCATCTTGCTAAAGTCCCTCAGTCTGGGGCTGGGTGGGGGTGTCCTCGCCTGGGTAATGGACTCCCCCTGGTGGAATGGGGCTTAGCCAGAAGGCAGCCCAGGGGCCCGCCAGCCCCTCTTGCCCTCCCTGTCCCAAGTTTCCAGGCACTCCCCAATGTAGCCCCTGCCCCAGGCCTGCAAGGCGAGAGAGCTCCAGCCCAAGCCGGGCCTGACAACTGCTTTTCAGAGGACGATGTGTTTCTGGACTCAGAGGAGGAGAGACAGGAGTACGTGCTGAACGACAGTGGGATCATCTTCCGAGGCGTGGAGAAACACATCCGAGCCCAGGGCTGGAACTACGGGCAGGTCTCCAGGGGCACAGGCTAGCGGGGGGAGGCAGGCTGGGGTGTGCAGAAAGTCAGCGCAGGAGCCCTTGAGCCTGCTCACCTCCTCCCGGCAGGGACAAGCGAGGCTGACCCCTAGAGCAAATCCGCTCATTCACTACTCTTAGCTGTGCCGAGGCCTGCGCTGGGTCCTTGGACGGGGAGGTGCTTTGGATGCAGCGCAGTACAGAAGAATAAATAGCTTCAGAGCCCGGGGGGTGGGGATGAGGTTGGTTCTCAGTCTTGGGCAAGCTCCTGAGTCCCAGGGAGGGCTCTTCAAAACACACAGGTGGCTGGGCCCCACCCAGAGGCATTGATTCAGGAGACCTGGGGTGCGGCCTGAGAATGTGCATTTCGGTCAAGGTGGTCCTGCTGCTGCTGGTCTGGGACCACGCTTCAGAGCCACTGGCCAGATAAATAGTTACAGTAAAACATGTGATGGCGGAGGGGACATGGGGGCATCAGAGTGGCAGAGAAGGGGGCAGAGGGAAGTCAGAAGAGTGTTAAAACCCCACCTCAGGGATTGTGGAGGCTTCATGGTCTTGGGGCTGAGTGTGGAGCTGGGCACAACGTGACGAGGCAGAGGGCAGAGCCCACAGCCGCATGGTGGTGGAAGTCAGGGAGCAGAGGAGGACTGCAAGAGGACTAGGTGCTGCCTGGCCTTCAGATGCCCTGAAAAAAAGTTTGGCTGGGCAAGTCCAGGACCCTGATTTTCAGCAGAGCAGCTGGAAGTTAGTCTGGGGTTCGGACGAGATCCTGGAGAGTTTAGGGTCCACTTAAGGGGTAACCACTCCTTGGCACCCACCTCTTCTGACCCCATATGAAAGTGAACCCAGGGCTCCCCACACCTTCCAAAGAAACTTCAGAGACCTTCAGAGACCAGGAATCTTAATTTGTATGCAAAGATCCTCCAGTTTTGAAATGTTGTCAATTCATGCAAATGTATTGGAAAAAAGTCATTTAAACAGAAGGAGTGTGCCAGCAGGAGAGATGCGGCTCCAGGGTCACCAGCTTACCACGAACTTTACCATGGGTAGTGGGGAGTCTTAGGGGTGGTTACTGAAGAGGGGGGGACATGATTACGGTGGAGATTCTGGCTACCAGTGACTCTTTGAGGGAGGGTTTCTGAGACTTGGGATGCTCTGTGGTGTTCCTGGGTGGAAGTAGGCAAATTTCCCTGCAAAACACAAGGGACCTATTGGGCAAGCATCATGCGTGGGAGGGCCTGGAATGCGGGTGAAGCTCTGGCCTCTAAGCACAGCCTCTCTGTGGACAGTTTGAGGAGGAGATTCTGAACATCTGCCTCTCCATCCTGGACCGAAGTCCTCTTCACCAAAACGACCCAGCCACCGACGTGTCCCACCGCCACGACCCCATCTATGTCACCAGGGCAATCAGCGCCATGGTAAGGAGCCCCACCTGTGTTCCCTGTACACAGTCTTCCTCATGGGCCCCTGAGCCAACCCCAGGATCACACCCTACGATCTTCCCAAGTCACATTTTGTTTTAATTCTCTATCACTGTCCCAAACCACAACCAAAACTCAGTGGCGCAAAACAACTACTTACTACGCTTACAGTTTTATAGATCAGGGACTTGGGCCGAGCACCATGAGAACGGCTTGTCTGCTTCAAGATGCTTCGGCTGGGCTTGTCTGAACACCTGCAGGTGGCTGCAATGGTTTCATGAGACCATATATCTGGAGCCTTGGTTCTACTGGTCAGTGGTTCTTTGGTTCTCTTCCATGCTGTGTCTGCTGGAGCTGGAATGTCAAGGTGGCTTGCTTGGGATCGTTTCTGGCTCCTGCTCTGGGCTGGCTAGAACAGCTGAGGTTGGCTGGGCATGGCTCTCTCTCCATGCAGCCTTCCCACGTGGCCAGCTTGGGCTTCCCCACAGCATGGTGATCTCAGCGTAATCAGACACAGCAGCTGGCTTCTCGCTGAAACAATTGTTCCAAAACAGAAAAACTGGAAGCTTCGAGTCGCACACAGAAATCCTGGGCCTGGAAACTGGCACAGCTTCCCTTCTCCCATAGTCATCAGTCAGAGCAGTCACCGGCCAGCCCAGACTCAGGAAGGGGATACACAGGCCCAACTCGCCACCAGAGGAGGCCCGTCTTTATTCTGTTTCACACAATAATGCTTCTTCCTCCTCAAAAGATAGCCAGAAGGCCTACTGTAAGCAGGTGCTAAGATAAGTGGGTGGATATCTTTGATTCCAGGAATGTATGAAGCTATTTTCCTCAGAGTTGATACACTTCATTCCTCGAGACGTTAGAGAAATGTTGAAAAACAGAGACTCAAAAGCTGTGACCGGTTCCAGACAGTGGAGTGTCACAGCCCTGTGGGGCTCTAGTCAAAAGTCCTAAACTTGGGGCTCACCCACCCTTTTGCTAACCTGCTATGTGACTTGGATGGTTCCCTCAACCCCTTTGAATCTGTCTTCTCGTATGAAAAAAAAAAAAAGGAAAGAAAGAAAATAACAAAATCTACTTTGAAATGGGTTGATATGGTATGCACGAAGCCCTTGGAATAGGGTCTGCACACAATAAACAGTTAATAAATATTAGCTGCCTCTATAATTTTGCCACCAACGGCCCCCCAAATAGATCATTTAAAAGAAGAAATGCTGTAAAATAATAGGTAGTTTCCAACAATAGGGTATCCCAATGGAAGGTAATTAAAAACAATAGATGGTACCCAAAGTAGGTATTTTAAGAGAGCAGGTGCCTCCAGTTTTCAGATAGTTTAAAAGTAAGAGGTGGCCCTGAATGACTGGTACAAAGTGTAAGATGCTTTTACAATGGCGTGGTCCATTAAATTAAGGGGATCCCTGGGTGGCGCAGCAGTTTGGCGCCTGCCTTTGGCCCAGGGTGCGATCCTGGAGACCCGGGATCGAATCCCACGTCGGGCTCCCGGTGCATGGAGCCTGCTTCTCCCTCTGCCTGTGTCTCTGCCTCTCTCTCTCTCTGTGACTATCATAAATAAATAAATAAATAAATAAATAAAACAATGGCATGGTCCCGAGGAGGGAAGCCTTGCCTGGTGGTGGACCCTTGGCCTCCTCTGCCCAGGTGAACAGCAACAATGACAGGGGCGTGGTTCAAGGCCAGTGGCAGGGCAAGTACGGCGGCGGCACCAGCCCCCTGCACTGGAGCGGCAGCGTGGCCATTCTGCACAAGTGGTTCAAGGGCAGGTTCAAGCCTGTCAAATATGGCCAGTGCTGGGTCTTCGCTGGAGTCATGTGCACAGGTACCCAGGGAAAGGTCCCCTGACCCCAAGCTAGCTCCATCATTTGCCTTCGTTTGCATACATGTGCACAGACCCCACCCCAAGTTTTTCCCCTATTGGTGATGGGGAAATAGGAGTCTGGTTGCTGATAAGAGAAACCAAATAGTTAAGTTCATTTGTGTGACTTTGGATCTTTTATTTTGCCCCCTTCCGCCTCCTGGGGGTGTCCCTTCTGCCTCCTGGGGGGCTCCTGCTTTTCAGTCCTTAGATGCCTGGGGATCGCCACCCGAGTCGTGTCCAACTTTAACTCGGCCCATGACACGGACAGGAACCTGAGCGTGGACAAATACGTGGACTCCTTCGGGCGGACCTTGGAGGACCTGACAGAGGACAGCATGTGGTGGGTGCTAGTCCCTCGGGTCCCCAGCCCATCTGCAGGAGGGATGGCCCTGGGACACATGACCCAGAGGCCCAGGTGGGGGGGCTGGAGATTTGGCTGCCCTGAAGCCCAGGGCGCCCTCCATGGGACTGAGCCTTCCCCCAGATTCCCTATACATGGTCACCCCTGTGTCCTGCCTCAGCTTCTTTGTCTGCTGTCTCGGGCCATGTGTGTGTCTCAGCCCTGGCAAGACTCTTCCCACAGGCTTTACACAATTCATTTTATTTTTTTATTTTATTTATTTATTTGAGAGAGAGAGAGAGACAGTGACAGAAATAGCAAGAAATGGGAGGAAAGGAAGAAGCAGAGCCTCTGCTGAGCAGGGAGCCCAACGCAGGGCTGGACGCAGGGCTGGACACAGGGCTCCAAGCCAGGACCCTGGGATCATGACCGGAGCCAAGGGTAGACGCTCAACCACTGACCCACTCGGGCATCGCTAAACAATTCATTTTAATGTGATTTTTTAAATAGGAAAGACACGCATGTGCGTTAATATTCAAAAGGTACCAAATGGGTTATAGTGATGTCTCCCCCCGACCAGGTTCCCGCCTCCTGTCCTCACAGAGGCAGCGCGGCCACTAGCTTCTTACACCTCTTCACAGGGAGGCTCTGCAGACGCAAGGACACACATACTCAGAGTCCCCTCACTCCTCCACTTTTTACCGACTCAGTATTAGCAGCATAATGTAATGCTGTTCATCTGGCACCAAAACAAAAACAAGATATCTTGTCTTTTGATGTTGGGACCCCTGTCACCACAGAGGTTATCAGTTTACCCCCAAGTGCTTATCCAAATATTCTCCCACACAAAGACCACTGCCTCCTGGAGAGGAGTCCTGAGGTCAGCTATAAAGATGCCATGTCAGGCAAACCAGGGTTTCTCTTTCCTGTTTCCTTGTGGTGTGACCTTGTGCAAATAATGTTGCTTTGCTAGTCTCATGTTCTCATCTTTAACACAGGAAACTTCAAGTCTGAATTCTTTACCAAGGTTACCAGGACCTACGGAGCTCTGCATAGTTTGACCCCTACCTAACCCCATACTGGCTGAAGCCCAGAGATACTTACAATACTTTCAGTTCCCTAAAGACACAAAGCTTTTCTTGTCTCAGAGTCTTTGCACATGCTGTTCCTTCTGCCTGGAACACTATTCCCTTCACTCTTCCAATGGCTAATCCTTTCTTATTTTTTTAAAGATTTTATTTATTTATTCATGAGACACACAGAGAAAGAAAGAGAGGCAGAGACACAGGCAGAGAAAGAACCAGGCTCCATGCAGGGAACCCAATGTGGGACATGATCCCAGGACTCCAGGATCATGCCCTGGGCCAAAGGCAGGTACTAAACCACTGAGCCACCCAGGGATCCCCTAATCCTTTCTTATTTAAGCCTCATCTTAGATGTCATTTTCCTAGAACAGGTTTCCAGTAGTCACTTGCCATTCAGGTCTCTTTTTTCACAGCATTTATTGGTACTTGTATTTGTTTTCTCTATCTGCTTACCTACTTTTGCCTGTCTCCCTAACTTTCTCCTTTATTAGAATGTAAGCTGCATGAGGGCAAAATGTTCTGTCTTCTTTGTGATTGTATTTGTACCTTGAACAACACATATGTGCACACACACATACATATACCTACATATATAGAGAATATATATACACACATATATATACCTACCTAGAGTTTGGGGCCAGGGCCTGGCTCACAATAGGAACTTGCCATCCCATGGGCCTCTGTACTCACTGAAGGCCATCCTGCCCCATCTTCTCTCTGTGGCAGGAATTTCCACGTCTGGAATGAGAGTTGGTTCGCCCGCCGGGACCTGGGCCCCTCTTACAATGGTTGGCAGGTTCTGGACGCCACCCCCCAGGAGGAGAGTGAAGGTATGGGCTCAGCCTGGAGGACCCCGGACCCCCACTCCCCTTCACCCTTGCTGCTCACACCCATCCCTCCTACCCAGGCATGTTCCGGTGCGGCCCAGCCTCCGTCACTGCCATCCGAGAGGGTGACGTGCACCTGGCCCACGATGGCCCCTTTGTGTTCGCGGAGGTCAACGCAGATTACATCACCTGGCTCTGGCACGAGGATGAGAGCCGGGAGCGGGTATACTCGGACACCAAGAAGATTGGGAGGTGCATTAGCACCAAGGCCGTGGGCAGTGACTCCCGCGTGGACATCACGGGCCTCTACAAGTATCCAGAAGGTAAGGGCAATAGGGCGGCCCCCAACAGCCCCCCAAGATGTCCTGTCTGCCGCAGAGGGCCCACCGCAGACCAGCCTGGGCCGGGCCCTGCCCTGTGTGTTATGATGCTGAGGGGAGCACCCATTACCTGGCTCTAGACCATCCCTGCCATGTAGACAGTGGGAAGGGAGTGTGATTAACAACATGGATATGGAGCCAGACTGCCTGGGTTCAAATCTTGAGTCTCTTCTGAGTCACTTTACTTCTTTGTGCCCCTGGTTCCTTATCTATAAAATGTGGCTGATGGTAGCACCGACTTCCTAGGGGGGAAATATAGTACCTGGAACTGCGGTGCCTGGCACATAGCAAGTCTACAAAAATGTGGGCAGTCCTCATCAGATGAGTCTTCAGCCCCAGCTGGCAGAGAAGTTGCAGACCTGTATTTTTGTGCGAAATTGCCCAATCTGAAGTCTTTGATGATTGATTTAAAATGTATTAAAATAGTCCCCGAACCAAACACGGTACGTATGGCCGTGGTGTGCACCTGGCTCCTGGGCTGTCCATCGGAGCCCTTCCAGGCGTGGTGGATTGAAGTGGTGAAGGAGTGGTGGTTTTCCGTGGGGAGGAGGTGAGATGGCACAAGAGAAGCCGGGGGACGGGATGGGAGGAGCAGGAAAGGGGCACCCGCCTCACCAGGTGTGATGCCCCCAGGGTCCCGGAAGGAGAGGCAGGTGTACCGTAAGGCCGTGAGGAAGCTGTTCGGCGTGGAAGCCCCCGGGAGGAGGACCCGGGTCCGCAGGGCAGGCAGCCGTGGGCTGTGGCGCGAGGACCTCATGGAGCCTGCCATCAAGCCCAGCGTCACCGGCAAGTTCAAGATGCTGGAGCCACCCATGCTGGGCCATGACCTGAGACTGGCTCTGTGCTTAGCTAACCTCACCTCCCGGGCCCAGAGGGTCCGGGTCAACCTGAGCGGTGCCACCATCCTATACACCCGCAGGCCGGTGGCCGAGATCCTACACGAGTCCCACACGGTGCGACTGGGGCCTGAAGAAGGTAGGGGGGCCGCCGCCCAGGGGGGGCATGGAGAGGGGGACTGGCCAGCCTGACCCCTCTCTACGGGGACCAAGCGGGACTTCCCAGCAAGCTGTGCTCATTCCCAGGAAAGACAGGGATGTCTCTGAGCATTTGATCAGTGCTTTGCCTCCTGTTCCCCACCTGACAGGTGAGAAAGCAGAGTTCAGAGGTGCTAACTAATTAGACTAGTAGTAAAAGTCCATGGTCATCTGGTGGCAAACTTGAGTGCAGGTGAGGTGATCTCAAGCCATGTGAATATTGACTCCCCGGACAAATACCTGCTGGGAGCATTTCACAACCTATGGAATATGCCTTGTCATCTTTCTAAAATCCACCATATTCTGCAGCCCACCTGGCTGCAGGTGTCCTGTACGAGAAGCACGGACCAGTAAGAAACAGCTACTAAGTGCTCACATGTGCCAGGCTCTGTCCTGAAAATTCTAAACGCATCTACTGCCATCCCCACAGCGTTCTCTGTCCTTGCACCCTTCCCTCCTGTTTCTCTCTCTCTCTCTCTCTCTCTCTCTCCTCTCTCTCTTTCTCCCACCCCCTCGCTCCCTCTCTGCCCTCACATAACATTCCGAACTCGATTCAATTAAACAAAGAAACTGTTCCTCTGGGCCCAGTTTCTGGTGAAGCTCATGTGTTTTGACGGAGGGGAAACATGTGAAGGAGATGTCACACACCTTTTCACTTTTTTTTTGCTCCCTTATTCTTCACAAAATCCAAATTGCAAAATAACGCTGCGTAGGGAAATGTTAATTAACATGCACTTTCTCCTGGCTTTTTTTTTTTTTCATATTAAAAGTAATATACATTCCTTAAAGATTTCGAGGGCACAGAGCAAGATCACCTGTGATCCTACCACTCACCTCCAGATTATTAACATATTTTCCTTCCAGTTTTAATGCCTGTTGCTTTTTGCCAAACAGATCTGATTACACTGTGAGAACTCAGTGTTTATTAGTGTCTCTCTCAGTTCACATCACATTGTTATTCAAATATTTTTATAAGCTCTTCATCCACATCATTTTAATAGATGTGTAATCTTTAAATAAATATACAGATAGTTCTTTTTACATGTTGTGGGATTAAATTTGCTAATGTTTTATTGAGTAGCCCTAGAATTTGCATTTCTAACAAGTTCCCAGGTCATGCTGATGCCCCTGGTCCCAGGACCATGCTTTGAAAACCACCAATTTCCCGCCACGCAAGGAGTAAATGATAGAACATATATAAAGTGTTTGGTGTAATTCTGACCACCTAAGGGACATGCAATTTATTGTAGGGATTGATAGCATTATTGATATTATGAGTTGGGGATAATGATACTTGCTCATGAAATTGTTGTAAGGATTGAATGAGTTCATCAATGAATGGCTTCCAAGTGCCCAGCAGTAAAAGTTAGTAAAAGTTAGCTTTCGTAATTATTCATTGTTGCTCTTGTATTAAGGATTCACCTAGTCATGACCTACTGGACTAAGGAAACCCATACAGCAATGTAGAGTTTTGACATATGGATCAGCATTTGGGCATTCAAGAAGCATCTACTATATGCAAAGCTCTAGGGGAACATAAAGTGAACCAGGTTCAAATCCTTTAAGGACTTTTTCCACAGGTTGAAAACCAATGCCCTCAGGGGCAGGAAGGAAACAGAAATAGGGGAAGAACAGCAGAGGGTGGTCAGGCCAGGAGCAAATCAGATACGTTGTACCCATTTGTACCTAAAGGAAAAATACAATGGTCCAAAAACACCCAAATATAACTGGCAGTCCGCTGTGCTCTGTGGTGACCCATGTTCAAGGGAAATAAATACACAGGCAGGGTGTCTGCGGCTGGTGAGAGCCCCAGATGTCGAGGACCACAGGAGCTCAGCAGGCAAAGGACACGAGATCACTGAGTGGGGTACCCATGAAGGCTTCCCATTTTGGGGGCTGACTCAGATGGGCCTTAATGGGGAGGGAGGATTTGGAGAAGCTGTGAAGAAGTTGGCCTTTTTACTGGATTGGAAGCTTGAGGCCGACCTTTGACTCTCCTCCCTTCTCTGCACCCAGCACACCGTGCACACCATAGGTCCTCAATAAACAGTGAATGGATTCCTGTTAATGGTCTGAGAGATTTGCATCTGGAATGATTAGGGAAAGGTTAAGCACAGTTCCAGGAGTTTTTGGAGAAACTGTCAGGTGTCATGGTAGCCGACTGGCCAGAATTTGAATCCCATCTCATCTTGGCTCCTTGATTTACTTGCTGTGTGACGCTGGACCGGAAACTAACCTCTCTGAGGCTTAGGTATCTTCATCCGTGAACTGACAATAATACAATAATGTTCATCTCACGTTGGTGGCAAGGACCAAAGGAGGTGTAACTAGGAATGGAGCCTTCCCTTCTTCCCCCTGATTCAGCTGAAAAAGAGTATCAGACCCCTAACTCCCACCTCTGCTTTCCCTTCCAGAGAAAAAGATCCCAATCACAATATCTTACTCGCAATATAAGGAAGACCTGACAGAGGACAAGAAGATCCTGTTGGCTGCCATGTGCTTTGTCACCAAAGGAGAGAAGCTCCTGGTGGAGAAGGACATTACTCTGGAGGACTTCATCACCATCAAGGTGAGTCCTGTCTGCATCCTTTTCCTGGCAGGCCCCCTACACGGCTTGGGGAGAGCATCAGAGGCTGGGGGTTTTGTGCTTTTAGCTCCAGCTTCGGCTCTCAAGGGCAGAGAGAAGCGGCGTGGATGCAGGGGGCTAGATATAATGGTGGAGCTCAGTAGGAGAGCAGATGGATGCAAGGGGTAGCCATGATTCCTACCCACACCAGGCTCCAGCCAGTGTTCCTGCTGGGACCCATGGGTTTCTTGGGGGAGCGTGGAGGGGGACAATGACTTATGGGGATTACCCCTCCAGGTGCTGGGCCCCGCCGTGGTAGGGGTGGCGGTTGTTGTGAAAGTGACGCTGGTCAACCCCCTCCTGGAGAGAGTGGAGGACTGTGTGCTGATGGTGGAGGGCAGTGGCCTTCTCCAGGGACAGCTCAGCATTGAGTAAGTGTCAGCCTGGGAGTGGGAGCCTTCCTTATAGGATGGGCCATGGAAAAGCGACCAACGGAGGGCGGTGCAGGAGACTCTCGGCCTCCAGGAACCAGCTCATGACCTAGACACACCAGCCTCCATCTATTTATTTCTTCCTTCGTTGATTTAGTCATTAGTTCAGGTGTATAACTCACCCAGTCACCCCCTCACTCATTCACGTGACCCTTAATCACATGATCAGAATGACCTGTTCTCTGAGCCACTTGGTGACCTTTGGGAACACCGGGATGAACAGACAGGGCTCTGCCGGAAGAAGTGTTCTCACAGACGGGACTGTCAAATGAGGACAGTGCGATGTGTGCGGAGGGATGGATCCCCGGGGCCCGGGGAATCAGGGACAGCCCTTGAATAGGGATGGGGTGGAACCAGGGAAGGGCCACAGTGGAGCTGGGCCTTACATGATGAATCGAGAAGCTTTTCAGGTATGGAGCAGGATGGAAGGCTTCCCAGTTAGAGGTCTCCATGGCTAGGGAGTCAGGGAGGGTCTCCTAGAAGAAGAGAGATGTGATCTTGTCCTTGGGTGTGATTGGAATGGGAAGGACATCCGACGTGGGAGGAACAGTGCAGGTGGAAGCCCAGAGAGAGGAGGTGTAAGGTATGGTCAGGGCACAGGCCCAGCTGGCTGGAAAGAATGAGGAGTGGTGGCAGGGAAACAGAAGCTAGAAGCATATTGACAGGGCTTGAATGTCGGTCTCAAGGTGTGACCTTGATCCCAAGGGCTCTGGAGAGGGCAGGCCAGATGCGGAAGGAGAGGGGGCTGACAGTCTGCCTTTGTACCATCCCCTTCCCCAGCGTGCCCAGCCTGGAGCCCCAGGAGAAGGCTTCCGTCCAGTTCAGCATCACCCCGTCCAAGAGCGGCCCGAGGCAGCTGCAGGTGGATCTCATCAGCCCCCACTTCCCAGACATCAAGGGCTTTGTGGTCATCCACGTGGCCACCGCCAAGTGACTGGCCACCACAAGGGGCTGACAGTGGAGAAGATGGCCTCCTTTCCCTTCCTGTCCACCTCTTTGTCTCTCTTGAGTGGGAGCCAGGAGGCCCAGGTTCCAGTTCTGCTTCTCTTCCTGCCTCACTTTGTGAATTTGGGCAAGTCCCTTCTTCTCCTGGGCCTCAGTTTCACCATCTGTGAAATGAAGTGTTAGGCTCGGCAAGCCTTAAACTTCTGGACGACAATGGATGATGTAGGGAGCCTCTTCCATCTTCATCAATCACCCTCACCACTGGGAGGCTGACAGACCAAACATCACAATCACCGAGGCCCATCTGGCTCAGCCAGCTCCTGCCCTGCCTGCTCACCATCACCCTGGCCAACCCTTGGGCTCTCCTTGCTTCTCTCTCAGCTCCTTGGTGCTCTAACCGCATCCAGACCCAAGAGTGTCCTCCCGACTCTGAAAAGGATCCCAGAAGTGTTAGGGCTGGCACCAAATCATCCCTCAATGCTCCCATTTTACACAGAGGGAAGAGACTTGCCCATAGCCACAGGGCGAGCTGGAGACAGCATTGGGGTCTGTGCATGCCATTTACACCATCTAAGTTTTACCCCAAAGTTGTGTTCTGAAAATCATCAGATTTGAACCAATGGGAGATCTTCCCTCACTAAAGACCCAGGCCCAGCATCCAAGAGTCCCCTGCTGCCTGGAAGAAGCTGAAAATAGAAGAGCCTGATTGAATGGGAAAATGAAGCCCCAGATCTGATCTCATCGTGGTCATCAGGGGTCTCCTTCCACCAGCCCAGGGTTTATTCATTTTTTGAGAATGAGAACAACAGTAACATTGTAGAACCCACACCCCAGCAGCTTATACTACACACAATCATGTTCTCAGCATCAGAACAGGACAGAGGCCTCTGGAACAAGGACTGGAGTGGAGAGCACCAGGACCTGAGGATAACTGCACATGTCGGTCATGAGACTCAGCTCAGAATGTGCTAGACAGCCGAAAGAATTATAATGACCAGAGAATTTTAAGTAATCTGCACCACAACAAAATGGTTCATCCGCGGTAGGACACTTGCTGAATGCAAACTTAAGTGGGAATAATTGACATAGAAAGTCTTTGCTAAAAGGAGGTCAGACAAATACACGGACATGTGTGGTGGGTGATCCTTGTAACCGAGGCCCCCGTGAAGGCTTTTGTCTCACGATTCTACACAGCATGACGGCTTGGAGAACCAGAGGTGTAAAGGACCTGCTTTCCAAACCTGGGTTTGGGATGCTGATCCCTTCCAATTAAGAGGGGCAGCTGGAGGTCCAGAGCAGCAGCCACTTCCTCAGGGTTGAGCATCAGGAAGGAGTACTGAAAGCTGACTACAACAGAGGGGATCTCCCACTTTTTTTTTTAAAGTGTTTATTCATATGAGACAAAGACAGAAGCAGAGGGAGAAGCAGACTCCCCACAGACCAGGGAGCCCGATGTGGGACTCGATCCCAGGACCCTGGGCTCATGACCTGAGCTGAAGGTTAAGCAGATGCTTAGCCGAATAAGCCAGCCAAGCACCTGGGATCTTAGTAAAAGGGATGCTCCTTCCAGCAGGGAAACTATCTTGGCCCCTTGCAGTGGCCCCAGACAACTCATCCTTCAAGCAAATGCCAATTGCCCACCTTCCTCAGACTTGGCTGTGCCAGGTTGTGCCTCCCAGGAGGCTGACTCTGAGACAGAGCTTAGCATGCAGGACACTTAGCGAGGAATGACCTGGGGGTCAACACAGTGGAAGGGAAGCAGGATGGGCAGAGGGAGAAATGGAGTCATGATGCAGGTCCAGTGACAGCCTGGGCCCACCCCAAGGGCAGCTCTGGAGCTAGCATGACCCATGAGATTTGTTCCAGGTTGGGCCAGGGTGTCCGGGCCTTTCTATGCCTGCATCTATCACTGATTTGCCCCAGAAGACAAGTGACTTTGAGCAAGATAGCTCTCTACAGCAGAGGTCATCCCTGAAGTTGTCTGTGGTCAGCACTCCCAGCAGTTGGGGGAACAAACCCTCCACTGAAGGAAAAGCTAGACAATGTGTCTCCACCTGCGTTCTGTTCAACCCAAGGACAGAGCAGTGACATTACAAATTCCCTGTGCTCATGGTGATTACCTTCCAGCTGATGGAGACAGGCACTCAATCACAACATTTTAAAAGGTACAAAAAGTAAAATGAGAAATAAGAGTAAGCAAGTAAACAAATCTGTGGATAAGCTGATTGCAGTTAGTGATGTGTGCCAAAGAGAAAATAAAACCCAATGTCACCTCTCCCAGAGTTGCAGGGGATAGGATAGCACCACTTTCTATGGTGGCATCAGAGAAAGAGTCTCTGGGGAAGTGACATCTGAGCTCAAATTTTAATAGTAACCCCCCCAAAAAAAGATGAAAAATTAAATGAGTGTGCTTACTACATGCCAGAAACTGTTTCAGGTGCTTTATATATATTAATTATTTAATCTCATAACAACTCCAAGAAGTACATACTATTATCTTCGTCTTCAACTTACCTTGTGGCACAGCCATGGCTGGGCACCTTGACTCAGACAAGGCCTATGCTCTCTCCTGATATTTGGATGCAGGGAATGTTCAGAAGGCATCACAGATGGTGGAGATGGTGGAGTCCCAGGCAGTGCCCTAGCCAGGTCATTTCTGCTATGACATGGTCGTCACATGTTCTAGTTACCTATCACTGTGTAACAAATCAACCCATAACTTAAAATTTAAAATAATCACAATACTTATTTTGTGAATGAATCTGCAATTTGGTCAGGGCTTGGTAGGCATAGTTCATCTCTGCTTGACTTAATGGAGCTGGGACAGTGGAAAGTCTGGGTCAGGATTGTGTGAAGGCTTATCCACTCACATACATCTCTGGTGGTGGATGCTGGCTGTTGGCCGAGCTCCAAGCTGGGCTGTCAGCTGGAACACCTACCCACAGTCTCTCTACATGGTCTGGGCTTCCTCACAACATGGTGTCTGTGGTACAAGGGCAAGCATCGAGAGAGAGAGAGAGAGAGAGAGAGAGTCTCAGATAGACACCATATTGCCTTTATGTTTTAGGTTTGGAAGTCATCCAGTGCCACTTCTACCACATTCTAGTCATCAAAATGGTTACAAAGTTCCTCCAAGTTTCTTTCTTTTTTTTTTTTTTTAAGATTGTATTTATTCATGAGAGACACAGAGAGAGAAGCAGAGGGAGAAGCAGGCTCCATGCAAAGGAGCCTGATATGGGACTCCATCTCAGGACTTCGGGATCATGCCCTGAGTCGAAGGCAGACACCCAACCACTGAGCCACCCAGGCATCCGGTTCCTCTAAGTTTCAAAAGGAAACAGACCCAATTCATCATAAAAAGTGGAAAGATTCTGGAAGAGCTTGTAGGACTAGAAATATTGCCGTAGATACATTTGGAAATATACAATCTGCCATGCTGTTTCCTGCTGCCTGCTTCTTGACCCTCTGAAGACTCGGAATCCCATATTTCCCTATGTCTGGTCTATCTCTTACTATCCTCTCCAATTTGCATTTAATTTCTACACCATCCCCTTTGCTTAAGCCAACAAGAATCAGTTTCTTCTGCTTGCAGCCAAGGAGTTTGACTCGTGGAAATGAGCTTGGTTTGTCCCAGGAACAAAGTGAAAGCCAATGTGTCCAAAGTGTCCTGTGGCTCACTACCTTCTCCTTGATATTGGTCAGCAGTCCTAACCTTCAGTCTCTAGATGGTAACCAACAAGGGGGATTCAGAGGCCAGCACCTTGGCCCTGACTCCTCCAATAGCTTTCTGTTCATGTTATCTTTGCCAATGCTGCAGCCCTAAAGGGGTGTCTCCTCAAAAGATCCCTGGCCTCCTCTTCATTGGTGAGGTTCAGTGGTTTCTAGGACTATTTCTTAAATTATGCAGGCAAGGCAGAAAGGTGGCTGTGGTAGTTAGTGGTGGTGCTTGAATCAGCCAAGGTTCTCCAGAGAAACAGAACCAATAGGAGTATATATTGGACTTGTCAGCCTCCATAATCACATGAGCCAATTCTTTAATCAACTATATCTCTATGGACTACCAATGAACAATCCAAACCAAATTATATTTACACTTATAATCAGTCAAAAAAATACAAAATACTCAGATGTCAATCTAACAAAACATACAGATTTACATACTGAAAACCAAAAAAAAAAACACTGATGAGAGAAATCAAAGAAGATCTAAATAAATGGAGAGACATCTCTTGGTCATGGATTGGAAGACTCCCTAAAGATAAGAAGTCAATTATCTCCCCAAATTGTTATATAGGCTTAATGCAATTCTTACCAAAATCTCAGCAAGAAAATTTGATAAATTGGACTTCATCACAATTCAAAACTTTTGCATCTGCGAAAGAACCTGTTAAAACAATGAAAGACAAACTCCATACTGGGGAAAAAATGTTTGCAAACCATGTATCTGACAAAGAACTAGAATCCAGAATATATAAAGAACTCTCAAAATCCAACAGTAAAAAACAATCTAAAAAATGGGCAAAAGACATAAGCTTTTCACCAAAGAGGGTATACAGATGGTAAAAAAATAATAAAATAAAATAAAGTAAAATAAAATAAAATAAAATAAAATAAAATAAAATAAAATAAAATAAAATAAAAAATAGCATGAGAGCAGCCCCGGTGGCGCAGCGGTTTAGCACCACCTGCAGCCGAGGGCATAATGCTGGAGACCCTGGATGGAGTCCCACGTCAGGCTCTCTGCATGGTGCCTGCTTCTCCCTCTGCCTGTGTCTCTGCCTCTCTCGGTGTGTGTGTGTGTGTGTGTGTGTGTCTATGAATAAATAAATAAAATCTTTAAAAATATATAACGTGAAAGGCCATTCAGTATTATTAGCCATTAGGGAAATGCAAATTAAAACCAGGATGAGATATCACTATATAGCAACAAAACCAGCTAACGTTAAAAACCAGTGATGATGCCAAATGCTGGCACATACTCTCTTAACTTGCCGGAATAAATGTAAAATGTTACAGTCACTGTGGAAAATAATTGGGCAGTTTCTTGAAAAAAGAAACAAGCCACTAAGATACAAGCAACGAGTTGCACTCCTGGGCGTTCACTCCAGGAAATGAAATTTATGTGCACACAAGCACCTGTGCATAGATGTTTAGCAGCTCTATTTGTAGCAGCCTCAAACTGGAAACAGCTAATTCAACTGTGGTCCATCCATAGCATGGAATTCTACTCAGCAATAATAAGGAATGGGCTATGGATACCTGCAACTCCTGGAGGAGTCCCCATAGAATTATGCCAAGTAATAAAAGCCAGTTCCAACAGGTGACATACTATATGATTTCCTTTCTGTGACATTCTTGAAATGACAAAAATTCTAGAAACAGAGAACAGATTCGTGGTTGCCTAAGGTTAACAAAGACTGAGGATGAGAGTCAGTGTGGGTATAACGGGGCAAGGCAAGCACTTTGTGATGGAATGTTGTCTCCCTTGACTGTACCAAGGGCAGTATCCTGGTTGGGACACTGTTACTATAGTTTTGCAAGCTGTTACCTCTGGGGCAAAGTAGCTAAAAAGTACCTGGGATCTTTCTGTTGTTTCTTATGACTGCATGAGAACTATTGTTATCTCCAAATAAAAGGTTTAATTTTAAAAATAGCTGATAGGGATGCCTGTGTGGCTCAATCTGTTAAACGTCTGCCTTTGGTTCGGGTCATGATCCTGGGGTCTTGGGATCAAGTCCCACATCGGGCTCCCTGCTCAGTGGGGAGTTTGCTTCTCCCCCTGCCCCTCACCCCACTAGTGCTCTCTCTCACACGTGCACTCTGTCTCTCTCTCAAATAAGTAAAATCTTCTTTAAAAATTAACAATTGGGCAGCCCAGGTGGCTCAGCGGTTTGGCACCACCTTCACCCCAGGGTGTGATCTTGGAGACCCAGGATCGAGTCCCACATCAGGTTCCCTGCATGGAACCTGCTTCTTCCTCTGCCTGTGTCTCTGCCTTTCTCTCTTTCTCTCTCACTCTCCCTCTCTCTATCTGTCTCTCATGAATAAATTTTGAAAAATCTTTAAAAAAATTAAAAATAACTGATTTGTTTTATTGTGTAGTATATAATCCATTGTCAAGAATGTCACCCTGTGCTTAGGAAGGTGTATTCTGTGGTTGTTGGGCAGGGTGCCCCGCAGATCTATTAGGCCAGCATATTGGTAGGAGCTGCTTTGAAGTCTTTGTCTGCTCAGAGATTATGTGTATTGACTGTTTTATTTGTTTGGTTTTTTTTTTTTCCTGTGGGGTAAAGGGAAGGTCATGCTTTCCTAGCTTGTGTGAGTGTGAGTGTATGAGTGTGTGTGTGTGTGTGTGTGTGTGTGTGCTGCATATTTTAAAATCTTTTACTGAAGACTAGAGATTTTACATCAGATATTGGTCCAACTCTGAATTCTGATCCCTCCCAGGAGGGGCAGCAGCTACTGCTGTTTCTTTGTGTGCTCATTTTGTTGGCCTGGATTAATTCTACGGAGTCTATTTCCCTTGCATTGTATGGCAGCTGATCTTTCTATTCAGAGTTTGGGGTTTTTTTTAAATTCTTTTCCAGTCTGACTTCTTAGAGGTCACCCCTAGGTCAGTAGATGATTAGTCAGAGGTTGGGATGAAGCACCTTGAAGGCTTCCATCCTTTGCTGATGCATCAGTGGGTGGTTTCAGGAATGCATTCAAAGTTCAGGCAATTTACAAATACCCTCCACTCATCTTTTAAGTTCTATGTTCACAACACCTCACATTCAGCCAGGAAGGAAGAGCTGGCAGGTGTTCTCTGTGGTTTCTTTTTAGGTGCTCACAGCCTTGGGTATAACTCAGCCTTCCAGACCACCAGGAATAAGTAGGATCTTATCAAGACCCCCTCTGGCTGCCTCCTACCCACATAGCTGTTGTTAAATTTCAGGCTGGTCTACCTGTCTGGTGCTTGCCACAACCAGTATGGAGGCCTTAGGCTAACTGTGACATTGGCCTTCCCAGGTAGTTTGCCATTGAAGTTGCTGTTGGGTTTGACATCATCCCTTGGCATGTAATATTCTGCGCTTTTCTCTAATAAAGTCCAGCCCCTTCATCTGTAGAGCTTCAGTCCTCACAGCCTGCCTTGCCTTGGTAAGGACCTGGGAGTAGGGGACCAGCCCCTCTAAATGGGAGTCCATGGCATTTTAGCCATTTTAGCCATGGACTCCCATTGGTCTTACTGAGATTTGGTAGACTTTCTTTTTTTTGTTTGTGTGTTTTTGTGTTTGTTTGTTTGTTTTTGGTAGACTTTCTTAAGTAAATGCTTCTCAATTTGTGTCTAACTTAACACATCCAAAATTGAATTTAAGTCCAAATCCAAATTCCCAATTCCTGTCACCTCCCACTGTAGATGGGAGCTCCCTCCTTATAGCCTTTTGGGTCAAAAACCTTGGAGATATTCTTTACGCCTGTTTTCCTCTCTCATCTCATGACATCCAATTGCAAATTCTGTCTTCCGCCTTCTTTTGAAGATGCCCAGAATCCATCTGCCTCTTGGCACCACCATAAAGCCCACTCGGATGCCAGCCACCACCATCTTTTGCTTAGAATATTGTGGTATCCTCCCTCCTGATCTCTCTGCTTCTGCTCCTGCTTCCCCCTCCTCTCCCCTCTCCTCTAGGCAACCAGGGGAGCCTTCCAAATGTAAGTCACATCATGTTATTCCTGTGTCCAAATCCCCTCCATGGGCTCCCCCTCTCACTCAGAGTAAAAGTCCTCCCAGGCACCCTTTCTGGCTTCTCCTATCATTCTCTTACTTACCCACTCCTCTAGAGGCAGAAGGAGTGTATCAGTCAGGATCTACCATGCAGTAACCTGTACCGGGAGATTCTTTAATATAAAGAATTATTGAAGGGCGTCCGGAGGGACAGTCAGTTAAGCAACTAACTCTTGATTTCTGCTCAGGTCATGATATCAGGGTGATGAGATCAAGCCCTGTCACAGACTCTGCACTGGGCATGGAGCCTGCTCAAGATTCTTTCTCTCCCTCTGCCCCTCCCCAACCTTTCTTTTTCTAAAAAAATAAAATAAAATATTAACTATAATGAGGATGGCAGTAGTCAGGCATTAGCTAATAAGAAATAAAGAGCACTCCAAAGAATTTAGAAATTTTATATTTAATGGGCCGAAAGAGCCCCAGGAAGAGCCCACAGTTGACCCCCAACAAGGTGGAGGTCACGCTGGCTGGAGAAGACATGCTAAGCCTCAAACCCGCAGAGAAGTCGCTGTGTGCCTCACGACTGGAAGTTGCTGGAAGTCTGCCAGACACAAGGGAAAGCCGTTCAAGGTTTCTCCCTGGGGGCGCTCCTACAAAACTGCCGGGAGCCTGTAGGCCATGGGGTGCACCGCGGGAGCCAGGGCTGACAAAGCCATCTTCGGTGCAGAAGCTGGTGCTGCCGAGACACCCCGCCCCCCGCCCCGCCGGGCTGCGGGAGCTGCCCCCTCCTCCCGGGGAAGCAGTGCGCGCTGCAGAGCTGGCTGAGAGCACGCGGGAGGCGGGAAAGCCCCCCTCGCATCCTGCGGTGTCTCTCCGGCGCCCCCTGCCGACAAACCGTAACATCGCGCCGCTGACCGGAAGGCAGGATTTGGAGCTGAGATGCAACTCATTGATAACTCGCACCGTGACCTTCTTGACGTTTTCTTAAAAAGAAAGAAGGCTCCCACCTCGGTGCCTTTGCAATTCTTATACCCTTACCTGGAATCCTTTGTGTCCATCCCCAACCACACCTGCCAGGCCGGCTCCCTCTCCCAGCAGGCTTCTGCACAGGCTGCTTTTTATCAGCAGGACCGCCTCTGACCGCCCTAATTAAATAGCGCCGCGCTCACAGCGCTTCACATGCCCCTTCCTGATTTACTCCCCTCCGTAGCATTGGTTACCATTTGACATAATTCATTTACATGCGTATTATTTACTGTCCATCTCCCCCATTCTAGACTAAAGTTCATCAAGTACAGGAATTCCATTTTGTTCATTCTTATATCCAGCAGAGTTGAATAGAAGAGTGCCTAGTACACAGTAGGCGTGCAATAAATACTTATGGAGTGAATGAATGAACGAATGAATGATAATAAATTAGATACAGAAAGAGAAGGGGAACGCCAGCCAGAGTCTTGTCACCGAGACACTACCGCGGTCAGCATAATAGTAAGTTTCTTTGAGATTTTCCCCAAGGAAAATTCCATTTCCATTTTTATAGGAGCTTAACGTACATACAGAAATATATTCATATCAAAAGTGTGCAGCCATGGAATGAGAACTGGGTGTTATATGCAATTGAGGAATCACTGAACTCTACCTCTGAAGCTAATAATACATTATATGTTAATTAATTGAATTTAAATAAAATTAAAAAATTTTTAAGTGTGCAGCTTGCTGAATTTTCACAAACCGAATCCACTCAGGTAACCAGCACCCAGAGAAAGAAATAGAATATTACCAGGGCAGCCCTGGTGGCTCCGTGGTTTAGCGCTGCCTTCAGCCCAGGGCATGATCCTGGAGACCTGGGATTGAGTCCCACCTCTAGCTCCCTGCATGGAGCCTGCTTCTCCCTCTGCCTGTGTCTCTGCCTCTCTCTCTCTCTCTCTCTCTCTCTCTCTCTCTCTCTCTCTCTCTCTGTGCCTTTCATGAATACATAAATAAAATCTTAAAAAAAAAGAAGAAGAATATTACCAGCACCCTAGAAGCTCCCTTTGGGCCCCATCCCAGGGTAACCTAATCCTAAATTGTAGAAGCAAAGATTAATGTTTGTGCTTTATATGAATGGAATTACACATATCTGTCACTTGACATTTTATACAGAAGATTCGTCTGTATTGTTGTGAGTTATTCTATTGTAGATCTTTCATATTCTTTGATGTGTAATATTCCACTGCGTGAGTATACTACAATTTATCTTTCTTATCTTTCAAACAGTATACTACAATTTACCCATTTTCCTATTGATGGATATTTAGGTAGTTTCCAGTTTGGGCTACTACCAAGAGAGCTGCTATATACATTCTCATATATGTCTTTTTGTGAACAGATGCCAGTATTTCTGTTGGGTATACATCTAGGAGTGGAAATGCTGTATCATAGAACATGCATATGTTCAGCTTCACCAGCCAACCTCCCCATCCCACACCCCAGGGATATTCTCTTTCATTCATGTCAACTAACTTTCCCTGACATAACATGTGTGAAGAGCCCAGCCCTACACAAGGCCCTCAATATGAGGCATTCTGGAAATGAGTATGTTCTTTCTTTGACTCCATGCAAAGCACTGTAGCTGGTCCACTGGGATGAAACAGACAAGTAAGCCATATCATCAGTAAGAGTAGCCAAACCCTGTCACTATATAGATCTTACTCCTGAAAAAAAAAAAAGTCTAAGGTTATATTCAAAAGAAAAAACTCACTCTTTACAAGTTAGGATTGAAAGACTCAACAACAGTAATGATGGCAAATATTTCCTACTTCCTTTGTGCTAACCTTACTATGTATTTAACGTCATCCCATCTTCAATGAGGACTGTTCTATCACCCTGTAATACAAAGCCCAACTTTATTTTTTTATGTTTGACTGTGACAGTTGCAAGCCCCTGAGAAAGCCTGTGGGCTCCCTCCCCTGGCACCTGCAGTCCTTCTCAAGGGCCCCTCACCACAACCCCACCCCCTAAGCACAACAAAATGAGCCAGTCACCTCTCTCTGCTCTCTCAAGCCATTTTCAGACCTGCTCAGGAGCCTGTCTGCTCTGCCCCAAAAGCCACTCTGTGTCGATAATAAATCTCTTTATAGCCCTTTGATGTATATGTATGGTCATCAGTCCCAGCTATCCAACCAAATTTGGGGAGGGAGTCAATCCCTCCAACAGGACAACACCCGCATTTTATAGATGAAGAAAACAGCCTAGAAAAGTTACTTACCATCCATTCAGTCAACGTGTGCTGAATGCACAGAGCCATGGGAAAACAAGGTGGACAGATTTCCTGCCCTCCTTAGAGTGGGAGAAGTCAGTCAGAAAAAAAAAAACACAAATTGCTTTTGACTATATGGAAACATCACTACCCTCTCTTATAACTATTTACTAATTAAAACAAGAAGTTTTTTTTAACTTACCAAATTGAACAATATCTGACAACATAACAATACACAGAGTTACCAAGGATAAGAAATAGGCACCTGCCTACATTGTTATAAACAGTGCAAGATCATACAGTTGGAGGCTATTTATTTGGTGTATCTACTAACATTTCAAATGTCTCCCTCCTCTTCCTTAGTAATTCCACTTTTAGGAACTTATGCCCATATACAGAGGGATGGCGTCACAGCCAAAGAGGGGCAGCACTTGACATTTCCGTCTCCCCTTAAATAAAGTGTATTTTATTTCCGTATGGGTCTTTGTAGAAAGAACAATACAGCAAATGAAGAATTAAAATCCAACCCACAATCCCAGCACCTACGCCAGACAGGTCATACACCAGAGGCTCCCTTTCCCCTGACGGAGCCATGCTGCCTCCTGGTGGATTTTTTTGAGTACATTCATTATTCACCATTTTTAATTTTTAAAATGTACTAAGTTTTTTAAACCAGGTAACATACTCACGTAGTCCATAGTTTGAAAGTTCTAAATGGTATACAGTGGGAATTTCCTTCTGTTCCTGTGCCCCTCGAACTAGATTCTTTTCCCTACAGGCAACCAAATTGGCCAATCCCTGTACACAGCCCTCCAGAGATAGTGTACCCATATACCTGCGTTCAGTAAATGAGAGCTTCTTTTCTACTGCCTGCCTTTGAATCATGAATCTCTCTCCTAAAAACTTACAAAATTCAAAGAAGTATTCATTATTGCCTAGTTGTAGTCATGAAAAATCAAAGATATGAATTCCCAAAATGAGAATGACCAGGTCTCACACATCCACCTGCCATCATTATTAAGACTTATGTGGGCAGCCCGAGTGGCTCAGCGGTTTAGCGCCACCTTCAGCCCAGGACCTGATCCTGGAGACCCGGGATTGATTCCCACATTGGGCTCCCTGCGTGGAGCCTGCTTCTCCCTCTGCCTGTGTCTCTGCCTCTCTCTCTCTGTGGGTGTCTCTCATGAATAAAAAAATAAAAATAAAAATAAAAAAGACTTATGTGATAACGTGGGGAAATGTCTATCACAAAGGTTCCTTTAAAAACAATACACAAAGGAGAAAAGTGATAAGAATAAAAACAAATGCTCCCCCACTCAGAAATAAAAATAACACAACAATGACATATCATTTTCAGCTGCCAAACTAGGAAAGTGTATTTCCTTTTAATGACTGTTATCAATTCTGAGGAGCATGTTGTAAAAAGTATAGCCATGTGTTTTGGAACAGGGTAAATCAATGTAAGTTTTAATGAAGTTAATGAAAACATTGGAAATCTTTGACTCAGAAATTCCTTTTTAATGACCTAAATATAGAATGATCTTTATGCAAAAATAGGATCATTACATTATTTGTTAGTGAAAAAGCTAAATGTCCAACTACAGAGATCTGGTTAATAGTGGTAGGTACAATATTCACTTAATGAAACACTAAAGTCATTATAATGTTTGCAAAGATTTGGTGTTTGTTTTTGATGTTAAAAGAAATAGAAAGTTGAGGATATAGAAAGATCACAAAGCCCAACAAGTAGGCAAATGTTCAACAATGAATGGCCAGAGTGTTGGGAATCTGAGTATTTTTTCTTTAGTCATTCTCTAATGAGCATTTATAATAATACAATATTTTTTAAAGAAACAAGCAGAATACACAAACTGTGGAAGAGTATGCATGTGTGTCTGACCAAGCAGAATTTGTATTTAAACCCACAGCAAACCTGATATCTTATTCAATCCTCACAGCTTTAGACCAATTGACCTACTGAACTAATGTCACAGAGGCTTAATATGAAAACCGGTGAAGAGCCTAGAGGGAAGTCAAAATGCGCAATCCTCCACCCAAACCTCTTTCACCACCAGGGACATAGGAATTATCTTCAAGAGAAAATAGTTGGAATGCCCAGATGTCTGACTGCAGACTTTTCCTTTTGTTCTTTCTCATTGTTTAATCACTGGTTCCCAAATGCAAGCGTGCCTAGGATTTTTCTGCATAAGGCTGCATATACAGAACCATGTAGACCACACTTCAAGAGACTTTACATGGATTTTCAAGAATGGTTTTGAGCAGCCGGTATTTTTACTTTGCTAATCACTAGGCAATGCGTGACTCTACTTTTTTCCTTTGTGGAAGAAAATGTTCATTATTTGTGTGATAAAATAAGAGTTCATGCCTTTCAGCTCAGGCTAAGAGTACAAAACCCTTTGGGTCACCCAGGCACCTAGGAGGCTACCTGCTTAGCAGTTTGTTGTTGCTCAGGGCATTGGTTCCTGTGACATGGTCTGAGCCAGCCATTGATTCTTCTGCCAAAGGCTGCTGCCAAACTCACCTCCCTGACATCCTTACTCCTCCACCTTTTCCTCTGCTGAGATGTCCTTCCCACGACAAAAAGCCTTAGTAAACTCTTTCCACGAAGAAACTATCTTTTCCCTTCTCTTTTTTTAATTCAGGTGAAATTCACTTAACATATAACTAACCACTTTAATTTGACTATTAGAACTCAACTGTATTTAGTTGGATTCACCATGTTACACAATAACCAGCCAGCTATCTCTAGTTGTAAAACTTTTTCATCGCCACATATCCACTAAGTAATCCATCTCCATTCCCCTTGGCCCCATCCACATGCCCCAGTAACTTCTAATCTGCTGTCCCTATGATCTTATCTATTCTGGACACTTCAAATAAAAGGAATCCTATAATGTGACCCTTTGTATCTGGCCTCTTTCACTTAGCGCAATGTTTTCAAGGTTCATCCAAATGGCAGCATTTATCAATACTTCATTTCTTTTTCGGCTGAATAATATTTTATTGAATGTACTATCCCACAGTTTATCCATTCATCTACTGGTGGACAGCTGAGTTATTCCCACTGAGTGTCTATTATGATTAATGTACTATAAACATTCACATATAAGTTTCTGTGTAGACATAGATTTTCATTTCTCTTCGGGTATATACTTAGGAGTGGAATTGGAATGCCTGGCTGGCTCAGTGGTTGAGCATCTGCCTTGGGCTCAGGGCGTGTGATCTCAGGGTCTTAGGATCAAGTCCCACATCGGGCTCCCTGCATGGAGCTTGCCTCTCCCTCTGCCTATGTCTCTGCCTCTCCCATGAATAAATAAAATCTAAAAAAAAAAAAAAAAAAAAAAGACTTAGGAGTGGAATTGCTGGATCATATGGTATTTCTATGTTTAACTTTTTGATGAACCGCCAAATGGTTTTCCATTCTGGCTGCACCATTTTATATTCTTGCCAGCAGCGTACAAGGGGTCCTATTTCCCCACATCTTCACCAGCAGTTGTTATCCCCCACTCTGTGCCCTTTTTTCCATGAAAGCCATCCTAGTGGGTATGAAATGGTATCTCGTTCTGGTTTTAATTTGCATCTCTTTAATAATCAGTGATGCTGATCATATTTTTAATGTGCTTGTTATCTATTTGTAGATCTTGTTTGAAGAAATGTCCGTTCCATTCCTTTGCTTTTAAATTGAGCTTTTTGCTATTAAGTTATAAAAGTTCCTTATATAGTCTGGATATTAAATCCAAATCAGATATAGGATTTGCAAATATTTTCTCCCATTTTGTAGGTTGCTTTCGCACATTCTTGATATCTTGATGCACAAGTTGTTTTGTTTTGCCTGCATTTTTGGTGTCAAATATAAGAATCCATCACCAGACCTCAGGTCAGGATTCACCTGTTTGCTTCTGGTAGGTTTATAGTTTTAGCTCTTATATTTAGATGATTGATCCATTCTGAGTTAACGAGTGACATACAGAGTAAGGCAGAGGTCCAGGTTCAGTCTCCTGCGTTAGTTATCCAATGGTCCTAGCACTGTTTGCTGAACGTATTTCAATAAAAAGGTTTTAGCACTTCCCAAAAAATCAGTTAGCTGTATAAACAAGGCTTTATCTCCAGATTCTCAATTCTATTCCGTTGGTCTGTATGTCTATACCACAGTGCCTACTGAAACTACTTGTACTAGGTTTTGAAATCAGGAAGTGTGAAACATCCAACTTTGAACGTTTTACAAGATTGGTTTTGCTAATTGGGCCTCTAATGGCTTCTTAGGAATTTGAAGATCCACTTGTTTCTGGAAAAAAGAAAAAAGCCATTGGGGATCCTGGGTGGCTCAGCGGTTTAGTGCCTGCCTTAGGCCCAGGGCATGATCCTGGAGTCCTGGGATCGAGTCCCACATTAGGCTCCCTGCATGGAGGCTGCTTCTCCTTCTGCCTGTATCTCTGCTATTCTCTGTGTCTCTCATGAATAAATACTAAAAAAGAAAAAAAAAGCCATTGGAATTTTGACAGATTACACTCAATCTATAAATTGGAGAGTATTGCCATTTTAGCAATATTGTCTTCAATCCCATAAATAGGAGTGGTCTTTCATTTAGATTTTCTCTCAAGATGTTTAGTTTCAGTGTACAAATCTTTCACCTTGGTTAAATAGATTTCTAAGTATTTTATTTGGAATGCTACCATAATGTAAGGATTTAAATCTCCTTTCCAGATTGTTGCTGGTGTATAGATACACAATTGATTTGTGTGAACTTGGGCCCTGCAACTGTGGAATTTGTCAGCTCTAGTTTTCTAACGGTTTCTTTGGGATATTCTCTATATATGAGATTTGTCAAGGTTTACTTCTTTTCTAACTTCTGTATCTCTTACTTACCTAAATTGCTCTGGCAACAACTTCCAGTACAAGGGTGAATGGCAGTGGTTAAAGGGGACACCCATAACTCGTTCCTTTAAAGGAGTTTTTTTATGTTGGCTGTGAATTTTCCAAATAAACCCATTTACAAAGTTCCTTTCTATTCCTAATGTGCTGTTTTTACCATGAAAAAGGGTGTCAGAATTTTGTCAAATGTTTTCTCTGCATCTGTGAAAATGATCACGTGGCTTTTTTCTTTAATGTGTATTTCATTACTTTGAACCAACCTTACATTCCTGAAGAAATTCCTACCACTTCAGTAGTACATCACTTTTTTTCCCCTTTGCATTTTGTAGGTCTTCCCCCAGACATTAGAATAGTGCCCATTTCAGGAACCCTGGGTGGCGCAGCAGTTTAGCACCTGCCTTTGGCCCCAGGGCGCAATCCTGGAGACCTGGGACCGAATCCCACGTCGGGCTCCCGGTGCATGGAGCCTGCTTCTCCCTCTGCCTATGTCTCTGCCTCTCTCTCTCTCTCTCTCTGACTATCATAAATAAATAAAAATTTAAAAAAAAATAGCGTCCATTTCTATTTCTGTACCCTTGAAGCTTGATGTGCTCAATACTGGAGTACTGCTCAGTAACTACCTTATTAAACACAGACTTTATGTGGAAGAAATCATGGATATCTCCAACTCAAAAGTTGTTAGGTTAAAAGAAAAAGAAAAAAGTTAGGCTAGGTTATATGCATGTGTGTGATGCTAGGAGAAAGTTATACCAAAATGATTCCCCTCTCAATAGGATTGGTTACCATTTTTAGTATCTGCCTCCTACTTTATCATGTGAAAATGAATATAATCTCAAGTACTGCACAAAAGGCTATCAAAAGGAGTGTCTTCCAAAGATTTGCCAACTCACCATCACCAACAGCATGAGTATTCACTTCAACAAACTCATCTTTGCCAGTTTGGTACGTGGGAATGTCTCGTCCATTTTGTGAATTCTCAGTATGAGGCTGTGCATCTCTGTGAATGTGTATTAAAATATTTTATAAGGGAAGCAGCTAAGATTAGTGCTAACTTTTCCAGGGCTACCTTTCTTGACTCTATTAAGGACCTCATTTTCTAAAATTAAACACACACCGAATACAATATTCTTAAGAGTTTATTATAAACTAGTTTCACAGGCTACAAGGAAGTAAAAGGACTATGTACAGCCTGACGGGAAACAGGCAGGGAGCTGAGGAGGGCCAAGATGAGTCTAGGGCCTTGGTGGGCGCATTCCCGGGGGAGGGGGCCCTGAAAGGGAAACCAGACAATCCTGTGAGACTCCAAGAACAACGGCATAACAAACAAACACGTCTGTGGCAATCGGGCCCACGCCTCTGTGGAGCTACTTCCATAACTCTGTGGTCAAGGGTCAAAGAAGGCCTGAAGTAAGAGTAAGAAGTTTAGTCAGTGCCTGATCAGCAACTCAAATCCCCAGCCCCGACCGCCACCCCAGCCTCCCACACCCTGCAGGTACCAAGGGATCAGAGGGACATAACATACACACTAACTAGGGACTTCTCGGATATGTATGGATTTCTATGCTTATAAAACCCACCAACAAAAAGCCTGAACTAGAGACAGGGATCACCCACTGTGGCTGTGGGTTATCTTAAAGGCCACTATAGCGTGGGGCAAAGAACACCAATCTGGGAGGCAGGATGCTAAGCTCTCAGGGCCCATTATCTATTTCAACATTTCTCAAACTGGAGTTAAACAGAAACAACCAAAGGCCTAAGACAATCCCAGGGCCTTTGCTGGGGACTCTCAGAATGTATTTCACAGTGCCCCCAGAACACTGCCTTCTACACTGAGAAAAGCCCTGGGTATAGGACCACTCTAATTGCTCTAAGAGGGAGGGAACGCTGATTTTAAGAAATGCCTTTTCCCTCTTTCCTTTGTGGACAAAGTTGCACTCTTCACTTCCCTTGGCTTAAGGCCTAGAAGCACAGAGGTACAGCAAAATCTAACCTTCCCTCCATTTCCCATCCCAACATGCTCTAAAGAAGTCAAGTCACTGCTGTTCGTACTTACCTCGCATGCCCGGGGGAGGGGGCCGCATCCCCGGCGGGGGCATGCCCATTGGAGTTCCTCGACCAGGAGGGATCCCCATCGGCGGGCCCATGGGAGGCCTCATGCCAGGTGGTGGGCCCATCATGCCTACAGAGAAAAGGCCCAAGAATACAGCTCAAGTGTCTGCCTCGAAAAGGTAGCAGGCAACATAACAAAGCTGTCCACCAAGTTCTGAGACAGATGGACCTTCCACCCTCCCAGTCTCTCCTAAGAAACTGGGTCTTGAGCCAAAAGGTGGGGCTCCCTATGGCTCTTGTCTGGCTAGTTCCATGGTCAGTCACGCTGGATCTCAGAGTAATCCTGCTTAATTACCCAAACTCATCATCAGTTTCAGTCAATGTTTATGTCTCATCATGAATCCAGCTCAGGTTATCTCCCATCAGGTAGCTGTGGTCTCCTTAAAGGGCTCCTCACCTGGAGGCGGTGCCCCCCGGCCCATGGGTGGGGGAGGACCCCCACGGCCAGGCGGGTACTGGGTCGGGGCCCCTGCAATGCTGGCAGTGGCAGCAGCTGCAGCAGCAGCCACAGTGCCTCTTCCCTGCGGGGTCATCACCTAAGAGGACACAGAAGCAGAGTCAGGCAGAACAGGGCAGTGCAACACAGCATCCCACTCTCCCTCAACTCAGTTAAGACCCAGCAGACGTGCCATCCCCTAAGCTACAACCCGAGGCACCCGGCTATCTGAAACCATCTGCCAGAGAAGACCAAGCCTGAATGCTCATTCCCATCTACCAGGCCTGAGTTAAGGAGGCCCAGTCCAAATCATAGAAAGCACCAGCACTGTTGGTGTAACTACTAACAAGCTGTAAGAGAGCATAGCTCATGTTGTCATGGCAACATTCTGCCCCAAAACGGGCAGCAAAAATACCTTTTATGCATCTCTTTACTTCAATAGCATCAAAATAATGTACAATGTTAAGTTTTCCTTCTCATCTGATTCTAGGACTACATATAAAGCACAACGAAATACTGACATCCTGATGGTCGGAGGTTGGTTCTTCTGGACTCTTCCCAAACTGTGGGCCCTCTCTCTCTATCCTTCATTTTAATCACAAGAAGCTGGTGCCTTCCCCCAACTCCTTACCTGCTGGGATGGCCCACCAACCCCTCGGACTGGCCCTGCAAGTCCTGCAGGAGCCTGGGGCATTGGAACACCAGCTGGAATTCCTCTGCCAGCAGCCCTGCCAATCCCTGGGCCCCCGGCAGCTCCAGCAAGTGGCACTCGGGCAATGCCAGTCTAAGAAATAAAGAAATATGGTAAAATGCTTGGGACCTAGAGAATCAGAAGTACACTTTGGAATATCATTGCCAAGAGAGCCCCTAAGATACATGAGGCATCGAAACACCTTAAAAACACTACCCCGCCACCCATATGTGTTAATACCATTCCTCTTCCACCCAAGATTATGTGCCTAGCTGTCACCTCTACCATAGGCTAGAAGAACTTAAGAGAAAGTCTAGAGATAACACACCACAACTCAACCTATAATATTCCTATGAAAATTAAATCAACAAAGGGCCAGGACTCCATTTAAAAGGCTCCAGCAGACAAGAGCACTTGACCTGGCATCAGAGAAATGAGGTTCAATCCTAGCTGATTCTCACCTAGTGGGTGAAATTGGGCATGTAATCCCACAGTCTGGGACTACCTCCTCATCGGTCTTCTTTAGTATTAATTAGTACAATGGACTTGGGTTATCATATGACCAGTTGTGGTCACGAAGACTTACAATGACCTATATAACAGTAGCAATTTCTACTGGAAACCAATCCAAGAGTTATGAATATAGACATATACTTTAACCAAAAAATATGGTAAATCCCTTGCATTTATAATTGGAAAGGCTTCAATGTATGAGTCTCAATGTATGAGAAAAGAAGGAAATGATTGGGGTAAGTACTCTGTTCCTCACTTGAGAGTATTTTTAACATGACTTTTAAAAACTATACAGTAACTGGAAAACTGTTTACAGTGTTTAGTGAAAGAGCAAAACAAAGTATTACATATACATATTACACATAAATTTTAAAAAAAAACATGCATATGTGGACAAAAGTAAAATTAAGGACAATTATTCCTTTGATGATGTCTTAAAATGAAAATGGGGAAAACCTGGTTAGACGCTCTAAAGTCTGTTTTATTTCTAAATGGAGCTTGGTGTTTATGGAACTAAGACCGCCTGGGATCAAATGCCAGCTTCACCATTTATTAGCTGTGACACTCAGGCATGTTACTAAACCTGTTTATCTATTAAGTGGGAATAATTTATCTCAAAAAACTGCTTGTAAGGAGAAACTAAAATATTGAACTGCTTGGTATACAGCAGATGCTTAATAAATGTTAACTATTATTCTCTAACTGTACAAAATATATACATTCTGTTATTTGAAGTTAGGACTTTTTCTTTTTTAATTGAGAGAGCGCTCATGAGCAAGTGAGGGAAGGGGAAGAGAGAGAGAGAATCCTCAAGCAGACACCCCGCCAAGTGTGGAGCCTAATGTAGGATGGGATCCCAGAACCCAGAAATCATGACCTGAGCCAAAAATCAAGAGCTGGCAGCTCAATCAACTGAGCCACCCAAGCACCCCACAATCCAGCATTTTAAATTAAAGTCCTTTGGTTTCTTCATCCCCTCTTAACCCAGTTCTCCAGTTCTTTTCTAAAGATTTATTCATTTGAGAGAGAGTTAGTGTGCAAGTAAGAGCATGTGGTTCGGGGTGGGAAAGGGAAAGAATCTCAGGCAGACACCCCACTGAGCGTGCAGCCTGATGTGGGGCTCAATCTCACAACCTGAGCTGAAATCAAGAGTAGGATGCTTGATCAACTGAGCCTCCCAGGTGCCCCCTGGAGTTAAAGGACAGTTCAAGGTCCAGGTAGAATGCCATCACATTAAGAACTGACCAGATGGCCTTAGATGCCTTTTCTCCTGTGTACAGCAGCTGAGGGAAAAGAGGAGAGCTTTAAAGTTAGAACCCTCCAATTCTGGTTCCCCATTTCTACTTCCTACTTGTGGGGTAACCTCTTCGAGACTGCATTATATATAAAAGCAGGAGAAAAATCAGAGGATGCCTGTGAGTAATGCAGAGAACCTAACACAGAGTCTGGCTCACAGTAGGGCTTCCCCACCTTAACGTGGCCCTGGAGGAAGACTTACATCTTTGGGAGGAGGTCCCTCTACCGTCATTGAGACCAGGTTCTCCCCTCGAAGCAGCACCAGACCAAGGACTCGCTTCTCTTCTCTTTCTGCTTGTTTTGAGTTCTTTGGCCTGAAAATGGATTTAGGAAAACAAATAAAAAAGCAAGCATTAGGAAAAGGGTAAAGCTCCATTCACCTGTCTAGGGGCCTCCAAGATCTGTTTTACACTGTTATCTCCCAACAAATGGTACAAAAACTTTCTCTAAGACAGCTCCTCTGGACAGTCTTCACAGGCTGAACTCACCGCCCCTTTAAGTGGCTGTCTCCTACAGCAAGGGGATGCACTGACCAAGAGACAGGATAAGAGTTAAAGCCCAGCCCTGGCTCAAATGTTAGTCCATAACTATCAGGAAGGCCTTTACACAGTCCAACCTTCTTTGACATTACCCTACTCCCTCCCTCCAGCTTAAGGCCTGGTCAGTGTGAGGAGGCAGCCGGAACAACTCAAGTCCACTGAACCCCACTCAGCCCTTTGCACGCCAACACCCTTCCACTACCAAGTCAGCCCCATAGAATAAGTCACTACAGTCCTCATCTCACCTCAGAAATAGAAACAATAAAAGAATTAACTATATAGAAATTACACCTCTGTCCTCAAAGCACAAAAACAGACATTCCCAATGTAACTACCACAACAGGAGAGCAAATTATATAGGTGACCCTTGAACAACATGGGTTTGAACTGTGTGGGGCCACTTGTATGTAGTTTTTTTTTTTTTGATACAGTACTGCAAATATATTTTCCTTATGATTTTAATAACTTTTCTCTATCTCACTTTATTGTAAGAAGACAGTATATAATACATATAACATACAAAATATACGTTAATCTGTTTAGGTCATTGGCAAGGCCTCTGGACAACAGGAGGCTATTAGTAGTTCAGTTTGGGGCAGGGAGTCAAAAGTTATACGTGGATTTTCAACTGCATGGGGTCAGTGCCCCAAACCCTAGGTTGTTCAAGTGTCAACTGTAAATGTAAACTGAGAAATAAACTGTGCAAGATAGGGGAAGTGAAGAAAAAGCCAAAACTAATATTCTAAAAGCAAAGACAAAATGCTCTGATCTTTAAAAACTTATAGGTTTCCTTTTAATATTTTTTATATTAAATTAACAGCAGTTTTCTGTGGGTGAACATTTCTTCCTTTTTCCTTATCTAAATTTTCTTTTAAAATAAAAGCATGTATTGTTCTTCCATAAAAATAAAAAAAACATATAAAACAAAAAGCTACAAAAAAAATATCCCACCATTCTGGGTATTTAAATCTTCATACACTTTTATGTATTTTTAAAATGTTTTCCAATAAACATTTTTTTAATTATCAGAATAGTTTCATTAAAACAACAGGAGAGAACCATTTAGAATAGTTCTATGCTGACCTGCTGGCCCCTCTCTAATGTGTACCTGGCACTCAGCCATCCCTACCACACTGTCTCTTGTACTTCTTGACCTCTTGCCACAAAAAGAAAACAAGAGCCCTAAAGGGAATCAAAAGGAATTCATAGCTACCGACAACATAACATGGACCACTGCACGTGGCCAAAGAGAGCTGAATGATGACAGAAGTCACATAACCTCTTTGGGCCTCAGGATGCCTTGAATGTAATATGCACAAAAAGCTAGCCCACATTTTTTAATAGGCCAGAAGCTTAAAATCTGTGAGTCTTAAGACAAGGGAATTATCCAATTACATATAGAAGGGTAGAAAATATCTCTAATTGTGTCTATAAATGCCAACAAAAATCACTGGCCCCAAACCCACACGGGAAGCTGAGCACTTACCCTGAAGAGGGTCAGAGGCTTCTTAAAGCAGTTTCAGACCAGGCTGCATTGGGAGAGCCCTTTAGGCTACAGCTTTACAAATAGGCAATGAGGCCAGAAAATCAAGCTCTCCCCCCTTACACACCTGTGGGGAGAACATGAGAGCCCTTTACCCCAGTACCCAGGGGCACACAAAGTCAGAGAAACAAAAAGCCTAGCAGCCCTCCTTACAACTTTTATTCAGCTACAACTAGAGAGCAAGGCTTGCCGGGCTAATAACGAAGGAGATTTCTTAAGAGTCCAGTGTCCCCATTTAAATCTGCCCTCTAACACAGGAGAGCAAACCAAGGAACCAGCTGGCTACATCACTACCTGTCGCTTGGCCCACCCACCCAGTCCATTTCACTCACAATTTAAATCCCACCCCCATGCAGCCCAATTCTCACTTGATTTTCCTGAACTCATCACAGTCACAGAGAATCAAATTCATATGCTTGTCAAAAGCCTTGAAGGTGCCAATGAAGATCCGGCCGTCTTGTAGGATGCACCTCATCCTATAGTCGATGTGCTGCAGCATCTTGCTGCTCTTGCCCACAGTCTGCAAGGAGAAATCAGCAGGATGAGAGTCAAGCTCTTTTGAACCTATATATCCCTGGTCCTTCCTAAAAACCAGCTCTGGCCTTCTTTTCCATATGGCTCTCTCTCTCAACAGCTTCTCAGCTCTGTCTTCCTTTCCCGGGGAATTCTCCCACACCCAGTGTTCAGCCCAGACCTCTGCCCACAACTCTCTTACTCTCCCTTAAAATCAGTCTTTTTCATATTACAATTGCCTGTGTGTCTGCTGTGTCAGTTTCAGGGGTGAGGAGTAAGGTATCTCCAAACTAATCCAATCCCCCCATACCAGATTAGCCATCTGCCACTATGCAGGTTACAGGTGTGTGACTCCAGTGCTGCGGAACACCCACAGCCCAGTTAAAGGACGGAGTAAAACAGCTGGAATGATTGGCACTAAGGATCCAATCAGCAAGAATCTATTATCAGAAAGGAGCCTATGAGCTTGGAGGCAAGGCGAATGGAATCCCTAAATGAAAAATGTTAATGTGCCTCCAAAACTGTCTTTGGGAGGGAAACTTTCTGGTGGCCAGGGTGCTCATCAGTTTGAACACATAATGGTCTTTAAACTTCTTTATCAATCCAACAACCTTTTCTGCTTTATAGCCTGGCTTCCAAGGTAGCTTTGGTAAGACAGACTAAATAGACCTCACAACGCAAACTGCCAGGTGCCTTTGGCAGTTATACCTCTCTAGAAATAACCTGGCATTTGATTTGTGTATCAGCCTTCCAAGCGTCGTCTTCTTGCCAGTTACTGTGCTTGCTGTTCATCTCTGTAAGCTTGGACAAGAACAGGTTTTTCAACCCACCAATGTGTGGATCAGAACCTTGCCTAGAGACACAAGTTATGTGGCTCACTCTCCCTCAAATGACTGTGTTAACCAGCTACAAGCTGGTTAACTTAAGAGTCCAGTGTCCCCATTTAAATCTGCCCTCTAGATTCTAGCCACACAGATCTGAAGCCTTATGGCAACATTTACTGGTCTGTCCACCTTATAATAGCTAAGTCTTCCTGGACATTCACTGCGTACCAGGCACTGTGACAAGCACTAAATATCTTTTATTTTTTTAAACATTTTATTTATTTATTCATGAAAGATACAGAAAGGCAGAGACACAGGCAGAGGGAGAAGCAGGCTCCATGCAGGGAGCCTGATGTGGGACTAAATCCCGGGTCTCCAGGATCACACCTTGGGCCCAAGGCAGATGTTTAACTACTGAGCCACCCAGCAGTCTCTAAATATCTCATTTAATTCTAAAAACCAGGCTAATTATTATTCCTATTTTACAGATGCAGCCACTGAGGTCAGGAGAGGTTAAGTAGCTTGCCCTGTCTCACAGCCAGGAAGCTGGTTTGGAACCTAGACAGACTGAATCCAGTGCCTACTCTTCCAAACCAATCCTACAAACAATCCCGGCTTTCGGTTCACCCAACACGCAACAGCCACAGAACAGAGCGCTCTTTCTAAACACAACTGCGTCCACGTCATTGTGCTGGCTACATCCTTCCACGGCATCCCTCATCACCAACGGGATCAGGCAGCATGGAAAGCCTTTAGTAGCCAGGTTCCTGCCCATTCCTCCCATCTCTTCTTCCATCCCTTCCCCCTCGACCCCTGCAGGAACTCTCAACAGTGCGGCCCTTCACGCCCTGCTCTTGGAGTCCTCCCAATCTACAATACTCCCTTCCATCGAGGCTGGGGAGACTCCTGTAACAACCTGTTAGGGCTCTGCTCAGGAACCATCTACTTCAGGAAAAAGTTCTTATCCCGCCCCCCCCCCCCACCGTTACTTTTACGCAGTGCTTAATTACCACTCTGGATCATATTACCTGTGTCCGCAACTAGAAAGCGAACTGAGTGAGTTAGCCCCAGTGCCTGAGAAGCCAGACACGCTCACACACAGACCTGCCCCGCAAAGGAGTTGTCGAACCCTTCCTCCATTTTCGGTTTCCCTCCCATTCCCTCCTCCCATCTACTAGACCCAAGCACACTCTCTAGTTTCGGCCAGAAGTCCTCCCCCCTTTCCGCAAGTCCCCCTCAGACCCTCACCCCGTTTCACGAGTCCTCCTGAGGCTCTCATGTCTGTTCCGAAACCCCAAACGCGCATTTATTGCGCAAAAGTTTACTTCGTGCCTGCAGGATCCCAAGCACCGTGGCTGCAGCGGCGCGGACAGCCGCGGGCCCATCCTCGCCACCACCAAGCGACCCCGGCCTCCGTCCCTCGGTCCCAGCCCTCCCTTCCCCCAACCCGTCCAGAGGCCAAGGTCCGAGTCGCCCCCGCCCAGACGCGGCAGCTGCGGCCCGGGCCTTCGCCGCCATGAGCGGCCAACCCACGACCTCCTCCCGACCGGCCGCGGTCCCCACTCCACGACAGACTCGGAAGTTCCCGCGCAGCCGGCCTGCCCGTCCTCACCATGGTGGCGGTTCTGATGGCTCCGATTCCCGCCGGATTGCCCTCAGCAGAGGCCTAGACGCCCGCCACTGCACCGCTTCCCGCCGCCGCTACCGGAAGTGCGGCCGCGGATAAAATGGGGTCGGGTAAAAACTACTTCCGGCCCGGCGTCGGCTCTTGAGTTCCGGCCAAAACGCCGACCTGGGAGCCTAGAGCCCCGCGGGAGTTTAGGGCGGGGCCAACGTCACACAACTTTTCCCGGGATATTTGGTCACCTCCCTAGCTTCAATCCGTTCCGGAGCTGCCCGCCCCGCCCCTCCCCATTACCTCTGGGTCTCCAGGTCCCACCGCTCTTCCCCGGCCTGTCCTTTTCTGTGAACTTGCTGGACGAGCTCCTGCCTTAGCACCTTTGCAATGCTAGTCGTCCAGGTACCTGCACGACTCCTGCCCGAACATCCTTCAGGACTTCAGCTCAAGTAACATTTTCCCACTGAGGACTTCCCTGGCCATCCTTATTTAAACTGCAGCCTTCCCACCCTTACCTGCTTTATCTTCCCCCTTAATGGTGATCCCTAATATACCGTGTTTCTGTTGTTATTCCTCCCCATTAGGATGGAAATTCTGAGGGTATAGATTTTCCTTTGTGTATTTTTCGTTACCGCAATGCCTAGAACACTGCTTAGCTCAAAACATATTTCCATGAACAAATGAGTCAATCAACCAATCCCATCCAGTCCTATGACTTGTGAATACTACCTAAATGCTCAGGAATTTCATTCAGATTTATTCCTCTAACCCTGGGCGCTTTATTTAACTCGTGGCCAAAAACTCCAGCCACCTGCTTGACCTGGAGGTCTAATATACTAAATATAACATGGTGAGGGACGCCTGGGTGGCTGAATGGTTGAGCATCTGCCTTTGGCTTAGGTCATGATCCTGGGATCCTAGGATCGAGTCCCGCATCATCATCCCCGCAGGGAGCCTGCTTCTCCCTCTGCCTATGTCTCTGCCCCTCTCTCTCTCTCATAAATAAAATCTTTTTTTTTTTTTTTTTTTTAAGATTTGCATGGGCCAGAGCTGGTCTACAGTCATCAGGCAAACCACAGCTGGGAGCAGGGTCACCAAGGGACTTGGATGTGCATGGGGAGCCAGGGTGACATTGACGCAAAGCATATACTGCATAGTGTCTGCACCTGAAGGGCTGCAGCAAACAGATATATCATGCATACTGGGAGAAAATAAAAACAGCATAGCATGGTATTATATTCCATTTCCACCGGGGAAAAGATTATGCTAGGAATCTCATTGCTGACAAACAAGGGCAGATGTACAGCTAGGTTGTCTTCGAGGGATGATGGGGGGTGTCACTAGCAAGGTTGGACCCCAGGGATGAAGGCCTGAGGGGGCATGGTATCAGGACGGTGTTTAGGGGTCTTTAGACCTATGAATTGACACAGGGAATAGCTAAGAAGCCTAAAGCAGTAATTTGGGGGCTAGAGAACAGTTGGGGGACAGTTAAAGGACCTGACCCTGGAATCTGGAAGACTGCAGTGGGAGTGTGGTTAAAGGGTCCCTGGATCCAGAGGACATGAACAGACCACTGAGGAACAGCAGTACTTCCAGAGGGTAGAGAATGATTCAACAGAGACGAAGGAAGGAAGGAAATAAGGAAGGAAGGAAGGAAGGAAGGAAGGAAGGAAGGAAGGAAGGAAGGAAGGAAATAAGGAAGGAAGGAAGGAAGGAAGGAAGGAAGGAAGGAAGGAAGGAAGGAAGGAAGGAAGGAAAGGAAGGAAGGAAAGGAAGGAAGGACCCACCCTGGGAAAAGAGCCTTCCCAGAAGTCAAAGGGAGCTCGATAGGAGAGGTGATAGCCCTCCAGTGCCCAGAGACTTGGGAAGGCCCTCCCTTCAGTTGGCATGTCTCCAGAACCTAGGTCATCCTGCCCATGCAGAGACTCAGTCAGATTCCCCTGTAAACCTATTAGATTGATTTGGGACTTCTTGTTTCTCAAGGGTTGGATTCATGTGGGAAATCCAGGCTGGGATTTGAATTCCTTTCCAGACAGGGGAGAGACTGAGGTACACAGCCTGAGCTGATCAAAGAGGATTTTACTGGAACAAAAGGCCAAGAGAAATGGGGAAAGAATTGATGTATGAAAATTAAACAAGTAGACCATTCCTAGATTACTTAAGTAAAGCCTTCTATGTTTTTACTCCATCTTATTACAAGTCTCCATCGGCCACACTCTCCACACAAGGAAGGCTTATTCCCCAAATGTGTCCAGTTATATATGCCGAGGGGTGCCCCCCCCAACGACCCCCTCCTCCAGCCATTGCACCACTTCCCACCTAAGTGCATCTTTCTTGGGCAGTGAGGCTTGACTTAGGGCTACTGAGTGGCCCACATTCTGCACAGATGGGAAAACCCACCTTTCCTCAAGACTTCTGAAAGCCCCTCAGAGATGAATGAGGTAGTGGTCTACAGCCGGCAAGTCCTCTGTCCCCTGAAGTCTGTTACGAAGAGACAGCAGGCTAGGAGCACCTGGGTGGCTCAGTGGTTGAGCATCTGCCTTTGGCTCAGGTTGTGATCCTGGGGTCCTGGGATCAAGTCCCACATCAGGTTCCCCACGGGGAACCTGCTTCTCCCTCTGCCTGTGTCTCTGCCTCTCTCCATGTGTCTCTCATGAGTAAATAAATAAAATCTTAAAAAGAGAGAGAGAGACAACAGGCTAAAACTCCACCCACGAGCCCTCCCTGAGCATGTCCTCTGATACAAGATGAGGTATCACATCCTGCTCCCAGCCTCCCTCCTGGCCCTTGGAAAGCTTCTCCCAAGAAAGCTATTTCCTGATGGATTCTGAGGTGTGCCTTTCCTAAGCCCTGGCCTATCCTCCCCGTACATGCAGAGCTTCTGTTCTGTATACTCTGGGCTTTGTTGAGGGGTAACTTCTAGCCAAAGTCCTGTTCACACTCCCTGCACACTTAAGGTGTCTCAGGATGGATTCCCCAGAGAGACAACAAAATGGAGGGTTGAGTGGTTTCTCAGAGAATGAGGGCAGAAGCAGACCTGCAATGTGTGGCCAAGAAGCCATTCTGTTTGATGGGGACCTCTGGATCTCTGGTGACCCTGTGGAGGTGTTGTCTCCCCATATCAATTGGCCACAAGCCAGAGCTACCAGTGGGGAGGGTGCAGTTCCCTGTGGCTTCAAGCAAGCCCCAGCAAGGAACTCCTCTGCGCAGCCCCAGGAACAGTAATGTGGAGCGGCAGGGGTGCTGGCCCAAAGAGGTTATCTGGGCAGAGCTCCCCAGGGTGTCCACATACAGATTATCCTTACCCTATGTGACAAAGGCTGACCAAGTCTCATCTCCACTCCCTACAAGCACACAGCTCCTCCCTGAGCACGCCACCTTATCCTGTCTGCCTGCCTGCCTCTTCTTTTGCTGAGATCCACCAGCACTCCCTGAACACATGACACTGCTTCCCAAGATGGCCACAGGATGTTGGGTGAATGTGGATTTACTGCTAAAGCCTCCCCTGCAGCCCCTGCACACACTTCCCACCTAAGTGCATCCTTCTCGGGTGATGAGGCTTGACTTGGGGCTACCAAGTGGCCCACATTCCACACAGATAAGGCTCCTCTCCTGAATGTTCCTGAAGCCTGGTGAGGACCAGCATGTCTCTGAAGCTCTTCTCACACTCCATGCACAGATAGGGACTACTGCTCACCTGGCACTTGGGTCGCAGTCTGATAGATTGCCAAAGTCTTGCCCAAGATCCCTGCCCAAAGAAGGCTTCTCACCTTACTGCATCCCCTGGGTTCTGATAAGATTTGATTTACAGCTAAAGCCTCGCCCACACTCCCTGAAAATATCATGCTTCTCGCCTGAGTACATCTTCTGGTGAATGAGGAGGAGTCATTTTTGGCTAAAGCCTTGGCCACACTCACTGCACGATGAAGGCTTCTCTCCCAAGTGTGTCCAGTCGTGTATGCTGAGACCTGGCATACTACAAAAGCCTTGGTCACACTCCACAAACATAAGACTTCTCCCCTGACTGCATCCTCTGGTGTTTTCTGAGGGTTGACTTATCACTAAAACCTTGCCCACATTCCAGGAACACATAGGGTTTCTTCCCTGAATGTGTCCTCTGATGTCTGATGAAGGATGACTTCTCACTGAAGCCTCGGCCACACTCACCGCACATATAAGGCTTCTCCATTGAGTGTGTCCAATGGCATCTGATGTGGGTCAACTTAACTTTAAAGCCTCGCCCATACTCCCTGCAATCATAGGGTTTCCCTTATAAGTGGGTCCTCTACCTTGTAATTAAGTATGATTTCAGGCTACAATCTGGTTCACAGTCCATACTGCTGACTGCTCCAGATTTTGAGGCTTCTTTCGCTCCTCAGTCTGTTTGCACGAGGTTTCACCTTGGAGCTAAGGTGGGCTCTATTTCTACCACCATTATGCCTTCTCTAGTTCTTGCTGACTGTCCCGGGGGCAGGCTAAGGAATACACCTAAGGTCTCTGTCTCCTCTGTCCTCCCACACAAGGGTTGGGAGCCACCTTCCCTCTGTTGACCTTCTGTATTTCCACTCCAGCAGTTCTGAGCAAGATACTGCTGCTCCTGATGCCAGGGGCCAGAGTCTGCTGGATGGAACTGATTCTCTACATATAAGCCCAGAAAGATCTAGTGCACATGTTGGCTTAGGAATTGCTGACAGGAGAAGGCCAGAAGGCAGGAGGCAAATTCTGGGTAGATTTCTGGCTTTGGTTGTGCTGGAGAGAGAGAGTTTTCAGTTAGAGAAGCCCTACGTAGGGCCGCCGGGCAGCTCTGTCTTGTCCTAGGACAGAGCATCTTATGCCACATCTGTAATTAATAATACATATACAACACAATTTGTTCCTCACCAATAATTCCTTTATATTCATTTCTGCACATTCCATTTTCTATTGCACTCCACAAAATCCATAACAAAACACGTGAGACAGGAACCTTTCAAGTAAGCACTGTGTGCTGTAAACAGCTTCAGTTACCTTCACCTTCCCTTTCTACTAAATAATCTAAGCCATCGATACTGACATCAACACGTAACTGTCCATTACTCAGTTCTACTTGGACCTAACCGTCTTTGTGACCTATATGAAATCACCTTCATGACTTTTCTTATTACAAAACAAGACTGATCCACGTAAAAAGCCACTTGGTCTGAAGAGCTTCCAAATGTAGGAAACGGTATATCAATCAGTGGTTACAGAGATTATATATGAAATAAATTGTGGGGGCACCTGAGTGCTCAGTCCATTAAGCATCCACCTTTGGCTTAGGTCATGATCTGGGATGTTAGGCTCCCTGCTCAGTGGGGAGTCTGCCTCTCCCTCTGCCCCTCTCCCCACCTTCTCCAATTGTGCTCTCTGCTCTCTCTCATGCTGACTCACTCTCAAATAAATAAATAAATAAAATATTTTTTTAAAAAGAAATAAATCTGAATTTCAGGCTTCCCATCCACATACAAATACTTACTAGAAGTTTCTAAGTGCTAGGTTCTCTATTAAGCTCTGTAGATTCAGTATTAGACAAGAAAAACATGGCCCATGATTTCAGGATTCCAGCACCTTATGTCCAAACCAATCCCATCACAAGCACATCAGACTTAGCTATGGGATTTGCTTTGGCCAATGATGACTGAAAAGCTAGTGCCACTTCCAAACAAGTTTTAAGAGGTACTATGTGGATGCCTGGGTGGCTAAGTTGTCTAAGTGGCTGACTTCAACTCAGGTCATGATCTCAGGGTAGTGGGATCAAGACCTGCATCAGGCTCTGAACTCAACAGGGAGCCTGCTTCTCCCTCTTCCTCTCCCCCTGCCCGTCCCCTGGCTTGTGCTCATTTAATCTCTCTCTCAAATAAATAAATAAAATCTTTAAAATAAAGAAAAGATGCACTATGTGATCCCATCATTGCTCTTTTCCCCTCTTTCTTAACAACCTCATGACTCAGATGAGTCTGTTCTTTTTGTCTGAATTCCAGAACCAAAGAGCTGAACTACATCTGAACTTAGACAAAAGGCAATATAAGTGAAAAAGGAACATTTGCTATGACAAGCCACCAAAGTTTGAGGGGGTTTGTTATCACAGAATTATCTAGTCTAAGCTAACTCAAAAATTCCCCCTAGGAAAGCTTTAAAGATTATTTCAGTGGAAATTGGCCCACTTATTTCTAGCTGTAGAGAAGAAGAGACATCATAACATGAGTATGTAAAGAATTCGAGAAAAAAAGAAAAGCTTATTTTGGAAGAAAAACACTATGATCTCAATTTTTGACAAGTCTAAGAATAAACTTGTGCTGTCTTATAACCTAATAGAAATATAAAGGTAAAGCACAGGTGACAGAGAAAATGGTTTTATCGTAATATGTGATGGGCAAAATCATTAAAGTTCACAAATTCCTTAAGGATATGAATAGAGATACAGAAAAACAACAACAACAAAAAAAGTATGTGATACTAGTCCTCTGGATCAGCCTAAGAACAGAGAAAGAAATAAGAGAAAAAGCCCAAAAGAGCCCATGAGAGACTGGAGAACTGTAGAATATTATGTGTTGAGCAAAATAAAGGAATCGAGGCTTCCAGTATCGCGAATAATATGAACTAGGTCATTTTAACATTTTCCTTTGAACCCATTAAACGTAATAACAGAGAAGAAGAGAATAACAGGACAAGAGAAAACTAAAAATAAAAACAAAATCTAGTTAGGCTGACCAGCTAAGGCTAAATCAAAATCCACAGAACCAGACCAAAATGGATGAACCCAAAATTGATGGAATCAGATCAAAACACAAGGGACAAGATGGAAATGGAAGAAAATGTGATTAATTCATATCGGGGAAATAGCTATGCCATTTGAAGGAAACTGCTGAAGAAATTTCTGCCTGAAACTAGTTTGTGTCTCCAAAAATGTGACTCCTCTCTACATGTTTTATCTAGATAAAATATCTAGAACGGCACGATCTAATGTGGTAGCCATGAGTCACACGGGTTTACTGAGCACTTGAAAGGTGGCTAGTCTGAATTAAGATGTGCTCTCACTAGAAAATACACACCAGAGTTTGAAGGTTTAGTACCAAAAAAATCTAACTTTTCTATATTGCTTACATGTTGAAATGGTAAGATTTTTTATATACTGGGTTAAAGAAAATGTTATTAAAATTAATTTCACCCATTTGTTTTTGCTTTTTAGAATGCAGTTACTAGGAAATTTAAAATAGCCCACCTGACTCATATATTTCTACTGGGCAGCACTAAGCTAGAACAAGCAGTGGGACAACTCAACTCACAAGCTAAACCTGGCTGTCTCCTACTATATAGTCCACAACCAAGAATTTTTAAATAGTTGGGGAAAAAAGTCAAAAGAATAATCATATTTCACGATACATAACAATTATATGGAATTCAAAATTCAGGGTTCACAAATCAAGTCTTATCGGAACATAGCCCCACTCATTCGCTTACATGTTGTCTGTGGCAATTTTACTCTCCAAGGGCCAACCCCGGAACAGTTACAGAGAGACCATATAGCCCACAAGCCTAAATTTATGTGGCCCTTTACAGAAAAAGCTGGCCACCTCTTGATCCAGAGTAATGTCCTAATTGAAAGTGTTTACCAATCCAGGTTTAAACAACCAATGTAAGTTTTTTTAAGTAAATGAAAAAAAAAATATGACTTACGAAACCCAAAAGCCATATAAACTCTGACACGTAACTGTGCCTTTTGCACTAGAAGACATGTTCACTACTCTCTCCGTTGCCAACTGTCCCCCTCTCTCCCACCTCACTGGTCACCTTACAGTTCTTTATGCCCGACAGGCACATCCCTTCTGGAACATTTTAGCACAACAAGTCCCTGCACCAGAAATGCTCTTAACACAGACACCCAGAGTTCCAACTCCCTTAACACATTCTATCTTTGGTCACATGGTCCCTCCTCGTTGATTTCAAATCCCCAGTTGAAAATTTAGTCAGGCACCTCTCACACTCAATACTCCCTTATCCTGCTCTATTCTATCCTGATGTTATACTCTGTAGCGTTTATCACTTTCTAACATACCGTGTTATGAGATCCCTGCATCTAAAGCTTTTGGTTTGTCGTCTGTCACCACATACTAGAAAGTAAGCCCTAATGGGCAGGGGTTACTATTTTATTACTAATGTGTTCTAAGTGTCTAAAATGTTTTCTGGCACAAGTAGATAGCCAATACATCTCTACTGAATTAATGAAGGAAATAACACATCCTTACCCAACGAGAGCAGATTCCTATAATTCTCTAGCAACACTTCTTTGTAGAGGTTCCTCTGTTCAGAGCTTAGTCCCTTCCATTCTGCATCCGTGAAGACCACAGCCACATCCCGGAGTGTAACCGGTACCTATAAACAAGCAGTAGGTTAATAGACAGCAAACCACCATCCATTTTCCCAGTGTGAGGAGTCGATCCTTTCTGATGGCCCTGGAGAGCCTGGATATGTGAGAAGTTGACCTAGTTCTTTTCAGAGTACACAGTTCTCTGTATCAAGTTCTTTGGGCCCCTATAGGCTTTGTGTTAAAATCTAAGGGGCACACAGCTGACACATAAAAACACATTCCTGGCCCTTGGGATTTCACTGGCAAAAAGATCTGCAAATCAATCTGCAAGCCCCAAGCAATGCTCAGGAAAGTGACCTTGAGGATTCATTTTATTTATTTTAAACTCTGAGATGGATGAGGAGAGGATGGGCTGGAGAAGGAGAGCACAGGTACATGGGGGCTTGTGCTGGGCATCAGAGGACGGTGAAGAGTTAGAGGAAAAAAATGGAACAATCTTCAACTGCAAAGAAAAGATGGGGTCAGTGATGTGCATCTGTAAGGGAGGCAGATTACTAAAATCTGTCTTTGTAGGGACACCTGGGTGGCTCAGCGGTTGAGTATCTGCGTTTGGCTCAGGACGTAATCCCGGTCCTGGGATCGAGTCCCACATTGGGCTCCATGTGAGGAGCCTGTTTCTCTCCCTACCTGTGTCTCTGCCTCTCTGTGTATCTCTCACGAATTAATAAATAAAAAATCGTTTAAAAAAATAAAATCTCTCTTCCCTGCCCTAATGCTAAAAATAAAGCCCCTAATGCTTCACTTGTCACATAGCGAAGTATGTCATGTGTGCAAAACAGTTGGCAGGGGAATGGCAGTAATGTTCAAGGGAAGGGACATTTACAGAGAATTTAATCTTCTTTTAAAACCTGACACTTTATCAAGGTATAATTTAAAATTCACTGCTTTAGAAGATTCACCCATTTTAAGTACAGGCATTCCTTGTGCAAATCTCAGTTGCCATAGTTTAGTTAAATAACACCAAACCCCGACCAAAATGGTTCAAATGTCAGTTACTGTGGCATATTAACTGCAAGTAACGGCCTCAAGCAGACTCTGAGGCCAGCTCTCCAGTCCGCCAATCACTATGTAAATGGCAGGTGCACATCATGGCCAGTAACCAATTATGTCACTTCTTTTGAAGTCTACCTCCACACACTGCAGTCCTTTTACTATGAGTAAGGCCACTGTCTATGTATGGGCCTATTTCTGGACTCTTCTGCTCCACCGGCCCACCTGTCTATCCTTATACCAATATCCCTGTCTTAATGACCCTGGCATCATGAGAGATCCTGATAGCTGATAATGAAATTTTCCAACTTTGTTCTTCTTCAAGAATACCTTGCCTACTGGGGGGCATATAAAAACATATAAAACATATAAAAAACAAACCATGAAGAAAAATGAAGCACAAATACTACCATAAATGAATCCCAGGCACAATGTTGAACAAACACAAAAGGGTACAGACTATGTGATGACATTCATTAAAAAACAACAACAACAAAAAAGAAAAAAGCAAAAAGTAGGAAAAGAATCTGTGATGTTAGAAGGCAGGAGAGGACTATCCTTGGGGGAGTATCGTCTGGAAGACTAGAAGGCCTAGAGGAGTGTAATACTCACAAGTGGCAGTGTTCTGCGCCTTGATCTGGGCACTGGTTACATGGCTGTGTTCACTTCCTGAGAGTCTGGGTACATTTCTGAACTGCATACTTTGTTATATGTCTATTACAACTCAATCAAATATAAAACAAACAAAAACATGTTAACCTGGTCGGGTTAAAGTGCTTCTTTTCCTCAGAAAACTGCTGATGATCTACAAAGTCTGCCCATAGCAGTAGTGCACAATGAGGACACTTCCTAGCTTACACACCTGATCTTCAGAATTTGCGGCAGCAGGTGAAAGTGCCAAAAAAAAAAAAAAAAAAAAGTGATGTGATCCACATACTTTTAATACTCTGTGACCTAAGTGCTCACAATTTAGATTTTTTAAAAAGATTTTATTTATTTATTCACGAGAGACACAGGAAGAGAGAGGCAGAGACATAGGCAGAGGGAGAAGCAGGCTCCCTACAGGAGCCTGATTCAGGACTTGGTGATCCTGGACCCCAGGATCACAACCTGAGTCAAAGGCAGATGCTCAACCACTGAGCAACCCAGGTGCCCCTAGATTTTTTTTTAACAAGGAATTTAATAGGTATTTAACTTGAAAATACTGGAGACACATTTGATGATAATGCTTTTCACACCAAACGCTCCAGGCATAGGGTCTGATGGTGATAGCGACCCTTGAGGACCACACATAGCATATTACCCCTGACCACAGATATTACAGACGGAAGCAGGCATAAAAGGAATGAAAGGTTCGCAATGTGCATCCCTCTTGAAACTCAGAACAGTACAAAGACTCTACAATTCTAATTCTCTGATTCCTGTGAAGTTACTTCTTATAACCTAAGCAGTGGTGCTTTGTGATCACACATTTACCTGGGCTCCCTCAACTGCAAGTGTATTTTAACTGTCATCACTAGGGCAACTGGCCTTTCTACTGGGTATTTTAATTTCCTAAAAAAGAGAAAGCATATAGCCTGTTGGTCTCATGGAACTGCAGCTTCCCCTTAACTGTTCACCACCAAAATCCCCATTGTTTTCAGCAGCACTGCTGAGACTTCAACCTCCTATGCTAGTTCCAAATAAAGCCAGTCACCTGAGGGAGCACACTGCTGGTTCAGTTCTTAGACCTGCCTCTCCCCCAGGGGAGGACGTTGGCGCCTCTTGGCAATTCTTGGGAGCTGGAGCAAGGAACAAGATCAGCTCTCAGTAACACTCCTGCTTGAAAAGAGGGCCACTAAACAGCATGGTTTTTTTTCTCAGCTTGCCCCTCCTGGCTCAGGATCCTTGCTCTATGAGCAAACTGGAAAAAAGGCAACAGGTCTCTCGTGATTCGTATGATTTTACTCATATGTGGAATTTACGAAACAAAACAGATGAACATGGGGTGGGGAAAGAAAAGAGAGAAACAAACCATGAGAGATTCTTAACTATATGGGGCACCTGGTGGCTCAGTCCATTAAGCGACTGTCTTTGGCTCAGATCGTGATTCCAGGGTCCTTGGGATAGAGCCCTGCTCTCTCTCAAATAAATATATAAATTAAATCTTTAAAAAAAGAAACACTCAGGATGCCTGAATTGCTCAGCGGTTAAGCTCTGCTTTTGGCTCAGGGTGTGATCCTGGAGTTTAGGAATCGAGTCCCATATTGGGTTCCCTGAGAGGAGTCTGCTTCTCCCTCTGCCTGTGTCTCTGCTTCTCTCTGTGTGTGTCTCTCATGAATAAATAAATAAAATCTTTAAAAAAGAGAGAGAGAGAGAGACTCTTTAGCTATAGAGAACAGACTAAGGACTGATGGAGGAGAATGGGTGGGGGATGTGCTAAGTGGGTGATGGGCATTAAGCAGGGCATTTGTATGTAACTGATGAATCACTGAATTCTACTACTGGAACCAATATTGCACTGTATGATAACTAACTAGAATTTAGATAACAATTTTTTTTAATTTTTATTTATTTATGATGGTCACAGAGAGAGAGAGAGAGGCAGAGATACAGGCAGAGGGAGAAGCAGGCTCCATGCACCGGGAGCCCGATGTGGGACTCAATCCCGGGTCTCCAGGATCGCACCCTGGGCCAAAGGCAGGCACTAAACCGCTGCGCCACCCAGGGATCCCTAGATAACAATTTTTTAAAAATTCAGCAATACAAAAGTAAAAAGATGTCCAGTGTGCAGTTTCCTTAGGGCAGATATGGAGTAAAACTTAAAAGTACACTTAAAATTTTAATGATCTGTTTTTCAAAAATACCACTTACATTGAAACGCTTCCTGGACTCTTAATATATACTCTTGGGTATATTTTGCAACAAAGAAAAACACACAAATGACTAAGACAGTCTCTGACACACAGGCATGAGCCAATGCCTTTCCTCTTTCCAAGAAATAAAACATTCGGCTCAGGTCGTGATTCCGAGATCCTAGGATCAAGTCCCACATCGGGCTTCTCACAGGGAGCCTGCTTCTCCCTCTGCCTGTGTCTCTGCCTCTCTCTCTGTCTCTCATGAATAAATAAATAAATGGAATCAGGGAGAAAGAAAGAGAAAGAAAGAAAAAAAGAAAAGAAAAGAAAAAGAAAGAAAGAAAGAAAGAAAGAAAGAAAGAAAGAAAGAAAGAAGAAAGAAAGAAAGAAAGAAAGAAAGAAAGAAAGAAAGAAAGAAAGAAAGAAAAAGGGGGAGAGAGAAAGAAAGAGAGAGAGAGAAAGTGAATATGCATTCATTCTCTGGGAAATAAGCCAGCATTTCAGGGGGGAAAAAAAAAAAAACTAACCCGACTCACCAGCATTTGGGGCTTGCCTTCCTTTTCTTGGAGCCCGTCGGTAGCTGGAGAAGGCAAACCTGGGGGAAGAAACAGCAGCTCTGAGGGTCGGCGCCTATGACGCCCCCAGAGCAGCTCCTCTCGGCCGGAGGGGCAGGAAGGAGCCCGGGGCACTGAACCATCCTCCCCAAACCCCAGCTCGCTGTCCCCCGCCCCCCTCCCGGTGCCTCTGCAGGCCCACCAGCTCTCACCTTCTGCTGTGTGATTTTGAGTCCGTTCCTTCATGGTCTCTGTGTCTCCCCTGTCTTTCAGAGGCAACACCCGTCCCCTGGCCCTGCTCTCAGTGGGCAGAGGGTCAGGCGACATCATGGCCCCAGAGTCAGCCTGGCATCTGCCGTGAAATTCTGCCCAAGGGCCAGTGGAAGTTACCTCATCTCCAGATCAACTTGTGCTGCCTGTGCTGCCTGGGCTGACTTCTGGGTGTCTGACTTGTAAAAGCCCATCCTGCTTCCATGAAGCCAGGACCTGTGCTATGGAGATGCCATTCGACAATGCTGTGAGCTTGACTGTGGGCCCGGAGCCCAGGCCTCCTCCACAGGGGCCCTGTCCTCTCATACCTCTTCATTTGACGTGGCACCTCAGGCTCCAGGGCTTCCTCGGACTTCACTCCTTCATCCCTTTCCAGCCTGTATACCCTCAAGTCTGGCCCCTGCCACTCTTCCTTATCTGTCAAAATGCACAATTCCAGGGCACCTGGGTGGCTCCATGGTTGAGCATCTGCCTTTGGCTCAAGGGTATGATTCGGGGTCCTGGGATCGAGTCCCACATCAGGCTCCCCACTGGGAGCCTGCTGCTCCCTTTGCCTACGTCTCTGCCTCTCTCTCTCTGTATCTCTCATGAATAAATAAATAAAATCTTAAAAAAGAGAGAGAGAAAGAAAACCAGTAGTCAATTCTACTTATAAAACTAGATGCAAAAATCCTAAATAAAACATTAGGAAACTAAATCCAGCTGTACCTTAAAGAAATAATAAAACATCATCACCAAGTAGACTTTATCCCAGAAATGGACAAGACAGTTTAATGTCAGAAAACCTACCATGAGAGGACAACTTCCAGTTGTCTTTTAGTAAACTGATTAGGTGTGTGAGTGTTTGGATATATATGTGTGTGGATACATGTGTATAAATCTAAGGTAAAATATTTCTACCTGAGAATCTCCTTGTTAACATGTGACCCAACTGTTCACATTTTTGCTGTACTGGCATCGTCACATCTATCCATCCACACAGGTGGGTACACGGACATTCAGTGTAGCAAACCCTTCAGGTTTTCTGCATGCATGTAGATTGTCATAAGAAAATATAGGAAAGATAGGATCTAAGGGACTTAAATATTTACAAAATATATAAATGAGTGTAAAAAACCAACTTCAATCTGGATATTGTTATTTCCCAGAGAAATCAATTTAATTATCTTATTTTCACTGTCTCATCTTCCCAATGGTGAATAAATATCTCTCTTACTCCATTACAAGAGACCTCAGGAATGAGAATCTATCTATGGCTATACAGAAAGTATAATTCATATTATACATCTGCAGAAAACAAAAATTGTCAGCACAATGTGTCACAAAATTCCACATCTCAACAATACCTCATGGACAGGATCTTCTGGCAGTGCACTGATTGTAACAGGTGTCTCAGACACGGCAAGTTATACAATTTATATAGTACATCCAGATTCATTTCACTGTCCTTTTCTGTTTGCCAAGTCCACTGTGAGAAATCTATTTCCTTATAAAAATACAAACATTTGGAGGTACCTGAGTGGCTCAGTCAGTTAAGCATCTAACTCTTGGACTCAAGTCATGATCTCAGGGTCCTAGGATGGAGCCCCATGTCAGGTTCCCTGCTCAGTGGGAAGTCTACTTCTCTCCCTCTACCCCTCTCCCTGCTGGTGCTCTCTCGCTTTCTCTCTCAAATAAATAAATAAAATCTTTTAAAAAAATAAATAAAAGACACTTTGAAAAAAATCATAATTAGGGGGGCACCTGAGTGGCCCAGTCTGTTAAGCATCTGTCTTTAGCTCAGATCATGATCCTGGGGTCCTGGGATCAAGCCCCAGGTTGGGCTCCCTGCTCAGTGGGGAGCCTGCTCCTCCCTCTCCCTCTGACTCTCCCCCCTGCTCATGCTCTCTTTCTCTCTCCCTCTCAAATAAATAAAGTATTTTTTAATATCATAATTATGTTTTTTAAGATAAAAAAGCTAAACTATAAGGTTTAGAGATGCATATTTAGGTGACTGGTCTTAGTGAAACTGAGGGAAAGGTTACTTTTGGAAGGGAGGGACAAAGTTGTGATCAGAATGAAACAAATGGAGGGATATCTAAGGGGAGACCAACAAAGTTCTCCTTTTTGACCTGGGTGTTCACTTCCTTCTCATTCTACATACCTCTTTTATGTGGCTCTGTTTCCTGTGTTGTATTTTATCATAAAAGGGAAAATATATAATGGCACAAAAAATAAAACTGTGGTGTTAGGGCAGGAACAGACAGTAATTGGAAGAGAATAGAGTCCATGCATATTTGGGGTTTTAGCGTATGGTAGATACAGCATCTCAATAGAGCCAGGAAAGGATGGCCTCTTCATAAAGGATTGAGGCAAGCTGCTATCTGATTGGAAATGAGATTCTTAGCTCACATCTTACATAAAAATAAATTCCAAGCAGTTTAAGAGTTAAAGATTAGAAACAAAAAAATATAAACATTTTAGAAACATATAGAATATATAGAGGATTGTGGGGAAAGACAGATCTCCAAAAAAGAAAAAAAAAATACTGTAAAATCCAGAACCCATTAAGGAAGAAGTGGATAAGTCTTACTACATATTGATTAAAGACTGCAGTTTAGGGGCAGCCTGGGTGGCTCAGCGGTTTAGCACCTGCCTTCGGCCCAGGGCGTGATCCTGGAGTCCCGGGATCGAGTCCCACATCGGGCTCCCTGCATGGAGCCTGCTTCTCCCTCTGCTGATGTCTCTGCCTCTCTCTCTCTCTCTCATGAATAAATAAATAAAATATTAAAAAAAAAAAAAAAGACTGCAGTTTAACCAAAGACATCTTTAGGAAAGGTGGGGTGGCATAAACATGTATGTGTGTGTTTAATCTTTGCTTTTCATAAAAACAAAATACTGGAAGGATACATAGAAAATTAGTAAAACTGATGATCTACAGGAAATAAACCTGTCTTTATTTACATTCACATTTATTTATATCAATGTGTCCTGGGATGCAAAATATCAAAACAAAACCTTAAGTAAATGAATTTAAATTTAGCAAAGTGGCAGGATATAAAGAGTCAACATGCAAACATTAACTGTACTTATAAATATTGGTAGAAACAACTGGAAACATTTTATTTTTTTAAGATTTTTAAAATTTATTTGAGAGAGTGTGTGTGCGCACGAGTGGAGGGAACGGCAAAGGGAAGTGAGAGAAAATTTATTTATTTGAGAGAGAGAGAGTGTGTGTGCATGCATGAGTGGAGGGAACAGCAGAGGGAAAGTGAGAAAATCTCAAGCAGACTCTGGGCTAAGCGTGGAACCAGATGCCGAGCTCAATCTTACGCCCCCAGGGATCATGACCTGAGCCAAAATCAAGAGTCAGATAAGCTTAACCAACTGAGCCATCCAGGTGCCCCTAGAAACTTACATTTAAAAAAGCATTTCCAAAAGCATCAAGAACACAGATGTATAGGAATAAACTTATAGAGAAAAGTTGCTGGGGGAAGGATGGTGGCAACCTGGTCTGCAGTAATATTCTCTGTAAAGGCCCCTGACCTTAAATCTGCCCTGGGATCCTAGAGAAATAAACAAGGCCTCTGTGTCTCAAATGGGACACTGCAGGACACAAGATGTCAGAAAAAGCAAAGGAACTTCGCCCATGGTTTGGAGCTCAGAAAGCACTGTAGGAATGCACAAGGTCAGTGGTCCACACCCAAAAGTGGGCTCCAGGAGTCCAGAAGTCTTCTCTTTCTCCACCCACTCCTCTCTGGGCAAGCAGGGATATAAGCAGGTGGTGAGGATGAAAGAGGTACTGTGAGCTTCAGGACTATCTCCTGGCCCCCAGATACCAGGCTAGAAATACCCAAGTTTAAAGGAGGGGTGCTCCCCTTCCTTTGAAGGAAAAAGAAAAAGAAAAAGAAAGCCTCAGATCCCTCAAAGAAGAATGTAGACAGCTTCTAACGGACAAAATCAGTTGTGGGCATCAGAGTACAACCTACCCTGACATGTTCCTATTAAATAGGGAATTGAGGGACACTTGGGTGGTTCAGCGGTTGAGCATCTGTGTTTGGCTCATGGCATGATTCTGGAGTCCTGGGATTGAGTCCTACGTCAGGCTCCCTGCATGGAACCTGCTTCTCTCTCTGTGTCTCTCTCATGGATAAATAAATAAAATCTAAAAAAAAAAAAAAAAAAATTAAATAGAGAATTGATCCTTTTTAATGCCTCTGGGCTTCAAGTTATAATATTATTAGGAACAGTTAACATTTACTAAACTCTTACTGTATGCCAGACACAATTCCAGGCACTGTACAAATTTTACCTCTTGAAGACCCCATAGGCTAGGACTTATGATAAACCGAAGCAGTTATAAATCTTGCTCAAGCTGACAAAGCTAGAAAGTTCCTAGATTTGAACTCTAGTTGTACAGTGCCAAGCCATTTGGAACAGTGGTAATGTCAGTAGTGGTCAAGCCCTGTAACAACTAAGTGTATCCACACATAGCATTGAGGGGATGTATATGGAACAAGATTGGCTGCCAATTAAGTAACATTGAATATAGGGGCTCCTGCGTGGCTCAGTGGTTGATCTTGGCTCAGGTCATGATCCCAGGGTCCTGGGACTCTAGTCCTGCATTGGGCTCCCCACAGGGAGCCTGTTTCTCCCTCTACCTAGGTCTCTGCCTCTCTCTCTCTGTGTCTCTCATGAATAAACAAAATCTTTAAAAATAAATAAATAAATGTTGAATATATGATAGGTCCATAGGGATTCATTGTACTATTCTACTGGTAGGCTTACAATTTGTCCTTACCAAAAAACTAAAACTAAAAGTAAAGCCCTGATTCCTGGACCCAATCAGATGCCAGAAATTATTCCGAGAGTCAGCAAAGTCAAAGTCAAAGGTCCCCGCCCTACTGAACTCCACTAAGTCCCAGGCCAGAGGTTTGACCCACAACACACAAGGGAAAATCAGAAAAGGGGGAATAAGCCAAACTGGCCACTCACATGACAACCAAACTCCAGATCTTTGCCACAAAGCAAAATGCCAAGACAAACCTGAGACAACAGGTCCCAGAGAAGCAGACCTACCCCCACTCAAAATAACTGCTTAGATGCAAGCCCCACTAGTTCAGTCCACCATCACTGTAGGATGTTTGTCCCAGGCCGAAACTTATCCTACCCCCCCAAACCCCCCAAGGACTCCAAACACTGACCCCCAAACCAAGTATATTTCAAACACAGCAAGCTCATCTCCACCCACCCAACCCCAACAAATCAATGCGTGTTGGATGCTCCACACACTCCAAATGATGGGCCCAAAAGAGTAAGTCCCACCAAAAGCAGCCAACCCAAAACCTGACATTCACAATCAGTCCTGGGTTTCCACAACCAGGCGTAGTTGCAGGACCCAAGTAAATACCCCCTGAGCCAAATGTGGAGGCGGAGAAAAATTAAGGCCATCCCACCTAACGTTTAGCATTAGCACAAGTACAGCCATCTTAGGTCCCTGTGAATAAGAGCTGAACTTTATGGGAAAAACTGCAGAATGTCCTCAATGCCCTGGGCAGAGAATCCCATATCAGAAAGACAACAGAGCCCACCCCGGTAGAAAGTCCCATATTAGAATGAGAACAGAGCTCAAAGCCCTTAAGCCCCATATCAGAATGTAAACAGAACTTGAGAAATTCCTCCACCCCTTCTGAAAATCCCCTAGACCAGCCTATAAAAAACCCAGCTGTAACCCACTTGGGGGTCCAAGTCCCTGTTCCGCTGTGTCGGGTATACTTGGACCCAAGCTCGAGCTTGCTAATAAGCCCTCGCGTGTTTGCATCGGTGTCGGCTCCTTGGTGGTTTCTCAGATCCGCAATCTTGGGCACAACACCAAACACACGAGGCTCCACCGAGCAGCGAGCAGCGGGGGGTGTTTGTTATTTGACCCTGGCTGAACTCAGCCCCACACTCAAACCCCGCGGATGCACACTGGAGCTGTCCCCATTCGGGAACTGTATGGCCCAGGATATGTCCACTCCCTTCAAAAATAAAAGTTATGCAGGCTCAAGTCACTCGGCCTAGCCAGGGAAGGGAGTTCGGCGCAGCACCCCGCAGCTCAGGGATGCAGGGCCGCTGAGTGTCACCCTGTTCCCTCGCCCGAAATGCGCGCCCCCTCCTCCCAGCAGGTGACCCCTACCCCCCACTCCACTCGCCGGCCTGAGCCGCGGCACTCCCCACCTGCCGCACTCTAGCTGGGTCCCTGACCCCAGGCCGGCCCTCTGCCGACCCTTCTAGCCCCCCTGGAAAGACCCCGAGGGGCCGAGAACCGGAGTAGGGCTCGCTCCTCGCCGCGGGCGGGATCCGCCCAGTCCGCCCTTGGCCCGGGCGGGTCCTCGCCAGAACTACACTTCCCAGAATCCCCGCGGGCGCCGCCTCCCGCTGCGGCCAAGGCGGCCGCTCCTCGTTCGCGGGTCTCATTTACTAGGACGATGACTTTGGCGGCGACAGCCTCCCCGTAAAACAAGTCGTGGTTCCTGTGTAAAATCACAGCTCCCTCTGCGGGTTCTCCGGAAAGACTACACTCCCCAGAAGCCTCTGCGGCAGCTCCCTGCACAACCTCGGGATCCAGATCCTCCCTGGGAGGCTGGGGTCTGGCGTCCCAAAGCATTTGTGGTTTGGCTTCTGGCCTGAGTTTTTGCATTTCAGCTTTGTTTGCTTTCCTCCCGTGGCAGAGCTAAATTTCCTAGATTTAGCTAAATTTCCTAGCTAATTTTCCAGAGAGCTAGACTCTCTGATATACACACAGCCCTCTGTGTGTGCCATGTGTGCAACAAATGATACAGCCAGTTTGGAAGACAGCTTAACAGTTACAAAACTAAACATACTCTTACCAAGTGATGCAGCAGTTGTGGTCCTTGGTGATGTGATGTGGTCCAGGAGGGAATTGTCTAGAAAGATTTCTTGAGAGGTCTTCGGTGAAAAAAGGTGCTTTTATGATAGCACAGGGACAGGACCGTGGGCAGAAAGAGCTGCACTGTGAAATTGTGAGGAGTGATTGATTATATACCTTAAGTTGGGGGGAGGGTGGTATTAGAGATAAAGTAAGTCTCTAAGGAGATTCTCTCTCTCTCTCTCTCTCTCTCTCTCTCTCTTTTAATCTTTATTTATTCATGAGAGACACAGAGAGAGAGGCAGAGGCATAGGCAGAGGGAGAAGCAGGCTCCCTGCGGGGAGCCTGATACAGGAGTTGATCCCAGGACCCCAGGATCACAACCTGAGCCAAAGGCAGTTGTGCCAACTGCTGAGGCTCAACCGCTGAGCCACCCAGGTGCCCCTCCAAGGAGATTTTCATATGTTAAAGAGGCTTACAGAATCCTGGAGGTCTGGATTTAGTCAAGCCAAGGTTGCTTTTTGCCTCTAGCAAAGCTTTAACATTAAAGCAGCTTGAATTCCTTGAGAAATACCGTACTCTACCTGTCTCAGGTATTTATCAATGGGCTGCAAGTTGTAATGAAATTTAATTTTATCTACATTTCTTTTGCCTTTGCTCTCATCAGTTATGACACTGATAGAAATGAGCTCAGAATCACATATTGCTTTTAATGTTTAATGTTTTCAAATGTAGTCAAAAGCACTCAAAAGATTTCTTAATGTGACATGGAAGAACTACAATGAACCAAAGCAAGATTTGTATTAACAACTCCAAAATCACACACTATTTTTAAAAATCCTTTTTGTTGAGAGTAAAAGTGAACTAAGAATCTAAGAGTATCTGTGAAATCAGCTCAGAATCCCTTATTATTCTCCAAAGAACATTCAAAAGTATTCCAAAACACAAATTTTTTGTGTTTTGTGTTTTTGTATTCAAAAGCACTGAATTTTTTCTTGTTAAAATCACTACTGCTAACTATATAACTCTGGTTTAGAGTCAAGGACAAAGCCAAGATGAAGCTGAGGGTCAGGACGAAAATGAGTGTGACAGTGAAAGTCAAGTGTGATTCAAGTGTGAGGTTTAGGGTCAGTTTCAGATGAGAGTCAGGATGGGGATCATAGTGACGATGTTTAGTCAAAGTGTTAAGTTGAATATGAGATTCAGGGTCAGGATGAATATGGTAGTGAGACTGAGCTTGAGGGTATCATTCATGGTCAGTGTCAGTGCCATGATGAAGGTCATAGGGTGACAGAGTGATGTCAGGGTCAAAGTGAGAGTCAGGTTTAGTGTGCAAGTCAGGGTCAGGGTCAGGGTCAGGGTCTAGGTCTAAACATGCTCTCACCCACAATAAGACATTGCATTTGAAATGTTCCTGGAAAAAAAAAAAAAAAAAAAAGAAATGTTCCTGGACCTGAACCTGGACCTTAATTGAAAGTGTGGTTTTCTGCCTGTTTTCAATTATTCTGATTATTTTCATATGGATTGTATCTCAGTCACCATAGGAAGTTACCCTAGATATGAATGAACTCAAGTTCAGGAAGGGGGATGTAGCCCCTGGGGCAACGGGTAACTGCTAAAGTCAAAAGTGAGACTCAGACTCTGTAGGGGGAAGTGTGGATCTAGCCAGCAGGGCATACGGTAGGGACTTTGCTTCTGTTTGGAAAAGTATGGTCTTAACCTCTGATGTGGGAAGTAGAATCTTTGCTCTTCAAATAGGAGATGGGGACTTAGCTTCTGGAGCTGAAATCTAGATGCACTGGGGGCGGGGGTGGGGAGCAGGGACATAGGTCCTGGTGGTCTCACTCAAAACTACTTCTGTCTGGGGAAAAGAGGGGCCTTTATGCCAGACCTGAAAAGCTCCCCCTAAAGAGTAAGAGAAGCAGGAAATTTTGAGATGAATGTGCTTCTGAGCTTGTATGCACACGTAAAGTTTACAAAGCACTTATGATGCTTATGAGATTTGTTTGAAATGAATGAGTGGTTTTGAGCTTGATTTCCCATAAACTCTTAGATACACTCCAAGTTACTCTATGAATGTCCTTTCGAGAATGCTTGAGTGGGGCTTGTGTTACATATGAATTATCTTTAAGAGGCAATAAGAAGTTTCATTTGAAATGAATGAGTGGTTTGGAACTTGATTTCACCAAAAGTGCTTAGTATTGACTCTATTTACTCTAATTCCTCCTAACAAGGTAGATTAAGGAATAATGACATCTTCTCTAATACTGCTTAGATTTATCTAAATTGGTTTTAACTCATTTTTATTTGCTTTCACCATTAGAAATTTCCTTAGAGGGGAATGTCTGATTCTTAGCTTGTTTACAGACATGTTGCTCATTTGTACACATAGTTTAGTTTCAGGTTATTTTCACTAACTCAACATATTACTTTTGATTTACTTTACATATGAAGGTGTGATTGACACTCTTTTTACTTAACCTACTTAATTTGCACTAAGAACTTTTAAGGGGACGGTGTGTTTCTGAGCTTATTTGCACATAAAGAAATTTCCACATAGCACTTTAAAGCTCATACGTTTTATCGCAAATGTGTGCTTTCGAGCTTGATTTCACAGAGATGCAATTTGTTCTAATTTCCCATAGGAAGTTAGGTTTAGGAATACTACTTATATTTATTTTAATTTGCTCTAACTTGCAATGAGATATTTAGTTTCAGATGCGTCTTTCTGAGCTAATTTGTTAATTTGGGGATCCCTAGGTGGCTCAGTGGGTTAGCGCCTGCCTTTGGCCCCAAGGCGTGATCCTGGAGTCCTGGGATCCAGTCCCGCATCAGGCTCCTGGCATGGAGCCTGCTTCTCCCTCTGCCTGTGTCTCTGCCTCTCTCTCTCTATGTCTATCATGAATAAATAAATAAAATCTTTAAAAATAATAATAATAATAATTTATTAATTTGCCTTTCTGAGCTAATGCGCTATAGCCCTGACAAGAAATCAACATAGCTTAGTCTTCAGTTTAACATTAACTGCTTAATTACATTTATATTTGCCTAACTAATAAGTCACTAATAAGAAGTGACTTTAACCACAAAACCAAAATGTAGTTCTGCCTCTCTGCATCAGACTTCCAACTTCCTAATCTCTGTGTCCTATGTCACAACCAAAGCTATAGTAAGATGTTGGTTTTATTTTATTTATTTTTTTAAGTAGGCTCCACTCCCAGCGTGGAGCCCAACATGGATCTTGAACTTACTTCCTTGAAACCAAGAGTCAGACACTTAACCACAATGAACCATACAGGTGCCCCTAGAAAGTTGATTTTAGTCATCCACATAATTTGTTACTGTTTTGGGTTCTTTTGTTTTCTTATGAATTGTAAGGAAAATACATTTGGGAAACTGGATTTCTTTGGGAATACCTATTAACCTAGCCCAGAAATCATCAGCTGAAATAAATAATCATTGACTACAGAGCCAACATTAATTTCAATCTCTACTAATGTCAATTATCCTCTTGAGAAATTCTTTTTTTTTTAAGATTTTATTTATTTATTCATGAGAGACACAGAGAGAAGCAGAAACATAAGCAGAGGGAGAAACAGGCTCCCTGCCGGGAGCCAATGCAGGTCTTGATCCCAGGACCCCAGAATCACTACCTGAGCCAAAGGCAGACACTCAACCATTGAGCCACCAGGTGTCCCATCTTGAGAAATTCTAATGTTAAGAATAAAAAATAGGGATGCCTGGCTGTGACTAAAGATAAAGAGCATGCAACTCTTTATCTCAGGGTCATGAGTTTGAGCCCCACGTTGGGTATAGAGATTGATGTGGGAAACAAAGGCAGAAGAGAAATTATGAAATTTCGTTACTCCCTACCACCATTGACAAGTCCTTAAAACAGGCAGAGTGACCTTCCTCTAGGGACTCTATTGCCTCCCTGTTGATACTTTGCTAAAGGCAAAAGGCAGTCGTAGTCCAATTCCCAGGATCCTCTAAGTCTACTTTAACATATAAAAATTCCGTGGGGATCCCTGGGTGGCGCAGCGGTTTGGCGCCTGCCTTTGGCCCAGGGCGCGATCCTGGAGACCCGGGATCGAATCCCACATTGGGCTCCCGGTGCATGGAGCCTGCTTCTCCCTCTACCTGTGTCTCTGCCTCTCTCTCTCTCTGTGTGTGTGTGTGTGACTATCATAAATAAATAAAAATAAAAAAAATTTAAAAAAACAAAAACATATAAAAATTCCTTTAGGGCAGCCCGGGTGGCTCAGCGGTTTAGCGCCGCCTTCAGCCCAGGGTGTGATCCTAGAGACCCAGGATAGAGTCCCATCTCGGGCTTCCAGCATGGAGCCTGCTTCCCCCTCTGCCTGTGTCTCTGTCTCTCTCTCTCTCTCCTCTCTGTGTATTCTCATGAATAAATAAATACAATCTTTAAAAAAATAAAAATAAAACTTCCTTTAGAAAAAAAATTCCTTTAGAAATTTCCTTTATCTCTAAACCACCCAAGACACGTGTTGGCAATCATCCCCCAAGCATATGGCCCACAGATAATATATCGGAGGGGTCTCATATGACAGGTTTTATTAGGTGGTAATAAGTGACCTTTCCCAACAATAGCTAGCCCTCTCAAGGTCCTGGAAACCTTGCTTCCAAAATTCTTTAGAGAGTTATGGTATCCCTAACCCTCGCCCATATTGAAAGTATATAATGGGTCATTCCTCATGACCCCTGGGCAGCTCTTTCCGCCCATAGTCCTATCCCCAGGCTTTAATAAAACCACCTTTTTGCACCAAAGACATCTCAATAATTCTTTCCTGGCTGTTGGCTTCAAACTCTAATGTCTTCCCTACATCAGAGATTACTTAATAAAAACTTTAAAATAAATAAAAATATATTAAATAAAAAAATGCTTTTGAGATCAAAGATCTGAGCCTCTTTTGAATCATACTGCTTAGATTCATCTCAAGTTGCTCTGACAAGGAAGGCTGACCTTGGCAAAGAATTGTGTGATTTTGAGACTTTTCACGTGTGTCGGTTAGGATCTGTATGACACGCGGTGCTGCGGCTGCCCAGTCTCCCCTGGCCTCTGCGGAGGCCGGCTCTGCTCCTGGCTCCAGGGTCTGTCCCCCTGCGCGCTGGGCGGCCCAACCCTCTGCTCGGCTCAGTCGTCGTGACCTGGCTTGAGCGACAGGGGGCGCCGGATGGACCAGCCAGGACTCAGGCTGGCAAAGAGCTCCCCGCCCATTTCTCTGGTCTGGGCGGCCGGGTGGGCGGGAGGCCCCAGGTACCCCGCTTCCCTAACTGCCCGCCAGCGCCCCCCCTCCCCCACCTGGTCTTTACCTGGCCCGAGGTTAAGGCGGGGAGGCTGGGGGTCTTATGGGGCATGGAGGAGCGCGGGGGTCTTTTAGGGGGGACCTTACAGCTGGCCCTGGAGGCCAGTTTCCAGAACATTGTCCGTTCAGATGTTGAGTCCCTCGCTCCAAGTCTACCTGAATCCTCCGCGACCACTCCTGGTGCTTAGTCTCCCCTCTCCCTCCAGGGGCTAAGACCCCACTGTTTCCTCAAGAGTCCCTAATTGTTCACCCCAGGACCTGAATCTGGATTTTATTTTATTTATTTATTCATGAGAGATACAGAGAAAGGCAGAGACACAGGCAGATCCAGAAGCAGGCTCCCCACGGGGAGCCCCATGGGAGGTTGCATCCCAGAACCCAGGGATAGCAACCCGAGCCAAAGGAAGACGCTCAACCATGGAGCCACCTAGGTGCCCCCTGAATCCAGAATTTTTGACTCAAGGTCAAAATCCCAACCTTCGGCTCCAGAGACTAAGATCAAGGACCTAGAGACAATAAAAAACAAACATCAGAAAAATGGGGACTTACATGAGCACTTACCCAAGTGAGGAAGAGAGAGAAATAATGTCCCAGACAAACATGCATGCATCTCAAGTGAAGTCTCCCTGGGTCATTTCCAGCTTTCTTTGCCATGGTCCATGTTTACCAGGAGCATTTTAACCACTGGTCTAATGGCTTTCTAAGGACCTTAAAAGGGGGGAATTTCCTGCCCACTGTAAGGACATTTTCTCCGCCCAGAACTGTGCATAATTACCCTGACCTTCTAGTTTATCGGATGAGCCCTGTCTCCCTAGGAAGAGGGGGCTCTGGAAACAAAGTGGCAGAAGAAAACATCTGCGGGATGGGGGGATTCCCATGGCGGAAGTGGCCAAGGATCTTCAAGCTGTTAAAAAGTCCTGATTTAAGGTTTCCTGCTCTGAGCTCTGCTATACCCTCAACCGGTGATCAGCAGGCTGTGGATGAAGAGGATGGCACACCACAGCCTGGGCTTAGTGCTGCTCTGTGGAATGGAGTAGAAACTGCTCCCCCACAGAGCCCAACAAGCTGGAGGAAACGCAGCGGGGGCCAGAGAGAGATGGGGCAGTAATAGGGTGAGTTTGACCCTTCTGCCACTGTGGCCACACCTCTGTGAAGCGGTTACAGGCCGTAATGGGCTTTGCGGCAGGTGCACAGAGGAACAGAGGAAGAAGAGCTGGTCTCTGGGGCCCTCCATGCACAAGTCCACGCACTGCAGCTGTGAGCCAAGTGGTGGTGAGCAGTTGCTCCAGAGACCCTCTGAACACCTCAGGACTTCCGGGAGTTCTGTTTATAGCCATGCTGTCTCCCTCTATGCCCAAAGGACCCTTGCAGGAGTTGTAGCAGAATCACCTCTACCCAACAGATGAAGAAAAGGAGGGTATAGAAATCTTCAGTATCTTGCTTATGATCTCCACATAGTGGAGGGCTGAAGGAGGATCTGTCACTGTCTGTAAATGGGGTTTGACTTTTCTCATTTAACGCATTTGCTTGTGAGAGTTTTCCAGTTGTTAATTGTCCTTACTCCTATAGGCAGAAGTAACAGAGCCTTGGAATCCCAGCTCCAAGCTCTCTTTCCCTGACTCTGCCTCCTGGGATGGAGGCAGGAAGAAGCAAATACATAAAATCCGTGGCCAGAGACACCACCTGGCTGCAGTTTTCCTCATGAGCTGTGTAGGACATGCCTATCTAGGTCTCTTACTCTGTCTGGCTTTAATCTGACAGGAATTGCCCCTGCTGTGGGACTAATATCCCTCAGGTTACAAACACCTGGGTGTGAATCTCCCTTCCAGACTAAGAGCCTGAAATAAGCAGAGACAACTCAAGTAGTTCCTTGCAAACAAGACTCTATCTTCAATCCTAATTGAAAGAAGTCAAGAAACTAAGAAACACTCTGCTTATAATACACATCCCCAAATCTTGTGGGGGGGACATATAGCCCCTGGCCAGATCCTCGATGGCTTCTCTGCTTCCTGGTGCCACGAGCAACCCCAGCAGTGGGTCTTTGCTTTGGGTTAGCAGGTGGAGGGCTGTGCCTGGCTACAGTGTCCAGCTAGGGCATTACTACCCACCACTGGACCCTTTCATTGTGCTAGTTTACAGCGTTCCATGAGCAACACTGGATATTTTGTAGGCAGATGCCCACAGCTTATTATATGTATATATATATATATATATATATATATATATATATATATATATAAAATTAGAAATCAACAAGATGACACAAGAAGCTTCCCCAATAACAAAGGTTTTTGAGACAAAAGCACCATTGGATTTAGATGCCCTGCAACTTTTAGTTGAAATCATACATTATTTTTATTGTTGTCATCCTGGATTTTAGGGTTTTATTTCTCCGATCAAGCCACACCCAATGAAAGAGAACTACTATAGAGCTTACCATCCTTGACCCTAGCAAGAGAAATGTTCACCATCCTGGTGAAATATTGAGAGGACACCACTCCAATATTACTACTGTTCAGAACAATATTCATCTATGTTGAATGTCCAATAAATGTAACTCAAGTAGCTAACGCCAGAGAACTCTGTTGGAAAACGTCATTCCGAGCCATATGTGTTTTTTTTTCCCAAATTATATTTTTAAATGTCGCATGGCCAGTGTGCCCAAGGCCCTGCCACCAGTCCTGAGAGCAACAGCTTTTGGAGTTGAGCCCCAGGCAGAAATGATAGTAGAAGCAAAAGCAAAGGAAAATCATAGTCCTGGATGGAGAGCAAGGTGCATTAGTAGGGTTGGAACAGGACTGAAATGCAAAGACAGAGGGGAGCTGGAGAGACCCTGAGTTCTCAGGGGCTTTAAGTGGCACAATAGGGAATCTGGATTTTATCCTGAGGCCGTGAGGCTTCAGGTCAGGGTTTTAAAGCAGGGTCAAAGCCAGTCAGACTTCTGCATTAGGGGCTTCCCTGACTGCCATGCAGGAGAGAGACTGATAAGATAGGGCAGGACCAGAAGCCAGGTGCCCAGGGGGGAGGCAAATGTAGGGAAGGAAGGATATGGTATGATCCAGACTTTTCCTGAGAGGTGAAGCGTGTGGAGGATAAAAGTCTGGTCCAGGATCGAGAGCAGCCACCTGTGTTGGTCTCTGTTCCTGGGGACTGTGGGGACACATTATTTATCTTAACCTCAGGTTTTTCATCTATTAGAAGAAGAGGAAGAGGAAGAAGGAGGAGGAGGAGGAGGAGGAGGAGGAGGAGGAGGAGGAGGAGGAGAAAGAGGAGGAGGAGGAAAGAATGAGACTTATCTGCCACAGATGGTTGGGGCAATACATAAGTCATTTAAAGAGCCTGGCAAGTGGCTGGCAGAAAGGAAAAGAGAGATCTTTCAGAGAGCTCCCGGCCAGGACAGAGCACACAGCACCATACAACACACGTGCAATGTGAGTAAGTGTTATAAAATATTAATGTCATCTTTTTTGTCACTCCCTGAGCAAGTGGCTCAGACCCAGGTCCCTGTGCCTTACAAACCCTGTTGGCTTCCCCAACCCCCTGCTCCAGCCCAGAAGCCCTGTGGGTGGGCCCATTGGAGATAAGGACAACCTCCCACCCCTTCCTCCCTTCCTCAGGGCAGGTGACACCTGAGGGTGAGTTTATCTCAAGAGTATTGATGTGAGTGGTGTGTAACCACCCAATGAAGCAAAAATACTCTGGTGCTCAGTTTGACTCCCAAACTTGGACTTTGAATTCTCCAGCAATAGTTGTCATACATAGGCTTTGTTGAAAGAAGACATTTCTAAATTTCCGGCTGTCCCCTTGAGACGCCGAGGCCTCACCCACATACCTGGAACGGCAGAAACAGCCCCCAAAGGCGGGACCTCTGCCTTATTCACTGTGACTCACCCCACCACCACCACCACCCTGTGCCTAGAACTGGGTCTAGCCCTAGGGGGTGCTTGTCATTCTCTGTGAGAAGCAGAGAAGTGGTGTGTTCCCTGGTATAGACAGGCCAGGTGTTGGCCTGTGAGGGGATTTCCCTCCAGTGACAAAGGCGATGTAGAAAGCCTTTCTCCTCAGGCAGCCCTTCCCCTGAGAAGGGCTGGGAGGCCCTCACCTCCCAGGGGGCGGCAAGGGAGATGGGAGTGCCCTCTGCTGACGGCGGGTTGCTGCAGTGGGCACAGGGGTCCCTGCAGCGGGATGGCCCTGGCTGCAGGCACACTGTCCCCCCCCACCACCAGTGTTATAACATGGAGGCCACAGAATGCAACAGAGCCCCCTCACTGCCCTGGAACCCTGGGCCTGGGGAAGTGCTGCAGGTACCACCAGATCAGAGAGGCGAGGTGACAAAAAGAAAGTTTCAGAGCCTGAGCTGAGCCATGTGCATTCAGACACTACCATGTGTGATGGTTCTTTTGCCCCTTCCCCTCAGCAAAGGGGCCAGGCGACAGGCCCTCTTGATAAGCAAATAACAAGATCGAGTAGGAGGTTTATAACTCTCATACTTTCAAAGTAGCGGTGTAAGCATAAAGGATACTTTGAGATACCTCCAAAGCTTAATGTGCTCAGGAAATGTCTATGATTTCTACTGGCGACAACATCACACATTTTTGAGGGAAATGCTGAATTTCAGTTCAAAGACTAAGAAAAATGAAATTGGGGACAGCTGGGTGGCTCAGTGGTTGGTCGTCTGTCTGCCTTTGGCTTGGGCGCATGATCCCAAGGTCCTGGGATTGAGTCCCTCATGAGGCTCCCCGCAGGGAGCCTGCTTCTCCCTCTGCCTATGTCTCTGCCTCTCTCTGTGTCTCTCATGAATAAATAAAGAAAATCTTTTTAAAAAATAATGAAATTTTACATCCTTCCTCCTTTTGCTTGCAAGGATCCCAGGTTAGGAACCCCATACCCTAGGGCCTGTGACTACCACCCAGAGGATCAACTCTGAACCTCTAGTTTCCAAAGCGGCCAAATTTGCTCTTTGGGAAGACAGGCAGCAGTGGGAAGAGCTGCAGAATAAGTGACAGGTGGCAGGAGGGGGAACAGCTCATCATCAGAGGGGACCCAGGACTCAGCATCAGGATTCCCAGTGTAGATTCCTCAGGCTCTGCCCAGACCTACTGATTCCAATGCCCAATGTTAGTCCTGGGGATCTGCATTTTAAACAGAACTCCTGGTGACTGATTTTCTCAAATATCCTAGGACTTCATTGGTGCCTTGTCCCAGCCAGGGACCCAAGGTAGGGAGAAAGGACCCTGGAATGCTCCCTACATCCCCCATGGCCAGAGAGCAGGTGGCGTCATGGCTGGGAGGGGAGCTGACAGCTCCTGGCCCCTCTAGGGCCCCTCCGTGTGTAAGTGATGCCTGAAACGTGAGGCCACACTGCCTCTTTGCTGGGGAACCTGAGCGGAGGAGTGTGTGGCCGGATTGAAGGGCTGGGAGCTCCCACCTCCTTCCCACCTCTCTGCCAACCTTTCCCCACCTCCAGCGCAATCTCAAACAAGCCAAAGAGCCCTGGCTGCCGTCGGGGCTCAGAAAGAGATCCCGGGGGCCATGAGGGCAGGAGAGCATCCCCAGCTGAAGGTGTGTGTGGACCAGCAAGTGGTGTGAGTCAGCCTGGGGGCTGAGGAGCCCCGATGACCATGAGCTGCCAGCTAAAGGGCCAGGGGGAAGAAGGTGAGTGGTCCTTACCTCTGAGGAGTCCACCCACAGGGTTCCTGAGCAGCAGCAGGGGACCAGGCAGGCAGAGGGGTCTCAAGGCACAGGAACAAGGCTTGAGTCCAGGGCCTGCCACTTGCTCGCTTGGGTGGCCCCAGTCTGCTTATCCAGCCTCCCCTGGCCTCTCCCAGGAGATGAAGGCACGTTGTGTCCTGGCAGGGCCATTAAAATGCCATGTACAGCCTCTGTGCTAGTGTTGAGTGGCAGAGGCCTTCAGAGTCCACCAGGGGCTTCAGACTCCTGCTATCTTGGTTAAAATCACCTTTCCTCAGCAATGGCCTCAGCAGACTTCTGTCTGTCTTTCTATCTGTCTGGGGGGTGTGGGATGTTCTGACCTCATGTCTGCTCCAGGGTGCCAGAGATATGTCAGGACTGGAGATGCTTGTTAGTAAAATAATCAGAGCCCGGTCCCAGTCTGAGACAGCAATAACGAGCAGAGGGTTCCCACAGTGAGGTGGGAGTGGTCCAGGGAGGGGGGACCCCCCAGAGGTCAGCCATCCATCACTCTCTATCTCTTCCAGCAGGCAGTGGCGCGAGAGGGCGGGCGAGAAGCAGCTCTCCGGGCACAGGTGAGGTAGGGTATGCATGAGATGGGGTGATGTATTCCTGGTCTAACCACCATCCAGAGTTCTCTTCCATCTTCCTTCCTCTCTCCTTCTATCCTTCCCTCCCTCTCCTGTAAGGAGCCCTGGGGGTCAGGGGTTTAACTTGGGGAGGTGGGGAGACAGAGGGCTGCATAGAAAGGGCCTGCCTGCAGCCCAGAGTTAGCAGTTGAGCCTAGGAAGCAGTGAGCATTCATCAGCCTGCAAGGCAGGGGAGCACAGCCAGGCCACTGGACTCCAGATGGCACACTCGTAACAAAGTACCAGCAGTGGTGGGGCGAGGCTACCTTCCCAGTAGCAGTGGGGCCACAGCTTTTCTGTGAGCCAGGAAGGGCTTTACCTGGAGTGGGGTTCCCCCCCCCCATCCCCCTGAGGAGCCAGAGGAAGTCTTAGGCAGGAGAGAAGACCTTCCCTGGAGCCACACCCACAGGTCAGGCATCCTGCACTTCAGGTCATGAGACGCGTTGGAAATATGATGACATTTTCTCATTGAATCCCAGTAAGTGAGGAAGTAGAATCTCAGACTGTTCTTCTGGGGGTGGAGGTGGAAGAGATTCCCCTTGGCCAATTCCAAGGGGGAGAGACTTGTCTGGGCCCCCACCCAGGCACGCTGTAGGTGCGCCAGGATCCACCTCACCTGCCTCCTCTGCCAAGCCCTTCCCTCCTGTCATCCGCCTGCCCCCCCACTGCTGAGGGTCCCGAGTCCTTGCTGAAGCAGCTCCATGACATGGGGGGAGACCCAGGAGCAAGACTTGTGGAAAAGCCAGGATCCCAAGCAGAAGGGAGGGGCCGGGGAGGTAGCACTGGCATCTCAACACTCCTCCTGCCCCGAAAGCTGTCCCTTGGCCACTGTCTGTCCCCCCTACCCCACCCGCCATCCCGTCATTACTTCCCTCCACACATGGGGACAAGCATTAGGAGGTGTGCCCAAGTGTGGCTGGATGAGAAACCCCGTTCTCATGGGGGTGAACGGGGCAGTGCTCTTGGTCACAGTTGTCTAGATGTCAGGATGCTGGGATTTGGTTCTCCACATTCCATTCTCCTTATAGTCCTCCAGATGCTGTCCTTCTGCACCCAACCTGGCTCCCCTCTGCCCCAGCCGAAGGGATTGGTCTTGGGGTCACCTGCGGGCACATGGTCCTGAAGCATGATTGAAATGGAAAGTCATCTTGCCTAAAATGCAAACCTTTTCCTACTGAAATATGCCATTCACACCCCACCCCCTTGCCCCTTTTCCTTCCTCCATAAAAAAAAAAAAAGAAAGCAAGAAAGAAATGCTTCAGAATTTTCATTTCAGGGGTCCAAATGGTCAAGGAATACAGTGAAGTTAAATATTGAGAATCCATTAAATTAACTGAAACCCAATTACATCAAGAGCTTCATTTTAAATCTCCTCTGGAGTCACCTCTGAGGGGACCTGGTAGCCTATTCCTTTATCTTATAGTCTACAAGGAGAAAAAAAAATGAGAACACAGTTATTTTCTAAAAATAATGACAATTTGTAATTTCACTAGTTGACAAGGAGGGTCAGAATTCTCCCTCCTTCCAGATCATTTTCTAAATGTACTTAACAGTTAAAATCACCAAGTTGGAGGGTGAGCCAGACCCACTGGGCCTTCCAGAGTCTCCTCAGCCTCTTTTCACCTTGGGTCAGGTGCATACACACGAGGAGGCCTGTTATGGGTGAGGGAGTGCGTGCTGGGCTTGGAGGTCTTCCTAATGTAGCAGCTGCTCTTCAGACTCCTAAATTATTCATCATGTGGAGTCCGTGGAAAGCTGGCTATAAAGAAAAACTAAAAGGGTATCTCATATTCTGTGTGGAAGAGGCTTGGGGAAGATTGAAGAGCAAATTCTGGCTTGCTTTCCACATTCCATATGAATTTCGTTCAGTTGGGAAATAAGATTACAATAGGAATTACAGCCTGTAAAAAAATGCGTGAAGCCCCGCAGCTTCTATCTAAGGTGTTTGAAAGAATGCTCGGTACAGCTCATTACCAAAAAGACCATTTGGTAGCTGATTGAGGACACACGGAGCTCAGAAGAAGATGCAGACACATACTGACATTTTTACGCTGTTCTTTTAAACAATATGGAGCAAGTATTAGATGGGGGCTCAGGAGACCCTTCTCCTTCACCCTTTGTACACACTCTCTGCTCTTCTGTCCACTCTGAGAGCATAGCTCAGTTCTGGAACTCTCCTAGGAGTCCCAGCTGCAATGACACATACTTTCTCACAGTCATTCCCAGGTCTTTGGAGGGAGTGGATTTGTTTCTGGCTCCAGCCCTCCTCCAAATGGGGGCTGAAGCCTTCTGGAGCCATGAGGAAGAACATCTCTCACTGGGACAGACGCATCTCTCACTGGCTGATACTAACCAGCTTCCTAACTTGGATGAGTTCTCATTACACTTAGACAATCTTGCTTTATATGGTTCTGACCAAAGCCTTTTTCCCATAGGAGGTAATATAGAGAAGAAAGATTAGGGCAGGGGGTGCCTTCGGGGTGTACGTTCAAGCCCCACATTGGATATAGAAACTACTTAAAAAGGGACGCCTTGGGGGATCCCTGGGTGGCTCAGTGGTTTAGCGCCTGCCTTCAGCTCGTGGTGTAATCCTGGAGTCCCGGGATCATGTCCCACACCGGGTTCCTTGCGTGGCGCCTGCTTCTCCCTCTGCCTGTGTCTCTGCCTCTCTCTCTCTCTCTCTCTTTCTCTCTCTGCATCTCCCATGAATAAATAAATAAATTTTTTTTTTTTAAAGGGATGCCTGGGTGACTCAGTGGTTGAGCGTCTGCCTTCCGCTCAGAATATGATCCTGGGGTCCCAGGATTGAGTCCCACATCGGGCTCCCCACAGGGAGACTGCTTTTCCCTCTGCCTATGTCTCTGCCTCTCTCTGTGTGTCTTTCATGAATAAATAAATAAAATCTAAAAAAAAAAAAAAAAAAGATCAGGGCAGGAGTGGGCTGAGAAAACCTGCCCAGCCGTACATACAATCACTTATCTTTCCATCTGTAAACAGCACTCACCACCTTTCAGTATACTTATACCACTTAGTTCACGCAGTAATTGCCCCAATTAGAAGCCAAGTCCCAAAGAGTGTTAATATGGAGTCAGATCTTTGCTTGGTGCCTTTTCTTGCATTCACTGAGGGTGAAGCAGCCACAGCAAACATGCTCACCGGGCCTGCCCTGCAGTAATGGGAGCCCGTGTCCATATTTCACAAGAGCCTCTGCAGTGCTGCTAGCATGAACCTTGGATGCAGACTACATCCTGCAAAAAGACTCCAGTATCACACCCTTACCCTCCAGGTTTCAACCCAGCTACCGTATGGGTACAGCTCTCTCGGCAACCTCCTTTTAGCACACTCCCATCCCCAGCAACCAGATCCCACTCAAGACTCAGCTCTGCCTTGGTCACCTCTACCATCTCTTGTGTTTCCACTGGGGCCCCTCACCCCCTGTTTCCTCTGCCTAGAACCCCCTCACCTTGCAAGCACCATCCCCCTCCCCTTCTTCTCTTGGCAAATTCCTGTTCATCCTTGAAGAATCAGAGTAAACATCAGTCCTTTACGAAGCATTTCTAATCATCCCAATTATACTTTGTCACACTCTCTCTGTATTTCCATGGCTTTTTTTTAATCATCCACCATTTGTTCCTTCTTTTTAAAAACAAAAATTTGTTTGAGTTATTGTCAAAAACGGGCTTCCTAAATATCACCAACTCAAACTACCCATAAGACAAAGATGCTTTATTGCTTACAGCAGGCAAAGCTTTGGCAGTGTCTCAGAAAGGGAAAGGTAAGGTCAGAATTTATTGAGAATTGAAAGTTTGGTTTAAGGCAGGATTTCCAAAGTGGAAAGCTTTATTGGAATTGGGTAAGAATTACGACTGTCCACAATAAGTGGCAAGGCCAGGATTTTGAGACAAAGCATCCCAAGAAACTTCGGGTGCAAATTGTCTGTGATGCTTTCAATTGAAGAGTTGATGAGTCTTTGGGGAAATCTGCAAAGACCAATCAAGCAATTTGCCTGGGTGGGAGGCTCCTGGAAAAATAAAGTCAAGCTGGGCAGCCTGCGTGGCTCAGCGGTTTAGCACCGCCTTCAGCCCAGGGCATGATCCTGGAGACCCGGAATCAAGTCCCATGTCGAGCTCCCTGCATGGAGCCTGCTTCTCACTCTGCCTGTGTCTCTGCCTCTCTCCCCCTCTCTCTCTCTGTCTCTCATGAATAAATAAATAAAATCTTTAAATAAATAAATAAAATCATGCTAATGAAGACAGAGGTATAGCACAAAATCATCTTAGTGCAGACACTCAGGTGTAGTTTGGGTTCTATGTGTCTGGGCTGAGTGTGGGGTAGATGGTTTCAGTTCTCAGTTGGCCTTTGTGATCAGTATCAGCCCAAACTGAAGAAAGTCAATTCAGATCTTCACCAGTTTTTGAGGAATCCTAATCGCATGTCAATTATCTGTGGATAGTTGTTTCAACTTCCAAATTTCTGGGGGTAATTGTTTCAACCTGTGTCAGGTGTTCTAGTTCTTTCTTCTGGATGACCCTTTGCTGAATCATTTGACACACAGCAGCTATACAACAGCGTTTAAAACTCTGGAGATCAGGGGCGCCTGGCTGGTTCAGTCGGTTAAGATCTGTCTTTGGCTCAAGTCATGATCTCAGGGTCCTGGGATGGAGCTCTGCATTGAGTCCAGCATTGGGGGGGGGGGGGTCCCTGCTCAGCGGGGAGTCTGCTTCTCCCTTTCCCGTCTGCCCCTCCCCCCACTCATTTTTTTTCTCTCTCTCTGTCTCAAATAAATAAATAAAATCTTAAAAAAAAAAAAAAAAACTCATCCATCTAAACACTGGTACACAGACAAATACAAAGAGAAGAATTGTGGCCAGAGTTTGTATAGTCCGCTTTCCGGGCAGGAGCCAGGAATGCCCAGACTAAATAAAAGAACAAATCTCATGTGCAGTCGGAAAAGTCCATAGAACCAAATATAGGATCATAAATCCAAGTTCCCAGTCTCCTGATATCTTTGTTTACTTCCTGGATCTTTTTAGTAATATTAAAGATCTCTGAGAGGTCTTCAGGAATTCAGGAACGCCAAGTACAAATCCCTCCCCTGGAACATTGCACATTACCCTAGAAAGCCCAAAATATATTTAAAGCAATTCTGTTCTAGGAATGCCTGGCTGGCTGAGTTTGTAGAGGAAGTGACTCTTGATCTTGGGGTCATGAGTTCAAGCCCCACACTGGATGTAGAGATTAAATAAATAAAACTTAAAAAAATAAATAATTAGGCAGCTCTGTTCTAAATCATCACCTGCCTCTTTTCATAAACCTCTCAAGAGGTATGTTCTTGGGCAGCCCGGGTGTTCCAGTGGTTTAGTGCTGCCTTCTGTCCAGGGCCTGATCCTGGAGACCCGGGACCAAGTCGCACGTCGGGCTCCCTGTATGGAGCCTGCTTCTCCCTCTGCCTGTGTCTCTGCCTCTCTCTCTCTCTCTGTGTCTCTCATGAATAAATAAATAAAATCTTAAAAAAAAAAAAGGTATGTTCTTGGTGGCATTGTCTGATCACCTGTGATTCTCTCAATCATAACATGTAAGATTCACTTTACTCTCCAGACCTCTCATAAAATATGGAAATAAAAGTCCTGAATTTCACAATTTCCCTAGAGTAATTAGGGTTTGGTTCCTGAATCAGGGGCAAAATTTTCTCCTTCTTTAGTGAAACTGTCTACTACTCTTATTTTCCTAGAAGATAAACTAAACCCATAGAGCATAAAATTGCTGAAATATTTAAACATTTGACCTATACCAATTTAGCCTAGAAAAGGCTAAGCAACTCTTCTGATTTGACAACTCTTCCCATGAAACTCCAACAGTAACATATCAAATAATCCTAGTTGTTTTTGGCACCTCTCTTTTTCATTATGTGGAAGAATAAGTTTTTGTGATTTTCCAGGACTTTCTGGGAAATTGCAGAGATAGTTTTAGATATGAAAGATATTCTGAAAGTTATTTTACTTCACTTAGGAGTCAATCTTGGGGGAAAAAAAAGAAATCAAAACTTGTCAGATTTGAACACTTAAGATAGGATCATGGGTGCCTTAGAAACAATATTTGGTTACTCATATATTTTACGGGTCAGAATGTAGTCCATCTTGGTGAATGTTCCATGTGGGGTCAAGAAGAATGTGTATTTTCCTGTTGTTGGAGTAAGTGTTCTATGAACATCAATTAGATCCACTTGATTGATGATTCTATTCAGTTTAACTATGTCCTTATTGATTTTGTGCCCCCTGGACCTCTTGATTACTGACAGAGGGGCTAGACTCTCCAAGTATAATAGTGGATTTGCCTATTTCTCCTTGGAGTTCTATGAGTTTTTGGTAATCTGTCATTAGGTGCATACATATTAAGAATTATTATGACTTTTTGGAGCTCTGATTTCTTTAATGTTATGTAATGTAATGCCCTACTTTTTTCCCTGACAATTTTCCCTGCTCTAAGATCTGCTTTGTCTGAAATTAATATGGTTACTCTAGCTTTGTTTTGGTTAGTGTTAGCATGGCATATTTTCCTCCATCCTTTTCTTTGTAATCTGTATTTGTTGCTATATTTAAAGTGGATTTCTTGTAGACAATTCCTTGGTGGGCCTTTTTTACTATCAACTCTGATGATCTCTTTCTTTAAATATTTTTTTTAATTTTTATTTATTTATGATAGTCACAGAGAGATAGAGAGAGAGGCAGAGACACAGGCAGAGGGAGAAGCAGGCTCCATGCACCGGGAGCCCGACGTGGGATTCGATCCCGGGTCTCCAGGATCGCGTCCTGGGCCAAAGGCAGGCGCCAAACCGCTGCGCCACCCAGGGATCCCGATCTCTTTCTTTAACTGATATATTTAAACCATTGCTTAAAGTGATTATTGATATAGTTGGATTAATATTTGCTATAGTTGTTGCTGTTCATCTATTCATTGCCCTTGTTCCTTTATTTTTCTTTTTGTCTTCCGCTTTTCTTCTACCTTTTGTGATTTTTGACTGAGCATTTTATATAATTCCAGTTTCTCTCCTTTTTAAAAAAGCATATTATATTTCCTTTTTTTCAGTTATACCTTTTTTTTAACTTTCCTTAGTTGTTTCACTAGAGTTTGCAATATCCATTTATAATTAATACAAGTCCACTTCCAAATAACACCATACCACTTCCTGGGTAGTGCAGGCCCCTTATAACAGAGTTTCCAGTTCCTTCTTCCTGTCCCTTGAACTCTGCTGCCATTCATTTCACTTATCCAAAAGCTACAGTCATCCAACACATCATTGCTAGTATTATTTTAAACAAACACTTATTATTGGATAAGTAAAGAATAAGATCTCAGATCTCAGCTTAGAAGTTTCTTCTTTCTGGGACACCTGGGTGGCTCAGTTGGTCAAACATCTGACTCTTGATTTCAGCTCAGATCATGGTCCAGTCCCAGAGTCGTGGGATCAAGTCCTGCCACGTTGGTCGTGGATCCTGCTTAAGATTTTCTCTCTCCTTCTCCCTCCCCTTCTGCTCCTCCCCCTGCCTTACAAGAGTTTGCTCTCTCACTCTCTCTCTCTCTCAAAAAAAAAAAAAAGTTTTTTCTTTCAGAAGCTCTTCCTGAAGTCTGGGTAAAGCCCACCCCCATGCTTCTTGAATCATAGAACCAATCACACTGTCTCTTCACTAACTCAAAACATGTTGAAGGACAGAATCTTGTGAGTCTCATTTGCTGCTGTAGCCTGTGTAGTATCTAGTCAATATTGATAAGTGTTTTGGTATGGGTGAATGAATTAGTTAATAAAAGGACAAATACATCTCCTTTGAGTTCTTGGCCCACCCAGTTGGCCAAACCGGCAGGCACCTTATCCATTTGAATATGCCACCAATATCCTAGTTTCAAACCTAGTTTGAAACTTGGAGCAGTTTCTCTTTGAACCTCAATGCAAATTCCATTCACAAATCTAGCATGCTCCAGCTTTCATCACACTTGTACAAATGTTTGTCTTGGTTGGATTTCCCTGCCACACTTTGAGATAGGTGCGTATAGATCATCAGTCATATTCCCTGGAAACAGAGCCTGAGATGGGGATTCCTGAGCATGCAATTTATCAAGGGTGGCTCTCAGGAGACAAGGAATGAGGGAAACAGGATAGGCAGGGCAAGAGAAGAAACTGAGCAAGGATGTGTGATCAGATGGAGTCTAACCAATGCCTGAACCTTGTAGGAAGCTCTGGAGTATGAATAAGCCACAGATTTGCCCAGGCCTGAAGCAGAGGACTGGACTTTTGTAACTCCATATAAGTTAGTAACTGGCTATGGGCTGATTCAAGGAGAGGAAAGGGATGTAAATTTCCAGGCATTTCCCAGCAACATGGTTCCCATCAACCAAGAAGGGAGAACCTGTGAGCTGTTAGAGTCACCATGCACAACAGCTAGGGATGATGCAGTGGTCATGTAATGCAGATCTGGGTAGAACACCACCAGTACTTACTGGAGTACCTACAAGGAAGCTGACTCAGAAAGCATAAGAAACTTGCCGAGAGTTACTCAGATAACAAGCCTACTCCTCCAGACTCTGAATCCCCAGTTCAGTCTGCCCAAATCCAGCCCCACCTACCATGGACTGGTTCTGGTTGCTGTTTGACAGGGTGGCTTGCTTCTCAAGGGTCAGGGAAGCAGAGAGGAAAGCTCTCTGGGGCCACCACATCGCATGCCCAAACCTGAGAGGCTGGATGAGGAGGACGGTAGGGGTGAGAATTTGGGAAACTTAGACCCCACATCCCAGACTCTATCACAGTTGCTGGGAATGGCAAGTGGCGAACTTCTATTCTGCTTTGCCCAAAGCTGGGGCTTTTGCAGTGCAGCTGGGGAAATCTGCCTAGCCATGGCAGAAAAGTCTGGATTGGGGGTCCCTGTGGACAATGAGAACAAGTGCCCTACAGAAGATTGTTTCCAGGCACTGCTCCCTCAGATGTGGGGCCTCAGAGTGCAAAAGTGACAAGGCAGGCTGGAGACGAAAGGGGAAGGGGACTTTGTTGAGTACTTCCCACAGGCCAGAACATTTACTCCTGCTTTTAATTAACCCCCCAACCACGTAGATCCACGAGGATCTACTAGAGCCATTTTACAGGCGAGGAAGCTGAGGTGCAGAAAAGTGAAGTAATTTATCTGTGGTCACAGAGATAAAAAGTGACAGAAATTGGGATGCTTGAGTGGCTCAGCAGTTTAGCGTCTGCCTTTGGCTCGGGGCATGATCCTGGAGTCCCGGGATCGAGTCCCGCGTCGGGCTCCCTGCATGGAGCCTGCTTCTCCCTCTGCCTGTGTCTCTGCCTCTCTCTCTCTGTGTCTCTCATGAATAAGTAAATAAAATCTTTAGGAAAAAAAAGTGACAGAAATGATCATTTCATGCAAACCAGCTTAGCTAAGCAAAAGACATCTTATTTCTGGTTAAAAGTATCAGGGTAGCATCATTTATTCTCAGATGTCAGTCACTGTTCTGTGTTCATTAACAAGCTAATGGAGTAAGACTGAGCATCCCCATGTTAGAGATGAGCTGAGACTCAGAGAGGTCAAGTGACTTGCTCAAAGACACCCAGCTAGTAAGCTGTGGAGAGGTTGGTAATTAATATCAGAACTTCATGAAAATTTCCCTGCATTTAATTTGTAAATGCCTATATGAATAGTTGTACTTAGTGTAGCCGTTGGGCAAACTTTTGAGGGAATTTCATACCGTAGATTGTGTTCAACCAGGCCATTTGCCAATGCCACAAAGTCATGGTTCACACACACACACACACACACACACACACACACACATACACACAAAGGTGGGGGCAGGTGAGGTAGCAGCTCCTGGAGAAAGAAGCCTGCCCAGCCCTTCCTATGTCAGGGTCCAGACTTGCCGGAGACCCATGCTTGGCCTGGCCCTGGAGGTCAGGAGAATGACTCAGCTCTGACCCCAAGGAACTGCACACCCAAGAAGCAAAAAGATATGTGCCTAGATTTCTAGCTGAGGTTTTGGCAAGAGTGTGGCGATACCGACCGGTCAGAGGAGGGGACATTAAATCTCATCCCAAACTAGAGGCTCCAGAGGAGGTGGCCTTTGGAGCCAACAAGCTCCAGGAAGCATCGTGGACCTCTGATTCCCGGGGGCACTTTCCTGGGGTGGAGGCCAGTGAGGTCAGAACTGTCCATTTCCTGCCCCTGCAGGTGACAGGTCCAGGAGGAGACCCTCACGGAAGCAGCCTCCCAGAGCCGAGCGTGTGGTGGGCAGGCGTGGAGCTCAGCCTAGCCAGAAGGAGCGGGCCGAGGGCAGCCCAAGGCCAGGGTCCCCCCGGAGGAAGCAGGCAGAGCACCAGAGACTCAGAGAGGAGCTGGGGAAGCCTGGGCGGAGCTCCACAAAGAAGACCTGTGAGGGGAGGAGGAAGAGAGATGGGAGGGCTTCCCTCAAGGAGCAGAGACAGAGAGCTCCCCCAAAAAAGGAAAAGGAGGCACTGAGGAAGGAGACACGGAAGCGACCAAAGAAACACAGGTATGTTGTGATTCTGATTCTGGTGCATCTTTTTTTAAAGATTTATTTATTTGAGAGAGAGAGGGAGGGAAAGATCGAGCACAAGCAGGGGGAGGGGCAGGGAGAGGGAGAAGGAGACTCCCGCTGAGCAGGGAGCCAGATAGGAGCTCCATCCCAGGACCCTAGGATGGACCTGAGCTAAAGGCAGACACTTAACCTACTGAGCCACCCAGGCACCCCCAAGTGCATTTTCTTGATTGCCAGATTCCTCTCCTTCGGCCCTTCCCCCTCCCCTGATGAAGGGCTAAGGTCTCATCCCCTGGTTTGGTGACCCCTGCTCTCATCTGATTCTGTTTGTCCCTGCCTTATCCACTGCCCTGCCCTCCCCATCTGGGGCAGAAATGGGAGGAGGATCTTGGCCATTCCAGGCAGACTGGCCACTCTCAAAGCCAATGCCTCCTGTCCAGCAAGTGCAAATGGGAGCACTGAGTGGGGGAGGTGACATGGCAGCAGGATGGGACAAGATCCCAAGTCTCCTGGATTTCAGCTGGTGACTCACCACAGCTCTGGAAGAGGTGCTGAGAGAAATGAGCAAAATTGGATTTAGCAGTCGTCGTAGGACTTAAGCACACCACTTCTGCAGTCTGGATCTGTGTCCTCTTCTGTGAAATGTTGCTTTGATCTAGAGGACTTTCAGTGGTTCCACCAGCCCCGAAAATTAGGATATGGGGGGTTTTATTTGTTTTGTTTTCTCTGTTGCATGAGCACTGGCACTGTGGGTTCAGGGACAGAGCCAGATCATGGAATCAGCAAGTCGGGAGTTTAGTTCTTTGCTACTAGTTTTGAGGGGACATCTTCTCTTTGCCTCCCTTTTTGGCTTTACTCACTTCTTGGGATGTTTAAGAATCCCTGTTGATGGGGCACCTGGGTGGCTCAACGGTTGAGCATCTGCCTGGGGCTCAGGCCCTGATCCCTGGGTCAGGGATCAAGTCCCACATCTGGCTCCCTGCGAGAGCCTGCTTCTCTCTCTGCCTCTCTCTGTGTGTCTCTCATGGATAAATAAATAAAATCTTTTTTTTTAATTTTTTTTAATTTATGATAGTCACACAGAGAGAGAGAGGCAGAGACACAGGCAGAGGGAGAAGCAGGCTCCATGCACCGGGAGCCTGACGTGGGATTCGATCCCGGGTCTCCAGGATCGCGCCCTGGGCCAAAGGCAGGCGCCAAACCGCTGTGCCACCCAGGGATCCCAAATAAAATCTTTTTAAAAATCCCAGTCGATGATGATGGCTGGGGAGGTTTTTGAAATAGTTGAAGGAATCAGGGTTATGGTGAAGAATATGTTCCCTCTCATGGGGCTCTAGGGTATTTAGAAAAGACAGTCCTGATCCCAAAATGCTGAGAGTCTAACAGGCAACAGTCTTTACAAGACAAGGCAGAAAGTAGTACGTGTCTGAGAAAGGATTTATTGAAATGCCTTCTTGGTGGGGCACTGGGGCATCAGGGTTCCTCCACAGGGCAGGTAAGCATTTCAGCCTGTCATTGAAGCACAGATGTCATTTGAACAAGCAATGACTGAATGCCACCCACACCCAGACTGAGGGATCACCCATGGAAAGACTCAAGGCAACTATCACGGGGTGCCCATGAGGCATGCCAAGACACTCCTGTGCCCTAGGCTTTCCAGAGGTGAAGTGTTGGGGCCCCTCCTCTCACCTATGTCTCATCACTTCCCTCTGCTCTTTGAGTTCTTCAGAAATTAAAACTCACCAAGGCTTGGGGATCCCTGGGTGGCTCAGCAGTTTAGTGCCTGCTTTCGGCCCAGGGCATGGTCCTGGAGTCCCGGGATCGAGTCCCACATCAGGCTCCCTGCGTGGAGCCTGCTTCTCCCTCTGCCTGTGTCTCTGCCTCTCTCTGTGTGTCTCTCATGAATAAATAAATAAAATTTAAAAAAAAAAAAAACTCACCGGGGCTGCTGTGAATTGTTCTCTAAAACCTGCAGTAACCCAAGCCCACATCCTGGTGTTTCTGTTTATGGAACTTGCTAAGAAGGCTGCTGGAGCGTGGTCTTCTCCACACCTCCACCTCACCCCATGGGCTACTGTTCCACCTGGAGTCACTGTTTCCAAGAACTAGGATTTTGTGGCAGCCGAACACATAGTCAGTCTTGTGTGTGAGATGCTGAGGCTCCTCACATGGGGGAAGGGTTCCTGCTGGAAGTTCCCTCCCCCTGTGCTGTCCAGCACCATCACCGCAGCCACATGCTGAGTGAGCCCTTGACATGCAGCCAACATGACCAAGGAATTGAATTTTTAATCTCCTTTCTTTTTTTTTAATCTCCTTTCATTTTAATTCAAGGTGAATACTATTGAGTTGACACAAGAGTTAGTGAATTTACTTAACTCAGGACAGACAGCTGTATTTTTAAAATCAATTTAAATTTGAAGATGATGCATTTCTTCTTAAAAATAAAAGGCAAACTGCTTTTGTCAATGCAGATGCAAATGTCAAAGGAAAATGACATTCTGCTACTTGGTTAATTTGTTAGGAGACTTAAGTATGTTTAAAACAACTTGAGTGTGTGGATCTACCCTTTCAACTGTAAATTTTGTGAAATCCAGGTACAGATCAAATATGTTCAATGAAAATTTAATGTCTGAATTGACATGCACAGTGGTTGTGGGATGAACACCAGATTTTGAAGACAGCACAAGAAGAATATAAAATAGTTCATTAAGGGCAGCCCCGGTAGTGCAGCGGTTTAGTGCCGCCTGCAGCCCAGGGTGTGATCCTGGAGTCCCAGGATCGAGTCCCACGTCAGGCTCTCTGCATGGAGCCTGCTTCTCCCTCTGCCTGTGTCTCTTCTCTGCCTCTCTCTCTGTCTGTCTCTAATAAATAAGTAAAAATCTTTTTAAAAAGTTTAAAAAATACCTCATTAATAATTTTTATATTGGTTACATGTTAAAATTACAATTTTTGACATGTTGGATTCAATAAAATGTATTATTAAAATTAACTTACCCATCTCTTCCTGCGATTTTAATATGGTTACTAGAAAATTTTAAATTACAACACATGGCTTGGGTTATAGTTCTACTGAGCAGCATTATGCTAGAACATGGTGGGTAGTGAGCACACAGAGAAAGAGTTGGGGGAGGCAACTCTCCCAGTGTTTTGGGCTACAGGACAGAGTTGTGGCCTCTTCTGATGGGTGGTGGGAGTCACTGAGGGCTTCTGAGCAGGAGCGGACCTCTGAGGGGTGGTCAGGGCTGGGAGGGCCATGGGCTCCTATACATTCCACAGAGCACCTAAAGATACTTGCCAACCTTTCACTCTCCCCCTGCTCTGCCCTGGCTCTGCGTGCAGATCACCCTCCCTGGCCTCCAGCACCTCTGGTGGGGAATCTCTGTCAGAGGAGGAGCTGGCCCGGATCCTGGAGCAGTTAGAAGACAAGAAGAAGCTCATTGCCACCATGCGGAACAAGCCCTGGCCCATGGCAAAAAAGCTTAGGGAGCTCAGGTGAGCAGGGGGTGGTCCACCGGGGCCTCTTGATGTGCAAAAGGCTTGGGTCTTTCTGATGGGCCCAGAACACCTTCCATCTTGACTTGGAGAGGACTTGACAGGAAGGCGAGATTGACCCTCCCACTTTGCTTTGGTCCCTCTCTCCCCAGCACAAGCACAGTGCCTGAGTAGGGGGCTGTTAGAGCCAAGACAAGAGTGAGTGGTGACCGTTGACAGAGGCCCTGCTGTTGGCCAGCACAGAGCAGGTTCTGGTGGGAGAGACAGAGATCACGGTGCCCTGGCCTAGGGCCAACCCTTCTGTTGCCTGACAACCTTTCTATCCCCACCCCTTCCCCATCTGTGCCTCCCTCACAATCCAACACAGACAAGTCTTCCTTGGAGGGCTTTTGGTGACAGCCCCCACCTCAACAAGTTCAGAACTCCCCTGTGTTCTTTAGGAACCAAGAACCTCTCCATGTGTATGTAGCACACCCACACTTGTGTGTGGGGAGCAGGGAGTGCGTCTGCCTGACCCAGGGCCAGGCTGCGATGGTGCTCCATGAATATAGTTCAGGCCTCCTCCTATCCAAGCCCCTGACTTCTGTTTCCAGCTCAGCCCTTCTCTGGCTTCCTTGGAAAGGCCAGCACTTTGAGCATTTTCTGAGTCTTCCCTCTCTGCTGCGGGAGAAAAGAGTGGGAGTCACATTTCTGGTTTTCTACTTTAAAAAAAGAAAGAAACCGTCAGTCGGCTAAGCATCTGCCTTCAGCTCAGGTCATGATCCCAGGGTCCTGGGGTTGAGCCCCAAGCACCCCAAGGTAGGGTCAAGCTCCCTGCTCAGGGGGGAGCCTGCTTCTCCCTCTCCCTCTGCCCTTCACCCCAGCTTGTGAACCTGCAAGTTGTCTCTCTGTCAAATGAATAAATTAAATCTTAAAAAAAAAAAATCCAGCATTACCATTTCCCCCAAGCTCCTCCTTGGCTTTTCTGCCACAGGGCTGCCGGGACACTCCTTTTCCCCTTCCCCCTTTATAAAGCCATTTCCCTGGCTCTGCTCACACATGAGTTTTCCATCCTCTCAAGCCAAGCGCCTCACCCTCTATTTTGTAGAACAGTTTGGCAGCTGTGTTTTGACCTATTGAGCCTCGCTGGTTACCCCCAAGAGGCGCAGCAAAGATGCTGGGCTGCACAAACCCAAGGCAAACCCCAACAGGTTCTGGAAGACAGAGCTTACTCCATGCCAGCAAATTACCACATTGTATCCTACACAGCTGCAGGAAAAAAATGTGTCCCCCTGGCGCCGCCAGCCCAGTGCTGACCAACAGAACTTTGGGGGATGATGGGAATGCTCTAAATCTGCACTAATAGCGCCCTATGTGGCCAGTAAGCACTCGAAAAGTGGTGAGTGTGACCAAGAAACTAAATTTTTTTGTTTTATTTTACTGTATTTAAATTAAATCATCGCTTGTGGCTGATGGCTATAGTTTGGTGGCAGGTACAGCTTTAGGCAGTGGCTGTCTTCCTTCCTAGGCCCTTCTTCTGAAACTCCTATCTCCAGGCCAGGTTCTTCTTCCTGACAGGGGCGTGCAGAACAGCCACCTGTCACTCTAACAGAACCTCACCCCCCACTCAGGTGTCACCTGAACACATCTTTTATTAACAGTGGAAAAAGAGCAACCGAGGTGCTTATGGAAATGAGATCTCCAGCAGGCTGGAAATCTCAAGGAGTAGGAAGATTCCCCAGGGCTGTCTAGCTGCCCAGAGGAGAGAAGTCTGATATCTCCTCCAGCTGCAGGGGCAGGGGTCCTGCTCTTGGTGTGAGTGGGAAGCCTTGAAAGCCTGGGAAGTTGAACAGACCCACGTTTCTGTCCCTGGGTCCCTGGGGCAGAGCTCCTCAGCCAACACCGGCCTCTTCCCTCCAGGCCTCCCCCCCTCGCTCCTCCCTCTCCGGAGCCTCCTTATCCCAGACTCGGGTCTTAGGCAGGAGAGCTTCAGCAGCTCCAAGCAAGCTGGTGCCTCTGCCTAGATCTCTGCTTTCTGCTGGCCTACCTGGCTGATTCCCACAGACCCTGTAAGACTCAGGCCAAGTGCTCCCCCTGCAGGGAAGCCCCATGGCCCTCCTCACATTCAGACCCAGCTATTTATTGCCACTCTGATCCCCCTGGCACTGAATGCTCCAATTGAGCATCCCCCTCAACTGGACACTCTGCAGTCTGCAGAGCTGTGTCTAATTCATCTTTTACTATTCTTTTTATTATTTCTCTTTTTAGTATTGCCACCACTTACTGAGCACTCCCTGTGTGCCAGACACTGTTCTGAGTGCTGGTGTGTCACAGCTCATTTAATCCTACAGCCACCCTGTGATATAGGGAGTATTACTGTTGTCCCAAATTTACTAAAGAGCACATTGAGACACAGAGCAATTAAGTAATTTGCTCCAGGTTTGCAAGGTGAGTTAAGTGGCCTGGTTGGCATTTGGACTCAGGGATTCTGGCTCCAGTACCTGTGCTCTTCATTTGTAATTCTTTCTCTAGAGTTACTAAACATTCTAGAATGAATCCCTTTGCATCCTCTATGATTTCCCTCTCTGGCAGTGAGGTTTTTCATTGCAGATAGCATTCCCAGAGTACATCTTCCTTTTTTATTTTTAAGATTTTATTTATTTATTTTGCAGGGGCGGGTGGTTACAGAGGGAGAGAGAGAAAGAATCTCAAGCCAACTCACTGAGCTCGGTCGGAGCCTGATGTGGGGCTCAATCTCATGACCCTGAGATCTTGACCTGAGCCAAAATTAAGAGTTGGACATTTAACCAACTGAGCCACCCAGGCACCGATAAATCCTTTATCAGAAGCAATAGTGTGGAGACCTCAGCCTCCGGCCCATTCGGGCAGCTGGCTGACCTGGGTATGGTTGTTGTGACAACCGAAGAAGGAATAGTAACGCATAAAGAACAAAACAGTGGTGAACTGGCCCAAGCCTGTGCTCATGCCTCTGCCACCTCTGGGCAGCTTTGGCACTAGTCAGTCTCTGCCTTTTAGGACCCATGCATCAGGGATGTTTGCTTTTATTTTTTTTAAGATTTTATTTATTTATTTATGAGAGACACAGAGAGAGAGCCAGAGACACAGGCAGAAGGAGAAGCAGGCCCTATGCAGGGAGCCCGATGTGGGACTTGATTCTGGGACCATGGGATCACGCCTTGAGCCAAAAGCAGACGCCCAACTGCTGAGCCACCAGGCATCCCACGTTTGCTTCAACCATAGAATTAATCAGATGTGTCCCTCAGCTTTATCAGATGATATCTTAGAAAATTACCCAAATTGCCTGTTTTCTTCAGAGAAATCTGAAGAATTCCACTTCCAGAAAGAGGCAGTAGACCTGCTTCTGCCAATTCTTCCCACTAACTACAACTAAAACCCTGGACATTACCTGTAAAGCAAACATAAGAAGACTCAGAAAGGTGGAAAGAAGAAAATGGTCTGGTTAAAGACCTCATGACAGAGAATTGATAGGGCACTGAGTTCTGGGGTTTTCTTCTTGCCCTATATTTCTGGCCACCCAGAAACATGGACAGAAACAGACTAAAAAAATACCTCAAGAAAAAACAGCTCTCTCTAGCCAAAGGCCCAGGAAAGGGATAGTCTGTCAAGATGGCAAAGTCATAGGCAATAGCAATTTTACTCTAGCCAAGCCCCACAAACAGAAAGCAGCCCCATCCCCATCCCTGGCAGCAAAAGCAAAGTGAGGAAGCCTAGATTACCTCCCTTGTCAGGTTATAACTCGTGCCCCTGATGCCCCCACCAGGGTAGTATCAGAGGAGGCTGAGTGGGTAGTATGGACTTTCATCCCCACCAGGCAGTCATGAGCCCTCCCTCTCCTTTGGGTGTCTGTGGAGGCCACATGGGGAGTCTAGACTTTCACCACCATCTGACAGAAGCAAGGCATCCCTCCTAGCCAGGAAGATATGAGAAAAACCTGGTTGGAAGCCTGAACTCCCATCCCTGCTCAGCAGTAATGAAGAGTTTCTACCCAGCCTCAGGTGCCAAAGAGGGCCAAGTAAAGAACATGGACTTCCACCTGGAAGTAACCAGACAGCATCCCTTTCACCCACTGAAGCCATGTCAGAGGCAGCCTGCTAAAGCAGAAGATTTACACAAGATCCATTTAAACAAGATTTAAACAACCATTTAAATAATAATCCATTTAAACATAATACCCAAAGTGTCCAATATTCAACTGAAAGTCACTCATCCTACCAAGAACCAGGAAGATCTTAAGCTGAATGATAAAAGACAACTAAAGATGCTAACGCTAAGATGGCATAGATGATAGAATTACCTGGCAAAGATTTTAAAGAAACTATCATAAAAGTGCTTCCCTGAGCAATTATGAACACATGAAACTAATGAAGAAATAGAAAGTCCAGGGCAGCCCCGGTGGCTCAGCGGTTTAGTGCTGCCTTTGGCCCAGGGTGGGATCCTGGAGACCCAGGATCAAGTCCCGTGTCGGCCTTCCTGCATGGAGCCTGCTTCTCCCTCTGCCTGTGTCTCTTCCTCTCCCTATGTATATATGTATCTCATGAATAAATAAATAAAATCTTTAAAAAAAAAAAAAGAAAGTCTAACAAAAGAAATAGAAGATCTAAAGAACAACAGGAATTTTAGAAGTTGGAATCCCTGGGTGGCTCAGTGGTTTAGCGCCTGCCTTCAGCCCAGGGCGTGATCCTAGAGTCCTGGGATTGAATCCCACATCAGGCTCCCTTTATGGAGTCTGCTTCTTCCTCTGCCTGTGTCTCTACCTCTTTCTCTCTGTGTGTCCCTCATGAATAAATACATAAAAATCAAAAGAAAGAAGAAAGAAGAAAAGAAAGAAAGAAAGAAAGAAAGAAAGAAAGAAAGAAAGAAAGAAAAAGAAAGAAATTTTAGAAGTAAAAAATACAACTAAAATCTAAAAAACTGAATGAATGATCTCAACAGCAGCATGGAGAGAGCAAAGAATCAATGAAATTGAAAATAGAACAAGAGAAATTAACCAATTTGAACAATAGAGAGAAAACAATCTGCAAGAAAAATGAATGGGACATGTGGGACTATAATAAATGCTCTAATGTTAATGTCTCTTCCACATCCCTTGCCCTGGATATGAGAGGATAGGGGGAGGAGTCCCAGAAAAGAGAAGAAAGCAGATGGGGCTGAAAAGGTCTTCCAAGAAATAATGTCTAATAATGAGCACCTGGGTGGCTCAGTGATTGAGCGTCTGCCTTTGGCTCGGTCATGATCTCAGGGTCCTGGGATCCCACACTAGGTTCCCCATGAGCTCTCCCTCTGCCTGTGTCTGCCTCTCTCTGTATGTCTCTCATGAATAAATAAATAAAATCTTAGAAAATAAAAGAAAGAATGACTAAAAATTTCTCAAATTTGGCAAAACTTACAGATTTGAGAAAACTAAACCCTATACAGGATGAACCAAAGTAATTCATGTCAAGACACCATAGTCACATTTCTTACCAGCAGTCAGAGAGAAACCTGTAAGGGAAAACAATTAGAATGACAGCAAATTTCTTGCTAGGAGCCCTGGAGGACAGAAGATGGCACAACAATTTTTCAAGTGCTAAATAAGAGAATTGTCAGCCCAGAATTCTATAGCCCCAAAAATATCCTTTAAGAATAAGAAGAAATCAGGGAGCCTGAGTGGCTCCAATCATGATCTCAGGGTTCTGGGATCAAACCCCATGCAACCTGCTCCATGCTCAGTGAGAAGTCTGCTTGTCCCTCTGCCCCTCTCCCTATTCATGCTCTCTCTCTGTCTCTCTCTCAAATAAATAAATAAAATCTTTAAAAAGAAGAAGAGGAAATCAAGACATTCTCAGATGAAGGAAACCTAAAAGAATTGTTACCAGCAAACCTACCCTAAAAGAATGACTAAGGTAAATTCTTTTAACAAAAAAGGAAATGATAAAAGAAAGACTCTTGGAACATCAGGAAGGAAGAACAGGGTAAGAGCAAAAATATTGGAAACTGTCATAGACTTTCCTTCTCCTCTTGAGTATTTAAAATTATGTTTGACAGTTGAAGAAGAAATTATAACACCATCTAATGTGGTTCTCAATGAGTGAAGGGAAAATATTTAAGACAATTATAAATGGGAGGTTAAAAGGATGTAAAAGGAGGTAACACTTCTACACTTTACCTAGTAAAATGTCAGCACCAGTAGACTTTGAATACACACACACATGCACACACACACACACACATCTTACATTGCATATTACATGATATGGTAATATATAGTAATACTTAGAGCAACTACTGAAAAGGTCATACAAAGTGATAACACTAAAAAGCATCATAGAAAAAAAATAAATAAAAAATAAAAAAAAATAAAAAGCATCATAGACAAACCAAAGTGGAATCCTAAAAAATATTCAAGTAACCTGTAGGAAAAAGGAAAACAGAAATGAAAAACATAGAGGACAAATATAAAACAAAAAAGATGAAATGGTAGGTTTAAATTGTAATATATTAATAATTACATTAAATGTAAATGGTCTAAATATACCAATTTTAAAAACAGACTGGCAAAGTAATTTTTTAAATGACTTAATTGCATATGGTCCACAAGAAATCCAATTTAAATATAATGGTATATATAGGTTGAGAGTACAAAAATGACAAAAATACACATATATCATGCAAACATTAACCAAAGTAACAGTAGAAGAGGCTACATAAATATCAGATAAAGTTGATTTCAGAGTAAAGGAAATTAACAGGGACAGAAAGGAACATTATAGAATGATAAAAGTATCAATCCATCAAGAGAAAGACATAATAAACCTAAATGTATAAGCACTGTTTTGGGTTCTACAATATATTATCTAGGGATGTGTAATAAATTAACCCAAACTTAGTAATTTAAAACTGTAATGAAAATTTACTCTTTCCTATGGATCAGAAATTCAGGAGCAACTTAGTTGGGCAGTTCTGACTTAGAGTCTCTCATAAGGTTGAGTCAAGATGTTGGACAGGGCTACAGTCATCTGAAGGCTTGACTGGGGCTGGTGAATCCACTTCCAAGGTGGCTCACTCGCATGGATGACAAGTGGATGTTGGTGGTTAGAAAGCAGCCTCAGGGGGGATCCCTGGGTGGCTCAGTGGTTTGGCGCCTGCCTTCAGCCCAGGGTGTGATCCTGGCGTCCCGGGATTGAGTCCCACATCGGGCTCCCTGCATGGAGCCTGCTTCTCCCTCTGCCTGTGTCTCTGCCTCTCTCTCTCTCTCTCTCTCTCTCTCTCTCTCTGTCTCTCATGGATAAATAAAATCTTAAAAAAAAAAAAGAAAGGCCTCAGTTTCTCTCCATTGGCTGCTTGAGTATCCTCACGACATAGCAGCTGGCTTAAGAGGATGTATTCAACGGGATGAGCACTGGGTGTTTTTCTGTATGTTGGTAAATTGAATACCAATAAAAATTAATTTTAAAAATAATAAAAAAAAAAGAGGATGTATTCAAGGAGAAAGTACCTTTTATATCCTAGTCTCAGAAGTCATAAAATGTCACTTCTACCACTTTCTATTCATTGGAAACAAGTCACTAAGTCTGGCCCACATGCAAGGGGAGGAGAATTTGGTTCTCCAATTTTTTTTAAGATTTTATTTATTTATTTATTTATTTGAGAAAGAGAGAGAGCAAGAGAGAAGTGGAGGGACAAGGACAAGCAAACTCCATGCTGAGCAAGGAGCCTGATGCAGTCAGGCTTTGACTCTGTCAAGAGTCAGACAGTTAACCAACTGAGCCACCTAAGTACCCAGTTCTCCATTTTAAAGGGAAGAATAATAATTTGCTAACGTATTTTAAACTACAACCTATGCTTGGTTAGCCTCCACTGCCCTTGGGTTGATTCAGTGAGGTCTCTAGAGCAGATGCCTCACCTGGCTGATCTGAATTTCTAGTGTGAACTCAGCATTTATTTGGCCATTGTCTCCACAACTAAAAGTGGAAATTGCCTGGGGACAAAGGGAGATGCCAAACCAGCATGGCCCAGACCACCTTCAACCTCTGGCCACCTCCAGCCCCTAGCCACCTCCTTTTAGCAATCAATGCTTCCTTCCCCCTTCCATGTGTCTTCTAGATTTCAGGCTGGCTACGATTCTCTCTCAGTGTCCTGCATGGGACAGCAACATTCTGTGAGGATGCCATCACACACAGAGCTACCCTGTGTCTATTTTTACCTCAAATCTCTAAATTAAGTGTGATTTGAATCTGAATGCCTTCACCAGGGAGGAGTTTTTGGAAGCATATAATGTTTCTGAGAGATGCCATGGGTCAACTTCAGAGCATTCCTGTTGTGAAAGGTCATGCTACCAAGCCCCTTGTCCAGGCACCTGGGGAGGCAGAGGCCTCCTCACACTAAGCCCCTGAACTAGCAGAGTCTTACCAGCTGCCCACCCTTGGAGCTACTGCTTCCTCAGAAGGGGAAGGGGCGACTGGCTGTCAAATGAAGTCGCTATACTCACGCTGCATGCATTCACACACTTGATTCTCATATCACCCTCATTTCTAGATGAAAACTGCCACAGAATCCTGCCTGGGCTCTGGCACTAAAAGCCATACAATATACCTCCTTCCCTCCCAGCAGCCATGGCTAGCCACCCTGATTCGTGTTTTCCAAACTGGTTTGGGCCACTTTATTCACAAGAAGGATCTTCCAGGAAGCAAATGTGGGGGGATTCTGAAGTGCTGTCTGTGGTGTGCCTGCACATGAAAGCCCTTTCTTCAGTAACTTCTTACTTTGCTGAGTGCTGGAGGGGCCTAAGGGGTTAATCATCACCTACCAAAAGTGAACTTGAGATCCACACCCCTAAAAGCTTCCTCAAAACAACAGATCCTTCTTCTTTTGCTATTTCACTGCATTTATCACACACCATCTGGTATGAGGAAAAAAGAGAGGCAAGTTTACAGGAAGTTCCCTTTTCAAAGGACACTTGGTGACAAGGGGGGAACAGAAGCACCTGACAGAAGTAAGATTTACATCAGGAAGTACAGGGCAGGGCAGCCCCAGTGGCGCAGCAGTTTAGCATCTCCTGCAGCCTGGGGTGTGATCCTGGAGACCTGGGATCGAGTCCCACGTGGGGCTTCCTGTATGGAGCCTGCTTCTCCCTCTGCCTGTGTCTCTGCCTCTCTCTCTCTCTCTCTCTCTCTCTCTCTGTGTGTGTGTGTCTCTATGAATAAATAAAATCTTTAAAAGAAAAAAAAGGAAGTACAGGGCAGGAGCCAGGGTTTCCATAAACCAAATACTCTCTGGATTATAGGCAACATGTTTAAAAAGGAGCTTGCTGCAAAAATCACAACCTGAGGCAAAGGCAGACGTTCAACCACTGAGCCACCCAGGACCCCCACCAAAATTCTTAAACCAGGGGGGCTTTTCATAGTGAATGGTCCTTGGGATTTGCATCCAGTAGTGGGCACAGCACTCTGTTCTCCTGAGGGATCTGGGCATCTAGACACAGAATCTGGACATCAAGAAAAGAAGCATTTGCTGTCCAGCCCAATGGCTCAGAAACAAGAGCTGGCTCTTACTTTCAAGAATTCTCATTTGAAGTCCTCAAATCTTAAAAGCTGGCACATTTAAAGATTTATTTCTTTATTCTAGAGAGAGAGACTGGGATGAGGGACAGAGGAAGAGAATCTCCAAGCAGACTCCCCATTGAGCACAGAGCCCGATGAGGTGGGGTTCCATCCCAAGGCCTCTGAGATCACTGCCTGAGCCAAAACCAAGAGTCAGACTCTTAACTGACTGAGCCACTCAGGTGCCCCAAAACCTGGCACATTTACACCCACAAACTCTAAGTGCTTATGAGCCTCTGTTCACATGTAAAATACAGGAAAAGAACAAAAATACAAATTTCATGAAAACATTTTTTTGTGTGATGGCTAAGTTGGTAGCCACAGATAACTAACTGCCAGGACATGTCCTGCCTCGGGGGGAACAGGGAGCTGATCTCATTAAGGAGCCTTAATCCCATACAGACCAGTTTTTCACCCCAGGCTCAAGAGCTAGACAGTCAGCCTTATTAATATGGAGATATCCGAATAAAACCAGCTTCAAGATTCACCTGAGGTTAGAATGTGACTTTGATTCTTGTCGTCTGCCTGCACTTGCACTTTGGAGGTGAGATAGGTATTGTACAGCAGATGGTGGGGGCGCCGCATCAGCTAGACACACAACACAGCTCCACAACGCCGCCTTCCGGCCACGCTGAGATGGACTTCGTTCCTCATCCATTTGTGTGGCTCTATCCAGTGCTGAAAAACTGGCTGGCTGGGGGCTGGGATGGAAAGGCCCAGATTTGCAGCATTTGCTGATTTCCACGGTCTAAATACTCCCACCGTGGCCAATTTCAAGCTACCAACAGTTTAACAGCTGGATGGCCAAGTTCCTGAATATTTAACACTGGGTTCTCAGGAGCCAGTTCTCACCAGCCCCAGCACACTCCCCAGAATACTTAATAGACAAACTGATCCGTGGATTTCTCATCCAACCTTCCGTGGAGATTCACTCCCTCATTCAACATTCATGCAGTCCACAAATGTCTACTGAATGCTGTATTCATTTTCTTTTTTTTTTTTTTTTACTGAAGTAGAGTTGACATACAATATTATATTCGTTTCAGGTGTACAACAGCATGATTCGATGTGTATATACATGACACAGGGCTCACCACGATAAGTCTAGCTACCATCTGTCACCATACAACGTTATTACAATATTATTGACTATATTCCCTAGACTGTACTTTACATCTCTGTGACTTATTTATTTTATAACTGAAATTTTTTACCACTTAATCCCCTTCATCTGTTTTGCTGTGTTTGTTTCTATTGCTGCTGCAACAAATTGCCACAAAGGTAACTATTTAAGGCGATACTTCTCAGGCCACCTGGGTGGCTCAGGGGTTGAGCATCTGCCTTCCGCTCAGGGTGTGATCCTGGGGTCCTGGGATGGAGTCCAACATCGGGCTCCCCGCCAGGAGCCTGCTTCTCCCTCTGCCTCTCTCTCTATGTCTATCATGAATAATAAATAAAATCTTAAAAAAAAAAAAAACAGATAATACTTCTCCATTCACAGTGCTGCTGGTCAGAAGTCCGGGGTGGCCTGGCTGGATTCTCTGCTCAGGGTCTCACTCAGCTAAAATCAAGGTATTCGCAAGGCTGAGGCTCCCATGTGGGGCTAGAGGTCTTCTTCCAAGCTTGCTGGATTTTGGCAGAATTCACTTCCTTCTGTTGGTTTCCTCTTGAGGGCCCCCAGCAACAGAGGGTCAAGAAATCTCTTGCTTTTAATTTCTCTGACTTCCCTTTCTGCCCTTTCTTTCTTTCTTTCTTTCTTTCTTTCTTCCTTCCTTCCTTCCTTCCTTTTCTTTCTTTTCTTTTCTTCTTCTTCTTCTTCATTTCTTCTTTTCTTCTTCTTCTTCTTCTTCTTCTTCTTCTTCTTCTTCTTCTTTTCTTCTTTTTCTTTTCTTTTCTCTTCTTCTTCTTCTTCTTCTTCTTCTTCTTCTTCTTCTTCTTCTCCTTCTTCTTCTTCTTCTTCTGTGTTTAAGGGCTCATGTGATCATGTGATTACTCTGGGCCCTTCCAGAAAATCCAGGATAATCTCCCTATTTTAAATTCTGGAATCTTAATTGTATCTGCAAAGTCCCTTTTGCCATTCAGGGTCATGTCACCAGAGGTGCCTGCCATGTACTAAGCACCATTCTTAGCATTTAGGAAACTTCAATGAGCAAAACAGACAAAATGCCCTGCCTTCATGGAGCTTATATTCTAACTAGGGGTATGAAAACACTTAAGACTTTTAGAGAGAAAAAAAAAAGATTTTTAGCAACATATATGCTCTCATAGTTCAGATTTCTTTTGGTCTGATGTTAATTGAAGTTCTCCCTCTAACTCCCTTTTTTTTTCCTAACCAGGGAGGCCCAAGAATTTGTGGAGAAGTATGAAGGAGCCTTGGGAAAGGGAAAAGGCAAGCGACTCTATGCCTATAGGATGCTGGTGGCTAAGGTGGGTGGTAGAGAGGCAGCAATCCCTCAGGAGGGCTTGTTCACCCTCTGAACCCGGGTGACCATAACAGGCACCTGCCCAGCCTCTGCATCAGTGTCCAGCTCCCCCAGAATCCTCAGTGTGAGGTCCGACTGAGCAACTGATTTGTCTAGGAATGCAAACCAACTGTCTCCTGTCAATTTCTCTACATTTATCTGTGAGAGCATCAGTGTATTTGAGACTCACTTTCTCTCTGGTGAAGAACTATAAACTAACAAAACTGATGAGATTAAAGCACTGAGATCTTATTTCCCAAGCCCCAAGTCAGGACACATGGTTTGATAAATCATCCATTTTTTATATAACACCTTGAAAGTTTTTTCATGGATTCCATGTTCATTGGTTCATTTGAGTTTTAACTTTTTCTTGGGGCCATTTGGATATTTCATATTCTTGCCAAAACTCAATCATTTCATTAAGATCATATGTATCATCAAAAAGTTGCAGATGGTGCTCCCATAATTTGAGGAATTACTTTCTGTACATGTTGGATTTGAGTCTTTTTTATTCCCAATACCTTTTTTTCAGGTTGACTTGCCTGACAGCAATCTATGTGTCATTTTATTAATTTTATCTAGAAACTACAACCGAACTGCACACTTAGGTTTTCTTTAATAAATGATTCTGTTTAGCAAATAGTTCTAGCTTCTTCCTTAGGAGAAGGATGGCTGTTGATCCTCTCCTGTGTTTATCTTCCTTCATTATTTAAAATTCTTTGTTTTCTCTCTTTGCATTCTCAGAAATTTCTCAGGTTTATTCCCAATATCATTGAATCCATTCTCTTCTGTTTCAATTATAATCTTTATTACCTATAATGTTTATTTTCCTTTGATGTTGCTGAGCTTTTAGCTACCTTGAACCCTTCCATGCTCTACTTATATTCTTTTTAAAATCCCAAAATGTTATCTTTTACCTAGAAACCATATTTCTTGTATCCTATTAAGAACACTGAATAATTTCTCAAAACATGAGTTATGAAGACCTAAATGCTTGTCAAAAATTCCAAAGAGTCATATCCCCTTTTCCTTGTTCTGCAATACTATTTCTCAGACCTCAGTGGCTGTCTTAGTCATTCAGATCTGGATTTCATCCACAGAATGTGTAGCTTGTCCATGTCTTGTTCATCCACTATTTGAAATCCTTTTTCTGTATCCAGCTGGAGAACAAGACAACATTCTCATATAATATCCCAGTCCTTGGACCACAGCTACCATCTCATGTGGCTCTGAGGAAGGGTTGTGGGAGGGGGTGTCTTCTCCTGGCCACATCCCATCCCAGTCTTCTGATTCTCTAAACTAATGAAATATAAGAGCTACAATATGGAGCTTCACCATGGCCTTCTTGTCCTCTGCCCCACCTCCAGGGCATCACTTTTCAGGCCAAGATGCCCACAGCCTTGAGGAGCTATCAGATGGTTGCCAAGTAATCGACTAAGTTAACTTGGAGACTGTCCCCAGGGGCCTCCCTTAGCAATGATCATTACCCGTCTTGCCCCCTCAGCCTTGCAAGTGTATATTCTGTACTGATTTTATCAGCACCCTGACAGGGGATCCATCTCTCCAGGGAGGATTCATATTAATAAAGCTTCTGGGACTGAGAGGTAAAACCAGATGCTGGATTATTAATTTACAAGGAGAAATAACTGATAAGAGAACTGGAAATGTGAAGACTTCACATCAGCAGTGCCTTTTACTTCTGATAGTAGAGTTACTTATGTGGGTAGCTAAACCACAATCCCATTTCCGATCTATCAACTTGCAACCACAAATCACTGTCATAGAAACCAAAATACTGACAGCCCAGGTGATGGGCAATGCTTTCCTTATAGACAGTCTTACACAGAAAGCCAAATATGCCAAAAATAAATTTTGAGCATGGAATCAGAGCTAGGGAAGGTAGACAAAGCAGTGGGACTGGAATGCCCAATGACCACCACCTGCTATTCTCCACATCTCTTCCTGTTTTAGGGATACCTTTGCCATTATTATCAACCAGGCATTGGCTTATGGGCTCCTCCTCTCTGTTGCATCTGTGACCACCACCCTCTTCAACAGCTAACTTCCTTCTTTGTGCAGCAATCATCCCATCAGGATACATTCAAAGCCTGCGGGTCTGGAAACACATCAGATTCCTTCAGATAAATTTTCCTTTTGATTCTTTAGTGAATTTAAACATGGGAAAACTCCTTTCATGAATAAGTTCTTAGGTGATCTTTGTAATAATAGAAACTGACCTTAGGATCTCCTCTCTACTATCTCTTTGTCCACTGTTTTTATCCAACCAAATGAGTTTTTTTATTTTTTAATTACAAATGGATTTATTTCCAGAGAGTGAGGTTGTTGGAGAGCAGCCCCTTGAGAATTAACAGATTTTCATCCAATCAGCAGGCAGACAGCTACTCAGGCTTCTGAATGATATAAACTCTAAGTGTTGGAGCTGGGAACAGACCATGGAAAGGAGCAAAATGCCTTCCTATTTACAGAAAAAATAAAAACAACACAACAACTACAAAAAAAAAAAAAAAACAAGCTGTTGTTTCACTAGGAGAATGGAAACCATGGGTTAAGATTCTTCCAATTCCACCAGCACTGCGGTTGAATACAATTCCTATCAGATTTGGGCACTTGGCTGTCTGCCAAACGTGAATGTAAAGGTCATAAGATTTCTTTTTCCCCTTGAATTTTTGGTTTTTTAAAGATTTTATTTATTTATTCATGAGAGACACAGAGAGAGAGGCAGAGACCTAGGCAGAGAGAGAAGCAGACTCCCTGTGGGGAGCCCAGTGTAGGACTCGATCCCAAGACCCTGGGATCACGACCTTAGCCAAAGGCAGACGCTCAACCACTGAGCCACCCAGGTGCCCGAATTTTTGTTTTTAGATTAAAAAAAAAATGTTGTATCAGAGGTTGCTAACCCAGTTTGATCCCCCAACATAAATTATATATACAATTCTTAAGTTCATATATAAACTATCTAAACGTGAATTTTTATCAGCACCGCAGACAAAGACAAGGCATTATGCTGCCCTGGCTTCTCTCTCACTCTGCTCCTGACTTTGGTGTTGACAGCATTAACATGTTCCTCCAATGTGTTCCTCCAGGCCCCAAAGCAGGATATTAATGAACTGAGTGTATTATCTGTTTAATTTCAGAAGTGGGTCAAGTTTAAGAGAGACTTTGATAATTTCAAGACTCAGTGTATACCCTGGGAAATGAAGATCAAGGACATTGAAAGTGAGTGTTTTGGTGTCACCATTTTTAACTGGTTTATAAAAGAGTTTCCAAGGGCTTGCATTGTGTTCCTGACCAACTGATCAGGTTATTTCATAGGTCCTGTTGTATTAGAAAACAGAATGGACTTTGAACTAGTCAGACCAAGATTTAAATTGTGTTTCTTCATTTCCTGATTGTGAGAGCATAGATAGGTTGGTTAACACCACAGAGTCTCAGGTTATTTATCTGAAATATCCATTCCACAGATTGTTGCGAAAACTGAATCCATCACATACATAAAGTAGTCAGTACTGCTACCTTCCTCTTTCCATAACGTTTAAATCCTGCCATCTTTTCTTATGCCAGGTCATTTTGGTTCTTCAGTGGCATCATATTTCATCTTTCTCCGATGGATGTATGGAGTTAACCTTGTCCTTTTTGGCTTAATATTTGGTCTAGTTATCATCCCAGAGGTAAGCCAAGAGCTTCCTATATCTTTAGATAGTGATAAGGCTTATCATGACCACCATCCTCATTTATATTAATCAAATGCACTCCATTTTACAAAGAATCAGTCATTTATTTTAAATTCTATACTCCCATCCTTTGCCCAAATAGTTCAGGACAAAGAATGGAACCAAAATACTTGTGTTCTTTTTTTTTTTCCTTTTTTCTGAGTGTTCGGCTTTACTGAGAGCATGGGAGTCTACAGAGGAGGCCCAGGTGCCTGGGGATAAGTGCCTGGGGATCAGCCAGAAGGGCAGTGGTCCAATGGGCAGCCAGGGATATTGTTTCCAGAACCTGGGTTTCCTGAAAGTGTGACTCTCAACTCCACCCCAGCCAAAGCCTTTGGGTCAAACATGGTGGCATAGCAGGGATGATTGCAGTAGGGCTTGCCTTCATGCTCAATATGGCTCCCTAATGTCAGCATCTTTTCACATTTCTCACACTTCAGGCAAGGACAATGCCAATTCTTCCCCAGAGAGGTCACCTGCTAAGCCACACACACCTGGTGGTCCACCCAGGATTTCAGCTAGCCCCTGCACCCCATGGGTGGGGAGGGGCATCTCCAGTCCCCTAGGCCAATCCAGCCAAACACACAAGACAGGGGCACTCAAAATACTTGTGTTTCTTTTTTTTTTTTTTCTTTTTTTTTTTAATACTTGTGTTTCTAAATTAAGAAGTGAACCCTACATTTTTCTATCTTTTGTTTTACTTTAAGATCAGTGGAGATTGGGGCTCCTGGATGGCTCAGTTGGTTAAAAATCTGCCTTCAGTTCAGGTCATGATCCCAGGGTCCTGAGATCAAACCCTACATTGGGCTCCTTGCTTAGTGAGAAGCCTGCTTCTCCTTCTCCCTCTGCCTGCTGCTTCTCATTTGTGCTCTCTGTCCAATAAGTAAATAAAATCTTTTTAAAAATCAGCGGAGAATTAATATCTTAGTATGTTTTTTTCTTTACCCTGAAAAAAAAAGAGAGAATGCATTGTATCATAATATACTTTTTTTAAAACCTTGTATTTAAATAGTACTCCTCACTATTCTCCCAGATATAATTTTATTACAGATGTAGGTGCATTCCTATCTATAGATGATAATTGAGAGACAAAAGAGGAATAAGCAACTTGTGTGAAGTCACACAGTAAGTTTGTAGTGAATGAGATCCCAAGTCTCCAGAGTATTGGCCTGGGATATTTTCCAAGGAAAATATAACAAATTAGAAGATTTATGTGAGGAACATCATAAGCATTACAGGACAAAAATACAACTGAATAAACAGCAGGACACGTTCTTCGAAGGAAAGAAGTGTTTGTATCTTCTCCACGCATCATCCTATCTTTCTGTCCCTACACAAGGTTCTGATGGGTGTGCCCTATGGGAGTATTCCCAGAAAGACGGTGCCTCGGGCTGAGGAAGAAAAAGCCATGGATTTTTCTGTCCTTTGGGATTTTGAGGTACCATCACCAATATGCCAATGCACTCCTATTATGTGATTGTAAGGCCTAACATTTGTGTGGATAAATGTGAAATATTACATTTGGACATTGGAAAACCAGTGCTTAACTCACATTCCCCACTATGCAAAATGAGCTAGCCAACCATGTCCTCCTAAGTCCCTTTCATGGGTCCTTTCTGCAGCCACACACACTGCTCCCTTCTCTCTACCAGATCCATGTAAGTGATCCTACAGGATGGTTTTCTCTGCCATACCCACATTAAGACTCCAGGGCTATTGAGAGTTCAGCCATTCCCAAGCTTTGCATGACATCCTCAACTGAATATCCTAACTGTTCCTCAAATTCAACATCTACCCAGCCAAATCCACATTGTTTTTTCCCATCTTCTTTATTGGAACCACCATTCACCCAATCATTCAAATGTGAAAACTGAAAGTCATTCTACACTTCTCCCTCTCCTCACTACCACCCTCCCTCCCACAACAACCAGTCAACCACTAACTCGGTCTTGACTAGGTGCCCATTTCTCTACCTCTCTTGCCTCTTCTTTGAATAATGTCCCCACCATGCCAGGACATGTTAGAATCTTCTGCTTTCTGCTTTTTGGCTTGGCTCCTAAAAAATCTCCATTCCTTCTGCTGCCAGAGTGATCTTTCTGAAATGCAAACCGGACCCTGTCACTTTCCTACTTTGGTATTCATTTATTCCCATTCCCAACAGAATAAAATTCAGTGTTTTGAGTCAGGTTTATGAAAGAACTGTTTGCCACGTGGTTGCTCCCTCCCTCTCCCACTCCATTTCTATCTCAGACTTTATGTTCTAATATTTATCAAGTTTGGGGGAAGTCCCTGAGTGAATCACATACAAGTGTCTTCCTGCTTTTGTTCAGAACACAGCCTGGGACACCCCTCCCTCTTTTGAGTCCCCTGACCCCCATGCCTTTATGGGGCTTGGTTCATAGCTCCAAGGAGTTCCTTTGGCTGGGAGGCCAGGCTGTGATGGTTCAGACAACAAATCATTGCTGCTGTCATCCATCACACTCATAGTCAAGTTCAAGACTTTTCAGGTATGTGTGGAAGTGAGTGGGAATATTTTTCCAAGTCATTTGGAATAAGGATGTTCCAAATAGCTACTATACTTCTAAGTAGTATATACTACTACTACTACTATGGACTACCTCTAAGGATTTTTTATTCTTTATTTTCGCTCAAGGGCCCCTTTGAAAACACATCCTACCTGCCCAAAGCAAACTGAATTTATTCAACAATAATCCTCTGTTTTGTTGTTGTTGTTGTTGCTGCTGTCACCAATGATAAATCTTTCTCTCGCTTTCTTTTTTTTTTAACGTGTTTTTTAAGTCGTCTCTACACCCAAAGAGGGCACGAACTCACAACTGCGAGATCGAGAGTTGTGTGCTCCACCAACTGAACCAGCCAGGCACCCTTAGTGTTTGTTTGTTTTTTTTTTAAAGTAATCTCTACACTCAGTGTGGCGCTTGAACTCATGACCCCAAGATCAAGAGTCATATGCTACACTGACTGAGCCAACCTGGTGCCTCTAAAATTTAATTTTTTCAGCTAAAATAAAAGCTTTGGAAAACTTATATCCATCACCATGACAGTGGTAGTTTCTCAATGGTTAAATGCTTTTCTGATGAAATCAATGAAGATATTAACAAATGTGATTTTTAAATAATGGCATAAGAAGTGTATCAACATTTGGCAGATTTTTATAATTCACAGAACCATTATTTTCCACTTGACCAATACATGATGCTACAAAATTATGTGTGGCTAAAAGATCCTGTATCTTGATAGTAGAAGATAGAGCAATTAAGCTTTAAAAGCTTTAAATCCTGAGATAATTTTAGACTTAGAGAAGAGTTGCATAAATAGTACATAGTTCCCATATTCCCTCACCCAGCTTCACTTTATGATAACATATACCCATGGAACAATTATCAAAACTATATTAACCTTGGTACAATATTATTAACTAAAATGTATTTATTTGGATTTCATCAATTTTTTTCACTGATAGTCCTTTCCTATTCCAAGACTCAGCTTAAAATCTCATAATGCATTGGTCATGTCTCCTTAGTCTCCCCCAAATCTATGACAATTCTATTTTTTGGTGACTTTGACACTTTTGAGGAGTACTGGTCAGTTGTTTTGGAAAATGTCCCTTAATTTGGGTTTATCTGATGATCTGTCATAATCGTAGTGAGGTTATACATTATTGGGAAGGCTACCACAAAGATAACGTGCCCTTCTCAGGGTGTCAAGCTGGGGTCACATTATGTTGATACGTGTTATTGCTGGCAATGTTAACAGTGACCACTTGGTTAAAGTAGTGTGTGCCAGAATTCTCTACTGTAAAGTTAGTATTTTTCTCTGTTTAATTACCCAGTATTTTGGAGAGTACAGTGGATTTTAATGTAACAAGACATGAAAAGTTTATTATGTGATTCAGATTCCACATTACAACTAATATTTCAGAGATGGCTATTTATTTATTGAGTTTAAGTATCATATCAAAAAAGCAACAGCCTTAAGTATATGAAAAAGCTATTAAGATTTGCCTACCCTTTCCAACTACATATCTGTGTGAGGCCAGAATAATCTTGTTTTCTCTTCAGCAAAGATGTGAAAGAAGTACTAAAATTCTAAGCTAATATTATACCTCAAAGTGTACTGATTATACTTCAAGCCAATTATGCCTAAAAACCAAAAAACGCCCAAAACTTGAGATTCAGATTAGATTGTGAGCCTTATAATGTATTGTTTTCTTTGTAAGTTTTGTACTGAGAAAGCTCATAGACTCCCACCTACTTTCAGAATGTTAAATTAAGACCCTGGAAGTGTGAGGGGAAAGAATTTGGAGTTCTCTGTGCATGTGTGCACAGACAACACACACACACACACACACACACACACACACACACACTCTTATCCCTAATTGTATCCCAAATGTTATCTCCTCCCCGTCCTGTATCTTATATGTGTTCTGTATAATGGAGAATAAAGAGAATGAAGGAGAGATATAGAGACATGGAGAGACTCTGGAGCAACTGGGAAAAGTAAAAGGAAGAGCAAGAACCCCCAGAACTCTTCCTTTCTCCTATTAAACCTCTGAGAAAGAAATCCCCGGGATCCCTGGGTGGCGCAGCGGTTTGGCGCCTGCCTTTGGCCCGGGGCGCGATCCTGGAGACCTGGGATCGAATCCCACGTCGGGCTCCCGGTGCATGGAGCCCGCTTCTCCCTCTGCCTATGTCTCTGCTTCTCTCTCTCTCACTGTGTGCCTATCATAAATAAATAAAATTTAAAAAAAAATTAAAAAAATTAAAAAAAAAAAGATCTTTAAGAAATCCCCAGTAAAATAAAAGTATCAGATGACTATCTGCGCTCAGCATACAAACCCAGCGCATTTGGACTTGTCCCACAGGGCTACATCAAGTATTCTGCTCTCTTCTATGGCTACTACAATAACCAGAGGACTATCGGGTGGCTGAGGTACAGGTTGCCCATGGCTTACTTTATGGTGGGGGTCAGCGTGTTCGGCTACAGCCTGATGATTGTCATTAGATCGTAAGTATGACCATCTCTTTTACAAGCTTTTAATTTTCTTCACACAAACAGCCAACTCCTATGGCCACTGTGTGCCTCCTTACCTTCCTGTGGGGGTTTAGAGAGAAACCAAGGAAACGTAGAAAGCAGATATGGATTGTCATATGTGGTACAAAAAAACATAAACAGGGTAATACAGAAAGTTTTGGGAAATGGAATAGAAACATCTTTACATGATGCTGAGAATGGCCAGTCCCACTGAAAGTCTGGGGAACAGTAGTTTACACAAGGAAGAGCATGTGCAAAGGCCCTGAGGCAGCAAATATCCTAGTGAATTCTAAAACCTATCAAAAAGCCAGTGTGGCTTGAGAGAGAGCATATAACTGGTAAAGTAAGGCTGGAGAAGTCTTCAAGGTCTTATTTTTGCTTTCCCCAGAGCTCAGCTTCCTCAGAAAAATTCTCCTGCTCCTCTGTGACTCTAGCTTACATGTGTGTACTGAGCTCCCCACTTATAAAGATATCAATAAAAAAATGCAAAGGAATGTATGTGGTGTGATTAACCTTGGTGTCCTCTCTGGCACTCAACTCTACACGTCTTCATGGTCTTTGGCCTTTTAATAGGTCTATGCGTCTTCATTTATATTCTCTGAAGAAAAACTCTGCCTTTTTCTAAGCCAGGGGACCCCAATCAGCAAAGGCTGGTGCAGGGTGGGGGGCACAGTCTCCTGCACAAACCTGATCACCAGCGCCCACCCACCCTTCGCAAGGCCACATGAGGTCACTCCTCCAAGAAGAGCACAGGTAGCTGTGTCTGCAGAAGAGTAGAGCAGAAGTTAGAACCTCTGGAAGGGCAGTGTGCAGGCCTAGCATGGCTTTCTATCACATCATCTGAAGAGGAAATGCTGCTGTTCACAAGAGCCTGCCCAGCACATGATAGTGACCCCTGGGTGATAGGTGGCTACCCAGTCAGATCTATCAGCGGAGATAGGCTTGGTTTTATTCCTAGCCTTCATGTTGTTACAATTTTCCCTGTTATTATTCCAGATAAATATAGGGATACAGAAGGTTTCCCTGATGAACCAAAAAGATAACTGAGTCAACTAATCCCCCGGGATAGCAAATCCCAAAAGCCAACATATAAGCTAGAAAGGCACGAACTCTCCCATGCACTCATTGTATCTGATAGAGGACCTGCTTGGAATTCTGATTCCCACTGGGCTGAATTCCAGGGGCACAAAGAAGAATGAAGATAGGTAGGATAAAATGGGTGAGTAATAAGGCAGGCTCAAGGTAGTTTCAACCAAGTTTGCTTAAGAGAAGGATGTACATGTTACCTGGTTGCAGTAACAACTATCTCTATTTATATCAGAAAATAAATATCTCTTCTGTTCAAGAAAATAGGTTAATTAGAAGAAGACATTCCTATTTGAGAATAGAGTCCCATAAGGAGTTCTCAAACAACATTGGCAAATGAGTCAAGCCACAGGAAATCAAATGTCAGGGTAGAAAACAGGGTTAAGTGTCCTCTATCCTGCAGGTTCATTGTCCAGATAATACCATGTGTACTTGCTGTGGACTCTGAATCTGGGGGGAAGGCACCCTGGCTATCATTAGCCCAGTTCAAATCATTTTGGCTCTTTCCTCTCATTGGATGTCTGCTACTTGTGCCCCAGACCAGCTGAGGCCAAGGTTCCCTTGGGCTAACAACAGTGGTATGCACCCAACAGGATGGCCAGCAATACCCAGGGCAGTGCAAGTGAGGGGGAGAATGCTAACTTCACATTCAGCTTCAAGATGTTCACCAGCTGGGATTACCTGATTGGGAATTCAGAGACAGCTGACAACAAATATGCCTCCATCACCACCAGCTTCAAGGTAGGCACCCCAGGGTAGTTCCACTTCCTGGGGAAACTCTGGGTCACTCTGCTCATTACAAGACTTCACACAGCCTAGATACAGTAGATAAGGTCCACAAGTAATTTGTGGTAAGAGCTTTACCAGAGGTGTGAGCCCAGCTTTCAAGCCTTCAAGAAAGAATGCTCATGACTTGTACCCACCATCCGTTTCCTGATATGGCGGAGAATCATGGATGCTGGGACCCAGTCCTGAGTATTTCCTTGTGAATCTCTTTTCTGCCAGAGAAACTGGAAGGACTCATTTGGGGCTGCACTTCTCAACCTTTTATGCATGCTTGAATCACCTAAGCAGTTTTCAAAGTCTTTTAGCCCCAACCCCCTAGATATTCTGGTATAATTGGTAAGGGGCTGGGGGATTCCTGGCATTGAATTCTTTAAAAGCTCCCTGAGTGATTAGAAACCCCAGAAAGAGTTGAGAACCCTGGTTTGGGTGGGGTTGGGGGAATCAATTAAATGTGCAACAACTCCATGCTTAATTAAGCTAGTATGCCAAAGCCCTGCACATCTTATTTTTTTCCTCCATGACTATAAAAACTATTCACAGTTCTTGATAGTTCAATATTTCTCCCATCTGATCAGTCAGACTTTCTTTCTGCCAGGACCTGCCAAAGGTCAGATTGTTGTAAATCTGTGCTTAATTGTCTTGTCTTCTTCCCTCTCCTCTCTCCTAGCCCTTCCTGGCAGCTACCCACTCACCAATGCCTACAAATGGGAGGTACACCCACCAGGGGCAGAACTTGGGCTCAGCAGCTCACTGCAGGGGTTTCATGAGGTCACAGTCCTGACAGCTTGGCAGTGGGTAGCTCAGGGAGCTTCTCCCTGTGATGGGGGCCACTGACAGATCATCCAAGGGCAGGAGAGAGGTCATCGTGTGCTTTGCCTCTTCCTCCAGGCCTACCCAAGAGAGACAAAGAAAGTCAAAGCCTATGAAAACACTCTGAGCATCTGGGAAGGGGAAGGCTTTTACTCTGAGTCTATTAAAACCAGAGATAAAGAGGGATCCCTGGGTGGCGCCGCGGTTTGGCGCCTGCCTTTGGCCCAGGGCGTGATCCTGGAGACCCGGGATCGAGTCCCACGTCGGGCTCCTGGTGCATGGAGCCTGCTTCTCCCTGTGTCTCTGCCTCTCTCTCTCTCTCTCTCTCTCTCTCTCTGTGACTATCATAAATAAATAAAAATTAAAAAAAAAAAAAACTTTACAGCCAGAGATAAAAAATTAAAAAAAAGGGGGGGGGGGGGCAGCCCCGGTGGCGCAGCGGTTTGGCGCCGCCTGCAGCCCAGGGTGTGATCCTGGAAACCGGGGATCCCATATCGGGCTTTCTGCATGGAGCCTGTGCCTCTGCCTCTCTCTCGCTCTCTCTGAATGAATAAATACATAAATCTTTAAAAAACAGAGATAATAACTTTACAAAACAGGGCACATGTGAAAACTGCATGAACTAATGTATATTAACTGCTTGATAAATTAAACTTGAATCCAAATACAGGAATTGTTCATTGATTAGAGAAGTCTCCTAGGCACTTTGGTAATCAGAAGACCTCATTTACTATCTTGGGTCTGCCACATACTATTGCTGTCTTCATAGAGAGTTACTGACACAGAATGCAAAGTTTGTAATAAAATATCGAGGGGTGCCTGGGTGGCTCAGTCGATTAAGTGTGTGTCAGTTGATTTCAGCTCAGGTCTTGATCTCAAGGTCATGAGTTCAAACCCCACATTGGGCGTGGAGCCTACTTAAACAAACAAACAAACAAATAAATAAAATCTATTGTATTTTTATATATAACGGCAAACAATTAGAAAATAATTTTAATCCCATTTACAATAAAATTACATAAATTACATCAAATTTTTAGGGATAGATTTAAAAACAAATGTACAAGACTGTTATATCAAAAAATATAAGACATTTCTGAAAGAAATTAAGAAGCCCTAAGTAAATGGAGAAATAAACCATGTTCATAGATTAGAACAGGAAGCAACAAACTATGGCCCAGGGGTAAACCCAGGACTGCTGCCTATTTTTGTAAATAAGATTTTCTTGAAATAAATCCATGCTTACTTATTTCCATATTGTCAGTGGTTGCTTTCATGCTACTATGGCATAGCTGAGTAGTTGTGAAAGAGACCACATGGCTTGCAAGCCAAAACTATTTACTATATGGCTCTTTTTATAAAGAAAAGATCTTATTTATTTGTTTATTTATGTATTTAAGAGAGAGATGGTACAAGTTGGAGGAGGGAGGGACAAGTAGACTCTGTACTGAGCACAGAGCCCTATGCGGGGCTCCATTGCACTCCCCTGAGATCATGACCAGAGCTGTAATCAAGAATCTGACACTCAACCAACTAAGCTATCCAGGCACCCATACTATATGACTCTTAATAGAAAATGTTTGTAGACCCCTGGATTAGAAGACTCAGGATTATTAACATTTCATTTTAATCTATTTGATCTATATATTTTTTAAAGATTTATTTTTATTTATTTGAGAGAGAGAGAGAGAGGACCAAGCTGGGAGAGGGGCAAAGGGAGAAGCAGACTCCCTGCTAAGCAGGGAGCCCAATGTGGGGCTCAATTCTAGGACCAAAGGCAGGTGTTTAACCAACTGAGCCACCCAGGTGCCCCGATCTATAGTTTTAAAATAATCCCAAACTGTTGCTAAGATCTCTCTGGGCCTTAATATCTATGACATGAGTAATAATAGAAACTATTCCACTGGCTTGTTTTTGGAATTAGGAGGAATAATGCAAAGCAAGTGTTTAGCACCACATCTGGCATACAGTAAGTATTCAATAAATCTAAGCTTTTGTTATCACATGTACCAAAATGGCAATAACAACAGACATATCTTCTTGAAGAAAATAATTCTCAGAGTGCCTGGGTGGCTCAGTCAGTTGAGCCTCCGACTCTTGATTTTGATTCAGGTCATGATCTCAGGGTTATGGGATTGGGTCCCTTCTTGGGCCCTCCATGGGAGTCCACATTGAGTGCAGAATCTGTTTGAGATTTACTCTCTCCCCCTCTCTCTGCCCCTCCCCCCTACTCATTTGGTCTCTCTCTCTCTCTCTCTCTCTCTCTCTCTCTCAATACAGAAATAAATATTTTTTAAAAAGAAAATACGAAAATAATTCTCCATAGGGCAATAGTGCCCTGCACCACCTCCTTTACATTATTTCACTTACAAAAATATAGTCAGTAGTCATTTCAGGAACCCAACAATGATAGTTCCTGGCTTGTCCTTATTCACATCTTATTTTTACACATTAAGGAATCGATAGTGGATGAACAAGAAAGTAACAAAGAAGAAAATATCCATCTGACAAGATTTCTCCGGGTTCTAGCCAACTTTCTCATCATCTGCTGTTTGTGTGGAAGCGGGTACCTCATTTACTTTGTGGTGAAACGATCCCAAGAATTCTCCAAAATGCAGAATGTCAGCTGGTATGAAAGAAATGAGGTAAAACACACATCTCTATAGAAGTGAATATTGAGGGAAAACATGGAAATTATCCTGGTCTCTATGCAATTTAGCTAAACTATTGAAAATCTGGATTATAGGACATGTTTTATTTTTTTTAATTTTTATTTATTTATGATAGTCACAGAGAGAGAGAGAGAGGCAGAGACACAGGCAGAGGGAGAAGCAGGCTCCATGCACCGGGAGCCTGACGTGGGATTCGATCCCCGGTCTCCAGGATGGCGCCCTGGGCCAAAGGCAGGCACCAAACCGCTGCGCCACCCAGGGATCCCTAGGACATGTTTTAAAAAGTGAAATTACATCCCTTTTCAGTCCAGTTGCATGAACATATGAACAAAGAGTAACCTCTTATTAGGCTTTTGTAGGTTGTTAAAGCTGTGTTATAATTAACAGGTCAGTCAACTAAATAGTAAGTTGTCTTGGCACCAATTATTAAAAAGGTGACCCTTTCTTCACAGCTCTATAGTGCCATACATCATAAATCAAGTATCTGTTAATGTATGGGCTCTCTATTATATTCCACTGGTTTATCTATCTGTTCCTGCACTAAAAAACACAGTGATAAACTATGACTTTAAAGTATGTCTTGATGATCTCTCATCAAGCTCCACAATAAAACTCATCAAAGTTTCATTGTGATTATATTGAATCCATAAATCTGTTTTGGGAATTTAACATCTTAGTCGTTGGCAAAATGGCCACAAGTTCTTCCCCTTCTTATATTCCTATATTTCTTTGCAGTATGATTTTCTAGCTCCTCTCATGAAGAGGTAGAGACTGCTTCCCCATCCTTTGAATACAGCTAGGGTTGGCCATGTGAGTTGCTTTAGCAAGGAAACAGTAGCGACCATGACATAAGCAGACTTAAAAAGTGCTTGTGTATTGGAACTTGGTCTCTTGGAAACCCTGAGACCTCCACCATGTGAACAGTTCCAGACTAGCCTGTTGAATGATGAGAGACAGACACATGGCCAGTGTGATAGCCAGTCAACCACCAGACATATGAATGAAGCCATCAACCATCAGCTGACCATAGATACATGTATGAATTCACGTGAGGCCAGCAAAAGAACCACCTACTTAAACCCAGGGAAAATAATACTGACCCATAGCTAAATAAATAATAAGAAAGAATCTTTCTCTTCCCATAAAGCAAAAAAAGGATAGAAAAAGAAATGTGCAATTGGTAGGACAAATATAAAGCATAAAATCAGATAGAATTAACATCAGTGATTACAATAAATGTAAGTAGATTAAAGCTACAGGGCAATAAAAGGGGTGCCCATGTGGCTCAGTTGGTTAAGCATCTTCCTTTGACTCAGGTCATGATCCCAGGGTCCTGGGATCAAGTCCCACATTGGGATCCCCATGCAGCAAGGGTCCACTTCTCCCTCTCCCTCTGGGCTTGCACTCTCTCAAGTGAATAAAATCTTTTTTTAATATTTTATTTATTTATTCATTCATGAGAGACACAGAGAGACTGAGAGGCAGAGACACAGGCAGAGGGAGAAGCAGGCTCCATGCAGGGAGCCCAACATGGGACTCGGTCTCGGGTCTCCAGGATCAGACCCTGGGCTGAAGGCAGTGCTAAACTGCTGAGCCAGCCAGGCTACCCTCAAATCTTTTTTTTTTTTTTAATAAAGGCAATAATAACTGGAATGAATTTTTTTAAAGCTACATGCTATTTACAATGAATTCATCTAAAACTCAGGTCGCTAAGCTATAAGATGCCTGAGATGGATTCTGCCCTTACATCTTCTTAGGATGTGGACTTGACAAGAATAAATCAAAGCACAAATAGTGGGCAGGAATAGGGATCAAATAAGACATTTCGGGTTACAGATGTATGGCAGGTGGAGAAGTCTATGTGAGCTGGAGAAGCAGGGGGATTTTGTGGCAAAGGCAGGAATTGGGCTGTGCATTAAACAAATATGTGAAGAAAGGCAGTGATGAATGTGGTGTAGGGTGGCTCTCCAGGTGGGAAGCACTGCATGAACTGGGATGAAAGTGTGAAGGTAATGAGAAGCCAAGCCAACAGTCAGTGTGATAGAGTATAAGGGAATCAGAACCAGCCCAGAAGAGTTGACCCACCTGCACTCTGGTCAGCAGTTCAAAGATTTACTCTCCACTAGATGAGCAGTTTTAGTTATATATATATATATATATATATATACACATACACACACACACACATACACACACACACATTCTACAATGGTCAGGTTCAGCTATATGAGTCAAAATTCTACCAAAATTGGAGCCAGTATTTAGTGCTTACCAGGCTCTTGGCTGGGAGACTTATGTCCAAGATCTCTTCTGACTCCCACAACAAGAACTGTCATTCCCACTTTACACATGAAGAAACAAGAAACTCAGAGAAGTTATGTGACTTTTCCTAAGTTACAAAGCCATCAAGTGATAGAGCTGGGGCTCAAACCCAGAGAATTGACTCCAAATGCCATACTCTTAACTATATCCTTCTGCTTTAAGCTCCCTTTTGTGATCTTAGCTTCCTGTCTTCCATGCTCCTGAGATAAGAGCTACCATGGTGACTCTTGTCCAGTTCATGACTTTTACAGAACACAAAGCACTGTTCTACGTGTTAACTCATTTATTTCTCAAAGGAAGTTTATCAATACTAATAGCAACAATCATGATGACAAGCAATCACAGAGCAGTTATGATGTATGGGACAATACACTGAATGCTCCAGGCATGATGGCGCCTTAGCCAAGGTCACACAGTAAGTTGTGATGACCTAAGGACATTTCCAGAGGCAGAGGAGGGGGCAACAAGGAGATGGAAATGTATGGCCCTGGGTAGTATAGAGATGGTGGCCAAGCAAGTGATGTTGATGACACAAGTAATAGAGGCCTTCCTGATTTCTTAGGTAGAAATTGTGATGTCCCTGCTTGGTATGTTTTGTCCCCCTTTGTTTGAAACCATTGCTACCCTGGAGAATTATCACCCACGCATTGGACTGAAGTGGCAGCTAGGACGCATTTTTGCACTCTTCCTGGGGAACCTCTACACGTTTCTCTTGGCCCTGATGGATGATGTTCACCTCAAGGTAAAGACCATAAACTCCCCCGATCCCTGGTGTCCACCAAATTTCTTCTTCAACTATAATTTCCTTATGCATGATTCCTATTAATTAAAGAAATTTTGGAAAGTTGTGAAGAGTAAAATGGAGAAAAAAATACCCCCAAAATCCTATGACCCAAAGACCACCATTGTTAATATTTTGCTGCAGGTCTTTACTCTCTTTTTCTTAGGTAGTGTTTTTTACATCGTATACATGTCATTTGTTACCCTTAATATTTTATCCGCAGCCTTTCCTATATTGTATCATAGCTGCCATAAATGTTTATCAGCCAAGTAAGTGTCCATTGACATATGTCAGGTTTACCCAACTTTCCGTCACTCCTCACTAGACGGTTATGGACCACCCACTATGTCAGGCCTTGTGGATAGAGCAGACAGCAAGACACTAGTCCTATTCCAAGCATATTCCCATCTAGGCTGGGAGACAGACTTATTCATTCTTATTACAGCACACTGTGGCATGTGCTTCAGTTGGGGGCAAGCCCAGGGAATCATGGCAGGCCATAAGAGGGGCCCTAGATCTCTCCCGCCCCAACTGGGGTGTCTTACCAGACATTGGAAAAAGCAGAGGGAACAGCTGGTGCAAACAAGGAACTACAGGATGGCACGAATGTAGTGGAGGGAAGAAGGGGAAAATGAACCTAAGGGAAGGGTCAGATGATGATGGTCCTCTTCCCCACCCACCCTCCTCATTATTGAGCTGCATGAACTTTTGCCTGAGGTTACCAGAAAACTATTGGAAGGTTCTAAGCATGGAAGTAACTGGATCTGGCCCTTACCTACCTCTCCACCTTCACCTCTGACTTTCTTCCTACTCCAGCGAACTATTTCACTCTCCTGAGCCTCACATTTCCTCCACAGGACAGAATTTTCTCTTGCCTGTCTTTCCACCCTTCTCCCCATGTATGGCTAGTTGACTAATCTTCCCTGAGGTTTTGTCTCAGATGTCTCTACCTCCAGGAAGTTCTCTGTGGCCCCCATGGTCTGAGGTGGATTTCCCTGATTCCTGGAGAATATTTCCCATAGATCTTATCACTCTATTCAATAATTGTCTGCTCATCTCTGTCACCTACTAGACTGTGAACTTTCTGAGGGAAGCCTGTCTCTCTTTTTCACTCTTGTGTCACCATTGCCTTACATGCCCAGAATAGACCCTGAAAAAAATTACTTTCAAAAGAAGAATGAATGACTAGATGGATGGATGAACAGACAGATGGATAATAACTTAGAAAAGATAACTTCATGGAAAAGACCCAAGGACTTCAGCCAAATGTCCCCCTTTCCTATATAGACTGAAAGGCTGGGGAGGGCACTTCTGTAGAGACTGCTGAGGGGTAGGGCAGAGATTAGGTGGTAGAGTGGGGCCATATTTTGGCTTTAATTGTTCCCATGGAAACAGTTGGACCACTCCTGGCTCCTTCCAACCCCACATCTCCATCTTCCATTCTAGCTTTCTAATGAAGAGACAATAAAGAACATCACTCACTGGACTCTGTTTAACTATTACAACTCCTCTGGTTGGAATGAGAGTGTCCCCCGGCCACCCCTGCACCCTGCAGATGTGCCCCGGGGTTCTTGCTGGGAGACAGCCGTGGGCATTGTGAGTAGTTATGCTCTCCTGCAAAAGTGATCCCTGTTCTCAGATCTTTGTTATTCCTCCCTTGATATTTCTTTTTTTTTTTTTTTTTTTTGATATTTCTATTTTTAAGCCATCAAAATGTCAAGCCAGTATTTCTTAGGAAAGTTCTACCTTTTCTCTTTCCCAATTTTTTCAGCATCCCACATATTTTTCTCCCTGCTCCATTCATCAATCTAATGCCATTTGATTTCATTTAGAATCTTACTACAGATTTCACTGACAACCTGAGGTTCTCCACCCTGAAATAAGGAATAAATTCTCCTAAAACTTGGATGCAGAATTTGTGTGTATATATGCATCTGTGCATTTTTGTAAAGAAAATAAATGGTTTTCACTAATCTCAAAAATTGACAACTACCATTTTTCTTTATTCACTGTCACCACCATTCCTGTAGCTTACACAGTATGGACTTCAAAGGCTAATGTTCTTTGCCTTCTTTCTTTGAAGAAATACTTCACGTTTCTGCCTAGGGATCAGCTGCCCTCTTTTCCTCAACTCCACCTCCTGCACAGGGTTTTCTTTTATATGTCACCACACTGAGATGCAGTTTATTACTTCTTCATGGGTTCCCTGAAGAATCCAACCACATAGAGCATTAGACAGCAGTGTTTTTAACTGAGGATAATGAAGTACAATGAAGAAAGGGATTATATCACATCAACACTGCCTCTAAATCCACCAGCAGATATTTTCCTGCGATAGGGTGTCCTTCCCACGGGGCCCTGGGGGCCCTTTCTCCCCAATTCCTCCCTGGAGGGCTCAGACTCACCATTTCTCACTCTTCCAATCCAGATTCCCTCATACTCTTTAAATCCTCCCCACCATTAATGTACAAAGCAATCCAACTTCCCTAGCTCCTGCATTTCTAAAGCCATAACAGGGTGTAACAGAGAGAACGCATCTTCAAGTCAATAAAACCCACTCTCCTCAGAAGGCAAAAGAGAGTTCATTACCTACATGGTTCTTTTGGAATATTCTGCAATAGAATTTCTCATTTCCTATGTCACACCCTTGGAAGGCGTCTCCTTTGCCCTCCTCCTTGAATGCCCATCACTGTTCCCAACACTGATTAAAGCTCTTTCAGAACTTGTCAGTAATGATAGATTTGAGCTGTTATGTCCTGCTCACCTGTATCCTCCACCACCTCCACCCCAGGCCCCAGAGCATCAACTTGTACGTAACTGGAGACCTGATACATGTTGATTTGTCTTTTACTTAGGAGCATTAACTTGAATTCTTATTGAGGAATAAACCTGAAAACTCATCAGCTGTTTATCCAGCAAATATTCATTAATCATCTTGAAGGATACAAAAATGAATAAAGCAGACTTTGTGTTCCCCAGGAACTCCAAGGCTATGAGATGTCTTAAAGGTTGTGATGATGCCTGGTAGATCTTTTCCATTTTTTTAATTAATAAATTATATACACTCTATAAAGCAGAGAAAAGCTTTGCTATTGGCCTTTCCACTATGTGCCTCATGAAAAACCTGCATTATTATCTTTGTATAACAAGGCAAAAATCCAATTAGCAGGAGATGAAGAAGGCTAGCTCTTGTCCCCAGGGACGATGGTCAGATTCAGTCTTAGCTGGGGGCAGCTACATTTCAGAGGAAGTGGAGGAAGCAAGGAGGGAGCCTTCGGATCCTCTCTCTGCAATAATGTTGATAACTACCATACATTGGGCATTGCCAATGTGCCAGGCAATTTGCATGCATAATCATTAAGCTTCCCAATAACCCTGTAAGGTTGATATCATTATCAGCTTTGAGAAGCTCAGAGATTATTCCAAAGCAATATGAATGGTAACTTGTAGAGCTGGGACCTAAAAATAAGCATTTTCCAAAGCCTGGGGTCCTTTTTCTGCACTACTTCTCTGCCACCAAGAACCAGGAGGTCACAGAGAAGATTCAGGTGGGTGGGGAAGACTTTGCATGACTCCAGTCAATTGGGAGAAGTGGGCAAGGTTTGACCCTGACTATGCCCTTTTCCTGTGCTCCCCCTTGCAGGAATTCATGAGGCTGACAGTGTCTGACATGCTGGTAACGTACATCACCATCCTGCTGGGGGACTTCCTGCGGGCTTGTTTTGTCCGGTTCATGAACTACTGCTGGTGCTGGGACCTGGAGGCTGGATTTGTAGGTCACTGTTTCATGAACTTCCCGCAGAGAGGCGTCTCAACCATCCTATCTGATATAGTCGGATGCATTCATAGACATTTGTTTAGATAATTGATGCCAGTTTCTGCTCTGTGAAGTAGTGAAGCATTTTATCTGTATTTCCCTTAAGTGTCATATTTGCCTTCCTAGAGGAAATTCCACTTTTTCCCCCATGTAATTAACAAAATGACCTTCTATCTGGGAAATGGAGGCATTTGGCCTTGGGAAAGGTAGATCACATGCTTCAGTGTCAAGCAGATGTTCATTAGGGAAGGCAAGGAACACCATACTTGAAGTCCACACTGAGTAAGGGATAGGAATGGTAATCGAAGTGGATAAGGGGAAATGGTAGTTCTTTTTTCTTTTTTTTAAAGATTTTATTTATTTATTTGAGAGAGAGAGAGAGCGAGCCTGAAGGGGAGGGAGAGAGAGAGGGATTGCTGAACAGGAAGCCTAATTCGGGGCTCGATCCCAGGACACTGAGATCATGACCTAAGCTGAAGGCAGACCCCTAGCCAACTGATCCACCTAGGCAGCCTGGAAATGGTAGCTCTTAATTTTTGAGACTCTAATGAAATCCTGGGGTGGAAGAGGGCAGATGTGGACATGAATGTTTCACAAAGTCTTGGAACAAATCAAGAACACAGTAACCATTGGTGCTGTCTTTTGGATTATGCTTTGAGAAACCTCTTTGTCCTCATTCCCTCCACCTGGGATACTCTTCTTCCCCGCCTACCTGGGAAACTGCTCATTCTAAATGTGTGCCATTTCCTCTCTGTGGTGGCCTTCTGTGATATGGTGGAATGTCTGGCCTCATCTGTACTGTGCATGTCTCTTCCTCAATGCCTCATTCACTGACCTTATTAGTCACTGTTGTTGGCGGGTGGGAGGCACTTCCCCTTCCCTGAGCTCCAAATCTTGTTTACCTGTGTCATCTTCATTGTGGCCTACAGTATGTACCTGGCCTTGGTCAGTTTTTTTTTCTTTTAGTCACCAGACACAATTTTACTTAGGCCTACTCAACTCCTCCTCACAGTGAGGAAAACTTCATAATCTCATCTGAGAAGAGGGATAAATGAACCTTATACTCAAAGAGGGCACCATCTTTAATAGGACAACATGAGACTGCTAAAATGTCATTGCCCTCAAATTAATTTATAAGTTCAACAAAATCCCCAAATAATACTAAAGTTTATTCTAAAAATAAATATGTGGAAGTAGCCAGGAAAAAATTTTAATATAGCAAAATGAAAGGGACTAGACCTACCATTATTTTAAAACATATTATGAAGCTATAATAATTCCAACTGGTACTAGGGAATAGGCAAAGTTACCAATGGAACAGAATAGAAAATCCAGAAATACAATCTAAATGAAATAATGAAAAAAATAAATAAATAAATGAAATAATGTATGTGGAAATTTAATTTAAGATAAAGACAGCCTTTAACCCAGTAGGAGAGGGGGGATTATATGATAAAGGGTAGAGACAACTGGTTAATTGAGGGAGAGACTGTACCTCTCATTCATTTTACCTAAACACATAAATTGTAGGTAAATCAAAGTTTTAAACATCAAAAAATGAAATCATAAATTTCTGAAAAAAAGCATATATAAAGTTACAATCTTGAGGTGAGGACAATTTTCCTAACCAGGACACAAAGCCCAGAAGATGAGAAGTTTTTAAAAATAATTTTAAATGTTAAATTTTAAATTCCCAAGGCTTAACCTTCACATATTTGGAATATGCACATTTCCTCCTTTGATCCATATCTGACTCTCCTTTCTCTCTCTCCTAACTTGCTCCTCTTCATCCCTGTCACCCTTGACCTCCATTTCTGGAGGACAAATGGGAAAGTTAGTTTAAGCATGCTGCATGAGGACCCCCAACTCCCCAGTGCTCACACACTTTGCATTCTTTCAAATAGTTGACATATCTCCAAAATTCTGAAAATCAGAGTCATTCTGAAAACCTGAATCTGGCTGAGCTCTTTCCTTTCAATGAACTGCACTCAGACTAGAAGAAAACTAGAAGGAGAAAAGACAACTGGAGGAGTGGTTTAGTTATTTTGTTTGCTTGCTTCCTTTTAAAGCTATTATTGTATTTGACTCCTCGTTTAGATGTTTGCATTTGGTTATTTATTATATTTATTCCTTTATTATAATTTCAAGGTAAATTTCTGATTAGAGCAATGATAAAATGTTCTCTGAGGGGCCAGGGTCCTCCCAAGAACACACTGTCAGCCCACGGTCTCTAAAAAGTAAAAATTCTCACTTTTGTTTTTTTAATTGAAAAAGTCATTGGAAAAATTTTCAACTTTGAGAACTTCAAAACTTTTCTCAAAAAGTAGAAATATATTAAAGAAACAGAAGCATGAATCCAAGGCTCCTATCTGGTCACTAGACCAAGTTCTTTGGAGAGGCCTTGACTTAGCCAATTGGCTGGAAACAGGGACTGGCAGATGCCTAACAACTTCCTTTCTCTCTGTCTGCCTCCCTCTGCAGCCCTCTTATGCTGAGTTTGATATTAGTGGAAATGTACTTGGCTTGATCTTCAACCAAGGAATGATCTGGTGAGCTATGTTTTTTGTCTGGGGACCACTGATTCGGGGAAGTCAGAAAACTGGAATGCCAAGCTTGGCCTCCCACCTAGCTAGGTAGAGGCTGGAAAAATCCTCAGGCCTCTCTGAACTGCCTCCGTTCGGATGACAAATAGAAGGACGATGAGATGAGAACCAGGACAGTATCTGGCCCACCCATGTGCTACCATGGACAGAGAGGGAAGGAGGGGGATGTAGAAAGATAGGAGACACACCAGAAAGATAGGAGGGGGAATGAAAAGGAGGAAGAAAAAAAGGAAGTAGAGAGAGGAGAAAGGAGGAGGGAAAAGGGAGAGAGGGAGGAGAAACAGAGGAGGAAAGGCAAGAAAGAGGAGGAGGGAGAAAACAGAAAGGAGAGGAGGAGGAGAGGAGCCAAAGGGTTCCCTCCTCTGAGATGGGAGATGAAGAAAAGGCTGTGAAATTTCACCCAAAGACTTTTAAGAGGCCAAGGGCTCACTGCAAGCCAGCATCCAATTCTCTTCATTTAAGAACTTCAGATCCATTTCTGAACAGCAATGCTGTTTTAGGGGGATCACAGAGAAACAGGCAGGAGGCCAAATAATTTGCTAGGTCCCTCATGGTGAGGCAGTGGTTAAATCCCGGCCAGAAGCCAGCCCAGTAGAGCTTGGAGGTCTCCTTCTCCTGAGGAATGGGTGGCTGGGACTTGGTGGTAAGCATCCTGCTGCAATGGGAGGCCCCTGCCCTTGGGATGTGCAGGGAAAGCAGCTAGGCCTCATACTCCTAACCCATCAATCCCATTTCCCCCTGTTATCCTTCCCTGGCCTCTCCTGCTATGGGGCCAACCAGGTGTGTGGTTTCTACCCTTCCAGGATGGGCTCCTTCTATGCTCCAGGACTGGTAGGCATCAATGTGCTGCGTCTGCTGACCTCCATGTACTTCCAGTGCTGGGCAGTGATGAGCAGCAACGTTCCCCATGAACGTGTGTTCAAAGCCTCCCGATCCAGCAACTTCTACATGGGCCTTCTGCTGCTGGTGCTCTTCCTCAGCCTCCTGCCAGTGGCCTACACCATTATGTCCCTCCCGCCCTCCTTTGACTGTGGGCCATTCAGGTGCACAGTCTTGGTTGCATGGGAGCAGCTCCTCTCCCAGTCTGCTCAGAGGTCCAGTTCTAGTGTCACACCAGCCTGCAAAAGGCCATGGAGCTCTGAGCAAATCATCAGAGCTGTTCAATAGCATTTTCTGCAAGGATGGAAATGTATTTCTACGTGATCCAATACGGTAGCCACCAGCCATGTGTGGCTTTTGAGCACTTGAAATGAGGACCAAGAAACTGAATTTCTTTATATCATTATAATTCATTTGGTTTTTTTTTTTTAAGATTTTATTTATTTATTTATTCATGAGAAACAGAGAGAGACAGAGGCAAAGACAGAGGCAGAGGGAGAAGCAAGCTCCATGCAGAGAGCGGATGCAGGACTCCATCCGGGGTCTCCAGGATCACACCCCGGGCCAAAGTCGGTGCTAAACCGCTAAGCTGGGGCTGCCCTCATTATAATTCATTTGAATTTAAATCTCCACACATGGCTGATGGTTACCATATTGGACAGCGCAGCTCTGACCTTTTAATATGTGGATAATCTACTGCCTTGGATTCCCTTTACCATGGGATAAGTAACGGGGGATATTCTGAAGATGAAATACCCGCACATTTATAAGTGTCATTCAAATGTGAAGCAGGAATTGAGACTTTTGACTGCCCCCCCCCCCCCCCCCCGCCCCATGCTCTGCAGAGCATTTGTCAGCCCTGCGGGTTTCAGTATAAGTCAGACTAGTTCAGGAGACTGGGTGTTGTATAAAGAAATAAGTAATTATGTAAGGAGGTACATTGAGAGACAATATACACCTGCTGCTCTCTTTCCAAACATGAGACCCTCTGGACACAAAGCCATCTCTCTACTCCATAACAAGGAGTTGGTTCTGTGGTTCAAGCAGTTTGGAACATGCTGCCCCTTTTATCTGCCACCTTCTCTCTTAGAAATGCTCGAGGCACACTATTAATGGATCAGAAGAATCAGGCAATAAGATAATATGTACGAGCCATAAGTTTCCATCCTTACTGAGCACAGACTCTTTCTTTATGTAATACCCATGTGAGGCTGGGAGTAAGGTGAGGCTGGTGATGTGGCGATGCTGCACTTGCACAATCCTCCGAGTGAGTAGTGCCTTCAGCTGTGCATCCCAGGGCCTCACCCACCTCACTCTAGTCCTGGCTCCATGCTCACCAATGTGGATCAACACATGGGGAAATGCTGATCCAGCACCTTTCTGTTTACAAGGGACGTAGCTAGAGAAAGCCCTATTCTCGTTGCCCCCCAGCAAGTGCGGTGGAGCTCAGAGACGTTAGTGGAGTGCTCACGGCGGAGTGAGATCCGGCTGCACAGGGGTTCAGAGGGAAGGAAAGGAAGGCTAGGTCTAGAATAGGAGAATGGACTGAGCCGTAGAAGGCCTGGGATGCCAGGCTGAAGGGAGAACTACATGAGAGAAGTGATAGAAGCTTCTTTTGACTTCCTAAGCAAGGTTTGGATGGCTGAGCTCTGGATGCAAATGCCAGTGCCACTTTGCTCTGGCTGCCTACCTGCCCTCAGACAGGAGGCCCATGAATGGGTTGCCTGGCCCTCATCATCTGCCCCACCCTTGCTTCATGGCTACCGTGAGAGGCCCTGACAGCCTACAGCCAGGGAGCACGGAAAGGAACGTAAAAACAGGACTCAGAAGGAAACATGGCTGCCACCACCCTCCTGTCACCCTTCTGATCAAAACTTACCAACAACTAGAAGTTCATTCCTCAGATGTTTCTACAGCTGTTCTCTCTCTTGCTTGCTCCAGGTGTTTTTTCAAAGGTCACCTCGTCAGTGAGCCTTTCCCAGGAGAGCCTAACTAAAATATCACACACACACATACACACACACACACACACACTTTTTTTTTTTTAAGATTTTATTTATTTATTCATGATAGACACAGAGAGAGGCAGAGACACAGGCAGAGGGAGAAGTAGGCTCCATGCAGGGAGCCCAACGTGGGACTCGACCCGGGTCTCCAGGATCACACCCTGGGCTGAAGGCGGGCGCTAAACCACTGGGCCACCAGGGCTGCCCAACACACACACTTCTTATCATTGTTTCTGCTTATTGCATCCCTTTATCAACAGCTAGCATCCCAGTCCTTTTGTTTATTTACTGTGTTTGTTGTCTGTCTCCTTCCTCAGGACGTAAGGTCCGCAAGGATGTGATTTTTCTTCCTTTCTCACTGTCTAGAAGTGAACACCTGGCTTATGGTCAGTGTTCAGACTAGACCTCTTGGGTCACAAAAATTTACTTTTGCAGGGAGGGACTTAGGGTTTCAACCAGATCCAGGCAGACAACATAAATGGATGAGATGGGCAATGTTGAGTCCTGTAAATTTTTTGTAAATAAAGTTTCATTGGAGCACAGTCACATCCACTTGCTTACATATAATCTATGGCTGCTTTCTCACTACAACAGTACAATGGAGTCACTCCAACAGAGATATCTGGTTTGCAAAGCCTAGAATCTTTATTATCCAGCTCTTTCCAGGAAAAAAAATTCTCAGTCCCCTGACTCAGAGTGTAGACTCTGGAGTAAGCTTGGATCATCGTGAGAGGTTCCTTGGCTCCCTACACCACAAGTTAATTGCCTATCACATGGAAATAATTGCAGTGCCTCCCTCCTAGGATTGTTATGAGGATTTACTAAATTATTTGCAAAGTGCTTAAAGGAGGGTGCTAATTTCTGTAATAAGGCATATATACGAGTTTGTTAAGCCTGGGCCCTGCCCAAGCTGGGGGTGGCTGGTACTCATAACAAGACTATGAGGGGGAAAGCATTATCTACACCAGGGCCCAGCTAACTTTTTCTGGAAAGAGCCTGAAGGTAAATATTTTCGGCTTTGGGAATCAAGAGGCAAAATCAAGGATATCATGTAAGTACTTGTATAATAAGAGAAACAAATGGGCACAAAGTTTTTAGTGACAAAATTCAAGATATGATAATAATAGAGTATAATTTTTTGTAAGACATCCACCATTGAAAAGGATGGAGTACTTTTTATGTGATAATATCTCACATAACAGAATCTCAGAGTCATCAAACATCAGTTATACAGCTCAGATTGCCGCCTTTGCTGCCTGGATCCATCATTGTACCAGACATGACAACACATCTCCCACCAGAGAAGAAAACTTGCCATGGTACTTTACTACTGCTAAGCCACTGAATTGCTGTGCAGTAGGACAAGTTAGAATACTCAGCTTCTATTTTTGACAAAAAAAAAATGTACAGAAACGAAAATGATTATGAGTTAAGGATTTTTTTAAGCTTGTGGCTGGAATCCTCTCAACCATCTCAGCAGAAGGCAAACACAGAGACAGAATTCTCCGGGAAAGATCAGTGTGGGTCCCTCTTGTCTAATGGACTGAATTCCCATGATATTTGCGGAAAACCCATCAGGTATTTAAGAATGTCACATGAGCAGTAACACTGCCAGCTTTTGCTGTTATCTTAGGGCTGACCCACCATTGTATTTTGGGAGTAAATAACTTGTTTTCTAGTTTCATGGGTCCACAGACAGGGAAGAATTTTACCCCAATATCGATCATACCTAGAGTCTTATCGATCTATACGTGATTTAGCTGGTGAGATTTGGGACTTCTGTGCTGATGATATTTAGATGAGATTTTGGACTGTGGGTTGATACTCTAATGAGTTGCAAAACTTTGGGGGATGTAGGAATGACAGTGAATGTATTTTGCTGGTGGGACAAATGTGAATCTTCAAGGACCAGAGAGCATATGGTGATGGATTGAATAATGGCTCCCAAAGATGTTATTATCCTAATCCCTGGAACCTGTGAATGTTATTTTATATAGCAGAAAGGTCTTTGCCAATGTGATTAAGTTAAGGATCTTGAGATGGAGAAATTATCCTGGATTATCCAGGTGAGCCCTAAATGATGAATGTCCTTACAAGAGGGAGGCACAGGGAGATCTGACTACAGAAGAACAGAAAGTGATGTGACCATGGAAGCAGAGAGAGATTTGAAGATTCAATGTTGCCAGGCTTGAAGATGGAGAAAGGAGCCGTGAGCCAAGGAGTGCAAGGAATAAAGTTCTAGATGCTGAAAAAATGCAAGGAAATAGATTCTCCCTCTGAAGGGAGTGCAGCCCTGCCAACACCTTGATTTCAGCCCAGTGAAACATGTCAGACTTTTGGCCTCCAGAACTATAAGAGAACAAATGTGTATTGTTTGAAGTCACCTGTGTGGCAATTTGTTATAGCACCCATTGGAAACTAATACACCATCTAATACATCATGATGCAAGGATAAAATAACCCACATTTAACTGTGACTTCATAACATGTGAAATTCACTTTTTTTGTTTTTACAGGACAGGCGGCCACTGATAATAACAAAAAATTAATTAATTAAATGTTATAATATGGTGATATGCGTGGCACTTAAAAGTGCTAAGCATTGGGATGCCTGGGTGGCTCGGTGGTTGAGTATCTGCCTTTGGCTCAGGGCGTGATCCCAGAGTCCTGGGATCGAGTCCCACATCAGGTTCCCCTTGGGGAGCCTGCTTCTCCCTCTGCCTGTGTCTCTGCCTCTCTCTTTGTGACTCTTATGAATAAATAAATAAAACCTTTTTTTAAAAAAAGTGCTAAGCATTGAGATGGCCACAAATGATCTCTGACACAACAATTCCATGTCTGCCACTAGAACACCAAAATAACTATAGACCCTATTTAAGTGAATAAGCATGGCTGTGTTCCAGTAATGTTTTACTTACCGACACTGAAGTTTAAATTACCTACTCCAATTGTTATAAATCACAGAATATTCTTCTTTTTTTTCCCAATCATTTAAATACAGAAAAACCATGCTTCATTTTCAGGCCATGTGAAAACAAGTAGCAAGCCAAATCTGGCCCATGGGCCATTTTTTGCCAATCCTTACTCAATACTTTACAGAAGAGAAAAATGAAGTTTCTGGTTGCAACATTTTGGAGGGCACTTATAATTTGATGGCCTCATACACAAGATTTTTTAAAGATTTTATTTATTTATTTATTTATTTATTTATTTATTTATTTATTTACTTGTTTGTTTGTTTGTTTGTTTGAGAGAGAGAGAGCATGAGCAGGCGGAGGGGTAGAGGGAGAAGCAGACTCCCTGCTGAGCTGGGAGCCCAACCTGGGGCTCAATCCCAGGACCTGAGCCGAAGGCAGATGCTTAACAGACTGAGCCTCTCAGACACCCCCACAATATTTTATATAAATTTGTATCTATGCCCTCTAAACAATCTTCTGAGGAAAATACTATTATTATACTTACAATACCATATTCTGCTATATTATTGTTATATTATATTATATAGATGAGGAAACTAGGGCAGAGAAATGTTCAGTATCTTGGCTGAAGATATGAAACCTCTGCAGCACTGTCTAATAAAATTTTCTATGTGATAAAAACATTCCATATCTACTCTGCAAAAATAGTACCTACTAGTCCCATGACTACTGAGCACTTGAAATGTGAGGCTAAAAAACCAAATTTTTTGTTCTATTTAATTTTAAGTAATTTTTAAAATTATTATTCTATTTTAATAGCTCCACTGGACAATACAGCTCTAATGGGGAAAGCCAGGGAACTGATAAAAATAGGCAGAAAGAGAATAAGTAAATTATCCAGGGTGTCCCACAGCTAATAGATGAAGGAGCAAGGTTTTGAACATGGAATTTCAAGCCCTAAAGTCCATTTCTTGACACTGAAAGGACTCACCAAAGCCAAGCAGAGGACCCTAGTCTCTGGGAGGTCAGTCTTCATAATGGTTCTTAGGTATTGGAAGAAAATCAAGATTACTGCTGTGACCTCTCCAGGAGCCTGTCCTAGGTGGTCCAGTCTCCTGAAACTGTAATCTAAAGACAATTGTAGGTATTTTTGAGTGGCCCCATAAGGTTATCTCTTACAGAAGCCTCTAGAGAACTCTTTCCATGCCCTGGGGAGCCAGAGGGAGCTCCATGTTGATTTTACAGCCATATGGCAGGCAACTTTCTCCCATGAGAGTATAGTAGAAACTCCATTTTCATCCTGCTGAAAAAGGTGTCAGACACAGGAGACCAATGTAGTCTGAGTTCTCAGGTGCCAAGGACATGATGCTGATGAGCCCGGGCATTGACCCGGCTATAAGATACAGCCAAATGGCAGCCTCTTATGGGGCATTTTTATGTGCAGTTCCTATGGAGCAGAGCTCTGGTTCTTCCAGGAAAGCAGTGGGGAGTGGCAGCTTTGGATTCACAGGGGCGTGGGCCACAGGTGTTTGTGCCACATGAGCTGCGTACTGTGCTGTCATGTGTTCTCTCCTCTTTACAGTGGGAAAAACAGAATGTATGATGTCATCCAAGAGACGATTGAAAACGATTTTCCAACCTTCCTGGGCAAGATCTTTGCTTTCCTTGCCAACCCTGGCCTGATCATCCCCGCCATCCTGCTGATGTTGTAAGTTAGTGAGGGCCCACGGCTCTGCGTCGTGGCAACCTCCCCTTACACCTGAGGCTTCCCTGGCAGATCTTTCTTTCCCTGCTCTCTTAATTAATCTACATTTCTTAGAAACTGATCTGGAGACAAAGATTCAAATGCAGATAGTTAATTGGGGAGGGAGAGAGGGCAGTGAGATGGGGGAGGAACAAGAAGGTCATGACCACTGGGATGACTTTAATCCTGCTGGGGAACTCTGGGAATCGGTGTGCCTCAGAGTTATCCTGTTCAAGGGTGGGGGACAGGGCATTTGTAGACCGGCGCCCAGGGCTCACTGGTTGGGTAGGACTGGAAAACATAAAGGGAGAGAGAGGTTGGTTTGTTGCAGTTTGGGTCAGCTACCTTCATGGGTAGAATGGTTTCTGTACGAGTTGGAAGGGAAGCTCCAGGCACAGAAGGAAAGGAACTGGCAGTTTTAAGTCTTACAGGGAGCACACCGAAAGCGGGATCTAAGGAATACGGATGGGCACTGCCAGTATCTGCAACACTCTCCTAAACACTCACTAGAAATGTTAAAGACCTCTGGGCACTGGGTCTCTACGAAAACAGAGGGGCTGGTTCAGCCTGTCCTTGGTTGTGCTAGGTGCATTTGCTAGGTTCATTTGGTTCGTTCACCACTCTCCCTCCCACCAAAGTCTGAAAAACCCTGGAGGATGGTTGGGTGGGTTTCATGATCTCTGTATTGCCAACACCAGCCCCAGGCCTAGAGCCGAGGAGGGAAACAACAGATGTTCAAGGAAGGAACAGGGGAAGAAAGAAAAGAAGGTGGGAAGCGAGAATTGGAATTACCACCAACGAAAACGTACTAATGAAAATATGAGGTTGTTTTTCTTTTTTTTAAGATATTACTTATTTATTCATGAGAGACACAGAGAGTGGCAGAGAAACAGGCAGCGGGAGAAGCAGGCTCCATGCAGGAAGCCTGATGCGGGACTTGATCCCAGGACCCTGGGATCACACCCTGAGCCGAAGGCAGATGTTCGACCATTGAGCCACCCAGGTGCCCTGAGGGTGTCTTTCTTTATAAAATCCTGTTTTGGCATGCCTTTTTAAATTGGGAAATATTCCTAACATACAGAAAAGTACAGACAACCGTGAATGCAATCACAAGAGTAAACGAATGTTGATATTTTGCCTTATGTGCTTCAGATCTGTCTTTTTCCAAGTAACAAATGTTATGCATACATTTCAAGTGCCCTCCCAATCCTGCTGTCTTCCTTCCTCTCTAAAGGTAACCACTGTTAGAATTCATCGTAATCATTTCCACCCATAGGTTGGTGTTTTCGTCATGTGCATGTGCACTATCCTTCTCTGGGCTTTACGTTTTTTCGGGAATGGTGCACTCTACATAGCTTTCCTCACTCAACATTGTGTTTGGGGAATTTATCCATGTGGATACGTGAGCCCACACTTTAACAGCTCTAGTCTGCTCTGCAGTATGATTAAATCACAGTTTATCCAGGGAGTGGGATGCACATAGCACAGAGCCTGACCCAGAGCAGTTACCCAGGATGCATAATCAGCTTCTTCTGCTTTCAAGAAACCCTGCCACTCCCCTACGTCTCAGATTTCCAAGAAAGATGACTCTTTTAGCCAACCTTTACTGAGCACTCTGAGAGCTAGAAATGTGTGTGTCATTTCCACATTTAATAAAATAGAAAGCAAGGTGCCCAGAACCTTCTCTAAATTAAGAAGGGAACTTAGGATAGTAGTAGGATGTCTCTTTACCCTGCCCAGAGGCAACCTACTCCAGGAAGCCTGCTTTGATTCCTCCAGAAGGAGTCCAGCTCTTGTCATTTTCCAAAACTGCAGGATCACAGGAGGCTCCCTTTTCTCTTGCAGCCTGGCCATCTACTACCTGAACTCGGTTTCCAAAAGCCTTTCCCGAGCTAATGCCCAGCTGAGAAAGAAAATCCAAGCGGTGAGTCTGTCGGAAGCTTTTGTTCAAAAAGATGTCATGTTTTTGGTTTTTGCTAATTTGCTCTGTGAGTCCAGTTATATTATCTAAATGGCTTCCTTCTAAACCAGATCCCAAACCATCTGTATTATAGGAAGCCTTATAAGACTAAATGACATGCATTTATATTCTGAGGCTATTGGGGGCACACAATAATGATGACTTCAATTTGGAGAGGTTGCCAAAGAACAGGAGAAATTCAATGGACTCAAGCAATGTTCATACATAGTAAAGCCAGTATCCCCAATAATACCTTATAGGTTAAAACTAATACAAAAATACTAGAGAAAATAATGTCAGAATGACACAGAGCTGTGCCCATGGTGTAAGGGTCTCTTGAGCCCCCTGCCCCACGCAGGCAGCCTCTCTCCACACCACCTGACTTCTGACAGCTCTCTTCCATTCTCCCAGCGCCCACCCGCCTCCTTCATGGGGTAAAGGGCAGACCCCACCCCACTCTAAGCCCTGTCCTCCTTGTTCCTCACTCCCTCCCCCGGAACTAGTCTCATTTGCCTCACAGCCAGCTCCCCATCTACATCCTCCTCTGCTAATCTCACCATCCTCTTGCCCAGATACAGAAAACCTTGAAAGGCAGGACTGGCATGGTTTCTGTCCTCCCCTGGCCAGATGCTCCTTCAAATGTTGTGCGAATCTGAGTCTCAAGCTGCCCTCTCTAACCATTGGCAGTGTGGACCAAGAACTGGCCATGTGGGGATCCCTGGGTGGCTCAGTGGTTTAGCACCTGGCTTTGGCCTGGGGCATGATCCTGGAGTCCCGGGATCGAGTCCCACATTGAGCTCCCTGTGTGGAGCCTGCTTCTTCCTCTGCCTGTGTCTCTGCCTCTCTCTCCTCTGTGTGTGTGTGTGTGTGTGTGTGTGTGTGAGTGTGTCTCATGAATAAATAAATAAAATCTTAAAAAAAAAAAAAAAGAACTGGCTATGTAAGGTAGTGACCAAGAACCAAAGACAGCGTTCTTGTACCCTAGATCTCACCATCCAGGGCTCTGAGCCTCAGACACCCATTCCCCTGAGAACCATTCATCCTTTTCCTGCAGCTCCGCGAAGTTGAGAAGAGCCACAAATCTGTCACGGGCAGAACTACAGGCAGAGATTCAGAGGACACAGCTCAAGGCACCTCCCAAAATGCTACCCAGCTCCCACTCACGAAAGAAGGTAAATACTATTTCATGATGATTACTTTTTACAAGGCCACATGGAAAGGTGGAAAGAGCATATGCTGAGAAATCAGGTGGAGCTGGGATGAAGTCAGAATTCTGACAATTAGCTGTGTGAAGTTAGGCACATTAAGCTAAGAATCAGTCATAGGTCCTACCTCATGGGGAGGGAAGAATGAGGCGGGATTATGCAAGAGGTGAGCTTCAGGGTCCTGGCACAGGGAGAGAACCCATGACTCTGAAGTGGGAGGAGTATCTGTGAAACAGGGGAGCACCACCACTTCTCCCACGAGGCCATCTCCCTCACCTCTACCCACCAAATCTCTCGCTGCGTTGTCTACGGTGACTCTGGACATTGGCCACAATTCAGCCTTCTTTTCTGAAATGATTTCATCTTCTTCGCTTTCTCTCCTGAGTCTGACAGTCCCCTGTTATATCTTCTTTATATCTATTTAACCTAATATAGGAGCGCTGCTGGTGTCCTCGCCCAGATGCCTCTGGGATGCTCGGAGGGGTTGGCTGACATGGGTCACAGCCACCTGAGGATGGAGGAAGCATTTGTTCTCTGTGTCATTTTGAATGTTTTCTTCAGGAGGAGAAATAAATTTGAATCTGGCAGCTGCTACTTGTAACAGAACCAGTTTATATTCTCTTTTAAAAAAGAGAAACACTGGAGTATCTGGAATAAAAGGATGAGAAGTGGCCACATATGTTCCAAAGAAAGTGTCACAGGGTGGGTCACCTGGGTGGCTCAGTGGTTGAGCGTCTGCCTTTGGCTCAGGTCGTGATCCCGGGGTCCTAGGATCAAGTCCCCACAGGGAGCCTGTTTCTCCCTCTGCCTATGTCTCTGCCTCTTTCTGTGTGTCTCTTATTGATACATCAATAAAATCTTTAAGAAAAAGAAAAGGGAAGTGTCACAGGCTTCAAAGGGGAGTGATCACAGACCCTCTCCACCTTGAAAGAGGAAACGTTGAATCAAAACAGACCATCTCTGAGATGACCCCAAGTTTTAAAGGTTGGCCCTATTGTAAAATTAAACCACATCGATTTGCTGTGATTTTGACCTCTGATGCAGGAAATGAACAAAACACACAAGAAATGGCCGACAGTTCAGGAGTTTGAATTTTTAGTGCAGAAACTGTATTATTTATTTGATGCCTTTATGACATATAGGCAAGACCACACACACTCACACACACAAAGCACACAGAAATAGATAATTTAACTGCATGGCAGCATTTCCCTGCAAGATGAACATCCTCCATTGGCTTATTTTTAATTCTTGAGGTCCAACAGTGGCAGAAATGGCTGTGGAAGCAGGCCAGAAGGACAAAGGGACACGGTGTGCAGCCCTGGCAAATGCCGTGTTGGTATTGGAATACTTGTCAGTGTCAGTATTGCTCCTGGAATAGTAACAAATGACTAGTGAATCGTTAGTAGCAAGAAAACAAGTGGATGTCGCAAAAAGAGGACAAGGAGTCTGTGTCAAAATAAGACCTGTCCCTAGTGAGTCTCCCAAAATATATGGAACACATTTCGAAGCCACAGATGTTTTGTTGGTCAAACTGGCTGGCTGCCCGTCGATGCCCTCCAAGACTGGCTCAGGGATAAAATGCAGAAGAGCCGCTGGCTGGCAGCTTACCGTGAAGCTGAAGAAAATATTTGAAATCGGGATCCCTGGGTGGCTCAGCGATTGGGTGCCTGCCTTCGGCCCAGGGCGTGGAGCCTGCTTCTCCCTCTGCCTGTGTCTCTGCCTCTCTCTCTCTCTCTCTCTCTATCTCTCTGGATTTCATGAATAAATAAGTTAAAAAAAAAGAAAAGAAAAGAAAATATTTGAAATCACCTAATTTTCCCACACAGGGCAGGAAATGGAGTGAATGCAATGTTTGCTGTAGTATCACCAACAAAAATGAGAAAAGGGAATGGACGTATTTGGACACCAACAGACTTAAGTAGGGAAGGGAAAAAAGTAGGTGCACAAAATGTCTTCTGTGAGAAACCAGGGGACTGGGATCCCTGTGTGGCTCAGCAGTTTAGGGCCTGCCTTTGGCCCAGGGAGTGATCCTGGAGATCCGGGATCGAGTCCCTCATCAGGCTCCCTGCATGGAGCCTGCTCCTCCCTCTGCCTGTGTCTCTGCCTCTCTCTCTCTGTGTGTGTCACTCATGAATAAATGAATAAAATCTTTAAAGAGAGAGAGAGAGAGAGAGAGAGAGAAACCAGGGGACTTACCCCAGTTTGACAGTGGTCATCTCGTGTCCATACAGTCCCGATGTGCCTGTCCCTCTGACCCACCCATCCCTGCCCAGCTCAACTCCCTGCTGCTTTAAAGTTTGCCCTTCCCCAAATTCAAGTTTTTAGTACAGATCTAAAGCACTTTGAGTTTTCTACTGCTTAACTCAGCACTGCAGCGTTTGATTTTTTTAAAAAAAAGTAGTGTGACCTGGAGTGCCTAGGTGGCTCAGTCAGCTGAGCATCTGCCTTTGGCTCAGGTCTTGATCCTGAGGTCCTAAGATCCAGTCCTGCATGGGGCTCTATGCTCTATGCTACTGCTTCCCCCTCTTCTTCTGCCCCTCTCTCCTGCTTGTGCTCTCTCTCTCTTTCTCTCTCTCAAATAAATAAATAAAATTTTTTTAAAAATTAGTGTGATCTGAACACATCAGTGGGAGTAGGCCATGGGAGAGAGCCTAGGAAGACAGCCAGAATTTCATCTGAAAAACTCCAATGGCCTCCATGGCTGCCCTCACTGAGCTTCTCTTCTTGAAGTGGTTGCTAGAATGATACCAGTTACTATAACAAACAGGCCCAAACAACTAATGACTCAAACACAATGAAGGTTTACTTCTCACTCAACCTAAAGTCTATATTGGGTGTTTCCACTTGACAGTCACTTCCTTCCCTGGTGACACCACAGGGACACAGGCTCCTTCCACCCTGTGCCTCCGCCTGCTCCAGGACTGGTCTGAGGGGAAGAGCCCAGAGGACACACGTGGAAGTGGGCACATCAGTCACATGCCACATTCACCCCTCATGGAAACCTAGTCCATTTCTGTGTCTCAGGAACTGGGTTTGGTAAGGAGCAAATCAGTAATCACCCTGAGGTCAGAGTTAGGGGAAGGGAAGGAAACTATTAACGAAAGCCCTAGAAGTTAGATGTGATTCCATGTAGGTTACATGGCCCCTTCCAGCATCATATATGATCCTGGAAGCCATCTAGGAGACTCGTACTGTTGTCCCAACTCTAATACTCCAGAAAAGCCAGGCTCGCAGAGTCCAGTTTAAGGGCAGCATTCTAAAATCTAGCTCTCCAGCCAGTAGAGTATGTTCCTCCAGCAGATGTGTTTTTAGGCCTGAGGACCATCTAACCATTCTCACATTTCCACATGGGACTGGAATCCACACAATAAGTGGGCCAGCTCCGGAGGGCTCCAGTTCCATACTAGGCAACCGAGACAAGTTCTCCTGCATCCTCATTCTTATCTTGCTTCCTTTTCCAGGGATGATGCCTCACTGTGCCAGCCAAACCCAGACCCCAGACAAGAAGGCCAAGGATCCTGGGACCTTTGGTTCTGCCAGTGGGACCACGCTGCCTGCCTCCCGGTGCCTGTCTGTAGCTCGGCCTACTGGCTTCAGACCAGATTCTGGCCATGCTCAGCCTCAGACTCATCCTTGGAGGTCAGCCTCTGGAAAGAGTGCTCAGAGATCTCCCCACTGACAGCTGGGACTCACACAAACACCATCCTGGGGCTGATCCTTCGGCCCCACCAGCTCGCACACCCAAAACAATATTCTCTCTTCCTCTCTTTTCTCCCACACATGCATATTCTCTCTCTTCTCATTGAATGTGAAAAGTTTGATTACTTAGTCTCAGGCACTTGTTGGCTACCACAACATTCGGACAATGGTTTCATCCACTCTTTAGGGGGGCTGAGTCTCCCCACTCCCCATACACTGCCCTCTTCCCAGTATCTTGGTTCAGGCAGCTCTGGACCTTAGATTCACCATGGTTCCCTCAGCTCCAGACTTGGGAGGAAGGAGAAGGCCATGACCACCACCACAGACTTTTCTCATGGCACCCATTCAGGACACTGGTTTCTGTTCATCTTATTAACTGGGAAGAAGATACAGAGGAGTCCATGTTCCTAACTATGGCCTCTATCCAAAGGAGATGAAGTAGTTTAAATAAAAGGTACAAGAAGCCACTGAAAATAAAGGTAGTGAACCAAAGTCCAGCCATTGTGAGTAGGAAGATGATTATCCCCCGGAACCCAGCCTGAGGGGAGCTGATGCCATTAAGCAGCAAAAAAACGCACTGGTGTCTTCTAGCAGCAAGGCAAGGAGCAAGTGTTTCTTCTAATTGAAGACAATTTAGATTGCTCAGGGCAGAAAAATCCTTCTCAAATACCAGATCAAAAAGGAATTTAATAGTCTGCTTCTTGTGTAAGGAATGTTGAAGACGGTTTCTCTGAGGGGTTTGCAAATGGTGCAATGCAGAGCCTTGTCTCCGGCAATTCTATGTTCAACTAGTGTCATGGCATGGGTTGATGCAGAACGTCTCCTGGGGGGCACAAGCCAAGGAGGCCAGACATTGCGAGGGCCTTGGCAATAAGGACAAAGGCTCAGCAGCGTGCAAGTCACTGTCTAGGACTCTGACGGTGCAGGTGTCCTACAGGTGGTGTCCTCCTCTCCTCTGCCCCGTGTTCCCAGATTCCAGGGAGCAATATAACTTTAGAATCATCTCGTGCCATGTCTCTGAGTGTCCTAAAGGGAGTCTTCTCCCCCGCCCACCTCCCAACCATGGCCCCAGGGGTTCTCAGGAAAATCCCCTACACCCTGAAAGTCAGACAAAGTCCTGGTGGAGAGATGGATATTTTATAGAAATTTCATAAGCTATGAATTAAAATAATTCCCAGGCTCCCCTTCAATTCCTTCCCCTTCTCACCCCAGCACCAGCACTTCACACATGACCTAGAATGGATTGGGAATGGGAACACATGACCAGGAGAAACAGACCAGTTCTTTTGCCCCCTGTCCATCTCCAGGCGAGGCTAAAGAAAATGCTGCAGGTGCCTCCTGTGCGTGGAACTCAGGTCTGACCCCCAATACAGAACTCTTGTGGGTCATGTCTTCTTCTGGGAGGACACACCTTGGCCCTGACCTTACCTGCCTGATGCCCTGACATGGGGATCCAGATAACCTACCCAACCAAGAGGCCCAAAAATGGTCACCATGTGACACGTGGCCTTCAAGACCACCTGCCTAGGTAATGCCAGTCCCTGGGGTGGGGAACAAGAGAGGCCTGAGTCATCAGCCTCCTTGTGATCACTATCAGGCTTCTGATGGCTACCAAAATGCCTCAACACCCACCATAGACACAAACACATTATCCTGTTCTGTTGATGCACAATTTTATGTGAGGGAATGTCTTTGTTGTCTATTTCTGCACAACAGATTATTCTCAAAATTTAACAGCTTAAAGAAATAAACACTGAGGAGCGCCTGGGTGGCTCAGTGGTTCAGTGTCTGCCTTCAGCTCAGGGCATGATCCCAGGGGCCTGGGATCGAGCCCCACGCATCAGGCTCCCTGCTCAGTGGGGAGCCTGCTTCTCCCTCTCTGCCTGCTGCTCCCCCTGCTTGTGCTCTCTCACTCTGTCAAATAAATAAATAAATAAAATGAAAGAGAGAGAGAAAGAGAGAGAAAGGAGAGAGGAAAGAAAGAAAGAAAGAAAGAAAGAAAGAAAGAAAGAAAGAAGAAAGAAAGAAAGAAAGAAAGAAAGAAAGAAAGAAAGAAAGAAAGAAAGAAAGAAAGAAAGAAAGAAAGAAAGAAAGAAAGAAAGAAAGAAAGAAAAAGAAAAGAAAGAAAGATTATCTCACACAGTTTCTGTGGGCCAACAATTTGGTAGTGGCTTTGCTGGTTCTCGGTATTGCTCTAGATCTCAGGTGGGGCTACAGGCACTGGAGGATTAGACTGGGACTAAAAGATCTGTTTTCAAGATGATTCATACATATTGCTATTGGCAGGAGGCTTCATTCCTTGCTGGCTATTAACTGAAGTCTTTGAGTACTCCCCACATGGACCTCTCCATAGGGCTGCGGGGGTGTCCTCACAACTCAGCACTTGGTCTCCCCCACAGCAAGTGATGAGAGAGAGAGAGAGAGAGAGAGAACACAAAGGGAAAGCCACATGCCTTTTATTACCTAGTCTCAGAAGTTACACCATCAATCCTACCACTTTCTATCCACTAGAACTCAGTCACTAAGTATAGCTCACACTCACAGGAAGGAGAACTAGGCTCCATCTCTTGAAGGGGGTTATCAAAGAATTTGTGGACATATTTTAACAGGACATTTCCCAATTCAAATAGTTGTGAGAACTCTCTCAAGACGACTCTAAAGATTTTTCAAGAAATATCCATCAGAGAATTAGTACAGAAAACTTCCAGTGAACCAGAGAGACAGGTAGAGGAAGAATGCATGGATAAGAGGGGAAGGGTGTTGCTGTGGTGTGGCTTTAGAGCTGGGACATGTTATTAGAAAGCAGTCCCATCATATCTGCATTCTTGGGTTTGACCCACCAGCTCATTCCACCTCACCACTTAGCTATTCAGCCTATCCAGGAGCCATCAGGCATGAAGATCACACTTTCTTCTTTCCTCTCTCCTGCCTTCCTTTTCTCTCCCTCTCTCTCTCTCTCCTTCTTTCTTTCCTCAGCTCACCTAAAAGTGATTTGAAATACAAAGTCTATTTAACAATTTATCCAGAGAACTACCCAATGTCTTTACTGATATTACCCTAGTTTGTGCATTTCTCATTGGGAGAAAATGATACAGACACTGGATTTTCTCTGTCAAAGGCTATTTTTGCAGTCAGATCTTTTCATTTCTAATAATCAACACACTCAATGTCCATAAAGAACTCCACTGTTGGGGTGCCTGGGTGGCTCAGTGGTTGAATGTCTGCCTTCAGCTCAAATCATGATCCCCAGGGTCTTGGGATTGAGTCCTGCATCAGGCTCCTTGCAATGAGCTTGCTTCTTCCTCTGCCTATGTCTCTCTTCTGTGTGTGTGTGTATCTCATGAATAAATAAATAAAATCTTAAAAAAAAAAGAACTCCACTGTACACAGACTCAGATAAGTAGGAATACAACTTTGGTGAGGATCAAGGGCGACTTGCATACTCCTTCACCTGACTTGCATACTCACAGAAACTGGGGAGTGATGCACTAGCCAGTAGGGAGAGCTAGGCCAGGTAACCACAGGGTCCACCATGCTGGTGACCCTCAACCCAGTAAACTCTGTAGAGCTCCACCCAAAGCTGGGACATCAGAGTTCCTGTAAGGGATAATAGGAAACAAACCCACATTGCAGAAAGGGACATTTGTCTCTTTGGATCTTGGCAGAAAGTGGGGAGAAAAAATCTCCCCCGAGAATTTATATCCACCAGGCAACCCTCACACAGAGGACCTAAATTCCCACACAAATTGTGCATTCCAGAAACCTCAAATGGAAAATTTTAATTTAAAGTAATCTTCAGTTAATAGTACCTCCAAGAAAGAGGAAGAAGAAAGCAAAGCAACAAAAAACAACACAATGAATATAAAGTGTGTGAGATGATAGAAAAGAATATAGTAGGGGTACCTGGGCAGCTCAGTGGCTGAGCATCTGTCTTCGGCTCAGATCATGATCCCAGGGTTCTGGGATCAAGTGCCACATTGAGTCCCACACTGAGTCCCACATTGGGCTCCCTGCTCAGCGAAAAGTCTACTTGTACCTCTGCTCCCCACCCCAATTTGTATTCTTGCTCACACCCTCTTTCTCTATCATAAATAAATAAATAATCTTTTTAAAAAAACAATGTATCAGGAATCAAAATAAATGCAAATGGACTAAGCCTTGCAGATAGAAGACAGAGATTATCAGATGAATATTTTATAATCCCACGTGCTGTTTCCAGGATAGCTTTAGAACTTAAGGATAGAGTCCCTTAGGACTCTTTTTGTTCCTTGGGAACAAAACCAAAATACAGTCTTCAAGGGCAAAGGCAGCAGGTGTGTGAGTGCCATCCAATTTTGTAAGTTTGGCTTGTTTTTGAGTGTTGAGGATTGCTAATTATAGACAGCTCTCTGCAGCATTGTGCCAGATAATTTATTCTTCAATGCAGTATTAGTTTGGAAAACATGAATAAAGTCCCAAGATCATGGATGGGGCAGATGAGGGATATAGAGCATACAGACATCTCTATCACTGAACCATGTCTGCAAAATGAGCCATACAAACCTCACCTCCAAATTCTGTTATGAAGGTTCTACAAGTTGACACATGTAAGACTAAGCAAGCACCATGCTATTCGCTCATAAATAACAGATATGATCACAGGCATGGGTAAGATCAAACATCCCTCAGGCTCAGATTCTGAACTCAAACGGCACTGGCTGAACAAAATGTTTACCCTATAATCCTAATTACTGTGGGCTTCACAAACTGCAACCAAAATGACAAGTAATGCTGAGCTCGAGGATCTTCCTTGGATGCTTTTCATTCTTCTGAGTCTGTGGAAATAAATATTGCATATATGTGTAACTTGTTACCAAAGGCTGTTGCAAGGGTTCTTTCCACAATTGAGAAGAGGGCCAAGGAATTCCTGGAAGTCTTTCAAATTCCACAGGAGGCATTTCCATTCTAGAAATGAGTGTACAGTGCCGCCATCTTGTGGTTGTTTCACACAATTTCCTTTCACGAAGCTCTCCCAACTACCCAGAACTTTAAAAATCCATTCAAATTCCGTAGTTCCCCATTAGTGTTGCCAGGAGTAAAAACTCTGGGTTAATTTAAAGCAAAATGACACAGTGAGCCCCAGGCTGGGCCACATAAAAAAGGAGTAGGTGCTATAGAGTTTGATCCTTCCTGGTGAATGCACAGTTTAGCTCCACAGAGAAAGGAATGGCCCCAGGTGCCACATGGCTTTCAAGCTTGAACCTGGAACACGCCCAGGGAAACCCACAACTCCCCTTCCGACCTGCTGCCCCTGCAGGACACTTTCTCCGCTGGAACTTTCCGGGGAAACCTGTCTTGCATATCACTTACAAACTCATCTCCAATCAGGACACCTGGGTGGCTCAGCGGTTCAACGCCTGCCTTTGGCCCAGAGAGTGATCCTGGAGTCCCCAGATATAGTCATATAGTCGCATCCCGCTCCCAGCAGGGAGCCTGCTTCTCCCTCTGCCTGTGTCTCTGGCTTTCTGTCCATGTCTCTCATGGATGAATAAAAATAAAAAAATAAAAACTCATCTCCAATCAAACTTTGCACAATGGAGAGAATAACACTCTCATCTGACCCAAGCCACTCATCCTGGCTTTCATTCAAGGCTTCTTAGGTTCTAGATCTTACATATTAGATTCTTCAGTCTCGTTTCCAACTACTGACCTGGATGAATCTTACACTTCTAGAAGTTCCTTCTTTCGTTGCTGGCTTTTGCTTCCACGCTCATTCTATCCTATATTTCTAAATGACCTACACATTCTTCTGTGACTACCTAGAACCCCTTCTAACTGTGAGGTCTTCTGTAGGAACACTGGCCCAAGTGGTCTTCTGGGCAGCCTCCCACACTACTGCACCTCAGCACTCGACTATGTTCAGTCTCCCAGGATTAGAAATTCCCTGAAGTCAGAGGTCACTGGTTAGTATCATCATTGTCCATATTACTCTCCCAGAGCTCTGAATTGCTGACTCAACTTGCTTCAGACCTCTGCTCGATGTTGCCTCTTCACTGAGGAGGGCCTGTGTAAATCCATCATCAGTACTTGATGCACTACCTATTTATTTGATTTTTTTATCTCCTCCTAGAACGTGAACTCTGTGATGGCAGTCACTTGGTTTGTTTACTACTATATCCCCAGCACCTAGAAAGATAGCTAGCATGTTACAGGCATACAAAAACCCTTCTTTTTTTTTTAACAAATGGAAGAATTAATTGATTCTGTAGCTTCTTGACTACCCCGATTCCTCACCCTGACACCTGAACATCCTGACTCCCCTTCCGTAAAGGATGTTGATCACACAGTGTCCAAGGTGCTTGCTGGTTCAAAACTTACCTATGATCTCAGGGGCCCAAAGAAGACTAGCTGAATTCAGTTGTTTAGTTCGGGTTCCAGGAAGATGAGTGGATATAGCATTGGGCTCATTTCTCTGCTCCTTCCAACCAGCACCTGCCACCATTCCATCTTCACATCTGTGAGGTGTTTGCAGACCAAAAAGAGTGCCCTGGGCCTAATACACATATAATGATGCCAGTTGTCAGAGCCACACCAGCACCTATAAGACTGAGCTGTAATGATATAATCAGGGCAGTAAATCTGAGATTAGGAAGCTCACCAGCTTGGGGCACCCCAAACTTTTTCATTAATAGCCTCTTGCCTCCTTATCCAAAAGGTCCTTCACAGTGCAAAATTGGATGCTACCAGGCAGTGATGGGTGGCCAAGACTTTTCAAAGAAAAAGAGAAGGAAATAAGGCTAGAAAGCAGCAATAGGAAGCAAGGAGGACATCAACCTTTATCACCAATCCAAATAACGTGTGGGTCATAACAACATTCATAACAAAAACCAGAATAAATGTGGAATTGAATTAAAATGAAAATACTGGGCAGCCCCAGTGGTGCAGCGGTTTAGTGCTGCCTGCAGCCCAGGGCATGATCCTGGAGACCCTGGATCAAGTCCCACGTCAGGCTCTCTGCATGATGCCTGTTTCTCCCTCTGCCTGTGTCTCTGCCTCCCTTTCTCTCTCTCTCTCTTTCTCTCTTTATGTGTGTCTCTATGAATAAATAAAGTCTTTAAAAAAATGAAAATACTGTGGGTGCCCAGGTGGCTCAGCTGGTTAAACATCTGCCTTCAGGTCAGGTCATGATCCCAGTGTCCTGGGATCAAGTCCTGCATTGGGTTCCCTGCTCAGCGGGGAGCCTGCTTCTCCCTCTGCCTCTCTCTGTCTCTCATGAATAAATAAATAAAATTTCAAAAAAAATGAAAATATTGCATACTGAAATTTGCAGACTACAACTAAAGCAGTACTTTGAAGGCAATGCATATTTAAGAAGAAAAGTTTAAATTAATGAGCCAAATGAGGTACCAATAATTGACAAACTTTTAGGCTTTCCAGGTTCCAGCAGTGTTTAATCAGGGTGACTGACAATGAACTGTCCATCTACTACCACTGGCAGTTGAAAAATGGAATGCATAACTGTTTTTACATGGTAAAACTAAACTGTGCTATAGGTGATCTGTCTTCATGGATAAGTTAGGGGCTGAAGTGATAGGATTAAATTATGGCAGTGGAGTGTATAAAAAAATGGGTTTCAGGGATCCCTGGGTGGCGCAGCGGTTTGGCACCTGCCTTTGGCCCAGGGTGCGATCCTGGAGACCCAGGATCGAATCCCACATCAGGCTCCCGGTGCATGGAGCCTGCTTCTCCCTCAGCCTGTGTCTCTGCCTCTCTCTCTCTCTCTGTGACTATCATAAATAAATAAAAATTTTTTAAAAAATGGGTTTCCTGGGGATCCCTGGGTGGCTCAGTGGTTTAGCACTGCCTTCAGCCCAGGGCCTGATCCTGGAGTCCTGGGATCGAGTCCCGCGTGGGGCTCCGGGCATGGAGCCTGCTTCTCCCTCCTCCTGTGTCTCTGCTGCTCTCTCTCTATCATAAATAAATAAATCTTTTTTAAAAAATAGGTTTCCTGTAGATTCTACAGGAAAGGCAATGGGAGAAGTGGGACTCAACTAAGAACAGGTGCAAGAGAATTGTGCTATTTATCATTTGTCATTGGCTATTTATCATAAAGGGACAAAAAAGAAGACAAAAGACCACTAGTATTTGTTGAGTTCCTGGTACATACCAGGAGTAGGCCCCTAGGAGACATTCAATGTTTGTTGAAGGGATAAATGAATCCTCAATCTTCATTCTGCAGAAGAAATGAGAGCTCAGGAAGGTGAGTGATTAACTGAAGTCACATTGTAAGTAGTAGAACTGAGGTCTGAATCCGGGTTTACTGACTGATTCATATTTATTGCTGCTTAAAAATTATCCCAAAATTTAGTGGCTTAAAACGACGATATATTATTTCTCACAATTCTGTGGGTAGGTGGGGCTCAACTAGGTAGTTGTTCTTCTGGTCGTTCTTCTACTGGTCTTGTTTGGGGCTACTCATGTGGCTGCAGTCAGATGGTGGCTGGGGCTGGAACACACAAAATGGCTTTACCTACATGTCTAGTTTTTTGATAAGGACAGTTGGAATGCTGGGCTCAGTTGAGCAGCTGGGAAAGCTGGACAGGTCCCTGAAGTATCAGAGCCTTTCCTTCTCTATGCGGTCTGTCCAGCAGAGCAATTGAATTTCTCATAAGGTAACTCAAGGTTCCCAGGAATGCAAAAGGCTGCAGCTTGGCATGGGCATGGAATCACTTCTGCCACATTCTATTGGTTAGAATGACTCACAGACCCAGCCTGGTTCCTTGTGGGAGGACTACACGAGGACCTAATGCCAGGAGCCATGGATCATTGGGGTCATCTTTGAAGACTAGCTACCACAGGTGATCCTGAGACACCAAGCCCTTAATCTTCCTATTACTGCATGCCACAATGAACAACTACAATTGGATACTCTGCCCTTAGGAAGATCATTCTAGCAATGGAGAGGAAGGTGGCTTAGGGAAGAAGAAACCAAAAGTTTTGCAAATTTCCACTTTGGTGGTGAAGAACTGAACCTTATAGGAATGAATCTAGCCCAAAGGGAAGGAAGATGTGGTCTCTAATATCACATGCTGCAGAGATGCCCATTATGGTCAGGATCATGAAGCGTCAGGGAGATAGCTTAGTACAAGAGGTGGAGGTGAGGAAGCCAAAAGAATATGTTTAGTGTTTATACCATGTCCCACCTAATCATGAACATCTGTAACTCACTAGTGGAAGTGCAGTCTTCTCCTACCAGTTCTGAGTTAGCATACTGCTCTAGCACAGCTCCTGTATAACCAGAGGACTCCACTCTGTCCCAGGTACGACTGTGATTACCTTTCAGCTCAGTGACTTTCAGCCTTCTTGTACTTAATCCACAGAAATGTATGTTTATGTAACTTATATATACATACTATTAAATTTATATGTGTACACATGTATTTTACACACAGTTAGCTAAAGTGACTATGTGACATACTATTATTCCCATTTTTCATCCTATTTTTTTATTTTTTTACTTTTCTTAAAGATTTTATTTGAGAGAGCACCCATGTGACAAGGGGGTGGTGGTGGCATGGAGGGAGTGAGAGAAGTAGACTCCTGGCTGAGCAGGAAGCCAGACAAAGGAATTAATTCCAGGACCTCCAAATCATGACCTGAGTCCAAGTCAGAACTTAATCAACTGAGCCACGGAAGCACCTTTTTCATCCTATTTTTTCAATGCTGGCAAAGAATGTCTAAATTAATTCTGCAATCCATTAATGGATTCTGACTTCTCCTTTAAAAACTATTATTTTAGAGATGCCTGGTTGGCTCATTGGTTGAGCATCTGCTGTCAGCCCAGAGCACCAGGTCTCTCTCTCTCTCTCTCTGTCTTCATGAAGAAGGAAAGCAAGCAAGCAAGCAAGCAAAAGCAAGCAAACAAGCTCCTACTTTAGTAGGTAAGCACCTGTAACCCCAGGATTATTTAGGGTTAAGTACAGAAATAATGAAAAAATCAGTCATAGCATTACTATTTTCCATTATATTTTGGAATCATCTGCTTAACTTGGTATTTATAATTTAAAAGAACTTAACACACTGATGTATGTAACATTAATTTTGCAATTCCACCTTAAAATGAGACAGTAATGAAAAAAAAAAAGGGACAGTAATGGATTCAGACTCATGATCATATGTAAATGTATGTAGCAGAATTCAATGACGTTTTAAGCAATATTGAGATTTTTAAGATTCACTGCATCTTTGAGGGAGCTCACTATTTGGATTTTGTTTACCAAGTAAATGAATTGCTTAAGAAGAAAATGCATTAAGTGTGTAAATGCGCTTTAAGTTATGGGAATATAGGGAATAAAAATCTCCTCAAAATGTTTTTTTTTTTTTTAATTTACCACTTTAGGATAAACAAGTGTGGGGTTTATCATTCTTATATTACTTATTAAAGCAAAGGTAATTTCAAATTAGTCGCCAGAATGCCCAAAACCCGCCCTCAAGGACATGGAAGCAGCCTGAGAGCGCTTGGAGCTCACTGCGGGATCCGCGGGCGGGGCGAGCAACACGTGGCCCTTCCCAAAGGGCCGGTCCTGCTTCCGTGGGGGACCTAGAAACCGACCCAGGAGCAGGTGAGATGGTCATCCTTTTCTATTTTATCGTCTGTAATAAGCATTTTTAAAATAATAAACAAAATGCACCCGAAAGGCAAGAGGCGGGACACGAGGAGCCGTGGGTCTCCTTTCATCGGGTCTGCGCACACGCGCCACAGGCCCCGCTTCCGCCCGCGGGAACAGCGTGGCCCCCGAGCGGGAAGCGGAGACGGCGGGGCCCCGGGGGGCGGGGGGAGGCCCCGGACCCCCGGCCAGCGGCGCCGCGGAAGGGGGAACGGCCTCCCGCCCGGCTCTTCCTAAGGGAGCTCCGCCACCCGGATTCCCGCGAGGCGGACCCGAGGGGCTGGGGCGTTCTCCGGAAAAGCGCTTTCCCGAACCGCTTTGCGGCCTCGCGGGGCCGGGCCCAGGCCGCGCGTCCCCGGCAACCGCGCGGAGCGGCGCCGCGGCAGAAGGCGGAAGACGCCCGCGCGCCCGCGCTGGCCCTCCCGCCCTCCGGGCGACACCACCGCGGCGGACCCCTCCGAAGTCCCGCAAAGGTATCGTCCCCGGCCTCTGATTGGCCGGCGGCTCGGGGGCGTGGCCTCCGGAGCCCGGGTCGGCGCGCCAGACCCAGCTCGCCGCATTGCGAGCCGGGCCAGGAGCGGGCGCCATGGTGAGGAGTGGTTGTGGGCGCGGGTGAGACGAAGGCCGAGGTTGGGGCTGGGTTGGGGCCGAGTTGGGGCGGGAGCCGGGGCCGCGGCCGGGGCCGGGGCCTGCGCTGGGAGCCGGGTCGGGCGAACGCGGGGACCGTGCTGACGCTCGCGCCCCGGCTCCGTCCCAGGTGCTGCTGCACGTGCTGTTCGAGCACGCGGTCGGCTACGCGCTGCTGGCGCTCAAGGAGGTGGAGGAGATCAGCCTGCTGCTGCCGCAGGTGGGTGGAAGCGGTGGGCTCGCCGCCGCGCCGCAGCCCCCCGGGCCGCCGCGCCGCAGCCCCCCGGGCCGCCGGGCCCCAGCATGCACCGCGCGCTCCCACGTGGCCGGCCGCGCTTTGGGGGGTGCGCTGGGCCGGAAAGCCCGGGAGCCGGGGGTCCTCCGCGCATCCGTGCCTAGAGTCGCGTTGGGAGCATGTAGAAGCCAGCACCCCGGGATTTAGGGCCTGTAATCGGCTCATTTACGGAGCGTGCGGATCTGACATGCGGTCGGGGCTGAGAACCGCTGCTTTACTGCGCCCTAGAGGCAAGAGCGAGGGAGGAAGGCCATTCACGCTCTCTTCTCCCCGAAGGTGGAGGAGTGCGTGCTCAACTTGGGCAAGTTCCACAACATCGTTCGCCTCGTGGCCTTTTGTCCCTTCGCCTCCTCCCAGGTTGCCTTGGAAAATGCCAACGCTGTGTCCGAAGGTGAGTCGACCACCACCAGGTATTTGAGGGAGATAACCGCAGGGTTAGTTGCTGCTGCTCTTATTCTCATAGGGAGTTCATGATCCCGTTTTCCTTTCCTCAGCTTTCTTACAAATCTGATACGTGTTGGGCAGTATTGGATGTGTACAGGATGTAGTTTAAAACAGAACCCAAGGTCTGAAGAATATGGTATGCTAAAAGTTTAAAGTGTATATTCCAGGATAGAGGCTTTCTTTGTGGTCCTGACAGTGATAAATGATTAAGTGGAATCTGGTAGGCGTGCTTTAATGCTAAAGGTGGTTCTTTGGTTATTATTGAAGTGATTGGAAAAGGCAAGAAAATAAGTTTAGTTCCAAAAGGCAAATCAAATACTAAATACTTAACCACTATACTTTCTCCGGGTTTAAGGTTTCACTTCTGTATTTCACACTCATGCTATCAGACCTGAGTCCTATTCCTCCCATAGTTGATGCAGGCTTTGCAGTGATGACTTGAGTCTGTCAATCCCCTGAGTGCAATCACTGATGTCTCCATGTCTCTGAGCAAAGCCTAAAGCAAAGAAGGAACTCAGCATGCTCTGTAGGACCAGTGTAGGATCAGTCTGTCATTTAATTAGCAGTTAAGGGGACAGGATCCTTTTATGATTTCAGCATGTTAGTGGGAGCTCTATTCTTTGCCTTGAGGTGTCGTTCATGAGGACCTCCGCCTGCTTTTGGAGACTCACCTGCCATCCAAAAAGAAGAAAGTACTCCTGGGGGTTGGAGACCCCAAGATCGGTGCTGCTATACAAGAAGAGTTAGGGTACAACTGCCAGACTGGAGGCGTGATAGCTGAGATCCTGCGAGGTGGGACCATCTATTAACATTCACAACATTCTTGACATCTGTGAGGGGGGATCTAGTCACTTAACCAGGGCACATAAGGTTGCTTCTAGGAAGCCCTTCTGCTTGGCTCGGTGCCCATGGGCACCGTAACTGGCTTAGAGCCTTCCCTTGCTCATTGACTTGTCCTCTTCCAGGGGTTCGTCTGCACTTCCACAACCTGGTGAAAGGTCTGACAGATCTGTCTGCTTGTAAAGCCCAGTTGGGGCTGGGACACAGCTATTCTCGTGCCAAAGTTAAGTTTAATGTGAACCGGGTGGACAATATGATTATCCAGTCCATCAGCCTCCTGGACCAGCTGGATAAGGACATTAATACTTTTTCCATGCGTGTCAGGTAAAGTGCCCAAGTGACCCTTGAAAATAGGGTCTTTGGCCTGTGGTGTAGCTAATTTCACATGCTGAAATCAGGACCACTTCCTGTGGGTAGAAAATGTGGGGTGGGGCTGAGCCTCCCAGTGCTTACCACAGGCTGTGTTCTTACACTGGCTGTACAGAAAGAGGAGGTAGAGTAAATCCACCCATATACACCCCAGCCCAGGCTCTTTGCCTGGTCTGTATTGTGAATGGGAGGACACGGAGTTGAGGTTTTGAATTGTACTTGATTCCTTTTCTCTGGGTAAAGAATAGAGGGCTGAGGTTGTAGCTTTGAGACCTAGTCGCTGAGCAGGGAGTGATTGTGGCTCTCTGCAGGGAGTGGTATGGGTATCACTTTCCTGAACTGGTGAAGATCATCAACGATAATGCTACATACTGCCGCCTTGCTCAGTTCATTGGAAACCGAAGGGAGCTGAATGAGGAGAAGCTTGAGAAGCTAGAAGAGCTGACAATGGATGGGGCCAAGGCTAAGGCTATTCTGGATGCCTCGCGATCCTCCATGGGTCAGTATAGCCTGGTGGCCAAAATAAATTTGGGGCTGTGGATATCTGGTCCTGCATTCACACTAGGTGTCCCTTAGGCATGGACATATCGGCCATCGACCTGATAAACATCGAGAGCTTCTCCAGTCGTGTGGTGTCTTTGTCAGAGTACCGCCAGAGCCTGCATACTTACCTGCGGTCCAAGATGAGCCAAGTAGCCCCCAGCCTCTCAGCCCTAATTGGGGAAGCGGTGCGTTGTGGGGAACATAAAATGGGGTTAAGGAGTGTTAACAGCGTAGGTCCACACTGCTGTATTTCTTGACCCATGTTCTCTTCCTTGGTCGCATTTAATGGGCTGAAGCAGAATTGTGCAGTTGAGAGATAGACAATTCCAGCCTCTCTAATTCCTTGAATCCTTCTCCAGGTAGGTGCACGTCTCATTGCTCATGCTGGCAGCCTCACCAACTTGGCCAAGTATCCAGCGTCCACAGTGCAGATCCTTGGGGCTGAAAAGGCCCTGTTCAGGTACCAGTGAGGGCACCTGCCCACACTCAGGTGCCACTTCCGGTGCCCACTGCTTGTTTGGGGATCACAGTGATGGCTGACCAGGGCTCCCTGACCTATACAGACCTCTGCTATGGGGGTGATGGCCAGCCCTGGTGTCTGAGTGATTCCTAGGGCCCAGCAAAGGGACCAGATTTCCAGGTCAGCGACATTGGATGCCTTCCCTCTGCCTCCGGGAGCTGTGGGTTGGCATGAGGTGGGGGTAGAGACCCAGTCTAGCCTGAGGCTCACTGGATAGAGACGGGGGATACAGGGGAGGGGAGGAGCTGCCTTGGCTAGTAGAGTTGAAATTTCTGATCTTAAAACTCCCCACTAAATATTCTTCTCCCAGAGCCCTGAAGACCAGGGGTAACACTCCAAAATATGGACTCATTTTCCACTCCACCTTCATTGGCCGAGCAGCTGCCAAGAACAAAGGCCGCATCTCCCGATACCTGGCAAACAAATGCAGTATTGCCTCACGAATTGATTGCTTCTCTGGTATGGGTGGAGGGGGTTGGAGGTGAAGGGGCTGGGAGGGAGGGAAGGCTGACTACCTAGCAGCTTCTACAATGATGGCAGTATTTTTCGTCAACAGCAGTTCACTTAGTGAGTGTTGAGACTTTGGGTCTGAGTGAAGCTGAGGGTAGAGGGAAGACAGGGTGGGAAATAGCTGGTCCTTTAGGGGCTGACAGGTTTTGTTTACCCACACACACACGCACACATCCAGAGGTACCCACAAGTGTATTTGGGGAGAAGCTTCGAGAGCAAGTTGAGGAGCGACTATCCTTCTATGAGACAGGAGAGATTCCACGAAAGAATCTGGATGTCATGAAGGAGGCAATGGTTCAGGTCAGTTTGGACTTGCTGGGGGGAGAGAGGGGATGGGGACCAAAGCTGGCTGTTGGAGGTGATGAACAGGCTTAGCCTGACTTTGTAGAGTGGAGGCAAAAAAACTGATTTAATGAGCCTGATCCAATGAAGCCAGAAGGGAGATCTAGAGATACTGCATCTTTGGGGCCTTTTCAGTACCTTTCTTTGGCCAGGCAGAGGAAGCGGCTGCTGAGATGGCTAGAAAATTGGAGAAGCAGGAGAAGAAACGCTTGAAGAAGGAGAAGAAACGGCTAGCCGCCCTTGCCCTCGCATCTTCAGAAAACAGTAGTACCCCAGAGGAGTATGAGGTCAGTAGGCAGGATAGCCCTCAGCCCAGGGTGAAGGCCCTGGATGTAGGGTTCTCCACAGCAGAACAGAGGATATGCTACTTCAAGCCATGGTCTTGAGTCCAGACTTTTGGACTGAAATAAGGACCTGAAACATCTCAACTACCTCTTGATTCTATAGGAAGGAGATAGGTGCTGAGAGAACTGGCTCAGGAGCCCAGAGAGCTGGTTGTAGCACACCCGGTCCCTGGGCAAGTGTTCTGTCCTCGGCTGCCTCCCAGGAGTCCTCAACCGGGGGTAGTATAAATTCCTGCTCTGCGTGTCCTCAGCCGTATGTCTGGAGGTGGTAGCATTTCATAGTTGGGCTTGGGGCAGGGAGGTATCCAAATGCTACATCAGGATCCACCCTGGGATTTTCATGAGGTACCCAGTTTGTGAAGTTTTTCAGTGTCCCCTTGGCAACCTGGCATGATGGTTTGTGGGTTTTTCTATAAGCTGTTTCATGGGCTTAGATAACACATTTTTCCTTTCTAAGTGGGAGTCATCTTTGGGGTGGATTTCTAGTGCCCATTAAAAACCATCCCAGAAACACTGGGCAGTTTCACACCAGTCTTTGCCCTAGCTACTTTTAATATGTTATGTATGTGTCCATATAATGGATGTTCGTTTCATGCCCATTTCTCTTTAGGAGACCCAAAGTGAAAGACCCAAAAAGAAGAAAAAGCAGAAGCCCCAGGAGACTCCACAGGAGAATGGAATGGAAGACCCATCTGTCTCCATCTCCAAACCCAAGAAAAAGAAATCTTTTTCCAAGGAGGAGCTGGTTAGTAGTGATGTTGAAGAGACAGCTGGCAATATAAGTCTTCCCAAGAGGAAGAAATCTTTTCCCAAAGAGGAACCAGTTAGCAATGCTGAAGAGGCAGTAAACAGGAGCGTCCCCAAGAAAAAGAGGAAATTCTCTTCTAAGGAGGAGCCACTTAGCAGTGGACCTGAAGAGGCTGCTGGCAGCAAGAGCGGCAGCTCCAAGAAAAAGAAAAAGCTCCAGAAACTATGCCAGGAAGATTAGAATGGACATTTTACCAGGTGGGGCAAACCCACATGATTCCAAACCCACCCTTATATCCCAATAAAAAAACAAATTCACAGGAGTCAATGTGGTGTTTTTTTTTTTTTAGGAGTCCATGTTTTATTGAACACCTTACATGGGTATGGGTGGACCTATGGGTGAGGCAGAGCACCAATGACCGCCTCAGTGAAGTCTTGGCAGGTGGCATAGCCACCCATGTCAGAAGTTCGAACCTGTAGGGGAGAATTGTCATCATCCCTGGGCCTAGGTAGGCCCCATCCCTAACCTACCCCCCACCCCCTTCCAATAACACAGTTCCCTAAGGAAGCCAGCCCCAGGACAACCTAGGCTCTGCCCAGATTATGGTCTAAAGATTTATTTAAGAACTCTTCTCTGGTCCACTGTACTGAAGGGAGGTGTAGGTAGTATGGTCCTTGTGAGGTTGGAGGGAATAAAGGGGTCTAGCCCCCATGGGGGTGCAGGTGGCCGATGACAGACTTGATGAAGTCGGTTGTGGTGCTGTAGCCGCCCATGTCTCGAGTCCGCACCTACAGCCACCACCGGCAACAGCCGTGGGGAAGAAGAGAAGAGAGCCCATGAAGGGGGGATAGGGCAATGTGATGGAAATGGAATCCAAGAAAGGATGGCAAGGCCAGAAAGAAGATGCGATGCAGCAGAGTTGCAAGGAGGTGGCCAGGTTTGGAAGAGCATGGACCCATCCACTCCCAGCTGAGGGCCAGAGCCACTCTCAGAGCTATGCTGCAGCCTGGGCAGGATGGGAGGGAGGCTGAGCATGAAGTGAGATGGGAAATGCACATCAGACAGGATGAGGATGCCTTAAAGGAAATCAGGCCAGGTGGGAGGAAAGGAGGCCAGAGGATGGGCTTCCAAGTGTGGAGAAGGGGACACCTGTGCCTCATCCTGCCTGCTATCTCCCTCTGCTCCTCCATCCCCCATGCTCTCTCCCCAGGCAGAGAGCTGCAAGCACTGCATTAAGATGGCCATAAAAGAGCCAATGGATGGAGCAGGAAAGGGAATAGCAGACGGTAACCAAGAGGCAAAGGAGACCCAGAGGATGAAACAGCCAGGAGAAGGGAGGTGAAGAACAGCCCTGAGAGCCACAGGGGAAGATCAGAGAGCAGATGTTCTGGGGACCTGGCGGGAAAGGAGGCCCCAATTCAGGTTCCCCAAAGAGGAGTGCCAAGACCCTGGAACCCATAGCCTTTCTAACTCACCTTGCCAACTTTGATCACCTTCTTCACTGCATCTGCAATCATGTTGGAGTGATATTCAAGACTGTCAATGTGGAAAGGAAGAAACTGAGATTCTCCCCACATCATCCCCAATTTCCTTGTCTGTACTCCCCCTTAAAACACCCAGCCTCCTGCCCCAGTCCACCATGACCTACTTGAGATGCCGCAGCATGTTGGAAGCTGATAGAAGCATGGCTGTGGGGTTGGCTATGTTCCTGCCCACCGCCTGGGCAAATGGGTGTCGGGCGCCCTGTGGAAAGAGGACGGACCAGAGTTACTGGGGGCAGACGTTCTGCACGGCTAAGGTCAGGGAAGGGCATTAAGGAAGAGGGATCAGGCCAGAGACACTGGAAAGAGGCATGGGGGAGGAGGACAGAGCATGCCAGGGTCACTTAGGAAGGGGACGCCTTGGGAAGTAGCTATCAAGGAACTTCAAGTCAGAAGATAGGCATGCAAAGGGCTGGGGAAAGAGGGGACTTCACTCACCGTCTCAAAGACGGCATATTCTGCACTGTAGCTCTCACCAGGGACCACACCAGCTCCCCCAACCAAGCCAGCAGCCAGATTGTCAATAATGTTCCCATAGAGATTGGGCATCACCAACACATCAAACTGGTAAGGATTCTGCACCAGCTAGGGGGCAAAATGTGGGCATGGAGAAGAGAAATAAGTTCTGCTCCCTGCCTATCCCTGGTACCTTGAGAGCAGAGACATGGGGAGGACATTACCTGCATGCAGCAGTTGTCTATGATCATTGTCTCAAACTTGATTTTGGGGTACAGTTCAGCAACTTCCTCACAGCACTGCAGGAACAACCCATCTCCAAGTTTCCTGTCCATGGGCCAAAGGGAACAGCTTCAGTCACAAGAGTGCAAGGGGCTACCTTCCCAGGAACCTACCCCATGCAAAGCCATGTCCCTCACATGATGTTGGCCTTGTGGACAGCCGTGACCTTGCCCCGCCCCTTCTTAGTGGCATAGTCAAAGGCAAACTTTGCAATCCGCTGAGATTTGGTTCGAGTGACAATCTTCAAGCATTCAATCACACCCCTCGCACTCTGGGTAAGAAGAGAGAAGCAGCCAGGTGACGCTGGAAAGAAAAGAAGGAGCTATGCCGCTCTCCCACCTTCACCCCTGGCTTCCCCAATTTCTATGGCCTCACCTCGTGTTCCAATGAGCTGTATTCCCCTTCTGTTTGCTCTCGAATGATCACTAGATCTAGATTGTTGTGTCGAGTCTTGTACCCAGGAAGTGATTTCACATGGACTACGTTGGCAAACAAGTCCAACTTACGCCTGAGGGTGGGGCAGAGCCATTAGTACCATGCCTGGTGCTCCAGGACTCCTCTGCCCCATAGCCTCCAACACCTACCTCAGCCGCATATCGTAGGAGGCTAGCTCCCCCTTATACTCCATCGGGGTATGGATCTTTCCTGTGTAAACAAAGGGGAAGGGGTCAGGCACAAGCCAAGCCCAAGGGAATCCAGATCAGTGTCCAATCCTAGGGACATGATGCAACCCAGACTCTCATCTCCCATTCCCAAAACTGTGACTCTTAAATGCCTCTGGAGGCAAAGAATAATGTAGTTAAAACCAGAAACATCTTGTCCAATGCTTTTTTTTTTCCCAATGCTTTATTTTTAGTCACCATATTTATGTTGAAACTTCAAAATGATCTCAAAGGAGAGCAGAAAATTTTTTCATGTTATCAAAGAACCTAAGTTTAATAGGCTGAGAAACAATGCTAAGAGATCTATAACCTTTCTTTATGTTTGCATGTCTACCTACTTGACATTTTTTCAACCAAAACTTATTACCACATGTCAGTCACTGGAAATATCAACCAAAAAAACACAATACACAATTCCTGTTGTCAAGAGCCAAACAATAGATCAAGGAAGACAAATAATATGAAACACATGATAAACACCATGGGAGAGGTATTAACATCATGCACAGGAACCCACAGTAAAAATTCCTTCTGGTAATATCAAGAAATGTAATAAAATAGCTGGCACTTCAGCCAAACCTTGGGTTAAGTGAGTACAGTAGGTTGAATAGTGACCTCAAAATGTTATGTCCAGGCTCTAGCCTGCAGAACCTGTAAATGTGACCTTATTTGGGAAATAGTGTTTGTAGACATAATTAAGGATGTTGAAATCATTGAATTAGGGTGGGCCCTAAATCCAATGATAAGTCCTTCTGCAGGAAAAGAAACAGATACACAGACACAGAGGGGGTAAAGCCATATGAAGACTGAGCCAAAGATTGTAAGGATGCATCTATATGTCAAGAAACACCAAGGAACACCAAAAGTCACCACTACCTGAAGGCTTCTCTCCTAAACCTTCAGAGGAAGCCCTTCCAACACCTTAATTTTGGGATTCTGGCCTTCAAAACTGTGAGAGCAGAACTGTTATTGTAGGCCACTAGCTTTGAGGTAATTTGTACAGCAGCCCTAGGAAACTATAAAACCATAAGTGAGAACCATTCTAACAGGTAGCATCAAAGGAAGAACATTCTGGGCAGAAGTAATGACGAAAGTTAAGATAGTCCTGTATTTGGAAATTAACAGCCCCATGTGACCAAAGCACAGAACAAGTGTCAAGGAAATAAAGGCAGAAGACCTGAGAGCCAGCTTACGAAGAATTTACTTTCCTATGCTAAGGCTGGGCCTGAGAAAGTCATGTGGGCATTTCCAAAAGAAGAGATGAAGAAGATGGATCGTAGAGGCAAAACTAGAGACAAAAAAAAAAAAAAAGAAAAGAAAAGAAAGAAAGAAAGAAAGAAAAAAAGAAAAAAAAACTAATGAGATTAAAGCAGACAAGCAGAGGGGAAGACAGAAGAGGCAGCTAGAAGCACTATTCTAGAAACAGAATTAACAAGATTTGATGACCCATGATGTACCCCCTTGAAGCCTTCCTACAAGGACAACTAACGATCTCTCAACTCACCATCTCTCAACTCCTGAATTCCCAGAAATAAGAAACAAATAACTACAAAATAGTGATGAGCTTAGAGGACTGAATGTGCTAGTATGTGCCCAAAGAAGCTTAAAAAACATTTGCTCATGTGATTTTAAACGGCACATGGGTGGAGGAGCAAGGGGCACACATACCGATGATGGCCACCTTGTTCTCCTTCATAGAGCTCAACACCTGCTCCAGCTTCTCCTCAGATGCCATATTCTGCACCTCGCTCAGGTGATGCTCCTGGAACTCCACCGGGACAGAGGCAGCCTTCAAGGACACGACCCAAAAACCTCTGGGTCAGGATCGAGTAAGTCCTTTCCAACCCACCTCACGGTCCCTGCTGGCTGACTCCCCCAGGCCACACTCACCTTGAACACCTCCTTGACAGCGTGCATCAGTTCAGGCCCCACACCGTCTCCAGGCAACATAGTCACGGGAAAGGCGCCCTCCACCCTCATGTCCTCAGCCTGCAAGCGGAGCCATCACAGCTAGAGCTGGGGCGGGAGCAGAGGTTCCCGGGGAGAGGGAATGAGGGGACAGGGGCACGGATAGACCGGTGACAGACTTGCCCTTACCTGGCTCCGCGAGGCGGCGTGAGCCACGGCCGACGTACCCAGGCTCCTCCATGCCCCGGGGTTCGGGGCAGCGACCAGCGCCTGCGACACAGACGCACACGCCTATGAGGTCGGGCGTGAGGGTCCGGGACCCCGAATACTGCATGAACCCGGTACAAACCCGCCGCTCCCCCGCCCGCCCCCGGCCCGACCTGACCCCGGGCCTCACTCGGGTCAGCCAGCGGACACCACTCAGAGCCGCCATGTTCGCTGCAGGAAGTCACGTGGGAAATGGTGCCGGAAGCGGGCGTGGCCCGGCCCCGCGACTTCCGGTCCGCGGAATACAAGGGCGTGGGGCAGGGGGCTGCCCTCTTTTCCTCCGACCGACGGCCGCGTTGCTTTCCTGTATGTCCTGCTCCCTCCTTGTCTTCTGCGTGTCCCTTGCCCTGGAGCCTCATGGGACACGCGGCCGCTTTGTGTGTTGTTTTGCTTTCAGTCTCCACATCTAATTTATGTTGAAACTAGCACTAAAGGAGAATATGAGATTTCATGCGAGTGTCTTGAGTTTAACGGGCTGAGAAGCAATCCTGAGGGATCTGTCTTTTCTTAATATTTTTGTGTCTACGTCTTTGTTACTCTTTTAACCAGTACTCGTTGAACATTCGTATATCAGGCACTAAAAGGGAACACGAACATCCATGGGGAACGTGTGTGTCTGGTCTCCTCTGCAAGCTCCAGCCTGCCCAGTGACTCTGGTCATCAGATTTCCTCCTTGTTTCTTCCTATCTGGTCTTGTTCTTTCTTCTGACAGTTGTTTCCCTAATAGTGTGTCCCAGGCTTCAACTACCCTGGGCAGGACTATTAGAGACAAAAATTATTTCAAGCGTGTCAATGTGACCAAAGGGGAATTTTAAACTTTTTTTTTTCTTTAAGGTTTTATTTTTAAGCAATCTCTGCACCCAATACGGACTTGAACTCACAACCCTGAGATCAAGAGTCAAATGCTCTACTAACTGAGCCAGCCAGGTGCCCCAGACTGATTTTTAAAATACCATTCATTGGGCAGCCCCGGTGGCTCAGCGGTTTAGCGCCGCCTGCAGCCCAGGGCGTGATCCTGGAGACCCTGGAGACCCTGGATCGAGTCCCACGTCAGGCTCCCTGCATGGAGCCTCCTTCTCCCTCTGCCTGTGTCTCTGCCTCTCTCTGTCTCTCACGAATAAATAAATAAAATCTTAAAAAAAAAAAAAATACCATTCACATGCTGTTTCCAGGTGACCTGCCTAAAAACAAAATGGCACAGAAGGATTTTCCTAAGCCAGTATTCTAGAAGTGTGTGGTTTGGATCACCTATCCGAGTGGACCAGGGGCACTTGCTAAAAATGCAGACCTAAGAATTCTACCCCAGACTTGCAGAATCTGAATCTCAAGATTAGGGCCCCAGAAGATACATTTTTAACAGGCACCTCCAGATGATACACACTGAAAGTCAAGCACTAGTTAGGTTCTCTGTCACTTATACACCTCATCCATCTGAAAAAGGTGCCAGGCATTCTGGCAGCCCAAGGGAGGGAATGTAGTCGTTCTAATCTTAGGGACAAAATACAGGCTTTATGCCTCCTTCTCTGCATTCCTTTAGACAGAACATTCTATACAGTAGTGGGATGAAAAGATTTATAGATCTAAAGATTAGATAATGTGTAAGAGTCTTGAAAAAATTAAAGGTAGGGTGTAAATATAAGGCTGCTATAAATACAATTAATATAATTTATTAATGTATTTAATAAATTAATGTGTAATTTATTAATGTATTAATATAATCTGCTCCTCAATCTCCATTCATTTATTCCATGAAACAAATCAAAACTAGAGAGCATGAGGGGCACCTGGATGGCTCAGTCAGTTGAGTGACCAACTCTTGATCTCAGCTCAGGTGATTTGATCTCAGGGTCATGAGTTCAAGCCCCATGTTGCACTCCATGCTGGGTGTGGAGTCTACTTAAAAACAAACATACAAAACCTAGAGATCATCACCATCTTGTTCCCGTACACTCCCTAGTCCCAACTTCCACACTGCTATTGCCATCCACCACTATTTTTCTCCTCCAAATATCACTCTTTAAGATTTAAAAAAAAAAAAAGTGAGAGATTTACTCTTTTAAAAATCTATATTTTGGGGCAGCCCTGGTGGCCCAGTGGTTTAGCGCCGCCTTCGGCCTAGGGCTGGATCCTGGAGACCTGGGATCAAGTCCCGTGTCGGGCTCCCTGTATGGAGCCTGCTTCTCCCTCTGCCTGTGTCTCTGCCTCTCTCTCTCTCTATGTCTCTCATGAATAAATAAATAAAATCTTTTTAAAAATCTGTATTTTCTATTATTTTAGGAAATTCAAGGTGGGAAAGAAGAGAGATGTGCTGTCTTGATCCAATCTGGTGGTAATCTAATTTTCATCCCAGGAAATATTAGTTTTCTTAAGGATAACTACAACATTATTTTCATCTTTAAATTCTGCACAGCATGACATCCAAGCAATATGTAAGATATTCTACCCTTAATTAAGCCCAGTCTGACATTCAAACAATATCTGCTAACTGATATGACACCACATGGCTGTCCACATGGTGAAAAGGACTGATGAAGGGTTAACCAATTGACTCAAGCTGAGAAGATGAGACTATTATTGTCTGAAAGCCATTGTATCTTCCCTATGAGCTTAGTGAGCTTTCCTGGCCTTCCAAGTATCCTGGAAGACATCTCTCACTGATACTGCCTGAGAATGGGGAAGTTTAGTCAGAACCCTTGAAAAGTTCCAACAGTGTCTTTTGCACAGGGGAGGAACTCTTTAGCTGTTAAATAGTCTGCATAGCTGTTACAGAGCATATAGTGTGAGGCTGAATTAATTCAATGTCAGTTTCCAAGGCCTACATCTGCTAGTACAGGGGGCCTGACCTTGGGTCCACAGAGCCCACAGGTGTGCATGAATACAAATCAGTATCATGAACTTGGATGGGGAAAATGCAAAAATCACATCTTTGTTCTCACTAACCTCCAACTGAAATTTAGCATTTCCTTTCATTAAGAAGGTGGAATGAAATTGTAGTGTTAGCCGTAGTACCTTTGACTTTGTCACTAATAGAAATTACATTTCATTCCACTTTTCACTTAGGCCCCACACAGCCTAACCTTTCTGGCATCTCTCTGGCTCTTGGAGGCTCCATTTGTCCAAGCAACCCAACAGAGAAGGAGGTATCTGTGAGCAGTTAACAGCTAACACCTGAAACTGGTGGGGAATGGATGCACCAGCTAGCCGAGGCTCTGAACAAGGCAGCTGCTACCCTGCAGAGGTGAGAATGAACATAGTTCTCTGGGACACCATGAGGAGAGCAGGCATGGTTGAGGAGATGATGTACAGTGAAGAGTAGTGGGTAAGATTGGTATAAGTCTCAGGGCTGAGAGAACTAAAGGGGAATTTATAAGCAATACCAATGACCCTATTGGGATGGTGATGTGAATTTATCATGGTATGGCACAACTATGTGTGGTGTCATGGAGAAAGCTAACTCTTGGGTTCATCCAAAAATATTATTTTTGCCAGAGAGAAGTACAACAGAGAGTGGTGACAAAATGGAACCCAGGGGGAAGTAAAGACAGAAGAGATCTAATAGATAGGCAGATGAAAAAAGGACCAAAGAGCCCAAAATATTCCAAGACCAGTGCTCATGGAGTCACTGAGCAGTGAGCTGGAAGGCAAGGAGGGTGCCTCCACCAGCAGTTTTGGAAGAGTGGAGCAGATGCTGGTGGCAGTGAAGTCCCAGATGGAGCTGTGGGAATGGGTACCAAAGAGACTCAAGAAGACTCCCGCAGAAGAGAATTCAGACCCTCAATATTGGCTGGGTCATCTGTATCCCCATGGGAGGCATCCATGATTGTGTCGTGGGGGAAAGGCAAGGATCCAGGTGCCAGGATCACCTCTTGATGAACAGGAGAGACCAGGAGGCCAGAGACATCAGAGAGTAAGAAATGTCAGTGACTGGAAAGAGGCACCAAAAAGTGGAGCTGCTTTTTTCTGTTAGTTTTAATATAAGATTTTGCTTGGATATTTATAATACTGAGTAAATGATTACATTCCTTTTTTAAAAAAAAATATTACAGGGCATCTAGGTGGCTCTATTGTTGAGTGTCTGCCTTCGGCTCAGGTTGTGATTCCGGGGTCCTGGGATTGAATCCTGCATCAGGCTCCCTGGAGCCTGCTTCTATCCTCTGCCTATGTCTCTGACTCTCTCTGTGTGTCTCTCATGAATAAATAAATAAAATCTTTTAAAAATAGATTATAAATCATAGGGAAGTCTAAAGTTTCTTAGTACCCTAGCCACAGCCCCCAATTTATTTGCCCCATCTCCAGAGGCAGCTAGTCATCTCCCTCAAAACCTTTTTCCTATGCACATACACCACCCACTACACACAGAATATATAGTATTGTTTTTAGTGTAGGGGTGTGCACTTTATTTCTTTAAGATTTTTATTTATTTATTCATTATAGACCTAGAGAGAGAGAGAGGCCGAGACACAGGCAGAGGGAGAAGCAGGCTCCATGCAGGGAGCTCGACGTGGGACTCGATCCCGGGTCTCCAGGATCACGCCCTGGGCCGAAGGCAGGCGCTAAACCACTGAGCCACCCAGGGATCCCGGGGTGTACACTTTAAAAGAAATTGTTTTATGCTCTATATACTTACTGTCCTATAATTTACTTTTTCACTCAATACTAGAAATCTACAATACCATGTTTTAGAAAAGGAGCAGACTAGTTTCGTTTTGCTGCATAGTATTCCATCATGAGAATTTACTAAATTTATTTTTTTAAGGTTTTTTTTTATAATTTTTTTTATTTTTATTTATTTATGATAGTCACAGAGAGAGAGAGAGAGAGGCAGAGACACAGGCAGAGGGAGAAGCAGGCCCCATGCACCGGGAGCCCGACGTGGGATTCGATCCTGGGTCTCCAGGATCGCGCCCTGGGCCAAAGGCAGGCGCCAAACCGCTGTGCCACCCAGGGATCCCAGAATTTACTAAATTTAATGAGCCTTTCTCAAGTTGATGGATATTTAGGTGGTTTCTAGTTTGGGCCATTACCTGTAATATTGCTGTGTACATCTGATTTTCTTTGTACACATGATGCACATTACAAAGTGCCCCAAAGCACCTGTATTTGTGCATATGTTTCAGTTATGAATATGTTCTGGCACAATGAACAGAAAACTCATTAAACAAATTAGGGTCTAGGATTTTTCTGAAGATAAGAAATTAGTGGGGTTGGCTTAACTGTTTGGTGACTCCCCCTGAGATCCCAGCTCTCTACTTTCCACCCTGCCAGCCTTAGTGTGTTGTCTGACATCCTCATCTTTGGTGCCTCATCATCACCATATGGCTGCTGCAGCTCTAGACATCACTTCTGCATTCAGCTGGAAAGGAGGAAAAAGAATAGTCCCAGCCATATCTGTTCCTTGGTTTTTTTTTTTAAGATTTTATTTATTTATTCATGAGAGACACAGAGAGAGAGGGGGGCAGAGACACAGGCAGAGGGAGAAGCAGGCTCCATGCACAGAGCCTGACTGGGACTCGATCCCGGGTCTCCAGGATCAGGCCCTGGGCTGAAGGCAGCGCTAAACTGCTGAGCCACCAGGGCTGCCCATATCTGTTCCTTCTTACCAGGTATATAAGTTTTCCCAGGAACACTCTCGGCAGATTTCCACTTAGGTATCACAGGCCAAAACTAGGTCTGTGACCACTCCTACTGCAAAGGAGACTAGGAAAGAGGAGAAGAGAGTTGTCCTGATTGGCTTAAACTAATTCACACCTGGCTGCATTTCAGACTTACCTGGGAGCTTCTAAAAAAAACACCTGTGTTTTGGGGCACCTGGGTGGCTCACTTGGTAAAGCATCTACCTTCAGCTGAGGTCATGATCTTGGGGTCCTGAGATCAAGCCATATCAGGCTCCTTGCTCAGTAGGGAGTCTGCTTCTCCCTCTCCTCTGCCCCTCCTCCTAACTCAGGCTCTCTCTCTCTCTGCTATCTCTCTTTCTCAAATAGATAAAATCTTTTTTAAAAAAGAAAAGCACCTGTGTTTGGACCCCACTGCCAGAGCTTTGATGTAACAGTCTAGGATGGGGCCCAGATACTTATGTTCTTCAAAAGCTCCCTGGATGATTCTAAAAGTTGACCAGAGTTAAGAACCAGTGGCTTACATTAATCATGACCCTTCACCTGGGCCTGAACAGGTGTCTCTGTTAGGATTAGATTCAGGTGCAGGGAACAATGCACAACATAACCACAGCCCAAATAAGGAATGGGTTTATTTCTGGCTCACATAAAATTTCTGTGATAGTTGGTTCAGGGCAGGGTCAGCCCCCTGTAGTGTCAGAGGCTCAGATGCCTTATGTGGTTGCCCTTCCTTGTAAGGCCTCCATTCCCAAGTTCACTCAAGATCTTAGACTGTTATTTCAGCTTTAGCCATCATGTCTGTATTCCAACCAGCAAGAAAGGGAAGAAGAGCAGAGGCCCCAGCCCATTAATGACACTTACTGAAATGTCACAGAGCATTTCTGCTTATATCCTGTGTGATACAGAAACATGTCGGCCTTTGTCTTCGAAGCTCTGGCTTTTGTTTCAGAAGGCCTTCTCTAAAGATAATAAGGATATTCTCCAAATTTTTTTATGTGAAAGTTTATTGTTCTGATTTACTGAAACTTAAAATATTCCATCAAGAAAATCCAGGTAGCAGAAATATCTCAGGGCCCCCACTAGCTCAGTCAGTAGAGCATGTGACTCTTGATCTCAGGGTTGTGAGTTCAAGCCCCATACCGGGTGTAGAGATTACTTAAGACTAAAATCTTAAAAAAAGTAAATATTTAACACTGCCCCTTCCTTCAAGAGGTCTCAAATAAGTTTTAAAAGGCCACAGAGGGATCCCTGGGTGGCGCAGCGGTTTGGCGCCTGCCTTTGGCCCAGGGCGCGATCCTGGAGACCCAGGATCGAATCCCACATCGGGCTCCCGGTGCATGGAGCCTGCTTCTCCCTCCGCCTGTGTCTCTGCCTCTCTCTCTTTCTCTGTGACTATCATAAATAAATAAAAAATTAAAAAAAAATAAATAAAAGGCCACAGAATGTATATGCACACACTATGCCACTTAAATCACTTCTGCCTTCTACACTTGAAGAATTCAAGTATAAACATCAACCCTGCAATGCTGAGAAAACATTATAGCCTTCCCCCATGACTGGGTAGGTATTTAGGGTTAAGTGTGAATATTACTGTGAGGTTCCAAGTCCCTTGATGAATCAACCCCATTTCAATTTTAGACCAAAGCAGCACATTATACATGTACCTGAAGGGACTATATAGTCTTCAGTGTGTGTGTAGAGGACAGGTATGTGCCAGCGTAAGGCTGCCTGAATCACGTTGATTATAAATGTTAGAAGTCTGCTAGTGTCAGGAATACAGAAATATACACAATCTTTTTTTTTAAGATCTTATTTATTCATGAGAGACACACACAGAGAGACAGAGACACAGGCAGAGGAAGAAGCAAGTTCACTGCGGGGAGCCCAAAACAGGACTCGATCCCAGGACCCCAGGATCTTGCCCTGAGCCAAAGGCAGATGCTTAACCACTGAGCCACCCAGGTGTCCCAGAAACATACACAATCTTCATGTTCACAGTCTTCATGGGGATTTCGTCATAATTTCATCTGAGAGTCTCATTCAGCTTTAGTTTCTCCAAAGGCCAAATACCTTGGCTGCTTCATACAGAAGACCTTGGTGGGCGAGTCCACTCTGCTCCAGGGGGGTTTCCAGTAGGAGAGTGCCCACTGTTCCAGGCCGGTTTGGGAGCTGCAGGTTGATGTACTGGCAGAGAACGGTGCCTGGGCTGTCCACCACATTGCAGGAAGACCCTGCTGCCACCCTGTTTTTCCAGTGAGACTCAATAAGTTGGTTTGATTTCACATTTCTGTTTCACCACAGAAGACAGCAAAAAGAAAAAAAAAAAAAAACCCTAGTAATAACACTTCATCTTTAAAAGGTGCAATCTACTACTATTGCCTTTTGGGTTTTCTGGAAGCCATCCTCCACCTTGTTTGCTGCCATTTATACAGATGTTAAGGTTGACATATGCACAAGCAGGGCCAAAAAGAGATGATCCTCTGTTGAATAATTTCCAGATCAGACCCCTTTAACTTGTTTGTTTGCTTGCTTAAGATTTTATTTGTTTGTTTGTTTGTTTGTTTGTTTGTTTGTGAGAAAAAGAAAAAATGCAATCCGGGGGAGGAGCAGAGGGAGAGGGACGAGCAGACTCCCCCCTTAGCCTGGAGCCCAAAGAGGTGCTTGATCCCACGACCCTGAGATCATGACCTGAGCCAAAATCAAGAGTGGGATGCTCAACTGACTGAGCCACCCAGGCACTCCAACTGTGTTTTTTCTTGAATAAGGACTTTATCTGATGTTGGAACTAGATATGGATTCAAGGGAGACTTTATGGTATGAACTCCATGTGGCTTTCAATAACATTGATACTTCTCTTCAGACTTTGCTTCCTAATAAACTATTATTTCATCTGTTACAGCCAGACTGCACTTTTCGTGAAGTTTCTGGATATGAGCTACTCCTTTATCCATCTAAGAGAACCAAAGCCTGAGCATCTGAGTGTCCTTCAAACTGCATCATTCCTCCTTTGCCTGGTCAAAGATGTACATGAGATGAATGTCCTCTTCATGCAGTTCATGCCTTCTGCAACAGTGGTCCCCCCTCTCTTGGAAGCACTCCAGCTCCTTATCCCTCAGCTGCTTTTTTTTTTTATTTTTTTTTTAATTTTTATTTATTTATGATAGTCACAGAGAGATAGAGAGAGAGAGGCAGAGACACAGGCAGAGGGAGAAGCAGGCTCCATGCACCCGGAGCCCGACGTGGGATTCGATCCCGGGTCTCCAGGATCGCGCCCTGGGCCAAAGGCAGGCGCCAAACTGCTGCGCCACCCAGGGATCCCTCCCTCAGCTGCTTGATGGACCCATCAAGGTTCCCTTCAGGGATGCCTCAGTGGCTCAGCAGTTGGGTGCCTACCTTCAGCCCAGGGCATGATCCTTGAGTCTCGGGATCGGGTCCCACATTGGGCTTCCTGCATGGGGCCTGCTTCTCCCTCTGCCTCTCTCTCTCTCTCTCTCTCTCTCTCTCTCTGTCTCATGAATAAATAAATATATTTTTTTAAAAAAAGGTTCCCTTCAGAAGCTTCCACAGGACCATGGGATCAGGATCTGCCTTTAGGTGAAAGTCGTATATGTATTTCATCTGCAGATAGTGACTTTTCAAACATTCAGTGATATACTTCTCCAAACCACATTTCTTTCAAAGGATATTTTATCAGAATGGTTTTGGGGTCTCAAATGACTCATCCACATTCAATCACAGACCATATGCAAGACACTGCACCCTCCATTTTCTTGTCAATCAGCTCCTCTCAAACATTGGGCAGTATGAGATAGTGGATGCTGAGTGTGTCCATGTCCTGGACAGAAGTAGGGTCAATCAGCATTTTTAGATTCTGGTACATCAATTCAGTAAGAAAAAGTATATAGGGGGCCATAAGTCTGCATGGGGAACAGGACACTACACAAGGTCTCCAGGGCCATAACACAGTCCTCCACCCCTTTTGCATCCTTTAGTCTTCTGTGGTTCATCCTGACATACCAGTTGGTCAAGACATCCATGAACTTGATCAGGCAAAGCACTACAGTATAGAGCCTATAAGCTGCATTTCATCTCAAAGAACCCGACAAGTGACTATACAAAGCACAGGACCCACAGGTCTATGATGTTGGCACTTTCTTTAACCATATTCTTGTTGTGAAAAAATTCCATTTCTTTGGGTGGCTCAGTGGTTGAGCGTCTGCCTTTGGCTCAGGTCATGCTCCTGGGGTCCTGGGATCAAGCACCTGTGGGGAGCCTGTTTCTCCCTCTGTGTATGTCTCTGCCTCACTCTCTGTGTGTCTCATGCATAAATAAATAAAATCTTTTTTTTGTTTGTTTTAAAGATTTTATTTATTTATTCATAGAGGCACACACAGAGAGAGAGAGGTAGAGGGAGAAGCAGGGTCCATGTAGGGAGCCTGATGTGGGACTCCATCCAGGGTCCCCAGGATCACACCCTGGGCTGCAGGCGGCGCTAAACCGCTGCGCCACCAGGGCAGCCCAATAAATAAAATCTTAAAAGAAGTCCATTTCTTCCTTCTTCTGCAGCTTTAGAACATTCTGGATGAAGAAGCAATAGGCATTGTACCTATTGGAGCAGCACATCCTTCAAGACATCACACGCACCCTCCTCCTTAAAGCAGAGGTTTTTTTCTGCTCTCACCACAGGGGTATTAATCAGATGTAATCTGAAGGCATCAGCACCATATTCATGGGTGATTGGAAGTGGATCCAGATAATTCTTATTTCGTTTGCTCATTTTTTGGCTATCACTTGCCAGGATAAGCCTGTTCACAATCATATTCTTAAAAGGCAGCTGTCCAAAGAGACCAGTGGCCATCATCACCAGAGTATAAAACCATCCTCTAGTTCGGTCAATGCCTTCAGCAATGAAGTCTGCAGGAAATGCATCCTAAAACTTCCTCTTGTTTTAAAATGCATAATGAACTTGAGCATAGGGCATGCCACCACTCTTGAAGCAACAAACACTTCAGAGATGCAGCACAACACTTTTCACAGCAGGAAGGGATGGTCAGATGGTCAATGCTCTCTATCTGGAGATCAGAGATCTTTGCTCCCAACAGTTTTTCAAGTTCTGCCATTGACCCAAGGCATACTGCCCCCTTGAAGTCATCATTGACCCACTGTGGGATAGGAATGTTTCTGGAACACCCAGAATGTTTCTGGAAATCACCCAGTCACATACATCCTTTTGCCAATTTCCTAAACACTTTTCTCATACAAACCCTGGGACCCAGTAACACTGGCTATTGTTCCTCAGCAGCCACTCTACCATGTGCTCCACCCACAAGAACCAGCTAGGCACTGCTTTGTAAATGAGGGGAGTGTCTGGCTTCCAGCAGAAAGGGTAGCTGTGAGGAAGGGTGCTGGCAACAAGTTGGCCTTCTTCTTTCAAGGTCCTGATGATGTTTTTGTCAGCATCCTTCACATACTGTCCTGTGAAATCTGTCACTTCTGCTGTGTAACAACCTGAAGCATCCACTGGATGATATTGAAGTCCATACAGACCTGATAGTCATCAGCACCAAAAAGTGAGGAGCCTGTACCACTCCATGGCCCTCCTCCTCCTGCATGCGGCCATCAGCAAGCACAGTGAAAGCACCGTCCTCCTTACACTGCACAAAATAGTCAAACAGGGGCCTCTGCTTCTTGCCCTTTGATATAGATACCAGGAAATCTTTCAAGGATCTCATAGTCACTCTCCAGCTTATGGAGGGCTCATAATCTGGCTTCCATTAAAATGAGTAATTTTCCTCTGAAAATACCTTTAATCTTCGTATACTGCATATCTGGATTAATGCACAGGACAAAGTTACTAGGTAACATCCAGGGAATGGTTGTCTAAGCAACCAAAGATATATTCTGATCTTCCTCCAAAGGAAAAGTTACAAATATTAAAGGATCATGTATTTCCTTGTATTTCTGGTGAGATTCAAAGCTGGAAAGTAGAGTGTTGCGTGCAGTAGAGAAAGGCACAACTTTCACACTTCTATCCACAAGACCTTTATTGTAGAGTTGTTTAAAGACCCACTAAACAGATACCATGAACTGTGGATACAGAGTGTTACACTCATTGCAAAGGTAAGTCCATCAGCTGAGTCTTGTTACAGTGGACTTCCACTCAGTAGAATATCTCATCACAAATTGCTTGGCACTGATTTTCATGCTCTATAATCCCCATTTTGGCTACATCCTCTGGTCCTCTGATTCCCAGTGTCTTATCAACTTCATGTTCCACATGGAAGCCAAGACAACTCCATCCACATCTTCTGTCAACATGAAACCCACTCTGATGAGCATACCTGGTAACTATATCTTTAATTGTCCTTGCAAGGGATGCCTGAGTGGCTCAGTGGTTGAGCATCTGCCCTTAGCTCACGTCGTGATCCCGGGGTCCTGGGATCAAGTCCTGCATCAGGCTTCCTGCAGGGAGCCTGCTTCTCCCTCTGCCTATGTCTCTGTCTCTCTGTGTCCCTCATAAATAAATAAATAAATAAATAAATAAATAAAATCTTTAAAAAATTGTCCCTGCAAGTATATGTCCATAGTGAGGCAGTCCATTTGCAAAAGGAGGCCTATAATAAAATGTAAATTTTGGCCTATGTTTTGATTGCTTTAAGCATTTTTGAAAACAATTAAATTTGGACCAGAATTGAAAGATTTTCTCTTCTTCAGCAGGAAAATTCATGTTTTCTGCTTGCTGAACCATTTTGTTGCTGAAGGGTTCCCACACCAGATCACCACAGAAAGAGTCGTGTCCATGACGTTGCCGGGTGTCTCGAGGTGATATATTCTCCAGTATTTCTGCTAATGCTGTTATGGTTTTGTGGGTTATATGGTCTAGGTCATTAATTTATCTGTAATGTAGTTTTATAAAAGATGAAAGATAAATATCTAACTTTATTTTTTTCAAAAAATGTTAGCTAATTGCCACAGTATCATTTACGTTCTTTTCTGCCAGATAAGAAATTCTACTTCTTTCAAATGCTAAATTTGCACTTACATATTAGACTAAACCATGTGAAATTGTTCATCTCTATCACCCCCTTCAGCTTTAATTTCTCAACTATCCCAATCACTACTAAATGTCATATTATGTATTTGTTCATTCATTTGTCTGTCTCTTGCTTAAATGTAAGTTCAATGAAGGCTAGAATTTTGTTATTTTTGTCGGCTTTTGCCCCATAGGGATCTGCTAATTGAAATAATGAAATTTATCCTTGAGCCTGTTAATACATATTGATGAGCTTTTTAATGCTGGGGTATCTTTGTATGCTAGAAAAGCAGGCTTGATCATGATATATTATTTTTTAAGGATACCACTCTATTTGCTCTGCTAACCTCTATTTAAGTCTTTTGCATCTGTGATCCTAAAAGAGCTTGGATTTCTCTTTTTCTTGCTTTGCTTCCATCATCCAGGCTGAGCATTGGGACTGAGAAGCAGGGCTTTTAAAAAAGACACAGATGGGGTGCCTGAGTAGCTCAGTGAGGTAAGCATCCGATTCTTGATTTTGTATTGGGTCATGATCTCAGGGTGGTGGGATCAAGCCCAAGTCAGGCTGCATGCTCTACAGGGAGTCTGCATGGGGTTCTCTCTGTCCCTCTCCTCATGCGCCTCCTCCCTGCACATGCGTGTGCATGCTCACTCTTGCTCTCTCTCAAATAAGTAAATAAATCTTTTTTAAAAATAAAAGAGGGACACCTGGGTGGCTTGATCAGTTAAGCATCTGCCTTTGTTTTTTGGGTTTTTTTTTTTAAGATTTTATTTATCTATCCATGAGAGACACAGAGAGAGGCAGAGACACAGGCAGAGGGAGAAGCAGGCTCCATGCAGGGAGCCCGACATGGGACTTGATCCAGGGTCTCCGGGATCACGCCCTGGACTCAAGGTGGCGCTAAACTGCTGAGCCACCGAGGCTGCTCAAGCATCTACCTTTGGCTCAAATTGTGATCCTGGGGTCCTGGGATCAAGCCCCATGTCCGGCTCCCTGTTCAGAGGGAAATCTGCTTCTCCCTCTACCCTTTCCCCTTCCTTGTGTTCTCTCTCTCTTTTTCTGTCTCTCAAATAAATAAAATTTTTTAAAAAATAAATTTAAGGGACCCCCGGGTGGCTCAGCGGTTGAGCGTCTGCCTTTGACTCAGGGCATGATCCTGGAGTCCTGAAATCGAGTCCCACATCGAGCTCCCTGCATGACGCCTGTTTCTCCCTCTATCTATGTCTGTGCCTCTCTGTGTATGTCTCTCATGCATAAATAAATAAATAAAATCTTTTTAAAAAAAATAATAAATTTTTAAAAAGAGACAGGCATGGCCTGGAAGTGGACACAGGGGTAGGAGCTATCGGGAGAGCTTGGAGTGTCCCTGCACATTCTTTCAGGACCAAGAATGCAAGGTCCTAACTGCTCTTCCTGCCATTTCTCAGGCTTGTGTTTGCAGAGCAACTTTGAAGAATGTAGTAATATCTCCCGCCAGGACAAAGAGCAAACTTGCTTCTTTCCTTCTATAAAAGAAGTGCATTCTCCAAGCTCAATGTTCTCAGATGTAACACAAACCTATTGCATGCACAGCATCCACTGAGGCCCCCCACATTGTCCCTGTGGGACTTGGGGGGAAAGGGAGGCAATGTAAACATTATGCTTATGCTGCTTGCTGTGCCATGAGTGATAAAGTCCTTAGTCTCTGGCCAGGAGTCTCATCTTGGCCAGCATCCATGAAACAGCAAGAGGCCAATTAATCACTTATCAGCAGGATAAATTCAAATGCCAGACCCTGATGGTTTTGGCATAAGGATGGGATGCTAACAGAGACATGGCTTTCTGGAAGAGGAAGGACCCTGTGGACCAGGTGAGGGGTTATAAAGAGACTCCCTGCCATATGTTAGTGAATCCTCCCCTCCAAATGGTGGGCAGCAGGGTGAGGGCAGTTCAGTAAGGGTTTCACAGTGGCCTACCTGTTAATGAGATGAAGCAGTGAGACATAGGATTGAAACAAGACCCTAGAATGGCACTTTGGTTCCCACTTACTCTCCTCCATGCAGGAGGTGGAAGGGATGTTATGACAGTGGAGCAATAATATTGATGTGTCTGCTGAATCAAAGGACTCCAAAAGCTGAAATAAATGGTATCAGCCAGTATGTTTGAAATAGAACTTTAGGTGAACCCAAAGCATTACAGATGTATTTGGGTGAGCCCCAAAGGTGGCCATTCAAACCCAAAGTGACAAAAAACTTGGCTTACTGGCACAGAGCTGCTCTGTCCCTCTGTGCACCCCAATGCCTCTCTTCTGATTCCTGTCTCCCCTCAGCTGCTTTAATGAAAAAATGGAGTGTGCTGGGAACTTCATGGAGGTGACAGCCTCAGACATTTGTAGCTTTATAGGACCCAAGCGCCCATGTCACCTCCTTACCATGTCCTGTGGATCAATGCAGCAGGGGTGGTTAAAGGCACCAAAGAATGCAGTGTGGAACAGGGGCAAAATGACCCTGGGCTCAGATGCTCCCTGGACTGACACTAGAGGTACACGAGGGTAGAGGCAGTGGTATGTCAACTCTAAAACCAGAAGCCAAGAGAAAATAAAAGCCTACCAGCTGCCCTCAGTACTGCCCCATGGGCTAGCCTCCCCCAGCCTTCAGCACTCTCTGCTCTCCTCCTTCTCTCCCCAGCAACCCCCTCCAGCATCCAGCCCCAGCATCCCCCAATCTTCCCAACTCCCCAACCCCCACCCCAATCCCACCCTCCACCTTGGAATAGCATGATCTCCTATCTCCTGCAGCTGTTGCCACAGCTCCCCATTGGCACACACTAAACTCCTTCGTCTGTTTTCCCATAAGGTTAAAAGAAAAAAAAAATCACCCAATTTCAACTGCTGGGATCTGAGCAACGTTTGCAGTAGGGAAATTAAAGCAGTCCTATATCTAGGACCTTTGGGCTGATGGAATGTTCTGCATTAGGGCTGCCACCGCTGAAAATATAATTGCTATTGGTACTTGTTCAGGCTTGTGCTGGGAGTGCCCCGAAGTGTCAGCGCATTTGCCCATTCGGAGCCTGCTGCTGATCCACAAGTGATTCCTGAGCTCTCAGAATGGCCTGGAACAAACAATAGGTTTCCAAGAGGACAAAGGTGGACGGGAGAAAGAGCCTCTAGGGCTGCAATAATGCAGAGGCCATTTTCCAGCACGACAGCGCCACCAGCCGGACACAGTCATGAAGTACATCGCTTTAAAAACAATGAGCCCGGGATCCCTGGGTGGCGCAGTGGTTTAGCGCCTGCCTTTGGCCCAGGGCGCGATCCTGGAGATCCGGAATCGAATCCCACGTCAGGCTTCCGGGGCATGGAGCCTGCTTGTGTCTCTGCCTCTCTCTCTCTGTGTGTGACTATCATAAAAAAAAAAAAAAAAAAAAAAAAAAAAAACAATGAGCCCACTACCTTGTTAGTGACCCATACATGTCCTGTTACTTTCAACCTGACCTCCCCCATTCTGAGATAAGTCAACTTGGATTTGGTGGCTATCAAAAGAAGAGCAAAAAGGCCTTAACAGTCCAATGGAAATGCTTTATTCAAGAGCACAGCTGGCCTATCCCTAACACAATCTGAATTGTACGTGAGAGGGTAGTGGCAATCCCTTTGGGGAGAACTCCCTTCCTCGCTCCATCACCTGAAGCAAGACTGCTAGCTCTATGGGGCCCTCAACTCACAGAGGGCCTCCCAAGTGCCTGCCTGGCTCGCTGGTGGTTTGGCTATGCTGACTGCTGATCATGTCCACACTCAACCTCAGCACCTGCAAGGCAGAGTCAAGGCATCTGTGTTGATTCTACTCAACGTGCAGAACTCAAGGCAGTGCCTAGAGCCCTGGCCCATACTTCCGCCTGATGAAACGTGGTACATTTTTACTGCCTTTTATGTTGTTGTCAATGGCCTAGCTATCCTGTCGGCAAGACTGGCAGATCAAAGACATTTGTCTTGGGAGCTGCAAACTGTGGAAACAAATCTATCTGCCAGTCAGACACCCTGGCTCATTCATGGGGATGCCCATGGTAAGGACCCTTCTCTGGTTTGACCTACTGGAATGAGGCTGCCCACCCAGCCCGCGCTGGCCATACAACTGCCACCACTGCCTAGGTCCATTATTACATCAGACGCGGCAACACATCCACCATTATGGACAGGGCGCAAAGTAAAGAACTGTATGCTTCTGATGCAAAAGACACTAAACTTGTGATGCCTCCCAAAAGTTAGACTGTTTGCCTCTCTAACTTTTTAGAGAGGCCACATTGCTCTGGCCATTGCTCTGCCTGTTCCTAGATGATTGAACACCTCAGACCCTTGAGCCCCTCTCTGGACTATCATTGGTGTCTCACTGCCGTGGGTATATTTTCAGATTAGAGTGTCCCTATCCCAGTCTAATCAGGAGACTGGCCACACCACTGTGGCCCTTGTAACTAAGCCATGTCAAGTTTTGGCTTTTCGCGCCATCTATAGTCTGACAATGGTTTACCCTTTGTTGTAAAAATCACCCAACCATGGGCGAATAGTCATGGCACTCGATGGCCATGCCATGCTCCCTACCATCTGCAGGCATTCCATATTATCAGGCACTGGAATGGCTGCCTCAAAAATTAGCTCAAAAGCTTGTGATTACCTTCCTCATCTGCTTTTGGCCCACACACCTCAGGGGGACAGTGTGGCCACTGAGCACAGTTGTCTCCAGACAAGAATCATCTCTCAGCCATTTCTTAGGTAACGACTGGGACAAAGGGATGGGTTATATAGGCCTTTCTGAAAATTTAGGATTCTAACTATTCCTAGGCATAGAGCTTCCGTTTCTCCCTCAAAGTATCAGCCAAGCTGGTCCAGCCTCTGGTTGTCGGCATGGCAGAGAGGGTCTAGGGGATTCAAACTTCACTCTGGTTTAGTGGATTCTCCTGATAGATTTACATGATCCTAGGTCATAAGGGTAATGACCACTTGGTTGAGTACACTGCTTCCCAAGTTCCCCTATGCTGGTCCACAGAGGCCAAGGTGGGAGATATAATGGGTCTCTGTACATTTTGTCCCATTCACACCTGGCCCCTCCAGATAAAAGGTCAGGGCATGTGTGGGGAAAGACTAGAGAGACGGTGAAGTGATAGCTACTGGAATGGACACATAGCTTCCACAGTTGGGGAGGCCCAATGGCACCTCAGATGCCAGGAGGTGCAGGGAGGGAGGGATGATTGGCATTCTCTTTGTCCCCTAGTCTGCATTGCAGCCTAGCAAAACCATCACCTAGTTTATATGGGTTAAGCTTCAGCTGGCAACCTGACCCCATCTGGGCTTGTCATCCTGTCCACATGCTACAGAAATAGGAAACTCGCATAGGTAAGGCTGGTCCTAGACTATTTGGTTATGCCCTTTGCCACCAAAGGCACCTCCAGAATATGAAACCTCCCCTCTCCTGACCTTGTACAGACAGACCATCCAGCACAACCTTGTTGCAATCTGACTGATACAAATAAATGCATATACTTTTCCTGTCACCCAAGTGGTCTTGGTTCATGTATTGCAACCAGGGCTGCACCTATGGTGACATTGCCCACGTGGTTTAACCAAATCTGTGTAATGGTGATACAAATCAGAATTCACCAGAAATCTTTTTTTTCCCCTAATATTTTATGTATTTGAGAGAGAGAGAGAGAGCATGAGCAGGGGGAGGAGCAGAGAGACAGGGAGAAGCAGACTCCCTGCTTAGCAGGGAGCCTGATGTGGGGCTTGATACCAATACCAGGACTCTGGGATCATGACCCGAGCCAAAGGCAAAAGCATAACAGACTGAGCCACCCAGTCACCCCCTAGAATTCACCACAAATCTTGAACTGGAGTGACATATGACTCATCAAAGGATATGTTTATATGTGGGCCATGGAATGTCTCTCCATTAGGGATAGAGATTACTTTTTGGCGCATATAGTGCCTCCTATAATTATTGGCAGTGACATGAAAAATCAGCCGATTAGTCTAAAACTCACGTGTGAGAATTGTAATGGATAATAACCTGGGTTTAGACAATACCCTGACTGTCTGAAATTAGACCTCCTGACCCCTTGGACTCATTCACTGGTGACTGAATCTGGGACCCTAGGTGGCAAGGTTGAAGCGAATACTTTAGGTTGGCCTCATCTTGATGCTTGCAGTTCTATAGATAGTAGATTTAATTAAATTCTGCATGAGACAGATTGAGCACAATTGATCCCAGTCTCTGTTGATCAGATTAATCAGAGTGGCGGATGGAGTGGCATATTCATACGAATATTCAAGGCAGCCAAGAATGTGCAGGGCCCATTGTTGGGAAAGGCAAACCACCTTTTCCCCTTGTTGGGAAAGGCATCCCTGTACATCTTACTGGGCATGCCAAGAATATAAGGCCCTGACCTCTCTGCCCAGGCTATTTCTCAGGGTTGTGTGTGCAGCAAGCAACCTTGAGGATTGAAGCACTAGCTTCAGGACAAAGAGCTTGCTTATTGCCTTCTACAAAAGAGGTGGCTTCTCCATTCTCATGTTGATGCAACACAGACCCACTGCATTCACAGGACCCAGAGGGCTCCTCCCTGTGCCCTTGTAGCACTCAAAGGGAAGGGAACTGATGCAAACTGCTTTCACTACTAGCCATACTAGAATCAAGTTCTTAGTCTCTGATCCAGGAATCATATGTCTTCTGCCACCATCTGTTAACAGGTTAACATTAACATCTAGTGACAGGTTAATTTATTAGCTTGAAAGTAGAGCAAAGTCGAGACACCTGGGTGGTTCAGTGGTTGAGCATCTGCCTTTGGCTCAGGTCATGATCCCGAGGTCCTGGGATCAAGTCTTGCATCAGGCTCCCCACAGGGAGCCTGCTTCTCCCTCTGCCTATGTCTCTGCCTCTCTCTCTCTCTCTCTCTCTCTGTCTCTCATGAATACAAAAATAAAATATTTTTTTAATTAAAAAACAAAAGAAAGTGGGGCAAAATCAAATTCCAAATATTTACATGTAGAGTGGTGAAAAAGAATAAATGATCACTGCTAGAAAGGGCCTTAGGAGAAGGGCTGTCCCTCGGTGTTCGAACTGTCTGCTCAGGCTGCCAGGACAAAATACCATAGACTAAGGGCTTATGTAACAGACAGTTATTATCTTATGTGCTGGAGGCTGGGAAGTCCAAGATCAAGGGGCTTGCTGATTCATTTCCTGGTGAGGACTCTCTCCCTGGCTTGCAACTGGCCACCTTCTCACTGCGTCCCCACGTGGTAGGGAGAGAGCTCTAACTCTTCCCACAAAGGCACCAACCCTGGGGGATTAGTGCCTCATCCTCATGATGTCATTTAACCTTTACCACCTCCTCACAGGCCCTATCTCCAAATATAGTCACACTGAGGATTAGGGCTTCAGCATAGGAATTTCAGAGGAATATAAATATTCAGTCCATAATCAGTGTCATTAGGTGTCAGTTAAGACTAGAGGTGAGAGAAGCCTTTAAAGAAATGTTGAGGGATGCCTGGGTGGCTCAGTTGGTTCAGGTCATAATCCCAGGGTCCTGGGATTGAGCCCTGCATCAGGCTGCTTGCTCTGTAGGAAGCTTGTTTCTCCCTCTCCCTCTTCCCCACCCCACCCCACTTGTGCTGTCTCTCTGTCACACACACACCCTTTCTCTCAAATAAATAAAATCTTGAAAAAAAAAAAAAAGAAATGTTGAGAATATGAGGAAGTTGACTAATTATGAAGAAGGGATTCTGAGGGGTACGGCCGATGTTTTGGGAGGTGAAGAAGTAGTAGAGGAGGAATCAGGGCCAAGGAGAAGCACAGCATCATGGGACTAAGTATGTGGCCAGGAGGGCCAAGCTGTGGAATCCACAGTTTCATAGATGAGTGACAAAAACAGGCATGAGAAGCTTCAAAATAAACAAGAGCTTTTATTGAGTTAAAGTTATTAAGAGTCAGCACTAGGACGACTACATAGAAGTGGGAAAACTTTTCCCCATGAAAACATGGATACAATCTCACAGATCTAAGGGCACTTGTGTGGCTCAGTGGTTAAGCATCTGCTTTCAGCTCAGGTTGTGATCCTGGGGTCCTGGGATGGAATCCCACATCAGGCTCCCCACAGGGAGCTTGCTTCTCCCTCTGCCTGTGTCTCTGCCTCTCTGTTTCGCTCATGAATAATAAATAAATAAAAATTTTTTAAAAATCTCACAGATCTAACAGGGAGTAAAAACCAGATATAAAAAACTACATAGCACATGATAGCATTTAGATAAACTCCCAAGTTGGAGAAAATTCATTTACAGTGCTAGAAGTCAGGAGACGGGCATGCCCTGACAGGGAGGATGTACCAGAGAGGCTGCTATGGTGTGGCAAAGGGCTTGTATCTTAATCCAGGCAGAGGTTACATGGGTATATATGTGCTAAAAATTTATTGAGTTATACGTGTAAAATAACTGAATTATATTGTAATTTTTTTAAAAAATCAACACTTTTTGAAACACTAAGAAAAAGAAAAAGTTGAGCATTGGGCCAAACTAATTCTCCACATACATTTCACCCAACCTGAAGTGATCTCGCCAGTAAAAAGAACGGCTCACATACAGCCTGACCCAGAATATGGGGCCCCTTGGTCCATCACTCTTGTTCAAGTAGGGGGAGACTTCTCTAGCTGGACCTACACCAGGTGTGCTGGGTTCGGTTTGTAGGGGCTCTGGAGAACCTACTGTGCACATCTCTTCCCAACACATTCAGTTGCATAGCATTACTGGTTTGAAATTGCTCAGGAAAATCAGCAAATACTACAAATCAGGTTTCTTTTCTGAGAGGCAGTTGTTAAATACTCAACCATCACACCAATGGACCCTCAGCACCTCAGGCTTACCCGAAAGTCAATGAAGCTGAGGACAATTAGGCAAGAATATTTAATCATATTAACTATAATAACCAGGCAATAATATTGCCTACTTAAGTCTCCAAATCCCAAGTCCTTTTCACCATGTGTGCATTCCAAGGGCCTGGCTCTACTGGGCCAAATGGCCACTAATGGTTAAAAGGGAGAGGCTGTGACGCTTTCGACCCCAGTAGTGGGTCTGGTAGATAGGGCAGAGCAGGGCTGGGTGACAGATGGTAGGTGTGCGAAGCTCATCTATTTGGGGTACCTTGTAGACCCCCACATACTAATTACTCATGACTTCCTGATGTCTACCTCCCAAACAAATATTCATTACACAAGTATTTGTGTGCCAGGCACTGTTCTGAACAATGACACCAGAGAAGATACAAAAATCCCCCTCAGTAAGAGCTACAGGTCAGTAGGTGACAGCCCTTGTCCATTAAAACATATCTCTTCTGTTTCTCTCATTCCCCCTTGTCCTGCCTTAGTTTTTGTTTTTCATTTATTCATGAGAGATACACACAGAGAGGCAGAGACATAAGCAGAGGGAGAAGCAGGCTCCCTGAGGGGATCCTGCCAAGGAACTCGATCCCAGCACCCTGGGATCATGACCTGAGCCAAAGGCAGATGCTCAACCACTGAGCCACCCAGGCACCCCTGCCTTAGTTTAGTATCTCTTACCTGAATGGTTCCTACCCAACTTAGGTCCTGTGGGAAGATGGAGGTTCAGGGGAGCCTGAAGCTCATACAACCAGAGGGGGTATGGCCCTTTCAGAAGAAAAATATAGACCATCACATACATCATTATCTATAACCATGGGAACACATTGCAAGGAGCTTTCAAAGGGCCTTGCAAGCGGTCTGTGTGGATGAGGGTCCCTGATGCTTAAGTCTCCTGGAGAACTGGCCTGTGCCAGGCCCTCTCCCCACTTCATCCAGAACAAGGTGAAAAACAGCTCCATCCCCACCCTCCTCCACTCCCCTCACCCTACCCTGCTTTATTCAGACATGAGGGCTTCCTTTCCTGCTGACCCCATGGAGGGCCATCCGAAAAGGAGGCCGATGTGGCCCCACAAAGAAATATACATATTATCATACTTCCATACTTTTCTTTCCAATTTTCCACCATGGCCTGTAAATAGCTAAGGGACTGCCCTCCAGGGACAGTGTTGGATGCTTCTACCGCATGGGCTTGGAAATCTGCAGGTCCTGGGCCCTCTCTGAAAGCTACTAGGTGAACAGAGGGGCCGGCCTTGTGCACATATTGCCACATCAGGTAAAACAGTTCTGTTTCTCTTCCTTGGTGAGGATGAGACTGGTTGTCTTCTAGGTGGTCTTTTGATTGGTAGGGGCATGGACAACCAGGAGAACTGAGGGGACATGCAGTCTTTCTTCCAGCCCAGAAATGGGAGATAGGAGCTCAACTCTTCTGCCAAAGTGTTGACTTCTGTTGTGTATTATTCAAGATTGATAATTCAGTCTACATTCAGAAATGGGAGGGACTGCAAGGAAAACTACCATCTGTAGTGTGGGTCTTTCCCCCAACAACTGGTTAAGTCGACGAGGAGGAAGGCTGAGAGCTGGGACATACCCACCGGGAAACCTTCTGGGATGGCCCCAGACATTTTCGCTTCCTTCATGGAACATGTGAACAACCATATTTAGTGGATGCTTTAATATTTTTTATTCTGTCTACATATTAATACCTATCAAGAGAACTTGACCTTGAAGTGGATCCAAGTACCTGACACTCTGGTACCTCCAGGGGGCGCTATGGCTCAACACACAGCCTGGCCAGGAGCCTGCCTAATGCACCACCTTAGATTTGTTTTCCGTGGTGTTGCACCCCCTTTTGAAGAAAGAGAGACTAGGGAGGGAAGAAGGGAGGGTGTTCTGCTGGTTTTTAAAATACTGTTTTAAGGCCCAGGCCTACAGGAAAAATGCCATGCTCCTCCACATCACCTGAGATGCTCCAGGTGCTAAAAGGTTCCACCTTGAAGCAAGTACAGCAAACCCAGGCATTCAGTTCCACTCGCCTTTACACATACGTATCGTCTTGGTCTCAGGTTCAGGCGCTCCTGTACTGGCTCTAGTACTTGCCCCTGCATCTCTAACAGCCCAGGTCACTCACTCTGGAATGACACTGAGTGTTTATTCACAGGTCTCTCACCCCCACACTGTGGTACCCACAAAGCACAAAACATAAAAACACAACTGGAGTTCCAAGAAACAAACTTGCTGGATCTAAAGCAGAGATACCTACCTCCAACCACGAGGACTGATTCAGAATTTGCTCACTGGCCTTCTACCTGCTGGCCCAACTGATACCCTCATCACCCAAAAGCTTCACCCCTTGGTTCAGTGGCTCTAACCCAGAAGCCTTTCTCGGGGCCTCAGGCCCTAGGAAGCCACGAACACCATCCTGGTTGGTTTCTTTCTAGTCTGTGTGGTTAATATAGCATATAAACCCATACAAGTCCAGAGTGCATCCAAGCTGGCCTTACTAGCTCAGTGCCATTAACTCCCCTTTCTGCCCCAGGTTAACCCTGATCACCTAGACCCCAAGTCTACTTTGGGAAGAGTCTTTTAAAACCATGAAAATCTGCAATAGCAAAGCCCTTCAACCCCATAATGAAAAGAACCCTGTTGCCTCCCAGAGAAGAAAGATGGGGCAATAGCAAGGGCACTACCCTCCCCCACCCCCACTCCACCACCCAGGAACCATAGAAGAAAGGCCTGGTGTTGGCAGTGGCAATCTGTGTTTGGGAAAGAGTCAGATCTTTTGTGTCAGGCAAGCCAGGAACTCGCACAGAAAGGGAATGGAGAAAAGACTGGCAAAAGACATGTGGATCAGGCATCAAAGGGGCTTAGACTGTTCCTAAACTGAGTCCCTAAATGTCTACTTGGGGAGCCACTTGAGTCATTTGGAAGTTTCTAAGCAAGTGATGGTAGGAGGATGGAGTGTGATTGGTGCGTGCAGCTGGGGGCAGGGAGATAGCCAGGAAGGCCAGCATTAGAAAAGGGCAGATTTCTCCTCCAAGCCAAAGTGGAGTCCAGTCGAGGACAAGTGAGTTTCACCGTTAGAGATAATTCACCGTGGGTACCGAGGCAGGGACGTGGACCTACAGGGTGAACCCTTACAATCCAACCAGGAGGTAGCTGTGGTCAGGGTGAGGAAAGTATCAGAGATGAACTCCTGGCCCCAAGCCTGATGGGCACTAGGAGAAGATGCCATGGACAGACACAGGGAAGGGGGTGGGAGGAAGGGCTGGTTTGCAGAGACAAAGCACCCTCATTCTTGGCCCAGGGACAGAGCATTCGTGCTAGGGACCCTCCATGGAGGCAGGTGCTCCGCTCGTCCGCGAGTCAAACCCAGCTCACCATCTGCTGTTCAGGACTGGCAGACTCAAGGTGGAGGCCCCCACTAGAAGATCAAGCCCCCAAGACGGCCTCTGAGGCTGGGGAAGGAAGAGCAGGGATCTCTGAGGAAAGAAGGGAGAAAGAAGGGAGGCACGGCAGCGGCAGCCTGGGGCGCTTGCAGGGGCAAGAGAGGCAAAGAGCTCTGGTCATCAGGATGGCTCTCCCTGGGGTGTGTGCAGGAGGTGGAGGGCTGGAGAGCCTAGTGCCGCAGGGAATCAGGGGGCCTGCGGCCTGAGAGGAGAGCAAACAGCGGCAGAGCTGGAAGGGAGCCAGACCACTAGGGCTTCGGGAAGTGGCTTGCTGGGGGCAGGCGAGGCATCCTTGGTGGAGTGCTCCCAGAGACTCTCAGAAACAGGAGGGGCACATGTTGGAGGAGGAGGCGGGGACAAGGGGAGGGTTCTTTTAAGAATGGGGAGGTCTGAGCAGAGGAAAGGAAAGGAGGTCCAAGACACAAACCAAACCGATCAGATGGGGCAACACCAGGAGGTGCAGAAGACGGGACTTAGAAAAGAGGCTCCAGAGCCCACATGTTACTGGGGGTGCAAGGAGAGAACAGAATGGTTGACAAGACTGAGAATGGGTGGAAACCACAAACGGCTGAGAGAGACAGCAGGACCCTGCCACCATTCCTCGGATCCTCTCCATGAAGTAAGAGGTAGGCTGCTTGCTGGAAATTCAGAGAGCCAGAGGTAGGGTTGAAGGTTGTAGAGAGGGGTGAAGCAAGTATGGAACGCTTTGGGGGAGGACGGTTCTCTAAAGCAACACTTCTCAAACGTAACATGTACATAAATGGCCTGGGATCTTGTTAAAATGTAGGTTCTGCTTCAGCAGGCCTGGGCAGAGCCTGAGACTCTGCATTTCTAACAAGTCCTCGGGAAGTGCTGCTGCCGCCCCGCTGCTGCTGATCCAGGACCACGCTGGGAAGAACAAAGAGTAGAGTCAGATAAGGAGATGGAGAAAGAGCCTGGCAGAAGAATTCACCTTAAGGAGAGACCTACCTTTGATCATCTCACCTGGGGTAAAAGCTGACACTTGGAGAAGTCTGAGTGGGAGCCACAGGCCCTGCAGGTGCAGGTGCATGGAGAGAGAGGGATGGTAAAGAGGAAAGAAGTCAGAGAGAAGGTAGGGGAGCCCGGCAGTGCCCCTGGGGCCCCTCATCTAGGTCAACGTGGGGTGCACCACCAACTGCACACATGGGGGCTCCCCAACAGAGGATGGGAGTCAGCTGGGGGCAGGAAAGTGATATTCCAGGGGTATCTGAGAGGGCAAACAGCAGGCAGGGCAGGCCACCCGCATGCTGTTCTGCAGGGCAGTACTGGACTCATCCCGGGTGTGTTCAAAGCTCAGCCAGGACACATCAAGCCAGAGTGTGAGGCATGGGGCAGAAATGGCTCTGCCCCTAGAAACAAGGCTGAGAGGATTTCTGTGCCAGAAACTAATTTTAAAAAAGGAATGAAATCTGCGAAGGAAGATGCTGGGGGAGAGAGGAGGAGATGCGCTGGGCTCTGAGTCCTAACTCTGAGCCCTAAGTGTCCAACTTGAATCAGAAATCAAGAGGCTTCAGAAAGGCACAGGCTGGAAACTAAACGCTTTAGGTTTAGGAAACCCAGGGAAGGGGGTGTGCAGGGCCCGGCTCGGCGGGCCGGCGTCTGGGGCCCAGGCTAAGAGCGGGAGCTTTAGTCCCAGGCTGAGGTTAACCCGAGGTCAGGTTCGCGGGGAGAGACGCTGGGAGCGCAGCGGGGGCGAGCGAGGCACGTCGGGAGCAAAAGCCCGGAGGCGTCAAAACGAGCAGCAAGTGCAGGAGATTACGGCGGGCGCTCGGGCGGGCGCTCGGGCGGGCGCTCGGGCGGGCGCTCGGGCGGGCGGCGAGGCCAGAAGCCGGCGCCGTCCCGCGGCGACCCGGACGCGGCGGAGGCTTCCGAGCTCGGCGAGGCGCGCTCCTCCGGCTTCGGCTCGGCTCCCGCGCCGCGCAGCCCCCGCCGCCCCCTGCCCGGGCCTCCCGGGCCCGCCGGGGCCCCCCGCCCCTCCCCGCGGCCTCGGGCAGGCCGCAGCCCCCGGCCCCCGGCCCCCGCGCCCGACTCGCCAGGATCCGCCCCGCCGCGGCGGCCCGGGCCCAGCCGCTCCTCCCCCGATGATGTCACGTCCCCGGCCGCCCCTCGGCCGGCCGCGCCGCCCCGCCCCCGCCTCCCCCGGCCCCCGTCCCCTGGGCCCGCCCGCTCCCGCCATCCCTCCGCCCGCCCGCGCTCCCTCCCTTCGACTCCCGCTCCCCCGGGAGCGGCGGCGGCGGCGGCGGCGGGATGGCCCGGGCCCGCGGCCAGGCCCCGGGGAGCGGCGGCCGGCGGCGGCCGCGGCGGGGCGGCGCGGGAACCGGGCCCCGGGGGGAGTCGGCCGGGCTGCTGCTGCTGCTGCTCCAGGTGCTGCCGCCCGGGGCTGCGGCGGGGCCGGGGCGCCGGGGCACGCGGGGCTCCGGCGGCGGCGGCGTCTGCTGGCCCGGCGCTGCCCCTGCCTTTCCCCGGGACGCGCGGCTGCTGCTGCTCCTGCCGCCGCCGCCGCCGCTGTCGCCGCCGCCGCCGCCGCCGAGCTCCGCGCCCGCAGCCTCCGCCTCCCGGATGGTAATCAGCGCCCCGCGCCGGCGCCGCGGGCGGGCGGGAGGTGGGGGGGCGCGGGGGGAAAGGGCGGGCGGCCCCGCGCCCCCGCCTCGCCGGAGGCAGCTCCCGGGGCGCTCGGGCCCCCCCTCCGACGACCGCGGCCCTGGGCAGCCGCCAGAGCGCGCCTCTGGGGCGCCTCGGCGCGGACCCGGTGCCGGCTCCGCTCCCGCCCTCCCCGCCCGCTCGCGGGCCGCCCGCCGGCGCTCAGGCCGCGGGGGAATCCCTGCATCTCCCCGCCCCGCGCCCGGGAGGGAGGGGACGGCGCCGGCGCTCGCGGACCCGCTTTCTCCGAGGGAGCGCCCGAGCGGCGAGCGCGCGCCGAGACGCGGGACCGGGCGCTGCGCTGCGCTGCCGGAGGCGCCCGCTGCCGTCGGGCCGGGCTGAGCCGAGCCGCCCGCACCTCGGCTGCACCGCGCTCCCGGCGGCGGGGGCGCCCACCGACTGCGCGCCCCTATGTTCCCCGCGCAGGACGCTCTGCCCCGCGGCGGGCTGAACCTGAAGGAGGAGCCGCTGCTGCCCGCCGGCTTGGGCTCGGTGCGCTCCTGGATGCAGGGCGCGGGCATCCTGGACGCCGGCACCGCGGCGCAGAGGTAAGCGCTCGGACGCGGCCGGCGCGCTCGGGGTTGGACGGCTGCGCGCCGCCCTCGCTCGGCCGGCGGAGCCGCGGGGGCGGGCGGCGGGGCAGCCCCGACTCTGGGCAGCCCCGCTGGCTCTCCCGCCCGCCCTGCCCCGAGCGCCTCTGCTGCCTCCTGAGGATTCGGGGCGGGCCGGGGCGGGGCTTCCGCACCGCGGCCGCGATCGCAGCTCCGATGTCTGATTTCTGGCGGTCGCTCGGGGGCCGGGCGATCCACGGCTCTGGAGTAGAAGGGCCCCCGCTGCCCGCAGTCCCCGACCCGTGACCCCAGCCACCGGCCGTCGAGTAACAGACAACCGCTCCTTCGCGGGCAGTCTCAGCGCCTCTCCTGGTCCAATTCCGAGGCTCTCTGCCGGGAAAGGCACAAAACCCAGCCCCCTTTTTGCTTTCCCACGCCCCTCAGAGCTGAAGGAGGGGTAGGTGGGGAGCCAGAGAAGCGGCTGGGGGGCTGAAGACTGGGGAAGAGCCGAGCTGGACAGTCGCCCTGGCCGGAATGATTGGGGCTGGGGCTGGGGCCGGGCAGTCAGGTCCCACCTCTCGGCAAAGTGGTCTCCTGGCGGGCCCTGGGGGAGGCAGAGGGCCCCTGGGAGCCCAGCACCCATGCCCATCCCCTCTGCCGCCTTTGCAGGAGTCTGGGCACGGAGCCTGGGTACGGAATGAACTCCGGGGTTTGGAAAGGAAGTGTAAAGGATTTGTTGACCTGCACACACACAGACACACGCACCGGGCAACAACTGGCCGCAAACTTTTTGTGCCCCTCTTTGTGAGCGTCAGGATGTGTGTGTGTTGAGAGGGGGTGTTAGATATCCTGTGGGAGTTCTCAGCGGTTAGTAGAGATCCTGCCTCTGCAGACCTCTGGGGCACGTGGGAGCTGGGCTTCCCTGAGGTCTGAGCAGCTGCTTGTCCAGCAGCCTGAAGGGATTGGATAGGAGGGTTGCCAGGCAGACCAGGCCTGGCACACTGGCCCAACATTCCCCTCCCTTGGCCTGTTTCAGGGACACCACTCCTAGCCCAAGCCCAGCCTCCTCCCTAACAGACACACACACCTTGTCTCCTCTGCGAAGGGCACCTGTGTCCTGTGTTTCTGCAGTCCTGTCCTTGGTTGACTGTCAGCAGGGAGTGCTTGGGGGCCGAGGTGGGGGGGGGAAGAGGCGCTGACCCTGTACCTCATCTCTTCAAGAGGAGAAGGTTTTGCCTGTGAATTAAGTACATAGTTTTGCTCATGTTATAACTATATTCCAGAACAATTGGTAAGTAGAAGCCAAAATTCTACCTTTCCAATACAACTACCATCAACATGTTAGTGTTTTTCCTTCTGGTCTTTTTTCCCCATTCACATGTTTTTTGTCTTTTGTTTTTTTTTCTCTCGGACTGTGCATACAGTTCTGTATCCTGCCTGGTTTTCTGTTGGTTCTGACTTAATTTGAGATGGTCAGTTCCTTAATGCGGGTTCCATCTTTTTCTCCACCACCAGCTGTGGTAAGAGCTCCTTGTAAGAGTGGGTGAAGAGTTTCGGGGGGGGGCTCCTGGGGTTTAGGGTTCCTATTTCTCTCTGACCCGAACTTCTGTCCGTGTGTCAAGCTAGGAGGTTTGATGAGGGGGAAGCAGAGGTGAAGGATGTGGAAGCAGATGTGGGGTTCTTGTAGCCTATGTGGGTACAGAAATGTGGGGATGGATCCTCTCCTTTCCCAGAAGATCTGACCATCAGCAGTACTGTCTGCACATGGAGCGGCGAGGCGGGGGGGGGGGGGGGGTCTTGAGTGGCACTGAGGTGTCCAATCTAAGTCCTGGGGGCCACATCACTGGGACCCCAAAAGCTTCCTCAGTTTGAAGAGGGGCATTTCTTCAGGCCTGGGCTCCTTATTTGCAAGTCCAGAGACTTCAGTCCAGAGACACAGATTAGGAGCAAACCCCAGCCCCCATTTGGTTGACTCTGGACCATCTCCTTCCATGAGGGAGCAGGCTAATTCTTTCTCCTCATTCCTCTCAAAGTGGCCCATCATCTCTCCCATTTGTGTCTCAGTCCCCCCCCCCCCCCCCACACACACACACATCCCCAGTTCTTGGCTCAGATCTTTCCACCCTGAAACAGCAGCAACAAACATTCCTTTCCCCTTCCCTACCTCCCTCTTCAACCTCTCCCTGCCTTCTCTCAAGTTTCCCAGGAGCACTGTTCCCCAAGCCTGCTTGGGATCTGCCAGTTGTCTTTGATGCCTTGCTTCACAGCCTCCTGACTGTCAAGGCTTCTAGATATCTCTTCATGCCCGAGGTCAACTTTTAATAATAGCCACCCCTTGCCCTGCACCTCTTTCCTCCGTGGCTTGAAGGTTAATCTACCTCTGGTTACCACCTCAGCCTCTTAGCCCACTGCCCAGCTTCTCACATCTCCCCGAAAACTATGCCATGTCCTGCAGCAGGGGGGTGGAGGGTGGGCAGCAGAGCAATTTTTCCAAAGAACTTTTATTATTTTATCCTGCCCTTCTCAGATTAAAAACTTCAGTCACCCCCACTTCCTCCCAGGTATTCAGCATTCAGGGCTCACCACGGTCTGACCCCAAACCCCCTTCCAGCACTGTCATGATGCTTGGCATCCAATGATGCTTCTTGAAACAGTTCCCCTGGCCCCAAGCACCCACATGTGCACTGAATAAAGTCTTTGGGTCTGGGGGGGGACCCACCGGGGGGGGACCCACCCCAGCCCCTCTTATATCAGCACCCTCCCACCCAGACCTCAGGAAGAGTTCTCAGGGCTGACCAAGGATGTTGGCCACAGGCCAGAGTCAGCTGTGCCCCACCAGCCCATGCCTCCCTTTAGGTCAAGGATGGTGGCTTATTCGTCCTTGTGTCCACAACACCCGGGTGGAAATAGTATCTGCCAAAGGAGACAGGAGTGCATGCTAGAAAGTTTCCAGAACCCTTTCTGTTGGGCTCCCCTCCCTGTGTTGGTGGCCTCCAGCATCTACCTGGCTCCAAGAGCCAGATACTGGGCAGCTGCTGCTTCCCAGGTTTATGACGCCAAGTTTTACAGAAGGTGGAGATGGAGAAGGCCCAGAACCTGCCAAGATCAGTGAGGGAGGCTCTCCCAACAGGAAGGAAAGTTCTGAGCAAAAGAGAGGTAGGGAAAAAAGAGAGGCCCTGTGCCCTTGCTCTGGAAGCAATAGGGGAGGGGAGGGAAGTCTGGCTCAGTGGGGCCTGGCAGGATCTTCCCAGTGGTGAGCTCTGCACAAGGACCCCTGGCCAGTGCTGCCACTTTATCTCCAAGTCTGCAGATGGCCAGCCACAACCCATGTTTCCCAGACTGCAACGCATCCTCTTGCTTGGGTGCTCACCCCTCCCCTCCTGATGTGGTTCCCAACCCAGGGAGACCCCTGCAGGACCCAAGCCCGCCCTCCCCTTCAAGCAGATCCCAGCACACAAGCAGGCCCTGAGAAAGCCAGCTGGGCTGCCTTTCCTGTAAGCAGCTGCGTGCTAGCCTCCCTGCTAGGAAATGCTTTTGTTTGCTTTAATAATTAATAGCCGCTCCTCAGCCTGGGACCTGGCAGGCAGGCCTGTGGGTGGGCGGTGAGGGGGGTGGGCAGAGAGAAGCAGGGTGGGCAGCCTTTAGGTGGAATGGATGGCAAGAGGAGGGGTGGGGGACCTGGCTCTAGTGAGATCCTTCCCCTCCCCCCACCTCCCTGGGGGGACATTGGTGGCTGAGACAACTTCCTGTGGCAGGTGAGCCCACCCACCCGCCGCCGCTGCTGCTGCTGCTGCTGCTGCTGCTGCTGCTGCTGCTGCTGCTACCTCCCTGGCCCCATGGGCAGTGGGAGTAGGGAATATGAAGCAGCCCCAAAGCCTCCCCTCCCTCTGGACACAGCTTCAGAGCCTCCAGGTCCCCGCTCTGCCCACTTCATCAAGGTGGGCATGCCCCAGTGGGCTGCTTTTATCTTCCTGGTCTGTGGCTCGGCTAGCCTCTGTAGTTGGGTTTGGCAGGGCTAGGCCAACAGATCTTGGCTGGAGCCAGGAATGCCAGGCCCAGCGCAATGGCTATCAGTGGTCCAAAGGGCCCAGGGGTGGCCTGCAGGGAGGAGGGCCAGTGGGACACTTAGAGGAAGAGAGCACACAGAGAAAAGAGAGAACTAGGTAGTGGGCCAGGATGGGGAGAAGAAAGATTGCAATTAGCCAAGACTTCAGGGAAAGCTGAGACTAGATGAGACACAGGAGACATATACTTTTTGTTCCTTCCACCCTGTGGGGGAGGACAGGTTGAAAGGAGCTTTCCCCTGTTGCAGATGACCTTGGGGCTTATCCCCATTTCCCCAGCATCCCAGATTCTGAGGCAGATCAGGCCGAAGCCAAGGCACTGCTCAGAACCTTGGGCTATCAGGGCGAGCAAGAGTTCAGATTTGGTGGGGGATGGGGGGATGGCCAGAAAGTCCAAGGATACCCCTGTGGGAGGCCAAACTCCAGCCTGGGACACTTGTCCTCTGAGGGGTTTGGGATACCTGTTTTAAATTGCTCGTAATTATTATAAGCATGCAGTCAGGGATGTGGGGAGCCCCAAGTGACCTCCTGAGGACAGAGCTGAGATGGTGCAGTGCTCTCTGAACTAGAATGCTGTGGCAGGGTCCAGCAGCTACCCAGAGAAGGGCCCTGGTGGATCCTGCCCCGCCTTGCGAAGGAGCATCTCCAGGGAGCGCTGAGACCCCAGTAATAGCAGCCAGATAGCTCTGCAGCCCCCAGCATGTCCCCACACACATCCCCCAAGCACAGGCCACCTGAATGGCCTCAGCTGTGAAGGTCGGGTTGTCCTTGGTGTCAGCTTTAACCTGGGTTCCCAGCATAGTACTCAGGAAGCCCATGCACATCCATGCTTGCTACAAAGCAGGTGTCTGCAGACCATAAAGTAGCTACGCAAACCAAAGCTCTTCTGTCACTGTCGCCTTCAACTTATGGGCTATTCCAGAACAGAAGATGGGAAGGGGGGTAGCAGTCCATGGTAGAGATATGAAAATGAGCACTTTCTCCTCCCATGTCTGGGTTCTTTAGTATGAGAGCAAATGCCCCCACCCCTCAGCACACTCCAGAGTTGATAGGAAACTCTTGAACATTTTGTCGAAAACAATCTTTTTAAGCAAGCCAAGAGATATGTAATTCTTTTTGGAGTCTCACAAAAGTGATTAATGTGGCTGTTTTCGTCATTCAGCTGCATTTATCTGGAAAAGGCACCCATGTGGCATACTTTGTGCGCTAATGATGCTAAGTGAATGAGATTTTTCAGAATTACAGGCTCCAGCAACACATGTACCAGGTGAGGCAGTTCTTATGCCTATCTGCCAGGCTGCAGTCGGTCCTTGGGGCTGTAATTTTACCAGCTTCTAACACACTGCTGGCCTCTGGATGGCTGGTATTTGGTACCCTACCCCACCCATATCCCCCCCTACCCCGGGCTATTGGTAAAGGGTCTGCTTCTCCCATCGTCTGCTTCCTGAGACTTTCTTAGGCTGCCAGAGCCAGCTCTGCCCACTTGCACGCCAGAAATGACGCCCCAGGAGCCACGTTGGTGGATAACTATCCCAGGTCCCTCCTCCAGCCCTCTGGCAGATAACTCTGAAGCACCTGTTCTAGACTGTTTCCCGAGCTCCCACCAGGACCAAGCTGCAGTGGCCCACAGTGGTAACTCATAGATAATACACCCTTTAAGGAGTGCCTTTCCTTCTCTTTCTTATTCCCCAGCCCAGCCAAGTGTTTGCTGGAATCACCTCCCACGTAAGCGGTTGGCATTTGAATCGTAGCCTCTCCAGACTTCAGGGACTCTACTCCTGCTTCCCTTTTTTCTTTTTAGATAAGGGATTCATAACAGTAGACATCCTGGCAGTTACTCCCCTCACCCCAGTGGCGGTATAGGGCAACCCCACCTGGGAGACCACAGATTCAGAGACATTGGCCTTCATCCACATCCGTCTCTAAGCTAGTATGAGAGCAGACAGTAGTCCCACCTCCCACACTTCTGCACCCAGGCTGCACCCAGCAGGAGCACTCCCACCTCTCTGCCAACCCCTGTGTCCATTTTCTGAACTGAGCCGATCTTTCTTTCTTTCTTTCTGTTCTTTAATTTTGATCTGTTTTCTCATTACAAGGGCATCAGTTCTTCCCAAGGGGGGGAAAGCTAAAGTCTCTCCCCTCCCCAACCCTCTCCCTTTGGGGTTTGCACTTTCATTTAGGCATGTGGATTGGGAGTGGAGGTGCACAGAGGAACCAGGAGAAGGAAGAGATAGCCCAGATCCACCTCATGTTCTTGTTGATGCACTGAGCCTTCTGTGATTATCTGTCTCTTGTTCATAGGAAGTAAGAGAATGGCTTTTTGAAGCAAAACTTTTTCTATTTCACCTTGAGCCTCTCACATGTCCAGCAGGGGTATGAACAGGGTAAACCAGAGACATTCACAGAGCAGGAGTAGCACTGGGTGTGCCCAGCAGGGGTCTTGCCCACTCTGGAGTTCTGTGGGGGGAGGCGAGGAGATGGGGGGCTGGAGCTGTTACTCCTACTGTTCTGTCCCTTTTTTTTAAAAAAGATTATTTATTTATTTATTTATTTATTTATTTATTTATTTATTTATTCATGAGACACACACACACACACACACACACAGAGAGAGAGAGAGAGAGGCAGAGACACAGGCAGAGGGAGAAGCAGGCTCCATGCAGGGAACCCATCGTGGGACTCGATCCCGGGTCTCCAGGATCACACCCTGGGCTGAAGGCAGCACTAAACCGCTGAGCCACCTGGGCTGACCCTTCTTTTTTTTTTTTTTTTTTTTTAAGATTTTATTTGTTTATTCATGAGAGACACAGAAAGAGGCAGAGACATAGGCAGAGGGAGAAACAGGCTCCCTGCAGGGACCCCAATGTGGGAATCAATCCCAGGGCCCCAGGATCACAACCTGAGCCAAATGCAGACGCTCAACCAGCCACCCAGGTGCCCCTCTGTCCCTGTTCTTGATATTAATCCTCTCTAGGAACTGTAAACTAGCCACCTGTCCTGTTGTTTTACCTGGGTGGGTGTGACCCCTGGAGGATGAGGGTGCCTCAGACCCACTCAGCAAGGTGGGGAAGGGAGGATGATGCTGGTCTGCCTCAGGAGAAGTGGAACATAGCCTCACCCCACTTCGGGGTCAGGCATAGGCATGTGAGGCAGTGCAACCCCCTCTGCGTCCCCTCCCCCTCCTCATTGGCAGCACTGGATAGTGGTCCACAGGCCCTGGGCAGGGGGCAGGGTACCTGCTTTCTTTCCTGTCCCTTGGTTTCCTGACCTCTCTCCCCAGGAATCCCCTCTTGTATGGAGGGCAGCCCCATGAAGGGAGTTTGGCTTGGGACTTAGGCCAGACTTCTCAGGTCTGGTCCTTAGAAGACTGGCAGGAGCTGGCAGCCCAGGACTGACTGATATTTGCCAAGAGAGATGGATGAGAAAGGAAACTCATGCCAGCATCACTGATTACTCTTGGCCTGGTCGTGCAGGGGTGTCTGTGAAGAACGGGAATATTGAATGGTGCAGGGGATTGGGTCATTGCTCAGCATCCACCCCTTCTCTATTAAGTAAGGCCCCTTTTCTGAGCCCTCCAGCCCTTCTGTCTGAGAGCCTTCCAGGCACCTTTCCTGGTCTAGCTGACGGTATAAGGGGCATAGTGATATGGGAGGATTCCACAAGCCCACTCCTTTCCACCGTTTCTCCCCTCAAGTGGTCCTGGAACCTGACCAGGGGCCAGAAGGAGGAGTCAGTGTTGCTGCCTTATTAGCATATTCATCAGCAGTAATCAGGGACCTGCTGTGATCAAAGCTCTTTGGGCTTCCCTGCCTCTGAGCAAATGGGGAGCTGGACCATCAAGGCCCTGGAAAGGACTTGGTCGCCTGAGAGGGACAGGAGGAGAGGGCAGAGGAGTTGGAAAGCTGGAGGGAGGAGGACTCCCCAAGAAAGGGACACATGTAGAAAGAACCTTTGGTGGGGAAGAGAAGGTATGGGTGGTGCCCTCCAACCCCCCTTGATCAGAGACTAGCAAGACCCATCACTTCTGCCCCTAAAATCAGCACTTCACAAGGACCAGCGAGGCTCCCACACAGGCTTAAGGAGGTGGAACAATTGTCCTTCTATTGTTTATGTATTTATTATGGTATGTACGAGTAAAAACAGGATATCCCAGATATGGTTTTGCATGAAGCAGAGTAAGTAAGTTGATTTAAAATTATGTGAAGAACAGCATTAAGGAGTGATGAATATGGCAGATATTTTCTCAGTGGCACATCCATGATGGGACTCTGTTCTGAATGGTTCAAGGCAGCACTCCCTCATGCTCTCCTCTGCATCCCTGTGGCACCTTCTCAGGCAGCTTCTCTTTTCCCACCACACTGCACCCTCCCCACCCACAGCAGCTTCTAAGCCCCGCCTGGCTTCAGAACCTTCTGCTGGCCCTTCATTGTATTTCTCCAACCCTAGTCCCTTAACAAAATTGACATATTAGTTATCTATTGATACATAAAGTTAGCCCAAAACTCAGCAAGGTCAAACAACAAACATCCATTACCTCACACAGTTCTTTGGGCTTCTCCTGAGGCTGCAGTCCTTTGAAGGCTTCACTGGGACTGTAGATCTTCTTCCAAGGTGGCTCGTTCACACAACTGGCAAGCTAAGTGCTGGCTGTAAGAAAGAAACCTTGGTTCTTCTCCATGTAGACCTTCCATACAGCTGTTCGAGTGTCCTCACAACATGACAGCCAGCTTTGCCCCGGGTCACTGATCCAACAGAACAAGGCAGAAGCCACCATGTCTTTTATAACCTAACCTTGGAAATCATATGTCATCACTTGTGCCATATTCTATTGGCCACACAGACCAACCCAGATACAGTCTGGGAGGGCACTACACAAAGGCATAAATACCAGGAAGTGGGGATCATGCCAAAATGGCACCCACACATGGGGGGCACTAGCCTCAGCCAAGTCCAGCAAAGTCTATTCCTGGACGGTGTCTCAGGGCCCCCTACATACACTTGTGTGTGCTATAAAGCCTCATTTCCCAGCAACTGTGACTGTAGCAGCTTTTCTAGAGGGAGGATCTGAACCCATGAGAGACCCAAGGAACACCCTTTTCAAAACCTTGGCCCAGAGAAGAAAGTCTAAACTCATGGCCTGGTTTTTGTGACTCTCCAGACTTGGCACTTCCAATGCAACTTTTTCTTCTCTTCACTGCACTTTCTAAAATCTGTGGTCCAGCGACACCAACCCTCACACTCACAGCCATTTCTCATGCTGTTTGTTCTGCCCCATTGCCTGCTACAACTGTTGGACTCCTATTCATTCCTCAAGAACCGGGGGGAAAGCCACCATCTCCATGAAGGCTTCCTCTCAACTCTTGCAGAAATAATTCCTTTTTTTTCTTCCTTTGCTTCTATGGGTTTGTTTTTTGTATAGTAACATCTTTTAGGGAACACTCACCACTTTGTCTTGTGTTATAGCTCTCTGTATCTGTCTTCCCTCTCTCCCAGGCATTTAATTCTGGCCCCACTCAGTGCCCTGTGTCCTGGGCTTGGTACATCTCTGGGGCTGAAGAAATACTTGGTGAACAGGGCCTTTGTTTTTCTCCTCTTCCTCTTGCCCAGCCAGGCCTTGCTTCTGGAAATCATTTCTTTTTCTTCTCTCTCTTTTTTTTTTTTTTTTTTTTAAGATTTTACTTTATTTTATTTTATTTTAAGATTTTACTTTAAAGTAATCTCTCCCTACACCCAACATGGGGCTTGAACCCACAACCCCGAGATCAAGAGATCAAGAACATGTCCACCAACTGAGCCAGCCGGGGGTGCCCCTTTTTGGAATAATTTCTTTTTTTTTCTTTTCTTTTTGTAAAGACTTTATTTATTGATGCATGAGAGACACACAGAGAGAGGCAGAGACACAGGCAGAGGGAGAAGCAGGCTCCATGCAGGAAGCCCAATGTGGGACGCGATCTTGGGACTCCGGGATCATACCCTGAGCCAAAGGCAGACGCTCAACCACTGAGCCACCCAAGCATCCCTTGGATTCATTTCTGATGAGCCAGGAGAAAGCCCTTGGCGTGGCTAGAGCAGAAGATCCTCCTGTCCAAGGGAGCCAGTGTGTAGCTTTCCTAAAGTGTGAAGGCAAGTCCCTGTACACCTGAGGGGTGCACCCCCTGCCTTCAGACATAGCCTAGGGTCCCGGCTGGGGACAGTTCAATGTCTCTGAGAATATGAAGGACATCACCATCACCATCATCTTCCAGATGATGCCATGGGCTCATGAACCCAATGGTGGGCTGGGGGACAGGGGGCTATTTGTTCCAGAAGCTCCTAGCTGCCCTCTGACGCTCTAAGGAGCAGTCACAGGACTGTTAGATGGGCAATGCCTACCTCTGGTTTTAGAGATCTGCCTTTCAAAATGTGGGGCCCAGGGAAAAGCCTGGGAGGTGGCCTGGCAAGGGTGCCTCCGCTACCACCTGCTGTGTCTCCTGTCCCCAGGAGAGCAGGCTGGGGTCACCGCCGTCCGCGGAGGCGTGTCTGGGACGAGATCCCTGGCAGGGGTGGTGGAATGGGCCCGTCCCGTCTGACTTCTTGCCCAGGCCCTGGCCGCGGCCGCGCGCCCTGAGCAGCCCGCCTGCCGGGCCAGAGGCGCCCCAGAGGCGCCGGGGTCCTTCTCTCCCGGGCCAGCCTCCGGTGGTTTGCAACCCCCTTTCCTCCTCGCAGCGGCGTGGGCCTGGCACGCGCGCATTTTGAGAAGCAGCCGCCGTCCAACCTCAGGAAATCCAACTTCTTCCACTTCGTGCTGGCCATGTATGACCGGCAGGGGCAGCCCGTGGAGGTGGAGCGCACGGCCTTCATCGACTTCGTGGAAAAGGACCGAGTGAGAGGCTCGTGGGCTCCTGGGGCCGGGGGGCGGGGCTTCAGGGAACCCCTCCCGCGCGGCAGCCCAACGGGGGGCAGGGAGGCGCCGGGTCCGTGGGAACAGCGAGCAAGCGTCCTCCCCCTCTTGCGGTTGCAGGAACCGGGGGCTGAAAAGACCAACAACGGAATCCACTACCGCCTGCGGCTGGTGTATAACAATGGTGAGCGAGTCCTGCCACTGCCCCAGGAGGTCTAGGTTCCCGCACCCTGTGTGACATATACTGCCCCATTCCTCGGGGCTGAGGAGGGGCTGGCTCCAGGGGGCAGGGGGTGGAGTGTAGCTGAGTCACTAGAGGTCACAGCAAGCCCTCTCCGCCTCCCCACCCTTAGGACTTCGGACAGAGCAGGACCTCTATGTGCGCCTCATTGACTCCATGTCCAAGCAGGTGAGCCAGCCCAGGGCATGCTCGCGCCCACCTTACCATCCTCTTGGAACCCCATCTGAGTGAGCCTCCTTAGCCCTGCCCCAGCCTCTCCTGTGCTCCTCATCTGCACTGGTCCAGCTCCTATGGCAGGAGGATGTGTGGCTTTGCCCTCCAATCTAGGAAAAGACAAAGGCCCTGTCTTAGGTTGCATCCGCTAGAAGACCAGTCTAGATGGGCATTCAGGTGCCTGTGCTTTACGGGGAAGCAGGGGTACAGCTCTCAAGAGAAGGGGAGGAAGGGAAGCAGGACAGAGAAGGCTGAGCAGGGCTCAGCAAGGATGTGGTCTAGCCTCAGCCTGATCCCCAGGGAGCTCTAGAGAAGGAATGGCACCAAAGTCGTCCCCCTTGAGACAGGAGGCCCGATGTGGGACATGATCCTGGGACTCCGGGATCACTGTACCCTGTATCAGTCAGTTGTTGGCTGGGGGCCACTTCCAAGGGGAGAGTGTAACCTTCCAGATGTTTCCAAGCTAGGCAGCTCCTATCTGCTGAGGTTAGTTCTCAAGAGAAAGCCCTTAGCAGCCTACACTAACCACAGCTGGGGGGATAGGCACACTGGTCCAGTAAAGGGGACTAGGTGGGGTCCCAGAGCTTCTATTGCAGATCCTTAGTTCCTTGCTGAGATGGAAGGTCACAGGAGGCTCGGGGGCCAGCGTTAGGAGCTTGGAGAAATTGAAACCTGAGTAAATCCTGATGGATCCTGCCTGAGGCAGGGCCCCAGAGTGTCAGGGCTTTTCAGAGACCTCAAGCATTCTGGTAAAGAACAGGGCTGAGTCACAAATGGGCCTATCCGTGGTCTGGAATGCAAGGTGGAGACAGGCTTTCCCACAGTCTTCCAGCAGCCTCTACCCAATCCTAGCATAGAGGAAGAAATGGTTTGTTTCTAGAAAGCCTGTGGTCACTGTGGTATGGGAGGCAGACCAGACAGTGGCCAGTGGGACTGTGTGGGGACAAGTGTAGAAGGGGTTGGAAGAGGTCCAGGGAGAGAGGAATCACACCAATGAGGAAAGCCCAGAGGGACAATACTTGTGAGCAGGAGGCAGAGGTCCACTAGGGGCATGGGAACAGCGGACACGGAGTGTGTCTACCCCACCCAGCCTGACCTTGTGGTCTGAGGACTTCCCTGGCCCCAAACAAAGCTGGCTCTGGAAAGAGCTGCCTGTGGACAAACAGAATCTGTAGACCTACCTGATGCCACTCCTGCCCACTGCAGCCCTCTGGTGGTGGTCCTGGTTTGGGGAGCCCAGATCCCAGCTCTGTCTTCTTGGGCACCCCAGAGTGAGTTGGAGGGCATGATCTTCCCTGGGGGCAGGACCCATCTCTCCCCTACACCTGGATTTAAGAGGAGCCTCCTTCCCCTTGAGCCTGTGCACACCCCCTCTCCCCCAGGCCATCATCTATGAGGGGCAGGACAAGAACCCCGAAATGTGCCGAGTGCTGCTCACCCATGAGATCATGTGCAGGTGAGGAGGTTTGGGTCACCTGCACCTTGCCACTTGGTCCCCCTCAGGCCCTGCCCCTGACCACTGCCATCACGCCCCTCACAGCTCCCTGAGGAAGCCGGGCTGGGGGAGGCGAGGAGGGAGGAGGGAGGCCCTTGAGCACAGTGCTGGCTGAAGAGAGGGTCCTTGAGGCCCCATTAGCCTGGCCTGTTTATGTGGCTTCTCCAAGTGTTTTTGTAAAAGAGGCCTCCTGCCACCACTGGAAAGCTTAACTAATAAAGCTCAGGGGAGGCTTGCAGGGGAGGTGGGGGCAGGGCTAGGCCTCCTGGATTAGCTCTGGAGCTAGAGAGAGGAAACTTTGCTGCCTCCTAGATGAGCCTCAGGGTTTGCTGCCTTCCCAGGGGAGGTGGGGGTGGGGCAGACATAGCTCTTGGCTCTTCTTCCCTGTTACCCCAGAGCTTGGCATTTCTAGGCAAGGTCTCCCCATGAGATGCCTATCATACAGGGTCTTAAGAGGCAGTCCCTTGTGCATGGAAAAGAAAATCATGTTCAAAAATCTGTTTGGGACATTGGTTGCCTTTGGAAATAGTAGTGACAAGGAAGAAGTGGGGCAGGGGGCGGGGTGTTTCTGAGGTGCTGATCATGTGGCCTTTCGTGGTCTGGGTACTGGTTACCTGAGTGGGCTCACTTTTTGGTAATTCCTGAGCTGCATGCTTACAATCTGAGTTCTTTGCTATATATATATATTTAAAATGTCCTTGGAGGTGGCCTGCAGTCTGCCTTTCCTGAATCCTCCGGGAGCAACATGCCTTTGGGGCAAGGGTTTCTTGGCCAATCTTACACTCAGGACTGGGCTCTCCAGGTCCCTGCGAAGGACCTTTCTCATCCCAAGCTCCTGAGAGTGAGCCTTCTGGACCAGGGATGCCATACTCAGAGACAGGACACAGCATTCTCTCTCTCTCTCTCTCTTTAAAGATTTATTTATTTATTCATTCAGAGAGAGAGAGACAGAGACAGAGAGACAGGCAGAGGGAGAAGCAGGCTCCATGCAGGAAGCCCGACGCGGGACTCGATCCAGGGTCTCCAGGATCACGCCCTGGGCTGCAGGTGGCGCTAAACCGCTGAGCCACCGGCTCTGCCCTCTCTCTCTTTTTTAAGATTTTATTTATGAGAGACACACAGAGAGAGACGCAGAGACACAGGCAGAGGGAGAAGCAGGCTCCCCTTAGGGAGTCCGATGTAGGACTCGATTCCTGAACTCCAGGATCTCGCCCTGAGCCGAAAGCAGAGTTGAACCGCTGAGCCATCCAGGTGTCCCAGGACACAGCATTCTCAACCTGAAGCTTGTGTGTGCACGCTCACACACACACACACACACGCACACCTCCTTCATTCCCTTCCTCCTTCTTCCTCTCTTTATCTTCCCCCAGCCGGTGCTGTGACCGCAAGAGCTGCGGCAACCGGAATGAGACGCCCTCTGACCCGGTCATCATTGACAGGTACAGCTTGGGGAGGAGGCCCTGGGAGGCCAGGGTGGGCTGGGTTCAGTCGCACACATGGTGGCACACCCACGCCCCCTATTGGTGGCTGTAAGCAGAGCGAAACTGTCAAGACACCAGGGAGCTGCAGTCCCTGGCCTCGGAGTGAAGCCCCGGTGCTGACTTCTTGGGCTGGGCTTAGGAGATCTGTTCCCTGGGGAAGAACCCAGAGAGCCAGGGCAGAGGGTGGGGGCGGGACCGGGAAGAAGCGAACCAGAGCCCAGAGAGTGGCTGGGGGGACCAAGGGGCCGGCGTGGGAAAGGCAGGGAAATGCAAGTTCTCTTCCCCCGGTCCACTTCCACCTCTGCCTGCTTGGCTTGGCTTCTCTGATCTTCCATTTCCTTCATTGGAAAAATGGGGACATACTTGGTGGATGTCAGTCACAGGACTGTTGAGGTGATGCATGTAAAAATGCGTTCTCCCATCGTGATCTTTTAAAATTATTTTATTTCATTTTGAATAGCAAATGCATGTATAAGGTACAAAATTCAAAAGGTACAAAAGTACCCCACCCATCCGTACAGCATACGGTGCACACTCTTTTTTACCATATTTTTTAAAAATTTGTGACAATATATCTTACGGATTGTTCCATATTGGAAGATAAACCCTGCCTTATCCTCCTTTTAATAGATAAAACATTTACAGAAGCAAAAAATCAAGTTTAAAAGAGTTTATAGCGAAAAGATTTCCACTTCTGCTCCTGACCCATCCATTCCCCTCTAGTTAAGCAACCACTGTTAGCAGTTTCTTGGACATCTTGAAATTGTCTGCCCATAGACAAGAATATTCAGATATATATTCTTTTTGTACCTTTCCTGGCATACTAAGTGTACTTTACAGCACCTTTTCTTTTCTGTAAAAAACATGCATATCTGGGAGGTTATAACAGAACACAAGAAGTCTCTTTCCTCTTTTTTGCTACTGCAAAATATTCCATGGTATGGATAAACTATAATTTCTTTAAATAGTCTGCCATTGCTGGACATTTGGAGCATTTTCATTCCTTTTCAGGAATAAAATATGCTGCAGTGACTTCTTTGTCCATGTGTCACTTTGCACATATATGCATTCATATGAACGATATTAAAGAAGCAGAATTGCTGGGTCAGAGGAGATGTGCAGTTGTAATTTTAATAGTTATTGTCAATTTGCCCTCTGTGGAGATTACACCAATTGGTATTCGTATCAGCACTTTTGAGAATGCCTGTTGCCCACACTCTGGCCAATTAAATACGTTGTTTATTCATTCAACAATTTTTTTTTAAATATTCACTCTGTGCCAGGGTCTCTTCTATATTCTGTGGATTAAGCAGTGACCAAAACAGACAAAAGGCTTGTGTTTATGGCTTACAATCTAGTTGGGGGGATGGACGTGAACTGAATGAATGAAACATATATTATGTCAGATGGTGGTAACAGCTAAGGAGAAAAAGCCAGCATCAGGAAAGATCAGAGTGCCCAGGAAGGGGGTATCGCAATTTTAGAGTATTTAAGGAAAGCCTCCTTAAAAAGATGACATTTGAGCCAAGACTGGAAGGAAGGAAGGATGGAAGCCATGTTTGAATCCAGAGGAAAAGTGGACCTGGTATGTTTGAGGAACAGCAAGAAAGTGCAGGTGACTAGAATGAAGGACCATAGGAAAAGATGGTGTTGGGGAACCAACAGTGTGGTCGGAGGAAGGCAAAACCATGCAGACAGGGCCTTGTAAGTTGCATATAGACCATTACAAAGACTTTGGTTTTTTTTGTTTTGTTTTGTTTTTGTTTTTTTAATTTTTATTTATTTATGATAGTCACACAGAGAGAGAGAGAGAGAGAGAGAGAGGCAGAGACACAGGCAGAGGGAGAAGCAGGCCCAATGCACCGGGAGCCGGACGTGGGACTAGATCCCGGGTCTCCAGGATCGCGCCCTGGGCCAAAGGCAGGCGCCAAACCGCTGCGCCACCCAGGGATCCCGGGACTTTGGTTTTTATTCTGAGTGGCATGGAAGCCAGGGGTGGTAGGGAGGTTTTCGAGCAGAATGAGATGATTTACATTTTAGCAAAATCACTCTAGCTTGTATGTTGTAGATGACCTGTAGGAGGCAAGGGTGGAAGCATGAGGTGAGTTAGGAAGCCAATACAGTTATCCAGGTGAGAGAAAGTAGAGGCTTTTATAGAGGGGGTGTTAGGAGGTGGTGGCAGGAAGTAGTTGAATATATTTCATAGGCAGGACTGACAGGATTTGTCATAGAAGGAGAGACAAATTGACAGAGGGGGGGGGCAGTCAAATACATATCCCAGATGTCTGACCTCATCAACCTAGAAGGACAGAGTTCCTATTTACTGAGGAGGAAAAGATTTCAGGACAAGCAGGTTTGGGAGGAGGCAGATGAGGAAGTGTGAAGATGCTTACCAAACATCCGGGGAAGGGGATTGGAAGCAGTAGAAAACATGAGTACAGATCTTGAGGGAAAGGTCCAGGCTGCAGATATAAATCTGAATTAATGAAATCATCAAGGGAATGAATGCTGAAAGAAAACATGAAGTCCAAGAACTGAATCCTGGGGTATGGGTATGTACAGTGTTTAGAGGCCATGGAGATGTGGAGCCAGTGAAGGAGAATGAGAAGGAGCAGCCAGGGAAGCAAGAGGGAAATCAGAGAATTGGAATACTCTAGAAGTCTAGGTAAGAAACTATTCCAAAAAAGGAGGCAACAGTCAACTGCACTAAATGGTGTTCAGAGTTTGATAAAAAAGACTAAGAATTCACCATTACATTTAGCAATGAGGACATTGGTGACCTCAGCAACAGCTGTTTCAGGAGATTGGAAGGTCAGTAGTCTGGTAGGAGGGTGTCTGAGAACAGGAGAAGAAAGACCAGAGAAAATGAACAGAGGAGCTCTGGAGTTTAAAGAGATCAGAGAAATGAAGTGGTGGCAGGAACACAGAAAAAAATACAGGCTCAGGGGAAAATACAGCTTCTTCATATGCCAATGAGAAAACCCAGCAGGTAAGGAGGGAAATGATGATGCAGGAGACAGAGGGGAAATTGCTGGAGCCATGTCCTGTGTCAGCGACGGGCATAAGATCCCATGCACAGGGGGAGGAGTGGTTTAGCTGGGAACATAGGCGGCTATCCACAGACAGAGCAAGGAAGTCAGAGAGCCTGGGCCCCGAAGCCGGCAAATTGGGACTTCCAATGTGGGAGCTTGCAGATAGATGTTCTTTCCTGATTGCTTTGTTTGCTCAGTGAATTGGGAAGATCAACAGTTGAGCATGAGGATGGAGAACGAGACACTGGGGCATAAAATAGTTGTCCAGGAGAGTGAGTGGACCGTGGAAATGTCATGTGATTGCCAAGCAGCACCAAGGGCCTGCCGGAGGTTTGTGGTCATAAATTTAAAGTGAGAAACTTAAGGGCACCTAGGTGGCTCAGTCGGTTAAGCGTCTGCCTTCAGCTCAGGTCAGGATCCCGGGATCCTGGGATGGAGCTCCTTGCCCAACAGGGCAGGGGGGTGCGGGCGCTGCTTCTACCTTTCCCCCTGCCCCTCCCCCACTCCCTTCTCATGCTTTCTCTCTCAAATGAATAAATAAAATCTTTAAGAAAATAAATAAAAAAATAAAGTGAGAAATTTCTCCAGCCATGCTGAACTACAGGAGTGTGCAGGTGCAGAACAGGTGAGTGCTCGTGTAAGCAGAGTTAAGGGTTTGCCAAGTGAATACAAGGAAACACAAGAAGGCAGGAGAGTGAAAAGTGTATGCAAAGGGTGTTCACGAAAATGGAACAAAGAATTTAAGGAGTAGGGAGAGGAATATGGAGGGTAAAGAGAAGGCAGGATGAATGGAATGTAGGTTCTGATGGGGCCAAACAATTGTTGGAATTGAGGTACCAGAAAGGGGTTGAACTGGAGGTTAGAAGATGATTAGACCATGAGTTGTCTGTAGGTCGGATTATTTGGAGATTGCATTTATCAGTAAGATGTGGCTAAAGGAAGGTAGAGACAAGGTCATTGAAGGAGAGATGCTCACGGAATGCAGAAGAGAATGTTTTGGAAGAATTCTCTATCTACACTGATACTGAAATCACCAAGAATTATGACAGGGTCATAGGTCAAGAGTATGTATGGTGATCCAGTAGTAAAATCTTCAAGGAATGAAGGCAAGCAATCTTGGGGTTGAGAAATGACTGCAGCAAGCCGTGGTCACCATACTTTGTCTTTCTGTATCATCACAGTGAACTGTGGTATCTTGGTCAATTTCATCTCTCTTACTCTGAGGTTGAGCACACTTTCGGGTATCTCAACTATTTGTATTTCATTTTCTGTGAGCTATCTCTTCATTTCTTTTGCTTCTTTTTCAATGAAGGATGAGCTTTTGTTATTGATTTGTAGGAGTATATATTAAGGAAATTAGCCCTTTGCATTAGTTGCACAGATTTTTTTTTTCTAGTTGATTATTATCTTGGAACTTTTCTTAGGGTGAAACTTGTCCAACCCCTCAATCTTTTAAGTACTCTGGATTTTTATCATATTTAAAAAGGCCTTTCTCACACCAAAACGATTTTTAAAAATTATCCTGTGGTTTTTCTGATATTTTTATGGTTTCATTGTTTACATTTAAATATATGGTCAACAGGGCGCATGGGTGGCTCAGTCAGTTCAGTGTCAGTTGGTTCAGCTCAGGTCCTGATCCCAGAGTCCTAGGATCGAGGCCCTGTTGGACTCTGCTTGACGGGGAGCCGCAGTGATGAAGTTCATATTGCTCCACATCCTCACCAATCCTTACTAATGTCAGTCTTCTTAATGTTTGCCAGTCTAATGGGCACACAGGGAATTTTGTGGGGGGCTTTATTTATTTTTTATTTTTTATTTTTTTTTAAATTTTTATTTATTTATGATAGTCACACAGAGAGAGAAAGAGAGGCAGAGACACAGGAAGAGGGAGAAGCAGGCTCCATGCACCGGGAGCCCGACGTGGGATTCGATCCCGGGTCTCCAGGATCGCGCCCTGGGCCAAAGGCAGGCGCTAAACCGCTGCGCCACCCAGGGATCCCTTGTGGGGGGCTTTAATTTGCGTTTTCCTGATTACTAATGAAGTTGAGCATCTTTTTAATTTATTAGTATTTGCATTACTTCTATTAAGTATATGCTAAAGTTTTTTGCCCATTTTTCTTTTTGAATGGTTTGGGTTTTTTATCCCCAAAATTTTTAAAGATTTTATTTATGTATTCATGAGAGACACAGAGAGGCAGAGACATAGGCAGAGGGAGAAGCAGACTCCTTGCGGGGAGCCCAGTGTGGGACTCTATCCCAGGACCCCAGGATCACAATCTGAGCCAAAGGCAGATGCTCAACCACTAAGCCACCCAGGTGCCTCTTTAACTCTGTTTTATTTAAGAAATCCTTCCCTATGCTGAGTCATAAACATATTCTTCTGTATTTTCTTCTAAAGGTTTTATAGTTTTTCATCTTACATTTCGGTTTATAATCCATGTGGAACTAATTTGGGGGCATGGTATGAATTAAGGGATCAATGTAATTATTTTTTTATTTATGAATCACTGACTATTCTAGTGTCATTTATTAAATAGCTCATCCTTTCCTATTGAGCTGCAGTACCATCTATGTCCTAAGTCAGGTTTCCTTCTATTTATGGGTATGGTTCTAGACTCTTTATTATAGTCCTTTGATTTATTTGATAATTCCTGTGCTAACATCACATTGTTTTAATCACTATAGCTTTATAATAATGATATAAATAAGTGTGTAGGGCAAGTCTTTCCTCTCTTGTTCTTGAGGAGAGTATTGCATTTTTTGGCCTTTTGTGTTTCCATATAAGTTTGGAATCCACCTATAAAATTACACATACACACACATTTTGGGGGGCTTTGATTAATATTACAGTTAACTTGTACTTTAATTTGGAAGGGAATTCACATTTTTATGCTACTGAGTCTTCCTATCCATGAATATGGCTTATCTATTTATGTGTATTTTCTCTAATGCCTTTCAATAAAGTTTTATAATTTTCTTAATAAAGGCCACATACACTTTTTTCATGCAATTCACTCATTCAATAAATATTTATCTGTTCTTATGGAGGGAGAAGACACAGGGGAGATAGGCAAAAACAATCATTCTAAGTACATTAGAATGTGATATATGAAAAACTAGAGAACAATAAAACTAATCAGGAATTTAGGGTTCAGGGAAATGTGATTTTTAAATGGAGTGATCCCAGTAGGCCACATTGAAGGTGGAGTTTGAGGAAAGATTTTTTTTTTTTTTTTGAAAGATTTTTTTTTTAAGATTATTTATTTATTTGTGAGAGACACAGAGAGGCAGAGACATAATCAGAGGGAGAAGCAGGCTCTCTGAGGGGAGCCCCATATGGGACTCGATCTCAGGACCCTGGGACCATGACCTGAGCCAAAGGCAGATGCTCAACCACTGAGCCACCAGGTGCCCCATTTAGGAAAGATCTGAAAAGAGAATGATGGACGCCTGGGTGGCTCAGTGGTTGAATGTCTGCTTTTGGCTCAGGGTGTGATCCCAGGGTCCTGGGACCATGTCCCACATCAGGCTCCCCACAGGGAGCCTGCTTCTCCCTCTGCCTATGTTTCTGCCTCTCTGTGTCTCTCACAAATAAATAAATTTGTCTATCTCATTCTGTGTATCTCTCATGAATAAATAAATAGTAACATCGAAAAAAAAAAGAACTATTTGAAGAGGGAATGAGCCATTCAAGCATATGGGCAGCTTATTTTTAATACAATTTATATTTTGTTGCTATTGCAAATTATATCCTTTGTTATATTTTCTAACTCTTTGTTGATAGTATAGAGAAATGCAATTGATATTTGCATGTGGATCTTTGTCTTTATATTTGTTTTGCTTTTTCTGTACAGACAGCCATCTTATGCAAACCATGACTGTTGGTTTTTTTTTTTTTAATCCAATCCTTACATATTTGATTTAAAGATTTTATTTATTTATTTATTTATTTGAGAGACAGAGAGAGAGAGAAAGTGAGCATGAGTGGGGTGGGGAGTGAGGGGTAGAAGGATAGGGGTGGCAGAATGCCCACTGAGCAGGGAGCCAGATGCTAGGCTCAATGTGGGAGTCCATGTGGGGCTCCATCCCAGGACCCTGAGATCAAGTCCTGGGCTGAAGGCAGATGCTTAACAGACTGAGCCACCCAGGTGCTCCTCCCCCCCTTTTTTCTTATTTTATTGCTCTGACTAGAATCTCAAGTACAGCATTGAATATAAACAATGGCAATGCCATTCTTGTCTTGTTTTTGGTTTTAAAGAAAATGTTTCTGATGTTTTACCATTAAAAACATGTTTAACTATAGATATTTAGTAGCTATCCTCTATCGGGTTAAAAAGGTTTGGTAAGTGATTTTTGTTGGGGATTTTTTAAAATCATGAATGGATGTTGAATTTCACATGTTGCTTTTCTCTACATGTATTGAGTTGATGAGATAGCCTTTCTCCTTCAAACTGTTAATGCACTGAATTTCATTAATGGTTTTCCTAAACTTGAATTACCTGGTATAAACCTAACTTGGTTAATGGTTTACTGTCTTCTCTATATGCTGCAGGATTTGCATTGCTAATAATATTTTTAGAGTTTTTGCATTTATGTTCAACAGTGACTGACTTATAATTATCTTATGATGTCAAGGTATGATTTTGACAGTGGTATATCAGACTCAAGTAATTAAAAGGGGTATGTTCTTTCTTTTACTATTTGCTGGATGAATTTGTGTGAGTTTGGAATGATTTGTTCCTTGAAAATTCGTTGTAATTTGTCTTGAGTTTGTGGGGATGAGGAGAGAATTTTTAAATCATTGACTCATTTCTTTTTAATGGTAATGGATTATTCAGGCCTTCTGTTTCTTGTATACTCTCTTTTGGTGAGTTATATTCTTTAAGGAATTTGTACTTTGTACCCAAGTTTTCAAATTTGTTTCCATAAAGTTGTTCATAATGTTCTCATCTTTTTTATCTCTGCTATATTTTTCCATTCCTGATATTGTTTGTAGCATGTCTTTCTCCTTGATACGTTTTGCCAGCAATTTTTTTAGTACTTTCTAAAAACTAACTTTTCTTTTTTTTTAAAGATTTTATTCATTTATTCATGAGAGACAGAGAAAGAGAGCCAGACACAGGTAGAGGGAGAAGCAGGCTCCATGCAGGGAGCCCAATGTCGGACTCAATTCCGGGATCCAGGATCATACCCTGGGCTGAAGGCAGGCGTTAAACAGCTAAGCCACCCAGGCTGCCAATATCATAAATGAGAGTGGTGACATCACTATAGATTCTAGAGATATTAAATATATTGAGAATATTATGAACAATTTTATGCCAACAAATTCAACAATTTAGACCATTTATATTTAATGTGATTATTGATATGGTTATGAGTCTATCATCTCAATATTTTCTTTAAGCTTGTTCTTCTGTTCTCTTCTTTGTTCTTTTCTTTTTATTCCAGTCTTTTAGATTATTTGGGTAATTTTATTATTATTTCATTTTATTTCCTTTGTTGGCTTATTAGCAAAACTATTTTTGTTATTTTAGTAATTGCTTTAGGACTCATATCTTTAGGTTATTGCAGTCCACTTTCAATTATACCACTTTATCTGTAGTATACTATTGTCATTAATTCTATTTTTTTAAGTTATAAAATCCACAATACATGGATATTTTGCTTAAACAATTATTTCTAAAGAGATTTTAAAAATATGAAAAATATGTTATACATTTACCCAGCCATCTAGTTACCATTTCTAGTGTTCTTCATTCTTTTCTGTAGACCCAGACTTCCATTTTTCTTATGTCTGAAGGGCATCCTTTAATATTTGTTTGTATTTTAACTGGGTATAGAATTCTAGGTTGACTTTTATTGTTAAGATGTTGTTCCACTGTCTTCTCTCTTGTATTTCTGATGAGAAATCTGATACTATTATCTTTGTTCCTCTGTACATAAACATGTCTTTTATTTCTGGCTGCTTTTAAGATTTTTCTCTTTATTCTTTTTTTTTTTAAAGATTGTATTTACTTATTTTAGAGATAGAGATAGAGATGGGAGGGGGAGCAGAGGGAGAGGGATAAGCAGACTCCCTGCTGAGCACAGAGCCTGATGTGGGCCCAATCCCATGACCCTGAGCTCATGACCCAAGCCAAAATCAAGAGTCAGATGCCAAACCGGCTGAGCCACTCAGGTGCCCCTCTTTATTATTCATTTTAAACAACTTGATTATGATATGCATTGGTGTAGTTTTTCTTCATATTTCATATGCTTGGAGCTCATTGATCTTTTTGGATCTATGAGGTTATAGTTTTCATTACATTTGGAATGTTTTTTTAAACATTTTTATTTATTTGGCAGACAGCGTGAGTAGGGGGAGTGGCAGAGAGGGAGGAAGAAGGGGAGGGGGAAGCAGACTCCCTGCTGAGCAGGGACCTTAATGTGGGTTTTGATCCCAGGACCCTGGAATCATGACCTGAGCCAAAGGCAGATGGTTAGCCAACTGAGCTCCCAGCCACCCCTTTCTGGAAAGTTTTTTATCATTATTTTCTCAAGTATTTTTCTGCACACCATCCCCACAGTCCCACTCCTTTGGGGATTCTAATTACTCCAATTACAAATACTAAACTGCTTGAGGTTGTCGTGCAGCTCACTCACATTTCATTTTAGGGGATTTTTGTTTTGAAATGAAAAACATTTCATTTTGGATAGTTTTACTGCCATGCTTCAAGTTCACTAATCCTTTCTTCAGCACTGTTTCATCTGTTGTTAATCCCTTCCAATATATTTTTTATCTTAAATATTGTAGTTTTCATCTCTGCAAGTTTGATTTGTTTCTTTTTTATATCTTCCATGACTCTACTTAAATTTTTGAATATAACAAATACTGTTATAATTACTCTTTTCTTTTAAGATTTATTTATTTATTCATGAGAGACACACAGAGAGAGAGAGAGAGAGAAGCAGAGACACAGGCAGAGGGAGAAGCAGGCTCCATACAGGGAGCCCAATGCAGGACTTGATCCCGGGATCACGACCTGGGCTGAAGGCAGGCGCTAAACCACTGAGCCACCCAGGGATCCCCCTATAGTTACTCTTTTAATGACTTTTTCTGCTATTTCTAACATCTGTGTCTATTCTATTTCAATTGATTGATTATTCTCATTATGGATCATATTTATTTTGCATCTTGGCATGCCTGGTATTCTGTAATTATATGTCAGACATTATGAATTTTTCCTTGTTTGGTGTTGGATATTTTTGTATTCCTATAAATCTTGAGCTTTGTTCTGGGATGCCCCTAGGTCACTTGGAAACAGTTTCATCTTTTTGAGTCTTGATTTGATGATTTTTTTAGATGGTTCCACACCAATACTCAATCTAGGACTAATTATTTCCCACTACTAAAGTAAGACCTTCTTAAGTACTCTAACTAATATCCCATAAATTATGAGTTTTTCAAGCCTAGCTAGTAGAAACAGGCACTATTCCCATCTCTATGTGAGCACCAGGACTGTTCTCTTTATTCCTTTTGGGTAGTTCTTAGTTCTTTGCCTGGCTTTGGGTAATTTCTTCATATGCACACACTGACCAGTCTTATACTAGATAGTCAAGAGATACTCTTAAAATTTTCTGGTTTCTCTTTCTATGTATCTCTTCTATGAAGCTCTGTCCCATGAAGTCTAGCAACCTTGGTTTCTATGGACTCTCAGTGCATCTTTTCAAATCTGGGATCAGCTGGGCTCTGCCTCAGCTCCCCCTCCTATGTTGTAGTATGGAAACTCTCAAATCAATATAATGAGGCATTTGTCATGTTCACCTCATTTATTTCCCATCTTTTAGGGATCACTGTTTCTTTGTTATCTGATCCCCATTACCTTGAAAAAATGTTTTGTGCATTTTGTCTGGTTTGTTTTGTTTTGTCTTATTTGGTTTTCAGGCCACAGGTTTCTGTTACTCCATCTTGGTTAGAAGCACAAGTGTGTTTTTTAATTCCCAAACATGTGGTTTTTTTCTATTTATATTTGTTACTAATTTATAACCTAATTATGTGTCTAATAGATCTACCACTTTATATATTTGTCCATTTAACCAATATTTTTTAAAAAGATTTTATTCATTTATTTGAGAGAGAGAAAGAGAGAGCACAAGTGAGAGGAAAGGCAGAGGGAGTGGGAGAAGCAGGCCCCATTGAAGAGTGAGCCCAATGCAGGACTTGATCCCAGAACCCTGGGATAATGTCCTGAGCCAAAGGCAGTTGCTTAACTGACTGAGCCACCCAGGTGCCCAAGATTGTTGTTTTTTTTTTAATATTTTATTTATTGGGGATCCCTGGGTGGCTCAGCGGTTTGGCGCCTCCCTTTGGCCCAGGGCGTGGTCCTGGAGTCCTGGGATCGAGTCCCGCGACGGGCTCCCAGCATGGAGCCTGCTTCTCCCTCCTCCTGTGTCTCTGCCTCTCTCTCTCTCTCTCTATGTCTATCATAAATAAATAAAATCTTTTTTAAAAAGATTTTATTGGGATCCCTGGGTGGCGCAGCGGTTTGGCGCCTTCCGTTGGCCGAGGGCGCGATCCTGGAGACCCGGGATCGAATCCCACGTCGGGCTCCCGGTGCATGGAGCCTGTTTCTCCCTCTGCCTGTGTCTCTGCCTCGAGGCAGATCCCAATAAATAAAAATTTAAAAAAAAAAGGATTTTATTTATTAATTTGAGAGAGAGAGCACGAGCATGAGCAGGATAGAGGGAAAGGAAGAAGACTCCCCAATGAGCAGGCAGCCCAACATGGGGCTCAATCCCAGGACCCTGGGATCACGACCTGACTGAGGGCAGATGCTTAACTGACTGAGCCACCCAGGCACCCCTAAATCAAGATTGTTAACTGTGTTGTTCAGATCTGTCTTTATTTATCTTTGTCTGCTTGACCTATTAAAAATTGAGAGATGGAGTTCACATGAACTTTCAGTTGATCTTTGTGGGTTTCATCAACTTTTTTTGATATATACATATCAAAAGTTTTACACATTAATATATATTTACTTTTATCAGCATTTGTTGGTCTTTTATTTCTAATATATATTTTGCTTTAAAGTCCATTTTATCTGATATAATTTGCAGACTCTCTTAACTTACTTTTGGTTATATTTGCACCGTATACCTTTATTCATCCTTTATTTTCAATGATTATGTGTCCTTTTGTTTCAAGTATTTCTCTTTTAATAGCATATTGCTGGAATTATTTTTTTCATTCTTTTTTTTAATGTTTTATTTACTTATTCATGAGAGAGACAGAGAGAGAAAGGCAAAGACATAGGCAGAGGGAGAAGCAGGCTCCATGCAGGGAGCCCGATGTGGGACTCAATCCTGGGACTCCAGGATCATGCCCTGGGCCAAAGACAGGCACTAAACTGCTGAGCCACCCAGGCATCCCTGGATTTATTTTTAAAATCCAGTCTACTTTTAACTGAAAATTTAGTCCATTTTCTTTATTGAGATTATTAATTTATTTCAATTATTTTCTACCATCTCACTTTGTGCTCTTTATTTGTTCCACCTCTTCTCTGTTTCTTTGTTTTCCTTTCTTGATATATTAAAAAAAATGAGAATTTTGTTTGATGTAGTGTATGTGTTTCTTACTGCACTTTTGCCTCTACTGGTTTAGAAGTTTAATCACTTAATTTCTATTCTTTTAGCTATTAACCTTGAAATTTACTGTGTATTCATAACAAAGTCATAATTTCTTTCCTAACTAATTAGAATTTCGAATGGTGGTGTGCTGGAGCTGCCTCATACCAGTTCACAAGAGCTAATTGTTAGTATCTCTTCTCAACTCCATATTCAGTGACATCATACTGGTAGCTTGAAATCAGCCATGGGGGGAACATATATAATCATGGAAGTCAACAAACATTATAAATCATGGGTTTTCCCCTGCTGGAGATGATTGTTAAATATTTACCAGCTCACTACTGATCTTAGACCATTCTATTACCACCCCTGCCCTATTTATAAGATCTTTGGTCCAGAATTTTAATTTTTCTAAAATTCTACACACTGTTAATATTTTTAATTATGTATTAATTTTTTCTTTAGCTTTATCAAGGGCTTTTTGGCTTATCTTTTTTTTTCTTGCATCTTACAACTTCCTCTTTGTTCCTTTGGGGTCATTTTCTCTCTTCTGAAGGTCATTTTCTCTCCTTCTGAAGTACATCTTTTAGAAGTTTCTAAAGGTCTATGGTGGTAAACAGCACACTCACTTTTGTTTTTCTATCAATGTCTTTATATATCACTGTCTTTCTTGAAAGATGATTTTCCTGAAAACATACTTCTAGACTTACAGCTTTTTACTTAACACTTTGAAAATGCTTCCATTGTTGCTGCTGAAAAGTGCAGTATAACTGTCATTCTTTTGCAAGTAAACTTTCTTTCCTCTCTGTATAAGAGCTTCTCTCTGTCTTTGGAGTTCTTCAGTTTACTCTAATGTGTCTGTGAAATTTTTTTAAGATTTTATTTATTTATTCATGAGAGACACAGAAAGAGAGAGGCAGAGACATAGGCAGAGGGAGAAGCAAGCCTCCATGCAGGGAGCAGATGTGGGACATGATCCCAGGACTCCAGGATCACAGCCTGGGCCAAAGGCAAGGCAGTCAACCGCTGAACCACCCAGGCGTCCCTGCTTGTGAATTTTTTTATCCTTCTTAGAATTTGTTGCTCTTCTTGTATCTATGGATTTATATCTTTCATCACTTCTGTAACTTGCTCAGCCTTTGCCTGATGTTACATCTCAGTTATATTCTCTCCTTTCCCCTTATGGCACTTCAAATGACACTCCAATTTAGACCTTCAATTCTGTTCTCCATATATCCTAAACAGTTATATATGTCTGACCTATTTTTCTCTTTGTACTGCATTCTGGGTAATTCTTTTTTATTCATCTCCCCAGTCACTAGTTAGTTGCACCTAAACTATTGTTTAATTTATCCAGTGAGCTATTAATTTCAGGGATTTTATTTTCCATTTCTAAAAGTTTTATTTAAAAATTAATTAATTAATTAATTAATTAATTAAAATAAAATAAAATAAAATAATAAAAGTTTTATTTAGTTCATTTTCAAATATGTCTGGTTACTTAGGGGGGGTCTCTTGGTGCTTATTAATTTTTAATTATCTTTTTATTTCTTTAAAATGTTTGTGGTTATTTTTACATTCAGTACTTGATAATTCCAACATGAGAAGTCCTTGGTTTCTATATCTGTTGTTCATTACTTCCGCTGACTCTTATTCATGATGGCTTGTCTCTTTGTCTCGTGTTTTTGTTGTTATTACTGTGGTAGTGATTATTTTAGCTCATATATGGTTGAATCACATCAGGGCCAGAATAAGGTATGTTTTCCTCTGGAAGGATTTTTGTGTGATTCCACCAGGAATAGGCAATGCTACCAAACTGGGATCTCTCTAGGTTCCTCAGAGGATTCAGGGCTCTCGTCTGAAGTGATCCCTATTCTCCATCTCAATGTGTTTATATTGGCATTTGACACCAGTACAACCCTAATATTTGTGCTAGCTCATAGATCATTGTTCCCACTTAGGTTTCAACCTCTTGTTTTTGTCTTTTTTTTTTTTTTTTAATCCTTGGAGATTTTCCTTACCTTTTATTTATTTTTTTAAAAGATTTTATTTATTTATGAGAGACAGAGAGAGAGAGAGAGAGAGAGAGAGGCAGAGACACAGGCAGAGGGAGAAGCAGGCTCCATGCAGGGAGCCCGACATGGGACTCGATCCCAGACCCCAGGATCATGCCCTGGGTTGAAGGTGGCACTAAACCGCTGAGCCACCCGGGCTGCCCTCCTTACCTTTTAGATAAAACTTCAGGATATGGTCAAAACGGGAAGGCTATTTATTTATTTATTTATTTATGTAGGGGATCCCTGGGTGGCGCAGCGGTTTGGCGCCTGCCTTTGGCCCAGGGTGCGATCCTGGAGACCTGGGATCGAGTCCCACGTCGGGCTCCCGGTGCATGGAGCCTGCTTCTCCCTCTGCCTGTGTCTCTGCCTCTCTCTCTATCTCTCTGTGACTATCATAAATAAATTTTAAAAAATTTATATTTATTTATGTAGGCTCCGTGCCCAGCATGGAGCTCAACTCAGGGCTTGAACTCATGACCCTGACATCAAGACCTAAGCTGAGATCAAGAGTCAGACACTTACCTAACTGAACCACCTAGGTACCCCAGGATGGCACTTTAAAGATATGTAATCTACGATAATATTTGAAGAAGAAATCATCTATTTGGAATTTACCCTGGTTAATTAAAGTTAGGAAATATGGGTCCACCTATATTTTTTCTGATGGCTCCAGTTGTCCCAACAGTGATTATTGAATAATCCATCTTTCCCTACCAATAGTAAATATCACTCATGCTGTATTCTAAATGAGTTATTTGTATTTCTGGACTTTCCATCCTATGTCATTATTTCATCTATTTATTCATGTGGGAATGTGATGCTGTTTTAATTTTTGAAGATTTCTAAGATTTTTTTAAGATTTTATTTATTTTTTCATGAGAGACAGAAAGAGAGAGAGGCAGAGACATAGGCAGAGGGAGAAGCAGGCTCCATGCAGGAAGCCCGAAGTGAGACTTGATCCTGGGACTCCAGGATCATGCCCTGGGCCAAAGGTAGATGCTCAACTGCTGAGCCACCCAGGCATCCCAGATTTCTAACATTTTTTTAGTGACAAGTAGATCTACTACTCCTCTGCATTACTCATATTTTAGAATTTTTCTAACTATTCTTCTATTCTTTTTTTTTTTTTTTTTTTTTTTGAGAGAGAGAGAGCCCAAGTGAGGGGAGGAGCAGAGGGAGAGGGAGAGAATCAAACAGACTCCATGCTGAGTGTGAACTTCATATACTGATATGGGGTTTGATCTCACAACTCTGAGATCATCACCTGAGCTGAAACCAAGAATTGAATGCTTAATGGACTGAGCCACCCAAGTGCCCCCCAACTATTCTTAATTATTATTATTTTTTAAAGATTTATTTTATTTATTTATTTGAGAAAGAGAGCATGTGGCAGGGAGGGGCAGAGAAAGGGAGAAGCTTTAGGAGACTTCTGCACTGAGTGCAGAGCCCAATGTGGGGCTCGAATCCAGGACCTGAAATCACAACCTGAGCTGAAACCAAGAGTTAGATGCACAACTGACTGCACCACCCAGGCACCCCTCTTAATTATTTTCCATATTAACTTTACAGTTAAATTATAGGGCAGCCCGGGGCGCTCAGAAGTTTAGCACCACCTTCAGCCCAGGGCCTGATCCTGGAGACCCAGGATCAAGTCCCATGCTAGGCTCCCTGCATGGAACCTGCTTCTCCCTCTGCCTGTTTCTCTGCCTCTCTCTCTCTCTCTCTCTCTCCCTGTGTCTCTCATAAATAAATAAATAAATAAATAAATAAATAAATAAATAAAATCTTTTAAAAAAATTATATAGGTCACAAAAAATTACTGGTCATTTTTTAAACTGTGGTTTAAAAAAACATATAATATAAAATTTACTATCGTTATCATTTTAAAACATACAGTTCTGTAGTGTTAAATATATTCACATTGTTGGGCAACAGATCTCCAGAACTTTTTCTTCCTGCAAAACTGAAACTCTGTACTCATTAAACAACAACTCCCCATTTTCCCCTCTCTCCAGTTCTGATAGCCACCATTCTGCTTTCTGTTTCTCTAAATTTGGCTACTTTAGATACTTCATTTAAGTGGAATCATACAGTATTTGTCTTTATGCAACTGGCTTATTTCACTTAACATATTCTCCTCAAGGTTCATCCATGTTGCATATAATAGGATTTCCTTCCTTTTTAGGGCTGAATATAGTATTCTATTTTACATATATACCACATTCATCCATCAGTGAACATTTGAGTGCTTTCATCTTTTGACATAGTAAATAATGCTGCTGTAAATATAAGTGTAAAAATATCTCTTTGAGATCCTACTCTTTGGATACATAACCATAAGTGGGATTGTTGGATCATATGATAATTTGTTTTTGTTTAATTTTTAAAGAAAGCTCCGTACTGTTTTCCATAGCAGTTGCACCATTCTACAATTTCACCAACAGTGGACAAGGGTTTTAATTTCTCCTCTTCCTCACCAATACTTTTTTTTTTAAATAGTAGCCATCCTAATTGGTGTGAGATGATATCTCGTTGTCTTTTTTTTAAGTTTTGACAGAATATATACACCCATGAAACCACTGTTGCAATTAAGAACAGACAACTTTCATCACCCCAATGTTTTCTCTCTCTTTTTTTAAGATTTTATTTATTTATTCATGAGAGACACAGAGAGAGGCAGAGACATAGGCAGAGGGAGAAGCAGACTCCTTGCAGGGAGCCCAATGCGGGACTTGATCCTGGGACCCTGGGATCACACCCTGAGCCAAAGGCAGATTCTCCACCACTGAGCCAGCCACTCATTGTCTCTTTTTAGAAGATTTTTTTATTTTAAGTGATCTCTATACCAAGTGTGGGGCTCCAGCTCACAACCCTGAGATCAAGTCACATGCTTTATCAAATGAGCCACCAGGTGTCTCAATATCTCATTGTTTTGAAATAATTGTCTCCAATTTTTGTTAAATTATTTATGTCTTTCCAATTCTATTTTTTTGGTTTGTTTGTTTCTGGTATTTTGGAGTTCTATTATAGGTGCATGTGTGTTTATAATTATTATTTCTTTCTGGTAGATTGACATTTTAACATAAAATATCTTTCTTTGTCTCTTGTAACAATTTTATTTTAAAGTCTATTTAATATGATATCAACAAAGATGCTCTAGCTCTCTTTTAGTTAGTTTTTTTTTTTAAGATTTATTTATTTATGATAGACAGAGAGAGAGAGAGAGAGAGAGAGGCAGACACAGGAGGAGGGAGAAGCAGGCTCCATGCCGGGAGCCTGACATGGGACTCGATCCCCGGACTCCCAGATCATGCCCTGGGCCAAAGGCAAGCACTAAACCACTGAGCCACCCAGGGATCCCCTAGTTTTCTTGATATATCTTTTCCAACCTTTTTATTTTCAACCTATTTCTATCTTTGAATCTAAACTATGCCTTGCATAAACATCACAGTTAGATTATGTTTTTAATCCATTTTGCCAATCTCTGCCTTTTAATTTGAGTATTTAATTCATTTACATCTAATGTACTTACTGCTAAAGTAGAATTTATATCTGCCATTTTACAATGTGTTTTCTATCTTATTTCCTCTTTTCCTCTATTATTGCCTTTTTGTGTGTGTTAAATTGATATTTTCCAACATACTGTTTTTTTTTTTTTAAGATTTTATTTATTTATTAATGAGAGAGAGGTAGACACACAGGCAGAGGGAGAAGCAGGCTCCATGCAGGGAGCCTGATGTGGGACTCGATCCTGGGTCTCCAGGATCAGGCCCTGGGCTGAAGGTGGCGGCGCTAAACCACTGAGCCACCCGGGCTGCCCCCCCCCCTTTTTTTTTTTTCAGTATGCTGTTTTAATTACATTGTTGTTGTTACTCTATATTTTTAAAATTTTTATTTATTTATGATAGTCACAGAGAGAGAGAGAGAGAGAGGCAGAGACACAGGCAGAGGGAGAAGCAGGCTCCATGCACCAGGAGCCCAACGTGGGATTCGATCCCGGGTCTCCAGGATCGCACCCTGGGCCAAAGGCAGGCGCTAAAGCACTGCGCCACCCAGGGATCCCCTGTTGTTACTCTATTTTTAAGTAATTTTCTTGGTAGTTGTCCTGGAAATTACAATTAATATCTTAATTAATTAATTAACTAATTTTTAAGATTTTATTTATTTATTCATGAGAGACAGAGAGAGAGAAAGGCAGAGACATTGGTAGAGGGAGAAGCAGGCTCATCTCAGGGAGCCTGATGCAGGACTCAATCCCAGAGCCCCAGGACCATGCCCTGAGCCAAAGGCAGATGCTCAACCACTGAGCCACCCAGGTGTCCCTAATATCTTAATTTAAAACAATTGAATTTAGGGGTGCCTGAGTGGCTCAGTTGGTTAAACATCTGACTTCAGCTCAGATCATAATCTCAGAGTCCTTGGATTGAGCTCTGCATCAGGCTCTACACTCAGTGGGGAGTCTACTTGTCCCTCTCCCTCTGCTCTTTCCCCCACTCGTGCACTCTCTCTCTCTCTCAAATAAATAAAATCTTTTAAAAATCTAATTTAGATGATTATCGACTTAATTTCAATATATACAAAACAATACTTTTTTTAAAAGATTTATTTATTGGGGCAGCCCGGGTAGCTCAGCGGTTTAGCGCCACCTTCGGCTCAGGGTATGATCCTGGAGTCCCGGGATTGAGTCCCATGTTGGGCCCCCTGCATGGAGCCTGCTTCTCCCTCTGCCTGTGTCTCTGCCTCTCACTCTTTCTCTCTCATGAATAAATAAATAAAATCTTATTTAAAAAAATAAAGATTTATTTATTTATTTATGATAGACAGAGAGAGAGAGAGAGGCAGACACAGGAGGAGGGAGAAGCAGGCTCCATACCGGGAGCCTGACATGGGACTCGATCCGGGGACTCCAGGATCTCACCCTGGGCCAAAGGCAGGCACTAAACTGCTGAGCCACCCAGGGATCCCCCAAAACAATACTCTTAATAGAGCTTCATTGCCTCCTTTCTCCTTTGTTATATCCCTGTCAATCCCATTGTATCTATATGCATTATAAACCCATCAACACAGTTTTATAATTACTGCTTTACGCAATTTTCTTTGATAGATTTCCTTTTTTAGAGCAGTTTTAGATTTACAGCAACAGTGAATGGAAAGTACAGGGAGTTCTCATATACTCCTTGCCCCCAAACATGTATAGTTGCCTTTTTTTTTTTTTAAGATTTTATTTACTTGTTTACTTTAGAAAGAGAGAGAGAGCACATGCACATGTGCATGAGCCGGGGGAGGGGCAGAGGAAGAGAATCTCAAGCAGAATCCCCACTGAGCACAGAGCCTGACTCAGGGCTCTGTCTCACAAACCTGAGATCATGACCTGAGCTGAAACCAAGAGTCAGAAACTTAACTGACTGAGCCACTCTGGTGCCCCTGTAGTTGCCTTTTTTTTTTTTTTTTTTTTTTTTTTGTCGTTGCCTTTTAAATTATGTAGGAAGACAAAATAGTTACAAAAATATATTTATAATGTCCTTTATGTTTACCTGTATAGTTGCTTTTACCAGTACTCTTTTTTCTCCATGTGGATTTGAATTACTCTCTCATGTCCTTTCATTTCAGGTTGAAGCATTGCCATAAATATTTCCTATAAGAAAGATCTAACTAACTTCAAGAAAGTTCACCACCAAGTGATGAATTCCTTTAGTTTTTGTTTATCTGAAAATTTTGTAATTCATCTTTCATATTTATTTAACTTTCCAAAAACTTATGCTTCGTGTTTGAAGGATACTTTTGTTGGTATAGAATTTTTGGTTGACAGTCATTTTCTTTCACTACTTTGAATGTCATCCCATAACTGTGTGACCTCCATAGTTTCTGATGAGAAGTCAGCTGTTAATCTTATTGAGGCTCCCTGTAGGTAATGAGTTGCTTTCTGTTGCTTCCCAGATTCTTTGTCTTCAGCTTTTGACAGTTTGAGTGGGATGTGTCTACATTGTGGACCTCTTTGAATTATTACTACTTGGTTTTCTTTCTTTCTTTCTTTCTTTCTTTCTTTCTTTCTTTCTTTCTCTTTCTTTCTTTCTTTCTTTCTTTTTTTTTTTACTACTTGGTTTTCATTTAGCTTCTTGGATGCACAGAATAGGATTTTTCACCAACTTTAGGAAGTTTTTGACAATTATTTCTTCAAACATTCTTTCTGCCCATTCTCTTTCTTCTCTCATGTTGAGGTATCCATTATGAATATATTAGTATACTTGATGGTTTCCCACAACATCTTAGACTTTGTTCATTCTTTGTTCTTTTTCCTCTCCTCCAGAACTAGATAATCTCAACTGACCTACTTCAAATTCATTGACTTTTTTTCTTCTGTCAACTCAGATGTGCTGTTGAGTTTGTCTATAATTTTTTCATTTCAGTTGTCCTTCTCAGCTCCTGAATTTATTTTTTAAAGATTTTTAAATCTTTATTTAGGGGCACCTGGGTGGTTCAGTGGCTGGGCACCTGCCTTCGTCTCAGCTCATGATCCCAAGGTCCTGAGATCAAGTCCCGCATCAGGCTCCCTGCTGGGAGCTTGCTTCTCCCTCTGCCTATGTCCCTGCCTCTCTGTGTGTATGTCTCTCATGAATAAATAAAATATTTTAAAAAATATATTCTGTTTATTTGAGAGAGACAGAGGGAATACAAGTGGGGGGAAGGGCAAAGGGAGGGGGTAAGCGACCACCAGGTGCCCCACAGTTCCAGAATTTAAATGTTCTTTTTTTAATAATTTGTATCTCTTTATTAATATTCTCTATATGGTGAAGTATTCTCATACTTCAATTTTTTGAACATGGTTTCCTTTAATTCTTTAAACATTTATAATGGCTGGTTTAAAGTCTTTGTATAGTAAATCTAGTATGTGGGCTTCTTCAGGGACAATTCCTATTGATGTTTTATTTCTCATGTATGGGCCATACTTTCCTGTTTCTTTGCATATCTCATAATTATTCATTGAAGGGGCAGCCCAGGTGGCTCAGTGGTTTAGTGCCATCTTCAGCCCAGGGCCTGATCCTGGAGACCCGGGATCAAGTTCCACGTCAGGCTCCTTGCATGGAGCCTGCTTCTCCTTCTGCCTGTCTCTCTCTCTCTCCCTCTCTCTCTCTCTCTCTCTGTATCTCTCTCTCTCTGTGTGTGTGTGTGTGTGTGTGTGTCTATCATGAATAAATAAATAAAACCTTTAAAAAATAATTATTCATTGAAAACTGGGTATTTTTATAATATTGTGTAATAACTGGAAATCACATCCCCCTTCCCAATGTTTGTTGCTGTTAATATCTGTTTACTTTATGACTTTTATGTACTAATTCTATAAAGTTTTGGTTCAATTAGCTTAGTGGTCAGCTTATGATTGGACAGGCATTCCTAAATGCCTTACCAATTTGTCTTCAATCATTTGCCAAATCATTTGCTGCATATGTGTTGGGGCATGCCTTCATTGTTCCAGCAATTTACAACTCTGACTTAACTTCTACTTCCTACTTGTGCAGGTTTTAGGATCAGCCAGAGATGAGAGACTAGGGTCTTCTAAGATCTTTCCTGGACATGTGCTCTTTCCTGCACATTTACATGGCTTCCTAGATCTCCAGGAATATATGAAAGGTTCTCAGAGCCACCGTATGAACATGTCGTTCCCAGTTTTTCCTTTAAAGTTTTTGACCAGAGTCTTGTTTGCCCCAACTAGTGTCATTGCCTCCAGCAACAGCAATGTTAAACAATTGCCAAAGGTTGTTCTCAACAAACACCCCAAGGATAGGGATTTTCCCACTAAGCAAACTCTGGCTCAGATCAAATGACTATTCCAGTGAATGGGGTTGTCAGGGAGCTGCCAGAGAGATCAAATTTGACAGTTGTCTGGGAGTATACATTGAGAAGCTCCAGTCTTCTCCTTCCAGTGGCTACTAGGCAGCTAGTTTTCCCAGCTACCATGGTTGCAGTGCTGCTGGTTTTCAAGTCTACTGCACAGCTAAAAAGAAGGGGATGGGGAATAGGGCAAATAAAAATATTGCAAAGCTCTCTGTTAGTAAAATTCAGCCATTTCTTTTGAATAAATACTCCTTGCATTGTGCAAAACTTTTGTTAATTTCCAAGTTCTGAAAAAGTTTATTTCAACAGTTTTTGCCTGTGTTCCTCTTGCATTATCAAGGAATGGGTTTTCATAGGTCATTTCTCTGCAATTCTCAAAATCCTATCTCTGCAATTGATATATTTTTAAAGATTTTATTTATTTATTCATGAGAGACACACACACAGAGAAAGAGAGAGGCAGAGACAGAGGCAGAGGGAGAAGCAGGCTCCATGCAGGGAGCCCAACATGGGACTAATGCAAAGCCTTTGTATAATAATAGAAGAAAATAAAGATCAATGTAAAGCTTTAAGACAACACTCAGTAGAAATCTCTACAAGGATAGAAATTTTCTGCACTGACCAATGTGGTAGCTAACAGCCACATGTAGCTATAGGGCACTTGACATGTAGCTACTATGACCGAAGAACTGGATTTTTAATTTTATTTCATTTTAATTAATTCAAGCTTTGCCACATGCAGCTACCATATTGGGCATCATAGTTCTAAGACTAAATATTTTCTTGATTGGCCTGGTGTAGGAGTGGGTGGGGAAGACTCCCTCTGGTGGGAAGTCTACAGCTCTTCTCTTCTGGCTCGCAGGGGTGGACTGGAGCTGTGGGATACGCATGCACTCTGGCATGTAGTTGTGCCTGGTACACAGCGGATATTGTAGTGATACTGTTGAAACAGGTTGTGTCTGAGCTACCTGACAGAGGTAAGTTTTATTCTACCCTGTTGTGGGCAAGCTTAAATACAGTCTCTAGGTCAGGTACAATCTAACAAATGCAATGATAAGAAGGGAGCTGCTAGAGAATCAACTTTCCTTCTTAACAGTCAATGCAATAGTCACTGTTTTTCTGCATAGCCACAAAACAAGCTCACGGTACTGTCCACCTCCTTCCACTCTTTCCAGTGGGGTCTTTGCTTCCACACTGCTGCTGTTGCAAACACAGGCTTCTGTCTGGGGCCCATTCTGGCAATTTTCCTTGGTGTCCTAGAACCTCACTACTGGGTCAGTACTGTGGTAAGACTGAGGTTCCCTCTTGCCTGCAGAATGAATCGCGCTTCCTTCCCTACTCCACTTCTTTCAGAGCTGAGAGCATTTGGGAGAGAGATTGAGAACCAGATGGCATTCGTGTGAGATTTCCTCATGACTTCCATGGCTCCCCAAGCCTCCCCTAGTGGGACCACCCAAAGACAGGAGTCTTCAAGCCACCCCTAATTCAGAACAAATTTAAGGGAAAATCTCTGGGCAACTGAACCGGGCCCCTACACTGGGAATAGAACTATGGACAATGACCCCAGAGGATATTGGAGGAGAGAAGAAGTGCAGGATGAGGAAGTCTGGGAGACCATAATAGGTGGAATGGGAGATGGGTGGCAAATCACTGTCTGCAATTTGAATGATAAATTCTCTCCATAAAGTTAAGAGTTATTCAGAGTTGGGAGACTCAAGCCAATGTAGACTGGCCAGACGACTTGGAGCAAGGCCCCTACCTCACTCAGCTCCAGTTGCCTCATAACAGGGAGCTGACTCTTAACCCCCCGGAAAGGAATGTTGCGAAGTAAGGCGTCCTTATGCAGGTTCTGCACAATATCATTTCTTACCCCACCCCGCCCTCAGCCTGATTGCCTGTCTCAGAGAATTAGCCTCAACAGCACCAAGACAGTCAGTTAGAGCTAGGGGAAAGCTTCCTGACTGATATGGTCACAGATGAGCAGGAGTGGAGTGGGAGCCTCTGCCAAGGGTCCTGTGATGTCTGGGCTAGGAATGGAACTGTCTCTGAATGGGAAGGGGGCAACTCTCAGCCTTCTGTCCTCTCTGCTCTGGGTCACGGGGACGTTAAGGAAAGAGCCAGGCCTTGCTAACCCCCAACCTCTGCCTCTCACATGATTCATAAGTAGGAGGTGCCAAGGTTTCTGCTTGGGAGCCTGGCTCACCCACCCAGAGCCAGAAGAACACACACCTTCCCTTCAGTCTTGGGACCCCTCCATTCCCCTTCATATCACCAAATTAGTTACCAGCACATCTCCTACCTCTGTGGAGTCCACCTGCCCATCCATACCCTCAGTTCCCCATCCCCTCCTGCCTTTTCTCCATCCCTGCTCCTCTTCTGTTCTTCCCTTGGAACCCAGTGTCCTGCATCCAGAGAGGACTCTCAAGGCTAAGGGGACACATGGGGGATGTGTGTGTATGTCTGTGTCCACATGGGCACAAAATGGGCTTCGTGCTCAGGGACCCACTGTAACCGCGCTCCAGCCTGGCCCTGCTGCTCCACGTGGGGTGCCCAGAGGACTCCCACTAGCAGCCCCTCTATCCCTCTGGGAAGTGGAGTCACCACTGCTCTTCATGGGCAGCTGGGGGCCCCTGTAGCAGTCTCTTTACCACCTCTCCCCCTCTCCTCAGGCCCCATGCCCAGCCCTGAGGTTTGGAGAGCCTAGTAAGTGCCCTATCAACATGTTAATCAAATTACTTAGGAGCTAAAATTGACGCTGTTCATTAATTATACAAGATTATGCTAATTGTGCATGCAAATGCATGCAGGGGAACAGAAGGTGTTCAGGCGCATGGTGGGCCATTAGCATAGAGGATGGGGTGCGGGTGCATTGGCATGCTAATGTATGCGTCCCAGCTATTTATAGGCCCCCAGCCCATCTGCACTGCAGCCACCTCTGCCCCAAGTAGGGATCATGGTGGGGAGGCCAGGTCCAGGCCTGGCAGGTGGCTATGGCCCTGGAGACACTTGGCTTTGGCTGCTGCCCCAGGCTGAGATCAGGAAATAGCGTGCCACCCCATCTGGGCCACCCCAACCTGGACCTGGATTATCACACCAACCCTCTTGCTTCCATCCCTTTTTCTAGCCTAGGCCTTTTGGAGGCAAAATGCTTCCAAACGACATAGCCGATATGGCACCCTCTACTGACTCCCCATCACCCGGAGGATCCAAATCCTGTAGGATTTGGTGCAAACCCCCAGGCCCTGGTCCACAGCTCTCCTCCTCCATCTTGTTGGGTAGCATGCATGGGAAAGTGTGCCATGCATGCCCCCAGTCCTCAGCAGGGCTATTTATTCCCTCTGCATGAAGGGCCCCCCTGCCTCTTACTCCTCTTTGAGGGAAAATGCCCCTGGTCTTTCAAGGTCCCAAATGCCTGAGATAAAATGTGATCTCTGGGAGCCCTTCCGTCTCTGCCAGGCAGAGTGGCTGCTGCAGTTCCCCTGGGCAGGTCATCCTGCTGTGTCCACCACTCTATCGTACTGACTATACTTTAGGTTTCTCTGTTTCCTGCTAGACTGTAATTTTCTCAAGACCTTGTTTGCCTCTTGATTGTGCTGCCTGACACACATAAGGTGTTTAATACATCTTTTTAAATGGGTGTGTCAAATAAATGAGGGGATGAATGGCCCAGCCGCCGTATCCTTGCCTGTCCTTGAGCTGGGGGCAGGGAGCAGCAGCAGACAGTGAAAATAGGGCACAGACCTTGCCCCCAGAAGATGTTCTGTTTCTTCTGAGACTCATGAGCTCAAAGGCAAGCAGTTTCCAGTCAAAATTAGCAGAGGACTCCCCTGGCCCCAATTCCCCATCCCAGGCTGTAATGCCAGCTGTGCACTTAGAAATAAAAATCCAGTTTTATTTTACACCTTGCTCCCCATCTGTTTTCTTTCCCAAGGCAGTCACAGGACACTTGTTTGGAACACTCTGCCCCAACTCATATATCCATTCACATCACTTCCTCTTTCTTGATCTGTACTATCCAATATGGTTGGTAGCCATAAGCCACATGTGAGTATCTCAGTTCAAATTAAAATGAAACCATGGGGCACCTGGCTGGCTCTGTCAGTGGAATGTGAGACTCTTGACCTCAGGGTTGTGAGTTCAAGTCCCATGTCGGGTGTAGAGATTACTCAAAAATAAATTTAAAAATAAATAAGTAAAAGCAAATAAATTAAAATGAGACAAAATTGCAAACAGTTTCTCAGTCACACTGGCCACGTGTCAAGTGCTCAAGAGCTACATGTGGCTAGTGAACATCATATTGGGAAAGGCTCTCTTGGCCAGCACTTGCAATCTAGACCTCCGTAGCCTGGCTCCTGATGGTCCTGTAGCTGTAAGCATCCTTGGACTTTAGTCCTGCTCTTTTGATTACTAACAGCTTTGCCTCTGGAAGTAGGAACGTGGTTTCTGCTCAGAGTGCGTCTCTCATGGGATGTCAGGAGGGTAAAGATGGTTCAAAGGTGTGCAACCTGGTATCTTATAGGATGAGATTCCTAGAAGCAAAGCTGAAGATGGGGGTGCTTGTGAAAGGGATTTTTACAGGGCAGCCCGGGTGGCTCAGTGGTTTAGCGCCGCCTTCAGCCCAGGGCCTGATCCTGGAGACCTGGGATCGAGTCCCACGTCAGGCTCTCTGCGTGGAGCCTGCTTCTCCCTCTGCCTGTGTCTCTGCCCCTCTCTCTCTCCCTGTGTCTCTCATGAATGGATAAATAAATAAAAATCTTTAAAAAGGGGGGGGAGGGATTTTTATTGGAGGAGAGCCCTGGGAAGAAAAAGAGAGGAACAACATCTGGAGGATAAGATTAGCAAGGAGACAGTCTCAACTGGAGTCTAACACCATCCTGAGCCCTTGGGGGAGTTCTGGAACCTGAAAAGCACAGGGAGTTGGTCCTCTGTGTGATGTCAGTCTGTCTTTGGCTGCTTGTGAGGAGCATCTGCTTCTAGCTGAGGATAATTTGTAGTGGGGGCAGCTGTGAGCCCTTTAACAGCCAATGCTCACAACGGCGGGGGGTCGGGGAATCCAGCAGGCACCCACCCACGCTGTGGCACCTGGACACTGCTTTCTACCCCCCACTCCCAGGAACCTAGGGTTTGCGAGTGGACTCACATCACTCACCTCCACATTTTCCTTCCTCTTCTGAGTAAAGTGCTGTGCTGGAGAGTTTTCCTTATGCAGTGGTGTCACCCCTGAGAAGTTATGTATACATCAGATGTTTGCACCAGAGTCACATTCCACCCAACATTTGCTTCCATTGACAAGGAAGGTTCATTTTCATTTCATCTAGAGTTGTTTTTACAGGGAGAAATAAAACGCATTTATAGGAACGATGGGAAAGGCTAAGCTATGTTCAGGATGTGGTAAGGCAGGTGTGCGAGCAAACTGCTCTTACCTTTCACTTAAATCATAGGCGCCCGAGTCATGATGCAGAACTAACCACCCTTGAATTGCCTTATTAGCTGGATGACCACCGTCCACAGCGCTTTGTCTGGTCTCTCTCTTTTTATTTATTTATTCATGAGAGACACACAGAGAGGCAGAGACATAAGCAGAGACAGAAGTAGTTTCCCTCTGGGGAGCCTGATGCGGGAATCAATCCCAGGACCCTGGGATCACGAACTGAGCCAAAGACAGACACTCAACCACTGAGCTACGCAGGTGCCCCTTTTCATCTGTCCTTTATTAACCTTTTTATAATGGGGAATGTTGAACATCTAGGCCAGAATAGAATAATGAACCACCAGTATCCTTCCCTGAATTTCAACAGTGACCAGCTCTTCTTGGCTCATCTTGTGCAACGGGTCTTTAATCCCAAACGCCTTCTCAGGCTGACAGCAACAGCCACAACAGCCAAAGACTCCCAGATAGGAGCAAGGGGACCTGAGTCTCTTTGCATCCTTGCTGGATTTGTGACCTTGAGAAAAATGCCATGAAATGGCTAAACGTGTCCCTGTACCGCCTGCCTCTCAGGGCTGCTTTGGAAGGAGGCTCATGGCTGGGGCAGGTTGGATGGACTCTGAGAGCCCCAATTATTTTTTTTAAGATTTTATTTATTAAAAAAAAAAAGATTTTATTTATTCATTCATAAGAGACACACACACAGAGAGAGAGAGAGAGAGAGGCAGAGACACAGGCAGAGAAAGAAGCAGGCTCCATGCAGGGAACCCAATGTGGGACTCGATCCCAGGTCTCCAGGATCACACCCTGGGCTGAAGGCAGGGGCTCAACCGCTGAGCCACCCAGGTGTCCCTGAGAGCCCCAATTAGAGAGAATTTTCCATGACTCCTGTCAATATCAGGGTCAGAGAGTCCCAGGCCTGTGTCCAGACTTCGGTGTTTACTATGACTTTGTCATTTATTCTCACTTATCCTTGGTTTCCTCATCTGTGAAGTGGGAATGATTGCAGACCTATACCACCTCTGGGTTATGAGAGGATTTAACAAGGTAATGCCAATGATGAGCTCAAGAGAGTTGTAGGCTCCTGGTAAGTGCTTGAGAGATTAGACCTGGATCACTTTTTACTTTGGGGTGTTGGGACAGGAGGGGGGTACTTTTGTATTTCATTTGTAATTCATGCTCGTGTTTTCTTGGTATGTTTCTTACAGTAAGTCTGATGGACTAATGGCAGGTCTTTTCACCTTTCTCTCGCTCCTCTTCCTGTGAGGCCTAGATGAGGAGACATGCCCTCTTAGAGCCTCATGGCCACAGCAGGGATGGCTCTGGGCACAAGTCCTGCCCTGGCCCAGGGAGTCTCCTAAAATGCTCACTTCCTTGGGGAGACTCAGGTCAGCCAGGGCTGTGTACTTAGCCTGGTTTTGCTTCCCCAGAGCCCAAACTAAGCATGGACATGGGGCACTGGAGGCTCACTTCCAAACTCATGCTGAGGGCTGCTCAGAAAATGCCCCTCCCCCTGCCCCCGCCAGGCTTACCCAAGTTTGGCTGGTGGCTGCTTCCCAGCTGACCAGCAAGGCTTCACAGCCTTTCAACAAAGTATCCCATCTCCTGCCTCTGGTTCCTGTGGGATGTCCCAGAACTTGGTCCTCACTTACCCAGACCCTACCAGGCTCTTTCCAGGGAAGGGGAAGAGAGAAGAAATGGGGTATGTAACAACACTGGAATACAGTTGCCAAATTAGCTACAAAACTAGTTAATGTCTGTAGGATGATACAATTACAAACTTTAGGGCTAATTTCTCTACCAAACAAATTATTTACTTCTCCCAATAAAAATCATTTGCATCTTAGCAATTTCCTGCAAATTAACCCACCTTTACAGAGTCTAGGCCCTGATCAGTAGCAAATACAAGTCCAAGTTACTTTCCCCTAGAGAATTAGATAACACTTGGGTGACTTTGCTAACAAGTCTCTAGAGCAGCACTGTCCAGTACAAATCTAACACAAGCCACAAATATAATTTTATATTTTATAGTAGCCTCATTTTCAAAATAAAAAGAAACTGGTAGCATTATGACAATATAGTGTATTTAATCCAATATATCTAAAATATTATTTTAACATGTAGTCAATACAAAAATATTACTAGTCAGCTATTTTACATTCTGTGCTTTTTATTCTAAGTAAATCATTGAAATTCAGTGTGAATTTGATACTTACATCTCAATTCAAACCACATTTCAAGGGCTCAGTGCCACATGGGGCTAGCGGCTGCCCGCTGTACTGGACAGTGTTGTTGTAGAGCAGTGCCTCTCAAATTTTAGGAGGCATCAGAATCACCTGGCTTATGAAAACACAGATGCCTGGGCCCCACCTGAAGCATCTCCAGCGGCGGGGCGGTGGGGGGGTGTCTGAAATTCTGCATTTTCAGCAAGTTCCCAGGTGAATCTGCTGCTGCTGCTGCTGCTGGTCTAGGTGGCACACTGAAAACCACTGTCCCAGGATGACTTCGAAAGGACTCATAGTCATCATTTTGCCTCATTTTCAAGTTGTGGGTCATTTTTCTTAATGCCCCCTGAGGCGGGAGCGGGCATCAGGAGGTGCACCATGGTAGCAGCCCACGCTCTGGAGACTTGTTTGCATTGGCTCTGCCCCTGACTGGCTGAGAGCAGCCTCACAGACTACCAGTTGGCAGCTGTAACATCGCTGCCACTGACTGCCTGCAGCTCTAAGCTAGAAGTTCAGGGGGCAGGGAAAGGGGACTGACGCCCACGGAGCACCCAGGCCTTGTGTGGCTGCTCCTTGCACCCTGCAGGTAATGTCACCCAGGCTTAAAAATGGAGATGTTCTGGGGGCGGGTCCCCATAGATGGAGGTGCAGGCAAGGCCTTGGGGCTCTGAGGGAGGGGCCGTCCCTGAAGTCTAGAATGGCCAGAAAAGCCTGGCCAGACAGGGAGTGGGGGGTGGTGTAGACCCAGAACAAATACTACCATGATTTATTTCTGGAAGTGAGTTATACTGGAAGGAAGAAGGATGGGGAGACGTGCTGAGGAAGGGCTGCGGGGGCTCCCAGGGGTGCAGGTGGGGGACAGGCCACTGCAGGAAGCAGCAGTGAGGCCATGGGAGGTTGGAAATAAAAGATATCCCAGAGGCTGTCCTTAGAAGGTGCCTCAGCAGCCAGCAGTTGCTGCTGTCTGCTGTTCTCCTGGTGGCTGGAGATGGATGCTTAGAGACGCAGGATTCACCCCAGACCGCAGAGTGAGTCGACACCTGGGCTAGAGCCCATATCTCAGGAAACATTTCCTCTGGATTCTGTACGTTTGGGAGTGGGGTTGGGTGTAGTGGGCATGTGTGTAGATGCAAGAGAAGCATGTCACCTTTGGGACAACTCCCATGCTTGCATCATCAGCTATATCTATGAGCTAGCATTAATCCCCTTCGGGACAGGGACTGTTCCTGTCCCAATGTCTGGATGTCTGCCCTCCTCCTTCTAGCACCTCATAAAGGACTGAGCACATGAATATGGAATTGAAATGAGGTGGATTGTACCACGTGTGATGATTGTGTCTACACTTTATGTCATGTAAATGTGGGGCATACATAAGGTGACTACTATGGCCATAAGGGTGTTGACACCATGACATGTCTCATATGGATATAGGAAATCATTATTATGCCAGATAATGTGAGATAAATGGAGTGTCTATACTGTTTGGGAGCATTTGAGGTGACTGCACTTTGGGATGACCTACTGAGTATACAGGGCATCTGTACTGGGGTGACTACTGTTTGGGAGCATATAAGCTATCTGCACTGCAGTGTACCCAGTAGGGGTGAATTTGGGGTGTCTACATGGTGGGTGTGTACCATTTGGGGTCATATGAGGTACCTGCATTTTGGAATGCTCCTCTTCGGGGCCGTATAGAAGGTCTACACAACATGAAAGTATTTTGAGGGGACGTTCATTGTGGATGGAAATGTGTGCGGATATAATGTCCCTATAGAAAGGAAAATGAAAGGAGTTCCCAGAAGGGTATTCACTGGGTGGAGGAATATGACAGGTGGTAAGATGTCAGCAGTGTGGACAGAGGCCAGGCCTGGGTAGAGGTAAATCTCCAGGAAAATGACTGGTTCTAGTGCCTAATGAGAGGCTGCCCCTTGGGACACCTCATTCCAGGGATGGTACCCATCCCTACCAGCACTTAGGGACCTCCTCTTTGGGAAGTAACTTATAGAATCTGTGACAAATCTTCCTCTGAATGTGAAGTTCATGCTTGCAGGCTTTGGAGACAACTCTAGGGAGTTAAATTAGATATTCCAATTACTGTAAGTGAAAAGGAGGTATTCATTGTGTATATGTACAGCGTGTCTGACAGGTACACCATGTGTGTGTGATGGGCATAGGCTCTGTCTGATGAGGTTTTTGCTATGAGAATAGTGAATGTGGAACATGTGCAAAAGAGATCTGAGTGAGTTGTGCTGTGGCAGGGGGTCTGCTACATGTGAGTGAGATCTGTGTGCAAGAGGGATTTGTTGGTGGGATCTACTGTGAAGGAGGAAGGGTGATCTGCTTGCTCTGTGTGATGACTATACAGCATTTGCAATGACTGTATTTTGGGTAATCATATACTACATAAAGTGGTATATTAATAGATATACTCTCATATTCCTTCTGTGCATATATAAGATGGGCATACACTGCACATGATGGGTGTAGACTCTGTGAGTAGTACACCATATGTGTATGATGACTATGGGCTGTATGTAGAATATGTGTCGTATATGTCCTGTGAAGGGTATACCCTGAGCGTAGGGGGTATACACTGTGTGTTGGCTCTATCTTGTGAGTAACAGTGTATAAGGCATATACTACACATAATAGGTGTATCATTATGAGTATACATTGCATGGGTGATATAGTATATTGGGAGGAGGGATATGCCCTGTGATGTGGATGCACTGTTTGTGTGATGCACATATACTATGACAAATATACATGTGGGATGAGTTCACAGGTAAGCGTGAGTACATACTACATACATATGGCATATACATCATGCGGTGGGTATAATTCATGAGTAGTAGATATATATATGTATACACACACATATTATTTATGGTGAATATCCTTTGCGTGGATGTGATGAGTATATACCTTGTGGGATAAATAAGCACTGTGTGATCCTACACTGGGCACAGGGGTGGATATTCTGTGTTGTGAATGAATTGTTGGGAAGGGTCTACTTGGTGTATATCAGGCAATCTGTATATATGCACTATATATATATGGTGGTGGGAACATGGGATGTGTGCCTTGTGTGAGCCGGCAGGGCAGAGCGGAGTTGCCCCACTGGGAAGGGGCATGGAAGGGGAGGGAGCAGTTGGCACTTCTTCCATTCCCAGACCCCTTAGCCCAGCCCTTGAGCCCACCTACCACACTGTTTCAGGTTCTTTCTCAAGTTCTTCCTCAAGTGCAACCAGAACTGCCTAAAGAATGCGGGGAATCCCCGAGACATGCGCCGCTTCCAGGTGGGTCTGGGAGAGGGGTCCCCTTGTGCACCCACCCAGGATGCACAGCCATCCTGATGCGGTGGGTGGGAAAGGCTGTGGTCTTGCCACCCTGGGAGAAGCCTCAAGGCAGATCTCTGCCCAGCCCCGTGCTTCAGGGCCTGGTGCCTGCTGGGGGTAGGGCAGCTCCATCTCAACTTATGCTGGCTGCCAAGGGAGGCTTCATTAGAGTCCCACTTAAGGAGATGCTAATTGTGACATTTTTACATGATTAACGACCCAGCTAATTTGCATAGCGTGAAGCAGAGAGCAGCTGCCCTTACCACATCCCCAAGCTGCATACCCCTCCCAGTGAAGGGTGGGAGGGAGAGGAGGCAGCCCCAATTTCCTCCCAAGGGGGGCGGGGAGCTCCTGCTGATGGCTTCTCTGGCTGATGCCATCTCCCCACCTTAGTCAAAAATCTCACTCCCACTTGCCTCAGACACATTCCTGCCTGGGAGCCTCAGGGATACAGCCCAGGGGGCGTGCGTGCTACGTGCGTGCGTGCGCAAAAACCGTAGCTGCTCTGCTCAAGGAGCCAGAGTTTTTTTCGGGCCTCTTGATTTTTCTAGTTCCTGCGGAGTGACTTCCCCTGGGCAGCCAGAGGTAGCGCATCTGGGCTGTGGATTGATGGAGCTGCTGCCCCCCACCCCCCAGTTCAGCCTCTGGGGGAATCTCTTTCCCATGCCAATGACTTTGAGTTCCAGCACCCAGCCCCCCCTCCGGGAGCTGCTGGAGCTGCTGATGCCCCGCATCAGTCCTCTCCAGGGAGCCCCTGAGGGCCTCAGCCAGGCTGGCCTCCGCTCTCCTTGCAGGTGGTGGTGTCCACGACGGTGAGCGTTGACGGACACGTGTTGGCGGTGTCCGACAACATGTTTGTGCACAACAACTCCAAGCACGGTCGCAGGGCGCGCCGCCTGGACCCCTCTGAAGGTCAGGACTCCCGTCCCAGCCCCTGCTGCCCTGGGCCCAGCCAGCCTCCAGTCCCCGGGGAGCAGGCCCTGATCTGGCTCCTCTCCTGCCTCCCAGCTGCCACCCCCTGTATCAAGGCCATCAGCCCCGGGGAGGGCTGGACCACCGGAGGCGCCACCGTCATTGTCATCGGCGACAATTTTTTCGACGGATTGCAGGTCGTGTTCGGGAACGTGCTCGTGTGGAGCGAGGTGGGCCACCCCCCCGCCAGTCTCCCTCCGGGCCTCGTGGCTGGGCCCTCCCCTCGCCCCGGGCTGGAACCCGCAGGCCTCCCCTCTCCCCTCGCAGCTCATCACGCCCCACGCCATACGGGTTCAGACGCCCCCGCGGCACATTCCCGGGGTGGTGGAGGTGACCCTGTCCTACAAGTCCAAGCAATTTTGCAAGGGAGCCCCCGGCCGTTTTGTCTACACAGGTAAGGAGTCAGGCGGGGGACAGGGGGTGGGGGCAGAGAGGCCTCGGGTTGCTGGAAGGAGCCCCACCCTGTGCACCTGGAGCCCGGGTCTCCGGGTCAGCCAATATCTAAGGTGCCGCCACGCCCCCTGAGCGGCTGCTCCGTCTCTTCCCCACCGAAACCCCTGGACCCCTCCTGGACCCCTCCTCGCGCGGGACCTCCTTTCGCTGAGCTTCTCAGTTTCCCTCTTTGTTTTGTTTTGTTTTTTTAAGATTTTATTTATTCATGAGACAGAAAGAGAGAGAGAGGCAGAGACACAGGCAGAGACACAGGCAGAGGGAGAAGCAGGCTTCATGCAGGGAGCCCAATGTGGGACTCGATCCCAGATCTCCAGGATCATGCCCTGGGCTGAAGGTGGTGCTAAATCCCGCCACCCCCGGCTGCCCCTCAGTTTCCCTCTTTGGCCTGACTCCTCAATCATCTCCCCGGCTGGGAGTCTTAGCCCTACCGGGACTTCCTCCCTCCCTAGGGCCTCCTTGCCAGGGCACTCCCCCCACTCCAGCCTACCCCCACACACACTCCCCAGGGTCTAGAGTATTTCCAGTGGCACATCTATTTCAAAGGTTCCCCCAAATAGGCTTGATGCTCTCTAATCTATCCTGGGTTTCTTGGTTTCCCAAGCCACCCCAGTCTTCCCTCTGTGTGAGCATAAAGTGGTATGTGTATGTGCACGCGCAGGCACACACACACACACACACACACACAGCCCTTGCAGGAAGCCAGGGCATTGAAGTTTACACAAGACAGAAGTGTAGAATCCCCCATCCTGGCTCTATTTGACCACTGGCCAGGACCCTCTCCACCTTCCTCCAGCTGCCCTGCCCCAGCCACCACCACCACCCCCCCACCCCCCACCCCCGCACCACCCCCCGCAGAGAATCACTTAGCCCTTCTAGGCACCGGACACTCCCTAGGGATCCTACTTAACTGTCCTAACTATGGGGGTTAGGGGATGAGTGAAGCTACCGTGGAGGGGTGGGAGGGACCTCTAGGGGGAGTGTGGGCTTCGGTGAGCTAAGCTGAGACTGCAGGGATGAAGAGGGAGGTAGAGATGGGGAAGGATAGACAGACCTGGAGAAGGAATGGCCAATGTAAAGACCTGGGAATGAGTGCTTTACATTTTAAGGGGAACTGAAGGAAATTCACGGAATCTGGAGTTGGAAGTGAAGAAAGTGGATAGGGCTTTGAGGCTGGTGAGTTGGTCCAGGCCCCGGCTGGAGGAGGAGGAGAGGTGGGGGTCCTGGGGAGCCTAGTCAGGAGTCTGCCACCCAGTCTGCAAACTTCTAAGGGTCAGATGCTGCTGGGAGTCCATCTGAGCTGTGATAAATGGAGGCTGTTGAGGTTTTTAATTTTTGTAATGAATATGTTGCTCCTCATAATGCAGACAGAAAACTCCCTCCAGCCCTGCCCCTAGGAATGTAGAAGCTAATTCGGATATACAGTTGCCTTTTTTCGAATCACAGATGGATGGTATAGTGCTTGTGTGTTAATGCCAAGCACCTGGCACAGGGCCCGGCTCAGTAAATATTTGTTGAATGAATGAGCAAAGAAAGGAACTGAGGAAACTCCGCGAACCCAGCCTCGCTGACCCGTGTGCCCGGGACTTTCCTGAGAGGTTTGGGCTGGGCTTGGTGGAGCGGGTCTGCGGCGAGGCTCCCGGCCCGGTTGCTGGCGGCTCGGCCCTGCGGCGGGCACTGGGAGGGGGTCCTCCAAACGCCGCCCTTCTCCCCAGCCCTGAATGAGCCCACCATTGACTACGGATTCCAGAGGCTACAGAAAGCCATCCCCAGACACCCCGGAGACCCGGAGAGGCTGCCCAAGGTACCGAGGGGCGCGGGGGCCCGGGCCGGGGATGAGGGTGACCGGCGGCCTGGGGGCCCCTGCCGCCCCGCGGCCTGTCCCTCCGTCCCGCTGTGTCCTCCCCCGCCCCCAGGAAGTGCTGTTGAAGCGGGCGGCCGACTTGGCGGAGGCCCTGTACGGAGTGCCCAGCAGCAACCAGGTAGGGCCCCGGCCCGCCCCGCCGCGCCGCCCGGCCGGGGGCTGCCCGGGTCCCTGCGCCCGCGGCTGCCCGGCCGTGCCCCGCTCTTGTCTTCGCAGGAGCTGCTCCTGAAGCGCGCGGCCGACGTGGCCGAGGCCCTGTACAGCGCGCCCCGCGCGCCCGCGCCGCTCGGACCCCTGGCCCCGAGCCACCCTCACCCCGCCGTCGTGGGCATCAACGCCTTCAGCAGCCCGCTGGCCATCGCCGTCGGGGACGCCACGCCGGGCCCCGAGCCGGGTGCGTCCCGCCGCCCCCGCGCGCAGCCCCCGCGCCCGCGAGCGCCGCGCGCCTGACCGCCCTCTCCCGCAGGCTACGCGCGCAGCTGCGGCAGCGCGTCCCCGCGCGGGTTCGCGCCCAGCCCCGGCTCGCAGCAGAGCGGCTACGGCGGCGGCCTCGGCGCGGGCCTCGGCGGCTACGGGGCGCCGGGCGTGGCGGGCCTCGGCGTGCCCGGGTCCCCTAGCTTCCTCAATGGCTCCACGGCCACCTCGCCCTTCGCCAGTGAGTGTCCCCTGCCCGGGGAGCGGCCTGGGGGCTCAGCCTGCCCGGTCTCAGCCCAGGGGAGGGGGTGGGGGGCTCCCCGCGACTCTGTCCCCGCGGTAGACCCGGGCCGTGCCCTCTGTGCGTGGGACCCGGCTCTGCCGCGGGACCCCCGCCCCTCGGCCTCGCCCTCTCCCTCGCCCTCGCCCCTGGCTGCACACCCCGGGCCCTGGGCCGGGGCAGTTCTCGCACCTTTAGTCTCTTTGCGGATTTCAGTTGCGCACCTGCTTCTAGCCCTCTCCTCCTCCTGAAGGGGGCTTCAACCGGGGAATGTCCGGCTGAAACCTGGCGGACCGCCACCCTCCGGCTTGTGCCAGGACTTTGGGAGGAGGCTGGCGCCCCCTGCCGGAGGCCCTAGGGAACTAATGGCTCCATCAAAACGGGCTTCGAAACCTGTCCCCCTTGGTCTGGAAAAAAGCATCCAAGGAGGGAAGATGTGGCTCCCTGCGTTCTGGTCACGAAGAGCAGGCGAATTCTGTGTGGTCGGACAGCAGGATTCAGGGTTTGAAAGTCCAGATCAGGATCTGTCTGACGTTCAGCAAGCTACTTTATTTCTTTCAACTGCAGTTTCCTCTCTCTAAAATGGGATCAGTGTCACCCCTGCCTAGGGTTGTTCTCAGATCTGAATGTGCCACCGTGCACGTTTAGAATGAGTAGAGATTCCCCATCCTGGGTCCTGCTCTTCCTAGCTGTGGGTTTGAACCTGACTCTCTCCTGGTGCCGTGGGCTCAGCTTCTGGGACACATGCCCATGTTAACGCAGGCCATAAACCTCTGCTCTCCCTACCAAAACCCCTATCCCTCCTGGGGTTCTCTCACATCCTTCAGATTTGGGATGGCATTCTTAAAAACTCTATGGTTGCCCCTTAAATTTTAGACTGGTGGGATCTGGAATACCAGTCCTTCTCCTCCACTACACACACAGTGCATTCAGCAGTGGGGAACACACTGCCCCAGGGGACAGAAGCCACCCCATCTGGGGTTTCCCCATTGAGCCAGAGGATCAAGAATTCTAGCCCTGCTTCCAGCATCAGCTGGAAACACCCTGGACTTGCCTAAGGGCCAGTCCCATCTCATGACCAGTTCTTACCCAGGTACCCATCCATTCCCTGTGGCATGTGGCACAGCTCCAGGGGTGTTGTTTTCATTGAGTTTGTCAGGACATGCCAGAAATGACATCCAGAACTGCCCTAGCCAGATGGTCTGGGGCTGTCTGCTTGGGCCTCCCCCTGGTCTTTTGCTTTGGCCACAAGCATCTCCCAGTATGACTCACAGATCCCGGTACTACCCAAGCTACAATATGTGGCTGCAAGCTCCCAACCTTGAGAGATACAGTACATTTTCTGGCATTTGTCTCAAGCGCTCCACAGAGCTCCATGGACCTCATAATCTATCAGTGAGCACTGTTTTAAGGTGATGGTGCTCCATGAGGCTGGGGACATTTGGAACAGGGGCAGCTGTTGAAGACATTACTTAATCCAAGGGGTGTGGAGGTGTGCTCTAATGCCAAAGGCAGCCTTCTCAAGCTATTGGGTTCTTTCAGGAAGTTCCCATCCCCACCCCATGCCAGCTGCTTGGACAACACTCAAATCACAACCTTATTGGTATTCAGAAGAGAGAGGCAGGGAATCAGGTTCAGATGAGGATGTAGAAAGGAGGATCCGGAGGTACCCGAAACCCACAGGAGAGGAGGCTGCAGTAGGGGCAGACAGAGCCTGTATGCAGGAGACTCTCTGGCTGGTCCCAAGAGAGCAATCCATCGCCCTGGATGGCCAGGAAGTTTCGAATGGGAAAATCCAAGGATATGGATCTCTGTGTCTTTGTTTTAAAAGGCTGGAGGGAGGAGATATAGAAGGCCTCCAGGCCCCAAGCTAGAGGTGATAAGGGCCTATATTAAGGTGGAAGAGAACAAAGTACCCAGTGCAGGAGGGGAGGTGGTTGTTGATAAGGGAAATACATGTGTAGACAAAGTTAGGGTGCTTATTGTGTGAGTTGAGATCCTGGGCAGAGAGGCCTTATGATAGGAATCTACCCCCAAACATCTCTGTCCACTTGCCCCAGCTCTGCTATGAACCCTGGCCTTTGACTCTAACCTTGGTACCCCAAGGCCCATGAATGTTCCTTAGCATCTCAGAATCCCAGTGACTTTCAGCAGGAACTGTGACCTCTTCTGTTCTTCATGTCTTTCATCTTTGGGGTTTTGTTGTGTTCTGGTTTTGCTTTTATTTTGACTTAGTCTGGCCCTGTCGTTTCTAGCCCCAAGAAAGGGTCTTTAGAGCCCCCCAAAAGGCAAGTGCTTTTGGACCCCAGAGACTCCCAGCTTGCCTCCAGGCCCTGCCCTATATTGGTGTCTCCTCAGGACCCTCACCCCCCTAGTGAGATCTAACTAAGCCTGATGCCTGGGTCAGCAGCCCACTTGGGGCCCACTGCCCATGCCAGGGCCCCAGCCGAGCTGCTCACTCTGGTGCTGTCTCCCTGTTGTGTTTCCCACCACCTTCCCTGCTGCGCCTGCCCCTCCCTGCCCCGCCCCGGAGTCATGCCCTCTAGCCCCCCGCTGGCCGCTGCCTCCTCCATGTCCCTCCCGGCCGCTGCCCCCACCACCAGCGTCTTCTCCTTCTCGCCTGTCAACATGATCTCCGCTGTCAAACAGAGGAGCGCCTTCGCCCCTGTGCTGCGCCCACCCAGCTCCCCACCCCAGGCCTGCCCAAGAGCCCACGGAGAGGGACTTCCAGGTGGGTGATCCATGCTGCCCCACTATGGCCTGTGGAGGAGCTGGGCTATAGGGACCCTCTCCATCCAGATCTCACCAGAGCCTCATTCTGGTTGGCCAGTTTTCCGTGGAGGGTGTAGAGCAGGGAGCTCTGCAGGGGTCCCAGGAGGTCCATCTGGATCCTACTTCCCAGCACCCCTATAGCTTGGTGTGGTCACCACCCTGAATACTGTCAGTTGACCACTTGACCAAGGAAAAGATTCGAATCCTAGTTGGGGAAGGTCTGGAAACTACTCCCAAGGTCCCATCCCTACCTGGTTGACAGAACAAAGACCCAACACTCAGAGCTGGAGAAACCCCACAAAGACTGCACGCCTTTGACTGTGCCTCCTGGTGTCCCCCGGAGGGTGGTGCACACCACTGTGAGAGTTGGGGTCACTCATCGGATGGAAGGGGACTGACTTTGGATAAGGCTTAGTCCAGCTTCCCCTCCCCCATTTTATGGATGTAAAATTGAGATGATGTCACCCCTACCACATGCCATTAGTGAAATGGTTGTCGTTTGTCATTTATCATTCTTCAAGCCAACATCCAACTTAACAAAGCCTGGGCCCTAACTAGTAGTGTATAGTGAGTTAGAGAGTCACATCCCCTCGAATAAGATGACCCTTAGGGTAGCCTCATTAGATAATGCTCTAGGATGATCTCAAAGGGCACACAGTCATGCTTTTTGCCTTGTTTCCAAGTTTTGGATAATTTTCCCTAACCTAAGTATGTCTGGAGCTTAACGTGTGAATTTGGGGGAGCAAAAGGCCACTGATTTCTCCTACCAGCAGAGAGAACCAATGCGGGGTGGGGGTTTAGGCAGGGGAGAGGATGATAGAAGTGATGAATTCTGTGAACCTATGGGAGGGAGGAGACATGCTGCTGCTGCATGAGGAGTCAGTACTCCAAGAGGCCGAGCTCCTTTCTGAGCTGGCACTAGGTTTCCTCGCCTTGACATGGCCTTCTGGAGGAAGCGGGACTGGGAAGAAGACTCCAGAGTTGGCTCTTGCGATTGAGGAAGTTAGGCAAGCAAGGGCCTGGGGCTGCCCCTCCTAAGAGGTGTGAGGGACGCACCTCACCCAACTGGCTGCAGTGCTGACCAGGCCAGGACTAGGAATGGCTGAGTGCCTGCAAGGCTCTCCAGAGCACTGCCCTCAGAAACTGCCCTGTGCCCTGCATGCTGTCATCAGCCCGGAGGCAGACAGGCAGATAAAGTCCCCAGGCTACACATAGCTTATGCTTCCTCTCTTTGCTTACCTCAGACCAGCCTTTTGAGGATTCCGACAAGTTCCACTCTTCAGCCCGGGGGCTTCAGGGCCTGGCCTACTCCTAAACATGGTAGGTCTCTGGCTGGGTCTTGCTTCCTCCCCTGGACCTGGATAGACTCTCCAAAAGACTTTTAACAAGGGTGGGGACCTAGGGTCTGAGTCTCCCTTTCCAGGGACTTTCAGCTCCCTAGACAGCTGTCAGGGCCACCCAGCCCCTCCCATCCCCACCCCACCACCAAGTGGCCCAAGCTGAACAGATGGAGAAAAGTGGTTTCCTGTCCCCTTGCAACCAGCCTTTTTCCAGAACCTTCTCTCCCTTTCCCCACCAGGTCTGCAGGTGTTGCCCCCACTGAGCCTGGACTGGAGGTCCCTCTGGGATACACACTCATGTCCTGGACGGCAGCACAGATGCGGAGCCAGGGCTTCCGGCAGACATCAATCCAAAAGCCTAAACAGCCCTCATTGTGCTTGAGGCCTCCAGCCCCACAGGCTCCTCTCAGTCTCACCTCCCTTTCTCGGGGCTGGTTGGAAGCCCTACGAGCACTGTGCTGATGCTCTCGGCAGGAGAGCATCCTGGGGAGGTCCTGGGATGCTGGGCTTTACTCACTGGGTCATTTCCTCTGGAAGAGATGGACCTTGTGCAGATCAGACCGTCAGGTGACAGGAGCAGGGCATGGGGACTGTGGGAAAGAGGACAGCTCAGGGAGGAGTGGCCTGGGGTGGTCCTGTTTGTGTCTGACCTGTCTCAAGTGGCCCAGCATCCCGACTTCTCTCCAGGGTAAAGGGTGGTGCCTAGCAGCCTCAGGAGGCCTGCCCAGGCTCCCATGGAGCTTCCAACGGCTGCTTGACCCCTGGGGCTGCCCCCCCTTGAGGACTGCACGATCATGCTTGCCACATTATGAATCCCACTGGGGGCTTTCGGCATGGAGGGTGCAGAAAAGGGAGTGCCAGGCCCCCTGAATTGTGGGTCTTCCTCCCAATGGCTATCTCATGGACTCTTGGCCCCCCACACACACATGACTCTGGCTGGCCCCATAGCACCACGGAATGGGCCTAGCTGCCACTGGCCTCATATTCTGCTCTGCTGAGGTTGGAGAAAACAGAACAATAAATGCAGCTGCAAGTGGCCACCCAGCCTCTCTTGCCTGCTTCCTTGGCGTGGGTCTGCTTTTCTCAGCGGTTCTGCAGCTCTCCTGGGGCCCCTCCCAGCCATTCCCCTGTGCAGCCTTCTTGTACCTTGGGCTTTTTCAACAGCCCCAGAGTTCAGTTGAGTAAGTATTACCTGCCTATATCTGCCATAGGCACTGTTGGGAGTGGTGGGCAGGCTAGCAGGCCTGAGGACCTAGGACATGGGCTTTGCTCCCAAAGCTTAGACTGGGAACATGGTCTAGCCACTGAGGACTCAGTCCCCCAGCTGTCTGGCCAGGATGAAGGTAGAGATTGTCACGGGACTTCCTGGGAACCAGAACAGCGCAAATGAAACACTGCTCAGTTGTACAGAGGCTCCAAGGTGAGACCCATTCTGAATGGAGGTTGCAGGGCCTCCCCTGGGCAGGGCAAGGGAGGGCAGCTTTTGGTCCTGGGTTGCCTATTTGAGCAAGTCCCAGCTACTCCCCCCACCCCAGACCTAGGCACCTTGGCTCTCCTGTCTCAGAGTTTGGAAGATTCCCAGGGATCTCTCCTGGGATGAACCCTTGCCGTCCCCTGAGATGTGTCCCCTACATCCCCAGGGTCTGGATGGCTGACTCTGGAAGCCACTTCTTTGACCCTCTTCTGGGGAACCCAGGGCCTAGCTCCAGGCCTCAGGTTTTATAAGCTCTCTTCCTGGTGGTGATACTCCTTGCCTCTGGCCTCTGGAAACTGCAACCCATGGGCCCATGCCCTGTGGTCCTCTGGACAAATATAGATGGGCCACTCCTATCCTTTGGAGGCTTTCACTTCCTTCTTGTGTTCTTGGCCAATACCTAGGATTCATCTCACCTGAGGCCCACGACCTGGCTAGCCTTCCATTCATCTCACTGCTCACTTGGCCTCCCACTCCATTCCTGCCTCCAGCCTGTGTTGCAGAGCCCCAAAGCCTGCCAGCCCACGCCCTGCTCCAACCAGGCTGCCCAGGTCCTCCCAGCCTGAACACCTGCAGAACTGAAATTGGCACTGGACGCAGGTGGTAGCTAGATGGTGGTCACAGTCTGTTTCCTGGGATGGGTCAGGTGCTGTGACCAATATAAATGAGATGTGAGATCTGTTCTCAAAGATCTCAAGACTTGTGCTCAGGCTACCATCCAAGTCAACACTGCCCACCCCCTCGTCCACAGAAGGCAGGACTAAATCAGTGATGCTTGCTTTGGACTGAATTGTGTCCTCCCGAAATTCATACATTGAAGCCCTGACCTCTCCCTCCATGTGATGTATTTGGAGGTAGGGTCTCTTAGGAGGTGATTACAGCTGAATACGGTCAGAGGAGTGGGTTTCTAGTCTCATAGAACCAGCGTCCTTGTATGAAGAGGAAGAGACTCCAGAGTTCTCTCCACTCTGAAGATACAGTGAGGTGACCATCAATAAGCCAGAAGGAGAGTCCTCACCAGAAACTAAATCAGGTGACATCTTGATCTGGGACTTCCAACTTCCAGAACTATGAGAAAATAGATGTCTGTTGTTTAAGCCCACAGTCTATGGTATTTTGTTATGATGGCCCAGGCTGACTAATCCAACGTTCTTTCCCATGTGTCTTACTTTTGGTTCCCCTAGAAGCAGAACCTGAGACAAGTTCCCTGCTGGAGTCTGAGGGACAGTGTAGAACACACCTCAGAGCTTTCCCAACCCAAGTGGCAAAGAATCTGGGATATTGATCCTCCAGCCCTCATCTGTAATTGCCTGAGGACTGCTCCCAGGGAATTACCCTTCTGGCACTCCTGGCTTGCCTTCCTACCTGCAGAGAAAAAGCCACCAGTTAGGCTGCTGTTACAGGATGTTGCTACAAGTACTGGAAGCGAAGTGTAAATCCAAAGGGATATGGGCAAGGCACCAAGAGCCTCTACTGCTAGCCTTCTAGCGAGAGAGCATCTCTAGAAAGTTCTCTGCCTTCCTCCCACATAGGTTTCCCAGCGGAAACAGGCTGCTGTGTTCTGGGGATCTGGCAGCCTTTGGGGCTGCATTTAGCTCAGGACTCACTGTGGACAGGCTTTACGGACTCAAGGGAAGGTGGGCAGCAGCTTTGACAAGCCCTCTTGCTGGCTATTCTGCAAAATGCCCTTCTCCCCATATTGGTGGGGGTCTTCTTCCAAAAAAGAAAAATCTCCCAGAAAAATGGGAAGTACCATGCACTGGGAAAAGGATGGCCTTTTCAATAAATGACATTGAGTCCATTGGATATTTATATGAAAAAATTAAACTTGACCTCTACCTCACACTGTACACAAAAATGAATTCTAGGTGGATTGTGGATCCAAAGCTAAAAGCTAAAACAATAAACTTTGTGCCTTCGAAGACAGACTAGAAGTTTTTTGCCCAAAGAAACTCCAAGGTCTGTTTTCCCACTGCATGATCAATTTTAGAGTTGAGGCAAGCATTGAACATGTTTGAGTGAGGTAGTTTAGATGGACCCCCAAATATCTTTTCTCTTTCCTGGGATAGCTTCTCTATATAGGAAGAAGTTCATACATCATGGTGTCTTTCTCCCCTAGAAGAGACGGGCTCTTCACAGTGATTCTCTGAAGCTCTAGCTCCTGAGCCAAGGGTGGTCCCTCCCACCTTTTTACCCACACCTATACCCTTGAGCTCCCTTCCTCTGCTACCATTCACTGGCAGTAACACCACCTGTTGGCTGATGGAAGGTAATGAACCACTCCCCTTGAGGCTGCCAGGCTTGAAGACTGGTGTTCACAAGAAGACCCCCTCTGATGGATGTGCAGTATTGACCATCCCAGGGACTCATCCTTCTATTACTTCCTGAACATTCTCCTTCTCTTTGCTCTCATTGTGAGATTTAAAAACAATTTTTTTTTTACTTTAACTAATCTCTACCCCCAATGGGGGACTTGAACTCACAACCCCAAGATCAAAGAGTCACATGCTCTTCCAGCTGAGTCAGCCAAGTACCCTGCATTATGAGATTTTTGCCAGAATTTCTAAACTGAATGTAGTCTCTAAGTTGTCAATTTTTTCTTTATGGTTAGTGCTTCTTGTATGCTTTAAAGAAATCTTTACCTACCCCCAAATCCAGAAGATATTTTTGAGTATGGTATGAGCTAGGAATCAAGCTTTAACTATTTTTGTATGGATAGTCAGTTGGCTCAGATCCATTTACCAAAATGATATCAAAATGACGAACTTTTACCCACTGCACTGCAGTGGTACCTTTATCATGAATCAAGTGTCCATGTATGTATGGGTCTGTTCTGGATTCTCTCTTCTGATCCATTTGTCTTTTTATCTTTGCATCGATACCACACTATCCTAATTACTTTAGATTTGTAGTAAGTTATGATATCCAGCACGACAAGTTGTCCAACTTAGATTTTCATGATTATCTTGGCTATACTTGGTCCTTTGCAGTTCCATATAAATGTAATAATCAGTATATTAAGTTCTACTTTTCAAAAACCTGCTGAATTTTCCTTGGCATTACATCTGTAAATTTATAGATCAGTTAATGGAGAATTGACACCTTTAGTATATTGAGAATTTCATTTTATGGATATTGTATATCCCTTCATTCATTTCCATCTTTTAAAATTTCTCTTAATAGTATTTTATAGGCCTCTGTCTTATACATCTCTCATTTATTCCTCAATACTTGATTACTTTATGCTGTTATAAATGACATTTTCTTAATTTCATTGTCATGTGTATACAATTGATTATTGAACAGCAACCTTATACCTAGCAACTTTGCTTAACTCAATTCTAGTAATACTTTATCTGTAGATTATCTTAACTACAAAGGACAGTTTTATTTATTCATTTCCAGTCCTTGTTTCTTTTTCTTGCCTAAATCCACTGGTTGGATCCTTAATTCATTGTTGAATAAAAGGAGTAATAGTGGACTTCTTTGTTTTGTTCCTGACCACAAAAGGCAAGCTTTTACTTTTCCCCATTAAGTACCATGTTTGGTTTTACAGATATCCTTTTATTCCTAATTTTCTTTAAAATTTTTTAAATTATGAATAGATGTTCAAATTTTTATAAAATGCTTTTCTCCATCTGTTGAGATAATCACATGACTTTCTCCATTATTTTGTTAACATGCTGAATTACACTCATTATGTGTCTAATGTTAAACCATCACATTAACTGTCTAATTATGTGTTTAATGGTAAACTCCTATCATTTGCCCAGGAGATACCACTTGTTAACAGGTAATCCATGCCCCCTTTCTCTCAATATCTCTCTCCTTCAGTCTCTCTCCCTCTCTCTCCTACTCTCCAAGAAGGCACACATTGGCCCTCACCCTCCCCACTTCTCAGGAAGTTAGGCTTCTGGGAAACAAAATGCAGAGACCCGTAGACCACCCTGGGTAAGCCACCTTGCCTGCTCCCTTCTGGGAGCAGGGTTGCAAACACAATAACAAATATAAAGTAATGTCTCACTAAGTCATTCTATCTCAACTCTAAATCCTGTCTCTCCTCAGCTGGACTCTTGGCTCTGGGTCCCCTGCATTGGAGTTCCAGAAGCGTACTGTGGGCTATCTGTCCAGAACTTGCCTCCACTTACTTCCCAAAGGGAAAGGTGTCCAAACCTCCCTGCCTTGCCAGAAGCCTTAACAGGGGAGCGGAATGGCACCCCTGGGGGGTTGAGGGTTTTTCTGGGTTTGGAGCTGCAAGGACTGCCCAGGGGAATGATGGGAGGGTCTGAGTGCACAGACCCCCTACTGGACACAGAATGGAAAAGGTTTCCTGACTAAAGATGTAGAAGAGGCTTCTCAGCAGGACAATAACAGAAACTAGACTTCTTCTTCTTTTTTTTTTTTTTTCACATTCTTTAGGTAATTTTACTCCTTGAGAGAGGAGGAGTCATGTTTAAAGGGGGAAGCAAAAATGTCTTACCAGGTCTGTTGTTCTTTGGGGCCTAGCATCCTGACATCTTGTTTCTTTTAAGCCTTTCCTTCCCCATTCCCTGCCAGCCTGGGAATGAAAGCCGCTCCTAATGCATCCCTGGCTGTGCAGTGGGCCCCTCAGCCTGGGCTGCCAGGGCTCCCGGGGAGCTGGGGGAAGTTCCTGAGTCCCCGGGAGAGGGGAAGCATGGCTGCATCCCATTGGCAAAGTTGCAAAGTGCTGCCCGGCACTGTGGCCAAGGGACACTCCGCAGTCAGGCAACCATCCCGTGAGTCCAGGGAAGCCCTCTGGCCCGGGTCCCTGTCCCTGTTGCCACTCTTGGGGTTCCACTCACCTGGGAGCCTGGCTCCCCTCCACACATCCACCATTCGCCCAGAGTCTGAGTTTACCTTCAGGTGGGTGGAGGAGGGTCAGGCCACTTTGGGGCTGGCATGGACTCAAGCCCAGCCAGCTTTGGCTTCTGTGGTAAAAGCTGGTTTGTCTGGGGCTGCTCCCTAGGCCGTCCTTGGAGCCTAGCCCAGAGGGCCACCTTGCCAAGACAAACTGTGGCTGCCGGGTGGAATGTGGTGGAGTGGCTGCTGGGCAGGCCCAAGCTTGGCAGGCCTGTCAATGGTGCCCTGGCCCGGTCCACAACACGAAGTCCTCCAAGGTCCCAGGGTCAGGCCAGGCCAGGAGCAGGTACTGAGATGCTGCTTGCTGGGCATCTCTCAAACCTCTTGTTGAGTGAGGCAGGGACATCCCCTCTCTTGATCTCACCCAAAAGCTCATAATGAAGCCTTAAGGTTGACAGAATTCCTTCAAACCTGCTTCCTTGGGGGAGCCGCTCAGTGGGAGACAGGGGAGGGGGGGCTGCAGGTAGCTGTATGAGACTGCATGCGTGCCTGTGGGTATGAATGTGCGGAGTGGGGGCTGCCAGAGCAGGAGGAAGAACCCCCCAACGAGGCCTCTTCTGCTACAGTGTGAGGGGGCTATGCTGCCGTTGGATCCCACGTTTATTCAGCACTTGCCATGAGCCCCTTCTCTTAGGCAGGATTCCCTGGAACAGAGCCAGAATGGGGATTTGGGTGCATGTGCAAGTCTTCTCTAGAAGAAAAGCAGTGAAGGAGGCAGAACAGGGCAGGGGAAGGGGCAGAGAATGATCCCAGCATGGAGCTCTGGAGCTTGGGCCACCACCGTTGGACCCTCTCAATGGCAAGGAGAAAGTTCTAATACCTCCATGCCAGTCAGTCCTTGGTCACAGGCTACCAAAGCGGGATGGAACACGTAACCCCTGTCAGACAGCTCGCATTTAGCCAAGAACAGTACATGGGGGGAGTTGCAAGCTGTTAGCAGCCAATGCTCCCCTCAGTCAGGGGATGGGTGCACTGGTTGTTGAGAAGGTTCTGGGTGAGACAGTATGGGCCTCCACCGTCCCCATTTCTAATACTTCCAGAATGGAGGCTAGTCCTTTTTTTTTTTTTTTTTTTTTAAAGATTTTATTTATTTATTCATGAAAGACACACAGAGGGAGAGGCAGAGACACAGGCAGGCTTCCCGCAAGAAGCCCGATGTGGGACTCGAGCCCGGATCCCAGGATCACGCCCTAAGCCGAAGACAGATGCTCAACCACTGAGCCACTCAGACATCCCTTTTTTGGGGGGGGAGGGGGAGCTAGGCCTTTATGACATTACTACTTCTTGATCCCTTCTGCTTCAAGCGAGTATTATTGGGAGTGTCCTGGACTGTTGACAAAGAGAGCAGGGATCTGCCCTGAGAGATCACTCAAGAGTAGTCCCGATCACTTGCTGGGAGGGTATTGGATGGTTGTCTGCACTGGCTCTGCTAATCTAGGGCCCCAGGTTGTCAGAGATGCCTCTGAAAGCTGCCCACCCTCTTGTGCCTGTTCTCTCCCTCCCCACCCAGCTTCTCCACCTCCCAGATCAGGTGACTCTCCACCGGTCCCAGGAGAGGAGGAGGGCTGGCAGTCTTACTGTCCCTCTAGTCTCCTTCCAAGACATCATCTTGGCATCACTGCCTGCTTACCTTGGGCCTTCCCTTTTCATACTCAAGAGCCAATTTCCAAAACAAAACAAAAAATACTGAGCCTGCTCTGTTTCTCCCTCTGAACTGCTAAATCTAAAATGTATATAGAAAGACAACTTTCTTTGCCCTGAAGTCAACTTTAGCTGATATTAAGATTGCCACTCCTGCAGCACCTGGCTGGCTCAGTTGGTGGAGCATGCAGCTCTGGATCTCAGGGTTGTGGGTTCCAGCCCCACATTAGGTGTAGAGATTCCTTTTTTTTTTTTTTAATTTTTTTTTAAATTTATTTATGATAGTCACAGAGAGAGAGAGAGAGAGGCAGAGACATAGGCAGAGGGAGAAGCAGGCTCCATGCACCGGGAGCCTGATGTGGGATTCGATCCCGGATCTCCAGGATCGCGCCCTGGGCCAAAGGCAAGCGCCAAACCACTGCGCCACCCAGGGATCCCATGGTGTAGAGATTCCTTAAAAAAATTAAATCTTTAGGAAAAAAAAGAAAAAGCCTCTTCAACTTATTTTTTTTAATATTTATTTATTTGACAGAGAGAAAAAGAGAGAGCCCATAAGCAATAGGGTGAGAGAGAAGCAGACACCCTGCTGAGCAGGGAGCCTGGACTCGATCCCAGGACCCTGGGATCAGGACCCGAGTCAAAAACAGACACTTAGGGATCCCTGGGTGGCGCAGTGCTTTGGCGCCTGACTTTGGCCCAGGGCGCGATCCTGGAGACCCGGGATCGAATCCCACGTCAGGCTCCCGGTGCATGGAGCCTGCTTTTCCCTCTGCCTATGTCTCTGCCTCTCTCTCTCTCTCTCTGTATGACTCTCATAAATAAATAATAAAAAATAAAAAATAAAAAAAACAGACACTTAGCAGACTGAGCCCCCCTCTCTTACTTTCTTTTGATTAATGTTTGCATAATGTATCTTCTTTCTTCATCCTTTTTACTTTCAGGGTGCCTCTTTCTTTACATTGGAAGTGAGTTTATTATAGTCTATAGTTTTGTTTTGTTTTTTAAGATTTTATTTATTTATTTATTTATGAGAGACACAGAGAGAAGCAGAGACACAGGCAGAGGGAGAAGCAGGCTCCACACAGGGAGCCTGATATGGGACTCGATCCTGGACCCTAGGATCATGCCCTGGGCCAAAGGCTGATGCTCAACCGCTGAGCCACCCAGGCGCCCCTATTATGGTCTATAGTTGAGTCCCATCTTGTAATCCACTTGGCCAATAAGCTGAGCACTTAAGTGCACTTTTTACTAGGTCTCCTTAACTTCGGTGAATAAAAACAATCTTTTTTGTTTGGAAAAAGGTGATGCTGTACAAGAGGAGCTAGAGGTAGGAAGCAGGGAGATGGGAGATGTGGCATTGAATTCCTCCTGATGATCTGAGATTGAAAATATGAGAGGGAGGAGAGCCAGAGACAGCTCAAGAGACAGAGACGATGTAACAGCGCAGCACGAGGCGGCTTATGTAACAGAAGACTATCTGGATGTCTTTATGCTGAATTTACATGTTAGTAATTGCTTCCCCACCCTTACAAGCTCTCCTCTGAATTTCAGGGGGCTGGGTGCCTGATAATTACATATTGCAGGCTTCTTTGTGGCCTAGGGTACAGTTAAGATTTTTTTTTTTTAACAATTTCTCTCAGTAGTCTCTACACCCAAGGTGGGGCTTGAACTCATGACCCTGAAATCAAGAATTGCATGCTCTGCCAACTGAGCCAGGCAGGCGCTCCAGTTACAGTTAGATTTTGCCAATGGATTTCATAGGTTGGAGATTACAAAGTGGCAGGAAGGGAGAAATTATTCTGTTTCAGGCCCTGGCCATGGCAGGTGACCACAAATGATTATAGGTGGCTGCAGGTGGCCTGTAGCCCCATTTCTAGGTAAAACTCCCTTTTCTCTTTTTAATCATCCAGCTCTTCCAAAACCTTTACATCCAATGTCCAGCATTAAATTTTCCTCTGCTTGACATACCCGAGTGGGCTATTTCCCTGGCAAGACACATTATTTGCCCTTCAGTCTAAAAGAAACAGATCAAACCTTGTCATTTACCAACACTCCAAACTGGCTGGCGAAGCAAATTCAGATGTCCCCAGCTGTTCTGTCTTCCTTTTTCGGTCTCTCCTACTTGGGGCTCTCTGTCCATACACCCAAGGTACTTGGCCCACCCCCCATCTACCCTCTGAGAACCTTCATGTATGCCTGTTGAGTCCTTGACATCTGAGTCCCTGCTCAACTGCCATGCTGTATTTCACACAAACGTATGGAATCCCACCTGCACTCCCACAGCAACAGGGCTCCACCTTAGCATCCCTCACAATGCACTGAACTGTCCCCCGTCTTGACTGAGAGTCCCAGGAGGCTGGAAGGACACAGTTGGTCCTGGACTCCCTGCATGCTCGGCCCTGAGCACTGCCATGGTGCCTGAGATTGGTTGATGAGTTGCTCAGGTAAGCCCTAGGTTCAAGAAGAATCCGGGCAGGCACACCTTTCCATACCATCTCTCCAGAAGTTAATCGATGAAGGCAAGCATGTGCAGAATAGGATCGGGGAGAAGGGGAAGCTGGGGCCTGGCCCCGGGGCAGGAGCTGGGACACAGAGACCACAGGAAGGCCAGGTGAGGTGCCAAGTAGCTTTAATGAGCCTGAGCACCTCTTCCCCTACTGTGTCCCTCCCCCCTTCAGTTCTGGTCAGGTCCAGCCTGCCCGCTGCTCCTGGGCTCTCCACCCAGACATGTCAATGCTTCTGTCCCCGCAGCCGCTCCAGCCGCCTCCGGAGGTCTGGGGGCACCTTGGCCCCAGCTGCAAGCAGCTCTCGAAGTCTCTGTTTGGGAGTCTTCGTGAGGTGGAAATTGCAGGGTACCGGGCCCTCTTCAAAGGGTACCCGGCAGCTCCGGGTGGCAGTATGGTAGCCCTCAGCACTGGCTGTCACCATGTAGTCCCCAGGGGTCAGCAGGCGCCAGTAATCCCCACCCCATGCTGAGAGGAGTGAAGGCCAAGATAAGGATATGGTGATCCTCTGCTTCTGACCCTGACTCAAAGCCCCACCCCCACCCCCAGCTCCATCATACCCTCACAGCACACCTGTTGTCACATCATGGTTAATCCCATCCACAGCGATGACGGCATCAGCAATCCCCAGCTCTGTGTCTTTGTCTCGCACGACTCCCGTAATGCCCATTCTCACCTATATGGGGATAGGGAAGGGTGGGGTGCTATCAAAACCCTTTTCCCACTGTGTGAGAATGGCACCCGCCCTTCATTCCCTGGCTCTGTTTGGGGCAAACCTGGTGATGGTTATGTCTAGGTTCCTAGGTGGCAATACTCAGGTAAAAATAACTCGACCAATAAATTGGATCTGGACTGGGAGAGCTACAAACTCCCAGGAGGAAGACCTGTCTTTGGGTTTCCCAAGCTCAGTGACCCTTGATATCGAGTTTGTCATTTTGGAACCTTTGGAACGTATACTTATGAAGCCATCGCAAGACATACAGCTCCTGTGGAATAGGAGGCATCTATGCCAGCACCCCCAGCCCCTGCACTAGCATTCTGGAAACAGCCCTCCCGAGACAGCTCGGGACAGCTCTATGGACTGGGTTTAGTGGGCTGTGAGTGTGTGGGGTCTACTCCTCCTGGCTCATGATGTCTGAGGCCACCCTGTTGGCGGACTATGCTCTCCATGCTCTAACCCTCCAAGTCCATCTGATGCCAAGTGTGAGCCAAGGCACATATGAGTCAGTTGTTGGGAGGCCCCCCTGATGGCAGCTGCAACCCACAGGGACAGCAGACCACAGCAGTGACACAGATGGGCCTGGGGGGAGAGGGGGCGGAGTTAGGGATTCAGATCCAACCTGTTCCAGGTAGGTGAGGAGGGCATCTTTGTTGTTCTCCCACTCTTGGGGCAGCTCGTTCTCGTGAGGAAACTTGTCACAGGACAGCTCCACGGTGATTTCAAAGCAGTTGGTATGGAGGTAGCTGAAGTCATTCATACCTAGGGTTATCACAGATACTGGAGCCTGGCGGGGAGGGGCGGGTAGCCCAGCCCTCCGGGTGCCCTCCTCTGTGAGACTCTTCCTGGGGGGAATCCACACCACCGGACTGAGTGGGCTGTCTCACGGGGGCAGCGTTACAGGGACGGGGCTAACTCTATCCTGAGGCACATACTCCCTGGGACTGTGTGCCAGTCAGCGCCGTTGATGATGTTGCCATGCAAGGAGAAGTCCTGGTTGTGGCAGGGTCGGCGGTCCGGGTCCTGCATGGCTCGGTTGGTGCCAGCATAGACAGTGCTAAGCCAGCGGAATACGGAATCATCCGGAGTGGGTGTGAGTTCACGGGCAGCCCACGGGGTCCGAGTCATGTCAAATGGGTAGGACACCACGAGCTCACCCCCATGGAGGTTGGCACTCAGCACAAAGGGGATCCGCTTCATCCACTCAATCACAGCCCGCGTTTCAGGGGCCACCTAGAGAGAGAAAGGTCAGGTGGGGGGAGACAGAGATGAGTGCCCCTGGGTGGCCCTCTACCACTGCCCCCAGAATACTCACAGTGGCATTGGGCAGGGTGTAGTAGGCGGGCAGTGGCAGGTGATGGTTGGGGACAGTGTCAGGCACTAGCCCATCATCCTCTGCTTCCCACAGTGGTGTGTTGAGGTCAGCAAAATTATGGTTAAGATCAATGCCCTGGTGGTTCCAGCGGCCCTCTGCCCAGCCCACCAGCTCCGAGCCCTGCCAGGGAAGGGGCTCGTTCAAGCCAAGCAGGCACCAGGGCAGAAGGAGCAGGGTGGCCCTCATGCCAGGTGGCCTACCCGGCGAAACGCAGTCTCATAGCCATCAGGGTTCATGGAGGGCAGCAGGTGAATACGTGTCTCAGTGAGCAGCCGGGTCACTCGTGGGTCCCCTCGCAGGAACTCATGACACAGGAACTGCATCAGGAGCAAGACAAGCTCCCGCCCCAGGGCCTCATTCCCATGCATGCCAGCCACATAGCGAACCTCAGGCTCTCCTGGGAACACAGGGACTCGGCGCTGGCGCATGCCCCCCACCCTTCTCTGTGCCTACCTCTCCCCGCCCAGAACCTGCCAGTACCCAGCTCATGCTCCCCAGGCTGGTCCGACATTTCCATCACATACAGCTTCAGGCCCTGGTGGCTCTTCCCGATGCTGTAGATGCGGGTGATGTTGGGGCACTTCTCGTTCACCTCCTTCATCAGCTGGGTGGTGAAGTGTAGCATAGCATGGGGCATGGGAGGATGGGACCCAAGGGTCAGACCACATGTGGCCGTGGAAAGACTTACACAGATGGGGGCACCACAGCACCATATAGCAGAGCAGAGCAGACCAGAAGGAAGGGTTAGAACAAGGGAGGCACCAAAACCAGGGAAATTAGGGCAGAGTTCAGGGGTCAACAGGAGAAGGGTAAGACAGTGGGGGATGGGGAGACATGAAGACAGTTGTAGCAGATTATGCCCCAGTGGGAAGAGGAGCTAAGATTGGCAGTTCCTCCCTCCTGGCTCATAGGGCTTATGTCTGACCTTCCTCATGGCCTTGTAATTGTGATGCCGGAAGTCCAAAGGATCAGAGGATTCCAATTCGGGGGCCTTAGGGAATAGGTCGTTAGGATCTGGTGGAGAATGAATTCTCCATCAAAGAGGAGTCCATGCTAGAAGTTTTACCCTGCTCATCCAGCCCGTGGCCCACTGTTCACCTGAGATCGGGCAGGCTAGGATCTCTGCCCGGAGGCAAGATGTACCTCCCTGGAGCCAGTTCTGCGGCAGCAGGCGAATGAAGCGGGCTACCTGGGGCTCAGGCAGGAGGTTCAGCACTGGTGTCTCTGGGTCTGAGTTAGCAGGAAACACCTGTGGGCATCAAGTCTTTTGGTGGGACTGCTAAAAACCCAGCAGCCTGTCCAGACCAGAGAAAGAACTCCGGCCTCTAAGCTCATCACCAAACCTATCCTGGTGGGCTAAGCCAGAGACTTGCACTGTACGTCAACCCCAGACCCCCTGCCCATGGGCAGCCTAGGCAGCTTGGTCACAGCTTATTAGACCAATCTGGCCACAGGACTCAGGAGCAGCCAGTCCTAAAGCTGGCCAGGCCCTGCATTGTAGCCTGGTATAAAAAGGAGTCCATGAGATGGGAAAGCCAGAGCCACGAGGAGGTGAGAAGGGATACAAGGTGGTGAGGCCCATCACCAGAAAGGGGGTTCCAGCAGGAAGTTGTGGTATGAAGTGGGACCCTCCCGGTGGAGAAAGGGAGATGCGAACATGTTCTAAAGCAGCTTAGCCCTCAAGGCTGCCTGGTGAGTGCTACCCATTCTGACAACCCCCTTTCTCCTGGAATGCCAAGCGGGCATCTATTCCTTGACGTCAGAACAGCCCCAGTCCAGTGAGGATCCTATAGTAGGCCCCAACCACCATGGCACCACTCACCGCATCCGTCCCACTGCTGCGGTTCCTACTCCCCCACCACGTCTGACTGTCATTGCTGAACTGGACCTTGTATGATGTGACCCAGTCGTACCTGGCAGGGAGCAGGGGAGAGATTATCGGTGACCCCAGGACTCCCACCGCAACCCTTCTGATTCTGTCCATACTTCCTGGACTGGGCTGGCCTGCCTCACCTCCAGACAGAGTTCCTGCCCTGTGTGATAATGCCTGAGAAGCGGGTGGGGTGCCTAGCATCCACCTGAAACCATGGCTCAGTATCCTGCTCCTCAGCACACCAGGCCCCGTCATACAGATCGCCGTCCTCCAGGCCTGACTGTGAGCACAGGACATGGTGATCAGATCCAAGTGAACAGTATAGAGTGGTCTGGGCTGGGGGCTGGGGACTGGGGAGGGAGGAAGTTCCTAGGAGGCGCCCTGCTCAGAGCCAGGGCTGCTGACCTGGATGTTGAGCCGTCCCCGGTGTGGTCCAAGACCAAAGGACTGGCTGCTGGATGCCTCGAGCTGGCTATCCAAAACTCGCAGGGACTCCAGGCCCAAGGGGGGGCAGCCTGGGGCAGGGGCAGAGCAATGAGACAAGACCAGAGAGAGAGTGGTCAGGGCAGGTAAGAAGCCGAGTCCATGCCTGCCCAAGTGCTGGGCAAGCTGGGGGCATGCCTATGCCCATGAGGCCAAAAGTGATGTTAGTATGTGGCCCAGGGGCTGCAAGTCTGGGAAGGGTCCCTGGAGTAGCAATACCTGGTTCCTGCTCCTCTGGGGGGTCAAGGGCTCCTGCAGGGGTGGTGGTCACCCGAGGCTTGGCAGTCACCAGGGGTCCAGGACGAGTTAGCTTCTTTCGTTTCTTCATAATGATCTTCTTCTTCTTGACAATGCGAATCCGAACATGCTGTTCTGAGGTCCCTGGGGACCAGGGAGGCAGAGCACCAGGGGAGGGAAGAATGCCAGAGGGAGTCATCTGCCAGCCCAAGAAAGCATGCCAGTCCTCGGCAGCACCCCCACACCCGGTATCCAAAGACCTTAGCATGGACTTAAAGTCTGACTCCCACCTGCCTCTCCCACCACTTCCCTGGCTCCTTCTTGACATGACTACATGTTTGGCCAGCCTGGTCTCTGAACCTCTCCAGGGGAGAGCTACACCCGTCACTAACAGGGAACTAACTATTTGGTTCCTCCAAAGAGCTGAGTTTGGGTTTTTCTTTTTTAAGATTTTATTTATTTATTAGAAACACACACAGAGGCAGACATAGGCAGAGGGAGAAGCAGGCTCCCCTCAGGGAGCCCGATGTGGGACTCGATCCCCAAACCCCAGGATCATGCCCTGAGACGAAAGCAGAGCTTAACCGCTGAGCCATCCAGGCATCCCTGAGTTTGTTTCTTTATCTGCAGGCCTTGGCCTTGGCTGACCCTCTCCATCATCCCCCGGATCTTATTGCCTAATTCCCATTCTTTGAATTTCAGCCCAGGAGCCTTCCTTAGCCCTAGACCCAATCTCATGTTCCAAAGCCCTGATCCGCCTCTATTGCTGCATCTGCCCTCTGGGCTGAGATGTGCCATCCTCAGACTGTCTGCCTAGGTACCCAGACTTTCCACGGCTGGGCCTGTGTCCTGCTTGCCCTGCAGTACAGGGCCTTGAACAGGGTGGAAGTCACTGGTTCCCCACCAGCGTTCCCCACGCTCTGCAGATACCTCCAGAAAGCGCTGAACATTTACCTACCTGGAGACCCACGCCTTTCCCCATACAGTGTCCTTCTTGTTTGTCCTCCCTCTTTAGCTCCTCCTGACTCAGAGATACCTGTTTTTCAGGACCCAGTTTCACTCGCCTCCTCTGAGAAGCCCTCCTTGATTGCCAGCCCTTTGCCTTCCTCATCTCTATACTTGCATCTGAAGTCAGAAAGTGAGGCAGCCGACCTCTCTCCCACCCCTCACAGTGCCCCAATCCTCCAGGCAGCGCTAGCAAAGACCACTCTCCCCACCTTGCTCTCCATCTTTCCTTCCCGCCCCTGCCCTCAGGCTCTGTCCTTAGGTCTAGTTCTGCACCTTCTACCCTCTTTCTCCCCTTCTCCTGGCTCTGGTCTCAGTTTCCTCATCCGTGAAAAGGGAAGGTTTGGGGCTGGAAGAGGCAGCATCCTACTGGCTCCCTCCCAGGACTGCTGACTTGCTCTGGCCGGGAACTGGGGCTGCTGAGTCAGCAGCCGTAGCAAGGGACGGGGAAGGAGGGAGGGGGGGAGGAGAGAGAGAGAGAGAGAGAGAGAGAGAGAGAGAGAGTGTGTGTGTGTGTCGGGGAAGGGTGGGCACACAGGCTCCGGGCAGGGAGTGTGTGAGCGTGTGTGTGCGTGTGTGAGCGTGTGTGTGCGTGTGTGAGCGTGTGTGTCGGGGAGGGGTGGGCACACGGCGGACAGGGGAGGAGGGGAGCCGACAGCCCGAGAAGCGGGCCCTCGGTCGGGGCGCTCACCGTTACTCTTCCCCGCGGGCGGCTGTACCGGGCTGCTCTGCGGGGCCAGGGTCGAGCCCCGGGCCTCGGTGGCAGCGGGAGGCGCAAGTCCCAGCACCGAGGTGCCAGGCGCCCCCAGACCCGGACCGACGGCAGGCGCGAAGGCGGCCAAGGCGAGCAGGAGACCCCACATGGCGAGGTCCGAAGGTGGGGACGCGCTGGGTCCGCGGCGGCCGGTGGGTTCGCCTCTTCCTGCCCGGTGCTCCGGAGCCCCCCGCCCCTTCCTGCCGCCGCCACACGCCCCCTGTGGCTCCGCCCGCCCACAGCCCTCTAGAAGGCCCGGGACCCGGGAGGGGAGGGGAGGGGAGGTGGGGAGAGGAGGGGAGGGGAGGGCCGGGGCGGAGCGCGGGAGGCGGACCCCCGAGCGGCCACCCCCGGTCCCCGCACCCACCGCCCCCGCCCCGCCCCCTCCGGCGTCCCCAGCTCGCCCGCCCCACTTGTGCGCTGCGCTCCGCAGTCGGCGCAGCCCCTCGGCACCCTGTGCGGCGCCTGGCCCGCAGTGGGCGCCTGCTTCGCACCGCGCACCGTGCCAGGCGCTTTGCACGTGGCCTCTCAATCCAACCTCATTTTGCAAACCGGTAAACTGAGGCTCAGAGCGCCCAACGGAGGTGGCCGCGGTAGCAACGCTGAGAATTTTGGGGGAGGAAACAACTCAAGAGGGAAATCCATCCAGAGCCAAAAGTCCCCTCCCAGGGCGGATGGGACAAAAAGAAGAGGGGAAACTGAGGCGCGGGATGGGGCGGGCTGCGGGGAGGAGGGAGGACTACCCCTCCAGGGATTCTTCTGAAAGACGACCCTAGGGGCCCAGCCCGAGGCGGCCCTTCCCACCGCCAACCCCATCCCCCCGGCCCCGCCTCTCCTCTCCTCCTTCCCGTCCCCTCCCCTACTCCTTTGCTCTCCGGGCTGCCACGTTCTGGGCTTACATAACTCGAGGAAAGAAGCCGGAGCAGATACCCGGCCGGCTGGGCCCGGAGGTGGAGGGACCGAGGCCCGTTGTTCGCCAGTCCCGCCCTCCCCGCTGCCTCCCCCACCCGTCTCAGTCTCCTCCGGTGGCAGGCAGCCGGGGGTCTCCGCTGGCGGGGTGCCCCACATCGAGGATTCCGGAGCGCAGGTCCCCTCCCCATCCGGCTGCCTAGCCCCCATTGATTCCCCGACGCCAGATCGCCTCCCAGAGGGAAGGAAATGCGTCCACTGCGCGCCTCTGGCCTGTGCTTTGTCCTTGCAAGGAGCCCGCGACCAAGAGAAGCGATGCCAGGTGGCCAGGAATCCTCTGGAGTGTGTGCCCCCCCTTAGCAAATACTTTTTTGCAGGGCCTCTATATAAACTATTTGAATCACCCCAAGTCACCGTTCTGGCGGCCCAATCTCATATGAGTTTTCGAAAGATCCCACTTTGTACCCCTGGAACTAGATCCCACCACCAGCAGGGGCAACCTCACAGACCTGAGTCCCAGAGCCCCTGGAGGCATCTGGCCCTACCCAGGCACTCTCTATAGAGAGCCCCAAAAGGGAGTGACAGGTCAGGGGCAGAAAGAGTACTGTACACTGAGGCTTCACCGGAGTGAGAGGGCAGGACAGGCTCCAGTAGAGCTGGAAGTGGGTCTGAACAGGTCCTGAGGGCTGTTCCAAAGCCCAGTCTGGCCACTTCTCTGTCTCTGGCCTCAACCTCACCAAAGTTTGACAGACTGTGAGAGGAGGAGTGGGCACCTGGCCAGGACATCTCAGCCTCCTGAGGCTCTCACCCACAGCACCTAAATCAGGTCAGATTCCTCCTAGCTGAAGTCCCTGGAGGCTCACATGCAAGGTCCTTCATGATAAAGTTCTTCTCCACCCACATCTTTCCCATCTCATGGACCCTGGCTCATATGCCTCCAGCCAGCCACACTGGCCTTCTAGCAATCCCTCTGATGCACCAGCCCCTTCCAGCCTCATGGCCTTTGCACTAGTTCACTAAGTTTGCATCCTTATCATACAGATTGCTTTTTGGTGTCACCTGACACTGACTTTGCTGGCCATTCTGATGAAAGTAAGCCCCATCCTCTACACACTATCCTTTCACCCTGTTTTATTATTGTTTTCAAAGACACTCAAGACTGAGATTATCTTGTTTTGTTATGTGTTCATTGTCTGGGTCCTCATCCCTAGCAAAGGTAAGCAACACTCCAGAAGAGCTTTTTGTACCCAAAAGTTCACAGCTCATGGCCTAGAACAGCATCTAGTCCCTACTCAGTGCCCAAAAAGTACCTGTGTGGGGGTACCTGGGTGGCTCACTAGGTTAAGCATCTAGCTCTTGGTCTTGGCTCAGGTCATGATCTCATGCGTCATGAGATCAAGCCCCAGGTCAGGCTCTGCACTTAGTGGGTAGTCTGCTTGAGATTCTTTCCCTCTAGACCTCCCCATACTTGCTCACCCTTCTTCTCACCTCTCTTAATCCCTTGCCTCTCTGCCCTATTACAACTTTCAGGGCCCCTTCATATCCCTCTATGCCCCCTGAGTGCCTCAGAGCCTCCTTATGCTCCTTCATTACTTCCTTATCCCCTCAGGTACGTTCCCACCTCGGTTGCTGCCTTTGGTCCTTTCGACTTGGTTCCTTGAGCTGCAAAGCTGCCAGGCCAGGAGGCAGGCTCTAGAGGCGGCAGCTCCAAGGCTCCAGTGGCAGGTCTATACTCAGATACTGGTGCAGTCAGATCTCTAGTCTCAGGAGCCAGGTGGAGAATCTGTCGTGGCCTCAGGTGGGTGAGAATATGGTGCAAAGCAACTGTGAGCAGGACTGAGCTGGACTGGGTGGAGATAGCAGCCCAAAAGGGATTTGGGTTTAAGGGATGGCCGGGAACTCTCCTGCCAGCTCTCCAGGGTGGTGGGGTGGCTCAAGGTGGAGAGGAGAGCCAACTTTGGCATCGCCTAGGCTCTATTTCACACCCGCTTCTGCTGTTTGTTTTGTGTGGGTATCCTTAGACAGTAATTTGCTCTCTGAGCCTCTGTTTCCTCGTCTGTAAAATGGGGACGATAATATCTTAGCCCCAGGGTTTTGGTGGTGATGAAGTGAGAAAATATGTGGTTCCTCGGGGGTGCTGAGGCTAACCAGATGAATTAAAGGTGGGAAAACAGCTTCATACTGTCCTCTTTTTTTTTCTTTTTTAAGATTTTATTTATTTATTTGAGAGAGTGACAGAGCAAGCATGAACAAGGTGGTGGGGGGATGGGCAGAGGGAGAGGGAGAAGCAGACTCACCTCTGAGCAGGGAGCTGATGAGGGGCTTGATCCCAGTATCCCGGGATCATAACCTGAGCCGAAGGCAGATGCTTAACCACCTGAGCCACCCAGGCGCCCCATTTTTTTTATTTTTTTAATTCATGAGAGACACACAGAGAGAGGCAGAGACATAGGCAGAGGGAGAACTTCCCTTTGGGTTCCCTGATGTGGAACTCCATCCGCAGGACTCTGGGATCATCACCTGAGCCAAAGGCAGATGCTTAACACCACTGAGCTACCCAGGTGCCCCTCATACTGTCCTCTTATTCCCACATACATGGATGGAATAAAACAATATCAAGAAAAGAAAGGAGGTTGTGTGTCTGGCTGTACAAAGAGAGAGGTAGTGAAATCTACTGCCTGCTGGATCTGCCAGTCTTCTGTCCCTGGTGCTGGGCCAGAACTCACTCTCTACTAGGGGCTCTCCCTATGATGCAAGTGAGCATTGATGGGGACTCCCTCCCATGGACCTACATGCACTGGGAGGCATCTCCCCACATGACCATCCTCTGCTCACTACCTCCCCCAGCCATCTCTCTTTTGTGCATCAAAGTCCTTGAGAGCCCTGCTTCTCAAAGTGTGGCCAAGGACCAACAGCACCGCATCCCCTGGGCGCTTGTTAGAAATGCAGAATCCCACCCCAGACCTACTGAATCAGAATCTGCATTTTAACAAGATCTCCAGAGAATTCAACCCCAGGAGATTCGTGTGCACATTAAAGGCTGAGCAGCACTAGGTGGAGATTTAGAACACCTCCATCTAAAATGCATGAGATTCACAACTTTCAAGTTTGATGGTGTTTGATGTTGTCACTGCAAATTTTATCTGAAGCTACAGAGCACATCCACATAACATTTGGAAATTGGTATTTCATTCATCCTGGGAGGGTATATTCCTGATCTCTACAACATGACCCTATATTAATTTTCTTTCTTTTTAACTAAATCATTTAACCAAAATACTACAGAACACAGTTTTAAAGGTAAACCACATTTAAGCTTGCAATAGAAGATTCTTTTCTATGCTTCTCCATTCCCAGATCAACCACTTTTAATTCTGTTATTTCTCCTTGTATTTATCTTTATACTTCTATTGCTACTTCTTTAATTTTTCTATGTCTGAATGTTATCTGTAGGTTTCCTGCTATGGAATTAAAGATTTCACTTTCCTACCACCCTCCTCCACACATATATTCAAGTACACAAACACAGTCTTTCCATCTTCCTGAAGAGCTAAGTCACTGAAGTCCATATTCAGTGCTTATATTATGACCATGTAAATACTATTGTTCAACTTTTTGTGTTCCCTGGAGTTAGCAATTTTTTTTTTTAAGATTTTATTTATTTGGGGCAGCCCTGGTGGCCCAGCGGTTTAGTGCCACCTTCAGCCCGGGGTGTGATTCTGGAGACCCGGGATCGAGTCCCACGTCAGGCTCCCTGCATGGAGCCTGCTTCTTCCTCTCTCTCTCTCTCTTTCTCTCTCTCTCTTTCTCCCTGTCATGAATCTGTCATGAATAAATAAATAAAATCTTTAAAAAAAAGATTTTATTATTTGTTCATGAGAGACAGAGAGAGAGAGAGAGACAGAGACACAGGCAGAGGGAGAAGCAGGCTCCACGCAAGGAGCCCCATGTGGGACTCGATCCCAGAGCTCCAGGACCATGACCTGGGCTGAAAGCAAGCACCCAACTGCTGAGCCACCTAGGCGTCCCTGGAGTTAGCAATTACTTTGTTTTAGCATTTGCTTGGTTTTCTACACATCAATTACTAATTTAATCCCAAAGCAACCAACAGAACTGAACATTTATTTTGAACATATCTAAAAACTGCAGACAATCTCATTTTCTTCTGGAGACATCCCTCCTGGAGCATCTTGCTTTTGATTCCACTTTATTTTTTTTATTTTTTATTATTTATTCATGATAGTCAGAGAGAGAGAGAGAGAGAGAGAGAGAGAGAGGCAGAGACACAGGCAGAGGGAGAAGCAGGCTCCATGCACCGGGAGCCCGACGTGGGCCTCGATCCCGTGTCTCCAGGATCTCGCCCTGGGCCAAAGGCAGGCGCCAAACCGCTGCGCCACCCAGGGATCCCTTGATTCCACTTTAGGTTGTTTTCTTTCTTCACTTGGAAGCACACCTGACATCTTGAGCCTTTCTCATCATTGCTTTCCTGTGTTTAGCCTCATTTCTTTTTTTTTTTTTTTTAATATTTTATTTTATTCATGAGAGACACACACACACAGAGAGGCAGAGACACAGGCAGAGGGAGAAGCAGGCTTAACACCACTGAGCCACCTCAGTGGCTGGAGCCTGACATGGGACTCGATCCTAGGTCTCCAGGATCATGCCCTGGGCTGAAGGCGGCGCTAAACCGCTGAGCCACCTGGGCTGCCCTAGCCTCATTTCTTGACTCCCATATTGTCCTCTTAGTTTAATGCCTTGTTTTGCTGAAGCACATCCTCCAGTAGCTTTCTAGGAAAGAGTATATGTGAGGTCAAATTTTTAAGAACTTGCATGGCTTAAAATGTCTTTCTTTTACTTTCATACTTGATCATCATGTGGACAAATACATGTTCTTAGGTTGGAAATAATTTTCTCAGAATTCTGCAGGCATTGCTTTTTACTCTGGCAAGAGCCAGAGCAAAAGCGATCAATGAATGATTCCAAGGGCCAGGGGTATGGGTTCTATGCCAGTGATGTCAAGTCCACCAGCCTTGAGTCTTTGGACAGTGCCTACTAGAGACAGATATGCTGTCTAATTCTTGCTGTCTCCTCTCCTTGGGGCTGTATGACCACAGTTCCCTTCCCCCACCCCGATTAGTTTTCCTTCAAAGTATGATAAGTGGACAAGGACTCTGTTGTTAGTTATGATCCATTTCCATTCTTGCCTCTCAAGTCACTAAAGTGAGATGTGCTGGAACCTCCGTAGGTTCAGATTACCATGGAGATAGGTTTCCTTTTCAGATGATCAATCCCTTCCTTTTATGTTCATTTTCCTTACTTTCATCCTCAGAGTTACTTTAACTTCCAGATTGTGAGTTACTATGTCACCGCCCTTCATATTCACATTATATATGCCATTTCTGTAATTCCAGTATCTGGAACACTTCCCACAAACCACAGGGCTTAGAAACAGCCCCTTCCTGCCCCACCCTGTAGCAGTCCCCTGGGAGCCCAGCTCCAGAAAGTCTCAGGGTGCTTCCTGGCAGAGCCTGTCTCTGCATTTCAGGGCTGCAGTCCTGAAAATTCTCCCCCAAGGCATCATCCAGCTCTCAGGGGAGAGATAGCTGCCGACAGGAAGATTGAATAATTGTTCCTGGACACAGAGCTCTGGGAACCCGCAGGAGAAAGAGAGCGGCCCTTCCTCTCTTACCCACGTGGTGATGGGGTTAGAATGCCTTCCTGGTAACTCAGATCCTCTTGGGGGGTCCTGGGGGCAGAGAATTCACCAAGGCAAGAGGATGAGTCTTAGTTCTCAGAAATCATGACTCCCTTCTGGCTAAGCCCCACCTAAGATACCAGCTGCTTAGGAGGTCAAAACCAGCCACAGCTCCCTGTGTACCCCAGAGCCCCACCTGGCAATAGGTCACAATGTCCGAGCTGCCCAGTCCCATAACAGCTGACTGAAGTAGAAGGTGAGGAGGATGTGGTGAGTGAGTGTGTGGGGAGGGGGAGATTCCCACACAGTTTACTCTCGAGTGTCTGTCAGGGCCCCACCCTGTCCCACATACCTACCCACCCCAACTCCCTCCCAGCACTAGTCCTTCCTGTCATCTCCACCTCCCTCTATGACCCAGCTTTGCTTGCCCAGGCCCAAAGGCCCTGCTTATCCTATCCCAGTCCCTCCCAGGGGCCTGAGTGCTGGGGAGGGGTTGAATAGTCCAGTAAGTCCATGTATGTCTCCCTGGGGCCTTAGCCCGGCCCAGCTCTGGGACAGTGTCCTAGGGCTGGGGGCACTGGGGCTGACAGTTCGGGCAGTCTTTTCCACGGCTGGCCCAGTCTTGCTGCTGCTGCTGCTGCTGCTACTGGTCAGCTTCCTGACCTTCGACCTGTTCCACTGGTAAGTGTGCAGCAGCCTGGCAGGTGGCAAGAGTAAGCAGGCAAACAAATAGTCAATTTCCGGAAGCCCAGTGTCACCCTCTCTCTCCACAGCCCCACAGGCCCCGTCCAACCACAGCACATACTTCTCACAGGCCAGAGTCAGGGGGCCGGTGAGGGCCCAGGACTGCAGGAGGCTGTACTCCTGCCTACGGTGGCAGTCACGGGACAACTCAGCCCCCAGGAGGCTCTGCTACTGCTGCTCCTGAGCCTGGGGCTGCTCCTGGGAGCCTGCAGCGTGCCCTTGGCCCTGCTTGGCCTGGCTTTCTACCTCTATCCTTGGATCTGAGTGCCCTCCAGAAATACACTGGCAGTGTGCTTCTCCAGATCGCCTTTCCTCTGTTGTGGGTGGAGCAGGCAGGAGGGTACCCCTTTATCTCCAGTCTGAACCACAGGGGACCTTCAGCTCCACAATGTGGACAGTGGATACCCGGGTCTGAGTCTGAGGACAGCAACAGAAGGTGAGCTAAGGGACAGGGGTCCCAGGGCAGGATGTGGCAGCCATCTCCGAGTTTGTGGGTTGGGAGGTGGCCATTCTGGCCTCCTCTGTGGTTCTAGAGTATCAGTGTCCAGAAAGACTCACAGGAGAGCAGAGTAGGACTGGATATCAGTTAGTAGGGTAGGAACCAGGATCCGGAGAGGGCTTCCCACAAGAAAGCATGACAATCTGCATCAGTGGGCTCACCAGCACCCTCTGGCAGCCTGGAGGGTCTGTGGAAAGGGATTCAGGTGAGCCTCACATCCTGCAGTGACTCCTCTCTTGGTTGGACCCCACCCCCACCCGGGTCACAATAGGGATCTGGGGGGGGGGAGGGGGGACACAGGGCCAGCAGGGGCTCTACTCTGGCCGCTAGGCCGTCCTAGGTGCTGCAGGAAGCAACATGACTTAGGTGGTTCTGCCCAGAGGTAAGCCCCAGGCCCCGGCTCAAAGCCTCACCCTACCCGTGCTGGTACCCTCCTGCCCCTGCCTCCTGCCCCCCACCTGCCCTGAGGTCCCAGGCATCTCGGGGCTGCTCCTGCAGCTGGCCTGGCCCTCTCCCCAGGTGTACCAGCCAGGATGCAGCAGCCCCAAGTGGAGACAGGTGCCATCGGGGCCGGCGAGGGGCCGCAGCAGGCAGTGCCCTGGTCGGCCTGGGTCATGCGGCAGGCCTGGGTGCGCTGGTGCATGTGCCACATGCCTCGGAGCTGGGCCCAGTGGTGGACCACATCGGGCTGGCGGCAGCCACTCCAGCGTGTGCTGTGGGGGCTGGAGGGGATCCTCTACCTGCTGTTGGCGCTGATGCTATGCCACGCCCTCTTCACCACCGGCTCCTACCTGCTGAGCTCCCTGTGGCCTGTCGTGACTGCAGCGTGGCGCCATCTGCTGCCAGCTGTCCTGCTGCTGGTGCTCAGCGCCCTCCCTGCCCTGCTCTTCACGGCCTCCTTCCTGCTGCTTTTCTCCACGCTGTTGAGCCTCGTGGGCCTCCTCACCTCCATGTCTCACCCAGACTACACTCAGGACTTGGACCAATAGAAGGGCAACCCCATCCCGCTGCCTGTGTCTGTTGAGCCCTGGGGAGGGGGAGGCCCCAGACCTCCCATCCCTAGCACTGCTCAGGCCATGTGTGATGTTGCTAAAGCTGGCAGGGTAGACTGGCCTGACCTCTGGGCACCTTCCCCAAGCCAATGCTACAGGTACTTGGTGTGGGGCATCGGAGGCTTTGAGAAGGGACAGGGCAGAAGGGTTAGCCAGGGGCAGAGCTCGGCCAAGCCACTGAGAGTTCCCACAAGGCTGTAGTGACACCACTAGGGCTCCCTTAGCAACTGGCAGCAGCTTTTTCTTGCAGCTGCTCAGCTGTCTCAGCTGCGGACTCAGTTGAGAATTTCTAATTCGGTAGCCCTGACTGGCCATTCCTTTCACTAACCCCCCAACCCCCGCTCTTTCCCCAGGCTCTAGAAAGAGCCCACTGACAGAAACCTACCTGGGAGAAGGCTGTCCAGAAGTCCCATGAGACCTCAACTAACACCTCTAGCTCCTTTCTGCTCAGGCATCCCCCACTCCCTAGACTTCTTCCCTTCTGCCTTGGTGAGCATCCCTGAGTTTGGGAGGTGGGCCACTACTAGGGTAGTGAGGATCCCAGAAGAGACCTACTCTAAGTTTCCTAAGGTCTGTTATGGAAAAATGAACAAGAAGTCCCATTTCCTCACTTAAACAATGTGCGGCCATGGGCAAGCAATTCTTTTGAATCTCCATGATAAGTGAGTCTCAACCCTGTCATGGGGTCATTGTGAGTCAAAGGCAATACCTATGAGTGAAGTACTTCGTAAAGACCAGAGAGCTGTAAGATATTATACTGAAGCCTAAGAATTAATGTGTAGGCTCAAAAGGCCTTTTGACCCTGAAGGTGGTTGGAAGAGCAGGAAGCTTCCCCAGGCCTTCAGAGAAATGCTCTGTCATGGATACAGTTTCAGCCCTCCAATGGCAAACAGGGGCGGGCGGGTGTGGACGAGATGTAAGAGGTCATGTGACATGAAATCTCAAAACGTGCACATGTTGAGCTCTTCTGATTGTGAAATGTTTGGGGCTGGGGCCTGGCGCCTGGAAACGCCTGGACAGATGTGCATGTGGAGAAAGCAGAGCCCATGGGTTTCTGAAGCTGACCTGATTAGCCGCTCACAGCTCAGGAAGGTCTTAGAAGGTGGCATCCCTTCATGTCCAGCATCCTGGCTCTTCACATATCCGCTAACTCTCCAAACAAAACAACGACCTGTTATTACTGAGTAGGGCACATGGTAGATATCTTTACCCACAGCTGAGACCCACCTAACAGACCCCACCCAGATCCTGACCCCTCTGGATATATCTAACCTTAAAACTTCTGCTCCTGAAGCCCTAGAACCAAAGTTTCTTTTTTCTGATAAACATTCAGGCCATGAGGACCAACTCCTTAGAACCGAAGTTTATTTTTGCTAAAACCCACTTGCTGTGGAGTTGCACAAGTATTCAGGCCACTGGTCAGACACCTTCAGCATCAGTGCCTGAAAACCCCAGGCCCGGTCCTTCCATCCCGTTTTCTTGTGGTTCTCCCTCAGATGTGGCCTAGTAATAAAGGTAAGGCAGGACGTGGAGATGGTGGAGCCTCATGGTTAGCATGGGCTCTGGTGTATTGGCTGACGATGGGCTTGAATCCCAGCACTGTTACCTTTTAGCTCCGTGGCCTTGGTCTTGAACTTCATTTTCCTCAAGGATAAAACCAAGGCAAGAACGCCTGTTTATTTTTTTTTTATTTTAAATTTTTATTTATTTATGATAGTCACAGAGAGAGAGAACGAGAGAGAGAGAGAGAGAGAGAGGCAGAGACACAGGCAGAGGGAGAAGCAGGCTCCATGCACCGGGAGCCCGACGTGGGATTCGATCCCGTGTCTCCAGGATCGCGCCCTGGGCCAAAGGCAGGCGCCAAACCGCTGTGCCACCCAGGGATCCCAAGAACACCTGTTTAAAGCCAGGATGCCAATCTTGGGTCTCTCATTGACTTGGCTGGGCATTGCGAGCCAGGCACATCACTTCAGAGCCTTGGGACCACTCTGATTAAGGGAAACAGGAGGTTTGGCCCAGACCAGGCACACTGCAGGGGTCAGGGGAGGAAGCAAGGAGAAGGCCTTCTTCCCATCCCCACATAAATATAGGCCTTCCAACCTCCTGATCTGCTGGTAGAGGTTGTACAGCCAGACTGGAGAGGTGATGGGCAATATTTATCAAATTAGATCAATGCATACCCTGTGACCCAGCAATCCAGAATGAATTCTCATAGAAGCCCATAAGGGCCTTGTTCCCCAGAGTGGTTCCACCAGGACCAGAAGTATAGGTATCACCTGGGAGCTGGCTAGAAATGCAGAGTCTCAGGCCCCACCCAGGCCTGTTGAATCAGAGCCCACATTTTAACAAGATCCCAGGTAATACACATGCACACCAATGTTTGAGAAGCACTGCATAAAGGGATATATTCGAGAGTGATGATTGTACTCTTGGTGGTGGCAGGAGATGGGGGGTAAAATAAGGTGGATGAGCACAGCAGTTAGAAGGAGAGGAAGATATTAATATTGATTTTGAAATCCTAGCACTGAGTGAAAAGAAACTTGAATGAGAAATAATCCAATTCCTTTTACACAAATTTAAAATGCATGCCAGCAAAAACATTTTTTTGTTTTGTTTTTCCAATAACACGTGAAAACAAAAGATAAACAATGGAATGACCAACTCTAGGGGCAAGGCGAGAGTGGAGTATGCAGATCAAAGGGAAGTGAGGGGCCTTGATATCAGGAACGGAATTCCTGAAATTCCTTTAAATGTAGATAAAGTAATTCATTCAGAGTTAAAAGTCTTAAAAATGCAAGCCTGGGGCAAAAGAACAGGCCGGAATGAAGGAGTTCTAAACCTTTCCGATTTGGGCCTAGAAGGCAGAGCTGCCCCTCCGGCCTGAGTGACCCGGACGGCTGAGTCGTGCCTTAGCCTGGCCTCCCCACCGCTGCGCGCGGCCTGCTCTGCTGGGGTGGGGGTGGGGGTGGGGATGGGGGTGGGGGTGGGGGGGACCCAGTTACCCGCGTGACCCGACCGGAAAGATAATCAGATCAGGCGGGACGGGAGGGACGGAGCAGAGGCGGCGTCTGAGAGCAGAGAGGGAGCCCCGGGGCCTCCGCACCTGCTGGGGGGCGCCTGGGAGCGGGAGCGCCGGGTAGGACTCTCGGCCTCGCGTACGGCGCGCCCAGGAGGAGCGGCCGGGCGGAGGGTCCGAGACGGCGGCGTCCAGGGGCTCGGGAGCAGGGGCAGCACTTGAGCCCGCCCGGGGAAGGTGAGGGGTCCCTGGAAGTAGGTGCGCGGCGCGGGATCCTCTCCGAGCCAGCGGCGCGAAGCCGAGAGGGGGCGCGCGCGCTCGGACTCGCGAGTGCCGGGGAAGCGTGTCCCGCTCCGGCGCGTGGGGAGCGGCTGTCCTCCGCGCGCGGCCCCGGAGCGGGAGGGGGGAGGCCCGCTCCTGCCCGGAGGAGTCGTTCGCTCGGGGGCGCGGGAGAGGGCCAGGGCCACGGCGGGAGGGCATCGAACGGGGCGCGTTGACTGTGGCGGCAGACTGAGAAGGAAATGATACGCCAAGCCGGGGACCGGAGGGCTGTGGGCACCCACAAAAGGGAGGTGCTAGCCCCCCCGAAAGTCGACACCCCAGGGAATCGCAGCTGGCTGAGCCGGCCACCGACGAGGCAAGGCGCGCCCCCTGGCGGCGATCTCCCGCCCTGGCAATGCAGAGTCCTGGGGCCGGGTGTGGGGAGGCAGGGAAGGGAGGCTCTCAGCTGCGGGCACGCTAGCCCCGAGGGCGAGGGTAGATCCTGGCGCCACTGCCGTCAGGGTAGGGGCCTCGTTGATGCCTCACCCCCTTCCTTAATCTCCAACCTGGGTCCCCCAACCAGAAACCCAGAGGCATCCAGGGCAGAGCTCGTGGGAAGCCTGGAGAAAGAAGGGTCCAATCTAGCCGTCTTCACTGTGTCACCAACTCCTGGCTCACCCCTCGTCTATGATCCTATTCCTCCTGGGGTAAAAGAGCGGTCTTTGGGCCGCCCTGGTGGCGCAGCGATTTAGCGCCGCCTGCAGCCCGGAGCGTGATCCTGGAGACCTGGGATCGAGTCCCACGTCGGGCTCCCTGCATGGAGCCTGCTTCTCCCTCTGCCTGTCTCTGCCTGTCTCTCTCTCTCTCTCTCTGTGTGTGCCTCTCATGAATAAATAAATAAAATCTTAAAAAAAAAAAAAAAGAACTTGGGGCATCGGGGTGGCTCGGTGTTTGAGCATCTGCCTTTGGCTCAGGTCGTGATCAGGTCCCACATCGGACTCCCCACAGGGAGGGAGCCTGCTTCTCCTTCTGCCTCTCTCTCTGTCTCTCATGAACAAATAAAAAATAAAATAAATAAAAGAATAAAAGAACTTGATTTAAGACCATATTTTCTGGCTCATGTCTTTAAATGCCTAACAAAAAACCCTGCAATAGTTAAAATTGATATGTGATACTGCATACATGCAAAATATTTGTTGTAACATATGAAAGTCATAAAGTTCTCTAAACTGAAGGATGCTACATCCATCTAAGAGCCAGATGTTATCAGGCCTCTCCCTGTGCATTCAACACCTAATTGGATGAGCTGGGACTCCCAGACAATGGCTTATGGAAATGCTATTCATAGGGACCTTTGACTTGATCTTGATTTAAAAGGAACTTCTAAGGTGCCACCATTAAGAATTGTGTAGATTACTGTAGAATTTTGATAGTTAACCTTTATCCTGTTAAGGAAATTCCTTTCCCTTCCTGATTGTGAATGGATATTGAATGATAAAATTGTTTTTTTTTTTTTCCTGCATCTATTATGAGGACGACTTGGTTATTTTCCTTTATTTTTTATATGGTGAATTAAATTTTTAAGATGCCTTAATATTAAACTATTCCTAGAAAAAAAACCCATCCTAGTTCCTCTTTAACTGATATATAATTCACACACACATTTTATGTGCAAGTAAAATGCACAAATCTTGGAGGTACAGCTCAATGAATTTTTACATACTTGTACATGTGTTCATGTAAGTACCATCCAGATCAAGATACAGAACTTTTCTATCATCCCAGAAAGTTCCATTACGCCCTTTCTCAATCAATACCTCCCCCCAAAGTAACCTGTATTGTGACTTCTACCACAGATTAGTCTATTCTTGAAATCATACAGAACAAAATCATGCAAAATTTGGTGGTGTCTGGATTCTTTCAATGTTACAGCTGTGAGATGCATCCATGTTGTTGCATCTCTCAGTAGTTTGCTCTCCTTTATTAGTGTGTACTATCCCACTGTAAGGGAAGAAACAATTCATCTACTCTCTTGTTGAAGGACATTTGGCTTGTTTCCAAATTTTGGCTACATGAATGAATAAAACATAGGAATATCCTTGTACGGAGTCTTTTTTTAAAAAAGATTTTATTTATTTATTCATGAGACACACACACACACAGAGTCACAGACACAGGCAGAGGGAGGGGCAGGCTCCACGCCGGGAACCCAATGCCGGAATCAATTCCCAGTCTCCAGGATCAGGCCCTGGGCTGAAGGTGGCGCTAAACCGCTGAGCCACCCAGGCTGCCCCTTGTACAAGTCTTTTGGTAGTTGTTGGGTTGCAGAGTATGTAAATGTTCAACTTTAGTAAATGCTGCCCAATAATTTTCAAAGTGATTTATACCAAGCAGTGATTCCACTGCTTTTTTTCAGTCTATCCACCTAATTTATTGTGTGGGGTTTTTGTTCCCTCAGATGGTATTTTCATTTGTTTCTCATTTTCACTTTCGCTTGGGTAATTTCTAAGAAGGAAATACCACCTTTATTCTATCACTGTCAAACTGCACAACCTCTTTCCTTTTTATTTTTTTCAAAGATTCATTTATTTATTTTAGGGGGGAGGGGCAGGAGAGAGAATCTCAAGCAGACTCCCTGCTGAGCAGGAAGCCCGGATGTGGGGCCTGATCCCATGACCTTGAGATTGTGACCTGAGCTGAAACCAAGAGTCAGACACTCAACTGACTGTGCCACCCAGGTGCCCTGAATTGCTTTTCCTTTTATTTTATTTCTAAAGATTTTATTTATTTGTTCACAAGAGACACACAGAGAGAGGGGCAGAGACACAGGCAGAGAGACAAGCAGGCTCCATACAGGGAGCCCAACATTGGGACTTGATCCCAGGACTTCAGGATCATGCCCTGGGCCAAAGGCGGTGCTAAACCGCTAAGCCACCTGGGCTGCCCACTGCTTTCCCTCTTATTTTATTTTTAAGATTTTATTTATTTATTCATGAGAGACACAGGCAGAGGAAGGAGAAACAGGCTCCATGCAGGAAGCCCGATATGGGACTTGATCCCAGGACCCTGGGATCACTCCCTGAGCCAAAGGCAGATGCTCACCTGCTGAGCCACCCAGGGATCCCCCCTGATTTCCCTCTTATTTTAATTAATTAATTTATTTATAAATTTTTAAAAGATTTTATTTATTTATTCATAGAGACAGAGAGAGAGAAAGAGATAGAAAGGCAGACACAGGCAGAGGGAGAAGCAGGCTCCATGCAGAGAGCCTGACGTGGGACTCGATCCAGGGTCTCCAGGATCATGCCCTGGGCTGCAGGCAGCGCTAAACCGCTGCGCCACCAGGGCTGCCCTATAAAAATTTTTTAAAAGATCTTATTTATTTATGAGACAGAGAGAGAGAGAGAGATTGGCAGAGACACAGGCAGAGGGAGAAGCAGGCTCCATGCGGGGAGCCCTATGTGAGACTCCATCCCAGCACCCCAGGACCACGCCCTGGGCTGAAGACAGGTGCCAAACCGCTGAGCCACCCAGGGATCCCCCCTGCTTTCCCTTTTAAATGCAAGGGAGGTTTAACATTAAAACACACACACAATAATTAACGTAATTCACCATATTATCAAACTAATAACTAAAAACTGTGTGATCATTTCAACAGATGCAGAAAAGGCATTTCACAAAATCCAACATTCATTCCCGATTAAAAACAGGACAAAACTCTCAGCAACCTAGAAATAGAAGGAAACTTCCTCAACTGTATAGAAGGCATCTGTGACAAATAGGAACACCTTGCTGGCTTCGTTAGTGGAGCATACGACTCTTGATCTCAGCATCGTCAGTTTGAGCCCCACATTGGTTATAGAGATTACCTAAAAATCAGATCTTAAAAAAGAAAAATAGCTAATCTCACACTTGGTGAAAAAACTGAATATTTTCCCCTTAAGATTAGGAAAAAAGTATGTCTATTCTTACCACTTCAATTCAACATTGTATTAGATGTCTTAGCCAGTGCAATAAGGCAAGAAATATAAATAGAAAGCATAGAGATTGGAAAGAAGCGAAGCTATCTTTATTTGTAAACAACAAGACTGCCTATGTAGAGAATCCAATGGAACCTGTAAAAAGCTACTAGAATAAGAGAATTTAGCAAAGTAACTAATAAGTACGTGATCACCATTATGATACATGATCCATACAAATAAATCAACTGTATTTCTCTGTATTAGCAATGAATGATCAGAAATATAAATTTTAAAAAGCAGCATCATTTAAAAAAATAGCACTGCGAGGTAAATCTGGCAAAAGATGTGAAAGATTTAAACATTGATAACTACAAAATGTTGCTCTTGAGAGATATTAAGAAGAAGACCTAAATAATGGAGAGATATATCTTGTTCATGAGATGGATGACTCAGTATTGCTAAGATGTTAATTTTTCCCAAAATTTAATCTATGTATTCAATACAATCACAATAAAAATCCAAGCATTTCTGTAGAAATAAGCTGATTTAAAAGTTCATACAGAAGGGGTGGCTGGGTGGGACAGTCAGTTAAGTGTCCAGCTCTTGGGATCCCTGGGTGGCTCAGTGGTTTAGCACCTGCCTTCTGCCCAGGGTGTGATCCTGAGTCCCAGGATCGAGTCCCACATTAGGCTCCCTGCATAGAGCCTGCTTCTCCCTCTGCCTGTGTCTTTGCCAATCTCTCTGTGTCTCTCATGAATAAATAGATAAAATCTTAAAAAAAAAAAAAAGTGTCCAGCTCTAGGCTTCAGCTCAGCCTGTGATCTCAGGGTAGTAGGATCTAGCCCTGTGTCAGGCTCCATGCTCAGGGTGGAGTCTGCTTAAGATTCTCTCTGCCTGAAAAGAGAAAAAAGGCGGGGAGGGCAGCCCTGGTGGCTCAGCGGTTTAGCGCCACCTTCAGCCCAGGGTGTGATCCTGGAAACCTGGGATTGAGTCCCATGTCAGGCTCCCTGCAGGGAGCCTGCTTCTCCCTCTGCCTGTGTCTGTGCCTCTCTGTCTCTCATGAATAAATAAATAAAATATTTTTTAAAAGATTCTCTCTGCCTGTGCCCCCTGCTCATGTGCTCTTTCTCCCAAATAAATAAATAACCTTAAAAAAATACAGAAATGTAAAGGATCTAGAATAGCCAAAATAATTTTGATAAAGAAGAACAAAGAAGACAAACACTACATGATTTCCAGACTTATAAAGCTGTAATAATCAAAAGAGTGATACTGGCATAAAGATAGACAAATAGCTCAATGGAACAGAATATGGAGACCAGAAATAGATCTATCTATCTATATATATGTACAAGAGATTTTCAAAAAAGGTACAAACACAATTTAGTGAAGAAATGATAGTCTTCAACAAATAGTGTTGGAATCATTGGATGTTCATATGCAAAAAAAAAAATTAATCACCTTGAACTATATATAAAAATTAATTCAAAATAGATCACAGACCTAAATGTAAAACCCCAAACCATAAACCTTCTAGAAGAAAACATACAGGAAAATAGTTGTGACTCTGAGTTAGGCAAAGAGTCCATTAAAGAAAAAGTAAACTACCCCTGATCAAAATTAAATTGTCTATTCTTCAAAAGACACTGCTAAGAAAAAGACAAGCCATGGAAGGAAAAAGTATTGGCAAACTATACACCTCATAAAGTATTTGAGTCCAGAATAAAAAGTTCTCAAAGCCCAATAATAAGGGTTTTCTGTTTTTGTTTTTTTTATAAAAGGGATGGGGAGAGAGGAAAAACAAACAATTTGAAAAGAAACAAAACAAAGAAGATAAATAGATCACTAATTAGCACAGAGGAAAAGATGTTCAACTTCATTGGTCATTATGCAAATGCAAAGTAAACTACCCACCTATTGTAATAGCTAGTATTAGAGTAGTATCAAGTGTTGATGAGGACACGGAGGAACAGATCCCTCATACCCTGCTAGCACGAATATAAAATGGGACAACCACTGTAGAAGAATGCTTGTCAGTTTCTTTAAAAGTTAAATATACATCCAACATATGATCTAGCCATTTTTTCTAAATATGGGAAATGAAAACATATGTCCATACAAAGATTTACAAATAAATGTTCATACCAATTTTATTTGCAATGGGCAAAAACGAAAAATACCTCAAATGTCCATCAACAGGTGGACAAATATTGGTACGGCCACACAATAGACTACTACTTAGCTGTAAAAAAGAACGAGGTATGATACACATAACATGCATTTCCACATTCTATCCCACTAATTAGGCTGCGTGAAAGAAGCCAGGTTAAAAAAAAAAAAAAAAAGTACCTATTGAGGGGCACCTGAGAGGCTCAGTCAGCTAAGCATCAGCCTTTGGCTCATGCATGATCTCAGAGTCCTGGGATCAAGCCCTATGTTGGGCTCTCTGCTCAATGGGGAGCCTGCTTCTGCTTCTCCCTCTTGCTCTTCCTCTGTGCTCTCTCTCAAATAAATTAAAAAAAAAAAAAAAAAAGAGGACCTATCAAATGGTTCTACGTAGAATTCTGGAAAATGCAAACTGGTCTATAGTAACAGAAAGCAGACCAGTATCAATGGTTCCTTAATGTTGGAAGCAGAGAGATGTGAGGAAGTTGTGGGGAGAGAATAAGGGGGAGGGTCTATAAGGAGGTAGAAAAATAAATTTCATTGTCTTGACTGTGATGGTTTCATGAATGTATATATTGTCAACATTTATTAAATTGTACATTTGAAATAGAGGCAGTTTATTGAGTTACATCTCAATAAAGCAGGTTTTTTTTTTTTTTTTTTTTTTAAAGCATAGGTCCAGGGATCCCTGGGTGGCGCAGCGGTTTAGCTCCTGCCTTTGGCCCAGGGCGCGATCCTGGAGACCCGGGATCGAATCCCATGTCAGGCTCCCTGCATGGAGCCTGCTTCTCCCTCTGCCTGTGTCTCTGCCTCTCTCTCTCTCTCTCTCATGAATAAATAAATAAAATCTTTAAAAAAAAAATAAAGCATAGGTCCACTTTCTTGTACTCAGTTTCTTTCACCAACATACATGGTGAAGGTACTTAAACACTAAAATGAACTCAACAGAATCTATGCAAGAAACTGGACAATGTAACAGAAGGCAAGTTATCTGCTTTTGTTGGGAAACTTCCAGTTTGGTTAAAATGTTTTGAAAATTTTTTCCACTGATTTTCTCTTCTCAAAAGACTTATTTTCCTTGGAAAATAAAGGCTGGCATTACACCTGAAGTGCTCATGCATCTTTTCGTACTTTCAGGACTATCTTGGTATGGCAAAGGAAAGGATATGGGACCAAGATTCCAGGGGCTCCTGCGTGGCTCAGCTGATCAAGCATCTGACTTTTTTTTTCTTTTTAAAGATTTGTTTATTTATTCATGAGAGACACAAACTGAGAGAGAGAGGCAGGGACACAGGCAGAGAGAGAAGCAGGCTCCTCGCAGGGAGCCTGATGCGGGACTCAATCCCCGATCCTAGGATCATGACCTGAGCTGACAGCAAGCGCCCAACTGCTGAGCCACCCAGGCATCCCAAGCATCTGACTCTTTTTTTAAAGATTTATTTATTTATTCAGTCAGAGAGAGCAAGAGAGAGAGGCAGAGACACAGGCAGAGGGAGAAGCAGGCTCCATGCAGGAAACCCTATGTGGAACTCAATCCCAGGTCTCCAGGACCACACCCCTTGCTGCAGGCGGCGCTAAACCGCTGGGCCACCAGGGTTGCCCCCAAGCATCTGGCTCTTGATGTTAGCTTGGGTCATGATCTCAGGGTGGTGGGATCCAGCACTGTTGGGCTCTGCGCTCAGCAGAGATTCTCTCCCTCTCCCTCTGCCCCTCCCCCTGCTCTCTTTCTAAATATATAAAAGCTTTACAAAACAAAACAAAAAAAAAGAAGATCCCATAAAAAACACACACCAAGATTCCATTAATGAGAGAGAGAATCTAGGGGTGCCTGGGTGGCTCAGCTGTTGAGGGTCTGCCTTTGGCTCAGGGCATCATCCTCGATTCCCGGGATTGGGTCCCGCATCGGGCTCCTTGCATGGAGCCTTTTTCTCTTCCATCTGCCTGTGTCTCTGACTCTTTCTGTGTCTCTCATAAATAAATAAATAAATAAAGAGGGAGTCTATGTAGATTGTCTTATTAAACGATTTGTCACTGGTCAAATATGAATGGTTTTTGAGACAATAAGGTTTGAGTTCTGTCATGCTTAACTAGCAAGTAGTGTGCCTTCATACTGGGGAAACGTAAGATTCTTACCATTTTTATTGTTTATTTTATTATTTTTTAAAAAGATTTTATTTATTCATGAGAGACAGAGAGAGGCAGAGACACAGGCAGAGGGAGAAGCAGGCTCCATGCAGGGAGCCCAATGTGGGACTCGATCCCAGGACTCCAGGATCATGCCCTGGGCTGAAGGCAGGTGCTAAACTGCTGAGCCACCCAGGGATCCCCGATTCTTACCATTTTTACATCTCAAAACAAAAACCAGAGAACAATGTAAATGTATATAACAATATGTATGGCTATTTATTTTTCCCAGTCATAACCAAATAAAATCTATGAGAGAGAAGTCAAGTGTCTTGTACTATACGCTTATATGACCAAGTGAAAAGAAAATAACTTGGGGTGCTTGGGTGGCTTGGTTGGTTAAGTGTCTGCCTTTGGCTCAGGTCAGGATCCTGGAGTCCCAGGACTGAGCTGCACATTGGGCTCCCTGCTCAGTGGGGAGTCTGCTTCTCCCTCTGCCTCTCACCCCACTCATGCCTGCTCACTCTCACTTGTTCTTTCTCTGTCAAATAAACAAAACCTTTTTTAAAAGAAGAAAAAAGAAAATTTATCTCCATCCTGCCCTTGTAATAGATTTCAAATCAATGTTGGGAAACTGGAAAAAAGGTTAGGAAATCCCCCATGGGCAATAGGAGCCACATAGGGAAATGTGGTGCTGGCAAGTGCAAAAGTAGAATGATGAGGATATGGAGCACACTCAACAGTCTCAAGGCTTCTTACAGACTGAGGGTTCCAGAACTAGGATGGGTCTTGAAGCGGGTAGAAAAGACTAAGGAAGGGATCCCTGGGTGGCACAGCGGTTTGGCGCCTGCCTTTGGCCCAGGGTGCGATCCTGGAGACCCGGGATCGAATCCCACGTCGGGCTCCCGGTGCATGGAGCCTGCTTCTCCCTCTGCCCGTGTCTCTGCCTCTCTCTCTCTATCTCTCTGTGACTATCATAAATAAATAAAAATTAAAAAAAAAAAAAGACTAAGGAAGTGCTGGTAGAGGAGGTAAGAGGAGTTTTTACAGAGCATGATGGTCAGCAATGGAGGGGGCTGGGTGAGGTCGGGTAACTCATATTACTTTCTTCTGTCAATCAGTCCAGGTGGACAGTTTTCTCCAGCAACAACGAGAAGCTCCAGAGTCAGAGATGCAAAAGTGTTCAGACAGAAAAGGGTTTTGAGGAAAGGCAGAAAAGAGTGAAAAAGGGGTGGGCAAACTGATGCGCTGAAGAGGGCTGGTCCAAGGCTGGGTTTTTGCTAACAAAAAGAAGTAATTATTTGCAACAACAAATCTAAAGTCTTAACTCCTTAACAAAAGGCTTTTCTTTTTTTCATTTTTGTATGTTCCCTTTCACTTTTTGTCTATATGAAAGAAAACCAAGCTTGGTCTCTTGATTTTCAACTACTCTGTCAAGGTTGCTCTCTAAAGGGTTTTATTAACTCACAATGTCTGTACCAGTTTCCCCAGCACTAGTGTGTCAATTTAATAGCTTCCTTTCATTTACACTTGGTTGATTGCTAGCAACGATCAACACTTTTCTGATCTGCTATTTCACATCCTTTTACATGAGACATGATATCCCTTGCCAAGTTAAAATTTTAATAACAATTATGGAAACTCAATACAAGAAATCTGCATCCCTCTTTTCCCTCCAATTCTACTTCAAGATGATTTATTGAGTCTCACATTCCCTCATTTTTCTGCCCCACACCTACCAGCCTACTGCCATGTTCCATCCCCCACTCCATGCCATGGTCAGGCCCTCACTCTACCTGAGGAGAGTCACAAACCTATGGCCAACACCCTTTGCCAAAACTGAAACCTTGTACTCTCTTAACAGAGTTTGGCACAGCCTCTTACCGCCCCCCCACCTTAGAATTCTCCCTCAGCTCCCCCTCTATTCCCATCCCACGCCCTAACCAAAGAAGTTGGTCTATGTTCAGTTTGCTCCCATTGCACATTACGTCTGTTAAATAATGGATTTCTAATTAGTCTTCCACTTGAGTTTGGAAGCTTGTTTACTTCCAACCACTTAATGACTTAATGTCCATCATGTGCTAAGAGTCGTGCAAATAACTAAAGTACATGTATATGTCCAGAAATACGTGGATGTTGAATGTATACCTACATGCATGGGGCTGGGAAACAGAAATGAGAAATAGCCAGATCCAAAATTCCAAATGAAATACTAACAGTTTCGGGATCCCTGGGTGGCTCAGCGGTTTACCGCTGCGCCTTCTGCTCAGGGCATGATCCTGGAGTCCTGGGATCGAGTCCTGCATCGGGCTCCCTGCATGGAGCCTGCTTCTCCTTCTGCCTATGTCTCTGCCCCCCACCCCCCTGTGTCTCTCATGAATAACTAAATAAATCTTAAAGAAAAAAAAAAAAAGAAAAAAAAGAAATACTAACAGTTTCAACTCAGCCCCTGCTATTTTCCAATCCCAAAGAGCAGTAGACAACATGGGACACACTTGTGTTCTGGTAAGGGTGGAAATGAGGGTGTGAGACAGCAAAAGGACAAATTCAGTGATTTTTAAATAGTGTTAGGTGAAAGGGTCAAGGCTGGAGAGGACCCAGAGGCAGCTCCCCAGCTCTTCAGATCATGGTTTGGGAGACCCATCCCCGCACACAGGAAGATGCCACTCTGTTCTTCCATGCCTTTATTAGTGACAGCAATGGACAAGAACAATGCCAGGCATAACAGACACCCTGACCCAGTGCTGGGGGTGACAAGCAGGCCCTGTAGGGCCAATGGCACATCTAGCCCCAGTCCAAGATCCAGTCTACCCAGGCCAGGTCCCCGAATGGGCAGGAGGCTGTCTGTCCATTTTGTTTGTGTGGATCAGTCTGTCTGAGTGTCTAAGCCGCTGCCTGCAGGGCCCCCCCATCCTCGGCATGTGGTACGGGCTGTTGGGAGCACAGCGTGGCATCCCCCGGTGGACCACTGGGCCCCGGTGCTGACCGTGGGGGATAGGGCCAGGGACTGGAGGTGGCAGGGGGCCAGGCACAAAGTTCACTCCAGGGCCACATCCTACAAAAGAACCAGCCATTATCAGAAAGTGGGCTTGTGGACAGGTGGGCCCAGCTCTGTTTCTGGGCAGCTTTAGTCTTCCAGGGTGAGCTTTTCTGGGCTTGTTTTCCCATCTACAAAATGGCAATACCACCTCCCCTGCCTCCAAACCAGCAGACTGGGACAGTGAGTTGACTAACAAGTCTACAGATGCTGTTCTACATCCAGTGGCAACTGAACCCAATCATGAGGGCACAGGGAGCTATCCAACTCCTCTCAGTTCACCGGGGCACAGGAGGGTAGGCTGGGAGAGGTGGGAGAGGAGGCTGTGGAGGCACCTACCTAAGTGAGATGACATCGAGAAGTCTTCTGCTGAATTATAATTGAAGAATTCGTGGGGTGGGAAGGGCTGGCCTGGGAAAAAAGGGGTGTCCTGGGGCAGGGGTGGAAACAGGGGAGGTGGCGAGGGCTGAGGAATCGGGTAGGGGAAAGGCATGGGAGGGGGCAAAGGAGAGGGCTGGGGTGGGGGCAAGGCCAGCGGCTCCCCGAAGTCTGGGGGCTGCCCATGGTTCCCCTGGAACGGATGATCCAGCTCTGGCCAGTCCTCAATCCAGGGGTCTAAGAATGGGATGGTTGGTTGTTTTAGGACTGAGAGCCAGGCTGCCCATAATCCTGGTTGTCCAACTTCTAAACCTCTCTTCCCTCCTCTCAGAGAAGAGGGCCACTGGGCAGGGGCACCCTCTGTTTCCTACCGTCTTCCTCATTCGCTCATTGCAGGCCAAGCCCAGGGTACATTCCTTCCTCCTTGCCTTTCTCAAAGTCACAGATTTGTCTTTGCTCTGACCTCATTCTCCCCTCCAGAGTCTTCTTCCTTTGTATGCCCAGTTCCTGTATCTGTAGCTTTTTTCCTCTCCCTGCTCCTCCCCACAGACCAACAAAGGAGCCTAAGAAGTCTTCTCTCTGGTCAACATGAGACCCTGCCACTCTCTTCTCCCAGCAGTTCATGCCTTCTAAGCTTCCACAAGAAATAGTTCTCATTCCCTCATCAACTGCTCCTGCCTCTAAACCCTAATCCGATTCTTCAGTACTTTTCCGATTAAATGTAACCACTTCCTCTCTTCCTGACAGTCTCATGAAATGGCCAATAACCTCTGCCCTCCCTGAAAGTGCCTCTGCCCTAAAGTCCTTTTGTTTCCTCCATCAGCCCCTCTTCCCTTCCAGCTCCACCGCACAGCCCGGGTTCTGCTCTCTCCTTCACAGTTCACACTCCTACCTTCAGCGGGGCCCTGCGGACTCCAAATCCATTGCACATTTCCACACCTTAGAGGTCTGCTTGGACCTAATTCACCAGCCACGTCCTCCTACTCAACTCTTCCTTTTCACATTTCTATTTCTGGACCTCCAAACTAGGTTCAGAAGACCTAAGCTATCCTTATAACCATTAACCCACAAACTATCCTTATAACCATTAGAGCATCCCTCCCTTTGCTGGGGACTGGTTCTCATCTAAAAAACAAGGAAACTGAATCATTACATAATCAAAGCCCTAAAGCACCTTCCCAATGCTCCAACTCTTGGCTACCAAATCCTAGTTTACCTCTATAGCATTCCTGGCCTTTCTGTGCCCTCATACCCTCTACTGCTGTTACAAACAACCTTCTAATACGACTTGTGTCCCCAACTCAACAAACACTATCCTGGAGGTACGATGGACACGGCAATTGTGCTAGACACCAGGGCCAAAAGAGATGAGCTGGGAACAAGGTAAGAACCTTGCCCAATGAGGACATGATCCAGGGGGAAAGCAGACATGGAGACAATCAGCTACCATGCTCCTTTTGAGAGCAGGCAGAAACTGAGAGGCTTGACAGCACCTGCTGAGGGGCTTCTTTGCTTCTGCAACATGCATGATTGTCCTCCATTTCTGTCTTTCCACCCCCCACCTCCATTCCTAGCTAGAAGTCCCCCTACTTCTTTCCTATTCATCTGTGGAATAGGGATCTTTTGACACACTGCCTTATGTGCTCAAAACTTACATAAATTCATTCACATACAAAAACAACCACATGCTAGACCATACAGAACCAGAACCTGGATAAAAATGTTGCTCCTATGATCTCACTCTCCCCAAGCGATGAGAAAGGCACACTCAGGGGTCACAGGCATCCTTCAAGAGGCCTCTACTCCCCGAGTACCTCTGTCCTATTCTGAACCCTATGCTCTAAGAACCCCCTCTGCATCATTAGCCTACACCCTTGTGGGAGGGCTCACCAGAGGGATAGTCACGCTTGGGCAACTCCACACCCCAGGCATCGGCCACATGAGTCAGAAGCAAGTGTGAGAGGTGGCGGTGGGCATGCTGGTCCCAGTGGACACCGTCCCGGTGACGGTGCTGTACCGCATGCCGAAAATGAAAGTGGAGGTCCAGGACATCAAAGCAGTGGTCTCCGGCAAGCGTTGCACTGTAGAAGTTCCCTTCAACCACATCCCGGCGCAGAGACCCTGCCAGGGGCTGGAGCTGAGTAAGAAAGTGCAGCATCTAAGAGCCACAAAATGAAGCACCGTCCAGAGGGAAGGCCCTCTATCTACCAGTCAGCTGCCTCCTCCCCCATCCTCAACCACCTCAGTCACTTGCCTCTGGCAGAAGGAAACCCCCAGTGACGCGCTCCCCCAAGGGCATGGCCATGTTCCACACCAGCAGGCAAGAGTCTGGCAACACCTGGTCCATGCGCACAAACACCCGCTCCAGGTTCTCTCGGTAACTCTCCATTGAGCAGCGGCCATACCTATTGGATGGTACACAAGGTGGGCAAAAGCACAGGGCGGATAGCCTCTGAGCCACACCTCCACCCCCAACCAGTATTTCCCTCTCCCCCCGCCCCAACCTGGAGAGATCCCAGAGGCAGGAGTTGATGATCACCAGGTCCGGGGCAGGCCCATATGTCAGCTCCTCCAGGACGCCCTCGAGGTACTCGGAGTAAACGCGGGTGAGGAAGTAGAAGCGCACAAGGTGGTGGCCAGAACCCGAGCAGAACTGCCGGACCTCCCGGTACTGCGTCCCGTTGTGTAGCTCGCCCAGCTGACCCCCAGCCACCAGCTGGTCCTGTTCAAAGCTCAGCTCCCCCTGCCCACCCCCCCACCCAGCTGGTCAGACCCATGCCAGGGAGGAAGACCCTGCCAGGACAGGGTCTTTGCCCCACCCACCACTGGCATGACTACCAAACTTCCCTCACCTTGGCTTTCAGCTGGGCAGCTGTGAGCAGTGAGTCCCTTTGGAGCAAGAGCACCAGGTCCTTGTACACAGCCCGCTGGACTGCAGGGAGATAGAGATCCTGAGGCTAAAACAGACCTCAACCCCCCCACCCCCAGCTCCTCCCAAGTCCAGGCCTCCCATCTTCCCAAAGCTAGGGCTGCTCAACACCACCTCTGTGGAGCTCATCACAGAGGCTGGAAAAAAAGGTGAGCTAAAAAATACCCCAGGACTACCTCTGCTTCTGGCCCTGCACCACCCCCAACTGGTACAAAGTGGACCAAGATCACCTGGCAGAATAAGTCGCCCAAGTCACCCAGGAGACAGACAACAGAATCCATTGCTCCCATGAAGGAAAGCACGGGAAACTGTCAGGGAGAAAAATGCTGAGCAAGGATGGGGTGAAAAATGTGACAGACTACATCTGTCAAGACACCTGTGGAAGGTGCATGGGGAAAACCTCCTGGACTGGAACAGACTAGGGGTGAGAAAGGAGATTTGGGATGGTGAAAACAGACTGAGGGTGCGGGGCCTGGTACTGTGATCCTAGAGGAGCACTCACTTGAGTCCCCTAAGATGACCACGAACTTGTTGTGTAGCAGCTGCTGGACTTCCGAGGCGTGGAAGTGGACCATGGCGCTTCGCAGGCGGAGGCGCGGCTCCTCTTTCTCCAGACAGAAGACCATGCCTTCGCCGCCAAAGACAGGCTGCGGGAAAAGGCTACTAAGCCGCGCGCGGGCGGGGACTCAGGACAGGTCGGCCCCAGGGCCCGCCCCGGGATAAATGAGAGGTGCACCGGCCCCTCCGTGGCTGCTCAGGGCTACGGAGGCGAGGTGGCGGCGGCACAGTACGACCCATGGTGGCGCCTGCCTCGGTCCCATTTGGTGCCGGAGGCGGGGGGTCGCCGGCCCCGAGGCACTTCCCGCGCGGCACCGCCCTGCGTCCCGCCACGTGCCCGCCGCCGCCTCGCGCATGCGCGCCCTCCCGCTCGCGCCAATTACCGAGTCCCGGGGCTCCGCGCGGTTCACTCGTGCCCGGGGCAGGCCCGCGCAGCGCGCGCCTCGCCCGCGGAGGGCTTCAGGCCTAGCCTCATGTTCCCGCGCCCCGGGAGGCCACTCGGTTCTGCGCAGCCCGCGCCCGGCAGAACCCGTGCGTCCCGGTTAGCCGTCGGTGCGCAGCCCAGAGCCCAACGCTCTCCATGCGTGCGTCGCAGCGGCCCCGACGGCGCCTCGAGCCTCGGCGCCCCGGGCGGCGACGCTCACAGCTTCCACTTCCGGTCACCCATGTCCCGCCCTGCGCGACCCCCGGCGCCGGAGGCGACAAGAAGGCGGCGGGGGAGGCCGCGGCGGGGGACCGGAGCCGGGGGCCGGAGCCGGGGCCCGGCCCACCCCGGCGGGCACCGGGCCCGGGTGTGGGCGGGGGGGGGGGGGCGGCGACGGCCGAGTACAGTTGCCCACAGTGGTGATGGCCGTGGCGGCAGCCTCGCCACGTGACCCGGACGGGCGGAAGCGGAAGTGCCGGGCCGGAGCCCGTGCTAGGCGGGTGTCCCCACGGCGCTGCTCAGCCGCCGTCTGCACCAGCCATGGACTGCTACACGGCAAACTGGAACCCGCTCGGGGACTCTGCCTTTTACCGGTGAGCTGCCCCCGCCTCCCGCCCACGGCCCGTCTTACCTCGCTGGCCCACCGGCTCGAGTCTCCGGGCGGAGCCGGCGGCGCGCGCCCCCGACACTGTGGGCGCTGGGGTCCGCCCCTCGCCGGCTCTTCCCCGGCGTCTACCACTTAACGTACAGCCGCCTAATGCCCAGGGGCCGGGCCTTCCCCGGCTCCAGGAAGGAAACTGAGGCAAGCACCGAGGTCACACGAGTAGGGGCAGAGCCCGAGAACTGAAACCCAGATCTGTCAGCCTCCGAAAGGATGCTCAGATCACGTTGAGGGAGAAGGCCTGCGGGTGACAGCGAGTGTCCAGTCTTCTGTGGGGAAGTGCTGCCAAAGTCGGACTACAGGGGCGCTCCGCGGGGGGCGGGATCGCGCGGCGGGCGGGGTAGCAGCAAACCAAGGCTGAGAGAAGGGGGGCGAATCCAGGGGCAGCGCAAGTGAGGACCCTCTGCCAGGGGTAGGCCTCTCACGGGAGTCGTAGGGTCCTGCCTATTGATCCGAAGTGTAAACCGATCACGTCATTATCCTGATAAGGATTTTTCAGTGGCGTCGTTTCTTTGTAGGGTAAAATACAAATTCCTTCTGTTGGAACACCTGTAAGTCAGCCTCTATTTGCCTGCACCTCCGTCTGCCCCTCTCCTACCGAAGTCTTGTATTCCAGTTGCACAGAATTACAGGACCCCAATCAATACACCATGGTATTTCATGGCTCCTCATGTTTGCAGCCAGTCTTGCCCACTTTTTCTCACTGGAGAATTTTTTGTTCCTCTTTCAGGGCTTAGTTCAAGAGTTCTTTCTGAAACCTTCCCTGATTCAATCGCAGTAGAGTCGGCTGGCTTTGGGCCTCACATGGCCCAGTATTACCGTCTGTTATGAATGGCACAGTAGATCAGTATTTGCATAGGTTTCTTCTGCTAAACGAAGTTCCTCGAGGGCCAAGATTGTGTTTATCTCTCTATGTCCAATGCATCTTTAGAACAGTGCCTGTTCCATAGTAGTTGCCCAGTAAAGTTTGGACATACTAGGTACTTTAGAAACATCCCTTATAAAAAAAAGAAAAAGAAAAAGAAAAAAGAAAAAAACATCCCTTATAAGAGAAAGGAGGCAAGATATATTATGTATTTCTGAAACTCTTCTTAGAAAAGAGATTGACTTTTTTTTTTTTTTAAGATTTTTATTTATTCATGAGAGACACAGAGAGCGAGGCAGAGACACAGGCAGAAGGAGAAACAGGCCCCATGCAGGGAGCCCGATGTGGGACTCGATCCTGGGACCCTGGGATCATGCCCTGGGCTGAAGGCAGATGCTCAACTGCTGAGCCACCCAGGCATTCGGAGATTGACTATTTTAGTAGGGGTTGGGCCAGGTAACATATAAACACAAACATTTTTTTAAGATTTATTTTTAAATAATTTTTTAAAAAGATTTTATTTATTTATTTATGAGAAACATACACAGAGAGAGAGAGAGGCAGAGACACAGGCAGAGGGAGAAGCAGGCCCCTTGCAGGGAGGCCGATGTGGGACTCAATCCCGGGACTCCAGGATCATGCCCTGGGCCGTAGGCAGGCGCTCAACCACTGAATCACTGAGCCATTCCTTTTTAAGTAGTTTCTGTACTCAATGTGGAGCTTGAACTTAACACCCTTGAAGGCAAGAGTTGCGTGTTCTACCAACTGAGCCAGTCAGGTGTCCCTAAACATGGACATTTTATTATTATTATTATTATTTTATTTATCATGAACATTTTATTTTATTTTTTTATTTTTTAAAGATTTATTTATTTATTTATTTATTTATTCATTCATTCATTCATTCATTCAGAGAGAGCGAAAGAGAGGCAGAGACACAGGCAGAGAGAGAAGCAGGCTCCATGCAGGGAGCCTGACGTGGGACTCCATCCCGGGTCTCCAGGATCACACCCCGGGCTGCAGGGGGCGCTAAACTGCTGCGCCACCAGGGCTGCCCTATCATGAACATTTTAAAATACTGTGATGAGAGGCGCCTGGGTGGCTCAGTACGTTGGGCGTCTGACTTTTGATTTCAGCTGGGGTCGTGATCTTAGGGTTGTGAGGCCAAGCCCTGAGTTGGGCTCCCCATTCAGTGGGACATCTGCCTGAGGTTCTCTCCCTCTGCCCCTCTCCCCCTAAAATAAAAACTAAAAATACATCCTTAAAAAATTGTGGTTAAAAAAAATTGTGGTAAAATATATGTAACATAAAATTTACTACCTTAATCATTTTAACAGTTCAGTAGTGTTAAGTATATTCATGTTGTGCAATGAAATCTCCAGAATTTTTTCATCTCACAAAATTGAAACTCTATATCCATTAAATAATAGACTCCCCATTTTCCCCCCTCCTCTAGCCCTGGTAACTACCATCCTGTTTTCTGTTTCTATGAGTCTGACTACTATAGATAGCCCATGTAAGTGGAATCATTCAGTATTTGCCTTTTTGTGACTGGCTTATTTCACTTAGCATACTGTCCTCAAGGCTTGTCCATATTGTAGCCTGTGTCAAAATTTCATTCCTTCTTAAGGCTGAATAATATTTTTTTGTATGTATATAACACTATTTATGCATTCATCTATCAATGGATACTTGGGTTACTTTTACTTCATGACTGTTGTGAATAATGCTGCTCTGAACATGGGTGTGCAAATGTCCCTTTGAGACCATTTTCAGTCCTTTTGGATATATACCCTGAATAGAATTGCTGGATCACATGTAATTCTGTGTTTGTTTTTTCGAAGAACCATCAGGCTATTTTCCATGGCAGCTACACCATTTTACATTTCTAGCAACAAGGTACAGAAGTTCGTCAGTAGTACTTATTTTTATTTTTTAAAGATTTTATTTTTAAGTAATGTCTACATCCAACGTGGGGCTCAAACTCACAACTCTGAGATCCAGAGTTGCATGTTTCGGGCAGCTTAGGTAGCTCAGCGGTTTAGCGCCACCTTCAGCCCAGGGCCGGATCCTGGAGATTCGGGATCGAGTCCCACGTTGGGCTCCCTGCGTGGAGCCTGCTTCTCCCAGCCTGTGTCTCTGCCTCTCTCTCTCCCTCTCTGTGTATCTGTCATGAATAAATAAATAAAACCTTTAAAAAAAAAAAAGAGTTGCATGTTTCACCAGCTGAGCCAGCAGGAGCCCCAGGAGTATTTATTTTTGAGGCAAATTGGGAGTCAATTTCAGGGGTGAATTGATTTCAGGGGATTTCAGGGGTGACCATGGGCTTTCCTGGGCCTGAGGATATTGGAATAGATTATTTCCCAAGGCTAGATCTGATGTGCCTCTTCCTCCCCAGTGGTCCAGTAGTTCAGCCTGGACCATAGAGGCAAAGGCTGGAGATCATCAATTTTCACACAGGTGTTCTGACACTGTGGTGGGGCATACTGTTCCACAAGCTCAGCTGCATAGCCACAGGGATTTCTTTATTGTTTCCTGGAGGGGGCTGGAACTGAGGCTATGAGAGGTGCAAGGTTTAGTTGCAAGTGGTTTCCTGGTATTAGAATCCAGGGTCCTGTTTACTGCTGCTGAGATTTCCACTTCTCAGACCTGGGTGTAGAGGAGCAAGGTGTGACTGGCCTTCTCATTGAAGGTATGACTGTTCTTACAAAAGTCCAGACCCCTAGGCTCTTCTGAGAAGCTTCCATCCCTGCTGCCCTTCACTCTGCCTATCCGTATGCCACGCCACCCTCTAGGCACAGCTTGAGTCCCCCAACTGTCCCTGAGACACTTTCTTTACTTCAAAGGCCTGGGGAGGCAGTCTGTGTTTTGTTGCTCTTCACTCCCTGACCCTTACTCTTATCCCCCTTAGAGGGGCTCTGCTTCCTTCCCAGCCAGGTCTGTGTTGCTGCCAACCTCCTCAACCACATCCCTCACTGCCTATTTGATTGGACAGCCTTCTGGGCATCCCAGCTCTTGCCGCTTTCTATACTGACTTAAGTGGCAACCTGGTTTCATGGTTCTATGAGCTCTCTTCAAGTGATTTTATCTACATCAGCCACCCTTCACTCTGCACTTGTGCTCTTTCAGAACTGCTTTGCCTCTGAAAAATTGAATTCAGGCAGCCCCCTATCTGACCATAAGCTACTGTCCTCACTGATACTCTGATACCTCTGGATATACCTGTCCTTCAACCTCGGTGGGATCCCCACCCCTGGAATGCTTTGTTCTCTCATATATGTGTGCAGAGTCCCCTTCTTTTTTTTTTTTTTTTTTTTTTTTAGAGTCCCCTTCTATAAATGTGTCCTTTCCTGTCCAGCTTGGAATACAGGCATAGTCATTTCAGTTTTTTGCCTTTTCCCTGACAACCTTGTTCCTTTGTCTTTGGTTTCCCTGCCTGGCACAGAGCCACCTCCCAGTGTACCAACCACTCACCATCTCTACCTGTGCCTAGGCTACTGCTAAGTGCTGCCAGGCAGGTTGGGACTGCAGCAAATCGATGCCCACCAGACTCAACTGGGCCCTCCCAGTCCTCTTATGGCGGGGTGGGGGGGTCAGCCTACATGTATCACAAGGACTCTTCTTTTCCTTTTAAAGATTACGCAAAGAAACAATTAAAATAATCATAATCTCCTTGGCTCCTCCTCCCAACAGCTGACATCATCTTGTGCTCCTGCGAGAACTGGAAGTCTTTGAGGGCCTAGGCTCCCCCCTACCAAACCTGGCCCGTTGAGAGGTATCCCCCTGTTTCCCTGTCCTCCCAGAAGCTATTTGCCACCCACCCATATCCTTCCTCAGCCAGTGTTTCTCCAGCTGCTGTTCAGGACCCCTTGCATCAGGATCACCTGAGATGCTGGCTAAGTCATGGTCGTCCTGGTCTTAGCATCCTGCTGGAGCGTCCATGATCAGACCTACTACTGCATTATCTCTGGGATGGGTCCTAGAAATTTGACCTGTATTTCCCCATCCTAACAAAAAATAAACTTCCCCCATTCCACAGGTCCCTCCTTCTCACCATATCTTTCTCCACTGCACTCTAGCCAAAGGTCCAAAGGCCACCATCTATATTTGCTTCTGTTTTCTCTCTTCCTGAGGACCATTCACTCTGGTCTGACAACCCTACTTTTCATGACAATCTGACACTTCAGTGGACAGATCTTAGGCCTCATCTGAGGCCTTCCTAGAACACTTGATAGAGATGAGTCCTCACTTCTTTCTTGGGAATTGAATTTAACCTTTTACCAGGAACATTTTCAGGTATACAACAAAGTAGAAGAGTAGAATGAATACACAGCATCATCACTTGGGCTTAAAAATTGTTGTTATATTGGAATATTTGCTTCAACACTCTGGAAGTTAAAATATTTTATTAAGGAAAAGTTCAAATATACATAAACAGTAAGAGCAATTTAGTGGACACCCACGTACTCCTCACCTAGTTGCAATAAAGAGCAACACTAATTTTCTTTTCATCTTTCTCTTCCCTCTCTTATACACGCTTTTTTGGGACTATTTAAAAACCGACTCCAGACACATCTTTTTATTTATTTTTTTCGGACACATCTTTTGAATCAAATACTTTTTCCGTTGTATTTTGCTTTTTTAAAAGATTTTATTTATTTGAGAGAGAGCCAAGGGTGGGGGGGGGGGTGTAGGCAAAAGAGGAAGGAGAGAGACAAGCAGACTCTGCATTGACTATGACACGGGGATCCCAAGACTCTGAGATCGTGACCTGAGCCAAAACCAAAAGTTGGACGCCCAAGAGAGCCACCCAGGTGTCCCTTTCTGTTGTATTTTTTTTTGAAGAAATTCTAAGGTTTTTTTTTTTTAATTTTTATTTATTTATGATAGTCACACAATGAGAGAGAGAGAGAGAGAGGGGCAGAGACAGAAGCAGACTCCATGCACCAAGAGCCCGACGTGGGATTCGATCCCGGGTCTCCAGGATTGCGCCCTGGGCCAAAGGCAGGCGCTAAACCACTATGCCACCCAGGGATCCCTTTCTGTTGTATTTTAAAGTAAATTATAGGGGTGCCTGGCTGGCTCAGTCTATAGAGCATGCAGCTCTTGACCTCAGGGTCCTAAGTTCCAGCTGCGTGTGGAGATTACTTAAAATAAAAGAAAAAGGTATGTTACAGGTATAATGTCAATATGTATCACTTTAAAAAAATGACATTTTTTCCTATAAAAAGGTAGTCTTGGGCAGCCCTGGTGGCTCAATGGTTTAGCACCGCCTTCAGCCCAGGACATGATCCTGGAGACCCGGGATCGAGTCCCACGTCAGGCTCCCTATATGGAGCCTGTTTCTCCCTCTGCCTGTGTCTCTGCCTCTCTCTCTCTCTCTCTCTCTCTCTCTCTCTCTCTCTGTTGCTTATGACTAAATAAAATCTTATAAAATGAATAAAAAGGTAGTCTTTCCTATAAAACTACAATACTATTTTTCTTTCTTTTTTTTTTTTTTTACAGTACTATTTCATACCTAACAAAATTAACATTTAAAATCGTCTAACAACCAGTCCTTATTCAGGCTTCTCCAATTGTCTTCAAAGGGTCTTTTTATAACCAGTTTGTTCAAATCAAGACCCAAACTAGAATTACTCGTTTGCTTACCTCTCTTAAGTCTTTTGTAAACTTTTTTTTTTTTTTTAAGATTTTTATTTATTTGTTCATGAGAGAGAGAGATGCAGAGACATAGGCAGAGGGAGAAGCAGGTTTCCGCAGAGAGCCCGCATGTGGGACTCAATCTCAGGACCCTGGGAACACAACCTGAGCCAAAGACAGATGGCCAATCACTGAGCCACCCAGGTGCCCTGAGTGTTTTGTAAATTTGAATGTTGTTATCCCCACTCTCACCCTTACCTTTTATTTTCATGACATTGACTTGTGTGGTTTGTTGTGTTGTTTTTTGTTTTGATTTCTGTGTTTTTTTTTTTTTTTTAAGATTTTATTTATTTATTCATGAGAGACACAGATTGAGAGAGAGGCAGAGACACAGGCAGAGGAAGAAGCAGGCTCCTTGCAGGGAGCCTGATGTGGGACTCGATCCCAGGTCTCCAGGATCACGGCCTGGGCCAAAGGCGAGCACTAAACCGCTAAGCCACCCAGGGATTCCCGATTTCTGTGTTTTTTTTTTTAGATTTTATTTATTTATTCATGAGAGACACAGAGAGAGGCAGAGACGTAGGCAGAGGGATAGGCAGGCTCCATGCAGGGAGCCCGATACAGGACTTGATCCCGGAACCCCGGGATCATACCCTGAGCCAAAGGCAGGTGCTCAACCGCTAAGCCACCCAGGCGTTCCAACATTGACTTGTTTAAAAGACCAAATCACTTTCTGGATTTGTCCCATCGTTTCCCTGTGGTGCCTTTGAACTTTATTCTCTGTCATATCCTGTATTTCCTGAAACTGTGTTTTAGATCTAGAGGCTTGAATAGATTCAGGGTTGAACTTTTTGGCAGAACTGTTTCATAGGTGATGCTGTGGTATTTATGCAGCATCACATCTTGAAGCATCTTTTAAAAAAAAAAGATTTTATTTATGCATGAGACACACAGAGAGGCAGAGACACAGAGGGAGAAGCAGGCTTCCTGTGGGGAGTCCAATGTGGGACTTGATCCCAGGGCCCCAGGATCATGACCTGAGCCCAAGGCAGACGCTCAACCACTGAGACACCCAGGTGCCCACATCATGAAGCATCTTATATCAGATTGTCCACTATGAGCAAAGTTGAGATTGACCAGTGGGTTTGAATGCTAATGGCCACATCCTTCCTTGTCAAGTTATATGTAATCAGCTTGCAGGCTGGTACCCCCAGGAATGGTGCCATATTGGGACCAGATACTAGTCTTTACTGTTGCCAGATTAGCTATTCAGCAGTAGTGTTAGCCAGGCCAGCCTCCCCAGAAGGGAGGCTCCCAAGACATGAGATTATCACAGGGTTTTCAAGCAGTGGAAGGCTAGTTTCTGTGGACACAGCAAGGCAAGCTACTTCCACTGTTGCCAATTTTCAGGTTCCAATTCTTTTCCTGATCAATGCTGTTAACTTTCACATGAAAAATCGTGTTGGTGAATTCAACTATTATAATTTAACAACCCATGCAATTACATTTTGTGTTTGATTTTTAGCAGTAGCAGCTGTGTGGCTATAAGAACTAAGAGATTCTCTTAGGGCTGTTATGGAAGCTTTCTACTTCTCAGAGCCGTGTCTTGAGCTGAAAGTTAATGGACCCAAGCTTGTCATTTTCTCTTTGTAAATGTCCAAGTGCACTCACAATAACCAAGCCCATCCCGCAGCCCTTATAATCATCATTACTACCATATGGTCAGGCACAGAAGTCACTCCAAAGGTGCATGTTTGACTTGGCATTTCACCACAGTAAACTGCAGGCTTGATTAACTGTGATCCCATTGCATGCAGTAGGTGACTAGCATTTGTTTCCCATGACAGGGAGCTTAGTACTGCACTCAGGCCCAAACACACAATCAAACCAATCCCCGAATCACATCTTTAGGGGGCTGTCTTCTGGACCACTCCCACCCCCAATTTATATCAGTTTGGGTTCAGTCGGGAGACTTACCCTGAGAAAGTTTGGTAAATATAAAGAATTATTAAACTGTGATAAGAGAATAGCTAGGGATGCCTGGGTGGCTCAGTGGTTGAGTGTCTACCTTTGGCTCAGGTTGGGATCCTGGGATCCAGGGATTGAGTCCCACATCAGGCTCCTCACAGGGAGCCTGCTACTCCTTTTGCCTATGTCTCTGCCCCTCTCTCTGTGTCTCTCATGAATAAATAAATAAATATTTTTAAAGAGTAAGACATATGAAAATTTTGTATAATCACCCAGGACTGAGGGAGTGTGCCCAAGGAATGACAAACTTGGAAGGGAAGCCCCCTCCCCACATTGGGGTTCAGATCTTGATGGAGAAAATAAAATTGTAGCTCACTAGAAAGCAAGTTTTGTGCCAGAGCTGTCCATAGTTGCTGGGCAAGCAAGAAGCAACTCTCTCGAGTTCAGAGGTAGGGGGACACAGGTGAGCTGCAGCTGGTGGCCAAGCATATGGGCAAAGGACGGAATGGGGCCGCTGGTGCAGACAGGCAGCCTAGAGCATGTGGTGTCTGTAGCCTGAGCCCCACAGACAAAAACTGGATGCCCAAGTGTGCCAGGGGAGTCAGTGGAAATGCAAGGGCTCAGGCAGGGTGGCCAGCAGACAGGCATCTTGGCAACCCAAGAAGTAGTGTGGGCAGGAGACTAGAAGTGTGGTGTCTGTCCAGGGAGCGGTGGGAAGGTGATCTCCATTCCGAGCAAACCTCTGAGGTTGCTGCTGCGTAACTGAGGCGGAGCACCGTGAGATGTCCTCATACCCTGGCTACTGGCCAGCTCTGCCTGGACTGGAAGCAGTCAGAGAGCTCCTTCCTCGGGCAGGATTCCTCCAAGTGCCCTCTACTGAGGAAGATTAAGATCACACAGTGAAGGAGAAAGGCCTAAAGAAATGCTGTCTGCTATCACGGAAAGGTCAAAAACTACATATGTGTTATCAAAAATTCAAGTAATGCAAAAATCTGAAAATTGACAGTCTTCCAACATCCCTGCATTCACCACTTTCCCCACAGGTAACCACTGTCTCTGGCTCAGTGCAGCTTCCTGTCTCTGTTTTTCTATGTACGTACACACATACGTGTAGTTATATGTAAATATGCTCGTCAAAAATACGTGCTCGGTTTTTGTATAAAATAAATGCGTTCTGGGATCCCTGGGTGGCGCAGCGGTTTGGCGCCTGCCTTTGGCCCAGGGCGCGATCCTGGAGACCCGGGATCGAATCCCATGTCGGGCTCCCGGTGCATGGAGCCTGCTTCTCCCTCTGCCTGTGTCTCTGCCTCTCTCTCTCTCTATGACTATCATAAATAAATAAATAAATAAATTAAAAAATAAATAAATAAATGCGTTCATATGGTTCCTACTGAGCTGCAGCTTCCTTTTTTTTTTTTTTTTCTTACTTAACAGGACATCTAGAGATCATTTCATGTCAGTACACAGGCTCACCTTACTAGTGGCCACATACTGTTCCCCAGAACAGGCATCCCATAGTTTATTTAACCAGCCCCACTTTTTTTTTTTAAGATTTTATTTATTTATTCATGAGAGACACTGAGAGGGAGAGGCAGAGACATGGGCAGAGGGAGAAGCAGGCTCCATGCAGGGAGTCCAATGTGGGAATCAATCCCGGGACTCCAGGATCATGCCGTGAGTCACGGGCAGACACCAACCGCTGAGCCACCCAGGCATCCCTAACTAGCCCCATTTTGAAGGAAGCTTTTCTATGATTTGGGGGAGAACTTCTAAAATTCTAAATAGTGCTGCAATCAATTCATATGTTTGTATGCTTGTGCAAGTACTTTTGTAAGTTAGAATCTTAGAAGGAAGTTGCTAAGTCAGAGGGTGTGCACATTTAAAATTTGGAGAGATAGCCCTTCATTTTTCTTCCATAAGGCCTGAACCAGTTTATATACCCATTTAATATGTGGGAAAGTGTTCATTTTCCCACATCTTCAGCAATATTGGATGCTCCTATCCCCTTATTTTTTTTTGGCATTCAGATGGCCAAACCATAAAAAATAATTTTTAAAAAGAGATATTTATTTATTTGAAAGAGAGAGTGAGCAAGAGAAAGAGAGAGGAGCAGGAGGCAAGGCAAAGGGAGAGGGAGAAGCAGTGCCCCACTGAGCAGGGAACCTGATGCAGGGCTTAATCCCAGGACCTTGAGATCATGACCCAAGCCAAAGGTAGACGCCTAACCAACTGAGCCACCCAGGCACCCCATAAAAAATAATTTTAAATTCATATTTACATAGTCCGTAGATATGTCTTCATATTCTTTGACTACTTTTCCATTGTGTTGTTTCCATTGGTGTGTAAAGGAGCTCTTTACATGGTCTTCATATTAATCCTTTGTTAGAAACGTTATAAATATCTTATCACATAGGTTGGTTGACTCTTGTGTATTCATTTTTAATGTACAGAGTTTTAATTTTTATGTAATAAAATCTATCATTTGATAATTTTGTGTCTTGCTCTGAAAGACTTTCCTAGTTTATATTATAAAAACATTAGCTTATATTTTCTCAAGGGCTTTCTGTTTTTTGTTTGTTTTTAAAGATTTTATTTATTAATTTTTAAAAAATATTTTATTTATTTATTCATGAGAGACACAGAGAGAGAGAGAGGCAGAGACACAGACAGAGGGAGAAGCAGGCTCCATGCAAGGAACCCGACGCGGGACTCGATCCCAGGTCTCCAGGATCACAGCCCAGGCTGCAGGCAGCGCCAAACTGCTGCGCCACCAGGGCTGCCCTTATTTATTTATTCATGAGACACACACACACAGAGGCAGAGACACAGACAGAAAGAGCAGGCTCCATGCGGGGAGCCTGATGCGGGACTCGATCCTGGGACCCCAGGGTCACGCCCTGGGCCAAAGGCAGACATTCAACTGCTGAGCCACCCAGGGATCCCTTGCTGCTGTTGTGCCACCCAGGGATCCCTTGTTGTTTTTGTTGTTGTTTTAAAGATTTTATTTATTTGAGATCCAGCGAGCAAGAGAGAGAACATGAGCAGGGGCAGAGGGAGAGGGAGAGGCAGACTCCCTATCTAACAAGGGGCTTTATCCCTGTACCCCAGGATCATGACCCCAGCAGAAAGCAGACGGTTAAACAACTGAGCCACCCAGGTGCCCCTGTTTAGTTCTTAAATATTTAAATGTAAAATAATATGATTATAGACTTTGACCATTTTTCTTTTGGTATTATATTTATTTTCAAAAATTAATTAGAGTTGGGGCACCTGGGTGGCTCAGTTGGTTAAACGTCTGCCTTCAGCTCAGGTTATGATTTCAGGGTCCTGGGATCGAGCCCTGAGTCTGGCTCCCTGTTCAGTGGGGAGTCTGCTTCTCCCTCTGCTTCTCTTCTCTGCTCTTGCTCTCTCTCAAATGAATAAATAAAATCTTAAAAAAAAAAAAAATTAGAGCCTTTTGTATTTTTAAGAAAAGTACCTTTTCTCCATATATATCACAAACATTTTTTCCCTTTTCATTTGTCTTCCTAGTTTGTTTTTCATGAATTTTTTAATGTATAAGAGTTTTTTTTTAACATTACTCATTCTAATAATCATTAATGTGATTTAAAAACTCAAAGTCTTATTCCTGTCCGTCCCTGTCTTTATTCAGCTGATTCCACCCCTCACCTACCAATAACCAGTTACTAGATTCTTAGAAATCTTTTCAGAATTTCTTGTTTTTCAAATAGAGGCAAATATAAAACATGTATTGTTTTTGCCCTTTTATATAGAGAAGTATACAGAAGTCCTTTTTATTTAGACTTGTTTTTTTTCTGTGACTTCTGGGTTATATATTGTGCTTACAAATTGTTTCTATTTTGAGAGTGTAAAAATAGCCAAGATTTCTTCTGAGATGGATTTATATATTTCTTTAACACTTAAATCTTAAATTCCATCTGGAAAATATTTTATTGTAGAGATTAAGTAATGAAATAGTGTTTATTGCAATTCTTCCCATATGGCCCATTGTCTCATTTCAAGGATCAATTTGCAACAATTTGAAATGCCATCTTTATTACATGCTCAGTTCCCAGTTCTTTTTCTGGACTCTTTTTCTCTTCCATCAATCTATTTGCTTCTTCCTGTGCCAAGACAACAGTTTTAAATGGCTTTATTTTTACATAGTGTATTTGATATCTGATATAGATCTGTTCACTTATTTTCAAAATATTTAAAAATATTTTCCAGCATTTTATGTTTAAGATGATACTTGTTTTTTCTGCAAGTGAGTTTTATTTATTTATTTATTTATTTATTTGAGGATTATTTATTTATTTATTCATGAGAGACACACAGAGAGAGAGAGAGAGAGGCAGAGACACAGATAGAGGGAGAAGCAAGCTCCATGCAGGGAGCCTGATGTGGGACTCAATCCCGATCCCAGATCTCCAGGATCACACCCTGGGCTGAAGGCAGCACTGAACCACTGAACCACTGAACCACCTGGGCTGCCCTGCAAGTGAGTTTTAGAATCAGTCTGTGCTGGGGCGCCTGGGTGGTTCAGTCAGTTAAGCCTCTGACTCTTGATCTCAGCTCAGGTCTCTCGATCTCAGGGTCATGACTTCAAGCCCTTCCTTGGGCCCATGCTGGGTATGGAGCCTACTTAAAAAGAAAAGAATCAATTTGTGCTTCCACCCCCCTAAAAATGTTATTGGAATTCCTATGCATTCATAGATCATTTTGGGATGTTTCTCCATGTCTTCCATATCCTTGAGTAAACTTTGATTTGATTTTTAAAAATTTTTTAAACTATATTTATTTTTCTTTCACTTTTTTTTTTTTTAAATTTTTATTTATTTATGATAGTCACAGAGAGAGAGAGAGAGGCAGAGACACAGGCAGAGGGAGAAGCAGGCTCCATGCACCGGGAGCCCGACGTGGGATTCGATCCCGGGTCTCCAGGATCGCACCCCGGGCCAAAGGCAAGCGCCAAACCACTGCGCCACCCAGGGATCCCTCTTTCACTTTTTTTAAAAGAGTTTATTCATTTGAAAGAGAGAGAGGGATGCCTCGGTGACTCAGTGGTTGAGCATTGTCTGCCTTTGGCTCAGAGCGTGATCCCGGGATTCGAGATCCAAGTCCCGCATCAGGCTCCCTGCAAGGAGCCTGCTTCTCTCTCTGGCTTTGTCTCTGCCTCTCTCTGTGTGTATCTCTCATGAATAAATAAATAAAATGTTTTTTTAAAAAAGAGAGAGAGCAGGGGGGAAGGGCAGAAGCAGAGGGAAAAGCAGACTTCCCGCTGAGCCGGGAGCCCGACACAGGGCTTGATTCCAGAACCCTGGGATGAGGATCTGAGCCAAAGGCAGACACCCAACTGATTGAGCCACTCAGGCACCCCTTCTTTCAAGTTTTTTATTTTATTTTATTTATTTATTCATGAGAGACACAGTGAGAGAGAGAGAGAGAGACACAGGCAGAGGGTGAAGCAGGCTCCTTACAGGGAGCCCAGTGTGGGACTCGATCCTGGGACTCTGGAGTCATGCCCTGAGCCAAAGGCAGATAGATGCTCAACTGCTGAGCCACCCAGGCATCCCTCAAGTTTTTATTTAAATTCCAGTTCATTGACATAGAGTGTAATGTTAGTTTCAAGTGTAGAGTTTACACCTGGTACCCATCACAGCAGTGTACTCCTTAATCCCCATCACCTATTTAACCCATTCTCCTCACCTGCTCCCCTCTAGTCACCCTTAGTTTATTCTCTATAGTTAAGTTTCCTGGTTCACCTCTCTTTTCTCCCCTCCATGAATTTATTTTTTAAAAAGATTTTATTTGGGATCCCTGGGTGGCGCAGCAGTTTAGCGCCTGCCTTTGGCCCAGGGCCCGATCCTGGGGGATTGAATCCCACGTCGGGCTCCCGGTGCATGGAGCCTGCTTCTCCCTCTGCCTATGTCTCTGCCTCTCTCTCTCTCTCCCTCTCTCTCTCTGTGTGGCTATCATAAATAAATAAAAATTTAAAAAAAAAGATTTTATTTATTTATTCATAGAGACACAGAGAGAGAAGCAGAGACACAGGCACAGGGAGAAGCAGGCTCCTTGAGGGGAGCCCGATGTGGGATTTGATCCTGGGACCTTGGGATCACGACCTGAGCTGAAGGCAGACACTCAACCCCTGAGCCACCCAGGCATCCCGCACCCATGATTTTGTTTTGTAAAAAATTTTTGTTAGATTTGTTCTTACATATTATAATTTTATTGCTATCATGATTAGGATCTTTTAAAGTTATATTCTAATTGATTTTTGTTATGATATAGAAAATTTATCGTTATAGAAAAGATACAGGTTTTTGTTGACTACCCTCCTGAGCTCTCTTGTTCATTACTCATCGCCTGCCTTGGATTTTCTAAGTAGACAATCACATTATTTGTGAATAGCAGCAAACTCCAAAATATAAACCTCTAATTTTTTTTCTTAAATTATTTTGCTAGAACCCTAAGAAGAATGTCAATAGAAGGTAATGGTAGGCATCTGTCTGACTTTTTTTTTTTTTATCAGGAAGGCTTCCAAAATGATACTAGAGGAAACACTCCCCTTCCCCTTAAATACTGGTTTCTCTTGGCTTCCTGGGATAATGCCCACTCCTTTCCCATCCCCTTTTCCCTACCCCCAGCCATCAAATGATGGCATGCCTCAGGCCTCCTACTTCATCTTCATGATCACACGCTCTTGGTGACCCAAGGCCGTCTCAGATTGCAGTCCTCTCATGCCAGCTTGTGATTTCTGTTACTTCACATAAGCTGAACATTCAGATATTGACATTCCAGCCCAGGACTCTGTCTCCCCAGCTCTGGACTCACTGACGAGCTCCTCTGGGATTTCTTTCAAGCACTGCTAACTCAGTACCTCTAAAACTGAGTTCAGGGGATCCCTGGGTGGCTCAGTGGTTTGGCGCCTGCCTTTGGCCAAGGGTGCGATCCTGGAGTCCCGGAATCGAGTCCCACGTCAGGCTCCTGGCATGGAGCCTGCTTCTCCCTCTGCCTGTGTCTCTGGCTCTATCTCTCTCTACATCTATCATGAACAAATAAATAAAATTTAGGAAAAAATAAATAAATAAAACTGAGTTCATTATCAGCCAGTGTTGAGGTCTATAAAGCCTACAACCTGCTTTGGTGTTAAGAACCAGAAATAGAAGAAAAGCTGACTGCCCTGAGAGACCCTGAATGCAGGCCCAAGCCAGCCACCCAACCCTAGTCCTACCTTAGTTTGTGCCCTGGATATTGGCCACACAGCCTATCTTTTGTGCCAGAAGCTCCTGCCATCCATGGACCCTTGCCCTAAGAACCACAGCCTGGCCTGCCAACACCCTCTGCTCTGTCGTCTGCCATTCCTAAGCATGCATGTGGTCCGTTGCCCGAGCTGTTTCCAGTCATCACCCTCTCCCACCTGTGGGAGGCCTGTTTCACAGACTGTTCTGTGAAGGACAAATAGAGGCTGTAGGGGTTCCTCTGGGCTTACTCCCATGTGGATGCAGGGTCATTTGAAGGCTAATTTCTGCTTGCCTCTATATGGGCAGGAAATATGAGTTGTACAGCATGGACTGGGACCTGAAGGAGGAACTCAGGGACTGCTTGGTAGCTGCTGCGCCCTATGGAGGCCCTATTGGTATGTCACCCCTCTACCACTGTGTGTTCTGGGACAGTGGGGTGAACTCAATGTCCGTGATTCCTGGGGGCCTTGCTACTGGGTTGTTCTTGCTAATGTATGCCAGCCCTCTTTCCTTCCCACCTCTCACCCCCTGCCAAGATGATTTAAATTTTGGTTCTCATGAAGCTTGCTTCCTTTGGGGTAGACCTGGGGAGCTAGACAGAAAATATCTGCTTAAATTACAGCTCTATTGAGGAACCCATGGCGGAAGGAGAAGGCTGCCAGCATACGGCCAGTACTTGAGATCTACTCTGCTTCTGGCCTGCCTCTGGCCAGTCTACTGGTGAGCACTTCTGACCCATCTTGGGGCTGGGCTGCGTCTATGTCCTAAGGACAGCCTCAGGAACCTCCCTTTCCTCTACAGTGGAAGAGTGGGCCCGTGGTGTCCCTCGGCTGGTCAGCTGAGGAGGAGCTGCTCTGTGTGCAGGAAGATGGTGTAGTACTGGTTTATGGACTTCATGGTGACTTCCGGAGACACTTCAGCATGGGCAATGTACGGGCCTCAGGGGGCTAGGGAAAGGGGTGGAATTTGTGACTCTGGCTCCCTCAACCCACAGCCCCTCTTCCCAGGAGGTGCTCCAGAACCGAGTTCTAGATGCCCGAATCTTCCATACTGAGTTTGGTTCAGGGTTGGCTATCCTCACCGGGGCCCACCGCTTCACCCTCAGTGCCAACGTGGGAGATCTTAAGCTTCGCCGGATGCCAGAGGTGCCAGGTAAGCCCTGACATCCCTAAGATAACCATTCAGTGCCCACAGAAGGGCATCCAGTCTGTGGGGCCAACAGAGGCAGAAGCTGTGGGCTCTGGTCATTTGGAAGTTGTCTGCCTCCCTGGCCACAGGTCTGCAGAGTGCACCCTCATGCTGGACCACACTGTGCCAGGACCGAGTTGCACACATTCTTCTGGCTGTGGGGCCTGATCTTTACCTCCTCGACCACGCAGCCTGCTCCGCAGTGGTGAGGGCCCTGAGTGGGAGTGAAATGGAAGGGTTGGGGGAGGCGATGGGGGAAGCTCTGAAAAAAGATCTTGTGTCCTCCCTGGCCTGTCTCAGACGCTCCCTGGCCTGGCCCCAGGAGTGAGCAGCTTCCTGCAGATGGCTATCTCCTTCACCTACCGACACCTGGCACTCTTCACAGACACAGGCTACATCTGGATGGGGACAGCATCACTCAAGGTGTGATCCTTGGACAACATGGGGCACCCTGCCTTGTCCAGGAAAGATCTGTTAGTGGTGGGGGAAGGTCTTTTTAACTAGATTGGTGACTCCTGGGACAGGGCCGTGATATTCCCTGCACTCTTTCAGGAGAAGCTGTGTGAGTTCAACTGCAACATCCGGGCCCCCCCGAAGCAGATGGTCTGGTGAGCACGGGGGTCATGCTGGGAGTGGGTGCAGCCTTGTTTCCTAAAACACTTTGATTCATCCTGTCTACTGGCCAAGCCAGGTGGAGCTTGCATCTTATCATCTCTGCCAGGGCTTACTTGAGGGAAACCCTGGCCCCTCTGTGGATCCCAGATGCCCCTGGGAGCTGACAGCACAGGGGGAGAAGGAAGCCAATGTCAGAGGAACGGGTTAGGGAGCAGCATGCATGTGCAGGGCTATCTCAAAGTAAAGCAACATAAGCGGTGAAAGGGGACAGCAGGAGATGTGGCTTTGGGCCCAATGTCCTGTGTGTGTCATAGATGTGTGTGTGATGCTGTCCACAGGTGCAGCCGTCCTCGCAGCAAAGAGAGGGCTGTCGTGGTGGCGTGGGAGAGGCGTCTAATGGTGGTGGGTGATGCACCCGAGAGCATCCAGTATCCTTGGAGGGCTCCTGTGGGGGTGGGAGGGGAAAGGAGAGGAAGGGTCACCTGCCCTGCCCCGTTTCTGCGTGCTCTTCGGAACCTTGACCAAGCTCAGATTTGTGCTGGATGAAGACTCCTACCTTGTGCCTGAGCTGGATGGGGTCCGCATCTTCTCTCATAGCACCCACGAGTTCCTGCATGAGGTTCCAGGTGAGGCCCTCCCAGAACACAGTGTGACTTGGGGCGGGATCAGGTTTCCCTGTGCTGAGGTTTCCTTGCCCTCCCGACACTCACCAACTCCCTCCCCTAGTGGCCAGCGAGGAGATCTTCAAAATTGCCTCAATGGCCCCCGGGGCACTGTTGTTGGAGGCCCAGAAAGAGTATGAGGTAAAGCCCTGGTCTTCTTCCTTGGCCCCAGGATGTTCTCCTTTCCCTTCCTAATTGGCTCTCCCCGTGCCTCTGCCTGGGCATGGTAGACTCAGCCAGGAGCTGCTTGTCAAAAGAGGACTCCAGGCAGGACATTGGGCTGGGGAAAGCCAGCTCAGGTAGACTGGAGTGATATGGTGTCCTCCATGTGGTAATGGGGACGTGCAGGGAACCCCTGCTATCCCCAACCCAGGCACCATTCAGGGCTCCTGTCAAGGTCCCTTCCTGCAATTGTGGGCTGATATGGGTTGGGAGTATATGGGTACCTCGGGTGGACTGTGGGCTGAGGGGGTTTGAGCTTTGGCCTCTGCAGTCCCTCCATACCAGCCCATTTGAACCACAGTCAAGGATGGGGGAACCAAACATGGGGGTGTTTTCTATCATGGCACCCCATCCCTGGCACACTTTCTCTGTCCCCCAGAAAGAGAGCCAGAAGGCAGATGAGTACCTACGGGAGATCCAGGAGCTGGGCCAGCTGACCCAGGCCGTGCAGCAGTGCATTGAGGCTGCGGGACATGAGCACCGGCCAGACATGCAGAAGAGTCTGCTCAGGGTTGGCCTGGACAGCAGGGCTGGGGGGAGGGGCTGCTGGGCAGGGAGTGTGCTGGTAGGAGGGATGGGGCAGTGGGGGGTGGTGGTAAAGATCTCCTCTGTCATCCTTTTCTTAGGCGGCCTCCTTTGGAAAGTGTTTCCTCGACAAATTTCCACCTGACAGCTTCGTGCGCATGTGTCAGGACCTGCGTGTGCTCAATGCCATTCGGGACTATCACATCGGAATCCCCCTCACTTATAGCCAGTATCCTCAAGCAAGCCTCAAGGATGTTTATAGCCAGTGGTGGCCGGGGAAGAGGCAGGGACGGGGGCTGAAAATGCTGCCTGAAAGTCCTGGGCAAATAGGGCTCACCCCTCAGCTGGATCCTTAACCAAGTAAAATGCAGATATAAGCAGCTCACCATCCAGGTGCTGCTGGACAGGTACAGCAAGCCCCAGGGTTCTGAGAGGAGGGCTATGTGTGGTAGGCATTACAGCCTCTGGTGGTTTTTTGTGGTCACGGCTCCTCATCCATTTCTTTGGGGGCTGGGAGGCCTGAGGGCAGGCTGTGTCCCACCTCATCCCTGTACCCTTCATCCCCTTGCCTGCCAGGCTTGTGTTGCGGAGGCTTTACCCCCTGGCGATTCAGATTTGCGAGTACCTGCGCCTTCCTGAAGTGCAGGGTGTCAGCAGGATCCTGGCCCACTGGGCCTGCTATAAGGTGAGGACGTGGGTTCAAGGCATTTAGAGGATTCCAGGCCCTGATGAGATGTAGGAAACATGAAGTGCAGAGCTGAAGGGGGAGGGTGAATGGTGAGATCCAGGTTTGTGTGACAACCCCCCTCCATCTGCAGGTGCAACAGAAAGACGTGTCTGACGAGGATGTTGCTCGGGCCATTAACCAGAAACTGGGGGACACGCCAGGCGTCTCTTACTCTGACATTGCTGCACGGGCCTATGGATGTGGCCGCACAGAGCTGGCCATCAAGGTGTGGGCGCCCAGCCCTCCCCAGATGCTCTGACATTGGTATGAGCCCTCCCGGGCCAGCTCCTTCTCTCTGTGCCTTTCTCCCTGCCCACAGCTGCTGGAGTATGAGCCACGCTCTGGGGAGCAGGTACCCCTTCTCCTAAAGATGAAGAGGAGCAAACTGGCACTGAGCAAGGCTATTGAGAGTGGAGACACTGATCTGGGTGAGCAGGGTTTGGGGGAAACCAAGGCTGGGGCCTCTGAACTAACCAAGGGACCAGGCTGGAGTCTCCACACCACCTTATCATTCCTTAGTGTTCACGGTATTGCTGCACCTGAAGAATGAGCTCAACCGAGGAGATTTTTTCATGACTCTTCGGAACCAGCCCATGGCCCTGAGTTTGTACCGACAAGTATGTGCCCTGGGTAGGGGTGGGGATGGAGCTTCACGAGCCCCTAAATTGGCCTTGCTGACTGACTGCCTGTCCATGGCCCCAGTTCTGCAAACATCAGGAGCTAGAGACACTGAAGGACCTTTACAATCAGGATGACAACCACCAGGAGCTGGGCAGCTTCCACATCCGAGCCAGCTATGCTGCAGAGGAGGTCTGAGGTCCACAGAGTGGGTGGGGCCTGTGGGCTGAGCTTCGGGTTGGGCTCCTGATCTGGGCCTCCTATTTGGTACACACCCCTATCTGGTCCTCACTGTTGTGGAAGAGTCTAAGAAGATATGTGACCAGGATGGTGGTTGGTCCCAGAGGAGCTAGCCTCCCCACTAGGGGCACTAGAGTGGTACACCCAGTGGGGAAGGCTGGCCGTGGTTGCCCGGGGACCAGGGAGAGCAGTGTAGCCTGAACAGGAAAGGCTAATATCCTTGGTGCCATGAGCTCAGGCTTCCCTTCTTGCCCCTGTAGCGTATTGAGGGGCGAGTCGCAGCTCTGCAGACAGCAGCCGATGCTTTCTACAAGGCCAAGAACGAGTTTGCAGCCAAGGTTTGCCTCATTCTTTTCTGAGAACCTCCTCTGCGCCTGGTCTTGCCTCCTTGTCCCTGTTGGCCCCATCCAGCCCCATCTGGCCTCATCTCTGCCCCATCTCCGCCCCAGGCCACGGAGGATCAAATGAGGCTCCTGCGGCTGCAGCGGCGCCTGGAAGATGAGCTGGGGGGCCACTTCGTGGACCTGTCTCTGCACGACACAGTCACCACCCTCATCCTGGGCGGCCACAGCAAGCGTGCAGAGCAGCTGGCACGTGACTTCCGCATTCCGGACAAGAGGTAGGTGAGGGCTGGGCCCAGAAGGTATAGTCCTGGGACCACCTGCCTGTCCCACAATCTTGCAAACCCAGCTTCTTTGCAGGCTCTGGTGGCTGAAGCTGACCGCCCTGGCAGATCTGGAAGATTGGGAGGAGCTAGAAAAATTTTCTAAGAGCAAGAAATCGCCCATTGGCTACCTGGTGAGGCAGGGGCCCTGCATCCACCCCACCTCCAGAGAGAGTAGTCCTGGGGAGGAGACCAGGCTCTGGGATAGGCAGATGTCCCATTCCTTCATCTATTCAGCTGTCCCACATAGTTAGCAAGTATTTCCCATGTCCACACATTTATGGGCCAGGTCTGTGGGCAAGTGGGCCTGAGTTAGCCTGCAGATGTTGGCCGGAGAGGGAATGAGCTGCTTTCTCCAAGGAGGCCCATAGCAATACGAGGGAAAAGTCCCTAAGGGAAAGTCTTGTGTGAGTGGTGGGTGGAGGAGCACTGGGAGGGCATGTCCAGGAGGCAGTGGAGACCGAAGGGGTTTGTTTTCTGTGGCAGGTGATTCAGTGGTATGGCAGGTGGGTGGGGTAAGGACAGCTGTGGGAGAAAACACAGGCCCTGAGAAGGCAAGAGACTCCTATTGCGAGAGGGTAGCAGTGTATCATGGAGTAGCCACATGGACATAAACTGGTCTCAAGGCTCTAACAAACCTGTGGTGTAGGTGGTTCCTGCCCTGAGGCTGTTGAGATTACAATTATCCTACGTGTGTCAGGGCAGGGCTGGAATAGGATTACGGAAGGGTATATGAAATACACAGAGACCATGCATTCATTGGGCTTTTGTTCATAAGAGAGGACAGGAAGGCTCTGCCTTATCTTCTTCTCCCCACCTTCTCCTAAGCCCTTTGTCGAGATCTGCATGAAGCAACACAACAAGTATGAGGCCAAGAAGTATGCCTCCCGAGTGGGTCCCGAACAGAAGGTCAAGGCCTTGCTTCTCGTTGGGTGCGTCAGCTGAGAACCCTGTGGGTGCTGGGTGGTCAAGCCAGTGGGCTGATGAGGAGCACAGTTTGTGCCCTCGGGCAGCCTGACACCCTCTCCCCTCCTGCTCAAACCACAGGGATGTGGCTCAGGCTGCAGATGTGGCCATTGAGCACCGGAACGAAGCAGAGCTGAGCCTCGTATTGTCCCACTGCACTGGAGCCACAGATGGGGCTACAGCCGATAAAATTCAGCGGGCTAGGGCACAAGCCCAGAAGAAGTGAGGGACTCCCCCTGCACGTCTCCTTGAGCCCTAGGCTTGGCAGAAGCATCACTGCTCATCCAGCTTCTTCAGAGCCGAGCTGAGCTGAGAAGCTGGGGTGGGGTTGGAGCCAAGGGTCTGGTTGTAAATAAAGTTGGGACATTTTAGAGTCCTTATCTCATGCAGTCCGGCCTAAGCAAAAGTATGCCAGAGGCAGAACCAATCAGATACCTCAGCAGAACTCTGTGTGTTTGATTGCGTTGGGGCTAGAGGGGGAGTTCCTCAGCAATATTTACAGGAGATCTGCCCCTCTCCACAGTTACCAAAGAAAGCCGCATCAGACTCACAGCCCCTGGGAAGATTACGGGGGAGGTATGCAAAACTCAAGCAGCAGCTCATCAAGAGCCAGTCTGAAAAGCATTACACACGTACACATAAGAACCACGCTAAATGCCTCACCATTGCAATGTCATTTATCCCACAAGACAGCCCTGTGAGATAGGTTACATCACCTCATTTTACAGTAGAGGAGATTGAAGACAGAGGAGATTTGGTAACAGTATATGGCAGAACTGAGATTTGAAACCTGATTGCACTTTTGGGGGTCTTAGAGCTTCTCCTCAGTTGCTGTGGTGACAAAAGAGGGATGACTGAACTCAGGCCCTCTGAGCAGGGGAGCCTGAGTCAAGGCCCTTGTTCACACTACAGTAAGTAATGGTTGGAGGAGCGATGCGTACATGGCCAGCATGTTGGAGGGTTAGAAGAGAAGCCTTCACAAACCATGCCCACCTAACCATGGTGAGCAACTCCCATGTGGTCTCGGGGCTGAAGAGGAAAAGAGGATGGAACATCTCAATTCTGCTAAGGAAGAACTACAAGCTAGAGACCCCTGGTTCAACCTTACCCCGAACAGAGGCTCCATACACCGTCAGGAGCAGTGCCTTCTTGGCCCTGCAGGCCCCATCTTTGGCCTTCAGTATACACTCCTGTTATGTGAGCTTCATGCCCTAGTGCCCCCACCTACCCTGAGGACATTTCCTTTTCCTCTTATTGAGCCCTTAGTCTAGAAAGAAGACGGGAGGAAACCAAAGCCAGAGGGTGCCAGGCCTCCCTGGAGCTTCTGGCTTACCCCCTTGATGCCTCTAGAGTTGACTTGAAGAGTGAGAAATTTAGGGCCTGGTAAGGTGTTTCTTTTTCTTCTTCCACCTGGTTTGTAACTGTGACTTTGGATATCTTCCAAGGGGATATACATCACATTAAAAAACAGCTATTTATTATGCTCACCTCTTACTACATGGGTCAAGAATCTGACAGGACAAAATGGTGGTTTGTTTCTGCTCCACAATGTTTGGCACATCAGCTAGAAGACTCAAAGGTGAGGGGTGGACTTGACAGCTGGGGGCCAAAGTCATCTGAAGGAGTGGCAACTCACAAGTCTGGCCACTGAAGTTTGTTGACTGGAACCTTAGCTGGGGCTGTTGGTCAGGACACCTGCAACCCAGTAGTGTCACAACATGGTGGCTAGGTTCCAAGGACAGCATCCCAAGAGAGCTGGGCAGAGCTGTACTGCCTTTCCCTAACCTGGCTTTGGAAGTCGCACAGGGCCTCTCAATATCTGCCACATTCTGTTGGTCAGGGCAGTCCCACCCCATTTCAAGGGGAGATTAACTCCATCTCCCCTTTGAAAGGGGAGAGGCAAGGCTCTGGCAGAGTGTGTAGAACTGGTGGTGTGGCCAGTTTTTGGAATCACGGATAGGCATGGCCTATCAGCCTTCTATCTCCGAATCAGCAGACCTCCAGGGAGAGGAAGAGAGATCCTAATACTAGGCTCATGATTTGGGGCTCTTTTCCTCCCCAGCCTTGGCTTCACAATTCGTCATTGCCCTGCTAGCTCTTTGATGCCTTTTGAGAACATTTTCTCCAGTTTTTCCTAGTTGTTCTCAGTGAAAAAGTGTTGGGATTATCCAATCCAATGTGCCCTCTCCGGAAAGGGAGCCCTGAGCCCTGTTTTTGAGAATGTACACAATAAAAAGCCTACACCCCCAAAGTCACATGAATCATATATCCTGCAATGTGCAAATGTTAAGCACTGTACATAGGAAGTTTTAGAAATAATGAGAAATAACAATGATGACATACAAATAGAATGATCCCAACTTCCTAAAAAGTGTGTATGCAGGTGGAGAAACACCAGAATTGTCCAAAGACAGAGTTGTCTGGAAATGAACGGCAGCTTGGTGTACGTTTTGGTTAAGTGAAAACCTGATTTAACATTTTATTATGAAAACGTTCATACATACAGCTAAATCGAAAGCATTTAACAGTGAACACCTATATACCTACCACCTGGATTTTGCTATTAGCATTTTACTATACTTACTTTATCATAACATCTCTCTGTCCATCTTACCTACCTTATTTTTGATGCACTTCTAAGTTGCAATCCTTAGGACACTTCCCTCTAAATATTTCAGAATTTCAGTAACTAGAGTTCATTATTTGTTTGCTTTTTTTTCCTTTTTAGATAGAATTTATTTGGGATCCCTGGGTGGCGCAGTGGTTTGGCGCCTGCCTTTGGCCCAGGGCGCGATCCTGGAGACCCGGGATCGAATCCCACGTCGGGCTCCCGGTGCATGGAGCCTGCTTCTCCCTCTGCCTGTGTCTCTGCCTCTCTCTCTCTCTCTCTCTGTGTGTGACTATCATAAATAAATAAAAATTAAAAAAAAAGAATTTATTTATAATGCTCAGATCTTAAGTTTACATTTGCGGGGTTTTGACAAATGCATACACTCACAGTGATATTTTTTAAATAGGTTTTTTTGGGGGAATCCCTGGGTGGCTCAGCGGTTTAGCGCCTGCCTTTGGCCCAGGGAGCAATCCTGGAGTTCCGGGATCAAGTCCCACATCAGGCTCCCTGCATGGAGCCTGCTTCTCCCTCTGCCTGTGTCTCTGCCTCTCTCTCCCCCTATGTCTATCATGAATAAATAAATAATCTTAAAAAAAAAGAATAAATAGGTTTTTTTTTTTTCTCCCAAGTCCTCAATTGCCCAATTAAAATTAATGTAAAAAGCCTACTCTGAATGATTTGCACAGCCACCCTGGGTCTACTGTCATAGATGGGGCCAAGGCTTGGCCAATGGATGAGGCTAGGCTCAGACCTAGGACAAGGATTTTGGGATTGGGGCAGGGGTGGAAGCAGAAAATTTGGGAATCTTTCTTCTAGTTTAGGATATCAGCAGCAGCCCTGGAGTGAGAGTCAGTCAAAGGCTTCAAGACAAGGGGGCTATGATCTCTTAGGTACAAAGCTGCAGTAAATAGACCCTTGGAAATAGAACAATGGTCTGGAAAGGCACTTGGCTCTCCTCTACTCCAACCTTCTGTCTTATTGCCTTGCTTTTTTTTTATTTTTATTTTTATTTATTTATGGTAGTCACACAGAGAAAGAGAGAGAGGCAGAGACATAGGCAGAGGGAGAAGCAGGCTCCATGCACCAGGAACCCGACGTGGGGTTCGATCCCGGGTCTCCAGGATCGCGCCCTGGGCCAAAGGCAGGCGCTAAACCGCTGTGCCACCCAGGGATCCCTGCCTTGCTTTATTTTCATTAGAGCACTTAGGAAATTTTATTTTTACTTGTTTGTTTATTGTCTGTCTCCCAATCCAGAATGTAAATTCCTGAGAGCAGAGACCTTTTCTGTCTTATTCCTGCTGGGTCCAGCACATGGTTTGCACTCAGTATGTGTTGCACAAATGATTCATCGTTCCATTTATTAGATGGTGAAAGAAGGCCCAGGGAGGGGAAGTGGTTTACCTAATGAAACCGGAGTCTTTTACCCCCATCCTCCAGCTTTTCTTCAGTCCAGTCCACTTGTCATGAGCCCTGTGACTCCTTGGGGGCGCCTGTGGTGTGGCCCTCAAGTGCCTATCTGGGGGTGTATGCTCCAATAAGCTGGGCCAAAAGGAGAACTGGGAACAGGACTTCAGCCTCTCAAGCTGGTGGGCCTGAGTACAGGAAGCCTGCCTCCGCTCCCTCTCTAAGCCTCCTTTATGCTGTCCTCTTCAAAAACAGCCCTTTGTCCTGTGGTGATGGGGCAAAAATGTGGAAACCCTGGGCATCAGATGGGGTGGGGAGGCTGGGCACCTATCCACACATGGCCAGATGGGGATGGGAATGGGACTCTGTCCTTTCCCACTGGAAATGGTCGTCGTGGTTACAGACCTGAACTCTCTTTCCCAGGGTGTCCAGAATGGGGTGCCTAAGCCCCTGCCTCTCCTAGGTCTAAGGTTGTCTCATTCCTTAGACACCACAAATGCCCTGACCACAGTGCTGCTGTCTCATAAAGAGAGGAACTGCATTTCCTGAGAATGGGTTATCTTCCAAGCTGTATGTGTTTATCAGAGGCTGGGAGGTTCCAGGAAGAGTAGCAGAGGAAGATTCAGGTCATCCAGACAATGCAGGGGGTTGAGCCCCAGGGCTCTCTGACCCCCACACCCACCCTGTGTTTTCCCAAGTGTGGCCACATGGTGTGTGTGTGTGTGTGTGTGTGTGTGAGGGGAGGTCCTATAGATGATCTTGAGGATGAACACTTTTTATTTTATTATTATTTCTTAAGTAAACTCTACCCCCAACAAGGGGCTTAAACTCACCACCCTGCGATCAAGTGTCCTATGCTCTACCCACTGAGCAGCCAGATGCCTCAACACTTTTTATTTTAATAGATACTTTAATATTTGTTAGAACATATAAGTAGCATGTCAAACCTTTTTATGGTAAGATAAGTAAAACTACAAAGAAATAAACCAACCAAAAGAAGCATACTAGAAGATAATAGGGTAGATGTATATAAAGCAAAACTAAGCTGGTGGGGTTTGTTCTTAAGGTGCCACTGCTACCCTAGATACCCAGGTACCTCCTGCACATATGGTCTATTTTTCAGGCTTCCAAATGCTTTGAGTTCTGGCTTTTCTGTTTTCTTTTTGGTGTGTGGATGGATTGAGTTGGGACTTCCTGGGAAAGGTATGGAAGAACCTGCCCTCATTGGCTGCCCCTGGGGTCTAAGAGACTGGGCACGTGGTCTCTGGGCCTTCCCGCCGCTGTGTTTATTGGGCAGAAGCGCCTAGGGTTTGGCCATTTCGTGACCCCTCTGGCCCTGCTGAGAGCAAGAGACAATTGTAGCTGGAGAAGTAACTTCCCTGCCTGGGAGGGCCTGAGGGCGGCCCACCGCTGCCTGTATTCCCAGGCCTTGGCTCCGGTCAGCATATAGTAACTTATCCCACAAATGAGGAGAGGGGAGAGTGTAAACAGTCCTAAATTGGCGTCTCAACCTTAGGCAGTGGTGGGGACTGGAGGTGATAGGGGCACCAACCCGAGGAAATAGTTGCCGATTTGTTGGCTCCTTCTGCACCAAAATGTACCCCCAGGCACCCCTTGTCAGAAGAGTTGCCGCTGGCCACAGATTCTTCCCCTGGGGCGCTCCTCCACCCACCGCAGGCGGCGCGGACTTGGGGTCCGGAATTGAGGGTCGCCCAGCAAGCTCTGCTTGCACACTACTGTGCAATCTGTCCCCAGCCTGCAGATGCCCAACCACTCGCCGTGGAGCGGGGCCGGGAGCGTCTGAGGGCCCTTGTGTGGGGGCCACAATCAGCGGAATGTGTCACCCGCCACCCAACTCGACCATGTCCCCTGGCCTTCAGCCGCGTATGCCCAAGTCCCGTAGCCTGGGAACCACAGCTGCGGGACAAGACGTACGCACAGCTTTGGGGCACCACGCGTGCGGTAGGGACCCCTGGGAAGGGGTCCGCGCGCGCAATCCCGACCCCGACCGCAATAGCCGGACGCATCTCCGGATCCTCTCTCCCTTTGAACCTCCTCCCACCCCCCCCCAACGGCAGAACACCATGTGTCACATTTCTAGTCGGCTCGGTGGCAAAGCAGGCCCCGGTACGCGCAACTAGAAGGCGGGAGTGATTTCCCTGGGGCTTGGGTGGGGATGGTGTGAGCCGACTTGATGTAAGACGACATCTACGGCGCCAGGTCCATTCCAGGCACTTCGCAGGTTCTTCTCCCCGAGAAAGCCTACGTCCTTTGAATACCTTGCAGCAATGGGGAGGGTCGGGGGAGTAGGAATGGAAAACATTTGGAGAGAGGGATGGAAAGATAGCTTTTGAGTCGCAGTCCGTCTTGGTTTCTAGACATTGGCACAATTCGTATTTGGCCTCAGTTTCCTCATCCGTAAACTGGAAGGCCCACGTCCAAGGGGCTGGGACTGTAAAGAGGCGGAAGGCGTGGTGCACGGGCTGTCAGTGCTCCCGGGGTCTGGGCGGCCGCGGGGTGCACGCACACCTCCCACGCCGCGCAGAAACGGTTGAGACCGTGAGACCCAGTTCAGCGCCCCGGGCGTGCTTGCAAGCGAGCGCTCGGAGGCGCGCAGGGCGGGGCCCACTAGGGCTGGGAGACGCCCGTTCGGTGCGGGCCAATCAGCGCCTGTCTCTGAACCGCCAATCAGGGCCCACCTTACAGCCAAGGCCGGGTCGGGAGCGAGGCTGCGGCGAGTGCGGCGCTGACAGAGACGCGCGCGCGCCAGCCAGTTCGGACCCCGGGCCGCGGCCGCCATCACCGCCGCCCACCCAGTCGCCCCTCAGCCGCTTCCCCTCGCCATGGAGGCGAGGCCGCCGCCGCCGCCGCGAAGCTCCGAGCCGCGGGCCGGGCGGCGGCCCTGAGGGCGTGTGGCGGGCCGAGACGCCGCCGCGGAGTCGAGGCGGAGCCGCCGTCCTCGTTCCCAGCGGTCCCGCCCAGCGCTGGACTCGGTGAGTGCTCGCGGCCGCCGCCGCCCGGGTGGGCTCCGCGAGGGGGGGGCGGCTCCAGGCTGCGTGTGGGAGGGCTCGCCGGCCCGAGCCCCAGGTCCTCTGTTCCCGGCAGAACCCGTCAGGCAGCTCCAGTGGGGCCCCGCGTCCTTGCGCTGTCGGTGGGGGGGGGGGGGTGTCCCCGGAAACGTGCGGGACAGGGCGCCGACCCCTCTCGACGGCCCGAGAACTTCGCGTGCGTCCTTCTGGGGCCAGGCCAGGGTGCTGCCGTAGTTCATTCTGAAGGGAGAAACTTGGAACAGTGAGGACAGAATTTGCTCCGGTCCGTGTAATGGGAAGAAAGGCGAAGACTCCAGGCATGAGAAAATTTGCTCTTGCGGAGACTAACTTTTCTTTGCCTTAACCCCCCTGGCCCAGGCCCTTCTTTTCCGCCCACTCCTAACTGTCGAGGCTGCTTAAGAAGGGAAATAGGGGCTCAGCTGCCCAGAATTCAAAATGAGCCAGTCGGGAATGCGGATTCCCTTTTTTTTTTTTTTTTTTAAATTTTGGTAAATAAAGAATAACGTGTGTTTTAATTTTAAATTAGTTCTTGATTGTATTTCTTGAAGATGAAAATAATAATGGCAGAGCTGAGGGAACCCCCCCCCCCCCCCCCCCCCCCCCGCCCCTTGAGATCAGTGATGATGTTTGTAAGATTGGAAAAGAGAAATGTTCAAAACCTCCCTCGGCGGGTAAAATGCCTTCAGAAACCTGTACCCAGGGTAGGGATTTGTGCTCTAGAACCAGTCGCATCTCCCAGGAGATGTCTTCATTTGCCACCTGCTTGCTGTTAAGGCAGCCTAGAACCAGAAGATGGTGGGCGAGGAGAGAGCTGAGGGTGGAAGATGGGCGAACATCTTCCTGCCTGGCCACTCCTGCAAAAAACACGGATCTGATGCTGTCACTTGTTTACTTAAAAACTCCTCGCTCTCCTTTTCCCATGGGATGAATGAAGCCCAAAATGTCTTATCAAGTCATACAAGGCCCTGGACGGTCTTGCCTCTATTTACTCATAGCTTAGTTTTTCTATTCTCCTTTCCCTCTTTCCTAGCCCTTTGGAGCTGCTTGACTGCCTTCTCACATGTTTGGATGCCTTTGCTTGTGTGATCCTCTTTCTTCCCCCTTCTTTAATCTGCCAAGTTCTGCCTCTGTCTTTAAAGATCTTCTGATTTGAGAAGCTTCTTGAGGCCAGGAGCTGTGTCATGTTTACCTTTCCATCCCCCATGCCAAGACGATTCTTCTTCTCAATTGTCTTGTAGGTCCCATTCCAGCTCTTTCTCCATATGTCTCGTCTCTGTTTACTTCTAGGTACCCACTTGCTGAGAGAATCTTTTCCTGAGTGTTTCCCAAAGGCCTACTTGGAGTGTATGGCACATCTAGGATATTTAGTATCTCAGATTGCCCATCTCTTGTGTCTGTTCTCATCCAGTCGCCATAAGTAGTCAGCAGGCAGGAACTGGCAGATCTCATATCCCACTGGTTTCCAATCTGCTTGACTGTCTCTGAAAGCTTCAAAGCCCCATGATCTCTTTTCACCTCTGCCTGCCCCAGGTGGCCTGGCTACTATGTGTATTCCAAGGCATGTGGGATCCAGGAGGCAATTCACTGGGTGGGTACCTTTTAGTCACTTACTTACCATCTGGATGAAATTCAGAACCAGAAAAGCCAATCAGCTGACTTAAGTAAAGGTGTTCATGTGCCTTCTATTTGCCAGGTAAAGAGCTTGGAATACAAAATAGAAGCAAAGAAGTCAAATCTTAATTTTTAGGAGCTCACAGGACAGGTGGATACAAAAACCTCACAAGTGCTATGAGAATGTAGTAATGATAATAACTGTTGTCTTTTATTTGCCTTATGAGAGACTATAATAAATTCATTCCATGAATTATCTTATTTAATCATTTCAGTGGTCAATTAGGGGCTTATTCCTATTTGGCAAGGTGGAAACTGAGACCATATAAGGGGCACATGAGGGAATAGTCAGGATTTGAATCTTGGCAGTCTAGTTCTAGAACATCTGCCAGGCTGTATGTATAGAGAGCATTCCTTTCCTGGGAGGGGACCTTTGGGTCACAAAGGATGCGTACTGAGTTTGTGTGTTGTGGACAGATTGTAGGAAAGAAGAAGCATCATGTGAGGGCTTGGAGGTGGAAAGAGTCCACTGTCCTTGGGGAGCAGAGGTTAAAACAACTGAGTTGGGTAGAGGGGAGAAGGATGGGAGATGAGATTAGAGTGAGCTTGCAGGGCTCTCTGTGCTGTTTTTGAGTTTGGGCAGTGGAGAGCCACTGAAGGATTTTCTTTTTTTTTTTTTTTCTTAAGATTTTATTTATTCATGAGAGACTCGGGGGTGGGGGGAGAGGCAGAGATGGCAGGGAGCCTGTTGTGGGATTCGATCCCGGGTCTCCAGGATCATGCCCTGGGCTGAAGGTGGTGCTAAACCGCTGAGCCACCCGGGCTGCCCGAGCCACTGAAGGATTTTTTTTTTTTTTAAGTTTTATTTTTATTATTATTTTTTTAATTTTTATTTATTTATGATAGTCACACACAGAGAGAGAGAGAGGCAGAGACACAGGCAGAGGGAGAAGTAGGCTCCATGCACCGGGAGCCCGACGTGGGATTCGATCCCGGGTCTCCAGGATCGCGCCCTGGGCCAAAGGCAGGCGCCAAACCGCTGCGCCACCCAGGGATCCCCACTGAAGGATTTTAAAGATGGTTAGGGACCTCGGCTGACTGGGCTTTGGAAAGGTCATTTAGGGTCAGTGTGCGGCCAGAAGCTGATGCCCCTCAATTTGGAGGCAATGCTCAGGCCCCACAGAGGTGGAGTTACAGCCTCTTAGACCCAGGGAGGGCTAGAGAGAATCCTCAGTTTCAGGAAAAGATAAATAAATGTGATGAAACACTCCAACAGAAAAGAGAGAGAGAGAAAAAACAAAACAAAACACCCCAGCAGTATAAAAGGGAATATAGAGGCAAATAAGTCTCCCTCCTATCTTAACCTCTTCAGAGATGACTGGGCTTTCCAGTTTCTATGGCTTTACATAGACACTGTACTTTTATAAATGTGTGTACCTATCCGTATTCTTCCCCTCATGGTATATACCAGTCACACCTTTTTCCTTAATGTATTTAGGAAATCATTCCATATTGGTAGGTATAAAGCTGTTCATTCTTTCTGTTGACATTTTTTGCTCTTCATTGTGTGGCTGCATCATAATCTGTAACTAGTCTTTAAGTTAAACATTTAATTTTCCAGATTTTTCTATTACAGTGTTACAATGAATGTTTTTGTAGTAGTAGTTTGTAAGGAGCTCATATGTAAGGTTACCTGAACAATGTATTTCTAGAAATGGAATTACTGGGTCAGAGGATATATGCCCATTTAAAATTTTTAGACCTATATCCAAATCACCACTGCTTCAAGGTGTTTGTACTAATCATCCTCCTCCCAAAATGTGAACGAGACTTAGTAGATCTTCATCAGAGTGTACATCAGGATCCCCTGGGATGCTTTTTCATATATCTATACCTACTTTTCCCTCAACTAATCTCCCCCCATGTGATTTTAACTGATTTCTTTCAGTTTACAGAGGGAGACATTGAGGTTCAGGAGGATAAATGACTTTTGTGACTTGTCAGTGTGGGTGGTGGTTGTTTTTCAAGCAGTTCTGATATTTGTATTTGCTCAGTTCCTTTCATTGGAGGCACTCAGTTGATTTGTAAACATTGTTGCATTATTTTTCTTCATGGTCATGTGGAAAAAGTGAGATGCAGGTGAAGTTTGAATTTGAGTTATAAGCAGGAAGCTGGCCAAATACAGAATCTTGTCTTTTTACTTCTAGTGCAATAACTAATGTTCCTAAATACCGAAGCTGAAGAAATGACTTTTTAGTGAGCTTGAGTACAACAAAAATAGACTGTATAACGCTTATTAAACTGAATAGCAGGGACACCTGTGTGGCTCACCCGTTTGGCTCAGGGCGTGATCCCAGGTCTTGGGATCGAGTCCTGCATCCGGCTCTCTGTGAGGAGCCTGCTTCTCCCTCTGCCTATGTCTCTGCCTCTCTCTCTGTTTCTCATGAATAAATAAAATCTTAAAAAAAAAAAAAGCAAACTGAACAGCAAATCCATAAATAACCCAATAATAAGATGTGTTTTTACTTATTTATTATTAAAAAGATTTACTTATTTATCTTAGAGTGAGAAGTTGAGAGAATGTGAACAAGCAGGGGTGCCTGAGCAGGAGAGGGAGAGGAAGAGAGGGAAAGAGAGAATATCAGGGAGACTCCATGCTGAGAGGAGAGCCTGATGTGGGCCTCGATCTCCCAACCCTGAGATCATGACCTGAGCTGAAACCAAGAGTTGGGCACCTAACCCGTGGAACCACTTGGGTGTGCCAAAATTTGTTTTAATATATTCTTTATAGGGACACCTGGCTGGCTCACTCAGAGCATGCAACTCTTGATCTTGGGGTCCTGAGGTCAAGCCCCACATTGTGTGTTGAGTTCACTTAAAAAAAAAAAAAAAAAAAAAAATATATATATATATATATATATATACACGTTTGTATATATATTCTCTATAGAAAAGAGAATTTGTTAAGTGTGAAACTGTATTTGCTTTATTTTTTGTTTTAATTGTAATTCCAATTAATTTATAGTGTTATATTAGTTTTAAGCATACCATATAGTGATTCAACATTTCCATACATCACTTGGTGCTCCTCATGACAAGCACACTCTTTAATTCCCATCACCTATTTAGCCAGCCTGTCCCCCTGGCCAAATTGTATGTATATACGTATTTATTTTTAAGTAGGCTTCACACCCAACATGGGGCTTGAACTCGCAGACCTTAAGATGGAGAGTCACATGTTCTACCAACTAAACCAGCCAGGTGCCCCTTTATTGACTTTAAGTTCACATTCATTTGGGTCATTATTTAGGCATGGCTTTTTTTTTTTTTTTTATACTTGCAGTCAGTGCATACAGAATATGATTGTTGTATTTTTGAATGGCATATAATATTTCATACTTATCTATGTATCTAATTTATTTTTTTAAATCTTTTTTTTTTTAAAGATTTATTTATTTTATTCAGAGAAAGAGAGAGAGAGAGAGAGAGAGAGAGAGAGAGAGAGAGACTGAGAGATGGAGACACAGGCAGAGGGAGAAGCAGGCTCCATGCAGGGAGCCCGACATGGGACTCGATCCCGGGTCTCCAGGATCACACCCCAGGCTGCAGGCAGCGCCAAACCGCTGTGCCACTGGGGCTGCCCTATGTATCTAATTTAGATCACAGAATAGTAAACTATGCATTAATAACTAGTTTGTGCAATCTTTTAAATTTTTTCCTTTACTTTATCCTTTTTACAATTATACTTTTTAAAAAGATTTGAGAGTGTAAGTGTATTGGTGTGAGCAGGTGGAGGGGTGGGTAGGGAGAAGGAGAGAATCTTAAGCAGGCTCCACTTCCCAACTCATGAGATTACCACCTGAGCCAAAACCAAGAGTAGGACACTTAACCCACTGAGCCTTTCGGATGCCTTCCCTCCCCCCCCCCCCCCCCCCCCCCATGAAATCTTAAAATAATCTTGGTTTTGGTTTAGGTCATGATTCTATGGGTCAGGGGATTGAACTCCTTGTCAGGCTCACACGCTGAGCCTGGAAGCTACTTGATTCTCTTCCTCTCCCTCTGTACCCGCCTCACCTTGAAAGAAATAATAATTAAATTAAAAAAGGCTTTAAAAAAAAAAAAAGAATTTTAAGTGATTTCTGCAACCAGCGTGGGGGGCGAATTCACAACCCCAAGATTAAGAGTTGCACGCTCTGACTGAGCCAGCTAGGCACCCAACAAATGGTACTTTTGAACACCTTTGCTTAAATACTACTACTGGATTATTTTCTTGGAGTCTTGCTCCTAAAATGGGTTCACTTGAGTTGGGTTACAGTTTCAGTGCCAAATTGCTATCTGGAAAGGTTGAACTAAGTTATAACACCATAAAAATTTATGTGGCCTTGTCTCCTGCCAGTGCAGCCAATACTATTACAAACAAAACCTAATATTTGATTTTATTAATTCACTCAAAATGTAATGGTACTTTGAATTAGGCTTAATTTACATTTCTCTAGAAAAAGAGACCAGTAGTTTATTTAGAATTTGAAATAGAGTGCTATGATATGTATCCAAGAGTTATGTACCTAAAGGCAACTTGTTTTTTGAGGAAAGATATGATTAATAGGTCAGAAATATTGTGGAAATTTAGGATAAGATCCTACTGGTATGAAATATAAGACTAGATGCTGTTCAACTGAAAATACTAGACATTGTGCCTGGAGTTGGTATATCCCAGAGTAACATGGATGTGATGTCTGTCCTTTCCCACTTGTGGGCTAATGTCAGAGAAGTTCAATGTTAGTACTTATGAAAAGGCCCTGAGCTGAGAAGGGGTTTGGTACCTCAGGGCATTGCTTCTCTAACTTGAATGTTCACATAACCATCTGGGGACCTTGTTAAAATGCCAAGTCCTGATTCATTATGTCTAGGGTGGGACTTGGGAGTCTGCATTACTAACCAGCTCCCTAATGAGGCAGATGCTGCTGGTGGGTGGATCACACTTGGAGTAACAAGGTCTAATTGAAACTTTGGTAAGAGGGGTAGCTCTTCACACTGGCTGTACTTTAGATTCACCTGGGGAACTTAAAAAATCAGGGATGCAAATACCCTACCCCCAGGTATTTTGGTTTAATTGGTCTAGGGTGGGACCTGAGAATGTATAAATATTTTTAAGTTCCCAAGTGATACCCATATGCAGTGGTTGAGAACCACTTGACTAGAGAGAGGCAGGAGCCAGAGTTGAGGGCCCTATATAACATGCGAGGATTTTGGACTTTATCCTGAAGGCAGAACTAAGCCATTATAGGATAAGGAGGAGAGTGAACTGATCTGATTTGCAGTTTTAAAAAGTTCACTGTTGCCTTCAAACTAGTGCAGTAATTTTCAAATTGAGGTAGATACGATGACTCACTGGGATGCTGGAAGAAAATTTTAGAGCTTTTATTATTTTTATCTAAAAAATGGTAAAACATTAAATTCAGGGATTGTTACCGGCATCTTCTTGGGTCTGTAAGTCAGTGTTCCTGTGTTAGCTATAGAACTTTGGGTGCCCTGAAGGAAGAGAAAGGAGTTCTGTGGTGAGCAAGCAGAGCCATAATCATGCATTTCCTTTTAGTGTATTCCAACATTAATAACAGGTTTTTTTTTTTTTTTTTTTATTCATTTATGATAGTCACAGAGAGAGAGAGAGAGAGAGGCAGAGACACAGGCAGAGGGAGAAGCAGGCTCCATGCACCGGGAGCCCGACGTGGGATTCGATCCCGGGTCTCCAGGATCGCGCCCTGGGCCAAAGGCAGGCGCCAAACCGCTGCGCCACCCAGGGATCCCTAATAACAGTTTATACATATTTTTTTATTAAACCTTCACAAAATGGACAAGTGGCTTAAAACAATTTTTAAAAAAAGATTTTATATATTTATTCATGAGAGAGAAAGAGAAAGAGGCAAAGACATAGGCAGAGAGAGAAGCAGGCTCCCTGTGGGGAGCCTGATATGGGACTCGATTCCAGGACCCGGCATCACAAGCTGAGCCAAAGGTAGATGCTCAAGCACTGAGCCACCCAGGGGCCTGCTTAAAACCATTTCTGCAAAGAAACCAGTGATTGAAGAAAATACTAATAATGTAAGCACAAACAATGGCAGAGTTGACCCTTGTTCAACTCCTATTACAAACTGTTGCTGAGCTGTTAAATCAGATTAAATAAGTCAGCTTTTATTACATTAGAAAGTATCAGGAAGCCTTTTTTTTTCTTTTTTTTTTTCTTCTTTTTTCTTTTTTTAAGATTTTAGGGCAGCCCGGCGTGTCTGCCTCTCTGTGTGTGTGTCTCTCATGAATAAATAAATAAAATCTTAAAAAAAAAGATTTTATTTATTTATTGAGAGAGAGCATGAGCTGGAGTGAAGGACAGTGGGAGAGGACAAGCAGACTCCCCTGCTGAGCAAGGAGCCCAATGTAGGGCTCTATCCCAGGACCTTTTTTTTTTTTTTTTAAGACTTCCTTCCTTCCTTCCTTCCTTCCTTCCTTCCTTCCTTCCTTCCTTCTTTCCTTCCTTCCGATACGAGCTGGAGTGAGGGATGGCGGGAGAGGGACAAGCAGACTCCCCTCCTGAGCAAGAAGCCCAATGTAGGGCTCTATCCCAGGTCCCTGAGATCATAACCTGAGCCGAAGGCAGGCACTTAACTGACTGAGTCACTCATACACCCCTGGAAGCCTCCTTGAAATATGGATTCATACCCTCTGTCATTTTTTTTTAAGATTTTATTTATGTATTCATAGAGACAGAGAGAGAGAGAGAGAGGCAGAGACGCAGAGACGCAGAGGGAGAAGCAGGCTCCATGCAGGGAGCCTGACGTGAGACTCAATCCCAGATCTCCAGGATCACACCCTGGGCTGCAAGCGGCGCTAAACCGCTAAGCCACCAGGGTTGCCCACATCCTCTGTCATTAATAGGAATCTTGTTTTAAGAGTTTGTAGAACCTTGAGATATAAAATAATAATATACAAGGCTGTCATTAGTACCAAGACCCTTGAAAACTAAGCATACAGAGCTTAAAGAGAACCTCTGCATTTTTCTCTTCCAATGATGTTTAGTCATAGGCTGTTCTATGCGATTCTTTAACAATTTTACTAACCTAGTGATTAAAGTATATATTTGTTCTTATGAAAGACAAAAAAGCACATAACATTGATAGGTTCTTCCTGTTGTACCCCACCTTCCAAAAAGGCTTGCTTTAAAAAAAGACCGGAAAGCTATGTCAAGAAGCCAAAATGCATTCCTTTTTCAGCAAATACTCTTATACAATGAATGGAAAGGGTTGTGAAGATTTGAACAATATTGAGACAAATTTTGCAGTGTGGTAGGTTTGCTACATATGTAGTTATAAAAGTATAGAAGCTTCTATAATGTCTTAGTATTTGCTAGATTTTCTTTTAATAATTAAATCTCTCCAAAGTCACATCTTTTGTGAGCTACTGGAGGAAAATTGTACTGGAGAAGATGTTTTCTTTTTTTCTTTTTCTTTTCTTTTTTTTTTTTAAGATTTTATTTATTTATTCATGATAGAGAGAGAGAGAGGCAGAGACACAGGTAGAGGGAGAAAGAAGCAGGTTCCATGCAGGGGCCGGACGTGGGACTCCAGGATCGCGCCCTGAGCCAAAGGCAGGCGCCAAACCACTGAGCCAACCAGGGATCCCTCTTTTTTTCTTTTTAAATTTATTTTATTTATTTTTAAAATATTTTATTTATTTATTCATAAGACAGAGAGAGAGAGAGAGAGAGAGAGAGAGAGAGGCGCTCAGAGACACAGGCAGAGGGAGAAGCAGGCTCCATGCAGGGAGCCTGATGAGGGACCCCGTCTTGGGACTCCAGGATCAAGCCCTGGGCCAAAGGCAGACGCTCAACTCCTGAGCCACCCAGGGATCCCGAGAAGATGTATTCTTAGTAGGAAATGACTGCCTTCATAACATTGCTATATGGAATAATTGTCTAAATGTAAGCTAGTGACAGAACAGTTGCGTTGACTGAATAAAAAGATGAAATTCATTCACTGCCACTTAATGGATTATTGAGGCAGGTTATCCTTTTTTTGGCTATTTTGTAGTAGAGTCGATAGTTTTTCCTTTGTTGTTGTTTTTTTTTTTTTTTTTTTTTTGCATTTTTTTCCCCCAAAACTTGCTGACTTTTCCTGTGTGTGCTACCTGGCAAATACTGTTTGAAAAATAAATATCCTTAATCTGTCTTTTCAAGTAAAATTGTTATTTAAACAGTGGAAGTAATTTTTTTCTTACAAAGAAGTGTGCTATGGAATAGCCTTTCCTAGTAATTAAAAAAACCAGCTTTATTGAAATATAATTTACATACCATAAATTCACCCTTTTAGGGCCACCTGGGTGGCTCAGTCAGTTAAGTGTCTTACTCTTGGTTTCAGCTCAAGTCATGATCTCAGGGTTGTGAGATTGAGTACCGCCCTCCTTGGTGGGGAGTTGGCTTAAATTCTCTCCCTCTGCCCCTCCTCCCACTCATGCATGTGATCTCTTCTCTCTCTCTCTCTCTCTCTCTTTATTAAGAATAAATTAATCTTAAAAAATAAATTCACCGTTTTAAAATGTACAGTTCAGGGACACCTGGGTGGCTCAGTGGTTGAGCATCTGCTTTTGGCTCAGGTGATGATCCTGGGGTCCTGGGATTGAGTCTCAAATTGGGCCCCCCATAGGGAGGCTGCTTCCCCGTCTGCCTAAGTTTCTGCCTCTCTCCTGTGTCTCTTATAAATAAATAAGTAAAATCTTAAAAAATAAAACATACAAGTTCAGTGGTTTCTAAAGAATTTATTTATTTATTTGAGACAGAGACTGAGAGAGAGAGGCAGAGACATAGGCAGAGGAAGAAGCAGGCTCCATGCAGGAAGCCCAACACGGGACTCGATCCTGGCGCTTCGGGATCACTCCACTCCCCGAGCCAAAGGCAGATGCTCAACTGCTGAGCCACCCAGGCATCCCAAGTTCAGTGGTTTTTAATATATTCTTGAAGTTGTGCAGTCATCACCACCATCTAATTTCAGAAGGTTTTCATTATTCCAAGAAGAAGTTCTGTACCCACTAGCTTCGTTCCCCATTCAGCCTTTCCCCTAGCTTCTGGCAGTCAGTTATCTTTCTGTCTCTATGGATGTGCCTGGTCTGGAGGCATCATGTAAATGGAATCATACGGCATGTGGCATAATGTTTTTGGGATTCATCCATGTTGTAGCATCTATCAGTACTTATTGCTTTTTGTAGCTAAATAATGCATTCCATTCCATTCCATTCCACTGTATGAGTATACCACATTTTGTTATCCATTAATCAGTTAGTGAACATTTGAGTTGTTTCCATTTTTTGTCTATTATGAATAATGCTGTTATGAACAAGTTTCTGTGTGAACATGTTTTCATTTCTTTTGGGTATATACCTAGGAGTGGAATTGCTGGATTAAGTGGTAATACTGTTTAACTTTTAGAGGAGCTGCCAAAACTGTTTTCTAAAGCAGCTACACCATTTTACGGTTTCCAGCAGCAATGCACAAGGATTCCAGTTTCTCCATGTCCTCACCAACACTTGTTATTTTTTCTTTTCTTTTCTTTTCTTTTCTTTTCTTTTCTTTTCTTTTCTTTTCTTTTCTATCTTTTCTTTCTTTTCTTTTTTCCTTTCTTTTCTCTTTTTTTCTTTTCTTTTCTTTTCTTTTCTTTCTTTTTTCTTTTTTCTTTTCTTTTCTTTTCTTCGTTTCTCTTTTCTCTCTCTCTTTCTCTCTCTCTCTCTTTCTGTCTGTCTGTCTCTCTCTTCCACACCCTAGGATCAAGAATTGCATGCTCCACCAACTAGGCCAGCTAAGCACTCCCTCTTTTTGATTATAGCTATCTTAGTGGGTGTGAAGTGGTATCTCGTTGTGGTTTTGATTTGCATTTCCCTGATGACTCATGATCTCATTGTTATTTTGTTACACCTATAAAAACTCTCATAATTTTACAAATGAAAAACTTGGAAACATAAGTTTGTTACCTGATAAAAATCTCCAAATGTGTTTCTAAAAAATTTCCAGGTGATCTAATGAAATAAAAGACCTAGAGATTGATCATCAGTGGTTGTTAAAGCCATTGGGGAATTTTATAATAATAGAAGGATGGGATTGACAATCTTCTGATCAATTATATCATCTTCATAATGGATACCAGTAAACCTTTTGTTCCTCTTGTGTGGTACAATAGGAAAAAATATAATACCATTCATGAAATACTCTCCCTCCTACAAAATTAAACTTGACTTTTTAAAAAAATTTATTTTAAAAATACATTTATTTGAGAGAGCAGAGGAATGGGGAGAAGCAGGCTCCCTGCTAAGCATGGAGCCCAATGTGGGGGCTCAATCCCAGGACCTCAGGACCCTGAGATCATGACCTGAGGTGAAGGCAGACACTTAAACTGACTTGAGCCACCCAGGCACCCATCAAGCCAGACTCTTAACTTTTAGATCTAACTATGAGTTCACAGAATGTGATTAGAATATCATAATATGGGGCAGTCCGGGTGGCTCAGCGGTTGAGCATCTGCCTTCAACCCAGGGCCTGATCCTGGGGACCTGGGATCGAGTCCCATGTTGGGCTCCCTGCATGGAGCCTGCTTCTCCCTCTGCCTGTGTCTCTCATGAATACATAAAATCTTAAAAAAAAAAAAAAAAAAAAGAATATCATAATATGGGAAATTCTGTAGAAGATCCCAGTTACTTCAAATAAATGCAAAAAACCCCAGATAAATTATTACAGATTAGAAAAGACTAGAGACATACTATTTCATTTTTTTAATCCTTTTTTAAAACATTTATTTATTATTTACGATAGACACACAGAGAGAGAGAGAGAGAGAGAGGCAGAGACACAGGCAGAGGGAGAAGCAGGCTCCATGCCGGGAGCCTGATGTGGGACTCGGTCCCAGGTCTCCAGGATAGCGCCCTGGGCCAAAGGCAGGCGCCAAACCGCTGAGCCACCCAGGGATTCCCTGAGACATACTATTTCAATATGATTAATGTGTTGACCTTGTTTAGATCCTGTTTCATACAAACCAACAATAAAAATATATTTATGAGGGGCACCTGGCTGGCTTAGTTGGAAAAGTGACTGAATCTTGATCTTGGGATTGTGAGCTTGAGCCCCACATGGGATGTAGAGATTCCTTAAGTGAAATTTTATTTTATTATTTATTTTTATTATTTTTTAAAAAATTTTATTTATTGATTAGAAACAGAGAGAGAAAGAGAGAGGCAGAGACACAGGCAGAGGGAGAAGCAGGCTCCATGCAGGGAGCCTGACATGGGACTTGATTCAGGGCCTCCACCATCACGCCCTGGGCTGAAGGCGGTGCTAAACCCCTAAGCCATCAGGGCTGCCCCTTAAGTAAAATTTTAAAAATATGTTTATGAAACCATTGGGAATAATTTGAATATCATTGTATATTAGATGATTTTTAAACAATTGTTTTAGTTATTTTAAAGTATGATAATGGTATTCTATTAAAAGGAAAGATTCTGGGGCAGCCCCGTGGCCCAGGGCGTGATCCTGGAGACACACGATCGAGTCACACATTGGGCTCCGTGCATGGAGCCTGCTTCTCCCTCTGCCTGTGTCTCTGCCTCTCTGTGTGTGTGTGTCATGAATAAATAAATAAAACCTTTAAAAAAAATAAAAGGAAAGATTCCTTTCTCTTAGGGATAAATACAGAAGTATCTCTCTCTCTGAAAAAAAATTCATTGTATTTGGACGTTTACCAAACTTTATTTTATTTATTTTAAAGATTTATTTTTATTTATTTATGATAGACATGAGAGAGAGAGAGAGAGAGAGAGAGAGAGAGAGGCAGAGACACAGGCAGAGGGAGAAGCAGGCTCCATGCCGGGAGCCTGATGTGGGACTCGATCCCGGGACTCCAGGATCGCGCCCTGGGCCAAAGGCAGGCGCGAAACCGCTGAGCCACCCAGGGATCCCCCTACCAAACTTTAACTTATTACTTTACCATAAGTATTTGAATACTTTACCATTTATTTATAGTTATTGAAGCTGGTTAAAAGACATAAAAGAATTTATTATAGTGGCACCTGGGTGGCTCAGAGGTTGAGCATGTCCCTTTGGCTCTGGTCGTGACTCCCAGAGTCCTGGGATCAAGTCCTGCAGCAGGCTCCCCAAGGAGAGCCTGCTTCTCCCTCTGCCTTGACTCTGCCTGTCTGTCTCTCTGTCTCTCATGAATAAATAAAATCTTCCAAGAAGAAGTTCTTGGAACTTGCACTATTATAGAGCTTGCACTTCTTTTGTGTATGTTTTAAATTTCCCATAGTAAAAAGTTAGAAAATACTCCCAATAGTTTTAGTGGGTTTCAAATCCATTTGTTAGAAATGGATTTCTAATCTTCTGATTAGTTTTCAAGAATAATTGCATCAGGGAAGATGGACATTTGCTAGTCAGATTTAAAGGAAAAATGTTTATGAAATGGTTGGGGTTGGAAAATAAATACCATGATTTAGTAAGCACTGCCATAGTGTTTTCTTTTCTTTTCTTTTCTTTTCTTTTCTTTTCTTTCTTTTCTTTTCTTTTCTTTTCTTTTCTTTTCTTTTCTTTTCTTTTCTTTTCTTTCTTCTTTTCTTTCTTTTCTTCTATTTGTTTATTCATGAGAGAGAGAGGCAGAGACATAAGCAGAGGGAGAAGCAGATTACCCCAGGGAGCCTGATGCAGGACTGGATCCCAAAACCCCAGGATCACGCCCTGAGCCAAAGGCAGACACTCAACCACTGAGCCACCCAGGCATCCAGTATTCTTTTCTTTTTGATCCCATGTTTCTCTTTGGCTATGATAGCCATTAAAACCAAGTATTGACTTGAGACCAACTTTTAGATTGCTCTGTCACAACGTATTGGAATGAGGTTTTTCAAGCACAGTGAGAAATACGTGATTATATGGTCACACTAATATTTAAAAAATAAGTTTAATACTAATATATTAATAATAGCAATAGTTTTTTATAATTACCATTATACTTACTCATATAAAAACCATTATTGGGATCATTATTTTATTACATTTGAAAATAATGTTTTGTAACATTCACATGTATTAGTACCTTTATCATATTTATAAGTGAACATTTGTTGGGGGTGTGCACATGGGTTGATTGGCTAATGTGTAGTCAGAAGGTTAGTCATTACTGTGGAGAATGAACTGCACAGGACATAAAGACTAATTGGTGATTGTTAGAGTAGATTTGGCCAGGAATGGTGGTGTTCTGGACTGGTTTGGGGTTGGGGAGTGGGGATGGAGATGGGGAGGGAGATAGGTGTATGATTTAAGCAATAGAAATGTTAGTAGGGTTCCAGAACCCAGGCTTTTTAGGAGAGATGTTCGTGAACTGAGCTGCTGTGTGTGGGAAGAACTTGAAATCTGATTGCTGTGAACTGGTGCAAGGAATTCTCAAACATTGATTGACAAGTAACTTAACCAGCAATTAGCTTTCAAACATTGGTTGACCGGTGGCTTAATATAATACTGTAAATACATTAATACTATCCATTAATAAAGATAATGTGTTTCACCACTGATGTATCAGCAGTACTGTTACCAGAGCAATGTGGAATAGTTCCAGGACTTCAACTGTTCTTCTAAAAGGAACTGAGGCAGGGGTGGCAGAGCTTTTACAGGGATGCTTCTGTTCTCCTGGTGGTCCTTTTCGTGTCTCCAGTGATGTGAATGCTTTATTCTCCTTTCAGGGACTGAGGCCAGTTCCTGATTCAGTGCCTCTGCCTGCTTTCTCTGTGAGACCACTGCGCTGCAGTGCTCCTTATTGCCTGCTTAAACCTGCTCATGTTAAGAGGGGCTAAATTCACAGTGACTTTCAGCTGGTGTCTTTCTCTTTTCTCAATCTGAGGCGCTAGCCTGCTCAGGGTTTTGCTATAAGTTGATAGAAGTCCTAGAGGATTCTTTTTCTTCTTGTAGTTCATACTCAGTAGTAGTGCTGTTGGCAGCAGTTGTGAACCTCTAAGGCCATGATTTTCAGTAGTGGCTTGTCTATGGTAGAGAGGAGGTAAGTTTGAAAACATTTTTTGAAAAGAAAAATTAGTTTTATGTTTTTAAATCAGTGTATTTTTAAAATTTGCTTCATTTAAAATCATGTATGCATTTGAATAATTAATACATGTACCTATTAAAAATATTCCAGTTTTGGGCAGCCCCTGTGGCGCAGTGGTTTAGAGCCGCCTGCAGCCTGGGGTGTGATCATGGAGACCAGGGATCAAGTCCCACGTCAGGCTCCCTGCATGGAGCCTGCTTCTCCCTCTGCTGTGTCTCTGCCTCTCTCTCTCTCTCTCTCTCTCTCTCTCTCTCTCTCTGTGTCTCTATGAATAAATAAATAAAATCTTTTAAAAAAATAAAATATTCCAGTATTTTTATTGTGTACTAAAAATACACAATAAAATGTAATTCTCCCCATCTTTTAGGTTCCTCTTTCCAGAGGCATCCCCAGGTACTATGAAACTTGTGCAACTTTCCAGAAATAGTACATGTCCATACAATGTGTGTGTTTATTTCTTTTTTAAAATAAGATTTATTTATTTTACAGGGAGGGAGGGGGTGCACCATCTTGGGGGGCGGTTATAGTGTGCAGAGTGAGAGAGCATCCTTAAGCAGGCTCCAAGCTCAGACTCTGTGCTGAGCTTGGAGCCTGCGGAGGGTTGGATCCTAGGGCTCCAAGATCATCACCTGAGCCAAATCAAGAGTCAGCTAGCTACTCAACTCACTGAGCTACCCAGATGCCCCTCCTGCTTTTTAAGATTTTATTTATTTGAAAGAGAGTTCATACGTGTGTGAGCAAGAGAGTGTGCCTGAGGAGGGAGAGGGAGGGGGAAAGAACCTTAAGCCGACTCCACATTGAGTGACTACCTGGCATGAGGCCTAATCTTATGACCCTGGGGTCATGAGCTGAGCTGAAACCCAGTCCAGTGCTTAACTGACTGAGCCACTCAGGTGCTCTACCCCATCCAGTATTTAAGTTTGACATTTCAGCTAACATTAAAGAAGAGTATGAGTGTTTTATGTTTATGAAAAGGGGTGTTAAAGCAGATTGAGATGTACTGTTCTTACCTTTGGGCGAGAGGTGGTAGGGGTTATATGGAGTTCAGTTTCTCCAGTGTTAGTGGGAGAGATTGCTTAAACAGTTAATACTTACTCAGTTGTACTTAAGTTTTCAAAGGTTTTACTTTGAAGAAGGGTCTTGTAGTAGAGCAAGTAGTGGTTAATAGCAGCTAAATTATCTGTGTGTTTTCTAACATCTGAGTGGGGCTTTTTTTTTTTTTAATTTTTATTTATTTATGATAGTCACACAGAGAGAGAGAGAGAGAGGCAGAGACACAGGCAGAGGGAGAAGCAGGCTCCGTGCACCAGGAGCCCGATGTGGGATTCGATCCTGGGTCTCCGGGATCGCGCCCTGGGCCAAAGGCAGGCGCTAAACCACTGCGCCACCCAGGGATCCCTGAGTGGGGCTTTTGTGCACAGAAAGGACTACTTAAAATTACTTGGGTTTAAATTAATATTCAATTATTTAAGTGCCAAATTAAAAATTTAGTTTTCCTTTAGTCTTGTTATTGTAAGTATTATAATTTTAAGATTTTATTTATTTGAGGGACACCTAAGTGGCTCAGTGGTTGAGTATCTGCCTTCAGCTCAGGTCATGATGCCGGAGTCCTGGGATCGAGAGAGAGGGAGAGAGAGCATGAGTGGAGGGCAGGGCAGGGGGAGAATGACAAACAGACTCCACACTGAGCTGGGAGCTGAGGTGGGGCTCCATCCCAGGACCCCGAGATCATGACCTGACCCGAAATCAGACATTTAACCAGTTGAGCCATCCAGGCGCCCCATAAGCATTGTAATTTTTATATGGAAATAAGAGCAATAACTTGTACTCACTCTTTAATTAATGTTAATTCAAGCTTAACAGATTAAATTCCTCCATATTCCTTTGCTAGTAAATTAAATTTCCTTAGATGTTTATTTTTATTTATTTTTAAAATATTTTTTAAAGTTTATTTATTCATGAGAGACAGAGAGAGACAGAGACACAGGCAGAGGGAGAAGCAGGCTCCATGCAGGGAGCCCGACATGGGACTTGATCCCCGGTCCCCAGGATCACGCCCTGGGCTGAAGGCGGCGCTAAACCGCACCACACGGGCTGCCCAATTTCCTTAGATGTTTAAAAACACTTATATATCAATCCTGATAGTTCAGAGTTTACCACCTTAACAAGCAGAATCTCCTTAAGCACTTGAATAGTACTGAGAAATTAAACTTATACATTTAGTAAAGCACACTCTAAGACTTCCAGTGCTTTTCATTAGCTGAATCTGAATTACTTACATGTAAAAATGACATATCCAAACTTAACCAAAAGTGTTAGTATTGTGTGTTTGATATACCTCTTTGTTGTTCATATCTTTTTCTTCTAGAGTCATAATGTCATTTACCCAACTAAGGAGGAATCAGGGAAATACAGAAGGGATGGGAAAGGGAAGAGCTCCATAAATGTTATAAACTGTACATTTACTCTCTGTCTTTCTGGGAGTTCTGACACACTGTCCTGGTTTTTCTCTACCTCTGTGGCTCAGTTCCCTTTAGGCCCCTCTTCTCTGCTCATTCTTGGACTTACCAGGTATTTTCATCCTCTGCCCTCTTGTGTTTTATCCTACGTAATCTTCCTGGAAGCACATGCCTGTGCCCATGGTTTCAGCTTCCAGCTCCTTGCTAATTAGAAAATTTGTCCTCAGCACAGACTGGATGATACCCAACAATCTACTGGCTGTCTCTGTTGGACTGTTTCCTAGGCACCAGCAGGCTCAGAATTGCCCTCATCTTCCATTAATTAATTAATTAATTAATTAATTTATTATTTTAAAAAAGATTTTATTTATTCATGAGAGACACAGATCGAGAGAGAGAGAGAGAGAGAGAGGCAGAGACATAGGCAGAGAGAGAAGCAGGCTCTATGTGGGGAGCCTGATGTGGGACGATCCCAGGACTCCAGGAATCACGCCCTGGGCAGAAGGCAGGTACTCAACTGCTGAGCCACCTAGGCATCTCTTCATCTTCCGTTTAAATGTGTTATTTTTATATTCTCTATTTTGATGAGTGGCACAACCCAGTAACCCAGACCAGAAACTTGGATGATTATGTTCATCTCGTTAGTGATGCATTCCTGTTTTACCTTCAGTTTTTCTCATATTTGCCTAATTTCCTCCATCTCTTCTGTCTCTTAGCTCAGATTTTTTCTCACTTAGATGACTGCTGCAGGTTCCCTAGATGTCTACTCGTTATTGTTTCCTTGTTGCAGGTCATTTATCACATTGCTACCAAGAGTACTCTTTTTGACTTCCTTATCTAATCACAGCACTCTCCAGCTTAAAATCCTCTGGGTAAAATCCAAACTCCTTATCAGACTGTGCTTTGGCAGTTCATCCCCTTTTAGTCTTTTAATCTTACCTTTCTCCGTGCCCACTGTGCTGTTCTCCTTCAGATCCTTCGCCTTTGGCTTTACTGGCCATCTCCCTCTTTATCTGCCATTATAATTTCTTATATGAGGCTCTCCTCTTCCAGTCAGCATTATGTGACTGGCTGCTCTAGTCTGATCTAGGTATAAATCTTACACTTTTTTTTTTAAATTTGTTTATTTATTTATGATAGTCGCACAGAGAGAGAGAGACAGAGAGAGACACAGGCAGAGGGAGAAGCAGGCTCCATGCACCAGAAGCCCGACATGGGATTCAATCCCGGGTCTCCAGGATCGCGCCCTGGGCCAAGGGCAGGCACCAAACCGCTGCGCCACCCAGGGATCCCCAATCTTACACTTTTTAAAAAAGATTTTATTTATTTATTTGACAGGGGGAGAGATTGCGCACAAGCAGGGGGAGCAGCAGGCAGAGGGAGAGGGAGAAGCAGGCTCCCCACTGAGCAAAGAGCCTGACTGGGGAATCTATCCCAAGATCCTGGGATCATGACCTGAGCCGAAGGCACACTTAACTGACTGAGCCAGCCAAGCACCCTAAATCCTATGCTTATTTCTGTCAAGTCACTTATGTTGTGTGATACATTTATATTGTATAATAATCCACACATTAGCACATGCAGATTAATGATCTTAAAATGATGTTGGTAGTTCAAAATGTGTAGTAATATGTAATTTTGCTGAGGCACAATATCATATAACTTGCACCTTAAATTTGGCAGCAAGTGAGTTTACTTAGCTCTTCAATGAACCTAACCTTGCTCAGCATCTAAAGCTGTCTTTTATTATTTCCTGCTTTTTCCTATTCATCTTTTCTTTTTATAGGTTTTATTTTCTGATTCCAAAACTGGTAAATAGTTTTAAACAAGAAACTTTAAACCCCTAATATGCCCTCAAAACTCAAGGTTTTTGAGGTGCCTTTTTTTCCCTCCTCCCATCCTCATTATCTTTGGCATTTTGTCAGGGGATGCAAACTCAAATATGTCTTTGAGAGCCATACAGGCAATGTGTATGAGAGAAATAGATCTCCTGGGTCCTGTGCCACACTGGAGGTTCTATGGCCTATCTAAAAGAGTTCACATTCAGGTTGCCTGGGGGGCTCAGTAGGTTAAGCATCTGCCTTTGGCTCAAGTCATGATCTCGGGGTCCTGTGATCAAGCCCTGTATCAGGCTCCCTGATCAATGAGGAAGTCTGCTTCTCTCTCTGTCCCTGCCCCTCCCCCTTGCTTGGGTGCACGTGCGCACTCTCTCTCTCTCTCTCTCAAATAAATAAAATCTTTAAAAAAAGAGTCAAAAAAGTTCACATTCAATTTTTTTAACACACTTTGCTACTAGTTTGTGACTGTCACTTGAACTGCCAAAGACTGTACATATGTGATTCAATTTATCTTTCTCCTTGAAATTGAATTCATTAAACAAAAACTTAACCAATAATATTACTTACTCTTCTAGGCCCAGTAGTGTATCACCTACTTAGTGAAGTTTCCTGAATTTACCCAGGGATTATATTTTTCTTTTAGGATCAGCATGACCACTGTAGTGTTGATCACAATGTATTTTTTTTTTTTTTTTTTTTTTGATCACAATGTATTTTTATCCTTGTTTTCATGTCTGATTTCCTGGTAGTTTATTGATGATGATTATTGATGAGCATGTCTTTTTTTAATTTCATTTTATATTTTATTTCTTAAAATACATATTTTTCAGTGTATTCATTTGAGGGATGCCAGAGTAGCTCAGCAGGTGAGCGTCTGCCTTTTGCTCAGGGTGTGATCCCAGAGTCCCAGGATCGAGTCCCACATCAGGCTTCCTGCATGGAGCCTGCTTCTCCCTTTGCCTGTGTCTCTGCCTCTCTGTCTCTGTCTCTCTCATGAATAAATAAATAAAATCTTAAAAAAAATGTATTCATTTGAGAGAGAGAGAGTGCCAGTGAGAGCATGAGCAGGAGAGATAAGGGTCTCAGGGAGAGGGAAAAGCAGACTCCCCACTGAGCAGGGAGCCCCATGTGAGGTTCCATCCCAGAACCCTGGGATGATGACCTGAGCTGAAGGCAGATTCTTAACTGACTGAGCCACCCAGGGGCCCTGAGCATGTCTTATTTCTACTAAGAGTTTAGTGCGTTTATGTTGCATTGAGTGAAGTGCTAGGCAACAGATAACTGATTAAAACCAAAATGCAGAGGTCAAGAATATAATATTTTTTTCTTTTAATGTTTGTAGGGCTATGTCTACACTAAATTTCAGCTTTGTTTCTTGGAAATTACTGAGAATATTAGTGATGATGTATCTCTTGTTGGATTTGAGAGCGACAAATCTGTGTTTGTACAGATGGTAACTAAACAGCTTACAAATAAACAGTGTCTTGTCTCTCTGAGAAAAGAGCCATTGCAAAGGGGAACTTCCTGCTTCCACTTTTATATGGTTAAGAAAGATTAAACACCTGATGATTATGGAAAATGTGAAGGAATTTGAGTACCCTTGGATGAAGAGGGATTTGGAGTTAGCAGACTTCAACTCTATTTCTGGAGATACTAATTAGCCATCTGACTTAACACAAGTCTCTATGGGTCACAGTTTCTTCATTTGTAAAGTGATAAGAAACTTGATGATTTAAGATCCATCTCTAAAAAAAAAAAAAAAAAGATCCATCTCTAAAATTACTTAATTCTAAAATACTGTAATTTCTAAAATTTATGGCCAGGGAAGGAAATACTTATTATGGTCTAGCTCATTCTGAGGAGAATTTGAAGTGATTTGCTGAAGTATATAAAACCAGTGTGTGTGTGTGTGTGTGTGTGTGTGTGTGTGTGTGTGTGTGTGTGTAGCTCTCTAGAAAGATACCAAAGAAACTGGCAATAATAATAATTACCTCTGGGGGCTGGGGTTGTGGATGGCTGAGGGGAAGGATACCTTCTAGAAAGTGTATTTTCTTTTATATTTTTTGAATTTTATAATGTGTGTCTGACTACCTACTCAATAAGGACAAATACATTTTAAATATATACAGAAAAAAATAAATATACATAGATATACATTAAGAAAGTCAGAGTAAAGGGAAAATAAAGGTCTCATGGTAAGAGAGAGGCAGGCTGGGGATGTTAGTACAGAGAGTACAGTCCGTTAGATCCTTAACAATCATTTATTTTTTTAAGGTTTTATTTATTTATTTTAGGGATAGAGTGCATGCACAAAAGCAGGGGGAAGAGCAGAGGGAGATGGACAAGGTGACTCCGTGTTGAGCACAGAGCCTGATGCCAATCAAGAGTTGGCTGCTTAATGACTGAACCATCCAGGTGCCCCCTGAGCAGTCATTTGAAAAAGAAGCCTATGTATTGACCTCTCAAGTTAAAATAGTCACAGCAAAGAGGTTCCAAGAGATTGACGGGGCTTCTGTGCTATAAACCTTCATCGGTAGTGAAAAATATAGTCTTTCCTGGCACTAAGGTTTTGAGGTATTCTCCTCTTAAAAAAGGGCATTGTGTGATATGGTGGAGGATGTTTTCAGTAATACCTCTGCAGTCATACTGTAGTGCAGGATCTCAAATGGGAGTCCTTGGATATATTTTGGAGAGAAGTTTCTCTGAGTAGACTTAGAGTGTTTTAAATTTCAGTATTCAGAAATATTACAATATGATGATTACCCACCTTGTGACTGAGTATTGCCACACAATGTCAGTACTTGTGTTTGTATTTTAGGATCATCGGTTACATCTTTATCTGTAAGTCAGTTGTTTGTGAGACCAGTGGAAGGTCAAGTTGTGCTGGGCACATAGGGCAACAACTTCATTGCAGTTGTTTGAATGAGAAAGTGATGGATTTTTTTTTTTTTTTAAAGATTTATTTTAGAGAGAGACAAGTAGTGAGAGAGCACAAGCAGGGGGAGCGGCAGGCAGAGGGAGAGGGAGAAGAAGCAGGCGTTCCATAAATAAATCTTTAAAAAACAATAAAGGAGGGACGCCTGGATGGCTCAGCGGTTGAGCGGCTGCCTTCAGCTCGGGGCATGATCCTGGGATCCGAGATTGAGTACCGCATCTAGCTCCTTGCAGGGAGCCTGCTTCTCCCTCTGCCTGTGTCTCTGCCTCTCTCTCTGTGTCTCTCATGAATAAATAAATTTAAGAGGGATCCCTGGGTGGCGCAGCGGTTTAGCACCTGCCTTTGGCCCAGGGCGTGATCCTGGAGACCCGGATCGAATCCCATGTCGGGCTCCTGGTGCATGGAGCCTGCTTCTCCCCCTGCCTGTGTCTCTGCCTCTCTCTCTCTCACTGTGTGCCTATCATAAATAAATAAATAAAAATTAAAAAAAATATGTTTAAGAAAAGATTTATTTATTAGAGGGAGAGTGTGCATATATGTGCATGCATGGAAGTGACGGTGGGGAGGGGCAGAGGGAGAGGAAGAGAGAGAAAATCCTTGAGCAGACTCCTGATTGAGTGTAGAGACCATCGTGGGGCTTGATCCCAGGACCCTGAGATCATGACCTGAGCTGAAATCAAGAGTCTGCCACCCAACTGAGCTACTCAGATGTTCCTGTTTATAGTTTTTTTTTTTTAATCATTTGAGAAATAAGTTGCAGATATAATGCTGTTACTTCTAAATCAGTATTTCCTAAAAACATGTATAACCACAGCATGCTCATTAAAATCAGGAAATATTGATATAATACTGCTATCTAATTCACAGACACCACTCAGATTTCACTTATCTCACAATTATGTTCTTTACAGCAAAAACAACAACAAAAAAACCCCTGAAAGAACAACAAAAAGTCAGGCCTCCCTCCAAAAACAAAAGAAGACAAACCTCTTCCCTTTCTCCTTGTAACTCAGAATCAGAGACCATTTACAGCCATGCCTTTAGTTTTCATGCCTCTTTAGCCTCCTTCAATTTTGAATAGTTCCTTGGTCTTGCTTAGTTATCTTGACAGTTTTGAAGAATAGGCCATTTACTTTGTAAAATGTTCCTCAGTTTGGGTTAGTCTGATGTTTCCACATAAATAGGTTTAGGTTTTGCATTTTTTGGCAGGAACACCACAGACATGATGTTGTATTCTTTTCACTACATCATGTTAAGAGGCACACATGCCGCCTTGTCCTGTTAACTGGTTATGTGCAATTTTATCACTTGGTTAAAATGAGAGGTTTCTATACTGTAAGTTAGTTCAAAAGTATTTTGCATTTACTAATTAATAAGTAAATGATACACATTTTGTAGTATGTTACTTTGAGGCTATATAAGCAGCCCATTTCTCAACAATTTTTTACCCAGTAGTGTTTGACTCCATTGATGATTTGTCCCTGAATCAGTTATTACTAAGTGGTTGGCCAGATGGTGATTTTTAAAAGTTTCATCATTACTTCAGCATTCATAATTTGGCATTTCACTGTAAAGAAAAGCTTTCTCTTCCTGTTTTAAAAAAATCATTTAAACATATCAACATAGACTCCTGGATTCCTATTTTATTAATTTTTCATTTGTTTTGATGCTTAAATTACCTCTGATTTGGCCAGTGGGAACCCTTTCAAGCTGGCTCCTAAGTCTTTTTTTCATGTCCTCATCATTCTTTGATCACTTCCTTTTCTAACTTTGACACAACAAGGTTTTCCATACCTACTCCTAGAATCAACCATTTCATAAATGCACTCTGGTTTCTTTTGTTAGAGGATATATTTATTTATGTTTGTTTTGCTTTTTAAGATTTTACTTATTTGAGAGAGGATATGTGAGAGAGAGCATGAGCAGTGGGGAGGGGCACAGGAAGAGGCAAAAGCAGACTCCTTGCTGAATAGGAAGCCCAATGTGGGGTTTGATCCAGGACCCCGAGATCATGACCTGAGCTGAGAACAGATGCTTAACCGACTGAACCACCTAGGCATCCTGAGGATATATTTAGAAAACATGATCAGGACACCAGATGTGTTCCTTGCTACTGAGGTGTCATAGCCCTTAAACTCTCTTACAGGTCAGAAATAGGATATTGTTTTAAAATGTACCCAGGATTTAATTTATAAGTATGACTGAGTGATGCCATGAAGAGGTCAATGCCATTGAAGTTTACTTCTAGTTTCCCAGAAGCAGGAGGGACACCATGCAGGGCTACATGGGGGAAGCACCAGGGTCAGTCAGAAGGCAAAAGGAGCAAGAGGAAAGAAAGCATGGGTGAGAGCCTTTACTATAATGGTGGGAGGTTGTTAGGTAGGAAGTGAAACACAGATGTTGTGTTTGTGATTGGAAGATTTGTAATGTTTTTTTTTTTTTTTTGTAATGTTTTTATACATGTACCTATAAAGATATATAAGCATCTGTATCTGCTCAAGAATGTTGAAAGACATGATTTCACTGTGATATCTTCACCGATTCCATTCTAATACCACAGAATTTTTTTTCTAGTCCCCCCTCCCCCCTTTTAAAGATATTCTATTTATTCGTGAGAGACAGAGAAAGAGGCAGAGACATAGGCAGAGGGAGAAGCAGGCTCCATGTGCGGATCCCGATACAGGACTTGATCCCAGGACCCTGGGATCACCACCCAAGCTGAAGGCAGATGCTCAACCACTGAGCCACCAGGTACCTCTAGTCTTTCCCCTTTTTGAATTTGTTCCTCCTTTCTCTCACATTGAGAATCTGGGTCTCTGTCCTTTTTGCTCCATCTTCCTTAGGTAACAATCCCCTATGAGAGCCATCTCATTGACCCTAGCCCCACTGAAAGTGCTGGCTGAGTACCCCCATCTAGTTCCGTGAGCCATTTTTATATATAGACGGTTTTCACTTTGCCCTGTTCTCACGCATGAATTTCTGTTAACATGGTTTTACATTTTTTTATTTAAAAAAAAAATTTTTTTTTAAATTTTTATTTATTTATGATAGTCACAGAGAGAGAGAGAGAGAGAGGCAGAGACACAGGCAGAGGGAGAAGCAGGCTCCATGCACCGGGAGCCCGATGTGGGATTCGATCCCGGGTCTCCAGGATCGCGCCCTGGGCCAAAGGCAGGCGCTAAACCGCTGCACCACCCAGGGATCCCTCATTTTTTTATTTTTAAGTAATCTCTACACCCAGCATGGGACTCAGACTTAAAACCCTGAGATCAGGAGTTGCATGCTCCACCAACTGAGCCAGCCAGATGCCCCTAACATGGTTTAATTAAATGACACTAGTCCACAAATAACTGTTCATGAAATACAAAATATAACCTGTGATCAGAAATAGCTTCTCTAAAGATTTTAAAATTTATTCCAACTCTCTAAGAGCTGATTAATCCTTCCTAGACATCATCCAATTGAAGGTAACCCCCCACCCCCCCCTTTTTTTTTAAGGAAAAAAAAAGTTCTCTCAGCTGAACTTTACACAGCTCTGCATTTCCCTCTGTCAGTTCCTCTTGGAATGGTGGGTGGGTAGCAGAAGAGAGGATATGTACAATAATGTATTTTTAGTTCTTTTGAACCGAGGGGTTGCTCCAGCCATTGCTGTTGATGACAGGAAGTATATTTATAGCTTCAAGGAAGGATGGCTCTGGTTTAAGAAAACCTGGCAGACTGCTTAATATGTTTCATTAAAGTTCATTTGTACTTCATAGGAAGTTCTTGCCTTAGATGTGTAGTAGTTGAGATGGATGGATTTGTTATGAAGTATACGTATTTTTTTTTTTTAAGATTTTATTTATTCATGAGAGAGACACAGAGGCAGAGACATAGGCAGAGGAAGAAGCAGGCTCCCTGCAGGGAGCCTGTTGTGGGACTCATCCAGGACGCTGGGATCACACCCTGAGCCAAAGGCAGATGCTCAACCACTGAGCCACCCAGGCATTCCAGTATAGGTATTTTCATAGGTATAATTCAGTCTGCTTCTGAATTTGGAAAAATCTTCCGTTTTGAAATTTCACTATTCACAGTGCCTAAAACAAAGGATGCTACAGGATGTGTGCAGAGAATCAGATGGTAGCATAGTTGTATAGTAAGGATATTAAGGGAGTACTAAATATTGTCACAAGTAGATATTATTCATAAATCTCTTACTGGTACAGCTTCTGTTATGATTTTCTTCAAAGATTGAAATCAGATATTGTATATGGATCATAAGATAGTCTCTATAAAATCATTTTGGGGTTCTCCACTTGGCATCACGTAACTTTCTTACAAGTTTGATTGGGACAGGGCTTTTGCCCATGAGTATCGTGTGCAATGGGCACGTTAAATACAAGTTGAATTATTCTGAAGCTTTTTCTCTTTTTCCTACTCCCTTTCTTAATTGAGGGAAGCAAAGAGTTGGTTTCCAAGGATACATCTTCTCTCTTATGCTGGTTTCAGATTGATGCAGTCATGGAAACCAGGCAGTAAACTCATTCTTGGCAGCTGCTAGCACTGGTCTGATCTTTTCTTTTAAAAGCATGAGATTCTTTAATAATACATTTTGAGAAGGTTGCTATTAAATGATTCCAGGACATCTCAAAGGGAGTGAGAATTTTGTTGGATAGTCTTAAGTGACTCAGTTAAATATTAACAGGTTGCTAAACAAAACTGCAATTATTTACCTAAAGATTTTTATGTTTAGTTTAACCAGAGGATTATACAGAATTATTGATGTTTAGTCATTGTTTATAATACTTTAAAACATTCCTGATTTGAGGATTTTGTTTTCAACTTTATGAATTCAAAATATTAAGAGTTGTAGAGCTGAACTTTATTTAACATAATGAAGGTTTTCATCTGGCCCACTAAAGTCTGTCTGCTGATGAACTGAAAATATGAAATAATGACTCTTTAAAAGTCTTCTTATTTATTTTTTAAAAAGGATTATTTATTTATTCATGAGAGACACACAGAGAGTTGCAGAGACATAGGCAGAGGGAGAAGCAGGCTCCCTGCAAGGAGCCGGATGTGGGACTTGCTCCCAGGACCACAGGATCATGACCTGAGCTGAAAGCAGATGCTCAATCACTCAGCCACTCTGGCGTCCCTAAAAGTCATTTTAAAGGATGCCTGAGTGGCTTAGTCAGTTAAACGTCCAACAGTTTTGGCTCAGGTTATGATCTCAGGGTTATGAGATTGAGCCCTGTATTAGGCTCCACAGTGAGCAAGGAGTCTTCTTGAAATTCTCTCTCCCTCCACCCCCCACTCTCATGCACACATGTGTGCACATACTCTTAAAAAAAAAAACAATATTTTGTGGATTCTGAAGCTGACTGCCTTGATTCAAATCCTGTCTCTACTATTTATTAGGTATTAACATGGACAAGTTACTTAACCTCTCTGTGCCTTAGTTTTTTTTATCTGCAAAATGGAAGATAATAACGTCCACTTCATAGGGTTGTCATGAAGGGTAAATGAGCCAAATTATGTCACATGCCTAATTGGTTGGGAGCATTCAGCAAATGCTGACTATTCCATTTACACATAAGATTTAAAAGAAGGAAGGCATTTTTGACATGTGTGTTATTTTTTAGGTTAACAAGAGTAGTGGCTGATTGAGGAGTCTCTTTCCTGCTGCAAATGACAAAATCATCTGTTTTCAGATCCTTTGTAAAGATTCAGTATTGGGCTTACATAATTTAGCAAGATATTTGTTGATTTGAGAAATATTGATTGTTTGCTGCATGTTAAGTAGGTGCTGAGATTTCAAAGGTGGATGAGAGACATCCTCTTCCCTGGAGAGCTTCCTGTTTTGGAGGAGTGTAGATGGAAAAGGGTGAAGAAGTGAAGATGACCTATTATACAACTTAATTCTTTATACATTGTGTTAAGTGCTACACTAGCAGAATTTTAAGTATAAAAAATGATACGGAAATAGCACAAATTAACTTAAGAAACTTGCAAAGGGTACTTGAGTGGCTCAGTTGGTTGAGCATTGGACTCTTGGTTTGGACTTTGGGTTTTGGCTTAGGTCATGGTCTCAGGGGCAAGGGATTGAGTCCTGTGTCAGGCTCCCCGCTCAGCGGGGAGTCTGCTTGTCTCTCTGTCTCTTGGTCCCCCCTGCCCCCGGCTCATGTTATCTCTCTCTTAAAATAAGTGGGTAAATCTTCAAAAAATAAGAAAAAGGAAATACACAAGACTAATATGAAGAAAACTATAGAGTCTTATGGAAGGATTTTTTATTTTTATTTTTATTTTTTTTAAATTTATTTATGATAGTCACACAGGGAGAGAGAGGGAGGCAGAGACACAGGCAGAGGGAGAAGCAGGCTCCATGCACTGGAAGCCTGACGTGGGATTCGATCCCGGGTCTCCAGGATCGCGCCCTGGGCCAAAGGCAGGCACCAAACTGCTGTGTCACCCAGGGATCCCTGGAAGGATTTTTTAAAAGATAAAATCCAATATTCATGCTATGTTCCTGAATGTGAAAAGACTTATATATATTTTTTAAAGATTTTATTTATTTATTCATGAGAGAGAGAGAGAGAGAGAGGCGGGTCTCTTAGAGACACAAGCAGAGGGAGAAGCAGGCTCCATACAGGGAGCCTGATGCAGGACTCAATTCTGGGACCCCAGGATCACACTCTGGGCTGAAGGCAGATGCTAAACCACTGAGCCACCCAGGGATCCCCAAAGATATATTATAAATATATCGTACAGATGTGTAGTAGGGCTCTTCCTCAAATTATTCTGCAGATTTAATGCATATTGTTTTATAAGCGCAGTGGGGTACATAAAAGCTTGACAGATTGCACAGTACAGTTCATTTGGAAGAGTAAATTCAGTAGTTGAGAAAAATTTTGAAAAAGAACAATAGTTGGAGAGCCATAGAAGTTGGAGGAAGGTATGTGACAGTTGACTCTCTGGATAAGTAAAATATATCACAGGTTAAAGGAATTAAAGTAAGTGCCTGGCTGGCTCAGTCAGTAGAGCATCCTGTGACTCTTGATCTTGGGGTTCTGAGTTTGAGTCCCACGTAGGGTATAGAGATTACTTAAAAAAACCTTAAAAAAGATATTTAAGGCAGTTTGGCATTCATGTTAGAATAGACAAACTAAGTATTTAGAGCAGACTAGGATATGTATTGGAATTTAGGATGTGATAAAAGTAGCATTTAAAAATCAGGGAGCAGGGATCCCTGGGTGGCGCAGCGGTTTGGCGCCTGCCTTTGGCCTGGAGCGCGATCCTGGAGACCCGGGATCGAATCCCACGTCGGGCTCCCGGTGCATGGAGCCTGCTTCTCCCTCTGCCTATGTCTCTGCTTCTCTCTCTCTCACTGTGTGCCTATCATAAATAAATAAAATTTAAAAAAAAAATTAAAAAAAAAAAATCAGGGAGCAAGAGTGGAGTATTCAATAAATGGTCCTGCAACAGTGGTCTGTTTTTGGACAAAAATATATAAAGATCACTAATTTAGACTGTGCTCAAGTAATCGCCAGATTACAGGGTATGCTTAACCGAATTACTGAATTAACCACATTCTTCATTCTTTCTCTGGAGTGTACTGAATGATTCTTAAAATAAGCTCAACACTCATGGCTAGTAAACTACTTGCTTGTATACCTTGCCTTTTACAATCACAAGTTGAATTTTATACTTTCAGGGGTCAGTATGTTCTAAATCTGCTTATGCCAGTTATGCTTACTGTAATTTTGCAACCTAATATTATATGAGTATAATGAAATATGAGTATAAAAGTAGTTGTTTTTAAGAAAGTTAAGTTGAAGGATGCCTGGAGGACTCAGTCAGTTAAGCGTCTGCCTTCTGCTCAGGTTGTGATCCTGGGGTCCTGAGATCAAGCCCCACGTCAGGCTCTCTGCTTAGTAGGCTCAGGTTGTGATCCTGGGGTCCTGGGATCAAGCCCCACGTCAGGCTCTCTGCTTAGTCTCTCCCTTTATCCCTCCCCCTCACTGTACTCTCTCACATGTGCTCTCCCTCTCTCTCTCAAATAAATAAAATCTTAAAAAAAAAAAAAGTTGAAGATCTTGAGATCTTAAGTTAGTGAAATATAAGTTCCCTTCTCCCCAAAATTACTATCTTTTTAAAAAAGTTTATTTTTAGTAATCTTTACACCCAACATAGGGCTTGAACTCACTACCCCAAGATATCAAGAGTTGCATGCTCTTCTGACTGAGCCAGCCAGGCACTGTCCTCCCCCATTACTATCTTTTTAGTTGTGGAAAAATCATAAAAATCTTGTTAAAGATTCTATACTCAGTTGTCTCACAGTTGTCTGAATTCTTGTTCCATCTTAAATTGAAATTTGAAATCATGGATATGATACATGTAAAAAAGAACATGTAAGACATAAATTAGCAGATCTGTATCACGGAGACCTTGATTCTTTACCAATATGTTGGCAGTCAAATGTGCATATATTTTTTTTAAGTAAAAATCAGATATTTACATTATATATATAAATTTTTTTGATTACCTGATTAACTGCATTTTTTTCATGTAACCAACTAACCCCAAGACCTGTTTGTATTTGGTAAAAAAAATTTTACCAATCCCTGAAGGAAATAGAGGAGATGCTTTTATATGCTTAGGCTAAAGAAAACCTTTTTCCAAAGCAGGGATCATCAAACATTTTCTGTAAAGAGCCAAAGAGTAAATATTTTATTTTATTTTATTTTATTTTATTTTATTTTATTTTATTTTATTTTATTTTATTATTTTATTTTATTTTATTTATTTTTTATTTATTTATTTTTAATTAATTTATTTATAGTAAATATTTTAGGATTTGTGAGCCACAAAGCAAAATCATTCTATAATCATACCTATTATATAGGTACTTAAAAAAAATCCACAGATTTCTTATTGATGAAATTAAAATATAATTATTGAATACAGCTTCTTTAAAAAATTTTATTTATTTATTTATTTATTTATTTATTTATTTATTTATGAATGATAGTCACAGAGAGAGAGAGAGAGAGGGAGAGGCAGAGATATAGGCACAGGGAGAAGCAGGCTCCATGCACCGGGAGGCCAACGTGGGATTCGATCCCGGGTCTCCAGGATCGCGCCCTGGGCCAAAGGCAGGCGCTAAACCGCTGCGCCACCCAGGGATCCCCCTGAATACAGCTTTTTGTAATAAGAGGTATACTAATGAGAAAAGTGGAATTCTTTTTTAAGGTGATACATTTTGCTTAATTGGGTTTCAGAGTTGGTGTTTCCTGTCATCAAAACTGATTGCAAATGTTAATGATGATCTATAATGAGATTTTATATTTCATCTTTGAAAATGTCTTTACACAGATGGATAGCCAGATATTTTTTTAAGTTTTATTTATTTTAAAGAGAGAGAGCACACACTCATGTCCACAGATGAGGGGAAGGAAAGAGGGAGAGAAAGAATCTCAAGCAGACTTCCTACCCAGCAGGGAGTTGGACACGGGCCTCAATCCTAGGATCCTGAGATAATGACATGAGCTTGAACCAAGAGTTGGATGCTTAGCTGAGCCACCCAGGTACCGTGGCCAAATATTGGTATAGCTCCCAAGCATGTGATCTTACTTGAGCATATTAATCACTTGGGATGCCTTTATAGAATTAGATTTCTCTTTTAATATTTGCCTTTTAGTATGTCATTACATAGCAGATTAGTTACTTCCAATTGAAGGTTAGATGGAAGCTCTGTAATTTCACTATGAAATACACTTTGAAATATGGAAATTTTCTTTGTACGAATGTTGAATCTTAAAAATGCTTCTGGAACTGTAGATTTTGGTTTTGTTTTTTAAATATTTAAATATTTACATATTTATTTATGAATGACACAGGCAGAGACACAGGTAGTGGGAGAAGCAGGCTTCCTGCTTGGAGTTCAACGCAGGGACTGGAAACCAGGACTCTGGAGTCATGCCCTAAGCTGAAGGCAGATGCTCAACCACTGAGCCACCCAGGTGTCCCTGGAACTGTAGTTTTGAGCTAAGAAAATATATCCACTGCAAATTTGTTTGGGAATGGAGATCTCACTTCTTGTTTATTTTTTAAGATTTTATTTATTCATGAGAGACACACAGAGAGAGAGACAGAGACATAGGCAGAGGGAGAAAGCAGGCAGGCTCCTTGCAGGGAGCCTGATGTGGGACTTGATCCTGGGACCACGGGATCACACCCTGAGCCAAAGACAGGTGCCCAACCGTTGAGCCACTCAGGCGTTCCTCACTTCTTGTTTTAAATTTGACAGCATGGGAAGTGTATAAAGCAACTTGACATTTGTGATGATTCAAATATTAGTTTTTGTCTGAATGACTTAATTGCAGTTTAAGTTTCACATATAGTGCTAATCTGCCTTCGATATTTATTTAATTTTTGAAGATTTATTTTATTTGAGAGAGAGAGTGAGGGAGAAAGAAATTGTGCATGAGCAGGGGGAAGGGCAGAGGGAGAAGCCGACTTCCTGCTGAGCAGGGAGCCTAACTCTGGGATCATGACCTGAGCCTAAGGCAGATGGTTAACCAACTGAACCACCCAGGCAACCCTAATTTTATTTGTTTAAACAAATCTTTTAAGATTTTATTTTTAAGTAATCTCTGTATCCAACATGGGGCTTGATCTCACATCCCTGAGATCAGGAGTCGCATGTTTTACGGACGGATCCAGCCAGGTACCCTTTGCCCTGGTTATTTTAGATTTAATTTATTAAATACTGTAAATCTGCAACAAAAGCTAAGTTTTAGAGCCATTCGTTATTTGATAATAGTATCAGCAAGAGGTTATTGTTCTGAAAACTTTAATTCTCAGCCCCAAGCTTAAAAGATTAAAAATCACCAAATTTTAATACAGCAAAATCACCAAACTGCTCTGTGGTCAGGTAAGTCAGGCTATTTAGCTTTTTTTTTTTTTTTTTTTAAGATTTTTATTTATTTATTCATAGAGACACACACAGAGAGAGGCAGAGATACAGGCAGAGGGAGAAGCAGGCTCCATGCAGAGAGCCTGACATGGGACTCGATCGAGGGTCTCCAGGATCACGCCCTGGGCTGCAGGCGGTGCTAAACCGCTGCACCACCGGGGTTGCCCGGTTATTTAGCTTTTATTTTGGCAGTAATTAAGTCCATGACAGCAAATGAAGTTCACCATCAACACGTTGTTTAATAACACATCATAAATTTAAAATATTTTTCAGAGTACTTGCTGATGAAAAATATAATGAATTAAGTGCCATATGTCTTAACAAACTTTTAGATTATCCAACTAAGCTTTTATTTACTCCACACATATTTTTACCATCATTAGTTATAACACATTTTAGCAGATTACACTTCAAGTTATACTGAATTAGTGTCTTCTCAACTTCTGACCTGTAGTTAAACTACAGGTGTTCAACAGACTTTTTTCGTGGAAGCTAAATCTTCATTCATTTTATTGGTTCTAAAGTTCCTTTTTTTTTTTTTTCATGATTTATTTATTTATGATAGAGAGAGAGAGGCAGAGACACAGGAGGAGGGAGAAGCAGGCTCCATGCCGGGAGCCTGATGTGGGACTCCATCTCGGGACTGCAGGATTGTGCCCTGGGCCAAAGGCAGGCACTAAACCGCTGAGCCACCCAGGGATTCCCGGTTCTAAAGTTTCTTTTTAAAAATTTTTTTAAAGTAAAAAAAAAAAAAAAATTAAAGTAATCTCTATAGTCAATGTGGGGCTTGCACTCAAAACCCTGAGATCAAGAATTGCATGCTCCACCAACTGAGCTCCAGGCACCCTTACTCGTTCATTGACTCTTTGAGTAAACAACTGAGCAGTATTGGTAACATCTGTCAACCCGTAGAGAAACAGGGAATCTACATGAATTAATTTGCGTTTTTAAAATAATTATTAATCTTATCCTTTGTCCTCAGCTTTTAGCAAGTGGTCTTGCTAATAAGCTAGTATTTTTATTTTTTTTAACGATTTTATTTATTTATTCATGACACAGAGAGATGCAGAGAGAGAGAGGGGCAGAGACACAGGCAGAGGGAGAAGCAGGCTCCATGCAGGGAGCCTGACGTGGGACCGATCCTGGGCCTCCAGGATCACACCCTGGGCCAAAGGCAGCGGTAAACCGCTGAGCCACCTGGGCTGCCCTAAGCTAGTAATCTTAAATTTATTATCTCTGAATATATTTCTTCAATGCCTAGAGCTGAGTGTGGTTTAACCATTTCACCATTGGCAAATTACTTGCTTTGTGCTTGGCTAATAGACCTGCCTCTTGGATTTTTCGGACTATGGCTTTCCTGTGAATTGAGAATATTGGGTAACTACTTACTGTGCTAATATTGATGTATTGACTTCTAACATAGCTATAGGGTCATTGCATAATAAACACGAAGCCTTTTCATATTACTTCATAGCAGAATAATCCACATTTCTCCTCTGTGCCTTAAATCATGACACTGTACACTTTCTCTTCTTATTTTGACATGATAGCCATGCACTGGTAATACAAAGAAAGAAACTCACAGTGGAGTGTGCCAATATGCATATGTAGCGGTGAAAATGCTGTTGAGTTATAGCTCTCTCACTGTGATTCATAGTGCACTGAGCAGCAGTGAAAAGCTCTGTGAGCATCACAAATACAAGTAGCCACTCAATTCTGCCAGTGTAGTGTTGATGCCATCGGTAGGCAAAATGTAAATGAGTGAGTGCAGCTGTGTTTGATGTTATTTTTGGACACTGGAATTTGAATTTCACATAATTTTCATGTCATGAAATAATATTCTTTTGGTTTTTTTCAACTATTAAAAAGTGTAAAATCATTCTTAGCTTGCAGTCCTTACTAAAACAGATGGTGTGCTCATCTCCATTTAGCGTAAAGCATTACACCAAGGCCAAAATCAAGAAGGAAAAGATAGCATAAGATTTGACTGCTTAAAAAGATAATATAAGCTGCACATTGGGAAAACATATTTGGAACCGTGTGTCAGGATAATAAGGTTAATATCATCCTACTATGAAACAATACCTGCAAATAAGAAACAGACTGAAACATTATTAGAAAAATGGGCAAAGGGCGCAAAATGACAGTTCACCAACTAGAACTTAATGTTGGTAACTATATCAACTGTTGATCCAGTACTGAACCACAAAAGGAGAAAGAAACCATGGAAGGCTTTCACTTTATGCTTTATACACTTTGGTATTGCCTGAGATTTTTTTAAAGCTGCTTATTTAAAAATATTTTCTTTTTTTATTTTTTTAAGTAAACTTATGCCTAATGTGAGGGTTGAACTCAAGACCCTGAAATTGAGAGTCCTGTGCCTGCCAACTGAGCTAGCAAGGTGCCCCATTGTTTGAGATTTTTACAGCAAGCAGATACTGTATTTATTAGTATTTAAAAAGCCAAAAAAAAAGCCTTATAAAATTTTTGAATTGTTGGTTGGCTTCCTGGTCCCTAAATTTTCTATTTTCAAAGGAGGTAGAGAAAAGAGAATAAGTGGGACGCCTGGGTGGCTCAGTGGTGGGTTCCTGCCTTCGGCTCAGGTCATGATCCCGAGGTTTGGGATCGAGACCCATGTTAGGCTCCCTGTGAGGAGCCTGCTTCTCCCTCTGCCTGTGTCTCTGCCTCTCTCTCTCAGTGTCTCTCATGAATAAATTAATAAAATCTTTAAAAAGAAAAAAAAAAGAAATTAGAGGAATTTTGAAAAATATAGGCCATTAGTCTATCTGCAAGTATATAAAAAAGTAACTCAATTTGTTTTAAAATTTAATTAATATTAAAGCTATTTTTTTAGGGACGCCTGGGTAGCTCAGCAGTTGAGCCTGTCTTTGGCTCAGTGCATGCTCCTGGAGTCCCTTTAAAATCTTTAAAAACAAACAAACAATTTTTTTTTAATGAAAAATTCCTTAAGCTTTTATGGGTTTTACTGCTATTCTCTAGTCCTGTACTCTTTTAAAAAACTATTTTCCTTTTTTTTTTTTTTAAGATTTTATTTATTTATTCATGACAGAGAGAGAGGGAGAGGCAGAGACATAGAGGGAGAAGCAGGCTCCATGCAGGAAGCCTGATGTGGGACCTGATCCCGGATCCCAGGATGACGCTGTGGGCTGAAGGCAGATGCCCAACCACTGAGCCATCCAGGCGTCCTTAGTCCTGTATTTTCAATATGATAGTCCTCAGCGCTGTGTGCTAGTGTATTGGACAGCATGTATGTAGAACATTTCCACCATCTGAAATTTCTGTTTGGAAGTACTGTGAAAATGAGACATGTTGTTAGGAAAGCTAGTAAAAGTAAGTGAGGATAATGGGGTATTTTTCCATTTATTTATTTAATTTTATTTTTAAAGATTTTATTTATTCATGAGACACAGAGAGAGGCAGAGACACAGGCAGAGGGAGAAGTGGGCTTCATGCAAGGACCCCGATGTGAGACTCGATCCTGGGACTCCAGGATCACACCCCAGGCCAAAGGCGGTGCTAATCCACTGGGCCACTGGGGCTGCCCCATGGGGTATTTTTCTATCCAGAAATTTTGCTGAAGGAGAATTATGTTTTTATAATCCTGAGACATTGATGTGTGCTTTTTTTGTTAATATTTGCATTTTGTCTTTTATTTTAAAATAAGTTTACAGAGAAGTTGCAGTAATAATACAAAGAGCCTTTTCCTTCCTTGAGCCATTAGAGTAAGTTGCTCACTTGATGCTCCATTAGCTTTGAATACTTCAGTGTGTATTTCCTACAAATGGGGACATTCTGCCATGGAACCACAATACATCCATTAAAATCCGGAGCTTAGCAGTGATACAGTAGTACCAGCTAATCCTCAGATCCCATTCAAGTTTTACCATTTGTCCCAATAATAACCTGTAGAGCAGAAGAATTCAGTTCAGAATCGCACATTAAATTTTGTTGTCCTGTCTTTGACTTGATCATCTTGATATTTTTGAAGAGTATAGGCTAATTATTTTGAAGATTGTTTCTCAGTTTGGGTCTGATTAGATTCAGAATATGCATATTGTCCTGAAAACCACATATATTGCGCTGTATTCTTATTTTGTTCTGTCATGAGGTACATAGTTTCTGTTTGTCTCATTTTTATGATATTAATTGGGATCATGTGATTAAGATAAAGTCTGCTGGTTTTCCTTACTGTAAATTTACGTATTTTTTCCTTGGTGTAATCAGTAAGTATTTTGTGAGGAGGAAGCACTTTGAGACCATGTAAACATCTTATTCCTATCAAGCTTTTCCCCACTGGTTTTAGCATCATTGGTATTTCTTGGTTACCAGTGGTTACCAAATGATGATTTTTCTGTTTTAAACAATTTTTTAAAAAAGATTTTATTTTATTTATTTATTCATGAGAGACAGAGAGAGAGGCAGAGACACAGGCAGAGGGAGAAGCAGGCTCCATGCAGGGAGCTGGATGTTGGACTCGATCCTGGGACTCCAGGATTACAACCAGAGCTGAGCTGCCCTGATTTTTCTGTTTTTATCATTTCTTTCACATTTATCAATTGACATAAGGAAAAGCCCCTTCTCTCCTTTTATGTATTAACTTATATTAATATGTATTTATGCATTTCTAGTTTATTCAGTGAGTTATTGTCTATTAATGTTACTTTGATGCTAAATTTGTCCCAGATTTGGCTAGTAGGATGCTCCTGGCTTCAAGCTGGCTTTTGTATCCTTTTGACACATTCTATCATTCTTTGATAACTTCCCTTCCTGACTTTATGGTACGAGATGTTCCAGTCTCTTCCTGTACTTTTCCTGCCCCAGCCCTGAAATCAGTCATTTCACCAAGAAGTGAAATGATTCCTTTTATTGAAGAATAGAATGTATTTAGAAACCAAATCTAGATGCTAGATATGATTGTTCTCCTGGGGAATCAGTGCACCTAGGCCCTCTCAGTGGGCAGAGCTACTAGCTAATATACGCATATGTATGCATACATAAACATGTATGTATACTTAAACATACATGCATCTATATGTATGTGTGCACACATGCATGTACATTAGATAAGCTTTGTTCAATCATAAGTTAAAGTGCTATTGGCTGTTAGTTCAGTGTTAATGAATCAACAATAAGATATATCCAGAAAAATGAAGAGAATATTTGCTGGTTTGTACATGAGGTCACTTCAGAAAGAGCTAAGGTAACATATGTAGTGCATGATGAATCTATGGAAAAGTGAGTAAATTTGTGGATTTGTGAGATGACAAAAAAGGTGTAGTGGACAGTGTTGTGCACTGTGAGTATTGTGAAGCATTTTTGTGATGAAGTGATTTTGTTAAATGCTTTTTCTGCATTGAGATGATCATGTGTTTCGCTTCTTTATTAATGTGATGGATAACACTGATGGACTTTTAAATAGCGATTAATTAGCTGTTAACTTCTGTTTAATTTCATTTTTTTTGCCTTGTATTTAAGTTTGTTATGAATGACTGTTGGGTAAGAAGATCGTATTGCAAGCACATCTTCAGGATATCAAATATTGAGATTACCTTTTAAAATCAACTTCATTGGGATCCCTGGGTGGCACAGCGGTTTAGCGCCTGTCTTTGGCCCAGGGCGCGATCCTGGAGACCCGGGATCGAATCCCACATCGGGCTCCCGGTGCATGGAGCCTGCTTCTCCCTCTGCCTGTGTCTCTGCCTCTCTCTCTCTCTCTGACTATCATAAATAAATAAAAATTTAAAAATAAAATCAACTTCATTGAGGTATAATAAATTTTCTTACAATAAAATGTACCCATTTTCCATACACAATTGGATGAGTTTTGCCAAATTTATCAAAGTGACCATCCCACCAAATGAAGATACATAGCATTTCAATCACCGAGCCACTCGGGTGCCCCTCGAACTTCTTGATTGCATGATTTTGTAGGGTTTTCTGGGTCTAGTCGAATAGCAAACCGTTTTCAGAGATCACCTCAGGCCACTTAGTGAGCATGATGTTTTTGACATTCATCCATGTTGCTAGGTGTCAGTTTCTTTGTTTCTTTTTTCTGATTAGTATTCCATCGTGTGAATATACTATAGTTTATCTTCCATATGTTAATAAGCATTTAGGGTTTTTTTTTATTTTGATTCCCTTATGCATAAAGCTGCTAGGAGCATATGTGTTCAAGTCTTTGGTTAGATATAGGTCTTTGTTTCTGTTGGGTAAATCTTAGAAGTAGAACTGCTGCTGGGCTTTATGGTTTTAAGTGTGTGTTTAATTTTATAAGAACCTGCCAAATTGTTTTTTGTTTGTTTATTTGTTTGTTTTTTTCCAAACTGTTTTATATCTGTAGTTTTTTTTTTTATATTTGTAGTTTTATACTTTACGTTCTCATCAGTGGTGTGCAAGAGTTTCACTTCCACATCCTTACCAATGCTTGGTATTGTCAGTCTTTTACTTTTTAGCCATTATGGATGTCTCATTATGGTTTGCATTTTCCTAGTGACTAGTGATGTTGGATATCTGTTTATGTCCTTATTGGCCATTTGTGTATTTACTTTTGTAAAGTGTCACCTTAAATCCTTTGCCCATTTGTTGGATTTTTTTGTTAATAGTATCTTATGCTTGAGTTGTAAGGTTGTTCTTTTTTTTAAGATTTTATTTGAAAGAGAGCGAGAGAGTGTGCAGGAGTAGGGGGAGAGGAGAGAGAGAAGCAGTCTCCTCACTGAGCAGAGGACCCTGACGCAGGGCTCAATCCCAGGACTCTGGGATCATGACCTAAATTGAAGGCTGATGCTTAACCTACTGTGCCACCCAGGTGCCCCCAGGGGTTCTTTGTATATTCTGGATACAGTCATTAATTACGTATATGTATACAGATATTCTCTCCCAGCCTGTGGCTTGTTTTTGTTTTTTATTTAAAAAGTTTTATTTATTTAATCTCTACAGCCATCCTGGGGCTTGAACTCATGATCCCAAGATTGAGTCATATGTTCCTCCAACTGAGCCAGCCAGGTACCCTTGGGCTTTTTTTTTCCATAAGAGGCACACACACAGAGAGGCAGAGACACAGGCAAAGGGAGAAGCGGGCTCCATACAGGGAGCCCGATGTGGGACTCTATCCTGGGTCTCCGGGATCACACCCCAGGCTGAAGGTGGCGCTAAACTGTTGAGCCACCGGGTTGCCTGGGCTTTTGTTTTTTAATGGTGTCTCCCAAAGAGCAGAAATTTGTAGTTTTGATGAAGTCCAAATTACCACTTTTTTTTTTAAGAGTTCATGTTTTTTTTTGTGTGTGTCCAATCTATTGTTCAGTCTATCTGTAATAGACTGAATTCTAATAAGACCTCAGGGGTCTTGGGCAGCCCCCGTGGCTCGGCAGTTTGGTGCCGTCTTCAGCCCAGGGCGTGATCCTGGAGACCTGGGATCGAGTCCCACGTGGGGCTCCCTGCATGGAGCCTGCTCCTCCCTCTGCCTGTGTCTCCGCCTCTCTCTGTGTGTCTCTCATGAATGAATAAATAGAATCTTTGGGGGGAAAAAAGGGCCTCAGGAGTCTTAAGGACCTGCACACTTCTATTATTTCTTTCCTGTGAGTGTGGGCAGGATCAGTGAATATGATGAGATTTTACTCCAGTGATTATATTACATAGCAAAAGATGTTAAAGATGTGATTAAGCATTTGACTGAGTCACTTAAAGGCAGACTAATCACATGAACCCTTAAAATATGGGTCTAGAAGCCAAAGCCAGGAGAAGTCAAAAGGTTTGAAACATGAGACTTCAGCAAGAGGGAAATTTTTCCATTGCTGGCTTTGATGATGGAGGTCCTATATGGCGAAGATTGCAGATGGTCTCTAACAGCGGAGAATGGCTCCTGAGTAAGAAGTAGCAAAGAAACAGCGATCTTAGTTCTACAGCTGTAGGGAGCTGAATTCTGCCCCAACTAGGTGAAATTAGATGAGGATCCTGAACACCATGGGAACACAGCCTGGCAGACACCTTGAGTTTATCATTGTGAGATCCTTCACAGAAAATGCAGCCATGGACTTCTCACCTCCAATTTTTTGGTAATTTGTTACTCTGTAATATCAAATTAATACACTCTCGAGATTGTGAAGTTTTTTCTTATTGTTCTTATGCTTTTAGCTGTTATATTTAGGTTTAGATCTAATATCCTTTCCAGTTAATGTTAGTGGCGTGAGAATAAGATGCAAAGTTCATTTTTCCCCTGTATGGGTATCCAGTTGTACTAGCCCTACTTGTGGAAAAGATTCTACTGCCCCTGTTGAATTACCTTTGCATCTTTGTAGAAAATCAGATGGTCAAATATGTGTGGTTCTATTTCTGGACTCTGTGGTCTATTCTTTTGATTTATATGTCCGTATACCCATAGCATTGTTTTGCTTACTGCTAGGTAGTTTTCCAAACTTTTTTTTTCTTTATCAATATTTTTTTGGTTATTATAAGATCTTTGGGTTTTCATGTAAATTTTAGAATCAGCTTGTCAGTTTCCATTAAAAAACCTGAGAATCTGTAAATTAGCTTGGGATGCATTGACATCTTTTACAACATTGAGTCTTTTCATCCATGAACAGATTATATATGTCTATTTAAGTATTGTGTAAGTTCAGTAGGGTTTTGTAGTACAGGTGTTGTACATCTTATGTTAATAGTTATCCCTAAGTAATTAGTGTGTTTTTAAAATCCTGTTATAAATGGTATTTTAAGAAATTTCAATTTCCAACTCTTTATTACTAATATCTAAAGATACAGTTGACGTTTACATATATATTTATTTTATTTTGACCTTACATTCTGCTACTGTTAAACTTACTGTTTCTACTATTTTGTGGACTTAAAGTTTTCTATCTATAAGATCTCTGTGAATACAGTTTTATTACTACTTTCCTAACATAGCTAGTTTTTAAATTTTTTATTTATTTTTTATTTATTTATGATAGTCACAGAGAGAGAGAGAGAGAGAGAGAGAGAGAGAGAGGCAGAGACACAGGCAGAGGGAGAAGCAGGCTCCATGCACTGGGAGCCCGACGTGGGATTCGATCCCGGGTCTTCAGGATCGCGCCCTGGGCCAAAGGCAGGCGCCAAACCGCTGCGCCACCCAAGGATCCCCATAGCTAGTTTTTAATTTATTTTTCTCGCTTTGTTACATTACCTAGGACCTTCCAATATAATGCTAAATAAAAATGGTAAAATAGGGGATCCCTGGGTGGCTCAGCGGTTGAGCATCTGCCTTCGGCTCAGGGCTTGATCCTGGAGTCCTAGGATTGAGTCCCACATTGAGCTCCCTGTGTGGAGCCTGCTCCTCTCTCTGCCTCTGTCTCTGCCTCTCATGAATAAATAAATAAATAAAATCTTTTTAAAAAATGGTAAAATAGGTATTCTTGCCTTGTTACTGATTTTAGGGAGGAAGCATTCAATATTTCACCATTAAATGTGTCATTAGCTTTAGTTTTTCATAGAGAGTTTCTATCAAGGTAACAGTTTTCTTATGATTCATAATTTGGTGAAAGAAGTTTGTTGGAATGGCTTGGACCATAGGGAAAAGAGTGCAAAGTGGCCTTATTTTTGGACTCAGATATTCTTCTCTCTTTAAATCAACAATTGTTTTGGTTATTTTATGTTCTTTGCATTTTTTATGTAAATTTTATTTTGTATATTTTAAAGATTTATTTATTTGACAGATTTTTTAAAGATTTTATTTATTTATTCATGAGAGACACACAGAGAGAGGCAGAGACACAGGCAGAGGGAGAAAACAGGCTCCACGCAGGGAGCCTGACGTGGGACTCGATCCCTGGTCTCCAGTATCACGCTGAAGGCAGCACTAAACTGCTGAGCCACTGGGGCTGCCCTAGGGCTACAACTTTGCAAGAGGTCTTGGATCCAATTTCTCATCTTTCTCAGGAGCCTGCTTCCTGTCTCCTTTTTCTACTTGCCTACTTTATTCAAATGTCTTCACCAATGCTTCTGGGGCCACTACAGAAGTCAGCTCATACTTCCAGTTCTGTCTTTGTTTTTTTGGGTTTTGTTTTGTCTTGTTTTAGTTTTATTTTAAAGTAATCCCTAAACCCAATGTGGGGCTCGAACTCTCAGCCCTGAGATCAAGAATTGTGCTCTCCACTGACTGAGCTGGCTAGGTGCCCTCCAGTTCTGGCTTTTGGTTCACATTTTGTTTCATGCCACTGGCAGTTTTGTTCAGTTTCTTGAGAACTTAGCTAAGGTTCTCAAAGTATGTTAGTATTTATCCAGCACTTCTAGATTAGAGTAGCTAGAGAGTTTTAGTACATTTTCTAGATTGTTGTGTTGCAAGATAAAAAAAAGATGACTGTGCTTTAAAGATTGAGCTTAGGGGGAGCCTGGGTGGCTCAGTTGGTTAAGCCTCTGCTTTCAGCTCAGGTCATATCCTAGGGTCCTGAGATCAAGCCCTGCATTGGGCTACCTGCTCAGCAGGGAGTCTGCTTTTCCCTCTGCCCCTCCCCTCTATTTGTGCTCTCTCTCTTGTTCTCTTTCTCAAAAAAATAAACCTTAAAAAAGAAAAGATTGACCTTAATGTACACAGATTGGATATCAGCCAAACCACAAAACTACTTTTTACATGTTCATTTATTAATTTCTATTTTTAAATGGCAGCTCTGCTTTAAAAAAGATCAGGAGCCTGATTTTCCTGTCTACTTCCTGAGGAAGTAAAAAGGCAGAGATTTGGTGAACAGTTAGACCAGTTGTTGCTATAGTAAGCATGAGACTTCCTGGCAATGGCTTTATTAACAGTAGGAAATGAAATCATGGCAGTGTCTCTTTAATTTGCTACAAGGTTTGGTTCTATCTTCAGAGTAGGATGTTCTGCTATATCAAGAATCGGCTCTTCCAGTATATTTTATTCAGACAGTGATTAGACTGGCTTTGTACATTGCATCATACTTAGGAGTTTTCTAATTATATGACAGTTATGATACATTTCAAATGGGGCTTCAAAATTTTCCATTTAGCTCCTTCTGGAGGGAAGCCCTTCTCCTCAAGTGGCTATTGACGTATATTGGTTATAGGCTCTATTCAACTAGGGAGTGAGAACAGATTTTGGAATCATATATATCTGGATTTGAGTCTCCTCTTTGTAACTTACCAATTGTTTGCACTGTTTGTACTGCAGTTTACCAGTTGTTTGTAACTGCAGACAGGTTATTTAATAGTTCTATGCCACAGTGTTTTCTTTTTTTTTTTTTTGCCACAGTGTTTTCATCTGCAAAATGAAGCATTGATTTCCTGTGCTTGTTTCAGAGATAATGTTAAATAATGTAGATTAAAAAAATAAATAATGTAGATTATACAGTTTGACACAATGCCTGGCACATAATATGCGCTTAATAAGTGGTTATTATTGTAATCCTTGTTGAGTTGCTACTTTTTCATGTGCCTAGTTATTTCTAATTGATAATCAGCCATAGAGCTGGCATCTTCCAAGATTTGACCAAGTCGATTATTTCAACGAGGCAGGCAATATTTGTTGGCTTTGAAAAGCAGAAAAGCCACGCAGAAAACAGAAAATAAGCAATTATTAATTAAGTCATTGGATATTAATGATTAATGATTATTATTTGTACTTAATAAGGTATATGATCCATGTTTGCCTGGGCCTTTATTTAATGCTTTTTAAAATTTGCTGATTCTCTTTTCTCTTTAAATCTTACTATTACCAAGTTCAAGAATAAGCTAAACTAAAAAAGAAACTGGAGTCTTAGAATAGGAAAGAGTCAAATTCGTAGGCTATACCATTAACTTTCATGGTGGTGGAATTTTCTTTGTTTTGAACTAGGGGAAAAATTTGGGAACAAAGAGCCTGTGTTGCCTGGCTGGCTTGGTTGGTAGAACATGCCACTCTTGATCTCAGGGTTGTGTGTTCATGCCCCATGTGGAGTATGGAGATTACTTAAAAAAATAAAATCTTCGGGATGCTTGGGTGGCTCAGTGGTTGAGCATCTGCCTTTGGCTCAAGGCATAATCCCAGGATTCTGGGATCGAGTCCCACATCAGGCTTCCTGCATGGAGCCTGCTTCTCCCTCTGCCTATGTCTCTGTCTCTCTCTCTCTCTCTCTCTCTCTGTCTCTCATGAATAAATAAATAAAATCTTTAAAAAAAATAAAATCTTCAAAAAAGCCTTTTTTTAAAAAAAAGGATTTTATTTACTTACTTGAGAAGAGAGTATGAGCAGGGGGAGAGGCAAGTGGAAAGGCAGAGGGAGAAAGACAAGCAGACTCCCTGCAGAGTGGGGAGCCTGACCCGGGGCTCCATCCCAGGATCCTGAGATCATGACTTGAGCCGAAGTCAGACACTTAACTGACTGAGCCACCCAGGCACCCCCTAAAAAGAGCCTTTTTGTAGATTGCTTAATGTGTGTGTTCTAAGAACTCTGCTAGGCTCTATGAATATTATTATTAATTATTATTTTTAGAGAGAGTAAGCAGGGAGGGGCAGAGGGAGAGGGGGAGAGAGAATCTTAAGCAGGCTCTACACCCAGCCTGGAGCCTTACGGAGCTGGATCTCATGACCCTGAGATCATGATTTAAGTCAAAATCAAGAGTTGGGTGCTTAACTAACTGAGCCACCCAGGCACTCCTTTATGAATATTATTAAGACATAGTTCTTAATCAAGGATCTTAATGCCTGTGGAGGCAGGCCATGAACAGTTGCAGTGGTTTGTGACAAGTACTTTGCTGGAGGTAGTGATGGACTCTGGTGACTAAGAGAAAGGACAAAATTGGGACAACTGGGATTTCTGATTTGGGCAAAGGGATAGTTGGCAAACTGTGACCTGCTGATAGCTTTTGCACAGCCTATAAACAAAGAATTGTTTTTACCTTTTGAAGTGGTTGAAAAAATCGGAAGTATATTTTATGACATGGACATGGAGAAATTACATAAAATTCAAATGTCAGTGTTTATAAAGCTTTGTTGGACTACATCTGTATTCAAACTTGTTGTCTGTGGCTACTTTTGTGCTAAACACCAGAGCTGAATAATTGTGACAGAGGCTCCATTATCTGCAAAGCCAAATATTTACTGTGTGGCTCTTTATAGAAAAAGTCGGCTGACTCCTGGGGTAGATGGTGATCTTTATCCACTGGGATAAGCAATTAGGGGAACAGATATAAAATAAAATAACGTATTTCTTTCAGTATTGGTTATTTGAATCAGAGGTGCTTGTGAGATACTTAGGTCTAGAAGACAAGGGTGTATATAGATCTAAGGTTCTGAAGACAGCCAAGGCTGAAGATAGATGGAGAAGAAAGGATGAGATCCAGAAGAATGGATGGGACAGTGGTTCTCAGCTCTGGTTGCACAGTGGAATCACTTGCAGTACTTAAAAGCAATCAATCGATCAAAAGTATTTTCAGTCATTGCCACATGTTCCCTAGAGGAACAGTGCAGTAGAAGAGTCCTAGTTTGGGGAACAAGAGAGGAGTACTCCTGCCTTCCCTGGAAAGACCTGATTTCCCATTGAATCAAGTTCTCATGAGCTCTTCAGATGGAGCTCCCTGAAACATCTTGTTAAAGTGTATTCCTCTCCCTGGGAACAATCCATGGGTTTAAATTGGGCTGTTTTGTCTTTCTAAAGGTTTTTTCCTTTGCTAGTTGCAGGTGGCACCCCCCCCCCCCAAAGTATTTAATGGAATTCCAATGAGTGGTGATAGATGTGGTTCAAGTAACTAAGGTAAGAGAAATTAGAGCTGCGAGGAGGCTTTGTCACCTGAGTTAGTGTCCTCACAAAATAAAGCTAAAATCAGATTCTCTCCCACTCCAGTTTATTTCTAAGCTGTACGAGTAGGTTATTTTTTGCGTTTCAAAAACAATATAATGGTTCTCAAACTGCTCATGAATTTGAATTAAAGAGCTTTAAAAAAAAAAAGTCTATGCCCTGTCACCCTGCCCTTGTTGAATTAAAGTTTCTGTGGGTAGAGCACAAGTAATTCTGATCTCCATACTTGTTGAAGAACTGATGCATGGAAACAGTCAAAGAGTGCAATACTCTGCCTTATGTGTAGCATTAAGTAACTTGTATTAATAAAGGAAAAATAGATTTTTATTATTCAAGCTTCCCATTGCTCCAGGTTTTAAAGTAGAAGTGTAAATCGGCACTGCAGCTTTGGAAAACTGTTGGATATTTTCTACAATTCCATTCCTGCGTATTTACCATTGGGAAGTGAAAATGTAGGTCTACAAAAGTACTCGCATATAAATGTACACTGAAGCTTTATTTGTAATAGCTAAAAAAAAAATAGAAATAATCAAATGTCCAAAAATAGGTGAATAGATAAATATAAATTGTGATCTATTCATATAATGGAATCTTTTTCAGCAATAGAAAAGACCAGACTACCAATACACATAATAGCATGGATGAATCTCAGACGTATAATGTTAAGTGAAAGAAGCCAGACACAGCAAAAGTAAATGTAGTTTAGATACTGGAAGATGAGATATGATGGTAGTCAGACTAGTGGCTCCTTTAGCAGGAGGTGAGAGGTTGTCACTGGATGGATGCATGAGAGCCTCTGTAGCACTGAAGAGGTTTTATAGGTTAATGTGTTTGTATACGTATTTTTTATTATTTCTTATACACACCTAAAACTTTTCATTTTCATCATTTTTAAGTGTACAGTTCATTGGCATCATGTATATTTGCATTGATGTACAGCCGTCACCACCATCCATCTCCAGAACTTTTTCATCTTCCCCACTGAAACCAACTCATTATAAACTAAATCTCATTCTTCCTTTCCTTCAAACCCTGGCAACCACTGTTCATTATACTTTCTTTCTCTATGAATTCAATTACTTTAGGTACCTCATGTAAGTAGAAGTATACAATATTTATCTTTTTGTGTCTGGCTTATTTCAGTTAACACAGTGTTTTCAAGGTTCATCCATATTGTAGCATGTATCAATTTATATCCTTTTTAGGACTGAATAATATTCTGTTGTATGTATATACCACATTTTATTCATTCCTTTATCCTTTGGTGGACATTTGAGTTGTCTCCACCTTTTGTCTGTTGTGAATAATGCCATAATGAATATTGGTATACAGATATCTCAAGTCCGTGCTTTCATTTCTTTGAGGTATCTACTTAGAAGTGGAATTGCTAGATCAGATAGTCATTAATTCCATGTTCAGGTTTTTTATTTTTTTATTTTTTTACCACCATACTGTTTTCCACAGTGGCTGCACTATTTTACAATCCCATCAGCATTGCACAAGATTTCTGATTTTTCTATATCCTTACCAGCACTTACTTTGTATTTTTTTATTCATTCGTCAAAAAAAAATTTTAATTCTAATGTAGTTAACATATAGTGTTATTAGTTTCAAGGGTACAATATAAGTGATTCAGCATTTCCATACATCACCCAGTGCTCATCTAGTGATGAGCACTCCCTAATCCCCATCACCTATTTCATCCATCCCCTGCCCACCTCCCCTCTGGTGACCATCAGTTGTTCTGTATAGTTAGGAGAGTCTGTTTTTTGGTTTCTCTCTCTCTCTTTTCTTTTGTTTGCTCGTTTGTTTTGTTTCTTAAATTCCACACATGAGTGAAATCATATGGTATTTATTTGTCTTTCTCTGAATGACTTATTTCTCTGACTTATTTCACTTAGCATAATATTCTCTAGCCCCATCCCATGTCATTCCAAGTGGCAGGATATCATTTTATTTGCTTTTAATATATTTTTTAAAGATTTTATTTATTCATGAGAGAGAGAGAGAGAGAGAGAGAGAGAAAGAGGCAGAAACACAGAGAGGGATAAGCAGACTCCATACAGAGAGCTTGACGTGGGACTCGATCCCGGGTCTCCAGGATCATGCCCTGGGCTGAAGGCGGCACTAAACCACTGGGCCACCGGGGCTGCCCTTCATTTTATTTTTAATGGCTGAATAATATTCCCGTGTGTGTGTGTGTGTGTGTGTGTGTGTGTGTGTGTGTGTTGTGCATGTGTGCATGTATGTGTATACATGTGTGTTTACACGGCAAATCTTCTTTATCCATTCATGTATCAATAGACTCTTGGGGTGCTTCCATAATTTGGCTATTGTCAATACTGCTGTAAACATAGGGGTACACATATCCCTTTGAATTAGTGTATTTGTATGTCTTGGGTAAATACCCAGTAGTGCAATTACTGGATAATAGGGTAACTTTTTAAAATTTTTTTTTTAAGATTTTATTTATTTATTTATTTATGAGAGACAGAAGCAGAGACATAGGCAGAGGGAGAGGGAGAAGCAGGCTCTACATAGGAAGCCCAATGCAGAACTCAATCCCAGGACCCTGGAATAATAACCTGAGCCAAAGGCAGACACTCAACCACTGAGCCACCCAGGCACCCCATAGGATAACTTTTTGAGGAACCTCTATAATGTTTTCAACAGTGTACCAGTTTGGGTTGCCACCAACAATGCTAGAGGGTTCCTTTTTCTCCACATCCTCTCCAACACTTGTTTCTTGTGTTTTTTATTTTAGCCATTCTGACAGGTGTGAGGTGATGATCTCATTTTTTAATAATAACCATATTAATGGGTGTGAAATGGTATCCTGTTGTGGTTTTGGTTTTTATTTCCCTAGTGATTAGTGATGTTGAGAGCATCTTTTCATCTGCTTATTGGCCATTTGGATATCTTCTTTGGAGAAATGTCTATTGAAGTACTTTACCTGTTTTAAAAATTCAGTTGTCATAATTTTTTTGTAAAGATGAGATTATACTATGCATGTTCTATAACTTTAAAAAGTTTTTAATTCTTACTGTAATATGCACACAAGGTTATAAAGAAGATACTGCAAAAGAGCCTGAAATAAACATGTTCTTCAGCTCCCTATCCTATTGGTTGTGATATGCTATAATTGTTTTCTTTAAGACTGGTTTGTTGTTATTGTTTTTTTATTAAGATTATATTTATTAGAGAGCACAAGCGAGAGAGCACAAGCAGGAGGAGCGGCAGAGGGAGAGGGAGAAGTAGGCTCCTCACTGATCAGGGAGCTGGACACGGGGCTCAATCCCAGGATCCCAGGATATCATGACCTGAGTCGAAGGCAGATACTTCACCAACTGAGCCACCCCAAGCACCCCGAGTCTGTTTTATTGATGAGCTCCATTTATAAAGCTAAATTATATACTTATATTGCTGTTTGTTTTTTTAACCTTAAAAAAAATCACCTTACCTGATTTTCTACATCAGTATGAGTGATGAAGATTTACCACATGCTGCTCTCCCCTCTCCAAATTGTTGTGTGCATGATTTTTTTCTTCTTTTGTGTATTAGTTTCCTGGGGCTGCCATGACAAAGTACCATAAACTGGGTGGTTCAAACAACGGAAATTTTTTTATTTCACAGTTCTGGAGGCTAGAAGTAAAAAATTAAGGTGTCAGCTGCTTCCTTTTGAGGGCTGGAGAAGAGAATCTGTTCTTGCCTCTCTTAACTCTTGGTAGCCTCAGACATTCTTGGCCTTATACATGATGTTCTCCCTGTGACTTCGCATCATTTTCCTCTATGCGTGTCTTTCTCTGGGTCCAAATGTCCTGTTTTTACATGTATACCATTCGTATTGGATTAGGGCCCATTTTGATGACCTCATTTTAACTTGATCATTTGCAAAGACCCTGTTTCCAAATAAGATCACATTCACAGGTATTGGGGGATTGGGACTTCAACATCTTTTGAAGAGACAAAATTTTAACCCATTAACAAGTCAATTAACTTTCTAACTACTAGAAATACTCTTGAGCCTCTATCTTTTGTTGTGTTCATTTTCAGTAGTATGTTTTACCTTTCCCACTTTGTCAGATGATATTAACATTCCTTTCTTTCTGTCAGATGCAGTTTTCAGTTTAACCTGTCAAAATTTTAACCTCTCTATACTGTCCTCAGAACACTGCCAAGCTTTTCATGGTCTATCCATAGGTTATCTCTAAAACTGAAAAAGCCGGGGATGCCTGGGTGGCTCAGTGGTTGAATGTCTCCCTTTGTCTCCTGGAGTCCCTGGATTGAGTCCCTCATCAGGCTCCCTGCACGGAACCTGCTTCTCCCTCTACCTGTGTCTCTACCATTGTCTCTCTGCATCTCTCATGAATGAATGAATGAATGAATGAATGAATGAATGAATAAACAAACAAATAAATAAATAAAATCTTTAAAGATAAATAAAACTGAAAAAGCCCATAAACAGCATTTACATTACTATAGCTAAGTAAATATTACTCATTCTCAGGCCAAGTATTGTTTTGTGGGTTTATATATTTTTCCCTGTAAGTTTAATGTTGTGGACCCTGGGCTATTCAAAGGAGAAAATGAAGGAAAAAAATTAATTCTTTTTTGAAAGTATCCATTATTTCCAGTCATATATTTTTAAAGTATTTTATTTATTTACTTGAGAGAGACTCATACACTTTTAAAATATTTTTAATGTATTCATTTGAGAGAGCATGAGGAGTGGGGGGAGGGTTAGAGGGAGAGGGAGAAACAGACTCCCCACTGAGCAAGGAGCCCCACACGGGGCTGAATCCCAGGACCCTGAGGTCATGACCTGAACTGAAGGCAGACAATTACTGAGCCACCCAAGTGCCCCCTCATACAGTTTTTTCTTGTTGATTCTAATTTTCTTTTTTTCTTGTCTGACTTTATTATTATCTCACTTTTCCCCAAGCTCTCAGTCATACACATTCTAGTCTATTAAGACCTTGCTCACATTTATACTGATTGTTTTCGGGCCATCTGCACAACTGCATTCTTGAGATTTACCCTACGTTTTTGAGTTGGACCCACTCAACTGATCTTTGATCTCAGTCTTTCCTTTTTTTTTTTCTTTTAACTTTTATTTATTTATTTATTTATTTTAGAGAGAGAATGAGCAGGGGACGGGAGGAGCAGAGGGAGAGGGAGACAGAGACTCCCAAGCAGACTCTACACTGAGTGTGGAGCCAACATGGGGCTCATGGCCACAGAGATCAGACCCAAGCTGAAATCAAGAGTTGAATATCCAACTGACTGAACCACTCAGGCACCCCATTTTTTTTTTCTTTTTTTCTTTTTTTAAGTTTTTTTGGAGTTCATTCTCAGGTAACTTCTTGAGAGAAGGGGCACATGGCAAATAAACTTTGATGCCTTCTAATGTCTGTCCTTCCCTTACGTTTATGTGATGGTTTGATTGAGTATAGAATTCTAAGTTGCAGGTTATTTTCCGTCAGAGCTTTGAAGTCCTTGTTCTGCTTTTTCTGATATCCATTGTTGTTTATGAGATGTAGAAATTTATCCTCATTTTTGTTTCCTGTAGGAAATTAATCTTCCATCTCTGGAAGCTTATCATTTATATTCTATATTTTCCAGAATTCCATAGTGTGCACTGGGTGGGCCCTCTTAATCTGAAGATTAATATTTTTCACCTTTAATGAATTTTCTTTATTCTTTTTTAAAAGATTTATTTATTTTGGAGAGAGGGCAAGTAGGGGAAGAGGGAGAGAGAGAATCTCAAGCCAACTCCCCACTGAGTGCAGAGCCTGAGGTGGGGCTCTCTCTCACAACCCTGAGATCACGACCTGAGCCAAAACCAAGAGTTGGATGCTGAACTGACTGAGCCATCCAGGCAACCCTTGTTTTCTGAATTTTAAAAAGTGCATTTATTTTTTATTTCTGAAGATAGTAATTTTTAAAAGTTTGTTTTTCTGAAATGATCCCTATTACCTCCAGTCATTTTTTTTTTCCTGTTTATCTTGGTCTGGTGATCCTTGCCTATTCTTTCTTCTTTAAGAATGAAAGATTAAATGGGACTGCCCCAAAATGAAAAGCTTTGCACAGAAAAACAAATCATCCACAATCAAACAGTTGAATGGGAGAATATATTTGCAAATTATATATTCAATAAGGGGTTAATATCCAAGATACATAAAGAACTTTTACAACTCAGCATCAGAACAAACCTGATTTAAAAATAGGCAGAGGAGGGGGTCCCTGGCTGGCTCAGTCAGTAGAGTTTTTAGACTCTTTAGATCAGACTCTTGATCTCAGGGTTGTGAGTTTCAGCCCCACATAGGGCATGGAGCCTACTTTAGAAAAAACGGGAGGGGGGTACTGAATAGAACAACTGAGCCACCCAGGCTGCCCGAGATGTATAATTTGAATGCCAGTCATCATTTTGGTCATGGTAAAGGATTAGTGAATACAAAGGAAAATTAGGAACACACTAGGGGGAACACTTGGACAGTACCTGCTGTGTACTAGATTCAATGATAGAGGTTTTACCGTATTACATGTAGATATACTTACACATATATATTTTATAGTACAGCACTCCGCTGATACTAGTGGGGAGAGATTGTTGTTTTTAAGATGAGGAAATAGGGCAGCCTGGGTGGCTCAGGGGTTTAGTGTCGCCTTCAGCCCCAGTGGTGATCCTGGAGGCCCAGGATTGAGTCCCATGTCAGGCTCCCTGCATGGAGCCTGCTTCTCCCTCTGCCTGTGTCTGTCTGTCTGCCTCTTATAAATAAATAAATAACATCTTTAAAAAAATAAAGATGAGGAAATGAAAACTCAAAAGTTAGATACCAAGCTAAGTGACAGAGCTAAGATTGAAATGAAAGTTTGTGTGACTCTGCCCTGTTGCCTCTCTAAGGAAATAATCGCTTCCTTAATTTTTCACATATGTCTCTAACCTGAGCATTGTTAGTCCTTTGGTCTTCACCTGTATTGGGCATTTGCTGAGAGTAAGCACTTTGGGGGATTCAGAGAAGTAGGCTTGGATTCTGCTCTCAAAGAGTATCTAGTGTATGTTGGTGTACAAGATGTTTGCCTATGGGCCAGGAGCTCATTGAAGATGGGACAGGTCTTTTTTTTTTTTTTTTTTTTAATTTTTATTTATTTATGATAGTCACAGAGAGAGAGAGAGAGGCAGAGACACAGGCAGAGGGAGAAGCAGGCTCCATGCACCGGGAGCCCGATGTGGGATTTGATCCCAGGTCTCCAGGATCGCGCCCTGGGCCAAAGGCAGGCGCCAAACCGCTGCGCCACCCAGGGATCCCGATGGGACAGGTCTTAATTGGCTTTCTAAACCCAGCACGTGGCACAGTGTCTGGCTTTTCAGTGAAAATTTGTTGGGTCAGTGGCTAAACTGGAAAATGAATGCAAGACTTTGCCTTTTTCTTTTCTTGCATTCCTAACATTTAATGCAATGCCTGGCCTATAACGGGACTCAAATAAAATGTTGATGTGTGAATAGTAGAGGAAAAAAAGCTGTGGGAGCTAAAATTTACTTGTAGTTGTGTCCAGAGAACTGGAAACCTGAGAAACTTTTGAGAAGGGAGATGACCATCACATGTCAAATGCAAGTTCAAGAGAATAAAAACTGGGAAAAAATTGGATTTGATGAGAAGGTTATTTGTAGATTTGAGAGTGATGGCATTAAGAATACAGTGAGGTCCTTAATGGGAGGTAGATAGTGAGGAACTAAAAGCAAAGCACATCTCTTTAAAGCTTTTATTTATTAGAGAGCATGTGTGTGTGCGCGTAGGACGGTGGGGGAGAGAGAGGGAGAAGTAGAAGCAGATGCCTTGCTGAGCAGGGAGCTCGACATGGGGCTCCATCCCAGGACCGTGGGATCATGACCTAAGTTGAAGGTAGATGCTTAACTTATTGAGCCACCCAGGCACCCCAAAAGCAAAGTACATCTTACCCTAGTTGGAGGTATGAGGAAAGAAGGGAAATGAGGCTGTAAGGTTAAATGGGGGTAGTTGTTTTGTTTGCATTTTTAAAAATCTGTTTGGAACATCTGTGCCTATTTGTAAGCAGAGGAAAATGAGGGCTAGAGAGGAAAATTTGAAGGTACTCAGAAGGGAAGGCATACTGTAGGGGAAAGATCTCAAATGGGATCAAGGACACAGATTAAAAGGCTTTGAAAGGATGAGGGAATCTCTTCTTCTAGTCTAAACAGAGAGAACAGAGTCTCTGTAGAGAAGAAGGGAGAGGTGATGTCCTCTTGTCACTAAAGCCATCTGTCCAGAGGGAGCTCTGAGCAGCTACTGTGCTAGAAACTGACAAAGAGGGGATCCCTGGGTGGCACAGCGGTTTGGCGCCTGCCTTTGGCCCAGGGCGCGATCCTGGAGACCCGGGATCGGGTCCCACGTCGGGCTCCCGGTGCATGGAGCCTGCTTCTCCCTCCGCCTGTGTCTCTGCCTCTCTCTCTCTCTCTCTCTGTGACTATCATAAATAAATAAATAAATAAATAAATAAATAAAAAGAAACTGACAAAGAAAGGATGTTTTCTGCATAGCACTGAGACCCTGAGTGTGATACTTGGGAGCTATGGTTGGCAGCCTGAGACAGGAATGGTGAAACCAGATGGTGTGGAAAATACATAAATCAAGATGGCACTTTTTTGTAGATTAGGGAATTATGGGATGGAGATTGTCTTAGTCCACTAAGGCTGCATAACAAAACACTATAGACTGGATGGCTTAAACAACCGAAATTTATTTCTCACAGTTCTAGAGACTGGTAGTCCAAGATCAAGATGTTAACAGAATTGGTGTCTGGTTAGAACACACTCCTTGGATTGCAGATACCCGATGACTTAGTATGTCCTCACATGGCCTTTCTGCATGGGGGGCAAGGGAGGGGTGAGGGGAGAGAAAGGGAGCTCTCTTTTCTTATAAGGCCACTAATCCTATCAACAGAGCCTCACCCCCATGATCTAATCTAACTCTAATTACCTCCTAAAGGCCCTATCTCCAAATATCATATTGGGGATTAGAGCTTCAGTATGAGAATTTGGGAAGCAAACAAACATTCAGTCTGTAACAGATATAGTTTTATTTGCTCCTCTCTTATTTTTTTTTTAAGATTTTATTTATTCATGAGAGACACACACACAGAGAGAGAGGCAGAGACCTAGGTGGAGGGAGAAGCAGGCTCCATGCAGGGAGCCTGATGTAGGACTTGATCCCGGGACTCCAGGATCACACCCTGAGCCAAAGGCAGGCGCTAAACTGCTAAGCCGCCCAGGTGTCCCTATTTGTTTCTCTCTTAAATGGTTCAGAGTTTTTAAATAATTTTCAGTAATATCAACCAACAGTTTGGATACCTGTTATTTGTAGGTTTTTATTTTAGTGCTGGAAAAACAACAAAGTAAGAAAATTCCTGTATGGATGTTTCTGGTCGTATTGAGGAGCTAGATAATATATATATAAAGCTAAATTATCATATAGCACATAGACTTAAGTGCCAAATGAGTAGAATAGACACATGTCAGATTATAGCAGTATACTTTGAGATTCATTTCCCTGTAGCTTATGAACATTTAAATGTTATCACTTTTATGAATATTGTGCCAGTTTGAGAGGTGAAAAAACACCTAGTTGCTTTAATGTGCTTTTTAAAAAAATTGTTGGTAAAGACTACTTTTTAAAATTTATCATTATTATTTCACTTTTTTATAAATTGCCTATTCATGCTTTTTGTCCATTCTTCTATGGATGGATGTGCTCGTACTTATTGATTTGTAAACACTTTAGTAAGATTATTTAGTCCTTTGTAAAATTTTGAAAGTGCTTTTCATTGTTTCTTATTTTGATTTAAATTTTATGATGTTTTGTTAACATATAGGAGTTGAAACATTTTTTTGTATTTGAAATTATCCAGTTTCTCTTTATGTTTAGAAAGTGCTAATGTACCTCAAGAACAGACAAATATTTACAAATGTTTTCTTCAAGATATTTTATAGCTTGGGCAGCCCCGGTGGCGCAGCGGTTTAGTGCCACCTGCAGCCCAGGGCGTGATCCTGGAGACCCGGGATCAAGTCCCACGTCAGGCTCCCTGCATGGAGCCTGCTTCTTCCTCTGCCTGTGTCTCTGCCTCTCTCTCACTTTGTATCTCTCATGAGTAAATAAAATGAAAATTAAAAAAAAAAAAAGAACTGGAAACTTAAAAAAAAAGATATTTTATAGCTTATTTATACTACATACATCGTATTATTTATTGTTATTTCTACTTAAAACTTTAAATCATTTGGAATATGTGTTTTTGGAATATTGCATAAAATGAGGTAATTTTTAATTTGCTTTTTGCTCAATTAATTTAGCAATTTTCCTAGTACTGTTTATTAAGTAATCCATTCATTTTTCTCCTGATTGGAAATTCTTTATCATTTATGGAATACTTGGGTATACAGATTTTCTTGTGTGTTAATTTGTTTCTGCACCATTTCCAGAGAGTTTTAATGAAGTGAATTATGTAATATCTCATAGTATGAATACCTTTTCATTATTTGTTTTATTTATTTTTTAAAGTATTTTATTTATTTATTCATGAGAGACACACACAAAGAGAGGCAGAGACACAGGCAGAGGGAGAAGCCGGCTCCATGGAGGGAGCCTGATGTGGGACTCGATCCTAGGACCCCAGGATCTCGACCTGAGCCGAAGGCAGATGATCAACTGCTGAGCCATTCAGGCGTCCCTCATTATTTGTTTTATTTTTTATTTTTAAGATTTTATTCATTTATTCATGAGAGACACAGAGAGAGAGGCAGAGACACAAGGCAGAGGGAGAAGTAGGCCCCATGCAGGGAGCCCGACATGGGACTCGATTGCAGGTCTCCAGGATCAGGCCCTGGGCTGAAGGCTGCGCTAAACCGCTGAGCCACCTGGGCTGCCCTCATTATTTGTTTTAAAACAATGCCTAGACAATGCTTAACTGTATACTTACAACTTTTCTTTCTTTCTTTCTTTCTTTCTTTCTTTCTTTCTTTCTTTCTTTCTTTCTTTTCTTTTCTTTTCTTTTCTTTTCTTTTCTTTTCTTTTCTTTTCTTTTCTTTTCTTTTCTTTTTTCTTTTCCTTTCTTTTCTTTTCTTTCTTTTTTCTTTCTCTTTCTTTTCTTTTCTTTTCTTTCTTTTCTTTCTTTTCTTTCTTTTCTTTCTTTTCTTTCTTTCTTTCTTTTCTTTCAAGATTTATTTATTTGAGAGAGAAAGCGAGAGAGTTAGCATGAATGGGAGAGGCAGAGAGAGAGGGAGAGAGAATTTCAAGTAGACTCTGTGTGGGGCTCAATCCCAGGACCCTGAGATCTTGACTTCAGCCAAAATCAGGAGTTGGATGCTTAATTGGCTGTGCCACCCAGGCAGCCCTTTCTTTTTTTCACTTTTTATTTTTAAAATAATGTAAAACTCAAAAGCTGTAAAATAGTACAGGGTTCCCATTTACATGTCATCCAGTATGCTCCAATGATAACATCTTACCACAGTACATTTTCAAAAGCGGAAAATTGATATTGGTATAATACTGTTAACTGAAAAACAGACTGTATTTGGATTTTTTGCTGAATTTTACATTTATGTCTGTATGTATTTATGTTTTTGGTGTATACTGCTGTGAAATTTTATTAGATATTTAGATTTGTATAACCACAATAACAATCAGGATACAGAACTCTTCTATCACCACAAAGAAAAAAAAATCCCTCATGCTACTCCATTATAATTAGATCCTCTTCCCAATCCTCTTAAACCTTTGTAACTTACTGCTATAATTTTTTCATTTAGTGAGTGTCATTTAAACAGAATTATGCAGTATGTAGCCTTCTAAAATTTTTCACTTAGCATAATGCCTTTGAGATTCATCCAAGTTTTTGTAGTATCAATGGTTTGTTCTTTTTTTTTAAATGTCTTAGTATAGTATTCCATTGTATGGATGTACCACAACTGATCCATCTGCTTGTGAAGGACCTTTGTATTGCTTCCAGTTTGGAGCTATTAACAAGACTGTTGTAAACATTAATGTACATGTTTTTGTGTGGACGTATTTTCTATTTTTCTGGGATAAATGTCCAGAAGTGCCATTCCTGGGTCAAGTGGTTAGTATAAATTCAGGTGTTTTTTTTTTTTTTTTATTCATGAGATAGAGATAGAGAGAGAGAGAGGCAGAGACAGACAGAGGGAAGAAGCAGGCTCCATGCACGGAGCCCGACGTCAGACTTGATCCTGGGACTCCAGGATCACGCCCCAGGCCGAAGGCAGGCACTAAACCACTGAGCCACCCAGGGATCCCTAAGTTTAGTTTTTTAAAGAAACTTCCAAAATGTTTTCCAGACTGGCTGTATATAACATTTTACATTCCCATAACATCCTATGAGAGATTCAATTTCTCTGTATCCTTATTAGCATTTGGTTTTTTTTTTTTAAAAAGATTTTATTTATTTATTCATGAGAGACAGAGAGGGAGAGAGAGAGTCAGAGACACAGGCAGAGGGAGAAGCAGGCACCATGCAGGGAGCCTGATGTGGGATTTGATCCTGGGATTCCAGGATCATGCCCTGGGCCAAAGGCAGGCTCCAAATTGCTGTGCCAACCAGGGATCCCTTGTTGCCATTTTTAAATTTTAGTTGTTCTGGTAGGTAGTAGTATCTCATCCTGGATTTAATTTGTATTTTCCTGATGGCTAATTATGATGAACATCTTATTATGTCCATATTTACCCACTGAATATGTTTTTCAATGAAATGTCTCTTCATTGTTCTCATTTTCTAAAGAGATTCTTTGTCTTCTTACTGTTTAGTTTAGAGAATTAATAATACTTTTTGGATAAAAGTTCTTATTTGGATATGTATTTTGCTAATATTTTCTCCCAGTTTGTGTCTTGTCTCTTTATGCTCCTTTAGTCTTTCATAGATGTGGTTTTAGTTTTGATGGAGTCCAATTTATGAATTTCCTCTTCTATAGGTCTTGGCTTTTAGTGTCATGTCTAAGAACTCTTTGTCTAACTTTAGGTCTCAGATTTTCTTCAAAAATGTTTATAGTTTTACATTTTTTTTTAAAGAATTTATTTTTTTAAGTTTTTTTTTTTTTAATTTTATTTATGATAGTCACAGAGAGAGACAGAGAGAGAGGCAGAGACACAGGCAGAGGGAGAAGCAGGCTCCATGCACCGGGAGCCCAATGTGGGATTCGATCCCGGGTCTCCAGGATCGTGCCCTGGGCCAAAGGCAGGCGCTAAACCGCTGCGCCACCCAGGGATCCCTAGTTTTACATTTTTTTTTAAATTTTATTTATTTATGATAGTCACACACAGAGAGAGAGAGAGAGAGAGGCAGAGACACAGGCAGAGGGAGAAGCAGGCTCCATGCACCGGGAGCCCGACGTGGGATTCGATCCTGGGTCTCCAGGATCGCGCCCTGGGCCAAAGGCAGGCGCCAAACCGCTGCGCCACCCAGGGATCCCCTAGTTTTACATTTTATATTTACTTCTGGGATCCATTTTGAGTTAATTTTTATATAAGTTACAATATTTTGGTCAAGGTTTCTTTTTGTCTTTGCCTAAATCCAGTTGTTCCAAGCCATTAAATTCCTTCCTCCATTGAATTGCTTTTGTATCTTTGCAAAAAAAAAAAAAAAAAAAAAAAAAAAAAAAAAATCAGGCATACTTGTGAGTCTATTTGTGAACTCTCTACCCTGTTTTATTGTTCTCTGTTTATTCCTTCTTCAGTACCATGCAGTCTTGTTTATTGTAGACAAACAATCTTAAAATTGGATAGTATGATTCCTCTAACTTTATTTTTCAAAGAATTGTTTTATTCTAATTCCTTTGCCTTTCCATATAAATTTTAGAATCAAATTGTCAGGATCTACCAAAAAAGAAACTGCTGTGATTTTGATAGGTATTATGTTAAACCTATAGATCATTTTGGAGAGAATTGACAGTTGTACTAATGTTGAGTTTTCTAAAACATGAACACAGTATGTATTTCCATTTATTTAAATCTAACTTGACTTCTTTCAGCCGTGTTTTATAATTTTTAGTGTTAAAATCCAAAACATGTTTTGTTAGATTTATACCTATTTCCTATTTTAAGGAATGATTGTAAATGGTATTATGTTTTTAAGTTTGTTTTTCTTTTTTCAAGATTTTATTTATTTATTTTTTTTCAAAATTTTATTTATTTATTTGAGAGAGCACAAGCAGGAGGGACAGCAGGCAGAGGGAAAGGGAGATGCAGACTCTCCACTGAGCAAGAAGCCTATCGTCGGGCCCATCCCAGGGCCCAGGATCATGACCTGAGCTGAAGGCAGTTGTTCAGCTGAGCCACCCAAGCACCCCTCAAGTTTGTTTTTCAGTTAGTCATTGCTAATATATAGAAATACTATTGATTTTTCTATGTTGACCTTTTATCCTGTGACATTGCTAAACTCACTAGTTTCAAGAGTTTTTTTGTAGATTCCTTGGTATTTTCTATGTAGATTATCATGCCCTCTACAAATAGGGACAGTTTTTTTTAACACTTTATTTTATTTTATTTTTTAAAGATTTTATTTATTTATTCATGAGAGTCACAGAGACAGAGAGGCAGAGAGAGACACAAGCAGAGGGAGAAGTACGCTCCCTGCAGGAAGCCCAACATGGGACTCCATCCCAGGTCTCCAGGATCACACCCTGGGCTGAAGGCAGGCGCTAAACCGCTGAGCCACCTAGGGATCCCAGATTATTCCTATTACATATTGCTGCACTTGATTCTTTGTTGAGAATTTTTGTTCCTATGTTCATGAGGGAAACTGGGCTATGGTTTTCTTTTTGTTTACTTTCTGGTTTTATCAGTATAACACTGGTAAATAAAAATGAAAGAAAATGTTCCCTCCTATTTTTTGGATGATATTTGTAGAATTGGTGTTATTTCCTTCTTTAAATATTTGGTGGTTTTGACAGTGAAGACTTCTGGGCCTGAAGATATATTTTTCAGAAATTAAACATTTCTTTAATAGTTACAGGAGTTTTGGGAATGTGTGATTTTCAAAGAATTGGTTTATCTTGTTTAAATTGATAAATTTCTGTGTCTTCAGTTTTTCATAGTATTCTCTATCCTTTTAATGTCCATGGTAATGTCCATGGGGTCTATAGTGCTATCCCTTCTTTTCTTAAAGTCTGGAAGATTTATTATATGAACCAGGATATGGTCTGTCTTGGAGAATGTTCCATGGGAGTTTGAAAAAAAATACCTATCCTGCTAGTGTATGATGGAGTGTCCTATAAGCTTTAATTAGAACTTGTTGGTTGATAGTATTGTTCAGTACTGTATCCCTGATGATTTTCCATCCAGTGGTTTCTGTCAATTTACTGAGAGGATTATTGAATTCCCAAACTACAGTTGTTGATTTGTCTGTATCTCCTTTCAGTTCTGTTAGTTTTTGAAGCTCTGTTCCTTAATACATACACATTTAGAATTTTTATGTCTTCTTGGGGTATGGGTATTAGCCTTTTATCATTGTATATTGTTTCTTTGTCCCTGATAATTTTTCTTGCTCTAAAGAATACTTTATCTGTTATTAATATCACTGCTTCATCAAAAAAAATATATAATTCAGTTTTCTTTTGATCAGTATTTATCTTCATTTAAAAAAATTAATAGACAAAAATTTAACCAGTTTCTGTCTTATAGAAAAATTGAGTAGAAAATACATTTCTCATAGTTCCCTTCCCATGTCCCCACCCCCAGCTTCCCCTATTATTATTTTGCATTAGTGTGATTTGTTATAATTGATAAGCCAGTATTGATACATTATTACTAACTGAAGTCCACAGTTTATATTAGGGTTCATTCTTTGTCTTGAACATTTTATGGATTTTGAAAATGTATAATGACATGTATCTATTACAGTATCATACAGAATAGGTTCACTACCCTAAGAATTCTCTGTGCTCCCCTTATTTGTCCCTCCCTCCCCCAAAACACTGAATCCATTTATTTCTAACCTGCTTATACTATTATATCATATTTGAAGTGAATTTCTTATAAACAGCATAAAATTGTCTTCCTTTTTTTAACCAGTCCTGCCCATCTCTCTCTTCTAGTTGGTATGTTTAAACCATTTCATTTAATATAATTATTGATATTTTACATTTAAGTTTGCAACTTTATTATTTTGTTTCTTTCCTCTTATTTTTGTTCTGTTTTCCCTTTCTTGTTTTCCTGTGAGTTGCTTGAACATCTTTTTTGTGTTCTATCTCCGTTTATCTATAGTGTTTCCACTGTATCTCTTTGTATAATTTTATGTAATTGCTCTACAGATTACAATATATGTATATAATATCACAGTCCATTAATAACAACTTTTTAACTGCTTTAAGTGGAAGGTAGAAACCTTACCACCTTTTAGATTATTCTACCTTCCCCCCATTTTATGGTACAATTGGCTTAAATATTACCTCTATATACATTGAGAACCACAAGGCAAGGTTATAATTTTTACTTTCAACCATCAAACACATTTTTTAAAACTCAAATATTGTTTAGTACATGTGTGCTTAGGTATGCATATAGATGTATAACATATGTACATGTGTGTATGTGTATACCCCTTAAACTCTTATTCATTCTTGATGTTAGAGATTTCCTACTGTTATCATTTACTTCCTTTCTGAAGAAATTCCTTTAGCCATTCTTTTTGGTCTACTGGTAGCATTCTTAATTTTCTTCATCTGCCAATGTGATTATTTCATCTCTATTCCTGAAGGATATTTTTACCCTATATAGAATTTTGGCTTGGTCCTTTCTTTCAGAATTTGAAAAATATTGTATACTTCCTTGTGGCTTGCATGGTTCCTGATTTTAAAAATATGCTGTCCTTTATTTTTTATTATTTTTTTATGCTGTCCTTTAAATGATTGTTCTTCTATAAGTAATATTTTGCTTTTCACTAGCTGCTTTCAGGACTTTGTCTTTAGTTTTCAGCAGTTTGAAAGTAAACGTCTTTAAATTTGAAAAGTTTTCAGCTATTATTTCTTCAAATGTTTTTTCACATGTGCACTCTTTTCTTGTTCTTGTGACTCTGATGACAGAAATGTTCAATCTTTATTGTTGTCCTGTATTACTGTAAGACTCTCTTCATTTCTTTTTAGTCTATTCTCTTGTACAGTTTGGATATTTTCTGTTGATTCATTTTTAAGTTAATTGATTGTTTCCTCTGTCATTTCCATTCTGCTGTTGTGCCTGTCCAGTGAGTTTTTTCAGTTTCTTTTTTTAAAAATTTGTTTGTTTGTTTGTTTATTTATTTATTTATTTATTTATTTATTTATTTATGATAGTCAGAGAGAGAGAGGCAGAGACATAGGCAGAGGGAGAAGCAGGCTCCATGCACCGGGAGCCCAATGTGGGATTCAATCCTGGGTCTCCAGGATCACGCCCTGGGCCAAAGGCAGGCGCCAAACCACTGCGCCACCCAGGGATCCCAGTTTTTTCAGTTTCATACATTAATTAGTTTTAAAATTTCCATTTGGGACTCTATATATTCTCTTGCTGAGAGTTTAAATTTTCTTGTTGGAGAATTTTGATGATAGCTGCTTTAAAATCCTTTTCAGGGTTTCCTGGGTGGCTCAAACAGTTAATCATCTGCATTGTCTCAGGTCGTGATATCGGTCCTGGGATTGAGCCCCGTGTTGGGCATCCTGTTTCAGCAGGGATTCTGCTTCTCCCTCTCCCTCTGACCTTCCCCCCTGCTCATTTTCTCTCTCTCTCTCCTTCTCTCAAATGAATAAATAAAAAACCTTAAAAAAAAAACCCTTTTCAAATAATTCTAACATCTATATCATCTTGGTGTTGGGATCTACTGCTTGCCTTTTCTTCTCAAGTTGAGACTTTCTTGGTATGACAAGTAATTTTGGATTGCATTCTAGACTTTTTTAGTATTCTGGTTCCCATTTAAATTGTTATACCTAACAGGGAACTTTTTGGGTTGTGGTTCAAAGATCAGTTTAGTTTTCAAGTGTTGGTGTGCCATTCTGGTCTGCTCTACTTATATGCTACCAAGAGCCCAACCCAAAACCTGAGTATTGTTTTAGACCATTGTTTAGTTCTGAAACTTTATGCTGTGTTGTTTCTGGTCATTTTTACACATAAGTCGGACTCAGAAATATGTCTGGGATTTTGTACATGCATTTAGAGGATTTGTTTCTCTAGCTCCTTCTTCATTATAATCCTCCCCCTACTATCTAGTTGAGCTGGGGTCAGAAATCTGTTTTATTATTCCAGGGTGGTGCTGGAAGACAGGGCTCCCCCCATGTTCTCCACAGCTGCAGTATGGGGAGAGAAAAGATATTGCCTCATTAATGCAGGACCTTTTTTATTTTATTTTATTTTATTTTATTTTATTTTATTTTATTTTATTTTATTTTATTTTATTTATTTTATTTATTTTATTTATTTTATTTTATTTTATTTTATTTTATTTTATTTTATTTTATTTTATTTTAATTTTATTTATTTTATTTTATTTATGATAGTCACACAGAGAGAGAGAGAGAGGGATCCCTGGGTGGCTCAGCGGTTTGGCGCCTGCCTTTGGCCCAGGGCGCGATCCTGGAGTCACAGGATCGAATCCCACATCGGGCTCCCGGCTGGAGCCTGCTTCTCTCCTCGTGTGTCTCTGCCTCTCTCTCTCTCTCTCTATGTCTATCATAAATAAATAAATAAATCTTTAAAAAAAAAAAAAAAAAAAAAGAGAGAGAGAGAGAGAGAGAGGCAGAGACACAGGCAGAGGGAGAAGCAGGCTCCATGCACCGGGAGCCCGACGTGGGATTTGATCCCAGGTCTCCAGGATCGCGCCCTGGGCCAAAAGCAGGTGCTAAACCGCTGCGCCACCCAGGGATCCCAGTGCAGGACCTTAACACACGATTAGAAGACGGAACTCAGCCCACAGTTTCTGGGCCACAGTGCCTGGTGAGGAGGGAGAGGAGTACCACTTTTGTCATTGTTTGCCTAGAGTAGGACATGTATGGTCAAAATGTTTTTGTCTTGGCTGAGCTGCCCCTTTCCCGGTCCTTTGTCTAGAGAAACCAGAAAGTCTTTTCTTGGCACTTTTTTGGTTGTGCTCATTACTGTTTTCAGGTTGTGAGCCTCTCCAGAGCTCAGACCAGGACATACTAGAAGTCAGACCAAACCAAATCAAAGAGAAACTAGGAAACTTCTTGCTGGGTTAGTCCTTATGTCCATGGTCCCAGTCTATCTTCTTTATTCCACTTTTCAGAATCTTCTATCATTTGCTTTATGAATTTTGTCTGGGGTGGTTTTTTGTTGTTGAATTACAGTATGTTTATGCTGAAATATGGATAGAATATGCATATTCCATATTGTCCTGGCCTAGAAGACCTTGTTTCAGTTTTAAATTATGAACATTAGTACATTAGTTTAGGAACATTAGTTTTTTACCTACAGTATTTTTTTCTAAGTGTGCAGTGGTTCCCTGGGAGGATTTTCCCTGATGATTACATCTCATTTTGTTTTCTCATCCCATTAGTTACAGCTTCTAGAGCAGAAGTCAGCAAACTGTGGCCTGCCTCCGATATTCAGCCTTCTGCCTTTTGTGTATGATGTATGAGCTCAAAATGGGTTTTATATTTTTAAATGGTTGGGAAAAACCTCAAAAGAGGAATAATATATGAAAATTATATTAAATACAAGTTATATTAAATTCAAATTTCAGTGTTCATATATAAAGTTTAATTGGAACATGGTCATATTTATACTTTCCATATTGTCCATGGCTGCTTTCATGGTATAGCAGCAGAGTTGAGTGTTGGAACAGAGAGTCTATGCCAGCATTTTGAAGATAAATAAACCATAGTGGTGATAGTCAACGTGTTTTCCTTGTTTTCCTTTAGTGATAATTGATTTCAGTGCATACTGCTTTTCAGTATGTTGTTGCCGATTAGGCTAAGATAATATTTTCATCTGAAAGATTATTTGTTTCTGGTTTCTAAAGATTCTTGAGAACTTTCCCTCACAAATATGGTTTTTTTCTTCCATTTCCTGATTTGTTGAATGCTACCTGCTAGGTAAGAGAAAAATCTAAGAGCAGTAGCTCCTGACACCTCTCTCTCTGTCGCCTCAAGAGCAAATCCACTATCAAGTCCTGTTCAGTTTACCTCCTAAATAGCTCCCTGCTTGTAATGCTTTTTACATCTTTGCCAGTAGTCTAACCTTCTTGCTGGGCTGCTCACATTCTACCTAGCCAGAGTGCTCATTACCTCATGCTTCCATTCTCCAAAGGCTTCTAAATGCTTGTAGAACAAAGAAAAATCCTCTTTATATGGTCCTGTTCTGCATCTTCAACCTTCTCTGGCACCATGCTCTTCATGCTCCAGTTACAATGGCTTCTTTCAGGCCCTGCTCCCTCCATTTCTGAGACTACCTGCTAGAATTGTTCCCTCTCCTCCTTTCCTGTTAACTTACAGGGTCTTTGAGTCCCGTAATTCTTCTCCTATCACTTGTCACAATTGTCCATTTGTTTAATGTCTTTTTTTTTCTTAGACTGTAAGCTTCATGAAGGTAGGGATTTCGTTAGATTTTGCTTGTTACTATTTCATTTCTAGTACCAAGAGCAGGACCTGACATACAGTAAATCCTCAATAAATTTTTTTTTCTAATGAATGCATTAAAAAAATCAGTTTTACAAGTAGCTTTTTTGGCATTCATTAGGATAATTGTGTGTTTTTTATTCTGAATTATTTTAATGATGATTTTTATTAATACGTTCTTTAATAATAGACCACAGCTAGGTTTCTGAAGTAAATCTCTAGCAGGGTGGAGACTCAAGAAAAAGTTGCAGTTCAAAGATAGATCAGGAGAATTTTTTTTTGGCTTGGGGGAGGAACAGTCTTCTGTACACACCTTCAACTGCTTGGATACAACCTGCCCATATGATGAAGGACAATCTGAATTACTTGAAATCCACTAGTTTAAATGTAAATCTCATCCAGAAATACCTTCACAGAAACATCAGACTAATGTTTTACCAACTTGCACCCATATGCATCTCCTTAAACCATACTTAATTTCTGAATAAAGACAATAACAAGGTTATGCTTCTATCTAGCGTGATAGAGCTACCCTACATACAACCAAAAACTCACTAATCTTTTCCCTAGCAGAGGATGCAAAGTCCTTGGATGATGTTTACTTTTTTTCTTGATAACCTGTAACTTAACTACTGTTAACACTTAACTACTGTGATGTAGTTAACAGTACTTGAGTACGATGATCAGCTATTTAATCTGATATTTTTCCCTGAAGGAAATATTTACATATCTATCTTCTATTGCTGCCCATTTTTTAAAAAAGATTTATCTATGTATTTTTGGGAGAGAGAAAGTATGCATGCCTTCATGCCAGAGTAGGGCAGAGGGGGAGAATTTTAGGCAAACTCCCTGCTGAGTGCACAGCCTGATGCCAAGCTCAGTCTCCCAACCCATGAGATCATGACCTGAGCTGAAATTGTGAGTCAGACACTTAACCTACTGAGCTACCCCAGGTGCCCCATTTGCTGTCTATTTTCTATTACAGAAGACATTAAAACTTATTAGGGTAAAGCAACAACCATCTAATTAGCTTACCATTCTTTGAATCAGTAAACTGTACTGGGTTAGGTGTCTGGTTCTTCTCTGGTCTTGACTAGAGTCATTTATGCAGCTGTAGTCAGCTCCTGGTTAATCGGGCTGAGATTGTCTCAAGGACATGTCTGGCAGTTGGTGTTGGCTGTCTGCTGGACTTCTCTATGTAAAAAAAGTTAGGGCTTTTTACATAGCCAGGGCTTCATATTATGGCAGCAGTGTTCCCAGAGAACAAATTGGAAGCTGCAGGGTCTCTTGAGGTGATAACTTGGAAGTTACATCATCACTTCTTCTGCATTTTATTGGCTTAAGTCACAAGGCCAGCTCAAATTCAAGGGATGGGGGACATAAGCTCTTCCTTTAGATAGGAGTACTAGATTCTTACTATAAAAGGTATGTGCAGAATTTTTATAGCCATATTCACAAATAGTCTACCACATTGCCTTTTTTTCCCCCCTTCTGACTACTTAAAAAATGTTTTTTAATTCTTTGGTTTTCAGAAATATTCAGTGGTATATAAAGACAGATTTTTCTTCTTTTATCTGTTTGAAGTTCTTAGGATTTCCTGAATCTGTGGCTTGATGTCTTTTGTCAGTTTTGGAGAATTTTTAGCCTTTGTTTATTCCTTTCTTCAGTCCATTGCCTAGGATACTGGTTTTGTGTGGGGCACTTTGCTAATGCTGGGTAGATTTTGTTAGATGAGCAGACATGGTCTTTAATCTACATTGGAGCACAGAGTCTTGATTAAATGACAGATAAGGGGCATCTGGGTGGCTCATTGGTTGAGAGTCTGCCTTCAGCTTGGGGCGTGATCCCAGGGTCTGGGATTGAGTCCCATATCGGGCTCCTTGTAGGGACCCTGCTTCTCCTTCTGTCTATGTCTCTGCCTCTCTTTCTGTGTGTCTCTCATGAATAAATAAAATCTTTTTAAAAGATAAAATAAATGACATAAATATATATACAATCAAGTTCTGTGAAAACAATGAGAAGGTTGCTGTGGTAGTGAATATTTGGATTGGGGAGAGTATGAGAATGGTCCTACCATAACTAACTTATCAGGTTTCAATTAAGCTGAGACCTGGCTGATGTGAGACTGGAAGCTTCCAAACAGAAGCAGTTGCCAATATGAATACTGAATGACACCAAAAAAGTAGGGGTAGAGGTAAGGGGAGTAGTGGAGGGAGAATTGAGGTTAATTTGAAGAACTATACTGATGAGTTCTGGGAGATGTCCCACATCCCCCATCATTTTTCTCCCAATTTCTTCAGAAGATTAGTGAATTAGGAGTTGATGAATCTAGGCACTAGATCTAGCTCTGTGATCTTGGACTAGTTATCTGATTCTTCATTCAAAGCAAAACTTGGAGGGAAAGGAGGAAAGCGAGGACACTACATGGAAGTGGGATGGAAAGTAATGAAAGGAGTATGTGAGGAGAGAGACGATGTCCAGTTTCTTCATATTCCTCACAAGTGTTCACACAGTTTAGCACATACAGTAGGCATTCTGTAAGTGCCTGTTAATTTAACAAAATCAGAACAGATCAGAGAAATTGTTTTAATGGGAAATTAATCATAGAAGAGAAGAGTAAGATAAGAATTTTCCATCTTAGTCTTCTGTTTAAAGGAAAGAGAGTAAATGCATCAAAATGAAGAAAAAGAAAGACTGTATTTATCTACCTCCTGGATGATATGAGTTCTGCTGACTAACCTGAACTGTTTTCGGTAACATGAAAAAGGTAGGTAAGAAAACACTTGAGATGTGAGCTTCTTCAGGGCAGGAGTTTCTCTCTCTGCATCTTGTGTGGCACAAGACAGGGAACTTAGTTGAACAAATGAGCAAATGATTGGTTCCCCCACTTTGAAGATCTTGGGCTTCCTTGCCTTATAGGAGAGATTTACCATCCATTTGCTTTGTATAAGGTCCAGGAAGAGATTAAGATTTTCCCTCATACTACTATTAGCCTGACCTGATCAATGGATCGTGGAACTTAAATTTCCTCAAAACCCAGCAGTCAGAGAACACATTGTTACTCTGAGGTAAACAAGAGCATACCTCTCAGAGCCTTATGAAGTATATTGTTTCTGGTCACAGACTCTAGGTCTTGAGCTGATATTTGAGAGGGAAAGACTGGAACTTAGTGGAGTTATACTCCCTGTATCTTAACTTTCCAACAATTATGTAAGGCTTTCTTTTTCTAGAAAGAGACTAATGTGGAATGAGAATTAATTCTCATCAGTAAATGCAAAGCTTTAAGTAGGTCATCTGACTTTGCTTTTGTGCACCACATTCACCCCAGTTATAAAAGGGCCTTTCATGAGTTTTCTAGGCTTTCATCACTCCCAGACTCTCCACAGGCATTGTGAAAGAATTAAACTACCCTCCCCCTGCAATGACAGTCTCAGGACTCTTTCGTAGAGTACACACTGCTCTGTGTGTAGCTCAGCAGGGACTCTGTGCAGACACTGAGTATATGAACAGCTTTCCTTCCAGATAAGAGATTTTAGTATTGATTAATGTTGCAGCATAGAAGTTAGTGTCTGCCAGTATCTGATATACTGACTTGGTAGTGTAATTTTTGCCAAGTTTGTTAAGCCAAAATTTAAATGTCTGTATTAAAATTATTTTTATATAAAATTTGCCTCTAGATAATTCTGTTTAATCAGTTGGCTAGGAGGCTGATGAATGCTTCAGATAACCTTCCCCCTTTTTTTGAAGGAGAGAATCAGCACTGCAGGTTTATTTTATTGTATTTTATTGTATTTTATTTTATTTTTTTAAAGATTTTATTTATTCATTCATGAGAGAAACAGAAAGAGAGGCAGAGATACAGGTAGAGGTTGAAGCAGGCTCCATGCAGGAAGCCCGACATGGGACTCGATCCCAGGTCTCCAGGATCACGCCCTAGACTGAAGGCGGTGCTAAACCGCTGAGCCACCGGGGCTGCCCAGCACTGCAGGTTTATTTTTATTTTTTTATTTTTTTGTTAACTTTTATTTATTTATGATAGTCACAGAGAGAGAGAGAGAGAGAGAGAGAGAGGCAGAGACATAGGCAGAGGGAGAAGCAGGCTCCATGCAGGGAGCCCGACGTGGGATTCGATCCCGGGTCTACCAGGATCGCGCCCTGGGCCAAAGGCAGGCGCTAAACCGTTGCGCCACCCAGGGATCCCAGCACTGCAGGTTTAAATAAGTTTTGCCTACAGGAAGAAAGGAAGAAAGTAAACATGGAATTATGGAGGGGTATTTTTTTTTAAGATTTTATTTATTCATGAGAGACACAGAGAGGCAGAGAGACACAGGCAGAGGGAGAAGCAGACTCCTCACAGGGAGCCCAATGTGGGACCCCATCTCAGATCCTAGCATCATGACCTGAGCCTAAGGCAGTTGCTCAACTGCTGAGCCACCCAGGCATCTCAGTGGAGGGGTATTTAGCAAGCTGCTTATGGTACAATCTGGAGGTAGTAAAGGATTTGCATTGTACTGGTATTGAGATCTGTACATCTTCAGGAAATTATTTTATAAATATATATATATATATAAAACTTGATTTTTTCAAGGACTCTAGCTTGTCAGTTATAACAGATTCCAAATGATTCTGGTGAAATTAGTCTCTTGGGGCCTTCTAGTTTACCTACCCTGTTTTTGCCCCTGTAAAATATTCTCTGACATCTTCTGAATCTTTAGTCACTTAGGCCCTTTATTTTCATGAATCGTTTTTAATATCTACCATCCATTCCTATCAAAGGTAGGCTCTGGTTCAGCAATTCTCTTGCTAGTACTCAGCCCTGTTGCTTATAGTTCTATTACATTCACCCAGCGAATCTTAATTCTGTGTTTTCCAAACCATTACTGCTTAAGAGAATTTTTCCAGAAAAGAATTCTTGAAAAGTGTCTCTCATCTCAACTGGGCCCTTTTCTTTTTTTTCCTGCTTTTTTTCTGCAGGAGCACTGTTAGTCTTATCACTTCTTACAACTTAATCCCACAGTCTCTCCCTCTTTTTTATTTAGCCTTTGACTTTGCTACATACTTCACAGGAAATCTCAACAATGACAGATTGACTCTCCTTCACTTTGTCACTCTTTCTCTCATCTCTTCCTACCTTCCTTTCCTTCTCACTGAGTCCTTCTTAGCATTTACATTTGATTAATTCTTTCTTAATCTAACAACTGCCCCCCCCCCCCCCCCCGCCCCTGTTTAAATCAGTGGCTAGTTTTGCTAAGGTATAAAAATACTCTCTGTAGTCACCTTGATACCTACCCACCCCCATTGTTTCTTAGGACTTGCCTGGAGGTTGTGAATTTTCTATGTAATCAGTCATATTTTCTACAAAAAAAAGTCCTATCTTTTTTTTTTTTTTTTAGGTATTTATTTATTTAAAGAGAACATGCACATGAGTGGGGGTGGGGGAGGGCAGAAGAGGGGCAGAGGGAGAAAGAGAATCTCAAGTGAACTCCATGAGGTAGGCGCTAGATCTCACAACTCAGAGATCATGACCTGAGCTGAAATCAAGAGTCAGACTAATCAGCTGAGTCACCCAGGTGCCCCTATAACCTGTCTGATTTTTATGATTCTTTTTTTTTTTTTTTTTTTTAGATTTTATTTATTCATGAGAGACACACAGAAAGAGAGGCAGAGACATAGGCAGAAGGAGAAGCAGGCCTCCCATGGGGAGCTGAATGTGGGACTCGATCCCAGGCGCATGGGATCACACCTTGAGCCAAAGGCAGATACTTAACTGCTGAGTCACCCAGATGTCCTATAGTTCTATTTTTATTGCCAAGGCTAGGACCTCTCATAAACTTCTTTTAAAGATGCATTTATTTATTTTAATTGATTAATGTATTTATGTATTTATAAAGATTTTATTTATTTATTCATGACAGACACAGAGAGAAAAAGAGGTAGAGACATAGGCAGAGGGAGAAGCAGGCTCTCCATGCAGGGAGCCCGATGCAGGACTTGATCCCAGGTCTCCAGGATCAGGCCCTGGACTGAAGGCAGCGCTAAACCACTGAGCCACCCGGGCTGCCCTTATTTATTTATTTTAGAGAGAGCGCATGAGCAAGAGGGCTGAGGGAAACGGAGGGAGAATCTCAAGCAGACTCTACACTGAGCATGGAGCCGGGGCTTGAGCTGAGCCAAAACCAAGAGTTGGACATTTAACCAACTGTGCCACCCAGGTGCCCCTCTCATAAATTATTGAATAGAAGAGTGATAATGGGTCATCTTGTCTTATTCCTGGTTTTAAAGGGAATACTTCCAGTGTTTCCCTACTGAAGATGATAGCTGCAGTGTTAGGATTGTTGTTTTAAAACAAGAACTGTTGGGACATGTGGATGGCTTATCCGTTGAGTATCTGCCTCAGTGAGCTGAAGCTCACTCCATGATCCCAGGGGCCTGGGATGAAGCCCCATATTGGGCTTCCTGCTCAGTGGGAGCCTGCCTCTCCCTCTACCCATGCTACTGCCCATCCCCCTGCTTGTGCTCAAATAAATAAATAAATAAATAAATAAATAAATAAATAAATAAATAAATAAAATCTTTAAAAAAGAAAAACCAGGAACCATTTTATCAGGTGAAGGAAGTCTTCTGTTCCTAATTAGAGGGGTTTTAAAAATCATGAATTCATGTGTTTTTATCCAGTATTTCTTCTATGTCAATTAAAATGATTATATGATCTTTCTTCTTTAATGTAAGTGAACTATATTTATATGTGTCAACACATATTTGTACACCTTGGGTAAACTCAGATTGATTGTGGTTTGTCTTTTTTATGTACCAGATTCAACTTGTTAATATTTTAAGATTTTTGAATCTATATTATTGATTATTGAGTGGAAGAGGGACTATACTTTCTTGTAATGTTTTCATTTAATTTTAGTGCCAAGTTTCATTCACCTCTTAGAACAAATTAGAGATTAGTCCTCTTTTTTTCCTCATCTCTCATCTTAGCATAGTGTTTTCTTTGTGAGGAAAATTTAACTTTTGATTCAACTTCTTTAATAGTTATTAAGAATATTCAGGTTTTGGGGGTGCCTGGCTGGTTCATTTGGTTAAGTGTCTGCATTTGGCTTAGGTAATGACCCTGGAGTCCCAGGATTTAGCCTCATGTCTGGCTCCCTGCTTAACAGAGGGAGTATGCTTCTCCCTCTCCTCCTGCCCCTTCCTGCTTCTGTTCTTTCTCACTCACTGTCTCTCAAATAAAGAAATAAAATCTTAAAAAAAAAATAATACTCAGTTTTTTTATTTCTTTCTGAGCTAGTTTTAAGTTCTGTTTTTGTAGAGATTTGTCCGTTTTTTTTAAGTTTTCAAAATTTGCCAATAGTTATTGATAATAATCTCTGTGTACATCTGCTATATTTGTAGGTATTTCTACTTAAAATGTTAATTTGTGCCTTCTCTTTTTATCTGTTTTGTTAATTTGTCAAATAACCATCCTTTGGTCTTGTTTAATTTTTATTGTATATTTTATGTATTATTGATTATTCCTGTGATTTTTTTTTTTTTTAATTTATGATAGTCACACAGAGAGAGAGAGGCAGAGACACAGGCAGAGAGAGAAGCAGGCTCCATGCACCGGGAGCCCAACGTGGGATTCGATCCCGGGTCTCCAGGATCGCACCCTGGGCCAAAGACAGGCGCCAAACCGCTGCGCCACCCAGGGATCCCTATTCCTGTGATTTTAAACAGCTTTATAACTGATGTACAATAAACTGTATACACATTTAAAGCATAAAGTGGGCAGCCTGGGTGGCTCAGCGGTTTGGTGCCTACCTTCAGCCCAGGGCGTGATCCTGAAGTCCCAGGATCGAGTCGTACGTCAGGCTCCCTGCATGGAGCCTGCTTCTCCCTCTGCCTGTCTCTCTCTCTCTCTCTCTCTCTCTCTCTCTCTCTCTCTCTCTCTCTGTGTTTCTCATGAATAAATAAATAAAATCTTTTAAAAAAATAAAGCATAAAGTGTATTAAGTTTTGACATAGTATGTGGTGAAACTATCATGCCAATCAGGAGATGACATATCCATCATCTCCCAAATTTTTCTTATGCACCTTTGTAATTCCCTTTAATTACTAATTAAAGGGATGTAAGGGATTTTATCCATTCTTCCATCAGGGGGGATGTAAGGGGGTGTAATTCTTATCACCTTTGTAATTTGTCTTGTGATGCCCATTCCTCTGTCTCCAAGCAACTACTGATCTATTTTCTGTTGCCCTAGATTGGTTTATATTTGCTAGGGTTTTATATAAATGAAATAAGACATTATTGTAATAACTATACAATGTATATTGTATTGTGTTTCTGATGCTTTGACATCTGGGGCCTTGGATACCCTGGAGAGACTGCCCCTCTCAAGGTTAGCCATTTTCTAGAGATCATAAACAACTTACCTGCTAGTGTGCCTTCATATGCAAACAGCCAATTCAGAGCCCATACCCCAACTACCTCCTTTATGGGGCTTTCACATTCTAGGTCACTATCTGCCCAGTTCACCCCCCCCACCACCACCCCGGGCCAGGTACCATGCACTTAGGGATAGCCTCTAAACCCCAGAGCCCACTGTTATTATTCAGATAAGCTAATCATAAGCCTGTTTGCCTTGCCTCTACCTATTTCTTCCTGCAGAAACCGCAATAACCAAATCATCATTCTCACTCATTTCTCCTCACTCTTCCTGCTTCCTACCTAACCCTAGTGCTTCCCCATGTGGCCCCTGTGTGGCATGGCATGCCGCTTCCTCTTGGGAATTGTGAATAACAACCTGTCTTTTTAGTTGCAATCATCTATTTGTTGGTCTTATCATAACTGAATAATAATAAAACCTATGTTTTAAAACAAGTATCTCTATTACTTCTTAGCATAACTATTTTGAGATTCATCCATGTTGTATCAGTAGGTCATTCATTTTTATTGATGAGTAGTATTTTATTATATAGATATAACAAAATTTGTTTATCTGTTGATACATTGATGGATTTTGGGATCGTTTCCAATTTTCAGCTATTACAAATAAAGCTTCTATGAACATGAATGTACAAGCTTTTGTATGAACATACATTCCTCTTGGATAAATACCCAGGAGTGGAATGGCTAGACTGTATAGCAGGTTTGTGTTTAACTTTTAAAGAAACTGACAAATGGGGGCGCCTGAGTGGCTCAGTTGGTTAAGCGTCTGCCTTCAGTTCGGGTTGTGATCCCAGTTCCTCGAATGGAGTGCTTCCTGCTCAGCAGGGAGCCTGCTTCTCCCTCTCCCATCTGCTTATGCTCTCTCTCACTATCTCTTTCTCTCAAATAAATAAGATCTTAAAAAGAAACGGGCAAATGGTTTTTCAAAGGAGTTATGCCATTTTACATTCCCATGAGCAATGTGTGATGGTTGTGATTTCTCCATATTCTTGGGAATACTTGGTATTACTAGTCTTTTGATTTTAGCCACTTCAGTGCAGTATTTTCTGTTTTATTCAGCATTTCCATAATGATTTGTGACGTCTTTCATGTGCTTGTTTGCCTTACATATGTCTTCTTTGTTGAAAATGTCTGTTCATGGGCAGCCCGGTGGTGCAGTGGTTTAGCGCCGCTTTCAGCCCAGGGCGTGATCCTGAAGTCCCAGGATCGAGTCCCACGTCAGGCTCCCTGCATGGAGCCTGCTTCTCCCTCTGCCTGTGTCTCTGCCTCTCTCTCTCTCTCTCTCTCTGTGTCTTTCATGAATAAATGAATAAAATCTTAAAAAAAAAAAACATAAAAAAAAAGAAAATGTTCAGGTTTTTTACTTGTTATTTTACTGGGATGCTTGTTTTCTTATTGTTGTCTGTATAACATTAAATTAGCATTTGGGGATGCCTGGGTGGCTCAGTGGTTGAGCACTTGCCTTTGGCTCAAGTCGTGATCCCGGAGTCCTGGGATTGAGTCCCAAGTTGGGCTCCCCCCAGGGAGCCTGCTTCTCCCTCTGCCTATGTCTCTGCTTTCTCTCTATGTCTCTCATAAATAAATAAATAAAATCTTTAAAAATAAATAAATACATTTAACCATTTTTTTTTGTTTTTTTTTTGTTTTTTTTTTACATTTAACCATTTTTAAGTGTGTAGTACAGCATTGAGTTTCTTTTTTTTTAAATTTTTTTTTAATTTTTTATTTATTTATGATAGTCACAGAGAGAGAGAGAGAGAGGCAGAGACACAGGCAGAGGGAGAAGCAGGCTCCATGCACCGGGAGCCTGATGTGGGATTCGATCCCGGGTCTCCAGGATTGCGCCCTGGGCCAAAGGCAGGCGCCAAACCGTTGCGCCACCCAGGGATCCCCCAGCATTGAGTTTCTTCACATTGTTGGGTAACCATGATCCCTGTCCATCTCCAAAAGTTTTTCATCATGCAAAACTGAAACTGTGTACCTGTTGAGTAGCTCTTACATTCTCTGCCACAACCTCTGGTGACCACTCTTGTACTTTCTGTCTATATGAATTGGACTATGTCCTTAATATAAATGAAATCACACAGTATTTGTCCTTACGCAACTGGCTTGTTGCATTTAGTAGGATGTCTTCAAGTGTCCGGATTTACCTTTTAAGACTGAATAGTACTCCAGTATATGTGTATACCACATCTTTTTTATCCATTCTTCCATCAGTGGATACTTTGCTTGCTTCTACCTTTTGGCTGTTGTGAATAATGCTGCCATAAATATTGGTGTACATAGTATCTTTGTGAGTCCCCACTTTCAGGCCTTTTGGATATATACCCAGCAGTAGAATTGCTCTGTCATGTGGTAATTCTGTATTTTTTGAGTAATCATCTGTTTTCCACAGTGATGACTGCACCAGTTTATATTCCTACTGACAGTGTACAGGTTTTTAATTTTTCCACATCCTTGTCAACAGTTGTTATTTTCCCCTTTCTCTCCCTCCCTCCCTCTCTCTAAGTAATAGCCATTCTAATGGGCATGAAGTGTTGTCTTGTAGGATTTTGATTTGCATTTCCCTAGTGATTAGTGATTTGAGCATTTTTTATTACATTTTTAAATTTAAATTCAATTTGCAAACATATGGTAAAATACCCAGTGTTCATCCCATCAAGTTGAGCATCTTTTTGTATGCTTATTGGCCATTTGTCTTCCCTGGAGAAATATGTGTTCAAGTCCTTTACCCATTTTTAAATCAGATTGGCTTTCTTGGTTGTTGAGTTGAGGAGTTCTTTATATATTGATTTTCAATCCCGTATCAGGTGATTTGCACATTTTCTCCCATCTCTTGGTTTCCTTTTTATTTTGTTAATAGTGACCTTTGATGCAAAGATGTTTTTTTATTTTGATGAAGTCCACTTACCTATTTTGTTTTATTGAACTCTGCTTCTAGCACCATACTTTAAAAAGCACTGTCAAATCCACTGCCATGGAGCCCCCCCCCCCCCCCCCCCCCCCGCCCATATTTTCTTCTAAGAGTTTACAGTTTTAGCCCTTATGTTTAGGTCTTTGAACCATTGTTCAAAGGTTAGGTGTTAGGTAAGGAACCAACTTCATTCTTTTGTATGTGGATACAGTATCCAGTTTTCTCAGTACCATTTGTTGAAAAGGCTGTCCTTCCTCCATTTTTATATCCTTGTCAAAAATATTTGGGTATATTTCTGTGGATTTGTTTTTGGTTCTGTTTTATTTCATAGGTCTTTATGTTTATCCCTTTGCTAATACCATACTGTCTTAATTATGGTAGCTGTTTTACTAAGCCTTAACATTGGGTAAATGGCTTTCTCCTATTTTATTTTTCCTTTTCAGAATTACCTTTGGTTTGTTTTTTTTCTTATTTTATGCATGTAACCTGTGCTAGGGTTTTATATATCCAGAAATTTATTCCAAAGTGTGCTTAAACAGAACAAATACTTTTCCACATTCTTCTTTGTCATAATTAATCTGCAATATAAATTTAAACCAAATTTATTTGTTTAATCATTGAAGTAATCTGATTGACTTCTTGCCTCCAGGCTCATCTCTCTTCAGGCCTGAAACTGAATCTTGCCTTAGGTCTAACTTAATTTATTTTATAGCTTTGGTGGTCCTGAATTTCATTGTGGAAGTGAGCAATTCATCAGGATCTTAGACTTTTGCTAATTTTAGGGAGGGGGTCCTCTTCCTTTTATTTTAAACCTCTCTACCACATTGCCTTTTTTTTTTTTTTTTTAAAGATTTTATTTGTTTATCCATGAGAGACACAGAGAGGCAGAGACACTGGCAGAGAGGGAAAAGGGAAAAGCAGTTTCCCTGCAAGGAGCCCAATGTGGGACTTGATTCTGAATCTCGGGACCATGCCCTGAGCCAAAGGCAGACATGCTCAACCACTGAGCCACCTAGGTGTCCCCAACATTGCCTTTCTTTTTTTTTTTTTTTTTCCCCAACATTGCCTTTCTTAAGAGAAGACCTAGAGTAATGAAAGTTGATGTCTGGTGTACTAGGCCTTCTTCAGAAGCCTTCAGTTTTTCAAGCTCTTTTCTCTTACTGGCAAGTATTCAGTGTGCTATTCCTACCCCACTCTCCCTTGATCGCGTGTATCAGTTTTCTGCTCATCCACACCCCCCTACTGTTGCCTCCTGCGCCTGTCAGATGTCTCTTGCCTGGCTCTCTCATTGCTGCTTTTGTCACTCTTACAGCTGTCTTCTTCTTTTCTTTGGCTTATTGCCTAACTTCCGTGGCAGCTGCTCTGTTATTGCTTGTCTGCCATTCTGCCCCCTCTCCCATCCTCATATCCTGCACCTCTGCCCCACGTAGGTACGTCATGTGCATTCTCCATGTTCAGAACTAAGCTTATCACCTTCCCCCATGGTATGTCGTCCTCTTGTGTATAGCATTATGATTTACCTAAGTCGGACACCTGGGTCCTCCTCATCTCTAGCATCATGTTGTTAAGTCTTCAGTTTTATCCCTGTAAAAGGGTTCCTGGACCCAATTCAACATCTTTGTGTGTCTGTCTGTCTGTTGGCTTTGCCACACCAACAAGCAATTTTTGGACACCAGCAGTGTGTTCAAGAATTCAACTCAATTCTGACTACTCAGCGATAGAATCAGATTGCACAGGTAAAGGGTCAGTCCCACAAAGCATCCCTCTGGTTCAGACAACTGGCTGCAAATACAATGGTTCAGCCCCTCCAACTCAAGATGCCAGTCACAAGTCCAAGTTGTTACCAATTGGCTGTAAATCAAAGGTTTCCAAGACTGTCTACGTGGGTGGGTTCCGTTAATTTGCTGTAATAGCTCTCAGTACTCAGGAAAACCTGTTTCCTTACTAGGTAATTGATCTGTTACAAAAGATATTAAAAGATACAAATCAACAGCCAGATGAAGAGATACATAAGAGAAGTCCCAAGCAAAGGAGCTTTTTTCCTTGTGGAACTTGGTGCTTGGCACGGTGGGGTGTTCTAGTTTCCCTGTGTGGAAGCCCTCTGAACCCCCTTCTTTTTTGTTTTTTATAGAGACTTCATAACTTGGGCACAGTTGATTAATTCATTGGTCACTGGTGATTGATTTCAACCTCCAGCTGCTCTTCCCAAGAACTCAGGGCAGGACTGAATATTCCAATGTTCTGTTCATGGTTCGTTCCCCTCACAGCCAGTCTCCATTCCTGGGTGCTTTGCAAAAGTCGCCTTTATTAATATAAACCTGGTTATGGTGGAAAGAGTTTATTATGAATTATAAGACATATCTCACCTTTATGGCTCTGAAGCATTTTTAGGAACTGAGGGCAAGATACCAAATATAACAAAAGATGCTCCTTGTTCTTATCTCTCAGGACATTTTAAGGGTTTGGGAGCTGTGCATCAGGAACTGTGAATGAAGATCAACTAGATGTGAGAAATATATTTTGGTCATCTAAGTGACCAAATATATATATTTCCTTTTTTTTTTTTTTTTAATTGAAGTATAGTTGACTTACAATGTTACATTACTTTCCGGTATACAACATTGTGATTCACCAATCTTTACATTTATATATATTTCTTATAAATCACAACATCATGCCCTTTAAACCCTCTTATCAGTCTCTAGATAAGAGATTGTCTTGCTCTGAGGTTTATGGGCTAGATTACTCCTGAAGGCTTCAGTAAGTGGCCCTCCTAACATCAAACCCCATCAGTTAGTTGATCCTCCACCCCGCTGTCATTATTTTTAAAATTTAAATTGTTCCAGTCAATATTGTGCTTCAGCCTTTGGTGGTTCCTTAGTGTGTTCAGTGCGAGATGAAAACTTTCTATTGTGGGGGCACCTGGCTGGCTCAGTCAGTTGAGCAGCTGCCTCTTGGTTTTGGCTGGGGTCGTGATCTCAGGGTCTTGGGATTGAGCCCCACCTGGGGCTCTGTGCTTGGCCCAGAGTTGGCTTGCTATCCTCCGCTGCTGCCCCCACCCTACTTGTGCGTCTACACCTTCTCTCTCAAATAAATAAATCTTTAAAAACTTATTATTGTGGCCTATGAGCCCCTCTAGGATCTGATCACTGCTTTTCCTGTCATCTCACCCCCTGCATTACTTCCACATGGCCTCACAGACCCCAGTCGTTCATGTCTGTCATTTTCACATTCATTTAATGCATACTTATTGAGGTCCTGCTTGATGCCCTACCTAGCTCTTTGCCATTCCTGGAACCAGATAGGCTTGTTCACACCTCCAAGTCCTCTCACTTAAAAGACTGTTTATGACCATTTTCTTAGCTTACTACTCTTTATCCTCCCAAGTTCAGCTCAAGCATTACCTCCCTTGAAAATTCCTTCTCTGGTCTGCAGTTTCACCACCTCACTTCAGTGTTATCAGGTAACATTATTTATGGCAGGTGATAATTCAGAGTTTGAACAAATTGTTTATTTGGGCCTCATTACTGGCTATGGAACTACTGGATGATAATGTGTCCATATCTAATATCTGGTGGTATTCCCAGCATTAGGTTAAGCATGAAAACAAAGACATGAGCTTTGGAATTTTTTGAAAGCTTTGATTTTGAATCCTAGTAGCCACGCATTAGGTGTGTGGCCTTGAGGAAATTCCTTAACCTCTGTGATCTTTAGATTCTTCATCTGTAGAATGGAAAAATGGTATCTAACTCATCATGTGGTTGTGAAGATTAAATGGATTAAAGTATAGAATGCTTGGTACTAGTGCCAAGCACATAGCAGCAACCAAAGATTATAGTTGCAAAAATAGTTTTTGTTTTTAATAATAATGTAATGTTGATTGAGTGAACAATTAGCTGAAGAAATTGAATCCTCCTTCTGGGTGCCTTTTTCTCAAATCAAGAGAACCTGAACAGCTCTAGGAGAAGGCCCAGACAGAGCTTAACACTCTAGCTGCCACTTCTTTATTTCTTCCGCACCTGGGAGCCATCCTCAGTAAGGCTGAGATTAGAATACCTATCTTTCTTCCAGAGAGCTTCATCTCCGTGAAAGAGGTGAGTTTACTTGAATCAAGATTAGTACTTGAACAGTTATCTGTATTGAATATCTGAAAACCAGTGATTGGTTAATGTGAGCATATTTAAAACAGTCACTGTTCCTTTGCTTAGAAATCTATAAAATAGAAATAATCTTTAATTAGTTAGGTGGCATTAAGAAGATTTATGTTTCTCCCATAGTCTTTTTAGAAGTTTTTTTTAAGATTTTATTTATTTATTCATGAGAGACATAGAGAGAGGCAGAGACATAGGCAGAGGGGGAAGCAGACTCCCCGAAGGGAGCCTGATGCGGGACCCCATCCTGGACCTGGGGATCACATCCTGAGCCAAAGGCAGATGCTCCAACGCTGAGCCACCCAGGTGTCCCTCCATTACACGATTTTTTTTTTAAAGATGTATTTGTTTTGGAGGGTGGGGGCAGAGGGAGAGAGAGTTTTTTTTTTTTTTTTAAGATTTTATTTATTCATAGAGACAGAGAGAGGCAGAGACACAGGCAGAGGGAGAAGCAGGCTCCATGCAGAGAGCCCGACATGGGACTCAATCCAGTTGTCTCCAGGATCACACCCTGGGCTGCAGGTGGCGCTAAACCGCTGCGCCACCGGGGCTGCCCAAGGGAGACAGAGTCTTAAGCAGATTCTGCACTGAGCATGGAGCCTGGCTCAGGGCTCGAACTCCTGACCCCTAAAGATCAAGACCTGAGCCGAAACCAAGAGTCGGTTGTCTAAACAACTGTGCCATCTGGGCACCCTTAGTCTTTGCACTTTAAAAAGATCAAGTGGTGATAAGATTTATGAAGAGAAGTCTGGTAGTCCTGAATTTGAATTCTACCTACACGACTTACCAGCTATGTGATCATCTCTCAATTTCTTTATCTGCAAAGTGGGAGGCTTTTTTTTAATTTTTTAATTTTTAAAATTTTTATGATAGGCACACACACACAGAGAGAGAGAGAGAGAGAGAGAAAAGCAGAGACACAGGCAGAGGGAGAAGCAGGCTCCATGCACCGGGAGCCTGATGTGGGATTCGATCCAGAGTCTCCAGGATCGCGCCCTGGGCCAAAGGCAGGCGCCAAACCGCTGCGCCACCCAGGGATCCCTGCAAAGTGGGAGTTAAGAAGAATATGTAACTTGTAGAGTTGCTGTGAGATTTAACTGAGATAAAATGCCAAATATTGAGATAATTAGTATCCGAGAGTTGATCACATTTTATCAGCACTAATGTATTGAATATTGAATGCTTACCTTGGAGTAGATATTCTCTTAACAGAAGCTATTACAGCCAAAGTCTATACTCTGGGAAATGTGCAGATTGGCTGAGCTTTCCTTTGCTTGTTGGGGCTTCACAATATTTATTTATACCTTCAAACATTTTTTTCATTAGCAAATGAATGCAGCATTGTACTTAACAGCAAGAGGGCTGAGAAAAATACATTCCAGAACACCTTCATCATTCTCATTCCTAGATCATCACAAGTCATAATATTAGGAATTGGTCTTATTCCTTATAACTAGTCTTATTCCTTATAACAATCCTTATTCAGGATTGGAGTTGGTTGATAAGACAGTTTTTTTCCTTTCTCACATATATGAAAACTGAAAATAAGCAGGACTGGTATGGCAGTTGGACAGTATCATCAGAGAACTTGATTTCTTTCTAGCTTTCTATTCTGCTATCCTTAGGTCACTTCAAAGTCTGTAATGGCTGCTAGGGCTCTAATTTTCACGTCTAAATTCCAGATTACAGGAGAGAGGAATGAGGGGCAGAGAAGGGAGGGGTTTCCCTTCCTTTCCTTTAAGACCACCTGCCTAGAAATCTCATCATATGCTTTAAGTTATAAATCCTTGGCCAGAATTTAGTCACTTCTCTACAACCAACGCAGGAAGGGACATGTTCTCTCTTCTTAGTATTAGCACCCAGCTTTCTTCTTTCTTCCTCTTAGATAAGGTTGCCATGTCTCCTGGGACAGTGACAGGGAGTGTATGTTCGGGCAAGGAGTGTTTTTCTTTGGCCCGAGCCAAAGGAACCTTTTCTCCAGCAGATATTAAGTATGCCTGTAATGGTACAAGTTGTAAATTTGGAATAATTTACCCCTGAAATGCATGTAAGGATCTATAATTGACTGTTTATAAAGTTAACATCCAAGATTTTTGTAGTTTAGGAGAAACGCCCCTATCCCCAAAGGTACACAACACAGTAAGTTGCAGTAACACCAGTATCATAGGGTTGGGGACGGTTAACTGAAAGGAGGCATACAAAGCGCTCAGTGCAGATGAGGCTTTGAGACAGGAGGGCAAGAATGAGTGATTTTACAGCTAGTAGGCACTGCCCACCATACATGTCTCCACCACTGAGTATGGAGCCTCCACATCTATCCCTAAAGAGAATGTCTCAGACCTATGTTGAATTCAAATTTAGGAAATGCTCTTAGATACTCAAATATCAGGAAGTTTTTCAGAACTTCCTTTGTCATATATGCTAGGGCTTTTAAGTATTGTCAGTGGTGTCTTGGTTTTCCTCTGTTGTTTGAATTTTTTTTTTTTTAAATTTATGATAGGCACACAGAGAGAGAGAGAGAGGCAGAGACATAGGCAGAGGGAGAAGCAGGCTCCATGCACCGGGAGCCCGACGTGGCATTCGATCCCGGGTCTCCAGGATTGCGCCCTGGGCCAAAGGAAGGCGCTAAACCGCTGCGCCATCCAGGGATCCCCTGTTGTTTGAATGTTAAACTCTCCTCACTGAGCACCCTAATATATATGCAGTGGAACCATTTTCTTTCTTTTTTTTACTAAGAAATGCTTTTGTAATGAAATAAGAACTGTATATTGGCCCTTTTTCTGGGTGTGGTAGTATAGGAGAGAAAACACAATGTGTGTGCCATTGTGTCTGATAAATCGGGGAGCTGCCCAGAATTCATGACTCATCTCCCAAAGCCTCCCTGCTCAGTATTCTCTAATTCACAGTTAACCAAAGGATTATGATTCACAAGTGCTTTTTGAAAAATGAACAATGTATAAATTTGAGTTTCTTCCATTATTTTGGCTTTCCTGAAATATGTAATTCTGTCTTTACTCAGGCCAGTCTTGCCTAATCAAACATGATGTATGGGACAGAGGAAGAAATCATATACAATTAACTCTTAACAAAAGCAAACAAAGACTGGTTAAAACAAATGATACGTAGACATGATGAAACACTGTAGCCACTGAAAAGAAAGGTAGGTAGATATATTGATATGGGAGATGTCCAGGACTTTTTATTTAAGTAAAAATGCAAGCTGTAGGTAGTACGTATAATATGATCCTATTTATAGATTTTTTAAAAAAGATTTTATTTATCTATTCATGAGAGACACAGAAAGAGAGAAAGAGGCAGAGACACAGGCAGCAGAGTGAGAAGCAGGCTCCATGCAGGGAGCCCGATGTGGGACTTGATCCCGGGTCTCCAGGATCAGGCCCTGGGCTGAAGGTGGCCCTAAACCGCTGAGCCACCCGGGCTGCCCTAGATTTTTTTTTTTTTAAGATTTTATTTATTTATTCATAAGAGAGACACAGAGAGACCGAGAGAGGCAGAGACCCAGGCAGAGGGAGAAGCAGGCTCCATGCAGGGAGCCTGACGTGGGACTCAATCCCAGGTCTCCAGGATCACACCCCAGGCTGAAGGTGGCGCTAAACCACTGAGCCACCAGGGCTGCCCCTATTTATAGATTTTTTTTAATTTTTATTTTTTTAATTTATGATAGTCACACACACAGAGAGAGAGAGGCAGAGACACAGGCAGAGGGAGAAGCAGGCTCCATGCAGGGAGCCCGATGAGGAACTCGATCCCGGGACTCCAGGATCACGCCCTGGGCTGAAGTTGGCGCTAAATCGCTGAGCCACCCGGGCTGCCTGAGATCTGAGGATCTAATGTGAAACATGGTGACTGTAGTTAAAGACACTATGTTGTATAATTTAAATTTGTTGGGAGAGTAGGATTTAAACATTCTCACCCCCAAAAAAGATGTGAGATGATGAATGTGTTAATTAACTGAACAGGGGAGGATCCTTTCACATTGTGCTTGTATATCAAATCTCTATGATGTACACTTTAAATATCTCACAATTTATATGTCATTTATACCTCATAGCTGAAATTAAAACAATGTTTCCATTCATAATACCAGCATAATAGAAAATAATCAGGAATTAATGCAGGAAGAAATGAATAGGACGAAAATTACAATAAATACAGTAACACTTTGAGGAACACCAAAAAAAAAAAAAAAAAGTAAATGGAGAAAATGCTAGGTTATAAATCCTAGGGTTATAAAATTCAGTACAATAAAATACCAGTTCTCCCAGAACTAATTATTTTATCTGTCTTTTATTATAAAAATTTTCAAATATAAAGAAAAATTGAATTTTATACCCATCCCCACTACCTAGACTCTATAATTAACATTTTATTTTATTTTAAAAAAGATTTTATTTATTTATTAATGAGAGAGAGAGAGGGGAACAGAGACACAGGCAGAAGGAGAAGCGGGCTCCATGCAAGGACCCCGATGTGGGACTCGATCCCAGGTCTCCAGGATCACGCCCTGGGCCAAAGGCAGGTGCTAAACCGCTGCGCCACCCAGGGATCCCAAAAAAAAAAATTTTTTTTAAGTTGTCTCTCTGCCTAATGTGGGGCTCAAGCTCACAACCCTAAGATTAGGAGTCACATGCTCTACTTGACCAAGCCAGCCAGATGTCCCCGCCCCCCCCACCACAGAGTAGATTTGCTTGTTTCAGAATTTCACAGATGTGGAATCATACATTTATATACTCTTCTGTAAGGCTTTTTTTACTCAGCATGATTTTTTTTTTAGATTCGTGTTGTTGTGTGTATCAGTAATTCTTTCAATTGTTAATGTTCCATTGTGAGAAAATACCATTGTTTATATAATTTCTTATTGATGGTTACTTGTGTTATTTTCAGTTTTTTATTATGAACATTTTTGTAGTAGTCTTTTTGTGGACATATGTTTTAATTTCTCTTGGGTAAATATATAGGAGTGGAATTATTGGATTGTGAAGTAGGTGAATATTTAGTTTTATAAGAAGCTGAGAGACAAACTAATTTTTAAAATAAAATAAAAATATCACAAATACTAGCTCATCCTAAAAATCATTCTGTGAAAGGCAAAACCATTCCCACTGTTAGAATATATATACAGGGTTTCTGGCATTGTGCAGACTACAGCTGGTAGTGCTAGTTTCCTTCTGACATTTGATAATACATATTTCCCTTGAATTCAAACTACTTAACTATTCATCTGTATCTGTATTCATCTAAGGCTAGATCTTTATCATAGAACCAGCTTTTAAAATCAATTCAGAGAGAGGTGTGGGGAAGAGATGAATTTCGGAGCATATGTGGTGTCAGTAAATCAGATGTGACAGTGGGAGATTGAGGAATTTAACAACAAAGAGGTTGTGTGTGTGAGAGAAAGAAGGCGGGGCAGGGGAGGGAGAGAGAAATACCAATGGCTTCTCTGCCCCATGAATTTTATTTTATTTTATTTTTTTAAAGATTTATTTATTTGTTCATAGAGATGCGGGGGCGGGGGGGGCAGAGACACAGGCAGAGGGAGAAGCAGGCTCCATGCAGAGAGCCTGACGTGGGACTAGATCCAGGGTCTCCAGGATCATGCCCTGGGCTGCAGGCGGCACTTAACTGCTGCGCCACCGGGGCTGCCCTGCCCCATGAATTTTAATTTAATATTTTGAAAAGGTTATTTTTAAGATAGTTCAAAATCAAAAGATGTCTGTGTACTGAAATGAAATGATCTCCAAGGAGCCTCCTTTCTGTTTAGCAGGCTTCATAGTATTCCATTTTATGAATATGCCATCTTTTATTTATTAATAAATATTTATTCCCCTCTCCTGTTGGTAAACATTCAGGTTATTTCTAATGTTTTTCTGTTGCAAACGGTGTTGCATTGAGTAAGTTTGCACTTTAAAAGTATGGGCATATCTGTAAAATTCTCAAGTGGAATTATGTCAGAGGGTTTGGGCTTTTGTAATTCTACTAAATATTTACAGATCATCATGAGAGTACCTGTTTATTCAAATCCTTGCCGATGCATTATTGGTAAAGTTTTTTTATATTTGCCTGTCTGATAGGTGGAAACTGGTATCACAGTATAGCCTTAATTTGGATTACTCTACTCATAAATGAGATTAGGTGCAGGGTGTGGTTTTTGTTTTTGTGTTTTGTTTTTTTATATATTTAAGAGAAACATTTGCTTTTCTGTATGTTGTCAGTTTAATGTCTTTTGCCCATTTTTCTTTTGGATTATTGATTCCTTTTTTATTAATCTGTAGGATTCTCATATATTGGGAAATAAGACCTTGGTGAATGAGTTAGAAATATTTTTGAAGAGCTCATTCTTTAAAAATACAGAAGTAGTTAGTTTTAGTGGAATGGTGGAAAAAAGAAGCCAGATTGCCATGGAGACAACTCTTTCTAGAAAATTGGCTGCAAAGTAGAATACAGAGAATGCTAGCTGAAGGATTGATGTAGAGTCACAGGAGTTCTCCTTTTCTTTTAGAAATTCTTGTGTTTAAATGCTGTTATGAAAGGGAGGAAATAGTAGTTGGGGATCTACAGGACAGGGTTCCTGATGGACTGAGATTCTTGGAAGGAATTGTAGAGAAGGAGGAAATTTGTAAGTATGTTGATTGGGAGTTATGGATGTCATACAGTCCAGTGGTTTCTGTTTTCTCTGAAGTAAAAGCAAGGCCAGCAGCCCAAGGGTATGAGAGGAGAGGGGGTTCTTTGAAATCACTGCTATGGAGAATTGGAGAGAGCTGAGTAAGGAAATACAGAAAGGTTGCAGAAATTATTTGGACTTCTGTGAGGCAGAAGTGATATCAGCCTTATCAGTAGTTTGATTATCTTAAGCAGCATTTGGGGCAGTTCCAAGTGTAGGGCTAATGGTTGAATTAGTTTAGGGTTGGGCTGTTTTTGGTTTTCCCCATGTAGGTAGAATCGAACAATGTGGCAAAGGAATTAGAATGTTAGCAAGGGAGTGATGAAATTGATACCAGGTTTTCTTGGTTAGATAGAGAAGGAAATAGGACAGAGATAATGGATAAAAAAAAAAATAGAGAGGAAGTCAAGGAACTCATAGGCTGGCTCAAATGTGAATTGTGGTGGCTTTCATCTATTAGGATGTTGAACTGTCTCTTCAAGGAGAAGTATCAGGACCTGGGGATGGGAAGAAAACTGTGAGCCACATTTCAGTGTCTTCAGTGATGAATGCCCTCAAGAACAGGGACCATTAGAGCAGACTCTAGGAAGAATAGTTTGCATATGAGATCCTTGAAAAGTGAGGAAACTTCAGTTTTCCTTCCTGACATGGATCTTGGGATACTTGTAATAGAAGATTAGAGACTGGAAGAGGAAGGAAACAAGCATAGGTATGGATGCAGTTTAGTTTGGGAGGCAGGAAATTATAGGAATTTGCCTGATGGTCTTTATATCCTTTGAGAAAAATGAGGCCTTGTCTACGTTGTTCCTGGTTGTGGTCAATAGATGCACCTTTTTAGTTAAATGGATCTTTTTACATTGACATATTTCTCACTGCCCAGTTTACGCATACTCCAGTTTCCATTCACTGTACACTTATTCTTTTCCCTTGCAGCCTCTCAGGTTGTCTTCTGCAGTTTCCTTTTAGTTTTGATTTGTATATTCATGCTCTGTAGTGAAATCTGTTTTTCTTTTAACTTAATTTTATGGATTATTTTTATTTATAAAAATACTCTTCTCCATTTTAAATTATTATTTTTAAATATTTTATTTATTCATGAGAGACACACAGAGAGAGGCAGAGACATAGGCAGAGGGAGAAGCAGGCTCCTCACAGGGAGTCCGATACGGGACTCTATCCCAGGACAGCAGGATCATGACCTGAGCTGAAGGCAGATGCTCAACTGCTGAGCTACCCAGGCATCCTGTCCCGTCCATTTTTTAAATTTAGAGAATGAAGTACAGTGTAAAGAAGAAAATATCATAAAGTGCTATGCTAAATGTTTACCTATTTTTCCTTCTAGTTTTTCATGCATATACATTCATATATATACATGAATTTATTTGAGATTGTATGGTATATTCAGTTTTGATTTTTTTTAAGCTTAAAAAATGAAGGGCTTGTTCCATTTCCTCAAATTTTTTGAAGATAGCATTTTGAATAGTAGCAGTATATCATCTTGAATAGCAGCATAGCACTTCAACTTTTTCCTGTTTTCCTTGCTGCTGGGTATTTGGATTGTTTCTGCTTTTCCACTTAATGAATATCTCTATCATTTTAGCCTGAGTTTCAGATTATTTACATTTACTTCAGAATAGAACCTTGGAAATGGGTCACAAAACAATATGGACATGTTTAAGATTCTTGTATAATCTTTCTGGGAAGGAATTTGTTATTACAGGCTAATGGCTGTTCCTACCAGTATTTGATTCCTTCTCGTGAGTCTCTTGCCAGCATTGAATATTTCATATGATTGATCTTTTCTGATTTGAAAGGGAAAAATGTTATCTCGTCATTATATTCCTTTGATTAAGGGGTGGTTAACACTTTTTCACATATTTTTTTAGCTGTTTATTTTTCTCTTCTGTAAATTATCTATTTAGGTTCTTTAGATTTTTCAAAATTGAAGTCTTATGTTTTCCATATCAATAGGACTTCTTGTTTTAATCCTTTGTCTTATTTGTAACAAATTCCCTAATTTATTTCCCTCCTTAAAAACATAGACTTTTTTTAGAGCAGTTTTATGCTCATGGTAAAATTAAGCACAAATTAGAGTTCCCAAATACTCCCTGCCCCCACGCAGCCTCCCAGATTTGTCATCCTGCACCACAATGGTACGCTTATTATGGTAGATGAATCTGCACTGACCTGTCCTTATCACCCAAAGTCTTATTTACATTCAGGTTCAGTCTTGGTGTTGTATGTTCTATGGTTTTGGACAAATAGATAATGACAGGTGTTTACCCTTGTATTACCATGCAGAATGGTTTTACTGCCCTTAAAAATTCACTGCCTCTTCATTCCTTCCCACCTTCCTAGCCCTACAATCACTGATCTTTTTACTGTCTCCAGGAGCTTGCCTTTTAAAAAATGTCATATAGTTGCAATCATACAGTATATAGCTTTTCCAGATTGCTTTCTTTCACCTGCTAATATGCATTTAGAGTCCCTTTATGTCTCTTCATGGCTTCATAATTAATTCATACCCTTTTAGTATTGCATGATACTACATTGTCTGGATGTAGTATAGTTTCTTTATCCATTCATCTACTGAAGGGCATCTTGGTTGTTGCTTCCAAGTTTTGGCAACAAAGAATAAAGTTACTGTAAACATCTGCTTTCAGATTTCTGTGTAGTTTTCAACTTTCTTGGGTAAATAACAAGGAGCACAATTGCTAGATCTTATGCAAAATGTTCAATTTTGTAAGAAACCACTAAACTGTTTTCCAAAGTGGCTGTATCACTTCACATTCCCACCAGCAATGTATGAAAGTTCTTGTTGCTTCACATGCTCACCAGTATTTGGTGGTGTTAGTATTTTGGATTCTGGCCATTCTGATAGATGTGTTGTGGCATTTCATTGTTTTGCTTTGCAATTCCTTACCATGTTGAATATCTTCCATATGTTTCTTTGCAATCTCTCTATCTTCTCTAGTATGGTGTCAAGATATTTGGTCTATATTTTAATTGGTCAGTTTTCTTAATTGTTGATTTTTAAGAGTTCCTTGTAAATTTTGGATAACAGTCCTTTATCAGATGTGCCTTTTGCAAATATTTTATCCCAGGCTGTGTGCTGTCTTCATGTTCTCTTGATACTGTCTTTTGCAAAGTGGAAGTTTTTAATTTGAATGAAGTCCAGCTTATTGATTATTTCTTTCATGGATTGAACCTTTACTGTTACATCCAAAAAGTCCTCTCCATACCAGGTTATTTGATATTCTCCTCTGTTATCTTCTAGGTGTTTTATACACCTAGGTGTATACACCTGTATCTTCTAGGTGTTGTGTTTACATTTAGGTATGTAATACATTTTGAATAAATTTTTGTGAAAATATAAGGTCTGTGTCCAGATTTTTTTGTTGTACACATATGCGCAGTTCTAGCATCGTTTATTGAAAAGACTATCTTTAGGGACGCCTGGGTGGCTCAGCGGTTGAGTGCCTGCCTCTGGCCCAGCACGTGATCCTGGAGTCCCGGGATCGAGTCCCACATCGCACTCCCTGCATGGAGCCTGCTTCTCTCTGCCTATGTCTCTGCCCCTCCCCCGCCATGTCTCTCATGAATAAATAAATAAAATAAAAAAAAAAAGACTATCTTTACTCTGTTGTATTGCCATTGCTTCTTTGTCAAATACCAGTTGACTGTGTTTATGTGAGTCTGTATCGGGGCTCTCTCTTCTGTCATATTGCTCTTTTTTTCATTTCTTTTACCAGTACCACACAATCTTGATTACTGTAGCTTTATTGTAAGTCTTAAAGTCAGGTAGTGTTAGTCTTCCAACTTTGTTCTTCTTCTGTATTGAGCTGGCTATTCTATGTCTTTTGCCTCTTACATAATCTTTAGAAACAGTTTTTCAAAATCCACAAAGTAACTTGCTAGGATTGGATTGAAATTGCATCAGGGCAGCCCCGGTGGCGCGGTGGTTGTGCCGCCTACAGCCTGGGGTGTGATCCTGGAGACCCGGGATCGAGTCCCACGTCGGGCTTCCTGTAGGGGGCCTGCTTCTCCCTCTGCCTGTTCCTCTGCCTCTCTCTCTCTCTGTGTCTCTATGAATAAATAAAAACAAAATCTTTAAAAAAAAAAAAAAAAGAAATTGCATCAAATCTATAGAACGAGCTGGGAAGACTGACATCTTTTTTTTTTTTTTTTTAATTCATGAGAAATACAGAGCGAGAGAGGCAGAGACACAGGCAGAGGGAGAAGCAGGCTCCATGCAGGGAGCCCGACGTGGGCCTCGATTCCCGGTCTCCAGGGTCACGCCCTGGGTCGAAGGCGGCACTAAACCCCTGAGCCACCCGCGCTGCCCGGAAGACTGACATCTTGATAATATTGAGTCTTCCTGTCCATGAACATTATTTATAATAGATTTCTTTTACATTTAGTAGCTATTATTTTTTTCTATCATCAGATATGCCATTTTTACCTTTGTGATTTCTTACATCAGAAAATCCTCATCCTGAGCTCACATAAATATTCATTTATTTGCTTTTAAAATGCGCTGTTAAACATTTAATTCTTCCCATCTGGATTTTTTTTTTTTTTTTTTGGTATGTGGAATGAGATGGCAGTCTTACTATCTCCTCCTAAACACAGTTATTTTTCCTCAAGCCATTTCCTATCAAGAATAGCTATGTATACAAATAATCAGCCTTCCAGTTTGAGAGACTCTTTTTTTTTTTTTTAATTTTATTTATTTATTCATAGAGAGGCAGGGACAGAAGCAGGCTCCATGCAGGGAACCTGATGTGGGACTCAATCCAGAGTCTCCAGTATCACACCCCCGGCTGCAGGCAGCACTAAACTGCTGTGCCACTGGGGTTGCCCCAGCCTTCCAGTTTGTTTTCTAACCCTTTTGGAGGAAATTGCATGCTTTCCCAATTTTAGATTATGGTCAAGTGGGAAGACTGAGGAAGTGGTCAAATCTTGAATGGCTGCACCTTGAGAAGGCCACCATTTCCCTACTAGGCATGTTTGCTAGTACTAGAGGCAAACTCTTGGATTGTGAACCACCTGCATCTCCCTACCCTTCCTCAGAGATTCTCATGTATGCCTTGGTGAGGCCTGTCTTGTTTCCCTTGGAGAGTCACTACCATATTCAGTTACCACCAGGGTATGAGTCTTCTGAAGATGAGATATATGTGTGTATCTCTCCCCAGTTCTTCCCCTAGTACCTAACTCACTGTAGGGCACAGAGATCTGAATGGACAGATGAGCCACTAAGAGCAGTAGGAATGTTCCACAGCCCTCTGATGTGGTTTGAGATGAAATAAAGATAAGGGAAAGCAGTATGAAGTCTGTTTCAAAGAATATTACATTCATGCAGTCACCCTACCTTCTCCATGCTTCTCATGCCAAAGATTCTAAAGCTGCACATGGTGAACACAAGGGGAGCTTTTCATAGGACCCCTACCTAGCTTTCATACCTAGAGATGCAGGGGGACTTTTAAAAGTTCTTTGGGTGATTCTAAAGTATAGCCAAAGTTTAGAATAAGGCATTTAAAAGTGTGTTCTTGGTAAGTTTTATTTGTATTGATATAAATATTCAAGAAAGTAGTTGGATTTGGGGGCAAATGTGCTAATCAAACTCCCAAAAGATCATTGGTCTTGTGTGTACTTTTAATTGCTGGGAAGATCTTATCCAAAATACTCCTTTTGGTATTTTGGACGTAGTTACAATAATATAGGACCTTGTCTAACATGGCTGTCTCTTTTCTAGGTCAGCATGGATTCCTGGTTCATTCTTGTTCTGCTTGGCAGTAGTCTGACACGTGTAGGTGCCAACAATACAACCACAGGTAATTTGTCATTTGATAAGGCTGGTGTTCTGAATAGAATTTTGCATTCACCTTTAATGACCTAAATTGGAGACCTAAGTGATTTTAGAGAACGAAAAAATATTAAAGTTTTACTTAAAAGTGATGGTATAAAATAATTATCTTTGGAACTCTCTGAGTCCTATTGACAATACACTACTTTAAATTAATTGATTATATGCTCATCCTTGAAAAGTTAAAAATTGTTGCTACATAAGATGCCTATATATTGATTTTGAGCAAATAAGTAATGAGTCCAGTTTTCTTTGTCCCTTAAACAGTAGTCCTTTGAAGGTGGTAGAAAGAGTCCTGTGTTAGATAAAAGTGTGTGTGTGTGTGTGTGTGTGTGTGTGTGTGTGTGTGTGTCTGGTTTTTCGTTGGTCTCCAGGTGTTTGAGAGTTTATTTTTAAAATTTATTTGAGAGAGAAAATGCAAGCAGGCAAAGGGAGAGGGAGAGAGAGTCTCAAGCAGACTCCCTACTAAAGGTAGAGCCCGACGTGGGGCTTGATCCCAGGACCCTGAGATCATGACCTGAGCTGAAATCGAGAGTTGGCCATTTAATTAACTGAGCCACCTGGGCACCCCTGTTTGAGAGTCTATTAAGGCTTGCTGTTTTGTGCCTCACAACTTTTGAACTATTACGTTCTTTATGTGGTGTTTTTTCCCCCCCTTGTTTATAGTTTCACCTTCAGTAGGCGTTACAAAATCTATGAAAACATTGACAGCAGAATCAGTCAAAGAAGAGACCAAAGCTTCAAATCCTACTTCTTCAGTAACTTCTCTCTCTGTGGTACCAACATTCAGCTCAAATCTAACTCTAGGAACCACCTATGTAACCACTGTCAACTCTTCAGACTCTGACAATGGGACCACAAGAACAGCAAGTACCAATTCTGTAGTCACTACACTTTCACCAAATGGAACATGGCTTCCAGATAACCAGTTCACAGAAGCCGGCACAGAATCTTGGGAGGGGAATTCTAGCACTGTGGCAACCACTCCAGAAACTTTCCCTCCTTCAGGTACTAGAGATGGTTTCTATTTGCTGTTTCTTTTTCTCTTTGAGGTTATTCACTGTTTTACTACTTTTTTTGCGTGTTTTCTAGCCGTAAAATTTCTTGAAATTATTAAAATTGTAAACTAATGAAACTTAGATATAGAGAATTCTCAGGAATACCTGGTTACCACAGAGTTAAGAGGAAATAAGAAATATTCTAGAGGATATCCTGCTTTGCCTGTCATTCTGGTTAGATTGAGGAGGCTTAAGTGTTAAAGGCAGAGGAAGAAGTTTGAAAATGCAAGAGAACTGGGAGCTAATTGATAATGCAAGAGACTGAAGATAAAAGACTGCAGAAGCTGAGTAATAGGATTAGCCTTGAAAAGAAGGGACCCATGGAGACCATGGGAAGGAGAGTGGGTCTGGGTATCTGTAACAGGGTGTGGGAAGCCTGTGGCCAGGGGTGGAGTTAGAGGAGCTCAGGGAAATAGTTAAGTTGAGATGTCAGTTTGTTCAGGGCCTCAGCCCTGCCCACTTTCTTTCCTTCAGTCCATCAGTGGTTGAATGGGAAGAGGCAGCAAAGATAGAATCAGCCCTGTGTCAGAGACTAAGTAGGGCAGAATAAGTTTCTGACCCCTTGGAGACTCAGGTCCTGGTCTGTAAAAGAGAAGGGGTCCCTCAGAGGGATTCTGTAAGAAGTATGACTTTGTTCCCTGACAGCTGTGACTGTCATTCCTTTTCTAGCAAGAATCACTTTCCCTCTTCTGTGGTCTCATCCCCATGGCTCATATTTCTTCTCCATTAAATGGTGAGGGCCTCTAGCTTGGAATCACATTGTGCTCATGGGGAGCATTCAGAAAGTATTTGCTGAATTGAATATCATTTGCTTACTACAGATGACCTCTTTTAGCTAGACTGTACAACCCAGACCCTGCACCTGCCTGCTTTGATCCCATGTTTTCCTCTATAAATGGTGTACAGCATTTGCAGTTAAGGGCACAGTCTGCTGAGCCGCACCACCTGAGTTTGAATCCCATCTCTGCCATACACTGGCTGTGTGACCACAGGCAAATTATTTAAGCTCTGTACTGCAGTTTCTTCATCTGTAAAATAAGAACAAGTGATAGTAATAATACTTATGTCATAGAGGAATTATCAAAATTAAGTGAGTTGATATAGGTATGGCATTTACAGTGTATACATGCACATGGCAAGCACTGTTTTTAAGTGGTAGACATTGTACGGAGAGTTTTATTTAGAGTAATACTATGAAGTATCCTATGAATAGGTTCTATTTTATGTTTTGCGGGTGGAGGAATTTTACAGTGATGAAACTGTAATTTAGGGGAATGTTTTTTCAAAGTACAGGTCATAAAAAAAAAAAAAAAAAACAAAGTACAGGTCATGACCAATTCATGAAATCAGTTTAGTGGGGTATCATATTTTAAGTGGATGGTCCTGTTCATTTCTATTCTTTTTGTGTTATATGTATTGTCAAACTTTTGTTTCAGTTATATGGAAACACAGAGTAATGGTATAGAATATATTTCTTGCTGTGAGTTATGGCCATTACTTCAGGAAGGAAGACAAAATGACTTGAACAAGCTGAAGTAGTCAGTGGGATAGGTGAGAGGGTAACCCAGGCCTGCTTGACTTTGCAGCCTGTATTCTTTACTTCTGTTCTCTACTGTCTTCATTTAACAGTTCTGTGACGTGAACGTGGATAATTATTTCCTTTTAATATATGCTTAATATAAGACCAAGAGGTTAAATGATTTGTCTTAGATCTCAGGGTTGTCAAGGCCTATTTCTCACTTTTGTGGTCTTTGCACTCTGCTGTTAGGGAACTGAGTTTTACATACTCTGCCTTAGGTCCAAATTATTCCATAACTAAGAAGCTGGTTATTGTACTCTTAATACATTTCATGTCTCAGGGGAGACTGAGACTACATTTCACTGGTGACTTTTTTTTTTTTTTCAAGATCAGTAAAACAAGGAAACCTTTATGTTACATCAGGTTGTCACAGTCTGAACCCCTCACATCTTCATCACTACCATCTGACCAATCCTCCCATTAATTGTTACATCTTAATTTTTTATTGAATCAGTATTTGATTTTTTTATTATTGTAACTATAATGTTATTCCCTGCTGAGCTGTAAGTATAATGTGATTTTTCTTTTCTTTGGACAATTTTTTTTCTGGATTTTATAATTGCCTTACAGTTCCTTTTTTAAAGATTTATTTCTTTATTAGAGAGCAAGCACAAGCACATGCATACAAGTGAGGGAAGGGGCAGGAGGAGGGAATCTCAAGCAGACTCCCCATTGAGCGTGGAGCCCATCACAGGGGTCAGTCTCACAACCCATGAGATCATGACCTGATCTGAGCCACCCAGGTGCCCCAATTGCCTTATATTTCTGTTTTAGTTTTCTTTTTGCCTATTGCTAACCAATTCTTCCCATACTTTTCATAGCCTCTCAATACAGTTTTCAGTAAAGTCAGATCTGTAAGGTAATCTACAGATTTATTTCCTAGAGGTCTTCCTCCTGACTCATCTATTGTCTTACTCAAGTCTAGGCTTGATCATCAGGGCTGCTGCCCAGGCGTTGATCTGGGATTTTCCTTCTTTATTATTTGGGAAATATAATAGAGAAGCACTTCTGGCTTCCTGGCTTCTATATTGACCTCTTTCTTGGATTACCCCATTATTTGATAGACTATATCCTCCAGTAGCTTCCTGAGATATAGAGGTCCATGGGAGATACATTGCATGAGGCCTTAATGTCTAAAAATGTAGAGCTATGTATAGAATTTGAGGATGTATTTTTTTTCTCTAGAATGTTGAAAGCATTGCCCTGACTTCTAATTCCCAGGCTTGGAGGATTCTAATGCTATCCAGATTCTTAATCACACTTTGGTGTGTTTTTGAAAGATCTTTTCTTTATCATTCATGTTCTGAAATTTCATGGAAATGTTCTTGATGTGGGTCTTTTTCACTCATTATGCTGGATACTTGATAGGACCTTCGGAGCCTTGGTTCTTCAAATCTGAAAATTTTTGGTTCTTCAGTTGGGGAAATTTGTATTATATTTGGAAATTTTTTCCATTGTTCATTTTCTCTGTTTTCTTCTTCTAAGACTCTTACTATTTGGATATTGGACATATCCTAGATTAATTCTTTAATTTTTAAAATTTTTCTCTCCTATTGACCTTTGCTTTGAGTCTCTGTTCTTTTTAAAATAAGCATATATTTTATATATTTTTTCTTTTACTTCTCATACAAATGATAGACATATATATTGTGTATATTTCTACACATCACTTTTTTCCGTTAGCCTGTCATACTTGTTCTGTACTATAGTAAAGAGCTGCTTCATAGTGTAGACATGCCTTAATGTATTTATCCAGTCTTCCTTATCAGTATATGTTAAAGCTGTTTTCAGAGTACTATTACAAACAATATAATTTGTCATTTCAAGCATATGTGGGAATATTGATAGGATAAATTATTTTTTTAATATTTTATTTACTTAATCATGAGAGACACACAGAGTGAGAGGCAGAGACATAGGCAGAGGGAAAAGCAGGCTCCATGCAGGGAGCCCAATGTGGGACTTGATCCCAGGACTCTAGGTTCACGCCCTGAGCCAAAAAGGCAGACGCTTAACTGGTGAGCCACCCAGGCGCCCTGGATAAATTATTTTTAAGTGTGCATTTATAAACTGGTAAATATTGCCAGATTTTTCTCTGTTGGGAAATTTATTCCTATAAACAGTGTGTCAGAATGCCTGTTTTCCTATGCTGTCTTCAGTGCAGTAAATTATCACACTTCTGGATCTATGCCAGTCTGACAGGTGAAAATTAGCATCTCAGTGTAGCCTTAATTGCGTATCACTGAGTAAGGTTGAGCATCTTTCCATATTTGGAAAGATCACTTGTATTTCTTAAGACCTCTCCTGGTATCCTTTATCTGTTTTTCTTCTTAGAATGTCAGGTTTTTCTTATTTATAGAAGCTCTTTAATGTTAGGGAAATGAACCTTTTTGCCTACCTATTAAGAGTTGCAGATATTTCCCCCAGTTGCTCATCTAGCTTTTCTGCATTGCAGAAACTATCATAAGTAATTTAAACTTATTTTAATTAAAAAAAAATTGTCAGTTTGTTTTAACTAAACATTTTCTATGTATTGGATCATAGATAGCAATGCTTTTTTATTTTTAAAGATTTATTTATTTATTTGAGAGAGAGCGAGAGCACGAGTGGGAGGGATGGAGGGAGAAGCAGAGAGAATCTCAAGCAGACTTGGCACTGAGCAGATCAAGCCTAACGTGGGGCTTGATCCCAGGACCCTGAGATCATGACCTGAGCTGAAACCAAGAGTCCAGCGAATAACCACTGGTGCCACCCAGGCTCCCCTAAGAAGGCTTTTCTTACTTCATCATTACGAAATAACTTTCTTATATATATATATATATATATATATATATATATATATATATAATTTATTTATTTATTCATGAGAGACACAGGGAGAGAGAGAGGCAGAGACACAGGCAGAGGGAGAAGCAGGCTCCATGCAGGGAGCCCGACGCAGGACTCGACCTCAAGTTTCCAGGATCAGACCCTGGGCTGAAGGCGGCACTAAACTGCTGAGCCACTCAGGCTGCCCACAAAATAACTTCCTTATGATTTCTTCTAGACATGATTTCCTTTTTCTGTATATATATGTGTGTGTGCATGTAAGTGTATGGTTAAATCTTTGATCCATCTGGAATTTATTCTAATGTGAAGTGTGAACTATACATCTGTTTTTTTTCCAAATGGTTAATGACTTGTCCCAATACCTTTTAATGAATAATCTATTTTTTCCTCACTAATTTGAAATGCTACCTTATCATATATTGAATTCTGTATCTATTTAGGTTCCCATGTATATATTTGAGTTCTGTTTCTTAACATTTGTATTTTCTGTTAATCATTTTCTCTGTCCATGAACAGAACCCCACTACTATAATTTTAACTCTAAAATAGTATTTGATAAAGTTAATCATCCCTTGTTAATCTTATTTTTCAGAATTTTGTTACCGATTCTTGATTATTTTTCTTTATGAACAGTAGAATCAACTTATATAGCAGGAGAAAAGTTATGTCACGTTTATAGATTAACAGGGACAATTGACATCTTTAAGTCTATCCAAGAATGCAGTGTATTCCATTTGCTGAAGTCTTTGCATTTCTTGCAACTGTTAAAGTTTTTGCCACTGATGTTGCATATGTTTTATTCAGCTTATTTCTAGATATTTCAGAGGGTTGTTGTTGTTGTTGCTTTTTTGGTGTTTTGTTTATTAGTATAAATGGATTATTTTCTTCCACTATGTCTTCTAACTGGCTCCTCTTGAGGCTATGAAGGCTATTGACCGTTTTGTTTTGTTTTGTTTTAAATATTTTATTTATTCATGAGAGACATAGAGGCAGAGGGAGAAGCAGGCTCCATGCAGGGAGCCCGATGTGGACTCGATCCTGGCACCCCAGGATCACACCCTGAGCCGAAGGCAGATGCCCAACCTCTGAGCCACCCAGGCATCCTTTTTTTTTTTTTTTTTAAAAAGATATAATTAACATAGATCACTTTTTTAGTTTTGGGTATACTACATAAAGCTATTGACTTTTGTAAGTTTATTTTATGCTGGTCATCTTAATAAATTTCCTCAGTGTTTGACATAATTTACTTCAATTATCATAAGTCTTCAAATCAGTCTTTTTCTCTTTAAATGATTGGTGAATACCTTCAGAATAAAGTTAGGAAGCAAGCAATGGTTAAAGCAGACAGCTTTGTCTTGTACCGGACTCTCAGGAGGATGCTAAGTGGTTTTCCATTAAATATGATGCTGACTCTTGTGTTGAGGTAAACATATTTATCATGTTTAGGTTTTATTAATTTATTCCTGCTTTCAAGAACATATGTGTCAAGAATGGATATTAAATTTTACCAGTTGCCTGTTTAGCATCAATGAACAAGATCTTTATGATTTTTTTGTCTTTGTATAATATACTGTGGTGAATCACTGAGCTTTGAACTGTTTACTTTTCTGCAAAAACAACCCTACTTGGATTTTCCTTGAATGAACTGTAGCAATTTGTTTGATACTACTGTATTTGGGATTTTTCTAATGACATTCATAAGTTATTTCTAAATTAAATTTGTCTATTTCCTTCATATGTGTGCTTTTTTTTTTTATTTTTTTGTGTGCTATTTTTGGTAAGTCTTAGTTGTCAGTGTTTTGTTTCGCTTCACAGAAAGAATTGAACTTTACCTAGCTAACTATGCATCTCGTTCATGTGTTCAAAATTACTTGAATAGGTCTGAGGAAAAGTCATCTCTTAAGATTCATTTCCTACATAGCTGTTAATATTTGTTATGTATTTGTCTATTTTCATGCTTGAGTTGAGTAACCATGTATATGTTTCATAGTTTGTTGCTTTTTTCTTCCAAAGAGCCTCCTATTGTATATTTATTGGTCCTGTCATTTTTCAGTTTTTATTTCATTAATTTCTTTCTTATTCTTACTCTTTCTGCTTTTCTTAGATTTATTTTGTGCTTTTTCTTTCTTCCTAAATTGAATGCTTAACTTGTTTTTATTTTCCTTCTTCCCAGTTATATATTTAATGCTATGAATTTTTATAAGCACAGCTTTAGCCACATTCCATCAGTGTTCTTGTAGGTAATTGAATTAGTTATGGTGCAGTCTAAAGTACTCTGATACAGACAGACCAAAATTCGGTGGCTTAAGTAGACAAAAGCCTTTTCTCCCCTTTCATATTCCAGAGGTAGACCAGAGGGCTTTGCCTAATCAAGGACTGAGTTCCTTTTTTCTTTTTTTTTTTTTTTTAAGGGGGAAAGGGGCAGAAGAAAAGAGAGAAGTGTTGTTGTTGTTTTAAAGATTTTATTTATTTACTCATTTGGGAGCAGGGAGGAAGAGAGGGATAAGCTGACTCCACACTGAGTGCACAGGCCAACTTGGGGCTTGATCCCAGGACCCCGAGATCATGACCTGAGCTGAAACCAAGAGTCAGATGCTCAACTGACTGAGCCCCCAGGCACCCCAAAAGAATTTTAAGGAGGCTCCACTGCAGAGCTCGATAAAGGGGCTCAATCTCACAACCTTGATATTCATGACTTGAGCCGAAATCGAGTCAGCCACTTATCCAACTGAGCCAACCAGGTGCACCAAGTTCTTTTTTTTCTTCTTGGCTCTGCCATTTTGGCAAGATTGCCCTCATCTGCTTGATCAGAGATGGATGGCTCTCATCATTGGGTTCTGGTTCCAGCCCCTGAGAAAGGGGAACAGAGGAAATGGGGATGATTTCTTTTCTAAAGATTGTGATCCAGAAGTTACCCTCATCACTTTTGCTTACATGTCATTGCCTGGAATTCTTCATATAACTGCATTTGGCACAAAGGAGTCTTAGAAATGCAGTCTGTAGCTGGACAGCTTTGTGCTCGGCTAAAAGAAAACAAAAAACAAAAACAAAACATGGTTTCTGTACCAAAAGCAAGAAGAGGAGACAATTACTAGGGGAGAGTTGGTAGATTATGCCAAAGAATGATTTTATTATTTCTGAGGTATTTTGTAATTTGGCTTTGCTTTTAATTTTCAGCTGTTTTCTTTGTTAATTTCTAGTTTTATTGCATCATGATAAAATAATATTGTCTGTTATTTCTACAATGGCAATAATTTATAAGGGCTTGTGGATATTCCACAAGCCTTTGAAAAAGTTTTCTCTGTTAGTGTATAGAATTTGGTCTACATTGGTTAGACTTTTTTTTTTTTTTTACACTAATTAGATTTTACTACCATTTGTCTTTAATATCCTTAACTTAATTTTGTCCTGTTGCATTTTAATGGCCTAAAAGACATAATGACCTCTAATACTATTGTGTTTGTATTTCTTTTTATGTTCTTGTACTTTTTAGGAAGATTGATGCTGTGTTGTTTTTGTACTCAGAAGGACAAACCACTGATTAATGTTTAGTGAGTTTCAGCAATCTCATTACCCATTTATTGGAGGGTACCTCATTCTAGCTCCAACATATATAAACAAGAAAATATCTGTGTCCCTAGGGCTTATTTTGTCTTAATTTAGGTTAAATTGTAATGTATTTCTTTAATTTGAGTGAATGTTTCTATTTTTCACTTATTACACAGGTAATTCTGACTCGAAGGACAGAAGAGGTGAGCCACTCACCTATGTCTGTTGTCCCCTTTAATAGTGTACAATATTCATCATGTTTGCTCACAGTCTGTGGTAACCTTGTGCATCTATATGGTTGTGTTTACTTTCCCTTATATTGTGTCCATATTAACCTTGTAGTGAAGAATAATAGAAATAAGTGTTCATTGTGTTTTTAAATATAGATTATGGAATCTAACAGTTATGATGTCTTTTAACAAGTAATAAAAGCTGTATCTTTATCATGTCACCTTGCTAATATCATCCTTGGTGATACTACGCCATAATTTCTACACCACAGTTAATTTCTAATGTCTAGTCAATAATTGCCTATAAACATCCTAGCTTTTTGTGTTGTTTTTCCTAGTCTATAAAGTGTTGACCTTTTGTCATTTTATATGGATTTTATGAGTTTTCACCTCTCTAGTGTGACATTCTCTATGGCTGGAGATGCTGTCAGTGATCTAAGTAGGTCTAAGCAGGGCTGCCAAATCCCTGGTCACCAGAGAACAGAATGAGTGTAGGTACTTATGTGTAGTGGCACACTTTGCTTTGGACAGTAGTAGGACTATCATCAGAGAGTGTAAGAGAAAGGGAGATCATCCAAAAGTCTTAAGAAATGATCATTGCATTTGAGTTTGGAAAATATTTATCTGTGAACCAATTTTTCTCTTATGATTTCCTATTTTATTAAATGAGCTTTCTGAGGCTTTTTTTTCTTATTCTATTATTTAACCATGCACAGTTTTTCCTGCATAATTAATAGAACATTTGAAGGCTGATGAATTTCCACTAAGTAAGGGAGCATTTGAATCAGAAAAGTAGGTTCTATAATCCTTTATGTGTTGTCCATCTGCCACTGTATTTGGTCAGGATTAATGAGGTATTATTTTATGCACAGATTTCTTTTGATTTTCTAGCTCTTAGTTTCTTTAACTCAGGAACTAGATTCTATCAAGTAGTATATTTGCTATTCACATTTGGTTACTAGATTCTCAGTACCAAGTGCAGACTTAAATAGATTAATAATGCAGTAGATAACTTATATTTGCTCCCTAAAACTTCTCTTTTCCCCAGTCTTAAAGTCAAAATGGTATAGGCTTTAAAATTAAACATACAAACTTTGATTTATTCCTCTACATAGGGTGTATTTTCTTAATATTCAGCCTTTTCTTGCCCCAATATTATCCGTTTTACATAGCTAACTAACATGGATTTTATTTATTTATTTTTTTTTAATTTTTATTTATTTATGATAGTCACACAGAGAGAGAGAGAGAGGCAGAGACACAGGCAGAGGGAGAAGCAGGCTCCATGTACCGGGAGCCTGACGTGGGATTCGATCCCGGGTCTCCAGGATCGCGCCCTGGGCCAAAGGCAGGCGCCAAACCGCTGCGCCACCCAGGGATCCCCTAACATGGATTTTAATAGTTTCAATATTGTGGTTAAAAAGAAAGGAAACTATCTTAATTATCTAGAATATTGCTAATTGTGGCATTAATATGTATTGGCACATATCCTTTTTAAGTTAAAAAATAATTTTGTATAATTGGTTTTGACTAAACAGGAAAATGAAGAGGCTTACATATTCTTTGCAATGTTGAAAACCCCAAATGTAATGACATTTTTACCAGAGCAGATCTTTAGAAGTATTTCTGTAAATTTTGATATCACATTCTAATTTTAAAACCAAATGCTTTCTGAGAAATGAGGCCAATTATTTTGAAATATTTGCATCATAATGGGTTTGCTAAGCAAAGTATGTCTTAAGCAGATGAATTAAATTGTTAAGTTTTTCTGCCTTGGTCTCTGGGATGCTTTTGAACAGCAACGGCTGGTGTTTTAATTGTCAAAACAGAAAGGAATGAAAAGGAAGGTAGACAGGCAACTTTGCTTCCTTTCTTTTGAAGTCTAAGTAACTGGTTATTTTCTCATGTGTATTCTTTTTAAAAAGCATTCCACATTAATTATTGAGTAGAACTAACTTTTTTCCTAATTGTAATAAAATATACATCATATAAATTTTCCCAACTTAATTGTATGGTTCAGTGAAATTAAGACATTGTTGAGCTGTCACCACCATCCACCTCTAGAACTCTTTTTTATAATCCCCAAGTAAAACTCTAAACATTAAGCAGTAACTCGACCCTTTCTCCCAGCCCCTGGTAACTCTTTCTGTTTCTATAAATTTGTCTATTCTAGCTACCTAATTTAAGTGGAATCACAATAATACTTTTCCTTATATAACCAGATTTTCTTTTAAAGCTTTTTTCCTGCTGTTAATTCGGATGATTTGTGTTACATATACTAAAGCATTAAATCCAGTTCTAGCATTATCTTCTGAGTACCTCTTCCCCATGAAGTCAGTGGTCATGAATATAATTTCTAGTTGTTCTTTAGTTTTTACTAATTTTACATCTTGATTTTATTAGTTTTGATCTAGAGAGAACAGACTCTGAGATAGCAAGTTTACTGGAGAGTACTTTCTCTCTACACAGCACCTTCAAAACACTGAAGGCATTAGTATTGAGGAGACAGGGGACATGAAATGTCACATGATCAGAGCAAAGGCAGCGAAGGCCTCAGTCAATCCTGCAGGAAGGTCTAGAGGTAGAATGAGCATTGCAGAGGCTTTTCCCTTTACCAGGCTACTCTCTCAGGCCAAGGACAGCTCCTGGGAAAGCACTTGCTGAGAACTGTTAGCCACTAACCCTCCCAGCAGCTATAGGAATGGGTCTTTGGTCTTGAAGAGGAACCTCTGTTTCCGTTCTCATGAAGTTTGAGCAACATAGTGATGCATACTCTCATTCAACTATTTAGAGGTTTTCCTGTGTAAGAAAACGCTACTGAGGGGACCCCTGGGTGGCTCAGCTGTTTAGTGTCTGCCTTGGGCCCAGGGTGTGATCCTGGAGTCCCAGGATTGAGTCTTGCATCGGATTCCCTGCATGGAGTCTGCTTCTCCCTCTGCCTGTGTCTCTGCCTCTCTCTCTCTCTCTCTCTCTCTCTCTCTCTCTCTGTGTGTGTGTGTGTGTGTGTCTTGAATCAATGAATAAATAAAAAAAATCTTTAAAAAAAGAAAATGCTACTGAATGATCTTGAGATTATATATATTAAGGCTGGAGAGTGAGCAGCCTAGTGGAATATTTGGAGAAGCCCTCTATGCAATGGTTAAAAGCCTGTGCTCTGGGGCTAGACCATCTGGGTTTGTGAGTTGGCGCTTAAACTTAGCAGCAGGGAGAGGTACGTGTCTGACTTCTCTGTGTGTCTTTTCACCATTTGCAAAAGAGGATAGGAACACAATTTCCTTCATAGGGTTGTTTTGGAGAAAGAAGTAACACAAATGAAGTGCTTGGCCTAGTGCTGGGTCAGCACATAGCAGTCACTCAGCAAGTGCTGGGTATCATATTGCTACTCCTACCATCCCACCATTCTGTTACTATTGATGGGAGACTAAGGAAGTCAAGAATCTTAGCTGGTCAGTCAAGACTCATGTCAAGGCCTCTTGGAGGCTAGGATTTGAGGCAACTCCCAAGGCAGGGTCATCTTGGCAGCAGTACCACTATGACTGCAGACATTCAGCTGTTCTTCTGCCCTCTACCTTTTAAACAAAGTCCTGCATCAACCCATCTCATCCCGTCTTTTATTTCAACAGCTTTTTTTAATAATAGGATTTTCACATAAAGACCTTATCACCAATAATTGTTAAGCAGGAATACAAGGTAAAGCTATTGTAACCATACTTTAAATTATTTCAGATTGGGGCATCCCGGGTGGTTTAGTGGTTTAGCGCCACCTTCAGCCCAGGATGTGGTGGTCCTGGAGACCCAAGATCAAGTCCCACGTCGGACTCCCTGCATGAAGCCTGCTTCTCCCTCTGCCTGGGTCTCTGCCTCTCTCTCTCTCTCTCTGTGCCTCTCATGAATAAATAAGTACAATTTAAAAAAATAAATTATTTCAGCTATAATAGTTTATATAACTGGTTTTTTTTAAAATCTGGAAATAGTATCCTCTAAACATTTGTGAAGGAGTCTTTGAACTACAGAGTTCTAGAACCAGACACGATAAACATTCTATGGAAGCCCAGAAACTCATTCAAGTTTCTCAGCTCTCAAATCAGATCACCTGCTCCCCCCAGCTTTCTCATTTAATACTTTACTCAAAGTTGGAATCTATAAAGGAGTTCACATTCTTGTTTAAAGAAATATTTTTTTTATCATCATAGCAAGTGACATTATTATTGTGAACTCCATAGCTTTCCCTAAGTATCTTTAATCATAGGTTCATTCAGTACCTGTTAGATGCTAAGGATTCCAGAAAGAAATAAAAAATATTCTCTGTCTCATGGAAGAAATGTGTGAACAGCAAGCATCAAGGTCTACTCAGCTACATATTATTTGGCTATATTCCACAGTAAGTGCTGCTTGAGAGTGTAAAAGACTCATGCCTGGAGAGTGGGAAGGAGGCATGGGGGTGAGCTCTGAGCAGTTTTAATTAATATAGTGACTAATGAAAATGAGGATGTGCCAGATAGGGTGAAAGCAAGGAAACGTGAAGGAGCAAGTGAGGTATTTGAGGAACTGTGCATAGTTGAGGTATTTGAGGTAGGGAGTGGCCAGAGCTAGCTGCAGCACAGTGGACCTGCTGGTACAGTGAGCACAAGGGTCAGGGTGTCTCCTGGTGATGGAAAGGAAGGAAATGACATGGTCAGATTTTTGTTTTAGAAAGATAACTCCAGAGGCCTTATGGAAGATAAGTGGGCAGTAGAAAATAGTTTCTGAATGATAATTTGGCCCAAGTCAAGATTGGGCTCAACCTAGTGGTCCGGCTCTACAGGCAACCTGATTTTTTTTTGCTGTTTTTAGAGCCAGTGTGAAGCCCTTAACATTACAACTCTGCCTTTGAAAACTGATAAATACTTCTGTCAGAAAGTGTAGGGACGAGACAAATAAATGGACTTTAGGAATTGAAGATAGAGGAATATGGCTTTTACTTCAGTGATTATTTTTGTAGTTGACCAAGGTGTGTCTGAGTCTTTAGGTGACTCACCTGTCTACATGTAAGCTTTTAGAATAACATGACCCTTTGTTTTCATGGGAAAAGGATATAACAAATAAACATCTGTTGTCCCAGAACACCATTTCAGTATTTTTGAAATGCTATCCCCATAGCCTGAGTCTAGGAAGTGAGATTTTGCAAGAGTGGATAGTGGAGAGGAGGTGGGGGTAGGGCAAAGAATAGACCATTGTGCTTGCCTTGCCAACATCAGCCTGAGTCATGCAAGGCCACCTCCAGAAGACCTCGACCAGGACAAGCCTGAGAGATGAAGTGATGACTCTGTCCATTTAGGGAGGGACCCTAGGAAAGTGATTTGATTCCTGAGCCTATCTCCAAAACTGAGATTTTACAGTGGGAACTGTAAGTTCTCTTCTGTTTTCTTTTTCCCCTCCCCTCTTCCCCTCTCCCCCCTCTCTTCTCCCCTCCCCTCTCTTCTCCCCTCCCCTCCCTTCTCCCCTCCCCTCCTATCCTCTCTTCTCCTTCTTGCTTTCTAGATTTTAATCTATTCATGAGAGGCAGAGACATAGGCAGAGGGAGAAGCAGGCTCCCTGAGGGGAGCCTGATGCGAAACTCCATCCCAGGACCCCAGGATCACAACCTGAGTCAAAGGCAGTCTCAACCACTGAGCCACCCAGGTGCCCCTCTCTCTTGTTTTCGTAATAGATCTACGTGTCCTTCCCTTACAGAGGCTTGGGGACATCGTCACTATTTGTATTTTCCTTAACTGTATCAGAAACATGGATGTAATTCAAATGTCAAAAGGTAAAATCTTACTTCCATGCCAGAGAGATGTTCTGGCCTGAAAGTTTGGAAGACTTAAAGTGGTATTGGTCCTGCAGTTTATGAAGAGTCTGGAGAATAGTGTAACTTTGTGGTTTTGCTTTAGCTTTGTAATACAGACAGGTTAATATCTGTGCTCAATTTCCTCACCGACACAACAGGGTTAATAATGGTATCTATCTTAGGGTTCTTAGGATAATTGAATGATATAATACATGTATGGCACTGTGCTCTGTGTCTGCTGTATAAATGCTAAAATATTAACTGTAATCTTTTTTTATTAATTTCTAGGTTATCTACCTAGCTGAGTCTCTTCTTGTCATATTGCTTATAGTTGTCAACTCTACTACTCTTGGTCATAAACAATACTGTACCGTTCATGCCTCCTGATATTTATTCCATCCATCTATTCATTCAGGACTTGTCCTGATCCCCCCCGCCATTTCCTCTTTTATCCTGCCTTATTTTTCTTCATAGCACTCATGAATACCTGTGTGATATATTTCTTTATTTACCTTTTGTTCTTTCTCCTTTGTTAGAATATAAGCTTCTTAAGAGTAAGGAATTTTGATTTATTCACTACTGTACCCTCAAGACCTGCCTGGCACAATAAGTCACTCAGTCAATATTGAAATGAAAGAATAAATATTGAGTGCAGGAATATCTGTGTGTGATCTTGAATCCATACCTTCCAGAAATTTGTAATTTAATGGACATATAATGAATGACTTTAAATTTATTTTTATTTTTTTTTTTATTTATGATAGTCCCAGAGAGAGAGAGAGAGAGAGAGAGAGAGAGAGGCAGAGACACAGGCGGAGGGAGAAGCAGGCTCCATGCACCGGGAGCCTGATGTGGGATTCGATCCCGGGTCTCCAGGATCGCGCCCTGGGCCAAAGGCAGGCGCCAAACGGCTGCGCCACCCAGGGATCCCAGTGAATGACTTTAATTCATTGTGATTAGTGTTATAGCAGATTAGATATATAGTGTTATGGAAGTACAAGAAATGAGCAATTACCTACAAAAAGTAGTATTTGATCTAGAATTGTGTAAGAGCAGAGGTGGTAATAACATTCTAGATAGGATTCAGTGGACTTTTTCTATCAAGAGCTGCATAATAAAGAATTTCAGTTTTTTGCAATCATACTACTGTGTTACATTTATTCATCCCTGCCTTTGTAGTGCAAAAGCAGTCAGAGGCAATATGAATACATACAGCTCTACTCCAATAACATTTTATTTATACAAACTGTCATTGGGCTGCATTTGGGCTATAGTTTCCCTGTTTTAGACAAAGGGACCTGCCTGATCCTAAAATCTGGACTGAGGTTTTCTACTAGTATGTGAGATTCTGGATGCCAAGGCCAAATCTTTTTTCTTGATATCAAGCATTTTGGAGATGTTGCTTCTTTTAAATCAGTAAGTGTAAGAAGTAGAGAGTAGTAATAGATTTACATTTCATAAGGCATTCCACAAAGTTTCCAAGAGATTGTCACACTACGACTAAGTAGGAGAATAAGGTTTTGAACTCTTAGGTTTATCTGACCCCAAAGTCCCACACTTTGGAAATCGCTTTCTTTTGTCCTCATGCTGAAATGAAAATCTGGCTAGATGAGTAATAACTCCAGGTTCAAAGTTCTTCCTAAGAACTTGGTAGACTGTGGCACCATTGACTTTGGTGGTGGTATTTTAGATGTGCAATCCTACACAAATCTGATTCTTGTTTCTCTGTAGGGAACCTTTTTTCTTCTGCTGAAAGTTTTTAAGAGTGGCTTCTGGTTGGTTGGTTGATTTCAATCCAGAGTTTCAAAAACTTTGTCAGGATGTTTTTAGGTAAAACTAGCTCCTTTTTCAATGTTGTCATTCAAACTTGATGCTCAATTTGGCCTGCTAACTTAGAAAACTTTATTGTATAATTTCTTTCCCTCCTTCCTTACTGTTTTCTTCTTTGGGAACTCCTGGATCTGTCCCACATGTCTCTTTATTGTCACACTTTTCTTCTCACTCTTACTACACTGTGTTTTGGGAACGTCCATGATTTGGTCTTTCACATTACTAATGTGTTTTTCTGTTTCGTCTTTTCTTCTGTTCAGCCTTCCTATTTGAGATTGTTTCTCCCCTAATCGTGTTTTAAGTTTCTAAGAACTTCCTTAATTCCCAAATTACTCCCTTTTTCCCCAATTTTTTTTACTGTGGTAAAAGTCACATAACAAAATTTACTATTTCAACCATCTCTAAGTGTGGTTCACTGGCATTGAGTTTATTGACACTGTTGTGCAGTCATCTCTACCATCCATCTCCATCATTCTTTTCATCTTGTAAAGATGAAAAGCTTAAAGCTCCATACCCATTAAACTGTAACTCCCCATTCCTCCCTCCCTGAGGCCCCTAGCAACCACCATTCTACTTTCTGACTGAATTTCACTATTCTAGGCACTTCATGTAAGTGGACTCATACTGTAGTTGTCTTTGGGTGACTGCCTTATTCACCTCACATGAGTCTTTAAGGTTCATCCATTTTGTATGCATGTTAGAAATTCCTCTCTAAGGAATTTAAGGCTGAAAATGTTCCATTGTGTCTGTCTACAGTTTGCTTGTCTGTTCATCCACAAATGGACATTTGGTTTGCTTCTGCATTTTGGCTATTATGACTAATGCTGCCATGAACATGGGTGTATAGATATTTCTTTGAGACCCTGCTTTCAGTTTGGGGGTATATACCCAGAAGTGGAATTGCTGGATAATATAGTAATTCTCTTCCATTTTACATTTCCACCAAGAGTGCACAAGGCTTCTAGTTTCTCCACATCCTGGCTAACACCTGTTATTTTCTGAGTTTTTTTAGTAGTAGCAGTCCCTGGTAGGTGCAAGATGGCTCCTTACTTTGTAGTGGCTTTTTGCAAGATAGCTTCTTATTTTGTAGTGGCTTTTTGAAAAAAAAAAAAAAAATCAGATCAGTGTAGTGTCCTCTTACACAAATTGCAATGTATTTTCTTTTAATTTTTAATTATTTATTTTTTTAAAAGATTTTATTGAGAAAGAATGCTTGAGCACGAGTTGGAGAGAGGGGCAGAGGAAGAGGGAGAAGCATGCCTCCCTGCTGCGCAGGGAGCCCAACTTGAGGCTTGCTCTCGAGGCTTGATTCCAGGGTTCTGGGTTCATGACCTAAGCCTGAGGGAGACACTGAACCAACTGAGCCACCTAGGTGCCCTTGCAATATATTTTTAAAGATTTATTCTATTTCTTCTCTTATGTCTGTTTCCCAGGACTACTATTTGATGTCCTTGGTATTTATGAAGGTCACTTGTAAAGCTGTGGTTGAGGTTGCTCTGGAGCATTGAGTGGATTAGCATGTGCTCACAGTAGGTATCCCCCTTCAAGAGGAGAAACAAGAACATATCCTAACCTAGGGGTTCAGTCATGGTTTAGGAAGTTGGATATAATTATCCTCTAGGTGGAGCTGCCTTTCTTTCATTTTTCCCCTCCTTCATATCTTGTGGCCTACTAGAATTATCTCAGGCCCCACCCTTGTCCTTTCTGTCATCAGGGCTGACCCAGGAAACCTCTGTGGGCTAGTGTACCTAGCAATCACATGCAATGTAAAGACCCTCTCTGGATGCCAAATCTTTTTTTTTTTTTTTTTTTTAAGATTTTATTTGTGAGAGACACACAGAGACAGAGTCATAGGCAGAGGGAGAAGCAGGCTCTCCATGGGGAGCCTGATGGTGGGACTTTATCCCAGGATCCTGGGATCACAACCTAAGCCAAAGGCAGTTGCTCAACACAGCCACCCAGGTGCCCCTCTGGATGCCAATTCTAACCAAATCAGAAAAGACATTTATGAAACAGGGATATTTAAATAGTAACCGTATATTAAATTATATTAAGGAATTAGCGTTGCTTTAGGATAATGTGATTATGTTAAGAATTCTCTCTTAGTGCTACATATTGAAGTAATTATAGTTGAAATGATATGTCTCAGCTTTGCTTTAAAATAATCTAGTAGGAAAAAAAAATAATAATCTAGTAGGGTACCCCAGATGGCTCAGCGGTTTAGCGCCGCCTTCAGCCCAGGGCGTGATCCTGGAGACCCGGGATCGAGTCCCACATCAAGCTCCCTGGATGGAGCCTGCTTCTCCCTCTTCCTGTGTCTCTGCCTCTCTCTCTGTGTCTATCATGAATAAATAAATAAAATCTTTTAAAAAAAAAAATCCAGTAGAGGGAGCCTACTGGGTGCCTTAGTGGTTGAGCTTCTGCCTTTGGCTCTGGGTGTGATCCCAGAGTTCTGGATCAAGTCCCACTTCTCCCTCTGTGTCTGCTCCTCCCCTTCTGCTCATGGTCTCTCACTTTCTCTAAAATAAGGAAATAAAATCTTTAAAAATAATCAGTGGAGTGGGTGTGGACCAGTAGTTCTCAATTCAGGGTGGTTTTCCCCTGCCAGACGACATTTGGCAATGTCTACAGATGACTTTGGTCATTACAGTTGAGGTTTTCTATTGGCACCTAGAAGGTAGAGGTGCTAGGGAATGTTGCAAACATTTTACAGTGCACATGACAGTCCCCTACAACAGAGAATTATCTGGTCCAAACTGTCATTAGCCTGAGGTTGAGAAATCCTGGTAGAGATGAAGAAAACTGGCATATAAGTGAAATGGTGAAGTAAAGTGAAAGTACACAAGGATTCATTGTAGTATTCTCTTTACACATATGTGAGTTTGAAAGTTTTGCATAATACAGAGTTTAAAAATATATTTACAACTTATATTGGAAAAAAAAAAAAAGCTAGCAGCACTCTAATCCTGCACCCTGTATGGGGTGCTGTTTTCCCAGCTGAGTTTGGATGGGGCACTATAGCTTGTTACCCAGCCTATGGATGTACTGTCCCTGCATCAACAAACCTTTGGTTAAATACTATCTCATGGGCAGCCTGGGTGGCTTAGCAGTTTGGTGCTGCCTGCAGCCCAGAACATGATCTTGGAGACCCGGGATCAAATCCCATGTCGGGCTTCCTGCATGGAGCCTGCTTCTCCCTCTACCTGTGTCTCTGCCTGCCTCTCTCTCTCTCTCTCTCTCTCTCTCTCTCTCTCTCTGTCATGAATAAATAAAATCTTAAAAAAAATAAATACTATCTCACTACCCCAAGGCCCACTCTCATCCCCAGGCCTGGTTGACTCTAAGCTTGCGATATTTCCAGGCCCAGACTGGTTGAACTAGTGCTCACCTTTGAACTGGAGGCTCTGTAGCTCTGATTGATCTCTGCAACAGTCTAATCCCTCTGCATGGTCTTCTATAAATCCCTGGTTTAGGTCTACTAATGCCACTCTTTCTTGCCTTCCAGATACACTTTTATTTATTTATTCATGAGAGACACAGAGAGAGAGGGGGCGGGGGGCAGAGGCCCAGGCAGAGGGAGAAGCAGGCTCCATGCAGGGAGCCCAATGTGGAACTCCATCCTGGGTCTCCAGGATCAGGCCCTGGGCTGAAGGCGGTGCTAAACCGCTGAGCTCCCCGGGCCACCCCAGATATGCTTTTCATTCATTAATATATCTATATTTCCTCTAGCATTTCAACATACTTTTGGGAAGAAAGAAGTAAAATTATGGATTCAGTTCACTATCTTGAGCCAGATGTCTCTAATTACCTTCTTTTAATGCCTGGTGTGCACTCCTTTGTGATTAGCATTTAACAAAGACATATTTAAAAAAAAAACAAAAACAAAAACAAAGACATATTTAATGATAAATCATTAATCTAGTTTGTTTAGTGCCAGATGTGTGAGAAATTCTGGGTTTTAGGTATATGGTGAGAAAGAAAGCAGATATGTAATTCTTGACCTTGTGGAATTTATGGTATAAAGAGGAACACTTATTAATCAACTGTACTCAAATAAATATATAATTACAAAGTGTGGGAGGTATTATCAAGGGCAATAACAGTGCCTCGTTAGAATAACAAGGAAGATAATAGCTGATACTGACTGCAAGTACATAATGTGTGCTGCTTATTGCGCCAAGAATTTTATATGAATGATCTCATTTAATCTTCAGATAACTTATTTTAGCATTAAGGAAATTAAAATTTAGGATTGTAGTTAGTTTTAGGAAGTTAGGAGAGACCTGTCTGGGAAAAGTAACACTTAAAATGAGAACTGGATGACTAGGAGGTAGCCAAGCAAAGAATGGAGGGAGGCTATGTAAAGCAGAAAGGAGTAATGTATTTGAAGGCCTAAGGAAGGAATGAACTCAGCATGGTGGCCAAAGTGGAGTGAGTGCAGCAGGAGATAGTGGAGGAGATAGGTCAGGAAGATCATTCTCGGCCAGGGTAAGGATATTAGATTTCATTCTAGAACCAAAAGGTTTTGTTTGTTTAGTTTTAAGATTTTATTTATTCATTCATGAGAGACACACACAGAAAGGCAGAGATATAGGCAGGAGAAGCAGGCTCCCTGCAAGGATCCTGATGCAGGACTTGATTCCAGGACCCCAGGATCACAACCTGAGCCAAAGGCAGATGCTCAGCCACTGAGCCACCCAGGTGCCTCTAAAACCAAAAGGTTTTATGTGAGAGGAACATGATCTGGCTTGCCTTCTTAGAGACCATTCTGCCTGCTTTGTGGAAAATGGATTGGCATTGGACAGAGGCTTACTGTGATCCAGATAAGAGAAGATAGGGAGTGAGACTACAGTGATGGCAACAGAATCGAAAAAGGCGGACAAATCATTGATTTTAGCCCTAAACCACTTGCAACTGGGTTGGATATAGATGATAAGTAAAAGGAGATCGAGGGGGATACCCACATTTCTTACTTGAGCAGCAGGGTGGATGGCAGTCCTTATCACTGAATGGTGAGGGGAAGGCCTTAAACACATGAAGTTTGCATTGCCTGTGAAATTTAAGTGGGATGACACGTAGACTCAGAAGAGAGGTCTGAGCAAGCATTGCAAATGTGGGAATTGCTAGTGTATCATTTGCACTTACAGCCATCTGTCTGATCAGATCAGCTAGATAGAGTGCAGAGAAGAGTGCTAGGGATGGAGCCCCAAGGAAGGCAGACTCTTTGAGGCTGGTGTTAGAAGAGAAACAGAAAAAAAATAAAGAAGAAGAAGAAGAGGAACAGCTAGTGAGGATAAAATGAGATGGAGCAGCCAACAGATAGAAAATCAGAAGCATGTTGTGGAAGCCAAGAGATGAAAGCTCTTCAAAAAGGAGTTAGCCAGTTTGCTTATTTTCAGATGAGAGCCACATGCCAAGGTGTGTTTGAAAATTGCCATCAACAAAGAAGCATGGTATAATACCTCCTATCTCTTAAAAAAAAAAAAAAAAAAAAAAACCTTTCCATTCCACATCTCCCTCCAGTTGCTCTTACTTCTCTCTGCACCTGTTTATAGTAGAAGTCATCACCTCAAATAAAAGAGTCTGGTATCTGTTTTCCCTTTCCATCTTTATATCACTGCATTTATGCTTCTTCACCAACTACTCAACTAAGATCACTCTTAAAAAGGTCACCAATAGCTGCTGTCTTGCCAAATCCAGTTTCACTTCTCTGTAAAACTCACCTACTTAATCTGTCAGTAGTATCTGATTGAGTTAATTACCCTCTCCTTGAAAAACTTTTTTTGACTTTTTTGACACCATATTCTGGATTACTTCTACCTCATGACTGCTGCTTATGAGTCAATTTAGTTAGCTGATCTTTTAAAAGACTGTAAATCCTGTTAAATTTCTGCCCTATTCAGAGCCCTCCAATCACATAGTGCTTCTCATCACATTCAAAATTAAATCTATACTGCTTACCATGGCCTACAAAGGCCCAAGTCTCCTGGCTCCTGCCTACCTACCTCTCCCGTCACGTCCTGTACTAAAACTGGCCTTCGTTCTATTTCTTGAACCTACCAAGCTGCCAAGGGGTATTATGCTTGCTATTCCCTGTGCCTAGAAAGTTCTTTGCCCAGATCTTTGCATGGTTTACTTCTTCATGTTATTTGGACCTTTCCTCAGTATAAGCGCTTCAGACCTTCCCACACTACTCTAAAATAACTCCCTCCAACCCATCCGTCTCTAACCCACTACTCTTCTTTCCTTCATAGCACTTGTCCCTAACTGAAATTGTATGTTCACTTGTTTCTGAGTAGTGTGCTGCTGCTTCCCTTAGAATGTAGGCTCACACATCCCTCGTCTGCTTGATCACTGCTCTATTCCCAGAGTCTGGAGCAGTGCCTGGCATACAGTTACTGGTCAAAAAGACAAGTCATTGAAGTAACAGTAATGGATGTAATTCAGACCATATGTGACAAGATTGACCTTTACATGGGAGGGACATGCCCTCCCTTTAAGCAGAAGGGGAAATGGTGAAGATAGTTACAAACTCACATTGGTTTTTTGGTTTATGGTGGGGATATGGGACTGGGGAGGATGAGTTAGCACCTGGTCAGCTGCCATGAGAAAGGAGGCTAAGTATTGGGTGGATAGAAAGCCAGGCTCTGTGGAATGAAGGGAGGAGTTGTTCTATCTCCAAGCCAGATATCGCTCTAGTTGGACTGTAAAAGGTGCCTGTGGAAAGAGATAGAACAAAGTACCCAACATTCTTAGATACATAGTACTTGAGGATCTAACAATATCTCATTGCTTTAATCAGGAGCAGTATTTTCCATGCTAGGAAACCATTTGGGTTTACAATAGAGAAACTGTCCTTTTTTCTTCTTCTCCTGTCCTCCTCTAGATGGAGCCCATTGAGGCTGGGACAGAGCACATGGTTGGCCCTGCACACCCAGCTTGCCATTAGGATTGATGTGTTCATACTTTCAAATATATGAGTAATTTTTGTGTGCTAAGCACTGTTTCAAGCTCTATAGCAATGAAGGAAACAAAGTCTCTGCCTTCAGAGGGCTTTTATTCTAATGCAGGGAGACAGAGAGTAAACAATTATACAAGTTAGAGATGGATGTGTGTATCACCCTAGGTCCTCATCCTATCCTTTCCCTTGCCTTCTACCTACAGTGGTCCTGGGGTGGCCATGGGAAATGTTCTCTCACTCGCTCAAGTTGTCCATACCTTGCCGTCTACAGAAGCATTGCATGAGCCCTTCTTTCTTATCTGGTTGTTTCCCTGAGCATCTGACTTGACCCTTCCATTGCACACAGTGGTAATGATGTGTTCTCTCTTGATTTCAGATGAGACGCCAATTATTGCAGTGATGGTGGCCCTGTCCTCTCTGCTAGTGATCGTGTTTATTATCATAGTTCTGTACATGTTAAGGTGAGCGTGCTAAATGCTAAGGTGAGAATGCTAAAGTTTCTGCATTCTTGTGGACTCTTTTTCAATACCCCAGGGTCTCAGTGAGCCCACACGGTTCAGAAGATAGTAGGATAAGGACAGTGAATGGAATAGAGGGGAATGGTTTATGATATACTAAGCTTAAAATTCTACATAGAAATGGTTTAAAAGCTCCACATAGTTTTCCTCAAGACCCAGCCTTACCCTTTGCTTCCATCTACCCAAATCCAGTTCCCCAACTCTAGTTTGACCTAAAGCCCAGGATGGTGGTTTGAGGTTGAGGGAAGAGCTGTATAGTTTGTGTTATTACTGATAGGTGATTTAAGATCCTCAAATCTAGCTCTATTGAAGCACCCCTAAAGGTACCCAGCTGGAGAGGATGTGATAAATAGAAACCTACTCTATTTCTACTTGGGAGGTTTGGGACAAACCTAGGATCTAAGATCCCTGGCCATGGTGTGCTAAACTGAACTGTGTGAATTATAGAGTTCCCCTTTCTGACTTTCTTCAGGGTCCTCTAGATATTAGTACTCAAACAGGGAGAAAAAACAAGGAAGGGGAACCCAGGGGAAAGAAAAAGGAGATGCATTTTTCCTCTTTCTGCTGAAGTTACTGCCCTGGCTAATTGGGATTAACTCCACCCTTATCTTTGGCTAAAGCTGCTCTCTGCTCCCTCCGTTCTTTTGCAGGGATAAAGAGATGGGAACCTTATACAGCCCTACAATCTGTCACGTGTCTCTACCATTCTTCAGGAGACTTGTAGCCAGACCTGTGCCCACCGAGTCTGAAGCTCTGGGCTTCTCCCTGATTGCACTGGGGAAATACCAGGATTTTAGTTTGATAGGGATATTCTTATCTCCTCTCCACTGTATTCTACCCACTTACCCCTCTCTACCTGGTTTGGCAGTCCTCTCCAGTGGGTCCTGGAATTAGAGCCATACAGAGGAGCCAGACAAGCCAGAATATACTATATGACACCTGGGTTGGATTCTAGCATGCTGAGGATGAGCAGGAACATCCAGAGGCACTCGGCCACCATGGAATGAAATTGCCTCAGCATGTACAGGGCTTGTCTCTAAAAGAACATGTTTATTTGGTAAAGGAGATTTAGGAAGCTGAATTGATATGTGGAAATATAACCAGTGGTTGGTCTCTCTTAACTCTGTGCTTACTTTTTCACTGTGAACATTTTCTCATTAGGTTTAAGAAATACAAGCAAGCTGGAAGCCATTCCAATTCTTTCCGTTTATCCAATGGCCGCACTGAGGATGTGGGTAAGGCCCCCCTTAATAACCTGGGGGACCTTAATGGAGAAGAAAATCAAGAAATTAGGGGTGTTCTCATTCTAAAAGGGGTGGGGGGAAGACTTTTGAAGAAAGAGTCCTAGTTCTTGGAGGCCTGATGCATGAGATAGAATCCCCAGTTTGATCTCCAGAGCACCTGACCAACCTCCCTCCTTATATACTGCAGAACCCCAGAGCGTGCCACTTCTGGCCAGGTCCCCAAGCACCAACAGGAAGTATCCACCCCTGCCCGTGGACAAGCTGGAAGAGGAGATTAACCGGAGAATGGCTGATGACAATAAGCTCTTCAGAGAGGAATTCAACGTGAGTTCTTTGCTGAGGCTGGTGTGTCAGCAGGGAGGAAGGCAGACTGAAGGTCAGCCCTTTTGAGTCATGGGGTAGAAAACAAGTTTCTAAGGGTTAAGAGGTGAGAAATTTTCTACCAGGTTCATTTGACTCCTTTCCTGTGTGATCATAGACAGGAAATGAAATAAGATTTCTCACCTCTCTCATCTACCCATTTATCCATTCATCATCGCATCTGTTACTTTGCTGAATAAATACTTATCAAGCATCTAATATGTGCTAGGTGCCAGGGATTTGCTGGGAAGCAAAAACAGATCCAGTCCCTACACTCCAGGAACTCAACTGGTGGTCTGGTAGGGAAATCCCCATAAACAAGACCAGAAATAACTATTTAAATTCAGACAGCATTATAGGACATGAAAGACTGGTGCATAGTAGTAGGAGGTGGCCTTTTAGAGTCTGGAGCAGGGGTCCCATCATGTCTTAAATAATAGACAGTAGGAGTAAATCAGTATAAAAATGAGGACCATGGAAGATCACCAGGCAGAGGCCTCATGTGGGATATATTTGTATTTTTTTTCATAACTACCTTAAGGAAGCTGAACATGTTTGTGGATCTACCAGTTTTGATCCCAGTTCAGAACTTCCTTGAAGAAATTATGTTTTAATTGAGACCTAATCTTAGGCAAGGACATTGGAAAAGGAGAGCGGGGAATGTTCCAGGCACTAGAAATAGCCGGAGCCAAACATCAGTATTGAGGGTGGGTAAGAGAAGGGCACATTCAAAAAAGAAAGAAGGGCTATGTGTGGCTTAAGGGCAGAGGCTTGTGGAGGCAATGAGAGAAGAAACTGGAAGATGAGGCTAGACTGTATATGTGGATTATCATGAGAGAGGTGTAAAGCCATGGACCAAACAGACCTTATAAAAAGATCTCTGGCTGCTAAATAGAAAAGCTTCCATGGGGAGACCAGAATAGATGCAGGGAGTACAGTTAGGGGCTGCAACAGTGTTTAAGAGCGGAGGTGCTGATGGCGTGAGGTGGTACTGATGGGAGAGGGGGGTGGACATGGAGTAGTTAGTTGTTCCAGGTCTAGCTAGCTCACCAGCTTGGGTGTGAGCCGACTCCGTCTCCTTTACATCTCCCGCTCAGTTGCACATCAGCTTGGCCTCTTAGGCTGACTCCCATCCTGTTGCCAAAACTTCCCCAGTTCTGAGTGCCATGTGAAGGTATTACAAGGTCCAACAGGGAAAGGATGACTGTTTTCTTCCTGTGTGTCTCTTTTTATCAGCAAGGAAAACTTTCCCAGGAGCTTCTGAAGACTTCCTGTTGCATGCTCCTTAAGTCAGTCACAAGCAAGGAAGAAATAGGCTTACTGCAGCTGATTCAAATAATGCAGATGATTCCTGTGTCATGTAGGGGAGAGGCAGACGACCCCACAGAATGAGAGCCATACTAGCAAGGAGGAAAGGAGGGATAGTTATTGGGTAGGTGAGTCACCATTCTTTTCTGTCACCGAAGGACTTAGGGGAGTGGAGAGTGATGTGGTCTTTGCACTCAGAGAAAATCACTAACAACAGAGTGGAGAATGGATAGGAAGGAGGCAAAAGTTCAAATAGGAGACCGTTTACTAGACAGGAGTTAATGGGATAACTTGGACTCATTTTTTGGCTGTTAAAAACATGGCACCTTTTTTTTTTTTTTTTAATATGGCACCTTTTAATGCTCATTATTGATTGAGAACATTCACCTCATTCCCCAAGATAACATCCCAGCCTTAGCACCAGAGCAAGGTCTCCAATAGACACTCTACTGTTTCATCATCTAAAATGCCCACTGCTTCTGCATAATAGAGTATGTGACCCTGTGGCCAAACTTCTTTGTTTGTGAAGTGAGCTTTTTATTTGGAAAATCTTGCCAGAGTTGAGGCAGTCTGGTAAATTCCTGCATGCAGGTGGTGTTCCTAGAGGCATGGTAGGCAAATTGAGACAAATATTGTGGTCAGAGCCCATTGCCATGCTACCATGGCCACTATATTCATGGGCTCATTGGGCCAGCACTGGGGTAGCCAATGAAAGAGCTGAGCAACATCTCCTAGGTTTTTAACAGTACTGTCTGCTGAGTATACACATGGAGTATGATTATTTCCTGTCTTTCTTGTTCCAGTTATCTACCACCCAGGGATTGGTTTAGATTCTGACCTCCAGTGAGGTAGTGTGATACCTTGCTTGAAGTTCTGTTTCCTGGAAGGATTTCTCTTTTATACTTCTTCAGAGTCATCCCTTATCCCATAGCAGTCCACTTCCAGAGTGGGCCAGTCTGTCTCACAGAACCATTTGTGCACTAGGCTGGACTTTTTTTGTTCATTAACTGTTGATATCCTTGGGAAATCACTTGTGTCTGTTGAAGGAGTGGCTATATGGCAAGCGTTATGGACACATCGCTTCCATCTGGTAGTGGAATTCTGTTGGACATGTCCAGATTTATGGCCAATGGAATCCTGTAATACTTAGTTGTTGATGGGCAGCTGAAGCCATTTGGATATCTAGTAACCTGTGGTCAGGCATATAGTCTCTACCAGAGCGTAGTGCTAAGCTGGGAACATGATCTTGCTGATAGGATTATGGTTTTGTCCCCAAATCCTAAAGTTTTTCATATGATTTTCCTGCTCAGCCTTAAACACAGACACTTAGGGCCTGAGAAGATCAATCAGAACCTATTTCTCTGTGGTGTGGGTTAACTGGACAGCCTTTATTTTTCACATCACTTAGTAAATGAGTCACAACAGGACACCAGCATGTGGTATGTGCTGTCTTCAAAATCCAAAAATGGCTCAGCAAGCATGAGTCTTTCCTGAGGGATGGAGGGGAAGGAACAAGGAGCAGCAACATGTCTTTTACACTGGAGGGGATAGCCTGACATGCCACATGCCTTTGACTTTCAGAAAACTTGGCAGAAGTGGCAGGCCACTGTGTTTTCAATTTTTACGTCCAGCCAGTACATCTAACATACATAAATTCCTGCTCTTCAAGTCCTGTCAGCTTGATGTCATCAGCATAGTTGTCAGGGTGATGTTCTATGAAACAGACAAAATCCTGATGAACCAGATCACATCAGAGAGATGTCAAGATGATTTATTACTGAGGCTGCTCCTGCCACACGGATGGAAACTGCTTCTTGTAGTCTTTGTGCGCCATAAAGGAAAAATAATACAGCTATTAATCAATAGCCGTATTCCAGGTACCAACGGTTATGTTAATCTATAGAAGAGAGAATGCGTCCTGAAAAGCACCTGCCAATTTGCAGCTCCACATGATTCGATTTGTATGTTATAATCCACTGACATCCTTAAACACCGTTGATTTCTTATGCTAGTCTTTTGTAGCTTGCGTGTGGGGAGGTGGTAATAGGAAGCATCAGAATGGCTAATACTAGTAGTCACGTAGCACTCCCTAAACTCACACATGTAAATGTATTATTTCATACTGCAACTTGTAATCTTCTGTAGCATTGAGGACCTCTCTAATTCATCTTAGCCTTTTGGTAAAGAGATTACTTCTCCAGCTTGCATTTGCTCTTGCTACTTTAATGGTCCTTCTTATCCATTGGGTTAAGAGACCAGTGTGAGTATTCTGCCACTTGCCATAGAGAGCTATTGCAACCATGCATTGGCAAAATAGGTAGTTTCTGATTTAAGTACAGTTTGGGCCAAAACTCCTTCCATCACCAGGCCAGCAGAGGCTCCATTCTAACTAGCATAAGATAGTGGCATTCTGGGTTCCTAGGAATTAGGTAGCTCAAGGCCAGAACCTAGTAGATCACAAAAGGTTTATCTTCTTTAACCAGTGGAGTTACCATGATAAATGGCTATAGATTCTTAAGGGAAGATGAAGAGGAAGTTCATGGTGCATGAGTGTTGATGTTACGTTCTTCCTTACACATGCCTAACATTGAAGGGTTCTGGGTTGTGGACTGACCCACGCTGGGAGTTGGATGTGAAAGGGCCCTTTCTGTAGTTTGGCGGTCTAGTCAGACCTCCTTAATTGATTTGTGCTGGCGGCCTCCCATTTGTATCACTGGGAGCTTCACAGTAACTTAGCCAGAACTAGAGATGTCTGAGCCCTGGTGACTATGGCCGCTGAGACTCCTTCCATCCCACTAAGATCGAGAATCCCATTTTGAAGCCAGTCCCTTCCACCGGCATCTCACTCTGGTAAAGACAGTCAGGAAAGCACTTCTGAAAGATTTCAGTGCTTTCCTCACATGTGTGCCCTCTCTGGCAAGGCATGTGTTGTGGATCCCATCAGGGACATAGCGAAGGTGTCAGTAGGAAGATTGAGCCTCTTGGAACCTCTGTAACACTGATATCCCCCCACTTTGTGCCAGGGGCTTTCTGGCTTTCCATCATTATCTACCTAAATTTAGTATTTAGTCCAGGTTTCAATGGCCAACCTAGCCTGCCATTTTTTTTTTTAATTTTTATTTATTTATGATAGTCATACAGAGAGAGAGAGAGGCAGAGACACAGGCAGAGGGAGAAGCAGGCTCCATGCACCGGGAGCCTGATGTGGGATTCGATCCCGGGTCTCCAGGATCGCGCCCTGGGCCAAAGGCAGGCGCCAAACCGCTGCGCCACCCAGGGATCCCTAGCCTGTCATTTTGTGGCCAGTTTCCTGAGCTGTTACACTACATGCAGAAATTCGGTTAACCATACCATAGCTAGAAATTTGGCCTTGTCTGAAAATGATCCTCTTCCTTCCTTGGTCTAAGATTTCCAATATCTGTATCAATAACTATTCCTATGATTTTTGATGATCCAACTCAATGAATTCCTACGGTTTCCTCTAAGTATTAGCTCTTTGCTTTTCTTTTTGTGTGTTTTAACCTCCACATTGTGTTGTGCTTGCATCCTGATTATCCATGAGCGATGAGAGTTGAGTCTTGGGGCACTTGTCTTCCTCATGAAAGGAATGCACGGTAGAGAGCATACTAGAGAGTTTTAGAAGTTGGCTTTCTCCAACTCCTCTATTTCAGCACCATTGTTGTTTCACTTAAGGCCCTGGCCTTTCACGTGAGTGGCCCAGGAAACATGGGAATCCCACTGGCATTAACATTCAGCAGCTGGCAAAATACTGAAATCTTAACATTTGGCTCAGCAAAATACGTGATACAGGAAGACCCTAAGTTTTTTGCTGTCTTTGGAGATAAGCATTTGATACTAGAGCTTGTCTTTTCCTTATTTCATTATCTATATCTAATATTATCAGAATTACCCTACCTCTTGGTTTCAACATTCCTCATTGTTTGATTGGGATATTCCCTACCTTGTTACCACCAGCTAGAACATAACCCAGGTGACTACAAGTAATAACCTAAGTAACTGTTGTGCAGTTGTTACAGTTGTGAACCAGGAGTGGCTTGCTCTTTTCCCATCCTGAAAACTGGTTGATAGTTCTTTTCCCTTCAGCTGAACCCAGTAACCAGGTACACATCACCTACATTTCCCCTATCAGTCTCCCAACCCAACCCCAACCCCTCTCTGATATGAAACTGCTAACTCAGTTAAGGTTTTGTTTAAAAACAATTTGAAAAGTCAACTCAAGCATATTGAGAAAAAAAAAAAAAAAAACCCACAACACCCCAAACCATCAATTGGGAAGACTCTGGGAAAGCTTGACAGAATCGAGAGCCAAGGTGGACTACCAAACCTTGGGCAGAAAAATCCTATCCTGGTGGCCCTGGGGCCCTCTAGGGAAATCTGGTTGCTTTTTTGGTTTCACAATCCTGGGAATCTGGTTTGGCACAGTGCAGCTCAGATGCGACTGCGCCTGCATCCAGGCCTGGCAGGGAAGGGAAGGAAAGGAACAATACTTAGGGCAAACATTCCAATTTGTGTCTACTATCAATAATATGCTTATAATCATGAGTTGAGAAGGCCTTTTTAAGCAAAACACAAGATTCAGAAGCCACAGTGGAATAGATTGGAAGGTAATAAAATATGAAATATTCCTATGAAAAATGACACCATAAAAATGTGGCCAGCTGAGAGCCTCAGTGGCTCAGTTGATTAAGTGTGTGCCTTCAGTTCAGGTCATGATCTCAGGGCCCTGGGATCACACCCTGCATCTGACTCCCTGCTCAGTGGGGAGCCTGCTTCTCCATCTCCCTCTGCCTTTCCCACATACCCCCACACACACCCCCAGTCATGGGCACTTGCATGCTTTCTCTTTCTCTCTCTCTCTCTCTCTCTCTCTCTCTCTCTCTCTAAAATAAATAAAATCTTTAAAAAGTGGCCAACTGGGGGATCCCTGGGTGGCGCAGCAGTTTGGCGCCTGCCTTTGGCCCAGGGCGCGATCCTGGAGACCCGGGATCGAATCCCACGTCGGGCTCCCGGTGCATGGAGCCTGCTTCTCCCTCTGCCTGTGTCTCTGCCTCTCTCTCTCTCTGTGACTATCATAAATAAATAAAAATTAAAAAAATAAAAATAAAAAATAAAAAGTGGCCAACTGGGAGAAACTGTTTGCCACAGGTAGAGAGTTTTTCATAATATATAAAAAGCTGTTACAAACCTGTGAAGCAAAAGTAAACATTGTAATAGAAAAGTTAATAGCTTACAGAAAAAAAGCAAATGGTCTATAAACATATGAAAAGCTCAACTAAATATAATAATCAAGGAAATCTAGATTAAAACTAACCATTATTTTGGGCCTGTTAGAATTGAAATTTTAAGAATATTGATATCAAATATGGGCAAATGTATGGGGGTACAGATATTCTTTTTTTTTTTTTAAAGATTTTATTTATTTATTCATGGTAGTCACACAGAGAGAGAGAGAGAGAGAGAGAGAGAGAGAGAGGCAGAGACAGGCAGAGGGAGAAGCAGGCTCCATGTACCGGGAGCCTGACGCGGGATTCGATCCCGGGTCTCCAGGATCGCGCCCTGGGCCAAAGGCAGGCGCCAAACCGCTGCGCCACCCAGGGATCCCAGGTACAGATATTCTTATGCACAAGTAGGGCAAGTTTAAATTGGTATAGCATTAGAAGGATGATTTGGCAGTATCAATCAAATTTTAAATGTTTACACTATTTGACCTAACTTTTGGGACTCTGACAGAAAACCAAATATGTATTTGTACAAGGTTGTTGATTACAGCATTATTTATAATATCAAAGAAAATAAAATGAGAAGCAAAAATCTGTCAAATAGCAGATTGGCTAAATGATTTCTTGCATCTGTTATAAAATTCTATACTACCATTAAATTAAATGTGTTTCTCTAGGTCTCTAAGTCATTGTTATGGGAGAAAAGACATTGCAGAGACTATACAATGTATAATCCTCCTTTTAAAAAAATACTTTTTTTACATTTCTTTTTTTAAGTAATCTCTACACCTAACATGGGGCTCAAACTCACAACTCCAAGATCAAGAGCCGCATGCTCCACCAACTGAGCCAACATGTGTCCCTCAAAATATTTTAAAGTCTGGAAGAATACTGTGAGCTATGAGCAGTGGCTTCTCTACAAGGGGTAGAGGAATAGAGGACATGAGAGACATGATAGGGAACTTTTGACTTTTTACTGAATTATTTGACATCTATTTATTTATTTATTAATTTTACTTTTAATAAGCATATTCTTTTCATAGCATGTTAAAAAGCAAAGTTTTTTAATATGGGAAATGAAACTAGTGGAGCTCATCTTTAGCATAATATCCACTGTACTTTAATGTTTAATGGATTTATAGCATGTAGAATAAAGAGTTAATGTCCCCAACGTGAGCTGTGCCAGGAGGCTTGTGATCAAAGAATATCACTAAATGGGAAGTTGTTCTGGAGAAAAATTGGACCATAGAGGTGAACAGCTGAAGGAATAATAAGCATAGGACATGACAGCTGTTTTCAGATATTTAACAGGCTAAAAGGAGAGTGTTTAGCATTTCTGTGAAGCCCCACAATGGTTGAAAGTTCCAGGCGATGGCCTTCATCCTAGAGTTATAAACTGGAATATTTTTATTGATCAGCTTTTGTCTTAGAAGCATTGAGTTTATCTAAAAGAAACACCTTGAAAAGTCACTTATTGAGGTTCCCTAAAGCATGTTCAAGGTTTAAAAAAAAAAAAGCAAAATTCAGTTAGCTTGAGAAGGGGATAGGTGACAGAGAGGGAAGAGTGTAGACAGTGAGATGGTCCAAATCTATGCATTGCAAGAGTGACACCCTCCCCCCCTGCAAGTCTGTGTCCTTGTAGAGACAGCTTAGTTCTCGGACTTCCAGGTGGAGAAGCATGTGTGTGTAATTTTTTGAGAGAACTGTGTGGCATCTGAGAGAGAGGGAGGTAAAATAGCCTCTACATTGATGAGTTGTCCCTAAATAAATGAATCAGAGCCAAAGGCCTATGGGAATCAGCAGGAACTGTGTCACGGTCTTTGGAATTCAGTAGTCCAGGGAATTGGAAGTTAAGGGTTTCCATGGGACAGAGAAGGCTTCAGCTGACCTCTGGGTTTTCCATCAGTCAGTACAAGGGAAATGTGTATCTGGGTGTTGGGTCCTTCTAAACAGAACTTTCTAAGATGTGATGAAGTGCCTTAAAAAGGAATAGATTCCAGAGTGCTCAGGCACTGATGACTACCAGGTTAGAGTGTTTGCAGGAGAATTCGGATTTAGAAGAGAATGAAACCCAGCATTGGACTGGAGATCTTAGCACAATGAGGCAAGAAAAGAAAGGTATTAAGGATTAGAGAGGAAGAAATAAAATATACATTTTTTTTTTTTTTTACAGAAGATAATATTGTCCTTGGAGAAATCCAAGTACTCATCAGATAAATTATTAGAATTAATAAGTTACTTTAGCAAGGTTGATAAATTAAAAAATAAAGCATAAAAATTAATGCATTTCTATACATGAGCCACAATCGGAAAATCTAATAATTTTTAAAAGATGCCATCTAAAATGTAGAGTACTTAGGAATAAATTTAACAAAATATTTGTGAAATCTTTGGAAAGAAAAAATTATAAAATGTTTGAAGACATTAAAAAGCCCAAACTCATGAAGAGTAAGATCAGTGGATTAGAAGGCTCAGTATTGTAAAGATGTCAATTCTCCCCAAACTGATATATAGATTCAATGCAATTCCAATAAAAATCCCAACAGGTTTTTTGTGGAACTTGACAAGCTGATTCTAAAATTTATATGGAGGAGAAAAGATTCAAGAATAGCCAAGACATTCCTGAAGAAGAAGAACAAGGTGAGGAGACCTGCCTTACCAGATATAAAGAGTTATTATAAAATTAAGACAGTTTTGTATTGGCACTGGGATAGATGGATTGACCATTGGAACAGAATAGCCCTAAGGCCAATTCATGTGTGAGTGGAAACCAATTTATGGCAGAAATGCTGTGGCAGTTTTGGTGGGGGAAAGGATGGTCTTTACAATGAGTAGTGCTGGGACAGTTGGGTAACCCTATGGGAAGAAATGAAATTAAATTATTGTTTCATACCAAACAAAAAATTGGTCCCAGTTGGTATAGACACTGAAATTTAAAAAACAAAACAGTGAAACATAAAGACAATAATAGAGGGAAATATGCTTATGATCTCACAGCAAAAAAGGATTTAAGATTTAAAATATTGACAAAAGGAAAGATCAACTTGACTCCATAAATAAAATATGATAAAGGAAATGAAATGGCAGGCTACAAACTTAGTAAAATGTATTTGTAACACTTGTACTGACAAAGGATGAGTATATATAAAGAATATATAAAGAACTCCCACAAATTAATAAGAAAATAAGCAATCCAGTTGAAAAATAGGGGAAACACTTGACTAGGTACTTCACAGAAGAGGGAACCCTGTTGACCAGTAAACAATGATGGTGAATCTCATTAGTAATCAGAAATGTAAATTAAACCTACATTTGATATATTGAAAGTCTGAAAGTAGCAAACGATGGTGAAGATCCAACTGGAATACTTTATATTGCTGATGAAAGTATGAATTTGTACAACTATCACAAAAAACCGTTTGACCTTATCTGGAAAGGTTAGATTCTCATACTTGAAGTGATTGTACATGTGCATGAGGAAACACATGCAAATTAGTGTTCAGAGCAGGATTGTTAACTGTAAACAACCCAAATATTCATCAGTAGTAGAATGGATAAATAAATGTTGGTATGGTCTTAAAACAGAGTGCTACAGAGTAGTCGAAGTAAATGAACTTTGGCTACCTAGTAGAATAGCCTGAATGAATCTTCAGAATATAATGTTGGGCAAGAAAAAAAGTCATACTTGATTACACTTCCACTTTTATATAAAAAAAAAATAGACTGAACAAAGAATATGTATATTGTTTGAGGATACAAAATGTATGGGATACAAATAAAGTAATGTGATGATAACACAAAATTCTAAGTTTACTTGTGGGAGTTAAAAAAAAAAAAAAAAAGGATAGGAAGAGGAAGGGCCCAAAGAGAACTTCTAAGTTAAATTGTGTGATGGATATCCTTCTTTTTTTTTTTTTTTTTTTACAAATGTAGACTTTGAAAAACAATTTTTTTAAAAAAACCTGACATTAAAAAAAATGATTTCATACATAGCTTTGTCCCCAGTAAAGGCTTAAGCAAGGGATGAAATGGTCTTTGATGCCACCTAGTGTTCCTAGAGATTTTAACATCTGGTAGCCTTCTGCGTCAAGCTGCTTGCACCTAGCTCTGTGAGCTAGATTTTTCAGAATAGAAAATAAAAGAGTAGGGTTCACTTTGTTTCTATCCCTGCCATAGGCTCTTCAGTCTGACTCTTTGCATGTACCACCAAGTTCTCTAGGGCAGGCTTCTTTTTCTTTTGCCAAACAGTGGCTCCTGTTTCTTCCTGACTCTCCTTTTAGGGGTCTCAGCCTGGCTGGAGACCCAAGTTTTTCTTCACATTGACTGTGGGGAGCTAGGAATGCTGATAGGACTATGAGGTATAGTCATTGTCATAACTGACCCCTGAGGACTATTTTCAAGAGTCTTGCTATCACTACTTCTGCTCTATGTCGTTTTAGACAAGGGTGTACAGGAAAAATAATTCCTCTGGCTTAGTCATGAGAGCTTTAAAAACTTGTGTCTCATCCTGTCCTGTATCAGGGTGGAAACCTGTGGAAATATAGCTTGTCTGGAAGAAGGCAAAGCAAAAGTAAACTGAGAAATTCCAGTCTTAAGTGAGGTCTCTGTTTCATGTGTAAGAGTCCAGCCCAGGAAACTCCCTTTTCCCCTTTATATATTGGCAGCATAGGGTCCAACCAATTGCCTCTCTCAGTAAAATGACATGCAAAACCTGCAGCATTTTAACTCTAAAAGGAAACTCTCCTGAGTAAGTGAAGGCAGATGGACTATGAGACCCTGAGTCCTCTTAGGGTCTTTGACTTTAATTTCTCCTACCGTGATCTTGTTCATTCCCAGGAAGTGTATTTGCTCCCTTCTTAAAGTTTTTGCATCTACCTAGAAAAATAAGTTGCTTTTAGGCTGGCATTTCTTTTATTTAATGATACTTTTTTTTTTATTGTCAAAGCTAGAAACCTGAGAGTCATCCTTTATTTCCTTTATCTCTTTCTCTCCCCAGCCCACTTTCCTTTCATACCATATCTGATTCTAACTCTAAAATGTATGTCAGATGCATCTTTCCTTATACCATCATCCTTCTGTTCTCCTATTCTTACTCTCCTCCTGGTCCCTTTCCCACATAGCAGCCAGAGTGGTTTTTTAATATGTAAACTGGATAACAGTTGAAAAATTGTGAATGGTTCCTCATGCACTTAAAATTCAAAATCCCTGTTCAAGGACCAACATGGAATTGTGTGATCTAACTTTGCTAAGCCCCTCTTGTCCACTTCCTCTTGACATCTCCATACCCACATTGTCTACATAATACCCTCACTGACCTTCCTGTTAGCTCACAAAGCGAAGCCTTCTCCTGGTTCTGGGTCATCACAGATGCTGGTCTGTGCCTAGAATACTGTTTTCCACACTCCTTCCTCACAGAGACCTACCCTTAATCTAAATTTGGGTATTTCTTAGGCATTGTGGTACTTTCTGTAATAACATTCTATTCTTTCATTGTATTTATTATGGTATGTAATTTATATTTGTTTTATTTAATGTCTTTCACTCACAAGTTTGTATTGTCCTTGAGAACAAGAACTATGTATATGATTGATTCACCACTATTTGCTCTGTGTTTCTCCTGGAACCTAATAGGTACCTATCTATATCTATTGAAAAAAAAAAAAAAAACATGAAAAGTAATACATGAACCGTAATTTACTTAACTGTTCCCCTACTGCTGAATACTAAGGTTGTTTTCAGTTTTGGGTCATTCCAAACAGCAATAAAGAAAAGAATGTGAACAAAGAGATTTTTATTTCTTTAGGCTAGATTCTCAGAAGTGGAGTTGCTAGGTCAGAGTATGGATCTTTTTAAGGCTCATAAAACGTACTTCCAAATCACATGTCAGAAAAGTTGTCTAGGTTGGAAATTTGAACAGTTTCCTTTTGTGCTTTCTTAATTTTAAATATATGGAACACATAAGAAAGCAGTTCAAATAATAAAGCTTAGCTTCCCACTCCTATAAAACTAGCTTACTGAATGCTTATCCTGTGCTACACATGAGATTATGGTATTTACTCCTTATATGGCAGATATTATTAACCTAGTTTTACAGATGAGGAAATGTGGTCCTAGAAGTTTAACAGATTTTCTCAAGTTGATACAATCCAGAACTATCTCATGTCAAACCATTTATTTTTACCCACACACTTCCCAATGCTAGCAAATTTACATTTGCTCCCAGACTGCTACAGATTCAATGTCACCTCACTCAGATCTCTGCTTCCTAACTGCTGCATCCATGTGAATGTCCTCCCATCCACCTGCCCATCCTTGTTTCCTTGCCACATGATACTAGAGGCTGGGTTGTCATTCCCTTCAAGTCTCTAGAAAGGGCCTAACTCAGCTGACCATCCAGACCCCTCCTGTGTGGTTCACTCTGAGATGCTTCTCATCTTTGCATGTTGCTTAACATGGGGATAAATGGCCCATCCCTTCAGTTATGTCCCCATTCCTATTTACAGGGGGGGTCCATTTCGACCCAGCATTTAACATGTTCCTAACTACCCAGTAATCAAGCTTGCTGCACTTATAGTAACAGGAAGGGCATTCTGCCCCCTGGGGATTCTTGGTGTTAAACTCCAGGAAGCTTGCAGGCTATTTAGAAGAGAGCCTCTCTGTGTTAGGCTCAGGTGTTCACCTGGGCCCATTTTTTTCCCCCCAAGTAAGGGTAGAACTTGCTGTTAGATCAAGGGATGGTGGAGCATTTTGTATGTTTGGTGTTTATCCCTGTTAGTAACTTACTCTAATTTCTCTTAACCTTTCAGGCTCTCCCTGCTTGTCCTATCCAAGCCACCTGTGAAGCTGCTTCCAAGGAGGAAAACAAGGAAAAAAACCGATATGTAAACATCTTGCCTTGTGAGTGTTTATAGAGTTTCCTGGCATATGATCTGAAACTGCATCTCTAGCCAGATTTTTTGAGGGTGGAAAGAATTTTGTGGCTGATCATAGAAAGGTTGGTAATGAGAGTAGGGTCAAGCTTTTGGACTAGAAGAGCCTGTATGATCACCCATAGTAACCCGGGTGCTCATAAAGTTCAATCACGGAGCTTGGCCAGGTTTTTGTGGCAGGCCTAAAATTTCTATCTAGGTCAAGAGGAGTAGTTTTACTAGGACCAGATAGGACATGCATGATTGTTATGTTTTTTTGTGGTACTTAGGGAAAAGAAACCCTAATATAGAGTTGTCTTTGTAACCCCTTCCCAGAGTTAGTCATTGCTAATCAGTTGATTCATAACCTAATAATAGACATTTGTCTAAACCAGTGGTCTCCAAAATGGGATATGTGTAATCCAGTGGGATATGTGTAATCCAGTTCAAAATGCTTGAAGTTTTTGTTTTTGTAATTGCCTTTTCAAAAAAAATTTATCCTTTAAAAAATTTTCTGGTGTATTTTTGGGTACATAATATATTAGAGACCACTATACTAGGTTTTTACAGATATTTATGTCTTATTCATGAATGAATATATGCATATTACATATATTTTTAGAATGTAATTAGTATCCTGATTACATTGCTCTAACGTGTTCCTTTTAGCAGTGTATATTGGCAGTTCATCTGTCAAGAAACAGAAATATTCACTTTCCATTTTCTCAGCTCCTACTGTTTCATGTTGCGGATATATCATAATTTATTTAACTAGTCCCTGAATGATGGCTGAGACATGTCCAAATTATTGCTGTCACAAAGAGCGCTACAGTGACATCTTAATACATGTGTGTCTGGGCACAGAGGCACAGATGTCCAAACTGGTCTGGTTGTATCATTAACTGAAACATTAATGTTTTTTTTCCAGATGATCACTCTAGAGTCCATCTGACACCAGTTGAAGGCGTTCCAGATTCTGATTACATCAATGCTTCATTCATCAATGTAAGGAACTTGATCTCTTCTCATTATTACTTTGAATGACCATTGGCTACCATCTACTGGCTCCTTTCCAGCTGCACATTAAAATATTTCTCATTTCAGGTTTTCCCTGGGGAGTCTAATCTTTTTAAAGAGACTGAAAAAAATATTTTTTTAAATTAATTTATTGGAGAGAGAGAGAGAGAGCACAAGCAGAGGAGCAGAAGGCAGAGAGAGAGGGAGAAGCAGGTTCTCCACTGAGCAGTGGGGGCTCAGTAATGTAATGCGGGGGTTGATTCTGGGACTCCGAAATCATGACCTCAGCTGAAGACAGAGGCTCAACCAACTGAGCCACCTAGGCACCCCAAGACTAAAAAAAAATTTTTTTTAATTTTTATTTATTATTTTTTTTAAGATTTATATATTCATCAGAGACATACAGAGAGAGAAGCAGAAACAGGCAGTGGGAGAAACAGGCTCCCCAAGGGGAGCCCGATGCAGGACTCGATCCCCGATCCCGGGATCATGCCCTGAGCCAAAGACAGATGCTCAGCCGCTGAGCCACCCAGGCATCCCTAAAAAAATCTTTTTTAAAGATCAGATAGTTTCATATGTATTCTTATGTTTACTCTCTCGTCATTCTCAGAGATTTCTCGTGCAAATCTAAATGTGTACTTTTCTGTAAGAGTCAGTGAATCCTTCATTGAGCTTTCTCAGATAACTAAGAACAGAAGCAGGTCTTGCCATCTTTAGTAAAAGCAAGAGAGAACAGGATGAGAATATCTGACACCAGGTAAGTCTGGTTATGAACCAAGCCTGAGTAAAGAGCTGAAATTAGGAGGAGATTTTTTTAGTGGTGATTTAGAGAATATTTACAGAAATGGTGCAAGAGACTTGAGTATGTTTTATAAGGCTGTGTGAGGATCCAGTAAAGGAAATTTGAAAAAGATCAGAAGCTAGCAAGAGCAAGCCTGACTACTGAAGAAGAATATGTAAAGAGAATATCAATAGAATTTGTACACCATGTTCACAGCAGCATTAGTCCCAATAGCCAACAAAAGGTAGAAGCAACACAAATGTCCCTCAGTGGATGAATAGGTAAGTAAAATGTTGTATATACATATAATGGAATATTATTCAGTCTCCAAAAAGAGGAAATTCTGACACATATGTTACAACTTTGAAGACTTGCTAAGTGAAATAAGCTAGTCACAAAACAGCTTTTAGAACATTTTTATCACCTCAAAGAAACTTGTACCGCCTAGCTATGGCCTTTTTTTTTTTTTTAAGGTTTTATTTATTTATTTGAGAGAGAGAGTTAGAGCATAAGCAGGGAGAAGGACAAGCAGACCCCTCACTGAGCAGGGAGCCTGACTCGGGGGCTCAATCCCAGGACCCCTAGATCATGACCTGAGTCAAAGTCAGATGCTTAACCGAGTCACCCAGGCACCCTGCCTCTTACTTTTTGTTCACCCCAATTAGAACCTTATTGTCCTTTTACTATCGATCCGTTTCTACCCTTGGCAACCCCTTACAAGCCCTTTTCCCCTCAAGATGGGAATCTTGAAGAAAAGTGGTACCCAGCACCATGGAGTGGTAGCAAAAGGCAAAGGAGAGTGAGACCTATAGTTTGGAGAACACAAAGGTCCAAAAGCAAACCTGACATTGGTCACAGGAGGTGATGAAACAGTGGCAAAGTTGGCAAGTGGGGTTCCAAACTGGAGTCTTAAGAGGGACCAGTGTCTTCACTCCCTCTAAATTTAGGTCTAAGAGTAGGGTCTCTAAAACACTTCTAAAAATGTTTTTATTTTTAATGGATAGGAAGGTAGCTATCACCTAGAGCTGACCTAGGATTTCAGAATCCAAAGACATCTTAGGAACCAGGGAGCCACATGTCATCTTTCCCTTGATCATAACACAAGGAAAAGCAGTAGATTGGTCTCATTCTAGTTAAATGATACTGATTAAGCAATGCTGCCATATCACAATGTCAGCATGCATTCATAGGGTATGGCACACTCTTAGTTGGCACAGAAAGCACTTTGGGGCTGGGCCCTCCAACAGTGCTTTTAAACTGTTCATGGCCCACATGCTCCTGTGAGAAATTAGCAGTGCCTTCTCATGGAGCAGGGATATGACATGGCTTACCACATCCCAAGAACTGCTCAGTTTTAATGACTAGTTACAAAAAATTAAGCTTTTCTCAGTTTCCATCTTCTAATGATTAAAAACATTTGTGGAAACTTAAATTCCCCCTCTCAGTAAAAATTTTAACAAGCTTCTTGTTACTGACTTTTTGCCCAGCTCAGGGCCTAAAGCTTTCTCCTTCTGTGCCAGGAAACAACTCTGTCCCGCTCTTGTTTGAACTAGAATAGGGTGTGGCTTCTCAGACTCAAGTCCTTCCTTTATTCTGCCACTGCCTTGCAGACTTGTATTTTGCATCATCATCTTGATGTGACATGGTCACATGAAGCTGCCTCCTCCCTCATTGACAATCTTATAGCTGTCTTCAAGCAGCAGAGGGTGATTTATAATCCTTAAATCAGATGATTTTTCTTTTCACTTACCTAGGACTTCTCAAGTGAACACTAAACTACATTTAAACAGTGAGGTTGAAAAGATAAATAACTAAAACAATAAAGACTGAAAAAGAAAGATCTGCCAGTTGTTAGTTTCTCTGACGCTCCTTATCAAATGACATTCCCAGGCCCTTTTGCTTCTTGTCTCCCACTACTGTAATGAAGAACCCTGTTGTCTGACACTGGGAACTGTTCCACATACCCACAGGCTCTTTTCCAAAGGTTTTTGCACCTGAGTAAAGCATTATGAAGGAAAGAACCCCTGAAAAGAGAAGAAAAGAACCCCCTTTTCCTTCCTAATGTGGGCCCAGCTTCATTCCTGGATCCAACCACCACATACAGCTTCTGCCTTGGAGGGCTCTTAGCCATTAACACTAAGACCTAGATTGTCACCTGTTGAGAAAGCATCAGAAACAGGGTCTAGCCTAGGCCTCTGGATGTTCTTTTTTTTTTTTTTTTTAATCCAATTAGCCAACATATAGTACATCATTAGTTTCAGATGTAGTTTTCAGTAATTCATCAGTTGAGTATGACACACAATGGTCATCACATCATGTGCCCTCCTTAATGCCTATCACCCAGTTACCCCATCCTCTCACCCATCTCCCCTCCAATAACCCTCAGTTTGTCTCCTAGAGTTAAGAGTCTCTCATGGTTTGCCTCCCTCTCTGATTTCTTCCCATTCAGCATTCCTCTCTTCCCTTCCTCCTCCCCTTATGGTCCTCCACACTATTTCTTATATTCCACATGTGAATGAAACCATATAATAATTGTCTTTCTCCAATTGACTTATTTCATTTAACATAATACTCTCCAGTTCCATCCACATCGACATAAATGGTGGGTATCGATCCTTTCTGATGGCTGAGTAATATTCTATTGTGTGTATATATACACCTTTTTTTTTTTTTTTAAGATTTTATTTATTTGTTCATGAGAGACACACAGAGAGAGGCAGAGTGAGAAGCAGACTCCATGCAGGGAGTCCGATGCAGGACTTGATCCCAGGTCTCCAGGATCATGCCTTGGGCTGAAGGCAGCGTTAAACCGCTGAGCCACCCGGGCTACCCTTATCTTTTTTATCCATTTATCTGTTGAAGGACATCTTGGCTCCTTCCACAGTTTGGCTATTGTGGAATTGATGCTATGAACATTGCAGTGCAGGTGCCCCTGCATTTCACTAGATATTTGGATGTTTTTAGACCGTGTTAATTAATAATTCACTTTGAGAAAGCTACCTCAACCATGTGATCTTTGAAATCTTTGATTCCTAGTAGTCAAAGCTAATCCTTTGGAAATTTCTAGAATGGAAATCTTTTTAATTGCCTGGACCATTTCACAAGGAAGCCTTTGTTAACTGGTTGGGAGTCTGAAGAATTTCATTCCTATCCATTTTTAGTTCTCACTTTCTTTTTCTCCCTCACTTCTCCCCCACCCTGCCCTCAGGGCTACCAAGAAAAGAACAAATTCATTGCTGCACAAGGTAAAGTAATGATAATTTTTTTACTTTTGGGCTTAACCATGAGTTCATTAGTGGGTTTGGATTTTTTTTTTCTTCCAAATGCTAAATAGATGACTCAGAATGCAGTAACTTTTCTGTAATTACTATCACTGAAAGAAATACAATCTGCCTTGCACATTTATAACTAAGGGCCTTCATCTTAATGACTTAGTATCTAGGGTTCCTGTTAAGTCCTTTTGTGTAGGTGCATAGAAAAGACTAGAGAAGTCTACACATACACACATAACAGAGTCTAATAAGGTCCTCTGTCTTGGAGCCAAATGGGAACCTTAGGTTCAAGCCAGGCTTCTCAAAGTTTGAATTTGGATTCAGTCTCCAGAGAGGGTTGGCTACCTCCCAAGGTTCTGGCTGGCTCATCTCTAAGATGAGCCAGCCAGATGATGGGTCCCCCCTCATAGCAGGGACCCAGTGCCATTGTGTTATACATACTCTATACACATTTCCATAGACCCACGTTTTAACAAGTGTCCTCTACCTTTGGGATCCTAGCAAAAATGTCATGGTGTTTACCACACTACAAAGTAATTAATATTATTATAGTCCATTAAAGCCCATTTACTTAGCCATTTAGCAAATGTTTATTGATCATCTGTTATGTGCCAGGCACTAGCCTAGGTGATAGGGATATGTAGAGGAATAAAACAGGAAATGTTTCATGCCTTTTTGGGGTCCTTAGTTGGTAGAGGACAGTATTTACCAAAATTAACAGAAGTTCTGGTAAGTAGCTAGCTAGCTGTTCAGTACAATAGCCACTAGCCACAAGTGGCTATTTCAAATTAAAGTTTTAATTAAGTAAAATTTAAAATTCATTTTTTCAATCATATTAGTCACATTTTAAGGTTTAAAAAATTTTTTTTTATTTATTTATGATAGTCACACAGAGAGAGAGAGAGAGAGAGGCAGAGACACAGGCAGAGGGAGAAACAGGCTCCATGCATGGGGAGCCTGACGTGGGATTCGATCCCGGGTCTCCAGGATCGCACCCTGGGCCAAAGGCAGGCGCCAAACCGCTGCGCCACCCAGGGATCCCACATTTTAAGGTTTAATAGCTACATGTGACTAGAGACTATCAGATTAGCGCACATATGAAACATTTTCATTATTGCAGAAAGTTCTATTGGACAAGTACCATTGCAGAGATTAAACAGAGTTAGGTAAAATAAGGTGGCTGAGAAAAACCTTAGATCCTTCTTGCCCTTGCAGTCTCCCACTGGAGCCTAGCCACTGCCTAACCAGGCCCTGCTTTCTCTTACCCTCTGTAGCCATCTGTCAAGTCAGATCTACCCTCTGAAACCCAGCTCAGCTGCCAACCTACTTAGTGTTCCTTTTAGCACCAACAGTCATGTACAATCTCTTCCTCTCTGTATTTGCCATGGGGCCTTGTTGATGCTAAAATATTTGTTAAATTAAGGTCACCTATAATTTTCTGATGGACGTTTTCCCAGACTCCCATCCTTTTGAACCTCTCCATAATACTTCACACTCCTTGAAATTTTCCTGTTACTTCCTGACATTCAGTTCTCAGTTTTTCTCACTTTTCTAAATATTCCTTCTCTGGCTCTTATTCTTCTTTCTGCCTTCTTAAATATAGTTTCTCCCCAAATCTGTGGATGACTACTTCCTTGAAACTCCGTTCTTGTCTTTCATGGCACCATTTCTCAGTTCTGCTTCTCCATCTGCTCTTCCTTAGTCTTCCTCTCAGGCTTTTTCTATCTAAACTTGAACAGTGCTGAAGATCTCCACATTCTCTGTTTGACCTCTTCTTTTCTTCTCCCCCTCTGTATTCTCTTTGAGAGACCTCATCTAATATCCACCTCTGAGTGACTGCTGACTCTTAAACTTTTTTTTTTTTTTTTTTGACTCTTAAACTTTTTGAGCCACTTTTTCAAACTAATTTTCTACCCCATCACCTGGATACCTCCACAGATACTTCAGCATCAAAAACTAAAATATGCCTTAGGCGCGCCTGGCAGGCTTATTAGTAGAGTATGAGACTCTTGATCTCAGGGTTGTGGATTTGAGCCCCAGGTTGGGTGTAGAGGTTACTTAAAAATAAAATCTTTGTATTAAAAAAAACTCACTAAAATATGCCTCTTCTTCAGCCCCCAAATTGCTTTTTCTCCTCTATTCTCTGGCTGTCTCCATGACTGGAAGGCAGTCCACCTAATCAACCACACCAGATTTGGGATCATGCAGATCTCCTACCTGTTCCTTGCCCTGAATATTTGTGGTCCGCTTATTTCTTTCTCCAAAATCTCTTTGACACATGCCTTATTCCCCATTTTTCTTCCAGTTTGTTGTAGTAACCTACTGATGGATCCTCTAGGTCCCAGCCTTATTCCTTGCATTTCTTCCACCAGAATGGCCTTTCCTAATGCAAAACTCTTGTTAGGACTCATGAAAATCTTACAGTGGTTTTACATTATGCATAATCAAGCCTTTCTTAGCCTGATTTCACCCTTTGGATTCTGGTACCTTACCTGTCTTTCCAGCTCCATCACCTACCACTCCATGTACCCTAAACAATAACCTCATTGAATTCCTTACAGTCCCTAGACATCTCATGCTCTTTCTTGCTGCAGTCCCCTGCACCTCTGCATGGAGCATTTCTTCTCCCTATATCCCCTTTCTAAATTCTGATCCACTTCATTTACCCTAATACATGGCTCAAATGTCACCACCTCCAAGAGATTTTTCCTAACCTTGCCAGGCAGTGGAACATTCTGTCTCTGTACATATTGTTGGCATGTGCCCACTCTGTCATTATTTGTTTTTCTTATTACTATTTTTTTTATCAAAGAGAATACAAAGTTTAAGAAAGTCAGAAAGATATTACAAGGCATATAAAAAGAAAGTTCTCCCACTTTCCTCTTCACCTTTTTACTCTAATTCAACCATTTTTATCTGTTGATGACTTCTTATGATAGATGAGAATTTATTTAGTATATGTGTTGCCAAAGCAAGAACTAGATGATAATTTATTTAATCATCTTACAGACTTTCTCACACTCAGGCAGACATGCATACATGTGTCCCTTTTCCGCATTCCCCCAATAGAGTTAAATCACAATTCAGGGTTCAGGTAATATATGTTATTTATATTATTGTTATTGTACTAATATTTACCACTGAAGTATGTAGTATGATGTTTTGTACAGTTTTTGGCTTTCTTCTTTTCCAAGAGCTAACAATTGCCTTTTTTTCTTATTTACATAGTTTTTTACATACCTAGCACTGAATTTTTCCTCCCAAACTCTCCACTAGAAGTATATATTTCCTCTCAGTACCTTCAGATATATGAGGTTTAATTTCTGTAAGTTTAATTTTTTTTATCTTGGGATCCTTCTAGAACCTTCTTCCTTCAGTTCCATTCTGGATTGGTTGCCCTCTAGCCTCCGTGAGAGTTATCATCCCTGAGCCTTTCCTTCACCAATACCCAGGGCTTTCCATTAGCCTCTATCCTATGTTAGATCCCATTTCTTTATTTGCTCCCTCATTTTAGTTTAAAATCTTTCAGGGTCTTTTTTGGAAAAGGCTGGTTAGGATAAATTTTAAACTCTAGCCTGAGCAAGTCATCTAACATCTCTATAGCTAACAACACTCACCTTAGAGTATGATAAGGAATAAATGAGATATAAAGCACTTAGCTCACTGTGTAGCCAATAGCATGGGTATTTAGTGAGCAGTTACGGTTTCCAATTCTCATCTATAAAATCCTTGGGAGACTTATCTGTGTTCTCTTTACATTTTGACAATCTCCACCCCCCTTCACTAACTAGTGAAGTGCCTGACACAGGGTGGATGGGAAATGTTCATTGTAGGTGGGTAGATGGATAGATGGATTGGATATTTAACTGAACATGTGGGCACAGGCTTCCAAAAGTCAGGAATGAATGTTCCCAATTTCCCAGCAGATTTCTTCCCCTTGGTGTGTGTTCTCCTCATCTTTGCTATTGGCTACTTTAGGACCAAAAGAAGAAACAGTGAATGATTTCTGGAGGATGATCTGGGAACAGAACACAGCCACCATTGTCATGGTGACCAATCTGAAGGAGAGAAAGGAGGTGAGTGAAGAAATTAGGTAGGTAGGCATGACCAGCAGAGGAACTCCTGTGTTTGAGCCTGGGCTGTCCATCCTTTGTGGCTCCTGTGCCAGTCATTCGTTCATCCAGGCAGAACCCAAGCCAGTGTGCTTACCAGACTTTCCTAGGGCCTGGAAATCTCAGATGAACCTCAGAGTTGTGCCTAGGGCACATTTCCCGTGTCTGTGAGTCAGACAACTCACCCTGGTTTCAAAACAACCTGGGAGAAAGACTTGGGCCATTTTGCAAGGAAAAGCCACAGAGGATCTTCTTTTTTCCCCCTGGCCTCTCCAATCCCTCATTCTCCTGGTTTCCTCTACCTCCTCTGAGCTAGCAGTGGGAGCTATATAAACTGAGACCCTGTGGAGTACAATGGAATCTGAGGCCCTTGCCTGATCCTTGTGCAAGCAGCTTTCTGACTAGTCCTTTTCTTTTTGTGGCTGGGGCTGCCAAGTCCATGCCTGGCCAGCCCTATCACTGTGTCACAGCCAGAATGAGTCCTGAGCCCTGGATCAAGCCCCAGAGAGGAACTCTCATTCATGACAGTCTTTTCCCAGACTGGCCTTTAAGTTACCTTGATCCCCACCCTGGGGTATTGGATATGTTAATCAGCAGCACTACAGTGCTTCGGAGGGACAGCACTAGGGCTAGGCTATAGGTTCGTTTCCTCCGACCTGACCTCTGATTCTTGGAAGCTATTTAAGGCCCAGGCATCAGAGAAGGCATCACTCCACCCTGGTAACCCACTCATAGCAGGTTGCTGGTTCCAGGAGTTCAGACAGTCCTGTCCCTAGATCATTACTGGGGATATTGTAGAAGAGCACTTACGTAGGTAAAGTAACTCCCAGTTTGCCCTAAACTGAGGAAACAGGTGGGAAAGAATGAGAAGTATAGGGCTGGGGCTATGTAAAAGTCAAGACATACTGCTACCAATATGGAAGCTGAGAAACTTGAAAAAAGAACAGTTAAATAAGTCCGCAGCTGACCAAAGTGAGAGAAGAGGCCTTCTCTGGGGGCTTTCTAGAGACTTCTGTCTGGGCTTTTGTGGTCCTTTCCTTCAGGTCCTTCACATACGCTGAGGGCGGGAGGTCTGAGGTGATCAGGGGATGCATGTCTGTTCCTTTCCAGTGTAAGTGTGCCCAGTACTGGCCAGACCAAGGCTGCTGGACCTATGGGAATATCCGTGTGTCAGTAGAGGATGTGACCGTCCTGGTGGACTACACAGTGCGGAAGTTCTGCATTCAGCAGGTACTGTCTCCTACCTCATTTCTCTGCTCTTGTTTAGGATCTGCTGACACTAAGAGGGTGGAATAGACTGGGTCATCCCCCACTCTTATTTAGGGTGGTCGGGAGTCTCACTGAGTGTGAGGTATGTTTAGACTCTGAAACCAGAGATCTGAACTCCCAGGGAACTTTATCAAAGTTTAAGAAGGAGCATTTTCACGACTAAGAGAAAAAAGTTTTATTGAGATAGAATTTGGTCATCATAGGTATAAACCAAGTGCATCAGGAAGTGGTATAATCTTCTGGGTACTTGGCTTACCTCTTCTTACCTCAAAGGCTCCTGACATTAAGGATGTGGTGGCTCCTGCTCTTGGTCCTCTAGAGTGACTCTGGAGGCTTGAGCAAAGGTTGCCTTCAGGTGAGGGGCTGTGTGGTGCTGTGAAAAGAGGGCTTACCAAGAGTCAGGAGACCTGTATTTTAGTTCTGACCTTGCCATAAATTAGTTCTGAGGCCTTGACAGGGTCACTTAACTTCTCTGAACTTCACATTTCACCTCTGTCAGCTGAGAATAATTGTAACAGCCCTGTGTTACCCCATGGAGTTCCTGGGAAGAAGTCCTCTCTCCATGGTTAACACTTCCTTGGATACACTCTCACTTCTCCATTGTCACTGACTACCACAGCTGGCCCCGGCCCCAGCCCCAAAGCCTCCCCTTCCCTCCCCTGGCACTGCCCTACCCCAGGTTATCAGGGCCAACACACAGGATCTCCTCACTCCACAGGTGGGCGACGTGACCAACAGGAAGCCACAGCGCCTCATCACTCAGTTCCACTTTACCAGCTGGCCAGACTTTGGGGTGCCTTTCACCCCTATCGGCATGCTCAAGTTCCTCAAGAAGGTGAAAGCCTGTAACCCTCAGTTTGCAGGGGCCATCGTAGTCCACTGCAGGTCAGTGTGGCTGACCCTTGGCTCCCCGCTTACACCATACTCTGTTCCTATGGTCAGAGCAAGGGAAAGCACAAGGGCCCTGGCTGAGGACAGGATACTAACAAAGAGCAGCTAAGCTGTTAGGGTCCCAGGGCCGCAGCCAAAGAGACTAAGTTTTGGTGCTGGGTATAGAGCATTTGAGGAAAGAGGGAAGGGCAGTCCTCCGAGATTGGGGGTGGGGAAACCACTGCTATGAAGCCAGAAAGCTAGAGTGAGTGCTGCTTTATGTGCTTGGAGCCTTCACAACTTTCTAAGTGCATGGTCCTGGTCCTGATAACTAAAGATACGGAGTCCACGGTATGGTGGGGCTGTTGGCTCTATGAGTGTTCCAGCTATTCCCCATTCAGAATTAGAATTTGGTGGCCTGAAGAAAAAGCCCTGGCTTCTGCTGCCCCCTCCCTGTATGCTCTCACAAGGCATGCTGGCCATCCCAGTAACACCCCTGCTCTCTGGCTACAGTGCGGGTGTAGGGCGTACAGGTACCTTTGTTGTCATTGATGCCATGCTGGACATGATGCATACAGAGCGGAAAGTGGACGTGTATGGCTTTGTGAGCCGGATCCGGGCACAGCGCTGCCAGATGGTGCAAACAGATGTGAGTGATTTGTGGGTAAGGTGAGGGTGGGGACATTCCAAGATCAAAACATCATAGCCGTATGGATTACTCAGCCTCCTGGGTTACTGTAAATGATCGTCATGCAGTGTGATGAAGGACTCTTAAGAATTGTGTTAAAGAGACATAGAGCACAGGGGAGGTTACGCCTACTGGAGTTGGGAGGCAGGTGTCATTTGCACTAGACTTTAAGGACACGAAACAGGTCCTGAGAGAAGCACACGTGCAGGCAGCTGAGAAAACCAGTGCCCACGAAGGTGTGACTCAGCTCAACCATATCCAAGAGCAGCAGTAGGATCAGCTCTGTGGTTGAGGCATGGGGTACAAAGGGCGCAGCACCAGAGGCTGGCACAGGTTTTGTGTGTCACCAGATTTAGACAACCCCTTCAGACTATACTGTCAGAATGAGCAGGAATTGGATTTGTCCTTATCTCCAGGCTTCTGCCCTAGGAGGCTGCCAGAATAGGACCCTCCCTCCCAAGTTAAGCACCCCCAGAGGACTCATGCATTACAGTCCTGCCTCACTAAACTGGCACAACAAGGGTGAATAATTTTATACTTGCTAAGGGCAAAGGAGAAGTGAACTGGAGTGAATTGAGGGTAAGGGGGAATCTGGCACCACAGAGACCATGTAATGTGTAACTGGGAACTCGGGCATCGTGGCATTTCAGATGCAGTATGTCTTCATATACCAAGCCCTTCTGGAGCATTATCTCTATGGAGATACAGAACTAGAGGTGACCTCTTTAGAAACACACCTGCAGAAAATTTACAACAAAATCCCAGGGACCAGCAACAATGGATTAGAGGAAGAGTTTAAGGTGAGTTGGAGCTGAACTCCCTCTTCCAGACTGAAGAATCCACGTGCTTTGGGGAATATGGGATGCTTGGCTCTCAGAGATTTAGCAACAAATGGGGAATCCCCTTGTGCATGGTTTAAGAGGTGAGTTTCTGGCCCTTTACTCATAACCTCGTCATTTTCAACCCATCCTGCATGTTAGAATTGCTTGGGTGATTCTGAGGCACCCAACCCACCCTGCACACTCCCCCCCCCCCCCCCCCCACACACGCACATACACACACAGGTGATTATAATCTACAGCAACCTAAACTTTTTCTGTAAGGACCAGACAGTATATATTTTAGGATTGCAGGCTGTTTGGTCTCTGTTGCAACTGCTTAAAAATTTTATTTTTTATTTATTTATTTTTTTTGCAACTGCTTAAAAATTTTAAAGAGCAGCCATAGATGCTCATAAACCAATTGAGCATGGCTGTGTTTCCATAAAAGTCTGTTTAAAGGCAGCAAGCCAGATTTGGCCCGTGGTTGCTGACCTCTGCTGTTGCCATTAGACAGTGGTTCTCAGCACACCTAAGGAACATGTCACACCTCTGTCAATAAAGTGTTCTCCAAAGAGATTCTGGGCAGCAGTGGGAAAGACCAAATCCCTTAAAGCAGTTCTTCTCAAACTATAACATGCACAGGAATAACCACAGAATCTTGTTAAGATGCAGGTTCTGATTTGGCAAGGGGAAACACTTAGGGCCTGAGATTCTGCATTACTAACATAACAAGACTATTGCTGGTTTATGGACTACACTTTAGCAAGGATCAGAAAGGAGCCTCAGAATCAGGAGAAGGGAGCATATGCATTTGAAAATAAAATTTTCTGAAGAGTCCAAGCTAGCCTCTGGGGTGGAACAGCAGGGAGAGAAGAAAGGCAGACACACTCCTTCCTATGAAGCTAGGATCCTTGCTCCAGGATCATATAATTCCAGTCCCGGGGAATCCCAGAAGGGTCCACAGGAGCCCACAAGGCAGTGTTTCTTTTCTTTTTTTTTTTTTTTAATTTTTTATTTATTTATGATAGTCACAGAGAGAGAGAGAGAGGCAGAGACACAGGCGGAGGGAGCAGGCTCCATGCACCGGGAGCCTGACGTGGGATTCGATCCCAGGTCTCCAGGATCGCGCCCTGGGCCAAAGGCAGGCGCCAAACCGCTGCGCCACCCAGGGATCCCAAGGCAGTGTTTCCCAAACACTCTTGGCTTGTTCATTGAGCTTATGACAGAAGAAACAGTGTTCCAGCAAGAACATGTGGAAGTGGAGGTCAGGGCCCCAGTGAGGAACAGTATGCAATCAGAGTAGCCTGAAGATCCATGTCTGACAGGCATAATCTTGCCAAGTTACAGGGATCAGTAATGTTTCCCCTCTCCTTCCCAATTCAGAAGTTAACATCAATCAAAATCCAGAATGACAAGATGCGGACTGGAAACCTTCCAGCCAACATGAAGAAGAACCGGGTTTTACAGATCATTCCATGTAAGAGCCCTCCCCCCTCTCCAAAGCCTTAGTATTCCCTCCTTCCACTTCTGAGGTTACTAATTCATTATCGACTTGGAGACCAGAATTAGGGCACTGCCTTTTTTTTGCTCTTAGTTCTTTAGTGGCTTCTGGAAATGAGAAAAGCATGAACGCCAAGAGGTTTCTCTCTCTCGGGCTGGGAACAGGCATGTTATTGCAGCTGGGATTATACCTACCCAGGGCCTACGAGAAAGGAAAGATTTAGAGAGGACAGATGATGTTGGGGAGCCACAGCTTCTGTCCTTCCTGCAGATGAATTCAACAGAGTGATCATTCCAGTTAAGAGGGGTGAGGAGAACACGGACTACGTGAATGCATCCTTCATTGACGTAAGTGATGGCTGTGTCCCCAGGACTGCCCCTGCTCCATGAGATTTGTCTGGGCTTTGCAGTGCCAGTGGGTGGGAGTATTGTGTTTGAGTCTGTCGTCAAATACAGAACCTTACCCAGCCTGCACATTAGGTCTGTCAGGCCCTAGAAAGCAGAATGTGATGTGGAATACAGAGGGCACACACCAGAGTAATGACTTGAGGGGAAATTTCATAGCACAGACCACGGCCAAGGGCTGAAAGCCTCTGGCCTTTCCCATTCTTGTTTTCTTCATCCCAGCCCCAGTCCCCTTTTCCCCCACCCTTGTAGAAGAAGACCAGCATGTCAGACAGGGTTTGGTCCTTGACCAAAGGGGAGGTCTGCCTGGGTTGAGTTTGCCTCCAAGCAGCCCCATCCCATCCTAGTGGTCTGTCTTCTTCGCTAGCCCCTCCCTGATTAAAACACCTTACTCCTACCATTGACCTGGCTTGTACAGGGCTACCGACAGAAGGACTCCTACATCGCCAGCCAGGGCCCTCTTCTCCACACCATTGAGGACTTCTGGCGAATGATCTGGGAGTGGAAATCCTGCTCTATCGTAATGCTGACAGAACTGGAGGAGCGAGGACAGGTGAGCTCAGTCAGGTCCTGGGCTGTGGGAAACAGCACAGGAAAAGGTGAGGGGCTAAGAAGATATATTTAGCTTAAACTGTCCAAAGAGCCATATTCAAACAGTTGACCTGAGCAGTCAGGAATTTCTCTCAGGACTGGAAGAGCAATGCGGTCTGAGCTGCCAGACAGTTCCTGCCTCTTCTCTCCTAAAGATGGTTTTCCCATTGCCTAGCTTTGTGCACACCTCCTCCTCCCACCTTCCAGGCAGGGCAGAGCTAGTGAAATGAAGGATGCAGAGCCAGACCAAGGCTCTAATGTGGAACTCCTGAGTGTCCCTAAGAAGAGGGTGCCTTGTAGGCCAGAAAAATGAACTGTGGGAAGATGAGTGGCCTCTTTGCAGACTACAGAAAAGAAGACAGAAGAACTTGAGAAATAACTTAGATGTTTCTTCTGTTAAAACTCAATAGTAAGGAAATCTTTTAAAGAAAAAAAAAGGGGGATCCCTGGGTGGCGCAGCGGTTTGGCGCCTGCCTTTGGCCCAGGGCGTGATCCTGGAGACCCGGGATCGAATCCCACGTCGGGCTCCCGGTGCATGGAGCCTGCTTCTCCCTCTACCTGTGTCTCTGCCTCTCTCTCTCTGTGACTATCATAAATAAATAAAAATTAAAAAAAAAAAAAAAAGAATTGTCTGAGAATTCAGAATGTAAGGAACCCTAGAGGCCCCCTTCGGTCAGCCCCACTCAGTGTGGGGTGTCTCCTAACCTGTTCCTGAGTCACAACTATACAGCTTCTGCTGAGCACTTTCCATGTCAGTGGTCTCTCTTTCTCTGCCTACCTTCTTGCCCCCACCTCTCACTGTACTGCTGGGTGGCTCAGTCTGTGTTTACACAGTGTTTATGATCTTAAAAACTGTTGTGGCTGCACAGTGCAGTAAATGGGAGCTTCGTTATACCTGGCATGTGACTTCAGAATTGAGAGGAGGACCCTGGAGAAGCCAGCAAGGGCCTGATAAAAGTCTTTCTGAGCCATAGTGAAGATTTTGAATTTTATAGAGCAGTGTAAGAGCCCTTAACAATATCAAATTTGTGTTTTTTTTAAAGTCCCTCTGGCTTAGTGAAGAGGACAAATTAGGAATGAGCAACCACAAGCAGAGAGGAGGCTGTGGCAGTACTGCTGATGGCCTGGACTCAGCAGGGATGGTAACAAGGGGTCTGTCCCAAAAGATAGTGAAGAGGTAGCATGAAGAATTAAGGATGGCACCCACTGATAATTCACTGAATTTACAACCATTTAAAAATAAAAATCACTAAGTATATTTTACATATTTTTTATTAGCTACACCTTTCCCATTCTGTACTTGTATAATTTGTTTAACTTTGATATGGCTTTTTTTTTTTTTTTTTAAGATTTAATTTATTTATTCATGAGAGACACAGAGAGAGGCAGAGACATAGGCAGAGGGAGAAGCAGAGTTCATGCAGGGAGCCTGATGCGAGACTTGATCCAGGGACTCCAGGATCACACCCTGGGCCAAAGGCAGGCACTAAACTGCTGAGCCACCCAGGCCTCCTTTGATATGGCTTTAAACATATTTGCACACCCTGATGTTCTTTATGTCAAGATTTTTTTCAATTTTAATCATTTAACTCACTAGCTATTCTTTCCAATTTCCATCATGTCCCTACATCAACAGACATACTTCTTAAGTCTTCACTCACCATTAATAACAATCCTGATGAGATGAGAGGTTTGGGGCACAGTTCCTGGCTCTGCAATAAGGCAGCCAACTACTGTGTTATCAAGAGCTAGGTGCATATCTCCCAGCCCTCTCTAATAAGCCAGAATGGAAGGTGCGTGCAGATAAACCATGGACCTGCATGAGATTATCCCCACACTCCCTGCCTTCAGGTCTATGATGGGCAGGCCCATGCTGCAGGTAGAAGTACTGGGGCAGAAAGCAAAAGTATCTCTCAGTCCACTGCCCTGCAATAAAATGTGTCCCAGTGAATATCTCAGACTTTGTCCTTCAGCTTATCAGGCTCTTCCATCCTCGAAGAAAATCTAGTGAGAATAAAGGGTGGAAATGGGAGAAAGGGCCACATACACACAGTCTCCTGCCACTGACCAAGCCTGCAGTCCCCTCTACCCACCACTGTGCCTTATGCCTCTCTGCAGGGCCAGTGAGATAGGCGGCAGTTCTTGCCCTCAGAAGCTTCTGAAATGAATCAGAACAGGATATTAATGACATTCTTTATAAGGCCTCACTGCCCCTGACAGAATTTCACTTCCTGTTCCATCCTCCATCCATCTTGTCAAGTGTCGCCTCCAGAGATACTAACACAGTAAGCCTAAATGATACAGTGAAAGGTGTTTACACGTATACGACTGTGACACCACCACTCCCCACACCTGGTTTTAAATTCCCAAGGAAAAAAGTCTTTTTAAAAATGTTTTAAAGATTTATTTATTTATTTATGAGAGACACAGAGAGACAGAGATATAGGCAGAGAGAGAAGCAGGCTCCTCACTGGGAGCCCAGTGTGGGACATGATCCCACAACTCTGGGATCACACCCTGAGCCGGAGGCAGACACTCAACCGCTGAGCCACCCAGGCGTCCCCCAAGGAAAAAGTCTTAATCCCAAATTGTAAATTTTATATGTATTAAAATCCCAAAAAGAATTAAAACTTAAAATCCTCTCTTCTCCCTGTTTTTTTGTTTTTGTTTTTTTCCTACTCCATCTTAACTATGAGGGATCCACCAACATGCTTGGTAAGGCTTGCATTCCCTTAGTAGTTTAGGTTGGACTATTCATCCGAGCAGTACCAGCAGTTTCTGCATGGGGTCAGCCCAACCCGAGGTTGTGTTCCACTTATCCAAGAGTCAGTAGAACGAGATTGCATTAGACACCTGCCACAAAGCTGTGTGTCCCCATCACTTTTGTCAGCTTCATACCATGCAAGAAATTAGGTGCTATTTAGGAGGAGGAGGAGGTTAAAAGCAGTTGGAGAAAAGACACAAGTGCTTCTACTGTAGCTTTTCAGGATATTATTATCTAGAGTCCATAACCTGAAAACATAAATCTGAGATTAGGGCAGCCCAGGTGGCTCAGTGGTTTAGCGCCACCTTCAGCCCAGGGCCTGATGCTGGAGACCCGGGATCAAGTCCCATGTCAGGCTCCTTGCATGGAGCCTGCTTCTCCCTCTGCCTGTGTCTCTGTCTCTCTGTGTGTGTCTCATGAATGAATAAATAAAATCTTAAGAAAAAAAAAATCTGAGATTAAAGCCCTGTTCCCGAATATTCTGCTACTGGACTTTAGTACTTATTCCCATCTCCCATCCTCAGCTACTGATGATTTTGGCTTACTGCCTCTTGCTGGCCTCTCAGCTCCCCCAGCCACCCACTCAAATCACAGCAATGACAAATTACCCATATCATATCTGTGCTGCCTTTGGGATCTCAACACCAGGCACCCCACATCCTGCCCAGCTTAACATCTGCTGAGAGCACCCTCCCCCCACTACTTCCCTCTTATTACAGTAAGTTTTTATTTATTTTTTTTTAAGATTTTATTTATTCATTTATGAGAGATACACAGAGAGGCAGAGACATAGGCAGAGGGAGAAGCAGGCTCCATGCAGAGAGCCCGACGCAGGTCTCGATCCCAGGTCTCCAGGATCACACCCTGGGCTGAAGGCGGCACTAAACCGCTGAGCCACCCAGGCTGCCCCTACAGTAAGTTTTTATCTTTCACCACATCTCTCGAGCTGTGACCACGGCCCAAGGGCACAGAGCACCTGGCTCCGGGGCTCCCAAACAGGCCAGATTCGGCCACTTGCCACAGTCCAAAGGTAGAGAGATGAGTCGAGATAAAACAGGAATTCATTTCAGTGAGGCCAGCATGGGGAAGATACTGGGTTAATGTCTCAAAGATTGTGTCCAAAGTGCTGAAGACATTTCTAGGTTCACATAAGGGAGCTGTGAGACAAAGGTCAGTGGATGCATGCAGGTGGCAGAAAGGTCAGGTTGATCACTGTCTTCGGGTCAGTCATCTGCAGAGGTCAGGACAGTCATTATTGCTTGAGGGATAATGTCAGTTTCCATCCCTAGATGCTTTCCTGTCAGGTCTTTTGCCTGAGTTAAGAGAGAAGCTGGAAATAAAAACTTAATCAGAAAGTACAGACTGAGGGCGGCCCGGGTGACTCAGCGGTTTAGCGCTGCCTTCAGCCCAGGTTGTGATCCTGGGGACCCGGGATCGGGTTCTGCGTCGGGCTCCCTGTGTGGGGCCTGCTTCTCCCTCTGCCTGTGTCTCTGCCTCTCTCTCTCAATCCTCTCTGTGTGTTCTCATGGGTAAATAAATAAAATCTTTAAAAAAAAAAAAAAAGTACAGACTGAGATCAAAATGGAGGTGGTTGAAGTCCTCTTTCAGAGCCATGGACTCCTCCACCTTCTCAGCCCCCAACTCCCCTCATGTTTTCACTTTCTTCCTTATTCCCTTTAGAGTTTTTATGACATGTCATTATTATAATCCCTCCCTTGCTAACATCCATTATTCCCTCCTGGTCTTTTACTTTCTTGGCACTTTATCTCACAGCCTGGCCCATTCTTCTCTAAGAAATCAGATGAGAATGCACTCACCTTCCCTCCTGCAAGCAACCAGCCTCCTCAGATCTGTACCCATTCTCTCACCTCTCCTATTGCGGTGGGAAAAGGTTCCTTCACCCTTCCATCCACATGTCCAGTGTGCCTGCAAGCTCCCCTCCTGCTGCCTCCGGCATGTTTCTGCAGTCCTTCTCCTTCACCTCCATCAGCAGTTCCCTCTCTGCTGCATTACTCTAACCAGCCTGTGCCTTGTTGCATTTCCTGTCTTTACAAAACAAAAATCTCTCTCGTGTCCCATGGTTTCTTCCTTCTATAACCTACTTCTCTGCACCCCTTCCTTCCTAGCACAACACCTTTGAAGAATTGGCTTCCTCCTTTTGGTTCTCTCCTCATCCTGTTCCTTCTGAGAATACTTCTATCAGCATCACTGATGACTGCCTTCTTGCCATTCCTTCTCCTCTTTCTGACCCTTTACAGCAGCATCTGAAATACTCAATGCCTCCCTCCTCCTCAAAACACTTTCTTCCTTTGAATTCCATGATGTCAACCCCTCACTGGCCTGGCAGCAACTTTCGTTTTCTTTGTGACCACCTCCTCCTCTTTGTGTCCTCTAATTGTTGAAGTTGACTTAGGCCTTAACCCTTTGTTGTTTGTTTTAACACACTATCCCTTGAGGGCTTCATATAGTCCTGTGGGTTGAAATGCTATCTGTATGCCAGAGGTCCCCAAATCTGTGTCTCTAACGCAGCCTCTACTTCCCAGTTGTGGACTGGTGTATCCATGTGCCCACTGGATATCTTCACACGACTGATAAGGATCTCAGACTCCTGGCCCAGATGAAACATGATTTTCCTCCTTCCCCCATACTAGTCCACCCCGCTCTTACCATCTCAGTAAGTGGTCCCACCTTCTGCCCAGTAGTTTACCTTCATTACTGCCCTTTCCTCACTTCCTACATTATCCTCTCTTCCCACATCAGTGAGATCTAACATACACTGAGCATGTCCACTTCTCTCCAGTGCAGCAACAGACCCCTCCTTGAAACCTGCACCACTGAAGTAGCCTGACAGCCATCTATCCGATTCCACTCCCACCCACTTTTAGTCACTTCTTCGCATGGCAGCCAGAGATCATTTTGAAAATAGAATTCTGGGGCAGCCCAGGTGGCTCAGCGATTTAGCACCGCCTTCAGCCCGGGGCGTGATCCTGGAGACCTGGGATCAAGTCCCATGTCCGGCTCCCTTCCTGGGACACCTGGGTGGTACAGTGGTTGAGCGTCTGCCTTTGGCTCAAGGCATGATCGCGGAGTTCCGGGATCGAGTTCCACATCAGACTTCCTGCATGGAGTCTGCTTCTCCCTCTGCCTATGTCTCTGCCTCTGTCTGTGTCTCTTATGAATAAATAAATTCTTTTTTAAAAAAAATAGAATTCTAACTATAGTCACTCCTTAAAGTCTTCTCTGAGCTTCCTGAGGTCCTGAGGGAAAATATCCATCATACAAAATTTAAGAGCCTTTCATGTTGACATCTAGTCCCAAGACTTGAATTGGACCCTCTTTCCTTATAGTGTCACTTGCTTAATTTAAATCTCCTGCTTTCCATTTTCCCTCATTCCCTTCTGCCATCTAGCTGTTAAGTGAGGCATGGCTTCTGATGGGTCACAGCCTACTACTCCTTGACAGGAGGGTCCCATATTTGTCACTGCTTTGTGTTCTGCACAGGCCTGGTCTCTACCTCCGTGCTCTCACGTGAGTCTCCCCCCTCAGCAAGATCCCCAGGCCTCTGTAGCTGTGGGCATCAGTAGGTACAGCCACTGCTGGTCCCTGCTTCGGATTCCCAGGCCCACGTTCTGCCTCCTGAGGAAGTGGGTTCCTCTCCTTTGACCCAGAGGAGGATTACCTCAATAGGTCTCTCTCTAAACTGAAGCTGCTCTTGTTGAGTATTCCAAAACCTCCCTCAAAACTTTGCCTTCCAGCAGCTTAACTCAGCCTCCTGAACTAGTGCTGCTTCAGGGTCCACTCTCTTTACCGGTATCCTCCCCACAGATGTGAGAGGCGCCTCTGGACTGCTGTTGCCCTCACATGGTGCCTTTTTCCTCTTAAGTAGCTGGCTTTGTTTTTAAGTCCAGCCTGCTTCCTCTGTTTGCGTTGTGCCCACTGGGAGAGCTAAATTAAATAAACCCTGTACTTTCTCCTGGCTGAGGAGAATGAGTTGCTACCATTTGTCCAATATCTGTAATTGTTTTTTGTGGCTTCTCTTTACATCATCCCTTAAATCCTAACCCCAGAAGTTTACCAGGGTTGTCTCCTCTTGGCACACCTTACTTGCTCACCTATAGAACTGAAACTCACTTTGCAGCCTTGATCTAACCCCTTGGTCGGTCCCAACCACATATAATCACCTTGAGAAATTGTACCCCTTAGACCAGCCACAGTAGACTCCCCATTTGCTTTTACTGTGGACTGACTGCCTGTCCACAGCTCTAGTTCCCTAGCTCTGTATCTGTGGTGGCCCTCTTCCAGTCTGCCCCTATTGTCATACCCCACTGCCAAAATTAAGGTCTCAAGCCATAAAGTGTGGGACCACCACACTTTTTCTAGTCATAGTGTGATTCTCGGTCATACACCCCGTGTCTCTCAAGCCCATTTAAATCTTAGCACTTGTAATGGTTTTAAAGCCCCAGTTGTTAGTCCTGGCTGGTAAACTGTGTGAGGGCAGATTTGGGAAGAAAATGGAGTAGCAAAATTTATTCCACCCACCAGTGACCTGAAAACCAACATAATCTCTGTTTAAGAGCCTTAATTAGAATTTTTTTTAAGCCATTCTGGTTGAGGAGAGGGCCCAGAGCCCCAACCCCCATAGCATCTCCAGGGCTCTGAGTGGGTACATGTAGAAAAGCACTGGTCTGTGACATTTCCCTGATCTACCACTTTGATAATTCTGTGGTTTAAAATTAGCTCAGCATCATTTATAAAGGAGATAATGAATTATCACACATAGGAAAAGCGAAAAGAGTCACTAAAATGGACCTTTAGTAATGATTTTATTTGGACTAAGATTGTTATTTTTATTTTTCTACTCTTCATAATTTTCCTAATGAGTATAAAGTATGTTTATGGTTAAAGATTTTAAAAGTGCCAATAGTGAAAATCTAAGATCTTCCCCCAAATGCTCTAAAGAAATGGACAGTTGGCTATATTGTTTTATTTATGTATTTATAGCCTGACTTATTCTGCAAACATTGAACAGATTCATTTAGCAGTTACTGAGAGCCTACCACACACGCAGGCAGTGTGCAGGGTGCTAGAGAGACAAAGATGAAAAGAGGCAGCCCCTGCCCACATAGAGCTGTACAAGAAACTGAGCCAGGTGCCAGCAAAGACAAGCTGTAAACTCTCCTGTTCACTTGCAAGGACAGAAATGCAGGTGCCATTGCAAATTGAAAAATCAAGAGGAAGGAAAGGAGGGAGGGGAGGATGCTGTGCCCTGGGCTCTACTGAAGCACCATGGCTGGATGGTAGTTTCAGTGGGGCTCTGTTTTTCTGGGTTAGCAGTCTGACATATGTAAGCTCCTATAAGAGGTGGAAACACCCCGAGGGAGCAAAGGAGAGGGGAAAAGAAATTGGAGCAAAAACATTCATTCCTCTTCCTCCACCCTATTAAGTGTTGAATGCAGCTGAAATGATGGTCAGAGCTCTTCAGAGATGTGTCACGTGTTGCAAATTAAACTGTAAAAAAGTAAACCAAAAGGCTAAGTGATTATGTCCAGTAAGGGAATTAAGGGTTGTTTTTTTTTTACATATTTATTTATTTATTCATGACAGACACAGAGAGAGAGAGAGGCAGGCAGGCACACAGGCAGAGGGAGAAGCAGGCTCCATGCAGGAAGCCGACGTGGGACTCGATCCTGGGTCTCCAGGATCAGGCCCTGGGGCGAAGATGGCACTAAACCGCTGAGCCACCCGGGCTGCCCCGGGAATTAAGTTTTTAAATATACAATTGACTCTTGAACAACACAGGGGTTAGGTAGGCACTGACTCCCAGCCCCTTCTTTCTACCTTGTGTAGTCGAAAACCTGCATATATCACAGGGATGAAAGCTGCAGCATAGGGAATCTAGTCAGTGGTCTGGTAATAGTGTTCTTTGGTGACAGATGGTAGCTACACTGGTATATAGATTTGCCAAATTACTATATTGTACACCTGAAACATATGTAGCATGTGTCAACTATACTTCAATTTAAAAAACCTGTATATAACTTTTGACTTATCAAAAACATAATAGCCTACTGCTGACCTGAGGACTGATCAGTGACATTAATAACATATATTTTGTATGTTTTATCTATTATATACTGTATTCTTACAATAAAGTAAACTAGAGAAAAGAAAATATCATTAAAAAAATCATAAGGGGAACACCTGGATGGCCCAGCAATTGAGCGTCTACCTTTGGCTTAGGGTGGGATCCTGGGGCCCTGGGATTGAGGTCTACATCGGGCTCCCTACAGGGAGCCTGCTTCTCCCTCTGCTTGTGTCTCTGTCTCTCTCTCTGTGCCTCTTATGAATAAATAAGATCAAAGAAGGAAGGAAAGGAAGGAAGGGAAGGAAGGGGAAGGGAAGGAGGGAGGGAAAATTGGTACTTTATATTACTGTACTGTGTTTATTCAGAAGAATCTGTGTATAAGTGGGCGTGGGCCCATGCAGTTCAACCCTGTGTTGTTCAAGGGTCAGCTGTAGGTGTCCTAGTGAGGATCAGAAGTTAATTGGAGTGATATTAAGTAATGTAATGACACTCTGAGTTTTTGACACTTTGGATATGAAGGACGTCCTATAAGAGGTGGTAATTGGAAGACGGGAGCAGGCAGCTCAAAGGACAGCCATGCTTCTATTCATGGTATTCCAAGCACCTCACATCTCCCGTTTGTCCCTCCAGGAGAAGTGTGCCCAGTACTGGCCCTCCGATGGAGTGGTGTCCTATGGAGACATCACAGTGGAGCTGAAGAAAGAGGAGGAATGTGAGAGTTACACTGTCAGAGACCTCCTGGTCACCAACACCAGGGTAAGGTGGCTGGGGGGTGCAGCTCCTCCCGCAGGGAAAAGCCAGGGTGCCCTGCCTCTCTGATCCCACTTCTTCCAAAGGAGAACAAGAGCCGGCAGATCCGGCAGTTCCACTTCCACGGCTGGCCTGAAGTGGGCATCCCCAGCGATGGAAAGGGCATGATCAGCATCATTGCGGCCGTACAGAAGCAGCAGCAGCAGTCAGGGAACCACCCCATCACCGTGCACTGCAGGTACCTCTCCCCAGCCCTCAGAGTGGGAGAGAAAGCAATGAGAGGCAGGCAGGGGAAGCGACAGTGAGGAAAGCCAGACAACAACAGGGTACTGATGAGCACCTGGCAGTTGAGTTTGGTGGCCAGCATAGGGCCAGATAATAAGAGAAGATCATGGTGTTTGAACTTTGCATTAAGTACTAGGGAACCAGTGATATTAAAATATTGGACAGGGAAGCATTTGGGATAGTGATGGGGTGGTACAGGAGAGCAGCAGAGGATACTGACAGTGGAGAGACCATGGGCACTAGTGGGGGTGAGGGTCTGGCCTTCTTAAGAGACACAAGAAAAGAGAAAAGGGTAACTATTTTGAGAATAGTTTGAAGAAAAATGAGCAAGACTGAAAACATAGTTGTGAAAGAGGAGTCAAGTGTGTAGAGTGTATCCCAAGTTTAAACCAGGGTAACTGGTCATGATTGCTGTCACTGACAGAAGAATTATGGTAAGGGGACTCATTTTGGGGGGCAGAGGTGAATTTTGTTTGGGGCATGTTGTTTGAGATTGCACTTTAGGAAAAAAATTTACAATGAGTTTGAATTGCTTTTATAATTGGGGGAAGAAGTCTTAGAGAAGAAAGAATATATTATAAATCACTACAAATTGGTTTTTAAAAAGAGAAAAATCGGGGGGGGGGGGGTGCCTAAGTGGCTTACAGCTGCTGCCTTCAGCTCAGGTCATGATCCCAGGGTCCTGGAATCAAGCCCCATGTCAGGCTCTCTGCTCAGCAGGGAGTGTTCATGTGCACTCTCTCTCAAAAAACCTTTAGAGAAAGAGAAATGAGCAAAGAAACTTCTAAGAATATATCCAGTCAATATGCTTCAAGTGGCCAAAAGGAAATAATCACTAGGATTAAAGTGCTGCTTATAATAGTAAAAGATTGTAAATTATCTAAACATGTTAATAGGCAGCTGACTCAATAAGCTATGATGGATCTCATGCTACAGAGCTGCAAAAATTAATGAGGAATCTGCTTATATACTGAGTATGGGTTAATCCTCTAGATGTATTGCTTTGTGAGCAAAATAAATGGGACATAGGGAAAGAACATGTGTTTCTGTTGGGGGGCACCTGGCTAGCTCAGTGGGTAGAGCATGCAACTTTTGATCTCGGGTTGTGAGTTTGAGCCCCATATGGGGTATAGAGATCATTTAAATAAATAAACTTTTGAAAACAATATATTTTTCTATTGGTATATGCATAAAAATATCTCTGGAAGGACAGACAGGTGAGGATCTGAGGACATTGGCACTTTCCCAGGAATGCATCCGAAAGCAAAAAAATGGAATATGAAGGAAGCTTTTCATTTTGGGGGGCTGTTTTGAAATTTGAACTATGCTAATTTATTACCTATACAAAAGAAAGTACTTTAAAAATATTTTAAAGAAATAAATGGGCTGTGGACTGTGGGCCGCCGGGGTCGGTGAAGGATCTCAAGGTGGCTGGGCAAAAACTTGCTCTAAAAACCATTGACTGGGTAGCCTTTGGGGAGATCATACCCCGAAACCAGAAGACCATTGCCACCTCCCTGAAATCCTGGAATGAGATGCTTATCTCCAGGTTGGCTGCTCTTCCTGAGAAACCACCTGCTATCGACTGGGCTTACTACAAGGCCAATGTGGCAAAGGCTGGCTTGGTAGATGACTTTGAGAAGAAGTTTAATGCCCTGAAGGTTCCTGTGCCAGAGGATAAATACACTGTCCAGGTGGATGCTGAGGAAAAAGAAGATGTGAAAAGCTGTGCTGAGTTTTTGTCCCTCTCAAAAGCCAGGATTGAAGAATATGAAAAAGAGCTGGAGAAGATAAAGAACATAATTCCGTTTGATCGGATGACCATTGAGGAGGACCTGAATGAAGTCTTCCCAGAAACCAAATTAGACAAGAAGTATCCCTATTGGCCTCACAAGCCAATTGAAAATTTATAAACTTGAATTGAGGAGAAAGCCCTGGCCTTCATATTATAAATGTTGGACATTAAAAATAATGATATGGAAAAAAAAAAAAGAAAGAAAGAAATGGCAAAGTGCACCAACTAATACAAATGGACAGTAAACATGAAAAGACGCTAAACTTTACTAGTAATATTCTGAGAAATGAGAATGAAAACAGTGCAGCATGGCTTTGTGCCCATTGGATTGGCAAAATCACAAAGATTCCTTGGCACGCCTGGCTGGCTCAGTCAGTAGAACATGCAACTCCTGAACTCGAGGTTGTGAGTTTGAGCCCCACCCTGGGGGTAGAGATTACTTTTAAAAAATTAAAAACTTAAGAAAAAATAATTCTTTGGCTTGTCCAGATAAATCCTTCCTTCCCTACACTTTTATTGTCTCCCTTGGTTACCCTCTCTCTGCAAACCCCAGATTCTCTAGCTGCCCTGCATCAGCACCATGCAGCTGAATGAGGCTGAAAAAAAGCACCAGGTTGCAGGCTTCGTTTTACCTTCCTGACCACCGGCCTTGTAGTAGGCCCTTAGTGCTGCCTTGGTGTTTTTCTGCACCCTCCATTCTCCCAGACCATGGCTGGACATATTAGGGCCTGGTGCCAAATCTGGCCTGCTGCCTGGTTTTGTGTGGATCTGCGAGCCAAGAACTGTTTTCACATTTTAAAATGTTTAAAAAAAAAAAAATCAAGACCTATTTAATGATATGAAGATTGCATGAAATTCAAATTTCATTGTCCATATATAAGGTTTATTGTAACATAGCTCTGCCCTTTTTATGTACTGGCTGCTCTCGTGCTCCAGCAGCAAAGAATCGAGACCATGTGTGGTGCCCTCCTTGTCTCACACTGCTGCTCAGCATACAAGAAGTCAGAATTGTGCAATTAGAACTTGATCTTTTCTCTTCTTGGCAAAACCGAAGATATTTTCTATCTGGCCCTTTACAGAAAAGCTTGCCAGCCTTTGTCCTAGATGATTAGTTCACACCTCCTCTCAAACCTAGATACTATCACCACCTCTTCTGTCATCATATTTAAGAAAAGACGCTGTTTTCTGTTTGACTAAGAATAGAAAAGCAATCAGAACTTCCATATGCTCCCAGCACACTACTGCCCATCTCCCTGCAGTGGTGCTGTGGACCCTGATTCCCTCCTGTTCAGTGGATGAGTTGTCTGAAGCCAGCTGCATTAATCATTAATTATCTATTGCTATGTAATAATATTATAACTTGGCATCTTAAACTTAGCATCTGAAAACAACATACATTTATCTCACAGTCTCTGTGGTCAGCAGTTGAGCACATCTTAGGTTAGTCCTGTGCTTCAGGGTCTCACAAGACTGCAACCAAGGTGTTAGCCAGGGCTGTGTTCCCATCTGAGGCTCAATCAGGAAGGATCCATTTCTAAGCTTCCTTGGTTGTTGGTAGCATTCAGTTCCCTGTGGGCTGCTGGACTGAGGGCCTCTGTTGTTTGAAAGTCCCAAGTGGAAGTTCCTTGCCACCTGGACCTTCCCAGTGTGGTTGCTTGCTTCTAAGTCAGCAAAAAAGAGAATGTCTCCCTGCAAGACAGGCTTTATGATCCCATGTAACATAATCACATACATGTAGTTACATGCATCTCATCACACTTGCCATTGACGCTGGTTAGAAGCACCTCACACATCCCGCCTACATTTTTGGGGAAGAGATTGCACAAGGGCATGAACACCAGGGGGTGGGGTTTGGGGGGCCACGGTAGGGTTTGTCTGCCATACCCACCGTCCACTTGGATATTGGTTCCATCCCCTTTTGTCCTTTCCTCTGGATAACTACCATCTTAATACAAATATGCTATAATTTCTCTCATTTTAATATTTTAAAAACTCTTACCTCTCATTCCCTTCCAGGTACCATCTATTCCTCTGTTTTCCTTAATAGTAAAGCTTCTCAAAAGATTTGTTCCAACTAACTCCCCAGTTCCTTTCTTCTCATTCTCTCTTGAACCCATTCTACCTCCCCCCCACATTCCATTGCAGCTGCCTCTGTGAGGGCTACTGGTGACCTCCACATTGCCGATCCAGAGATTATTCTGTCTTGTTACCTTTATCAATATCAAACACAGTTGACCACTCACTTCTCTATGGAATGCTTTCAGCAGAGCTTCTCTCCTGGTTTGTGTCCTCATTGGCTGATCCTCTCCATTTGTGGTCCAGGACCAAGATAGACTTCCTTAGATCTCTTCTTTGTCAACTAACAGCCACTCCCCTAGGTGAGCCCATCTTGTCCGCTGGATTTCATACCAACTCCTGTGTCATTATCACCATTTCACCCTCTCCCCTAAACACCAGATTTATATGTCTAGTTACCTACTCAACATTTCCACTAGGGTATCTTCAGTTGAAGGAGTTCAGATCAGGGGCACCTGGGTGGCTCAGTGGTTGAGCATCTGACTTTGGCTCGGGGTGTGATCCCGAGGTCCTGAAGTCAAGTCCCACATCAGGCTCACTGCAGGGAGCCTGCTTCTCCCTCTGCCTATGTCTCTGCCTTTCTGAGTTTCTCATGAATAAATATATAAAATCTTAAAAAAATATATAAAAAAATAAAATAGTTGAGATCAGAACTTCTCATCTTTCCTTCTAAGCCTACTATTTGCTCAGCCTTCCCCCAATCAACAAGTGGCATTTCAGTCCCCCAGCTAACTCAGATGAGAAGCCTTGAAGCCATACTGTTCTTATTTCCTCACACATGTACATCTAATGTCCAGCCTTGCTCTACATGGAAAATAGTTTGAGAATTAAGTATTTCTCATTCCATCCACCAGCAGCACCTCTCTGTCTAAGCCACCATCCGCTCTTCCCAGTAGTTATACTGGCCTCATTCGTTTCCCTGTCCCAACCTTCCCCCTGTTCACAACACAGTAGCTAGAGAACTAGAGAAATCCTTCAAAAACCTTCAGTCAGGCCACATCACTTAGAATCCTGACAGTGGTTCACAAGGCCCAACTTGATCTGAGAGCTCTTGCCCAGGCCAGGCAGGTGTACCAGGGGGTTGGCAATCTCCCTGAGGGCACTGACCTCACCCTTATCATTCTCCTTCCCTCTTTCTGTCCTTCCGTCTATCAAATCCAGCTACACAGCTCCCGCACCTAGATATCCTGCCTCGTGCCTGAGATACTCCTCTCCCAGACAGCTGTTGGGCCTTGTCCTCACCTTCAGGTCTCTGCTCATGTGACACTCAGAGAGCCTTCCCTGACCACCCTGCCTAGAACTCCTGTTCCTCTTTTTCCTTCCCACACTATATATCTTATTGTTTGGGCATATTGCTCCCTACCACAACTCCTGCCACACAGCAGGCACTCATTAAGGGTCTAGTGAATCACCTGATGACACTGAACATGGTGGATAGTGTCATAGAGTCTGGGTTCCTGGGATTTAGGAAGCAAATGAGAGGCATGGAAAAGAATCAGCATGCACACACACACACACCCTGTAGAGGCTCAGGGTTTATCAGGAAAAGAAAGAGAAGACTAGAATCCCAACAGGAGTGGGCAGCAGGACAACTCAGGCACATTTATAGATAGACAGTGAAGGCTCAGTGCTGGGTGAGAGGGAGTGTGCAAGAGGTTCTTCCACCACTGTCCAGTGGGCGAGTCCCTCAAGCAGACAAAGTGGGGCATCAGGAAAGGCAGCAGGGGTACTCCTTCCTCTCCAGAGCAGTATGAGTGTGGGGCTTATGTGGAGAGGAGCAAATCGGCCCCTGTCTCTACCCTACCCCACCATCTCCCTTAGATGACAGCCCTTCCCATGAGCACCAGCCTCCACCTTGGCCTTTTTGTGCTCAGTGCCACTGTCTTCACCTGATCAGCACAGTGGATTGTAACAGATGTCTGCTCTATTATAGCGCGGGGGCAGGACGGACGGGGACCTTCTGTGCCCTAAGCACAGTCCTGGAACGGGTGAAAGCAGAGGGGATTTTGGACGTCTTCCAAACCGTCAAGAGCCTGCGGCTACAGAGGCCACACATGGTCCAGACACTGGTAAGCTGCCTGCACTACCACTGCATCTATAGCCCTTCTCTGTGAGGGCTAGCCCAGGGGCGGAGGCTCTTCCAGGGGGCCCATCGTTCCTCCAAGGTGCCCCAGCTAGAATAAGCCTTGGTGACAGAGCAGAGGGACACAGCCCTATCACCAGGAAGAGAATTGAGTGGCCTCTGTGAAGACTAGAAAGAGGTGCTTGGGTACCCCATAGGGCTTGTCTGCACTCTTCCATGGGTCCTGGGATAGAAAGACTCAGGTATGCCGCCTCTACTGCTCAGACTCCTGACTGTCTCATTAACCAGTAACCACTGAGTATGGGGACAAGCACCCAAAAGGGCCCCTGAACCTCGGAGAGCAAGACATGTATGAGGGGAAAGAAAAATACATTTTAAGAGGTTTCAGAATTGATGAGGCTTTGAGAGCCAGAGCACCTGCAGTCTGGCAACCATGGTGAGGTGCAGGCCACACACAGCCGTCTCCCCACCTGCTTGGTCTGCCAGCCCTTCACACTCATGTCTAACTGCTGCAAACCTAGGACCACATCTTCCTTTCTGGTCACCTCCATCAGGACAAAATTAGCTATACTCAACCCAGAAGGGGAACGCTATCAGAACTTCGCAGGCAGGTCAGGGCTCAGGTGCAAGTCCAAAAACATTCACTTCCCTCAGGTTCCCATCTTTTAAAAAACTGGTCTGTCAGGAGTTGCACGTACCTGATTCTCTTCAATAATGGTGGCTTTTCCCCTCCTTTTGCTCTACAGGAACAGTATGAGTTCTGCTACAAGGTGGTGCAGGAATATATTGATGCATTCTCAGATTATGCCAACTTCAAGTAAGAGGTGATGAGATCCAGTGGACAGGAAATTTGCCTTTAATATTTTGTAATATTCTGTTTTGTTAATATACCCAAAATTGTGTATATATCTTATAACTGTTTTAGAAATTGGTACATAGGCTTCTATTACCTATTAGGTGGAGATTTTATATGTAAATGTGTTAGTACTGATAGTCCTTTTTCCAATGTTTTATTGGGGAATTAAATAGTGTGATGTTTGGATTGATATCGTGAAATCCTCTGCCTGGAAATTGGGCTGTATTATTCTTTGGTTTAGACATCTTTTCCTAAAGAAGGAACACAAAATTCATTCCAGGTAGCTCAGCATCAACTAAGAAAAAAAGCACAAAGTTCTCACAGCTCTTGAGGAAATTGGTTGTCCTGGTGCCCCCACTCCCTCACCCCTTTCAGGTTCTTATTCCCTTCCTGCTCTGTAAATAATCCCTCCCCATTCCACCCTCCCCACCACCACCACCACAACCTACTGTGGGGAGTAAAGGAACCAGAGCGGTATCTCTGGCACCACACTAGGGATTATCAGGTAATAAAAGCTTTGACTCCCTGAGGAAGCGTCTCCCTTTGTCTGGGGTGGGGCAGCCATACCAGGGCTGGGGCTCTTACCTAGGCCACTCCTGGCCCTGCTTATTAATTAGTGTTCTGTCTCAACTGGTCTCACAAACCGCCATCCTCTCAACTCCTTTCCAATGGCACAGCCTCTCCAGCTCTCAGCTAGTTGCCAGGACTCACCTTTCGTTCCCAGCACATCTTTGGTACAGTGATCCCAGCCAGCCTTGCTCCCTGGAAGATGGCCAACATCCTCAGTGTTTCCCTGGCACAGGGGCATGGAAGAAAGAGGAGATAGCTAAGTCCAGTCCAACTTCCCTGGTGCTTTGCTACAAAATTGTCTGGATTGTGTCACTCTATCCAGGATAAGTCTTTATACCCACACTTACTAGATTAAATAGCTTTCATTTCCTTTTATATCTGCCCTCATTTCCAGGACTTTTATATGGAAGTGTCTCAGATCCAGAGGCCAGGATAGTAGGAGTCTTCAATTCCAACTTGATATCAAGCCTGACATTATATAAAAATGTCTGGCATTTGTGTTTTAAGTCATGTCGATGTTCATTTATTTCTCATGTAATGGTGTGCTCAGTCCAGAGACCCAGTATTCTCCCATCTTGTCCCAGTGCCCCTTAGAATGTTATTCCTTTTTGTTTTGTTTTGTAAGATTTTATTTTTTGGTTCATGAGAGACAGAAAGGCAGAGACACAGGCAGAGGGAGAAGCAGGCTCCCTGCAGGGAGCCTGATGCAGGGCTTGATCCCAGGACCCCAGGATCACGACTTGAATCAAAAGCAGATGCTCAACTACTGAGCTACTCTGGTGCCCTTAGAATGTTATTCTTGTCCTCACGGCTGAAGCTGGATCACTGTCTTTTCTTACGGACAAGCAAAAAGAAAATAGCAAGCAACTTCATTTTTAAGGACATGAAGAAAAGTTCTTTCCATTTTCACTCCTATCCTATTGGCCAAAACCTAGTCATAAGGCTACGCTGTGTGACTATAGGAATATTGGGAAATGTAGTCTTTAGTTGGCACAGCTGGGAGGGTGAGTCTGTTCATTGCCTCTTACCCTCATGAGCAGCTCATGGGAACAGGAGCGTGAACTGGTTGCCACGCCTGTCAATACAGGGCTAAGAGAGTCTTACAACCCATGGGGACTTTCTCAAAGAGCAGGGACAGGCCCTGGGCTACTCAGGCTGTCAGGAGTGAGAAGTGGCACCACAGCCCAAGCCATGGGAAGCACAGTCAGAGGTCATTGCTGCTGTACTTGTTGGCAGAGGTGGGACTTGAGCTGGATCCAAGGGATGCCGGGAATGTGGATGAATGAAAGGAGGCAAAGTCACATGGAGCCACATTACTGAAGGCCTCAGAACCCTCCAGAAGGTGAACAGGTGTGGTGGCTCTAAGATGGGAACCAGGTTCAGCACATACTCAGGATATCTTCAGGAGGCAGGGGCACCATAACAGACAACCTCTGGAAGTTTCTGAGAAGTGAGTGGGTGTCAGAAGTACTTAGTCCTTCTGTAAGAACTAAGGAACTCCAAGTAACAATAAATTCAAAACTCAGTGGTTTTCAAGGAAGCATGGGCAAATTAAGCAATCTGAGAAGGATTTCTGATGAGAGGTGCCATGTTTGAGAAGGAGACCCTGGCTCTATGCAAGCTACATTTTGGTGCCTCTGTGACCAAGTCCTGGCAGGTGGAGGAGGCCACAGGCCTTGGGTCAGCAAGCTATATAGCAAATCTGTAGGAGAGTCCCTCACGTGTCCTGCCTTAGCCTTACCTCCCAGCAGGCTGCCTACCTCCTGTTGCTAGGGCTGGTGTGGAGCAGCTTACTAGTGTGTACAAGGGTTCCTACCGAAGGACTGATTACCAGCTCACCAGTGTGGCCTGGCTACTCCCCCTTTCTGTTGAAATCCATGCGGATTTGCTTGGTGGCTGTGTGTGTGTGTGTGTGTGTGTGTGTGTGTGTGTGTTTAAGATAATTATTTGAGAGAGAGAAAAACAAAACATGAGCAGGGTGGAGGGCCAGAGGAGAGGGAGAAGCAGACTCCCCACTCAACAGGGGCCCAATGTGGGGCTCCATCCCAGGAACCTAAGATCATGACCTGAGCCAAAGGTAGATGCTTTACCAACTGAGCCATCTAGGCGCCTCTGGGCCAGTATTTTAAATATCACCTGGCTGCTAAACAGATGTCTTCAAGCAGGACTTGCACTGTTGAAAGAGACATAAACCTGACAGGAACTAGTCAAGGCTAAGGGGTAAGTGTATCAGGGTTCACACCACTCAATTGTGTGGGCACAGCAGGGGTGACTGCTTCATCTAGTGCCCGCCCCTCAATTGGTCAGCTGTGCTGCATGGAGTTAAAGCTAGAGCCTGTAAGGACTTCTCAGAACAGGGAGCGAGGCATCCAGTGCCCACTGTGCTCAGACCCCAGTTCATCAAGTCAGCGCCCTCATGGGTGTTCAGTTTCCCTCAGCACTCCACCACCAAAAGCGTAAGTCTTTGGTTTTAATTTTTTTAAAAAAAGGCACCTCCACCAGGCCTGTAGTCCTCTGCCTTTGTGATAGACTCACTCGATCTTCTGTCACACTTAATCCCCCCAGATTCCCCTGTTCCCTTTTGCCAAGGATCCACTCTCTGCCCTCTGGCTCCTTCCTCCCTCTGACTTTATCCTCACTCTGTAGCCTCTGCTCCTCCTCTCTCCATCCTCAGAGCCCAAGCATTCCTGTGATCTGTATGCTGTGGACCTTCAGCCCTACCCCAGCCCTGAGCTACAGGTTGGCATAGCCTGCTTCCTGCCAAGTGACTGCAAAAGGTGACCCACAGGCACCTGTCTCACCCACGGCTGAGGGGTTCACCTGGTCTCTCCAGAGTCTACCATCCCTTCCTGCAGTTTTCCAGCATTCTCTGCACCTCTCTCCCTCCACCCCGAGCCTGGGGATCCAGATCCACTGGCAGTTCTTGTGTGGACTCTTCTCCATTTTGTTCTTACGTGGAAGCACCGCAGCTTACCCTGTGTGCAGACCCTAGCTAACTCATTGTCATCCTTTGCCCAGACCATCTGATCAGGGGTTTGTGTCCCTCTGCTCCAGCAGCACTTGAGCACTCAGCTCTAAGCCTCTGCTTTCCCAACTGACTACAAGCAGCTCCCAGACAGATGAAGTCCTGTCCTCCGGGCAAGCATGAGTTGGAGCTCAGTGGTGAACAACCAGCTTTCTGTGCCCTGCTGAGAGGGATATGAGGATGAATTTTAGAGTCTGTAATCTGGAAGAGGACAGAAACATTCTTGAAAAGCTATGTATGTTGCCAGAAAGAAAGGAACTAGAGCATCCCCTGGGAAGCTTAATTCTGATTTGAATTTTTTAGGAAAAACTACAAATTACAGAAAAAATAAAGGCACCCCATTCCTCTTTTATTTATTTTTTATTTTTTTTTAATTTATTTTTATTTATTTACGATAGACACACACAGAGAGAGAGGCAGAGGGAGAAGCAGGCTCCATGCACCGGGAGCCCGACGTGGGATTCGATCCTGGGTCTCCAGGATCGCGCCCTGGGCCAAAGGCAGGCGCCAAACCGCTGCGCCACCCAGGGATCCCCCCATTCCTCTTTTAAAATAAACACAGGGGACTTTGAATAAAACATTCTGTAAGCCCAAACCAGAACTAAGCTAGTTTATTGAACATTTTTACTAAACCACAAATGTTTCTCTAAAAATTACTTGGTTAACCAACACATATAGGAACAAAGTGTATTATTTCTCCAAACAACTATATAATCCACATATTGTCTCTGGTCTCCACTAAATATAAATCATTTTGGAAATTCATGTCCAGGCACCCATGAATGACTGGTGCCCATTAGGCCATCCCCTCCCCCATCTTTGCCACAAGATTTGACACACCTACTCTTTTTTTTTAAGATTTTATTTATCCATGAGAGACACAGAGAGAGAGGGGCAGAGACACAGGCAGAGGGAGAAGCAGGCTCCATGCAGGGAGCCCAACGTGTGGGACTCGATCCTGGGTCTCCAGGATCAGGCCCTGGGCCAAAGGCAGCACTAAACCGCTGGGCCCCCCAGGCTGCCCACACACCTATTCTCCTAATGACTGGCTACCACAACACCAAGCCTGACCCTGGCTCTTGCATTTGTTTAGCCCAAATGCAGAGATTGGCTATTAATCCTATAAACAGGCCTCTGCCCCTCTCCTGTCCCCCTCCTGTCCCCCATGCTAATAGCTGGTGGTGAAAAGCTGGGCTGACCCAGATTGATAGGTGGAGGTATGTTTCACGTGCCCTAGGTTAGCTGTGTCCAAGTCCATGAATAGTGCCTTGGCTGAGCACAGAATGGGGAGGGCTTGGAACCTTGAGAGGCAAAACTATTCCTACCTCTTGCTCATTCATAGTCCTACCAGCTACCAGCCTGCAGATGCTGTACTACCCCCTTAGCAGCCCCCCCCCCCACCTCCATGGGCTGGCTGGGAGGAAAGAGAAGCTGCCTGAGGGTAGGTGTGCCCCACCCAAACCTGCCTCCATCTGGAGTGATCCATCACTGGTGCCCAGGTGTATGGATGAGGACCGCTCCATCCAGCCCATTTTGCAGTTTGGCAGACAAGCCTTCAGGCCCTCGTAGCCTCCCCCAGACTCTTCACAGGTTGCTGGGTTCCCTACTCAAGCTGCCAGCTGGGTGGGACTCTGGGTCCCCAGGCATTTTCCACCCCCCAGGCTACTGTTTGTTTCTGGATCAGAGAAGACCAGGCTTTGTAGGCCAAAGGCGGGGAGCTTGAGGATGCAACCTGGGAGAAGAGAAGTGATTCTTCAGGGCCTGGCCAGGCTGGAGCAGGAGTCTTTGTACTTCAGATCCCTGGGAGGGAGAGGGAGCAATTTGGTGACCCCAGGGCCAGTGGCTAAAAATACACTAGGAACATACACTGATAAGAGAAGGGTGTTGGGTGGCAGGCTGCGCCCCCTCCCTCTTTGAGACATCACTGAAGTGCGTGGACCAGGAACAGTGTGGTGTCTCCTGATCCATAAATCCTAGCGCTGGCTGTCTCCAGGGTGGCGGGGGATCCACTGTCACCTGGAGGAGCCACCTCAAGGAGCCAGCTCCTCTGTAGCTTTCCCTCAGTGAGTAAAGAGGCTGTTCTCCCCAAAGGCTGGGACTCCTGGATGGAAGTCTGTCCTGCGTGTGTGACACACTGTTCTTCTCCCTCCCAAGTCCCTCTACCCCGAACCATGTCCCAGGAAAAAACCCTTTACCTTTCTCTCTGCACCACTGTTCCTGTGCCTGCTGCTTTTAGCATAGGAGGGATGAGGGGTGGAAGCACTTGCCCAACCCCAGGCAAGTGTCTGCCTGTGTCTCTGCCTCTCTCTCTCTCTCTCTCTGTCTCTCATGAATAAATAAAATCTTTAAAAAAAAAAAAAAAAAAAACCCTTGCCCATGTCACCACCACATCCATTCCACACCCCCAACTGCCATGGAAGAGAGATGACAAAGGACAGAGGCAGCATGCCATGCACCAGGTGCCCCAAATGCCCCTACACTGCTGCCTGGCCCTTGGAGAGCTTCCCTCACCAAAACCTCTGTTGCTCTTCCCAACCTTCTCCCACTTCTAGAATCCCTGAAGGAGGGAGGGGTAGGCCTGACAGACAAAGGAAGGCCCTCTGCTGGCAAGGCTGGGACCCTCTGTGTCCCAGGAGGTTCTGGGGAAGGCTGGTTGCCAGGAGCCTTTGGGGTCCAGATCCCAAGAGTCTTTGGATGAGGGGCAGTGAGTGGCAGAAGAGGGAAGGGCATTAGGAAACACTGAAGCTATCCTTGAAGTGCCAGGTGTCTAAGGGGCCCTGGAAGAAATGGAAAGAGTTATGGATGGAAGCGCCTGTCGTCTTGAGTGCTGTTATCCGGGGCCAGCAGCCCTGCTGGCCATGACCAGCTGCAGGCTAGGCTTGCCGCCGCTGCTGCTGCTGCTGCTGACTATTCATTTTGGACCCTCGAAGGCTCAGCACTGGTCCCATGGCTGGTACCCTGGAGGAAAGCGAGGTTCCAGCTCAGCCCAGCCACCCCCACATGCCCCCCAGGTGGGTTAAAGGTATCCCCCGCCTGAGTGGGAGGAAGAAGGTATTGGCTGGGGCTCCTTCACCTACTGTGAGCCTAGGGTGGGAGCAGTGGGCAGGCCACAGCCTTGACTCCTTTCTGAGGAAGGGTCCTGGGCACTGCAGCAAACAGCCCAGACCAGACCGCCCATAACCTCCCAAGCAATGCCCTGGCTCCCCCTGAGAACAGTGTGCCCTGGGAGGGCAGAACTACAGGCTGGTGGCCCCTCTGTAGAAAGCAGCACCTGGTGCAAACACTGCTAGTAAGTACAGGGAGAGGCCTGGCATTGGCCAGCAGGGGCCATTGTGGCTAAGAACTTGTTGGGGGATATGTGGACAAAAGAGGGGGGGTAATGAGCTAAAACTAAGATGACCCCTGGGCACGCAGCAGGATGCCATCTGCTATCCTTCCTATTTCCCAGAATTCTAGACAATTTATAAGATACTTATGTTAAATTAAAAGAAGTAACTAGTGGAGTGGAGAGAATTCTACTGAAAACCTCCACAAGACAGTGGCTGTACTAGGGTCCTCCAGGCTTCTTTCTTGTCAAGAGAAGCCCATATGTCCGGAGGTGAGCAGCCCCTCAGTGAAAAGAGGTGAGGGGTGTGAACTTACACTATTAGGTAAGGGGGTCCCAAGAACCAAGGCTGACGCACTAGAAATGCAGTGATTGCAGAAGACCAGTGTGCAGCGATGGATTATTATTACTATTTTGCATTTATTTTAAAGTGCACGGGAAAGCCATAACTGAAGGAGAAAAAGTAAATTCGTATTAGGCAAAAACATTACGTAATTTAAGTTGTTGTGAGCTCAGGTTTTTACAAACCAGGTTTGTTTGGGGTGGGCAACGCCCAGGGGCTCCAGAGCCCCCACGCTGGGTTCCCTAGCCGGCAAGCGGGTCCTCAGGATGAGAGAGCAAGCTGGCCGCCTGGCGGACCAGGTCGGGAGGGGTGAGGGCGGGCAAGGTCGCAGGCGGGCAGCCTGGTGACCAGGGCGTCCTCTGAAATGATCACCTCCTCCCCCCACAGACTGGACCTAGAGCACCGCGCCCTGTCGCCCTCCAATAAAGAGATACGAAGCCCCTGAAGCTGCTGCTTCGAGCTCTCTCCTCTGTCCCGTCCCTCGCCCACGCGCACTGAGACTATCCAGCGCGGGGGTTGGAGGGACGTGGGCCCCGCCCGCCGGCGGGAGGGACGCGGGGCGGGGCGGGGCAGGCGGGGCAGGCCCTGCAGGGAGGGTGCGGCCAAGGCCCGCGGGCCCGAGGACCACGCGGAGGTGTGCTTGCGCGCGCCCGCCCCGCCCTACGGGCTCCCGGGGTGGGGGGCGGGGCCCACGGACTACACGTCCCGTGGTGCCCCGCGGTCGTCCCCGGGCCCCGTGATGCCCTGCGGCGCGCCGGAAGCGGGAGGCTTCGGCCATGCTTTGCGCGCTGAGAGTTTGGGGCGCGGGTCCCCGGTGGGGGCCTCCGGCCCCGCTGCTGCTCCTCGTGCGCGGCCGCAAGACCCGCCACGACCTTCCGGCCAAGTCCAAGGTCGGGCGCGTGGCGACCCCGCCCACGGTGGATCCCGTAGAGTTCTTCGTGCTGACGGAGCGTTACCGGCAGTATCGCCAGACGGTGCGCGCCCTCAGGTGTGTGACGAGGGGAGGCGGCCGCCGGCGCTGTGGGCTGTGAGGCGGAGAGGGCGGGCGGAGAGGGTGCCGACTGCGGGCCTGTCTCCGCCCAGGCTGGAGTTCGTGACTGAGGTGCGGAAGAAGGCGCACGAGGCCCGGGCCGGGGTCTTGGCAGAGCGCAAGGCGCTGCAGGATGCCACCGAGCATCGCGACCTGATGGCCTGGAACCAGGCGGAGAACCAGCGACTCCACGAGCTGCGGTGAGTGGGCCGGGAGGCAGGGCAGGCCGCTGGTGCGCGGGGCAGACCCAGCCGCGCGCAGTCTCAGCCTCTTGCCCTCGCCCCCACCCCAGGTTAGCGAGGCTGCGGCAGGAGGCGCGGGAACAGCAGCAGCGGCAGGCGGAGGAAGAAGCCCGGCGGGCCCGAGAGGCCCAGGCCTGGGCGCAGCTCAAGGAGCAGGAAGTGCTGCAGCTGCAGGTGGGTCGCGTCTCCGGGCCTGGAGCTAAGGGCCGGGAACAACTCCTGGGCGGCAGTCCTGGGCGCGGCGCAGTGGGACACTGGCCCTCGCACTGAGGGAGCGAGCAGCCTTGAGTCTCAGTTAGCAGGTGAGGATTTGGGAGAGGAGTGCAAAGAGAGTGACGGGCGCAGACACCCAGAGGTGAGAGTTGACATTAGAATTGTAAAGTATCCGAGTAGCTAGGTGGTGGTAAGCCCGCCTCTATACCCCGGAAGGGCCCCCAGTTCCACAAGGAGTTTGTATTTTGTTTTGCGGGTATAGTCATTGAAGTGTTAATATTTTGGGCTAGGGTGGCAGATGTGAGACTAAAAAGCAGGGAGACCATTTGGGAGTGATCCAGTAAGAGTGGATGAGGTCTGAATTAAAGTAATGGGTGCGGAGAACAAGTTTGACAGAGATTAACGAGGGACATTGAGGCAACATTCAACCCAGCGGGACTCGAGATTGTCACAACTGGTGTGCTTGGAGTTCTGGCTGAGATGTCCAGTGGATAATTATCTAAGAGGAATATGATAAGGCTGCCTGATACTCTTCCACTGGAAGGTCACAGAGGACCTGGGCACCAAGCATCCATCCAGAGGGAGAACTGGAGACTCAATGGGCTAAAGGTCAGCAGGCCTTTGCTGGAGACTTCCATTCAGTAGCTTTCTGTCTCCCAATAGGAGGAAGCAAAAAATTTCATTACCCGAGAGAACCTGGAGGCACGGGTGGAAGAAGCATTGGACTCGCCGCCGAAGAGCTACAATTGGGCCATCACCAGGGAAGGGCTGGTGGTCAGACCACAGCATAAGGGCTCGTAGGGGTCCAGTAAGGACAGTGCCCACCCAGGGACCATGTGTGTATGGGGTAGGAGGGTTGGGCCTGATCTGGAATAGATCTGTTGATGTTGCTTAGGAAGAAGGAGGCTCAGCCTATTCCAGTATCCTCCTCACATTCTGCCCTGCACCCACCACCTGGTTGGCAGTTCCCATACATACTGTCCTGTTCTACACCCATGTACGACTCAGCAAAGCAGCAGACCTTAGAGGTTTCCAGCTCACAGTGGCGCAGAATGGACCACAGTCCCCTCGATCAACTACGTCATTTACTAAGTGTCATCAAGGACATGGACAGAGGTTGGCAAATTACAGTCCTTTGGCCCAATTTGTCCTACTGCCTGTTTTTGTAAATAAATTTTATTGGAACACAGCTACATTCATTCGTTGACTACTTCTACACTATAATGGCAGAAATGAGCTGTGTAACAGAGACTATTTGACTTGCAAAGTGTAAAAAATATTTGTTACATGGGGTTTTTTTTTGTTTTAAGATTTTATTTATTCATGAGAAACAGAAAGAGAGAGGCAGAGACACAGGGAGAGGGAGAAGCAGACTTCATGCAGGGAGCCCAATGTGGAACTCGATACTGGGACTCCAGGATAACGCCCTGGGCCGAAGGCAGGCGCTCAACTACTGAGCCACCCAGGTGTCCCATGTTACATGGGTTTTTAGAGAAGGTTGCCAACTCCTGATCTAGAGCTTTAGGACTCTAGCCAGAGTATCCAGGTAACAAAAGGGCAGCAGAGACACAAGCTAACCACTGGCCAAAGACCCGCTTCTGCTTGATCCTAAGATTTGCCAGCTGAGGTCTGGTGTGCCCAAGGCACAGAAGTAAGGAGGAAGCCCCATTTCTTTATCAGTGGCCCTTTCTACCCAAGGCTTCCATGACCCACATGGCCCTGGCACTACCAGCTTCCTTGGACTGCACACCATATTGGTACTGGCAAGGGAGGCCTGATTGACCTTTAGAAGATCAATGTGGCTTATCTAGCACTTGGACCAAATGCCATGGGTACCAGAATTACTTGTAATTGAAATTCACAAGGTTCAACAAGTGAACATATAGATTTATGGCCCCTATTCAAGCATAAGTCCATGTCTCTCAGAGTCAGAGTTGCTGGCCCTTTGTCACTAATTCACCTGAACTTGCCCAGATACCACCAGAGGAAAATGAACAGAATCCTAGTTTCTTTCCCCAACTCCCAGGTTGTGGAGAGTCTGGAAACCCCTAAAACATGAAAACCATTTAGGGAATATGTGCTATCCTTCAACATTCAAGTGAGGTAGCAGGTATAGAGGTACAAGCAGAGGGCTAATAGTTATACTGCCTTGCACCCAGCCTCCATCAGGCCCTGCACCCCTGAAGGCAATAACCTCCCTCCTCAGGCTGATAGTGGGTCATCTTTCCTCTGGTGCTTAGCCCAGGCACAGGACAGTGTAGTCTTTAGTTTCAGATGCTCAGTATAACTTGTGATGTGAAAGCTGATAGGTGCACGTTATAGACCATGGATCAAGACAACTGTGCCCATAGCCTTGGGATTTGTTGTGAGAAGCGGACCATTTGGTCCCCTGCAGTGGAAGTGTTTGGTGAGCTTTACACATGGGACACAGCCTGTGTCAGAAAGTCCAGTTTCATTCTTGTTAAAGTCCCTGGCTTTCTGCACCAGAATTTGGACACAAGCTGTTTCTCTTCAGGTAGAAAAGACTGTGTCATACTTTCTTGAAACTCTGTCTCTGGGCAGCTTTTCCTTTACAGCTGTCCTTTAGTGTCCTCCATGAGGCTATAAGTCCTTAGCATTCACTGCTGATGTCAGTATATCACGTGGAGCCACCTGTAAACCAAGCTTCAATGTTTTTATCCTTCACCCTCGGCCATCTTACTGGTATAGACACAGATTAGGCAGCTTACTGGTACCTTCAGGGTTAAAGCAAGCCCAATCTCATCTGTACCTGCATCTCATGGATCATAGAGTGCTGTTAGGTGCACAGGTAAGCTCAGATCTTACCTGGTCCAGGTTGCAGAGTTATGTGGTGTCCCACAGAAGAATGCTTTATCTCCAATAGAACCCTGATGGCCTCAGAAACACCAGGGCCTCTTCTATTTTGTGGGCAATATGCAAACGTAAGTGCTTTCACCAAGACTTGAGGCCTACCTACCATGATTTATGCATGTGAGGGTAGATTGAGGGACAAGATTTGTGTTTGACTTGAAGAGGTATGCTGACCCCCCAGGAACTTTGCTGGGTGGGCATTTTTTCCCTGGGATTTATCTCTTGAGTCAAGCATGGGTGTTTTACACCTGGATTCCTGTCCTGTCCAATTCTCCAAGATAAGCAACATGACATCAGTGAAGTGGACGACCATGATGTCCTGGGGTGGGTGGCCAAGGTCTTAAGGATTAGGTTGTACAAAACTAGAGCTGTTGGGGTGCCTGGCTGGCTCAGTTGGTAGATCTTGGGGTTATAGGCTCAAGCCCCACATTGGGTGTAGAGATTACTTAAAATCTTTAAAAATAGGGCAGCCCGGGTGGCTCAGCGGTTTAGCGCCACCTTCAGCCCAGGGCCTGATCCTGTAGACCCGGGATCGAGTCCCACGTCAGGCTCCCTGCATGGAGCCTGCTTCTCCCTCTGCCTGTGTCTCTGCCCCTCTCTCTCTCTCTCTCTCTCTCTCTCTCTCTCATGAATAAATAAAATCTTTTTAAAAAATCTTTAAAAATAAAACACTGCAGAGTTGCTCATCTCTTGGACTGGATGGCAATGGTATACTGCTGCTGGTAGAAGCAAACTGCTTGTACTAGTCCAAGTGGACAGGGAAAAGAAGAATGCATTTGCCACATGAATGGGCACTGAGTACTTCTTAATCTCTTCCATCAAAGAGGCCACAGTAGACCTGAGTAAGCCTTAGGTCATTCCCCATATTTTTCCAGTATACTCCAAATTTTCTGTGTGGAACATAGTTACAGGTGTCAAATATTCCCTGAAATCTTTGGGAGTTTCCCCCTGAACTTAGGCCCCTGATTGTCCCTGGCACAAGTACAGTTTCTTCCTGGGAAACAAGTCCCGCTGACTGATGAAATCAAGACAATTCTGAATTCTGGCAGGAAGAGTCAGCTTGGAACTCTCTTGCTTTCCCAAACAAGAAATCAAAAGCAAGGTTTACAACCGCAAGTCCTGAGACCGGCATTTCTCTCATTGGTTGCTTCAACAAATATTTCCTTAGTGCAAGTAAGTGCATAATCCATATATGTGAACATCCATGTCAAGAAACAGAATATGGTCCCAATTCATTGTTCCATTTCCAAGGCCTTGAAATCAGGAATCTGTAAGGAAAAACACTGCTGTCATAAAAGTGCCCAATAAAGACAAGGTCAGAGCTGCATAGGTCGACCCTCACCAGTACTCCACGGTGGCCCTGTGAGTCATAGATCTGATAATCTTCCCCAAATGTTTTGGCATTTCTCCTTGCCAAGGGTAAAAACACGGATAAGTGGTTGGGGCACCTGGGTGGCTCAGTCAAGTAAGCATCTATCTGCCTTTCAGCTCAGGTCATGATTTCAGGATCCTCGGATGGAGCCCTGAATCAGGCTCCCTTCTTGCTCAGTGAGGAGTCTGCTTCTTCCTTCTGCAGTTGCCCTTGCTTGTATGTGATCTATCAAATGAATAAATCTTTAAAAAACAAAAACACACAAGTAAGTGGTTGAAAGTCTCTGGGAAGTTGTGTTACATTCTACAGTATTTTTTTTTTTAAGATTATTTATGTATTCATGAGAGACACACAGAGAGAAGCAGAGACATAGACAAAGAATCAAGCTTCATGCAGGAAGCCCGATCCAGGATTCAATCCCAGATCCCGGGATCACACCCTGAGCCAAAGGTAGACACTCAACTGCTGAGCCACCCAGGTGTCCCTTCTTTTTTCTTTTTAATGCTGCCTCCTAGAGGAGAGAGATGGTCCAGGAGTGGGATTTTGTGTCTGATGATTTCATAACCACTGTGACATCCTATGAGTGGCTGGTCAAGGTCTTTTGAGTTTGACACCTAAATGTCAGTCCTGGCTACTGCACCTTTGCCCACCACTGCCAGACCCCAAGCCCTCAACTGCTGATGCTGGCTTACCTGCTGCTGCTGTCAGAATTGCAGTGCCCAGGCAGAAAGGCAGGAACCACTCAGGGCTTCCAGAGTGCCCCGGAATCTGAGGGAAAACATGGATTCATCTTTTGGCTGTAAAAACAAATCTTGCTAGAGACTCCTAGGTTACTGTCATAATGAAAACCAGGTGGCAAGGAAAGCCTGAGAATATGGTGTACAAACTTCCAAGCCACCTGTGGAACGGAGTGTTATGTATGAACAACGTAGAAGCACTATTTCTCACAACTTAAAGTATTTAGGGCAAAATACGCCGAATTGTATTGCAGGGACTTTTTAAAAATAAGGTGAAATGAACTGTGGGAGTGTAATACATTCTGACAATTAGGAATTTATGTTTTCTGAATTTCTGTAAAACTTATTGATAGCTACATCACTTGTGTTTTTTGGATTTTTTAAGAGTGGGGAGGGGCAGAGGAAAAGAGAATCTTAAGCAGATTGCACGCCTAGCATGGAGTCCAACAAGGGACTCTATCTCAAGGATCCATGGGATCCCTGGGTGGCTCAGCGGTTTAGCACCTGCCTTCAGCCCAGGACCTGATCCTGGAGTCCCGGGATCGAGTCACACATTGGGCTCCCGGCATGGAGCCTGCTTCTCCCTCTGCCTGTGTCTCTGCCTCTCTCTCTGTCTCTCATGAATAAGTAAATAAAATCTTTAAAAAAAGGGGGGGGGGCCTTGAAATCATTACCTGAGCCAAAATCAAGAGACGCCTGACTGAGCCTCCCAGGTTCCCCTTTTCTTTTTGATTCTAGCCATTCTGACAGGTGTAAAGTGATCTCTCATTGTAGTTTTGATTTGCATTTCTCTGATAAGTAATGCTGAGCATCTTTTCAAGTGTTTGTTGGCCATCTATTTTTGTAAGATTTTATTTATTTATTCATGAGAGACACACACGGAAAGAGAGAGGCAGAGACACAGGCAGAGAGAGAAGCAGGCTCTATGCAGGGAGCCCAATGCAGGATTCGACCCTGGGACTCCAGGATCATGCCCTGGGCCAAAGGCAGGCGCTAAACCGCTGAGTCACCCAGGCGTCCCCAGTGTTATTATTTTTTTAATGAAACTAGATAATGGCATCAGATCGTACAATGGACCAAGAAGAATTACTTGCTAAATACCGTCAAATTGGGAATGAATTGCTGGAAGAGGTGAAGATCTGACCTGCAGCTCCCCTTATCTCCAGCAGAGAGCAGTCTTATCAAGGTGGTGACAGGGCCCTCAAAAGTAAAATTTGACGGCTGTAATCCCTGATTTAGGATGGCTCAACTTTACAATGGTATTATGTAGCAATACACCCTCAGTAGAAGCCACAGTTTGAATTTTGAATTTTGATTTTTCTTTGGGCCAGCGACATGCGATCTGATACTTTGATTTTGCTGGGCAGCAGCTGCAAGGTTTCCCCTCTCTCAGAGGTTTAGGTGACCATCTGGGTGCCACTGCTGTTACTCTGCTGCCACCTTTGCCACCATTTTGGCTGCCATAGCATCGGGGGGTGGGGAGTAAATGAAAAAGTGGGGGGACTTCCTCACTTTGTCTGACTTTCGGAGACAATTTCCTTACTCCTCAAACCAGAGAGGACTTCTCTTGGAATAATTTCTGTCCACACCTGATGCACACTTTGAGTCCTGGCTGGGCTATACTGGAAGGGAATAAAATGGTCAACTCATCACTAGTGGCCTGGAACTTCAAATTCCACTCTCTCTCCCCACCCACCTGCTACCATTTACGTTTCAGAGTCCTCATTTAGCCACTCCATGCATTCTGTGCAAAATTATAGCATACTGGCATTTCAATGAGAGACGCAGGATGGAGTATACATGTTTCATCTTCTGCAGAACAAGAAACTTCTTTTGTTTTAAACGTTTTAACTAAAACATACATACTTAAAAGTGCACAACTTCTACAAAGTAAGCATACTGCAAAATAAACACCAGATCAAGAAATCGAAGCCTCTGGGGCACCTGGGTGGCTCAGTCGGTTAGGCATCTGACTCTCCATTTCAGCCCAGGTCATGATCGCAGGGTCCTGGGATCCAGTGTGGTCCTGGATTCTGCGCTCAGTGAGGGGTCTACTCCCTCTCTTCCTCTGCCCTTCCCCCCACTCTTTCTCTCTTAAATTAATAAATAATCGTTTTTTTAAATTTAAGTACTTCTCATGCCTTCTCAAGCAAGACCTCCTAATGAGACCCCTTCTTCTCTCACTTCTAACGCAAGTTGAGTGTGTCTCTCTTTGAACCTCCTATAAATGAAATCACACCTTTCTCTTCATACACATTCTTCCATTTAATACAATGACCATGGGACGTTTTCACACCTAGTAATAGTTTGTTTATTTTCATTGCTTTATGGTGTTCTGTTGCAAAATTTATTTAGTCCACTTTGCTGTTGGCGGACACCCAGATTGTTTCCACTTCTGGGTTGGGGCTGTTACAAATAGTGCCACCACGATAAGCACTCTCAGACATCTTTTGATGCTCAGGTGTGTTTTTGGAGTGGAATTGCTGGGTCGTGTGGTAAGTACATGTTCAGCTTTAGTAACACTGCCAAAGAGATTTCCCAAGTATTGAAGCAGTTCACACTCCTGCCAGTAGTGTATGAAGGTTCCTGCTGTTATGCATTCATGTGGTAATGCTAGCCTTTTAAATTTTAGCTATCCTTCTAGTCATGTATCTCCCTATGATTTTAATTTTAATTTCCCCAATAACTAATGGGATAAATGCCTTTCTGGGTTTTTTTAAAGATTTTATATATTTATTCATGAGAGACACACATGAATATCCCGAGAGAGAGGCAGAGACATAGGCAGAGAGAGAAGCAGGCTTCATGCAGGGAGCCCAATGTGGGACTCGATCCCAAGTCTCTGGGACCGTGACCTGAGCCAAAGGCAGATGCCCAACCACTGAGCCACCCAGGCATCCCTACCTTTCTGTTTTTATTTTTATTTTTATTTATTTTTTATTTTTTAAAAGACTATTATTTATTCATGAGAGACACAGAGAGAGGCAGAGACACAGGCAGAGAGAGAAGCAGGCTCCATGCAGGGAGCCCAACGTGGGATCCAACACAGGGTCTCCAGGATTGCACCCCGGGCCAAAGGCGGTGCTAAGCCACTGAGCCACCTGGGCTGCCCACCTTTCTGTTTTTAATGGACAATTGTATAGCTCCTTTTTAAAAAGGTTTTATTTCTTTATTTGAGAGAGCATGAGCAGAAGGGAGAGGAAGAGAGAATCTGAAGAAGCTACACTGAGCTTAGAGCCTGGTGCGGGGCTTGATCCCATGACCTGAAAATCATGACCTGAGCCAAAACCAAGAGTTGGATGCTCAACCAACTGAGCCACCTAGGGACCTCTGTATATCTTCTTTTTTTAAGTTTCTTTAAGTAATCTCTACACCCAATGTGGGTCTTGAACTCACAACCCCAACATCAAGATCCACCTGCTCTTTCAACTGAGACAGCCAGGCACCCCTGGACAATTGTATAGCTTCTTTTGTGTTTTTTTTTCTTGGCTTATTTGTCTTCTTCAGTTGATTTGTAGGAGTTGATTTTAGATTGTGATTATGAGCCCTTTGCTGAGTACATATACTGTACTAATAATAGTTTGATCCACAAGGATCTTTGGGATGTACTAATTGGTCATGGGTCTCCCAGGACTGAAATAATCAGGAAGCCCACTAAGGTCCCACTTATTCTAAATGACCAAAATACTCTGTCTGTGGGACCTAATGTGTGCCACTGCAATATAGCATCCTAGTCCCTTACCAAACCTGTTTTCATTCATGGACCAGAGCCACTTGGATAAAGGAAAAACCCTGCAATAACATTATATTTGTACTATAAATCTTCCTCCTGGGTGGCTCAGCGGTTGAGCAGATGCTTTCAGTTCAGGACATGATCCTGGGGTCCAGGATTGAGTCCCACATCGGGCTCCTTGTGGGGAGTCTGCTTCTCCCTCTGCCTAGTCTCTGCCTCTCTCTGTCTCTCTGTCTCTCTTTCATGAATAAATAAATAACATCTTAAAACAAAACAAAACACCTTCATCCTAGTGTTTGCCAAGGAGGCCTGTTACCTATGTAACTGAAGCAGGGAAGGAAAAATATCCAGATCTTCCAGGTATTTCTAATCCCTGGGGACCCAGAGTTCTACTGGGGCCCACTAAGCAGAGCCAGGGCTTGTGGCAGTCAGGAGAGAAGTAGGACCTAGAAAGCAGGAAGTAGCCTCATGCATTTATAAAATATATATGTTGGAGGGCGAGAGATAAATCCCATGAGAATACAAAGGCTTGCCATGTCAGTGACATTTCTGGGAATCACTGGGCTAGGGCATGCTGAGATATCCTGTCGAAAGTGAGAGAATTCTCACACTGTGCTGACAGGAAAAGATAAACATAAAAAACTATTGAATCTAGCAATTCCACTTGCAGATATATACCCAAGAGAAATGATGCTTATGTCTCAAAAGACATGTAAAATAATGTTCATAGAAGCTTTATTCATAATATCTAGAAACAGAAAACAACCCAAAAGTCCACCAACAGAGTAATGGATAAACAGATTCTAGTATATTCTTACAACTGAATACTACTCAGCAATAACAAAGAATTGAGCCACTGCTGTACAACAGCATGCGTGAGTCTCTGTAAGATGGTGTAGAGCAGAGAAAGCCAAACACAAAACAGTACCTACTCTATGATTACATCTAGATAGGTTCAGAAACAGGCAAGATTAATCAATTATAATACTCAATTATGATATTAGGCTGGGGCCATCTCAGGAAGCTCAACGGGAGAGTGCATACACGGTGAATCTTTTAGAGAGTGCTGGTCATTGTGCTGTTTTCATAGTGTAGCAACAGGTAAAAATCCATTGAACTGTACACTTAAGATTTGTACACTTTATGTAAATATTATTCTGGTTAATAAAAGTGAAGGAAAAATATTTCCCAGCACAAAGACAAGATGACATAGTGAGAAGTGACTGCATGAATTTGTTGGCCATGAAAGTAGAGAGGGCATCATATGAATGTCTTCTTTATATGTGTGTTGCTTTTCCAGTTAACTACTCCCAAAAATGATGGACAAATTGCTATACCCGGTACCTTTTTATCCCTGAAAAGGGGATGGTGTGCATGGTGACCCTCTGGATTTTGGAGTCCACATTGGCCACCCTTGAATGTGCTGCTCTGACCCATTTGCCAGAACAGAATGGCTATGGGCTCTGAGAGTCATCTAGGGCAAGAGGCAACCACAGGCGATCCAGCTGCATGACAGGCGGTTCTGCCTTTTATGCCAATGATGCAGAGTCCCCTCATGCTCAAGATGTCCACAGTTGATCAGAATGCTGGGGAAGCCTGCAACAAGCTCCAATGGGATCTTACATCAGAAGTCCCTAGAGGTTTATTTTATTTATTTTATTTTATTTTATTTTATTTTATTTTATTTTATTTTATTTTATTTTATTTTATTTTATTTTATTTTGAGAGAGAGAGAGAGAGCACATGCATGTACAAAGGATTGGAGGGGCAGAGAGGAAGAGAGAATCTTAAGCAGCCTCCATGCCTAGCATGGAGCTAACACAAGACTGGATCTCATGACCCTGAAATCATGACCTGAACTGAAATCAAGAGTCAGACGCTGAACTGGCCAAGCCAACCAGGGGCCCCAGAAGTCCCTAGGGTTTCAGAACAAAGCTATAACTCTTTTTGACAAGTCACTAACTCCTTCTGAAAAACCTATCTTTCCTAGTCCCCTGCCCTGTTAGAGACTACCTGATGTTGAGCCCCCAGGGATGTTTCAGTTAGCTTATTATGTATAACAAACCACCCCAAACCTTTATGGTCTGAAACAATAAATACTTATTACTGTTCAGGAGTCTGTGTCTGCATGTTTCTTCTGCTTTTGGGTGGGCTTTCTCATGCATGTGTGGTCAGTTTTGGGTCAGTTAGCAGCATGTGCAAATGGACTCTTCCCGAACTCATGCTCCATCCTCAACTCATGTTTGTGATCTCATGGAGAGTCTTAGGTGGCCAATTGATCAAAGAGGGAAAAATGGAGTCCTGTTTTCAGACGGCTCATAATCCAGATGGCAGCTGGCTGTGGTGCTGCTGTCTTGCTCATAAGTGGTCCTGAAGGACAGTAAGGAGATGACTTTCCCCAGCTAACAGTCCTTCAAAGGACTGTTACAGCAGCATCACAACCACTTTACCTGGAACTGGAAAGAGAGCCTTAGGGACAGACAAGTAGCTGCATGATAAGGGACTTGGCACTTAGCAGCAATAGGATAGGAGGGATGGTAACTTGGAGACCTGTGGAAAAGCATGTGGGTGGCTCTGTCAGAATGGACCTGAAGTTGGAGAATATTTATGTGTCTCTTTTTTAAACAAGATTTTATTTGTTTGTTTGTTTGTTTGTTTATGAGAAAGTGATAGCGAGAGAGAGAGCACAAGCAGGGGGGAGGTGAAGAGGAAGAAGCAGACTCCTCACTGAGCAGAGACCTGGGACTCGATCTCAGGATGCTGAGATCATGACATGAGCTGAAGGCAGATGCTTAACCGACTGAGCCACCCGGGTGCCCCTATTTGTGTCTCTTTAGGAAGATCCCCAAAAGGACCTACTGCAGAGGTGGCTGTCAATAAGCAAGTGAACAAGATGACTCCATGCCTGTGCATGTCAGGCATCCTCTATCCCTATCCACCCCACTTCTTGCTCATTGGGCCCATGAACAACGTGGTCATGGTGGCAGGGATTGCAGCTGTGTGGGGCTCAACCACATGGACTTCCCTTCACCAAGGCTGACCTGGCTACCATCACTGCTGAGAGCCTAACCCAGCACCAGCAGAAACCACTGCCAGCACCGACCTTCAGAGACGCACTGGATGCCTCATGCAGCCTGATGGACATCCCACCAAATTGCTTGTGATCAAGGAACTCCCTTTCTAGGAAAAGAAGGAGGACAATGGATTCTCTGGTCTTAGCATGCACCCATCCACGCCGTGGCCTCGGAGAACAACGGAACAGCCTACTGAAGGCAGACGTACCATGGCAGCCCAAAGACCACACCACAGGGTGGATTATATTCTGAATCTGTAAACAATGTGTGGGGCTGTCTCCCCACAGGAGTGGCATGGAGAGAATGGTTAGCCTCAACAAAGAAAAATCATGAGCAGTCCTGAAAGCCTAGTTGAAACTAGAAGCTTCTCACTAGTGCTGCTATCATTCTTTGTGGCTGCGTGATTTCCATGAGAACTGCTCAGCCACTCTGGCTCAAGAATCGAGAAGGCAGCTTCAGCCTCTTAGACCAAAGTTGTGCAGGACACGTGCATGCACCATCTCCGCATCCTCTCAGCCCTACCCCTTCTCCTGCTGCTGCTGGGAGTCCATTCCTTGTAGGCTGGCTCCACACCAGGACCATCAGGCAGCACTTCCACTTAGGTGGAGGTGACACTGCTCACCTTTTTTGTTTGTTTGTTTTTTAAGGTTACTGCTCTACAGCATTCTATTTTATTTACCCTTTTTTAAAAAGATTTTATTTTTAAGTAATCTCTACACCATGGAACTCGAACTGACAGCGCTGAGATCAAGAGTCCCATGCTCCACCAACTGAGTCAGCCTGGCACCCTTATTTTTTTTAAGATTTTATTTATGTATTCATGAGAGACACACAGAGAGAGGCAGAGACATAGGCAAAGGAGAAGCGGGCACCATGCAGGGAGCCTGAGGTGGGACTCGATCCCTGGACTCCAGGATCATGTCCTGAACCAAAGGTAGACGCTCAACTGCTAAGCCACCCAGGTGTCCCAGCCTGGCACCCTTATTTTATCTTTATTTGTATTCCTGCTTAGTTAAGATACAGTGTTATATTAGTTTCGGGTGTACAATATAGTGATTCAGCAATTCTATACATTACTGTGCTCATCACTATAACTGTCCTTAGTCCCCTACAGCTATTTCACCCATCCCTCCTCCCACCTCCCCTTGGGTAACCATAGTTTGTTCTCTGTAGTTAAGAATCTGTTTCTTGGAGGCGACTGGGTGGCTCAGTCAGTTGAGCAGCTGCCTTCAGCTCAGGTCGTGATCCCAGGGTCTGGGATTGGGCCCTGCATCGGGTTCCCTGATCAATGAGTAGCCTGCTTCTCCCTCTATAATTCCCTCTGCTTGTGCACTCATTATTTCTCTCTGTCAAATAAATAACTAAAATCTTAAAAAAAAAAAAAAAAAAGAATCTGGGGATCCCTGGGTGGCTCAGCGGTTTGGCGCCAGCCTTTGGCCCAGGGCGTGATCCTGGAGTCCCAGGATCGAGTCCCGCACTGGGCTCCTGGCATGGAGCCTGCTTCTCCCTCTGCCTATGTGTCTGCCTCTCTCTCTCTGTCTATCATGAATAAATAGATAACATCTTTAAAAAAAAATAATTTGTTTCTTGGTTTGTCTCTTTTTTTCCCCTTTGCTCATTTGTTTCTTAAATTCCAAATAGGAGTGAAATAAAAATAAAAAAAGGAGTGAAATCATACTGTATCTGTCTTTCTCTGATGGACTTATTTGCATTATATTCTCTAGATGCAGAAACATGGAAAACATGTCCACACAAAGATTCATACAGAAATATTCACAACAAGAATATTATGATGGTCAAAACAGGAAACAATTAAATGTTCATCAACTGGTGAATAATAGATAAGCAAAATAAGGTACATCCATGGACTACACAGCAATACAAAAGAATGAACTACTGGTACATGCAATCACTTGGATGAACCTCAAAAACACCATGGCAAATGAAAGAAGCCAGACACAAAAAATTACATACCATATACTTCCATTTATAGGAAATTTCCGTATCAGTGGTTTCCTGGGGCTGGGAATGGGAGCAGGGAGTAATGGTAACCAGGTATGAGAGATCTTTTCAGGGGATGGAAGTGTTCTAAAACTGAATTGTGGTAATGGTTGAACAACTGTTTACTAAAAATCATCAGACTGTGTGCTTACATTGGGTGGGTTTTATGCTACATAAATTATACCTTATTGAAATTGTTTAAATAATGAAGTTAAACCTTCATGTCAGCAGCATTTGGCACAGCTGATCATCTCCTCCTCCTTGAAACCCTGTCTTCCCCACCACACTCTTGTTCTCTCCTATGTTCCATCCATGGTCTATTTAAGAGCATGATTTTTTTTTTAAGAGCATGATTTTTTAAAATCTATTTATTCATGAGAGACAGAGAGAGAGAGGTAGAGACACAGGCAGAGGGAGAAGCAGGCTCCATGCAGCGAGCCCGACCTGGGACTCGACCCTGGGTCTCCAGGATCACACCCCTGGCTGAAGGTGGCACCAAACCGCTGAGCCACCTGGGCTGCTCCTAAGAACATGATTCAATCCTTTCTCTATCTCTCCTCCCCCTGGGTGAGCTCACTCAGATCTGCACCTTTAAGTATTGGTCCTGATGATGTCTAGATGTGGATCTTCAGCCTAGCTCTCTCTCCTGAACTCCAGAACTTTATCTCTAAATGCCTGCTTAAAGATTCCTTCCGATGTGTGATGGGCATCTCAAACATCATGTGCCCCACTGAGCTCCTGTCCTTCTGAACACAAAGCTGTGCCACACTCAGGGTCCTCATCCCAGTTGGTGGCAGCTCCATCCTTCCCACTGCTCAGCTCTAGAAGCTTGGAATCATCTTGGACATTTCTTTTTCTCTTTCACCTACATCCAACCCATAAGCAACCCCCAATTGGCACCTTCTTCTTTTTTTTTTTTTTAATTTTTTTTTAAATTTTTTTTATTTATGATAGTCACAGAGAGAGAGAGAGAGAGAGAGAGAGGCAGAGACACAGGCGGAGGGAGAAGCAGGCTCCATGCACCGGGAGCCCGATGTGGGATTCGATCCCGGGTCTCCAGGATCGCGCCCTGGGCCCAAGGCAGGCGCCAAACCGCTGCGCCACCCAGGGATCCAATTGGCACCTTCTTCTAAACAGGTCTGGAATCAAATAATTTCTCCCTCCACACCCCCACCACCATGGTGCAGCCCACTGTCATCCCTTGTGGGGATTGCTACGGTAGCCTCCTCACAGCCTCCCTGCTTCCACCTTTGCTCTGCATCTTTTCACAATATAATATCCAATGTTGTCCTATAACCTTTAAATCCAATCACATCATTCCTCTATGCAGAGCTCTCCTGGTTCCGCATTTCCAGCTTAGGACCTTTGCACTTGTGATTTCCCCTGCCTAGAATACTCCCCTCCCATGACAGGGAGAATTCTAAATTGACCCCTGTGATTCTTACTCCTGGTAGCCACATCTTTATGTAATCTCCTGTTGCATATGAATAGGACTACATGTCCAAGCTTTCTCCTCCTCCTCCTCCTTCTTCTTCTTCCTTCTTCTTCTTCCTTCTTCCTTCTTCTTCTTCTTCTTTTCTTCTCTTCTTCTTCTTCTTCTTTTCTTTTTCTTCTTCTTCTTCTTCTTCTTCTTCTTCTTCTTCTTCTTCTTCTTCTTCTTCTTTTCTTCTCTTCTTCTTCTTCTCTTCTTCTTCTTCTTCTTCTTCTTTTCTTCTCTTCTTCTTCTTCTCTTCTTCTTCTTTTCTTTTCTTCTTCTTCTTCTTCTTCTTCTTATTCTTATTCTTGTTCTTCTTTTATTTTATTTGGGACGCCTGGTTGGCTCAGCGGTTGAGCGTCTGCCTTCATCCCAGGGTGTGATCTTGGAGTCCCGGGACTGAGTCCCATATAGGGCTCCTTGCATGGAGCCTGCTTTTCCTATCTCTGCCTCTCTCTCGGCCTCTCTCTGTGTCTCTCATGAATAGTAAATAAAATCTTTTTTTAAAAAAATATTTATTTTATTTATTTCAGAGAGAGAGAGAGAGAGGACATGTGCATGCACAAGCAGGAGGCAGGGCCGAGGGAGAGAATCTCATGCAGACCCCTCAGTGAGCACTGAGCTAGACAGAGACTCTATCCCAGGACCCTGAGATCATGACCTGAGCCAAAATCGAATCAGATACTCAACCAACTGAGGCACCCATGAGTTATATGTCCTTGAGGACATATAACTTCCTTCTAACCAATAGAAGATTATGGCAAAAATGGTGAGATATCACTCCCATGATTATAGTTCATTATATGATAAGGGTGAAAAACTGCAAAACGCCCCCCCCCCCCTTTTCTCCATTACACTTACTACCTCCTAACCTACTGAAATATATTTACTGTTTGATGCCTCCCCCTCTCTACCAGAATATAAGCCCCTGAGAACAGGGATTTTTGTTTGGTTCACTGGTGTTTCAGGCGTCTGTACTGGGACCCCATGCATCTTCAGATGAGGAGTCCTGAAACAGCTAAAGAAATGGCAGCACTGTGGGGACCATTATGCTAAGGTAATTTATGTGCATGTGTTAACTTGGGTGAGGTTATGTGCTCAGAGGACAGGCAGGAGGTCTTTCTGGGGCTGCCTCTAGGGTCAAGCCCTTGGCCTTCTAGCCCTGGCAATGCCAATGAGCTGATTTGGCTGAGAAACAAGATTAGCTGCTGACTGGTAATCAGGGCAGCCTGACCAGCTCCTCAGGGCCGGGCAGCTCACATGAGTGGCTCAGGGTCAGCCGGGCCCTGTGACCTGTTCAGCCCCAGCAGCCGCAGCCCCCTCTTTGGGGAGGGTCGACAAGAATGCTAGAGTGGCTGGGGCCATCCCAGCCTCCTCCTCCCTGAAGGCAACACGTAGGGACCAGCTGGGCTGCGCTGAGTCTATTCCTTCTGACATTGGCCTCATTTCTTCTGTGCTACTGCAAGATGGGCTCCCCGAGAGCACTCTGAGATGGAGTTAAACATGCAGGGTGTTTATTACCAGGAGTCCAGGGGACCCACTTTTGTGGAAGGGAAGGGTGGAAACCAGATTAAGTATAAGGAAAACTGCCATGAGAGCCTCAGGTAACCCTATGTGAAGTTCCAGAGCTGAAATAGTCCTTTGTAGTTGCCCACCAATGAGCCAGACCAGTTATTTGGATGTGAGCCACCAGGGAAGAGTGTGACCTTGGGCCAGGTGGCTCTCTGAAGCTGAGGCAGGCCCTGGATGGGCTGCCAGCCAAAGGCTGTCTACTGACCACAGTACCAGCAGCTGGGTGGCAAGTCCCTTCTTTTATTATTTTTTTAAGATTGATTGATAGATTGATAGATTGATTGATGTAATCTCTACACCCAAAATGAGGCTCAAACTCACAACCCTGAGAGCCATAACAGGAGCAGAAACCAAGAGTAGGACAGAGCCAATGGCAGGTCCCTTCTTGAAGAATGATCAGTGCTGAGCATCTCCCTGTTTGTGACACTGGCCAACATCCCTTCCATTGAGGCCCTCTCTTTTATTTGTAATTATTTTCATTTTAAGATATATTAAAAATGCAGAGTGCCTAGGTGGTTCAGCCTGTTAAGCATGCCTTCGCTTAGGGCTTAGGTCAGGATCTAAGGGCCCTGAGATCAAGCCCTGCATCAAAGTCCCTGCTCTGTGGGGAGTCTGCAGATCGGCCTCTCCCTCTTCCTCCATCCCTCCCCCTGCCCTACTCCAGCCATGCTCGTGTGCGCACTCTCTCTCTCAAATAAATAAATAAATATTTTTAAAAAGATATATTAAGGGGTACCTGGGTGGCTCAGTTGGTTAGACAGAGCTCAGCTCATGATCTCGGGGTCCTGGGATGGAGCCCCCTCATCAGGCTCCCTGCTCAGCAGGGATTCTGCTTCTCCATCTTCCTCTGCCTCTCCCTGCTGGCTTGCACTCTCCCTCGCTCCCTATCTTTCTCTCTCAAATAAATAAAATATTTTTAAAAAAGATATATTAAAAAATGCAAAAAAAGCACTCTTTAAAATCCATAAGACAAAAGACACAGAATTACAACAGAAACCAATTGTATGTATGTATGTATGTATGTATGTATGTATTTATATTCAGGTATTGAAATGTTAAAACAAATTTGTGATATAGTCACAAATATGCATCTTTATTTAAAGCATTAGATATTAACATTTTTAAAAATACATTTAAAAATATAAATAAAGCATTAAGATTCAGCAGCAGGTCCAATAACTGCCATAATTTCAAAGTGATGATGAATCTAGACATACAACGTTGTAATGTGATAGGAGAATATCTGTCATTTTGATTTATGACAAAGTCACACGTGTCGCAAATCCCTCTGTGGTCTGTTGCCCACCTCAGAGTTGAAGCAAAGGCTAAATGTCAGTTAGAAGTTACAGAAAATAAAGATCTTTCCCTATATCAATTCCAGGTGTAGGAATGTGGGTATTGGTGTGAAGGCGGAGGGTGGGTTCCAGGAAATTTGGGTTCGGGCAGAGGACAGCCCCCCGCCCCCCAGCAAGAGAGACCAGGATGCTCCCAACCCAAAACTCGCCAAGAGGGCAGATGGGGAGGCCCGCCCAGGCTCTTCTGACCCGGCGGTCCAAGTGTCTGCCATGTAACCCTTCCCCCAGATGCTGGGAGTCCGGCTCCAGAGTCCCCGGTTGGGCCTCAGGCCTCATGCTCCCTGTCCCCCGCAGGCGCCCCGGCCCCCCGCCCCCGCACGGCCTCCTTAGCTGCTTCCCCGGCCCCCGGGCCTTTAGCCGACGCGGGGACCTGACCCGGCCAGGCCCCTGCAAATGAGGGGGCGCGCCGGGCGCCCGGGGCCTGACCCGCAGCGACCCGCTGTGACCAGCCATGCGGCGGCCCCCTTAGGCAGGCCCCGCCCGCCCGGGCCCGGCCATAAAAAGGCGCGCCGCCGCCGCCGCCGCCGCAGCCCCCGCCGCGACCCCGCGCGCCCGCACCATGGCCGGCCCCGGCCTCGCCTGCTGCCTGCTCGGCCTCCTGGCGCTGACCTCCGCCTGCTACATCCAGAACTGCCCCCTGGGCGGCAAGAGGGCCGCGCTGGACCTCGACGTGCGCCAGGTGAGCCCCGCCCCTCCGGCCCCGCGCCCCGGCCTCGCGGGGCCGCGCTCACCCCGCTCCCGCCCTCCCGCCAGTGCCTCCCCTGCGGCCCCGGGGGCCAAGGGCGCTGCTTCGGGCCCAGCATCTGCTGCGGCGACGAGCTGGGCTGCTTCGTGGGCACGGCCGAGGCGCTGCGCTGCCAGGAGGAGAACTACCTGCCGTCGCCCTGCCAGTCGGGCCGCACGCCGTGCGGGAGCGGGGGTCGCTGCGCCGCCGCCGGCGTCTGCTGCAGCCCGGGTGAGCTGGGGCCGGGGAGGGCCCGGGAGGGGGCGCCCGGGCACGGGGCCGGGGCCGGGGCCGGGGCCGGGCCGGGGCCGGGCCGGGACCCCGCGGGGCGGACCCTGATCCGGCGTCTCTCCTCCCAGACGGCTGCCGCGCCGACCCCGCCTGCGACCCCGACGCCGCCTTCTCGCAGCGCTGAGCTCCTCTCAGGAGTAGTGAACTCCAATAAAGCAGTTTCCCCTCCAACCCGACTGGCGTCTTGGTGTCGGAAATGGGAGGGAGGGCGCCGGGCGACGCCGACGGTCGTGCCTGGGGGCCTGCGTCTCTGGCTCCCGGCGGTTCAGAGCCCCGGTCGGGCGCGGTTCCCGCCGCCGGAATCCCGCAGGGGTGGCGAGGGAGGGGGCAGCAGGGCGGCTGCGAGGAGAGCAATCTCCCTTCCAAACAGCTGGGAGCGCGCCGCAGGCGGACTGAAGAGATTTTTTTTTTTTTTTTTTTTTAAGATTTTATTTATTTGAAAGAAAGAGAATACAAACGGGGAGGAGCAGAGGGGAAGGGAGAAGCCGACTTGCCCGCTCTGCAGGGAGCCTGACGTGGGGCTCCGTCCCCAGACCCTGGGATCCTGGCCAGAGCCCAAGGCAGCCGCTTAGCGGACGGAGCCACTCGGGTGCCCCAGGAGGAACGTTCAAAGCACCCAAAGGATAAGGTGGGGTGGGCCTGAGGCACCAGAGGGGCGGGAGGCGGCCAGCGCCTGAGTCACTCCCCTGCCTTTGGATGGAGGCGCGAGCGCCCCTGAGGGCTGGGTGCGGGCCTCGCGGCTGACGGGCCTTCAGGCTCCACGGAGCTGGACTCCAAAGCCCCGGAGGCCACAGGTGCTCAGACAAGGTGGCCAGGATGGTGCCCCCAGCTGGCCTGCGCTGGCCTGTGCGGGAGAGGAACTTGGCAGTGCTGGGCCTCTTGCAGGACAGGGGTTCAGGAGAGCCCGCAACCACAGAAATGACCACAAGATGCAAAAGCTTCCTACAAACAGAATCCTCAACCGTTTGTCATCTGTTCCTGGACCAAAAACCCTATTGGGAATCAAGAGAGCTTAATTCCTCTTCCCCAAAACATGCTGTCACTTATCCATGCCACTGGGCAAGCAACTTAAGAAGGTGCATGGCCACACTCCTACTCTAAGTAAAACAGGAACAGATCACTCCCTGTTAGTGAGAGAAAAAAAAAATGTAATTTTTATGGCTTTCTCTCGAACTGGAGAACTACAGAGCACTGCCCCAGTATGTGGGTCTCACAGGATAGAGAGAAAAAAACATACTGAAGAGAACCGTTAAGGTTTTCTTTATATAAATTACAAAAACAGGTAAAACTAAGCTATGGTGCTAGAAGTCTTGGGTGGAGTGGTGACTGGAGGGGACCCAAGGGCAGTTCCAGAGTGCTTGTCATATTCTGTTTCCTGGTCTGCGAGCTGGTGAAACAGGAGTGGTTATTTTCAGAAAACAACTCAGTATGCATGTGATTTGTTGACTTTTATATGTATATTATATTTGAATAAAAGGTTTTAAAAATGAAAAAAGTATCATTACTGCTAAGATGAATGGAGAGAATAGAGATGAAGCTTTTGGGGTTTTAATTTTTTTTTTTTTTTTTAAATTTTTTATTTATTTATGATAGTCACAGAGAGAGAGAGAGAGAGAGGCAGAGACACAGGCGGAGGGAGAAGCAGGCTCCATGCACCGGGAGCCTGATGTGGGATTCGATCCCGGGTCTCCAGGATCGCGCCCTGGGCCAAAGGCAGGCGCCAAACCGCTGCGCCACCCAGGGATCCCGCTTTTGGGGTTTTTTAAGTGCTTATCATTTTATTTTTTATTAAGTCATCGCTACACCCAAAGTGGGGCTTGAATTCATGACCCTGAGATCAAGAGTCACGTGCTCCGCAGACTCAGCCAGCCAAGTGTCCCTGAGATAAGGCTTTTGAAAACTCCAGTGGCCTATTGCAACCTGGTCCATGGTTCTTTTTGTTCTTTTGGGGGTTTTTTGCTTTTAGTTTATTAATTTTTGTTTTTAGATTTCACATATAAGTGAAACCATATGATGTTTATCTTTTTCTATTTGGCTTATTTCACTTGGCCAGTACCTTCCAGATCTATCCATGTTGTCACAAATGGCAAGATCTCACCCCTTTTCATGACTGAACAATATTCCACTGGATAGACTGTGGTTCTTGCTGAGGCCATGAGAGCAGGCCATCCTTCCACCCCACATCCAGGGGAATTAGTCACTGAAAGGGACACAAGATGACTCAAAGTTCAAACCAACTATGGTGAAGGATGTGATGCACATAAATGGATTTTTAAAAATATTTTATTATTTATTCATAAGAGATACAGAGAGAGAGGCAGAGACATAGGCTTCCTGTGGGGAGCCAGTTGCAGAACTGGATCCCAGGACCCCGGGATCACAACCTGAGCCAAAGGCAGATGCTTAACCACTGAGCCACCCAGGTGGCCCACAATTGGATATTTGAGGATAGTTGGAGAGTTCTGTGTCCTTCAGGAACCACACAGCTGGGAGGGCTAGAGCGAGGGGTGACTGTGCTCCTCACTTACAGACATCGGGTGACGGATTTGTGTTTTCCAAGTTGGAATGTTCACTCACTGCCTTAGCAGGAAGTCTGAGATCTCCCCTCTGAGACTTCTTTCTCTCCCCTGAGAGAGAAACAGGCTCCCTGCAAGGAGCCTGATGTGGGACTCAATCCCAAGACCCCAGGATCACAACCTGAGCCAAAGGCAGATGCTCAACCACTGAGCCACCCAGGTGCCCTACTTCATGATATTAATATATTGTTGCATTTTGTTTTGAAGCTTGCGTGTGTGTGATAACAGTCTGTGGTCATGGTTTTTGTTGTAGTATTTAAAATTTAATTAATAGGGGATCCCTGGGTGGCGCAGCGGTTTAGCGCCTGCCTTTGGCCCAGGGCGCGATCCTGGAGACCCGGGATCGAATCCCACACCGGGCTCCCGGTGCATGGAGCCTGCTTCTCCCTCTGCCTGTGTCTCTGCCTCTCTCTCTCTCTGTGACTATAATACATAAATAAATTTAAAAAAATAAAATTTAATTAATATATTATCAAATATGATTATTAATATAGTATCAAAATTAATTATTCTTATTTTAATTCCAGTATAGTTAACATACAGTTAACTGTATGTTAACATATTAGTTTTGGTGTACAATACAGTGATTCAACACTTCCATACAATAGCCAGTGCTTATCACAAGTGCACTCCCTCATCCAGATCACCTGTTTCATCCATCCCCCCACTCACCTCCCCTCTGGTGACCACCCCTTTGTTCTTTATGGTTAAGAGTCTGTCTCTTGGTTTGTCTCTTTTTTTTTGTCTCCTTTGCTTATTTGTTTTGTTTCTTAAAATTCCACATATGAGTGAAATCATATGGTATTTGTCTTTCTCTGATTTATTTCACTTAGCATTATACTTTCTAGCTCCATCCAAGTTGTTGCAAATGGCAAGATTTCATTCTTTCTTATGGCTGAATAATATTCCATTGTGTATATATACCACATCTTCTTTATCCATCTATCAATAGATGGACATTTGGGTTGCTTCCATAATCTGGCTGTTGTAAAATAATGCTATGTGTGGTCATGTTTTTTTTTTTTTAATTTTTTTTTAAATTTATTTATGATAGGCACACAGTGAGAGAGAGAGAGAGGCAGAGACACAGGCAGAGGGAGAAGCAGGCTCCATGCACCGGGAGCCCGATGTGGGATTCGATCCCGGGTCTCCAGGATCGCGCCCTGGGCCAAAGGCAGGCGCCAAACCACTGCGCCACCCAGGGATCCCGTGTGGTCATGTTTTTAAAAAGAAATCTTTTGGGATGCACACTGGAACTTTTACAGATGAAATGGTATGACAGCTGAGCTTGACATCAAGATAATTTGGGGGTGGGAGGAGAAGGTGGGGTAGAAGTGACACAGGCAGCCACATGATTGATAATTGTTTAAGGTAAGGGGGGTAGATCTGAGGGATTTTTGTCTTTTGGCTCTACTTTTTCATATATTTGAAATTTCTCATAACAAAAGCTAAAAACCAGAAAGACTGTGGCAAAGGTAAATGTTTTGATATGAAAAGATACCCCAAATTTACTTTGTCAAAAATAATGTAAATTAGGACATATAGATTATGTAAATAATACTAATTTGTAAAACAACAGCTGTGTGAAGCTTTAGGACAAAGGTGTTCCAGTCTGAAAGCTATACTTTATTTTTTTTCTTTTTTTTCTTTTTTTTTTTTTTTTTTAGTGTATGCTCTAAGCCCAATGTGAGGCTGAACTCATGACCCAGAGATTAAAAGTCACATGCTTCACTGACTGAGCCAGTCGGGCCGCCCCAGTCTGAAAATTATAAACAGCAACTTCATCATTGAACATGTATTTCTATGATTTTTTTTTTTTTGTATTTCTATGATTGATTTTTCTGCCATACAGTCTTATCGAGGACCTCCAGTACAATTCCTAAGGGCAGTAATTTCAATTTCCTGCAGGGGTCCCTATGCATAGGTTAAGCAAGCTGGCTTCTCTTCCATACCTAAGTTTAGTGTAGTTTAGTCTTTAAATCTGGAGTGGTATGAAAATATACCAAAAGTTTTCCAGCATCATGATTTTCCATGGGGCAGAGTTCAGGGATATTTCTTTCCCATTCCTAACATTTCCTTTTTGCATCCCTGAGGTAACACTCCTCCCAGGGGAGAAAGTAGTCGAAGTGGGCTTGTGGAGAAAGAATGATGCATACAGTCCACCCCTTCCTCTCCGGCCTCTTGGGATCAGGCTGCTAGCCCAGGAAGCAGGTGCTGGCAACAGAGCAAGTGCGTGGAAAAGCAAAGGAGCAGTAAAGCCTTGGTAAGAGGGTCCAGCTCCCTGTGCCTAGGACAGTAAACATCTCCAACCTGTTATTCATCCTTATGGAGCCCACTTGCCAGCAGCAGAAATCACATTCTCTGACATCAGCTCTACCAATAATAGAAGTAGTATTGTGAAATAAATTCTTTAAAAGGGGGGGCACCTGGGTGTCTTAGCTGTTGAGCACCTGCCTTCAGTTCAGGTCATGATCCGGGAGTCCTGAGATCAAGCTCCACAACAGGCTCCCCCTGCAGGGAGTCTGCTTCTCCCTCTGCCTATGTCTCTGCCTCTCTCTGTGTGTCTCTCATGAATTAATAAATAAAATCATAAAAAAAATAGTATTGTAATCTCCATATGTCAGGTTCTTTTGTGTCATTTTTCAGTTGTTGCAGAATTCAGGGCTTAAGGTAAGGTGAGGCTGCTGTAATAAAAACACTGAAATAATGGGACGCCTGGGTGGCTCAGCCTGCCTTCGGCCCAGGTCCAAATCCCACGGTCCCAAGATCGGGCTCCCTGCATGGACCCTGCTTCTCCCTCTGCCTATGTCTCTGCCTCTCTCTCTCTGTGTCTCTCATGAATAAGTAAATAAAATATTAAAACAAAACAAAACAAAAACCCCCACCGAAATAGTAAGGAGGCTTCAGGGGCTTCTAGAAGGTAGATGTTTCTCTGTCTCCTATCAGCCTGAGATGAGCATTCCTGGCTTTGTCCCATCCTGTTACTTAAGGATCCAGATTTCTTCTGTCATAGTTCTGGCACCTTCTAGTCCTTGTCATTGTCTGATGCTTGAGGTGAGGATGCTGCAGACTCCAACAGGTGGGAAAGGAAAGAGCATGGAGGAGACACACCCACTGTCTTAAGACCTCAAGTTCACTATCCCTTTTGCTCACACTTTATTAACAAAAGCATTGTCATATGGACACACCTCACTGCAAAGAAAGCTGGAAAATGTGGCTAAAATTCTGTTGCTATGAATTCCAATCAAACTCCCAGAAACGTTTGTTTGTTTGTTTGTTTGTTTGCTGGGGGGAGGGGCTGTAGAAATCATTAAATTGATTCCAAAATTTATATGGCAGCGGAACTAAAATAGCCAAACCAATTCTGCAAGAGAACAAAGTTGGAAGAGTCATGCTACCTGATTTCCAGACTTACCATAAAGCTACCATATTGAAGACAAGATGGTAGTGGATAAAGGATAGCGCTACAGACCAATAGAATGGACAAAGGAATCCAGAAATAGATCTTCACGTATACGATCAAATGATTTTGAGGAAGTTATTATGATAATTCAAAGGGGGGATGCCTGGGTGGCTCAGTAGTTGAACATCTGCCTTCGGCCCAGGGCATGATCCTGGAGTTCTGGGATCAAGTCCCACATCAGGCTCCCTGCGAGGAGCCTGCTTCTCTCTCTGCCTGTGTCTCTGCCTCTGTCTCTTTCATGAATAAATAAATATTTAAAAAAAAGATAATTCAAAGGGAAAAAAGTAGTCCTTTCAACAAGCAGTGATGGAACAAATGGATATCCAGATGCAAAAAAAATGAACTGCAACCCTAACTTGCACCAACACAACTCAGAATGGATCAATGTTTAAATTCTACTCTGTTTAAAACTTACACAGTTTCGGTGATTACCAATACAGCCACTCCAAACATTTATGTAAAAGTTATTGTGTGAATATAGGTAGTTATTTCACTTGGATGAGTGCTGGGATTTGTTGGGTTAAATGGTAAGGAAAAGCATAACTTTATGAGAAACTATTGAACATTTTTCCAGAGTGGTTGAATGAATTTGCATCCTCACCAGCAATATATAAGAGTCCCAATTACTCCCTATCCTTGTCAGCACCTGATATTGTCAACATTTTTAAAAGTCTTTGTAATGAATCTCTCATTGTGATTTTAACTTGCATTTCCTTAACAACTAATGATGTTCAACATCTTGACATGTCTTTATTTGCCATCTACAGATCTTATTAGGTGATGTATCTTTTTACATCTTTTGCCCATTTATTTAATTTAATCTATCTCTACATCCAACATGGGTGGGGCTTGAACTCACAACCACGAGATCAATAATCACATGCTCTACCTACTGAGCCAGCCAAGTTCCCCAACAATCCAACTTTCTTTTTTTAAGATTGTATTTATTTATTCATGAGAGACACAAGAGAGAGAGAGGCAGAGACATAGGCAGAGGGAGAAGCAGGTTCTATGCAGGGAGCCTGATGTGGGACTTGATCCCATCCTGTAACTCCAGGATTACATATGCCCAGAGCTGAAAGAAGACTCTCAACCAACCACTGAGCCACCCCGGCGTCCCCAATCCAACTTTTTATTTTATTTTATTTTTATAATTTTTTTTATATGATAGTCACACAGAGAGAGAGAGAGAGAGAGAGGCAGAGACATAGGCAGAGGGAGAAGCAGGCTCCATGCACCAGGAGCCCGACGTGGGAATCGATCCCGGGTCTCCAGGATTACACCCTGGGCCAAAGGCAGGTGCTAAACCGCTGTGCCACCCAGGGATCCCTCAATCCAACTTTTTTTTTTTTTTTTTTTAATTTATGATAGTCACAGAGAGAGAGAGAGAGAGAGAGAGGCAGAGACACAGGCGGAGGAAGAAGCAGGCCCCATGCACCGGGAGCCTGACGTGGGATTCGATCCGGGGTCTCCAGGATCGCGCCCTGGGCCAAAGGCAGGCGCCAAACCGCTGCGCCACCCAGGGATCCCTCAATCCAACTTTTTATTTTTTTAATTTATTTATTTTTTTTATAAAATCTTTTTTTTTTTAAGAATTTTATTTTATTTTATTTATGATAGTCACAGAGAGAGAGAGAGGCAGAGACACAGGCAGAGGGAGGAGAAGCAGGCTCCATGCACCGGGAGCCCGACGTGGGATTCGATCCCGGGTCCCCAGGAAAGCGCCCTGGGCCAACGGAAGGCGCCAAACTGCTGCGCCACCCAGGGATCCCTCAATCCAACTTTTTAAATGGACAAAAGATTTGGGATGCCCAGCAGGCTCAGTCGCTAGAGCATGTGACTCTTGATCTCGAGGTTGTGAATTCAAGCCCCATGTCGGGTGTAGAGATTACTTAAAATCTTAAAAATTATAATAAAATTAAAAATTAAAATGTTGAGTTGTTTCTGAGTATGGAGTTTTGAGAGGTCTTTATATATTCTGTGTGTCAGTCCCTGATAAGCTCTGTGAGTTGTAAATCTTTCCTTCCAGTCTGTGTCTTACCTCTTCATTCTTTTAAAGAGCAGAAGTTCTTAATTTTGGTGAATTCCAAACATATCAAATTTATTCTTTTATGGACCGTCCTTTTGGTGTCAGAGCTAAGAAATCTTGCATTTTTCAAGTTTGTAAATGATTTCTCCCATCTCTTCAAGATGCTTTAGAGTTTTTGGTTTTATATTTAGGGTATACAATCCATTTTTACTTAAACCAGCTGCCTCTTTCCATCTCCCTGCGTCCTGGAGGGTTACTAAGATCCTATTAGGTCTGGTCCTGCCCCTGTCCTATCAAGACCTGGGGACAGGTGCCAGATGGGCCACACCAGGAGTCCATGGCAGGGATAGAAGCCCACACGGCTCCTGCCCTCCCTCGACACTTAATCCCGCTGAGCACTGAGCCAGGTCAGGGGTGACAGCAAACTGGAGCTCTAGGACCAGAAAAGAGCCTGACCTTGGGTTGGCACCAGGACCCTGGCCAGGTCTGACTGAGGCTGACTCATGGCACTCTACCCTAAGGCTGGGTGTTGGTGCCAGGGCTCAGAGTGACTGCTCTCTGCCTGTGCTTCCTCCTGGCCTCTAAATCAGTGGAAGTTTCCAGAGGAGATGCAGCCTCTTGTTGCCCCAAGGCCTGCACCAAGAAATCCCAAGGACAGGATGTAAAGAACAGAGGAGGCAGAGAGAGAGGGAGGGAGGTGAGAGGGCAGGGGGATGTAATGGGACAAGGAGGGAAGCAAAAGAGAGCCCAGGAGCTGAGGGCTGGGGGAAGACAGCCAAGTGAAGAGCAAAGAAGATAAAGGAATAGAGTGGACAGAGAAGGACAGAAGGACACAGAATTTAACTCATCGGTTAAATGCCAGTGAACATCTGCCCTGAAGCTGCATGTGTCAAAGGGTAGAAGGTCCTAATGTGAGTGTGCTCGGTGTGTGCGTGTGTGCGTGTGTGTGCACGTGTGTTTGTGTGTTTGTGTGTGTGTGTATTTGTGCCTGTCCAAGATCAAGTCTGCCGTGTTTCTCTGAGGGTCTGTGGTCCTGAATGTGTATCTCAGGGTCTCTACCTGTAACCGGTCAAGAATCACCAGGCATGTGGCTAATGATTATTTACTAGTCGTGTCTGGGTTAGTGTGTGATTCGTGTGGCTGCATGGAAGGGGGGGGCATGTAGCTAGGGTGTCAGTGGGCTCTGCCTCCGACTCTGGCTGAAGGGCTCCCTTACCTTCTTCCTGGACAGACACTACCTGCCCTCTCTCTGCTGGGTCTGAGGTGATTTGCTGCCCCCTGCTCACCCCTGAACACACACACATACACGCACAGAGCACAGCCCTGGATGAACTAGAAGGCTAGAAATCTGGGGAGTTGGTGGATTCCTGAAGCTGTGCCTCAGTCTCTTGGGAGGTAGATGGGGACCGGAACCTGGTCACCCCGTGGCTCCCCTTTGGCCTTTCTCACTCTTCCCTCTGACGCTCTGAACATCTCTCTCTCCATCATTGGGCTTTCTCTGTGTTCTTTTGGAATCTTGTCCACCGTCTTTCCCTCTCCTTGCCTTCCCTTCTGGCCCCCTGCCGGAGTGTTCCCTACCCAGCCCCCTGCCCCTCCGCCATCCCCCGGTCGCCGGGGCCCGGTTCCCCCTAAGGACTGTGCCGGCCAAGATCACTTCCTCGCGGATCCCGGACTGGCTGGGGCGGGTGAGGGAGGGGTGTCCGCGCCCGCTCCCCACCCCCGGACCCCGACACAGACACTCGCGGGTGCATTTTACAAGGTTTATTTTTGCAGGCTGGGGGAGGGCGGGGCGGGGCCGGGCGGGCGGGCGGCTCAGTAGACGCCGGGCGGCGCGGGCTCGGCGGGCTCGGGCGCCCCCGCCAGCTGCACCAGCCGCAGCAGCAAGGCTCCGGTCGGCCCGTCCAGCTGGGTCGCGTTGCTCCGGTCGCTGGCGCGGGCGCGGCGGTGCAAGCCGGCTCCCTCCCGGCACTCGGGCTCGGTCACGCAGCTCTCTGCGGGGGCCACGGGCTGAGCGCGGCGCGGGCGGGACCCAGACCGCCCCCCCCCCCCGCACCCGGGGCCGCCGCGCCCGCCACCCCTCCCCCCGCCCTGACCCCGGGCCACCCACCGTGGTTGCAGCAGATGCCGGCGGCGGCGCAGCGACCCCCGCTCCCGCACGGCGTGCGGCCCGACTGGCAGGGCGACGGCAGGTAGTTCTCCTCCTGGCAGCGCAGCGCCTCGGCCGTGCCCACGAAGCAGCCCAGCTCGTCGCCGCAGCAGATGCTGGGCCCGAAGCAGCGCCCTTGGCCCCCGGGGCCGCAGGGGAGGCACTGGCGGGAGGGCGGGAGCGGGGTGAGCGCGGCCCCGCGAGGGCGAGGCCGGGGCGCAGGCCGCCCCAGTCCCCGGGATTTCAGGTGACTGAGGACAGGCCCTCAGCATGCTCCCCTTTCCTTGAGCGAGGCTCCCTCGGTGGGCCCCAGCCCTTTCTCTCCGCTCTGGGGCCATCAGTGGGGTGCACCGTCACCCAGCTGCCACCCTTGCCCCAAGGCAGGCCTCCTTCCCCTGCCCCCATCACTCAAACTCGGTCTCTAGCACCCACGGCCTCAGCAGGGGGTCCTTCCTCCGGTTTCCTGTCCAGCATCGCAAGCTGCTGGGCCTCTGTGGGTCCAGACCTCAGCTCCCGGCCGTAGTGCCCTAACTGTGGGTGGCATCAGCCCAAGCCCCCAGGTGCAGGCATGGGGCACCTCACTGACTCAGGCTTCCAAAGGTGCCAAGCAGAGGGAAGGGTAGTCTGTGGGGGCGGCCCTCGGACCCACTCTAGTTTGTTCCATAGCTTAAAATGAAGCCACCTGTGGCCTGGGCCTGACTGAGCCTGGTCATTGGATTTCCTTTGGCTCTGCTGAAAATGGAATAAAAGGGAATTGACTGGACATGCAGCTCAGGAGAATTGGGCTAGGTTCCCAGCAGAACTTCCTGGCAGGAGGTGGCACCCTCACTACCACAAGCTCAGAGCAATGGCCAGCTTCTGTGTGGGGCCCGCAGGGGGCCTGTGGCTAGTAGAGGGGGAAGGCCTCCATACTGGCTAGGACAGAGGCGGTCGCTGCTGCGAGGCCCTCCCTCCCTCACACAGGATGCCTTGCTGTCCAGTTGTCCTGATCTGCCCCAAGCCCCGTTCCTGGAGAAACACTGTCTTGCCTGCAGCCCTTGCCCGGATGGGGATGGTGCCCAGGAAGTCCTGCAGCCCATCCTCGCCTGCCCGGCAGCCTGGCCCCCTCTGCCCAGCCATGCCAAGCCTCCTTTCTGCGGGGCTCTTCCCCTAAAGCCTGCCTCTCCCACCACTTCCCTCCTTCCCAGCCCCTCACTGTAGTGCCAGCCCAGGAGCTCTGTCCCCTCAGGCAGCCCTGATATGGGCCACCGTCGTACCTGTCTCAGCTCCAGGTCAGACATGGCCCTCTTGCCACCCCTAGGACAGTTCTGGAAGTAGCAGGCGGAGGTGAAGGCCAGCAGGCCCAGGAAGCAGGCGGGTAGTAGCATGGTGTCCGGCATCCTGGTGCAGGTGGGCACAGTGTGCGAGGCTGCTGTGCCGACTGTGCTGCGCTGCCCTCGCTGGCTGCCTATTTATGTCCGCAGGTATTCCCTTGGAGACGACGTGGTCGCCATCCCCCCTCCCCAGCGACTCCCCAGGAGCCCACGACCGCCAGGTCCCCAGGCGTCAGCAGTGATTCAGGCATCTGGGGATGCACGTGGACCTGTCTGTGGGGGGGCCTGGTGGGGAGGGGTGTGGGCCTCTGTGCTGTCACTGGCAGGCATGTGGCTGCGGTGTGACAGGAGCTGCTGTGACCATGACTGTGGCTCTCTGGATCTGGGGAGACAGACGGATGGGAGCAGGGGGTCTTGTGGAGACCATCCCCGACCTTTCTGGCTGCCCAGAAGAGGCTTGGGGTCAGTGGGACCGGCCCCAGACAGCCCCCTGAGGAGGTGGAGGGGGCCTGAGGGGCTAGTGTCCAAGGAGCATGGTCGGCCCCGGCCCAGAAAGGATGGAACAGGGTCAGGTGTGCAAAACCCCATCAGGAGGCTTAGCCTCAGGAGAGGATAAGTGACCAAGGACAGCACACACCCAGGGGGCTTTGTCCCCACTGCATTAGCAAAGGAAATGGCTGTCTGCAGCCTAACGTCAGACAGAGCAACTGCAGCCATGGAGCAAGAGACCAACATGGATTCTGGGGAGTGGGTAGGCTTCTGGGGGAAGCTGAGGACAGCCCCTCACACATACACACCCAGAGCAGGATTCAGACCCAGTAAGGTTCAAAGGTGGGGGGAAAGCCACCTGCTGCAATTCCCAGCCCTACAAGGACCCCAGTTTATGTGGCCCCGGGCAGGTGCCATCTCAGGCCTAGGGTGGAAATGGAGGCACAGGAGCTTTGGTGTTGGGGCACTAGAGGAGCCACTGCCCATTGAGCCTTGCCTGAGAAAACAAACTTTGGTTCATGCCCCCAGGCTGGTGGGATAAAGGTACAGTCTCCATTTCCTGGGCTGCAGGAGTGCCCTGCTGGTCCTTGGAGCCAGGCTGGCCATCCTCCTCCTCTCAGGATCTGTTCCGCCCCCAGCTCTCCCAGCCCCGGGCTCTTTGCCTCCTCTTCGGGGTGCCACAGGAAAGTTCTGGCTGCCTTCTCCCCACCAAGTGCTGTAAGGGGTCTGGCGTCCCAGGGAGGGACCTCCCACACTCAAGATCTGATGCCAGGCTTTTCAGGAACATCCCCTACAGACTGTGAGGATCCTGGAGCCTGATGGCCTATCAGAATCTGGCCTCTGTTGCTCAAAAGTTCATGACTCAGGCAGGTTACCTGACCTCTCTGTGCCTCATCCTCTCCCAGTGTAATGTCAGGAATTTACTAACTAGTAGCCACCTTGTAGGGTTGTGAAGACTGAAATAATGGAATATATAAGAGCTTTAGGAAAGTTCCTGCACCATCATAAAGCTAAGTAATAACAGTGTTATGTTATTGACGCCATTATTCTTATTAAGAGCTGAAGAGAGTCTTCCAGAGAGAACAGCTTCCTGGGCTAACCCAGGAGGGACATTTTCATTCCAGTTATGGGGCTTAGAGAGAAGCTGGGCCCAAATTATTGCTCCCTTGAAACTCTTGGTTATGGTAGAGGCCACATGCCTCGTTTAGGCCAGCTGTGTGGCTTTGGCCTGGCACCTTACCTTCTCTGCACTTCAGGTCCAAGTTATCATCTGAAAATGAATGGGGCTATACTAACTGAAGGGGTCAGGGCCTGGGACAGGCCAGGACACCCATGTACCAACTAGCTGTGTCTACCAGGATCATCAGTCTAAGAGTTGCCTCCCATACCAGGCCCCCTTGAAGACCCCAAATACCACTGCCATTGAGATGCCAGGTGGCCTGCTTCTTACAGTACCCACCTTCTTGGAACATGCATGGGCTAGAAAAAGTCTTGTTACTGTGCTGTCATTTCAAATGTATCACCTCACATGTCACATGGACCTTTTGGACACCCCACATTCCTATACTCCCTTCATATTTTCAAATCTACTTTTTCACACCCTCTCTATCCTTACATCTCCTACACTTGAGCTCATGGATCTTTATTCACATGTCATGTCATTTTATTTTTTTATTTTTTTATTTTTTTTAAGATTTTGTTTATTCATGAGAGAGAGAGAGAGAGAGTCAGAGACATAGGCAGAGGGAGAAGCAGGCTACATGCAGGGAGCCCAGTGCAGGACTCAATCCTGGGACTGCAGGATCATGCTCTGAGCCAAAGGCAGACGCTCAACCGCTGAGCCACCCAGGCGTCCCCACATGTCATTTTAAAAGGGAGGACTTAGCCCTTTTACCAGTCCCTCTCCACCCCACCCCTGGCCACATGCTCTCTCACCCACCATTTTCTGGATATAATGATGTCATGATGGTTAGATCAGTATGATGAGTTAGACTTCAAATATACTCTCTAAGTCGTATGGTATATTCTGATAATCTTTTCATCCTTGAACAACTTTCTGTGTTCTCTGAAGTTAGTGATTGTCTTGGGTTTTCATTGTGGTACATCTACTATTTTCATCCAGAAGTCAATATTTACTCTTCAACTCTCTCCATCTAGGCTTCTGCCCAAACCAATGCACTGAAACTCCTAGCATAAAGGTCATACATTCCCTCTATATTGCCAAATTTTGTGGTCATGCCAATGTCCTCATTTAACATAATTCTCTAGCAGCATTTGACATGGTTGAGCACTTGTCTCTTTCTTTCTTTCTTCCTTTCTTTCTTCCTTTTCTTTCTCCTTTCTTTCTTTTCTTTCTTTCTTTCTCCTTTCTTCTTTCTTTCTCCTTTCTTCCTTCTTTTTCTTTCTTTCTTTCTTTCTTTCTTTCTTTCTTTCTTTCTTTCTTTCTTTTTTTTTTTTTTAATTTATTTATGATAGTCACACACAGAGAGAGAGGCAGAGTCACAAGCAGAGGGAGAAGCAGGCTCCATGCACCGGGAGCCCGACGTGGGATTCGATCCCGGGTCTCCAGAATCGTGCCCTGGGCCAAAGGCAGGAGCCAAACCGCTGCACCACCCAGGGGTCCCTCTTCCTTTCTTTCTTTCTTTCTTTCTTTCTTTCTTTCTTTCTTTCTTTCTTTCTCTTTCTTTCTTCTTTCTTCTTTCTTTCTTCTTTCTTATTTATTTCATTTTATTTATTTATTCATGGGAGACATAGAGAGGCAGAGACATAGAGGGAGAAGCAGGCTCCTTGCAGGGAGACCAATACAGGACTGGATCCCCAGATCAGGATCATGCCCTGAGCCAAAGGCAAATGCCCAACAGCTGAGCCACCCAAGCGTCCTGAGCACTTGTGCTTTTTATGTATTTATTTTTTAAGATTTTATTTATTTATTCATGGGAGACACGGAACATGAGAGATAGAGGCAGAGACACAGGCAGAGGGAGCAGCAGGCTCCACACAGGGAGCCTGACTAGAACTCAATCCCGGGTCTCCAGGGTCACAACCTGGGCTGAAGGCGGCGCTAAACTGCGGAGTCACCTAGCTGCCTTTTTTTTTTTTTTTTTTTTTAAGATTACTTGTCCTTTTTAAAACTATACTTCAGGGGCTCCTGGCTGTCTCAGTCAGTAGAGCATGCAACTCTTAATCTCAGAGTTGTGAGTTCAAGCCCCACATTGGATGTAGAGATTACTTAGAATAAAATCTTTAAAATAAAATAAAACAAAAATAAATAAAATAAAATAAAATAAAATAAATAAAATAAAATAAAATAAAACTACACATCACCTTGGGCAAGCCACACCTGTTCTTGGGTCACCTGCTTGATGTACTAACCTCACTTCCCATCTCACTGAGGACTTAAGGAAATCAGATGAATGTGCTAGAAAGGTTAATATTTCCTGAAAACAAAGAGTTGCAAGTCTCCAGATTAAACTCAAATCTCAGAACTGTCTTTAAAGTACTTCTTTCCCGTTAAACCATCTTTTCTGAAAGCAGGTAACAATTAACTGCCTGGGGTCTGTCTACTCCTGTTCTTTATTCTTTTCTCAGATCAACCTTGTGCCCATACCACATGACATGCATACTACCTGTTGGAAGGCGGTTGGTCTCATTTTCAAAGGGCCTCTGCTGCCAGCAGTAAGTCCACCTTTCCCTGTCCTCACCTGTAGTCTGGCACTGAAGGTTAAATGGGGAGTTCTGAGAAGAAGCCTGGATGGGCACACCTGGCAGGGTAAGGTGTGAAGGAGCAGGTGGCAAGTGTGTGTGTGTGCACGCCCAGGACACACACAGGCTATAGAGCACGTTGACCCACAGACCGCAACAAAGACTCCCATAGCACTGAGCCTGTGCCAGCGCTGGGCCCAAAACTGTTCACATGCATTTCCTTCTTGAATCTGCATAAAACCCTGAGGAGACAGTATTATTTATTGACATTTGCAGTCAGGAAACAGGGGCAGAGAGGTTGAGGCACTTGCCCGAGGAGGCACAGGTAAAAACCAGCAGGACTGGGCCCCGGCACCTGTGTTCTTCAGCACTCCACTGCCTTGTAGCCAACGGGCACTAAACCACCAGAACATATTTACTGGGATTCAGAGCTGGAGGTTGGTGATCTTGTGGCGGGCTCACGGTTCAGGGGTGTCACCCGGGGCTGCCTAACTCTCTCTGGCACCCTCTACGTGTCTGGGTATCTCTCCTTATGGCAAGGGGGCAGCCCAAGTGGTTCCCTCCTTGGAGCCTTTCCCCTCTCAGGGACTCTCACCCTGGCCCAGGGGCCCCACTTCCAAGGCCCTCCGGGCTGGGCAGGCATCGGGCTGTGTGTTAGGTCAGCCAAGGTTCACCCCAGGGCTGGGTGTATCCGCAGTCTCCTTCTAAAATGGGGTTCTGGGGATCCCTGGGTGGCGCAGCGGTTTGGCGCCTGCCTTTGGCCCAGGGCGCGATCCTGGAGACCCGGGATCGAATCCCACGTCAGGCTCCCGGTGCATGGAGCCTGCTTCTCCCTCTGCCTGTATCTTTGCCTCTCTCTCTCTCTCTGTGACTATCATAAATAAATAAAAATTTTAAAAAAAATTTTAAATGGGGTTCTGTTAGTGAGGAACAGGAGGGAGTGGCTGCTGGCCCCAGGCTGGGAGGATTTGTAGGATCCTATAGATCACTTAAAGTGGGAGGACCTTGTGGCACAGAGAAGCTCAGTGTCTTGTTCAGGGTCACACAGCTAAGCAGTAACAGGGCTACTGGGTGAGGAACCCTCAGCCCCCAATTCCTACACCTCCCCAGGCTGCAACTGGTCTCAGCCCAGGATCTCACACATCAACTGCCCAGACTGATCACACCACTTCCCTTTCCCACTTCAAGACCCGTCCATGGCTCCCCCTGGCCTACTGGACAATGTCCAAGCATTTTAGCATCACCTTTGTCCATGGCGCCCTAAACCCCAAGGTTATGCTTCTCCCAGCCAGGACTGCAGGGCCCTCCTCTCTTGGTACCTTTTACTCATTTTTTCAAAGAATCAACCTTCTGGGGCAGCCCCAGTGGCACAGCGGTTTAACGCCGCCTGCAGCCCAGGGCATGATCCTGGAGACCCAGGATCAAGTCCCACGACAGGCTCCTCACATGAAGCCTGCTTCTCCCTCTGCCTGTGTCTCAGCCTCTCTCTCTGTGTCCCTATGAATAAATAAAATCTTAAAAAAAAAGAGAGAATCAACCTTCTGCTTTTATTGAAGGTCCGATTTGTTTCATTAATTTCTACCTTTATTTTCAATAATTTAATTTTATCTCTTGTCTTTGAGTTAATTCCGTACCTCTTTTCTGACTGAGTTGCATGCTTGGCTTATAAATTTTCTTTTTTTTTTTCTTTTTTTAAAAATTTATTTTTATTTATTTTTTTGGCTTATAAATTTTCAATCTTTCTCCCTTTAAAATTAAAAAAAAAAAAGATTTTATTTATTCAAGTAATCCCTACACCCAGCATGGTGCTCAGACTCACAATCCTGAGATCAAAAGTCACATGCTCCACCAACTGAGCCAGCCAAGCACCCCTCTTATTATTAATTTTTTAAAAATATTTTATTTATTTATTTGACTCAGAGAGAGTGCACAAGCAGGAGGAGCAGCAGGCAGAGGGGGAGGGAGAAATAGGCTCTCTGCCAAGCAAGGAGCCTGATGTGGGACTTGATCCCGGGACTCCAAGATCGTGACCCTGAGCTAAAGGCAGAAAACTGACTCACACTTTTAAATATATGTATATATTTAAGAGATTGTATTTATTTATTCATGAGACACACAGAGACAGAGGCAGAGACATAGGCAGAGGAAGAAGCAGGCTCCTCGAAGGGAGCCCAGTGTTCAGGACCCTGGGAACATGACCTGAGCCAAAGGCAGCCCCTCAACCACTGAGCCACCCAGGCATCTCTTAACTAATACATTTTAAGGCTATAAAACTTCCTTTGTCCCATGAATTTTGATTTGTAGCTCCCTTACTGTCATTGGGTTCTAAACATTTCATAATATCCACACTGATTTACCCTTTTTCCTTCTAGTTATTTACAAGAGTCCCAGGTTTTTGTTTTACCATTATTTTTTACTGTTTCTGTAGCCAGAAAATGTAGCCTATGTTCTATGGATTCTCAGGAATGTGTTGAGAACCTCGTCATGGCAAAGTGGGTGGTCGTGTTTGATGATCGTGTCTGCTAATGTTACACAAATCCTTGAAAAGCAAGAATCGGGTGGTCAAGACTGATTTGAATGATTGGAACCTTCTCAGCCCTCCTTAGCGGTCCTATCTCGGAGGGATGGAGAGATCTGCCAATGCCTTTCGCTGCAGTTGTGCGGTTGTCCTGCTTTGAAGATATGCTGTTCAGTGCAGACAGGTTCTGACTGCTGTGTATTCTTGATGGATTATTTCTGTTATCATTAAATAAAATCTCTTTATCCTTATTAGTATTTTTGCCTTAAATTCTATTTGCCTAATATTACTGCTGCTCCATTCTCCTTCCTTAACCTCATCCCTTCACATCCCATCTTTGTGTTTTAGGAATGTCTGTTGAAACTATACGGCAGGATTTGATTTATCACCCCTGAGCGTTCCTGTTTTTTTCACAAGGTGGAGTTAATCCAGTGGCATTTGCGGTGATCGCTTGGACTCATTAGTGCACATTTAGCTTTTGTTATCTATTTATTATGACATTTTACTTCTTCTCCCTTCTTTCTTGTCTTCTAATAGATTGGCTATCTTTTTTTTTTTTTTCTTTTTGAAGATCTTATGTCTGGGTCATCTCTATACCCAGGGTGCCTAGGTGTCTCAATTGGTTGGGCATCCGACTCTTGGTTTTGGCTCAGGTTGTGATCTCAGGGTCGTGGGATTGAGCCCCACATAGGGCTCCTGCTCAGCACAGAGTCTGCTTCTCTCCTTCTCCCTTCCTGCATGCTCTCTCAAATAAATAAATCTTTTTCAAAAAATATGTTATTTATTTATTTGAGATGGAGAGAAAGCATGAGGTGGGGGGGCAGAGGGAGAGGGAGAATCAGACCTCCCACTGAGCCAGGAGCCCGATGTGGGGCTTTTGAACTCACAACCCTGAGATCAAGACCTGAGCTGAGATCAAGAGTTGGATGTTTAACTGAGCCACCCAAGCCCTTAGATTGGTTATCTTTAAATTTTATTTCTATTCTTTTAGTACCATACCTAACCAAGGTCTGAGGCTGGTCATCTTCCTCTCCTCCTCCAGAGCAAGATGAATTCCCTAGAATGTTTTTTTTTTTTTTTTTTAGATTTATTTATTTGAGGGAGAGAGAGAGAGAGAGAGAGCACACAGAGGGAGAGGCAGAGGGAGAAGCCGACTCCCCAGTGAGCAGGGATCCCAACATGGGGCTCCATCCCAGAACCCTGGGATCATGACCTGAGCCAAAGGCAGATACTTAATCCACTGAGCCACCCAGGCGTCCCTCTAGAATGTTTAACAAGGAATTCCTTCATTCTCATCATCCATTATATTGTTGCTAATATTTTAGTGTCACTTTGATTTTAAGACTCCTCACTACTCATTATTATTAAAAATGAAATGGATGGAAACTCCACTCAGCGTTCCTCTGAGGACTAGATATTCTTAACCCCCAGAGGAGAGAAGAAAAAAAACTGTGTCCCAGATCGGGAGCTGCATAGGATTTACTCCCGTGGAAAGACTAGTCTCCTGGAGATGTGTCTCGATTAAATTCAGGAAAACTCTCCTCATTTTCCAAGACCTATCCATCTTCTACACCAAACAGGGCACATGGCATAACGTCAAGAATAGCTAACATTTACCGCATGCTGACAATGAGTTCTCAGGTTATATACTATAAGCCATATGTCATATGACATGACAAACGTCACCATTTTGTTGGTGTGGAAACTGAGGCACCAAAGGGTTAAGCAAATTTCCTGAAGTGCCATAGCAGGTAGGGAGCAGGAGCAGGACCCCAAGCAGCATTGTGCTTTCAGAGCAGCCCTAAGAGGGCTCGCCATCCATGTCTTTCGAGGCTTTGATGGGTTTGCCCAAGTTCAGATCTGCCATTTTTTTGAACATTTTTTATAGATTTTATTTATTCATGAGAGACACACAGAGAAAGACGCAGAGACACAGGCAGAGGGAGAAGCAGGCTCCACGGAGGGAGCCCGACGTGGGACTCAATCCCAGGTCCCCAGGATCATGCCCTGGGCTGAAGGTGGGACCAAACCACTGAGCCACTGAGGCTGCCCTAGATCTGCCATTTTTTTTTTTTTTTATTTAATTATGATAGTCACAGAGAGAGAGAGAGAGAGAGAGAGAGAGAGAGAGAGGCAGAGACATAGGCAGAGGGAGAAGCAGGCTCCATGCACCGGGAGCCTGATGTGGGATTCGATCCTGGGTCTCCAGGATCGCGCCCTGGGCCAAAGGCAGGCGCCAAACCGCTGCGCCACCCAGGGATCCCTAGATCTGCCATTTTGATGAGAAGAGGAGACTCCGGGATCTCCCACCATCATGCCCTCAACTTGTTCATCTGGTGCTGCCCTAACTCGCTGCAAAACAACCTGAGAGGGCTGAATCGGGCTGGGGTAAGTGTAGAAGAAATTAGACTAGCCATGAGGTGAGTTTTGAAACTGGATCAGAGGCACACAAGAGTTGATTATATTAATCCATCTTTTTGTGTAGGTGTGAAATTTTCCATAGTAAAAAAGCTTTATTTTTTTAAAAGATTTTATTTATTTGAGAAAGAGAGTGAGAGAGAACATGAGAGGGGAGAGGGTCAGAGGGACAAGCAGACTCCCTGCTGAGAGGGGATCCCCATGTGGGGGGCTCAAGCCTGAGACTCCAGGATCATGACTTTTTAAAAAATATTTTATTTATTTATTCATGAGAGACACAGAGAGAGGCAGAGACACAGGCAGAGGGAGAAGCAGGCTCCATGCAGGGAGCCCGACGTGGGACTCGATTCCGGGACTCCAGGATCACGCCCTGGGCCAAAGGCAGGCGCTAAACCGCCGAGCCACCCAGGAGCCCCGAGGATCATGACTTGAGCCAAAGGCAGACACTTAATCGACTGACCCACCAGGTGCCCCAAAGTTGTGTTTTTCTTTTTTTAAAGTATTAGCTCCAGCTTTTGTGGGACCTGAGGTAAAATATGATCAAATATTTAAAAGTTGTAAGTCAAGCTAACAAAATGTTAAGTAAAATATGTTCTATCCTTTTCTTTTTTTTTTTTTTTAAGATTTTATTTATTTATTCACGAGAGACACAAGAGGCAGAGACACAGGCAGAGGGAGAAGTAGGCTTCCTGTGAGGAGCCTGATGCGGGACTTGATCCCAGGACCCTGGGATCATGACCTGAGCCAAAGACAGATGCTCAACCACTGAGCCACCCAGGTGCTCCTGTTCTATCCTCTTGAAAAATATGTGCTCATAATAACCTGGAAGCCCAGGTTCAAATTTGGAATCTGGTTCTCTTGGGAGTTCTGCAGCAGAGCTCGGCAGTTGGGCGGCTGGTCTCTCCCAACAGCCTTATTCTGTCCCACACCCCAAGCATGCTAGTGGGCGCTCCAGGCTGCAGGTTTGGGTTCTCTCTGTGTGCTTCACAAACTGCCTCCTCTTGACACTATGCAGGCATGTTTGCACACTGCAGGTGGGTCCACCTGGGCACAGAGAAGAGGGCCCCTCCTGCCCTAGAAAAGGTCATGGGAACATTAGGTAGAGTGTTCCAGGCCATAGCCTGCAGGATCCACATTTGAGGAGGGCGTATCCCCTGGTCTCACCCAGAGGAGGGTCAGAGCTGGCCCTCTAAGGGACGAGGCCAGGACCAGGGTCTCTTAGGCAGCACTGGTCCTTGAAGCCCTCAAAGCCTGAAATCCTCCTTCTCCTCTTCCAGGCTGACATGGTACCCTAAAAATGCTTAATTCTCTCTGCCTCGGAGACCATGTTCCTTTCTTCAGTGAGTCCCCAGACCCTGTGGTGGGTCTTGAGTCAATGCCTGAGTTAGTGGCCAGCCCCAGTGAGTGTCACCTTCCTCTCTGTGCTGGCCTTCCCCTCCTGCTCTGTGCTTTGCCTTCCTGGCTCCCCATCCCCCACCCCAGCTCTCTCCTTAGTAGCTGTCCAGGATCTTGTCATTGGTCCACTTGCTACCAAAGGCAGTGACACAAAACCACCATCTTATGATCCTGGATTCTGAAGGTCAGGAGTCTAAACAGGGCACAGCAAGGACAGCTTTTCTCTGCTCCAAAGTGACTGGGGGCCTCTTTTGGAAAGTGTGAATGGCTAAGGGCTGGAATCATCTGGACACTTCTCCACTCACATGCCTGGGCACCTGGGCTGGGATAACCCAAAGGCTGGGTTCCACTGGGACTGCTGACCAGGGTACCTGCCTATCTGTGGCCCCTTTGTGTGGCTTTTTGCAGCTTGGTGACCTCGGGATAGTTGCACTTCTTGAGTGTTCCAGCTTCCAGAGTGCTTTAGAGTGTTCTAGCAAACAAGGGTTTTAACAGTGTTCCAGCAAATGAGGCAGAAGTGATGTGGCATCTTATGACAGCCTCAGAAATCACATAGGGTCACTGCTGCTACTATACGCAATTGGTCCCAGCAGCTACAAGCCGATCCAGTCTAGAGAAGGAACAGAGTGCTCCTTTGGATGAAGGAGAACTTGGCACTCTGATTGGCAACCGGTCATTTAAAATAGTCACTGTGGGGGCGCCTGGCTGGCTTAGTCAGAAGAGCATATGACTCTTGATCTCAGTTGTGAGTTCGAGCCCCACACTGAGGGTAGAGATTACTTGAAAATAAATAAACTTAAAAAAAAAATAAAACAGTCACAGTGGCATGGAGTCAGGAGGAAAGGATGAAGACTAAGGTTTGAGATCCATTTTCCCAAGGACTCTTGGAAAGGGAGGTGACAGAGCAGCTGCAGAAGTAGTGTGGGAGGTGGACCGGAGGTGGATGGAGGAAGGAGGGGGTTTAGGAAGTGCTGCTGAGTAACACCCGGTGTGAAATGGCATTTCAGTTGCTGAATGTTTCTTTTGCTCTGGACCAAGCTGGGCCAGGTCTAGCCAGCCGCACCCAGCTTGCCCCCAGAAACTTTCAGGGTGGAGGCGCCTACTGTCATTTCCGTCGTCTCATTGCCTAGGGTCAATCTGCAGGGCCATCTCATGCATAAATGCGTGCTCTGGCATCTCATTTCCCCTGGTGTTCATGCTCCCCTGCCCCTCCTCGTTCCCAGGGGCCAGATCCCCCCAAGCCTGATCTCATCCTTTGGGTGGGAGGGAGAGGAAGGCAGGACAGAGGGGTTCTCTCTGGAGGATCCTGGTTCCTGAGACAGGCTAATTACAGGCTTCCTAATTAATGAGCCATCAGGTTGCATTTCATCAGCTGAGTCACGATTGATGTCTGGGCCCTGGACCCAAGGGGAGGTATCAGGAACCATGGGAGGGGAGGCCAGCCTGTGTCTCTGCCTCCCCTGACCCTGATTCTCTACCCCTTCTCTCTCTCTCTTTTATTTTAAGATTTTATTTTTAAGTAATCTCTACATCCAACATGGGGCTCGAACCCATAACCCCAAGATTGAGTCTAATGTTCCACCAGCTGAGCCAGCCAAGCGCCCCCAATCTAGTTCTCTCCACTGGTTTAGAGGGTTTCAGACTGCCTGCCTTCCTCCCTATTCCTGCCTCTGCTTCCCAACACCTTTCTGGGATGGCCCCCCAATCTGGCCATCCCTCATGCCTTTGATCCCACCAGGATCACGGAGGGCTCATTTGGTGACTGTTTCCCACTCACTGTTTTCCCACTGTTTCTCTTTCACACAGCGTCTCCCCCAGCCACACGCATCACACACCTGGGGTTGCTATCTGCAGTGTGGCATGCCCACTCGGGGAAGGCTGGTCCCCACTGCTGTGACTGCAGGCTGCCAAAGACCATTCCGGGGCCACTCTGCACCTGCTCCTTCCCTGTCTGGCTCCTTGCTCCATCCCACGTTCTCCTCCTTCAGCAGCCACACAGGACGGGTACTTTTCCATTCACATTTCAGCCAGTTTTCTCCACATACACGAAGGGAATTGTGCTGAGTCTTTGCTGGGGGGAGCAACTTTTATTTTTGTGCTGAGAGGTGTAATATTTTTTAATTTTCGAAAGCTATGCTGTAGCTTGGTCGTGAGTTGTTATTCCACAATTAGACTTTTGTATGCCTCAGGTTCTATTTTGCATGGTAGACTTGGGCCTCAGCAGAAAGGTTCCTGTAGGTTGAGGAGTTGCATGGGCTCCCACCAGATCAGTCCTAGCAGTGCCTCTGTGCACTGCCTGGGGTCCTAGTTCAATGGAGGCGTCCCTAGGGGCCATGCAGGGACAACATACAGGCCACCCCTATAGAGGGGACTGAGTCTGCTCTTTGGCAGCCTCTGCCACAAGTAGAGCATCTCAGGGGTTAGGAGTAGCCTTGGAGTCATCACCTGAGCTTTTCACGGACCTGTTTCCTCCTTTGGGAGTTAAGGATGGGGGCCCTAGCTGGCTCAGTCTGTAGAGTTTGTGACCCTAGTTCTTGGGGTCGTTGATTTCAAGCCCCACGTTGGCTGGAGACCTTACTTTATTTATTTTTTTTATTTTTTAAAGATTTTATTTATTGATAGTCACACACAAAGAGAGAGGCAGAGACACAGGCATAGGGAGAAGCAGGCTCCATGCAGGAAGCCCGACATGGGACTTGATCCCGGGGTCTCCAGGGCCGCGCCCCGGGCCAAAGGCAGGCGCTAAACCGCTGCGCCACCCAGGGATCCCAGACCTTACTTTAAAAAAAGAGCTGCAAGGATTAAATGAGGTCATACACATAAAGCACTCTGCGGGATGTCCCCCGCCCCCACCCTGGGGCAGTGTACTCAATACATAGAAACTTAAAAAAATTTTTTAATGCAAAATTTGTGTTTTTTTAAACACACGAGTGGCCTTCAGAGTCTCCATAGCCTCCTTGATGATCATATATGCATGATCATGCGCGTGTAAACCACTTGTTCCTGGGCCCAGCTTCCCGATACAGCTGGCCCCTCCCTCCGCAGGGGGGCGAGGTATCTCCTCTGCACCCCCCCCCCCCCAAGGGACCTGCACCCGCTGCTCAGGTCGCTTGCTGCTTCCAGTGAGGCCAAGATTTTTCTCTTTCTAGTTTTGCAGAGAATCTTTGAGCTAGAATCCTGGGAGTGGGACGGCTTGGTCAGAGGGTCCATGAACATGTAACTGCTAGAAACTGTCACGTTGCCCTCCACAGAGCTTGCCACCAGCGCATGACAGCACCTGCCCACCGGCAGACTGTGGCCTGACTCTGAGTGCCGATCTGCTAGACAAGAGATGGTATTTTAGGCTTGCTTTCATTTTACCATATCATGAGCAAGGTTGAGCATCTTTCGACAGGTTTAACACATTATGTGCATTTAATTTTAGAAGCTATATATTAACCATTGTAATACAAATTACATTTTCCCAGCTTACAATGTTTTACTTTGCTAATGTAGCTTTTTTTTCTATGTACAAAGATTTTTGTTTTTAATTTCAATGTAGTCAAATTTGTCAGTCTTCTCCCTTACTTATCTGAATTTTTAAAATAGATTTATTTATTTATTCCTGAGACACACACAGAGAGAGGCAGAGGGAGAAGCAGGCTCCCCGAAGGGAGCCCGATGTGGGACTCGATCCTGGATCCCAGGATCATGCCCTGAGCCAAAGGCAGATGCTCAACCACTGAGCCACCCAGGCATCCCACTTACCTGGATTTTGAATGAAGAGGGTTTTCCTCACTCCCAGGTTCCCAGTCATCCCCTTTTCTTTTCTTCTTTTTTTTTTTTTTTTTTTTAAGATTTAAAAGGGCAAATGTCCATGAAAAAAATGCTAAGGGAATGAGCAGGCAACAGAACCACACAGCATACACATACACTTTTTCTTTTCCCTTTTAGAAAGATATTGTAAAGGGGAGGGTACCCAAATGTTTGTGTGGTCACATCTTGATAACATGGTTATGAGTAGCATCATCTTGCTATTGGCACAAATCTCAGTGGAGAAAACTTGCCAGCGGCCACCAGGCTGCCTCTCCTTCCTTCATCCTTACTGTGCCACTCTGGAGATCTTGTCACTCCTGTGGACCATGGCACTTCTTTGTAACAGGGAAGGCGTTACCGCGGGGTGGAGCCTGGGGTACGGCCTCTGCCACTGGTGGCTGGCAGAGCATCTTTGGCTGATTCCCAACCCAGCCAGCCCCTTTCAGCCTAGAACTGGAAGGAAAGATCCTGCCAGAACAAGCGGGCTGGGGGCCCAGTGGGCCAGTGCAGGCTGAGGGGCGGGGTGGTGGTTGTGGGGAGAGGATGGGGGTGGGGGGGCACCTCCGAGGGAGGGGACAGCCCTGAGGTGCCCCGCCCTGCCCACAGCCCTCACAATGGCAGCCGGCCCAGTATTACAACCCTGCAGGCCAGGCGGGAGGCAAGCAGCGGCAGCTTCCTCCAGGGCAGGTGGCTTTGTCTGCAGACCTACTTACAGCAACCCCTGCGGCAGAGGACTGGTCTCCTGGGGGATGGAAAAGCTCCTGGCGGCGGGGCGGCCTCGAGCTGGAGACCCTCGGGAGGCCGCAGTGCGGCCCGGGGCTCGGGGACCCAGGTGCTGCGGGGCCCTGCGGCCCGGCTGCCAGGAGATGGAGTACTCCGTGAGCACCGAGCAGATGCTCATCTTCTTCCTAGCCGTCTGGTTCTTCTACTTCTTCTACCTTCAGGACTTCTTCTGAGTGGCCCTCCCGCCCACTGCTCCCGGGGCTGGCGGGCCACAGCCCTGAGGGAGCTGGCCCAGTCCCCCAGCTGGGCCACAGAGTGGCCAAGGACTGAGGCCTTCGCTCCGCAGGGAGGACGGCCGGGATGCCAGGTCGCCCTGCATCTCGGGGATGGAGATTTGGGGCTCAGCACCCTACTCTCGGAGGGCCCAGGGCTGCGCACCCCAAATGGGCATGGTGTTGAGCACACGATGGAGGAAAGAGGAGGACGTGTGCCCCATGGGACCTGCAGCGGGCGAGGGGGCGGCAGGCCACATCAAGGCTCCGCGGACCTGAGTCGTCTCAGAGCCCCTGGGGTCCACGCCATGTTCTGGCCAGCTGCCCTGGGCCTGGCTCCGGGGCGCCACTGAGAAATAAACCGCCCTTTGAGCCTCGTTGGCAGCAAGAGCGCTGTTATTCCCATTTTCTAGGGGAGACAAACAGTGTAGCCCTGCTTAGTGTTGTTTCTGGCAAAGGTGGTAAAAGATCACATCCTTTTGGGGGACTCTTTAGAATAAACATAAAGGGGCACCGGGCCGGCTCAGTCAGTAGAGCATGTGATTCTTGATCTTGAGGTCATGAGTTCAAGCCCCATGTTGGGTGTACAACTTAAAAAAAAAAAAAAAGTGAGATAAAAAGGGATGTATTTCCAAGGATGTGGTGGGGCTCCCCTTGGTCATAGGACAGAACTGTCTACCCCAGTGGCTCCCAAGCCAGGTTTCTCCCCAGGGCCATCTGGGGAGCAGGAGCCAATTTGAAATGCAGATCACCAGGCCCCTCCATAGAAGGGGAGGCAGCTCTGGTCATATCTGATTGTGCCTTATGTAGACCCCAGGCTGGAAACAGCTGTCTCTGACTCCCTGGGATGGGGTGGACGGGATGGCCCAGATGGCCAGAGAGAAGGGTTCCCACCCTCTAAGCTACCCCGAGGCCACGACAGGTTGATGACAGGTACCCTCCCCTGGGCCCCCGTGGTAATTTTGCTACAAATGCTAAGTGGAGCTTTTCTTACAAGGATGCCATGAGGATAAGGCAAGAGTCTGGACTGGCCCAGACCTTTAAAGCCAAAGAGCACACAGGAGCTAAGAGGAAAGCCCACCAGTGCAGACCCCCAAGTCCCAGGTGATGTTGTGTCAAGGGAAGCGCCACAGAGCGGCAGAAGATGGGAATTTCCTTTGGGGACACACAAATCTCCTAGGAAGCTCTAACCCCACCTGCAGATCTCTAAATTCCTGGGTCTGGACTGGAATCCAAGAATCAGAGGTTTTCCTAAGCTTCCTTCTTTCCCACCAGCCGAAGGATGGTCCCTGGGGGGGGGGGGGGGGAGTCCCTGGGGGGTTCCCTGGGGTCCCCCTGGAGTGCAGAGGAGGTGGCAGGCCTAGCTCCCCTAGGAGCTAGGGGAGAAGAACAGGCGGCTGGAGGCCCCAGGGCCTATCCACAGGTGCTGGTCCCTGCCTGACCTACTCACAAGGGAGCGGGGAAGATCCCGGTGTGCTTTCTCACATGAGGACATTGTTCCAGCGACTAGAATCTTTTCCACACAGTAAACAGTTGTAGGAATAGTTTCTCTCTGGGACTCCATAAGCTAAATTCTGAATGAAAAGAATGCAGCCTACTTGTTTAAGTACTCCTCCTGAAACAGGCTGGGTGGGGAAAGCTCTGTCCCCGTCAGAGGGCAGCGCAGCTGCAGCCGGCTGGGCTGAATGCAGTGCAGCCCCAGCCCCATGTGAGCTGGCCTCAGGGAGGACACTCAGGCCCCCCCACTCACATGCACGCCCACATGCAAATCCTCATGCGGCAGATGCATCTGGAAATGTGACTTCTCATCCCTTCAGGCCACTGACCTCAATTGTCGCCTGACAGGGTTGTCGTGGCCACTTAAGGTTGCCCTGTGACAGCCCCACATTGTGTGGGTGCCGGTGGGGGACAGCAGTATGACACAGACAGGCACTTTGTCAGGAGGAAGCCCACAGTAGACGTCAACCATCGCTTTATTAAGGCTCAGAGTGGCCTGCCAGTCGGGAACTGAGTCATTCATCCACAGCCCCGCCATGGAGCCCTCATGGATGACACTGAAGGCAGAGGCGGTCTTTGAGATCCAGAGCCATGGTCTGTGGTGCTCCACTTGCATCTGCCCTGCAGGACTGGGGTGGGTGCCAGCAGGGTGGGGCCGGCTCTAAAAGGCCCTGGGCTCTGGTGGGGCGGGGCGGGGGAGGCAGGGAGGCCTGGGAGGGCAGGAATATGTCCTCCATCCCTCCGGGCCCAGACTATGGCTTTGTTATCCTAGTGCCACTTGAGCAGGAGTGGAGTGCCCCCTCCTACCCCGACTCAGGCCCATGTGCTACACTGTGGAAGGAGACAGAGGGAAAAAGCCCGTGGGGAAGAAAGGGCCCCTCTGTGCTTAGGATCTGGCCAGCCCTCAGGGGACCCTGACCCCCCCACTCCCTCAGCTACTCCCCTCGATGGGTCTTCTCGGGTTGAGGCTGGTCACTCAGAAGTGGACCCGCAGTACGTCCTGGCTGGCGAACGGCCGCTGGCAGGCTGTGCAGGCCACAGGCAGGGAGCGCTGCTTCTCACCCAGGCAGGGCCGGCATAGCAGGTGGCCACAGGGAAGCTGGTACACAGGCTCCTTTTTGAAGTACGGAGAGAACACTCTTTTGCAGGAGGCGCATTCGGGGCCTGGGATGCTCCCAGGCTGCTCTGGTAAATCAGGGAGGAAAATAGGCCAAGGTTAGGGAAAGCTGCCCCCCAGTGCAGGCTCCATCCTGATGGCAGGGCCTATGCCTGGAGTGGGACAACAAGCTTCCCTACCCTCCATCCCTGCAGCAGCCTGGCTTTATCTCTCCTGAGGCCCCTTCTGGCTAATCTGGAAGTATGGAGACCTAGGAGGCCTCCCCTCAATTATCAAATCTTGGTGCTCTAATGAGTGCTCAAGAAACGCTGGCTTCTGGGGGCAGGTGGGCCACACTGAGCCCTTCCTCCTGGTCTCTGAGCAGGACTTACTTTCCACTGGGACAGGCTGGCAGGGTCAGAGTGGGGCAAAAGCCCATCCTGACAACAAACTACAAGAAAGGCGAGGTGCCACAAGAAAAGGCAAAAGCTGAGAGTGGAGGCAGCCCGGGTGGCTCAGTGGTTTAGCGCCACCATCAGCCCAAGGCCTGATCCTGGAGACCCGGGATCGAGTTCCACGTCGGGTTTCCTGCATGGAGCCTGCTTCTCCCTCTGCCTGTGTCTCTGCGCTCTCGCTCTCTCTCTCTCTCTCTCTCTGGTGAATAAATAAATAAAATCTTAAAAAAAAAAAAAAAAGCTGAGAGTGGTCAAGTGCAGCAGGGTTGGGTATGTCAGCGGAGGAAGGAGGGCACCAGAGGTTGGGGCAAGGCTGAGGTCTGTCTGCAGCAGACCTGCCCGCTGAGCCTGGCACCTGCTTCTCTTCAGCCCGGCAGCCTTCCTCCTGACCTGCCAATCTCCTTCCCATGCCACTGGCACTCTCGTTCCCTGCTTTGAGCTGGGCTCCCTGGATGAGGGCCATAGTGGCCAAGACCTGCCACCACCTTCCCAAGCTGTACCTGCTGTACTTCCTTCTCTTGGGGCCTCTTTTCCCCAGTCCACACCCATCTGGAAAGGGCAAGGGTGGCCTCCTGGGAGGAAGAAAGAGACCAGCCATGCAGAAAGAAAGGGACAGCGAGTACAAAGAATTGGTCCAGAACTAAACCAAACCAAACCAAGAGAATGGCTGGTCCATTAAAGAAAGACAGGAAGCAGAGGTGTGACATATGAGACTGGCTTCTCAGGTGAGACTACAAAGGGGGGCAGGCTGAGGCATGGCACAGGACTTCATAGCAGTGGGAGTTTAGATTTTATTCCAAGTTCAATCAATGCCCGAGGAGGCATCTAAGAAGTGCAGTGCCACAAGCTGGTTGATAGCATAAGAAGATCCCTCTGGCCCCTGTGAGTGACTGGCAAGGGTGGCTGCCAGGGGGCAGCAGGACTGCTCCAAGAGGCCAGGGACACAGCTCAGGAGCTGGGGCCAGGTGGCAGCAGAGAAGAACACTCTGAGGTCCACTCTGGAGGAGCACCAGCAGGACGTGAGGGTGAACGGATATCAGGAATGCTGAAGCCAGGAATGCTGGATCAGGGCATGATCACAGAGTCCTGGGTTCGAGTCCCACACTGAGCTCCCTGTGAGGAGCCTGATTCTCCCTCTGCCTATGTCTCTGCCTCTCTCTCTGTTTCTCATGAATAAATAAAATCTTAAAAAAAAAGGAATGTTGAAGGAAATCAAAGATGATATACACTTTAGAGGCCTGACCAGAGGATAGAAGATGCTGTTCTTTATCCGCAATGGCATTATGGGAGGTGGGAGAAATCTCTGGAAGGTGTTTGTAGTTCTGAGTTAGAATTTTTTTTTAGATTTTATTTATTTATTCATGAGAGATACAGAGAGAGGCAGAGACATAGGCAGAGGGAGAAGCAGACGCCCTGCAGGGAGCCGGATATGGGACTCGATCCCAAGACCCCAGGATCATGACCTGAGCCAGAGGCAGATGTTCAATTGCTGAGCCACCCAGGCGTCCCTAAATTAGAATTTCACTTAAGATACATCCATGGGGGAATCCCTGGGTGGCGCAGCGGTTTGGCGCCTGCCTTTGGCCCAGGGCGCGATCCTGGAGACCCGGGATCGAATCCCACGTCGGGCTCCCGGTGCATGGAGCCTGCTTCTCTGCCTCTCTCTCTCTCTCTGTGACTATCATAAAAAAAAAAAAAAAAAAAAATACATCCATGGGTTTCCCACTTGGGGGTAGCCAGGCAGCTGTCAGGGAAGTTGGGATCTGAGCTCCCAGGAGAAGAAGGAGTTACAGGTGAGCATGGATAGTCACTGTCCGATAGGCTCTTGCTAGGATAACAGAGGACAGAGAAGAGGGTCCAGGACCAGAGTCTGGAACAGAAGAAAGAGTCAGCAGTGAAAACTGCAAAGGGATGGTGAAAATATACAGAAAAAGAATGTACCCTCTGGAAGGCCAAGAGGGAAGGCCTTTCGGGAAGGAGTGCTGGCTAGATGCATCAGATACTGCTGAGAGGGTGAGCGACTACTGGGCTTGGAGTCCATGGAAACAACTGGTCACCTGGACAAGAAGGTTCTTGGGGCTTGCCAGGGTGGAAACATAATCAGAGAGCTAGGGATGTGGGGATGAGAAGCAGAAGAGGTAAGATGGCCCGGGATCCAGATAAGAGAACAGCCTGGCTTTGGATGGGCAACAGGAACGGAGCATACACCTTATCATGAGCTCCTTCAGGCTTCATTTTGTAAAAACTGCCCCAGCATTCCAGCAGGTTCTCTCACTTTGCATCGTAATTGATTCTATCGTCTAATGTAGTCCCAGATTCAAGGGAGACAAAAACTGGCTCAGTAAGCTGCCCCAGTTCTTTGCCGAAACACCAGTAACAATGTTGACAGGAAGGGATGAAGAGGACAACCCCAGTTATATAAAATCAACAACCCAAGTGTCAGATGGGAGACAGACTAGATCCGAAAACTAAACGAAGGAGAAACAACCAAAAGTTCTCAGGACAGAACAATTAGATCTTACCAGAAACACCACAGAGCTGCCAAGCTCTAAGTCTACAGAATTACTAAGACTTAACTAAAGAAAGTCCTTCTTGTGAAGTGACAGGAACCCCTCAACTCTCCCTGGAGAAGGAAAGAGACTGGTTCTCTTTCCAGAAGGAGGCTGGGCATGGCGGTCCGCAGAACCCTGAATGCGTGGCCCAGCCTCCCATTCCAGGGCTCCCAGGAGACAGAGGGGGCCCTGGTTACCCGAGCCAGTGGCTGGCCTCCAGGAGGTGCAGCTTTCTCTCGTGCCCAGGTGCTGGAGCTGTCCCCTGGTCAGCCGAGCTGTGAAAGAGGGCATGGAGCCGAGGGTCGACGTCAAGGCAACTTCCAAGCTTTGTGACAGCTTCTGCTCATGGGACACTGGATCTGATAAGAGACGCACAGACCACAATATCCAGAGAGGTTCAGCAAAAGAGAAGACCAAGCCATATGTCCTTGGAGGACTACGAGAACAGTACTTCCAGCTCTAAATGGGCACAAGTGTACAGAAACTCCTCCCTAACGTCCACTAGTGGATTGTGATGACAGAACACCAACAGTGAAGGCTCTGGAGACCCATCCACACGGCTCTCAGGGCTCCTGCGCCCTGCTCTTGCTTTCCTGCTCCTGGACAGTTGGCCGAGCAGGCTTGGGCCACCTGGTGGCTAGCCTGCAGAACTGCACCCTACTTTAGGCAGGTCCTGCAGGCCAAGGAAATGATTGGGCCTACGCCCAGCTTTGAGCCCTTGCTCCCTATCCACTCCCTCACCAGCAACTTCTCCCCACCTTCTCCCTTCTAGGCTCCCCCCACCTCGCAAAGCTGCTGGCCTGCACCTCTGGGCCTCTGTGTGCTCTCTCTCTCCTGCTGAGTAAAGCAAAGTGGTCATTACTGAGTGAGTAGCAAAGACCGCACCCCGCCTATTCCAGGACCTAAGGGACCTTCTCTGTGTGGTCCACAGAAAGCCGAGCAGGCGGCTGAGGGTGAAGGCAATGGGGGAGGGGGGAGGCTGTCCCAGAAAGAACCCAGAGACCTGCCTGGTAGCAAGGCTCACCAAACTGCCCCAAAGGAGGGAGTAGAACATTTTGTCTACAGTTTGTAGGACTTGCTCTGGGCCTCGAAGCACAGGACAGCACAGTGCTATGTCACCAACAAATCTGCCAAGGCCAACACCACCGGAGACCTCCCAGACATCAGGGTCTAAGGACCCTTTCCTTGTCTCACCCCATGGCACCTCAGTTGCTTCCAGAAGTTTCCAAGGGTCATGTTAATGAAAACTTATATTCAAAACCACATGTAACCTTTAAGCATACTATTTGTATAGGGTTTTTACAGTATGAGAGGAAATTAAAAGAATGATAAAACTGAGACTAATTTTCATAAAAGAAAAAGTGTCAAAGAGTTACCTCCAAAAAGCACCAGGCTTGGACAATCATGGGTAAATTCTACCAAATATTTAAGAGAGTAAATGATTCTAATACTATTGTTCTAAAATTTAGTTAAGGAAAATTTCCTAATTCTTCTTATGGAGCAAATAAATCTTTGATAACAAAACATGACCAAAGATGGCATCTGCCCATGTATACATGCATACATACACATATACATACATATACAACAGTCCAAATTATTTATCAAGAATAAAATGCTGTAAACAGAGCCAAGCTGAATATTAAAAGAAGCATAACCAAATGGAGTTTCTTCCAGGAATGTTAAGACTGGCTCAGTATTAAGAAGCCTACTAATGTATTTTTTCACATTAAAAGATCTAAGGATGAAAAATCATAGTATCACCTCCATTGACATTGAAAAGGCATGAGACAAAATTAAACCACCTATCCTAGACAAAAACAAATATAAAAACCACCACTAAATAAAATAAGAATCAATGGTGTGGGAGTGTCTGAAATGGCTCCCCATGGGACCCATCTCCAGATACCCATGCCTTGGGTTTCCCCTCCCCTAGGGTATGGGCTGGACTCAGTGACTTGCTTCTAATAGAATATAGCAAAAATGACGGATGTCACCTCCACAAGTGGGTTATACAAAACCGTGACTTCCACCTTGCTTGCACACGCCCTGGTGTACACAGCTACCATGTTATGTGCTGCCCTCAAGAGGCCCACACAGCAAGGAGCTGAGGACACACTGGCCACCAGCCAACAAGGAAGAGAGACCCTCAGCACGACAATTCAGCCAGGAACTGAATCCTGTAACAATCACAGGAGCGAGCTAGCAAGTGAATCCTTCTCCAGGCAAGCTGTAAGGGGGCTGCGGGGCCAGCCACACTGAGGGTGGCTGCGGAAGACCCAGAAGCAGGTGACCCAGCCAAACCATGCCCGCATTCCTGACCAGAGAAGTTATGAGAGCATGCATGTATGGTGCTCTAAGCCAGTATATTTGGGGGTAATTTAAGGTGGCAAAGCATAAAGCACAGGGCAACAGTGCCAACTGTCGCCTGGGAAGCATAGGGATGACATAGGACATGGACGTAGGACGTGGAATACCTGTTGAGCAGTCCATATGCGTCAGCCCAAGCTCGCTGGCAGCTTTCATTTTCTTGGTGGTGTGCTCTGAGGTAGTGGGTGAGACCAGAAGATTCGTGGTAGAAAAACCGGAAGCACTGATACCAAGGCTACCGTCTGGGGGGTGTTCAGGCTGCTCCATCTTCCTTTTCCGAGACGGCAGAGCAATGGAAGAAGGCGTCACTGCCAATGCAGTCTGTGCTCTCCCGAGCAGATGGCAGCCAGGAACAGAGTGCTGGAGCAGGAAATGGTCGATCCGGGCCTTCAGGGAGGGGTGAGGCAGGGGCTGGGAGTGCGGAGTAAAGGCGACCCCCGTGAAAGGGTCGCTGGGCACTCGGCCCCAAGTGGCTTCGCTGCGGTTACACTTCTCCAATGTGCTCTGGTCAATGACCTTGCCCGAGGGCAGCAGCATTGGGCAAGGCATGATCTCTAGGGTGATGGGGTCCAGGAACTCCTCGGGCACATCTTGAATTACCTCAGCCAGCTCCTGCAGGCTGGTGGGGGCCTGCTGGTGCTCAGGCAGGGCCCCAGAATCGCAGTCACTCTCCATGGGCAAGGCAGGAGCCTGCAGAGCCAAGTCCTGAGGGAGGCTCTCGGAGGCAACCAGCATGACACTATCTATCACCTCCTGAGAGCAGGTTTTAGCTGGCTGACCCCACACTTCCAATCGTTTGATGCAAGGGATACCACTGCCTGTCACGTGGGTGATACAGATCTTGAGATGGGCCACGTGGCTGAGGGAAAGAGCCCCTTTATTCCAGAGCTCCTGGGCCACAACCGCAGGAGAGGGCAGTGTGGCTTCCATTGGGCCAAAAGGTGGCCTGGCCTTGAAGCCCCTGTGACTAAACACCACCTGGCTCTGGTTTTTCAGTAAGACTTTGCCTACCAAGGTGAATGCCTCCTTGTCCGGGATGGCCGGCTCAGCTGGGCCCAGGGTTCGGCACTCGGAGGCATTCCAAGATGCTCTGCTGGATAAGGCAGATGTGTACATTTCCAGGCCAGTGACATTCTGGCCTCCCCCAGCTGTGAGGTCTATGTTAATCCTACAGATTTCCACACTGAAGGGAAAGGAAACTGTCACATAGACCGGTGGCTTAATGAAATACTCTGTCCTAAAACCATGACTTCTCTTTGTGAGGTCTTCAGAGATGAGATTTTCTACTTCATAACCATCAGCTGATATCTAGAGTTAATGACAAATAGGAGATGCATTCATTTGATGAGATCCAAATGAAGACAACTAGTTTTCAAGAACTTGCCACTTCTAAGAAAATTATTTAAAGAAAGTCTTAAGTTCCTCATTTAAAATGTCCTCTATTACATCAAATTCTCTTGTTTTTTTTTTTTTTTTTTTTTTTTTTTTTTTTTTTTGAAGGGTAGGCACTCAAGATCAGGTCAAAGCAACTTGTTCCCAAGTATGACCCATCCTTAAAAAATATGAGCCACAAAACTCTGCTCAACCCAACCAAAAATCCCTTCAAAATAATGACTCTGAGAAAAAAGGGCAGATATACTAGTGGTTTTTTATTTCAGAGGATGAAACCATAGAGATTTAGGGGAAAACAAAGGTGCCCCTTAAAGTTCTTAATTTGGGGGCACCTGGGCAGCTCAATTGGTTAGGCATCTGCCTTCAGCTCAGGTCATGATCCTACAGTCCTGGGATAGAGTCCTGCATCAGGATCCCTGCTCAGCGGAGAGTCTGCTCCCCCTTCTCCCTCTGCCTCTCCTCCTGCTTGTTCTCTCTCTCTCTCTCTCTCTCTCAAATAAATAAATAAATAATTTTTTAAATAAAATATTTAAAAAAGATAAAGTTCTTAACTCTATAAATTGTAACAGGTTCCCTAGCAAGGCCAATGAACAATCTTCTTGTAAATCTGAGTGACGGATCTTGGTTAAAAAAAAAAAGTGTGTTCAGAAACAAGGACCACAAAAGACTGGGAAATCTAGAATAGTGATTATATTATGGAGTGGGAATGTAACTTTTTCCTCTTGTAATATTTCTTTTTTGAGGGAGGGGGATCATGACTTGATCATGGGATCATGACCTGGAATCATGACCTGAGCTGAAGGCAGATGCTTAACTGAGTAAGCCACCCAGGCACACCCCTCCAATATTTCTAAAATCTGTTATAACTTGTAGAGATTTTAAGATACAGGTACTCCCCACCCCATCTGAAAGTTCACATCACATCACTTTGCTTTTACCGAAGACCTATATTAGTACTTGTTTTTGCTAACCAAAAGAAATCCAAAGAGAATTTTTACCTTTACAGAAAAAAGTCATTATCAAACTAACCACTAATGTAGGTCTTTCATAAAAGTAAAGTGGCCTAATGTGAACTTTCAGAAGGCAGGGGATACTCTTCATTTCATGCCATTTCACCTTACAAAAGGTTTCATGGGAATATTCTTTTCACATAGCCAGGGGTGGAGGGCACTTGTGTCTCTGTTGACAGAAATTAGTTTCACAATCTAAGAACTTGATATAGTATGCTGAATGCAGAAGGTCCAAATTAGGGGAGGGTTCAGTTCCCCCCTTGCAGTTTCCTTACTCCTTGCTCCGAGCTGTGCAAAGATAACCTCCTTTGCACAAAAGGGGAAGCAGTCTAATTCAAATAATAAAGAAGGAATCCAAATAACAAATACAAGCTATTATTTCTAGCATGAGAAATAAGGGGGAAGAACAGCAGGGAGAGAATCTCTACCTTCACTGACTTGGAGTGGAATTAAATTTTATCATCAGAGAGAAGAGCACAATGAGTAAGACCCTCCAGAAAATGAGCCACAGCTCACCTTCTAACAGCGCTGTATGATTCTAGAGGTGTGGCCTGACCCATACTTACCTATGTATCACTGGTGGGATCTAAAACAGAGAAGGTAAAAGCACATTATGTCCAAAGTAAGTCCACATACACAGGCAGGAATGGGGAAAAACGTGAAAACTAGCCATTGTATATTTATGTGCATATACTTTTTTGTTTACCTTGTTGCAATAAATTCTTGGTCTGAACTGTGGGAGGCAAAGATTGATGACCATCTTTGTAGCTGAAAGGGTAGCTTCCAAGCATCAGAAATAGCCTTCAATAAAAAAAAAAAAACTTGGTATTAGACAAGTTACAGCTCAATTCTAAAACTTTTAGGAGCTGATTTTTAAGCGAAGAGAATCAAACAGGGTAACAAAGATTTCTATGCACCATGGTCATGGTCTACATACAGTCTCATCATATTGTACATGTACGTGATGCTGGGGAAGAATGAAAATTGCAGAGGAACTTTTTAAAAAAATTTTATTTATTTAAGTCATCTCTACCCTCAACATGGGGCTCAAACTCACAACCCTGCGATCAAAAGTCCCATGCTCCCCAGATTGAGCCAGCCAGGTGCCCCAACAGAGGAGCTTTCTCTTGCAGCCTGAGCTGTTTGGCCAGGACTGCTGGTTCTCCTGCTGATATCTGAACCCAGTGAAGGCAAGAGCCTGTTAGCTCTGCAAGGGACTCCCCATGGGAAAGAGAGGGTCAAAAGTGGCAGGGCTCAGAGAACAGAACTACTCAGCCAGAGGTTCTGAAAGGAACAGGTCACAGAAAATAATCAGTGCTAGGCATCTTTGTCATTTAACACCTACCAATGCAATTGCATTTTCTGTCTTTTAAATAACTATTTATTTATTTATTTATTTATTTATTTATTTATTTATTTGAGTGAGAAAGCTCAGAAAGAGAGAGAGAAAGAAGCAGACTCCCGCTGAGCAGAGAGCCTGATGCAGGGTTCAATCCCAGGACCCTGAGATAATGACCCGAGCCGAAGGTAGACGCTTAACCAACTGAGCCACCCAGGGGCCCCGCAATTGCATTTTCTTTAAGATTTCATTTATTTTTTCATGAGAGACACAGAGAGAGAGGCAGAGACATAGTCAGAGAGAGAAGCAGACCCGATGCAGGGAGCCTGATGTGGAACTCAATCCCAGGACTCCAGGATCATGCCCTGGGCTGAAGGCAGGCACTCAATCGCTGAGCCACCCAGACATCCCTGCATTTTCTTATTTTTTTTTTTTATTTTTTTTCCTGCATTTTCTTATTAAAACGAAAACAATTAGAATCCAAAACACTGTCATTCAGAAACAGAAAATCTAGACTTAGAAAGCACCTTAAAAGGACATATAATCCCAACAGTAATTCAATGACCTATGTCCAGGCTGGGGGAAATGGGTGAAGATGGTCAAAGGTACCAGTATGTTCTGGCGACATAGTGTACAGCATGGTTTACAACACCGTATTGTATATTTGAAGGCTGCTGAAAGTAGACTTAAAAGATCTCATCACAAAAAAATAAAAAATAAAAAATAAAAATTAAAAATTAAAAAAAAAGATCTCATCACAAGAAAAAAGCTATTAACTGTGAGGTAATGGATATTTTAAACTTACCATGATAAGCACTTTGTATTATATACAAATATTGAAATCATTATGTGGTACTTAAATGTATTTAACATGATATGTCAATTAATAGCACAATAAAACTGGAAGAAAAACAAAGATCAATGTCCAACAGCCTTTGGTACTCTTTGTACAGAAGCAGGGAAGACACAGAAATATCCCTCCTAGTGGCAGTCCTTGCCAATGGTTCTGAACTCCTTGGGTAAGGTCAGCCAGCCATTCTATGTTTTTCCATCTGGCAGACAAGACAACAAAAACTGTTAGGCCAAAAGGGACAGGGCCACCCTCTGAGGTCTGTATTATAATGATCAGTAGGTACCCACTTGCAGAGGCTAGGTTTGGGCATCCTATAATATATTTTTAAAAAGATTTATATATTTATTTCAGAGAAAGAGAGAATGAGCAGGGGGAGGGGCAGAGGGAGGAGACCCTCTTACGATCTCATGACCCATGAGATCACAACCTGAGCCAAACCCTAAAAAGCCTAAAGTTTCCTATTCTTTGTGAACCTGTGTTGAAACTCTTAATACTTCATTTTTGAGGCATCTATGTCATCTCTCTGTCAGAATATTCTAAAATCTGGCCTGGAATCAACATGGACTAGCTTAAAGAATTATTTTTCTTCCCCCAGGGAAGACTGTGTTAACAATGTCTCTGGCTTCTGACATTTTCCTTGTTCTCCACAACTCAGAAGTGAGTGTATGAGGAATTGCGCCTGCAAATATTCTCAGGGCCCTTGTATGGCCTCTCTTGGCCAGGAAACCAGAGCACATTCAGAGTAGCACTGCCCTCAATTCTCCTGCCCAATTAGGGCAGTGGCTTCTTGTTATTTTGTTTTGTTTTGTTTTAAATGCATAATTAAGCTAATAACTTTAATTGAACATAGTAGTAGTAAAATGAATATAAAGCCCAGAACAAGGAAACAAAACATTTCTCCTGGAAAAAGCCAGCCTAAAATGCCAAAGAAAAACAGATGATAGTGACACAGACGGTGACATAATAGATGTGCAAGTGCAGAACTGGGCTAGCCCTGAGCAAATGGCGAGGTCAGGCACTGCAGCAGGCAGTCCTCTCCTCCGACCTTTTGTCCTGATGGGACAAGGCCTTGGTAAGAACAACCAAAGAGACAGAAGCTGTGTTGTAACATCAAAATAATGAGAGGTGGTTGAGATTAGTCAGATAAAAGGGCCCTTAGTCCGCAATTGCCTCCACCCCGATGTCCATTTTTTTTAAAAGATTTATTTATTTATTCATGAGAGACACAGACTGAGAGAAAGACAGAGACAAAGGCAGAGGGAGAAGCAGGATCCATGCAGGGAGCCCGGCGTGGGACCCAATCCTGGATCCCGGGATCACGGCCCGAGCCGAAGGCAGGCGCCCAACCACTGAGCCAGCCAGGCGTCCCTCGCTGTCCACTTCTTAGGCCTGTTCTCTCCCCAACTTTTACGGACAAAAACAAACCTACAGGCAAATACTGTCAGTCCCCTTGAAGTGCTGACTTGATTTCCCAGTGGGAGGCACTGACTTCACTAACCCTTATCTTCTTCCTATCTCCTTGGTATCTTCTTGGCACATTTCACATGGTGGGCTTCTAACTTTCATTTATTCTACAGATCACAAGTTAATTTCTCTGAGAAACGCCAGGATCAGAATAAGTCTGGCAGGGGTCGTCCTCTTGAAGGCATGATAAAGGGCTCCCTGTGAGTAGGAAGCCAAAGGGAAAAGCCTTCAAAATTATCTGAGGACCCAACTCAGTTGTAAATGGCAGTGTGAAATGAAGTTGCCCAGAGGTGACCACCCTGAGGACCACCCTGCCTTTTGCCTTTCACCCTGGCTCAGTTCTCACCAGACACTTGTTCGTTCCCACGGTCGGACTGGAGAGGTGACCAGGATGAGGGCAAGCCAAAGGGCTTCCAACCTTCAGCTATCTCGTAACTTTAAAAAATCCCTCTTTAGATACCTGAGAGGGGAGAATCTGACTGTCCCTCCAATTGGTTTGACAATTTTCAAGGTTTTATCTGCACTTTGTCTCAGCCAACACAAACAACTCCTAGTGAGTTATGACACAAGGACCCTCTAGTAGCAAAACACAACTCCAGCTAGAAAGGCACATACAACTCTGGCTAGAGGAGATCCCCAGGGGTTTTATTCAGTTTTAATCATACTAACTGGTTAGCCTTCAATTGGATACTAATCTAATACAGATGAAGACACTGTGGCTTAAAGAGAGTAAAGCCAGCTTCTAAACCTTCCAAACCATTCTGGTTACTATCTACCTGGATACTATTTATCTTGAAGGATTTACCAGGAACTTACCTTTTTTCAAAGATTTTTAAAATTTATTTGAGACAAAGGAGAGAACACATACTCAAGTGGAGGGGCAGGAGAGAAGAAGAGAATCTTTAAGCAGATTCCTCAAGGAGCATGCCCACCCCCCCCTTAGAGCACAGAGCTTGATATGGGACTCGATCCCATGACCCATGAGATTGTGACCTCAGCTGAAACCAAGAGTCAGACGCTTAACCGACTGAGCCACCCAGGAGCCCCTTAGCAGGAGTGTACATGGACAATTTACAACTTTAGGTTTTTCCCCTCTTACTTAGGTCAGGTTTTCTTTTCTTTCTTTCTTTTTTTTTTTGTCAGGTTTTCATATCATTCTTTTTTTTTTTTTTTAAGATTTTATTTATTTATTCATGAGAGACACAGAAAGAGAGAGAGAGAGAGGCAGAGACACAGCAGAGGCAGAAGCAGGCCCCATGTAGGGAGCCCGACGTGGGACTCGATCCTGGGTCTCCAGGATCAGGCCCTGGGCTGAAGGCGGTGCTAAACTGCTGAGCCACCCGGGCTGTCCTGTATCATTCATTTTTAAAAAATCAATTCTCCCAAACCTAAATTAATGTAGCCATGCTCTACAATGTAGAATTTTGGAAACTTTGACTACTCCTTCCAACATTAAGACTCAATTTTCTTTTTAGATAAGGTAGCCCTCTATTCAAGCATCTTACCTCATGAGGCTCCTCATGAGGCTCCTCCTTTGTAAGAGGTTGTTAATACCATTAGCCAAATATTAACATATATGAACTTACATCTGACCAGACATAGCTTACTTGTTCTCTTGGTAAGATAGCACTTACCAAAATCTAATTTGAGAGAATATTTACAGAGACTATTCAGTCCATCCACATTAAATTCTTTGTAATGGGAGCCTAAGTGGCACCTGCAGTTTCCTGCCTGGCCCTCTTGGTGGCTGCTGCACTCATAACCCACACCACCATTTGACACACTCCTTAGCAATGTGGATTCCCAGCTATAGCAAAGATAAATGTAACACACTAATAAAAATTTAGTGGTCTATCTGAAAATTCATAGGATACCAGGGTGGCATGACACATCAGCTGGGAATCATAATTTTGGTCTCTATAATGTATCCTCCCACTGGGCTGCTCCTCAGGGCTGTATACTGGACCAAATAACACAAGGAATTTCACTCACATCTCATGTTCAATTCCCATACACAGGGCATCTGTCTCTCAGAGTAAATAAATAAAATCTTAAAAAAACAAAAAACAAAAAACAAATTCCATACACAACCATCACCACACTCCTGGCCCCACCACAAATAGCTTTATCAACTATTCACTTTCTGTGTGGCCCAGTAGCAAGGAATTTCATAAGAAACACCTCTAGGAAGCTGGCTCCTTTTTTTAAGTTATCAAGATGATCATTCTTTACTCTGCATGATATCCTCTCTTTGAGACCCATGAGAAAATTCTCTCTTTGGTCTCAGTACTAGGAAAAGTTGTTTCTTCAGTTATTTTCATGTCATAATGTATGTACATCACGAACACTATCTTAAAATCATTATGGAACAAGATAGAGTAAAATTAACAAATCATTCTTTTTGGTAAACATTTAGTCTGCTGGCAACTTTTTACTATTATAATATTAAGATAAAAATCTTGGGGCACCTGAGTGGCTCAGTCAATTAAGTGTCTCCCTTTGGCTCAGGTCATGATCCCAGTTTCCTAGGATGGAGCCCAGCTCAGCAGGAAGTCTACTTATCCCTCTCCCACTGCCTCAACAACCCCCCAACCTGCTCATGCTCTCTTACTCGCTCTCTCAAATAAATAAAATCTTTAAAAAATATATATAACAATTTTAAGTCAATTTTTTAAAAAAGATTTTATTCATTTATTCATGAGAGACAGAGAAAGTAGAGACATAGGTAGAGGGAGAAGCAGGCTCCCCATGGGGAGCCTGATGTGGAACTTGATCCCAGGACCCAGGGAACCAACCTGAGGCAGATGCTTAACCAGTGAGCCACCCAGGTGCCCCAAGTCGATTTTTGTCTTAGTACAATTTTGACTTTTTTTCTTAAGATATCCAACATTTCTTGTTAAGGTGGCTATTTATTTTTTTTTTTAATTTTTATTTATTTATGATAGTCACACAGAGAGAGAGAAAGAGAGGCAGAGACACAGGCAGAGGGAGAAGCAGGCTCCATGCACCTGGAGCCTGACGTGGGATTCGATCCCGGGTCTCCAGGATCATGCCCTGGGCCAAAGGCAGGCGCTAAACCGCTGCGCCACCCAGGGATCCCCAAGGTGGCTATTTATTAATAGGATCCTTTTATCCCATTAATATTTCTAACCAGTTTTGCTATATAGAGGAAACTTTTTCACTTGTGTACCTATGATGTGTTCAGTTGTCTTATTAAACCAATTGATTTTAATAGATTTTCAGGTTTTTTTTTTGCGGGGGGGGGGTTTCTATAATCTCAATAATAATTAGAGCCTCTTTCTCAAAATGGTAATCCTTCTCTCATCTTACATCATTAGCTAGAACTTCCAGAATTATATGAAATAATAATAGAGTTGCCATACTTGTTTTGTTCCATTAGAAAATGCTTCCAGTGTATCATCTTTGAAATAATGCTAATTGAAATATTCTTTTTATGTTAATAAAGCATTCTAACTTTCAGAGTTTTTTTTTGAAAACCAGGGATATGCTTTGAATTCTGATTTTCTCTATATATTGAGTTTTATTATTTTTCTTATCTGACAGACTAATGAGAGATAGCACGTTTCTAATTTTAAACCATCCTTTTATTCCTAGGATAGGCTCTATTTGGTTGTGGCAGATTGTTCTTCAAATGTTTTTCAAATTCTACTGAATTTGATTGCTCATATCTAATTTTAGATGAGATATTATTGCACATTCATATAACATTTATAAGCCCCATGCTAGGCACTGGAATATAGAGATAAAAATGAAATGGTCAGGTGGTGAAACTATTCTGTATGATATTGTAATAGTAGGTAGATATGTGACATTAGGCATTTGTCAAAATCCACAGAATCAACAACACAGTGATCCTTGATGCAAATTATGAACTTCAGTTAATAATAACATATTAAGAGGATCCCTGGGTGGCTCAGTGGATTAGCGTCTGCCTTCAGCCCAGGGAGTGGTCCTGGAGTCCCAGGGTTGAGTCCCTGCGTGGGGCTCCCTACATGGAGCCTGCTTCTGCCTCTGCCTTTGTCTCTGCCTCTCTCTCTGTCTCCCATGAATAAATAAATAAAATCTTTAAAATAATAATAATAATGTATTAATATTGGCTCACCCATTATAACAAATGTACCACACTAATGCAAGATGTTAGTAATAGAAGAAATGACATGCAAGCAAAAGTATATGGGAATTCTTCATATTATCTGCTCACTTTCTCTGTAAACCGGAAACCATTCTAAAAAATAAAGGTTTTTTATTTTTCATTTTAAATCTTTTTTTTTTTTAACATTTTATTTAAGTAATATCCATGCTCAATGCAGGGCTCGAACTCACATGCCCAAGATCAATAGTCGCTTGCTCTACCAATTGAGCCAGCCAGGTGCCCCTAAAAAAAAAGCCTATTAATAATAAGAATGGGGAGAAAAGTGACTGAAACAAATAAAAAACTGGAGATCAAATTGAAACAAATGAGTGTGCCATGTAAGTGACAGACTATTTTAAAACACATTACAAATGATAGTATCTGTTTCTTTGACAAATAGTGATATCCAAACACTATAGGATTCTATAGGACTCTGGTTGCCATCAAGGTCTTTCTGTGATCTTATCACCTCTGATTCCAACACCCCTGATCTTTTAAGGTCAAGTTCCTCCTGCCTTAATGCTTAATTCGGAAAAAAAGAATGGTTCAACATATGAAAATGCAGACAGCCTCACCCAGGAAGACTCTCCTCAGCCCTGCCTGAGAAATGGCCGTTTACCTGAACTCTTGCAAATACTTACAGTACTTACTTATACATTTACTCTAGTAAATATGTACAAATGAGAGCTTCTTTTCCAAATTTGGCATCTAAGTAAAAGAGAGACTGCATCTGAGTATAAATTGAAGGCCATGGATCATGGCTAAAGTGCCCTGCAGTTCAGACAAGTAGCCTGGAGCCAGATAATTGAAGCATTAAAAGACAGCAAGATAATACAGGTTTATAAACAGATAAGACACAAGTCAATTTTCATTACAAAGATTTTTTTCCTTTTTTTAAACAAAATATTTCAGATAAAGAAGAATATAGTAAACACTCTTATATCCACTACCTAGATTTAGCAGATATAAACACTGCCACATTTGCTTCTCATTTCAGTATTAAGGACAAAACTGAAAAGATACCAACAAAAATCATCACTATTCCCATTTCCTTTCCTTTTTTACCAAGAGGTGAACTCTAATCTGAAGTTGGTGTCTCTCATTCAAATCAGTATTGGTAAGTGTGTATCTATAAACAATATGCAGTAGTCTTATGTATATATATATATTTTTAGTAGTCTTATGTATATTTTTTAAGATTTTATTTATTTGAGAGAGAGAGGCAGAGACACAGGCAGAGGGAGAAGCAGGCTCCATGCAGGGAGCCCGATGCAGGACTCGATTCCGGGACTCCAGAATCACACCCTTGGCCAAAGGCAGGCGCTAAACCACTGAGCCACCCAGGGATCCCCAGTCTTTCATATTTTTAACGTACCTTAAGGATATACCATGCACATCATCTTACAACTGGCTTTTCCATTCAGCATTATCATTCTAAGGTTTTCCATGTTTAAATGTGGGTATCTGGTTTATTCATTTTAAATTTTTCGTAGTATTTTTTTTCAAATTTTATTTATTTGAGACACACACACAGAGAGAGAACATGAGTGGCAGGAGAGGGGCAGAGGAAAGGAAGAGCAAGAAGCAGGCTCCCCATTCAGTAGGGAGTCTGATGCAGGGCTTGATCCCAGGACCTCAGGATCATGACCTGAGCAGAAGGCAAACGCTCAACCAACTAAGGTACCAAGGTGCCCCCTTTGTAGTAATCAGTTACATGACTAAAACAGTTTATTTTTTCATTGCTTTTTTATCTACGTTTATAATTTTTTACTATGAAAAAAATGCTGTAATAAATATTCTCTACAAGTTTTCTTGTGGAAAAAAAAAGAAGAAAAGGAAAAGAAAAAAGAAAAAAGAAATGATATGAAATGGTCTCGTCCTCAAGTCTTGAGGCATGATGGACCTCTTTTCAACAGTGACTATGGAATATAAGTTTGTAACAGAGCTTTCTGCAAATGACATTCAGTGTAGGGAAGGATGGCCTAAGTAAATGTTATCAATTTGTGGTTTTGAAATCAAGTTATGGGTTGAAGAAAAGAAATATTAACTGGAAGAGAAGATAAAATATCAAAGTGTACATAATATGGAAAACTTATGAAATTTTTTCTTAGGATCTCAAGTAATCACTACACCCAACATGGGCCTTGAACTCACAACCTCGAGATCGAGTAGTATGTTCCACCAACTGAACCAGCCAGGAGCCCCTATTTTATGAAACTTTTGCTTCAGTTTTATACAAATACATGTAAGAAATTATATACTAGGTTCAATATAAAATTTCTTAATGTGGCTCCTCATGAAAAAAATGGATAAACATTATAAAAAAAAAAATGGATAAACACTGTCCAAAAGTATACCCAGAATTTAGGGAAGAATTCACAGGAGTAATGTTTGAATTGGAGACAACAAAGAACATGTCTGACCTCATGGACAACTCTGAAATGGGACAGTTACTACATACTAATGAACAATGGACAATATGTACTTGACATGGGAGTCAGGAGGCAGAACAGGAGCAGAGGAAGGACACTAAGACAGGAACCAGTAATAGCTAAAGCATAGAGATGGGACAGTGATGTTGGTTTAGGAAATGCTGAATATACCACTAGCTGCTTAGAAGGGGAGGAGGCAGGGCCAGAAAAGCAGATGCAGTCAGATGAGGAAGGCAGTGAATCTTACACCAAGGGGCTTCAGGCTACTTTTCCTGTGGTCTGAGATAGTATTTTTCTTCCAAACTGCAGATCAAGAATCAAGAACTCACATTACTGAGACATACCAGAATTTTTTTTTTTTTAATGAAGTAGAATAGAGTCGGAGGGCACCATACATAAGGATGGGCAGTGTTTTGTGAAACTTTTGTTTCAGTATAATTTAAACTATATTTCTAGGGTACCTGGGTGGCTTTGTTGATTAAGGTCCAACGCTTGGTCTAGGCTCAGGTCAGGATCTCAGAGTCCTGGGACTCCATACTCAGCAGGGAGTCTGCTCATGGTTTCTCTCTCCCTCTCCCTCTGCCCCTCACTCCCTCTCATGTGCATGCATGCTTTCTCTAAAATAAATAAATAATTTTAAAAAAGGGAACTATATTTCTATCTATTATTCTGATTTGTTTTTTTTTAAGTAATCTCTACACCCCACATGGGGCTCAAACTCACAGCCCCCAAATCAAGAGTCACATGCTCTATCACCTGAAACAGCACCATTAGTCTGGGTTTTGATGTAAAAGCAGGTCTTTCTTTTTTGTATATTTTTTAAATTGGAGTTCGATTTGCCAACATATAGCATAACACCCAGTGCTCATCCCGTCAAGTGCCCCCCCCTCAGTGCCTGTCACCCAGTCACCCCATCCCCCCGCCCACCTCCCCTTCCACTACCCCTTGTTCGTTTCCCAGAGTTAGGAGTCTCTCATGTTCAGTCACCCTCTCTGATATTTCCCACTCATTTTCTCTCCTCTCCCCTTTAATCCCTTTCACTATTATAAAAAGCATTTCTTACTGAGGACTGTGATTTTTTAAAAAAGTTTGAAAGCTACTGGACAGAAGGAAGTCACAGAAGGCTTATAACCAGGGAAAAAAATGACACTAATGAAAAGCCTGCCATTAACCTCCTAGATGACAAAGCAATTCTGAACCACTTAGAGGCAATTCACCCTTCAAGGAGTTCCCACTATCTTTTTGTTCTACATGAGGGGCTATCTTTGCAAATGGCTTCCTGAAGGCATCAAAGTATACAGTACCAAGAAATACACTAGCAATCTCAGTTTCTCCCTGGGCATTTTCTTCCTTTAATATTTTTCTTGAGGGAAAGGTGTCTAAAGAGGAAGAAGGAGGAAAATGAACTACGTATAACATATTATTGTCTCACAAGGATTTCAAAGGTACCTTCAAGGAAAAAAAAATTTTTTTTTTTTTTTTGGAAAAAAAAAATTTTTTTTTAATTTTTTTTATTATTTATTTATGATAGTCATATATAGAGAGAGAGGCAGAGACAAGGCAGAGATAAAGGCAGAGGGAGAAGCAGGCTCCATGCACCTGGAGCCTGACATGGGATTCAATCCCGGGTCTCCAGGATCGCGCCCTGGGCCAAAGGCAGGCGCCAAACTGCTGCGCCACCCAGGGATCCCGGAAAAAAAAATTTTTAAAGTAAACTATCTCCGATGTGGGGTTCAAACTCATGATCTTGAGATTAAGAGTCGTGTTCTCTACCAACTGAGCCAGCCAGCCAGCCAGAAAAAAATATTTTACTTTTCAAGATTTTAATTAAACTTTTTATTTTGGCAGCCCCGGTGGCGTAGCAGTTTAGCGCTGCCTGCAGCCCGGGGCGTGATCCTGGAGACGCTGGATCGAGTCCCATGTCGGGCTCTCTGTATGATGCCTGCTTCTCCCTCTGCCTGTGTCTCTGCCTCTCTACCTCTATGAATAAATAAATAAAATATTTAAAAAAAATAAGCTTTTTATTTTAAGATCATTGTAGATTCATGTGCAGTTGTAAGAAACAATACAGAGATCCCATGTACCCTTTAACCAGTGTCGGTTACCAGTAACCACACTTTAACCAGTAATTGCATAGCTACAACACAGTGTGTCACAAGCAGGAAGCTGACAATGACACAATCCATGATCTTACTCAATTTCCCAAGTTTACATGTACTTAGTTAGGCATGTGCGCCTATATGGATTCAGTTCTATGCAATGTTAACACATGTACAGACATGTGTAATCACCACCACAGTCAAGACAGAGAACAGTTCCATCACAAGGATTCCTGGTATTGTCCTCTAAGAAGTCTTTTATTTTATTTTAAAGATTATTTTTTAAGATTATTTACTCAGAGAGAGAGAGAGAGAGAGAGAGAAAGAGGCAGAGACACGCAGAGGGAGAAGCAGGCTCCATGCAGGGGGCCTGACGTGGGACTCGATCCCGGGTCTCCAGGATCACACCCCGGGCTGAAGACGGCGCTAAACCGCTGAGCCACCGGGGCTGCCCTAAAGATTTTATTTTTAAGTATTCTCTACATCCAATGTGGGATTCGAACTTACAATCTCAAGATCAAGAGTCACATGTTCTATCCACTGAGCCCCTAAATACAACTCTATTATCACAGAAGTCTTAAAGTTCTTTACCCAGAATCTAAGGCCAGAACTAGGTTCCTGAGGCCAACTCAAGAGTCCAGTGAATCCGTCTACCCACATTGTAAGAAACACTTCAGTGACACATTTATTCTTGGTATACCTGATACTTAAATGATAAATATGACTATGTAGAAAATCTGTAAAAGTATATATAAAATTTTAAAAAGAACACAAAATAGTATAAGTATTATGATCATATATCTGTTAAAAATCTGTATCTAAGGGTGTGCCTCGGTGGCTCAGTTGACTGAATGTCTGACTCTTTGATTTCAGCTCAGGTCACGATCTCAGGGTCCTGGGATCAGACCCATGTGGGGCTCTACTCCAAGGTGGGAGTCTGCTTGAGGATACTCTCTCCTCTCCCTCTGCCCGTCTCCTCCATTTGCCCATACTCTCTCTCAAATAAATAAATAAATAAATAAATAAATCTCTTTAAAAATCTATCATATAGGGATCCCTGGGTGGCGCAGCGGTTTAGCGCCTGCCTTTGGCCCAGGGCACGATGCATGCCCTGCATCGGGCTCCCGGTGCATGGAGCCTGCTTCTCCCTCTGCCTGTGTCTCTGCCTCTCTCTCTCTCTGTGACTATCATAAATAAATAAATTAAAAAAAAAAAACTATCATATACATGAATAGTTTGGGAGCAATGGTGCCCATTCAGAAATTTAAAGTAGGCAACAGATTTAGAGTGATGGGCCACACTGTTTTTCCTTTTGTGTGTTTAAAGTACATGTAAGTAGTTAAACAATCGGACTAGGTTCCTGGGGTTGCAGGATGATACCAGAGAGGACTGAGCGTATAGATATAATACTCTAAAAAAAAAAAAAAATGCTCAGAGTATTTCTTGCATCTGACAGTTCCTACAGGTCTGGATGGCCAGATAGAGACAGACCTTTCTCCTTTGCCTCCCTGTACGCAGGCTGAATAAGGGAAAGTTCAAGGGAAGGATTGAGAAAGGATACAGAGGTAGGGTGATCAATCTTCTGGTCTATCCAGGATTGAGGGTTTTTCCAGAATGTGGAACTTTCTGTGCTAATACCAGAAAAGTCCCAGGCAAACTGGGACAAGTTCGTCATCTTTTCTGGAAGGTTTCTATCTGTGCTTCCTTGTAGCTTGAAGCAGCTAAGTAAGCCTTTTTGTGGTTGAGGACCCAGAACATGGGGGTAAGGAGTGTGGGGGGATGATTTAGAAGAGAATAAGGTGACCATGACACTTTCTGAACACCTGAGCATCCATCTTCCTTTGGCCTAAAAAGAAGTTGCCACAGCTGAGTTATACAACCGGATTTCTGAGTCTCACAAAAATGTAATGGAAAGTAATTCTGGCAGATACACATATTTTAAAGACTAGACTCAAACAGGTTACAGAGGAAAAAAAAGAAGAAAAGATTGCCTGTCAAATAAGAGAAAAGCATTTAACCTCAAAGAGTGGGTGGAATACCAATGCACTGAGCAATTTTATAAATTGGGCACTTCAGCTTTTAAAGAAGAACAATACTTCTTATAATTTCTAAATTGAGTTACTTGTCCATCCATGAAAAAAATGTGACTTGTGTTCATTTTTCTTCGAGCTGGTTAAAATGAAGACAGCTGTCCTAGAACATCCCACAGAGTCATCCATCAGTGAGAGGTGCACAGAAGACCAGAACAGAGGTGTGCACCCAGAAGCAACTTGCAATCCTATATGGTTGGAGCCCATTCACCCTTCAATGGCTTAATATGTGCAAGGCTCTCTGCTAGGCACAGGTAGACACAATTTTTACTCTTAAGAAATCATAGGCTTGGGGTGCCTGGGTAGCTCAGTGGGTTAAGCATCTGCCTTTGGCTCAAGTCATGATCCCAGGGTCCTGGGATGGAGCCCCACATCAGGTTCCTTGCTCAGTGGGGGGCCTCCTCCCTCTCCCTTTGATCCTACCCCTCTTCTCATGCTTGCTCTCTCTCCCTAATAAATAAATAAATGAAATCTTAAAAAAAAAAAACCCTCATCAACTCAAATCAAGGCACAAATGGGTCTCTTAATTTTAAGAGACTCACAGTCTCAAAACAAAGAGATAAACAAAGGGTTTTGGTTTTTTTTTTTAAAGATTTTATTTATTCATGATAGACATAGGGAGAGAGAGAGAGAGAAAGAGACACAGGCAGAGGGAGAAGCAGGCTCCATGCAGGGAGCCCAACGTGGGACTCGATCCTGGGACCCCAGGACCATGCCTGGGCCAAAGGCAGGCGCTGAACTGCTGAGCCATCCAGGGATCCCCTAAACTAAGGGTTCTAATACCATTTACTCACTACCTTAATAGTAGAGTCAGCAAAATTCTATGGGACGCCAGGTGGAGTAGCCATGTTCTTCATGTATAAACGTGACCATTGGACCTTATTCCATCTGTTCTCACCTCTCTCCTGAATGCTTATCTCTGACTACTGCTGGACCCTCCTCAACATGTAAGTCTCTTCTGCCCTCACCAGCCTCCTCAAAAAAACCTTGCCTTGGTGCTGAGTTTTTCTTAGTGTTGCCAACTTGGCAAATAAAAATAAAAACTGCCCACTTAAATCTGGAAATCAGATGAACAATAGATTTTTTTCTTTAAGAATGTCCTATGGGGCAGCCCCGGTGGCTTAGCAGTTTAGTGCCGCCTTCAGCCCAGGGTGTGATCCTGGAGACCCAGGATCGAGTCCCAGCATGGAGCCTGCTTCTCCCTCTGCCTGTCTCTCTCTCTCTCTCTCTCAATCTCTGTATCTCTAATAAATAAATCTTTTTTTTTTAGATTTTATTTATTTATTAATGTGAGACACACACGGAGGGGGAGAGAGAGAGACAGAGAGACAAAGACACAGGCAGAGGGAGAAGCAGGCTCCATGCAGGGAGCCTGATGTGGGACTCGATCCCAGGTCTCCAGGACCACGCCCCAGGCTGCAGGCGGCGCTAAACCACTGGTCCACCGGTGCTGCCCTAAATAAATAAATCTTAAAAAAAAAAAAAAAAGAATGTCCTATGTACTATCTGTGACATATGCTAAAAAATTATTTATTGCACATTCAGAAAACTAAGAACAGAAAGGAACTTCCTTAACATGATAAGGGTATTCATGCGAAACCCACAGCTAATATATTCAATGGTGAAAGACTGAAAGAATCCTCCAGAAGATCAGGAACAAGAGAAGGATGCCCACTTTTACCACTTCTATTCAATTTCATATAAGAAGCTCTAGCCAGAGAAAGTAGGCAAGAAAAAGAAATAAAAAGGTCTCCAAAGCAGAAAGAAGGAAAACTACCTTTATCCACAAATTATATGATCCTGTATATAGAAAATTCTAAAGAATCAACACATACACAAAAACTCTTATAGCTCGTAAAAGAATCAGGCAAAAATGCAGGACAAATCATTCATATTTCTAACCACTTGTAACAAGCAATTCACAGAGATGTTAAAACAGGGGTGCCTGGGTGGTTCAGTTGGTTAAGTGTCTGTCTTTAGCTCAGGTCATGATCCCACGGTCCTAGGACCGAGCCCCACATCTGGTTGCCTGTTTAGTGGGGAGCTTGCTTCTCCCTTGCCCTCTGCCTGCTGCTCTTCTTGCCTGTGTTCTCTCTCACTCTCTCTTCCCCAGTCAAATAAATAAAATCTAAAAAAAATAAAAGAAAAAAAGTGAAAATAAAAATTCCATTTATAGTAGCATTAAAAATAAAAATACTGGGACGCCTGGGTGGCTCAGTAGTTGAGCGTCTGCCTTAGGCCCAGGGTGTGATCCTGGAGTCCTGGGACTGAGTCCCACATCGGACTCCCTGCAGGGAGCCTGCCTCTCTCTCTCTCTCTTTCTGTGTCTCTCATGAATAAGTAAATAAAATCTTAAAAAAAAATAAAAATACTAAGGAATAAATGTAACTATGGGAGAGCAAGAATTATACACCGAAAACTATAAAATGTTGCTGAAGGGGATCCCTGGGTGGCTCAGCAGTTTAGCACCTGCCTTTGGCAGAGGGTGTAATCCTGGAGTCCCCGGATCAAGTCCCACATTGGGCTCCTTTCATGGAGCCTGCTTCTCCCTCTGACTGCGTCTCTACCTCTCTCTCTCTGTGTCTCTCATGAATAAATAAATTAAATCTTTAAAATAAAATAAAATGCTGCTGAAAGAAATTTAAAAAGACCTAAATAAATAGAAAGACATCTCCTGTTCATGGATTAAAGACTCAGTATTGTTAAGATTTAAAGATGCTAAGAAAAAAAAAAAAGAAAGAAAGATGCTAAGGGTGCCGGGTTGGTGCAGTGAATAGAGCATGCAACTCTTGATCACAGGGTCATGAGTTCAAGCCCCACACTGGGTGTGGAGTCTACTTAAAAAGAGAGACGGAGAAAGAAAAGAAAGATACTAAGCACTATTAGTCATTAGGGAAATATGAATCAAAACCACAATGAGGTACCACTTCACACTCACTAGAACAGCTATTTAAAACACACACACACACACACACACACAAAAAATAACAAGTGTTAGCAAAGATGTGGAGAAAGTGGAACCCTAATACATTGCTGTTAGAAATGTAAAATGGTATTGCCACTGTGGAAAAGTCTGGCAGTTCTTCAGTAGGTTAAATATCAAATGAACATATAACCCAACAATTTCATTTGTAGGTATATATCCAGAGTACTAGAAACAGGCATTCAAAAAAATATGCCACATGAATGTTCATAACAGCACCAGTCACAATAGTCAAAAAAGTGGAAAAATGCAGTGTCAATCAACTGATGAATGGATAAACAAGACAGGGTATGTCCAAACAGTGGGCTATTATTCAGCTATACGTAATGATGTACTGGCACATGCATAACATGGGTGAATTTTAGTAACATTATACTAAGTGTAAGAAGCCACATACTGTAGGATTCCACTTTTTGGAAATATCTAGAATAGGTAAATCCACAGAAATGGAAAGCAGATAGATAGTTGCCAGGGTCTGGGAGAGGGATACACCTGGAATCTTTGCTTAATGGGCATGGAGTTTTTTGGGGGGGTGAAAAAATGTTCTTGAACTAGACAGTGCTGATTGGTTGCACATCATCAGTGTACTGTCACTGAATTGCACACTTGAAAAAATGGCCAATTTTATCCGTATTTTACCACAAAACATTATTACTTATCTGAAATTCAATTTTTTTTTTAAGATTTTATTTATTCATGACAGAGAGAGAGAGAGGCAGAGACACAGGCAGAAGGAGAAGCAGGCTTCATGCAAAGAGCCCAATGTGGGACTCAATCCTGGAACTCCAGGATCACGCACTGAGCCGAAGGCAGGCCCTAAACGGCTGAGCCACCCAGGTGTCCCCAAAATTCAAATTTAACCAGGCATTCTGTATTATATTGGCAATCCTACTCCCACTCTGTATCCTGCTCAAGGTTTCCCTTCTCTTCAAAGGTTCTCAAGGAATTGTCTCAACATTTGCAACCCATTCCTTAATTCTCAATATTCAACAGGTGTGCAGTCTGGTTTTTGCTCTGACAATCCAATTCAAACTGCTATTGTTAATGTCATCAGTGATGACCAAGTTGCAAATTTACTGGAGATTTTTGGTTCTTGCCCTCACTGCTCTCTCCCTAGCAACTGACATGTTGCAAATCCTCTCCTTTCCTATTGGCTTCTGTGCAATGAAAGGTTAACTTGGCAGGTTTGGGGGGGGGGGTTCAAACCCTGCACATTCCCAAAAAACTGGCCCTTTACTAGCTCCTTGGAGACCATCTCTAAGCCCTTGGAACATCCTTCCTGTTAAGACTGTCTGCATACACCTGAGACCTTGAGCTACACCAGACAGCTTACACTACCAATGCGATTTATGGTGGGGGCTTGGGCATGTCAGTTGGACCTCTGAAGGGGGTGGGGACTGAATAACTAAGGCCAGCCACGTGGGCACTCCATGCCTACATGACTCCCCCCCCCCCCCCCCGCAATAAAAACCCTGCACAGGCTCAGGTGAGCTACCCTGATTAGTAATATGAATAAATGTTGGCAAATACCACTGTTGGGATGAAATTAAGACCTGCCCATGTGACTGCACTGGAAAAGGACAACTGAAAGCTTGTACCTGGTCTCTCCTAAACTCTACATTATGTGCCTTTTTCCTTTGCTGATTTGAATCTGTATCCTTTCACTGTAATAAACCATAACTGTGAGTATAACAGCTTTTACAAGTTCTGTGAATCCTTTTCGTGAGGGTAGTTTTGAGGACCCTTGACAAACTTGTATGTTACCATTTTCCCTAAGTGTGGTTATTTCTTCTTTTTTTAATCTTTACCACTGGGTCCCCTTCGCTTTGCTCTCTCTATAAATGCTGGTATTCTATTCTTGGTTATCTTTTCTTCCCTGATCCCCGAACTGCAATAACATCCTATCCACCTGTCCAGGCGATTTCACTCACTTGTGGTTCTGACTGCCACCTGCCCAGATCCCCATCTGAGACCTCAGCCTGGCTATTTCTGCCTGGAAGCTCATCTTAGCATGACCAGGTGAGATTAACTAACCCTCTACCCAAACACCTTTCCTGCTTTGGTTCCAATTTTAGTTGCTGACTCCATATCAATGTGGTCAGCACTAAAATCCCCATTCCCTAATCCAACCAATTAGCAAGTCTTGCCTTTCTCCTTCCAATCACCTCTGAAACTCAGACTTTCCATTCCCATAGTTCTGGCCCTCATTGTCTCACCTGAGCTCTTACTCTCATTTGTGAAATATTCTCCCTAATATATCTCATATACCTTTCTCAATCTCATTCTATCCTTTTTACCTAACAGTTCTAAAACATGAATCTGCCCAATTATTCCTACTTAAGACTCCCTTAGAAGCACCCAGCCCCCATGAAATGGGCAAAAGACATGAAGAGAAATCTCAGAGGAAGACATAGACATGGCCAACATGCACATGAGAAAATGCTCTGCATCACTTGCCATCAGGGAAATACAAATCAAAACCACAATGAGATACCACCTCACACCAGTGAGAATGGGGAAAATTAACAAGGCAGGAAACAACTGTTGGAGAGGATGCGGAGAAAAGGGAACCCTCTTACACTGTTGGTGGGAATGTGAACTGGTGCAGCCACTCTGGAAAACTGTGTGGAGTTTCCTCAAAGAGTTAAAAATAGACCTGCCCTACGACCCAGCAATTGCACTGTTGGGGATTTACCCCAAAGATTCAGATGCAATGAAACGCCGGGACACCTGCGTTTCACCGATGTTTCTAGCAGCAATGTCCACAATAGCCAAACTGTGGAAGAAGCCTCGGTGTCCATCGAAAGATGAATGGATAAAGCTGTGGTTTATGTATACAATGGAATATTCCTCAGCCATTAGAAATGACAAATACCCACCATTTGCTTCAACATGGATGGAACTGGAGGGTATTATGCTGAGTGAAGTAAGTCAATCGGAGAAGGACAGTGTATGTTCTCATTCATTTGGGGAATATAAATAATAGTGAAAGGGAATATAAGGGAAGGGAGAAGAAATGTTGGGAAATATCAGGAAGGGAGACAGAACATAAAGACTCCTAACTCGGGGAAACGAACTAGGGGTGGTGGAAGGGGGGAGGAGGGCGGGTGTTGGAGGGGAATGGGTGACGGGCACTGAGGTGGACACTTGACGGGATGAGCACTGGGTGTTTTTCTGTATGTTGGTAAATTGAACACCAATAAAAATTAATTAAAAAAAAAAAAAAAAGACTCCTAACTCTGGGAAATGAACTAGGGGTGGTGGAAGGGGAGGAGGACGGGGGGTGGGGGTGAATGGGTGACAGGCACTGAGGGCGGACACCTGACGGGATGAGCACTGGGTATTATTCTGTATGTTGGTAAATTGAACACCAATAAAAAATTAATTTATTAAAAAAAAAAAAAGAAGCACCCAGCCCCTATATACTTAGGCTCTTTAGTAACGCTGTAAACTGTCACCCAGATCTGCTCTACCTCTCTACCCCCACCCTCTGCCTTCTTTCCACCTCAACTCCCCAGCAATGCCTAACCACTCTAAATTCCCAGACCATATTCACTAAACATTATCATCTCTGTGCTGCAACCCACTACATGCACTGGAGATTAATTAGTTAACAAAACACAGTTAACTCAAAGGGCTATTGTTAATTCTTTTTTTTAAAATTAAGATTTTATTTATTTATTCATGAGAGACAGAGAGAGGCAGAGACACAGACAGAGGGAGAAGCAGGCTCCTTGCAGGAGCCCAATGTGGGACTTGATCCATGAACTGGGATCATGCCCTGAGCCAAAGGCAGACACTCCACTGCTGAGCCACCCCGGTGTCCCCAGAATAATTTCTGATACTGCTAAGTGCAGTGAGGAAAATGAAGCTGAAGATGACAGAGCATGATCAAAAGCCAACCAAGGTACTGTTTTGCATGGGAAGGGAAGCGACCTTTGAGAGGAAATCTGAATAAGAGTGGGAGGGATCTTTTTTAAAATTCTCACCCCTAAATGTTTACAAAGGTTACTTGTATTAAGTTGCTTACACATATATAGGATCCATATACATAGGATCTCTTTATATATAACCTCTTTATGTTTATGGTGCTAATACAACCAAACCTGAAGCCCACTAGACTTCTTACGGAAGGTAATGCATTTCCTTCTTGTTTGAACCACTTCTCATGAAAAACATTCTACCTGGTCATTGGATTTGGGAATCACTGACCCAACAGACATTCATTTAATTCCACTCTTCTACGTCCAATTTTAGGGAAAAAATATTTGGAGAGAAAGGTGGGGGAAGAATTTATGCAAGAGAAGTAGAAATGTAGAGGGGGCTAGAGGACATTAAGCTAATTCTGAAATGGCTCTTGAAAGCAGGAAGAACCATCAACTAAGGACAACCAACAAAATCTAAATAAAAATGAGACTTTAAAGGATGTGAAGAAAACATGCATGGGGGAAAATCATGAAATGTAAATGAAGTTGTAAAGATTCTTATTTTATTTATTTTTTAAGTATGCTCCACACCCAATGTGGGGCTTGAACTCACAATCCTGAGATCGAGTCACATGCTTCACCAACTGACCCAGTTAGGTGCCCCAAAAGATTGTTTTTTTTTTAAGATTTTATTTATTTATTTATTTATTTATTTATTTATTTATTTATTTATTTATTTATTTATTTATGTTATGTTATGTTCTCTAACATAAGCAGGTGGAGAGGCAGAGAGGGTGAAGCAGACTCCCCTATGATCAGGGAGTCCGATGCAAGGCTCGATCCCAGAACCCTGGGATCATGCCCTGAGCTGAAGGCAGACACTAAGCTGACTGAGCCAACCAGGCAACTCAAAAAAGATTCTTATTTTAAAATCAAGTATAGGGGATCCCTGCGTGGCTTAGTGGTTTAGCGTCTGCCTTCGGCCCAGGGCATGATCCTGGAGTCCCGGGATAGAGTTCCGCATCGGGCTCCCTGCATGGAGCCTGCTTCTCCCTCTGCCTCTGCGTCTCTGCCTCTCTGCGTCTCTCCCTCTCTCTCATGAATAAATAAAAATATTTAAAAAATAAAATAAAGTATATGAGGAGCACCTGGGTGGCTCAGTCGGTTGAGCATCTGCCTTTGGTTCAGGGCATGATCCCAGAGTCCTGGAATCAGGCCTAATGTCTGACTCCCTGCTCAGCAGGGAATCTGCTTCTCCCTCTCCCTAACCCCCTGCTTGTGCGCTCTGTCAAATAAATAAATAAAAATCTTTAAAAAAAAATAAAGTACATGAAAACCACTTTTAAAAAATTGGCTTTGACAATGTCTGGCTACACTTTTATCTTTAAAAATCAAAATCATGATGAAATAAGGCCAGTAAAGAGAGGAAGAAAAATATGATAGGAATTACTTGAAAATAGGGCATATTAAGAGGTTTATTCATTACCTGCACAAATTAGCAACAACTTGTACAACTGGACCAGGTTACAATTAATTCATGGTAACACACAGTAACTTCACTTTGCCATAGATAAGAACACAGCTAAGTCTTCTCAACAGATGATTTTATTACCAAACCTATATTCTAGCTTTTATAACTGTTTCCCAACACCTTGTACAGTGTACCTCTAGGGCATTTATGAGTAACAATGTCCCTTAAAGCCGTTCAGAGAGTAGAGGTGAACACCTTCTCATGGAGGAACATCAGCTTTTCTAAGCGAGTTCGTTTCAGTAGTGGGAGCCACTCCCAGTGGAATAACTCTACCACACGGTACCCAAGCTGATTCAATTGCCGCCTCTTCATATTGTGCAGTCCAAGCAGATCTCTGGAAGCATAGCAATACTGGTTTTTGTTTGTCAACTGAATGGCCAGCTTCACCTGTGGGGCCTGCATGCAGGCTAATCTGTCTGCCCCTAATCTGTCTGCCACACTGCAAGGGGAGCTCCCCAAATGTATGGCTATCTTCTCTAATTCTCTTGCCTGTGGCTCAGTTTCTGACTCAGTTTCTCCCTGGGTATGTTTTCTTGATTTTCCTTGGAGTAGCTGATTCATCAAATCATCTGTAAGGCTGATTCCCACATGCTTAAGCTTTAATGTGGCTTCTTCTTCAACTGGTATGGCTTCTATGTTAAATGGCAATGGCTTCATGTTAACATCAAGCTGGACCTCTAAATCAGAAGATCGGGTATGAGGCAAAATCATATGGTGTTTGATGTACTGAGACCCACCCAACATGGTCTCAAGTAAAAAGAGAGCTTCTAGGAATTCAGGCTTTGAGCACATATCCTTCCTTGCTAAATTCCACAGCATTTCTGACCCTTCTTGCTGAAGATGAGCACTAAGACGATTGCCTCTGTAATCTAGACACTCAGTGCCAACTATACCATCAAGAGTATACAGCTCCTTAGTGAGTTCAAACTTACTTCTCGCCTGAGCTAACTTGACGAACTCTGGACTCAAAGCGAAGTTGATGAGCTCAAATGGAAAGTACTCAGAAAATGCCAGGCCTAACAGGCAGGTGAGCAGGTGCTCTGGGTATCGCTTGAACTCAGGCATCTTTCTGTGAATCTCATTTATCAGGGCAGAATAAAACTCTTCTGTATTGGGTGGCTTATAATTCAGAGTTCCAAATGACCACAGGATCTTGGCTATATCTTTACTTCGACAGTATGCCACCCTCGTAGGCAAAGAAGCAGCCACAGCATTCATTAGCCCTTCATCCAGGACACGTAGGGCCGAGCAAGCAAGAGTCAGATGCATGACACCCTGAACTCCAAGAAAAGGAATTCGTTGAGGAGCAATCTGGCCAAAATGCTTCATGAAATTTACGTGATCCACGTGCGTGAAACGGAACATTTTTAGAATATTCACTAAGGCATAATTACTCAGATGCTGCATGTCAGCACAAGCCAAGTCTCCAATTTTCCGCATGACATATTCAGAGAGACTACTACTTGATTTAAAGAATCCCAAACAGATTGTACCAATCTCCTCTAAATTGATCAAATCTATGTATTTGAGAACCAACGATTCCAATTTTTGCATGAGGTCTTGGGGTACCTGACGACTCTCACCTATAATATAAATTAAGTGAATCAGCTGGGACAAGGATAGATCTTTCCAGTGTAAATTAAGATAACTAAAGAAGATTTTTAAAAACCGAGGTACTCTGCGGCCCAAGTAACGCCAGAGGTCAGCCACCAAGAGAAGTTGATCCACACTCATCTCCCACACCTTATTGCAAAATCTGGTTTCATACACACCTAGCATTGAATGGGACGGAGGGATTCCTAGGTTGACAAAGGCTTTCAAAATATTGATCAGATCTGGGACATCAAAGAGTTGTATATTTTTCACACTTAGCTGGCAGAGCAAAGCAAAGCTGGTACTGGACAGCACAACATGATGCTGCTCTGCAGGCAGAGAGCTCAGCTTACAGAAATACTCAGCAATGACTTGAGGCTGGAGATTACCTTGATAAACTGTGACTTTGTGCAAAATTAATTCACCTTCTGAAACAGAAAGGGGCTGACAAGTCTCAGATCTGTTATAGCTGTGAAGCTGGTACTCTGGCCTTAGCTGTAGGAAACCTCGGGGGTCTTCAAAGGAATCAAAAATTTCTATATCCTCTTCAACAACTCCTGCAGCCCTGGGTGAGCCCGACTTTAACGTGCTGGCCTGAGAGGCAGGAGCCCTGCTGGATTCCGAACCTGGGAGGGCACTGCTGGTTGTCAGAAGTCTCTGAGAAGAGGAAGTGCTATTAATGTTCTCAACTTTTTTGGCAGGATGGCAGAGGCTGCTGTGTTCTGGAGGGTCCTGTTCCGTCTGCCATGTGCAGCTTCCCACATTCCAGTATGTCACACTTTGGGTAGCACTGTAGGCAAAAGGGTTGCAAAACGCTTGATATCCTAAAGGTTTTAACAACTTGAGGGTGGCTGCCATTCTGGCGTCAGTACGGATCATTCTGCCAGTCAGAACACAGTCCTCACAGGTCTGTCCAGGCAATTTCTTGTTTATATGGTGCTTGATTAGAGCTGGACGGGGAGGAGTTCCACAGAAACTGCCTGGAAATCTTCGGCATATCGCAAGAGCCATGGGTCACAAATGACTGGGCCAGAATTGGTGCCAGATACTGAAAAAAGGGTAGATGAAGAATAAGTGGCTTCCACCTATCACAGTACCAAAATGTACACATTATAAGAAATGGATTAAGCTACACTGCTCTCCACTCAAATAAGTGCCATGCTGGTGAATGGCCAAACCACAAGACAGCACACATCTAGGATAAACTCCCTCTCTTTGATATCAAGGAAGAAAGGGGCCCACTTGAAGAATAAGAAAGTTGGTAAAAGTTATTGTGCTAAAACCAAAAGTAGAAAGTGGGATCTGGTGTAAAAGTTTAATTAATTATACCCACTATAACCCTCCCTGTTCCTAAAGTATGAAGCTTTTGACTATGGGATTGTCTTCTGATGCTGCTCCTACACCTTCTAGAAGGTGCCTGTTCTCTCCAGGTAGCTTATCAGATACTGAATCACTACCACAGAGTAGTCAGGCTATTGGAATGTATACTCAAAAACGCATTTTGGTGGGAGAAGGCAGAAGGCGGATGTGCTCTGTTGTCAATTCACGGATGGGAAGCAAAAAGCATCTCAAAGTCGGGCTCACGGTTCAGGGAACACCAATTCACATGCCTGCCCTGCTGACGTGCAAGTGGAGCAGCACAGCTTTCCTCTGGAGGCGGCTGATGAGCAATGTCGCCAATGAGTCAGGTATTGACCACCCTGCTTCTGAGCTGTGCAGGACCCACTGTCCCCCACAGTAGAAACCATGAGAGGCTGTGACACTGACTCTGCTATACTCCTGCTTTCTCTAAAGGCTTTTAGTTTTCCTTCCACTTGAGAAATCCCAAAGCCTGACATGCAAAACCCAGTGAGCCCTGAGCTGCCACAATGTGGACCAGATGAGGTTGTTGCTACACATAATCCCTTGTAGGTTCTGAGGGTGCCACAGGGACTTTCAGAAATCCCTGCCTAACTCCCCTGGCAGCCCCTTCCCTCCAGAGCCCACAGGAGGAAAACCAAGTGGCCACAGGGCAGGCCAGTAGCTTTGTTCAGGTAGTCCAGCTATGTAGGCTTCTCTAGATGGCAGGAATGTATGCTCTAATTTCTTTGTAAACCAGAGCAGAATTCTATCACATTAAATCTTTATACACTAAATTCTTTACCGTGGACTATGGACCATTTTGTCTACTAAGTTTCAATCTATGGGCCCAGATACTACAGACCAGGTGTCATAAAACTATGGTTCAGGGGTCCAAATCCACCCATCCACCTATTTTTTAGGTAAAGTTTTATCTGAAAATAGCTAGGCCACACATTACATATTGTTTCTGCCTGCTTTCTCAGTACAAGAGCAGAACTGAGTAACCATGGAAGAAAATATAATATTTACTATATGGCCCTTTACAGAAAAACTTTGCTATAAACCATTAGTTTAGTCCTATGGATTCAGATAGCCAATCTTTTTTTTTTAAGATTTTATTTATTTATTTATTTGAGAGACAGAGAGAGAGTGATGGGCAGCAATAGAAAGAGTGAAAGAGCACAAGAGTAAGGAGAAGAGAGAGATGCAGGTTCCCCACTGAGCAGGGAGTCCGATGTAGGGCTCAATACCAGGACCTCATGACCTGAGCTGAAGGCACTTAACCGACAGCCACCCAGGTCCAGGTGCCCCAGATGCCAACTTTTTAAAAATTAGAAAACATGAGGAAAATAGTACTAAAATAACTCTTCCTTTAATAGTTAGAGATAACTAAAGATTTTTGCCTCAACCAATATTGCACCACAGGTATGGTAGGAACAAAACAGAAGTAATGAAACTTTCCAGTTGATAGAATAGGGCTTAAAAAAAAAAAAAAAAAATTTATTTATTTATTTATTTATTCATGAGATACGGAGAGAGAGGCAGAGACACAGGCAGAGGGAGAAGCAGGCTTCCTGCAAAGAGCCCGATATGGGATTCGATCCAGAACCCCAAGATCATGCCCTGAGCTGAAGGCAGACACTCAACTGCTGAGCCACCCAGGCATCCCCCACTTAAAAAAAAAAAAAAAAAACATTTGTCTTTCTTTTTTTGGGGAGAGAGAAAAGAGAGAGAACGTGAGTAGGGGGTGGGGCAAATGGAGAGGGAAAGGCAGCGAATCTCTAGCAGGGTCCACACTGAGCGAGGAACCTGATGTGGGGCTCGATCTCACGACCTTAGCTGAAACCAAGAGTCCAAGACTTAACCGACTGAGCCATCAGGGTGCCGTGACAGAATAGGGGTTTTAAGAAGACCTGCTTTAGAACCTGAAATCTATATTTGGCTCAACACAATCTGCAACTAAAGCCTAAACTATTAAAATCTATAGGGGATCCCTGGGTGGCGCAGCGGCTTAGCGCCTGCCTTTGGCTCAGGGCGCGATCCTGGAGACCCGGGATCGAATCCCACATCAGGTTCCCGGTGCATGGAGCCTGCTTCTCCCTCTGCCTGTGTCTCTGCCTCTCTCTCTCTCTCTCTCTGTGACTATCATAAATAAATAAAAATTTAAAAAAAAAACTATTAAAATCTATAGACCTTCATCTCATCTTGGAAACAAGTTTGGAAAAACTGGAAGGAAAAAAAACTTTTGTTTTTTTAACAAAATAACTGCTCTAAAGAAAAACTGGGACACCTGGCTGGCTCAATTGGTAGAATGTGTGACTCTTGATCTTGAGGGTTTTAAGTTTGAGCCCCACATTGGGTGTACATCACTTAAAAATAAAATCTTAAAAACAAACAAACAAACAAAAACCCTGAAAACAATCCAAATGTCCATCTGGAAGGAGGGGGCTTGGTTTACAGGATAAGCGTGTGGCAGGCATCAATATGAGAAAAAGTACATACAAACATTCACTGAAACAAAGAGAACACAAATGAGTGCCATCACCTAAAATACTTGCATAAAAGGAAAGTAACTAGCTTTTTGGTGGAGAGACTTTCTGCTATATCTTTGATAAACTTTTTTCCCCTTTCAACTGGCATTGGAACTGTTAACAACAGAAAAGTGTATGAATTAAACAAATATCTTTATAAATAATTTTAAAAGTACATTAAATAACTTAAATTACTTCAATAAATACTACCTAAGAGTACTTAATGAACTTATTGTGCACGGTCCCCAGATGAACAAAAGAACCATTTCCTTGGGATCCCTGGGTGGCGCAGGGGTTTAGCGCCTGCCTTTGGCCCAGGGCCCGATCCTGGAGACCTGGGATCGAGTCCCACATCGGGCTCCCGGTGCATGGAGCCTGCTTCTCCCTCTGCCTGTGTCTCTGCCTCTCTCTCTCTCTCTCTGTGACTATCACAAATAAATAAAAAATTAAAAAAAAAAAAAAAAAGGAACCATTTCCTCGAACATCAATGTTTGAGTGGTACTGACTCTGTATTTTGAATTAATGTGGCCCTTTTTTGATTTGCAAAAATACAGGTTAAATTCCAAGATAGAATAAACAACAGCCACAATTATCTTAGAGCCTTCTCTGTGCCAAGCCTAGTATGCACCTGTTAAATCTGCATTAGCTCCAATCCTTACAATCTCTGTAAGGTAGGTCTTATTTTCTCTACATTGTGGATGAGGAAAAGGAACTTCACAAGACTAAGAAACCTGCTGAAGGCTACACAGCTAAGGGATGAAGTGGAGTTTGGTATCAAAGATTGTCTGATTCCAAAATCCACATTGCTGGTGTATTATAGATAAGAGGAGTGAGATTCCAGACAAAGGAGTAGGGAGGACCCTAAACAATCTACAGGATTTCCAGATACCAGGGAGCTGGAGGGTTAAAACTAAGTGAACTCAAAAGCCCCTCTCATCTCTAACACACTTCTGAGGTGTGCTCAGTGTTATTCAGTTCCAGACCACTGCAATAAAGTAAGGGTCGCGATAAAGCGAGTCAAAGAATTTTCTGGTTTCCCAGCGCATGGAAAAGTTAGGTTTACACCATACTATAGTCTGTCACATGCACAATAGCATTATACCTAAAACACAATATACGTATCTTAGTTATAAAATACCTTATTGCTACAAAATGCTAACCATCATCTGAGCTTTCAGCAAGTCATAATCACTGATCACAGACCACCCTAACAAACACAATAGTAACAAAAACATGTGAAATATTCTAAGAATTACCAAAATGTGACACAAAGATAAGCGACCAAATGCTGTCGGAAGAATGGTACCAACGGGCTTGTCTGACACAGGGTTGCTCCAAATCTTCAATCTGTAAAAAACATGCTCTCTGTGAAGTACAATAAAGTGCAAAATGAGCTATGTCTGTAGTCTAAGACTTGAGCTATCACTAACAGCTAGTTTATAGTACTCACAAAAAAGAACAAAGAGAAGACCTCAAAGACCAAAATCTACAGGAAGGATGGAAGATATTCCATCATCAAGGTAAGGAGATGTACCATAACTGAAGACCTAGAAGTTGGCAGGAGACATAAGGTCTCCTGAATTTAAGGTTCAACTGAGCAGGAGAGAAGCAAAAGGAAACCCCAGGATAATGAAGATCCCAAGACTAGAACTGTGAGCAGACATACAGAACCAGTTCATGCCAGAGGAAGTAAATATTACCAAGGAGGGGAGATGTATACTTCTGAGGAATAATCTGGGGACAGACAAGCAATAGGTAAACAAAAAACCAAGCCCATAACAGTGACAAAAATTATTAACTCCAGGAAAACAAAAAGGTTGTATAAGACAAGAAAATGTTATATTATACTCCCTGCTCAGCTATGAATATTTACATAATTTATAGATATAAACCTTGAATATCAGCTTAATTTAAAAGTTTGAGCAAATTGGGACGCCTGGGTGGCTCAGTGGTTGAGCATCTGCTTTTGGCCCACGGCGTGATCCTGGAGTACCAGGATCGAGTCCCACATCCGGCTCCCTGCACGGTGCCTGCTTCTCCTTCTGCCCGTGTCTCTGCCTCTCTCTCTCTCTCTCTCTGTGTGTGTCTCTCATGAATAAATGAATAAAATCTTAAAAAAAAAAAAAAGTTTGAGCAAATTATATATGGAGGATGCAGGGAGAGGAAGAGGAATAGAGGAGGCTGGGTAGGGACACAAGAGACCCAGAGTCTCAAAGCCCATAATAAAGTCGCCAAAGATTTTATAGACACAGATATCTCCTAGAAACCAAGAAACAGCAACACAAATATATTATTCATAAATATACTGATAAATGCCAAAAGAAACCAAGAGTTGAAAGTGCCTCCACAGAATAAAAATTGAAGGCAAAATAAAGAGAATTAATATTTAGTGTCATAGGGCAGCCCAGGTGGCTCAGCAGTTTAGCACTGCCTTCAGCCCAGGGCGTGATCCTGGAGACCCGGAATCGAGTCCCACATCAGGCTCCTGGCATGGAGTCTGCTTCTCCCTCTGCCTGTGTCTCTGCCTCTCTCTCTCTCTCTCTCTCTCTCTGTGTCTCTCATGAACGAATAAATAAAATATTTTTAAAAATATTTAGTGTCATAAATCCCATAAAACTATTGGACTGTGTAAACCACGTCCAAGTTTGACAAAAACTAAATTTGTGCATGCACTAACAAGAAATTAAGGTATTCTTCAAGACAATCAGTATTTAAAGAAAGTAATCTTAAGTTTCAAGGAATATGTTGAAGTTTTTCTAGTCAAAGCAATTCCTACTCTCTACAGAACTTCCTTAAGGATGCCCAGTAACAGCAATGATGACAAAATAAAGAATCGTAGAGGCATGCAGAGGCAACTGCAAATGGCAAGTAGGAGCTACTTACTTTTTCACCATGCAACTTTTAGCATAACTGTATAGACAACATATCTATATATATAGGTCTGAAATATAACCACTTCAGAAGTCTAGTCTTGAGTACTGTGGAGAAGGAAAGAAAAGAAACAAAGGGAAGATACAGAACCAATAAAGCAGAACGGTAAGGAGGAAAGGCACTGCAAAGGAAAGGCTGCCAGGATATGTTTGTCCAGATAGAGAATAGCTGAGAGAGTTAGTTCCTCCCTACATAAGGACTCCCAGAGAATCCATAAGAAAGCTGGAAAGGGAATACTATGAGATGCCCAATCAGTAACTCCTGATACCATCTCTAGAGGTTCAAAGACATGTGACATCAGCACAAAGCTCCTTTCCTAGTTTAAGTGTATAAACTTAACTACATGTATATCCTATTCCCCATCTCTCTTTAGGGGGTCTAACAAACCAGCATGGAGCCTCAGAGACCCCTGGCACTGCCTAACCACCCTGAATGATGTTATTTCACAGGAATGAGGACTCTTACCTTTCCACCTTCCAGATACAGGTCTGAGCAAAGCTGAATAGCTTTGTTTAAACTATAGTCCAGAAGTTAGAGGAAGGGAGCCAGATGGTGAAAGACAGCCATGCTAACTGTAGATTAAGTATATGACACTCTCAGCATATTCAATTCACCAGTTACTGGATCTCTTCTCTTAATTCTGACTTATCTTTTTGCTAGAAAGGTTTAACCCCCTTATGTCCTGATAAATTGCCACAAATAAATGGATACTTCAAACTCTAATCTTGTCTTAGCAAATAATTTGTTGAGCAATCCTGAGAATTGAAAAAAACAAAAAATTAAATTTCTCTAGGTGTTGAGAGTTTGCAAAGCTTTAATGCCCCTGATGAGGGCTTAGCGACTGACCTAAGAACCCTTAGCTGTTAATACAAATGCCAACTGGGCTAAACTCTTCCGTGCTTCGGTTTCCACACAGAAGCAGTGCCTACAAGTGAGGGATCTACTAATACTATGAAGGTCAAACACTAGTGCTAAGGTAAGGTGTTCAGGTCAAGATAAGTATCACCCAGAGTTAAGCCAAATCAAAACCAAGTCTAACAGCCCATCCCCTCCACTTCGTTCAAGTTTCCATTCTTTTTTTTTTTTTTTTTTTTCTTTTTTTAAAGAGAGGGAGAGAGAGAATCTTAGGCTCAATGCCCAGCACGGAGCTCAACCCCGGCTCGATCTCACAACCCTAAGATCATGAACTGAGCCACCCAGGCACCCTCTAGTTTCCATTCTTATTGGAGAAAACAGCACATCACAATTACTTGTGAAATATTTTCAATTCATATACAGATAGCCCTCTCCTACCCTTTTTTAAGACTCTGCTATTCCTCTATCAGAATGGCAAGAAGGGTCTGGCTAGATACAGTCTGATAAGACCCCACAAATGCTGTTAGAGGCACTACTCTGAAAGGATTCATAACACTCTGTCTTTAGGAAATCTCTGGGTTTAACAATATAGAGCAGGGATCCCTGGGTGGTGCAGCGGTTTGGCCCAGGGCGCGATCCTGGAGACTCGGGATCAAATCCCACGTCGGGCTCCCGGGGCATGAAGCCTGCTTCTCCCTCTGCCTATTTCTCTGCCTCTCTCTCTCTCTCTCTCTCTCTCTGACTATCATAAATAAATAAATTAATTAAAAAAAAAAAACAATATAGAGCAGACACTCATGTCCTCTCAGCCCATGTGAGTGAAACTAAAGGAATGACCAAAGAGAAATATCTGCACCCAAAGTTATGTCAACTGGTCAACTCAACCAAATTCTTGGTTTTTATCTATTCTAGGTTTGCAAGGCTGCACAGTATAGTTTCTCAGACAGTTGAAGGGAAAACTTCAGAATGCTCTGATATCAAAGGTGGCATACTTGCATGACAAATAACAAGACCCTGTTGGGAATCAGAAAAGTAAACCCATGAATGGGGAAGAAAGTGCTACTGTCAAATAAACTAGGCCTGCACAACTGCCGAAAGCCTCACTTTCTCCATTGTGTTATGCAACACTGAGTCTTCAGATCGTATTATGGTCTACTAGGCAGCAGTGAATTCATCCCAAAGCTTGCCTGAGGCCATTCAGAGCACTGAGTTGTAAAATCTAGCTCTGGAAAAGCAGCTGTTCTTACTACTCACAAAGTGTGAGCAAAGTGCAGAAAACAGGAATTTACATTCCAACTGCAACGAATGACTTGAAAGCACAGAACACCGGCCACACTGGTGCTAAAGCCCTTGGCTACCCAGCTCAATAGGATGAAGCACTGGCCCACGGTTTACAGTGAGCGAGCAATGAAGCATGGCCTAAGGAAGTGGATGAGTAACTGGTGTAAGGAGGGCCCAAAGCTCCCTGAGTCAGGACAGAAGAGCTGTGTCATGATTTGTACAGAAAGAGAAAGGGCAATTATTTTTATCTCTGGAGAAAAAAAGCGAGGAAGACATCAATAATACCCTCAGGTTTGTGCAACTAGAAACCATCTGTTAAAAATGGGGAATAGGTATACATCGTATTGATATTTACTGAAGACTCAGGCTGACCCGGTACTAAGCAAAATAATGTAGAATTTGCTACTCAAACTGGCCTGCGGACCAGCGGCATCATCCTCACTTGGAAGCGCTGGTCAGGAATGCATAATCTCGGGCTCTGCCACCGGCCTACCACCTCAATCTCCAGATACCCAAGTGATTATTAGCACGCACGTGAAAGTGTAATGACAAGTGCGACAAAAAACCTCACTGCATTCCCCCCAACGGCCCTATGAGACAGGCAGTTATTATCTCCATCTCCCAGAGGAAAAGTCAAGGTTCAGACGAACCGTGTGCCCAAGGTCACAGGACTCTGGAGGGGCGGGGTCGCCGAGATACAGCTCGAAGCGTGCCTGCCTGCGGGGTCCGCGCCCGGGCCCGGAAGCGAGCAGCCGGCCTCGGCGCGCGCCCGACCCTGCGCCGCCCAGGACGGGAGAGGCGGACCGAGGCCCAGGTGGGCAGAGAGCAGCCGCCGCGACCTCCTACCCGGCCGCCGCCACTCACCTGAGCCTGGCGAACGCGGGCGCCGCAACACCAAACCCCGGACCCCGCGGGCTGCCGCGCCACCACGACTCCTCCAGCAACACCCGGACCTCACCGCCCCACTTCCGGCCAATTGCCCGCTACTTCCGCCTGCCGCGCTAGGGACGGGTGCGGCCGAGGCTCAAAAGACCCTATCAGCGTTTTCCAAGGACGTTTTCCAGCGGAGGACGTTGTTGAGAGAACTGGGAAATCTAGGACCTGCGGAGGGGAAACAGCGCCGTGGATGGACCGCTCTGGAAGTCGCTGAATAGCGTAGACAACCGGTTCGAATCCCGGACCACCACTCAAGGTTTTATAGCCTTGGAGAAATCACATCAACTGTCAAAGCCGAGTTTCTCAATTGTATGGTGAGGGTAATCACGCATCTACAAGATATACATCAATCAAGTGCTCTCAGGAGAAGAGTTAGTGATGGATAGCCGAGCCTGTTAGGAGAAATGGATGTGAGGAGCTGGAGCTGGAGGAGGCCTGTGCGCCAAGGTCATCCTTCCCCTCCCTTGTAGAGGGACTCCCACCTGAGCTGCTATCAGCAACTAGGCAAGAAAGAGACGCTCCAGGAGGGCTTGGTCCTGGACCGCTGTTCTGGGGAAACAAGCACTGCTGTATGGTGTTTGTCATACCTTCTCGGTGCCTTGGTTGCTGGTGCACCTATCCCAAGTGCTGTGAAGGAGACTTGAGAACTGACATTCCCTCCAGGGCCTTATCTTGTCGGGAGACAAAAACCAACGCAGGGAGGACACTTCACTGTAAGAAGGGGCAAGCCTGGGTCCCACTTTGCCTGGTTCTCTCACTTAGGCCAGAGCAAATATTCCTAGTTGCTGACTATGACTTTGCTATTAGAACCCAGAGAGAGGGCAGCCCCGGTGGCGCAGCGGTTTAGCGCCCCTGCAGCTCAAGGCGTGATCCTGGAGACCCTGGATCGAGTCCCATGTCGGACTCTCTGCATGGAGCCTGCTTCTCCCTCTGCCTGTGTCTCTGCCTCTCTCTCTGCATCTCCATGAATAAATAAATAAAAAATCTTAAAAAAAAAAACAGAGAGAGCAGGGGGCCTATCCCCCAGGGAGTAAGCCACATTGCTCATAGACATCCATGACAATCCTATTCTTCTTTGCCAAATATTCAATTTCCCAGCCTCCCTTGAAGTGATAAGAGGATGCAACTCAGTTCTGGCCAACAACACTTAAAGGGAGACATACTGGCAGGATCGTGGGAAAGCTTTTACTTTTATGATAAAGTGGTCCTGCCTGAATCCCTTCCTGGAGCTGTGGCAGCCATCTTGTGGCATGGAGGGAACTACATGCTAAGGATGGGAGAGTGGGAGAATGAAGTCTTAGGGCCTTGGTGAACCAGTACCTCTGATGGGATGCTTGTGACCACAATTGTCAGGTGGGGAAAAATAAACCACTCTTTAGGGTCTTGTAAATCAGGTTACCTGTAATGGGGTGCATTCTTGAGCAGGGGGCTTTGTAAAGAAGACAGGGAATTATCCTAAAGGACAACACCTCTCAAGAACAGCTCCCTGCTCACAGCACTCTTGGGTCCATTCCGCCTTTGGGGCTTCACCAATAATTACAACCTCGTTCTCAACCTTCAGGTTTTTGTCTTTTGCCCTCGAATACTGGCCAATTGCTTTAAGGTGGCTCAGGACGCCATATCTAGCTTTCCTGCACCACCTGCCTGCCTCCCATCCTGCAGCCTGGGGTCCAGATGCTAGATTGGAACTGCCTTGAAACCCTCAGGGTGACGATCTGAGCTGAAGAGAAAGCCCCATCGGGCAGAAACTTGGAACCACGACTCCTCCTGGGCAACAGAGGAGCTTGGGCTTTGGGCCAATCTTCTTGCATGGCCCAGTGAGCAACTCTGGTCTCATGCCTCCTCTGGGAAATGTTTACTCCAGCTTTGCCCTCCACCCCACCCCCACCTCACCCAGGCTTCACCTCCCAAGCCTGCAAAGACCCAAGCAGGCCAAAGAATGCCACTCAAGAGGCTTTCTCCATTTTATTTCTTTGGGAAAAGAAAACGAAGTCTTTTCATCACATATGGTAGAGATATATATTTATATATATTTATATATAATTTCTTTTGTGGTTGGAAGTCCCAAAGCTGAGTCTGTTCATATTTTTCTATTATTTTTTCCTACTAATGCCTTCTCTTCCTCCTGCCCCTGGCCCAGGCCCAGGTTCTGGGACAGGTGCAGTGAGGGGTGAGTGGAACAGGCAGTGATTACCAGATGGTCCCCCCACCCAGCTCAGAGATCTGGTGAGGGTCACCGGGAAGGGGCTGTGCAGAGGGATAGAGGCCACACAGAGGGGCACTCTTGTTTTTGTGGGGGATGCACAGCTCATTAAACAGTCACCAGTCATGGGAGGAGGCTGGTCAGGGATTGGGGAACTTGCTCACAGTAGTTGCCAGCTCTCTCCACCCTGCCCTCCAAACCCAGTCTTGGGGGTGGGAGGAAGAGACTGAAAAGAGAGAAATACAAGGGCTGAGGGCCAAGCCTCCTCTAATTTTTATTGCTGGTGAATTAGAAATTTGCCTTTCCCTTCCTATCTTAGGGAGATAGAGGATGCCAAGAGGAGGAGGGAAGTGACAGTGCTGTCCCGACCCCCCACTGATGGCCATGCCAGGCCTACCCTAGGCAAACCCTGGGCTACCTCGGGGTCCTGGGAACTCAGGGGGCAGTGTTCCTCTCAGGTCAGCCTTGTTCTTCAAGGGCAATCACAACCATCTCCCCTTGCCCCCCAAAACAAAGGCTTCTGGCTCAGGCTTGGGCCCATTGGAGCTTGGAAGTGGGCAGTGCACCAAAGATCAAGCAGAATTTTCTACTGGAAGAAAAGGTGAGGTTTTGGGAAAGAGGCGGCCTAGGACGATGATGTTCTGAGCGTGAAAGCAGAGGGAGGCTGGGGGAATCAAGTGGGAGAAGACACAGGAAGACATCACAGACACTCATATGACCTCAGAAACTGGGTGAGGGGAGTGCCTGAGAGGCAGGTAGCACTTAATAGCTGTAGTTAGAGCCGGACAGCGGCCCTGGGTATGGGGTGAGCCAAGCAGATGGGGCTATCACCCTGTGGGATCCTGGCCAAAAGGGTGGGGTAGAGCTAAAAAGCCTCCAGGTGACCCCTCCCAAGAACAGGAGGGCAGATCTTTCTTGGGCACTGAGTCTCCACCTCCAGCCTTCCCTCAGGCCCGATTCACACATATGGACATACACGCAGGACCACACCAGGCTCTGAGGCCTCAGCCCAAGAGACCTTGAGGGGGGGAGGGGCTGGGCAGGTAGCCCTCTCAACCACATACAGGCCATCTGCTCCCACTTGTCCTGCCAATCTGCCGAGGGAGCAATAACAGGGCAGGAAGTAGAGAGGCCAGGAGCCCAAGGTCTGTCAGCTTCGGCAGACCCCATGCAGGCCCCCTCACTACGTGGCCTTGAGGTGACCACAGAAAGTGTCACTGGGCACCAGGATGGCCAACAGTAGCAGCCCAGACCTACCAAGGGGCTGGGGTACCTCATGGCACTGCAGGCCTGCCACCTCACATCTCCAACAAAGCAGTGCCAAGACAGGGAGCATGTGCTCCCCTGCTTCCTGGGCCCTTCAACCCACACTCACTCTGCCTCCTTCTATCCCCTCCTTGGGAGGAGGGTCCAAGTGGGCTGCCCAGAGGGTCAGTGGTAAAGCCCGAAGGGCACCCAGTCTGGGAAGGGGAGGAACCTGGTCACAGCTGCTTTGAGAACTTCTTTGGTCTGGGGACATGGGGGACATTGGGAAGAAGGATGGCAGGGAGGGGACACGGGGGACTCTGGCCTTTGACAGGACATTTATCAAAAGGCCACGTGCCCAGGTAGGGGATCAGATTTCTGTGGACTCAATGCGCTCGAGGCGGGAGGGCGTCCAGGCTTTCTTCTCCTCGCCGTGTTGGGGGGTGGGTGTGCTAGCACCCCCCGCTGCCCCACGCTCCCGAAGCCGCCGCTCCAGCTGCTGGTTGCGCTGGTACATCTCCACGTAACTCAGCTGCAGCTGCTTCTGGTACTCGATGACCTTCTCCTTCTCCTCCAGCCACACACGGCGCTCCTCTGCGAAGCTGGCCCCCTGGCGCTCCCGGGCTCGCCGCTCAGCAGCCAGCTCGGCCTGCAGCCGCCCCACCTCCCGCCGCAGGGCCCGCGTCCCGCTATCCCCACCAGCATCCACCTCCCCGTCCAAGGACACCAGCGAGGCAGCGGCCGCCACCCCGGCCTGCCGGCGCATCTTGGCCTCGTCGCTCTCGCATGTGGCCAGGGCATCCTGGGGCTCCGCCGGGTCTACGGGCGTCAGCGCCGGCTTGAGGCAGGCCGCGGGCAGTTCGGCCTCACTCAGCTCCAGGCTGGCCTGCTTGCTGCCAAAGGAGTCCCTCAGACTGAGCAGCTGCTCCTCCTTCTCCCGCAGCGAAGCCCGGCCCTCCCGCAGCTGCGAGCGCAGCCCCACGATCTCACTCAGCTTCTGGGACACATCGGCCTGCGAGTCCTTCAGCTGCTGCTTCAGGAGGGAGATCTCCCCCGCCTTCTGGCACACCTGGGCAGGGGCAGGGGCGAAGAGGACCAGGGTCACAACAGAGCCCTACTGGCCAGCACCCTTGCCCCTGCATCCAGCTCAAGGCACTGAGTGGCCCTTGACACAGGGTTAGCTCATGGAACATGCAGCAATGACACAAAGGGTCCTCCCTGGACTCAGGGCACACCTGGCTGGCTAATCTCACACAGCCCAGGGCCACTCCTATCCTCACGGACCCTCCTAATCACCTTTGTCCCCCTCCCCTTCACGACCCTTGAGACATGGGCCACCGCTCTGGGTTTCTCCAGAGTGACAGACAGAAGGAAGGAGACTCAGGGGGAAAGCCCAAGCCCCCTGCCCGCACCTCCCACTTAGTTTCCTCCATCCGGGGCAGGAAGTCAGCCTGCTCCTTCTGGCAGGCGGCCACCTTGTCCTCAAGCTCTTCCCGCTGCCGCATCAGCCGAGCTGCCTCCTCCTGCAGCTGCTTCTTGTCCTGCTGCAGCCGCAGCACCTGCAGCTGTAGGCCCTGCTGGGCACGCTGGGCACGGCGGGCCACCTGCTGCAGCTTCCCGCTGCAGCCCTGGCGCAGCTCGGCCAGCTCTCGCTCCCACGCCTTCTGCCGCTCCTCCAGCACCTGGGCCACCGCTGCCTCGCTCTGCTCCAGGCTACGCCGAAGAGCTGCCACCTCCTGCTCCTTCTCCCACAGCCGCTCCTCTAGCTCCTGGATCAGAGCACTGGGCGAGGGTGGTGAGCAGGCCGCGAACGGCAGGCCTCCACCTCCTCCCTCCCCCGATCCCAGATGGCCCGGCCGCCCCATGGAGGAGGACGACCCACTCTTGCTGGAGGCCCGCCCACTGTCAGAGGTCCCCAGGTCCTGGTAGCCCGAACCACCACCGCTGCTGCCGCCGCTGCCACTACCATAGCTGGCAGTGCCAATGCGGTTGATGTGGCTGGTGGAGGCACTGAGGGGCGCCAGGTGCTGGCTATAGCTGGAGCTGTAGGTGGGCAGGCTTGTGAGTGAGTTCCGGCCTGAGTCTGAGAGGCCGCCCCCACCCCCACCTGCTGGGGTCATGGTCCGAGACTTGTCCAGTCCACCCTTGAGACCACCAGGACCCTGTCGTCCCTCAGGAGTACCATTGGTCTGCGGGGGGCACAGGTTCTGCATGGAGTGGAAGTTCTTGGGTACAACAGGTTTGAAGGCCGAAGGCCTAACTAGTGGCTCTGAGCACTGAGTAAAAAAGCAAGCAAGAGAGAGTGGGCATCAGAATGGGGCCTTAGTCTTGGCTCCAGCTTCTTCCCTCTGGCCAAAATATGTTCAGCCTCGCCCCAATCCTGGAAGTCCCTCCCAGCTGGGTTTCCACTTCATGGCACCCAAAAGCCAAGTCTCTGCCCTGGAACCACCAGTTAGACTTGACCCCTAACATCCCACCCAGGGCTCCTCAGCCCAACCTCAATTCCGGCCCCTACAACCCAGCCTCCAGGATCCACTATACCTTCCTCTCTGGATTTCCCTCCCCCCACCCCTCAGAAAAATGCCCTGGGTACTGACCTGGTCTAGTTTGCCAGAGGTGGCCAAGAGCTTAGGTGGATGGCTGGGCTCACGATACTGTGGTGGGGCCTTGTCACTGCCACCGCTGCTGCTACTGCCACCACTGCTGCCCACCACATTGCCACAGACATCAGTGTGGTCACTGCCCCGCAGCTCGCCGTTGAGGTAGAGGGAGTTGGCGAGAGCCTTGTCTTCTGAAGGATAGCGGCTTGGCCTCTCCCTGCCGGCTCCACCCCCGCTGCTGCGCGAGCCAGGGAAACTGCCCTGGCTGCCTCCACCCCCTGTGCGGGTGCCCACACTCTTCATGGCGAACTCCTGGGCGTGGGCTACCCCACTGCCCACACTGCCCATGGCCAGGCGAGGGTCTGGGGGTCCGAGCTCAGAAGGCCGAGGGGCAAAGGCCAGGAGAGGATCCCGCCCTGGGTCAGCGCGCACAGGCAGTGTCTCCAGCTTCGCCATGACTAAGCCAGGGGGACACTGTAGGCATAGGTGGAAGGCAAAGATGGGTCAGCCCCACCCCCACTCCCACCATCCCAGCTGAGTCAGCCTCAGCAACACGTGCACCCTGCCCTTCCATGCCCCCTTCCCTACAGTGGGTACAAGAGTTCCCAGACACCCAGGATGAAGGAATGGGGCTGGGGTAAGAGTGACAGCTTGGTAATGGGGCACCTGTGGCCCACCTGATGGAGCCCAAGGCACCATGCACACACCCTCCCAGTTTTGCTCGGTTCAGCATTCCACTCCTCAGCTCCTGCCTCAACCTCACCTCCACCATGAGCCCCGATTCTTCACTGTAACCCCCAAAACTCAGGTTTTCTTCACCTTGGGTCTGGATGCCTATAACCCACCCTTGTGGGCTGGGGAGATGGGGTTGGAAGGGTACAACAATACTTGAGCTCAGTAGGGTACCTCAGAAACTAAGGGAAGGAGAGAACCCACCCCTCACCGAAACCTGTGAGTAGGGGTCCTTCCCGCCCTAACCTAGGGTGTCGCAGTCAAGGGCAGAAGTGGAGGGTCACTACCAGCGCAGGCTCCTCTCCTTGCCTTTCCACGGGGGTGGGTGGCCGACGGGTCCTCAAGCCTGGGACCCTCCGAGGCCTGGTCTGCAGGGGCCATGTGCCTCACTCTTGCAGTCGGGGCTCGGCCCGAAGCAGCTGTGCGACTTTGGACGGGCCGGCTGAGCCATCCTGGACTGCATTGTCCTCCTCTGCGAAATGGGAGGAATGAAGGACCTACCTCGTGGAGCTGCCATGTGCCAGGCACCCCGAGGCGGCGGGCGCGGGAAGATACTGGGGTCTCGGTGGGGGGTGGGCGGGAGGTGCCACCGCTGTGCGCCCCTGGGTCGCACGTGGGCACCACCTCGGGCTCGCCCCGCCCTCAGCGGACGGCCGGGGACCGTGGCCTTAGCGCGTGGCGAGGGGACCTTCCCGATGTCTTCCCAACGCGGCCTCACGGGGAGCCCCTTCCCCACGGCCGGTGCCTCCGCAGAAGTTTCGGCGGCCGTCTGAGGCCGGGGCGGGCGCCGGCAAGGTGCGGGCGCTGGCGGAGCCTCCCTCGGCTCCAGCGTTTCCCACAGGTGGGCGGGGGGAGGGGCGGGGCTTTCGCGCCCGGCTGCGCCCGCAGGGGATTCCGCGCCTCTGATCCCCGCCACCGGGAAGACTTCCTGGATTATTCCCTCTCCCCCACCTTCCCTTTGGACCTTGAACCGTGAAGTCCTCTGAGCCCTTCCGAGAGCGTGCGCCCCCCTTCCCCAAGGCCAGCCCACAAGAGCGGGGGGGAGGAGGAGGGAACGCAAGCGGCGACAGGGCCTCGGGTTACCTGTGTTCAGGGAGGCCCTGCTTCCTGGTTCCTTTGTCTCAACACGGGGGAACACCTGCCCTAGAGATCTGCATAATCTAGCGGGGCAAAGGCACCAGGCAGTGTCTGCCGCGGATGTAGACCCTCGAATAGTCTGCCAGCGGTGGTAGGGGCACCCTTCAGGCTTTTGCCTTCTACTCCCATGAGAAACCAGACAAGGATGGGACGCCTGGGTGGCTCAGGGGTTAAACGTGTCTGCCTTCGGCTGAGGGCGTGATCCTGGAGTCCCAGGATCGAGTCCCAGGATCGAGTCCCAGGATCGAGTCCCACATCGGGTTTCCTGCATGGAGCCGGCTTCTCTCTCTGCCTATGTCCCTGTCTCTCTCATGAATAAATAAATAAAATTAAAGAGAGAGAGAGAGAGAAACCAGGCAAGGAGCCCTTCTTCTCCTTGGAGTGAAGGGGTTGAAGTGGCACCCCATGCCTCTTGAGTGCCCTCAGACTGTCTTCTACCCAGATGCCCATTCTGATGCCGAGTCCTTCCTATTAGGCCCCAATTAGGCCCCAGATCAGGGGAGCCTGACAAAACTCCTGCCCTTCAGGAATCTTTTGGCCACCACACCTGGAATTACAGCCCTAAGTGGTTGGAAAGTTCACCACCAAGCCAGTCCTCACTGCCTTTGTAAAATTCCATTCCCTCAGCATCTGTCCATCCCCCTTCCAAGGGGTGGAGAACAGCACTTTACCACCTTCTTCCCTTGACCCAATCGTCCCCGAATGCAGGGCTGAGACTAGGGTGAGGCAAGCGAGGCAGGTGGTGCTGGCATTTCAGTGCAGTGTCAGCAAGTGCAGGACCCTAAGAGCCAGTGCCTCCTTACCTCTGGTGCTCTAGTGCCTCTCAGGCCTCACTCCAGTCTCTGCTCTGCCTCTGCTCCCCACATTCTTGAGCCCAGCTACCCTGCAATTCAAAAATCCCCCTCTCACCCTAAGCAGGACCCTTTTCTCAGCATTCCTGGGTACAGCGTAGGGAGCAGCTGGGGACTAGGAGGATGAAGGCTGAGTGGCCTGAGGCTTGAAACCAGTGGGAAGGCCTGGGCAGGGTCTGGGAGGAAGAAGTGACAAAACACAAAGATGGGGTTCAGAAGTGAGGGCAGGGGAGGAGTCCCAGATGGGGAACCAGGGTGTGTGACTTCCTTAACAAAAGAGGGGGAGAATATCTGGGGAAAACAGATACTTTGGGAAAGACCAGACAGAGATCTCTCTTATATACTGGAGCAGAAAGAGACTGGGGTGGTCAGCATTCAAGGGCAGTGTGGCTGGAGCCCAGCATCAAGCTAAGGTGGCAGATCCCCAAGAGCCTGGGGCAGTGGGGATGAAAGAAGCAGCCCAGAAGGTGGCCAGTCCTGCACAACAAGCTGGGGGGCTTCAAGAATGTGGGAGCAGCTCCCAGTAGATTTGGCAGGTGGAAACCTCACTGGTGTCTATGAGAGAATGGTTTCAGAAAAGTGGTGCATGGCAAAGCCAGATACAAGAGTAGATGAGTCTGGAGAGAAAGATGGGAGAGTATCCTCGTGAAAGAGAAGGCAGTGATTTAAAGTGGTTTGGGATCCAAAGGCTCTTTTTAAATTTTATATTAAGCATGGTAGAAACCTGAGTATGTTGCTCTGCTGAAGGAAGGCGCCAATAGTGAGATGAGAGATAGAGAGGCGACGGGGCTCCACCAGAGATGTCTGGATGTGGGCAGGAGCAAACCTTAAGAGTGATTGTGTTGATCATTGAGAGTGACAGGGGATAGTGTTTGGGAGGATGCTTTATGATATGTAGGTCTGTACAAACATGCCGTACTACCTTCTCTGTGATCCAGGAAAAGAGGATCTGACCATAGGTTGAGGCTGGTTATATGGCACTCTGCCCCACTGTTTCCCTGGAATGTGTGTGGTCCCCAGACAAGTTCAATGCCCAGAGTCTTAGATGGAAATGAAGTGTTCCCAGGACTGTCTCCTGGGACCATCTCCTTCTCTACCTGGGGAATCCTTGACTGTCAACCCACAGCAGCTCTCCCTAGAGCCTCATTCCCCAAAGAGTCTCTTGCCATAATTGTAACCTGTCATGATAAACCCTATGCAAGTGTTCTCTGCCCCTTGCCTCTCCTGAGTTTGGGCTGCTGCAGCTTTCTCAAAACCCCAGCAGGGAGCTGGCAGGACAAAGAGGGGCATTTGTTTCCCTGATAGGCAGAACCTGACCCCAGGGGTTTGAGCTTCCTGAATGGGTTAGGGTCCTGAACTGGCTCACTGTAGCTGAGCATGGTCTATATAGGCAGCCTCAAGGCATCAGCTCAATAACTGGGGATGACTGCCTGTTGCCCAACTCTGCCTCTATCTCTGTGCCATCAGCCTTCAGTGCCTGGGACTTTATGCATAGTACTGATGGTCACAAAGGGGTCAAATGAACTGTATGTGGGCTGTACATGAGGACATTTCTCCAATCCACTGTGACACTCCACTCCTCCCTACCTGTGTCCCTCTCAAAGCCTAAAACACTCTACCCTTCTCTTGTGGTCTCAGAGGCCCCTATACCAGCCCATTTGTCCCCTAAAGCTTTCGGTAGCCCCTCTTGCCAGCACCCTTGCTGGGGGCTTCTCACTGGCCTTTCCCCTCCTGCACTCCCTCCCACACCCAGCTGCTAAAGGGCAAAGATGATCTTGTCTCTGCTCTGCCCAAATTCTTCCATGAGCAACACCAAGAACAGTCGAAGAGAGTTCTAGAGTCATCAGCTCAAGTGTAAAGCCCAGCTGAACTGATTAGGGGTGAACGCATGCCGGTTATTTCACCTCAGGTTCTCACACCTACCTTACAGGAATCTTAAGAAGTCAATGTATTATGGGTAAAAGGCCTGGCATTTCTCTCAATCTCCAGAACCAGAGCAGAGCTTGCAGCAGAGCCTCCAAGACATCTCCCGCTGCCCATCCTATTTCTCCTGACCCAAGATCCTTTCCACTCCACAGAAAATCTCTTCCCAGCTATGTCCACCCTGCATCCTTCAAGGACCAATCCAAATGCTGCCTCCCAGGACAGCATCCCCGATCGCCCCTGGGGAGCAGGGGCCTTGGAGCACTTGGCTCAGGCTACTCCAGGGGGATTGCACTCTGAGGCTTCCCCAGGGGCTGGCCTGGGGATGCTCCTGGGGCACAGATGGCAGAGTCCTGAGGGTCTCTGGGCCCTGACCCAGAGGAGATGCAGAGAGAATGCCATGGGAACGCTAGTTATGAGCAATGGAAAGAGGCAATGAATCAGGACAGGAAAATCAGGAAGGGCTTCTGGGAAGGACTGAGGGTGAATGGGGATTGGGGGCACTCTAGGGCTTTGGGGGTGCAGAGGTCTTCAGAACTTCTTGGTTGGGATGTGTGAGGAGAGATCCACCTTCCCTTGGTGTAAACGGGGGAAGAGAACCATCTCCTAAATTCTGGCTCTGGTGAAGCTGGTGTTTTAAGGACTGAGGGGGCTGACAGCGCCCCCCCCACCCCAGCACACACACGCGCGCACACACGAGCTTCCGCGCAGGGGAGTGGGGGTGTTCGCCATTCACCAGCAGTCCACGGCCCGCAGCGCCAGCAAGGTAGAGACCCCGGCCACAGGCTGTCCCGAGGAGGTGCCCAAGGGTCTCTGTGGTGCAGGAAACCCCTCATGCACCTTCCCTTGCTCCCTACCAGCGCGTGTGGCCCCGGGGGGCGGGGCGCAGAGGGAAGAGGTGACATAATCCCGGCCGCACCCCCTCCGGCCGCCACCTCCCCCCAGGCCTGGCGAAGCATCCATGACATCATCGGCCTTATCTCCACTCCCCTCCCCCGCCCCGGGACCCCAGCAGCGGGACGCGCCCCCTCCCCAGCTCCGGGTCGGGCAGGACGAACACCGCGGTGCAGCGGCACGGCGACAGGTCGGAGCCGGGAGGGGTGCCGCGGTCGGCCGGCCTCACTTACTCGCTACCTCAGGGTCCAGCGCGGGGTCCTCGGCGCGGGCGCCACCGGCCCGGCTCGCTGGCGCAGCCCGAAGCCCGCCCGGCGGGGCGCGCGGCGCGGGCCCGGCTCCGCTCCGCGCCCCTCCCGCTCCCCGCCCGGGCCCCGCCCACCCGCGGCTGCGGCAAACGCGGGCCCGCCCCCGGCCACGCCCCCCGGGGCCGCCAATCCCCAGGCTGGGGCGGGGCGCAGTGTCTTAACCCCTTTGTAGCTGCGTCCCGGTTCACGCGTGGGACCCCTCTATTTCACCCTCTCCAGGGCTCCGTAGGTCGGCCGGAGCCCCTCTGCTCATCGCCGCTTACTCTCCCAAGCCCCTTGGGTTCGGCCCCCAGGCTCTAATCTCTAACAAATGCAGTGGGGCCGCACCCTCCGCCTCTTCTTTGGCCATTGGGAGGAGCCCCTCCGGTTTGGGGAAGGGGCTCGCGCTGCCGACCCCGAGCCTCATTCCTCTCCCGCTCCAGCTCTTCCGGACGCGGCCTCCCAGCGGACGCCGTGAGACTGCAAGTCTGCAAGGTGGGGGCGGGGCGAGCCCTCCCGTGGGTATCCGACACCGCGGAGCGAAGACCCGCGCGAGCGCGGGGACCGCAGGCAGGTGTGTTAGAGGCTTGGAGGGGCCGTGACTCAGTCCGGCAGTAAGGAGAGCCGGTCTGAAACTTGCTGCTTGCGGAGGCTCACTGTCCGGGAGGAAAAGGAAGGCGACGAAGGAAAAGATGTATATATAACCCAGCAAGGTGTGAGTGCTTTCACCCCGTGCCCCACACCTGCACGAGACCCGGCCCCGACCCCCACGCTGCAACCGAGGGTGAGAGGAGGTGAGGTGAGGACTTCGTCCCTCACCCAGAGCACCAGTTTTGCAGGCGCGTGCTTCATTCTGTACCGTGAATGCTCATTCCGCCCCGGTTGGTCCGGGAGGACTGCCAGGAGGAAGCTGGCTCGGGCTGGAGGTCTTAGCCTAGAATACCACGAATACAGCGGGGAAGCAAACCAGGCCTAGGGTTCAGCGTTAAAAAAAGCTGGAGGCACAAAGGGTCAGTCCTAAAAACTTCTGCGCCTCCACTCCAGCTGGGATTTAACCCATTGTATCATTGCTATAATTTGGTCATTGCTAATTTGTTTGGTCATCAGTCATCTTATTTTATAGTCTATATTTCTTGCTGTTTTCTGGATTTTTTTCCATATTTGCTTTTATCTTCTATAGTAGTCTGCAAGATAGAAAGCCTGGCGGTTGCTTTTGAGTTTATAAAGTAAAAATAATTTTTATTTCACAAATCATTAAAGTCAATGACAAGTCATTCATTTTTATATTCCATTTTATGTAACGAAAAATTTTTTTAAGATATTTTATTTATTTGTGATAGACATAGAGAGAGAGGCAAAGACACAGGCAGAGGGAGAGATGCCAGGAGCCAGACGCGGGACCCGATCCCGGGGTCCCAGGATCGCACCCTCGGCCAAAGACAGGCGCTAAACCGCTGAGCCACCCAGGGATCCCTGTAACGAAAATTTTAATGTGCTTTTCTATCTCTGGGCCTGCTGCCCTCACACCTATTTATATAGGATGATAGACCCAGTTTTGTTTACACTTTTTTTCAAGCCACAAAATCCTGTTTTTCAATCATTATCTTTGGCTTTTGCCAACTCTTTAATTGGTATCAATGTCACTGCCAGTTTTCTATGCTCTCATTTTTTTCTCATTCGGACCCATCTCTCATTTTACTGGTGATTTCAGGGAGGGCTCCTGAATGTTTTTTTCCTAGGCCTTTGCCCTAGTAAGAATGCCTTTTTACTGTCTTTACATACTAATACATCTTTGTGGCTTGACAGTTTACAGAATTCTTGAGTGGTCTTTTCAGCTTACGAAAGTTTCTAACAAATTCGAATATGTTCCTGTCCATTCTGTGAACAGGGTTGATTTGGGTTTTTTTTTCTCCCCTAAAATTATCACATTAGATCAATGTTGTCATTGAAATCTCTTCCTCCCTTTTCTCTGCATCTTGGGAGAGTATCTTATGTTTTTCTCCAACATCACAGATTTAATTTTCTTCAGAGTCAAGGGTACTCTTTGTTTTCTCCAATAAGATATTTAATTCTGCTTATTTTATCTTCCTTTGATTTTAGCCAATTTCCACTCCACCTCTGTGTTGGTTTCACTTAATCTCTTTTTAGTTTTCTATTCCTATTTCATAGAGGATGTGGTTTAACATTTTGAGAATAGGAAAATAAGGGAATACCATAGCTGACTCTGTTCTAATGCATATGAAAGCCCTGATAAAGTGGACCATTTTCTGGGAAATAAAATTTAAAAAGTAAGAACGATGTTGAAAACATTATCTAAGAAATATATTCAAGAAAAGCTCTGGGCTCAGATGGTTTAATGGGAGAATTCTCTCAAACTCAGTGAACAGATAATCCTTACTCTGCAAATCTGTATTATAGCCCAGAAAAATTAGAAAGCTATTTCACTTTATGAAGCTACGATTCTCCTTACACCAATTCCTAATAAAGATAGCATAAAAAAAGAAAACTGTAAACCAATCATACTTATCAATTCAGGGGATAAAATTACTACATACAACTCAAGGAAGTAAAGTTTTATTGTATGTGAAATTAGTTCATGATTTTGTTAAATGAGGAAAAAAAATCGTCATAATATATGGCAAAATTGAATTTAAGTATATTAACAATATTTTTTTTGCCAAAAAGTCACTAAAAAATCAGTGCCCAAAAAGAACCCTCATAATGAACCAGGAACTGCTGAAATGAAGATTCAATATTTTGGCCTTGACATCTGGTAAAATCTGGAGTGCCTCAAATAGCTTAACTGAACATTGCCCTAGCCAAATAATCCTCCTTATCAAATCAACCAGGTGCAGTTTCTGCTTATCTCAGAGCAGGTTTCAGTTCTCTGCCAGCCTTCAGAATCATTCAAACAAGCCAATCACATTTCCTGCAGGAACAGCAGGCACACCTTACTCTCTTGCTGCTATAAAGCCTGTCCTCCACAGCTTCTGGTTGTTCACTACATTTCTGAATGCAACACCTGGACGGTCCCATGTGGCTTGTGGGGTCTTCCTTCCCAGAGCTATGAAAATATGTGACTAATAAACTGTCAGTCTCACCAGGGTCAGGTGCTGTGTTTGGCCCTTCCCATAACCCTAGAGTGGGAAACTCTTCCTCACCAATGAGAAAGAGAAGGCCATTAAAACAAATCTATCATTTCAATAAAATGGGGGTAGGCAGAAGAGTCTATCAGACTGACAACTTAAAAAGTGATATCACATGTTGGTGAAGCTGTAGGGCAAAAGGAACTCACGGTATTTTTGAGAGTATAAATCAGTACAACCTTTTGGGAGGACAATATGTAAAAATGTGAAATGTGTATATCCCCAGACTTCGCAATTCCATTCTGGAAAGAAATGCCATCATGAGTAATATGACAGATGTTCAAAGGTAAGTCACTGCCATGCTGACTGTAATAGAAAAATTTAAACCTAAATACATCAATCTATTATTGGAATATTGAGTAAATTAATCCGTGCATCCAATGCAATGTAACAATAGCAATGTAAAATAATGGCATAGGTGTCTATGTATTGACATAGAAAGATGACTACATTAAGTGAAAAACCAAGGAGCAGATTCATATGTATGCAAACACTATTATTTTACTTATTTTTAAAATATTTATTTATTTAGGGGCACTTGGGTGGCTCAGTTGTAAGGGTCTGCCTCTTGATTTCAGCTCAGCTCAGGATCTCAAGGTTGTAAGATTAAGCCCCATGTTGGGCTCAATGCTCAGCACAGTCTTGCTTGTCCCTTTCCCTCTGCCAACCCTGACTTGCTTTCTGTCTCGCTCTCAAATAAAAAAATAAAATCTTTTAAAAAATATTTATTTTATGGGATGCCTGGATGGCACAGTGGTTAAGCTTCTGCCTTCAGCTCAGGGAGTGATCCTGGAGTCTCAGGATCGAGTCCCACGTCAGGTTCCCTGCATGGAGTCTGCTTTTCCCTCTGCCTCTCTCTCTCTCTCTGTGTCTCTCATTAATAAATAAATAAAATCTTTAAAAATTTATTTATTTAAGTAATCTCTACACCCAATGTGGGGCTCAAACTTGCAACCCTGAGATCCAAGTCACATGTTCTGACTGAGCCAGCCAGGCGCCCCATCTTCTTCTTTTTTTTTAATTTTTATTTATTTATGATAGTCACACAGAGAGAGAGAGAGAGGCAGAGACACAGGCAAAGGGAGAAGCAGGCTCCATGCACCGGGAGCCCGACGTGGGATTCGATCCCGGGTCTCCAGGATCACGCTCTGGGCCAAAGGCAGGCGCCAAACCGCTGCGCCACCCAGGGATCCCCCCCCATCTTCTATTATTTTAGTAAGAATATGTATATGCATAGAAAAGTGAAAAAATGAACATCAAACTATTAATAGTGGCTACTTTGAGATGGTGGGATTGCAGGAAGGAGGGTGGAAGATTCTAGGCAGTTCTGTAATGTTTGCGTTTTTTTTTTTTTAAGAGTCCTTTATTTATTTATTTATTTGAGACATAGACAGAGAGAGAGAGAGAGGCAGAGACACAGGAGGAGGGAGAAGCAGGCTCCATGCTGGGAGCCTGACGTGGGACTCGATCCCGGGACTCCGGGATAGTGCCCTGGGCCAAAGGCAGGCGCTAAACTGCTGAGCCACCCAGGGATCCCTATTTCCTTGTTTTTATGTACCAACTAAAGCTTCCAGTAGAAAAAGGTACTTAAACGTGATTTTATTTTATTTTAAAGTATTTATTTATTTTTTCATGAGAGACGCAGAGAGAGAGAGAGGCAGAGACACAGGCAGAGGGAGAAGCAGTCTCCACACAGGGAGCCTGATGTGGGACTCGATCCCGGGACTCCAGGACGATGCCCTGGGCTGAAGGCAGGCGCTAAACCACTGAGCCACCCAGGGATCCCTTAAACGTGATTTTAATTAGGTTTTAGCAAGATCAATAACTACAAAAGGAATTAACATTATTAAGGTTTGCCCTTTTATTATTTTTTTTAAGATTTTATTTATTCATGAGAGACACAGAGAGGCAGAGATACAGGCAGAGGGAGAAGCAGGATCCCCACCGGGAGCCTGATGTGGGACTCAATCCCAGAACGCCAGGATCAGGACCTGAGCCAAAGGCAGATGCTCAATCACTGAGCCACCCAGATGCCTAAGGTTTACCCTTTTATTTTTATTTATTTTTTTAAAAAGATTTTTATTATTTATTCCTGAGAGACACAGAAAGCAGAGACACAGGCAGAGGGAGAAGCAGGCTCCACACAGGAAGCCCGATGCAGGTATTGATGCTGGGACTCGAGGATCACACCCTGGGCCGAAGGCAGGCGCTAAACCACTGAGCCACCCAGGTGTCCCAGGTTTACCCTTTTATTTTATTTTTCTTTTAAAGATTTTATTTCTTTATTCATGAGAGACATAGAGAGAGAGAGAGAGAGAGAGAGGCAGAGACACAGGCAGAGGGAGAAGCAGGCTCCATGCCGGGAGCCTGATGCGGGACTCGATCCCGGGACTCCAGGATCACGCCCTGGGCCAAAGGCAGGTGCTAAACTGCTGAGCCACCCAGGCATCCCCGGTTTACCCTTTTAAATGGCACTTGCCCTAGCCTGTTTTACAGCTGAGTTCTACCCAATCTATGAAGAAATCATTCTAAATCACAGGAAAAGATGAAAAGCTCCCTAATTTATTTTATAAAGGTAGAATAGAATAATCTTAATATGAAAATCTGAAAAATAATATAAAAGAAGAAAATGGTGATTGATTAATCATGTCTTCCTCACTAACTTGTGTCTATGTAGACAGGATACTTTAAAATTCCATATCCCGGGGTGCCTGGGTGGCTCAGTAGGTTAGGCATCTGACTTTTGATTTGGGCTCAGGTCATATCTCAGGGTTGTGCGATGGAGCTCCAAGTCCGGCTCAGCATGCAGTGGGGAGTCTGCTGAGATTCTCTCCCTCTCCCTCTGCCCTCAAACTTACAAGCTTTCTCTCAAATAAATCTTTTTATTTTATTATTTTTAAAGATTTTATTTATTTATTCATGAGAGACACAGAGAAAGAGGCAGAGACATAGGCAGACAGAGAAGCAGGCCCCATGCAGGGAGCCCAGTGTGGGACTCGATCCTAGGACTCCAGGATCACACCCTGAGCCAAAGGCAGGCACTCAACTGCTGAGCCATCCAGGTGTCCTCTCAAATAAATCTTTAAAAAAAATTCCATATCCCCATCTTAATACTCTGGTAAGCAGAATTAATGAACCCCCAAAGATATCCAAGTCCTAATCCCCTGAACCTGTAAACATGCTAGGTTACCTGGCAAAGGAGAATTAAGTTTGTAGATAGAATTAAGGTTTCTAATCAGCTAACCTTAAAATAGGGAGATTAGGAGTGCATGGCTGGCTCAGTTAGTACAGTGTACGATCCTGATCTTGGGGTTGTAAGTTTGAGCCCCATGTTGGGTGTAGAGATTACTTAAAAATAAAAATATTTATTAAAAAAGAGATTATCCTGGATTATCTAGGTGGGCCCAATGTAATCATAGGATCCTTAAAAGTGGATGAGGGGGATGCCTGGGTGGCTCAGCAGTTTAGCACCCGCCTTCAGCCCACCATGTGATTCTGGAGTCTCGGGATCGAGTCCCACATCGGGCTCCCTGCATGGAGCCTGCTTCTCCCTCTGCCTGTGTCTCTGCCTCTCTCTCTCTCTCTCTCTCTCTGTGTGTGTCTCTCATGAATAAATATTTTTTTATAACTTTTAAAAAATTTTTTATTTATTTATGATAGTCAGAGAGAGAGAGAGAGAGAGAGAGAGAGGCAGAGACACAGGCAGAGGGAGAAGCAGGCTCCATGCACCAGGAGCCCGACGTGGGACTCGATCCCGGGTCTCCAGGATCGCGCCCTGGGCCAAAGGCAGGTGCTAAACCGCTGCACCACCCAGGGATCCCAATAAATATTTTTTTAAAAAGTGGATGAGGAAGGCAGAAGTCGGGGTGGGGGACATGTAACTACAGAAGAACAGTTACAGATGCAAGGTAGCTAGCTAGCTTTACAAATGAAGGAAAAGGACCACAAGCCAAGGGATATGGTTTGAAGATGGAGTAGAGCCTTCAGAAAGAAACAGCTCTATGTTGATTTCAGCCCAGTAAGACCCATGTTGGACTTGTACAGAACCAAGAGATAAATTTGTGCTGTTTTATGCCGCTAAGTTTGTGGGTAATTTGTTACAGCAGTACTAGAAAACTAATGCAAAAGCATAATAGACACTCAACATTCATTTGTTGAATGATGAATGAAATTGGAAAAACCCTTGGGTCTACTGACAAATGGGTATAAGAGAAATAAATCATTCACAGAATACAAATGTCCAACAAGCCATTCAATACATACCCAGCCCTGCTGATATTGAAAAGACGCAAAAGAAAACCTACCAATTAACAGACTATTATGATCCTTTAAGGTCCTACCCACCAAGTTATCCAGACTGGGACATGGGGCTTCTCTGGGATGACTGGGCAGTGACCTCCAAATGCCAAACAGGGGCGTGGTGGGGGTTGGGTGGGGGCAGACAAGGCACTGTAATCCATGCTTAAGTTTGGATGTTTGTACTAAAGCTTTTTACAGTTGCGCTTGCTTTATGAAGAAATAAAAACCTCTGGAATTAGGCCAAAAATTCCTGGGCATGACTAGTAAAGGTCCTAGGAGTTATCCAGACCAATCTAAAACTGTAACTGAAACATTTATGATTCAGGTCTGCTGGGGTCTTTTACACTCGGTTTTATAAACTGATGAGCTGATGTTTATACACACACTCATGGGACCCTTGAAAAATAAAAGTTAAAGAGAAAAATATTAAAAACTTATTAGACTATATTCTCCTTTTAACCACTCTTCTCTACTAATTGTACATTCTTCCCAATAGAACATGGTTTTGGCTTTTATATTCTCAAGGGTCTCTAACACTTTTGTTTTTACATAATTGATGCTTTGTTTATATAATACTAACAAAGAAACTTCTTTGTATCTATATAGTGTAAACCTTATTGCAAGACATTTAGAAATAAAGTAAAGAATATAAGCCACCACCCTACCACTATCTTAAGTGAGTTTTATGAACCCACATCTATTTGTGCGGCACGTTGTTCTTCCTAATGTCCTAAGCAGAATAGTAATGATTATTGCATCATGGAATTATGGTTATACCCAAATCGTTAATTAATTTTACAGAGAATGCAGACTTGAAAAATGTTCCCAGATTTAATTTTTGTAAAAGCTGGAGTACATTTGTTTAGCAGAAAGCCTTCTTTGTAAACTTTTATGTTTCAGATGATATTATCGTAGACAAAATGAAACAGCTAGGTGAAACTTTTATTACCTGCCTTTGGGGTAAGTAATAAACTTCCTACCAAATTTCCCATGCGTCCTTTCCTTACCACTCATCAGCTTTTCCTCTCGAGTTACTACAATCCAGCAATGATGGATTATATGTTCAATAATTTCTCATCTATTCATATTTGTTACTATGGTCTATTTTGATATGAGGCAATATGCACAAGCTACAAAATACATAAAGACAGCTGCCAAAGTAGACATCAAGCCTACGTCCACCCAGCTACACTGTTCTGTATGTAAACTTAGGGTTGAGCTCAACAGCAAAATGGCCTGACTTACCTCACTGATGAGAAATGGTCAAAGAGAGAAAAGAAACAAAGGAAATAAATCTGTTACTCAGTTACAATACAGTTGGAGCATTACTAGTTGTAGTTTTTGTATTACAATTATTACAGATGTGACATTAGGAATGTAAGTCAAGAAAGTTAAAATGAGGGATGCCTGGGTGGTTCAGTGGTTGAGCATCTATCTGCCTTTGACTCAGGGTGTGAATCTGGAGTCCCAGGATACAGTCCCACATTGGCCTTCCTGCATGGAGCCTGCTTCTCCCTCTGCCTATGTCTCTGCCTCTCTCTCTCACTGTGTCTCTCATGAATAAATAGATAAAATCTTAAAAAAAAAAAGTTAAAATGAATTAAAAACAGCTAGTAAGTCTAGCAGGTTATGTCCAAAAGGTTATATTTAAACAAGTTTAATGTTACAGTATTGGTATTTGATAGGTTCTCTTCTAAGGTTTGCCTTATGCATTTTGCCACAATGAGTAATCAAATAACATATAATAAGCCAAAAATTATGGTATCAGGGTAAACCAAATAACAGTATTTTTCAGTGTCACTACTGTAGTCTAAATTGCTTTTGGTACAGCTGTGTGACTAGCAAGTTATATATGACACACAACTCTGTGCCCAGATATTGACCCTTGTTCCTGTCCTCAATGTAAAAGGAACAGGCTCCTTAGATCCCTATTATTCAAACTGTTGGCTGAGTTCTGTTAGTGGTTTATGAAATCAATGGAGTCACTATCAGTAGTGGTACAAAATAGAGAAGCAAACATCAACATGCATCAACCACAGCTTCAGTTCTCTCTATGCATGGGTATACAGACATGGACCAAGTCTTCAATGAAAAATGGATTTCTTACTAAGAGATACTGTCAAAAACACCGCCTTAGTGGAATAGTCATTTCCAATCTTGGGGCTGGGGCTTGGGACTGGAGATGTCTGGGGCAAGCACTCATGAAGGCTTGATGTGGTATAATCTGATGTTATAATGAAGGTGTAGGGAGGGGGCTGATTGTGTAATGATGATTTGTAGGATGATTGCAAAGAAGGGTAAAGAAATGAATTATTGATTCAAAACACTAATTAAACACCCACCCCCCCCTTCACCAAATACAACCCATATTTCTGGGCTCAGCAATCCCTTCCTTTCCACCTTCTCTCTTCTTTGCCCCAGGCTTTCCTGTTCCTCCAGCCAACACTTCATGTCCCCTCAGTGAATCCTAAGCCTTTACATTCTCATACACGTCCTCCCCTCAGCCCAGAAGGCCTCTCCTTGTAAGCCACTGGTCCCTTTCATATATCAGTTTGGCAGTGCACTTGCTGGCTGGTTTCTCTCTCTCTCTCTCTTTTTTTTTTTTTTAAGATTTATTTATTTATTCAGAGAGAGCGAGAGAGAGGCAGAGACACAGGCAGAGACACAGGCAGAAGGAGAAGCAGACTCCATGCAGGAAGCCCAACGTGGGACTTGATCCCAGGTCTCCAGGATCACACCCCAGGCTGCAGGCAGCTCTAAACCGCTGCGCCACCGGGGCTGCCCCTGGCTGGTTTCTCTATCAGATTAGTACCACTGCCCCATTCCCCACCTGTGGATGGGGTCATGTTTAGCATCCTGCCTCATACTCAAATTACAGATTGTTAGTTTTGTTTTGTTTTTTAAGATTTTTTATTTATTCATGATAGAGAGACAGACAGAGATGCAGGCAGAGGGAGAAGCAGGCTCCATACCGGAAGCCTGACATGGGACTTGATCCCGAGACTCCAGAATCATGCTCTGGGCCAAAGGCAGGCGCTGAACCGCTGAGCCACCCAGGGATCCCCTAGTTTTGCTTTTTTAAACCCATTTTGAATGTGTTGAATAATTTGTTAACAAAGATCCAACATGCATCCTACGCTGGTGCCAGTGTGTAGCCTGGGGGTCACTCAATTGCCAGGTTAATGGGGAGGGGCTACTAGTGGCCTTACAGGCCCAGCTTTTTTAGCCTCTTTTCTGAAGCTTACCTAGAGTCAAGATCATGAGGCCATCTAGGACTCACTGTGTTTACTTACTTTATTTTTTTTGTTTATTTACTTTTTAAAAATTTGAGAGAGAAAGTGGGAAGGGAAGAGGGAGAGGGAGAGGGAGAGATAATCTCAAGCAGACCCCATGCCAAGTGCAGGGCCCAACAAGGGGCTCAATCTCATGACCCTGAGATCATGACCTGAGCTGAAATCAAGAGTCAGATGTTCAACCAACTGCATCACCCAGGGACCCTTATTTATTTTATTTTATTTTATTTATTTTATTTTATTATTTTATTTTATTTTATATTTTATTTTATTCATTTTATATTTTATTTATTTTTTAAAATTTATTTTATTATTTTATTTTATTTTATTATTTTATTTTATTTTTTATATTTTATTTTATTTTATTTTATTATTTTATTTTATTTTATTATTTATTTCATTTCATTTCATTTCATTTTATTATTTTTAGGGCCTACAAATTGTCTTCTCCATGAATGGGAATGAAGAAAAGGACCACTCATTTTTTAGAAGGTAGAAATGCTGGCAACAGGGAAGACCAGATCAATAAGCTTATTAGAAGGATGAAGTAAAGCATCTACTGCTTTTATTTTTGTAATCTGGTCAATTAATAAACAGCTACTTTCAAACTGAAAAAAAAATTTTATTTTTAAGTAATCTCTATACTCAACATGGGGCTCAAACTCACAACCCCAAGACTGAGAGTCACATACTCCAAACTGAGCCAGCCAGGCCCCCTCACTGTGTTTAAGCTTTTAGTTATGAGAAACTTTTTTTTTTTTTTAAAGATTTTATTTACTTATTCATGAGAAACACAGAGGGAGAGAGAGGCAGAGACACAGGCAGAGGGAGAAGAAGGCTCCACACAGGGAGCCCGACGTGGGACTCGATCCCAGGACTCCAGGATCACGCCCCTGGAGGCTGAAGGCAGATGCTCAACCAGTGAGCCACCCAGGCATCCCTATGAGAAACTTTCAATATAAAAATAAAGGAGGATAAATTACATGTACCCATTACTCAGTTTTTATAATTTTTCAACTCATGGCCAATCTTATAACCACTTTTGAAATGACAAGTTGTATTCTGTGGCTTCCTAACCATGGGTAATCAGTATTAGGCCTTGAAGGTCCATAAAAAAGAGAAGTTGTAGGGTGCCTGGCTGGCTCAGTCAGTTAAGCATCTGCCTTTGGCTCAGGTCTTGATCTCAGAGTCCTGGGAGTGAGCCCCACATCAAGTTCCCTGCTCAGCAGGAGTCTGCTTTTCCCTCTCCGTCCCTCCCTCCCGCTTGTGCTTGAGTTCACTGTCTCAAATAAAATCTTAGAAAGAAAAAAGAAAAAGAAAGAAAGAAAGAAAGGAAGGAAGGGAGGGAAAGGAAAGGGAAAGGGAAGGGAAAGGGAAGGGAAAGGGAAGGAAAAGGGAAGGGAAAGGGAAGGAAAAGGGAAGGGAAAGGGAAGGAAAAGGGAAGGGAAAGGGAAGGGAAAGGGAAGGGAAAGGGAAGGGAAAGGGAAGGGAAAGGGAAAGGGAAGGGAAAGGGAAGGAAGGTTGTGATAGAACAAAACTGAACTGGGCTGGACTCTACTGGGAGCAAGTGGTATCAAACCAGGCCTGTTGAGCTGGCCCATAAAGACAGGCACCTAGAACAAGCAAATGAGCATTTTGTATATTGGAAGCTCCAAAACCAGAATTAACCCAATGAGTCAGAAACAGTCAAGTGTTTCTTATGGCGACGGTGGGGGGTAGAGGTAGGGGGTAGGGGGTGGGGGGATACTAACCATGAAAAATGGGCCACACTACTAAAGGACCCAGGGTCACAGTCAATGTAAAATCCTGGGTCCCTGCTTCTGAATCACCATCCATCATATATACATCCTCAGCCACCTGAGATAATCACCCTGAGGCTCCAGTACCCTCAGGAAGAGGGTTTATTTCAAAACAGAGCTGGCGAATTAGCAAATGTAAATCCATGGTATTGAGAGGATTATAATCAGCTTCATTATTACACATACAGATCAATAATGTCATTGTTACTACTATTAGATGTATCTGGTCTACTTTTTGAGATGTGAAAGTATTTAAAGTAATTCCATCATTAATTTGGGAACTTTATTTTTTAATTTGGAAATTTTAAATGCTGAGAAATATTTAAGTAATAACTGTTTAAGCTTGAAAAATTACAAGTGGTTAAACCCAAAAGTTTTCATTTATTGAGAATAATATATACAAACTTAGAAAAATGTTAATCACTATTTCAAGAACCGCTTATTTGAGAAATTTATTAGATTAGTGGATAGATCACTAAAAAATGCACAAGGGTCATAGGTTGCCCCTCACCCCCACTATGCCCTTGGGATACAAAGGGTTTTAGAAGGCTTCCAGGACATGAGAAAGGGATGTGCCTTTTCCTCCCTTCTGGCCTGTGGAATGAGGAGGTGGGAGTGCTACAGTCCTCCTGCCACTGGAGGTGGCAGTGGCTGAGGACAACGGAAGGAGGAGGAGACCTGGAGCTGCTGTCTTGTTTTGGGAGAATCCCTTTCCAGTGGGGATTTTAATTACTTGTAACTTGATGGCCTGTCTCTCCACTCCACCCCCCCTGCCTTCTCAACCTAGGCACACACTGGAATCTCTGACTGATGCCTCCTGGGTCTCACCCCCCAAGATTCTGATTCCACTGGTCTAGGATGTAGCCTGGCATGAGACTGTTGACAATTTGACAATTCCCCAGGGGCTTCTCACCACCTCTCAGGGGCTTCTAATGAGCAACCAGGGTTGAGAAACATCACTTAAACTGTAAGCCTTCTTTTCCCTGTATAATTTTGTTTCTTTCTCATACTATCAGTACCTTTACCTGTTTCTTCCCTCTCCTACTGGACTATGGGCTCCCAGATGGCTTTCCAAACAATGCACGTGGCCCTTTCCAGCTCCAGGTGACTCCAAATGCCTGTTGCTGACAGAAGCAGCAGTCATGTCTCACTTGGAATTTTAAGTACTATAGTTAATGTCTATAGCACCAAGTGAATCAAAATCATCCTTGGTAACACTCGGGAAGGCTCTACCCTACAGCCTGATGTCCTGTCTCCATCACCATCTATAGGCAGTGTCTTCCAGGGTGGGAACAGAAAGCTGCCTCCCCTACCAGGCATCAGAAGTGGGTGGTTTATGTTTAAGGGGTACCTTGTAGAAAAATATACATTTAAACTCATGCCTCACCCTCAGCGCAGCAGGATGCTCACACCACCAAGAGCCCACAGGAACTAGAGTGACTGACCCTACAGGAGTTACACATCTCCTATCTCACACCCACTCCTGAGCATATGGTCCTTACATCCACCAGTGGGTGGAATCACCCACACCGTTTAAACTTTCTGTCCAGGATGGAGAGCTAAATTCACGTGATGGACCGTAGGAAGTGCATCTCTCTACTGCAGAATTCAGCTCAAGCAGGTTCCTCGCTTCCTTCCACCTGCCCAGCCTCTGTCCCTCCCTGACCACCCCTCTCTCCTTCTCAAAGATGCTTAGGACTCTACCTTGGCACTTCCCTCTCCTCTTTAAGGGCTCTCAGGCCTCTGTGGGGCTCCTAAAACCATCCATATAAACAAAAGTGAGACCTCCCTTGCCAGTTAGGGGAGATGTCCTAAGGTTTGCTCTGGGACACAGGTAAGGAAGAGAAAGAATTCATCTTTGTAGGATACAAAGAAACACAGTAAACACTCAATATTCTTTTTAAATAAATAAACACATAAGAATGGAACTTTCATCTGCCTCCACAGGGCTTCTCCCACCCATCCCCCAGAAATATTCTGAGCACTAGACTTTAGTTGATCATCTGGGATCCCAGGCCAGGTCTTCTGTCACACCAAGCCACACCAAGCTCAGCAATGCTCACAGGGCTTTAATCTAGAACTGCCTGGCCACATTCCATCTCTCCCCCAGGGTGGTGGGGAGGGATCAAGATGTATGGCCAGGTAGGCTGTGCTAGCTCCCAGTCCAAAAGGGAAGGGCTAGGTCAGGCGGGGGACTGGAGAGAAGGCTCCTGGCCCCAGGAGATGAGGGAGTTGCTGGCCTGGGCAAGCTCAGTGATGGACACCCGGCCCCGCTGTCGGATGAAGTTAGCCACAGCAGCCAGTTCCTCGGGAGTTATGTAGATGAACTTGCCCCGGTCGTCAATCACACCTGTGGGGACAGGATGGTTGTAGAGCTGAGCCCTCTAGGGCCCTCTCCCCCTGCTACCAGAAAATGCCCACCCAGCCACCTCTTCACAACTGGCTCAGAGCTCTCCAGGCCTGTGTACCTGCCTAGTCTCTCCTGGCAACATCCAATCCTGGCTTATGTGAGTCAAATCAGGCTTCCTTGCCTGTCCCTGTCACCCTGAGCCGCTCTCAGGCCTGGGCAAGTCCCTCTGTTCAGTGCCCCTCCTGCACACCACCTCCTGACCCAGGGCTGGGAGAGGGGTCATCCTGCCTCTGCAACAAATCCCTGCAGGCCCTCTGTGACAAGACACTCCCCAAGGCCAGGGCCTACAGTGACTGCTTCTCATCCCCTCACCTGTCAGAGTCCCCTCAGCCAGCAGATCCTGGATGCGGTTTATGGTATCCTATGAGAAGAACAAGTCTCAGAGCAGAGATGGGCACTACCGTCCCAGTAGACAACTACTCTCTCCCTCCCACCACCGCCAACTCTCCTCTCCTCTTCACGGCCACCCCCAATGTGACTGTGTGCTTCTGCAGAAGGGCTCAGAGGACACAGGGCTCTGATCCCAGGGCACTGGAGGAACTCTGAGAGAAGCTTTCTTCAAGGCAGGAGAGGAGTGGTGGGGACATTTGGCCGTGAAGGCTGGCACAGCCTGTTTGCAAGGGAGTTGTCAAGGTAACTGGGTTTGGGCTGCCTCGGTGACAGGGGCTGCTGGAGTGATGGGAGTTTGGGCTTTTTTCTTTCCTCTGTCTAGTAGAAAGACAAGATTCCTGAGGTGCCAAAAACTACCTATAGTCTACTCTTGCTTGAAGGCAGTAAGACTCTATCTTTGGGACGCCTGGGTGGCTCAGCGGTTGAGCATCTGCCTTCAGCTCAGGGCATGATCCTGGAGTACTGGGATCGAGTCCCACATCAGGCTTCCTGCATGGAGCCTGCTTCTCCTTCTGCCTGTGTCTCTGCCCCCCTGCCCCCCGCCCCTCTCTTTTATGAATAAATAAAATCTAAAAAAAAAAAAAAAAAAAAGACTCCATCTTTAAGGCAGTCCCCCTCTGACAGCTGTACAGACCCTCTGGCCACATTCCACAGAGGAGGCCACCTTCAAGTACTTACCTGCGTCCGCAGGCCCACCTGGGAAGCCAGATCTTCCAAGAGCACGACCTTGGACTGCTGTGAAGGGGAGAAAGGGGGACCTTGGGCAAAGGCTCTCCGCATGGGAGCCCTCTAAGGTTGGCACACCAACCTGCTCTGCTCTGGGTGGATGGCTAAGCAGGCTACGTGCTCCCAAGGGAGAACCTCGTTCCCTTCATATACGATTCACATGTTCTCCCAGCCGCCTGGACACAGATACACACACTCTCATGAACTCTCGTGTCCCTAATTACTGGGAAGGATGTGCCCAAACCAACACCTGCCCCAAGTAGTCATGTCCTGGCCTAGAGACTACCCTGGGACCAATATGCATGGAGAGCTAAGCACAGCTGCTACCTTCCTCCTCTGCAGCCAGCCGTATCATTTTATCATGAATGGCTGCAAGGGGAAGCGCCACAGAGATGAAAGGAAGGGCTGACAATTGCCAAAAGCTTATTAAAAAACTGTCACTAGGGCCTATGTTTGCTGAAGGTCTGCTAGGACAAGGAGCAGAGAAGGTGTGGGGGGTACGGTGGTCCACAAGACACAGTTCCTGCCTTTGAGCTCACAGCCAGCGCAGAAGACAGACGAGAATATGGACAAGAAGAGAGCAGATGGGAAGCCCTGACGAGCCAGGGTCTTGGTGGGAACAGTATAGCTCATTCGTGTCTCACCTTTGTTCACTGCCCTCTCTGCCTAGAGAGCCCCACAAGCCTGACATGCCACACTGTGCACCATCCTCTTCAGGCCGTTGAGGTACTGCATCTACCCATAAGATAACTATCACTAAATCTGCTCAGTGCTTCCCTCACACTCTCAGTAGAAACTTTGGTTCCTCGTTGGGTGGGTTGGGACAGGAGGGGAGTGGGGGTGTGGCCGAGGGTCCACTGCCGGGTCCTACCCATGCATCTGCCCTGCCTCCCCCCACACAGACAGCATGTGACTTGAGAGAAGGCGGTCTGTTGCGTTTCTAGGAATCTTCCACAGCAAATGAGCTGGGGGAGGAGTGACATGGTGACACCTCCTCAGCTGCAGATGGCATGTGACTCTTCAAAATGCCAAAATGAATGTGCAAGCAGGGAGGTAAGTGAGTCGCAGTTGGGCCAAGAGGTGGCAAGCACAAGGTGACCTGGCCAGCTGGCTTCTACCTACCAAGCAGGGAGCAGACACTGGGGTCTTAGGATAGCTCAGAATGCAGAGTCACCCCAGGTGTCCCTGAAGACCTGGCCTGGGGGAGCTGCTGGGCCAAAAGTGTGCTTGGAAAAACAAACCAACCCACTCAGCTCTGCTCAGAAAAAAAGAGGGAATCAACAAGAACAAGTCATGCCTACGCTGCACATAAACTCTGCTTGGCACAAAAACATGCCTCCAGTTCTGAAATCCTAGGATTACAGGGCCCATTCCCCTGAGCCTGGAAGAAGGCAGGTGGGCTGAATTCTGAAGTCTTCCTTCTCCATGTAGACAGCAACTCTAGAAGGACCAGCCTGCACAGGCTGGAAAGACCTCTATGGTCCAGAAGAGTCTGGAGAACCCCCAGAAAAGGACCTCTCCAGAGAGCCTCTGAAAGCAAGGGCTGGAACTGCCCCTAGGGCCTTTACTCAAAAGTCTGCAGAGAAGAGGGGAGATGAAACTGGTGGAGGAGACCTTCCTGGAGGAAGACTCAAGGCTGGGCTGGTCGCTGCTCGCTGGGGAGGGGGGGATGGGGAGTTCCAAACAGCAGCAGGAGAGTGAGAGAGAGAGAGATCTTGACAGCCCTGAGGGTGCCAGGGTGGAGAATGGGCTGTCTCCCTCCCAGGAATACCACTGGGCCCCCAGGCGGTGAGCCCCGCCCCTCACCGCTGGGAGGAGTTCGAATTCTGCTCCATTTGGAAGAGGCAGGGGGAGGATTATGCAAGGCCTGGCTCCTTGGCACCCCCTAGGAGCACCCCCACTGCCGCCCCCACTCCCTCTGCACGCCTTCCCTCAGCCGCCTCTGCACCTCTGAGCTGCACTTGGAAACCTCTCCCCTCTCGCATCCTTCGTGGGAGAGAAGTTGCTTAGCAGCATAGCAGAGCAGGACGTGCTTATGCAACCTGGAGCAGTATCCAGTGTGGCTACAGGCAAAGGGGGACACACGTGCTGCCCCGCCCTAGATTCCAAAGGAAACATCATCCTGTTTCCCTGAAGACCCAAGTCTCTGGTCAGGAACACGTGGCAGGGGATGCTTGTTTCAACTCAGTAGAGCCTCAGTGTGACAGAAGTGACAGAAAACACATATGAAGAAACTTGAAAACAGTGACTCACTGAGCGTGGGGTCTGAGAAGCAGGAAGACTGTCAAACCCTAAATGTGAGAAGAGACTGGGGGCTAAGGCCTCCCACACAGACCGGGTCCCTCCTCACTGTCAAAGAAGAAAGGGCTCTTTTACTCAGGACCGGGCAGGGCAGCTTAGATTCTCAGGTCCCCTGCCCTCTCCTGCATGAGCTTCAGCAAGCCACCTAGAACCCTGCCTTGGGTCCACTTAGTCCCCCAGCCCCAGAAAGTGCACGCATGCGTGCACTCTCACACACCCTACACCCTATACATAACATGCATGCGTGAGGCAGGGAGCTGATGCCCAAGCTCTGTCCTGCAGCTTCTTACCTTAATGTAGTTGATGAATTCAGTCAGGAAGCTATGGGACTAGAGGAGTAGAGAAATCAGGGTGAGTGTCGCCTTTTAGGGGCCACGGGGGTCTATGCCTACCCACCTGCTTGCCACCTGCATGAGCAGAGCTCCCCATAGTGAGAGATTTGGAGACATGGCCTCTCCTGAGGACGAGGCCTTTGGCCACTAGAGCCTGCTGGGCCTGCTGCCTACCCACCTCTCAATGTCTGACAAGGGTGGCAGGCAAGGAACAATTGGGTATCTGGGATGGGGTGGCAGGCTTGGTGGGCACAGGGATGGGCTTCCCAGGGGCAGCGGGCCCACCTGTTCTTCAGTCATGGTCTCGCCCACACCTTCCTCCTCCACCACGAAGGCTTCCTTCAGTTTCAGGTACTCCTCATGCTCTCGCTGGGCCTGCTCCTCCCGGGCCTTCCTCTCTTCCTCCTCCTGTGGACAAGAGTTGGATACTTTGGGGCGGGTGACCACTCCATCCGTGTTCTGGGCTGTGCTGCCCCCACAGGGCACCAGGGCATACAACCTGGCCCTTTCTCAGGAACACAGTTCCTTCAGGACATTGTTCCTTCAATCCCAAGCTGAGCTGCAGGCAGAGGCCCTTGTTTTCATCAGTTCCATCACCTCCCAGACGCATGCTGTTCAGCCCCCTCACCTTTAAAATTCTGCCAGTGACTTCAATCCACAGTATCTTGCTATCACCTTCCTTCCTCCTCTTCCTGTCTGTTACATCTAAACTTCGTGGACACTCAGGCTACATTTCCTCATCATCCATTCACCCTACCTGCGCACTCCAGTGGCTTCTGATACTCAATTCTGCCAAAACAAGTGCTTTGGTCTCACCCAGGCCCTCCATCCCACCAAATCCAATGGGACAACTGTGCCTCATCACCCTGTCGTCTCGGTGTTGCTGAGAGAGCCAATCATTTCCTCTTCCTTCACTTGGCTGGGACACCCACCCTCTTGGATTTCCTCTTGCTCCTTGGGCCATTCTCCCCACCTCCTCCATTGCTCAGTCCCCTCCTCCATCCTTTTTCCTCAGGCCACCCGGCATGCATCACACAACCATCTCCTTGCCCGTGACCGCCACCGTGGTACCCCTGCCCAAATCTCTCCTTCCATGTGACACACCCACTGGGCCACCTCACAGGCACCTCAAATTGAGTATGTCCAGAAAGATTTTGTGATCTACTCCCCACATGTCCGGTGTTCCTCATGGGTCTCTGGCTCAGTGAGTCACACAGCCATCTGGCTAGCTGGTCAGAAATAAAGTCCTATCTACCACTTCTGCCTTCAACTTCCGGAAAACTTCTCAGTCCATCCATGTCACACCACCACCACCACCACCACCACCACCACAGCTTCTCTCCAAGTTATCCTATTTTCCAGAGTTCTCAGAAAGATTTTTTTAAACCATGTAGCTAAAGTTGGGACAGAGAATATACAAAATAAGCCTGGAGCATCTTGGCAGTGCCAAAAAGTAAGAAAGTACTCAGAAAACAAACAGGTTACATCAAAGGTACACGGGGCCCAGCTGCAAGAGCTCCTGATGACCTACATAATAAAGATAGTACCTGACTGCAACACAAAATAAATATCCATGAGTCCATGTAGATAAAAACAATTAAATTTATACGCAGGGCAGCCCAGGTGGCTCAGCGGTTTAGCACCGCTTCAGCTCAGTATGTGATTCTGGAGATCCAGGATCGAGTCCCATGTTGGGCTCCCTGCATGGAGCCTGCTTCTGTCTCTGCCTCTCTCTCTGTCACGAATAAATAAAATCTTAAAAAAAAAAAATTTATACGCAGAGCAGAAAAGGTAAATCTTCCATACAAAGCAATTCCGGATACTTTGCATACTCATCTCTCAAGGAGGCGGAGAATAACTCCCCATTCCATTAAGTGTGGGCTATGTACAATAACTGTTCCTGTTTCCGAAGAAGTACAGAAAGGAGGGAGTAACATTATAGCGGAGAAATCTGGCAAGTAAAACCGGAGCCAAGCAATCAAGGTCAACATCAGTAATGACAAGACGACAACACATAACCTTCACATGCTGCGTTGAGAATGGCACTTCACCTGTGATCTTCTGAAAAATCCACAACCCCAGTCTCACCATGAGGAAAAAAAATCAACTGAATGCAAACTGAGAAATATTCTACAAAATACTTCTCAGTACCCAATACTCCTCAACACTATCAAGATCATTAAAAGCAAGGAAAATCTGAGAAAATGTCATAACCTGAAGGAGTCTAAAGAGACAGAGTAACTAAGTGTAACATGGTATCCTGGATGTGACTGTGGAGAACTCTGACATTTATGGTCCATCAGACAGGATCAATGTTCAGAAAGGCAGGGATGCCTAGGTGGCTCAGTGGTTAAGCGTCTGCCTTCAGCTTAGGGTGTGATCCTGGAGTCCTGGGATCGAGTCCCACATTGGGCTCCCTGCATGGAGTCTGCTTCTCCCTCTGCCTAGGTCTCTGCCTCTGTGTCTCTCATGAATAAATAAATAAAATCTTAAAAAGAAAATGTTCAGAAAGGTAAAAAACCCTCTCCACTGGGGCACCTAGGTGGCTCAGTGGTTGAGTGTCTGTCTGCCTTTGGCTAGCTCGTGATCCTGGGGTCCTGGGATCAAGTCCTACATCAGGATCCCCACAGGGAGTCTGCTTCTCCCCCTGCTTATGTCTCCGCCTCTCTCTTTGTGTGTCTTATAAACAAATAAGATCTTAAAAAACAAAAACAAAAAACAGCCCTCTCCACTAAGGCCTCCTCTCTGCTGTGCTCTGGCCCATCTGCTAGTGCACCCAAAGTCAGGCTTTCTGCCATCCAGGGCCAGTGAGAGGCCAAAGGCACCAGCGAGGTCTTCCTAACAGGGGCAGCCCTGTATATATACACGTCACACCTTTGTGATGTTCTGATGTGGGCATCGGTTCTCAGAAAGAAAGAAGGAAGCATCCAACAAACAAATGCTCATTAACCACCTCTACCTTCTCTGAGCATCTATCTCCTCCATGCCAGACCCTGAACAGGACCCAGCTCAGGCAGGACCCACCAGCTCTTATGATGACCTTTAACAATTATAAGGCTTTTAGGTTCCAGATTCCACTCCCCTCTCTGACCCCTCTCCGACCCTTCTCCCTCTTCCTTATCCTGTTTCAGCCACTCCAACCATCTCAATTTTCTTTCATTGCTCTGGGCATGTTCAATAAATCACATACACAAAAGTTCCCACCTCACACTTTGCTTTTCAGCAGCAGTTTTATACAGGTTGCGTTTAGAATCCAGGAACCAAATAAACCAGAGCCTGTTCCTGAACCCAGGATGAGTCTGTGGCCCATCTTCTAGGTTAGAGGTGAGGAACTGCATGAGAAGCAAGGCTGCCTGGGCAGGGGTCAGAAGTCAGGAGGGAAGGGTCCATCTCACCTTTTGTTCCTCCTCCAGACGAAGCCGCTCCTCCTCTTTCTTCCACTCTGCCTCACGCTGGGACTCAAGGCGTTTCCGCTCCTCACGCTCAGCCTCCTCTGCCTGGAAAGAGGCCTCCATTGGGAGCACATCCCCATCCCCAGCTAGAGCTTTCCAACCTCACAAACAGGCCACAGCAGGCAATGACTGGGTCAGACCACGGACCAAGGCTGTAGGAGACAGTCAGGCAAGCAGCATGCAAAGAGCCCAAGAGGAGGGCCTGACACAGGGAACAAGGAAGGCAGGACCCTTTCCCATTTCTCAGAGCTGCACCCCAACCCTTCTGCTTGCCTCACGCTGGGCTTTTCGCGCCTGTTTCTCCTCTAGTTTCCGTAGTTTCTTGGCTCCAATTTTCCCTGACAGGTGACTTTCCACCGGCTTCTCAATACTTTCTTCCTCCTGGGCTGCATACAGTCCAAAAAAGGCATTTCAGGTCCTGGAGAGGGCTGATGATGATGGGTTCATCCCCTGCCTCATCTCTCTCCGTATGGTGGCAAATCCCTTCTCCCATCTGTAAATATCACTAGCCCAGCTCTGTCCTCCAAAGACATCTACCATGAATGCAGAAATTAACACTCTGAGTGTGTGTATGTGAGAGTGTATAAAGAGTGTGTATGGGATCCCTGGGTGGCGCAGCGGTTAGGCACCTGCCTTTGGCCCAGGGCGCGATCCTGGAGACCCGGGATCGAATCCCACATCGGGCTCCCGGTGCATGGAGCCTGCTTCTCCCTCTGCCTGTGTCTCTGCCTCTCTCTCTCTCTCTCTCTGTGACTATCATAAATAAATAATAATAATAATAAAAAAGAAGTTATAAAAAAAAAAAGAGTGTGTATGTGTTGAGGGTAGAGGATTAGGTGGGAGAATGGTAAGGGAATTATGGGGCAAGGGAACAGATAGTAACTTTGGATGCTGCATAGCCACAAAAAGGGAGGTGTCAGGTTCCAATATCTGAGTGTCTGAAAATCTCAGGCAGGGATGTTTGGGCTTGCAGAGTTCTCTGGTTTGTCTCTGAGCCAAACCTCCTGGGAAGGCTGGCCTCATGGGGAAATGTATCCCTGCCTCATATCTGAATCTGTCCTCACTGCAGTCAGGAACTGCAGTGGGCTCTGGCCTCAGCCCCTGGTCAAAAAGACAGCTCCAACCCCAAGACTACCTAAAATTAGGGTCAGCTAAAAGTTAAAGACCTGTTGGGGCACCTGGGTGGCTCAGCTGGTTAAGCACCCACTCCTAATTTTGGCTCAGGTCATGATCTCAAGAACCCCTTAGCCCTTCCAGCTTGTAGAGTTTGCTTGAGATACTTCCCCCCTCCCCTTTCCCTCTCCCTTTCCCTCACTCCTGCCCCTGCATGGGCTCTCACCAGGCATGTGCGCATGCACACTCTCTCTCTCTTTCATATAAGTAAGTAAGTAAATAAACAAATAAATAAATGGTGCCCAGGTGGCTCAGTTGGTTAAGTACCTGCCTTCGGAGCAGATGTAATCCCAGAGTCCCAGGACTGAGCCTCACATAGGAGCCCTTGCTCAGCAGGGGATCTGCTTCTCCCTCTCCCCTTTTCTACTTGTGTTTTTTCTCTCTCTCTCAAATAAAAAAATAAAATCTTCAAAACAAAACAAAACCTGTTGATGATCGAGCAGCAGAAATGTCTGATCCCAAGTCTAAGACAAGAGGGATGGCACTACAGTGCCTCCTTTTTGAGCCAAAGGGACTAATTCCCCAAAGTAGAAGGGTAAAAGGCCCAAATGCCCCTTCCTCAGGCTCAAACCAAGAGAAGATATATTTTTCCCCCACAATCCCAGGGGCTCTGTTGGTCTGCCAGGGATATGGAAGCTATGTCAACAATATGTCTCTATCTCCAAATTCTTTCTCTAGGGTTACACATGACCTCACTTCAGAAGCTCCTGGCTAGGCACTCTGGCCCTAGCGTGAGGCTCTCAGATAATGCATGTGCCCATACCAGTAAGGTGTTGGGATATAAGAAGTGGTCTGAGGAACTCTCTAGGTCAATCTGAAGACCCTACCCTCTTACTTAGACACTGAAAGCCATGAAGGAAGAGGGGGCTGGCCCAATGGAACAGGGGTCAGGGTCCAGAATTGCTGCTCTCTGTGATCAAAGGATGTGTCCCAAGTCTCCCCTCCCCTAACTCTATCCTGTGGCTCCCAAACATGTTTCTTATATTGTACCTTCACACCCCACTCTTCCACCCAACTTTGGAGGTCCCCTCATGCCCGAAACCAGCCCCTGTCTCCTCCAGGCCGGGCCCCTCTCACCTGGGATAATGACCTCCTCCTCATTCTCCTCCACCTCTGCCCAGGCAACACGCTGGGCTCGACGCTGGGCCTGCAGACGGCTGCCCAGGTCCCTCCGGCGCCGGGGCCTGCCCCCGGCTCTCTGCTCCTCAGGCTCCAGGGGCCGAGGCTGGGCCACTGAGCCTGCTACTACGGGCAGCTCCTCATTGTGCAATGGGTCTTGGCCAGCTGTAGGGATGAGAGGAACAAAAAAACTGTCTAGCAGCTCAACCCACCTGATGTCAGACGACTAGCACCCTGGAACTCAACTTCCTCTGGACTCCATCTGCCCAAAGCACAAAGCCTAAATTTCTCAGATCAAAGAGGCCTTTATAACCCAGACTCACGCCTTGGTCCTAATGCAAGAAGATCACCAGTTCACCCTTGACTTTGTTGATACCTTTCCAGCTGGTATGTCAGAAGACTACCAGCCTACAAGAGGAGATGAAGCCCTACCTCCTCCAGGAAGCTCACCCTGACTTCTCCAGACCACATCTGCATGCCTACTGCAAGACTGCATTTATTTCTTCCCTAAAACCACCTGCCGTAGTTTTATAAAGCATCCCAACAGGGAGCACAGCTGGGAGCTGAGTCTTCCCTTTCAAGAAGATTTCTTGGCTATCTACCTTACTTCAGCTTTCTCTCCCCTGCACTTAGGAGCATGGAGGTGCTCTGAAGTTGCTTGTGGGCTCAGAGACGAGGAGAGATGTACACACAAACCTACCGACTGACAAGAAATAGAGGATGCAGGGTGACAGGCATATCTGTTCTGTACCATGGCAAAAGACACGGGCTCCTGGTCGGGGTGCAGAAGAGGGAAGAGGTTGCATTGGTGCTGTCTTTGAGGGGATAGGAAAGAGCTTCAGGGAGTTACAGCTCGTGAGTAGACACAAAAGACTCGGTGCTCCCTTCTTGGCACCTGCTCTGGAGCCAGCCTGGGTAGGACGGGACACCCCTGCGGTCTCTGCTAGGGGCGCACAAGGGGACAGCCCCAGTGAGGGATGGGAGAATGTCCGTCAGGAGATGCGGGGGGTGGGGGGGCGCGAGGCGAGGAGGGAGGAGGGGGGCGGGGTAGGGAGGAGCCGAGAAGGGGATTGGAGCGAGGCTCTCTCTGAGGCTGGGAGAAAGGTGTAGGCGCCGGGCCATCCCGTCCGGGAGTAGGGCTGCGGCACCGCAGCTAGCCGCCGGCTCCCCGACGCGCAGGTACGCGCACGCGCGCAGCTGGCCTGAAGCGCGACGAGCGCGATTCCGCGCAGAGCTTTCCGTCAGCCCAGCCAGCAGGCCGGCGCATGCGCAGGAGCCGCGGTGCGACGGCCTACAAAGCCTCAGGAGGCCAAAGAACGCGGCCCCACCGGCCCTGGAGCGGCGGCATCTCCTACCTGCTGCTGTCCGGCCCCGGCTGCGAGTCAGAAAAAAGATAAGGCCGACAAGCAAAGCCGCCGCCACCAGGTATACCACGGGGGTCACCATGACGAGGGCTTCCAGTCTGAACCCGCGCGTCCACCCAGGCCCCGGATCTCCCGGGCCCCGCCCAACGCCCGCTTGGCTCCTCCCACCACAGGCCCCGCCCACCCAGCGGGGCCCCGCCCAGGCCGCACACTCCAGACGGACGCCTCCGTTTTCTAAAAGGAATTTGGGGGGCAGACGCATACTCATAAATGAAAATTATCGCAAACGATTTTATGCGGTGCAACATTTATACATGTTTTTAAAAAGCGTTAAGCAATATCAGCGTATTTATGTAAACACATGTAGAAAAAGTACAAAAAATGCGTAGGAATGATACACATCAACTTCAGGATGGATGTTATGAAGAGGAACAAGGATTAATGGGATTAAGGGCAGAGCTTTGCCTGTATCTGTGACATATAATTTCTTTAGGAGAGGGGAGGGGAAGAGACCAAATCTCATATTTATTTTGGTTTTCAAGTCTTCTATTTAAATAAATTGTGATATAGTTTTGGGACCAGACCTGCAATTTTAGAACTATTTTAGTATAAAATTAGCCTTATTAGACTAATACAAGAATTAGTAACCCAGTTTTCCAGAATAAACACTCAAAATTTAAGTACCCACAGGGAATTTAAATTTCCCTGTTTTTTAACTTAAATTAGCCAACATAAATTAGTTTCAGATGTGTTGAGTGATTTATCAGTTGCATGTAATACCCAGTGCTAATCACATCATGTGTCCCCCCCTTAATGCCCATCACAGAGGTACTCCATCCCCCTCACCCACCTCCCCTCCTTCAACTTAGTTAACAGTCTCATGGGTTTTCTCCCTGATGACTTCCTATTGAGTTTTCTCTCCCTTACCCTGTGATCCTCTGCACTTTTTCTTATATTCCACATAGGAGTGAAACCATACAACTGTCTTTCTCTAAGTTATCTCAGTTCCTCCGTTCCATCCACATCAATGTAAATAAATGGTAAGTATTCATCCTTTCTGATGTCTGAGTAATATTCCATTGTGTATGTATATATATATATCTCACATATTTATTCACTCATCTGTCAATGAATTTCTCTTTAATTCTTAAGAATTATTTAGAAACTAGGAACTAATTATACCTCAGCAAAGTTGTTTGGGGAAAAAAAAACAGGACAGAATATAAACTCAAAATTTTTGAAAAAGCAAATAGCAACCACTGGGAATTTGCTGTAACAGCAATATGAAACTTTGTGTGCGTGTGTGTAACACAAAGATCCAAGGACAAACGGTATGAAGTGGAAGATTTGAAAAAAGATGGCACCATGTGAGCATCTCAATATTTGTTAAACTGGAATAATGGGAACTTCTGCATCTATTTTATTATTTTCTCTAACTCTGGAATATTTCATAATTTACATTTTTGGGGGCACCTGGGTGGTTCAGTGGTTGAGCCTCTGCCTTTGACTCAGGTTGTGATCCTGGGGGTCCAGGGATGGAGTCCCTGCATCAGGCTTCCCACAGGGATCCTGCTTCTCCCTCTGCCTATGTCTCTGCGTCTCTCTGTGTGTCTCTCATAAATAAAATCTTAAAAAAAAAAAAAACCTTACATTTTTAAATTTTAAGCAAGCAAATAAGCCAGGATGGGTGAAATGAAAATAGCAAATTTCAAAATTATTAAAATTGGGTAATAGGTATATTTGGGCTCATTATAGTGCTCTTTTCTATTTTTTGTTAAGTTTGAGATTTCCCATAATAAAAAGTTTTATTAAAAACTAAAAATTAGGGGATCCCTGGGTGGTGCAGCGGTTTGGCGCCTGCCTTTGGCCCAGGGCGCGATCCTGGAGACCCGGGATCGAATCCCATATCGGGCTCCCGGTGCATGGAGCCTGCTTCTCCCTCTGCCTACGTCTCTGTCTCTCTCTCTCTCTCTGTGACTATCATAAGTAAATAAATAAAAATTAAAAAAAAAAAAAAAAAAAAAAAAAAAAAAAAAAAACTAAAAATTAGGGGATCCCTGGGATTGAGTCCCACGTCGGGCTCCCTGCATGGAGCCTGCTTCTCCTTCTGCCTGTGTCTCTGCCTCTCTCTGTGTGTCTATCATGAATAAATAAATAAAATCTTAAAAAAAAAAAAACTAAACTAAAAATTAGGGACTCCTGGGTAGCTCAGTGGTTGAGCATCTGCCTTCGACTCGGTCTGATCTTGGGGCATCTGCGTGGCTCGGTGGGTTAAACATCTTACCTGCAGCTCTGGTCATGATTCCAGGGTCCTGGCATTCAGCCCTGTGGGCTCCCTGCTCAGCAGGGAGTCTGCTTCTCCTTCTCTCTGCCCTCTACCACGTATATGTTCTATCACTTGCACTCTCTCTCTCAAAAAAAAAACAAAAACAAAAACAAAAAAAAACCCCAAAAACCAAAACCAAAAACAACCACTACATTCAGACCACATTGCCCCATCAGACTGCCTGAACTTCAGGACTACCTAAGGACAATGCGTTTTGGCCTATGCAATATCTTGCTATGGTAAGGTCATTGAGCAAAGGTTTTTTGATATTCCCTGACAAATCCTAGGGTCTACAAGATTTTGAGATTATCAGGAGACAAGAACATTAAGCAAAATAACTCATCCAGGCACTGAGAGACCTCTGACTTGAGTTTCCTCTGTCAGGGATTTCCTCACCAGGAGAGAGGGGCCCTGAATCTGCCCTTGCTGTTAGTCTGTGCTTGCTGAGTCCCTGGAGGAAGGAGACAGGTGGCTTGTTCAATGGGGGTGTCAGCAGTGGATCAAGGCCTGTCACAGGTGGGTCTGCTGGGGGTACTTTCTACCCTTTGATACTGTGGTGGAGGGGAAGACTTTCTCCTCTGCCTCTGGTCCTTCTACCTGGACTTACAATCAAATTGACATGAGACAGATTAAGAGGAGAAAATCAAATTTAATAGGTGTGTGTAAACGGAATCCACGAAGACAAGATTCCAATGACAATGAAGCAACAGGATGCTTACAAGAACTAAGGAGAAGGGGTAGGGGCTCGAGCATACAAAGGGGAAAAAACTCATTAGCAAGAAGGTGAAAAGGGATGTTTGGGAAACAAGGTTGCTCCATTATGCAGATAATTACTTCATGGTGTGTGGGTGTGTGTCTGTTAATACTTTTCTTCCAGTTACAACCTCTCCAATGTAAATTTTTGCAGTTATGGTGGAGGCAAGAGCCTTTCCTGCATCTGCTGTTTTTATTACTTTTAACTCAAAATAATCTTTATGCCAAAGGGGCACATATTGAGGTATCTCATTCTGCACTCCTCCACTGTGTTCGGGATGCAAAGATCTGGCTGAGGGAGCGGGCATGGAGAAGGCATGATGGATGCGAGAAGGTGTAGGGATGAGGGAATGAGGGAGTTGAAATACTAAGGTCCCAAGCCTGGAAGATGGGTGTAAAGACCTGGCTTGCTTTAGGCTGTGCTAAATTTAAATTCAGAGGCAAGTAGTCATCTAAAAAGAAAATAATTTCAAAGATACAGAGAACAGATTGGTAGTTGGGTGCTGGGAGAATGGGTGAAGGAGGTTGAAAGGCATAAACTTCCAGTTATAAAGTAAGTAATCCTGGAGAGGTACAGCGTGGTAGCATGTTGACTGTAGTTAACAATATTGTACTGCATATTTGAAGGTTGCTGAGAGAGTAAAATCTAAAGGTTCTCATCACAAGAAAAAAACAGGTAACTATGTAAAGTGATCGATGTTAACCAGACTTACTGAGGTGAATGCTTGCAAGTGTATACAGATACCAAATTATAAGCCGTACACTGAAACTAACATAGCGTTATATGTTAGTTACATCTTAATTTAAAACAAATTCCTTTTTTAATCCACAAAGTAATCAGAGCTGGCGGGCAAGGAAAGAACGGAGTGGGGCTGGAGGTGAGGTCAGGATAAAGATCCGGATTTGCAGCCCCTGCCCAGAAGGACACAGCTCTCGCAGGTAGATGTGGAGGTGCCCGCGGAGAAGGCGAACCGCCCAGAGCACCGGACAGCAGCTCATTACCGTGCAGGTTCTTTGCTTCCCTCGATGCCCCCTTCCCAGAGAGGGGAGAAAGCAGAGGTGGGGCGGGTGGCTGCAGTGGTCTCTTCTGGTCTTCGAAGAGACGTCCCCTCGGCGGAAGGGCATGGTCTCAACGCGCTCGACCGCCAGTCTCGGGAAGACCCCGCCATTCCGGCGCAGACGGAATCCAGAGTTCCTGCTTCTGGGAATCTTGTGGCTAGCACTGAGGACGGGAATGGCCGGGCCGTTCTCCCTTCTAGCGCTCGGGGCCCCAGGCTGCTCAAGCGGCGTTCCCCAGGGTCTGAGCAGGGAAGCCGGATGCCCAGCGGACCCCGGGCTGGGGCCCTACGCCGGAAGCTGCGCCGCCGGGTTCCGCGTCAGCGGAAGTGCCTGCCACTCGAGGCAAAGGGCTTCCGGTGGGTCGGCTTGGTAATCGGAGTCAGCATGGCAGCCCCCTTGGCGGGGAAAAAGATCGTGTTTGTCACCGGGAACGCCAAGAAGCTGGAGGAGGTGCCAGGAGGGCGCGGGAGGCCGACCAGTGGCGGCTGGGGTAGCGCGTGGTAGGGGCCCCTGGGGATCGGGCGGAGAAGCAGCCTCCAGGCGGAGTGCGCATGGAGGGGCGGCCCCGGGCGCGTGGAACAGGCTGGGCCGCGCTGAGTGAAACGGCCGTGCGTGCAGTGGGGACGGCCGGTGGTTGGCCTTGATAGAGCTAGGGCGTTGACAAATCCGGCCGTGCGAGCGCGGAAGCTGCGGGAGCCAAAGGAGTGCCAGGTCCTCAGTACCTGTCCCAAAGATCCCCGATTAGGCTGGACCCCAAACCGGTGCTCTTGACACAACTCTGGAGCTGATCCAGACCCCAATGCCGACCTGGGGTGGCAGGGGTCAGACAGAGCGTGGGACGGGCAGCAAAACTGGGCGGTCCACGCCCCACCACTGTCCAGAAATGTGATCCTCAACCTCCTTCCTCTTCTGTGAAATGGGGATGATTTGGAAGATCTTTTTCACAGCGAAGAAGGCAAAAAAAAAAAAAAAAAAAAAAAAATCCAAAGTTCCTGCTTCTGGGAATTTTGTGGCTAGCAGTGAGGATTCTGCGGGTGGATTGATAGCCTTTGGGTGCAAGTAATAGAGACACACGGGGAACTCATGTAAACCACCAGGTGACTCTTATGGGAATACCAGTGTAAGGATGTCCCCCCAGGACTTGAGTGTCCCAAGGGCCTACCTTGCCTTTGTAGTTCTCTGAATGCTCATCCCTTTCCTAGTAAGCGTTTTTCTGCTTACTTCCCTCCTGGTGGAGTGGACAGTGAGGCTTCTGCCATACATTAGCTCTCACTAGCCTTGCTTGGGAAAAGGGTTTGTCCGTGCTCATTTATGGCCAAGAGGTGGAGGTGGGTCATGGTGCAGAATTGTGTTGACATCCACTAGGTATGTCTGAGGCAGACGAGTGGGACTTAGTCATTAGGGTACCAACCTCTTGTTTCGTCACAGCATGGCACTTCTGTGCCAGTACAGGGTGTCCTACTCAAGAACCAGAGCCCTGGGCTGATAAAAAGTTTGGGATCCTGAGGCCGGGCTAGGCCAGTCTAACAGACAAGTAGTGCCACCCTGAAAAGAGCCCCATGCAGGATAGTGGATGCCCGGTTCCCAAACCCGTCTCTGGTTGCGAATGTGGCCACCTACATTTTAAGGGGCTAGAATGCCCAGAGGAGGCTTACTGGAGAAGATGAACTTGAAGTTGTCTTAGAACAGGGTGTCTTAACTCTTTATCTCATAGTCTTCCTTTTTTTTTTCTTTTTTTTTGAGATTGATTTATTTATTCATAAGAGACAGACTGAGAGAGGCAGAGACATAGGCAGAGGGAGAAGCAGGCTCCATGCAGGGAGCCTGATGTGAGGCTTGAACCCAGGATCCTGGGATCATGACCCAAGCCAAAGGCAGGTACTTAACCAACTGAGCCACCCAGTTGCCCCTATCTCATAGTATTCCATTGACAGGCTGATGAAGGGCGGCCCCAGTGGCGCAGCGGTTTAGTGGCGCCTGCAGCCCAGGGCGTGATCCTGGGGACCCTGGATCGAGTCCCACGTCAGGCTGTCTGCATGATGCCTGCTTCTCCCTCTGCCTGTGTCTCTGCCTCTCTCTCTCTCTCTCTCTGTCTCTCATCTCTCTATGTGTCTCTATGAATGAATAAATAAAATCTTTAAAAAAAAAAAGACAGGCTGATGAAGCCTATGGACCCTTTTTCAGGAAAATATTTTTAAATGTACAAAGTAAAATACATGCAATTATAAAGGAAATTCTCTTAAAATACAATTCTCAATGTAAATATTTGTGATCTAGTTAGCATATGCTTTATTAATGTATTAAAGGAGTCAGTCTACCCATGTGTGTAGTTACTATAATTTTAAAATAGGGTTGAAAATATTTTGAGAGAATCTACTACAGCTGTAATGAGATACATCTGTGATTTTAATGGATTGAAAGGTTACAGGAACTGCTGATGCTATTTGGTTTTTCATATTCACAACTGAAAGAGATGCTAAATTCAACTTGGGTTTAGTGATAATAAAGGCATTTTTTTCCCCCATCTGGGTTCATAGGCCTCTTGAATTCTGGATAACCCCTCATGGAGAATTGCCAGAATAGGAGATTATGTAGAGTTTTAGGGAGCATGGAGAAGGGATGAGGGTATTTTGGGTGGGGATTTAACATTAGCAGAGAGACCTAAAGTAGGAGGGGTAGGAGACTGAGGAATTGGGGGAGCTGACCTGCTAGAGTGGGACCATGCAGTCTGTAGTGAGGCCCCTGGGCCTAACTTGCTAAGCTTTAGGGGGCTGGCAGGATAGTTACCTAAAGAAAAAGGTGGGTGACAGCTTCTGTAGTAACAGGGAATTGTAACAAATGGTGATAAATATTCTTTCATTTTGGAACAGGTCATTCAGATTCTGGGAGATAAGTTTCCATGCACTTTGGTGGCACAGAAAATTGACCGTATGTTTGTCTTTTGTTTTATTTTTTGAAAGATGGTTTGATTTCTGTTTCCCTGTGACCTGACTCTCTTTGTATATGTTTCTCCAATAAGTGCCGGAGTACCAGGGAGAGCCTGATGAGATTTCCATACAGAAGTGTCAGGAAGCAGCTCGCCAGGTGCTTGCTCCTTACGTGTCCCATACTTGCCCCTCTTGTCCTGGTGGCTTCTGGGTGCTGTGCCTGCTGGGCTCAGCAGAGAATAATAGGGTGGGCACAGTTGGTCATAACTTCAAGGACCTGTCCAGGCCTAGCTAGATTGGAGTCAGTTAATGTCGACCCAGGAATACTACCTTTCTTTCTCCACCTTTACTGCCTAATTCTCCTAGATGAGCACTTGTGTGCGCTCACACACACGTACACATGCACACACTTGTCTCCAACTTCAGATACATATATTCCAATGCCTACATTCTCTCCACACACATCAACCCCTGCACTCACACATCTCTGGAATTGGGAAAGAGCACTTTATGGAGAGTCACAGTGTCTGAGTGTGAATCCCACTGCTCTTGCTGTGCCTGGAGTAAGCTTTACAATCTGCCAAGTTTTTGGTATTCCTATCTGTAAAATGAGGATAAGAGATTAGCCAAGGGCTGTTTTCTATAGCTGTTAACTGCTACTACTATGGATCCCAATTAGCCACGGGTCTGGCCCCAGCTGGGGTGGCCTGAAAATTCAGGTTCAGGGCAGGGACTACTCTTGGTCACAGGTCCCAGGCTCTGCTCCCTTGTGTTGCAGGTACAGGGGCCTGTACTGGTGGAGGACACCTGTCTGTGCTTCAACGCCCTTGGGGGCCTCCCTGGCCCCTACATGTGAGTGGTCCCTGACCCCCTTGCAGGGCCCTGGCCACAAGATCACCCAAACTTTGAACTGATTGGTTACCTGATATTGTGGGTCATTCATGGCCTTGGTGTCAATACAACATTTCACATTGTCCTGAGGAAGGATTAGGGATTCGGGAGAGGCATGCCTTTCTTTCTTTTGTAAAGTGTGAGAATGTGATTGTGTAATTGGAGATGGGCAAATGGAACCCCCACTCCCCTCCCCTAGAGAAATCCATTCATGGCAGATCAATTTCAGGAAAAAGGAAATAAGGAAGTTGATATCTGAAAATGGATTTCTTTAAAACTGTCCAATGCCCTGGACATCCTCAGATGGTCTTTGTGTGTCTCTAGGGTACACATATCTCCACTTTAAATATTCCTTGCTGGGGTTGGAAGGCATGTGCACAGAGGTGCTTTTTGGGTTTTGGGTATGTTTAGTTTGAACTTCTGGATTGCCAGTATGTTTGCCAAGGCAACAGCACCCATATGTATTGCTCCATATCCTCACCAGCACTGAGTATTGGGACTTCAGTGTTCTGTAGTGTAGGGAATGTGAAATGTTACCACATTTGGTTTGGATTTGCATTTTCCTAATTACCAATGAGGTTAAGGCCTTAATAGGTTTTATTGATTTTTCTGTGCATTGCTTGTTTACCTCCATCCCTTTTTCTATTGGGTTATTTCTCTTCATTTTGAGCTAAGACATTATCATGCCCCTTTGGGGGGGGGAGGTGCAGCCTGGAGAAGATGGTAGGAAGATCTGTCTGCTCCTGGTGTCTGACTCACCTTTATTTCTCTTGCAGAAAGTGGTTTCTGGAGAAGTTAAAGCCTGAAGGTATTAAGCTCCTTTATTTCTTCCTTTATCTGTTGGGAATTGAGAATCCAGAAGTGGTCCAGGGGAGGGGTCCCAACTAGTAATCAGGAATCTCAGGTTCCAGCCCCCACCACGGAGCCTGTGTTCCACCTCAGTTTCCCCATCTATAACCTGTGGCTTAGACTTTCCCCACATACCTGGCTCCAGGGAGCGCTGAGATATGTAAAGAGTGGATGGGAAGGGTGTTGGGGGCTGTGAGTTTGAAAGGCTGCAGTTGATTCTGGCTGAGAGAGCTAGTCCTACTGACTGCTAGCCTGTCTGCCTCAACCAGGGCCTGGCCGAGGGGGTGGGAGCTAGCTGCCTCTCTGGGGCTCTGACAGTGCATACCCTGTCACAGTTGTGGGCCAAAATGTTCCCTCCTTGGGTAGTTGTAAAAACACTTTAGGTTATGGAGCTTTTCAGACATGTAATAGAAGAGAATCTATCTGATAACATGTATAAGCTCCCCAAATTTGGTGACTACCCCTCCAGGACCTCAGGGGTGGGGAGTAAGGCTGGGAGTTGAGCTGAACAGACATCACTATACTCCTCTTGCAGGTCTACACCAGCTCCTGGCAGGGTTCGAGGACAAGTCTGCCTATGCACTTTGCACTTTCGCATTCAGCACGGGGGACCCCAGTGAGCCAGTGCGCCTGTTCAGGGGCCAGACCTCCGTGCGTACCTACTGTGATTCCCCCATGTGCCGCCAGAGGGTGCTGCGGCACGAGCCAATGGCACAGGGCCTAAGGCAGGAGGGTGGTGGGAAGGGCCCTGGTGGCCAGTTAGTTCCCAGAGCTTTGCCCAGACATGCCCCTGGGCATCACACCTAGAAGTGCAGTCGGTCCTGAAATCTATCTGACCTCTGAGGCTGGCGTTTCAGGGATACACACTGGCTCATGGCTGTTGAGGGCTGGCATGGCCAGAGCTCTGCGCTGTGTGCCTTCCTAAGAAGCAGACATGAAAGCTGAACAGAACTACATGGACAACCCAGTTTTTTTTCAGCTCACATTTTATCCAAGTGCTGAGGTTACGGCTTCTCGTAAGAATCTCCCATCCTTCCAATTTTTCACGTTCCTGTAGAATCTTACTTTCCTCTGCTCATTCCTTCCCTAGCTACCCTTCACCACAGCCACGTCTGCCTGTCAGACCCTTGTGTTCAGTCACTTCTCCCAGAGTGCACACCACCCTCAGAGCTGGCCTGCTCCCCACCCCCAGCACAGCCATTCCCACCTTGTGCCTTCTGGCACATCACTCCTCCGCCAGTCCCTTCTGCTCATGATAAAATCCAGAGTCCTGAGTAGCCTACAGAGTCCTACCCCAGAGGCTCCACTGGGGGTTGTCCACAGACATTTCGTGATGCCCTGCTTGGTTAATGGTTCTTTTTTGTTTTTAAGATTTTATTTATTTATTCATGAGAGAGAGAGAAAGAGGCAGAGATCTAGGTAGGGGAGAAGCAGGCTCCCCACAAGGAGCCCGATGTGGGACTGGATCCCAAGACTCTGGGACCATGCCCTGAGCCAAAGGCAGATGCTCAACCCCTGAGCCACTCAGACATCCCTTTTTTTTTTTTTAATAGTGGTAAAAAATAATAATAAAAATTACCATCTTCACCATTTTTAGGTGTTCGGTACAGTAGTATTAACTATATGTGCATTGTTATGCAACAGAGCTCAAACTTTTTCCATCCTGCAAAATTGAAACTATACCTATAGAACAAAAACTCCCCTTTCCCTCTCCCCACCAATCCCTGGCAACTGCCATTCCACTTCTATGTCTAAGAGTTTGGCAACTTCGGACCCCTCATACAATTGGAATCTTTCATACAGTATTTGTCTTTTTGTGGCCAGCTTATTTCTTGGCATGATGCCCTTCCAAGGATCATTTGTGTTGTAGCTTGTGACAGAGTTTCTCCTTTTTATTGCAGCTGAGTAACATCCATTTTATGTATATACCCATTTGTTTTGTCCATTTATCTGTTGATGGACATGTAGATTGCTTCCACATTTGGCCATTGTGAATAATGCTGCTATGAACGTGGGTGCGCCAGTTATCTCTTGAAATCTTGTGTTGGGTTCTTTTGGATATATACCCAGAACCAGGATTATTGGGTCATACATAATTGCTGGGTTGAATATAGTCATTTGCTACTTTCACAAAAATATTCTTTAAAAAAATCAGAAGTGTGAGCAACCACAGTCCTATCCCTGCTGATGGGGCCTGGTCATTGAGGTGACCCACTATTAGGGTCCCCACTATGCCTAATTGTCTCCCCAGCTCTGGCTGCTTCATGTACTTTGTTGCTTCCCAGCCTCTGCTTTACCTGAGGTGGCTTTGTTTCTTTTTGTTTTGTTCTCACTCAAGCTTTATAAACCCAGTCACACTGTCCGTTCAACAATACGTATGCTGAAGCCTTGCCCATCTTGGGTCCCAACAGCAGCTGTGTCCTCCACCTGGAATGTTCTTGCCCATCACTTTATGTCGCCAAAGTATCTCCTCAAAGCATCTCCTGAGTTCCCCATCTGGGTCACTCCATCCTGTTATTCCTGAGCTAAGCTCCCTGTTCCTTCTAAGGCACTTTGCATTTTGTAATTGTTAATTTGTTTACTAGTGAAAAGCCTGTTTTGCTTAAGAGGTCCATTTGATGAGGGCAGGGCCAGGTTTGTTATGATCCCAGTGCTGAGAGCACTACCTGCCCCACTGTGGATGTTCAAAAACCCTTTGTGGTGTGGATGAGGTCCAGAGTGGCTCAGTAATGGGCCTCAGTCACGTAGCTCCTCCCCACCAGCAATAGCAGAATCTGCCTTGGTTTGAACAAGGTGGCAGTTTTGTGGCTAAACCCCATTTTCTTCCCCTTCCTTATATACTTAAAAAAAATTTTTAGGGCAGCCCCAGCGGCCCAGCGGTTTAGTGCCACCTTTAGCCCAGGGCGTGATCCTGTAGACCTGGGGTGGAGTCCCACGTCAGGCTCCCTGCATGGAGCCTGCTTCTCCCTCTGCCTGTGTCTCTGTCTCTCTCCCTCTCTCTGTGCCTCTCATGAATAAATAAATGCAATCTTTATTTTTTTTTATTTTTATAACATTTTATATAACTCATAAAACAGTGCTTGTATAAAAATTCACACAAAGTTGCTAGAGAGCATACAGTTTCCAAAAATGTCCTGGGTTTGTTTTGTTGGTTTCTTTTTGTTGTTGTTGTTACATTCAGTTTTCTAAGGATGCACTCAAATCAATGGTAAGATGCAGACATTATGTGGTATTTCATTATATTTGGTAAAACTATGCTCATTGTTTTGTCTCCTTAAATACAATCTTTAAAAAAAAATTTTTTTTTTTTTAAGATTTTACTTATTTGGGATCCCTGGGTGGCTCAGTGGTTTGGTGCCTGCCTTTGGCCCAGGGCGTGATCTTGGAGACCCGGGATCGAGTTCCACATCAGGCTCCCTGTGTGGAGCCTGCTTCTCCCTCTGCCTGTGTCTCTGCCTCTCTCTCTCTCTCTCTCTCTGTCTCTCATGAATAAATAAATAAAACCTTTAAAAAAAATTAAAAAAAAAAGATTTTACTTATTTGAGAGAGCACGTGTGCATAAGCAGGGGAAGAGGCTGAGGGAAAGGGAGAAGGAGAAGCAGACTCCCTGCTGAGATGGGCTAAATCCTGGATCCCAGGATCATGACCTGAGCTGAAGGCAGACATTCAACCAAGCCACCCGGGTGTACCTCCCTTGTATTTTTTAAATTTTTATTTTTTAACCTTCATGGCAACATGACATCTCATGGTGTTGAATTAAATTGGTTCTCTTGGTAACATTTTCCTGTTGGAATTTGCCTATTATAGTCAGTATTTACTGAACTCATTGATGTATTGGACAGTATGGTAAATAATTTGTTTCTTCATTTAATTGTTAGAGCCTCAGTTGCATTTTGAGAAATGTAGCAATTTATTTCACACTTAACATAATAAAAATGAGTAGCAGGCATAGGGCTTGTCTGTATAGTTCAGGGCCTCATAACTTCCTTTTTTTTTTTTTTTTTTTACGATTTTATTTGCTTATCTGACAGAGAAAGGGCACAAGCAGGGGGAGCAAGAGGGAGAGGGAGAAGCAGGCTCCCTGCAGAGCAGGGAGCCCCACACAGAGCTCCATCCTAGGACCCTGAGATCATGACCCAAGCCAAAGGCAGACGCTTGACCGACTGAGCCCCTCAGGTGCCTCGTCATAACTTCCTAGGAAGAGAAAATGTTTTCTGTCAGTTTTTCCAAGCTGACTCTCTTCTTCAGTGAGTTCACAGTTTGTCAAGCTGTAGAGATGGAGAGCAGCTCCAGGGACACCAGTGGGCTGAGCATGTTTGTGGTTTTCTTTGTGTGTGTGTGTGTGTGTGTGTGTGTGTGTGTGCATGTGCGTGTTTACGTGTGCGATGGGAGAGGGTTGTCCCACTGTGTTTTATTTATGTACTTGGTAAACATTTTCAGGTACCACGGACCTCTTGAAACCACATATTTTGAGTAAATGGGGCTTAGCCAAATACATAACCTGACCAGACTCCCAACTGGCTACCACCCTCCTCCCAAGCCAACTACTGCATGTTCAGTGACAGACCTGTCCCCCCCCTTTTCCTCTGGCAGGGCCGGATTGTAGTGCCTCGAGGCTGCCGAGACTTTGGCTGGGACCCCTGCTTTCAGCCTGATGGATATGAGCAGACGTAAGGAGCCACATTTTCCTCCAGGGATATGGGGTTGGGAGAACCACGGTTGGGGCTGGCTCAGCACCCAGTCCAGGTGTGGGCATGCATATCCGGGTGGGAACAGGCTTGAAGGTGCTGCTCCAGCTGAAGGCGGTTCTGCTGGGGTGGATGCAAGGAATGTGAGTGGGCCAGTCTCCAGTGTAGGCGGCAGCCAGGCACAGCTGGGAGCTCTTGGGCTCTTGGGCTCTTGGGCTCTTGGGCTCCAGTTTGCCACATAGCAGCTGTGTGACTTTAGTGTCTTCTGCTTTCTGCCCTTGGCTTGTTATATATGAACTGGACAGTTCTGTGGGATGATCTGATCTCCCTGTTCAGTTTGGAAAAATGTTAACACTTGCAGCCTTTGGTGGGCACCTCGTGAAACCCCCACAGTGCCAAGTGTTCTCAGTACTTCACACTGACCCTTCCACCCCCCTCTACTTACACTGGCCATGTACATTGGCCATTATTAGAATCAAGTGTTACAGGGGCCCTTAGGGAGGATGACCTGAGGCCTCACAGTAGCCAGACAGGGTTGAGGGTAACATGAAGTAGCACCATCCAAGAATGCAAGATAGAGAAGTGCTCTATCTCTACACTGTTCAATCTAACATGTGGTTAGGGTGACTTAGGAACCGAATTTATTTTTATTCAGCTCTGGTTGATTTCAGTTTACATGGCCCCTTGTGGCTAGTGGCCACATACAGGACAGCACAGATCTGAAGCACACAGTGGGGTGTGGGATTCTCACCTCATTGAAGTCCTGATATGGAGGCGAGGCCGCTGGCCGGCTGTCCCATGCCACCCCCACAATACAGGAGACTGTTGTGTTTGCTCTGTCAGGCCCCACTGCTTCCTGTCAACAGATGACAAAGGTGATCAAACATGCAGCTCATCCCCCTGTCCCTAGCTTCCCTTAATGACTTTTGGACACACTAGAGCAAGTCTAACATCCTTCCACATTCATTAATACGGGTTTCTGCCTATAGGGGAATTTAAAACTCTCTGGTTTTTTAAAAATTAACTCTGGCTACTGGGAGCTCATGGCCCCACCACCCTTTCGTGGCAACTCCTGGAGCTTTGGTCTGCAAGACAGGTGAGGGAACCCTGAATCTAGGCTCCTCTGAACTGCTGTTGTCACCCCTTAGGTATGCAGAGATGCCCAAAGCCAAGAAGAATGCCATCTCCCATCGCTTCCGGGCCCTGCTTGAGCTACAGAAATACTTTGGCAGCCTCACTCCTCCGGTAGTTGGTGATGATTGCCCTGGCAGGGGATCTGGGGAAGGCTAGCTTGCCATCTCTCCCATCAGACAGGCAGCCCTCCAGGTACTGCCTTCAGGGTTAGACCTTCCTAGGGGTGTTGAGACAACCTCACCAGCCCTGTTTGGAGGAGCAGCTGGCTCTGCTTGGAGAAACTTGGGATAAGGGACACTATTTTCTTGCCCTCGGGAATTCAGCGGTCCCTCCTATAGCCTCCTGGCCTGGGATCCTGAAAGGACCTTGGATGTTAAACTGGTCATGGCAGGATCCAGGGTTTGGGAAGAACCACACAAATAGCCCTTGACATTTTTAAAGTGGAAGAAATAAAAATACTGGAAGGCACTTGCCTCCAGAATAAACTGGATATATCAGCTTTGAAACTTGCTCCCGGAGGTTGTCTGTCTCCTGAGCCTTCTGGCAGGAGCAGGAGACCTCTGGGGTCTGGGGGCGATGGTGGGACAAGAGTAGCAGCCGAAGGTGTTTGCATGACCCTACTCGCTGGAGTACTGCATCTGTCTCAGCTCAGGCACTGACCTTTTCCATCCCAGACCTGTGCTGCCCACCCATCCACGGAGGGATGCCACCTTCTAGCTGATCTCCATGCTTTTTGCTGGGTTGGGGGTGGGCAGTACAGGATGGTGAATGCTTGGGCTGTATTTCATTATAACATTAGAGCAGCTAAAATGTTGGGGTGGGGTTTCTTTTTTTTTTTTTTTTTTTAAGAAAAACAGTGTGTAGTGGGTAAGGGCAGAGGAAGAGAGAGAATCTCAAGCAGGCTTCTTGCTGGGCGCAGAGCCATATGTGGGGTTTGATCTCGTGACCCTGAGATTATGACCTGAGCTGAAATCAAGAGTCGGATGTTTAATTGATAGAGCCATACAGGTACCCCTAAAATGTTGATTTTTGATCATAATGCCAAGTTCGTTTTTATGGAGGGAGTGCATGGAGTCCCAATCCCAGTTGCATTGACTTGACATGGTTCAGCCTCTCAGGAAGTGGGTCTCAGCTGCCCCAGGTCCTAGGAGGGACCTGAGGGGCCTTTCCTGCAGGTGTTTCTTTGGTGAGGAGGAGGTCCCCACCCCAAGGATATTCAGAGAAGCCTGTTGTATGCAATGTGGGAGGAGGTAACGCAGTGCTTGGTGGGGGGTATCACTCCCAGGCTTATTTTCTTTGCTTGTAGTCAGCTCCAGAGAATGGCACTTCCAGTCTCTGTTGCTCAGTCCTGGCAATGTGGCTGGGGCCTGAGGTTTTTTTTTTTTTTTTTTTTTTTTTAGATTTTGTATTTATTTATTCATGAGAGACAGAGAGAGACAGAGACAGGCAGAGGGAGAAGCAGGCTCCATGCGGGGAGCCTGATGTGGGGACTTGATCCCGGGACTCCAGGATTACACCCTGGGCCGAAGGCAGGCGTGCTAAACTGCTGAGCCACCCAGGGATCCTTGGGGCCTGAATTTATTTTTATTTATTTTGGGGGGGGGGGGGGCTGAGTTTAACTATAGTTTCCTCCCCTAAATTGCAGCCGTGTGTGTGTGTGTGTGTGTGTGTGTGTGTGTGTGAGTGAAGAGAGAACATCATTCCTTTGCTTCCCATTGTCAGTGAGGCTCAGCTGGGTTGTTTCCCCAGGAGGTGCCAATGGCCCAGTCTCCTCTGAGTCGTCTTCTCCCCACTTGGTGATGCTGGATATGGTTTTACCTGGAGGGAACACCCAGGCCACTGGGGAGAGGCCCCCAAGGATCATGTGCCACATGGGTGGGGTAAGGCCACAGGCACTGTCCCCCTCTGTTAACTTTCAGCCACCCATGCCTGTGAACACTGAACCCTGTGAACACTGAACATGCTCGTCCCCACACCCACCTGCCTGGGAGCAGAGCTGCACAGTGGGAGGATGAGTGATGTTGATTGGGTACCTGCCTCTACTCCCCTCATCTGTGCACCAGGGCACACACCTCTCCCACTCGGCCACCCATCTGGACTTGGTAGGCTTGTTGTTGCCAGTTACAAGTGGAAGATGCCATCTCACTGTTGGGCTGCATTCCTCAAATGGCCAAGGGCATTGAGCATTCCTGCTGCCCCTGTTACTGTTTGGGTGCCCCCTAAGCCCTACCCCTTCACAGGTTTGCCTCCTCTATTGAAATCGGAGTCTTTTTAAATGTGTTGGCTTGCAGGAATTCCTAGCATATCCAGATATTAGTCTTTTTATCATGTCTTCCCCCGTCTACTTCCGTGGTCTGTGGTGTATCTGTCAAGCCAAAGTCCTGTAAGGACTGTGAGCCCTTTCCTCTACCACTGTTGGTGCTCCCAGATGTGCACAGGGCGTGCTCCTGAGTCCCAGATCCTGATTCCCTGCTGCTGCAGACTCTGGCCAATCACCAAGTGACCAAGCCAGAAACATGGCACCTTCTTGCCTCCATCAAACCAGTCCTCACATCCTGCCATTGGATTCCTCCACTTCTGTTCGCCCCCACTATCTGTGCCCTGGTGCAAGGTGCAGCCCCTGCATCGCCCCCACCATGCTCCCTTCCCTGTGCCTCCCCCCTGCACAGAGCACCTAGCAGGGCATACGTTGCCGTGGTGGCTCTGACCTACATGAGGCTGTTTTTCAATCTGTTGGGCTGTTCTGCAGCTGCCTTTGGGAGCCCAGGTCCAGGGCTGTCAGCCCCATTTATCTCTTCACCAGCAGTGGCTCCTCACTGGCCCCAACCCCTCTCCTCAGGGCCCTTGCATGTGCTGTTCCCGGAATACTTCCCCTGTAGTTTCTTGGCATCATGGCAGCGCTGGGGCCTCCCGGATCTTCCACCATTCCCCATCAAGCCAATATCCACTGTGTGGGGTTGGAGGTGACAGCCTGTGGCACTCCACTAACACTGGTCCTTTTCATTCTAACTCCCCTTTACATTCTACTGTTATTCTCCAATGGCCCTCAGGCTGGGGCACGACGGGACAGCAGAGATGAAGCATAGAAATAGGAGCTTTATTCTCTAGTGTGCATACAGCAAGTTCCTTACACAATCAAGGAAATGGTTTCTCTTTCAGACATCTGACTCTTTTATCAAAAGAAAATCCGTCCTGCTTAGTCCCATTCTGGACAGAAGTTGTCCTGAGCAGTGTTAGAGATCCAAGCGAAAGGCTAATGGGGACTGGGATAGGCACATACTGTGGGAACCTGCCCTCCCCCATGCCTAGATGCCCTAGGCCTGTTGGAGCAGCTGGGAGGGGGTGCAGCAGAGAGCAACACCCCAAAAGACACCCAGACCTCTCCCCACATGGCCAGAATCAGCCTGGGAAGAGCCAGGGGGACAGGTGAATGGAATATGTCTGGCCCTTCCAGGTAGGGCCTTAGTGCTCAGCATCCATGGCATCCAGATATTTGGCTTCAATGATTCGGGGCAGCAGGTTGTAGCTGGGGGGAGGGAGAACAGACCCCAAGATGAGCGTTGGGTCAGATCTGCCCCAGCTCCCCTCGCAGGGCCAGGCTGGGCACATCCTGTCCCACTGCCCCTGCCCTAACCCATTCTTTCCCCGCCAGCTGGGTCCCTCCTGCCACTGCCCATCCTCCTGTACCGGATAGGGATCATGGCAATCATGATGAGAGGGAAGATCATCTTCATGTAGGGCAGGGTGCTCATGCCAAAGGCACAGAGCAGCAGCAGCTGTAGGACCTGCAGGCCTGTGAAGTAGTGGATCTTCCTCTGGGGCACTCTCCGGATGTAGTGGGTGGGCGGGTACGAGGTCTGCAGGTGGCAGGGACCAGCTGTGGGTCTGGAGCCATACCAGACCCTCCGCCCCAACCTCTCTCTTGGCAGGACACTAACCTGGTCCTTGAGCAGCAGAGCCACACGTTCAAAGAGCTGGTTGCCATCAATGGATGTGAGCGCGATGTAGAGGAAGAGGCCATAGAGCACGGGCTTGGGGATCCACTGCAGCGGAAAGGGTAGCAGCAGGAGGGAGAAGCCCACCAGGATGCTGGCACCCAGGGAGGTCAGCCGTGTCTCCTTCACATTCACAATCCTGCATGGGCCCAGAGCACCAGATCGCCTCCAGCCCTGGTCCATGGGGCCGGGTCCCATCGCAGGCCACATATTGCTCCCTGGGCTCTTTCACTCCTTCTGAGGTCAGATGTGGCCCAGGGCTACCCCGCCCCCCTCCCAACCTCAGGGTCCAAGTGACTTGCCTCCCATCTCAAGGGACCACTCACGTCTCATAAATGTGCCCATTCTCCACACGTTCCTCCACCAAAGCCAGTGCCCGCACGTGCAGTGGGGAGTGGGGGTAGGCAGCATGGATCCAGGGCAGCCCAAACAGAGACAGCCCACTGTTGATGATGGCGATAAGCAGGAGGTCCCAGTGGTAGGCAGTGCCCTTCACCAACCTGCAGCAGACAAGGGCACATGTGGCCGGACACCCGTGGCCCCTTGGAGGACCGGCTGCACACTCCCCTCTCACCGCCCCACCCAGGCCCTGCGAACCTGTTCTCTGGGGCGTTAGCCAGGGCAGCCACCAAGTTCTGCTCAATGAAGAAGAGCAAGGAGAGCAGGAAGCCCAGGCCCATGGCGCTGGCGATGGCCCCCAGGGACAGGGAGTGCATCTCGGCCACATCAAAGAGGCTCTTGCTGGGGTTGTAGCGGAACTGGCTCACTGCAGCAGAGTATAGGCCCCTGCTCAAGCCTGCAGTTCCCAAGGGCAATCCCACGGCAATCCCACCCCACTGCACCCCCTGCTTGATCCCGACTCACTCTTAATTTCCCGGAAGCCGTAGGAGCAGATGAGGGAGAAGGTGAGCACCGAGATGGGCAAGGCACAGTCTGACAGGATCTCCCGCATGCAGGGGTGTAGGTAGGGGCTGGGGACACAGGTGGGTGTGTCAGTGTGGCCCGGGGGCTTGTGCTTCCTTCCCATCACTCCTAGACCCCCTTCACCTCTTTTTGAACTGGTAGAGGGTGTAGCTCAGCCACAGCGTGCCCAGCATGATGAGGAGGCTGAGCACAGCGGTCTCCCGGCCTGGGTGCTCGGCGTGGTGGCCCATGGAGGTCAGCTCTGGTGGGCTGGCGAGGAGGCTGGTGTTGAGGGCAGTGTGGAGGGTTGTGTTGAGGCTGGTCCCGAGGCCCAGCAGGCTCACCAAGGAAGTGCTGTCTGTGTTGTCATCTCCAAAGTTATTGTCATAGTAGTACTTCTGGAAGACTGTGGATACAGGCCACCAGGCCTCAGCCATCTGGGCTCTGGGGGGCTGAGGCCCAGCTTCCTCCTGGATGTGGGAGAGAAGGGGCCCTGTGGGAAGAAAGGGCTTCTGGGGGGAAGGGGAGGGAGCTGCCTCTGTCAGCCAAGAGGACCCCACTGACCTGCCTGTCCATCCACCGCCCCCATCTCTGACAGTGCCTCACACCTGGCCTCATGCCTCTGATCCTGCCTGAGGCAGCCCCGTCACCCTCCAGCCCATGACACTGCTGCTCTCTGCCGGTCAGCTCCCGAGAGCACCCTGGACCATGGAAATACTCGTAGCTTGCGTGCTGCTGGGCTGCTCTGGCCACAGGCCCAAGTCCCCCAGCTCAGCTCCGTTTCCCTGGCAGCAGGCAGCCACCAGCTAGACACTCACTTTTGACCATGCCCTTGACAGCATCCAGCATGAATGTGATGGAAATGAACAAGGCAATTATCTCTTCTGTCGACCTGCCGTGGAAGTGCAATGCTTCATCAAATGGCGGGAGGGAGGGTTTGTCAGGGAGCCAGGAGGAGGGGGAGGCTTCCCTGAGGCTCTACACAGCCTCCCACCTCCTCCTGCCATGAAAACCAGGGTCCCTCGCTTCTCTTGGGGCAGTGATATAGTTGGGGCACAGGACCTCGGCGGGTGGCATGGGGGCTGATCCAGATCCCCGGCCTTGGTCTCCCTCCCGCTCCAGGATCCCAACAGCTCGGGGAAAGCCCAGTCACCTCTTGAAGAGCTGCATGATCAGACTGAGGTTGAAGATGGCATAAAGCACGAGAAAGAAACTGTTCCACAGGCCCGTCCACGCATAGAAGGTGTTGAAGTCCAGATTGTAGTCGTCACAGATGCCACAAATTACTGCAGGCAGCAGGATGAGGGGGCTGGTCAGGGCGGGCTGAGACCAGGGACCTCGGGAGCCACCTCCCCGCCACCCCAAGTGCCACCGCACCTTGGATGTAGAGAGCCAGGGGCGCAGTGGTCAGAAGCACCACCAGCGGCTGCCCAGAGAAGAGGGCGTATAGGAGGCCTCCGATGCTCTGCCCCGCTATGGTCTTCTGCACATCTGCGCCAGTGGGGAGTCAGGGGGACACTGCAGCCTCGGGGCTCCCCCCACACCCCCACAGCCTCCTGCCCCTCACCAATGGCCCCGTTTGTGTTCTCATCGTTGAGGGACCCAAAAGCGATGGTGGGCAGCAGACAGGCGAAGTAAAGGAACAGGGTGGTGGTGATGTATTTGCCCACAGCCTTGTTCTTCCCGATAATGCCTAGGACAGGACAGGATGGAAAGTGTGCTGGGGCTGCAGGGCAGGTGCATGTGTCATCCAGGGACCTGAGCCACGGCTGAGCTCTGATGGGGACCACGGGGCCACGTACCGTCTGTGAAGTCCAGTGGGTATACAGGGAACCTGCGAGCGATATCCTCCCGGATGCCCTTCCCCACAGGGAGGAAGTCCTTGTGCTTCAGGGGCTGGGGAAGAGGACAGACGTCTGTCAGCTGGGAGGTCCACGGCCCAGGCCCCACACCCCTGCCCAAGCCACCTCTCCCAGTACCTGCAGGGATCTGTGCACACAGATGGAGTTCATGTTGTAGCCCTTTGGGCCCAGGGTCGGACACTGGCTCACCATGGTGAGCAGCTGCCTCTGATGGACCAGAGCTTCCTTGAATTCTTCCTCCGTGCGGGTGTTCAGGAGCTTCTGGCGGAAAGTGATGTCCAAGAACATGGTGGCGAACGTGCGCCCCACCTCTGTGGCTGTCTTGGTGCTTTTCTGGGGGCAGGAGACAGGAGAATCCCACCTGGAGCTCCTGGACAGTGGAGGGCACCCCTCCCCGGCCCCGGCCGTCACTGACAGGCCTGAGCACGCAGCAGGTGCCCCCATGTGAGCTGGCAGCAAGTTTTGTCCCTCAAAGTTCAAGCATCAGTGGAGTCTGCAGTGATTTCCACCAGGTTGGCAGATCACTAGAGCCCCCAAATTTCCTTAATAAACTCATGTGCCCAGAAACTGAGGTATGGGTATGGTCCCAAGGAACACAAATATGTGTAATCGTGGATAGAGATCACAGTGATGGAGAAAAATGTTTACCCAGCTCCACTTGACTAGTGGTATTTGTAGTGTCTGCTGGTTTGATTTGATTTTTTCAGGGGGATTCCAGACCTGTCAAGCCTGCTCTCTCCTGCCTGACCAAAGTGACCTCTGTCCGTGAACCCAGGGCCCAGCCTCCCCCAGGGCAACCTGTCCTCTGGGAGCAGTGTCCGCCCCTAGGTGTTGCCCGAAGCTGCAGTCACAGGGCTGGGCCCACCCACACATGGCTTTCCTGTCAGCTCAGTCAGGTTCATTTTCTGCAGGAGCCAGGTGCTGGGCTGGTTGGTCCGTCACAAGGCCCAGTGTAGCCACTCAGCCCCCCGGGCTACTGCCCCTTCCACTTCCCTGTCCACCTCACCAGCTGTCACTCCCTCTGACCCATGTGCTGCCCACTTCCCTAAATGCCCTTTCCCTCTCCCCAGCACTGCAGCACTCGGGGAGGTTCACAGCACATCTATGAAGTCCCCGGAGGGCATTCCCCTCGGTGCCCACTTTGCCTGAGAGAAAACCTGTTGAGGAAGCCCGTGCGAAGCTTTAGCCTGTATCAGAGGCCTGGGCAGGATCAAGAAGCTAGTGGAAGTTAAGCCCCTGGGGAGAGGCTCTAACCATTTTCTTTCTTTCTTTCTTTTTTTAAAGATTGTATTTATTCATGAGAGACACACAGAGAGGCAGATACAGGCAGAGGGAGAAGCAGGCTCCCTGCAGGGAGCCCCAGGGACTCATCTGATCCCAGGACCCCTGGGTCACGCCCTGAGCCAAAGGCAAATGCTCAACCACTGAGCCACCTAGGTGCCCCACCCTAACCATTTTCTGTTCGTGATTTTGAAATTGTCTTCCCTCAAATAAGACTCCCCAGACTATATCAGTTTCAACTACCACAAAAGCCAGACGCCTGACCAGGGGGTGTGGGACCTGGGCAGAAGTGGGGATCCTTGGCCAGCAAGTCATAAAGCCAGCCAAGTGGAAGAAGGATCAGGGTCCGGGCAGGCCAATGAAAAGCCCCCACGTTTGACTAATACTAGTCTTAAGTGGGACCCCTGAGTGGCTCAGCAGTTGAGCATCTGCCTTGGGTCAGGACATTTTAAAATCCCGGGATCAAGTTCCACATCAGGCTCCCTGCATGGAGCCTGCTTCTCCCTCTGCCTGTGTCTCTGCCTCTCTCTCTGTGTCTCTTATGAATAATAAAATCTTTTGAAAAAATAATAATCTTAACAAGTTATCTCTTTTCAGCCGAGAGGGAAATATAACTTTCTGGGCAACGACTAGGGAAATGAGGGCTTGATGAGGACGCAAGGAGGCTTTGGGGAGACCCAACAGGGCAGAGAGGAAGGACAGTGTGAGCATGAGGCCTCCAGGGGCCTAATCTATGGGGGCCTCTGGGACATGAGGGAGATGCCCCCAGGAAGAGGGAGGACCAAGTTCCCTGGAACCTTCGTTCTCTGGAAACAGAGCCCCCTGCAGGCCCCTACTCACCATCTTGGGTGGAGCCAGCACCAGGATGACGAACCGCACCTCACATGAGTTTTCCCCCCAGTTCTGTGGGCGAACCAGGCGGCTGATGCACACGTGCCGCTTCAGCAGGGCCTTGGAGGTACAGCTGCCGGGGGCAGGAGGGCACACAGTTGCCACCCTGGGAGCTGGGCTCCCCCACACCCCAGGACCCCAAACTCTGACCGCCCCCCGCCCCGTGACCTCTTAGGGAGCGAAGACCAAACAGAATAGAGTGCTCACACTCTCCACCCCCAAACTGGGTGGGCCAGGCTGACCACTCACATGATGCAGATCCAGGACTGCTGGTATTGCACCCCTGTGACCGTGGCAGTGACCCCTTGGATGGTATCTGATAGCAGGTGGGCTGAGGACAGAGTGAGGGGGGTCAGAGGATCTGCTGGCTCACCTCCCTGTCCTCCCATGCCCCACCGCAGAGCCAGGTCAGACCTTTCCCCTCCGTGGGGGCCCCGGCATCGGTGAAAAGCATGGCCATAAACAGGTCCACGTTGCAGTCAGGCTCGGTGTTGTTGGGGTCGTGGGCCAAGCGGCAGAGCATGGCCCGCAGCACGTCATCCAGCGAGGTGGCCGTCTCGTTCAGGATGATGCTGGCCCGAGCCAGGAAGCCATCCAGGTCCCGGTGTGCACGTATCTCCAACTCAAAGTTCTTTAACTTCAGGTACTGCGGGGACCCCCGCGCACAGAATCACGCAGGCCCATGAGTGAGATCTGTGGCCGTGACCTGGGCCCCTCCTCCACGGGGGGGTCCCCGGCTGCCTCTGCCCACTGGCACCAACACCCCCTCCAAGAGGGAGGGCCCAGCCTGGCTGGCCCAAGGCCAGGTCAAGGGCTGGCGTGGAACACCTGTTTGGTGTGAGTGGGGGCAGCGGGAGCTATCCCAGGGAAGCAGCCACCCCCCCTGCCCCCAATTAGTGGCCCAGGACCAAGCGTCTCCTGTCCTTGAAGGGCCGCTCACCTTGCGGGAGGTGTGTAGGAGCCCACAGCCGCCAGGCGAGTCACTCTCAGCTGGAGGAAAGCAGGAGGGCTCAGGGTGCCACCCCACCTCTCCAGGCCTCTCTAGGTGGAGCGGGGCCCAGTCCTCAGTCCCCTGCCCTCCCCCAGGCAGGTCCCTGCTACAACCCCCATACCAGCCTGGCTGGGCTGCACCTCGAGGTTGACGTTGACAAAAAAACGGACGCTCTCGCCAGACACAATGGAGGAGTTGACCGTGTCGAAGGCCTCATCCCCCAGGCTCTCCTCACGGGTTTCAGAGGCATCATCCATGTCACACTTGAGGTAGCCTAGAGACCCAGCCACCACCGAGAGAGACCCCCCCGGAAGAGGACCCGGCCGTCAGTGCTACACACCAGAGGGTGGGAGTCCCAGTCCACGGAGCAGGGGCCCCTGGGCTGTCCCAGGGAGTGGTGACGGAGGCCTCTCGTCGGCCAGGAAGGAAGCCTCAAGCCGGGGGAGGCAGACACCTAGTCCCGGCCCGGCCCCCGTCGAACAGCGGCCGCCAGCCGGCAGCCCTCACCTGACGGCTTTCTCCAACAATCGTGAGCTGCAGGAGCCAGGGCCCTGCACGCTGACCCACGGGTACCCTCCAGCTACAGAAACATACGGTGGCGCCGCAACTCTGGGCCAGGCCCTGCCCTCCCAGAACCCCCAGTTATGGGACCCAGGCACGCCAGGCTCCCTGGGTGGAACCCAAGGGGAGCCAGAACCATTGTGGTATCCAGCCCACTCCCCACCTTATGGGCACAGGGTTTTCGAATGCTTTCTTTCAGTGAGGGCATGTGGGGCAAGGCATGGAGGCTGAAAGACTCGGTCCAGACATCTGACAAGGCCCCGGAAGCAGGGGAGCCAGAGGTACAGTCGGGGACTGATAAGGAGGGAGCCCCAGGGGAGACCCAAGGGTGGGCATGAGGAGTGTCACAGCATGACTCCCTCCAGAGCAGAGCCTTTCGAGGGGTGGGGGGTTAGTTCCCACCACGGCTCGCAGCCCAGGCCCCCTCCTCCTATAGAGGAAGCCTTCCTGGTGACATGCAAATGTTCCACTCTTGCTTGGGCTCCTCTTGGCCTCTGAGATGACAGTTTGGGCTGGCTGTGCTACCCCTGTCCTGACCCCTGGTCCATCAAGCCTAGGCCCACTCGCCACGGCTGATCTGTCACTCCTTAGGCCAGCTGGCCAACACCCAGGCATGCCAGCGCCTGTCCTTTGAGCAGAGGGCTTCCCTCCCCAGAGGGCCTTCTTTGAGGTGCCATGGAAGCTTCCTCTTCTGGCAAGTCCTCCTAGGGCCCTGCTGGCACTCCCTCCTGACTCCCGTGGGTCCTCTATGGTTTACCACTTGTGAGTGCTCCCATGAAGGGGGTTCTGAGAGCCCAGACCCCACCAGTGCCTGACAAACACCTGTGCAGGGACGGGGAAGGGTCAGCAGCACGCCTACACCTGCCAGGCAGTGACTCACCCTGACTCACTTCCACTCTGGCCCGCCGGCTTCCTCTGCACATCCCAGGCCCTGTCCCCCCAGTGTCCTGTGCTCATCCTGAGCCCTTTGGGCAGGAGGTGCTAGGTCTGCACTGAGCTCAGTCAAAAGATATCCTTCCCATTTTTGTCATGGAGCTCATGTCCATGAAAATCCCCTTCCTCCCCAGTCCCAGGCCTGCTTTGCTTACACTACCTGGCTCCCCAGCCTCCTTCTGTCCCCCCACCAGCTCCCTGTTACTCCTGGGTACTGCCCTTCACACCGCCCTCTTCTCCCCCTATTCTGGGCTCTACCTAGGGCCTGCCTGACACTACTGGGTCCCTGCAATGTTCCTAGGAGGCCATATCCCCACCTCCATCCTATAAGCCCAACACATAACCTAACCTGCCTGCCAGCAGCCTGGCACACACAGTCCCCCGGCCCTGGGGAGGATGAGAGCATATCACCACTCTGCCCAGGCACCATCCCACTAAACACCCCAGCGATGATCAGGCCAGCCTCCATGTCTGGGCACAGGAAAACCCAGAGACACAGAGAAAAGGGAAGAGCTGGTCTCGAGCAAGCAGGAAAGCTGAAGTGCAGAACTGTTAGGTTGCATTTCTTTAGAGGGGCGATGGCAGCCTCAGAGGGCTGGGCAGGGACTGAGAGGTATGGGCATATACGACGCGACGTAAGGCGGGCCAGGTAACCAGAGCATTCTAACAACGAACCAAGGGAGGTCACCAGATGGTCCACACACCCACCAGGGACCACCGGAGAGACCTGTCCATGACCGCTAAGGTGGTGTCAGCTGCTCCCCTGACCCTACCACGACCTCCTGGAGGGCAGGATCTAAAGGCATCCCAGCACCAGCAGAAGACCACAGCTGGGGAGTCAATGCCCTGTGTACCCAGGTGGAGGGACTAGGTCTCCTAGAGACTTCTGACCAAGGAGCAATCTATATACACACCCTCACAGAGGTACTCACCTACATCCTCAAGGTATCCATTCTGCGACATGATGGAAGGCGAGTACTCTGTAAGGGAAGCCCAACAATTGTTACCAGCTACACGAACCAGCCCTGGACGTTGTCCTGTGCCAGCTGCTCCCCACCTTACACCAACCCTGCGGACTCCTTCTTACTCTTCCCAGGTACCCAGCACAGGCCAACCGAGGCGAAAGGGAGCAGGGGCTAGACCTAGGCAGGGGCCCCTGTGGAGCCAGAGGAAGCCAAGCCTGCCATCCTCCAGCCTGTGTGCTCCAGTGGGAGTGAGCCAAGCCAGGGGAAACCTCAGCATGTTTCCTCCACGAGTTATTATTCACAGTACCCTGGCACGATTGGTGGACCGTGTTACTCGGCACGGGCAGCCAGGGCTGGAGCGAGGGGGCCTGTCCCTCCACTCTCCTTGGGGTGGCCGTCCTCTCTGGCCTCCCTCTCTCGCTGTTTCGCTGCCAAGCCCAGGCCCTGGGCGGGGGGCCTCCTGCCAGCACATCGCGCCTTTCACTCTCACATGGGTCCCTGGGGCCATCAACACCCATCACACGTGCAGTCGCCCCCAACTGCGCGCGCCCGGGGCCACAGGGGGCCCACTTGGCAACGGCCTCCTCCCCTGGGTGCTACCGCGTCCCAGGCCTCCTGGGAGGCGGAGCCGTTGGTCCCCCGGGGAGGAGGGGGCGGGGAGCGCCGGGCGCGCTCACCGCGCGGGCCCCGGATGGTCCCGACTGTTTGTGCGGCTCCGTGCGAGGAAGGAAGCGACGGGAGGGGCCGCGTGCACGAGAGGAAAGCGCCGCCAGACGCGGAGACCCTGGGGGTCGGAGGGGCAGGATGCGAACCGACGCGCGGGACGGGAGCCCGAGCTGCATCCAGGAGGGAGGGGCGGGGGCGGGGGCGGTGAAGCTAGCATCCGAGGCCGCAGGGATGGGCCGAGGACGACGGGGACGAGGGTCCGGAAGGGCGGGGCCGGTGCACACCTCACTCCCATCCTGGGCCCCCCACGTGCAGGTAAATAAACGGCAGTACAAGCCCCCGGCTGGCCCTCGGGGCCAGAGCCGCGGGGTCGACAGGTAAAGACCGCTGGGGCCTCGCAGGGGGCAGCCGGGGGCCCCGGGATCCCGCAGAGCCGGCAGGCTTCCCCGCCGAGGGGGCGCGGCGGTCCCGGCAGAACGTGACGCGAGGCGGCAGCGCACCCGCTGGGGCCCCCACGGCCCCGTTCCGCCCACCTGCACGCCCCACCCCTCCCCTGGCCACCTCGCCGGCTCCCAGACGGAGAGTTTCAAGTCGGCGACGCAGCACGAAGCCAAGCACGCAGCGTCCACGAGGCCCCCGAGCCCCCCACCCCCAGCGTACCCCCGGCCTCCCGCGGTCTCTCCGCCGCAGGCACACCTGGCCCCAGGCCTGGGAAGCTCCCACGAGCCCCTCGCCCACCGCGGCCCGGGGCCGTGCAGGCCGCCGGCGGCCGCTTTCCCCCGGTGCTCCGACGGCCCCGCGTCCCCGCCTGGCACCCGTCTGTCGCGGAGAACGACGGCCCTCCCGTCGCGTCCCCGCCGCGCCTCCCGGCTCGGGCACCCACCGCGAGGCTGGAGGTGGAACATGCGCTGGGTGGCCGCGGCCATGGCCCCGGCGATCGGCCGGGCGGCTGCACACGCGCGCGTACGCCCGGGCTCCTCACTCCCGAGCCCCGGGACCCCGAGCTGGGCGTCTCGGGCGGGCGGGCGGCGGGAGCCGGCGACACACCTCCGCGCCGCGCCTGGGTCCTAGTGCCGCCCGACGCCCCGCCCCGGTGCCGCCCTGGGCGGGGTCCCGCCCGCGCCCTCACCCGCGCTCCGGTCCGTACCCGGCTGGCTGCTCCCGGGAGCCCGGGGCGACGCGGCCAGAACGTGTAGATCGGGCTCCTGGGAGCCCGCGTGCCCGCCCAGGCGTCGCCGGATTAGGGGCTGGGCGGGGCCGGGAAGTTTCTGGGAGGAAGCTCGACGGGCCCAGGGCCCCCACGAAGTCGCGCCTCCGCCGCGGGTCGCGGGAGGACTCCCCCGGCGCCGGCTTTAAGCGCGTGGCCCGCCCCCCGCCCCCCGGTCCCCGGCCCCCGGCCCCCGCCTCGGCAGGGCCCAGCCCGCCAGCTGCCCCGCCCCTTCCATTCATCCGGGCCGCCCGGTGGTAAGCCCTCCTCCTCCTCCGGGAAGCACGCCCCGACTCACTAGACGGGCCGGCGCGCGTTCCCGGGGCGACGCCCTCGCGCGCAGAGCCTGGGGCGCTCCCCGCTGGGCGGCGTCGGGGCTGCTCGCTGCGCGCCTCGCGGCTTCTCTTCTGGCCTCCGCGCGCCCGCAGCTCTCTTGGGTCGCGGGCTTGGCTCGCAGCTGCTTTCCTTCCCCAACAGGGGGGCGCCCGACCCGGGACGCGCGTTCGCCGGCGCGTGGCTTCTGTGGATCGAGTGTGTGTGCGCGCGCGGTGGTGTCGGGAGGCGGTGTTGCGCGCGGGCGGGCCGGCGTGCCCGGCGGCCGATCGGGCAGATCCAGCGCACGCCACGAACCCCGGGCCTGGCCCTCGGGTCTTCTCGGCCCTTGAGCCCCGGTTTGACTCAGGAGCTCCCCCCACCAGTGTCAACCCCCTCGTCATCCCCCCAACCTCCTGCTGGGAAGGAGTCCTCAGCCACCGTTCCCCAGGCGTGGAAGGTTCAGCAGAAGGCGGGCTTGCGCTTCTGGCGCGTCGGGGGGCCCCATGCGCACCCGGTGGGCCGCGTTACCCATTCCAACCCCTCCCGCGAGCCAGTGCACTGGGACGGAATGCAGATGGCCGGAGTCGGGAGGGCGGGGAGTACCCGGCGACATGCCCCAGGAGATCGCCACCACGTGCAGAGGACTCACTGGGGGCGGGCCGCAGGTTCTCTTGGGGTTGAGCATGGCCCGGGAGAGACAGGATCTTCCTGGGGGACCCCTGTACTCCACCCTTGGGACCTTCTTTCCACACCCTGTAGCTAGACCCTCACCATTGCATAGACTTCCAGAGTCGTCCGTGGTGGTGGTGGGGGGTGGGGGTGGAGACAGAATGGCAGCCAAGGAAGAAGCAAGGTTGGATGGGGTGGGTGGGTACCAGGGCTGGACCCCTGAAAAGCCACCTGTTTTGCCCCCAGCCTCTCCCTTCTGGGAATGCCTAGGCTTCTGCATCTGTCTGCCTGCGTCAGCAGCAGCTCTCAAATACCCAGACCTTCCAACTCTCTTCCAGGGAGCCACTCTGGATTGGGGGGCGCAGCCTCACCCCTCATTTGGGACCTCACCATTAGCTCACAGAGGAAACAGGAGTCCCCAGCTACCAGTTCACCCAGTGGTTGATGGACCTGACTCTGAACTGCCACTGAGCCTTCTCTGCTTCCTGCCCTCTGTGCCTGCAGGTCCCGTCCCCCTAGTTGCTCTGGAGAGAGCCCCAGAACCCCTGTAGATCCCCCAGCGTCTCAACATGAGAAGCTGTTGCCTTTGGGTCTCCCACCCACTACTTTGGTGGATCAGAGGCTGGGGGCAAATACAGGTGCCTTGGCTGTCAGCACCTGTGCCCCCTTGGGTCCTTACAGGGGCAGGGAGTTAGGGATCCAAATATAGGCACACACACTTCCTCTCATTCCCTCCCTTGGGGTCTTAGACTTTCCTGAGTGCTGGGTTCCACAGGGCACTTAATGGCTTTGCAAAGGAGTTTCCACTATAAGCCTCTTGGGCCTATAGATTGTGGAATCTGGAGTGAGAAGTAACTCTATCGCATCTCATTCAAAAATACAAAACAAGACAGGGGCACGAGGCTGGCTCAGGCCGTGCAACATGTAACTCTCAACCTCAGGGATGTGAGTAGCCCCACGCTGGGTGTAGAGATTACTTAAAAATAAAATCTTTAAGAAAAATAAAAGCACAAAACCAAAACCACTCCCTTGGACACCCTTCCCCTTCCAGGTACCATCCGATTCCTCAGCTGTGCTTCACAGAGCACATTTCTCCAGAGTTATCTCTGCTCTTCTGTCTTCGTGCTGTCTCCTTACTTCTCTTCCACCCCCTCATAGGGCTCTGGTCCTCACTCCTGCACTGGAGCTGCCTCAGCTCTCCCTCCTCCCCCAGCAGGACCCGATGCCATCCATCCCCCCTCCTCTCCCTCCTCCTGGACGGAGCTCTAGCATGGGAGAGCTTCCCCTGGCCCCGTGGCTCTCGACCAGACTGGCCACAGCCAACCTTCAGATTTCGTGAGTCCTGTCACTGAGCTCCTGCCTTCAAGGCACCACAAGTACTTCCTCTGTCCCCCCAGCCTGGATGGCTACTAGGCAATTCTGAGGGAACCCAGGCCAACAGAGCTTCCAAGTCCACCATCCACCTGGCTGCTCTGGACCTGGGCATCCACGTCTGATCCATGAGCAAATTTTGTGGGGTTTACCTTCAGAACAGAGCACAGTCCTGCCCACTGTCACCTCCAGCCCCGTCCACCATCTGGCCTTTTGACTTGCCCCCACCCCTACCCATCCTCCACCAACAATGGCTTCTCATGGTGGTTAGGAAAAACAAAACTGAATAAATACAGCAAAGCAGTCTCACTGCTGTAGGCCTAGGGGTGTGGCATAGGGGGTGCGGTACAACGTGGCCCGGACCCATTTCCCGCCTCATCCTGTACCTCCTGCTCCCTGGGGAGCACCGCTTCTGCCACACTGGCTGCCAGCTCTTCCTTCAGCACAACCAGCTCTAGGCCTGCCTCAGGGCCCTGATCCTCTGGGTGCCTGGAGGGTGTGTCTGGAGCCCTTACCAACACTCCTTTCATGCTTCGGCTCTTGGGGGCATTCCCTGCTCGTATCACCTAGAGTGGTTCCCGTTTCCTTTCCTCACACACTCCCATGGCCCCTAACTCCAGCACATCCTTCTCCATCACTTCCCACTTTCCTGCCAGGGCCCCATCTCCCCGGCTAGACGGGAAGCTCCCTGAGAGCAAGGCTGTGTTGCCTTCCCCCAGCATAGCACGCAGTGGAGGAGGTGCTCAGTAAACCTGTGCCATGTCTCCACCTATAGCTCCCCAGTTCTCAAGCCAGCGCAGCCTTCCATCCTCCACCCTGCTCTAGTTTTCCAGCTGCATGTAATAGGGGGCCAGCCTGATAGCCCTGATTCCTGATGGCTCCCTTCCTCTCACCCCAGACCCCTCAGTCAGGGCACCAAAACCTTTTATTTCTACTTCTGGTCCCCCCATCCTCCTGCTTTCCCCTTCCTTGGACCTTTGGTAAGTGTGGCTCCCCACACCTTGCAGCCATCAGGCTTCCCTTGAGTCATTTGGGGTTTTACAAGCCTCTTGGGGTTCCTGCTGCCCTGACCAGCCTTCCTAGCCCCTCACAATCCTGGGAAGAGGGATGTTGTTCCTACATTATCCCTTGCTGATGCTGGTGGCCTGGGGGAAGGAACCTAGTCTCCACCCAGCCTCCTCTCCTGTGGGCATCTCCAAGCCCCATGGGCAGTGGGTGGAGGGAGACCTTTTAGTGCTCAGCTAGTACAGCATTAAACCCTCTCCCTGTTGCTCTCTATCCATACTGAAAGATCTAAGCTCCTATGAGGGCAGGCAGGAGGGCAAGAAGCCCTGTGGAGGCCAACAAGGACCTCCTCCCCTTAGCAGGACATCTCTTTGAGCCACCCCTGCCCCCATCAACTTACAGCCACAATCTAGAGTTTGAAATGGAGTCTTTTTAGCTAGAAAATTCCATGAAGTCTTGGTTATCAAATCATCTTTCCTCTTCCTGTTGTCCTTATTTTGCTATTGTACATTCATCCAAGCATGAAACTTTTTTTTTTAAGATTTTATTTATTTATTCATGTGAGAGAGAGAGAGAGAGAGAGAGAGAGAGAGCGGCAGAGACATCAGAGAGACAAGCAGGCTCCATGCAGGGAACCCAATGTGGGATTTGATCCCAGGACTCCAGGATCATGCCCTGGGCCAAAGGCAGGCGCTCAACCGATGAGCCACCCAGGTGTTCCCAGGCATGAAACTTCTGAGTAAATATGTATAAAAAGTTTCTTAAAGATTTGCAGCCGTGTGAGAGAGAGAGAGAGAAAAAAAAACCTCTTTATTGATATGGTAAAAGCAGTAGTAATTGTAGGCTAAAATGGACACATACATTTTATTTGATTAGCAGCTTTTTAAATTTGTTTTAAAGACTTATTAATGAGAGACACAGAGAAAGAGAGGCAGAGATACAAGCAGACTCCATGCAGGGAGCCCGATGTGAGACTCGATCCCAGGACTCCAGGATCACTCCCTGAGCCGAAGGCAGACGCTCAACCATTGAGCCACCCAGGCGTCCCTGAATAGCAGCTTTTAAAAACAGATTTATAGTCATTTATTAGTTTGACATAAAATGTATTGACCCTGATCCCTTTTACCAAATTATTTTGGCTGGTCACTTTAGCACTTCAGAAGCCTGGGGAAAACAGGAATAATTTGTGGATAAATTTTTCTCCAAATTTTTGGATAATAAAAAAAGTTTTTGGAAGTGTTTCACAACATTGGGTTTTTTTCCACTTTGGTTTTTTTCCACTTCTACCTGGAGGTCACCCCCTCACTCCCGTCTAATTAATCATTTTGACTTGTCAATTGTTCCTTCAGAATCACTCTCCAGTTAGTCCTCTTCTGATCCCCGGCAGTGTGGAGCAATGGGTGCACCCCCACATTACAGTCTATATGATCTTTCTTTCCTCTTCTTTTTCTTTTTCTCCTTTTCTTACCCTTTCTTTCTTCTTCCTTCTTTTCTTCTTTTTCTTTCCTTTTCCTTTTTTCTTTTCTTTCAAGATTTTATATAGTTATTCATGAGAGACAGAGAGAGCGGCAGAGACACAGGCAGAGGGAGAAGCAGGCTCCCTGCGGGGAGTCTGATTCAGGACTCGATCCCAGGACCCTGGGATCATGACCTGAACCGAAGGCAGACAGACACTCAACCACTGAGCCACCCAGGCATCCCTATTATTTAGGGGGGAAAAAAAAAAAGATTCTCAAAACACGTTCCTGTGGAACATCGGTGTCCCTGAGTATGCTAAGGCACTAGAGAACCACACAATGGTGGTCTTTTCTCAGTTTGCAGGGGGAAATGGTCCTATTGCAGAGAATGTTTTTGATGAAAATATTTTTTCCCTTTGGTTAAAAATCACTACCACCACAAGAGGACAACTTTGTGCTTGCTATCATTTGTACTAGAAAAGACTAGCAGAAAGCAAAATTTAAAAAATCAAGTATGTATTTGATTTTAACAGAGAAGCTCAGAAACGGCCTGCTATGCAGGTCTAGGGAGCAAGGCCTGTTTTGAGGGCCTGAGATTCCCCAGTGGGCCTGATATTGGGGAGCCCTTGGAAGTGCACAGTGACCCATGGTCAGGCCAGTCAGAGTATTCCTGACCATTGTGACTGGTTCAGGGATGGGAATGTGATCCCAGACTTTGGTGCTGCCTCTGGAGGAGGCTGGGTCTTCCCTTTAGGGTGTTGGAGCTGCTGGTTGCATAAAGGAAACTCACTGCTGGGGGGTCGGGGAGGGGGTAAGGCCACCAAATATGGAGAGAGGCTCTGATGACATCTGAGTGCCTAGGGCCAGCTTGAAGCTGGGACCACCCTAGACTCTTCTTACAGCAACGGAGCCATGCCCTTTCCATCATGGGCTGGCAGTGGGGCATACTGCCATGTTTCCTTTGGGCATGACTGTTTCCTAGACTGTGTGATAGAAATGAATACATGACTATTTCTCGTGCTCCCAAGAGGGCTCTGTGATACTCCGCAGCTCCACCTGAGACCCTCTGCTCCAAGTCACTTCCCATCAAGTGGGGACAGGCCCCCTTCCCAGTTCCAGGCTTCCTGGTCTCTGAGTCTTCTTGGCCCTCAAAGATCATCCCGTCCAGGAGCACCGCCCCCCCCCACATGTACTGTTTCCCCCATCTCCCTGACGACTCTGAGGGTCATCCCGAAACCCTGGTGGTTTCTTAGCAATTCCAAGCACAGGAGCTCCTCAAGGTTCACATCTGGCCTTGCGGGACTCCAGGTGGGAGACTCTGGGGAAGGGGGTTGTTGAGAAAAGGGATGCTTCTGCCACCCCCTCTCTCCCAATTCTCTGGGCTTCTCACATGCAGTTTTGCCTTGGTTTGTACATGACTACTTGAGTGCACAGAACCTCCAAACCTCAGACTACCTTCCCCACCATCTGAGGGAGGCTGCCTGCAGAGGCTGCCTCCTCCCCTAGGGCCAGATCTCCATCCCCCTGTGGAGCCCTTCTCCTGTCCAGAGACCCCTCGCCTCAAGAGCGGGACAGAAAGCAGGGCTCTGCTTGGCAATCAGCTCTTTCTCCACAAGGCCAGAGGCCAGAGGAGGGTATGGGTGGCGCGTGCCTCACCGGCTTTGGGACCCCTGCCGCTCTTGGAGAGCGGTGCTGTGAGCACTCTGTTAGAGCTGTGGGCCTGTGGGCAGCCTCTCTCTGGGTGGGCATGTGTGGCTCCCAGGCTCCTGGGGCAGGGCAACATCAGAGCAGTGTCCTGGAGGGACCCTGAGCCAGGGCAGTGGCTCGGGCCCACTCCTCCACACCCTGGGCCCTTCATCTTCGATTGTTCCCATTTGTAAAGGGGTAACAAGGGCCATCTCATGGAGCTTTGGCTGGAGTTACCTGGGGCGACCAGTTTGTAAAGCACCCTGGCCAAGTTGGGGTGTGGGTTGCAAACTGACACCAGTGCCCTGCTATCCAGGAAGAGCACAAGGTCAGCCATGGATGCAGCTCCTCCCAGGGCCCCAGCCAGCTTCCTTGATTCCCTCTTTGGGTTCTGAGAGTCGAGAGTGCCCGCTCCCATGCAGGGGGGTCTCTTCATGAACCTTACCCTCTGTGAGCCTTCTGGGGCCTGGGGGTGGGAATGTGTGCCCCAAGGACCTCTCCCCAGCTGCCCAGCAGAGCGTTTGTTTCCCTGGGAGGCCCAAGGAAGGGTTCTAGTCCCAGGGGATTGGCCTTCCCAAACTCCACCCCACCTTGGGGCTGAGTCCACAGCAACAGGTAACAGTGCCAGGTCTTGCTTGTTCAGTGAGTTTATTGGTCCTTAGCATGATATCTCAGTTACCAAGGTAAATTCACATACACAACTGCAGGTAAAAACATGTAAAATAATATAAAAATAAATTGAAGGCTACTTTTATATATTTACTGAATTAAGTAGTGTAATAAATACTATAATAAGCAAAAAGCTTCAATCACACAATTCAGTTTCACTGAAGTTACAGTAGTGTTTGTAAATATGAGTTTTAAAATTTAAGTTACAAATATTAAAGCACTGAAAAACTAGTATAAAAGTGAATTTTGGCACGTAAGTGAGCTCTTCTGTCATTATTTGACAACCTGGGACAAGGAAGCCTTTTCTCACCTACTTTTTGAGGTACAACTATCCAACTAGGTCAGCAACATGCTGGAATACTTAATAGTTTACAATCTTTGAGTTAACTTTTCCCTTTTGAGAAGCCCAAAGAGCAAACCCAGAGCTTATTACTGTGCAAAAATTCTCCAAAATCCTAAGAGAATTTAGGAGGGAACTTTTTCTTGCTACCAGCAAGGCCCAGTGTCCTGGCCTCAGGTCAGACAGCCACAAGGGCTTGGATGGGGCCAGTTGGACTCCTTGCCAGCAGCCCCTTCCCAGGGTGATCCCTTTTCTCCAATTTCTGCCTCCTTCCAATCAAAAAAAGAAAAAAAAAATCCCATATCAAAACGTAAAATAACCCATAACTTCAGCGACTTCAATGTTATCACACTCACTCTGGGTGATATAAAACTGAAGCTGCTAATAGGAAAATTGGCAAAAAGCACGTAAACCCCTGGAGGACTTCTGCTTCTCCCTAAGGAATCTACTACACCTGATGTCGCTGCTGGGTCCCTGGCATCCACTCCTAAGGTCAAAATCTACAACACAGTGTCATGGCCCTTCCTCTGGAGACAGCCTAAGACCCTGTCCCTCCTCCTGGAGCTCCCAGAGGAATCAAGTGGATATTAAAACTTCACAGTCAGAACCCATAGGCACCCAGCAGGTTCTAGAAGGGGCAGTGCAAGGGGGGAGCATCCTCCCTGCTTCAGTCCTCAAAGAGCTTACACAGCTAGTGTGCCTCTTCACCAGGGGCACAGCAAGTGTGCCCCCAAGGAATGCCCTTTCGCCAATGTGCCCCTTTACACTCCCGAGAAAGCTGAGGAGCGTCACCAGAGGCCTCAGCCAGTTCTGCCTTTTTGGCTTTGGAACTTAACGTTTTGACTTTTTTCAATCACAGTTTCATATTCAAGTTGAGGTAATCACAGTATTCCCTCTAACAGTAGAGGAATTGGGACAGTGGGGCAAGTTGGTGAGAGAGCATTTCTGTGGACAATGGTAAGAAACCAAGACCACCACGTAGTAGAGCCCCACGCAGTGGGAAGACCCGCTTTTATGTGCGGGCTCTGAACCCTCTTTAAAAACTCTTTTGTGCAGCAGCCAGGAAATGGCTCGAGCTCCTTAATCTAGAGCTTTCATTTAAAAGTTCACAGCAACCCACTTGGAGTAAATGGCCTATGGTTCCCCTACCCTCCCCACCCACCCCACTTCTCCTTTTTCTAAGGCTGCTCAAGTCTGAGTTTTTAAAAAGAGCTCGGTAGAGCTAAAGGAAGCTACAGTAACTCATTGCTTATTTCATCAATTGCACTTAAGATCTATGTTATTGATTCTGAAGTAGAGACAGGCCCACTATGGAACCCCAGCCTCTGGCCAACCAGAAATGAGGTGCTCCCAGACTTGGGCTCCATATCTGGGCCCTTGTCACCACCAGCTTTGGGAGCTGGAATTGGAGTACATGGGCCTTTTCAGAAGGCTTTCTTCATGCAAGATTTCTTATTGAGTGGTATTTGGGGTTTTGTTCATTTGGCTTTAAATACAGATTATTTTTTTCTAATACAAGTACATTTTATTGACAAGCCCTTAACACCTGCTTTGCTACTTGCATGGAGGCCTCTGAGTGACCAGGCACATAGGCCACATGTGCTCCATCCTTTCTTAATCTCCCCTCTGTGCCAGGGGCCATTCTCAAAAACCCCTCTACATTACTGGAAACTTTGCTGGTTTCATCTATGTGCTTCTTCCTAAGACATGCAAAAAAAAAAAAAAAAAAAAAGTAAAATTCAGAAAGCATTTACAATCTAGGCCGCTGAGGCGCTAAAGTCCTAACAGGCATCACCCAAATATCAGTGCCTGTGACCCACCCCCCATAGTGATTCTGGAAGTCAGGTATGGGGTACATTTGTAATTCCCCTCTGCTTTATGGTTCAGCTGAAAACAAAGCCACTGGAAGGCTTTCTAAACTGGATATTGGAATTCTTTGAAACAATGCTTGGGGACATAAGTTTCCTGAAGTTTGTGGCTGAAGACCAAGCCTTCCCTGGCAAGGCTCAAGTGAGGGCTGGCTGCTGGAGAGTAAGCCCCCTTCAGGGAGGCTCCACAAGTAATCAGAGCCCTGGGCCTAAGAGTAAGCACTTGCAGGATGCTCCCCTCAAAAGTAAGGTGAAGCATCATCAGAGGGGCTGAATGAGGCAAACCAGAATGATGCCATGAGGGGAGCACAAAACCAACCTCCAGGGAGACTGCTTATAATAATTCAAAGGCCTCATGCCTCTGGAAAGCAACATGCCTTTCCCCTCAGTTAGTCTATAAGGGGACATCCCTTCATCTTAGAATAAACTGTTGACCTCAGCCCAAGCTGTGGCTCTGTGGGTTGGGCTTGGGCTACTCCCCTGGGGCTACTCCCCAGGGCCAGCAGGGCCAGCTCCTTCAATGCAAGGGGCCTAAGTGGGAAGGCAGGCTGGAAGTTCCACTGGGAACACAGTTCTCCTGGGGCAGTGTCTGAGGCCCAAAGCTTGTGGTGGCTTGGTCCTCTAGGCATGGCCACAGTTCAGGCAGCCAGGGTTCCTTCTACATCCCAAAAGCTCCTCTGTGTACAAATGCTGTTCTCTGTCACAGTGCCTCAATAGCCCAAAGGAGGTACTGTGACGAGAGACCCAGAGGTTCTGGGCTGCCAGACGCATACACAGGGCAGTCCTTATCTGTTCATCCTCCATGAGCCCCCCCCCCCCCCCCATCAGTGGTGCAGGTGATGCTCTTCAGCGCTGTGTGAAGATAAAGACAACATGCACTCAAGCCAGTATACAAAGGCCAAGAAGAACAAGGACAGCCCCTTTAGGGAGGGGCCTCTGGGAGAGCTGAGGTTCAGTAACCCCATTTCTGAACGTCCACCTTTAGGGTGGACATTCTGCAGGATGTATGCCCCAGCCTTCCCCTAGGGCTTCTGCTCAAAGAGGTCATGGTACTCCTGCTGATCCAGCTCTCGGTTATACTTCTCGATTTCCCGGTTGGCTTCTTCCACATAGTCATTCATGAACTGGTCCATAACTGGCATCTCATTAAGGAAGAGAGCCCTGTGCCAGGAGGACAAGGGAGCCTGCCCAGGCCCAGAGGAATCTGTGGGCAGGTGAGTGCTCAGCCCACACAAAGCCTACCTACTGGGCTTTTTTTATATACTGGCAGCACCACAGCTATAGAGAAGAGGTCAGGGGTGGTACAGGTTCCTTCTTGAGGTGTAGTGCTGAGCCCTTCAGCATTCATAAGCACATAGCAGGACTCCTGTCCATTTTCTCACAGGTTAACTATTGTAATCACATCTAGTCTCCAATTTGTCAATTATGATCCTGATGACCACAGAATGCAGGATGTCACCAGAGCTACATTTAAACTACAACCCAGAACTCAGGATGTCACCACAGCTACATTAAACTACAACCCACAGGTGTATTAGCAATCGCTGAATGAAGGCAAAATTATTGTTAATGACATTAGAAGGCCAAAATGAAAAGCCTGCCTCTGTGGCTTGTTGTGTGTTTCCAGAACGCAGCTACTCTAGGGGTTAGGTTGCTGTGGCTCCAGCAGACACCCACCCTCTTTATGATCAGGCTTCCACACACCCCCAACCTTCCCACCATAGATTCTAAGGATACGTGGATGAAAATCAGTCTTGTCACCAAAGAAGTTGACAAATTGGGTGCCATTGTAAAAATAGCCCGCGGGCAGGGGGTCCAGGTGGCGTTTTACCTGTAGGAAAAAAGAGTCCTGTTAAAATGATCTGACCACTTTCTATCATTTGCTTATTTATTAGAGACAAATAAACAAGCCTATGACCTTAGCATGATAGCCCACTCTGCCCCATGTAAGGCTAGACATGTGAGGAAATGGCTCCCACAGCAGTCCTCACAGAGTAACTGACAGAAGGAACTCTGGGAGCTCCTCATGGGATTAAGCTCCACTTGTCCTCAGTGGTACTGGTTTGATAACATACCCTTCGTTAGCTGTCTCTCCTTCATTCTCTTAGTTTCCCACGTCCCTGCTAGTGTCTCCTAGAATCACTTCCAAAAGTAAGCTACTTGTACTCAAATCCATGTTGCTCCAAATGTTCCTTTGGAGCAACAAGGACTACACACTACAAGGACTGCCTTCTGAGGTACCCACAGTCTCTTCTCCAGAGCACCCAGGGTTGCCCAGGACAGAAGCTGGATATGAAAGGGACCTCCTCAAGTCCAAAGCAGGGGCTCCTGGAGTCCCAGATCCTCTCCCATTCACTCATTACACTACGGGAAGTGATATAGCCTGTGCTGGAGCCTGGACTCTGTCCCTTTTAGCCTTTGCCTCCAAACCCCTCAGGAAAAGGCCCCAGTGAGGTGAGGACTGGGGAAGAGGCTGGGATGGGGTCATCAAAGCGCCTCTCCTGCTGGTTCCAAGATTCTACCACCTGCTTATCAGCAGCTTCTGGACCTTGAGTTCTTCCTGGGCCCTGTTGCTTTACCTGTGGTTTATCTAGCACAGACGGATGGGAGGAGAAAGGACTTCTGTGCCTACTTCAACAGCATGTCAAAACAGGACTTCACATCATCCCTTTCTCCCACAGGCACTGCTTCTCCTCAATCTCATGCCCAGGTCACATGAGAGGTCATTCTATCCTCTTCCTCTCTCAGGCTACAAGGCTGGATGGGCTAAGGTTCCTCTACACCCAGTTTCCCTCTATGGCTTGAGAGAAGCAAGACCTCCAGAATGCCCTACAAAGAGCTCCCTCACTCAGGGGATCCTAAAGGATGGAACTGTGCCAGCCCAGAAGGATAGCTCTGGGTTTCTTAGGGGACTCACGTGGATGTTCCTGATCTCCTGTTGGGTCAGCATCCCCCTGGTCTTCAGGGCTTTCCTCTGAGGCTTCTGTGTAGAGATATAGGGAGGGAGGGGTCAGGTCCCAACAGAGCTGATGGAAGTACATGAATAGGTGAGGGCTCAGGGCTCTGGGGACCAGTTACATGAATAAGATCCCAGAAGCAGGGAAAGACAAGCATAGGCACTCTTATGGCCTGGACACAGTATCCTGACTGTCTCCCCTTAAGAAGACCACTTACTACCACAGAACGCTGTGTGCCAGGGCAAACAAGCAGCAGAGGAAACACTAGTGCTTTTGCAAATAGCAGATCCTCGACTCTAAACCCCATCAGTGCCAGACACGCAGACAAAGGGACAAAAGGAAGTCCCCTGGTCAACCATGTAGGAGTTCATCCAGTTTATCTGAGAAATACATAGCCTACAAGTAGCCATTCCTCAGTATAACAGACAGGTTTCTTTTTTTTTTTTTAACATTTTTTTCTTAAGATTTATTTATTTATTCATTCAGAGAGAGTGAAGAGAGAGGCAGAGACACAGACAGAGGGAGAAGCAGGCTCCATGCAGGAAGCCCGATGTGGGACTCGATCCTGGATCTCCAGGATCACACCCCGGGCTGCAGGCGGCGTTAAACTGCTGTGCCACCGGGGCTGCCCAACAGACAGGTTTCAACTAAGCATCTACAAAGGATCCAGGCAGGGCCCAACCAACACTATTTCCAGAATTCTAAGTCAAGGTAAACCCCTGAGGCTGTGCTAAGAGGCCTAGCACCCAAGGCTTGTGTCATATTAGAGGATTTTTTTTAAAAAGCTTTTATTTATTCATGAGAGACACAGAGAGAGGCAGAGACATAGGCAGAGGGAGAAGCAGGCTCCCTGTGGGTAGCCTGATGAGGGACTTGATTCTAGGACCCCAGGATCATAACCTGAGCCAAAGGCAGACACTCAACCACTGAGCCACTCAGGTGTCTCATATTAGAGGATTTTAATTCCAGTCTGGGTTTTATTTTTCTTTGCAGTACTGGGCTAAAGATGCTTGTGGGCCTCTACAGGTAAGAATCTTCTTCCCTGCACCTGTTTCTAGGGCCCTGGGCTCACTGCTATCAATGCCCGAAGTCTTGGTTTGCAAATCGTTGTAAGCATATCTTTGTTGTCTCTCTTTTCTAGAGAGAGTACCCAAGTATAGAAGGATTCTGGGCTCAGAACACAGGACAGTCCCTGAATTAGGTTCAGCTAAGAAAATATATATTGCATTTAGACCACCAGGCTGACCCAGGATCCACATGGAACCACGAGGTTTCACCCAGGTCTCGGTTAAGCCACCTAATAACTGCAATTTGCCTTAGCAAAAGAATTAGAAATGGCTGTAAGAATAGGTCTGCCTTGAGGTTACCCTGAGTGGCTTCCTCTCACTCTCAAAGCATCTCTGAAAGTGCTGGCTGAGCCTGTGACGGGCAGACCAGGAGGGAGGTCATGGAGGGGCTCCTAGCCCAAGGCCAGGAGCAGCCCTGGGTGTGCTGGGCACATTTGTGCCAAACGTATCTGGGCTTTGGGAACCACCTGCTTAGCTGACTGCCGCAGCCAGTCCTTGACACTTTCTTCCTTCAGGGAGCAGCCGATGAACACAAGGTAACACTCCTGCTGTCCGCTGCTATCTTGAGGTGTGCTTCTGGAATCGGACGGTGGTGAGGGTCCCTCCAAAACCGGGACAATGCTCAGAGAATTGGCCAGAGTGTTGTGGCAGACCTCCATGGCCCTCTCAGAGTCTGCAAGGAGAACACATGGAGTTCCAGAGTCCCGAAAGGATAAAGCTACACTAAGATGTAATGTGTCGATGGTTGGGGACAGATTCCTGTGACATATGCAGGAGGGAGAACTGCCATGATTGGTGTCAAGTTAGAAAAGAGGAAGTAAGAGAGGGAGGAGCAATGTAAATTTCTGGCTTGGTTGATTTGGTAATCAGGTGGACATCACTAGCCCAGAAGGGGACTATGAGAGGAAAGCCCCTTTGGTCTCAGTGGAGGCCTGAGACAAGCCAAGGGAAGAGGCTGTCAACATACAAGTGCTGCAGAAGGGTCATGTGATAGGAACAGGAGAGATGGGACTGGGCTTATTGACTGAGAAGCCAGGGGCTTCTTAGACTGGAGACATAAGGGCAAGGTCCCCCTAAAAAGCAGGGTGAGAAAGGGATCTAAAACAAAGAGAGAATAACTTAAATAAGAAAGGGGCCAAGAGAAGGTCTAAATAAAGAGGAATACAGGGTGAGAGGGAAGGAGGTTTTATGACCTCTGAAGCTACTGGGGGACTCTATTGGAGCTTGAGTTAAGTAGGCTTGAGTATGGGGCCAAAGTTTCAAAATCAGTAACATAAATTAGGCCAAAGGCATGAGTTAAGGACCCTGAGAGATTCTTTTGTATGGGTGATGTCATCTAATTTTTTTTTTTTTTGGTGTCATCTTTCATCTGAACTCAGATGGTTCCATGTTTACAACTCTCAGTGACTCCCTATGGCAGACACTGATGGTTGCCTGCCAGCATCCCACTCTTCCTCCAATACTAATTCCCTAGAAGTCATGGCAACTCAACTGTGGCCAAAGAGAGAAGTCTGTGGAGAAGTGGCAGGAGGTGCTTCAATAATTGGTGTCAGTATTGACAAAACCACCCACAGGAAGAGCCTATCCTATCAGGTGGGTGTTATGTTTGGATGTGACACCTAGACCTGTAGAACTACCTGGAAATGAGAGGTGGGAACCTGAGGGCAGGCTGACACATCAAGAATAGAAGAACACTTATTACCTGTGTCCTCTGTGGCCTTGCTATGCTGCCTGACCTCTTCACTTCTTATTATATAGCTAACACCTGCTAGCTGAGTTGAGGTTTTCTGTTATAATAGCTAAAAATGCCTTAATAGACATATTCCCATTAGGTGTCAATCACAGTGAACCCTTCCTGGTTCTTGCAATGTGCCATGGTTCCAAAGCACATGCTGTGCCTTTTCCCTAGAATATTCTCCCCTTTCTCAATGCTGAGTTGAATAACTCCTTGTTTTGAGGCCTTCTCTGATCTCCAGCCCAGGATGGACAGACTTCAGATCATGAGGGTTCCAGAAGACTAAGGCTGATAAACAGGGAGAAGGCAAGTGAAGCCTTGAAAACTCTGGCAGCAATGGATATGGAGCTGAAGAGCTTAGCACTGGGGCAGCTCCGAGTAGGAGGTCTAAGAGGCCATGGATGGCTTGAAGGAGTTGGGGGAAGTGCTAGTCTCTGGAACAAGGAAGTCAAGGAGCTGTGAGGAGAGGTCCTAGGCAGGCCATCCAGGGGAAGATAGAGGACATATCCTCCACTGTGGAGCAGGATCTGCAGAAAGGTGTGGGGGGCGGGGGGGAGGGCTAGAAAAGCCACTGGTGTCAAGCCCAGATTCGAGGGTTTTGAAAGAGTCTGACCAGCATCTGTGGGAAGCTATGAACCCATATCATGAGATATGAGCATTCCATAGTACAGGACCCCCATATCCAATTCCCCAGTTACCTGAAAACTTCACTTTGCCCAGGATATGGTAGATGTTTCCAGAGAAGGGACTTGGCTTGATGGAAGACTGAATTGCTGGTGGAAGAAGAGGACAAGTTCAGGGCACACAGCTGGGAGGGTTAGGGACTGGGAAGGACTCTCACTAGAGGAACCTGGGCTCACAGGTTCTCCCTCTATCAGACCCTCCGCAGGGGCTCTGCCACTGTTCCCAGGGGTGGGGCACTCCCGGGTCCTCAAATCCCTCTACCCGTTTTTGGACCCTAATGGTGAACAGAAAACATAGCACACGTAATACTAAAATGGTACCAGGAAGCAGGAACAACTCTGTGGTACTGTTTTATCAGGGTCTGAGACGTGTCAATCAAGGTTTACCTTTACACTTGGCCACGAAGCGAGTCTTCTCCAGGGGGCGACCAAACCATACGCAGATTTGAACCATCAGTGGAAAGACTGATCCAGCATCAAATTTACCTTCATACCTAAAAGGTTTAAAAAGTTCTAAATACAAGTAATTGGGGCTTTGAGTTTTGTTATATACTGCTCTGGGATGAATTACGTATCATTTATCCTGTAATATTTGGGTTGTTTCTTATGTGCCTTTTTGGGTACAAAACACTTGTTTTAAATACGTGTATGTCTCTTTCAGCTTGAGACTGGGAAGCATGGTTGCACATAGAACCACAGGCCATCTATCTTTGAGGCCTACCAATGTGCCACCTGAGATTGGGGCTGACACCCTTAGAGCTCTTCCTCAGGGCCTCAACTATATCCCACCATTGCTGAGGGCAGTTTAACAGACTGTACATTTGGATGTGCACACTTTCCAGAAGGAACTAAAGAGGTAGGGCACCTCTGCTCTACTTTCTGTTTTGAATTCAGCAGACATCATGCCAACCACAGACTTATTAACAAGTTCAGGAATACCTGGCTGGCTCAGCTGGTGGAGGATGTGACTCTTGATCTTGGGGTTGTGAGCTCAAGCCCCACACTGCGTATAGAGATCACTTAATAATAAAAAAAGTCTTTTTTTTTTTTTAAGATTTCACTTATTTGACAGAGAGAGCCAGAGAGCACAAGCGGGGGTAATGGCAGAGGGAGAAGGAGAAGCAGTCTCCTCGCTGAGCAGGGAGCCTGATGCAGGGCCTGATCCCAAGACCCTGAGATCATGACTGCGCTGAAGGCAGGCACCCCTAAAGAAAGTCTTAAAAAAAAAAAAAAAAAAAAAAGAACATGCCATATTAGAGCATTTAAAAAGTTTAAGTTTAAAAAAAAATAAAAAATAAAAAAAAAGTTTAAGTTTATATGGAAAATTTCAAAGACATGCAAAGACAGTGCAATAAATCCCCATCACCTAACTTCCAAAATTATGGAATTGTCATTTTTTTTTTAATTATTCTTTGAGATGAATCCCCATGATAGAATCAATCCAGGAAAGGTTGTAACCACCTCATGGATAATAATTTACACCACTCCCAATAGAAGAGTGTTTCAGTTTCACAACAATTCCCCCAGCAATGATTCTTATAGATATTTTTGGTTAAGTGTAACAGGTGTCAATCAAAACAACAGTAAGCCATCATTTTACATTTCTGAATATTACTAAAATGGAATTCTGTTATCATGGCTGGCATTTATATTTGTTCTAAAGTGAACTGTCCAAGGGTACCTGGGTGGCTCTGTCAGTTAAGTGTCCAGCTCACGTCATGATCTCAGGGTCTTGGGATTGAGCACTGCTTGGACTCCACACTCAGAGAGGAGTCTGCTTGAGATTCCCTCTCCCTCTCTCTCTGTCCCTCTCCCCGTTCATGCATTGTCTAAAATAAATGAAATCTTAAAAAAAAAAAAAAAAAAAGTGAACTGTCCACATCTATATGAACTGGGTTGTTTCTCTTTGGTATCAAAATAAGCTTCTCAAATATTATATTAATGCTTTGCCACATATTATGGGAACATTTTCTTCCAGTCCATTATATTTTATTAGTTTCCTTTGCTTTAAAATAGCTCTACCGATTTGAATTTTACATCATATGTATTGAGAATAGCTTACCCCTTATGCTTTCTTTAAAGTAAGGTGCTGGCATGATAATTTTGTAATACTGACATGTTCACTTGCCCTCTCCCCACCTAAATAAGTCATGGGAGACCATCTGCTTCTCTGGCTCTTTGTTCAGAGCCTGAATCCTTAAGGAAATTGGGAGGGGCCAAGGGAAAAGTGAAGGTTTCCTGCAAAACTAGAAATAAGCCTTCTACCAGAGGAGATGGGGATGGGTCGATGAGCACAGAGAGGGTTGTGGGAGGGGAATGGCTGAGAATCTGCACAACACAGAGCTGAGCACATCCAGAGCTAAAGCCTATTCACTCTGAGGTGGTGGGCCCTGATTCAGTGAGGGAAGGAAAAGTATACAGGGATATGTAGGAGTCTCATGGCTGCCACCTTGTTAAAAGATTAAATTATCTGAATCCTAGGAAGGGATTCAGAAGGGGGAGAGCCTGAATGAAGGGTGACTCTAAGGCCTCTCCATCTCTGATTCTCTATAAGCATTGATCTTCCTGGTAAAGAGAAGGCTTCAGACTTTAGATTCATAGAGGTTTCTAATGAACCTTTTATACCTGGCTCTCTTTTGGATCATTCTACTTCCAGGAAAGTCTGTGCCCTGAGTTGGGTCACATGCACGATGCCCAGAATGAGTCACCATGGACTAGAGAATGGGTGCTTTCCTAGGCACTAGGTGGAGACAGCAGGAATCTCACGACCAGGCCCAGAGGTGTGGCAGGAAAAGGGTCAGTAACTGCAGTCACTGGAGAGGAAGGTTTCACCTCAGAAGCTCCATCTGTTTCTTTTTAGCTAAGATATAATTGTCTTGTTCAGGCATAAGAAATGATCCACCTACCCACTGTTTAAGCAAGTATGATGTAACTCAAATCAGACGTTCCTTCTAAGAATATGCCTCAATCTTCAATTTCACAAACTGGATTTGTTTGTTTTATCAGCATAGTGCAATCAGTTTTTTGCTGGTATAAAACAATGGTGATGAAAGGGATGATATGGAGGACATAGAGAGTTGTCTGGGGGAAGTGAGTAAGGATAACAAAGATAATCCAAATCAACATAAGAGAATATGTTTGGCCAAGCTTTAGTAACGGTCTTTCCCAGAACTTTCAAGAGAGCAGAACAATCCATTCTATACAGAGACAAGCACAACATAGTGTGAGGGCTCTGGAGTCACACTAGCTGCATTTGAAATGCAGCTCTTTCATACTTACTGGCTGTATGAATTTGAATATGCCACTTAACTCCTCACTTCCTCACTTACCTTATCCTTAAAAGAAGGAAAATAATGGACCCTACCTCATAGGCTTGGTCTGAGGATTAATGAGATAACACAGATAGAGCTCTTAGGGCACTTTCCAACAGAACTTTCTGTGATGGAAATGTTCTGGATCTGTGCTGTCCAATGTGGTAGCTGTTGGCCACAGGTAACTACTAAGCACTTGAAGTGTGGCTTGTATGACTGAGAGACTGATTTTACTTAATTTTTGTTAATTTACATTTTATTAAATAGCCAAATGTGGTTGGTGGCTACTGTCCTGGGGAACTTAGAACAATGTGTAGCACACAGTGAGTGCTCAAGTGATATTGGCACTGGCATGACTACAGCACCCTTGGCACTCTTTCCTCCTCCTCTCCCTTTTGGAGGAGAGGTTCATGTACTTGGGAGTCTGCAGGAGAGAATAAACATTCCCTGGGCCACAAGGGCAGGGAGCCTACCTGTCAGGGGGGACCCCTCAGAGGACTCACTGTATTCTCAGGAGCAACTCTTTCACCTGGGAAGGCTGTAACTCCCTGGTTCCAGGCCAGCCATCTCACCCTCACTAGAGGCTAGAGGAAACAAAGGACATGGTGTGCTTGGTGCCCACAGGGCCACTCCCTAAGTCTCAATATCCAGTAAGGCTCCCAAGTTGGAGCCCAAGATGTGTGGAGCAGTGGGCTACTGGTAAGACCAGCAGCTGTTGGGACATGGCAGGCCATCCCACCCTCATAGAACACTTGAAATGTCACTTTTTTTCTGTAAATGATTAAGTCGTTGCATTTACAAAGAAATCTCAGCTACTTTTCAGTGATGATACTTGCCAGCCAGGGTACATTAAATATCGAGATCGTAGCATCTGAGGACTTGAAAAACTATTTTCTGAGAGAATCAGCTCAATGTCTTCATTCCTTTGAAAACATACAGAAAAACCCAGGTTAACTAGGACAATCAATCTTCATCTACCCATTTTGCTTCCTCCCCTCCACAGATGCACCAGCACATACGCATCCACTCTTCTCTCTTACCACACACCTAAAGTATACCTCTCCTAAGAACAAAGAAAGACATTTTCTTTTAGAACCACACTACGATTATCATACCCAAGGAATTTAATACTGTAGACCAGCAGTACTGGTATCACCCGGAGGCTCAACAGAACACAAGATCCCAGGCCCCATTTCAGACCCGCTGAATCAGAATTCTTTTTTTTTTTTTTTTTTTTTTAGAATTCTCATTTTTATAAGATCCTAAGAGATCTATATGCACATTAAAGTTGGAGAAGTACAAATCTAATTCATTTTCAAATTTTCCCTGTTTTGCCAGAAAGGCAACCCAGGATACAATCAGGGAATGCTTATTGAATTTATAATCTCTATTTCCCTTTAAGATAGAATAATTCTTCCAATTTTTGTTTTGTTTCTCACGGAGCTGATGTTTTTGAAGATATAAAGCCGGTGCCATTGTGTCCCACAATCTGGATTTGTCTGGTTCTTTTCTTATGGTTAGATTCAGTCAAACATTTTTGGTAAGATTAATATCCAGGTGAGGTTGTGTCCTTTCCAGAGCATCATACGAAGGAGGCACATAATGTCAGTCTGTCCACTTAGTGATCTTGCTAAGTATAATCATGTAGTCAACGTCATGTCTACTAGATCTCTCCACTGTGAAGGTACTTTCCTCTCACTGGAAGCACTAAGTGGTCCAGGCAGTGATACTTTGAGACCAGTTCATATCCTTTTCATCAATAATCTGTCACCCACTGCTCTTAATATCCACTGATGATTCTTGCCTAGATCAAGTACTATATTATACCAACGGTTACAAAGTAGTGACTTTTTAGTTCTATAAATCTTTATTTATTTATTAGTGTTTAAAGAGATTTATATCTTGCCTGTCCCCATTTTTTTAGTATCACCATGGACTCATTTTATATCATATGCTATAATTTGATATTACATTTGTTTTCTCTTATACTTAAGTTGTCCCAAATTTGGCTAGTGAGAGCTTCTTGAGCTAGCTCCAGTATCGTTTTGATATATCTCTACTAACCTTTGGGGTACCTCTTTGCTTTTTTAGCACGAAATGTACCAGGCTCACCTTGGACTTTCCCTGCCCTAAACCTGCAATCAGCCAATTCTCCAAGGAGTCCTGATACCTTATATTGGGAACTGGTATATAGAAACCAAGATCTGGCGGTAGAGGTGTTTATTCTACTGTGGTATTAATATTTCTGATCCCTTTCAATGGGAAGAGCTAGGAAATATACATTTGTTTTGAAATAATTAATTTATATTGACTTCCACAATTCAAATCCACCATCCACAGGGTTTTTCTTCACCTTTCTCACTTTCTTATCTAATAAGTGATGTTTGAAATCAGGATTCCAACAGAGGATTATGTTTAAAAGTTACTTTAATTAATTGGTGTGTGTGTGTGTGTGTATGGTTGTTATTACTTTGATCTACAGATGGATTCACTTTTTTGTTTTTAGTTTTACGCTTCTTGGTTAATTTAATTTCTGAATATGTAAAATATTTTACTTTGGTCAAAGTCAAAATTATATAAAAATATATACCTTTTGGTGTATCTTTGTTGAGCAAATAAATATGTTAAATGACCAAATGTTTTCTCTTCATACACACACACACAAAGTCATCAATTCTCTATTTTTAATTTGTAATTTGGATTTAAGTTCATGAAGTAAAAAAAAGTCATTTCTCTATGTTCTCTTGGACATTTCTTTCACATCTTAACACAAGGAATACTGAAAGAGTCTTGACTTCATCCTTTGAAGGCATGAAAATGTGAATGTATCAAAACAAAATATCTCTGGGTACCTGGCTGGCCCAGGTAAAACATGTAACTCTTGGTCTTGGGTTAAAAATCTAAGCACCATGTTGAGTGCAGAGATTACTTAAAAATAAAATCTTGGGGCATCTGCATGGCTCAGTTGGTTAAGCCTCTGACTCTTGATTTTAGCTCAGGTCATGATCTTAGGATCGTGAGATAGAGCCCCATGTCAGGCTCTGTGCTCAGCATGGAGTTGGCTTGGAATTCTCTCTCCTTTTGCCCCTCCCCTTGCTTATGTTCTCTCCCTCTCTAAATAAACAAAATCTTAAAAAAACAAAACAAAACAAAGTATTTCAAAACAGTACAGGATACGGACACATGAGGTCCTCTTGCTGATTTTTACACAACATCAAAAGCACTTATATAAATGTGTAGGTCTTAGATACAAATGAAAGACCCTATGGGCCATTCTGCCAGGGTTCTGCCTTGAGAAAGTGGCTGGTCCTATAGGATAAAGTAAACTTGGTAAGTTTACCTGGTGACAATCCCATTTTCTGCAAGAATGAAGGCTGCAGTAGGGTTGGCAGCCCTGATGAGGCTCTGCAGCTGGACAAGGAGAGGGTGCCTCTGCTCCATGGTGTGACTGGTGAACACCACATTACTCACCAGGCCTGGGGAATAAAACCAAAAATGGTTCAGGCTTTGGAGTCCTGACTGGGGCTGAGGGCTCACACAAATGAGCCATTGCTCCCTCCCTGATCATCCCTTCCAGTTGACACCCCTGACCCCCAACACTTGCACCCCTGTCACTGCCACTTCTTGGAGTGAATGACCTCAACCCTGTAGCTGCCTCACTTCTTAACCTTCTCTACTTTCTCAATTCTGCTCTCCAGCTGACACCTGGAGTTTCTTCATCAAAGGGCCCTTTCTACATCCCTTATATTTAACCTCTTTGGGAACCTGTGCTACACACTGTTACCAGTTTAGGCCACAGACATTTATCAAACACTAACCACATGTCAGGAACTCACCATTAGATTCTCAAAGAGTGCACAGCCAAGGAGTCACTCACACACACATACAAAATTCCAAGATAAGTGCTAATACAGATATTCACATAGTCATACAGTAAGGAAGAGTGGTGCAGACAATGGGGGATTGTGGAGTGGGTAACAATCCCTCCCAACCCTTAGGAAAACCTATGCTACAGAGAATCTGGAAATCAGAGAAGTTAACATATCCTACCATGCCACCATAATTATAAGACCTCTTCCATACTCATTTCTGTTTTGAGATAGTTATGATCAGAGCATATACATCATTTCCACTATAAGATCACTTACATTTTTATTATTCAACTATTTTTCTTCACTTATTAATATTATGAAAACTTCAGAAATACACAAAAGTTTTTAAAGTAACACCATGAATTCCCATGTGCCCATGACTTGGCTTCAAGAATTAACAACACTTAGCTAACTTATTTACCTTATAATACCTTAGCTAGGTATTTCTTTCATACCATATACCAGCCTTTTCCCCTTTCCCCTGGATGATTTTTTTAAAAGATTTTATTTATTTATTCATTAGAGACACACAGAGAGGGAGAAGCAGGCTCCCCTCAGGGAGCCTGATGTGGGACTTGATCCCTGAACTCCAGGATCATGCCTGGAGACGAAAGCAGAGCTTAACTGCTGAGCCATCCAGGCATACCCCCTGGATGATTTTTTTTTTTCCCCTGGATGATTTTGAAGTCAATCCTAGACATCCTATTATTTCATCCAAAAATATTTTAGTATATATCTCCATAAAATAAGGACCCTTTAAAAAATTAATAAGTAACACATTCAACATAAAAAATATAGCCTATGCTTAAACTTCTCTGTCTCATTAATGTTTTCTTAGAGTTAATTTTTTAAACCAGGAACCAAAGTCTACACATTGTATTTCATTAATATACCTCATACTTTTCCTTTAATCTTCAGTGTCTCATTTCTTTGTAATTTATTTGTTGAAAAACTGTGTAAATTTCTGCCAATATGGATTTTGCTGATTGTAGCCTTATAATGTTGCTTTTACAAGCAGCTAGATCTCTTTTATAGATTCAATCTTTTTTAAAAATAATATTTATTAATTCATTAGAGACACAGAAGAGAGAGGCAGAGACACAGGCAGAGAGAGAAGCAGGCTCCCTGTGAAGAGCCCAATGTAGGACTTGATCTCAGTACCCCGGGATCACGACCTGAGCCACAGGCTGACACTCAACCACTGAACCACCCAGGTTCCCTATAGGTGTCCTATAGATTCAATCTTTTAAAATATAAACTATTTAAAAAATTTTCTTCTTTCTCTAACTTTTTAAAAAAAGATTTATTTATTTATCTTAGAGCAAGGTGTAGGGGCAGAGGGAGAGAGAGAGATAAGGCTTTTTTTTTTTAAGATAAGGCTTTTTTTAAAAAAAGAATTAAATTCATTTTAGAGAGAGAGAAAGAGAGACAATGCCTGAGAGTGGGGGATAGAGAATCCTGAAGCAGACTCCCTGCTGAATATGGAGCCTAATGGGGGCTCCATGCCAGGACCCTGAAATCCTGGCCTGAGCTGAAACCTGGAGTTGGCCATTTAACTAAGCCACCCAGAGACGGAGAGAGAATCTTAAGCAGAATCTGGGTTGAGCACAGAGATGGACATGGGGCTTGATCTCATGACCTGGAGATACCTGGAGATCAGGACCTGAGGTGAAATCGAGGTTGGAAAAAAAAAAAAAAATCAAGAGTTGGCCTCTTAATTGATTGAGCCACCAAGGTGCACCCCCCCGTATAGCTTTTTTTGTTGTTGTTGTTGTTGTTTTTTGTTTTGTTTTGTTTTTTTAGCTTTTTGATAGATCTAAATCACTGTTTCTTATAATGTCACTTTTAGACAAAACCTATCAGCTTTCCTACATGACAGATGGGGAAGCTGGTATATCTCAAAGTGCTGTTTTCCACTTTGCCATCACCTTCTGATTGGTTATATTAGTAATTTTAGTCCCTCCAGTGAAAGCTTTTATACCTTTAAAACTAACTATGTACTAGGAATATACTTCACTCTTTATAACTATTTTACAACTCTAAACTTTATTCATCTCCTACTTTGGAAGATATAAAGAGAGTATCTCCTGCTGCCTCATTTTCATTAAGTAGAATTTCATTTATAGGTTTTCAAGATTTTCAATGTTTATATTCTATTTTGTAATAGAATTCTCATGGGTATTATCATTAACTCTATATCTAAGATTAAATTCTCAACATTAATTTTTTTTTAATAGAGACTAGCTTTTATAAATGATTAGTTCCTAAGTGGTTATCTCTGAATTACAGAGACTTCGACTTTGTAATTGTAGGATCCTGAATAATGAATATTCAGTATAGAGGACTCTATACTAATACTATTTCGGTTGAGTGTGTAGTTAAAAAAAACAAATAGCTGTATTTAGTTTTTGAGGGCAAAACTCAAACAATGTAAAGAAGGGTTCACAAAGAAAATAAATAAATTACCTTCCTCCCCAGCCACCTATTCCTTTCCCTGGAGGCAATTACTATTATGATATCTTCTTCCAGGATGTGCTTTGTATACACAAGTAAATGTGTGTATGCCTTTTTTCTCCACAAATAGTTCCATCTTACACTGTTCTGCACCTTGTTTTTTGACTTAAGCTCTTTAACTTTTTAATTTTGGTAAAGCTTGCTTTTTCATTAAAACCTTCCCTATTACCTTACCATCTCAATCCTTCCCTCATGCCACCTGGCTCTCTCCTCTTCTCTAAACTATAAAAGCTCCTATGAATAACACAGGTGGTATTTAAAATAAGGACTCAGTCTTATTTATCTTCTTCATAGATGTAAAAAGATAGCACAATGTAAAAATTAAAACACGGGTTTTAGAGTCAGGCAGACCATGAGTTGAAGTGGCGTTCCACTAATTACTAATGAATGACATCAGGGGCAAATTGCTCAACTTTCTCTCTGAGCCAAATTTCCTCCTCTGTTAGATGGGAACAGTAACACATACCCGCAGGTTATCAATAAATGCTTATCACAGGACCTACACATAGTGAGAACTCATTAAATGCAACTTACGGCCAACACCACTACCACCATCCTCACTGTCAGCAGAGCAACGGCTTAAGAATGAGACCTCTACATGTACACTGGGGGGATCCATTTCTCAGACTGACAAAATCCATTTCTATTTTAAAGTTTTTAAAAATTTCTGTTAGGAAGCTTTAAAATAGACCATCTTCAGCCACAGCGTCACAGCTTCCCAGCAGGAAGTTAGGTCATGTGACTCCCACCAGTAGAGCCTACTGAGTCCATGGTTTAAACAAGTAGCCATCACTAGATTTAAGGTGACTTCCAGGATCCTCTAGTCTGAGGCAGAAGTAAATGATACTTTCTTCCTCTCACCACTCATACTAATGAAAAAAGTGTTCCAAAATTGCTAAAGACTGAATCTAACCTCATAAACAGTCCAGATGCATTCATGATCAGGGAGCAGGGATTTGGAGGTTCATGCCAATCTTGTTACCATGGGGGAAAGACACACACAGTTAGTTATACCAGGTGCTTGGGACTACAGACACCAGGACTTACAGCTTACCTGCTGAGCACAGAACCTCCTCCCTAAGTGCTTATGGGCAGTTTGAGTATCTATCAGTTCCTTGGTTCTGAGATGTAGGTCCTATTCTTCTCAGGTATCTGTTAGTGCTCAGCTACTAAGCTGCCCTTAGGTCTCTGCACAGTGTTTGAGAGACCTCTCAGGATTCAAGGATGAGTTTCCTAAATGGTCTTCTTTGACATCCAAGTGCTAAGTACAGCTCTGCCTCCTCCTGTCACTTGGTGAAAGGCTGCCCAGTTCCTGAAATGTGGGCTGTGGAGGCACCTGAGTCTTCCTCCAGGCCTGGTGAGTGCTAAAGAAATCCCTGCTACCGTTTGTCTAATTCAGACTACCGGTCTCTTTGCCAGGCCACTGCTTATTCTGTGCACTTTCAGGCTTCTCTTACTACAATTCATTCTAACTAATGTAGTCAGAGCATTCTTTCAAAAAACAAAAAATCTGATCATATCATTTCCCTACTTAAAACATTTCAATGTGTTCCAATGACTGTAAACTTCTTGGCCTGCCTGATCTATCTGCCATGCTGTGTTTCCTCAGTGCCCTGGGTGTGCTCTGGTCACCATCAGGTCTTTGCTATTGCTGTTCCTTCTGCCTGGAACCATCTTTCCCCTCCTCTTTTTTGGCTCAACTCTTCCTTCAGGCTGTAGACAATTTGAAAAGCACCTCTTCCAGAAGCCTTCCCCAACCTCCCAGGACTGGCTACAGGCATTGGATACAGATTTGCTAAATGAACAAATGAATCAAGTGTTATAAAAGATACATGCAACCTGATTTCCAGGGCAGCTTCTAAGCTGTGGGTACTCACATGCCAGAGTTTTCCCACTTCTAAGTCTGGGCAAATCCCATTCATCAAACAGCCATCTGAAAGGTTTCTGAGACTTACTGGTATATATACATTTTTGATAGAAAATTCATAAACTACAAAAAGGTATTCAAACCAACCTTCTTTGTCCCTCCTGTGGCACCCTGAGTCCTAGTTCTCCTCCCCAGAGGCAACCACTGACAACCAGATTTGGGGTATGCTTTCTCAGTCTATGAAAGTATACAAGAATATACAGAATCACATTTTTCTTATGAGCCTCTCCCACACAAAACCTCTATTCCCAATGTCTCCACATATGACCTAGTTGTGGTAACAGCACAGACTTAGGAATTCAAATAGAGAATATGTCAGCATTTTGTTTATTCTGTTTTAAAATATTTTAAAAATTTCTGTTCGGAAGCTTAGCTTTAACATTAAGATGTACTATCCTTCAGCCACAGTGTCAGAGAAGGATCCTAATGAAGGTGACACTGGTTGTGCCTGTGCACTCAGTCTCATTTAGAAATGTCACTCTGGAGGCTGTAGGGGAAGCACCGAGGGTGAGCCTGCTGAGCCTAATGCTAGACCTCCATGTCCTATGGCTGCACCAAGGCCTAACTGGGGCCTCTGGAAACAGAGTAAGGCAAGGTCAGGAGGGCAGACCCAGAATGTGGCAAAGTGGGGAAGCAAAACAGGGTTCTAGAAGACTCAGCACATTCCAGAGGTGGCAGACACAAGAGCCAGAGTCCTGCAAGAGACCCAGGAGACTGCCAGGAGTAGAAGACAAGAATGGTTGCGATGGATCTTGCAGCAAGGAATCAGTAAAAGCTGAGTGAAGACTTTTAAAGGCCCTAGGACTCTTGTTTAGTATCTTCTTGGGCAAAAGAAACTGGAGAATCAGATTTGTGCAAATGTGGCAACTTAAGTGGCATGCACCAGGGTCACAAGCACAGAACTGTCCTGTCCATTAAAAAGGCTGGGGTCTGGATTTCTGATGGATACCTTGCCCAAAGTCCTGTCTGCCTCATCAGTATCATGTAGATAAACCCTGTGGGGTTGGGATTCTAGGTCAGGAATTAGATACAGAAAAGGGGCTTTGCTTTATAGGGAAACAAGCAAAAGGATTATCCTCAGCATTCCTTAGGCCAGCTATGCAAACTACCACCTGCCAAAAGGAAATGCCATCTGCGAGGCAGGTACAGCAGTTATCTGGAGCACAGGGTGAAGAGGCCACCGGGGACAGTTTCATCTTGCTTGGGCCAGGAGCTTCCTTCTGCTCTGTATCAAAGAATGGATACCTATATTTGGACAAGGTCTTACCAGTTTGGGCTGTGAGTGAGCGGGCAGCCTGGCCTGCCCATTCCCTAGAGTGGAGAAACACCTGAGGTCTGACTGTCCTAGTATGGGCTAAAGGCTTCTAGAAGAAACCCAGGAGAAAGCAGTTTGTTTATTACCTATAGATACTTCTAAAAGCAAGACATGGTAGTAAAATGTCTTCACTCTTCTTTCAAATCAGCATTATACTGAGTCTTATTTGCTGGTTAAGCGCTGAGATTATTTCCTAATCCTTGGATTTCTGTAACACACATCATCTTGGGGCTGCAATATAGTCCTTTTCTCATTGTAAAACAATCCTTTGTTGTAAAAGCAATGAATCAGGGAGCATGACTCATGAACAGGAGCAAAGGGAGGCAATATGTTCCCTCAGGACAAGAAGTGTTTGTCTACTGGTAGCAGATCCCACCGCCAAGCTAGCCACCAAATCTCTGAGGATAAAAGAAATACTTGCCTTTTATTTCTTCCCTCCTTGGACAGCCCATGCCCATGGTAAGCCAGGTCAGACTAGTTCATAGGGTCCTTTGGGCCCAGACACAAAGGTAAGGTAATTGCTAAGACACTGTCACTTTGCAAGCGATTTGGAGTTCAGAAAAACAGCTTCTATGGCCTCAAGGTCATCTACCCACATCTGATCATATCCCTGTCTTTACACATGCACAGAATCTGACACAGTTGCTTTTAAACACTGAGTAAGCAGTGTTAATGAAATTTGTCTACCAAATGCCAGAGAGAATCCAGTCTGTCTTGGCCTAAAAGGGCTTTGCTCCTATAACATTGGCCTAGGTTCATAGACAATGAAGACAGAGCACCTCCCCAAGGCTCTCTGCCAGGGCAGTCTGACCATCTGTGCTTTGTGTGCAAAAAAACAAAGGGGCACTGAGGAAGAAAGTGCCAAGAAGCCAAGGTGCATTAGGGTGGAAATAATCATGTGATGGACAGGGGATGACTAATAGCCCATACCCTTAGCTTTGACCATGACTTGCAAACATACATCCAAGGACCAGACAGTGATCCTTGGTTATCCCATCCGTCTATGCTTTTGCCTATGCTTTCTTTTTTTTTTTTTTTTTAATTTTTTATTTATTTATGATAGTCACAGAGAGAAAGAGAGGCAGAGACATAGGCAGAGGGCGAAGCAGGCTCCATGCACCGGGAGCCTGACGTGGGATTCGATCCCGGGTCTCCAGGATCGCGCCCTGGGCCAAAGGCAGGCGCCAAACCGCTGCGCCACCCAGGGATCCCTTGCCTATGCTTTCTATCTCAAGGACAGGTACCACCAACCTTCCCAAACTTCCAACCTCAAAACTTAAAGCAGTTCATCATACTAGATACCTCTTTCTTCCAGTCATGCACCATATCTAGTCTATCATCAGTTCCTAATCCCCCAACCTCCAAAAAATCTCCTTCCTCTACCTGGAGTGGATACTTTGGGTAGACCCAGCCACCTCCGTTCCACTCTGCTTCTGGGGTACACTGCCTGGAAAGCAACAAGGACCTCTAAAAGTTGGACTTGAGACTCCCTGGTGGAGCAGTCCAACACATACATTCCTCCCTCCAGTGACCCGACTCCTGTCCTGTGTAGCACCCAGCTCAGCTGTTTCCCAAGACAATAGCTCTGGTATGCTCAGTTGTCTCCGCTCCCTGTGGACTGGCAATGGGATAAGGAGGGTAAAACTGTGCTGGGGACACCACGTTATTTTCTTCTGTCTGATTTCTTCTTGCTGGGCTGGCTCAGGAAGCTCAGACCCCAGGTCTTCTGACAACAATGAACATTTTATCATCAGTACAGGAAATTCAGAATTTATTCTGGGTCTCTAGGCACCATAGTTAATATGACTAAAAAGTGCTGCTGGCAGGGTTGCCAGATGGGAGGACAATGCAAGGTTGAATATAACCTACAGGATGGGTGGATTTTTCTAAACACTACCAAGGAGGTGTGGAAAATTCCAGTGTGTGTAGGAGGGGATTAAGGGAGAAGGTCCTATTGGACCACACTATGCACTCATGGGACAGGAGAGGTGTATCAAGATCTTGTTGATTTAGAAGCTAGGAATATCTAATACCTTTTCTGTCCATTGATATTAGTTGGAAGGCCAGGGCAGACTTAAGCCCAGCTCGGGGCTTATCATCTTAAGAGACAAACTCAGGAATAAATCTGCCTATCAAATATGATAGAAGAAAAAGATGTCAAAGTTTTTCCTGGACCAATTTTGTTTGTTTTAGATTTTAGAATGAGAGGAAGGAATGTGAAGAAAACTCTGTTGCATCTAAACAGAATCTGAGGGGCACCTGGGTGGCTTACTTGATTAAGCATCTGCCTTTGGTTCAGGTCGTGATCCCAGGATTCTGGGACTGAGCCCCACATTGGGCTCCCTGCTCAGTGATGAGTCTGCTTCTCCCTCCCGCTCCTGTGCACTCTCCCTCTGTCTCTCTCCTTCTCAAGTAAATAAATAAAATCTTAAAAACAACAACATAATTTGAAAGGCATGCAAAAGCAGGAAATAAAACATATTGCTTACCTTGTGAACACTGGTCAAGACATTTAGGAAAGAGAAATCTGGAGGGGGGAAAAAGAGAAATATTTAAAAACTATTAATGTCAGAATTGTTATTTATTATTTCCCACAAAAATGTGAATATCCAAGCTGAATTATTCAGTAAGTCAGGGCATATGGTAGGCAGTACTAAGTATAATAGCTAAGCAGTCTAAGCACTTTGCCCAAGGCCTCACACAAAGCTAAGAAGTGGGAGGGCTTATATAGGGACGCAGGTCTGTTTAGCACCAGAGAACTCCTATGGTTTTTGTCCCTATAAATGAGATGCTTGCTGAAGCCACACTTCTGAACTATTGCTCCTCTAGGTGCAGGTAGTAATGATGTTCAAAACACCAGGTGGGAATTTCTCTCCCACAACTTCCTTGGTGTTGGCAAGTTTTATTTTCTGAAAATACCATTTGGAACCAAATTTGGTGGATAAGTGAGCTGGACGAATACCACCTTGGACTGTTGATGTAGTGCTCTTGCTTGACTTCCTCATGGTTTCTGAGGAATTCCAAGAAGGAACTCCCATATGCTCTGAGCAAGATCAAGAGCCCTGGAACAGGGAAAAGACAACCATCCAACACTGAAGTCTCCCAAAAACAGAACTCACTGACTTCACTGCACTAGTCTGAATGACCTGACACAAAGCAAATATATTCTTAGAAAGTGTCTGTCCCCATCAGTGTCTGTGACTTTTACACTACATGCCCTTAACGGCCCTTCTCAGCACCCTGCTTGTTTCCTCACAGCAGCCCGCAGCAATTCACATGACACACTTCTTAGACAAATCAAGCAAAGTTCTCCCTCAAGGCATCTTATCCAATCACAGGCTGGATGTTCATGCTTTCAACCTCTGACGACTGCAAAGAAAATATTCAGAACACATGGAACTGCATATATATGGAACACATGGAACTGCATATATATGGAACACATATATATGACTCTCTAAAACTGGAATGCAATTTCTCATATCTTGGCATCTTTGGCATCTTTGTTGTTCAAATTCACGCTGGCTTTCTTTCCGAATCCAACCAGAAGTTAACATTGCTTCTTTTTAATTCTTTTTTTTTTTTTTTTTAAAGATTTTATTTATTTATTCATGAGAGACAGAGAGAAAGAGAGACAGAGAAACACATGCAGAGGGAGAAGCAGGCTCCACACAGGGAGCCTGACATAGGACTCAATCCCAGGACCCCAGGATCATGCCCTGAGCTGAAGGCTGTGCTAAACCGCTGAGCCACCCGGGCTGCCCGCTTCTTTATAATTCTTATAAAATTGCATTAAATCTTTTACTATGACACTTCTTATTCTATATCATGATTGTGTACCTGGCATTGGTGTGACATTTGGAAAATTATTTGACTTTTCTAAGCATCAGCTCCCTCACAGTAAAACGTGGTAATGATGTCTACCTTAAAAGGGTATTTTGAAGATTAAGAGGGGTAAAGTATCACAGTGCAAGACAAATAGTATAAAGTGAATGTTAGCTCTCGGCTTTCCTTCTCTACCTATCACCCTCCTTACTAAGCTGTAGTATTTTTTTTTTTAAATAGTGGTAGTTTTGAAGATGCCTGGCATAGGACTCTTAAACAGAGCAGACAAGTTCTGTGACAATAAACGCTAAAATAATGTATATACAATTATGTTCATGTTATTGGCCAGCTCTTCCTCTAAGTAACAGAAAAAAACGTGGTCATAAATCTCACATAATATGTTATCCTGCTGGGGCACCTGCGTGGCTCAGTGGCTGAGCATCTGCCTTTGGTTCAGGTCATGATCCTGGAGTCCTGGGATGGAGTCCTGCATTGGGCTCCCCGCAAGGAGCCTGCTTCTCCCTCTGCCTATGTCTCTGCCTCTCTCTGTCTCTCATGAATAAATAAAATCTGAAAAAAAAAGCTATCCCGCATTTTGTAGTGCGCCAACCAACTACCTGGTTTATATCCAATCTAACCCAAAACATGGGCCCCATAATTCCTACATGCATATCCTCAAAACTGTAAATACTACACAAGCAGAGATCTGGGATGATTTGTTCCTTGCTGCCCCCTCAATGATTAGAATGGTCCCTGGCACACAGCAGACACAATAGATAGATACTCACGGAATGAAATCTAATAGAATAAAGATACCAGGCAAATTTCACATAGACCCATCCTGAATCTAAACTGAGCCTATCCTTGAATTAAAGAAGACACACTAATCCCCACCTCACAGAATGGAAAAAGAAGCCCTACTACACTCTGTACTACCTGTATTTTTAACCACGATCTAGAAGCACTGGTGTAAATTTTATTTTTGCTAAGGCAGCCATTTAGCAAAAAAAAAAAAAAAAAAAAAAAAAAAAAAAAAAAAAAAAATTGAAGAGTTTTAAAAACTTGATTCTCAAAAAACTTTTATTATAAAAGCAATATACAACCCACAGCTAACATCATATGTAATGTTAAAGACTAGATGTTTTCCCTTTCAGATCAGGAACAAGACAGGATGTCTACTCTCACGACTTCTACTCATACTGGAGGTTCTAGTCAGGGCAATTAGACAAGAAAAACAAATAAAAGGCATCCAGTTGAGAAGAAAAAAAGTAAAGCTATCTCTGTTTACTCATGACACACTTTTGTATATAGAAAATCCTAGAGAGTACATATAAAACACGAACAGAACTAATCAATGTGTTCAGCCAAGGCTGTAGTAAGATCAATATACAAAAAATCAGGGATGCCTCGGTGGCTCAGCGGTTGAGTGTCTGCCTTCAGCTCAGGGCCTGATCTCAGGATCCCAGGATCGAGTCCCGCATCAGGCTCTCTCCAAGGAGCTTGCTTTTCCCTCTGGCTATGTCTCTGCCTCTCTGTGTGTCTCTCGTGAATAAGTAAATAAAATCTTAAAAAATAAAAAAGTCAACTGCATGTCCATACACTAGCAACGAACAATCCAAAAATGGTATTTGGAAACAGTTCCATTTATAACAACATATAAAGAACAAAAATACTTAGGAATAAATTAAACAAAGGAAGCATAAAATTTGTACACCGAAAACTATAAAACATTGCTAAAAGGAACTCAAGACCTAAATAAATGGAAAGACAGAGCCAGGTTCATGGATTGTTAAGACTTTATTATTTATAAGATGGCGGGCAGCCCTGGTGGCGCAGCGGTTTAGCACTGCCTGCAGCCCAGGGTGTGATCCTGGAGACCTGGGATCGCCATGTCGGGCTCCCTGCATGGAGCCTGCTTCTCCCTCTCCCTCTCCCTGTGTCTGTGCCTCTCTCTAGCTCTCTCTGAATAAATCAATCAATCTTTAAAAAAAATATTTATAAGATGGCAGTATTTCTCAAACAGATGTATACATTCATATCTTGAATTTGTTTTTAAAGATTTTTTTTTTAAGATTTTATTTACTTATTCATGAGAGGCACAGAGAGAGAGAGAGAGACAGAGACACAGGCAGAGGGAGAAGCAGGCTCCCTGTGAGGAGCCCGATGAGGGACTCGATCCCAGGACTCCAGGATTATGCCCTGAGCCGAAGGCTGACACTCAACCACTGAGCCACCTAGGCGTCCCCATATCTTGAATTTGAATCTCATTGTCTTTTCTTATAGAAACTGACAAGCTGATCCTTAAATTTACATGGAAATTCAAATAACTCAGAATAGCCAAAACAATTTTTTTTTTTTTTTAAGATTTTATTTATTCATGAGAGACACAGAGGGAGAGAGAGGCAGAGACCTAGGTAGAGGGAGAAGCAGGCTCCTTGCTGGAGCCTGATGTGGGACTTGATCTCAGGACCCTGGGATCATGACTTGAACTGAAGGCAGATGCTCAACCACTGAGCCACCCAGGCGCTCCTAGTCAAAACAATCTTGCAAAAGAACAGACTTGATGGATTCTCACTTCTCAATTTTCCAATTTATTACAAAGCTACAATAATCAAAACAATGAGATACTAGCAGGACAGACAGGTCTGTCAGTGGAATATAACTGAGAGACCAAAAAATAAGCCTTCGCATTTACAGTCAACTGGTTTTTGACAAAAATACCAAGATAATTCAGTGGGGAAAGAAGTCTTTCCAACAAATGGTGTGAGAACAACTGGATATCAACATCTGAAATAATGAATCTGGGCACCTATTTCACACTACATGTAAAAATTAACTCAAGATGGAACACAGGTCTAAATATAAGAGCTAAAACTCTAAAATGCTTAGGAGAAAACATTGGGATAAATCTTTGTGACTTAAAAAAAAATTATTTATTTATTCATGACAGACATAGAGAGAGAGGCAGAAACACAGGCAGAGGGAGAAGCAGACTCCTCGCAGGGAACCCTACGTGGGACTCAATACCGGGACTCCAGAATCACGCCCTGAGCCAAAGGCAGATGCTCAACTGCTGAGCCACCCAGGTGTCCCAATCTTTGTGACTTTGGATTAGGCAGTACTTTCTTAGATACAATACCATAAGCACAAACAATGAAAGAAAAAAATAAATTTGACTTCATTAAAATTGACAACTTTTGTGATGTAGAGGATACTATCTAGAAAGTAAAACGATAACCATGGGAGAGAATTTTTGCAAACCAAATATCTGATAAAGGACTTGGATTCAGAATATAGGAAGCACTTTTGCAACTCAAAAAAAGACAACTCAGGCACATGGCAAACTCAGTTGGTAGAGCATGTGATACTTGACCTTGGGGCTGTAAATTCAAGCCTCATGGTAGGTATAGAGATTACTTAAAAAAAAAAAAGAAAAAGAAAAAAAAGAGACAACCCAATTTAAAAATGGGCAAAGGATTTAATAGACTTTTCTATAAAAAAACCACATAAAAATGGCTGATAAGCAAATGAAAAGATGCTTACTATCATTAGTATTACGGAAATGAAAAGCAAAACTGCAAGGATATACTACTCTACACAAAACAGACAGAAAACAAAAAGTATTGGTGAGGATGTGGAGAAACTTGGAATCCTCATGCACTGCAGTGAAAAAACAACTGGTATAGTGGCTTTGGATAACAGCAGTTCCTCAAAGTTTTTTTTTTAATTTTTTTTTATTTTTTATTATTATTTTTTTATTTATTTATGATAGTCACAGAAAGAGAGAGAGAGAGGCAGAGACACAGGCTGAGGAAGAAGCAGGCTCCATGCACCGGGAGCCTGACGTGGGATTCGATCCCGGGTCTCCAGGATCGCGCCCTGGGCCAAAGGCAGGCGCCAAACCGTTGCGCCACCCAGGGATCCCTTTTTTTAATTTTTATTTATTTATTTATTTATTTATTTATTTTTTATTTATTTATGATAGTCACAGAGAGAGAGAGGCAGAGACACAGGCTGAGGAAGAAGCAGGCTCCATGCACCGGGAGCCTGACGCAGTTCCTCAAAGTTAAAAGTACAGTTACCACATGACCCAGCAATTCTACTTCTAGGTACCCAAGAGAATAGAAAACATGACCATATGAAAACTTGTACACAAATATTTCTAGCAGCATTATTATTTTCTTTTCTAGCAGCATTATTTATAATAGCCCCAAAATGTCCATCAACTGATGAGTGAATAAATAAGATGTGGTAGGGCAGCGTGGGTGGCTCAGTGGTTTAGCGCTGCCTTTGGCCCAGGGCCTGATCCTGGAGGCCCAGGATCGAGTCCCGCGTTGGGTTCCCTGCATGGAGCCTATTTCTCCCTGACTATGTCTCTGCCTCTCTCTCTCTCTCTGTGTGTGTGTGTCTCATGAATAAATAAAATCTTAAAAAAGAAAGAAAAAAAATAGGATATAGTATATCCCAACAATGGAATATTATTTGGCCATTAAAAGGAATGAAGTTACTCACATGCTAAAACATGGATGCACCCTGAAAACATTTTGCTAAGTGAAAAAAGCCAGACACAAAACATTGCATGTTACATGATTACATTTGTATGAAATGTCCAGAATAAGCAAATTCACAGAAAATAGACTAATAATAGCTGCCAGGGGTTGGGAGGAAGAAGAAATGGGGAGTGACTGAATTGTATACTTTTTTTTTTTAAGATAGAGACAGAGCACGAGCAGGGTTGCGGGGAGGTACAGTGGGAGAGAGAGAATCTTAAGCAAGCTCCACACTCAAGGCAGAGATCAATGTGGGGCTCACCACAGGGCTTGATCTCAAGACCCTGAGTTATGAACTGAGCCAAAATCAAGAATCAGATGCTTAACCAACTGAGCCCCTGAATTATATACTTTAAAGGGTAAATTTTATGGTATGTGAGTTACATTTCAATAGTTATTTTAAAAAGCAAAATACATACTACGAAATATTAAATGGTTTACTCATTATCCAGAACCTGCCTCCAAGAAAGTGGCCATTTCCCAGAAGGAACCACTAACAGTTTGGTATGTATCCCCTTAGATTGTTCCTTTGTGCATACAAATAAACGTTAAAAAAATACATATTATTTTGACAATTTACTTTCCTCACTTCACAAAATATTGTGGACATTGTTATGCATTAGTACATAAAAATCTATTTGATTTTAAATTTTTATTTATTTTTTAGAAAGATTTTATTTATTTATTTATTCATGAGAGAGAGAGAGAGAGAGAGAGAGAGAGAGAGGGAGGGAGAGAGAAAGAGGCGCAGACACAGGCAGAGGGAGAAGCAGGCTCCATGTAGGGAGCCCGATGTGGGACTCGATCCCAGGACTCCAGGATCATGCCCTGGGCTGAAAGCAGGCGCTAAACTGCTGAGCCACCCAGGGATCCCCTCTACTTGATTTTTTTTTTAATGCCTGCATAGTATTCCATTATATGACTATCCCCAAATTTAACCAATTTGTTACTAATGAGCATTTGGATTATCTCCAGTTCTGTGACATAATAGTATTTTTTAAAAGATTTTATTTATTTATTTATTTTAGAGAGAGTGTGAGTGGGAGGAGGAGCGGAGTGAAAGGGACAAGCAGACTCTATGCTGAGTGCAGAACCTAATGCAGGGCTTGATCTCAACTCTGAGATCATGACCTGAGTTGAAATCAAGAGTTGCACATTCAACTAAGACACCCAGGCACCCCTAAACAGTGGGATTTTTTTAGTAAAGATTTTTATTTTTTAAGTAATCTCTACACCCAATGTGGGCTTGAACTCACAACCCCAAGATCAAGAGTCACATGCTCTATCAACTGAGCCAGCCAGGCGCTCTGATACTATAAACGGTGCTGTTTTGAATCTTGCAGAGCACATCTGTCATGTTTCAGCCTGGTCAGTATTTCTAAACAACTTTCCTAGGCTTGAACTTAGGAAGTCCATTTCTTTTGTAAACAACACAAAACTACTTTTCCAGCCTTTCTTGCAGTGTAGTGTAAGCACATAACCTATGTTCCACTAACCAGATTATTACAAGACTCCCAACGGCAGTGGGCAAGGTGATTAAGAGGATGAATAAGCAGACCCCACTTTCTCATGAAGGAAGTGGCTGGGTATTCCCCTTACCAGGGCAGCCCTAAGAGGTTTGAGCATTGCTCCCTGGCTGCCTAGCCAATATAGCCTGGCTGTCCTGGAGACTCTGCAAGCTATAATGTCCTTTGGTAAATCCCTTTCCATTAAAACATACTGGAGTAGGCTCTACTGATGGGAATTAAGAATTCCATCTGAAACAAACTCTCCTACACACACACACACACACACACACACATTTTTGAACATTTGTATAAATATAATCATACAAAATTCCAGCAATGGAATGGTCAACTTTGTCTTCAAATAGATTGTATCATTTTATATTTCTATCAACACTGTATGCATGTACCTATTTTCCTACACTGTTGCTATGTAATAACCCCAAAACTAAAGTGGCTTCAAATAATGACAATGTATTCGTTCCTCATGATTCTGTGGATTAAATGGGCAGTTGTTTTGGCTTGGACAGCTCAGCTGGGGTTGATGGTCTAAGATGGTCTCACGCATAACCAACTGGGGCCTCGGCTCAGATGGGAGGAATGGATGGCTAGGCCTATTTCTCCACATGATCTCTCACCCTCTATCAGCCTAGCCCAGGCTTCTTTACATGGTGGTCTCAGCTCTTAGAGGCAAGACAGGGCAAACCCAAATGTGTAAATGCTTTTTAAGCCTTTGCTTATTTCTTGCTTTTTGATGTCCCACTGTTCAAAGCAACTCATATGCCCAAGCCCAAATTCAAAGTATAAAAAGTAGATTAAACTCTTCAACTCTTCTGGGAATCCCTGGGTGGCTCAGTAATTTAGTGCCTGCCTTCAGCCCAGGGTGTGATCCTGGAGTCCTGCGATCGAGTCCCACGTCAGGCTCCCTGCGTGGAGCCTGCTTCTCCCTCTGCCTGTGTCTCTGTCTCTCTCAATCTGTGGCTCTCATGAATAAATAAATTAAAAATCTTTTTTTTGTGGCTCTCATGAATAAATAAATTAAAAATCTTTTTTTTAAAGATTTTATTTATTTATTCATAGAGACACACAGAGAGAGAGGCAGAGACACAGGCAGAGGGAGAAGCAGGCTCCACGCAGGGAGCCTGACGCGGGACTTGATCCACGGTCTCCAGGATCACGCCCTGGACTGCAGGCGGCGCTAAACCGCTGTGCCACTGGGGCTGCCCTAAATTAAAAATCTTAAAAAAAGAAAAACAAAACTCTTCAACTCTTGATGGAAGGGGATGTTTTTGCTGTGGCCATACTTTATTTTTTTATTTTTTATTTTTTTAAAGATTTTATTATTCATAGAGACAGAGGGAGAGAGGGGCAGAGACACAGGCAGAGGGAGAAGCAGGCTCCACACAGGAAGCGTGACATGGACTCGATCCCAGGTCTCCAGGATCACACCCGGCTACAGGCAGCGCTAAACCGCTGCACCACCAGGGCTGCCCTGTGGCCATACTTTAAATTTCCACAGATGGCCATGTAAAAAAAGATTAAAAAAAATTTTATGGTTAATACTGGCCATGGGTACCACAGTTCTCTTATTCTACTTCATATGAATCTCTTGCACATGGAATATAACAGCCCCATAGCCCATGGACAGGGACTAATCATTAATTTTCCAACAGGTCATTAGTAAGCTACTACCGTAAATTATTTTCTGGAAGGAGTTCAAAGGTAAATTTGGAAATTTCTCATTAATTTATAAAAAAATGAGCAAATCAGTAACTCTTACTGACTCAATACTTTTGGTCTCCAATATGAAAAAAACAAGGAAATTAGTATACTCATATTCCTAACACCCATGATTTTGTTACTTATATTTTTATATCCCATGACTCTAATTTATACATGATATAGCCTTATTTCTATACTTAGATTATATGCTCATCTTCAGTCCTTTTATATATCTCTCATTTATTTCTTCATTAGAATTCCCTTAAGGACCCTTATTCCTCATATGTTGGCACACTCATTATTCAACATTTCATAAACATTAAACAGAAATGGGTATCTGCATCACAAAAGCTAAGTCTATATTTTATAGTCCCTCTCTTTTCTCTAATGATCTTCATTTCTTTGCTGATTTTTCCTCTTCATTTTGTTATTTTCTCAAGCTTGAGGCTCTCTGACACAGACTTAAGTTTTTGCAGTGTCTATTCTACTTCTCACTGCTTTGAGATTTTCATTGCCATAGTAGTTTTTTTTGTTTTTTAAGATTTTCTATCTTTATTCATGAGAGACCCACACAGAGAGAGGTAGAGACATAGGTAGAGGGAGAAGTGGGCTTCTGATGTGGGACTCAATCCTAGGACCTCAAGATCATGCCCTGAGGTGAAGGCAGATGCTCAACCACTGAGCCACCCAGGTGTTCCACTATCTTTGTTTTCTTTCTAGGGCTCTAGCAGTGCATTTTCCACCTGCTTCTGCTAGCTAAACTCTTCTGTCTCCCCAATCATTTCATTTTATTCAGGTATAACTTGCATATCATAAAATTTACTCATTTTATTTTATTTTTTTTTAATTTTTTTATTTATTTATGATAGTCACAGAGAGATAGAGAGAGAGGCAGAGACACAGGCAGAGGGAGAAGCAGGCTCCATGCACCGGGAGCCCGACGTGGGATTCGATCCCGGGTCTCCAGGATCGCGCCCTGGGCCAAAGGCAGGCGCCAAACCGCTGCGCCACCCAGGGATCCCCAAATTTACTCATTTTAATGTGTATATTTCAATGGTTTATAAAAAGTAAATTTACAGAATTGTGCAACTATCACCACAATTCAATTTTAGAACATTACATCACCCTAAGAAGATCCCATTTCCCCAGACCTTTTATATCGCTTGAGCTCTTCCCACCTACCCTGTTAACTCTTCTCCTTAATTTTTTTTATTATTTTGTATTTTTAAAATTTTTATTTATTTACTCATGAGAGACAAAGATAGAGAGGAAGAGACACAGGCAGAGGGAGAAGCAGGCTCCCTGTGGGGAGCCTGATGTGGGACTCAATCCCAGGATCCTGAGATCATAACCTGAGCCAAAGGCAGAAGCTCAACCACTGAGCCACCCAAGTGTCCCTATTTTTTTTTTATTAACCACCATCTGTTGTTTGCTTATTACTATCTTTTCCTACCTTTTAAAAATGTTAGTATTTAGTTACACATTAAACATCTTTCTGTTTTAATTCGTGTTTTTTTTTTTTAGAAGATTCTATTTTTAAGTAATCTCTACACCTAATGTGAGGCTTGAATTCATAACCTTGAGATCAAGAGGTGCATGCTCCTCTGAGTCAACCATGTGCCCTTTAGTTCATCTTTAAATAAAAACTTGGAAAGAAATATGACTGGTAGAAAGAGTGGCATATAACAGTCAATATGGCAGTTCAAAGTATAGTGCTGATGCTCAACATTCACTACAATAACCTAACCTAAGACAGAAGGAAAATAGACCACCTTGGCTTTTTTTTTTTTTTGAAGATTTTATTTATTTATTCATGAGAGAGAGAGAGAGAGGCAGAGATACAGGCAGAGGGAGAAGTAGGCTCCCTACAGGGATCCCGATGTGGGACTCGATCACCGAACTGGGATCACACCCTGAGCCAAAGGCAGATGCTCAACTGCTGAGCCATCCAGGCATCCCACCACCTTGGCTTTTTTATGGGAGAGCAGAACCTAAGTCACAGCTAAAGAGAAGAGAAATGGTGAAGATGTTTCTTGAAATCAGTCTAGGAGATAAGAGAAATGACCTCTAGTGTAATTTATATGAGAAATCTAAAGATATCACCTTGGGACTCAAATAGAAAGGGAGCTCTTTCAGAGGAAGGTTGAAGGGTAGATCAATCAGTTCCTAGGAGATACCAGTAATATGCACTAGCCAGAAAGACCACATGATTACAGACCTTGGATATATTCCACTGGGCTAAAGGGATAGGAAGTGAAATAGCTCTGTGAAGGGACAATGTAGTGTTTGAACCTCTCTCCAGTGAGGAGTGTTCTGATGATGAAAAAGATATTTCTAGACACCAATGGGGAAGTGTAAACTGTGAAACACACTCAAAAAGCAATTTTTCATATGTGAATAAAGTTATAAAACTGATCTTATCATTAATTAGTATCTCTTTGAAGAACCTTTCCTAAGAAAATTATCTGAAATTTATATGGATAAAGATGTTCCCACAGCATTATTTATAATACCAAAAAGTTGGAGACAACCTATGTGCCTAACAGCAGGGAAACTGTTAAGACAAGCATGTACATCCACACATATAATTACATAATTAATCAAAATGCAATTACCACAGTGATACTAGAACATACATATGTTAAGTTGCTGAATATGTTTATGTTAATCTAAGAAGGAAGATATAAAATTATATGTATACAACTGTAAAAAAATGCGGAGAAAAAAGGCAAGGAATTCACAAAAATGATAATAGCTATGCTGAGTTAGTTAGATTATGGGTATATTATTGCCCAGTTTTCTTTCTTTCTTTTTTTTTTTTTAAAGATTTATTTATTTATTTGAGAGAGAGAGCACATGCATGCGAGTGTGGTAAGGAGCAAAGGGAGAGAATCTTTCAAGCAGACACCTCACTGAGTGCAGAGCCCAATACAGGGCTGGATCTCATTACTCTGAGATCATGACCTGAGCTGAAACCAAGAGGCAGATGCTCACCTATTAGCAGTGAGAATGAATGTCATTAACTGATGTAAGACAACTTTAAGATGGCTTAACCATAGGGGTATCTGGATGGCTCAGTCAGCTGAATAGCCAACTCTTGATTTCAACTCAGGTCGTGATCTCATGGGTTGTGGGATCAAGCCCTGTGTGGGCTCCCGCCTCAGCAGAAAGTCATCTTAAGATTCTCTCTCTCAAAAAAAAAAAAAAAAAAAAAGATTCTCTCTCTCCCCCTCTCCCTCTGCCCTTCCATCTGCTCATGCTCTCTCTTGCTCTCTCTCTAATAAACAAATAAATCTGAAAAAAAAAAAAAAAAAAAAAAAAAAGCTTCACCACAGGAAAAATTATCTGAGATACTCTGAGTACCATGGGAAACAAAGCATACCCCCTGTAGTAAAGAGGGAAAGAAAAGGTGGTCATGAACATTCTTTCTTTCTGGGAGTTCTTTCAAGTCCCACTGCCTAGATGGACAAGTTTTCAGTGCACAAAGAAAAGTGGTGAGAGGCTTTGGTCTATAGGTGTCTTCTGAGAACCTAGCACTAATCAAACAACTGAGTATTCATTGTACATAGGTAGACTAACACGTTCCAAAAGACAAACACACATAAACCCACCACATCCTGTGGGCTGTAGAGGATCCAAAGTTTGTACCTGTGTTCCATGTAGCAGCTCAGGGGCTCCACGCACACTGTGATGGCACCAATGATGAAGGAGGACTTGACGATGGAGTCTGGATGGGTCTGCAGGGCCTGGACGACATCAATGACATCTGTGTAGCTGGGAGGAAAAAGAATAAGATTGGTTTATTGACTGTGACTGCAGAATGCTGAGGGGCTAATTGGGCAAGCATGGAAGGAAAACTATAAGGAGGAGCCTGTGACTGGGTTTCTTGGGGTCAACCACTTAATGATTTAGAGCCCTTCCCTGCATTCTACAATGTTCTTGCATTCTCAAACTTCATTAGCACTCCTAACTCTGCAAAAATTAAGTGGAAAAATCCCCCACCACTTCCAGGAATAAAGAGAAGCCTGTAGATGACCCTGGTGCTCTAAGGATGGGACGTGGTGTCCTTAGGCCTGTTTTCCAATCAATTTAGGAGCTCCTCTGTTGGCTTATTTCCTTTAATATCTTTTTCTCTCTACCTCATAGGACATGCAGACAAGAGAAAAATGGGGACCATGATACACTCCTGTAGGTCAGCAGACACATGTCAAACCCTACCTGCATTTTTTTTTTAAGATTTTATTTATTTATTCACCAGAGACACATAGAGCCAGAGACATAGGCAGAGGGAGAAGCAGGCTCCCCGAGGGGAGTCAATGATGTGGGACTCAATCCCAGGACCCTGGGATCACGACCTGAGCCAAAGGCAGATGCTCAACACTCAGGCATCCAGGTGCCCCACTCTACCTGCATTTGTATTTCCTGCCTGGAACTTCCTCCGAATTCCAGACTTCCAGAGCCAATTTAATATTTTTAGTTAGGGGACGCTTGGGTGGCTCAGTGGTTGAGCGTCTGCCTGCGGCTCAGGGCATGACCCTGGTTCTAGGATAGAGTCCCACATTGGGTTCCCCACAGGGAGCCTGCTTCTCCCTCTGCCTATGTCTCTGATTCTCTCTCTGTGTCTCATGAATAAATAAAATCTTAAAAAAAATTTTTTTTTCTTAGAACTTAACATGTTCATGATACAATTTCCCCATGCCTGTTCCTCCCAATGCCTTGTCCTTCTCAGCAGAGGGGACTCATTCTTTCAGCTGCTAGACCAAAAACTTTGGAGTCATCACTGACTTATTAATTTTTTCTCAATTTTCAAAAATATAACTAGAATGAGATTGCTGCTCACATTCTCCACTACTGGATCCAAACGGTTATCATTTCTTGTACAGATCACCCCACAGCCTCCTCACTGGCCTCACTGGCTTCTGTTCCTGCCCCTGCCCAACCTGTTTTTAACAGAGAAGCCAGAGAGATTGTGCTAATCCCACTGTGCTAAGCCACTGAGTGAGTGGCTTCCATCCCACTCAGCATCAAAGCTTTTAAAGCCTTTACAACAGCCCCCACAGCTGTCCATGATCTGATTCCCAAACCGCAAGGAGTTTCTCCTCCTACTATTCCTTCCCTTACCTGAATCTACCCACTGTGACCTCCTGGCTCTTCCCTGAACATACCAGGCATACTTCCTCCCTGGAACTCTCTGTCCCCTCTCCTATGATGCTCTTTTCCTCAAATGTCTGCCAGGCTTGCTCCCTTGCTTCCTTCAGGTCTCTGCTCAAATGGCATCTTATGAGAGAGGTATCCTTTGACTTCCTATAGCCTATGTGATATAGCAACCCTCCTTCTGCACAACCTGCTCCCACCCCAATCCTTCGCTATAGCACTGAACATCAGCTACATACACTGTATTTTCTCATTCATGTGTTCATAATCTGTCTCTGCAGTAATAATGTAAAGTGGTTGTTGAATGGTATTATCTGTGGTGCCTAAGCAGGACAGATGAATGAACTGGATATTCAATCCTGGATAGACCCATGGCCACTCCAAGAAGGGGCCTCCACTCTTTTCCTTGTAGAGCACATTTTCCCAACTGATCTAGCCTATCACTAAAAAGATCTGTTCCTATGGACGGAAGGCAAATCTGAAGGCAGCCTTGCTGATCATATGGGCCTGGGTCCTACCCTGGGCCCTTGGGAAGCTAGTGGTGGTGGCTGGGGGGATAGGTATAGCCTGCCTGAACCATTTCCTGAGTTCCTATAAATAACTCATCTGCAAAATGGTACTTGGCTTTCCCCCAGTCTACAATATTCACATCCCAACCCCCAGGTCTGCCCCAGTCCTGATCAACTAGCAGTGCTTCAATCAAGAATAGGGTGTGCCTGCTTCTAGAGCCCCCCCATGAGGGCCCAGCAGCCAGAGAGCTGTTATTATTATTATTTTTTAAGATTTTATTTAGAGATAGAGAGAGGGGGCAGGGAGAGACAGAGAGGCAGAGACACAGGCAGAGGGAGAAGCAGGCTCCATGCTGGGAGCCCATCGCAGGACTCGATCCCGGGACTCCAGGATCGCACCCTGGGCCAAAGGCAGGTGCTAAACTGCTGGGCCACCCAGGGAGCTATTAGAATGAGCTCTCTGCTCCCTGGTTTCTCTCCCTGCCTAGGCATGGTGTGTATCGCAACATGGGGTTCCTTTTCTCGGTTGTGCAGTGTCTCATTGGGCCTGGATTCAGTAGAGCCCCCGCACTGCTTGCACTGCCAGGCCTTATGCACACTTGTTAGGCAGGACTGAATGATGTCTATACTGCCCCAAACTCTTTGTGGTCACGTTACCAGATTTAACTATCCTGGTTAAGTGCCCCAGCCTTGCTCCTAAACATTAGCTTTCCCCCTCTTCTAAAAATAAATTTTGGAAGCTTCTCATTTTCTATGTTTGGTATGAGCCTAGAGACTCATTTCTTAGGGAAGAAAAGAACTGAAAGATTTACCAGTCCTGCAGATTTTGGTCATTTTAATACCACGGGTTATTCTTTAGACAGAGTGGCTAGAAAATTCCTGGGTTTTCAGAGCATTCTATTTAATGGAAAAGGATGGGAGAGAAAATAGGCCCCCAAGTCTTTGGTGAGACCAGCGTATGTAGGTGATGCACCTGGGCACTGCAACCAGGAACTGCTGTGGCAAGAGAAGAGGCTCTCAGGGTCATTCACTATACTTGCTAAGAGAGGGAGGCTGCTAGGCCCTTTCTCCCTCCCTAGCCCTTGCCCTATAATCATCCTGGCCCGGGCCTCCAAACAGGAGGAAACAGCCCTCACTATAGAAGGAAGCACATTGCTCCAGCTACCAGAGCTTGTACTTGATCACTTGTGTCTGAACTGTCTCAAATGCATGATGAAGGCAAAAAAACCCTGGCTTTTCATGTTTGCCTCTTTCTTGTCAGTTCTCTATTAAAAATAAAAGCAAAACAAAAACAAAAACAAAACCCCAGGAGGACTTTAACTTTCTTTCTTTTTAAACAACAGATATCCTATTCAGGTGTCCTTTGGCCTCTGTTTTATGTTTGCAACCTAAGCCTACAATTTGGGCATGTGTTTTAGATTAATTCAATTTTTGTTTTGAGAGAGACTTTGTTTTTAAATGTTTTAAATAATTTAAAGAATGATTTTACAACATCCTGGAGTATAAAGAAATACAATCCCTTAAATTCCTTAGAGTTAATTTTTAAAAATCCAGATTTCTTCAGGTTTTTTTTTGTGTGTGCATGCCTGCACATAAATTCTAGATAATTCTGTCACCTGTATAGGTTCCTATATCCACATCTACTACCACAGTCAAGACACTGAACAGTTCAAACACCACTAGGATCCCTTGTGCTGCTTTTATAACCATGCCTCCTGCCTCCCATTCCCACCCCGAACTCTGGGCAACCACCAATATGTCCTCTATTTCTAAAATTTTATCATTTCAAAATAGATTAATTTTAAAAACAACTCTACTGGATGTTAAAGCTCAACCGCTACAGCTACAGAAAGCCAAACAGAACCAGGACACTCTGGGGGCAAAAGAAAACTCTGCCCTATACCATAGCATTCCCCCAAGAATCCTATAAATGAAGATAAAAGTCACATTTAGGAAATACAGTTCTTAACTGGAGAAGCCTCCGGAGTCTCCCTTCACCAGCAACCTCTGAATACTGGGCTTAAAGGTCTATCTCCAAAGAGATGCAAAAAGGAGGTTGCCACAAGCTCCCTGCTGAGCCTCAAGAGAATGGGCCCAGCCTGTAAAAGGAGTCTTAGCGAGAGCCATAGCATTTAGCTGATATTTCCACTTGAGTCCTTCAGGAAGTCTAAGGTCCCCTAGCATCCTGGAACTGCAACTGGGCAAGGCTGGGTCTGAGTACAAGATGGGGCTAGCCACACATTGTCACTGCAATCTAGAGCAGCCAAGGCATCTGACACTTGCAGATGAGTATTGTCAGAGACAAGGAGTCAATGATGCTCTCTCAAGTGACACAAGATGGCGATGCCCTCAGCTATACAATGTCAAACTGCTGAATTTGATTCTAGGTCCACATCCCTAATGACTCAACTCTAGCAGGGGCCGATCCATTCCTTTGACCATTAGAAGCAGTGGAAAACCAGAAGACAACAAGTGGTTTTGGGGCGCCTGGGTGGCTCAGTCGGTTGAACATTTGACTCTTGATTTCAGCCCAGGTCTTGATCTCAGGGTTTGAGTTCAAGCCCTGTGTTGGGCTCTAAGCTGGGCATGGAGCCTACTTTAAAAATGACAATACATACACAAGTGGTTTCAAGCCTTGACTCTTGCTCTGTGGCTTCCATGACCTTGGACATTAAGCAGGGCAAAAGATCTGAGAAAGGAAGCCCAAGGACTGAAAGAGAGAAACGATGGCCTGGTGGGTACACAGTCCTGCCCACCTGTGGCCTCAGGACCATCAGCCTGGCTTTTCTCCACTTCTCACCATCCACCCAGGAGACTCAAAAGGGCTTTGGATCTGGGCCTACTCTTTACTGGAAACAATTAGCCAATTGCAAATAGTAATTCTAAGCACAAAAAACACAGCATAGCATAAAAGAACTTTGTGAGAACTGCCAAAAGCTTCTGTATTACTAGCCATTGTGAAGGCCATAGCCTGTGTTTTCCTGACCTGGCATGTTCTCCTCTGGGTCTGGTAAGTGGTGGGCCTGCACGGGGCTCCTCCCTGGAAGGCCTTAGAATAGATCAAGGTAAGCTCCTTGCAGCAGGGTCCCTAAAGTAGTAGTACTCACTCTGTCAAACCTGTCCTCACAGGGAGCCCCCCCACTGCCCAGCTGGACTATTTATGCTCCCCACTGATGGTCCCAAGAAACCTTTCTGGACCAGCCATCCTGGGGATGGTGGGGCTCAAGACTGCAGAGTGTGGGGACTGTCTCTGCAACTCCACATGAGGAAGTACTAAAACAGATGGCAGGGATCCCTGGGTGGCGCAGCGGTTTGGCGCCTGCCTTTGGCCCAGGGCGCGATCCTGGAGACCCGGGATCGAATCCCACATCGGGCTCCCGGTGCATGGAGCCTGCTTCTCCCTCTGCCTGTGTCTCTGCCTCTCTCTCTCTCTCTCTGTGACTATCATAAATAAATAAAGATTAAAAAAAATGTTTTAAAACAGATGGCAAAGGAAGAGGCTTAGGGTTTACTGTTGTTATGAGAATTATCAAAAAATCTTGCCCTGAAAATCTCTTCTCTAATTCTCTACCTTCTGGGGATACCATAATACTGAAACCAAACTTAATTTTAATTTAATTTAATTTTTTAGAGGAGGGGGAAGGTTGAGAGAAAGGGAGAGAGAGAATCTTAAGCAAGCTCCATGCCCAGTGTGGAGCCTGATGTGGAGCTTGATCTCATAGCCCTGAAATCATGACCTGAGATAAAATCAAGAGTTAGATACTTAACTGACTGAGCCACCCAGATGCCCTGAAACCAAACTTAAAACTTCTGTGCAAGCTATAGCAGTCACTCTGGGCCACAAGACAGTAACCAGAGTCTTTACTTGTTTAAGGTCTTTCTGGGTGGTGCAGACCCTGATCATGAACATGTAGAGGTTGTTCTATGCCCCAGGCTAGCTGTGTACAAATAACAGTAATGGCAAGGTCATCATCACACCCCACTGTCCGCAGAAGACTTTTAGTACTCACCCTTGTAATATCACTAGCAGTCGGGTCTTCTTGCGGATGTAGGCTGACTGGCGGGCAGAGCGGTTCTGCTGGGCCTCCAGGACACTGGCAAGGTATCTCTGAAAGTGGGCAGCATGAAAACATTCGGAGCTGTCCATGATTTGGCGGTATACCATCCACCTGGAAATGGCAAGTATAATCTCAGTGTGGGGGCCACCTGATGGCCTGGCCCCACAGGCTCAGCCAGTAGATACAAATGTGACCAGAAGTCCTACAGACATTCTGCCCAGTAACCCTGCACAGGAGAAAGCAATCCTAGCACCACAGAAAAAGGTGGAGAGCACTGGCTGGGGAGCTCCATTATCTTGAAACCACTATCACTGGAACTTTTGATAGGAAATGCCTTGCCACAGGGGTTAAGCACATGACCATTAATCAGACTTTGGAGTGGAGAAAGACCCCTGACCAGGCAGTCATTTCCAGAAGGACTATCCAGTAAAATGGTTTCAGTCTGGTGCTCAGTAAAACTCTTGCTAAGAAGTGAGAAGGGTGAAGAATTCAGATTATTTCTACAACAAAAGCAATGGATATGAGGGAGGAATTGGCTAGCTACTTAGTATTTAGATAAGGCCCAATATTTCCCTAGCATCTAAAACCTGTCCAGCCTCCCAAATTTCTCTGAACTCTCAAACTTCTAGGTGATTTCCACCTTCTCCATTCTTTTACAGCCTCCTGCAGGATGCCTTACTTCAAGATAGACTGACTAGATATTAAATGTCTGTTCAGGGCAGCCCGGGTGGCTCAGCGGTTTGGTGCCACCTTCAGCCAGGGGCGTGATCCTGGAGACCCAGGGTCGAGTCCCACGTCGGGCTCCCTGCATGGAGCCTGCTTCTCCCTCTGCCTGTGTCTCTGCCTCTCTCTGTGTCTCTCATGAATAAATTAAAACTAACTAACTAAATAAATAAATGTCTGTTCAGTTAGCCAGGGTTGTTTAATAATCTGCTGGCCATATGAAAGTGATGGATGAAATGATTTCCCCAATTTCCCCTAAGCTGACATGTCCTAGCTACACTGGAATTGACGCAGTCCCCTTGTGGTCAGGGACAGATCACATCCACCAGCAGCTCCCAAGTTCTAATCACCCTGGTCCTGAACTGCCCTGCTGACTAGGCACACTCTCAGGCTTTTGCCTGTGCTGGCAAAGTGCTCTACGGTGCTCGTCTCCAGATTTCCAAAGGTTCACTCATTTCCTCAGGCTTCTTCTTTTTTTTTTTTTTTTTTTTTTTAAGATTTTATTTATTTATTCATGTCAGACACACAGAGAGAGAGGCAGAGACACAGGCAGAGGGAGAAGCAGGCTCCATGCAGGGAGCCCGAGTCAATCGAGCCCGACTCGATCCCAGGTCTCCAGGATCAGGCCCTGGGTGGAAGGTGGTGCCAAACCTGAGCCACCGGGGCTGCCCTTCCTCAGGCTTCTGCTCAAATGTCCCCTTCTCAGTGAGATGTTCCCTGAGCCCCCAATTTAAAACTGGAATCCCTCCCCCAGCTCGGCACTCCCTCTACTCTCTTTTCTGCTTTGTTTTCTCCATAGCACTTTGCACTAGCTAATATACAACTTTCCTTATCTGGTTAATAGTATTCCCAAACTAGAATGTAAGCTCCACAAGGGCAGAGACTTTCTAGTCCATTTGTTTCATTTGTCACCCACGCTTAGAACAGTGCCTGACATACAGGAAGTGCTCCGCACAAATATGTTAAATGGATGGATGGCTACTATGCTGACACCAATCACAACAAAAGCCAGTACATGTTGAAGGTTTCCCAGTCTCTATGAGGCCCGGGCAAAGAATCCCTTTCCCCAAAGCAAAGGCAGCAGCCATACTAACCTGCCATATTCCTTATGCAGAGTGACCAGAAAAGCACAGAGCTCACTAGCATGACAGCCTGGGAGGCCAGTTACAATGCTGATAATTACCTACAAAAAGAAAAGTTATGTGGGTTTTTCATTCAACTGTGAGATGGCATTGTATGAAAAGTTAAGAGAATTGAGATTGATTTCAGGCCAGGTTCCCTGGGTCTGAACCTCAGCACCAGTATTCTCCTAGCTATGTGACCTTGGGCTAATAACAGAACCTATCTTGCAAGGTGGGTGTGATGATTAAATGAGTTAATATATGTAAAGTGCTTAGAATAGCAAACACCATATACAATGTAGTGTTACTAATACAATTTCCACAGAGCAGGTTTGACTAGATCAGTTAAAATACAACAGAAAACACTAGGCAGAAAGGAGGTCTGAGACAAAATGCCACAGGCTAAACTGGTGTGGTAAGTAAGCTCAGTGAAGGAGAGGAGTGGCATGGGGATATTTCCATCTGGCTGCCCAATCTGTCCTAAGGAAACAGAGTGTAGGAAGCACTCTTGAGTCATGACTAGCAGAAGAGGAGCAGATTGGACTGTGCAATCCCTGAATGGTATTGACAGGGGTTGAGGAGGGGAGGGAAGGAACCCTGCAATCCCTGAATGGTATTGGCATAAAGGACAAAGCATGTGTTTTCTTTCACAATATAAAAGACTCACCAGGAACAGGCCAGGTCACAGATAACTCAGACTAAAGCTCAGCTTGGTGGCACTCATCACTTGAGCTAGTCACCTCAGTACAGAGGAGATTTTATTTATTTATTCATGTCAGACACACACAGAGAGAGGCAGAGACACAGGCAGAGGGAGAAGCAGGCTCCATGGAGGGAGCCCGACGTTGGACTCGATCCTGGGTCTCCAGGATCACACCCTGGGCCGAAGGCAGGCACTAAACCGCTGGGCCACCCAGGGATCCCTGAAACTTCTTCTTTATCTCCTCCTTACCTTGGTTCCTATTCCTCGGCACCCAGGCTCCTGCCTCTCAAATCACAGCACCTGTGCTTAGACCAGATACCTTACTTTCAGATCAGTTCTATAGCACCCTTTTAATAAAATACAACTGGGAGACGTTTTCATTTTTAAACTCTTGCCTAAGGGAAAATCAAGGCTTCTACACGCTTAGTGATCCTATTATCTCTCTTTTTAAAGATTTTATTTATTGATTCATGTGTGAATTCATTGATTCACACACAGAGAGGGAGAGACATAGGCAGAGGGGAAAGCAGGCTCCCTGCAGGGAACCTGGTGCGGGACTTGATCCCTGGATCCCAGGATCATGACCTGAGCCAAAAGCAGACGCTCAACCACTCAGCCACCCAGGTACCCCAGTGTTCCTATTATCTTTTGCAGCTGTCTTCTAGGTTTGCATATAAATAAATGCCCTCTCTGAGCATCTTATGACATCTGATTCTGAAGAAATGGTGGGAGGGGTAAGGAGAAGAGGCATGTGAGATGGGAGCGGATTAAAATCCACTCTTGGGAAGACAATGTTTATGAAGTATCACCTTACTCTAGTGATGCCAGCAAGGCCAACTAATAAGGCCCTTCCTCGTCTTATTAACTTCAGTGTGTCACCTACTGCCAGGTAAGTCCTTGTCACAAACAGAAAGAGCTGACGGCATGAGAGCACTGAGCAAGAATTTGAAAGACATGGAGAAGCCAGGGGAGACACAGCCAGGGGTGCCAGGCTTTTATGGCTGCTGAGGGGCTTGGCTGGGGACACTGCAGACGCCTGTACATACTCATTGTATAGAGCAGGTTTCATGTGTATTATTCTACCAATATCCTAGAGGTGGAGAGTCTTACAAAAGGGATTCCACCGGAGCTCTTTTTGTTAACTGACAAAGAAGATCCAAGAGCAGCCTATTAGGATTATCTTCCTGTGAATTCCCAGCATATTTGCTGAGCTGCTGTACCTTGTCATTTTCTACTTGGTGAGTAGGGTTGATTTCAGCTTGCTGCAGCAAAACAGGGAGATGGGTTCTCATTACTGGTTCCCGACTAATGCTGCTGATGGCAAAATGCTGAAGAAACCTAGAAAAACAACGACAATGCTATTATGTTACCATCACCAGCCTTGCCTGCATGTGTTCTTTAACATGAGAAACTCATTATTTTGTTGCTAAAAAAGAAACCTTAGAGAGATTCTCTCTACAGAATAAAATTGTACATGGTATGTCACTACTACCTTTTATGCTGATCCCTAAGAAGCTATGAAGAAAAAGGAGCTTAGAAAGGACCAACACTGAGGTTTCTGACATTTCAAAAGCCAGAAATTAAATACCTATAAATAGAAAACCAGAGCTCACCAGTCTAGCTCTGGAAGTTTGGCTGGGAGTAGTTTTAGAGGACTCTGTTTCTCCCCAGCAGAATGGCTCAGGGCACTGAAGAGCTTCTGGGCACTGGAGTGTCTGGAATATCAAAAGTTCACAGATTAGAACTCCATCTCCCTATAGCATACATACTTTACATAACTTGTTCTGATGCTTTCAAGCCAGGGTCCCGTGGCAGAGTCAACACTTCCAAAACAAGCATCTCACTGACTTAAATACAATACGGCATTAGTATGTGATGACTGGTGTGTGCACGGAGGAAGTTTTACCTGAAACCCTTGGTAATATTATGGGTTTCTGATTCTTGGTGGATTTCATCTCTCCTGACTTCTATTTCCCCAAGGGCACTGGCTACCTGCAAGTGGCAGCACTGAAATGACTGTGCTGGCCCTTTCAGAAGCCAAGACCCCTGTGTTACATAAGTTGTCCTGCAGAGAGAGCAGACACACACAGCTTAAGGAAACAAGCATAAACACTGAAGGCAGCCACTTACAATCTCTTTTGTTCCACAGATAATCCATCTTCCTGGATCACTTTTAAAGACAGCCCTGAGTTAGCCTGCTGTTGCCAGGGGGAGAAGACCTAAACAAAACAGAATTTGAGCAAAGAACACTTTAAACCCAACAACAGGATATGGAATCCACATGGGGATTTGATGGTTGTTGAAAATCTAGACTGTCAGTACAGAGAAAAACCATCATAATAAACAAGTTTGTTTCAAAAATAGAGGCCTGAAGCAATTTTGTTCTGTATTTTTCAAAACTAGAATTTCTTTCTGGGTTCCTCTCCTAGGGATTCTGCTTCTTTAGAGGCCAGGAAGCACGGAGAAAGGTGTCAGGTAACACTGTTCTGGCAGCAGAGGCATGTTCTTCCCTGGGGACAAGACCAGAAGGAGCAGTTCACACAAGTCCTGCCTAGGGGCAGAGGGATGACTGAAGAGAATCTAAAGGGCTGTCTCTATGTGCTCCTGGATTGAAAGGGTAAGCACATAAAGGTAGGAAGGACCAGCAGGCAGTAAGAAGGAGACAAGGCCTAGCCTGAGATGCCATTCTGTAGCCAGGCCAGTTCTCTCTTCCGTGTTCCATCAATCTGGCTTGAGAGAGGGACACTGTCTCCTCACAAGCTGCTGTAATCAGATCTTTCTGAGCACTGCCAGCAGTCATGAGGCTGGCCATCTGTTTAACTTTGGCTATTGCTTGGTCTCCAAGTGGGTTGTATAATTCTTGGTAAGCTCCCTCACTTATGCAATCTGTATGGAATTGCCTATAACATGCAGCCTGCCAGGTGGGACCATTAACAAGGGGAGGGCCTGTAAACCATGGGAAGGGAGAGACCAGGGTAGGGTAGAGAGCTCTGATCCAGCAGATAGGGCCAAATATTTCAATAAAGTAGCTAAAAGAAAAAGGTGTCTAATTAGGATTTAAAAGGACAAAGATTTGTCTTAGCAGCTAAAAAGCCTTTTGTTAAGTTCCTTTAGGTTCTCATCTCTCAAATGAGAGATAACAAAAGCACCATTCCAGGACCCAAAGGGATTAGAAGCAGCCACCTCTACCAGCCCTCCCAGTTTTACCTCTCATCACTTCATTGTTAGCCCTGAGATGTGGCCTTACCATTGAAAGTCCTAAGGGAAAAAAAAGTAGTATTTGTTTTGCTGATGATTGGTGTTACCTCTGAGTAAAATGCTTGGTATATCTTTGATTTGGGGAAAAGGGCAATCATCAGAAAATTGCTTGATCCACGGAAATGAACTGGGAGATGAGGAAGCAATGAGCTTTTGAAGTCTATCAGAAGGACAGCAACAACACTTGTGGAATCCTGAAAAAGAAAAAGATGGAGCATCAGTGAGAAAAATCATTTGCATGACACTAACCCTCACAACACTGTCAGAACACATGTGGTGAATTTCACTGTAATTTATTTCACATTAAGTGGTTTACTGGGGTCCAGTGATAGATGTGCTTTCCAATACCCAGTTAGGGGAGATACAGGAAGTGCAAGGGTCTTTTCTACTAAACTGAAAAAGTCATCTCAAAATTTTTTCTATGGTATCAATCCCTAATCAGATATATATTTTTTAAAAATTTGGGTAGCCCTGGTGGCACAGCAGTTTAGCGCCGCCTGCAGCCCGGGGTGTGATCCTGGAGACCTGGGATCGAGTCCCACATCAGGCTTCCTGCATGGAGCCTGCTTCTCCCTCTGCCTGTGTCTCTGCCTCTCTCGCTCTCTCTGAATGAATAAATAAATAAATCTTAAAAAAAATTTTTATTTTAATGGCGGGGGGGGGGGGGAAGAGGGAGAGAGAGAATCTCAAGGAGACTCCCACCAAACACAGAGACCAATGCGGGGCTCACAACCCTGAGATCATGACCTGAACCAAAGTCAAACTGGGTGCCCAAATGCTGAGCCACCCAGGTGCCCTGATACAGGATTCTTTTTTTTTTTTTTTTTTTTTAAGATTTTATTTATTCATGAGAGAGGAAGAGACACAGGCAGAGGGAGAAGCAGGTTCCATGCAGGGAACCTGACATGGGACTCATCCCAGGTCTCTAGGATCACGCCCTGGGCTGAAGGCGGCGCTAAACCGCTGAGCCACCCAGGCTGCCCCCGCTGAGCCACCCATGCTGCCCAGGACTTTTTTTTTTTTTTTTTTTGCCCAGGATTCTTTTAAAAAGTAGGCTCTACACCCAATGTGAGGCTTGAACTCATGACCCCAGAATCAAGACTCACATGCTCTACCAAGCTGGCCAGATGAACCATGATTTGTAAATATTTGCTCCCATTTTGTGGGTTTGTTTTCACTTTCTTATTTAAAAAATTAATTAATTGATTTGAGAGAGAGTGAGAGTGAAAGAGATCACAGAAGGAGAGGGAGAAGTCAATTTGCTGCTGAGCAGAGACCTGATGCAGAACTTCATCCCAGGACCCTGGCATCATGACCTGAACTGAAGGCAGACACTTAACCAACTAAGCTGCCCAGGTACCCTGTTTTCACTTTCTTGATAGTGTACTTTGATGCACATAAGTTTTTATATATTTTTTCTTTTGTTGTCATATCCAAGAAATCACTGCCTACCTTCAAGGTCACGAGGACTTTATTTCTATGTTTTCTTCTAAGAGTTTAATAGTGTTGGCTTTTACATTTAAGCCTATGCTGCATGTTGAGTTCATTTTTTTTATATGGCATAAAGTAAGGATCTAACTTCATTCTTTTCATGTGGATGTCTAATTTTCCTAGCACATTTGTTGAAAAGACTGTCCTTTTCCCATTGAACGGCCGTGGCACCCTTGTAGAAAATCATTTGGCTACACAGGTGAAAGTTTATTTCTGATCTATTACATTGGTCTATACGTTTGACTTTATGCCAATACCACACTGTTGTTTAATTACTGTAGCTTTGTAGTAAGTTTTGAAATCAGAAAGTGTGAGTCTTCTAACTTTATTCTTTTTTAAGATTATTTTGATTATTTGGGGATACCATGAGATTCCATATGAATTTCAGAATGGATTTTTCTATTTCTGTAAAAAATACCACTGAATTTTGATAGGAATTGCACTGAATCTGTAGACTGCTTTGGGTAGAATTATGGTCTAAACAATGTTAAGTCTTTCTATCTATGAACATGGGGTGTCTTTCCATTTATCTAGAACTTCTCTATTTTGTTTTGTAGTTTTTAGTGCACAAGTCTTTCACCTCTTTGGTTAAATTTATTCTTCATTTATTCTTTTTGGTGTTACTGTAAATGGAATTGTTTTCTTACTTTTTCAGATTGGCCAATGCTAGGGTGCAACTGATTTTATTGTGTCAATTTTGTATCCTGCAACTTTGGTTAAATCATTTAATTAATTCTAGCAGTTTTGTTGTGTGGAATCTTTAGGGTTTTCTACATGTAAGATCATGTCATCTGTGAAAAGAGAACTTCTTCCCTTCCAATTTAGATGCCTTCTGATTCTTTTTCTTGCCTAATTGCTCTAGCTATAACTTCCAATACTATATTGAATAGAAATGGCAAAAATGGGGGCCCTTGGGTGGCCAGTTAAGTATCTGCCTTCAGCTAAGGTCATGATCCTGGAATCCTGGGATCGAGCCCTGAATCAGGCTCCCTGCTCAGCAGAGAGTCTACTTCTCCCTCTGCCCCTCACCCCACTGCTTGTGATCTCTCTCTCTTGCTCTCTTTTAAAATCTTTTAAAAAAGATTTTATTTATTTATTCATGAGAGAGAGAGAGAGAGAGAGAGAGTGAGGCAGAGACACAGGCAGAGGGAAAAACAGGCTCCATGCAGGGAGTCTGACGTGGGACTCGATCCCGGGTCTCCAGGATCACACCCTGGGCTGAAGGCAGGTGCTAAACTGCTGAGCCACCTGGGCTGCCCTAAAATCTTTTAACAAAAAAAAAAAAAAAAGAAATGGCAAAAATGAGCATCTTTGTCATGGTCCTGATCTTAGGGAAAGGATCTTTTAACATTTAAATTTTCATTATAAAAGTAATACATGTTCACTAATTAAAATTGTGAAAAAGTAGTAAATAGAATAGAGGAGATTAAAAAAATCAAGTCAAAGTCCCATTGCCTAAACCCAACCAGAACTAACATTTTAGTAGTTTTCCTTCTAGTCTTTTTATCCTATTCGCTTACTTACTTCTTCTTCTTTTTTTTTTTTTTTTAAGATTTTATTTATTTATTCATGAGAGACACAGAGAGAGAGAGGCAAAGACACAGGCAGAGGGAGAAGCAGGCTCCATGCAGGGAGCCTGACGCGGGACGCGATCCCGGGACTCCAGGATCACGTCCCATGCTGAAGGCAGGCAGCAAACTGCTGAGCCACCCAGGGATCCCCTAATTGCTTTTTTAAGGCAATATAAAATACTATTTTTAAAATTCTGTATCTTGCTTTTAAAACTAAATCAAGTTTTAAAACTTAATTTATGATACTATCATAAATAAATAAAATCTTTAAAAAAAGAAAACTTTAGGGATCCCTGGGTGGCGCAGCGGTTTGGCACCTGCCTTTGGCCCGGGGCGCAATCCTGGAGACCCGGGATCGAGTCCCACGTCAGGCTCCCAGTGCATGGAGCCTGCTTCTCCCTCTGCCTATGTCTCTGCCTCTCTCTCTCTCTCTCTCTCTCTCTCTCTCTGTATGACTATCATAAATTTAAAAATAAATAAATAAATAAATAAAGAAATAAATAAAGAAAGAAAGAAAGAAAGAAAACTTTAGGGGTGATGAAAGTTGTCTGTTTTTAATTATAACAGTGGTTTCATGAGTGTATACATTCTGTCAAAACTGATCAGTGGTATCAGCATCTGCCAACTTGCTACAAACTATCAGTAAATATTTTCAAAGATTGTATTCTACATTACTCTAAAGCCTCCCCTATGGCTGGAAATTCATATTACACTTCTCCTTGCCAACAGGACCTTTTTATTGACTTTTTGCCAATTTATTGTTATATATAGTAGTGAGAGGCTGTCTCTGATATACTTCCATATATCTGTTAACTAGTCTCATGTTAATAAAGACAGAGTTCTTCATGGAAAAGAAATATTAACTCATTTGTTTTAATCACCAAAAATGTTTTATCCAGTTTATTTTTTTGCTTTTTAATAAATTCTTTGACGTTTTAGAGTTTTAAATTATAAATTAGTTTGATAGGGACACCTGGGTGGCTCAGTGGCTGAGCGTCTGCTTTCAGCTCAGGGCATGATCCCAGAGTCCTGGGATCGAGCCCTGTATCAGGCTCCCCGAAGAACCTACCTCTCCCTCTGCCTTTGTCTCTGCCTCGCTCTCTGTGGGTCTCTCATGAATAAGTAAATAAAATCTCAAAAAAAAATTAGTTTGATAAATTTTATGCTATATCCAAACAATGGAATACTACTCAGCAATGAAAAGGAGCAGACTTTTGATACAAACGACATGGATGAATCTAAAAATCATTATACTGAGTGAAAAATGACAGACTTAAAAGGGTATAGAATGTATGATGCCCATTTATATAACTTCATTTTACTTAAAGATTTATTTATTCATTTGAGAAAGAGAGCAAGCACATGTGAAAGCATGGGGAGGGTTCGAGGGAGAGGGAGAAAATCTGCAAGCAGACTCCCCGCTGATTGTGGAACCCAACACAGGATTCCATTCCAGCATCTTGAGATCATGACCGGAGCCGAAATCAAGAGTCAGATGCTTAACTGACTGAGCCACCAGGCACCCCCATTTATATAACATTTTAGAACTGCAAACTGATCTAGTAACAGAAAGCCAGAAGTGGACGGAAGGAGGAACTGCAAAAGGGCATTAAAAAATTTTAGGGCTGAGGTACCTGGGTGGTTCAGTGGTTGAGCTTCTGTCTTCAGCTCAAGGCGTAATCCCAGGGTCCTGGGATCAGGTCCCACATTCGGCTCCCCACAGGGAGCCTACTTCTCCCTCTACCTATGTTTCTGCCTCTCCCTCTTGTATCTCTCATGAAAAAATAAATAAAATCTTTAAAAAAAGAAAACTTTAGGGGTGATGAAAGTTGTCTGTTTTTAATTATAACAGTGGTTTCATGAGTGTATACATTCTGTCAAAACTTTAAATGGGCATAGTTAATTGTGTACAAAGTACATGTCAATAAGTCAAATTTTTGGCAAAATTTTTAAAATCTTTTTTTTTTTTTTAAGATTTTATTTATTCATGAGAGTCACAGAGAGAGAAGCAGGGACATAGGCAGAAGGAGAGGCAGGCTCCCCTAAGAGAGCCCCATGTGGGACTTGATCCCAGGACCCCAGGATCATGACCTGAACTAAAGGCAAATGCTCAACCACTGAGCCACCTAGGCGTCCCAATTTTTAAAATCCTTAAGTGGTCAAATCTGACTTTTCCTTCAGAATTTCTTATATCATTTCTAAGCTTACAGAGTCTTCTTGTCCCTGGAAGTTTAATATATATTCATTTTATATTCTTATATTCCTCTTTCTTCTTACAAAATATAAAAATATTTAATTTTAATTTATCAGAAGTTAATTTTGATTTTTGATTATGAGGTAAGAATCCATTCCCCCCGCCCCAAATTAGCTAACTTACTGGCCCAGAACTTGAATGGTTCACCTTTTCTTCCCTCATCAGAGTTTTCATCTAATAAGGCCATGGTTTCTATCTTGTTGGCCTGCTTGCATTTCTGTACACCCTTTAAGGTGGTAGGTTATATGTGGAAGAAAAAATTTTCTCTGAATTGTTCACAAAACTTATTTTCGGAGCCATCTGACTAAACCACCTTACCTAGTCTCTGTCTTGGCTCCCAAACAGGCTGGTTTTGAGGCTGAAACCAAAGAGTTAGAGGGCCTGCCCTCCACTCTGATGTCATACTAAGAGATGAGCTGTGCCTTGGCCAAGAGGTACAGCCTAGGGAGAACTCATAGCTGCTTTCTTCCTTGCGAGGGGAGGGAAAAGTGTTAAATAAACTGATGAAGTTAAAGGATGGTTCTGGGGATGGAACTTTCACAGAGGTAGAGGGGAAGTCTGAGTGTGTCAGTGGGTGGGGCTGAGCCCTCAAGGGGAAAGTGAGCCATTTCTCTTCTCTCTGGTTCACTTATAATTCTTTCTCATGCTAATCGGTAAGTGGAGTCCTATCAGTGCTAGAGGAACAGTTTCCCAGTCTTAAGTGGGTGAGGTTTTGTGTCTCTGGGTGTGAAGGGGGTCATCTGAGGCCTTCTTTAGCCTACTTTCTGGTCCTTTTGGGGATGAGTTAATTGGATATAGGTAGCAGTTGGCCCTCCTGACCCAGAAGTCTTTTCAAGCTAAGTCTTTTTTTTTTTTTTAATTTTTATTTATTTATGATAGTCACACACACACACACACACACACACACACAGAGAGAGAGAGAGAGAGAGAGAGAGAGAGGCAGAGACATAGGCAGAGGGAGAAGCAGGTTCCATGCACCGGGAGCCCAACGTGGGATTCGACCCCGGGGTCTCCAGGATCGCGCCCTGGGCCAAAGGCAGGCGCTAAACCGCTGCGCCACCCAGGGATCCCTCTAGCTAAGTCCTTAATGGAGCAGTGAAGTTGACAAGCAGACAGGCCTCTCCAGGAACTTCCTGCTTGCCTGCCTCAAGGGCAATGCTGGTTCCTGACACCCTACCCATGGTGGTGAAGGAGGGACAGAGAGTTACTTGGTTTTCATGTCAGAGGTGTGAGTATTCTTCTGAATGTCAAAGCCATGGACTGGTAAAACACCTACCCCATCATAGAACGAAATGGAATTCATGTGATCCTTGGAAAGGATGATACTTCCATGATGACGGTGAAAAAACAGAAGACCACTAGAGAAGAAGTGCACTTTCCCTGGAAGGAAAAGAGAGGCAGTCAGAGCTGGAGGGCTGGATCCTAGGGGCCAGATCTCAGTGTCTTTGCAGGTACCAGGGCGCACCACACTGGTGACTGGAGCCTTGTATTTGTGATGCTTAAGTTACACAATTTTTATGCTGAGTCTTGTGCTCTGGGGAAGCTAATGTACACTCCCAGAGTTTCAGAGAGAAATGAGGCATCAGAGTCTGCATTAAGAATTAAAAAACAAACAAACAAAACAACAACAACAACAAAAAAAAAAAAAAAAACAAGTGAATAAGTTACCAACTGCTGGGGGAGAGGCAAAATTCACATTCACTTTTGGTTGTCTTCCAGGGAAACACACTGAAAAAGACTCTGGGTATGTCTGCTCCACCACTGAGTTTATAGACTCTCCTTCGTCCTATTTTGGCAGAAGGTGCCTTGGCTATAATGATACCACATCCCTAACCTAAAGCCCAGCAAAGAGCACTAGCATCTCAGCTGAAGGACTGATGAGGAGACCTAAGGGTCTCTGTAGCCAGCAAAGGAACATCTGAGTTAGGCAATAAGGGGATTCTGTAGACACTGGAGGCTTGCTCCTCTACATTCACAAAAGCAAGATGGGTGGGATGTGGACACTGGTTGTAGGTTCTTCAGTTCAAAGATTCAGGTCTAAGGAGAGCTGTTTTTCCTAGGTTGCCAAGGTTTATACAGAATAGCTTGTTAGGGGCCCTAGGGGGCAGACCAAAGAAAGGATCGATAGTTAAGATGAGAAGTGTTAAGACTAGGCTTGCTTTGGAGGCTTAAATGAAGCACCCAGAGCCCCCGTAAGACTCTTGGGTAAAGCTGTTCTCTGGAGCTGTTCCAAGCTATATCCTTTCCATTCTTCTAGGGAGCTCAAGGCACAAGCTTGGGAATACTATCATTAATATCTTAACTGCTAAGGTAGAGGACAGAAGACAAAGAAGAGGGACCGATTCCTTGAGCTATAGCTCTAGGAAGGTAGCCCCAAAGCTCTGGAGATTGTAGGGACAATTCCAATGCTACAGCAGTAAAACAGCATCCAGAACATCATGACCTCTGAAATCTTCAGCTCTAGAACCCACTCTTGGACTACAGCATCTCATCAGCCTTTTAGCTATCTCATTCCCCGATCTCATCCTCTGACATCACTGAACTTTTGAAGCCTCAGTCCCCCAGTTTTCCCCAATAGCTCAGAAATTGCTGATTTTCCTCTCACCCACATCAGGATGGGACATGCTTTAATCTCTGTTTTGTCAGGGAAAGGGACGGGAACAGATTTTGCCATTGTGCCATGCATGTAATATACATCATAGTTTTCCATCTTTCCAACAATTCAAAAAGGTAATCTTCTTCAGGACTGATGGGGAGACTCAAGCTTAGAGAAGTTTCTCCCAAGGTCACAGAACTACCCGCGGTGGAGCCAGGTACAGAGCAGAGGTCTGTAGGGGGTCAAGGTGCTGTGGCATCTGGGCTCCTTGAGTTCTTACCTGGTTTCCTCCCCTTTTCCCTCTCCAAATGGCCTGACAACTAGCTCTCTTTGCTTCTTAGCCTCAAGAGTCCTACAGTGCTGTCTGGAGTCTCTCCTCTGCTGTCTAAGCTCCTCTACCAGCTTCCCCAGGGCCCAGCCAAGATTTTCAGCACTCTCCTCACACTATGACCTCATCAATTCCAGCCACAAGATAACTCTACCTACTGTTTATAGAGAAAAGAGGGATCAATAGGTATTAGGAGATAAGAACTGCTCTCCTACTGCTTGCTACTTGTACCCTTCCAGGACCTGGGCTCGCCCTCCACCTGTGTAGCTCTAACGTGAAGTTTCTCAGAAGTAAGTCAAATACCACTCAAAGGTCTCCTGGACAACATCCTTCCAAAGCTTCCAGAAAAGAGCACAGATAAAAGAGGTTACCTCCAGCATTTCCTCTCTATATATACTCTGAAGCCTTGAAACAAAATGGAAAAGAGGAAGACAGAAATTCACAAGGCAGTGCTGGAAAAGCACTCATTATGGGGCATGGCCCAGGGCAGGGACTCAATAAATAGAAGCTGATTTTACTACTGGTGCAGAGAGGCTGTCTTGTGTCACAGCTACCCATTTGCCTGACTCTGGGAGCAGTAACTATCATTATCCTCAGAGCACACATGAAATAACTGAAGTGACTCACTGGGTGTCCAGTACCTGTTACCTGGTCTCTTAGATCCTAATCCCCTTTGAAGTGATGACACTTCTAGTATTTGCTCTGGATTTGTGACTGTCAGACTTTGGTCTGAAGAGATGTGCCTTTGCAGAGGTTTCTCACTGACCAAGGTAGCTAACTCTTGAGGAGATCTCCTTGGCTCCTTGTCTTGTCCCTGGTGCCCTTACTGAAAGGCCTCTGTCATTCTTTCTCCGTTCTGTGAATCTAAAAACCCAACGTAAGAGGAAGTTCCCCCTCACTATCCAAGAAGCAGCAAGGGACTGAGGCATGGTTCTGTCTCTGATTGACCTCTGCATCACCAGGAGTCCAAAAGAAGGATGAGACCTCAGGGCAAAACAAGATACCAAGTGTCAATGAAGAATTTGGTTTTCCTCCTTTAGACACCTGGCTGTACAAATAAAGCTCCTCCAATGGTCCAGCCTGTGTGAAGAGGGAACATTTATCACTGCTGGGGAAATATGATGCAATGGCAAGATAATTTTCATTCTATATGACAATATGTGAAATGTACACATATGGTTTAAAGAAAAACAATAATGGGATGCCTGGGTGGCTCAGCGCTTTAGCACCTGCCTTTGGCCCAGGGCGTGATCCTGGAGTCCCACATCAGGTTCCCTGAGTGGAGCCTGCTTTTCCCTCTGTCTGTGTCTCTGCCTCTCTCTCTCTCTCTCTCTCTGTCTCTCATGAATAAATCAATAAAATCCTTTAAAAAAAATAAAGAAAAACAATAGCAACACAATCTAGCAACACAATCTCGATGCCTGTACACTCACCACTCAGCCTAAGAAATCAAGCATTACTAGTACCTCTGAAGCCTCCTAAATGTCCTTCCTCAATGGCCTTCTCTCTTCTGCTCAGAGGGACCCATCCCAAATTCTGTATAGTTTTACCACACTTCAATGTATCTATAAACTATATATTATTTGGTCTTGTCTGTTTTGCTTTTTTTTTAAGATTATATTTATTCATGAGACACACACATACACACAGAGAGAGAAAGAGAGAGAATAGAGAGAGAGAGAGAGGCAGAGACATAGGCAGATGGAGAAGCAGGCTCCATGCAGGAAGCCCGAAATGGGACTCGATCCCAGGTCTCCAAGATCACACCCTGGGCTGAAGGTGGCGCTAAACCGCTGAGCCACCCAGGCTGCCCCTGTTTTGCTTTTGTATAATAGAATCTTAATACACATGTCCTTCTGTAACTTGCTCACTACTCTTGACATCTGATCCCGAGTCATCCATGCACTGTAGATAATATGCAGCTGAATAATTCATTCACATTCAGGACTGCAGAGGACTTTCTCTTCTAAAATGTCCCTGACAAACTTCATGTGGACACAAGGGAATACACAAGAGGGTTGAGCATGAAGTCAGCAGACAGCAGATGACCACTGCCTGGACCTTCCCATCATAAGAAGGTGGGACTCAGCATGGTTACCAGAGTTCTCAGGATGTGTCCACTGCCCCATGTGTCAATGGGACCAGTGTCCCTGTTCCTCACTGCTGAATAATCTCTGCCCAATGGAAAAAAACACTCTACAAATTGTAAATCACTACAGGGACAATGAAGGAGCTGCCTGAGTGCCAAACATTCATGGAGGCCTGCAGGAAATGGTAAATACACAGTCAACTGATATTCAACAAAGGTGTACTAACAGATCAAAGAAAAAGGAAAGTCTTTTCAATACATGGTACCGGAAAAACTGGATATTCCTACGTAAAACAATGAACATCAACCCATACCTTGAACAAGACTTTCTGCCCATTTGCACCAGCCACAGTAGAAAACCTCACACTTCACAGACATGTCAGGTAGAGTACTCAGAAGGATTCTGCCTCAGCAGTGGGGTAAAATTAGCCCTAAATTAAATGCTATTCTGTCTCCAGGCTAACAAAGCTTAAAAGCAAGGCCATATGATAAAACTAGAAGAAAAACATATTAAAACAATTATAACTGTATCCCATATATTCAAAAAGCTAGAAGACTGAACCATGTTAATTTGAGACATGAAAAATGTAAAAGATCTCTAAATCAACTTCTAGAGATGAAAAACACTATGTCTGAGAAGAAAAATACACTGAATGAGATTAATGACATTAGACAGTTGTGAAAGTTTAGCTAAGCTACTCCAAGGTATTGCTGCCCTGGCATATCTTTTGTTTGGCCAAGGGGGCGGGAGTGGTGGTGGTGCTTAAAATGACACGGTCCCTCAGACAAGCCCTATGTAGCAGCCTGCAGAGAGTCACAAGAAGATGTAAGTTCCTGATATGAGCTCAACAGCCTTTGTGATCAAGTCTCCCTTGTCTCCTAGGGCCATCTCCTTGTGTACCCCTATGGAGCTCTTTTGGTTTGAATTGACCAATCTTGCCTTAGCCTGAGAAACCTGAACCACTCTACCCACAAACCCTAATAAAGGCATGTGCCCCAGATCCTGCCACTCTCTGTCTGCACTCTGCTTTGACCTTCCTGTGTGCCCTGCAGGCATAAGGCACGCCATTGCCGTGTACTTCCTCCAGGACTTGTGACGAATAAAATTTTCTATTTCAATTTCTTTCATGGTCTTTTGTTGAACTTGGCTCACCATTCAATACCCTGTGCTCCACTTCACAAATGTTAACAAATTCTTAACAACAATGCAGAAAAGGTTAGTAAATTAGCATACATACAACTATGCAAAATGAAACACAAAGAGAAAAAAGACTGAAAATAATTGTACAGAGCAAAAAGGGGCTGTGGGATAATTCTAGGTAGCAAAGATATGTGACTGGAACCCCAGGAGTGCAAAAACTTAAAAAAAAAAAAAAAAAAAAGGCCAAAAATACTCCCAATTTGAGGAAAACTAAATCCATCCATTAAAGAAGCAAAATGAATTCCAAGCACAATGAACATATTAAAACACACACACACACACCAATTCATAAAAATAAAATTGCTTAAAATATGTGATAGAAAGAAAGAGAATCAGGGTGCTTGGGTGGCTTGATTTCAGCTCAGGTCATGATCTCAGGGTCCTGAAATCAAGCTCTGCATTAGGCTCTGTGGCTTAGTGCAGAATCTGCTTGAGATTCTCTCTCCCTGGGGATCCCTGGGTGGCTCAGCGGTTTAGTACCTGCCTTCAGCCCAGGGTGTGATCCTGGAGTTCTGGGATCGGGAGTCAACCACTGAGTCACCCAGGGATCTCCAAATTTTAAAAATCTTAAAAAAAAAAAAAAAAAAAAAAGAAGAAGAAGGAAAGAAAATCTTAAAAGCAGCTGAAGAGGAAAAAAAAAGTAACTTTATTAGAAGGAACACAGATAAGGATGGCAGTGGATTTCTGTTCAGGAATGGTTGGTGCAAGCAAGGGAGTAAAGCAGAGCAACATCTTTCTAGAAAGAAGGAAACTGTCAGGAGGCCTGGCTGGCCTAGTCAGCAACTCTTGATCTTGGGATTGTGAGTTCAAGTCCCACACTGGGCATAGAGTTTACTTAAAAAAAAAAAAAAAAAAAAAAAACTACCGACTTAGAATTTTTACCAAGTGAAAATACCTTTCAAAACCACTGAGGGGTGGGACTTCTGAAATGACTGTGAAGATTCTGGCAGATCCTCTCCCCATAAAACAGTGATGAAACTGGTCTAATTGTTAAGACAACTATTTAAGGACTCTGGTAATGGACCAAAGTTGTACAACAAAACTGAGAAATCTATTTGAGAAATTCTACAGAAGACTGGTGACAGCAGTGGAAATCTGTGGTGTTTCAGCCAGGGGCTATTCACATGACCTCCCCTTTAGTTCCATGGTATACAAAGATCTTACAAGGGACAGGGATTGACTTTGTTTGAGGCAAAGCACAGAAAATTCTATACACAGGGATGTCAAAAAATGACAGCAATCAAAGTGGTAAATATTCAGGGAATGTCAACATATCAACTAGCCAGAGATATCAGTGCTGGCTGGTCCAACAAGCCAGAATGCAACAGGAAAGTCAGGAGACTGAGACAACAGATGTCAATTATTATACAGCAAGAAAGCTGTGTTTTAAGGCATCTTCCTGGTGCCATGTGCAGCAGGAGACATGTACAAGAACGCTCATGACAGGACTGTCTGTAATAAACTCCAAATGTCCATTAATGTCCAAGAATAAACTGTACATTTTCATACAAAGGAATCCCATGGAGCCATGCAAGTGAATGAACTATATGGCTATCCACAACAATCTGGATGAATCTTAGGAACAGAATAGGAAGCAAAAAAGAAAGCATGTCCCTAAGGAACACAGTGTGATTATATTTGTACTCAAAAACAAGACACTGTTTAGGGATATAGGCATATGTGGTAAAACTCTAAAGTGGGCTCCTGAGGATCTGGGGCTGGGCAGACTGCCTGACCAAGGTCAGCAGGGTGAGGAAGAGAAGGGCACATAAAGGACATAAATGAATAGGAAGCTGAATAGCAAGAAATCCTGTGATAGCAGAAATCACTAACTGGGGAAGGAAAAAAGTTCCAGAGCTGGAAGCATTTCAAAGTAAAGGAAGTTCTATTCTCTATCTACATGTTGTGCCAACCCTGGACTGAGAATCAGAAGACTTGGACTACCCTCCAGACCTACTGTGAACTTGCACTATAACCTCAGGCAAGTTTTCACCTTTGGGTCTTAGGACATGAAGCTCAATTAAGATAATGCATGCTAAAGAGCTTTTTAAATGCCTTTAAGGAATGGGAACAGATAAATTTCAAGCTCATCATAGTGTCAAGCAGAGACAGATTTATCAAGACACTAATGAAACTTAAGCTTCAGAACTCCTCACCTGCCCAAGCCCTCTTCCAAGGTCCTCAGAAGAGCCCTATTTAGTGTTATTTTTCCTTGAAAGAGCCTTAAGTGGTATAAACTTTAAGCCCCACTTGACCTGAGCTCCAAAGTGGCAAAAAGCTTAACAGATAGCCAAAGGAGATTTCCGTTTAAATTCTCTGTTCCTACTTAATTTTCCTGCCTCAGAAAACCACCTCCTAATTCAAACTACATTTCTCCCAGGAACTAAGGGCGTGCTCTCAATAGAATGGGACGAATGGGACGAACAGGACTCCAGAAATCCCTGGCTGTCCCCTTTGTGTAGAGACCTCAGGATACACTGAATCTTGCTGGATAACTCAATATAGCATAAGATTACTTTTCTAATAAGGCCCTTTGCTAAGAAAGTACAAACTAATTTTGGCAAATATCCTTGCTAAATATTATAATTGGCTCAACTATGACAGAGCACAATCACCTCTGTTGCTTCTACAACCTGCTTCTGAAACACCAGGCAATCTTGCCCCAACACTAGTAGTACTGTCACATACTCCCTGCCCTCAACAAGTTTTCCTATTTTTGGTCTTCTGCACCAGGATCACACAGGCACAAACGTAGGGGCTGTAGCACAGGCACAGTAACAAATGCATTACTTACTACACCTCAGCATTTTGTGGAGAACCAAGACTTCTTGTGCTTTGTCTCCTATGTGAATGGAGGAACAGAAGCTGAACCAGTGATCTGATAACAGGGAAAGGAACCTGCCACCAGACAGAATATTTTCAAGAAAAACAAATTATCCAGAAAGGAGATTGCTCAGTGGAGGCTGAAAAATTTGTGGAGTTAAGTCACAACTCTTTCTTCACAAAATGGCTCTATCAACCAGGGAAAGAAACAGGAGTCCTAAGAAAATTATTTTGAGGAAACCAAAAAGGAGTATGGAATGAATCCCCACAAAATCCATGCAAAACCAACAAGGCTTTTGAGAATCTTAGGTCAACAGAACATTGCCAGCTTGGACTGAAAGAGACACAAAGAGCATGAAATCAAAGGGGATTACTGGACCCCCAAATGCTACTGGCAAGAAGTAGGCTGATAAAACTCACGTACACAGTGCCACCTTTGTGAAAAAGGAAGGATGGATGAGGTGTAGCCACAAGCTTGGAAGGGAAAACTAAGAGTTTAGAAGGTGAAATCAAGAGCCCAGGTGGCAGAGGTAAGAGCCATGGAGGACTATTCCCAGGTCTTGAAATCTAATCCAGACTCTGGAGTTTGCCCAGCTGGATTTTAAAGCTACCTCAGGCTGATGACTCCTTTTTATTTTCCATTCCCCCTCTTCTGAAGTTGAAGATCTACAACTGTTATCCTATGCCAGTGGTACCTTGAGTGTTGGGAGGGCAGGGCAGATAACTTATCTGATTTAGTGTCACAAGGCCACAGCTACAGTACAAGTTTAGGAACTACACTTAATAGATTAAAAGCCAGAGCCTTATCTACATCTGTTTTAGATAATCTTGATGAGATTTTGGATTTTTGAGCTAGTGAGATTTAGGACTTTGAACTGTTATCATAATGAGATGGAGCCCTTAGGAAAACTTGATTGTATTTTGCATGTGGGAGGGACATGAATGTGAGGCCAGAGGCTAGACTGTGATAGGCAGAAATTTAGGATGGCTCCCATGATCTTCATCTCCTGATGTTACTCCTGTGTTCAAGTAATATTATATGGCAAAATGGACATTATTTGAGTGGGCTTCCTCTAATCACAAGCAGTTCTTCATAGGCAGAATTTTCTCTGGCTGGTATAGAGAAGAAATTTATACAGATTAGAAGGGTAAGATAGGGGGATCCCTGGGTGGCGCAGCAGTTTGGCGCCTGCCTGTGGCCCAGGGCGCGATCCTGGAGACCCGGGATCGAATCCCACATCAGGCTCCCGGTGCATGGAGCCTGCTTCTCCCTCTGCCTGTGTCTCTGCCTCTCTCTCTCTCTCTCTCTCTGTGACTATCATAAATAAATAAAAATTAAAAAAAAAAAAAAAATTAAAAAAAAAAAAAAAAAAAAAAGAAGGGTAAGATAGATGCAACAACACAAGAGAGGTTTTCAGTGCTGAGATGGAGGAGGGCTGTCACAGGGCAGAGGTTTTTGGGAGAGGTAGCTAAGCATGGTCCTGGCTGATAGCTAGCAACAAGATGGGGACCTCATTCCTACAATCCGAAGGAACTGAATTCTGCTGATAGTCTAAGTGAGCCTGGGAGTGAATTCTTCTCCAGAGTCTCCAGACAAGAGCCTAGTCTGACTGATGCCTTAACTTCAGAGTCCCTAACACAAATTCAGCCAAGTCTACCTGGACTTCTGACCTGCAGAACTGTGAGATAATAATTATGTGTTGTTTTAAGCTATTAAATTTGTGGTAATTTATTATACAGCAATAGAAAAATGAATCCAGGGGATCCCTGGGTGGCTCAGCGGTTTAGCGCCTGCCTTTGGCCCACGGTGTGATCCTGGGGTCCCAGAATGGAGTCCTGCATCAGGCTCCCTGCATGGAGCCTGCATGTGTCTCTGCCTCTCTCTCTCTCTCTCTGTGTCTATCATGAATAAATAAAATCTTAAAAAAGAAAAAGAAAAATGAATCCAGACTTGTTTAGATCCACAGATTCTATTTCTGGACATGCCACTACTCTAGCCTATTCTGAGAACAATCCTCAGCTGGCAACAAGAGGACCAGACTGTGGTTCTGGGGTCATGCCTTCCTAGCACAAGTTTCCTCATCTGCAAAATGGGTGGATAAAGAGAAAAGCTGTAAGAAAACACTTCTACACCAACAAGTCTTTTCAAATATCAGATGTTTCACTAATCACAACATTCATGCCAATACATGCAAAAGAGGGACCCAGACATAATCAAGAAAAATAATAGCTGGCTCACCTTCCTCAGGCCAGGAATGTGGATTGCTGGAATAAAGATATGCTCCTTCTCCTCCTGTTAGAAAAGTGCCCAGGAAACAGGCATCCCCCTTTAAAAACAATCAGTCACAAAGAGCATATGATTTATACCATGAACTTTCAGAATCAAAAGTCCTGCCCTTTTGTCTGTCTATAAAAGCTGCTAAGTTAGCCTCAAATAGACCCAACTTCTTCCATTCCTTTGTCATTGCCTAGCTCTTTGTCACGTTACATTTTTAACTTGTGCCAAGGAAAAGAATGTGTAAGGTCCTCTCTGAGTCCAGGTACCAAAGCCTACTATGTTTGTTCATGTTCCAGTGGATGTCTAGCCAGTGGAGGCAACTCTCTTTGGCCTAAAGCCCTGACCTCTCAGTTCTATATGTCTAGGCCAATCTGAGATCTGCTTTTAATGGTACTGGCAGATTTAAAAGAAACTCACTAAAAGGCCAACATGGCAGAACAAATCCCTCTGTGTACCCCATTAAATGGCTACGACTAAAGCTTTGCTGGGAGAGGAAGAATGCAAACAGGAATTGAGACAAGGAGGAACATATCCTTCAAATGTGCCATAAAATGTTCTAGATTATTTTCATAAACTGTTTACATTTCATTTTGATATAATGTTGATATTGAGGATAAGAAGGCTGCTTACCTTCACTGCTTGTTGGGTTTTCTCAGACAATTTTATTTCATTATCTTCTACCTGTATCCAAAAGGAGTGCAAATTTTCAGTTTCCTACTTCAAGAGCATAACTCTACTAGGTCTCCCTCATGTTCAGTATTTCTAGAAGACTGACTGGGCAGTCCCTCCAGCAAATCCTGTGTACTCAGGCCCTGATGGCTGGCAGAGCTGGCTGGCTACCAGTCATCAAGGCTCAGAGCCCAAGGTCATGGTGCACTCTCTTCCTGGGACCTGAGGCCCAGCTAAATGAGCCTACAAGATGTGGAAATGATATATTAGTCTCCACCATATTTCACTTCAGAAAAAAACAACTATTTGTAAGGACAAATGGAAGAGAACATATTAAAATATTTTGAATGTATTCTAATTTAAATGTATTTTTATTTTTTTTTTAATTTTTTAAATTATTTATTTATGATAGTCACACAGAGAGAGAGAGAGAGGCAGAGACACAGGCAGAGGGAGAAGCAGGCTCCATGCAGCGGGAGCCCAATGTGGGATTCGATCCGGGGTCTCCAGGATCGCGCCCTGGGCCAAAGGCAGGCGCTAAACCGCTGCGCCACCCCTAATTTAAATGTATTAATGTCAGAGAATGATTCTTGTTCTTCCTCATTCGTGTCAGAATTGTAGAAACAGAATATAAACAGATTTTAAAATAGGTACTTAGACCATTACCAGACTCTCTGCTGTCATACTTTGTGTGTCCCAAGGCACCAGAGCTTCTTTCTTTCTTTTTCTTTTTAATGTAAAGACTTTATTTATTTATTTGACAGAGAAAGAGAGAGAGAGAGAGAGAGAGAGCAAGCACAAGCAGGGGGAGCGGCAGGCAGAGGGAGAGGGAGAAGCAGGCTCCCTGCTGAACAGGGAGCCCAATTGCGGGGCTCGATCCCAGGACCCTGGAATCATGATCTGAGTTCAAGGCAGACATTTAACTGACTGAGCCACCCAGGGCCCTGGCATTAGAGTTTTAGACCAGCTCTCACTGATGAAGATGGGACCCTCCTACATGTAGAGAGCCTTTGCTGTAAAAACTCAGCAACAATCATTCTGACCAGAGAAAAGAGCCACATGGTCTACTGCTCACTATCTGTGTGACTTTGGACAGGCTGGTCAATTTCTAAGCCTTAGTGTCCTCATCTGTCCTTGTAAAATGATGGTTTAATTTCTTCCTTTCATAATTTAACAGGGACCCAAACAGTTTGTTTCTTTTGGCACTTTTCCAAGATTAGAACAGAGTTAAAGAAACTAGATTCGTGTGTATAAAGACAAAGAGCTGAGATAAAAATTTCCATCCCTGAACAATAGCTAGGGGGATCCCTGGGTGGCTCAGCGGTTTAGTGCCTGCCTTTGGCCCAGGGCGCGATCCTGGAGTCCAGGGATCGAGTCCCACGTCGGGCTCCTGGCATGGAGCCTGCTTTTCCCTCCTCCTGTATCTCTGCCTCTCCCTCTCTCTCTCTCTATCATGAATAAATAAATAAATAAATCTTAAAAAAAAAAAAACAAAAAACAATAGCTAGTTTAGGATCTGACATCCCACCAGGGACCCAATGAAGAGGCTCTTCCTCAATGTTCTCCCCGATTTTTCCACATTTAAGTCCACTTCCATCAGATGAATGACACTAACCAGCCAGGAGCAGAATCTGGGTATGGCGGCTGTCAGGACTATGAAGCTGGTTTCTGTGGTAACAGTGCCATCTGCAGGAAGACCACAGACATGCCAGTTACTGCCCACACTACCTAGGCCCACCTTGTAGGCCCAACAATTTACACCCCTCCCTTTCTCAGGAATGAGGGCTCCTCTTAACTAGTATACAAAAATCTTGTGCCCTCAGGAACTGAAAACTTCCTTACTTGGGAGACAGGGAGACTAATGAGAGGAAGGAGAAAGGTTTTCCCCGTTATGATTAACTCTTTTTTTTTTTTTTTACAACAAATAGAAACACACATTTAAATGGAGAGTCCTGGGAATTGTCCTTTTTATCTACACTTTTCATTTTTATCAAGGTAGTGCAAGGTTAAAAAACAGGATCTAGTTATTATTTCAAATTGCTTCTTCCTGATTAACAGTAAGGCTGTACATATTCAAATATACATATATGTGTGTGTGTAATGATGTTATACACCAATACATTAATACATGTTATAATTACAATATACAATAATGTATAATTATTATATATTATGATTTATATATGCATATGAACTATGAAACCAGATAACTTATTTTGCCAAAATAAACAAAAATTACTCATTTTGCTTCTTCCTAACAGTAAGGCTGCATATATTCATATACATATTCACACACACAAATATATATGTGATGATAATGTTAATACACTAATACATTAACAGTACATTATATACAATTACAATATACAATAATATTGCAATACAATATACATGTACTATGTAACTATGTCTATAACTTGTTTTGTTAAAAAAAACTCAAAGTTTTGCTTTCTAAAGACCTTATTAACACTTACCCTTTTCTTTAACCAAGATCTGAGATGTCAAAAAGGATTCTGAGAAGACCACAGACCCTAAGCATCCCCTTCCTCCCAGTAAGTCAGGAATGTCATAGACAGTCATACAAGCCTGTATCAAATGAGAAAACAGAATTAGATTGGCTGTCAGTCTTAAACTTCCAGGAAGAGACCTTAAGAAACAGACCACAAAATATTGCTCTGAGGTACATTCTGACAGAGTACCTCAGAGTTTCTAAGGAAAACATTCAGATTTCTAAAATCCTGAACTACATCTCAGAACTAGCAGAGGACTTCAGCATCACCCAAGCTCCCCTGCAACTGCTTCTGCATCAGAGACACACTTGGGCCACAGGAATATTTTTATGTTTCTATAAATTCCCTTAAATTGCTTATCTTTCCTAAGATAATAGCCTTCCTTCTTAATTGTGATGAGGCCCTGGCCTCTGAGTTGGATGTGTTTTTTCCAGGCTTTTGTACACTTGTACACTCTTCACATCCTGGCATATCCACATGCTCACCAACTCCTTCTTTGATTTGGGCTCAAGTTCTGAACAAGTCTAGGAAGGCAGTCATTCATTCAGTACACGTCTTAATGGATATTTCTGGGTACATGTCAATACCTACAAATCTTTCAGTACCAAAAAAATTAAAAGAAAACTATTTAAGCTTTTATGGCAAGACAAAAATAGAGGCTTCAGTAGGCTGGAAAAAAAATTGGAGCGATACCGACAGAGTTCTTGAATGGCTGGTAAAGAAGCCCTAATTTATGTTAAAACTAATGAAAATGGGACAATCTGGGGGAGGAATCTAGCAGAAGAAATGCAGAAAATGGTATGAACTAGAGCCAGGGTCTGGAAAGACTGAAGATCTGGTGAGGGACATGAAATGAGTACCACAATGAGCCCTCTCAGGTCCTGTCTCCTCTTGGTCTTATATTGCTGAATGGCCAGGTGCAGAGCTCCTGAAATAGGGCTCATTTTCATACATTATTGTCCTAGTCTGGGACCTCTAGCCTCAGGAGAGAGATAAAAGCTGTAGGGCTCTTGAAGAAATTGCTAGATTCCCAAACACAAAAGAAAGGCAGAAGAGTTGAGAAAGAAACATTTAAAGCCAAAGTGGTTAATTTCTCATGTTGTCATGAAATAAAGATGTATAAAAGTGACAGGTAGGCTTTTATATTTTAGTTAACTTTCTGATTAGGCCTGACAACTGGAAGGGGTAAGAGTTAAAAATAGACCTGCCCTACGACCCAGCAATTGCACTGTTGGGGATTTACCCCAAAGATACAGATGCGGTGAAATGCTGGGACACCTGCACCTTGATGTTTATAGCAGCAATGTCCACAATAGCCAAACTGTGGAAGGAGCCTCGGTGTCCATCGAAAGATGAATGGATAAAGATGTGGTCTATGCATACAATGGAATATTACTCAGCCATTAGAAATGACAAATACCCACCATTTGCTTCAACGCGGATGGAACTGGAGGGTATTATGCTGAGTGAAGTAAGTCAGTCGGAGAAGGACAAACATTATATGGTCTCATTCATTTGGGGAATATAAATAATAGTGAAAGGGAATAGAAGGGAAGGGAGAAGAAATGTGTGGGAAATATCAGAAAGGGAGACAGAATATAAAGACTCCTAACTCTGGGAAACGAACTAGGGGTGGTGGAAGGGGAGGAGGGGTGGGGTGGGGGTGAATGGGTGACAGGCACTGAAGGGGGCACTTGACGGGATGAGCACTGGGTGTTTTTCTGTATGTTGGTAAATTGAACACCAATAAAAAATAAATTTATTATAAAAAAAACCCTGCTTTTTTTGAAGCAAAATCTGCTTCAAAGAATTTTGAACACGTGAAGACATAAAACCTTGCTGGGCAGCATGGTTTCTCTTAAGTGACAATGGGAACCCCACTTTGGTTTCCAGATCAAAGACAATCCAGTAGGTTATATATCCAATGCCTTACTTTTATACTCAGCTTTTTATTTTATTTTATTTTATTTTATTTTTTAATTTTTTAAATTTATTTATGATAGTCACAGAGAGAGAGAGAGAGGCAGAGACACAGGCAGAGGGAGAAGGAGGCTCCATGCACCGGGAGCCCGACATGGGACTCGATCCCGGGTCTCCAGGATCGCGCCCTGGGCCAAAGGCAGGCGCCAAACCACTGCGCCACCCAGGGATCCCTATACTCAGCTTTTGATATTGAGGAAGAGGAGAGAGAAAATCAAAAGGCAGAACTTTATCTCTATTTGGAAAGGAGGACAGGATTTGGACAGAAAACAATTTTCTCTCTCTTCTTTCTTATTTCATTAGTGGCTGCTGAATGCATACTTAACACAACAGTATGATTCCACTGGACTCCTGATTGCCTTCTATTGTGCAAAGCACCTTCCAGAGCACTGCAGAAGGGTCTAAATAGAGAAGTCAGGCCTTACAGTCTGGCAAGGAGATAAAGTACTACCACCTGATATCAAAAAACATCTCCTAGCATCTTGATGATGTCACAATAAAGTCTCAGTTCTAAACAAACATCAACACATTTTGTTGACAGGTACAGGAAGCAGACACATTATAAAAAGAGAAATTAGTCACAACCTTAAAAAGTTACTATGTTGTTCTACTCTCTGTAGATAGGACAACACTACTGCTTTTCCACTGGTGATGGTGTAGGTATGCATTTGCACTGAGTCATCCATACTGTGCACCAAGTTCCTAGTGACCAAAAGCTCACTGGATTTAAGGCTTGGGCAGTAGCTACAGAACAGACTCAAGGTATAATCTGTGCCCATATCTACTGCAACCAGAATCTTGGTAGATGGCTATCATCCTCTCATGCATCCCTTGCCAATCTTCTGCACATCAGGATGCATTGGGCTAAATAGAAAACTTGCTTGTGACCAGGAGCAACTGTTCTAGAAACTTTGCTACCCCAGGCCATGCTGGCCAGTCCACCTGGGGACCAATATTTCTGCATTTCTAAACCATGCCCCTGTCCTATCAGGGTGCCCTAAGCACATGGGTCAGAAAGTTCAGCTCTGACTACCCACTTCGCTGGAGACTTAGGGCCCCAGTTTTTAAAATTTATTTTCACAGATCCCTATTAAAGGCATCAACACAGGCCCTGAAACACAGAGAATCCATCGGTCTGTGTTGAGGTAGGCTAGTACTCAGCTCATTTTCACACTAGGTCACAGAAGTCTCAGTCATTTGGAGGAAGCCTCCCTAACCTTAGGAAGAAGTGTCTCTCTCAGCTCCCAGCTAAAACCCTGGACACTGGGAAGCCAAGGCATGGGAGTATGATGTGGGCCTGGTACAGCTGCCTGGACACCCTCAAAATCACAGGCTCATCACAGCTGCAGCTGGAACACTCCTGAGAATTGACCAATTTCTTCAGCTAAGGTCTACCCAAGACTCTCACCTACTCCTATCTCACCCTTTGTAGATATTCTTCTATAGGTTACTTCCTGCCAGCTGGCTTATAGCAGCTCTACTTACCGTCTTCACGAAGTATAAGCTATCTTCAATGTCCAGAGGCACAATCCTACAAGAGAAAAAGAGACAGGAGAGACATGTATTACATTTACAACGTTTTTTTTTTTTTTTTTCTCTCAATTTGGCAGCACCCCTAGCCCAGATTTATTTCAGGGCTTTTCAAAGCACTGGATTGCATGTATGCAGAAGTAGTACATAGGCCACTGGAAGGAATTAGATCCACCTCCTATTCCCATGCCTCAGTCTTTCAGTTGGAAGCACTGAAAAGATCAGGGTATAGGATCTCAGCAGAGTATGTCCAGTCCCAGGCCCAATCTTGGTCTTATGCCATCCATGTCGGCAGCTACAAGATAGCCTCTCTTCTCTTTTTGTTCCTAAGACTTGCCCCAAATGAGCATGCACCACAAACATACACTTACCTTCCCTGATTATTCACAGCATGAATATGAAAAGCCATCTTGGAGCTGTAGATCCAAACAAAATAAAAAGTTAGTCTGCTCTTACTAATAACCACACTGTTGGCTACTCCCTAGACACCTGCTGCTACAGTGCACCTGTGCTGGGCCCTCACGGCACATTTGCCAAGTGTGGGGCCAGCATCTGACTCCAGTCATAGCTCCGCCTCTGTGCAGATTCTCAGGGCTGTCTTGACTCTTGGATAGAGCAGGAGAGAACCATGTGACAGAACCATTGTCTACTGCAGGCTGGGAAGATCCTCTACTGGCCCACAGCTGCCTGCTCCACAGCTGTGACATATTGTTTGATTGTTGATTGTTTGATTGTTTGATTGTTGATCCTCCTCTTTACTACCTTTGGGTCAAGTTGCCATCCCCTGCTCAGAGCCTGAGCAGAGGTAAAGTCCTGTGTTCCTCTCAGGAGATGATCTGCTAATCTGATTAGTGTGAGGGGTACTCAGTGAAGTGACTTTGTGGAGAAAAAGGAGTGGGGCTCCAAATGGAGGGCTGCCCTGGGAGATGCTCCTCATTGCCTGGTATTCCCTCCTTCAGCTGGGGAGGTATGCCCAGGCCTAAAAGGCCTTGGGATGGAAAGTGGCCTGCTCTCCAAAAGGTGAGTGGCCTATATAAGGCCCCAAGGAAAGGAGGCAGGGAATGACTATGCCAGCCATGTTGATGGTGACACAGAAGACCCCCATGCGACAGCAGCTAACATTTACATGCTTAGTAACTCTGCATGGTGGGAAGACGAGGAAGCAGATGTGCAGAGAGCTCCTCGTCTTACCCAAAGTCACTCATAGCCAGAAAGCAAAGGAGATTCCTCAAATTCAAGTCTGCCAGGAATAGGCAGTGCAGGCCAGCACAAGGCCTTAAGGGAAAAAACTCCTATCCCCTTCCCTCCTCCAGAGCTACAAGATCCAGAAGACCCAGAGGAAAGGGGCTGAAGTCTCCACCAAAGAAACCTGGCTCTTCCTTCTGCTCCGAGAGCTGCAGCAATAGAATTCTTCTTAGATCAACTGACTGACTTATCTTTCTCAATGTTTTTTTCTTACTACCCAGGGCTATAGATGTAAAAAGATGTGGGTCATGGAGCTGAGGCACCCCAGGGCACATTCCATATGTGTTCCCAAAAAACTCCCCAATGTTGGTATCTTTTGCCTCCTTTGCAAAAAAAAGTACACCTAGTGGTCCTCATACAGGACAGGTGGAGGGTTAGGTAGACTGGGTTTGTGAAAGTTTAGCTATGGATACAGACCACACAGAGGGCCCTTGTGATGTGCCAGGACATGTATGATGGTTAGATTGCCAGCAAGCCTGATTCCCAGAGCATCTAGGCCCTGAGACAAGAGCAGGCTCAGGGTATCTATTACCTGAGAGGTAGCGGAGGCGCAGAGCCAGGCTCTTCTAAGCAGTAACTGTTTCTATGTGCCTAGGGACCCTGACCCTAACAAACTTCATTTCTCATGTTCCCAGCTTCACCTTTCTAACCTCTAAACCTGGGTCCTTCAGGTCTCTGACACTTCTGCCTCACATTCCGGCATCAGGAAACGTGTCTGACTCTTTATCATACAGTTCCTCCATCTCTGGATCCTTGGCCTCTCAAAGCCCTGATCATGAATGTTTCTCCCTCACATAACTCCTTATTTACTGGCACATTTCTCAGAGGGGAGATGGAATATCAAATGCAAGGCAGAAAAGGGTCTTTATAAAACAAATATTAAGAATAATTCCTTATAGAGAATAGCAGCCATTGCTTACCGTAGGGCTGCCTTAAACTGCATCAATTCGAAGGAATCTAATCCAGATCCCAGGGTCTGCTCAGCTACTTCCTTTGCCTATAAAAAGCAATGACAAGACAATTAGCCTTAACAGCAGGAAAAACGTAGACCTCATGGACAGGAAGTACCCTTCTAACATTTGGCCAGAACACTGTGCCCTTCCCCTCTACATAACTGCTTCATATACATCAAAAGATCGACGTGAAAACATTGTTAAGGGAAACAGGTGCCTGCTTTCTTTGGGCTAGGTTCACAGGAAACACTTCATTCAGGCAGGTGGGCACTGAAACCTGATCTGCCAGGAACTGTAACCAGCTCAGGTGATGCCATTGTGAGGTCTGGAAAAGGGTTTTCTCCTCCCCTCTCCCCTGGCCCTGGGGGAGGGACTACTGCCCTTGGAGTTTCTGCCAGATGCTAAGAATATTCAAATACCTAGAGTTACAAAAGATCAGTTAAAAAAACCATAAGTGTGAGAACTAATATTGCATAAGCCTACAGCTAAAGGGCTGAGAAATCCCAAGTTGTACCAGGGATTTAAGTTCAGTGAGGAGGGGAGATGGCAGGGAGCTGGTGACTACGGCTACAGTCTCTCTGGTATCTACATCATACACAACCTTTCCAATGTCAAATGGCTCCTTCAGGAAAGGTCCTATTGGCATTGGGAGGCATCAAGCCGACTCTTCTCATCTCCTTACTGGGTCAGATATAGGAATCCAACTCAGCAGGGCAGGTTAACCGCAAAACAGCAAGGAAGAGAACGGTCAGAGAACGAGAACACATGTGCTTGTCTAGGATAAGCAAGTGAGATTTTCTAATTTAGTTTTTTTTTTTTTTTAACACTGAATTATAGGAAATCACACTACGTAGCTCAAGACAAACTTACCTAACTTCATTGAATTCATAATAGGAAAATCTATATTTTTTATTTTTTAACTTTAAAAGTTAAAAGCTATTAAGCTATTAAGTAAAACAATACACTACAGAATGACTTTTCTTTAACACAACCAGATATCTACAGAGAAGTGCTGATTAGCTGTCACTCCTAGAACAATGGCAGTTCTGTCACAGGCAGCAACAGTTCAGCCCTCTTCAGGCACCTCTTTGTCTGGTGCCAACTCCAATGAGGCACAAAACTGACTACCAGGTGTCCAAAACCAAAACAAACAGATAGGAAGTTTTATGTTGAAATTACTAAGGAAAGAGAAATGTGGTATTTAAATTACCTTTGTTAGACTGGAAGTTTTAGCATAACATGCAATGCCAGCCAAAACAGCCTCTATAACAGCAGCATACACCTGGGACAAGAGCCTACTTTAGAACAAAAAATATGGGTTAACTACAGCATCATAGGGTTTCAACAAAAGCTGCATGCACATAAATGACATTGCCTGAGAGACTGATTTTTAAAAAGAATGAGAAAAGTGCAAAAATGGAACTCCTTGATTTATAAATCTTTTATATTTATTTATTATTTCAGAGAGAGAGAGAGAAAGTATGCTTATGCATGGTGAGGCAGGGAGGAGTAAAGGGAGAGGGATAGAGAATCTCAAGCAAACTCCTTGGTGAGTGTGGAGCCTGATGAGGAGCTAGATCCCAGGATCTTGAGATCACAACCTGAGCTGAAACTGAGAATCAGATGCTTACCTGACTAAGCCATCTAGGTGTCCCTGATTTCTAAACCTTTTACAAGTCATGTGCCTCACCTGATTTAAAATTTACTCTTATTAAACCATGTTGAGAAAAGCCAGCTCTGCTCAGAAGACCAACCCTCCCTGCTTGTGATCCAACAAAAATGAACTCTCTGGGCTCCCAAGCCCCTCTAGGTCAGGAGCCTGAATCCCTTCAGTGTCATGGTACAGACTTCCTGCTTTTCCAGGACCAACCACACAACACTTTCATGTCGTCTTCTTCCAGGCATGCTAAAGGCTGACTGCTACTGGAACCTCAGAGTGGGAGACCTCCGGAGTAAAAGAGATTACTTGGAAAAGATGAGCTCTACTTAAATTCAAATTATCGTTGCACATCACTTTCCAAGTAGCTTGCCTGATCTATTCTAGAGAATAGAGTGTGCTTCTTTTTTTTTTTTTTAAAGATTTTATTTATTTATTCATGATAGTCACACACAGAGAGAGAGAGAGGCAGAGACACAGGCAGAGGGAGAAGCAGGCTCCATGCACTGGGAGCCCGACGTGGGATTCGATCCCGGGTCTCCAGGATCGCGCCCCGGGCCAAAGGCAGGCGCCAAACCGCAGCGCCACCCAGGGATCCTAGAGTGTGCTTCTGAGGGCAAAGATTCCTTTCCTAAAGCCTCCCTGCTCCCTGATCATCAATCTTGCCCTTTTTCTTAGACTACTCACTTCCCAAAGTGATTATAAGGTTTCTTCCTTTGCCAGAGTGGAACTGCTTTGAAGGTCCCTAGAAAATTCAAGATTGGTTTCCCTTAAGTAGAAATTTTCAATCTCAGCATTTTGGGCCAGATAATTCTTTGTCATGGGGTCTGTCCTGTACACTACAGGATGTTTAGCAGCATCCCTGGTCTCTATCCATTAGATGCCAGTAGTACCCCCACCTGGGATAACAAAAATGTCTCCAGACATTATCAAAGGTCCCTGGGGATAGGGGTGGGGCTGGGGGAAGAGAAGCAGTAAGACTGCCTTTAGTTGGGAATCACTACTTTAGGGGAGAGAGATCTGGGATCTTATCAGGATAATTATAGACAGAAGAGGTTTATCCACAAGACCCTCAATGACAGGGGAGGTGCCTGGCAAGAAACTGATAAAAACTTGCCTAAGAATATGTCTATTTTTATGCCTGAGAATCTTGTAACCAGTAAAGGAAGGTGACAGGAGTTGGAAAGTAGGAAGGAACACAGAATTGATCCAGTCTAATGCTCTCATCTTAGAGAAGAAGCAGGTAGGGCCTCTGATGGCAGAATAAACTGCCCAAGGCACAGAAAATGAATGGCAGACTTGAATTCAGATCTGTTGTCAGCCTGGTTCTTTTCTACCAGCCACATCACACTGCCAACTCCTTTATTTCTTCCTTGGCTCATGCATCACACCTCTACATTTTAGGTAAGAGATCTGAATTGGGTAGAAGGAAAAAAAAAAAAAAAACAGAAAAAGCATACATAACAAAATGACAACTCCAAGGATTAACATATCCTTGAGATTGCTGGCCAGCTCACAACAGAGAAGTTGTGTCCTGATAGGAAGGGGCCTGGTAGGGATACTCACAATGAATTTGGCCACTTACAGGTAGACCAGAATCCTACATCTTGACACCAATACCAAAGACATATAAAGATCCTTCCACCTTTCTCCACCCAGCTTGACTCAGACATCACTCAGTACCAACACTGTTCAGGCCTCCCCACTGCTTGGCCATCTTCCTATACAGACCCTCAGACAAGAGCTGAATGCAAAGCTGCCTGGCTATGAACTCATAAAATGAATGGGAGGCCTGAGACTCATGACAAGGGAATAGTCTGCTCTATGCCTCAGATGGTGCTGCTGCTGCCTTCCCTAGGACTCTCCATAACACCCAGGTTCCACTAGGGGCAAGTCTCTGGATGTAGTCTCAAGCATCGGTTAATACTAGTCCCTGAAGCAAGGCACCAATGAATTTGGTTTAGGAGAAATGCCTAGGGGTCCAGAATGAAGAAGATACAGTAGATAAGCACAGCTGGCACAGAAGTACCAGCAGGTACAGGGGCGCCTGGGTGGCTCAGTTGGTTAAGCATCCAACTCTTGATTTTGGCTCAGGTCATGATCTCAGGGTTGTGAGATTGAGCCCCACATTAGGCTCTATGCTGGGCCGGAGCCTGCTTAAGATTCTCTCTCTCTCTCTCTCTCTTAACCCCTCCCTACACTGCTTATGTGTATGCACTCTTTCTATAAGAATAAATAAATTAATTAATAGAAAAGAATCACTAGCAGTTACAAAGCAAGACTATATATACCCACCAAATGTGAGTGTAATTGACTTGTTGCTAAAGGGCAGAAAATTCACACACTAAAACACTGCTTACACATTAATTATAGCTATACAAAACCTAAACGTGTAATTTTTTTAAATGCAGAAAGATACTAATGGGCAGTGCTAAAGAGGAGGAATTATGGCTGATCTGGTTTTCTTTTTTTCCTTTCTATTTTCCAAATTTCCTGTGTATGATTGATTACATTCCTTATACTATATATATTTTTTGATACAACTTAGTGGTTCCCACCCCAGAGATTCTCAGTAATTCTGGGAACTACTATAGCCTGGGGATCATGTATTTATAAAAAGATCCTTAGATGATTCTTTGTGGCTTGTCACTATTGGCCTTTGGGAAGCACTCATCTAGACTCAGGTATTTTATGCAGGAATATTCAGTTAGGTAATAATAGAACTCAATTATGTTCATATTTTGAAGAAAAATTCCTTATTGGAATTCAGTAGTTGCAGCATTGTTATAGACTGAATTGTGTCTTTCTAAAACTCATGCTGAGCTCTAACCCTCAATGTGATTGTATTTGGAGGTCATTAAAGTTAAATGAGGTCATAGAGTAGGGACTTAATCCAATAGGACTGGTATCCTTATAAGAAAAGGAAGAGACAGAGGAGATATTTGTTGCTCCACAAGAACTCAAAAGAAAGGCTGGGTGAGGACACAGCAAGATGGTGGTTGTCTGCAACTCAAGGAGACAGGTCTCACCAGAGACCCAACACTGCTGGTACCTGGAACTTGACACTTCTAGCCACCAGAATTGTGAGAAATTTAATTTCTGCTGTTTAAGTTACCCAATCTATGATATTTTGTTATGGCAGCCCAAGCAGATTAACATAAACATTAATGAGTTTATTTCTTATCTTTGGTTTCCTGTCATAAGTGAGGGGAGCGAAGTCAACACTAGGACCTTTTTAAATAACATGCAGCCTGAGTTCAGATCCCTAAGCCTGAGTTCAGATCCTTAAGCCTAAGAGTCAAATCCAGAGGAGGAAACACTGCTCTGAGCAGACGAAGTTTCACATAGATTCTCCCAATGTTTCAGGATATTTTATTTTTGGGAAAGCCCCTGATAAAAATATATATTACGTAGAAGATATATTAAGAATTACGCCATTGAAATGCATGAGTTTGCAGGTAGGAAGTCTGTGAGTTCTGGAGAAAGGAGTGCACAGCAAAGCTGGCAGGACTCCAAGCTGAGAGACAGGGTCTAAGAAACCACAGCTCTGTTCATCAAATGTCCTACCCACTGCTAATCTCAAAGGAGTTAGGACAGCCACAACTTGTAAGTAACTCAACTTTGAGAAAGAAAAAATAAATTAAAAATGAAGACTTACATTTGCTCAGTTTTCTTGGGCAGCTTATTCTCATCACCTGTGAAAGAGGACCAAGAATTAAGTGTGGCAAGATCACGGGACATACAAACACTTCACAAAGAGGTTAGAATTTCTTAATTCAAAGGAGATGTCAAGTACTACATTTTTTTTTTCTTTTGGATGAAATACAGTACAATCACAAACAACAGCTTCTCCCAATATCCTCTTAGACTTTTACTCCTGACACTGATTTTGACAACCCACTCACTATCACCCCTAAACACCAGAGAAGACAGGGAATCTCTGGAAAGTTTTTGCCTTTATTTTTAAATTTTCAGGTTAAGAGGTATAATTAAGTAGGCTCAGTTTTGACTCTTTATCATCTCCTTAATTAGCTGACTCTTAATTATCATGTTTCTTTCAGTTTTCCAGTCTATATGGCAACACCCAGATGAAAACCTGGTTTCCGCAGCATTCTGCATTGTGGAGCAGTGCTGAGATCCTCCTTCATTCTACAGGCTCTTCTCTATGTCTCTTCTGGTTACCTTAGTCTCTTCTCTATGGTAACTTCTTGTTACCCTAGCAAGAAGGGCAGCCCCAGTGGGCCTAATCTTTCTGGATGGCCCTGCAGCATGGAGCCCTTGCTCCTGTGAATAGTCCCAGTTCACAGGTACTCTTCTACCATGGATCTTCTTCACCAGAACAGCAGGCGCCTGAGGTTGACTCATACAAACTCCCACTGTAGCCCATATCTCCTGCTGGAGATATGGGACTTACTCATCTTTGCCTTCCCTCTGACACCGATCACATGGTCTCACAATGGTTAAACTATATACATGTTGAGTTGATAATTAACTCCTCCTGAAGTACATTCTTTGAAAAATGTGTTAGGCATATAAAGTCTCCATCTAGAATCAGAGAGGGAGTTGGAAGCCTACAAATTGGGTATCATGAGCTTCTGAGAAAAGCAGTAAATTATGGATCCATTTCTAGTTCATGGGGGAAATTCTTTATTAGGAAAGCTGATGAGATGACAAGTTACAGGGACTTACCCAAGTAAGGAATGTGAGTAGCTCCAAAAAAGTATGTTCTTGAACAAGCAAGGGGTCCCTTTGGTGAGACGCACTGTACTACCTGGATGTCAGAGAAAATATACAAGTGAAAAAAGGAGCAGGGACTCAGGTGTGTACTATTTAAGAACAAAAAGTATATAGTTAGTGGAAATCAGTTTTATCTCACCACCTGCTGATTTATTATTTTTTAAAGGCAAAGGAGAAAAGATCACCTTTAACTGTTGTTTTTCTAAATGTATTTTGTGTTGTTTTTAACCTTAGTTATACTGTGAGGTCATTGCTAGGTCAGCCCATGATGCTAACGAATTCACAACTAACAAGGAAAAGAGGAAATGTGCTTGGGTTTTGACTGCTACTAAGAGTCCAGAACTTTCAAAGTGAGAATCTTGGCTGACAGGATGGGCAGATGTGTGGGGGCAGCTACAAATTCAGGAAAGGAGGGTGCTTCCCAGGCCCCCACCTTTGTTTGTAATTCTTCTCTGTACATAGGCCTTGAAGAAGAGAAAATAAGTTCCCTAGATTTAAAAATTCTTATTCTTCTTCCCTGTTTAATTTATACAAAGATGAATACAGATGTCTTTTTCTTTTGAAAATCCAGCATCTCATGGTTCCCATAATATCAGTTATAAAACACAAAAATGCTATCATAAGAACTAAAGGAAAAAAATTAGTGCAATATATTAAAAAATTGCTAAATGTGACGCAAATATTCATTCTACTCCAATGTTCAAAGAGTAACAAGAGAAAAATGCATGGCATTTTTCTGTAATACTGTGAACACTGTGAATCCAAGTTAAAGATGTGTAATAAGAACTTGTTAGGGGGCAGCCCCAGTGGTGCAGCAGTTTAGCACCGCCTGCAGCCCGGGGCATGATCCTGGAGACCCTGGATCCAGTCGCACATCAGGCTGCCTGCATGGAGCCTGCTTCTCCCTCCTCCTGTGTCTCTGCCTCTCGCGCTCTCTCTCTCTCTGTCTCTATGAATAAATAAATAAATAAAATCTTAAAAAAAAAAAGAACTTGTTAGGACTACTCTATAATTTACCATAGTGAATGTGATCAATATTGCCATGACCCTAAGTAAAAAAATGCATGTACGTATTTCTAATTGTTGGTTGATAGGCATATTTCTTCAATAAAACATGTTTCTTGGACTTCAAAATTTCGATTAAAGTTTTTTTTTAAAGGGGCCATTTGTTTCAAACCTGCTTCCTTGGATCCTATCATAAGTTTGTTTAAGTATAGATTAGTATCTAATTTATTGACATGTTAAAAGAAACTGGTACAATAGATTTTACATATATAATGTACAACTGCTCAGATAATCTGGATTTGCATGTTTTACATGTCACCTACTAATCTGCAAATTATTCACAAAGGCACAGAAATGGAAAGGTTAATTATGTTATATTGAAAAAAGAGATGAATGAAGATGAAAGGTCAGAATCCAGGATCCCCCAACCCCATCCCACCACAGGAGCAGATCTCAGGTAAGTTCCGTGACTTCATTAAATTTCATGTTTATTAAATAAAGATCCTCAATTATAATAAGTTATATAAAAAAGAATTTGCTAAATTAAAAAAAAATAGATTATTTTTAAGAGCAGTTTTAGGTTTATAGAAAGAAGTAAACCCAGAGATGTGTGGGGACTGTGTACTTTAGGAGTTTCCCACTCTCCCTCTAGTCCCACATTCAGCCTCTAAGAATTCATCAAAAGTATTCTTTAAGTGTGGTTTCTGCTCCAGGTAAGCAGGCACTAGCTGTGACTCTCTAGATTCACCTCTCTAGATCTTGGAGTGGGTTTGCCTTGATACTTCAGTTCTTTGATGAGTATAAGAAAAGTTATTGGTTTCAGTTTTTCAATTCTTTCTTGATTTCCAAGCTCTCTACATGTTAGTGCCGAGAATGTAAGCTGCCCTGGAACTTACTTAAATTTTGCATTTTAGCAGACCTCCTTTGACACTGTTTCCATGGGTGAACAGGGGAGCATGTTGCTTTGTTGAAAGCTAAGTCCAGGTTCTCCACACAGCCTCTACTGACACTCAGTGTGTGTGTGTGTGTGTGTGTGTACAAGTTATTTGTAAGTGCTGGGCAAGAACAGGAGTTCAGATTCTCTGGTATTCCTCTACTGATGCCACCCTGGCTTAGGAGAGTGACACACACTCTGGGTAGGTGGTGGCCTTGTCATGGCTGAGTGGTAGTAAAAGTCCTGACTCTTCCCGGGCCTCTAATGATACTACCCAAGGAAGAACACCTTGTTACTGCTGGGTAGGGGTGGATGTTGAGGCTCCCACGTTCTTTACTGATACCTCAGGGGTAGAGAGGGCTTGTTGGTGCCCAGTGGGGATGAAAGTCATGGCTCCCTAATGGGCTTCTCTAACACTAATCCTAACAGGGGTAGGGTAAGGCAATGGTACCCCATTATAGACTGGTAAGGTGGATACCTAGGTTCTTCACTTAGCCCATATCAGTACAGGTAGATGGAGATGCATCTACCTGGAGATTCTAAGGGTTTTGGCTGGAATAGAGTAACTGTTGTCTAAAAGTTTTCCATCCTGCTAGGCTGTCCCCTCCCTAGTCCTTCTGCCAGAGAGAGCAGAAGGGGCTTTTTGTGTCTGTGTCTATTGGCATTTCTGGGCTGTCAGTTTCTCTGTTTCCAGTATGGGATATATAAGCATTTTGAAAATACTTAAACTTCTATAGCCTTTTATAACACCAGAGTCTCCTATTTCAGTCTCATCTTTCCTTTAAAAGAATGTAGCAGCAGACAATTTACCACCAAATGCAAAAGTCTTCTCCCTGGCTCGCTCAATAAAAGAATAATGATCCTCAATGTTTATGTCCTGAAATGTAACAGTCAAGACACATTAAACCTTGGTATAAGTCTATTTGCAAGTTAACTTAAAATTCTTATTCTGCTGACAATAGTTCTATGACAATTTAAAGAGTTTAGTTTGAAAAAGTATTTTTTTAACCTTTTTCCTTCAAATATTTAAAAATTAAACATGATGTTTTTAAATTATACCTAGAACTTACATAAAAATACAGTCAGTTTGCAATCACTTCTCTCACTCCAAAACAATTTCAAGTTCAAGGTTAAATCAATATACTAACTGGAAAGCTTCCCCTTATTCTCCCCTCCTCCTTATTTAATAATAAAACCAACTGAGCACCAGTTAGTCAAGCCACTCACCATGTGTTTGGCAAAGCTCCCACTGGGACCAGTGCTGCGTACCAGATGCCCTTCAGAAGGGAAGTTAAAGTTGCCGGCATTCAGATTTTCTCGTGTGGAATGATTACCAAAGAGAACAAATGGCTGCCTATTAGGGCTGGAGTGGCAAACCAAAAACATGATTAGAAAAGAGTCCTAGCTAGGGCAACTTCTCAGCAAGTGGGCTCTTGGGGTTTTCAGGGTGGTGTTATGTGGTCCGAGTCAAGTGGTCAATATAGTCCCCCTCACACTCCTTGCTTGTTGGGAAGCGATGCCAGATGTCTCTGACTCCTACTAACGCACAGGGACATTTAGGGACATAACTAAATCCAAGCGGGTTTATAATTTCAGCTTGTCCTATTTAAGGAGAAAGTTCCATTAAGTCTGCTGTCCATGATGAAGAGATGGAGCAAGATTCCAGATTTTTATGATAGCATTTTAATAGAAATTTTAAAGGATGACAGCAGTTGTGATAGGCAGACAATAGAGGCATAAACCATTCGGGAGTAGCTTTTAGGATGGGAGGAAGAGAGTAGAGTTGCAAATGTCTCACTGCCACATCCACTTACCCTGCATGCATCCCTTCTTCTGTCTCATCTCTTGCTGAGACTTGTCTTTTTATTTTAGTTTTTTGTTGTTACTTTCTGCTCACTTCTCAGTTACTTCAATTGACCTCTAAGTCATTTCACTCCACTCTTGCAAAAGTCACCAAGTGACTTTCATGTAGCAAATAGCAAATCCAATTTTAGTATATGTGCTGCCAAAGCGAGCACGCAAATAGCATATCCAATGGATAGGCTTCAGGTTGACCTTCCTTGGTCTCTCAGAAGCACCTGGTACCCTCTCCCTGCTAAAGCTATTGTGTCTCAGTCGTCAGCCACTCTCCTTCTCTATCTGCCTCTGAATATTCCTAGGGTTTTACTTTTAGTTGCCTGCCTTTCCTCTCCTCTTTCATGATCTACCCAACACCTGTTCCCTTTCCAGTTCTTGCAGTAAATAAATGTCATCATCATCCATCTAGGGACTGAGCCAGACCTAAGATACCTCCTTAGGCCTCCTTGACTTCTCCTGCCCCTTACGTTTTTTTTTGTTTTTTTTTTTAAAGATTTTATTTATTTATTCGTGAGAGACACAGAGAGACAGAGGCAGAGACACAGGCAGAGGGAGAAGCAGGCCTCCTGCAAGGAGCCCGATATGGGACTCAATCCCAGATCCTGGGATCACTCCCCGAGCCGATGGCAGATGGCCCAACCACTGAACCACCGAGGTGTCCCCTGCCCCTTACCTTCCAAATCCAATCAACCACCCACATTTCATTCCTATTTGTTCATTTCCCTCAGTTCACATGGTCACAAGCCTCATCCATGCTGCCATCATTTTTCCTCCAGGCAATTGCAATGCTTCCTCACAGTGACCCTGCTTCCACTTCTGCTCTCCTATAATCTATTCTCCACTGTGCAGAGAGGACAACCTTTTATACATGCAAAGCCTTTAATGCCTTTATGTTATTTTCAGGAGAAGGACTGAAATCTTTCACATGGCCAAAGAAGACTTGCATGGTCTGGCCTGGCCAACTTTTTTGTCTCCACAGGAGGCCATTTACTTCTAACTCTTATATTCCACCAAACCCATGTTCTTTTATGTTCCTAATGCTCTCCTCTCAGGATGCTCTTCTCCCTTAATCATCTTTTCTTTTTTTTTTAAGATTTTATTTATTCATGAGAGAGAGCGGGAGAGAGAGGCAGAGGCACAGGCAGAAAGAGAAGCAGGCTCCCTGCAAGGAACCCGATGTGGGACTTGATCCTGGACCCCAGGATCATGCCCTGAGCCAAAGGCAGATGGCTCAACCGCTGAGCCACCCAGGCATCCCAGTCATCTTTTTTTTTTTTTTTTAATATTTTATTTTTAAGTAATCTCTACACCCAACATGGGGCTCAAACCCACAACCTTGAGATCAAGAGTCACACATTTCAATGACTGAGCCAACAAGGCATCCCTTCCTTAATTATCTTACTCATCATTCAGATTTTCCCCTAGAGAAGGCCATGTTCGCCAGCTATGGTGATGAACTTCACAGTGCCATGTTCTTTTCTCCTTCATGGCACCAATTAGAATTTGTAATTACGTTTTTTTTTTTTTTTTTGTGAGGTTGCCTGATTAATGTCTTACTTCTCTACCACACTATATACACACTCCCTGAGGGCAGAGACCATGTCTGGTTGTTTATTTTTCTTTTTATTTTTTAAGTAATCTCTATGCTCAACATGGGGCTCAAACTAATGACTCTGAGATCAAGAGTCAAATACTCTACCAACTAAGCCAGCTGGGCACTGTGGCTGGATTTTTTTTTAAATCATGTATCTCTTACTTAGGATGTCATATATTCTCAAAAATAGTGATTAAAGGATATTTTTAAAAGATAATTTCTGCTATGGACTGAATGTCTGTGTTCCCACATAATTCATATGTTAAAATCCTAATACCCAAAGTGATGGTATTAAGAGGTAGGGCCTTTGGGAGGTGACTAAGTCATAAGGGCAGATCCTACATAAATGGGATTATAAAAAAGGCTCTTATAAGAGAGGCTCCTGAGAGATCCCTTGCCCTCTCTGCCATGTAAGGTTATAGTAAAATGACTGCTAGTATCTAAGAGGAAGAAGTGGGCTCTCACCAGGCACTGGATCTGACAGTGCCATGATCCTGGACTTCTTAGCCTTCAGAACTTTGGGAAATAAATGTTTTTTGTTTATAAACCACTCAGTTTATGGTATTTTTGTCACAGCAGCTAAATAGATTAAGACAGTTTCCTTTAGGGCAGCCCAGATGGCTTAGCGGTTTAGTGCCGCCTTCAGCCCAGGGCGTGATCCTGGAGTCCTGGGATCAAGTCCCACATCAGGCTCCCTCCATGGAGCCTGGTTCTCCCTTTGCCTATGTCTCTGCCTCTCTCTCTCTCCTCTCTGTGTTTATCATGAATAAATAAAATCTTAAAAAAAAAAAAAAAAAGACAGTTTTCCTTTAACCCCTACCCTTTCCTTAAATTGCTCTTAGTGTGTGTCATGTGGAAAATTCTTTACATTTCTTTGTATTATTCTTAAAAATACCTCCTCTTAAGCTTTAGGCAAATAGGGGCTCTTAAAAGTAAATATAACTCTGATTTTTTTTCTGAAGCTTAATTCAAACTAAGTGACTTTTCAGGCAGAAAAAGATGACCCTGAGTTCCAGCCAGAGCAATCTGTCTCATTTCAGATTGGATTAGAATTAGGAAAGAAGGGCAGCCCGGATGGCTCAGCGGTTTAGCACCTCCTTCAGCCCAGGATGTGACCCTGGAGACCCAGGATCAAGTCCCACGTCAGGCTCCCTGCATGGAGCCTGCTTCTCCCTCACCTGTGTCTGTCTCTCTCTCTTTCTCTGTGTCTTTCATGAATAAATAAATAAAATCTTTAAAAAAAAAAAAAAAAAGAATTAGGAAAGAAAAGAGAGATCTACTCTCATCTCTCTAGCAGAGGAACTATCACCAGCTGGGCCCTCTTAATTATCATGACAAGAGAAGTGCTAAAGAAAACACTTCCAGAAGACAAATGCAGCACCCCAGATTGCTGGGGCTGGGCCTTTATGCCAGGGCTCTTTGACTCCCCACAAAACTCTATTCATCCTGCCTAGCCCTTGGACATTCTGCTTCTTAGCTTTCCTGGTGTAGGGATGAAAGAGAAACTTGCTTCCTTTACATTTCAGTAAGCTACAATGTTTTAAGAGCTAGTTTGCTATAAAACTGTATTTTAAAAATATATATGGGGATCCCTGGGTGGCGCAGCGGTTTGGCTCCTGCCTTTGGCCCAGGGCGCGATCCTGGAGACCCGGGATCGAATCCCACGTCGGGCTCCCGGTGCATGGAGCCTGCTTCTCCCTCTGCCTGTGTCTCTGCCTCTCTCTCTCTGTGTGACTATCATAAATAAATACAAATTAAAAAAATATTAAAAAAAAATAAAAATATATATGTATATAAATACAAAAGTAGTGAAATGGATGACTTTTCAGAATATGAATTTCTTACCCTGTGATAACTAAGTCAATCTGTATTTTCCTGACTATACCTTCTGGACTTAGATGCTCTCTAAGCAACCCCTTAGTCGATCTGGTTTTCTCTATTATTATTTACCTTCTTCCCCAATAAACTTACCTGTTTTCAGTTATATGGCTGGAGATCATTCCATGACTGAAGTAACTTCTGAATGGCTAAAAAAAGACAACATTGCATATGTTAAGATCATAATTTTATAAAACAATCACAAAAACCCCTCATATATGTACAGATGTAGGCAAGTCGGTATAGAGTGTGCTATGTGTTTGAGAAGGAGATGTTTATAGATTATTATAAGACCATGGAAGGACATATGTGGTAGAAAGCAACATGAATTTTGGGGACAAGTAGCAAACAAACAAAAAACAGCAAAAGAGGGGATCCCTGGGTGGTGCAGCGGTTTGGCGCCTGCCTTTGGCCCAGGGCGTGATCCTGGAGACCCGGGATCGAGTCCCACATCGGGCTCCCGGTGCATGGAGCCTGCTTCTCCCTCTGCCTGTGTCTCTGCCTCTCTTTCTTTCTCTGTGACTATCATAAACAAATAAAAATTAAAAAAAAAAAACAGCAAAAGAAATAAGATGAGGCTGCAAAAGAAAAAGGAAGGTAAGGAAAAATTCTTGTTAAATTTTAGAATTTTTAATTACTGAAAGAAAAGAAGACCAATCATCATCTATGGCCAAAGTTACTAATCATGTAAGAATTTTCCTTCTATTAAAATTGTGTTTCTCTACATTTCTAATAAAGAAATATATATTAATTCTAACTTACTAATTTATTTATTTATTTTTTTTATTTTTATTTTTTTATTATTTATGATAGTCACAGAGGGAGAGAGAGAGAGGCAGAGACACAGGCGGAGGGAGAAGCAGGCTCCATACACCGGGAGCCCGACGTGGGATTCGATCCCGGGTCTCCAGGATTGCGCCCTGGGTCAAAGGCAGGCGCCAAACCACTGCGCCACCCAGGGATCCCAAAATTTTTTTTTTTTTTTTTTTTTTATGATACTAACTTCCTAATTTAAAATCAGCATTGAGAACAAATCCATGGAATTAGAAGTATACCAAAAGAAGTTTCTCAGGAGACCACAGAAGTACTTCTTAGCTTGAGTGTATAGTATTAGGCTAAATACTAACCAAAAATTAATATGTAGCATCTATACCAAAGGCATTAAAAACTCCAAAAGGCAATTTTAATCCACTTAAATAACATCTATTGTTCTCCCCTCACCCTGATTATGTAGGTACTATATGCTTATTTTAGAATTTAATAAAAACCACCTATTATCTCTAATAATTGCTAACATTCTGGTATATTTTCTTCCTATTTTTTTTCTACAGTACAACTGTAGTATATAGTTGTACCAAAGTCTGTTAAATAGCCCTCTATTCTTGGAGATTTATATTGCTGTCTCACATCATAAATAATACTTCCATAAATTTTATTTGCAGCTCTGATTATTTCCGTAAAGCAGATCTGGAAATGAAATTATAGGGTAAAAAGGCAGAACTATGTTGCCAAATTGTTTTTCAAAAAAGTTTTATCAAGGGGAGCCCCAGTGGCTCAGTGGTTTAGCGCTGCCTCCAGCCCAGGGTGTGATCCTAGAGACCCGGGATCAAGTCCCACATCCGGATCTCTGCATGGAGCCTGTTTCTCCCTCTGCTTGTGTCTCTGCCTCTCTCTCTGTGTCTCTCATGAATAAATAAAATCTTTGAAAAAAAAAGTTTTATCAATATACACTTCCACTTACAATATATAAGTGTGTCTATCTCAGGGTATCCTCATAAGCACTGGCGATTAAATGTTCATTTAGAAATATACTTGCCAAGTTGATAAATGAAAAATGGTATCTCACTGCTGTTTTATTATACATTCCTTTGATTTCTAATGAAATAGAGTATTTCAGATATACTCAATGGCCATCTGGATTTCCCTTTGGTTAACTGTTTACTTATGTCCTCTGGATGATCATCAATTGGAGTTTTGGTGCTCACAGATCTTACTAATCTGCAAAAACTCTTTATATATTAAAACAGCTAAATTTTGGGGCACCCTGGGTGGCTTGGTCGGTTGGGCATCTACCTTTGGATTGGGTTACGATCCCAGGGTCCTGAGACTGAGTCCCACATTGGGCTCCCTGCTCTGTGGAGAGCTTGCTTTTCCCTCTCCCTCTGCCTGCTGCTCCCTCTGCTTGTGCTCTTTGTCAAATAAATAAATTAATAAAATCCTTTAAAAAGTTAAATAAAATAGTTATATTTTACTGAAGGTTCACCATGTAAATTGTGATAGACACTTATCTCAAGTAATCCTAATAACTTACGAGGTTCATTCAATCACAAACTCCTCTAGTTCAGTTAAACTAAAATGGGAAAAATATGAAAATAAAAATATAAAGTGGCCTTCAAATATGAAAAAATGTTTAAGCTTGCTTCTAATTAGAAAAATACTATTTCTTAATTATGAGACTATGAAAATTAAAAAGTGTGACAATACATCCTGTTGGTGAGGCTGTGGTGAAAAAGGTACTCTCATATAGAGCTGGTGGGAATGGAAACTGGTCAACCCTTTGAGAAATTTGGCAATAGCTAACACAACTAGATATGCACTTACCTTTTGACCCAACAATCACATTACTAGGTATACAAACCGCCAACAATATGAAAACACATAAGCACAAAGTTATTTACTGTGGCATTGTTTACAATGGTAGAATACTGAAAACCTAAATAAGCATACATAAGAGAATGGTTGAATAAATTAAGATAAATCCACACAATAGAGTAGAATGAATCATAACAAAGAATGAAGAAGACCTCAATGAACTGGCTTGGAGAAAGTTCCAGGATGTATTATTGTTGAGTGAAAAAAAGCTAAGTGGAAATGACTACATGTATCTTGTCCTTCAATGAAAGAAACAAGAGAAAATACACATGTATTTGTTCATTTGTATAAAAGAAAAAAAAGTAAATCAGAAATGAAGAGAATTGTTACCTACTGGTAGTACAGTAAGTGGAAAATGGTGAAGAGAGGGAGGGAATGAGAGGGGGCTATAGGAAAAAAGTAGTGATATGTTACAGAATAGAATATACCTTTTTGATCTTTCATTCTTGGAACCAGAGTAATGAGAGAAAGAAAAGAATCCGGAAAACTGAAAAGGGCATCAGTGAGATGCTGGACTACTTCAAGTGGCCTAATGCAGAGGTAATTAAGAGTTTCTGAGAAAAAGGTGGACAGAAAAAAATGTCTGAATAAATAATGGCCAAAAGCTTTCCAAACTTTTTTTTTTTTTTTAAAGATTTATTTATTTATTCATGAGAGAGACAGACTGAGAGAGAGAGAGGCAGAGACACAGGCAGAGGGAGAAGCAGGCTCCTCGCAGATCCCGGGATCACAACCTGAGCTGAAGGCAGGCGCCCAACCATTGAGCCACCCAGGCATCCCAAGCTTTCCAAACTTGATGAAAACTATAAATCCACAGATCCAAGAAGCTTAACAAAAGCCAAGCACAAGACATGAAGAAACTGCTCAAAACCAGTAATAAAAGAGAAAATCTTAAAATCTGCTACAGGAAAAAAAAAAAAGACATGTACAAAGGAATAAAGAATAAAAATAAAGATGAATATTAAAGAGGAGACAGGGCATCTGGGTGGCTCAGTCTAATGGTTAAGCATCTGCCTTTGGCTCAGCTCAGGTCATGATCCCAGGGTCCTGGGGTTGAGCCTTGCATTGGGCTCCCTGCTCAGCGGGGAGTCTGCTTCTCCCTGTGCCCCTCCCCTCACTTATTCATTCTCTCTCTCTCTTTGTCTCAAACAAATAAATAACATCTCTTAAAAAAAAATAAAGAGGAGGGATCCCTGGGTGGCGCAGCGGTTTGGCGCCTGCCTTTGGCCCGGGGCACGATCCTGGAGACCCGGGATCGAATCCCACATCGGGCTCCCGGTGCATGGAGCCTGCTTCTCCCTCCGCCTGTGTCTCTGCCTCTCTCTCTCTCTCTCTGTGACTATCATAAAAAAATATAAATAAATAAATAAATAAATAAATAAATAAATAAATAAATAAATAGGAAAACATCAAACAATGCAAGGGAAAAGAAAGACGGTCAAACAGCATCTTCCAGGTACTAATAGGAAAAACTGTCAACCAAGAATTCTATACGTGGCAAAAATATCTTTCAAAAATGAAGGTGAAATAAAGATATTTTTTCAGACATATAAAAACTGGAAGAATTCATCATCAGAAGATTTGCACTATGAAAAATATTAATGGACACTCTCCAGGGAGAAGGAAATCATACCAAATGGAAATCTGAATCTAAACAAAGGAATGAAGAGCATCAAACACAATAACTACAAGGTCAAATACATAAGATTTTTAAAAAATTTTTTAAATTAAATTTTAAATTATTTAAATCTTGTTTAAAAAGATTAAACAACATTAAAAAGAGAACTGACTGCTCAAACAAAAGTAATAGCAACATATTGGTGGGGTTTATAACATATGTAAAAGTGAAATGCATGACAACAACAAAGATCAACACCAGATCCAAAGGTCAGTGCAGTGCAGGAGAGCTGAGGACTAGCAGTGCAAGCCCAACGTAGGCTCAAGTGTAAGCTCAGGATTGCTCTTCTGATCCTTCCTGTTGACTAGCTTTGGTTCTTGATCTAGATACCTCAGTTTACTTATGGAGTGAGTCTTACATTGAATCTAGTAACTTTACATTGTTTGCCTGGAAAGAAAGCTTACCTAGAGGTTCGACTGAGGAAAGGTATGCTACTCACATGTGGAGAATTATTTCTAGGTTTATTAACTAGTGCTTAATAGCATTCCTTGCTGCCAGAGGTACCACCACACTATAAAATGAGTATCTTTCTTATACAGAAACTGGCACAGAAAAAAATCTTTACAGAGGTTAGCAGGTTGGCATGAGGGTTAAAAACTTCTTTACAGCATATAACAAGCTTAAGGAAATAATAACCAAAACATATTAGGATTGGTAGTATTGTATTCTGAAAAAAATTAACAAAACAAAAACAGAAACAATAAATAAGTTAATCAACTTTTTCTCTTTGACCCTTTCCTTACATACCTCACCCGCCTGAGATTCAGAAAGCTCCAGCAGGAAAGGAATTTCTGTGTCAAAATTAGCAAAGAAGCTAGTCCACTGATGTTCAAAAGCCACCAAATCCTAGGAAGAAAATGAAAAGAATAATGTGTTTGTTCATATTAAGGAGTACTTTAGAAAATCAAAATCACGAAACTGTATCAGATATCAAAATACCAGACCATTTAAATATATGTTTTAAAAGTTAATAGCAAACTACAGATAAGTGTTATCACATAGATGAATCTCAAAATTATTATGCCAAGGGAAAGAGGCTAGCTATAAATGACCACCTGGTGTGTGCTCTATTTCTATGAAATATCCAGAAAAGGCAAATCTAGAGAGACAGAAAGTAGATTAGTGGTTTAAATGAGGCCAGGTAGAGATAGAGGTTGACTGCAAATTAACACAGGGAGTTTTGGGGGTTGATGAAAATGTTCTAAAATCTGATTGTGGTGATGGTTGTATAAATCTATAAATGTCACTAAAAATTACTAAATTGTACACTTAAAACTGGTGAATTTTATAGTATAGAAATTACAGTCTAGGGATCCCTGGGTGGCGCAGCGGTTTGGCGCCTGCCTTTGGCCCAGGGCGCGATCCTGGAGACCCGGGATCGAATCCCACGTCAGGCTCCCGGTGCATGGAGCCTGCTTCTCCCTCTGCCTGTGTCTCTGCCTCTCTCTCTCTCTCTGTGACTATCATAAATAAATAAAAAAAAAAATTAAAAAAAAAAAAGAAATTACAGTCTAGGGCAGCCTGGGTGGCTCAGCGGTTTAGCGCCGCCTTCAGCCCAGGGCGTGATCCTGGAGACCCAGATCGAGTCCCACGTCAGGCTCCCTGCATGGAGCCTGCTTTTCCCTCTGCCTGTGTCTTTGCCTCTCTCTCTGTGTCTCTCATGAATAAATAATTAAAATCTTTAAAAAAAGAAATTATATTCTAATAAAGTTGTTTTTAAAAAAGGACAGTAATGGCCACCCAGTGCCTTACTTTAGCAATCTTTGCTGGAGAGGGGGATAAATAGTACCTATTTATGAGGTACTTAAAAGATGGTATATCCAGTGACAAAAGGTGGTCACATCAATAAAGCTTTGTTTAAGGACAAACCATAACCTCAGTTAGGAGTTGAGTGGTGCCATGGGTGGCCCAGAGCCCTCTGCTTCCTTACACTCTCCCCTAGTGGCAGTGGGAGAATTGCAGAACTCTGTGTCTCCCAGTTGACTCTCCTCTTTGTGCAACCTCTCTCTGTCCCCCACCCCAGCTGCTTTTCAGCCTCCTCTCTGAATTCACTCCTGTTTGCAATCACCATACATTCCTTTGTGCTTCTGGCTTTCCTCTAAAACATCATCAGTTAACCAAAACACATCAGCTATGAGTTGCCTAAGATACTCAAATAACATCTTTGTCTTACTTGAAGTTGCTAATAATTTGTACTCATATAAGTCATCTTCACTGTCCATCTCACACAGTGTGTTTATATACTGGGCACTGGCCTAGTGCCTTGCCCACAGGCATTCTGTTTGCTGCACTAAAACCGACTGGCTGGATCTATGCTCTCCTCCATTCTCTTCCAGTTGATAAGTACTCAGACTTATGGGCTCTGTGTTACCCATGTACTGAATCTACGTCTGGCCCTAGGTATAAAGCACAAAAAAGGACTTCTGCTGGGAATATCTGGTATAAACAACATTCTTATTAATGGTTCCACTGCTTACTGCCCAGATGATCTATAATTTAGATACAGATGTGTATGTGTATACATATCTCTAAAGTTATTTTCAGTAATCATGTAGGTTTTTCTGATATTGTTTTCTGTATAGGTTTTATATATAATGTGGGATAAAAAAAATCAGCTATATGGGGCAGCCCAGGTGGCTCCGCAGTTTAGCGCCGCTTTCAGCCCAGGCAGGACCTGATCCTGGAGACCCGGGATCAAGTCCCAAGTTGGGCTCCCTACATGGAGCCTGCTTCTCCTTCTGCCTGGGTCTCTGCCTCTCTGTCTCTCTCTGTGTCTCTCATGAATAAATAAAATCTTAAAAAAAAATCAGCTATATGTGTATGTATATACATACATATGAAGAGACAAACACAGATAATGTCCTAACTGTACCCACTGAAGAGATCCAGAAACAATGACCAAACCAATACCAGTGAGCATTTCTAGCACCTAGACTGTTGTGCTGAAATACCATTCCTCACTCAAAGAAACCGGAACTTACTAGAGAAATGATGGATTCAGATCTGAGACAGGAAATGTATAAGATAATCCAGGAATATCTTGTCACAGTTTGTCTTAAAAAAAAAAAAAAAAAAAGAGGAGTGCTTGGGTGGCTCAATTGGTTAAGAATCTGCCCTTGGTTCAGGTCATGATCTCAGAGTCCTGAGATTGAGCCCTGCATTGGGCTCCCTGCTCAGCAAGGCATCTGCTTCTCCCTTTGCCCCTCACCCCACTCATGCTCACTTTCTCTCTCAAATAAATAAATGAAATCTTTTTTTTTTTTAAAGTACATATGTCTGATTATTTTGTGAACAGTCATTGATATGCAATCCTTAGATCTTTAATTCATTAGATCCTTTATTCAGCATTGTAAAATGATAGTATTCCAATTCTGTAATTCCATATTCCGGGGATGCCTGGGTGGCTCAGCAGTTGAGCATCTGCCTTCAGCTCAGGGTGTGATCCCAGGATCCTGGGATTGAGTCCTGCACCAGGCTCCCTGCAGGGAGTCTGCTTCTCCCTCTGCCTATGTCTCTGTCTCTCTCTGTGTGTCTCTCATAAATAAATAAAATCTTAAAAAAATAAAAACAGACATGTAAGTAATATATATTCACTACAGAAAACTCAGAAAATATAGAACAAAAATCACTTAACATTTTAGAAAATATTCTATTTTTATAGATGTATTTATATGTTATATATACACACACACACAAATATGTGCATACTTGTAACTGGTAATCTAAAATTACCTAGGTCAGACTGCCTTCCCATACCACCTCTGTGCCTTGGCACAGTTAACCAGACCTTCTGAGTTTGGGACCCTGACCTGCTGCTATCGGGTCCAATCAGTAACCCTGATCCAGGGTCCAAGACAGTCTGTGTGTTTTGGGGAATACACAAAAAAAGATGGAGCATTCTGTTCCAAAAAAATTCCCTGAGAGAGCTGGATGTGTCAGTACTAATTACAGAATAAAGCAGAATGAATCATTAAATACCGCTTTCAGGTCCATGCTATGAGTGAAATAAAAGATGCAATGAATTCTTATACTAGAAATAACTAGTTGGGCACCTGAGTGGCTCAGTGGCTGAGTGTCTGTCTTTGGCTCAGGTCGTCTCCTGGGGTCCTAGGATCGAGTCCCACATTGCGCTCCATGCAGGGAACCTGCTTCTCCCTCTATGTATGTCTCTGCCTCTGTCTCTGCCCTCTGTCTCTCATGAATAAATAAATAAAATTAAAAAAATAAAATAACTAGCATTATATATGAAATTTCCATTTAGATACACACACACACACAGTCTTATTTTTTTTTATTTTTTTAAAAAACTCTTTTTTTTTTTTTTTTTACGATAGTCACACAGAGAGAGAGAGAGAGAGAGAGAGAGGCAGAGACACAGGCAGAGGGAGAAGCAGGCTCCATGCACCGGGAGCCTGACGTGGGACTCCATCCTGGGTCTCCAGGATCGCGCCCTGGGCCAAAGGCAGGCGCCAAACCACTGTGCCACCCAGGGATCCCACACAGAGTCTTAAAATATCCTAACATCCTTGTATTTCTCTATGCCCACTTTATAAATGAGACTAAGGCACAGAAGAGTAAAGTGACCTGCCTGAGGATGGAATAATAAAGAGCAGCAGAAGCAGAATTATATCTAGTTAAGAGATACTCAGAGCGGTGTTTTTTCCACTAGACACACTATTCTCTAACTTTTCCCTTAAACAAATGGTGCACTTGTGGAAATAGATACTTGTGTATGTAGGTGGAACTGGTCAGTTGCATCTGATGATGAAGGGAAAGTTTATCTGCTCAGACCCTTTGAGGCCAAATCAGGAAGACAGGCCCAGATAGATATCAAGGTCAGATAAGCAGCAGAAGTCTGTAAACCCCAAGACCCATGCCAGTGTGCCTTGGTTCTTGGCTGGTATGGAAGGATACTGAACTCTTGGCCCTAGGCTGGCATCCTGCTCTCTGGTGGCTCAAAGTCCATACTCATGGCATCACTGGCAAGTTGATCTGGCTTAAGGACTAGGCAAGGGAAAGCAGCCACATTTGAATAGTTCCTCTCAATGTTCAAAAGGAGAGGATTCTGGGGGCGTTGTGTATTTCTGGGGCTTTCACATATATTCCTTCTCTGTAGTTACAATGCTCATACCACCTCCTCCTCTGTCTGGAAAATCTCTGATCACCACACATGACTCCTTTGAAAAGCAATCTTGAGCAATTCCAGGAAGAGTTATTTTCCTTGCCTTCTATGTTCCACTGCAGTTACTAAACTGTACTGCTATTATTGGTCTAATAGCCCATTAAACAGTATAAGTTGGGGGCAGGTCTACCTATTTCTGCAACTTTAGCATAAGCAATATCCAAGAAATAGCAGGGATCAAGGACTATGTATTTGTTTAATAAACCAACAAGCAGGCTAGCCCGGGTGGCTCAGTGGTTTAGCACCGCCTTCGGCCCAGGGCGTGATCCTGGAGACCTGGGATGGAGTCCCACGTCGGGCTCCCTGCATGGAGCCTGCTTCTCCCTCGGCCTGTGTCTCTGCCTCTCTCTCTTTCTGTGTGTCTCTCATGAATAAATAAAATCTTTAAAAACAAACAAACAAAACAAAAAGCAGGGGGGCCTTGGTGGCCCAGTTGGTTGAGCATCTGACTACTGATTTTGGCTCAGGTCATGATTTCAGGGTTGTGAGTTTGAGCTCTGTGTCAGGCTCCACGCTTAGCGTGAAGCCTGTTCAAGATTCTCTCCCTCTCCCTCTGCCCCCCCACCTCCATTCATGCCCCCCTCAATTAAATAAACAAACAAACAAGCAAGCAAAAACCCCCAAAGGCACTATACTGACTAATAAGGGGAAAAATACCCAATTTCTTTTTTTAAAATTTTTTTTTAAAATTTTTATTTACTTATGATAGTCACAGAGAGAGAGAGAGAGGCAGAGACACAGGCAGAGGGAGAAGCAGGCTCCATGCACCGGGAGCCCAATGTGGGATTCGATCCCTGGTCTCCAGGATCGCGCCCTGGGCCAAAGGCAGGCGCCAAACCGCTGCGCCACCCAGGGATCCCCTCAATTTCAATATTTAAAAGTATTTTAAAGAATTATATAATACAATAAAAATGAGAAAATGAAAATAAAATAATATGATAAGACTACTACCTGGCGTTTCTAAGACACAGAAACACAAATTATTTTACAAAGATGGAAATAGTACCATTTACTTTTGCCACACATTTTGAACTTCTATATCAAATCCAATTCTAAAACATGATTTTATTTATTTTTAAAGATTTTATTTATGTATTTGAGAGAGAGTGAGAGAGCAAGCATGAGTGGGGGAAGGGCCGAGGGAGAAGCAGACTTGCCACTGAGTAGGGAGCCCAATGTGGGGCTTAATCCTGGGACTCCAGGACCATGACTTGAGCCAAAGCCAGACATTAAACCAACTAAGCCACCCAGGTGCCCCCAAACATGATTTTAAATGACAGTATAATGGGCCACTGAATAGATTTACTTAATCAAATTCCTATTGTTGAACATTTACTTTGTCTTCAGTTTTTATTAACAGTTTTTGTAAATAATGCTTCACTGAACATCCTTATCCTTCACTGGCATCTTTAATTATTTTCTTGAGATAAATTACTAGGTTGAAATTGCTGGATAGGACGACGCCTGGGTGGCTCAGTGGTTGAGCATCTGCCTTTGGCTCAGAGTATGATCCTGGGGGTCTGGGGATCGAGTCTCGCATCGGACTCCCTGCGAGGAGCCTGCTTCTCCCTCTATGTCTCTGCCTCTCTCTGTGTCTCTGATGAATAATTTTTTTAAAATCTTAAAAAAAAAAAAAAAGAAATTGCTGGATAGGGATACCAAATGCTCACTGAAGGCTTTACTCTTACTCTTTGGCTACTGGCAACTCTAGTCTCCCCCTTTAACAAATTTCTAGCCTTTTAGTAGATGAAAAGGTAGCACCTCCTTGGAATTTTGTGTATCTGTGAGTACTAATGCAGTTCATCTATAAGGAATATCTCATGGAAAAAATAATCAATAAAAGAAAAAATAAACATCTCAGAGGAGTCTGCACTCACCCTCTGTGGGATCTGACCAGGAAGCATGGAACTGTAGGGTCTCTGGCCATCAAAGAGCAGCAGGTGATTGGCCAGTGGGAATTAAAGCCTAGATGTCAATTCTGGTTTAGGATTACAAGTCTTGGCAAAGAAGAAATAGAAGAAAGCAGAAAAAGTATATGGCTGGTGGACAGAAAAGATGGTTTTATTATTTTTTTTTATTTTTATTTTTAGAAAAGATGGTTTTAGAGAAGTCTGGAGGCTGTGAGACAGCTGAGAGAAGGGAGAAGAAAATAAGGCAGATTTTTAAAAAGCAAAAAGCAATATAGATATGAATTGCTCCCTTTTCCATAATTTTTCTAGAGATACAAATAAAGACTAGAATTGCATTCTAAATACTTTTGGTTGTTGGATTCAAATTTTGTGAAGAACATTTGTAGATTTACCACAAGAGATCCCTGCACAAGTTTATGGTCATTTTTACACGTTTATAGTAATTTGTATCCCATGTAAGATTCAATGAGCTTCATGGATTTGTGGATTGATTTGATTTCATCAACTTGGAAAGTTCTTAGACTTACAATTCAGATTTCCTGCAGCATTTTCTTTCTACTGGGACTTCAACTGTATTATATCAGGTCATCCGACATTGTTTGGCAGATACCAGATGTTGTTTTACTCCCCTTGATCTTTTTCTCCTGGCCCTTCAATTTAGAAACCCTCTGATCTTCAAGTTCACAGAACTTTTCTTCATTTGTATCTAGCCTGCTGTTAAGACAATCTAATATATTCTTTGTATTTTAGACACAGTATTTTCCATTTCTAACATTTCCATTTGTTTCCTTTTATAGTTTTCAGGTCTCTGCTGAAATCTTTTTTAGATTTTATTTATTTCACAGAGAGAACACAAGCAGGGGGGACCAGCAGGCAAAGGGAGAGGGAGAAGCAGACTCCCTGCTGAGCAGGAAGCCTGATGAGGGCTCATGAGCTGAGCAGAAGTCAGATGCTTAACCAACTGAGCCACCCAGGTGCCCCTCTGCTGAAATTCTTTAGCATTTTTATTAGTTATTTTAAACTCTTCATTAGTTAATTTCACTATGTTTGTATTTCTCTTGACTGTTTTTCTTTTTTAAGACTTCATTTTTTTTAAAAGATTTTATTTATTTATTCACGAAAGATACAGAGAGAGAGGCAGAGACACAGATAGAGGAGAAGCAGGCTCCCTGTGGGGAGCCTGATGTCAGACTCAATCCCCAGGCCCAGGATCACGCCCAAGGTGAAGGCAGATGCTTAACCACTGAGCCACCCAGGTGTTCCAAGACTTCATTTTTGAGTAATCTCTACACCCAGTGTGGGGCTTGAACTCACAACACTGAGATCAAGAGCTGCATGCTCTACCAACTAAGCCAGCAAGGTGCCCCTTGACTGTTGAATGGACTGTTTGTTGATAATGAAATTTTCTTGCTTCGTATCTTAATTTTCTTATCATATACTAGACATTTTGTTATAAAAGTTTTTACTGAGAAACTGAAGTACATAATACCTCTAGAAAAGTTTACCCTTTCTTTTATCAGGCTATTAAAGTAGGAATCTAAGTAATTTTGATGTGTAACTGATCTGGGTCTGGGTCTTACTGCATTTGTACATCTGTTGATCATTAAATTGAATTTTGGGGGTAGGGTCTGAACTTCAGCAGACTTTGCTCATGGGAAGTCAGAAAAACCAAGGAAGGGTCTGACCTATAGCCCATGGTGATTACCACCATTGCTTCTTCAGCTATAAGATGTCACTATTGGTTCAGGTGCAATTAAAAGTGTCTTTCTGAATGGTCCCTTTCAGCTGAATCCAGAAATGCTTCCAATGTTCTAAAAAATATAGTTCTGTATGGTGAAAGAGAGTGGTCTAGTTTCATTCTTCTGCATGTGGATGTCCAATTTTCCCAGCACCATTTATTGAAGAGACTGTCTTTCTTCCAATGTATAGTCTTTCCTCCTTTATCAAATATTAGTTGACCATAAAGTTGAGGGTCCACTTCTGGGTTCTCTCTTCTGTTCCATTGATCTATGTGCCTGTTTTTGTGCCAGTACCACACTGTCTTGATGACCACAGCTTTGTAGTACAACCTGAAATCTGGCATTGTGATGCCCCCAGATATGGTTTTCTTTTTTAAAATTCCCCTGGCTATTCGGGGTCTTTTCTGATTCCACACAAATCTTAAAATAATTTGTTCTAACTCTCTGAAGAAAGTCCATGGTATTTTGATAGGGATTGCATTAAACGTGTAAATTGCCCTGGGTAACACTGACATTTTCACAATATTAATTCTGCCAATCCATGAGCATGGAATATTTTTCCATCTCTTTGTGTCTTCCTCAATTTCTTTCAGAAGTATTCTATAGTTTTTAGGGTATAGATCCTTTACCTCTTTGGTTAGGTTTATTCCTAGGTATCTTATGCTTTTGGGTGCAATTGTAAATGGGATTGACTCCTTAATTTCTCTTTCTTCAGTCTCACCACTCTCTTTCACCATACACAAAGATAAACTCAAAATGGATGAAAGATCTAAATGTGAGACAAGATTCCATCAAAATCCTAGAGGAGAACACAGGCAACACCCTTTTTGAACTCAGCCACAGTAACTTCTTGCAAGATACATCCACGAAGGCAAAAGAAATAAAAGCAAAAATGAACTACTGGGACTTCATCAAGATAAGAAGCTTTTGCACAGCAAAGGATACAGTCAACAAAACTAAAAGACAACCTACAGAATGGGAGAAGATATTTGCAAATGACGTATCAGATAAAGGGCTAGTCTCCAAGATCTATAAAGAACTTATTAAACTCAACACCAAAGAAACAAACAATCCAATCATGAAATGGGCAAAAGACATGAAGAGAAATCTCACAGAGGAAGACATCGACATGGCCAACATGCACATGAGAAAATGCTCTGCATCACTTGCCATCAGGGAAATACAAATCAAAACCACAATGAGATACCACCTCACATCAGTGAGAATGGGGAAAATTAACAAGGCAGGAAACCACAAATGTTGGAGAGGATGCGGAGAAAAGGGAACCCTCTTACACTGTTGGTGGGAATGTGAACTGGTGCAGCCACTCTGGAAAACTGTGTGGAGGTTCCTCAAAGAGTTAAAAATAGACCTGCCCTACGACCCAGCAATTGCACTGTTGGGGATTTACCCCAAAGATACAGATGCAATGAAACGCCAGGACACCTGCACCCCGATGTTTATAGCAGCAATGGCCACAATAGCCAAACTGTGGAAGGAGCCTCGGTGTCCATCGAAAGATGAATGGATAAAGAAGATGTGGTTTATGTATACAATGGAATATTCCTCAGCCATTAGAAATGACAAATACCCACCATTTGCTTCAACATGGATGGAACTGGAGGGTATTATGCTGAGTGAAGTAAGTCAATTGGAGAAGGACAAACAGTATATGTTCTCATTCATTTGGGGAATATAAATAATAGTGAAAGGGAATATAAGGGGAGGGAGAAGAAATGTGTGGGAAATATCAGAAAGGGAGACAGAACATAAAGACTCCTAACTCTGGGAAACGAACTAGGGGTGGTGGAAGGGGAGGAGGGTGGGGGGTGGGGGTGAATGGGTGACGGGCACTGGGGGTGGGCACTTGACGGGATGAGCACTGGGTGTTATTCTGTATGTTGGTAAATTGAACACCAATAAAAAATAAATTTATTAAAAAAAAAAATACAGTTCTGTGTTTAGCCTCCATGTGTGACCTATAGCATCCTCACATTCAGAGCACTGCATGCGAGTGAGGTATGGGTCTCAGACACTTCTAGAAACTCCTAAACTACTTTTCTTCTTTCTTTGTGGTTAAATTTTATCATATTTTTGCATTCTTTTTTTTAAATTTTTATTTATTTATGATAGTCACAGAGAGAGAGAGAGAGAGAGGCAGACACATAGGCAGAGGGAGAAGCAGGCTCCATGCACCGGGAGCCCGACGTGGGATTCGATCCCAGGTCTCCAGGATTGTGCTCTGGGCCAAAGGCGGGTGCCAAACCGCTGCGCCACCCAGGGATCCCATATTTTTGCATTCTTATAAATTTTTACATTTTCACTTTTTTCCATAATTAGGTTAACCATGGATTAATGATGATGATGATTAGGTCTTTTCCAAGTACAAAAAGTTCAGTTTTATTATTCTTTTATATTCCTATTTAATTAGAAATGTTTAAACAGAGGGGCATCTGGGTGGCTCAGTGGTTGACCATCTGCCTTTGGCTCAGGTTGTGATCCTAGGGTCCTGGGATGGAGTCCCACATCAGGCTCCCCACAGTGAGTCTCCTTCTTCCTCTGCCTATGCCTCTGTCTCTCTCTCTGTCTCTCCTGAATAAATAAATAAATAAATAAAATCTTTTAAAAAAATGTTTAGACAGAATGGATATTCAATTTTATCAAATGCCTTTTATGCATCTATAGAGTCATCACAAATGGTTCTAAGGAGAAAAAATGGTATAGTGATTTACATTAATAGATTTCTTGATACTAAATTAAATAGTACACCCTTATAAAGCTGTACTTCATCAGAGAATATTCTAACATGATACTGGATTCTACTTGCTAATATTTTACTTAAAATACAGGCATTAACACTGACAAGTGAGACTGGGCTATAGTTGTTATTTTTGTTACTTTTGTTAGGTTTTAATAGAACTAAATTTTTTTTTTGAACTAAATTTTTTTTAAAGATTTTATTTATTCGAGAAAGAGAGAGAGAGAGAGAGAGAGGCAGAGACATAGGCAGAGGAAGAAGCAGGCTCTATGCAGGGAGCCTGATGTGGGACTTGATCCCGGGATTCCAGGATCACGCCCTGAGCCAAAGGCAGACCTACTCAACTCCTGAGCCACCCAAGCATCCTTTAATATAATAATTTAATTAAAAGGCTACACACTGTTATTTTTCCACGCATGTCTAGCCATGGCCACTGAGAGACACCAATGAGCTGCCTAATCACAGCACCTGTTCCTATAGCCTCAGCTTTATCTATTGCTCCTCACTGCAAATTGCTCCACCCAACTTCATGTTTTCTTCCAAGTCCAGACATTAATGCCCAACCCTCTAATTCAGGAGTCAGCAAGTTATAGCTTGTGGGCAGGCCACATATATATTTTTTTCAGGCCACATATTTTTGCAAATAAAGTTTCCTTGGAACAGAGACACACCCATTCATTTAAGCATTGTCCACGGTTGCTCTCAGGCTACAATGACACTGCTAGTACCTCTAATATAGTTCTAACAGGATGGAAGCACACAAAGCCTATGTTTGCCAACCTCTGCTCTAATTCCTGATTCTTTTAAGCCAAACCCCATCTTTTTCATCTTTTTGTTTCAGGGAAAGTGTACAAAAAGATACCCTCTGTGTTGTTTTTCTGAAGTCCACCCCAACTGAAAGAATGTCTTTAAGTGGAAATGTAAACCCTGGTAGGCAGCCTTGGTCTCGCCTCAGGTGAGATTTCCTCAGAGCAAAAGAGGCAATATCGCTTTTCCAGGTCCCCTTGTATCCCCAAGTACTTCGAGATAACAATGAGGGAAGAAACTGTGCAAACAAAAATATATCTTGCATTTTCAAGTTAAATACTGTTAGTGGATAACTGAAGTGGCTCTAATATTTAGAAGTTAAATACAATTTGGCTCCTTACTTCTGAAAGCAAATTCTCCAGAGACATAGGATCCATCTTGCTGTAGACATTCCATAGACTCAAACTCACATCCTGCAACTGCAACATAAGGGCAAAAACATTGAAATAAAAGAGTCAATATCATTAAGACGATCAGAACTATCATAAATGACTATCTTGGTGAAAACTCAGTGATTAGAATAATAAATCAAATTTTTGTCAATTATATTAGAACCAATACATATTAAGATGCTGTCCCATTCAAGGAAGCTATCTTTACAGAAACTTTGGTACATCTTTTGAATACCATTCTGAGGACTCTACTCAGTGCCCTTTGAACTGTGTGTTTTTCCAGTCCAACTGGTGGGAACAGGTACAGTTCCTAGTCCTGAACGTGGATCAGGCATTCTTCTTGATTACTTTTCATCAGATTTTCTTTAACTGCCCTGGGTAGTTAACCTGACATATGAATCAGCATTGATACTCTGTTGAATACTTGGGATGGGTAGAGAGTGGGGGAATCTTGGCAGATCTTTGGAGTTCTCTCTCTGGGCACTTTTCTTTTTAGTACTCTAGTTGCCCTACTCTCACCTGACTCTCCACTGCATCTTCTCAACTTAGGAAATACACTGGGTACACCCTCCCTGTGTCATAGGTTTGGAAATTTTCTTAAAGTAGTAAGCTAGTGCAATCATAGAGCTGACCTTGTCTATTTCTATCTCTCAAGGAATAACTATTTTTCATTGTTTGATGTCTAGTGTCTTGAAAACCATTGCTTCACATATTTTGTTTTTTGTTTGTTCTTTTGGTTAGGTTGAGTTCTCTCTTGGGAACAAGAGAAATCTGGTTCCTATTGTCTTATGTAAGTGACTTATTTTTCTCTTTCTGGAAGCTTTTTGTGATATTCTTTTATCCTTAGTGTTCAAAAAAGGCACAGGCAGGCTTAAGGCTTTTTCCTTCCCATTTATATTTGTTCAGTCATTTAATTTAAAAATTTTAATTCTTTATCACTGAAAATGTTTATTCTTTTTTTAAAATTTCCTTCTTTCTGATATCCCTGCTCTTTCTGCAACTATTATTTGTTGGATATGAAACTTCTTGGATTGGTTCTCTATGTCTTCTAACTTTTTACTCCTATTTTCTATCTCCTTCAATTTTTAATTTTACATTTTTAGAGAATTTCCTAACTTTACCTCCTCGCCCCTCTATTAATTTTTATCAATCATAATTTCCCAGAGCTCTTATTTTTCTTTATATTAATCTTTTACAACATAACACTTGTTCTATGGTCACCAAATCTTGTCTGGATATACTGAGAGTTTTATGTCTTAAATTTTGCTCTATCTTAATTACTTTTGGGTCTTATTCAATTGGTCTTTTTTTTTCTTTTTTTTAAATCATCTTCTTTTCCTTTTAAGTTATAGGTATTTATTTATATATTTTAGATTATTTACTTACTTATTTACTTACTTATTTATTTATTTACTTACTTATTTACTTACTTATTTACTTACTTATTTACTTACTTATTTACTTATTTATTTACTTATTTATTTACTTATTTATTTACTTATTTACTTATTTATTTATTTATTTATTTATTTATTTATTTATTTGACCAACAGAGGGAAGCACAAGCAAGGAGAATGGGAGAGGGACAAGCAGACTCCCCACCAAGCAGGGAGCCCAACACAGGGCTCAATCCCAGGACCCTGGGATCATGTCCCAAGCAGAAGGCAGACACTCAACTGACTGAGACACCCAGGTGCCCCCAAGTTATAGGTATATAATCACATGTCTGGTGATCTGTGGTTGCCTGGGTTTACTTCCAAATGGAAAGGCTAACTGGAAGCTTTACGCTCTCAGCAGAGTTTGTCAACTACTAGAAAGTGTTTTAGGGAGAGCAGATAGGGAGAAGGCAGTTATTCAGGAGCCCTACTCCCTTATATTCTAAATTCCAAAAGACTGAATGAATATATTTGGCCTCTCTGTATTCTGGAACAGCTTTTTAAGCATCAACAGATTTTTTTTTAAGACTTTATTTATTAATTCATGAAAGACACACAGAGAGAGAGGCAAAGACATAAGCAGCAAGAGAAGCCGGCTCCACATAGGGAGCCCATGTGGGACTCCATCCCGGGACTTCCAGAATCACGCCCTGGGCCGAAGGCAGGTACTCAACCACTGAGTCACCCAGGTGTCCCTGGATTTGATTTTTTGACAGTGCTGAATCTAATTTCTAATTTTAAATGCAAACTTTGATTTTACTAGTAATTCTGAGACTTATAATAGTTCCTATGTCATCCTTCTCCCTTTTTCTGTGTGCTCTACCTACTGTATCTCATTTCTCTTTTTACAAATTCCATTCTTAAAAGGTACAAAAGAGGTATTTTTCTCATTTTTAATTCCATTTCCTGGAGAAAATCCTTTTAAAAAGCATGCTGACCTATCTCTGCATCTAATATGCTATGGTTTCTTGCTTGCATTTTGTTGAATCTTTTCATAAGTCTTACTCTACTTTTCAATATGAAGATCTGTTTGTCCATAAAAAGGTAAACGAATGTCTGCTCTATAGTTACTCTCATTATTCAGAAGTTTGCTATTAGAATTCTCTCCCTGGAGAGCTGGTTGATACAAATTTCCATTACTAGGCCACAGTTTCAGCAGCTGGAGAGTTGAAGAAGAGGAAGCTGGAGGCAGGGAAAGCCCTATCAGAAGAACTTCCTTGTGCTGTTTCCAGGAAGAGTTCTCTATACTTATAATTCAGTTTGGCCCAGCCTAAATGCCAAGTAAATCTTATGTGGATATGGCTTCCTTTCTCATGCTGGCATGCAGTACAGTACATCTGGGACAAAACATCCTCTGGGTTAATGACTTCTTTAAAATTCTTAAAAGAATTTTTAAAAATTAAGCTTTAAGTGTCTGTAGTTCTCCTTCTCTTGGCCTTCATTAAGGCTCCAGAGTCTTTCTGACACAGGCAGTTATCAGGCCTTAGGTGTGTGACCCAGAGTGGAATACCGCTCCATATCCTATAGGCTGGTAAGGAAGGGAACCAAGGTAGGGGAGAATGAGAGAAAAACAAAAGGAAAGTATTTGAGAGAATGACAATTAGCAGCTACAAAGAAAGGCAGGATCTAGAGAAAGTCATCTTGAAAGAAGACTTATAGTAGCCTCACTATATGACCTGTGCAGTTTCCTCCTCACTGTCCATTCTACCCCATTAAAACACCACCCTACAGGAAAGATCTGCATTATCTATTATCTTTTTTTTAAAAGATTTATTTATTTATTTATTTATTTATTTATTTATTTATTCATTCATTCATTCATTCATTCATGACAGACATAGAGAGAGAGAGAGAGGCAGAGACACAGGCAGAGGGAGAAGCAGGCTCCATGCTGGGAGCCCGACGCAGAACTCGATCCCAGGACTCTAGGATCACACCCTGGGCCAAAGGCAAGCGCTAAACCACTAAGCCACCCAGGGATCCCCTGCATTATCTTTTAAATTATTTTTGGAAGAGGATTTACTGGGGTGCCTGGCTAGCTCAGTCTACGTAGAGCGTGAGATTCTTGACTACAGGGTCATGAGTTCAAGGCCCATGCTGGCCATGGAACCTACTTAAAGAAAGGAAGGCCATCTTGTTTCTTTTGGATATGTCTATATAGTACAATACACCTTAAGGCAGGAGCCAGAAGGCCTGCCCCATTTGGTTTGCATTAACCCTGCAGCCTCCTAGTGTACTACTTTTTTTTTTTATAAGTAGGCCCCACACCCAGCATAGAATCCAGTGTAGAGGGCAGCCCCGGTGGCGCAGCGGTTTAGTGCCGCCTGCAGCCCAGGGCATGATCCTGGAGTCCCGGGATCGAGTCCCACGTCGGGCTCTCTGCATGGAGCCTGCTTCTCCCTCTGCCTGTGTCTCTGCCTCTCTCTCTCTCTCTGCATCTCTATGAATAAATAAATAAAATCTTAAAAAAAAAAAAAAAAGAATCCAGTGTAGAGCCCAGTGCAAGGCTTGAACTCAAGACCCTGAGATCAAGACCTGACCTGTGATCAACAATCGGACATTTAACTGAGCCACCTAGCTACCTCATGTCCCTACTCTTCTAAATTAAAGAGCATAGAGGGGCCTGGGTGGCTCAGTTGGCTGACTCTTGATTTTGGCTCAGGTTGTGATCTCATGGTAGTGAGAGCACATGGTGGCAGGCTCCATGCTTAGCAGGGAGTCTACTTCCTTCCCTCTCCCATTGCCCCTCCTCCCACCCGTGCTTGCTTGCTCTCTATCTCTCAAATAAATAAATACATCTCAAAAAATAAAATTAAATAAACAAATAAATAAATATATAAACAAATAAACCATGTCTCTCAAATAAATAAGAGAGCTTTACTTCCTAGCAGAGGCAGCTCCCATAGCTTTGCTGAAGTTCTGCTACTTATAGTCAATGTGAGAATACTATAGTTTGGAGCAAGAAAAGTAGAGTCCAACTGGTGTACTTCTCTTCAACCCTACATCCTATGTTCTTTCCACATTACAGTATGTGGAAATCCTGTATTGTGGAAATCAGACAAGAATTCACTCAACTGATAGGGACAACGCTACTTCTTGGAAGGAAGGGTAGTAATTAGCCCTGGGTCATGCCTCCAAAGGTCCCACCTACTTTATGCCTAATAGTATGTCCCCATTTTGAGCATGTCAATGCTCACTTCTTGTTTTTGTGCTGGGGGCAGGTCATCTCACTGGGAGACACCTATAGTGACGAGGCTAACCTATGAGGCCATCCTCCTTAATATGCACTCTGGGTGGCCTCCTCCTAGACTCAAGCCTTAATTCAGTTAACAAAGATCTATGTGTCATCTCCTAGATGGAAGGATTAGTGAAATAAGATAAAGTTCTTTTTTTTTTTTTTAAGATTTTATTTATTTATTCATGAGAGACACACAGAGAGAGGCAGAGACAGAGGCAGAGGGAGAAGCAGGCTCTATGCAGGGAGCCTGACATGGGACTCAATCCTGGGTCTCCAGGATCAGGCTCTGGGCTGAAGACAGCACTAAACTGCTGAGCCACCCAGGCTGCCTGAAATTAAGACACAGTTCTTGACACAAAAGATAACCCTTTTTTTAAAAAAGATTTTATTTATTTATGAGAGACATAGAGAGGGAGAAGCAGGCCCCATTTAGGGAGCCTGACACGGGACTTGATCCTGGGTCTCGCCCTGGGCCGAAGGTGGCACTAAACCGCTGAGCCATCAGGCTGCCCCAAAAGATAACCCTTTTATTCCTCTAGTATGCTGTACTTATCCAAAATTCTGCACTGTCCTTTTCATTGCTCTTGAACAGTTCTTCAATTGTATGAATTTCTGAGATACAAACAACAATGAAAAAACTGTTTTTGTTCGCAAGGAGCTTCCAATCCAGAGGCCAAGAGTGGTAGGTACATGAGCAGGGGTGTGTGAAAATGTGTTATATAGGACAAAAAAAGGGACACCTGGATGGCTCAGTGGTTGAGCCCCTGCCTTCAGCTCAGAGCATGATCCTGGAGTGCTGGAATGAAGTCCCACATCAGGCTCCCCACAGGGAGCCTGCTTCTCCCTCTGCCTGATCTCTGCCTGTGTCTCTCATGAATAAATAAATAACATCTTAAAAAAAAAAAAAAAACAGGACAAAAAAAGCTGCAAGTGGAATCAGCCTACAGTGCTACAGGAGTACACAGAAAAACAGTGGATTCAGAATGGGGAAAAGAGAGAAAAGAGGACAGAGAGAAACTCCTAAAAGAAAGGACACAGGAGTTTAGTTTTAGGACTAGCTTTGCATAGCATCTATTTTCCATTTCAGGTTCTTTAACTTGCTCCATACTCTTGAGAGACCACTGCTAGCTTTTCAGAGTGTTATAATGATCACACTCACATTGTAGGGGCCTGTCATAAAGACAGCAAATGGCAGACAAAAGTCAGGCATACTGCTTTTCATACATACCTCGTATTTCATGGTAAAAAATCCATCCCCTCCAATGCCCTCAAGTGCAAAGGCTTGTACAATTGGCCATTTCTCTACTACAAACATATCAAATATCTGCAAATGACCTACAGGAATCAAATAAAACAACATGTATCAAATACCATCCTGGATATAACAGTCTACATCTGATCTAATGTGGTTAGACAGGCATCATATCTCACAAGTTCACCAACAGCCATATTTAGCAAAATAAGACAGATAAAGTGGTTAGATATTAAAACTAGAAATATAAAATGAAAGCCAAAGAAAATTCAAACCATAACAAGTTACATAAATGCAGATTTCTCTATAGTATATATTCACATTCTGGCTTCCTAAGTAAGTAAGTTAGTAAATAAATAGTGGTCTATTACATCTGACTTGCATCACTTAGTGGATATAATTATTAACAGACCCAAACTTGGCTCTTCCCCCTTAAGAAACATAGCCAATCAACTTCCTCAAGGGAAAAGTACCCAATCAAAAGTTTTCCTTTCTTAGAGCAATAGCTCCAGTGCATAAAGTTTTTTTTTTTTAAATAAGATATAAGCACCATAAACTTGTTGATTTTTTCCTTTATTTTTACACACCATTTTTTTTTTTTATTAATTTTTATTGGTGTTCAATTTACCAACATACAGAAAAACACCCAGTGCTCATCCCGTCAAGTGTCCACCTCAGTGCCCGTCACCCATTCCCCTCCAACACCCGCCCTCCTCCCCCCTTCCACCACCCCTAGTTCGTTTCCCCGAGTTAGGAGTCTTTATGTTCTGTCTCCCTTCCTGATATTTCCCAACATTTCTTCTCCCTTCCTTTATATTCCCTTTCACTATTATTTATATTCCCCAAATGAATGAGAACATACACTGCTTGTCCTTCTCCGATTGACTTATTTCACTCAGCATAATACCCTCCAGTTCCATCCACGTTGAAGCAAATGGTGGGTATTTGTCGTTTCTAATCGCTGAGTAATATTCCATTGTATACATAAACCACATCTTCTTTATCCATTCATCTTTCGATGGACACCGAGGCTCCTTCCACAGTTTGGCTATTGTGGCCATTGCTGATAGAAACATCGGGGTGCAGGTGTCCCGACGCTTCGTTGCATCTGAATCTTTGGGGTAAATCCCCAACAGTGCAATTGCTGGGTCGTAGGGCAGGTCTATTTTTAACTCTTTGAGGAACCTCCACACAGTTTTCCAGAGTGGCTGCACCAGTTCACATTCCCACCAACAGTGTAAGAGGGTTCCCTTTTCTCCGCATCCTCTCCAACATTTGTTGTTTCCTGCCTTGTTAATTTTCCCCATTCTCACTGGTACACACCATTTTTGAGCCTTACTATCAGCATATTTTTAATAGCTACCGGAATTACTATTTCTTATTAACAACAGGCTCCACAGCTATACTCTACTTATAGTTAAGTGGCACAGCTAGATGGCAACTATGGTAAATCCCTTATCAGTTCTTGTATCTGACTAGATGGCCTGCTGTGTTTTACAGAAATTTCAGTTATGAGTACCAGCGTGCACAGAAAAATCCCCAAATTTCATTCTGCTTGATTCTCTGCCTTTAGTGAAAATAGATCAATGCATTTCCCAGCTGAATGCTTCAAATGGAAGGAGAAGTAGAAACACTGGATTCACACATCTAAGCAAGGTTCTGATACAGCTTGCTGTCAGATACTTACCTTGGGAGCTATAAGGAATGCCAATTCTACTACAGTCTCGAACCATGTCCACAAAGCTGGCAATTTTAAATTCTTCTGCAGCTTCCTCATCTTCATACTGAAGAAGGAAATTGAGAGGAAAACAGGCTCTGAGGAGATATCATGCAAAACCCCCTACTTTCTTGGTATTTTATCAGAGTTCTCTCAAATGACATTTATAGAGGACTGCACCTAAGAGGGTGTTTCCAAAGCCAAATTTTTGTGTTTGCTGGTCAGAAACACTTGTCATTCCTTTGTCTTAACACCATGCATAAAAATCACTCAAAATGGATCAGATACCTATATGCAAGACAGAAAACTTGCTTCAAAAATTCCCCAAAAGCTCATATGGAAAGAAGCGTTCTTCCCAAGTTGTTCAAGGGTCAACTGTACATCAGTATCTTTTATAATTTTTATTTTTTTGTTAGATTATAAGTCTGTTGTGTTATTTTAGTGATTGGTTAGGATTTATAATAAATATCTTTAACTTAAAAAAAAGAAGTAAAGGTTTTTGAACCATATTAGGTCACCGTTTCCATGAAATCCTAAATCTCAAGTTCCGATTGCCAGCCAAATTCTTCAAAAGAGCCCAAAAGGAAACAAATACCAAAAAAATCCAAACACAGAACTGTTACAAAAGCTTATCAAGGGCAGCCCCGGTGGCTCAGCGGTTCAGCGCCGCCTACAGCCCGGGGCGTGATCCTGGAGACCTGGGATTGAGTCCCACATCCGGCTCCCTGCATGGAGCCTGCTTCTCCCTCTGCCTGTGTCTCTGCCTCTCTCTCTCTCCTCTCTGTGTATTCTCATGAATAAATAAATAAAATCTTAAAAAAAAAAAAAAAGCTTATCAAACTCTCCTGAGGCAATCCATGGCACTAGTCCCCCTAAGAGAATGGGTGCAGGCTGGTGATAAACAAGCAGGACAGGAAGCTAGGGTGACAAGCCTATGACTAGGTCCCAATTTGAAGAGTCCCTTTGTCTATCAAGCATACAATTCATCTATAAAGTAGCCTCATAACGAATTATAAAAAGTTCCACGAGAACAACTTTTTTGTGTAATGATATCCTGCAATTTGATTTTTTTAAGGGGCCTCCTGTTCCAGATCTATACTTTCCTGAAAGAGTATCCTTAGTGTCTCTAAGTGCCTATTCTGTCTTTTCTCCTTACCTCATTTTCAGTCATGCAGTGGAAATGCAGATTTCTCCAATGTGCCACATAGGGTATGAGATAGCGATAGTTTACAGGATTACAATACAGATGGACACTATCTGATTTAATCAATATAATTACATCTGTAAGGAAAACACAAATCACAACACTGTCAAAGGCATTTCCTTTACACATTTTCTACTCACATAACTAATAATACCACTAAAACTATTTCAGAGACATGGAACAAAACTCTAAACTGAAAGTTCTTTAACTAGGCAACTTGCCTCAAAGTGACTTGTGGAACACTCACATGTGGGGAGCAAGGATTTTCTAGTTCCCATGAAATGCTCCCACTACTGTGACTCTCTGGTTATGACAATGGAGGCACAGAATAAGTCAAAAGAACAGCCTATGGGGTGTTCTGCTTTTGCAAAGTTGAACACTGTCAAATCTGTGGTACCAGACTTAGCTGTGTACTTTGCTACACAGATAATACCAAATGGAAGCTTGATAGCCTAAAGCCACCAAGGCAGGAAATATCATCAAATATGGCCAGTGATGGTTCTTCTGCAGACATCAATGTCTAAATCTCCTGGCTGTCAGTTCAAGGCAATCATGGGCCTGACAACATCACTGTTCAGCTCTGGGAAGGGTTACTGTGTAAGCGGTGAACTCTGTACACAGGAAAGGCTGAGAGGAAGGAAGTAGAGGCCAAGTGGATAAAGCTTCTATAAATAGATTAGCAGCTCACAGACTTAAGGAATAACCATGGATATTGGTGGGTCAAATAAATAAAACAATCCCAAGGGTGCAAATAAACCTAAATAAGTTAATAGAAGAGCCATGAAATGGGGCAGGAATATTAAAGCAGTTTTAAGATTGAGAAAGAAAGCAGTCATAATTCTAGAAGAAAAGCAGAGCTCCATTGCATGGCTCCTCAGAAACCAGAGCAATCTGAGGCATCTTTCTAATAAGATGATGCTAGGGAAGTTGCTGGAGGAGGTGGCTGGAAGTAAGCAAAGCGTGGAGGCAAGGAGCATCTGAAACTGCAGGGTTAGGGCAATGCCAACACAGTAACACAACCATATTCTACAAATGTCTGACAGCCCATATTCTACAAAAACCTAAGTCTGATGAATATGGACTGCAGCTGACCACCCCACTGGGTGGCCTCTTAAAATAAAACTCCATGATGCTCACTTTTGATTTCTCAAAAATCATTCTGTGTCTCACACCCAGTTAGACGCAGGTGTCCAGGGAACACAGTCTGGAGTAGCGTATTCACTGCTGACTCTCAGTTAAGCACTAGAATCAAAAGGGGGCAAGGGATGGGACACAGGTCACCTCTTATCCTGTTGGTCTTCATATAGGCCTTCTAAGAACCTTGCCCTGAATCACTTGTAGATTGTCTGCTGAGGAATGAGAGTTTAAAGTCACCTGGAGAGCCTGAGGGGGCTTCCTGCATAGACTGTGTTCTTCTACACTAATGTGTAACACTTCACAAGGAATTAGGATCCAGTAAAAGAAATAGTGCAACAATTACTAAAATTAAGCCTTCTCAGAATCTCATAGGACTCTGATATCATTGCTCTGAACTAAATTAACAGAGTAAAAGATGAAAGTGTAAGAAAATTGGATGAATATGTAAACTATTTTTTAAAGCTTTTTAAAAAATAAATCCTTCATGTAGGCTTCTTTTCCTCTCATATAGAGATCACAATGTAAACACATAAAGCCCGTGATCTCAGCTTGCCAACCACTTGGATTTAAAAAATGAATTTACTAATTCATTTTCAATTCATTAACGATTAATTCAAAGAAAATACTCATTTCATAAGCAACCATTGTGCCACGTGGCAGAATAAAGATAATGATAAATAAAAAGCACACCTTTGAGGATTTAAACTATTCCCTTAATTTCAGTACTACAATATCCTTAGCAATTTTGGCTGCAGTGAAATATGTGGCTGGTATAAGCATCTGTCTTTCTGTAATTCTAAATGGCTGCCAAGATGAATTCTTTTTTTTTTTTTTAAGTAGGCTCCACGCAGGGCTGGAACTTAGGACCATGAGATGAAGACCTGAGCTGAGATCAAGAGACACTTAACTGACTGAGCCACCCAGGCACTCCAAGATGAACTCTTTCTAAACCAGCAGATGTTGTCAGCATAAAGCAGCATTTTTAAAAATCAAAATCTAGGGGATCCCTGGGTGGCTCAGTGGTTTGGCACCTGCCTTTGGCCCAGGGCGTGATCCTAGAGTCCCAGGATCTAGTCCCATGTCAGGCTCCCTGCATGGAGACTGCTTCTCCCTCTGCCTGTGTTTCTGCCTCTCTTTCTCTCTGTGTGTCTCATGAATAAATAAATAAAATCTTTAAAAAAAAATCAAAATCTGAAATTGAAAGAATTTTTTAAAAAAAGATTTTATTTATTTATTCATGAGAGATACACAGAGAGAGGCAGAGACACAGGCAGGGGGAGAAGCAAGCTCCCTGTAGGGAGCCCAATGCCGGGACTTGATCCTGGGACCCTGGGAGCCAAAGGCAGCCGCTCAACCATTAAGTCACCCAGGCGTCCGTGAAAGTGAAAAAAATTTAATGGAAGTTATAATTGCAGCCTGCTTTTTCTGTACTTCCTAGTAAAAAGGAAATCTTTAATCAATAAGGATAAACATTGTTAAGGATTTTACCACAGAAGAATTTTCATACACACTAGACCAGGGTTCCTTAACCTTAGAACTATTGACAGTTTAAACCAGATCATTCTTTGTTGGGGGAGGGGAGGGGAGCCCTGTCCTGTGCACTGCAGATGTTTAGTAGCTACTCTGTCCAGTTTTGACAATCAAAAATGTCTTCAGATATTGCCAAATGTCTATTGGGGAATAAAACTGCCCTACTTTAAAACCACTGCACAATATCCACTGCAAGATTACTCCAATGTCAATATCCAATATCATATGCTTGCTTTCATGTACTCCCCAGCTGCTTCACAAGAGCTGTCTGTCTCTTGTCCAGTTTGATTTGTCTACTCCTGTGTCTCCTGATCCATCTGGCAGACAAGTCATGATGCTAAGTATGTGATATCAGAGACAGCTCCTGGGCATCAGCCCACATCAGCATCTACACAGGGAGAGTGTCTCAGAGCTGAAGAAAGGGGAATGTAAGCAGAAAGCCTCCATTGTAATCATGGGCATCCTCATGAATTAAAGTCACACAGAAAACAATTCCCAAAGACAGAGCAGGACAAAGAGCCTTTGTTCCTAAGCTGAAAATCCACATGAAGTCTTCCTTGTAGGAGTAGCCTGGAGGCTCATCCTTTACTCACAATTGAATGTGCTTTCACAGGACAACAGCATATAATGTGAACCTCCCAACAAGTAAAGGCAGTGGGCAATTCAGAGGAAAACTGGTCTATCTTGCCAAGAAGATATAAAGTCAAACTGATACACACTTTTTCCCCTAAAGCTGCTTTACCCACTAAACATATTCTGAAAACTACTTGTCACTAGTCTTGTATCAACCAGGTTACTAACAGGAGTGTATTACATAATACTATATATACTTACCATCTAGAACTTCTTCAGAAAACCCTGTTTTCTCAAAATCACTTGTATTCTGATTGTACAAACCAAACAGAAGATAATTTGCCAGCTCTCTGCAGCCTTCATTGTACCTGCTATCAATTCCTGCAAGGCAAAGAAGGCTCTGATCAGCTGTACTATGGGACACAAATGAATCCTAATGATTTGCCCCTGCTTACCAAACCCTGATGATTAAGGCAGAAGCTCACATCAGTTTTATCCAGAAACCAAATTAAGCAACTCTGTGAAAGAAGCATCAAGTACTCTTAGTTGGACTTCAAAATCTATATAGTTTAGACAATTATATACCATACATTATTGAAGTTATTAATTTCTAAAACGCAATTTTTGAGTATAGAAAGCAGAAAATATGGTCCAGGTCCTGGCATGGAATTCCATATTTTTCAGATGGAATAGGTATATGGGATAAAAAATATTCACTTCTCAAAGACAGCTTTACTAAAACATGAAAGATAAGTAAAAGTAGATTAAGGTGGCTTGAAAAGTACTCAAAGAAGTGAAAAAGAGGACAAATGACACCCATCATTTTTACAAATATTTATCAGGCTCAAGGCCCAGAACTGTGTTGGATGCTGGAGTGTGTGGTAAACATGCCTGCAAATGGCCCCCATGAAGCTTACAGTCTAGTTGGGCTGAGGTCAAAGACAAAAGAAATTAAACAATACTGCTTCCACTTCTACCTGTCAATGGCATGGGCATATGTACTACCTGGTTCCTGAGTATCTATGAAAGCCCAGAGCTATGACTCTGGGCAAACAGAACGTGTCACAGGCAGGTGGTAGGTAGCTGTCTACGTGAGGCTGAGGAAGGAGTTAGAGCAGAAAGAGCTCCAAGAATAGAAATATGGCTGGAGCCTGGGAAAGAGGACTATTAATGGTAGCTCAGACAAGTGAAAAATAAAAAGTAATGGTCACTTAGACCACAGGGGTCCAGGGACTACCTGTGGCAAGGAATTCTAATATAAGAGAACTCCCTTCTCAGTTGAGATCAAAGCAGCACAGCCCGGTTCTACCCCATTCAGTGCTTCAGTGAAGGGAGGGGTGAAAAAGAATCAAAAGCCAGAATGGACTCACTTATCCAAGTCCCAAAGTTTAGAAGGCCACAGAGTTAAAAATAAATAGTAGACTGGGCAGACCTAGCATCAGCATGTACACTTCTAATAGTTCCAGCCACATAAATTGCTGACATGAAAAAGATTGACCATGTAAACTTAAAGGCAAAAGAAACTATATGTAGGCACCATGCTTTAGCTGACAAAGTTGTTTCTCATAGGGGTCCTAGGGGTTAATAATTCTGATATGGATATATATGTCTATTGGAATTCAGTAAACTGACAGTAGATGATGGCTGCCAATTTTTTTACTGGTGAAGTAGTTTATAGATATTCAAAAGGGGGAAGCTAGAATAATCTATCTGGTAATTGGGTAGGCTTGAGATATTAATATTAATTCATGTTTAACTTAATATAGATACAGATGACTCATAACATTTACAGGTAATGTACACATAAGTATTTTGTTATTTTTGTCAGCTACCCTATGGCCTAGAAGCAATGACATCCCAGTAGTAACAAGAGTGTATCCAATGCCCAGATCCTGGCTTCTAATACCATTCTCCAATAGAAGGAACCCCAGCACTCCTTAGAGAAATGCTGATTCTAGGACTGGAGCAGAAATACACAAAATAAGCCTAGAGGATCTTACAATGCCAAAAAGTACAGAAGTACTAAACAAACAAAACTTTGGTGGAGGGGCATATTTCAAATGGAGGTACACAAAATCAACTGATATAACAGCTTAAGTAATGAACAGGTGCTTTTATTCATAGGTAAATTCATGGCAAAGACAGCCTCCACTCTTCTGAGAGTTGGAGCTGGAGAGAGAATACAATGAGTGTTGTTTAAACATCTGAAACCTCTGGCAGGAATTCCAGGTCCACCACAACTATGTTTTTATGGAGACCCACCAACCTCTGGGCTGAGTAGTAGAATCAGGATTCAAACCCAAAACCTGCCTAGCTCCAGAGTGCATGTTTTTAACTACTCTGCCCACTGCCTCTCCTAAGCCTAAATGCAAGTGCTGTTAAGTGAAAACACGAAATTACGCATAGAATATCTGAGGAAAGACAAATAAGAACCTAGTAATGGTCTGCTTCTGGGAAGGAAATTGGGTGGTTGATAGACAAACCACCAGACCTAACAATTCTACTTCCACGACTCAATACTATGGATATAAATGAAAATGAGATATCTGAATCTGATCTTTCAGAGATCAGTGTTGACCTCCTAAACACAAAACACCTATATTCTTTCCCTTTTGGTCAGTATTCCACTGTTCACAAACATCTGTGTCATGAAACTACCTCTTATACATTAATTCATTCAATAGTATTTATTGAGGTATTCTCTATGTCAGGCACAATTTTAGGTGTTGGGAATTCAAGAGTGAACAAAACAGGCAAAAAAATCTCTCCTATCACTATTTGCCTCCTCAAATCTATTTAATATACTTACCTTCCAACATTCTACCCTGGTTTTTTTTTTTGCTCAAAGCTATCCACCAATTTTACTACATATGTTCATTTTCTCATGCCTCAACATTATCTGTTTTCTGAAGTCACTCAGAATGTATCTATGTACCCAAAGAAGACCAATTAGAGATAGAAAAATCTCCAAGAAAAAAAAAGGAAAAATCGCCAGGATTTATTGTCAAATGAAAATTTAAAAATTAGGTTAACAACAGTGTGAATAAAATATTTCCATTTGTGTTTAAAGAAAAAGATACAACTGACAATGCTATTTCCCAAGAGTAGAATTGGGTATCTGGGATGGTTACGAAGCTCTGTTCATTATCATTGGAGCACTGTCTTAATTTTTAAATTATATGATGCATTTTCATAATAAAAAATGTAAAGAACAAGTAAATGCCCAGTTCTGCCACTCAATGGTCCCGAGCAAGTCTGTTCCATCTCCTGTTTCAGTTTCTCCCTCTGTAAAAAAGAGATAACACTGCTCTCTTCTAAGAATGCTGTGAGGAGAAATGAGATAGTATATACAAAGTGCCTGCCCTGTGATAGAGGCTCCTCATCCCATTGACATCTCACCTGACCTCATTAGAGCAGCAACAGATTTCACAGGAACAAGAGCTGGGAGAAGGAGACTAAGTCAAAGCTTATCTCACAATGATACTATTATTAATATCTTCCTTGAACATAAGCAAAGTTACCCCAACTCGTTAAAGTACTGACCAAGGATGCAGAGGATCCCATCGGGTTGAGACTTGCTGCTCTGGGTCAAGATGCTCTGAACCTGGCGGAGTCGGCTGCAGCTGCAACAAGAACAGAAATCAACTCCTAAGTGTCAGCACAAGAAGACATGAAGAAGAGGACTGATGCTAGGAATGGAAACTTGTCCTTGCCTGGTTTTGGTATCAGAACTATAACACGAACTGGGAAGTTCTTCCTTCTCTTCTATTTTCTGGAAGAGATTATGCAGATTTACCTGAAGCCTAAATCTGAACTGCTGATTACAAACTGGACAGTCTGTGGCTCTGTAGTTCAATAGAGGCTGGAGCCAAAGGCCCTCTCATGATCAATGCTGGACAGGACTGGATTTTAGCAGCTGACCAGAAGGCTCTCCAAGGACTTCTCAGTTTTGAGGATTATCAAAGAAAGGTTTCCACACTGATTTGCCCTAACCGTGGTCCCCATCAGTTTGCCAAAAACAAAAATGAAAAACATATAAAAACCAAAAAACTGGCTTAAGGACTTAAATGAAGTTCTGATTCATTACCACAACTAATCTCAGAGTGTCAGCAAAGGATATTTGTTCCCATTTCTGTGCAGGTCTATTCCTGTAGCCTCAGGGGTACATCCTCCTCCCAAACAAAGCATGAGAGGCACTCCCAGACATTAATATCACTTCTAAGGATTCCCTGCTCTCCATACCAGCCCCTCCTCCTTCCTAGCAGTTTCAGAAAAAGGTGCTCAATTTCCTGCTTAAGACTGATCCTTCTACTAGATCTCTCCCTGTCATCTCCAGGTTCAGGATCTGCCTCCACTATTTATTCCCTAACACTCCTATATTTAATTTTTCCCTTATGGTCAACATATTTCCAGCCTTACCACATCATTACTAACTAAGATCCTCCACAAACCAACTTTACTGTTTCATCTATAACAATCAGACTTCATCCCCACTCCTTGTTGAATCTGCTCCATTATACTACTACTCACTGAAACAACAGTGTTCAGCCAAACAACACTATTTCTCTTTCCTGAATTCTTTTTCCCCCCCAGATTCTTTCTGATATTTTCATTCAAGTTATCCATTCCTGACTTACTGGTCATTATTATTATCTTCCCTCAAGATGTTTGCATATACCACCTAACATCAAAATCAAAGACAGTTGGGATGCCTGGGTGGCTCAGAGGTTAAGAGTATGCCTTCTGGCTCAGGGCATGATCCTGGAGTCCTGGGATAGAGTCCTACAACGGGCTTGCTGCATGGAGCCTGCTTCTCCCTCTGCCTGTGACTCTGCCTCTCTCTCTCTCTCCTTGTCTCTCATGAATAAATAAATCTTAAAAAAAAAAAAAAATCAAAGACAGTACTCCCAGGAAAAAAAGCTACCAACCAATATTCATCATGAATATAGCTGTAAAAACTTTTAAGAAAAATTAGTAAATAGAATTCAACAACATAAGAAGAATTATACACCATAACAAAGAGGGATTTGCCCCAGGGAAACAAGATTGGTTTATTATTGGTAAATCAATCAGTATAATCCATCGTCCTAACAGGCTACAGAAGAAAAAAACAAACAACTATATTGATGCAGAAAAATCATTTGACAAAATTCAACACTCATTCACAGTAAAAACCCTCAGAAAACTAGGAATTAATATTATGATAGTGAAAGACTGAATGTTCTTGTCCTAAAAGGAGGAACAAGAAAAAATGTCTGCTCTTATCACTCCTATTCAAAATGATATTGGAAGTTATAGCTAGTGTAATAAGGCAAAAAAAAGGAAATAAGAGACACAGAGACTGAAAAGGAGGAAAACTATCCCTATTTGTGGATGACATATGGCTTATGTAGGGAATCTCATGGAATCCATAAAAAAAAAATTCTAGAATTACTAAGTGAGTTCAACAAGGTTGCAAGGTCAGCTATTAAAAACCCTAGGGCAGCCCGGGTGAATCAGTGGTTTAGCGCCGCCTTCGGCCCAGGGCCTGATCCTGGAGACCCAGGATCGAGTTCCACACTGGGCTCCCTGCATGGAGCCTGCTTCTCCCTCTGCCTGTGTCTCTGCCTCTCTCTCTCATGAATAAATAAAATCTTTAAAAAAAAAAAATCAACTCTATTTCTATATCAAAGCAATGAACACATGGAAACCAAAATTAAAAACAGACTATCATTTAAATATAAATTTAAGAAAACATGTATAGGATTTACATGCTAAAAACAGTAAAACACTGATTAAGGAAATCAAAGAAGGGGCACCTGGGTGGCTCAGTCAGTTGAGCATTAGACCTTTGGTTTTGGCTTGGGGTAGTGAGATGGAGCCCCATGTTGGGCTCCACACTCAGCATGCTGGAGATTCTTTCCCTCTGCCTCCTCCTCTTTCCCTCCTCCCGCTCACGTGTGCTCTTTCTCTCCCTCTCAATAAATAAATAAAATCTTTTTTTTTTTTTTTAAGGAAATTGAAGAAGATCTAAGTAAATGGAGAAACACTGTGTCCATGGATTGGAAGACTCAAGACAGTATTGATATCAATTCTCTCTATATTGATGTACAGGTTTAACACAATTCCTTCAAAATTCCAGTAAGACTTTCTGTAGATATAGACAAGATTAACACAAACTTACATGGGAAAGCAAAGGAACTAGAATAGCTAAAAGTTTTTGGAAGAAGAAAAAATAGAAGAATCACTCTGATGTCAAGACTTATTATACAGCTGAAGTCAGCAAGAGTGGTAGTGACTGAGAGACAGACACATATACTGGTAGAACAGAATTACCAGAAATAGACCTACACAAATACAGTTAATTAATATTGGTAAAGGTTCAAAAGAAAGTCAATGATAGTCTTCAACAAATAGTGTTGGAGCAAGTGGAGAGCCACAGACAAAAATATGAAACTCAACATAAATTTTGTACCTTACACAAAAAATAACTTAAGATAGGGACACATGGGTGGCTCAGCAGTTGGGCATCTGCCCTCAGCTCAGGGTGTGGTTCCGGGATCGAGTCCCACATCAGGCTCCCTGCGAAGGGCCTGCTTCTCCCTCTGCCTAGGTCTCTGCCTTCTATCTGTGTGTCTCCCGTGAATAAATAAAATCTTTAAAAAATAATAACTCAAGTTAGATCACAGATTTAAAATTTTAAATGTGAAACTATAAAATCTTTAGAGGCTAATAAAAGAAAATATTCAGAACTTATGATTTAATGAAATTCTTTTTTTTAAAAAAAGATTTTATTTATTTATTCGTAGAGACACACAGAGAGAGGCAGAGACACAGGCAGAGGGAGAAGCAGGCTCCATGCAGGGAGCCTGACGCGGGACTCGATCCCAGGTCTCCAGGATCAGACCCCGGGCTGCAGGCAGCGCTAAACCGCTGCGCCACGGGGGCTGCCCTGATTTAATGAAATTCTTAGTCTTGATACCAATAGTATAATCCATTAAAGGAAAAAAATCAATAAACTGGACTTCATCAAAATTGTAACCTTTTGCTTTGTGGAAGACCCTGCTGAGATAATGAGAAGATAAGCTACAGACGGGGAGAACATATCTGCATATCACCTATCTGACAAAGTAGAATACATAAAGAATTTTTAAAACAACATTAAAAAAATTAAAATCCAATTAGGAAAAGGGCAAAAGGCATGAAGAAATAATTCCTCAAAGAGGACACAGAGATGGCAGGTAAGCACCTGAAAACATATTCACTACATTATTATACATTACAGAAATGCAAATTAAAACCACAATAAGATATCACTATACATCTAGCAAAAAAGCTAAAATAACAAACAGTGACAATACCAAAATGCTAGGGAGGATTCAGAGAAACTAGATCATTCATTCATTTCTAAAGAAAATTAAAGACACCAATAATGAAAGTACATCCATGTTCATGCACTTCATATTGTTATAAACTGCCAATACTACAGAAAATGATCTACAGATTCAGCACAGTCCCTATCAAAATCCCAATGATGTTTTTTGTAAAAATAGAAAAATCCATCCTAAAATTCATAAGAAATCTCAAGGGATCCTAAATAGTAAAAACCATATTGAAAAAGAAGGACAGGGACACCTGAGTGGCTCAGTGGTTGGGCGTCTGCCTTTGGCTCAGGGCATGATCCTGGAGTCCCAGGATCAAGTCCCACACTGGGCTCCCTACATGGAGCCTGCTTCTCCCTCTGCCTGTGTCTCTGCCTCTCTCTCTGTGTCTCTCATGAGTAAGTAAATAAAATCTTAAAAACAACAACAAAAAAAAAAAAGAAAGAAAGAAAGAAAAAGAAGGACAAAGCTGGAGGACACACTTCAAGATTACAGAAGTAACTACAAAGCTATGGCAAAACAGTGTGGTACTGGCATAAAAACAGACATATTGAACAAAGGAATAGAGAGCTCAGAAATAAATTCTTTTTGCGACTGGCTTATTTCACTCACTATAATATCCTCACGGTCAAATGATTTTTCACAAAATCATTGGGACCAAGACCATGCACTGAGAAAGGACAATCTTTCCAACAAATGGCTTTGGGCACACTGTATATTCACATGAGAAAGAATACATTTGGATCCTTACTTATACATACAAAATATACATAATACATATACAAAATTTAACCCAAAACAGAAAAAAGACCTAAATGTAAACCTGAAACTATAAAACTTTTAGAAGGAAACATACGAGAAAAGCTTCATGAAACTACATTTGGCAATGATTTATTGCTGTGACACCAAAAGTACAAACAATAAAGTAAAAAAATACATAAATTAGACTTTATCAAAATTAGAAACTTATGTTCATAAAAGGACACAATCAACAGAGTGAAAAGGCAACCCACAGAATGGGAGGAGATTATCTGCAAATCATATATCTGATAAGAGGCTAATATCCAGAATACATAAAGCACTCCTACAATTCAACCACATACACACACACACACACACACACACACACACACACACGCACGCAAAAAAAAAATTCAAAATGGGCAAAAGACTCAAATACACATTTCTCCAAAGAAGATAAATCAATGGCCAATAAGCACATGAAAAGATGCTTAACATCACTAATCATGAGAGAAATGCAAATCAAAAACCACAAAGAGATACTAATTGCACACAAATTAGGATAGCTACTATTAAAAAAAGAAAACAACAAGCAAGGATCTGGAGAAATTGGAACCTTTGGCCACTGTTGGTGGGAATGTAAAACTGTAGCCACTGTGGAAAACAGTTTTATAGTTCCCCCAAAAATTAAAAATAGAGGGACACGGGAGGGTAAAATTTAAAAAAAGAATTATTTTATAATCTAGAAATTCCACTTCCAAATATATATTCAAAAAAACTGAAAACAAGGATTTGAAGAGAGATTTGTGTACCCATGTTCATAGTAGCATTATTCCCCACAGTCAAAAGATAGAAGCGGGTATCTTTTGATATGAATAAACAAACTCTGGTATATACATACAGTGGAATATTATTCAATCTTAAAAGAAAGGAGATTCGGAAACATGCTAAAAACATGGATGAACCTTGAAGACATTATAGTAAGTGAAAAATAAGCCATTTAAAAAAAGACAAATATATGATTCCATGTTTATGAGATACCTACAATATTCAAATTTATATAGATAGAAAGTACAGTGGTGATGTTGGGCTGCGGGAAACAAGTGGGATTATTGTTTAATAGGTACAGAGTTTCAAAGATGGAAAGAGTTCCATGGGTGAAGAGTGGGATTGTAGCACAATATGAAGCACTTAATGTCACTAAATCATACATTTAAAAAATGGTTAAGATGGTAAATTTTGTTACCAGGTATTTCACCACAATTAAAAATTTTAAGTTAAGGGTAGCCCGGGTGGCTCAGCGGTTTAGTGCCGCCTTCAGCCCAGGGCCTGATCCCAGAGACCCGGGATCGAGTTCCACGTCGGGCTCCCTGCATGGAGCCTGCTTCTGCCTGTGCCTCTGCCTCTCTCTCTCTCTGTGTCTCCCATGAATAAATAAATAAAATCTTTAAAAAAATTTTAAGTTAAAAAAAGTCAATGTCATGTAAAACAAAAAGAACAGAGAGGGAGATCTCTTCTAATGTGAGAGATTAAATATCCATAAGACATCTGGAAAATTTTGAATACGTACTAGGTAGTTGATGGTAGTAGAGAATTACTGTTAATTTTCTTAGGTGAGATATTATTGTATTTATACCTTCTATGTCCTTTTTTTTCTTTTAACAGATACATAAGTACTTAGGAATGTCATGATATCTGTAACTCACTTGAAAAGGGTTTAACAGAAGGGCGAAAATTAACAAGACAGGAAACAACAAATGTTGGAGAGGATGTGGAGAAGGGGGAACCCTCTTGCACTGTTGGTGGGAATGCAAACTGGTACAGCCACTCTGGAAAACAGTGTGAAGGTTCCTCAAAAAGTTAAAAATAGAGCTACCCTATGACCCAGCAATTGCACTACTGGGTATTTACCCCAAAGACACAGATGTAGTGAAATGCCAGGACACTTGCACTCCAATGTTCATAGCAGAAATGCCCACAATAGTCAAACTGTGGAAGAAGCCACAATGTCCTTCGACAGATGAATGGGTAAAGAAGATGTGATATATATATGTGCGTATACACACACACACACACACACACACACACACACACACACTGGAATATTACTCAGCCATCAGAAAGGACGAAAACCCACCATTTCCCTCGACCTGGATGGAACTAGTGGGTATTATGCTGAGTGAAGTCAGTCAACTGGAGAAGGACAATCATCATGTGGTTTCACTCATACTGGGAATATAAGAAAGAGTGAAAGGGATTATAAAGGAAAAGAGGGGAACTGAATGGGAAAAAATTAGGGAGGCAAACCATGAGAGAACAAAGGGTTGCAAAAGGAGAGGTGGGCAGGGTGTTGGGGTAACGGGGTGATGGGCACTGAGGAAAGCACTAGGTGTTATACTATATGTTGGCAAATCGAACTTAAATAAAAACAAATGAAAAAAAGGGTTTAAAAGAAAACGAGAACGAGGAAAAGAAAAAAATAATAAAGATAACACACAGCAAAGATGTTAAAAATTACTGACTCTAAGTGGTGGGTATATCAAGTATTCACCGTACTATTCTTTCACCTTTTCCATATTGTTTGAATATTTTTTAAATAAAATCTGGAGGTAAGGGATCCCTGGGTGGCGCAGCGGTTTGGCGCCTGCCTTTGGCCCAGGGCGCGATCCTGGAGACCCGGGATCGAGTCCCACGTCGGGCTCCCGGTGCATGGAGCCTGCTTCTCCCTCTGCCTGTGTCTCTGCCTCTCTCTCTCTCTCTCTCTCTCTGTGACTATCATAAAAAAAAAAAAAAAAAAAAAAAAAAAAAAAAATCTGGAGGTAATGGTAGGGCAATTTAGGTTTTTTTTTTTTTTAAGATTTTATTTATTTATTCATGAGAGACACACAGAGAGGGGGGCGGGGCAGAGAGAGAAGCAGGCTCCATGCAGGGAGCCCTAAATCAGTGCTAAACTGCTGAGTCACCTGGGCTGCCAAATTTAGGGTTTTAAAAGCGGCAGAACAGGTCTGCCTTTTGCTCTGGTCATGATCTCAGGGTCTTGGGATGGAGCCCAAGAGACGGCTACCTGCTGGGTAGGGAGCCTGCTTCTCTCTCTGCCACTCCCTGTCCTTGTTCTCTGTCAAATAAATAAAATCTTAAAAATATATGTTAATTAAAAAAAATAAGTGGCAGAACAGAAATTGCCAAGATGATGAAGATTTAAGTAAGAAATGTGCTTTTCCTGAGAAATGGCTGTCTGCCCCTCCCCACTCTTTCATGTTTGATACAAGATCAATCTTGCAATCATTCTCTGAACTAAAAATATTTCATCAAGCTGGTCCTTTGACCCATTTCCTAACCCATATGAACAGCAACAGACTGACTGCCAAAGTTAGGAAAAGCTCTTTGGTTTTCAAATTAACGACCAGCCAGTGACAAAAAAAAAGGGAGGGGGGGATGTCACGTGACCAAGAAACAAACAGCTCCCCCAACAACTGCTATGGAAAGCAAGACAATACTGAGAATAGGAGCAAAAAGCATTTCTTTTCCACAAGTATCTTGGTCAAATAAAGTGGAAGTATATACAATATTGACAGAACTTCCTCTTTCCAGAGTAAAACATTATCCTAATTAGTATTTCTTATTTTGTCAAATGAGTAAAACTAAATTCAGTTCTTTCCTTTATACATTTTCCTGCTTCCCAAATTTCTTTTTTTTTTTTAAGATTTATTTGTTTATTTATGATAGACACAGAGAGAGAGAGAGGCAGAGACACGGGCAGAGGGAGAAGCAGGCTCCATGCCAGGAGCCCGATATGGGACTCGATCCCAGGACTCCAGGATCACGCCCAGGCCAAAGGCAGGCGCTAAACCGCTGAGCCACCCAGGGATCCCCCCAAATTTATTTATTTATTTTTAAAGATTTATTTTTATTTATTTATGATAGACACAGAGAGAGAGAGAGAGAAGCAGAGACACAGGCAGAGGGAGAAGCAGGCTCCATGCCGGGAGCCCGACACGGGACTCGATCCTGGGACTCCAGGATCGTGCCCTGGGCCAAAGGCAGGCGCGAAACCGCTGAGCCACCCAGGGATCCCTCCCAAATTTAATTCTTAACCAGAACATAGCCTATTATTTGTCACTGAACCATAAACTTGTCACTTATTGAAATACTTACCTATTAAAAAAAAAAATCCAGTATGTATAGAGAAAACCACAATCACTGGTATTCCCAGCACCCAGAATTAGACATTTTGGTATACTTGGCTTTTGTCTACCTTAGTGCCACATGTAAAATATTCATTATCCTTTTTTTTTGATGGAAAAAAAGTAGAATATTATATATAACTAAAATTGTCATTTTTCCTGACCCCCAGAGGTCACCACTGAGCTTGTTGTATATCTGCCAGTCTTTTTTTTTTTTTTTTTTCCAATAGAAACTTTCAAACGTACACCAAATCCAGCAAGAGCACTGCCTTCTAACTTCCAGGTTTACCTGGGCACAGCTGGCACATCCTGGGTATATGACCTGAGGTCACCACGACTTTACAAAGTTCCTCTTTCAGAGTATCTGTAGTCTCAGTAGACCCACTAATGTGGTTTATGTCATACACTGCTTGTATATACTTTATTTCTGACTTTCCTTTGGTTCAGACTCAGAATCCATACATGACTGATGATAAAGTGAAGAAGCCAAGACCTAAATAAAAGTTTATCCAAAATCACAAGGCTGGGCGAAGATTAGCAGTGCCAAAATATGAGCCACCAGATACCTTAACTCTGAACTTTTCCTTTCTGCTACACCTCACTGATGTCCTAACAATAAAGTTTGCCACAGACACAGTATTTCTGAATCCTGAACAGTCATGTTTTTCCCATCTTCAGTTTTATATGTAATAATTAATTCACTGCTCACTGCTTTTACAAGTTACTATATACACAACCATGTATATTTTCTTGTTTGTACTTCATTATGTTGGTTTTTGGAAATGAAAGGAAAAAACTTGAAAATTTTATTTTTGCCTGTTTTTTCTCCATAAGTTACTTTATGTTAACTTTTTTACTTTAAAAATTAAATAATTAAATGAACACATCGTCCTTATATTCTATAATGCTTGTGTTTTTGACTGTTTTACAAAGTGAATCCTCATACCAATCTGATTTACCTTATTATAGAAAACTGCTGTGAACAATTTGGTGTGACTCAGTAACATATAGTTTGGGTGGGTTTTTTCAGGACATGGATTGTTTTTACATAAATCATAATCAAGAGATAAGTAACTGCTCTGCAACTTGCTTTTTTCCCTTAACATCATACCTTATGATCTTTCCAAGTTAGTACATAGAACTCAACTGCATTTTTAAAAGTGCCATATTTTTAAATATGTGCCATACATATTCTTTTGTTTTTATTTAACCAGCCACTCTGATTGAATATTCAGGATATTTATTGTTTTTACAACAGCAAAAAATGCTTCAAAGAATAACTATATCCATCTTTGGCACTACAAGTTTCTGCAAGGTAGAGACCTAAAAAGTAGCACTGCAAGGTTAAGAGGTACCTGCATTTTAAATTTTGATAGATCTTGCTAAACTCTTTTCTTAAAATAGTCACCTACAATACACCAGAGTACCTGTTTCCCCACAACTTTCTAAAACATGTGTTATCACTCAACTAATTTTCATTATCATAATTTACATTTTTCCCTAATCACTAGGGAAACTGTCAAATGTTTACTGGTCATCTTTATTTCCTTTTCTGTGAATGCATAGTCTTGTTTTTTACCCATTTTCTATTTAGTCATGGGGGGGGGCTATGAATAATTTATATATTCCATATTTTAAAAGTTGTGCTTTGGCTATATGTTGCAAATATTTTCTTTAAACTTTTAGACTTTATGGTTTCTTTTTCATGCAAGAGCTGTCAGGTTTTATTTAACTAAATCTGCCTAACTCTACCTTTAGGCTTAGGAGTTTTAGGTCTTTTTGTGTCTTCCCCACTCAATATTATAAAAAAAAAATGCCAATAATTTAATTTTGTGTTTTAAACATTTAACTGCTCCTCTGGAACTTGCTTTTTTACCTTTGTGAAGCAGGAGTATAGCTATATTATTTTATATAATTAATTATTTGAGAGAGAGAGAGAAAGCACAAGCTGGGGGGAGGGAGAAGCAGACTCCCTACTGAGCAGGGAGCCAGAAGCTGACACTGCTGCATCCCAGGACCCTGACTGAGATCATGACCTGAGCTGAAGGCAGATGCTTAACTCAGCCACTCAGGCACCCCAATATAACAGTATTTTTCTCCAAAATATGATTGTCCCAAAACCACATGTTGATCCTTTTAATCCTCTGATTTGAATGCCACTTTTAGCATATGCTACATTATTATATCAAGAGGGATCCCTATTTTTGGTTCTTATTTGACCTATTTATCTAATTTCTCACATATCGTATATTTAAAAAAATAATCAAAGTTATTACTTGAATTTTGTAATAAGTGAATTATTTTATCTGATAGGGCGAGTTATATCAGTTTCAAAGATCATGCATGGCTTTTATTGAACATTTTTTTTTTTTTTTAAAGATTTTGTTTATTTATTCATGAGAGGCAGAGAGACACAGGCAGAGGGAGAAGCAGGCTCCACACAGGGAGCCTGATACAGGACTCGATACTGGGTCTCCAGGATCAGGCCCTGGGCTGAAGGTGGCGCTAAACTGCTGAGCCACCGGGGCTGCCCTCTTTTTTTTTTTTTTTTTTAATACTTTATTAATTAGAGAGGGAGAATGAGCACTCACAGAGGAGAGGGGCAGAGGGAGAGGGAGAAGCAGACTCCCCACTGAGCAGGGAGCCCTATGTTGCTGGATCCCACAACCCGGAGATCATGACCTAAGCTGAAGGCAGACACTTAACCATCTAAGCCATCCAGGCACCCCTGAACATTTTGTTTTCGAGATGAATTATAAAATTAATTTGTCGAGTTCCAGAAAAATTCCCATTGAGATTCTGTATTGTGATCATACTTAATCTGGATAGCACTGAACTCCTCACTCAGGAACATGATTTATCTCTCCTTTCAGTCCTCTCCTGTTTTATGGCCTTCTGTCAAGTTTTTTATTTTTATTTATACATTAATTCATCATGTTTTTATTGAGCACCTACTGTGTATTAGGCATTGGCTGTCCAAGAGCCGGGTGGGGGGACTTAGCAATGAATAAAAGGGCAAAAACCCTTGGGATGAAAATATCAGCATTCACATCTATTCATTCATTCATGCATGCATTCGTTTATTTATTTTTCAGGACTTACATTTTCTTTTTTTTGCATGGGGCTCGAACTCATGACTCTGGGATCAAGACCTGCGCTGAGCTGATATCAAGAGTTAGACGCTTAACTGAGACACCCAGGAGCTCCTGGAACTTACATTCTAATTGGGAAATGAGTGAGGGAGAAACACAAATAAATAGGAAAAATACATAGGAGAGTGGGTTGCCATTTTAAAGAGAAAGATTAGAAAAGGCTTTACTGAGAGGACATTTGCATAAAGACCTGAAGGAAACTAGAGAGCAAGCTGCATAGTAAGTGAAAGGTCCCAAAGCCGGAATGTTCCTGAGACCTGTGTGTTTGTAGCAAAGTGAGGAAGACAGTAGTAATAGGATATGAAGGGGGAAAAAAAGGGTGGAAATCAGATTAGAGTCTTGTCATGTCATATCAAATCATGTCAGAACTCATGATTTGAGACTTTTTTTGAAGTGTTTTGAAAAGAGGGATGATTTATATGAGAGGACTTATATTTTCATAAAATCACTTTATTTACTGTATTGGAAAGAGACCATGCGGGTTGGGGGTGGGGGGAACAAGAGTTGAACCTAAGAGACCAGTTAAGAGCCTACTGCAACAATACAGGCAGTAGATGATTATTTCTTTTGCTTACTGTCTTTTTTTTAAAGTAGGCTCCACCAATGTGGGGGCTTAAACTCACAACCCTGAATCAAGACTTGGGCTGATATCAAGAGTCAGATATTTGGGGATCCCTGGGTGGCTCAGCGGTTTGGCGCCTGCCTTTGGCCCAGGGCGCGATCCTGGAGTCCCGGGATCGAGTCCCACGTCAGGCTCCCGGCATGGAGCCTGCTTCTCCCTCCTCCTTTGTCTCTGCCTCTCTCTCTCTCTCTATGTCTATCATAAATAAATAAATAAATATTTAAAAAAAAAAAAAAAAAGAGTCAGATATTTAACTGACTGAGCCACCCAGGTGTTCCTTATTTTGCTTATCTTATTATATTGGCTGAAACCTTACTATGTTAGTTGGCTTAAATCAAGAATGAATATTAGTTATTAAGTAGATTTTGGGAGGTGGGGCATCTACTAGTCTTAATTTCACTGACAAATTTCCTTTTTTAAGATTTTATTTATTTATTCATGAGAGGCACAGAGAGAGAGGCAAAGACACAGACAGAGGGAGAAACAGGCTCCATACAAGGATCCTGATGTGGGACTCGATCCCGGGACTCTGGGATCACACCCTGAGCCAAAGGCAGATGCTCAACCACTGAGCCACCCAGGCGTCCAACAAATTTCCTAATGACGAACAACTCTTGCATTTCTGGGACAAATTCAACTTGTGTATAAAATTGTTTTTACCATACTTCTAGATTCAATATACTATTGTTTTATTTAGAAGTTTTGCAGTTGTCGTTCTCCTTGTCAAGTACCAGGATTATGCCAGCCTAAGAAAACAAGTGGGAAGTTTTTCTGAAGTATGTACTTAACTCAGCATGCTTTCTACTTCTATCTCCCCTGCTAACAAACACAGTGCTCCTTCTTGGCCACAGTTTCTAATTGTGACTTACCCAGGAGCAAGGCAGGGAAACTAGGACTCCAATTTTAGACCTGGAAGAGAAATGGCCTCTAGGATCATAATGCAGGAAGAATGTGGATTTGGGGCTGTATGTAGAGAGGCAACTATTCTGGTAGAAGAGTTTTTGATTCCAGTTCCAGTTCCAGAGTTTCTCACCTCTTCCTATAGGCAATCTATCTCCCTATTATTCCTTCCAGCCACACAAGGCAATAAATACATCCTTTTAACTTAAAACCTTTGAGTTAGGTTTCTGTTACTTACAACAGAAAGCATTCTTCTTAATACAAAATCAATCCCAGAAAACATTTCGGGTTGAAGCATACTAATATCTATAACTTACTTTAAGAAGCATTAAAATAAAAAAAAAAAAAAAGAAAAGAAAAGAAGCATTAAAATAGGGCAGCCCCGGTGGTGCAGCAGTTTAGCGCTGCCTGCAGCCCAGGGTGTGATCCTGGAGACCCTGGATCGAGTCCCACGTCAGGCTCTCTGCATGGAGCCTGCTTCTCCCTCTGCTTGTGACTCTGCCTCTCATTCTCTCTGTGTTTCTATGAATAAATAAAATCTTAAAAAAAAAAAGAAGCATTAAAATATAGGATGGATCGATGGATAGAGAAATGGATATATAAGGCAAATACTGCAAATACATTAAAAATGTAGACTCTAAGTATAGATACACATGAATGCCACTGAATAATTCTTTCAAATTTTCTGCATTTATGAACATTTTCATAATAAAATTCTGAGGGAAAAATCAACTGCAAGAGTAATACAAACAAGCCTTATCAGCATTAATTTGGACTTCAAGTACTGATTAAAAGGAGCTACTGTAGGACTATTAGTGTTTAAGAAACTTGGCCCTGATTTAAAGTGGCAATTATTTATCCCCCTTGCAAAACCAGAGACTTGAGGGGTGTCTGGCTGCTCAGTCAGGGGGAACACGTGACTCCTGATCTCAGGGTTGTAAATTCAAGCACCATGTTGGGTGTAGATCACTTAACACTAAAATCTTAAAAAGAAAAAGACAACCTCTGCCCCCCGACCAAAAAGAAAACTAGAACTTGGAAGAAAGGCAAAAAGAAAAAGGCAGGATGTGTAGCAAGGCAATATATGTCATTTTCCCATCAATATCTTTGCTGGAGCAATAACTTGCAATGGAAAAAACAAAGCCAACATTAAAACATGGTTAACCACTGACCATAAGTGACTCAAACTGAAAGGACACATACATACACACACAGGATATGAATGAGAAATACATTGGCATCATTAAATACTTGATGACTTTAATTTTCTCCCAGCACTTTCATGTAATTCACCAGAGCTATTAGTAATCCTAAACAATACCTTTCATTCCACATTATTACCTCCTTGTAGGAGAGACAATCAGTTACCTAATCTGTATCCATTCTCCCCTTCTTTTTCACTCACAGTACCCCAATTTTATTTGGGGCAGCGATGGCCCAGTTTCTATGCCTCTAGAGCTAACCAATGAGACATGCAGAAGCCATCATGTGGAAGCTTTTGGGGAAACTCTGAAGGCAAAGAACTGACTTTTAACTAGGAGAACTGTCCCTTCTCTTTCCACTTGCCTGACAGACATTAAGGCTGGAGTTCTTCCAACCATTTTGTGACCATGAAGCAATGGAATCCACTTGCTAAGAAAACCAAAACACACAGAAGAGGCCTGGTTCCCCCACGATGACTTTATACCAGAACTAGCCTGCTCTTAGACACCTTGTGCAAGAAAAAATAAACCCCATAGTTAAGTCATTGCTGTTAAGCATCTTTTACCAGCTGCCAAACGTAGTTCCTAACCAATAGGCCATCTTATCTAAAATGGTTAAAATTGATGTCCTGCAATTCAAATCTACACATATTTCATGAACTGGGGTTTATAAGACACTTAAACTAAATTCAAGAACTTCAGAAAATGTTATCTACCACAAATGGAAAATATTATCTGGAAGTCTGTTCACGATATTCTGGGTAACAACATCTTATTTTCCATTTTATTCCTTTTCTCCAGCTTTCTCTGAGGACTTCCTTTTTTTTTTTTATTTTTTTTTTAATTTATTTATGATAGTCACAGAGAGAGAGAGAGAGAGGCAGAGACACAGGCAGAGGGAGAAGCAGGCTCCATGCACCGGGAGCCCGATGTGGGATTCGATCCCGGGTCTCCAGGATCGCGCCCTGGGCCAAAGGCAGGCGCCAAACTGCTGCGCCACCCAGGGATCCCTCTCTGAGGACTTCCTAACACAATCTGCTCTTTATAAAGTTAGTTTCACAGGTCTTCATTCAGAAAGCATCCACAATCACTTTCCCTCATTTTTCTATTAAATGCATGCCATTTTAGTAAAAAATAAATAAATAAATAAATAAATAAATAAATGCCAAATCTTAATGCAATGTGGGATCTTGATTGGATCTTAGAGTAGAAAAAAGACGTTAGTGGGAAAACTGGGGAAATTGAAACAAGTAGTCTAGAGTTCTAAAAGCCAAGTAAACAAAAGTTTACTTAGTAAACTAAAGCACAATACCAGTATTAATTTCTTAATTTTGATAAATGTGCATGGTTACATATTAAGATGTTAATATTAGAGTAAGCTGGACAAAAGCTATATAGGAACACTCTATACCCTATTTGCAACTCATCTATAAATCTAAAATCATTTCAAAATAAGAAATTGAAAACAAAAGGCATGCCAAATGAGCTGACTTCTCCTCAAACTGGGGCGCAAAATCACAAATAAAAGTTTTAAATACCCACATTGCAAACTCTTTTTCTTTTCATTTTTTAAAACTTGCAAAAACAACAATATTTTAAGCTGTGTAACTCTGAAGGACATCTGCAACTCATTCACTCCCTTCTCTAAAAATGAGAATATCAAAGAAAAGCCCAAGAGCTATGAAATACTTTCAAGATACTATAAACTATTAATGCCACCATATTCACTAAGAGATCTCAGCACACAGTCATTCCAGACACAACTGAAAAGGCAGATACTCAGACCTCTACCTCTGGGCCAGAAATAAGACCATAATAGCCTAACTAAGCAAACCCTCTTTGCTTCTATAGGTACCACACCAAGCCCCGCTGGCCAGTATCTAAGCAAGTATATTGGAGATAAAGCTTTGCATTTTCAGATATACAAAGTCATAGTCTTGCTTTGCATTCTGAGTTTTCTTAAGGCAGGGACCATCTATACAATAGCAATAATTACTTCTGTAAATCTGTAAACCCAAAAGAGTACCATGAGTATTTGCCACTGGCCAATAAATATCACCCAAAGAGATAATTTGCCTTTGTGAGGCTTTACTGAAGTGCTCTCTGTAGAACATCACTGTCGTAAACCACTTCTCACCATCTAGCTCCCATGATTATTCTCTGAACACTCATGAAATTCAACATAGCCCACAGCTTCAACTCTATTCTCTATTCATTCAATAAATAATTAGTGCAAGCAATATTTCATAATAGCTTACAACAGCAGTTCATATTTAGTGAATGCTGTCTATGTGCCAGACATTGATCTAAGTACTAGGGCAAGCAATGTGGGAAATGGCAATAAAAAATGGTCCCAGGCGTTTGGTAATTTCCAGGGGTAACAAAGAAAAGTCCTTCCTCATGAGTCCCTTAGCAAGGAAGAAATTCCATCTGTAGATGGTAGAGAGGATCTCCAGCACAGGAACCCCTTAATCAGATTGTTTTGCTAAAGAACATCTTCCAGTGGCTTCTTAATAAAGGGTGAGTGGAAGGTCAAACTTTGAGAATTTGCATGTGTGAAGCGTCTTTATCCATCCCTCCCACCTGCTTGAGAGTATGGCTGAATTCTGGGAAGGAATCCATTTTCCTTCAGAAGGCACTGCTTCTCCACTATTTTCTAGTTTCCAATCTTTCTACAATCCCATGATTCCTGACCCTATCTATGAAATTTGTAGATATTCTTTTGACTTTATTTTTTTAAAGATTTTATTTATTTATTCATGAGAGACACAGAGAGACAGAGGCAGAGACATAGGCAGAGGGAGAAGCAGGCACCATGCAGGGAGCCGGATGTGGGACTCGATCCTGGACCCTGGGATTATGCCCTGAGCTGAAGGCAAATGCTCAACTGCTGAGCCACCCACGCGTCCCTTCTTTTGACTTTATAGCACTCAAAAATTTCATGGAGATTCCTTTTGATCTGGAAACTCATGCCCTCCGGTTTTGAGAAAATCAATCACTTAATTATTTTATTTAACTTCTTTATTTCATGTGGCTCATTTCTTCATGCCATCAAATAACACCCACTAGTCCTTCTTGTTACAAATAGCTACAAACCTCTGGGTCATTACTCAGTTCTCCACATTCCCTAAAGATTTTTAGCTTCTTGGTCACTATCTCTTTTGCTATTACTACTCCCATCTTCATTCATGATAATATCAGTAAGCACTAAGACAATCTTCCCACTATCCTTACCTCTCAGTTCCTTTACTCCTGTCTTCCAATGATGTTCTCTATCCTCCTTGAGCATCCTTCTACAATGTACACATCCAAACAGCTCAACATAGCTGAAGGAAAAGCATACAACCATTCTAACTGGGTCTCACCTTAAATTTATGACAACAAACAGTAAATGGACACTTGTAGTTGCCTGGCAATCCTAAAACATTTCCTTATTCAACTGATTTTTCCCAACTCCCCTGGATGATTTTACACCTTTCTTTGCAAACTTCTAACACCTTCTCTATTTTTCATTTTTAGCTGAAGATCTGCCTTATTTATCTGCAAATGCAAAAGTAAACAGAAGATAATTTTTACCTTCTCGCATCATCAAGCTACCAACGCACCAACATTTGGGTCTATATATTCACCACAGATGAACAGTCCACGCACTTATCTAGCCTGAGGCCAACATATCCATTGATGTCCTAGATGCCATTCCCTCACACCTCAAGGACTTCACCCCTGCAATTGTCCCTTCTTTTAATCATTAATTTTTCCCTCTGTACTCCATCATTCCCATCAACTTCAAATGTTTTAGGTGGGCTATAATGTCTGTCCACCTAAAAACAAAAAACTCAAATACCTCTACCCTTCCAATGAGAGCCCTATTACTCTGCTTTCTCTGATAGCTACAGCCCTATTGCTCTGCTCTACACCTTTGAAACATCATTTTGACTGACTATACCCACTGTCTTCAAGTCTCCCATTTTCTCTTGAACCTACTGCAACAAACCTGTTCTTGTCAAGATCATCGATAACCTCTATGTTACAAAATCTAATATTCTCTTCTTGGTCCTCACCAGCCCATCAATAGTACGTATTATTTGGCTTTCCATGACTGTCCTGGATTCTTCTCCCCTCTGAGGCAGGAAGTCACTTTCCACCAGAATTTGGAAACCACTGCTACACTGTCTTTCCAAGACAGAATATCCCAGGGCTTGGATGTTGGTCGTCTCCATCTACCTTTACTCCCAGGATCTCTACCCAGTCTCATAGATTTAAATAAAAACGTGGGAGTCATCAGCACAGTACTTCCAGTCCCAATCTTTCTGCTGAACTCCAGATTAATATATCCAAACTGTCTATTCAATCTCTCCAAAGAGATATCTGTCAGGTAACTCAAAATGAGTAAGGCCAAACCTGAACCCTATTTTCTCCACAAAACTGCTCTAATTCCAGTGCTCACAGTATCAGTAAATGGCAATTTCATTCTTCCAACAGTTGAGCTCAAAACCAACTATGCCTTCTTACATTATTGTTCCTTCAGCCCCTATTTTTACCTTGGTACTTATTTCTCAACACTCTGTATTTTGATTTGTACTGTTTTTGTCTCTTTCCACTTACAAAGGAGCTCTCTGACAGCAGTGGCCAGCTTTATTTGTCTCACAACACCTAGCACAAGTGGATATTGGATTATTTGTATAAAGAACAGTAAAACTTATTTTTTTAAAGATTTTTATTTATTTATTCATGACACAGAGAGAGAGAGACACAGGCAGAGGGAGAAGCAGGCTCCACGCAGGGAGCCTGATGTGGGACTCGATCCCCAGTCTCCAGGATCACACCCTGGGCTGAAGGCGGTGCTAAACTGCTGGGCCACCAGGGCTGCCCAGAACAGTACCATTTTAAACTGATAAACAAGTCCTGAGCAGGATCAGGTCCCTCTGCAGAAAAAAAATTTGAAGTAAGAAAGCATATTTCAGCTATTTCGACTGGCTCCTTAGTACAAACCAAGATAGTTTTTGGTAACAACTCCAAAATCTCAGTGGCTTGAAACAATGAAGGTTTACCACTTGTTCTACAAGTCAAACATAGGTCACCTGGAAGTTTGCTCTGAGTCCCAGACTGATGGATTAGTCATCACCTAGAGCACCAATAGTCATCACAACAGGGGGAAAGATAGTGGCAAATTATACACTAGAAGCTCTTCAAGTGAAGGAATACACATTATTCCTGAAGACACTAACCAAAAGGAACTCAGAAATCTATACCCAGCTTCAAGGGGGGAAGTAAGTATAATTGTACCACATGCCAAGGAAGTGGAAACCAAAAATAGCTGATGGGCAGCATTGATGACTACCACATCCTAAAAAAGCAGCTTCTGGTTCTAAGCAACATTTTAACTTCTGATCTCTATTCCTCATCTGTAAAAATGAACTCTATGGCTAGAAGGGAACCACACACTAGCAAAGTACTATCTATGGGTCTTTAGGAATGTAACTTCACCAGTTAGGCCTGCCTCTTTCATCACTCAGGAGTCAGAGTGCTGCAAAGAATCCAAATATGGGTGACAGGAAAGTGCTGAGCCCATACCTGCCATTCAATGTCAAAGACAGGAAAAGGCTTGAATGGGTAAGAAAAGCATGTTCAGTTATACAGAAGTAGGGTAAAGAAGAACCTCTACTCAATTTCTTTTATCAAAGGTATATAGAACAGCCAAGCTTTGGGGTTCCTTACACTACCCCTTGTCTGAAGACCAACAAGTTTCACTCACACCACTTGTTTTAAGATTCAGAGTTTATGATTAATAAAGTTAGCCAACATTCATCTAACATAAAAACACTATTTTAAAAAATGCTGTGTACTGCCATGCTCCTAGGAACAAAGAAGGCAGCAGTTATTTTAGAGATGGATTTCACTGGGAAGTTTTTCTCCTAAAAGTTTCAAAGACTCAAGATTCTTAAGCTTAAAATGATCTGGGATGAACCCCAAGTCTACCTAGAGCTTAGATTTAATGGATGGCTGCTCCAAATTCCAAAGTATCCCGTGCAGGGGCACCTGGCTAGCTCAGTCCGTAGAGCACGTAATTCTAGATCTCAGGGTCTTGAGCTCAAGCCTCACATTGGGCATGGAGCCTACTTAAAAAAAAAAGAAAAAAGAAGTATCTTGTGCAGTTTCTACCCTGTACAAAGTTCAAATATTTTCTAACAGTGAAAGTGGCTGCCAGAAATGTTAGGACAGATTGGAGATGGTTACCATAGGCAGCTAAACACTTGGAACACAAGGAATTCCACTGAAGAGCAGAGCAGGAGTTCAATGTCATCTGCTAAATTAGAAGCAAATTAGGACCCTCAAGTACAACCATGGGTATATAGCCCTATCTCCCCCAACCTTTATTCATTCAACAAACAGAGGTGGAGGAAGGAAGGTCAGGAAGTAATAGACAGGATTTTAAGATTTAGTTCTTGCTCTCCATGAATTTGTTCTTGTTAAAAACAAAAACAAAAAAACAGATTGGCAAGCAGAAAGTTAAAAATACAACGCCTTAAGTACCCTAACAAGGATACAAGAAAAGCCATTTTAACGTGTAAGTTAACAACCTCCTTTCAAGGAAACAACATATCTGCTTTGCTAAGTTGCTAAAATAGCGAAAAAGCAAAACAAAACAAAAACCCTCTTCTGTTTTAATGACAGTTTAGCAGCCCCAAAGCCCATTTTTCTCTCTCTCTCTCTCCTTTCTTCCCTCCCAACAATCTCTGCCACAAATGCTCCTTCATTCCAACCTCCACACTCAGCTGGCGGCCCCAGAACAGCTCCATCGCAAACAATGCCCAGACTATCAAGGTCAGGCCCAAAGGCACTGGGAGCAGAAATCGGAAACGGGTCTTCCTATAACCAAAGGCGCGGGGACCCTCCCCATTATGACCCTCCCCGCACCGAGGCACCCAGTGGCTCTGTCTTTGGCCTCAAGAACGCAGGGTCCACCAATTCCTCAGGGGATTGGGGTTTGCCAGTTTCGGGGGTTCTGGGCCTCTTTATCCTATTCATCCAGTTAGTTGTCTCTCCTGCGCCTCCCCCCCAACCTGAGCTTCCTATTGTGGAATGAGGGAGCGTCGCGATGCAGGCTGGGGCACAGGGAGGTGGGGGAACACGCAATAGGGAAGATGCTGTCAGCCTGTCTGTATGTAGGGGCGGGAGGGGGGCACTCTTTAGGGATGCTGCTGTCAAGGGGAAAGGCTCTAGAGGAGACCTACTGTGAGGTATTATAAGTAAAACGTCTCTGGGGAAACTCATTTGGGGGTTTTCTACCCAAGGCAGCTATTGTAGGGGGGCTCTCCACAGATAGCCGTTTCTGGGGGAAATATTCTAAGAGGGAGGGAAGGGATTTACGCATAGAGAACCCACTGCAGAGGTTCTCCATGCGGGAATCTTTCCTGGGAGAAACCTACGGGGATGAGGATGTCATAGTAGGGGGTCTCCACGGAGTCGCTGTGGAGCTGTCTACAGGGGAGCCATTGTGGGAGCCGCTACCCAGGGCGCAGTTCCCGGGGAAACGTCCCTTAGGCAGCCGTTCAGGGCAAACCGTCCGCAAGGAAGCCATGTCGGACCACGCCCTGCGGCGGGAGGCGTCGCCGGACCCCAACAGCCCGCAACCCCCGGCCCGGCCGCCCCTCTGTGGCCTCGGCCCCGCGTACCTGACGGAGGGCGACCCGCGGCCGGGGCCGCCCAGGGACCGAGCGCGAGGCAGCCCCAGCCGCTGCGGGGGGTACACGTCCATGGCGGAGGAGGACGCTGCCGCTGCGAGGGTCGTTCAGGCCCGCCGGGCAGCTCCAGGCCCGCTGCGGCCGGGCGGGGCGGCGGGGCGGCGGGGCGTACCGGGTGGGCGGGGGGCGCGGCGCGCGGGGGCACGTCGGAGGCGGGGGTGGGGCCCGACGCGCGCCTGGAGCGCGGACGGGGGCGTCGGGACCCGCTGGGATGGGGGTGGGCGCACCGCCGCAGGGCCGCGCCCTCCTTAAGCTGCGACGCAGCTGGGCCGGAGGTCGGGAGCGCTGGTCCCCAGGGTGAGGGCTTGCACGCCGCGGCTCCGCCCTGTCCTCAGACCCCGCATCATGGAGCGGGGCTCTCTGCGGCGCCCCCAGCCACGCACGCGGACGCGCCCGGGGGCGGGGCTTTTGTCCGCCCGCCCCGCCCTGCCGGCTTCGGCCTCCAACGAAGCCTTCCGCTGCGGCTGCTGGGTCCCGGGACTCTGCGGGGACCTGAGAACCTCCCGCGTTCCCGGCTCGCTTCCCCAGATGTCCCAGGCGTGGGTGCCTGGCTGTTCTTTCTTCACCCCCTGCTAATCAGCTGCGCACCCTCCCTTCCAACATCCGGCCGACTCCTAGTCGACCCCAGGTTAGCACTGCGCGCACACATGCGCAGGGCTGGGGCGTCAGGGGCTCAAGGGTTTCCAGAGGATCCCTGTCCTTTACAGGTCACATCCTGGTGCGACCTGTTTCCGACATCAGGGTCTTGCACAAATGGCCTAATCCAACCGAGGCTTAGTCTTTTCGTGTGTAAAATGGGGGAAATACGTAATTTTTAGGGTCATTAGGAGTTTCGCTTAGGCGGGGACGTATTTTGATTTTGTCTTGTGTCGCATATTGACCTTGTCAAGGTGCCTTACGTGCCCCGTATTGACCTTTTTGCAATCAAATACAAAAATATGGAGCTATTTTTCCGCCAAGGTAATCTGAGTTTAAGTCACTTAAATGGCAACACTAGTTGAAATATTCTACCTCCGCAACTAAAAAGATCTGGATAATTCCTATGGTTCCTCCAGCAGGTTTAGCTGAGGGGGAAAAAAAAGACTAGAAATTAAAAGTACCTATTATTCATTTTCAAAAAAGGGCTTTTCTTGGCTCAAGTTTCAAGTCATGAACAAGTAACCACCATTATTTAGAGATAAATTCGCATCAAAACACAAGGGCTGAAAATCAGCCAATCAGCGACAGTTTCACTCCAGTGGCTATGCTTCCGAAAATCAGCCAGTCAACAACAACCTCACTCCAGTAACTATGCTTCTTCAAGTTAGTAAATCAATGACAGCTCCAAGCTTCTGAAAGTCAGCCAATCATTGACAGCTCCACGCTTTTAGACAACAGCCAATCAGCAAGTGCCTCGCTCCGGTGACCAGGCTTCAGAAGTTAGCCGGGTGTTCAGCAGCCTTGGTGACCACACTAACGGAGCTGGAAGTTGGTGGGTAGAGAGCTGGATGCTCGCGTTTCTGAAATACCTCCTATCCCCCAACGCAAGGCTTCTGAAAACATTATGTAAGATCAGCTCTGCCTTTGTTCAACGAGACTGTGGACTGTGCCTTACAAATACAGCTCTCCTTTGCAGGCAAGAGAAATTCATCTTTTTCTGCATTAAGATAACTGAGTTCAATTTTTTTTAAATCTGAAGTGTGCAATCCTTTAAGATTCAGCTCCCAGCTACCATTAGTTATGAGTTTGGACTTGAGTTTGGACTCAATCTCCGCAGTGAGATTTATCAAATACTACCTTTTCAAGTCTTGGGATGGTTGCTGTTTTTTAGTTTTCTTTATAAAGATTTTATTTTAAACAAATCTCTATATCCAACATGAGGGCCCAGACCCACAACCTGGAGTCTCATGCTCCACTGACCCAACCAGGTGCCCCCAGTTTATTTTTTGCAGTTCTGTGGGTATGTTCACAAAGTTGTACAGTCACCTCAGCCAATTTTAGAACATTTTCATCACCCCAACAAGAAAACCTACACCTTTTATAAAAGCAGCCATTCCCCCATTTCTCTCCAATGATCCTAGCCTTAGGCAACCATTAATCTTTCTCTCTATGGATTTGCCCATTCTCAACATTTCCTATAAACTGAGCCATACAGTATAGGTCCTTTGTGCCTGACTTACTTCACTTAGCATAATGTTTGCAAGGTTCATCCATGTTGTAACATGTATTAGGATTTCACTTTTTTTTTTTTTTTTTTTTTTTTAGGATTTCACTTTTATGGTCAAATAATACTTCACTGCATAGATAAATCGCATCTTTCGTATCCACTTACCAGTTAATGTACATTTGTTTTTTCCCACATTTTTACTATTTTTTAGCTAATGCTGCTATGAACATTAGCGTACAAGTTCTAGTGTGGACATAGATTTTCAGTTCTCATGGTTATATTATGTAGGCATAAAATTACTGGGTCATGTTAACTAACCTTTTGAGAATCTTCCAAAGTACTTTTCAAAGTAGCTGCACCATTTACATTTTTACCAGCAATACATATGAGTTCCAATTTCTATAAATCCTCTCCACTACTTGTCTTTTTGATTGATTCTAGCCATCTTAGTGGGTGTGAAGTGGAATCTCATTGTGGTTTTTTTTTTTAAGATTTTATTTATTCATGAGAGGGAAAGAGAGAGGCAGAGACACAGGCAGATGGAGAAGCAGGCTCCATGCAGGGAGCCTGATGTGGGACTCAATACTAGGTCTCCAGGATCAGGCCCCTGACTGAAGGCGGCGCTAAACCGCTGAACCACCAGGGCTGCCCTCATTGTGGTTTTGATCTGCATTTCTCTGATAGCTAATGATATTGAGAATCTTTTCATCTACTTATTAGTCATTTGTACATCTTTTTGGATAAATGTTTGTTTAGATCTTCTGGCCATTTTATTGCCTTATTTTTCTTTTTATTAAGTTGTAATAGTTCTTTATATATTCTAGATACAAGTCCCTTATCAGCTATATGATTTACAAAAAATTCTTCCGTTCTGTGGACTGTGTTCTCACACTCCTAATAGTGTCCTTTAAAGAAAAAAAATTTTAATTTATGATATGCAATATATATGTGTGTGTGTATGTATATGTGTGTGTGTGTGTGTGTGTATATATATATATATATATATATATATATATATATATATATTTAAGTAGGCTCCAATGTGGGGCCTGACTTCACAACCCTGAGCTCAAGACGAGCTGAGATCAAGAGTTGGACACCCAACACGAGGCTCCTGGGTGGCTTAGTCAGTTAAGCGTCGGTCTTTGGCTCAGGTTGTGATCCTGGGGTCCTGGGATTAAGTCTCACATTGGGAATCCCTGCTCAGCAGAGACCTGCTTCTCCCTCTCCCTCTGTTTGTGCTCTCTTGTGTGTGCTCTCTGTCAAATTTTTAAAACTTAAAAAAAAAAAAAGAATTGGACACCCAACAGACTGAGCCATTCAGGCACCCCTCCATTTTTTCTTTTTGTTGCTTATATTTTGAGGTCATATCTAAGAAACCATTGCCTAATTCCAGGTCATGAGAATTTACCCCCACATTTTCTTCTAAGAAGTTAACAGTTTGGGCTCTTAAATGTAGGCATTTGGTACATTTTGAGTTAATTTTTGTATGTCATGTGAGGCAGGGGTCCAACTTCATTCTTTTGCATGTGGTTATCCAGTTCTCTCAGCACCATTTCTTGAACAGACTGTTCTTTTCCCATTGAATGGTCTTGGCACTCTTGTTAAAAATCAATTGTTACTTCTTTTTTACTTGTGTACATTTGAATCCCAAAATGCAAGTGTGAAATTCATGATGAATTTTCTGAACAGGGAACATTTATTAAATGCAGAAAAAGTGCTTTTGAAGCTATATGTGCAGTATGTTAAGTGTTTTTTTTAATTTTTTTTAAATTTTTATTTATTTATGATAGTCACAGAGAGAGAGAGAGAGGCAGAGACACAGGCGGAGGGAGAAGCAGGCCCCATGCACCGGGAGCCTGATGTGGGATTCGATCACGGGTCTCCAGGATCGCGCCCTGGGCCAAAGGCAGGTGCCAAACCACTGCGCCACCCAGGGATCCCTAAGTGTTCATTCAATATTGAAAGTGATGGAGGGGCGCCTGCCTGACTCAGTTGATAGAGTATGCAACTCTTGATCTCAGGGTCAGTACCACATTGGATGTAGAGATTACTTAAAAGTAAAATGTTAGGGGTGCCTGGGTGGCACAGTCGGTTGAGTGTCTGTTGGTTTTGGCTCAGATCATGATCTCAGGATCATGGGATCAAACCCCACGTAGGGCTTGGTGCTCAGTTTGGAATCTGCTTGAGATTCTCTCTTTCCCCTTCCCTGTTCCTCCCATTTGTGTGCATGATCTCTCCTCTGGAATAAATAAATCTTTATGATAAAATAAAATAAAATTGTAAAATGGTGAAAAGTCAGATATAAACTAGCATATACTAACAGTTAAGCATAAAAGATATGATTTCTTTAACTTGTATCAAAGAAAGTGACAAAATAACAATTTTTAAAAAGTTTTTATTTAAGTTTTCAGTTAACATACAAGTGTAATATTAGTTTCAGGTGTCCAATATAGGAATTTAATACTTCCATACAATTTATTAATTAAGAGAAATTCAGATGAATATGATAAAATAATCTTTAATTAAGAGAAATTCAGATGAATATGATAAAAAATCCAAACAATTTTTTAATTAAGAGAAATTCAGATGATTATGATAAAATAATCATAGAAGTTATAATGGCTTCCCACACTGCATACTGCCATCAGTCTTTCGGCTCAAATGACTGAATGTACTGCTACCAGAAGTATTTTCTAATTCCAAAACAGTAAGCAAGATTTCAAATGCCAGGACAAAATCTACTGCAATAAAAATGTGAGAACTCCATTATCAGAGCTCTAAATGCTTCATCTTTTTACAGCAGCATCATGAATGCAAGTAATGACAGTGTAGTAGAATTTTCCCTTTGTGCAATATTCTTCTTGTGAAAAGGCTCACTTGTAAGGCTCTTTTGAGTAAAATCCCTCCCAGATAAGACTTCAGAAACAAGAGCAAATTTTTGTAGACTCTCTTGCTGAGTTAGGTGTTAATGAGGAAAATAGTACTGCTTTTGGTGGAAATAATACAAATAGAGATGTTGGTAGATGTTTACAAGAAGTGCAGATGTTGTTTATTCAAAGTGGAAAGTAAAGCACGAATGACTCTATGGAAGCTGTTGGCTGTCCTGCTCATATTATACATGAGGCTGCTCAGATGGCAGCTCATGTCCTTCCATTACTTTGATGTAATTGTCATGATCTTGTTCTCTTCTCTCAGCATTTTTATTTTTTTTTTAATTTTTTTTTACTTATTTATGATAGTCACAGAGAGAGAGAGAGAGAGGCAGAGACACAGTCAGAGGGAGAAGCAGGCTCCATGACCGGGAGCCCGATGTGGGATTCGATCCCGGGTCTCCAGGATCGTGCCCTGGGCCAAAGGCAGGCGCCAAACCGCTGCGCCACCCAGGGATCCCTCTCTCAGCATTTTTATAATTCAAACTGAACAATTAAGGGATTTTTGTGATTTTTTTGTATATTTTTTATTGGAGTTCAATTTGCCAACATATAGTATAACACCCAGTGCTCATCCCGTCAAGTGCCCCCCTCAGTGCCCGTCACCCAGTCACCCCATCCCCCCGCCCACCTCCTCTTCCACTACCCCTTGTTTGTTTCCCAGAGTTAGGAGTCTCTCATGTTCTGTCAAGGGATTTTTGTGATTTTGCTGGCATTCAGTATTCTTCATTTCTCTTGTTAGAACCCTTTAACAGATGGAATTGAGAGAATCCTCCATTTGTTTGAAGCACTGGAATTGCACTTTAATTTTTTTAAAAGCCCCCAAAATTCTTATTGATTTTAGAAATAATACTTTAAGATAAACCAATTTATTTTTTGTTTGTAGTTCACAATAGCTCCTTAGCAATAGGATTATGCAAACTGAAAGAAAAGTATTACATTGCTGCACCCCATTGCTTAAGGGAACTGTTGAATGTATGAAAGGAGTGACTGATGAAGCAAAAGCTATCCCTTTAAGTATCAAGACTGTGCTTAAAAGAGACATGAAAAGGAAGAGAAATTCTGACTAGACGTGGAAATTCTTTTAGCACTTGTCATGACTGCCTTTTGAAATGGATTTAATCTCATGAGGAATTTGATTCTTTTACAGGGATATTGTTTAATATTCACACCTGACAGCATGGAAACAAGTGGAATCATCATGTATAGTATTGCGGAAGAAAGGAATAGAAATTCATTACAATGTTGTTTTTTTGTCAGTGGACAATGTTTTAAAAAGTTCTTGATTGGGGTGCCTGGGTGGTGCAGTCTCAACTCTTGGTTTCATCTCAGATCTTGATCTCAGGGCTGTGAGATCCAGCCCCACATTGGGCTCTACGCTCAGCACAGTCTGCTTAAAACTCTCTTTCCCTCTGTCTCCCCCCACAATAAATACATAAATAATAAATAAATATTTTTTAAAAAGTTATTGACTAAGAGATGCAAAATAATGCTGAAGAATGGAAAAGCAAGTCATGCCATGAAAGTTGGTATCTGCTTCAACAAACCAGATTTGAAGAACAATTTTCAAGGTTGTTAACTTCATCCTAGTACATGTTCAGTATACTGGCTCATAATGCTAATATTAAGCATGTATTCTCATTAATGAATGGTCAATAGACAAAAGAACTAAGGAAGTTATATGTGAACATTGTAGAAGCTATGATATAAAGAAAATGAATATAGATTATATCTGCAAGGAATTTCATAAGCAAATTCAACAAAACAAGGAACTATTAAAAAGAACCAAAAGATCAGAAAAATACTTGAAAGAAGTATATAACTTATTTTTATTTCCTTTAAATAACAAGTACCTCTTAGTATATATCCTGTGCAATAGTTTTATATCAATGTACATATGCATAAACAATTAGATATAATTCACATTTAACAGGGCTCCCTGTTTTTTTTAATTGCTAAATCTGGCAACCCTTCTCATGGATGATCTGAAGTACTGTATGAAATCCATTTAATGAGGGTCTTTTGAAAGCTTTATTCCCAATAATCTTTTTTTATGGAGGTACAATTTCCCTAGAATAAAATGGATAATACACAGTCCTTTGATTTTTGACTAATGTATAAGGTTGTAAATCATTGCTCCCTAGTCAGGATACAGAACATTTCCATGACGACAGAAAGTTCCCTGGGGCCTCTTTGTAGTCAAATCCCCAACCCTGGCCCCAGACAACCACTGATAGATCCTAATGGCCATAGAGTAGTTTTGTCTTCTTTTGAAATTTATATAAATGGAGTAAGCATCATGATTTGAGATTGATTCACCTTGTTGTATATATCATTAGATTATTACTTTTTACTGATGAGTAGTATTCCATAGTTTGGATGTAACAATGTATCCATTTACTGGTTGATAGATATTTGAGTTATTTCTGGTTTGGGGAAATGATATATAAACTATAAACATTCATGTTAAGTCTTTGTGGGACCATATGTTTTATTTTGCTTAGGTAAATACTTAGGAGTGGAATTGCTGCATCATATGGTCCATGTATATTTATTTATCTATTAAAAAACCATCAAACAGTTTTCCAAAGTGGTTGTGCCATTTTACACTCTCACCAGTAGTGTATGACAATTGCAGTTGCTCTATATCCTCACTAACACTTAGCAGTGTCAATCTTTAATTTTAGCCATCCTCCTTGGTATGCAGTGGTTCCCATTTCAGTTTTAATTTGCATTTTCCCCTAATAATTAATGATGTTGGGCACTTTTTCATGTTCTTATTTACTTGCTGAATATCTTTAGTTATTAAGTGCCTTTCAAGTATTTTGCCCACTTTTAAAAACTGGGTTGTTTGTTGCTGAGGTAAAGGAATTCTGTATGTATTTTGGATATGTATCATTTCTTGTATGTACCAACTTGCCAGCATCAGGAAAGATGCTCCGTGGTGGTCACGTGGTTAGGATGCATTGGGAACGGTTTCTCCCAGTTGGGAATTGCATTTTCACTTTCTTAAGGGTGTCTTTTGTGGAGCAGAATGTTTTAATGAAGTTTAATCTTTTTTCACTTATTTAATTGGTGAATGTGGCTGGCTATGGTGTCTGGGAGTACGGGAACAGGGTGAGGTGGGAAGGCCTGGACCAGCTAAGAGACCTTGTTTGGATATGATTCCCTTTTCCCTCAATGCCTCAAATCACAATCCTGAAGAAGCAAAGTAATAAAAGTTTGAACAGATTAAATTTTGAAGGTTTTTTAGTAAGGTGATTTCATAACTGCCTATGGTGGTCTGGAAGGCTTCTCAGAAGAAGTGACATTTGTGCAGGAGTCCAAAGGATGAGTGATAATACAGAGCTATTATTTGAAAACACAGTGTTCTAAGCACCTTTCATAAAAACCTTTGTGGTAGCCAACCTCCAAGATGGCCTCCAAAGATCCTCAGCTCCTGTATTCAACCTTTGTATAGTCTTCTCCCACACTGAATCATTTTTGGCCTATGACCAATAGAGTATGGCAGAAGTCACACTGTGTGACTTCCAAAGCTTGGTCGTAAAGGGTATATACCCCTGTTCTAGAGAGAGGCAGCTGTTATTCTGTGAGGACACTCAAGAAGCTCTTTTAAGGGGCGCTTAGGAGGCTCAACTGGTTAAGCATCTGACTTCAGCTCAGGACAGAATCCTGACCTGAGGGATCATGGAGCCTCCTTCTTTCTTTCCCTCTGCCCCTTCCCCCAGTGCACACTCTATCTCAAATAAATACAGTATTAAAAAAAAAAAAAAAAAAGCTCTATTAAGAGACCTGTATGGTGAGAAACTGAGACCTCCTGTCAACCCAGTACCAACTTGCCAGTCATGTGACTGTTATCTTGGAACCACATCTTTCAGTATGTGAAACAGACGACTGACTACAGCCTCCACTGACATCCTGACTGCAGCCTCAGAGACCCAGTGGTAGAAACAATCTACTAAGCTGCTCCTGGATTCCTGACCCACAAAAATTACTTCAGGTAATAAATGTTTTGTTTTTGTTGTTGTTACAAGTCACTGCAGTTGCGGGAATTTGTAATGCAACAACAAGTAACTAACATATCTCACTCTAGTTCTAAAAGGTAAGAATTAGGGATATTTCCTATGCAAATAAGGAAACTGAGTTTCAGAAAGGTTAAGTGACTTGCCAAGTAAGTATCAGAGCAGGTTTTTCCCTTGACAAATAATTTACATTTCCATGGAGAAACAATGAAGAAAAATATCACAGCTCAGATAGCAAATCTCCTTAGCCCTCCTTGAACTTTTTATTTTTTTAGGATTTTATTTATTGATTTTAGAGAAAGAGAACGAGCATGGGGCAGAGGTGGGAGAGGGCCAGAGGGGGGAGAGAGAATCTTCAAGCTGACTTTGCACTGAGCATAGCGCTGATGCAGGGCTGGATCTCATGAACCCTGAGGCCATGACCTGAGCCCAAACCAGCTCAACCAATGAGCCACCCAGGTGCCCCAAACCTCTTTTATTTTCCCCCAGTGTTCCATCATCTTCTCTCACAAACCCTCAGGCCTGCCCAACTTCTCCATATCCTGTCATCTGAGAGTGTTCACTAAGGAAAACAAATGCTGACTACAGGAGAACTGAGTTTTGAACGGTGCCTGGGTGGCTCAGCAGTTGAGCCTATGCCTTTGGCTCAGGGAGTGATCCTGGAGTCCCAGGATTGAGTCCCACATCGGACTTCCTGCATGGAGCCTGCTGCTTCCTCTGCCTATGTCTCTGCCTCTCTGTGTGTCTCTCATGAATTAAATAAATAAAATCTTAAAAAAAAAAAAAAAAACTGCATTCTGATTCTAGCTCCATCTTTCCACAAGGCCTATTTCCTAATCACTGTTTTCTAGAAAGGGTTTCTAGGAAGAGAATAAGGGATGGGCATTAGAGGCAGAGAAAACAACAAATGCAAGGAAGTGAGAGTTTGACGGAAATGTCAACTTCTGAGGGGACAGATGGACAGTGGCTCACTGTGGCTAGAGATAAACTTCCAGGAAAAAGAGGTGGTGGGGTGAAGCAGGAAAGCAGAAATATGGAGAAACCTATACTCCATGCCAGCAATTTTGGATTTCTCTACAGTAAAAGACTTTAGGTAGGATAAAGACATGCTGTTTTCTGAGTTTTCAAAAGACCCTCTGGTGGTTTAGCAGACACTGTTGATGTTCCTTGGTACTTACCCTTCCATGTGGGCTAGAGGCCCTCAAATCATGACTGACAGGAGTTGATAGATGAATACCTTGAGTTCTCACTCCTTAGATAGAATGATTCCGAGGCACACACTCTACAGTGTTTCTCACGGTTCCCCAGTTGCATTAAGGATCAGTTGCCCACAGTGATAACTTGCTTAAGAATGTGCACTTCATTGGCTGCTTTGCTTGCTCTGAATCTTCCCAACCCTCCAGCTGGGTTTTCCTGGGATTACCTCCCCCCCCCCCACCACACACACACTCAAAACAGGTACTTGCACTCAAATTTTTATCTCAGGATTTACTTCTGAGCAAAGGGAAAAGGAGGACTACAAAATGAAATAGATAGATTAAGAGGTAATATATTGAATCCTTATTCAAATACTCGTTAAAATGGTGACTTTTCCCAAATTACTCTAGAAGTTAAATGCAATTTCCAACAAAATCCTAACAGGGTATTTTTAATGGAATGTAACTGATCCCTATGGTCATTAATAGCAAAGTTGGTTATGGAAAAGAAGAACAAGGAGAGGGAACTTTCCCTAACAAATCCAAGTAGTTGGATTTGTTATAAAGCTGTTTGTAGTTAAAATTTACTCTAAAGCAAAAAAAAAAAAAAAAAGATTTACCCTAAAGCTGTCATAATGGCATTGGGAGGGGCAAACAGATCTAACATATATGAGACCTCACTGTATAATAAATGGGGCATTACAAAGCATGGGGGAATTGGTAGACTATTCAGTAAGCAGTACTGAACAACTGTCTACCTATGTGAAAAGAATTAAATCTCTATGTGATACACATATTAAATCTGTGTAATATACAAAGTAAACTGCAGATAATTTAAATATGAAAAACTGAAACTTAAAATTATTAGAAAATATCTTTATAACTCAGGGAAAGGGAAGGATTTCTTAACAAGACAAAAGTCAGAAATCTAAAGAAAAGGCAGACATATCTGATTAAATTAAAATTTAAGACACATGTATAACACATGGTATAGTCAACCAAATTATCCATCTATACTATAACATGGATGTAACTTGAAAGCGTTTTGCTAAGTGAATGATGCCAGTTGCAAAACACTGCACATTGTATGACTGCATTTTTTTCCCAAAAGATTTATTTATTTGAGAGAGAGAGAGAGAGAGAGAGAGCATAAGCGAGAGGAGGGGCAGAGAAAGAAGCAAACTTCCCGCTAAGTGGGGAGCCCCACATGGGGCTGGATCCTAGGACCTTGAGATCATGACCTGAGCTGAAATCAAGAGTCAGATGTTTAACTGACTAAGCCACCCAGGCGCCCCTGTATGATTCCATTTTTATGAAAGGCTCGAAGTAAGCAAATCTATAGAGACAGAAGGTAAATTAATAGTTGCTAGGGGCTAGGAGGAGAGGGAGAATGAACAGTCACTGCTAATAAGTACAGGATTTCTTTTAGGGATGATGAACATACTCTAAAATTAGATTGTGGTGATGGTTGCACAACTCTGTGATTATAACTAAAACCCAATGAATTGTACACTTCAAATGGATGAATTCTATGGTATGTGAATTATTTCTGAATAAAACTTTTTTTTAAAGGCAAGACACACACTGGGAGAAAGTATTTGCAATTAATACTACTGACAAATTATATCTAATCTAAAAAGCAATAAAAATGACTGGGCAGCCCGGGTGGCTCAGCGGTTTAGCACCGCCTTCAGCCCAGGGTGTGATCCTGGAGACCCGGGATCGAGTCTCACGTCAGGCTCCCTGCATGGAGCCTGCTTCTCCCTCTGCCTGTGTCTGTGCCTCTCTCTCTGTGTCTCTCATGAATAAATAAATAAAATATTAAAAAAAATAAAATAAAATAAATAAAAATGACAAGCCACCCAAATATAAAGATGCACAAAGAATTGGCAATTCAAAGATGCAGAAACTCATTAAACATACAAAAGTAGGCTCAGCATCATTAGGAATGAGGAAAATAAAATAAATAAGAAAATAAGAAAATTAAAATAATGAGATAACATTACACCCATTAATTTGGAAAACTATTTTTTTTTGGGAAACAATATTTAAAAGCTTGACATTATTTAGTGTTGCCAGGATATGGAAAAATGAAAACTCTCATACACTTTTGGTGGGGGTCTAAACTGATATACCCACCTTGGACAGTAATTTAATAATATCTAGTAAAGTAGAAGATGCATCCCGATAAGTACATCCCGATAAGCCAGCAATTTCACATCCAAATAAACTTTTTTTTAGGTTCATTTTTTTTTTTTAGTAATCTCTATACTCAATGTGGGGCTTGAACCACAACCCCCAGATCAAGAACCACATGCTCTTCCCACTGAGCCAGCCAGGCACCCCTTAAGAAACTCTTTCACATGGGAACACATGAAGTAAATCCAAAGATGTTTACGGCACACTGTTTGTAATAGTAAAATGTGGAACAAGGGATTTAATATCCAGCAACAGGAGACCAAATGTGAAATATATATAAATCAAGTGTGGAATATTCATTCACTGTTATATACTTAAATGAATATGAATAAGTCTCAGAAATACAGGGATGCCTAGGTGGCTCAGCGGTTAACTGTCTGCCTTCAGCCTGGAGTGTGATCCTGGAGTCATGGGATCGAATCCCACATCAGGCTCCCCGCATTGAGCCTGCTTCTCCCTCTGCCTGTGTCTCTACCACAAGGGAACTATATATATAAATAGATATAGAACTATATCTGTAAATTCCAAAAAACTGTATCTATATCTTGGATATAGAACTATATCTATCTATACACACACACATAAATGGATTATTATGAGGAATTTGTTCATGCAATTGTAGAGGCTAAGAAGTCTCATGGGCCACCTGTCTAAACTAGAGACAGGAAACCTAGTAGTGTAGTTTCAGTTTGAGTCTGAGGCTTGAGAACCAGGAATCCTGATGGCATGAAAATTCCAGTCTCAGAGCAGAAGACTGATGTCCTAACTCATTCAGTCAGGTAGAAGAAATTCTTCATCTTTTGTTTTATTCGGGCTCTCAATGGATTGGCTTATGCCCACCCACATTGGGGAGGGCAATCTTTACTCAGTCTACTGATTAAAATGTTAATCTCATCCAGAAACACTCTCACAGACACATCTAGAAGTATAATTTAACCAAGTATCTGGGCAGCCTGTGACCCAGTCTAGTTGACACATAAAATTAATGATCACAATACCATTGATGTAAATTAAAATAAACATACCTGAATTGATACTATGTATATTGCAGCAAAAGTATAAAATCATGATAGTTGTGGGGTGCCTGGCTGACTCATTCTGGAGAGCATATGACTCTTGGTGTAGAGCCTACAATAAACAAATAAGTCCTAGTATTAAACAAAAAAGCATGATAGTTGCTATTTCTGAGACTAGGGAAGGTAAACTTGGTGGATACATCTTCATCTACAATGTTGTATTTCTTTAAAAGAAAATTTGATTTAAATATGAAAAAAATATATATTTGTCCATTTAGGTGATTGGTACCCAGGTATTTATTATATAAATCTTTGTTTTTACCGAACACTTCAGCCTGAAAATATAAACTCCCTACAGAAAACGAACAAATGATACAAACAGGCGGTTTACAAAGGAAGAAATACAAATAGCTAAAAAAAACCCACCAAAAACAAAAGATGAAAACATATTCAACCTGACCAGAAACCAGGAAAGGAAAATTAAAACAAGAAGATGGATTTCGCTTATAAAATTAACTCATCCTTAAAAAAAAAAAAAAAAAAAAAAAAAAAAAAAAACCAGTATGGAGAAATGAATTTTCTGATGCCTGCTGAATGGAGTGTAAATGGGCACAATCTTACTGGAGGGTGCTTTGGCAAAATATATGTAGCAGGTTCTCAGATCCATTTTCAATTTGGCTTGAATGTTAGACTAGGGTTACAATATGCTGTGAATAAGTTTTAACCTGTAAAAGTTACCCTGTAAAAGTTAGAAGTACTGAAACAGTAGTTTAACCTGGGTAGAAGATTCTATCTTCCTATATTGAAGGTGTGGTAGCTGTAGGTCATGGCAGTCTAAGGAACCAGGGCCCCTTCTAAGTTGCGGTTCTGCGGCATTCATTTCTCAGGTCACCTTATGGTGTCTAATGGCTGTGTCAGTACCAGCCATCAAATGTGCATTCAAGGGCGCCTGAGTGGCTCAAGTTAGTTAAGTAGCTGCCTTTGGCTCAGGTCAGGATCCCAGAGAGCTGGGACTGAGCCCTGCATCAGGTTCCCTGCTCAGTAGGGAGTCTGCTTCTCTGTCTACCCTTCTTGCCTGCTCATGTTCTCTCTCTCTCACGCTCATTCACTGTCTCTCATAAAAAAAACAAAAAGCCCAAACTTCAAATATGCATCCAATCCAGCAGAGTGGAGGGAAGGACAAAAAGGAGCAAAGGGTGACACCAGCTCTCTTTTCAGGAAGCTTCCATATGACAGTTTGCTTTCATGTGATGTCCAGAACCTAGTTATATGGCCATGCCTAGTTAGAAAGGAGTCTGAGAAATTGAATTTTTAATCTGGATCAGCAAGATTATCTTGTTCATTTTTCTTTTTGGTAAAGGAAAGGGGAGAATGGAAAGAAACAGCAGTATTTGCTATGAAACATAGAAAGAAAACAAAGTAATTTTATTTTGATATGGCCTTTCACAAGCCATGTATTAGAGATGATGTTGTGCCCCTGCCAGATCCCCTTAACCTAGCTAGCACACAACTCCTAGTTGCTGAATTTTGACCTGGGATCATAGCTGCACACTTCTTCAGAGAATTGCCGTTGGCCTATAGCTGCCACCTCACAAAGAAATGCCTGGGAGGTTAAACTCGCCCCAGGAAGAGGGAGACAACCTATGATGTACTGACATAGGGGTAAAAAAAAGCCTAGCTCTGGCCTCAAAGGGGATAACTTGATGGTATGATTCTCACTCCAGAGCTCTCCTGTGGAATTAGGCTGAAGCCAGTCTCCAGTTGACATTCCACTCATCAGTCTTTCCCTGATACATTCTTCATTCCTGATCTTCCTCCTTCCCCCTGTTTATCCTTGTCTTTTCTCCTGGCATGTTTCTTCTGAGAGTACTTTCTCAGTAAATTAGGTACACAAAAATGCCCACTTCGACTCCGGCAGCTCCACGCTGAGTGCAAGTAACAGAATCACCATGATTCTTCAGAGGCTCTTCAGGTTCTCCTCTCTCATTCGATGTGCAGTCTCAGTCCATTTGAGGAAAAACATTGGTGTTACAGCAGTGGCATTTAACAAGGAACTTGATCCTGTACAGAAACTCTTCGTGGACAAGATTAGAGAATATAGAACTAAACGCCAGACATCTGGAGGACCTGTTGATACCCAGAGTACCAGCAAGACCTGGAGAAGGAGCTTTTTAAGCTTAAGCTAATGTATGGTAAAGCAGACATGAATACGTTCCCTGACTTCAAATTTGAAGATCCCAAATCTTGGACAAACCCCCAGTCATGAAGAAATAATGTAAAATTTATTTGGCAATTTGTTCTAGATTAGTTGTACAACTGGATCAGAATAAACATGTTTCACAACTGTCAAATGTTCAGAGAACTGTCAAATGTTCTTTTAATTCTGGTTCCAAATAAATTATTTGGTGATGTTGGGTGTAAAAAAAAAAACCCACTTGAAGTTCTGTTTTTTGGGGAACTTGACCCAAGACAAGTCTCATCTACTGGATAGCAAGAAAAAAATAGTCTAATATAATTATCTGGATAGTTCTTTTAGGTAATGCCTAGTTCCTGTAATAGAATGGATTATTATTCCCAATTATTTATTCCCTCCCTGGCATACATTATTCATTCCTTTGCCATGGACTTTGGACTTGGCTGAGACTTACTTTGGCCAATGGAATGTTAGTAGATATGGTATGAGAAAAGAGGCTTTAAAGATTTTATTTATTTGAGAGAGAGTGTGTGAGAGCATGGGAAGGGGCATATGGGGAGGGAGAGGGAGAGAACTCTGCACTGGGGGCTCCATATCATGATTCTGAGATCATGACCTGAACCAAAACCAAGAGTTGGACCTTAACTGACTGAGCCACCCAGCCACCCCATGAGAATAGAGGCTTTATTTTTAAAGATTTATTTACTTTAGAGAGAAAATGAGCACGAGTGAGAGGGGCAGAGGGAGAGGGAGTGAGAATCCTAAGCAGACTCCAAGCCAAACAAGGAGCCTGACATGGGGCTTGATCCCACAACCCTGAGATCAGGACCTGGGCAGAAACCACAAGGGTCAGACACTTAACAGACTGGGCCACACAGGTGCCCTGAGAAGAGGCTTTAAATGTGAGTATAGTACGGCTTGGCCTTTTGCAATCCTGTCTTCTGTCACGAGAAGAGTATATCCTAGTAACTGCTAGTCCCATAATGAGGAGACTTGTGGAACCTACTTGAATTGTACCCATGGCCTGGAGCCAACTCCAGTTGATTCTAATTGAAGCAATAGAGCTGCAATTGAACCTCAAACCTATGAATCTAAGCTTGTTCAAAGTCATTGGGTTTTGAGATAGTTTGTTATAGAGTAGAAGCATGACTAAAAAAATCTTTTTAGGAATTAAAGTTCAGATTCTTAAGTTTTCTCATCCATCCTGTTCTCAAAGAAGACATCTGGGTGACCAAGGGGAAGTGGACTTATCTTCTACCTGCTGGCATCCATAGCTGATAAAACCCATTTTCTTTTCTCAGTTTGAGCTGGTTCTGATGACTTAGCATCTCATTGGCTTTTGCTTGCCTTTTGGACACCTCTGAGTCCCTGTCCTGCCTCCTCTGCCCCCTCCTTAGTGATCAGTCTACCCAGAAGCCCCTGCTGCTCCAGGGGGTCTGTCATGTGATTCATGGGAATCACAAGAGCCCAGTAAAAGCCGTATCCCTTCTTGACCCCTTTACACACTGCCCTTCACCAGGTTCAAGAATCACTTTTCTACATGGCTTTCTCCTAGAACCCCAATGTGGGATGGAGTGATTCCTCCTGCCCCTGGGGCCTAGCTGAATTCTCAAACTGTCTTTTTCTCCAGGCTAAAGCCTAGAATGGAGAGACTAGGGCCCATGCATTCCACGTCCTCTCTCTCCCCTTCCTCTCCATAATACCTTCAGGCCAAGGCCTAGGTTTTGTTTTTTGTTTGTTTTTAATGAGTAAAGGGATTTTTATTTTATTTTATTTCTCTCAAGTTTTTATTTAAGTTTCAGTTAGTTAACATTTAGTGTAATATTAACTTCAGGTTTATTTTTTTTTCCTAAAGATTATTCATGAGAGACACACACACAGAGGCAGAGACAGAGGCATATAGAGAAGCAGGCTCCATGAAGGGAATTTGATGTGGGACTCGATCCTGGGACTCCAGGATCATGCTCCAGGCTGAAGGCAGATGCTTAACCTCTGTGCCACCCAGGCATCCTTAGCTTCACGTTTAGAATTTAGTAATTCAACACATGCACACAACACTCAGTGATCATCACAAGTGTACTCCTTAATACCCATCCCCTCTCTAACCCATCTCCCCACCTACCTTCCTTCTGGTAACTATCACTTTGTTCTCTATAGTTAAGAATCTGTTTCTTGGTTTGCCTCTCTTTTTCCCACCATATTAGTTTATTTTTATTTTTATTTATTTTTATTAGTTTGTATTGTTTCTAAAATTCCACATGAGTGGACTCATATGGTATTTTTTTTACTTTTTTTAAAATTCAATTTGCCAACATACAGTGTAACACCCAGTGCTCATCTCATCAAGTGCCCTCCTCAGTGCCCATCACCCAGTTACTCCTCCCCCCCCCCCCCACCTCCCCTTCTGCAACCCTTTGTTTGTTTCCCAGAGTTAGGAGTCTCTCATGGTTTGTCTCCCTCTCTAATTTTTCCCACTCACCTCCCCTCCTTTCCCTTATAATCCCTTTCACTATTTCTTTTTTTTTTAATTTTTATTTATTTATGATAGTCACAGAGAGAGAGAGAGAGAGAGAGAGAGAGGCAGAGACTTAGGCAGAGACTTAGGCAGAGGGAGAAGCAGGCTCCATGCACCGGGAGCCCGATGTGGGATTCGATCCCGGTCTCCAGGATCGCACCCTGGGCAAAGGCAAGTGCTAAACCACTGCGCCACCCAGGGATCCCCCTTTCACTATTTCTTATATTCTACATATGACTGAAACCATATGATGATTATCCTTCTCTGACTGACTTATTTCACTCAGCATAATACCCTCCAGTTCCATCCACATCAAAGCAAATGGTGGGTTTTCCTCTTCTCTGATGGCTGAATAATATACCTAAATATATATCCCACATCTTCTGTATCCATTCATCTGTCGAAGGACACTGTGGCTCCTTCCACACTTTGGCTATTGTGGACATTGCTGCTATGAACATTGGGGTGCAGATGTCCCAGCGTTTCACTATATTGGTATCTTTGGGGTAAATACCCAGTAGTGCAATTGCCGAGTCATAGGGTAGCTCTATTTTTGACTTCTTGAGGAACTTCCACACTGTTTTCCAGAGTGGCTGTACCAGTTTGCATTTCCACCAACAGTGCAAGAGGGTTCCCCTTTCTCCACATCCTCGCCAACATTTGTTGTTTCCTGTTTTGCTAATTTTCACCATTCTCACTGGTGTGAGGTGGTATCTTGTTGTGGTTTTGATTTGTATTTCCCTGATGTGGAGCATTTTCTCATTTGCTTGTTGGCCATGTGTATGTCTTCTTTGGAGAAATTTCTGTTCATGTCTTCTGCCCATTTAATGATTGGATTATTTGTTTCTTGGGTGTTGACTTGGATAAGTTCTTTAGAGATCTTGGATACTAACCCTTTATCTGTATGTCATTTGGAAATATCTTCTCCCATTCTGTATGTTGTCTTTTAGTTTTGTTGACTGTTTCTTTTGCTGTGCAGAAGATTTTTATCTTGATTAAATCCCAATAGTTCATTTTTGTTTTTGTTTTCCTTGCCTTCATAGATGTATCTTGCAAGAAGTTGCCATGGCCAAGTTCAAAAAGGTTGTTGCCTGTGTTCTCCTCTAGGATTCTGAGGTATTCTCGTCTCACATTTAGATCTTTCAACCATTTTATCTTTCTGTATGGTGTAAGAGAATGGTCCAGTTTCATTCTGTATGTGGCTGTCCAATTTTCCCAACACCATTTATTGAAGAGTCTGTCCTTTTTCCAGTGGATATTCCAAGGCCTAGGTTTTGAAAGCACACAATGGAAGTAATGCTCCAATCTAGTAGCTCTTGGTATATCAAATGAGAGCTATAGGAATTTAGAAAATTATTTCCCTTTTGACGATGCCCTGCTTTGAAGCTTATCAATCTGTAGCATAATCTATTATGCTATAATCTATTGTAAATGCCCAAAGCTGAAAAAAAAAATCCTCTTTACTTATTTTCTGCAATAAATCAAATCCCCACCACCCCAGTAAGATGGGTGAATTGTGGCAGACATGGAGATTTACTGCCCCAATAAGGAAGACTTGCTGCCCAGCTACAGACAGCATGGTCAGCAGCCAGCTGTCAGCTCCTTCAGGGCATCTACCTCAGCCATAGTTGACTATTCCAAGGTCATGCCCTTCCTGAAGCAGCCTACCTAGAGATTGGATCAGATGGAGGGTGTACAGGCCTGGCTTTTTTGGCTCAACGTGGGACACTCTGCTGAGAAAGGTCATCGAAAAGACATGACCACCACTTGACCTCTGAGCTGGACCTGGGCAATTGAAGGTTCCTCCCTCCCTCCCCTCTCCTTGGAATATGGGTTCCACTTGCCCTTCTTACTTCAGAGTTTGCTCCAAGGACGTAGCCTTGAGATAGTGATGTGGTGTTGAGAATACGTGCATGGTATTTGTGCCTGAACCCAGTTAAGACCTCTGTATAAACTTTGAAGATTTGGTGGGCAGGTGTGGGGGTCTACTTGTCTTACTGCTGCTCAAGATAAACCTTATATGTAATTTCCTTTTGCTTATTAAAACTGCCACCTACCAACTTGAAGTGCTCTGCTTCTTTCTTTGGTCTTTCCCTGCTCTTTGCATTTGGGACCCAGTTTCAGCTTACACTCAGGAAGCTCCCAGGGTCATAAACTAACACACACTACTGGGCAGTGCTCATTCAGAAATTCCCTGCTGCACTGGCGAAGGTTTTACTGGGCCTGCACCACATTTGGACTTCTTCCTTCTCCCAGTCTGGCTTCTGCCTCCTTCTTTCCCATAATAAATATCTTGCACCCCAAGCTCCATCTCAGAATCTAATTTCAACCTATGATAGAGACACTTTGGCTGAACATAAATATCCTTATAAATACAAGGGAGTACTATTCAGCCTCAAAAAGTAAAGAAATTCTGACATCTGCTGAAACATAGATGAATGTTGAGGAAATTATGCCAAGTGAAATAAGCCGGCCACACACACCCAAAAAAACATACCATATGATTCTACTTAGCTGAGGGATTCCAAGTAGTCATAGAGACATAAAATATAATGATGGTTGCTAGGGTCAGGAGAGAGGGGGAAATGGTGAGATACTGTTTAATAGGTACACAGTTTTATTTGGGGAAGATAAAAACCATTGTGAAGATGCATATTGTGATGGTTGCACGACAATGTGAGTTTACTTAAGGCCACCGAGCTACACACTTAAAATTGGTAAATTTATGTTATGTATATTTTATCACAACAAACTTGTTTTAAAAGTCAGCTATAGGGGATTCCTGAGTGGCTCAGTGGTTTAGCGCCTGCCTTTGTTCAGCCCAGGGTGTGATCCTGGAGTCCCGGGATCGAGTCCTGGGATTGAGTCCCACATTGGGCTCCCTGCATGGAGCCTGCTTCTCCCTCTGCCTGTGTCTCTGCCTCTCTCTCTCTCTCTCTCTCTCTGCCTCTCATAAATAAATAAATAAAATCTTTTTTTAAAAAGTCAGCTATAAGTCAAAGAATTACACACTACAGGCAAGTTTATGAAATATAAGGATGGTTAAATATCAGGAAATCTTGGTGAGATGCTAAAAGTCTAAAGTGGTCCCTTTAGGACCATCATATAAGAAAGTGCCCTCAAGGTATATTTCAGCAGCGTTAGCACAGAGTGACCTTGACATTGGATACACTTAACAAAGACATAAGAAATGGGGCAGAGACCATGCTCACTCTTTTCATATGACAGAGTCCTGGATGGTAACATTACCAGAGGGAGAATGAAGGATCCCGAAGGGACTGCATGAATCTTCCATGGTCACTTTCAGAAAATAAAGGAGGCTGTAGTAGAATGGAACTGAAAATTTCCAAGTATTGATTATGTCCATTAAATAAGCCATTGTGTTTAAAATCGCTATGAGGGGCAGCCCCAGTGGCGCAGCGGTTTAGCGCCGCCTGCAGCCCGGGGCGTGATCTGGAGACCCTGGATCGAATCTCGCGTCGGGCTCTCTGCATGGAGCCTGCTTCTCCCTCTGCCAGTGTCTCTGCCTCTCTCTCTCTCTCTGCATTTCTATGAATAAATAAATAAAATATTTAAAAAAAATAAAATCGCTATGACATTATAATGCAGAGGGCCCTGATTTTACTTGATTTTCTTAAAAATAAATCTAGACTTGAGGTGCCTGGGTGGCTTAGTCAGTTAAGCACTTAACTCTTGGTTTTAGCTCAGGTTATCATCTCAGGGTCCCGGGACTGAGCTCCGAGTTGGGTTCCGTGCTCAGTGCAGAGTCTCCTTGTCCCTCTTCCTCCCTCTCTGACCTTTCCCTCCCCATCTGCTCCTTTCCCCACTTGTGGGCTCTCTCTCTAAAATAAAATAAATAAAATCTTTTAAAAAGTAAATCTGGGTTCATGTTTTTGGTTGAAATATTTAAGTGACCTGTGTCCATCTCCATCATCAACTGTCAGTATGTCACATTAGTAATGTTGCTAAGTGTAACCCACTGGTCAAGATAGTGACCTGGTACCAGATGGTAAAGGTACCTTTTCCTCTTTGCTATTGGTAAATATTCTTTGGGTGATACTTTCAGATCTTTTGATTATCCTTTTTCTCAACCCCTTTCATTGTAATGGGTTTATCTTTAATTGATGATTCCTGTCTGAGCTACATATTACTAGAATGTTTCTAAAATGACTTTTCCATTTCTGTCATTCCTTCTACATTGGTTAGATGGCATTCTTCTATGAAGAACTTTCTTTTCTGTGCTCTCTAAAATGTTTTGTGTTAATATACATGAATATATTTATTTTCGTTCAACAAATTCTAATCCATCTAGTGCATTACTCATTTGAGGCTGGTGCTGCCCCACATTTGACATAAAAGGTAGAATACAAGGTGTATCTTCTGGGGGGTGGAGTCTGGGGTTTGACATTTGTAACTGGCTCCCTCTAGTGCTACTTATGCCCATTCAAGTTTGAAAAGCCGAGGGGAGGTGCTTCCAAAGGACTCTGTGAGCAATTTATGTGAATAGTGGTCCCACACCCATAAGGCAATACAGTTAAAATGTAAAAAGGTTATTCTTCTGAGACAAAAAAAAGGGGGGGGGGCAGAATACCATCAAACAAATGTCTACCTTCCACAGGTGGACAGGAACAAGTAAGAAGTGGGTGAAGAGGTTGGGAGACAAGATACCTACTAATTCTTGCAATGATACAGGACTGTTTTTCTGAATAATGGGAACCAGTTACTTCCATCCACAACGGCGGGGAGTTCTTTGATATTTGAGACCAAACAGCTAATATGATCAGGAAAATGCTGAAAACAAGCTGGCAAACAGAATATATGAATACACACTGTCATTCCTACTGAAGAGGCCAAACAAAATCCGGAAAAGGTATGAAAGAGGGAAAGTAATAATAAGTCTATAGCAGTAGGCCAGGTGCTTCCAAAAAAGTCTTGGAAAACAGAGAGCAGAAAGAAATGTGTAGTCAAAAAAAAAGAGTAATTGTGCTGAGGTGTTTTTGCCTGCTTCCTTTCCAAACCTCACTAAAATAACAGTAAATTAAAAAGAAAAGAAAATAGCACAGACCCCACAAAGATAAAAAGAACAGGTATTGAGGCAGGCAAGGCCAGGCTAACAATGTCAATAATATATTAGATGTTCTCACCTGACATAGGGGAGAAAGAGAAAATGAGTCTACACTTGGAAAAGAGGTAAAGTTATAGTTGACTGCTTTCGTGTACCTTGAAAAACACCTCCACAAACCCTGTTTAATGGAAGTAGAACCTTGTGTCTGGGGAATGTAATTAATTACCACAATGTATCTAATGGATCTGCATCTATTGAAGGAAGGGCCAGTTTTTTGGTCCTATATAGTTATAGTTTAACTTTAGAAACCAATCGATTCTGTGGTGTTATAGATTGCTGTGTAGCTAAATACCGAATTTTATTGCCCTGTATAAAGTTAGCCAGACTTGAATCTTACCTAACAAATTATCTTTGGCATTCCTTTCATTAACTCTATGTTTGTGCACAAACACTCACACACTTCTGTTTTTCAAGCATTGGCAAACCACTTTTTTTTTTTTTTAACCTGCTGGTTCCTTCCTTAAGGATTTAAATAAGATTCGATATATGTTCATAATCTCTTGATTTCAGAAGTTTGCTTTAACATTGCTTTTAGTTTTCTCAGTTGTGCCAGGTAAATGGGAGTGAGCCAATAAGAGGAAAACCAATTTGTGCTTCAGTACCCCCAGAAATGCTCAGAGACTGGAAATACCACATAACTCTGATGTCATGAGTGAAGGTTTGAGCTGGAACAGGAAGACACAGTTGAAAATCTTGATCCTTCTCTACTAGGACAGGAAACTAAAATTTGCCATTTGGAAAGGTTGGACCCCAAAGCTCTCACTTTAGGGAGATGAGACACATAGCAGAGAATGAGGCTGTTGGAGTGGACACTGGGGAATGGAGTGAAGTCTGTATTATGAATGGAGAGCCTGGCGTCATCCCCTCCTCTGAGCCAGACAGATACCACTACTCTTTCTTTCCTACTCACACAAATGCTCCCTACCAGCAGGCAGAAGATAGGAAGTGCCTTTGCTAGAGAAATTGATGGGTTTGGAGAAAAATACATTCAAAAATTTGCATTTTGGGGGATCCCCCAATGAAACCTCTAGGTTTTCCCTGAGCCTATGAAGCCACAATCAATAAACATCTACAAACACAAAGCTCCAGTTCTTGTGCATATGAACAGAGGGCCATAGGTCACCTAACATGGAAAGCTGCTAATATGGAAATCAGAGACCTGAACAAACAGAAAGAAAAGGAACTTGAGGAAGCAGAAAAAATGACAAAGAACAGAAAAAAATTTGTAAGAATCTACTATAATTAATATTCCCAGAGAAATTAGAGATCTTATATCCATGAAAAAAGATTAGGATGCTATATATAAAAAAGGAACATTTAACAAGCATAAAAAAAGATTTTAGATGTCAAAATGTTATAGTAAAAACTTTTTTAAAAATTGAAAGTTTAAAAGATTACATTGAAAAAAATCTCCATAGAAAGTACCGAGAGAGAGAGAAAGAGAGAGATTAAACAGGAGAAAAATAATATGATTACTAGAAGAATAGGTCAGGAAGCCCAAGTCCTCTTTGCCCTTTTTATCAAAGTTCAGATAGGAAAATCGATCAGAGGCAAGGTAGTTCAACAGAAGAACATTAATTTAGAGAATTCAACGCAATAGTGGCAGAAGAGTTACAAGAGCCAAATGAGATGCCAAGAGATTAGCTGCAGCATGAAGCTACCATCATCTCCAAGACTGGAAGAGAAAGGTATGAAGTGATATTACTAGAGGTGATGTTACTCCAGAAGCTGGAGTATGCCAGCAGAAAGGGAAATCATGGTAGGAGTAACCCAGGAGGAGATTTGGCCTTTGCTAGAGACACCACTGAACACAGATAGAAACAGGGAGAAATACCCTGGTCTCCACTCTTCACCTTTCCGTTTTCTGTCACAGCCTCCCATAGCTCAAAGGATGTAAGCACAGTAGGGCCAGGCAGGGAATGAGTATATGAGCAAATAAGAACCTGCCCAGCACATCCTTGAAACACCAGCTAAACTGAGATAGAAGAAGAGACAGAGACAAAAAGATAGGGACAGAGACAGAAAAACAAAGAGACAGACAAAAACAGAAAGGCAGAAACACAGAGATAGAGACAGAGAAAGGAGAAGGACAGAGACATGGAAAGACATACAGAGATAGATGAGATGAGAAAATCAGGAGAGGAAATTGTCAAGGGGATAATCCAATTTCCCAGAATCAAAGGTCACAAGGTTCTAGTTGGAAAGGTCTCAGGAACTCAGTGCAATATAGACAATCAACATGAACTCATATATATATGTATATACACACACACACTGATAGATATAGAGATAAATTTAGAAACAAACGTGTACCTATGCAGGTCAGTATACATACATATTTCCTAATTCTTGCTGAGAGATCCTGGGAGCAGTGACATCCCAGGAGAAACAAGTACCCTCAGTGCCCAGATCTTGGTTTCTAATACTCTCCACCAGTAAAACTCTCTGGGCTCTTTGGAGAAATGCCTAAATTTAAAGCTCAGACAAGGAAAATACAAGATGAGCCCGGAGCATTTTGTAGTACTAGAAATTAAGGAAGTGTTCAAAAACTACAAAAACAACAATAAAGGATGGGACAGGGATCCCTGGGTGGCACAGCGGTTTAGCGCCTGCCTTTGGCCCAGGGCGCAATCCTGGAGACCCGGGATTGAATCCCACATCGGGTTCCCAGTGCATGGAGCCTACTTCTCCCTCTGCCTGTGTCTCTGCCTCTCTCTCTCTCTCTCTCTCTCTCTCTCTCTCTGTTGTGTGACTATCATAAATAAATAAAAATTAAAAAAAAAAAAGGATGGGACATACCAGAGGGATACCAGAGCCAACTTGGAGGTGTTCCCAATGGCCAAAGCTAAAAAATAAAATAATATAAAGTGGGAAACAAAATACATAATGTGGTACTGAATTATAACCCAAAGTATAAAACAAATATACATGAGTACATAGTTGTATAAATAAGATGGTTGAATAAATAAACAAATGGGGGAGAAGGGACAAATCTTTATAGAAGAATTTCAAATAATATAAGTAGACATTCTCCCTCTTTTGCAGAAGGTAGAGTTTAGTTCCTTTCCTTGTTCCCTTCAACTTTGTGACTCATTTCCAAATAACAGAATATGGAAAGCAGAAAAAACAGTAACTTTACAACATAGAAACATGACAAATTACACCTTGACCAAATGATTGAGGTTAACATCATCAGTAAGAAGTTGTGTTGATATTATGTGTTCCCTGATATCACATGATCAGAAAGACATTTCACCTCTGTGCTATTCTTCCCCCAAATAGCAAACATCAGGCAAAACTCAAACTGAAGGACAATTCTATAAAATATCTAGCTAGTATTCTTCATAAAGGTCATGAAAACACAAAGAAAGATGGAGAAAAGCTGAATATAAAAGGATGGGTAAATGCTAACCAAAAGAAAACTAGTGTAGATATATTCATATCGGACAAAATAGACTTTAAGGCAAACAGTATTTCTAGAGACTTTCCTTAATGCTGAAATGTTCAATTTTCCAGGAAAATATAATTATTCTAAATTTGTAGGTACCTAATGTGGTCCTCAATATGAAAAGCTAAATAGAACTAGAAGAAAAAGTAGAAATTTCCACAATCATAATGAGCCATTTTAGCATCTTTCGGGAACTGACAGAATGGACAAAATAGATAAGTATGCCTATGGTTTGCTTTTTCCTTTCTTTTCTCTTTTCTTTTCTTCTTTTTTTCCTTTCTCTGCTTTACTTTCTTGCTGACTTGTTAATTTATTAAAAAGTAAAAAATTAGCATTATAAGCATTCTCATTAAAAATAAGGATGGAGGGGCATCTGGGTAGAACAGTTAGCTGAGCACCTGGGCTCTTGATTTTAGCTCAGGTCATGATCTCAGGGTCATGACACTGAGTCCTGCATCAGGCTCTGTGCTGAGTGTGGAGCGTGCTGGGGTTTCTCTCTCTTTCTCCCTCTGTCCCTCCCCACCTCATTTTCTCTCTCTCAAATAAATAAAAATCTTAAAAATAAAAACAATAAAAAGAAATAAGGATAGGGACACCTGGCTGGCTCAGTTAGTGGAGCATGCGACTCCTGATCTTAGGGGTTGTGACTTCCAGCCCCATGTTGGGTGTAGAGATTACTTAAAAAAATAATAAAATCTAAAAAAAGAAAGAAAGAAAAAAATAAGGAAGGAAGGAAAGAAAGAAAGAAAGAAAGAAAGAAAGAAAGAAAGAAAGAAAGAAAGAGGATCCCTGGGTGGCGCAGCAGTTTGGCGCCTGCCTTTGGCCCAGGGCGCGATCCTGAAGACCCGGGATCGAGTCCCACGTCGGGCTCCCGGTGCATGGAGCCTGCTTCTCCCTCTGCCTATGTCTCTGCCTCTCTCTCTCTCTCTGTGACTATCATAAATAAATAAAAAAAATTAAAAAAAAAAGAAAAGAAAGAAAGAAAGACCAGGCAAAATAATTTCAGCACATAGGTTGGGCGGGATCAAGAAAGAGAGTTACACTTTTCATTATGAGCTTTGTGATGCTATTTTACCTTTTAAATCATTTTAATTTGTTGCTTTGGTAAAAATTAACAAATTAAAATGAAATTTAAAATTATTGAATAGGGATCCCTGGGTGGCTCAGCGGTTTAGCGCCTGCCTTTGGCCCAGGGCGCGATCCTGGAGTCCCGGGATGGAGTCCCGTGTCGGGCTCCCGGCATGGAGCCTGCTTCTCCCTCTGCCTGTGTGTCTGCCTCTCTCTCTAGATCTATCATGAATAAATAAATAAAGAAATCTTTTTAAAAATAAAAAATAAAATTATTGAATAAATTTAAAAAATTTGACAGAAACAGATCAATGGAGAATAGAAGCAAAGAGAACATCCCAAAACATGCCTGTTAGAAGTAGTTTAATATCAAGCAAAAAAGTTAACTTCCCAAAGAAGTTAACTGTTACTTAAACAACATTGTATTATTATTAAATTTTTTTAAAAGATTTTATTTATTTAGTCATAGACACAGAGAGAGAGAGGCAGAGACACAGGCAGAGGGAAAAGCAGGCTCCACACAGGGAGCGTGATGTGGGACTCGATCCTGGGTCTCCAGGATCACACCCCAGGCTGCAGGCAGCGCCAAACCACTGCGCCACCGGGGCTGCCCACAACATTGTATTATTACAGAAATAGAAAGCTAGATCAATGGAACAATGCCTAGTCAAGAAACAGACTCACAAAAATGTAGAATTTAGTTTGAAATGAATGTGTCATTTCTAATTGGTAGGGAAAAGAACACTATTCAACATATGGTTTTGATTTTGAAATAATAGGTCTTACATATGGGAAAAGATTAAGTTAGATTTCCTACCTTGTGCCAGCAAAAAAAAAATACCTTCCAAGTAGAATACAGATCTAAAATGAAAATACAAAAAAATTTTTTTTTAATTTTTATTTATTTACGATAGTCACAGAGAGAGAGAGAGAGAGGCAGAGACACAGGCAGAGGGAGAAGCAGGCTCCATGCACTGGGAGCCTGATGTGGGATTCGATCCCGGGTCTCCAGGATCGCGCCCTGGGCCAAAGGCAGGCGCCAAACGGCTGCGCCACCCAGGGATCCCACAAAAATTTTTTAAAGATTTTATTTTTAAGTAATCTCTACACCCAATGTAGGATTTGAACCCACAACCCTAAGATCAAGAGTCATGTGTTCCACTGATTGAGCTAGCCAGGTGCCCCACAGATTTTCTAAAAGTAAAAGAGGGATGCCTGGGCGGCTCAGCAGTTGAGTGTCTGCCTTTGGCTCAGGGCATGATTCCGGGATCAAGTGCTGCATCGGGTCCCTGCTTCTCCTCCTGCTTTTGTCTCTGCCTCTCTCTCTCTCTCTGTCTCTCATGAATAAATAAATAAAATCTTAAAAATAAATAAATAAAAGTTAAGGATAGATAGAATTAGAAAAGAATAAACACACATATACATATAAATATATATAACCATAATTTGAGGAGAAAAAGGTTTTCATAAGCAAAACACAAGAGGCAGAGTTGATAGCTACTGTATGCTTATCAAGTTTTCCTTTCCTTCATTCTTCCATGACAAAACTCTTACAATCCATGTGGAGCAGATTCTGAACAGTTTGAAATGACTGATCTAGCCATTAGACACAGGAATCAATATATAATACATATTGGCCAGAGTTCCCATAACAGGTTAACAGGCTTTCCCGGGATTCCTATATCTAAACCATCACACAGGGATCCCTGGGTGGCGCAGCGGTTTGGCGCCTGCCTTTGGCCCAGGGCGCGATCCTGGAGACCCGGGATTGAATCCCACGTCGGGCTCCCGGTGCATGGAGCCTGCTTCTCCCTCTGCCTGTGTCTCTGCCTCTCTCTCTCTCCCTGTGTGACTATCATAAATAAAAATAAAAATTAAAAAATAAAAAAAACCCATCATACAGTCTTTCTCTCTTCCTTTGGAACCATCAAGTGTAAGAATATGCCCCATGGGACACTTGGGTGGCTCAGTGGTTGACCGTCTGCTTTTAGCTCAGGGCGTGATCCTGGGGTTCCGGAATCAAGTCCCACTTTGGGCTTCCTGCATGGAGCCTGCTTCTTCCTCTGCCTATATCTATACCTCTCTCTCTGTCTCTCATGAATAAATAAATAGAATCTTAAAAAAAAAAAAAAAGAATATGGCCCATGTTTCCAATAAGGCAAAAAGGACTTTAATAGGAAAGAAACCCAGAGAACTCCTAGACTAAGAGAGAAGTTATCCTAAATGACATTGTTGGAATTATGACCTAGTTGTGGCTCAGGACCAAATACATCTAGATTTCCCAATTTTGTTAGCCAATAAACTTTTTAATTTGAACTAAATTGAGTTGGGTTTCTAATACTCTCAACCAAAAGAATCATGTCTAATAATCCAAAAATGATAAAGGTTAAGCTTATTGATCTAGAACCCATAAACTTACAATCTTATAGATAATGAGAAATATTATAAACAAAGTAAAGACAAGTGGTGGATTGGAATAAATTATTTACAGTAAACAATGGGCAAAAAATCAATGTCTAATATATAAATAGTGACTAATTCAATAAAGAAAAAATGACTCAAAGGAAAATTGAGAAAAAGGTATTGTCAGTGAAAACTCTTTCCTTTGGAAAAAAAAAATTCTTTCCTTTAAAAATGATAAAGCTTAGCTCTACTCCTTTAAGCAAAAAAGGGAAGTTGGTGTTCAAATAACTAAGAACCCAAAGGAGCAATATTCTTCAGGAATGGCAGGATCCTGATGCTTAGATAAGCCCACAACTATGTGTTCTTTCTCCTTCTCTTAGTTCTTTCTTTTTTTGTGTGTAGGTTTCATTGTCACCAAGGGGCTCTGCACATGGCAGCAATATGTTTTCTTGCATCATTTCATCATAACTGCTTTGGTTTTAAGTGTTATAAAACCCAACCCAAACTGGTTTAAACAAAAAAGAGAACTCATTAGCCTATGAAATCAAAGAAGTATCATCTAAAGGGAGATTCTCTTTGAGTGGAACTTGAACCAAGAGCTCCAACATTGTCAAAGCAGGACTCATTTTGCCTTTCCACAATATCCTGCCTTCTGCTGTGTTGGTTTTATACTCAGGTTCCTCATGATTGGCCTCTAGTAGCCCTAGGTTCCCCCCATCCTTGATGCTCTAAAAACGGGGGTGGGGGTGGGGGTGGGAAAATTTTTCTCTCTATTCATTCATATTTCAGTGGCTCTGACTGGGTCATAAGACACCCCCCAAACAATCTCTGTGGCCACTGAAGAATGTGACTAGTTATAGTGAGTCATATGCCCACCTATGGACTCAAAAAGAAGTCATCTTCACCCAGAGTAAAAGAACTAAGAATAAAAGAAAAAAGTAGTTCCTTCTTCCTTCCTCCAAAATCAATGTACTGTGTTTTTTTTTTTTTTAAGATTTTATTTATTTATTCATGAGAGACAGGAGAGAGAGAGAGAAAGAGAGGCAGACACAAGCAGGCTCCACACAGGGAGCCTGATGTGGGACTCAATCCAGGGACTCCAGGATCACACCCTAGGCCAAAGGCAGGCACTAAACCGCTGAGCCCCAATGTAATATTATCAGAAGTAGAATGAAGTACATTTCAGGGAGTGAACATGTATCTACTACATTGTTCTTATATATAGCTCATAACCTTAGAGAAAGACAGATCTGCTTTCTGAGATGATCCCAAAGGCTCTAGCTATGCTGGGGCCATATGTCTTCTTTGGGCCAATTCATCATTGTGTCCTAGCTGGGCATCTAGGACGCAGAGCCTGAGACTTAAACCTGAGCAACGGAGGAATGCTCTCAGGAAAATCCTATAAGGGAACATGGGAAGCAGGATAGGGTCAGGGAAAAAACTAACAAAGGTGAGGATCCAGCTGATCTCTTGGGGGAGTTCTGATGTATAAATTGCCGGCAGAATTGTCTCCCTCACCTTCCCATGAGATAGATGAGCTGTCTTTTGTACCTCCTTTTAGATGTGGAATGCCCCCTGATGGGAGGGGACAATATCCCAGCCAAATTGGCCCCCTCCTCCTGAGGGAAATTCTCTGAAGAAGTTTGTGGCTGTGAGCCTCTAATGGCAACACTCACCTGAACTGCAGAATGGGTGCACTGGCCAGTAAAGGGGATCTGACTGGGGCACCAATAGTATCTGCTATAATGACTACAATGATTGGTCCGCTTGGGTCATTTGTACGCTCTGTGACGGGGAGGCCTTTGGAGAGATAGTCCCCCCAGAATCCTATGGAATGGGAGAAAGTGATTCTGAAAAGCAGAATCAGATAGTTTGCATTTTCTTTAACTGCCCAGCATTCACACACATGTGCCTACAATTTAAATGAATGTCCCCATTTAAGGTACTGAAGCTAGCTCATAAATGATGAGACACCCTCTGAGTTCTTGCAGCAGATGCTATCACTGCTTTGCCTATATCCCCTTGTCCTTACCACTTTCACGTGTACTGGCCTGGCTTCCAGCTGCCAGCACGTGTGCTCCTTTGTATGATGCCTTTCTCTGATTATTTCCTACTCTGTCTTTGTCACTTACACAGCAGGCCCAAAGTGTAGAGGAACTAATATTTCATCCTCCCTGGGAGCTCCTCTCAACCAACGACTCATGGGACTTGATATATGGACACCCCAGCTCCCTAACTCCTTGCAGTGGATTAACTCTGCAGTGCATGTTCTACACTGGCTCTCAGAGTTTCCAATGGGATTAAGCCCCCATTGTACACAACAGTAGCTGGCTTGATAATGGATCCTATATTGGTTGCCTTACTTTCTTTGTCTCACTTTCCCACTCCTCTACCAGTAATTTTTTTAATTCCATATAAGATACTTACAGTCTCATGACATGCTTCTGGGGGTACAGAAATGAAAACACCCCCTTTCCAAACAGAAATAGCTCAAGTCATGTCCTGTCTGTTGCAAGGTGTGTGTGGGCAGGGCAAGAGGGGTTCCTTCAGTTGTGAGCTTGCTGCATTCTTCGAATTTAGGGCCAGCTGTGGCTCCCCACTGTCTAGCAACATACAAATAACACAAACAAACAAATTGTTGGAAGAAGACTGGAAGACCTCACTCAATAAATACTCACATTTGGAACAGGAGACAGAGAGAGAACATCAGGAAGTAGTCACCGGTTCATAATGCATACTTCCTCCTGCAAGACAGGAGCAGCAAAGGCTCTTTGGTTTGGCAGCAGACAACATCCTTGTTCAGTCCATCTCACTGCCTCCAGGCTATTCTCTGTGCTCATTGCTCTTGTTCATTGTCCTCCATGGCTATATCTAAAGGGTTCCCGGCATGGATTCCTCTTCTGAATTCTGTACAGCGCGAGCAGTTAGTTTTCTGGTGATGTGAGATCTGAAGATTGAGGATGCTTAATGGTAATGTCAGCCATACTTGTCTGATCATAAGACTCACCTGGAATGCTTATTGAATACATAAGCTCCCAGCACTGCTCTTCACATTTCTGAAGAGAAGATCCTTGGAAATTGTCCTTACTTGGATTTCCTAGTGGACAGAGCAAGAGGCAAAGGTTTCATGGTAGGGTCTTAATGGGAGGTGCTATCCCAAAACAAAAGTTAGAGACAAGGGGAAGGAAGGAAAGCAACCACAGGGTGGTATATTTTTGAGCTCACTGTAGCTTCAAGATAACATATTTGGTTGCTTAGTTACATAGGAGTCTTCTTAAAAAGTTATGCAAACCCACCATGTTTTGAAATGGTGAAAGGAAAAAATTATTTGCTGGTTCCTTCCTCTCACCTTGCACTGGCCAAACTTCACCCATGGAGTGTCTTGGTTTTTTTTGTTTTGTTTTGTTTTTTGTTTTTCACCCATGGAGTGTTAATCCTTCACAGCTGAGATTCTTTCCCACTCTCACAGAAGAGGAGGCTAAGTTCCTTGACTGACTGGTTCACGAAGTCATGGGTGGTGGGAGAATAGCAACTTCCTCAAATGAGGAAATGCAGGTAGAGAATAATTGATTCATAGAATTTGGAGGTCACATGTTAAGGGATGACAGTCAAGATAGTGAATGAGAAATTGTTATCGGTAGTATAGGACAAAGAAAATGAATACTTGTTTTGATGACATGAAAAACTAAGATTCTCATTTAAGTCCAGGAGATACAAACATGAACTCCAAGAAATTAAGTATAGCTCTATAATCCTTTTCTTTTCTTTTTAATATTTATTTATTTAATCTCTACCCCCTAATGTGGAGCTTGAACTCAAAACCCCAGGACTAAGAGTCGTATGCTCTCCTGAGCCAGCCAGGGGTCCCACAACTCCATAGACCTAAATTTGAATTTGGAACATCAGTGTAAACCTAAGGTATATTTTCTTTAAAAAACAGAAAAGATTATTTTCTAGCTCTGTAAACTTAAAAAAAAAACCCAAACCACAAGTCACTGGGAAGAGGTACCCCTAGCATCCAGATTGTGGTCTCTAAATACTATTTTTCTCTAAAAGGAACCAAGGATACTTGAAATATTTGATTTCATATCTGGAGTATAAAATGTACAGGAAGAGCCTGAAATATCTTGTTTGAAATCCAAAAAAAAAAAAAAAGAAAAAAAAAACTCAAACAGATAAACCCATACAATATTACTGTAAGAAACAACCTTTAGCACATGGGAAAATGTGAACATCAAAAAGAACAGTAACTACAATGAACTGAAAGACAGCAGGTATGTTGTTTGTGAATCCATGATGATATTTAAAACAATAAAAACAACAAAATGCTTCCGTCAACACTGGAGGATACTAGGCAATGATGTCATCATCCTGAATACTGGTACATAAAGGCAAATAAGCATTTATCATGCTTTAACTCCATGAACTATACCTCAGAGCAACTAAATAGTTGACAAGGGAATGTACAATAACAGCTGGTAAACATATAAAGGATGATAGATTTAAATTAAATACTAGAAATAATAAGTATCAGAATTGAAATAAAGCAATGGTTCTAGGCTAGCTTTGTCAAATATAACATTCCATGATAATGGAAAAATTCTATATTTGCATCGTTCAACAGAGTAGCCATTGTAGCTGTTGAGCACTTAAAATGTGGCTAGTGTGACTAAGGAATTAAATTTCTAATTTGTTCAATTTTCATTACCTTTAGCCACATGTGGCTTATTGCTATTGTACTGTTGAACAGTACAGTTCTAGGGCATGATTATGTTTGGCTGCTAAAATCATCAGGTGAAAAACTGGTGAGGAATTTATAATGGGTAGGTTAGAATTGCTACCCCTGAATTTACTGATCCATCTTAAAATGGATAAAGATGCAAACTAACATTATATCTTCTGATGTGATGCAATGGGAAGTATGTAACTCCACCCATGAAATATTCTTGCCAAAAATATCAAACCTAAATATGATCCAGCTTCTAGATCTAACTACCAGTTTTGGAAATATATGGAATGAGAGAACATGATAAACACCACAGCAAGAGAGATCAGCAAAATCTACAATGTGGACAAACTATGATTTACTAGGATAATCAAACAATTGCAAGGGAAAAGAAGTGGGAGGGGATGAAACCTATGATCAGGGAGACCTTGCTTAGAACCAACCGTGTCTTAGCCTGGGTCTCCCAGAAAGCAGAACCTGACAGTAAAGCTATGAGCAAATACTTTATTGAAGAGTGCAGTCTCAGAGGGCAGGAATGAGGGACAATAAGTGAAACAGGGGAGCACAAGAATTAAGGGGGAGCACATGATTAAATTGGCCACCATGAAGAGTGTGATTCCTTAATCCCACTGACCTTGTGAGAAGTTACATACACTGTGTCTTCAGACTGTTGATCTGGGGATGAAAGGGAAAGCAATTGTCCATTGGTTCTCATCTCCATTGGTCAAAGTTTGCCTCAAAAAGTTTTAAGTCCAGGGCAGCCCCAGTGGTGCAGCAGTTTAGCGCCGCCTGCAGCCCGGGGTGTGATCCTGGGGATCAGGGATTGAGTCCCATGTCGGGCTGCCTGCATGGAGCCTGCTTCTCCCTCTGCCTGTGTCTCTGCTTCTCTCTCTCTCCCTCTGAATAAATAAATAAATCTTAAAAAAAAAAGTTTTAAGTCCATGACACTTCTGGGTTGTACATACTAGGCATATTTCTACAGTATCCCACACTGCAGCATTAAAGAGAAGCCCTGAAGAAGTGCCAGGCCACACCTGTATGCAGCTGGCTGGAGCCTGTGCAGAACCGATCTGGGCAGCAATGTTAGATTAAATGACAGGTGAGCCTGAAAGGATCTGGAGTTATGCAGAAGTGTCTTAAACTTTTTTTTTTTTTTTTTTTTTAAGAGAGAGAGGGAGAGAAGGAGAAGGAATGTATCAGGGGAAAATGAATGCTATTGAATTTTGATTGGATATATTTGGCGACATTAGAAATTATTGTTAACTTTCTGTGTGATTATGGTATGGTGTTTATGACATTTCTTTAAGGCTTACCTTTTTAGTAATTCATGCTAAAGTGTTTATACTGAATAATATGTCTGAAATTTTCTTCAAAATAATCCAGTTTATAAGGGAGAGTGGATGGAAGCATAGCTGAAATAAGACTGTTTGTGAGTTATATACGGATTTTAAAAACATCCACTAAGGTTGATATTCTTCCCTTCAAAAAGTAGAACCTAATTTCTCTCCCCTTGAATGTGGGGAATATTGAATATTCCCCTAGAATATTTTTATCGAATACAGTGTGGTAGAAGTGATTTTGTGTGTCTTCCAAGACTATGTTATAAAAGTGACTGCAATTTCTACCTTGCTCTCTTTTGCATCATTTGTCCTGGGGGAAGCCAGCTACCATGCTGTGAGGACGCTTCAGCTGCTCTGCAGAGGTGGCCACGTGGCAAGAAACAGATCCTTCCTAGCAACACCTTACCAGCCAGAGGTGAGGGTCACCTTGGTACATATCCTTTAACCCCAGCTAAGGCTTCAGATGTCTGCAAGCCAGGCCAACAACATGACAGCAACTTCATGACAGATCCTGAGCCACCCTAAAGTCCTAAAATTTTCTCAGAAACTGTGCAAGATAATAAATGTTTATAACGGTTTTAATTTGCTAAATTTGGGGATAATCTGTTATACAGCAGTGGTCAACTGAAGTAAGTTAATAATTGTTGAAGCTGGGTATTGAGTTCATTGTACTATCCAATTTTTTTTTAAGATTTTATTTATTTATTCATGAGAGATACAGAGAGAGGTAGAGACACAAGCAGAGGCAGAAGCAGGCTCCCTGCAGGGAGTCTGATGTGGGACTCCATCCCAGGACCTGGGATCCATCCCAGGACTCCGGGATCACGATCTGAGCCAAAGGCAGATGCTCAATCACTGAGCCACCCAGGAGCCCCTGTACTATTCTATTTTTGTATATGTTTGAGATTTTTCATGGTAAAAATTGAATAGTGAATTCCTATATTACATCTTCATATAAGTCATTTCCAAGTGGATTAAAGACTATCTATAAGAAGTAAAAATTCCTGGTAAATTATCATCTTTATTACCTCAAGGTAGGAAAGGATTTCTTAAACGAGATATGAAAAGCATAGACTATTGAGAAAAGACTGATAAGTTCATATGCATTAAAGATAAGAACTACTTATTGGATGATACTATAAAGAAAGTGAAAAGATAAACCAGAATCTGGAAAGTGATATTTGTTACACACATAATAAAGAAAAGACTAGTATCTGACTATGTAGGTGATTCCCACACATCCGTAAGAAAAAGATAAGCAGCCCAATAGAAAAATGGGCAAAGGATATGAATGCTCAATTCACAGAAGGGGAGAACTAAATGACCAATAAACAAATAAAATACTGATCAACCAGTTATCTGGCATCCCTGTTGATCCCCACAGTAATTAACACTCCCTCTCCTAGCAGCCTTCAACAATGGCTGACTGGAATTAGTATATAAATACCCTCAAATACTCTAGCCCTCTTGCTTCTCTGAGGCATCCTACTCCACTTCCCAGAGTTTCCCCTGTGGAATTCCCCTGTGGAATTGTTCGCAGTAGTCACTGGCTTGATAACACACTCTTTATTGACTGGCCTCCGTTCCCAGTTTCACTTCCCTATTCTCCTATCTGCTTCCTGGAATTACATCCCATATTAACCTTGAATTCTTGCCTTGGGGCTTTCTTTTGGGGAAACCTAAACTAATATAAGAGTTTTCAAGCTTCCTTGCCAGTATCAGACCAAGTCTGAGTGAGCCCTGGCAATTCTGTGAGAACTTTACACATGAAAAAAAAAAAAGCTACAGCCTTGCAATGCATAGGGGAAAAGGGGGCCTGATGGCTTCAAGCCAGCCCTTAGGGTCAGGGGCCCAGACCATGGCCATAGGTATATACCTCTAAGCTGCCCAAGTCCAGAACTCTTCCAGGTCTGCTTTGTTTCTGTCCTCTTTGAACCCTGTCCATAATTAATGCCCTTAGCCCTAACTTGCTCAGGTTCATAGCTAAACTCTCTTTGTTGCTTGAGTCATTTTTGATATGCTGATCTATCTTTAGACTGTTTAACTTGGTAAACACTGCAATCTGGACCACACCTTTAGTCACAGGCCAAGCTTTTGGTGAGCTGGTTCTGTACACATGGTTATCTGTCACCCCTCCCCCACACTGGGGTTCTGGCACGGTCTTAGCACAAGTGAACACAAGAACCACTTCCCCCTATTGAAGGCTGCATTGCTGCCAGTGGCTTCTCAGATGATGGGAGTTGGTGCCAGTGGCTTGGCAGCAACATGAGATAGAGACCTCTGTGTGGGCATCAGAAGCCTTGACCACAACACTGGCAGCAGTCAGTATCAATGCCTTGGGCCAGCACTAGGAATAGAGATGGCGTCTGGCTGCACCAGGATGGTGGGTTTGATGGGAGTCATCTTAGAGAGGAGTCAGCTTCTCTAGGAGTCAAAGCAGGAAACAAGGAAATGGCTATCCTCCATGGGTTTGCCATATTGTCTCAGTGGTAATATTTTCTTTTATAGTACTGGGTATGTGTAGGCGGACTTCCAAATTCTTGTGGCCTGTATTCATTACCTATTGCCATAAGACAAACTGCCCAATTTAGTGGCCTACAACAATTTATTATCCTTACATTTTCTGTGGGCCAGAAATTCAAGAACAGCTTGACTAGCAATTCTAGCTCAGGGTCTTTTGTGAGATCTTAAATATTGCCCAGGACTGCTGTCATCTGAAGCCTTGATGGGCCAAAGGATCCATTTCCAGGCTGGTTAACATACATGTTTGGTAAGTATGTGCTAGTTTTAGGTGGCAGGGCCCCAGTTCCCTTTCACCTGTGCCTTTTCACAAGCTGCTCAAGCATCCTCATGAAGTGATGGCTGATTTCCTCCAAAGCAAGTGAAGAGAGAAGGACAGGGAGGAGAGGAAGAGAAGCTCTCCTTTGTATAACCTAGCCTTAGAAGTCATGTAGCACAATTCTACTACATCCTATTTGTTAGAAGAGAGTCACTACGTCTGGCCTCCATTCTACAGAGAGGAGTTAAACTTTTAACTAGAATATCAAAGAATTTGTGGATATTTTTTAAAATATCATATTGGTTTTACTTTAATAGCTAACTGTAACATGGATTATTAGGTCTTTTCCAGCTTCTATTTCTAACTAACTCTACTTATCTATTCTTTCCTTCCTTATGTAAGCAGTAAGGTTTAAATTAGTTGGGGATATAGCATGGTCAACTTCTATTTCTTTAATAATTAGAACAAAAAAAACCCCCCAAATAATAATTAGAACAGTTACCTGTTCTTCAATCCCTCTCTCTTTTCTAGCACATTACCCAAGAAACCTGGGGCTTATTGTCTATAGTGGCCACTCCAACTTCCAACAAGTCAGCTAGGCCAGGGTTGTACAGTTAACTTGTGAAAAGTAAGGCATCTAAGAGAGGACATTTGAGAAGCTGTCCCACTCATCCCCAGGGAGGTGATGCAAAGAAATACTGCCAGGTGTTGGGGCCAAGAAAGTGCATTGCTCAGATCTCCTACAGTGGGGAATGTAATTGACTAGAAGCCCAGCTGCTGCTGTGCTGATGCAGGCCCTTTCCTGAGACATGCAGGGCTACTCCAACTGGCAACTTTGGCACCAGCACTCCCCTTCAACCTGGACAAGCCTTTCTCAGAACTGCGTCACAGTCTGAGACTCTTCTTAACCGATCTTTCCTTCCCCCTTTCCCTCACAGTTGTCAGGTTTTTCTTTCGGTCTGAATCTTCTCTTTGCCTTTTCCTCTTTATTTCCTCTTTATCCCTCTCAGATGTTTCTCCTAGTCTCTTGCAGGTCTGTTTGGGCATTAGTAGATCTCCCAGGCATACACAGTGCTGGAGTTGGTTCCCGCTGGCTTCTGAGAGCACAGTCTGTGTACCTTCCCAATTCTTCATTCAGTGACATCATGTTGGTAGCTTGAAAGAGGCCATGGTGGGAGTATTTACACCATAGAAATTAACAAATGCTACACATGAGGGTGCTTCCTCCCCAGGGAGCTGGTTGATAAACATTTATCAGCATATCTCATATACCCAACAGAAACCAAGAGACCTGTTCTGGATTCCCAGGCTGTTCATAGCATCATTATTCATAGTTCCCTCAAACTGGAAACTGCCCAAATGTCCATCAGCACTAGGATAGATAAATAAACTGTCATATTATGGCATAAATATATTGAGCCAATGGAATATAAAAATGAAAACAAATTACTCTATACACAATAACATGGATGAATTTCACAAATACAATGCTGAATGAAAGAATCTAGACACAAAAGATTCCATATTGTAGTATCTCATTTATATGAAGTGAAAAACTGGCAATACCAATCCAGGCTGGTTATGTATGAAGTTAGGAGAGTGGCTCCTTCACAGAGGTAGCGACTAGGAGAGTCCCAAGAGGGATCCTATGATCTTCTATTTTTTGACCCGGGCCCTACTTATGAGTATGTTTACTTCGAAAATTCACTAAGCTATATATGGATGTTCTCTTCATTTTTCTGTATGTAATACTTTAATGGAGTTTATTTTTTTTATTTATTTATTTTATTTATTTATTTATTTTTTTATTTATGATAGTCATACAGAGAGAAAGAGAGAGAGGCAGAGACACAGGCAGAGGGAGAAGCAGGCTCCATGCACCGGGAGCCTGATGTGGGATTCGATCCCGGGTCTCCAGGATCGCGCCCTGGGCCAAAGGCAGGCGCCAAACCGCTGTGCCACCCAGGGATCCCTTTTTTTTATTTTTTTAAAAGATTTATTTATTTATTTATGATAGACATAGAGAGAAAGAGAGGCAGAGATACAGGAGGAGGGAGAAGCAGGCTCCATGCCGGGAGCCTGACACGGGACTCCATCCCGGGACTCCAGGATCGCGCCCTGGGCCAAAGGCAGGCACCAAACCGCTGAGCCACCCAGGGATCCCCCTAATGGAGTTTATTAAAAAGTATATATAATTAGTTGTTCCATGAAAGCAGTGATTTGATTTTATTTTTTTTAAAGATTTTTTTTTTTTTATTCATTTGAGAGAGAGAAAGCATGAGTGAGAAAGCACAAGCAGAGGGAGCGGCAGACTCTCTGCTAAGCAGGTAGCCTGATATGGGGCTCGATCCCAGCACCTTGAGATCATAACCTGAGCTGAAGGCAGATACTTAATCGACTGAGCCACCTAGGTGCCCAAAGGCAGTGATTAAAAAAAAATAATTTAAAAATTATTGGCTAAGGTCTGATTCTTGATTTTGGATCAGGTCATGATCTCAGGGTCGTGAAATCAAGTTCCATGTTGGACCCTATGCTAAGTGTGAAGCCTGCTTAAGATTCTCTCTCCCTCTGCCCCTCTCCAAAGCCCCCCATTCTGCTCACTCTCTCTCAAAAAAAAATTTTTTTTAATTGTGATAGAAAAAAACACATAACATAAAATTTACCATCTTAAACGATTTTTTAAAAAGATTTTTATTTATTTATTAATGAGAGAGAGAGAGAGGCGGAGACATAGGCAGAGGGAGAAACAGGCTCCATGTAGGGAGCCCGATGTGGGACTCAATCCCAGGACTCCAGAATCATGCCGTGGGCCGAAGGGAGGCGCTCAACCACTGAGCCACCCAGGTGTTCCATCAACCATTCTTAAGTGTACTGTTCAGCAGTGTTAAGTATGTTCACATTATTGTACAAAAGATCTCCAGAACTTTTTAATACTACAAAACTGACACTCTGTACCCATTAAACCACTGCCTGTTTTTTCCATTCTACTTTGTTTCTATGAACTTTGCTACTTTAGTTATCTTATGTAAGTGAAATAATACAATATTCAATGTCTTCAAAATTTATCCATGTTGTAGCTTGTGTCTTTTCTTTTTAAGTCTAAGTAATATTTTATTATTTTTTAAAAAACCATTTATTTATTTATTCATGAGAGACACAGAGAGAGGCAGAAACATAGCCAGAGGAAGAAACAGGCTCCCCATGGGGAGCCCAATGTGGAACTCGATCCTGGAACTCCACCATCATACCCTGAGCCAAAGGTAGACAGGCACTCAACCACTGAGCCACCCAGGTGTTCCAATATTTTATTATTTTTATTTGTTTTTAAAAGATTTTATTTTTAAGTAATCTCTACACCCAACATGGGGTTCAAACTTAAAACAACATGATCAAGAGTTGCATGCTCCACTAACTGAGCTGGTCAGGTGTCCCTGAGTAATATTTTATTGTATATACATATACCATGTTTTGTTTATCTACTCATCTGTCAATGGACATTTAAGTTGCTTCCACCTCCTGGCTATTGTGAATAATGCCTCAGTGAATATACAAATATCTCTTCAAGATCCTGCTTTCAATTGTTTTTGGATATATCCACAAAATTGGATTGCTGGATCATAAGGTAATTTTTTTTTTTTTAATGTAAGCTCCATGCCCAACATGGAGCTTGAACTCACAACCCTGAGATTAAGAGTCACATGCTCTACTGAGTCAGCCAGGTGCCCCATGAATTCTATTTTTAATGTCTGGAACTGGGAACCCTGGGTGGCGCAGCAGTTTAGCGCCTGCCTTTGGCCCAGGGCACGATCCTGGAGACCCGGGATCGAATCCCACGTCGGGCTCCCGGTACATGGAGCCTGCTTCTCCCTCTGCCTATGTCTCTGCCTCTCTCTCTCTCTGTGTGTGACTATCATAAATAAATAAAAATTAAAAAAAAGTTTAATGTCTGGAACTGCCAAACTGTTTTCTACAGGACACTACCATTCCCATTAATAGTATACAACAGTTCCCATTTATCCATATTCTTGCCATTTGTTATTTTTGGTTTTATTTTAATAGTCATCATTAACAAGTGTGAAGAAAGGCTGAGATTTTTATATGCTTTTTCACTGCTGCCTCCCCAGAACCTAGATCAGTCTCTGGTATATAGTAGCCTCAATAAATATTAGTTGCATAAGTGAATGAATTGAATGAGTTGACATTTTGTATAGGGTTGGGTAGTGGGTTGAATAGTGGCTCCCAAAAGATATAATCATATCCTAATCCACATAACCTGTGAACATTATATTTAGGAAAAGGGTCTTTGTAGATGTAATTAATTAATGCTCTTGAGATGACAAAATCATCCTAAATTATCCAGATGGGCCCTAAATCCAATGACAAGTGTTCTCATAAGAGACACACATGGGAAAAGACAACACAGAGGACAGGGCAATGTGATGACAGAGACAGAGACTGGAGTGATGTGGCCACAAGCCAAGAAGGCAAGGAATGCCAACTTCCATCAGAAGCTGGAACAGGTGAGGAAGGATTTTCCTCTAGAGTTTCCAGAGGGAATACAGCCCTGCTGACACTCTGATTTTGGACTTCTGGTCTCCAGAAACGTGAGAGAATAAATTAGTTTTGTTTTTGTTTTTTTTTGCCACTGAGTTTATGGTAATTTGTTTTGGCAGTCACAAGAAACTTAGGAAGGTCAGTTGTCTTTTAACACTATTACTGTTTTCCTTTTTTTTTTTTTTAAGATTTTATTTATTTATTCATGAGAGGCACAGAGAGAGAGGCAGAGACACAGGCAGAGGGAGAAACGGGCTACCCATCGGGAGCCCAATGCAGAACTTGATCTTGGAACTCCAGGATCACCCCCCTGAGCCAAAGGCAGACAGACGCTCAACTGCTGAGCCACCTAGGTGTCCCTATTCCTGTTTTCCTAATTTCTTATCCATGTACAGGAGAAAAATCTTGGTTCTCTATTGTAGAAATTTGAGGGAGAGGGCATCCAACACATCTAATAGAAATTCCAAGTTCTCTGCCTTTAAATTAGTGATTTCCTCCCAACACTGGATCTTGTCCATTGAGTTAATATAAAGGCTACTTCCTATATTTGTGGGGCTTGCCTATGGAGGCCACCAGGAGCTCTGCCAACAGCTAAGGGGGCTAATCCTGTTCTCCTAGGCCAAGGATCCCTAAACATTTTCCTGTAGAGCCTGCCAAGGACTATTGGGATTTTATATTTGTAAGTTCACTTATCTCTCCATGGAAGTTGCTACCCAATGGAGCTTCCTTCCTACCTAAAACCCTCCCAGTTTTGTTTGTTTCAAACCCTCAGGATCAACCTTTTTCACAGGCAATATAGTAACTTATATGTTAGGTAAGATCCTGACATTTATAATCAGGGAATTGCTTTGTTCCATGTAGACTAAAAGTATTAAGATCTTTGTAGATGTGCTGCCGAAGTGAGCACCAAAAGTATAAGATCTTTGACTTATGAAAAAATGTTAATGTTTCAAATAGCACAGAGTAAGGTCCTTTGATACTTAGGGAAGGTTAGACAGCTGATCAGATATATTTTACCAGGGCAACATTCATCCTTGCAATCTAGTGCTCAATAAATATCTGTTGTATATAGTGGACTGATACCTCTCCCAAATTTCCTTTATTAGATCCCTCTTACAGGTGTGAGTGCTGGCTGGCTGCTGAATAAGATATGTATACAAAACACTGTTCTTTTGCCTCAAGGTGGAATCAATTCTATAATATAATTCATGTCCTGGGATCCCTGGGTGGCGCAGCGGTTTGGCGCCTGCCTTTGGCCCAGGGCGCGATCCTGGAGAACCGGGATCGAATCCCACGTCAGGCTCCCGGTGCATGGAGCCTGCTTCTCTCCCTCTGCCTGTGTCTCTGCCTCTCTCTCTCTCTGTGACTACAATAAATAAATTAAAAAAAAATAATTCATGTCCTAAGGCTCTCCATAGGATCAGGCTGAGGCTTGACTCCAGATAAGACTATATTCTTGCTTAACTCCTTTCCCTGTTCTGTCCTACTTCCTTCATTGCCTCCAGAGAGCACTCTCATAAAAAATCATGCATTCCCAAATCCTGTTTCAGGCTCTGCTGCTAAGGAAACCGACCTAAGACAATGCATGAGTAAAAGCCAAAAAATTGTAAAACCATCCATGTCCCTGACCTGGAGACAATGCAAAGATACAGAAAATGATGACATGAAATCAGAGAGAGCAAAGGGTCACACAAGCAGAGAGAATGCCTTTCTTGAGTTTATTTTTTTTAAAAAAGATGAGGTAACTTCAAACCATCTTAGTGGATACAAATATCCTTGGCCATTCAGTTAGAGCTGTTCCAAAAATTCTCTGCCATTAGAATTCTTTACCATTGACATTACAATTCCCAGGCCATGGTAGTGGTCACTTGAAAGGACTAGTGGAGAAAAAGATGGTGTGGGATTTCAGGTAGAACAGTCACAGAGTGTTGGTGATAAGGCGTGAGGGGTCCAACAGACATACTTCTGGAACTGCAATGATGCTTTTCGTCAGAACGACCAGATGATAATATCAGAACTTGCCTGTGTGTTATATATAGATGCATATGTATATATAATTGTACAGCCATTCTTTCTTTTTTAAAGATTTTATTTTTAAGTAATCTCTATACCCAGCATGGGCTTGAATTTATAATCTTGAGATTAAGAGTTGAATACAGACTAAGCGAGCCAGGTGCCCTTATACAGCCATTTTTAATCAATTCTTAACCAAGTCTACCTCAAAAGACTTATCTTTGGAGGAAGCAAGATACAGAGTATGTTGGTAATCTATTGTGGTCCCAAAATAAATCATCCCCAAACTTAGTGGCTTAAAGAAGTACACTTCTTTATTTTGCTCATCTATCTGCAGTTTGGGGTGAGTTCAGCAGAGATGACACCCCTCTACTTAATTAGTTATGTGGGCTTAACTGGGAAGACCTGGACCACTGGGGTCTGGAGCCGCTGGGGCTGGCCTCCCCACAGTACAGTAATCTCAGAGTAGCTGGGCTTCTTTTACAGCAGCTAGATTTCCTTAGAGCAAGTGTGCAAAGGCATTCAGAAAGAAGTGGTAAAAATTCCTAGATCTAGACTCAGAAGTTCCAGTATATCACTTCCACCACATTGTACTGGTTCAGCAAACACTAAGACCAGCCCAGATTCAAGGAGTAGGCGGAATGAGTCCCTATCTCTCCATGGAAGGAGTGTAAAACAATCTGTAGCCATTATATATTTATTTATTGGGGTCAGGGAGAGGGAGAGAATCTTAAGCAGGCTCCATGCCCAGCACAGAGCCTAACACAGGGTTCCATCTCACAACCCTGAGATCATGACCTGAGCCAAAATCAGGAGTCAGACACTTAACTGGCTGAGCCACCCAGGTGCCCCAAAAGGTGCATTTGGTGCCTAAACAGGGACTTGAATCAGCCATCTTTAATCCACTATGCAGAAGTATAAAGTGCAGGGGACTCTGACAACAACAGTAATGGAGAAAGATAGCAATACTTCCCTTCATAGGTCAAGATAAGATTTTTTTTTTAAGATTTTATTTTTATTTATTTATGAGACACACAGAGAGAGAGAGGCAGAGACACAGGCAGAGGAAGAAGTAGGCTTCCCTCAGGGAGCCTGATGTGGAACTCAATCCCAGGACGCCAGGATCATGCCCTGAGCCAAAGGCAGACGCTTAACTGTTGAGCCACCCGGGTGTCCCGATTTTGTTTTTTAAAGCAAGATAATTTGAGCAAAACATGGCTAAGGAAAGAGAGAGAACCAGATAAGGGAATAGATTAAAGAAGAAAAAAAAAACATTTGCTGCAGCAAGATTCTAGGGCAGCCATATTGCTCCTCTGTAGATGCAAACCGTTTTCTGTTATCCCTGAGCGTCGGTAAAATTATTTGAAACTTCACAGTCTGGGTTCAGTTTTGCCATGGGGAATGAAGGAAAAGGCTGGTTCCACTTCTGGTGGAGAGGAGTAGAGGGAGCAGTGCCTCCTGAAGCCATGCGGTGGCCTCATGTAAGCCACCTCCATCTGACTGGGTCCTTGCCAGAGGGTAGGGCCATATCTTACATTTCCTACTTCATCCTACACAGTCCCTGTAGGACACTCTAGCCACAACCACCTGCAAACCAGAATGCCAGTGGTAGGGCCTAGGCTGAACAATACATTTCATATAGGAATAGGAGGGATGTATGGGTAGAGAGCTGGGTGTGAGGCCGGCGTGTTGTTGCTAAGCTTCACCAGGCTTGAAGTGGATGGACAGTAAGGTAGATCAGGACCTGGGCATGAATGTGGGGGTATACCTTAGAATCTTAGAATTCTGTGCTCTAAGGTAAAGCTGCAAGTCTCCACAGGTATATGAGGGGATGTCTTTGCTTCCCAGGGACTGCAGGGTGGTCAAACTCTGAGGTAGCTGCCACAGGAATATTCCTCACAACACAAGGCTTGTCTGACAGTGTTCTGGTTATCTATTGCTGAGTAACAAACCTCTCTAAAACAGAGGCTTAAACCAGCAGCCAGGTTATCACTTCTCAGGATTTTGGAAAAGGCACAGTAGGAAAGACTTACCTCTGTTTTAGGTAACGAGGAAGAGCTCAGATGGCTAGAACAACCTAGATGGCTTCTTCCCTCAATGACTGTCCTTTAACTGGGATGGGTTCATCAGGTTCATGTGTCTGGAACCTCAGTTCTTGGTAGTAACTGGGTCCTTTTCCTCCATGTGGTCTGTGTGTGTCATCTTTCTACAGCAAGGTGGAAGAAGGGGAGCAGCTCAGGATCATCAAGAGCTCAAAATCAAGGTCACCAGGCATTCTCAAAGCTCATCTCTGTAATTGGTAGTCACTTCTGCCACATTCTTCCATTGGTTAAATCGAGTCACAGGTCCAGTCCAGATTCCAGGCTCGATTACTGTCAGGAGGCAAGTTTCTGTGGGGCCACCAAAGTGACAAACTACCTGACAAGAAGAGCTCTAGGAGCGGATGTGTGTGGGCTGAGGGTGCTCCAATTCCTAATTTTATGCTGGCCTCTCTTCAGAGATGTTTGAGAATAGTGCGGAGTAAAATAATCCCACATTACCTCCACAGAATTAAAGGCCCCTGGATCAGCCTCAAACAAGGCAGGGCTGGGCTGTGTGTGTCTTCACTCAGTCTATCAGGCATTTATTGCGCACAACCTATGCGCTGAGTTCTTAACACACGTGTTATTTCGTATCCCTACTTTACAGAGGAGATAGCGAAGGCTGGGACGCAGCACTCCTCCTCCAGTACCGCACACCACGGTACACACCCACACGCCACGACGAAAGCTCCTAGGCCCTTTCTGCCCCGCACGTGGGTTCGGAGCAGAGCGACGCCGCGCGCCGGGGTCTCGGGGAGGGCATGCCCAACACGGCCGGCAAGGCTAGCAGAGCGGACGGCTCCTAGGCAGGCAACGGGAAGAGGTCGCCTCAGGGATGCTAACCTGCCGCTGCCGTGCCGCCCGAAGGGCAAATACTGGAGGGCTAAGGAGCCTCGGAAGGTCTCAATAACCCGCAGACCCAGCGTCCGAGACCCGCCTCCAGGGCCGCGCGTGCGGGGGCACGGCCAGCGCGCCGCGCCGCGCCCCGCCCCGCCTGTGCACGCACGCGTCGCTCCGCCCGCCGCGCAGCTCCGGCCCCGCCCTCAGGATTGACCGCCCGAGCCACCGTCCGCCCAACCCCGCCCCGCACGGCCAGGCAAAGCGGAGCCGGCCGTGCGGTGTGTGTGTATGTGCGCGCGGGGCGCCGTCTCAGCCCCGGGAAGATGGTGGCGGCGGCGGCGGCGACTCAGGCTAGGCTGAGGAGGAGGACGGCGGCGACGACAGCGCCTGCGGGCAGGAACGGCGGGCAGCGCCGGGACTGGGACGCGGCCGGGGCTGAGAGGCCGGGGCTGGGGGCCGGGCTGCGCCTCCCGCGGCGGCGGCTGCTGCTGCTGCTGCTCCCGCCGCTGCTGCTGCTGCCCTGGGCGGCCGAGGCCGCGGCGGCAGCGGCGGCGGTGTCGGGCTCAGCCGCAGCCGAGGCCAAGGAATGTGACCGACCCTGTGTCAACGGCGGCCGCTGCAACCCTGGTACCGGCCAGTGCGTCTGCCCCGCTGGCTGGGTGGGCGAGCAATGCCAGCACTGCGGGGGCCGCTTCAGGTGAGTGGGGGGTGGTGTTGGAGGGTCGGGCCCGGCGGGAGGCTGAGGCTACAGGGAGCACGAGATGGCTCCAGGCCGGAGGCAGAAGCCGGACGGAAAGTGGGGACGGGAGGGCCGTCCCACAGTGTTTGAGGACCTTTTGCTTCTGAGGAGATCATCGTCTCTGGCCCAGGGTCGTCTACTGGAAGATGAAAAGGTTTGAGGCAAGGGTGGAGGCACCCCAGAGGGATTTTGGGTGCGGTGGGTACATGAGAAGAAAGCTCAGAGTCCCATAGAGTATCAAAGCCAGTCCCTGAAACTGGGCCTCTTTCGGATAAATGAGGTATATGAGAAAAGATGAGAGAGCTAGTCTTACTTAAACACTTTCTTTTAACATTCCCTTGTTCCCTAGGGCCTGATGAGTTCTCTCACTCATTGAAAATGCAGGGTACTCAGAAGAAACAGGGCCTTGGCAGTGATTTGTTGGCTGAAGATAGAAGGGAAAGGTTAGGATTGTGAGATATTAGAGGTAGAAGAATCAGTGGTTGTTGGTTAGAAGAAAGTGAAGAAACTAGCCTTTTGAAGCTCACTAGAGCTGGCTGATTGGAACAGGGTGGAGAGGGCATAGAAGGAGGTTCCTGTTTGCCCTGGTTTCTGGAGAATATGGAGTTCTGAGTTGGCCTGGTTCAGGACATTACCTCCTGGAGAGATCATTAATTCATTAATTAATAGTTATCTATTATTTGCTTCAGTTGTGGGAGGATTTCCAGGTAATACACATAAACAAATAGATTAGCCAGACTTTGGCCTAGTCCACACAGAGTTTGGAATACAGCAAGAGAAAGATAGGTACACAAGTGACCCTAGTCATAAGGACTACAGAATCATTCATGCCTTTGGCAGATTTTACTAAACATTTTTGATGTCAGATGTGGAGGAGTGGGGATATAGGGACCAAGGCACACAGGCCCTGCTCTCATGGATCTTACATTCTAGTGGGGAAGACAGGCAGTTAATAAGTAAATAAAGAAATAAAGAAATGACTGTGATAATTTTAGTTAATAGTGCTGTCAAGAAAATAAAACAGAATGTCCTGATTATAAAGAGGATTATAAAGGATTATAAAGAGTGAGTAACTTTAGGAGAAACCCCTCATTTGAAGTGACACTTGATCTGACCTGAATGAGGCGATGTAGTAGTACCTGTGGGAATTCAAGGAGGGAGATTGTGACTAGCAGGGGGAGTGCAAGGAAGACTTCGAGGAGAAAGTGACATTGGATTTGAGCATTTGAAGCAAAGTAGGACTTGGAAATACGTAGCTGGGAAAAAAATTCCAGATGGGAGCAAGGGTGCAAACAAAATTGTGGAGACCACAAAGTAAAGTATTGCTGGTACTAGGGTACATAGAACAGAAGAGAGTTGTAAGGGGAAAATTTAGAATGGTAGAGTTGTAGACTCCTGTAATGTCACATCTTCACGGAAACTTAGAGAACATTGAGGAGATGAGCTCTTTATTGTTATGGAGAAATCAAGTGATTTCATGCCCAGTGTGTAGTGTGTCTCGCTTTGTAACCTAGGGCGTTCTGATTTACGAATTACATTAATCTATGCATATTTGTTGAGGGCTGCTCTGGGGTAAGTTGTAAGATACAATGGCAAAGAAAAGACCACACAGTCCTACTCTTGGGAGTGTATGTTCTAGTTTGGGAATAAGAAATCTAATAATTTGTTATTATTTTGCTTGAGGCTATGGAGGAAAGGACGGGGGCAAACAGAGGGCTTGAGTTTGAAATGTTAAGGCTTAGTGGCTGAACAAGTGAATTTTGAGTTGAGATCTGAGGGGTAGGATAGCATTACCTACATGAGGGGTGGAGTACTGAGGAGCCAACATGTACAGAGGCTTGGGGATGAGGGGCATCATGGTAAGCTGAATAGAAGGCCAGATAGCTGAAGCAGAGCGCAAATGGGAGCATGGCAAGACTGGAGAGATAGACAGGGGCCAGGCCATGTGAAGCCCTGTGGGTAGGGTTGAGAATTTTGACCTTTAACTCTTGAGCAGTGGAATGGCACAGTTAATTTGAATTTTCATGACATTATAGGCTTTTAGATTGGAGCCAGAGCAGGAATGGCCTTTAGGTAAGGCCAGAGCATTTTGAATTTGAGGAGCTTCTAAAATCAAATGACTGGATGGTTGTGTCAGATGAGAGCCCTTTAAGTTCTGAGTATCTGGAATGCCATGGAAGGCAATGGAGGCCCATAGGGCGCCGAGGGACATGCATAGCAAGATCAGTTTGTCAGTACTGTTCGGAGTAGGAGGACTCATCGTAAGCCTGAGACGTGGTGGGCAGTTGGGTGGGAGCTATTGGCCCCGATCAGGACAGAAGTAAGGAGAACCTAAGATAGGCTCTGGGAGTGGAGGCAGGGTGGGTGCTAGGTGGTAATTGCAGAGGTAAAAGACGGGTCTTGCTTGGAAACTGGTTTATTCTTGGGAAGGAAGGGGGATGGTGAGGGAAAGAAAGCTAGATCCTATCTTCGGTGACTGAGAGAATAGTGATACCATTAACAGACACAGGGACATAGGAGAAGCTGGTTTTATACCCACTGAGATTAGGTGCTCTCAGGGTATCCACTTGGCAGGACAAGTGTTAGTGTTGGAGTTATCAGTGTAGAGAGGGACGTAGCCAGGGAGAAAGAGCAGGTCTCTCTCTCTAGTCCAGAGGATTGAGAAGAGCCATTTGTTATAGGGAATAAGCAGTCTTGACACTGGTTGTCTCAGATGGTATCAGCTTGAGTGAGGAGTCTCCCCTGATTATCGTGGATGCTCCATTTGAGCAGGTTCACCCTGGTTGTCAGTGCTCTTTCCTGGGCAAACAGTTATGACTTTGGTCCTGATAATTCCAGTATATTTTGTGGGCTGCTAGAATTTGCATTTTTAAAAATGAAAGTAAGAGGAACTTAATGAGTTTAAAAAAACTCAATGAGTTTTAAAAAACTCTCATTAAATTGTTAGTGGAAGGATTATTTTAGGGGAAGACAGAAATGTTGGTTTTGATTATAGTGGTACACATCTTGATTTAACTCACAGACCTGTTTGTTATTAAATGGAGAGACATTCAAATGAATACCTTTCCGGTATAGAATGGCATCAAGTCAATGTGTTTTTAAATCTTTTTCGTTGCATAAATCCTGTGTTATAATTGTTGTTATGAGTCTTTTCTGTTAATTGAAAGGAATGTAGGATAATAAGAGGATTAGATTTTACCAAAGTTATCACTGAATGCATACTATATGCCAGGGATCTGGTCAAACATTTTTATGTACATCATGCCATTTAACTTCTGGACAACTCTGAGAGTGTTATGTAAAGTTTGTGGTATTGTATGGTTAGACAGTTGGAAAATAAGTTGTTTTTTTTTTTTTTTTCCAAACAAAAGATACTACAGAAATGATTATCACAGAGGAGAATATTATTGGTGTCAGTTTAGTAAAATTAACTATGGAATCTTTGGTGGATGACTTCTAAAGCAATGCCAGTTTCATTCATTTTTATGTTATTGTTCATAATTTAGTGATCATTTTTTCTACTTGTGACATCACCATGGAAATTTTTCTTTGGATGATAATAAATACATTCCATCAAATTAGAAGTAAAGATATTAAGCCCATCTATGAAGTTAATATGCATTTAATTCTTCTACGTTCCTGCTGTCAGAAGTTTGGGGAGGATAGACTATAAGAGCCTAGTGAATGGGAGCCTTATAATTACCCAGGATGTTAAGAACTTACCTTCTCCAGAAGAATAAGGAAAGAAGTAGGCATTTATTGAGCATTTGTTTTGTTCCTGGCATATGGAATAATGGTGGTCATGGTAGTCCCAGCACTACCTGCCACCAACATTTCTCCATTTTTTCCCTAGGTGTTATGTCAAGTGCCTTTTAGCAATTACTCTTTTTAATCCTTAGAGTGAAGTTATTCCCATTTCACAGATGGGTGAACTGAAGCTTAGAGATACTGAGTAACTTGCACCAGCTCATACAACTTGTGAAAAGCTGGACTGGGATTTGAATTCAGGCCTTGTTAATTCCCACACCCTTGCTTTCCATTGTACCATTTGGCATCTGATTTTTTCTGAGTCCAGTCACCCTTTACAAATATTCTTTGGAAGAGCTGTCTAATGCCATTGAGAAACAAGAGGAAACTAGATTCATTACAACTCTAAAGCTAGCATTCAAAAAAACAAAACAGGGATGCCTGGTGGCTCAGTGGTTAAGTGTCTGCCTTCCGCCCAGGGTGTGATCCTGGAGACTCGGGATCGAGTCCCGCATTGGGCTCCCTGTATGGAGCCTGCTTCTCCCTCTGCCTCTGCCTGGTCTGTGCCTCTCTGTGTGTCTCTTGAATAAATAAATAAAATCTTTAAAACAAAACAAAACTTTAACTCACTTGAATATGTTTGGCTACCAATCAAGGACATAAATCCCTATAGTGCAAGGACATAAATCCCTATAGTGAAATGAAAATTCTGGAAAATAAAATTTTAAAAGTAAAAAAATTAAGTTTTTATTTTTTGGTTATAGTAACTATAGAATTAGTATTAGCCTAAAGCCCTATATTTATGTTCATAAATCAAATAGGCTTGTCTGTTTTCCTCAGTAGGATATAAACTCCATGAGGGCAAGGATTTTCATCAGTTTTTCTTGCTGTTCTCTTCCCAGAGCCTAAAACAGTGCCTAGGACATGGTGTGCAATAAATGTTTGTTGAATGAAAAGATGAAGAAAAGTCACCTTTACCTGTATAACTGCCATATCTGTCTTTTGTCCTCATAAATCTCATGAACTTCATTGTCTTCTGTTTGCTGGGCATCTTTTTGGGGATGTTTTACTGTCACCTCATAGTAAGCCATCTGAGACAAATGCTTCTTGAAAAAAATAGTCTCTCCCTTTATCCTCCCTTATTTCAGTAGTAAATCTTACCTGAGATAACTAAAGGTCAAAACATAGGAGTAATCCTTTGCTCTTTCTGGGTATTCTTTTTTCTCTAAAATCTTAAAATTTTGTTCCTTTCCACTTTTGCTCCTGCCATCCTAGGGCACACCTGGCCCTTTACCTCCTTGCTGACCTGCCTCTGTTGTGCCCTGACTGGGCTCTTGCACCTCCAGAGTCCACTCTACACTTTGTCATAGAAATCCTCTGAAACATATGTCACTGTCCTGCTCAGAAACTTTTTTCCCCTACTCCTCTTATTACCTGTAAAATGATCCTCAACAGAAGGCTTCCACTGCCTCATACACATTCCTTTCTCCCTACCCAAATTCTTTTACTTTGTAGTTTTTATACATATTTCCTAAATTTAACACCTTTCTTCCTCCTTGCTCCCATGTTCTTTCCTTTCTACTTATCAAGATTCTACCTCAAGGCCTATCTTCAGTTTCCTATAATAGCCAATTCTCTGAAATAATACCCATTCTCTTCTTTTGAGATGAGTCATCAGCCTATTCAATTCATAGATAGCTTTTGAATGATTGCTATATGTTAGGTACCATGCTCTGCCTTGAGAATATGAAGGTGGGTAAGAATCAGGCCTTGCTTTCCCATCGGAGAGCTCATAATTCTGAAGGGAAGACAGCTATGGTGCACAGGCAATTAGAATTAATAATAAAAATACAAGTAATATGTGGTGCTGGACTAAGATGTGGGGAGAGACTAACTCTTTTGAGGGCCATTGTTGAGGCATCACAAAGACAAGAACATTTGGGCAGATCCGAGGTTTAGTGTAAATAGACAATCTGGGTGAGATGGGCATTCCAGAAGGAGAGAAGAGCATGTACAAAGGGAAAAAATCATGGACTTTCATGCTTACTTAAGTGTATTAGTTTCCTAGGTTTGTTGTAACAAAGTACTACAAACTGGGTGGCTTAAACCAGCAGAAGTTTAATCTTTTATAGTTCTGGAGGTCACAAGCCTGAAATAAAGTGTCAGCAGGACCATGTTCTCTCTGAAAGCTCTAAGGGAGAATCTGTTCCATGCCTTTCTCTTAGCTGCTGGGATGGACAGCAGTCCTTAGCATTCTTGGCTTGTACATGCATCACTCTAGTCTCTGCCCCCATCACTTTAAACTCACATAGTATTCTCTCTTTGTGTCTCTTCTGTTGTGAGGACATCAGTCATGTTGGACGTATGAATATGACTTCATCTTAATTTGATCATCTGCAAAAACTGTTTCCAGATAAGGTCATCTTTCCAGGTACCAAGGGTTAGGATTTCAGTGTAGCTTTTGGTGGTACACAGTCAACCCACAGCACTTAGAGAACTGAACATAAGTGGATATTGTTGGAACATAACTTGTGAGGAATGTCTTGGAAAGGTGTGAGACTGGAAGGTGGTAATGGCCTTCCCTCTTCCTTTCCCATCACCTTCCAGCCTCAGGATGCATCCTTGACCTGGGCTAAGCCATCAGGGGATTCCAGCCTCTTGTTGTAATGATTGTTTTGAGGTAGGCATGTGATCTAAGCTGACTCAGTCAAAGTGACTCTCAGGACTTTTGCTGGAGACCTCTCTCTTCTGGATGTTTATGAAAGAGATGCTTTGTCGTCTTTTGCTTTGTGTGCTGAGGATCTGAAACCTAGAATTGTTATAACTAGCATTGTTGTTGTGATAGGAGCCCACCTGTAGTCAGAGCAACTTCTAGAAGAGGGAGGATATCAGAGAAATGGAGCTGAAGTCCTGATGACTTTTCTGAAGCTCTGGGTCAAACATTGCCTGAAGCTATACTTTTTAGTTTTATGAAGTCCTGCAGTCCATGTTTTTCTTAAGCCAATTACAGTTGGATTTCCTATTCTTTACAATACAGAACAATTCCTATGCAGAGGAACATAGTGCTGGATCATGAAAGTCTTCGTATTTTGCACCAGGAAGTTTGAGCCTTTTTCTCTAGAATTGATAACATGGTCTAAATTCCTGACATTTTTCTGCCAAGTCTCTTAGTTTTCCAATGTTGATGGGCACATGATCTGAACCCTAAGTTACCACAGGCAGTAGTTTTAGCTTGTTTGATACTGCATAACTCAGATTGCCAACTTCTCCCGGGAAAGAGGCTGTTCTCACTCTCTTGTACCTCAGCTCTATTTAGCCAATTTCCCATATGAGGGTTCATTAATTTGTATTTGTAAACCATATTGGATACAGTTTCTGTCAAGGTTCTTTTAGTGACACTCAACTCAGACAAGTTTAAGAGAAAAAAAAACCATATTTATTGGTTCATGTGACAGAAGAGTCAAGGGAATATTGTTGGCTTTGTGTGTGGCTGGATCCAGGGCACCATTTGGTCTGTCTCCCTCCATCTCTTAGCTTTGATCTGTTCTCTGATGGCTTCATTTTCAGGCAGGCTGTCTTCAGGTGATATCTCCAGAAGTTAAATCAAACTGGCTTAACATCCTCTACTGGAAAAGAATGACCCTTTCTTAGAAGCTTGTTGCAAAATAAAGAGTGCTGAGAATCTCACTGGTCCCTTGTCCTTTACTGCAATGGTCTCTGTGTTTGGGTCATGGGAATGTCCTGATTCATCAGACCTGACTTGAGTACCTGCTGTGGAGCTGGGGTATGAGGTTCCATTGGATGGAATAAGTGGCATGGACTGAGGAAGGGGGAGCAGAAAAAGAGAAAGGAAAACACATACTGTACCAGAAAAGTGGGGCTTATGTTGGGCAGGTAAGAACAGTGATATTGCTGCATTTTCCTAGAACCTGCCATTTGGTGAATACTCAATAAGTGTTGGTGATAAAAATTAGGAATATTCTGGAAAATACTGTATCAAGTAATAAAACGCCAGTTTCCCAGTTTCCCAGGCGTTCGCTCAGTCATTACTAGGGATTGTGAGGGTCCCACTATGTGGAATGCATTATGCTGGCTCGTGGAGATGACTGCAGTGAGGACTGTCCCATACTGAATTTTGGTCTAGCAGAGTCAAGTCACTGAATAAAAGTAATTTGTCCCCTGATTTTGCGATGGGGGAAATAGAATTCTGGGAAGAATCAACTAAATACATGCTTATATGGGATGAAATTATGTTGTATTGGCTAAAAACTTAACTATGTGAAATATTTTCATAATAAACATCTGACATTTTTGCTGATTCCTAAAAGATAGAGTTTACTTATTTGAAAAAGGTGAAAATATGCTTAAGTAAAAAGAAAAATTGGGCATGATGTAATATAATTTTGCACAAAGCATACATTTGAAAGCAGATATCTGACATTTAAACTTTACCTCTGTGAACGTTTCCCAAGGTAGGCAAATGCTTTTTATTTACTACAGTAAATAGAGGTTGGATAAATATACTTGAGAAAAACAGAGTATGTATGACCAAAACGTTTTTTTCTAAATATGGAGAACTGATTTAATAAATTTGTAGGTTATATTTATCTTGAGTGTTAAATACAGAACTGGGTATCTTGTACTGTGGTTGAACAAATTATACTGGTTTTTCTCTATAACACAATCTGGTTTAAAAAAAATTATTATTATTTTTTTTAAGATTTTATTCATGAGAGACAGAGAGAGAGAGAGAGAGAGGCAGAGACACAGGCAGAGGGAGAAGCAGGCCTCATGCAGGGAGCCCGACATGGGACTCGATCCCGGGACTCCAAGATCACGCCCTGGGCCAAAGGCAGGCTCTAAACTGCTGAGCCAGCCAGGGATCCTCTCAATCTGGTTTTTAAGACTAAAATGAAACCACTGTTGTACTTTTCAGAGTATTTGTGTTGGGAAATTTATGGGCTGCAGGCCTATGATGAAATTTGTTTCTCACTTATACTCTTTATCGCTTTGTGATTTCTCCAGGGCATTGTGGCAAAAGTGAGCCCCATCCATGTATCGTATACTAATCTTGTTCTTCAGTTCGAGACTCTTCTTCCTTCCATTTCCCTCTTCTCCCTTTACTTTCAGACTAGCCCTTTATAATCAGCTAGATGTCTCATTTTCCCTTTTGAGGGTGGCTTTCTCCTGTTTGTCTTGTTTTTTCCTTTCTTACCATTTTATGGATATCCTCTTCCTTGAATGCTTCTCTTTTATCATTTGAGACTCTAGTTTGATTTTAGTCTTTCTTCCTTTTTTAAAATTTTATTTATTTATTCATGACAGACACACACACACACACACACACACACACACACACACACAGAGGCAGAGGGAGAAGCAGGCTCTGTGCAGGAAGCCCGACATGGGATCCCTGGTCTCCAGGATCACATGCCAGGCTGAAGGCGGTGCTAAACCACTGGGCCACTGGGGCTGCCCTCTCTTCTTTTATTTTTCTTTTTAAGATTTATTTATTGATTTGAGAGGGAAGGAGCATGCACACAGGAGCTGAGGGGGAGGGGCAGAGGGAGAGGGAAAGAATCTCCCGCAGACTCCCAGCTGATCATGGAGCCCAACTTGGGGCTTGATCTCACAACCTTGAGATCATGACCTGAGCTGAAGCCAAGAGTCCGACACTCAGCCTTCTCAGCCACCCAGGTGCCCCTTATTCTCACAATTTTTAATTCTCTTAAGTTTTCTGTTTTTTTCAAGTTAAAATTTTGAGCAAATTTCAATTCTAGCTGTGTATTTACATGTTTACTCATCTAGAATTCTCTTGCACTTACAGAAGTTAATTTAGTCATGGCTGAAATGCCTATTTATCTTTTTAGAATTTGACATTAATAGTATATAGTTATGAGTTGAATGAATTTTCTAATTAATTCTTCTTGGTCTTTTTTGCATTCTAATTAAGAATTTTCTAATTTGTTTACTCATAAGTCTATAAGCATTAGGGGCTGGAACTATATCAGGTGCTGCTAAGAGACACATAAGCCACCTTTCTTGACCAGTATTTCCTGTATTTTTTGATTCACACATCCCCTCACAGAAGTGTGTAATCTTGTGGACTCTTTTAGGAATTAAAAAAATAATATTTTTTAAAAAAAGTATCCTATTTTTGTTAAGATAGTTGGAGTTCTCATAGTTGGTTTTAAATAGACTAAAAAGTAATTTCAAATATAATTTGTAATGGTATTCATAATATTAAAGAAAAATTTGACCTCACTGCTTAACATGTTGTACATGTTGTTTAATGTATTTTAAATTAATTTTGCAAGGAAAAGCATGATTTATAGACCAAAAAATGGCACTTAAGTTTGGATTGAATTTATATTACAGTAGAGATTGAATCAGACTGTGCTAAAGAAATAGACTTTTCATCCTCATGTTTGGCATTTATGCATTTGTGCCTTAAAAATTCTGTCTTAGAAATTTTTTTTGGTGTTTTGTTTCTAAATCATAAAATAATAGTGGTTCAAGCTCTTTGTAAGCATTTCTCTGTAGATAGCATATTTCCTGTGTGGATGGTTTTTTCAAAATTGAGCGGAAAGGCCAGATTGACTATAATTGTCACTTAATTTTCCCCTTTTAACATTATTTTTTGGAGTACTAGAGACATCTTGCAAAGCTATACAAGGATTTTGATCAGAAGGTTTAGCAAGATGATCTTAAGGCAAATTTGCAGAATTAAGATTTATTTTATGCCCTTCTGTAATGTGTATTTAAATGTTGTGTTCTTTGCTTCTCTTTTAGTAGATACCAGTACTGTCTTTTAATCAGAACATCATTTGGGCCACTGTTGAGAAATATTGACCAACCATGACAGTTGCTTTAAAGCAATTATGTTTGGCACTGGCTCAGTCTCTGGGGTAACTTTACTTCCTTTTAATCTGAAACATTTCAGGCCTATGGAAGAGTTACAAAGAGTAATAAAATGAACATCTCTCTACCTACAACCTATCTTTGCTGAATTTCTTTCATATTAATATTATTTTTAGGGTATTATACTATTAAGTTATGTAACAAAGTGTTATAAATATCAGCCAATGCCCCTGTGTTACTCCTCCCTGTTCCCCTTACTCTCTTCCCAGAGGCAATTAGTATGGTGAAGTTGATGTTTATTATTCCCCTTGAACATTTCTACTTTTATTACAGACACACACACACACACACACACACAGTCTTATTTCCAAAAATAAGATCCTATTTCAGACTTCAAAAAAGTAACTATTCTATACATTTTTTTCACCCAAAGCCCCATTTTTTAATGCTTTTGAGATTTGTTTGTATTGATAAATGTAGCTTTAGTTGCTATAGCTAGTTCATATCTATATTCACTATAGAACTCCAACTTATTTACCCATTTTCCTACTGATAGGCATTTAGATTTTTCCAGTTTGTCTTGTTACAAAACAGCTACAATTAACATTCTTTACATATCTCTTTGTGCACCTGTATATGATTTTTATCTAGGGTAGTTATCTTCAAACTTCTGAAGCACCTCTGAAATAATTTTAAAAGTCCTTTTACTTCTTTGCATGCTTTTAGGTTGACAAGCAGTTGACATTACCATTTTTAAAAAATGGATTTATATAGTTGCAAAGAATAGTTACTAAAGAAAACTACATTATTAAAAAAAATTATTGGGTAGACTCCAAAGTCCATAGCTGTTATAACCTTTCTCCTTCATTTAAAAAAAATACACGTTGTCTTCTTAATAGTCAATTTTTGCACTGTTCCCACCCCCCCTTTTTTTTGCTTAAATTCTTATTTTCATTCTAATAGCCCCATATAATTTTTTTTAAAGATTTTATTTATTCATGAGAGACACAGAGAGAGGGGTAGAGACACAGGCAGAGGGAGAAGCAGGCTTCATGCAGGGAGCCTGATGTGGGACTTGTTCCCAGGTTTCCAGGATCAGGCCCTGGGCTGAAGGCGGTGCTAAACCGCAGAGCCACTCAGGCTGCCTGAGCCCCGTATAATTTTATAATTTTTTCTAGGTTATGAATTCTGCTTGCTGATTTAGATATCATTGCCATAAAGCTTACCAGTTTAAAGTGTACAAGTCGGGGATCCCTGGGTGGCGCAGCGGTTTGGCGCCTGCCTTTGGCCCAGGGCGCGAACCTGGAGACCTGGGATCGAATCCCACATCGGGCTCCCGGTGCATGGAGCCTGCTTCTCCCTCTGCCTGTGTCTCTGCCTCTCTCTCTCTCTCTCTCTTTGACTATCATAAATAAATAAAAATTTAAAAAAAAGAATTAAAAAAAATAAAGTGTACAAGTCAGTGACTTTTAGTATATTCATAAAGTTGTGCAACCATTATCATCTAATTCCAGAATACTTTCATTATGTTAGATGGAAACACTGTACTTATTAGCAGTCACTCCCCATTCCTCCTTTCACCCAGCCCCTTCCACCCAGAAAGAAGGTCAGCTTTCTGTCTATGGATTTGTCTATTGTAGACATAACATATAAATATTGCTATATAATATGCGATTGCTTTGACTGACTTTTACTTAGCATAATGTCTGAAAGATTCATCTTTGCATTGTGAATCAGTGGATCAGTACTTCATTCCTTTTTGTGGCTGAATAATAATTCCGTTGTATGTATAAACCACATCTTTTTTTTTTAAGATTTTTTTTTAAAGATTTTATTTATTTATTCATAGAGACAGACAGAGAGAGAGAGAGAGAGAGAGAGAGAGAGAGAGAGGCAGAGACACAGGCAGAGGGAGAAGCAGGCACCATACAGAGAGCCGGACGTGGGACTCGATCCCGGATCTCCAGGATCACGCCCTGGGCTGCAGGCGGCGCTAAACCGCTGCACCACCGGGGCTGCCCTTTTTTAAGATTTTTAACATTTATTTATTTATGAGAGACACAGGGAGAGAGAGGCAGAGACATAGGCAGAGAGAGAGAAGCAGGCTCCATGCAGGGAGCCCCATGCGGGACTTGATCCTGGGACTCCAGGATGACACCCTGGGCCGAAGGCAGGTGCCCATCCGCTGAGCCACCCAGGCGTCCCCCACATCTTATTTATCCATTCATCGTTTGAAGAACATTTAGGTAATTTTCACCTTTGGCTATTGTGAATACTGCTCTGAACGTTCATGTACATGTTTTTGTGTGGACATCGGGATGTCTCTTGGGTGTATACCTAGGAGTAGAATTGCTGGGTCATGTGGTAGCTCAGAGTTTTACTACTACTTCTTCTTCTTCTTCTTCTTTTTTTTTTTTTTTTTTTTTTTTGAGAAGGAGGGATGAGGAAGGTCAGAGAGGAGCAGAGAGAGAATCCAAACAGGCTCCATGTCCAGCAGGGGGCTGACAACACAGAGTTTGATCTCATGACCCTGAGATCGTATACTGAACTGAAATCAAGATTCTGACACTTAGCTGACTGAGCCATCCAGGTGCCCCTCAGTGTTTTACTTTTTGATAGAGTGCCAAACTTTTTTCACAGAGACTGCACCAGTTACATTTTTTTTTTTTTAAGATTTTATTTATTTATTTGACAGGGAGAATGAACAAGCAGAGGGAGTGGCAGGCAGGGGGAAAAGGAAAAGCAGGAGTAGGGAGCCCAATGTGGGGCTCAATCCCAGGGCCCTGGGATCATGATATGAGCCAAAAGCAGATGCTTAATCGACTGAGCCACCCAGGTGCCTCTGTACTAGTTACATTCTTAGCAGCAATTTATGAGGGTTTCATTTTCTCTACATTCTCACCAATACTTATTTTCTGTGGTTTTATGCCATGTAGCTGGTATCCATTATGACTTTGATTTGCATTTCCTTAATGTTTGTTGATTTTGAGTATATTTTCATGTGCTTATTGGCCATTTATACATCTCTGGAGAAATGTCTACTCTGATCCTTTGCCCATTTTTAAATGAGGCTCTATGAGGTTTTTATATAGATTTTTATTGTTGAGTTGCAAGTGTTCTTTATATATTCTGGATATTCTAATATAATCAGAAATGTGATTTACAAGTAATTTCTTCTAATTTTTTGGTTGTTTTTCACACATACAAAAAAAACCCAACAACCTTGGTAGTGCCTTTTGACATACAAAAGTTTTCATTTTGGTGAAATCTAATTTACTTTTTCTCTAGTTGCTTGTACTTTAAGTGTCTTATCTAAGAAACCATTTACTAATCCAAGAGCATGAAGATTTACATCTTTTATTTTTAAGAGTTTTATGGGTTTAGTTCTTACATTTTGATCTTTGATCCATTTTGAATTAATTTTGTACATGCTGTGAAGTAGAGGTACCACTGTATTCTTTTGGATGCAGATATCCAGTTGTTCCAGTGCCATTTATTGAAGAGACTGTTTTTCTCTATTGAATGGTCCTGGTCCCCTTGTCAATTGACTCTAGATGTATAAGTTTATTTCTAGACTCTCAATTATATTCCATTGACCTGTTTGTCTATTCTTACGTCAGTACAAGCCTATCTTGATTACTCTGTAATATGTTTCAAAATCCTATGTAACTTTTTAAATGTTTTATTTTGAGATAATTGCAGATTTGCATAAGGTTATAAGAAATAGTAGAGTGATATCCTATCCTTTCACCTCTTTCTCTTACTGGTAACAGCTTGCATAACAATAGTATAAGAGCACAACTAGAAAATTTGTATTGATACAATTTTATCGATCTTATTCAGATTTTACCAGTTTTTTCATGCACTAATTTATGTACATGTATTTCTGACATTGGATTTTATTTTAATAGATTTTTTTTAAGATTTTTAAAAATGTATTTGATAGAGAGCACAAGCAGGGGGAGTGGCTGGTAGAGAGAGAGGGAGAAGCAAGCTTCTCGCCAAGCAGGGAGCCCAATGCGAGGCTCGATCCTAGGACCCTGGGATCATGATCTGAGCCAAAGGCAGATGCTTAACCAACTGAGCCACCCAGGCACCCCTATTCTAATAATCTCTATATTTAAGATAGTTGAGTATATTTCTTTAAAACAAGGATTAGTGTATAAATGAATTTTTTCAGTTTCATATTACCATGAAACTTATATGAAATTTTTTTCTATATTAACTAAACATTATGATTATTCTTAGTGCACAATTGAGCAAATAATATACATGTAATGGACATTTTTAGAAGTAATATTTAAACATAATAGGTAGATTTTTGTTGGAAAAATACCTGTTATTGAGATGGATAGTACTTTTTTTTTTCTTTTTTCTTTTTTGGATAGTGCTTTTTAAAGAATCTGGGAATGATAGAATTTACTGCTAGAATGAGGCAGAGTTCAGTATAAATTTTATTCCTTTCTCCCCCTTTAGTAAATATAAACCCAAGAAACCTTGTCTGTGCAGTCATTGTATACACTAGACAAGGGTAGTAACATGGTGACATCGGTGCTTTAGGAATGTTGTTCTGGCTGTGGGGTGTTTAGTAGACTTGTGGTCAGGTCTCTGAACCCGGAAAGAAGATAGGGGGCAGTCCCGGTGGCGCAGCGGTTTGGCGCTGCCTGCAGCCCGGGGCATGATCCTGGAGACCCTGGATCGAGTCCCATGTTGGGCTCCTTGTGTGGAGCCTGCTTCTCCCTCTGCCTGTGTCTCTGCCTCTCTCTCTGTGTCTCTATGAATGAATGAATAAATAAAATCTTTAAAAAAAAAAAAAAGAAAGAAGATAGGGCTTTGGCAGTAAGACTACTATAAATTATTTTGGTCTTGGGGTAGAGCATAGCAGTGGGAATGGAGATGAAGGGATGAATCTGAGGAAGCCTTTGATGGCAATTGATTGTAGCATGAATTGGTCACACATTTGATAAAGAGGATGTAATAGAGGAAGAAGCTAATAAATGTCACACCAACATTTTGAGCCTAGGAGAATGGGGCTGTTTTATCATTTCAAGTGGACTATACAGTTGAATGAGAAGAAATATCCCTCCCGCAAGATTAATGTAATATTTAAAAGTATTAGCTAAGAATGTATCTAGAAACCTGTAAGAAATGAGAAGGCTACATTAAAGCAGAGCCAAATATAGCTTGTGTTAGAACCATATTTTTCGACTCCTGGTTTCTTTTTTTTTTCTTTTTTCTTTTTTTAAAGATTATTTATTTATTCATAGAGACACACACAGAGAGAGAGAGAGAGAGAGAGAGAGAGAGAGGCAGAGACACAGGCAGAGGGAGAAGCAGGCTCCATGCAGAGAGCCCGACGTGGGACTCGATCCAGGGTCTCCAGGATCATGCCCTAGGCTGCAGGCAGTGCTAAACCACTGCGCCACCGGGGCTGCCCTCGACTCCTGGTTTCTTTGCAGGGTTGCGTTTTGTCAATTCTAGAACTGTCAGTTTTTGCTATTGCACTACCCTGTTAAGCTATGAGTTTTCATTTCTATTTATTTTTTTCCAAGATTTATTTACTTATTTGAAAGAGTGAGTGGGTGCGGGTGGGAGGAGAGAGACCCTTGGAGAGGGAAAGAAAGACTCTTAAGCAGACTGCAGTGAGTAGGGAGCCCGATGCAGGGCTCGATCTCATGATCCTGAGATCAAGATTTGAGCTGAAACCAAGAGTTGGACTCTTAACTGCGCCAACCTGGCGCCCCTTCATTTCTATTTGTATTCAAAACATAATACAGATAATCTTCATATGGATGTTTAAGGAAATGCTTTACATAAACTATTGGACTTTCCTGGTTCCTGAGCCAAACTAGACATCCACAAGGCACCTCCTTATCTGAGGCAATATAGTAGAGTCAGTGTTTAGATGTCTTTGAAAAAAGCCTCTGTCTCTAGTTCTTTAGCTTCTGAAATACTCTTCTCTCTAAAACATCATGGATACACATAAAAGTTTATCCTAGACTTTCTTTGTACTAAACTGCTGATAGTAAGAGCTTGAGAATTTTTGGTGTTAGGAACTTTCTTGGAATTGATGTTGTTATCCATTAGGCAGCAAATGTTACATGATCATCTATGATATTTTAGGCACTGGAGAAAAAGAAGTGAATGAGATATGTCCTTGAGAAAATAATGGTTGCCTAATGGGCAGAGATGTTTCTCTGTATCAGTAACAGACCAGATGTTAAGTCTGAACCCAGAAAATGCAACACTCAGCTCAACATCAAATATGTTGGGTACAGTTTCCAGAGTTCCAAGGGACATTTAAACTGAGATCTGAAAGGGTGGTTAGGAGTTTACTAGGAGGGGAAGCAAGAGAGAGGTAAGGTAGAGATAGGATGTGCTAAAGCATGGGGACTTAAGGACAGGTGAGTTGAGGGAGGAGAGTGACAGTCAATATTGTGGCACTTTGGACTGCTCAGTCTGGGGAGCAATGGCTAGAGGTGGAGCAGGAGAGGTAAGGTGGGGTTGGATTGTGATGGACCTTGTATAAAGTCCAGATATGCTATATTTCACCTAAACAGTCTTCCAACAATCTGATTAAACTGCTGTTCAATTTTGCTTCATAATTTAAATTCACATAAAAATTCAAATAGTTGGGCAGCCCCGGTGGCTCAGCGGTGTAGTGCCGCCTTCGGCCTGAGGTATGATCCTGGAGACCCAGGATCGAGTCTCACGTGGGGTTCCCTGCATGGAGCCTGCTTCTCCCTCTGCCTGTGTCTCTGCCTCTCTCTCTCTCTCTCTCTCTCTCTCTCTCTCTTTGTCATGAATAAATAAAATCTAAAAAAAAAAATTTCAAACAGTCTTACTGTGATGGCCAGATCAACCAATTTATTGCTACTCTGGCCTTTGTAGTTACAGCATTAAGCAAAGAAACTAATTACATAAGCAAGAAGCAAAACATATTAACAAAGCCCCCCACTCAAATCCCTGATACAGAGTTTTCAACTAGAATACACATCAAAATTGCCCACAGAGCTTTAAAAAACACAAATGATGGGGCCCCAACTAAGCTAAGGCAGGCAAAGGTTTCCAGGCAGGTTTGAATGATCAGATTGGCATTTGAGGAAGATAACAGATTGCTCTATGGAGAACTGGCCAGTTTGGGGAGCTAGGCTGAGGTGTCACAGGAGACCAAGCTTGGGTGCACAGAATTTTGGACCAGGGTATTGGCAGTGGCAGTGGGAATAGGAGAAGGACAAAAATGGCAGTGGTTTTGTAGGCTAAATGAGTGGAGTGAAGTCAAGGAACAGTTGATAAGTTTTGAAACATAAGGGTGCATGGTGACAAACTTAGAAAAGCAAAGGACTGGAATTTAATTTAATTTTTTGACATAGGGAATATTTGTCTGAAACATGGGTCTAACTTTGTGCCGGAAATGTACCTTGAGTAGTTACCAGCATATAGATGGGAAGAGAAGCCTTGAATGCAGATACTATTACTCTAAGGGGGATCATGAAGAACTTGATCCAGGACAACTCCTAGGACAGAGACCAGGATTTGAGCAAAGGAATTGTCCCTTGATTTTATTGAGTCTTTCAAGGTAGATAATTTATTTTTAAATTTTTTTTAAAATTTTTTTATTTATTTATGATAGTCACAGAGAGAGAGAGAGAGGCAGAGACACAGGCAGAGGGAGAAGCAGGCTCCATGCACCGGGAGCCTGATGTGGGATTCGATCCCGGGTCTCCAGGATCGCGCCCTGGGCCAAAGGCAGGCGCCAAACCGCTGTGCCACCCAGGGATCCCATGATAATTTATTTTTAAAAATATGAGGGAGCCATATTATTTTGTGGTACTTTTAATTATCATCATGGGTGAGTATGGTAAGATATCCTAAACATTTAAGCATATAGCACTCATTTATAATGTTATATGATTTATTCTAGTTGTAGATTTATTATTTTTTAACTAAGTAGGACAAATGCTTAAGTCGTTACATGTTAGGGTATTAGGGTTATCAGTATGAATACATTTTCATGATGAACTTTTTACATTGTATTTTTAAAAAATACTTATTTAAGTGATCTCTACACCCAGTGTGGGGCTTGAAAGCAGAACTCCAAGAGTTACTTGTTCCACTAACAGCCAGCCAGGTGCTCCTCATTGTATTTTGGTTTTAAGGAATTAAACATTTTTGACTAAAGGTGAAGTTTGGGAATGTGGAAATATTTTTAATGTTTCAGTGCCAAAAATTCAGCTACTTTAACATCTAGAAATTCCAAGGTTGTATATGGAAGATTTGTTCTTAATTTGTCATATGTGTTAGAATCATTGGGGTGCCTGGGTGGCTCAGTGGTTAAGTGGCTGCCTTCAGCTTAGGTCATAATCCTGAGGTCCTGAGGTGGAGTCCCTCTCTCTCTACCCCTCCCCTCACCTTGTGTGCATGCACTCTCGCTCACTCTCTCAAGTAAATAAATAAAATCTTAAAAAAAGAAAATTTAAAGTCACCAAATGCAGTGCTAGATCCCAGCTGAGAGGGGTTGGTGTTGGGGCCCCATCATTTGTGTTTTTTAAAGCTCTGTGGGCAATTTTGATGTGTATTCTAGTTGAAAACTCTGTATCAGGGATTTGAGTGGGGGGCTTTGTTAATATGTTTTGCTTCTTGTTTATGTAATTAGTTTCTTTGCTTAATACTGTTAACAGCAAAGGCCAGAGTAGCAATAAATTGGTTGATTCGGCCATCACAGTAAGACTGTTTGAAAAAAATTTTTTTTTTTTTTTTTAGATTTTATTTATTTACTCATGACAGAGAGGGAGAGAGAGGCAGAGACACAGGCAGAGGGAGAAGCAGGCTCTATGCAGGGAACCCAACGTGGGACTCGATCCGGATCTCCAGGATCACACCTCAGGCTGAAGGCAGCACTAACCGCTGAGCCACCGGGGCTGCCCAACTATTTGAATTTTTATGTGAATTTAAATTATGAAGCAAAATTGAATAGTAGTTTAGTCAGATTGTTGGAAGACTGTTTAGGTGAAATATAGCATATCTGCACAATGGAGTACTATAAAGGGAATAGTCCTAAAAAGGAGCAAAGACTATCTCTGTATGTTGTGTCGTCATCTTGAGAATATATTGTTGAATGAAAAAAGCAAGGAGCAGAATAGTAGTGTTGTCTGCTACCATTTTTCAAAGAAAGGGGCCTATACATTTGCGAATATATATTGTTTTGTATATACATAGACTCACCAAAGGAATGGTAAACCAGAAACTACTAAAAATGGTTATTCTGAAGAGAGGGAGGGAGGGAGTTGGTGGAAGAAATAGGTATGGAGGGATCCCTGGGTGGCGCAGCGGTTTAGCGCCTGCCTTTGGCCCGGGGCGCGATCCTGGAGACCCGGGATGGAATCCCACGTCGGGCTCCCGGTGCATGGGGCCTGCTTCTTCCTCTGCCTGTGTCTCTGCCTCTCTCTCTCTCTCTCTCTCTCTGTGTGACTATCATAAAAAAAAAAAAAAAAAAAGGTATGGAACTTAAACTTAGAGTATACTTTGTTTTGTGGATTATGCCTTAGGATCATATCTTGCCACATTATAAAACAATAAATTAAAATGAGAGGAAAAAAGGAATTCAGAAAAATCAAATGCAAAATAAAATAAGTGAACCTAAATGTATATCAGGTTTGAGGCTGAAGCATAAAGAGTATTTCAAGTGACTTTGAAACATAATCATTTCTCTGTAAGTTTCTAGTAATAGATACCCCTAAGGACAAAGGACTGCAAATATATCATAAGCTCTTTTTAGTAATCAGATAACTGGTAGTAATATTGATATTATTCTGGAGGTATGTATTGTAAGCTTTTAAGCAAGTGGATAGTTACATTGGATTGAGGCCATAGATTTTGGTGTGAGAAAGAGACCCAGAGAAATTGGGTGAGAGTTCTGGAATCCTTAATTTGACTTAGAAGTGTCAGTATGAATTAATGATGTATTTTATTTTTTATTTTTTTAAATTTATTTTTATTTTTAAATTTATTTTAAAGATTTTATTTATTCATTCATGGGAGATACAGAGAGAGAGGCAGAGACATAGGCAGAGGGAGACGCAGGCTCCATGCAGGGAGCCCGATATGGGACCCGATCCTGGGACCACGGAATCATGCCCTGACCCAAAGGCAGGTGCTCAGCTGCTGAGCCACCCAGGCGTCCTATGTATTTTTTTCATTTTCTTTCTTTATTTTTTTAGGTAGCCTTCATGCCCAGTGTGGGGCTTGAACTCACAACTCTGAGATCAAGAGTTGCATACTCTACCAACTGAGCTAGTCAGGCATCCCTATATTTTCTTTTTTTAAAAATGTATTTTCTAGTTCTCTCTACTAAGGAATCTCAGAAACCCACTTAGCATCAAACGCTTCTAGTTCCAGACTCTGTTCTCTAAATAATAATTCCCAGTAAAAGGAACCTAGGGTACCTTGGAAAAAGGGAGCCAGGAAATCTATAAAATGAGCTTGGAATATCTTTTTCACATCACAAAACAAACTACTGGGGGATATTTCTGTTCATATCAGTGGTAGAATAGCTTTTTCTAAGCCAACACTCCCAACTGAGAACAACTGAAAAAATTGGAAAATATTTTTTAAAAATCTGTTTAAAGACTTTGGAAAGTAAGCAAGGCAGACAGCAAGGACTTGAGAGATCTGTATTTTGGAGAGGGAAAGCTCAGAGGTGAGGCCAGCTTTTGGTATAGCTTTTTCCTTGGAGTGATTGGCTGATTTGAAGTCTGCATCTAAGAAATTGAAGAAGGTGGTGGCAGGGAGGCTGAGATTCTAAGTAGAGTTTTTGGTAGTTATGTAGAGGTCAGGGACAAAATTGGGGTTCAGAGCCTGCAAAGTAGGAAGGGCACTGGAATCCATCGCAGGCTTTTAGTTGGGAACTCTGAAGGATAGGCTACACCTTAAGGATTAGCTCTCACAGAGGCTGAAACCAACTTTCAAATCACCCCAGTCCTTGATTGGATTAAGGAGAGCTCCTCCTAGCTTTATTACTTGCTAGAAGTAAATGTTTTCTCTGGAGAAAGACCATCAGCCATTGATTCAAGTTATCTGTATGTTTTTATATATTTAGTGAGAATATGTAATATGTATTTACATGTTACTATATACATTATTTTATTTATTTATTTATGGTATTTTTAAAATTGGAGTTTATTTGCCAACATATAGTACAACACCCAGTGCTCATCTTGTCAAGTGCTCCCCTCAGTGCCCATCACCCAGTCACCCCATCCCCCCGCCCACCTCCCCTTCCACTACCCCTTGTTCGTTTCCCAGAGTTAGGAGTCTCTCATGTTTTGTCACCCTTTCTGATTTTTCCCACTCATTTTCTCTCCTTTTCCCTATAATCCCTTTCACTATTTTTTATATTCCCTGAAAGAATAAAACCCTATAATGTTTGTCCTTCTCCAATTGACTTACTTCACTCAGCATAATGCCCTCTAGTTCCAGATCAGACGAGATCGGGCTCGTTCAGGGTGGTATGGCCATAGACAATGCCCTCCAGTTCCATCCATGTTGAAGCACATGGTGGGTATTCGTCGTTTCAAATGGCTAATATTCCATTGTATATGTATACCACATCTTCTTTATCCATTCATCTTTTGATGAACACCGAGGCTCTTTCCACAGTTTGGCTATTGTGGACGTTACTGCTATAAACATTGGGGTGGAGGTGTCTCGGGTTTTCACTGCATCTGTATCTTTGGGGTAAAACACCCACAAAGAAACAAACAATCCAATCATGAAATGGGCAAAAGACATGAACAGAAATTTCACCAAAGACGACATACACATGGCCAACAAGCACATGAGAAAATGCTCTGCATCACTTGCCATCAGGGAAATACAAATCAAAATCACGACGAGATACCACCTCACACCAGTGAGAATGGTGAAAATTAACAAGACAGGAAACAACAAATGTTGGAGAGGATGTGGAGAAAGGGGAACCCTTTTGCACTGTTGGTGGGAATGTGAACTGGTACAGCCACTCTGGAAAACTGTGTGGAGGTTCCTCAAAGAGTTAAAAATAGAGCTACCCTACGACCCAGCAATTGCACTACTCGGGGATTTAGCCCAAAGATAACTATATACGTTATATTTATAATATATCATAAAACTTAGTCTGGGGACGCCTGGGTGGCTCAGTGGTTGAACATCTCATCTGCCTTTGGCTGAGGGCATGATCCTAAGGTCCTAGGATCAAGTCCTACATCAGGCTCCAGCAGGGAGCCTACTTCTCCCTCTGCCTATGTCTCTGCCTCTCTCTCTCTCTTTCTCTCTCTCTCTCTCTGTGTCTCTCATGAATAAATAAATAAAATCTTTAAAAAAAAAACCCAACTTAGTCTGGCATTACACTAAAAAATAACCCGATATATAAAAATAAAATAGTTCATGAAAAATCAAGAGAGAAAACATAATTGAAGTGGACTCATAGGGAGATTTCCAGTACATGTGAGATAGTATAGACTCGTTTTCTCTGCTAATTCTAGCTATAAATCCTGGAATTGGTGCAGATGACAACCAAACGAGAACTCTGAAATGTTGTTAGAAGGTGAGCTGGTTCTTCACAGGACCAGAAGAACAATATAGCCATAGGGCATCTTGCATTCCCCCCCACCCAACAGAAGAAGGTCTCCCAGACCCCGTGCATCCTGACTCTCTGAGAATACAGAGTAGAATATAGTCTAGGTAGGCTCATTTCTTCCATGAGTCAAATGGAACTCCCTCTGAAAACAGCAGGCAAGCTTAATATCAGCAAGAGGGATCAACCCTGGGGGGAGGGGTTGGGGGGAAACCTTGGGCCATCACACCCATTTCCCACCAAGAAGCTCCTGGCAGCCTGGCTTGGGGAACTCCTTTTATCCTCTCAGGCAGCAGCAGCAGGGACCTATGAAAGCAGCAGGGGCAGTGGTACCAGATAAACAGAGCAGGCCAAATAACACCGTGCAGAATCTGAAAATTAATCTACCATTGGAATAATATCCCAGAAAACTGGATCAAGATCCATATGCTAAAAATAAACAGGGTGACTACCTGCTAAAATAAAATATTTAATAAGACCCTATGTTAGTGACTTCTAACATAATAGACAAAATGTCCGAGATCGGGTAGAAAATTACCTGTCATACCAATAATGAAGTAAATTGCAACTTGGATTGAAAAGGCAATCAACAGATGTCAACCCAAGATGAATCAGATATTGGAGTTTTCTCACAAGAATTTTAAAGCAGCTGTCATAAGAAATGCTTTAAAATTAATTAAAAATTGTCTTGAGAGAAATAGAAGGACAAAATCTCAACAAAGACCTAAATAAAATTAATTAGAACCAAATTACAAATGAAATTAGAAAAAAAAAAACAAATGGAAATTTTAGAATTGGAAAACAGTAACAATCCCTCCCTCAACTTGTTCAATTAGTAGAATGACAGTGACAGATGATAGAGTTCTAAACTTGAGAATTGAACAATTAGAGATCTTCCAGTCTAAGTAACAGAGAAAACAGACTTGGAAAAAAAATGATCTGTGGAACAAAAGTTCTAATACTTGTATAACTGGAGTCTCAGGAAGAAATGAGAGTGGGGCTGAAAGAATATTTGAAAGAAATAATGGCTGAAAATGTACCAAATTTGGCAAAAGAAACAAACCTGCAAATTCAGGAAATTACAAACCCTATTCAAGAAAAACTCAAATCTGCACCAAGATGCATCATAATTAAGTTCTTATTGAAGTCTAAAGTGTGAGATAGATACAAGGTTAATACACAGAATTCAGGGAAGCCTGGGTGGCTTAGCAGTTGGGTGTCTGCCTTTGGCTCAGGTCGTGATCCTCCCAGGATCCAGGATCGAGTTCCGCATCAGGCCCCCTGTGAGGAGCCTGCTTCTCCCTCTGCCAATGTCTCTGCCTCTCTCTCTCTCTCTCTCTCTGTGTGTGTGTGTGTGTGTGTGTGTGTGTGTGTGTCATGAATAAATAAATACATCTTTTTTTAAAAAAACACAGAATTCAGTTGCTTTCCTATATACCAGCAATGAAGAAGTGGGATTTGAAATTAAAAGTGTAATACCATTTATATTAGCACTATGAAAAGTGAAATACTTAGGCATAGGTCTAGCAAAATATGTGTAAGATCTGTATGAGGAAAACTATAAACTCTGATGAACAAAATCAAAGAACTAAGTACATGGAAATATATTCCCTGCTTGTGGATGAGAAGGCTCAATATTGTCAAGGTATCAGTTCTTCCCTTCTTTCCAACTTGATCTATACAATCAAAATCCTACTGAATATTTCATGGATATTGACAAGTTGATTCTAATATATTTATATGGAGAAACAAAAGACTCAGAGTAGTCAGCACAATATTGAAGTAGAAGAACAAAGTTGGAGGACCAACACTACCTGACATCAAGACTTACTATAAAGCTATAGTGATCAAAATACTGTGGTATTGGTTAAATAATAGACAAATACATCAAGTATATATTTACAAATCGATAAATATATACTTACATAAATATATGCAGTATAAAAGCCTAGAAACCTAAGGGCAAAGAAAAAGTCTTGAAAGCAACCAGAGAGAAATGATGGGGAACACACATGCAGATAACAGATTTCTCGTCTGAAAATGGGGGCCAGTGGAAGCTGCACATTATTTCTTAAGTGTTGAAATAAAACAACTGTCATTTGTGAATTCTGTATTCAGCAAAACTGTCCCTCATGACTTAGAAGGAAATAAAAACATTCTCAGATGGTGGAAAATGAAAAGAATTTGTTGCTAGCAGATCTATCAAAAGATTGGCTAAAGGAAGTTCTTTAAACAGGAGAGAAATGATAAAAGACTGAATCTTGTAGCATCAAGAAGAAAGAAGGAACAATGGAGAGAGCAGAAACACAGGTATATATGATAATAGACTCTCCTTTTCCTCCTGAGTGTTAGCAATCATATTTGTTGACTGAATAAAAAATATAAAGCCAGGGATGCCTGGATGGCTTAGTTGGTTAAGCATCTGACTATTGATTTTGGCTCTGGTCATGATCTCCAGGTTGAGCCCTGTGTTGGATCCTTGCTCAGTGGGGAGTCTGCTCAAGATTCTCATTCTCCCTCTCCCTCTCCCCTTGCTCTCTCTCAAATAAATAAAGTTCTTTTAAAAATATAAAACCAGGGACTCCGAGGTGGCTGTCAGTTAAGTGCCTTTGGCTCAGGTCATGATCTGAAGGTCCTAGGATTGAGTGTTGGCTCCCTGCTCAGCAGGGAGGCTGCTTTTCCCTCTCCCTCTGCTCCTCCCCCTACCTTGTGCTCTCTCTCAAATAAATAAATAAAATCTTTAAAAAAATATATAAAATCTCTGATACTAAATAAAATAATATTTGAAATGGTGAAGATATGGGCACTTGAATGGCTCAGTCAGTTGAGCGTCTGACTACTGGTTTTGGGTAGGTTTGTGATCTCGGGGTTGTGGGATTGAGCCCCACATTGGGCTCCGAGCCTAACAGGAAGTCTGCTTGAAATTCCTTGCCCCCCAGCTCTCTCAAATAAGTAAAATATTTTAAAAAATAAAATGATGAGGATAATGGACCTAAATGAAAGAGAGAGGTTGCCACGCTCCACTAAAAGTGATAGAACATTATTACCGGTAGGTTGTTCTAAGTCACATATGTGTATTCTGGTGCCGAGAGTAACCACTAAGAAAACTATATGAAAAGATAAAAATGACATAAGTAAATCAAGATAGAATCTTAAAAAATGTTCAGATGACCCACAAGAAGACAAAAGGAGAGAAACAGAAGAATGAGAACCAGAGAAAATAAATATAGAGCAAATAATGGAGTGGCCAACTTAAGCCTTAACATATCCATAATTACTATAAATGTAATAATTACCTAAAATGTAAATGCAAATTGGATGAAAAAATATGACCCAACTCTATACTGTTTACTGTAGGAAAGTCACTTCAAATTTAACAATGTATGTAGGTAGAAAGTAAAAGAATAGAAAAAGTATACCATGCAAACATTAATTGGGAAAAAAAAAGTAGGAATGGCTATACTAATAATTGACAGGTTATATATACTTTAGAGCAAAGAAAATTACCAGGACGAAGGAACATTGCAAAAAAGATTAAAAGATTAAATGTTGCCAGAGATTGAGAATGTGGAGTGGGGTGGGGGGATGTGGGAGGGAGCTATATGGTTACAAAGGTATGAGGAATCCTTGGTGTGCTGGATCCGTTTAGTATCTTGACTAGGGTGGTGGATGCATAAACCGATACAGGTGACAAAATGTGGTGAACTTAAAAGTGACTATAGGTAAAACTCTGGACATCTGAATAAGATTGATTTATCAACATCAGTATTCTAGTTGTGATACATACTGTACTTTGGAAAAATGTTACCAGTTAGGGAACCTGGTAATAATCACTCTGTGTTATTTCTTATAACTGTATGTAAATCTCTTATCTCAACTAAAATTTAAATTGTTAAACAGATTCAGGGAGGCAAGACGACATGATAACTACTGCAGTGTTGGGTTTTAGATTAGATCTTGGAATTGAAAAAGGACATTAGTGGAGACACAGTAAGTAATTAGAATGATTAGAAACAGACTGCAATAAATGATTGATTAAGAATTTAAATGACTAGATCAACAATTTCAGCAAAGAATTAGAAAATTTAAAAAAGAATTAACAAACTGAAGATATGGTAACTGATTTTAGGAATCTTAGACGTAGATGAAGAGAGAATCAATGAACTGTAAGATATGTTAGGAAAACATTCCTAGACAGAAGCACAACGAGACAAAGGGATGAAAAATAGTCTCATTTGTGATCTTGCTTGTGCTCTCTTTCTTCCTCACACATTCATATATTGATTTTCCTTTGAACCATTTGAGAGTAATATATATATCTCATGGCTCTTGACCCTTTAAATAAAATACTTTAGTGTATATTTTCTTTTTTTTTTTTTTTTTTTTAGTGTATATTTTCTAAGGGTAGTTTTAAGAGACAAGTCTTAAGGTACAGTTTTCAGCTTCAGTATATTTAACATTGATATAATATCTTTATTGTTTGTACTACATTTTGTCAATTGACCTAATAATAATGATCTTTTTTTTTTTAAGATTTTATTTATTTATTCATGAGAGACACATGTAGAGGGAGAAGCAGGCTCCATGCAGGGAGCCCGATGTGGTACTCAATTCTGGGACTCCAGGACCACGCCCTGGACGGAAGGCAGGCACTAAACCGCTGAGCCACCCAGGGATCCCAGTTTTTTTTTTTTTTTTTTTTAAGATTTTATTTAGTTATGAGAGACAGAGAGAGAGAGAGAGAGGCAGAGACACAGGCAGAGGGAGAAGCAGGCTCCATGCAGGGAGCCCGATGTGGGACTTGATACCGGGACTCCAGGACCACGCCCTGGGCCGAAGGCAGGCGCTAAACTGCTGAGCCACCCAGGGATCCCAATAATGTTCTTTATATTATTTGCTTCCCCCCACCTTCTAGTGCCAGATCCAGTCTAAGGTTGGACACTGCATCTAATTGTTATGTCTCTATAGCCTACTTTAATTTAGAACCTGGTCAGCAAATCTTTTCTATAAAGAGCCAGATAGTATTTTCTACTTAGTCTGTCTACAGTTACTCACTTCTGCTCTTGTAACCTGAAGTAGCCATTGACCATAAATAAGCAAAAGGGCATGGCTGTGTTCCAATAAAATTTATTTACATGAATAATCAGCAGGCAGGATTTGGCCTGAGAACTGTAGTTTGCTGACTCATGATGTAGAACATTTCTACTGACTTTCTTCTTTTTAAAAATTTTTAATTTTTAAATTATTTTTTGTTTCTTATTTTTTATTTTTTTAAAGATTTTATTTATTTATTCATGAGAGACACAGAGAGAACGCAGAGACATAGGCAGAGGGAGAAGCAGGCTCCTCACGGGGAGCCAGATGTGGGACTTGATCCCGGAACTCTGGGATCACGCCCTGGGCCAAAGACTGACGCTCAACCACTGAGCCACTGAGCCACCCCCCATTTAAAAAAAAATGATATTGATGCTCTTTCATGAATACACTCCCCCCCACCTCATTTTATTCCTGTTCTTTATTTTTGCTTTTGTTTCATGTTTCCTCATGGTTCAATTCAAGTTATGCATTCTTGGTCAGAATACTGCATAGGTGAAGGGATGACCTTTCTCAGGATACCATACCTGGAGGGCTATATCTCCCTTATTTTTTATATTAATTTTGTTCTCCTGTTTGAGGTGTTGTCTTTTTTTTTTTTTCACGAATTACTATTTTATTCCCTCCTTATAACCAATAAGCAATATGTGGGGAAACATTTAAAAACCATGTATTTATCCTGTTCATTAGGTTTTCCTCCTCTCTTTTAACATCTATTGATGTTAAAAAATATTTTAACACTCCTGTTATTAATAAAACAAAGATTTTAAAACACTTGTCCTAACTAACATATGGAGAATACTGCACCTGTAGTTACTGTGCTCTTCAAAATATTCATGAATCAAAAAAGAAGTCACACTGGAAATTTGAAATTTTGAACTGAATGATAATGTGAAAGTATTATATGTCAGAACAAGGGGATACAACTTCTGCAGTGATAAGAATGAAAGTTAGGGCTTTAATTGCATATACTAAGAAAGAAGAAAGGTTGAAGATCAGTGGTCTGTTTTCAACTCGAGAAAATAGAAGAACTGCAAAATATACTCAAAGTCATTAGAGTAGAAAAAACAAAATTGAGGGGCACCTAGCTGGCTCAGTTGGTGGAGTGTGCGACTCTTGATCTCAAGGTTTTAAGTTTGAGCCCCATTTGGGTGTAGAGATTATTAAAAAAATAAAAAAATAAAATCTAGGGATGCCTGGGTGCCTCAGCAGTTGAGCATCTGCCTTTGGGTTAGGGCGTGATCCTGGAGTCCCGGGATTGAGTCCCACATCGGGCTTCCTGCATGAAGCCTGCTTCTCCCTCTGCCTATGTCTGCCTCTCTCTGTGTATCTCTCATGAATAAATAAATAAATCTTAAAGTGAAATCTAGGGGTGTCTGTGGCTCAGTCGGTTAAGCAACTGTCTTCAATTTTGGTCATGATCCCAGGGTCCTGAGATCGAGCTCCAGGTTGGGCTCCCTGCTCAGCGAAAAGCCTGCTTCTGCCTCTCCCTCTACCAGCTGCTCCACCTGCTTGTGCTGTCTCTCTCTCGGCCAAATAAATAAATAAAATATTTTAAAAAGGGACAAAATTGTTAAGCTGCTGGATAGATTGATAAAGAGAAAAAACACAAATTAATGATATCAATAATGATAAAGAGGACCTCACTATAGATCCTACATGCATTGGAAAAATCATAGGATATTAGTAATAAGTTTATTCCAATAAATTTGAAAAATTTAGATAGAATGGCAAACTCTAGTAAAACCAACTTACTTAAAACTCCAGGCCCAAATGGCTTTACCAGTGAAAATTTCCAAACTGTTATGAGAGAAATATCAGCAGTCTTACAGAATAAGAAATATTCTTATTTCTTATGAGAGAAATATCAGCTGTCTTCTACAGCATAGGAAAACAGGTGTTTTTATACAGCCAGCATAATTTTGTTATCAAAACCTGACAGAGAAAAAGCAGGTCAGTCTAACTTATGAAGATGTAAAAAATTTTAAAGTATTTGCAAGCTGTATCCAGCAAAATATAAAAAGAATCATGACTAATTTAGGTTTATTTGAGAAATTCAAGATCAAATTAATATTTGAAAATCAGTATCATTCACAGCATTAATAGAATAAGGGAGAAAAGGAAAATGATCATTAGATCTTTTTTTAGAAACTAGAGTTTTTTAAAAAAAACTAGAATTCAGGGGATCCCTGGGTGGCGCAGCGGTTTGGCGCCTGCCTTTGGCCCAGGGCGCGATCCTGGAGACCCGGGATCGAGTCCCACGTCGGGCTCCCGGTGTATGGAGCCTGCTTCTCCCTCTGCCTATGTCTCTGCCTCTCTCTCTGTGTGTGACTATCATAAAAAAAAAAAAAAAAAACTAGAATTCAATACTCACTAATGTTGAAAATCCTTAGTAAACTAGAAATAGAAAGGTACTTCCTTAATCTGGTGTTAAGGAAGAATTTTGCAAAGGACTTAGGGTAAACATCACACTGGTGAAATACTGAAAGCTTTCTCCTGAGATTGAGAACAGGACAGGGATATTTACCGACACCAATTCTTTTCCATATCATAATGGACATCTTAACTAATTGTAGTAAGGCCAGAAAAATAATAAAGTCATAAATATTGGGAAGGAAAAAATGAAAACAATTTTTTTTGACAGAGGATATGCTTGTATTATTCATAGTTTTTGCCTGGGTTAACCAGGAGAATGGTGTTACCATCAGAGATGAAAATTTCATTGTTAAAAATACATATTGGTGGAAAGTTTAAAGTTTTGCAACAATATGAGATCAGTATGACTTCATGCAGAGAATCAGATTGAGGTGGAGCCCTGGGGCATTCCTACAACTAGAGACTGGGACAAGCAGGTGGACTTACCAGAGGTGACTGAGAAGAAGCTGTAAATTGAGAGTGGAGGTTTTGGAAACCAAGTGAAGAAAATGTTTGTTTTTTTTTAATAAATTTATTTTTTATTGGTGTTCAATTTACCAACATACAGAATAACACCCAGTGCTCATCCTGTCAAGTGCCCCCCTCAGTGCCCGTCACCCATTCACCCCCACCCCCCGCCCTCCTCCCCTTCCACCACCCCTAGTTCGTTTCCCAGAGTTAGGAGTCTTTATGTTCTGTCTCCCTTTCTGATATTTCCCACACATTTCTTCTCCCTTCCCTTCTATTCCCTTTCACTATTATTTATATTCCCCACATGAATGAGAACATATACTGTTTGTCCTTCTCCGATTGACTTACTTCACTCAGCATAATACCCTCCAGTTCCATCCATGTTGAAGCAAATGGTGGGTATTTGTCATTTTTAATGGCTGAGTAATATTCCATTGTATACAGAAACCACATCTTCTTTATCCATTCATCTTTCGATGGACATTGAGGCTCCTTCCACAGTTTGGCTATTGTTGAAGAAAATGTTTTAAGAAAGAGGGAGGCATCATCTATTTCCAATGGTTATATAACGTAACTAAAGGATTTTGAGGGGCAAGGGAGGTTAGGTTAAAGCCTAGCTAGAATGAGTTAAGAAATTAGTAGGTGAGAATGTTGTCTGAGAGAGTAGATAATTCTCAAGATTTTTGCTGTAAAAGTGAGCACAGAAGTGACAATAGCATGGGAGGAACATGAAATGAAGGAAGTTTGTTTTTTAAGAAGGAAGTCCGACAGCTCATCTCATGCTGATCCAGTGGATAGAATTGTAGGGTTGGGGTTGGAATTAGTTTGTTCTGCTGGTGCCCTTGACTGAATAGAATATGAGAGTTCTAGACCCAGGTAGATGGTTTAACTCTAGATGAATTTAGATAGTTTATCCATTGTAACTAGAGGAACATACGTGTATTTAGTAATGGGGAGAAAATATGGTTTGCCTAATTTATTTCTTCTTCTACTGTTATTCACTTTGTGCTGTTAAGATGCCAGGCACACTTCTAGGCACGGGAAATAGTGAACAGAACAGACAAAAATCTTTACTGTCATGAAGTTTACGTTCTGCTGGGGGAAAATACACTTGAAATGAGTAAAGTAATCCACTGATCATTAGTTGAAATTGAAGAGAGGGGAGAGTGTTTGGGAAGTTGAAAGATAAAAGGTGTAAAAGTGAATTGGACAGGGAAATGGAAGGACTGTTGTCCTACAGTGCTCAGAGCCTGTTCGAGGTGTGTGTTTATAAATGTAAAGTGAGACCAGTCAGCACAATGTTGTGTTTCTAGTCTTATTCAGCTACTTCATTGCACATACATACAGAGTAAGCAGAGTTGGGTTCAACCAGATCTAGAGTTTGCCATATGTGTAATTTCAGCTTGCTAAGATGTCATTGAGTGTGAAATGTGCCCTTATCTTGTTTACTTACAAAGAAGGAAAAAACACTTCTTTTGAACGGTGACATGCTATTGATTTTATCCTGATTTCTATTTTTCTATATTTCTATTTTTCTTTATATTTTTTCTTTATATATATTTCTTTATATTTCTATTATATTTTATATATATAAATATTTCTTTCTATAAATATATAAATTTTTCTTTATATTTTATTTATATATTTCTTTATATTTCTATTTTTCTATATTTCTATTTTTCATCCTGATTTCTGAGTTATTAGGGGAAAAGTGTTCATCTTAGAATTGGTGGAATTAGTAGTTGGGATGATTTTACTTGAAAGCAACAGAAAATCCAAACTTAAGGGACTTTAGCTATGAAGAGGAGCCAAGAGGAACATGAGGAACATGGCAGTCTAAATGAGTCTTGCTTCCCTGGCTCTCCCAACTGCATCTGCAGAAAAGCACTCTGCTTTTCTTGAGCCAGCTTGCTGTGGGGACCTATAGAAAACTATAGGATCTAGGATCTGTTGTGGTCCTCCCAGGCAGAACTGGTATGTGTATGGGCCATTGTGGCAAAGGACAAGGACCATGAAGCTGCAGATCCTGGATAGTGTGATGTAGAGTAGATATTCCTGACCTCCACAAGATCAGCATACGAATAAATGGACAGCCAGAATCTTACCTGTGCTTGAGGCCAGGGGAATACTGGGACACCTGGGAACAGTGAAGATTCATACCTTGATGATGAAAGTGTAAGAGGATACAACAATTTAGGAAACAATTTTGGTAGTTTCTTTAAATTTGGCATATATCTGTAATTTGATCTATCTTTTATGTATTTATCCAAGAGGAATGTCTGCACATGTCCACACAAAGTCTTGTACACAAGTGCAGCTTTATTTATAAGAGCTTGTGACTCCATAATCCAAGTGTCCATCAACAGGAGAATGAATAAACAAGTTGTGGTATATTCACGCAGTAGAATGCTACTCAGCAATAGGAAGGAGCAAACTACTGATACATACAATACTGAGAAACATTTATGCTGATCAAAAGAAGGCACAAGAGTGTCCCTCTTTGCTTTTATTAAATCATGTTGTATAAAACTGGTCTATAGTGATAGAAATAAGATCAATGTTGGGAGAGATTAACTCCAAAGTGGTGTGAAGGAACTTTGGGGGTAACAGACCTGTTTTATGTGTTGTTTTGGAAGATTTCACATGGGTATACATTTGTCAAAACTTAAGAAATTGTACATTTAAGGTACCATTTATTGTATATAAATTACTCCTCACTAAGATTGATTTAAAATGTTGGTTGGGGGACGCCTGGGTGGCTCAGTGGTTGAGCGTCTGCCTTCGGCTCAGGGCATGATCCTGGAGTCCCAGGATCGAGTCCTACATCGGGCTCCCCACGGGGAGCCTGCTTCTTCCTCTGCCTGTGTCTCTGCCTCTCTCTCTGTATCTCTCATGAATAAATAAGTAAAATCTTTAAAATAAAATGTTAATTGGAAGGAATCAAATTAGTATAAGCAGTCACACTAAATGTGAAAAATTATATTGTGCCACTAAAACCATTAGACTAGGTTAAGAAACAAAACCTAATAACCACGTCCTTTTTAGAAGAAAGACATTTTTGAAAATTTGATGAGGAAATATGAAAAAGAGTTGGATAAAGATCTATGGCCCAAGAAAACAACAACAAAAAACTAGTAATTATAATAATAAACAAGGTGAAACATGAACATCAAACTATATAAATGCTTATTATTGTGATAAAAGGGACAATTTTTGAAGATCTAATGGTTACAAGCTTATGTGGCTAAATAGATAAGTACATAAAGGAAAAATAACTTGGCAAATGTGTCATGGTATGGGATTTCAATATACCTTTCTTAGAAATAGATCTAGTAGGTAACAGGTAAGAATATAAGGGAGTTGAATAGGGCATTCAATAAGCTGAATTACACATTGATAGTAGTTTACATTCCTATGATATACTGCCCTTTTTTTTTTTTTCTTAAATGTTCAAGGAACTTTGGTCAAAGTTTATTGATGTCCAATATACTTGAGCACAAAAAACAAAACAAAACTAAACCTGTGAGAAAAGTTGAGATTTTTTTTTTTTTTTTACAGGCTGTGTTACCTGGTAATAATACTAATAAATTAGAAATAATTAAAAGGTGACTTCTTTGAAATCTGCCTCCTATAAAGGGTTTCCCTATTTTCCTGTATTTGTTTCTACGGCAGAATCACCCTTGAATTGGAAACTAGGTGGAAGCAAGAAGTTATTAATTCTTTATATTTCTGGTTTTCTATTGTTGAAGAGTCTTTATGTTTCGATTGAATGCCTTTATGTGACTGCTGGTGAAGTGAGCACAGGCAGTACTGGTGTCTGTACCTGGATCACCAGTGATAAAGGTTGACCTGAAAGTATAGTTGATATTCCTAACCTTCCCCTTTCAAATCTCTCTAAATTTTCAGTAAACGTTTATCGGCCATTCACTGGAACATAGGGAATTTCAACTTAACAATTTAAAAGAAACAAGAATACCTAATACAGAGGGGATGTGGAAAATAGCATACTCTCACATATTGTTAGTGGAAATGTGAATTGTTACAGCCTTTTTGAAAATAATTTGGCAGCTTGGTTAACAATTAAAATTCATATTCCTTTGGCCCAGTAATCCTCCTCCTTAGAGTCTATTCTTAGAAATTAAAGCACAAGTAAGGCCATATGTATAGGGATATTTATTGCAGCAATGTGCATAATGCTAGCTGACTGAAAACAAAATGAATGTCAGTAGGAGAAAGAAAAAAAATCCTACTTCAATAGGTTAGAATATTATGCTTCATGGAAAAAGTGAATTAGACTAATATCTGTTTAGTTGGAGAGATTCTCACAAAGTTTTGTTGTGTTATAAAAGGAAGATGCAGAAAAGTTTGTATAATAATTTGTGTAGCCAAAAATTAATTGAAGAGAACTTTGCATATATCATGGGCTCATGAGTATGAAGAAAAATAGTTAAGAATGCTTACTAGGTGATTAAATGTTTATCTTAGTATGAGATGAGTGGGAGTACTTGGGGAGAGAAATTACAAAAGGAGAATTGTCCTTTAGTTGACAAAAAGCCTATCTGTGAAAAAAAAAAAAGCCTATCTGTGATCATAACTATTCATTATCTGTAAAATTTTATAAATGCTAGATTTAAAGGTACTAAGTGAATATTTAAAATTAAAGTGACCTATTTCCTTTTTTTTTTTTTTTAAGATTTTATTTATTTATTCATGAGAGACAGAGAGAGAGAGACACGCAGAGACACAGGCAGAGAGAGGAGCAGGCTTCATGCAGGGAGCCTGATGTGGGACTTGATCCTGGGACTCCAGGATCACACCGTGGGCCAAAGGTGGTGCTAAACCGCTGAGCCACCCAGGCTGCCCACCTATTTTTTTTCTAAGAGTGATGCTGGTTTGCAAAGACCCAAGCACATCTATGTATGTGAAATCCATAGAAACTCTTAGGAGCAAAACAAGCATAGTAGAAAGCTTGAAAACCTTCGGAGCCAGAAGGGCCTAAAGTGTATCCACACACACACTATGAATCAGTAACCAGTAGGAAATTAATTAGTCCATAAACCTGGAGTGATCTCTGGTTGGTTGGTACTGCTCTTCATCAACCTTTGCATTCCTTTGGTTTGTCATCCTTGGGGTTGGCTTTGTGTTCAACCTCATAGCATGATGGCTGCCTTGCTGAGATGGAGTTTGGGGCACAGATTGGTTATAACACCTGTGAGAGGAAGGAGCAGGAAGCAGAAATGGGCAAAGGAAGAAGTAGAGCTTCACTGCAGGCCAACAAAGGGGATTGTCTGTCAAGGATTGTCTGTCAAAGTTGTTTCATGTTGGATTGAGCAAGGATTGTCTGTCAAAGTTGTTTCATGTTGGATTGAAATGCTCTGGCCTCTCTATCCTCTGTGTGAGCTGCCCTAACCAGGGTGGGACCTGGGGCAAGGCAGCTCCTCAAGAAACTGATAGCTGGAGATTGCCTCTTGACCAGGCAGTAAGTCCTTCCTCAAAAGGGAGGTTATGTGAAGTATCTCTCTGTCAACCACACTGTCTTTTTTAAGAATGAAAAAAATACTTCCTGGAAGCCATCCATCAAGACTTCCTCTCACATCTAAATCTTAGATTACATGCTGTGACAGAGACTAATAATGACCCTTCATTGCCTTTCTTCACTTTGCTAGTAAAGGAAATCCTGATTTTTCATTGAGTACATGGTCATCGGGAATAATGGCTACATTTCTCAGTCTCTGTCTACATTTAGATATGTTAGTAACTTTTGGCTGATGGGATGTTTTGTCTTATTTGACTTAGAAGGAGAAGATGTGCACCTGGTTTTCTTTCCTCCTTCCTGCTGGATAGAATGTGGGAATAAAAGCTAGAGTTTGAGCAGTCATCTTGGATTATGGTGGAAGCCACATGTTGAGGATAACAGAGCAACAGATAGAAGAGCATCAGGTCCTTGATGATTATGGAAATTCCATAGGTGCTCTGTATTTCTTTCTTTTGGACTTTATATCTTGGGTAAGGCATTATTACTTACATTTTTCTGCCAGTTGCATTAGGACCTAATCTTAACTGATACACATTTCTAATTAGTTATTAACAGAGGGCACAGGAAACCATGATTAGTTTAGACTAACATTTTGGGGGTAAAATGGATATTGGGAGTAAGACGTGGAGTATCAATATCCAGGTAAGTACAGCAGAGGGAGAGAAGGGGAAAGAAGCCAAGGGATCTGCAGGTGATGATAATTGTGATGGACCATGGAATCTTAACTAGGTAAGTGGGAAGGTCAAATGTGTGGGTGGTAGATGATGGACATGAAGAAGTGCTTAGTGGATTGGAGGTCCCCATGGGGCCGATGACTCACTGGAAAGGGTGAGCTAGGCTAAATTAACTTGAGACATAAGAGTCATAATGTAGGATGCCTAAAATGAAGATTTTGGTACTCTTGCTGTTAAAGGTAATGTCATGACCCAGAGGACTGGGTGACTAATGTGGGGTGGAGGAAGAGATCATTAATGGTGAAGTTAAGAAATGGAGAGCCTGGTTTTTGATTTAGAACATCTTGGATGTTGATGTAGTTGAATGGAAGGCAATGAACTGATACTAGTATCAGTGGGTGAGAGGGAATAAGTGGAATGTTAATAGTTAACTCAGAAAAAAGGGGAAAAGACCCGGAGGGGAGCATCTGTTTCAGAGAGGCTGACATTGGTGATGTAGATGGAGGAAAAATGATCTGAAAACGGTGAGGAAGGAAATAGCATCCTTCTTAAATATTAAAAAGTTATATATAGCAAAAGATAGCAGACACAAAATATAAAGAGAAAAGTAAACTGAGAGAACACAGTATATTTAACATGCAGTTGGGAGCTCTTTAGTATAAAAAGAGCTCCTAAACAGTAATTTGAAAAAGACAACTTGGTGGCAAAGTAGGCAAAAGAATATGGAATTTTAATTCACAAAGGAGGAAATACAAATGACCAAAATATATAAGAAGATATTCAAGCGGGACATCTGGGTGGCTCAGCAGTTGAGTCTCTGCCTTCGGTTTAGGGCGTGATCCTGGAGTCGTGGGATCGAGTTCCACATTGAGCTCCCAGCATGGAGCGTGCTTCTCCCTCTGCCTGTGTCTCGGCCTCTCTCTTTCTGTGTCTCTCATGAATAAATATATAAAATCTTAAAAAAAAGATACCCGAGCATCAGAGTTAGTACCAGTCAAAACATTAATGAAATACCAGGATATGCCTATCATATTGGCAAGACCTAAAAATATTGACAAACTTCAGACTTGGCACAAATATGGGAAGACAGGTGCTGATGGACACTGCTCATGGGGTATGGTAGATTACCTTCAGAAGCAGCAGCTAGATGAGTGCGGGGGTCCATTGTGTGTTGGGACTTGATGTTTTTGCCCATTACAGTTATATTCTCCACAGTGTTATTGTATTAAATACACTTCAGTGGTAACTGTAACCATGTGATCTTTTAAAAAACCAATTAGGGACACCTGGGTGGCTCAGCGGTTGAGTGCCTTTGGCTGAGGGCATGACCCCGTGGTCCTAGGATTGAGTCTCACATTGGGCTCCCTGCATGGAGCCTGCTTCTCCCTCTGTCTAGTCTCTGCCTCGCTCTCTGCATCTCTCATGAATAAATAAAATCTTAAAAAAAAAACAAAACACAGCAATTCACATTTATAAGTAAATTCTTGTAGTCATTTTCATGGTACAAAGTATGAATTTCTCATCTCCGCTAGAAAGATTTAGATATAATTTTCTTTATTACTCTTGGTTTTAATGTTTGTATCCCCCTTTTCTAGAGTATATGGCAAATAGTCTTTTCACTCAGATTTGTATAATTTGAGTATAACTATCCAGTGATTTTCTTCTGGTTATGTATTAATGTACCTATTATGCTTAACTTGCACTGTATTGGGAATTAAAGATATTAATATGTGAAATTTTGATGGACTTAATTTTTTTTATTTGCATTACAGACTAACTGGATCTTCTGGGTTTGTAACAGATGGCCCTGGAAATTATAAATATAAAACGAAGTGCACATGGCTTATTGAAGGACAGTAAGTAGTAATAGCTGGTTTGTTTTTTTTCTTCTGAGCTCAGTGTGGCAAACCTTTTGTTTTTTACAAGTAAAATTAACATTCTAACATAAAGTACTTAAAATATTTTTTGTTTGATAACTTCATCTAACAAGTGAATTTGGTTTTATTTTTCTTAATCTTCATTGTTAATTTGAAAAAAGGTATTGTGTTGATTTAAAGCTGTGAATGAATTGTACACACTAGAAATATGTATATCGTCAATTATAATAGTTAAAACTGTTGAATATTTGAAATGGTTTGCTTAAAGCAGTAGAAAATTAAAATATGTTATTTTTTAAGTACCTATTTTTATTGTGAGCAGGAAAATGAAAATAACTATTATTCTTCAAATGGCTGCTTCTCTAGGCCTCCTGTACCCTCCAGCTCTTGCCTTTTCCTTCTTCTCTTCATGGCAATAGATATTTTTTTTTCTTAAAGTAGGCTCCACGCAGGATGTGGAGCCCAGTGTGGGGCTTGAACTTGTGACCATGAGATCCAGACCTGAGCCAAAATCAAGAATTGGATGCATATTTGACTAAGCCACCCACGTGTCTCTCTTCATGGCAAATCTTTAAAGCAGTGTTTCTCAAATTTTGTGGTCTCAGGACCCCTTTACACTCTTAAATTTTGAGAATTCCAAATAACTTTTATTTATGTGGGTTATATCTGTTCATATTATAAATTAATACTAAGGATATTCTTCGTTAACTCATTGAAAAGCAATGATAAACCTATGTGTCAGCACAAATGAGATCTTTTTATGAAAAAGGAAATCCTATATTAAAAAAATCAGTGAGAAGAATACTGTTTTACATTTTTGTAAAATCTCTTCTGTCTGGCTCCATAGATTTTCTTCTACATTCACTTCATTACAATATGTTGTTATTGTTGAAGTATGTCAAGAGAATCAGTCTTCACTTGAATATGTAGTAGGAAAGAGAAGGAGATTTTAGTAATCCTTTTACATAATTTTGGGTGGCCTTCCTTGATACTACATCAAAGCTTGACAAGTGCTAATTTCTTAAAAGTAAATTGCAGTGGGGAATCTGAAACAATGTGAACTTTTGGAACTTAAGTTAAAATCTGTTGGTTTTCTTGTACTTTGGAATGGATCTTTAACCCTTACATGGTTTTGTAACAAGATATCTGGGTTATTTGGAAAATCATGGTGCACTGAATTATGTAGATCTTCCAAACTTTGATATATTTCATGATATAACGTGAAATGTTATATGTTAACTTTGGTTAACATTACCATTAATCTCATCAGAGAGTTTTAAGTATTGGGAAGTTATATCTGGGTGGCAAATGCAAATTTTCCAAAAATCTAATTACTACTTAAAAACCTAAATTTTATCTTTGGCAACAAATAGTGTCCGTTGTTTTCTTTGAAGTGATAGACGTGCTTTGTTCATTTCTAAGAAAGTATCTACCAGATAAGTAAGTCTGACTCATCATAGTTTGTTAGTTGTTCTTTCAAGTGAAAATGATAGATGACATTCTGGGAAAAAAGCAACTAGTTCAGCTCACCACCCAAACGGTTGCACGAGTGATTTTCCCTGAGACCGCGGTTCTATTAGGCAGCAGAAGTGGTTTGTGCGTACTTCCTGTCTTGTCATATGGAATATTCAAAAGATGTGTCCTCCAGGGTCAAGGTTTTATGAAATTAAGATTTTTTTTCACCACTTAATAAAGGAGGATATCCTTTTTTTTTTTTTAATTTTTTTTTAAATTTTTTATTTATTTATGATAGTAACACAGAGAGAGACAGAGGCAGAGACATAGGCAGAGGGAGAAGCAGGCTCCATGCACCGGGAGCCCGATGTGGGATTCGATCCCGGGTCTCCAGGATCACGCCCTGTGCCAAAGGCAGGCGCCAAACCGCTGCGCCACCCAGGGATCCCAAAGGAGGATATCCTTAAATGAAACCCAGTTTTTCCTTTTTCTGTGAGTGTGTAGTGGTGAAGAATAACGGTGATCACTGGGACACTCTGGTGTTTCTGCCTTGCTCTGTCTCGAGGTGCTAGCACATTTACCCACCATTGCTCCATTAGTAAATGCCAATCCACTGATAGTCATGTGCTATTTTAGGATTATTGGGAACATAGATTTGGCCTCCTAGACAGCCTGAAAGGGCCCCAGGGCCCCACCCGATGCTGTGAGACCCGCAGATTAGCAGTTGAGGACCTGCTGCCTCAGGAGTTGTTTGCCCCTCTCCATTCTCTCCTTTCATTCCTATCGGATGCCCTCCTGCAGCATTCCTCTTGGTGGCTGTTACTACTCAGCCTAAGGAAAAACTTTAGCTCCTTCTTTCCCTTATGCCTATATTCAGCCTGTTGGTGAGTTCTGCCCATTTTCCCTTCCCTCTAGAATGTATTCACAGCCCATCTACATGCTCCTTTTCATCCTCATCTCTGCAGTTGTTTTAAGACACCAACCATCCTGTCTTTCCGGGGCTGCTGTGATGGCTTGGAAATTGGCCTCCCAGCTTTTGCTCTCGCTTCTTGCTCATCTCTCACGTCTTATGTCATGTGGTGTCTTCTGTTTGCTGTGTTTGAGACACATTGGTTTTCTTCATGTTGCTCAGATGCATCAGCCTCTTTCTCACTTGGACTTTAAGACTGTGCTGTTCCCTCTATCCAAAACATTGTTCCTTTTCCTTTTCACATGGCTTAGCTCTTGTCATTCTCATCTCTTCAAAGCTTTCTGGAGTAATTCCTGACCACCTGTTCTACACATCACATTCCATTCATATCTTCACGGTAGTCATCATCAGCTGAGTTAACTTGTTTATGAACTTATATTTGTTTGCTTATACATGTTAGGTTGACAAGTGTGGGGTAGAGGGAAGGCCTAGGCTGGAGACATATAATTAGGTATCATCAGGATATAAATGGTGCTGATAGTACCAAGAGGTTTTTGAGTGGAGTGTTTTGGTGAAAGCCAGGTTTGGAGAGCAAAGAGGGTGAGTAGGATGTGAGGAAGCAGAGAAAGCAGAATCTTGTGTGGAGGTTCACTCTCTTCAGAGGAGAGAGGGATAGAGATAGGTTGGGTAATAGCTGGAAGGAGAGTTGAGATTTAAAGTTTTTCTGTTCTGCTGTTTTTTGAAAATATATGATGCTTAAGGAAGTTTAAATGAGAGTGTGGGAAGTTCCAGATGAGAGGGAGATATGAAGTGTTTGAGAGATGGATGGAGGAATGAGTAGGTGTATCTGTTTTGGAAAATGGGGAGTTGAGAGATTTTTTTTTGTCTGGGTGCTGAGCTTAAGCAGGGAGGTGGGACCGAATGGTTTGAAATAGTAATCGGGAGTGAGCAGCAATTGTGGAGAAAGAGAAGGAGAATGAGTGGTAGCACTGCTGGCAGAATTGAAGTGCCAATTTGAAGTTGGTGAGCTGTGACCAGTCCTGAAAACAGTCTACCAAGTAGTAGGCTTAGTTTTCTTTGCATTTAATCTAAGTCAAAGCAGATAACTGGTGTCCTCTGGATACCTTTTGCCAGGTAGGTCCATGGAAAGGCAGAGGGTAGGCAAGTATAGAGAACTGGCAGTTGTGTTTGTGAAATGATGTAGTGTGGAACCTGAAATTGAGTAAGGAAGGAAGTGCAGAAACGGAAGGGCTAATGGGTTGGCTCACAGGGTGTTAAAGAACAGCCACTGTATGGACGGTGAGGTCCAGAGTGGCATGGACCGTGGCGATTTTGTTTACCGTTGCATGCTTAGTGGTCTCTCACCCTAAGTATGAAATAAACTATGAAATAAGTCTTCGGCAAATGAAGGAATGTCATTTATGTACTATTCATTTCTTCTTTCCCTGTAAGTTCCTTAAAAATTTATCTCTCTCAACTCTGAAATGTTTTATAGTTATGATGATTATTATAAACTGCTCTTCTTGTTCTTTTCAGGCCAAATAGAATAATGAGACTTCGTTTCAATCATTTTGCTACAGAATGTAGTTGGGACCATTTATATGTTTATGATGGAGACTCAATTTATGCACCACTTATTGCTGCCTTTAGGTAAGTTTTGTCACATAAGTACTAGTTAATCATTGTTTGATTTCTGAATTCAGCCTTATCTCCTAGATTGCAAATATCACTTACTACCTTTATTTCATGGAGAGGGTAAGTAGTTCTGGAGTCCTCTACCACTTGTGTTCTAGGCCTGACTTGGTTTCCTGTAGCTACTGGGTAAATTTCTGGGCAGAGCACTGGACCTCTCCTTTGAATTTCCTGATCTCTAAAATTGTGGTAGTAGTATTAAGTTTACTTACTTCTTTGGTGGTGATGAAGTTTACGTTTAAAAGATGTTTTGTTAGTAATATATTGAATATTAGTTCTGTGAAAATTTTAAATCATGAACCACAGTCACCCCGATCCTTGTATCTCATTGTGCAGGCCTTAGGGAGTTATTTGTTGAATCCAGATATAGTGTGGGCATGCGTGTGTGTGTGTGTGCGCGCGCGCGTGTGTTTTTATGTATATGTATTAATATGAGTGAGGGAAACTTTTTGGAAGAATACATAGAAAATGAAGAGTAACCTGTGGAAAATGAAGAAAGTCTTTTTTTTTTTTTTAACAAGTGTGTTCTCTATTACTTAAAAAAAACAGCTGAACACTAAATATACAGAGTGTTCTGTATTGTTTTGGCATTTTAGTTTTTATTAAGAATAAGTAGCTCTGTTATTACGTTTTAGACTACATGGGAATTCAAAACCATCCAATTTTTCTCCCTTTTACTTGATAGAGGATTTATAAAATATATTTTTCTAACATGTACATCCCATTAGAGAGCCATAGCTGTCAGTTTTTCATCTGCAGCTGACTTTCTGGAATTTCAGACATTTTATTTCTCTGACTTTGAAAGAAATCAATTCAACAAATATTTTTTGTATTCCTCACATGGGGCTAGTCTAGTTGATGTTTCACGTCAGTGAGAAGGTAACAAGAGTAAACAGTATACAAGCAGCTGAAGGACACAGGAAATCAGGGGACTAATATGCCCTTATATTTCTCCACCTCCTTTGGCTTAGAATTCTCTCCAGCATATCTTTGAACTGAGAACCAAGGTCATTTTCTGGGTTTCAAAGGTACACTAATGGAGCCAAAGAACAGGGTAGATAGGCCATGCTAAGTAGTAAAATGTCATTGTCCAAGTGTGGGGTATATGTATTTTTATGCCAAAATTTGAAGCATGCCTTGGGTTATGGCAAGAGGCACTTCAACACAAGCATGGAAGGTATATTATGATGTTATAATGATAGTACTTACTGGGGATTCACTTGAACTGAAGTTCATAAATCAAAATTCATGGAGTCCCTATTATGTGCTGAGCACTTAGAATCAGCTTGCCAGTAGCCCTTGTGGGGACATCAGCCAAGCAAGTGTGCACCATCCTGTGGCTCACCTGGACTGTGTATTTGATGAGCATACATGTGAAGCAACAGCAACAGAAAACAAGCAGGAAGCTATGAATTTTCTTCTAGTCAGTGACTTCTGAGAGAAGCCAGAGTATGTATACAAATAACTGGAGGGTTTTTGTGTTTCTCTAAAAAAGCTGATAAACTGATAATATAAATTAGTGCTTTGATAATTTTAAAATTTAAACTTATATTTAGTGTGAATTTTCTAAAATGACAGTGAAAAAATATGTGTTTAAAAATTGAAATTTAATCCCAAATGCAAGTTTTTCAGTGTAATTCACATAAGACACCCTGAGTGTCCCTTTTGGGTTTTTTTCCTCCATGCTTATAATGAATAAATAAATACTTTCACAAATAACAAGAAAAAAAATTGAAATTTACCTGAAACACAGAATCCCTAAAAGCAGTGATGTGCAGAACACCTTGAAAACTGCTGTTGAAAGCCATAAGGGCTCTGTCACAAGATGGGGGCTGAGGAGTGTGCTGGGTCAGGAGAGCTTTAGAGGGAAGAAATCAACCCAATGGTGATGTGTGGGGTGCGGGGGTGGGGTGCAGAATGGTGAGAGCCTGCATACAGCCCAGCTAATAACAAAAGAACTACATGAGATCCAGAAGGTGAGGACTGTTTATCTCAGTTCTGCTCAAGTCTTTGTGTGAATTCAGACAGGTCATGTAAGTGCTCTAGTCCTCAGCTTCTGCTACCCCAGGTGACAGTGTTGTGCTGTGTTTTCTCTAGGTGTGTTGCAGACTACAAAGTCTCATTTGATTCTGAACTGGTCAATCTCATTTATATTTTACACATTGAAGTTCTGTATAAAATCTGTGTATCAAACCAAGTTCCATTAGTAGACAGATCTGAGAACCACTAGAGCAAGACTCTTCCAGCTCTACCATACTTTGATTTGTGGTGCATCCAGTTCAACACATGTTTAAATATGGAGCTCTTTGGTGGAGCAGCTCCTCTGCTAGGGTCTGTGATCTGTGGTCCGAGATGCAAAGGTGGTTGTGGTGATGAATCAGGGAGAAGAGTTCCTTTCTGAGAACATTCTTCATCAGAAGGTTGTTCTTTATAGAGTTGGTTGTTTTTTTCTTGGTGGTTGTGGGGTCATTTAGATAAGGCAATTGTTTCGACTGACAAAGAGCCGTTGGAAGAGCTTTGTGAAAGCAGGAGTCAGTTGTCCAGCACTCAGCTGAACCAGTTGATGCTGTGGTCAGACCATGGCACACAGAGAAGCAGTCAAAGGCAGGCACCTCTCAGGTTCTTGGACCTTCCTTCACCAGACAGGAGTACAGACCCTGCCTGGCCCCATTGCCAGTCTCTGACCCCTGACTTTAAGAATCTGGCTTCTCTTCCACAACTCCCTGCCCTCAGGGAGTATCTAGTCTTGCAAGGAGATAGGTGTATAAACCTAGGATTGCTAATAAACTTGGCTTAGATGTTGAGCATCTGCCTTTGGCTCAGGGCGTGCTCACAGGGTCCTGGGATCGAGTCCCACATTGGGCTCCCTGTGAGGAGCCTGCTTCTTCCTTTGCCTGTGTCTCTGCCTCTATCTGTATGTATCTCTCATGAATAAAGAAATAAAATCTTAAAACAAACAAACAAAAAACTTGGCTAGTGTAGTTGAAGTCAAGGTATACCCCATGTGTGTTCAGAGAGCCCATGTCCGCCTAGCACTGTTATACTGAATTAAGAAAATACCTTGAACAGTGATTTTCAAAAATAGTTCTAAATAATGGTACTCTGTGTTTATTTTTTTTTTATTTTTATTTTTTTTATGATAGTCACAGAGAGAGAGAGAGGCAGAGACACAGGCAGAGGAAGAAGCAGGCTCCATGCACCGGGAGCCTGATGTGGGATTCGATCCCGGGTCTCCAGGATCGCGCCCTGGGCCAAAGGCAGGCGCCAAACCGCTGCGCCACCCAGGGATCCCTACTCTGTGTTTAAAATGTAAGATTATACAGAACTCAGGGGCAGGCATTTCTTGATTTGATCAAGTTGAACAAGTGGTTGCCACTGAAGCTGTGCCTGTATGTATTTATCTACCTGGGGGTAGGAGATGGGGGGGGGGGGGCGGCGGCGGCTCAGGGTGACAGTTGAATGGCACGCCTGCAGCATCGCTTTCTCACCCACGCACTTTCCATTGCCTTGTGTGCTGGGTTGAGGCTGTGTTTGTCTTCATTTACTCTGTATAAGTTTATTTTTGTCGTAAACCAGTTGTTTTATTTTCACACTGGGAGAAAGTGGCACATTCCAAAGCTGTCATAATGTCAGGTTTTCAAAGTGAAAAGAAGCCAATGCCCGAGTCTCTCTGAAGTGGAGAAGCTGGCTCCCTTTCTCTGGTATAATGGTCATCTAGTGCAGACAGCCTTCCACCTCTGCCTTGACCCAGTCTTTCCTCCCTCCACCCATTCTACTATTCATCCTGCACACTTAAATGTCCCACCATCTGAGTGATAAATATCATTACCCATCACTTACTGAGCACCTAGTAGTATGAGCCAACTTCACATGCTGTAAGAATTTGCTTCTCATTCTGTTACTGCAGGGCAGATAGGATTTCTGTCCTTGTGCATTTGAGGACACTGAGGTTCCCAGATATCCATGACATGCCCAGTCATGTGGAGTGAGGATCAGTGTTCCCATCTCTGGTCCTAAAGGTCATGTTAGGATTGAGTGCAGGTCTTCTATATGTGACTGAAGCCCCCAGTCATTCCTGGGCCAGTGTTTCTTAGGAGAAGATTGCTTTCAACATACCTGTTTCTAGGTGGCCCTCTTATAAGTACTTGCCTGTACGACATTTCAAGGGGTTCTGGTACATAAATTTGATGAAAGCATGATGATGATGATTGAAACTTCCTGGTAGGTCTCTTACCAAATGTCACCTTTCCAAGAGGCCTTCCCTAGCTGCCCCTTTCTAAAGTAGCACCTTTTGTTCTTTCGCTGTTTTTTTTCTTTTCATAGCATTTATTTCTGCTTGGTGTTATGTATACGTGTGTTGCGAGGGGGGTGGTATATCTAGGCTTATTTGTTGTTTCTCTAATGTGAACTCTGTGAAGGCAGGGAGCTTTTCACTGCTGTATTCCTGGTACCTAGAACAGTGCCTTACATGCAGCATCAGTAAATATTGGTTAATTGACTACGCAGTGTAAAATGCTTCACTGTTTTGTAGTGAACTCTGAGCCACCTTCAGAGTCCTGGAGTTCCTAGAATTCTGTCTTTATATTTAAGAGGCTTATTGAATGAAAATCCCTCCCCCTCCTGCTTATTTCCCATTTCTGTATTCTTCCATTTCATTATTTTTATATGCACTTATCTAAATATGTGTAAATATACACATACACTAGGCTCATTGTTTTGCAGCTTGTTTTTTCTCCAACTTATCAGAATGCCTTGACGAGTTCCTTGTTTGTTCTGCAGACCTGCAGATACGGAATGATTCATCCATCTGACTCCCTGCAGATGAGCATTTAGGTAGTTTTCTCTTCCTCCTCCTCCTCCTCCTCCTCCTCCTCCTCTTCCCTCCTCCTTTTCTATGAAGTAATCACTGTATACAACATAGGGCTTGAACTCATGACCCCTAGGTCAAGAGTCACATGCCCTATCAACTGAGCCAGCCAGGTGCCCCTAGGTGGGTTTCAACCTGTTGTCATTCTGAATAGTGCTGCAGTGAGGATTGTTGTATATTTGTCTTTATGTACATGAGCAAGTGTTAGTTCTACAAAGAACTTGGAATTGCTAGATCAGAGTGAATGACCATTTAGTCAGGGGCCCTGAGGGGGGGGATTGATGTGGTGTGTGCTATAGGAAAGCAAAGGGGCCAGTGTGGCTGAGGTTGAGTGAGTGAAGGGAAGAGAGTAATAGATGACATGTTTGTTCATTGGAGGGGTTGTGTGTGTGGAGCAGATTGCATAGAGCCTGATAAGGATTCAAGTTTTCACTGAATGCGGTGGTGGGGCTGGTGATAGTGAATTGATAATTGGGCAAAAGAAGTTCGCATATGAAGAAATCCAAAAGGCAAGTAAACATAGGAAAAATGATTAACCTCAGGAATATAAAAGAAACTCAAAACCCCTATATAAAAGAATTACTTTTCATTTATTAAATTGCCAAAGCTAAAATAGGACTGGTAATCCTTCCTGTTGGCAAGTGAGGTAGGATGGATCTTTCCCTTCTCATGTTGATGAGATTTCAAGTTGGCATATTGCTTCTGGAAAGCAAGTTGGTTTTATGGAACAAGAGACTTAAAGCCACCATTTGGACCCTTTGACTTGATAATTTTTAAGGCTCTCCAGACACCCAGCAAATACTATTGTGTGTTGGACTGAATGAGAGGGGAAATGCTTATAGTAGGTTACCTGTGAGATAGAGTATAAGATATTATATGTTATCAATTAGGCAAAGAAAGTACATCAGAATAATAGTGTTAGGATTGTGTTTTTATTTATCACATTTTTACTTTTCATACTTTTCAGTATGTATATATTTGGCATTCATCAGCTCATAAAGTTTGTTACTTTCTGTGATTTTTGAAGTTTACTCACTTTTTTGAAGAAGCATTATAAACAGTTTTATATGCAAAAAAATAAAAAAGAATAAGGCCATTGATTGCAAATCTCATTAGAAATACAACCTCAGATAAAGGAGAGCCTTGTGAAAGATTCAGATCTGTTCCTCAGAGGATTCAGAACTGGATCCAGAACTAATAGGGTAGTACCATGCATTTATTATAATAATTTATTATAAGAATTTCCTGGAAGGTTTTTTTTTTTTAATTATAAGGATGAATTCCAGTTTTGAATTTGTTTGCTGCCATGTGATGTGCCTGATGAAAATGCTCCCCTTTGTAAGAAATGTGTTTTCGTTTCAGTGGCCTCATCGTTCCTGAGAGAGATGGCAACGAGACTGTCCCTGAGGTTGTTGCCACATCAGGTTATGCCCTGCTGCATTTTTTTAGTGATGCTGCTTATAATTTGACTGGATTTAATATCACTTACAAGTAAGATATTTAAGTCTAATCTTTGTGATTTTATTCAGAGACTATATTTTAACAATAATAATAACTAACACGTATTGAGGGCTGACAGTGTGCCAGGTGTTGCACTAAGCAGTATGCATGGATTTTCTCATTTCAAGTTCAAAACTCAGTGAGGTATGGGCACTGTGTTTTCCCTTGTCCCATAATTGAGGAAACTTTTAGGAAATGGTTAAAATACATTGTCAAAGTGGTAGGACTACAATCTCAACCCAGGTCTTACTGCTTTGGAGCTTCTCCTGGAAAAGAGGTACATTTTTCTGCTAATGGTTGAAAACATTGGTTTTTTGTTGTTGTTGTTTTTGTTTTTGTTTTGTTTGTTTGTTTGTGTGAGTGCAGTTTAACAGATGTTAGTCGTTTTCATGTAATCAGTGGTTAGCCCATTGATGAGGACTGAGTTGAAGTTATGAAGGAAATCTAGACAAACAGTCCTAGGCAGCTTTGGGAATTTGTTGTGGTAGGAGAGAGGCTAACTTTTGTCTTTTCTTTTTATCTATTAAGAAATGTTTGTTTTCATAAGTAGTTAAATTCATAAAGTAGTTAAATTCATAAAGTGCCCTAAACAAGGAGTCTGTGATAAAGAGATGCTGCAGCCCATGGAGCCTAGGATGCTATTTGTTTTTTTACAGAATAAGTTTGCTAACTCCTGGCAGAGGCAGCGAGCTCCATGTATAACCTTTCTGCTGGATTCTTTTTCTGCCCATTTTCTCAGGGTCTCTGGATTCTTTCAAGCCTATTTAGAGCAATCTCTGTCTTGTTTGGTACACTGATTTAGCTTTTCAGGCTCCCAAGGTTTGTGACTTGGCAGTCATACCACCTTGGGCAGCATATCACAGTACTAACAAGGTGATTTTTAGTGAGCCAGGCAGGCATAAAGGCTGGTTTGAGGGGAAAGACTGATGAGGGCGGTTCGGTACACGTGAGATGTCCAAGCAGGACATTGATACCCAGACCTAGGGCCCAGAAGAGCTGACAGGGTTGGGCATGTCATCTGGGAATCACTGGCACATGGACAGTGAGTGGCTTATGGGGCGTGGGCACCGTGAGGAAAGGGGCAGTAGAAGCAGCTAAATTAAGGAGCAGAGGAATGTCAGGGGGCTGCATTGTCACAGAAGCTCAGAAAAGAAATTTTTAAGGAGGGAACCAACAGCTATATGAGGTTGAGTAAGCAGAGGGAGCCCTAGATGACCCTAACTGGGGAGGTGGAGTCAGGGGCCTGGTAGGGGCACAGTTCAGAATGGAAGGTTAGAAAGTTACGGTACTAAGATTGGCACACTCTGGGAAGAAGTTCAGTTCTGAAGGGAAGGGGAGAGGTTGAGGCCGTTACTTTTGAAACTTCACATGCACAGGGATCTCCTGGGGGGCTTGTTAAGATGCAGATTCCTGGGCCTTCTCCACAGATCGTAATTGCAGCAGAGTTGGGGCCTGAGAATCCAAATTTCTGATTAGTTCCTGGATGATGCTGCTGATGCCTCTTCTGATGCTGCTGATGCCTCTTTATGGTTCACATGCTGAATAGCATTGCTCTAGTCATTCAACCCATTCTGGGTTCCCTTTGGGTTCTTAGGCATAGTCTTTTTGCTCTTTCAAGGCCCCTCATAGTAGCAGCCTTAGGGGAGAAGACAAACTCCAGGGAGGGAGCACCTCTAGAGAGAGGATAATTCAAGTACTCCTTGACACCAGAAGTCCTTTGACCCATCACTGAAGAGCTCTTCCCAAGAAAATGCATGTTATTCTTAACCCTCATTGGTGTAGGGGAAGCCTTGATCTCTCCTGGAGACCAGAATTAGTATTTATTTGTTAAGTGAAGTTAACACTTGAGGTCATCCTAGATTTTATTAGCTTCTTGGTTCCACGACCTCTGTTCTTTATTTATTTTTTAAAGATTTCACTTATTTATTCATGAGAGACACAGAAAGAGGCAGAGACATAGGCAGGGATCACACCCTGAGCCAAAGGCAGATGCTCAACCACTGAGCCACCCAGGTATCCCAAGACCTCTGTTTTTTAAAAAGGAGCCCTAAACCATTCTGGGGCTTCCAGACCCTTTGAAAAGCCAAATAAAATGATGGTCTTTATTCCCAGAAGACTGTCCAGAAAGATCTACATAAAACATTGTCATTCATTTTCCAGGTGTCCTCAGGTTGCACTGAATCCTAGCTTTGGGGTGACCTCACCTTGGGGACCCTTGAGAGTAGTACCCACAGCTTCGGTGTTCCCTAATTTTCTTTGTAAAAGAAGAAAATAATAGTTATGTTTTATTTTCACACAAATTGGTACTTCATCTTATTTCCAAGTCACATTTTAAGCATGGATAATTAGACTAATTTTCCCATTATTCCAATTTAGACATACAAGCAGATGTGTTTTGTTTTTTTTTTTTTAAGATTTTATTTATTTATCCATGAGAGACACAGAGAGAGAGAGAGAGGCAGAGACACAGGCAGAGGGAGAAGCAGGCTCTATGCAGGGAGCCTGATGTGGGATTCGATCCCGGGTCTCCAGGATCGCACCCTGGGCCAAAGGCAGGCGCCAAACCGCTGCGCCACCCAAGGATCCCCAAGCAGATGTTTTGATATACTACCTGCTACTTTCATTTTTCAGAGATTCAAAAAATGATTTTTGTGTTTTGAGATTTTATGTAATTTTAAAGAGAACTCATAATTAATTTTTGGCACATTAAATAAACCTATGCCTGAGGACACTGGAGTGGAGAAGTTGTTATATTTGCCCTTCTTTAGTTTAAAAGGACCTAAGGGTTACCCCCTCCTCTTCCTTTTCCAGTAACATTAGGTTCTGATTGTGTGCCATGCCCTCCTATACGATTAATAAGTATGTCCGTAGGAAATTATAATTTGACATATTTTTGGTATGAGGCATAGGGGTGAGCACATCATGGCAATACTACAGTTTTATTCTAGGCCTCTTATAGAAACAAAGTGTGATTACTGTAGTAACTGTTTTACTGTTAAAGATCCAATCTGAGATTTAAACTTTAGTTTTTATAAACTCTTCTCTTGCAAAACCTTTTTCTTAATAAAGATGAAATTGAAGCTTCACTTACTGTTTGTATTATTCTAGAGATAGTAGACACTACTTTCTGGCCTATAAGAATGTCATTCAGCTTTTTGAACCAAATACTTTGTGTATTCTTCTGCTTACTGGGGCTTGAAAAGTATGCATAATGTATTTCTTACATTACAACTATATAGATTTAAAAATACTGCATATAAATATTTATAGTATTTTATTATAAATATGTTATAAGCTGATATTTGGGTGTAGGTGTGAGCATTAATTAGCTTGTTTTTAATAATTAATTTCTGATTTTCTGACATTCTTTGCTACAAAATTTTTTAGTTTTCTTCATAGGCCTTAGAAGAAATCTACATCCTTAAAAGTATCCTGATAGTCCAGTTATTACTCCTCCCCTTTTAAAATCTGAATTATGTCTTCTCAGAGTGCTGTCAATATAGTTCTCTTATGTTATTACAAGACACATTATAAACTATTGAGTTAAACTGGTCCTCCATTTTCTTTTTTTTTTTATAAATGTTTTATTTATTTATTCATGAGAGACACAGGGAGAGAGGCAGAGACATAGGCAGAGGGAGAAGCAGGCTCTTTTCAGGGAGCCCAATATGGGACCTGGTCCCCAGACCCTGGGATCACATCCTGGGATCACACCTGAGCCGAAGACAGGCGCTCAACCGTTGAGCCATCCAGGTGTCTCTGGTCCTCCGTTTTCTTCCCTCTGACATGAGTAGATAAACTTACTGAGGATTTTAAATACACCAATCTGGGCAATAATCTTTACTTCGCTGAACTTTGAGAGATTGTCCAGAGGTATACATACCATAAAGATGGGGAGTATATAGTTAGTACTTTGTTTTATCCTCTTCTCCAAACTTGCAAGCTTGCATTTGACAGTTTTCTAATGCTCATTACTGTTGGGGCCACCAAGAATAGCATAGTCATCCCACCCTTGAGAAGCTAAGCCTGGAAGCTTTGCAAGAATTTCTTCTCCCCTTGGGTTTTTTAACTTGTCTCCCCTTATGAAAATCCAACAAGGTTGATTTGATTTCATTACCCGTGTTAGCTACACAGTGTTGAGTGACCCCAGTTAGGCCAACCGGTAAGTACTGCCTTTGTGCTTGTGAGTGAACTGGAGACCCAGTAAGAATCTTAAACTTTGGGGAGTTGAAAATTCTGCTAAATTAATGTGTTTCTTGTGTTGATTTCATTTTCCCCACTGTTTTAATAGTTTTGACATGTGTCCGAACAATTGCTCAGGCCGAGGAGAATGTAAAAGCAGTAATAGCAGCAACACTGTCCAATGTGAGTGTTTGGAAAACTGGAAAGGGGAGGCCTGCGATGTTCCTCACTGTGTCCATGATTGTGGTTTTCCTCATCGAGGCATTTGCAATTCAAGTGATGACAGGGGATGCTCTTGCTTCCCGGAATGGCAGGGTAGGAGCTTCTTTAATCTGTTTCTCTTCATTTGACAGCATCTTCCTAGTTCAATAATTTGTATATTGACCTTATATGTACCTATATGACCTAGCATATATACCACTTATGTTAGTTAGATATCAGGTAGCATTTAAGTTTTTGCATCTCTTTATTCAGATTTTTACAAATCTTTCATTTCATATATGTGTGGTTGTGGTCTCTTTAGAATCGTGGAGGGGTTTGACATTCTTTGCAATTCATTCATGAAAATTGGAGGACTTGGTCTCAGCCTCAAGAAAATGTAACAGAGAACCAAGCTAGGAAGTGGGATGAGAACTAACAATAATGGTATCTCTCAGAAACTTTCAGTAAATTCAGAAAAAATGGGGGTCAGTTATACAGTAGAATCCTGAAACAGTCAGCAAGTGGAATTATCTGCAGAGAGGTTATCAAAGAACCTTTAGCAAATTCTTTAAGGGTTGTGTAGTAACAGCTGTTAGTGATTTAGTAATTTTCTTTATTCATTTGCCTTTTCTTTAGAGTACTTTTATTTTGAAAGGAAATGCCCTTGTTCAAATGCTTTTGTGTGTGTGCTTTGGCTGACATCAAGGAGTTAAGTAACTGAAGTCTTTGAGTTCTTACCTCTGTGCACAGGTTGCAGCAGGAGCCATACTCCCAAGAATGCAGTTTCTTGATTTTCTCGGAAATGAATGGGTTGTATTATTACTCCTAGGACTAGTTTTTACATTTTAGCCCTAAAGCTTTTCATTTGAGTTAATAATTCCTTTGTCTACTCTTTTCCTCTCAGAGCTGCTTAAGCAAATATTTCATTACAAAAAAATCCTAACCTACATACGGTCAGGTTATCATTAGGAAGTATATGATTTTGAATTTTACTGGAGGTGACCCTTGGTCACAAGCTTTGAGTGTATTGAAAGTATCAATGAAAGGGCTTTGTCTGATATTTAGATGCTAAAGGAAAGACTAAATATTCTTTAGGTATTTATTACATTTATGTGATTAAAACTTGAAGTGCAGTAATTTTAAAGCTGCATTTTGTGAAGCTAATTTATTCTGTTTTATTAGGTCCCGGATGTTCAATTCCTGTACCAGCTAACCAGTCATTTTGGACTCGAGAGGAATATTCTAACCTAAAGCTCCCCAGAGCCTCTCACAAAGCAGTGGTCAATGGAAATATAATGTGGGTTGTTGGAGGATATATGTTCAATCACTCAGATTACAACATGGTTCTAGCGTAAGTAGTTTTAAACATTTTTGCAAGAAGCTTACTAGTTTTCCATTTTGAAAATTTATAGAGATAAATGAAATCAGTAATTCCATTACCTGAGGAAAATCTCTGTTAATATTTTAGTAGTAGTTGTTCCAGAATTTTTTTATGTATTCTTAGTTTTTGAAGTTGAGGGCTACAAAGGATACATTGTTAAAATAAGCAATAATTCATCTTTTCTAGATACCATCTCATATTTTGCTTTAGGCTCTATATAAATTGGGGATTACTTTACATGTAAATTTAATTAGCATTTCTGTAGGTCAGATTATTTGAATTTATAGTTTGCCAGAGGAAATTATGCCATTATCTAATACTTGACCCAGAGTTCAAGGTCCATTTGTGGGTCCCACATTGCTCATCTTGAAGGGAGAATATATGTTATCACAGTGGAGTTAGGAAGTTAGTTATGAGGATTGATTTTAGGGAGAGAAATTTGTGAAAACGTACTCATGCTGATTTTGTGCCCTGGAAATTTTTTCTAGGCATTTTTTATTAATGAAGATTGTAAAAAACCAGCATCTGTTCTTTAAGGGATTCTGGAACTATGGCAGCAACAGCATAGTTTCCGAATCCCCCAAATAGTCATTAAAGCACATAGACAACTAGTATGGCAAAATGAAAAAACACATGAGTAACAAAACAAAACTTGGTCAAAAGGTATCTACACAGATAGGTAGGGCTAACCGTTCACAGCCACAGGACCTGTGTGGTATTGGCATCTGAGCAGAAGTAAGCAAAGGGGAGCAAGAGGCCAACTGACAGGCTCCAGCATTCCTAAAAAGCTGCTTTGAGAACAGCAGCTGGAATTGGAAAGATTTGTGTATTCTAGTAAGGGCTAAACTCATGGGAATCGATAATAGGATTTGAAGGGGCTAGAGCAGTTTGTGCCTTTTTAGCTCTCAAAATGAACTAGCCAAAGTGTTATCACAAGAGAAAGTTCTACAGTAAGGAGAAACTGCTGGAATTAGAATTCAAATTGAAAAGGATAGGGACCATAGAGAAAAGGTTAAAAGAGTGTCCAGTTAACAGTAAGGAAGGTGAACAGAGCCAAATATCCCAACACATAAGCTGCCATGTATTTGAACACCACACTGTTGACAACATAAGAGTGAGCTAGAGAGCTGAGATTAAAATCTCAGCTAGAAAAAATAAAATAAAATAAAATAAAATAAAATCTCAGCTAGGAAGATGGTCCTAACCCAGGCCTCTTCTGTATGAGTTCAGGGAAAAGTAGTTTTACTTAAAATTGAGCAACAGAAAAGTATCAAGATTTAATGACATAAAAAATTAAAAGTTAAAGTAACATAGAAAAGAAAAAGAGACTGCCTGGTAGAATAACCCCCCTTTATACATAAAAGCATAATAGAAAAATATACTCACAAAACTGAGAAAAGTGAGAACTTACTATTCCCAAGCAAGCTAAAATACGGCAAAAAAAAAAAAAAAAAAAAAAATGATGCAAGGCATGAAAGAATAATATAATCAGAAACAGAAAAATCGAGAAATGAGATGATAGAAGTTAAGAAAGAATTTTAAAATAATTTTAGAATTGAAGTCAAACCCAGGAGGAACGCAGAGTAAATAAGATGCTCCTTTTTTTTTTTTTTTTAAAGATTTATTTCTTTATTTTAGAGAGAGAGAGAGAGCATGCATATGCACACAGAGAGGCAGGGAGAGAGAAGCAGACTCCTCACTGAGTGCAGAGCATGATGTGGGTCTAGTTCTCACAATCCCAAGATCATGACCTGAGCTGAAACAAGAGCCAGATGCTTAACTGACTAAGCCACTCAGGTGGGTGGCCTGATACTCCTGTAGTAATAGAATATGAAAAAGGAAATTATTAAGAAATCATAAAGAAATGATTTCCCCTATTCTTTATGGTAAGTATAGTTAAAAATCTTGAACATTATATATAAAGCAAACATGAAACCATTATATATAAAGCAAACATGAAAGGTACATGAGTACCTTTCTACTCTGAAAGGTAGAGAGAAGGCAGTCTGGCTAGGGACCTTGGAACCTAAGGAACGATGTAATGGAAAATTCCAGGACTTTTCTTTTTATCTCATATATCTCAGATTTGATGTTGGAAAAAGCAGCAATCTGGAAATGCCAATAGGCACAAGCTGAAAAAGCCCTAAGAATAAGCCTGCCTGTTCTCTCTAGCCTAAGGACTAGGAAAGGAGCAGCTTAGTGAGACAGAAAACTTTTATTAGACACAAATAACCACTCTACTATAGCCAAACACTACAGAAAGAACTGTGGCCTCACCTTCATTCCTGTCAACAAAGTCTGATGCTAGCAGAGTCTAGATTCCCACTCTTGCCAGGATCTAGTGAGGTGCTCCAACAACTCCGCCCCCCCCCCCCAACTCCCCCTCACTACCAGTGTTAGGAAAGGCCAATTAGGGAACTGAGACTTTCTCAGCAATCTAGTTTTTATGTAACCTAGTTAATATTTAGCCATTTGGTTTTTGTTTTTGCATTTGTTATTTGCTTACAGTCTTAACCTCTGAAGACCAGTTAGGGAACTGGGACTTTCTTCTCCACTAGGCATAAATGAGGCTTCCTCCACCGCTGTGATGTCACTGGAGACTCTGTGGGGAACCTGGATTCTACCCACACCTGGGAGTAACAACAGTAATGAGTTGGCCTTTCCCCTTCCCTGCTGGGGTGTGAGATGAAGCCTGCTATAACAGTAGATGTAAATAAGATCAGAGCCTCATGCTATGATATCCAAAATGTTCAGATTTCAATTGAAAATCCTTTCTCATGCAAAGAGCCAGGAAAATCCCAACTTGAATGAAGAAGACAGTTGAGATGCTGACAGCAGGATGACATAGATACTAGAATTATCTGACAAGATTTTAAACAGCCATTATAAAAATGCTTTGGTGTGCGATTATAGACACACCTAAATCGAATGAATAATAGAACTTCATCAAAGACATAGAAGATTTAAGGAAGAATCAAATGGAAATTTTAGAACTGAAAAATACAGTAACCAAAAATCCCAGTGGACAGGGTCAATAGCAGAATGGAGAGGACAGAGGAAAGAATTAGTGAACTTGAAGATAGAACAATAGATATCCCTCAATCTAAACCAGAGAGAAAATAGAATACTTAAGATTTAAATAGAACTTCAGAGACCTGAAGGTCTTTGGCTACAACAAAAAATCTTAACATTTCTGTCACTGGAGGAGTCCTGGAAGGAGAGGAGCAAGAGAGTGTCGGAAAAGGAATTTGAAGAAATAATGGCAGAGAATTGTCCAAATTTGGCAGAAGACATGCATGTACATGTGAGCAGTTGGGTGAACTTCAGCAATTCTTGGCTCCCACAGGGCTTCACAGTCCATTGGTTTTGTCTCAGACTTGCTCTCATTCTCCTGCTCAGCTGCCATATTTCTTTTCAGTTTTCGAATCTCCACCACATATTCTCCTAGTTTTCATTCTCAGCTAATGGCCTTGCTTCTTGTTTCTATGTTGAAAGGTAACAGTTATCCAAAGAAGACTTCCTCAAACTCCCACCACCACATTTAGCTGTTACCTTCATCTCTGCTCATTTATCCTATCTTCTGTTCTGTGCATCAGCACTGTCCAGTGGGTCACTATCCTGTCACTAGCCATGTGTGGTCATTGAGTGCTTGAAAGGTGGCTAATGTGACTGAGGAGCTGAATTTTATTTTATTTTATTTTGTTTTGTTTTATTTTATTTTATTTTATTTTATTTATTTTAATTTTAAAGATTTATTTATTTATTTATTTATGATAGACATAGAGAGAAAGAGAGGCAGAGACACAGGAGGAGGGAGAAGCAGGCTCCATGCCAGGAGCCTGACTCGGGACTCGATCCCGGGACTCCAGGATCGCGCCCTGGGCCAAAGGCAGGTGCCAAACTGCTGAGCCACCCAGGGATCCCCCTGAGGAGCTGAATTTTAAAGTTTAAATTCTTAGTCCTCATCTTATTTGATCTTTCACCAACATTTGATATAATACTAGTCCCTCCCTCCTTTTTTTTTTAAGATTTATTCGTTCATTTGAGAGTGAGTGCACACACAAGTGGGAGGAGGGGCACAGGGCGAGGGAGAGAATCCCCAAGTGGCCTCCCTGTGAGGGTAGAGCCCGAGGTGGGGCTTGATCCCAGAACCTGAGATCATGTCCTGAGCTGAAATTAAGAGTTGGACACTGAACTGACTGAGCCACCCAGGCACCCCCTCCCTCCACTTTTAAACACTTTCTTCAGCTGTCTTCCCGGATTCCACTTTCTCTTCATATTTGTTCCAACTACTTATTCCTTCTCAGCCTCTTTCTTTAGCTGGTTCCTCTTCAACTGAGTGACTTCTGAATGATGATGTGTCCCACGGCTCAGCTCTTAGTCCTCTTCCGTGGGAGTGTATATTTACTCTCCTGGTAGTCTTATGTAATATCTTGACTTGTGGGTTGGTGACTCCCAGATTGAAGTCTGCATCCTAGACTTTTCACCTGAACCCATATCACCACCTTTTTATTTGACATCTCAATCTTTTGGCTGTCTGAAAGGCATCTTAAACTGTATGTGTCCAAAATTGATCTTTCCTCTAGGCCAGTTCTTGCCCTAGATGTGCCTATCTCAGTTAATGACTACTTCATACTTCTGTTTGCTTAATCCCAGAATTTTGGAGCCATCCTTGACTTCTTGTTTTTACACTCTCCATATCAGTGCATGTATTAGCTATCCCTTGCTACATAACAAATGACCACAAATGTAGCAGCTTAAAACAGCACATATTTATTCATCGTTTTTGCTGGTCAGGAGTCTGGGCATGTCTTAACTCCATGCTCTGCCATCAAGGTGTCACCTGGCCTGTGTTCTCATCTAGAGATTCCACTGGGGAAGAGTTTACTTCCAAGTTCATTAGAATTGTTGGCAGGATCCATTCCCTTGTGGTTTTAGGACTCAGGGCCCCAGCTTTTTGCTGGCTGTCAAGTGGAGGCTGCCCTCTACTCTAGAGGCCATTCACAGTTCCTTATTACTTTGACTTTTCTAGTGTGGCTGCTTGCTTCATTAGGTCATGAGGGGAGTCTCTAGACTGAGTCTTCTGGCAGGATAGATATCATGGAAATGATGTCTCATCATCTTTGCCATGTTCTGTTGGTTAGAAACAAGTCCTAGATCCTGCTCACACTTGAGGGGAGGGTATTATACATGACTATAAATATCCAGAAGCAGAAATCTTGACCACCACCACCATAGTGTCTATCTGCTACAGTATATCAGTAGGTCTTATTAGCTCTACCTAGAAAATCTATCCCCACTCTAACTACTTTTCACTACTTGGGCCACCACTCTGAGAAGGTAAAATTAAAGGCATGAAAGTGATTATCCCTTCTGCTATGATATAGATATTATGAGAGTCGAGTATTCTACCATTTATGTGATTTTTACCCTTGTATTTGGCATCATCCTCTTTTAAAGCAAAAAATCTGGGAGTGATTTTGATCCTTTCCTTCACCTCCTCATATCCTATTCTCATATCAAGCCCACCAAATAAATGTCATATTCATTCTTTTCTCTCTGTGACCAGCCTGCCATTGTTGCTCACCTAGCTTCAGCACTAGATTCTTAGCAAGTCTGTGTGTTTCCATGCATTCCTCTTAATCTATTTTTTTAAATATCAGCTGGGATTTTTTTTTTTTTTAAGTGTAAGTCATATCATGTACTACCTTCTTAAAACCCATCAGTGGCTTTTCCCATTGGACCTCTTGGGCCTCCCTGATCTGATTACTGCTCACCTTCCCAGTCTCACCCTGTTCCTTTCCTGCCTCCTCAGCCTTCTAGCTTTACCTAAAACTCCAGGTGCATCCTTATTCTAAAGCCTTTTGTACTCACCCCTCCCTCAGTCCAGACTCTTCTTGCTGTTGTACCCAAGGGCTGTTTTCTTTTCACCCGTTAGATCTCAGTTATACCACAAGAGACCTTCCCTGATCATCCAGTTCAGGCAGGTTCTCCCTGTTATTTTTCATAGTTCTCATTTCCTTTAGAGCAGCATGCATCATTTTTAGTGCTGTGTGTGCCCCTAGTTGCATTTGCTCATTTTTTTGCCTTTTCCACTCTACGTTCTCCAAGGTTAGAGACCTTATTTGCTCACTTAGCTCAGAGCTTTGCTCATAGAATGTGCTCAAATAAGTGTTTATAAGGTGAACGGAAGAGTAAATGAATTATTTCCTTCACAAATATTTGTTTCTGGGAATATTAATGTCACTTCTTTTATGTGACTGGTGTACCTCACGAGCTACATTTGTAATATTTTTTTTCTGCTTGTACTTAATCAAAACATGATTTTTACAGCTTTATGTATTTCACGTAAATGTTAATGTAGTTTCAAATAAATTTTTACTAACTCATGGAAAGTAAAAATACAGTGACTCCTTTTAGAAAAAGTATTTCTGGAACTTAGATTATAAGTTTTATCATCATTTATATTCTTACATAAGCATATTTCAGCAATTGAGCTATTTTTTTCCACAATCCTGTTAACCCAAAACTTTTAACTTACATTAAAAAGTAGTCCCCATTTTATGTCACCCAAGAGTCCTCTTACACAAATGGTCTTGGTCTCGTAGGTTAATATTTCCAATTGAAACTTCATCACTGAATTTCCTTAAGCAAAAAAGAGTTTTTTAAAAAAATGTTTAAAAAGAAAAAGTAAGGGGGCATTTGGGTGGCTCGGTCGGTTAAATACCCGACTCTCGATTTCGGCTCGGGTCCTGATCTCAGGGGCATGAGATCAAGCCCTGTGTTGGGCTCTGCACTGAGTGTGGAGCCTGATTAAAATTGAACAGCAAGTAATCAAATGAGGAGAAGGGTATCATCTAATCCAGTAAATTTTAAAACAGACTCACAGGAACTGTACAACTGACCCCTTTTTTACCCCATGGAAACCGTATGGGTGAGATTCTGAGAACTCTACAAATAACCCCAAATCTGGAAAGACAAAAACTGCGTGGGGAATCATTGTTTTTTCGCTCTTGTAATGGAGGGGTAGGAGAAGTTATTGCTGAGAAAGTCTGGGTGAAAAGAGGGGAAATTGATTGAGTGGTTGACTCTGCCCAAATGTCAGAGCTGCTTCTGATTTGGGTTATGCCTCGACCTGGGACACTTAAAATTTCCAAGGAGAGCAGAGTCTGGATGATTTATACTAATAGGCTGTGTACTCCCCCATCTGAGTCTCAGCATATCCTCAGACTTCAGAACAGTGGATAGAACTTAAAATACCATCTTTCACACTAAAGCTAAAATGGAAGGATAAGCTAAGACAAGTTTATCTTAGATATTGCAGAAAAAGAATTAAGAAGTCATCTGCACTTTGCAAATTTCTGGAGAGCAATATCTATCTAACCACAAGCAAGATGAAAGAAATGATGCTATAGCTAATGCAATTATTCTATGATGGAAAAATAAAGAGGAAGAAAGCAGCATGTAAATGCTGACAACTGGTCATAGAAGAAAAATAGGGAGATTGCTTCCAACTGCTTCATGCTGCACATCAATTTAATGAGAATTTGAATTAAAAAAAAGCGAAAGACATGAAAATAAAAACAAAGATGAAATGGGAGATTACATATCTAAGGAAATGTAAATAAATTATACACAGCAAAAACTAGAATGAAAATTGAATTCAGCTTTATAGACATTCCAGCAAATACAGGTTGAAATAATTAGTAGAGCAAAGACACATGGAAGACAGGAGATCTATTATAAAGATAATTGCTGTCAGTGAAGTAAAGAACCTAACAAATAGAACAGATTGAAATAGCACAAGAAGTTTTAGGAAAATTGTATAGCTGTCCAACAAGATCTGATTTGATCAAGTTATTTTAAAAGTTATTTGTCCTTTTAAGAACAAAGGACAAATTCTTGGGTGGGAAGCCTCAGGTAGTTTTGTGCCTCCTCTGGCTAGGGTCATGTTTAAGCCTTTGCCAGGGTCTTTGGATGGTCAGACACTGTGAATGGAATACCAGGCCACTATGGGTGGTGGAAGAATGTACCCTGTGCCATGATGGTCATCATGATACCAATCATCAAGGAGGAATTTGTGAGAGAGATGGTTGCAGTTCTGGAAGACATCTGTTTCTGCATTCCAGAAATTTGCCTTTGCTTATCTATTTGTCCAGTTCTTAGAACTAGTTATTCAGTATTCTATTTTCTTGGACTGAGCTCCCACAAGAATTTTGGTGATTAGAATTTCTTATGTTTTATTGCATCAGTTTTGTCCTTGACTTGTGTTTGCGTCTCTAGTTTGTGAAAAGAGTCACAACCTGTTATGTAAGATCTTTTGGTAGTTCATCTGTGCCAGGTTATCGGGACCTGCCAGTGCCTTACTGTCTCTAACAAGCTCGTGAGCTGACCTGTCATTGACTAAGAGGAGCAAAATTAATTAAGATACAGATTGAGCACCCTCCATGTCACTTGAAAGAGAAGTGAATTAAACCATCTAGAGATTTGGGCTCCCTTTGTTTTCTTTCCTCTCTTTCAAGCTTACAGAGACAGACTTGAGCATTAGGGGTATTATATGTTTTCAGAAGCCAGGCTAGTCCTCAGGAAAGACCTTCTACAGCCAGAGCTCCATAAAATTATTGCAGTGGTATGTAGTTCATTTTGTAAAGACATTACCCTGCATGGATTTTAGTTATTTCTACCTAAGTAAAAGATAATACTGTGACTTTAAAAAATAGAGAAGAAAGGAGGGAGAGGGAGAAGGAGAGAGAATGAGAGTAACTGAGAGTTCTTCAGCCTTCCAAACAGAAAAGCAAAGCACATGGAAGGAGAAAAAGTCTTACTGGCCTTGGGCTTCTCCATCACAGCATTTACTACCACTGTTATTCAAGGGAGCAGCATCTTCAAAGTCCTGATATCAAGAAAGGATGGCCGAGATATTATACCCAGCCAAGATGTCATTCACCTGTAGAGCTAGCAAGCAGATACTCGTAAACATAAGAGAACTTAGGAGAAGGAGCACATGTGAGCACCACCAGAAAACAACCAGTTGGCAGTAAAATACAGCCAAATAAGAATTAAAGACTCAAGGAGAAGTTGTAAGAGTACAATGGTGAAGAGATTGCTTCAGCTAAAATATATGATATGGAATCATAGTAATAGAGTGGAATGTGAATATTATAAACTTGGACAGGGTAAAGTTTACATAACAAAAACTGGGAGAAGAAATGGGAGGAAATGTAAGATTTTCAACTTTCAAAGCAGGAAGTTAATGGATTCTGTCCAAAATTAACTTAAGTTTGTATGTAACTTAAAAACAAAAGTGAATCTAACTTCTAAATAATTTTTCATGTATTTTTTAAAATGCGGAATATTCAAAGAATGCAAAAAATAATAGCTGGTATTAATATAGTATTCGTATTCAATAAATGTCACTTCTTTTTTTTTAAGGTTTTATTTAATTATTCATGAGAGACACACAGAGGCAGAGACATGGGCAGAGGGAGAAGCAGGCTCCTTGTGGGGAGCCTAATTTGGCACTTGATCCCAGGACCCTGGGTCACAACCTGAGCCAAAGGCAGATACTCAATTACTGAGCTACCCAGGCGCCCCTCACCATTTTGTTTTAGATCATGTATAAAATATTTAAGACAGAAGGAAAGATTTGGAGAAGAATGATGAATACTAATGCATACACCACCTAGGTTAGGAAGTAAGACACTGCTAATCTAATTAAAGACCCCTGCCATGCTCCCCTCCAGTCTCAAAGATAATCAGTATCTTGCTTTTGTGCTGTCATTTGTTCACTTACATATCTTTAGACTTTTAATATATATGAACATATGTTAGAGTTAATAAATTTTCTGTTTAGTCATTACAGAAACAGTATTCTGTAGTTTGATTTTTAGGCTTAACATTGTTTTGAGATTTGTGTTGAGAAGGTATTGTTTGAGTGTATTTATTTTTCACTCTAAAATTCTATTATATGGTTATACTATCATTTATTGATCCATTTTCTCTTGATGGACATTTGTTTTATCCTTTTTTGCTTATTATATCAAGACTTTCTTATATCTTGTTTGCATAATAATGTTTTCTGTAAAACAAAAAAACTCATTACTTAGGGAAACTTAGTGAAAACAAACATTTTTAAAGTAGAACAAAAGCATTGGTTTCTTTTTTCTATTAAATTAAATACAAATTAACACCATTTATTAAAAGTATCATCTATAGCATGATCCCCTTTGTATAAATATATACTGTCAATGTATTCTCCTGTTTGTATATATGCATTGAAAAATGTCTGGTATGATGTTTACTTAATGTTTGTATTTTAAAAATCTTTAAGTGAATTCATAATAAAATTGAAATGCCAAATGATAGTCTAGCTTTCTTAAAAATATGACTTTAAGAAATCAATGAAATAAAGAAAAGGAAAAGTTAGGAATATCTTTTACTTAATCATCATTCCTTTTTCAGTACTTGTCTTCAATTTCACATGGTTAAACAAGAGAATTTATGGCAGTAAATGTCCCTTCATTGTAACACAACTTGCAAGTGATTTAGACTGTGTGTCTAGAAGAGGTTTTCAGGAAGCACTAGAAAACTTCCAGTAGGTTTTTTTTCCCCTCATCCCAAGGCTGTGCAGTCCAGCCCTCCTACTCAAGTTCTGATATGCTCTGTGGACACAGCTGTGAGGTTTGTTTCTTTGTTTTCAGAGATGCCTTATCTGCATGGCACATGTAATGAGCATCTCCAAATTGCATATCACAAATAGAAGAATATAAGGTACTCTGTTGTGTCATTTGGGTGAAAATGTGATCTGTTTGTTTTATAGGTATGACCTTGCTTCTAGGGAGTGGCTTGCCTTGAACCGTTCTGTGAACAGTGTGGTTGTCAGATATGGCCATTCTTTAGCATTATACAAGGTAAAATGTCTCCATTTTGTACCAGGCTAGAAACTCAAGTCTTGGGATCCCTGGGTGGCGCAGCGGTTTGGTGCCTGCCTTTGGCCCAGGGCGCGATCCTGGAGACCCGGGATCGAATCCCACGTCGGGCTCCCGGTGCATGGAGCCTGCTTCTCCCTCTGCCTCTCTCTCTCTCTCTCTCTCTCTCTCTGTGTGTGACTATCATAAATAAATAAAAATTTATAAAAAAAAAAAAAAAAAAAGAAACTCAAGTCTTCCACACTTACTTTATTGTGTAATGTGGTTGAAAAGCTATATAGTATTGGGGTTTTGTCTCTAAGGTTTTTCTCTTGTGTAAAATACACATAACGTAAAATTGACTGTCTTAACCATTTTTTTAAAATATATTTTTTAATTTATTTGAGAGACAGAGCATGCATGCCCAAGCACAAGCAGTGGGGAAGCGGGGAGAGAGGGAAGCAAACTCCCTGCCCAGCAGGGAGCCTGACATGGAGCTGGATCCCCAGAATCCTGAGATCATGACCTGAGCCAAAGGCGGGCACTTAACCAACTGAGCCACCCAGGCGCCCCTGTCTCAATCATTTTTAAGTATACAGTTCAGTGGTATTAAATACATTCCTAATTATAACTATCACCACCATGCATCTCTGTAATTCTTTTCATCTTGTAAAACTACAACTCTTGCCCATGGAACAATAATTTCCCATATCCCTTCTCCCCTCCTGCCCCCGCCCCAAGTCCCTGGGAACCACCATTCTACTCTATGTCTCTATAATTTTAACTTCAGTTTTGGTTTTTAGTTAAAGGGAAACTTTCTGTTATGGAGGAGTGTATATAACTGGCTAAGTTGTAAGTGGAAAATTGAAGTTGAAACCAATTTAACCTGACAGATTTTAATGGATTAAAATTGTACCAGGATATTATGATTGTCGTACTAAATGGTTAAAAATTAATACTGTGTAAATTAGCTATTATGTTAATGAGCAGGTTTAGCCGAGAATAGCCACATTGCAATATAACTGAATAATCACTTTCATTTCCTTTTTTTTTTTTTTTTTTTTTTTGGATTATGGGAGGGTGAGGGAACTCTTCAACTTAATTTTTCCAAGCCATTTTATACAGTAAGAGATCTCATATGAGGAAGTCCAAGAACAGTGGTGAAGTGTTGGAGATACAGAGTATGATGTTTTATTTTGTGCCTTTCATTCTTCTCTTAATAATTCACTGAAAGGTACATTTTTTACTAGCACTTCTTAAGCTAAGAATAATATCGAGATTTTGAACTTCTCTTTTTCATTCTTAGATTTGATGCTTTTGATGTATTTTATAATTCTGTTTACATTTTTTCCCTAGGATAAAATATACATGTATGGAGGAAAAATTGATTCAACAGGGAATGTGACCAATGAGTTGAGAGTGTTCCATATTCATAATGAGTCATGGGTATTGTTGACTCCCAAAGCAAAGGAGCAATATGCAGTGGTCGGACACTCAGCACACATTGTCACATTGAAAACTGGCCGAGTAGTCATGCTGGTCATCTTTGGTCATTGCCCTCTCTATGGATATATAAGCAATGTACAGGAATATGACTTGGGTAGGTATATTTTTTTCTAGTGGATCCTTTTTGAATGTCAAATTTAAAACCTTTACGCTTATTATTATGACTGTTTAACAAGATTCCACCTAACTCTGACCCAGTACTTTGTCTTGGAATGCAGTTAATGTTGTTGTGTTACCAGTGAAATTCAGATTATTGTTGCCACTATGTAGTGTATATTTGTTACCGTCAATTTGGTGAGGAGTCAAAGATGGCACTAAATGCTTTCAGTGTTGAGAATAAATAAATAAAAATGGTTTGGAACAACAAGTATTCTGAAGAAATAAAAATTTAGATAACCCTTGAGGAATTGGTTTAATGGACCATGATTTCCCCTTAGTGTGTAATCTTTCCATTGGTTAAATTTTATTATATCTCTTGTGGTGGTATGGGAGCATCACCTATAAATTGATAGTTTGAGAAAGTAGGTCCATAAAGTATATCTGTATATTGGTCACTGAAGGTCACGGGATATTAAGTGTTCAATTGCAGGAAATCTGAGTCTTTAAATTTAATTATTTTCCTACATGATACATTAGAACATCAGAACATTTAACAGATTGATGTTTGGCCACCTGGCTTTGTTAATTTTTTTTTGTATATTTTTTTATTGGAGTTCGATTTGCCAACATATAGTATAACACCCAGTGCTCATCCCATCAAGTGCCTCCCCTCAGTGCCCGTCACCCAGTCACCCCAACCCCCTGCCCACCTCCCTTTCCACTACCCCTTGTTCGTTTCCCAGAATTAGGTGTCTCTCTTGTTATGTCACCCTCTTATATTTCCCACTCATTTTCTCTCCTTTTCCCTATAATCCCTTTCACTATTTTTTATATTCCCTGAATGAATGAAACCATATAATGTTTGTCCTCCGATTGACTTACTTCCCTCAGCATAATACCCTCCAGTTCTATCCACGTTGAAGCAAATGATGGCTATTTGTTGTTTCTAATGGCTGAGTAATATTCCAATGTATACATAGACCACATCTTCTTTATCCATTCATCTTTTGATACAGACACCGAGGCCCCTTCCACAGTTCGGCTACTGTGGGCATGACTGCTAGAAACATTGGGGTGCAGGTGTCTCGGTTTTTCACTGCATCTGTATCTTTGGGGTAAATCTCCAGTAGTGCAATTGCTGGGTCGTAGGGTAGCTCTATTTTTAACTCTTTGAGGAACCTCCACATAGTTTTCCAGAGTGGCTAAACCAGTTCACATTCCCACCAACAGTGCAAGAGGGTTCCCCTTTCTCCACATCCTCTCCAACATTTTTTGTTTCCTGTCTTATTAATTTTCCCCATTCTCACTGGTGTGAGGTGGTATCTCATTGTGGTTTTGATTTGTATTTCCCTGATGTCAAGGGATGCGGAGCATTTTCTCATGTGCTTGTTGGCCATGTGTATGTCGTCTTTGGTGAAATTTCTGTTCATGTCTTTTGCCCATTTCGTGATTGGATTGTTTGTCTCTTGGGTGTTGAGTTGGATAAGTTCTTTATAGATCTTGGATATGTCATTTGAAAATATCTTCTCCCATTCTGTAGGTTGTCTTATAGTTTTGTTGACTGTTTCTTTTGCTGGCTTTGTTATAAGATTTAAATAGCCTTCCTTTAAAAATAAAAAGATAAAAGAAATTTTTAAGTGTCAAGTCTCCTGAAATCCCTTATTTAAACTAATTGGTTATTTTAAGTATTAGAGTAGGAGCCTACAACATTTGCCTTTAACTGTTTTCCTCTTCTAGCTAAGAACACATGGAGTATATTACCTACCCAGGGTGCCCTTGTCCAAGGGGGCTATGGCCATAGCAGTGTCTATGACCGCAAGACCAGGGCTCTATATGTTCATGGGGGCTACAAGGCTTTCAGCGCCAATAAATACCGGCTCGCAGATGATCTCTACAGATATGATGTGGATACCCAGATGTGGTGGGTGCTTTTTCTTGAGCTTTTATTCTAAGGTGTGAGTTCTGGCACTCATCGGGAAAATATTGGGCAATATTTTTGTTTTCAGGCCTAGCAGATTATTCTCTTCAGCGCTGTAGATAGAGAAATTGGGATGGGAAAGAAGCAGAAGGTCATAATGTAGCCAGTATTTATTTTGTAGCATTATTTTATAATTTTGTAGTAGATTGATTAGAAAATTGATTAGAAAATGCTTGATATTTTTTTGACTGGTTTTTCAATTTTCACATTCTCCATACCTCTATAAAATTTTAGCTGGTCAAAATCCTGAGGAATAAATTGTTCTACAAAGCTGTAACATATGCACATTGCTATAATTAAGTAAAATATATCCATTTTTTAACCTTCTCTTGATGACTAAGGTGTCATCATTGGGGTTAGCTAGTGGCATCGTTGCATGACATCATCAAACAGAGATGGTCTCTTCCCTCTGCTATAAAGTGAACTATATAAAGTATGCTAATTTTAACAAATATAAAGCAAATTTGAGTTATGAAATGATGTCATTATATAAAGCAGTGGTTTCTCTTCTTTCTTTTGTATTTCTTTACATATTTGAGACCATGCTGTAGATATCATTTTACATTCTGTCTCTCATTAAAATGTCTGTCATTTTTACAGGCTGTGTATATACTCTGTCACGTGGATGTACAGAGACTGGGCAGTTGGAAGTTTTGGTTTCTAGCCTTTGTCTTATTATTAAGGCATTGCATATAAGCTTTTGTCTGTATTTTATGTGATTTCTACCCAGAAACTGGGATTATAACATATTCAGACCTTATGACTGAATACTCTTAAGACTCTTAAAATGTTTTATTAAAATTCTAATAAAAATTCTAATTTTAATAAAAATTCTGGTAGGCCTAATTTAAGATTTTACTATTTGTTGTTGAGAAAGTTACTTATATAGAGAGAAAAATCTAGAAGTATTTGCACATTTGGATCTGAAGTTTAAAAAATGGTTGTGTTTGTATTAGCAAATAGATGATAAACATTCTACAAAACTAACCTTGTATTTATTATTTTTAAATAAACTCAAAAGGACCATTCTTAAGGACAGCCGATTTTTCCGTTACTTGCACACAGCTGTGATAGTGAGTGGAACCATGCTGGTGTTTGGAGGAAACACACACAACGACACATCCATGAGCCATGGTGCCAAATGCTTCTCTTCAGATTTCATGGCTTATGACATTGGTAAGTTTCCCAAAGCCATTTTAACTTCAAGAATCTTTTTTTTTTTTTTTTAAGATTTTATTTATTTATTCGTGAGATACACATAGAGAGAGGCAGAGACACAGGCAGAGGCAGAAGCAGGCTCCTCACAGGGAGCCCCATGCGGGACTTGATCCCCAGACCTGGGATCATGCCCTGAGCCGAAGGCAGACACTCAGCCGCTGAGCCACCCAGGCGTCCCTTCAAGAATTTTTGTCTATAAGCAACATTTTCTTTTCTTTTCTCTTTTCTTTTCTTTTCTTTTCTTTTCTTTTCTTTCTTTTTTTTCTTTCCTTTCTTTCTTTCTTCTTCTTTTTTTTTTTTTTTTAAGAGAAAGAGCAAGAGCAGGAGATGGAGGGGTAGAGGGAGAGGAAAAGAGAGAATCTTTAAGCAGGCTCCATGCTCAGCCCAGAGCCAGACTGGGGGCTTGATCTCATAACCATGAGACTATGACTAAAGCCAAAATCAAGAGTTGGATGCTTAACCAGCTGAGCCACCCAGGTGTGCCTGTAAGCAACATTTTAAAACAAACTGAAAATAGCACTAGTTAAAAATGGTCAGGCCATTTGAAAGAGGTCCAAATGGTATTTTTTAACATTCATGTGGCAAATATTGTAAATCTATTTTTTGAAAACGCATTACTTCTGTATTAGGTTCTTGTTTATGTTTCTTATGTTTTTAATGTATTTGATTTCTTTTTAAAAAAATATTTAAATTTAATTTGCCAATATATAGTAAAACACCCAGTTCTCATCCGATCATATGCTCCCCTTAGTGCCTGTCACCTAGTTACCCCATCCCCCCTTCCAGCCTCCCGTCCGGCAACCCTTTGTTTCCCAGCATTAGGAGTCTCTCATGGTTTGTCTTCCTCTCTAATTTTTCCCCACTCAGCTTCCCTCCTTTCCCTTATACTCCCTTTCACTGTTTAATATATTTTTCTATATTAAGTTCTTTTAAGTGAAATCACTCCCATTAATTGGTTGGATGTTAATTTTTGAGGGTGAGTTGGGTGACCAGCCTCTCCTATGTTACAGGTGAATGCCTTATATAATAGTTGTATGTAGTTGTGACCACTAGCATTACGTTAAGTTGGTTTAACTAATAGCTTTATCTCATTCCCTAAAAAACATATTCCTGAAGTAATACTTTGACTTGGAATTTTATTTTATTTTATTTATTTTTAAAAAATTTTATTTATTCATGAGAGACACAGAGAGAGAAGGAGAGGCAGAGACACAGGCAGAGGGAGAAGCAGGCTCCATGCAGGGAGCCTGACATGGGAGACATGGGACTTGATCCCGGGACTCCAGGATCACGCCACCAGCTGAAGGCAGGCGCTAAACGCTGAGCCACCCAGGGATCCCCTGACTTGGAATTTTAAAATTTTTGGTGTGGTAATATATTTGACCATAAGAGGGCAGTATTTGTTCATGCAAAATAAATACGAGAAATTCTCTTGTGCAAGTATCATCAGATGGTTTTTTTTTTTTTTTTTAAACAGATGTATATGTGCCCAGCCCTGAGCTTGGGGATTATAAGATGAGTAAATTAGAGCTTGGCCTCATAATCGTGGAGGCAGAGAACTGAGCAGACAATACAATTGCAATTCAGGGTGTTACTTGCTCTGAGATGAATATCTGACAGCATCTGTGGGCATGCCTTAATTCAAGAGAGTAAGAGTAATGGGCAGGGAAAGCCGTCTTGAGTAGGGTCTGGATTCCGAGGAAGTCAGCTAGGTGAAGTTAGGTAACACTTCCCACGTGAAGCAAGCTCTTGTACAGAGACACAGAGGCAAAAAGAGACCCTACCACATACTTGGGGCCTTTGAGTAGTTTTGGCTCTATCAGTTGCACATCAAGGAGAAATGGCTTCCAGCAGAACTAGAGAAGAAAGCAGCTACCAGTCTAGTCAGATCTTGAGAGACCTGTTATGTCATGCTGAGGAGTTTGGGGTTTTGAAGAATCTTACAGAAGAGGTCATAGGATATTTGTGCCTTAGAAGATCTTTCTGTGGCATTGTGGTGAGTAATTGGGAAGGGGCAAGATAGGAGTTAGGAGGCTGTTGCAAAGTCCTGAGGAGTGTTGGAACCAAGGCTGTTGAAGTGGCAGTAAGGGTAAAGAGAGAGATGGGTTTGGGAACTGCTGGGAACTTGAGGATTGTTGGGGTGCACATCTTTATGGCCAGGTAATTGGTGTGGCCATGGTAGATGGTGCTTTTTACCAAGGCTGGAAGTAGAAAGAGAGGGTCTGGGTTGGGAGGAAGGGAGTAATTCGGGTTTGGGGCCATGTTCAGCTGGAGATGACTATGGGACTGAGCCATACCAAAGTCATTGGGAAGCCCTACGCAAGGGTGAGCCTCTAGGGAGCATGTATCATCAGGGATGAGCAGAGAGCCAGAGAATGGATGGATAAAGCAGTCTGAAGGAGAGTGAACACTATGCAAGCGTGTCAGAGAAGCAGGAGGAACTGAAGGTAAGATTGGTGACCCATGAGAGAGTGGTTAACAATGGCTGCAGAGGACTTAAGGAGAACAAGGACTGGAGAGCCTTTTGGATTTAGCAACAAAGATGTCGTTTGTTAGCCTCTAGACAGGGAGGAGTAATCCAGACTGCAATAATGTAAGATGAGATGTACACCATGAATGTTGACTATTTTAGTAAAAAAAAAAAAAAATAACCCCCACTTCTTTGTGAAGGGAAGAGAAGGCATAATGCTGTGTTAAAAGTCAGGTGGGACAAAAGGAAGGAGTCCCTGCCACCCTGTGGTTTTAGGAAGGGAAACAAAGTGGGTGGGCAGGAAGCTATGAGAGTTGATGGCCTCTTCTCCATGTGAAGAAGACCACAGAGTCTAGGCTGGGGAAAGGAAGTGAAAGCTGCTGTTAAGGTTGGGTAAAAGTCTGGATCAAGTAAAATGGTTGCTTAGTGAGTATGAATGTATGAGTGTTTCAGAGAGGGAGTGTGAGTGAGGTTAGCAGGGTACTGCAGTGCTAGTTGGATTAAGGTCCAGAAAAGAATTGATAGCATGAATCAGAACAAAGGAAAGTCAATAGATCCTAGGTGTTCTAAAAAGGAAAGGACTGGGACGCCTGGGTGGCTCAGCAGTTGAGTGCCTGCCTTTGGCCCAGGGCGTGATCCTGGAGTCCTGGGATCGAGTCCCACATCAGGAGGGATGCCTGTGTCTCTGCCTCTCTCTCTGTGTGTCTCTCATGATTAAATAAATAAAATCTTTAAAAAATAAAAAAATAAAAAATAAAAAGGAAAGGACTTTTAAAACATTAGATGAAGTTGGAATTTATTTATTTATTTATTTATTTATTTATTTATTTATTTTCATTTTTTGCCTGTATTTTCCTGTTTTACCTGCTGAATTTGGACAAATCAATATGGAGTGGAAAAAAATTATGGAACCCACATATTTTACTTAAATTAGTTTTGAAAATTATAAAATTTCTTGTTAAGCGTTTTAGTTAAAATTGATGGGCAACAGAGTGAGTGATGTATCATGGATGTTAGAGGCATTCATGAATTAGAATTACTGTATTGTCCTACCCTTCTTCCATGCCCTGCTCCTCTGCTGTTGCCACATTTTACCTCAGAAATAATGGTGTGATTAAGAAAAACCAAGAAATATATCTTATGAGGTTGTACTTGTCACAGTCTTCTCTCCAAAGAAGATGCCAGTTCCTACTGGTCTTGAAGAGTGGTTCTTTCTGAAATGTGTTTTTCTTGCTCCTAGCTTGTGACCGCTGGTCAGTGCTTCCCAGACCTGATCTCCACCATGATGTCAACAGATTTGGCCATTCAGCAGTCTTACACAACAGGTAAATGTTAAAGAAACACTTGCTCCTTTTCTCTTGTGTTTATTTTATTTTATTTATTTATTTATTTTTTTTATAAAGATTTTATTTATTTATTCATAGAGACACAGAGAGAGAGAGAGGGGCGGAGATATAGGCAGAGGGAGAAGCAGGCTCCACGCAGAGAGCCTGACGTGGGACTCGATCCAACGTCTCCAGGATCACGCCCTGGGCTGCAGGCGGCGCTAAACCGCTGCGCCACCAGGGCTGCCCTTCTCTTGTGTTTAAAATGAAAATGAAGTTGAACATGAAAAAGTGGAATGGGACTTACATATTATTTGCATATTTGTATGAATTTCCTGATTTATATTTAAAATATCTGGTGTGGATTTACTTATAATATATGGATTTACTTATAATGCCAAGTTTGTTGGGTGATTTTGTTAGCATGTAGGAGTATCCCATGTTTGGTGCTATCTGAATGCATGGGACAACAAGAGTTAACATGCAGTTACTATCTTATGCCCTCTGCTGTTCACTGTTGTTTGTGGTACTTGGGTTATCAGGTTTCTCATAGTTGTATCTGAGTGGTAATGAGAGATTTAAAAAAAAGAGAGGGCACTTCAGATGGAGGATAAGATAGAGGAACAGAGATGGGGAGATTGTGAACATTCATATAGATAAATCTATAGTCTTTGGGTATTCTGAATTCTGTATTTCATTTCATTGCATCCCTCATCACTCAAAAAGGCCTGGCCTGAGCTAAATAAATCTGCCCCAGGAGAAGGAAGATCCAGAATGGCCACTCTGCCTGTTCTTCACAGTGTGCTTTAAAGATCTCTGATTTAGGGCAGCCCGGGTGGCTCAACGGTTTAGCGCTGCCTTTGGCCCAGGGCATCATCCTGGAGACCTGGGATCGAGTCCCACGTCAGGTTCCCTGCATGGAGCCTGCTTCTCCCTCTGCCTGTGTTTCTGGCTCTCTCTCTCTCTCTCTCTCTCCTCTCTGTGTATTCTCATGAATAAATAAAATCTTTAAAAAAAAAAAATCTCTGATTTGTTGGGGCACCTGGCTGGCTCAGTTGGTAGAGCATACATGAGAGACACAGAGAGAGGTGCAGAGACACAGGCAAAGGGAGAAGCAGGCCCCATGCAGAGAGCCCGATGTGGGACTTGATGCTGGGTCTCCAGGATCAGGCCCTGGGCTGAAGGCAGCACTAAACCGCTGAGCCACCGGGGCTGCCCCCTGGTAGAGCGTACAATTCTTGATCTCAGGGTTGTGATTTTGAGCCCCATATTGGGTGTAGAGATTACTTAAAAATAAAATATTAAAAAAATAATAAAAATAAAGATTTGTGATTTGTTAAAGAGCCTAATCATGTTCTTAATTTTTCCCATTTTGTTTCAGCTATTATGAATGTTGCTTATTTCACCTAAAATTCTGAGCCTTATCAGTCCTAAAACTATTTAGATGCTATAATGCCTACATTATGTTAGGTTTCCTTTGGCTTTCAGAATTTCTGTTATGATGCAAGATGAGATGAAGACCTGGAATTAGGAAAGATGAACCAGCAACATGTCTTGGGGATTTCAGGAAGGAAGAATTGACAGAATTCAATTTATTCAAAATAAATTGAGAATTTAGATGTTGGGAAAAGGTGACAACTTTTTAAAGTAATCACTTAGCTGTAATTTAGTGATAAATGTGGTTTTTCTGTGAGAACATGTGATAGTATAGACTGACACCATTATTAATTTGAAGTGTCATCTTAAATTGTAAGTTGATACTTTCTCAGTGAGGAAAACCGTGAAGTTTTCTAATGAGTACCTCTTAATGCTTTCATCCGAAAAGCAGTGGGGCTATTTTTTCATCATCTTGCCTATGGGTACCTGGCCACTGCTTTATTCATCTGCCCTCTTGGTTCTCCTAGTACAGGATTTGGCACATAATAGATGTTAGCTAAATTGTGGCAGCTCTTAGTATGGTGGTGGTAATTAGCAAATAAATGGATCTTCTATTAAAACATTCTGAGGTTTTATACAAACTCAAAGAAGATTGCCAGTTTCCATATGATATAGTTTAACCACTATTCAAAATTAGTAATGGCTGCCTGACTTATAATAATGTTTTCATTTTTTGTGTAATTCCAGTGGTATGTTTGGGCCTATGAATAATCTGTGTGTGTATGGGGCAGAGTTGGAGGGGGCAGCAGATGATGAGAGAGGCCATGGCTAGTTTCAGTTTTTGAAAGAATTTACTGAGAGAGAAACTTTGATTCATACCATTTCTTTGTATTCCAAGTGATGGATCCACAGCATTGGGTCAGCCGTGCCGCACTTTGTTGCTGTTTTTGTGAGGGGAGTGGGATGAAGAGCTGGCTGTGAGGCCCCGGGGCTGCGGAGATGCAGCTGTTCCTTTCAGTTGCCTGCTCCAGGCCTTTTTTTGAAGGGCTCTGTGTACCTCACATAGCCTACGTGTAACCAGATGGATTCAGAATTGCTGAAAACACCAGCTGTTTTCAGCTGGGAGAGGGATGGAGCTTACTTGGTTTAAGCAGCAGATTGACAAGTTGAATCCAGATTGCTTAACACAATACTCAACCAATAGACTAAAGATTAAACATGGGGTTCATTTTTGGTAATTGAAATGTGTCCTTTTTTAGATATTACAGATGCTTAGAGAGCCACAAAATCTCTATGTTTTAATGTTTTAGTCTTGTGTATATTTGAAGGAAATTGAGATAAGTGAGAGTGAATTACTTGATGCCTCACTGTGAGTTAGTTCTAAACTTCCTGGCAGGTTATAAGATCTCAGAGTTGGAAGAGATCCTGAAGTCATTTGTTCAAAACTTCCACTTAATGCAGTTATCCTCTTTAAACATGTCCAGGGATGGAGAACTCACCTAAGAAGGAAGCTCCTTCCTTTTCTGTACACATCAGTTATTAGCAAGTTCTCCTTTATATTTTCTAGAATCCTCTTCTCTGTCTCTTGTGCCAAACTATCTTGTTTCTGTTCTTCAGATTTTCGCAAGAGATTATTATATGTAAGGATAGTGTTACGTCTCCTGCCTATACAGTCCCCAGCCTAACTCTTCCTTTAGGTTCTAATCTGGCACAGTGGTTGACAGGATTGAGGATATCCCAGCAAATGTCACTCCACAGGCAGAGAGATACCATGTATATGGCAAATATGGCCCAGTGTTCTCCATGATACAAACTGCATCATTTGGTGGTATTGGCCTCCCACAATAGCATTTTAAGAACTTTCCTTGGAGCTACTGCACAATTGCTTTTGTTTTAATTTTTTTTTTTTTTTTAAATTTTTTTTGTTTTATTTATTTATGATAGGCACACAGTGAGAGAGAGAGAGAGGCAGAGACACAGGCAAAGGGAGAAACAGGTTCCATGCACCGGGAGCCCGACGTGGGATTTGATCCCCAGTCTCCAGGATCGCGCCCTGGGCCAAAGGCAGGCGCTAAACCGCTCCTGCATGTCCTTTATTATTTTTTTAAATTTTTATTTATTTATGATAGTCACAGAGAGAGAGAGAGAGGCAGAGACACAGGCAGAGGGAGAAGCAGGCTCCATGCACCGGGAGCCCGATGTGGGATTCGATCCCAGGTCTCCAGGATCGCGCCCTGGGCCAAAGGCAGGCGCCAAACCGCTGCGCCACCCAGGGATCCCTGCTTTTGTTTTAAATGTGTGATTCTGCATATATGACCTGTTACCAGCTTTATTGAAGTACAGTTGTACACAAAAATTAAATATACTTAAAGTGATAACTTTGATATAGTATACACTTCTGAAATCATCACCACAATCAGGATAACATATCCCTCACCCACAAAATGTCCTTGTTCAAAAATGTCCTATATATATTCATGAGGGATAGTGCTCCATAGTTTTGTGGGGTGTTTGTGATACATTTGTCTGATTAATACTGGACAGAATAAGTTGAGAAATATTCTTTTCCCCTCTAGTTATGGGAAGGATTTGTAAAGGATTGGTATTACAGTTTAAATATTTGATGTTTGGTGGAATTCTGGGACTTGGTGGAATTCATCTGGGTCTGGGGCTTTTCTTTGTGGAAAGATATTAAAATTTCAAATTCATTCTTTAGTTATAATAGGTTTATCTGTTCAGATTTTATGTTTCATGCTAAGCAGGTTTTTTAGGTGTGTGTTTTTTAAATTGTGGTAACATTTTTATAACATAAAATTTACCATCTTAACCATTTTTTAGTGTATGGTTTAGTGGCACACATTGTAAGTACTACCGTCACTGCCATTCATCTCCTAAACTGTTTTCATTGTGCAAAACTGAAACTCTCTACTCATTAACCAATAACTTCCCGTACTACCCTGCTCCCTCTCTCTTTGGCAACCAGCATTCTATTTTCTGTCTTTATGAATTGATTACTTTAGGTACCTTTAGTTGGAATCATACAGTATTTGTCCTATAGTGGCTAGCTTATTTCACTTAGTATAATATTGTTAAGGTTCATTCATCAATGTTGTAGCAGGTGTCAGAATTTCTTTCCTTTTTGAGTCTAAATAACATTCTTGTGTATGTGTACCACATTTTGTTTTTCCATTCTTCTATCAGTAGATGCTTGGTTTGCTTCCAACTTTTGCCTATTACAAATAATGCTGCTATAAACATGGATGTACAAATATCTGCCTGAGTCCTAGCATTCAGCTCTTTTGAATATATACCCAGAAGTAGAATTTTTAGATCAGATTGTAGTTCTATTTTTAATTTTTTGAGCAATTAGATAGTTTTGATAATAGGAATTTGTTTCATTTAAATCATCTAATTTGTTGGTATAAAAGCTCCTAATATTTCTTTATATGCTTTTTAATCTCTATAAAATCAATGATGATGTCCCTTCTTCATTTCTGATTTTGTTAATTTAGCTTCTGTCTTTGTTCTTGGTCAGTCTAGATAAAGGGTTGTCAATTTTCTCGATCTTTTCAAAAAACAAACTTCTGATTTCATTAATTTTTCTCTTTTATTTTTCTGTATATATTTTGTTTATTCTCTATATCATTTTCTCCCTTCTAATTGCTTTGGGTTTAGTTTGTTTTTCTTTTTCTAAAGGTGGAAACTTAGATGATTGGGTTTAGATTGGTTTATTTATTTATTTTTTTTAACATCTGTGTTTAAAGCTGTAAGTTAGTCTCTAAGTACTACTTTAACCCTATCCCATAGATTTTGAAATGGCATATTTTTGTTTTCATTTAATTAAAAATATTTTCTAATTTCCCTTGTGATTTCTTCTTTGACCGATAAGTTATTTAGAATATGTTGTTTATTTTTCAAATATATGTGGAGTTCACAGATTTCTGCCTATTGATTTCTAATTTAATTCCATTTTGGCGATCAGAGAACATACTTTGAAGATTTCCTTTCCTAAAACAAAACAAAATGAAACACTTAGGGTTTTGTTTTTTTTTTTTTTTAATGGTCTAGCATATTTGATTTATCCTGGAGAATGTTCCATGTGCCCTTGAAAAGAATATGTGTGCTGCTCTATTTGGGTGGAGTGTTCCACAGATGCCAGTTAGGTCAAATTGGTTGATAATGTTGTTCAAGTTCTGTGTATTCTTGTTGATTTTATGCCTAGTTGTTCTCTCATTATTAAGAGTGAGATATTGAAGTCTTCAACTATTATTGTTACTTTACAATTTTTCATAAAGCAGGCCTAACAGCAAAGAATTTTCTTAGTCTTCATTTATCTGGGAAGGTCTTTATTTCAGTTTCAATTTTGAAGGATAGTTTTGTTGGACAGAGAAGTCTTTTTTTAAATAATAAATTATATTTATTTATTCATGAGAGGCAGAGAGAGAGAGAGGCAGAGACATAGGCAGAGGGAGAAGCAGGCTTACTGCAGGGAACCTGATGGGGGACTCAAACCTAGGACCTCAGCATCATGACCTGAGCCAAAGGCAGATGCTCAACCATTGAGCCACCCAGGTGCCCCTGGATAGAGAATTCTTATTTTACTTTTTCTTTCCATTACTTTCAGTATCTCATTCTTATGCATTCTGGCCTCCATTGTGTCTTAGCTATTAATATTAATGTGATTCTCTTATATGTGGTGAGCTATCCTGCTTTTGTTGCTTTTAAGATGTTCTCTTTGTTTTGAGCCTTTAGCAGTTTTTTATTTTAATGTGTGTAAGCATTTATCTTTTTGTGATTTTCCCACTTGGAGTTTGTTGAGCTTTATGGATGTATGGATTAATTTCATCAAATTTGGGAGTTTTCAGCTATTACTTCTTTAAGTATGTTTTCTGCTCACTCTCATTTCTTTCCTTCTGGGACTCCCATTATGCTTAAGTTGAATGCTTGACAGTATCCTGCAAGTCTCTGAAGCTCTTTTCATTTTCTTTGTTATTTTTTCATTTCTTTTCTTCAGATTATACAATCACTTTTGATGTGTCTTTAAGTTCACATTTTTTTCATTTCACCTAGTGAATTTTTCATTTTATCTATTACACTTTTCAACACCAGAACTTCCTTTTAATTATTCCTTACCATTTATGTCTCCTTATTGATATTTTTTACTTGTTGAGTCATTGATATGCTATTTTGACTTAATTCTTCAGACACAGTTTTCTTGAAATCTATTTGTAACAGCTGATTTGAAGTCTTTGTCTTTTGAGTCTAACATGTGGGCCCCCTCAAAGACAGTTTTGATTGACTGATTTGCTTCCCCTATTTGGTACACACTTTGTTATTTATTTATTTTTTTTAGTTTGTTATTTTTTTGAAAGATTTTATAATTTTATTTATTTCTAAGAGAGAGAGAGCACATGCATGAGCAAGGAGGAGAGGCAGAGGGATACACAAACTCCCCGCTGAGCAGGGAGCCCGACACAGGACTTGATTCTAGAATCCTGGAATCATGACCTGAGCCAAGGGCAGATGCTTAACTGATTGAGCTGCCTGGGCGCCCCTGCATATATTGTAACATTTCGTTGAAAAACAGACCTTTTAGATAATATCAGATGTGGATTCTGATTCCCCCACCATCACTACTGTGGGTTGTTGTTACTGTTTGTTTAGTGTCTTGCCTAGACTAATTCTGTAGAGTCTGTCTCCCCAGTGTACCACTGCTGATTTTTTCAGCCCAGTTGTTTTTTCTTGTTTTTATTTTTAAACCTTACTTCCTAGGGATTGCCTCTAAAGAGTCCTAGGGTTTTTTTGAGGGGTCAGGGAGGGAAGGGTTTTTAGATACCACAGTCTAAGTACTAGTCATATTCGTTGCTCCTAGGTTGATTATTGTCTTTTAGTCCTTTTAAGAAGAGAAGTTAAAGAGAAGCTTCATTGTTGTTCTTGTTTTAATTTTCTAATTTCTTAAAGATTTATTTATTTGAGGGAGGAGGAAGCGCAGGGGAGAGGGAAAAAGAGCCCCAAGCAGACTCCATGCTGAGCATGGAGCCCAACACAGGTCTTGATCCCACCACCCTGAGGTCATGACCTGAGCTAAAACCAAGAGTTGGATGCTTAACCAATTGCACCACCCAAGCACTCTGTTGTTCTTATTTTTAAAATGAAAAATGAATTTGTGTGTGTATTTTCCTTTTTCCCTCACTAGATTAGATAAATGGTCACATACATTATATACTTTTCTTTGCATTTCTTTTTTTCCACATAGCACTATATCCTCCATAGCAGTATATAGAAATCATCTACATTCCTTTTTATATCTACCAACTGCTGTTGTGTAGATGTATTCTAGTTTACTCACATCACATCCTGAATTGATGGACCTTCAGGGACATTTTGTCTGAAGATTATAAAAAAACATATCATGCATTTGTATATAAAAGTTTCGGTAAACTACTCCTCTCCTTTTACTTTTTTTTTTTTCCCTTTTAGCACCATGTATGTGTTTGGTGGTTTCAATAGTCTCCTTCTCAGTGACATCCTGGTATTCACCTCAGAACAGTGTGAAGCACACCGGAGTGAAGCTGCTTGTCTAGCAGCAGGACCTGGCATCCGGTGTGTGTGGGATACAGTTTCATCTCACTGTATCTCTTGGGAGTTGGCAACTGAAGCACAAGAAGAAAAGTTAAAATCAGAATGTTTTTCCAAAAGAAGTAAGTTTTTTTTTCTCTTCTTAAAATTTAATTTAAAATCTCATTTTGTCTGAATTAAGAAGGTATTTAGTATATTTTATGTGCATTTTTATGTTCATTTTATTATCCAGAATTGTTTGATAATAACTGGTACAAAGGTTTTAGGGGTGTTTGAAAATTGTTTTGTTAACATCTTTACAATGGATGGGAACATGCCATATGGCTCCTAGAAGCTATCTGTGAATGATGGAGATAAAACCTCCTTGGCATTGCATAGATTTTGTATACCAACACCTGAACCTGGCAGTTGGTCTCAGGTGATGCAATCCAGTAGGACCTTTTTGTGATGATGGAACTGTGTTATATATGCATTGCCCCAGTATAAGAGCTACTAGCCAGAGACACTTGAAATGAGACTGGTGTGACCAATGAACTGAATTGTAAACTTTAAGTTAAGAACTACATGAGGCTGGTGGCTACCATACTGGATTATGCAGTTCTAATGTTAAGGATGAGATTAAGAAGGCCAACCAAGAAAGTTATGTTGGAGTAGACAGGTAGAGTTGCTCTCTTTGCAAAGTATTCTTTTCTAGCTTCTCTAGTTGGGCACAGCAGTGATAGCAAGACAGAGAGCTGCTAAGGATGAATAGTGGTCCTGGCTTTTTAGAACCATCCCTTGTTTTCCAGGGTTTTCTTCATCTTGCCTACTTAGTTTTGCTTTGACAGTATAGCACTGTGTAATACAGTGATGTAATACCCAAGAAATCCTTTTAAAAAAAGGATTTGCAAAATATTTGTTCACTTCAATTATTTTAAAGAATGTTGGTTGAATTTCTTAACTGTTAGTGTTGGTGTAGCAAGTTACCTTGAAGGTTATGGTGGATAGAGTCAGCTTACACTCTACTGGAATGTTCCAAATTAAGATGAGCATAAATCCCTAAAAAGGACACCCAGGCAACTGTCCAATGAGTACTGGAGAACTAAGAGGACCAGAACTTGGTCGGGTTAGACACTGTCTCTTCAAAGGGATAAAATCTGTGAAAATTGGGTTTTTTTTTTTAAACCAAATTGTAAAAGTTCAAGTTAAATGTCCAAGATTATTGGAAATAATATTTAATTACCTTAGGTGGTTCACCATGAACCCCTTTGCTATGAACTCATCTCAAATGTCACATCCCTGGTTATTCTGCCTTGTGTATGGGCCCAGTCATTGAACTTATGACCAGGGCAGGTAGAGTAACCTAAGGAGAGTGCTTTGTGGGGGTCAGCCCTACCTTGTCTTGCCCATGGGTTCTACCATGTGCCATGTCCACAAGTGGATTGGTAGATAAAGCAACAGGGTTGTGCAGCCTCTCTTTTGTTGCTGAACTTGACCTGTCTAGGGTCAATAGGAGATACAGCAGATCTGTAGTAGCCCAGAAGTTCTCAAACGTGTACTCTTAGACTTACAGACATGTGTACAGGTTGTAGCTTGGCCTAGTGCCTCCTTTGGGGTTCTGTGGTACTATCTGCTTCCTGTGTACAGATTAGCCTTGCGTTTGTAGATGGGAGGAATGGCTTGGTCTTCTGCATTACTTTGTTTGGCTCTCATGCAACTCTTGGTATTCATTCTATTTGCTAGTTGCTTTTTTTCTTGGGAAGAGAAGTATTCAGAGAACCACACCTACTTCTATTATATCTCACTGTCATTGAATTAAATTAACTTATCTTTGTTTTTCCCTCTCTTTGTACTTTTTTCAGGGGTGGGGAAGTTTACAAAATAGTGTTTCTTCAGATTGTTTACTTATTTCTAAATGTTATTTTAACCCGAACACACCAGTATATTTTCCTGCCAGTTTTTATTTCCTGACCCTTGTTACCTTTTTTTTTTTTTTTTAAATCTTAGTCTCAGATTGTGCTCAACAGCAGCTGTAAATAGCCTGTGACTTTTCTAAGGAGAAGCAGTCATAATTGATAAGTTTTTCTTCTTTTCATAGCCCTTGACCATGACAGATGTGACCAGCACACGGATTGTTACAGCTGCACAGCCAACACCAATGACTGCCACTGGTGCAGTGACCATTGTGTCCCTGTGAACCACAGCTGCACAGAAGGCCAGGTCAGGGGTCACTGTTCAAGGGTTGCAGAGGATGAAAACACTCCAGGGGGGGGGGTGGTTTGGTGTAAGATTGTAGTGTGTATGATATAAATACTATCCCAGAGGTATTTTTAAGACCTCTGGTGTAGGTTTGGAGTTTATTATTGGAAGGGATGCTATAAACATCCTGATTTCAAAGATCCTCCTAGCCACAAGGTAGTATTTTAGAAGAAGGCAGGACTGTTATTCTGTGTACTCCCTACTCCCTAGGTAGGCATGGCTATAGCTAGATCCTAGATGCTTGGTGTGAGGCTTGTCATGGTGACCTCACTCTAGCTGTACAAGCTTTTGGAAGCAAGTTAGAACTTGAGACTGAAGGTGAATGAGGTGACTTAAAATCTCCTTGTCTTATATCTTGGCTCAATATAATTTATGCTCACCATTTGTGATTTTTTAAATTTAAATTTTATTTTTTAAAGATTTTATTTATTTATTCATGAGAGACATACAGAGAGAGGCAGAGACACAGGCTGAGAGAGAAGCAGGCTCCCTGCAGGAAGCCCAATGCAGGACTCAATCCCGGGACTCCAGGACCATGCCCTGAGCCAAAGGCAGACACTCAACTGCTGAGCCACCCAGGTGTCCCACCATTTGTGATTTTTTAAATTCAGGTTATAGGGCAGAAAAAGATACAGTGATTCAGCGTCTGTAGTTTTTGACAGTTTATTCTATAAAGCAGTTCATAAAATATAAAAGTTTCAGTCTGTTTGGGAGGCGTTTGAAAAGCAGCAGGTTGAACACCACCACTTCACAGTAGAGTAGGTTAAAGCATGGTATTTAAAAGAGCATATTGCCTCCTTGCTGGGTCAGGCATGCCCTGTGCAGAAGGTTTCAGCATACTGTTTCCACTGCAGGGCCACTTCATCTGCATCTTATTTCTTTGATTGATTAATTAATTTGTTTATTTGTAATTTGCTTCCTCAATTAGATTTTGTTGATTTTAGTATTCTATTTATCCTCAGTTGGAGTTCTGTCCATGTATTAAAAGAAAAGCTTTTGCCCACTGTGTTCTAGATCTCCATTTCCAGATATGAGAATTGTCCCAAGGATAACCCCATGTACTACTGTAACAAGAAGACCAGCTGCAGGAGCTGTGCCCTGGACCAGAACTGCCAGTGGGAGCCCCGGAATCAGGAGTGCATTGCCCTGCCTGGTAGGCCTTGTAGGGGCATCTTAATATGTGTGGGTCCAGAGACTAAACACACACACACACACACACACACACACACACACACACACACACACACACAGTACTGTGCAGCCTTGATTGAATCCAGCAGAAGGAACAAATTCATTTTATCCATTCATTCCCCATACCACTATTGTTATTTTAAAAAATGAAAATAGAGTTCTTAAGCATTTGCTCCTCCTGTGCTTTGAAATAAAGTGAAGTATCATCTGCTGCTCTGGAGAATGGAATGACAGCTTAGCTCCATATCATCGAGCCTGCTCCATTGTCCTCATTCACCTCTGCTATAGTCACCTGGCAGTAGAATGCAACAGCCTTGGCAGCCAGTCTGCGGGACACTTTATGAAGAGTACTTCTTACAGACCACTGGGACTAGGCACCTTCTGGCATGAAGGAGGAGAGATGCTTTTATCAGTAGCACTCCCTGAGGTGATCTCCTGTCCTGAATACCTCAATTTATGCCATCTGAGGTTCAAGATGAAAGAGAGTTGAGGCCTCAGGCCAGACAGCCACAACAAGAGTTCTGTAATATATTTGCCCAACCAGGATTTTGAAGAAAGGGGACATCTTTGGTTCTGCATGGCAGATGAAGCATGCCCAGGGTAGCAGGGTCTGCTAGTCTCCATTTGAATATCCTTTGAAAGTACTTGATTCAGCTTGCATGAGTGTGAGCTTCTCATTCTTTACCTCATTGCATCAAACTTCAGTGCACTGCAGAGTACCTGGGAGTCTTGTCAGAAGTCAGATTCTGGTACTCATTGGGGGTGGGGCCCTAGAATCTACCTTTTAATGAATAGTGATACTGATGCCACACTTGGCAGAGCAGATCTTGATGTGCTCTTAAATGATCCCTTTCCTATGGCACTTTCCACTTACTTCATCGACTGGTAATGGGCATTGTTGGTGGTGTCTCCAGGGTACTTGGTTCTGGCAGAGTTGTCCTGCTCATTCCGTCTTCCAGGAAATATACATAGCTTCTGTGCATTTCAGGGCACAGAGCTGAACTGGGTGGATTCAGGGCAATCGCAGGAGCATGTTACAGTCTTGCCTGGTGTGCTGCACCTGTATCACTTTGGGGTTGTTTTGTTTTAGGGTTTGTTTTTTTTCCTAAAAAGTATCTTTCCACCTCACTTTTGGGATATTTTGTACCCTTGATTTTACCTTCCACTTGATGTGAAAACAATGCATCTTTGGAAGACTGTAGTCTTGTTTACTCACCAACTCATTTCCACCCTCTAGTTTTCTTCCCCACCCTTTCAATATGCATATTCATTTTTCTGTTCTTTACTTAGGATTTTAGTCTTATTTCTAATTGTCCTTCAAAGGGGGGTTTAGAAATCTAGCATCTAGCATTGGCACCTAAGATTTCTTCCTCCAAGACATAAAGAGTTGACCTTAGAATATGCCTCTTGAGATCCAGGAAATAGGACTGGTGAAGTCTAACATTCTTATATTCTTCATTGGTCTTCAGTAATGTGTGGGATACCCTCACCACATCCTAGAGAAGTATTATGGAATTCAAATCGCAAAAACCTTTCAGGTGATTTGAACTGGTAACGTAGTAGTTTTGTATGATTTCTAAAACTCTTTTTTTTCTCCCTCCTTTACAAAAGAAAATATCTGTGGCATTGGCTGGCATTTGGTTGGAAACTCGTGTTTGAAAATTACTACTGCCAAGGAGAATTATGACAATGCTAAATTGTCCTGTAGGAACCACAATGCCTTTTTGGCTTCTCTTACAACCCAGAAGAAGGTAGAATTTGTCCTTAAGCAGCTGAGAATAATGCAGTCATCACAGAGCATGGTGAGTTAACTTAGATCTTAAGCTTCTAGTACCCACCCTTGTACTGAGAGCTCTAGTGCAGCTTCCCTGTGGTATGCCTGGCAAGCAGAGTCATAGTTTGAGCATAGTAGACCGGGGATCAGCACCGTCAGAATCTCTTCCTTTAATGCTTTCTTTCTTACCTTAAAATTGTTAACACTTTATTAGTCATATCTATTAGATTAGAATATAAATGAATAATTACATGTGTATTAAATAGTAACGTGTGTCACTTATCCTTATGACATCAGTTGATGCTTTCGTATCTGTTTGTTCCCTGGGTTCTGCTTGGGGAGAAGGAGAAGGGATGTCACTACTGATGAACTAGGTTGAATGAAGCCACTTGAGTCTGTCACATTTCAGATATTGTTACAGTATGTAATAATTAATAGTGATCACCTTAAGAACTAGATGTTCATTGAGTCTTTTTTAGGTCTGGCCAGCCCCGGAGGATAGGTCACCTTCTTATCAAGAGTTTCTGAGCACAGAAAGGCCCCAAATTCTCTTCCTGTCTTCCCTGTGCTTTCAAGTGGCTTGTTGTTAATATTCCAAAACGACATTTTGCCCTTTTTTGGGTCCAAAACCCTAGAACTGTCATCCTACCCTCAGTTAAGTAGGTATTTACAAGACAAATCTTTTTCAACAGTATTGGCTTTGGTACAGAGCTCTTCGGGGGAAATGTTTTTCATCAGGCAGGGAGGAGGAATGAGCAGCATTTCATTGGGTGCAGCCTTCTTCAGGGAAGGACACAGAAAGTGTGGTCTGAGTCCTGGCTGTATTGGCCTCGTTATACCACCTGTTGTGATACTAGTAGCAAGAGCCCTATAGTATTTTATTTTTCTCCAATTGTCTTTTCTCCAGTGTAACTTTGTGGTATAGACAGCTACACATTGGTAATATGCTATAAATGTGGTAACCTTGGGACATTATGGCCTCCATTTGATGTTTTATGATATTTTGAAAGCTTTTTCACATTTTATCATTTCTGTTAGAGGTTTGTTGTTTCTCTTTTCTCACCCCCAAATATGGGCCTCTTCTAATGTTTTGTCCTTGACTGTTGGTTGGTCTTACCTATAGTCACTCCCTCAGAAAATTGAGGACTTATAGTCTTTCACATGACCCCCAATTCAATGTTTCTGAAAGAACACCTGATTAGAAGGGTCCTGCTCTCCCAGCTGGCCACAGATATATCTCCTGGTCCCTCTTCCCTCTTCCTTTAGTTTTCTAGCTCCAGAAGGTTCTGCCTAGTCAGGTCTGTTGGGAGCACATTTAAACAACAGGAATTCACAGTCTTGTGAGACTTACAGATGAAAGACAACTATAGCATATGTGCTTCCATAGCTGCAAGTCTAGACCTAGAGCCCAGGCTTGCACGAAAGAACAAGCATGAGCACTGGACCCGGCCTATAGGGTAAAGGCTAGCTGGTAGACAGCCAGAGAGGTAACCCCTGAAGATGAGAGAGGGAGTGGGAAAGTGGAGAGGGAAGCACTGTTTTTGCCTTGTTACCCCCACATGCAAGATGCAGAGATTGAGGGATGAGCTGCTGGTATGTTTGCATGGCTGGCTATAGGCTGGGGGAAGGGGGTTCTTGTGGCCGAGCCTCACAAGAGATCAAGGCCAGATCCTGAGAGGCCTTGTGTGTAATGCTAATTGCTGTGAATTTTGTCATGAAAGCCAGTGGAAGATATTGAAGGACTTTAAAAGGTATTAAGTTTAGGGTACCTGGCTGGCTCAATCAGTAGAACATGTGACTCTTAATTTCAGGGTTGTGAGTGTAAGCCTACCCACATTGGGCATTGAGCCTACTTAAAATTTTTTTTTTTAATTTAAGAGATACTAGTTTTGATTATCTTTCTTTCCTTAAAGAATACATACTTCAAAGGAAATTTAGAAATTACTAGCATTAAAATCAGAAAATAAATATCATTTGAGGCACCTGGGTGGCTCAGTCGGTTAAGCATCTGACTGACTCTTGATCTCAGCTCAAGTATTGTTCTTAGAGTTGTGAGTTCAAGCCCCATGTTGAGCATGGAGCCTACTTATTACAACTAAAAATAACTTCTGGGTGTGTTTATCCCTTTTAGGTCTTTAATTGGCATATGTATTTTTTCCTCTCAAAAATAGAAATACATTTTACATTTTGTTTTATAACTGTCACTACTAGGAATATCTTCCATTTCTGGACTAAACTTTGTACTTTGATTTATAAATTTTTAAAATTGTAATGAGAAGGAAATTTTAGTAGAACAGAAAACACAGACTCCCCAAAGGTTTGCTGCCCTATTATTCCCTAGAAAATTCAATGCCAGCCAGCACACCCCAGCTGAAAGCGGTAATCTTCAATCATCTGAACTGGCCAAAGCCCCAACATAGGCTTAAATAATGATCCTAGGATAGGCATATAACCAGTATTTCATAAATATTGGTAAGATGACTTAGTGTATGAGTAATTATTTAAACCAATGTTAGGGGATGGCCATCTCTTTATAACATCTGTCATTACAGTACAGTACTTTAGGGACTTAATTACTGCTTTGCCACTAATCTCTGAAGATTTTATCTTCTCTGAGTTATATTTCTGTCCTTTGTAAAATGGCCATATTGAAATGTCAGGCATGATATGTAACATTAGAAATGATAGTCTGTCCTAATCTGCCATGGCTGAATTGGGATGGGGAGACTTTCCTTTATCTGTAACTTAGTGGTTTTTATCTGTAAGGCACTTTTGCTCAAGATGTTGCTTGTATTCAAAGCTGTGTCTCTTTTGCCTATAGTCCAAGCTCACCTTAACCCCATGGGTTGGCCTTCGGAAGATCAATGTGTCGTACTGGTGCTGGGAAGATATGTCCCCATTCACAAATAGTTTACTACAGTGGATGCCGTCTGAGCCCAGTGATGCTGGATTCTGTGGAATCTTGTCAGAACCCAGTACTCGGGGCTTGAAGGCTGCAACCTGCATCAACCCACTCAATGGTAGTGTCTGTGAAAGGCCTGGTAAGTATATGGGTGAATAGTGTGTCATAGGAGGTTCACTGAAAGAGAAACCGTCAGAGGCGTAGTGAAATGTTGAAAGGTGTGAGATAACAGATGAGGTGTTGATTTCAAGCATATGAGTCAGAGTATTGTATGAGCCATAAGCATAACACTACTCAGAGAACCTAACATTCTAATTAACAGTGAGATTGATTGGTATGTTGACCATAAAACATACTGAGAATTACTCTGAAAGGCCAATGTCCTGAGGTTGGCAGAGAAACACTGGAAGAAAGAACAGAAAATGCAGAGAAAAGATAAAAACGCATGCAGGTCACTGCAGGGACAGTACAAAGAAAAGTGACAGTGGGGAGAAAAGTGAGAGCGGTTACATGATAGCAGAAGCTAACCTGACCCGCGCTAGAGCTATAGGACAGTGCTGAGGACTACACAACAAATAGCTCCTCAGGTTCATGTCTCTCCACTGGGCTACATTCAGGCTTGCCGTGGGCAGCACGGGGGCAGCACCTGCAGCACAGAGACAAGCATCTTACTCCTGCAGAGGGACTCACACACAGTAGGTGGAGTTCTGTGGGTGCTTTTTGGGACGCTGCACTCCGATGACACCATGTCTCATTGTGGGAAGGTATTGTAAGTTGTCTGAAGAGTACAGAGGTGTAGACAAAAATCCATAGCCCTGTAAGAGTATTACTAAAATATAGTTTCTAAACTTCCTGTGTGGAAGCTTTTCAGCCATTTGGAGTCCTAAATGCTTTGGTGCTGCATTTAGTGAATGTGGTGGTCCGTCTCCCCCCCCCCCCCCCCAGGAAAGATACAAGTTTCATGTTCAGGTGGATTTTAAAACCCCTGAAGTTCATCCTGAGTCCCATATATTGTAATGAGTTTTAGAACTGCTACTCTTGGGAGGCCTGGATGGCTCAGCGGTTGAGCATCTGCCTTCGGCTCAGGGCATGATCCTGGGTCTGGGGATCAAGTCCCGCATTGGGGTCCCTACAGGGAACCTGCTTCTCCCTCTGCCTATGTCTCTGTCTCTGTATCTGTCTCTCTCTCTCTGTCTCATGAATAAATACATAAAATCTTTAAAAAAAACCCTACTCTTATGGAAAGACTAGCTTATTTCCTCATATCTGTCCTTAATGCTCTTTGAAAAGAGTTTTTTCCCCCTAAGTGTCTGAATATACTTGACTAACCAGTACATGGTGACTCTGTGTTTTCTGTTTTCTCCTACATTTAATGTAGCCCACTGGTTTGATTTCATGACACACTAGTGGATTGTAACCTATCCTGAAAGCCCTTGATCTTAGCCAACATGGTGAGAACTCTAAGTGTCTGTCTCTTTTGGGTTTCTTTTCAGCGAACCACAGCGCCAAGCAGTGCCGGACGCCGTGTGCCCTGCGGACGGCGTGTGGCGAGTGCACCAGTGGCAGCTCTGAGTGCATGTGGTGCAGCAACATGAAGCAGTGTGTGGACTCCAATGCCTATGTGGCCTCCTTCCCTTTTGGCCAGTGTATGGAGTGGTACACCATGAGCAGCTGCCCCCGTAAGTGAAGAGGGTGCAGCTCCCACTGTAGGGCAGTGCTGTCAGCCTCTGAACATTCTAAGGACAAGATCAGAGACTGCCCGAGGAGAACCTTCATGCAAGATCAAGCCCTGTAGGGGCACTGGGTGGCTCAGTCAGTTAAGCATCTGACTCTTGATTCTGACTCATTTTGTGAACTCAGAGTCAGGAGATTGGGCTCTGTGTTCAGGGGGCATCTGCTGGAAATTCTTTCCCTTTGCCCCTCCTCACCTTCCCCCTCAAATAAGTAAAAAATTTTTTAAAAAGCAAGCACTGTAGGACAGAGTACGGAAATAGCTTGCCCAGCTTTAGGATCATATTGCTCAACCCATGTAATGTCTACACATCTTCCTTTCCTGATTCATGAAATAAGTGCTTTCTGCTAAGTCCCCTTCAGTGTCCACATCCTGGGATTAATAGAGGAAGGGAGAAACCGCTTTTCTATGTTGGGCAAGATTTGGGGCTCTTTAAATTTTTGGGGGGGCTCTTTAAATTTATTGTGTCATTTAAGCAGTCACCTCAGAATAGGAATTTTGACTGACAGAATAGTCTGTTTAAATAGAAGGTAATTTAGGAGTGCCTGCCTGGTTCAGTCAGAAGAGCATACATCTCTTGATCTTGAGGTGGTAAGTTCAAGCCCCATGTTGGGTATAGAGATTAGTTAAATGAATACATTTTTTAAAAACTTTTTTAAAAAGGTAATTTAATACAATGAATTCAAAGCTACCTGTGGTAGTGAATGGTAACTTGTATTCTTTTACAGCTGAAAATTGTTCGGGCTACTGTACCTGCAGCCATTGCCTGGAGCAGCCAGGCTGCGGCTGGTGCACCGATCCCAGCAATACTGGCAAAGGGAAATGCATAGAGGGCTCTTATAAAGGACCAGTGAAGATGCCTTCTCAGGCCCCTGCAGGAAATTCCTACCCACAGCCCCTTCTCAATTCCAGCATGTGCCTGGAGGACAGCAGATACAACTGGTCTTTCATTCATTGTCCAGGTAAGATGTCTTGTGTATCCAAAAATCAAACCAGACTGTAGTGCACCCTACAGGCAGTCCACTGGTAAGATTGCAGAAACAGAGAGAAATATCACCCTTTTAAATATCCAGGCCCATACAATCCATTATATAAATGTTCTTAAGATGAATAACTTGTCCTCACATGAGAGGATTTTGACAGCACCATTTGCTGTACCTTCTTTCATAGTTCATTATGAATTTACCTGGTATTTGGGATGGCCACCTGTGTTAGTTAATTGCCTTTATCCAAAACAATAAAATTTCTTGTATCTTTATGGCAAGCAGATGATTGTTAGTTTGGCACAAATGCACCTAAGACTGAATTCCCAGAGTGACAAGGATATAGGGTACTGTCTTCATTGGTGTTTACATTTCAAAGTGATGGCTCCCAAACCCTTAAGAAAAACATTCCTGGATTGTTGTGCTGACTAGAGGCTTATTTAGTTTTTTTTTTTTTTTTTAAAGATTTTATTTATTTATTCATGATAGTCACACAGAGAGAGAGAGGCAGAGACACAGGCAGAGGGAGAAGCAGGCTCCATGCACCGGGAGCCCGACGTGGGATTCGATCCCGGGTCTCCAGGATCGCGCCCCGGGCCAAAGGCAGGCGCCAAACCGCTGCGCCACCCAGGGATCCCCTTATTTAGTTTTTTAAAAAAAGATTTACATACATATACATGTCAAAGGAATAGAGAAAGGATTTGTAAATACAGGTTCTTGAAAAATTGTAAGAAAAAGGAGAGGGAAGAAGGTCCCTATCCCTTTTGGCAAGAGGAAGAATTAAGCCTATCTGCCTCCTCTGTGTCCTTTCTTCCCTCCCACTCTCCCTCTGTTCTCTTCCCCCCTCTTCCTTCCAGTAGTTGGTACCAGAAGGAATAGACCATGAGTTGGCCTACAGCCTGAGTCTACACCTGCTGGGGAGGCTGCCCTGAGAAATTGGCCTTTGATTCAGACTTGCAGTAAATACTCAGGAATGTGCTGATGGGCCAGAACAGTTGGGAGAGGTTAGGCAGGTGCTAAGACCCCCAGGAGGTTAGTGAGTAGGAACTTCCCCAAGAGTCTGTCTGAGGTGCCACTGGCAACAGGACTCTTTGTGAGAACTTCTGTAAGGGAAAGACCACTGTGAGCAATGGTAAAAGGCAAGAGACAGGGGAGGAACATTTCTGCAGTGCGTGTAATAAGTGATTATCATTCAGAGTATGTAAACCTCTGCCCTCCAGAAAAAAAGCCCTGTCAGCTCAACAGAAGAAGTGGGCAGGGGCACCTGGGTGGTTCAGTGATTGAGCTTTGGCTCAGGTGGTGATCCCAGGTCCTGGGATTGAGTCCCACATCAGGCTCCCCACAGGGAGCCTGCTTCTCCCTCTGCCTGTGTCTCTGCCTCTCTTTCTCTGTGTCTCTCATGAATAAATAAAGTCTTCAAAAAAAAAAAAAAAAGAAGTGGACAAAGGATGTTAAGAAGTCTTTCTCAGAAAAGGAAACAAAGCAGGGAAATGTAAAATAAGATAAGAAACCAGTCTTTTGTCTACCAAACAAATTTTCTGTGTTCCCTTTTTTTTCTAAGATGTCAAAGGATCTGTAATTCTGTTTCTTATCTACTAGTTTGATTCATGAAATATTTAAGTCGGTGCATTTTTATTAATATTGAGAATATAGGAGGTGAAATGGCAGCCCAGGGATCCCTGGGTGGCGCAGTGGTTTGGCGCCTGCCTTTGGCCCGGGGCGCGATCCTGGAGACCCGGGATTGAATCCCACGTCGGGCTCCCGGTGCATGGAGCCTGCTTCTCCCTCTGCCTATGTCTCTGCCTCTCTCTCTCTCAATCTGTGACTATCATAAATAAATAAATAAATAAATAAAAAAAAAAAAAGAAATGAAATGGCGGCCCATAGAATGGGAGAAAATACTTGCAAATTTGGAAGAGTCCAGAATACTTACAAAGAACTCTTAAAACTCAGCAGCAAAAAGACAACCCAATTAAGAAATGGGTAAAGGATTGAAATAGACGTTTCTCCAGAGAAGATACACAAATGGCCAAAAGCACAGGAAAAGATGTTCAACAACATTGGAGAAATTGGAACCCTCACATATTGCTGGAAGGAATGTAAAATGGTGCGGCCACTCTGAAAAACAGTTTGGCAGTTTCTCAGAAAGTTAAACATAGAGTTATCATATGGCCCAGTATATATCCAAGAGAATTGAAAACACACATCCACACAAAACTTGCAGTGAATGCTCATAGCAACATTATTCATAATACAAGTGGAAATAACCCAGTGTCTGTCACCTGGTGAATGGATAAACAAAATGTGATATCTTCATATGATGGAATACTGCTAGATGATAATGGGGGGGGGGGGAGTACTGTAGTCTCTGACACAGATGAGCCTCAGAAGCAGTCAGATGCAGACTGCATATTATATGATGTCATTTATATGAGATGTCCAAAAAAGAGCAAATATATGAAGACAAAAAAATAGCTTAGTGATCACCTAGGGCTGGGGGTGGGAATGAGGAATAAGGCACGAGGTTTTCCAAAATAACAGTACCATTTTTCAACATCACTGGCCAGTCTGAAAAGGTTGCAACTTCTCCACACATTAATACTTGTGTCGTTTTTTTTTTTTATATCAGATACAGTGTGTGAGAAATTGTATCTCTGGTTTTGATTTGCATTTCTCTAGACTGATGAAGTCGAGCATCTTACAGGCCATCTGTGTCTTCTTTGGAGAAATGTCTATTCGAATTCTTTGCCCGTTTTAATTTTCTTTTTGTTTATTATTGACCTATAGAATTCTTTATGAAGTCTAGGTACACGTTCCTTATTGATCATGTGATTTGCAAATACTTTCTCCCATTCTGTGGGTTTCTTTTTATTTTTTTGGTGATATTTTTTGAAATATAAAAATTCTAAATTTGTGAAGTCCAAGGTATCAGTGTTTTTTTATACCAGGGGCTTTTGGTATGGTAGCTAAGAAATCTGTGCCTAGCTAACCAAGGATCACAAAGATTTACTCCTATGTTTTCTTTTTAAAGTTTCATAGATTTTTCTCTTATATTTAGGTCATCCATAATCCCATTTTGGGTTTATTTTTGTATACAGTGTGAGACTGAACAGATGCAGAGCTGGTCAGGAGGCACTTCTTGCTGTCTGCCCCTTTCTGGAGGCCTGCTCTGTCTTCCAGCCTCAGCTGGATTGCTCAGGTGTCAGTTGGTAAAGTCCATCTCATTGCTTTGACTGTTCCCTCCTTCTACATTAGGAGACAGGTGTCTCAACTCCTCTTTCTCTGTCAGATTGACACTGTTTTACAATTTCTAGAAATTGCTCAGTAATTCAGAAGTATGTCTCAGTGCATCTGATAGGACCGTTTCCTCTTACCCCATTTCCAGTTGATTTATCCTTGTTTTTACATTTTTCTGGTTAATTTCAGTGGGATTTTGAAGAGGAAGAGAAAAAGAGAAGCATTTTTCTAGTCTTTTTATCTTGAACCAGAATACAAATTTTATTGATAAATGGTTTTAGGTATGCTTTTTTTGTGTGTGTTGTGCCTTTTGATACATATACAGTTGTTCATCTTCACAGGAACAACGTGCATTTCCCACACCTCTTAAGTATTTTTGGTGCAATAATAACTGCTATAGTCATTTTGAAGTCTCTCACTTGCAGTCTGTATAGAACAACTCAAATACCTGCAGGAATGGGGTAGAAAACAGGTGGGTGAACAATAGGTGCAAGGCTATTGGAAAGTTGCCACGATGGCAGAAAGCTGTATCACATTTATCAACCAACAGAGATCTGCAAAAGTTGCTAAAAAAAAAAAGTAAACCTTACATGTTCACATCACAAAAAAGAAATAGTTATGTGACATGATGCAAGTGTTTGCTAACACTGTGGGTAGTAATCGTTTTGCAATATTTAAGTGTATCAAATCAATGCATTACATTCTTTATGCAATATTATGTGTCAGTAGTATCTCAGTAAAGCAGGGGGAGAAAGATTTGCAAATTCCAGTCTTCTGCCTGCAGTGGTGTAGATTGTGTATTCTGTGAGTGGCCCCACTAGAGTCTGCAGTGCACAGCCTGAACAGCTGTCCTAAGCAGTCCTGAGAGGTTCAAGTTTCATATGCCTTTCTAGGTGTAAAGTCCTGTGTGCATCAAGAATCTTACTAATTCCGCTTGTGGAAATGTTTTTATATATAAAAATGGTTATTTTTCTAAAAAAAAATGGAAAGCAAACTAAATATCAGAATATATGGGAATGGTTAAAAAGCTGTTATGATTCATAGAACTCATTCTGTCTTTTAAGGTTTTATGATAGATGAAATAATGTGGTAAAGTCATTGTACTGTAAGTAAAAAAAAAAATCAATGTTGAGTATTAATATGAGCACAACTGTGTAAAACTATATAGAAAAATAAATCCCTGGAACCGAAAATTCCAGATGTGCACAGTGTTCTCTGCATGATGCAGTTGAATATGATTTTTCCCTCTTATGTTTTCCAAATTTACTATCATGAACATGCATTATTTTTATGAACAACAACAAATTATTTTTTTAATGGCTGTAGACTTTCACCTTGCTGTGGTATATTTCTGATTTTCCTGGACTAGCCCTGTATGGATGTTTTGATTTTATTTCTCAAACTACTCTTTAATGGGCCACTTTTAATGATTTTGAGGTATTTAGAGGTTATAAGGAACTTAGATAGTTGCAAGTAAATCTTGTGGAACATACTCCACCCTGTTCTACCACGGGAAAGGCCTCTTAAAATTCTTTTTCTTTCAGCTTGCCAGTGCAATGGCCACAGCAAATGCATTAATCAGAGTATCTGTGAGAAGTGTGAGAACCTGACCACAGGCAAGCACTGCGAGACCTGCATATCTGGCTTCTATGGTGATCCCACCAATGGGGGAAGATGTCAGCGTAAGTCAGATCCCTCAGGGCTACTGATTGCAAACCAGGTGGAACACAGTCCTCAGTTTGACTTGAGTATGTAGGAGGAAAAAAGGCACTTGGTTTTGGATACTGCATTTCTTATCATACTTGTTATGAGCTCAATTGAGCCTGGGAGAGAGTGAGCAGAGCTGCCAAGTAGCAGAGTAGCCAGTTAAAGCAACAAGCCAAAAATGGAAGAGTTAAGCCTTTAATCACTTATTGTGGTAGTAAAGCAAGAGGCTTAACCTAAACCCTAGAAAGCTCCGAGTCCCCTCGTTCCTTTCCCTCCTGGACAGGGTGCTGGCTGAGCACCAGGTGGATCCGCACAGAGGTGGGAAGAGCCCTGAAAAGGCTCTAGCAAAAGCCTGTCATGGACCCTGGAGAGGAGAGGGGAGGTGAGAACGAGGGGAAATGTATTGGGGACAGAGAGTGGGAACAGTGTCTTCAGGGTTCCCCCTTCCTTCCCCAGGAGGCTTGGCAGAGGCTCCCAAAGGTCTGCCCAAGGCCTCAGATAAAGAGACTCAGGAATGAAGACTCCTGCTAGGAATGCAAGCCAGAGAGAGAACTCTGCTGGGTGGTGGGGTGCCTGAGACCCTGATTTCAGCTCCTTTCAAAGACTGCCCCCAGGCAGGTGTGGGAGGCCAGCTGGCTAAGCCTGGGTAATGGCCTGTGGTCAGGTCTGAAAAATCACACATAGGGTTTTAACCAGGAGCTGGACTCCTCAGTACTTCTAGGATATTTAAAGGTTTAAATCATCCCCTATTTCCCCATACACATCAAATGGATTCCTGCAAGTAAGGACTTTTAAGTGTTAGAATGTAAATTAATACATTTTTTATTAAATGACCAGTGAGACTGACAAACTGCCTTTGGCTTGTTCTTATTTCCAGTGGGAAGACCCTTCGGGTTCTGAGCAGGAAAATAAATAAGAAAGGAAAATCTCTACCTCCTCCCCAAATCCCACCTCCAAACTCCTTAGCATGGCCCTTGAGAATCTGATCCCAGAGAAGTCAAGAGAGAGCTGGCATTTTAGCAGTATATCCCTTAACCTCTCTGGGATTCAGTTTCCTCATCCGTAAAATGGGGATAAAAGGTTGGTGGTTGAGATGGAAGTGGTCAGAGCAGTGCATGACACATAGTAAGCCCTCAGGAAATGTAGGCAGTCGTAAGTACTCTTTTACTCCTATTTCCCACCACTCTTAAAGAACATTTCCTGCTCCAATTAAAAGGTTTTTAATAAAAACATTTTCCTACTCCTTGTGACTAGAATTCATGAGTTTGACAGTAGTCACAGTACTTGGCATTACTGGGTGGGGACTGTGCATAAGATCCCCTGCCCAAAGACTTACTGCAACATGTGGCCACACAGGGAACCTGGATGTGGTTTATTTTTTCCACAGGATTTATTTTTAAAGTACAATGCCGTTAATTTATTTACAGAAAAATAAAGTGTAAGGTGAAAAGGTATTGAGCAAAAGACACGTTTTACCTGGCAAATAAAATGTGTCCTGGTTCACACTTATGTGTTGGATAAAGAAGGTGATGTGTTGTTGGCTAGAGGAGGAGGTGACAGGAGTTTTCTGCAGAAGCTAAAGAGAAAGCCAGGGTGGTGTGTCCTGTAAGGCCTCTGAAACACTGACCTACCATTGCAGTTTCACCCCACTTCTGAGCCCTGCTAGGATTTGAAACATGGCCTTTGTGGAGGAGGCACCTCATCTGAGGCTGAGTGCAGCCAAATCAAGCCTCCCCCTCGGGGGCAGTTATTGCTCAGAGCATCTCTGTGGGGGCAGGGCCTGTGTCTGTGTCCCCATACCCAGCAGCTGGTACACTAGAGATGCTTCATAAATGTTTACTGGGGGCAGCCCGGGTGGCTCAGTGGTTTAGCGCCGCCTTCTGCCCAGGGCCTGATCCTGGAGACCTGGGATCAAGTCCCACATAAGGCTTCCTGTATGGAGCCTGCTTCTCCCTCTGCCTGTGTCTTTGCCTCTCTCTCTCTCTCTCTCTCTCTCTGTCTCTCTCTCTCTGTCTCTCTCTCTGTCTCTCATGAATAAATAAATAAAATCTTTTTTAAAAAATAAAATAAATGTTTACTGGTTGAATGAAAGAGTCATCATAGTGCAAAACAGTCTGTTGTAAAGATAAAATTAGATCAAAATGGTTGCTTCAGATGGCAGTGGAAACCAGCACTCTACTTTCCTCCTGTCCTTGGACTTTGCTTCTTTTAATGTTACCTTAACATTATTTGAGATAAATCATTAACTGGAAAACTTGAATCTTATCCATTAAATGCTTTCATTTTAATCAACCTTTCCTATCAAATCCAATTCAGATAAAATTATGTGTTTTCTGTGATAGTGGTAATCTTTTAAGCCAATTGTGACCTCCATTCCTTTTCCTTCTCTCCAGCATGCAAGTGCAATGGGCATGCCTCTCTCTGTAACACCAACACGGGCAAGTGCTTCTGCACCACCAAGGGCGTCAAGGGGGACGAGTGCCAGCTGTGAGTACCACACTCCTGGGACCTCTGCCACAGGCCACACCTGGATTTAGTGACTGACAGCCAGGCCAGCTAGGTCTGTACAGCCAGGGAGGTCAAGGGGCTATGAAGCTGCTGGACCACAAGAGCCACCCCTTCCCTGTGCCCTTTTGTCATGGGCTCTGGGGGATCCCCAGGTTGATGAATTCGGAATTCTGCCTTTTCTATTTCAACAGGTCTCATTCAGTTAGCCTCCATACTGAGGAGGTCACAAGTTCAGCAGCAATTCCTTGATGGCTTTTCAGTTCATATTTTTATGTTTGAGTGACACTGACATTTCCTGTGTTGCTGACTTGGATGAGTCTTTTAACTTCAACCATTGTTCAGTTTTTGTCATATCAGGAGATTGCACCCTTTCCTGAGAAAGAGCTGGAAGAGCTGGTATTCCAGGACAATCTTTTATTTAGCATTTTGGTTGTCTAATAGTGGAGATGATCCTCTGGCTTGGAGAGGATCATCAACACTCCCTGTTCTAGCATTTTATGTGGTGAAGTATGTTAGACATCTTCCAGGGAAGAGTCTGGAGTTTCCATACATGAAGATGCAGATAGCGTCAGATAGACAGAGTTTTAGTCCCGGCTCTGCCGCCATGAAGCAGAGCACTCTTGAAACATATCACTTAACTGAGCTGAGCCTCAGTTTCCCTATCAATAGCAGGACTAGCAATAATTGTTTTTAGTGCCTTGGTGAGTTGAAACAAGAGATTGTTCCCTGACAAATATATATCTATCTGCCTCACCAGAAAACCTCATAAAACACATGCTCCAGGTTTATTCATTCTCTCAAGAAGAGACTTAAGAGAGAGAGATGTTTAGTAGTATCACAACATTGGGCTGATACAAGCAGGTACCTCATTAGTAAATTTTGTGTTTTTTTCAAAAAACACTAATAATGAGGTCATCAGTGGTTGAGATATTGATCATGATGTTCAAGGAAGGAATTTCTCTGTCTGCATTTTATAGTTTATACCATTAGTCATATTTACTGATTTCATGATGCCTTAAACCCAATACATGAAGAAATGTCTAATCAAAGATTAAGCTTACCTTTTGGACCTAGGTTCAAACAGAACAATAGGGCAAAATTAATCACTCCTGCCCTTAGTTAGGCATGCAATAACAAAATGAGGCCTAGGTCCAATGGAAGACTTTCTCTTCAAGAGATTTTAGATAGAAGCAAGTGCTGAGAATCACCCTGGATTAAAGGACACAATATCATGTATTATTTATCTGAGAAAAGTGCTTGACCCAAGCTTTCTCCCCTTTCTTAGTAGCTCTTAGCTACTGGGCCTGCCAGTATGAATGGCTTTGTGAAGTGAGAGACTGAGCTTTGCCGATATTCACAGATGATATTTGTGGGGGGAAGTAACAATTTTTTTTTATTAGAACTTATTTTTTTTTCCAGACTGGCAAACCATGTTCAAGGAGTTTTTTTTTTTTTTTTTTTTAAGTGAAAGTGATTCTCATTCTTTTCTTATTAAAGAACAGGATCAGTTTTATCCAGGGAGAGTAGGAAGGAAATAAGATGAATATTTGAAAAATATTTTGACTTCACTTTTAGAGGAATATTTAGTCCACACAAAAGTGGAAATGTGTTTTTCAAGATAATAAATAGTATCTAGGTTTATTAAATTTGGACTTGTCTCCTGCACTTTGGCAAATGTTTATCAGTTGGCAGGTGGTGTGAAACTGCTGGGCGGTCTGTACTCAACATGAATACACACCCTCATCAGCTTACCTGATCTAAGTGACAGTGAAAAATGTGATTATACTGATTCACACTTGCTTGTAGTTCAGTTTTATATAAAAGGATCTGCTTGGTTTTAAAATGAATGTTGAGGGGATCCCTGGGTGGCTCAGTGGTTTAAGCGCCTGCCTTCTGCCCAGGGCGTGATCCTGGAGTGCTGGGGTCGAGTCCCACATCAGGCTCCCTGCGTGGAGCCTGCTCCTCCCTCTGCCTATGTCTCTGCCTCTCTCTCTCTCTCTCTCTCTCTCTGTCTCTCATGAATAAATAAATAAAATCTTTTATTTATTTTTTTTTAAATAAAATCTTTTAAAAAAATAAAATGAATGTTGATTTTAACTAGCAATAGAAAATAATCTTTATTTTTATCCTTCTAGGTGTGAGGTGGAAAATCGATACCAGGGAAATCCTCTCAAAGGAACATGTTACTGTAAGTGTTTTCACAATACATATTTGTCTAGAAGCAGAGTAGAGTAGTCCACTAAAACTTTGTTACTTGCTTTACCATGGTTTGAGAATGGTAAGTGCTAAAAGAATATAGAAGCCATTAGTGGAAGTGTGTCCTAATTTTTTTTTTAAGATTTATTTATTTATTCATGAGAGACACAGACTGAGAGAGAGAGGCAGAGACGTAGGCAGAGGGAGAAGCAGGCTCCCCACAGGAAGCCTGATGCGGGACCCGATCCCAGATCCCGGGATCACAACCTGAGCCCAAGGCAGGCACCCAACCACTGAGCCACCCAGGTGTCCCAAGTGTGTCCTAATTTGATGTATTTGCATTCTATTACACTTATGACATATAGCAATGCCATTTTAAATTGTGTTAATTAGGGGATCCCTGGGTGGCGCAGCGGTTTGGCGCCTGCCTTTGGCCCAGGGCGCGATCCTGGAGACCCGGGATCGAATCCCACATCGGGCTCCCGGTGTATGGAGCCTGCTTCTCCCTCTGCCTATGTCTCTGCCCCTCTCTCTCTCTCTCTGTGTGTGTGACTATCATAAATAAATAAAAATTTTTAAAAAATTGTGTTAATTATGATTGTGGTTTATGTTAATGTGTCCATGGAAAATATCAGGGGAGAATACAGAGATAGGCATCTCTGGCTTTCCTCTGTTTATGTTCTCTTGAAACCTTATTTCATTTGCCATTACCTTTTTGGCGTTAACATATTTCACATTTTAGGATGTATAGATCAGAAACACATTTTATTTTTAAGATTTTATTTATTTAGAGAGCACAGTTCACGGGCGGGGCAGAAGAAGAGGGAGAGAAGGAATCTCTGGTTGACTCCACACTGAATGTGGAACTGAACGTGGGGCTCAATCCCAGCACCCTGAGATGAACTCAAGAGTTGGTTGCTCAACTGACTGAGTCACCAGGTGTCTCCAGAAACAAAATTTTTCAAAAGATTTATGTATTTATTTTAGAGAAACAGAGAAATAGCTGGGGGGAGGGGAAGAAGAGGGCATGGGAGCAGAGAGAGGGAGAGAATCAAAAGCAGATTCCCCACTGACTGCTGAGCTTGAGAGAAGGCTCAGTCTCATGACCCTGAAATCAAGAGTCAGAGGCTTAACCAACTGAGCCACCCAGGTGCTCCCTCAGAAATAATTTTTTAAATATAGTTGAAGTAATGATTCCTTCTGAAACTTATTTGTGTTAATCACCTCTTTAGGAATTAATAAATAAAATATTTAATGACTGACATTCAATGAAAGGTAAATCTGGCACAGGAACCAGGTCCTTCTGGGTAAATGTGGTTTTCTTCCTATAAGAGAATCCATCCACATAGTAGGCAAAATTATGAAACCAGAGAAAAGGAGTTAATATTTTGGCATATCCACTATAATTATGTACCTCCTTTCCTGGGTTGAACAGCATCCACTCACAATTCATGTCCACCTGGAAACTATAAACATGATATATATCTTATGTGTGTGTGTGTCTGTATACAAACCGCATAAACATATACCTATATTTCTTCTAGAAGAAAAGAAGAGAAAAACTTCATTACTGTGTAGTAGAAAGAGTTCTTAGATGTGATTCCAAAAGCACAACTCGTAAGAAAAAATTATTAGGACTTTATCAAAAGTTAACACTTGTGGGACGCCTGGGTGGCTCGGTGGTTTGGCGCCTACCTTTGGCCCGGAGTGTGATCCTGGAGTCCCAGGATTGAGTCCTGCATCGGGCTCCCTGCATGGAGCCTGCTTCTCCCTCTGCCTGTGTGCCTCTCTCTCTGTTTCTCATGAATAAATAAATAAAATCTTTTAAAAAAAGTTAAAACTTGTGTTTTTTTTAAAAAAAACACCATTTAAAAAGTAAAATGCAAGCCATGGAGAAGAGAAAATGTTTGCAAATTATGTATTGGAGGAGCTTGTATCCAGGATGTATTTTTAAAAACTCTTACAACTGAATGAGGAGACAATTCTAATTGAAAACAGACAATGATTTGAATAGACATTTCACCAAAGAAGATAGATGATTGGCCAACAGGAACAAAATGTGTAACATCGTTATACATTTGGGGTATGTGTTTTAAAACCACATTGAGATACACCCCTAGAATAACTAGAGTCAATAGCCAACACTGGCTAATTACCTTAATAGAAGGTAACAGGTTTTCACATTTGCTCTACATTCAGTCTATTGAATACATCTCTTTGGTTAAAGTACATTTAAAAAAACCTGGCCTCACCAGATATAATTGGAAAAGGGTGGAATATTTAATAACCTCTTCACACAGATAATTATGGATAATAATTATCCTTCAGATAATTATGGATAATATCCTTTGATAACCATACCAAAACTAGACAACTGGTTGTTTCTTAAAGGTTAAATGTGGAACCTGAAACTACTTTGGTGAATTTTTAAAAAGGTTTTATTTATTTATTTCATTTTAAAGAAAGAGAGAGCTCACAAGCAGGAGGAGCAAAGGGAAAAGAAGGGGACAGGGAAAGAATCCCAAACAGACTCTGCACTGAGGGCTCTCATGACACTATCATGACTAGAGCCGAAACCAAAGGTTGGACACTTACCCAACTAAGCCACCCAGATGCCCCACCATATCAGTGAATTTTTTGTAACTTGGTACGTTGTAACCTATCTTGAAAAAATAAAGCCAGTACCAAATACCAGGATTTAGTAGTGAAACGGGCAATATAACCTGGATATAAGCCCCTCCTCAAATACATGATTTGCAAACATTTTCTCTTCTCTGTGGCTTGCTTTTTACTTTTAAATTAAAAAAAAAAAAATACAAGTTTTAACTTTTGATAAAAGTCCCAATGAACATTCTTTGTGTGAATTTAAAATGGTGTAGGCACTTTGGCAAACCATTTGGCAGTTTCTTAAACAGTTAAAAATAAACTTACCCAAAACTCTCCATCCCCCTCTTCCCCTAGCCCCTGGCAGTCATCATTCTGTTTCTATAACGTTGACTATTCTAGACATCTCATATAAGTACAATCATATAATACTGGTCTTTTGTGACTGGCTTATTCATTTGGCATAGTGTCTTCAAAGTTGTTCCAGGCTGTAATGTATATCAGAATTTCCTTTCTTTTTAATATTACACTTTATGTATACTATTGATGGACCTTTGGGTTGCTTCCATCTTTGGCTTTTGTGAATAATAGCTGTGATCTGTGTGGCTACTGTGAACATGGTTTATATATATCACTTCAAGATCCTGCTTTCAATTCTTTGGGTATGTACTCCAGAGTAGAACTGCTGGATCATTTGATAATTCTGTTTTTAAGTTTTTTGAGAAACTACCATACTGTTTTCCACATTAGCTGTACCATTTCACCCTCCTACTAGCAGTGCACAAGGTTTCCAGTTTCTCCACATCCCCACCAACATTTACCATCTTCTGGTTTTTTGATAGTGGCCATCCTATTGTGTGTGAGGTGGTATCTCATTGTAATTTAACTGATTTGTATTTTCCTAATGACTTATGATGTTGAGCATCTTCTCATATGCTTACCGGCCATTTGTATACCCTCTTGGGAGAAATATCTGTTCAACTCCTCCATCCATTTTTTTAGTATATGTGCTACCGAAGCGAGCACACCTCCATCCATTTTTAAATCAGGTTGTTGAGTTGTACAATTGACTTTTTATTTTTTATTTTATTTTATTTTATTTTATTTTATTTTTTACAATTGACTTTTTAGAATTAAATTATGCCATCTTTGGACAGCCCTTTCTGCCCACAGGTCCTGTCCTTGTGGTTTAATAAAGCAACCTTTTTGTACCAAAAAAAAAAAAAAAAAAAAAGAAAATTCCACCATCTTTGCCCAGTAAGCTTTCTTTAAAGCTGTTTTCTTTTGCTACATCATTTTAGATTTGAAGACTTTCTTGCTTTCAAAAATAAGTAATCAAGGCACATATTCATTGCCCCAGACCTGGAATCAGCCATTTTTCCATGGAGTCTTAGTTTCTTTTATACCGTTGAATTATAACTTTGGGGACGTCTGGGTGGCTCAATGGTTGAGCGTCTGCCTTCCACTCAGGGCGTGATCCTGGAGTCCCAGGATCGAGTCCCACATTGGGCTCCCTGCATGGAGTCTGCTTCTCCCTCTGCCTGTGTCTCTGCCTCTCTCTCTCTCTGTGTCTCTCATGAATAAATAAATAAAATCTTTAAAAAAAATTTGTAACTTTGAATCCCTAAGCAAACCTAGCATATAATAGAGCTACAATTAATATTTGCAGGTGAGCTAGGTTAGAGCCTAAAATCTCAATAAGGATCATGATGTAAAGAGAGTTTGATAGGTTATTCTAAATAAAACAATACTGCCCACAGACTTGACTTCCTTTGAAAAGCCTCCCAGCCTCCAGGTATAAATGAGCTAAATGTTTCCTGGCTATTGAATATTTAGAAGAAAATCAGTCTGTATCTCTAGAGACCTGTTGTGTTTTGTTTTAATTTTTAAATATACATTTCTTTCTTTCCATAGATACTCTTCTTATTGACTATCAGTTCACTTTTAGCTTGTCCCAGGAAGATGACCGCTATTATACAGCCATCAATTTTGTGGCTACTCCCGATGAAGTAAGATTTTAAAAGTTTTCTTGCTTTGTTTTGAATTTGTGTGGATCTTTTTCTTGATCTTTGTGAATAGAAGCACTGCATTAGCAGTGGCCTTCAGAGTGGAGTACACAGGACTATGTTTAGAGGTTCAGGAAAGAAATGTTAGAATCTACACTTTATCTCCTGTCCATCTCAGAGGCCAGAATGGTATTGTTCAGATTTACCAGGATCTGATACCCAGACTGCCACTGACTCCACACATACTTGCTTTTCCATCAGCCTATCGCAGCTCCCACAGAAAAGGAGAGGAGACTGGAAGGGGACTTCCCCCATCAGTGGGGCACATAGCAGGGCCCAGATTTACTCTCTCAAAACAGACCAGAGTTAACAAATATCTGCAAAAAGACTGCAGAGTGAAATTAATGCCAGTGTTGTAAGGAAGGCTGCTGAGGTGATCTGTACCCAAAGTTGTTAGCCTTATTAGGAGGTAAAAACAGTGAAGATGTAGTCAGGTCCACCAGAAGTTAACCTGAAATAATTGGAATTATTAAGACAACTAATTGAAAGGTGGATTTATATCTACTTTCATTAATGATGAACCCTATCCTGACAAGGTACTACCTGGTGGTAGAAGGGAGTCAATATAGCATGACATTTAAAAGTGAAATGTCTAAAACATGAAGACATACCTATACGATTTCTTTAACGAAATATGAAGTCAGTGGCCACTCCAGTAAATAATGAAATTTTACTAAACTTGATGATAAATTATTTAGGAACTTCCTTAATGGTTTATTTCTCATCAACATACACAAAGCATTAAAAAATTCCTGTCACAGTAAACATGATGAATAATTCATGGAAAATAATATGACAGTAAGCCAGGTTATATTCCTTTGTTAACAAATGTTATTGTTAACAAACATTGCTAAATCTAAAAAATAAATTAATAGCAGAACAAAATCCAGAGTGTGGAATGTTTTCAATTATATGAAAGTAATTTCTGTTTTTATATTCCATTTTAATAATAAAATTAAGAAGAAATGTATTAGATAGTGAATATCTTTTTAAGTAAAAATAATAAATAACCTTAAATGAAAATATTATATGCACAGACTGTGTATTACATCATTTGAATGGCTGTGTTGACTGGAATTAAAAAAAAAAAAAAAAGGACTTTAGGATAAGATTATAGCAAAAGTACCACACATGAAATTTATTTAATATCTTATTCATAAGCAGGTGGTTGAAATACTCAGTCTTTCACAAAGTAATTGATGTTAATTTTATTTTAAATAAACATAATAAACTATTGGTAATACATCTTAATAAGGTGAGTGATCATGAAAATCTTTTGACCTCTTAGGAGTTCCCTGTTTTCTTATGACAGAATATTTCATAGTGTTAGCTAAAGTGTATGTTCTGTCTTTTATTAAAGTACAAGCTTATTGATCCTTTCTATGGAAACAAGAAATTGTTAGTAGTGTTCTTCCAGCATATATTAAAAATAAACAAACACTTGAGCTTCTCCTGCAAGAGGAAGGTGAGATTATATCAATAAACAAGAAGGTAATTAACTGCTTTGAGAGAGAAACTTCTGGTTTCAAAATCACTGTTTGGAAATGTTTCCATTGTTATGATTTTGTGCTGTAAATACCATCAAAACAACACCCTTAAAAATCTGTTGTTCTCATTTGTTTTTTGGTCTCTCAAGATGAAGAATTTCAGCAGGATTGGGTCCATTTATAAAATATAAAAATACAACATCTGATTCATTAGCAAAAATAATTATTTGACCACAAGAAAGAGATTAGTCAAATTTCAGTGAAAACTAAAAATTAGTATTACAATTTACCCAGTGTACCCAGTAGTGCACTTTTATCTATTGGCTCAGCACATTTCCCAGAGATTTCTTTCTCAGTCATTCAACCAAGAATCAAATAAATTAAACTAGTTCTTCAAATTATTGTATCTCGATAAGAGATAAATAAGTAAATGTTTTCAAAGCTAATAAAAAAAATTCAGTCATATTTCTCTAGAAATAATATTTTTAGTGAGAGAAAAATGTTTTTTAAATCTTGAATGAATACAGTCAAAATATTTTTTAAGTTACTTTATTTCAGCTATTTATGCTTTTTTTAAGAACCATTTTCACTTTGGAGAACTTTACACTGTATGTAGTCTATCAGTTCAGAAGTACATAGGTTTAATTTATAAATACACATAAATTGAGGACTTGGTTCAATGTTTACTTATCAGCGTGAGCTCTCCAGACATTTGGAAACAGCTGCCCAGAGGATCCTTAGGAGGCTGACTCCCTTAACATAGGTCATAGGACTTAAGTCATCATGCTCTGGTCAGGGCTTTTTTAAAACATACTTTTTTATGGAGTTAGGCATTTGATAAGCATTAAATTACATACACATTTATGGGAGAGAAATGAAATTTATTTGGGATATATTGTTTATGTTGGTCAGAAATGTTACTCTCTTACAAGTGTGAGTTTCTTTTAAGACACTGTAAAATATCTGTTTTGTAGTTAAGAAAATTGAGAATAGCAAATTTTAATTACTATATTTTAAAATCTGAAAACTGTTGTAATTAATTTTCTAACTATTTGTACTGCTCATCAGCAAAACAGGGATTTGGACATGTTCATCAATGCCTCCAAAAACTTCAACCTCAACATCACCTGGGCTGCCAGCTTCTCAGGTAAAGACATAACTAGAGAAGATCTTCCAAGTAGAATAGATTGGTAACAGATTGAGAAATAGAATGTAGTTGTTGAGAAAAGGGGCTCTGGAGACAGATGGGCTTGAAACCCACCTTTGCCACTGATTACCTAGGAGACCTTGAACAAGTGTCTAAACCCCTTTCTAGACCTTAGGTAATGTTATTTGTCATAAAGAAAAGATAGCAATACTTATCTCCTAGAATTGTTGTGTCGATTAAATCAGGTTATACATGCTAGCACCTCCAGTGGTATCAGGCTCAGTTCATGCTCATCATCCCTGCCCTGCTATCAGCCATGATAGCACTGCTGCAGACACTGCTCTGGCACTCCCATCATCATCCCTGTCCAGGCTTCAGAAATGGAAAATGGAAATGACTCAAGAGTTTCAAGAAATGGAAATATTTAAAATAGAATGAGATCTTGGTAGACACAGGGAAGTATACTTTGGGAATTAAATCAGGCTCGAAGAACATAGTGTTTGCTCCCATCTGTGTTGCTGCAATTCACTAAAGAAGATCTGGGCAAAAGATCTACTGAGGATCTAACAGGTGGGCCTGATGTAGTGCCTACAAACGTAGCTCAACAAACATGGGTTTGAACTCTGCCTGTTACCACCCATGCTGCACTGTGCAATTGGGCAGATTAAGCTTTCCGAGCCACTTTCCTCATGGATACAGGGAATGCAAGAAACATCTAGCTGTACATGGGATGGTGAGGCTGAAATGAGACAATAAAGGAAGTAGTCCACATAGTGCTTGAAACACAGCGGTTTCTCATTGGATGCTAAAACTGTGCTTCTTTATCATTAGTCTTCCAGTACTAGTTTTTGGTCAAAACACAACCAGTTAGACTGAAGCAAAATTAAACATTACCTTTGCATGTCTTATGTTATCATGTCTTAAAAGATTGTATGGAATTCAGAAAAGGTTTGGAAACTTGCAGTAAGGAAACACTTTGAAGAAAAAGTCTGAATTATCAGAACACTGGGAGAAGGGCAACATCTCTGAACATGTGAATTCTTTTCAATGATTATTTTCAGTGAGCACCCAGCAGTCTGGACTCAAGTCACACTCAGGTTAATGCAGACATGGAAAAAAATCTATTTTGTGAATCTTTGTAGACACCAGAATTCCTGGCTGGGGAGGAATATGGAATGTTGAAGGACCATTTGGAAGTAGGATGGGTTTATACCAATTGGGGGGTTTAAATACAGTTGTAGCTGATAGCAGAAGGGACTGAGTGACCCTCTAGAGCTCCTTCCTTCCTGTTGCTGAGACATGAGGTCACTGGTAGTTAGGAAGTGGGAGGTGAATCAGTGTCCCTGGCATGGGAGATCAGAAGCATGGACAAACAGGTCTAAAGGGGAAATGCAAAGCAGTTTAAGTGCTCCATGCAGAATGAAAGCTGTTGCTTGTTAATAGGATTCTAGTGGTATCTGCATTTTCACAACTATGGGTCATCCGTTGAGGTGGAGAGGAGTTGCAGAGCCTCCTGGCAGAACCATTCTAGTTAAGGGCACAGCCTTGCATATCAGCCTTCCCACTGCAAATCTCAACTCTGCTTATTCCTGGCTATGTGACCTGAATCAAGTTACTTAGTTTCTCCGAACCTCAGTGTTCTGATCTGTAAATGAGAATAATAGGAGTTATTGTTAGAATTAAATGAGGTTGTACTCTCAGAGGCTATTCCTGGAATGCAATGTGTTCAGTACATGCTAACTGTTATTATTAATGAGGGCAGATTCTGTCCAGAAAAAAAAAAAAGACTCTTTCATTTCATTCTTTTCTTCCTGATAGCGGGAACCCAGGCTGGAGAAGAGATGCCTGTTGTTTCAAAAACCAACATTAAGGAGTACAAAGATAGCTTTTCTAATGAGAAGTTCGATTTTCGCAACCACCCAAATATCACTTTCTTCGTTTATGTCAGTAATTTCACCTGGCCCATCAAAATTCAGGTAAGAAGTGTTTTTGGTCTCAACCTGCAGACATACTGAAATCACTCCAGTGGAGACTCAATCCACTAATTTGGAACTTGAGGTAAATGAGGCGTATGATATTGCTTTGCCTTTGTAGTATCTATGGCAGAAGAGTGCCAAGCACACAAACACCATAATGAAGGTTTTGGTAGGGATGGCTTAAATCACTTAAGAAAGAGACTTATAAGCACTTTTGAAAGCAAGTTGGCCTGTTACAAATTTGTTAATTATAGCTGTATTCATCTCTTCACTGAGCGCTTGCCCTGTAAAAGCCTGTAGAGCTTCTGTTCTGGAGTGAATTAGGGAGGTATAATGATCAAAAACACTGAAACCAGTGAGTCAGTGTGAGGAGTGCCATATAAAAAGATGCCACAGCATTTATGGCATCTCTAAAGGAAGATAGAGTGTGGTGCATGGCAGCATAAGGTTGCGTGTAAAAGCATAGGCCCTGTGGTCAGACAGATGTGGGTATGAGTCCTGGCCTCTCCTAGACAGATCATGTAGCCTCTCCACATCTCAGATTTTCGGTATGTGACTTGACCTGCTACTGCTACCGATGTTACCAGCCTCGAACCTTCTCTGTTCTCAGGGGACCAGTGGACTCCCTCTTAAAGACCAAGATGCGTGGCCTTATTTTTGCTCTCCAGGCCTTGCCTCAGTACTTTTTGCGTATACCCCCTCTATTTTGGGTAAATGTGGAATTCAGGGTTGGGTGGATTTTCAGGGACTGGTGTGCCTTTAGCCGTAGAAGCGTGGTCCCGGACTTGGTCTGTGGCCATTTGCCGGCTCTCAGAAGCAAGCCATTACTGATCAGTTAGGATGGGTGTGCAACCGAATCCTGGTGGTTTTGTGTTCATGCCTTGGGAGGATGACTAAAGAACAATCTTTTCATTCCTGGAATGTGGGAATAGGTTCTGTTTTGTGTTTTTTTCTCACCAGCCGCTTCCCTTTCTGTCTAGATGGTCCACAAATGTGTTCATCCTCTATCTGCTTTTCCCTTTATTTTATTTTTTTAAAGATTTTATTTATTTATTCATGACAGAGAGAGAGGCAGAGACATAGGCAGAGAGAGAAGCAGGCTCCTTACAGGGAGCCCGACACGGGACTTGATCCCAGGATCAGGATCATATCCTGAGCCAAAGGCAGATGCTCAACTGCTGAGCCACCCAGGTGTCCTCCTGCTTTTCCCTTTAATCTTACACACTTCCTGCTTCCCTCCTCAGCCCGCCTTCTTGTGGTGTTGGCTCCCCATTTGTGTTTCCTCTTATCCACTCACCTATCAGCCCGCTGCAAAACCTCCTCCCCTCACCACATCCTCTGACCAGGCTTTTTAGAGAATCTCCTTCCTTAAACGTTGAGGTTGTTTGGGAATCAGGCATTGGTTCTCTTTAGTCTTCATCCCAGTTTCCCTGTAATTCCATCCCACTGTTGTAGGACTTATGGTACTATTTCTGTACTAGTGATTCTCAGTTCTGTCTCCAGCTCAGCTTCAATGAGCACTGCAGACCAGTATTCTTGGTTGCTGCCTAGGCAGCTCTAATTGGATGATCACAAGCTCCTGCCATCAGCATTTAGTCACTCTTGTGACCCTAACCCCAAGGCCCATGCTTCCTTTCTCAATGAATGACATCACCATTCATCCCGTTTTCTTTTGCTGTCCTTGTTTGGTTTTTATATCAAGGTTAAATTAGCTGTTAATAATTATAAATTGAGGAGTTTTCTCATTTCTGGAAGAGATTATGTGAACCTTGAATACTTGATAGATCTCTCTTATAAAATCATTAGTATTTTATTTGTGGAGATTTTTTTTAAACTGTTGATTCAACTTCTTTAAAAGTTATAAGATATTTTAGATTTTTCTCTTTCTGTTCCAGTCATTTAAGATAATTCTTTCTAGGCATTAATTTATTTCATTTTTTCAAATGTATTGGCACAAAGTGATTTTCACACTATCCTCCAATCTTTGCAGCATCCGTGCTTAAGAGTACTGAATCATACACCTAAAAGTGGGTAAAACAGTAAATTTTACCTTAAATATTTTTTAACCCAATTATAAAAATTTAAATATCACAGCAAGATTTTTTTTGTAGATATAGACAAGCTTATTCTACAATTTATACAAAAAGGCAGAGATTCTAGAATAGCTATAACTGGTGTGAAATAGAGGAGTAACGTGGGAAGAATCACTGTACACAATGTTAAGGCTTACTGTTTAGCTACAGCAATCAAGACTTTGTGGTTATTGGTGGATGGATATACACAGATCAAGGAATGGAATAAAGAACCTTGAAATAGAACCACACAAATATGTCCAACTGATTTTTGACAAAGAAACAAAGACAGTTAATTCAGTGGAAGAAGGATAGCCTTTTCAAATAAGTAGTGCTGGAACAATTGAACAACTATAGACAAATAAATGAACTTCAACCTAAACATTTCATCTTACACAAAATCAACTCTTTATGGATCACAGCTCTTTTAAAGTGAAATATTTATTCAGCCTCTTGTCATGCCAAAATATTTTATGTATATACCACCATAATTAGCACACCCTCTCTAACAGGCAAAATTGTACGTCAAATTATATTTCATGTTACCTGATTGTGTAAAAATATAAAGTAAAAATGATTTTTCAATTCCATTTAATATTACTAATAAACAGCTCAGCAGGAGATATGAGGTACAAAATCATAGTAAAACATGACACAGGAAGAGCATAATGTAATTCCCACTTGTCATAATTTATTATGAATATACAAAGGCAACTTGTTAAAATGTTGTGTTTACTAAGATTCTGGCAATTGCTTTTTGTAGTAAGACATAACATATCAGACCTGCCACTCAACTTGTTTATCATAAGTCTCAGCCTCAATATAAAGCTGTTTAAAAAAAAAAGGTCAAAAGCCTGGGTTGCTTTTTTGTTTTGTTTTGTTTTTTGCCTGCTGAGTGTCTTGGCAAGTATGCCATTAAACACAGCAAGAAATTTAAGATAGCAAAAATCAAGAGTTAATAAAAGCCAAACATTACAACCTAAACAAAATTCATACAAAAATAACTATCACTGGTTACATAAAATATTCCTGACTAGTTAAAACTTAACAGTATAAAACATACATTTTAGAATATTTAGCAGTCAGGCTCAAAAAATAGTGTCTATTTGAAATATTCCTCTCCAAAGCCAAACTGTAGTCAAAATTAATTCAAATGTTGTAAAACTTTCTAATGCTAAAAAACGTTCAGCATTATTGAAGTGGAGCTAAATTCCAGACACTTTGTGGCTCTGTCATGCTGCAAAGGGCTGTTTCTTTGGTTCATTTAAAGCAGCAAATGAAAAAAGAAAAGAAAAGAAAAGAAAGAAAGAAAGAAAGAAAGAAAGAAAGAAAGAAAGAAAGGAAGGAAAGGAAAAAGGAAAGGAAAAAGGAAAGGAAAAAGGAAGGGAAAAAGGAAGGGAAAAAGGAAGGGAAAGGAAAAAGGAAAAAGGAAAAAGGAAAGGAAAAAGGAAAAAGGAAAGGAAAAAGGAAAAAGGAAAGGAAAAAGGAAAGGAAAGGAAAGGAAAGGAAAGGAAAGGAAAGGAAAAAAGAAAGAAAGAAAGAAAGAAGCAAATGACAGAGTCCAAGAATGTCAGAGGGCAAGATTGCTATGCCCAGCTCTGACCTCCTCATGAAGCATGGCTATACATCCGCAGAAATAGATTATTTATTTTAGAGCAAGGACGTGAGTATACATACATGAGGGAGAGAGAGAATCTCAAGCAGACTCCTCGCTGAGCACAGAGTCCAACATGGGGCTTGATCCCAGGACCCTGAGATCATGACCTGAGCCAAAATCAAGAGCTAGACACTCAAATAACTGAACCACCCAGGCAGCCCTTGACTTCTTTTATAAATTATCCTTACTGTCCACTTCAGTTTCTGATGTGGAGCTTTCAGAAAATTTATGTGAATGTTTCTTCTTTTTCCTGTTTCCTTGTTTTTTTGTCCTCCTCTTCAGAATCTGAAGAACTACTAGAAGAACTGATAGAGAAGAAGATAAATACCTACCAGATTTCTTTTCTTTTATGTTTCTCTCTCTTTTTTTTTTTTTTTTTTTTTGGATGAGCTCTCACTTTCAGTTAGTAATTTCTCCCTGTGTTTTTCTAGTTCTTTCTTCCAGTTCTCATTCTTTTTTTTTTTTCTTCAAATTCAGCCAATGCCTTAGAGCTTTTTTCTTTTCTTCTACTTTTTCCCAGGTAGGCCCTGGTCAATTCACATAATCTGGGATTGTTGACTCTGAAGGCTGGATTGAACCCCTTAATCTGGCCGTTGCTGTTGGGTTCATGTAGGCCACCCGATTGTGTCACTTCCCCATGGTGCAGGGCTAAAGATACGATCAGACACCAAGGGCAGTCAGGCCAAAGAAGCCACCAAAGAGGACCTGCTGCAGGACCTTCTGTCAGCTTGTGATCACAGCTTTAAATGTGAAATGTAAAACTATAAAACTTTTAGAAAAAAAAAATAGTGGTAGAACTTCACATCCTAAGGCTAAGCAAAAGGTTTTTAGATTCAACAACAAAGGGAAAAATCAATAAATTGGACCATATCAAGACCAAAAGCTTTTGTTCTGTGAAAGACCCTGGCAAGAGGATGAAAAAATAAGCTACATACTGAGAAAATATTTGAAAATCATTATTTCTAACCAAGCACTTGAATCTAGAATATAAGAATTCTTAAAATTCAATATTAGGGGCACCTGGGTGGCACAATCAGGTTAGCATCCAACTCTCAGTTTTGGCTCAGGTCCTGATCTCAGGATGGTGAGATTGAGCCCTGTGTCAGGGTTCACACTCAACATGGAGTCTGCTTAGGACACCCTCACCCTCTTCCTTTGCCCCTCCCCCACCTAAATAAATAAAGCTTTTTTTTTTTTTTTTTTTTTTTTTTTTTTTTTTTATGATAGTCACACAGAGAGAGAGAGAGGCAGAGACATAGGCAGAGGAAGAAGCAGGCTCCATGCACCGGGAGCCCAATGTGGGATTCGATCCCAGGTCTCCAGGATCGTGCCCTGGGCCAAAGGCAGGCGCCAAACCGCTGCGCCACCCAGGGTTCCCAATAAATAAAGCTTTTAAAAAAATCTCAACATTCAAAAATAAATACTTTTATTAAAAAATGGGCAAAAGATATGAAGAGACAATTCACCAAGGAGGATATACACTATGGCATACAAGCTATATGAAAAGATACTTAGATTTAGTAATGCAGGGATCCCTGGGTGGCGCAGCGGTTGGGCGCCTGCCTTTGGCCCAGGGCGCGATCCTGGAGACCCGGGATCGAATCCCACGTCAGGCTCCCGGTGCATGGAGCCTGCTTCTCCCTCTGCCTGTGTCTCTGCCTCTCTCTCTCTCTCTCTCTCTCTGTATGACTATCATAGATAAATAAAAAAATTAAAAAAAAAAAGATTTAGTCATGCAAATTAAAACCAGAATGAGACATCACTGCATACCTATCAGAATAACTAAAATTAAAACAGTGATAATACCAAATGCTAGAGAGAATACAGAGAAATTGGATCACACATATATTCCTGGTGGGGAAAGTAAGATAGTTTAGCCACTTGGAAGATAGTTCTGCATTTTCTTATGAAACTAAATTTGTACTTAATATACAACCCAGCAGTTGCATTATTGGGCATTTATCCCAGAAAAATGAAAACCAGTGTTTACAAAGACTACCTATACACCAATGTTCATAGCACCTGTCCAGCAACATTAAGCAGCTTTATTCATAATAGTCCCAAACTAAAAACAACCCAAGTATTCTTTAGCAGGTAAATGGCTAAACTGTGCTACATGCATACATATCATAGAGTAACACTCAGAAATAAGAAACAAACTGTTGATACAACAATCTGGATAAATCCCAAGAAAATTTTGCTGAGGAGGGGGTAACAGTCTTAGAAATTTACATACTGTATGATTCCATTTCTATAACATTTGAAAATTTAAATTTTAGACCAAAAATACAGATATATCTACTGAAGCTTCAACTTTTTTACTTTTCCTGATTGACCTCAAGACCCTCTTTTAAAAAGTCATCTGGGGGAATCCCTGGGTGGCTTGGTGGTTGGGTGCCTGCCCTCAGCCCAGGGTGGGATCCTGGGGTCCCAGGATCAAGTCCTGTATTGGGCTCCCTGCGTGGAGCCTACTTCTCCCTCTGCCTTTGTCTCTGCCTCTCTCTGTCTCTGTGTCTCATGAATAAATAAATAAAATCTTAAAAAAAAAAAAAAAGTAAAAGTCATCTGGGAGTGCTTGGGTGGCTCAGTCATTTAAGTGTTCAAGTCTTAATCTCAGTTCAGGTAGTGATGTGAGGTCATGAATTCAGGCCCTGCGTTTAAAAATAAACAAACAAACAAACAAACAAATGCAGTCACCTGATTAGGTCAGGCCCACCTACACTCAAGGGGAGAGATTATATGGTGTACACACTAAGGTAGGGGGAATCTTAGATGTCAACCAGAGATTTAGATTGTTTGACTCCATAGAGGTTGAACTCTAGGCTTCAGTCAGACAATTTCAATTTGGTAATGTCTCCTAACACTAATTATAGATGAGATACGTTTATAAAATATTTGATTTGAAGTCTAGTACATATTATTTCTTGAGTTGTTTTAAGTTGAGATTGTTTCCAGACTGACATACCTTATTATTTCTGAATCTGATTGAACTTCAGGCTTTGTTGTGTAAAACTGAAAAATGATTAACATTTTTAAGATTTTTAGTGAAAATCTTAACTTATGCCACTGACATTTTTCCTATTTGGAAAGAGGGCTTTGTGCATATAAACAAGCTCTTGTGCTGGAGATAGTCGTGCTGTTGCCAATGCTGAGCTCTAGTTTTTTTCCTCCCAATGCCCTGTTGCTCCACCCTCTGAAAGCCACTGAAAAGGTTTTAGAGCATTTCCTTCTAGAGGGATCTCTTCCCCACACTTACTTTTTAAAGTACTAATTTTAAGTTTAAGAGTCAAAGATATGTTGATTTGCTGCCTGATTTGGGGGGGCTCTTTACCTGGGCTAGATCACTTACTTGAATAAGATCCACTTATGAAAGCTATATTCAGGAGCACTTTCGAAAAAAAACTATGGCATGTTCACCATTTAGTTTGCCAAGCTCTCCTTGAACAAGCAGGTAAGTTCTGTTGGAACTATGTCTTTTTGCTCTTTGGTAGAACTAACTGTAGTATTTGCAGGCAGCTTATCTAGACCTGTGGCATTGTGTGTTCTCGCTGTCTTCACACGACACTGGTTCTCTGTGCACTTGGGACCGTATGTGGCTGTACGTGTGTGGAGGGCTGAGCTTGTGTCTTCCTGGGCATGTGAAGTGGTGTGTTCAACAGAGGAGGCTTTGCGTTTCTATACTGCTCTAATTTCCTCAGAGCCTTAGCTTTCCTAGGTGTAGTTCACTCTTAAACACACCCATGCATACTTAGAGACTATCCAGATTCAGTAAAAAGGTAGAGACTAATTGAACAAAAAGAATAGGTGCAGTGTAGGCTATTCAAGTAAATTTTAGTTTGGCTTTCAGTGTAGGCAAAAGCCATTTTGTCCCTGATTCTCATTTTTTAAAGCAAAATAATGAAGGAAATCTCGTTCTTTACTCAGAATTCATGTAAACCTTGATGCTTTAAAAATGGTAATGTTAAACTCAAGTTCCTTCACTCTGAACCAGTCCCAGGATTCTTTTCCATAATTAGGAACAGATCAAAACTTTTAACTGCTAACTGAGGGAATTTGAAACCAACTATAAAAATCTTTGTAGATGCAGTTTAAAATTAAAAAAAAAAAAAAAAACCCACCCAGATTGAAAAGGCCTTGTGAGCAAGAGGGTGATGGGGGTATTGGGGTCAGTTGTGCCTGTTTTCTGGTGAGTTGCTCCTGTGGGTGAGCACTGCTCCCTCAGCCTCTGCTTTCTGAAAGCGATCCTGGATGTCCTCACCAAGAAGCAGGGACTCAGCAGGCATAGCCATGCCCATAGTTTGGGAGGGTAGAGATTCAAGATAGAGAATGGACAGGCAGACCATTTTTTGTGTAAGGTGGGAAGGTGGGCGGTGAAGCTGGGGTTCTGGCTTGTTAATGGCTCTGCAACAGAGGTTGTTATTGTAATGTGGAACTAATATTAAAGCCCTCTCCATGCCGGGTGTTTCATCTGCTGGTTTATGTAAGAGGCTAGTGTTCGCAAGTGAAGGCAGCACAGAATTTGTATTGAGAACTGAGCATTCATTTAGACTTCAGAATTATGTTTATGAGTGCTAACAGGATTGCTCTCCTGAGCAGAGGATGTATGAAACTTTTATTAACTCAGATATACTTTTTTTTGTGACCACTTTATTGAAATATAATTCACATACCATACAATTCACCCATTTAAAGCACACAATTTAGTAGTTTTAGTATATTCACAGAGTTGTATGACCACGACCACAATAAATTTTGGAATATTTCCATCAGCCCAAAAAGAAATCCTATACTCATTAGCAGTCACTCCCAATTCCTCCTTCCGCCTAGACCCTGGCAACCACCAGTCTGTGTTTTGTAGCCATAGACTTGCCTAGTCTGGCATTTTGTGTTAATTGGGTTACATAACATATGGTGCTTTGTGGCTGGCTTCTTTGACTTAGCATAATGTTTTCAAGATTGATCCATATTTAGTACGTTTGAGTTCTTAACTCTTCTTAAATATTGAATGATACTTTATTGTATGGATATGCCACACTTTGTTTATCCATTTTTCTGTTGATGGATACTTGGATTGTTTTCACCCTTTTGCTATTATGAATAATGCCAAATACAATTTTAATGTTTATACTTTTGTATAATGATAATAATGGTGGTGTATGTACATACCTCCTGTTAGATATCTGTACCATAAGAGTCTTAAGAATGATAAAACTATGGAATACATTTAGAACTGAACTACTTAAAGTATAAATCTTTCTTTGTTTCAAAGTGGCATTTAAGGTTCTTGTACTACCTTGTGGTTTTCACTAGGATCATTATTTATTATTCCTCCTTCCTGAAAGCCTCTTCTCTTCTACTTTTTAGCCATGGATTTGGCTGTTGCTCCCTTGAATTTACTCTGGACCCTTTCTCCCTGGACAGTCTCATCCACACCATCTGTGAATACCACCTATGGCAGGGATGGGTAGATCTACGTTGCTAGCAGATCTCTCCCATGATCTCCATAGACAGGAGGCTTCCTTTAACATCTGTTCACTCCGCAGACTTTGTAGCCTTGAACGGATGAGAGTAGCTGTCAGATGCTGGGTGGCAGGCTGTGCCCCCATGTTCCTTGGAGCCCTGGGAGGAGAGGGGAGTATCTCGCGCCACCTGAGTCCGAGTGAGGATGGGCAGTGCTGAGTGGAGTCTCAGGGGCATGAAGTTGGGGAGCAGGGGGGGTGTTTGTGCTGGGGAAAGGACATACCCAATCCCTTGCAAGAGCTACTGGGAGTTTAGCAGAGGTAGAGTGGTAGCGCTGTGAACAAGGTGCTGGAGAACTGGGCAGAGGCTGTCGTAAAGAGACTGGAGGCTTCAGCTGAGCGGTGGCAACTATAGCTTGAAAAGCACTGGGAATTGCTGAAATGTAAGCCAAGAAGTGACTGAAGATGGGTATTTTCAAAAGACCCCTTTGGCAGCAGTTGGGAGAATGGATTGGAAGGAGCTGGGCATGAGTTGGGGAGTCCAGGTAGAATTCTTGTTTAGAAACCCAGGGGAGGGGTCTGGTGACCCTCAGGCATATCCTTTAGAAACTTTCTTTCCTTATCTGTTTCTCTATCACTGTAGACTCTTGTCTGGCTTTTCACTCTACGAAGATTTCCTCAAGGGCAAGGACAGTGTCTTCTATTTCTGTGTCTTCAGTGTTGCAGCATAGTGTTGATCAGCAGTAGACACGTTGCAAATGTGTACTAGATGAATGTGTAGTTGTAGGTATATGGGAGCTTTTGGGCTGGTATCAGAACTTTGTTCTTTTTTGCAACTTTTCTGAAGGTGCTGACAGCTTTTTCTGATATTGTCAGAGTGATTGCCAACCAGTGCTAAGGTGCCAGCTAGGGTTGGAGAGCAAGAATTTGTCATGTCAGTCGGCACAGTCCGGTGTTAGAGGATTGAATTGCTCTAACATGTTGTCGTAAGAGTTGAGAGGTAGAAGAAAGGACAGAGATGAAAACATAAACATTCTTATTTTACAAACAGGATAGTTAAGAGGATATATATATTGAAATATTTAAGAATGAAATGATGGGGGAAGCCTGGGTGGTTCAGCGGTTAAATGCGTCTGGAGTCCTGGGATTGAGTCCCACATTGGGCTTCCTGCACGGAGCCTGCTTCTCCCTCTGCCTGTGTCTCTGCCTATGTCTCTGTCTCTCTCTGTGTCTCTCATGAATAAATAAATAAAATCTTCTAAAAAAAATAATGAAATGATAGGTAACCTGGGATTTGCTTCAAAATAATATGATTGTGGGGAAAGTGGGTAGCCTGTGGATGAAACAAGACTGGACTTGAGCTGGTGATTATTACAGGTGGGTGTGACCACATTGAGTTCATTATCCTATTCTCTGTACTTTTTTAAAGGTTTAAAATTTTCCATAATAAAAAAATGAGAGATAAAACAGGTGATAGAAAAAAAATAAAGACCCAAGTGTATTATTATTTAACCTCCTGAAGGTAGCCTCAACTGGGTCTGCAGCCTAGGCTAGCTGGGACCTTAGCACATCAAGACCAGCTGGGATGTATCTTGGAACTGACCTTATCTTTTACTTTGCGGGAAGTGCACAGTATTTTACTAGGGTTTTACCAGTTATTGACTGCTGTTGGACAGTGTCTAGAATAGTCAGGAAGGAGTCAGGAACAAAACCCTGTCTAACACACCTCACACTGGTGAAATGGCTTCCTTGGGAGCCACCGACTTCACGCAGGGTTGCAGAAGAGTCCTGATGGCTCCTCCTGTGGGCAGTGAGGTCCAGGAAGCTGCCTTGCCATGGGCCATGGCTACAATGTCTCCTGCTTTTGCAGCTGCCTGTGGGTAACAGGGATATCCTTCCCCTGTATTAGAGGTGTTCTATCCGTTTCCTGTCTCTGTTGGCATCCTTCTAGCACTGTCACCCTCAGAATGACAACATTGATGTAACTAGACTGGAAGGGGCAAGTGGGAATGGTGGCCTCAGTTACCCTCCTTTATAGTAGGAAGTCAGTAAGTGATGCCCAAAATGGCTAAGTCAAGAAATAGCAAATTAAAAAAAAAAAAACAACAACAACAACTTTGGGACACCTGGGTGGCTCAGTGGTTGAGCGTTTGCCTTTGACTCAGGGCATGATCCCAGGGTCCAGGATCGAGTCCCACATTGGGCACCTGTGGAGATACTGCTTCTCCCGCTGCCTATGTCTCTGCCTCTCTCTCTGTCTCTCATGAATAAATAAATAAAATCTTTTTTAAAAATTAAAAAAAAAACTTCTTAGTGATAAAAAGATAACCCCCCAGAAGAACATAAAAAAAAAAAAAAACTGAAATAAAGGTGGGAGCCTCTGGAGAGAAACCTTGAGGAGAGGATGTAGGGAGCAGGAACCATTGCTTTGCATGATTAGCTGTTTGTTCTGGTAGCGATTTCAACCAAATGTATCTAGTTCTTAATGATTTTTAAATTATTAACGATCATGATAAGATGGAATAGGAATTCTGGAGAGTGGTGAAAAGAATGGTTGAAAGGCTCTGTGGGAAAGCAAACACAGAGCACTATTGGGGTGGGAGGTTGGGTGTGCGCAGATGGTGAGTGTTAGCTTACACATCAGGAGTGAGTGGCTCAGTAGAATTAACTAGCCTTGAGGCTAGTATTTGTTCATCCATTCATTCACTTGTTTCCAAATACCTACCTTGTTGATTACACAAACGTTAGAAATGCAATGTTAGAAATACACATGTTAGAAAAATAATTTGTGGTAGTTGGCTATAAGAAATGTCTTACTTTTATTTTTAGAGTGCCCTCCCTACCTTAGTTGATAAGAAATTCATTCCCAAAGAGTGCCATCACCTTCTCGCAGGAGCTGTAGGAACCTTAGGGCTTACCCATGCCCAGAGATATGGGGAAGACCTCTGATCTTCATTCACTGACTGATGCTCCCAGCACCCTGGCTTATGGCCCACAGGGTTGTTTGAAGGCAGCTGTCCTAATTCCCATGTGTGACAGGCTTGGCCATTGGGTACAGAATAGTCTGTGAGGTCCAAGAGCCTCCCCAGGCCTGCCATGCAGTCTCCTTATATTCCTTGGCACTTTCAAAACTAGAACATCTGCCCTGCTTCCATTTCCGGGCCTCAGAGTTTGGGTCATGCTTCTCTGTTTGTTTCAATGCATTACCCTCTCTTTCTCTACCGTCACCTTCCCCCCCACTCCCAATACCCACCATAGCCCCATCCCTGGGGAAGATCCAGGTTCATTTCTTTGGGGGCCAAACCTTCTAAGTAAAAATGACACATTTTTTCAGCCCTATTCCTGAAACACTAAAGGAATTGTTTGGGGTAAGGAGCAGGGTAGATTTTTTCCTTAATTCCTTGTTTCAGAATTTCCTAAAGTATGATCTTTGGACACTGGCATCAGAATCACCTAGGGAACTTAAAGCTTCAGGAGTAGGAATAGGGCCTACGATTCACACTTCATTGCAGGCTCTCCAGAGTTTGAGAACTATGGTCTAGTTCTTGGAATATGATGATGTTATTTGCTCTCTGGAGGTAGGTGTATCTGCCTCTATGGGTGGTAGGGAATTGCCTTTCCATTCTTTCTCCTACAATGGTTAGAAAGTCAGAAATTGATTTTTTGTTGACAGAAGAGTGAAGGAATCTTTTTTTCCAGGACATCTCTGGATACACAGACATAGTACAAGGTGGAATATGACTGTCCCATACCCTGAGAAGGAAGCAGATTGGGCACTGGGAGTGTAGAGAAGAGAGAGCCGATTTCCAGCCGCTGAATGAGGAAGAGAGTGTTTAGGTGGGGCTGAGGTGGTGGCGGGGTACTGTAGATGGGTGGGCAGAGCCCTCTGGTGATTGAAGGACCAAGTGCAGCAGTAGAGCAGTCTGAAAACCCATGTTTGGCTAACGCACAAAACTAGTGCTTGGGAAATGTAGGTCCACCATATCTTACCCTAAATTCTGGGTCTAGCTGGGTTTCTGAGTTGTTTCTCAGATTTATTCAGCACACCCAGAGGGTCCCTGGGCAGGCACACCTTAATCAAACTTATTGCTGAGAGTAAGGCAAAAGCACATTGTGGAAATGTAAGGGGACATAAATTCTAGGTTTGCTGGAGTGTGGGGGGTGATCCCTACTGTTTAGAAAGGGAGAAGAATGACACTGAGTTTTATTTATAAATTGTAATGACATTTTCTTTTTTTGTAATAAGCATATCTTATTATAGGAAGTCCCTTTTATCTTCAGTGTCAAAGAAGCCACCAAATACTTCAATGTCTGTTTCAGTGTTTATTTTATAAAAAATCATGGAAGAAAGACCTGATCAGAATATTGTCTTGAAAAAATGAAGTTCAAAGGCACAAAAAATGTTTAATTTTACAGTTAACAAAATTTAAGTTACGATTGCAACCATGAGCCAATTCTTAGAAGAAAGAAAACTCAATCAGGTCTTTCTTACTTTCAGGGGAAGGTGGAGGTCGGGTCATTGTTTTTCCAATTACCCTTTTCCTTTATTCAGCACATATTTATTAAACACCTCTTCCATGCCAGTCACTGCTTTAGGCACTGGAGACACAGGAGTCAGCAGCAAGGTCCCTGTCCTCACGGATTTTTTTTTTTTTTCCGGATCTTATTTTCTAATGAAAGAAAAAAACTATAAGTAAATGGACATATAAGGGCTATGAAGAAAAATTGAGCAAGATAAGTAGAGGTGTGGCTTCAGTTGTGCAGATGGTGCTGGGAGCTTAGACAGCATTAACAGTCTTCACTTCAGATTGATTGCACGCCATGAGTCAAGCGCCTCATCAGTGTTCCCAGGGTCCTCTCTTAGTATCTTTGGAGTATCTTGAAGGACTTATGTCTTTACCTTCATACCTCTTCAGTTGATAACCCTGCTGGGTCTCCATTTACCAGTGATTCTGTGGGATCAGTTCTCCAACAGCACTTTCAGTAGAATCTTGCCTTTGCTAGATTGCTTTTGCGGTTGGTTTGTATGTCTGGGGTCTGAGTCGGGGCAGCCCAGTTCATGCTTGTTGTCCTAGTATAATTTTTTTTAAGATTTATTTATTCATTTATGACAGACATATATATATAGAGAGAGGCAGAGACACAGGAGGAGGGAGAAGCAGGCTCCATGCTGGGAGCCCGATGTGGGACTCGATCCCGGGACTCCAGAATCGCACCCTGGGCCAAAGGCAGGCGCTAAACCGCTGAGCCACCCAGGGCTCCTGGGTGGCTAGGACAATTATACTTGTCCTAGTATAATTTTTAATAGCATTCCCTTTCTCTCTCAGAAGTTCTCAGTTTGGACAAGAAGCTCATCACTCTGTCAGTCAAATATTAATCAACTGTCATGGTGGGTGGGATGTTGAGCAAGGCTAAATCTTTCTAAGTGGTCAGTCTATTCATAAACAGTTTTATGTTAGGACTTTTGTTTCCCTACCAAACTGGAGACTTGGGTGAATAACATTTAACAAAAGAGGTCACCTTTTAGAGTAATGTGAGTCTTGGGTAGCAGCCACACTGGTGGCCAGTTTATATTGGTTCATTGTGGTTTTGAATTAGACATGAACATGGTGTGGCCCAGCTTCAGCAAGAAGGCTAATGGTGGTGATCCCAGCACTGCGGAGTATTACATGGCACAGGGCATAGAGACACCTGGTAATCCTCAGAGGATGCTATTAGCATCCAAACTTTCTGGCATCCGACAGTAAAAGCATCTCAGGATCTCTTTAAGTATAAACACTGAGGACATACTAGTGCTTTAAGAGATTAAAATCTATTAACAGAATTGGACGGACTAGAATCGGTTTCCTTCTCGTTCTTTATGTTATAACCTAGAACCTTCATTTGTCAAGATTGAATAACATTGTTTAAATAATTGTCCTGGGATCCCTGGGTGGCGCAGCGGTTTGGCGCCTGCCTTTGGCCCAGGGCACGATCCTGGAGACCCAGGATCGAATCCCACATCAGGCTCCCGGTGCATGGAGCCTGCTTCTCCCTCTGCCTATGTCTTTGCCTCTCTCTCTCTCTCTCTCTCTCTCTCTCTCTGTGACTATCATAAATAAATAAAAATTTAAAAAATAATAATAATATAATTATTAAAAATTAATAATTGTCCTTCACTAGTTTTATTAAAAAACTTTATGTGAGGGCAGTGGCCATATTCTTGAGGAGTCTTCTTATTTGTGACTAGGTACTATTTAAAAATTAAGGAAAAGCAAAGAATGTGAGTTTTTCCTTACCTATGGTATAAAGTCTATGTATCTTTGTGTTTCTGATTATAAATGGTAGCTAAAGAGACACCAGAACTGCAAATTCTGTTCCCCGTAGTGTTCTTAGCCTGAATAGGTAGTATTGGAACTTTATTTATGGAATGTCAAAAAGAAAAGACCATCAAAAAAGGCCATTACTGGAAACCTCTTCTGCCTCTTTGAGTCTGGCCATAAAAAGAATACAAAACATTGAATTGTCCCATTGCCAGTGTCTGGGTCCAGCACTTTTCTTGTTTTACCATAGGATGGGAACTGCTGCCTGAAAAGATAGGGAGTTGGGTGAGATTAGAAAAAGAAGCTGCTAATCATTTATTTCCCTGATTTTTGTCATACTCATGGTCTGTACTGGAGCAATTTTCACCTTATTCAATAAATGTTTTACTTACAGTACCATTGTCTCTGCAAGGAGAAGAGCTATATACCCTTTAAGAAAGCAAAGAATACACCATAACATCTGGCTAGTACCATGAGTATTATAAATAATAAAGACAGTTATATTTACTAATAAATCCTGACATGCTCATTTTTTTTCATGTTTTAATAGCTCTGATAGCACAACGCATCTTCCAGCCAATGATTTTTAAAGTATCTTGTCATCATATAATTGGTAGTGTTTTTCCTTGATAGTATACAAAATGTCTATTTCTGTCAGCGGTGTCTTAGATGATCTACATTAGGGATTTTTTTATATTCTTGGTATAAAACTATTAACTGTATAATAAAATTATTTAGGTCCCAACTGGTGTTATATTGACTGTCAAATGATACTCAATGTAGTCAAATGAGATACCTTTTTTTAATAATAATAATTTAAAAAAGGACACTGTCCTGAAGTGAGTGTTCACTGAGCACGTAAGTATCAAAGAGATGAAGGGCACAGATGAGGCTCCTTACCTTGGGGTGGATCCAAGAATTTGAACTTGAAGCAAACAAGGAGAACATTTTGTCCAGAGAAAGGCACAAGGAGGTAGCAAGCAGACTGGCTTGCCTGGCATTGGGGTTTTCATGTTGGGATCTGAGAAGTCTTCTAGGATACACTAAAAGAACTTAGATCTGGTATCAAGAGCAGAGGGGTGGGTGCCCTGGGAGTTTTCCTTGAAGCCTCAGAATATTACTTTTGGGCTGGCAGTTAAGCCAGAAAAGAAAGAGATGAGCCACTTGCCCTCAAGAAAAACAATTTCTTTAATCTCTTCTTGAACATTTCCAGTGTGTCTCTTAAACTGAGAAGGCCAAGTTTGCCAGTGCTCCTGTGTAGCCTACCTCCTCACACTACCTGTTTCTCCCTCACAGATCGCCTTCTCCCAGCACAGCAATTTTATGGACCTGGTACAGTTCTTCGTGACTTTCTTCAGGTAATTTCACTTCTACAAACTATATCTTCTCTTTTGATTCAGGTACTTAATCCCCTTAATTATCAACTTACAGAAGATAATTGAGTAATCCTGTGTTGGCACAACAGATCAAACTAACTTTATAGACCTTTCTGAAAAGTTACATGCAATAGTGTAAATTCAGCCTAACCTGATAAATGAAAACATTTACTTTGTACATTCTGGCTTTAGGGGACAGCTTTTCCTGTACTCTGTACTGAAATACAGATAAATCTGGTTCTTCATTTGGGGAGATTTCAGGGTTGAAACAACAATTAATAATGATCACTGATATGTGCTACAGATACACTTCCTCTTGTTCAAGGATTATTCTGGTGATTATCCAGAGTTTTAAAGCTAAAGTGACTTGTTAGGCCTTGGGGTTCTTTTATTTTTATGGTTTTTTTTAAGTTTAATTTTATTTTTATGAAAATACTGTCTACGCATAATTGAAAAAGATACATGCTTCAGTGCTCATAAGAGAAAGTAGGAGTATCCTGCCCCATACCTTGCCATTCTTCACCTTCCCTAAGTTTAAATTATTTTAGCTATTTTTCACTTCTCTATGCTTACACTATTTCTTGATTTTTCAGTTCAGTTTTATCTTTTGATGTCCCACTGTATATGAGGATTTATTGAGGATTTATTATCCCATGTAACCTCATCCAGCAACTCCTCACACACTATGAGTACAAACAAAATCCCCTTCCTATCCCCTCATAAAGTTAGATCACAGTGCTTGCCTGAATCACGGCTCTCTGTTATGTTGTTATAACTGTAAAACCCCCTATTCACAGCTGAGTTGAACTATGATTGTTCTTACCCATTTTTTGGATGGGTGGGCATCATTCTTTTCTTACCCTAATTTTGATTTTTTTAGTTGTTTGGTTTTCTTACCCTAATTTTGATCTTTTTAATTGTTTGGTTTTCTAAGAGGTTACCCCTGATTTATCCCTGTACTCTGACAGAATGGGAAAATCTGTCTGGGTCAAACACAAGTAAGTACTGACCTGGTTTTAGTTTCTCTTGGAGATGTCTGCCCTAAAACCCTCCAACTTTCTGCTCCCAGGTGTACTAGTTCTTGAGGCCTGCTGTATGATTGTCATCTTGGGAATTTCTTTCGCCTTCCTTTTATATTGAAATCTGTTTCCTGGATCTTGTGTCTTCATCTCTCTATTTATTTCCTCTTTTTTTTTTTATTTTTTATTTTATTTTATTTTTAATAAATTTTTTTAATTTATTTATGATAGTCACAGAGAGAGAGAGAGAGAGAGAGAGAGAGAGGCAGAGACATAGGCAGAGGGAGAAGCAGGCTCCATGCACCGGGAGCCCGATGTGGGATTCGATCCCGGGTCTCCAGGATCGCGCCCTGGGCCAAAGGCAGGCGCCAAACCGCTGCGCCACCCAGGGATCCCCTCTTTTTTTTTTTAAATGTTATTTATTTATTCATGAGAGAGAGACAGAGACAGAGACATAGGCAGAGAGAGAAGCAGGCTCCATGCAGGGAGCCCAATTTGGGACTCGATCCCAGGACTCCAGGATCACGCCCTGGACAGAAGGCAGGCGCTCAACCACTGAGCCACCCAGGCGTCCCTTGTTTCCTCTATTTAGTGGGGCACATTCTCCAGGAGATTTTTGAGAAAAGGTACAGGGAAGGTAACTTTTCTGTAACCTACTCTGGAAAGTTTTTAATTTTTACCCTCCCATTTGATCAAAAGTTTGCATACAGAATTCTAGGTTGGAAATAATTTTCCACTAGAATTGAGAAGGCATTATGCTGTTTCTTCTAGCTTCCAGTATTAATATTGAGAAGACTATTGCCATTATAACTCCCAATCTTTGCATGAGATCTATTTCTCTCTTTTAAAAATGTATTAAAGTATATTATAAAATCACAGAAACACTCAGTGAATTATCACAAATTGAACACATACTTTAGAAGCTCCCATTTCATCAATCACAACTGCCTTCTTCCCCCAAAGTAACTATTTACCTGACTTCTAAAATTATATATTGTATTTGCCCATTTAAAAAATTTATGTTAAATCAACTGCAGAAATTTTAAAACAGTTTGATCAAAAAAATTAAAAACTTGTGGGATATAGTTAAAGTTGTACTTAGAGGGAATGGCTTTAAATCTGTGGTTCTCAACTGTAGCTGCACAGTAGAATCACTTGAGGAGCTTTTGATGCCCATACCAGTCACATCAGAATCTCTGGGGATGGGACTCCAGCATTTGAAAGCTCCCCAGGTGATTGCAACGTGCAGCTAAGGTTGAGAATCGCTGCTTTTTCTTGGGGTGGGGGGGGCACCATTCTCAATAAGTCAGAAAAAGAACTAATTAAATCTAAAGAAAGTAGAAGAAAGCAATATAAATAGAGCAAAATTAATGATGTAGGGGAAGAAGTACAGTAGAGAGGATTAAAAGAACCACAAATTTGGATCTTTGAAATAATAAGAATAATATTGATAAACCCTTGGCAAGATTGACCAAGAAAAAAGAAGAGATAAAGTCAGAAACGTAACAGGAGGCATTACTCCAAATCACACAGACAATTAAAAAAAAAAAAAGACAATTTTTTCCTCCATAAGAATATTTTATGAGCAACTTTGTGCAAATAAATTTGAAAACGGAACAGATGGAGTGGACAATTAGAAAAACAAAGAATATATACTACTTACTGAAACTGATACAGAATAGGAACTTGAATACTGAATAGCCCTATATCTGTTTTAAAACAATATATAATTTAAAATTTTCCCACAAAGATAACTCTAGGCCCAGGTGGCTTTATTGGTAACTTACAGCCTTTTAAGAAAGAAATGTCATTAGTAACCAAATCTTCTAGAGAACAGAAAAAAAAAGGAATACATCCCAATTCGTTTTATGAACTTAGCATAACCTGACAAGAATATTATGAGAATGGAATTTACAAGCCAGTCTTATGAATGAATGAAGAAGCAAAAATCCACCTGCAATACAAAAAGGCAACTCTACTGTGACCTAGTTGGGTTCATTCCAGAAATTGCAAATTTTGATTTAGCGTTAGAAAATCAATCCATGTTATTTACATTAATTGCTTAATAAGGGAGGAGAATAATATGGTCATCTTAATCAATGAGGAAAAGCATTTGATAAAGGACCAATATATAAAGCAAAAAATAAAACCAAGTTCTTTTTTTTTTTTTTTAAGATTTTATTTGTTTATTCATGAGAGACACAGAGAGAGCCAGAGACATAGGCAGAGGGAGATGCAGGCTCCCTGCAGGAAGCCTGATGTGGGACCCCAGGATCATAACCTGAGCCAAAGGCAGACACACAACCACTGAGCCACCCAGGTGCCCCAACAAACCACATTCTTAATAGTAAGATGTTATAAACTTTCCCTTTGAGTTTGGGAACAAGGCAGAGATTCTATCAGAGCCACTTGGCTGACTCAGTCAGTGGAGCATGCAACTCTTGATCACAAGGTTGTGAGTTGAAGCCCCACATTGGGGCATAGAGCCTACTTAAAAAAAAAAAAAAAAAAAATCCATCTGTTATTTCATTCAACACTATGACAAAGATTCTAGCCAATACAGTAAGACAAAAATAAAATACAGAGATCCCTGGGTGGCGCAGCGGTTTGGCACCTGCCTTTGGCCCAAGGCGCGATCCTGGAGACCCGGGATCGAATCCCACGTCGGGCTCCCGGTGCATGGAGCCTGCTTCTCCCTCTGCCTGTGTCTCTGCCTATCTCTCTCTCTCTCTGTGTGTGACTATCATAAATAAATAAAAAATTTTTAAAAAAAGACAAAAATAAAATACATAAGAATTGGAAAAGAAAAAATAAATCATCATGCTACAGTGTGATTGTATTTATAGGAAGTCAAAAGAATCTGCAGAAAAAATATTAGAATTGATAGGTGAATTCAAAATTGCTAGACACAAAGGCAATATTAAAAAATTATTCTGTGTTGTACAGAAGCATACATCTTTTGCAGCTCTTACTGGTAAAGGCAGATGCTGGCATGAAAACCATATAATTAATTGTATTTCCCATAGTGAGCTATTAGGTGCCCTCCCCTTTCGACCATGAAAGCAATCCCTTCCTGAGTGATGCTGGGGAGCAGATGGCCTCGCATCAAGATTCAGCCACATCCTGATGGGCCCACTTCTGTCTGCTATAAACTGTAGCCTTTAGTTTTTGGATGTTGATGACATCTCCACCAAGAAGTAACTGTTGCGTCCCTCCAGTCTTGGAGGGAGAGAAAAGAATCTGACAAAAAGCATTCAGTGTTTCTAGGGGGAAAAATCAATTACATTTCTATATTTCACTAACAAAAAATGAAATTTACATGTTTGTGTTACTTCAGTAAATGAAATTGTTCAAAATTACAGCATAACAGAATCAAGAAAGAATTACCAAGAAAAAAATGGAGAGGGCAGGGAGACAGTCTACTGACAGTCTGCTTTTTCAAACTACAGTGATCAGTGAGGCACTGGCACAAAATCAGATTAACCAGTGGAATATGTACATAACCAAGGAAACAAGTAAAGTTTAAAAGCCTCAGATTTGTTTGATGTGATGAAAAACTAAATATAAATAAAAAGTAGACAGTTATAAACAAGAAGCTTAAAAGAGTAATATAGACTTAATAGCCACTAGTCACATGTCTAATGAGCTCTTGAATATAGCTAATGTGACTCAGAAACTGAATTTTTCATTTTACCTAATTTTAACTGATTTAAATATAATTTTTAAAAATAAGTAAATAAATTTGCTACTTGATTCAGTTACCAGAGAACTTGTGTGTTTAGAACAACCTGGATATGTGAATCTACTTTTTCAAATGTAAATGTTATGAAATTTAAATACAGATCAAATATTTTCTGATAAAAATTTAATGTCCAAATTGAGATGTGCTTATTATAAAATATACACTGGATTTTGAAGACTTAATCGAATATTAGAACATAAGATATCTCAATTTTTATATTGGTCATATGTTCAAATGATGTTTTGGCGATCTTGGGTTAAATAAAACTTATTTTATTAAAATTAATTTCACCTGTCTTTTTTTTTTTTTTTTTTTTTTTTTTTTTTTTTGCTGTGGCTCATAGAACTTTTAAAATTACTTATATGGCTCACATTAAATTTCTGTTGAACAATGACCTATATAAAGTAAAGGGAAAAATTTTTAGGAACAACATAAAAAGATATGATAAAATAATGCTAAACTAATCCCAAGGATTTGAAAACAAAATAGTTAAGACTTCATTCAGACTTTTATAGTAGAAAATCAGCATAAAGATAATTCTCTTATTATAAAGTACCAAAAGTAGTTTATGTTCATTGTAAAAACTTCATGTAAAAACTAAAATTCAAACTTCCCCTAATCCTACTCTTTAGAAATTATCACTGTTAATATTTTGATGTATGTGTTTCCACAATTTTTTCTCTTTGCATATACACTGCACACAAGTTGTGGTTTTTCTGATTCTTTGGTTTATAAAATGAGTTCCCTCCTTACATGTTGTTCTATTGTTTTTTCACTCAATGTTCTATGGGTAACTTTTCCCATGTGGGGATTCACTTAACTTTTAAACAGCTTTTTTTGTAGTACAAATACCATATTTTCTTTTGACTGACTCTTAGATTGTCCTCAATTTTTGTTACATTATATGCTTTTACTTTTTTCTATGATGATCTCTCTGGGATAGTTTTTTTTGTCCTATAATTGCTATATCAAAATGCAGAAACACTGCCATGGCCCTTAAGAATAGTTGCATGAATTTACACTCCTAAAAGCTAGAATACAATTTCTCTTGCTATTTCCACCTATTTATCTTATTAGTTCTCAGCAACACTAGAAATTGTCATTATTTTTTATTTCATTAGTCTCAAAGGTATCACTGATATTTTAAATCTGGATTTCTTTAACTATGTCTTCCAATTCTTGTTTTGAAATACCAGTCCTTATCATTTGTTCATATTTCTATTGGGATATTTGCCTTTTTCTTGCTGAAATTTAGGACTTTGTTTTATTTTGCAACTATTAACAGGTGTGTGTGTGTGTTCACTTGTTTGTCTTCAGACCACATTTATGGTATTTTCCAAGCAGGTCTCTTAGTCCTTCCCTGTTTTCTTCATGGGTATTTTACCTGTTTGTCTTTTCATGTTTAGGTGTTCCTATGTCCATCTGGAATCTGTTTGAATATTACTTTACTATATCCTTCAGAAACTTGTCAGTGAATTAGGATGAGATACTAATGGCTTCAACTCGAAGGCCACACCATCCATTAGGCCAGGAACTCACTATGTCATTCCCTTATTTAGAGAATGCTCAGCATTAGCTCATTGGAACTGAGTGGGTAGCACAGAACCTCTGTGCCAAATGAGGTAATGCCAGTAACACGGAGTGCTGGAATTTTGATGAAACGACTTCCCATTCACAAAAAAAATCACTTCATTCCACAGAAGTATAGATTCCAAAAGAAAACTGCCCTCTCTGATGTTACCACATAAAATTAAGTCCCAAAATCCCTTCCCACTCCTCCAGCAGTTTTTCATTCTACTTAGTGCTGGGCAACCAAGAGTCACTGACATGAGCCACCTGCCATGGTTCTCCCAGAGTGGGGCCAAAACATCACTCTATATTCTTGCAGGTTCAGTATTTCATGAGACTTTGCCCTGTAGTGACTCCCACCAGATTATGGGCCCCTCCAAGATAGCTATCATTTCCTTCCTTGTTGACCATGTGAATTGCAGGGCCTGGAGGAGGGGTGGTGGACTCAACTTGGTTCTCCTCTGTGTTTACCTCAAAGATACTTACCCAGTCCCATTGACCTGTGATAGTCTTACTCCTTCAGAACCCAACGCAGTTGCCTACTCCCTGAAGTCTTCTGACACATTCACTCCAAAGTCCATCCCTTTTGAAACTCTGCCCTACTCCTATTCCTATTATAGCACTTAATCACCCTTTAATGCAATTATGCAGCAGTCTAGAGTTTCATCAGCTCATACATAGATGAACCTACATACAAACTTTGACATACAAAGATTAACAGGGCCAGTTAGAACCCTCTCCTACAAGTTTAAAATTGGGTTTCAGAGCCTGAAATAATTACTTCATGTTTTGCAGTGCTGTCTGTCCCATAGAACTCCCTGGGAAACCTAAAAAGCAGCAGCAGCAGCAGCAGCAGCAGCCTGGACCCTATGCCCCAGAGATGCTGATTACATTGGTTTCCTATGGAACCCGATCTGATCCTTGTGATATTTTAAAGACTCTCCAGTGATTCTTACATTCATTTGGCATTGAGAAACCCAGAATTAGCTGAAAGTTGTGTGAATTCAGGGCCTTATTACATCCATCCACATGCAAGCTAAAACAATAGGAGGTCAGATGGGAAAGAATTTCATGTAACTCCCAAGGGGATAGGACCATAGCCTCAGCTGGCAGCTTCATGATTCCAGTTCCTACAAGAGCTGGCTGCTTTAAGGTCTAAGAGAACCCTACAGTCATTCCCCCACAGCCATCTAGTGGCCTCTGAGGTAGTGGTTATCTGGGATTTAAATTCTAGATTGTAATTATTTTACATTATATAGGAACAATTTTTGTAAGTTTTACCTTTTTTTTTCCTTGCACTATCTTATGTGTCCCATGTCTTCCCCTTTGTTGGATATTGCTGTTGTGCAAGACTTAGGAGTTCATTGAGAAAGGACCCGAGAAAGAATTTGATACTGGGGGTGAGGAGGAGGGGATGGTTCAGTCTATAGAGTCTTGAGCTTTGCAACACTGTCTTCTGTCTCTTTGCTTGTTTCCCCTCCTTCAGTTCTTTTGTTTGAATTCTAGAATTCTCTATTCAATTAATGAGAGGGATTCCAGATCTGTCCTTTATATTTCTTTACTGAACCCACATATTCTTTCATTTTCCTTTTGTTCTGTGTTCTAGGTGAGCTCTGTAGCAGTATTTTCTAGCTCATTAATTTAATCCAAAATTGGTTCTGTTTGTTTTGTTGAGCCCATCTGATAAGGACTATTTTTTAACATTTGCATTCTACTTCTAATATATTTTTTTAAGATTTTATTTATTTATTCATAAGAGACACAGAGTGAGAGAGAGGCAAAGACACAGGCAGAGGGAAAAGCATGCAGGGAGCCTGACGTGGGACTCGATCCTGGGTCTCCAGGAGCTGAAGGCGGTGCTAAACTGCTGAGCCACCCAGGCTGCCCAGATGTTTGGGTTTTGTTTTGTTTGATATCTCTCTTCACACTGTTGGTTTCCTTGAGATATCTGCCCTTGTTTTGTGTTGAAGATTGCTATTTGCCTGTGTGTGAATGCTGTTTCTGTGTGTAACAGCCTCCAGTGTGTGTGGAGTAGGAGCAGAACATGCTGTTGGGTGGGCTGTACTGTTAGTTTGTCTTCTGAATGAGAGAGCAGCCATCCTGTCTGGCCTCCCTGGCCCCAGGCCCAGAGCTTACTGCCTTAAGGCCTGTCTCCCATTGCTCAGCACTGACAGAGAAGGAGGAAGAAGCCAGCTGGTGCGGCCGCTCTGAATATGGCTCCCCTTGATCACTCTGGCAGTTCCCCTCCCTCCTTATGTCCATAAGCTGTGGGCTTAGAGCACATTTGGTTTTATTTTACTTTGCTTTTTTGTTCAAATTTTTTAAAAGCTTTGTTTAAAGCAATTTTAGATTTTACAACAAAACTAGAGAAGAAGGTATAGAGATTTCCCATAGACCCCCCTGCCTCCAAACATGTACAGCCTCCCCTGTTATCAGCATTACCCCCCAGAATTGGACATTTCCTACTAAGGGTGAACCTACATTGACACATCATAATCATCCAAAGTCCAGAGTTGACCTTAGAGTTCACTCTTGGTGTTGGACATTTGGACATTCTATGGGTTTAGACAAATACGTCATGACATAGATCCAGTATCATAATATCATGCAGAGTATTTTCACTACCCTAAAAATCCTTCTGTTGGAGACCTTTCTGCTTTCCAGCCCTCTCTAATCTGACTTCCATCCCCACACCCCACCTAAATTTGTGTATGTATGGAAGGCAGCAAGAACATCTCTATTGCCAAATCCAAAAGATATTTTTCAGTTTGCATCTTTTTCATTCTCAGCAGTCACAAGCAACTGACCACCCATCACTGACACTCTTCTGGCCTTCTCTAACCCCAGACTGCCCTGAGGCCACTCTTCTGTTGAACTTTTCTGACCAACCTCTTGCTGTTGATGTTCTTCCAGAGCTTACCTCTGGCCATCTTCTCATTCTGTATTCCTGGTTGAACTCTGCCATCCCATCTGCAGCTTAACATGCCCAGAAGCAAACTCTTCTTCAGCCCTTCCTCACCAGTCTTCACAGCATCACCCTGCCACTTCCAGGTCTCTTCTCTCCCATGCAGTAGACACTCTCCCACCACATCCCAGCAGTCAGAGCCCCTCTACTAAAAAGTCCAGAAGAGACCTTGAAAATGAATGCATCTAAACGTATTCCCGTGTCTCATACTCAGAGGCTTTTCATTGTATCTCAAAAAAAAAACCAAGGTGAACTGACCTTTGCTCACCCCTCCCATGCTACTCTCCCCTGCATTCCCACTTCTGTTTTTTTTAAAGCAACAGGCTCTTTACCATTTGCCACGTGCTTATCCTTTTTTTTCTGGAAAATGCTTTCCTTCTTTTTTCTCCCTACCCTTCATCTGTATACTTTTAGTCGTTGTTTGGCTTTTTCAAACAACACCCAGTTCTCTGACACCCAACTGGTTGTCCTACAGTTCAGTTGAGTTCTGACACTACCTGGAACTGGCACAGACCCCATAGGTTAAGGGCTCAGTCTGACATGACTGCCTCCACTTCAGATGTCAACCACCAGTGGGTCCCCAAGCCACCCATGCTTCTGGCTGGCCATCCACAGATTTGGGGGTTCCCATGACCCTCTTCAGATTTGACAGTTTACTAAAATGATTCACAGAACTCAGAAAAGCACAGTACTTAAAATTAGTTTTATTACAAAGAGTATAATTGAGGAACAGCCACATGGAAGGCATGCATAAGGTGTAGGAGTAGGTGGAGAGCACAGAGCTTCCGCACTCCCTCTGGGTGTGCCACCTTCCCAGCACATGGACATGTTCACCAACCCAGATGTTCCCTCAAACCTCTTATTCCTTGTTTCCTTCAAGGTTTCATTACATAGGTGTGACTAAGGAACTCAATCTCTAGCCCTCTCCCTTCCCTCAGGTTGGGGGGATGGGACAGGGTACTGAACAGTTTAACTTTCTAATCATGTGATTGGTTTTTCCAGTGACCAACCACCATCCCGAAGCTATCTGGGTCCCTCCCTTCCATGAATCATCATTAGCATACAAAGGACACTCCTCAATTATATCTCAATACACTTGTTATAAAAAAAAAAACAACACAGCTCATTCGACTCAGAGACCATGTCACTTTAAAAATTATATCTTCCTTTGTATAAATTACTTTGTACAAAAACTATTAAAAATATAATTTTTTAACTTTTTAATCAAATTTAAAAATAGCTCATTCCTTTATCACTAAGGGATATTCTATGAAAAGATCAATGCAATTTCTTCACTTCTTGATGGAGATGGACATTTGGGCTGTTTTCAGTTTGGGGCTATTATAAATAAATAAAGAATGTTTGTGTAAAAGATGGGGAAGGGGAACTCCTATCACTCAAGAAATTTTAAGAATTTTGGGAGCTCTGTACCAGGAACTCGGGACAAAGACCAAATATATATATTTCTTTTATTATACCACACTCATCCTTCAGGTCTTGGCAGAGTGTCACTTCCTCCAAGATTTCATCCCGGAACCTCCAAACTAAATGGTCTTCCCTTGTTCTCTCCCATAGAACCATATTTTCATCATGGTACTTCTCACAGCTGTTTACTCCCTATCTGTGCCCACAGTTAGACACTAAGCTTCAAGAGAGCAGGGGTACTGTCTCTTTTGGTCATCCCTATGCACACACAGACCTTCAGCACGTGGCACACAGTCATGTGCAAATATATGTGGAAACTAAACCAGGCCTTCGGGAGAAGCACTGAGTCTTGAGGAGCCAGAGGCACCAACCTCTCTGAAGGAAGAAAGCTAACGGTGCTGGTTGATGGCCCACTTTCAAGGGGACATAGAGGCTGCATGCTAATTCCTAATTCAGTATCTCCAGTCAGCAGGTGTTCTGAATATTCTTGGAACATGTGTACAGAATGAGATGACCCTGCTGCCAAGCACTAGCCCAGTAAGGAGTAGTCCCCAATGCTGACAGGTGGAAGACAGAATGACACAATCAGAATTGATTGGGAAGATCTTTAGGGACCTTGGAATCTTATGTAGTAAACAAGGACAGATGGTGTTTTTTGTCATTTCTTCCTTTTGAGAGTGGAACCTTTGAAAAGAATCCACAGCTGCTTTTTTTTTTCTTTCTGGATTTTGTTTAAGAACTAAGAATGATGATCTGACAACAGAGTCCCTTTTATGAGCATAAGGGAGAAAATGTTTTCCCCAAGCAGGTTAACCAGGTTCCAAAGGATCCAAGTGAAAAGAAGGAGAGAAGAAGGGATCCAGACAATCTTAAGCACTCTGAAGAACAGCTCAGATAACACAGAAAAGAGAATTAGAGTGGGGTGGTGTGGGGCAGGGCACTCAGTGATTCAAGTGAGAAAATCAGCGTGAGGTGAGAGTACTTCCAGACTCAGGCACAGGCATCTAAAGTAAACTCTAGATCCTGACAAGTCCATTAAGTCATTTTATGTCTTAATGAGATGCTATTCTAGACTCCAGTAGGGGCCTTGTATATGAAGAGAGAAATAATAAGACCCACTTGCTCACTCACTGTGAGAGTCAGATGAGGTCGTGTACATGAAAGGGCTTTGTATCTGGGAGTGAGGCTCTAGAGTGTTTAGGACAGCTGGTAGCCATAGAGGACTGACACTGTGGCAGTCTTTGTGGCTCTCAGAGGGCAATGTCTAAGTGAGGATAAAAAGGAGAAGTAAGTGATGTCATATCACCTGGCCACAAGGAGGCCATGTAATGAGAATTTCTGTTACAGACTCAATAGGATATTCTTGTAAAACTTAATTACTTGAACTACTGCTAGACCTTGCCAGATTGACAGCAGACACTTTGTCAAGTCCTTCATATTCCTGAAGATAGAAGTGATTATGAGTTCCTGCCACTCTGGATCTAATCTGGATCTAATTCTGACCAGAGTGTGGAAGTGCACATCATAGGAACTTGGGAGAAGCAGTGGTATCTCTGTGTTCAAGCTACTTGGAGGTCAAGGCCAGGCCAAGAAAATGCATACATAGTTTTAGAAAAGCCAGGCTTGTAAGAGCAGAAAACGATAACCATTAGTTAATAGTCTTACCCTCTAGGGGAAAGTTCAGGACGCTCTCAAAAGTATTATTCTAACTGCACAATTACAGTTAAGCTGGTGAAAAACAGATGCCCCCAACACTGAGCTCTCACACAAATTGTGAGTTTTCAAAAGACATACAAAAAGTAAAAAGAAAAACTTAGAATCAAGGCACGGATTTTTTTGAGAATAGCCTCAGGAAAGTACAAGCCTTTGAAAGCAGGAACAGATTTAGGACAAAAATGGTGAGAGGATTCTTGTTTTCTCCTAAGGTACAGAGCTGACAGGACAGGAGAGACCCTTAGCCTGGGGCTAGTGTCCTAGTTTTGAAAGAGAGAAGTATACTTCTTTGATGATCTTTGAATGACATTGGCAAAACAATAATTAAAGGCTAATTAATGGACACATAGGAATTCACTAGATCATTCTCTCTACTTGTGTGTATGTTTGAAAATATTTATGGTTTAATATTTCTTTAAATTACCTTCACATAGAAAAATCCAGAAAACAGTTGACAAGAGGGACTGTAGGAAGGTGAATACTGGGTTATAGCATGACCTGTCCTAAAATCAGTGGTAGGAAGAAAAGGGAGGTGAATCAGTGAGTGCCCCTTATTAGAAATAATTAGAATGTCCTTTGTTGTTGTATTACCCTGGGAGAAATCATATCAGCTTTGAGGGATGACCACTGTGTGTCAGTGTGCTCCTTGTTTCACTTCTTAGAAAGGCTGGGACCTGTGGAAGGAATGGGCTTGTTGGTGTTTTTAACAAGTCTGTGATGAAGACAGAAGCCCCACCTGGGCCTGGGGGGAAGGGGACACAGACCTTCTGAGCTGCACTCTCTTACATCTCTGGATTGAGGGTAGTCCCAGGAGATGCCTCTGAGCAACACCAGGGCACCTGCCCCTGAGGATAGTCCTGTACTCAACTGCATCAGTAGCATCCAGACCCACTTGGAAGCTCTTAGTCCCTCCTTGCCCTTCCATGTGGATTTGCTGCCTCCTTGTGTTTCTATTAGAATAAAAATAACAAAAAGCAGGATTATGCATGGAAACCAAGAAAGACAAATTATTCTTCTCAGACTCCTTTACTGTTTCTTCCTCTTCTCCCCAACTTCTCAAGGGTGGAGCCCCAACCCAGGACATTCTTCTGTATTTGTTTTCACCCCCTGGGTCACCTCATCCAGACTTATTACTTCATATGCATTAAAGAGTTTACCCTTGAACAGTATAGGTTTGAACTTTGCAGGTCCACTTATATATGGATTTTTTTCAATAAGTACAGTATAGTAAATGTAATTTCCTTATGATTCCCCCCCCCCTTTTCTTTAAGATTTATGTATTTATTTGAGAGAGAGCACAAGCAGGAAGGGCAGGGAGAGGGAGACAGAATCTCAAGTGGACTCCATGTTGAGCATGAGCCCGACATGAGGCTTGATCTCATGACCCTGCAATCATGACCTGAGCCAAAACCAAGAGTCACGTTTAACTAACTGTGCCACCCAGGTGCCACCTTATGATTTTCTTAATAACATTTTCTTTTCTCTATCTTTCCTTATTGTAAGAATACAGCACATAATACATATACAAAATATGAGTTAATCAACTATATTATCAGTAAGGCTTCCTATCAACAGTAGATTATTAGTAGTAAAATTAGTAGTAAAGTTTTGGGGGAGTCAAAAGTTATATATGGATTTTCAACTGTGCAGAGGGTCAGCACCCCTAATCCTCTCATTATTCAAGGGTTAATTGTGTATGCTTATGATTCCCAAATGCCACCTCCAAGCCTCCTGACCCATAGCTGCCTATATCTCCTTTCGGTGGTTAGGTGGATATCTCAGAAGTCAGCATGTCTCTTACTGTCTGTCTGCTGTCTTGTACCTGCTCCACCCAGAACCTTCCCTCTCTAGGTTGATGGCTTAGTTCCTCAGATCAAAATCCCTGACTTCTCCATTCCATACTGTACATCCAGCACATCAGCAAATTCTAGGGTCTCAACCTTCAAATTATGTCCAGATTCCAAAGTGCTTTCCACACCCATGCTACAACCGCCCTGGCTTGAGCCACCATCATCTCTCTTAGACTACTGGTCTCCCTATTTCTGCTGCTGCAGACCTAAAGTTCTTAGCCTAAGTTAAATGATATTTCTCTGCTCAAATACCTAAGTTAGTTCCTCATCTCATTCAGTAAAACCCAATACCCTTACAGTGCCTGCAGGCCTTCCATGGTCTGCTTCTCTTTATCTCTCTGCCTTTATCTGTGACCCAACTCCCCCCACTCCAGCCATGGTGGCCTCCTGAGGTTCCTCAAGCAGTCCTAGGTATGTCCTTGCCTCTGGCTTTGCACAGCCGAGCCCATTGCCCAGGTGTGTTTCTGTAGACATCCCCTGAGCCATCTCTCATGCCTCCTTCAAATCTTGCTCAGATATCACCTTCTCAAGAAGTAAGGCTCACCCACTCTGACCATTCTGCTTTAGAGTGCCAGTGGCACCCCTGAACCCCCTTTCCCTTACCATCTTTCTATTTCTGTAGCATTTACTACCTTCTCACATGCCCTATAATTTGCTTGTTTGTTTGTTTACTTTTTATCTCCAGCTGATGGAATGTCCACTCCATGAAAACTGCAGTCTTTTTTTCAGTTCGTCAGTGTATTTTATGGGCCTAGAACAACAGGACCTGTGTCAATAAAATATTGATTAAAAGGAAAATAGGCACCTCGGTGGCTCAGTGGTTGAGCGTCTGTCTGCCTTTGGTTCAGGGTGTGATCCCAGGGTCCTGGGATTGGGGTCCCGCATCAGGCCCCCCACAGGCAGCCTGCTTCTCCCTCTGCCTGCCTATGTCTCTGCCTCTCTCTATGTGTCTCTCATGAATAAATAAATGAAATCTTGGGGCACCTGGGTGGCTCAGTGGTTGAGCGTCTGCCTTCAGCTCAGGGCATGATCTCGGGGTCCTGGGATCGAGTCCCACATCGGGCTCCCTGCAGGGAGTCTGCTTCTCCCTCTGCCTACGTCTCTGCCTCTCTGTGTGTCTCTCATGAATAAATAAATAAAATCTTTTAAAAATAAACAAATAAGTGAAATCTTTAAAAAAAAAAAAAATAAAGGAAAATAGAGGCTGTCAGGGAGGAGGAAGGACCAGGAGAGTCAGGACAGCCAAGAGGCCCAGCCAGGCAGGAATTGAAGCCTCTCCCCTGAATGATGATGACTGTGGAAAGCCCCTTCTCTTGAATCAGGGAATCCACTGGAGGGATCTTTCCCCTTGTTGGGGCAGCAGTGGGCTGTGGGAGCCCACTGGGAAGGCAGAAGTTAGTCATCCCCACATCTCAGAGTGCCCTCTCCAGCCAGCCTGAGGGCCTGCCTCTGGTTGGTTGGCTCTTGGGTTCACTGAGGCTGCCAGTCTGGAAACCAACCCCATGCTGCAGATGCCTTGTATCTGCAAATAACAGAAGTCAGTCTTTCTCTCCATTGTCAGGGTAGCTTTTCAAACCCTTCACACCTGGTTTACAGATGAAGGCATGTTGAAAGCGTTTACAGTTACAAGACCAGTAGGAGTTACTCTCTGCCTACCAGTAGGAGTTAAGAAAGTTGTTGGTTTGAGGTTGATCATTTTATTTTATAAAAATTAGATGAATTTCCTTTCTAAAAATATAATTGAATGTATATTATTATATATATATATATGTTTATTCTTGTGTGTACCTCTTCTGTATGAAAAGCTGGTTGTTCTTTAATAACTTTTCTCATTTTCTTAGACTTTTATCAGTAAAGGTTTGCTAATTCAATTAGATAGCTTGCTTGTCATTCATTATTATTATCCTAGAATTATTTTTCTTATTTGGGATAAGCCATGATGGGCCATCTCGATAAAAGGCCCAGTGGGAGGTCAGAGCTCTCTCCCAGTGCCTTTGGGGACAGTACAGTCTAGAGGTCAGGTCAGGAAGCTCAGCTTATCAGTCTTTTTTACACTTGCTTCCTGTGAACCAGGTACATGGTTGTGATAAGTGATGAGAAAGGTACTTGGAATGGTATTTGGGGGATTCTCCCTGCCTGGCCTGAGGTGGGGTGACAGTGCTGATTCTGGGGGCTGGGATAATAACTCAGTACTCTCCTTTCTCACAGTTGTTTCCTCTCTTTGCTCCTGGTGGCTGCTGTGGTTTGGAAGATCAAACAAAGTTGTTGGGCCTCCAGGCGTAGAGAGGTAAGCCTCAATGGATAAAAGTTCCTGAATGCCTGTCAGTTCTTCCTTTCTCTTTTTCTAAAGCAAGTCCGTTTTTAGCTAATTAGTGATAATTTATAGACATACCACAGGGAGACTAATGCTGCCATTTCTGCAGAGTATGGTCAGTAGATTTCAACTAGTGTGATATAAAGTATAATTCTGCACCACATGCTTTTAACTTTCTAAAAGGGAACTTTAGTATTGACTTATAGCTGCCAGTTCCGCCCATTCTACCAGTGCTCTGTCCTTAGCTCAGGCAGATCTGAGGGCTCAGTAGCAGAGTTTTTCATGAGAACGAGAGTAAAATCAGCCAGCTAAACCATCTCTGAAATATCTCATCATGCAAAGATAAATCAGTGTCTAGTCAAGTTTTTGCTTAAGTTTTATTTTTTAATGAGTCTTGATTTATTTCCAGAGCTCCGTTCCTAAAGTGGTATCAATAAGTCAAGCAAATATTTTTATGATTGACCAATCAAATAAATAAACTTGCTTAAAAGTGACAACATAAAATCTTCTTTTTCACAACTTTCACAGTGTTATTACTCTGCCTTCTAGAGTCCTGTCTATTGCATTGTTGATAATGGAAGGGCACTGAGCTCTAGGCTGATATATGCTCCTCCGTCTTCTGTATCTATTCTTGCCCTTTTCTATATAAAAATGTATCTATGGACAAGATTTAGAAGAGAACAGGAATATCGCAAATCAAAACTTAGAAGCACACAGCCCTATTCCCTGAATATTAGTGTCTGTAATGAGGGCCTCCTCCTGGAGGTCATGACCCCTTTTCTGACCCATATAAAAGTAATGTTAGCATAAAGGTAATGTTGCATCCTTTTTATTATCGTTTTTAAATTCAGTGGGTAACATATTCAGAGAGATTTTTTTTAAGATTTATTTATTTATTTATCAGAGACACAAACTGAGAGAGAGGCAGAGACATAGGCAGAGGGAGAAGCAGGCTCCATGCAGGGAGCTCAATGTGGGACTTGATCCTGGGACTCCAGGATCTTGACCTGAGCCAAAGGCAGGCAGGTGCCCAAACGCTGAGCCACCCAGGTGTCCCCAGAAGGAATTTTCTAATAGCTCCATTACTAAGACATTTTAAAATCCCAATGAATTGTATAGTATTCTAAAAAAAAGTAGAAGTGATCCAAATAGAGTAAGAAAGAAGTGGGAAGACTCAATAAACATGGCCAGGGAAGGAATTGAAAACTTCTCAGAATATACTCTCTCCACAAAGGGCATTACCCAGGGAGTTTCCATTTGAGATGAGCTTATGGAAATAGTAAGTCTATTTTTCCTTGAGTGCTTAGGAGAATTGTTTACTTCTAAAATATATAAACTGTTCTCAAGTAAGGGAAAAGATGGAAAGCTTAAAAGAGTCCTAATTCATGGTATCCATAGAAACTTTGAATCCCAAACCTGAGAAAAAGCACCAAAAAACAAAGACCAGTCACACAGTGACTTTATGTGGAACAGTTCTAATTTACCAGTGTAATAATGGGATCATTTACTACAGGAAAACCTACAGAATAGGTTATATCAGTGGGTAAAAATAGAACCTAAATTTTTAGTAATGGCCAAGTAATCACTTAGTCATTTATTGAAATTCAACATCAGTTCCTGGTTTAAAAGCAAAACTCATGGGATGCCTGGGTGGCTCAGTGGTTGAGGGTCTGCCTTTGGCTCAGGGCGTGATCCCAAGGTCCTGGGATCGAGTCCCACATCAGACTCCCTGTGTCTGTGTCTCTGGTTCTCTCTCTGTGTCTCTCATGAATTTATTATTAGTATTTATTATTTATTATTATAAATAAAAATCTTAAATAAATAAATAGATAAAACTCTTTGTAAACTCTTTTTTTTTTTTAAATGAAAGCTCATTTTTACTCATATTAGTGAAAGAAAATATCAGACATTTCATTGCTGACTCTTGCCCCCATCAGAGCCCATAGTCACAGGCCTCAGGGCTGTTCTGCAAGTAGAGATTGAGGAATCCTCGAAGGGTGTCGGCCTCACTGAGGAGGGCTGATACGGCAGGATCTTCTTCCTTCATGGCTGCCATCCAGAGCTTAAGTTTTGGAGTGTGATCTACACAATCATTTAACTCCAGAGCTTCCAGCCGTTCAAACCAGGGCCAGATGAGGTAATCAATCATAGAAAGAGAATTACCACCAAAGAAAGTTGTCTTCTTATTGGTCAGAACCTCCTCTAGCTTGCTGAATTCCTTCCGTAATTCTTCTTTTAGGCCAGAGCCATCTTCCTTATTTTTTCTTCTCAGAAAGCCTGTTACCAAAGATGGAACCTTGGAAAATAACTCAAACACCATCTTTTGGCAAGCTTTCTCATAGGGATCATCCGGCAACAGCTTCTTCCCTGGATATGCTTCATCCAGATACTCACAAGTGATAGGAGATTCATAGATCAATTGACCCTGACTGTTTTCCAGAACTGGCACTAGGCCAAAGGGATTCTTCTTAAAGAACCACTCAGGCTTATTTTTCAGGTTGATGTTGATGATTTCATGCCTGATCCCCTTGGCCTTCTAATAATACCTCCTTATTAACACTATAAAGAATATCCAAATAACCAACATCACTCATGATATGAAAACACTAGAAGTTGTACTGACAAAATCAGTATTATGACAGATTTGTCATAATAAGAGCTGACATTTGAGCATTTCTAAATTCCAGGCACTATTCTTAAAGGTTTTATATAGATTAACTAATTTACTCTTCATAACAAGCTTATGAAATAGTTAGGAGGAAACTGAGGCTCAAAGAAGCAGAATAACTTACCCATCATCACACAGTTACTAAGAGACCAAACTGGGCTTTAAACTTGGGACTTTGGTCTTTACAGGCTATGTAAATACAGTCCTGGAGTCCCCATCGTCACTTATTTCTGCTCTGGATATTCTCGGCTGTGCACTCAAAGAAAAAGAAATAAGTTTTATTACTATTGAAAAGGAGGCAAAATTATTACTTTCAGATAAGATGATTAAAGCATAGTATAGCAGCAATTTGCATGCATAAAAAGTAATACTTAAGTAGATCAAAAATAAATCAAGGAAGACAAACAGTCAACTAGAAAATGTTTGCAACATACTTGAAAGAAAATATGAAGAGGATGAAATACCTTGTAGAAAAAAGGTTTTTAAAATGTATGCTTATGAATTTAAATGAAATTTTTAAAAGATATTTATTCATTCTATAATAGGAATGGTGAATGTATGGTGAAGGAAATTTTCTTTCTTTTGCCATACCAGAGAGCATGCTTAATTAAATAAGAAGGAAGAATTAGAAGATCCCTACCTCCCAGGGTTATGATAGGCTTTATTTAGGCTCATTAAGAATAACAATTTCTTCAGCATATTTTTTTAAAGATTTTATTTATTTATTCATGGGAGAGAGAGAGGGAGAGAGAGAGAGGCAGAGACACAGGCAGAGGGAGAAGCAGGCTCCATGCAGGGAGCCTGATATGGGACTCGATCCGAGGTCTCCAGGATCATGTCCTGGGCCGAAGGCAGCACTAAACCGCTGAGCCACCCAGGCTGCCCAGCATTTTTTTTTTTTCCAGCATTTTATTTTTTAAATCATTTAAATTTCTTTAAAAATTCCAGGTTATACTTCTTTTAAAATTCTCTCCCCACCACCACCAAAAAAAAGTAGCTTATGACAGTTGATCAACAAATTAAGCTTTTACCCTTGTGATTTGAAATTTCTGTGAACCCGACTGTTCAGAATATATTTCTACATTTCTACACTGTTAGTCATGTTTATCCCTCTCAGAATTGTAGAAGAAATGACTTAATGATATTTGTAACAACAAAAATAATAACAAACTAACACTGCTTAAGTGCTTGCTCTATGCCAGGCCCCATGTTACTTGTTTGTCCACACATTATCTCATGCACTCTTTGTAAAGGAACTTCCAAACTGGAGGAGCAGAGGTGTTCTGTCCTACTGGGACTCTAGCTCTTGGGGTAGCACAGAACCCAAAGTAGGGTTGCTCCACATATTTGTTGAGTAAATGGACCAACAGTTTGATGAGATCTAGAATGTTGTTATTAGTATTTTAAGAAAATGTTTAACATAAAAATATCCTTCTAAACCAGAGCCATTGTCTACCCAGACTAAGATTCTGTCTCCTACCATAGTTCCACATTGGTGGTTTGCAGGAAGGCCTGGTTGTCTTCCATGGCATGACCTCCAGGCTTCAGTGACATGCCTGGATCTCTAATATCCTTAATGATATATGAATGATATAGATTGATCCACCATGTGCTGGGCACTCAGCTGGTTAGTGTCTCCTTTAATCCTTGTAACACAGGTTTAAAAACCCTAATTCAGAGAAGAGGGAACTGAAACTCAGAGACTTTAAACACCTTTCTTAAGGTGACGCAGCTGGAAATTGGATCAAGGATTCACATCCAAGCCTCCCCTAAATCCAAGGCCCTTGCTTGTCCCTCTAACTCTGCCAAACTTCACACTTGTTTGTTTTCAGCTTATACCACCTCTGTGAACAAAGAGCTCTTTCTGTTGCTATCTGCAGTGTCAACATTTGGTTCAGGTTTCAGTAGAAAGAAAGAAGTGGGAAAGGCTTTAATCTAGAAATGAAAATATGAGGAGATAGGGCTACATCATTTATTTTATATATTTAATAAGCAGGCATCATAACATCCTGTCCATCAGTATTTTAGCGTGTATCTCTAACAGGTCAGGTAAGGACTTTCTGATATGATGATAGTGCTGTTATCACATTCAACAAAATTTAGTAGGTCCTAATGTTATCTGATACCTGGTCTGTGTCCAGTTTTCTCCAGCTATCTCAAAAATATCATTTTGGACTTCTTTGTTTGAACCAGGGAGGATGGGGTACTTTTAATATGTAGTATTCCTTAATAAAATCCCCTCAGCACTCGGTGCGCTAACATTTGCCATATTACCCCATAGCAACTTCTTCGAGAGATGCAGCAGATGGCCAGTCGCCCCTTTGCCTCTGTAAACGTTGCCTTGGAAACAGATGAAGAGCCTCCTGATCTTATTGGAGGGAGTATAAAGGTGAGAATGTGATTCAAAAGCCCCGAAAACTTGTCAGAACTCAGGCTTCTGAGAAACCACAAAGAACAAGAAACTTGTTCCGTTGCCTCGTAATTATGTTTTCCTTTCTCTCACACACTGACGTTGTCAGGTGTTCTTTTGCTTTCATTTTTCAGTGTTTCATTCATGTTGTTAAGCATTCCCATGTTCAAGGAGTTTTATTTTATTTTATTATTATTTTTTTGTTCAAGGAATCTTAATATGTAAATGGTTTGTCTCAAATTCTTGTAAGTATTCTGTGACATAATACTTTAAAACTTGTATTGGAAAAGAGCTAAATTGAATCATTGCTTCTAAGTAGTTTAGGGAATTTTCTTCAATGGGCAAAAATTATAATTCACTCTGCATTCTATGGAATGTAAATATTTCTGACTCCTCAAAAAAAAAAAAAGATGAGGAAAGTGATAAAAGTTTCTATTTTGGCAAAATGATGAAATGTATCAGATACTCTGGGGAAACAGCTTTATTTATTTTTTTTTAAATTTTATTTATTATTTATGATAGTCACACAGAGAGAGAATGGCAGAGACACAGGCAGAGGGAGAAGCAGGCTCCATGCACCGGGAGCCCGATGTGGGATTCGATCCCGGGTCTCCAGGATCGCGCCCTGGGCCAAAGACAGGCGCTAAACCGCTGCGCCACCCAGGGATCCCGGGAAACAGCTTTAGATCCTGAATTTTAAAATACTTACAAATGCATTACTGAGTTCATAGGAAGTAGGTGAAATTCCCAGGGAATACTCTCCTATCCTTCCTCCCAAAAAAGAACAAATCATGAACCAAACCAGAATGATGTGTGATCTGAAGTGGTTCCAGATTGGTAACACACCATGACTCCCAGCTGACATAGGTGCAGATCCTCTCTGTGGGAAAGCTTCCCCAGTTCAGCCATGTAGGATCCCCACCGATCAAGATCAAGCAGTCAGAGATCACCAAGGACAAGAGAGACAAGCCACCAGGAATATGAGTTAACAGACACTGTGGACAGAGGGTGTAGACAGGACTTCATATGTTAGAGTGTCATCTAAAGAGTATAATATAGCTAGCTCTTTATGAAATGTTTGAAGGTGGGAAAGATGGAATCATAAAGATGAGGACACCATGAATCAATGACTAGATCAAAAAAAATGAAATGGAACATTTAGGGGCACCTGGCTGGCTCAGTCGGTAGAGCACGTGACTCTTGATCTGTGTCATGATTCAAACCCCACGTTGGGTATAAAGATTACTTAAATAAGTAACCTTACCAAAAAAATGGAATATATAGTGGTTAAAATTTCTAAAATAACTCAGTTTACATGCTAAATAAATAGCACATCAGACACTAGTGAAGAGAACTTTTGAACTGGAAGATGACTCTGAAGAAATTACACAGAATGCAGAACAGAGAGACAAGAAGATGAAAAATATGACAGATAAGAATATGGAGAATAAAATGAGAAGACCTAACATGTATTTTATATATACATTGTATGATTGCCACGATGTGAAGAAATTGGAACCCTTGAGCACTGTCAGTGGGAATGTGCAATGTTGGAGCTGCTGTGGAAAACAGTATTGTTCTTCCTCAAAAAAATAAAAACAGAATTACCATATCTTGCAATTCCCCTTCTGGATATATACCTGCAAGAATTGAAAGCCAGGTCTCAAAGATGTATTTGTGCATCCATGTTCACAGCATTATTCACAATAGCTAAAAGATGGGAACATCTCTAATGTCCATCAGTAGATGAATGGGTATGCCAAATGTGGTCTACACATACAAAGGAATATTATTCAGTGTAAAAAGGAAGGAAATTCTGACACCTGCTACAACATGGATGAACCTTGAGAACATTATGCTAATTGAAATAAGCTAGCCACAAAAAATATATATACTATATGATTCCACTTTTCTGAGTTACCTAGAGTAATCAAATCCATAATGACAAAGTATAATGGTGGTTTTCAGGGGTGGGGGGAGAGGGAAATAGGGAGTCACTATGGGTGTGGGGTTTCAGTTCTGCAAAATGAAAACAATTCTGGAGATGGATGGTGGTGATGGTTGCATAACAGTATGAATCTATTTAATACCTCTGAAGTGTACACCTTAAAAGGGTTAGGGTGGTAAATGTTATGTGTGTTGACTACATTTAAAAAAATAACTGGGGAAAAAAAGAAATCACCTAAAGGAAATGACAAAGCAACAGCTGACTTCTCATTAGTAACACCAGAAGGCAAAAGAGTTTGGAAGAATGTCTCCAGATGACATCAAGAGAACTGCCAACCTCGAACATCAGGCCCAGTAACTGTCTCCTAAAAACAAGGACAGAAGGAAGATTTTGAAAGCTTATAAGAGAAATGTCTATAGGATGTGTTAAAGAAAGAAAAACTAGCCAGGAGAATGGAGTGAGGTATAAGAAGGAATAGCAAGACAATGAAATGGTAAGCACATAAGGAATCTAGCAAACATGATAAAATAACAATTTGTAGGGTTAAAAAAAACAGACAAATCTGAAGTACTAAACAGCACCATACGTCCTATGTTGATAGCCCAGTATGACCCAGTTGGTTACTCTTTCAAACACTTTCTTGACTGTCCTTCCAGGACACCACACACTCTCACTCTTTGGCTGCTCAGCCTTCTCCATCTCCCCACACCTCTAGAGATGGCTCAGTCTTTGGGCCTCCTCTCACATCTTTTATGCCCACTACTCCAGTGACTTAGTCTGTTTGAGCTGCTATGACAAAGTGCCAGAGACTGGGTATCGTAGAAACAACGGAAATTTCTCACAATCCTCAAGACTAGGAAGTCTAGGATTGAGGTGCTGGCAGATTCATTGTCTGATCAGAGCCGCCTTCCTGGTTCGTAGATGGTGCTTTCTTGCTCTGCCCTTATATGCCGGAGGGCAGGGAGCTCTGTAGGGTCCCTTTTATGAGGGCACTAATCACCTCTTAAAGGGCTCACCTCCAGATATCATCCTATTGGGCATTCAGACGTTACATACAGATTTTAGAAGGACACATTCAGACCACAGAAGTGATCTTTTCCATCATGGGTTTATTTTAACACCATGATCTCTCCGCTCAGACATCTCCTGTGAGCCTTTCACTCCTATATCCAATTGCTTGTTTACTTGTGCCCCCACATGGATGTCTCAGCATCCAAAGCTGAGCTCTGGATATTATCCCCTATACCTCTCCATGGCATATCCCCCCCAACTAGGTATCTCATCCTAGCCACTCAGGCAAAAGTCCTGGAGCTGAACTTAGTCCGCACTTGTTCTCATTCTCTTTACATCAGCATGGCTTTGGCTCTGTCTTCAACCTCCGTTGCTGTCAGCACACTGATCTAGGTCACAGTCCTCTCACCTGCCCCGTCCTTCCCTCTGTTGTAGCCACAGAGGTTCCAGAAGTCATTTTCTTCAAGCAGATTGAAGAAATGAATGACATATTTGGGGGTATGGCAGGCAGAATTCTAAAGATGGCCAAGATTCCCAGCTCATGGTTTTTCAGTCAAACACTACTCTAGGTGCTTCTTTATATAAAGGGATTGGACAGAAGTAATACAAATCCCAAGACAGCAGAAACCTTAAGATACCGAGGGATTTTCCCTGGCTGGTGGCAGAAGAGGAAACATGAGAAGACTTGGTACGCTCGCACGGATTGGAAGCTGGAGGGGCCATAGGACGAAGCCTCTGGGAGAGAGTGGCTCCCTGCAGACCACTAGGAAGGAAATGGGGACCTTAGACCCACACCAAGGAACTGGATTCTGCTGCCCTCCCTGAGGCCTCTTGAATAAGTTTTGAACAGATTCTTCCCTAGAGCCTCCAGATAAGAGCTGGCCCCGAGGCTGACTTGACCAAGTCCACCTGTGAAATTAAGAATGGATGGAAGAAATGAACAAACCTGTATCTGTAAGCAGGAAGCCTCAGAGCTCGCCTGGATTTCTGACCTGCCGAACTGAGATAGATAATAAATAGGTGCTGTTTTGCAACTAAGTTAGTAATTTGTTTATTTGTTCTGTGCTACACAGCAATAGAAACTCATAGAGGGCATCTTTAAAAATCACATGTGAAGGCTGCATCATTAACACTGGAGAAGCTCCACCTTAGGTAACTCTTTGTTTTATTCCACCAGACTGTTCCCAAACCCATTGCCCTGGAACCGTGTTTTGGCAACAAAGCTGCTGTCCTCTCTGTGTTTGTGAGGCTTCCTCGAGGGCTCGGTGGAATCCCTCCTCCTGGACAGTCAGGTGAGTAGATGAGGACCAGTGACAAACTAGACTTGCGAACTTGGGTGTAGAAGTGGTAGTGAACCATAGGTACGTGCCTGCCTTGTGTCATTGTAAGGATTCAGGGAGACCCCATTGTCCCTTGTGTTCCCTGAACTGTCTGTCCTGAGGCCATGATTCCTTCCCAGGGAGGTGCTCAGAGCTCCCCTCCCTGCACTGGCTCCCACACCCTCCTGGTGGCATTGATATTTCTAGCCACACCTTCCCTTGCTGCTGCTTTTCCTCAGCTCTAGCTCTGCCGCCCCTTCCCTGTCTCTTCTCCCTTCCTCACGGCTTCTCCCCTCCATCCATATCCTCTTTCACAGTTATCTTACCTATTCTTGTAGCTCCCCGCTAGCTCCTCCAAGCTGGCCACTCTCAAATTGGCATTTCCAACCTTATGAAATTTCTTTTGCTTTTTCGCTCTGTTTTAAATATAAGGCACAAACCGCAGTTATAATAATTTAAGGGAAGTCTTGGAAATGTACTCACAGTCCTACCATCCCGCACTCGCCAGTGTTCATTGTTTTTTCCTTTCTAGCCCTGGCCAGCAGCTTTGTTGAAATTATTGTATAGACCTCATTTTTATTCTTTTTTCATAAAACTGTCATAAACATGTTTGCAGTTTACTATGTAACAATTTACCAGTGTCTTTCATGCAATTATGATTTCATGCAATCATAATTTCGATAAACATCCTCTTACCAAACACTAAGGAGATATGGAATACAGTTGTGGAAATATTAACTCCGATTAATCATGGAGTACTTTGGAGGGATGCTTCAGACAAGATGCACAATATGTTTTAGACAGCTTTCAGTTGAAACAATTCTGGGGGTCAGGGTTGCCTTGGCTAAAGAAAGCCCTGTGTCTATGATAAAGTGTGTCCCAGAATCCTTGCCCAGCTCCTGAGCTCCATAGCCCCCTAAGTGCAGCCCTCAGATTCAGAGCCACCTCCAGTTGAGCTTTCTAAATGACTTCTGGGTCCTCATGAGGAGGCCTTTAGGCTTGGCCAGGCCAGCCTTTATTGTCTTCATTTCCTAGGGGAACAACTTGATTTGCCTTCACCTAGGGATAGGAGTTCAGCTCCTAACTCAGCCTTACCCATGTTGAGGGCAGAATGACCCACTGACCTGAACTCTGGGACATTGTCTCCTGCCACTTCCCAGCTCAGCAAACTTGGCCTGTGCTCCCTGAGAGCAAGGCCCTGGCTAGAATTAGGAAAGCGGCCTTTCCTGCCCTGCCCTTTGCCTGATTGCCCCATCCCCTTCAATTCCTGATGAAGATCTGCTCACTGCATCCCTTTTACCTCTTCTGTACCCTATTTTAGGTGGCCCTTCCTCTGGACTCCCAGAACACCTGGCTCTGCCTTTGCTCTACAGTGTCACTGATATGGATTCCCCACTTGCCCCATTCCTCCATTTTATAGGCTCAATGCAGTGGAGTAACAAGCACACTAACCCAGCTCCTGAGAACCTTAGCAGGGTTCTCAGCCTCCACTGGCTTGCTCACGTGTGTTGAGGATCCAGCTCCCCCAGAAATGTGCCTTCCCCAAGGGACATTTGGTTTTTTTTTTTTTAAGGTAGAACGTAGCATTTTATTTAGATATGCATTAAACTGTTGGAATTGAGAACCAGACATACGTAATAAACCTCCAAAAATAGATCCTAAAAGGCACTTTCTGCTTAGGGCAAGCAGTCATGGAATAAGCATGTAAACAAGCTGGCTTCTCTGTACCACACCAGCCAAGTCAGCTTTCTCCATGGCCAGCCGCACCAGCTTTGCCCTCCCTTCTGTTAACACCAGCCAGACCCCCTGTAGGTCTAACCCAGGTTTTCCTGTAGGACACCTTGGCCTAACTGGGAATGCTGGAAACATGTTGTTAAAGGAATCATGGTATTGAGAGGAAAAAAAATTTTTTTTTAAAGCTGCCATCTGAGGTGATGGCTTCTCTGTACTTATGCCATACCCCAGAACACCCAAGTTAATCAGTTCCTAGTACAAAAGGGAGAATGGAACCACTTGTCCCTAAGGCAGAGGTGGTGGAGGTGGGGAGGTGATGAGCCAGGTACCATTCTAAGGTTTTTACATGGATTCACTCAGTGACTCCTTCCACATGCCCTCTACTGTTACTGCCCCCGTTTTACAAATGAAGAAACGGAGGTATGGTATGGTATGGTTAAAGAACCTTGCTTATTCCAAAGCCTGGCCCCAGAGTCTGTCCTAACCTGCGTCACAAGATAGATACAGAAATAACTAGTGCTGGCTGAGTGATGAGGAAAGAATCTGAATTTACTTATAAAGAGTGCTGCTTTTTCTTGGCACCCTTTTGGAGACCCACAGGAAAAATTTAGCACTTAGAGCATGACTGCAATCTTATTTAAATGCTCCAACTGCCAGGCAGAGCTCTTTGCTTCATTGATCCGCTGAACAGCAAGCTTACACATCTTTTGTGTAAAAAGTAGGGGAGGGAATAAGAATATATATTTGTATTTGCATCAGTAAACTCTGAAAGAATATATACAAATGGCTGAAAGCATTAGTGGGTGGAGGGAGGGACAACGTGGAAGGGAGACTTTTCCTCTGTATACTTACTGATTTGCTCATTGCACTCCAGGAATGTAAAAAAGTTTTTTGGAATTATTTTTAAACATAAAGCAAACTGCTCCTTACCACATGTTCCCTGTGGGCTTTTCCCCAGGTCTTGCGGTGGCCAGCGCCCTGGTGGACATTTCTCAGCAGATGCCAATAGTGTACAAAGAGAAGTCAGGAGGCGTGAGAAACCGGAAGCAGCAGCCCCCTGCACAGCCCGGGACCTGCATTTGAGGCTGGGCTGGGAACTGTCCAGGAGCAAGCCGGGTGCGGCGTGCCAGCGCCGTCTGCAAGGAGGGGGGCAGGCGGGGAGATGCTGTGCGGAGCGGGCCGAAGACTGGAAACCCTCGAAACATCCGACTCCTCTGCATGTCCACGAGCTTTCTTTGCCGGTTTCTCCCATCTGTGCTCCAGCATCTAACCTTTTACTTTTGCATAGGAAATAATTGATTTAGTTGCAGGTCCAGGGGTGATCCAGTTTTGCTGGAGGAGGCCAGGGTAGAGTGAGTGAGAGAGCTGGAACGACACTCAGGTTCACTTGTGGAAAACCGTTCTTGGGGCCGTCTCAACTTGGCAAAAAACAAAAGATGTTGTGTTTACAAGTAGACATTCACTACCAGTTGTTCTTGAACATGGTCTTTTAAAAACTAGTCAGATGAATGAATTTGTTCTCATCTGAAGCCTGCTATCTTTTTTAAAAGATGTGCTACTTATTCTTGCACGATGTAGGCAAATCTCTCTCTTGCAGGGAGTAGCTTTTTTCTAGTTGAGAATTAATAATGGTCCATCTCTTTTGAATCATATCAAATTAAGGTAGAAGGGGGCTATTTTAAATGTCAAGGTCAGCAGTGTTACTTAGAATGTAAAATGATGTAATAGGTAGTTTTCTATAGCAACTTGATTAATTTAGTCTTAATCCATTTGAAATCCTTTCTCTCTTTTCCTGTCTCTCTCTCTCTCTCTCTCTCTCTCTCACACACACACACACACACACACACACACACACATATACACACACACTAAGTGCCTAGACTTGAAATAGATCTAGCAATTGAAAAGTTAGTAAGCCTAAGTTTTCCATAATTGCATTCCTACATTCATATAAAATTTAAATAGCTACCATTGGCAATCTGCTCTTTTTATAAAATCTAATTTGCAGCCAGGAAAGAATTTTCTCACCCCAGAGAACATTTAACCTAGCAGCAGGCATGAGAGGAAAGAAGAAATGACCAAACTGTGAAAGCTCCTGTCTGTTGTTGTCAAAAGAAGCACTAAATAAGGTGTGGTCCTCGTGGGCCCCCTGCCCCCCACTGCAGGCCTGACATTTGCTCCAGCCCATCTGGCCACTCCTGCCAGGACACCACAGTGGAAGGGACTTGTTCATGTTACATATCTCCCTTGAGCAGAAAAGAGCATGACAGCACTTGGAATCCCTGCATCAAAGAGCAACAGTGTGCTCCTGTAGAGTGCTCTGAGCTGCTGGGTCATCCTCAGGCTGCAGGGGGAATCTCACACCCAAAGCCTGGAGAAGGACCTGGAACCGTTTCCTCTGCTCTCCTCCAGGAGAGGCTCAGCTAGGCTCTCCCATCCTCCTTCCCAGACCGGGTGGTGCAGGGCAGTGACCACTGAGAAGGATGAAGAGCACACAGATAAAATGGAGGAGGATGAATAACTATGCTAAGGAGAAGGTGACCAAGTTTAAGTGGAGTAGGGCGATCCTGCTCTTCTCTCCAGGCCACTACCTGGGTGTCATGGTGTCCCTGTGTATGGTGCTCTGTGTTCTGGCAGGATGCGGCAGCCTCCCCAGGTCTCTCTTCTGCTTCGAAACTTGGGGTTCTCTGGCATTGCCCTGTAGGGCCTCTACACAACCATGCTTGTTTGTCAGTTTGGAGAATTAATACTCTAAAGAGCAAAGCCTGCAGCATTTCACCTTTAAATGCAGTGCCTATGGTAGGAACATTGTCTCCTTCCCAACACCAACCCCTCACCCATGAAGAGTTGCCTGGAAAGATGTTGAAATCCTAAAGTTGAAATTTGAACCCTAAAACACTGTCTGATGCATAAAACATCTCTACTTTGAGACTCACCTCTCAAAAAGCTGCTTTTTCACATCATTGGCAAAGAGCAGACAATTCTAGAAAAGACCCCTTCTCTTCCAAGCTTCCCACATCCCTGCCCCACATCACGGCACCCACAGAGAGCCTGCCACAGACTGGCACTGTACCCCTGTAATTGCCATGAGGCCTCTTGCCAGAGAGAGGGAGGCCACTGGAGAGGGACCTCCCACAAGGAAAATCCTTGTTTGTTCAAAGGATCAGTGTTTCTTTGGCCAAATAAGACTCTTCCCCATGGGTTCCCAGGCCTTGAAATAACATGCACCATGTCCCATAGCCACCTGGTTTTGTTTTGTTTTTCCTAAAAGTTTATTTTTTAAAAGGAAGGAAAAAAGGAGCAAGTGATGTTTAATTCTCCAACAGTGAAGAAACAGCCGAATCCACCTGCTTCTCCTTTGCAGCCAATAGACAGCTTCCTCCAGGCCCAGGCCAGAGGAAGAGAGTGGCAGGAAAGAGAGGCATTCAGTTTAGGAGCCAGTTACCAAGAGGGCATCATCTGGAACTTCAGAGGAATACCTGCGGGTCACAGGAGAGCCTGTATATAAGTTAAAATAGTCATGAAAACATTGATGTTGCACTTGTACATAATTATACAGTAGTGTCCAGAATGTTCAGACATTCAGAGTGTACATAAAACTATGTTAAGGTATTTTTATTAAACGTAATGGTGTCTGAGTTTTACCTAATGTCTTTGTGCCACGTACCGGATATCCAAGTTTGAAGAAGTCCTCTCATTGGGCCCTGATTGATAACAAAGCCAGAAAAAGGCATCCCCAGTGTGCCAGTGTGTCCAAATGCATCTGGTATGAGTTGGTTGACTCCAAAACAGAAATCAGCTGTCAGTACACAGGGGAGAAATTGGGTATTGAGCCCATTTAAACAGCATTGTGTGAGGAGAATTGAAGGCAGTAGGCATGTCGCTGGCACTGTTGTTGGCTCTGCAAGTGAGTCGTAAGTCTTTCTTTTAGCCTCTTGGTGCTGTGCATGGCCAGGGATGACCAATCTTGTTCTGAGATGTGTTTCTCTTAGTCTCTAAGTTCAAAGACTGTGTCAGATTTTCCAGAAAGGGGTTTTCCAGGCTGCTTTTTGTTCCATTTGGTCTAGAATTGTAATGACCATTTCCAAGGACTGTGGTTTCCATACTGAAAACCAGGGGTGGGAGTAGGGTGGCTAGTTCATTGACAGATAGCTCCCATTTCCTCCTGGAGAACCACACACACCCTCACCTCCTGTCCACCCCCAACTCCTCATCCTACACACACAACAGTGTGGGGGAACTTCTGCGCTTCCTGTGAGATCACCTCTAAAAGATGGGAGGAGACATGGAGAAAAGGCAACCTATACTCCCCTGAGCTAACCCAGAGGAAAAGTAGCCTTGGACAGAAGACGGTCAGCAACAGGAAAACAACATCCATGGGTGAGGCCTGAAGCGCCAGATTGGAGATGCACCTCAAAGTCTGGAGCTAACATGTGAGAAAGCCAGAGCACTCTGTAGAAAAAAGACGTTCCCATCTTAGTGCAACTTGCTCCATCGTCCCACAGAGTGTATCTGGGGAGGGCGTGGGGATTCACTTCCTTGGGTGCTGGTGTCATTTTCAAGAACACCTTTGATCCTTTAATTTCTGTCATCCATCCACACACAATGAATACTCACTAAGCACTTACTAACAACCTAAGCTAATGCTAGAGTGGTGACGAAGATGGAAAAGAAGTCTTTGGAATTAACAGCAAAACCCAGCTTGAGCCCCTCATCCCAAGAGACCTTTCTTTCCTCGTGATTTCTGTGAGAAGTGGCCACCCCGAGGACAGACCCAGGAAGGTGGAGGGTCTGTCCTCGGGCCATGCACCAGCTCTCTGAAACGTTTGCCCAATTTACCAAACTCGGCTCCAACCATAAATATCACCGTGATGGCAGGCCCGCCAAGAGACATTTGCCCGGATTCATTCAAACTCCTAACTACCCTTACCTGCAGGGAGATGATGTGGAGCAGAGAGGAGAACTGGCGCGCCTTCTCTTTCAAAGGCAATAATGGAATCGACTTTCAGTAACTGAAATTTGTGCACAAAACATTCTAAACACTAGTGAAGCCTGTTTTGTTGAACTAATTCTGGCTCTGGAAATGTTTTTGTTTTATAGGTATTTACGGTTTTTGTTTTTATTTTTGGTTTGGATTCAAGCTTAGTTTGTTAATATGTATAATTTAGCATCTATTGCACTCATGTAAATATGGAGTAAGTATTGTAAACTATTTCATTGCTGGGGACTGTGGGTGTTATACATACATTTAGGACTGCAATTTTTTGGTATTTTTTGTATTGTAAAATAACAGCTAATTTAAGCAGGAACAAGAGAATTAAGGGAGGTCTGTGCATTTTAAACACAAATGTGAAGAACTTGTATATAAACAAAAGTAAATACTATAATACAAACTTCCTTCTGAAATAAAAGTAGATCTGGTAAAAATGTGGTTTATGCTTTGGGTGTTTAATTTTGATTGTGTTTCATTTGTGTTTACAGTTTGCTCATTAGACCCTTAAGAAAAGGGAAAAAATTTTTTAAATGGTTACCAGTTTTCAAATTGTCCATGAGTAAGCACTTGACATTTGGTGAAGGGCAAGGTATAAAACCAGTAGGGTAGGCACCTCGGCTGCCTCGTGGGGTAGAGAGAGCCTTGGACAGCTTGTGAGCAGACTCCCGGTGTCCCCACTGTGGCCTGTGTTGCCCTTGAAATGACAGTGCTGGGGAGGGAGACAGGTGTGTACAGCAGCTCTGCCCTGGCATGGGGAGGGTTCCCCAGGGTGGGGGTGGGGTGGGGCAGGGCACAGCCTGGGCTGAGACCCAAACCACCCAGCTGCCCTAGCTCTTTCACCTTGTTCTCGCCTGCATTTCTAAATGTTTAGGTTTTCCAGACTGCTAAATCTCAGGTATGCTGATAGGTTGAGTACTCCATGGCCACAGCGTTGTCCTTGGTTTTGAGTTTTTGGTGTTCTTGCCACCCACAAAGCTTTGTCTGCAGGTGTGGTTCCTGCACTTGGAGCAGGGTCAGAACAGCGCTTCAGGGCCCTGGTGTGAAGTGCAGGAACCATAGAAGGACGAGATGGGCATAAGGGGTTCAAATGCCATGGTTCATGTAGGGGAGGGAGGCTGGGGCACCATGTCTGGCCGACCCACCAGTGCTTGGGACTGGGCTGGAGAGGTCAGTGGTTGGGCTGGTGGCCACTGCCAGGTGCCATGAAACTGTTCTGGGGAGAGGGCTATGGGAGCCACCAATTGCTTGAGACAGGACAAAACCTGTTGAGTGTGTGGTTTGTGGCAGAGACACCATGTGTTCACCAAACCTGCTAGATTTTGCCACTGGACACACAGGTTAGGTGGGGAGCCATAAACTGAGCTGCGGCCAAAGGAGTGTTGGAAGAAGTGATGGACACCAGTTCCAAACTTGGCCCACACGGTGCCCCCGCGTGGGACTCCCTGGAGGTCAGGTGCCGACGATGTCGGAAGGTGCGCAGGTCCCTGAATCACCAATTGGAGGCAAGCTGCACATCAGCAGAGCTGTGTGCTGGTCTTTGCCTCACTGAAAGGAAACGTCTACTCTGACCCACCGAGATTTGGGGCTTTATTACAAGTGGCTTTTCTTACTCTCACTAATACACAAATTGGTACCCTGAAGCATACTGCATCCGTAACCAAAACCTAAACTGCATGGCTTTGGCTTAGGTCTCAGCCAGGTGGCAGCCAGGGAGCAAACAGATGGCAACAGCAGAACAGCTGGGATCCCTGACAGGCAGTGGCGAGACATCTGCTGAGTCTGTTCAAGTTTGACACCTTGGAAAGTAGTCTATGTGTCTACTGAGTTCTCAGTTCAGAAGGAAGAAGGTCAAAAAAAAAAAAAAAACAGAATTGCATATGTTATTATTGGCTGCCTTTGGCCAGGCATCACAAGAAGAGTTGACTTCCAGAAAGAATTAGCTGATTCACAAGCCACAAGCCGAAGGGAAAGGGATGGAGAATCTGGAAATCCAGGGTCTTGCAGGGGTTGGGGTGGGGGGGTGCTCATGATCCAGAGACCCAGTAAGCCTTGGGGCCTCCCTCAGGTGTGGGAATCAGGTGGAGGGAGGGTGTGGGCTTCCTGCCTGCTCCTCAGAACCTCCAGGCCAGCATCTTGGAGGGAGGGGCATGTGGATGAGGAAGCCAAGACAGCCAACCTGAGGACTGCATCCAGGAAAGAACCAGGAATGTCACCACTGACCCTGAATCTGCCTGGGAAAGAAATACAAAGTGTAGGTTTGGGGATCCCTTGGGTGGCACAGCTAAGTGTCCAATTCTTGATTTCGGCTCAGGTCATGATCTCAGGATCATGAGATAGAGCCCCAAGTCAGGTTCCCTGTACAGCCAGGAGTCTGTTTCTCTGTCTCTCCCTCTGCCCCTCCTCCCCATTCTCTCTCTAAAATAAGTAGTTATATCTTTTTTTAAGTGTAGTTTTTTGAGAGAATTATGTTGCCAAAGAAGCAAATTAGTCTGACCTCTAAAAATGTAAACAACTGAACAACACTGTGCCTATTGGAGGAGCCTTCATTAGAACGACCTGCAGGTAGGAGGTGGTTGTGCAGGTGTGTCTGAGGGCGCACACCCCCAGTACCTCAACAATGGATTTGAGCCTTTTCAAGAACTTCTCCCACCCCAAGGCGGGGCTCCAGAGGATTTCAGAATCGCTGTATGTCTGCCATCCCCCTCCTCCCTGCATGAGGGTGTCCTTCTCAGGCCACTGTGTGCTGGCCAAACATTGCATAGGGACCAAGGATTTCAGTGAATGAAACAAACAAAAATCCCCTTCCCTGTTGGGGAGACAGGTAATGTACACAATGTCAGATGGTAAGTTCTTTGAAAGTATGAATGAGGTAGGGGCAGAAAGTGCAGGGTGGGGACTAGGGGGAGAAGGATTGCTCCTCTACTAGTGGGGTGGGGGAAGGCCAGTCCGACAGGTAACAGCTGAGCAGAGAGCTGAATGAAGGTGGGAGCCAGCACATGGATGTCTGGAAGAAGAGCAATCAAAAGTAGTCAGAGCAGCAGGTGCAGAGGCCTAGAGGTAGAGAATGCCTGGTGGGTCTGAGCTGTTCCAAAGCTGCTGGAGTGGCAAAAACAAAATGGGCTGCCGTAACAGTCCTGGGAGTCGGGCCCGTGGAGGGCATAGTTCTCAACTGGCACAGGACTACCTCCTGGGGACATTTGGGGAGTAGGTAGGGGCCATGTTGGTTATTGTGTTGCAGAGGGAGGTGCTGCTGTGACTTAGTGGGTGAGCCTGAAGATGGTCAACCTGTGACACATGGGATTGTCCCACCTAATTACTGACCCACCTCCCACTAGATTTTAAAACCTCTTGCTGAGCATTTGTGCAGATGAAAATCTGCTCCTGGCGCACTTGGGTGGTTCAGTGGTTGAGCGTCTACCCTCAGCTCAGGGCTTGATCCCATTGGGATCAAGTCCCGCACAGGGCCCCCGCAGGAAGCCTGCTTCTCCCTCTGCCTATGTCTCTGCCTCTCTATGTGTGTCTCTCATGAATAAATAAAATCTTTTAAAAAAAATCATTTCCTAAGTATTTTAGTGTAGAACCCAGCCCTGTTACAAAGATTTGAGAGCTGGTTTGATACAGTTTTCCAGAAATGTGTAAATCAAGAGAAAACCAAACTGTTTCCTTCAAAACTTTATGCAGAGCTGATCATCATTTTGGAACATTCACCAATGGCACTCTCATTCCTGGATCTGAGTCCCCAGCCCCATCCACACATGCGTGTGGGTTTCATATGAACAGACACACCCTGCAGTCTCATGTTACTAATTGTGTAACATGCCTGACAGGAGTCCCCTCCCATCCTGTGTTGCCAACACAAGAAAGGGACTAGACCACATGACCTGCTGACGGTATGAAACGTACTGCACAGGGAGCTGGGGACAGCCTGGCTCAGAACCCATTTGCACACCCAGTAGGCCCTTCCTCATTAGCTTCATCCTGATCCTTTGAGGGCTCAGCTTCTGAGGTCCTGTATTTTGTTCTGGCGTGTACTCATCTTAAGTGTTCTCTCTGTATCTTCTGCCTTGGACTGGAGGTTCTTTTGGGTGTGGGGTGACATGTTCTTGGCAGAACAGCTTCCCAAGATATCCTTCAACTCAGGCCTTCTGGGGCCTGCAGTCCAGCAAGACAGGGCCACAGCTCTGTGCTATATGTGCTGGGCTCATTGGCAAGTCGCTGTCCAGCTGGGGGATGTCTCCTGAAGCCCCACGTGGCCCCTGTCCTCCTGCTACTCTGGAAATCTCATCTAACAATATCCACATTTCCTATAAAACTGAGCTACTGCTGATTCAACTGTGGGGCAGGGAGGGGTGATTCCTTATCAACCTTGCACCTAGACAACAGGCCCTAAGCCAGAGTGGACATTCATGACCCGTGAAGTTTCCACCAATAAATCCATGGATGCTTCCAGCACCTGCCTTTCTGCCCGACTCCCCACCCCCACCCCCACCCCCAGCCACCTGCCAGCTAGAGGCTCAATGTTGACAAGAGTTGGCGGAGGCCCAGTCACAGGGATGAAGCCAGGGCTGGACTGTAGCCTCCCCAGGTGCATATGAGAGGGTGACACCAAGCAGGCTACCTGGAAGGACATGGAGGCCAACACTCAAATGCAGATGACAGGGCAGGACCTGTTCCTGGTTATGGGGCCCACAGTGGGACAGCCTTGCAGTGTTGGGCCAGACTTAACACCATGTATGAGCCAGACCTTCTCAGGTGAAACTCCAACAACTCTTGGCTACCTAGGGCTAGAGTAACAAATTCCCCAACCTTGATGGCTTAAAACAGAAATTTCTTCTCACAGTTCTAGAGACCAAAACTCCAGAATCCCAGTGTTGGCAGGCCTACACTCCCCCAGAAGCTCTGGGGAGAACACACTCCCAGCTGCTTCTAGCTTCTGGTCGCCACCGGCACTCCTGTCTCTGCTCTGTCTTCACGTCGACCATATCTATCCAATCTCCCCCTGCCTCTCTTACAAGGATGCATGTGGCTGCATTTAGGATCCAATCAGATAATCCAAGATAAGCCCCTCCTGTCCAGATTCATAATCACATCTTTTGCTCTTTTAGATAATGTTTGCTCTGCTCTTTTGCCTACATCTAAGTAACGATCACAGGGTCCAGCGCTTAGTATATGGACATATCTTTGGGGCCACCATTCAGCCCATGACAGCAACAAAACCCTCGGAAAGTCAGTGGGCCCAGGGGTGGCAAGATGGTGGCCTTTGTAAGCCACAGTGCCTGGTCCCCTCCTCGTGGCTTCTGTGTTCAGAGCTGCCTGGGTCCCTGCGCCAAATGGCCTCAAGCCTCCCACATGGAAATGTTCACTCAGGGGAAGAACAGAGAGCCAGGTAGCAGGAGCCCTGTGAACTTTCATTTTCCCACCGTACCCAGGAAGGAAGCCTCTTCTGCAGCACATTGTCTGATGTTTAAGTGGCTGCATTTGGGTAAAGTCCATGCCTGAGCTGGAGAGAAGTGCCGGAGGAAGACCCCAGCTGGGCCTTTCAACTAGGTTCTGCTCTTTTTCACCTTCCCAATCTTTTGAAAGGCATATGCCTATATTTTATTCTAAGAGTAAAAGACTGAAGTGATGGGGGTGCCTAACTGGCTCAGTCAGTAGAGCACATGACTCTTGATCTCGTGGTTCTGAGTTCGAGCCCCACATGGGGTATAGATAAATAAATAACTTAAAAAATGAAGTGCGAAAGTTTCACACACTCACAAATGCAGCCAGTCATTTAGAGATATTTAACTCTTCATTTGGGCCACCATGCAATCACGGTGAAGAGCTTTCACTTCATTGCAGCTTCCAGCACACATAAACACCCCATTTCTCCCCAGCTCACATACAGGTAGGTGCCCATTCCCATGCAAGTGAAGACAGTCAAGAACATTCCTCCTTTGTGAAGCAAGAATAGGCTGAACTCTGAGCTTCGCTCTTCCCAACATCCCTCCTTCTTTTCCTTTGGGGAACTGTCCTTCCCATTCCATGTGATCTTTATGGGCTGATGCCACTCCCAAGAGGCTTATAACTCATGCTGGGCCTACCAAGGTCTTGCCTGCCTTAGTCCATGAGTGATGGGAAAGAGAGGTGCCTTTCTCTGCAGAGATTCCTAAAAGGAGAGACTGCAGATTTGCAGCTACTTATCTACCCTGCAGTGAGAGCCTGCCTAGCTATGAAGGGAAGCCATGCACAGACCAAAGGAAGCACCATCACTTGAACCCCTGGGGACAGGTGTGCCTGAAGCCCGGACTGCTCAGCTGCATACCCAAGCAGGCTTAGGTTTGATTTGTGTTTGGTTCCAGTTAGATTACTGGCTAAAGCTGGAAGGCTGGTTGATAGCTACCACATATGGTGTCTGTGGGTTTGTTAGTATTGCTAAATATATAGTGTCAGAGGGATCCCTGGGTGGCGCAGCGGTTTGGCGCCTGCCTTTGGCCCAGGGCGCGATCCTGGAGACCCGGGATCGAATCCCATATCAGGCTCCCGGTGCATGGAGCCTGCTTCTCCCTCCGCCTGTGTCTCTGTCTCTCTCTCTCTCTCTCTCTCTCTCTCTCTCTCTCTGTGACTATCATAAATAAATAAATAAAAATTTATAAATAAATAAATAAATAAATAAATAAATAAATAAATATATAGTGTCAGAGCCAGGGGCTCTTTTTCTGGTCAGGACAGCCCCAAGCCTGGGCTTTGCTGTGATCTGCACTTAACCCCTGTCTCTTAGGTCAGGTTCTCCAGAAATTGAGCCCAAGACAGGGATTCCCGGCCATGATTTATTAGAGGGATTGCCCTCAGGGAACCCTCTGAGTGAGGGAGCTAGCAGCAGGCAGGGGAAGGTGCTAGGCGAAGACATGGTCTCAGCCATGATCTGGCTTCAGCCAGATTCCCCTGGGAGCTCTGGAACATGAATGGTGCACAGAATTATCCCTCCACCCATGGCTTCAGTCTACCTCTGGGAGCAGAGTATAACTTTATAGGCATTTCTTCTAGAGAAGAGGGCAGCTGTGAGCTGTGTTAGCACCCAACATCCCCAGCAGCTTGGTCCAGAGAGGCCTCCGAGCAAGGCACAAACACGCACCTCCATCTGCCTCGCGGCCCCTGACAAGCCTCAACTCGGTTTGAGAAGGAGCGGCCGAGGGACTGGGTAACCCTTCACTCCTCAGGAGTCTCCAAGGTCTTGAGGAAGAAGGAAGCAGGCAGAAACTTAGTACTCGGCCCCCATCGTTGTGCCTTCTAACCCCCAGACATCTGTGCAAGTCAACACAATGACCCTGCCCTACACTGGGTCCGCGCTGGCCACACACAAGCTTGTGAAAACCTTTCTGATACATTTCCCTAGGCCCCAGGAAAGAATTCAACTCTCCACATGGGCAGAAGCAGACAGAATATGTGGGAATAGAAAAGCAGAGGACCACCACTCTAGCGTGTCTGCCAGGATTAGACTCTGGGTACACTGAGCAGGGGGTCCCCTAAGTTATCCTGGGGCTCCCTGGTGCCCCAGAGGTGGCAGTAGAATAATCCGAGACTATGTTTGGCTGCAAATAACAGATGTTTGTGGAGAAATTGGCTTAAACTAAAGATGTCATTTTTCTCATATAATGAAGAGTCTAGAGGAAGGCAGATGCGGACTGAGGCAGTAGCCCCACAATGTCACGTGGCTCCATTTTCAAAACGGCACAAACATCCCCAGGCACTGCCACTGAGTTCTGGGCAAGAAGAAGAGAGAGGAGCTAATGGCTGAAGGGCCCAGTCAACCACTCTGTTCCTGTTTCAAGAACTCTCCTGCAAGCCCCCTCTGACTTCCACTTATGACCAGGACTGTGTCACATAACCACCTCCTGGCTGCAAGGGGGGCTGGGAGGTATAGCTTCTGAATCTGAGTACTAGCACAGAAGACAAAGCAACAGAAGTCTCTGCCACTAGGATCTGAGAGTTGATTCAGTTTGAATCAACTACAGCACCTGTAGGTGAGCAGATGGAGCCCAGATTGGTTCTCAGAGCATCTGAGGTCACACAGGCCAGCAGGGGCATACTCCATGGCTGACCTTGGTCTCCAGGCTCCTAGGACAGATCACACAAAAGCAAGGCCAATTGCAGTTCATGTGGATTTATTGAACTATGGATGCCATTCACAGAGCTAGGTTAAACCATGGGGAAGGTGGTCATGTGACCAGTGCGATGCAGGGGACTGGATTCTCATTCTAGATGGTGCCCCCCGAGCAGCATATCATGTATGGGAAGAACTTTACCAACATTAGTCACAGGGCACATGTGGCTATCATAACAGGTGGTGCCTCCTTGAGAGGGTGCCATGAAAGGCTGAAGTGTTAAAAGTTTTACCTATAAGCTTGTTCAGATGTACTCCTTAAGGCATGTTCTATTTGGGGAGGCTGATAAAATCCCTTAGAATTCTGGGAATTTGGATGCTTTATGACTTCTAGGTGATCTGGGGCCCCAGTGAGGCTTCAGGAATACAGGTGACCCCCTCCCATCCCTACCCTGTGGGACAACCCCACTATTCCAAGGTCAGTGGAGAGAGGGACCTAAAACCAAGAAACCCACTAAAAGGGAAACCAAGAGCTTTGCATCAGACCCTCAGCCCACCTCCCTCACTTTAGGGGACAGGCACACAGGGTGTAAAAAAGAGTAGCAGTGCAAAAGCACTGGGGCCAGGTTGGGTGGCAAGCCAGTTCACTTTCAGTGAGGCAGTAGGGTACAGAAGGGGCCCTGTACCCCAGGCAGGATGGGACAGTGATGTTGTCCAAGGTTGGCTGTCCTAGTCAAAGCAGGGGCTGGAGAGCCAAGACAGGAAGCATGGAGAGCAGGGAGCTCCCAACCAGGAGCCCAACTGCAGAGGACACCTTGGGGGTGGGAGCAAAATGTGGACTTCAGGCAGAAGCTGGGTTCTGCTCTCTGCCTCCACCACCTCCATCCCAGGCCCCTCATGCCTATCAGGAATGGAAGTATGTGGAAGGAGGCAGTGCAGGGGCTCCCAGCTCAGCATCCCCTCCCTATACCTACTTGCAGGAGAGGGTGCTCGGGGTCCTGATGGACATCTAGCTGGTCACGCAGGACTAGAGGCCACCCACTGTCAAAGGCCTGTATGGCATCATCTATGGAGGAAAGAGTCCAGGGTGGGCTAGGCTGGGAAACCCCAGCACAAAGCCCGGATCCTCCAGGACAAACAGAGACCACTAGCATCCTGCGGTGGGAAGATGGGTCATCGACGAGGACTGGCTTCTGGAATGGAAGTTGCATGACAGGAATAACAAAATAGGAACACCTGTGCTAATAGTGCCTTACAACTGCCATCCTCACAGGGAAGGGCACAGATGTGCACAAAAACGCCTAGCAGAGTTAACTAACTCTGGGCTGGACGTCACACCCAGGCCGCCCAGTTTATTCAGACCCAAAAGGCACGATCATCAGTGGAGGCATCGGGAGAGCCCTGGGGGTGGGGCCGCCTCAGAAGAGGCCGTAGCTGGAATCTGGCCAGGTTCCATTCCAGGAACTCAGAAACTTGTTTTGCAGCCCCACCCCCACCCGCCTGTCCGCAGGGTCACAGGCCTAGACATCCCTAAGATCCTACTTTGGTCTGTGATCTGGCCTCCGGAGAGGACTGTGCGCGGGTTTGTGGAGGGGCAGGTCGACAGCAGAGGGGTGTGCACCTGCGTGGCTGCCGCAAACAGCCCGTTTCCTCGCCGCTAACATAAGGTCCGGCCCGCCCAGCCCTGGGAAGGGGCGGTGGGCGCCTCCCGCCCGGGACCCTCACCCAAGCAGCGGTTCCTGGTGAAGAGCCCCCGGAAGGCTTCGCACTCCTCACGCCGGTTTCCGCTGGCTCCGCAGTCGCACCAGGGCGCCACGCGCGCGCTCGCGTTGTCCACGTAGTTGGGGGTGACGGCGGTGCCTGCGGAGGACCCCGAGGCTGGGTGGTCGGCCCACCCCGGCGGAGGCATCCCCGGGAGAGGCCCAGCCCGCGCCCCGGCCCCCGCAGTGCGTACCCACGAGGCCGGCGTAGGCGCGCAGGCAGCGAGGGACCTGGTCCAGCAGGCAGCCGTCGGGGGCGCTGGGGGCGGGCGCGCAGGAGGCCTGGAAGGCCAGGAGGCGGGGCCTGCGCGGCGCGACGGAGGGCGGTGAGCTGGGGGCCCGCCCCATCCCGCCTCCCCCCGCCCGGTCCCACCCAGCGCCCGCACCTGCAGGCCCCCCCCCCCACGCACCCCCAGCACCCGGGACCGGGACCCGCCGCCCCGTCCCACCCAGCGCCTGCACCTGCAGATCCGGCTGTGCTCGCAGGCGTCTAAGGGTGCGAGGCAGGAGGGCGGCGCCGGGCCGGGCCCCGAGAAGGCACAGGCGGGCACGAAGGTCTGGCGCCGGCGCTCGGCGCACGGGGCGTTGGCGCACGGGCAAAAGAGCAGCGCGTGGGTGAGCGCGGGCGGCCCGCGGGAGAAGAAGCGGCGCAGGGCGCGGCGGCAGCGGGCGCGAGGACAGCCCCCGGGCGCGGCCCGACCCAGGCACTGAGCCACGTACTCGGTGCGCAGCCGCTGGCACCGCGCGTCCGCCGTGCAAGCCTCGGCCGCGTCCAGGCATCGGTTCGGTCCGGCCCCGGCCGAGCTGGGCGACCCTAGGGGAGGGGCGGGCAGCTGCTGTTCTCAATGAGCCCTACCGGTGCGCTGCACCTGCGTCCCCGCACGGCCCCTCAAGATGCGGGGCGCTGCGGACTGAGGAGTGCGGTGTGGCTCCAAGGCGTGACCGGCTGGCACTGCCCGGCCTTCCCTCGCGGGGATGCGTGGCGGCGGGCCCTGGGGAGTCCTGCAACACGTTGCGGATGCGTGAGGAGCGCCAAGACTCAGCTTGGCCTCCCCATCCTCCCCACGCACCAGTCCTGCCGCAGAACGGCCACGCGCGTCCAAAGAGGGTCCGCGGGGCTCCTGCCACTCTCATAGGCCCCGCCCGACGCGGAAACAGAGCGGGGCTTTGGGGAACTTGGCTAATGGACTTTTATCTGAAACGGCGTTGAGAACAGTGGCTACTCCTCTTTCTCTCTGACGCTCTGGGACACCTGAGCTTTCTTCCTGTCTTCTCCGCCTTTGCCCAAGGACATGGTTTGAGTGAGTCTCTGGGTTTCTGGCTCTCCCTCCTTCCAGCCCCTCGTGCGCCTCCTTCTGCCCCCCTCACCGCGTCTTGCCCTCCCACTCCCTTCTGATGCTCCCTTCTCGACCATTTCCCGTACTGCCCCACCTAGACTCTGGCTTCCCCTGGTCCCTCCACTCTCCCCCAGCCAGCAAAAGAGGGATTCCCTGAAAGGGCTCTGGGCACTGGAGGGCCCATTTAGACCTGGCTGCCAGGGTGTGGTTCCAGAGAAGTCCTTCCGGTCAGGCCATGGAGCTCTGTCCTGAGCCCCAAGAGCCAAAGAGTCCGTGTTGGATGGCACTCCGCTGGGGGCCAGGCCAGGGTCTGGAGGAAGGGACTTGACAACCCTTCCTAGGATCTGGGTCGCCAAAACCAGGGTACCCCCGCCCTCGGAGCTCTGCGCTCAGCAGAAGTTCTCGAGTCAGGCCCCACATCCATCCATCTCGAAAAGCGACCCCTTCCTCCACGATGCCCCTGCTGCGGAAGGGGAAGCCAAGCAGGTGGAACAGCAGATGCGTGGCACCAAGGAATGAGTGTGAAGCTCCAAGACTGAAGATGGAGAGTAGGGGTTGGGGGAAGGATAAGTGAAGTGGGAGAGTAGGAAAAAGAAAGTTTCTGGGACAGGGGTACCATGATGGGACATGGGGGTGGGGAGGGGTGGGCTGCACAGTGCACTGCAGGGCTGCCAGGTGTCTCTGCACACCCAGTACATGGGTCTCTTGCTGGTGCCCCTTGCTGTGGTGCTGGGTTTTTCCAGGATTGTCCTCTTGCCCCCCTCACCCTGTCTGTGAAAATCAGAGAGGCCAGAGTTTAGGGGTCTGGGGAAGGAAATGGCCACTCACCCTGAAGCAGCAGCAGCAGCGGCAGCATCATAGGCACCAAGCAGAGGTCCATGCCGGGCAGCAAACAGAGGAGATGACAGCTGGAACAGAGTCCCAGTGGGACAGGTGTCCCCTTCCCGCACTGCGTGAGCCCAGTGCTGGGAACCCTAGTGTCTGTGCTGACTTGAACACTCCCTGAGGGAGGAGCCTTTGTAGAGGGAATGATCCCCAGCCCCCTGAGGCCCTACTCCAGGCTGTGCCTTCAGGTAGGTCCCCCAGTGGCTGAATCCAGCACCTGAATGTGCCTAGGTGCAGGCACACACACACACACACACACACACACACTCCAACCTAAGGAGACCTTGTCTCTCCCATGCCAAACCATTAACTTTATGAAACATCATTGTTCTTTCCCTTCTTTTATAATTCTAACTTTTTATTTTTAACTAAAGACTTGAAGAAAGTTGCTAAGAAAAATGTTAGTGTTCCCCTTACATATATCCTTCCCTGAGTGGCTTTGGCTCTTCAGCATCTTTTGTACAAATTCCGTACAAATTTTAGGATTATCTTTTTCTATTTCTGTGAAAAGTACCATTGGAACTTTGATAGGGATTGCACTGAATCGGTAGATGGAAGAATATTAATTCTTCCAGTTCATGACCATGGAATATCTCTCCATTTGTTTGTATCTTCTTCAATTTCTGTCATCAAAGTGTTAGAGTTTTCAGTGTACAGGTCTCTCACCTCCTCGGTTAAATTTATTCGTTGATATTTTTTTAATGCTGTTGCAAATAGGATTGTTTTATTTCCCTTGAAGATAATTTGTCAGTGACTAGAAACACCCCTGATTTCTGTATGTTGATTTTGTATGCTGTAACTGCTGAATTTGGGGATTAGTTCTAATTAGTTCTAATAGTTTTGAGTTTTTAGAATTTTCTATATATAAAATCATATCATTGAAGCACCTGGCTGGCTCAGTTGGAGCATGTCACTCTTGATCTCACAGTTGTGATTTCAAGCCCCAGACTGGATGTACAGATTGCTTAAAAATAGAATCTTAAACTAAAATAAAAAATAAGGAATAAAATAAAATCCTGTCATCTGCAAACAAAGATAATTTTACTTCTTCCTATCTGATCTGGAGGTCTTTATTCCTTTTTTTCCTAAGTGCTCTGACTAGCACTTCCAGCACCATCCTTAATGGGAATGGTTGGAGTGGGCATCCATCCTTACCATGTTTCTGATCTTAGAAGAAAAACTTTCAACCTTTCACCATTGAGTATGATGTCAGATATGGGTTTGTAATTATCTGGCCTTTGTTATGTTGACGTATAGTCCTCCTATACCCAGTTTTTGGTTGATTTTTTTTCTTTTTTTTTTATCATGACAGGATGTATTTTGTCAAATGCTTGTCCTGCATCTATTGAGATGATTATATGACTTTTATCTTTCTATTAATGTGGTGTATCACATTTATTAATTTGCATATGTTAAACCATCCTTGCATCTCAAGGATAAATCCCATTTGCTCATGGTGTATGATCCTTTAATGTGCTATTGAATTTACTATGCTAATATTTTGTTGAGAATCTTTGCATCTGTACTCATCAGGGATATTGGTTTTTAGTTTTCTCATATCATCCTTATCTGGCTTTGGTATCAGGGCAATGCTGGTTTCCTAAAATGAGTTTGGAAATGCTCCCTCCTCTTTGAATTTTTTGGAAGAGTTTGAAAAGGACTGGCATTAATTCTTCTTTAAAAGTTTGGTAGAGGGATGCTGGGTGGTTCAGCGGTTGGGTGCCCACCTTTGGCTCAGGTAGTGATCCTGGAATCCAGGATTGAGTCCCACATTGGGCTCCTGTGAGGAGCCTGCTTCTCCCTCTGCCTATGTCTCTGCCTCTCTCTCTCTCTCTCTCTCTCTCTCTCTCTCTGTCTCTCATCAATAAATAAATAAATCCTAAAAAAATAAATAAATAAAAGTTTGGTAGAATTCATCAATGAAATCATCTGGTCCTGGGTTTCTAACTTCTTAATGTGGACCTTTATCCCACTGACTTTCAGCTCTCTTTGTATAAAAAATACTGTGGCTATAAATTCTCCTCAAAGTACTGCTTTCATGGCATACCCAATTTTTAATCATTCAGTTTTTATCATGAGATGTTTTCCTCTTTATCATGTAATTTTCAGTATTTTAAGACATGCACTAAAGGGGGAGTCTCATGGGATCCAGATAACCCCCCCCCCAAGGGTGAGAGTACGGAGAGATTTTTTTTTTTTTTTTTAGATTTTATTTATTAGAGACACAGAGTGCGAGAAAGAGAGGCAGAGACACAGGCAGAGGGAGAAGCAGGCTCCATGCAGGGAGCCCGATGCAGGACTCGATCCCTGGTCTCCAGGATCACGCCCTGGGCTGAAGGCAGCGCTAAACCGCTGAGCCACCGGGGCTGCCCAGGAAAGATGTATTAATCATGTTCTTTATTTTCTGTATTTTATGATGATTTGACATCTATCTTGGTTGGGCGAGGGAGCTTGGTGACTGGGGAAGAGACTGCTTCTAACCTTAATTCCTAGAGTTAAGGAATATTTGCCTATGAATATGTCTTTCATATGCAGACCAACAAATCCTGAGTCAATACCCCAACCACCTCCTTTCTCCTAACCCTTACCAAGCCTGTATTTGCCCTGCCTTAAATCACCACAGGGCCAGGTACCAGGCCATTAGAGACTACCCCTATATTCTGGAGCTGGCCAATCCTGAGTGGCTTATCTTGCCCTGCCTTGCCTTTCCTGTAGAAACTTTAGTTCTCTCCCCTCACTCCTGCTTCTACCTCCTGCCTGAACCTCATGCTTCCTCATGTGGCCCTGCTTGGCATGACATGACCCCCTCTATTGGGAATTGTAAGTAATAAAATTGTAAGTAATAAAAACTTCTTTCATTAACCTCTCCATGTCATTACTCAGGTCGTTGTTGTAAATCAAAATCTCATGGGTACAATTAAGACAAAAGGCAGCTTGGGGTACTTGGGTGGCTCAGTTGGTTGAATGTCTGACTCTTGGTTTCAGGTCAGGTCATGATCCTAGGGTTCTGAGACTGAGCCCCATATCTGGCTCTAAGCTTGGTGGGGAGTCTGCTTGAGATTCTTTCTCCCTCTCCCTTTGCCCCTCCCTCCGGTCACTCTCTCTTTCAAATAAATAAAGCTTAAAACAACAACAACAAAAAAAAAAAAAACAAAGAAAGAAAAATAATATGGGCACCCCGGGTGGCTCAGCAGTTTAGCGCCACCTTCAGTCCAGGGCGTGATCCTAGAGACCCAGGACCTAGTCCCACATCGGGCTCCCTGCATGGAGCCTGCTTCTCCCTCTGCCTGTGTCTCTGCCTCTCTCTCTCTCTGTCTCTCATGAATAAATAAATAAAATCTTTAAAAAATAAAAAGAATAAGAGGCAGTTTTAGAAAACTGTCTCATTCAATCTCTGGGGCTGATGGAGTGGAAGCCAGCCCAAGCCTGGAGCTGCCTCTTTTCTGCAGCCAGTGGCAGGAATGGTGGGTTGTAAAAATTCCCCCAAGTGTTCAGGCTCTCTGAAACATGATTCTGCTGCTCTTCCCATCAAGAGAGTTTCTCTCCCAGTCCCTAGAGCTTGAGCTGGCCCTGTGACTTGCTTGTGCCAATAGGGTATTATGGAAGTAAAATGTGCCAGTTGTAGAATCTTCCAGAGGTCTTGCAAGCTTCCACTGACTTTTTGGCAGGGCTGGGATTGGGGTGAGACAGGATCACTCTTATGAATTTCTCCTTCTGCTTCAGGTTCCATTGTGGCTTGGCATGACACAATCACTGATCTGGTCTTCAGTTAAAATTCTGATGTTTTGTTCATCATTGATTTTGGCATTAATTTTGCTTTTAAAAATTTTACATTAGGGATCCCTGGGTGGCGCAGCGGTTTGGCGCCTGCCTTTGGCCCAGGGCACGATCCTGGAGACCCAGGATCGAATCCCACATCAGGCTCCCGGTGCATGGAGCCTGCTTAAAAAAAAAAAAAAAAAAAAAAATTTTTTACATTAAAATATCTCTCATCTTGATTGCCTTTTTTGTGTGTGTGCTCAAGCTAAGTGCATCACTTACCTTACCCTAATCCTGGTCCCCCTCTCTCAAACCCTAGTCTGGGCTAGTCTGTTGGAAAAATGACTGCATAGCCCATTCATCCTTATCAGTCTACCCAACAGCTGGCCAAACCCAGAAGCAGAACTGCCCAACCAACCGGCAGCTGATTGCAAACATATGAGCCCAACTGAACCACGTGTTGAGTTAAACCTAATTTGCTAATTCACAGAATTAGTTGTTTTAAGCTACTATGTTTTGGGAGTGGTTTTGTTATATAGCAACAGCTGACCAATAGAGAAGGTCACCCAGCACTTCTTTCATGAAGCACGGGAGAGAATGAGTGGCTTCTGAGAATCTCCAAGGGAGGCATTAGACATGGAGCAAAGGGATCATTCAAGCTAAGTAACACCATCCTATGCCCAGGTACATCAGGGGGCCTGGCTGCCATCTGAGGCTCCACCCACCAACTACCACCCCTGGGACTTTCAGGGAACCCCATGGGGTTGAATCTGTATAGAGAAAAGACTCACAGAAGCTTCTATTTTGGTGTCCTTTTTAAAGCAGCTCCTTCTGCCCCCTCCCAAGAAAGGGAGGAGAGGCTGAGTAGTGTCCAGAGTGAGGGGGCTACAGCAGACCCAACACTCCTCTAAAGTCTCCAGTGGAGGACCAAGAACAGGGGTGATGTTGAAGAAGTGTCCAAGGGACAAACCAAAGCAGGAAAGGGGAGGGAGGGGGGTCCCAAGGATTTTGATTTTTTTTTTTTTTTTTTTTTTTGCAGAGGCCAGGCTCCAGGGAAGTGGACTGAGTCTGAAATGTAGGGCCCCCAGAGCCCAGGCTTCTGGTCCAATAGTCCCTGGCCTCTACAGAGCTGGGTCTATATAAAGCACATGTAGCAGAGACACCCAGCCTCCCTGGACAGAGGCCTCTCCTGATGCCCAGTATGACCTAGCCTCCCCTGGTGATAGGAGGTCAGTGACTACATGACCTTTGTTCCTGGGACTGATAGATTCTTGGGCTGGATCCCCTAGTCCTAAGGAATGGGGATAGCATTGGCACCTTCTGCTAAGGCTCTGGGGTCCTGGAGTAGATAGGGTAAGCTCAACGCAGGGCAGAAATTTGCAGGCTGCAAGAGTGCTGGAGGTCTGACTCTCTGACTCTGCCCCTGGGAGACCAAGTCCCTGGATAGGCTGTCAGTAGGCGACTGGCTATAAGCATCCTCATCTCAGAAGCTTCCTCTCACCAGAGACAGGATCTTGGCTTCTGGACCTGACCTGCTGAAAATGAAGAGGAGGGGTCACCCTGAGACCTGGGACCCTCTTTCTTCCCTCAGTGAGGACCAGTGACCCAGGAAGAGATACAACTTTTCTCTCTCCCACCCTGGGGGCTTCCAGCATCTGGTCTCTGTGACAACAGCTTTTCCACAGGTCATATCTCATTTGCATAATAACCCAAGCTCAGAAACCTCAGAGTAGGGGATGGGAGATAAGACAAGAGGACATCCATCACAGAGGTGGGTGGGTGAGGTGGGGAGGGCCCCACCTACCTTGCGGTTGCAGGCAGAGCAGCAGGGCAGAGGCTTCTCAAGGTGGCTCCTGGGCTCTGGCAAAGTTCTCCAGGTCTGAAGCAATGGGTGGGGGACAAATATTGTGACCATGGGCAGGAGTCCCTGGGGCAGGGTGGGGCAGGGTGGGGCCAGGGGCCTCAAGTTACCTGGGTGCTGAATGAAAAGGAGGGGGGCCCATCTGGAAGGAGGTAGAAGGCAAGAGCCCATCCTTCACTTCCCTCCCCATCTCACCCTGTGCCTCACTCACCCAGAGGCTGGGGCTCTCCAGTGGCTGCTGGGCCCAGCTCCATGGGGTGAATGCTGCTGGGGGGGCGGTCCCTGTTTGGGCCATCTTTGGGCCTGAGCAGCAGGGCAAGAGGACAGGAGATTGGAACAGCGGTCCTGAGCAGGCGTACCGGCCCGAGTTCTGCCATTGATGAGCCTCTACCCTTCCATGTCACTCCCTTCAGTTCCCTTCCTACTCCCTCCTGGGAGAGAGACCCCTGGGTTCCAGGCTCCAGTTCTGACTCCTGCCCTCCCAGAGCCACAGGCACTTCTCTCTGGCCCTGACATTTCTCTCAAGCTCTCTCATCACCCCAGCATCTTGACACCCCCCAGAGAGTGGCATCACTCAGGTTCCAAAGATGGGTGGACCTCCTCCCCAGTAGCAGCTGTACCTGTGCCCCTTGCCACTGGGGGCCCCTGCTGCCCTGGATGACTCCCAGCCATACTTAGCTGCCCTCGTCCCAGTGCCTCACCACTTCCCTTGCTATTTCTTGAAACAGTCTCTACTGTCCTCGAGACACTCTGCCGTAGTGATGGTGTGCAGTTGCCCCCCACCCTGCCCAGCCTCTTAGGACCCCTTATGCTGACACAGTAGATTCTGACTACCCTGTTCCTCCCCCACACGCCTGCAATCACTGCTCATCATGTCAAAGCCCTCTTGGAACCTGGGACCCGGCTGGTGACATGCCCCTCTCTGGGATGCCCTCTGCCCAATCTCCAGCCCAAACCCTGTCCTTTCCCGCAGCTTGTCCGGAGAACCCCTAAGGCCAGGCTGTGTCAGCTGTGCCATAGGATGCCTCCCTTGCCCAACACCCCAGTGAAGGGGCAGGCGTAGAGCAGCCATGCTTAGGTATTATGTGACCCTCCTGCCGGCTCATGGAGAACTGGATAAGGGGCAGGCCCTGGGCACAAGGGCAGCCAGCGATCCCTAAGCAGCTGTACGGAGTGGAAGGAGGTGCTGGGCATTTAGGGACTTGAAAGGTGTACAGAAGAGATTTAGGCAGAGGAAGTAGGAAAGGACTAAAGAGTCATGAGAGACTAGGAAAGTCTTGAAGGGCACAGTGGAGCGAGAAGTGCACGATGAACTGGTAGGTCAATGGCAGTCTAGGGTGAGGCAGCCCCCTGGCAGGAGAAAAAGAAGAGGCGGACAAGAGGGGCTGAACCACAGTCAAGGGGAGGGGTTGAAGGCCCCACGGGGATCTGCACCATCAGATCCACTGGGAGGCCACGGTAGCCTGCTCAAGGCTCCTTTCCACTGCCTCTACCCATCTCTGTGCAGCTGGGCACAAGGCTGAGGACCCCACCCCAGCCCCCCCAGGCCCAGCAGAGCTCTGCAGAGCAGGAACCACAGGAGTGGGCTCAGAGCATACCTGCTACAGGAGGGATCCCTCCTCAAGCCCCAGAGGCATTGCTGGAGACCGGATCTGGGCTGCCGGCAGCAGCACCAGGCCAGGCCAGCCCCGGGGAGTAGAGGCAGCAGGAAGCTAAGGATCACCGCCAGCAGGAAGGTCTTGTGGTCTGCAGACAATGGGGTAAGGCTGAGTCCTTAGCAGGTACACCACCCCAGTCCCTCCCCACTTGTCCCCCATGGACATACTTTCAGGCTGCATAGGACCACTGTCCACACTGCCACCAAATCCTGGTTGGTCACAGGAGGGTGGAGCCCAGCCCGGAGCACAGTGGCAGTTCCTGTTACTGTTGCAAACCTACAGGGAAGGAGAAGGAGGATCCCGTGGGATGAGGAACCTCAAGGCCACCCCCCCAATCACTTTTCTGGCCACTCACCCCATGACCATGGCAGGTTGTCAGGCATTGCTCCAGCTCCAAGAAGGTAGTGTTTTGGCAGCGCCTGTTCTGGCACACCTATGGGCAGTGTGTGCACTGGGCAGTGAGGGGGAGTGACGTTTAGGCCTGAAGGTCTCAAGCATTAGAGAGGGCCTGATGTGCAGGGCTCACCATTCTAGGTCCACATGGGGTGCCTGGCTCTACCAGGCCCAAGTCCAGCAGGTCCAGCTGGACACCGGGCAGCAAGAACACTCCCCTACAGGTCACCTCCTCCCTGCCTAGCCCAACAGAGGAGTCCACGGGCACCGTGTGTGGTGGGAGTGGGTGCTGCTCCCCTCCCAGGCACTGCAGCTTCCCGCACTGCGCATCCCTGGGGAGGAGAGTGCAGGGTGATCAAACATTGGGAAGTATCTTTGCCCTAACCTACCCAGCTTCCTCTCCCTCCCCTCCACTCCCCACCTCTGCGCACAAGGTACGAAGCCGCCCTTGCCGTCCTGGCCGCAGTTCCCGTGGGCGTCTCCCGCCGAGTTCACGATCTGGAAACAGACCTCTGGGGCTGGGCTGGAGCCTGAGGAAGCACGGGCGACACCGCGCTGGCTTCAGTCCCCGCCCCCGCCCCTCTTCTCTAGAGTAGAAAACAGCGCAGATCCCAGGATGGTGCGGGTGTTCCCGGGAGTCTCACCAGGCCCCCAGAGCTGCTGGCACTGCTCCTCGAGTGTAGGACACGCGCCGTCCCAGCAGTAGCCCCGGCCGCTGGCACAGGGCGAGCCGTCCAATAGGTAAATGTCCGGGGGGCAGTAGGGGGAGGCGCCGGTGCAGAACTCTGGGAGGTCACAGTCGCCCACAGCTCGGCGGCACGGCACGCCAGCCGGCTTCAGCTATGCAGGTGACCGGGTGGAGGGAGGGTGGCCGAGGCACAGAGGCAACGGACAGTGAGAGATCCACCCCGGTAGCGGTGGCGCGGTTCAGAAGCCGGAGGGCCAGGCGGGAGGCCGACGCCCCCGGGGCGGAGCAGAGCCCGCGCTCGCCGGGGAACCCGAGCGCGCCCCTCAGCCAAGGCCGACAGGCCTGCTCGCCAGCGCCCCCTAACCTCACCGCAGCCTCCCACGCCCTCACCAGGCAGCGCGCGCAGCAGTCCCCGTGGGTGCACTGGGCCCCCGCGCGCAGCGAGCAGTTGTGCGCGAGGCAGCAGGCGTCCTGGCATTCCTGGAGCCGAAAAGGGGTTGCGGGACCAGGTGAGGACGCCGCGCCCCACACCTCGGGGAGAGGGGGAGGGGGCGGGCGGGGCGCCACCCTCGGGCCCCGGGGACCGCGAGCGCGGACCCGACCTGGCTGGCGCCGCAGTCACACTCCTCGCCCTCCTCCACGAGGCCGTTCCCGCAGCGCGCCCGAGGCACTAGGAGCCTGGAGTCGGGCGCGTTGGCAAGGCACGCACCGCCCCCCTTGCGGAAGAAGGCGCGCAGCTGGCGTCGGCTGCAGGCGCTGAAGACGCGCGGGAACGGGTGCCTACGGGAGGGGAAGGGCGTCGGGCGCGCGGGGACCGCCACCTCGACCCCGGCCCGGCGCCCGCCCCCGCCCCCTCCCACCACTACCCGCTGTGCTTGGCCACCCAGCCCCTGGGTGCGCGGACACCGCCTAAGCGACAGGCGGCCCGGATCCCCTCGAGGCAGGGCCCCAAGAGGGCAAGTGACCTGCGCAAAGTCCCACTGCGAGCGGGCGGCGGGAGGCTGTGACGCCAGGACCAGGCTGCCCAGGAGGGCGAATCGCGACCTGGGAGCGGTGACTCCCGGGGTTGGAGAATCCTCGCTAGAATGTTCTGAAAGTAACCCCTGTACTTTTGGGAATCCACTTTTTCTGAGTTTCCTCCTTTTAAGCATCATGAAGAACTCTCGAGGGGGATATGATCCTATCCTCGTCTTGGGGAAGACGAAATGGAGGGATGAGCGTTTCTCCCAAAGACAGGCCCCCGAGGAAGGCCCCCGGGGCCAGCGAGCCTCCCCCACCCCCTCCCCCGACCGCCGCGGCGTCCTGGGTACCCGGTGGCCGCAGCCATCACGCAGCCGCCTTGCTCAGCCGCCGCCTCCACGCAGCAGCCGTCAGGGTCGTGGCTGAGGCCAAGGCTGTGACCTATCTCGTGGGCCATGGTGGCTGCTGCGCCAATGGGGAGCTCTGAGTGGTCCTGGGAGGGAGTGGGGATGGTCACTGCGGGGCCGCGGGGCCGCCTCACCCCCTCCTGTCCTGTCCGGGCTGGAGCTCACCGTGCTCACGCCTCCTGAGCTCTCGGCGCGACACATGCCCTCGATGGGCGCCAGGCCCACGGTGGCGCCCTGGAAGGCGCGGCCCCTGCAGACGGGATGCAGCGTGACCCGGCGGGCCAGGACTCTGGGCAGCCAGGCGGGGGACCCGCGTGGGCTCGGAGGCACCCACGTGAGCAACTGCGCGGAGTCGTGCGGCCGCCGTGCCCACAGCCCCCGGCGCCACTGCAGGAAGGCCCAGAGCGTGGCGTTCGCGTCCGGCGAGACGCGGCTCTGGTCCTGCTCCGTCCACACTTCCAGGCCGGTCAGTGCCACCTGAATGTCCAGAGTCCTGAGAATCTGTGGACGGGACATGGGGGAGGACAAGACGTGCCACCGTGCCCGTGCGCCTCTGTGGCAGTGCCCTCTCTTCTCTGCTCCGACCCCTGTCCTCATGTCCAGGCCTCCCACATCCCGCTAGGACTTGCCAGCCCATGTCAGAGTCACCCCCATTAGGGCTCTCTTCCTGCCCACCCCAACCTGGTCCACATAGTTGGCCACCTCCAGGAGGCGCTGTTTGGTGTGGTTCAAGTTCCGGTGCTGGGTTAAGAACTGGAAAGGCAGACAGACATAAGAGGGTGTGACAGGCTGCACTAGCCCCATCCCACCGCCAACCCCCTGGGGCCGCTGGCTCACCAGTGTGTGGTCAGCCACTATGTACAACTCCAGGAACTTCGGGCTCTTGCGGACCTCCCGCCTCTCCTGGGGAGAGGCAAGTGACCCTCAGTGGCAGGCTGCTGGGCTTGAGTCCTGACCACTAACCCCAATTCCCAGGAAGCACAAAGCTAACTTTAAAAATTGCTAGAATGTGTTTCTTCAGCCTCCAAATAAAAATATCAGGATCAGAGGCCCTGAACGGGGACTGTGTATTCCTCTCTCTTCCAATTTGGGGGGCTATGGATACTGCATTCCCATTCCCACCCCCTATCTGTGCCCCTGACCTTGATCTGAATGGCACGAGAAAGGCTGGCCATGTCCCCTTGGTTCCTGGCATCCCTGTGGCCACAGGCCCTTTTCCAGCTAAGCAGCTGCTGGGTCCGGAACATCTTGTGAGTGATGAAGTCCTCAGAGTCTCCAGCTGACCGTGGATGCACATAATAACTGGCATTGCAGCCCAGTGTAATCAGGCCTCTGGGGTGCAGAGGAGTGCAGAGGAGGGTGTGAGGGGACTGTCTCTCCAGCCCCAGGTCCAGCCCCCTCCCCCAGAACTTCTCACCTCATCCCAGAGCAGGTGCTGAAGACTACCCAGGAGTCAGGGAAGCCCCTCACGTGCCCATGGTAGTGGCAGTGGTCCTGGAGAGCAAGGGACCCAGCCCCAAAGCTCAGCCAGGGCTGAACTGGGAGGGGCCAGAGAGAGGGCATGGTGGGGGGCTGGCTCCTGCCTCTCCTTAAGAACAGGAGGAGAATGGGAAAGGGATGGTAGAAAGGTCTTCAGGAAGTTCACTCCCCAGCACCCCTTACCCTGTCCTCAGAGCCCATGAAGGTATCTCACCGTGTGGTTGGGGACCAGCACCACCGGCTGCCCATCTGGATTATAGTGGGTTTCTGTGTATCCTGGGGCCAGCAGCCTGCTGGGAGGGGGTGTTGCAAGAGTCACCTAATTCTGCCCACCTAATTCTTCCAGGATGTCCTCCAGCCCTCCTCCCTGAATGCTGATTGAATTGCTCAGTGAGTGAGGCACAGGGCACTGCAGAAGCACCCAAATGTATCCTAGGGAAGGGACAAGAGCCACTGTGTGTTGCCCAGGTCAGAAAAACCCTGGGCCAGAGGGAAAAAGGTGGAGGGCAAGAAGGAGCCTTGGCAATGGCGGAGCTGTGGGAAGTGGGAGTGTGGGAAGCACCCCAGAGGAGCAGGAATGGGGAAAGAGCTGCCGATCCTTGTGGGGCATGTGATAGGTGGCTGGGTCTACAGGTCTAGGGAGGGGCAGGAGGGAGGATTCAGGAGACACCAATGAGGAGGTGGGAGCCAGGGAAGTGCATCCCACCAATGAGGAGGTGGGAGCCAGGGAAGTGCAATGACCTCCACCTCCCCAAGTGGCCCTACCTTATGCTCAGCCTTGGCAGGCATCTGATCAACCCTCTCTCTTCTTTTTTCTTCCCTCCAAGATCCTTCAGGCCTTCTCTGGCCCTTAGACTCCATATATCTCCCCACCTATCCTTCAGTGATGCTCATCCCACTCTTCCAGAGAATCCCCACCTGCCCACAGCTGCTCCTGCCTGCCCACCTGCCCCATCCCCACTTTCTTCAGCCCCCACTCCAGTAATGATTCTACCTTCCTTCTCCATCTCTCCCTTCCCACCAAGGTGAATCAACCATGAGTCAATTTCTCTTCTGTAAAGAAAATCCTCGATCTCTATCTTGCCTTGACATCTTTACTGCCAGACCACTTCAGAGACCTTTGATGCCTGCTTTTCTACCTCCTAGTCTTTCCTCCACCTTCTCCAGCTTGGCTCCCCTATCCCCACACACACTCAGTTGGAAGAGTGGATGATGTGGTCACCCCCTTTCATGTGTGGGGACGTTGAACCCCAGAGGAACTATGATTAGATGTGGTGGAACTAGAGTCTGTTCCTGGTACATCTGGCTCCATGGGGGAGAAGTCAACATGTGTAGAGTGCTTGGAACAAGTGCCTTCAATGAAGCAAGCACTCAATGAATAATAGCAATTGGTAATTCCATCTGGATAGTTTTCAGACCCCATGCTCCATCTTGGACACCCACCCCACCCAGCCCTACTTTGCTTGCTCATTCACCAGCTCAGAATCTTTAGCTTTGCACCACCCTGGACACTCAACCTTAAAATGGTCTCTGTGATCTGGCCCTACAGGGACTCCCAAACTTGTTTCCGGCTGCTACCTTCCCTGCAGACGGAGACCCTCCAGGCAAGCCAGACAAATCGCTGCCTTCTGAATGTGTCTTGATTTGGTAGCCACGGCACCTTTGTCCCTGCTATCCTTCAGCCCAGAGCACTTACCCATCTTTGGAATCCATCTTGGATTATCTGTTCGTTCACTCAGCACACCCTGTGAGCACCCACTGAGTGATGCTCACTCATTTCTGGCAGGAAGCTAACAAGGTGCTCCTGGGGCTGGAATGAGGGGTGTGCCCCACAGCAGCCTACTTCAGCCTTGAGGGAGCCGGTCATGTGTTCGTATGACCCTTCCTGTCACCTCTGCCTCTGCCTCTAAGGCCCTGGCCCCCTCCAGCCTCGCTCACATGTTTCCCTCAGTCCCTGCCCCCAGCACTGATTCCCATCCACTCCACAGGCAGAGGCTGTACTTGGCTCCCAGCCTCCTCCCTGACCTGGTACTCACTGGTTCTTCTCCAGCTCCAGAAGGAGCTCCTGCCCTTTAGCCTCCACAGCCACCAGCCCTGTGTCTAGCTTCGAGACCTGGGCAAGAAGGAGAGCAGGGCTGAGGGGCCAGGTGGGATGTGGAGTTGGCAGGTGAGGGAGAGCACAGGAGGCTAGGAGCAGCAGGCTCCCCACCTGCCACGGAGCGTATGGGCAGGTGTGGGGGAGAGAACATGCAGACAAATACAGTCCCAGACTCAGGACGGTTTTGGTTCTGACGACAGCCATCTGACAGTGGCCTGCTGGGTGAACACTGCGTCCCCAAAGAGATGAGACAAGGGGTCCCAGAAAGTTTCCCTGCCTTACTCAAGGTTCCTGGGCCCTTCCTCTGGCACACCCTCCTGTTTCACAGCCAGAAAGCTTCCTCCAAGTGGGGAGGGGTTCTGAAGATGATGGCTGAGGGAGGTTGGGTCGGCGGGCTCGGTCCTTACAATGTCTTGTTTCTGCATCTTACTGCTCCCACTCCCCGTAGAATTCAGACTTTACTCCCTCCTCCTACAATTCTGGCAAACTGAAAATTTCCCTGGCCTCCTGCAGACCTGCCCCACACCTGCCTCCCTGAGCCCGTGAAATAAACATTAATCCCCCTTTCCAGACCAAGAGGAAAACATCTCAGCTAGACGGGGCCAACCCACCAGCCTCTCCTCCCGCGCTAGCCTCTCTGCCTCTCCCACCCTATGGGAATGCCCCATCTGCCCCGCCTTGTCCACTCTGCCTGGCTGGAGGCCCAGAGTTGGAGCTGGCCCAGGAGCGTGCTGGAGAGCTGTGTGTCTCCAGAACACTGGCCCTTCCCTTCTATCCCACCATGCATTGGGCGGGGCCCCAGGCCAAGGGGCTCAGATTCTTTGGGGGGGCCTTTTCTCTGCAGGTAAGGAGCAGACAGCTCCCCACCCCAGCCAAGAGACACCCCCTCACCACCACTAAGGCCTCAAGCATGAGCTCAGGTGGCCAGAACACCACTTACTTGGAGAAAGGTTTGCACCAAGCACAAACAGCAGCCCCAGATGGAAAGCCTCCTCCTACTTCAAACCCAGCCCAGGCTCCCCTCTTTCTCTCCTTCTGCAGCCCTGCTGTCCTTGCTTCCTGCCCTTTTGGTGACCCTGCTGCTCACTCTGCACCCCATCCCTAACGTGAAGTGTGGGTATTTCCTGCCTCTTGGACAGGACTCCCTGTCTCAACTCTGCTGTCCTCATCTTGGCAGGCTTCCTGGAGGCAGGCGAAAAAGCAAGGCCCTCTGGGATGTGCTTCCTCATCACAGCCCAGGCTGGCCTGGAAAGGAGGTCTACAGTCAGTGTGACCACAGCCTGTGCGCCCAGCCTTCCCCTCTGCTGGTGATGTCCAGGACAACCCACTTGGAGCTGGAGCCAGCACCATGCTTGACTACTTGAATGGGGGCCCCTGAGGGTCTGGGGGATGCAGTAAGGGTTCCAGGTTAAAAACTGCTGGGCCACTGGGGGCCTTCTAGCCTTCTCCATGGTGCTCTCCTGCCTTCCTCCCTGCTGGCTTGGACAGTGGGTTGTCCTCTAGCCTGAATATTCAGGATGAAGATGGCTCTCTAGATTTGGGGGACATTGGTCAATGATTAGAAGTCTTTCAGACCTAAATGGGCTTCTGGGGTCCCAGTCTCAGGCTGTGTGACCTTGGGCCCTTTCTGCAACCTCTCTGAGCTTCAGTTTGCCCCTCTGTGAAATGGGCCTCCTGGTTTGTAGCACAGGTGTGTGACGCATACAGCTGGGGACATGGTTATTCCGGAAGTGCATGATGGGTGGGTGTTGGCAGGAAGCTGAGTCAGAGCATCCTGGAAAAGAGAAATCAGGGGCACCTGGGGGCACTAGGAGAGGGACCAGTGCCCCCTGTCTGGAAGTGGATTCTGCATGAGCCAGGGAGGCTGAAGTTTTCCTGGAGGGCACCAAATATCCACAGGGTAACATGTTCTGCTAAACTTTGCAAAAAGGAGATATTTGGGGGTTTTCTTAAGAGGTCCCTGAAAAGTTTCAGGCCCCACAAATTCTGGCCCCACCTCTGCCTGGCAGGGTGGGGGTGGCCTGGATAATTCTGGGATGGAGGGAGCAGAGGGATGTGAGGGAAGAAGCCTGAAAATGACTTCCATGTGTGCAAGCTCATGTGATTGAGAGATCCCCCCACCCCCACCTGCCAGCCCTCCGGAAAAGGGGCCTAAAGGACCCCAGCCAAACTGCCATGCTGAAGTTTGGAGGAGGGGCCAAGGGGCTGGGAGACTCTGGGCCCCTGCAGAGGGAAGGGGAACCTGGCACTGACTGGCTCCTCCCAGGTGACCTTGCTTCGGATTTGTCCATCCAGGATCCAATGCAGGGTGACTGGCTCTCCAGGGTTGTTTCCTAGGGAAAGGACAGAGTAAAAGTTGAGGAACACAGGGGAGTGGGGATGAAGGAGGGAAGAGGTTGCAAGACACCAGCCAGGTGGGATGGGTGACTCCAATATTCAAAGGTGTAGCCTGGAGAAGGGTGGCCACCTATGGGGCACCCAGTGCTCTGGAACTGAGCAGCCACCAGGGAGGTGACGGGAGAGAGGTGAGCCTGGGAAGGATAGCTTAGCTAGGGAAAGTGGGAACCCTACGGACCTGGGGGAGGCTTGGGGGTCAGAGGTCGCAAAGAAGAACTCAAGGCCCCTAGCGCAGAAGGGAAAGAAGAGGAAAGGCAGCCTTGGGTATTTTTAGTCTGGATAGCAGATGCCTTTGGGGTGAGCGATCTGTGTAGAGAGGACGCCTGTGTCTTCTCGCCAAATGAGAAAAACAACAGCCAGATGTCTGAGGAGGCCCACCTTGCCCAGAGCTCCCCTTGGGGGCTTCATGCTGGAAGCAGGACTTCCAGGCACCCTAGGTCAGCAGCCCCTTCCCAGGGTTCTTCAAGGTGGAGAGAGGCCTGGGGGACAGAGCCTGTGTGCTCCCAGGCCGGGTATGCTTAGGGGGGCTCTGGAGGAGTACCAGAGCCAAGCATTACTCAGAAGGCTCTGGAATGCTCCCCTGGAATGCTCCCAGTCTCCCATCCCACAGTGGGTCCAGCAGCTCTCGCCACACCCGCCCTACAGGAGGCAGGCCCCAGGCAGCCCAGAGCCTGTAGGCAGCCCTCCCTGCCCTCTGACACAATCCCAAGGGAAGCAAGCCCAGCTCCCAGGACTGACAGCTCCCCAGCACCCACCCAGCCCTGACCCTAGGCTGAGATGGCTGACTTCGGAAGTGGCCCAGCTCCTGTCAGGCTACCCCAGCTCCTTTCTCTACCCCCATCTTCTCCCCCAAACCCCATCAACAAAGACCCAGAATAGCAGCCGCTCTAGGAGTCCTCTTCCTCCAGGAAGCCCTCCCTGTTTGGATGAGCAAGTTGCCACAGTGGGGGAGGGATTTGAGTAAATCTGAGAGGAGAGGGAAGTGGGGGGGGGGGCAACCAGTCCAGAGAGGACTTAACTGGGTGTGGAGAACTACCTCTTGCTGGCCCTAGGCCTCCCAGGTAGGGAGGGGAGGGTGTGCCTGTGTGTATGAGGGTTGGGGTTCTCTTCATGGCACCCCTGAGGAGGGAGAAGGAGACAGAGTTGGAGCTGTGATGATGAGGGTTAGGGAAACCAGGGGAGCCACTGTGGTGTTGGGGAGCACAGAGCCCCTCTCCACTCCTCCCAGGGGTCATGTCACTTCTCCTGACCCCAGGCTGAGGAGGAGAGGGCAGCCATCCCCAAAGGCATGAGGGCTGTCATCTCACCCTCTCCAGTAAGGCCCAGAACAGAACAGGTCTCCCTACTGGGTAACCCCAGCAGTGCTCTGGAACCCAGAGCCCCCAGGCTGCCCAGCCCACCTGGGGCATTCCTGCCTCCTCCCAGCTGTCCGCCCAGTCCCTCCATAGGCACTTCCTGTACAGGACTGAGGACTCGGTCAGTCCTCCTACTCACAGGGTTGTGGAGGTTATCCCAGGGCCCCTTCTGTCTGAAGCGCCCTTCTCTATCTTTCCTTTTTTTTTTTTTTTCTTCTCTATCCTTCCAAACAAGGCAACAATATCAACAACAACAGCACACACACACACACACACACACACACACACACACACTGTCCCAAGGCCCTGGGATACTGGATGAGGGCTGAGGGCTGAGGGTGAGTGTGTGCATGAGGGTAGAGGCCACAGCTGGTCCCCTAGTCTGAGGGCAAAGCAGAGAGACTCCAGGGAACCAATGGGCTGGATCTTAGGGATGGAGGTACAGGAAAGCCCACACTGATGGATGGGGTCTGGGGCTGGTCAGAGCACAGAATCCTGGCAGAGGGGTTTGGGGACTCCGGCAGCTGCTCGGAGGCGGCCCTCCCACTCCCCCCCACCCCCATGGCTTTGCCATTGCCACTGGGGCAGCTGCGCAGTGTCAGTCTGGGCCCCAAGGCCAGCCCAAGTACAGCTGAGAGTCCCTGGGCAAGTCCTACAGAGACCCTCTCCGGCCTCCCAGTCCCCGTGGGGTGGGGGGCGATGGGGGAGTGGGGGTGGTTCGGGCCCTCCATCCCCTGACAGCGACCCCGCCTGCTCCGCGGGGCGCCTCGCACTCACCTTGAAACGCCTGGGCCCCCCGCACCGGCAAAGGCAGCCTCAGGAACAGCAGCAGCAACAGCCGCGCCCGCGACCCTCGAGCTCTCGGAGACCCCCGGCCCATAGCTGTGCGCGCCTCGGCCTTCACGCGGCCGCTCCCGGCTCCGGCTCCGGCTCCGCCCGGGCTGGCTCCTGGCCGACCCACACCCAGAGCAGCCCGCCCGCCGCCTCCCGACCCCCCAGCGCCGCCCCGCACGGAGCCCCGCAGCCCGGCCGCCCGACCTCGTGCGCCCTCGGGGGGCCGCCGCGGCCGCCAAGGGTGGGAGCCGGCCCGCTGCATCCGTGCGGCCCCCGGGGACCCGCGCGCGCCGGCCGCCGGGTACGTCTCAGCGCCCTCTCCTCGTGGGGGCGGAGCGGGGGTGGAGTGGGGATGGGGATGGGGCGGGGCCCCTCGGAGGAGCCTTTGAGGGCCACGGGGGTGGGGGGGAGACCAGGGCTGGGGGCCACCTGCGGCTGCCCGGGTCTGCGCAGGGAGCGCCCCCTTCCGCGGTCTCCGGCGAGGACCTCTGCCCCGCCTGGCCCCCAGTCCTGCTCAGGGGGGCCCTGGCCAGGGCCCGGCGGGGGAGTGCCTCGGGCGGGGTCGGGCACCCGCGAGGGGCAGGTGCCGCGGCGTCTCGGGCTCGGTCCCCGGCAGGGGTGAGGCGGCCCAGGGGCGCGCGGGGGCGGGGGGCGGGGGTAGCGCTGGGCCCCCGCGGCGGCGGGAGCGAAGAGTTGCGCAAAGCCGCGGACTCCCAGACTGCGGGGGATACTTTCTTCTCTGGCAACATCTGTTTCTTCTTTTAAAGGTTTGTTTGTGTACTGAGTAGTTAAGTTCCGAGAGTAGCCAGGATTCTGATAGCGAGGGATGTTAACTTTTTTAAATGAAATTACTTAATTAATTAATTAATTAATTAATTGAGGGGGGTAGGTAAGTACGAGGGGGAGGGAGAGGGAGAGAGAATCTCAAGCGGACTCCGTGCTGACCGAGGAGCCTGGACTCAGCCTCACCACTGGACAGAGCGACCTCAGCTGAAACCAAGAGTTCCTTGCTCAACCAAATGAGCCACCCAGGCGCCCCAAGAGGGTTGTTAATTTTAGGCAAATCTACTTGTTTTTGAGAACAAGTGCGGTGGTCAAGTTAGGAAGAGTTCCTGCAGTGACGGAAACCTCTGTTAGTTTGATTCAAACATTAAAAATACAGTGAGATGTTAAGCGGTCAGCCCTGCCTTTTCTGCCCATCCTCTCAGCCCACATCCCCCAACCAACGCGAAGCCACTATCCTTAGCTTCTTGTGTAGGCTTTATTTTACGCACACAAGACAATACAGACCTATTTTTTTCTCTTAACACTTCTCTGCATAGCAGGCTAGGTGATGGGGACTTTTCTCTGCACTTTTTTCCTCCACTTACTACACTTTGCAGATCCTTCATATCAGTGCATTTAGAGTGGCCTTATGGTTGTTACTGTCATCCTATTACTTTGGGCTTTAGATAGAATTTACACAATAAAGTGCACCTGTTCTAAGTGTCCAGTTAGATGAATGTTATAAATTCATATGCCTCTGTAATCACTGCTGTAATCAAACCAAGTAAGAGTTTGTCCACACTCTGGGCAGTGAGCTAATAAAACTGACACTGAGCTTTTGCAGGGAAGAAGGATAGGCGATTTATTGGTATAGCACCACCCAAGGAGAATGGGAAGCTAATGCTCTAAAGTCCCAAACTCCTCAACAGCTTGCAAGTGAAAGTGTTTAAGTGCAAAATTGGGGGGCAGGGGTGTCCTGAGAAGGTGGGTACCTTTGACTGGAGGCCCATGAGGTCAGGTTAGCAGGTGTTCTGGTGCAACTTTGTCCAGTCCTCTGGGAAGTCTTTTTCATCTCAAGCAACTTGGAATCTGAAAAGTATATTTATTCTTTATGATAGATGTTTCATTAAGTACATCCAGTGATAATATCTTTAGGATAATGCTGATTAATTAAACTTGGAAGCTAGTGGGTTGAATTCCTGCAAGGTTCCTTGGCCTGTCTAACCCAGCTATGCCTGGAGACAATAGGACTCCTAGTGTCCATTCTTTCTGCACTGGTGAAGTGGATGCTGGCTTCAATTTCCATCGCCCCCAAAAAGTTCCCCTGTGTCTCTCCCCAGTCACTCTCTCCCACTCCCAGCCCCAGGAAACCACTGATGTGCTCTGTGTGTATACATGAGTTTTGCCTTTTCCAGAACTTCATATAAATGTTATCATAAAGCATGTACTCTTTTATGTCTGGCTTCCTCCTCTCTGTTTTTGAGATTCATTTACATCGTTTCGTGATCAGTAATTTGTTCTGTTGTAGTGCCAAGTATGTTCTGAGAGGAGCAGGGATTCTCTATTCTCCAGTTTGGCATTTGGGTTCTTTTCTGGTATGAGACTCTTCTACATACAGCTGCTATGAAGTTGCTGTGAAGTCTTTGTATGAATACATGTTTTCGTTTCTCATGTCTCCTTTGTTAAGACCTGGAAGTCGAATGGGTCACATGGCAAGGACATATTTAAGTTTTAAAGAAATTCTTCTCCAGAGGCACCTGGGTGGCTCAGTGGTTGAACATCTGCCTTTGGCTCAAGTTGTGATCACAGGGTCCTGGGATCGAGTCCCACACTGGGCTCGTTGCAGGGAGCCTGCTTCTCCCTCTGCCTATGTCTCTGCATTTCTCTGTGCGTCTCTTTGAATGAATGAATGAATGAATGCATAACAAATAAATCATCTTTTAAAAAAAGAAACTATTTTCCAAAGTGAATGCACCATGTTGCATTCCCACCAGCATTGTAGGAGAGTTCTAGTTCCTCTGCATCCTCACCAGCACTTAGTGTTGTCAGCCTTTTTGATCTTAGTTATTCTAGTGGGTGTGCATCCCACTGTTTTTCTATAGTTGAATGCTTCCACTTGTTCATATAGTCCCCTCTTGGGCATATAAATGGTTTCCAGCCCTTCCGCTACTTGCAAATCATGCGGTGATGGATAATTTTATACACAAACTCATCTGTGAGATAATTTCCTACAAATGGGTTTCCTGGGTCAAAAGATATGTATTTTTATGATTTAAGAGGATACACTTAAATTGCACTACAATTTGTGCAAATTATAGTTGCGCCAGTAACATCTAGAGTGCTTCTTTGCCCACAACCTTACCAACACAGTTCTCAAACCATGGTATGCTTCTCTGAAGGTGAAAGTGCAGTCTTATGTTTGCATTTCTCCTAGCAGTGAGCTTGGATAACTGTTCAAACATTTAAGAGCCATTTGTATTTCCTGTTACCTGAATTGCCCGTCCATAGCCACAGCTCATATTTCTATTGAGCTGTTGATCTTTCTTGTAACAACTTGAAGGAACTTTTTTATAAGGGAGATTCCTCTTTTGTCTGGAGTGTGAGCTGCAAATATTTCTCACAGTTTGTGAAATGCATTCAGCCTGTTGTGTGTGGCTTTAGGTTCAGTTGTTTTCATTGCTAATTAGCACCCAATTGTGTGAATATAACATTTTTTTCATTGATTCTACTGTTGCTGGACATTAGGGTGGTTCCTAGTTTTGAGATGTTAACAAAAAATGCTGCTGTGGCAGTGTTCACAATAGCCAAACTGTGGAAAGAGCCCAGATATCCATCGACAGATGAATGAATAAAGAAGATGTGGTGTTTATATACAATGGAATATTTCTCAGCCATAAAAAAAATGAAAGAGAAAGAAGGAGAAATCTTACCATTTGCAACGACCTGGATGGAACTAGAGGATATTATACTAAGCAAAATAAGTCAATCAGAGAAAGACAATTATCATATGATCTCACTCATGTAGAATTTAAGAAACGAAACAGAGGAGCATAGAGGAAGGGAGGAAAAAATAAAACAAGATGAAATCAGAGAGGGAGACACACGATCAGAGACTTTTAAGCATAGAAAACAAACTGAGGGTTGCTGGAGGGGTGGGGGATAGAGTAACTGGGTGATGGGCATTAAGGAGGGCACATGATAGAATGAGCACTGTATTTTTTTTTTTGAGCGCTGTATATTATACACAACTGATGAGTCACTGAACTCTACCTCTGAAACTAATAAAACACTATATGTTAATTAATTGAAATTAAATTAAATTAAATTTTTAAAAAACAAAATATAGAGCATTGCCACACAAAAAAAGTGCTGCTATAGACATTTATATGCATGTGGCCTCACCTTCCTGCCTTTGCCTGTCTTGCTCCCTTTACTGATTCCCCCTTGGAGCACAGCCTGACATCGCTTGCACATGAAACTTCATGCTGGGGAACCAGACCTAATATAGGCATAGACAGCTTTGGTCATGCTGGGGCTCCCATGTGGGCAAGGCTGGAGAGGCATCAACTCCTCCCTTTGTGGATGATGAAATGGGTTCACCACAGGTGCTGCTAGCAGCAGAGGCCACCCTCCCAGCACAGAATTCCCTGATCCAAGGGTTGGGGGTGGGTGGGCAGAGAGCAAGGCATTTTGTCACACCCTGGATCCATTTTGTGATCTTTTAGGGAGGATTTGGGGAAGAATCAGGGTGGACGAGACATCTAGGCTTCCATCTTGACCCAGGAGAACAAGAGATTCCAAAAAAAAAAAAAAAAAAAGGATCGTGAGGAAGGGGAAATGTTGGAGACATAGTCCTCACCATGGTAAAGGGGTCCTGAAGAGGAAGAACAGAGAGGCAGCTAAGAAAGCCCCAGAGATTAGGAAAGCAGGACAACACCAAATGTTCAGCCTGGAAGGACCTGGTGAAGACTTGGAGGTGGCTTGAGCCCTAAATAAGCTGGGCGTCAGGAAAGCAGAGCAGGCTCCCAGAGCAGCCAGACTCTGAACACCAGTGGGAGGCTACAGTGTGGGAGGCAGGGCCCAGTCCTCTGGGGGAGAAAATAGCAAACTGGTGAACTCCTCTTCCTACTGCAGATCTAGGCTTTGGTGCCTCTTTGTCAAGGGGGTCCTTTCTGACCCAACGCCTGGTCACTCTTCCCTGCATATACTTCTCCCTGCCCATTTCCTTGTCTCTCTTCCCCAGACCCTGAGCTCCATGGGGTCTGGGGCTGTCTTTGTTAACTGCCTGGCACAGGATCAGGCACCCAGACAGTGCTAATAAAAGATGAACATGTAGCCTAAGAGCCATGTGGGAATTGGAGCCATCCTTGCAAAGTGGACGCCTCCCCAATCCAGATGAGCTATGCCCAAATATATCTGAGGAATTTTCTGCAGAAATCTCAGAGCAACTATTTATTTGGCGGTTGCAGAAGAGAGGGTGGGGCCACTGAACCAAAGTTAAGGAAGATGGATCCTACAAGTAGCCACTGTGGGAAAGACGATTTCTTGAGTGGCTTGCTAGAATCATTCTCCAGAGGAACGTTGGAGAGTGTCCCGGGAAGAAGGCAAGCCAATGAGAGTTAAATCTTTGAAGTGCTCACGTAATGGGTGACGTTCACCATGTGTAAACAGGACTCCTTCTGAAGAGTGACCCACAACAGGGTGACTATAAACGTTTTCCTACAAGTCTCACAGTGAACGCAGCCCTTAATTCTTCTGTGTAAAATATCCTGGGGTGGAATGTCAGGGTCATAGGGCAGGAGTATTTTAGCTTTAATAGATTACGTCACAGTTTTCCAAACTCATCATGCATTCTATATGATTCTATTTTTTTTTAAGATTTTATTTATTTATTCATTAGAGACACAAAGAGAGACAGGCAGAGACAGGCAGAGGGAGAAGCAGGCTCCATGCAGGGAGCCCGACGTGGGACTCGATCTCGGGACTCCAGGATCACACCCTGGGCCGAAGGCAGGTGACAAACCACTGAGCCACCCAGGCTGCCCTATATGATTCTATTTATATAAAATTCAAGGGGCGCTTGGGTGGTTCATTCAGTTAAGTGTCTGTCTTCAGCTCAGGTCATGATCCTGGAGTTCCAGGGTCAAGCCCCACATTCTGTCAGGCTCCCTGCTCAGTGGGGAGTCTGCTTCTCCCTCCACCCCTCACTCTGATAGTGCTTTCTCTCTCTCAAATAAATAAATAAATAAAATCTATGAAATAAAATAATAAATAAATAAAATAAAATTCAAAAACAGGCCAATCAAATCTATGGTATTAGATATTAAAAGAGTAGTTAACTCAGGGAGGGGCTTGCAACTGGGAGAGTGCTCAAGGGACACTCTGGGGTGCTGGTGATGGTTTGTTTCTTGATCTGGGTGCTGGTTTCATTTTTTAGAAAGTCATTGAGTTGTATACTTACAATGTATGCAGTTTTCTGTATGCATGCCATATTGAATTAAAAGTCTATTTTAAAAAGTCTTGAGGGAGCAGCCCTAGTGGCGCAGCGGTTTAGCGCCGCCTGCAACCCGGGGTTTGATCCTGGAAACCCAGGATCGAGTCCCAGGTCAGGCTCCCTGCATGGAGTCTGCTTCTCCCTCTGTGTCTCCACGTCTCTCTCTCTCACTCTCTCTGAATAAATAAGTAAATAATCTTTAAAAAAATCATTTAAAAAAGTCTTGAGGGATGCCTGGGTAGCTCAGCAGTTAAGCACCTCCCTTCGGCTCAGGGTGTGATCCTGGGGTCCCGGGATCGAGTTCCACATCAGGCTCCCTGCGTGGGACCTGCTTCTCCCTCTGCCTGTGTCTCTGTCTCTCTCTGTGTATCTCTCATGAATAAATAAAATATTTTTTAAATAAAAATAAAAAATAAAATAAAAAAGTCTTGAGGTGCTGGACGTCTTCGTGGCTCAGTGGTTGAGCATCTATCTGCCTTTGGCTCCGGGGGTGATCCTGGGGTCCTGGGATCAAGTCTCTCGTGGAGGTCCCCCGCAGGGAGCCTGCTTCTCTCTCTGCCTATGTCTCTGCCTCTGTATGTGTGTGTGTCTCATGAATAAATAAAATCTTTAAAAAAAAAAAAGTCTTGAGGGCCTTGTACCTCTGGGGGTGGACACAACTAACCTCTCTGAGAACCTTCCAATCCCAGGTGGACCTATGCCTCCGTGGAGATGCACAGATGCAATCCTCCCCTCACCGTCTCTTCCCTGGACAGCCTAAAAACATCTGGCTGCATTTGGCTTGCTCTCTCTCTGTCCCACCTCTGGATTTAGTGCACACTTTCTACCCCCTCACTCTACAACAAATGCAGAAAATCAGTGCTTACTAAGACCTCATGTACTGCGTGCCAAGCAGGGTGTTGGTCATGTGGACAGAAGAGGTGAGCCACACCTAGAGCCTCAAGGAGCAGGAAGGAGCACAAATCTCTTGCGTGCAAGATAGTTTGCGGCACATGTCATGTCGTTTGCACTTGCTGGCCAGTTCCAGCAGGCAGTCTGCCAGAAGGAGCTGCATTCACATTTAGATCTTCTGTGTTCACAGGAGGCAGTTTGGGTTGCGAGAAGGAGACTCACTCCAGTCACGCCACAGAATGGCTGTTTATTGGAAGGACATGCCAGACAGGCTCCCAGGAAGAGTCTGGCAATCAGGCCCTACGAGAAATGGGACCTGGGACCAGGAAGCTGCTCACTGGCTGTGATTTCATGGAGCATACCTGGCCTCCCAATCTGTGAGCCTCTCTGACAACTCCTGGGTACTCTCCCAAATTCCAGGCAGGCTTTTTGCTCCTCCCATCATTTGCCACCAGGCTGGGATGGGAGTCACCAGGCCACCCAAGAACTAGCTCCTCTCAGGCACTGACTTCACAGGAGCAAGCTATTCCTTCTTTGTGACCCTCATTCCGCTTAACAGCCTCTGGCACACAAGCCCCCGAGGGAGAGGGAGGGGGCACACTTGATCACTGATGAGACCACCAAACCATCCTGATTTCCTCAGCCTTAATGTGTGAGAGAGACCACCTCCTCTGGGAAACCCAAGAACAGAATGACCAGAGACATGTCCTGGCTTTCAGTAGATGGGCACTAAAAATGTAGCCTGCTGGCAGCAACCTCACCAATGTCAGAAGTCTCAGGGTTGAGGCCACGGTTGGGAGTCCTTTGTAAATAGAATAAAAACTACATTTCCGAGAATCCTTTACAGCTTGGGGTGGCCACGTGACTCAAATCTAGCCAATGGGGAGTGACTGGAAATGACTGGTGAGTTGTGGATTGTGTCCACAATGGGAATCAGTATGCCTTCAACTTACATGGTTTCCACTTCTTGCTGGATGAAATGTAAACACAGGGGGGGCCAACCGTGAACCTCACAATCAAAGGTAACATTTCAGGGGTGGAGAAACATCAAATAGAAGGATCTCAAATTCTGACACCTTAAACTACTATAGCATACCCAAATTAGTATGGGAGAGAAAAATAAAATTCCCTCATGTTGAAGTTACTATATTTGGTCTCTTCTTAGAGCAGCCTAACTTCTACTCTAGCTAATACAGAGTGCTTTGACCAGCCTGTGAGGATGTAGGAAGCTCCTCTCCTTTTCTAATCCATCTAAGAAGTCCAGGGTGGACTTGGAGGAAGAAGATGTGAGGGGCAGTCCACTGGAAGATAGAGGAATCAGAAAAGGAAAGGAGAAATAGACAACATGGCCAGTTCATTTCTCCTCAGAGTCCCCCAGGGTCAGCACTCTCCTGGGTAAATTAGGATTCACTTCCACTTCTCACTGCCCATTTTTCTTGGCAAGGGGTTTGGAGCCAGGTCATAGAAAGTCAGATGATGTAGAGTTGTTTTCACAGAGGCAGTCGGGACTCAATGCTGCCTTGTTCACGAGGCCCAAGTCATCGGAGATTCTGGTGACCTCCTCCTCCTGAGGTTAGACAACACCACAGGTCAGTTCAGGGGCAGAGCATGGGACAAGGTCCCACATGTGACTGTATCAGGACTAATGAGCTTCCCACAGAGAAAATTCTGGTGACAGGATGACTCCGAGAGTGGTCATTGTCTGACCTCTAACTCTGGAGGGCAGTCTCCCCGACCCCAAACCTTGGGTAGAGGTCCCAAGAGGATTAGTGAGCATGTGCCTGGCTGGTAATGAAGCTATGAGCCCTGACCCACCAAATGGATGATCTGCAGAAGGGGACACATCACACGGAAGGGAAAACAGACTTTCACCCCTGCCCAGGTGGTGGGCAGACTCTGGAGTGGGGAAGAGAGAACCTGAAACACAGGTGGGTTCTCTGTTCCAAGATGTGTCTTGGGAGTGGCTACATTCAGAATGTCTGCCCCAGTTGCCCAGTCAGCAGGTCCCATAGAGAACCCAACAGTCACCCTGGCCTGCAGGATACCTAAAGAAGTGCCCCTGAGGCAAGCATGGGACTGATATGTACCCCATTCAGAATGTGGCTTCTCTATCTTTTCAGGGGCCCCTCTTTCTCTATATTCTCTATCCAATCTCCAGCTAGTCCCAGGGGCCATCCTATATATGAGAGCAGTCTCTAGGCGCCAGCCCCACACCGTGGGTTAGCCAGGCATTGTGTCTGCCTGCATCTACATGGTGGATGAATACCTGCATGGTTTCCTTCTGAGAAGTCATCTCCACCAAATTCTCACCCATGTTCAGTTTACGAAAATGCCTCCTGCAACAACAAGAGAGGACTCAGAGGGTCTCTCCCCTCCCTCTGCCTACCCCTGTCCCTTCCCGTGACCCCAAGTACTTAGCCCCAGACTGCTCACTGAATAGAGCAGTGAGGGCATTGGAGGAAGTGAGGTACCCTCTCTTTCTTCTTTCCTTCCCAGCTCTTTCTTTATACAGACAGAGTCCAGATAAAGAAAGAAGAAAACTATAGCAAGATGTATTTAAAGATGATTCTAGAAGCAATCCCAAATTTGGAGCAGTGGGAGGAAAAGGGATGGGCTAGGAAATACAGAACCCGTGCATCTGGTAGGAGTGACAGGAGGGGATATTGAGGGGAAGGTGGGGAAGATGAGGTGACTCCATCCACCCCCAGCTCTGAATTTACCTCCAGGTGTAGAAGGCTCCCAGGCCCAACAACAGGAAGAGGAGGCCCACTAGCAGCCCCAGAAACCAGACTAGCTTCTGGAACAGACTCAGGCGATACAAGGCTGAAACACAGGGGTGAGGCTCAGGAGGCAGCCAGGGCTCCAGGGGCCTCCAGTGCTCCCTCCCCTGGTGACTCCCCCAAGATGAAAACTATCTTAGTTTAGAAGCTTCCTCATGGGGCAGCCAGCGGGGCTCAGAGGTTTAGTGCCGCCTTCAGCCCAGGGCCTGATCCTGGAGTCCCAGGATCCAGTCCCAGGCTCCCTGCATGGAGCCTGCTTCTTCTTTTTTTTTTTTTTTTTTTTTTTTAAGATTTTATCTATTCATAGAGACACAGAGAGAGAGAGAGAGGCAGAGACACGGGGAGAGGGAGAAGCAGGCCCCATGCAGAGAGCCCAACGCGGAACTCGATCCCAGGTCTCCAGGATCACGCCCTGGGCTGCAGGAGGCGCTAAACCGCTGCACCACCGGGGCTGCCCATGGAGCCTGCTTCTCCCTCTGCCTGTGTCTCTGTCTCTCTCTGTCTCTCTCTCTCTCTGTGTCTCTCATAAATAAATAAATAAATAAATAAATAAATAAATATGAAAGAAAGCTGTAAAAAAAAAAAAGAAGCTTCCTCATGCAAAGGAGTTTCACGCAACAGGTCTAGACTAGTCAGACAAACTGATTATAGCAGAAGGGATTCAGAGATCTCAGAAGGAAGCCTCTGGACTCTTAAGCTGGGCATTTCTACATAGGGACCTGGGAGATGGACCCCCTCCCCACCACCTACCTCTGGTTCCGAAATAGGTAGAAGCGGATGCAGATCCCAGGGCATTGGAGGCAGAACACACATATTCCCCCTGGTCACTGGGCCTCAGCTCCTCCATGTCCACCCTCAGGGCATTGGCAGTGGCTGTGACATGGATGTGTGGCTCTGCAGGAGCACCCCAGGGCTGGCTAGAGGCCACCAGCCTACTGCCGAGGTGGAGGCTCAGGCTGGCTAGGGGCTCACTGTCCACACGGCAGTCCAGGATGCCCTGGATGCCACTGTCAGGCTCCACAAAGACCGTCATGGTGGGCGTCTTGGGAGGGTCTGTGGGAACACAGGGGGTAGGATGCTTGCAGAAAACCACCACAAATTCCTCCCTTCCCTGTACCCATGTAAGACGACTTTGCCACTTGTTGCATTAAGAGGTATTATCTAGTCCCCACTCCTTGATCTGTGACTTGCTTTGACCACTAGAAAGCAGAAGTGACATTATGTGGCTTCAGAGCTAGACCTCAAGGGGCCTCACAGCTTCTGCCCTCTTACAAATATAGTCATGTGGGAAACCCAGGCCAGCCTACTGGACCCATGCGGACCTAGCCAGCAGCCAGCCCCCACGGCCAGCCACAAGGATGAAACCATCCTAGACCATCTAGCTTCAGCTCAGCCGCTGGGCAACTGCAGCCACATGAGGCGAGGCCAGCCAAAGACCTGCCAGTGCAGCCCAGCCTGAATTTCTGACCCAGAGAATTGTAAGCAAATAAAACAGCTGCTGTTTTAAGGTATTTTAGGGACATCTGGTGGCTCAGCCAGTTAAGAATCTGCCTTCGGCTCAGGTCATGATCCCAGGGTCCTGGGATCGAGTCCTGCATTGGTCTCCCTGCTCAGTGAGGAGCCTGCTCTCCCTCTGTCCCACTCCTGCTAATGCTCTCTCTCGCTATGTCTCATTCTCTCTCTCTCAAATAAATAAATAAATAAAATCTTAAAAAAAAATAAGCTCTCTATTTTGGAGTGGCTTGCTATTGCAGCCACCACTGGCTGATACAGCATGGGGCATTGATGAGGCATGGAATAGGGCCCCAGGCACTCTGCGTGTAGCATCCTCTATACTCCTGTCTGACATTTTACCCATGAGGAAAGCAAGGCAGGTATGCACAAGGTCACAGTCAGCCAGCGGGAGCCTTCCAAGCCCGTACTCCACACCTGCAAAGTCTTTGCTCTTTGCAGACAGAAGAGGAGGAGGATTTGAGGTGGGCAGGTGAGGTGTGGATAGACTGAGGCAGGGTGTGGGGTGTCATACTCACATAGTACACGGAGCAGGATGGGAGCAGAGACACTGGCCCCACTGGGGAGCTCAGCCCGGCAGTGGTACAGCCCAGCTTGGGCACGGGCCACGTGGGCGAAGGCAAGGGTGGCCACAGGCTCCACGTCTAGCCGCTGGCCATTCCAGAACCAAGTGAAGGTGGAGTTGCCCGTGGGTGCAGGGCCACCAGGGAGCTGGCAGCTCAGATTCAGTGGTGCGCCCTCAGGCATGTCCAGCCCCGGCTCTGCCACCACACGCACACCTGTGGGCCGGGGCCAGGAGGTGGTCAGGGATCTGCAGGCTCTCGGAGCTGGAGTCCCTGAGTGGGATCTGGGCATCTGAGAGGTCTCTGTGCATTATGGGAAGGTCTGTTCTGATTTGGGTTCCCCCGGAGGTGAGACTGTCTCTCCCATAAGACTGAGATCTCTTGCACTGGGGACCTCTGAGACAAGGTGTGTATCTCTTAACAAGACAGGCTTTCTGATGGACAAGCCTGGGTTGGGTCCTGCTTTCAGATGGAATGCCCCCAAAGGTGGGACTCCACCTCATCCCTCACACAGCTCCCTAAAGGTAGGGCTGTGTCTCTCTTCCCACCCCATGCTTCCCCAGGGCAGGTCTGCCTTCACTCCAGATGGGTTCTGTGAGGGCAGGGTGCTGTCTCCCCTGCATCTGGGGGTACCCTTGGCACTGCTACAGCTCTACCCTTGTAGGGGGTTCCCCAAGGACAAGGGTTTCTTCCCTTCAGGCTGGCCAACCGCTTCCAGAGAGCTGTTCCTCTTCCATCATATGGGGCGAGGCTCCATCTACCCATTCTTGTAGGAGCTCCACCACTCATATAAACACATGGCATGGCCAGAGCCCCACTGAGCTTGAGCCCCTTCTCCTCCCTTTACCCACTCACCTTCTGCCTGCAGCTGACCCGTGGTGCTGACTGAGCCCAGGAAGTTGTGGGCTGTGCACACGTAGGTGTCCTTGTCACCTGAGGATGCATCTGGCACCTGCAGCCGCAGGGCATTGCGGGCCACCTGGACATAGCCTGTCCCCGATGCCAAGCCGTGGACCCCATGGCTGGTGGCCAACACTTTGCCATTGAGGGACAGGGCCAGCTCAGCAGGTGGCTCACTGTCCACAGTACACTGTAATACGGCCATGGGGCTGAGCCTCGAGTCCCGAAAGGATGACAGGATCACACCCTGAGGGGCATCTGGGGGCATGACAGGACACAGTTAGGGGCCTTGTTTGGCAACCCTGTGCCATCTACAGCCTATCTGCCTGGCAATGGTGAGGCTGAAGCCTCTGGACAGATGGTCACTTCCTAGAGGTGACACCTTGTGGGCAGATTCCCCCAGGCAGGGTTCACAGGGCCCTAGAGTCTCTCCTCTCCTCACCCATGTCCTTCTTTTCCCAGGTGCCCTTTCTGAGGTCCACTACAGTCCTGTGTCCACCCCCATGAAGGCCCAGAGGTGCCCTCCTCCAGCTCTCATCCTCAGCACCCCAGCCAAGGACCCCTACTCACAGTGGACTTGCAGGGCTATGGGCCGGGAGCTGCGAGTGCCCTGAGCATCCTGGACCTGGCAGGAGTAGGCACCTGCGTGAGCCCGTGTGGCTGCCGGGAACGAGAGAGAGGCGGCTGGCCCCTCCTGCAGCCAGCGGCTGTTGTGGTACCAGGTGTAGAGACAGGGCGGGCGGGCAACAGGGTCTTCACAGGTCACCGTGATGGGGGTTCCCTCGGGCACAGTGGCTGATGGAGCCAGGATCACCTGCACACCTGCACCAGGGAGATCAGGATCACCGAGGCCCAGCTGGACACCACAGCTGGTCCTTCCCCTCCTGGGCTTGGCCTGGGCCCTGTCTCACCCTCTAGCCGCAGATCCAGGGATGTATTGGCCTGGCCCAGTGGACTGTGGGCAGAGCAGCTGTAGAGACCCTCATCGCGAGGCCCAGGCTCCCACAACTCCAGGCGCAGGGTGTTGGGGACAGAAGCCGTGGTCGAGGAGGCCAGGAGGCGGCCAGCATGGCTGAGGGCCAGCTGAGCAGGTGGGCGGCTGTCCACAGTGCACAGTACCTGGGCCAGCCGTCCACCACGGCTCTCTAGGAGGTAGGTGAGGCGCAGGCTGCGGGGTGCATCTACAGGGATCCAAAGAAAAGCTCAGAGACCGCAGTCAGGAGGCCAGTTGGCAGGATTCAAAGCGGGAGGGCCCTGGCTCCCCATCCCAAGGGCCCCCAACTGCCCAATCGAGGGCTCTGCTCCTCTGCCCAGAGAGAACCTTTCCCTTCTGACCCCCAACTCAGTGCTCCCTGTCCTGAGCTTCATCACATGGATGGGGCTGAGTTCCTGGGTTGGACATCTGTGGGGCTCTGGCCATGCCCTTGATCCCCGTGGGCTGCTGTCATTCCTTTTTGCCCTATCCTGCATCCAACCAAACTCACAGAGGACATCCAGAGTGACAGGTCTGGAGAGGTGGGGTGCCTGGCCAGGCCTCACCACACCACAGCGGTAGGAGGCAGCATCCATGACTGTGACATTGGGCAGAAGGATGGAGAGGGCACCTGGGCGCTGCTGCCCATCACGGTACCAGGTGTAGGTGGGCTGGGTCAGGTTGGTGGTCCACACAAGGCAGGTCAGGTTCACCAGCTGCCCCTCCTGCACGATGGCCTTGGGCCACACATGCACACTCACAGCTGGGGAGAGGGAAAGACACGGGGTGTCTTTACTTCACTTTGTGAAGCTGTGTAAAGCAAGCCACTTGTCTCCATGAGGGAGGGAAGCCCTTTGCCTCTGGGAGGCACAGGCTGCCCACCTGCACAGGGGGCTCGAGGTCAAACTTGGGAAACAGCCCACTATCTCTCAGGTGGCCCCAAGCATGGTTCTGCAGGGCCCCGGAGTGCCTTGAGCCGGCCCGGACCCTGGTGGGGGGCACATGGGAGAACATGAACCTCCCTGCCCTGTGGTATTTTCTCCTTGAATACCTCCTACCTCCGCCACTTTCTGATTAGCTTTATCACTTGGACGTCGAGGCAATCATCTGTTTTTTAAAAAGGCTCTTTCATGAAAGCCAAGTCTGGAGTCTACTGCCCTTACAGGAAGCTGGGAATGGAGCAGTCCTGCTTAGCTCGCCTGCCCACCTGCCCGTGCCTCAGGCTTCCAGATGCTCTCCAGCCTCCTCTACTCTCTCTCTCTCTCTCTCTCTCTCTTTTAAAGACTTTATTTATTCATGAGATATACAGAGAGAGAGAGAGAGAGAGAGAGAGAGAGAAAGAGGCAGAGACACAGGCAGAGGGAGAAGCAGGCTCAGTGCAGGGAGCCCAACATGGGACTTGATCCCAGGTCTCCAGGATCATGCCCTGGGCCGAAGGCAGGCGCTAAACCACTGAGCCACCCGGGTTGCCCCTCCTCTCCTCTCTTAAAGGAGCCACCCATGCACACACTCACACTCTGACACTGACCCTGGGCATCGAAGGTGGCAGAGGCTGAGGCCTGGCCCAAGGTATTGTTGGCCTGGCAGGTGTAGACGCCCTCATCCTCCAACACTACATCATGGATCTCCAAGCGAAGTGTGTTGCGGGCCACAGTCACCTGCAGCCGGGGAGAGCTACTTGCAAGCTCCCCCACTCCTTGTAGGGTGGAGGCCATGAGGTGATCCCTGTGGAGCAGTCGTAGGTGAGCTGGAGGGTCACTCTTCACACGGCACAGGAGGAGGCCCAGTCGCCTGGGGCCTGTGTCCATCAGGGTGGTAAGCGTGGCCTGGCGAGGGGCATCTACAGGAGGCAGGGAGTGGCCAGGACACCTGGTTCCTCATCAGGTGCTCTCTTGTGGAGGCAGAGCCCAGGGCCAGAGCTCCCCCAACCCATCCTCCAGCGGTACCCTTGTTTCCTTCACCCTCCCCCCACCCCCAAGAAACACAGAAGGATGAGAGCTTACAGGACACGTGGAGGCTGACAGGAGCAGCCAGGCTCATGGTGGCTGAGCCTGGAGCCTGGGCTCGGCAATGGTAGGCCCCAGCCTGGCTCAAAGTAATGGCTGCAAAGCGTAGTGTGGCCGAGTTCGACTCTGGGAGGGGCTGGCCATCCTGATACCAGAGGTATGAAGTCCCCTCCAGGACCCCTGGGGGCACCTGGCAGCTCAAGACCACAGCCTGGCCCTCCCGGAGCTCAGGTGACGGGGACACCTGGACCCAGGCTTCTGTAGGGAGAAACCAAAGGCAGGTAAGAGCCCTCTGGCCCAGCACCCTCCCCCAGTCTGGGACTGTGGGTAGGTCCACACCAGGACTGCATGATCCCAATTCTATGTTCTGGAGCCACAACCCCTCTACCAGACCGCCAGCAAAGGTCCCACTTCAGCTCCATGCCTCCTCCTGTCCTGCTCCCAACTCCCCTGCACTGGGTTTCTCCTGGCCTTTAGCACCCACCACCTTGAGCAACAGATTTGTTCTGTCATTCATCTCTCACCTACCAGAAGGCCCAGCTTGCATGACCTCTAACCCTGTGCCAGGCACAGTGCCTGCACAAGTTTGCTCTTAACAAATGCTGGTTTGAGACGCCTGGATGACTCGTGGTTGAATGTCTGCCTTCAGCTCAGGTTGTGATCCCAGGATCCTGGGATGGAGTTCTGCATCAGGTTCCCCTTAGGGATCCTGCTTCTCCCTCTGCCTGTGTCTCTGACTCTCTTTCTCTGTCTCTCATGAATAAATAATTTTTAAAAAACACTGGTTTGGGACACCTGGGTGGCTCAGTGGTTGAGCGTCTGCCGTGGGCCCAGGGTGTGATCCTGGGATCTGAGATCGAGTCCCACATCGGGCTCCTTGCAGGGAGCCTGCTTCTTCCTTGGCCTGTGTCTCTGCCTCTCTCTCTGTGTGTGTCTCTCATGAATAAATAAATTTAAAAAAAATTTTTTAAATGCTGGTTTGACCCCATCAAGCCCTGAAATGGAAGGGGCTTGTGTAACATCGAGGGCCATTGTTCTGCTAGAGAACTGGACCCAGCATGGGTGACCCAGGGCTTGGAGGGGAAGTTAGCCACTGTGTGGTTTTGAGTCTTCTCCAGCTCAGCTCCGCACCCAGGCTCCAAGTCATGAGAGCCCAAGAACTGGGGACCAGGCAAAGGGCAATCCCGGCATCCCCTGGGTCCCAAGCAGGAAGAGACCAGGGTCGGGGAGTGAAAAGGAGGGATACTGGAGTGGTGAGAGCAAAGGCTGTGCCTGGAATCAGAACCAAATCAATCCAGAGCTAGCTGGTCATGTGACCATGAGCAAGCTTCTGAAACTGGCCCTCAATGTCTCTGCCAGTGAAACGGGTATGACACATAAGAAAAGACATATAGAACCAAGGCCCAAGGACAGTGTTCAAAAATTGATGTTTATCATTGTGGGAGAAAAAAAATGTGTTTTTCTTTGGCCTTTGCAGAATTATGGGTACTAACTTTCCCTTTTCTTGGCTTATTCACTTAGGCAGGATTTTTTTTTTTAAGATTTTATTTATTTATTCATGACACACACACACACACACACACACACACACGCACAGAGGCAGAGACACAGGCAGAGGGAGAAGCAGGCTCCAGGGAGCCCGACATGGGACTCAATCCCGGGTCTCCGGGATCACACCCCAGGCTGAAGGGGACGCTAAACCGCAAAGCCGCTGGGGCTGCCCTAAAATAAAATTTCTATAAAAATCCTACCTAGGGGGCAGCCCCGGTGGCTCAGCGGTTTATCGCCGCCTGCAGCCCAGATCCTGGAGACTCGGGATCGAGTCCCACATCCAGCTCCCTGGAGCCTGATTCTTCCTCTGCCTGTCTCTCTCTCTCTCTCTCTTTCTCCCTCATAAATAAATAAAAAACCTTTTTAAAAAAGGAAATTTTATGTTATAGAAATAAATTCTATGTATAGAATTTATATATATGTATGTATAAAGATTATGATACATTCTTTTTATATGTGTATATATTTCTATGTATACATATATGTGCATATTCACATTCACATACATGTATTACAGTATATGTATGCATAGTATACATATGTCTTCAGTTGTGTATGAAAATTCTTGTTATGTAACAGGATTATATTACTATAAAAGATGTCTCTGTAAGTGTTCCAACCAAACAAGGCACCCTATGCGATTGTCACTGCCTCCTAGTGGTTGCCACAGTGATTGCAGGTGAAAATATTCAGCTGAAGACAGAAGGCCTGCTGGCTAGCTAGAAACTCCCCTAATGATGACTGAAAAAGACACATTTCTATGCAAAGCCTGGCTAGAGTCGCCCCCCAGGGCATTTGGATCTATCACATCTTTAGAGAACTAACACTCACCTCGGACCTGAAAGAAGAGAGAGGTGTTGGTGGATCCGAGGACATTTGTGGCCTCACAGCGGTAGTTTCCAGAGTCCCCAAGGCTCAAGTCTCGGACTTCTAGCTGCAGGAAGTTGGCTGAGACTTTGACCTGGAGGCGGCCACGGAGGGAGAGCAGGGGCCCCAGGCTGGTGGCCAGGAGGCGCTCCTCATGGAACAGGGCCAGCTGGGCCAGAGGGCGACTGTCCACAGCGCAGATGAACACTACCATGTGACCCTGGCCCACGTCCAGGAGGGCTGACAGCTTTGGAGGGTCAGGGGGATCTGCAGACGGGAAGGGGTTCAGGCCACTCCCTGCCCCTCCCTCTCCCCACACACAGTCCAAGCCTGCTCTTCCCACCCCCCCCCCCACCTTGCTCCCTTCCCACTGACCACTCCTTCACCCTCGGAGTACCCAACCCTGTCCTGCACATCACCCACAGAGCACACTCAGGACCACTGGGGTGGAGAGCTGGGCCTCAGCCTCTGTGAGGATGCGGCAGGCATAGACGGCAGCATCTGTTCTGGCCACAGGCAGCAGTGTCACAGTCTCCAGGGGGCCCTGGGTCCACAGGGCCCCATTCCGGAACCAGGAGAAGTTGGCAGGGCCACTGGCTTCCCGGCTCACACTGCAAGTCAGGTTGGCTCCAGTGCCCTCCGGCAGCGTGTGTGATGGCGTGATGACCAGGGTGGTGGCTGGAGAGCAGCCAACACAGGCCACCTGAGACAGGCCTCGCCTTGACTGCTTCCCCCCTGGAGTCAGGGTTCAGCCCCCCAGCCTGGAGAAGACAGGAAGGAGAACCCCTAGGGTGCCCATGGGGCAGGGGAGAAAAGCCAACTCCCACTGCCCAATGGGGGTGGTTTCACCTGATAGACCCGCCTTGGAGTGGGAGGGTTGCAGGGACCCACATACCAGCCCCTGACCCTGAGCCACCCATTCCCTGTGCTGACTCACCCTGGGCATCGAAGTTTGCAGAGGCAGAGGTGTTGCCCAGGGCATTGCTGGCCTCACACAGGTACACACCCTCATCCTCCAGCACCGGCTCACCAATTTCCAGACGCAGCAGGTTGGGGGCTCTGGTAACCTTTAGCCGCTGGGAACAGCCCCCACAGCCCAATGGCAGGGAAGAGGCCACAACATGGTCCCTGTGGAGTAGCCGCAGCTGGGCTGGGGGGTTGCTGTCCACACGGCACAAGAGTAGCCCTTGACGTCTAGCCCTAATTCCTGAGGCATTGGGGTCCAGCTGAGCAGTGAACGTGGGCTGGCGTGGGGCATCTGTAGGGAGAAAGATCATACGTATTCATTCCATGGCCTCCACCAGGGTTCTCCAGGTCCACTCAAAGCACAGTAAACAAGGGCATGTACTCAGAGTTGCCATACACAGCTGTGTAGATTGTGCACTGCACAAGGACAACCAAACCAAAGTAAGAATTAGCCCATGCCCCTCATGCTAAGGTGTGCTCTAGTGCTATTTTGAGTCTTCAGAGGAAGGAATGCCATTTTCTATTTTGGACAAGGGCATCATGTGGGCTAGCATAACATGCATAAGGTCGTATGCTTCTGACACACTGAGTGTTGGCCCCTTAAGCTAATATGGAGAGCCACTCTTGACAGGACACAGACCCTGTGCTGAGAGGTTCTGCCTTTGTGGTTATGGAAGCCTGTGAGGGCACAGCCTATGGGTGAGCACATATATATCAAAGTATGGTGCCTAGGGCTCAGTCAAGACAACACCACATGGACATGTGGTGTCCATGATGCATCTGAGGCTAGAAGCAGAGGGCACTACAGGGGCTGGGGCTGAGGCTGAGGGAGGGGACATGGGGAGGTAGAGAAAGCTCCAGCCTTGTTCCCCACATTTCAGTCCTGGGCAGACAGCTGCATGGCACCCAGACCTGTAGCTGCCTTCCTGATCTAGACCCCAGGGCAGGGCAGTGTCAGGAGGGCCTGAGGGATGTCGTGGCTGGTGGGCTCCAGTGGGTTGACCCTCCCCACGGCTAGCAGGGGCTGGTGGGAAGACTGCTCACAGAGCACGGTGAGGATGGCAGGTGAGGAGGGGCCACTGGCAGTGTGGCCATCCTCGGCCTGACAGTGGTAAGAGCCGGCGTCGGTGCTGGAGGCCGCCGGGAGCTGAAGGCTGCTGCGGGGCCCCTGGTGAAGCAGAGCTCCGTTCCGGTACCAAGAGAAGCGGATGTCAGGCGTCAGGCTGAGACCACTCCTGCAGCTCAGTGTCACTCCTTGTCCTTCTACCACCTCTGCTGCGGGGCTGATGAGAAGGTGGGCCACTGGCAGAAGAGGGAGTGAAGGAGGCTCAGGTCCCCTGCACACCGGCAGCTCTGTGCCACCGACTGCAGGAAGACCTCCAGGGTTCTCCTCTCCCCCACATGACTGCAGGTAGGTCTGGACTTCATGGTATCAGCTCCATGAACCTCTTGATAATCAGGAGGGTGTGTCCTTGAAAGCCAATTCTGATCTGTTGGTAGTAGCTGGCTGCAGCATGGTTGAGAAGGATTGTGAGCCAGAGCCCCGGCTTACATCAAAAACCTGGCCTGGTTGATGAGCTCTGTCTGCCATAGCCTCAGAAGGAGGGAACGGCAGTGTATACACTAAGATGTGGACAATCGTGCTTTTCTATTTTTCCTTCTGCATCTGACTCTTAGCCTGCCCCAAACATTTGATAAATAAAAAGCAAATGGATATGAAGGACCCTTCAAGTTCAGAGTCAGAATGTGCACGAAAGGAATAATGCAACCTGCCGTGTTTCCTTTTTGCCTTGACTTCTGGAACCTCCCAGGTTGGGATGACTGAATAGCCCAGATCTTTGATGTGATTAAAAATATATATATATATATATATATATATATATATATATATAATATATATAATCAATATATATAATATATATATATATAATCAACCAGCGTGTTCGTCCCATCAGCTAAGTCCTTGGGACTCCCAGGAGGAAGGCCAGAGCAAGCCTTCTTCTCCTGCCCTTCACCAGCACTACCCCACACCCCCGCCCCATGCCTGTCTTACCTTTAGCATGGAAGCCCAGGGTAGAGGATGAATTCCCAAGGGAGTTGGTGGCGGAGCATGTATATTCCCCACTGTCAGCTGGCCCCAGGTTTCGGATCTCCAGATTCAGGGAGTTAGGAGTGGAGAAGACACTGAAGCGTGAGCTGTGGTCACCCTCCCCTTGGGTGGAGGCCAGGACAAGGCCATTGTGTGACAGCACCAGGGTGGCCAGGGGCTCGCTGACCACCGAGCAATGAAAGATGCCAACTAGCCCCTCCTGTGTCTCCAGGAAGGCAGTTAGATCCGGGGTAAGGGGTGGGTCTGTGTGGAGATGAGGAAATGACATTCACCTTCAGACAGGAGCAATCCCGAATCCCCTTTTAATAGGCTATGATCCTGCACTTCATTTGTCCCACAAGGCTCTGCAAAGGGAGCAACTCCACAGATCCTGAGTGACTGTTGAATACACTTTTGTCCCTGGGTTGGGCAAATCACTTTGTCTTCTCAACCAGTAGTTGTGGCAACCCTGTGAGTGGGGGGTCAGGGTCCCTACTTTAAAGATGAGAAAACTGAGGCACATGGGTGGCTCAGTGGTTGAGCGTCTTCCTTTGGCTCGGGTTGTGATCCCGGAGTCCTGGGATTGAGTCCTGCATCAGGGTCCCTGCAGGGGACCTGCTTCTCCCTCTGCCTATGTCTTTGCCTCTCTCTGAGTCTCTCATGAATAAATAAATAAAATTTAAAACAAAATAAAGATGAGGAACCTGGTGAGGCACCTGGCAGTGGACAGTACCTCATCTAAGTGATCAAGGTGAATAACTACCAGCAATGGGACAGACCGACATCATGGGCCTCCTGATGGGATGTAGCAAGACAGATACAGCATCACAGCCATGGTGTTGCTGCCCGGGTGCAGAGGCTCAGTCTACTCAGTTCAGACAAATGTAAACCAAGGGACACCCACACAACTGGCCTGTGCTCTTTAAGTTTCACAAGAAATACAAGGAAAGGGGTGCCTGGTAGACTCAGTTAAGTATCTGCTTTCAGCTCAGGTCATGATCTCAGGGTCCCAGGATCCAGCCCCATGTTGGGCTTCCCGCTCAGCAGGGAGTCTGCTTCTCCCTCTCCCTCTGCCATCCCCCCCACTCGTGTGCTCTGTCTCTCTTAAATAAGTAAATAAAAAGCTATTTTAAAAAGATAAAGAAAGAATGAGAGATGGTCTCAGATTAAAGAAAAATAAAGAGATGTGACAACTGAATGTAATGCAGGGTCCTGGTTTTGGCTCAGGTCATGGTCTCACTGTTGTGGGATGGAGTCTGCATTGGCTCCATGCTCAGGGCAAGTCTGCTTCAGATACTCTCTCTCTCTCTCTCTCCCTTCCTGGTCGCTCATGCCCTCTCTCTCCCAAATGAATAAATACAGTCTTTAAAAAAAAAAAAGAATACCTCTGTATGATTCCAACTATTTGATTCTGGAAGAGGCAAATTTTTTTTTGCCTGTGGTTGCCAGGCACTCAACAGATAAATAGGTGGAGGACAGGGGATTTTTATGTCAGTGAAACTATTCTGTACGGTACTGTAATGATGAATACAGTGTTGGTTCAGTAATTGCAACAAACATGACACTAATCCAAGATGTCAATATAGGGAAAACTTTGCAAGGAAAGGATACATGGGAACTCTATACTATCTGCTCAACATTTTTGTAAATTTAAAACTATTTTTAGGGCACCCTGGGTGGCTCAGCGGTTTAGCGCCGCGTTCAGCCCAGGGTGTGATCCTCGAGACCCAGGATCGGGTCCCACGTTGGGCTCCCTGCATGGAGCCTGCTTCTCCCTCTGCCTGTGTCTCTGCCTCTCTCTGTCTCTGTCTCTGTCTCTCTCTCTTTCTGTGTGTGTCTCATGAATAAATAAATAAAATCTTTTAAAAATAAAAAAATAAAACTATTTTTAAAAATAAAATCTACTGGGGGGCTCCTGGGGCGTTCAGTCAGTTAAGTGTCCAATTCTTTTTTTTTTTAAAGACTTTTATTTATTTATTCATGAGAGACATACACACACACAGAGGCAGAGACACAGGCAGAGGGAGACCAAGAATTCAACTCAAATCATGATCTCAGTCAGGGTCATGAGACCAAGCCCACTCTGAGGCCAGGTGTGGACCTGCTTAAGATTGTCTCTCTCCTTCTCCCTCTGACCCTCATACCCCTGGTGCTCTCTCTCTCTCTCTCTCTCTCTCTCTCTCTCTCTCAAAAATAAAATAGAAAAAGCAAATGTACCAAACTCTTAACAAATGGGGAATCTAGGTTAAAGGTATGGGCAATTCTTTGTATTCTCCTGGCAACTTTTTGTAAGCTTAACTTGTTCAACGTGAAAAGTATTCTAAAATAGGAGAAAATTGAAGCCTGGGGAGGTCAAAGCTTGCCTATATATGCAGAGCAAAGATGTGAACTCAGAGCCAACCAAGCCCAGGACCCTAACCCTCTTGTGGGGTCCCCACCCTCCAACCAGGCCCTGGCAGTGTCCAGTGCCACCCTGCCCTGGGCACTTACAGCTGACCACCACGCTGACAGGGCCGGAGCGCTCTCTGCCATAGGCATTATGCACCTCACAGAAGTAGAAGCCAGTATCGGCCCTGGTGGTTGAGTGCAGCTGCAGAATGTGGCTATGGGCATCCTCCAGCAAGACGTGGTTCTTGTACCAGCTATAGCGCAGCTCACTGGGTGCTTCTTTGGGCAAGTTGCAGGTCAGTGTCACCGTCTGGTTCTCTACGATAGGGCCTGCTGGGCTCACTTGGACCTCAGCCACTGTGGGGGCAGCAGAAGGTATGCTGGGGAACACCCAACTGACTCCCCATGCACTGGGGTTGTAGCCAATCAGCCTAATCCCTGCATGTTCTGTATCAGACCCCTTCTGCAGCAGAGGCTTCTGGATGGGTGCTATATCTCTTTGTTCTGTTTACTGGGATTCTTGTGACGTCCCACCCTGCCAGGGACTGAGGCAGAGCTAGGACTCGATACCCACATCCCAGGAGGTAACTTGGCCTGGCTCTCTTCAGCAACAGTGGCCAGGACCCCTCCCCACCCTCTGGTCAAGACCCAGGCTCATGCAGGACTCACTGAAGATGTGGAGGCTGATGGGGGGTGAGACTGAGGAGCCCACGGCATTTCCAGCTTTGCAGGTGTAGTTACCAGCATCGTCCAGGGTTGCCTGGGACAACTTCAGCATACGACCCTGGACTTGGAGCTGCGTCCCATCCTTGGTCCACTGCACAAAACTGACCTCAGGGTAGCTGCTGTTCACCTGGCAGGTGAGTATGACCAGATCACCTGGAAGGATGTTCCGCCCTGAGGGGCTGAGAAGGATCTCCACGCCCTTAGGGGCATCTGTAAGACAAGATGGCGGCATCAGGTGAGGGGCCCAGGGAGGGCAGTGGTGGCGCTTCTCACCTCTTTCAACACTCTGCCTAACGAAGCCTGCCCAGATAATCATTAGGCCTTTCACTTCCCCGTCAAGGCAGGCGCTGCCCCCCACCTCGTGAGGAGGTCTTGATTCCTTCCTTCTCCACTGAGGGCCTGACGATGCAGTGCTTGGCCTAGCGTCCAGCCTACATTGGCTTCTATGGCTTTCTGCTTCATGACACTGTCCACTGCCCTCAATTCTATTTGGGTATCGTGAACACCATAGTGCCTGCTTAGGTGGCCTGTAGTAGCTGTTGGCAGGGAACAAAACACTTCATGGAAGGGGCCAAAGGCAGAGTCCAGAGAGCTCTGAGAATGGTTAACCCATTCATAAGGAGGGTGCCAACAGGGCACCTGGGTGGCTCAGTTGGTGACATGTCTGCCTTCGGCTCAGGTCATGATCCCAGGGTCCTGGGATTGAGTCCCATATAGGGTTCCTGGCTCAGCAGGGAGCCTGCTTCTCCCTCTTCCCTCTGCTCATACTCTCTCTCTTGCTATCTCTTTCTCTCAAATAAATAAATAAAAATTTTTAAAAAAGAAGGTCCCAACCATACAAAACAACTGCATTTCTATAAATCTTGTTCTGAAATGTAAATATGCTAATAAAAGCTAATATTTTCAAGTGCTTAATCCAGGTAAATATGAAGATAACAGAAGCTAATATTTTAGAGCACTCCATATGTGCCAAGCAGTCCTTCAATTTCCATAACAGTTTCTTGAGATCTAGGAGTCTGCTTAGTAGAGGAAGACATAGAGGCTCTGAGGGGCAGGTAATTCACCCAGTTTGCTCAGCTAAGTGGTGGATCCAGGCAGCCTGAGGTCTGTGAATAGCAGTGGTTCTAGAACAGGCTTTCATGTTTTACTGTGAGGGGAAGACTCAGAATCAAGTAGAAACTCAGGTTTTCTTCCACCATCTCTTTGCCATGTCCAGGTGATACCCTGATCACTGTGAGCAGCCTTAGGCAGGGAAGGGATGAACCCTCCTTACCACCCCCCAGCACCCTCCAGAGCTGTATTAAATCTCAGAGGCCTCACTGTATGAGCCCCCAATTCTCCGGCTCTCTGTGTCTCCTTATCTCTGCCCAACCTGGCCTCAGGGACAAGAGATAGAAGGGAGCCTTCAGCCGTGGGTCTTAGGGCTTTGCAGTGTCTCTCCCCCTGCTTGACCCTGGAGGTCCAACTGTGCCTGACTTTTTTTCGGGGTCGAGGCGAGGGCTGGAGAAGAGACTGGTTTCCACTGGGGAAGCCACAGATGTGTGCTTGGTGCCAAGGGTATGGCCCCCAGCACACTCACACTGCACTTGGAGGTGAATCTTGCCCTGAGTCCTCTGCTTGGCCACTGAGAGTTCGCACTGTAGGGTCCGGCCGTGGTCCTGCCAGGACAGGGCCATATGGAGGGTCCCCAGGTGGCTGATGCCCATGGGCTTGAGATTCTGGAAGCTGGAGGTGACCGAGCGTGAGGGGTCCTGGCCTTGCCACTGCAGGCTGATGTGCTCCTCCGGGCAGGCGTAGGGAGTGGAGCAGTTGAAGTAGGCCTCTGTGCCTTCATGAAGCTCTGCCGCCGAGGCAATGGTGGGTGTCTCGGGCGTCTCTGGGGACAAAGACCAGAGACTTAGGACTCCCCTTCACCACACGTGAGGTCTCTTGCCCTAGAAAGCCCAGCTGAGGGGCAGGACCTGGGCAGAGTCCCTCAAGAGGAAGGAGAGGCCGCTCCCTACCCCCAGCCCCACATAGGATAAATGCAAAGGGGCTGCAGGGGTTGGGCTTAGGATTGGGGCTCTGAGCCCATGGGGCCAGAAGCAGCTTGGGAGACCCTTCCAGCCAGGAGCCAGGTCGCTCTGCCCTCACCTGTCACAGTAACCACAGTGCCTTTAACATCAGACCAGCTGTTGACATCACTGATCTCAAAACGGAAGTTGTAGGAGCCCGAATCCTCAGGCCGCAGGTCCTTCAGCAGCAGGGTACACATCTTGTGCTCCATGTGCCCCAGGAACTGGGCACGGCCATGAAACTGTGCCTCCACCAGCTTGGGGTTCTCCGAATGGCTCACCACCTGCCGGTTGCCCGAGTAGTCGTAGTACCAGATGGCTGTGATGCCATTGGTCACTTTCACGTCAGCCGGGAAACTGAAGACACAGGGGATGATGAGGCAGGACCCCTTCACGCCCTTCACATCCTGGGGACTGGAGACACCCCATGAGGCCAGGCCTGCAGGTGAGGCAAGACAGAGAGGAGAGTGGTGAAGACCTGGTGTCACTGCAAAGCCCTCAGGTCTGCTCTGCCTCCAACAATGTGCACCTGGAGCAGCCTGCCCACCCCCCCATCCCCCGCCCCAGCCACTGCTGCCCTGAGCTGTCCTTCATTCTGTGGACAGACCTGTGACGAGGCCCAGTGCCGTCTGTCAGGGGCCAACGGAGGGCTGGACGCCCCAGGGCCAGGCCCCGTGGCATGGGCAAGGTCAATGCAGCTCACCTGCCGAGATAAATGAGACCAACTGGAGAAGCTGGAGCAGGAAGTCCATAGCAGGTTTGACACTGGCTCTGGTGCCTAAGGAGGAGATATACACTGTGCTGGCTGGGCACACAAGGGCACCCTAGAGCACCTCAGCCTCACAGTCTGCTGAGAGTCCAGCTCTGTGCCCCCAGCATGCTATGACAGTTGACCCTGTGGAAGGGCAGGGCTGCCAAGGACTCTAGGGCAGCCAACAGCAGGGAGTCAGGAGCCCATGTTCCTGGCTCGGACTGCACCCCAGAATACCTTCACCCAGTGGCATGCCTCAGAAAACCCTCTGTGTGTCCCTCAGCCCCACCCCAAGTTCTGCTTTCCCAGCCCCTCGAGGGCACTCCTCCAAAGCAGATGAGCAGCTGTTTCTCCCTTTCCTCTCACTTCCCTACCTCTTCCCCACCACTCAAGCCAACAGGAACTAGCTAGGAGCCCAGAGAGGCCCAGTGACTCACTCCAAGGCACCCTGCAAGAATGAGGGTTTAAAACTTGTCTCCTGACCATAAGCCTTACCAGCTGTAGGCCACAATGGGACTGAATTCTTACCAAAGTGCTGCCTTTAAGCACTTACTTCCATCCCTGAAAGGTCCTCCTTCCGACTCTCACTTCTGCCCCCATTCCCTACTCCCCACATACACAGCCTATGGCTAGTCCCATAGACTTTCCAACTGAGCAGCTCTGCCCCCACCACAAATAATCTTTGCCTGCTGAACCCTCTTTATTCACTCTTAAGAGGCAGCTGAAACTTCCCCTGTGGGGTCCCTGTAGTCACCCCACAGGCATCTCTGTGCTCGCCTGGACCTTGGCAGTTTGTGATCCCCATTTCTCAGGAGTGGGGACTGAGGACACATGCCCTGAGGCAGTGCAGAGCCCCCCAAGCCTTGCAATTGTGAACAAGAGAGGAGTGTGATCCTTGAGGGCCTGGGGTTGGTGGCAGGGAAAGTCTGGGCAGGGGACACAAGCCCTGCACAACATGTATCCCACAAACATGAATTAAATGCCTACTGTATACCATATATAAGAAGGTGAGTTTCTCGGGATCCCTGGGTGGCTCAGTGGTTAAGCACCTGCCTTTGGCCCAGGGCATGATCCTGGAGACACGGGATCAAGTCCCGCATTGGGCTCCCTGCATGAAGCCTGCTTATCTCTCTCTGCCTGTGTCTCTGCCTCTCTCTCTCTCTCTCTCTCTCTCTCATGAATAAATTTTTTAAAATCTTAAAAAAAGAAAGTGAATTTCTGCCTTTGAGTGGCCCTCCTGGAGATGAGGCCCTAAGGGGTGCCACATATATGAATCTGGGGGGGAGGAATGCCAGAAATACATTTAACTTAAAGTATAAAACCACTAGAAGAAAACATGGGTGACAATCTCCTTGCCCTAAGACCAGGTAATGATTTCTGAGGTATGACACCAAAAGCATAAGCAACAAAAGAAAAAAAATTAGATAAATTGGACTTCATAAAAATTTAAAACTTTTGTACACATCAAAGGACACTACCAAGAGAGTGAAAAGAGAACCCACAGAATGGAAGAAAACATTTGCAAATTATCTATTTGAAAGGGGTTGATATCTAGAATATATAAAGAACTCCTACAACTCAACAAGAACAACAACAAAACCCCAAACAACCCAAATTCAACAAATGGCGTAAGAACTTCAATACACACTTCTCCAAAGATGATATACAAGTAGCCAATAAGCCCATAAAAAGATGTTCAACATCATTAGTCAATAGGGAAATACAAATTAAAGGCACAATCAGCTACCACTTCATACCCATCAAAATGGCTCTTAACAAACAAAACCAGAAAACAATGAGTGTTGATGAGGATGTGGAAAAATTGGAAGCCCCATGCACTGCTGGTGGGAATGTAAAATGGCACAGCCTCTGTGGAAAATAGTTTGGTGGCTCCTCAAAAGTCAAACATAGATTACCATGGCCTCCAGCAATTTCACTGCTAGGTATCAACCCCAAAGATTTTTTTTTTTATTTTTTAAGGTTTTATTTATTTATTTATAAGAGACACACAGAGAGAGGCAAAGACATAGGCAAAGGGAGAAGCAGGCTCCCTCTGAGGAGCCCAATTCGGGACTCAATCCTAGGATCACAACCTGAGCCAAAGGCAGACCCTCAGGCACTAAGCCACCCAGGCACCCCAACCCAAAAGATTTTAAAACAGAGCCTCATGGATCCCTGGGTGGCTCAGTGGTTTAGCACCTGCCTTCAGCCCAGGGTGTGATCCTGAAGACCCGGAATCGAGTCAAACATCAGGCTCCCTACATGGAGTCTGCTTCTCTCATTGCCTGTGTCTCTGCCTCTCTCTCTCTCTCTCTCAAAAAAATAAAATAATAAAATAAAATAAAATAAAATAAAATAAAATAAAATAAAATAAAATAAAAAACAGAGCCTCAAGCAGATACTTGTATATTCATGTTCATAGCAGCATTATTCATAATAGCCAAAAATGGAAACAACCTAAGTGCCAATCAATAGACAAATGGATAAAAGAGATGTGGTCTATCCATACAATAGAATATTATTCAATCATAGGAAGGAACAAAATTCTGACTCATGTGACAACATGGGTGAACCCTAAAAACATTATTCTAAGTGAAACCAGCCACATATCAAAAGGCAAATATTGTATGATTCTACTTATATGAGGTACCTGGAGTATGCAAATTCAAAGAGACAGAAAGTGAAGTAGAGGTTACAGGGGCAAGTAGGGGATGTGGAGGAGAGAGTGGAGAGTTAATGTTTAATGAATACAGAGTCTCTTTTTCAGATGATGAAAAATTTCTGGAAATCCACAGCAGTAATGGTTACACAATACTGTGAATGTATTTAATGCTGCTGAACTGTACACTTAAAAATGTTTAAAACTACTGTACGTTTTATGTTAAGTATATTTTACAACATGCATACAAAAACCCATGGTGCTAGGGCACCTGGGTGGCTCAGTCAGTTAAGCATCTTGCCTTGGGCTCAGGTCATAATCTCAGGGTCTTGGGATTGAGCCCATTGTCAGGCTCCCAGCTAAGGGGAAGTCTACTTCTCCTTCTCCCTCTGCTCCTTCCCACTGCTCATCCTCTCTCTCTCTCTCTCTCTCTCTCTCAAATAATAAATCTTTAAAAAACAAAAAACAAAAATCCATGTTGCCAATTTTGCAATCCTCCCTGATCCTACATGCTGACTCAGCAGAATGAGGGGGCAGGCCTGAGAAGATTGAGAATGGGACAGGAAACTCATGACATCTCCCAGCCCCCAGCCCATGGCCACAGGATGGGGCCCAACTGATTCTGGCGACTACCAGGGGGCATACCTGGGAAGGGGCTGAGTAGACACCCAGGGCCTGGATGGGATCTGAATTGTCTATCAGGGTGACGGTACTTAGCCAAGTGTGATGTGAGAAAGGGCATCCTTTCAGGAACAGGGCAAAGCAAAGATGTGGGAAGAACACTGTTTCTCAGGGGACCAAACAGCAGACAGCCCTGATCATTTGCTGAGGCCGAGTGGCTTGTCCTGATTCTTTGGGTATTTCTAGACCTGTTCCTCTCCCAGGAGGATATACCCAACAGCTTCTACACCTGGTCCTTGGCTGTAGGAAAGGCCCATGCTGGGCTGGGGTATGGCCTGGATGTTGGGCTGGAAGGCAACACTCGGCATGTTTGGGACAGGCTCTGGGGCTCAGAGCCGCACTAGGTAATGAGGTCAGCTCTGCTGTAGCAGAGACATCAGGAAGGTAGCAGCATGTTGGCTCCAGTGTTCCTACTGTTCCCATTTGGGGTCATGGAAAGGACAATGCTGGGGCACTTGGGTGGCTCAGTGGTTGAGTCTCTGCCTTTGGCTCAAGTCGTGACCCCAGAGTCCTGGGATCGAGTCCCTCATCAGACACCCCTCCAGGAGCTTCTCCTCCTGCCTATGTCTTTGCCCCTCTCTCTGTGTCTCTCATGAATAAATAAATAAAATGTGAAAAAAAAAAGAGGAAAGGACAATGCTGAAACTACAAGAGGAATGATGATATTTTAGACCTACTAACCCCAGAATGGAGCAGAGATTTTTGAAACATGTGAGAGGACCCTTTCTAGAGCCACCCCAAATCACATCATGTAGATGTCACCTACACTTAACCCAGCCCCAACACCCAAGAGGTCAGTCCCACCAGAGTCCAGCTCATTGTCTCAAACTGTTCCACCCCAAAGACCAGCCTCATCCTAGAAAACTTTCTAGGAAAAAGAAGGGTCAAGATGAGCCCCAGAAAGGAAGACCCTTGTCTCTATTTGAAACCTCCCGCTGTGGGGTAGGTGCTGCTCCTAGGGCTTGGACAATGAGCTGGATGTGTGGGCGTGACCTTGCACCCCCTGGTGGTAAAGGGATGATTGCCAGTCCTGGGGGGGGGGGTGACAGAGCAGCCCTGAAACAACCCCTTCCTTAGGCAATGACCATCTGAGAGAGGATTGTTCTCCAGACCTCAGAAAGTCCCTGAGGTTCATCTTTGTATCTCCAAGTCTCGGGTGCTCTGAAGATAGGGTTTAAATCCCCACTCCTAGAATTAGTATATGATGCATCAGGGTTGGTCTGGGGTGGCCTGGCACACAGTGGGTGCACATATTTGCTGCCTGTGTGAGAGCAAGTGGGTGGGCAAAGTCTATGTGAGACCAAGTGTCCCAAGATAGCTGGGCAGGGCTGGCTGGTCCCTGACCTCTGATCCCAGAGACCAGTCTGGCCTGGGGAAGGAGGGGTAGAGGTAGTTTCATTGCAGACAGTGATGCAGGATTCAGTTTCTGTTTCCTAGCACCAGGGTTTCCCCTTCAACTTCCCTATCAAGCTGCAGAAGGAGGGAAATGAGGTGACAGGGCCATCTGGAGTGCTCTGCCCCACAGATAGGAAATCAGGGTACAGACAGACACTTCCAGAGTGTACTATCTTCGTAATAGTGGAAAGCCCCAAACATAAGCCAAAGATTTCACTTGAAAAGCCATACAATCCACAAATGAAGTCTACTGGCTTTTAAATGAGCAGTAGAAATCTCACATCTCGTTCTTCAATCTGGCTATAAATGGCTGGAGCCCAAGGACCAGCTCCCCCAAGCTGTGCTAGGTGATTCTAGGGGTCCTACTGGGGGGAAGAAGTGGTGATGAAAGGAGTGAGTGGACTGGGCTCCTGTGAGGCTAAGATGAGGGGTGGGCAGCAGTGGGGTGAGGGTGAAGGTCAATTTTGGCTGCAATGTGGGATGGAATTGGGTGGATGTGGAAGGGACAGTGATGGATTGGGAGAGGATGAAGGTCAGGGGTTGAGGCTGGATGGAGATGCAGTAATGTTTGGAGTGTAACTGAGGGCAAGGTAGGGCTGGAAGGTGTGAGGAATGGGATCAGGATGTGGGTTGGGGAAGCTCTGGGGGTGTGGAAGGGTTTGGGTCATGACTGCAGCTTTGATTGGTGTCTAGGGCTTGGATTGGTCTGGGGTCCAGCACCCACCCTCGATACCCCCCCCCCCACCTCCCAGCAAATCTCAGCACAGCCTCTCCCCCAGCCCTCCTCACACACTCCAGGGATAACAGTACCTGCTCCACCAGGGAAGGGGCTGCAGGGCTGTGAACCACAGAAGAAAAGAACAGGAAGGAGGCCCAGGTGGTTGTAGTGCTGGTGGCTTCCCTGGGCTCTGCTGCCCTAAGAGAGGAGATCCAGCCTCAGGGGCTGCTTCCTCTTTTCCCAAAGCCTCAGCCCGGAGGCTGGTCAGGGAGGCAGCTGCAGACCTTGCGAAATACCAGGACAGGAAAGGCGTCCTAGGCAGGGGAAGGGCCCCTGGAAGGCCTTTTGGGGCTTGAGCAAGCAGAAGTAGAGTCTGGGGCCACACTGGAGTGTACTCTCAGGCAAAATGGGAAATGGGGGTGGGTCCTGCTTAGCAGCCACATCCATTCTTCTCTTCTTGGCGACCACTGGCCTTTGAGGGAGTCTGAGAGAGGAGGAAGAGAACTTTCTAAACGTGGTCCTCTTGACAGCTGGGAAGCTGGCAAGCCCAACCTGGGGTGAGGGGGTTGTTCCAGGGTACCCAGATGAAAATATTGATTTTCCAAGCCCTTTGGGAGCCTCTCAGAACCCCATTGCTACCAGGATATTCTGAGAAGAACCCCTCAAGAAGTAGGTCCTAGTCATGGGAGACACAGGATCCCCACCTTCCGGGATACTCCTCAGGCTGGAAGAGCGTCTCTGGTTCCCCCTCCCTTCCCCACTGTCTGTCCGACACCCCCCACTACCCCCATATGTGATTTCAGCATCCCCAAACCCCCACTGAAGTGGAAAAAGAAGGGCCCCACCATGGTGAATTACTGGTTTTTATTGGAGCCCATTTTCTGGATGGCCTACTATGTGCCACATGCTCCACATATGGAGCAAGGTGTTAATTGCTCCAAGCAATGCTGGATACAAGTGACAACACATTTCTCATGTCATAATCATAACTCAAACATAATTCAACTCAACCTGGACCCACCTGTGGTGGTGGAGAACCCAACCACAGCAGATCAGGTCCCCTGTACTCTGTGGGCAAACCCACACGTACAGATCAAAAAAAGGACATGAAACCCTGAATTGGGATGAACCCAGGATCCCAGGATGCAGTGGCCCAAAGCAACTGTCTCTTGACATTAAAGCCCCAGAAAAATTAGGGCTCTGTCACTCACTCTGACCTCTTTGTAGCCCCTTATCTCTCCAAACCTCGGGTCATTTCCTCTTTTGACCAAGACATAATGGGTTCATCCATTGCTTCCTCCTCCAACCCCAACATAAGACTTGTTGGTTCTGCTCCAGGTCCATGCCACTGATTCCAACCAAATGACATTCTGGTCAAGGCCGAACTAGGAAGACAGTAAAAAAGGTCGTTGTTACTGGAGGTTAGGGGGGGCGGGGCGGGGAGAGTATGAGTAGGGCAGTGAAACAGTTCTGTATGGTACCATAATGATGGATGCATGTCGCTATACACTTGCCCAAGTCACCAGAATGTACAAAACTGAGTGAACCCTAACATAAACTATGGACTTGGGGTGATTATAATTTGTCAATGTAGGTTCACCAATTACAATACCTTAGTGGGGGATGTTGATAACGGGGCGAGGCTATGCGTGTTGGGGGGTAAGGGGCATATAGGAAATCTTCCCCTCATTTTGGTGTGAACCTAAAACTGTTCTAAAAAGAAAGAAAATAGGGATCCCTGGGTGGCGCAGCAGTTTGGCGCCTGCCTTTGGCCCGGGGCGCGATCCTGGAGACCGGGGATCGAGTCCCGCGTCGGGCTCCCGGTGCATGGAGCCTGCTTCTCCCTCTGCCTGTGTCTCTGCCTCTGCCTCTCTCTCTCTGTGACTATCATAAATAAATAAAAATTAAAAAAAAAAAAGAAAGAAAATAATAAAAAGGACAAAGTTCATTCCATTTGCTCCACAGCCACTGGAGAGAAAGCTCAAAAATTCTCTCAAGAATTTGGACCATAACTGGTACACAACTCTGGCAGCCATTTTCTTTTCTTTTCTTTTCTTTTTAAAGATTATTTATTTATTATAGACACACAGAGAGGGAGAGGGGCAGAGACACAAGAGGAGGGACCCCGACATGGGACTCCATCCCAGGACTCCAGGATTGCGCCCTGGGCCAAAGGCAGGCGCCAAACCTCTGAGCCACCCAGGGATCCCTGGCAGCCACTTTCTATCACTGGAAACTTATGCCAGCTCAGGCCCTTGACTCTGGATAGCTGTTTCCACCTTGAGGTAGGTGGCTGAAGGCGGTGTGCACAGTACTTTCATTCCCTTATTGTTTGCAGGTTGTAAAACAGAAGGAATAAAGGTTGGTGAGGAGAAACCCTTTTAAAGGTTCTCAGGCTTTTGTATTCTGGAATTCCATCTCTTTGTAATTAAAAACATCAGATCAAAATCTGTCCTGAGAATAGCAGATCCTAAATAATAGAACCTTTCAGGACTGGGAAAGAGCACGAGCAGAGATGTTGCACAATATGTTTTTGGTGGCAATGCTTGAAATGGGAAATCCTTAACATGAAATTAAATCTGGCTAATAAATGAATTTATTTCATGGCTTAATAGTGTTATTCTTAGCAAAATTTGGAAAATGTGTTTTACTTTTGTTCTGGAATAAATAAGCATAATTATTTTTTTTAAAGATTTTATTTATTTATTCATGAGAGACACACACAGAGAGAGGCAGAGACATAGGCAGAGGGAAGAGCAGGCTCCATGCAGGGAGCCTGACGTGGGACTTGATCCCGGGACTTCAGGATCATGCCCTGGGCCGAAGGCAGGTGCTAAACCACCCAGGCTACCCTAAGCATAATTATTTAATGAAGAAAAAGTTTGGCTAAAATGCAGAAAATTAGAATTAATGGGGATTTAAATAAAATAGACATCTCTCTCTCTCTCTCTCCCTCAACTAAGTGCGGCATCCAAGGCTGATGTGGCAACAGCCCAATCAACACGGTACCAGAACCTTTTGAGGTTTTTTTGTTCTGCCATCTTCAACGGGCTGCTTCCACTCATGATCTAAGATGGCTGCTGGAATGCCAACCATTATATCTGCATTCCAGAAAGCAAGAGGGTGAAAGGAACAAAGCAAGTCATGCCCCCATCTTTTACGGATAGTTCCTTAAATTGCAGGTTTCATTTCTGCTTATATCACACTAGCCAGAACTTAGTAACACGGCCTTATGTCTTTATTCCAATAGATGATGTGCCCAGGTAAATATTAGGGGCTCATTACTAAGGAGTGGGGGGAGGTGAAGACCTGCCTTTCTACGGAGCAACTAGGATCCTAATTAGACAAGGATTTTTTTTTAATTTTTATTTATTTATGATAGTCACAGAGAGAGAGAGAGAGGTAGAGACATAGGCAGAGGGAGAAGCAGGCTCCATGCACCGGGAGCCCGACGTGGGATTCGATTCCGGGTCTCCAGGATGCGCCCTGGGCCAAAGGCAGGCGCTAAACCGCTGCGCCACCCAGGGATCCCTAGGATCCTAATTAAATCGCTCATTTCTTGGAACTGTTAGGATCCAGCCCTAGGCCCCTGCTCAACTCTGACAGCATAGCTGTAGAGCCTCCTTTCTCACATAGAGGGCGCCAGAGCCCTCTGCTTCCACTCCATTATCCGTTCACATGCAACTGCAACATCTGAGGTGCAGCCAGCTCAGCCCACAGTGGCCCAAAGATCTTCAGGGCCTGCTGTGGTCAGCTTGGGGACAGGTGGGAGTCCCGTAGCTCAGTGTGTAAGAGCCTGGGCCTTGCATAGAGCTGAGTTCAAATGCAGACATACCATTCACCATCTGTGTGATCACGGAGAAGTCACTCAACCACTCTGAACCTAGAGCCTTCGGGACAGCTTGTGTGAAGAGCCTGCCACAACGCCAGGAATATCAGAAGAGTTCTGTGAGCGCAGTGGGGGTGGTTGAAGGCTGTGTTCCCCCTTCCCCGCCCAAGGTAAACACTTCCATAGCCACACCCTGGACTGTCACTCACTCAGTCATCCCAGGGCCTGTGGTCTGTCCCTCTGGCTTTCCACCCCTGCTCATGCCCCCATGTCTGCTCCCGGAGAGTTTGAAGACATACGGACTTCTCCACCCCCAACTGCCAACAGTCCAGGGCAGAGAAATTCCCTTCCATCAATGCCAAGATGAGTCAGCCCTGCCCTCCCTTCAAATACACAAAGTGGCCACCAGCTATTACCAGCCAGATGAGAAAAACCAATAAAAGGAGGATCAAGAAAAGCATAACAAACCACTATTGAGCTCTGACTGGCAGCAGCCTAAGCATTTACAATAAGTAACCATGTAACGACCTCCTGAGCCAGGTGCTATTGTCACCTCCACTTTGCAGGGAACTGAGTCACAGAACAGTAAATTAACTTGGCCGAGGTTTACACAGCTAGTAAGGGGCAGAGACATAGACTCTGAACCCAGGCAGCCTGTTTCCTGAGCTACTCAGCTCACTGCCTCTTTTCTTTTTAATATTAAGTTTTTATTTTAATTCTAGTGCAGTTAACATACAGTGTTATATTAGTTTCAGGTGTACAATATGATTCAACAATTCTATACATTGCTCAGTGCTTATCATGGTAAGTGTCCTCTCAATCCCCCATTCACCAGCTTCCACCCTTCCTCCCTCCCTCTCCCCCCTACCATCTGGTAACACTCAGTTTATCTCTGTAGTTAAGAGTCTGATTCTTGGTTTGTCTTCCTCTCTCTCTCCTTTTGTTTGCTTGTTTGTTTCTTCGATTCCACATATGAGTGAAACTATATGGTATTTGTCTTTCTCTGACTGACTTATTTCACTTACCATAATACCCTCTAGCTCCATCCAAGTTGCTGCAAAGGGCAAGGTTTCAGTCTTTTTTATGGGTGAATAATATTCCATCATATATATTCATATATATGTGTGTATACACACACACACACACACACACACACACACTACATTTTCCATTCATCTTTCAATGCCACTTGGGCTGCTTCCTATACTGCCACTTTAATAAAATAAAAGAAAAGAACTACTGACCCCAGAGGAAACATAATTCAAATAACAGAACTTATATAAAAGAGTCCAATTCTATCATGTTCATAAAACAAAAAGAGGAAGCTATGAAGAAAAGCAAGAAATAGTTATTGGAAATTTAAAATAGAATCACTGAGAGAAACCAATTCAATAGAAAGAAGTGCGGGCATCTATGGTTTGGATGTCCAAAATGAATTCATTCTTCTTTTGATTACAAAAAACCTGCTCTGATTTCCCTCCTCTATTCTGAAGACTATGGATTGGGTGGAATGGACCATCCCCCTCCCCATTTTATACACAAAAGGAACATGTTGCTGTTGACAGTCCATGCTGAGGAGCCAGGGGATGAAGACAACCATGAGGGCAGAGGAAGGATATACAGTGACCCTGAGTCCTTGATGACATCATTGCAGTCCCTGGATCAAGCCATACCTGATGCTAAAGGAGTGAGTGCTTCTCTTTCCCAATACCTACCTATCAAATCCTATAGAAAGACTCCAATTATCTTTTCCTCAGCTGTGTTTCCAGCCCTCAGATGAGTTACCATCAAGGTAAACTGCCAGGCCTTGTGTACAAGCCCACCCCTGAAGGCACAGCAATTGGATACAAAAATAAATCAAATCACACAACTGGACTAGGGAAGCAGCCATTCACCAAAAGAAAGGGGGAGGTAAAACGGGTGCTGGATAAACACAACAGCAGCTACCACATCTCCCTAGACAGACAAAGGGCCCAGGCATGGGAAAGTGTGCATGGCAAGTAGATTTTGCGGTAACATAATGGAAACAACATCTGTTTCTTCTCTCAGGAAGAAAAAAGAAAAGCAGTTAGAAAACCAGAGACAACAAAATCTATTCCAGGGACTGAATATGAAGCAAACACATGTGAGGCATGATTTTGAGCAATTAGTGGAGTATAAGAAAAGAGAAGTGGCTTGACCTTGATGTTAGAGACAGCAAATATTCTTCAAGCAGTGGAGGTAAAGGGAATGACTTTACATTTCCTTTTCAATGGAGCTATGTCATTACTTGGGTTCTGTAGTTATGTTTATATAATCATCAAACTGGTTATTCTCTGTTTTCAGAATCAATGTGAAGATAAAGAATGGACGGTTTAACTATAATTACAAAAAAGAATGTAGATGTTATAAACTTTGACCATGGAAATGTGAAGATAAAACCAATAGAAATTAGAAGAGGGTAGGGAAGGAAGGTGGCAGGTGGCCTAGAGGCTAAGTATCTTTACATAGTGATGGGGCTCAAGAAGTTGTCTGAAGTTGATGGAAAAGGAACTAAGTTTTAAATATAGATTGTTTGGGGCACCTGGCTGGCTCAGTCAGTTAAGTGTCTGCCTTCGGCTCAGGTCATGATCCCAGGGTCCTGGGATGGGCCCCACACTAGGCTCCCTGCTCTGTGGGGAGTCTGTTTCTCCTGCTCCCGTTGCTTGTGCTCATGCTCCCCTCCCGCCTCTGTCAAATAAATTAATTAAATCTTTTATAAATAAGTAAGTAAGTAGGGCAGCCCGGGTGGCTCAGCGGTTTAGCACCGCCTTCAGCCCAGAGCCTGATCCTGGAGACCTTGGATTGAGTCCCACGTCGGGCTCCCTGCATGGAGCCTGCTTCTCCTTCTGCCTGTGTCTCTGCCTCTCTCTCTCTCTCTCTCTCTCTCTCTCTCTCTGGATCTCTCATGAATAAATAAATAAAATATTTTTTTAAAGTAAGTAAGTAAGTAAGTAAATAAATAAATAAATAAATAAATGTAGATTGTTCAGGGGTACCTGAGTGGTGCAGTTGGTTAAGTGGCCAACTCCTGATCTCAATTCAGGTGGTGATCTCAGGGTCCTGGAATCAGTTCCCCCTGGGGCAGGCTCCTCACTCACCAGGGGGTCTGCTTGAAGAAGCTCTCGATCTCTGTGTCTCCCTCTCTGTCTCTCTCTGTACCTTTGCACCTCCCCCTATTTGTGTGCACATTCTCTCTCTCTCTTTCAAATAAATAAATAAATAAACAAACAAACAAATAAATCTTAAATATAGATTGGTAAGAACTATAAATAACAGCAACATGAGACTGTGATAATAATATACCCAACAAAATGAAAAAGTCGGGGGGGGGGGAGGGGGGGGAGATGGGAGATACTGTGATTTAAATTCTTGCTTTAACAAGGAGGTATCATTAGATGCTCTCAAGTTACTAACTTGAGAAACAGAGGTAGTCTTATTTTTCTGAGAGAGTGCAAGGGCAGAGGGAGAGAGAATCCCAAGCTGATTTCCCAGTGAGCACAGAGCCGGATGCAGGGCTCCATCCCACAACCCCAAAGTCATGACCTGAGCCAAAATCAAGAGTCGTTTGCTTAAGAGGCACCCAGAGAAACAGGTAAAGTGTATTATTTTAGAACTATAATATTAAAACTCTGAAATATCTAAAAATAGAAAAAGTTCTGAGGAGTTGAGTGGGTATAGGAAATTCTGCTTTCCATTTTGTTCCATCCTGTACTGCTGAATCTCTACCTTCAGAGACTACACCCTAACAGATTCCCCACCACCCACCTTACTCTACCTCCTATGTTTCTATGGAGGGTCAGCACTCAGCACCATTCCCATCTCCCTCTACTTTGTCTGCCTATACCACAGGGAGTGGAAAACCACATCTGCATTTCCCAGGCTCCTTTCCAGCTGTCTTAATGCCACTACACCGCTGTTCAGCCAAAATTAATTTCCCACTTCACCAGACTGTCAAATAATAGGGTCTCTCAAAACTCTGTAACTGGGACCGACACCCTTAGGCTTCTGCTTATAGCTGAAAGAGAGGGCAGATAAATTTAGGAATGCTCACATGCATGGAGAAGAAAAAAAATAAATCAGGCAATCTATTAACAGCATGAAAAACACATGCCACAGACTGGGGGAAAATATTTGCAAAACACATATCTAATAAAGGACTCGTATCCAAAATATACAAAGAAGTCTTACAACTCAACAATAAGAAATCAAACAACCCCAGTAAAAATGCACAAAGGTGACACCTGGGTGGCTCAGTGGTTGAGCATCTGTCTTCAGTTCAGGGTGTGATCCCAGGGTCAAGGGATCGAGTCCCGTATCGGGCTCCTTGCAGGGAGCCTGCTTCTCCCTCTGCCTATGTCTCTGCCTCTCTCTGCATGTCTCTCATGAATAAATAAATAAAATCTTTTTTAAAATGCACAAAGGGGCGGGGTGCCTGGTTGGCTCAGTCAGTGGAACATGAAACTCTTGATCTGGGAGTTATGAGTTTGAGCCCCATATTGGGTGTAGAGATTACTTAAAAATTTTTAAATCTTTTAAAAATGCTTAAAGGATCTGAACAGATATATCATCAAAGACACACAAATGAGGGATCCCTGGGTGGCGCAGCGGTTTGGCGCCTGCCTTTGGCCCAGGGCGCGATCCTGGAGACCCGGGATCGAATCCCACGTCGGGCTCCCGGTGCATGGAGCCTGCTTCTCCCTCTGCCTATGTCTCTGCTTCTCTCTCTCTCACTGTGTGCCTATCATAAATAAATAAAATTTAAAAAAAAAATTTTTTTAAAAGACACACAAATGAAAAGATGCTCAACATCTTATGTCATTGGGAAATCGCAAATTAAAATGAGATTTCACTACATACCTATCAGAATGGCCAAAATCCAGAACACTGACAACACCAAATGCTGATAAGAATGTAGAGCAACAGGAACATCTATTCTTTGCTGGTGGGAATGAAAAATGGTATAGCTACTTTGGAAGACAGTTTGATGGGTTTCTTACAAAGTTAAACATAGTCTTACCATATGATCCTGCAGTCACACTCCTAGATATTTACCCAATTGAGTTGAAAACATGTCTACACAAAACTCTGTCTACAAATGTTTATAGCAGCTTAACTTATAATTGCCAAAAACTGAAGCAACCAAGATGTCCTTCAATGAGTAAATGAATAAATAAACTGTGTTACATGCATACAAGGGAATACAAGTTAGTAACAAAAAGAAATGAGCTATCAAGCCATGAAAAGGCACAGAGGAAACTTAAACACATAGGGCCAAGTGAAAGAAGGCAGCCTGAGAAGGCTACCTTCTGGCAGTGCCTGGGTGGCTCCGTTGGTGGAGCATCTGACTCTCAGTTTCAGCTCAGGTGGTGATCTCAACCATTGTGGGATCGAGCCCTGTGACCACTAAACACTCAGTGCAGAGTCAGCTTCAGATTCTTTCTACCTATCCCTCTGCCTCTCCTCTCTCTCTCTCTCTCTCTCTCTCTCTCTCAAATGGATAAATAAAATCTTTGAGGAGAAAAAAAAGACTACCTTCTGTGTGATTCCAACTATTTGATTCTGAAAAAGGCAAAAATTTTGCCTGGGGTTTTCAAGCGCTCAACAGATAAATAAGTGGAGGACAAGATTTTTATGGCAGTAAAACTATTCTGTATGATATTATCATGATGAATACAGGATATCATACATTTCTCAAAGCCTATAGATGTAAAGCACAAAGAATGAAACAATGTAAACTGTGGATTTTAGTTAACAATGTACCTATGTTGGTTCAGTAATTGTGACAAACACACAACACTAAACTGAGATGTTAATATAAGGGAAATTGTGCAAGGAAAGGATCCATGGGAACTCTGTAGTCTCTGCTCAACATTTTTGAAAACTTAAAACTATTTTTAAAAATAAAATCTTTTGGGGGGGCGCCTGAGTGGCTCAGTGGTTAAGCTTGCAACTCTTGATTTCGGCTCAGGTCGTGAACTCAGGGTCATGAGACTGAGCCACGCCTCGGGCTCCAGGTTGAGCATGGAGCCTGCTTAAGATTCTCTCTCCCTGTCTCCCTCTGCCCTTCCCCCTCTCAAAATAAATAAATAAAATCTATGGGGGGATGCCTGGGTGGCTCAGTGGTTGAGTGTCTGCCTTTGGCTCAGGACATGATCCCAGGATCCCGGAATCAAGCTTCATGTCAGGCTTCCTGCACGAAGCCTGCTTCTCCCTCTGCCTATGTCTCTGCCTCTCTCTTTCTGTGTCTCTCATGAATAAATAAATAAAATATTTTAAAAAATCTATGGGGTGAGGGATAGGCAAAAAGGAGTAAAGGGGAGTAGGGGATACAGGCTCCCAGGCATGGAATGAATAAATCATAGGGATGAAAGGTACAGCACAGGGAGTAGAGTCTGTGGTATGGTAATAGCTTTGTGCGGTGATCAGTGTCAGCTACGCTCCAGGTGGGCACAGCATAATGTACAGACTTGTCCAATCAGTATGTTGTATACCTGAAACTCAAGTAACATCACATGTCGATACACTTCAATGAAAACATAACTAAAATCGGGATGCCTGGGTGGCTCAGTGATTGAGCATCTGTCTTTCGCTCAGGGCATGGTCCCAGTTCGGGGATCAAGTCCCACATGGGGCTCCCTGTGAGAAGCCTGTGTCTCTGCCTCTCTCTCTGTCTCTCATGAGTAAATAACTAAAATGTTAAAAAAAAAAAAAAAAAAACATAACTTGGGGGATCCCCGGGTGGCTCAGCAGTTTAGCGCCTGCCTTTGGCCCAGGGTGTGATCCTGGAGTCCCGGGATCAAGTCCCACATTAGGCTCCCTGCATGGAGCCTGCTTCTCCCTCTGTCTGTGTCTCTGCCTCTTTCTCTCTCTCTCTCTCTGTCTCTCATGAATAAATAAATAAAATCTTTAAAAAAATAACTAAAATCTGGGGGATCCCTGGGTGGCGCAGCGGTTTGGCGCCTGCCTTTGGCCCAGGGCGCGATCCTGGAGACCCGGGATCGAATCCCACGTCGGGCTCCCGGTGCATGGAGCCTGCTTCTCCCTCTGCCTGTGTCTCTGCCTGTCTCTCTCTCTCTCTCTGTGACTATCATAAATTAAAAAAAAAAAAAATAACTAAAATCTATTGATTTTTTAAAAATATTTTATTTATTTATTCATGAGAGATCCAGAGAGAGAGAGAGAGAGGCAGAGACACAGGCAGAGGGAGAAGCAGGCTCCATGCAAGGAGCCTGACGTGGGACTCGATCCCGGGTCCCCAGGATCACACCCTGGGCCGAAAGCAGCACTAAACCACTGAGCCACCCAGGCTGCCCCTGATTGCCTTTTTTTTTTAAAAGGCAATCCTTAACAAGGAAGAATCTAGTAGATGTGCAGAGAATAGCACAGAGAGTCAAGTAGCAACAGAGAGGAAAGTGGCCAGGTGATGGCTCCCTGGCTACTGACATATTTCCAGTTCTTTGTTTCAGGCCCTCATGAGGCCCAGATGCACCTTCTTCTGCTCCTGGATTCTATAACCTACAAACCAAGGAGCATAAGCTTCTCCTTCACTCACACTGCTCTAATGGGTTTTGATACTTATGAAACTTTTCTAAAGTTATTACCCAAATTGACCCAGTCTCCAGGTGATGTTATGACAGAAGAGGTCCAGGCTAGCCACCAAAAAGTAATTTCAACAAATTTCAAGTTCTGTGTATTTTCTTGAACATCACAAAAGGGATACTTAGATTAGGCAACACATGATAAAACCCCTTTCTTTCTTCTTCCACCCCCTTTACCACACACCACACGTGCTCCTACAATTCTCTCTTGAAAAACTCAAGACAATTTCCCCCAACCCTGTCCATACACTTCTTGTCTTTCCCCTAACCTCCCTCCATCCTGAGTCTGCATCATAAAAACCAAAAAGTGTTCCAGAGAGACAGAACTTTCCTCCTTTCCTTCCAACAATGTTGGGAGGGGATGGTTGAAACTGAGCAACAAAGCCAGAATCACCTTTTTAAAGATTTTATTTATTTATTCATGAGAGACACAGAGAGAGAGGGGCAGAGACACAGGCAGAGGGAGAAGCATGATCCCTGTGGGGAGCCCAATGTGGGACTCAATCCCAGGACCCCGGGATCATGCCCTGAGCCAAAGGCAGACGCTCAACCACTGAGTCACCCAGGCCGCTCCAGAATTGTCTTTTGAGGGCAAAATGGTGGGGTAGGCTGCCTCCTGGGAAGCCCTCTACCCTTCTCTTTCACACTGCACTCCCTGCCTGGGTGATCTCATCCACTCTCGTGGCTTCAATTACCATCTCCATGAGGGTGACTGCCAAATTTCTACCCACAACCCAAAACTCTGTTCTGAGCTCCAGATCCGTATACCAACTGCCTAGTCAACATTTCTCTTTGGGGTCGAATCAGATAGGATTACATTTGGCTATGAGCAGAAGAGCCTGAAAATGCAGTGTCCTAAACAAAGGGGTTTCTTTCTTCTGCATTAAGAGTCTGGATGTACACAGCCCTTGGCTGGCATGGGAATACTGTTCAAGTGGAAGTCTCTCCGCAGGTCACTATTCTACCGCCCAGGCATGTTCTCAACTTTATGTTCCAAAATGGTGGTTGGCTCCAGTCATCCCATCAACATTCCAGGCACAGGAAGGAGAGTAGCAAAATGAGGGACAAGGAACAAGAGGCACTCATCAGTGTTTAAAGGCTGGAAGACCCTATGTAACACTTCTGTTTGTGTCTCATTAGCCAGAACTTAGTTCCATGGCCATGCCAAGCAGAAGGAAGGCTGGGAAATCTTTTCTTTATGCTGGGTGGCCGTGTGCATGGTTAAAAAAAAGAGATTTTATTGTTAAAAACAAGAAAATAGGTATGGGAGATGGGGGCAGCTCCACAGCCTCCCTCAACTTAACATGGCTAAAATGGAAGTATTATCTTGCCTCAACACATCCTGTTCCCTTATAGTCTTGGTCCTTTCCTGTACCCTCACAGAACCCTAGCAGAGGGGCAATTCTGTGGGATAGCAGCTGGCCAGGGGAGATGTCACTCAAACTAAGGAAAGGTGCTCTCTCTGCTCTTTGAGCAGAGAGAATTGTGCAATAAATCTCAACCTTTGGTCTGGAATAGAAACCAAAGATCCTAAACAAGATGCTCAAGTGGAACAACAACAAGCGAGATTGGGGATTCCCGAGCAAGGGACCAGCATGCCTGCTGGAGTAGGACACAAAGGTCTACTTGAAGACGCCAAGGACAAACATGCTGAGCTTGTCATCCAGCTGGCTACTGGGCCTGTCGATCCCATCCTGCCTCCTGCTCTCTCTGCCCTCCTTGCCTTTATATGCACTGTTTCCTCCTCCTGGAATGTCCTTCCCACTTCTCCACACGGATGACTCTCTCTATCGTCCTTCAGGGCTCAGATCAGGGGTCACATCCTCCAAGAAGTCGTCCCGATGTTCCCACTGGGAACCCTAATGACATCACACTGGAAAAGGGCCTGCAAGTGGGACAGTGTTGGTGCAGAGTTGCAGGAAAGAGGCTGATTCTGGTCCTTTGGGTGTCATTTGGGGCAGGGTGCTGGAGAGGCTCAGTGGGAAGGTGGGACCCCAGGGCTTTCTTTTATGAAAAAAGAGGCACCAACTTCTCTTACAACAGTGGAGGCAGGGCGCTACCAAGGCTGACTGTGGACTGGGCCTCCCACACTCCCATCTCTGATGAAGAAAATGGTGTGGCTGTGGGCCACAGAAAGGAAGTCCAGCTGGGTGGGGGCAGGCGGAGTAATTCCTGGAAGGAAGCTCGCACCTAAGGAATCCGGTAGAGAAACACTCTAGAGGCCCCTGTCCCAGAAGCTCTCCAGCTCCTGTCCCCAGGAAGGGGCAGGCAGGGCTGGGCAACCATCGGGGAGCTACCTCTGGATGCCTAGGCACCATCCTCCCCTGCTAGCCTCCTGCCACATGTGGCACAATCAAGGACATAGGCCCTGAGGCCACTGTTGGGTCTGAATGGAACAGTGCTCTGTTCTCCCTACACCTCAGCTTTCTCCTCTGTAGAATGAGGATGGAGGGCCCTCCCCGCCAAGGGTTTGGTGGCAGGGTAGGTGGCAGGGTAAGCTACCCAGCTAGGCATCGGTACACTGTGGGGTTCAGCCAATAAGCTCTACTGGTGAATAAAAGCATCTGCCCACCCTTCCCAAGGCCAGCTATGGGGGTACATGCCCTCCCCAGTGGTGAGTGTGTGCATGTGTGGGGCCCCAAGCTGGGGCAGAGCAAGCAGCTGGACCTGGGCAGGAGGGAAGGGAGATTGAGACCCTCCACCCTAAAACTGCCTGCTGGTCTACCATGTCAGGCCAGGTGGTGGGCACTGGGAAAGGAGAGCCCTGCTTCTGCCTTCCCAACCCAGAGTTCTCCTGAGAGACCCCTAGTGATAACCAGGGCTCGAGGTTCTCTGAATGGACACAGCACCCACAACAGGATCCAAGGGGCCAGGTTCTTCCCGAGGCCCCAAAGAAAAGCAGAACATTGCTGAGTAGGTCAGGGCTGGAGGCCTGGCCCAAGTGGAACAAAGATTGTGTTTGAAAGGCAGGAGATAAGGTTGGAGCTTAGGTCTGGGAAGGGAAGCTTGAGAGGTCAACCAAGGGCAGGCTACTTCTTGGATCACTTGGATCTTCTCCTGTAGGTAATGAAGAGCCACAGAGAATATCAGTGGGGAGGTGATGGGGCCAGATTTGTACTTTGGAAAGTACAGTTGCCCAATAGAGATAGTTGGAAAGGCAGGACATCCTCAGAAGAAGGAGTGAGCCAAGGCCAGAGGTGGGAAGCCTGGCCTGGAGAGACACTGCTCCTGGGAGGATACTCTCAGATGTGGATCCTTACACCAACTTCCCCACCCAGGGAGAAGCAGAAAGCCAAGCAGAAAGCCGGTAAAGTCAGTGGGGGGCGGGAGGTTCCCACAATGGCACTGAGAGGGGAGAGGAGGGCATCCAGGCACACAGAGGATGGTAAAGGAAGGGGCTCTGCAGGATCCTTGTGCATGCCTTCATGAGGCCAAACCTGCTGGCAACTGAATCGAACATTCCTGAATTTGAGGATTCGCTGGGATTATATGCTGTCCTCTCTGTGTCAGACTGGAAGCTGCCCAAGGGTGGGGTCTGTAATTCCCAAATCATACTGAGAGGGCCTGAAATCGTGGGATGGGGAGGTGAAGGATGCCAAGTAGGATGCTGCTGATGTCTGGAGACCCCCTCCCATGAGTCTTCACTTTTGCTCAGAGCCTGCTGCCCTGGCCCTCAGAGATGAGCCAATAATGTAGAGCTCAGGGTGGGGATGGAAAGAAGCCAAAGTTGAAGGGCAAAAGAAAACAAGAGACTGGGCTATATCGGAGGGGCCAGACCCTTGGCCCGTTCGTTCCCCATACCCTCACCTGCAGCCACCCCCACCCTCCTCAGCTTTGCTCAGCTTCTGGCATGACATGAAGACCTAACAGCCCCCCATCACACACCTGTCACACACATAAATACAAACACATGCACAAAGACACAAGATACAGTGACACAATTATGTAATATACATAGACACAAAGATGCAGTCACACAGATGTCCCAAGAGACACACTAACACATGAACACAGATACACACATACAGCCACTGGCACACAGAGATGCGCTCATTCACACAGACACGCACTCACCGGAGCAGTCAGGGGAGGCTGCTGATTGGATACCCTGCTGGCTTACTGGCCTAGGTACTGCCATCCCAAACTGAGTGGCACAGCACATCCCCTACCCCGGACCTGGCTACAGGGGTGCTCCACGTCAGTGACCTGATGGTAAGGGCAACATGCCTAGGAGGGGCAATGCTTAAGCTTAGGAACTTTTAGATGCGCAGTAGGGGAGGAGGTACAGTCTCTAGGGAGGGAAAAAATGGCCCCTACAAAGGTCTGGGGTAGTGGGGCAACTGTGATGCCCAAAGAACTGTGGGGCCGTCGTCTGGGAGGGGGAGGCCAGCCCCCCTACTGCTGGGAGACGTGGCTGAGAAGCAGCCCTTGGCCCCTGTCCCACCTGCGCCCAGCCAGGGTCCTCGTGGGGGCCCACTGTGCAGACCAAGCTTCATCAAGGAGAGAGCCAGGCCCAGCCTGGGCCCCAACGGGCTGACCTCACCTTCAGTCTGACCCTGGAGACTAGGCTAGGGCTGGGTGGCACGTGGAAGGTGGGATGGATTGGGGACTGTAAGTAAGAGGAGTCGGACCGGGGGACAGGAGGGGTCTGGGCCGGGCCCTCCCTCACCAGGGGCTAAGCTGAGCCCCGAGGTGGGCCCTTTGGGGCGGGCAGACAGAGCCCCTCCGCCGCCGCCGGCCGCAGGAGGCCAACCAGGGGTCTGGAATTCCTCTTCCCTCCCTCCGCCTCCCCTCCTCGCCCGCCCCCCACACCCACCCCGGAGCTGCGGGCGGGCGGAGGGGGGCGCGGGGAGGGGCGGCGGCGCGGGCCGGGCTGGGCCCCTCGGAGAGGCCGCGCAGGCAGGCCCCGCCCCGGCCTCGCACATCTGGGCCGGGAGCGCGCGGCCATCCGGCCTGGGGGAGGGGGCGGGGGCGGCGGGGCGCGCGGCGAGCTGGAGGCACCGGCCCGGCGCACGTCGAGGGCTGCGGCCGCCGCGGCGGGGCACGGCCACGGGCTGCGGGCCGGGGATCCAGGCGGCGGGACGGAGGTCGAGCTGTCGGGAGCGCGGAGGTGAGTTCTGGGCGCCGGAGCTCCCCGAGAGGAGACAGGCGGCGAGGTGCGCCGTCCGGTGGGTCCCGGGCTGTCCGCTGAGACCCCCCCCCCCGCCTCCAAAAAGGCTTCCTAACCCTGTGGGGCCGGGCTGGGGACAGATGCTGCCAGCCGTCCTCTCCAGTGGGGCTGCGGGTGCGGAAAAGCAGTCGGAGCGGTGACCGTGGGCTCCCACCCGGGCTTCGGGACCCCACACCGGCTCTGCGGAGGGCGGGGGCTGAGGAGACCCCAGGGCGGAGGGAGGGGAGGGGCTGCGGGGCTGGAGTGGGGCCGAGGTCTGCTCCAATAAGCCAGTTTGTGGAGGACACAGTGCTCGACCAGACACGGAGACCTGGGGCTTGAGACCCGGCTGTGTGTGTTTGGGGGTCACCTGGTGGGGGAAAGGGCTCCTAGGGCCTATGGTCTGGGAAGCTCGAGAGTGGCAGGGTGGCCAGGATGCTACAGTTCCAGACGTGGGCAGGCCTCCTGACCAGGGACCTCTGGTTTCTTTCTGTGAGGCCAGTTCAGGGGCCCAGGTAGGGTGGGGTCTCCACTCCCTGCAGAGGCAGTGGAGCGGATCTGTTAAAGCAAGCGGTGGGGGGGGGGGGGTAGAGAGACTGCGAAGGAGGGAGCTCTAAAATATGGCCTCCCTGTGAGAGCAGAAGGGGCTCTGGAGCCCCAGAAGGTAAGGGAGGTGATGGGGGGACTGGTGGGCAGAGGATGGGGAGGGGCTTCAGATCCTGGGCTCAGTGGGACAGAGGTTGTTTGTGAACTGGCTGCTGCAATGATGAGGACCCAACAGGGGTGGGGCAGGATGTATGGAAAGAAAAGTTGAGGACAGGGAGGGGCCATGGGAGGCCATTTATGCCTCCCCCTGCCCCACCACAGGAGAGGCAGCCCCCTTACCCCACAGCTCCTAGTGGTCTTGAGGGTTCCTCTCCAGAAACAGACTGGAACAGCCCTTTGGGTGCCATTTCTAATCTGTCCCTTGGCCCTGGTTGGTCCAATCTGTGGCTTGGGAGAAATGCCTGTGGCCTCTCTGCCTGCTGACAGAGACCTATTCCATTAAAGAGCCAGCAGGACATTGAGCAGAGAACAGTGGATGGGAGAGGCAGGGTCCAGTGAAAGGAAGCAGACAGGGGAGGGAGGGGAACTGTAAAGATCTGGGTGGGCTCTTTGTCTACATGGGCAGAGGACAGGTATGTGTGGAGTCCTGAAATCCAGCAACTCTACACACCCTCAGTGTTCTTTGGGGGTGTAAGTACTCAGCCTTAACGTCCCCTTTCCCAGGAAGAGATTCTGGGAAAATGTTCTCCATCAGCCCAGAAGTCCTAGGCTTTTGTGAGTCTGGGAAGCACTCTGGAATGGGAGTCTCCTGTTTTGAGTCCATGGACTCACCCACACCCCATCCTGGTCCCCAGTGACGGGTAGGTCATACCTACTGGGTAGAAGTCAGGGCCAGAGGTCAGCGTGAAGCTGAAGATTGGAGATCATTATGAAGCCAAGGACTAGGGGTCAGTCTATGGGAGGGTTAAGGGTCTGGCTGTGGGTAGGGTTGGGGTCAGGCTGGGGCCAGAGTTTAGCCTGTGCTTGTAGCCAGGAAATGAAGTTCCTTTCTGCATAAATCAGACTACCACACCCAGTTACGCTCAAACCCATAAGCATCACCAGTCTGAATTAGTGGGCCCCTGGGGTGGGGGTCTACTTTGCCCCATGTCCAGCTATGGATACTGCCCAGTCATAGCTTTGGGGAGCCAGTGTTGTCCCGAGCTTCATGATTAACATTCTTTTTAAGTGTTTCTGGGTATGTATGCACGATGGGGGATGTCCCAAAGACATATGAGGCTGCCACTCCCTTCTACTTCCATCTCTCAAGGAATCATCAGGATCCTCCTTCTTTAACACAGATTGATTTAACTGCCAATGTTCTCCCTCCCTCCCTCCAGAACTCAGAATGATTAGAATAAAAGTCTTAATAAGACCAAAAACTTCTGGGACACCTGGGTGGCTCAGTGGTTGAGCCACTTTGGCTCGGGGCGTGATCATGCCCCTTTGGCTCTGGGCATGATCCCGGACTCCCGGGATCAAGTCCCGCATCAGGCTCCTTGCAGGGAGCCTGCTTCTCCTGCCTCTGCCTATGTCTCTTCCTCTCTCTCTCATGAATAAATAAATAAAATCTTAAAAAAAAAAAAAAAAAGACCAAAAACTTCTAACGAGGAAATTCAAAATCTACACCATGAAGGAAAAGAAAACTGCTCACACCTGTTCAAGTCCTCCCTTAATCAACCACTTTCCTTACCTGGACTTGTTGGTCTTCACAAGTCCCCTGTGTGACCCATTTTACAGGAAAGACAATGAAGCACAGAAATGACACAATCACTCTGGCCAGGTGCCATCATAGGCCTTTGCTGGCCCTGAGACCTCAGGGGAGGGGCACTCTGTGTCCACATACTCAGAGATGGGAGATAACTGGAGCAGCTTCAGACAGCTGGGAGGACTGTAGGCACACAGTTTGGACATGGAATCCAGCTTAGAGTGATAACTCCTGAGTCGTTTTCTCCTGGTGGTTCTAGATTGATTCGCCTCCAAATACAATAGCATTGGTCCAGAAAATTCATTCATTCCTTCAACCTCCTACCACAGAGCCTGAAACAAAGAAATGCTCAGTGTTTGCTGAAGAATTGAAACAAACTACCAACAGGGCTGTCAGCCTCTCCCTTGTGTCCTCATTCCAGTGGTGTGCTGGTAAATGTTTTACCATCAGCTCTCTCAGAGGGAGAAAAACCTGATGTAGAGGGTTTGCCAGTTTCTGTGGTGTAAATGCTTCCATTGTGGCTGATTTCAAGTCACCCATGTGCTGTCAATGAATACAGAGTTGGGAGGAGATGCAGAATCAGCTCTTGGGGCTGGCGAGGACCACCTCCAGCACACCACTCCCTCCCCCTAAACTGAGCCCCTGTTCTGGCTCTCAAGAGCCATACCCATGCCTACTATTGGTTTTCCCTTTTCTTAACACCACCCTGCTGCTCAGAGTACCCACAAGCAGCCCCTATCTTTCTCGTGATTCTCATTCCTGGGCATCAAATTGTGCGCCTCTGCTGACAGCAGGATTGCAAGTGTCTGGAAATTTTTTTTTAATATTTAATGTATTTATTTACAAGAGACATACCGAGAGAGGCAGAGACATAGGCAGAGGGGGAAACAGGCTTTCCACGGGGAGACCTATGTGGACTCAATCCCAGGACCCCGGGATCATGACCTGAGCCAAATGCAGATACTCAACCGCTGAGCCACCCAGGTGCTCCAAGTGTCTGGAAATTTCTATGGTGCTGGACATGGGGGAGTATTCTGGACATGTCGAAGTGTCCGTCCATCCTGGGGCTGGGCTGTATAAACTGTGTGTGAGCAAGGGTGTGTGCGTTTGCGTGTGACAGTGCCCAGCTCTGTGTGTCTGCCTCTGTTCTGTTAGCAACACCTCCTGATGGGGCCACTGGCTAGAGGGAGTGGGCTCTGAGCAGCCTCCCCTGTGTATAGTGGGGCTGCCCGGCCTATAGCTGAGGACAGTAGCATGGGTGATCTGAAGATTGGCCCAGAGGTACGTTGCATGGCATCTCTCAAACTCGAATGCACATAGAACCATGTAGGATCTTGTTAAAATGCAAGTTCTGACTCAGCAGTTCTTGGGTAGGGTCTAACAGCTCCCAGGGGTCCAAATGCTGCTGCCTCTAGCCTGGCTCCTAGAACTTCACAGGCACAAATTCAGGTTCCTCCCATCTTAGGAAAGAAAATGAAAACATATTCTCCCCTCCTCAAGCTCTGTGTTGGGGCTGTGTTGGGGCAGCTACTGCCCTCACACCAGCCCCTGATCTCAGCCAACCTTCTTGCAGATGCTCACTGCATTCTCCTACCCTCTTCTCACTTCTTGCCGAGGCTTGCTTGACTTCTACCCCATCTCCATCATTCACCGAAATGCTGGCTCTGGGCCAATGAAAACAAGTGTTTCGAGGCTCATCTAATAACTTCTAAAGGCATCTAGCTTCGAGTGCTTGTCTTAGATCTGAGATCTTCCCTGGAACCATAGCAGGCGTCCAGTCTCCTCAGGCAGCCTGCCTTCCTCCAGACAGCCTTTCTGTGCTGATTCTCCCTTCTCTTCCCCCGCCACTCCCTGCCAGGCCTCCCTTGACCATGACTCCCAAAGGCGCATCTCCACCTCCGCTTTCTCTCTGACTTCTGCATCTCATGTCACCTGGCTCCTTGTCTGTTCTCTTGGCAGTTTCAAAATTGTACCCAGAACTCTACCCCTTGCCCCTGCCAGCCTGACCTTCTCCAGTGTTCTCCACCTCACCGGCCACCTCCTAGCTCAAACTGGACAATGTCACCTTTGACATCTTCTTCTTCCTAATTCCCCATATCCAATCTGGCCATCTTCTGTCATCGGCCCTGTTGGTTCTAACCTCTAACTCAAGAACTCTGCTTCTGTCTCAAGACATACAGCCACCACTATCATCCATCACCTGGAGCCCTGAGAGGGCTTCTGCTTCCATGCTGCCTGCTGCAATCTGCACTCTCCATACAGCCAGAGGGACTTTTGAAAATGCCAATTTAGTCATGCCTCCACCTCTGCTCTGCTACTTCAAACCTTTCAAGGTTTGCTGTTGGCCTTCATATAAAACCAAATCTAAAGTGGGGTCCCTGAAGGGTGCCTGGATGGCTCAGTCATCTGCCTTCGGCTTGGGTCATGATCTCAGGGTTTTGGGATCAAGTTCATGAGGCTCCCTGCTCAGTGGGGAGTCTGCTTCTCCCTCTCCCTTTGCCCCTCCCCCCTGCTTATGCCCTCTCTCTGTCTCTCTTTTTCTCTCTCTCTCAAATAAAATATTCAAAAATTTAAAAAATAAAATAAAATAGGGTCTTGGGGGCCTGCCTACAGGATCAGACCAGCCCAGCCTTTCTGCCTGGTTTGTATCCAGCTGTGACCTTGACAGCATCCTTTGTAATCTCAAATTCACTTGGGTGATTATCTGACTCTAATCAGTTTCCCCACCGGGCTGTGGGCCTCCAGGGCAGGAACAGTGTCTCTCTGGGTCGCTGATGCCTGCTAGCACCTGGCACAGAGTGAGCACTTGAAAACATTTAGGAGCATCTTGATTCCAATAAAGCCACTGTTAAAAAGATATTTTTGAGACAAGCAGGGACTGTGGAACTAAACATTAGATGAGCCTGAGGGATTGCTGTTAATATTGTTACACATGACACTGGTGTTGCAGTGTTGTCTTTAAAGCCTTTATCTATTGGAGAGATGTATTGAAGATTTTATAGGTGAAGCAGCATGATGCCTGGGATTCATTTCAGAGGACTCCAGCCAGAAGTAAACAAATAAAATAAATAAGCGTTCAAGGAGGAAACAAAAGAACAAATAAATGCCGTTCTGTTTGTCTGTTCCTGCTCACAGTCACAGGGCCTGCAAAGATGCTAGCTGTCCCGGACGTGGGCCTGCAGGGGCTCTACATCGGTAAGACTCTGCCTCACCAACCTTGGCCCTGACCCACCACCCCACCCGCCCTGGCACTGAGACCCACCCCCAGTCTGCATGTGGGTGTCTCTCCCACTCTGAGCAAGTGGACACAGGACTGTGTGCGTGAGTGTATGTCTGTGAATGTGTGCACCCAACACTCACAGGACCGGGTGTATGTGTGCACGTCTTGAGCAAGTTCTGTGAACATGGGACCTGGTAGTAGTGTATTTGTGTTTGTCTGTCTGTCTCTCTGCCTGCGGGCCAGTCTCTGTGCGCAGGACCTTTGTGACAGTGCATATATATTGGCAGGTGGGTCTGCATGCACAGAATTCTGCATGTGTGCACCCACTTCTGCCTGTGGCCTGGCCTGGGAACGGGCTCTGGGCTCTCTGCAGGGGTGGGAAGCCAGGAGGCAGGAGGGACACTCCTCAGGAAGTCCATTAACAAAGACCTGGCGGGCTGGGCCTTCCTTCCTGCCTCCCGTCCCCAGCTCCGCTTGAGCTACAGCAACTTGGCGCCTCAAGCTGGAGCTGGTGGCAGGGCCTGGGCCTGTACTGACCGCCTAGAGAAAGGAGCCCTGGGAGAGTGGCCACCATCCCCTGCCCTTCCAGCACCTTGGGACAGACTCTGGCCCTACCCAGGCACTTCCTAGCATCCCCCACCATGCCTCACATATGTTCCCTGGGGTGCCCCAAGGCCAGGGAGAGCTAGGACCTCTCAGGGCAGGACAGCTGCTGAAGGAACACAGACCCTGGCCCTGGCTCAGCCTAAAGCCAGCCAGACATGTTTGACATGCCAATGAGTCTGCACACCAGACCCCATGAGCCTCCTGGGCCAGCCTCCCTATCCCCACACCTAAATCTCGGGGCAGCCGCAGTACCCCTGGTGTGGTGGTGATGAGCCACCAGCCCCCACCCAGGGGATGTCTGGCCAGGCAGGCCCTTGAGCTGCCTGACAAGCCAGACTTGGGGCTGCCTTCCGGAGCTGCTCTGCCTCCTGCCCCCAAATGCCAGCTCCAGGTTTCCGCATGTTGTAAAGGGAGGCTCAGAAGCCAACGTCCTAGTGTTGTGGGCACCCCCAGCTCAGGGCTGGGCTAGGGGAGTTCCATTCCCCTTCTTGGTCCTCACCAGGCAGCTGGCTGGGACCATCCTTGGCCCTTAGTGGAGGGAGGGTGGGAGGGTGGCTCCTTCAGCTCCTGATTAGAACCATGTGGCCAAATGCTACTGGGGAGGGGAGCAGCCCTACCTCCTGCTCAGTTCCCTCTGTGCTTCCCCGTCTTCCCTGGTTTCTCTGCCCTCCACCCTCACCTCTGCCCCAGGAGCCCACTCACCCCATCTCTTCTGCCCTTCTGGCTCTGGACTCAGTCTCCTCCATCCCCCATAATGCTTCTCCATCTCCCCCCTCCCCTTGCTGTGTCTGAGGGATGCTGGGGGAGACAAGGAGTCACCGGGTGAGGCCTGGGCCACCCTACAGGGGTAGATAACCTCAAATTGATTTACAGGCCCTCCATCTGCCCCTTCTTCTGTCTTTTCCCTCCCCCACTAGACCCACTTCCCCAGCAAGGTGCCTCTTGTCTCAGCCCAGTGAGGACTGATGGAGAACCTCTTAGTGCCAGGCCATCGGCCCCTATCCTGATTGTGCCAGAGTGACTTGCCCTCTCTTTGCAGGCTCTAGCCCTGAGCGGTCCCCTGTGCCCAGCCCACCGGGCTCCCCAAGGACCCAGGAAAGCTGTGGCATCGCCCCACTCACACCCTCGCAGTCTCCAGTAAGCCTGGGAGCAAGGATCTTGGTGGTGGGTGGCCTGGATGCTATGGAGACGGGTCATGCTCCAGAGAGCAAAGCCTGGTGTCTAGCAGAGTCCTGGTGGGGCCTGGGGTGGGCTGGGAGTGGTGCCATGCCTCTTGCCCCAGCACACTCCAGTCATGTCTCTCCCAGAAGAGTCAGCCTCAGGTGACCTTGGACTATAGAGGTAACAAGTCTACTAAGGTGAGCCCCACAGAACTAACATCCAAACAGCCCTGCTCTGGGATGACATCCATGGACCAGACCCCACCTATGGCAGGGGGACATCTGAGCATGTAGTTACTTTAGGGCCTTAGAGCACTGGGCCTTTCAGAGTTTCTCAACGTCCTGTCACCCATAGCCCTCCCCGAATACAAGTTCTATCTGGGGAAGAGAAGACACATTGCTAAAAATTAGCTTGGAAACTATTAACTTGAAGTATACAGGATATAACCCGCCCCTGCAAACTCCCTGGGTCACCCCACCCAAGGTGGTGTCACCCTAGTGATCCAGCCTGAGGACCCCCCTTGTTCTCAGAGAGCCCAGGCCTGGCCTGGGAGAAGGAAGGAGCCACTGTGTGCATGTGCACAGGCCTTTCTTCTCTGCCACAAAACCGACACAGTCTGGTTGTCTCACTGTGGCCACAAAGATCTGGGGGGTCAAATATACACAGATTCTTGTGTTACTAAAGCTGTCCCAAGGAGCTGTGAGATGGGGGTGGGGCTCAGGAATGGCCAGGCAGAAGGTGGGCAGAGAACTGAAAGAGGAAAACCAGTGCTTAAGCCAAAAGCTGCAGAGGGCGACCTGAGAGGCCTTTGGGATTCTGAGCAGTTGGCAGCTCCAGGGCTCAGCCTGGAGCGTGGGAGGCGAGGGGAGCCTGGACAGGTAACAGAAGCCAGGGCCAGTCTGGACCACAGCCAGAGGAGAGGAGGGGCTTGGGTATGCAGTCAGTCGGGCCCTCAGGCTGCTGCTTAACTCTGGGTCTCGCCCTCACAGAAGCCCGAGGCCCGAACCCCACAGCATGCTCCTTTCTCCGTGGTGGTGGCCATCGACTTTGGCACCACCTCCAGTGGCTATGCCTTCAGCTTTGCCAGTGATCCTGAAGCCATCCATATGATGAGGTGAGGGTAGCTGGGCTGGGAGATGGGAGCCGGGGTCTTCACTCCCTGGGATGGGCCTGGTCTCAGAAGACTGTCACTGAGGACACATGGAATCTCCCCAGAGCTCCCTCCATCCTTAGCACACACAGAGAGATGCACATATATGTGTTTTTTAAATAAAAGTGGGATATCATAAGATTTGCCTTACTTTTAAACTTGCAATATTCTTTTGTAGATGTTTCATGTCAACACATAAAGCCACAATTTCTTTTCTTTTCTTTTTTTTTTTAATTCACCTGCTTTATTTTTTCTTAAAAAAGGAAAAAGAAAAAGGAACCAAACAAACAACAAAAACCAGGTAGCTGCCTGGCTCCCCTGGGATCTAGACGTGCATCTTGTTTGACAGAGCTGTTCTTCATATCAGCTCCTGTTAAAGCCACAATTTCTTTTAAAAGCTGCATAGTATCCCACAAGTACATATGTGTCATGATTTTTCTACTGATAGTTTTAGGAGGTTTCTTCCCCTCTCATTTTTCACTATTACAAAAAGTGCTGCAATGAGTATCTTCCTTGAAAGCCTGTGCTGCGCTTTGTGTGTGGTCAACAGGCAGATTCCTAGATTGAGCACCTCAGTTAAGGTCGGAGATGTGAAGGATCAGAGGCTTGACTGAGTTGACAGGCCACACAGTTGTTATGAAAGAAATGTGCAAAAAACCCATTCTGATAAGTTTTGTTTGAACAATGCCTTTGTTTGACACTCCCCTCTAGGCCTCAAGACCCTGATCTTTTCTTTGAGTGTGTCTTTAAAAAAAAAAAAAAATTTTATTTATTCATGAGAGAGACACAGAGAGAGAGAAAGGGAGGCAGAGACACAGGCAGAGGGAGAAGCAGAGGGAGAAGCAGGCTCTGTGCAGGGAGCCCGACGTGGGACCCGATCCCGGGACTCCAGGATCACGCCCTGAGCCGAAGGCAGGCGCTAAACCACTGAGCCACCCAGGGATCCCCTCTCTGAGTGCGTCTTAGTGAAGCTGCAGCCAGTAGGTGGAAGACCCTTCTAGAAGACCCCAAAGCTCCAACCCAGACTGGGATGGGGGAGCAACGGGGCTTCCCCAGGGCCTGGGAGGATGAGATGGCAGGGTGGATGAAGAGACAAACATTAGGGTCACTTCCCGAAAGATACAAGGGACTTGACCTGCATGAACTGTCCTTCCCCTTTCTCTGTTCTATCCACATCCATATCAAGCCACAAAGGCTCTGGGCACTTAAAACCCTCTAGGAGCTGCAGGGCATCCAAGCCGGCACGCTTGTCAACACACACAGCTGAGACCATGCTGGACTCCATGCTGGGGCTGAGGACCAAGAAAGGACATTGTCTGATGAAGGAGACAGTCATGGGAAGTAACTGGAAAACTTCTTGGCTTCCTCCCAAACCCTCCCCCAACCCTACCAGCCACCAAGCCCTGTCATTTCCATCTCCCTAATATCTCTGGAATACCCAGACACTTCTCTCCATGGCCACCACTCCTAAGTTTAGCTCTCCCCTCTCTCACCTGGATGGTAGCAATATCCTCCTCTCTGGTTTTTCTTCTCCATTTTTCTCTCCCTCCAGTCTGTGGCCACATGGAGACCAGTGACCTTTCCTCCGCCATCTCCTCCTCCTTTTCTCTCTTTCTCTCCCTTTTTCTCTCTCTTTGACTGGGCTAAATGGCTTTATTAGAGAAAGACAGGATTACAAAGGACTTAAGAGTTGGCCCTAGGGCCCTTCTTCTTGCCAAATGTGGACACAGCATTAAGAAAGCACCAGTTCTGGGATGCCTGGGTGGTTCGGTGGTTGAGCACCTGCCTTTGGCTCAGGGTGTGATCCCGGGGTTCCAGGATTGAGTCCCACATTGAACTCCCTGTATGGAGCCTGCTTCTCCCTCTGCCTGTGTCTCTGCCTCTCTCTGTGTGTCTTTCATGAATAAATGAATAAAATATTTAAAAAAATAAAAAAGAAGAAGAAAGCACCAGTTCTGCATCCACTGTTTGGCCTGGCCTATCGTCTTTTTCTTCTATTTGGCCACTTTGGGTCTGCACTCTTACTTTCCCAGCATGGCCCAGGGAACCATGGACTTTACCTTCAAGCATGTGGATGGTTACTTCCCAGGTGGTAGCTTCATCTTCTAGGAGCAGGACCTGATCTCCTTGGAGTGATGACTCTCCAACAAGTCTATGTGAGCCTTGATCTGAGCTATTGGCCCCTAGCCAGTCACCTCAAGGGTATGTAGCTCCTGGGCGTGAATGAAAAGCTCTGAACCAGAAACTGAATGGCGGTCACCACTGCTACTACCACAAATCTAGGCAGAAGGGACAATAGCTAGTTCTCCTTGCTCTTTCATACCTCTAAACTTTTGCACATGCTGTTCCTTCTGCCTATATTCCCAGTTCCTTCCTCTAAAGGCTGCAGGGACAAGCTTGGCTTAGAGGGGTCCAGGCATCAGAGAAAGGCAGAGGGAAGGGAAAAAGAAGTTTCAAGCCAATGAACTAGACAGGGAGTTCTGGGTGGAGATCCAGATGGCACCTGCAGATGGGGAGGTTTGGAATCTGATTCAGGTTTTGAAGCCCTGCTGGGGTGCAGTCAACTTGGGGATAGCTGTAAAGGTGGGTCAGATAGGAATGATCACCAATGCCTTGAAGGACCTTGGTGGTGGAAGACAGCCTAGAAGGGGGCATACCATCTGGCTGGGAGAAAGCTTTTGCTAGTGTCCTCTAAGGATACGTCAGGAGGCCAGACCCAGACAGGTGGATGATGGCCTGCTGCTGCTTAAGAGTACAGCAAAGTGAAGTCCAATGGTGCACCTCATGGGTGGAAGCAGGAGCTGAGAATGTTGATGGGTCCTGTGGCCCAGGGATAGGGAGGATCCCATGAGCAGCATTTATGGAGATTTAAGTGGATGCCAAGCACCATCTTCACAAGAACCCTAAGAGGTATTATTTCCATATTACATGTAGGCAGACTGAAGCTCAGGAAGGCTAGGTGGTCTGCCCAAGGTCACACAGCTGATCACAGAGCTGGTTCCCAACCCCAGGAAGGGAAGGTTTCACTGGACCGCACTGACAGCCCTGTGCCTCCACAGGAAATGGGAGGGCGGGGACCCAGGAGTGGCCCACCAGAAGACCCCCACCTGCCTGCTTTTGACCCCGGAGGGCGCCTTTCACAGTTTTGGCTACACCGCCCGCGATTACTACCACGATCTGGACCCTGAGGAGGCACGAGACTGGCTCTACTTCGAGAAGTTCAAGATGAAGATCCACAGTGCCACTGTAAGGCACGCACCGGTTGGGGACCAATCCAGCCAGGGAAGCGGGGTCAGGAGGGGAAAGGAAGGGGCTCCTGTAGGGGGAGCAGAGGTGAGGGGGGTGGGGAGGCTGAGAGGGCGGGGCTAGAGGTGGGCCAGGATTGGATGAGGGGCGGGGCTAACGAGAGGGGCTGGGGCCAGAGCTACTAAAGAATTAGCAAGGACACTTCAGAAGGGAAGCACCAGGAAGTGGGGGGATTTTTAGAGAGAGGTCGTCAGGCAATGGGGGCAGAGCTATGACCTTCTGCAGAATTGCTAATATTCCTGCCAGGATCTCACCTTGAAGACCCAGCTAGAGGCTGTAAATGGAAAGAAAATGCCAGCTCTGGAGGTGTTCGCCCATGCCCTGCGCTTCTTCAAGGAGCATGCCCTTCAGGTGCGCTCTGGCCCCACCCCTGCCCACCGAGGCAGGGACCCCCGGGGTCCATCCTCTCCTCTCAGCCTATCCATCAGGGGTCAGAAATTATCTTCTCTGGCCCCTGCCTTCCCATCTGATGAAGCCTGCGGGAGACACACAGGTCTTGGGGAAGGGGGTGTTAGGAATTGCTCCTACTCAGCTGGGAAGTCCGTGCTGAGGCCTGAGTAGTTCCTCCAGCTCCCATACCCTGAAGGCTGAAAACACCCCCCACCCCAACCCAAGCCAGCTTATCCCTCACTGCCCCCTCCTGCTCCAGGAGCTGAGGGAGCAGTGTCCATCGCTGCCAGAGAAGGACACTGTGCGCTGGGTGCTGACAGTGCCTGCCATCTGGAAACAGCCTGCCAAGCAGTTCATGCGTGAGGCTGCCTACCTGGTGAGGACGGGCAAGCAAAGCAGGGGGCATCACTGGGGAGGGCTCCAGGGAGGTCCCAGGCCCTTCTTTACCCACCACCCTTGGGACCAGTCATTGTGTAAAGACCTCTGGCCTTCTCCTGCTGGGCACACTGGATGGTTGTTGCCCCCAGGAGAGGGTGTGAGTCTGCAGGAACAGAGAGCAGGGGGACAAGAGGCACAGCCAAGCCAGCTTAGCCGGTGTCTTAAGTTCCCTAGAAGCAGAGCCCAAGACAGGGACTCTTGTGCACGTGGTATATTGAAGAAGGGCTCTCAGGAGAAAGAGGAATGAGGGAAATGGACAGGATAAAGACCCGAGCAGGAATGTGGTCTCAACTGGAGTCTAGCCTCAGCCCCATCCCATGGAGAGTGCTAGAGGGAGAACTGTACCCAGCAGTTGACCACAGTGAGGCAAGGCACCTGGCTTTCTGTATATCCGTCAGTCCGTCTTGGTTGCTGGGGGGTGTGCGGGAAACTTCTCCAAGTGAGATGGTTTCCTCCACCTCAGCCAGCACCAGTATTGTCAGGGACCCCACCACCATGCCTCAACCACTGTAATTTCTTGAGCAAGGGACACAGGACTATGAGACGATGAAGGAAAGTGATTTGGACCAAAGCTGGGCTTCCTACCATAAGAGATGCCCAAAGGTCTGGAGAATGGGGGGAAGGGTACACAAGTCAAGTCCCCACACCTCCAGTGAGATGGAGTGAGGAAGTAGGGAAGCACAACCTTCCAGAGCAAGACTCATTGTTTGGTCCTTGGGGGACATCCTAGGACCTCCAAAAGGCCTGCCAGTGCACCCCCTGGAAGATATCAGAGCCCCCAACCACCACCCACCATGGGCCAGGTATGCTTCAGGTGTCAGATCTGTGTGTGCCTGCGCTTATAGGAGCTCACCCTGAGGTAGTGGGCATCCCTACTGCAGAGACCAGGATGAAAGCAAGGCTGTGCCCAGCCAGGATAAGCACTGCCCCCCACCCTAGTGCCCCCTGCCGGTTTATCCACCCTGGCTCCTCCCACACTGTTCCATGGCTGCCAGTTCAGGAAGGGCTGACCCTGGACAGGAAGTCTAGATACCCACCCATCCCCAACCCCCACCCAGTCAGAATCCAGGGAATCCCACAAAACCATAGAGTACTTCCCACAGGGATCCCCTGTCCTGATACAAGAAGCAGAAGATCCCGAGTGTTTTTCTCCCCTCAACTGACCTGTCCTGGCACCTGGAATTTTACTGTTGTCTCTTGGTGCCTGTATCTGATTCTCTGGGGAAGCAAGTTCTTCTGGGAGTGAGGAGGCCAATGGGTATTCTCTGCCACCAGCCTGGTGAGGTACATGAAGGACGAGGGTTCATGGAGCCAAAGGGGACCCCCCACACATACCATCTCCTCTAATTGGTGGCCTGGCCATTACACCCCCATACACACTGTGCTAGAGTCTTCAGTTGGTGCTCAGCTGGCCAGCCCTGCACATGTGAAGGGGACCTTGCTGCATCCTGGGCCACCTTGGGCAGCTTGGAGGGACAGAGCCCAGGTGCTCTAGGTTTCTCACTCTGTCTAGGGTCTCTTCCGCCTGGGCAACCCCATGGCATTCCTGGCAGTGGCGGTGCCACTCCCCAGCCTGGTCACAGGGTGGCTGGGAGGCAGTTCCACATGTGTGCAGCATTGGGGGGGGGGCGAGAGGCCCACCATGGGTGGGGTGTGATGGAGAGGTGGTAGGAGCCCCACAGCCCCTGGTTGCCTGCCCAGAGGTGCCATCTTAGGTGTGACACTTGGCCCATAGAGCTCCCTGGCCCTGCCCACCACCTCTCCCCAGGCTGGCCTGGTGTCCAGGGAAGATGCAGAGCAACTACTCATTGCCCTGGAGCCAGAGGCTGCCTCTGTCTACTGCCGCAAGCTGCGTCTACACCAGCTCTTGGACCTAAGCAGCCGGGCTCCAGGCAGTGGACGCCTGGGTGAGCGTCGCTCCATCGATTCCAGCTTCCGGCAGGGTGAGCTGCCCCCAGGGGCACTACCCAGTGGTATTACATTTGCCCTTGGAGGGTTGGAGGGTCACTGAGGCCAGAGGCTTGGCCATGTCCAACATAAAGAGGAGATAACCCCTCCTCCCCCACCTCTAGCCCAATCTGAGAGGGCAGAAACATCTCTGGTGCAATTCAGTCTGAGGGAGGAGGCACAGCCCTGACCTGGGGAAGCCCAATCTGAGGACAGAGATTTCATGTTGCCCTGGAGGATCATTGTCTGAGGAGGGTAGGACTCAGCCCCCATCCTGAATCTGAGGGTAGGGGGAAACAATCTGTCCTGAGGGGGGGTGCTCAGGTACTGACAATGAGGAAGTCAGCTCCCATTCTGAGCCAAAGGTGGTCTCTAAGGGTTTTGTCTTAAATAGCCACTGAATCAGCTGTCATTCCCCTTCCCCCACAATAGCCTTGAGCTCCTGCTACCAAGCTCCAGCTCCAGTGTCCCTGGACTGGGCCCCTGAGACAGCTATGGTCAATCTTAGTCACTCTCCCAGATACCATCTCCTGTAAGTAGGAGAGGTCCCTAACGCTAGGCTCCCCTGGATCACCCAGGACCAACCTCTCCCCACCTCCCCCAGCTACACACAGGTCCTCCAAACTGTCCCAACCCTGATTTTGCCATGCCTCAAGCCTGCCAGCGTTAAGGGAATGTACTGTAGCCAGAAAAACTTCCCCTCAGCTGTTGGTTACCCCATCAGGTTTTTCTGTACCCTCTGAGGTTCAACATTGCCTTCTCCTAGTTAGAAGTAGTAGAGCAGGAGTTTCAGGAGAACTGGCTGGTCCAGATACTCATGGAGGGTACTGGTGGGAGGATGGGGGTCAAGGTTGGTAGCTGAGGCACCTCCCTCTAACCCCACTGTCCTGCTGTCCCTCTCCTCCCCACCCCCACCCCAGCCCGCGAGCAGCTGCGCAAGTCCCGCCACAGCCGTACATTCCTGGTGGAGTCTGGTGTTGGAGAGCTGTGGGCAGAGATGCAAGCAGGTGGGGGGACAGAGGGATGTTTCTTGGGCCCTGAGGGGAACCGTAGGGGCAAGGGAACCTTCTTGAAGTGGGTTCCAGACCCTAGAAACCCTGCCCCTACTCCTCCATCAGCTGCACCTAACCTGGTAGTCTCCCCATGGTCACCTGCACCTCCATGTCACTCAGCCTCGCCCCTAACTCCCACTTCTCTGTGGGATTCTCTGCGGATAGAGTCCTGGAAACATTTTCCCCAAAACCCTTGCACCCCTTCCCGGTGGCCTAAGTTTCAACTACCTGAAGCCCCTTACAGCCACTCCTACTCCCATCCTCCCCGCAGGCAAGGGTCTCTGGTGTGGGGCAGGGCTGGGGGCTGGGTGAATCTGGAAGGGGAGCAGAGCTGAGGGTGCAAAGCAGACCAGGAGTATGTGCTCACGCTCGCCGCCACAGGAGACCGCTACGTGGTGGCAGACTGCGGAGGAGGCACGGTGGACCTGACCGTGCACCAGCTGGAGCAGCCACATGGCACCCTCAAGGAACTCTACAAGGCATCCGGTGAGTAGCCAGCCAGGCAGCACGCTGGGTACCCAGCGCTCGCGGGCCCTGCCACCGCCCTCTGGCGGCGGAGTCTGCGCCGACGTCCCCTTTCTCCCCTGCCCGACCCCAGGCGGCCCCTATGGCGCGGTGGGCGTGGACCTGGCCTTTGAGCAGCTGCTGGGCCGCATCTTCGGCGAGGATTTCATCACCACCTTCAAAAGGCAACGGCCGGCAGCCTGGGTGGATCTGACCATCGCCTTCGAGGCCCGCAAACGCACGGCAGGCCCGCACCGTGCAGGGGCGCTCAACATCTCACTGCCTTTCTCCTTCATCGACTTCTACCGCAAGCAGCGAGGGCACAACGTGGAGACAGCCCTGCGCCGCAGCAGGTGGGCCCGGGGACCACGGACTCAAACCAGGGTTTGCGGCTGGGGAAAGTCCCTGCAAGGGAGGATGTGGGTCTCAGAGGACAGTGGGAATCCGCCCCATCTGCCCCGTGCACATTTCTTGCCAGCCGACGGCAGGCGGAGGGCATGAGCATCCCAGCTAGAATCCCTAGAACCCGGGTGCCAACTGGGGCACAAATCTTGAGCCTGGGGGAAGGGCCAGTAACTTTCTCCTTGCACCACACCCACCTCGACAGCCACACACAAACACACACCCTGTACCAGGCAGTGTGCCTTTGTTCCTCTGCCCAGAAGCAAAGAGAGGCTCCTCTCCTGGGACTTCATGCCTGGAACGCAGGCGGGCTGCTAAAGCCCCTGAGGGAGTGGGGTTGGAAGAACACACAATTTGCAGTCAGTACCCAGCCACACTGGCCTTCCAGGAACCCTGGAAGAACCCTGGACCCTGACCCATGAGCTTGTGCCCCCCTTCATCAACAGCGTGAACTTCGTGAAGTGGTCCTCACAGGGGATGCTCAGGATGTCTTGCGAGGCCATGAACGAGCTCTTTCAGCCCACCGTCAGTGGGATCATCCAGCACATAGGTGAGTGCCTGAGCTTGGGTCCTCCACTAACCCCCGCATTCACACTCAGGTGCAGAAATGATTCTTCCTTATTAGTGCCTGGACACATCCACACATCCATACACTGCAATGAGACCCAGAATCATCTGGAACACCTGGAGGACACAGTGTGGTGGGTATTAAGAACTAGGAGGGATGATATGCATAGTCTCTCCAAGTGACAGAACCTCTGATGCCTTGGTTTCCTTACTTATAAAACAGGGCGATAGTATTGGGTTCCCAAAACTGTTATCCCAGGGATTTCAATGAGCTGAAACATCTAGAGATGCGCACACAGTCGGCAGTAGACACTTAGTACCTGTAAATGCGTATCCTTATCTAGCCCTCCACATTGTGGTGGGAGAGGAAAGGGGGTAGCATGCTGGGGAAGCAGAGCCCGCGAAGACTGCCAGAAGCACTAAATGAAAACTCTCGGTTTTTCTTCATCAGAACCTGGCTACTGTTTGAGTGAAATAGCTAGTTTCTAGTTGCCAGCTGCGTACAGGATGGCGGAGGGGAGGGGCCTGTGGCCGCAGCGCGGCGGCCTCAGCGGCTGGTGCTCTCTCACCTCCTGTTGCAAGCTCTCACCTCCCCCCCTCCCCCCCCCCCCCCCCCCCCCCGCAGAGGCGCTGCTGGCGCGGCCCGAGGTGCAGGGCGTGAAGCTGCTGTTCCTGGTGGGCGGCTTTGCCGAGTCAGCCGTGCTGCAGCACGCGGTGCAGACGGCGCTGGGCGCCCGCGGCCTGCGCGTGGTGGTCCCGCACGACGTGGGTCTCACCATCCTCAAGGGCGCCGTGCTGTTCGGGCAGGCGCCGGGCGTGGTGCGCGTGCGCCGCTCGCCGCTCACCTACGGCGTGGGCGTGCTCAACCGCTTCGTGGCCGGGCGCCACCCGCCCGAGAAACTGCTGGTCCGCGACGGCCGCCGCTGGTGCACCGACGTCTTCGAGCGCTTCGTGGCCGCCGAGCAGTCGGTGGCCCTGGGCGAGGAGGTGAGACGCAGCTACTGCCCAGCGCGGCCGGGCCAGCGGCGCGTGCTCATCAACCTGTACTGCTGCGCCGCCGAGGACGCGCGCTTCATCACCGACCCGGGCGTGCGCAAGTGCGGCGCGCTCAGCCTTGAGCTGGAGCCCTCCGAGGGCGCGGTCCCCGGCCGCCGCGAGATCCGCGCCGCCATGCAGTTTGGCGACACCGAGATTAAGGTCACCGCCGTCGACGTCAGCACCAATCGCTCCGTGCGCGCCGCCATCGACTTTCTTTCCCACTGAGGGAGCGCGCGGGGCGCGGTGCCAAGCCCCACCCTGTGCTGGGCCCCGCCCTCTTGGGTCCCGGGTCTGGGGCGCCGGCTCGGGTGGACAAAGCTGCTGGTTCTGAAGTCAGCGCCTCTTCCCCCTCCCTTTTGCCCGGGAAGATGAGGTCGCAGGATGGGTGGGGACAGACTCTAGCTTTGGAACTGGGCCCGGGTCCGCTGACTGGAAGGCTGAAATGCTCTGCCAAGGGCTGAGGTCAAGGACTGGGAAAAGGTTTGTAAGACGGTGTGCCCACAGGGGGCACGTGACCTCGAAGGCAGCATGCACCAGAAGACCAAACCACGGTTTGAACTGGGTGGGTGGAGGGGTGGGAGGTGGAGGTAGCTGCGAGAGGCCGGCCAGGGCGGCTGCAGGAGGACGGGGGATGTGCAGAGCTTGGGCCTGAAGAGCCCAGCACATGGACTGATGGGCTTAGCCAGCACAGGGCACTGGACAGAGAAACCCTACGGTGTAGATAAACGGCTGGAGGCTGGCACAAGCGGCACAGGGGTATGGGACCTCCCCGGGTGTGGTACTGGCCATCCGAGTATGACTGCTAATCTTTAAAGTGCCTCAATTAACAGGCTAATGAGAAGTAATGAGAAGGATACGGGATGAAGGCACTTATGAGAAGATGTGGGGGAAGCCAGCTGGGGGGCCTTCAATCAGGGCAAATGACTCATCTGAGAAGGCCCCAAGGGCAGCCTATGAATGACCCGCTTGCACCCTCTCCCAGCCACCGACAGTAGGAGGTTGGAGGACTGTAGGGAGACTGGAGAACTAAGGGCTGATCCTGGCTCTGCCATCAACTCAGTGTGCCATTGGGACATTACCTCCCCACCCATGACGTGCAGCTGCCCACCTGCCTGAGAACCCTAAGGCGACAATAAAGCATTTATGCTTCAGGTGGGGTATAGCCTGCTGATACCTCACAAGAGAGGACCCCAATAGAGGAGTAGTGGAGGGGGCTGGTTCAAAAAAGGGAGAGTGCTTTCGGCTCTGCGCAGAGCTGGACACTGACCAGAAGGGGGCGCTGCTCTCTGTCAAACATCCCAAACAGAACTCGCCACTTCCAAAGACCTCTCTCAGGCCCAGGCAGAAGGCTCCTCCCCATTTACTCTAGTCAGCTTTTCCCAGGCCTAAAATACCACACGTGCACACTTCTTTGGGGGCTAGGTGCTAGAATACCACGGAGTGCCCTTGCCTCCTAAAAAAATGGTTATAGCCAAAACTGTTCCTTAGCCTGTCTGCAGAGGATTGTGGGTGTTCTGAGAGCATCGAAGAACAAACACTGGCTGGCATCTGGTATCCACTGAAAATTTTATTTCTTTACGGTTTTATCCCAACCAGTCCTTTAAAAACCAAGTAACACAGACCTGGGGGCTAGGGCTTGGGGACTGTGCCTCCCTCCTACTCAGCGCTGACAGCAGTAGGAAAGAGGGAGGGAGCACGGGAGGGCTAAAGCCAGCCAGCAGCAGCAGTAATGGGAGTGACGACGTCACAGAGCCAGCTCCCTCCTCTCCCAAGCCCTGGCTAGATCCCCTATGGCTTGGGGTTGGGGTGGGCAGAACCCACCCCAGGCGCCCCCCTCCCCTCCTCAGATAGCCTCCTTGGGGGCTCAACCCATTTCTTCCGGCAGGAGACTGAGGCACACGGAGAGGAGGAAGTGGGAGAGGAGGACGCAGGAGAGGCAGGGAGGTGGCACAATGAAGGCAGAGGTGAGAGGCCCCTAGACACCCCACCCCCGCCCCCACCCCGGGGAGGGGCGAGGAAGCCACACCATCACACAGCATTCGGGGAGATGAGGTGGGGTTTAAGGCTGTGGGGCCCTGAGGCGTGCAGGGCCTCAGGCCTCAGTCGAAGCCGTGCCAGTCGCTGTGCTCTGAGTCGTATTCTAGCTCAGCACCCACGCACTTGACCCCATCAAGCAGCATGGGTGTGCCATGGTGTCGGTCTGCAAAGCAGATGACAAATCAGGAAGCCAGACTGGCCCCTTGGCTCCACCCACTCTTTGGAGGCCCCTCCCCACCTTCCCTCTGGGCTCTGCTAGGAGGGTGGGGAGAAAGGCAGCCAGGTATCCAGGGGGCCAGGGTAAGAATCCCTTTTTCAGACAGGGAAGATAGAAACCCCTTGCAGCCAAGCTGGCACCTCCCTCCTCTATCCAGACACAAGGCTCACACACTCACCCATGACGCGGGCCTGCACTGTCACTCGCACACAGGTGCCAGCGCCACCTTCACAGGCTAGCAGCATCTCCTCCTTCAGGACGCCCTCCTTGTGCGCTGCATACTCACACTTGACACTGTAACCTGCACAGGTGATCAGCATTTCCATGGTCTCCACCCCTGACCCTCCCAGCACTCACTGGCCTCAGCATGCCACCAAGACTGGCCACCTCCTCCAAAGGAGTAAGGATGGCCTAGGACCTATCTGCCCAGGGCTGGGCAAATAGGCCTTGGAAACTTCCCACTCTTCACTGAGCTCTACGTGACTCCAGACTGTGGACAACCCCATTAGGGCTCCAAGGGTCAAACTCAAGTTTCCAGGAGGAAGACCCACTGACTCCCCAAAAAGGAAAGCAAGGAGAGGGGTGGTGGGGAAAGAGGGGCAGGGCAAGCCCTGAGCATATCTGGTGGCAAGAGGTAAAGGCCAGAGGGAGGGAGCTCAATACACTTAAGGGAAAGATCATGAAGAGGAAGTAGGGGGCCATGAAACTGAAGCTGGGGTGTCAGCATACTGTGAAACTGATACCCTAACCTCTGCAGGGGCAGGAGAGGACTTGAAGAGTTGGCAGGGTAGGGAGTAGCAGCCTCAAGTCTGAAGCCTGTGCCTGGGGGGGTGCTAGGAGGTAGCTGCCCAGGATTCCTGGGGCTCTGGCAGATTTTTCTTAAGGGGCAGGCAGGAGGGAGAGCTGGAAGCCCAGAGCCAGTTGACTGGCTCCATGACCCCACTGAGGGAACTATAAGGTGACACACAGGCATGGGCCAATAGTGTAACCCCAAGGCCTAAGGTATGGGACCTCCCAAAATGCCACACTGCAAGCCCATAAGGAGGCCTCACGTCCCCCAATTGCTGAACTGCCCATCCACCCTAGAAGGGGGGATAGCACCCATGCTCTCACTCCCGCTTACTTCCTGCTGGAAGAGAACAGGCCTCCAGCACCTGAGCAAGGGACACACCTTCTGGGACGGGCATGACGCTGAGGAGCTTGAGGTGTAGGCTGGGGACTGGTGCTTCTCGGATGTCCTTGCTCAGCCTGTGCACTGGGGGCAGAGTGAAGGTAATCTCATACCTGTGCAGGATCTTCAGGAAGCCAACCTATAGCAGAAAGGTAGGGGGAAAGGAGGAGCACCTTCACTCTCAGCCTCCCCAGGGCCCACCCAGGTCCTGCCTCTTAGGATCCTGTGGGCCCCTGCACCCATTGCTTTAGGGATCCCAGCGGGGGCCTAACTCCCTCCAGCACTCTAGCCTATACACGCCCCAAGCCCAATGGCTCCAGGCCCTTGGCCTGAGGACCTCATTCCCTCAGCTTGCTGCTCAGCATGTTTCACAGGCCCCACAGCAAATGGTGGCCCATTTTATAGATGGAAGCCAGTGAGTGGCTGAAATCCGCACGGTGTGGCCAGGGTAAAGCTCTCCCTAGACGTCTGGGCCACTCCTGCCACATGTGGCACATAGCAAGGCACCTGCCATTGCCCACAAGGGGAAGCTCAAAGTCCCACAATACAGATCATTCACCTCTCTCCACCACTGCCAACACATGCCCAGAGCCAATAGCCTGGGGTCAGGGACACTGGTCCTCTAGTCACTCATGTGGAGATAGGGGCAACACAGATTACACGAGATGGCGGAGGAGACAGAATTAGAAAAAGACACTAGATCAGCTTGTCAGTCTAGAGCTGGCCCCTGGGCACCAGCTACTGAACCCTACTGGCACCTGAATGTGGATGCCTGCCTGCCCACTCAAAGGCTCAGTGTGCCCAAAGCCCCAGCTCATGGCCCAAGCCCTTTCTATTGTTCATACACAGTGACTGGCAACCAATGCCCCCTGGGAGAGATGCCAACCTGGGTAAGTCCAGCCATGTGAAGGGACACAAGCTGAGGTGGCTGCTGAGCGGGCAGGCTAACCAGAGTGCAGTCCAGGAGGCACAGAGGTGCACACTGTACCTACAACTCATGTACACACACACTGGCTTGCTCACAGTTGCAAGGGCTGGACAGCCCTGTCACTGGGGCTTGTTAGGACTGGCTCCATAAAGCGTTTAGCTTTTCAATGGGATAGGCAGACATCAGTGTATGCTAAAGGTCAGTCCATGTGGCTCTCTCATGCTGCAGGTGGAGGACCCACCTCTCAAGAGGGCTTTTTGGCTATCTCACCAATGGTGACCCTGTGGTCCAGCTGCACCAGTTGCAGAATTTTCCAGGGGAAATCCTAAGAGATGTGCAAAAAACACTCACCACTGCACCATTTGTAACAGTAAAAAATAGAAACAGTCATAAGCACCAGGAATAGGGAACCGGCTAAATCAATGATGATACATTTAATGGAATACCAGGCAACTGGAAAATCTCATGGAAAATTGTTTACTGACATAGACAGGAGATGGTTCACAACATAAGCAAACAAAAAACAGTGTGTCTGCTGTGATACCAGCTGTTTTTGGAAATGAAGCAAAAAAAAAAAAAAAAAAGCTGAAATGACACAAACCAAAATATTAACTATGGTTGTGTCTGGATAGTATGATGGTGTGTGCTTTTAAATTTCTTTATAGTTTTCTCTAGTTTCCAAGTTTTCCCCAATAGATGTCAATGGGTTTTGCAATGGAGAAAGAAGGGGAGAGGGAGCTATTCTTTAAAGTTTTGATTCATTCTGTTAATTCCCTTGAGGAAGCTGTCAGCTGTAGGAAAAGAGCAAGGATTTTACATTTGGGCAGAAATGATGAATCTGGACCCCTTCTCAGGGAGGTCTCCATGGACCAGATGCCTTCCCCTTGCTAGGGCATTCCTGTTCAACTCCAGAGCCCTGGCTTATTGTTCAACCTGATGAGGGGCTCATTCCCTGTTTCTCCACCAATATGTCCCCTCCAGACACTTCCTCCTGCCCCTCCCAAGTGGATGTGGGATGTGACAGTGCCCCAGAAGTTGGAGAAGCCATGCTGGGGTGTGTGTGAGGTGTGACCACTGGGACAGGTGGGTCCTCCACCCAGGAGAAAACATAGGGGTGATCAGTAAGCATTAATACCACAGAGACCCTTAAGCAGCCAGAGGTTTGGCAAAGAAGAGTAAGTAAAGTCACGCCTTGTTATCACCAGAATTGGCCTCACACCTGTGTGACACACATACATTCTTTCATCTCATTCTCACACCAACTCTCTGGGATGGAAACGGTCTTCATTTCAGAGAAGAGGAAACTGAGGTGACCTGTCCAAATTCACAGCTCCAGAATAGCAGGCCTGGACCTGATGTGCGGTATCCCAAGCCTTGACACCACCTTCCATTGCCTTGACACCACCATCTACAGGGTGGGGAGTGGATGTCATTGTTGGGATGACAATGATAACAACAGCTCTGTACCACTTGTTTGAGTAACATTCTAAAGGTACTCATTTCATTGTAATCTCACCACCTCCCATTTACAAACAGTGAAACCAAGGCCGAGGTAGGGACACAGATGTGCCTATGTAGCCAGCTTAGAAGAAATGGAACAGATAGGCCCAGGAAGCCAGGCAGGGCCAGGCAGGAGACAGAGGGAGTCAGGCGGATGGTAGGGGGAGGTGTGCACGTACCTTGACCAGAAAGCTGCTGTCACTCTCCTGGGTGACCATGACCACAGAGTCATGCAGCTTCTCATCAAAGTGGACATGGCTCTGGGAGCCTTCTGCATCATGGCCTGCTGCAAAGCGGATACTCCGGACTCTGGGCTTATTGCCTAAGAAGAGAATGAGAAAGGGCTCCAGGGGCTGTGGGCTTCCTCTACTCCCCCTTGCCCTTGTCACACACACCCCCACACACACCCCTAGCAACTGCCCTTGACATCACTTAGCACCCACTAGCTGGGCTCCTTTCAGGGCTAGGCCATATCCTACTGGATACTAGGGGTCATGAGGCTTAAGGCCCCCTACCTGCCCAGTCCTCCCACAAAATATAAGCACCTTGGGAATGGGCGTGTCAGGGATTGGCTAGTATGACCCCTTACTTAGAGATGAGGCAGATGACAGAAATAATAAGAGGAGATAATCCTCCAGACTCTCGGCAAGCCCCAAGCTGTGCAGACTCAGCCCTGGGCCTTGGGTACCCTGCCCAGTGCTCTCCTTCACAGTGGCGAGCTCCCCATTGCTGAGATCTCTTACAGGTCTATGAGTGCCAAGGCCCCTGCCTGCCCCTCCTGACGACTGCAAACTGAGAGAAGGGAGTGGGGACTGGAACAGGCTCTGTGGGACCCTTCTGAGGGTGAGAGAAACAAAGGAAGGCCAGAAACCACACCGAGCCCACCCAGAAGAGGCTGCAACTGTCCCTAAACTTCATCATTGATCATCAGCAAGAAAGATGGAAGTACCCAGGGCAGCCTCTCAGACCCCTCCCAAAGACACCCTTCCCTCCTCTATTTAACACACACACAAGGCCATCAGCTGTCCCTACCTGGGTCCAGTTCTCCAAAGCCAGGAGGCAGGGAGTTGAGATAGGCAGAACAGTTGGAACTGGGCTGAGGGCCTAGGCTGGGGGAGGTGCATCTTGCCATGAACAGGACCCCAATACTCTGGACCACAGCCATCGCCCTTAGGCCTCCCAAGAGCTTTGCCTAGAGTCCTTGTGGTGGGAGGGGCTGGGCCAGGCCTGGCCTGAGTTCTCAGATACTTGGTGGAAGCCTAGGGATGCAGGCTAGGTGCCCTGCTGAGCCCCCGGGAACTGACCCTCAAATTTTACCTAGCCTCCCTCGCCCAAAACCCTCTATGAGCCTTTTTGGATGCTAAATGAAGCCCAAATTCCCTTCTGTAGCTTCCTGTGGCCTACCTACCTCGTCACCCCAAGACTATTGCCCCCTAGCCACTGCAATGGAATAGGAAAGCTGGAACTTGGGGACATAGGGGCACATACCTCCACAAACCAGCACACCAAGGAGCCAGCATGAGTCTTCAGGTTCCCTGCTAGGGCTTGGGTCAGTGCCAGGATCCAGCACAAACAGTGGTATAATTACACTGATGTAATGTATATCACACACACACACAGCCAATGCAGGCCCCGCATGCAACAATATCCCTCCCACCAGAGCCCGCTGGAAGACTCATGCACACCCTGCCAAGCCAGGAAGGCACTTACCCTTGTTGGCTGCAGCCATGGATGCCTTCCCTGCCACAGGGTAAGACACACAGCTCCTGCCAGACTCGGCCACTCAAGCGCAGCAGCCTCCCATGCTCCAGGGACACCAGTGGGAGCCTACAGGGTGGGAAGTGGAGAGGGCAGGGGTCAGAGCCACCCAAGGGGCCCATGGCTGGGGGAAAGCAGAGATCTCCCTTTAGGGAAGACACTAAAACTCAACCCCCTGCTGCTCTCACCAGCCAAAGGGTGCTTGTACCTTCTAGCCTGGGGGGGCTTCTGCTCCCCACTCTGCATGTTCCCCAAGAGCCCTCACTCCTGCCTGATGCCCTGTTGCCCCAGAGCCTTGCCAGCATGTGCTGAGCTACTGCTTCTGGGTGCCAGAGTTGGTACAGGACTCTTGTACCCAACCCACCTGAGGCTGCCAGGAAAGGCTGCCTGGAAAGGAAGGGGACCTCACTGGCACTTTTCAGAGGCTACTTCTCATGCCAGTGACCCCAAGGGCTCCACCCTCCTACAGCCAGATGCCCCGTTATTCAGGTGAAACACCCAGTGCAGCTGGTCCAGGTTGGAGTCAACAATATGCATGAAAGAAAGCAAGAAACAGGGCCCACAGAAGATGGGCCCTTGGAGCTTCCCTCCTGATAGCAGGTCAGAGCCATAAACAGAACAGAGCTGGGTGAAGGGGCTGCCCCATGGCAACCCACCATTCAGCCTCTGGCCTGAGTCTCTGAACTAGTCTCCTGGCTCAATGCCCCAAGGGCAGCCTCAGGGCAGGGGCAGCAGGAGGCACCCCCAGGAAGCCTGTGTGAGCAGCCTGGCCATTAATGGGCCAAGCTGGGACCATCTAAGCTTCAAGAAGAATAATGAGCGCAACTGCTGAAAACAGATGGAATACATAAAACTGCAGCATTCACAGAGATAACAAAAAAAGAGACAAAGCAAAATAAACTCCATCCCTCATTTGTCACCACGACAGCAGCAATGCCCTAACTCTTTACTCTGAGGATTGGCAATAAAGATGCATGCCTGGGTGGCGCAGCTGGTTAAGCATCCAACTTTTGATTATGGCTCCGGCTCCAGTCATGACCTCAGGGTCATGGGATTGAGCCTTGTGTTGAGCTCCAGACTCCGCAGAGAGTCTGCTTGTCTCTCTCTCTGCCCCTCTGCCCTCCTCCCCACCAAGCAGGAGTTCTCTCTCTCTCTCTCAAATAAATAGTCTTTTTTTTTTTAAAGAAAATTGGCAATAAAGATAAATAATTTGGCCTGCCCCTTAGCCTTTCATGTAACCAAATCATCCAGGTGGCTAAAGGAAACCTCTTCTTTTCAGAAGAATTTTTGCTATTAAATAACAAAGGAATGACCAAATGCTAAATAATGCTGCAGCCGCCAAAGAAACAAATGCTGGAGGTGGGGGGCAGTCCAGGGAGCCTCAACCAGGAGAACAAAAGCTGACAAAAGTAGGTGCTCACAGATACCCAAGTGCCACTGACACATGGTCTGAGCTTCTTCAGGGGACTGACCCAGGTTTGCAGTGGAGGGATGTGGTGTCAGCCACACACACCCGTCAGTCTCCTGTCACTCACATTGGGACAGCCTGACCATAGAGGCCTCCTGAGGTGAGGCAGCATGAAGTCACAGTATCACTGACAAGGAGGTACTGCCTGAAATGTCTAATCTGGATCTAAGGAAGCCCCTAGTTCCAACTTCCTGCTGACTCAAAAGGCTGAGGTGAGTAGAATACATGAGATGACTCCCTGGGGAAGAAACAAATCCAGAAGGCAGAATGTTCTATGGGACAACTGACCCATCATTTGGGTTTTTTCCCCCCAAACTACAAGAAAATTAAGGGAGTGGTAGTTGTTCTAGATAGGGGATGGGCCAGCCAGAGCCTGAGGTGGACGCCTGTTTTCTACAGTGGTATTGGACAAGGGGATCCCTGGGTGGCTCAGCAGTTTGACTCCTGCTTCCAGCCCAGGGCAAGGTCCTGGGGTCCCAGGACCAGGTCCGGTGATCAGGTCCCAGGATCGAGTCCATCGAGTCCTGCATCGGGCCTACTTCTCTGTGTCTCTGCCTCTGTGTGTGTGTGTGTGTGTGTGTCTCATGAATAAATAAACAAAATCTTAAAAGAAAAAAAAGGAAAAGGAACAAAACTGCACTCCTTTGTTTAAATGGTGTCTAAAACTGCTTTTGCACTAAAGCAAAGCTCCTTTGAGTAGTTGCAACAGAGACCACATGGCCTGCCTGCAAAATCTAAAATATTTACCGTCTGGCCCTTGATAGAAAAAATTTGCCAACCACTGCTCTAAATTAACACACAAAGAGACCAAGAAGGCAGGGTGCTCAATGGGACAACTGACCTGGTTTTTTCCACTACATCAGCTACAAGAAGAAAAATAAATGGGGTAAGGGGTTTGTAACTACCTATTTAAAAAGGACATTTTGGAGATAATTGGAAAACATGAATAGGACTGGATCTTGCGTGGTGACATTAAGAAATAAAAGCTAATTTTGTTAGGTAAGATAATGGAATTGTATCGTATAGAGACATATGTCCTTATTTTTCAGAGAAATGGGCTGAAGTATTTAGAGATGAGTAAACCATGAAAGACCTTGGCTAATCCAAGGAGCAAAGAGAAACCACAGGGTGCCCTCCTAGTTGGGGGCTGGGCTATAGAGGACACAACCTCAAGGTCCCTTAGGTACCAAGCTGCCCTGGGAGCAGGCCTCAACTCCCCTTTCACTTTCCAGTGCAAGAGAAGCCCACCCAGCCCCAAGCACCTCATGGGCAGGGTGGACAGGAACAGACAGGAACCAAGAACCCTCAGGCAGAAGGCCTAAGGAGCTACAGGGAAAGGCAAGACTTTGGTCTCAGGTCTCAGGCCAGTACCCCACCACCGCCACCACTGGAAGTTAGCTCCCAGGCCCAGGGTATAGGAAACGGAACTATGCCCCCACTTATCTCTGGCCAGGGCCACTCTGGGGTCAGTCCCAGAAGGGCAGCCCCTTAGCCCTGGAATGCTCAGCTTGTCCCCAGACAGACTGGCCCTTGAAGTGAAGCCTCCCCAACCCCACCCACTCTAGCCATCCCTTGAATCTGTGGATTCAAAACATGGGAAAAATGGCCAAAAGCATACCAGGCCTTCTTCCTACCTTGTGCGGAGGCTGCTCTGGCCACACAGGAATGACAGCTCCATGTCTATAAGGTCCCTCCATCTCCCAAGACACTTCCCAGAGACCCAGATGAAACTCTTAACCAGTGGCTGGTAAGCAAAGGCTCCTGGAGACTCCTTCCACAAATATTCTGACCCACTACATGCAGAGCCCCCTCCCTTCTTCCCTATCAACCCACTGCCTACTGCCTGCCTGTCTTCATCCAGGCTCTCCCTCTGGCCTGGAACAACCCTTGTCCCCAACCAATACCTAAGCTCATTCTCAGCCCAAGGGCTTTTTTTAGGGTAACACAACTCTACCTCACGGCCTCCCATCCCAAGATAGGCCTAAAAATCTTTAAAAGGACCCCCTTTAAAAAATAAATTAAATAAGTTAATTAATTAAATAGGTTTAGCACTGCCTGCAGCCCAGGGTGTGATCCTGGAGTCCCGGGATCAAGTCCCACATCAGGCTTCCTGCATGGAGCCTGCTTCTCCCTCTGCCTGTGTCTCTGCCTCTCTCTCTCTCTCTCTCTCTGAATAAATAAATAAATAAATCTTTTTTTAAAAAAATAATTAAATAAATAAAAGGACCCCCTTTCCCAGCTTCTGGGATCATTTTATGTTCCCCACATTGCCAGAGCAGGGACTATGTTTGTGCCAAACCCTGTGTACACACTACCCAGCCTAGCATGGGGCAGGGAGCAGCTGGGTCCAGTTATATTTGTTAAATGAATGAATAACCAAACCAAGGGGAACCCAAGCATGGGCCTTGGTTGGGCCCTCTAGGTAGATGTGACATGTCAAGGCCAGTATCTCTATACCGGAAGCTCTCAGAAAGAGGAACACCCCACCCCACTCTCTTAGCCAACTCTTACTCCAGAGGGTCCTCCCCTCCCCCCATCTCACAGAACATGGCTTCCCACTGGGCATTATTCTGGCCTTGAAATGGAATGCCCCCTGAGGGCAAGACCAGCATCTCCTGCACTGCCCAGAGCTCAATCAGGCCTGCCTGTAACCCTTGGGCAGTGAGAACACAGAGATGGAAGGCAAGTGACTTAAAGGGCCCAGAGGAGGCTGAAAGAAGCAAGCCTCCTTTCTCAGCAGAAAGTCCTGTCAGTCGAGGTCCCCTGGGAGCCAGATTCTCATTCAAACAAAATTCCTCATCAGAAGTGGGAGAGGGGATCCATCTCCCTTTGCTGCAGCTGTATCCATAGGAACTGCTGGGTCCCCTCACAACCCCAGGCCTCCTCCTGTGCCAGCCACATCCTGAATGTGGTCCAAGCTGTACAGTCAACAGAGACAGGAGGGATATGGTCACAAGCGTGGGCTCCAGAGCCCAGCAGTCCTGGTTCACATTTAGGCAGCTTGGAAAGTTAACTCGGAGTCTCTGTGCCTCAGTTTCCTCGTCTATAACACAGGAATAAGCAGTGACCTCTTCCTCTGAGGGTTTGGTGCAGCCGATACCTGAAGCTCTGCTGGCACTCCCCGCTCTGCCCTCATCTTTGCAAAAGCAAATCCCAAAGGTCTGGTTTCTGAAGCAACAGCAATTTCAGGGCAGCACCAGTGGAGAGGCTCTTCAGTCTAATCCTGGAACAGTCAGGAATGGCCCTCAGGGGGGGCCCTAGGGACTTCAGCCTTCTCAGAAAACAGCTCAAGGGTTGAGGGGCCCCCTCCCCCTTCCCTTCTCCCGCTTCCCTCCTCCCCGACTCCCAGGCTAGCCAAGTCCCCCAGGGATAACCAGAGAGCAGACTGCTGAGAGTCCGCTGTCCCCTTCAACCAGAGGAAGATGTGAGGAGTGTATATCCTGAGAAATGCCCCCTCCTCAACAACAAAAACAAAAGGACACCAAGGAGAGCCCCCATCCCAGCTTAGCTGGGCTGTGAACAGGTCATCAGTGATACCATGGACAGTCACAGGATGGGGAGGGCTGGCCCACTCAGAAGCTGGAACAAGAAAGGGCCTTGGGGGGCTTCTCTGGCTCTGTTATTCTCAGGGAAATTGAAGGAAGCTTCTCTCTGGGAGACAGAGCTGAATTCCCTCTCAGCTTTAGAGAGAAAGGCTGCTTCAAGGTTACCCTACCCAGGTCAGGGCTCAGCCAGGCCTGGTGGAACTTCTGGCAGGAGAAGACCCAGGAACATGGCAAGTGAGCAAACAAATGGACAAAGAGACAGTTACACAGATATCCAGAGTTCTCAGCCCCCTAGACTCCAGCCCCACAGGGTGCTAGCTGCTACTCCAGGCTGCCCCACACTGGGACCCAAGGTTCCAGACAGGAGGGAGGACCAGGACAGTCTGTCCTCAGCAAAGTGGAGCTCCAGAACATACCCTCCATTCCACAGCTGCACACCTATACCACACCTCCCTGCCCTGGAAGCAGCTCCTAGATCCCAGGCACCACAGGGCGAGCCCCAGCTTGTCCTCTGGTGTATGGCTAGGAGCATGGCCCCAAACTCCTGGGTCTCATTTTTCATTTATTCCTCCATCTCCATTCTCAACCTGTTCAAGGACTTTGAGCCAGGATACTCCACAACCTTCCACCCCACCCCCCACCCCTCCTTGGCCCCACTCTGCCCCACCCTAACCCACCCTAAATCCTGGTCCAGCCTCTCATTAAAACTCAAGCTTGTGGGATCCCTGGGTGGCACAGCGGTTTGGCGCCTGCCTTTGACCCAGGGCGCAATCCTGGAGACCCGGGACGTCGGGCTCCCGGTGCATGGAGCCTGCTTCTCACTCTGTGTCTCTCTCTCTCTGTGTGACTATCATAAATAAATAAAAAAAATTAAAAAAAAAAAAAGCTCAAGCTTGTAAACAGAGCTCCCATTGAGACCACACTGACCTGCTGACTCCAAAACCTGATATAGAACTGGGTACATAGTAAGGGGACCACATACCTAGGACAAGGTCTGAAAAGGCAAAACTGGATGTCCGGTTTGGTTGTGGCAATTATACATCAACTCAGTCTGGATGGGACTCCATTTCCTCCTCCCTCCACCAGGCCAAAAGTGCAAGGATAAGTATGGTGTTCTCTTTCTCACAAGCAGGGGTGAATTAGGGAAGAGACTCCCACCATCCCACCCCCTTGTGTATCCACAAAATGTGCAATCCTCCTCTGCCCAGCATTCCCTTCTCAAAACCCCCCATCCCCCAGCTAGAGGGTCCTTAGACCCTTCTCGAACTCCAGATTGCCTGCCCCACCCGGTGCTTGCCCTGAGCCTGTCACCTGAAGGCCCCAAGAAGTAGAGGCCAGGCCTGGCTGGGGGGGGGGGGGGGGGGGGGGTTGTGAGGAGGGTGGTGGCACTTGCCCCTGACCTTCTTCAGCTCCCTGGGAGAGAAATGCCCTACCCCCACTTCCCAATGCCAAGATTTAAGAGGAAAGGTAACCCAAAGATTCTCTTCTCAGTCCAGCAGGGCTTCAGGTCCAGAACCTAAATAAAACCCCTCCAGCTGAGATGACAGGAAGGTGCTGGCCAAGCCCCCAAAGGCATCAGGAGCCCAGGTCTAGGACCCTGTCCTCTCCTGCCTCTATCCCCGTGGGTGTGGTGGCCCATCACCGCCCCCTTCTCATTTTCTAGGGGGACAGATGCAGCTAGACGTTCCCCCTCCACCACACCCCTCCAGGGCTTCTAGGCGGCAGCTTTGTCCCTTAGAGATAATCCTGTGCCCTTCCCACCCTCACCTCTGCTGACGCAGGAGTCTCAGGAGCCTGCACTCCCCGATATCACCGCCCTCCTCCCCGTAGGTGCCCAGGCAAGAGAGGCTCAGAGGCTACTTGTCCAAGGTCACACAGCGAGGCGTGACAATAGCGGGGGAGGGGGAATGCTGACGGCGCTGACCCCATTACGCCCCCGCCCTCGCTGTGTCACACGTGCCCCCGACGGCGCGCCGCGGAAAACATCCCCGCTCCACCACCTAACGGTCACCCGCGGCGTCAGGCCTGACATTTCCCTAGCTCAGTTGCCAGGGAGCACTCCCGTGTGCGGCCCCACGGCGGAGCCGCCGCCCCAGCCCCGCAGGGTCCCAGTCACCGACTGCCCGGCACGGGAGTGCATCTCGGCGAGCAGAGCGGAACTGGGAGGTGGCGGGAGGAGGAGCAGTCTCACCGTGCAGGGCGCACCCTAGGGCCGGTCGGAAGGGTCCACCACAGCGGCGGCGGTGGCGGTCGCGGCGGCAGCGGGGGCTCAACGCCGAACCCGAGGAGCGAGCCCCGCGCCCGCGCCGCCGCCGCCGCCACCGCCCGCCTCATGGGTACGCCCCCTACCTCTACCCATTGGCCGGCCGAGGGGGTGGGGCGAGAGCGCTTCCGACCAATGAGCGGGCGCCAGAGAACCGCCAACAGGCGTTGCGCCACCGTGTCACGTGCAAGGGGCCCGCGGCTGCGCGGGGCTAGCCCACGCCTACCCACGACCCGGCGAGTTCTCGCGATGAAGGCAGCTAGGCCGCCCGACGCAGCCTGGGGCTGGCGTGGGTCAGAAGCGGCAAATGGAAGGAGGGGCGTCTCCAAGAGTCCCCGCCTGCGTCCCAACTTCGACTGCGGAGCTTGCACCTCCGGCCCGGCCCTAACTCGGAATGGGATTCCCCTGGCCTCTGTGTCCTCGAGCGGCCGTGAGGCGGGACTCGCCTCTCTCACTAGGCTTCCAAGCCCGCCTCGGCAGTCGATATGGGAACCTCTGGGTCCTGCTCCGGAGCTGAGGAGCCCGCCATCCTTCCCACTCTGCGACCCTCCTCCCCATCTACCCACCAGCCCCCTTCTCGGAGGAGGAGGAAGCGCTCTCGCACTCGCCCCGCCGGCCCGAATAGGCATCAGAACAAAGAAAGCACGCGGGATGAGCCTCCGGGGACCGCAGCCGCTGCTCCTGGTCTCCATGGAGGCGGTCGCCATGGCAGCGGGAGGCGCCTAGTTTCGCGCGGGTGGGGTGGGGCGTGGGCAACTGCACGGAGCCCCGGGGCGAGAGGCGTGGCCCTAGGCTCTTTAGGTGTTCCAGCCGCCGCCCCCCTGGCGCTCCTGGAGCGACTGTCCTCCCCCAATTTCGCTGGCCGTGAGAGGGTCCCTAAACTTCCTGCGGGGAGCAGTCCGGAGCACTAGGTTCCCTCCTTACAAACAGTGGAACTAGGAGAGCGACGGTAATGGCTCGGAGGGGCGGCTTCCTTTCAGAAGGACCTCGGCCGCTGCCTTTGAGGAACGGCCAAGGCTCCTATCTTCCGCTGTATCCCTGTGGTCCCTAACGTGTCTCATGGTCTCTGGTCTCCGCACGGTGGGCGAATTAATTTTCCTGAGCTATTGTTTCCATCGCATCTTGCCCTGCTCTGGAATTGTCTTCAGCAGAGCTTCACAAACTTTTTGGAAGCATTTTGGGTGATTCGTGCGCACTCTGGCGTTTGAGATACTGCCCTCCAGCGTGGGCATTAGGAGATTTCACATTCTGACTCCTGCCACATACTTTCTAACTTGCCAACCCCTTCGTTCTATGTGCCCCACTATGCTCCCCCTCAAAAGAAAAATTGCATTCCCATGTCTATACTATTCTTCAACGTCTAAAGTTGGCAGACAGTGGATTCAAAGTGGGCTACAGACATATTTTGTTTAGCCCATACGGGACTTTTTAAAATTCTAATTCTTCCTCTTCTTTTTTTCTTTCTCCTCTCCCTCTTTCTCTTTTTCCTCTTCATCCTCTTTGTCTTCTTATTCACCTTTTGAAATAACCGAAGATCTAACAACATGGACTCACATTCTAGCCTGGCACCAGAGTCTGGCACATCAACTTGCTGTTGTCCCAGTAATCCCTGTTTTCTCACATTGATTTTACCTTCTGGGTCTGTGCAGAATTTGATTTCCTGATACCCTCCTTATGCTACCTTTCTACATAGAATGCCCTCCCCACTCACCTCTCATAGCCAAACTCACCCTCCCTTCAAGACCAAGTTAAGGCCTGCCTTTTTAATGTCTACAGCCCTCCTCAAAATACAGAGACTAGCTGCTTACTGGGCACTGCCTGGGGCCATTTCCTACTGTCAACTCCTTTATTATTTTTTTTTTCTGTCAACTCCTTTAAACAAGTATTTACTAAGTGTGTATGATAAACAAATTACTCTGGAGTTAGAGACACTCACAGCTCAGGATGGGAGGTATACCACACAAAGAGTTGTGGTTTCTTGTCCCTGCCAAACACGTCTCACACTCCTAGGTGTTGGGCAGTCTCGCCGACTAGCCAATTGGAAGGACCTCTAATACAGAGCTATCCATGCCTGGGGATACTGCAGCCTCCCAGGAAAGGTCCCAAGGCCACAGTAAGTACAGATGGTTCTGGAGAGCTTCCAGAAGAAAATGTGATTCTTTGTGCTGGGAGGAAGCTAGATTAGAAGGTACATGGCTGCCCCATTGCAGCTCAATGGGTCTGTGCACCAAGAGGAGGGATGCCAGTATCAGATTGATGCCCAGGCCCTGGGACTTCCTGTGCAGAGGGCCTTAACAGAGCTTTGAGGGAAGCCACAGGCTCCCTGGAAATTGGGGGCTATATGGGAAGGAGTTAAGAACAACTCCAATTTAGCAGAACAGATTGAATACATTCCAGTTCCAAACACATGGTATTATGGACTCTATTCTTTAAAAAAAAAATATTTATTCATTTATTCATGAGAGACACAGACTGAGAGAGGCAGAGACACAGGCAGAGGGAGAAGCAGGCTCCTCACAGGGAGCCCGATGCGGGACTCAATCCCAGATCCCGGGATCATGACCTGAGCTGAAGGCAGGCGCCCAACCACTGAGCCACCCAGGCATCCAAACTCTATTATTTTTAATAAGAATTAAACAACCATAACGTTGTTAGAAAACTTCTGGGCAGTACCTAATAAAGCTGAAAATGCCAACCCTTTGAACAGACAATTCCACTGGCTTGGTTACATACCAAAAGAGACGAATACAAATATTCATGGCAGCACTATTGGTAATAACCCCAAACTGAAGACAACCCAAGTGTCCATCAACAACAGAATGAATTAAGAAACCATGCTGTATTCATACAATGGCCTCTCCTATAGCAATGACAAAGAACAAACTCCACCGAATGCATGCAACAACGTGGATGATTCTCGCAGACAATATTGAGCAAAAGAACCCCTGCCCCCAAATAGTATAAACTGTATTGTATATTCTAGTACCTGTCTTGGTAAACATATGTATGCATTTCTCTTGAGTGTATATTGAGGAATGAAATTACTGGAACATAGCTGTGGCAGCTTTTTAATCTATCACCTTAGCTATGGTGAACTGCATTTTCCAGAATTCCCTTCCAATTACGGTGGGCCACAACAGACATTTTTGCACAAGATTTGGAGAGTGGAAGGAAAGCAGTGGCTGTATTGGTACACTTGCAAAATGTGGGCAGGAGCTTTGTAGCCCATAAACTTTGTTGCTGATCTGCTGGCTCACGTCATTGACATGGGATAACAGTCAGGCCTGCAACTACTCCCCCTTTCCCTGGATCCTCCTTCAACTTCTTTGACTCTTGGGCCAGATAACAGAGGGCACCAGCCTCTACTGCTGGACACCCACATCATCAAGTAGGAACTAACATGAGTTCCAGTTTGTGATTAAAGGTTCCAGCTTAAAAAAAAATAAAATAAAATAAAAAAATAAAGGTTCCAGCTTATGCTAATGGATTCCAGTTTGTCCTTTCTCTCCCCTACTTTATATCCCTCTTTCCTTCCCAGTGGCCTGACCTGTGGGCTTTAAACTCCAGGATCAGTTGTAAAACCATAGTCTTACAGAGACCATTTAAGAGTTACCCAAAGTCAAATCCCTGTAACAAATTCTTTTTGCTTCTCCAATAAAACTCTAACTGATACAACACCATAGACATATATTTCATTTTATATGAAACTGACAGGGATGCCTGGGTGGTTCAGCAGTTTGGTGCCTGTCTTTGGCCCAGGGCATGACCCTGCAGACCCAGGATCAAGTCCTGTGTCAGGCTCCCTGCATGGAGCCTGCTTCTCTCTCTGCCTATGTCTGCCTCTCTGTGTCTCTCATGAATAAATAAAAACTTTTTTTAAAAGAACAAACTGTTCTCTGAAATGGTTGTGCTCATACTCCATCAGCAGAGTATGAGAGTTCCAGTTGCCCCACATTCTCATCAATACAAAAATCAGCAGTTAGTTTTGTAAAAACATGATACTGTGCAAAACCAAAGCAAGGCAATGGGCCACCAGTCTTCAACCTCTGCTCTGAACCTTGAGCCCTTGTGGAGGAAATTTCACAATATCAAGATCACAAATGCACATATTCTTTGTCCTAACAACCCCAGTTCTGGCACTGATCATGCAGATATACTTGCACAGGATACTAAACTATGAATGCATGAGGTTATTAATTGTTACATTATTGTTATTAATAAAATAAGGTTAGAAACAACTTAAATATCCAAAGAGAGGACTGATTAATTAAATTCTGTACAGACAATACAAAGTATATGGCTTTAAAAACAGGAAATTTCAATGTTTTGATGTGGAAAAATCTTGTATTAGTTGAGGTTCTCTGGAGAAACAGAACTAATGGCAGATGATATGGAGGCACATTATATAGGTGATACAGATAGAGATTTATTAGCTAATGTGATGAAAGAGGCTGATCTACAGAATTGAGTCAGCAAGTTGGAACCTAGGAGAGTCAAATCCAAAGGCTGGCAGGCTCAAGACACAGGAAGAATTGACATTTCAGTTAGTGTCTGAGACAGAAAAAAAAAAGTCAATGTCCCAGTTCAAAGGCCACCAAGAAGAAGAAATTTTCTCTGACTCAGGGAAGAGATATCTTCTTTATTCTATTCATGCCTTCAACTGATTGAATGAGGCCCACTCACATTAGGGAGCACAATCTGCTTTATTCAGTCTACCTTTAAATTTAAATGTTAGGGACGCCTGGGTGGCTGAGCAGTGGAGCATCTGCCTTAGGCCCAGGGCTTGATCCTGGAGTCCTAGGATCAAGTCCCACATCAGGCTTCCTGCACAAAGCCCGCTTCTCCCTCTGCCTATGTCTCTGCCGCTTTCTCTCTGTATCTCTCATGAATAAATCTCAAAAAAAAAAAAAAAGTTTAAATGTTAATCTCGGGATCCCTGGGTGGCGCAGCGGTTTAACGCCTGCCTTTGGCCCAGGGCGCGATCCTGGAGACCCGGGATCGAATCCCACGTCGGGCTCCCGGTGCATGGAGCCTGCTTCTCCCTCTGCCTATGTCTCTGCCTCTCTCTCTGTGACTATCATAAATAAATTTTAAAAATTAAAAAAATGAATGTTAATCTCATCTGAAAACACCCTCACAGAATATTTGACCAAATATCTGGGCACCTTGTGGCCCAAACAAGTTGGCATGTGACCATTACATATCTATAAAAGATCATATTGAGTGGAAATCAAGATAGAGGACAGAGTGGGTAGAATGTGTTCCCTTCATGGTTAAAAAAAAGGTGAGGAGAGTAACAATAAGGGTGCATATTTGCTTGTATTCACAAAAAGACGTATTGGCAGAATGCACAGAAACTAAAAGGTTAACCCTATTAGAAGTGTGTGGACACCAAAGAGACTTCTTACTTTTCTATGTGCATTAATTAGGTGTGTTTTTCTATTCAAAACATTAAGGTAGGGATCCCTGGATGGCGCAGCGGTTTGGCGCCTGCCTTTGGCCCAGGGCGCGATCCTGGAGACCCGGGATCGAATCCCACATCGGGCTTCCGGTGCATGGATCTTGCTTCTCTCTGCCTCTCTCTCTCTCTCTGTGCAACTATCATAAATAAATAAAAATTTATAAAAAAAACATTAAGTTACAAAAAATTTTAAGTGCCACTTTGCATGCCTTCTCCTCTCTTCTAGGATTGTAAACGCTTGGGGAGGCAAATCATGTTTTATGCTCATCTTTGTGTTTCTGGCATTTAGTACATAGTTGGCACTAAATGCACATTTGAAGAATTAATGAATGAATGAACCAGAAGAAAGCAAATTTAGTGTGGGTCAGAAAGGGAAGAGTAGGGTAAGGATCAGAGCGGGAGAAATATGGCAATGGCTATTGGAGTTTGGAAGCTTGGGGAACAAGAGAGATATTTAAAGAAGAGTTATAGGATTATAATGTGTGATGTAATTCACTTTCATATTTATTCCCAAGAGACATTCAATAAAATTCTCCATTGTTTTGGGTATTTAATTTGTAGGGTTTCAGATATGATTTTAGATTCAAGCATATCTGGATACTAGGAATAGCTGGGGTCAGCGTTGGAACTCAGGGAAGAGGAGGACTTGGCTCAGCCTCTAGCATGGAGAGAGTCAGCAGTTTCTTGAGAGGGTGATCCCTGCCACCAAACTTGTACTCTGGGCCCACTGTGTTCCTGTCAGGCAGAACCATGCCCTAACCCACCTCCTGGTCCCCAAGCCCCTCTACAAACCATTCCTATTAGCTCCACACACAGGAATCTACAGATGTGGTCCATGATGACAGACCCAGAGAACAGAACTCTGGAGACCCAGTGCAGACTACAGCAAGGTAACAGTGCTAGAGCTGAGGTCAATATGTGTGAGGGTTGGTGGTTAATTTGGGGAAGGTAGAAGGTCAGGTTAAAGCCAATGTTAACCTGAGACCAGGCTGAGTGCAGAGAAGAGGCTCAGACCAAGGTTAGGAGTAGTCATCAATTTTTATTTTTATTTATTATTTGAGGAACTTAGGTGAACAGAATTTGACTATGCATACTCCTTAGTTCATGACACTCTCTCTTGCTTGTCCATAAACAGCCCACTATGAACACCTGTAAACCCACCACCTGTCCAAGGACTAAAACATTACAAATAACTTGCATGCTTCTTGCATCTCTGCCCTCCACTTCCTCTCACAGGTAACCACCCTCCTAGCTTTTACTCTTTTATTACTTTTTCCTCTTTGTGGTATACAGTTTCTAAAATGGATCCTAAGGATCCCTGTCTCCTAGTATTCACACCCACATGTACCACACCCCTTGAATGTGGGCTGGACCTCATGACTTACTTCTAATAAATAGGATACAACAAATGTGATGGATGTCACTTCTCTGATTACATTAGATAAGATTGTAACTGTGATCTTGCTAGCAGACTCCATTAACTCTCTCCTTTGCTGGCTTTGGTGAAGTAAGCTAATATACTTACTGGACAGGACCACATGGGAAGGAAATGAGGGCAGCACCAGCTAACAACCAGTAAGAAACTGAAACCCTCAAACAGCCTACAAAAAAAAAAAACTGAACTCTATCAACAACCACATGAACTTGGAAGTGATTTCTTCCCCACTCAGGACTTCAGATGAAACCACAGCTCTAGCCAACACTTTGATGGCAGCCTTAGGAGAAACTCTGAAGCAGAGGACCCAGCCTGGACTCTTGACCCACAGTAAATATGATATAATAAATGTGTGTTAAGACACTAAGTTTGTGGTAATTTCTTATACAGTGATGGATGCTAATACAAGTACTTTTCAATTATTTTCTATTACAGAGACTGTCACTGTGAACATCGCTGTACATGTGTTCCAAAATACAAAACACAAGAACTTAAATTTCCCTTGGTATATGTCCAAAAATAGAATCATGGGGTTCCAGAATGTTCTAGTAGTCACTAAATTATCAAGAGTTAGGGTCACTTCATGGCCACAGTGTCTTGGTCATGTTTGAGAGTCAAGCTTGGCTTCAGTTCACAGAGCTAGGGATGAGTCTGTGAGCAGGATAGGGAGTCAAGCAGAGGACAGATTTAGGGGTCAGTCCATGGGCAGAGTTGAGGGTGTGTGGTTACATTTGGGGAGAATCTGAAACCTGGGTCTGGAGTTGGGTTTTGACACTGTGAAGATGGATTTGGGGGTCAGTCTAAGACCAGGGTTAGAAGTTAGGCTGTTCTAGTGCACAAGACCTGAACCCTATGATATCATCAGCCTACCAGGCAGTGGCTACCCAGGGCCCAGGTGCCCTTAAGATGAGCCCTGCTCTGGGCCTACAAGGCTCTTTCACTCAAAGGGAGGAGGTGGTGGTGGAGTGCGGCATAAGAGAGGCAAGAAATCTAGACAGAGAGAGAAGGCAGTCAAGGGAAAGATAGCACAACTCTTTAATGGGGGCCGTGTGATACCATAACTCCCAAGTATTCTCAAAGGTGCCCCACAGGAAGGGAGAGTAATTGGGACAGGCACAGCCCATGTCTTCCCCACTCCTCGCTGAACCCACTCATCCTTTCCTCTCCAGCTGCTGTGTTCCTCAGCCTCGATCTGGGTCCCAGGTGAGTGCCCAAGAGAGGCAAGGGTCTCCCTCAGCTGCCTGCGGCAGCTTCCTGCACAGCCCAGAGCACAGAGAACTAGCCTGGATGGAGACAACGCTGTCCTCAGAGCTGGGCTTGGACCTGTTTCTAGGAGTGTGGACCCAGCGGGAGCACTGCCTCTCAAGGCCCAGAGCAGGGAGCATCAAGGTGGAGCCCCTGGGGTTGGGTGTTGCTTTGGGGAGCATGCCAGGTCTCTGCACGTGGCTCCTGGGTTCTGGAAAGCGGTCCATTCTCCTGACTCGGATGTAGTGGAAGAAGGTGGCTCAGTTCCAGGCTCTGCTCTAAAGGCTCCTGCCTCGCTGCCCCACCGCCCACCCCATACGCGCCCCCACCCCAAGGGAGGGACGTGTTGGCTCCCCGGGAGGCTCATTGGACCTGCTGGCTCCGCCCGCCCATTCGTCCATCGGTAGGCCAGTGGGTGCGTGGGTGGGTGCTTCGGTCGCAGTGTCTGGGCTCTGGCGGGTACTGGGGTTTTCCGCTCGCTCGGCCAGGGCCGTGGCTCACCGCTCACCGCTGCTTACGCTCTGCCTGCTGGAGCCGCCGCGAGAGGTCGTCGATGCGCACGTTCTTCAGCTGGAGCAAGTGCTCCAAGCGCCTCACCTTCATCTGCAGGACCTGGGTCGTGCGGCACAGAGGTTAAGTCAGCTGCCTGCTGCCCTCTATCCCCACCACCGCAGGCCCTAAGCACCCATTGCCCCACCACTGCCCGCACGTTCCCAGGGCGCCCTCACCTGCACAGTCTCCTGAGAGGCCAACAGCTCCTGCTCTTTTTCGGCGATCTGGAGGACGAAGCTTGGGTCGCCCTGCACTGCCTGGCTATATCCTGGAGGCCGAGACCCGGGCAACCGGCCCTCCCTGGAGTGGGAAGCTGCTTAGCAGAGGCTTGGACCTTGGGCCCCACTCTCACCCTTCCAAAGTCCCTCGGCCAGGCCCTCCCTCCCCATTCCCCTGAATCCTCCCCCTCCTGGTTCCTGCCTTCCCAGGAACAGCCTGCCCCACCCTTACCTGCCAGTGTTGGGAGATCACCAGGCCTGGTAAGATAGGAACTCCCAGCTTCCTTACCTGAGCTGCCCCCCTCCCTGCGGGTCCAGGGCACCTTCCCCTCCGGCCTTCCGGGACAAACCTGAGACAAGGCAAGTACAGGAGTTAGCCATGCTAGAGTCCTATTTTCCCAACAGGAAGGTAGGACAGGAAGAAAGCTGCTCCGGGGAGGGAAGAAAAATAAAGGCCACTTTACCCACATCCATGTAGCCAGTGCCATCCTGGGGAGCCAGCTCCTGAAAGAAGCCCCGGGGTGTACTGTGAGATCGGGCTCGCTCATTCCCAAGGAACCCCATATCTCTTCCATGGTCTCCAAGGCCAGGCTCCTTCTGCCAGACTCCCTTCTCCCACACTTATCGGCAAGGTGGGGCTTCCTGCTGCCTGGGAAGCTTCCGCAAAGCAGTGGGAGATGTTTGAGCAGGGTGGCACCTGTAAGGAGCTGGTGCCCTGCTTCCTGCGCCTCTGGCGTTCCTCCAGGCGCTGCCTCAGCGGAATCAGTACTAGCTCCACCACGCCCGGCGCGCATTGAGCGATCTTTCGCATCACATCCTCTGGTACCGAGAAGTTCAGTTTGTTCAGCACTTTCCTGGAGGATAGACACAGGGATGGCAGACTGGGTCCTCAGGGAATGAAGTGAGGGACGTGATGGAGGAGGAAGTGGTGCGGCTGGGGGTGGGGTGGGGGGGTAAGCCGGATTCTCGGGTATCCCATTTCCTTGTCTCCTCCCCCCAGTAAAAGAGTCCCTTGATTTTGTTACCAGATTCTGTCTGCGTTATGTCACCAACAGAGTCCCAGCCTGGGCTCTGGGACTCTGCTGGAGACCTTAGGAGATGTGTGTGGGGGTGGGGGTGTTGGGGCAGCCCTGCCTGGGATCCGGGGGTAGGGGATGGAGATTCCAGTAGTGCACCAGGTATTCTGCTACCTGTTTAGGTGACCCCAGTTGCTGAGCTTCTGTTGGAGAGAGTTGGCAGGGACATAATTGTGCATCTCCACCATCTTGGGGAAGTAAAACTTGATGACTTCTGCGACCAGGACTGAGGAAATGCGAGCAGAGAAAGTGGTGGTGGGGAGAGGGGAGGGAGAAGGAGTAGGGAGAAGATGTGCACGGAATGGGAGAATCAGGGGTTGCAAAGTGGTAGGACCAAGCAGAGAGGTAGAGATGTGGAAAGGGAAAAGATGACAGGGAGGGAGGGGTGTTGAAGGAGAGGGACAAGTGTTCAAGAAAGCAAGATCAGAAATCAGCAATCAGCCTCCAGTATACCCCAGAGGAGTGGCATCCCACCCCCATTAACTCAGGCACATGAAAAGGTCACAGGTCCTCTAGTAGACAATGAGTCTCCAAGACAGCCCATCAGGAGCCTGGGTTCCACCCTAATCATTTACACGGATACTCCTGCATATGCAGGTACACACACACACACACACACACACACACACACACACGCACGCAAACTCCAACCCTAAAGTACCAGGAAAGAGTCACAGATTCACACAAGCAGACACATGTGTAAGATCCCCCTATAGAAATGCATATAGGACAAAGTGTGTAGACATACAGGACACACACATGCCCATACATACACAAGTCCACATAAGGCACACACGTACACACAACACAGAGACACACAAACACATACACACACACATTTTTTCCATCACTCAAGTTCCAAGAGATAGTCACGAACATACACAAGCACAATAAGTCACACAGGGACCAATAAATGCATACAGAGATGCATACTCTGTCATTAAAATCTCAGGAGAGAGTCTCAGACACAGAGACTCCTAACAATCACAAAGAAACACACATGCACACAAGACGTCCTACATGCATGCAGGACAGAATCATCAATAAACAAATGAATATACACATGCTCAGACTTCCACAAGACAGATATAAGGAATGCAGCAATGAGGGATGCCTGGTTGGCTCAGTGGTTGAGCATCTGCCTTAGGCTCAGGGTGTGATCCTGGGGTCGTGGGATGGAGTCCTGCATTAGGTTCCCTGCAGGGAGCCTGCTTCTCCCTCTGCCTATGTCTCCGCCTCTCTCTGTGTCTCTCATGAAAAAATAAATAGAATCTTTAAAAAAAAATACAGCAACGAACAAGAACACACAGAGAAATGGACAAAAACATACACAGACACACATCTTAGTCATTAAAGTCTCAGGAGTCACAGACTCACACAAACACACCACACATGCATAAAGGATAGAACAAGGGGACATACATACGGACACACGCACACTCACATTCCCATAGAGATAGAAACACACACACATACACACACTTCTACAACTGAAGTTCTAAGAGATAGACACCCCCCAACAAACACACATACCCCCCCCCACAAAAGCACAAAGAGACATATGCATACAGACCCCTTACACATATACACACAGGACAGAACGTGTCAACAAACATGGGCACAAGGGATACACACAGGAGCGCACACACACTGAGGTGCACACCTCCGTCACTGAAATCCCTGGAGAGATTTCGCTTGGGCCGGGACAGAGGTATGTTGTCCACCCACAGGTACAGCTGGTGCAACGCCTCCTCGTCCACACTGCCCGCCATTGGCACCGTCGGCAAGGCCAGGCTGTTCTAGCCGTGCAGCGTCCAGCCTCAACCTCACGATCCCTCAGGCTCCTCTTCTCTTCCCACTGAGGGCGACGAGACCTGCCTCCACCCCTCTAATCCGGAGACTCTCCTCCCAGCTGGGAGCAGCCATATTGTTTTCTGAAACCATGGCAACTATCCTTTACTAGGCAGGGAGCAGGGATTTCTGGGAGTTGTAGTTCTCTCCCTCTCCTTACTCTCAGGCCCCAGCTTTGAAAGGCGATTAGGTGGCCTTGTCTTCCCAGCATGTGCGCCCACTTCACCTGATCAGCCATTGGCCCACTCAGGAACCTGCCAAAGCCAACCAGACCCTCAGAATCCCTGCACCAGCCTCCCCAGGGCTGGGATTTCCCCTTCTGGATCCTTTAGTGATCAGTCCCAAGTGAAGGCAGTATCCCAATGTTTATCAGCTTTATCTGGCCATCCACTGTTAATCATCTGCTGCTTCCCAACTGGATTGTGTGATAGGCTGTGTGACAGTGCCTCCCTGCTGGGTCCCTCCTCAGAGCTCTGTGCTACTAAGGCCACCACCACTACTAACCTTCCCAGCAGTGTCCTGGTAGGGCTTTTAATATGAGACTCAGACTCCCACGTTCAAGGCCAGTGCCTAGGGCAGGTTATTTAACGCCTTAACCCTATTTCCTCTTTGGTGAAGTGGGAATGGTTCTCACCTATTTGTCCCAATGGGGTAATAGGGAGGAAAATGGGAAAGGTATTTACAGAAGATCTGCATTTGTATGGGGACTGGGGGGGGGGGGGAATGGGAGTTGGCCACAGGTGTAAAAGCTGTAAGAGCTCCTGCAGACACTTTCACAACCCCCATCTCCTTTCAAAGAGCCATTCTTCCAAGGATTAAATGGATTTCAGTAGCCAATTCCACTTCAAAAGAGCACGAATTGTAGCAGGGTTAGGGATGTGGGTCCTTCCTTAGTGAAGGGACACAGTAGCAGCCAATGAGCCAGAGAAGAAAGCTTGCTTCCACCAAAGGCTACCAATGCGGCTTTGGGTACAATCCTGGATCTTTCTGTGCCTGTTTTCTCATGGTTTTACTTCCCTCAAAGGGGATGTATGAGCATCTGAAGTGCTTAGCACAGCGCTTGGCACACAGCAAGGGCCCCATTTACATCAGTTGGTGCTACCATTAATGAGATGACCTCAGTTCAGCAGAAGAGGAGACAAATGGACATAATTTGCCTTGTTGGTATTTGAAGTAAGGAGCTGGGTTGAACAGGAGGAAGGCTACTGCTCCCCCCTTACTCCAGAGCAGGCCAGGGGGTAGGCTGGGCTTCCTTTTGACTTTCCGGTTTCCTCCTCCACAACTCAAATGGGGGTGGGGGATGATGATAAGGGGGAACCCAACTACTCTTTGCTGTCACTCAGTTTTACTGTCTTCAAGGTCTACAGGGGAAGCCTGAGCACCAGAAGTGTGGAAGGCCAAGTGTGGAATTGGCACTCTACTTTGTTTTAAAGTCATACATGGTGGCCTTGCCTTTCTAGAAGAGATCACACCCAGCACAGGCAGGGGACAAAAGATGACCTAGACAGTCTACAACCCCCCAACATTCCAGGGCGGAGAAAGGAAGAACTGAAAGGAAGTGGTAGGGAGGGAAAGGCAGCAGTGACATGCCAGCCTTAGCGGAGGTGGGAAAACCGGTTTGGGCCTGGAGCTGCCTGGCGGCCTCAAGCCCAGGCCCTCCCCCGGCTAGAACTGCTGGGGCCGAGCCATGAAAGGAGAAAAGGGGTAGGATCAGCAGAGACACCAGTCTTCACCTTTGGACTGGGGTGCCCCCCAGCCTTTTGGAGGTGCAATCTGTCCCAGGAATTTTATCTTCCTCCTGCCACTGTCCCCAGGATAGCCACCAGGCTCGGAGATGCCAATCACCAAAAGATCTAAAGGGTTCCCTCTTAAGGCATCAAAGATAAACCAAGGGATGCCCTGTATGTTCCTCCAGACTCCAACCTGGACCACAGAAGTTGCCCCAACACCCCTTTTGCTCTGCCTTCTGACTCCAATCCTGCAAGGATCTTCTTGGGCTTGATAGGCCTGGTTGCCGGTGTAATTTGGCCCAAGAGGGATTGTTGGCTCCCTCCCTCCTCTCCTACCCGACTGACCCCCAGCTTCTTTCTAACCCCAAAGCAGCGCAAGGCCTGGCCTTCCTCAAACCCAAGCCAGTGTGAATATGTCACCTGCCTCCCCAAGCCTAGACAGTGTTTAGATATGGAGGTGGCCCCTCACCCCAGTCAGGGCCTCAGCTGTGGCTACCCTCTCAACACTTGGCTCCATGTCCCACCAGAACAAGGACCAGAGGGAACCAGGAAAGGACGTGTTCCCAAGACAGACGCAAGCCCAGACCATGAAGGATGCACCCTTGGCTGTTAAAACGTTCACCCCCACAAAAGGGGGGTGGACGGATTTATTGAATTCAGACTGGCAAAGGAGCGGCTGGATGGCTGGACTATGGGCCCAGCCCCAGGCCCCCTGCCCAGGATAGGGCCCTGCCAGAGAGGGAAGAGAGGCATGGCCCCTGCAGCTACCCACAAGGGAAGTGCCCATTACCACTCCCCTGGAGGGCCTCTTGGGAACCTCCAATCTGGGAAGAAAACCAAGGGCCAAAGTAACCTGGACTGGACCAGAGAAAGGGATTGGGAAGATGGGGAAGCAGGCAGAGGCAGGCTCAGGAGCCTGTGGTGAGTTAGACTGTGCTTCTCAAGGCGGCCCAGGGGCAGGGGTGGGGGGCTGCCAGCCTTGTGGGGGCCTAGGCTGGACCTTCCTCTGGAGCCCTTCCCAGAATGGCTTTGGGGTCCCCCCTACCAAAGACCTGGCATGGACGGCAGAGGGGAGAGGCACTCTCCGGCCAGGAGCTTCCAGGGCCCATCCCTGGCTGCTCCTGTGGCCTAGTCCACTGATGGCACGGTGTGGTAGCACCGGACAGCTCCCCACCCTCCCCACCTGGTCCCCCAAGCCCAGGGGCAAATGGGGAGGAAAGAGGACTCTGAGAAAGAGGCAATAAGCAGGCAGTGAGGCTGACGCCAGCCCTGGGCCCTATGGAGGTGGCTGGGCCTGTCACCCGGCCCAGGGAACATCACTAAAGGATCTGGAGCTCCCCACTCTGGCTCCATCTGCAGCAGTCGCCCAGAGAGTTCTCCACCCTGGGCTGGTGCTGCCACATCCGGGTAGGGCATGGCTAGGCCCAGTGGCTCAACTCTGATGTCCAAGACCCCGAACTCCCGCCTGTCTGGCGTGGTTCTTTCTGGTCACGTGGACCAGATCGTGTTCCAAGTGAAGGATGTGGCTCTGCACTCGGTCGTCGATGGGGAAGGAAGTAAGGTACCTCTTGACCATAGCAAAGTAAGCCATGGCCTCCCCAAAGCTAGGAACAGGCACCTCATCACCATCCTCCTCCTCATCTTCATCATCTTCATCCTCCTCATCCTCCTCCTCTTCCTCCTCTTCCTCACTGTCAGACTCTGAGTCCTCTTCACCCTCCAGGAAATGGAGGGTTGGGCACTGGGCCTCCTCCTGGGCACCGTAGCCCCCAAAGCTGCCACCGGCTTCCACTACCCCCTGGGCCCAGTCCTCCGCCTCCAACCCCTCAGAGGAGCTCTCTTCCTCCTCTTCCTCCTCCTCTTCATCACTGTCATCAACATCACCCTCCTCTTCTACCTCCTCTTCCTCCCCCAACTCCTCTCCTTCCCCCCCTTCCTCCTCCTCGCCTTCTTCTTCCTCCTCCTCCTCCTCCCCTTCACCCTCCTCCTCCTCTTCCTCCTCTTCTTCTTCCTCCTCTTCCTCCTCCTCCTCTTCCTCCCCCTCACTCTTGAGGGCAGTGGTGATGGTGGCATTTGGGCCACCCCCGAAGCCAGCCTCACGGAAGCAGGCAGCTATGTCCGAAGGCTCCACTGCCTGCCAGGCAGCAGCCACAAAGTGCAGGGCCTCCATCAAACCTAGCTGCAGGCCCGAGCGATCCTGGCCCTCTAGTGCGGCCATGGCCTTGAGGAGCATAGCCTGCCGGTAGTGGCCCTTCACCTGTTGGACCACTCCCCGCTCCAGCGGCTGCACGGTGCCCGGAGGGAAGAAAGCCAGCTGTACGTGCCGCAGGCCCGAGGTATCCAGGGACTGGGCAGCCAGGCGGCCAGCCAGCAGCAGGACTCGGCGAGACTCTGCAGCCATGCGAGTGTCCAGGGCCTTCAGGTACTTGGCCAGGGCCTGGGTGGTAACACCACCCTTAGAGTTGGCCGTGTAGTCGCAGGGCAGGCCAGCTTGGCCTGCACGGGGCTTGGCCGACTTGCCGGCCACAAGCGGGGGCAGCTTCTCGCTGCCGTCTGCGTTGGCGCACAGCAGGACGCTCAGGCGCTGGGTGGCCCTGCGCGCCCGGCCATCGCTGCCGCACAGCCCCGCAGCCTGGTCGGGCAGGAAGTCGTACCACAGACTGGTCTCGATGGCGCTGAACACGTCCTGGGAGGCGTAGCCCTCGGCCACCGACGGCGGCTGCTCCTCCCGAGCGCGCCAGCCCGTCGAACCTCCGCCACTGCCCTCCGAAGGCACCGCAGGCGGGCTGGCGGGAGCCGCCGGGGGCCGGGGGGCAGCACTGCGCGACCGAGCGCGGGCCACACCGCTGCAGGACACCACGCCGTGGCGCCGGCGGAAGCGGTCCAGCCAACCGTTGGAGGCGGTGAAGTCGTCCATGCCCAGCTCCTCGGCTATACGCAACGCCTTCTCCTTGAGGATGATGCCCTTGACGGGTAGGCCAGCGGCGCGGATCTGCTGGAACCAGGCGATGAGCAGCCCCTCGAGCTTGTCGTAGGGGGACAGCTTGTTGGTCTTGCGGCAGGTGGAGGCCACCCCGTACTTGCGCTCCGACGCCAGGATGGCGCGCTTGTTCTTCAGGATGGTGCTCAGCGTGGACGGCGGGATGTTGAAGCGCCGCGCGATCTCGCCCTTGCGCAGGTCCGGGTTCTCCTCCACCTCCTGGATGATCCGCGACTTCTCCCGGAACGTCAGCTGCCGCCGCTTGGGGCCCATCCCGGCGCGCCCCCCGCCCCGGGGCCCGGCGCCACCGCCGCCACCCCGGGGCGGGGGGCCCGGGCCCGCGGCGGGGGGCACCTGGCGGCCTCTCCCGCGCGCCCCGCCCGAGACAAAGCGGCTCGCGGGGCGGCGGGCGGGGCGGCGACCCGGCCGGGCCGGGGACACCTTCGGGGGCGCCGGCGGGCGCGGCGCCGGGCGGCGGGCGGCAGGCGGCGGGCGCGGGCGAGGGCGGGCGGCGCGGGCGCGGAAGGCAGGAAGTGCCGCGGCGCGGGGAGCGGGGAGCGCGGCGAGCGGGGCGGAGCGGGCGGAGCGGGATCTCGCGGGAAGCGCGGGGACGCCCGGCGCCGCCTCCCCGCCCTCCGCGCCCACCCCCCCCCCCACGCTGCCCCGGGCCGACCGCGGGGGGGCGCTGCGGCCTGCTGGACCCGCCGGCGCTCGAGCGGCCGGCGACCTGCGGGCAGGGGCATCGGACAGGCCTCTGCACCCAGTGGGCAGCGATCTGCTGCGCATAAAGAATAACAACTGTGTTTTGTGGGGTTTTTTGTTTGTTGGTTTTGTCACAGCAAAAATAGTTCACGCCTTTTGAGGAAACTGAAAAATACGGGAAACTAAAAATCACCTTTCACCTCAACACCTGGAGAGATGCGCACAGGTAACATTTTGATACGTTTCCTTCCAGTCTTTTCTCTAGGCTCATGCAGTTTTCTTTTAAAAAATTTATTGCATAAACCTGGTATCAGATGTATAGACTGTGTATCTGGCATCTCCTGCTGTTTTACCTGGCATCGAATGACGAGAATTTTGCCACGTCGATAAAATATTGCCAACATACTTTTTAATGGTTGTATATTGTTCCAATTATGGGTGAACACCAATCTATGTACAGCCTATTGTTATACATTTAGGTTATTTTTATAAGCAACATTACAATTTTTAATCTATTTGATAGTAGTCCCATAATCCATAGGTAAACCCCAGTAACATCTCTGTGTGTCACTTTCTGGGCTTTTCCGTGCATACAGACATAAATGTTTGTATTTTCACCTACAGAAATAATATATGTATATGAATCCCTGAAACCTTCTCCTGTGCTGAACACATAAAAATGAGGTATTCTGGGATCCCTGGGTGGCGCAGCGGTTCGGCGCGTGCATGGAGCCTGCTTCTCCCTCTGCCTGTGTCTCTCTCTGCCTCTCTCTCTCTCTGTGACTATCATAAATAAATAAAAAAAAAAGAGATATTCTTAAAACAATGAATGCATTGCAGTGTTTTAAAAAATCTCTTAGGGTAGCCTGAGGTGTAGTCGGAGAGGAATCCTGTGACCCAGGGGCATGGGCTGAGGACCTGGGGCTGATTAAGGCTTCAAGTGAGGGGGCGTGTACAAAGAAGAAAAGAGGACCAGGGACAGTGCCCTGGGCTCCCCAAGGTTAAGGGTTCAAGAAACAACTAACAAGAAATTCATGAAAAACAGCTGAAGAGATAAGAGCAACATCAAGCCAGTGTGGTGTTTCCGTAGGCCAGGTGAAGAAAGTACTCACTGCTGTGTTCGTGTGTATTTTTCTTTTCATATGTGTTTTGGCCATTTGAATCCTGTGATTTTTTTCATACTCTTTGCTGATTTTTCTCTTATATTTGCCTTTCTGGGGACTTCTAGGAGCTCTTCATAGGCTCTGAACACAAAATCTTTGTTAAGTATGTTGCAAATATGTTCTTCCAGTCTGCCAGCTGTCCTTTAATTTAGCCTAGGGAAATCTTAGATATGGAAAGTTTGTAAACCTTTAGGTAGGCAGGTCTGTCCGATTTTTCCTTTATTGCTTCAGGGTTTTGTGTCTTACTTAGTTAGGCCTTTCCCACTCCTGAGACATAAAAAATGTTCTTCTAATCACCAGATCTAGGAGAAAATGTGGGAGACTTTTCCCTACAGGAGCCAAATCAGTTCTTGGTCCATAATAGGTGATGGTCCATATGCAAAGGTGAGTGTAGGGCTACCTGTCTGAGACTCCCTGCTATACATTTTCAGGAAACTATGTCAACATTTTGGTGATTTCATCCATATGTCCCTCCTGCCTCTTCACCCATCCTGGCTTACAATCAATGTGTGCTTGGGTGAATGCAGTGTGGGTAGGCTTACTTTTCCTACTTTGCTGAATTTCCCACGTTTTTTGTTTTTTTTTGTTTTTTCAATAAGTGAGTATAACAGGTCCTTTAAAATGAAAAGGAGGAGATCCCTGGGTGGCTCAGCGGTTTAGCACCGCCTTTGGCCCGGGGTGTGATCCTGGGGTCCCGGGATGGAGTCCTGCGTTGGGCTCCCGGCACAGACCCTGCTTCTCTCTCTGCCTGTGTCTCTGCCTCTTTCTCTCTCTCTCTCTCTATCATGAATAAATAAATAAGATCTTAAAAATAAAATAAAATGAAAAGGAGACTGGAAAGTTTTCTAAGAGGCATGAAAAATAATGATTAGATAAGTGGAATGGGTATTAGGCCTGGTGGGCAACTTTGGACAGCTTGGACCAAAAGAAGAGAAGGTGGACTTTGGACTTGTTTAAGGTGGGGAATTGGAAAGATAGGGATTACAGAGGGAAGTGGGGGGGGGGGAAGATCCCAGGGTTCCAGATGGATTGGCATGGGGATTGCTCAGTTTAGAGGGAGTGGAAATGGACCCTATGCCCAGCTACAGGCAGTGGGTAGATGAGATGTCTAGTAATGGCTGTGTAATCAGCACATGTGTGTGGCTTTTTTTTTTTTTTTTTGGTCCTGGAAATGGTCATACCAGTATCCTCTGTATGGCACCAAGAATGGGCCTAGAAATTGAAGACAATGTGGGCCTGTTGATGGAGGTGGATACAGTTAGCAGGAAAGAGGTTGTCCAGCCATTTGAGGACATCTCCAGAGTTCCTAGAGCCAAAAGTCCCAAGAGAAATACCTTATCTCTCCCCCAGTCCTCCATAATTCTCTTCATGCTTTCATTTTTAACAGCTTTATTGAGATATATTTCACATATCATACAATTCACCCATTTAGCATATACAATTAATTGACACATGGAACTATCATCACAATTTTAGAACATTTTTATCACCTTAGAAAGAAATCCCATAGCCGTTAGCTACTCTCTCCCTATCCACTCCCTGCCCCTTCCCCAGCCCTAAGCAACCACTGATCTACTTTCCATCTGTAGGTTTCCCTGTTCTGGACACTTCATATGAATGAAATCATGTAATTTGTGTCTTTTATGACTGGCTTTTTTCACTTAGCATCATGTTTTCAGCATTCATCCATGATGAAGCCTCAGTTGGTACTTTATTCTTTTCTTACAGCTGAATAATATTCTATTGCATAGATGTATGACACTTAAAAAATGTTTTATTTATTTATTTGACAGGGAGCACACAAGTGGGGGGGGGGGGTGGCAGGCAAGCAGAGACCCTGACATGGGGCTCAATCCCAGGACTCTGGGATCCTGACCTGAGCTGAAGGCAGATGCTTAACTGGGTAAGCCACCCAGGTGCCCTGATATATGACATTTTTATCTAATTGTCATTTGATGGACATTTGGATTATTTCCGTGTTTTGATAGTTATGAATAATGCTGCTATAAACACTTGTTTACAAGTTTTTGTGCAGACATATGTTTTCATTTTTCTTGGGTATATACCTAGGAGTGGAATTGCTGGGTCATATGGTAACTCTATGTTTAATTGTTTGAGGAGCTGCCAGATTGAGATCACAGTCTTTTAATTAACTTAAAAATTATACCTGTTCTTTTGAAAATATTTGAAAATACTGAAAATTTTGAGGGTAGAAACATTTAATTCCACTACTCAGAGACTATCCTTGTGGGATACTTTATCATGCATATTGTTTTTAATGGGACTACACTTGGCATGATATTTTGTAGCCCATATTGTGAACATCTTTTCGTGTCAGTAATTATTTCCATCAGTGAGTTTCAAACTTCTTTTGCTCTAGGAACCCTTTCTTCAAAAGACTATTTTCTGAAAGCCCAATATGTAATCATTCAAATATTAACAATTACTGATTGGGCCCCTGCCGAGTGCCAAGCATCCCTACTCACCCCCATGCCTGTTCTCTTTAAAATTTGCAGGTATTACGCAGTATAGAGGAGTCATTTCATTAGCTACACCCCTGTAAATACACCCAGCTAGCTCTCTGTATCTCATTGCTATTAATGGTGGTTCAATGACCATATATCTGTGTGTACTTTTATCATCTCTTTAAGAGAAATCCCTAGAAGTGTTATATTGGGTCAGAGGCCAACCTTGGACTTGGGCCCATATGAGGTGCTAGGAGATGGAAGGAGAGGCAGATGACTTGGTCTCTGTTCTTTATCAGCTCAGTTAGCTTGAGGAAATGAAGTTCAGGAAAGGGAAAAGGAGATTTCAATAAATAAAGCCATACCTTCCAATAGTTCCCTTTTCTTTTTCTTTTTAAGTAGGCATCACGCTGGGCCTAGAGCCCAGCGTGGGTCTTGAACTCACAACCCTAAGATCAAGACCTGAGCTGAGATCAAGAGTCATATGCTTAACCAACTGGGCTACCCAGGCACCCCCTAATAGTTCCCTTTTATGAATTAATTCTGTGTGTACCTGCTCCATCAGTGTGAAAGCTAATAACCTAATGTTCAGCATTAGGGAATTAAATATATGGCATTATGGTACTAATTAATATGGATCCATCTTCAAGTCAAATGAAGAAAGCAAGGCGTAAAACAATGTTTCACATACTGTTTGCTATATTTGTAAAAATATGGACATACATATGCTTATACATACCTGCACTGTGCATTCCAGTAGCCATGAGTCCCATGTGGCTATCGAGCATGTAAAATGTGGCAAGTCTAAGCTGAGATGTGCTGTGTCAAATGCACATTGGACTTTGAGACTTGGTATAAAAAAAAAAGGTACCTAAACTATCTTTTAATTTTTTAAAATTTTTTATTTATTTGTGATAGTCACACAGAGAGAGAGAGAGAGGCAGAGACACAGGCAGAGGGAGAAGCAGGCTCCATGCACCGGGAGCCTGACGTGGGATTTGATCCCGGGTCTCCAGGATCGCGCCCTGGGCCAAAGGCAGGTGCCAAACCGCTGCGCCACCCAGGGATCCCCAGGTACCTAAACTATCTAATTAATAACTCTTATATTGATAATGTGTTGAAATGATAATATTTTGAATATATTAGGTTAAATAAAATATTAAAATTTCAGCTGTCTCTTATATTTTTTATTCTTTATTTTTATTTTTTTAAAAAGATTTTATTTATTTATTCATGAGAGACACAGAGACATAGGCAGAGGGAGAAGCGGGCTCCTCGATGCCGGACTTGATCTCAGGATCCTGGGATCACCACCTTAGCCAAAGGCAGACACTCAAACCCTGAGCCACCCAAGCGTCCTTCTTTTAATATTTTTTGGTGTGGCTACTTGGAAATTTTAAGTTCTGAATGTGGCTCATATCTGTGCCTCCCCATTATGTTTCGATTGCCTACAACTGTCACAGACTATCTCCAGAATATACAACAAACTCATATTGGTGGCTGCCTCTAGGCAGGGGTGCTGGAAGTTTTTAGTAGGGTGGAAGACTGACTTTTCACTGCTGTTTTGTACCATTTGAATTTTGTCCCTTGTTTGAATTTTTGGTACCATGTGCCAATTAAAAAAAAACATTTATCGTGTTAGAAGCCACGAGAAAAGGCACTGGAAAAGTGAATACTGCAAAAAAGATGCTGTGTGGGAACAGGCTTGGAGAAGCAGAAGGATTCTGCAAACGTGATAATTTTTTCTTCTTTTCTGCCAAGGTACTGGGGTCACACTAGACCTCCTTAAGTAAGCCCAGAGCTTGATGTGTTCAATCCAGAGCCAGGGTATTCTTTTCATGGGACGTGGAGGTTTCTGCAGCCAAGAACTGTCATTGTACTCAGGACTTGGTTGGATGGGAGGAGTCATTCCTCCTATGATAGAATTGCAAATATTTATTTTAGCTTATTTTTATTGACTACCTTTTTTTTTTTAAATTGAGCACATAATCTGTGATCTAATTGGTGATTGGGGAAGACACAAAGAGCTGACGTGTAGGATGCTCTGAAATGACCCTTCTGTGGTCTTGGCCTTTCCTCACTGGCCCAGAGGTGACCTCTAAGTGTAGGATTTCAAAGGATTCAAGGGTAAAATACTCCTCCACTTTTTGTTGGCCACACACACACCTTCCCCACACCCTGTAGAAGTGTGTGTGTGTGTGTGTGTGTGTTGGAAGGGGATACCTGTTGGGTTGATTTTGAAAATGTAACCCCTTGGTTTTATTTCTGGTGTTTGAGGTGGGAGGCCCACAGAGTGTCTCCTCCTCCCTCTGACCTCTCAGGACAGTTGCATCCTGGGTTGTGAGTAGTGGCTAGAGGCTGGGAACTGGATCCTTGATCCAGGGTGGATGGACCTGAAACCTCAGCCCTGTCCAGCATGAAGCATAGCACCTGACACATCACAGAAGCTGAGCAAAATGTTGGGTGAAGGAAAAGTCATGATCTGCACCATCCTACCCCTCTTACATAGGACTGGGGTCTTTGTATCCCCTTCTTCCACAAGTCCCCTAGCTCACTCAGCCCCACACAGGCCAGGCCTTCCCTTCTGCCACTCCCACCCACTGCCCGTGGAACCAGAGGGATGCGGCTGCAGAGAAGGGAAGCAAAGCCTCAGTTCCTGCTTTCCTGAGCTGTGTTCCACCCAGCCAGAGGCCATCTCCTTGCTGGGGAGATGAGATGCAGAAGCACTTACTGCTAATTCACTTTTTACTGTAGCCTTCCAGGGCTCATTCCAGGAAAGCAGGATTGCTGAAAAGTCATCAGTTATAAGATGCTCATTTTAAACTAGTGACAGATTCCGTTTCATTGGTCATCAAAGAAACACCAATTAAACAATGTGATGCCCTCGACATCACATTAGTCAAACCGTCAGTGGGCATGAGATTATTTCCATAACTTGGTTCTGAGGTTGGAACACCTTCTTTGGCCCCCGTCGCCAAAACCTCAGTCATTACAGCCTCCACTGAGACTGCTGGAGAAAACAAGACCCCCTGGGGTCATCTGTAACCCGGGGCCCCATGAGTTACACGTAGGTCCCCACCTCGGCTCTACCTCCAGTGCCGGGTGTGGGGAGGCCCCGCTGGGCACTGACGCTTCACGGACGCAGCGCGCTGCCAGCCGCTAGGGCCGGGAGGCTGCAGGAGCGCCGGGGGTGAATCTTTGCTCTATCACTTGCCTTGGGTGACCTTGAACGAGTTAATGAACTTCTTCGCGCCTCAACATCCGAGTGGATGGTAAAGTGGAGTGGCGAACACACACCGCACGGTGAAGCCGCGGAGAGGAGCCTCTCACGGTGCCTACCGGTGAGATTGTAGGTGATGTTAAATCTCGGGGGTGGGGGGAGAGGGCCCTCTGAGGCCACCCCAGCAGGTGTGGCTTCCTCAGGGACTTTCTCCACCGAGGGTAACTCCAGACCACATCCCGAGAGGCAGAATTTGGGAAGCCAGGATCCTCCACGGTGCGTGGAGGCTTCAGAGGTTCCCCAATCCCTTAGCCCCAGCCGAAGCCGGGAACTGGGCTGGGCCGGCTGGTCAGCCTCCGCGCCTTTCACCCCCGGGCCCCGCCCTCGGCCCCGCCCCCCTACCCCGCGCCCCCATTGGCGGCGTCCGGCGGCGCGGCCGCTGTTATTTTTCGAATATATAAGGAGGTGGAGGTGGCAGCTGCTGCCGAGAGGCTTCCCGGACTGGCGGTCGGTCCCCGCGTCCCTCCACCCCGCCCCACCCTCCCCGCTTCCCTCTCCTCCCTCCTCCCTCGCTCCGGCCCCGTGGCTCTTCCTCCCCCCCCACCCCCGGGCCTGCTCCCCACCTCGTCCCGGGCAGCTGTGCCCCGCGTCGCCCCGCGCCCGGCCCTCCCGCCTGCCTCCTGCGGGCCCCGCCGCGATGGAGCTGCCCCAGCCGGAGCCCGCGCCCGCTCCGGCTCTCAGTCCGGTCTGCCTGGGCCGTGGAGCCGAGCGTCCCCGCCACCTCCTGGGCCTCCAGACGGGAGCTCACGGCCTCGTGGGGTCCCCGGAGCGCGCGGCCGCTTCCTCGCCGGTCACCACCCTCACCCAGACCATGCACAACCTCGCGGGGCTCGGCAGGTAGGGCGCCCCACCGACGCTGGGTGTGGGGTGAGAGGCCGGCACTAGGGTGTTGGTCCCCGGCCTCCCGTGGACCCCCGCGTGGGAGCCGGATCTGAGAAGCGGAGTGGGGAGGTGTCCTGGGGAGTGACTGGTTCAGGGATCTGGGACTAGGGCGATGAGGCCGGGTCTGTGCTGCTCACACCCTCCAGGTGGCTTGCTCCTGGCAGCACAAGCCTCTGGAGACACCCGTCCCACCTACCACCCCCCAACACACCCTCCTGTGCCTCCACCATGCTGTCTCTCTAATCTCTGCCCTAACCACCACTATTTTGCCCCAGGTAGTGGATCCTGAGCCTGGAGTGGGAAGTTGAGGGTGGCAGAGGAGCCTGGTTCTCTTATGTCCTCCTGTCTGTGCCCCTGCTCCCTCCACCCCCAGTTCTTTCCGGAGGTTAAGGGTTAAACACTGATCCTGCTTCCTGAGCAACCTGCAGTGTCCAGGCTGGGTTGCCCTCAGCAGCAGTGGAGAGCTAAATCTTGCCCTTGCTCCAGAAAGGCTTGTGGATGAGTAGGGGTCTGATGGGTTCCAGGAAGGGGCTACTCTGCTGCCATCCCCCAGAATGGCCCTCAACCTACCTACTTGCTCTTGCCCCGGGCTCACCTCCTGAGGAACCCAAGAGGACCTTTCTTAACAAAGAAAAGCTACTTAGGCCTCTGCAGAAGGCCTGAAAAGAGGGCAAGACCCTCAGGGCCATTGCCTCCCTGGGGCAATGGTGGGCCCTTCAGAGGTGGGTGGGTGGTGGGCACATAGGCCAGCCAGCCCTCAAGCCCCAGTTTACCTTCCTCCTTCCCTGGGTCCCTGTTGCCTTCTCAGTGAGACCCCAAAGCGGCAGGTAGGCAGCCTGCTCACAAGCCTATCCCTGTCCCGGAGGCGGGCATCTGAATCCTCCCTGTCGTCTGAGTCTTCTGAATCTTCTGATGCAGGTGAGGCTCAGGGGTGCCAGGGGACTTAGGGGGGCTGCCTGAGTCTCTCCACTTCCTTGCTGATCAGACTAACATTTCCCCTACAACCTGGTGGGCGCAGGAGCCTCCACCTGCTCACCCCTGTTGGGGCTCACCACACCCAGCCCAGACTGGCTGAGCGGGCGGTAGGGTGGGGCCCTCTGGGGGAGATGAGATCTTACCTATTTAAAACCAGGCGCCAAAGTCCCTGAACCACAGCCCCACCTGGGAGGCATTAGGGCTGAAAGTTGTTCATTTTATAGCGTTCACTTGCCTTCAGCTGTAACCTTTTCCTTTAGAAAAGCTGTTATCTCTTCTAAAACATATTGCTTTAAACCAGTTCAAGTAAAATGCTTAGCAAAGTTTTGGTTTAAAACCTATACCAAGGAGTTTCCCTAGTAAACAGGGAGTGGAGCCTTGCACGATTTTGGGGGCAGTGTGTCAGCCTTGGGGTTCATGGGTGGGTTTCTGTTTCACTATTTTTAAGTGTGTCAAGATCTAAAATAGAAACTGGTTTCTCCCTTTTCTGAATAGAGTTGGGACATGGTGGGGGGAATATGTGCAGAAGATGCCACCACTTTTAGACCAAAGTGCTCTGTTCCCCCAGGTCTCTGTATGGATTCCCCCAGCCCCATGGATCCCCAGATGGCAGAGCAGACGTGAGTAGAGAAAAGAGATCCCCACTACCAAGGAGTTGGCCCCTGCCTTTGGGAATCTTGGTTCCAGCATAAACCCACTGGGGAAGTCTGGGAGAGTGGACAGACCCTTCTAATCTGTGTGGTGGTGTGTGTGGGGGGGGGGTGGGGACTCGTTGATCTCCCAAGTCCTGAGATTCTGCTTCCTGTCTCAGAGAAGGGCTTGGTCCCAAAGGAGCAGCTGAGTGTGGGCTCAGGGCCAGGTGGTGGGGACAGTCGCTACTGGGAGCAGTGGATACTTCAGCCAGCTCTTGGCCTATGGGATATAGGCCTGGTGTGTGTCCTGTTTTTCTTTTGCCTTTACACATGTTTTGTTTTTTTCTGTGAAATATCACTATTTTAAGTTATGCTCCAACCAATTCAAAACTTTTAATTCACTGTAGTCCAAACAAAACAGTTGCTGCAGGTTGGTTCAGCCCTTGGCTGTCCTCTCAGCAACCTCTGCCTTCAGTGACATTTAACCCTTCTGGCCAACCCCTGGACCAGGCCCTTTGTGAGAGAGAATGGAGAGGGCCTTCTGCTCAGGACAGATCCTTACCCCTTGGTTGTGGGGCGTGAGTAGTATCTCCCAGAGCACAGCTGTTCCCATCCAGCTGTTAGAGCCCCAGCAGGAAGAGCAGCTGCCAGGCAATAGTGGGGACAGCTGGGCATCCCCAAACTGGGCTCAGGGACTATGGCTTTGGGGTTAGGGTAGTGGCTGTCTTTCCTCCCACTGCCTTTGATTAGACTGGGCTGGGCCACAGGGTTTGTTCACAAACAGGAAACAGGGAGAGAACTCGGTGGGGGTGGGGAGGGGGTGAGCAGGGGAACTGCAGGTTGGGTTTTGGTGGCAACACAGAACTGTTCCTGCTTAACTCACGAGGCCCAGGTGCAGATTGGAAACCAAGCCAATAAAATTCATCATTCCTGATGCCAGGTTGTCTGGGCACAACCACTCCCCACCCCTGGGAGTCGTCTCCATGACATGAGCCCTCAGCGGGACCCCAACCTCTACACCTGCTTTGACAGTTACAGTTTCTCAGAAAGAAGCGTGTGTGTGTGTGTGTGTGTGTGTGTGTGTGTGTGTGTATGCGCACGCACGCGCCTGCACTCCCATAGACACACAAAAGCCCTGCGTGGCAGGTGGTCTCTGGTAACATAGCTAAGGGGTGGGGCTTATCTACAGAAGCTTGTGCCCCAGCCTCAAAAGGAACATCTGTTGGAATTCTTTGCCTGCTGGCCTCTTCTAAGGCAGGAGAAGGGGGTGGGACAGAGGCTGGTCCTGCAGAATTCCAGAGGAGGGAGGAGAGGATGTGACCCTGAACATTTGTCGCTAGGGGGTCTGGCATGGCACACTAACCCAGGCCCCTGTCCTGGGGTCAGGATAGCCCCATGCAAGGGGAGGAAAGCCCAGTCCTGCTGGCATCCAGGCCCTGGAGATACCCACATTGTCCGCCACGGTCTGTCATCACGGGATGGATGGATGCCTTTCCTGGCGGCCATATGGCCCCGCCGAGATGATTTGCATACAGGTGGAAGGCCTGTGGGCAGGCTGGCGAGACCGTTGCCTTGGTAGCGCCTTAGCCACCCTGTGACCTGCCCCAGCTGTCTCTGTTGCTCCATTCTCTGGGTCCTCTTCCATTCAGGGCAGCCTTCAAAATCCCAAGCTGCTTCTCCCCCTCCCCAGTACCTGGACCCTGGAGAGTCATCATTCTTCCCTCTGCTTTCTACTGGCCTGAGCCCTGGCTCCCAGGCCTTGTGGACCCTGGGGCCTGATGCTGGGGGTGGGCACTGGGCTGTAGTGGGAGGCGGGCTGCATGGGACTTTTCTCTCTCCTAGGTTTGAGCAGGCCATCCAAGCAGCCAGCCGGGTCATCCGAAAGTAAGTACCCCAGCCTTCCTCATGCAGGCTCTGGTGGTCTGCCTACCACAGGCTCTTCCCATGCCCACTGTTGGATGGAGTAGGCATGGGGAGGGTGCTCCTCCATTCCCTCCCAAAGGGATGCACAGAGCTCTGTGGTGGAGGGGCATTCTGTGTGTTCTCCTTCACTGCCCCCTACTCTCCAGCCCTGACATGTCCTGTTTCCTCCTGCAGCAAGCAGTTTGCCATTCGACGCTTCCAGTCCTTGCCGGTGAGTGTCCTCTGAGGCCTGACACTGGAGGCTCAGGCACTGGCCAGGCTTGAGGAGGAACAGGAGGGATCCGGGGTCACCTCCCCAGAGGATAGACTTGAACGGGTCTGGTGTCCCTGGTCTGGCTATGGGAGATGGGGTTTTGGAGGTGGACTGGAGAAGGTAGGGCCAGGGCTGGTGCCAGAGGAATGCAGCCTTCAGTATCTGCTGCCCTACCTGGCTCTCTAGGTGAGGCTTCTGGGCCACAGCCCTGTGCTACGGAACATCACCAACTCCCAAGCACCTGGCAGCTGGAGGAAGAGTGAGGCGTGTGGCCGAGCTGCCCAGAGCTCTGGGGAGGACAAAGAGAATGTGCGCTTCCAGAAGGCTGGAGTGTGGGAGCACTTCAGGGAGAGAAGGAAGGGGGTGTGCTGGGATGGTTCTCTGGCATTTGATGACACCCACCCATGTTGCCCACAGGATGGGTTTGTCTTCAAGATGCCATGGAAACCCCCACATCCCAGCCATGCCCATGCTTCAGCAGAGTGGGCAGACCGCAGAGAAGCCTTTGCCCAGAGACCAAACTCAGCCCCTGACCTGATGGTACATCAGGAGAGCTGAACCGTGCAGGGCGGGCTTGCATGTAGGGTGGGTGCCCTTGAAGGCAGCCTGGGGAGAGGGGGAGGGGGATTCTGAACCCTTAGGCAGTGGGGAACCTTTTTCTCAGAAGGGTGGGGGTGGGGGCTGCCTTAAGTCCCCACCCCTGAGCAGCCTGTGTCTGTCCCCCACCACCACCCTGCACAGTGTCTCACCCCTGAGCGGAAGATGGAAGTAGAGGAGCTGAGTCCTCCGGCCCGATGCCACTTCTCCTTGATTGCCCCCCAGGGGGCCTCCGAAGAAGATGATGGATTTGTGGACATTCTGGAGAGTGACCTAAAGGTAACCAGTCTTGCCCCACCAGGCCATCCACCTCCCAAGGCCTGTGAGACTATGACATCATTCCAATTTCAGAAGAGGAATCGGAGCTGATGGAGTCACAGTGTGACCTCTGGCCTACCAGAGACCAGCAGGTGGCTGGTGCTGCAGTGAGGGAGGGTGCTGCAGGGCAGTGACAGGTCCGACCCTTCCATGTGGCTGCGCTTCTCAAGCAAAGTGGGGGGTTTCCTGGTCCTGGGGACCACCCTGCATCGATGGGCTGACAGAGCCAAGGAGGGCCTTGCTGGAGGACTTGGGGCCTAAAGGGTTGCCTTTGCCTGAGGGTGTGACCCTATACTTGCTGATTTGGCCTCAGGATGATAATGCGGTACCCCCGGGCATGGAGAGCCTCATTAGCGCCCCACTGGTCAAGACCTCAGAAAAGGAGGAAGAGCAGGTGGGTCTCTGGGAGGCCCACCACCCTCAGAAATTGGAGGAGTGGGGCCCTACCCTCCAGATGGGGTTGGTAGAGGGCAGGGGCTGGGCACTCTGACCCCGACCTGCCACTCCTGCCAGGACCTCATCATGTACAGCAAGTGCCAGCGGCTCTTCCGTTCTCCATCCATGCCCTGCAGCGTGATCCGACCCATCCTCAAGAGGCTGGAGCGGCCCCATGACCGGGACCTGCCCATACAGAACAAGCGGAGGAGGAGTGGGACTCTTCCAGAGGAGCCACGGGAGGCTGAAGAACCTGTGGGTGCCCTCCTGGGGTGGGGTGGGGCAGCCACTGTCCAAGTCTACCCTGCAAGCTCTTCTTGGCTGGATCTGTGACAGAGGACAGGTGCAGGGAAAGAGGTACTAGCCAAACGGGGGCACTGAGGGGCAGCCTCACCCCTGACCCTGGCCACCATCTACCCTGCAGAAAGCCCGTGTGCTCCGTTCCAAGTCCTTGTGTCATGATGAGATTGAGACCATCCTGGACAGTGACCACCGAGAACTGATTGGGGATTACTCCAAGGTACTAGCGGTGAGGGGACGCTCAGGAGGCTCAACCGCTGTGTGACCCCTGAGCTCAGCAGCTGCTTTGGTATCTCCCCCTCCCCACCCACATCCCAGGCTTTGTCCTTTATTCTCACCTAGACTCCTCTCTCTGGCTCTCCTTAGTTTCCTGATTCTACCCCAAATCTGTCTGGGGCATCAGCTGTTAGTATGGAAACAGTTTCCAAGGTTGAAACACATCTAGCTTGTAGCCTCCTCTGGCCTTGTTGTGGGGCCGCCTCATCGTGGGGCAAGAAGTTCATCTCTTATGTTCCCTTCTTCATTTCCCCTGGGGGAAGGGGGTTGTTCCCTGGATATCAGACCGAGAAGTGCCTCTTGGTTGCTATGGGAACCAGAGCTGAATTTGAAGGTCAAAGCAGGTGTGGCCCTCTGGGCTACTAGTCTTGCCAATTTCACCTTTTTCCTCCTCTCTGTCTCTTTCTCCCATCTCCCTTTCTCAATCTCTCTCTCTCCTTCCCTTCAGGCCTTCCTTCTGCAGACTGTGGATGGAAAGCACCAAGATCTCAAGTACATCTCACCAGAAACGGTACACAGGGATGAGCCATTCTCCAGGCACAACTAGGGTGGCTGTTTGCCTGTTAACCTTCCTTGGGGGGATGGGCTGCATAGGCCAAATTGGTGGTAGGGTTGAGGTCAGCCCCTTCCTGCCAGCCTGACTTGCCAGGACCCACCTCTGTGGCCCACAGATGGCAGCCCTGCTGGCAGGCAAGTTCAGCAACATCGTGGAGAGGTTTGTGATTGTGGACTGCAGGTACCCCTACGAGTATGAAGGCGGGCACATCAAGGTGAGGTGGGCTGATGGGGACAGGCCCTGAAGATCCACCTGTTCTATCCTTCTTCTGTGGGGAGGGTGAATCAGTGGAGGGCGGCTGCACCCTCTCATAGGGGAAAGATCCTGTCTAGTAAGAGGTGGGAATCACCTGTTTGAAAGTTGGGGATTGCAAAGGAGGGACCTGTCACTCAGCCCCAGGGCTGTGGTCTGACCTCTAACTCCTCTGGCAGACTGCCGTGAACCTGCCCCTGGAAAGGGACGCTGAGACCTTCCTGCTACAGAGCCCCATCACACCCTGTAATCTGGACAAGAGAATCATCCTCATTTTCCACTGTGAATTCTCATCTGAGCGTGGTCCCCGCATGTGAGTCAGCTAGCTAGTATCTGCTCCTGACCTTCCCTGCCGGCTTTTGGGTGCTGGAGCCATCTGATACCCAAGAGGCCTAAGCCATGCTTCAGCCCCTCCTAGACCTGGGCCTAGTCTCCTGGCACCTTGGAACAGAACTCACCCTACCTTCCTGTGCATGGCACACTCTTCCCACCTCCCTCTCCCCATCCTTCTCATCAGGCCTTATGTCCACCTTTATCCATTGTCACCACCCAAAATCTGGTTCTAAGTCTCCAGCAGTGTTCTTAATACCCAAGGACCCAGTCCCAGTCCTTGGTGATGCTGGCCCTTCCAGGGTTTGACTGATCTTTCTGCTCCCCACCTCTCATGCTCACTAAGTCTTGTCCAGATCTCTCAAATTGTATCCACTTCTCTCCTTTATGTTTCTTCTTTATCTGTCCAGGTCTGTTATATCTAACAAAGATTGTGAATTGCCTTCTAGAAACAACTCCTTTGATCTACCTCCTCATCTCCCCAACCTCTTCTGGACGCAAAAATGTTCTAAATGATCTAAAACATTCTTATGGCTGACATTCCTGCATTCAAGCCTTCTGTGGCTCCCCAAGGCTCACAAAATTGTGGGTGCAATGAATAGGTCTCCCGATATATATCCTGCCGCACACCCAGTTCTGACTCCCACATCCCTGCTGGTCCCAGGTGCCGTTTCATCAGGGAACGTGACAGAACCGCCAATGACTACCCCAGCCTCTACTACCCTGAGATGTATATCCTTAAGGGCGGCTATAAGGAGTTCTTCCCACAGTACCCGGTACCATGGGTCAGGGTGGCTGAAGCCTTCATGGGAGGGCCGGGCTGAGGGAAAGGGCCCGGCTGAGGGAAAGGGCCCAGCTAGCAGGTAGCCCAGGGAGAAGGGAGGTTTCCTTCCAGAGTTCCCATTCCGCTGTATTGACTGGCACTCCCATCCTGCTTTAGACTTTTTGTGAGCCCCAGGACTACCGGCCTATGAACCATGAAGCCTTCAAGGATGAGCTGAAGACCTTCCGCCTCAAGACTCGCAGCTGGGCAGGGGAGCGGAGCCGGCGGGAGCTCTGTAGCCGCCTGCAGGACCAGTGAAGGGCCAATGCCAGTCCTGCCTATCTTCTTTGCCTCACTGCCTGTGTGCCAGCCACCCAGGAGCCCGAGGGTCTGCTGGAGGCCCCAGGTGCCATCCAGGGGCAGGACAGCAAGGGTATCCTGTCTGCCCCTAGCCCTAATCCCTATGTCTCACTTTAATCATATTCCATATCTTTATCCCACCCTCACCCCACCCCACCCTGCCCCACCTCACCTCACCTCAGCCTCAGCCCAGCCCAGGACAGCCCTGCCCCTGGAAGAGCCCAGTCTGTTGACTTTGTGAAATTGGATTAAGTCTAGCTCAAAGGAAGTATTTTGTGTCCAGTGGAAACTTTTTGCTCTTTTTTTTTTTTTTTTTCGCTTCCTTGAGTTAGCCCTTTGTCTTCTTGTGTCCAGAAAAGCCCCCTCTTTCCTAGGGGCTTTGTTTGTATGTGGCTGGAGAAATGCCACAGCTCCGCAGGGATGGGCCAAAGCAGACCTCTTCCCTGGCCTGGGAGTTGGCACTCCTAGTTGTGTCTGCCATGTTCCCTTTCTCTTCCTCTCCCTCTCCTGTCCTTCCACATGAACACCTCTAGCACAAACAGAAGCTCTTACTCTTTCCTGTTTCAGTGTTACCTACATGTTTGTTTGTCTGATCTGTTGCCCATCTCAGGGTATGCATAGGCTGATATTTAGGTTCCTCTATCCACTTGGGGTTAGAGACTCCAAACATTCGTTAGCCACTTGACCCTGGCTTCCGTTGCCTCAGAAAGGGATGTCCTCCTCAGGGGCCTTTGGGGGAGGGCTAAGGCCTACATCCTCAGCCCCCGGCAGCCCAGCCCCCACTGCTGTGAACCCCAGGGCCTGACTTGTCAGAACTCGCTGCTGTCTTGTTGTGGAGGGACAGATGGATGAATGGATGGATGATGGATGGATGGATGGATGGATGGCCGGCCACGGATGCCCAATGTCTCACACACACAAACTGCTGAATGGAAGCATTTCAGCGAGCATGACAGCCTGCGGCAAGAATATACATGTCTGTTTGTGTGGATGAAATCTTCATATTTTAAGGTTTGGAAATATTCAAGACAAAATGTCATGGAAGCAATGAAACCAAGGATGGAGCCACATCTGGATTCCGAATCTCAGGATGTGTGGAGGGTTGTGCTTCAAGGCCCTGTTGATTCATCTGTTTGCACCTTGGTTCAATAAAGCACTGAGCAAGCTACATAACTGGCATCATGTCCTGTGGGCCTTTGACCAGAACTTGGCAGACCATGAGGGTGGGATAGGGTTGAAGGCCAGAAGACACCTGTGGAGTGGCCTCATGTTCTTGCCCCCAATGCAGCCTCTCCTATCCATCATGTGGCTACCCCAGCACCTCTGAACTCCCCCTTCCTAAACTGTACGAAGGGGGCCAAAATGACCCTGTCACTGCTCAAGAATTGTCAGTGACTCTCCACTGGCCCCAGGATAAACTTAGAAGACTCCTGGCAGGGCCCTTTAGGACCTGGGCCCTCCCCAGCCCCATTCCTCATCTCTTGACTCAAATACCCATACCTTGCTCTTTGCATTGCCTTCCTTTGCATCTGTTGCATCATCAAGAATGTTCTCCCCCATCTGTTTTTTTTTTTTCCCCCCATCTGTTATTCCTCCTTTAAGACTCGATTTCAAATGTCACCTCCTCCCGGGAGCCTTCCTGCCCTGTCAGAGAAATGACTTTCCTCTCTGTATCCCCAGCACCCAACAGAGAGGTTCCACCACCTAGGAGATGCCGAGTTCAAGATCAAGAGAGGGCTGATCCAGGAGAACCGGTCCCAAGCCCAAACCTAGTACCTCAGGAGATTTCCTCAGAATACAACTGCAGGTGACCTCTGCCCCCAAATGTGAGTCTGGTGGTAGGGCCTCCTTCGCACATGTACAACTCTGGTACTTCCTGATAGAGTGCGAACATGTTGGGCATCATTACCACTTCTGTCAAAGTCTACCTACCTTCTGACTAGGTAGTGCCAATGATGATTCACTTCATTTTGCAGATGGGAAAATGAAAGACATTTCCTGTTAGGGCAACAAGGGACTCCAGATTCCCAGGCTGAATCTAAATGATGCTTGCCCTATCTCTAGCTTTACCACCACCCCCCCACCCAAGATTCTTATGCCCAAAGACTGAATCTCCTTCCCCCTGCCCCCAGCCCTGAGCACTGTCATACTGAGATTTGCCAGCTCCACTCGGCTTAGATGGTCTCAGGAAGCCCCACTCCCTCCTTCCTGGTTATACGGAGGAGGAAGGCTGTGGGATGCCCAGAGAGGACATACGCTTGCCCCCAACTGACAAGCAGATACACGTTGAGCAGGCATTTCAGCAGCCTAGGATTCTCCTACTCCTTGGTCCCAGCCAACAGGGTGGGGTTAGGCTGCCTTGCTTCTACTCTGAGTGTCCTCTTTCCACTCCATGGGTCAGGATCAGGCCACATGGGGAGGAGAGAGCAATGGGTGCTGAGTGTCTAACAATGCCCAGGCTGTGTGCCAGGTGCTGACATTCAAGGCTACATCTGTTCCCTTCATATCACACCATCAGAGTCATAACTGTGGTCACAAGGCATTTAGACTGTTCCAGACATTTACCTATTGTCTCCTAAGCTTACCAGGTAGGTATATAGCTCATTTTGCAAGGGAAGAGAAGGAGGCAGGGAGGGGGCCTCGGTCAACCCAGGGAACAAAACTTTCTCCAGAGAGGGTCCTGGTGCTGACATATACCCTGAGGAGAGTGGGCCTGAGCCTGGTAAAGGGAATGCCAGAGGTTTGTCCCTCCAACTCAGGCCAGGACCCCATCCATCCACTGGGAAGTCCAGGAGATGGGGCAGAGGAGTTCCAATCCCTCCTCCTCCCCAGCAAGAGCGGTAACTTTCTTCCTGGATGCTCATAAAGGGGAGCAGATCAGGCAAGGAAGCGGTTTAAAATCCTGGGCTGTTGGCCAGTTTCAAAGGTTGTTTTGCTTGAGCCAGGGCGGGGCAGAAATTCCAGCCTGGGAGCAGTCTGCTTCCATGGTTAAAGAGCTTCATGGGGCCAGGACTGGCCAAGTCAGTGGGCTCTGGTGAGATCTGGACATCTGAATTGCTCACTGGGTCACTTGTTTTTTGTTTTTTGTTTTTTTTTTTTAAAGATTTTATTTATTTATTCTTGAGAGGAGAGAGAGAGATGGAGACATAGGCAGATAGAGAAGCAGGCTCCCCATGAGGAGCCCGATGTGGGACTCGATCCCGGGATCACGCCCCGAGCCAAAGGCAGACGCTCAACCACTGAGCTACCCAGGTGTCCCTCACTGGGTCACTTGTAATATCAATTTTTAAAAATGTTTTCTTTTTAAATTAAAGAATAATCAACATTTCCTCAAGGGCACACATGCTTAAGCGTAGAGCATAGACCCAAGGAACTACCACACAGCTCAAGATACAGGACCTTTCTAGAATCCCACAGGGGTCTCTTGTGTTCCCTCACTCCAAGGGTCCCCCAGTATTCTCACCTCTATCATGGTAGATTCGTTTCTCCTATTCTTGAGCTTTGTATACACAAAATCCTACAGTTCATAGTTTTATGTCTGGCTTCTTTCAGATTTTTTTTTTAATTTTTATTTATTTATGATAGTCATAGAGAGAGAGAGAGAGGCAGAGACACAGGAGGAGGGAGAAGCAGGCTCCATGCACCGGGAGCCCGACGTGGGATTCGATCCCGGGTCTCCAGGATCACGCCCTGGGCCAAAGGCAGGTGCCAAACCGCTGCGCCACCCAGGGATCCCTTCTTTCAGATTTTGAGATTTGTTTATCTTTCCTTTAGCAGTGCTTTGTTCTTTTCATTGTTGTATAGTATTTCATCATATGAATACACCCTAAATTGAATTATTCGTTTTATATTTTTTTCTTCCAGTTTTCAATTAAAAAATTAAGATACAATTTATATGCAGTCGAATTCACCCATTTGAGCATCTGGTTCAGTTCTAAGTTGTGACAAATGGATGCAGTTGGGTAACCACCATCACCACCACCAGGATATGGAACATTTTCATTCTGCCCTCACTAGATTCTTTGGGGTGATCTCAAATGGTATTGGGAATATACTCAGGAGTGGAATTGCTGGGTCGAGATGCGTTCCGTGCAGCTTTAGTGTTTTCCACACGGTTGCTATAATGTTACCTTCCCACAAGTAGAGTCTGAGAGTTCTGGTGCTCCATATACTCTTCAAAATTGGTGAATTTTGGGACATCTGGGTGGCTCAGTGCTTGGGTATCTGCCTTTGGCTCAGAGCGTGATCCCGGGGTCCGGGATCGAGTCCTGCATCGGGATCCTTGCAGGGAGCCCGCTTCTCCCTCTGCCTAGGTCTCTGCCTCTCTCTCTGTCTCTTATGAATAAATAAAGAAATAAAGCCTTTAAAAAATTGGTGAATTTTAATTTCTCTCTCTTAGCCAGGAAATGTGATTGTTGTTTAGAACAAAGGGCTCTGTGAAGTGCTGAACCTACACGTTGTGGCATAGCAGCAGCAAGGTTTCAAGCATTATAAACCCAGCTTGTTTTCCAACTCTCCTATATTGAAGTAATGGTCTTAATTTTCTCCTCAGGTCAGATTCTTTAAAAAGTTAAAGTGACTCTTTGGAGTTAATTGGCTGTATGTTATTGGCTTGAGTCTGTCCACTGACAACAGCTCACAGCCATCTAGAAAACTTGGGATATTTACCAGGTCTTCATCCTTGGAATTGAACACATAGGACCCATTTTCCAGAGACAATAAAACTGTTGGTACAGAAAGGAGGGATATTTAGACAAGGAGGTCCACAGCCTCGTGGAATCTGGAAACAATCAGGAGAGGGAAGTTGAGTAATGGTGAAGTTGCCGTTCTACAGCCAGGAAAGTCATGCCTTGAGAGAACGCTGCAGGATGTGGACTTGTTCACAATCAATTGTTCAAAGAAGACAGCTGGTTATGGGACAGAAGGTAAGAAGTATTCCCACCCAACCCACACAGGAATTTGTGTGGGTGCCAGGCAGTATGCTGCTAGGGCTGCCTCTGCCCCACCTCGCCAGCATCAGCACACACCCCTGGGAGGGGGTGGTGCGCCTGCAGTGGCAGCCAGGCTCTGAGTCAGCAGGGCTGGGGCAGCAGGAGGGGAGGGAGCCTCACGTGGCTGGGCTTGAGCTGCCTCGTGGGGCCTCCTGGCTGTCAGCCCTGCAGGAAGCTCAACTGTTTGAAAGGACGAATCACACATGGCCCCATCCCCCTGGAGCCCAGCCAAGACTACTTCCATGGGGCCTGGGGCTCCCCAAGGGTGGGATGGAGCTCCTAGGGTTGGGTTGTAGAAGGTAAGCAAGGCTGGGGTTGGAGGAGGCTTATCACCTTCTGGAGCCAGGAGCAGGGGCTGAGTCAGCCCCTGGGGTGACTATCAGGGGACAGGGGAGAAGGGAACATGCAGGGGAGGGGAGAGAGCAGGCTGAAATCTATTGATGTGCATACCTCCCTTAGCATGTGTCACATCAGGAAAGTTACTTGATCTCACTGTGTCTTAATTGCCGCATCTGTAAAATGGGGATTGTAAAGCCCCTCCTTCAAAGAGTTGTGGGTTGGATCAAATAAGTGAGTGTATGTAAAGCACTCAGAACAAAGACTATCTACAGCAAGTGCCATACAAGAGTCTGCTATGGCTGTTATGACTTAGGGCCAGTGTGAGGATTACAAGATCAGACAGATAGAAGGGATGGGCCTGAAGACAATTAAAAGAAAGGCTCCAGGCTGAGAGTTTCCTTCCTTTCTGTGCATGGGCAAGCCCCTGGGTGATGGGTTGTAAGAGAAAAGCCCAGAAGCTATGTGTAGGCTGGTGGCCTACTGCACCAGTCCAGGCAGCAGTTAGGAAGTTGTGGAAGATGTGGCAGAGACAGAGGAGGAGGCTATTGGTGTGGCCAGTGGGAGGCTGCTTGCACAGGGCAATGCCATCTCTGAGGTGGCCTAGGGAGGAGGAAGAGGACACAATGACAAGGCTTGTCTGACTTTGGTCCCCTTTATTCTAAGGCAACCTTATCTATTTAATCTCAGCTCATCTGGATTCTCAAAAAAACAGATCCCTTCTTAGTTTGCTGCTCTACTCTTCAAGAAACAGCTAGACATCGTAAACCGGGAGTGATTAAAAAAATCCACAGCCCGGGACTAGCAGATTCCATCCAACAGCCCTCCCCACATCCAGAAGTAGGTGGTCGCTCAACTAGTCTGGCCTGAGAACTCAGGATCTGTAAAGATCACTAATAAGGGTTTCTAGCTGTCAGGACCCCATGGGGCTGTCTCTGAGGAGTGAGCTCCCTACCTGAAAGTGTGTAAGTAGGACCCAGGGGTTGGTCCTAATGTCCAGGAGAAGCAGCACAGCTTCCCAAGCCAGGCTGCCCACCAGCGAATAAGGACCCTGCTGTGGCTTGGGTAGGTGGGGAATGGAACCTGTTTTCCAAATTGAATCAGTATGTCACTGTGCACACATTATAGTGGTGGGCACCAAGGGGTATCGGAAAAGGCAGGAACCAGGCTGCCTGCCACTGTGGGGTTGGCCTCACCCTGACATGGGCAGACAGCAGTGGAGGGTGGGAGTATAGGGAAGGGGCCAATGCAAGAAGCTTGTAGGCACCCCTGCCCCCCCAATTCAGAGGACCACTGAGAATAACAGGGCTGGGGAGTGGGGTGATGAGCACCTCTGCCCACAGCCAGAGGAAGGGGAGGAGAAATGACAGGAAGGTGTGGTTCCCCAGCCACTTCTAGACAGGTGGGCCAGGCCTTAAATCCAGCTACCTGCTTCCTTGAAGCTCCTCTAATTTTTTTGTAGTGCTTTTATTTTACCTTTTCCCCTTTCTCTCCTCAGTTTCTGTTTCTACCTCACTCTCTCTCTCCTTCTGTTCATATCCCATAAACCCATACCTATTGTATGCCTGGCTCGGCTGCAATCTCTAAGGTAACTGCTATGAAAGCCTCATACACAAGAGCATGCAACATGAGTTACCTTTAGCACACTCAGACTGTTCCATTTTGTCTTCAGGGCAGGTCTTATAACTCCAAGAAGTACCAGGAGGTTCAGCCTGTCCGTCCCTCTGCCTGACTCCCATCCGTCCAGAAGGCCCCATTTGCTTTCCAGTGCTGACCAACACCTTTCTGACACCTTCTCCTATCCTGCCTCTGTATTAAGGGTTGTCAACACTCATTGACTTACTGAGTGCCTACCATGTGCCAGGCAACATCCTGACCACTCCACACGCTGCCTCAATTAGGAATGAATTAGACTGTATATGACAGCAACTCCACACAGCTGTTGAGCAAGATCAACATGTGTGCTCTTCCCACAAGGCTCTGCAACATCTAGGGGGACCCAGGCTCCTTCCTGCCTCGCTGTCCTCAGCATAGGGCTTTTGATCTGAAGGCACAGGTTGGCTGAAGGCTGTAAAAATTCGGGAACAGCACCTGACTCAACTCTGCTTTTTATCAGGACACCCAACCTGAGTCTTCCACAGCCTTCCATGGCAGTGGCTCAGGCTAGCTTCTCACTGCTGCCTCCTTCACATACCTCGCACAGGGCCGGCCAGCCAGCCCCTCGGTGGCCTGGGACTTGGAGTGGATTCACTGCCTAAGGAATGGACAGAGGCTGGAATGCTGTCTTCCAGATGCCAGGTGGCCCCCAGCAACCAGAGCCCTCTGCCAGCTCTCTGCTATAATCAGCTTGTAATCAGCCAGCAGACATGGGTTCTGGCCCAGAGTGATAGGGACCAGGAACCAGGAACTGAGCCAACATGACCCCCAGCCTTGTGACTGAGTCCCCACACCGCCTCTGGGCCTGCCTCTCCATCTACAAATATAATATTATGTGTTGTACCTTTGGTCAAAATGCCCACCTGCCTTGGCCAGCCCCCCAGCTACCTCCTCTAGACTTCCTTCAGTGCCCCCCTGCTCACATCCTATGGCCAGAGGGGCCCAGAGTACATGCCCTGCCCTCGGAGGGTCCTTGCCTGAGCTGCCCTGCCCTTCATTTCTTCAGTCACCAAGGAGTGTGTTCTTGTTGGCTCCAGGTCTGTTTTATACAAGGCCCTGGGGAGGGAGGATGAGTGCTGCAGCCTGGGCAGGCCCACATCACCACCACAGGCAGACCCACAATGCAAAGGGGGCAACTGAATGCTAATGGGCAGTCCAGGGAAGAAGGTTTCCCCTAAGTTTTGGTCTGAGCGCATTTTGAAGGGCAAAAAAGGGGAGAAAAGGGCATTCCAGGCTGAGAGAACAGCCAGTGTGGAGGCTCTGAGGCAAAGAACATGGGTGTCTTGAGTGGTTCACATGCCAACAGGTGAGCATATACATGCACGTGTGGGGATGCTCAGGGAGGCAGTGAGGCTCAGGACAGTTCTTGCAGGGCCCCACACACCTCTAGGAGGAGCCTCTAGTTGCAGCTTTACCCCACTGCTTGGCTCTGGGGGCTGGTGCCTGGCAGTACCCCTTTCACTTTGAAGTAAGTCTCTTCGGGCAGCCCGGGTGGCTCAGCGGTTTAGCGCCGCCTGCAGCCCAGGGCCTGTGGAGACCCGGGATCGAGTCCCACGTCGGGCTCCCTGCATGGAGCCTGCTTCTCCCTCTGCCTGTGTCTCTGTCTCTCTCATGAATAAATAAAATCTTAAAAAAAAAAAAAAAGGAGGAAGTCTCGTCACTATACCTCTGATAGCCTCCCTCAAAGCGGTGTTAGAACTGGTCAGCCTGTGAACCCTGTGGGGCTTCACTGGGGCCCAGCGAAGTGACCTACCTGCCAGGGGCACGCAGCTGCTGACAGGGTGGGCACGAATTTGAATCATTCTACTCCAACCCGAACGCTGGTCTTAATCCGCTGCAGAAATCCACAACCCCAAGCTCCCCGGACCCCTGCCTAAACAAGCACCTTTCACCTCAAAAAAATAACAATTTCCAAAAAAAGCTCAGGAATCTGCATTTTAAGAGGCACCCCAGCGACTCGCACGCACACTGCCCGGTTCGGGAAACGGCCAGACACTTTCAGGCCCCACGAGCCTCACGAGGGTGGCAGGGGCCGCGGTGGCCCGAAACCCGCCCGCGACGACGCGGCCGCTCGGCGATTTCCGGAAGGTTCAGACGCCGAGCAGCTGCGCCCCCTCGCGGTCGCCAGGGGCAGTGGCCTGGGGCTTGGCTGGTCCAGGGCTCCGAGCGGGAACCCCCACACCCGCTCCGCGAATAACCGGCGTGGGCCCCTCTGGGAGTTGGAAGCAAGGCATCTCTGGTGGGAGGGCCAAAGCCTTCCGCGCCGGAGGTCCCGATATCAGAACGCCACCCCTCCCCACTCCCCGACACAGAGCACCCGGCGTAGGGCGGGGGGGGCGGGGGGGCGGGGGGGCGGGGGGGTTCCGCCCGCCGACCCTACGCGCGTCACCGGGCGCGCGCGCCCGCGACTGCTGTGCGCAGGCGCCCAGGAGCCGCGCAGCCGCCATTGCACTCCAGCTGCCGAGGGGAGCGGCCTGTTAGCGGAAGTACTCGGGCAGGTAAGGAAGGGTGAGTACGACGCCTGGAGGACAGCGGCCCCGGGGCTGAAGGGACAGCACTCTCGGGGCAGGGTGCTTCGCTTAGGTGTGTTTGACTGGAGCAAGGAACTACAATCCCCCAAATGCATTGCGCTGCAGGCTTGCGCGAGGCAGTGACGTGAAGGTTTTGGTCGCTACCATGTTTATGTGAGGGGGGAGGGGACACAGTGGCGAGGGTTGATGACGCGCTCTTCGTGAGGCTGGAGGGTCACCAGAGGTCAGCGCCAGGTCGGCTGGCAGCCGTTCTCAAAGCGCCTTCGCGAACCTTCCTGCTAATTTAAGCAGATGATCTACTTACCCTGCAGTATTTAGAGGTTACTTCAGTGTGTATTTTCTTTCTTTTCTTTTCTTTTCTTTCATTTTATTTATTCATGACAGAGGGAGAGGGAGAGGCAGAGACACAGGCAGAGGGAGAAGCAGGCTCCTCACAGGGAGCCCGACGTGGGACTCCATCCCAGGTCTCCAGGATCACGCCCTGGGCTGAAGGCGGCGCTAAACCGCTGAGCCACCGGGGCTGCCCCAGTGTGTATTTTCTAAAAACAAGGACATTGTCCTATATTCAGGATATTCAGGATCAGGTAACATCGATTACGACTATATCCTAAAATGTATATTGTCCTAATAATGCCTATGTTGAAACTACCCTTTTTTTGGCCAGGGACCCCATCACACCCTGCGTTCAGCTGCCCTGTCTCCTTAGTGTCCAGTGCTCTGGAGCAGCAACCCAGGATCCCTGGACTCTTGTGACTTTGACACTCTTAAAGATTCCTGGCCATTTGTTTTGTAGAACCCGGTTTGGGGTTGCCTGAAATTTCTTCACTATTTGACTTACGGACAGAAGTCCTGCTGATCAGACACCATTATTCAGAGGCAGGGAGTACATCCTGGGTGGCGGAGGAGAACCAGTGACCAGCCAGCCACAGCAGCCCCCAGATATGCTCCCAGACCTGTTTTATGGTTGCCTACCCTGCTGGGCTTTCACACTTACCTCACTGAGGTCTCTGGCTTCCCTCTAGTGTCCACCCTGGAGCCATGGTCTACGCCTTCCTCATCCACACCTTGCGGGCTCCACAGGCCCAGGACATGGGCCTTTGCCGAGTGCTCTACTCCTGTGTCTTTGGTGCTGAGAATTCACCCGATGACCCACGACCACATGGTGCTGAGAGGGACAGGCTCCTCCGAAAGGAGCAGATTTTGGCTGTGGCCAGGTAACACGCAGGCCTTCACTGAATGCATGCCTGATTGTGATGGGTTTGGGAGGGGGAGTGCGTGGGAGGGTTGAGGAGGCACAGAGAATCAGACTAAGAGGCAGAGAGAAAATCTGAGTAGTGTTTCCACGAGTTGTCCCTCGTTCACAAGTATTTGTGAAATGCTGCTGTCATTATAATGACTCTTATAGCTAGCATTTATCAAGCTTGTACATATGTGTTAAGTGTTTATGTTCTGAGCATTTCATGTATATGAACTCATTAATTCTTGTAACCAATCTATTGAGATAAATAGAGTTATTATCCCTGCTTTACAGATGAATAAACTGTAACCAGCCCAAGGTTATGCAACTAGAACATGGCAGACTGGAATTTGAGTGTAGGCAGGCAAACCTTGGAACAGATTAAACATGCTTTGCAGTGCAGGATTTCTCAGGGCTTTTAGTATATGTGCAGGCTTTATGAACTCCTAAGGAGGAGAAAGAATGTGATACGTAGGGACTCTGAGCCCAGAGCCTCTTGAAAGCCTGGGATCCACAGAGAACAGTGTGGAAAATACTGTTCCAGATGTGGTGGCTGACCTTGGACCTTCCCCTCCCAGAGCCAGATGGAGCCAGTAGGTGCCAGAATCTCTTTGCCTCTCTGCATTCTGTGTGGGGTGGAGAGATTAACATTCTGGGGCAGCCCTTTTGCCATCCCTTTTTTCCTCTGGGCCTGCCCCCCCCACCCCCCCACCCCTGCGTGGCACAGAAAACCAAAGGTCTTTAAAACCAGCCTGTGGAAAAAAAAAAAAGAAAAAGAAAAAAAAAAACCAGCCTGTGCATGGCCCAAATTAGAAGGTGATTCAGGAGGGATCAGACTGTGATTACAAAATCCTAAATGGCCAAGTGGAAGGTCTTTCTTTTTTGTTTGGAGAGGGTTGCAGGATGGGACAGGGGTGGAGAGGGATAGCCCAGTTGAGTGTAGCTTTTACTTCTTGTGGCTTGCTTTTCTTTATGTTAAGGAGGCCTCTGTGAAATTGGTGGGGGCGGGATCTTTTTCTCTGGTGCCCTTTCCTGGCCCAAGGGGCTATGTTCAAAACCTGCCTTCTCTCTCTCTCTCTCTCTCTCTTTTTTTTAAAAGATTTTATTTATTCATGAGAGACACAGAGAGGCAGAGACACAGGCAGAGGGAGAAGCAGGCTCCTTGCAAGGAACCCGATGTGGAACTTGATTCCAGATCCTGGGATCATGCCCTGAGCCAAAGGCAGACGCTCAACTGCTGAGCCACCCAGGGGTCCCAGACACCTTATCTTGAACACATGGAATCAAATGATTCAGGGCCTGGAGGCAGGAGCCTGGATTCCAATCCTGGTTCATGCTTCCTGCTTTGTGGTACTGAGCAGGTCATTTAGTTTCTCTAGGACTCAGTTTCTGCATCTGAGATGTGGAGTTAATAGCAAGTCTCAATTCTCAGGGTGGCTGTGAGGATAACAGAAGTCTGACCCACTCACTCTCTGCAGGCAGGTGGAATCGATGTGCCGGCTGCAGCAGCAGGCATCTGGCCGGACCCCCATGGACCTGCAGCCTCAGTCCTCAGATGAGCCAGTGCCCCTGCATGAGGCCCCGGTTGGGGCCTTCCGTCTGGCAGCAGGGGACCCTTTCCAGGAGGTGCGGACAGTGGTGTGGCTGGGTGTGCTCTCATTAGGCTTCGCCTTGGTGCTAGATGCCCATGAGAACCTACTGCTGGCTGAGGGCACACTCCGGCTCCTGGTACGCCTCCTCCTCGACCACCTTCGGCTGCTGACCCCAAGCGCCAACCTCCTGCTTCGGGCGGATCGCATTGAGGGCATCCTTGCCCGCTTCCTGCCCCATGGTCAACTGCTCTTCCTCAATGACCAGTTTGTCCAGGGTCTGGAGAAGGAATTCAGTGCTGCATGGCCCCGCTGACTCCTCACTGGGATGGGACTTCTGAAGGGGCAAGGAGGAAGGACAGGGATGGATGGACACACAGCCAGGTGAAGCTTGGCATTGGCCTCCTTCCCAGCCTGCTCCCAGCTCTCGTGTGGTACCACACCCAGGACAGGTGGACGGCTCAAGTTGGCAGAGAGAAGGGGGGGGTGGGCAAGGGGTGGTGGGGAGGAATCCCAGAACATCCTGTCCCTGAAGTTGCCATCTGACTCATTCAGACTGCTGCAGTGGGCCAGCCCCACCTGTCCTTGACCCCAGTTTCTCCCATCTCCATCAGCCAGCCCCCAAAACAGTCTACCAGTTGCTAGTGTTGGAGCATGAGGAGTGGAACTCAGCCCACTTTCTCTTTCCAAATCCACAGTTGTTGCAGTGCAAAAGGAATCAGACTCCCAGGGTGGGGGAGCTGGCTGCTGCCTTTACACCCACTTAGGCAGCATTATCAAAGATTTTGTCAGTGAGGGCCTGCTTGGTGTCCAGCCCCATCACGGTTCACAAATGTGTCATTTGTTCAGCAGGGGGATTCTTTTTTTTTTTTTTAAGAGAGACAGAGAGAGGCAGAGATACAGGCAGAAGGAGAAGCAGGCCCCACTCAGGGAGCCCGATGTGGGACTCGATCCCGGATCCCCAGGATCACGCCTTGGGCTGAAGGCGGTGCTAAACTGCTGGGCCACTGGGGCTGCCCCAGCAGGGAGATTCTGTAACTCATTTTGGGCCCAGCCCTTGCCAACCAGGCAGCCTTGAGATAATCATAGGTTTCCCTCGTCTTCAGGGAGAGAAGGTACCATCAGGTGGGTGCAAGAGATCTGGCCAGAGTGAGGTTCTTTCTTATTTTGAAGTAAAAGTACCAATTGTTTGATATCACTCTCTGTTTCTGTAAGTTTGGCTAATGCATATTTGCTTCAATGAGTACTTGCCTCTCTGAGTTGGATATCTGAGCCTTTATGGTTAGAGATGCCCTCCAAGAAGCGGAGACCTCTTGTGCCTCACATCACTCTTGTCTCCTATGCCTCCTTTGGGTAGCAGTACTTGTTTTCTCTACCAAAATGTGGTGGCTTGACATGGATCTCCGAGAAGCAGAACCTGAGATAAGGATTAAATACAAGTGGTTTACATGGGAGGTGATCCCAGGAAGCACTGGAAGGGGAGGTAGCCCATACAAGTATCAAGGATACTTGGATTATGAAAGATAGGTAGGGAGCTTTGTACCTCTAGGGACCTGTAATACAATAGTTGGCTCTGAATGAACATTGGAGGGGTGAGGGGCTGTGGATGTTTGTCTGCCATTCCCTTCAGTCAGTGGTTGTGAGTTGGTCCTAGGGCAAATTCCCTGGCTCTTTCTGCCTCCAGAAAAAGGTAGTGTGGAGCTGGGCCTCGCTGCACAGTGGTCGAACCCAAAGGGATGTGCATGGGGCACCAAACTCCTATTAAGAGTCATTAATCAGCAGCTCCTAGTAGTGGTTTAAAATTATTCCATTGGAAGAAAACTCCATCAACATCAGTTTTCATGATCTGAATGTTACCTGTGAAGCATGGCTTTCTTGGATAGGAAAAACTAGCCTCCTAGGTGGTCAGGGTTTAGGTTTGTGCCCCATCATGCTTCCCAAGTATCAGGTGCCATTTGGCACCCAAAAAGGACCCATTCACACCCACTCAGGAGGCAGCACCTATGATCGAGGTTTTGTTTTCTCGAGTCTGCAGCCAGCACCATCAGCCATGCTGTGTTTTACACCATTACCATTGGGACAAGGCTACCTTCTCCATCAAAGGGTGCCACAAATCACCCTCTGACTTTGAAGACCTAAAGGGACCTTACTCTGTGTGTGGCAAGTCGTGCCACTGGAAATGTTCCACAGATCCTAGTGGGACACCAGTGCTCTATATAGTTGGCTCTCTTGGGCTACCCTTTCCTTCATTCCAGGTTAGTGGTCCTGGTGGGGTGCCCATGTTCTCACAAGAACAGGCTCCCCTGGCTTTGTTTGAAGGGCTCAAGCTTGTCTGGTCTGAAACCTTTCTGCCAATTTTTTTTTCTTTTTATTTATTTTTTAAATTTTATTTACTTATGATAGTCATACAGAGAGAGAGAGAGGCAGAGACATAGGCAGAGGGAGAAGCAGGCTCCATGCACCGGGAGCCCGATGTGGGATTTGATCCCGGGTCTCAAGGATCGCGCCCTGGGCCAAAGGCAGGCGCCAAACCGCTGCACCACCCAGGGATCCCTTCTTTTCTTTTTAAAGATTATTTACTCATGAGAGACACAGAGAGAGAGAGAGAACAGACACAGGCAGAGGGAGAAGCAGGCTCCATGCAGGGACCCCGATGTGGAACTCGATCCCAGGGCTTTGGGATCATGCCCTGGGCTGAAGGCAGACGCTCAACTGCTGAGCCACCCAGGTGCCCCCCTATAGTGGTAAGTCTTAAAGGCAGGTAGTATCAGTCCTCTTTGTTCTTCAATAATGAGTTGGCTATTCTGGATCTTTTGCCTCTACGTATATACTTTAGAATCAGTTTGTCAAATCCACAAAACATCTTGTTGGCAATTTCATTGGGATCACATTAAATCTGTAGACCAAATGTATCAAGTTGGGAAGAACTGACATTTTGACAATTTTGAGTCTTCTGATCCGTGAACGGGGAATAATATCTCCACTTATTTTGTTCTCCTTTGATTTCTTTCATCAGGGTTTTGTGGTTTTCTTCATATAAACCTTGTGCATATTTTGTTATATTTATACTTAAATTTCATTTTGGGGGTGTTAATGGTACCTGTGTAAATGAAAATATATTTTCATTTCAATTCCATGTGTTCATTTTTGATATAGAGGAAAGTGACCTTTAAATATTAATTTTATATCCTGCAACCTTGCTATGATAATTTATTCATCCAACAGTTTTTCTTCTGAATCTTTCTTATTTTCTACATGGGCAGTCGTGTAATCTGTGAACAAATAAAGTTTTATTTCTTCCTTCCCAGTGTATTTAGCTTTTATTTCCTTTTCTTATTGAATTAGTAGCACTTTCAGTGCAGTGTCGAAAAGGAGGGGTGAGATGGGACCTCCTTTTCTTGTTCCTGATCTTAGTGGGGAAGCTTCTAATCTCTTGCTATTGACTGATGTTGACTGCAGATTTTTGTAGATAGTCTGTATTAAGTCGAGGAAGTTCTCTTCTATCCCTAGTTTGCTGAGTTTTTACCATGAATAGTTGTTGGATTTTGTCAAATGTCTTTTCTGCATATACTTTTATGATCATATGATTTTTCTTCTTTAGTCTGTTGCTATAATGGATTACATTAACTTTTTCAAATGTTGAACCAGCCTTGCATACCTGGGATAGACCATATTTCGTCAGTTATAGTGTATAATTCTTTTTATACATTGTTGGATTTTATTGCTAATATTTGTTGAGGACTTTTACATCTATGTTCATGACCGATATTGGTCTGTAACTTTCTTATATCATCTGGTTTTTGTATTGGTGTGATACTTGCCTCATAGAATGAGTTAGGAAATATTCCCTCTGCTTCTGTCTTCTGGAAGAGATTTTAGAGAAACAGTATATCTTCTTCCTTAAATATTTGGTAGAATTACCAGAGAACCCACCTGGGCCAGCCTTGACTTTTTAAACTGTTTTATTTTATTTTGAAGATTTTATTTATTTGAGACAGAGAGAGAGAGAGAGAGAAAGAACACAAAGCAGGGGGAGGGAGAGGGAGAAGCAGACAGCCCCTCTGAGCAGGGAGGATTGAACTCCCGACCTGGAGTTCAATCCCAGGACCCTGGGATCATGACCTGAGCTAAAGGCAGACACTTAACTGACTGAAGTGCACAGGTGCCCGGTTTATTATTTTATCTTATTTATTTTATTTTTTAAAAGATTTTTATTTATCCATTCATGACAGACATAGAGAGAGAGAGGCAGAGACACAGGCAGAGGGAGAAGCAGGCTCCACGTAGGGAGCCTGACGTGGGACTCGATCCCGGGACTCCAGGATCGTGCCCTGGGCCAAAGGCAGGCACTAAACCACTGAGCCACCCAAGGATCCCCTATTATTTTATTTTTTAATTAAATTTTATTTTTCAAACAGGTAACATGGTTTAGAAATCAAAATGATAGGGACACCTGGGTGGCTCAGTAGTTGAGTGTCAGCCTTTGGCTCAGGGTGTGATCCCATATACTGGGATTGAGTCCCACATTCGGCTTTCTGCAGGGAGCCTGCTTCTCCCCCTGCTTATGTCTCTGATTCTCTCTGTGTGTCTCTTATGAATAAATAAATGAATAAATAAATCTTTTAAAAAATTAAAAAGATAAAGGTTTTATTGAAAAAATTTGCTCCCACCTCTGTCCCCATTCACTGTGTTCCTCCCACTGCCTCAAGGATAATAGCTTTCTAGGTTTTCTACATATCTCTTTACACAAACAAATATGAACTTGTATTCTTTTTTTTAAGATTTAATTTATTTATTTATTTGAGAGAGAGGGCACAGAGGGAGAGTGAGAAGGAGAAGCAGACTGCTGAGCAGAGAGACCAATTTGGGGCTCAATCCCAGGACCCTGAGATCATCACCTGAGCTGAAGGCAGACAGCCAGCTGAGCCACCCAGGCACCCTAAAAACCCAACTCTTGATCTCAGTTCAGATCTTGATCTCAGGGTAGTTAGTTCAAGCCCCACCTTGGGCTCCACACCTGGCATGGAGCCTCCTTAAAAAAAAAGTTTAAAAAAAAAAAAAAAGAAAAAAAAAAGTTTAAAAATATTATTGAAATATAATTGATACACAATGTTATATTAGTTTCAGGTGTACAGCAGAGTGATTCAGCAATTCTGTACATTATGCATTGGTCCCAAGTGTAGTCACCATCTGTCACCATACACATTGTTAACAATATTATTGGGTGTATTCCCCATGCTGTACTTTGCATCTCCATTGACTTACGTATTTTATATCTGGAGTACCTTTTACTTCCCTTTATCTATTTCACCCATCCCTCCACCCCTTAATCCATGCCATGTTAAAAACATGGCAGATCTCAGAAAGCACTGGAAAAGAAAAATGACTTCCTGAAAATGTCTTATTTTTCCATGAGGTAGAAACTCTGGGCTGAGGCCCCACTGGACTCAGTTCAGCTTGGCCTAAGAGAGCCTGCAGACTATGAAGTTCATGAGGCTCTGTGTGACTCAGACCTCTACCCTCTTGATTGTTCCAGTTCTCCACTGCATGGATTTGGTGCATCCCTTAGTGTTGGAATGGCGGTTGCCTGAGCCCTCATCCAACCCATTGTAGGACACTCAACACTGCCTTGGCACATCATATGTGTCTCCGAGCCATCACTTCTCATCTTCTCTGGTTCTGTGGTATTGTCAGACTCATTTGGGTCTCAAGACATGTAGCTCCTCTCTTCTCTCGTGGGTGTTGTGTCTGTCCAGACTCAGAATACCTGTTCTTTCCTTTGATGCACCTTCAAATCATGCATTTGGGTGTAGCAAACTTTTACTAAAGTTTAAGAGGATAGAGGAGAATTATCTTAAACAACAAAGAGCAAAAAACTTGATTGATTGTTAGACATTCCTGTTTTCTGAGTGTCTAGATCATTCCCCCTAAAGGGGTCTTCTTACTCCTAGCTCCTCCTGGAGCCTAAGCATCCCATCAACTTTCAGGCTGTTGCCTTCCTTCTGTTTATTAAAAATTGTCTGTCTTCTTTTTATTATATAATATATATATAACATAAAATTGACCATTTAAACCACTTTTAAATGTACAATTTAGTGGCATTGAGTATATTCACAACATTCTGTTTCCAGCATGTTTTATCATGCGAAGCAGAAACCCTGCATCCATTAAGTGATACCTTCTCATGCTTCTTTCTGTGCTGTTTGTGCTCAGCAGCCTGTTTCATTCGTGTTCATTCCCCTGTCCTGTTCATACTGAGCAGTGTAGGGCCTCATCCCCCACCCAGCTTGGCTTCAGGCCTGCCTATTGATGACATACTTGTGCCCACTTAAAAAGGAGAAAGAAAAAGACTGTTCTGGGTCTCCCATCTGAAGCAACTCAAAGCACATTTTCAATTCTGCTTTGAACTTACAAACTTTTACAGGATATGATTAAATTCTCAAGCAAGAATCCCATCCCCACTAATGTTTGTAGGCTTAAAGGGGCCCATAGAAAGATATATCTTTCCAGACATGAATTGTATATACCCATTAAAAAGTAGATATAGCTGTTAAACTTTTTAAAATCAGTTTTCTCTACCTTCCCGCCATTACATATGTTTATTTGTGTGTTATTTAGTTTCATGTTTCTTTTTCCCATCAAGCTAGGACCAGAAGGATTCACATTGTGTCTCTTATTTTCTACAATTAAACATAGCACTTGGCATGTAGCAGGCACCCAAAATATATTAAACAAATGGATGAATGCATGAATGAGAGGTAGTTTTTAGGAGGCCCTTGAGGCCAGGGAATCTGCAGCCTCACCATGTAACAACTTTTTCTTTCTCCTGGGAAGCAGATGGAAACAACAGACTGCCTCTGTTATCTCTCAAGGATGGTACGCCCAGAACCACATGTCTCTTTCCCAGATGATAAGCTGCTTGTTACAGCAAAGGAAGCAGTGGTGTTGCATTTGCAACTTTCCTGCTACAAGCTCCTTGTGTTCAGAACTTTAGCTTGCTTTTTACACTGCTGCTGTTCATGGGAACGAATGATCCTTCTCTTCAGTGTTCTGAAAGAGATTAGCGTTATGATTGGATGTTAGCATAGGCCTATGATTTCTGCCCCTGGGAAAGGTGAGTAAGAGTGGTCAGAACTCCTCCTCTCTCCAAAATAATCGTCTGGGTTGGAGCAACAGCCTAGCAGTAGTCAGAGCAACACCTTCTATGTTCACCCCAATTATGCGGGCCATGATGGCTTGAGGGTGCAGAAATCTTTGGCCCAGCAAAGACTCAGCCTTAAGCTAGAGTTGGCAGCACAGCATTTACTCTCTGGGCATTGCTTGGGGTCGATACTTGATCAAAAATAAAAAGGACATTAAAGCCCTATGACAAATGTTTGTTTCAGTAACAAATAAATGCTACTTAAGTAGCATTATGTATAAACAATAATCTGAGGTATCCATATCATGATATGACAATATCCATCATTTCTTTTTTTTTTTTAATTTTTATTTATGATAGGAACACAGTGAGAGAGAGAGGCAGAGACACAGGCAGAGGGAGTGCTTCTCTATGCACCGGGAGCCCGACGTGGGATTCGATCCCGGATCTCCAGGATCGCGCCCTGGGCCAAAGGCAGGCGCCAAACCGCTGCGCCACCCAGGGATCCCGTTCTTTTAGTGAACAAGTCTCAGATTCTGCTAAGACTGTTGCTTGTGGCCAGCATTTAAAAAGGAAGGAGAGGGGATCCCTGGGTGGCTCAGTGGTTTAGCACCTGCCTTTGGCCCAGGCGTGATCCTAGAGTCCCAGGATTGAGTACTGCATCAGGCTCCCTGCATGGAGCCTGCTTCTCCCTCTGCCTGTGTCTCTGCCTCTTTCTTTCTCTTTCTCTTCTCTTTCTCTTTTTCTTTCTCTTTCTGTGTGTCTCTCATGAATAAATTAAAAAATATTTTAAAAAAATAAAAAGGGGGATCCCTGGGTGGCGCAGTGGTTTGGCACCTGCCTTTGGCCCAGCACGCAATCCTGGAGACCCGGGATCGAATCCCACGTCGGGCTCCCGGTGCATGGAGCCGGCTTCTCCCTCTGCCTGTGTCTCTGCCTCTCTCTCTCTCTCTCTGTGACTATCATAAATAAATAAAATAAATATTAAAAAAAATAAAAATAAAAAAATAAAAAGGAAGGATATTATAAAAGGCAGTTTTGGAATTGGGGGATGATGGATGTATTCATTATCTTGGTTGTGATGATGGTTTTGTAGGTATACACATAAGTTAAATCTCATCAAATTGTACACTTTAAGTATGCATAGTGGTCAGGAGATAAAGAAATCCACCAACAAAAAGAGCACTGGCCCCCACAGAGAGGAAATGTTTAATATTTCAGTGACTATTTCAGTACAGTTGGGACATTTGGGTAATCCTGTGTATTTTTAAATGCTTTGAAACATGCTGCTCTGGCCTCTGGACTTTACTCATGCAAGGAATCATTGGCCTGAACCAAGTTAAGCATCCATGCTCTAAAGAGACAGAATAGTCTCATACATGAGACTCTTCTTATGTTCTAGCCTGTGGGGTTTTTGTAGAGGCCAATCCCCATCTAGCTGCCCCGAAAGGAAGCCAACCAGTGGATGTGTACAGAACTCCCCAGTGCTTTTTATTGCCTCATTCTTCTTTTTTTTTTTTTTTTTATTGCCTCATTCTTAATGCAAACAGTGTTCTCCAGACATTAGGGGAAAGACTGCCAACACAAAAAAGAAACTAAGCAAAGAGCAAAAAGTAGCTTTAGAGGAAAACCATGCAGGGAACATTAGAAAGAAAAAAAAAGTAAGCCTCTCTAATTACTATTCTCAGTAATTAGATTCAGGAAGATATCACATCCATAAGGTTTGGTTTATGGAACAACAGAGTATAAGAATGAGTTCTCAGAAAGTAAAGGTATTGCTTACATTAAAATTTAATTTGAAGATCTGGAAAATAAAGGAACCAGGAAACAGGACAAAATACAGGAACAGAAAAGGTAAGATACAGGAAATCTTGTTGCTTTGGACAGAACAGAAAGAAGGTACTTGAGATTTGCTGGCTAGTTCTAGGAGTGGGAGATATTGTGGGTGCCAAGGACTCGTGTGGTAGACTGCCCTGACTTATCATTCCACCCTTCATTCACACCCTTGCCCTGTGGCTTTACATCACTCTCTGAAAGAGGTGGAAATCTATTTCCACTCCCATTGAATCTGAGCCAGTCTTAGTGACTTGCTTTGGCCAGCAGAATGTGGCAGAAGTGATGGGCCATATTGGAGTTGAGGCCCAAAGAACATTTTGAGCTCTCAGAAACCTGCCAGGCCATCATGAAAACAAGCCTAGGCTAGCCTGCTGGAGAGTGAGAGACCACATGGAACAGAGATGATCCATCCCAGCTGATATTGTCTTTGGCCAGTCAGTTCCCAACAAATTTGGGAACTGGCATGAGTGAGCTGGACTAAGATGAGAACAGTGTAGCTGAGCCTCAGATCAGATCACCAACCTGCAGAATCGTGAGCTAAATAAATGGTTGGTATTTTAGTCAGTTACATTTTGGGATAGCTTTTTTACTCCCCGAAAGCCAACTGCTGCAACCAGTTCTAAGTCCTTTTAGGGGGCTTTCCTATATCTGCAAAGGCTGGAAAGTAGAAAAAATACATTTACCAGAGTCCTTTGCAGCTAGAGTTAAGAATATAAAATGAGGGATGCCTGGGTCGCTCAGTGTTGGAGCGTCTGACTTTAGCTCAGGGCATGATCCCAGGGTCTTGGGATGGAGTCCAACATCGGACTCCCTGTGGATGCTTCTCCCTCTGCCTATGTTTTTGCTTCTCTCTGTGTGTCTCTCATGAATAAATAAATAAATCTTTTAAAAAAGAATATAAAATGAGGGGTGTCTGGGTTCCTCAGTGAGTTGGATGTCCAGACTTGTGATTTCGGCTCAAGTCATAATCCCATGGGTCATGGGACCAAGTCCCCAGTTGGGCTCTGTACTTAGCGGGAATCTGCTTGGGATTCTCTCCTTCTGCCCCTCCTCCTGCTCACACACACACACTCTCTTAAATAATCTTTTAAATTATATAGATAGATGATAGATAGAGACAGAGAGACATAGGTATATATGATCTATTAGATGCCCCCATCAGAGATTTAGGGGGTGGGGGCCATCTTCCTGCTACCACTTCTGCCGACAGCAGAGACACAAATGTGAGGGTCTAGAGCCAGTCTCAGCAGCCAGACTTGGTATTCCTGCACTGATTAGATATTGAGAGAGAGCTGTGTGGAGCTGGGGGTGACAGCAGGGGCCTTCTTGCTTCTGCCTGGGTGATGTGCTCTTGATTCAGTTACTCCCCTTGGCAGCCTCCTGCTGCCTGCAGCTACTGCCCCCCCACACCCACCACCTCCAATTTTGAAATAAACTAATTCTCCCTATAAAATTCCTACCTGTTGGGGAAAAAAGAAACTGACCAAGTTATGTGTTGGTGAAATAGAGGACTGAACTGGATCACCTGAAACCATCAGTACCCTGCCAGTGGGAGTGTAAAATGATGCAACCACTTTGGCAAATTGCTTGGAAGCTTTTTGTTTGTTTAAGTAGTCTCCATGTGCAATGTGGGGCTTGACTCACGACTTTGAAACCAAAAGTCATATGCTCTACCAACTGAGACAGCTAGCCATCCCTGGAAGCTTCTAATAAAGTTAAACATATCCTATTGTCCAACAATTTTTAAATGAGTGCATAACTCCACAAAAAGATTTATATGTGAATGTTCATAGCAGCTTTATTGCTAGTAGCCCGAACCCAGAGACGCCCAAATATTCCATAGAAAATAGAATGAATAAAAAAATTGTGGCATATTTATATAATAGAATACTACTCAGCAATGAAAGAACAAATTCCTGAAACAAGCAACAACATAGATGAATGTCAAAAACACGTTGGGTAGAGGCACCTGCCTGTCTCAGTCAGTGGAGCATGCAACTCTGAATTTGAGCACCATGTTAGGGTAAGAGATTACTTTAAAAAAAATGCTAGGGGATCCCTGGGTGGCTCAGTGGTTTGGCACCTGCCTTTGGCCTAGGGCATGGTCCTGAAGTCCCAGGATCGAGTCCTGCATCAGGCTCCCTGCATGGAACCTGCTTCTCCCTCTGCCTGTGTTTCTGCCTCTCTCTCTCTCTGTCTCTCATGAATAAATAAATAAAAATCTTTTTAAAAAATACTACATGAAAGATGCCAGACACAAAACAGCATTTATTTATTTGATTTTGTTTATTTATTTAAAAAATATTTTATTTATTTATTCATGAAAGACACACACACACACACAGAGGCAGAGACACAGGCAGAGGGAGAAGCAGGTTCCACGCAGGGAGCCCCATGTGACAGGCGCTAAACTGCTGAGCCACCCAGGGATCCCCTTGATTTTGTTTATATTAAATTCAAGAACAGGCAAAAACTATGGTGGAGTCAGAATAATGAGTTAGGGTTAAGATTGATAAAGGAGTACAAAGGAACTTTCTGGAGAGATGGAAATATTCCAGATTTTGGTTCAGGTGCTGGTTACACGGGTATTTACATAGGTAAAGATTAATCAAGTGGCACACTGAAGATTGATACATTTCACAGAATTATGCTTCTAGAAACAAAGCCCTTTCATGCACAAAATAACTACAGTGGTTTCTGTCTTCTTCACTGGCTCCAGATCCTAGGGGAGGGGCCCTAGGACGTGAGACAACAAGAGGGGCTGAAAGCAAGCAGGGCAGCAGCAATGTTGCAGGAAGCTGGGGCCTTGGAGGGATGTGGTCAGGGGAAGCCTCCTGTATTGGGGGAGGTCTGTGAATTTTAGGAACTCTGGTAGCTTGGAAGCCACATCCTGCCCATGCACTCATTTACTTGTTTTCCTACAAATCTCAGGTAAATATCTGTTGCCAAGCAACTTATGTCAGTGATTTTCTGGAAGGAAGGGCAGGACAGAAGTTCCTGAGTGACACATGACCAGCAACACAATGCCCTGAGGCTGATGAAGAGGCCATGCTGATCAAAGGGGCTAACTAAGCCTTGGAGGAGCCACCTGTAGCAGGGACTGACCCGCAAGGTAACATGGACCAAGCCCTCTTCTCCTGAGACCACTGAGAGATAAGGTGAGCTTATACCAGACCCTGTTATGTCCAAAGATCTCATGCAGTTGGTTTAGGCTGGTTTAGTCCTCTCCTGGAAGCCAGAGGACTCAGAGGCCCTGAACCGTAGGGAAGAAAATACTAGAAGAAAAGACACTGGAGTGGGGTGCCTGGGTGGCTCAGTCGGTTAAGCGTACGACTCTTAGTTTCTGCTCTGGTGGTGATCTCAGGGTGGTGGGGTCCAGCCCTCTGTGGGCTCTGCGCTCAGCAGGGAGTCTGCTTGGGATTCTTTCTCTCTCTGTCCTTTCCATTCCTCCCCCCCCCCCCCATTGGTCTCTCATCTCTCAATCTCTCTCTCTCTCTGATAAATAAATCTTTTTTAAAAAAGAGAATACACTGGAGTGTCACCTGCTGTTTTTCTGGAGTGGTAGCCTTATGAGTACAGATTTTAGTTTTCTTCATCAAGCAATTCTGGTTTTCCCTATATTAAATTATATTAGCATATAACTTTTCTCCAGCTTCACTGAGAATATATATATATTTTTGTAATGAAATTGGCAGTGTGAGAAATAAAATAGTTTAAATAATAACAGTTTAAAAACCTATCTGAAACAAGATTGTAAAGGCAGGGTTTATATTTTGTTTTTCAGTCTTGGAGAGTTCCCTGAAGGGACTCAGACATGAGAACATTTCCCTTTTTGGGGCCCTCTGTCACTATTCTTTGGGCCTGACTCTGCTCTCTGGGGGGAAATGTGAGCTGGTGGTTGCTGAATCAACACATATAAGCCACACAGCCTTCCTTGTGGCACTGGCCTGGGGACTTGGGCCTTGTGGCACTGGCCTGGTTATGAGCTTTAAAGTGGAGTGCTCCAAAGGCACTCACTGGAGGGAATTGCAGCCTGGGATATAGACCACTCTCTTGACCTTCCACTAATAAATGGACAGCGATCAATAAACTACAAATGGATGGGCAGCCCGGGTGGCTCAGAGGTTTAGCGGCACCTTTAGCCCAGGGCGTGACCCTAGAGACCCCAGATCGAGTCCTACATCAGGTTCTCTGCATGGAGCTTGCTTCTCCCTCTGCCTGTGTCTCTGCCTCTTTCTCTCATGAATAAATAAATAAAGTCTTTAAAAAAAATTAAACTATGCATGGAGACAAATCTATCTATCTAGATAGACTTAAATATAGAGAACAAACTGAGGGTTACTAGAAGGGAGGTGGGTGGGGGATGGGTGATGTAGGTGATGGGGATTAAGGAGAGCATGATGTCTCTCCTTAGTCATGATGAACATGAGGTGAGGGATGGAAGTGTTGGAGCACTATATTGTACACCTGAAACTAATATTAATACTGTACGTTAACTGGAATTTATTTATTCATTTTTAAAAAAGATTTTACTTATTTATTCATGAGAGAGAAGCAGAGAGATAGGCAAGAGGGAGAAGCAGGTTCCCTGCAGGGAGCCTGATGCGGGACTCAATCCCAGGACTCCAGGATTACAACCTGAGCCAAAGACAGACACTCAACCACTGAGCCACCCAGGTACCCCCTTAACTGGAATTTAAATAAAAACTTAAGAAGCCAAAATAAATGAATTCTATTCATAAAACAGAATGGAATGCAGTCAACAGTGAAAGGCAAATTAATATAAATAGCCAATAGGGTCCAAAGATGATTTTATATTGTATTTTACTTTAAAACTTTTCATTTTGAAATAATTAGACTTACAAACCAGTTGCAAAAATAATAAAATGTTTACATCTTACATAATCATTTCCCAATGATCAAAACCAGAAAATTAACATAGAGTATTATTAACTAATCCAAAGCCTTGGTCAGATTTCCTCATTTGTCCCACCAACATCCAGAGATTTCATGGTCCAATTTGGGATCTCACATTGCTCTCAGTTCTCTTTATTCTTGTTTAATCAGGAATAGTTCCTCAGTCTTTCTTTGTCTTTCCATGGTGGCCTTGACATTTTTTGGGAGTTATTCTGTATATCAATGCTGTTCAGTATACTTTAAAAAAAAACTCCAATAGAATTTTATGCAATGATAGAAAGGCACATCAGGACACCTGTGTAGCTTGGCGGTTGAGTGTCTGCCTTTGGTTCAGGGCGGGATCCCGGAATCCCAGGATCGAGTCCCACATCAGGCTTCCTGCATGGAGTCTGCTTCTCCCTCTGCCTGTGTCTCTGCCTCTCTCTCTCAGTGTCTCTCGTGAATACATATATAAAAATCTTTTAAAAAAATGATAGAAATGCACAATATCTTTTCTGTACAACATGGCAGCCACTGTTTTACATGCTATTTTAATTTGTGGGAAATGGCTACTGTGCAAAGCGGCTACTGTATTGAACTAGATGCCTGTTGAATGTCCTTCATTTGGGTTGGTTTGAAATTTCCCCATGATTGGCTTCAAATTATGAGTTTTGGCAAGAATTCCACAGATGGGATGATGTGCCCTCCTTTGGGTCCCAGACAAATGTGGCAAGAAGACTATGTAGGCCAGAATTTTTATTGTGGTAATATATACATAACATAAAATTAATCATTCTGACCATTTTTAAGTGTACAGTTCTTGGCATTAAGTATATTCACTTTGTTGTGCAGACATCACCACCATCAATTTCCAGAACTTTTTCATCTTCCCCAGTGAAACTCTCTACCCCTTTCCTCTAAAATTTAAAATTAGAATTACCATATGATCCAGGAAGTCTACTTCTAGATACATACCCAAAGAAATGAAAGCAGGGATGTGAACAGATTTTGTATACCCATGTTTATAACAGTATTATTCACAACTGCCAAAAGGTAAAAAGCAGTGAATGAATGGATAAACAAAATGTGCTCTACTCATATAATGGAATATTATTCAATCTTAAAAAGGAAGGAAATTCTAGTATATACTTTAACATGGATGAACTTTGAAGACATTATGCTAAGTGAAATAAGCCAGTCATGAAACGACAAGTATATGATTCCATTTATATAAGCTATCTAGAATAGGCAAACTCAGAGACAGAAAGTAGAATAGGAGCTTCTAGAAGCTGGGTGCAATGGAGAGTGGAGTGTTTAATTGGTAGACAGTTTTACTGGGGAAGATGAAAAAGTTCTAGAAATGGATGGTGGTGATGGCTGTACAACAATGTGAATGTACTTAATGCCACAGAACTGTTCACTTAAAAATGGTTAGAATGGTAAATTTTATGTTATGTGTATGTTACACCACAATAAAATAGCCATACTGTTCCATAGCAACTGCACCATTTCACATTCCCACCAGTAATATTCAAGGGTTCCAGTTTCTCCATATCCTTGCCAATACTTGTTATTTTGTTTTATAATAGCCATCCTAAAGGTTTATATCATCTATAGACCAGATTTTTAAAAAAATTATTTATTTGACAGAGCACGTGCACGCACAAACAACAGTGTGGGGGAGAGGGGCCAAGGGAGAGGGAGAGAGAGAATCTTCAGCAGAGTCCCCACTGAGTGCAGAGCCTGAGGCAGTGGCTCAATCTTCCAACCCTGAGATCATGATCAAGAGTTAGACTGAGCCATCCAGGTGCCCAGTCTCTCTTTCATTTTTAAGTTGCAGGGTAAAGTATAACAATCTTAAGTGTACAGCTGATGCATTTTTACATATGCACAAGCCCATGTGCCCACTGCTCACATCAAGATATAGAACATTTCCATTCCCTGCAAAAGTTCCCCTGTACCCCAACCCAGAAGTCAACAGTGAATGATTTTTCTTTACGTAGATGAGTTTTGCCTGTTTTTCAAACTTGCCTTACCTTGCAACTGGGGAAACAGACAGCATGTACTTTTTGTACTTGACTCTGCTAGCAGTGGTGCCCATTTATCTGGGGGAGACTCATCCATGCTGTGTATATGAATTGTTTGCTCTTTTTCACTGCTGCATACTATTCTACAATGTGACCACACCACAGTTTATCTCTTTATTCTGCTGATGGACCTTTGGGTCGTTCCCAGAGTTTGCCTATTGTGAACAAAGCCACTATGAATATTTGCTATTGTGCATGTGACACACATCTAGGAGTGGTGGCTGGGTGATAGGCTTGGCATAGGTTTAACTTAAGAACTGCCATTTTCTGAATCTTTTATTTATTTATTTTTTAAGATTCTATTCATTTGACAGAGAGCACAAGCAGGGGGAGCAGCAGAGGGAGAGAGAGAAGCAAGCTCTCCGATGAGGAGGGAGCCAGATGCAGGTTTGACCCTAGGACCCTGAGATCATGACCCCAGCCAAAGGCAGACAGACCCTCAACTGACTGAGCCACCCAGACACCCCTGAATCTTTTAATATTTCTTAAAACCAGGAAAAATAAACCTCTACCTGGTTATTGTCTGAGTATTTAGTGGCTTCTAAGGTATAAGACTTTAAGCCTGTACCTGGAACACAGTGGGGGGCTCAGTAATTGCTGGCCTCAGCTCCAAACAGAGGAAGGGCCAGGCAGCTGGCAGGCTCTGTGGGGAGGTACCTGGTCCAGACCCTTGGGCAGAGAAGCCTTTCCCACACAGCACTCAAGACCCACAGCCAGCAGTCTGGGCAGCCCAAACTTGGAGCCCCTGCCCTGCTCTCACCTACCCAGCCTCCTCGCACTGTGATCCTGCTTCCTCAGGCCCAGCATTGGTGTCGCTTCCCTGTGCACTTTGCGTATCACTCGATATTTATTGGGCACTAACTTTATGCCAGGCTCTGGGTGCCCCCGTACAAATGCCATAAAGACCCTCCCCCCTCAAATTACTCGGCAGGAGGAGTGATTGCTTGGCGTAGGAAGCATGGGGACCCAGCCGAGCAGGGACTCCGAGGTCGGTCATCCTCTTGAGTTCTAGCCAGATTCTGTATTTCCCCTGGAAGTTTGTTCTGGACAAACAAAGAAAATAATCTGATCCTCTGCGCCCCAGCAGGAGCCTAGGTCTGTCCGGAGCGCCTGTCCCGCGGGTCCAGGCCCTGGAACCACTGCCAAGCGCCCACCCCCGCGGCCCAGTGGCTCGGGCTGGCCGCGACGCCCCGCCCCGCCCCGCCGCCTGGCCAATGGCCTCGCGGTCCCGCCCCCCTCTGCCGCGCCCCCTCCTGCAGGGGAGGGTTCCGGGGTGTCTGCGGAGGTCCGCGGGTAGCCGGGTAGTGGCTACCGAGGTAAGTTAGCCGTCCTGGGCGCGGTCGGTGCCCTGGGCTCTGGGCGCGCCGATGGCTTTCGGAGCGGTGGTCAGCGGAGGCAAGAGCGGAGCGGGACGCGGAGTCCGCCGGGCGCACGGGGGTCCGGGGACGGGACTGCTGCGCGGGGCTGGGGAAGAGCCGGTCCCGAGGCGCCGCGCTTCGCGGCAGCGAGGGCTCCGTGCGCCTCAGCCAGCGCCGGGCCGGGCCGGGCCGGGGCGCGGGGGGGGGGGGGGGGCGTGGGTCCTGTGCTCGGGCTGCAGGGGAGGTTGGGGGAGCGCCTCCAGCGCCCCGCAGGCCGGGGGTGACCCTGGGGCGAGGCCTAACCTCCCGGAGCCGCGGCCGCGCCTAGAGGCCGCCGTCCTCCCCGGGGCTTGACAGTTCTCGGTGGTGACATCTGACCAGAACAGCCTCCCTCCCTCCGCGGGCCTGGTTCCTTCCAGGAACTGGAGCCAAATCAGTGAGGCCTCGCCTCTCTCGTCCGGGTGGTTCTTTCTTTCCGGGACGCACTCAGAGCCTCCGGGGCATTCAAGGTAGGAACTTCTCGCAGCGTCGGTCCGCCCTTCTCTGAGACCGGAAGGAGGTGCTAGGAAAACATTGGGGGGAAAAAAAAACCACAACCAAAAAACGACGTTCTCCTGTGCACGCTGTGGAGCCTTAAAAACTTCTGGAAGGACAGTCAGCGATCTGAGAACTGCCACTGCCGAACAGGGCAGGTTAGCATGCAGTCAGCCTTGTCTGAATGATTTACATACTGTTCCTACAAGAGAAGGGACTACGTCTTTCAGCCTCCCTGGCACACCCTCATCTGGGGACTCCCCTCACCCAGGCAGTGGCCTTGGTCCCTCTGGGGCTGTGAGTCTCACTTGTTGCAGCAACCCCTCTGTTCTGTAAGGTGTATGGTGAACTGCAATGAGACAGCAAGTCCTGGGTTCAAATCCTGTTAGGGCCACTGGTCTGTTTGGACAACCCAGCATCATTTCTCCTCTCCTAAAGGAAAGAAAATTAGAATGTGCCTGCCTATAGTAGATCATGAATAAATATGAACAAATATGGGCTTCCTTTCTTTTTGGTTGGAGCATGTTCTACTTCCATACCCCCCAAACTCTTGTCCTTAGGGCTGCGGCTCAGATGCAGAAGAATGTATCACCTGACTCTATCCTTGTCCCTCCCCACATGCCATGGAAAGAAAGGAGAAAAGCGTCATTTAGCCACCTTAGAGTTCTTTGCTCATCTCCTGAACGCTCAGAGGACCCCTGCCCCATCTTCTTGAACCTCTTGACTTCTGTCATTGACACTTGCCACACCAGTAATGTAGCACCTGGTGGCTGACAGAACAAGGCATGCCACATGAGGCTATGAGGCCAGCAGACGGGACTACTGCCCCATTTCCCATATGGTGACAGACTGGTGGCCCCAGCTCTGCTCTGCAACATTATCTTCTAGAGTCCCACCCAAGCCACATACCCACATTTTTGCTCCAGTCTGGCTCCTCTTCTGACCCCTTTCTTCCCAGAAAACCCACTTGGACATGTCATAGTGTCTCAGACTTGAGACACTATGATCACCTGATCAAAATGGAGCTTTGGAATCCTCTCTGCACCACAGCTTCTCCACCAGATTCTTTGGCCTGCCTAAATGGCACCATCCATCTACCTAGTGCCTGAGGAGTTATCCTTGATTCTTCTCTCTCCCTCACTTCCCACATCCAGGACCCACTAGGAATCCAGCCACCTCTCACCATCTCCATGGGCAGCATTCTGGCCATACCCATCCTGTGGCCCCCTGCTTCAGCCTCCCAATTGTCTCCCTGCTTCCATCCTGGCCTCTGTACAATCCAGGTCCTCACAACTACAAGAGAGGTCTTTAACATAAGTCAGATCCTCTCCCTTCTCTGCTCAGAACCCCCAGTGGCTTCCCATTTCACTCCAAGAAACCCCCAAAGCAAAAATAACAACCCCCAGAGTCCTTTCCTGCAACACTTCACATGAGCCACCACTTTTCAGAACCTCCTTGACCTTGATCCCTTCCCCTCCCCTTAGCTTTCTAAACCTGGACCACCCAGACCTGCTCTCTGTTCCTCAAACATGCCAAGGTCATTTCCACCTTAGGACTTTTAAATTGCTGTGCCCTTCACCCAAAATGCTGATCTTGCAGCTCAGAATGGCTCAGCTCAAATGTCACCAATTCAGAAAGACTTCCCTGACCACCTCTGTCCATGCAGCACGTCCTTCTCCAGGGATTCTGTCTCAAAACCCTGGTTTATTTTCTTCATAACTTGGTTGCTATTTGGAATTCTTATTTGTGTACGTGTTTACTGATTTGTTATCTGTCCCACCCCAATAGAATATAAATTGGATGATGGCAGAGATCTTGTCCCTCTTATTCCCTGCAGCTCTCCCTGAGGGGGAGGCAGGTAAGGAACTCACAGACAACCCCGTCTATAATTGCAAATTGTGGTAAGTCCTACCTAAGCAAGTAGTAGCAATTGCTAGTAATTGAGGCACTTGTAAATGTCAAGCTTATGCAGTTGAGCTACTGTATTGTCAAAACAAGCCCTCTGAGTCATTTTAGGGGTAAAGAGAAGCCTGTAGAAAGCCGGTAATTTGCCCTAGATCATACGGTGAGTGGAACTAGCCTCCTATCCTAAGAACATGTATGTGGCAAGCTTTAATGGTGGGCTTGCAGTCATGTTCTGGAAAGGACCTGACCTCTGATCTTTGCTCTTCTGCTAACTAGCAAGCCCCTTAATTTCTTGGTACCTCATTTTCTTGACCTTTAAAGTAGGATGATCCTATTATTATTTTGGGCTTTTTCTCTTTTTTCTAGTGTACCCCAAAGAAGCAGCAGTCCTTGGTGGAGTCCTCTTGCTATCAGCGACTAGGGACACATACAGACCTTGGGACCATGGCAGGGAGTCAGAACCCTCCCCAACACTGACCAACCTGCAGGGCGGGCAGAAATGGGGCCTAGATCTGGATCTGACTTCTTTCTTTCTTTTTTTTTTTTTTTTAATTTTTATTTATTTATGATAGTCACACACAGAGAGAGAGAGGCAGAGACACAGGCAGAGGGAGAAGCAGGCTCTATGCACCAGGAGCCTGACGTGGGATTCAATCCCAGGTCTCCAGGATCGCGCCCTGGGGCAAAGGCAGGCGCCAAACTGCTGCGCCACCCAGGGATCCCTCTTTCTTTCTTTTGGATATGATTTCTTTTGGTAATCAATTTCATTTTTAAGTAGGTTTATGAGGGCCTCTGGGACTCAGGCAGTAATAAAATTGGTTGATTAAAGAAAGAAGCAAACATTGCAGAGAGTTGAGAAAGAGAAGTGATTGCCTTCTGTCCAACCCCACTCCCAACTCTGTTGCCATATGTGGTGTGTTTTCTTTCAGTCCTTTTTTCCCTCTCCGTCCATCCTTTTATGGGCCAGAGCCCCTGTGTCACTTTAGAACCTAGACAGCGATGACGTTTGCTGAGGACAAGACTTACGAGTATATCCGCCACCATTTCAGCAATTTTGGCCGTATTCATGTTCTGGAGATACTCCCTTACTTGTCCTGCCTTACAACAAGTGACCAGGTAAGCAGGGGTGTGACAGCTGACCCGGGGGGGTGGGGGTGGGGGGCAGGGCCATGGGCACCAGAGCTTTGCCCAAAGCCAGGGCCAACTCCTTCCTTCTCTGTCATCTGCATCCTGCTTTTCTTTCTTTTTAAATTTTTTAAAGATTTTTTTTATTTATTTGAGGTAGAGAGCAGAGGGAGAGGGAGAAGCTGACTTCCTCTACTGCATGGGAAGCCCGATGCGGGGCGTGATCCCAGAACCTGGGATCATGGCCTGAGCTGAACGCAGGCGCTTAACTGCTTAACGACTGAGCCACTTGGGCACTCCATCCTGCTTCTTGACCTTGATGCTTCTCTAACTCGGAGAATGAAGTGTGATTCAGGCTGGCCTTTGCCACGTGGCTGAGCTCCCTCTTGTGTCCATATGGTGTAGTGCTAAAATATAGGGTGCTGGCTGCCTGAGATTTCTGGGCCTCAGTCCCATCTCGTGCTTCCATTGGGACTTTACTTTGTCTTTCTTATCATTGTTCATGCTGTGTTGACTCCATTCTCCTTGTCAGGGGACCCTGTCCTGACAGGGAGCCCAGGGCTCTGTTTCGAGAGTTCACGAGAGCCAGAATGCTCTAGCGTTGCAGAAACTGGCTGTGGCCCCAAGTGAAGTGGAGCTGGCCGCCTCCTAGATTTAGGGGCTCCCAGATGGCACCAGCACTCTGTTTCCACCACGAAGCTGTGGTGGTGGTGGCGCGGCAGGCCTGTGGCTGATGGGGGGAGGTGGTGGTGTCCGGCCCCCTCCCTTGTATCTGGGGGCTTGTGGGGATGCCTTGTGACTCATTTTGCAGTAAATGTTTCCTGTGGGTTTTCATTTCTGCTGTCTGGTTGCTCATCTGTATGTGGGATTTCAGTGGATCTAGAACCCCTGCCACCCTGAGATTCCTTATCAGGATCTCCCAGGGCCCCATGCTCCTGATTGTTAGGGTTGGCTTTCTCTTACTGTCCCTTTTGCCCCCTTTCATCTTTTGTTCCCTCTACACCCTTTCCTACTCTGCTAATCCAAACCCTTTCTTTTTGCCTTGGGGGCTGCATAAACAAACCATAGGTTTGGGGGATAGACTAACTGGGATCTGTCTGTAGGCTCTTTACTTCTGCTAAGTAAGAAGTACTTACTTCGGCTTCCTCACCAGTAGAGTAGGGGCAATAGCATTACATAAGATAATTCTTGCAGCGCCCCAAGTGTGGGGCCTGGCACATAGTAAGAGCTTATTTCCTGGTATCCGCCTCAAACACTGGTCTTGTCCTAGGCTCTGACCTAGTTTCAGATGGCGGCTTTGCTCTTGGGGCTACTTGGAGCCTCTGCAGCTATCCTCTCCCGAGTGGGAAAGGGGCCAGGGCCACCTGGCTTGAGCAGGGCAGCTGGCTGTGTCTTCCAGGATCGACTGCGGGCCTCTTACCAGCTCTGGGGGAACCAGGGTACCCTCTGGGAGCTCTTTAACAGCCTTCGACGGCGGACTGGCTGGGTAGAATCCTTCATCAAGGCGCTGAGGGTCTGTGAGCTGGCTAGTCTGGCTGACGAAGTGGCCCGTGTCTACCAGAGCAACCTGTCCGGTGAGCTTCCTACCCTGGCCCTCCTCATGGAACCCATGTCTGTTCCCCTGGCCTCCATTCATCCTGTCCCCTCCCCCCTGTACTTCCTGCCTCCTTCTGACATCCTCCCTCCCACCATGCCTGGGCAGTAGACAAACCTGGGTGTAGATCCCAGCTTAGCCTCTTGCTAACCGTGTCTTTTTGGCAAAGTCCCTTAATTTCTCTTATACCTCAGTCTTCTCCTCTGTAAAATGGGACTAACGACCAGACTTCTACATCATAGGACTGTGGTGGATACCAAGGGATGATGGATGGCGTGTTGAGTGCTTAGCTGGGGCTGGACACCTCCCATGTGCTCAGCAAATGAGGCTTCCTCTAATTTATGTAGCTATGACACTTGCCTCCCACCTCTTTCTCACTTCCTCCTATCTCACCCTCAGTTTACCTTCCTCTCTCCACTCCTCTCTTCTCTTCCCCTCCCTTCACTGTCTCCTCTTTATCCCTCATAGATTCCTCCTTTTCTTTCCCTCATCTCTTCCTCTCCCCCTAGCTTACCCTGGAGCCTTCTAGGTTCTCCACCCCAGCTGTTACTCCTTAGCCCCCTCTCGATGCTCCCTGCCAGGCCAGGTGCCCAGAGGGATCTGGTGAGGACAGATCTGAGGGGTCAAAACAGGAAGAAAACTCAAGCCAGCCCTACTTATGTTTCAAACTAGAGACAGCTCCTGAGACCCTGCTTAGATTTACAGCCTTAGAATAGCCTCCTGTTGGCTTTCTTTCTTTTTTCCTTCCCTCCCTTCCTTTCTTTTTTTCTGAGGGGTCAGTTAGTGGTGACAGCCATCCACAACGAGGAAGAGAGAGCCACTGGGTTCCAGAATGCCAGAGGACAGACAAATGGCAACTGCTGACCCAGTCTAGGTGGTGAGAGGCCTGTGAGGTGCCCCACGTGCTCGCCCTATCCCTTCTACCTCATTATCCTCCCTCCCTCCCTCCTTCCCTTCTTTCTCCTTCCTGCTACTGTCTCCCACTCAGTGAATCTTGTCTCTTCTAAGGACATCCCACATCAGGACAGCTTTGGGAGCTTCAGAGGGCTGAGAGTTATCAATCCAGGGGGCCAGGAACACCTAGGCCTCTCCTGTCACTGGGAGCATTCCTAGTGTCCCCTTGACATCACTATATCTTTGTCCCCAGGGGTCTCAAACCACGCCCCAGCCCCAGCGGAGCCACAGTTAGTTCCTGCTGAGGTTCCAGGGCCCCCTGCACCTGCTGTGGCCCCCAGTACACCCACCAACGGCTACAGAGAGGAGGAGCCAAGTTTCCCCATGCCAGTCCAGGACACCCAGCTACCAGAGTCCCTGGAAGAGGTGCGTCCTCACAGTCTACTTTGGGTCCCCTGCTTTTGTGTCTCCACCACAAATCATGCCTAATCTCTGCTCAGAACCTCAGGGCTTCCTCAATGGAGATATGCTCCAAATTGGCTTTCAGACTGCTGACCAGGGCTTCACCCTGTGGCAGCCCCTAACCCTCTTATCAACCTGCTGTGAGGTCACGGTTTTGAGGTCTTTGCACTGGTTCATGTGATGAGATGTTGAACTAGATTGAGGGACCGGGGAATCATCAGTGGAGGGATACTGGGAAAGCTGGAAGTAAGGGGATGGATGGAGTTATCATTGCCGGTAAAGTCAAATTCAGGGGGAAAATGACTGATTCTATCTGGATGTGATAAGCGGACAATGCGGTGTGTCCAGGAGACACCAGACCATGGACTTGAAGTCCAAGAAAGGGGTCTGTGCAGCAGCCTCAGAGAGGGAGACCTTTTACGGGGCAGGCAGATGAATAGAGTCTCCCCATGGGATGGTTTGTGTTTTCTATGAGGTAGGTTTCTGTAGGCAGAGGGTCTGTCAAGGACCAAAGCCAGGGCCAGGGGCTTCCTTGGTTTTTGTGCTTTTTGGCACGGGCTGAGGCGATGCCCATTTCTGGGAGAAGCAACTGCCTCATTTCTATTTTCCCTCTTGCAGAGTTCAAAGAAAGTCCCACAGATGCCCCATTCTGGGGCTGTGAGAAGGCCAGCTGGCCCCCGGGAGCCCTCCTCTGACATGGCAGCCGTCAACCCTCTGACTGCCAGTGGGCATCAGGAGCAGGATACAGGGCTGGGCGGTGCCCACATAGCAGGTATGTGTGGAATCTGGAGTTACAGGCCTCTCTGACCTCCCAGTGAGGGTGAAGACTAGAGTTGCCCCTCTGGCTTCCATGTACAGGAGGCAAGGGTGGGAATAAAGAGGATTTACCTCAGGGAGCAACCCGAATCCTTAGAGGGCATATCAGTATTTTGCATGTCGCAAACCATTCCAGCATCTAGTAGCTTAAGATAGGACTATTTCCCTCCTGATTCTGTGGGTCAGCAATTTGGGCTGGCTCAGAGTAGTTCTTCAGATCTTGGCTAAATTCCCTCTCGTGTACACACTGGCACACATGCACACTCTGTGTAAGCCTGTTGGCTGGGGCCCCTTGGTTTGCTTCAGTGAGTCCTCATCCTTCACCAGATAAGTCTCTTTCATTGCAGCTGAGCAGAATTCTGAGAGAGCAGGCTCCTGGGACAAAGGCTCAGAACTGGCAGCTTTCCTCCTACCTTATTCTGTGGGCCAGAGCAAAGCACGAGGCTAGCAGAGTCAAGGAGTAGGGTGCCAGACCCCATCCCACATTGCAGAAGGTGTGGATATAGCTAGAGGAAAAGGATTAGGGACTCTTCCAAGGGGACTGACGCTGCAGGGGTTCTCCAGGACCTGGAGGATGGTGCAGAAGGCCGGGGCCATCTCCTGGCAGGGGAACCCTTAGGCACTGCCCTGCCCCAAGAGGGGCTCTAGCTGCCAGTGAACCACTAAAGCCTCTCAGCCCCCAGAGGAAGTATTATTTTCATCAGGTGAGGGCCTGGACCCCCACACTAGATCTTTGCACCCCCACCTTGGGAATATAGAGCTGTCCACTCTGACCTCTCAGGCTGGCATGTCTCTGCATTGTTATTTCTTAAACTGTGTTCCGTGGAGCACTATGGTCTTCCCTGCCTTTGGTGTCCCTGGGATAGCCACAAGGCATGGGAACAGTTAAAGGCTCAGAGAAGCCATCTTAACGCCCTATGCCCATGTCACTCCAAAAACCTTTCCCAAGCACCCATTTATGCTGTGCAGTGTCAGCTTGCAGTAGGACACCTTTCAGGAAATGGGAGCTTCAGGGGACTGAAGTGGACCAGGGAGGCAGAGGGCACTTAGATATCAGGACATGCATGGACATGGGTCCTGCAAGATTCTGTGGTGTTAGGTGTTGGGGGCAGCAAGGTGGTACATCCGAATTACTCCAGGCCTTTGTCAGCGGTAGAGCCTGGCATGTGTGTTCTCAGAGGTTCCATGGGTAATCATCATCCTCTGCTCCCTCCTGTTTGCCCTAGTTCAGGCCCTCCTCTCAAGGTTGGCTTTGTTCCTGCACCCCTTTCCCTCGAGTCCTTAGGCCTCCTGGGAGATTTGCACATACTTGGGGCTGGGGGGCCTCTGGTGCCATATGACTACTGTGAACTCTTCTACTGGAGCCACCTCGCCCTGGTCCAGGATGGCTCCTGCTGGTCGGGGAGGGGAAGGTGGCAGAGGCGGGAGCATCCAAAATTGTACCAAGCTAGGGAATAGACGCAGGAGGAAAGGGGGGTGTTCCAGACAGGAGAAGAAAGAGCGGAGGATAATTAACGATCTGCAAACTCCTAGATGCTGTCAGGGGAAAGGATCATTTCACTCTCATGAGAGAATAGATGCAGTTTTAGGTCCCGAACTAAGGATAGAGAGGACCACAGGTGCACCTGCAGTAGTTGGACCGTTGGGCCTGGGGTACAATGACCAGAGGGACTCCACGGGTGGGAGGTTGGGAGGCCTGGATGCAGTAGGTACTTGAGCTAGGCTACAGAGATTTTTCTTCAGCCTTCTGATCCCAAGGCGACTGTGATTTTAGGGTAACGGTCCTGTGGTTTGTGTTTCCCCTTTTATTTTGCCACCTGTAGGCACGGCCTCCGGCCTCACGTCAGCCCATGGGCCTGTGTCTCCAACTGTCTCCTTCAAACCCCTGAGCCGCTCCATCCCCAGGGCCAGCCGTTTGCCTGCACCCTCAGCGTTAGCTCTGTCCACCGGCACTACCTCCTCTTCCCCTGGCTCGGCCTCTGCAGGGGTTGCTGGCGACCATGGTGAGGCCACCATCTGCTCCACCGTGGCAGGGGTATCCACTGGTGCACTGACCACCAGCACAGCACCCTCCAAGGTGCCTACCCACTCAACATTTGACAGGATGGCGCCTTCCAAGTTGCCTGCCAGCTCAAAACCCTCTGGTACAATGCCCACTACGAGTCTACCACCGTCCAAACTGCCCATCAACTCAACACGTGCGGGCACAGTGCCCCCCAGAGTGCCTGCTGGCCTGGTGCCTGACCCCAAGATGTCCGCAAGCACAGTGCCCAGCAAGGTGCCTGCCAACACAGTGCCCAGCATCAGCAGCAGCGTACCCTCAGGGGTGAGTCTCTGTCCCTTCTATCAGTGATCCAGGCTTTCCCCCCAAGCCCTATTCTTGGACCCTTTCTAGTCTCCATTCAGCCTCTAGCCTGGGCTGTTCCATAGCTTCTTCTTGAGGATGTAGGGAGACAGCTGAGATCTAGCCTTGTCCAGACACCACACCACCACCTTTAGAATACTAATAATCATTAGAGCTCTTAAGTGCTGCTGCCTCAGGAGGGCTGGGTGGCCTATTTAGAGCTTGCAGCTCCTGGTTAAACTCAGCAGTGCTGTTTGGCAGACGAACAGTGATGGGTAGAGCAGGGTGGCCTGTCTGCCTCAGTGCCTTGAATTTTGCCCCCACGATATCCAGTCTGCCCTTCTGTGACCAGGGCTTTACAGACAGCAGTCTTAGGCTGGATTAAAGCAGCCTGAGGGAGCCACACTGACCTAGCCCCCCACAGCTGCCCCCTCTGGGCCTGCACCTGAGGCCTTGCTGCTGCGGTCTGACAGAGGAACCAAGTCCGTTGGACCCTTCAGGCACATGGCCAGGCCTCTGACCCTGTGGCTGCTCCATAGCCCTCAGCCTAGGCAGAATGTCACAGAAGGATGATGCCACAGCCACCCAGGGCCCAGGGAAGGGGATGAGGGTGAGCTCACAGGCAGGCCGGTGAGTAGGGAGAGGGGTGCCTTGAAGGAAGTCACCACTGATACCTTTGCAGAGCCTCAGGGGCCCCCCCCCTTCCCCACTGCCCTCCTGCAGAATCAATGGGTTGAGTCTCCAAGAGGGTGTGGCTTCCTCACTGGACTATGGGCTGGAAATTAGAGGGTTGGGATTCTAGTTCACACTCTGGCCAGGAATGGAGTCATCTCCAGTCCCTTCTAGCCCCTCCTTTCTTTCCCAGGAGACTGCAACGGCTCCAGTACCCACAGACGTTTCCACCAGAGACAGCTTGCCCGGCCTAGACCATAGCTCTGCTGGCTGGGGCTCTGAGTTGGAGCTGAGCAAGCCAGGCAGGCTGGCCTCCCAGGTGGACAGTGAGCCATTCTCGGGCTGTTCTGCGGACCTGGCCCTCAGCTACAGCAGGTCCTTGGGCGCGGAGCCTGACAATGCCCCAGAGGAGAATGAGTACCAGTCGGTGGATTCCATCAGGATCCAAGTGGTCCAGGATGCCAGCGCTGACCTACTGGAGCATAATCCTGGGCCACGTGCCACTCCACAGCCCACAGATGAGGAGGAGCCTGTTCAGGCCAGCTCCTGGGCTCCGTGGCTTGGGGTAGCCACCACGGGGGTGTTTCTGGCCATGCTCCTGGCTGTGCTATATAGGCGGCGCCTGCTCCAGTGAAGCCCCTGGGCCCTCCCTGCCATGGATCAGCTCCCTTCCCCCTGGGATGTGTAGCCACATCAAGGATTGTGCTGTCTTCCTGCCTTGTCCCCTTTGTGGGGCTGGCAGAGCCAGGGGTCAGAGGGGAGCCTCAGGCCAGATTTCTGTCCCAGCTCATGCCCTCCCCCTGTGCTCCAGACCTTGCCTATCCTGCAATCTGGATTGTCACCTTTATTCTCTGGAGGAAGTGAGGTACCCCCATCTAGGCTGTATACCCACTTGCCCAAGTCCACAGATCAGGAGATGCTGCTGGATTGTGCAGCAACATCAGCAGTGTCCCCCATCCTGCCCTGGCATCCAGTGGCTAGCCAGATATGCAGGGTGGGGGACCCCATGGGACCTTCCTCCAGACCCCAAAAGCTCAGCCATTACTGTAGGATCATCAGGATGGTCTATCTCCAGAGACATGGCTGCTTGAGGTCCCCCAAGAAGTGGTGGAGGTCCAGAGGTTCTCCTGGACCTCTGGGGAACATAAGGCAGCTGCTAGACTAAGGCCTGCCTCTGAAGTCTTTCTCCAGCCGCCTCACCCCCCTCTTCCTTTTCCCTCCCTTCTGGTCTCCATGTTCTTGAGCTTGGTGGGGTCAGGAGAGGAAGATTTGGGGAGGAGAAGCCTGCTGGGTGGTTTGGATTTCAGGTCCACCCTTTCCTGGGCTGTGTGGCCTTGGCAGATGATCAGACTTCTCTGGTCTTGCTTCCCCACATGGACAGTGAGTATCATGGCTCATCTCCACTTGGTTCTTCTGAGATTGAAGCATATGAGTGTTTGTCAAATGCCTGACTCAGAGTAGGTAAACACTGACAGCTTTCCCCCATCCCCTGCCCCGCCTGGTAGACTTGAGGGTATAAGAGGCAGAGTGCCCAGTGGGTAAGGGTGCTACTCTGCAGTGTCGGGTGGCCCAGGGCTGCACCCCACTTTGACTTTCACTCACTCTGTTCTGTCACTCTGTGCCTTTGATTAACCTCTCTGTGCCTCTGTTTCCTCAGCTGTAAAATGGAAATGAATAGTAAAATTTTATAGGTATATAAAGATAGATCTAGTGTATTAAATGAGTTTATCTACATCAATCTTAAAATGGTCCCTGGCACTTATTAAGGATTGGATATGTGTTGTTACAAATGTGGAGGGGCTGCAGCACTTGGTTACACCTTAGGAGGGGGGAGTGAGGCATGTCTACTGGGGTAGGGGGAGGGTTGGCCCCGAGCAGCCAGATAGATTGTAGAATATCTTCATGGAGTTTTTGAGGCAGCCATCTCTGGACAAGAAGCAGGCACCAGAGCCCCAGGAGCTGCTTCCATTCCTGTGCTCTGCAAGAGGCAAAGACTAGCTCCCTGGAGAGATCCTGGGGGATAGTAGCGGTGCACCCCCAAACTGTCAGCTGGTAGGCTCTATACCCTGCTTTGGCTACTACAGCCTTTCTTTGTACTGCCTTAGGGTGCTCAGACCTCTACTTTTAATGACCTCTCCCTCTAAACTTTTCACCCCTCACTCCGAACCCAACAGCCTACACCCTGAGAGTCCCTACCCAAGCTGTCTGCAACACTTGCCATCACCCTTGCTCTTAGCCCTCTGTGATCTCCCTCACTCTCAGATACCCGGCTCAGTAAACAGTTCATGCCCAGGTTCTAGTTTTAATGTGTTGCTCTCCCAGGATAGCTTTGGAAAAAGAGTATCTCAAGAAAGCAATGTGTAGTCCCAAAAGATGCTGCTATGATGGTGGAATTTCTTGTCTTTTTAAAAATTTTATTTATTCATGAGAGACAGAGAGAGAGGCAGAGACATAGGCAGAGGGAAAAGCAGGGTTCCCATAGGGAGCCCGATGCAGGACTTGATCTCAGGACTTTGGGATCATGACCTGAGCCAAAGGCAGATGCTCAACCACTGAGCCACCCAGGTAACCCTCGCTAGTGGAATTTGAAGCACAATTACCAGCCATATGGGAGACCCCTTTAGGTAAGGTGTGTGGGAGTCATTCAGGGATCTACCAGGCACTATTCAAATGATACTTCCCAGAAGCCCTTATCTGGCTTACATGGAACAGCATTCCTGTTTTGGCTGTGGACAACTGAAGGCCTCTAAAATGCCAATTTCAGGCAGAATTGGGAATTGGCCAGTGTAATGAGGTCTGTGGCCAGGAGAGGGCTTGGGGTAGTCCATAAGATGTGTCAAATCCCAGGAATCCCGGATTTGGAGTGTGGCTTTCACCTGCAGGAGGGTGTGTGTAGGAGGGTGACACAGACAGGTTACCCTCATTACCATGGCCTGGACCGTGTGGAGGCCAGGAAGGGAGAGAGAACCTCTACCCCCAGTGTCAGACCCAGCCCCCTATCCTTGGAGATTTGGGAGAACACACTTCACTTCAGTGTAAAGGCTGGGGTGGGGCCAGAGGCCTAGTGCTATCCCAATCGCTTGGAGCAGACTCACCAGCAGTCAAAGTATGCTTATCAATCCCTCTCTACCTTCTCTCTCCTGCTGAAACATTTCCCTCAAAACCCAAGAGCCACCATAGCTTCTCTCCCCTGGAAAACACACCTCGTTTACTGACTCTACGGAACCAGAACAATGCTATACCCTCACCTTATTTTCCTTGCTATATGTGCTCAGAGTAATTGGATTTAGGGGAAATTTCTGGTCAGAGATCAAGAAGACACTCCTTACCCTGCTGGGCTTTAGATTATTCACAGCTTTTTTAAAGAAATGTGGTTTTTTGTAAAAATATTTATCCATTTATTTATGATAGAGAGAGAGAGAGAGAGAGAGAGAGAGGCAGAGACACAGGTGGAGGGAGAAGCAGCCTCCATGCCGGGAGCCCCATGCGGGACTCGATCCCGGGTCCCCAGGATCAGGCCCCGGACCGAAGGCAGCATCAAACTGCTGAGCCACCGGGGCTGCCCTCAAGAAATGTTTATTTTGGAAAACTTTCAAATAGAAAAATAGAGGACACCTGGGTGACTCAGTGGTTGAGCCTTTGGCTCAGGTCAGGATCCTGGAGTCCTGGGATCGAGTTCCACATTGGGCTTCCCATGGGGAGCCTGCGTCTCCCTCTGCCTATGTCTCTGCCTCTCTCTCTGTCTCTCTCATAAATAAAATTTTAAAAATAAAAATAGAATATAAGGAAACGTATCTAAGAAATATCTATAAGAGGAAATAGGATGAAACCTCCCCATGTGCCCATCACCCAGCTTCAATAATGATGTCCTCATGGCCAGTCTTGTTCACCCCTGCCCAGTTCTTCTTTTTTTTTTTTTTTAAGATTTTATTCACTTATTCATGAGATACACACACACACACACACACACACACACACACAGAGGCGCAGAGACACAGGCAGAGGGAGAAGCAGACTTCATGCAGGGAGCCCGACGTGCGACTTGATCCCGGGTCTCCAGGATCGGGCCCTGGGCTGAAGGCGGCGCTAAACCCCTGAGCCACCTGGGCTGCCCCAGTTCCCTTTCTGTTCAGGTTCCTTTTGTAACTCAGAGACTGAGGGTTTCAGACAGCCAAGGGGCATGCTTGATCAGGAGAATTTTTTGATAAAGGCCTATTTCCTCCCAAGGCAGCATTAGGCATTCCCTTCTTAGTTTCTTGGCCTCTGTAGGTGACATCCCATTTGAACCAGTTCAAAGAGTGAGAGTATTGAGTCCCTGTCTTAGAGGAGACCAAAGGGGGTGCCTCCACTGACAAGCTCCTTAAGGGGTCTGGCTACTGCTCCTGTCCCACAGAGGCGACGTTTGGGTGTATCCAGTGGCAGCTTACCTGTTGCACCAGGGGCCTCCTCCAGTTCTGACGGGCAGAAATTACCCATCTGGGCCAGATTCAAATTCCATTGCACGTCTCTTGCTCTTACAGGAATCTCAGGATGGAGTCATTCAGGCCTTGAGGTCACTTGCTTTCCATGAATTGCTCCCACCTCCCCCCCCCCCCCAAGGAAAGCAGTGTTCGGCATTCCCCGTCTAATCTGTGCTGAAGTGATTACTCTCCATGGATGAAAATCACATGTCCTCCCCTCCCCCCACCTTTCTGTTTTCTGTCCAGATGAGAGATGTAGCACCTTTCCACCTCTCAACATCACCTGGTGTTGGACATGGTCCCCCAGCATTCCACATGCCTGCAGCTGCGGGTGACAACAAAAGGGATACACAGGGCGGCTGCTGACCCCATACCTTGCTGGGTGCCAGGTGCTGGGCTAAGCGCCATACGCGGATTAACCTGCTCAGTCCTCAACCCTGTGTGAGGGGCACCATTATGACCCAATGTAGAGCTAGTCTGCAAGACCAGGAGGGAGCAAGGACCAGAGGAGACAATGCAAAGGAAAGTTCTGACTGCTGAGCCCCAGACCTAGATGTTTTCTATGCTTGCTCGTGACCTGCAGCTGATTGCATGTCTGGAGCTGGGAACCCCATTAACTTTTATTTTATTTTTTTTTAGGATTTTATTTATTTATTTGACAGAGCACAAGCAGGCAGAATGGCAGGTAGAGGGAGAGGGAGAAGCAGGCTCTCCAATAAGCAGGGAGCCTGACAAGGGTCTCGATCCCAGGACCCTGGGCTCACGACCTGAGCCGAAGGTAGACGCTCAACTGATGAGCCACCCAGGTGCCCCCGGCGACCCCATTTAAAGTGAGATTTCACACCAACACTCTCCTGCACACTGTGCCAAGATCTGCCTGATGATGTAGTAGTGTAATAATGTACAATATTATACCTAATAGTCTCACAATAGGACTATAATCATCATGTGTGGGCCTAGGCTTGATGCCTGAGGGTGTGTGAGATCAAGCAGGGTGGCACAAGCCAAAATGCCAGGCCTCAGGAAGCCAGTTTGGTGTAGCAAATGTTTATTAAAGGGTTCTCCAGGGAATCCTTGGGTAGCTCAGTGGTTTGGCACCTGCCTTTGGCCCAGGGAGTGATCCTGGAGTCCCAGGATCGAGTCCCATGTCAGGCTCCCTGCATGGAGCCTGCTTCTCCCTCTGCCTGTGTCTGCCTCTCTCTCTCTCTGTGTCTCCCATGAATAAATAAATAAAATCTTAAAAAAAAAAAGGTTCTCCAGGGGGTGCCTGGTTGGCTCAGTCAATGGAGAGTGCAACTCTTGATCTCGGGGTTATGGTTTCGAGCCCCACGTTGGATGTAGAGATTACTTAAAAATAGAAAAAATAATAATTAAAAATGCAAAGGATTCTCCAGCACCAGGTCTAAGGCCTAAAATGAGGTAGACCCTTGCCTATCCTCCAGTGGTTGGGAATGACTCACAAAGTGGGGTGTAGGGATCCCTGGGTGGCGCAGCGGTTTGGCGCCTGCCTTTGGCTCAGGGCGCGATCCTGGAGACCCGGGATCGAATCCCATGTCGGGCTCCCGGTGCATGGAGCCTGCTTCTCCCTCTGCCTGTGTCTCTGCCTCTCTCTCTCTCTCTCTCTCTGTATCATAAATAAAAATTAAAAAAAAAAAACAAAGTGGGGTGTAGACAAATAGGCTTTCATATCATACCTTCACGTACTTATACAATATTTTGTACCTACTGTGTGCAGAGTATTGGGAAAGACATTAGAGATACAATAACAAAGCAAAGACCTCACTCTAAGGGCCCCCTTCCATTACTTTGTTACCAACACAATAGTAGGTCGTCTAAAGGAGTGTTCCTAAAGCAAGGGTGGGGTGTTGTATTGATTGGTTCCTTAATATTAATAATTACTACAACTAAGTCCAGGAAACAGTACCACTTGGAGCCTATAGGGAATAAGAAGACTACAAAATATAAATTTACAAACATACCCAACCAGAAAGGCTACAGTGAAAGTTTCTGACAAGATCAAGTGTTGGAAACAGAACAGCTGAAACTTTTATAGACATTTAGGGGAATAGAAGTTGGTAAAACTGTTGGCAAACTGGCAGTATCCTGCTGATATTGATCATATGCATAACTTAGGATGTAGCAATTCTGCTGTTGGGTATGAACACAATAGTGACAAGAGTTTATGTCTACCAAGATATGTGCAAGAATGTTTCTCTTAAAGGAGTGAAAATATCAGTGAGGGTGACAAAACATGAGAGACACCTAACTCTGGGAAACAAACAAGGGGTAGTGGAAAGGGAGGTTGGGCGGGGGGTTGGGTTGACTGGGTGATGGGCACTGACGGGGGCACTTGGTGGGATGAGCACTGGGTGTTACTCTATATGTTGGCAAATTGAACTCCAATAAAAAAATATTTTAAAGAATGTTTCTCTTGTCTTTTTTTTTTTTTTTTAGTGCAAGACTGTTTCTAATCGCACTGTTTATAATAGCCCCAAACTGGTATCAGCCCAAAGGGCTCTCCAAGGTAGAGTGGCTATATAAGCTGTGGTGAAGTCACAAAGTAGAATACCAGGATAGAGCAATGAGTACGAATGAACATATTGCTCTACACAACATGGATAAATATCACGGACCTGATGTTGAGCCAGAGAAGTCAGTACACACACAAAAAGCCCTCACTATAGGATTCTATTCCCATAAAAAATAAGAAATAAGCAAAAATGGTCCATGGCATTGAGAGACCAGTTGCCTTTGGGAGGGATAGAGCCAGGAAGAGATATTCTGGTGGGTGGCTCTGTCTCCTGATCTGGAGGTAGAATATGATTCCTGAGTATGTTCCATTTGTGTCCAGACTCCCTGTTGGAGATACAGAAATAAATCAAGATCACCCAAATGAGAACAAACAGGCTGTTCATTCAGAGCTTGCAGAAGAGTCATCCACCATCACTTGCATTTGGCCAGAAGGGATTCAGAGGCAGGGAGGGGGTAAGTGTTAAACTGGGAAAGAAAGGGAGGCTCCAGATGTGTTATGATTGGAGGTTGTTTGCCCTGGACACTGGCGACTGGCTAATAGAAGGGGCACCTCTGGGATTGGTTGGGGAGCATATTTGGTTTCTCTGGTTGGTCCTGAGTTGGTAGAGACGGAGTGGTGGGGACTGGGAAGAAGCTGGCAAACACTGAGTCCTGGTTGTTCCGGGCCCACTTACTGCTACAGTGGTTTGGCTTTCCAGGCTGGTTGCTGCAGAGGTTTGGGGTCCGAGTTCTAATGTCATATATGGTTTGACCACTGTCCCTTTTTGTATATTCAGTCTCTCAGAGAGAAGAGCATGGACACTGAGAGGGGGCTCCCCTGCTGGGATGGCAGCTAAGTGGGCACATACATATTTCCTCCAGCTCCCCATCCCTCCCCAGAACCTGGGGGCCTGTCTGTGAGGGTGAGTCCTGCGGTTAGAGTGCTCTGCCCAAAGTCACTGCTGAGCTGCTACACCCACCAAGGGTCTTTTTCTTTAAGGCCTGGCTTCAAGCCTAGCTGTTATTGGAAGCCTTCTTTAGTTAGATCCCTCTCATTTATATTAGGCTTCCTAAGTTCCCACAGCTTGCCTCAAACCCTGCAGGGTAAATTCCCATTTCCTTGCTTGTATTTTAAAAGCCTGTACTGAGGCAGCCCGGGTGGCTCAGCGGTTTAGCACTGCCTTCAGCCCAGGGGGACCCAGGATCGAGTCCCATGTCAGGCTAGCTGCATGGAGCCTGCTTGTCTCTCTGCCTCTGTGTCTCAAATAAATAAATAAATAAAATCTTAAAAAAATAAAAGTCTGTACTGAATGTCTTTCTTCTACGTACTCAATGTTTTATATATATATATATAAAGACAGCACCCACAGTGCCCACCCCCACCAAAAACAACTTTTTATTGAAGTTAAATGTCCATACTGGAAAGTGTACTCAGAAAGGAGGTAGGGATCGCGGCAAGAAGGGTGGAGGTGGGCAGAGAAAGCAGGGGGTGAGGGGAAGGTGAAGAAGGGGAGGAGGCCCTGGGTTCTAGTTCTGGGTCCACAGCCAACTCCTGGCATCCCTTATCCTTGTGGGCCCAGAAATAGTGAGGCTGGACCCAGTGATATCAAATCCTTCTTCCTCCAAGGCTTGGTCCCATCAGCCCTTGAGTGTCCTGGGCGTGGATGGCTGCATGGACTTCCTCCCCCTTCTGCTTTCTCTTTCCCACTCCCCAGGTTCTGTTCCATGCCATCTGAGTCACTGATTTCCTAGCAATCAGACACTGTCTTCTATTTAATCAATTCACTTGTATTTAACATAAGAAGAAAGCAAAACCCTTCCATTATCACATGCAGCTGGAAATTGGCTTCTTGTAGGAGGCCTGTCCAAAGGAATGGGGAGAGAGAAACTGGTAATTGTTGCAAGAATGACTTCTTTTCCTACTTTTAGGAACAGTCATTCTGCTGTTATGGCTTCTAGAACTTTAGATCCTTGGACATTTTCTTCATTCAACTTGCAATTATGAGGGTCTACTATGGCCAGAGGTCTGCTTGTAGTGAGGTTACTGCAGTACAGAACTTTCAATCTAGGGGGCTCATCTAGGACCTCTCCTCTTTTTCTCTCCTGCCTTCATGTCAGGAGTTTTCTATTCAGAGACCTGCACCTCAGCTCTCAGGGTGTGTGGCACCCTGTTACTTTCTGGTCTGGCTCAGGGGACTCCTTCCCACCCAGTCCAGCAGTGGTCAATACTCCTTGAATTTTCACCTTCTTTATAATTTAGTCTGTTTATCATCTATCTATCTTCTATCTATCTATCTATCTATCTATCTATCTATCTATCTATCTATCTATTATCTATCTATCTATCATCTATCTATCATCTATCTATCTATCTATCGATCTATCTATCTATCATCTATCAATTGGTCGATTGTCTATCTTATTTTAAAGGTTTTTATTTATTTAAGTAATCTCTACATCCCACATAGGGTTCAAACTCATGACCCTGAGATCAAGCATTGTATGCTCTTCCAACTGAGCCAGCCAGGCACCCCTAATCTAGTCTCTTTAAAACATCTTTTTTTTTTTTTTTAAGATTTTATTTATTTATTCACGAGACAGAGAGAGAGAGAGGCAGAGACATAGGCAGAGGGAAAAGCAGGAGCCTTGCGGGGAGCCCAATGTGGGACTTGATCCCAGGACCTCGGAATCATGCCCTGAGCCAAAGATAGATGCTCAACCACAGAGCCACCCAGGCATCCCAAAACATCTTTCAATTTTACATACAGATAATACATGAAAATGTGCTTGCTGTAAAAAAAAAGTAAAACTCCAAACCAAACAGAATTATTAGACCAGAGTTTCTCAAACTTCTGTTTAGATACCACTCCTCTAAAGATCTTGTTAAAGGTGGGTGCTGACTCATTGAATCACTGCATTCCTGAGGAGACTTTTTTTTCTTTGAAGATTTTATTTAAATTCAGGCTAGTTAACAGATCGTGTAGTATTGGTTTCAGGAATAGAATTTAGTGATTTATCACTTACATACAACACCCAGTGCTCATCCCAAGTGCCCTCTGTCACCCATCTAGCCCATCCCCCACCCACCTCCCTCCAGCAACCCTCAGTTTATTCTCTGTAGTTAACAGTCTCTTATGATTTGTCTCCCTCTGTTTTTATTTTATTTTTCCTTCTCTTCTATGTTCACCTGTTTTGTTTCTTAAATTCTACATGTGAGGGAAATCATATACTTTTCTTTCTCTGACTGACTTATTTCACTTAGCATAATACCCTCTAGTTCCATCCATGTTGTTGCAAATGGCAAAATTTCATTCTTTTTGATGGATCCGAGGTCCTGGGATCAAGTCCCACATTGGGCTCCCCGCAAGGCTCCTGCTTTTCCCTCTGCCTATGTCTCTGCCTCTCTCTCTCTGTCTCATGAATAAATAAATAAAATCTTAAAAAAAAAAAAAAGATGTTTTAAAGAGACTAGGTTAGGGGTGCCTGGCTGGCTCAGTTGGAAGAGCATACAATGCTTGATCTCAGGGTCATGAGTTTGAACCCTATGTGGGGTGTAGAGATTACTTAATTACTCAGCCGCGATTTGGCGATTGTTAATAGTGCTGCTATAAACATTGGGTTACATGTATCCCTTTGAATCAGTATTTTTGTATCCTTTGGATAAATACCTAGTAGTGCAATTGCTGGGTTGTAAGGTAATTCTATTTTTAAAAAGATTTTATTGATTGATTGATTGCACGGGACTGGGCAGGGGATGAAGGGGAGGGAGAGAGAGTATCTCCAGCAGACTCTGAGCTGAGAGCAGAGCCTGACGTGGGGCTTGATCCCACAACACTGTGATCATGACCTGAGCGGAAATCAAGAGTCAGATACTTAACTGACTGAGCCCCCTAGGTGCCCTGTGTAGTTCTTTTTTTTTTTTTTTTTTAAGACTTTATTTATTTATTTGAGATAGAGTGAGAGGGAGAGCACAACCTAGGGAGCCGGGGGTAGAGGGAGAGGGAGAAGTAAGCTCCCCACTGAGCAGGGAACCTATGGGGGCTAAATCCCAGGATCCCAGCATAATGACCTGAACTGGAAGCAGACACTTAACTGACTGAGCCACCCAGGCGCTCCATGTAACCTATGTAGTTCTATTTTTAACTTTTTGAGGACCCTCCATACTCTTCTCCACAGCAGCTGCACCAGTTTGCATTCCCACCAAAAGTGTAAGAGGGTTCTCCTTTCTGTTGTTTGCTGAGTCATTAACTTCAGCTATTCTAACAGGTGTGAGGTGGCATCTCATTGTACTTTTGGTTTGTATTTTCCTGATGATGAGTAATGTGGAACATTTTTTATGTGTCTGTTAGCCATTTGTAGGTCTTCTTTGGAGAAATGTCTGTTCATGTCTCCTGTTCATTTTTATTTTTTTTTTAAGATTTATTTATTCATGAGAGACACAGAGAGAGAGGCAGAGACACAAGCAGACGGAGAAGCAGGCTTCATGCAGGGAGCCTGATGTGGGACTTGATGCCGGGACTCCAGGATCATGCCCTGGGCCAAAGGCAGGTGCTAAACCACTGAGCCACTCAGGGATCCCCTCCTGTTCATTTTTAAATTGGATTATTTGTTTCTTGGGTGTTGAGTTTGTTAAGTTCTTTATAGATTTTTGGATACTAGCCCTTTATCTGATATGTTGTTTGGAAATATCTTCTCCCATTTCATAGGTTGACTTTTAGTTTTGTTGTTTCCTCCGCAGTGCAGAAGCTTCTTATCTTGATTAAGTCCCAGTAGGTCATGACCCCAGGATCTCAAACTCATGATCCCAAGATTAAGAGTCACATGCTCATCCAAATGAGCCAACCATGTGCCCAAGATATAAAACATCATAAATTTAACTTTGTTATAGAGTTATATAAAATAGTAACATGGTTCCGAAGTCAAATCTACGAAAGAAGGTACATGAAGAAAATTCTAGTTTCTATCCTTGAACCATTCTTTCCATTCTTGCCCTTTTCTTTATAGGTAACCAATTTTTCAATTAATTTTGGTTTACTCTTTCATGAAAATAGAGATTCCAGTCCAAGTCTTTTCGTTTTAGTAATACTCGTGGCTAAGATTTATTACAAGGAAAGGATGCAAAACAAAATCAGCAGAGGAAAGCTATGTGGGGCAAAGTCCAAAGGAGATCAGGCCCAAGCTTTTCAAGTCCTCTCCCAGTAGTCATATGGGATACCAAGACTCAACTCAACTAAAAGCTTCGCTTTTTTCTTAAATAAAAGATTATACATTTTCCACTTTTTTCTTTTAACTAAACATCATGTAGTTCAGTCCATAGCAGTATGATATTTCTCATTCTCACGTACAACTGTGAAGCACTGATACCATGGTTTATTCGGCCAATATCCTATTAATGGACACCTGGGTTATTTCCAGTCTTTGGTATTTTTTTAATAAAGATTTTATTTTTATTTTATTTGAGAGAGAGAGAGTACACATGCCTGTGAGAAAGCACAAGCTGGGGGAAGCAGCAGAGGGAGAGGGAGGACCAGACTCCCTGCTGAGCAGGGAGATAGATGTTAGGCTCTATGCCAGGATCCTGGATCATGACCTGAGCTGAAGGCAGACGCTTAACCAACTGAGCCACCTTGATGCCCCCCAGTCTGTTTTTATTTACAAAGTGTGCCATAATGATTGGCCTTGTACATACATCTTTATTTTTGCCAATGTATCTTTGGCTTAGATTTCTAGAAATGGGATTGTTGAGAAAAAGAATTCATACATATGCTCTGTTGCAGATCATAGCCAACTTCCCCTTCTATAGCAGAAAACTTCTACAATGATACTCCCAATGGTCCCTGTGTCCTGGTAAATTGTCCTTGAGTGTAATTTACAAAAGTTATGGGAAGTGATCACTTCCATGTTGGGTGGAGAGATGACTTAAAAAAATATAACTTAAAAATATTTTTTATATCTCTAAAATTAAATCAAAATGGGGCAAAAAGAACTCAATTGTGTATTGAATTAATGCCTGAATCACACAGAGATAAATTATTTCAACTTTTTTATTTTATTTTATTTTATTTTATTTTTTTTAAATTTTTTATTTATTTATGATAGTCACAGAGAGATAGAGAGAGGCAGAGACACAGGCAGAGGGAGAAGCAGGCTCCATGCACCGGGAGCCTGACGTGGGATTCGATCCCAGGTCTCCAGGATCGCGCCCTGGGCCAAAGGCAGGCGCCAAACCGCTGCGCCACCCAGGGATCCCTTATTTTATTTTTTTAAAGATTTTATTTATTTATTCATGAGAGACACAGAGAGAGACACACACAGAGGGAGAGAGAGAGAGAGAGAGAGAGAGAGGCAGAGACACAGGCAGAGGGAGAAGCAGGCTCCATGCAGGGAGCTAGACATGGGACTCAATCCCATCTCTCCAGGATCAGGCCCTGGGCTGAAGGCAGCGCTAAACCGCTGAGCCCCCCGGGGTTCCCCTAATTTCAACTTTAAAGTACAACAATTTGATTTTTCATTCCTAGTGCAATATATCCTTAGGATAAAAAAAACAAAAACTGCAAAGAAATCTTCAACAGTATTTAGTAATCATCTTCTTGGTAATAATATTCATATTTTTATTCTGAAGCTATTATCTCTAATGATAAAGCAAATAAGTAGTGAATGTCATTAAGAACTTAGATTTTCATGGCAAGCTAAAAGAGAAATATAAAACCAAAGGAATTAAGTAAAAATTCTATAGCCTTAAAAATGAATGGAAAAATTTCAGTATAAATGTGTGATACATTTTTCTCTTTAAAAATATATTTTCCTGGAGCACCTAGGTGGCTCAGCTGGTTAGACATCTGCCTTTGGCTTGGGTCATGGTCTCAGGGTCTTGGCATTGAGCTCTGCATCGGACACGCTGCTCGGCGGGGGGTCTGCTTCTCCCCCTCACTCTCCCTCTGTTCTCTCTCTCTCAAATAAATAAGTAAAATCTTAAGAAAACATATACATATGTATGTGTGTGTGTGTATATATATATATATATATTTTTTTTTTTTTTTTTTCTGGGGCTCTTCAGTGGCTCAGTCAGTTAAGTGTCTGCCTTCAGCTCTGGTCATGATCCCAGGATCTTGGGATCGAGCTCCACATTGGGCTCTTTCCTCATTGGGGAGCCTGCTTCCCCCCTTCCTGCTCCTCCTGCTTGTGCTCTCTCTCTCCTTCTGTCAAATAAATAAAAATTAAAAAAAATACATTTTCCAGCTCTGTCAAAAGGGCCTAGAAACAGTGAACAAGCCAGTAGCAATGTGCATTCCTGCTGTTCAAATTGTGGCCTCTAAACATCATTTCCTACTGATAGGAACAATTACTCCTCGGAGAAATGTCTGATTCAAGACCTGGACAGGAAATTTATAGAGGTGAGGCTGGAACCTCTTGTCATACCAGAGAGCAAGAAAGCTATTTAAGACTACTAGTATTGGGGATCCCTGGGTGGCTAGCGGTTTAGTGCCTGCCTTCGGCCCTATGTGTGATCCTGTAGTCCTAGGATCGAGTCCCACCTTGGGCTCCTTGCATGGAGCCTGCTTCTCTGCCTGTGTCTCTGCCTCTCTCTCTCTCTCTCTCTGTCTCTCTCTCATGAATAAATAAATAAAATCTTAAAAAAAGACTACTAGTATCATGTTTAAATGATAATGGAGTCAATCTGAAGGGCTTCCATTGGCCAAATGTGGGACAATTTGAACATCAAAAAATAAGAGTGACTCCAATGGATTGAAATTCATCGAATATGTTTTAAAATGCATGAGTTCATAGTAACACTAAAGAGAAAATAATTCATTAGTCACCTCTAGAAGATGCTAGAAAACCAATTAATTCTGAAAACTGGTAAATAAAGAATCAATCCTGCCTTGAAAACAAAAACAAAAACAAAAACAAAACAGGACGCCCGGTTAGCTCAGTTGGTAGAGAATGCAACTCTTGATCTTTTTTTTTTTTTTAAAGATTTATTTATTTATTTAAGAGAGACAGAGACAGAGAAAGAAAGAGTGAGCTTGAACAGGGGCAGAGGGAGAGGGAGAGAGAGAATATCAAACAGGCTTTATGCCCAGCCTGGAGTCCTACAAGGAGCTTGATCTTACTACTCTGAGATCATGACCTGAGCCAAAACCAAGAGTCAGGCACTCAACACACTGAGCCACCCAAGGCACCTCATGCAACTTTTGATCCTGAGTTTGTGAGTTCAAGACCATGTTGAGTGAAGAGATTATTTAAGAATAAAATCTTAAAAAAAAATAAAAAAAGAGTCAGGGGCCCCTGGGTGGCACAGTCAGTTGAGAGTCTGATTCTTGTTTTTGGCTCTGTTATGGGATAATGGAGTTGAGGCCTGAATTGGGCTCTACACTCAGCATGGAGTCTGCTTGGGAGTCTATACCTCTCCCTGTGCCCCTCCCCACAACTCTCTCCCTCTCTCTCAAGTGAATAAATAACTCTTATAAAAGAAAAAGACAATCTTGTAATCTTGTACAAGTTGTACTTCATGATACCAAAGAGCTAATGGGGAAACTTCTGCTTTATGAAAGAATTCCAGTTAACTAAGTGCAGAAGAGACAAAAGAATTAGAATATCACAATTTTGCAGTCCCTAGTAAAATATTGGCTGTATCACCATTAAGCAGTATCAGTAATAGTTGCTAAATCCAGTAGGGTAAACAACCTGGTTTATTCAATAAATAAAGTACAAAGAAAGTAAATGGAGGGAAACAGGCTAAAAAAGATTTAAGAGACAAAGCAATGAAATGCAGTATGTTGACCTTGTTTGGAAAATGAATTCAACACAGCAATTATAAAAGCAAAAATGACAATCAGGGAAAGTTAAATGATGTGATGTTTCATAATACTTGAATTTTTAAAAAAATATTTTATTATTTTTTTTAGCGAGAGAGTATAGGGAGTGGAGAGTAGAGGGAAAGGGAGAGAGAGGATCTTAAGCAGGCTCTGTGCTGATCATGGAGCATAGGGTTCAAACTCACGACCCTCAGAATAGGACCTGAGCTAAGACAGACACCTAAACTGACTGAGCCACCCAGGTGTCCTACCAGAAACAGTTCTAACTGCTCTACATATATTATCTTACTTAACTTTCCCCAAAGCTCATTACATTTATCTTTCTGTTAAAATAGACAATATACACTCACACTTTTTTCAGTTAGAATAGTGTGGGAAACCCTCCATAGTATCTAAAGATACTACAGATTCCTTTTGATGGCTGCATAGTGTTCCATTGTGTGGACCTGTCATCCTTTATTAGCTGAGGTGTAGCTAGGTTAAGCAGCTTACCCCAAATCACTCAGCTGGTACAGGTAGGATCAGGACCAAGGTCTGGCTGACTCCAAAACCTGTGTTCTAAACTAGTGCTTCCCAGACTTGAATACAACTATGTATGTATGTATGTATGTATGTATGTGTGTGTGTATGTATGTATGTACCTGTAGCTTTTGCTACAATTGCAGGTAAGGTGGGTCTGGGGTGGGGCTTGAGATTCTACATTTCTTACAAACTACTAATTATGCCAAAGCAAAGCTAACCTAGAGAACTCCATCTGAGCATTGACTGCACATTGGGATCACCTGGGAAGTATTAAAAACTTAGTGATAATATAGATGGGTGTTCTCTTTCAGTGAATTTGACCAGCGACAGGGATTCTTTAAGGACAGGACAGGACAATAAAGTTCTGCAGTAGCCTCCATCTGCCAAAATAAGGTAGATAATATTTCTCTTGTATTAGTCTCTTCAGCTGCCTGAAATCTGAGGATCCTTGGGAAATAGGCTCTGAGCCCTTATGGTAGCAACGCTTTCACTCAGGATAGTGGATCAGGGATCCCTGGGTGGCGCAGCGGTTTAGCGCCTGCCTTTGGCCCAGGGCGCTCTCCTGGAGACCCGGAATCGAATCCCACGTCGGGCTCCCGGTGCATGGAGCCTGCTTCTCTCTCTGCCCCCCCCCCCTCTCTCTCTCTCGCTGTGTGACTATCATAAATAAATTAAAAAAGTATTAAATATTAAAAAAAAAAGAATAGTGGATCATGGGAGAGGACAGGATAAGTAGCCTTCAAAATGAGGGCTTGGTTTCCATCATTATTGTTTTAAGACTCTGGTTCCAAGTAGGAGAAAACAATGTTAAGCTAGACTTAGGAAAAAAAGAGTGAGGGAGACAAAAAATACTTTAAAATATTTTAATGTTATAGGAAGGGACCCAAAGATAGGAAAGTAATCAGCCCAGGAAAGGATGAAAATGGGCAGGACTGGGAGAACTGGGAAAGCACTCTCGTTTTTCTGTTTTGCTCTGTGCATCTGTTCATTCTTGGGTCTCTCCATAGATCAGCTTTCTCTGTTCCTTTGCCTGCATGGGGGGTGTGGCATCACACTTTGAGAAGTGAGTCCTTGTTTCAAGGTGGTGTGTTTTTTCAATACAAACATGCCCATTGGGGTCTAATCGACAGGTAGATAGAGGGATTTCTGGGAGAAGAGGGAATGATTGGGAGGTGTTAGGTATGAAACATTGTCTACTACAAAGATGTTAGTATTTTAAAGGATCCCAAAATTGTTATTGCCACTGTGATCATTTGTTAACACACTGTGTATTACTCTGTGAAAGGCACTGTGGGGAATATGAAGATGTCAGTTTTTATCCTAATAGCTCTCATAATCTGAGATTATAAAACATGTACAGCAAGAATGTTAAAATAGGGAAGTATGTGATACATGTAATTGAGTGACACATTATAAAATATTGGAAAGTTCATAGCTAACTGTTGTAATCAGTGAAGACTTTAAGAAGGAGGTATCTTTTGGGCTAAGCCATGGAAGTTGGGTTGAATTTTGATTATGCAGAAGTGTGGTGGGAAGGAATTTCGTGTAGATGAAGGATGAGTTTTACATCTGGGTAAGAATTGAGTCTGTCTGGAGAACTGGGAGATTCATTTTGCTAGAACACACTGTGCAAGCATATGGAAAGTAATGAGGAAAAATGGAAAGATGCTAAATGTGGGACTCCTTGGATGTTAAGTGTTTTGGACTTTGTTCTGTAGGCCAAGAAGCCACTGAAAGTTTTTTTCTTTTTTTTTTTTTTTTTAAGTAGGCCCCACGCATAGCGTGGAGCCCAAGGTGGGGAATGAATTTGTGACCCTGAGATCAAGAGCTGAGCTGAGATCAAGAGTCAGAGGCTCAACGGACCTAGCTACCTAGGTACCCCTCATGAAGACCTTTTAAACAGGGGAGATTATATCAGAACATTGGTTTAATAAGATTAATCTGGGAGCAGTGGGCCTGGAAAGTAAACCAGAGGCAGAACAAACATTTAGGAGGCAACGGAAATAAGTTAATGAGCAGAGCTTTTTTTTTTTTTTGGTCTAATTTTATCAAATTAGACACTTGTGGCTATTGACCACATTTTTTTTTTTTTTTTTTTTTTTTGGTAAAGATTTATTTATTCATGAGAGACACAGAGTGAGAGAGAGACACACAGGCATAGGGAGAAGCAGGCTCTTCCCAGGGAGCCCGATGCAGGACTTGATCTTGGATCCTGGGATCACGACCTGAGCCAAAGACAGGTGCCCAACTGCTGAGCCACCCAGGTGTCCCTTGATCATATTTTTTTGTTGTTGTTTATTTAGTTTTAGTAATCTCTATACCTAATATTGGGCTGGAACTTACAACTCAGAGATCAAGAGTTGTGTGCTTTTCATACTGACCCAGCTAGGCTCCCCTATTGATCACTTTTAATGTGACTAGTGCCACATGTTGAAATACTAACGTTTTGGATATTTTGAGTTAAATAAAATATACTAATAAAATTAATTTTGCCCATTTTTTATTAAATATTTATTTTTATTTATTTATGATAGACATAGAGAGAGAGAGAGGCAGAGACACAGGCAGAGGGAGAAGTAGGCTCCATGCCGGGAGCTCGACGTGGGACTCGATCCGAGACTCCAGGATCGCGCCCTGGGCCAAAAGCAGGCGTGAAACCGCTGCACCACCCAGGGATCCCCTCGCCCATTTCTTTTTACTTTTAAATATGTGGCCACCAGGAAATTTAAATTACACATGTGGTTTTCATTATATTTCTATTGAACAGTGCTGGACTCAAGGGGGACACGAGAGGGAAGAATCACTTGCCTAGAGGAACAGAAATGGCAGTGCTATTAAGAGAACTGAGGAAAGGGGAGCTAAGTTGAAAGAGAACAAACTTGTTTTCAGAAAATAGATGCTTTTACAAAGATGGTTTCTCCTATCTGCGATGGATATGTTCCAAGACCCCTAGTGAATTCCTGAAACCAGAGATAGTACCAAACCCTATATATACAGGTTTTTCCTGTCAATACACACCTATGATAAAGTTTAATTTATAAATTAGGCACAGTAGGAGATTAGTGCAATAATGACAAAATAGAGCAATTATAAGAGCTTATCATAATAAGTTATATCAATGTGGTCTCTTATTAAACTGTACTCACCCTTTTTCTTGTGATGATGTGATAATAAAATACCAACGTAAAAAAAAAAAATAAAATACCAACGTGATGAGATGAAGTGAGAGGAATGGTGTAAGTGTTGTGATGTAGCCATTGGCTACTAGTGACCTTCTGACAGTATTTCAGAAGGAAGATCATCTACTCAAGGCCCTGGCTGACTACTTCAAGTCCCTAAAGCCTGGGAAAGTGAAGCTGCAGGTAACAGGGGTGGGGTGGGGGTGGGCTACTGAAGGTTTAATTGGGGATAAAGAAATAGTGGTCAACCTGGGGCACTTGGATGGCTCAGTCAGTTAAGCATCCATCTCTTTATTTGGGCTCAGGTCATGATCTCAGGGTCGTGAAATGGAGCCCCATGTTGGGCTCAGCGATGGGCATGGAGCCACCTTAAGATTCGCTCTCTGGGCAGCCCGGGTGGCTCAGCCTTCAGCCCAGGGGGTGATTCTGGAGACCCGGGATTGAGTCCCACGTCGGAATCGAGTCCCACGTCAGGCTCCCTGCATGGAGCCTGCTTCTCCCTCTGCCTGTGTCTCTGCCTCTCTCTCTCTCTGTGTGTCTCTCATGAATAAATAAATAAAATCTTAAAAAAAAATTCTCTTTCTCTGCCCCTTTCCTCTCTAAAAATAAGTAAGCCACTAGGCTTTCTTTTTTAAGATTTTATTTATTCATGAGACATACAGAGAGAGAGGCAGAGACACAGGCAGAGGGAGAAGTAGGCTCTCCATGGGGAACCCAATGCAGGACTTGATTCCATGACCCCGGGACCATGACCGAGCTGAAGGCAGATAGTCAACCACTGAGGCACCCACACGTCCCACCACCAGGCTTTCAAAATGGAAAGAACTAGATCTTTCCTGTCTTTAATATAACAGAGATGCGAGTGATTTGTATATCAGAGATGAATTTCCCAAAGTGTGTCTAAGGAAAAGATTCTGTGAAAAAAAGGATTCCACAGTCAATTACATTTGGAAGATAGCTACATACCTCAGCTTCCTCTTGGAGATACATCATGCCCTTCAGCGTATTAAAAGCTTTAAGAAGAAGCACTTAAGCTTACCTTATATTTCCCAGACTTATTTGAGCGTAGTGCTAAGTCATTAGTTGTTATCTGGTAATAGTATCCAAATTAGGGATATTTAAAGATAAGAAAGGGGCAGCCCTGGTGGCGTAGTGGTTTGGCGCCGCCTGCAGCCTTGGGTGTGATCCTGGAGACTCTCATCGGGCTCCCTGCATGGAGCCTGCTTCCCCCTCTCCCTGTGTCTCTGCCACTCTCTCTCTCTATGAATAAATAAATAAAATCTTTAAAAAAAAAAAAGATAAGAAAGGTTGTGAGCTTGAAAAAAGAAAAGTTTTCAACCCTTTTAATACTTGGGAAGGGATAGGATCTTCCATGTCTAGGAAACTCTGAGTTGCTCTAAACTCTATTTCATCTTGGATTTTTAAGATTTTATTTATTCATGAGAGACACACACACACAGAGGCAGAGACACAGGCAGAGGGAGAAGCAGGCTCCATGCAGGAAACCCGATGCAGGACTTGATCTCAGGACCCCAGGATCACGCCCTGACCAAAGGCAGATAGATGCTCAACTGCTGAGCCACCCAGCCGTCCCTCATCTTGGATATTTCTGTCTCTCTTCCCCTGAGACAAGTTAAGCCTTATATCTGAAAGCAGACAACACTTTCACATTGCCTATGAGCTCTGGTGAGACCACCAGAATGCCACATGCTAGTATACTGTGTGTGTGTGTGTACATGCACATATAACATACATTCCTATCCCTCTTCAGTAGTGGATTCTGGGCCAGGGGTCAGGCCCTGGAATAATGTCTAGGGGCTTACTAACTTTATGTTTTTTTCATCTTTATGAATAGGGAGAGATAGTAAGTAAGGTTTTCCCAAATTCTCCACACCATTATACTCTGGAAAAAAGACCTTGTGTTTGAAAGGGGCCTGATTTTATGCTTTTCATCTTCCTGGCACTAATACAGACCAGTGAAAGGGGAAAGAGGTTGGTCTATATCTCTGTGGCTTGGGACTCTTGTGATCATACTTTTAATTTTTTACTCCCCAGTGATGCTCTACTTTAGCTGCAAGAAAGCTCTACAGACATTCAGAGATGGTCTGGCCCCTGGCTCTTAGAAAGTTCTAAGAGATGAGGATGTGAATCTTCTCACATCCTCTGGGGGCCAGAGGGCATGGCCTCCAATGACTCTCTCCCTCCTGGTATTCACATCTTTGTGGACTATAAACTACTTTGAAGAGGGCTGATCTGTATAATAGCATATTGCAGTAATGATGGGAGTATGACTTCCTAGGCTAGATCTTAAAAGATACTGTGACTTCTCCATGTTTTTCCTTTGGGAGAAGCCAGCTGTCATGTTGTGAGGACACTCAAGCAACCCAATGAAGAGGCCTGCCCATGTTGTGGGAGCTGAGGCCTCCTGCCAAAAGCTAGTTACAGCTTGCCAGTCACGTGAATAAGCCATCTTGGAAGTGGATCTTCCAGCCCATATGCCTGCAAATGACTGCAACTTCATGAAACACCTCCAGCCAGAACCACCCAGCTAATTACTCCTAAATTCTTGACCCACAGAAACTGAGATAATATATATTTATTACTCAGCCACTAAGTTTTGGGCTTATTTCTGACCTAGCAAAAGGCACCTAATATGGTAGATGTGTATTCTGTGTGTTTTGTCACTGAAATGGCTCTAGATCTGCAAATTATTACTTTAGAATTTGATTAGTTCCTCCAAAACACTATGCTTACTATGACCTCAGTGCTTCTTATTCTGGTGTGATACCAGAAAGCTGGTTCTCCCCAAGGGTAAATAACTGAGAGAAGTGATAGAAAAACTTAATGATACTCTCCTTATAAACTGTTATAATAACCAGAGAGAAAGGAAACCTCTTAATCACTACTTTCGTATGAACTTTTGGAAAAACAAAACTCCCAAAAACCAACGATGCTCCAGGACAAACTTCAAGTTATTTTTTTTAAATAAATGTTTTATTTAAGTAAAACATACAGAAAAGTGCACAAGTGAACGTCTTGATGACGTATTACAGTGAACACACCTACGAAGCCACCACCCAGACTACAGAAAATGAACACTCCCAGTCTTAGAGAAGTCTCTCTGTTGTCCTGTCATCACTACTCTTCCCTTTCCCCCACAAAACACCATCATCCTGACTTCTAATATCTTTTATTAACGTTGAACTTTATATAAATCATATGGTATGTATTCTTTCATTCTGGTTACTTTTGCTCAATTTATTTGCAGTTTTCATTTAGGATTATAAACGTCTTGCCATTAGCGTATGCTTCATCTGTTATTTTGGATAAACTTCAATGATAGCCACAAACTGTAGGTTCACACCCGAGAGTAGAGAGACATATTTATTTGGGAGGACAAAACGCCTTCTAGTAACTTATTGGAATTTTACTGAATCTGTGTCTTTTGGTTACTGGAAGGCAGAGAGCAGGTGAACTTCTCAGGAATCCAGGCTCTGTCATTTTTTAAGCTGTGTGCCTCTGGTTAAGTTTTCTTCATCGTCCCAGTGTTGCTGGGAGGATTAAATGACATGTAGAGGCACTTTGTACGCTGTAAAAGCCAAAAACCAAACTACCATATTTCTGGTGTTGTTTTGCTCTTGGGGGTCATCTTGGCAGCCTTGGATGATGATAGTGATTCCTGATTCTTCAGAACTCACCGCTTGGATGAAAGCTCCCTCAGGTTAAGGAGGACTATATTGGTGGGGGGTAGACAGAAAGGCCACACTGGGCACGGAGATTTAGAAGACTAGCCACAGGTGTTCTTGGTTCTTGTAGGATCCATCTGGGGTGGCTTCTTGCAGGAGCTGGAATTTCCAGAGTTTGGATATAGGGTTTCCAGAGTTATCCCTACAGTGAGGGGGGCTAGTTTGGAGGGAACATGGTTAGTTTTGTTCAACAAGCAATAGAGAAGCTCATCTTTTTTTTTTTTTTTTTTTTGGTCAGCCGGCTACTAGCAGTCACTACTGGAAAGGTGAAGAAAATGAGGGCTATCGTCCAAGGAACACTGCAGCGTCCCAAGGGAGGCACTTACCAATGATTAGCAAGCTAGAAAAACCCACTGTCCCGCTCAACTTGAAGGAGTGAGGGAGTGCCTTGAGGGTAAAGAACAAGGCGGGATCATTTCAGGCTAGGGTAGCCTTTGGAGAGGAATGGTTGAAAGGGCCTTTGGTAGATGAGTGGTCACTACCTCAGGGCTGGAGAGGACTACGGTCCCGCCGCCTCCCACCCCCCTGCAAAGGGAAGATAACGATGGACGCGCGCGCCCGCACTCCTAACAACCCAGGCTCCGAGGGAGCCACCAGATCCCACGTCCCCCCAGGGCGCCGCACAGAAAAGGAGTCCAGGCTGCCCACTCCCCGGCTCCCACACCCCCGCCTCAGCGCAGGAGAGTGGCGACGGATTTATAACCCACCTCTTTCTCCCAGTTGCCATGGAGACCAGCCCCAAGTCCTTTCATTCCTTCTGGTACCGGGAACATTTCTCCGACGCAGGCGGAACGGCGCGGGGCTCGGCCCTGACGCGCCGGTGGCCGCGCTGGGGGACAGAGTGGTGGTAAAAAAAAAAATGCAGCGCGGAGGGGCTGGCGGTCTCGACGGCGACGGCGGCACCGAGGCGACGGACAAAGGCTAAGGTCAGCCGCGGTTCAAGCCTCCCTCCCTGCCGACGGCCAGACGCCGGGGGGCACAGCGCTGGGCGGGAGGAGGGTGCGGGCCGCGAGAGCCCCGCGCGGCGGGGGCGGGGGCCGCTGAGGCCCGGGCGCGCACCTGTCCACCTGCGCGGGCGGGCGCGCCGGCCCCTCCACCCACATTGGGCGGCGCCGCCATCACTCTCCCCTCAGCAACACCGCCTCTCAGCGGCCCAGCGCGGATCCCCTCCCCCGCCGCTCTCCGCCCCGCCCCGTCCCCGGGAGCCTTTCATTGGACGGAGGCGCGGTCGATCCGCCTCGAGGGAGGGAGACGATTGGGCGCGAGGCCGTCGTGCCGCCCCCGGCCTATGCGGATTGGCTTGCCGCGCGTTGGCGCAACGGAAGAGGCGGCCGGCGGAGGGTGCGCTTCTGCTTGGGCTGGGCTGCCGCGGAGGAGGCGACGAGGGGCTCGGCGCTGGGGGCCTGGCTCGGGCGGCAGCGGTGGCTGCTGCGGATGGGAGCGGGCCGGCTCGGCATGGCCATGGAGCGCCACGGCAGAGCGGCCGACGCCTCCGCCTCGTCGGCGGGGGAGCCGGCGCCCGAAGGGCCTGATGGGCGGCGGCGGGAGCTGCTGCGGCGCCGGGCGAGCAGCGCGTCGGAGCCCCCCGTCGGCGCCTCGGCCTCGGCGGAGGGCGTTCGGCGAAGCCGGCCTGGCTCCTACAGCGGCGCCCCCTCGGTCTCCCGCCAGCGCGTCGAAAGCCTTAGGAAGAAGCGGCAGCGTAAGTGCCCGGCGGGTCGTCCTCGCGACTCGCCCTGCCCCCTTCCGGCCCGGCCGCCGTTTTTCCCGCGCGCCGGTGCGGGGACAGTGCCCCCGCACGGTGGTCCCAGGTTGGTGCAGGGGCTGACAGCCGACTGGAGGCCTTGGGTGCAAGCTCGGGGGGATCGGGGATTCGGGCCTCCCCGCCCCCAGCCCTCGCGCGCATTGGTCCGCGCTCCCGGGCTAGGGAAGTGGAGGGGCTTTACCCAGGACTCTCCCGCCCCTTAGCTCCTGGCTCCTCGGGTAGTCTTTGCCCGCGAGTCACGTGATTTTATCCTTGGGAAGGCTGCTTTTGACTCTTTTCCACCGCCTCCCCTCCCCCTCATTCCTTTGAATCGCCAATGTCTGTCTTCCGTGGGTTTCCAATCCCTTTAATCTGAAGATTTCAGGTTTCCTGGAAAATGATTAACTGGCCCTTGAGTTGCTTGCAGGCCTAAAACTGGATTCCGTATTCTGTGCACTTAAGCTTTGGCTGCTTTTCCTCCCGTGAGAATTCGGGTCATCTCTCGCCAGATGTGTCTGTTTTCTTTGCATTTATTTGCTGATACTCACGATTCAGGACTGTAGCATTCTGGGCATGAAGGCTTTATCTTTTGAGGGAATCTCGCCTTGGCAGTTGCACGTGCTCTTTCCGGAGAATCCATTTCTTCATTTTATTATCAGGCTGCTTTTTCTGCATTGTGATCTAGTCCAGGTATTTCCTTTGCTTTTCAGGTCTTCCTTTCAGGTGCTCTGTCTAGCAGCCTTTGCTACTGTTGAAAGTATCCTCTGTCTTAATACTCTAGTATGAGCTTTATCACATAGTGTCATTTTACATACGGTTAGATTTTTTTTTTCTGTCGTTGCCAAATTTCTCTTTCAGGAAATCAGCTTGTTTTAAATGCAGATTATAAGAGTGAGGGAAAGTGGCAGGATGAGTGTGAGGTCTTTATTGGATAGTCTTCTATCTTAGCCCAACCACCTGGTTGCTTTACTTTTATCTTCTGCGGTTGGATGATTAAATGTTAAATGTAGCCCTGTTTCGCTGTGAAAAATTTGGGAGTCTCAATTATTTTGTCCTTTTCTGTTGGAAGAGGGATTAACTGCTTTCAACCTATATCATTTTTCGAGCCAGTTACCTGGTCTGTTTTTTTATTTGAGAAGCAATCTGATTTTTAAGCAATGTACAATATTCCTTAATGGTTTTGTATTACATTGTTAGAAATGGATGTAAATTCCAGAGACTTAGCAAATAAGAATCCCAGCCGTGCAGCCAACTCTTTTTGGCCATTGGCCATAAGGATTCTTTTTTTTTTTTTTTTAAGATTTTATTTATTTATTCATGAGAGACACACACACACACAGAGGGGCAGAGACACAGGCAGAGTGAGAAACAGACTCCATGCTGGGAGCCTGATGTGGGACTCGATCCCGGGACTCCAGGATCACGCCCTGGACAGAAGGCAGGTGCTAAACCGCTGAGCCACCCAGGGATCCCCGGCCATAAGGATTCTAAATGAGTATTGTATTTTGGGTGTTTGCAGTGTTCAGGTACTCTTAAAAATTTTTGCACTCCAGGATCGCGCCCCGGGCCAAAGGCAGGCGCCAAACCGCTGAGCCACCCAGTGAGTCCCACGTTGGGCTCCTGACATGGGGCCTGCTTCTCCCCCTTCCTGTGTCTCTGCCTCTCTCTGTCTATAATAAATAAATCTTAAAAAAAATAAATTCAGGGGTAGCACTCCTCAAAAAAAAATTTTTTTTTTTTGCACTCTTCTGAGAGCTTTAATGACTCATTAGTACTCATAACTCTGTGGTAGGTGGTAGTATTTCATTTTACAGATGAAAAAACTCTGGCACATTTGCCTCTTGTAAAATGGCTTGTGAGAGGTGGAATAGAGAAGTCCAGCTTCATACATCTTCTTAACCACTGTGCTTTATTAAGTTGTTCATATTCTGTTAGCTGTTTCTTCATTGCTCTAAATCCAAGCATAATCTTCATCTTTTGTATTCAAGGTTTACCTGGTGGTGAAAATTTCTAGCTACTGTGGAAGTGCTTCCAAATTTTGAACATAAAAATGACCTTGGAAGTTAAAAATGAAGATTCCGTGGGTCCAACTTTTTTTTAAAAATCAGAATCTGGAGAGAGTTCTAAGAAGCTGCGTTTTAAAAGTCGTATTTTGTAGGTACAGGTGGCTCAGACAGCTCTGGAAAACTCTGGTTTAGACTATAATGGGGAATGGGGTAGCATATAAGGTGATTTTGAGATGTCTTTTAAGGAACGAAGACAAATACGTTGTAGGACTTATTTTTTGTTTTTATGTCTGATATTTGCCATGGTTCCCTTTACTGCTTTCTGTGATAAATCATGAAAGCTATCTCTCAGGTAATGAGACCTGCCAAAGAAATAAACAAAGTATTGTTCTTCCATTTGTTTTTTCTTTTACTACTCAGGGATGCACCTGTTAGATGGAGAGGCATTCTGTTGATTGCTGAATCCTCCAAGAATGGTTTTCAACTTTGAGAAAATTCAATAAAGACTAAATCTCTGATTTTATCTTTGGGAAAGTTGGGTATAGGGTGGTGCCACCATTCTTTTGAGATTAGCAAGCCTGGTTCTGATGTCCTTACAATACTTGTCTAAAGGGAGGAGACTAGTCGTCATTTGAAACTAGAAGGAGCTACTCATTTTATTTTAGGAATTCTTGTGGGCCCTGGTTGCAGTCCTGTTTGCTACACATGTTCCCTAGAGCAGTGTGATTCTCAAACCTGTTCTCATCCTGGACTTACACAGGCATTAGGGAGGCTAGGCTTGTCTGTGTCTAAGAAGTTCTTTGGAAGTTTTAGATTAGGTGGACTGTCTCATAGGATTGAGAGAAATACCAAGTAAAGAATGATTTAACATGATGGAAACAAAGATGCTAATGATAGCTATATAGTGCTTACTTGTTTGTGTTAGATACTGCTGTATATTTTATAGACATATCATTCAAGTCTCACAGCTATCCTGTGTGGTAGGTATTTTTTTATCCTGGGTTTCCAGATGAAGAAACAATGTTAGTGAAATTTGTCCTTTGTCCAAGGGCATAATAGTGAGTTGATAATGGAGCTGTCTTTTGATTCTAGATGTCTGACTTCAGACCAGTGTACTTGACTCTTCCCATTTTTGAGTGGGGGAAGGTACATGCAGTGTAACGCAGAGCAGTTCTCGCATGGAATCACTCAGAAGCTTAAAAAAAAACCTTCAGGTCTGCAAAAGAGTCTAAACATCTGTTTAACCTTTAAAATTTTATTGAGGCATAGTTACATACAGCAAAATGTGCAATTTTGACAAATGTGTACAGGCATGTAACAAGAGAACATGTATTTTAATTGAGGGTCCCACATGTGCAGCAGATGTGCAGGAGGTGTGGGAACCTGCGATGAGAGTGCCTTGTGGGTCGGGGCATGAGCTGGATCTTTGCAGGTGACTCTCAAGCATGTTGTAGCACGCCAGAGAGATCTTTGGGACATACTGCTTTTGGACTCATACCAGTCATGGAGTATCCTTAACCGCCATTGATCTAGAAAATAAAGCTTTTGTTTGTAGCTTGACGATACTAGCCTGGCAAATGGACTGGTTATCCTTGGCTTTTGGGGAGCATCAGTATTGGCAGGATGGAATTGGTGCTGGGGCCCTGGGAGACTGCCCCTTATTAGGTACAGTGTTTCATCTTCAGCTGGGGAATTAGGAAAGGCTGCCTGTTAGGAGCTCAGGAAAAAAGATTTCTGTTGCTTTACAGCCTGTTTTTGAGAGACAGAATGGGAGAGGATGTTTTTTAACCTCTTTATCAACTTTAAATCTAAATGAAATCAAAGTAACTTGGCCCTTCATTCTGATGTACAACAAATGTGAAGCATTAAGCAGGGCCTAAAAATAGTCCAATTATGCAGCTGTGTAAAATGGTACGGTATGTTATTTTAGGGGCTATATGTATGAATCATGCATTTAGGCAATATGTTTGTTCTGTGTTGGTATCCCTGCCCTCTTTTTATCTACGGGGTATTGTATGCAAGAAGTGATGTATACTATTAAAAATCTTTTGCTTAAACACGTGTTAAAAGGAGAGAGAAGGAATACAATAGACTGTAGGCTGTTAGAAAAGAATAGTTATTTTGACTGGTCATTTAAAAGGACAGTGATGTTTATTGGGCTTTAAATTTATAACCTAGTGAGCATTTTTCAGGTTCATATCATGGGGTATCTTTATTTTTAGGCACTGTTCTTTGTCATTGTATTATGTTCTTTATCAGTTTATGTCAGTAAGACTACTGTGTGAAGACACCTTTTCTAAATAATGGCTTGAAGTTTTCTTTCTAAAAATGGAAGCCATCTTTAGTTTTTAGTTTCTAAGTAGTTTATTAGGTTTTGTGTGTTTATATTTCCTGAATGTAGAATTTATTATTGAGTCTGCTGGTTTGATAATATATAATATTTTATAAGGATCTAGTCACCAAGTTAAAACTATTTTGGGAATAAGAATAATTATTATTAAAGTATGTCTTTTAATGTGGGGCCAAGGATTGCTGCATAGACCAGCCTTGAGGTTTGGGTTTGCAATATCTTAACCAGTTGTGGTCTGGTAAAGATGTAGTTGTAATGTTGGAAAATTGAACACACTTTTATAAACCATTTATTTTCCATTGGGAGGCATTTCAATTGTTGAGAACCATTATGAGACAGACATGATGCTACAGATGGTTTTACGTAAAACCTGTGATGGAGAGTAAATTCTTTCTAGAAATGTGTCCTAAGTCAAGTATGGATTGTCTAGATTGAGTACCATGAGGCCTTAGATCAGGAAATAGGCTAAGGGTTGCAAATGCACTGAAATTAATGGTATGACTCACTAATTAGAAGTGATAAATAGGTGTTCTGTTGGTGAGATAGGAAGAATGTGATGATATAGCAAAAGTGCCTTTTTCCATGACTTTTCCCACCAGAAGCACAGTGTTTTGAACAAGTATTGGAAAGCTTATTACAGTGTTCATTATATTATAATATCTGGGGCACTCTTGCTGACAGTGATAGGAATCTAAACCCCTTTGGACAGGCTGAATGTTGAGAAATAATTTTGTGGCCCGACACAATTCTCTCAGCCATTATCAAAGAACCTGTGTTTAATGGACCTCCCATGTTTCTCAGTGTTTCTCCATTCTTGGATATGTAAATGGTTTGATGAGTGCACAGAAAAATCCTGAAGTGGTTAATGGCTATAATAAGCATATGAATTGAGTTTTGGTTAAGACTTTTTTTTTTTTTTTTTTTTTTTTAAGATTTTACTTATTCTTGAGAGACACAGAGAGAGAGTGAGGGAGAGAGAGAGAGAGGCGGGCAGAGACCTAGGCAGGGGGAGAAGCAGGATCCATGCAGGCAGCCTGATGTGGGACTTGATCCCGGGACTCCAGAGTCCTGCCCTGAGCCAAAGGCAAACGCTCAACTGCTGAGCCATCCAGGCATCCCTCATTATTTTTCTTATTTTTCTTTATATATATTGTCGATCCTGCTAATTATTTAAGTATGTGATTTTTACTCAACTGCTTTTTATTTTTATTTATATGTGTTCTGTCCTCTTAGGTTTGTATAAGGTACTTGTGGAAAGAGGCTTTTTAGCAAGTCTAAGATTGAGTCCCACCTCTGCCTTTTCTTGACTGTGACGTTGAGCTCTTTTGCACTTCTATCTTCTTATTTTGCTTTTTTTGGAGGGGGGTGAAGGGGGAGAGGGAGAGAGAGAATCTTAAGCAGGCTCCACACCCCATGCGGAGCTGGACGCAGTACTCAATCCCAGGACCCTGAGATCATGACCTGAGCCAAAATCAAGAGTTGGTTGCTTAACCGACTGAGCCACCCAGATGCCCCTACAGTTTCATTTCTTATTCTGTAAAGTGGGATGATTATAGTAATTGCCTTATATGGTTGTTGCAAACATTAAATAAGCTAATGTAGTCAAATGTCTAATATAGTGCTTGGCTGTTAATAGATGATCATTTAAAATATAATAGCCATATGTTAATGTTTCAGTTTCTTAAAGAAATGGGAGTAAAGCTTAATTTAGAGTCTTCCATTGGTCTTAGATATGTCCAAACCTTCAGGTTTCAACCCTGTTGATGTGATATGTTTGTTGGTGGAGTGCTGTGTCTTTGGTAAACACAAGGTTGGCAGTTGATGGTCAAAGAATGGTGCTGCAGATAGAAAAACAGGAATCAAATTTCCTTGCTGCCATTATATTCAGCGCTCTTGTGTTCTTGAGTGAAGAAACTTTTCTTGTAAGTGCCAAGGACAGACTTTTCATGATTTGTGCCAGGCTGGGTTAGGCCTGTCCATAGAATTTTTGTAGGTGTAAAAAAAGATTGAGGACTATCCCTGGGACTGATGTGGAATGGCTGCTGGGGGCAGTCAATCACAGTGTTCTCTTTAGAATTGCATTGACATTGTTAGACTAATTTGACATTAGTCAAGAGAATTGACATTTTAGTAATACTCAATGCTTTCTCCTGGAACAATGTACATCTTTACACTGCTATGATTTTCAGTACACTATTTTAATAGTGATTGTACATATTTAGTTTTAAGATTTATTTCTAGGTTTTGTTATATGTGGCATTTTCCATGTCATTTTCTTGTTGGGTTTTGCTTATTATATAGGAAAAGCAATTGGTATTTGTATATTTCTTTATCCACATACTAAAAATTTTTTTATTGTTACTTTATTTTTTAAAGATTTTATTTATTCATGAGAGATAGAGAGTGAGAGAGAGGCAGAGACACAGGCAGAGGGAGAAGCAGGCTCCATGTAGGGAGCCGGATGTGGGACTCAATCCTGGGTCTCCAGGATCACACCCTGGGCTGAAGGTGGCACTAAACCACTGAGCCACTGGGGCTGCCCTGTTCTGTTATTTTAATTGATACTCTTAATTTTAATTTTTTGGACTCTGTTGAGGTAATTTCTAATGTGAAAACCATCTTTTGGGGATGCCTGGGTGGCTCATTGGTTGAGCCTCTGCCTTTGGCTCAGGGCATGATCCCGGAATCTGGGATTGAGTACCGCATCAGGCTCCCTGCAAGGATCCTGCTTCTCCCTCTGCCTGTATCTCTGCCTCTCTGTGTGTGTCTCTCATGAATGAATAAATAAATCTTAAAAAAAAAAAAAAAGAAAAGAAAGAAAAAAACATCATTTGTGTACTGAGAAAGATCTCTATTGACCATGATGTATTACTCCTCCTGCATAACTGGATTCTGCTGTTTAATAATTTATTTTTATTTATGTATTTTTTTAAAAGATTTTATTTATTTATTGATGAGAGACACAGAGAGAGGCAGAGACACAAGCAGAGGGAGAAGCAGGCTCCATGCAGGGAGCCCGATGCGGGACTTGATCCTAGGTCTCCATGATTACACCCTGGGCCGGAGGCAGGCGCCAAACTGCTGAGTCACCCAGGGGTCCCCCTGTTTAATAATTTAATACAATTTGTTGTGAGATATTTTTTTTTTCTAGTTTTGATATGAGGTTAGAATGACTTACGAATCTTTTTAGATTTTTCTGTGCTCTAGAAGCTCTTAAAAGTTTGCCTGGAAACCATTAGGACCTGGTGCTTTTTTTGTTCTTGTTTAGGTGGTGGATCTTTGACATCTTTTAAAAATTTCTCAGTGCTTTTGTTTTTTGATTATTATTTTTTTAAAATTTTTATTTATTTATGATAGTCACACAGAGAGAAAGAGAGAGAGAGGCAGAGAGAGAAGCAGGCTCCATGCACTGGGAGCCTGACATGGGACTCGATCCCAGGTCTCCAGGATCACGCCCTGGGCCAAAGGCAGGCGCTAAACCGCTGCGCCACCCAGGGATCCCTGTTTTTTGATTAAAAAAACATTTATTTGAGAGTGAGGGATCAAGAGAGAGCACAAAAGCAGGGGAGAGGGAAAGGGAGAAGCAGACTCCCTGCTGAGCTGGGACTTGGGTCTCCATCCTAGGATGCTGGGATCATGACCTGAGCTGAAGGCAGATACTTAACCAACCGACTGAGCCACCCAGGTGCCCCATGGGTATATACTCTTTTAACTTTGAATTTATTTATTTTAATTTTTTATTATTTTTTTTTAAGGAAAAGCTCTATCTTCTTTCTTGGATACCAGAAATTTGTCTGTTTTAATGGCTTTTTAAAATCTTGATTTTATTGATCAGCTCTACTGTGGCTTTGTTCATGAGGTGATGGTCTTTTCTCTTTTCTTTTCTTTTCTTTTCTTTTCTTTTCTTTTCTTTTCTTTTCTTTTCTTTTCTTTTCTTTTCTTTTCGATAGTCACACACACACACACACACACACAGAGAGGCAGAGGCACAGGCAGAGGGAGAAGCAGGCTCCAAGCACCAGGAGCCCGACGTGGGATTCGATCCCGGGTCTCCAGGATCGCGCCCTGGGCCAAAGGCAGGCGCCAAACCGCTGCGCCACCCAGGGATCCCTGATGGTGTTTTCTGATTTCATTTACATCTTGCTTTTATTTTTAATAATGCCCTTCTGCTTGGGGCACTTGGGTGGTGCAGTTGATTGCCCAACTCTTGGTTTCAGCTACCGTTGTGATCTCAGGCTTATGAGATGGAGCCCTGCATCAGGCTCTGTGCTCAGCACAGAGTCTGCTTGAGATTCTCTCTCCCTTTTTCCTCTGCCCTTCCCACTCGTGTGCATGCTCACTACTCTCAAAGAAATCTTTTTTTTTTTAATAAATATTTTATTTATTTATTCATGAGAGACACAGAGAAAGAGAGAGGCAGAGACACAGGCAGAGGGAGAAGCAGGCTCCATGCAGGGAGCCCGATGTGGGACTTGATTCGGGGACAGGATCATGCCCTGGGCTGTAGGCAGGCGCTAAACTGCTGAGCTAGCCACTTGGGCTGCCCTGTTTTTGTTTTTGAACTGATTTTTTTTCCATAGTTGTTTGAAGGTCATATGTTCATTTTTTTTTTTCTTCTGGAGTTACCTGTAAATTTTGATGCATTTAAACCATCACTTCTTTCTTTTTATTTAGAATTAATCAGAATCTGTGTCTTCTTTCCTCCATCAAGACAGAACCTGCAGTTTGCTTCACTTCCCTCTCCTTTCTCTTCCTTCTTCAACTTCCTGTGTTGAAATCATGTATTTTATTTTAGTCCAGATTGCTGACTTTTTTGAAAGTCACATGTATTGCTGCTTCCTTTGCTTATCATTGTTTCTTAAAGCTCATACCTTTTGGATTCTTTGTAATATTGGAATGCATTTACTAATTAGAGAAGGTTTTTGACTAGTAAACATTGAGCTCTTTCATGTGTGAAAATTTCTTTTGAGGAAGCTTGGGTGGCTCAGCAGTTGAGCACCTGCCTTTTGCCCAGGGCTGGATCTTGGAGTCCTGGGATCAGATTGAGTCCCACATCGGGCTCCCCGCTTGGAGCCTGCTTCTCCCTCTGCCTCTGCCTCTCTCTCTCTCTCTCTCTCTCTCTCTCATAAGTAAATTAAATAAATAAATAAATCCATTTTTTTTTTTTTAAGATTGATTATTTATGATAGAGAGAGAGAGAGAGAGAGAAGCAGAGACTGGCAGAGGGAGAAGCAGGCTCCATGCTGGGAGCCCGATGTGGGACTTGATCCCGGGACTCCAGGATTGCGCCCTGGGCTAAAGGTAGGCGCCAAACCGCTGAGCCACCCAGGGATCCCCTAAATAAATAAATCTTAAAAATAAATTTCTTTTGCATTCCTCCGTGAAAGCTGATTTTGCTGGATATGTTTCAAAATCTTTTTCCTTTTAACCTTGAAGCCAGTGCTCCAATGTCTTCTAGCATCTGTGTTGGTGATGAAAAATCTAATTCCGCCTTTATGTGATTTGTGTATCTTTGAAGTAATTCAGTTTTTTTCTTTGGAAGTTTTTAGGATTTCTTTATTTCTTTCAAAAAATTTTTTTTAAAAAGGATTTTATTCAATTTTTTGAGAGAGAGCAAGAGAATGAGCAGAGGAGGGTCAGACGGAGAGGGACAAGCCGACTCCCCTGGGGAGCCTGACAAGGGGTTCGACCTGGAGATCATGACCTGACCTGAGCTGGAAGGCAGCTGGCAGCCAGCAGCTGCTTAACCGCTTAACTAGCTCAGCTACACAGGCGTCCCTAATTTCATGACTTTTTCAATAGCATGTCCTGTCTTGTCCTTTCTCCGTAAATTCCTCTTAACACTTAGTGAACTTGAAGATTTATGTCTTTACTCCCTTGTCTCCCCCAGGAAATTTCTGGGACTCAGAGAAGGTATATACCGGACTTCCTGTTCTGTGTTTCTTTTTTCTTTTTTTTTTTTGTATTTCTATATATATTTACCTTTCCTTTATATTTGAGAGGCATTTTGGGAGAATTTCTTGCTTTTGTTTTCCATTTATTTTTTTCTGTGCTCATTTTGCTGTTAAATATATCTGTTGAGTTTTATTTTGGAAATAGATTTGTTCCTTTTTTTTCTCTTTTATAAAACTCTTTATTGAGGTATAATTTACACACAAGCAGCTGTACCCATTTAAAGTGTACAGTTCCATACATTTTGACAGATTGTATACACCCGTGAAGCTTTCCCCTCAGATCTTTCCAACAGTCAAGATTTGGGCACTGCAGTGTTTTCTGTACCTGTACAGTCCCTCCCTCCCTTCCTCCCCTAGCCAAGATCTACTTCCTATCAAATGCAGAAATGATTGCTTTGTGTTTCCTAGAGTTTCATGTAAAATCAGTCATATGGTGTGTATCCTTTTGTGCAAGGCTTCTTTTACTTAGCCTTAGTTTTTGTGACTCATCTGTTAAGTATATAGTAATTTGTCCTTTTTCTTTTCTTTTCTTTTTTCTTTTTTTGCTTTGGAAAACTTCACTCCCCTCCCCCCAACTGAGAAGTTAACATTGATACAGTTCACAGATTTTACTTAGATTTCATCAGTTTTACATAAACTCTTTTGTGTATGCATATTTAGTTCTGTATAATTTTATCACATGTAGATTTTTGCAGTCACAGCCACAGGTGACCAACATTTCTTAATTTCTGATTTTTCCTTGTGGTAGCTTACTCATTTTTCATGGATCAGATCTCATTTTATCTCTGAAGATATTCATGATTATTTTTAAGTCTACTGTTTGTTCCTGCAATTTTTTCTTCAGATGTTTAGTTTCTCATTTTTGTGTTATAGATTTCCCTTTTGGTGATCCTAATTTGTAAAGTGATCATCTCTGTTTTGAGGATTGCTGTTGTCAGTAGATGCAATGTCTCTTTACCTGTCTCTCAGGATGGATTGTACGGATATATGGCTAGATATAGGGGCTCCTCATTTCTTCTGAGTGATAGTAGCTACTTGGGTGCCATTCTGAGTTTTTGGCTTAAGTGCCTGTGTTTATTGAAGACTTTGCCTGGCGGGGTGGGGGTGGGGTGCAAAGAGCAGGGAGGGTGGAGATGGGGAAGTGGTTGGTCTGTCTAGTTGTGCCAGATGCATTCCCCACCAGATCACCCATGACCACAGAGCCTGCCCCTGTTTCCCTATGGCAGCCACCCCTATATACATGTTGGTGGAGCACCCCTATGCGTTCTGAATGTTCATAGCTGCTCCCAATTTTTATAGCCTTCCTCTTTTGATGGTTCTGGACAGTTACTGCCTCTATCAACTTAGTTCTGCTGATTGTATCATTTCTTGTTTCGCAGAACTATTTTGGAAAATAGTATATCAGTAAAGCTCTATCTTTAGAATTTCTATGGTCTAAGCTGGGAGCCAAGGCATGCATGTCTGTGCAGTCCACCTTGATCTGATCTCCCGAAGCCATTTTTTGGGAAGGATTTTTTGGGAACACCTATAACTCTGAAACGCCTATCCCATTGAAACCTTTTATTTTGGGGACATCAAGTTTCAAGAGACAAATTGACCATTGGAGCTTACGTGTTACATGGGAATTTCCTCTACCCCAGTTTGCTTATTACACTGGAGCTCTGGGACACCTGGGTGGCTCAGTGGTTGGGCGCCTGCGTTTGGCTCAGGTCGTGATCCTGGGATCCAGGATTGAATCCCACATTGGGCTCCCTGCGAGGAGCCTGCTTCTCCCTCTGCCTGTGTCTCTGCCTCTCTCTCTCAGTCTGTGTCTCATGAATAAATAAATAAATCTTAAAAAAAATTAAAAAAATAAACTGGAGCTCTGAAAAGTTTTAACATTTCTTCTTTAAGCCAAGGGAAAGGATGTAGATTTTCATTCTCAATCCCCCTCCCCCAGAGTTGAGGTTCATAGGTAGTCATTTTGTTATTTTTAAATATTTCATAGTTTAGTTTAGGCTTATTTGTACAAGAGGGTTGATTGGTGCAATATTCTGATTTTTTTTTTTTCCTGATCGTTGTGGTTTTTTTTTTTTAAAGATGTGCTTCCAAATCAGAATCCTATTTCTTTTCCCAAATCCCTTTTTATATTTATAGTCCGTGGAAACCTCAAGGTATGAATAACTTGCTAATCTAGTACATTTATGTTTAGTTTTCAGAAAATTCTTTTTTTTTTTTTTCTCCATTTAGTTTTTCCATGGTTTGGCTTGGATATTGGTGGAACCCTGGTCAAGCTGGTTTATTTTGAACCCAAAGACATCACTGCTGAAGAAGAGGAGGAAGAGGTGGAAAGTCTTAAAAGCATTCGGAAGTACCTGACCTCCAATGTGGCTTATGGGTCCACAGGTATTCGGGATGTGCACCTGGAACTGAAGGACCTGACTCTGTGTGGACGCAAGGGCAATCTGCACTTTATACGCTTTCCCACTCATGACATGCCTGCTTTTATTCAGATGGGCAGAGATAAAAACTTCTCAAGTCTCCACACTGTCTTTTGTGCCACTGGAGGTGGAGCGTACAAATTTGAGCAGGATTTTCTCACAGTATGTATTTTGCAGCTTATATACAGTTTATGGTAATCTGATTTTTTTTAAAAAAAGATTTACCTATTTATTTGAAAGAGCAAGTGTGTGTATGAGCATGTGCAGGGGAGGGGCAGAGGGAGAAAGGAGAAGAGAATCTTTAAGCAGACTCCCTGCTGAGCATGGAGGCTGACATGGGGCTTGATCCAACAACCTGTGACCCATGAGATCATGATCCAAGTGAAAACCAAGAGCCGGGTGCTCAACCAACTGAGCCACCCAGGCATAATCTGATTGTTAAAAATAATACCAATAGCAAGTGGTGGAATCATTTCTGTTTCTAATGGAACTTGAATTTTCTTATGTCAGATTAAGATTAGCTAGAGGGGGGATCCCTGGGTGGCGCAGCGGTTTGGTACCTGCCTTTGGCCCAGGGCGCGATCCTGGAGACCCGGGATCGAATCCCACATCGGGCTCCCGGTGCATGGAGCCTGCTTCTCCCTCTGCCTGTGTCTCTGCCTCTCTCTCTCTCTCTCTCTGACTATCATAAATAAATAAAAATTAAAAAAAAAAAAAAAAGATTAGCTAGAGGAGTGGTAGCCAGGGGTTAGCCATCTAGAGCTTGTTGTGGAGTTTATTTTTTGCCTGATTCAGCTAAGTTGAGAATCAGCAGCAGTGAAAGCATAGCATTTTGTTCTTCCAATGTGGAAAAGTAGCAAAGCTTTGATAAGCAGACCAAAGAACTACTTAATGAGGAACATGTCATTCAGTCTTGAATGATGAGGGCACCTGGCTGGTCAGTTGGGAGAATGTGCGACTCTTGATCCTGGGGTTATGAGTTTGAGCCCCATCCCATGTTGGGTGTAGAGATCACTATTAAAAAAAAAAAAGTCTTCAACAATGACATTGAAAGATAATTTGGGGGCGGTTGGCTTGCTCAATCGGTGGAACATGTGACTCTTGATCTCAGGGTCATGAATTCAAGCTCCCCTTTAGGTGTGGAGCCTACTTAAAAAGATAATTAAAAAATTAAAAAAAATAATTTTTACAATGTCATTTCATGTCAAAATTGTTTCCAGTCTTGTCTATTATATAATTTCTCCTGTCTCCCTCAATTGTTTCTTGGCAGGTTTACTATTAAAAAAAAAAACCCAAAGAACTCTGGTCCACAGCAGTGGCATTTTGGTCTTAGGGCTTGTTGGAAATAGTTAACAGAGGAGCCTCCTCTCCAGATGCCTTCTGATGCGTATTGTGCTCTTGTCATAGGAGTCTCTGAATCATGTGTGGACCCTGGGGATGCCAGTGGGTATCTGATTTTTTCATTCAGTGAACACTGTGCAAGGTCTTAAGGCTATGTCCTTTGAGGTGGATGTGGGGGTAGGGTTGGTGGGAGAGTAGACCAATGGGTTGGCCAAGACCTGGACCTTCAGGGTTCATTATAGATTGAAAATATCTTCAGTGACCATGTTTTTAATGCCACTAATGAGAATGTGATTCCAGAGGTTCTGCCTTTGCCTCTGTCATTCTTTCCTTTTTTTTTTCTGTGTGTCATCGTATGGTTTGTGACTTTGTCCTCTTTCTTGGTCTTCTGTCTCCTGTCTTTCTCTTATCAGTGACCATAATACAGAATTGACATGAATTTCTTTTTAACAAGTTTCTATATTCTCTGCTTGAATTTCTTTTGGTGGTTGGTTTTCAGTGGTTTCTCTTCCACCCCTGAGTTTTGGGAAGTGTAGCTGGAGGAGAAATGGTTCCCTCCTTTGTGGAAGCCTCATAGTGGGCCCTGGATCCTTTTTTTTTTTAATCTCATTTTTTAGATTGATTGATTGATTGATTGATTTATGATAGACACAGAGAGAGAGAGAGAAAGAGAGACAAAGACACAGGAGGAGGGAGAAGCAGGCTCCATGCAGGGAGCCTGATGTGGGACTCGATCCCGGGACTCCAGGATCATGCCCTGGGCTGAAGGCAGGCGCTAAATCGCTGAGCCACCCAGGCTGCCATGGGCCCTGGATCCTAATGGAGATGCCCTTTATGCCCTTTGGAACATATTTGCAAACCATTCAGCTGTTCCCAGAGGTTCAGCATTGTGTGGTAATTCAAGGGGAGGGTGCAAAGTGGATTTTAGACCTGGGGAATTTGTTCTGAGGCTGCAGGAGTTTCCCTTGTATATGCACCATTTTTGTCCTTGAAAAATCGTAGGAAAGTGAAATGCCCATCGAATGCTATTTGTGTATTAGGAGTGACTAGTGTTTAGTAAACCACAGTGAAATATTTTTTAAAATATTGAGTTTACCCTGTTGCTTTTTTAATGTGAATCATTTCCTAGCATACTTGGGTGTGCTTGTTGATGTAGCTCATACATTATCAGTACCTTGTGTTGGTGAAATCAGCTGTGTATTCAGTCATCTGTTTCATTTAGAGATGGGGATTCATTAGGAATTAGGACATTTCAGGATGACAGGGATTAGAGGAAGGAAAAGGAGGAAATTACAGGAAGACAAAGGAGACCAACTACTTGGGCTCCAGTAGACTACCAGTGAAAAGTGATGAAATGAAAAGCTAGAAATGGAAATGCTGGCACTTGAGATTCATGTGTCAGGAGGCCGGTTTTGAATTCATGACAGCAGGGAGGGCATGAGCACGTATAGTAGGAATGGTGGTGAACACTCCAGGAGCTTGGGTTTGGTCAGAGGAGTGATTTAATATTCTCACTTAGGGATTAATTAAGGATTAAGATGAAGGTATTTGTTAACTTCCCTCTCTGCTGTGGAGCTGAAGAAATTGACGAGTAGAATTAAAGGGGGGAAATATGCAGGGCTAGACCTGATTGTAAACAGAAATAGGTGCCTTAAGTGGGTTGAAGCAGTTTTACCTTTGTCATGTGTATGGAGCATTTGTGCTCGTATTCTGTCACGTGGGTTGGAAGTCCAGGGAGTGACGTGGGGGTGTTCTTTATGCTGTCTCTCCAGAGTCACCATTGTTAGAACTTTATATGTCTAGTTTTCTTTGCATGGCTGTGTTTGACACATACACTTGTGTATAAACTTGGCTTTAAAAACAGGCAGGTGGGGATCCCTAGGTGGCTCAGTGGTTTAGCGCCTGCCTTTGGCCCAGGGCGCGATCCTGGAGTCCCGGGATCGAGTCCCATGTCGGGCTCCCGGCATGGAGCTTGCTTCTCCCTCCTCCTGTGTCTCTGCTTCTTTCTCTCTCTCTCTCTCTCTCTCTCTCTCTCTCTCTATGTCTATCATAAATAAATAAATAAATCTTAAAAATAAAACAAAAACAGGCAGGTATCATCCTTATGAAATGTTTCTCAACTTGTTTTTTTGATAACATGTCTTGGGATTCTTTCCACTTCATTCTTAATTGATTGAAGATCCTCTTCACTCTAATTGCTTTACAGTGCTCCCTAATATGAAGAATAATCATTCTTTTATTTAAATGGGATTAAGTTGATAACAGTTTTAAATTTTTATACTGCTAAGATCTTTTCATCCTTCAGGGGCTGTAATTGGTTTAGATAGTAAAAAAATCTTGTCTTCCATTTGGACACTTTTCAGCCCTTTGATGTCTGTTTGATAATAATAAAGTGGGGCCTACTTTGGTACTGCTCCATAACCTTGAAGATGATGGTCTTTCGGAAGGCAGATATCAGAGTCCTTGTGGTTCCTGCTGTGTGTCACCAGGTGTTTGAGTCACTTGAATTTCTTGGAGTCGGCTTTCTTACAGGGCTGTGATCTCCCCTGTGCTCCTGACTCAACGTTCCTTGTGAGACCTCTCTTTCTCTGCTTGGGTTTGGGCATGCGTCTCTGCTGCTGTGGTGGTTTGCGGGGGGGGGGGGGTAGGGGGTGGGCGGGGGGGGGGTGGATTTGGGTCTGTCTGGTCAGTCCATCCTGATGTTTGTTGTCTCCAGGTCTGTTCTGTGAATTGTGTTATAAATCCCCATCTGTGAGCACTTCTGTGGTTTATTTAATGTGGAGGGATCTCTTATTAAGCAGTTTCTATTTGTTTGGCTTGTTAAAAAGTCTGAATACATTTTTATTTCATTACAGATAGGTGACCTTCAGCTTTGCAAACTTGATGAACTAGATTGTTTAGTAAAAGGAATTTTATACATTGACTCTGTTGGATTCAATGGACGGTCACAGTGCTATTACTTTGAAAACCCTGCTGATGCTGAAAAATGTCAGAAGTTACCATTTGATTTGAAAAATCCATACCCTCTGCTTCTGGTGAACATTGGCTCTGGGGTTAGCATTTTAGCAGTATATTCCAAAGATAATTACAAGCGGGTCACGGGTACCAGGTAGGTCTTTTATGTAAAGGTTATTGTTTGTTTATTCTTGATATCATAATGGGTTACAAGTGAATTTTCAGGTATTATGTATCCATATGCTTTTAAGAATCTGTTAAAGTTAAGTCAAAATTTTTTTTCTGGGATTATGCAAGCAAATGCAGTTTCTCTTTGAAAATTTTCACATCATGACCTACTTTTAAAAAATCTGTATTGCTTAGGATTTCATTATTATAGTTCCATAAAATATCTCATTGACAGACTCCTTGAGCCCAAAGTCCCTGTCCTCAGTCAGTGTATTGTGTGCACACATTGTAAAGTTGCCAAAGCTACTAGGTAGCATTTATAAGAAGTCGAGGCAAGACCCAGCTTTGAAACTGGCCTAGACTTTATACATACAGGTACACATGTGCACACGTATCCCGCCCATCCACGGGATGGTCTGAGATCTAGAAGGTGAGGTACTCAGCAACAGATAAATAATTGGGCAAGCTGAAAGGGGAAGAGAAGTGGCAGAAAAGTGGCAGGCAAAAAAGAATATGTTGCAGTTTAAGGATTAGGAATCACTTGAAGCAAAACAAGGAGCTGGGGATTGGGATAGACCAGTTTTTTTTTTTTTTTTTTTTTTTTTTTTTTTTTTTAACAGGTGTGAATTAAAAAATGAGATGAGTAATTTTGGGGGAGAAAATGCATTAAGGGAGGAATTCTTTGTGAAGTGGGGGGCTGATAAGCCAGGGTGACCAGGGCTTTGGAGAGACGAAGGGAGGTGCTAGCATGGCCTGGGTATGGTGGGTGGACCTGCTTCCGAAGCTGCTCACACTCAGCAGATGCTCAGACTGCACTGGGGACGTGGGTGGGGACGTGGGCAGAGATGTGGGCCCTGTGTTTTGCTATTTCGTTTGTTGGCTCACGTGAATATGTAACCTCAAGGTATGTGACAGGCAACAACTTGTTTTTTATCTTTCCACAGACTTGCCTGCCAGTGGCATCTGCGCGATTAGGTTGGGACAAGAGTGGGTTGATGTATGAACGTGGTTTTGGGCTCATAAGTACTACCTTCCTGTTCTTATTTTTAAAATGTTAAAATACTGTGTTGTTTGTTTTTAATCAGTCTTGGAGGAGGAACTTTTTTTGGTCTCTGCTGTCTTCTTACTGGCTGTACCACTTTTGAAGAAGCTCTTGAAATGGCATCTCGTGGAGATAGCACCAAAGTGGATAAACTAGTTCGAGACATTTATGGAGGGGACTATGAGAGGTTTGGACTGCCGGGCTGGGCTGTGGCATCAAGGTAAGGGGGTGGGGGTGTGTGTTCTAAGAAAGACAGGAATAAGATACTAAATATTGGGTGTATCTTTTTTCTTTTAAACAGCGTTTATTGAGCTATAGTTTACATACTCTACAGTCACCTGTGTAAAGTGTAAAATTTAGTGGTTTCTAGTATATTTACCAAATTGTGCGGTCATCACCATAATCTAATTTCAGAACATTTTCATCATCCCAGAAAGAAACCTTCTGTCCATTACCTGTCACTCCACATTTCCCCACCTCAGTCCTTGGTAAACATTAATATATTTTCTGTCTTTATAGATTTGCCTATTCTGGACACTTCATATAAATTGTGTCCTATAATACGCGATTTTTGTGACTGGCTTCTTTCCACTTAGCATGTTTTCAGGGTTTACCTATATGGTGGCATGAATCAGTGCTTTGAATCTCTGGGTGAATTTTAGGATCACCTTGTCAGTGGTTGCAAAAAAGGCAGCTGGGATTTTGATAGGGTTGTACTGAATTTGTAGCTTACGTTGGGGAGTTATTGCCATCTTAACCTTATCAAGTCTTCTGATCTAAGATAAAGTGTTTTTCCATTTATTTAGAATTTTGCTTTTTTTTTCACTGATGTTTTATAGCTGTGATTTTCAGTGCAGTTGTTATACTACTTTTGTTAAATATATTTCTAAGTATTTTATTCTCTTTGATGCCATTGTAAATAAAATGGTTTTTAATTTTTAAATTACTTCTTAAGATTTAAAAAATTCATTTGAGAGAGATAAGCAAGGGGTGGGCAGAGGGAGAAGCAGACTCTCTGTTGAGGAGGGAGCCTGACCAGAGGCTTGATGGATCCCAGCACCCTGAGATCATGACCTGAGCCAAAGGCATCAGATGCTCAACTGACTGAGCCACCCAGATGCCCCAGGAACTGTTTTTTAAATTTCATTTCTAGATTATTTAGAAAAAGAGTTGTTTTCTTTGTATTGAAATGTGATTTTTAATTATAGAAAAGGAGCATACATAGCATGCTTGTGGACTAATTCCAGGGACTTTGTAAATGCTGTCGATGTTATGTTCTGATTTTTGGCATTTGCATATGGTTCACTTTGGTTTCTGATTGGGTTTGTGTTCTGCTCACAGTTATTAATGTAGCAATTCTGCTGGTAAAGTACTTTGAAGTACTTTATCTTCCAGGGAAATCTGAAATTCTTAGGGAGTTTATTCTGGTACTTTACTGTCTGCTTTTGTATTGCTCTGATGAAGCTGTTTTCCAGAGCAAATGTGACCATTCAGCTAAGCAAGATGGCTGTGCATTTGGGAATGAATTGCTAATTCCTGGAAGTGTCCCTGACTGCAGAAGGAGCCATGGTGCCTTAGTGTGGATCTGATCAGATCCTAACTAGATGTGCAAAGATCTGTTAACAAAGCTAGATTTTATTGGAATCTGTGAGGGAAAAGCATTTGCTTATTCACAACACGGGAGGGCTTTTGCATTACTCTTTGAGCAGATGCTCTGTTATTTTGTAATAAAAAGTTTGAAGATTTGAACAATGTAGCCCTAGAAGTCACATTTATCTTAGTAGAGTTAACATTCAAGTTCTGTTGGGCTGTGTTGCCTTTGGTTCAGCAGGTGGATATATATATATATTTTTCCCTTCACAGCTTTGGAAACATGATGAGCAAGGAGAAGCGAGAGGCAGTCAGTAAAGAGGACCTCGCCAGAGCAACGTTGATCACCATCACCAACAACATTGGCTCAATAGCAAGAATGTGTGCCCTTAATGAAGTAAGGGGACATGGATTTCTTTAGATGCTCTGAGGAAAATGCAGAACTTACTAAGCGGGCCTCACCTTGTGTACAACGTCTGTCTTATCCGGACAGTGCCTAAGTGTAGTTGTATGGGGTGGAGTTGTTTCATTGGCGAAGTTAAAGCTCTTCAAATGTAGACTAAACTTCACTGATTTTTTTTTTTTTCTCAGTGAAGATAAATATTGCCACTGTCTAGAAGTAAAAGTACATCTTTTGAGGAGAAAGGAAGGTAGGAAGGCAGTCAGAACTTCGGGTGAAGGGGACTGTGGGTAGCGGTGATGGCTAGCCATGTCAGATTGAGGTCCCATGCTCCACATAGAGCCCTGGAGTCCCTGGGAAGGCACCTGGAGGAAGTCGCTGAAGCTGGAGAAGACTGGGCAGCCGAGGAGTGCCCATCCACCGCCGCAGAGCTGTCTTTGTGCTTTCAGCTTCTTTACAGTGCTGCCTTGTAGCATTCAGGTCAAGCAGCATTGTACAGGGCTATGAAAGAACCGAGAATGGCCTTCCCTGGGGGGTCCAGAGGTGCAGCTTTACAGCTTGTCCTTATTTACACAATTTTGTTCAAAATACTCTGTTTGATTATGTAGGCATGTGGTTTAAGGAGGCTTTGAAAGGTACAAAAGGATTGTCTCATTTTTTAATTAAAAAGATAACTGTATCAGCATTAAGTAATTAAAAGCATTCTTCATTTGAATATGTTAAAGTTACTGTTTCCTTTATTGCATGTTCCTTTTCCTGTACTTATATATTCTAAGATCTGTTAGTTGTGTGGGTGTACATACCATTTTATATTTTTTACTTACTTAAAATTTCACTGCTGTATATTTGATTTGTTTTTGTATCATCATTCACATAGAGCTGGGCATTTGGTTGCTTGCCAGTGATCGCTCTGCAGGAAGGCATTTTTAAGTGTGAAGCTTTTCTTTGGTTGAATTTTATTCCTGATAAGGAACTTATAACTCTGGAGTGAGATGAGATTCTCTAAAGAATATGACCATACTTAAGAGTTTTGGTAGGTATTGCCAAGGCACTTTGCACAAGGGCTGTACTAATTCAGATCTCTTCAGCACTGAATGAGTGGATCAGTTACCACAACTGGGCTCATTGTTGGGGTGAAATTTCAGTTAGTTGTTCTGCTAACTTTTAATAGGTTTAAGATGCTCCTTTTTTGGATTACTGGTGAGATCGAATTTTTTCCCGTTGTATTTCTTGTACAATTTGCATATTTTTGTCACTTTCCTTCTTTGAATTGGGGTCTTTTTTTATTTTATTTTTTTACTTTTCTGTATAAAACAATAGCAGTTATTTGTCATATTTAATACAAATGGTTTTCCTAATTTGTTTTCTCTTGTGACATTTTCTGGCATGGTTTGAAGTGGGTCCAGAGTTGTCTGGGTTCAAATTTAAGTAGCCTTGGACTAAATGGATTAAAAGTAAATACTTTTTTATTTTTTGCTCAGCAAATTGCTGCTGAAGACCATGCACATAGTGCTCTGTTTTGGGGTAGCTTTTACAAGAGAACAGAAGTTAAGATGAAAACTAATTGCCTTTTTTTGATGTGCTCAGAACATTAACCAGGTGGTATTTGTTGGAAATTTCTTGAGAATTAATACGATCGCCATGCGACTTTTGGCATATGCTTTGGATTATTGGTCCAAGGGGCAGTTGAAAGCACTTTTTTCGGAACACGAGGTAAGCAGACTTACTTCTTGGGATATGTTACTAACGTGCAGGGCATGCAGTTCCCCCTGTTTTGGAACTTGAAGTAAACGTGAACTAGACTTCAGTTTTTTTGTTTTTGTTTTTGTTTTTTGTAAAAGTATGATATAGGGTTTAACCTTGATTGTAATACTCAAAAGCTATTTTTTACCTGATTTAATGCAAGGGAAATTTTTGGTTTATTTAATTGTGAGCTTCAGCAGTTTCAAAGAAAGCTTGAGGAACACCTATATCTTAAATGTTATGTTCTTTTCTGAACTCTCTTTATATTTTTTCCCATTATGCTTATTTTGTAAATGCATTTACTCTGGGTTCTGCTTTTTTCATTTTGATGTCAGTTTTTGTGTATTGATAGAGTTCCTGTGCCACTTACTTAAAATGCATGTTCTAAAAACAAACAAAAATATATTCCAAGGTTAGAACCACACTTAACACCTAGACCAGCTAGAAATGACAAAATGGAAGAGAATCATTGAATCACTGAACCTGGTATCATCTGTGGAAAGGTGCCCTTCTGTTTTTCCAGCTCGGGTGAAAAAACAGAACCCTAGCTGGGGCGCGGGACCTTTCTTCCGTCCCCTTGGCGGTGGGGCTGTGGAATGGTTTCTTTCCAGTGTTGTTGGATTTTAAATAGTGTTACCATGAAGTCTTCAGAATTGTTCATGCACGTTCACTTTACCAGTAGTTACGTGAACTGACAATAAGGTCTGAAGTGCCATGGGCAGTCACGGTGGCGCAGTGGTTTGGCGCCGCCTGCAGCCTGGGGTGTGATCCTGGGGACCTGGGGACCTGCATGGAGCCTGCTTCTCCCTCTGCCTCTCTCTCTGTCTCTATGAATAAATAAATAAAATCTTAAAAAAAAAAAAAAAGATCTGAACTGCCACCAAGGTTGCTTTTCCCTATAAAATTGCTCTTTTTCCTTTTTAAGTGGCTTCAGTTCAGAGTTAAAATTCAAAGTGCACAAATACCCCTTTTCAAAAGCTTCATGTTGAGTCATCTAATTTTTAACTGTGTTTTATTAAAGTTTTTAATTGAATGAATCTGACACGTAGCATTGTGTAAGTTGAAAGGGTATGTGTTACTGTGACGCACTACGTGCCGCCACACGTGCAGCTCAGCCTGAGATCAGTGCGCTGCTGCTGTGGGGGTGCTGGGCATCAGGTCTCTCCAGCTTCTTTACCACTTGTGAGTTTGTACCCTTAAACATTTCTTTACTTTTAATGTTATTAATAAATTGGTACCAAATTATCATTAAGTTGTGTATACCTTTTATATGTATCTTTTTGTGATCTTTGATCTTTTATTTTGCTTTACATTAGAATAAAAAGAAACTCTCTTAAATCTCACATCATAGTAGAACTTTCCTCCTCCATTTCTACCTCTTGAAAACCGTTTGGTAGGTGGAACGTGGATTCATTTCTTAGGTTAACTTGTCTTTTTTAAAATCTTCACACCATAAGTTTGAACACCTTCTGGAACCTCGGTTTGACGTGTTATCTTCCTTCCTGCCTGCTGACTTCATTTTCCTCCCTGGCTCTGACACAGCCCTGCTGCCTCTCCTCCCGTGGTGTCCAGGCCTTGGACTCTGGTGTCGACTACTGTGCTAAGGGAAAACGTTGATATTTTAGGCTCTCTGCATCTTGAGGTCTTGAGAACTGTTCGCACACTGAAGTCAGTTTAACTACTGTGAGAGCTTTGTCTGGGTTCCTGTCAGCCTTCTGTACTGTTCTCAGCTTAGCATTTGGCAGCTTGTAATAGCTGACTAGCTTCTGCTTCGTGCTGGGTCCTGGTCTTCAGGGGAGCTCATTATAATGGTTAACTTCATCTTTTGTTGTTGTAAAATAGAAGCTACAGAAAGCCACTGAAAGGGATGCCTGGGTGGCTCAGTGGTTGAGCATCTGCCTTCGGCTCAGGGCATGATGGAGTCCCAGCATTGGGCTCCCTGCAGGGAGCCTGCCTCTCCCTCTGTTTGTCTCTGCCTCTTTCTCTCTCTCTCTGTGTCTCTTGTGAATAAATAAATAAAATCTTTATATATATATATATAGAAAAAGCAAGCCACTGAAAACAAAGCCGTGAGTCTGTCCTCTGGTGGTGGTGGGGTTCCTCATCGTCCCTTCCTCCTGCTCGGCCAGGTGGCCTGTGGGGTTGTGGGCCGACTCTCATTACACATGATTTGTGGCTGCCTGTTTTTAAGCCAGGAAACAGGGAGAGGAGAGGCTTCAGCTTCAGCTGTTCTTGTGTTTGGCCACAAGTTTCTTGGAGTAGCTTTCTTTGGGAAACTGGACTGGTTTCTTTGTTGCTTCTGATATTTAGCCTCTTAGCTCATCCTTCTCAGTCTGCCAGCAGGCCTTTCAGGATCTTCCTTCCCACTTTCCTTTTTCAGTCCTTTCTCTCTTCCTGAAAGTGCTTGGCTGTCTGATCATCCATTGGAGACCTTGATGGATTCTGGACCATCAGAGGATTAATCTCTGCTCTGATTCCTGCCATCCTGCCCTTTCTGCCAGCGTGGGTTTTATCTCATATTTTGTTACATTCAGTTCTTTTTCTTTCTATTTCTGGGTTTTAATGTCTTGGTTCTTGATTGTATTTGACTTTGAGTCTTTCTGGCGATGGTCCAGCCTTGTCCTCCTCCAGCCATGCCTCCACTCTCCCTGCTGTCTCCTCTGTTGTTCTGCAGATGGTGCTTCCCATCTGTGCCCCCCACCAAGTGTCGCATCAGGGCACTCTTGTCCATGCCTCCACTGCCTGTTCCTGCCAGTGCTGCCCTGCCCATGGTCTTGTTCCAGATCCAGACATCCAGTTACTTCCTGGGTGTGGCTGTTAGGCCACCTGGGGCCCTTCGGCCTTGCCCAGGCCAGATGGAACCCCTTCTTGTTCACTGCATCTCTTGCTCCCGTGTCCTCGTTTGTTCTCAGGGGCACTGTCACTGGATGCATGGGAGAGACCTAAACCTCCCTGCTGCCTTCTTCCCTGTCTTTAGGCAGGTCTTGAATCCACCTCCCCCTCTTCGCGGTCTCCCTTACATCCCCAGCCCTGTCAGTCCCCCTCCCCCACAGTTACCAGCACACCCCCACCACCCCAGCTCTTCTGCTCTGCTGCACTTCATGTCCCATCCTCCCTTCAGTCCTTAGTTGTCTGGAAATGCACCAGGCCTCTGCAGCTTCTCCCATCCTATTCCTGCAGGAGACCGCTCAGTTGGCGCTCACAGAGGTAATGGGGCCAGTGCGGGCCCCAGAGCTGCAGCCCCCACCATGGGCCTTGGTCTTACAGGCTGGCATGCCAGGGTGTCCTGTACATCCAGTCTTCCTCCCCAACCTGGGAGCTCCTCAGAGCTGCTCTGCTCCCAGGCTGGCCTTGGGCTCAGCAAAATGGGTGCTCAAGGAACCGGTGTCAGGAATTAAGGGCACTGTTGGCTTTAATACTAGTAATCATATTTATGGTAATATAAGTAAGTCAAAGGAAAATTGCTCTCATTTTTGGTGTACTTTTTTTCCAGGGTTATTTTGGAGCCGTTGGAGCACTCCTTGAGCTGTTGAAGATCCCCTGATCGTTACCCGGGGAGGGGTTCCTGGAACATTCCACAATGGGATCTGTGAACTTTTGTTTTTTAAGAGACTTATTCAATTTTGTGATTGTGTACTACCCGAATCAAAGCAAGAAAAGACAAGTGTATTTTTCTAAGTCATGAAGATAAATCCTTAAAAATTCAGCCTAAACTAGTAACCAGTAAGGAAAGATACAAAAAAAGTGGACCATGTCTGTGGCAGTGAGGATCTGCTGTGTTGAAGTTGCTCTTCAGTATAGCTTTGTTACACCTGCCACGTATTTGTGAAATTCAGTGCCCTTACTGGAGCCACTTCAGGGGTGGGCTGTTCTGTGTTCAGCTGACTGCGGTTTTGTGTCCTGTCGAACTTGCTAGATGTAAGGCAGGCACTACATGTTGTAATCTAATCACAATGTTAATATGGCCTTGGAGATCATCATCTGTGCATTAACTCTGGTGTGCTATTTAATAGCCTTTGTGTGAACATACTGAAAAACATGTTTTATTTCAAGGTTCTGTGAACTTGATTGGGCAGAGTAATTCTGTATTTGAAACTTTGGCAATTAAGCAACTTTTGGAAAGGCAGTTCCAGGTTCCTCTCCACACTGCACATCCTGGGGAGGTCTGTTTGGAAAGATGGGGCTTCGTCTACCCTAGGCAGAATTTCCTGGGGGACAGTGGGGGGGTGGGTGGGGTGGAGGTCATTTTGTCAGAAGTGAGTGTAAGCTAGTAGAAAAAGCACACCTGGAGACTAAACCAGACAAAAGGGGCCACTTGAAATGCCGTCTTTTCAGGGAACCAGGGAGAATTTGTTTTTTTCAGGCTGGTAGAAAGTGAGGAATTGAAGTCCATTGATTCACTTGTAGGGGGTAGGGCGAAGACTTGCTCCTTCCCCTCCCACTTGGGGTCTGTATTTGCCAGAAACTGCCAGGCAGGCTGGCTTGGTAGGGCTGCACGAGGGCTGCACATGCAGGCTCGAAAGGCCGCTTGAGGAGAGTCAGGTTTTAAGATGATCTTGGTAGAGATTGACTTGGAATGTTTTCTTTCTGCTGTGCAGAATAATTTAAAAAAACCTTCCCCTTGGAGATAGAGCAACGTTTGAGTTTTCTGTGTATTTTTGTGCCTGCATCGCTGTTGAAGGTAACAAAGGGTCTATATAAAGCACCCTTTGAACTAGAAAGAAGCCTCAAGGCTCTACAGCCTCTTTGTGCCTGGGGGAGGGAGATCTGGAGGGACGTTCCAAGGGTCAGAAGGGAAGGGTCCAGGGCCTAGGGCCACCCAAGGGCCAGGCCTGGTCGCTAAGGGAGGCGGGTTGGATCCCTTGGTACCTCCTGTGTTGGCCACGTGGGGGCAGCAGAGGCATGTGGCACCTGTGGGCAGCAGCTTCCCACGGGCGCCCCTTCACGTACTTGGGCATCTGTGGGTTGTTGGTGCTGCCAGCCTGGCACAGGCAGCAGAACTGGGGGTCCCTGGGGGGATGGGACTTGTGGCCTCCGGGTGGTGATTGGCTTCTCTGCTGCTGCCACTCCTGTGGGGCTTGGGGTCCTCAGCCGGAGGCCCCTCTAATCCTGTCCCTCAGCCCTCAGATGCTTGCTTGGAAGCCCCACATTGTGCGCAGCCTCCAAAGAGAGTGTCACTGCCTACTCGCTGATGCAGAGAAGGTAGTGGAGGGAGGGAGGGAGCCCGCTTCCTAGGAGCCCTGGCCCCCGCACCTCGCACCTCGGGCTGTGCTCACGAGGCTGTGAGCAGCCAGAGCTTCACGCGGCTGGCCTCCCTGTAGCCTGTGTTAACCCCGAGGTCACACAGCTCGGGCAGGCGAGGTCACACAGCTCGGGCAGGCGGAGCCCGTCTCCTGCACAGCGCTGACCTTCCTTCCACTTCGGCGCACCCACCCTTCCTGCCCCTGAGAAGCTGCCTCCCTGACTTCGCCGCATTCTGTGCTCAGCCGCCTCCTGTGTGCCCAGTGAGTGGCCTCTAAGCCTTCCGTGCCCTCGGTTCTCACACAGCGGCCCCGCTCGCGGTTCCCTCTGCCTCCTGGGCCGCTGCTGCCTGTGCTGTGCTGGCAGCTGCTCCTCAGAGGACACAGGCGCAGTGGCGGGCCTCCCCAAGCAGTCGACCTCCCCAAGCAGTTGTCCAGGTGGTGGCCCCTCCCAGCCCTTGCCTCTGAGCTGTGGCCCCAGGCAGGGACTGCCTTCCCCTCCACCACTGAGTGTTCCCAAGGCCATCTCTGTACATTTTCTTCCCTGAGCCTGATCCCAGTTTACTGCCACTTCACTACGTCTGGCTTGTGAGATGCTCGTAAACAAACTCCTCTCTCCAGGCACCACTGCCCCTTCCAGCAGTGCTCCTCCCAGTCTGCCCTTGAGGTAGTCCGAGGGTCCCCTTTCATGTGTGAGGGGCGGCCTGAACCAAGACTGGGGCAAGAGACGGCGCAGAGGGCTGAGTGCTGGGATGTGGGGATTGGCTAGGATGAGGGAGTCTGGGAGGGCACCCAGGCTTGGATCGGGAGGCTTGGTTTTGGACCATGATTCTGATACAGAAAGGCAGCTGGATATTTGGAATTCGAGATTTTAGACCTGAGAATGATGTGTATCTAGATGGGACTCTAGTGAGCATGAAGGTAGAGTGAGAGTAACAGTTACAAGATGGGCAGAGAAGGAAAAGGCTGCAGAGAAAGTGGTCCGAGAAGGGGCTGGCAGGGTGGAGAAGAGTTGTTCTCCAGGCACCTGCATCCAGAGGGGGTTTAAGAAGTGGCCCAGATTTGTGGCAGGGCCAGGGATGGCCTTGAGGGGAGCGCTTTCCCCCAGGCTACTAGGTCAAAGCTGACCTGCAGGGACCCTAGTGAGGGGTGGTGAGGGGCAATGGCAGTTGCCACAGGATGGCTTTGGTCCAAGAGGTGTTTTCTAATACCAGAATACTTGGTATTTGCGAGCCTGAGCTATAGCTAGAGGGGGAACATGTGGGCTAGTCCACCACCTCAACCCCCTCGCGCACTGAGGTCCATATTGGTTATAGCACTAGTGTGTCCAGCCATATCTGCAGTGCTGAAGCCAGGGTGGCAGGTAGGCCCTTGACCTCTTTCTCCCTCACTGTGACCTGGTGCTCTACTCACCCTTGACCCCGCAACCCCACCCCATGGGAGGTGCAGGCCACAAACTCTTTCATCACAATCCTGTGTTGTTGGTGACCAGCTCACTTTGATCAGAGCCCTTCACCTTGACTTTCCAACTCTTGCTAAACAGGCTTAAGTGGGGTGTAGTGACCTCAGGCCCCTCGGAGTTGAAGGGTACATACTCAAAAGTATTTTCAAAACCTGCTTTTTATTTACATTTAAGTCAATTACATGCATGTTTTGTTTTTAAAACAAGAGTAATTAGCAAAAAATGCATTAAAATTTTAAAATAGCAATTAAATATACAAAAATATAGCTTACAAAAAACTGCGAATGTTTAAAAATATTCTGCTGCAGAATTCTTAGTGTACAAACACGTCTATGAAACCTGAGGCTCAGCATTTCATAAACCTTTTTTTTTTTTTGAGGGAATTATACAATAATATCTAGTGAATAAAACCCAGTAGGCTAAACTAGAGGACTTAAACTACCCCCCTTGCTGGCAATGATGTCATAGAAACGCAGAGAGGACAGTTATCAGGAACACTTTGGAAGACCAGGCCCTCACCAGGAGGGACTTCCTAACACTGGCCCCACCTGCTCTAGCAGGGTCTGGGAGGGGAGGGGCACATGGAAGGCCCAGGTGCAGCTGGCCCTAGACACAGGTCCACCAGGCTTGTCCTGGCACAGCGAGCAGAGGGGAGCTTCAGCAGACTACAGACAGGTCCCTTGACACCGGTGGGGACCACATGCTAGGTCCATGTCCCTGGAGCAGGATGGGTGTCCTCCCTGACCCGAGAGCTGCAAAGTGAGTGCTGGATTAGTTAGCCAAGGGTGCAATGCTTGGTTTAAAAGTGGAACTATTTGCATCTTGCAACAAGTTGGGCTATAAAGGTGAACACTGAACAAGCCCCTTTATTTCTATTTTTCTCCTAATATTCCCACTCAAATGGAAGCACATTCCATGGCTTGTGGGATCTTTCATTCGTTTTATCTACTAAAAACCACTTCCAGTTTTCAACTGCAGATTTCACCAGAATTTAGACCTGTTCATCTCTTAAGTTCGTAACAGCTAATGTGGAAGACCGTTGAACCTAGGACGAGATACTCAAGTAACAGAAGGGTGGCATTTCACATAAACTTCCTTTCAAGTTTCAGATTAGGGCCCACGTTGCACTTTTAATCCTAGGGAAGGCAGGATGCCAGGGACGTAGGCAAGGACCAAAAGGCAGGAGTCCTGCCCCTTCTCACAGGAATACTTGGAGGAAGCAGCTTTATCTCCTGCAGGGGCAAAAATGGACTTTTTTTTTTCCCTTGAAAGAAGATATGACTGGTGGAGTCATTTCTATTGTCAAATGGAGAAAATTCTATGGGAAGCATTTTGTGCATATAGAGTGGGGAGGGAAAGGTAGCAGAACCATGACCTCAAATATGGACACTGAAGTGTGTTGATCTATGGCTAATTTTGAGGAGACCATCCACCTACCTGCTTAGCATCATCTGAGACATCTTTCCCCCCTACCCCCAAAAACAAGGTTGCATCAGGCTTCAGTTGCTGCTGTTCCTCAAAATGCTGCCTCAAAAACACAGGAGCTGGCCTAAGAAATGGCAGTTGGAGCTGGACATCACCTCCTCAGGGTTTGGCAGGGGTGGCAGGGAGCAGCTTGTCCAGGCTCCTGCAAAGGCTGCTGGACCTGAACCAGAGGCCTGCACTGCTGCTCTCAGCAATGGAGCAGAGCCTACTCTTGAGTGTCCTGTCACAAACCAGAAAGCCAGTCTGGAAACTGGTTGTGCTCACATATTATCCGAGCATGTGTGTGGTAAGGGCCAGGGAGGGATTGATGTTTCTGCTTTGTATGGAAACTAGAATTCCAGTATCTGCTGCAATCAATAAAAAATAATGCCTTATTCAAAAAGGAATGTGATTGCAAAAACATTCCCCAGTTATGGGCTTTTTATAAATACTCCGTCTTCTGGGATGGCTCTTCGCCCATTAACAGGAATGGTCCTTGGATATACTGGTCTGGTACCACATGAGTTTAAAAAAAAGTTATGTACACACAAGCACATGTGTGTATTCACCGGTATATGCACAAGTGGTCACTGGAAGGATGTACATGGAACAAACTAAAAGTATTCGAAGGGTGATAAAGTTGGGCTTGCCAGGTCAGGGATGCAAGGAAGACTATGATTTGTGAACTATGTGAAGGGATTACTTATTTGAAAACTTAAGGAATAGCATTCAGGGAGCACTATGGGCAACGGTTCACGGAGGTGACTAGGGAAGATCTCAAGAGGAAAAGGAAGGGAGTCAGGCAAACCCAGACCCTGGGGGAGCACGTGTCCATCAGGAGGCTCCTGCTGAGGTTCTGTTGCCACCCGAACTACTGAGGAGCCCCATGTGACCTGCTTGATGTTGCCTATAGTAAGGAGCTTTCACAACCCCAGGCCTACTGCCCACCAGGCTTGGGACACGGCTGGTCCTCACAAGAACCTGCGAAGATGCTATTAAAATTCTTAGGTGTGGATAAGGAAACTAGCTTTGAGAGGCTAACTTACATAAAGACAAATAGCTGGTGGATGGCTTGGGGTGATTCAAATCACTCTGAGCACTTTTTCTGTCTAGAGCTCTGGGGATACCTCCCCGTGTTCATTTTGTAATTCTCAGACTTACAGAAAATTACTACAGTTGTTCAGAGTAGCTTAGAGCAGGACCAGGCCATGGAGGTGACAGGCTTTGAAGTAGGGCTGTGGAAAGGGACAAACCCTTCCTCTAATGGGCCCAAGGGACTTGGCACTGGGGAAAAGGATCTTCATTTGTTAAGACATATCATGAACAAGCTATCTGGCAAAGATAGGATGTACCCTGTATTCCTCACCGCAGACTTCCCCATGGGCCATCTGCTCCCATCTGGCCATTTCTGTCTTGTCCTGTTCCCTACCTTGGTGGGCACAAGCTACAAGGACCTTACTGGCTGGCCAAGGACAGGCCCAACCAAATCACACTGTGGCAAAGAGAAGTGGCAGAAGACAGTATTTTAGGCCTACTTATTCAGGAATCAAGTCAGGCTGGTTTTGTTCCCTGTTTCTGAAGCCAGCTGAGTTCATCTGTACCCCTAGCAATAACTAGGTAATGATGCAGCCACCCATGGAGTTCAGTTGGGGCTGAGTTAGGTTCTTTTAACCCACAGCACACAAGTAATATCCAATCTTTGAGCTGCTTAAGACACATTAAGAGAAAGTAGAAAAACTGCCATGTCACCAGCCAGTGGCCCAAGAGCACAGCAGAATCCCCATGTGTCTACAGTTAACAAAAGGTCACCAACAAAAGACCGATGCGGCTAGGGTGCCTCACTGTGTTAGCCTGTGTCAAGAATACGAAGGGGTCCTTAATTCATTCTTAAAAAAAAAAAAAAATGTCCAGATGGAGATTTAAATTTGGCCAAAGAAAGCTGTGTTTTAATCAGAATAAAAGGAAGATGTAAATTAAGCACTGGCCATTGGCAGTTTTGGCAGTGCAGAGTCCTGGAGGAGGACCCAATGTGGGGCGTGAGTGCATCAGGTTGTGTTCCTAAGAGTCGCATGAACTACTGTGAGTGGCACTAGCCATGCTGCAGTGAGACACAGAGCCCAGAAAGGACAGTGAGTAGGAGCAGAGGAACACTGACCACTCCTCACCCAGCCCCACCCTGACGGAAGAGCTGCATTTAAAAAGCCCTCTGTTTATGGTGTCATGTTAATGGCACCTCAGGGGGGTTGGTGCCCAGTGGAGAGTGCACAGCATTCTCGGCTTTTCTCAAACGGCCAGCCGGAACTACGCACTATGTCGACTTTGGCTTCCTGGGATACAGGGAAACAAACTCCTCATACCTCCCTACACATTCAGGGACTTGTGGGGCGGTCTCCTCATACTGATGCACAGGAATAGAAAAAGGCTGCAACCAATCGGTAATAATCCTGCTGAAGCTGTGAGCTGAAATCATTTGCAGATTAAAGCACAAGAATTCCTCCTTTGAGGGGAGAAATTCTCTTTACTGTTTGAACCCCATAACGACAAGGTGAGATTTGTCCCAGGGCCATTCCATGGGAAATGGTGTTGGCCACTAATGAGGCTACTCCAGAAGCAGGCTTATTTCTCACATTGGTCACTGGAAACCTTTCACTGTAAACTGGGTGCTTTGCAGAATTCAACTCCATCATGCTACCAACACAGAACCCAGAAATGGTGAAGGTAGCACACGAAAGGTTCTCTTCAAGGATGCCCAACAGGCTAAGGCTTTTATATAAAGATACCCACACTTCCTTTGCCCTGTTTAAGCAGCAGCCAGTTGGTGTGCCATGAATAGGTCACACGGAGGAAACCGCCAATGCTGACCAACTGGATTTGTAATTTTCCAAGCTGGATTCTGCCCAGCACTTTCCTAGGCTTGTGGGGATTTTCCTCCTCCTCTGACCCCAGGCACCTGAGCCAAGGACAGGTTCCCTCTCCCATTCTAAGATGGATTCCAGGAAAAATCCCTGGAGACATGCTGTGAATAGAATAGCAAAGCTTCTTCCATCCTCTCTCCATACCATGCAGACCACATTTCCAATGAGACATTCCCACTCACCCCTGGGGCATGGAGCAGAGGCAAAGCTGTTGACTAGGAGTCCACCCTTGACAGGTGGAGGTAGAAAGCAGGGCTGTGGAAAAGAACGTTCTAGCTGACCTAAAGCCACTTCCGATAGCTAATTTGTACAGTATTCATGAATCCAAATAGATGGGAGTCATTTCTAGAAACATTGGACAGAAAGCCAAAGAGCAGCATGTGTTTGTTTCTCTCCTATAAAGACACTTTCAATTACTCCTCTCCAAGTCTGAATAGTGAGGCACACACCAGCGGGTGAACCCTGCAGGAGCTTCCTGACACTATTTACAATTTCAAGGGGATCCCTGGTTTCAGAATTACATAAGGATCTTATTTCAGATGCTTTAAATTGTTAGAAAGTCACGACAGGCATTTTCTCTTAAGTAGAAACAGGGTAAGAGGGAAGAAAACAGGGAAGGAGGGGGCGAGGCAAGGGGGTCAGCATCCTCCCATCTCAGCAGGGCTGGGAAGACTAGTCATTCTCAGGAAGGAGCTCCCTTTGGGAGCCCTCTGAGGGGCTCACAGCAGCTCCTTACCAAGGCAGTGGGCTGAGACTAGCAGCTGCTCTGGAACCACGCTGTGTACATGGGGGCATGGGTGGCACTCTGAGGTCCCCTGGGTCACAGGAACAGCATGGGCTCAGAGGCCCAACCCTGCCTGGCTGGGGCTCCTCATGGGCAGCTTGGCCGGGGCTCACTGGGGAGTCGGGGGTAAATAAGAGGAAATGGCTTCTGACCAGGCCTTTCTGAGCACATCTAATGTTCTTAGATGGTTTGATAAGCAAGTGTTGTGAACTTGAGGGAAAAGGGGTGGCGAGGGGCACTGCTGCTCTGGTAACCAAAGCCCTTGGGTTCCAAGATGACCTTATCAAAGGAACATAATGTGAAAAGCCTTGTTGGCACTGCCTCACCAATTACTGGCAACCAGTCGTGCTTCAGCTGAGGTAACTGCTGGTTTTACTTGGCTCAGGGCCTGCCAGGAGGGTCTGCTGCTGCAAAGGCATGCATGGTCTGCATAGAAGCTCATCTGTCCACAAGGTGGGGGTGGGGGTGGCTTTAAAGACCTGCTCTCAGTTCCCTTCTCTAACAGTTCTGTTTATCTTCCCTTCTGCTTGATAAAGATTCACCTTGATACGGAGATAAGTATCTGGGAGACAGAGTAATGGTGTCAGCAAGAGACCCTCGTGAAATTTCTTGAACATAACCTGAAGGCTCATTCATCATCTGCTCCTCTTCTCTTGGCATGGGGTAGTGTCAGCGTGCTTTGGTTGTCACAAGACCCAGAAGTCTGGGTTCCCAGCTTAGCTGGCCCGAGTTCTTCATGAGGCAAGGAAGTGGCAGCTGGTGCCCCAGGTAGAGCAGCCAACAGAGACCGCTTGTGTTCCTCCTGACTCCACATGGACATCGGATCCCGCAGCAGTTTGATCCTTGGGGGAGCTATACAATGTTCTCTGCCCCAGGCAGGGGCCCCTGTGGTGGTCCACGGTCCTGCTTACTGTGCAGCTGGGCCAGCTGCAGAACTGGCATGTTGCACAGTGGACACACCTTCCGAACCTCCAGCCACTTAATAAGGCACCTGCAGGGCAAGACAACACAGGAGGAAGATGTGAGGCCCATGCTTATGGTGCCCCCTGCCTACATGCCTCATGGGTTGAACACCTCTGTCCCTTATTGCTGGGGGCCATGTGAACACCCAGGTCCCAAGCAGCTCCACCAGCAGGCAGACCAGAGCCTCTAGTCTTCCAAAAGGTGATACTAAGAAACCGCAGTCAGTGTGCAATATCCTCAAATTATCCACAACTTTTTAAAGAATGAATTATACTGAGGAGGATGGTGGGAAGTAGAAAAAATAACTTTTTAATAGAAATAAAAACAAAATTGTGAAAGAAGAGGGAATATTAATATGTCTGCATGGGAGATGGTCTTACGCTATTTGTATTCATAACTTTATCTTGATTTAAAATAATGATGGTTTTGATTAAAATAAGTTTTTAGTAATAGAAACTTTTGTTGGAAAGTTCCAGTTAAGTAGCTCTTTCTAGCCTGGGCTCTAAGGAGGTGTGGGCTTATCTGGCCCTGTGCCCAAAGTCCTGCCTGGTGGTCATGTTCCACCACCCCGATCCCTCATGTCACATGTACAATTGCACACCCCTCACCCTATAGAGTAGTTCAGCTTTCTGCATTATAGATCAATCATGAAGCTGTCAAGCTTGCCTGGCACTGCCCCAAGCCCACATGTTGCTTGATGTGCCTCAAACTGAGGTTTCTTTATTTTATTTTTATTTTTTAAAAAGGATTTTATTTATTTATGAGAGACACAGAGAGAGGGAGAGTGGCAGAGACAGAGGCAGAGGGAGAAGCAGGCTCCATGCAGGGAGACCGATGTAAGACTTATCCTGGGACCCCAGGATCATGCCCCGGGCTGAAGGCATGCGCCAAACCGCTGAGCCACCCAGGCGTCCCAACTGAGGTCCCTTTAAAAAATTCCACACCAATACTCACTTTCTGTGGAAGGCATGCTTACATGGACAAATGCCCAACTCATCTCGAGGCTTGAAGTCTTCTAGACACACTGCACAGAGCTGAAAGACATATTCACAGATAAGATAAAGTGTCTGTTAGGTACTTTCGCAGGCCCCAAAGTAAAGTGCAGATCCCTGAGGCCAGCCATTTGAAGGGACTTACAAGGTCCCATAACTCCTTAAGTGAAAGAAACAGGCTCGAATGGGCCAGGTCTTTTGAAGAAGAGTCTTCTGCTCTTCCTGTCATAGGTCTTCAAGATGATGGACAGACAGAAGAAGATAGCAAAAGGCAGCTTCCTCTACTTTGGTGTGTCAGAAGACTCTGACTTAGGTTTATACTCAGTAGATAGCCTGAACATAATGCAATTTTCCTGTGGTGGGTGAGGGGCTGACTTTCCCAAGGAGTGCTTTACCTGTTTAGCAGCACAGCCCCTGAGGGGGACAGCTAATGCTCTGGGACTCTCCTTTGGTTTTTCACCAAAGGTAGAAACTATAAACCATGACACAGCCTGTAGAAACATGCTTTTTATAGTTCCTGGGGCCCCTTGCATGGCCCTGTCCTGTCAGTGTCGTCATCATATATAAAGTTATTCAATTGGGGCGTCTGGGTGGCTCAGTCAGTTAAGCTGGCTGTCTTGGCTCAGATCATGATTCCAGGGTCCTGGGATGGAGCCCCATATCTGGCTCCCTGCTCAGCAGGGAGTCTCCTCCCTCTCTCTCTGCTCCTACCCCGTGGCTCATGCTCTCTCTCTCAAATAAATCTTAAAGAACAAAACAAAAAAAGTAGCAGAGTCCTTTGCAATTAAAAAAAAAGTTATTCAAGAAGTTAAACTTTTGAAAATGTAAGATGGGGCCAGGATCACATTCTGACAGGTGGTTAGGCTCCACTGCCTGGAAAGAGGCCTCCTTCACAGTCAGGTGCTAGGTTTCAACCACTACTTCTTGGGCATATAACAGCGCCCAGGGACATTAAACATCATTGCATATACCTACTTTACAGATGAGAAACAGAGGCTCAGAGCCATAACCACCTTGATGAGTAGCTGGGCCTGGCTGAGGACTCAGGTCTGTTGCACTTATGTGCTGCTGTATCACTTGTCTCCTGCCCAAAGGTTGAACTCCTCCCTGCTTCTCTGTCCATCTCCAGGGATCCTCGTTCAACTATCATCATTTCTTGTCCATCCTGCTGACATGGCCTCCCTGTTGCTCGTTTTTTAACCTGTAACATGTAACCCAGTCTTCTTAGGTTATGTCACAAGATACATGGCTTTTGGTGCCCCACGGCCAGTGCTGTGAATGTTGGCTTTCCAGCACCCTTTTCTGGGGAGCTCACAGGGCCTTGTGTATACAGCAGCTAGGATCTTCACAGGAAGAGGAAAATAGGTAACTGTCTTTTCAGGTTCAGCATTACAATGGAGATAGCAGGGGAGAAGGCAAGACAGACAGTTGGCCTTGGCTCAGACACCCACTAGATGTGGGACCTCTGCCATCATGATGCCTCTCAAGTTCTGTTCCTTCATCTATAAGGTGGGGACACTACTTGCCCTACTGTCATCAATTCAGACTGAGGGAAGGGCTGAGAAGGTAGTAAGGCAGTCTACCATTACCAGTTGTTTTTATTTAAATTTTGTGATGGGAGCACTTTTTTTTTTTTAATTGGAGTTCAATTTGCCGACATATAGCATAACACCTATTGCTCATCCCATCAAGTGCCCCCTCAGTGCCCGTCACCCAGTCACCCCCACTTTGGGAGCACTTTTTTAAAGGCAACTTTTGACTTTTGGAGGAAGGCTGAGAACAAGCTGTGGGTAAAGATAGGACAGTAGCAGTAGCCTTGGGGATGGTCTTTTTGGCCTTTAGCTTCCCATCTATAAAGGGGGATGATGTTCCCACTTTTTAGACTATATGAACAGACCCTTCGGCCTTAAACACCAAGCTTTCTTCCTACCACAGGGAGGGAAAGTGTCAGGGTCAGGATTGCTGGCTCTGCTTCTGGAGATTCAGCACTGATCCTACCAAAGGGCAAGAAGTTGGTCAAGCCACTCATTTTAATTTGCTTATTTTTCAAGGATCCAAAATTAGATTTGTAGCCTTTTCAAAATGGAGTGATGATTAATGGTTATAATATACTATTATGTACTTAAATTCCAAAACCATAGACACCTGAAAAAATAAAAAAAGATAAATTCTGACATGTTAAGTGCTAAAGGTGACCAGAAGCTAAAGGCAGTCACAAAGAGAAAAGACTCAGATCTGACTTCTCTCACAAGTTACGTGAAGGGCTGAACTAATTTTATAACTTAAAAAAAAAAATTATTTATTTGACAGAGAGCATGTGCATAAGCAGGGAGAATGGCAGAGGGTGAAGGAGAAGCAGGCTCTCCGCTGAGTAGGGAGCCTGATGAGGGGCTCAATCCCAGGATCCTGAAATCATGACCTGAGCCAAAGGTGGATGCTTAGCTGCCTGAGCCACCCAGGCACCCTCTAATTTTACAACTTTATTTATTATTATTTTTAAAGATTTTATTTATTTATTCATGAGAGACATACACACACACACACACACACACACACACAGGCAGACACACAGGCAGAGGGAGAAGCAGGCTCCATGCAGGGAGCCTGATGTGGGACTCGATCCCGGGACTCCAGGATCACACCCTGGGCTGAAGGCAAGTGCTAAACTGCTGAGCCACCCAGGGGTCCCCTAATTTTACAACTTTATAGATCATATTTTGCAAATCGGCTTTATCTTCCAGTATTTCCCTAAGATTGTTTCTCCAGTGTAACTTCCCATACCTTTTTAAAATGGAGATGTAAGTCACATAATATTCAGCCCTTTAAAGTATACAATTCGGCAGTTTTTAGTATATTCACAGAATTGTGCAACTATCACCACTATGCCTAATTCCAGAACATTTCATTCCCTGCCCCCAAAGCTGACACCTATACATAGTCACTCCCCATTCCCCCTTCTCAGTTCCTGGCAACCACTAATCAACTTTCTATTTTGATGGATTTTTCTATTCTGGTCATTTCCAGAATGGAATGAAATCATGAAATGCTATCATACAATATGTGGTCTTTTTTGTCTGCCTTCTTTCACTTAGCACAATTCCAACATTCATCCATGGTGTATCATGAGTCAATACTTTATTCATTTTTAAAGCTAAATAGTATTGCAGATATACCATATTTTCTTATCCATTCATTTGTTGATGGCTACTTGGATTGTTTCTACCTTTTGGCTACTGTGAATAATGTTGCTTTAAACAAGTAACTTGAGTTTTTAATTTTCTGGATATATAGCTAGGAGTAATTGCTAGATCATATGGTAACTATATTTAACTTAAAAAATTTATACAATTTATTTATTTGAGAGAGTGAGAGAGATAGTGAGAGAGAGCATGAACAGGGAGGAGAGGGAGAAGTAGGCTCCCCACAGAGCAGGGAGCCCGACATGGGGCTTGATCCCAGGACTCTGGGATCATGACCTGAACCGAAGGCAGACGCTTAACCAACTGAGCCACCCAGGTGCCCCTATATTTATCATTTTGAGGAATTACTAAACAGTTTTCTAGAGTGGTTACATAATTTCATATTCCCACCAGCAGTGTAGGAAGGGTCCAATTCCTCCATATCATCAGATTATTATTATTATTTTTTATTATAACTATCCTAGATGGTATGAAGTGGTATCTCATTGAGGTTCTGATCTGCATTTTTCTTTCTTTCTTTTTTTTTTTTTTAAAGAAACCTTTATTTATTCATTCATGAGAGACACAGAGAGAGAGAGAGAGGCAGAGACACAGGCAGAGGGAGAAGCAGGCTCCATGCAGGGAGCCCAACGCGGGACTCGATCCTGGGTCTCCAGGATCAGGCCCTGGGCCAAAGGCGGCGCTAAACCACTGAGCCACCCGGGCTGCCCATGATCTGCATTTTTCTAATGACGAATGATGATGTGCTTATTGGTCTGTTGTATACCTTCTTTGGAGAAATGTTCAAAATTCTTTGCCCATTTTTTTGGTTGGGTTATTTTTCTTATTATTATTCAGTTGTAAGAGTTCTTTATAAATATTCTAGACACAAATCCCTTATCAGATAGCCAACTGATTTTGACAAAGGTGCAAAAGCATTTCAATGGCAGAAGGACAACTTTCTCAACAGAGAGTGTTGGAGCAACTGGACATCCATAGACATCAAAAGCATGATATCACCCCTAAGCATAAACAACCAAAGGAAAAAATATTGATAAACTGGAATTCATCAAACTAAAAAACTTTTGTTCTGCAAAAGACCTTGTTAGGATGAAAGGACTGATCCAAAATATTTACAGATCTTTTTATTTTGTAGGCTTTTTATTATTGAGTACTAACAGTTTTTTTTTATATTGTGGGTACTAGATTCTTATCAGATACAAGGTCTGCAAATGTTTTCTCCCTGTGGATTGTTTTTGCTTTCTTGATAATGTCCTTTGAAGTACAAGGGTTTTTAAATTTTGATGAAGTTCAATTGATCTATTTTTTTCCTTTGTCTTGTATTCTAGACATTTGAACTCCTTTGCTCTCATAATCTTTGGTGTATTTTATAGTTTTCAGTTTTTATAAATTTATATCATCTGCAAATATAGCTTTTTCTTCCTTTTTAGTCTGTATGCCTTTTATTACTTTTTCTTGCCTAACTGCTTAGGCAGTACAATGTTGAATAAAAGTGGTAAGAGCAGGGACATCCTCATCTTATTCTGATCTTAGGGGAGAAAGCTTTCAGTCTTTCATCATTAGCTCTGTGTTTTTCATAGATGCCCTTTATTAAGTTGAGGAAATTCCTTTCTATTCCTAGTTTGTTGAATGTTTTATCATGAAAGAATGTTGACTATTGTCCAGTGCTTTTTTTTTTTTTTTTTTTTATGATAGTCACAGAGGGGGGGGGGGCAGAGACATAGGCAGAGGGAGAAGCAGGCTCCATGCACCGGGAGCCCGATGTGGGATTCGATCCCGGGTCTCCAGGATCGCGCCCTGGGCCAAAGGCAGGCGCCAAACCGCTGCGCCACCCAGGGATCCCTGTCCAGTGCTTTTTCTGCATCTATTGAAGTGGTTTTTTCTCCCTTTATCTGTTAATAGGGTGTATTATATTGGCTGATTTTCCTTTGTTGACCAACTTTGTATTCCTGGGATAAATTCCATTTGGTTACAGTATATAATTCTTTGTATATGCTTGTGGGTTTGGTTTGCTAGTATTTTTGAAGATTTTTTTCACCTATATTCATAAGGGATATTGGTTTTGAGTTCTCTTTTTTTGTGATGTCTTTGTTTTTGACACTAAGGACCTGACAGAATGAGATAGGAAGACTTCCTCATCACTCTTCTTCTTTTTTTTTTTTTTTTTGAAGTCAAAGAATACATCCTAAGATAATATCAGCTCTACCAGAAGCTGGGATAGGGATATATATTTACTGACTTGTCAGTCTATAGGTACTTGAGTTTGCCCGTTTTACATGTTAAAAGTCAGAAAAGTTCTTAACTGATGGGTACCTGCAGAAAGCAGAAGGAAGGTGGTGGGTCAAGTACCTCTAAAGTAATTTTTTGCAGCTTGGGGAACAGCAGAAATTTCAAGTCTATGGGGGCAGTAAGCATCATAATGTAATGGCTCCAGACTCAAACAGATAGGGTCACGCTCTTTTGGTTTTGTTTTGTGTCCAAAATGTGTTTATTGGGATGGTTTCCCACTCATCTTGATTCAGGGTGCTTTTAGGGATGCTTTTGTCTGAAGAAACACCCTTTTGTATGCCTTGCTTTTCCTCTTGTAGGTTGGCAGAGGACAGTGGAGCAGCCAACACACAAAACTACCATTTGTGCATGGTTAAATCTGGTGGTGATTTTATAGCAACCTGGGCATATCACATCTGTGAATTAGGAAGTGGGGCTCTGCACTAGGTGCATCTTATGTTTCCTCTTTTCTTCTGGAGAGGGATGGAGAAGATTCTTTGTGAGGGGCATGTTCTTGTGCGGAGATTGTCACCATGGAAAAAGCTAGAGTCACATTCTTTCTCCATGCTCAGAGCTGGATAACACGTCCATGGCCATTCTACTTGACTTTTAAATTAAATTAATTTGTGAGAGAGCTCAGCAGGGAGCCCAATGAGGAGCTCAATCCCAGGACCCCAGGATCATGAACTGAGCTGAAGGTAGATACTTAACAGACTGAGCCACCCAGGTGCCCCTCTCCTCAACTTCCTTAAATCTCAGTTTCTACAAATGCAAAATAAGGAATAATACTATCTTATCTAAATTTTTTTAAAATGTGAGTTCCCTTGCTCTTAAAAGATAATTATATGAAGTAATGGACATCTTGATAATCTTGCCACCTTGTATGCTGATTCCATTCCATGACACAGAGATTATATCCACGTTTGAGGAAACAATGGCTTTATGGGGACTATAGAATGTATATTGGACTAGTATCCAACTAGTGCACGATCTCTAAAATGCCTAAGAAGGCAGGCTTTGATAATTTCCAGGTGGCTGATATAATCTATAAATTTACCTTAAATGCAAACTGGGGAATGGAGAGTTATGTGGGGAAGACAATGTCACACAATGAAAATGACCCATAGCTCAGGTGATTCAGCCAAAATAGTTTTATTTTTATTTTTTAAAAAGATTTTATTTATTTATTCATAAGGCACACACACACACACACAAACACACACAGGTAGGCAGAGATACAGGCAGAGGGAGAAGCAGGCTCCATGCAGGGAGCCTAACATGGGACTCGATCCTGGGTCTCCAGGATCATGCCCTGGGCTGAAGGTAGTGCTAAACCACTGAGCCACCCGGGATGCCCAATGGTTTCCTTTAAACAAATCCTATGGTGGGCACTCAATATCATTATACCTTTCCTTGAATGGTTATGAGGGTATCACATCTTCTGCAGAGGAAACATTTCCAGTTCAGAGGAGTCATTTAAGGTTGGAATCTTTGAGAGTTATGAAAGCAACTTAAATATGGCTGTGCTATTCAGGAAAGATCCAACTTTCCTGTTCCAAACTGAAGTATAGTGGGTAGTCCTTTCAATGGCCCTTAAGTGTTTGTGTCCTTGATCCATACTGTATATACCTCATTAACTTGTAACCTTCTTTCCCATGGGATCAATGTTTCTTGATAGAAGGGAGGGACTACTATATCCTACCCACTCAATCTCTAGGGTCCTGTATACTGTCAGTACCTTCTATAGGCTTTGACAGTTATAAATAAAAAAATATAACATCCTGATGGGATTTTCAATGTACACAGACATAATATGACAGATATTGCATAAAGGGAAAAAGATGAAGGGATCTATATATGGAAGGTTTCTACATTTCAATTGAAGTGCTAAAAACCGGATTCTGAGTATTTTCTTTGTAATCCACTAAAATATTACATAGAAAAGATAAAGTCAAAATCACAATATATTCTAAAAATTGATTACTGAAATGGAGTACTAAAAATGTTCAAATAACCCAAAGAAAGCAGGAATAGGGAAAAAGAATGACAGAGGGAAAAGCATAAGACAATACAGCTGCAGACCTAATTCCAAACATCAAAAATTGTCTAAACACACCAATTAAAACAAAGACTGGCAGAATGGGTTAAAGAAAAAAACCCCCACCATAACCCAACTTTATGCAATCTATAAGAAAACTCACTTCAAATATAATTACATAGGGTAGATTGAAAATAGAAAGATGGAAGAAGACATACCATGCAAACATTAATCAAAAGAAAGCTAGTGGTGCTATGTATTTTTTTTTAAAGGAATTCATTCTTTTTATTTTATTTTATTTTATTATTTTTTCTGAGAGAGAGAGCGAGAGGGAGAAAGAAAGCGAAAGGGGGGAGAAGCAGAGGGAGAGAATCTTCAAGCAGACTCCCCACTGAGCGGGGAGCCCAACACAGGGCTTGATCTCACAACCCATGAGATAATGACCTGAGCTAAAATCAAGAGTCAGATGCTTAACTGACTGAACCACCCAGGCGCCCCAGCTAGGGGTGCTATATTAACATCAGGCAAATATTTCAAAGCAGAGAAAACCGCCAGAGATGAAGAGGGATATTACAATTTCAATAAAGGGTCAATTCATCAAGAAGACACAATCCTAAGAATCCTAAATGTGTATGCAGCTAACAGAGCCTTATACAAATAAGTGAATGAACAGAAAGACATGATGTGTTTATAGATTAGAAGACGCAACATGGTAAAGATGCCAATTTCCCCCTGATTTATACAGATTTAATGCAATACAAATCAAAATCCCAGAAGGATTTATTCTTTTTTGGAAATACAGACTAGCTGATGCGACAATTAATGTGGAAGAGCAAGGGACTAGACAAGCTATAACAGTTTTAGGAAAGAAGAATAAAGTTAGAGGAATCACACTGCCTCATTTAAAGACTTCTAATAAAACTACAGTAAGCTTTATTAGTAAATCTACATTAAGATGTGATATTGAAGAAGGAATGAGTGCATAAATCAATGGAACAGAATAGAGAATCCAGAAATAGAGTAATTAAATATGGCCATTTGATTTCTGACAAAGGAAATTTAATGGAGAAAGCAACTACTCACCAAAACTAAAGTTGGGTGACTGTGGAGAACAAATCAAAGACTAAATGCAAATAGGGAGCAGATCATAAACTAATGTCAAGACTCCCAGGCTTTTCTTGAAGAAACCGATTTAGCAACAACTGGCTTGTATTCTCCCATGGCAACAATCAGCTAGATCTGAATGCTGGCAATTTCTTTAACAGGACTTGCATGCCCCAGTGTGTCTCAGCTTCCACAGCACCCTTCTCCTTTTCTTGACACCAAGACTTCATTAGATGCCATTTATTAACCCACCTGCATGATTGTTCTATTGTTTCTCTTAGAGATCTCCTTTAGATTTATGTCTCTATGAAAAGATGGAGAAGGGATGCCTGGGTGGCTCAGCAGTTAAGCATCTGCGCAGGGTGTGATCCTGGAGTCCCAGGATGGAGTCCCACATCGGGCTCCCTGCATGGAGCCTGCTTTTCTCTCTGCCTATGTCTCTGCCTCTCTCTCTCTCTGTGTCTCTCATGAATAAATAATGAAAATCTCCCTTAAAAAAAAAACTTGAAGAAAGGGCCTTCAATTATATATATATATAAAGAAAAGATGGAGAAATAAAAATAGGGAAGACTATGGGTACTGAGAGAATTACTTTTCCTTATAGAAGGACAATATATTCTCATGTTTTGATTATGTATATAGTATCTCCTTGGCTTCACTTAGTATAAGTGTTATTTGACTCCTATACTGGTAGAAAAAGTTAAACAAAAATGATATAGTCACAACTACAGAGCCAACTGTCTAAGAAGCTGGGGTGGGGGGTGGTGTCTGGGCATCTGAGTCTGCAAGGTCCCAGGAAACCTCCCTTGGGGAGCAAAAGCCAAGAAGTAGCTGTGTGACTGTGCAATATCAGACCCTTTTCAAGAACTTCTCAGCATATATCCCACATAACACACAGCACCCTTCTGCACACTCCAGTGTGACTTTCTCATTTAGAGTCTCCTCTACCAGACTATTAACTGGTTAAGAGCAGAAATTAGTATTTTATGCTTCTTTGTGTGTCTGTAGTTTAGTACAGTGTCTGACATGTTTTATGTATTCAATAACTCTAAAATTATTATTTTTTTTTTGAAGAGGGGAGTGGGTAGAGACAGAGGAAGAAGGAAAGAGAAAATCCCAAGGATGCTCCACACCCAGTGTGGAGCCTGACAGTGCGGGCTGAATCTCACAACGCTAGTATCATGACCTGAGCAAAAGTCAAGAGCTGGATGCCTAACCAACTGAGCCACCCAGGTACCCCAACTCTAAAATTATTTTAAAAGTAATATATTAGCGGGATCCCTGGGTGGCGCAGCGGTTTGGCGCCTGCCTTTGGCCCAGGGCGCGATCCTGGAGACCCGGGATCGAATCCCACATCGGGCTCCTGGTGCATGGAGCCTGCTTCTCCCTCTGCCTATGTCTCTGCCTCTCTCTCACTCTGTGTGACTATCATAAATAAATAAAAATTAAAAAAAAGTAATATATTAGCTTATTTTCCTTCTTTAAGAATCCATGACATACAAAACTAACATCTCTTTCGATCAACTTCCCCTAATCTTTTTTCTTCTCTCCCTCCAGATAACTGTATGTCCTTTTCAAACCCAGTAAAAAATACTTTGTAGTATGCATATAAATCCTTGAACAATATAGTGTTTATTTTAGTTTACATATGTGATATAAGCATTTATATCACTTTGTGACTTGCTTTTTTGCACCCCACTAAAGATCTATCCCAATTGACACATTTACAGACAGAGCTCAATACTTAATTTTACCAATTTTATAGTACCTCATTGTATGAATCAATCACTGTATCAGGTTTCCTTCCTTCCCTCCCTCTCTTGGTGAATAATATTCCAATATATCGTGTTTTATGTATTCACCCACCACTGACGGACACTTAACTTGTCTTTCATTTTTCACTATTGTAATTATTCACTAATAACAGTATCCATGTTGAAATTCCACATGCTTACACAGGACCAAGCTATATTATTAGGCTACAGTAATGTACACACACACACACAAGTCTGACAAAATAGTTTCATCACCAAGAAATGTAATTGGAAAGGACCAGATGAATTGCAAAAAATACATGATTGCCTCTAGAAACAAGCTGTCGAGCAAAGTTAGGTTTTCCTAGTTACCAGTGTCAAATAATGGGGGAGGGGATCAGTAGCTGGTCAGACTCAGCAAAATTGGAATGGGTGGGTACAGATGGGATGCTAACTCTGATACATAATGATGCAACACAATGTACTCATTCAGATAAAGACCCATTCTAAACTAGTGGATCAAACCAATAAGGAAGACTTCTGCTCATGAGGAACCTGGTTCTTTAATATTGATAACATTTGTCAGAATGTCATCTTTGTATTTATGGTCCTCAATGAGACCCCAAGTAGAAAAGAGATCATCCTCTATTACATTATGTTAATTTGGGAAAATTTAAAAATCAAACAGTAATTGATGCTTGGGTTTAACCCAAGGTTAGGTCTAAAACACTGTAACCAACTCTTTGATAAAAAAAAAAAATATGCAAAAAGAACAAAGGAGCAGTAGACATTTTCAAAATATTTTACAATAATATAAACTATTATTTTATTATTATTCAAATAATTTCACAAATTAACTCTCTTTGAAGAGACTGCAATGTAGCTGCCCCAGAGTTATATAAAATAGATAATGTAATGTGCAGCTTTCCAAGTCCTTGTTTTACAAACCAATTCAAAAACTCAGAGGATGGAAGAGAAAAGGACCCTAAAATTAAAAATTCTCAACAATTATAGTCAGAAATACAAGGAGTAAAATGGAAATTCTTCCAGGCATGTGTCTGAAAGCACACAGCAGGATAGACCCACACTTTTGTATTCATGTTACAAAGCATCATAACATAATGAACACCTGGAAACCAACCATGCTACTACATTAGTAGGCAATCCCAAGGAATCATATCTCCTCTTAGGTTCTTCTTTATTCTATCCTCTTGCCTCATCTCCCCGAAACCCCACCCCCATGAAGCAATCACTACCTCTTTTGTACCATTTATACAAAAGATTATTAGGAACATTTTCAAGAGTGAAATTAGTGCAAATTCGTCTTGAGTAGAAAACCTAATTTATATCTATTTCCTACTCATATCAGGGACAGCACACAGCATCCCTACTGCGATGAAATCTTATATTAGCACCATCTCTATTAGAAATCTTCTCATGATTGAGATTCATCTCACAATTGATTTTTATGGACCTCACTCTCAAATATTTTAGCAAGTTGATCAAAATAAGCCTAACATTTTTTAACTTCTGAAAATAAAGATGGTTAAGCATACCACAGCATACTACTTCTATTAGATAACAGTTCAAGATTAAAATACTTATAGGCAACTTACCTCATGTAAATTCAGCTCTTTTACTTTCTCTTTTAATATAACCTGTAAGACAAAAAAGTATGTTATACCCATTTAAATCTATAGTTTAAAATTTTCTCTTTATACTCATATACATTTTCCTTTTGTGTATATGTAGCTCATTTCTCCTCCCAGTCAAATTTCTCTTATATTGAGATAGAACATTGTAGCTATATATTTTTAAGCAACATTTTTAAAAAATTTTGAGCAGTGAGCAATGTTCTCCTGCAAAGCAATTTTAAAACACTTTTGAGTATAGATTAAAATTCAGGAAAAGACATAAACAAGATATGCTTATTTGGACTAAGTGCTAATTTAGGAGGAAAATAAATGAGATTGATCCTCATGATTCACTAAGACATAGTACTGGCGGATGGGAACTGATTATTAATTTATAAAATATTAAAAAAATAAGGTCAAGCTTAATCTTGGAAGTTTTGCTTTTTTTAAAATTTTTTAAAAAAATTTTATTTACTTATGATAGTCACAGAGAGAGAGAGAGGCAGAGACACAGGCAGAGGGAGAAGCAGGCTCCATGCACCAGGAGCCCAATGTGGGACTCGATCCCGGGTCTCCAGGATCGCGCCCTGGGCCAAAGGCAGGTGCCAAACCGCTGCGCCACCCAGGGATCCCAGTTTTGCTTATTTTTATACATCATTATCCTTAGAAAATTTTAGCTCTACCCAGAGTTATGTAAATGAAGTTAAAATTCGCCCAGGTGTCCCTAACCTGATTTTGTGGTGCCTAGATACCAATTTAAAAAAATGACAAGTGATAAGAGGGCAGTAGATCATTTTTTAGAAGGAAAATTTCCAGGGGTGCCTGGCTAGCTCAGTTTGTAGAGCATGTGACTCTTGATCTCGGGGTTGTGAGTGTGAGCCTCATGTTGGGTATACCAATTGCTTAAAAAAATAAAATCCTTAAAAAAAATAAAAGGAAAAGAAAAAATTTGAGCTTATTAGAACTATATGCCATTCTTAAAGTGAAAAAGTAGGCAAGTGAAATTTGGGGAAAATCTCCCAGTTTTGAGTATCTTATATTCCTGAATCAAAAATGGTTTTCAAGGAAAATCACATTTTCAGAAATCACAAACAAAAGCTATATCCAGCTATCCAAGGATTTACTTAATTTCCAAATCAGTATGTTTTAAAGACCACTTTTACTGTCTTGTTACTCTATTAATTCTATCAGTCAATTTCACTTGTTAAATGACCACCAATGCCAATTTTATTTTCTAGTTAGCTTACATACAAATATCTTATAGGTTGTCAAGTTTATGATAATATTGAAACAAAAGGATTCATTCATTTAGAAAACCAAGACATTCAACTTTGTATGAATCCCACATGAGACCTATGGGGAAGAGCATGGGGTTACCTATGAACATCAGTGTGGACATCTAAGAGACTTGATAATGAGCTCAGATTTCAAAGAGGCACAAACAAGAGATAGACAGAGATACATAATCCTAAAATGGTGACGTGGTCCTATAGCATCAGTGTCAGCAAGGTTAAAAACTCAAATAAACTAAAGCTTGCTCCACGACCCCACAAGAAGAAAACAAAAACAAAACCCCAAAAACCAGAAAGCAAAAAAAATAAAAACAAAAACAAAAACAAAAACAAAAGAACAACTAAGGACAATAAAAATAATTTCATACTTTAGGCCAAAAGAAGATTAAGGAACACCTAGGCCCACTGTTTGGTGTCAGTGGTAAAACATTCATGGATGATGACACATGGAAGAAAAAACAAATTTTACTTGGCCATCAGGAAAAGCTAAGTTTATTCCCTTAAAGAACAAATCAGCAAAGGAATGATAGTACAAAGAGTAGGGGTTAACAGCAATGACACAGTAGTTTGACTTCTGGTGGTATGATGTGAGGTAACATTAGTAGAAAGGAGGAGATGAGATCACTATAATGCAACTGGTCACCTCTGTGGAACTGACATGTCTTCTAATGGAAGAGGTAAAAAATTCATTTAGTGAAATCTCTGAACTCCATTAGATTAACAGTAACTTTAAGGACTATAAGCCATAACATTTCCTTTTGGCAATGTTGTCTAAAGTTCTCTGTTGTTATATTATTATATCATCTGAACTATATATATATATATATATATATATATATATATATATATATATATATATCAATTATACATTTATAACTATATAACTATACATATATATATATAACTTCAAACACTTAAGATAGAAAATACTTAAAGTGAAGTTGATTTATTTTGTTTTGCAAACTGGAAGTGAAATGCTAAAATGAACACAAGTAAATCCAGTTCCAGTTTAAAATATGAGTGGAAATCTAAGTTCTCATTTTTTGATTAAAAAAACAAAAAAAACCTATCAAAGCCAATCTGAAATAAATTTCTTACCTGTTTGTAGGCATAAAATTCTTTATGAGCTTGATGTCTTAGCCTAAAAGACAGAAATGAGCAATGCAATATTGAGGTTTCCAATGTAACAATTTGATAAAATTCTTAAACAGATTTTTGAAATTTATATCATTTACAGTTTAAAATCCAAAATCTTTATCCTGAAAAACACCCAAATGACATATCTGTCCACCATGTTATGAGAAAGTAGCCAATGAACCATAAAATGTTATGTTATCCAAATGTTAAGTGAAATCTCATTAAAACAAAATCTTAACACAACAAATATATTTTTAAAAATCTTTTTAAAGATTCATCTATTTATGATAGACATAGAGAGAGAGAGAGAGAGAGACACAGGAGGAGGGAGAAGCAGGCTCCATGCCGGGACTCCAGGATCACACCCTGGGCCAAAGGCAGGCGCCAAACTGCAGAGCCACCCAGGGATCCCCAACACAACAAATATTTTAATGAAGAAGCCTCAATTCTATTTATATTGGTGATAGTCTATTTATTTCAATAATATTTAATGTATCACTTTTTAAAAAAATATTTTATTATTTTTATTTATTTACCCATGAGACACACACACACACACACACACACACACACACACACACACACAGAGACAGAGATACAGACAGAGGGAGAAGAAGCAGGCTCCATGCAGGGAGCCCAACTCAGGACTCGATCCCAGGTCTCCAGGATTATGCCCCAGACTGAAGGCGGCGCTAAACTGCTGAGCCACCTGGGCTGCCCAATATATCACTTTTTTAATGAAAAAATTAAGTATAACATCCATCTAGGGGATCCTAGATGGATTGCATAGCAGTGGTACATCTGTTGTACACTTCACATAAATGTATCATTTGATATATACTTTTTTTTTTTAAGATTTTATTTATTTATTCATAGACACACAGAGAGAGAGAGAGGCAGAGACACAGGCTGAGGGAGAAGCAGGCTCCATGCAGGGAACCTGATGCAGGACTCGATCCCGGTCTCCAGGATCACACCCCAGGCTGCAGGCGGCGCCAAACCGCTGCGCCACTGGGGCTGCCCCTTGATATATACTTTTTGTGTTGACTTCTTTTAGCTAACAATTACTTGTGAAATCCATACACATGGTTGCAGTAGTTTCTTTGACATATAGTATTCCAATATATGAATATAAGACTATCCATTCCACTGTTGATGAATATTTAGGTTACTTCCAGTCTGGGGCTATTATAAAGCTGCTACATAAATTCTACATATCTTTTAGTGGACATATAGACTCAATTCAGTCGAGTACATACCTAGTATGTAGAACTGCTAGTTAAAATGCTTGTACTGATTCCTACCTACTCTTAGATGTAATGCACAAGAGCTCTAGCTGTTTCACATCTTTGCCACTATTTGGTAGGATCAGTTAAAAAACTTTAGCCAATCTGGTAAGTTATTCAGTGGTATCTCATTTGTTTTAATTTGAATTTCCCAAATGATGTTTAGAACCCTTTTATATACTTCTTGTCCATTTGGATAACTTCCTTTATAAAATGCCTGTCTTTAAAAAATTAGTTACCTTTTTCTTAATGATTTGTAGTTCTTTATATATTTTAGATATAAGTCTTCTGTTAGGTCTATGTACTACAATTATCTCCAACTCCTGCTTGCATTTTCATTCTCTTGATGGTATCTTTTTCTTTTCTTTTTTCTTTTTTTAGATTTTATTTATTTCTTCATGAGAAACACAGAGAGACAGAGACAGAGAGAGAGAGAGAGAGACAGAGAGAGAGGCAGAGACACAGGCAGAGGGAGGAGTAGGCTCCATGCAGGGAGCCCGATGTGGGACTCGATCCCAGGTCTCCAGGATCACACCCTGGGCGGAAGGCAGCGCCAAACCGCTGAGCCACCCGGGCTGCCTCTTGATGGTATCTTTTGATGAACAGAAGCTTTTAATTTAAATTTAAGTTCAAACTAATTTATAAACTCTTCCCAATAATGTCAGTTCTTTTTGTGTCCAGTTGAAGAAATCTTTGCCTACCCCTTGGTTAGGAAGATATTCTCTCATGTATATTATGAAAACAATTTGTTATTTTACTTCTCCCATTTAGGTATCCAACTATAATTACTTATGATCCATCTGAAATTATTCTTTATATATGATGTGAGGAAGGCGTCAAGATTCTTTTTATCCACATGCAGATTTTCACTTGATTCATTTATTGAAGACTTTATTTTCCCTACTGCATAGCAGTGGTACATCTGTTGTAAATCAGATCCAATATGTGGGCCTGTTTCTAAAGTTTCTATTCTGTTCCATCGGTCTATTTGCCTATTCTTGTATACTGAGTTGAATAGTATGAAAAATTCATGTCTGCTAGAGCCTCAGTGGTTGAGCATCTGCCTTTGGCTCAGGTCATGATCCCAGGGTTCTGGAATCGAGTCCTGCATCGGGCTCCCCATGGGGAGCCTGCTTCTCCTTCTGCCTATGTCTCTGCCTCTCTCTGTGTCTCTCATGAATAAATAAAAATTTTTTTCCCAAAGGAAATAGAGTATTTGTAGAGTAGTTAAAATGAGGTCTTACTGGGGTTAGGGGAGACCCTAAATCAAATACAACTGGTGCCTTTAGAAGAAGAGGAGAAAACACACAGAGACACAGAGAAGAAGGCCAGGTAAAGACAGAGACAAACTGAAATCATAAAGGTACCAGTCAAAGAACATCAAAGATTTCTGGTAACTACTAAAAACTAGGAAGAGGTGAGGAGGGGGGAGCAAGGCCTGTTGACACCTTGATTTCAAATTTCTAGACTCCAGAACTGTGACATGAAAGTTGTTATTTTTAAGCCACTTGGTTTTGTGGTCCTTAATTACAGCAGCCCTGGGAAATGAATGCACCGGTATCATTGCCACATTAATTTTTCTCTTAACTTTTATTCTGAAATAATTTTGAACTTAAAGAAAAGCTGCAAAAAAATAGAATTCATCTATATTTTCCTCCCAGCTTTACCAATGTTCACATCTTACACAACCATTGTACAATGATCAAAACCAGGAAATTAATACGGATATATCATTAATACTGTCATAATATTAAATAGGAGACTTCATTTGAATTTCACCAGTTTGTTTTCCCATTAATGTCCTTTTCCTATTTTATTATCCAAGATCCTACCTTTCATGTATTTATGTATCTTTAGCTTCCTCCAATCTCTGACAATTCTTTAGTTTTCCCTTGACTTTCAAGATTTTGACACACTAACCACGATCAACTGGTTATGCTGGTGTCTATTGGGTCTCTCCACCGTAAAAAGTTACTATTTTTCTCTTTGTGACAGATCAGCATCTTGTGGGGAGATGCTGAAACTATGCAAATATCCTATTTTTTTTTGCTCAATCTTTTGCCCACTGACTTTAGCACCCATCTTACTTGTAACAAGAACTGTAGTGTTTGCATGGTGGTGGTTTTACAGTTTCCTAATTCCTTGTACATTTATTGGAATTCTTCTGTGTAGAAGAGATGTCCTTTCTTCCTCATTTATTTTTATCAGTATTATCCCTGTATTTGTTTTAGTCTATGGGTTATAATTCAATATGGTCACATTTGTTTTATTGCTCAAACTGATCTAGGTTTGGCCTTTAGAAGCTCCATCAGGTTGACTCCTGTGTCCTTTCAACATGCCCTCATCTGTTTCCATGCATGTCTTTGGTTACTGGTACGAAAAGGTGTTCCAGGCTCATTTTGTATTTTCCGTGCCCCAGTTGTGGAAAACTACTTCTTCAAAAGAATATTGGCTCCTTTTATTGGAGAATAGTATTTAGAAACCAAGTCCTGGGTCCTAGGTGAATAGCATTCTGTTTTAAGTAGTAGGGCTTTGAAACAAATCTCGGGTCTGGTAGTGTAAGTCACGCTCTGCTCTTAACTACTGTATTGGCTATTCTTGATCCTCTGCACTTCCATATAAATTTCATGAGGTAGTCAGTCTCCACAAAAAAATCTGTTGGGATAATTAACTGAGGTTGTATATAGAATTTATAGATCAGCTATGGAAGAACTGACATCTTTGGAAGACAGTTTCCAACCTATGAACATAATATATTCCTCTATTTATAAGATCTTCTTTAATTTCTCTCTACACAATTTCTATGAAGAACACTTATAATTTTCCATGTTTCTGATTACAACATCCTGAAAGTTGTGAAGTGGTTATCTCGTAATGGTTTTAATTTGCATTTCCTTAATGACCAAGGATGTTGATCTTTCTATGTACTTGTTGGCTATTGGTATATCTTCTTTGGGGGAAATAGTTATTTATTTAAGTCCTTTGTCTTTTTAAAAATTCAGTTGTCTTTTTGTCGACGAATTGTAAAAATTTTCAAAAAATATATTGCTTATTAAAGTCTTATCAGATATATGAATTGGAGGGGCTCCTGGGTGGCTCAGTCAATTAAGTGTCTGCCTTCTATTCATGATTCCAGGACCCTGGGATCAAGCCCCACACTGGGCTTCCTGCTTAGTGGGGTACCTGCTTCTCCCTTTCTTGCTCCCTTGTTTGTGCTCACTCTCTGTCAAATAAATAAATACATAAATAAATAAAATATTTTAAAAAGACATATGAATTGGAAATATTTTTCTCTTCTGTCGGTTATCTTTTTACTTTTTTTTTTAAAGATTTGAGAGAGAATGTGCTAGAATTGGGGCAGAGGAAGAAGAGAATCTCAAGTAGACTCCATGCTGAGCAGAGTCGATATGGGGCTCAATCTCATGACCCTGAATTCATGACCTGAGCTGAAATCAAGAGTCAGACACAACTGAACCACCCAGGTGCTCCCTTCATTTTTACTTTCTTGATAACATTATTTGATGCATAAGTGTTTTTAATATTTGTAAATCTTATCTATTTTTCTTTTGTTGCTTGTGCTTTTGATGTCAAATCTAAGTCATTGCCAATCTGAGGTCATTAGGACTTACCTGTTTTCTTTTTTTAAAGATTTAATTTATTTATTCATGAGAGACACACAAAGAGAGGCAGAGACATAGGCAGAGGGAGAAGTAGGCTTCCTGCAAGGAGCGTGATGAAGGACTCCATCCCAGGACCCTGAGATCACGACCTGAGCCAAAGGCAGATGCTCAACCACTGAGCCACCCAGGTGCTCCAGGACTTACCTTTCCAAGAGTTTTATAGTTTTAGCTCTAATATTTAGGTCGTTGAGGGATCCCTGGGTGGCGCAGCGGTTTGGCGCCTGCCTTTGGCCCAGGGCGCGATCCTGGAGACCCGGGATCGAATCCCACATCAGGCTCCCGGTGCATGGAGCCTGCTTCTCCCTCCGCCTGTGTCTCTGCCTCTCTCTCTCTCTCTGTGACTATCATAAATAAATAAAAAATTAAAAAAAAATTTAATATTTAGGTCGTTGATATATTTTTGAGTTGATTTTTTAAAAAAGATTTTATTTATTTATTCATGAGAGAGAGAGAGAGGCAGAGACACAGGCAGAGGGAGAAGCAGGCTCCCTGCAGGGAGACTGATGTGGGACTCGATCCCGGGCCTCCAGGATCACATCCTGAGCTGAAGGCCGACGCTCAACGGCTGAGCCATCCAGGCGTCCCTGAGTTGATTTTTATATAGGATGTGAGGCAGGAGTTCAGCTTCATTCTTTTGCATGTATTACTCAGTTGTCCCATCATTTGTTAAAGAGACTATTCTTTCCCCATGACAAAAGTTAATTTGCCATAGCTGTTTGGGTTTATTTACGGACTCTCAAATCCATTTCATTTTTTTAAATGTCTATTCTTATGCCAGTACCATAATGTTTTGATCACTATAGCTTTGTAGTAAGTTTTGAAATTGAAAAGTGTGAGTCTTCCTCTTTTCTCTTTTTCAATACTGTTGTGGCTATTCAGGGGCCATTGCAGTTCCAAACCAATTGAGGGTCAGTTCTATTTCCACATAAAAGGCTACTGGAATTTTGAGAGGAAGTATACTGGATCTGTAGGTTGCCTAGAGAAATATTGCCATCTTAATAATATTAAGTTTTCTAATCCATGAACATATAGAACACTTTTCCATTTATTTAAGTCTTTAATTTTTTTCAGCAGTGTTTTGTAGTTTTCAATGTACAAGTCTCGTTCTTCCTTGGTTAATTTTATTCCTAGGAATTTTATTCTTTTGGATGCTATTGTAAATGGGATTGTTTCTTTTATTTTCTTTTCAGATCATTCCTTGCTGGTGTATAGAAACAAACTGATTTTTGTGTGTTGATTTTGTACTGTGAAAGTTTGCTTAATATGTTAGGTCTAGTTTTTTTGGTGTGTGGGTTCTATGGGATTTGGAATACTAAATAGAATCATGTTATCTACAAAAAGAGATAGTTTTGCTTCCTTCTTTCCAATTATAGGCCTTCTATTTCTTTTTCTTGCCTAACTACTCTAGCCAGAACTCCTAGTGCAATGCTGAATAGCCGTGGTGAAAACAGGCATCTTTGTCTTATTACTGCTCTTACGGGGAAAGCTTTCAGTCTTTCACCATTGAGTAAGACGTTAGTTGTTGGTTTTCATAAATGCTATTTCTTGTGTCAGTTTGATGTATTATATTTTTTCTAGGAAAAAGTCCAATTCAACTAAAAATTCAAAATTATTGGCATAAAGTTGTTCATAATATCCATTTTGATCTTATCTGTAGGATTTGTATACAGTCCTCTTTTTCATTTACTTTTTTAAAGATTTTATTTTATTATTTTATTTTTTTAAAGGTTTTATTTATTTATTCATGAGACACAGAGAGAGAGAGAGAGAGGCAGAGACATAGGCAGAGGGAGAAGCAGGCTCCATGCAGGAAGCCTGACGTGGGACCTGATCCTGGGACCCTGGGATCATGTCCCTGGCCAAAGGCAGGCGCCAAACTGCTGAGTCACCCAGGGATCCCCTAAAGATTTTATTTTTAAGTAATCTCTATTTTCTATGAGGGGACTGAACTCACAACTCTGAGATCAAGACTCACACACTTTACTGACTGAGCCAGCCAGGGGCCCCTTATTTCTGATACTAGTAATTTAGGTTTTTTTCTCCTCCTTTTCTTGAACAATCTTTCTGGAGATTCATTAATTTTGTTAATCTTTCCAAAGAATCAGCTTTTGGCTTCAATGATTTTATTATACATTTGTTTTCTAGTCCACTGATTTCTGTACTTTGCTTTTTAATTTTCTTCCTCTACTTTCCTTTGGATTTAATTGTTTTTTTACAGCTCTATTAAAGGAAAACATGTAATTGGTTTTCAGTCTTTGTGTAATATATAATTTTTAAAAAGATTTTATTCATTTATTCATGAGAGACACACAGAGAGAGGCAGAGACTGGGAGCCTGATGTGGAACTCGATCCCAGGACCCTGGGATCACAATCTAAGCCAAAGGCAGACACTTTACTACTGAGCCACCCAGGTGCCCCTGTGTAATATATAATTTTAAAACTAAAATTTCTCTTAATTAGGTCAAATTTATTAATCGTGTAGTTCAAATCATCTATAATCCTTACTGCTTTTTTTTTTTTTTTTTTTTTTTTTTGGTCTGCTTATTTTCCAAGAAAAGCATGCAGTTCATTTTTATGTAAAGGAATAAAATGAATCCCATCAGAGTTCATTAAAATGAGGCTTGATCTGTATTTATTTTGCTTATTTGACTCTTTTAATTGGATCTACATATTTTTCCAAAGCATCATTACTTCTAGTCACAGCATGGGCCAATTTGTGCTCACCTTTTTCTTTAATCCATAGTTTATAATTTATCCCTTCTAGGAAATCCTACTTAAATTAACTTCACCGTTCTGATCATTCCTTTACTCCAAGTCCCATTAATTACCTAATATTTATGTTGTATTTGCTATGCATCTAACACCTATCTTTTTGCTATTCCTTCCAGGGAACATACTAATAATAGAGGTTGTGACTTATTTGGTGAAGGAGGCGAGAATGGGGAATAATATTTTTTTCTTATGTAGTTTGTTATCCAGTATTTAAAAGAAAAGCAAAATAGGTGCTGTCTTCACTAAAAAATTCCAGGTTCAAAATTAAAACAAAGAAACCAGTTTTAGAATACCCCCAATATGCAAATCTGTCTTGTAAGAGTGATTATGAAATTCTGAAATGGTTATTTTGAAATGAAGCCTGATAAAAATAATTTTTTAAGGTTAAGAGCACATACTCTGGGGTCAGACCCAAATTGGTCTGAGTTTCAGCTTTAACCAACTTTTATGTGTGTGATTGTAAGATAATTATTTAACTTCTGTAAAATAAAGATAATAAAATTACCTGGTTCAACTGCAATGCAGAGCACAGGGTCTAAAGCACAGTAAGTGCTGAATAAATATCGATTTCTAAAGAAGTATCTAAGAGGGTGTGATTAACAATGCTGAAAGCTGGTGAAAATGATAAAACCATGTAGGTTATGGCCACAATAAATCTGTGGTCATCACTCTCAGCTTAGACTCTCCACATTGTCCTCTGATTCCACCTATTCACACTCAGTATCTCAGGCTTCCATGTAGTAGTCATTCAAACACTTGCCACTGTCTTCAAGCTTTATCCTACCACCTCCTTCCATGACATTTTCAACTACTTTAGAGTGAAGGAAAGAGTCTATCAGATATGCAAGCTCTGGCTCCCAGCCCCACATACTACCAAGTCCTTGACTTAATATGGTTAGCATTTTTCAACTTTTAGATGGTACAAAAGTCGTATGTATTCCGTAAAAACCTTACTTAGAATTTTGATCTTTTTCCAGGTTAGCAATATGCTGTCTGATGCTCTCTTGGGATGCTGGGCAGTGGTAGCAGCCGCAGTTCCCAGTCAGCCACACAATCATGAGGGTAAACAAGCCATTTGTTTACAACCATTCTGTGCATATACAACCTTTTTCAGTTTTCCCTTTCAGTACAGTATTCAATAAATTACATGAGATATTCAACACTTTATTATAAAATAGGCTTTGTGTTAGATGATTTTGCCTAATTGTAAGCTACCTTAAGTGTTCTGAGCATGTTTAAGGTAGGCTAGGCTAAGTTATAGTATTCAGTAGGTTAGATATACTAAATGCATTTTTGACTTATGATATTCTCAATTTATCACGAGTTTATTGGGATGTAATCCCATCATAAGCTGAGGAAGACCTGTACACATATATTGTCTACTACAATTATTTTCATCTCTGTCTTAAGAAGGTACTCTCCTGCTTAGACCTAATACCACTATAACTTTTATGTGGGTCTCTTCTCACCTCCACGGTTCATTCCTTCTCACAAATCCTCCACAACTAGCTCATTCTCCTTAATATTATATCTATTTACAAATATGCCCAAATCTCTTAAAACAAAGACCAAAATACTCCCTTGATTCTACAGCATACCACACCCCTACTCTACCCAACCTCATTTTTTCTCAGCCAAGATTCCTTAGAGAGGAGGTCATATTTCTTGTATCCATTTTCACCTGCTGGTCAGGCTTTGCCCCATTACAGCCCACCTTTCATCACCCCTATATCCATGCTACTGAAACTTTTCTAACTAAAATTATAGATGCAAATCTAATTATCAAATGTAATGGGAACTTTTCAATTCTTCTCTTACTGGACATCCCTGGGAGCAGTTGACATAACTGATTCAATCCACTGAAACCCTACTTGTGGGGTACTGTTTCATGATTTTCTTCCTATCTTCTGCTGTCCCCTCTGAGTCTCTTCTTTGGGCTTCTCTTAAATATCAACGTTTCCCTGGAAACCATTTTATTTCACTATACACATTCTCTCTAGGACTCACCTGACCTCGACCTCAACCTCATTACAAGACCCCCTATTTCCAGACCAGACTTCTTATAAGCTTGAGACCTATTTATCCAACTGTATACTAAATATTTTGACTGTTACACAGAAAACTCAGTCCTCTCATATCTAAAATGGAATTTATCATCTTTCCACCCCAAACTTTCCTATCCATTTTCTATCTCTAGACTGCTACCCAGCTCCCTAAACCAGAAGTCCAGGAAAAATTCTAAGCACATCTTTTCCTGTCCATCATTAAAATCTGGTCACCAGGGCAGCCCTGGTGGCGCAGCGGTTTGGCGCCGCCTGCAGCCCGGGATTTGATCCTGGAGACCCGGATTGAGTCCCACATTGGGCTTCCTGCATGGAGCCTGCTTCTCCCTCTGCCTGTGTCTCTGCCTCTCTCTCGCTCTCTCTGAATGAATAAATAAATAAATTAAAAAAAAAATCTGGTCACCCAATTCTGTTCATTTTCACCTCCCAAATATTACAACCATCCATAACACTCTCTCTAGCTCTATTGTCATTATTTTGATTCAAGACCTTATAATTTCTATTAGGTAACTCATAGCATTCCCCCTAATTTTAGTTTATATTTTTATCAAAATTACATATGCACAATTTTTTTTCATATGCACAAATTTCAAAGTCATATATAGTTCTACAAAATTAGTAACAAAAAAATCAGCCCTCTACCCTTTCTTTTATTTATTTATTTTTTAATATTTTATGTATTTATTTGAGAGAGAGAGATAACACAAGCAAGTACGAGGGGCAGAGGGAGAGGGAGAAGCAGACTCCTTGCTGAGCAGGGAGCCTGATGCAGGGCTCAATCCCAGGACCCTGGAATCATGACCCCAGTGAAAGGCAGATGCTTAACCAACTGAGCCACCCAGGTGTCCCTGCCCTATCTCTTTTTTATTTTTTATTTATTTATTTATTTACTTTTAAAACTTTTATTTATTTATTCATAGACACAGAGAGAGAGAGGCAGAGGGAGAAGCAGGCTCCACGCAGGGAGCCCGATGTGGGACTCGATCCTGGGTCTCCAGGATCACACCCCAGGCTGCAGGCGGCACCAAACCGCTGTGCCACCCGGGCTGCCCTGCCCTATCTCTTTTAGCTCACTATTTTGATGTTTATTTCCATGTTTCTAAATACCTTTCTTGTGTTGTTTCTTGATTTTTTTACTTTTATGCATATCTAATAACTTCCTACTAGGGACACCATTCTTTGATTTACCCAACAGACATTTATTAAGTACCAAAGGCACTGCACTGTTTGGGATACAGTAAACAGAATAGACAAATATTTACTGGGGCAGAGAAATAGATAACAGACTATTACATGATTCATTATAAAATAGTATCATTGCTAGGAAGTTAAGATGCCCTCCTTTTGTGTTTTTGTAGTGATCTATTCATAACCCTATCATAGGCAGCAGATTCTATTATACAGTATTGTGTAAGATTGTGGTTGGTGGTGGGTGTCTTGTTCAGACCCAATTCCTGTGTTCCTCCTAAGGTTCTGATGAATCTGGTGTGTCTTTTTTTTTTTTAATTTTAAAATGTTTTTTTTTTTTTTTAATTTTTTTTTAAATTATTTATTTATGATAGTCACAGAGAGAGAGAGAGAGGCAGAGACACAGGCAGAGGGAGAAGCAGGCTCCATGCACCGGGAGCCCGATGTGGGATTCGATCCCGGGTCTCCAGGATTGCGCCCTGGGCCAAAGGCAGGCGCCGAACCGCTGCGCCACCCAGGGATCCCCGAATCTGGTGTGTCTTGAGGGATCTCTGCCTAAGAACAGAAGAGCCCCCCTTGGAAAGGTGCTAGAGAGCTTAAGTTATGTTAAAAAATGGGCTAGGATCATTTTAAAGGAGCTGAATTTATGAATTTCTAAATTAATTGCAAATGACTTGTTAAATCCAAATTTAACATAGGAAAGGTTAAAAGTTAACAAACTGGGATCATCAGAAAGGAAAAGTTCCTTACATCATGATTTAATTTTCAAAATGGTACCACTGACTTGTAAATGAAGTTTAGAAATGTTTGAACATGACTTGTTTCTCTGATAAGGCAAGAAAATTTTATTTTGGTGTTGCAGATCCCTATTTACTTGCTCTGTTAGCTAAATAATAAAGCATACAGAAAGGATGAAAAGAAGTATACTGATAATGTATGAAAACAAATGTTATCAATTTTTCCTTTCTCTTTACCTATTTGCCTGATTATTAAAAGAAATACAATGAAGTAAAATGGTGTTTCACAACTGATTTCTTAAAAAATTTACTCAGAATCACAATAGGTATATTAGTGTTTTTCTTAAAACAAGAAGATTAAAGGCTTAATTAAATCTTTGACATAGTAATAAAAACTATATTATGAGCTAGTTTAGAATATTTTATATACATAAAACCCTTTTTTGGGGATCCCTGGATGGTTCAGCGGTTTAGCACCTGCCTTTGGCCCAGTAGTAATCCTGGGGTCCTGGGATCGGGTCCCTCATTGGGCTCCTGAGATGGAGCCTACTTCTCCCTCTGCCTGTGTCTCTGCCCCACCCTATGTCTATCATGAATAAATAATCAAAAAAAAAATAAAACCCTTTCTTTAATGATTCTTTAAAAATATTTTGTTACATTTTTGTGATTTTTATCTTCTTTTAAAATATAATTTGGTTTCAAATATTAAATTCACAGATTTCTTAGTTAAAAACCACTATTTGTAGGGCAATTACCAAAAAATTTAATAGGTCTGAGAAAAGGAACAAAAAGAATCAGCAGTCCTCTGCTTTCTTCCTCACAGAAAATATTTTAAGGCTGTGAGGTCCTATTTTTGCTATGGCTAATTCCCTAATTTAAAAAAAATGCTGAATATTTACATAGCATTTATCAAACTTATTTTTGTTTTGTTTTTTTTTTAATAAATTTATTTTTTATTGGTGTTCAATTTACCAACATACAGAATAACACCTAGTGCTCATCCCATCAAGTGCCCCCCTCAGTGCCCGTCACCCATTCACCCCCACCCCCCGCCCTCCTCCCCTTCCACCACCCCTAGTTCATTTCCCAGAGTTAGGAGTCTTTATGTTCTGTCTCCCTTTCTGATATTTCCCACACATTTCTTCTCCCTTCCCTTATATTCCCTTTCACTATTATTTATATTCCCCAAATGAATGAGAACATATAATGTTTGTCCTGCTCCGACTGACTTACTTCACTCAGCATAATACCCTCCAGTTCCATCCACGTTGAAGCAAATGGTGGGTATTTGTCATTTCTAATGGCTGAGTAATATTCCATTGTATACAAAGACGACATCTTCTTTATCCATTCATCTTTCGATGGACACCGAGGCTCCTTCCATAGCTTGGCTATTGTGGACATTGCTGCTATAAACATTGGGGTGCAGGTGTCCCGGCATTTCATTGCATCTGTATCTTTGGGGTAAATCCCCAACAGTGCAATTGCTGGGTCATAGGGCAGGTCCATTTTTAACACTTTTGAGTAACCTCCACACAGTTTTCCAGAGTGGCTGCACTAGTTCACATTCCCACCAACAGTGTAAGAGGGTTCCCTTTTCGCCGCATCCTCTTTGTTTTGTTTTTTAAAAATTTTATGTATTTATTTGAGAGAGAGAGTGGACAAGCAGGGGGAGCAGCAGAGGGAGAGGGAGAAGCAAGTTCTCCTGCTGAGTAGGGAGCCTGGTGCAGGGCTTGATCCCAGGACCCTGGGATCATGACCTGAGCCAAAGGCAGATGCTTAACTGACTGAGCTACCCAGGCACCCCTATCAAACTTTTTTTTACAAGATTTTATTTATTTAGTTGAGAGAGTAAGCGAGAGATAGAGAACGCGTGCACGTGCACAAGCTAGGGGAGAATGAGAGAGAGAGAGAGAGAGAGAGAGAGAGAGAGAGAGAGAGAGAAGCAGACTTCCCACTGAGCAGGGAGCCAGATGTGGGGCTTGATTCCAGGACCCTAGGATCATGATCTGAGCTGAAGGCAGACGTTTAACAGACTGAGCTACCCAGGTCCCTATCAAACTACTATTAAAGAAATGTTAGAAAAAAGAAATTTCTAGAAAAAGATTTTTAAAAAAGCTTTTTCTTATTAAAATCCTATAATTATATTAAAGTGTTTATTACTCTGAGACCTAAAAATCATAACCAGCCAGCATACCTGTGAGAAAGAAGTGATTACAGTTTGTGAGAGCTTCAGAAAAGATTCACTTTCTATGAAGAACATACATTCACTTGTCAGAATATCAGAAATACACACTAAATTCATTTGAATTTGCCCATCAGTGAGTGGTCACTGGTGGCAACAATTAATTATTGCTAAAAGATATGTGATGATGGCATTTATCTTAACCATAATCACATACTGTGTGAACACTAAAAATTGTTAGAGGTATAGTTGTTTAATAAAACCCAGCTTTCTATTTTTTACTCATAAAACTTTCAAGAATACAGTACAATCAATACAATATGAATTTTTATAGTCTGAGTTTTTGCTTTGAAAATTAGATCCAATTTAAAACTCAAAAAGAGGAAGATGTTTGCTTAAACAATTATGAGTAAGTCAACTGTGAATCTTTACTGGCCAAATCTATTACTCCTTCAAGTGAGGTTCTATCCTTTATCAATTTTCTGTACATGTGCCATGTAGAATATTTAATGTTTTATATAGAAAATCAATCACCTGAACACCTGACCAAAAGAGCTTAAAATTTTAAGAGACCACGAGAACCTGTTCAAAGGCTTAGATCATGTCTTGGACATTGTTTTCTGATCCCTAATGATTTTAGCTAACAATGATGCAACACCTTCCTTGAAAAGACATCATGAAGGGACACCTGGGTGGCTCAGCGGTTGAGCATCTGCCTTTGGCTCAGGGAGTGATCCTGGAGTTCCAGGATCAAGTCCTGAATCAGGCTCCCTGCATGGAGCCTGCTTCTCCCTCTGCCTGTGTCTCTGCCTCTCTCTCTGTGTCTCTAATGAATAAATAAATAAAATCTTAAAAAAAAAAAAAAAAAGAAAGAAAGAAAGAAAGAAAAGATATGAAATCTCTGTGAATGTAGATTAAATCTTGGGAACAGACAATCTCATAATTGTACCTGGACCAGGTGTTAATATGTTAGAAAAATAAATGAGGACAATTTTATTCTATAGAGTAAAACATTTAATCAGCAAATAGGATTGAAGACTTCATAAAGGTGTTTTAACTGATCAGTAACTAACTCACAGAGGTTAAAATGTTAAGCAGCCTTAATTTTAGAAAATTTGCTAATTATTGGGGTACCTGGCTGGCTTACCCAGAGGAGCATGTGGCTCTTGATCTTGCGGTCATGAGTTTGAGCCTCACACTGGGTGTAGAGATTGCTTAAATAAATAAAAGAATTGGTGGTCCCTGGGTGGCGCAGCGGTTTGGCGCCTGCCTTTGGCCCAGGGCGCGATCCTGGAGACCCGGGATCGAATCCCACATCGGGCTCCTGGTGCATGGAGCCTGCTTCTCCCTCTGCCTATGTCTCTGCCTCTTTCTCTCTCTCTCTCTCTGTGACTATCATAAATAAATAAATTAAATAAATAAATAAATAAACGAATTAAAAAAAAGAAATTTTGCACTTATATAATTTTTTAACACAAGGGCAGATAGCTGATTTATAATTGGTTGTTTAACATATATTGAAGTAACATAGAATGAAAATTGATTACCTAATCAAGTAGCAACAGAAGAGTAAACTAAGGATGAAGACAAATATTGCAGTGCCAAAGACCACAATATATATGTTGAGAGGCAGATTCTGGAATCCAATATTAGGCATCCTGAAGTTGTAATGTGGGAAATCCGAGCTCATGGATGAACTGTGGGGGAAGAAAAGATTGGAAAAAAATTAGGTTATTAAGACTAAGAACCAAGATAGCATTATCTTTGTAGACAAAGGCAACAATTTCATTAAGACTTGACCCCCCCTCCAAAAAAAAAAAAAGACTTGACCCCATTTGAAACAAATATTATAAAGAGGTAATATTCTTTCCATTCATCCATTTATCATGCCACAAATATTTACTGAATACTTACTATGTATCTGGCACTATTCTAGAAGCTTGAGAGCCTACCTAAAAAACCTTTACAAGTTATATTCATTCATAAAAAGGTATTTCACTGAAACAATGCCAGGCATCATCAAACATATGAAAAAGTTCAACCTGAAAGTACTCTACACCCCCCAAAACAGAACAAGTCTTAAGGTTTTATTTGTTTATTTATTTAAAGATTATTTATTTATTTATTTATTCATGATAGACAGGGGGCGGCGGGGCAGAGACACAGGCAGAGAGAGAAGCAGGCTCCACGCAGGGAGCCCAATGCGGGACTCCATCCTGGGACTCCAAGAACACACCCTGGGCCAAAGACAGGCGCTCAATTGCTGAGCCACCCAGGGATCCCAAGTCTGAAGATTTTAAAAGCTCTGTAACCTTTAAAACAGTAATTTTAGGGGTGCCTGGGTGGCTCAGTTGGGTCAGTTGGCATCTAACTTCAGCTTAGGTCATGATCTCAGGGTCCTGGGATCGAGTACCATGTTGGACTTCGTGCTTAGCAGCTTAGCAGGGAATCTGCTTGTCCCTCTCCCTCTGCCCCTACTTCCTGCTTGTGGACTCTCTCTCTCATATAAATAAATAAAATATTTTTTAAAAAGTAACAATATTAATAATGGTAAAATATTAGAAACAACAGATATCTCACAAGGAGGTAAAGATTAATTATGTTGAATCAATGTTATAGTACCATGAGGTCATGAACATGTTTCTTTAAATTTTACTGTCAAGGGAAATATAAAGATATGTGGGTGGGGTGCCTGGGTGTATGAAAAAGGAAATTTTATGTATCTGAGTAAAAAAGCACTTGCAGGGCAGCCCGGGTGGCTCAGCAGTTTAGCGCCGCCTTCAGCTCAGGGTGTAATCTTGGAGACCCGGGATCAAGTCCCACATCAGGCTTCCTGCATGGAGCCTGCTTCTCCCTCTGCCTGTGTCTCTGTCTCTCTCTCTCTCTCTGTCTGTCTCTCATTAATAAATAAATACAATCTTTAAAAAAAAAAAAAGCACTTGCAGAAAATGGCTAAAGGTTCTAAACTAAATATTACCCATTACTTATGTTTGGAAGTTCTCAGAGAAGAGTTTCCATGGGATGCAGTTGTCCTTTGCAGCTGCTGACTTCTTGGTATAAGTTATTAGAAGCTGGAAATTAATAAGTAAAAGTAGTAAGGTGCGGGGCAGTAAGGTGCGGGGCACCTGTGTGGCTTGGTTAAGTATTTGGCTCTTGATTTTGGCTCAAGTCATAATCTTGGGGCCATGGATTGAGCTCTGAGTCAGGTTCTGCACTCAGTGGGTAGTCTGCTAGAGATTCTCTCCCTCTCCCTACTCAAGTGCTCTTTCTCTCTCTCTCAAATAAATAAATAAATCTTAAAAAAAAAAAGATATGTGGGAAAAATTGAGCAGGCTATATAGATTGTATATAAAATATGATCCCAATTTTGGAAAAGGCTGAACATACTGGTATATGTGTGTATGGCAGAAAAAAGCCAACGTGTCAAAATGTTAACAGTGGCTTGTGGTTTACTCATTTTGATTTTTTTTCCTTTTTTTTTTAAGCTCCCTTTATTAAGTTAGGCCCTGTTCTAAACATTTTACTGGCTTTATTTTATCTTCACAAAATACCTCTATAAATAGGTACCATAATATCTCCCATTTTGTAGATAAGGCCACCAAAGCTTAGAGAGTTTTGGTCACATACTCATGACTGACCCAAGTATGTACAGGAGCCATGCCTTCTCCAACTCCAAAGCCAGTGCACCCACAGCCTATATACTCTATGGTCTTTCTCATGTGCTGTTTTTATAATCAGAAAACATTAAATATTGTTTAAATGTTAAAAACGGGGCTATTTCTATTAATTTGTTTGGTGATACTTACAGATCACCACACAGTTCAAATTCCATGAATGGAAAGGACAATTGCCTCCCATGGAAACTCTTCTCTGAGAACTTTCAAACAGAAGTTGTGGGTAATATTTAGTTTAGAGCCTTTAGCCATTTTCTGCAAGTGTTTTTTTACTCAGATAAAACTCTAAGAGTTAGGACAAAATACTAGGGTTTTAGTCCGTTTGTGTGTGTTTATGCACATTTTGGCAGGGACAAGAGGAGGGGTGACATTGAGTAAAAGAACATAAAAGAAGCCCTAAGAAAGATGAAGTCTGTGGTGAGGATTTCACCAAACCCTCCTTTCTCAGGGAGCTCCTCTGCACACACTGCCAACCTTTGTGTCAAGTGGCCTGCCAACCTGATCCCCAGAGGCAGGAACTGGCAACTTATTCTGGCTAAAGGCAGCCATCAACATAGGCCAATAAGGAGTGTGTCAGTGGTGTGAGAATGTTGCCCTTCAGGAGTCCTTGCACTGGGTGGCACCACCAACAAACTTGAGGAATTCTGAACAGGTACACGGACAAGCAGAGTATTATTATAGGTAGGGGTGTCATTAGAGGGAAGAGACATCTACCTCAGTACTCCTGAGACCTGGATGTTGAGACTTTCTTTTGAGTTCTCTCTTCTTGGCAGGGCCTTACAACCTATTAGGGGTAGGGCTGGCAGAGGATATGCTGATGCAAAATACATTTTAGGAATTTTCTCCTTTTCTTTTGATAAATGAAATTGCTTAGCTACAACCGAAATGTTGGTCCAAAAGTCTAAATAGTTGGTATCTTATTCTAAGATGTTAATCCTAGTCTAGTGACACTTTAGTTTTATAATATTTTCATCATAATATCTTTTCAGCATGAGTATTAATAATCTTTTAAAATAAGGTCATCTTTAAAAAGAGAGCCACTATTGGAATGCCTGGGTGACTCAGTTGTTTAAGCAGCTGACTCTTGATTTCAGCTCAGGTCATGATCTTAGGGTCAGGAGATTGAGCCCCATGTTGGGCTCCATGCTTAGCAAGGAGTCTGCTTGAGATTCTCTCACTTTCCCTTTGCTACTCCCCCCCCACTTAGTCACTTTCTAAAATAAATGAATAAACCTTTAAAAATATAAAATAAAAAGACAGCCACCATTAACATCCTAGTAATAAGCATACTTTGTTATATAAGTATTACAAATGTAAAAATTATTTAGGAACTGCTCCTGTGGAAGTAAAGAACAAAAACAGAACATACAGTGTACTGCTGGATCTTACTTGGCATTTCTGACTTCATTCACATAAAAACCTTTTACTTCCTTATGAAATCTCTAGTCTTAGCCTAAATTTTAAATCATCTAATCAGGTTATTTAAAAAAAGTAAAGAAAGAGATGGGAAGGTCGGAATATTTTATGCAATGGGATTTCACATCGATATACAAAAGGGACAGAGTACGAGATTTGGCTGCATAGAAGACCTGAGTTAAACATAAAGCACCACAGCCAGAAAGGCTACAGCAGTGTTTTTCTTTTTTTTAATATTTATTTATTTATTTTTTATGATAGACAGAGAGAGAGAGGCAGAGACACAGGAGGAGGGAGAAGCAGGCTCCATGCCAGGAGCTTGACGCGGGACTTGATCCCGGGACTCCAGGATCGCGCCCTGGGCCAAAGGCAGGCGCTAAACCACTGAGCCACCCAGGGATCCCCTACAGCATGTTTCTTGAAGTGTGTTTAGAAGCCACATTCTTCCTAGGCCAGTTACTATTCCCTGGACAATACCACATCATCATCTTCCCAGTAGTTAGCATTCTACTTTTGCTTTAAAAATGCTCAGAAAAAGAGACACCAATAATTAGATCACCGTATTTTACAATTTATGGTTCACAAACTATTAAACAAAAAAACCCACATACTTGTGTCTTATAACACAAAAGTCCTCAGGAAAAATTATTTTAGGCTTTCAAAACCTTTTTTTTTTTTTTTTTTTGAAGAAGGAGACATAATTTACATTTTAAAAAGCACCCATATTGTGTGTACACGTCAGAGTTTGGACAAATGAACACACCACACCCATGTTAATCACAACCCTAATCAAGACATAAAACATTTCCATTTACCTGGAAAGCTCCCTTGTAGCCCTTTGCAGTTAATCACCACTTCCAATCACTGATCTGATTTTTATCGTTACAGATTAATTTTCCTTATTCTAGAATTTCAGAGCTAAATGGAATCACAGAGTATGTACTCTTTTACATTCAGTATCTGGTTACTCAGTAGGTCCTTGAAAGACCCTTTAAAAAATAAAAGATTTACTTTTTTTTAAAGAGAGCAAGTGATATAGTGAGTTGGGGGAAGGGGAGGGAGAGAGGGAGAGAGAAAGAAGCTTGAGCAGACTCCATACTGAGTGTGGAGCCTGACATGGGGCCTGATCTCATGACCCTGTGATCACGACTTGAGCTGAAACCAAGAGTCAGACACTCAACCAACTGAGCCACCTGGGCACCCCTGAAAGACTCTTAATAAATAGTTATAGAAAATACTTCACATTATATTCCCAGTTTGCTCTAATTATCATATTATCTATAGTTATGGTCTCTTAAAGGTCATTAACTTCATCTTTGAATATATCAATGTTATGGTTTAATCCCTTGATATTTCTTTTTATACAAAATTCCTGTCATCCATTTTTTTGTTATTGATTTCATGGAAGATTTTCACTGTGACCTTCTGAGGTCAACATTACCTTGATTCCAAAACCAGACAAAGACCTCACTAAAAAGGAGAATTACATAGCAGTATCCCTGATGAACATGGATGTAAAAATTCTCAGGATACTAGCAAATTGAATCCAACAATACATTAAAAGAATTATTCACCATGATCCAGTGGGATTTTTTTTTAAGTAGGGGAGATTTATTTATTTATTTATTTATTTATTTATTAAATTTATGACAGTCACAGAGAGAGAGAGAGAGAGAGAGAGAGAGAGAGAGGCAGAGACACAGGCAGAGGGAGAAGCAGGCTCCATCCACCGGGAGCCCGATGTGGGATTCGGTCCCGGGTCTCCAGGATCGCGCCCTGGGCCAAAGGCAGGCGCCAAACCCCTGCGCCACCCAGGGATCCCTCCAGTGGGATTTATTCCTGGGCTGCAAGGGTGGTTCAATATTCACAAATCAATCAATGTGACACACCACATTAATAAAAGAAAGGATAAGAACCATATGATTGTTTTAATAGATACAGAAAAAGCATTGAAAAAAGTACAGCATCCATTCTTGATAAAAACCCTCAAGAAAGTAGGGATAGATGGAACATACCTTAACATCATAAAGACCATATATGAAAGACCTACAGCTAATATCATTCTCAATCGGAAAAACAGAGCCTTTCCTCTATGGTGAGCAACAAGATGATAATGTCCACTCTCACCATTAGTATTTAACATAGTACTGAAAGTCTTAGCCTCAGCAATCAGACAACAAAAAGAAAGAAAAAGCAAGGAAGAAGTCAAACTTTCACTATTTGCAGACAACATGATACTTTATATAAAAAACCTGAAACACTCTACCAAAAATTTGCTAGAACTGATACTAGTTCTAGAATTCAGCAAAGTCACAGTATATAAAATCAACATACAGACATCTGTTGCATTTCTGTACACCAATCATGAAAAGACAGAAAAAGATACCAAGGAATCAATCTCATTTACAACTGCACCAAAAACCGTAAGATACCTAGGAATAAACCTAACCAAAGAGGTAAAAGATCTGTACTCTGAAAACTATAGAACATTTATAAAAGAAATAAAAGAGGACACAAAGAAATGGAGAAACATGCCATGCTCATGGATTGGAAGAACAATTTTAAAATGTCTATACTACCCAAAGCACTCTACACATTTAGTGCAATCCCTATCAAACTATCACCAGCATTTTCCACAGAGCTAGAACAAACAATCCTAAAATTTGTATGGAACCACAAAAGACCCTGAACACTTGAAGCAATCCTGAAAAAGAAAATCAAGGAGGCATTACGAAACCTTTTTTTTTTTTTTTTTAAAGATCTTTTTATTTGTTTATTCATGAGAGACAGACACAGAGAGAGAGAGACAGAGAGGGGTGGGGTGCAGAGACACAGGCAGAGGGAGAAGCAGGTTCCATGCAGGGAGCTTGACGTGGGACTCCATCTCCGGTCTCCAGGATCACGCTCTGGGCTTGAAGGCGGCGCTAAACCGCTGAGCCACCCAGGCTGTCTGGCATTACAATTCCTGATTTCAAACTGTATTACAAAGCTGTAGTCATACAAGATGGTTTGGTACTGGTACAAAAAAAGACACATAGATCAATGGAACAGAATAGAGAACCCAGGAATGGATCCACAACTATATAGTTAACTAATCTTTGACAGAGCAGGAAAGAATAGCTAAAGGAAAAAGAACAACCTCTTCAACAAATGGTGTTGGGAAAACTGGACAGCAACATGCAGAAGAATGAAACTAGACCACTTTCTTACACCATACACAAAAAAAAATTCAAAATGGATGAAAGGGGCAGCCTGGGTGGCTCAGTGGTTTAGCGCTGCCTTCAGCCCAGGGCGTGATCCTGGAGACCCGGGATTGAGTCCCACGTCGGGCTCCCTGCATGGAGCCTGCTTCTCCCTCTGCCTGTGTCTCTGCCTCTCTCTCTCTGTGTGTTTCTCATGAATAAATAAATAAAATCTTTAAAAAAATGGATGAAAGACCTAAATGAGAGACAGGAACCCATCAAAATACTAGAAGAGAAAACAGGTAGTAACCTCTTTGACCTCAGCAGCAGCAGCAACTTCTTACTAGACACGTCTCCTGAGGCAAGGGAAACAAAAGCAAAAAGGAACTATTGGGATTTCATCAAGATAAAAGCTTCTGCACAAGGAAGGAAACAATCAACAAAACTAAACGGCAGCCTACCAATGGGAGAAGATATTTGCAAATGACATATGGGATAAATAGTATCTAAAACCTATAAAGAACTCATCAAACTGAACACCCCCTAAAACAAATAATCCAGTTAACAGATGGGCAGAAGACATGTAGATGTCTAACAGACACATGAAACAACAGATGTTGGTGAGGATGTGGAGAAAGGGGAACCCTCTTGCACTATTTGTGGGAAAATCAAACGGGGGCAGCCACTCTTGAAAACTGTACAAAGTTTCCTCAAAAAGTTAAAAATAGAACTACCCTATGACACAGCAATTGCACTACTAGGTATTTACCCAAAGGATACAAAAATACAGATCGAAGGGGTACATGCACCCTGATGCTTATACCAGCATTATCAACAACAGTCAAATTATGGAAAGAGTCCAAATGTCCATCAACTGATGAATGGATAAAGAAGAGTGGTATATGTACACAGTGGAATATTACTTGGGAATCAGAATGAAATCTGTGGTTGATTTCAAGTTTCATACCATTGTGGTCTGAAAATATACTTGGTATGATCTTGATCTTTCTGATCTTGTTGAGGGCTGATTTGCAACCCAGTATGTGATCTTTTCTGGAGAATGCTCCATGTGTATGCATAAAGAATGTACATTCTGCTGCTTTAGGATGAAATGTTCTGAATATATCTGTTAAGTCCATCTGGTCCAGTAGGTTATTCAAAGCTATTGTTTTCCTTGTTCATTTTCTGCTTAGATTATCTGTCCATTGCTGTAAGTGAGGTGTTAAAATCCTCTACTATTATTGTATTATTATCAACGAGTTTATGTTTGTTATTAATTGATATATATATATATATATAATTGATATCTATCTATCTATCTATCTATCTACCTATCTATTTGGGTGTTCCCACACTAGGGGCATAAATATTTACAATTTGTTAGATTTTCTTGTTGGATAGATCCCTTGATTATAATATAGTGCCCTTTTTCATCTCTTGTTACAGAATTGTTTTAAAATCTAGTTTGTCTGATATAAGTATGGTGTTCTAACTTTCTTTTGTTGTCCACTAGCATGATGTAGATGGTTCTGCACCACCTTACTTTCAATCTGCAGATGTCTTTGGGTGTAAAATGAGTTTCTTGTAAGCAGCATATCAATGGGTCTTTTCTTTTTTTTTATTCATTCTGATATGCTGTGTCTTTTGATTGAAGCATTGAATCCATTTACATTCAGAGTGATTATTGAAAGATATTTTAGTGCTATTGTGTTACCTGTAAAGTTGGTGTTTCTGGGGATGTTCTTTGTTCCTTTCTAGTCTGTTGCTTTTGGTCTTTTTTTTCCCCCAAAGAGTCCCCCTAAATATTTCTTGCAGGGCTGGTTTAGTGGTCACGAACTCCTTTAGTTTTTGCTTGTCTTGGAAATTATCACTCCTTTTATTCTAAATGACAGCCTTGCTGGATAAAGTATTCTTGGCTGCGTATTTTTCCCATTTGGCCCAGTGAATATATTTTGCCAATCCCCTCTGGCCTGCCAAATTCTGTAGACAGGGCTGTTGCGACTATGTGTCTATCCTTGTAGGTTAAGAACTTTTTTTCCCTTGCTGCCTTCAGGATTCTTTCCTTGTCTGTGTATTTTGTGAATTTTGACTACGAAATGCCTTGGCAATGTCTGGCTTTTGTTTAATTTAATGGGAGTTCTCTGTGCTTTTTGGATTTTGCTGTCTGTGTCCTTTCCCAGATTAGGGAAGTTTTCAGCTGTAATTTGCTCAAATAAACATGCCCCTTTTTCTCTCTTTTCATCTTCTGGGACTCCCATGAAATGAATGTTATTACATTTTAATACGTCACTGAGTTCCCTAAGTCCAACTTCGTGATCCATTATCTTTCTTTCCCTCTTCTTTTCAGCTTCATTATTTTCCATAATTTTATCTGCTCCTATGCCTGGTAACAGTGCAGCATGTTGGGACCACTCCTTCTTGTGACCCATGGGATCCTCAGTCCGTGCTGTCTGCTCTCACATCTCTACCCTCCTTCCCCACTGGAGCACCTTTAAGCCAGGCATGACCTTGGTGGTGGTGGACTTCTAAAACTGCTTATGATACCTTGTGGTAGTCTCCATTAGCAGAGCTCCCTCCCCTCCACAGCACCTGCAGTTCTATCTCCCCCAAATTAACTCTTCACAGCTCCAACCTTCCACAATTTTACTTGTAGACTTGCAGATTTGTCCTCTCACTCCCTTTTTTGAATAAAACAATTTTCCCTGATATTTTATTGACATAATTGTAGATTCATAGGTAGTTGTAAAAAATAACAGATCTTCCTTTTTATTTTTAAAGATTTTATTTATTTATTCATGAGAGACACAGGGAGAGAGAGGCAGACACAGGCAGAGGTAGAAGCAGGCTCCATGTAGGGAGCTCGACATGGGACTTGATCCCAGGTCTCCAGGATCACGCCCTGGGCTGAAGGCAGTGCTAAACCGCTGAGCCCCCCCAGGCTGCCCCTGCTGAGCCACCTGGGCTGCCCAGATCTTTCTTATATTTTGCCAAATTTCCCACAGTGCTAACATTTAATTGTTTAAATTCACAACTAGGGATGCCTAGGTGGCTCAGTGGCTGAGCGTCTGCCTTCTGCTCAGGGCATGATCCTGGGGTCCAGGATAGAGTCCTGCATCGGGCTCCTTGCAGGGAGCCTGCTTCTCCCTCTGCCTATGTCTCTGCCTCTCTCTCTCTCTCTCTGTCTCTCATGAATAAATAAATAAATCTTTAAAAGAAAAATAAAAAATAAAATCACAACTATATTGGGGCAGCTGGGTGGTCAGTTGGTTAAGCATGTGCTTTTAGCCTAGGTCATGATCTCAGGATCCTAGGATTGAGTCCCTCATTGGGCTCCCTGCTCATTGGTCTGCTTCTTCCTCTCCCTCTGCCCCTTCCCCCTGATCATGCTCTTTTTCCTCTCAAATAAACAAAATCTTATAAATACAATAAATAGGTGTGATTTTTTAAAAAAAGATTTTATTTATTCATGAGAGACACAGAGAGAGAGGAATTGGTCTGTTTTAAGACCAAAGCAGATGCCAAAGCAGATAAGGATAGTGTCTCACGAATATAAACACAAAAATTCTCAACAAAATTTAGCAAGTAGAATTTGTCAACATAAAAAGAATTTTACACTAGGACTAAGTGGAGCTTATTTCATGGATGTAAAGCTGGCTTAATATTTTTTTAAAAGTCAATATAATCACCATATTAAATAGCTTAAGAATTTAAAAATCACATGACCATGATAATTGATGCAAAAAAACCCATCTGACAAAATTCAACATCCACCCAATATAAAAACTCCTAGAAATATAGGAATAGAAGGGAACTTCATCAACTTGATAAAAAGCATCTACACAAAAAAACAAAAAAAAACTAAACAAAAAAAATCAAACAACACAATATGTTTGTTAAAATGTAGTGAACCACAAATTGGATGTATAATTTGCATGACTAGGAGAGAAGAAAATGAAGCAAAGAAAACTGGATCATTTTAGTAAAATCTAAAATGGATAAAAAGGGAAGGGAGTAGGCATAAGAAAGCAAATTAAAGAAATATAAAATAAAATGGTAGGCAGTTAATTATGAGGGTATTAAATGGTTTAAATCTCCTTATTAAAAGACTCTAAGACTACATAAAAACAATAATCAGCTATATGCTACTTATAAGAAAACACTGAAAACAATTCTAAGAATCTTCTAAATGAGGGTGGAATAAGAAAATGAGTAAAAATACTGCAGGTAAATATTGTAGGAGTACCAATTTCAGACAAGTAGAAATGAAGGCAGAAAAAGGTTACAAGGAACAATGATGTCTTATAGTGATTAAAAAATTAGAGGTGTATATGTAACCAAATAAGATATAACAGAAATGGGGCACCTGGGTGGCTCAGCTGGTTGAGCATCCGACACTCGGTTTTAGCTCAGGCTCATGGGTGGGTGGTGAGATCTCATGGGTGGTGAGATCAAGCCCCATATTGAGCCCTGTGTTCAGTAGGGAGTCTGCTTGAAGATTCTCTCCCTCTGTCTGTCCTTGCACTTGTGCACTCTTTCTCTTTTTCAAATAAATAAATAAATAAATCTTAAATAAAAAAGATAACAAACACAAACCTTTACACAGCATCAAAATACAGAAGCAAACATTATTAGAAACACACTAAGAATTTGGTAAAAACATGGGAGCCTAAAGAGAGAGAGAGAATATAAAAATTTCATTAACAAATAATATACATTTAGAACTTTGTGTCTTACAGGAAAACACATTCTTTTCAAATGACTCCGGAATATCTATGTTTAGATAAACTGATTGTTTATGTTATAAGGAACATTTAAAAGGGTAGAAACAGATCACATTCTGTGCTCATAATGAAAAATTAACTCAACAAAAGATAAACAAAAGAAAACTAACTACTTGGAAATTCAAAAAATAATCTTTGAAATGATGTGGGTTCAAGAGGTAATCAAAACAAATTACAGACCATTTAGAAATTAATCACATTGGAGGAAAAAGCCTTGTACTAAGAGAAAAATTCGTATTTTCAATCTTATATTATCAATCTAAAAAGAATTATCAAAATAAATGAACAAAATAATTCACTTTGGGAGCTAGAAAAAGAACAAATCAAACAAAATAAAACAGAAGATATTAATATAGGTCAAACAAAAATAGGTGAATTAAAACAAACAAAATATCTACAGGGGAACTGAAATCAACCAACTAACCAATACAATATTAAAAGCATGGAAGAGATAAAAGCTACTGATAAGCTATATTAAAAAAAAAAACTATAAGAGAATTTACTTAAACCTAGATTAAATGTACCATTTTACAGGAATATGAACAACCAAAACTGGCTCAAGAAGAAATCCTGAAAATATAGAACTCTGTCTTCACAATAAAAGCTCAGACCTGATGGCAATGGAGGTGGAACTCCATCTAAACTTGTACAGATAATTCCTCTGCCAGATAAACTGATACAGAGAGAGACAGTCAGACAGACAGAGAGGTTGAGAGAAAGAACACATCCCAACTCATTTAAAGAGGTAAGCATAATCATGAAGCCAAAACCAAAACTATACAGTGGAGTTCACAAACTCGAGGCTTATATGCCGAATCTGGCCTTGTGAATATATTTTGTTTGGCCTATACAAAGTTATAAAAATTGAGATAACAGTTTAAATTTGGGAGATTTTATATATAATTTGCAATGTCTAGCTTTACACGGAAAAAGATCAGAAGATCTGATGATTCTGGGCTTCATTCTTGCATGGCAGCAATTGCTCAGTGGCCTTGGGGCCTCCAAGCTGCCATGTTGTTGGACAAATGGGAGGGAGGAGAGGAGGAGATATTCTTACATACTAGGGTGAGTGCATCCTTGGGCCTTGGTCAGTATGCTCTCCTTTGTCACAATTTCCACCACCCCCTAACACTCCCTAACTCCGAACCAAATGTCAGTAGTCACTTATTGTTGTACTTATCCTGTTACTTTTCTCAAAGAAGATAAATATTTCTACTTCTATCAAAAAATAAAAGAAATCAAGGATTACATGATTTTGTTTTCTACCAAAGTGCACTTGAATGATTCAATTTTCTACCTGGCCCTGTTGCACAAAGTTTGTGACCCTCGCTTATGGTTTCTGTCTTTGATTTGAGATTATAGAAATTCTCATCTATATTCTTTATAATACCAACATGGTTTTGCATCATAAATTTATTATATTTTTTAAAGACTTTATTTATTTATTCATAGAGACACACACACACAGAGAGAGAGAGAGAGAGAGAGAGAGAGGCAGAGACACAGGCAGAGGGAGAAACAGGCACCATGCAGATAGCCCGATGTGGGACTTGATTCACGGTCTCCAGGATCACACCCTGGGCTGCAGGCGGCGCTAAATAAATTTAAATATGTATTCAGCGGCCATGCGGGCGACGGCCTGATCCTGGTAGACCCAGGATCGAGTCCCACATCAGGCTTCCTGCATGGAGCCTGCTTCTCCTTCTGCCTGTGTTTCTGCCTCTCTCTCTTTCTCTCGGTGTCTCCCATGAATAAATAAATAAAATCTTTAAAAATAAATAAATAAATTTGTAATTCATCTTGAAACTATTGCATGGAAAAAAGACCTAAAATTGGTTTTCCAAATGGTTAGTCATTTGTTCCAATAGCATTTATAAAGTTCTCTTCTGTCTTAAAATTCTACCTTTTTGGGCAGCCCGGATAGCTCAGAGGTTTAGTGCTGCCTTCAGGCTGGCGTGTGATCCTGGAGACCCGGGATCACACACTGGCCAAAGGCAGGCGTTAAACCACTGAGCCACCCAGGGATCCCCCAGAGTCACTTTTATATATGCCTGAGTCTGTTCCTGGATCTTGTAGTCCCTTCCCCGTTTTCTATGATAACGGCCTGCTTCAGCTCCCAATGTTTTGTTTTAATACAGTTTTAGCATACCAACAATTCATACACAATAGAACATTATTTTCATTAATACTCTTAAAAAATATTTTCAAGGCTATTTTTTTATACCATCTTTTTTCACATAAGCAATTTACAAAACAGCCTGTTGGGAGACAAACCATAAGAGACTGTTAACTATAGGAAACAAACCGAATGTTACTGGAGGGGAGGTGGGTGGGGGATGGGGTAACTGGGTAATGGGCATTAAGGAGGGCACTTGATGTAATCAGCCCTGGGTATTATGTGCAACTGATGAATCACTAAATTCTATCTCTGAAACTAATAATATACCATATGTTAATTAAATTAAATTTAGATAAATTAAAAAATATATACTGTTGGGAAGTTGACTAAAATTATATTAAATTTATAGCTTATTTTAGGGACCTTATTTTTCATTTATTCTAGTTTTACTTTATGCTTCTCAATAGATTTGCATAGCTTTATTCATATAGGATTTATACTTTCCTTTAGTTTATTTCCAGTTATTATACATATTTTTGTTGTTATTATAAATGGGATCTTTTCTTCTATTTTATTTTCTTTCTTTTTTCTTCCATTATATTTTCTAAGCTGGTCATTCCTGGCATAGTAAAAAGCTACTGCTTTTTGCATATTTATTTTGGAGCCTAAGATGGAAAATTTTTTAGGGTAGGTGCAACTAACTGCTTGCATAAAAATAAATCTTTTTTTAAAGATTTATTTATTTATTTATTTATTCGTGATTGACAGAGAGAGAGAGAGAGAAAGAGAGAATGAGAGAGAGGCAGAGACACAGGCAGAGGGAGAAGCAGGCTCCATTCAGGGAGCCCGACGTGGGACTCCATCCTAGGTCTCCAGGATCATGCCCTGGGCTGAAGGCGGCGCTAAACCACTGAGTTACCCAGGCTGCCTAAGTATACTGGCTTTAAGCGTCAAGTCTGGAAAATAAGTACATGCCAAACTCTCAATCTGTAGGCAAAGGTCTGGTTTTCTCTACAATAACTTCAAATTTTCTTTTACTGGAGTTTTCTTCCTATTTGCAACACCCCCCTTCCCCTGCCATTATTTAAAGGAGAGTTGCAGGAACAAAAAACTAGTTATATAGGATTTATTATAACCTATTTGTCCATTCCATCTGTATTTCATTTTTTAAAAGATTTTATTTATTTATTAATGAGAGATACAGAGAAAGAGGCAGAGACACAGGCAGAGAGAGAGAAGCAGGCTCCACGCAAGGAGCCTGACGTGGGACTGGATCCCGGGTCTCCAGGATCACACCCTGGGCCGAAGGCAGGCACCAAACTGCTGAGCCACCCAGGCATCCCTCCATCTGTACTTTAATCTGGATCTTTTCCATTTAGCCTCAATTTTATTGACCACTCCACTATTCCGATGACATTTTTTCTCTTAAGGGATATAAATTTTGGGGATCCCTGGGTGGTGCAGTGGTTTGGTGCCTGCCTTTGGCCCAGGGCGTGATCCTGGAGACCCAGGATCGAATCCCACGTCGGGCTCCCGGTGCATGGAGCCTGCTTCTCCCTCTGCCTGTGTCTCTGCCTCTCTCTCTCTCTGTGACTATCATAAATAAATAAAAATTTAAGGGATATAAAATTTTAAATACTTTTATCACCATGCTTCCAGGTTTGTTTTTGTTTTTTTTAAATTCTAACCAGGATTTTTTTTAATGCTATTAATGCTAGGTTTTTGTTTTTTGTTTTTGTTTTTTTTTAAATTTATTCATGATAGACAAGGGGGGGGGGGCAGAGACACAGGCACGGGGAGAAGCAGGCTCCATTCAGGGAGCCCGACGTGGGACTCTATCCCAGGTCTCCAGGATCATGCCCTGGGCCGAAGGCGGCGCTAAACCGCTGGGCCACCTGGGCTGCCCCTAACCAGTTTTTAATAGTCACTGTGTCATTTATCCTTTTCAGCCCTATTATTGATAATCCCATTCCTTCTGCATTTTAGTTTTCTTTTTTTCTTACTTTTCATTATTCATTGTTTTCTCTGGGTTTACATAAAGCTTTTCTCTTTGTTGGTGTTGCCCAGGTTCTAAATTCAAGCTGTGGTGCTATCTTTGCTGACCACAACTGAAGTCTGTCTCCTTAAACATTTTATATTTCAGATGTTTGTTATTTTAGTGGGTCTCTTTTTACTCTGTCATATTCCCACTACTTATTTTGTGTTGGCTCTATAAAGACTTTTTCTCCATTTTTGTGTAATGATAAAGTCTCCATATTTAGTTTAAATCATTCTATCAGATATTTATTTATTTATTTATAAATATTTTATTTATTTATTTGAGACAGTGATAGTGAGAGATAGCGAGAGAAATCATGAGCAGGGGGTGGGGAGAGGGAGAAGCAGGTTCCCCCTCAGCAGGAAAGCCTGATATGGGCTCCATCCCAGGACCCCAGGACCATGACCTGAGCCGAAGGCAAGATGCTTAACCAAGTGAGCCACCCAGGTGCCCCATTCCATCAGATTTTTATGAGATTTCACTTTGATAACAGTGAGGTATTCAAATTTGATGTCTTCTATTCCTCTGTGACCTTTATCCCACGCACAACCATAAATGCATTATAATTTCACAAATAATCTCTTAGCGGCACTTAATGACCAACTTCTATTTAATTCACAGTCTTGTGGTTAACTAAGGATGGAACTCTTAAAGAGTATTGATCCTCTTAAAGAGGATTGTAGGAAAAGAGGAGAGTAATGCTGAGATAAAAGGAGTATGAAATGAGAAGTTGTAAGGAAGGAAAATACTTCACATCAGAATTACAAAGGCAGTGAAAAGAAATAAGATGCAATGAGAAGTTCTCATTCTCAACATGAAACAAACCTTAGGTGTAATACAATACCTGCTTACTTTTAGAATAATCGGATTTTTCCCCCAAGAAAACAACATGTTTTTTCTCACAACAAAAGAATTCAAAATGCAATAGGAGAACAATGCCTATGTCACTCAAAACTCTAATTACCTGGGGATGTTTAATTTTCAACATCTCTTAAGTTTGATGAATGGGCCAGTGAGCCTCTTTCTTTAGAGATAGATCATATTCTACATTAATGGCTCATCATCTCCTGAGTTCCTGTGCATGTGGGCATAATAGACACCTGCAGAGCATAAAACAAATATAATTCTTAAAAATTTGGTAAAAGCTTCCAGTTGCCAGAGGAAATAGATTATTGTTGGGGTAATGGTAATCTACTTATTTACTAGAATACAAAGATGGATTATGAAAGGAAAAATCTTCAGTATTAACTTTTTTGAAAAAATTTTCAATTTTGTAATGGATATGTTATTTGAGAAATTATTTTGAGAAATTATTATATCTTTTCTACTTCTTCAAGAAAACCAACCTAATTATCAAGAAGGTATTAAAATAACCATTTGCAGATGATAGTAAAATAAAAAATACTTATTAATAAATATAAACAATCTATATTAATATGAAAGACACAAAAGATGTAAATAATTGAAAACATGTATCTACTTCTTGGCAGTGGAAACTCAATACTATAAAGATGTCAATTTTCTTTAAATCTAATGCAAACAAAATAAAAAATATTGACAGAATTTGGCTTTTTTGGAGGGCAGAAGGTGGTTAGAGAAGCTAATTCTAGTTCAATAGGAAATATGAAAATGAGAGAACAGCCAGACACATTCCAAAAAAGAAAAACTTGTGTTTTCACCATATGAACTGACAGATTAACAGGACAGAATAGAGATATGGTAGTTAATCATAGCTGCTGTTTGCCAAATACCTTCATCTTTCCATCTTCCACCTTCATTTTTCCATGTACATTCACTGTACATTGCATGTACAGTCAATACATGCATGACTGTATTGATGGTGTGAGACTCTCCAGAGCCCTCTTTCCTTTAGCCAGGACAACCAGCAATGTTCAAGATGACAGCAACTCTGTTAGCCAAAGTTTTTGAGTAAAAGTCATGGCACAGAACTTCCAAGTGACCTTTAATGGCCTTGTACCAAAAGGAAAGATATTTCTTATTATAAGCCACTAAGATTTTTTTTTAAGCCACTAAGATTCTGAGGTTGTTTGTTACTATGGTATAACCTAGCCTACCCTGGTAGATACAAAAAATCTGAAGAGCAGTCCAAATTCATATAGGAATCTAATATACCATAAAGTTGATATTACCCAGTAGTTGATATTACTTATTAGCAAGCTCTCTCATACATTATTGCCAATTAGTAAAACTATCAGCCTCCACGAGAACTTAGCAAAATTATACATGGATTTACACTGATTCAGCCTCTACATTTAGTATTTTAACTTCCTTTAAAAAAAAAAAAAGGATTTTATTTACTTGAGAGTGTGCACATACCTATACTTGTGAGCTGGGGGGAGGGCCAGGGATGGAGGGAGGGACAAGCAGATTCCCTGCTGAGTGGGGAGTCAGACATGGGGCTAATCCTAGGGCCTCAAGATCATGACCTGAGCCAAAGTCAGATGCTTACTGACTGAGCCATGCAGGTGCCCCAATAATTTAACAGTCAAATATGCTTACATGTGTACTCAAAACCACATATGTACCAGGGTCTTTGCAGCCTTGCTTATAATAGCCAAAAGGCTAGAAGCAACCTAAACATGTAACTGGTTATAGTTTATCACCAGAGCCTAAATTTACAATTGTTAAAAAAAAAATGCTATAAATAAGATATTTAGGAATAAACCTAACTGAAGAGGTGAGAGACCTATACTCTGAAAACTATAAAATACTGATGAAAGCAACTGAAAATGACAAAGAAGTGTAAAGACATTCCATGCTCATGGATTGGGAGAAAAAATATTGTTAGAATGTCTATACTACCCGAAGCAATCTATACATTTAATGAAATCCCTATCAAAATACCAACAACATTTTTCATAGAGCCAGAACAAACAATCCTAAAATTTGTATGGAACCTGAAAAAGAAAAACAATGCTGGAGGCACAATTCCAGACTTCAAGTTATATTACAAAGCTGTAGCAATCAAAACAGTATGGTACTGGCACAAAAATAGACACAAAGATAATGAAACAGAATGAAAAACCCAAAAATAAAGCCACACTTACATGACCAATTAATCTTTGGCAAAGCAGGAAGAATATCCAATGGGAAACAGTCTCTTCAAAAAATGGTGTTGCAAGGGACACCTGGGTGGCTCAGTGGTTAAGTGCTTGCCTTCCGCCCAGGGCGTGATCTTGGAGTCCTGGGATCGAGTCCCACATCAGGCTCCCTGCATGGAGCCTGCTTCTCCCTCTCCTTCTCTGTGTCTCATGAATAAATAAATAAAATCTTTAAAAAACAAAACAGAACAAAAAACATGGTGTTGGGCAGCCCCGGTGGCGCAGCGGTTTAGCGCCGCCTGCAGCCCCAGGCGTGATCCTGGAGACCCTGGATGGAGTCCCACGTCAGGCTCTCTGCGTGGTGCCTGCTTCTCCCTCTGCCTGTATCTCTGCCTCTCTCTCTCTCTCTCTCTCTCTCTGTCTCTATGAATAAATAAATAAAAAATCTTAAAAAAATGGTGTTGGGAAAACTGGACAGCAACACATAAAAAAATAAATTTGAAATGGATTAAATACCAAAATGTGAGACCTGAAGCTATAAAAATCCTAGAAATGAACATGGGCAGTAACTTCTTTGACATCAGTTGTAGCAATTTTTTTTCTAGATATGTCTCCTGAGGCAAGGGAAACAAAAGCAAAAATAACTATTGGGACTATACCAAAATTTTGAAAAGCTTCTGCACAGAGAAGGAAACAATCAACAAAACTAAAAGGCAACCTATGGAATGGAAGAAGGTATTTACAAATAATATATCCAATAAAGGGTTAGTATCCAAAATACATAAAGAACTTCTAAAACTCAATACCCAAAAAACAAATAATCCAATTAAAAATGACCAGAAGACATGAACAGATATTTCTCCAAAGAAGACATACAGATGGCCAATAGACACATGAAAAGATGCTCACTATTACTTATCACTAGGGAAATGCAAATCAAAACTACAATGAGCTATCATCACCTTACACCTGTCAGAACAGCTAAAATCAACAACACAGGAAACAACAGGTGTTGGGGAGAATGTGGAGAAAAAGGAACCCTACTGCACTGTTGGTGGGAATGCAAACTGGAGCAGCCACTCTAGAAAGCCATATGGAGGTTCCTCAAAAAGTTAAAAATAGAACTACCCTACAATCCAGCAATCACACCACTGGGTACTTACCCAAAGAATACAAAGACACCAATTCAAAGGGAGACATGCACCCCTATGTTTATTGCAGCATTATTTACAATAGTCAAAATTTGGAAGCAGCCCAAGTGTCCATTGATTGATGAATAAAGATGATGTATAAATATACAATGGAATATTAGTCATAAAAAATGAAATCTTACCATTTACAACATGGATGGAGCTAAAGAATATAACACTAAGCAAAATAAACCAGTTAGAGAAAGACAAATACCATATGATTTCACTCATGTGGAATTTTAAAAACTTTTAATTTAAATTCAGTTAATTAACATATACATAACATTACATATTTGTAATAACATATTATTGTTTCAGAGGTGAAGGTCAGTGATTCATATGTAGAATTGAAGAAACAAATGAACAAAGGGGAAAAAAAGAGGCAAACCAAGAAACAGACTCTTAACTATAGAGAACAAACTGACCACTAAGAGAAGAGAGGGGGGGTGGGGGCATGGATGCAATAAGTGATGGGGATTAAAGAGTGCACTTGTCATAATGAGCACCAGATGATTTTTAAAAAAGCTTTAAAAAAAGATTAAGATTTTATTTATTAAAAAAAAAGATTTTATTTATTTACTCATGAGAGACACACAGAGAGAAGCAGAGACACAGGCAAAGGGAGAAGCGAGTTCCCTGCGGGGAGCCTGATGCGGAACTTGATCCCAGGACTCTGGGATCATGACCTGAGCCAAAGGAAGATCCTCAACCACTGATCCACTCAGGTGTCCCTAAAAGATTTTAAAAATGTAGATTGTGCTGATCTGTCATCATTTCATGATAATATCACTAAGTAAACAAAATAAAAACAAGGTATAAAAATGTTTATGTGGTACATTACCATAAATGTAAAAAGATTGAGAAGCTAGCTTTGTATATGTCAAACATGTCTCTTAGAAGGATATTCATAAAAAACTGGTATCAGTGACTATTTCTGACAGGGCTGGAATACTGATTTTTCACTGAAAGCTATTTAAAATACCTTTTGTATTTTATAATATGTGCACATATTACTTATTATAAGAGAATAAAAAAGAAATTTAATTGTAAATGGAGATAGAAAAAGGTTCCCTGTGTTTATTTGTAACGATTTGTAAGGATTTTTCAAATTTGATTATTATTTCAAGGACCTGTTTAAAATCTTGGCCTTATCTGGATAGACATGGTGAGGAAAATTTTCCACAAGATTTATTAGATAAATATCCTATAGCTACCCATCTTAAATCGACATTTGCTTAATTAATTCATGATGATCTTAATTCTTCCTTTACAAGTAAATATATTTCTTCTCTGAGTTGTCTAATATTTCTAGAACAATGTTAAAAATACAATGGATATTGTTGTCTTATTTGTAATCTTAGGAGATTGCTGTTTTATCAATAAATAGAATGTTCATAGCATGAGACACAGAGACAGACACATTGACACCATATATTAAGGAAGTCTCCATTTGTTCATAATAAACTACTTTTTACTGAATTGGAAAATGCATTCCTTGAGGATTTTACTTTTATTTTACCAATTCAGTAACAATTCATCGTTTTCATTTTTCTCTTATTCAAAGGTAAGCACTTGGGGACTACTGATGAGCAGCTTTGATTTCACTAGAAGATCTTCTATTGCTTTGATCTTTTGGTCTTGGCTTTAGATTGGGATTTTTTGAAAAAGAACCTGGTTGATCTATGTGAGGCTGCTTTAGTGAAGCAACTAAATCAGTAGACAGACACAGCAAGAAGAATTAACATATGATTGAAGTGACACAGCAGCCTTCCACCACTGAATCAGAGCATTTAACCATCTGAAATATGGACTAGAACCAACTTTACACCCCTCAGATATAAAATTAAAAAATAAAATAAAATTTTACCACAGACAGTTGGCAGCACTACTTAAATATTCTGACCGAGCTCCTTTTTTCCAATTTATTATAGAATAACTTTTGGAAACAAACTACAGGATTACAAGTCTCATATAATTAGTAGACTGAACATTTTAACTTTCTAGGGTCTTTCTTGAAAATAGCTACATAGATTCCATTGATGGCTTTTACTTTAAATTTCAGGAAAATCAACAAATTTGGAGCTTTCATATTTGAAATTCTTTTCTTAGTGTTATGACTTCTAAAGCAAAAGGGCTAGACATTGGCTTAAGTAAGAAAAAATGTGCATGTAAATCTCTATGTTAAATAGACTATATATAATATTCAGTTTACTGCTTCGTGTTTCTTAATCATATTGGTTCAAGCTCAAATGATTGTTTTTTTTAATGTTTTATATATATATAAGATTTATTCATTCATTCATTCATTCATAGAGACAGAGAGAGAGAGAGGCAGAGACACAGGCAGAGGGAGAAGCAGGTTCCATGCAGGGACCCTGATGTGACTCCAGGGTCTCCAGGATCACTCCCCTGGCTGCAGGTGGCGCTAAACTGCTGCGCCACCAGGGCTGCCCTCAAAATGATTGTTAATGAAAAAGATTCAAAATATTATTAGCGGGATCCCTGGGTGGCGCAGCGGTTTGGCGCCTGCCTTTGGCCCAGGGCCCGATCCTGGAGACCCGGGATCGAATTCCACGTCGGGCTCCCGGTGCATGGAGCCTGCTTCTCCCTCTGCCTGTGTCTCTGCCTCTCTCTCTCTCTGTGACTATCATAAATAAATAAAAATTAAAAAAAAAATTAAAAAAAATATTATTAGCACAATTATAAATGTTAACACCTATGGATTTTGATTGCACTCAGTGCTGCAATACAATTAATCTAGGAAAAAAATCACCTCAAAAATTACTGAAAGTGGAGAATCCTTTTTCTTCAAACAATTCTTTAGGATACGAACCAAAATGAGCATTTTGCATAGTGTTTTAGAGTTTATGGGTAGCATTTACATAAATTTTATTTAATCCTTAAAATCACTGTGGGGTGGGTATTATACTCTGTATTCAGATGATGGAATTAAGACTTAAAAAGTCCAGTTAACTCCCAACTGAAACCACTGAATCGTGGAAGAGGGGCTGAAACTCCTATCTGAATCCCATGAGATTTTGCTGCCTTCCACAGACCTTACTAAGCTTGTATCTGACTATTAGTGTTTGAATGCATGCACAAATAAAATGATTGCTATGACAAGCTCATTTGGGCAGTCAGTATGCTGATACATCCTGGGTCACTGTCATTGCCTTTGAGAGAAACTCAAGAAAGGCGAACACCAGAATTGCCAATTTGGAACTGTGGGGGGAAAAAAAATATATATATATGTGTATATATATATATATATATATTTAAACTTTTGATTTTGAAATAACTTTAGATTTACAGAAAAGTTGCACAAGTTACCATAAACTCTTCATCTAGCTTCCTCTATTGTTAAATTCTTACACAACCATGGTATAAGGACAGGAAATCGACACTGGTACAATACTATTAACTAAACTGCAGATTCAAATGTCACTAGTTTTTCTATTGATGTTCTTTTTCTTTTCTTGGATCCAATCCAAGATCTTATGTCACATTTAGTTATGTCTCTTTAGTCTTCTCCAATCTGTGACAAAGAACTGTTTTTTTTTTTAAATTAAAATTAATCAAAGCTTTATTCTGAAAATGTCATGGCATTTCTGGAAACAGCACTGAATATTGAAAACTTGCCTTGGGAATTGCTGAGGATATGCAATAACCAAGAAAATATCCTGAAATAAGGAGCAAGAGTGGCCCTAAAGACAGAAAAAGAGTCAGTCTTTAAATAAAGGGGAATGTTGGGTGTGATAATCTGGAGAAGCCAGTTGTATTTAAAGCATTTGCCCACAGAAAATTTATCAACAATTTTAATACCCTGGAAAAACACAGAGTACCAGACAGAAATCAATACAACTCTGTTTAATGGAGCAGTCATGAAAGATAAATTTGTTTTTAAATTAAAGGACGTGAGTTTGTTCAGTCTATAGGTAAGGTAACTTAATAATTACATTCAAGTATACAAAAGGTTATTAGAAGGCACTAATTTCCTTTATATATATATACATATATATACATAATTTTCTTTATATATGGGACCCCTTTTGTAAATTGTAGCATAAAAGTGGCTGAGTGGTGGGTGATCTAATTCAAACCCTGAACCACTGAGAAAGTGCAGTCTCTAGACCCTATCCAAGTTACTTTGGGATACGTGGCAAGAAGGTTCTCTATAAACCTTTACAGGTTACCTCCTATTCTTGAGAGTTCTTTGAGCACATTAATTCCAGAAATTTACTGGGGAATTCTCAATTACCCAGTAACGGTAATGGTTTTTCAGAATTCTTACATGAACTATGAATCCCTGAAGAAGAAAAGTTACAAGGCATAAATTATATGTACTAAAACCTAAAAAAGTTAAATAAACCACAAGCACTTCTAGAGTGATAAAACAGGAACAAGCTAACAAATGAAAAAGACTCTGTTGTTTGAAGAGTCTGTTATTATACAACCTTAAAAATAAGAGAAAGCAATATATATGTGATTGATTCTTGAAAATAGCTACATAGATTCCATTGATGGCTTTTACTTTAAATTTCAGGAAAATCAACAAATTTGGAGCTTTCATATTTTTCATATTTAGAAATTCACCAGCCAGGAAATGAGGGTAAATCAGAGGGCTCCATCACAATAAGTAAGCTCTATGGATGATGCCATATGAAGAGGCATTAAGTGTAGAGTCAACTTTAGCTACTCCCCTAGCTAGGACTGCAGGCAAGTCTCAATTTCCTCATGTGCTAAGTTAACAACATCTGTCTCTGGAAAGTGTACCTGGTACAGAGTGTTCATCAGCATTATCAAGATCTTCTCTAGTTCTGTGGTGTGAGGTTAGCATTGAATTGGTGTCTGAGGTTTCTTGCATCAAGGACAATTTGAGCCTAGGCTACAATTTCCTGGGCCACTTTGTTTCAATCCAAATCTCTGAGCCTGAGCCATGAGTGGACTGCTTTCTAAAGTGATTTGGAGTAGGGAATTCTGAATTCGTTTAGCTACATATCTTCAACAACTGGTTCTAGATGTCTAATCTGTATAAATGAAAAGCCTATCAGTTTTTAGATCTTAATTTTGTAGAATTCTACAGTCATAAAATAGCATCTAAGATGCTCACAACTAACTCAGCAAATCCCAAATAGTTATGAAACCAGCAAAGTATTCAGGCTGCCTGGTTCTTTGATACTGGTGATAATTACCTTAAGTTTCTAGATATTATGGTCCTATGCATGGCCTCAAAGTCTCTCCTTTGTTTACTGGGATCACTTTGTTCTTTTAGGACAGATATGAGAAGACTTCATCGTTAAGATGATTTCAGGCAGACTATGGAACAGCTGAGATAATGGCACAAATGAAACATGTTAGTTCAATATTCTGGGGGTGAGTCTGGTTCTGCTGATTTTGGATTTTTAAAAATTCTGAAAAGGTCACAACCATTCCAGAACAGTGAATAATTCTCTCAAAACGAGTTTTTAAGAGTTAAGACTTGCAATATCATTAGCCCTGGAAGTTCTTTCCTATATAAAAACATTTTATAAGACCACTACTAATCTTCATCATGCAAAATACTATTATTTTGACTTTGTATATGGATATAGTAAAGACTATTTACAAGTTTGTAATTTTTCCCCCTTCAAGATCAAGGATAAGAGATGGGTGGCTCAGGTCAGATGAAGTCTTACAGGGCATATGTTCCTGCCCTGTAAAAGTAAGTAAAGTCACTGTATATTTAGGGTTAGGTCTACTTTCTGTTTGATCAGTTTTCTTAGGGGCTACTGGGCTCAGTGAGAAAAATCCATACTAACTAAACTCACAAGAGGCTAGCTCATAAATCATAATATCAGCTCATGAATTCAAACTATGAAATATATCTAGCAGTTCTCTCTTAGAAGATTCTGTGCATTAACTCAATTACAGAAAAGAGAATCATATATTCTTGAGATGTTCCCATTACATTGTCAGCTCTTCACCTGTAAAATGACATTTTCATTTTAAGAACCAGGATCATGTACAGAAATATAAAACACTTCTTTGGTGGAAAGATACAATGGCAAATGCTCCTTAGTTTTCCCTTTGTTAATCATTAACCAGACTAGCAGACTCCCCACCTCCCAACATCTTTTCTCCCTTTCTTCCATAGTAGGTAGAATTTGGAATAAAATAGACACATGGCCATACTTCCTAGCTTTCCTCGAAGATACTCATGGCCACCTGTCTCATGGATTTACATGGAAATATCTGGAAATCATGCTTACAGGGCACTGAAAGTACCTTCTATTTTCTGCTTCATCCCTTTCTCCATCCTGCTTCCTGTAATGCAGATGCCACCACCTTGCTCAGTAAGAATATGGTTTACACCCAAGAGAGAGGGTAGAGTGCCAAGAAGGAAAAAAGGGACAATTGGTAAGAGGTCCCTGATGCCATGAAGCTCCATACCAGACTTATGCTAACTTTTACATGAGTGAGAAATATAATTTAATGTTTTAAGCCACTTTGTTGTTTTGGGTTTTTTGCCACTCATAGCTGAACCAATTTATCTAATATACAGATGTTCTAGGTAAGTGTTATTTTAAATTATTTTGTATTAACAGACCATTTGGAATAACAGACCATGGCTTCTAATTCTAGTACAGAAAAATATGATTTTTGCTAAGACAAATCATTAGCCTTGTCATTACACCACATTAGATAACTAATTAGAGCACAGGAAATCTGCATTACAATGCTAACATCTTGATGCAATGTAGGAAGTAGTCTAGGACCATCAGTAATACTTTTGCCAATTACCTTCAGAGAGCCACAGAGTTAAAGATCATCAGTACTAATTATCATAGTCCAACTGCTCTACTTTACAGAGGAAGAACCTGAGGCACAGAGAGTCTGGGTTTTTCAAAGTCAAAAGGCTGTTCCCCCCACCACCACCCTGCTTTTTAAACTACATCCACAAAATTGGAGGCAATGTGCTCTGAAGATTATATTTCTGTGCATCCTGCTTCCAACATTTATACTAATAATCATTGGTTATCCCCAAATAAAACACCTAAGCTTTAGCTCATCAAGCTCACATAAAAATAAACATTAGGGGCAGCCTGGGTGGCTCAGCGGTTTAGCGTCGCCTTCCACCCAGGGTGTGATCCTGAAGACCTGGGATGGAGTCCCCCATCGGCTCCCTGCATAGTGCCTGCTTCTCCCTCTGCCTGTGCCTCTCTCTCTCTGTCTCTCATGAATAAATAAACTCTTAAAAAAAAAAAAACATTAGCATGTACCCACAGACATTTTATAATACTGTCTGAATTATGCAGAATATTTAGCAGGAAAATTAGTTACAAGAGGAAAATAGCCAATAAAAACGACAGTGGTGCAACAGTTTTAGTTACATTAGTCCCACAGAGTTATTATCTTATTATCCATACTGAATGATGTACCAATAATTATGACATTATTCACATACACAAATGCTGCTAATAAGAATGCTGAGACATGAATCTTTTCCACATTCAGTGTTAGAACACCATTCTTTGGTTTGCAGCTACAGTAACTATTTACAGTGCTTTTTTCATCATTTGTGACTGACAACCAGTCCTGGAATACGAATCAACTTTATTTAAAAAAAAATCATTTAGTCTCTTCTTCCCACAGGATAGGTCAGTATGCTGCTAGGAACTTTAATATCTCTTCATTATAAAAGAGAAACATAGATAGACCTTGAAAATATCATGGTAGGTAAAACAAAGCCAATCACAAAGGACTACATATTGTCTGGTTCTTTTTCTTTAAAGATTTTTATTTATTTATTCATGAGAGACGAAGAGAGAGAGGTACAGTGACACAGGCAGAGGAAGAAGCAGGCTCCCTGCAAGAAGCCTGATGCAGGAATCAATCCTGGAACCCCAGGATCACACTGAAGGCAGAGGCTCAGCCACCGAGTCACCCAGGAGTCCCTTGCTGGATTCTTTTCATATGAAAGCCCAGAATAGGCAAGTCTATAGAGACTGAAAGAGTAGATTAGTAACTGCTTAGGGTGGAGAATGGGGGGGTGATGGTGGCAGGATTGAGGAGTGATGGCTTAAGGTGAAGGGTTTCTTTTTGGGTAATAATGAAAATATTCTAAAAGTGATTGTGGTAATGAATGCCTAACTCTGAATATGCCAAAAGCCACTGCATTATACACTTTAAATATATGGGCTATAAATGTCTTGTAAAAGCTGTTTTAAAAGGGGGGTGGGGCAGAGAGAGCCGACTTAAGCATCAGAAATGATGTATCCAGAGTCTCCTAAAAAGTTAAGAAAGTATGTAGAGCAGTTAAGTAGTAACAACTTTTTTTTTTTTTTTTTTTTTTTTATATCATCTGACCACCACTGGAATGGAACCTCTAACCAGCCACAGTTCAGTAGCCAGGCTAAAATGCAGCATAACTGGTTCCATCCTTATGTAAAGGAGGGAATTGAGATGTAGCAAAGATTGTTTGGTCTTGTGTTCACTCTTTCCATGTCCCATCCCTTGTCTAATAACAAAAATCATTGGGAGAGCACTTTATTAAAGGAGATAGACTATACTCACAATATCTCTGAATTCAGCTATAAATTTAATAATTCTGAAGCATTCCATCATAATTACCTCCATCTGAGGCTAAGAGAGGTAGTGATACACCAAAGCCACACAGTTAACAAATAGTAGGGCCAAAACTTAAATATCACATGCCTTTTTTGACTTTATGAACATAAACTTGGAACTAACTATGCAAAAAATACATGCTTGGGTTTTTGAGAGTTGGAAAGTTAGTCTGAATAAAATCTAAATGCAGGTCCACTGATTCCACTGCATTTGTGGTTAGTTATCTTAGCCTGCAGAAAGTACTGAAATTCCTTATAAGGAGCCAGTTTTCATTTGCTTTATAGGAACTTCTAAGTTAGATCATATTTAAAATGTCAGAAAAAAACATTAGAGTTACAACCTCAAATCTAATAAATTCAGAACTGAACTATACCTTAACTTCATTAAATGTACTGGAGTTATTCAATAAGAGTTTCTTACCATAAGATATGAAATTTCTAAAAAAAAAAAAAGATATGAAATTTCTATAAATTCAGAATGAACAATACCTGGTACTTAAAAGATACTCAATAGGCATTTATTGACCTGAATAAAGGTAAGATGGTAAATCCAAGCAGCATACTGGGTGAAATAATTGAAATTCCCTAAAAGACAAAAATCATTCTGTGTCTGGCAGAGGGAGGAAGGAGAATATACTAGCTTTCTGGCCTTGAAAGAGCAGAGTTTCAACCCCACTAATTCAGTGCTCCACAACTTTCTAGCACACACAGCATTTAACAAGCAAGGGAACAGGACAAAGGGTGCATGGTGGGGTCCAAGCCCAGGGTCTTCTGGCTGCATTAAATGAAGGTGAGGAGGCAATAGCTGAAACACAATTGCCTAGAGAGCTCTTTAAAAAAAAAAAATTAAATAAAAAATAGCACTATCTTCATCCAAATAGTGAAATCAACCCTATTACTCAGCAAATACAACTTAAAGAGAGTAGGTGTTCCAAAAGCATCTGTTCTACAGGTAGGAAAATGCAATGGATTTTTGTTTTTGTTTTTTGGTTTGTTTTGATGCTAAAACCTGGGGAAAATGTAATTTTCAATACTAAAATCATTTTAGAGACTGATGAGTAATTAGCTTTGAATCTTAGCTCAACTGACTAAAAATAAGCATACTGATTTTATCTATAGTCTTTTGAGGTATCCTTTTATAACAGCATTCTCTGTCTTTCAGAAAAGACCCACAGTATTATTATTTAAAAATAAACAGTATAACCATAGCAAGGGTTTGCCTATGAGAAATCATACTAGCATAAACTTTTAAACGTCTTAAATAACATTAGAGGCTCTCTAGAGATGGTCACTAAGAACATTGGCTAATTTTCATTTTTTAAAATATTTTATTTATTTATTTGAGACAGAGTGAGAGTGCATGGGTTGGGGGAAGGGGCAGAGATAAAGGGAAAAGCAGACTCCCTGCTGACCCTGGAGCCCAAGGCTGGGCTCCACATGGGGCTCCACGCAGGGCTGGATCCCAGGACCCTGAGATTATGACCTGAGCCGAAGTCAGACACTTAACCAACTGAGCCACTCAGGCATCCCTTTAATTTTTATTTGATATCAAGGTTACTTTCCCCACAACAAACAAATTCAGAAGATGAGTGAAAACGATCTGGCTTAAGGTAAAATGGAACAGGACAAATAAATATGCCGTTTTTCAGTACGATTTGATTCTATAGTTCTACTCAATGAGAACATGAAGACATGAAATTTAAATGAGGTATTATGAGACTTGGTGATCAACAGACTCCCATAAAGTACAATTTAAATAAAAAGAATGATATTCAATAAAGAATTCTGTCTTTAAAGATATTTAAGCATTAATACTATAACATACAACTTTGATTTCTTTAGTCTACATCCAATTTCATGAAAACACTGACAATATTTTAGGGAAATTTACACAAAATACTCAGCCTATAAAGGATGGATGGATTTAGACATTCAGGAGCTGGAGCAAATTGACTCTAGAAATCCCCTGATTTTTAAATTCTAATCTAATACTCTTTCCTCTCCACTACTTGATTCTAGTCTGTAACAGGCTTTCACATATACACCTTTAACTTTCAGAGAACTGGGGTCCATATTCTTAATTGTAAAAGAAAAGCAATCATTCACATTTTGCTATAGTACTCAGAATTTCATTGTAAAATTCATGAAAATGAAAGATTCTCAATTCTTTTTATTCTGATTCCAACTCACTATCTTTTACCAAGAACATTATATTATGAAAGTACTTGACAGTCTCTCACACAAAGCATATTTCAGAGTAACCTCAAACGGCCGTACTTGATGAGGTAGTCTTCTTTACAGATTCCTGTTAATAAATGTGGAAGAGATAATAATTTCACCATTCTGCCACAATGGATGAAATGTTTGATACTGACATGACCATCAGTGGGGTCTTGTAGCATTACAAGTGGCATAGCCAGATACAGCAGGCCTCTGGATATGATATAATATTAGCCACCTCCTAAACATTCTTGCCAAAACACTGAGGTCTGATTTTAGTCAGGCCCCTAGAACTAACTTCCATTTGTAAGACATACAGGGAATAGATCATCAACACACTGACACCAAGACGAAACAGATAAATCTCAAATGTGAGAAATTCATAGGGCAAATGACCCAGTTCCTATAACTAGTCCATGACACATCTAAAAAGGTGGGGAGAGAGGATGAGAAGAGGAACTGCCCTAGATCATATTAGACATGAGAGACAAAATGATCAAATATGGTTCAGAAACTTTGAATCCTGGTGTGCATAAGACATCTCTAAAAAAAGATATTCTTGAGACAATGAAGCAAACCTGAATTCGGTCTAATAGATGACACCAGGGAATAAATGTTAATTTTAGGTATGAGAATGGCATTTTGGTTCTATAATATCTTTATTTTTTTTTTAGAGATGCATTTAGAAATGTATCAGGATACCTATACTGAAATGCTAGAGATTTGCTTTAAAATACCTTAACAAATGAAGGTGAAAGAAAATAGGATAAATGAAACCAATGTGGCAAAACCTTGATAACAGTTGAACACCTAAGTGATGGGCATATGGAAGTGTGTTGTACTATCTACTTTTCAGTGTATTTATAACTTTTTATAATAAATAAATGAAAAAGAAGAATCTCACTAGCAGAGAAGCCTGAATAACAACAGTACAGGTAAACTTATCAAGTAATACTAATCTAAAGGAGAAAATAAATGGATCAATAAAAAAAAAATCAATGGTAGTTGATAATTTAGAAATTGAGTGATATAGAAAAACACTGATTTTTCTCCCTGTATCATATGGTCAGTGCTATAGATCGAATGCTTGTATCTCCCAACCCTCAATTCATATATTGAAACCTAATCCCCAATGTGATGGTATCTGAGGATGAAGCTCTCATGATTCGGATTAGTGCCCTTATAAAAGAGGCCCAGATAGCTCCCTTACCCTTATCTACTACATGATGACAAAGCAAAAAGATAGTGAAAAGTACAATTTATGCAGTAGGAAGTGGGTTCTCACTACACACTGAATCTGCTGGTGCCTTGATCTTGAACTTTTCAGTATTCAGGACTGTGAGAAATTTCTGTTGTTTATAAGACACCAAGGCTAGGGTATTTTGTTATAGCAAACTAAATGGACAAAGACATTCAAACAGCTATGTAATATATTGTTTTATTCCTGAAGTAGATTATTCCACTGAAAACCCACAGCAGAGAACAAGCAGTTTTATAGAATACATTAAAAAAAATAAAAACTTTTAAGAACGCAGCTGTTGGTTTCCTCTCCTCAGAATTGTGTCATGCTTTTATATAATTCTGGAGTTCTAAATGGTAGTGAATTGAAATAGAGAAAATTGAGACACAAAACAGAAGTTGCAGCTGCATTTTGAACTGAATGTTGTGAATTTTTCCTTTTGTGTAATCATTTGATCACTTTCCTAAGAACCCTGGACCTACTTCACATCTCTCCTGAAATAGTATTTTAACTTTTAGTATGCAACATTCATCACATATTCCACTGCAGTGCTGACTAAGGCTCTTTGGAGTTCTATTTTATTATCTTCCAAGTAGTTCAAGGTAAACCGAACAGAAAATCAATAATGTCCCAAAAACACCTTCAAAGCATAAAACGCTTCATTTCTAATACAACAATGGTTCTCAATCTATATTTAGCGTTATGAATCCCTCTGAAAATCTTTTTATAGAAAGAAAAATGTAATTTTTTTTCCCAAAAGTTTTATCATAGCTCAGAAGGCCCCTATTAGAAACCTTTGTAATATAGGGATGCCTGGGTGGCTCTGTGGTTGAGGGTCTGCTTTCTGCTCAGGTTGTGATCCCTAAGTCCTGGGATCGAGTCCCGCATCAGGCTTCCCACAGGGACCCCGCTTCTCCCTCTGCCTATGTCTCTGCCTCTCTGTGTCTCTCATGAATAAATAAATAAAATCTTAAAAACAGAAAAGAAACCATTGTAATATAGTGTTCTGGACAAGCAACTCTAAACAAAGTACAAATTCCTCAACTCAACACTAAAGGCCTCCCGTGAATAGCTCAGACTTTTCAACCTCATTCGTTACTATTTCTCTAAGCACCACACTTTAGTCAAATGCATTAGTTACGGTTCCCTGAATATGCCTCACTATCTTTGTTCTGGGTATTTCCACTATCTGCACATTCCAGGCTATTACAACTCTATTCTTCATGATCTGTCATTAGCAATACAACTTCCATGAAATCTTCCTTGATTCCCTAAACCTTCCTCTAAACTTGTCTTCTATCCTATACTTCCAATATCTTTCCCCATTTTGTATCATGGTCTATACCAAAAGCTCGTCTAATCTGGGATTCTGTGTGATACAGCAGTGGAAATGAAAATTATCACCAAAGTAGTTCTTACTCCTGGTAGTGGGCTTAATGGTGGCCCCCCAAAAGGTATGTCCACATCTTTACCTGAAGAACCTGTGAATATGACCATATCTGGAAAAAGGGTCTTTGCAGATATAATTAAGTTACGAATCTGGAGATGAGATCATTTTGGATTATCTGGGTGGACCCAAACTCCAATGACAGTGTCTTTACAGGAGAAAGAAGAAAAGGCTATTTGAAGAGAGAAGCAGAGATTAGAATTATGTAACCACAAACCAAAGAATGTGTTCCACCAAAAGCTGGAAGAAGGAAGGATTCTATCCAGCAGTCTTTGGAGGTAATGCAGCAGCCTTGTGACACTATTTGATTTCAGACTTCTGGCCTCCAGAACTGTGAAAGAATAAATTTCTGTTGTCATAGGCCACCAATCTTGTTGTGATATGTTGTGACAACACTAGGATACTATATAGGAAATTATTTTTATTTACTTCATTTTTTGTTTATTGCAGTTGTTCTGCAATGGCTAATTATTTAAAGAGCATCAGAGAAGATTTAAAAATATGTAGAGCCTCCCCAAATCTCTATTGATTCTATTTTCTGCAACAGTCTCTGAATTTCCTTTATCAATAGTCTTCTGAAAGTGCCAGTGCAGGATAGATAGCATCTGATTAAGAAAGAGCTATATTCCTGTGAAGCTTACATCACCAACTGCAACATGTGGTGGATTGGAGGATGAAAGCCCAGGTTCTAAATCCAGCTTCTGACTTTGTGAACCTGAACAGGATACACTTCTTTGACCTTTTATCATCTATAAACAATTCACTGAGGGCTGCTGTAAGAAGTAAATAAACAATGCATGTGAAGCTAATGTGAAGGATGATTTTCCGAGTATAATATTGTCCCTGGCTTTTGATATACTGTTATTTGATTTTTAAAAAATCATTCTCAGTCCCACAAAAATTCATTCTGGCCTCTTTTTAGGGACAAGAAGTTTAAGTAAAAACTTTAATTATAGCCAAGCAGGAGATTTCTAGCATATTTCTGAAGTCTGCAATTTCTTTTGCGCTAAAGGAAAAGAATGAAAGCCTACAACTTTGATTTCCCTTCCCACCCATTTCCTATAAACTACATTAGCTCATACTTTGGTGTTTCATTATCTGCCAAGCTTTTTCAGTTCACGATGAAGAGCCTATTTGGATAGGACACCTAGATTCTATTTGAAGTTTATACCACTGAGAATTTCTCATGCTCAGAGTTGGGAGAGAACCAAAAAGAAGTTCATAATTTTTTGGTTTGCCTATAGGAACTTAATGAACATAGATATTCAATCTCCAAATTTGAAAAAAGAATTGAAAGTAACATAAAGCATACTGACTGCGGCAAAATTATTACTTTTTAGAATTCAATAAGCATTATCATCAAATGAACTGAACACTTACATAATGCCATATTTGCACTTTTTTTGTTCTCAGTTAAATTATTCCGACATTAAGTTTACTAATGGAAGAACTGTAATGATCCAAACACCTACCTAGTTGGAAAAACCTAAATAACAGACAAAATGAGACACAGATTTTAAGGCAACACACATAATTAACCTTCCACAGGAGCCTATAGTTTATATAGAAGCAAGCTTTATGACAGGATGATAATTTACTAACCTGAATGACCAAAACTTTTGAAGATGACAATGAAAAGAAAAGGCAAACTTCCCTTTAAGCAGTCAACAAAAAAAGGAACTTGGAAAGCGGGTAAACTGGAGGTTATTTACAATATAAAAACATTCACTATAATTACTTTAGTAGTAAGCAACCCTAATACACCAAACACACTAAATGCATAAAAATTCAAGTTGCATTTCACTTTTTCAGAGAAAATTTACAACTTAAGGTGAGGTTCACTTGTAATGGTATCTAAAAAGTGGCTTTCTTTCCTTGCCACTCAGGCTTGCTCCAACTGTCTGGAGTACCATGGAGGCACAGAGCAACTCTCTGGCATTACACTGTTCTCAGGGCAGATGGAGGGCCCAGGCTGGTTTTCCCAGGAATGGCTAACCAAAAGTAAGGCCACTGGCCAGCTACTCCTGGGCCAGCTGGCATGGAACAAAGTGTCTGGTTCCTACCTCCAGAGCAGAGGAAACTCAGCCAGCTGGCTTTCGATGGACCGCACTAGTTGGAGTGCTCACAATTCCTTTCAAACCATCTGGCATTCTTTTCGAACCCTCAATTTACCCAGCACTACACTCTGATGTCTGAAATGCTCAGATAATTGGAGGAATCCCCACTGCCTACCTAGATAAGAAAAGAAAGAGGAAGAATAACTAAGTCAATTACTTCAAGAAATAATTTCTAAAGTTAAAAGTTGCTCTCAATTTTAGCTTGTGTATTATCTACCTTAAAATCTAAACTATTCCCATGATTATTAAGCAAACTTTCAAAACAAAGATCAAGCCAAATAATAAGGAAATAGGCTTAAACAGAAATGTTTAGCATGTCTAACATGTAGCAAAGTTGTAAGAACTCTTTAAGGCTTATAGGACATGATTCTCACTACTCCGAACTTCTACAGAGCCTGTCTGTATCCTTCAAGTGGCCCTAAAAGTGGACTTTGTATTGCTACATATACTTATCTTACCAGCCAATTAGCAAGTGAAGACAACAGTATCTTCCAGATGCTTTTTTTTTCTTATAGCTAATTAAAAACCTGTTAATGATAATATTGGGTGCTTTAAAAGTTCCATTTCTAGAAGTAAGAAAACTTAATCTGGAATAACATGAAGAAAGGATCTTTCCTCCATGCAAGCCAAATAAAGAACAAGACTTGGCTTGACCTTAACAATATTTTATCAAGTGGTCAAAATGATTTATCAAGTGACCAAACTGTTGGGAAGTGCTACAGGGTGCTCATCTGTCATGATTCCTGGGTCACTCAGTCAGGTAAGCATCAGACTCTTGATTTGGGTTCAGGTCATGATCTCAGGACTGGACTCCACATTGGGCTCTATGCCAAGTGTGGAGTCTGTGTAGGATTCTCCCTCTCCCTCTGCCCCTCCTCACTTCCCTCTCTTAAAAAAAGTGGGGGGAGTTCATCTGTCAATTGCTGATCGTTTTACTAATCTAACACATGGGATTAGAAAAAAACACAAAACAGGTGAGTTGCATTTATAGCCAATAGACTTTATAAGATAGAAGTACTCTGAGCAAAAATATTAAATTGAATATTAGTAACTGGAGAAGGCTAATATAAAGAATAACTATACTTTTAATTTTCACTGCCCCCATGCCAAGTACTGACTTTAGCATTTTACATATTATTTCATTTCATCTACACAACAAACATAGGATGTGGGTACTATTATTTCTATCTTGCAAATGAAGAAACAGAGTCTTCAGGAAATCCCTCCAAAGTCACATGGTTAAATTACAACAGCTGGAATTCAATTCCAAGCAGTCTTGCTCCAAGAATCCAGTGCAAAACTGCCTGTGTTGTTATACTTATGAAAGAATGAAATGTAATATAGGGAAAAATTCTAACATTAATATAGTCTTTGTAATTTATTCAACTCTTAGCGAAAAGTATAATTACAGGCCCCTGGGTGGCTCAGTCGGTTAAGTGCCTGACTCTTGATTTTGGCTCAAGACACGAACTCAGGGTTCTGGGATAGAGCACCTCCATGCGGGTGGCAGGGGGTGCATACTCGGCAAGAGTCTGCTTGAGATTCTTGCCCTCTGCCCCTCTCTCCATTCATGCTTGCTCATGTTTTTTTTTTTTCTCTCTCTCTCTCAAATAAAGAAATCTTTTTAAGTGGTAATTTAAAAAATTAAACACTGATTTTCTTGTCAGACATTTTTAAAAAGAGCTATTCTGCCAGATTAAAAATGTCCATTTTGCCCCTTTTTGCCCATATATTGAATAGATATGGTGCTTGTTTGCTATTCTAAGGGACACAGGTAAACAGGACAGATGGAAGTCCTTGCTGTCTTGGAGCTGATGTTCTAGTGGGGGTAAGACGCACAAAAAATCAGTTAACAACAGAATTTCAGAGAGTGATACATTTTGCAGAGGAAACAGGAAGGAAATGTGTATTTCTCTTTTAAGACATTTAACCATAAAGGTAAATAAAGGGGATGGATGGGAGGTCAGGGGGAAGTTGTTTTTAATTTTGTTGTAATTTTAAAAGTGATCTGTTTTAAAACATTATTTATTTATTTATTTGTTTGTTTGTTTATTTATTTATTTATTTGAGAGAGAGTGCGCACAAGCAGGGGGAGTGGCAGGCAGAAGGAGAGGGAGAAGAAGGCTCCCACTAAGCAGGGAGCCTGATTTGGGGCTCCATTCCATGGGACCATGACCCGAACCAAAGGCAACCTGCTGAGCCACTCAGGTGGTCCTTTATTTTTAAAGATGGCCAGTATCAGAACATATGTGTATGCTGACATGGATGGTGCCCTGGAGAGCTGCTGATGATGCAAAAGAGAGACAAATTCAGGAGTCAAGTCCTTGACTAGGTATGAGGAGGAATATAGAATGGAGGGAAGCTGCCTCTGATAGGAAGAAAACATAAAACATGGGCAGTAAGGAAGGTGGATTCCTAGATTTGATGAGAAGTTGACTGGTACCTTGTCCAATCACTTCTAAACCTCAATGAAATATGAAGCCTGCTTATCTGCATGGGAAAGTGTGGGCTGCTCATGAGTTTAAGGAGTGGAAAGAAATTACTAAATAGTTACAGACAAAAATATTAGGAATCTGATAGCTTTCCTGGATAGTGCTGTGAGTCCACTTCATATTTCTGGTCATGACTCTGAAGCTTCTCTAATATCCAACCACTTATGTGCATTCATGGAAAAACCAGATGAGAGACAAAACAGCTGTAAATAGAAAAAAAAAATCATGGCTTAAAAAAAAAATGTATCCATGTCACAGTCACTAACAATGTTCAATCAAGCTGTGGCCCATGTAGCCCCATTTGTCTCCACCATCTCACAAAAAATTCTTATAAATCATATATTTGTCATACTTAGTCATGACATATTTAGTCATGAAGCTTAAATATTTCTCCCTCCCCCCAAAAATTATTTCTTTTTGTTCATGAATGCTTCTGCCACTATTATAAGGTAGATTTTTAAAAATGCATCTGATAGTCTTCTTATACATTCCAGAGGTGACTGCATTTCATTGCTTGAAGAAACTTTCTCTGTGTTAACTGAGATCCTAAAACAGAAAGATCCTAAAAATCTTCCAGGGTAGGAGAAAAATAGGAATGGGGATTAGGCTTGGATTGGAGCAGCGCCTTCAAAAGAGGGACACTTCTTTTCAATCTAGAATTCAATATTTAGCTTAACCACTATTCAAGTGTGAGGGTTAAATGAAGACATTTCCAGATATGCAACTTCTGAATTCAGGAAGAATTTCAGTTTATATGTGCCCTGTAAAACAGAATAAGGAAGACATAGGATTCAGGAAATAAAGGATCCAACATAGGAGGAAGGCAAAAAGAATTCCCAAGATGACGACAAAGGAAGTCCTAGATAATAGGCAGAAAAAAAATGAAAACAGATTACCTGAAAATACTGAAAGATTATCAGTTCTGTCAGAATTTGAGGATGAATCAGTGATTGGTGCAAAGAAAACTAAGCAAATGAAAAACAAAAGAGGTAATTAATTTAGAGAAACAAAAGTTGTACAAGACAGAAAATGCGGGATGCCGGCGTGGCTCAGTGGTTGAGCGTCTACTTTCAGCTCAGGGCATGATCCCGGAGTACCAGGATCGATTCCTAAATCAGGCTCCTTGCATGGAGCCTGCTTCTCCTTCTGCCTGTGTCTCTGCCTTTCTCTCTGTGTGTCTCTCATAAATAAATAAATAAAATCTTAAAAAAAAAAAGACAGAAAATGTAATACTAGTACTCTATATGGGTCATCTGCGAGTACCAGGTACATTGTCACAGTCCTATAAATACTGAATACTGATTTGACTCTGAACTGCAGTTATGAGTGGGGCATGGAAGGATGGTTATGTAGGACAACCAAGTCCTCAACTTCCAAAATAGAAGTCCATAGGTGATGTTCAAAGATGGAAAATCAAGAAATAAGCTTATACATTAAGAACAAAGTAAATATAAAGGTACATACTCTCTGCAGAGAGTTGAAAGTAGCTCAACATTCTGAAATTGCTGATTTTTTTTACTACTCCCCAATTTAGGGCAGCCCTGGTGGCGCAGCGGTTTAGTGCCGCCTGCAGCCCAGCTCGATGTGTGATCCTGGAGACGGGGGATCGAGTCCCACATCGGGCTCCCTGCATGGAGCCTGCTTCTCCCTCTGCCTGTGTCTCTGCCCCGCCCCCCCTGAATAAATAAATAAAGAAAGAAACTACTCCCCAATTTAAAATATGGCAATTTCATATAGCTTAATACATTATAACATTATTGATTTTAGAATAAGCTGCCATTTGACACAAAAAACAGTTGAAAATGCTCAACAGAAAAAAACCCTCTACTTTTTGTTATCAGACATTGTTGGGGGAATAATATATTGCAGTTTGAAGTAACAAAGTGTTACCACGCATTCTATCACCATCACTGGCATAACAATATTAGTATTGCTAATATAAAGGATATACTTACTACTAAGACAGCAGTTAATTTAATCTATCTTCATGATACAGAAATTACTTTAGAATTTTTCTTCAAACATGATACTACAGAAATGCTAAACTATGGGTTGGTAAAGATTTTGATTAACAGAATGCTGACTAAAAAGGCCAGGATGTTTTTAAGTTCCTTTCTTGATACTAGCTAAGTCACTCTTGCAAAATAAAGTTCCACAATACTGCAGTACTATGCAAGCCTGTTTCAGTGATTGTTCCGGTTATACTACTGTTTATCTAAGACTTCCTCTTATGGTTTGTTTTAAGGGAATTCGTAAAAAAAAAAAAATCTCATGCAGGCAGTTATAAGGCATTGGGGTTGCTTCGATATTAGTGACACTAGTTAATGAAGCCCTTGTTTTTAAGTTAACTTATTTTGAGTTCATTGACATTAAAATTTTATTTAAATTCTACATCATAAAACCAAAAGTTATCCAAATTGAAAAACCCACCTTTACTAATTTTGACTTTTACAAAAAAAGAATTTGACTATGCTAACATAAAACTTGTACCAAGAATAATATATCCCTATCCAGCCAATGGAAAATTTCCCCTTCAAATTAAAAGCAAATGTTTTTAATAGAGGAACACTCATAAACAGATGCTGTGGAAGACTGCTTAGTTTGGATTTCATTTTGCACTAAAAATTACCAGGAATTAAAATACATGTGATTAAAAAATAATCTTAAAGAGAATCTTAAAACTGGATCAATTATTCTTTTCACCCAATAAGATCCTCTTAATTTTACCATCACCATTTTCAATAAAAGATCAGAATAAAAATCTATTTTGGAAATGGGTTCCTTTTTTTTTTTTTTTTAAAGATTTTATTTATTTATTCATGAGAAACACAGAGAGGGAGAGAGAGAGAGGCAGAGACACAGGCAGAGGAAGAAACAGGCTCCATGCAGGGAGCCCAATGTGGGACTTCCCGGGTCTTCAGGATCATGCCCTGGGCCGAAGGTAGGTGCTAAACCGCTGAGCCATCCAGGCGTCCCTGGAAATGGGTTTCTTATAAACAAGTTTAGCTAATTTCCTATCACTGCAAAATTAAAAGGGTAAAAAAAAAAAAAAAAAAAAACTGAAAGTGCAACCAACAATATTTTAAAATTTATAAAATCTGGTCTAGGGCAGCCCCAGTAGCTCAGCAGTTTAGTGCCGCCTTTGGCCCGGGGCCTGATCCTGGAGACCCGGGATCGAGTCCCACATCGGGGTCCCTGCAATGGAGCCTGCTTCTCCCTCTGCCTGTGTCTCTGTTTCTCTTCTCTCTGTCTCTCATGAATAAAAAAAATCTTTAAAAAAAATATAAAAAAATTAAATCTGGTCTAAAAAGAGAAAAAGGTCCAAATGAAATACCACAGAATAACTGGTACTATTACAAATGCCTCCTTTTAATTGGTCTGCATCAACTGTAACTCTTCATAACTTTACCAAGACAACAAACTCAGGCAGTCCAACCCCTGGAACCAAAGTCTGTGGGAACCTGCAGAGCTTCCTTCTCTCTCGGGGATGAGGACAAGGATAAAAGGTGTTCTGTTTTCCAGTAGTCCTGTAAGAGGAGCCATTGAGCTGGGCCACACAACCAGACAACAGAGCACAGGAAAATTTAGATCAAAGCAAGGACGCATGCCAGGGTAATATGCAATAAAACCCTTTGCCAAAGCACTCAGAAGAAAAAAGCAAGGAGGTGGAGAGAACCTGCTGGACCACCTTCTTAACAGGGAGACGGAGAAACAAAATCTGCTTCTACTGAGGAGCTGAGAAGACAGCGTCCTAGATACATCGGAGTATTTCAGCAGACGTGTATATGGGTAAATGGACATATTACCAATGAACTAAACCCAGAAAGCAGTGTCCTGTGTGTTCTGGAGTATTCCCCCCCACACACACACACATATATTACCTAAACCCCAAAAAGTAAAGTGTTCTAGGTATACAGATATATTGAGAATATGAATTTCCAACGAACACATAAAAACATTCATTTTCAATCAACAAGACGCACTGGTTTTACAGTAAGAAACAAAATATTGTTTGAAAGAATATCAGGGACAGAATTGGGTGAAGGTCTGATAAAGTAATATCTCTTTTTCTTCATATCCTTTTTAATGATCTCGGATTCTGTCATATCATAGGGGAGGACGGACGGACACACACACACAATTAGGTCTCCGGAAACAAAGGAGGGTCCTTAATTCCCCGGTTTGGGGACGCACACACGCCCCCCGCCCACAGATAGGGGCCACCACCTGACTTTAATGAGTAAGCTGAGGCGATAGGTCTCACCCCAGCCCACAGCCCTACACAGTGACAAACGGGCACGAGACAAACGCCACAAAGAAAGGGGAGGGGCAGGTGGGGACCAGGAAAACACTGCCACGCCGCGCCCCCAAGGCGCGTTCTCAACCGCAGCGCGGAGGCAGCCGTCCTCGCCATCCTCGTCCTCGCTTCCCCGCTTATCCAAACCGCCTCCCCAGCCCGGGGGCCGACGCCGGGCACGGGCGCGCGGGGCGCCGCGAGCCTTCCCTCTGTGACCTCCCGGTGACAGCCGCGCGCCGCCCTTTGTGAGGGACTGAGCCTCCGGTCCTGGTGGACTCCCCCTTCCGCGTCCCTCCCGGCCTGGGCCGCGGTCCCACCCCTCCTCGTCCCCGCCGAAACGCCCGGAGTGTGAAGGGGGGAGGCCGGCGCGGGCCCACGGTCTCCTCAGCATCCCAAGCCCGGAGCCGCCCGGTCCCCTAAGCCTCAGGCGGGGGGGCGTGGGGGGGCAAGTGCCCCCGGCGCCCCGCCCTCGCACCCTCACTTACTCGGGCGCGCCGGCTGTGGCGGCGGGCGTGCGGGACCGTCAGCGCCGGGCGGCAGAAGGAAGGCTGCGGAGGGCGAGCGTCGGTCGGGACCGAGCGCGGCTGAGGTGGCGGCGGCGGACTGCGCTCGGCGGCCCCCGACGAGGGGCGGGCCCGGCGGGGGAGGGGCGGGCGCCGCGCCTCTCATTCATGCAGCGGGGGCGGGGTGAGGGACCCGGATGCCCGGGCAGCTCCCGCCCACCCAGCTGAGGGTGCCTTGCCGTCAGAGTCTGCAGTGCGCAGGCGCGGCGCTCGGTGGCCAGGCCTGGTTCCGCCCCGCCCCCTAGGGGCGGGGGAACGGTTCCACCCGCTGAGCTGCAGCGGTGAGGTGACTCCCTCGTCTGTTTAGTATTTTGACATGTATATGAACATTTTTTTTTTTTTTAAGTGAGAGTCTGGGACGCTACCTCCCTCCTAGAACCCAGCCTCCCAATCTCCGAGGGTACAGGGATGCCCATTAGTTTGACGGAAAGACCGTACACGCCGCCCCCATCCTCCATCTGTCTCTCCAGCAGCAGGTCCTCTCCGCTGAATGCTGGCACCACAGCGGTAGATGAGACCTGGAATCCACCCAGAAGGTGGAGAGAAGCGTGTGCAAGAAAGAGTGCATTACATTGTTTATTTGCATTCACCTGGCACCGTCAGCCTCCAGCTCTCATTCCACAGGGCAGGCAAGAAATTGACCTTGATTTCTCTAAAATCAAGGCCTAGGGTTTTGCAGCTCCAAGGACCTGTAGAGGCCTCTCATCCTTGGTGGAGACAAGGTTCTGTGGAGACACCCTCCTGGTCTTAGCCCTTCAGCTCTGCCACTCTGTAGGCCATGGAAATCTTTGGTGATGCTGGGAGCCTGCAGGAGGCCTTACAGCCTTCCCTTCTGAAGTTCCTCAGTTGAGTGTGAGGGACAGCTTAGTCTCCATGTCCCCTTCTGAGGTTTCCCTTCTTTTCCTACCTTCCAGGCTTCCCTCACGTTAACCATAAGCAACTCAGTGGCTTAAATTTGGGACACAGAAGTTATCACGGAAAGTGCCTGTAGACAAATTACTTCTGCTTTGGCAAACCGTAAGTCTCCAAGGCAAACCAGGAGCTTTGGTAAACCATAAGCCTCCAAGGCAAAAGGGAAATAAAGACAGAAACATCAGTGAACACCTCAACAAGTTATCCAGTTGTTACAGTTGCCCAAAGTTGGAGAGATGTTTGGAGGCACGTGCTCTGTAGAGTGTGGCAAAAGGAAGGATGTGGGAGACCCATTCTTCCTCTAAAGCTGGGCTGTCAACACCTACCCCCAGCCTTTCAAGCCAAGAACCTCAGGGGCCCTTTCTTTCTCTCCTTTCCCTTCTAGGTCTCAATGGGAGCTGTTGTCAGAAGGGCCTTCCCAGCTCTGATTTGCTGATACCTGTCACTCTGTCTAAACCAGGCCTCCTGGTCTCTCTCCTGGCCCATTGATACTCATGCAAATCAACTCTCAGGATGTGCAGATCTACCCATGTTACCATCTTTTTCTAAAGTGCCCCACTTAGTACTTTGACCCTTATTTTCCAGGCATTTCCAGAACAGTACCATAGTGTTTCACCCTTGGTGCCTGTGTTCATGATGTTCTCTTTGCTAGGGAAGCAAAACTTCTCAAGGAACACTCAAGAGTCATTTTTTAAAAATGAAGTCTTCCTTCCTTTCCCCACCTTGTTGACAGACTTTCTTTTGGAATCCTCCTGAGTCCTGTACCCAAGTCCCTCTCAGACCCATGCACACTTAGGATTCATAGTCATTTGCTAGTATTTTCCTCCCTTAGCAAAATGTGAGCCTTCCAACAGTGGGAACAATGTCTCCTTGAGATCTAGCAGGTGATTGGCAAACAATTAGGGAGCAATGGTTGCTGGGGGAGGTGATGTTCCCTGGTGGGCCAGGGAGATTCCACAGGGGTAAGAAAAGCTGAACTCTCTTTTCTTTCTCCCTCCCTTCTTGTGGCTTCCTTACCTGTCTTGTGTTAGGAAACCTGTTTTGTTTGTTTAAAAAGCTTAGCTAGAAATTCTCTAGTCCAAGCCGGCTGTAGGCTGGAGGGTGGAGTGGTTTTTAGCTTCAGGTCCTTTGTCCTTGTGAAACTCAGGAGAGAAAGAGAGAGAGTAGTGGATTGTTCTTTGTTCCTCTTGGGAGAGAAGTCAGATTTTTTTGGTGGTCTGGTGTCTCCAGCTGGAGATTCACAAGATGATCCATGATCCTATCTGCCTAGTAATCCAGAAGGCTCTACATCCCTATCATTATAACCACCTAGGCAAAACGCATGTGGGGGTGGAGTGTGGGCACATTAAGAAAGATCTGGGCAATCAGGGGGTACCCTCAAACAGCAGTCATCCAGAACTTGAAGTAGTAGTGGCTTTCTCAGCTGACATGGGCCCTTGTTCCTTGTGGTGGAGGAATGGGAAAGGCTTCACTGTTTAGGACTTTGGAGGATAGCTCTCTCTTTCCTCTCCCCTCAGCCCTCTCATCCTTTTCCTACATTATACTTCATTTAAAGCATTTCCTCACTTCAACCCCATGACTCAGAAAACTGCCCTTACCTACACGGTCAAAAGTGTTTCAAGACTCCTCTAACCTTCTGGAAAATAAATAACATTGAGTTTTAAATCCAGTGTTAGTGACCAATTTTGGAACAGTAATTTTCTGGATGGTACTGTTATGGGAGCAAGGGCTGCTTCTAGTCAATCTTGGATCAACACAAGTTTGCCAAATGACTATATGATGAATAAAAGCAAAAGTCAGGGATCCCTGGGTGGCTCAGCAGTTTGGTGCCTGCCTTCAGACCAGGGCATGATCCTGGGGTCCCGGGATCGAGTCCTACTTTGGGCTCCTGGCATGGAGCCCACTTCTCCCTCTGCCTGTGTCTCTGCCTCTCTCTCTCTCTCTCTCTCTCTCTCTCTCTATGTCTATCATGAATAAGTAAATAAATCTTAAAAAAAAAAAAAGCAAAAGTCTATCAAAGAGAAGCTAGAAATCAAAGGTTGTCTGTCCTCAGCCCAACCTCTCTGCCCATCCTCTCCTCTTGGTGAGGACTATTCATCCGTTGAGTGATGGACACTATCCCAGAAAAACATTCCTCATATTGGCCAATGATTTGGCTGCTTAGCTATCTAGACCTCTGAATGACCCTTTCAAGGGCTGACCAATCAATGCTTTGACCCTTTGCACTGGGTCAGCAGAGGAGTCTCACCCTTTCTGTGAGAGCCTGAGGCATGCTCCTGTGTTCCCTGAACCTCTTCAATTGAGAATTCCAGTCTCCTACTGGGCCTCCTCCTCCAAGAACCCTCCCAAAAGCACATGTGGACCCCTAGATGGGATGTGACCCTGCCCATTGAGGCCTGAATTGCTTCTTGATGCAGGATGTGTGTACACAACTGTGAAACAGTGCAAGTGTGGGAGGAAGTGGAGACTTTTATGGGCAAGGTAGTTTTGGGTAAGACTGCATCCACCCTCAGAAACAGAAGTCATAGATTCTGTCCTCAGCCACCAGCAATCCATGCTGCCTTTCTGGCCCCCACAGGCCCAATCACTCAAACAGAACTCAGAGCCCTGAAAATATAAATGTGTTCAGGATCCCAGGCAAGAGTTACCTGAGACTAGCTTCAGATGGAGGAAGTGAAGGCGCAGTTTTCCAGGGGGTGGTGCAGCCTGCTCAGACTAACTCTTGGATTAGAGTACACCTGTCTTAGTGTGGATTCTCCCCAAAAGAGGTCCAAGACAAGGGCTGGGATGCAGGTAATTCACTTAGAAAGTAATTGCAGGAAACAAGAGTGAAGAAATGGGAAAGCAGGATATGGAAAGGAGAAAAGCCAATACCAACGTGGGCTGATGAGCCTGTTATTGGCATGGGCAACAGTGTTTCCATCCTGCTGGCAACTCAGAGAAACCTTGTGGCACAGTCCTCTCAAATGATGAGGAGAGTGGAATATTTATCTACTGACTTTCATCTTCCTGTTGCTTCTAGATGACCATGATGGAACTTTCTGATTATGGCTGTGCAGCAAGGCAAGCTACCTAGCTCAGCTTCTCCTGCCTCTGCCACTACCACCACCGTCAGAATCCTACCATCACCATATTCCTGCCCTTCTTGAGTTCTCTTACCCAATTGTATCACTACTTTTTCTCTTTGTTCTGAGGTCTGAGCTTGTAAGAGGAAGTGAAGTAGGGTGATCACTTTGCCCACAAAGTGTTCTAGGAAAAAGGAACTATAGTTGTTCTTCCCCCATCTGAACCTATCCAGTCTACCCATATAGCTCTCCACCATCATCACCTCATCCCAAATCAAGGGACAGGAAAGAAAGAGAGGGAGCAAGAAAGCAGGCAGGTTTTTTGGAATGACTTCTGGCATCACAGAGTCATAGAAGAATAGCTAGAAGGAATGAACTATCCCCTTAGAAAGACGAGACTCAGTATCTTTTGCTTCTCCTGCTGCTGTAGCACCTCCTATAAGCAGGCTTCCCTGGTTTATCTTGTCTTGCCACCCTTCTAACCCATATGATCATAATTGGGACTCAGTCCCTCATGCCCACTGAAGGCTCGGAGACAGGCAAAGACCATGACTGGGGCAAGAACCTTGAACTCTGTGGTGGAGTTTGTCCTCCACCATGAGGCACTACTTCCATCACCGGCTTGTGGCTCCCTTACAGAGAGTTCTCACCTGCCTGTCTGTCATCGAAAGAAGGACACCAGAAGAGCAATGCTGGGAGGCAATATGTTTCTAATACCACCAGAGGCTTCTTTCCCCACCCCCCCTTGGTTAAGATGGTGAAATGACCCTACACATCTACTTTTGCTCCTCCCTGAAACACCCTAAAACTGTTCTAGAGGGTTTTTTTTTTTTTTAAAGAGAAGGACAGAGAATAGAAGGGGGAACCGTGGCAAAAAGAATTTTGTAAGCTGGAAAACAGATGGATGAGTGGTGATTGACTTAGCAGACTCAAGAAAGCAAAAAACCAGGAAAAGCTAAGAACAGCCCGTTTTTCACAGCAAAATCCTAAAAGCAAAACAAAATAAAACAAAAACTCAAAAAACCAAACAAACAAAAAAGGAATTGGCAGTCCTCAATAGCTCTGGAATGGAGCAAGCTGCAATCAGAAGAACCGGATGAAAGGTGACTGGAAAGCATTTAAAGTCCTGGTTCCCTTCTACCTCCCTCCGTGCTGCAGAGCCCCAACTCCCAATGGGCAGATGGCTAGAGGTATAGTTTCCAGGGAGGGTAGAACAGGTCTCTGGATTCTGGATTGCATGCACCAGGATGGCTTCAAACAAAGGTTTCATGTGAAGAACGGGCATGAAGTGCGTATTTACTCACCGCATATAGATTCTCAGCTTTCTTTTTGGCTCACTTACCAAATCCCTTGCAGCCACACTCCACCCCTTGTCTCTGGAATTCTGATCAGCCCCAAAGGAAAGAACTAAGGATACTGACATTAGAATTTCCAATAAATGACAACCCATGGCTCCCTATGGTGAACCTCTGACTTGACAAGTCTGACTACCACACTTTTAATAAGCTTTTGAAAGGTCTTTAGTCTTAATCAAGAGCAGACAGCCAAAGATCATGTGCTAGGTTCCCTAGAAACAGAATGGAAATGAAGAATCAGGAGCACGTGATGTATTGAGAGATGGGCTCTCAGGAGAAGCCTTCCCCATGCCTCATGTCTCACCTCCTCCAGAAGTGGCTGAGCCAAGGGTGTGGTCTTGGCCTCAGTCTGATCCCACAGAGAGCCCTGGAGTATGAATTGCACCACAAGATTGATTTCACCTTGAAGTAAGGGCTATTTTGTGCCACACACTAATCAATCATTGATTGTGGGCTGCCAGGGAGGAGGCCAATCTCCCAGGCAAGGCAGCTCCTGGCTGAGGTCAATTCTCTAGAGAAGGGGGCAGCTCTGATCCATTAGTAACCAACACTCCCAGCAGCTGGGGTATTGGGTAGGACACCGTAACATCTGCTACAGGTTACCAGATATCTGAGGAAAATGGCTAACAGCAAGAGAAGGAAGAAATAATACAAACAAATAAGCAAGCAAATTAAAAACAAAAATAAACATTAAAAAAAGTCACTGGGAAGAAACCAGGACTTGTTCTCAAGGGTAAGAGGGTAAGAGATGATACATGAAACAGCATAAGAGACTGTTTTAGAAGACAGGAAACAAAAATCAGCTTTTAAAACAAACATGATAGCGGAAATGAAAAACTCAGTATTTCCCAGAAATAGATCCAAAAGACTGAAAACAATGAAAAATAGGAAATAAAAGAGGAATGCAAGAGGAATAGTCCAGAAGGTTTAACATCTGAATACCAGGCATTCCAGAGAGGGGAGGAAATCACTAAGGAGATAATTCGAGGAAAATTTTCCCAAACTGAAAAAAACAAATTTCCAGATTGAAAGGGCTCATTGTGTGCCTAGACCATTGCATAAATTTGGCCCAACCAATACACATACTTGTGAAATTTCAGAACCCTGGGGACAAACTCACAAGCTTGAATAAAGAAAAGTCATATGCCAAGTCTCAAGAATCAGAGTGGCTTCAGACTTCTCTTCACTGGAACTGCTCCAGAAACACTGAAAGGTAGAATACTAGAGTAATCTCTTTCTAATTCTAAAGGAAATTTGTTTACAATCTAGAATTCTATACCCGCCCAACCTGTCAACCAAGAACTAAGTAGAATAAAGACTTTCAGATATGCAGTCTCATGCTTTCTTTACTTGGAAGTAACTAAAAGATGTACCCTACCAAAATGAGGGAGTAAGCCAAATAGAATGACAGAATACAGGAAGAAGGAGATCCAACATGGTGGGGAAGTCTGGGAATCCCTGTGAGGCTGAGATAGTGTGAACGTTGGAGGACTGCTGCACAGGACTCAAGACACAGATATGTTAAGTATTGTCATTCCCAAGATGACCACTGACATTGTACCACTTTATAATGAATTTTTCTTCAAGGTGCGGTCTTTTGGCTAAACAACAGAGACCCTACTTATGATTGGAAAGAGCTCTTGCCAATACTGTTGAAACTTGGTATTTAGTCCTGGGTTTGTCTTGAAGTAGCTGTGCTACTTCACAGGAAAGGGAAAGTCTCTTTCCCTTCCTGGACTTCTAGATCATCCTCTGTCAATGTCAGGAATGGGCATGTGTCTTGAATGCGCAAGAATTCCACGTGTCTTTAATTAAGGCTATCTGTGCCTCTGTGAAATTTATTCTTCATGATATATAATTCTATGAGTCTTGAAAATTACATAGTTATGTAACCACCTCCACAGTCATGTTACAAAACAGTTCCATCACCCTAAAAAATGCTCTCATGCTACTACTTTGTAGTCAATCCATCTCCCCTCCCCTTAGCTCCTGGAAACCATCTATTCTCTGTACTTATAGTCTTACCTTTCCTGTATAATAGACATGGAATCATACAGTATAAGGTCTTTTGAGTCCAGCTTCTTTCATTTAACATAATGCATTTAGTTTTATACACTAGCCAGAAATTACTACTAATCTTGTTTTCAGTTCTCCCCCAGATTTTGGAGCCTGATGTAGGACTTGATCTCAGGACCCTGGGATCATGACCTGAACCAAAGGAGACGCCCAACCACTGAGCCACCCAGGTGCAGCTAAATTAATTTCTTATTTTTAGATAATTATAGATTCATATGAAATTATAAGTAATAATACAGAAAGATCCTTGTACCCCTCATTGAGTTTCCTCCAAAAGTAACATCTTGTATAACTATAGCACAGCAGTAGAGCCAGGAAATTGACATTGATGCAATATACCAATCTTACTCAGTTTTCTCCAGTTCTACAGACAGGTGTGTGTATGTATTTCATTTTATGAAATTTATCACAAATGTTGATTCATGTAATCACCACAATAGTTGAATTTTACCACCACAAGGATCCCTTGTGCTGCCCTTCTAAATCATACCCATATCCTTGCCACCCCACTCCACTCTATGCTGTCCCTAAATCCTACTAATAGATTCTCCATCTGTATAATTTTGTTATCTCAAAATGTTATATAAATGAAATTATACAATGTGATGCCTTTGGGATTAGCTTTACTTACATGTAATAATTCCCTGGAGGTTCATCCAAATTGTGTGTATCAGTAGTTCATTACTTTTTATTGCTGAGCAGTATTCCATAGTTTAACCATTTGCCCACTGAAAGATTCTCGATTCTTTTTCTTTCTTTCTTTCTTTCTTTCTTTCTTTCTTTCTTTCTTTCTTTCTTTCTTTCTTTCTTTCTTTCTTTTCTTCCTTCCTTTCTTTCTTTCTTTCTTTCTTTCTTTCTTTCTTTCTTTCTCTTTCTTTCTTTCTTTTTTTATCTTATTTATTTATTCATGAGAGACACAGAGAGAAGGCAGAGACATAGGCAGAGGGAGAAGCAGGCTCCTCACAGGGAGCCCCATGCGGGATTCGATCCTGGAACTCCTGGATCACGCCCTGAGCAGAAGCCCAACTGCTGAGTTGGTCCCATCTTGATTGTTTCTAACTTTGGCTCTTATGAATAGTCAAGACAATGCAATGTCTGATGAAACTGCCAAATTGTTTTCTAGAGTGGCTGTACTATTTGATATTCCCACCATAATGTAGAAGTGATCCAAATTCTCTGCATTCTCACCAGCATTTTGTTTTTCACTATTTTTTATTTTAGCCATTCTGGTAGATGTGTAGTGATATCTCATTGTAGCTAATGAGATGTTGAACTTTGTTTTTTTTTTTGTTTGTTTTTTGTTTTGTTTTGTTTTGTTTTTTCATTTCCCCAGTGGCTAATGATGTTGAACACATTTCCCCAGTGGTTAATGATGTCGAACATTTTTTTCATGTGCTTATTAACTATCTGTAGAACCTCTTTGGTAAAATGCTTAGTTAATCTTTTGCTCATTTTCTAACTGTATTATTTGTGGGGTTTTTGTTTGGTTTTGATTTTTTACTGTTGACTTTTCAGGGTTCTTTATATATTCTAGATAGTAGTCTCCTGTTGGATATGTGATTTTAAAATATTTTCTCCCAGTCTGTGGCTTTTCTTTCCATCCTCTTAAGATCCTTCATCAAGCAAAAGTTTTTGATTTTGATGAAGCCCAATTTATCAGATATTCGGTGTATGGATTGTGCTTTTGGTGTCAAGTTATGAACTCTTTAGCAGGCCTTGGATCCTAAAGATTTTCTCCTAAGTTTTTTTCTAAAATTTTACATTTTACATTTAAGTCCACGATTCATTTTGAATTAATTTTTGTATAAGGTGTTATATTTACGTTGAAGAGTTTTGTTGTTATTTGCCTTTGGATGTCAAATTGTTGCAGCACCATTCATTGAGAAGGCTATCCTTCCTCTGTTGAATTGTTTTTGTACCTTTGTAAAAAATCAGTTGGGCATATTTCCATTCATATATATATATGCCTATCCTTATGCCAATACCACAAAGTCTGGATTACTATAGCTATATAATAACTCTCTAAATGGGGTAGACTGATTCCTCTTTATTTTTCTTCTTTTACATAGTTATTTTATCTATTCTGTGCCCTATGCCTTTCCATATAAATTTTATTTTACTTTTGCCTAGGTTCATTGAGATATAATTGACTTATTACATTGTGTAAATTTAAGGTGTAAACATAGTGATTTCATATATGTATATATTGCAAAATGATTACCACAGGAAGATTAGTTAACACATCTATAACCTCACATAGTTAGGATACTTTTTGTAAAGATTTTTAAAATTTATTTTAGAGAGAGAAAGAGAGAATGCATGTAGGGGCAGGGGTGGGGGGCAGGAAGAGGGGGAGATAGAATCTTGAACAGATTCCATGATGATCTCGAGCCTGACACAGGGTTCATTCAGTCTCATACCTTGAGATCATGCCTTGAGCAGAAACCAAGAGTTGGGAGCTTAACTGATTGAGTCACTCAGGCGCCCCTTTAATATTTTGTATGTGTGGTGAGAACTTTTAAAATCTATTATCTTAGTAGCTTCTGAATATATGGTACAGTGTTGTTAACTATAGTCACCATGCTGTACATTAGACCCCCAGAACGTATTCATCTAATAACTCTCACTTTCTCTTCCTTTGCCTACTCACCTTCTCCTTTTTCTTTTTCTAGTCTTTTTCTGGTTTTGGTATCAGAATAACATTAGCCTCACTAAATGAGTTGGAAAATGTTCCCACTTCTATTTTCTGGAAGAGATGGTATAAATTGTTTGTTGGAATTTTAATGTTGGTTGGAATTCCCATATGGACCTGGAGATTTCTTTTGAAGGAGTTTTTAGATTATAGATTCAGTTTCTTTAATGGTTTTAGGATTACTCAGATTATCTACTTCATCTTGATTGAAATTTGGTAGCCAGGTAGGTTGAAATTGATTTATTTCTTTTTTTTTAAATTTTTTTTTTTATTTATTTATGACAGTCACAGAAAGAGAGAGAGAGAGGCAGAGACACAGGCAGAGGGAGAAGCAGGCTCCATGCACCGGGAGCCCGACGTGGGATTCGATCCCGGGTCTCCAGGATCGCGCCCCGGGCCAAAGGCAGGCGCTAAACCGCTGCGCCAGCCAGGGATCCCGGTTTATTTCTTTTAAATTGTTCAATTCGTGAACATAAATCTTTTACCAGCATTCCCCTCATTATCTTCTTAATGGATTCAGGAATGAAGTGAAATCCTGTTTCATTCCTGAAATTGGTAATACTTGTCTTCTCTCTTTTTTTCTTAAAGTTCATAAACTTCATTAATTTCGTCAAAGAACTAGCTTCTCGTTTCAATGATTTTCTCTATTGTTTTCTTGTTTTTCAGTTTGATTGATTTTTGCTCTTTATTATTTCATTATTTCAGCCTCATTTGGGTTTATTTGGCTGTCCTTTTTTTTCCAATTTCTCGAGGTAGGAGCTTAGATTATTGATTTGAGGCTTTTCCTCTTTTCTAATATAAGCCTTTAGTGCTTTAAATGTCCCGTTCAACACTGCTTTAGTTGAATCCCACAAATTTTGATGTGTGTGTTTTCATTTTAATTTAGTTCAACTTAAAAAAAATGTCCCTGGAGACCTCTTTGACCCATGGATTATTTAGATGTGTGGTCAGCTTCTAAATTTTGGAGCTTTTAATGTTGTCATTCCAGTATTGATTTTTTGCTTTGATCCCATTATGGTCAGAGACCATACTTTGTATGTATGTTTTCAATTATTTTAAATTAGTTGAGGTTTGTTTTATGGTCCCAGATACGGTTTATCTTGGTGAATATCCTATGAATTCTTGAAAGGAATGTGTGTTTTGCTATTGCTGGGTGCAGAACCCCTTAGAGCCTTAGGATATGTTGCTAGTTGGTGGCGTTGAGTTTTTCTCTCTATCTTTAGGGATTTTCTAAAAGTTTTATCACTTGCTAGAATGGGCTTGAAGTCTCTATTTGGCATTGTGAGTTTGTCTATTTCTTTCTACAATGCTATCAGTTTTTGCATCATATATTTTGAAGCTCTTTTTAGCATGTACAGATTTAGGATCCTCGTGCTTTCCTTTTGGATGGATCTTTTTATTTTTTTGTAGTGTACTCTTTGTCTCTAGCAGGAGAAAATATTATTCCTATTTACAGATGAAGAAACTGAGATGCAAAAGAATTTACAATTAGGTCTAAAATGCAGGAAGTCAAAAATCCCCACAAGGCAAACCCTACAGTAATAACAGTTGCAGGCAAGATCTATTGATGATTGTAAAAATTAGGTGAAAATTTGATGAGAAACAAAATCTCTTCAGCATGCCTATATGCCACTATAACCAAGGGATCAAAGTTAAGGTCATGAGTAATAGTCATATTGACATTACATACCTCTGACATGATGAGCTGAGAAGGGCACAGTATTGCTTCTTGCCTCTTGCCTCACTCTAATCATGATAAAACACCAGACAAACCCAAAGTGAGAGACAGGTTACAGAATCCCACAGAGGTGCCTGGATTAGAAACCAGAACCCCTACCCTTTCTTCTTTAGTCAAGAAAGATGTGGAAGCCAAGGATATGGGGGTGCCTCCTCTTTGAGGGAAGATGCACTGCTGGCTGGACAGTTACCCACCTCACTGCTTGGAACTCAGTAGTTTAGTGTGCTCTGTGGCTAAAATCCACATCTCTTTGCTGGAGCACTTTTTTCAAAGCATGGAGGTGGCTCCGTGTGTGTACCCAGAGATTAAAACATTCTCCCACCCCCCCTGTATAGCCCTCAACCAATAACTGATGGGAGCAGATGTATCACACTCTAGCTCCCTTTCCCTTCTAGGGTGGGGAGTAGGGCATGTTCTTCATTGGCTCCCAGAATTCCTCTGTGGGATGGAACTCTAGTTGCTTGTATCAGTAACTGGTTGGTAAGGTACCTTTAGGGGCTGCCTTCCCCCTCCCTGTCTCACTTCCCCACTCCCTTAACAATATTTCTTAGCATCACCTCTCAAAATACTTGGATCCAATTTTTTGTCTTAAAGTCTGCTTCTGGGGAACCTAAATGAAGCCATCTGCTAATGGGTGCCATTGTCCTTCAGTCACATAGAGACTGCAGCCAGCAAAGGCATCATGCTAGGGCAGTACCGAACAAGGCGACAGTAAACAGCTACTCAGGCAGAACACTATACAACTACCCAGAGTTGGGCAAATTGGTTTCCTATTGCCGCATAACAAAGTAGCTTAAAATGCCACACATTTGTTATCTTGTAGTTCTGGAGGTTAGAAGTCCAAAAGGGGTTTCACTGCCCTAAAATCAAGGTTTGGGCTCCTGTGTTCCCTCTGGAGGTTCTATCTAGGAAATGATCTGTTTCCTTGCCTCTTTCCAGTTCTTGAGGCTTCCGGTATTCCTTGGCTTGTGCCTGCCCCCTCCCCGCCCCCTCTATCTTTGAAGTCATTAGTGTAATAGTTTAAATTTTCTTTCTTTTTCTCTCCTCTGTTTTTTTTTTTTTTTTTTTTTTTTTTTTTTTTTTAATTCATGAGAGAGACAGAGAAAGAAAGCAGAGGAAGAAGCAGGCTCCCTGCAGGGAGCCCAGTGTGGGACTTGATCCCAGGACCCTGGAATCACGACCTAAGCCAAAGGCAGACACTCAACCACTAAGCCACCCAGGTGCCCCTCTTTTTTATTTTTAAAAAATTATTTATTTTGAGACAGAGAGAGAGAGAGAGAAAGTGAGAGCATGAGCATGGAGCGTGGTGTATGGAGAGGGAGAGGGGAGGAGAGAATCTCAAGTGGATTCTGCTGAGCACAGAGCCTGACTAGAGGCTCAATCTCAGGACCCTGAGATCATGACCTGTGCTGAAACCAAGAGTTGGATGCTCAGCCAACTGAGCCACCCAGGTCCTCTATTTCTATCATCACATCTCTGACTGTCCTGTCTCTTTCCTTTATAAGGACGCTTGTGATTACATTGGGCCCAGCCTGGATAATCCAGGATAATCTCCCCATCTCAAGATCCTTGATTTAATCACACCACAAAGACCCTTATGCCATAGAAAGTAACATATTCACAGGTTCTGAGAATTAAGACAGGAACATCTTAGAGGGCCATTATTCTGCCTACCATAGCACCCATGGTCAAGAGTCTAGAATGAAGAGGACATGAGATGGCAATACTTCTCCGGAGGAAGTCAGCACTGTGAGGAAGAGAAAGGTGGCAAAAAGAGGCTATTAAATGAAATGGAGAGATACAAAGAAGACCTATTTCACTGGCTTTATATATAATACATATTTATAGGGTGTGTGCACGTGTTGCATACATGATCATGGTGGGGGTGGGTGAGGAAGGGAGCTGGAGGAAGCAAGATGACAGTGAAAGGGGCCTGGAGGGAACAGGAGGAGGAGTAAGGAGGAGACAGGCAGGGCCGGTCTACTTCTGAGGAAGTGGCCCTGCCTGAGGTGGGGCTGCAGAGAGATGGAGTGAGGGTGGAGCCCATGGATTTTACAGAGAGAAGTGTTAAAGGCTGCCAAGAATGTGCACATGTGGTAAAAACAGAGGAAGAGAGTGTGGTCTGAGGCTCCAGGCAGAGCAGAGGGTGGGCGGAACCTTCTCAGTGCAGAGAGGGAGCAGGCGGGGCTCTGAGACCAGTGAGGGGGAAAGGAAAGAGAAACTAGGTTTGTTATGGGAAATAGGACTGTGGTTTCATATTTGGAAGTGCCTGTGTGTGATGAGTATGAGTGTAGAATTTATTAACTGGCAGGGGAAAATGATATTTACCACTTCAGGAAAGCATTTTGTCCCCTATTAAAAGTCCTCTGTGCATATAAAATGAGATTAATTTGAGAATTCGTGTAATAAACATTGAACAGGGCACCGGGCAATGTTTGCTGCACGGTGGATACAGTGAGCAAGTGAGGTAAGCGAGTGGATTCGGGGGATCAGTGTGGAAGAAAAGGAAAGACAAGGGTATGGAGGAGGGAGTGACAGAAGCAAAACAGGGGATGATGTGTGTGGTTTTCAGTATCCTTATCATCTGCGGAGGGAGGCTTGTCCAGTTTCCACCCTCCATCCCACCTGACGTGGGAAGTGGCTTTGAAGCATATGTTCCCTACCCTCTTCTTCCTAGGAGCCTTTCCCTCTTTTCTTCCTCCTCTTCCCTTCTCCACATCTTCCTTTGTCCTAGAGCTTCAGAGGACCAGGGCTGGAGGAGACAGTGACCATGGCTTCCTTCTCTTGCTTCTATTTTTAACTCCTACTCTTTGGACCCAATTCAAAAAGCAAAGATGAATAGGGGCTTACTCTAGGCCTGGAATATACAAGATGGAAGACTCCCATGGCCAAGGGCAATTCTGCAGCAAGGAGGCATCTGGGAGCCATTAGCAGCAGCATGCACAGCAGCTGGGCCAGGGGTGTACCAGCCAGCAAAGGGGATCTGTGTGAGGCACCACACAGCGTCCACAAAAATGAGGATGTGGAGTAGCAAATGATCTCATACCCAGCTCAATGGAGTGTAAATTGGTATAGGGCTTTGGAGAGCCATTTGGTAATGTAGAATAGAAAACTCACATGTCCTATGACCCAGCAATTCCACTCTCAGCCATATATCCTAGAGAAATGTTTGCATGTGTAGGAGAATATGAACACAAGTATGTTTGTTGCAGCATAGTCTGGAATAGGGGAAACTGGAAATAAGATGTTCATCTCATATGACATTGGATACATTCACACAATGGAATGCAGCAGGGTAAAAGGAATAAGAGTTACAAGTATCATTGAAGTGTAAAAAGCATGCTACATAACAACATGCATAATGTTTCAATTTATACAAAGTTTAAAAACATGCAAAATAATATAATGTATTTGTGTGTGTGTGTGTGTGTGTGTGTGTATCTGTGTAAATGTGCTCAAGAATCCTGAGAGAGTCAACATAGAGTAGCAGGACTTGCAGCCAGATTGCTTGGATTTGCATTCTCATTCCATTTCCTATTAGTTATGTAATTTAGAAAGGTTAATTAACCTCAACAGGCTTTACTTTCCTTATATGTAAGATGGGAAATGACAATTATATTAGTCAGCAATTGCTGCACTAATGCTGTATAACAAACAACCCTGAAGCTCAGTGGCTTGCAACCATGAGCATTTGTTTTTTATTCACATCTATGGGTTGTCTGTGGTTCTACTGGGCTTGGCTCCAGACTGCGGGTTGGGTTAAGGTCTGTTCCACGTGTCTACATCAGTAACTATCCAGGGTATGTTCTTTTCAAGGCAAAGGTCACAAGTGTATGAGAGAAAAGCGGAAACACATGATGCTTTCCTAAATCTTTGGCTCAGAACAGCATGTTGCTTCCATCCACATTCCATTGGCCAAAGCAAATCACCAGGCTGATATTAGTGGAGAAGAGGAAGCATGCTCCACTCACAGAGAACCAGAGCAAGGACAGGAGGAGAAGTAACTATGAGCAAATAATAGCATAATAGTGCCTACTTCCTGGGGGCTATTTGGAAAATTAAACAAGTTAATGTATATAAAGAGCTTAGGGCAGGGCCTGGCATGTGGTAGGTGCTATATTCTTGTTAATCAGCAGAATGATGAACTCTGGGAGAAAAGGGAACTTTAACTCTGTTGAATTTCTCTCTCTCTTTTTTTAGGTCATAAACAAAAAGAGAAAGAGGAAAAGTATTTGTTTTCAGGAGATGGCTTTTGAGATGGTTGAGAATTGGCTAGTCCCGGAAGGCAGTGTTGGTTAGGGACAGACATTCCCATTGATGGGCACGTGACATCTGGAGAGTGGATGACGTTGTAGTGAGAAAAAGAGTAGAGGGGAGGGCAGGAGAGCTGCCTAGGGAGTACTGGGGTCTGGACAACTGGAGGAAGAAGAGGAGGATGGAAGACTTGGTTATAGATTCCAAGAGGCCAGGACTGTGTGGTTTTGCCCATCTCAGTTTCCCAGCATCATGCCTGGCATGTGCTAAACACTCCTAAGGTGCATGGGGAGGGCAGGAAGAAACCGGGAAGGATACTGCGGTCAGAGAGAATCAGAGAAAAATGAGGAGTCCAGACCCTGAAAGCTGGAGGTGGAGATGGTGGTGGTGGGAGGTAGGCAGCTCACATTGGCTACCATCCTGCTCTGGACCTGGCCTTGCTGTCTGGATCTGGTGTTCGGGAACAGAGAGGACAGACTCCTGTTTCACTTGGTAGGCTTTGTCTCAGCCCCAGCTTATGAGCAGCAGGAGCCGAAAGGCCCCATTTCCGTCTGTCTGCCTGTCCATCTCTTTATTCTGTCATCAGCTTCTCCCCTTTTTCCCTTTTCTTTCCCTCGAGCACCCCCATCATGTCTTCTCTTCAACATCTGTTCCCTGTGGTCCCCACAGCAGAGAGGCCCAGACTGGAAGGAGACCTGGGCCTGGGGCAGTTGAGGCTCTCTGGAGCTGGGAGCCGAGGGAAATGGAATGGAGCCCTTCTTTGTTGTTCCTTCAAGCCTGAAAAGTTCCACTGAGCCTTCATGAAAGGCAGGCAGCCAAAGGCCTCAGGAGAAGGTAGACTCATTTCCTTATAAATGATGTGGTTATGAGGGCGGGAGTTTCACATGTGGCTTTTTGCATAATCAAGTTATCAGGTAGTTAGCCCATTAGAGGGCTCATAAAATCTTTGGCTTCTCTGACTCATGGCACGAAACATCTGTGAGATGAGCCAGCAGAGATGGAGCTCTGAAGATGAGCCTGCCTAGATGGTCTCAGGTGGGGATACTCTCTGGGGTTTATGTCATGAAAACCTAGGCTTTCAAATCAGCCTAAATTCAAGTCCTTACCCTCACTGCTTGCCAGCTGTGTGACCTTGAGCAAATAACTAACCCTCCCTGAACCTTTATTTCATTAGGGCCATGGTATTTTATTTATTTATTTTTTTTTTTATGATAGTCACACAGAGAGAGAGAGAGAGAGAGAGGCAGAGACACAGGCAGAGGGAGAAGCAGGCTCCATACACCGGGAGCCTGACGTGGGATTCGATCCCGGGTCTCCAGGATCGCGCCCTGGGCCAAAGGCAGGCGCCAAACCGCTGCGCCACCCAGGGATCCCGCCATGGTGGTTTTGAGGTAGAAAATTGGCCTGAGCAAGTGCAGCTGGCTGCTTTGACAGATTCCCTAAGGAGGGCAGTACCTGGGTGTGGCCACCAATTTCTGGAATCTGATCCTCAGACTTCCCTCAGAAATTTAGAGGTTGGCACTTTGGCAAGTAGACTCACTGTATCAGGTCCCTAGGGCTGCTATAACAAAGTGCCACAAACTGGGTGGCTTGAAACCAGAGAAAGTTATTCTCACAGTTCTAGAAGCTAGAAGTCTGAAATCAAGGTGTCAGCAAGGTCACGCTCCAAGGCTCTAGGGTGTCCTCTTGGGGGTAGAGTAGTCACCATTGTTCCCTTGCCCAAGGTGCTAACTTCTCTGTGGAGGCCAGGGGCAGGGCACAATGACGCATTTGTTGGTCCTGATGACATATGGAAGGGTTGGGAGCCCTCAGTGCAGGAAGAAAGGAAGGAACACTATAGAGTCTAAGCTAATTAGGGAGGATATTTGGGCATCCTCGCATTCCTTTGTGTCCCCTTGAGATGGCCTGAGTCCTCAGCATCCTGGTGAGAACACCAGGAGTGAGTGGGAGCAGCGCACTCTGGCAAGTGCTGCCCCTTCTGGATCTCTTTCTCTCTTCTGGGGATTCACCCCTCTGCTCATGTCTCTACCACTTCAGGCTAGGGAGGGATTGAGTGCACAGAAGCAGGAGGCAGAGCTGGTGGGGACTGGTGGAAGGTCCCTCAGGACCACAGTGCCTACCTGAAGGGGCTGCTTCGGGAGCTGGCTGAGTGGATGCCAGGTAGTTTGGAAGAGTGGAGCTCTGTCTTGATTCCCAAGAGTTAAGCCTCAGAACAAGTGGGGATTTGGAATATCATAAGTTACCTACAAGGACGGTTAGGTGGTATATAGGGCCATGCCCTTGGACAATGCTGTTGAGTCCTGAGCTGCCCATATCCTACTCTCCTTTCTATGTGTAGAAGTCCAGGCTCCCCAGAGAAATGGACCAATTCAATATACATAGACATACGGAATGGAAGAGGGTGTGGGGGAGAGGTAAGGGGAAGAGGAAAGGACTGGTTCATGAGATTTTGGAGGCTGCTGATAAGGCCAAAATCTGAAGGGTGGGCCACCAGGCTGGAGACCCAGGGAAAAGATAATGTTACAGTTCCAGTACAAAGGCCATCTGCTGGCAGAACTTCCTCTTGTTCAGGGAAGGTCAGATCTTTTCTCCAGTCAGGCCTTCAACTGATTGAACAAGGCCCATCCACATTACCGAAGGTAATCTGCTTTCCTCAAAGCCCACTGATTTGAATGTTCATATCATCTAAGAGCACCCTCACAGAAATATCCAGAATAATGTTTGGCCAAATATCTGGATGCCCTATGGTAAGCCAAGTTGACATATAAAATTAACCTTTCTAAAATGACTTCACCAAGCAATAGGAATGGTAGCTTTTGGTAACTGAGGACTTACTTAGCTTTTATTGGGGGCCTTGTGCTTACTACCCAACACTTACCATGTGTCTGGTAAGTTTTATGTTCCTTTCACAGAGGAGTCAATTGAATCTTGTCCAGTGTAAGAGCAAATGTGGATGATCTGCTTAGATCTCTTCCCTGCCAGGGACCCCTTCCTCCAGCTGCTGCCAGGGAGATAGCTAAAAACTGACACCTAAGAGTCTCTCTGGAGGATGGCTTGTCGCTGATGGGATTGCTTTTTATCAGCACCTTCTGGGAACCTACACCCTCCTCTCCTATTGCCACGGCTCCCAACCTCCAGGGATGGACAATGATTAGTTGATATAGGGGTACAAAAGTGTGGCCTACTTACCTAAAAGGGAGACATTGCTGGACCATTTACCCACCAGAGCTCCCTATGGGATCAGTCAGAGGTTAGACACCAGCTGAGACCCTACTCTTGCTGAACATCTTCTCCTACCTTGTCCTGCCTCCCTCCCTCTCTCCCTTTCTCTTGAGATTGTATCCTCAGTAAATCATGTGCCCAAGAATCCCCATCTCAGGTTCTGATTCTAGAGATTGCAATCTAAGATACCTGATAGTGAGGGATTTAAAGCCAGGTCAAGTCGACTTCAAAGATGGCTCACTAAACTCCTGCGTTGTCCATAGCTGGGAGTGGTAAGCTGGCCGGGGTGAATGCATCCTTGAAGGACTCTGGTCTCATCTGAGAAAAAGAGAAGAATCCTAGCCTTTAGTAGGGTGGTGACTCTGTCACACTCCTTCCCTCATTTGCTTATTGTCCCTTGCTGTTGTCTTATTCCATAAAGCCTGGCACCAGCAATGAGCTGCCCAGTTAGGTACCTCCACCAGGCCAGGGAGGGGCAAGTTGAAGTCTAGGCTTGTGGGTAAAGAGAACATGGGTCTCTGGGTCTCATGCCTAAGGCTTCTCAGAGCAGAGGATCACAGCTTTCAATAGCAGGAGGCCAGATGTGCAGTAATAGGAATGTACTGGAAGTCCTGAGTTACAACTTGGGAGTGGGTGTGAGCCAGACCCGGGTGGGCAAGATGCCTGGTCAGCAGGCTCTGGGACTGGGCTGTGGTCCGAGCCCCCATTCACAGCCCCCTGCCTATGGGAATGCTGAGTCATCACCCTGGGAAGATCTCTGCTGGATTTTTCCATAACTTAGAGGTTTGGGAGTGCTCCAGTCATGCCTGCTCCAGTTAGAATATTGCCTTCAGCTTTCCCAGGAGGCTTCCAGCCCACTCTAAGAGTCAGCTGCTCAAGGATAGCAAATAAGTGAGAACAAGCTGTCCCAGGTAGAGATGAGAGAGTCTGGACCCAAGAAAGTGGAGCCAGAGCCTGGCAGAGAAATTACCGAAGGTACGGTTGGAAAGGGGGGCTCGCTGGCCCCCAAAGAAACTTCCACTCCACCTGGCTGGAGGAGACAACAAAGAAAGGGGTGCTCATTGGCTAAAGGTTGCTGCTGCTTCTTCTTCTTCTTCTTCTTCTTCTTCTTCTTGTTCTTCTTTTTGAGAGAGAATGAGAGAGAGAGAGAGAGAGAGAGAGAGAGCGCGCGCGTATGCATGTGCAGGGAGAGTGGGGGAGGGGAGAAGGAGAGGAAGAGAATCCCAAGCTGACTCCCCGTTGATCTCAGAGTCTGATGTGAGGCTTGATCTCATGACCCTGAGATCATGACCTGAGCCAAAATCAAGAGTCTAGCACTTAACTGACTGAGCCACTCAGATATCCCTGGCTGAAGGCTTCTCTTAACAAAAAGAGACATGTTGGGCTCTTCTCTTTTGTTAAAGACCTTTATTACTGCCTTCTCTATGAAAGAATATAGTGTGGGGGTTTTGGTGTCACGTAGACCTGAATAAAAAGCTCTGTTCTATCCTTATAAATTATGTGATGCTGGGAGGTTCACTTAATGTTTCAGAGCCTCAGTTTCCTCATCCAGGAAATGGGTGGCCATGGTCATCAGACAGGCTTGCTGTCTGAGATGGGGCAAGTCAGAGGAAGGAAGTAGACCATCAAGAGGCAGAGATAGCTGGATGAAGAATGCTAAGGAAAAATTCCTCCAACTTTACCATGAAGGAGATAATTTGCTTCCAGAGCCAGGGTAGTAGACATAAGGCCACCGCTCACTCACTCCAATGCTCAAGGCAGACATCACTAGGTATATCTGTGAACTGTAACCCCAGATAGAGCCTCAGGTAGCTTCTTTTGTTTGATCAGCGGTGGCACTTGAGATACAATGTATGTGTCATCCTTGCCCTAAGGTCAAGATGGCTTGACAGCCATCACGTAGGAGTCCCCGCGTGAGTATGCAAGGAGGAATTTAAAGGGGAGAAAATTTGTCTTTAAGGTTTCTTCTAGCTAAAATGCCTGGGGATGGAGATGGTTCTGATTGAGCAGCCCAAAGGGTCTATTCTTTTCAGGCAGCTTGTGTTACTGGGCAGAGGTCAAGCTTGGTGTGGACCTTCCAGATGACCACTAGTTTGGCAGGACTAGTCTCATCAAAGATGGACTTTTAGGCTTTACTACCCTCAGAAGGAGACCCTGAGACAAAGGAGTGTACAAGTAGTACAAGAGTAAAGTAGCTTATTTGCAAGATGATCCCAGGACCACCTACAGGAAATTCAGGAAGTGAGACAGGGAGGAGAAGGAAGCCTGTGCAAGGTGGATTTTGAAGTAGGTTGTCATTGTAGGTGCCTAGAGCTTAATCCTGCTGAGGAAAGGCTGGGGGACAGTGCAGGGCACACATCTGTGTTACGGCATCCAAGGGGCGAGGGAGCTGGGTTATTTATATGCCAACCCCCACCAGTCATTAGTTGAGAGCTACTTGGGATAGGATGTTAACTCCCTGGTTATAGATGGACAGGGTGGAGTCAAGCAATCAGAGAAAGCTCTCAGGCAAAAAAAAAAAAAAAAAAAAAAAAAGAGAGAGAGAGAGAGAGAGAGAGAGAGAAAGGAAAAAAATCATTGGTACTGGCAGTCAGAAGTGGTAAGAGTCAAAAGCAGTTATCTTCTATTCATGTGGTCTCCAAATCCCACGGAGCTCAAGCGAGTCTATTCATTGCAAATCAGATCAGCCTAACTTTTTCCAGTGTGTGGTTCTCTTTAAAAAGCCAGACTCACCCTGCCCCACTCTGCTCCACCCCCTAGGGGCATAGAATGCATTGTCCCTGGACTGAATGACCAGAACCCTAATGATTAAAATAGTAAATATTTATTTTACATTTACCATAGACCAGGTGCGGTGGTAATTGCTTTATAAAAATGATCTCATTTACTTTCACGACAGCCCCATGAAACAGGTGCTATTGCTTTTTTATTTTTTAGAGAGGAAGCGGGGAGGGGCAAGAGGAGAGGGAGAGAGAATCCTAAGCAGGCTCCATGCCCAGTGTGGAGCCCAATGTGGGGCTTGATCTCACCACTCTGAGATCATGATCTGAGCCGAAATCAAGAGTTGGACACTTAACCGACAGAGCTGCCCTGGCGTCCCCAACCGGTGCTATTATCATCTCTGAAGTTCAGATGTTAAGTAGCTTACCCAAGGTCATATAGACAGTGTTGTGTACTGAATGATTGTGTTCCTCCAAAATTCATATGTTGAAATCCTTACCCCCTATGCGTATCTCACCTAAGTGGCACTACCCCACAACAGCTCATGCTGCCTGCCCACACTCCACCTACACACCCAGGCTGGGCTCCACCTCACCATTTCCCAAAGCCTCATCCAATCCCTGAGCTTTCGCTGGACACGCACAGGCTGTCAGACTGTGGGCCAAAGTGAGCTAGATCACTGAGGTGGGGAGCAGAGAGAGCCCAAACAATGCCCTTAGCAATCTCTTCAAGAATCCAACATGCAGATAATGAGCTCAGGGTAGGAAGATGCCAGACTTGATTCTCATTTTAGTGTGCACCTTATGCCCTTCTGTGTCTCCTGTTTGGTGCCTGTGACAAGGCTGATGATATTGGGGCACTGGGGATGTGCAAACTAACAAAGCCCTACCCTTGTGGAGCTGACATACTGATGATAGACAGACAACAAACACGTCAACCAGTAAACAGACTGTGTCAAACAATGGTAAGTGCTCTAGAGAAAAATAGAGCTGGTGGGGCAGCCCAGGTGGCTCAGCGGTTTAGTGCCACCTTCAGCCCAGGGTGTGATCCTGGAGACCCGGGATCGAGTCCCATGTTGGGCTCCCTGCATGGAGCCTGCTTTTCCCTGTGCCTGTGTCTCTGCCTCTCTGTGTGTGTGTGTGTCTCATGAATAAATAAATAAAATCTTAAAAAAAATATAGAGCTGGTAAAGTTGATAGGGTTGAAGGAAGGTAAAGGAGGGAGTCATGTGGACATGAGAGGAAGAGCTTTGCATTCAGGGGAACAGCCAGTGCAAAAGTCCAGAGGCAGGGGGATCCTTAGTGTATTAAAGGAACATGCATGGTGTGACCGAGGAGAAAGGGAAGGGGTAATGACAGGAGAGAAGTGGCAGGGGGAGATCACTGAAGGGCTTGGCAGACATTAGAAGGATATCTGTGGCTTTTGTTTAGAGTGGGGCAGGAGTCATGGGAGATTTTCAAGCAAAGGCAGAACATGGTCTTGCTTAACCTCCACATGGGGCTCTGTGGTGAAATCACCCAGGGATAGGGATTCGGGGTGGAGAGAGAAACAAGGAGAGGGTTTCTGCACCAAGCCAGGTGATAGGTGATGGTGGTCCAGACTGGCTGGTAGCAGTGGAGGAGATAAGTAGTCAGGTGTTTGGAAGGCACGTATCATGGGATTGCTGATGACTTGGTTGAAGGATATATGATTTTTTTAAAGATTTTTTTAAGACTTATTTATTTATTTATGATAGACATACAGAGAGAGAGAGAGAGAGAGAGAGAGAGAGAGAGGCAGAGACACAGGAGGAGGGAGAAGCAGGCTCCATGCCAGGAGCCTGACATGGGACTCCATCTCGGGACTCCAGGATCGCGCCCTGGGCCAAAGGCAGGCGCTAAACCGCTGAGCCACCCAGGGAGCCCTGATTTTTTTTAAAGATTTATTTATTTATTTGAGAGAGAGAGAAAGAGAGAGAGAGAGAGAATGTATGTGAGTGGGAGGAGTGGCAGAGGGAGAGAGAGAGAATTCTCAAGTAGATTCCTTGCTGAGCAGGGAGCCTGACTTGGGGCTCGATCTCATCAACCTGATACCATGACTTGAGCCAAAATCAAGAGTCAAATGGTTAACTGACTGAGCCACCCAGGCGCCTCTTATGATTCCTTTTATTTTATTTTATTATTATTATTTTTAAAGATTTATTTATTTACTTATTTATGAGAGAGAGAGAGAGAGAGAGAGAGAGAGAGAGAGACAGGAGGAGGGAGAAGCAGGCTCCATGCCAGGAGCCTGATGTGAGACTCGATCCCAGGACTCCAGAATCGCACCCTGGGCCAAAGGCAGTTGCTAAACCGCTGAGCCACCCAGGGATCCCCTTATGATTCCTTTTAAATGAAGTTAAGAACAGGCTAAACTAAGCTAAGATCAGAACAGTCATTTCCTCTGGGGAGGATGTTGGGATTGACCAGGAGGGGCATATAGGACCTTTCTGGGGTGATGGAAATGTTCTATATTTTGATCTGGGTGGTGGTTTCTCAGTATATAAGCAGGCCTTTAAAACTTATTGAGTGGAATCTTTAAGATGCATGCATTTTACTGTGTGTAAATTAAACTTCAATTTAAAAAAAAGGCACAATGAAGAACAAATGACCTTTGAAGTTGGGGTCTATTTGGAACACCCAGCTCCTTATAACAGATCCTAAAAGGATGGAATAGTGTGGGGGTACTTCTCACCTTCTTGTTGCACAATATCGAAGCCTCCCCTTACACTTGGGCACCTCACGCTGCGGACTTGCTTTCTCCAGTGACGAGAGAGTGCAAGTCCAGAAACAAGCTCGGCCTCTCTGGAACACTTCCCAGAGCTCTGAGTCTGAGATGAGGCCACAGAAAGCAGAAAGCGCAGAGAACACGGCCACAGTCGGAGACAGAGGTGCCAAGAGTGGCAGCGCCCAGCTACATTCCTCCAGTGGTCAGTCCTTCTAATCAATCCCATAAGTCACTCTGTAATCTTCTAATAAATCCTTCTTCTGCTTGGGCTACTTTGAGCCATTTTTGTGGTTTGTGATCAAGCGCCCTGCCTGGTAAATGCTGTGTGGAAAGAGCCCAGGGCTGAGTCAGAGAGACCTGGATAGTGTCCTAAGTCACTCTGGTTCATCAAGTCCTGCCACACTGGTGATCAGGCAGCCAGAGGGAGCTTATCCCATGACCAGCCCAATTCACGAGGGAAAGCCAGAGGGCAGGGAGAGCCCCCTGGAAGGGTGGGGAGAGCCGCTGAGGGCAGCTGCAGGCCAAGCTGGCCCAGCCAGGGAGTCCAGTTTCAGCTTGGTAGGTGTAGACTGTGGCCTACCAATCTCGCTGGACGTAGGGGCCTGTCCTGAACTCACAGAGCTGGATCCTGACAATCCAGACGGAGTACTGGGCAGAAGCAGCTTTCAAAGAAGGAGGGGCCCATGTCCCTACCTGCGGAATGTCACCTGGGGCAAAACCGAGCCTGGGTCTCAGCAAGAGAAGGAGACCAAACCCAAGGTGTGAACTGTGCCTTAGAGCGAGCTCACGGGGGCATGCATGTATGCACGCACACACTAGCCTCCTCACACACTGGCCTCCTCACAGTGGAGCACAGGAGGAAAATGAGCACTACGACAGGCCCACTGCTCCGTTTACAATCCTGGCAGTCATGACTAATCCCGCACTGAACTCTTAGCATAACCATTCCCAGAGCTGGGATGTGGGTAGGTGGCCACAGGAGAGAGTCCCGTCTGATGCGGAGCCCCGCACTGGAAGGCACCCGAGGCCGTGGGAGACAGCAGTGTGCATGTGCATCTGAGCCCTGTGGTCCTTGCCACCTCTAGGCTGGGAGACCTTGTCAAGTCCTCTGAAATTTCCTGGGCTCTGTGCCACAAACCAAGGCACAGTACATGGAAGCGTTTCGTCAACTTTTCTGGACTGTTCACTTCTGAGTGGTTTTATGGCTTGGTTTTGTTTTTCATTTGAGAGACATTAGCCACTTAGGGATGGTGTCCCTGAGGGACCTATGGAGGACCTAGGAGGGTGCATGAAGGGAGAAGATGAAGACTTGGGGTTCTGTTTGAGTGGAAGGGTTGCCTAGGAGGTGGAAGGAGTAGAAGGATCCAGAAAGAGAGAGGTCTTGGCCTTCTCGAGTCCCTCCAGCTTGGGAAGGGGAAGGCCTAAGACAGCCTCAGGGCAGGGCATTCATTCATGGCAGCTCCCAGCTCCGTGCTCCCTCAGATATCGGGCTCAGAGAGCCGGAGTCAGTGGGGGGAGTATGGTGGGAAAGGTTAGTCTCCCTGCTTAGCCTTCCAATTGCACACTCCTGGGTGGTCTGGACCTACGTCAACACAGCTCCTCCACTCCTCGCTTCATCCTCTTCCCTGCTGCTCTGAGAAGTCCAGTGGCGTCACTGCTTCCAGATGTGGCCTCCAGATGTGGCTTGGAGTCGGTCAGGCAGATCAGGGATGCAGAGGCAGCCACTAAGCTCCTGGCTTTTCCTCCTCCCTCCTTCTCCAATGGGGCCTGCTCAGTGCACTCCCTCCCCTGCCTTCCTCTCACCACTGGGTCAGGGTACCAGGGACCTAGAGGCACGGATGGATGGATAAATAAATACCAGTTACGAATAAACCTGAGCCAGACAGATGCGTCTTTATTCATGTTGGAAAGAGCTTATAACTAGGGGAGTGGAGAACTCTCAAATATTTCCGTTCTGAGCAGTCCCAGTGGCTCCGGGAGGAGGAAGTGAGCTGTCTCCTTGGCTGGGGACCTGCCAGGGCACTGGGCTCTGGGCCAGCCAAGGCCTGAGAGAAGCTGCTGAAAACCTCCCCCTTAATGGAAACAGCCTGGCCCCTTGTGTCTCACTGGGATGGAGCCCCACTACAGGGGGAAAGGCAGCTGCTTTATTAGTGGCAGGCCATGCAAAACCAGGTGGTGCTGCTGGGAGCGAGTTTTCTGGTTGCATGGACCCGTGTGTATCAAAGTGTGCTGCACTCAAATTCCCTAGGGCTCATGTTCAAATGCAGATTCTGGCTCGGTCCATCTGGGATGGGGCCTGGGATTTCTTATTTCTAACTCGTTCTCAGGTGATTCCAATGCTGGTTGGTCTGTGGGCCACATTTTGAGTAGTAAGGCACTGGACCGGAAGCATAAAAGGGTAAACAGGGAAAAATCTCCTATCCTCGCCTGGCACAATGCAGTGCTCCCTTCCTGTGGCCAACCACTTCTCTTGGTTTTCGTGTACATCCCTCCCAAGATATTTTATGAATATGCAAATAACTCCATATATTCTCTCCTCTCTTCCTGCCCTGTCCTGGGTATTATCTGATACAGTCGTCTTCTGTATTTTGCTTTTTCACTTAACTGCATGCCTCAAAGGTAGGCCCCAGTTATGTCTTTTTTGAAGTTGCACACTTTTATTATATACCATAACTTACTGAGCAAACCTCTTGTCGAAGGACACTTGGTTGTGTCCAGTCTTTTGCCCTTGTGGACAGCAGTGCAATGGATACCCTGGTATCCTGTTACTTCCTCCAGGTGCGAGTCTATCAGGAAGGCAGAGGCTTGCAGGTGGAAATGCAGGGTCAAAGTCAACATGCTTTTATAATTTTGGTGAATATTGCCAAATCAACCTCCCTGCAGAGGTTGTGCTCACAAGGTGTAAGAGGGCCTATTGCCCTATTCTCCCAATGCCATGTATGAACAAATTCCTGATCTTTGCCAACTTGAAATGTAAAAAATATCAACTGCTCTTTTTTTTTTTTTTAAAGGATTTTATTTATTTATTCATGAGAGACACAGAGAAAGGCAGAGACACAGGCAGAGGGAGAAGCACACTTCCCACAGGGAGCCTGGTGCAGGACTGGATCCCAGGACTCCATGATCATGCCCTGAAGGCAGCCAGCTGATCAACCACTGAGTCACCCAGGTGTCCCAGTAACTCTTCTTTTTGAAACTCTCTCCTCAAGGGAATGCCTGCCTGGCTCAGTCAATGGAGCACATGACTCTTGATCTCAGTATGGTGAGTTTGATCCCCACATTGGGTATAGAGAGTACTTAAGAAAATAAATTTTTTGTTTTAAGATTTATTTATTCATGAGAGACAACAGAGAGAAGCAGAGATATAGGCAGAAGGAGAAGGAGGCTCCTGATGTGGGACTCAATCCCAGGACCCCAGGATCACAACCTGAGCCAAAGGCAGATGCTCAACCACTGAGCCACCCAGGTGCCCCCCAAAATAATTTTTTTTTTTAAAAAAAGGAAAAGCTTTCTCTTCCTTTAGCTTCCATGGCTCTCTTCAACTATTTATTTATCAGTGAGTCCATGGGTTGATCGTCTCTGGGCCAGCACCCAGCACTAATCAAGTGCTGGGGACCAGCAGAAAAGTTCAGTCTAATCCCTGTGCTCTCCTCTGGTAGAGGAAGATGCACAATTAGATGGTTGATAATTTCTGATGAGCATGAAGAGTACTGTGAAAAAGGGGTGGATTCTCAAACTTCAGCAGAGAGTACTTCTCTCTAGAGAGTGCTTCTAGAGAGGGCTTCTCAAACTTCAGCAGTGGTTGTTGCATCAACCTGAGGATCTTATTAAAATGCAAATTATCAATTAGGGGGTGGGGTGGAGTCCTGGATTCTGGAGTTCTTTTAAGCTCTTGGCGAAGCTGGGCTGTTGGGCCCTGGGTGATGTTTTGAGTAGCCAGGACCTAACTAAAACAAGATTGACAAACTTTTTCTATCAAGGACCAGATAGTAAATATTTTCAGCTTTGTGAGCCACATGGTCTCTGTTGCAGTTCTTCAGTTTTGCCTTTGAAAGCAGCCTTGGACAATACTTAAATGAGTGGGTGTGGCTGTGTCCCAGTAAAAATTTATTTACAAAATAGGCAGTGGGCTGGATTTGGCCAGTAGGCCATGCTTTGCTGCTCCTTGCCCTAGAACACCAGAAGCATCCAATGTCTGCTTGTTAGAGTGATGAGTAAAGGGTGCTATGTGAGCAGTTGCAGGGGCCTGAGCTTGTCTTGGGGTCAGTGGTGCCTGAAGGAATGGTGTATTAGTCAGAGTTCTACCAGGAAAACAGAAACCAGGTAATTAAATGCAGAGAATTGGTTACATAGGTAATGGAAGAGCTGAGAAATCATCCAGGGACAGTCCAGAGGTAAGCAACAGCAGGAAGCTGCTATGACTCTGGGAAGGAGGAGGAGAGAAGAGGTAGTGTTACTGGGGCTTGGATGACCCAGTGGCAATGGGAACCATGGTGGGTTTACTGGGAGCAGGAACCATAGACGAGATTCAGCTGTGGTTGGAGACCATGGAATATCCTGGCTTCTTCTTTTTTCTTGCCCTCCCATCTCCCACCCATTGGCCAAATCTAGCTGTGATCCAACCTATACAGGAGTCTCTATGGGCCAGCCCCCATCATATAGAGCTGAGTAGGGAAAGTCAAGGCATGGCCTGAGGCCAACAGGCCAATGTTCAGTCATAGGGACACTTAGAATGAGACTTGAAGTGTAGGTAGTTTCCAGGCACATGAGGAAGGAAGGACGGGTATTTCAGGCACAGAGAGAAGTCCTAGGGTGTGCAGGGGTGAGTGTGTGGGAGGAGGTCAGCAGGAATGCCACTCCCTTAAGCGGGCTGAGATTTATGGTTTAGAACAGGATTTGGCAAACATCTTTGTCACATAGCTTTCTTTGTTTTGTTTAAAAACAAAATGTAAAAATGTAAAAGCCATTCTTAGCTCATAGGCCACACCAACACAGGCCACGGACAGCTTTTGGTAGTTGGCTGGCCTGTTTTAGAAAGATCCACTTTAGAAGGATGAATGGGGGTGGATAGGAGGCTGATAGCAGATAGAGAGGTGGGAAAGGAGGTGGTGGAAGATGCCAGGCAGCCCAACGTGGAGTCATCATGGTGGAGAGAAGGGATGAGGTAGAGATTCAGAATGCACAGGATATAGAAGGAAGTTCTGGCCAGGCCTGGAGGAGCTTGCAAACTGACACAGTGAATATCCCCCTGCTTAGCTTGGAACTCCTGGCTCCCTTGCACTTCCCTACTCCACTCCTCAAATCCTCCCCAGTCCTTTGTTTAGGGTGATGATGGAAGAGCAAGTCTTGCTGCTTCTTAGTAAGCCAGGAGTCAGGGCTGCCCAGCTGATGGTGACTCACTGACTGCTCATTCTAGAATATTGGTGCTGAGCATCTGCTATCCTCAGTTTCAGGACTTGGTGGCCATTCCGGGATGACTATGAGTGAGACCTCTCTGTGGCTTTTTGATCCAGAGTGGATCTGGGAAGTCCCTTGCCCAGTTGTGAGTCCAGACACCTGCTGGTAGCCCCTTCCATGATCTTGATCACAGGCTAATTGTGGCATAGACAGGACTGGAATGATGTCTTAGTTTGAGGTCTTCAGGAGGGAGAGACAAAGATTTGAGTGCAGGTAGTTCAAGCACTGAGGGGGAATGGGGAAGTGAGACAGGAAGGAAGCAGTTATGGAGGCAGTTCCACTGTGGGCAGCATGTGCTTAGTCCTGCTGGAGAATTCTGGACTCAGAGTAGAACATGTACCCCAGAGTTATCCTGTCTGAGGGGTGAGGCAGCTGGGGTATTTATCCATCAATTCCTATGAGTTACAGATGGAGGGATCTCCAAGGCATGCTAATTCCCTGGCACTTGCAGTCTGCTACCTGGCTTTCCACAGCTCAGGAAAGAAAACTCTCAGGTGTAGACCTGAGTAGGAAGATAGCTGGAGCTTTCTGAAGTGGTAAGGCCCCGAGGAGATGAGCGTGATGCCTGTAGAAATACATTATAGATAATTATCCTCTGTTTTTGACTGATGGGGAAACAGAAGCAAAGCGACAGCCCACATCACATAGCAGCTTTGTGACAGTTGGGAGGCCAGAGCTCAGAGCATGTGGGTCCAGCCCCTGCCGTCATGGGTCTTCTAAGCATGAAAGGCCCTGCCCTTAGTGTCTTATAGGCCAACTCCAGTTGCCCCACTTGCCCACCTGCTACATTCTCTCCCCCTGAATATTCCCCACATCCTTAGTCTACCCAGAGCCCAGAGCCATATCTAAGGAAAGGAAGAGTTGTAGGACATGCACATGTGTCAAGACTTGGCTTCCTTACCAAGTGCCTATGTGGGGCTTATGGAGCCTAGGAGGAAGGTAAACAACAAAGTGGGGCCAGGAGTTGGGAGGTGGCCAACTGGTCAAGCTGTGGGGGCAGTGTGTGCTGAGCAGAGGCAGAGACAGAATGGAATGGAGTCAGTGTGGAAGGCTCTCAAGGGGAGTGTGAAGTGGGTTGGGCAGGTCTGAGCCCCCTATCCTTTGTCCTGGTTACTTGGGACCCGGGACCCTTTGTATAGTAGGGAGCAGACATCCCGGACTTAGCACAGAAGTCTGTGTGCATTCAGAATTGAGCATGAGTCAACCACTTGGTCATCTGTTCATTCAAGGATCACTTATGGGGGCTCAGTACATCCCAGTCATTGTGCCAACCACTTGGAGAAAACATGGAGGAATCAGGCTATTGGCTGTTCTCAGAACCTGTTGTATCTTGTAGGGGGAGTAGATCAGCTTTCTTTCATCTGAATTCTCTATTCTACATTGAATCCTGAGTTGGATAGTGGAAAACAGTACAGCCCTCAGGGAGCCCTTAGTCTGAGGGGGGGATAAACTTTCAAATCCAGATGTGGAGTTGCTCTTTGCTCAGGGAGGCTTAGAAATAGTTTTGTTCCTGAAGTCTTTGATACCCAACAGGAGGTAGGGGTGATTGGAAGCTCCACCTGAGTAGCCCAGCAGAACCCCCATGAAATCCCATCCTATTCCTAAACCTAGCCTATGATTGATGATTATCAAAGATGGGTGTACCCTTTCCCTCCTTATGCCCTCACCCTTTGCAATGTGGCTTTGCAGCTTCTCCCATTAGTAATCTATTCTTCACTCTTTGAATTTGGGCTGGTGTATCAGGGTTCTCTAGAGAAACAGACCCAAAAGGATCCATCCATTAATTGACCTAGATCTAGATAGAATTATCTAAAATTAGATTATTAGTCTAAAATTAACCACCAGGATTGGCCTGTCACTTGCTTTGGGCTACAGAATGTGGTGAAAGTGAAGAATTCCACTCACTTTCTTGGCATTCTGCCCTGCACCATGTAAACAATCAGACTGACCACTGGAGGACGAGGGACCATGTGGAGCAGAGATGACTCATGTCAGCTGGTGCCAGGTGCCACTCCATCTGGCAGCTGACTGCATATGTACAAGGGAGCCCAGCCAGGATAAAGTTACCCAGCAGAGCCCAGACCAAATTGCTGACCCACAGAACTGTGAGCTAAATAAGTAGTCGTTGTTACCATTTAGTTTCTGGAGTGGTTTGTTACAAAGCAAAAACTAACTGATACACAGTCCAACTTCTGCGGTGCCCTATCAGCCTGTCATCTTGGCTGATGGAGAAGACACAGAGGCAAACAGAGGGCCTGTTTCAGGTTATAATAAGGCTCTGTGGGTGTCTATATCCTTGAGGGCATGCATGCAGACATTCTTCCACCCTGATATTTAAATATAGCTCAGCCAAGCACACTCTGGCCTGGCAGGCTCCTACGGTAATACACCAGCAGAGGGGGTGGGTGGCAACTGGCAGCTGGCAGCCAAGAAAGTGCGTGCTGGGGGTTGAGGGTGACCAAGGGTGGTGTCTGCCCTTGGCAGGGAAGAGCTTCAGGATGCATCATAGGATAGAGCACAGGAATAGGCTTGGAACCAAACCTGGGCCAAATTCTGCTTCTGTTGCTCAGCAGCTGTGTGTACCTGGTAAGGTACACTGTGTGTCCTAGTAAGGTAAGATGCCTTGCCATTCAGAGCCTCAGGTTCTCCAAGGATGAAGTTAGGTGTTGGGGGCCCAAAGCTCATGTAAGTTGGGAGTCCTCTTTAAGCAGAATGATACAAGACTAGGATTACAAAATTGTAGGGCCAGGCAAGTGAGCGTAAGCTTCGTGAGCTTTGCAGTAAATTGCTTCTGGCTTCCTCACTAGTAAAATAGGAGAGTTAATAATAGCAATTGAACAGAATTGTTTTGAAGGTCAGATGAATACACTATATATTCATATATCATATATTCATATTATAGTGGGTGTCCTAGTGGGTGGCATCCAGCAGGAAGACAGCTTTGCATGCAGGAAATGGCTCATGTGGCAGCTGGTGGGTGGGCTACCATGAGGAGAGGTGAGTGGAGATGAGGAGGAGTGGAGTGAGAGAAATGGTGTGGTATCTCTACTCCTACGTGGCCCATGGACTGCCCTGAGGCTTGCAGAGGGGGAATACAGGCAGAGGCAGGAGCTCATTTCATGAGGGCCTTTGGAAGGTCCTGGGGCCTAAGTGAGGTTATAGTGGGTTACTGGACACAAAGTTTCCTTCTCTGGCATAAGAGGCTGAAATGGGAATTCTTGAGCAAGTGATTTATTGAGGATATGCTCTCAGAGAAGCGTAGAAAAGAGGGAGGACAGCAGGACAGGGCAGGAGAAGATGCACAGCAAAGATGGGGTCTCAGCTGGCATCTAGCCTTTCCCTGATCCCACAGAGAGCTATCGGGTGTGAACGGACCAGAGGGTTGTCCCCCCTTGAAGCAAGCAGGGCAGGCTTTTTTCAATCAGTTGTTGGGCAGAGGGTGAGGAGTATGATTTTCTGGGGTTACCATCAGTCAAGGGCAATTCTCAGGAGGGGGGAAAGCCTCATAGCAGCTGGTGGATGAATACAGTGTCTTGGGAAAGGGGATCTGGTCAGGGCACTGACAGAATGTAGTACAAGGATCCTCCCCACATTTCTGCATGATATCCAGATTTATCACAGCATGGGGTTGGCGACTTGGGGAGTGCAAGGGCATGAATGGATGGAATTGAGGAGGGACCACAGTGCTGATCTTTAGGGTACTCTGGCAGGGGCAGTGGTGAGGTGTTGCCCCTCAGCGGCTTCTAAGGACTTGGCTTTCTAGGAGGAGTCACTATGCTAAGTTCATCTGGAATGGCAGAGACTTTCAGAAATAACTGGACCAATTGAGGGGCCCTGAAGCACCTGTGGTCTGCAGATGGGAATAAAAGCCCATGAGATGTGTATCTTTCCTGTTAATGCAACCTCATTTGTGTCCATGTGTTGATCTGGCCTGTAGGAACTCCAGGCACATGTGGGAAAGGTTTTGGCAATTCTAAAGTACAGAATGATCAAGGCCGTGGACGTCATCAGATGGCAGGAAGTTTCCAACTCTGTGGAAGGACCAGAGAGTCACTCCAATTCTGGCAATGGAACATTGGTTGGTTCATAAAGAAAAGGAGCTAGGGAGGAAGGTACAGCAGTTTGGTGTGACTAGGGTCCCACACCTTGCTAGGTCCTATAATCAAAGACAATGTTATTTGTCTTCGGTGAGATGGGTCTTGAAGAAAATCAGCTGGATTGGCATGTGGCGTAGGCTGGAGTATAAAATAGAACAACCACTGAAAAACTGGCAGCTTTTTATGAAGTTAAACATATGCTGTAGGACCTAGCCATTCTACTTGTATTTACCCAAGAGAAATGGAAACATCCCATGTTAGTTATGATGTAGATATTAGTTATCTGTGTATTAAATTATGCCCAAACTTAGCAGCTTAAGAAAACAAAAACCACTTATTATCTTCATAGTGTCTGTGGTTCAGGAATCCAGGAGCATCTTAGCTGGGTGGTTCTGGCTGGAGGTCTTTCATAAAGTTATAGTCAATTTGATGGCCAGCCAACGGGAAAGTTTGATAGGACTGGAAGACCTGTTCCTAAGATATGGCTCACTCATATGGCAAGTTAGTGCTATTAGTGAGAGGCTTCTGTTCTCCACATGGGCCTCTCTGTAGGGCTGTTTGAGTGTTCTTATGACATAGTGGCTAGCCTCTCCCAGAACAAGTGATCCAAAAAAGTGAGGCCAAGCTGCAATGCCTTTCATGACCTAGCTTTGGAAGATACATACTGACATTTCTGTATATCCTACCAACTATTTATCAGTTCTATTCAGTGTTGTAGGGTTCTGCATGAAGTCATGAAGAGTAGGAAGGGAGGGTCATAGGGGCCATTTTGGAGGCTGGTGACCTCAGGGATTAATGCAGTCATCCCTGCTTTGTTCTGCACAGTGCAGCATAAGCACATATTTTGACATCTTGAGATTAATGCATTGAGTCCTGAGTATCCCTGGGGGGGGCTTCATTCCCAGTGGAGCTGTAAAAGCAGCAGCAGCAGCAGAAGAAGAAGAAGAAGAAGAAGAAGAAGAAGAAGAAGAAGAAGAAGAAAAAGACTGCAGTGCTCATCAAGAGGCTGTGCAGAGGGGCCATGGCCAGGCTGGAGTATATGGGTTCTTGAGTGAATGTAGCTCTGCCCCAGGGGGCAGCCACAGTGTACAGTGTGGCTTGGTGTGGGTTAATTAGGCCCAATGGGAGGGACTAAAGGAATCATCTGGTCTTTATACATCCTGAAACAAGGGTTCAGGATCCTCAAGGTAGCCTCTCAGCTGGTGTGTCAAGTTCAAGCACAGTGGATACAGAAACACTTTGATGAAGAATGATTTCCAAAGCCAAGGGGTTATCTTTTTCTCATACTGGAGTCTCCTTGGCAGGGCAGGGAGTGTGTGAGGGATCTGCTTTGTACCATGAAGCCAAGGCAGTGGCAGTCTCCAGAGTGTGGTCCCATGACACTTTTCCTCCTTTCCAGGACAGGAAGCAGGACTCACCCTTCACCTGTTAAGGACCTTTATTATCTGGCCTTAGGCTTTATGAATAGGTCACTTCAACTGAGTTGCAGGGAGTTCTGATTGGTGGGCTCCTCCCCAGGAGTTGAATCCTCGACTGCGCGTAAGGGTCCTTAGACCGCAATCCTTTCCCCCTACCCCACCAGCTCAGTTTCCCGTCCAGGAGCCTGGGGGTTGTGCCCTCTCCCCATGATAGGGACTGTGTTAGAGAATGGAGGTAGGAGAAAATAACAGAGTCCCCAGTTCTTGAGGGCAGCCTGCATTCCCATAATGGATTTCTAAGCCTCCAAAATACATTTTGAATGAATACAGGAACTTAGGGACCCCACAAACAAGACAATTTCTTTTTTTTTTCATCACCAAAGCCCACATTACCTAGGAGTATGGGTGAAGAGATGAGAATGAAATGGAAAAAAAGGCACTAGCCCTTTATAGAAGAATCCAGGGTTTGCAGAGCAGTGGAAATTAACATGCAAATGGTCTGTGAAAGCAGACTTGGGACCCAGGGCAGTGGACTTGGATGAACCAAAGGGTTCTCGTGCCAGTTTGCCTAGCCCTGAATCATGGTTCCCTGCTGGATGTGAGAAGAGGCACTACAGCTCCAGAATTTCTATAAAGGAAGCACTGGGGTGGGGGTGCAATCTGGCTGGGGAGGTGGGAGGCTATAGAGAGTCCCTGAACTGAACCTGGGAGCCACACACTTTTTAAATGATTCTACATTTATTAGAGGATGGCTTTGATTCTTAGTTTCTGTCTCTAATCTGTTAATGTGATGGCAGGAAACAATGCCACTTTAATAACTCCCATACCCAGTTCTTGGGCTACCTTTTGCCAACTTGATGGGCTATTTCAGAATTTTGTGAACTACTCCTCTCTTCGTGTTCCTTTACTGCCTGGATTCAGCCATTCTTTTCATGACTGATGGAATTCGACATTCTTTTCATGTGCTTGCCTGGTGCTAAGGTTATTCCAATGACCTATGTGGACCTCTTCCTGGAGCTCTGAACTCAAGTAGCACAGTGTTTCCTAAATAACTCTCCCAACTCTCCCTGGATGTCTGTCTCCCAGGGACTTCAAGCTGAGAAGATTGGAGATAGGACCCAGAGTCTTCCAAAATCCAGTTTTGGGGAGTATTCCACACACTACTCCATGTCCTGGTAAAATGGCTGCCTCATCCAACTAGTGTACAAGCCAGAAGGCTAAGGTCAGCCTGGGCATGTCTCCTACTCTCATATCTCCTCTTCCCCACTTCCCCACCCCATGCAATCTCTAAGTTCTGAATCCTCTTGTCTGATCCCTTTACTATTTCAGTGGCTCTTAGCTGGTCTCCCCACAGCCTCTTTTACTACCCTGCTACCTCACTACCAAACTCCTTCAATCTTTGCTCAGATGTCAGAGTTATTCATGTCCTCACTCTGGTGCAATAATCTAACTGTGTAATATTTGGAAAGTTGCTGCTCTTCTCTGAGTCTTAGCTCCCTGGTCACAGAAGTTGGTCCAGAGGCTTGCCAAGGACCAAAACAGATCTGTTTCTGGGGTGTCATGGCTCTGAGAGGCTGGCTGCCTTCTGGACAGAGTAACCCCATGGTGAGGTAAAAGCCACCCCCCCGCCAAGCTCCAGGAAATGCTATGTAAGAAGTCCTTAGAGCCTTTACTTTCTAGGTCTTTACAGCCTGCCTGCCACTTTCTCCCACCAAGATGGAAGATGTGTAAGCCACAGCTGAAACTCATATGTCTGTTCTGTTCTTCTCCCCCTCTCCCACATACCAAAAATATATGCTTGCTTTTCTCCCATTCCGGAACTTCAAAGCCAACACAGTCTAACCCAGGCTGTCATCACTATGAACTATCCTATATTGATTAAAAAAAAAAAAAACCTTTTTATTGTGAAATTATTATAGATTCACAGAGAGTTACAAAGATGGTACAGAAATGTCTCATGTGCCCTGTAACCCTCATCCTGCCCCCCCCCAATGGTTACATCTGACATAACTGTGGTACTGTATCAAAACTGGAGAATTAACATTGATATAATGTATGTATAGTTCTGTGTTATTTTGACACTTGTATAGATTTGCACAACCCATGTCAAGAATCAGAAGTATTTCATCAACACAAAGATCTCCCTCCCGCTACTCCTTTGTAATCACATTGGCTCCTCTATCATCCCTAATCCCTGGCAGCCACTAATGTGTCCTCTATCTCTATATTTTTGTCATTTTGAGAATATTATGCAAGTGGAAGCATACAGTGATGTGATCCTTTGTACCCTGCCCCATCCTAGAGATCCTTCCAGGTTGCTGAATATATCAATTGTTTCATTTTTAAAAAATTTTATTTACTTATTTATGATAGACATAGAGAGAGAGAGGCAGAGACAAAGGCAGAGGGAGAAGCAGGTCCATGCAGGGAGCACATGGGACTTGATCTCGGGTCTCCAGGATCACACCCTGGACCGAAGGCAGCGCTAAACCACTGAGCCACCTGGGATGCCCCAATTGTTTCATTTTTGAGTAGTGTATGTACCAGTTTGTTTAACCATTCACTTGTTGTAGGATTTTTTGGTGGTTTCTTGTTTTTGCTACTATAATGAAAACTGCGATGATCAACTTTTGACAGGCTTTTGTGTGGATGTAACTCTTTATTTCTTTGGGATAAATGTCCAGGAGTACAATGACTGGGCTGTACAATAAATGTATGCTTCATTTTTTGAGAAATTGCCAAGCTATTTTCTGGAGTGGCTCTGTAATTTTATATTCCTATCAGCAGTGCATGAGAGATCCAGATTCTCTGCATCCTCTCAAGAATCTGGTATTATCACTATTTAAATTTTTTTAGCTATTCTAATAGGTGTGTGGTGATATCTTATATGGCCTTTTTTTTTTTTTTTTTAGGATTTTGTTTATTTATTCATGAGAGACACACACACACACAGAGAAGCAGAGACACAGGCAGAGGGAAAAGCAGGCTCCATACAAGGAGCCTGACATGGGACTTGATCCCGGGACTCCAGGATCATGCCCTGAGCTGAAGGCAGACGCTCAACCACTGAGCCACCCAGGGGCCCCTATAAGGCCTTTTTTTTTTTTTAATTATTTATTTATTTGACATAGATATCTCTATCTCTATTCATCTTTCCATGGGCTTCTTTACCATAATGTATATCTTCTTTGGTGAAACATCTCTTCATGTCTTTTACTCAGTTAAAATAATATTTTATGTATTTATTTGAGAGAAAGAGAGAGAGAGCGAGAGAGAGAGAGAGCAAGCATCATGAGCATGTGAATAGGGGGAGAGGTGGCGGGGAGGGAGAGGGTGAGAATCTCGAGCAGTCTCTAAATGGAGTGTGGAGCCTGATAGGGGCTGGATCTCATGACCCTGAGATCATGACCTGAGCCAAAACCAGGAGTCACTTGTTTAACCCACTGAGCCACCCAGGTGCCCCTTTTTGCTTATTTTCAAATTGGATTGTTTGTTTTTTTAATCATTAAGTTTTGAGAGTTCCTTATATATACTGATTTGCATTCTCTGTTAGATATGTGGTCTGCAAATATTTTCTATCACAGTGTAGCTTGTATTTTCATCCTTTTAACAGTATCTTCTGCGAAGCAAAAGTTGTTAGTTTTGATGATATCCAGCTTATTGATTTTATGAATTAAGATTTTGGTGTCATATCTAGAAACTCTTAGATCACCAGCCCTAGATCCTGATGGTTTTCTCCTCTAAAAGTTTTATAGTTCTACATTTAACTCTGTGATCCATTTTGAGGAACTCTTTTGTATAAGGTGTGAGGTTTAGGACTAGGTTCATATTTTTGCCCATGGATATCCAATTATTCTACCACCATTTTTTGAAAATTTCTCTACTTGATTGCTTTTCTACTTTCATCAAAGATCAGTTGGCTAGAGGTGCCTTGGTGGCTAAGTCGTTAACCAACCAACTCTTGATTTCAGCTCAGGTCTTGATCTCAGGGTCTGGGATTGAGCCCTGCATTGGGCTCTGAGCTCAGCTTAGAATCTGCTTGTCTCTTTCCCTCTGCTCCTCTGCTCTCTATCTCTAAAACAAACAGACAAACAAATAAATAAATAAAATTAAATCTTAAAAGAAAAAAGATAGGTTGGCTGTGCTTGTGTGGGGCTATTTCTGCATTATCTATTCTGTTTCATTGATCTATGTGTATATCTCTCCACCAATAATATACTGTCTCGATGATTATAGCTATATATTAGGCTTTATCATCGAATAGAATTAACTCTTCCCACCATATTATTACTTTTCAAAGTCTTAGTTCCTTTCCATACAAATATGAGAATAATCTTGTCTATATAAAAGATCTTGATAGGAATTATATTGAACTTGCGTATCAGTTTGGGAAGAATTGACTTTTTTACTGTAGTGAATACAATCCATGGAAATATGATCTCTCTCCATTTATTTAGATTTTAAAAATTTCTGGGGCTGCTGGCTGGTTCAGTCAGTAAAGCACGTAATTCTTGATCTTGGGGTTGTAAGTTCAAGCCCAAGATTGAGTGTAGAGATAACTTAAAAAATAAAATCTAAAAAAATCTCTTTAATCTAGTATTGTAGTTTTAAGTATACAAGTTCTATACATGATTTCTTAAATTTACATGTAAATGTCTCATTTATTATAAACAAATAAATTATACCAACTGTAAATTGTATTGCCTTTTTTCCAGTTTTATTGAGGTATAATTAACACATAAAAATTATAGGTGTTTAGATTGTATAATTCCTTTTAAAGGTGTACAACATGATGTTTTAATACATGTGAAATGATTACCACAATCAAGTTAGTTAACACATCCATCACCTCACATAGTTACTGGGTTTGTGTGTGGTAGACCATGTATAATCTACTCTTTTAACATATAATATACAGTTTTCAACTAGCAGTAATCCCACCTTGGATAAACCTCTTTGGCTAGGATACTGCCACTGTGCAAAGCTTAGCATATAGTATACAATATAATATTACTATAATCATCATGCTATAAATTAGATCTCCAGAACTTATTTATCTTTTTTTTTTTAATTTTTTTTTTTTAGAGAACTTATTTATCTTAAAATTGAAAGTTTGTACCCTTTGAGCAACATTTCCCAGTATTGCCCCTGACCCCCTTCCCCAGTTTTTGGTAAACACCATTCTATTCTCTGGTTCTACGAGTTAGACTTTTTTGGACTCCACACGTAAGTAAGACTGAACAGTATTTGTCTTTCTGTGTGTGGCTTATTTCACGTAGCATAAAGTCCCCTAGGTTTACCATGTTGTGAATGACAAGATGTCCAATAATATTTCATTGTATATAAATACGACATTAAAAAAAAAGATTTATTTATTTATTTTAGGGAGAGAGACAAAGAGAGTGCACAAGCAGGAGAGGGGAAGAAGGAGAAGGAGGGAGAGAGAATCCTCAACTAGACTCCCTGCTGAAAGTGGAGCCAGACGTGGGGCTCGATCCAAGGACCATGAGATCATGACCTGAGCCAAAATTAAGAGTTGGTCACTTAATGGACTGAGCCACCCAGCCTCCCCTATACCACATTTTCTTTATCCATTCATCTGTAGATAGACACTTAGGTTGTTTCTATATCTTGGCTATCGTAGGCAATGCTGCAACGAGCACAGGAGTGCACATATCTCTTTGGGATATTGATTTCACTTTCTTTGGATATGTACCCAGAAAGGAGATTTCCAGGTCATACAGTGGTTCTATTTTTAACTTTTTGAGGAACCTCCATACTATTTTCCATAGTGGCTATACCAATTTACATTTCTACTGACACTGCAGAAGGGTTCCCTTTTCTCCACACCCTGGCCAACACTTGTTAGTTCATGTGTTTTTGATAATTGCCATACTGAAAGAAGTGAGATGATCTCTCATTGTGATTTTGATTTGCATTTTCCCAATAATTAGCAATGTTAAGTATCTTTTCATGTATCTGTTGGCCATTTGCATGACTTATTTGGGAAAATATCCCTTTACTCTCCAGGCCTTTTGCCTGATTTTTAAATCAGGTTATTTGTTTTTGTTTTTGCTATTGAGTTGCATGAGTTCCTTATATATTTTGGATATTAACCACTATTTGGATAGGTCAGATATAGGTTTGTGAATATTTTCTCCCATTTTCTAGGTTGTCTTTTCATTCTGATTGATTCCTTTGGTGTGCAGAAGTTTTTTAGTTTTATGTAGTCACACTGTTTATTTTCGCTTTTGTTGCCTGTGCTTTCAGTGTCATACCCAAAAAACCCAGTTCACAAGCTCACTTGCTCTCTAAAGACATTTTTGTATCTTCAGGATAGGTTCCAAGAGTATCAGGTCATGGAATTACCTCCCTACTAGGCCCCCTTGGTCTGGCCTAACCCTCACTCTTTTGCCTCTTCCACTCTGTATATTCTTTGCCAGCCTGCCGTGAGGACTCCCACCAGACCCCTGCTGGTGTTGTTTTTCCAATACATTTTCTGAGTGCATGGAGATAGAAAAAAATACAATTGATTTTTTTATGTTGGTCTTGTATGCTACGACTTTGCTGAGCTCACTTATTACTTCCAGAAGTTTTTTTTTTTTTTTGGGGGGGGGGTGTTTTGTTTGTTTGTTTTTGGTAAATCCCTTTGGATTTTCTAGATAGGTGATCAAGTAATCTGCAAACAGAGGACTTTTACTTCTTTCTTTTCAATCTGTATGTTTTATTTATTTATTTTGCTTGCCTTTTTGCATGGTTTAATTCTTCCAGTACTATGTTGGATGGCACTGGTGAGAGCGGACATCCTTGCCTTGTCCCTCTTCATAGTGGAAGAGCAATCAGTCACCATTAATTGTGGTATTAGTGGTACCTTTCTGTAGATATGCTTTGTCAAGTTGGGGAAATTTCTCTCTATTCGCAGTTTTCTGAGAGTTTTTTTTTTTTTTTTAAGATTTGTTTATTTGATAGAAAGAGAGACAATGAGTGAGTGGGAGGAGGGACGAAGGGAGAGAGAGAATCTCAAGCAGATTCCCTGCTGAGTGAGCATAGAGCCCCTGTGGGACTTAATTCAAGAACCCTGAGATCAAGGCAGCCCAGGTGGCTCAGTGGTTTAGTGCCGCCTTCAGCTCAGGGCATGATCTTGGAGTCCCAGGATCAAGTCCCACATTGAGCTCCCTGCATGGAGCCTGCTCCTCTCTCTGCTTATGTCTCTGTCTTTCTCTCTGGGTCTCTCATGAATAAATAAATAAAAAATCTTAAAAAAAAAAGAACCCTGAGATCATGATGTGAGCCAGGTGGGATGCTTAACCGACTGAGTCACCCATGTGCCCCTGAGAGTTTTTATTATGAACAGATGTTGGGTTTTGTCAAACACCTTTCTGCATCAATTGATATTTTCCTTCTTTTTTTTTTAAAGGATTTTTAGGGATGCCTGTGGGGCTCAGTGGTTGAGTGTCTGCCTTTGGCTCAGGTCCTGATCCTGAAGTCCTAGAATTGAGTCCCACATCAGGCTCCCAGTGGGCAGCCTACTTCTCTCTCTGCCTGTCTCTCTGCCTCTCTCTCTCTGTCTCTCATAAATAAACAAAATCTTAAAAAAACATAAAAATGATTTTTAAAAAAAATTATTTATTTCAGAGAGGGAGAGAGCATGAGTGGGAGAGGCAAAGGGAGAGGGAGAGAATCTCAAGCAGACTCCTCGCTGAACACAGAGCCTGATGTGGGACCCGATCCCATGACTGTGAGATCATGACCTGAGCTGAAACCAAGAGCCTGATGCTCAATTGACTGTGCCACCCAGGTGCCCTGATATCATTTTTCTTATTGGTAATATGGTGAATTACATTGATTTTCAAGAACCAAAGCAAGCTTTCTACCTGGATTAAGCCCCACCTGGTCATGATATACATATATATGTCTTTTAAAATATGTTTTACATTCTGTTTAAATATTAAATTTAAAAATTAAATATCTGTCTTAATATTTAGTTAAGGACATTAGCACCTATATTCATGAAGGATATTGGTCTATAGTTTTCTTTTTTTGTCCTGTCTTTGCTTATTTTTGATATTAGGGTAATACTGAATCCACAAAATGAATTGGGAAATGTTCCTTTTCTACTTTCTGGAAAAGATTGTCTAGAATTGATGTTGCTTCTTCTTTAAACATTGGATAGAATTCTCCAGTGAAATCATCTGGGTCCAGATAGTTCTTTTTTGGGGGAGGAGTTTTAAAATGATGAATTCGGGATGCCTGGGTGGCTCAGCAGTTTAATGCCTGCTTTTGGCCCAGGACGTGATCCTGGAGTCCCAGGATCAAGTCCTGCATTGGGATCCCTGCATGGGGCCTGCTTCTCCTTTTGCCTGTGTCTCTGCTTCTCTCTCTCTCTGTCTCTCATGAATAAATAAATAAAATCTTTTAAAAAATAAAATTGAGATATAATTCACATAACAAAAAATTCACTAAAAAATAAAATTATGAATTCAATGTTCTTACTAGTTAAAGGTCTGCTTAAATTATCCATTTCATATTGGGAAGGGGAATTGTGATAGCTTGTGGTTTTTGAGAATATGGCCCATTTTATCTCAGTTGTCAATTTTCTCTGTGTAGAGTTCATGGTGTTTTTTTTATTATTCTTTCAATGTCTTCAGAGTCCATAATGACAGCACACGTTCCTTCCCAAATATTGGTAGTTTGTCTTTTCCTTCTTTCTTCTTTTGTCTGTCTTGCTAGTGGTTTATCTATCAATTATTTTTAAGGAAGCAACATTTTGATTTATTGCTTTTATCACTCAGATTTTCTTGCTTTCAATTTTATTGATATCTGCTCTTGTCTTTATTATTTCCTTCTTTCTACTGGATTTTTTTCCCCTTTTCTTTTTCTTGTTTCTCTTTTCTAATGTAAGCATTTCGTGCTACAAAATCCCTCTTCTCATTGCTGGTCAAAGAATGCACCCTATTGTGATTTTATTTTTATTTATTTATTTATGGTGAAAACAATTTATATTTTGATTTAGGCAGTTGGACTCAGTTTAGATGATCCCAACTTTGTTGGCAACATCCAAAGCATCACAGTCAAGAGCGAGTTGAACATTCATCTTCTCCCCTTCCAGCCTGATCAGGGTGTTGACCTTGGCCACATCAAGTCACAGAGCTTCTTCACAGCCTGTTTGATCTGGTGCTTGTTGGCCTTGACAACCACGATGAACACAAGTGTGCTGTTGTCTTCTTTCTTCATGGCTGACTCAGTGGTCAGGGGGAACTTGAAGATGGCATAGTGGTCAAGCTTGTTTCTCCTGGGGGCGCTTTTTCTAAGATATTTGGGCTGACTTTGGAGACAGTATCTTGGGCTGTCAGAAGGCAGGTGGATCTTCTTTTCTGATGTGGCTATGGATGCCTTTCAGTGCTGCTTTCTTGGCCTTCAAAGCCTTTGCTTTAGCTTTGGCTTTGGGAGGGGCAGGGGCTTCTTTCTTTGCTTTTGGCATCATCTTCGCGAAAGGGCTCATGAATAAATGAGGGACTGCATTGGGTTTAGAGGGGCAGTCTGAGGTCAGGGATAACCAAGGCCACATTATTATAGCATTGGTTTTCATTTTTAGTGCTGAAACTTGGTTGGGTTAGTTAGGGGTCTGCCTATTGGGACAAAGGTTTCTTGGAGGGCATCTCACTCCTCCCAACCTGGGGATACCTCATGGGGTCAGTGGAGTACTGGCTGTTTTTTTTTTTTTTTTTTTTTTTACGATTTTATTTATTCGAGAGAGAGCACAAGTGTGGGGGGAGGGGCAAAGGGAGAGAGAAAGCAGACACCCGCTGAGCAGGGAGCCCAGCGCAGAGCTCAGTCCCAGGATGCCGAGATCGTGCCCTGAGCTAAGGCGGACGCTTAACCCACTGAGCCACCCAGGCGCCCTGGCTGGAATTTTAAAGCAAGGTCTCAGCCAGCCAGGGCCTGGCTTGCTTTCCCTGGGGAGGAGCTGTGCAGGTTGGCAAGACTGTGGGGCTCACAGCTGCCCCCTGGTGGCCAGCCTCAGCCCCTTCCAGCTCTCTGATAAACTGTCTTCCCAGGCTCAGGAGGCAACCACACATCCCAAGGATGGGTCTTTCCAGTTCTTAGATGGGAACAGGAATGAGGGCTCACCAGCTCTTCTGCTCTGCCCTCCTTTCTGCAGCATCTTCATCACGGAAGACCTCAGTGGAGGACTTGAGCCATGTCTCCCTTTAGCATCCTTGGAGATACCGCCAGTTCCCCAGCCCTCATTACTGTCCAAGTCCACTTCTGTATGATCAGGACAGATTCCAAGAGTATCAAGTCATGCAATGACCTTCCTCAGCCCCTCTTCGTCTGGCCTGACCTTCACCCTTTTGCCTCCTCCTCTCGGCATGGTCTTTGCCAGACTATAGATTCTATCAATGAGGGAGCCCCCAGAAGTCCCCTGCTTCTGCAAGTGCCTGCCCAGAATTGTAAGCATAGAGCCTCATGAGAGTCAGATGAGCACACACTTTGAACTGGTGAGTGTGGCAGGGTCTTGCCAGTTCCCATTGCTCCCCCTTCTCTCCCCAAGGCTCTGTGCCTCTCAGCAAGGCTTCCCTAGAAGATCCCTCAGGCATCCTTTCCCTGTGTCTGTAGCTGGTGCTGGCCCTTACCTCCCGGCAGATAAAGTAGACAGAGAGGTCCTGAGCCCCCATATTCTGGATCAATGATGGATTTATCCATCCCCCAACATGTTCTGACATTGTTTGACAGAAAGCCCAGGATGAGCTGCCTCCACGGTGGGGACACCTGAGGTAGGTGGGGTGGGGATGAAGAGGTGCGTGGGAAGATAGATTTTTTTTTTTATGCCAGAAAGGATAGGCATCCCAGATAACTAGGTTGAAGTGTGAGGTCTTCATGCATTCAAGTCTACCTGCTTTATCTATAGCCTCTCCCTAACCACTCCCCCACCCTGGAAAGAAGACATGGGGCAGGTTCTGCCTAGGTCTTGGGAAAAGTCTTCACTTCCTCTTCTCCTCCCTCCCATTAGAATAGTTCAGAATAGACAGAGGATAATTATGTGTCCATCAGGCCTAGATGCCTCTGCCAACCAAAGATGCAAAATGAAGATGTGAAAATTATGTCAGTTGATGAAGTTTTGCCCAATAAGCTGTCCTTTTTCACTGTGTTCTGGGGTATCTTTATTCACAGGAGGCAAAACAGAGGTCCCAGGTCAGTTCCCAGCTCCCCAGATCCACCAGCCACCTGGGGGTCTTTGAGTTGGTGCAATGAAGTGGTTTCTGGGGATCCACACAGGTTGAGCCACTACATCACCAAGGCCATTTGATTTCACCTTTAAAGCTCCATTCAACTTTTCCCACTGCCACTGCCTGAGCCCAAGGAGCCCTAAATGTTGCTCTAACTGGTTTACTCCCATTTGCCCTCTCTTGTGCTTGGATTTCTTCAAAGTGCAAGTCAGATCAAATCAAGATCCTATCACCTTTCCTTGCCCAACCCTTCAAAGACCCTGTATCAGTCAGGTCAGAGTTGCAAGCAGCGGAAAAAGGCTGAGTGACTAAAGCAGAAAAGGAGTCTAATCAAAGGGTATTGATGACCTCACAGGACCCCTGGACAACTAGACCCAGAGATGACACAGGGACAAGGGGTGAGGGCTGAACAGCCAGCACTACCATCAAAACCACAATGCTGGAGCATCTGGGGGGTGAGTGGGGGAGAGACACCATGGCCACCACTAACCACCTATGATGCCCCTAACCCCTGCACATTGCTGCCAACACCACCACCAGTGTGAATCCTCTATAGTTCTTCCTTCCTTGCATCATTTGCTATGGACTCAAAGACCTAGGTGGAAACATCCAAAGCCGCTAATTTTGGAAATGGGAGTGAAAAAAATCTCACGTAATTTCTGTGCTGACCCAGTGAGTGGGGGTTTCCTCAATCACAGGCAGGAGATTCAGAATGCAGACATTTATTTTCTCAAACTTTATGGTGCTTAGCTGGCTCCCAAAGCCACTAGGGGTGGGGTAGGAGGAATGATATTTTAGCTGGTGTGAGGTATTCCTGCTGTTACAAGCATTCTTTTAGTTAAAAGCCACAAACCCCTTTTGGTTTAAGTGATAAAGTAGTGAGGATGGGACTCTTCTTAAAAAACTTATTATTATATTTTTTTTACAAAGCTATAAAAAGGAAAAAGTTAGTCTGGTCCTCTGGAGAAAAAGAAATAGGTCAAAAGCTAAAAGTATGACCTAATCCTTCTGTAGTCAGGCAGGAAATAGGAGACCAGCAAATGTTGTGCAAGAGAGATTCCCCTGGGCTTGGCAAGAGGATCCGTGCAGGAGGCCTGGTCTCAGGACCCATTAGAGTCCCACAGACTTTGTCCAGCTGCTATGAAAATTCTCTCCCGGTGTCTGGGTCCGCATGAGGATAGGCTCCCCAGTTCCTACCCTGGAAAGAGCGAGAGAGGCTGGCAGGGGACAGGAGTAAACTGGAAAGGGGACTAAAGAGGCCACTTATTGGTACCACCCCAGATTCCTTTACAAGCTGGTGCATCGCCCGCAGCTGCTGTGCTCGGTGCAGGCCGCTGGGTCACGGCTGCCTTCTTCCCTGGAGAATTTGCCCAAATCCAGCTCCGGGCTCCGTCGGCTCTGCGTCCCCACCCCATAGCCCGCAGCCAATGGCTGACTGAGTCGCTTAGGCCCCGCCCCCTTGCCCAGGTGAGTCCCGGTGCTGAGGCTGGACTCCGGCCCCAGCCACGCTCGGCCTACCGGTGGGGGGGACAGAGGGCCTTCCCACCGTGGATAGGAGGGCCAGGCGAGCAGTTGCCGTACTCCTGGGACCCCCTCCCCTCGGCCCCTGCATACGCAAACCAGCCCAGAGCTGGGCCTCCGATCCGCTCTGCATTCCACTTCCTCCGGGGGTTGGGAGCCAGGAAAGGATGGCAGCCCGTCCGTTGGCTCTCTTTCGCCCCCTCGTGCATCTGGTGAGAACTTCGGTGACTCCTAAATCGATTTTTTTTTTCTCCCCTAGCCTACTTTTTTACCCCCAAAGTGGAACGAACATTGGGACTGAGGAGAGCTGAGATTGGGGTCAGGATAAACACTTGTTGCTGGCAAAGTTGGGGGTTGTTTTCCGAGCAAAGGACTTGGTGGGTTTAAAATCCCCCATTAAATGCATGGTAATTGGCTCAGAAAACCTTGGGGTTCATGAGGGCCCAGGCATGGAAACTGGGGTGAAGGAGCTGGTTCATTCTGTGAGTGATTTCTGTGGTCTTGAGCCAGGCATCACCTCTTTGGATCACAGATTTTCCTCTTCTCTCAAGTGGAGAGAATCAGACAGTTCCTCTAATCTGACGTCATTGGTGGATTTAGTGTACTTACAGATTTTTAATAAAAGATTTATTTATTTTAGAGAGAGAGCCCTGGCAAGTGAGTGGAGGGAGGGGCAGAAGGAGAGAATTTTTAGCAGACTACCGTCGGAATGTGGAGCCCCTCTGGCCCGATCTTAGCCCTGAGGTCATGACCTGAGCCGAAATCAAAAATCTGAGCTTAATTGACTGAGCTATCCAGGCATCCCAGTATAATTACAGATTTGAGAGAGCGTTGGTGTCTCAAGGTGCATCCATCTTGCTGCCTATGAATTTCCATCTTATGTCCCATCTTAGATATGTAACTTCATATGTGATTTTCTATTTTATTTCTTCTGTATGCCTCATTCTCTTCCTACTGGTCTTCCAGCTTCCACATTGCACCTAGAATTCTCTTACTTAACACCATGTATGGCACAAAAGCCCTCAAGACTTTCCTGTTGCACTGAAGGTCCCAATTATGTCCTGTGGCCCCCTGAAACCCTTCATGATCTGGGGCTTGCCTGTTTCTCCAGCCTCACCCTTTTACTCTCTTCCTTTTTTTTTTTTTTTTTTTAAATGATGACTTTTAAAATTGTATTTATTCACGAGAGTGAGAGAGAAGCAGGCTCCCTGTAGGGAGCCTGCTACGGGACTCAATCCTGGGACTCCAGGATCAAGCCCTGAGCTGAAGGCAGATGCTCAACCACTCAGCCACCCCCTTTTACTCTCTTCCTTGCTTCCTCTTGTTCCATGTCTTCCTTCAGTTCCTTAACCAGCCAAGCTCTTTTCCATCTCAGAGTGTTATCACCTGCTATTCCCTCTGCCTGGTAAATCCTTTTTTCATGTGTGTGTGGCTAGCTCTTTTTTCAGTTCTTCATAGCTCAGTTTAACTATTTTATCGCAAAGGAGCTGAGGCACCTGCGTGGCTCAGTAGTTGAGCATCTGCCTTTGGCTCTAGTCGTGACGCAGAGTCCTGGGATCGAGTCCTACATCAGGCTCTCCTACACCCCAGGAGCCTGCTTCTCCCCCTCTCTCTGTGTGTCTCATGAATAAATACATTAAAATATAATAAAAAACCAAAGAAGCTACAGTCAGCTTCCCTCTATTTATTTCCTTCATAGAAATTATCACAATCTTACATTATCTTGTTTACACATTGACCCCCCCACCCCTTATAAATGAATCTTCCCAGGGCACCTGGGTGGCTCAGTCTGTTAAGCATCTGCCTTTGGCTCAGGTCATGATCCCGGGGTCTTGGGATCGAGCTCCACATCAGGCTCAGCGGTGAGTCTGCTTCTCGCTCTCCCTCCTCCCCTTCCCCTGTTTGCACTCTCTCTCTAGCTCTCTGTCTCAAATAAATAAATAAAACCTTTAAAAATAAATAAAATAAGTCTTCCCATCCTAAGGATATTATTTACTGTTGCAATGCCTAATGCCTAAAATAATGCCTACTATTCTTCTAAAATCAGTTAGGAATATGTTTGGCTGCCAGTAACAACAACAAAATAGGACAAACAGTGAACTTAATAAATAGGAGTTTATTTTAGCCACCTAAGAAGAAGTCCAAATGCAAGCCAATTGCTGGTATTGTTTTAGTGAACCAAAATACCATTAGGCACTCAGGCTCTTTCCATATTTCTGCTTCATTATTCTTACCACGTTGATGGCTCTCCCCTTATTTGTTACCTCATGTTCATAAGATGGCTACTCCAGATGTAAGCATCACATCCACATGTAAGCTGGGGAGATATAAAGAAGGTGGTAATTGTGTCTCCTTCTATGGGAGCAAAAGTTTTTCTAGGACTCCCTGAGCAGATTTCCCTTCACATCTCATTACTCATAACTGGGTCACTGGTTCTAGCTTCAAGGGAGGCTGGAAAAATGGATCATATGATGCTTAATTTTATGGTCAACTTGACTTGGCCATGGGGTGCCCAGATATTTGGTCAAATATTATTCTAGGTGCTTCTGTGAGGTTTTGGATTTTTGTTTTGTTTTTGTTTTTTAGGAGATAAACATTTAAATTGGTTGGCTCAGTAGAGCACATTGCCCTCCTTAATATAAGCTTCATTTAGTTGAAGATCTGAATAGAACAGAAAGGCTGGCTGTCACTCAAGTGAAGGAGAATTCTTCCTAGCTAGCTGCTTTCAAATTTGGACATGGACTTTTTCCTGCTTTCAGGTTTGAACCAAAACATCAGCTTCTTGGGTCTGGAGCCTGCCAGTCTTTGGATGGGAACCACACCATCAGCGATCCTGGTTATCAGGCCTCTGGACTTGGATTGGAACAAAACCACTGTCTCTTTTAGGTCTCTAGCTTTCTGATTCATGCTGTAGTACTTGGGACTTGCCTTCTTCCATAATCACGTGAGCTGGGCAGCCCTGGTGGTGCAGCGGTTTAGCACTGCCTTTGGCTCAGGGTGTGATCCTGGAGACCTGGGATCGAGTCCTGCGTTGGGCTCCCTGCAGGGAGCCTGCTTCTCTCTGCCTCTCTTTCTCCCTCTGAGTAAATAAATAAGTAAATCTTAAAAAAAAAATCACATGAGCCAATTCCTTATAATCAATCAATTCTATTGGTTCTAGTTCTTTTTTTATTGGTTCTGTTTCTATGGAGAACCCTAATATAGAATAATATTGTTATGATTGGTTCAAGGTACTGTACAGCAGTCATTTGTGTAATTCAAAGTCTTCTAGTAGCCACATTTAAAACATAGAAATGAAATCACTTGTAATAATATATTTTATTTAACCCAAGCTACTCAAAACATTATTATTTTGACATGAAATCAATATACAAATTAATTAAGGAGATATTTTACAATATTTGGGCACCAAATCTTCAAAATCTGCTGTGCATTTTATACTTATAATAACAAATCTCAATTCAGATCAGTCACATTTCCAGTGCCCAATAGCTGCATATGGCTAGGGTCTACCATATTGGCCAGGTAGGTTTAGACCATCAAGATACATTACTCATGGGTAGCCTAGGTGGCTCAGCAGTTTAGCACCGCCTTCGGCCCAGGGCATGATCCTGGAGACCCGGGGATCAAGTCCCATGTTGGGCTCCCTGCATGGAGCCTGCTTATCCCTCTGCCTGTGTCTCTTCCTATCTCTCTCTCTCTCTCTGTGTCTCTCATAAATAAATAAATAAAATCTTTAAAAAATACATTACTCATTCAGAACACATAAAAGACTCTTAAAATTAATTAGAAAACCAGCAATTCAACAAAATATGGGAAAAGATTTGAACTGATACTTCACCAAAGAAAGGATACAGGTAGCAAATAAATGTACAAAAAAAGCTCAGCATTCAACCTAGTGAGTCATTAGGGAAATGTAAAATAAAACACAATGAATTCTTACTTTACAGTTACTAAAATAATTCAAATAAAGAGAAAGACCACAACATGTGTCACTGAGGGTGAAGGTCAACTGGGACTATCACATAGTACTGTTGGGAATGAAAATTATACAACCATTTTGAAAAAGAGTTTGGCATTCCTTAAAAAGTTAAACATACACCTATCATGTGACCAAGGCATTTCATTCCTATGCATTTACCAACAGAAAGAAAATGTTCATACAAAGACTTGATGTGAATGTTCATAGCAGCTTTGTTTGTAATAGGCAAAAATTGTAAACAGCCCAAATGTTTGCCAACAGATGAATAGGTAAACAAATTATGGTATACAAGGGAACAGTGCCCAGGAATAAAAGTAAATTATTAATATCTGCAACAACCTAGATGAATCTCAAAATAATTATGCTGAGTGAAAGAAGTCATATTAAGAAGGGTATTTTAGGGACACCGGGGTGGCTCAGTAGTTGGACATCTATCTGCCTTGGGCTCAGGGTGTGATCCTGAGGTTATGGGATCGAGTCCTGCATCGCTTCTCCCTCTGCCTATGTCTCTGCCTCTTTCCTTGTGTCTCTCATGAATAAATAAATAAAATCTTTACCAAAAAAAAAAAAAAAAAAGAAGGGCATTTTAGGTGGGTTCCAACGTGGCCAGGCTGTATTAGGTGAAGAAGGAGGTAAAGAACGAGTTTTGAAGGAATAGCTTTGGGTCAGTGCCTTGAGGGGGCCATGGTGTCTTTTCCTCTTAAAGCTGAGCCATCTGCTTTTAGAGGTGTGAACCTCAGCAGGCCACATGACAACTGCAAGTCCCTTGCAACTGCTTAGCCACACACCCAATGGTCACAGAGTAAGAGTTGTTCCTCTGAGCCTGGTATCAGTCATGGTTTGTGCTGAAATTGAAACATGATGCAATGAGACACATAGACAGATCTAGGCCAAGGTACATGACCCAGGGCCACATTAAGGAGGGCCCCAATCCCATACTCCTGTTCCTGAATGCTAACTATTAAAAATTCCAACTTTGTTTGGAAAAACCTATTACTTTTTAAAATTTTATTTAAATTCAATTTGCCAACATATAGTATAACACCCAGTGTTCATCTTATCATGTACCCTCTTTAATGCCCGCCTGTCACCTAGTTACCCTATATAGAAAAATCTATTATTGATGTTCACTAGGGCTCAGCAAATCCAGCACAAAGCAGCACAGCTCAAAAGCAGGGAGCAGAACCAGTTAATAAGCCAAAGCAAGAGAAGAGAGACTTCCAGTGGTTGTGGTCATCACCTAGACACTCACTGGGCATGACAGCTGTTGGGGTCCATCCTGCCTAGCTTGGGAGAAAGTATTGTGAGGTGTTAAGGGAAGTATTGCAGGATGATGTGTCATGATCTCTGAAAGTGGCTTTGAAAAGCTGCATCCCGAAGGCAGTTGGGAGCCATTGAGTGCTTTAGACAGAGCAGGGACAACATTGATTTGGGTCAGAAAAAAATCCTTGGGGTGAAGGGTGTGTGTGTGCGGATGGTGCAGTAGGAAAGAAGGAATGGGAGGAGGATTCAAGGAGATGAGTTTTAGGTGATCTTCTTAAAAGTCCAATGGGAGTTGCAAAAATGTCTGCCCTGTAGTTGGGGGAGGGGATGAGGGCAAAGGGAGCATAGTACCTAGTGGCTCGGAAAGGAAAGAGCATGGCTTGGAGCCAGACTCCTTGGGCTCAGGTAGCTGTTGGCACATTAATTAGTCTTGGTGTGCTTCAGTTTTTCCTTTTCTATAAAATGAAAGTGCTATTAGTCTGCAAGGGCTGCCATAACAAAGTATCACAAACTGAATGGCTTAGACAACAGAAATCTATTTTCTCATAGTTCTGGTCTGAGATCAAGGTTTTGACAGGCTTGGTTTCTTCCCAGAACTCTGCTTGGCTTGTATATGGTCCTCTGTTCGTCTGTGACCATATTCTAATTTCCTCCTCTAATAAGGACACCAGTTATATTGGATTCAGACCCACCTGAATGACCTCATTGTAACTTAGTTACATCTTTAAAGACTATCTCCAAGCGCAGCCACATTGTGAGGTCTTTGCAGTTAGAATATCAAATAGGAATTTTGGAGAGATATAACTCAGCCCCTACAGGAGGCTAATGAGAGAATTTACTTACCTCACAGATTTGTGAGGATTGATTGAATTAGTACGTGTAAAGTGCTTAGAACAGAGATAAAAAATATTTTCCTATTACTAAAAATGACATAGGATAATTTCTTTTCTTTTTTTTTTTTAAGATTTTATTTATTCATGAGAAACACACAGAGCAAGGCAGAGACATAGGCAGAGGGAGAAGCAGGCTCCCTGCAGGGAGCTCCATGAGGGACTCCATCCCAGGACCCCGGGTCACCACCTGAGCCCAAGGCAGACGCTCAGCCACTGAGTCACCCTGGTTCCCGGAGACAGCTATTTCACAGGTATCCTGAAGCTCCTGCTTCTTCCAGGAGTGGGATCCTTTGAGTCCTAACTATTCTCTGAGCCCAACACCCTCAGAAGCCCTCCCCACCTGCTTCCGGCGTCGCCCACCTGAGGTCACAGTTCTTAAAGGTCAGGAGCCTCTTTACCCCCTGTCTCCCCGCGGGACAGCTTCATCAGATGGTCCCTTGCAAACAGCTAAGCCTGTACTTGTCAAGTGTGGTCTCCAGACCGCCTTCATCACCTGGAAACTTGCTAGGAAGGCAAAGGAAGCAATTCTACTGGCTTCCCACCTGGGGGCAGCACAGGACCACCGGTAAGCATGGACTCGGACCAGAACCCACAAACCCAAAAGCCTTTCATGGCCCTTTCTGCCTCCAGTCTGGCCCCAATCCCCTCTGCTCACCCTACATGGCTGGAGGGACCTCTTGAGACTCCAGACCCAATTGTGGTACTGGTTCAGAAATGAGCGGCTCCCTACAGCAAGGAAGGCCCTCTTCAGCAGCATCTCCTGCCTCCTGCATCTTGCATGTCCTCACCTTCTCATTGTACCTTTCCTGGAGTCAGACTGACTCAGGTTTGAATTTCAGCTCTGCTATTTGCCATCTGGGTGTGACCTGGGCCAAAAAAACCATCATTCCAAGCCTCGGTTTCCTCATTCCTGAAATGTTCTGATGATTGTCCACATCATCAATCATTAGTAAGACTTTTTATCATGGGTTGTTAGGAGAGAGAGCTTGTTGATAAAGGGATTTTAGCCTAGGGTCTCACACACAGTAGGTACTTAGTATGCGGTGACCCTGCTCCCCCTTCTGCCCCGCCTGGCACGACATCCGGTCAGGGTGCACAGGCCCACATTCTTGCCAGGTGCAGTGGATGCGGCTGAGCCCCACCTATCTCCTCAACGTCATGACTTCCAGTGGTCAGCACCTACATCTCTTTGCCTGGGGCTTCCTCTGGCTGCTGGTACCCAGTGTGCACAAAACTCTGTGCAACAGGGAATGATAATAGTGCCTATTTCATGGCACTGCTGAAAGGGCCTGGTTAGTGCCCTGTGGAGAACAGATCTTCAGACTTTTGCTGTTGGGGTGACCTAGCATTTGCCCATCTCTATGACTCCCCCTACCCACAAGAGTGGCTGTGTCAGAATATCGGGCAGTGGATGAAGGATGGGGGAGACCTGAAGGTGCCTGGCTCACTGGTAGCTTCCTGTTTTAACACTCCCGACCTCCTACCTTTAGGCCACACAGGCTGGCTCCAGCTCACTCCTTCTCAGACACCTAAGATGCCCCAGTTGATGTCATAGGATGTAAGAGGACACCAGGCGCCCGGGGGACTGCCAGGCAACCCTGGCTCCTTGGCAGGGCAGCTGGGGCTGTGTGGGCTCTCAGAACCTAGACCATCTCAGGCTGGGGAATTGGAGGTGACACAGCCCCTCAGTCTCCAGCCTGCCAGGGCCAGGGGCACAGGCGTAGATCAATAGTCACTGACACCAGGACTCCAATGTTTTTTGTGGCTGCCTCTTGGGGATGGTTTGCCTTTGGTCTCCACGTTCCGTGTGGGACTGGTTCTGCCCCTGCAAACAGTGGGCTTTCATCTACGTGACTGGATGTGAGGGACTCCAAAAGCACACCCCCTGTCCCACAGCTTAAGTCTCTCCCCTACCTGGTCTGTGCTACTGTTTGTGCAGGAAACCTGGGGCAGAGCATTGCCCTCTGCTAGGTAGGTTTCGCCAAATTTAGCAAACTGTAGCCAGGACCAGCTATACAGTTTGCAGGGCTCTGTGCAACAACAAAATGCAGGTAATGAGTTTATGAAGAGTTTCCAGACAGTGACAACAGAGCAAAAGCCAAATGTGGGCCTTCCGTGCACACAGGTTGCACGCCCCTAAAGCCCGGTTCTGTCAGGGTGATTAGGTTTGTCACAAGTTCCCTTGCACCAAAGAGGGGCCCTGGAGCTGCTCAGAGATGATGCCAAAATGTACTCTGTCCCCAACTTAGGACATCTGTTGTCTCAGAGATACTTGGAGCCAGTGTTCCCTGCACAGCTAGCCTTTCTCACCGGTGCCGCCCCCCCAACCCCCCAGGTTCCTGGAGTCATGGCAGCCTGGGTGGGGGGGGCTGTTTCTGATCCAGGAGTCCTGACTCATTCACCCCTGCTGCTGTGTTTGTTGTGTCTGCTCTGGGGTAGGAGGTGGATCCCTGGAGGTCCCTTTCTTCAGGGACAATCATCAGACCTTTGGATTTAGATTTTAGCAGCCCCTGGAGAGCCCCCAGACATATTCCTTGTCACAGGGTTGCTCTAGGCTCTCTCTGGGCCCACCCTCCTGGCTTCTTCACCCAGCTCTGTGCCCCAGGAGGCTGGGCTGTATAATTGCCCCAGTGGGCTGCCTGCATTCTGGCTTCCCCGTTGAGTGTGACTAATGGTAGCAAGAGCAAGAAATTGGAGGGAGGGGGGAATGAGACAAGTGGGGCATTTATTTCACCAGCTCCCTCCCAGAACCTCCTATCCTGGTGGGGGTCCCTGTCCCAGGTCACACACAGCTCCTAGTCAGGCAGCTTCCTCTATACTTACAGCCCTTTCTGCCTCTAGGGTCTGACTCTCCCAGCTTAATAGTTCCCTTCCCTTGGCTCAGAGTCCAGTTGTCACTACTGTTTTTTTTCCCCCTTGAGTTGTCCTGATACCCTGCCCCAAGCCTCTGTAAATAGTCCCTTTATCCAACTCTCCCAGGATTTTCCCCATTTGAATTTGCATCTATTTCTTTCTGGAACCCCGACTGGTACAAGGATCTTTGTTCTCTGTTGCACTCCCAAATCTTTGTAGCTTCCAGTCCCTAGGAACAGCCAGGTCCAGGGCTGAGTATCCCGGAACTCATGTCAGGGCCTACTCCATGGCTACTTGAAGAATTGGGGGCCCCCCCGCCCTCTCATGTTTTCCCAGTGATGTCCACCAAGCCTTGATCTTCAGCTAATTAGGAATCAGGGACCTAGAGGTTGTGTTTTTTTCCTTCTTCAGCGTCTGAGCCTGATGGAGGCAAGTTGGTTTTCTCAATCAGCACCTCAGCCCCAGGCAGATCCCCTTTGATCAGGTGACCAGGTAATCAGACAAGCAGAGACTCAGATAACTACACAGTCAGGTGACCAGGTGGCCAGGCAGGCAGACATGTAGACAGCACTTGCTGAAGGGCTTTCCTTTTGCTGGTAGCAGATTTTTCCTTTACTTCATCTTCTCGTCCTCTCAGTCCCCAAGCTTACTTTTTGACCTAAATCAATCAGCCAATCTGGCTTAATCAAAACTGATTCCAGAACCTTCATAACCAGAAAGAGGTTCTTTCTTGGTAGACCTGCTGAGAGATATTGGGGTCTGGAGCTTCTGACCTTAAATCCAGGACAGGTGCCGACCAGAAAGAAGGCAGGGCTGAGAGGCTGACATTGTTTGAGCCCTGATTAAACCATTCCTGAGGTTAGCTATCCTGGAACCTTTCAGTTATATGAGTAAATGAATTTTCTTCTTGCTTAAAGCTAGTTTGTGTGGAGTTTTATAAGAAATAAAAGTATTCCGTGTTTCTCTCCATTCCTGGCCCAGAGCACCTCAACACTCTTGTGATTTCTTAGGTGATAGAAGTGTCTTTTGTTATTCATAACAAGTCCTTTGGATCACACTTGAGTTTATGCTAATGAGGTGATTTAGGATCTGGTCCCTACATAGTCTCTAGATGGGGTGGAACCCTTCCCAAACTCCTATGAACCTCTTCATCTGGTTGCTAATCTGTATCCTTTATTTTAACTTGGTAAGGTAGGTACAAGTAAACATTTTCCTGAGTTTGGGAGGTATCCTAGCAAATTACTGAAGTTGACAAGGGGGTGTGGGAAGACCTGATTTATAGCTAGTCAGTCAGAAGTACAGGTGCCTTGGACTTGGGATTGGCACTTGAGTCCAGGACCAGGCTGTTTGCCTCTAGCTGTTTGGGATGTCATTTACGTATAACATTGTTCATGTTTAATTGGTGTACAATGTGTTGATATGATACACTTATATTCAGCAAAATTATTACCACCCTAGTGTTGATTTCCACTTCCATCTTGCCACATAGTTATCATTTCTTTTTTTGTGATCAGGATATTTAAGATTTACTTTCTTAGCAACATACATGAAGTTATATAGTATTTGTTTTTGTCTGGCTTATTTCACTTAGTGTAATGCCCTCAAGTTTCATCCAAGTTGTTGCAAATGGCAGGATTTCCTTCTTTCTCATGGTTGAACAATATTCCATTTTACAAACACACACACCATCTTTATCTAGTTACCTGTTGACAGACACTCTTATTATCCCCATATCTTGGCTATTGTGAATAACACTGCAGTGAAATCAGGGGTGCAGATATCTCTTCGAGATCCTATTTTCATTTCCTTTGGCTACATCTCCAGAAGTGGGATTGCTGAATCAGATGATAGTTCCCTTGTAAATTTTTCAAGGAACCTCCATCCTTTTTTCCACTGTGGCTGCACCAGTTTACATTCTGAAGTCGGGGATACTTTTAACCTGTGGGGTCTGATGCTACCTCCAGGTAGGTAACTGTCAAAATTGAGTTAAATTATAGGACACCTAGCTGGTGGCCATCAGAGAAATGAATGGCATTGCCGTGGGGAAAACCCCACACATCTGATGTCTGAAATATTTTATGTGGGAATGTAGAGACAGTTTCCCAGACCCAGCAAAGGGAAGATCACTGTCTGGGATGGGAGCCACTGATGCTTTGCTCTATTGGTCTGCTGTTTAGTGAGGGGGATTAGGATGGAACTGTACACACATGAGGCCATTCTCTGGTTCCCAGAGTCACTTGGGAGACCTGCGATCCAACCTGGGTTTGTTTCTAGTGAGTTAAGTCAATGGATGTGCCCCTTCTGCTCTCAAGCCTTGGCTTCTCATGGGTGGCTGTGGGGAGACCATCTTGCCCTGCTTTGCCACCGAATGTGAGCATCACTCCCTGGGAGCCGTTGGTGGGGTGTGAAGGCCGGGAGCAGAGCCGACTCAAATCTGGCTCTCAGAGCCCAAGTCCTTGTGGCCTCCAGGAGAGGAGCCAGGGCTCTCCTGCCCCCATTCTTCATTCAGAAAGCTCAGGCTCCCAGCCAGGGTAAGAGCCTCATGCTGTGGCAGCTAAACCTTCTCTGCTCTTGCCTCTCCCTCTTTCTCTTTGTTCTTCCCCCAAACCCTGCCCCAAATTGGTGTTGCACAGGAAGCTGAGCACATGATGTTAATGACCATTTTATTAGGAAAGCCCATCTGCTCTCATAACTCAGCCTTTACTTTCTTGGAATTGCTTGTTTCAAATGCTTAGAGCTGTGATTCTTAAAGAATGGACTTCAGATCAGCAGTGTGAGCATCACCAGGGCACTGGTTAGAAATGCACATTCTCAGGCCCCATGCCACACCTAGGGTAGAACCCAGCAATATGTGTTTGAAGGAGGCCCCCCAGGGCCTCAGGGGTGATGCTCAATCAAGTGTGAGAACAGCATGGAGCTGTTGCTGGTACAACATGTGCAGGGGGATGATCTGGTGCCTGCCTAGATCTCCCGTAGCTGCAGATACCCCATTCCCCCACTCCTAGGAGTGAGTGTTGGCTACTAACAGTCTTCAGCTAACCCTTGAGCATTGCCCTATGCTGAATCTCTATGCCCAGAAATGCCAGAGAGATTATGTGCACACCCGCCTCCCCTGCCCCCACCAGTGGGCCACGGACGATGACGGATGGATGGGGTGGAACAGGCTGGCCGCCTGTCTCAAGGTGGGACATATTGGTGTCAATTACTCTCTAGATCCCCTCTGTGAATTAGGTCAAGGCTTTAATTGTTAGACTTTCATTGCTCCAAGTTGCTGCTTATTCCAAATGCCTAGAGCTGTTATTGGTGCAACAGGTATGAATTACCACACAACAGCCTGGTGTAAAACAGAAAATGTCATTTGGCTTGCTTGTGAAAAATAAAAATAAACCTGGCTCTGAGGCCTTGCCTACCACAATGACTCTGCTGGGTTACTGTCCTCTGTAAGCTGGTTCGAAGGCAGTCAGGAGGGCCTTGTGCAGTCCAGGAAGCTGAGGAGGCCCTGGATCTCAGGTGAGCACCATTGCAATGAGGCCCTTTCCTTCTGGGTCTCAAAGACTTAGGCTGTCTGCCCTCGGTCAAGACATCACATGGACATGTTTCACGGGGAAATAAATAAAACCCTTTTGATGATTCTCCTCCTCAACTGCCCTTCTTGGGAGGGGAGAGAGGAAAAATGTTTACTTTCTGTCTCCAATGAGGGGAACTAAACCAAACCAAACCAAACCAAACCAAACCAAAGGCAAGGCACGAATTAGTTTCCCTAGTAGTTCCAAGCTGGTATCAGAGCAGATGGTGTGTGTGTGTATGTGTGTGTGTTTCTGTAGAGGTATGCATATGTGTGCATAGGGGAGTGTTTGCACGGGTATACTTAGAGGTGTGTGAGCTTGGGGCTTGGGTTCCATTACAGAGAGATAGTAACCAAGGCCAGAGGCCCCATCACCGGCAACCCCCAAAGGTGTCACTTGCTCCCTCAGTGTCAGTTTTCTGCCCCAGGCCTTACAACTGATACGACGCTCACCTGCTACCCTTTGGGAGCCCACTGGAGGCATGGCATGGCAGGTGTTGCTGGACGGGACAGTGCAATGACCTGTCTGAACTCCAGTCCTCTTTGCTTTGGCACATCAGGTGTCTAAAATTCTGGGAGTTGGGAGAAAAAAAGGAAAACCCCGAGTAATTTTGGCTGTAAACATATCCAGAGGCCTGGAACTGGGGGAGGAGGATGAAGGAGAAGGGGAATCTAGTTAAATAAAAATATAAAAAGACCAGACAGAAATATAGGAAAGCATTTATAACCTCTTTCCCCCTGGATCTGTGCCTATGGGTGCTGTCTGTTCATGTCTTTGCTTTTGTTTGAATTTCTGAAACTTTCTAAAATCAACAAGAATTGTGTGTACAATTAAAAATGAAACCACAGAATAATGATAAACACCCCCACATCTCTTCCTTGAGTGCCAGCTTCCTTTCCTTCCCCCGTGATCAGAGGAAAGCTTTCATTTCCTCAACTTTGCCTTACGAAAATCTCTCAGCACACAGAAAGAAATGGAAAGAACAGTACAGCAAATACCCATACAATATACAATGCACCCATCCGCCTAGGTTCAAAAGTGGTAATATTTTTTTTATCGTGGCTTTATTTATACATATATATTTTTTCCTGAAACATTTGAAAGTCAGTTGTGATATGCTTCACTTCTAAACACATCTGAATACATCAAGATTCCAAAGACTCCAGGTGCTAGTTTCTTGTGAAATGTCCTTTGATCTGGTATAGTGACAGTCAGCCCTCCCGCCCCAGGCCATTTGCCTCCACACAATGTTTCTCTGGGCTGCTTTCTCAGCCCAGATCAGCTGTGGATTCAGCATCTATCGAAAGCTCTACCTCGTCCACGAAACCTTCCCTGGCATTATCAGATATACCCTGTTTTGTTATTTGCCTCTCCATTCAACATTTCACGAGTAGAACAACTCAGGCCCAAACCCAGTCTTGCTTTCTGGAAGCCTGTGGTCCAAGCATCCCGCAGGAAACAGGTAATTCGGCGGAGGGCTGGGGATGCAGTGGGAGGCATTAGGACTTGTTGGCAGAGGCTTGGGCTGGGAGCAGTCAGAGAGGGTATTTCAGAAAGGCTGAGGGCAACTGAGCTGAGTCGTAAGGATACATGGCCAGGGCCAGGTCAGGATTCACGGAAGGCATCCTGGTTAGATGTTCATGTTAGAAAAATTTCTCTGCCCACCTAATCAAAAATACTGTTTTTGAATGAATGAACTATGGAATAGAGAATGGATGGGGAAAGGATGGAACTGGAGGCACAGTGTCTATCTGGGAGTATTACCAGTGGATGGATAATCACAGTGTCGACCTGAGTAGATGGTTTTAGAGAGGTCCACGCGGCATGGTTTGGCTTTGACTAAATGTGAGAGGATGAACAGGGAGATAAGCCAAATTGGACAAAGCATACACACTTCTGGCTTGAGCAGCTGGACTGATACGGTGTCTTTGATGACTCAGGTAATTTAAAAAAAGAAATAGGATTTTATGGGTGGGTGGGTGGGGAAATGAGCTTCCTTTCGTGTGTGTTTTGTTTTAAGTTCCTGAGGCTCATCCAAGCAGAGACATCTGATAGTTGGGAGTTTATACAAAAGGTCAGGGGATTCATCCAGACTACGGATACAGATTTGTAGGGTGTTTGCTAGTGCATGGCAAATGAAGCCCACCTAGGAAGAGAGTGTGCCTTGAGAGAAGCAGGCTGAGCCCCAAACTCAGAGGAACTGCCACATTTAAGAGTTTGAAGGAGGGGACCGAAAAGGAGTGGCCACAAAGGTAAGGAGGAAAACCAGGCCCTGGTGCCAAAGAAACCAAGAAGACTGCCAATGAAGGAGGAAATGGCTAGTGAGTTGGATGATCCCAAGAGGGTAAGTCAGAGGAGGATGTATAAAGGTCCTCTGAGGATGTTATCATTGAAGAACAGTTTCTATGGAGCAATAAGAGAAGTAAAAGCTCCAGGGGTTGGAATGATAAGGACAACTAAGGCAGGGAGATGCCGATAAGGGTTTGCTCCTTGAGTGATAGGGAGGAATTGAGAGTGGGGGATGGGGGATGGAAGAAAGGATCTCCCATTCTCTGTTGTTCCTCAGTCATCCGCTGGGGAGGAGGAAAGCTCTGGTGGGACATGGGGGTGGAGGAAGAATGTGGCAACTGCCAAATAAACACACCATCCAGGGAAGCCAGCCAAGGCTGAGCCCAGAATATCTGGAACGGAACCCATCTTCCTTCTGAAGCAGGAAGTGGTGCTGGGAGCTGAGTTGACCGTGGAATTTCCGAGCTCTGAGGATATTCCCGGTGAATGCTTTTTATTTATTTATTTTTTCATTCATGAAAAAGAGTTGGAATGAAGTGACAGCCCCCCCACCCTCCAAACATTCCCTCCCACAGAGGAAGCGCTTAATTTAGCCTAATGTTCCCAGTTGAAAAATATCCTTGAGATCTGGAGTCTGCTGCTGGGTTGTTTGTCACCCTTGAATATGGCAGGATGTTAATGCATATGGCAGGATCGGGCTCTTTGTGTCTTGATTTCAGTGGAGAGAAGAGGTGGCTCCATCCCAACCTCAGTACCAAGGGGAAGTCCTGTTAGTTCACCTACACAGGATGTGGGAAGAGGTGCGGAATACCACTTGGGGGAACCTTGGATGACCCTCTCCACGCTGGCCCATCAAAGAGGTTGGTGAGGCAGAGAGAGAGAAAGAGTAGAAAATTAGAATTTCTTTGCAGAAATAAAGACCCCTGCCCTGGGATGAGGTAGAGTGGTTCTTCCCTCTTATCTAGGGTCAAATGAGAGAAGCCTCCATGATACCACTCAGAAAGTTTAATATATGCCCCTGGAACTGGGAGGGGATAGTAGACTGGCCTTAGAACCACCCAAGAACTTTGATTTGTGAAAGGACTGTGCCTAGAGCTGACTATCTGGGATCTAAGTGGAAATGTGACTATGTTTGGGAAGCAGCCATAGCCCCAGAAGTGGTGGGTCAAAGGGGCTAGTCTTCTTGTACCAGATGTGGGCATACATAAGGAGCAAAGAGAATTGTTTAGATACTTCTGCAAAGTGTTACCTGGCATGAGGGGGGGACCCCAGCATGAAGACCCTGGAGGTGGACCATCCCGAATACCTATAAAAACTATTTTATTTATTTATGGTTTAGACTGAAGCCTTCTAGGGGTTTGAAGAGGTTGGACTGCTAAAAAAGAAACTCCAAGCCTGGTCTAAACCCCTTAGTGACCCCAGAACTGAACCAGGAGAAACCAGCGTGAAAGCTCTGTAGAACCCTGGTCTTCATGCACATGCTTCAAAGTCCATTTTAAACTGAGAAGAATTCATCTCAAGTGGGCAATGTCAAGGCAAAAGAGGAAATGAGTAGAATCAAATGGGCCAACAAAAGATCTCACTCCATCGTCAGGGCGATGAGTTCCATGACTTCTCCCCTTTGGCTCTCTGCTATATGGGGCTTGATTGTAGCTTGAATCATCGACTGCTGGGCAGGTTCCCCACATTTTTCAAATAAGAGCTTTTGTTACTCTTACTCTGTTTCCACTCCAGCGTTGTACATATCCTCATGTGTGGTAGGGAACAGATAACTTTTATTTTTTAATTAATTAATTAATTAATTAATTAATTAAAGATTTTATTTATTTATGAGAGAGAGAGAGAAAGAGAGAGAGGCAGAGACACAGGCAGAGGGAGAAGCAGGCTCCATGCAGGGAGCCGATGTGGGACTCGATCCGGGGACTCTGGGATCACGCACTAGGCCGAAGGCGGCGCTAAACCACTGAGACACCCAGGGATCCCCAGATAACTTTTATTTTATTGGTCATTGAATACAGAGAAGTTTATCCAGACCTGGTGGAGAGAGCAGCATGTCTTGTGTAGACCCTGACTTTTGAGCTGGTGTCATTCATTGGATGGGATTTTGGGGTCATCTCCCTTGGGAAGGGTAAAGAGATTTTCTATGTGTGGGTACAAGGGTTTGCATGGCAAAAGTGGTGAACTGTTTGAAAGATTATCAATGTACCCCATCTTCTCTATTTTCCTTTTATTCTATGGCAGTGGTTACCAGCCAGGACCCCATTTCCCAGATTCCTCTGCAGCTAGATGTAGCTATGTATCCAAGCCTATGAAATATGAATGGAAGTGATATATACAATTCCCAGGTTGTACCCTTAAAAGGAAGCTTACTTGTGTTCATTTTAGCTTAGTCTTCATTTCTGAAATGATTTTTTATTTTACTCAAAATTCTCTAAGTGCTGCACCTTATTTCTAATTTTTTTCTATTCTGATTTATGCTGCTATTTCATATCTTATAGATCTCATTATCTTTTAGCTCATTTTGGTATAGAAGACTACATTTTAAAATCTATTTTGTGGGCACATCTTTCTGACTCACATTCATCTGTAGGGAGGTTATTTTGTTTGGCCTTGATAATTTTCTGTTGCTTATTTCTATGTCAAGTTAGTTTTCCTGAACTCTTAGAAGGTTAGCTAGGACTTCCAGTACAAATAGAAGCAAATGATAGTGTGTTTCCTTGTCTTATTATAGATTTTTAAAAGTAAAAATGTAACATTCTTCTTTTAAGTTTTTTTTTAATCTTTTAAGCATTTTTTTAAAGTATTTTTTTTTTAAAGGATGTTGGTAGAGATCATTTACCTGGTTTAGGAAGTTCCATTCTGTTTCTAGACACTTAAGAATTTTAATTTTTAATGGGTGTGATTTAAAAAAGTTCTTTTTCCACTTGAGGTAATCTTGTGTATTTTTGCAATTTGATAATGAGGTGAATAACATATTCTAATGTTGAACTATTCCTGAATTCTGGCAATAAAGCTAATGAAGGTATAATGTGTTGTTGCTTTAAATACATTATTGTACATAGTTTGTAGAATTTTGTCTTGAATTTTTACATCTATGCTTATAAGTGATATTGGTTTGTGATATTTCTTTCTCATTTTATTATTGTTTGGTTTAGGTATCAAACCCAAAAGGTTTTTCTAACCTCATAAAATGATTTGGAACATATTCTTTTTTATTTTCTGGAACAGTTTGCGTGAGTTTGGAATGATCTATTCCTTGAATGCTTTGAAGAAACTACCTATAAAACCACCCTAGCCCCATTCTAAATGGGTAGGTTTTTTAAGCATTTGATTAAGTTTTTCAAATGGTTATGGAATTGTTTATCTTTTCTATTTATTCTTAGTTTTGGATAGATATATTTTCTAGGATGTTACGCATTTCATCTGTTTTTAAGTTTAGTAGCAAAAACTCCGTAGTTTATGGTTGTTAATAGTTCAAATTCCTGTATTTTCTTTTTTTAAAAGATTTTATTTATTTATTCATGAGAGAGAGAGAGAGAGAGAGAGAGAGAGAGGCAGAGACACAGGCAGAGGGAGAAGCAGGCCCCATGCCTGGAGCGGACTCGGGACTCCATCACCGGTCTCCAGGATCGCGCCCTTGGGCAAAGGCAGGCGCTAAACTGCTGAGCCACCTAGGGATCCCTGTGTATTTTCTATCATTATGCATCTTTCCATTTTTAATATTGTTAGGTTGTGTTTTCTTATATATTATGTGTATTCTTTTTATATATAATATATTCCTTTTAAAAATATATTTTATTTATTCATGAGAGACACAGAAAGAGAAAGAGGCAGAGACACAGGCAGAAGGAGAAGCAGGCCCCATGTAGGGAACCCGACATGGGACTCGATCCCAGGTCTACAGGATCATGCCCTGGGCTGAAAGCGGTGCTAAACCATGAGCCACCCGGGTTGCCCCTAGTATATTCTTTTTTTAATTTTTTTTTAATTTATGATAGTCACATAGAGAGAGAGAGGCAGAGACACAGGCAGAGGGAGAAGCAGGCTCCATGCTCCGGGAGCCCGACGTGGGATTCGATCCTGGGTCTCCAGGATCGCGCCCTGGGCCAAAGGCAGGCGCTAAACCGCTGCGCCACCCAGGGATCCCGCCTGTAATATATTCTTATAATATATAGGACACACACACATATATATGTATACACATACATGTATATATACATGTCCTTAATTCCCAAATTTTATTATTTCACCTCTTCTGTTTTTTTCCAGATTTATTCTGTAATTTTTCCCCTCATGTTTAATGTTGATTGATAAGTTCAATAATTTTCAACGTTTCTTCTTTTCTAATATTATCATTTATAGTTATATGACAATCACATGTCATGTTTCCTATAAGTAGAGACTAAGATGGGGATTCTTGTGTATGTGACTTATTGAGAGAGGGCTCTCAGAATAAGGGAGCTGAGAGTAGCTGGGTAAGGTAGGGGAAGGAGCTAAGCAAGGATGCGGTCTCTGATGGAATCCATCCAGGCCTGATCCATGGGGAGCTCTGGAATATGAATGGCCACAGAATTGGTCCCACTCTGAGGCAAGGGGGCTGAACTTTTGTATTCCTACTCAATCAATAATTGACTACAGACAGCTGTTAGGAGTGGGGGGGGGGCGGCGGCGGGGAGTGGGGGGGTGGGGTGGGGTGGGGTGGAGGTGGGGGTGGGGGTAGGGATGGTTGCAAATCTTCCAGATGAAATGGCTCCCATCAGTTGAGGGCAATTCTCTGTAGAAGGGGCAGCCGTGAGCTGCTGGCAGGCACACTCATCATTAAGTGTGAAAAAGCATTATGTCTAAAAAATGTACATACCTTAATTAAAAAATATTTTATTGTTAAAAAGTGCTAACTATCATCTGAGCTTTCAGCAAGTCATAATCTTTGCTGGAAGAGGGTCTTACCTTGATGTTAATGACTGCTGAGTGATCAAGATGGTGTTTGCCGAAGGTTGGGGTGGGTGTGGCATTTTCTTTCTTTTTTTTAAAATTGTAGTATAATTGACATACAATGCTGTATTAGTTTCAGGTGTACAACACAGTGATTTGACAATTTTATACATTATGATCACCATGATAAGTGTAGGCAATTTCTTAAAATAAGACAACATTGAAGATTGCTAGATTGATTGACTCTTCCTTTCATGAACATCATGTGATGCTGTTTGATACATTTCACAGACAGTAGAACTTCTTTCAAAATTGGAGTTAATCATCTCAAACCCTGCTGCTCCTGTATCAGCTAAGTTTATGTAATATTCTAAATCCTTTGCTGTCATTTCAACAATCTTCACAACATCTTCACCAGGAGTAGGTTCCATCTCAAGAAACCATGTTCTTTGCTCATCCATAAGAAGCAACTCTTTATCCATTAAAGTTTTATCATGAGGTTGCAGCAATTGAATCACATCTTCAGGTTTTACTTCTACTTCTAATTCTCACTCTACTTCTGCCAGGTCTGCAGTTACTTCCTCCACTGAAGTCTTGAATCCCTCAAAATCATCCATAAGTCATCCATCAACTTCTTCCAAACTTCCATTAATGTTGATATTTTGACCTCTTCCTGTGAATCATGAATGTTCTTTATGGTATCTAGAATGGTAAATCCTTTCTAGAATGTTTTCATCTACTTTGTCCAGATCCATCAGAGGAATCACTATTCTATGGTGGTTATAGTCTTACAAAATGTATTCCCCCCCCCCCCCCCCGCTTTTTTTAGAGAGAGAGAGAAAGAGTGAGTCAGAGGGCAGGGGGAGAGTGAGAGAATTTTTTTTTCTTTAAGATTTTATTTATTTATTCACAAGAGACACACACAGAGAGAGGCAGAGACATAGGCAGAGGGAGAAGCAGGCTCCATGCAGGAAGCCTGATGCGGGACTTGACCCCGGGATTCCAGGATCACGCCCTGAGCCAAAGGCTAATGCTCAACTGCTCAGCCACCCAGGCATCCTGAGAGAGAATTTTAAGAAGATTCCATGCTGAGCACAGAGACTGATATGGGGCTCAATCTCACGACTCTGAGATCTCATGACCTGAGTCAAAATCAAGAGTCAGACGCTTAACTAACTGAGCCACCCAGGTATCTCCAAAACATATTTCTTAAATAATAAGACTTGAAAGTCAGAATTACTCCCTGATCAATGGGCTGCAGAAGGATGCTGTATGAGCAGGCATGAAAAGGACATTAATCTTGGGTATCTCCCTCAGAGCTCTTGGGTGGCCAGGTGTGTTGTCAATATTTTGAAAGGAGCCTTTTTTCCTCTGAGCAGTAGTTCTAAACAGTGGGCTTAAAATACTCAGTAAACTATGTCATAAACAGATTTGATATCATCTAGATTTTGATGTTCCATTTATAGAGCACAGGCAGGGTAGATTTAATATAATTCTCATGGGCCCTAGGATTTTTGGAACGGTAATGATTATTGGCTTCAACCTCAAGTCACCAGTTACATTAGCCCCTAAGAAGAGAGTCAGCCTATCCTTTCAAACTTTGAAGCCAAAGCCAAACTTTGAACTTCTCTTCTCTAGCTATGAAAGTCTGACATGGCATCCTCTTCCAATATAGGGCCATTTCATCTACACTGAGAATCTGATGTTTAGTGTAGCCATCTTCATTCTTAGCTAGGTCTTCTGGATAACTTGCTACAGCTTCTACATCTGGCATTTGCTATGTCACTTTGTGCTTTTATGTTATGGCAATGCTTCTTTCCTTAAACCTCACAAACCAACCTCTTCTAGCTTCATTATTTTCTGCTGCAGCTTCCTCATTTCTCTCAACTTCCACAGGATTGAAGAGAGTTAGGGCCTTGCTCTGGATTAGCCTTTGGCTTCAGGGAATATTGTGGCTGTTTTGATCTTCTATCCAGACTAATCAAATTTTCTTCATATCAGCACCAAGGCTGTTTCCCGTTCTTATTATTTGTGTGTCCGCTACAGTAGCACTTTTAATTTCCTTCAGGAACTTTTCTTTTGTAATCACATCTTGGCTAACTCTTTGGCCCAAGAGACCTGACTTTCAGCCTACCTTGGCCCTTGACATGCCTTCCTCACTAAAGCTTAATCATTTCTGTATTTTTTAATTTATTATTTATTTATTATTTTATTTTATTTTTTTGCTTTTGATTTAAAGTGAGAGGTGTGCTGTTCTTCCTTTCACTTGAGCACGTAGAGGCCATTTTAGGGTTAGGAATTGACCTACTTTCAATATTATTGTGTTTCAGGGACTAGGGAGGCCTGAGGAGAGGAAGAGAGAGAGGGAAATGGCTGGTGGGTGGAGTATTGAGAAAATACAACATTTATTAAGCTTGCAGTCTTATATGGGCATGGTTTGGGGTGTTCCTAAACAGCAATAGTTTAACATCAGTGATAACTGATTGTGTCATGTCATATTATATTACATTATACATATAATAATAAAAATGTTTGAAATATTGCAGGAATAATTAAAAGGTGACATAGGGACATGAAGTGAGCAAATGCTGTTGGAAAAGTGGCACTGACAGACTTGCCCAATTCAGGGTTGTCACAAACTGTCAATCTGCAAAAGACAAAATATCTGTGAAGTGAAATAAAACAAAGTATGCCTGTGCATGATGTTGAAGGAATTTCTGTAATTCAATTTTTTTCTCACAGAACAACAACCAGGGATTTTATGAAATAAAGATATTTATAAGTAGATAAAGCCATACTGTGGCCAAAGAGCTTGCCTATCACTCACCATGCAATGTAACTCAAAGTAGGAGAAATTCCTAAACCTCTCAAGTTGCACAAAAGATGTTTTATTTTTTAAAGATTTATTTACTTATTCATGAGAGACAAAGACTGAGAGAGAGGTACAGAAACACAGACAGAGGGAGAAACAGGCTCCTCACAGGGAGCCTGATGCGGGACTCCATCCCAGGTCCTGGGATCAGGATGTGAGCCGAACGCAGGTGCTCAACCGCTGAGCTACCCAGGTGTCCCACAAAAGATGCTTTAAAACAGTGAGGGAGACCCCTGGGTGGCTCAGCGGTTTAGCGCCTCCCTTTGGCCCAGGGCGCGATCCTGGAGTCCCGGGATCAAGTGCCACGAGTGCCACGTTGGGCTCCCAGCATGGAGCCTGCTTTTCCCTCTGCCTGTGTCTCTGCCTCTCTCTCTCTCCTATGTCTATCATAAATAAATAAATAAATATAAAAACAACAAAACAAAACAAAACAAAACAAAACAAAACAAAAAAACAGTGAGAGAGGGCAGCCCAGGTGGCTCAGCGGTTTAGCGCAGCCTCCAGCCCAGGGCCTGATCCTCGAGGCCTCGGAATGAGTCCTACGTCCGGCTCCCTGCATGGAGCCTGCTTCTCCCTCTGCTTGTGTCTCTGCTTCTCTCTCTCTCTCTTTCTCTGTCCCTCATGAATAAATAAATAAAATCTGAAAAAAACAAAAACAAAAACAAAAACAGCGAGAGACTGGTGTGACTGATGTATCATGTAGCAACTACTGCTGAAGCTTTGAAAATCAGTTTCCCAGAAGCTTTTTGCTGACTTTGAACAGAGGCAGTTTAATTTCTAATGATGTGATTCAATCAGGGAAAAATGAAACTGTGATTTTAGGCAAATAGGGAAGGATGACAATATCACATATTCTTTAAAAACCTCAAAATTGTACTGTCAATTCTGAAAGCACTAAAGAAATTAATATCATAAGCACAGGTTTCTAAAATAAGCCAATCACTGTGATGTTACATGTAACTGCCACTAACCCAAAGATGCCATGATTTTTAAAGTGAATAAGGTGTTCATGTAGTTTAATTTTCAAAACAGAATACTTATGAGAGTAAAAGAGGGAGTATGGTTAGTTATGTAAGGATAGTAGGGAATGTCCCAAGTAAACTGGGTCGCCCTGATTTTAAATAATAAAGCACTTTCTGAGGGTGGTATTTTCCTCAAAGATGTTATTGTGGCTGCATACAATAATGGATGGATGCTAACTGAACCAATGGAGGATTACCTAACAGGCATCAGATGTACAGGAGGCATTAGCAGCCAGTCTACCCAGTACATTACTCTTGATGTATGTTGTGGGCATTTATTTGGACAGCAAGATAATAAGCTCAAAAGGCACAAAGACGGAAAATACAAACAGAGGGCCAGAGACTGAGAGCACACGGTGAGCGGTTCTAATATACATATACATACGTATATATATACATATATATATCTTTTAAATATTTTATTTATTTCTTCATGAGAGACACACAGAGAGGCAGAGATATATAGGCAGAGGGAGAAGCAGGCTCCCTACGGGAAGCCTGATGTGGGACTCAATCCCAGGACTCCAGGATCACTACTCGAGCTGAAGGCAGTTGCTCAACCACTGAGCCACCCAGGTGTCCCAGTTCTAATATATATTTAATCAAAATTCTAGAAATTGAAGATCTAGAGAGACAGGAACGGAGGCAATATTTGAAGAGATAACAGCTGAAAATTTTCTGAAATTATTGGAATATCGACCCACAGATTCAAGAAACTCAATTCCAGACACTATATAAGAAATCTATACCTAGATACCGAGGACCAAAGACACAGAAAAAAATCTTAAGTGTAGCCAGAGGGGGTGAGAAAAAGATATAACTTTTAGTTAGGTGGCAATAGAAGTTAGAAGAAAGTGAAATGATATTTTCACCTTGTTGGGGCATAAAGAATCCATATAATTCTATACCCAGCTAAAACATCTTTTAAGAAAGGTGAAATAAAAAAGTCTCAATTATGAGTTTATTGCCAGCTGAACTTTACTAATGATTGTTCAATAAATGATTTAGATAGAAGGAAAATGAACTCAGTTGAAAGGGCTGAGAAGCAAAAAATAGGTTAAGAGAAAAAAGGAAGGAAGGAAGGAAGGAAGGAAGGAAGAAGGAAGAAAGAAAGAAAGAAAGAAAGAAAGAAAGAAAGAAAGAAAGAAAAATGTGTTTATGTATTTTTCTATTGTATTTGCTTCACATTACCAGAAACATTCCTTTTTGTGGCTCTGCCACTTGCCCAATTCTCAGGAGCTTCTGACTGGGAAAAAAAAAAAAAAAAAAAAAAAAAAGCATTGCTACCAAATGCTTTAAGAGGATGAGAAAATTAATTTCAAGGCCAGAGTATTTGCTGACATTAGAAAGACTATGACTACCTTCATTTTGAAATATGTGATGGAAACTACAGAGAGAAAAATACGGCTTAAGGAAACACATGATGGAATCATTTCAAGGCTCTTCTCCTATTTAAAAATTGCAATATAAAAAGAAGTCTCAATTCAATGATGAAACAAACAATTCAATAAAATACAGGCAAGGATTTGAAAAGACACTTCACAAAAGAAGATACACAGATGACAAAAAAGCACATGACAAGATGCTCAACATTATTAGCCACTGTGGAAAAGTAGGTTAAAATTACTATTGAGATGTCATGACACCCCTACCATATGACCCAGTGATCCGACTATTTACCCAAGTGAAATAAAAACTTATGTCCACACATAAATCTATATGCAAATGTTTATAGCAGTTTTATTCATAATCTACCAACAAGAAATCTACCAACAAGGACCCTTATGTCCTTCAACTAGTGAACAATAAAATCTGGTATATCCATATAATGGAATACTACTCAGCAATAAAAAGAATAAACTACTAATATACATGACATAGATGAATTTCCACTAGGCTAAGTTAAAGAAGCCAGAATCAAAAGGCTACATAGGGATCCCTGGGTGGCGCAGCGGTTTGGCGCCTGCCTTTGGCCCAGGGTGCGATCCTGGAGACCCGGGATCGAATCCCACGTCGGGCTCCCGGTGCATGGAGCCTGCTTCTCCCTCTGCCTGTGTCTCTGCCTCTCTCTCTATCTCTCTGTGACTATCATAAATAAATAAAAATTAAAAAAAAAAAAAAAAACAAAAGGCTACATACTATATGATTCCATTTATTCCAGAAGAGGCAAAATTGTGGGAACAAAAAAAAACAGATCAATGGTTTCCAGAGGCTGGAGAAGGGGGAGGGATTAATTATCAAGGGGCATGAGGGAATATTTTGGAGGTAATAGAACTGTTTTATACATCAATTGTGGTAGTGATAACACAACTTACATGTTTCTTAAAAGTTGCAGAACTGTATACTAACAAGGGTGAGCATTCCTGGATGTACTTTATAACTAAAAAAAAAAAAAAAAAAAAAGAAGAAGAAGAAGAAGAAGAAGAAAAAGAAATGAGGCATCCTTATAGGCTATTTTACAGTCTCACATTCTTTGACATGGAACTAAATGCTATTCATTACACACTTGTGTGCAATCTCCCACCCCCAACACACACCAAAAACATTGGTTGTTGTCATGTCAAGTTTCTAGAACCATTTCTCCCAGCCTTCTCTCTCCTTTTGGCAGATGGCTTTTCTACCTAATTCAGTAAGAAGGACTGGATTAGGTGAATACATCTGACCTTTCCTCCTCAAATGCTCTCTCTTTATTCATATGAGGATCAAAACAATCTCTAAAAACCTCAGGGCATTTGCATTCTAGAATGGAAAATAATTTTCAAATTATTAAAAATACAGGGGCACCTAAGTGGCTCAGTTGGTTAAGTGTCCAACTCTTGATCTCAGCTCAGGTCTTGATCTCAGGGTCATTAGTTCAAGCCTTGCATTGGGCTCCATGTTGGGCATGGAGCCTACTTAAAAAAAAAAAAAAAAGGTAGAAAAAATTCACCAGAAAGTATCATGATTTGGTGGTATGACCAGACTCATCCTTAATATTTCGAGACAATTTGAGGACCAGTTAACCATTTAGGTTAAGTGAAAAAAGACAGTCTGAAAGGCTACATACTGTATGATTCTGACTGTATGACATTCCAGAAAAGGCAAAACTATAAAGACTATAAAAAGATCAGTGGTTGCCAGGGGTGTGGCAGGGAGAGAGAGGAAGGTGGAACACAGGGAATTTTAGGACAGTGAGACTATTTTTCTGATAGTATAATGGTGGATACATGTCATTATGTATTTGTCAAACTATAAAATATACAACACCAAGAGTGAACTTTATTGTAAACTATTGGATTTAGTTAATAGTAATGCATCAATATTGGCTCATCAATGAAAACAAATGTACCACAATAATGCAAGATATTCAAAATAGGGGAAATTGAGAGGAAAGATGTAGGGGGGTATGAAAACTCTATGTTTTGTTCAATTTTTCCTTTAAGCCTAAAACTGCTAAAAAGTCCACTAATTTTTAAAAAAAGTAATGCAGAAGAGTGAAACTTTAGATGTGAAATTTTAGGAATACGTAACTAATTTTATGTTCCTTGTAATGTCCTTCTTACTTGTGCACAAAAGTGATAAGCCATAATTCATTGACCCTGAGACGCCTTTAAATAAAGCCTCTGAATAAAATTGACAGTATTTTAGGTTAAATGAAATATGGTCTGATAAAATATATTTCTAGAGATGTCTAAAGGAGGTCAAAATAAGTATTAAATAAAAATCTAATGCTCAACATCACTCATCATCAGGGAAATATAAATCAAAACCACAATGAGATACCATCTCATACCTGTCAGAATGGCTAAAATTAACACAGGAAACAACAAATGTTGGGGAGGTTGTGGAGAAAGGGGAACCCTCTTACACCATTGGTGGGAATGTAAACTGGTGTAGCCACTCTGGAGAACAGTATGGAGGTTCCTCAAAAAGTTAAAAATAGAGCTACCCTATGACCCAGCAATTGCACTACTAGGTATTTACCCAAAGGAAACAAAAATATAGATTTGAAGGAATAAATGTGCCCCAAAGTTTGTAGCAGTATTTATCAACAATAGCCAAATTTTGGAAAGAGCCCAAGTGTCCAATGACTGATGAATGGATAAAGAAGATGTGAAATATATGTGTGTATATATACATGTATATATGATGGAATATTACTCAACCACTGAAAAGAATGAAATCTTGTCATTTGCAATAATGTAGATCGATCTAGAGTGTATGATGCTTAGTGAAATAAGTGAAAGATAAATACCATATGATTTCACTCATATGTGGAATTTAAGAAACAAAATAGTTGAACATAGGGAAAGGGAAAAAAAAGAGAGGGAAACAAGCCATTAGAGACTCTTTTTTTTTTTTTTTTGAGAAAGAGAGTGTAAGTAGGGGGGAGGGGCAAAGGGAGAGAGAGAGAGAGAATCTTAAGTGGACTCCACAGTCAGGCTCAGTTGGGAGGCAGGGCCAAATCCCAGGATCCTGAGAACATGACTGAGCTGAAATCAAGAGTCCGACGTATGATGGTTTGAGCCACGCAGGTGCCCCCATAGGAGACTCTTTTTTTTTTTTTTTTTAAATTTTTTACCCATAGGAGACTCTTAAGCATAGTGAGCAAACTGAGTGTTGATGGAGGGAGGTGGGTGGGGGAAGGGCTAGATGGGGTGATAGGTAGTAAGAGGGGTACTTGTTATGAGCACTGGGTGTTATATGTAAGTGATGAATAAAATAATTACAGATTAGAAATAAAAATCTAGGATTAGAAAGTATTGTGTCATAGTTTAATTGGCAGTGTTTTTCTTTTTAAGTGGGGCTTAAAATAATAGTGCATCTTACAACTGATGGGTCTTAGATCAGATGAGGTATAGATTAAGTGTGCACTACAAAAATCAACTAGATGATGTATATTTAATTTATTTATTGTTGCCTCTGGTGGTGGGAGTTAAAAGGAGATTATAATTTGAATTATAATGCTTTATTTCTCATATTTGAAAATGACAAAGCAACTGACATAAAATGTCAACAATGATAAATCTGAGACATTGGAACATGGTGTTATGTCATTCTCAACTACTTTATTTTATATATTTAAAAATCTTAAACAGAAAAACAAATACCTGAAAAAAAAAAGGAAGAACACCTCAGAAACCTTCTTAGAGCCGGCCAACCTCCAATTTATTTGTTGGGGAGTTTTCTTGGGCAATTGGGTGATGGCAGAAACTGAGAGATGAAATAGCAGGCAGACACAAAAAGACAAATATTCCACTCACTTCTTTGAGGTACCTACCATCGTCAAATTCCTAGAGACAAAAATAGAATAGTGGTTACCAGGGAATGAGGGAGTAATATTAGCGGTTAAAGTGGTGGTGATGGCTGTATAGCACTGTGAATGTACCTAAAGCCGTTGAACTGCACACTTAAAAATGGTACATTTTCTCTTATGTATCCCCTCACCCCTGAAACTAGGCAGGGGAAATCAAGAGTTTTGTTTTGGGGTGCATTGTGTTTGAGATGCTCAAAGGTAGTTGAATAAAATCCAAACTCAGGGGAGTGAGTGATCATGCGCTGTGGATGCGCATTTAGCAGACACCATGTTGAAGCCATGAAGCAAGATAGAGAGGAGGGGAGAAGAGGCCAGGCCAGGTGGTCACTTCCAAGACAAGAGCCCTCCAACACCTGGAGAAGTGGGGCCAGAGAAGCCAAGAGCCGAAGGTCTTCCCAGCAGGAGGCAGCAGTCCACAGTCCCGATTGTTTTTGAGAGCCTGACTGAGGTGAGGCCCTGGATGTGGCAACGTGGGAGTTGTTGGGGTTCCAGCGGAGTGCTAAGAAAGGGAGGCGGTCTGAAGTGGGTTGGGAAGGAGGAAGTGGTGATGGGAACTATCCCTGTTACTTTGAAGAAATTTTGTTGTGAATATTAGGTGGGGAATGTGGAGGATAGCTAGAGGCAAAAGAGGGGGTCTAAAGTAGCCCACCACCCCCTCTCTTAAAAATTTATTTATTTATTTATTTATTTATTTATTTATTTATTTATTTATTTATTTATTTATTTAAGAGAGAGAGAGATATTGAGAGGGCATGAGCAGGTGGGGCAGAGGGAGAGGGAGAGAGAATCTCAAGCAGACTCCATGCTGAGCTGGAAGTGGGGTTCCATCCCACCATACTGAGATCATGACCTGAGGAGAAACCAAGAGTTGGTTGCTCACTTGACTGGGCAACCCAGGAGCCTCTTACCCCCAATCCCTCCCCGCTTTTTAAAACATGAGAGTTGCTGGAGAATGTTTGTATGCTTATGGGTATGATCCAGTCTTCCTGTAAGAGAGGGGGTGAGGAAAGACATAGGAGAGAGCAGAAGGAGGAGGGACACAGGTGGTGTGATGGCCTTAGGTGGGGGCAGATGCCTCTGCCATTTCTGAGGAGCATGGGTGAGGGATTGGGGGGTGGGGGTCTGAAGATTTGGTGGTGGGAAGGCAATGGAGCCTGCTTCCTGAGCTGAGCTGGGCACATGAGGGGCTGTTGGAGGTTTGGGGACAAAGAAGAGAACTTGTGAACAAGTCACGGCAGCGGTGGGAAAGGCAACACCGTCCCTCAGGAAGTGTGAAGGGTCTGCACCCCACAAGGCAGAGTACCCTGAGGAGCCCTGTGGCCCTGACCTAAGAGGAGACCAGCAACCAGGTTGAGTGATGTTCCCCTGGCAGTGAGCACAGGCAGGTGGGCCTCACCTACCTGTGATTCTCAAAGTGTGTTTCCGGGACTAGCAGCATGAGCATCACCTGGGAGCCTGTTAAAATGCAAATAAGCAGGCACCACCCCAACCCTACTGAATCAGAAACACTGGGGGTGGGGCCCACCCACTGTGTTTTTCACAAGCTCTGCAGGTAATTCTGAGGGATTGAGAAGCTCTGAACTAGCATGAAGGAGCCCGGGGCAACTGGGGACGGTCTGCATCTTGCAGGTGAGGAATGGCAGGAGGCCCCAGGGCTGTGAGCTCCCTGACAGATCCGCAAGCAAACCCTGGAAACTGCCAAGGATGGAATGCCCTTTAAAGGAACTCTGGGCTAATGAATGATTATTTCGCAAGACAAACATCTTTCAAGTGTACTTTTTTTTTTTTTTTAGATTTTATTTATTTATTTGAGAGTGAGCATGATCGAGCAAGGGAGCAAGAGAGAATGAGCAGGGGGAGGGGCAGAGGGGGAAGCAGACTCCCTGCTGAGCGGGGAGCCTGATGAGGGGGGCTCAAACCCAGGACCCTGGGATCATGACCTGAGCTGAAGGCAAATGCTTAACCAACTGAGCCACCCAGGAGCCCCTCAAGTGTACTTTTCTTTCAGTCTAAATTTGAATATTGAATTTTCCTGCCCAGGGTGTTTTGAAAGGACCCCAGATTCTCCTTTCTCTCCCCATGTCACGTCTTCTAGGACCTTCTTGAGGCCTGCTCCATCTTTCTGCAAGGCTCCATTACAGTTTTCAATTCTGTCTGAAATGACGATGAACTGGCCATTCTCCTATGTGTGAGGCCTTTTTCTTCCCCAACGAAATAGAGACAACGATGAGTCAGCCTCTCCCAACCTCCAGGATCTCTCAGTCGTCCCAGTGACTCAGAGGATGGTCTGTTTCATGGGTAAGTGCTCCTCCCAGGAAGTTGGCAGCCCTAACCACCCCCTACCTCAGCCAACCCCCCTCCCTGCTTCCATCAAAGCCACATTGCTAGCGCAAGACCCAGCGCAGGGGGGGCGGGGTGGGGGGCAGACCAAGAAAGGTCAGCAATAAGCGGACCAGGAAAGATGGTAGGAGTTGAAAGCCTGAGTTGCAGGAGGCTCAATTTGTTCCTCATTTAGGGGTGGCCCTGGGTGGACCCACAAAGGACTCAGTGTTTCTATTTGAAAATGGGAAAGAGTCTTATATCCTACAATATGAGACTTAGGAGTGGCCCAAAAGGAGAGAAGTTGAGTCTCTTGGAATACATCTGGCTGGAGACATGCTTTGGAACTTTTCTGTGCAAAAGAGGGGGAGCCCTGGGGGTGGTTTATTCTTGAGGATTTCTAGGACGAGCTGTAGGCTGAGCAGGGCCTGAAGGAGGGTGGCGAGGCTTCCAAGGGAGGAGGGTGGGAAGTCAGATGTGGGAAGACTGGCCTAAGGCAGGGGAGCCTGGCAAGTAGGGTACCTTGGTGGGGACAGAGCTGCTGTGTGGACAACCTTGGGTTTGGTGCTTCCCGTGCTATTGGGTCTGACTCTTCTCTACTCTTGTGTCCATCTGTTTTTCTCTCTCTGTCTCCTCCCCCTTCTCTCCTGCATCACAGAGAATAGCAAAGGCCCCTCTCCCCCCATGGGTTCTGTGTTTTCTTTCCTGTTTAGATGGTGACTGGCATCTATCTGTTTATGGAGTCAGCAATCAATCCATCCTGTTTACTTGTCACTGACACAGTGCGTTGTGGTCAGTAAGGCCGTCCACAGCCCCCCAGGGTGGGGTGGGGACCAGGATGCTGACACACACCTTGGCATACACACTCAGCCATGACCAGGTCACTCTGCCTCACCGGTGCCGGGAGGTCCTGGGCTGTGCCGCTCTGATGTCCGGGATGCTGCAGGGCAGTCAGCTGGGCTAAGGTCACCTCCTCCACTGCTGAGGTCCATGACCCAGCACGCTTGGCACAAAAGGGCTCAGGAAAGGTCTCCTGACTGTAACCAAGTGCCCAGGGCACAGTTCCTCAGGGGTGGGGAAGTCTCAGAAGCAGGAAAGGCAGTGCCTGGAGGAATAGTGTCAGAAGGCAGCTTGCTCGGTGGGCCCAGTTTTACACGAGGGAGTTAGGAGCAGAGAAGGCAAAGGACTTACAGAATGGGTCACCATTTACCACATCCCCTCTGCTCCCCTTTCCTGATTGGGCCCTTCCTCCCTAATTCATGTGACTTGAGACATACACACTTTGGTTTGTATTTTCTTGGTTTCCTCAAATCCTGTGCCATGGCACTGGTCAGGGTTAGACTGGAGATCCAAAAGGTTTCAAAAGGGGGAGGAGTCAGGACAGACCTGTGGGGAGACAGGTGGTGGTGATGGGTATTTAAATAGAGGTATGGAGGACCCAAGACCAAGAAGATGATGCTCTGTGTTTTCAAGGTGCTTGCCCAGGGCCTGACTTCTAAACTCAAGCATGCAAAGATTGTCAAACAAAAAAACCAAGGAACAAACAAAATCCACATAAGTGGAGAGCCTAGGCGGATGCCCTTTGATGCTTCTAGAGTATTCTTGGAATTCCTGAGGTCATCTGGAGCTCACCAGGGTCAGCCTTGTGGCCTGACTGTATACGTACTGTTATGGTGAAGAGCCAGACAGATCTAGCCTTGGGGGGCTCGACTGTGCCACTCTCTGCTGTGTGATGGGAGCCCACGCTTCTGTGCACAAATTATTGTTTGAGATTCAGATTGAACAGAGTGCCCTGCATTTTTATTTGCTAAATCTGGCAACGCTTCTAAGCCCTCCAAAGGTTGGTCCCCACCCTCAACCCCCACCTAGAGGCCATTAGTAGCAAACCCTGCATTATTCTGAAGTCTGGGATTTCACCTCCAAAATTCATGTACAGTTTAAGCCCTTCTCTGTGTTTCTACTTTGTTTTGCTATAAAACAGCTATTAATTTATCCTAGTTAAAAAGCAAACATTTCCTGTGTATTTACACTTGGTTGTGGATCAGTTGAGGCCCTGCTCATCCTGATGGCCAGCTTTCCCTTCCAGTGGATGGAAGGAGCACTAGGAGGCGTTTGCACTGGGCAACAGTTAACGAGGAAAAGAAGGGCAGGAGAGTAAGATTTTCAAATGGTCACATTTGTTCAATTTAAAGGACTCCATTTTTGCCTTTCTAGTCTGCCTTTTTGATATGTCTTTCACAACGTGGGAATCACTTTAGTTAAAAACATTTAACTCCCTTGCCTGGTAGAATAAAGGGTGGGCAAGCAGAGAGCCAGAGCCTCCAAAAAAGTGGAGAGGAGGCATGATAGTACACGTTCCCTGAAAACAGTGAAGGGTGATTTTAGAACAGTGGCTCCACCCTCCTCCCTCCAGGTGCTCCCCTGGCCCCCTATTTCAGAGCCTTTTAGGGCATGACACAGGCATCAGTGCTTTTAAAAGCTTCCCAAGTTATACCAGTGTGCAGTTGAGACTGATACCATTGCTTTGGAGCTTTGCTGCTCAAAGTCTGGCCTAAGGACCAGTGGCATCAATCTCGGGTCTCAGGCCCCACCCTCAGACCTGCTGAATCACAACCTGTGTTTTCGCGAGGTCTCCAAGGTGCTTTGCATGCAGTCTGAGAAGACCTGCTTTAGCAGACCTGTTGGGAACCTCATCTTGATGGGGTGGCTGCAGCAGCAGCTGGCTTCCTTCAGTGGAGACCCAAAGGCCATGGGTGCTAGTCTGTCCATCAGAGCCCACTGCACTATCTCCCATTCCAGGGTACACAAATTTGTAGGCTTACCCACAGTGACCGAACTCATGTTCTTTGCCTGGGTCTGTTAGTGCCTCTTCATCAAGACATCATTGTTCCATTAGGAAAGCCATAGAGTAGCCAAAAATGTTGGCTAAAGAGCAGGGACTCCTGTCCTGGAAGAGAACCTAAGGACACACCAGTCAGGATATTTGGAGAGGACAAGCAGAAGTGTAGAGTGTGGCCTTGACTTCAGAAGCAGTATTCTCTTACTGTATGTCTATGCAGGTCAGGTTTTGAGCCATGTAGTCTCTTGTTTTCTAATTCTTTCTTTAGTCAGATGGAATTGATGTAATTGATGAAAAGCCTGGGTAGGCAAAGTTGCTCTTTGTCTTTCTCTACCAGGTGGCTATTGCCACAACAGTGCTGTGTAACAAGACCACAAGACCTCAATAGCATACAACAATTAGTATTCATTTCTTACGGGTGTGTGTGTTGCCTGGGATGACTCTGCTGATCTCCTGCATCTACAGGTCGGCTGGGCATTAGCTGATCTAGGCTTGGATCAGATTGGTGCTTCAAGATACAGCCTGGGTGACTCTGGCTCTTGGTTCTGGGTTGAGCCCTGGTTTGCTCTTGTGTGTTCATTCTGCAGTCCCAGCCTGAAGGGCAGTAGCTATGCAGGGGAATATTTTTAATGGAGGTGGAGAAAGCACTAAAAGGAAGTGGAATCATGCAGGAACTCTTAAAGTTGAGGCTCGAAATAGACATACTACCACTTCTACTCTATTTCATTCAAACCTAATGTCAGCAGGTGGGAAAATATACTCCACCTGAGTTGTGGCAAGAATATGGATGCAAAATACTACACAGGGAAGTGAAGAATTGTGGACAGTAAGTCAACCCACTGTGTCCTCCAAACCGGAATGATACTTCCTCACTTCCCTAGAAGGGATACATGAGCCATCCCTTCTAGAACTTTAAAAAACTCCCTGATAGCAGAGACTGCTGGTTGTTCACCCAAAATCACTTTTCTACCCTTCCAGGATTCACAGCTGGAGCATAATTCCCACCCTCCTTTGTTGTTAGGTGTGACCTTGTGACTGGTTTTGGCCAATGGTATGTGAGTAGAACTAATGTTCATTTTCAAGGTAGGGCTTTCTTCTGCTGCTAGCTTTGTGCAGATGACTACAAGACCCTGCTGGTTGCTAAAGACAGACGTTGGAGTGAGCCTAGATCTCTGAATCACAATGTGGAGGAAAGCCATTATGATATGGGAATACCTCTTTATTGTGTAGGTAAGATATGAATTTCTGTTATGTTTGAACCACTGTATTCTTGGGCCTCTTTTTTTTATAGAAGCCAGCATTACTTATAACAATGCACTTCCTGCAGCCCTTCTTTGCCACTCTGATGTCTCCCTGTGGTGGTGGCTATGGGAGTGCTTTGTAAACTATAAAGTACTCCACACATGTGAAGCATGTGATCAGTGCTTTACTAATGTTTCAACACAAAGCAGAGTCTAAATCAGTTGTATGGATGTAGCAGAGACTGATGCTTATAACTACTGACATCTGGAGGGGGCCTGATGGCTTGGACACCAATTTTTATATCCCTTATCCAGTTATCCCTACAGCCAGATGTCTCCAATTTTTATATCCCTTATTCTTTTTAATCCTTACACAACCCTGAGTGACAGGCTCCTAGCTTGACCCCCGTTTTAAGGGCGACAAAAGAGAGTTTGCCAAAGTTGCTTCAGGCCTTACAGCTAGCTGTTCAGGTGCCTAAGCCTGACCTCCTTTTCCTCGCTGTTCTGGGAGGAAATGATGAAGTACCTTCTTAGCTCCAATCCACTTTGCACCAATCAGGCTCCAAAGACCCCCTTGGTGTATGTGGGGGAGATAGTAAAACAGGTTGTACCCAAGGCTGCTGGTGGTGGTTGTATGGTTTGTAAGGAACATTTAAAATTCCAGGCCTTAATCACAACTATATACCCCAGAAATCCATTCTAAAGACAAGAGAGAGGTATTCTTTGGGCCTCTACTTTGTGGTGGATTATCTGTAGCGTGGTTACCAAGGAACCCTTCCATTCCTGTGTGCTCATTTGCTACGGTTGAATTATGTCTCCCCCATAGATATATTGGGCATGTTGGAGTTCTAATCCCCTGTACCTCAGGACATGATCTTATCTGGGGACAGTATCTTTATAGAGGTAATCAAGTAAAAATGAAGTTATTAGGATGTGTCCTAATTCACTGGTGTCCTTGTAAGGAGGGGAAATTTGGACACAGAATAGGGACAGGCACATCATGGGAACTTGTGTGAAGATAAAGGAATGAGGACAGAATTTTGGGTGGTGGATGTATAAGCCACAGAGCACCAGAGATTGCCAGTAAAACACAAGAAACCAGGGGACAGCAATGGAACAGATTCTCCCTAGTTGAAGGAACCAACCCTGCTGACACCTTGACTTTGGACTTCTGGCCTCCCGAACTGTGAGACAATGAATTTCTGTTGAGTAAGCCATCTACTCTGTAGGACTTCATTGTGGCAGTCCTAGCAAATACAACACTGCACTCTTTCTATCAAGATGTGGAGTCCAGGGGTGCCTGGGTGGCTTAGTTGGTTAAGCATCTGCCTTTGGCTCAGGTCATGATCTTGGGGTCCTGGGATCAAGTCCCGCTGCATTGGGCTCCCTGCTCAGTGGAGAGTCAGCTTCTCCCTTTTCCTCTGCCCCCAACCCTCCAGTCGTGCTCTCTATCTCAAGTAAATAAAGAAAATCTTAAAAAAAAAAAAAAAAAAGAGGTGGAGTCCATTTATTCTCCCCTTGAGTCTGGGCTGACTTTGTGACTTTCCTTAGCCAATAAAATGTGGTAGAAATAATGAAATGGCACTTCTAGGCCTAGGTCTTCAGATGCCTGGCAGCTTCTATTTCACCTCAGAGAAAAGCCAGGGTGCCATGTTGTAAGGAAGCCCAGGTTATCCTGAAGGAGAGGTCTCATGGAGAGAGAAACCATTTGGGTTGTTCTAGACCCAGTCAAGCTTCCAAATGATGTCCTTAATCAACAAAACATGCAGCAGAAGAACTGTCTCGCTGAGCCCAGTCAACCTAAAAAGTTGGGAAATAAGAAATCGTTGTTTAAAGACACTAAGTTTCAAGGGTGGTTTGTTATGGAGCAATAGCAACTGAAACATACTCTGGCAGGTCTTCTGGCACCTCTGCCACAGTTATCCCTACAGCCAGATGTCTCCAGTGCCTCCTGAACGGATTCTGGGTGACGCCTGTCACATAAAAATCTTCAGCACTGCATCTGGTTGCAGGGCCTGGGTGATGCCAGCACCCCTGCTGCAGAGGAGGCTGGGAAAGAGCATTTTTGGCTTTGGAGGAGGGGGTGCAGAATCTGTGACATGGAAAGTTCCCCAAACACAGAAGGATGTTCAAAACGTACTGGACACCCCTGAAATATGATGAAGGCTCTCAACGATGGCCAAATGTTTTTTGGTGAACTCTCTGTGTGCTTGGCACACAGTGCTGGGCCCATCCACCTTCTAATTGTAAACAGTGCCCTGACATCACCCTCCCTCACTCCGCATCCCTGTGGTTTGGAATGGACCAACTCCAGGGCTGGGCATGTGATTCAGGCCCAAACAATGATATGTGACCCAAGCAGAGCCAACTTGGTGTAACCTTGGCTTTTTGCTGGGACAGCTGAAAGAAATGAGGACTTGAGCCGAGAGGGTGGAACTGAGAGTTGCTGGCAGCCATCTTGCCGCAGCAAGGAACAGAGGAAGACCGAGTCTTGATATTTTTGAAGCCTCTTGGTACCCGGATCAGGATGACCATTGGCGTCCTCCGTTATGTGAGTATATACATGTCCTCTTTGCTTATACCAAGCCAATCTGAGTAGTTTTCCATTATTTGCCAAGTCCATATTAACATTCTTATTTAATACAATACAATCACTCTTCAGAGTAATTTATATAATTTAATTTAATATAGGCACTCTTTGGAGTAGGTATTATTTATTGATCCTGTTTTACAGATGAGGAAACTGAAGCAGAGGGAGGCAAAATTCAAATCCAGGGTATCTAATTCTGAGAGCCCACTCAGAAACATTCTGCTTCCTGGGTGACAGGGAAAGATTCACAGAGGAAGGTGTGACCTTTAACTTGACCTTTAACTCCAAGGGGACACAGAGGTTGGTTGGGAGGGGGCAGAAAGGTTTTCTAGGTGAGGGGACTAGCTTGGGCAATGATAAGGACTTTTCTGCTGAGAAGAAACTTCATCTAAAATTCACCGTGTCCCTGCCCTGAAGCTTGTGCTCACATGGGTCCCTCCTGCAGGGAGGCAACAAACCCCATTACTGTAGGGACACCTCTGCTCTGCTGGCCCCCACCCATGCAGACCTATGCTGTGCAATGGGGCCTGGTGGGTCCCCTGTAGGGTCTAGGTTAGGTGAGGCACCCTCCTCAGCCTGAAAGACAGTTTAAGGCAGGGGCCTGGTTTCTACCCAAGGCTTCCACCCCTTGGACTGGGTCTCTGTCAGCTCCTGGAGGCCCTGGAGATGCTCACAGAGTTAAACAGGATGAAATTGTACCAAACCAAGTGACCTGACCCCTTAAAAGAGCACAAATGAAAAACTGTACAAGGGACCAGAGCAGTGCCTGCAAAATCTCAAATAGCCAATAAATATAATTTCCAAATAACTATGATTTTTATTTTTATTTTTAAAAAGATCCTATTTATTCATGAGAGACACACAGAGAGAAGCAGAGACATAGGCAGAGGGAGAAGCAGGCTTCCCATGGGGAGCGGGGAATCACGATATAAGCCAAAGGCAGATGCTCAACCACTGAGCCACCCAGGTGCCCCAATAACTATGATTTTTAAAAGAGAATGAAAAGTGACCCTCACAGCTATTTGCTTTGATTTTTATTAAATCAAGGATGAGGCAGTGGGTACCACTGAAGGCTATTTTCCTAAAGAGGCCACTTCTGCTTAGTGGGCTGCGAAGGGACGGGCTGCGGCAATTTGAGTGCCCCCCTGCCCCACCCTCTACTGTGTAGGGTTGGAGACTGAGGCACAGAAGTCTCGGAGGCGTGGTGGACTGGGGGCAGGTGGCAGTGGCAGTGGAGGCACCGGTGTTGGGGAGAAAAAATTTAGTGGGCGCCCCGGGGATGAATCCACTGATCCCTAACTGAGATCCAGGGTAGGGTCTGCGCGAGTGAAGGCAGCTCCCGGAGGGGGTGGGGCTTCCCTCCAAAAGCAGGGTTCTGGATTCCGCGCGGGTAAACTGAGGCCCGCGTCCTGGCTCTGCGCGTCTCCCCGCGGCAGCCTTGGCCTGAAGTACGCCGGCCCAGGGCGGGCAGGGCTGGGCGAGCTACTTTTCCTTTGGAGCTGAGTGCGGACGCTCGGCGCCCGGCTGGAGGGGGCGGTGTGGGGCCCAGGTGCGGAGGGCTGGGCCGGGGGCTTCCGGGGCGGGGGCCCGGCCGTCCCGGGCTGCGGCCGCCCGGTTCCCCGCCCCTGGCGGGCCGGGCCGGGGAGGAGCTGGGCGCGTCCCCGCCCCGAGGCGGAGCGGGGGGCCGGGCCGGGCGGACCCGGCGGGGTGGGCCGGGGACGCGAGGCGGAGCGGGGCCCCACACAGGCCGCGGCGGCTGGCTCGGGCCCCTACGGTCCCGGCGGCGGCTGGAGGAGGAAGCCAGGCGGCTGGAGGAGGAGGGGAGGCGGAGGAGGCCGAGGCTGGAGCGCCGCTCGCCGCACACTCACTTCCCCGGCTCAGCAGGGAAAGGTACCGCGCGCCCGCGCCCCGCGCCCCGCGCCCCGGCCCCCGGGCCCCGGACCCCGCCGGGAGCCCCCAGCCCTCGCCCGCGCGGGGGGTGCGGCCGCCCGCGGGAGGGTGAGGGGCTCCGGCGGCCCGGGGCTGCGGCAGCCTGCGCGGCGCTCGGGCTGGGGTGCGCGGAGGTGCCCGGGGCTCGCGGACATCTGCGGGCGCCGCGCCCCCCTCGCTCGCGGCGGCGGCGTCCCGGGAAGCGGTGGTCCGGCCGGGGGGGTGACCTCGGGGCCGGGGCTGCGCCGGCCGAGCCAGCGCACGCGGGGGGAGGGGAGGGCGAGCCGACCCCCGAGCCGCGTGCTGCAGGGGAGCGCCCGGGGCGCCCGGCGGGCGCGCTCGGTGGGCGCAGACAAAGCCGGGAGCCGGCGCCCCGCGACGACTCGGGCGGTCCAGGGGGTGGGCGCTGGGGAGGGAAGAGAAGGCTCCGGGGCTACAGCCGGGGCGCGGGGAGAGGCTGGGCCGCCTTCCCTCCGGCTGGCCGGGTGGTCTGGGGTGGGGGGCGGGGGTGGAGAGCAGCTCTCTCCCAAGGGCCAACTAGGGAGCCAGGCTAGGGAAGGGGTAGGGTGTACTGACTGCTCCTTTGGGGGAGGAGCTGGAGAGGCCACCGCCTCGGGGTTGGGGGCGGGGGGCTCTGGTGGGGCAGGTGAGGGACCCCCACAGAGCTAGCACTAGGAAGGGGCACAGCCCCGATGAGGTGAGTGCAGTGGCTGGGAAGAATGGTGAGATGTACCCACAGGTTGTTTGCAGAACCTGCTGCTGGTGACACATTCCGTGCCACGGGGGCAACTTGGTGTTTGGAGCAAGAGGCAGAAAACAGCAGGTGCCCCAGGGGTCGTTGGAGTAAGCCTGAATGGGGAGTTGGGGAGGTGTGCATCTGGAAGCATGTCCAGTGAAGGCCCGCATTTGTAATCTGCCGCCTCTGCTCCCCTCCCTTCTTGTGAGGGGGGAGGAAGCATCTCAGTTCCTGCCACAGGCCCATACCTCCACTTGGGCTCCAAGGTGCTCCCTGTCCCACATTCTTGAATTACTTCCCCTCTCTCCAGTGCTAGAAGTGGCTTTTTTTTTTTTTCCTGGATCATTCACAACAGGATAAGAACATGCCTGGACACCCTCCTTCCCTCATTTATAGCTTTCTGTTTTGCCTTCATCCTTCATTCTCCCTCGGTGTGCAGAACTACTTCTCTTCACAGCAGAACTTCTCCAAAGAGCTGTCTGCACCTGCTCTTCTGGAGCACATTCCTTTGCTTTGGTCCTACCACTTCCCTGAAACCGCCCCAGTCAAGGTCTCTGGGGATTTCCACGCCCCCACAAGCAGGTCTTCCTTGACCCCTTGGTCTTGTTGATTTTCTCTCCTTTAGAATCAATATTCTCTCTTTACTTCTGGTTTTCTTCTTCCCTCCCTGGCTAGCCCTTCCTTAGATCTTTGGGGATAACTCCTTTACTCAGCTCTAAATGTTGGAGGATCCCAGAGCTTTGTCCTCAGCCCCTCCTCTCTCCTGACTCCACTCTAATTACCTGTCCTCCCAGCTCTCATTCTCTCTTACATTTTTAAAAATCAAGCATTAATTTACAAACACACTGATTTTAAGTGTACATCATTTTCCTTCTTGTGATTTTAAGTAGCAAGTTTTGTCACCAGCCCCAGCTTCTCTATCTAGCCACCCACCCGATGATGATTTAAGGTTCCCTGGATGTCTTGTAGGTATGAGAACTTCATATGGATGACACAGAACCCTGACTGCACTCACCAGATGTGACCCTCCATGGGCCTTTCCATCTCTCTAAACAGCTCATAACCTACCCACCTTTAAAGACAGGAACAGGTGGCACCAGCTCCTCCCTCTGCTTCTCTCCCCATACCCAGTCCAACAGCATGTCCTTTTGGCTTTTTCTGCAAAATCTCAGGCCTGTTCTTCATGCTCTGACTCCACTGCTATGGCCCCAGGCTACTGCCCCAGGCCATGCCACCTTTTCTGTCTTGCCCAAATGCTGTAGTAGCTACTATCTGCTTTCCCAAAATTCCCACTTGCCCACCTCTAATCTATTGTAAGAGAGCAGCAAGAATGATTTAGAAATATAGTGATTAGATAATATTTCTCTAAAACTCTTAAAGCTCCCTATTGTACTTGGAATAAACTTTCAGAACTTTCCTGTCAGACCTATCAGACCCTCCATGATCTGGCCACTGCTGACCTCCTGCGGCCTTCTCCTAACTACTGTCCCCTTTGCATTCTTCCTAATAGCTACATCTGAATCACTTCTGCCCCTTGAGGTTTTTCCTGCCCAGGGCCTTTGCTTGTTCTGTTTTCTCTGCCCGGAGTGTTCTTTTAGGGTTTTCTACTGGGCTGGCTCTGCTCCTTCTTAATTTTAAGATTTCAACTTAAATATGTCTTCCCCATCTTGGTAGAGGTCCCCTCACCACTGCCGTGTAATTCGTCATAGCACCTGGTTTCCATTCTTCATTATATTTATCACCATCCCTAACCATTTGTTGCAGTTGTCCCTTTACTTTTTTGGCTTCTCAAGGGCTGAACCTTAACTGAATGCCCCGCTGCTGTATCTGGAGCATCTAGCACAATCCCTGGCATGTAACTGGCTCTCAGGAAGTCTTGAGCCAGGTGGGAAGGTCAGGGCTGGGTTAAGCAGAAAGACGTGGGTACTGCGGTCAGTGCAAGAGCCTACTTTAACCCTTAGATGACCTGAGGGTTTTAATTTTCCTTCCAGAAAGAAGTTGTGCAGATTGCTGTAAAATTGAGAAGGGCTGGTGGGATATGAAACAGGAAAGTGAGAAAGGTACAAGCAGCTCAAGAGCAGGTTTGCATGCCCAGGGGGAGATCGGGCAGGTCTGGGGGATGTAGAGTTGGTGGAGGTTGTGGTGGGTTGGGCACCAATGATTTCTTTTGCTCTCTTTGGTGGAAATCCAGGCTAGGTGAACAGAGGGCCGTGTGTGTGTGTGTGTGTGTGTGTGTGTATGTGTGTTATCTAAATCAGGAGATAGGGGTGGTCTGGGCAGCAAGAGATTTGTTTCAGGCCTACTCCCTGGGTGCCTGCTGGGTGCCCAGCCCTGGGAGCAGGGAGTTGAAGGGGAGGAAGAAGCTGGGGCCAGGGGTCTTTCTATAGACCCTTGTCTCTCCACCCACAGCTCTCCTCTTTGTATAAAGGAGTCAGCTGAGAATTAAATTGTGTGGCTAATGATCTCCAAATGGAGAGCTGAAAGCCAAGGGACCTCAGCTCTGGGAGGGTCCTGGGTAGAGGGACTGGTGATGTACCAAGGGGATGCTCTGAGAGGAGCGCTGGAACTAGGAGCTGGAGCTGAGATAGGTGAGAGCAAGGGGAATATCCTGGGCCGGAGAAATCAAGCAGAGCACAAGAAGCTGGGCCAGGGCCTGGTATACTCATGGGGTGCCATGCATTGTAAAGACTTTGCAAACATTAATTCCTTTAATCCTCTTAACAAATACTCTATAAGGTAGGTCTTATTCCCATTTTACAGATGAGGAGACTGAGGCACAGTCATAAAACTCAGTAGTGACAGAGTGAGGATTTGAACCCAGGGAGCGTGACTCTGGAATCCGTGCCTTAACCCACTCCGCTCTGCCACTTCTCCTATGCCACTCAGATCTGCAACAGCTGAAGACTTCTTTACACACAAGGGTTTTTTCTTGACTCCCAGAGATGCCTGACCTTGGGGGCTGGGGAGGTAGGAAAGAAGTCAGAATTTCTAAGGCAGAAGGGGTCCTCACCTGAGTGGGCAGCTGAGGTTCTTTGCTTCATGCACATTTTTTCTAGGAGGGGCTCCAGGTCCAGGCCAAATAGTTGGGCATCAGGTATACTGTGATTTTGGGGTGCTGGGGAAGCTGGTACAAAAACAGCTCCCTGCTTGGGATGCTACTGGACTGTCACCCCTTGGGACATGTGGGTGGCTCAGTGGTTGAGTGTTTGCCTTCAACTCAGGTTGTGATCCCAGGGTCCTGGGATAGAGTCCCTGCATCGGGCTCCCCACAGGGAGCCTGCTTCTCCCTCTGCCTATGTCTCTGCCTCTCTCTCTTTCATGAATAAACAAATAAAATCTTAAAAAGAAAAAGATTGTCACCCCTTTGGATTTAGCATTGCCCATTACCCTCTTCATCTGCTTCTGGAGAACTCCGGAGGTCAGATAGGGGCTCTGCAGATAAGCTGTCTATTTTGGATTACTTCTAGAATGTTGTGAGGTGGAGCTTCAGACTTGGCCTTGGGGAGTGCAGATGGAGGTTTGAGCAGAGCTAGGGTAACAGAGAAATGAGACCTGAATAGAGCTTAATCCACATCTCTATTGGTTTTGTCCTTACCTCTTCTTGTCTATCTGTAAAATGGGATTGGAAAGAATTTTTCTTTGCCCCCCAGAAGTTGTGGAGGTTGGGAACTCCTCGAGGTTACATGCTTGAGTGCCTTCTTGCAGGCCTAGCATAAGAGTGAGGACTTCCCACGAGGTGCCAGCCCCGAGGAACTGGGCCAGGAAGGAGGGAGGTGGGCAGAGGGTGCGGCAGCCCTGTCCTTCGAGGCTTTCCTGTTTGGTCATGAGGATGGCTCTGGGCAGGTGACTTGGCTTCCCTGGGGCCTGGCTGGCTGGCCGGCTGAACAAGGGTTGCTGGCCATACAGGAGTGGAGTCTCTTTGCTCCAAATTCTGAGCCCTACAGATTAAGAAGTCTGCTCATCAATCTCGGCAGATCCTGCCAGTCCCCCAGGAAAAGAGGAAGAGTTGGTGGCGTTCTTTTCATTTTGGAAAACTGAGGCACAGAGGAGGCACATTGCTGCTAGAAGCTCACCAGGCCCATGGTTCTTGGGAGTGCCCCCTCCTCTGGCAGGGAGACTTGTCCATGTTGAGTCCTTGTGTGCTGAGTCAAGGTGAAGACAGTGGCAGAGCTGGAGGCTGGCAGGCTGGAGCTGAGGGTGGACTTCCCCCTCATCTGGACCTTGTTACCTGTGGTCAGCACCTGTGCCCCAGTCTGGTGCTCAGAGCCACTGGGAACACAAGATAAGATCTCCACTCTGCAGGAAATGAGTGAGCCATGCCAGATGTGATATAACGAAGTATGGTTCAGACCAGCTTCCTGGAGGAGGTGATGCTATAGAAGGCCCTGAAGTCCTGGGCAGGATTAGCCAACAGAGGAGGAGATGGTACTCCCAAGGTGGAGGGAGAGCCCAAGCTTGGAGAACTGGGTTGAAGCCAGGTCAGGGAAGGGCTTAACTGCCAAGCTGCTGAGTCTAGACTTGATTCCCTGGGCCCTGGGGAGCCATCGAAGGTTATAGGCTTCGGGATGCGATGACTTGATTAGACCAGTGGTCTATGAAAGTGCTTCTCAAACTCTAACACATGGATCACCTGGGCATCTTGTTAAAATGTAAGCTCTCATTCAGTGGGTCAAGGCCAGGGCCTGAGACTCTGCATCTCTCACACATTCCTGGATGGTACAGACCTGCTGGTCCATGGGCCATCTTTGTGTAGTGAGGGTTGAGACTGGGGACTCAGGGGCCCAGACAGGTAGGTACAGGGGGAGGTGCAGGTCAAGTGGGACCTAGAACAGGTAAAGGGGACCATCCTGGCTCCTGTGGACTGTGTTGTAGTTGGCATAGGAGCTGCTTGTGTGGGGGCCCAGTGGAGCGGAGTAGATAGAGGGTGTGAATACAATGGCCACTCTGCTGGGAGGTGGGGCTGGGTAAAGGCCTCTGGGGTCTCAGACCTGTAACGTTGGCCTGATTTTCAGAGTACTTGACAGTGAGGAACTCTCAAGACCATGAGAGGGTGTCTTAGGTGACTGCCCCAAGGCAGGGTGACACACAGCTGGCATATAAGGCATCTTATCTTTGCTGACAGCTGAGCCTGGCCCTGTGGGTAGCCAATCTGGGGTAAGCACTCTTCCTCCAGCGAGGGTGGGGCCAAGAAGATTGGGGAAACAGCTGACTCCAGTCCTAGACATTGCTACCCTCTCTTAAAAATGCCCAAATTCACTCCAGCCGCTGAGCTGTCACCCCCAGGGTGTGCAGCGTTTCTTCCTCTGGCATCTGTGGGTCCTTACAGCTGGCACTGATGGTTACGTGAGCCGCTGTTGGGGTCTCATCCCTCTTGGGCCACCTCCCTGCATACCTGGAAGTGGGGGGATCTGGATGCTTCTCTCTGCTCTGCCCCTGACTGGGCTGCTACAGGCAAGTGTCTGCTTCCCTCTGAGGCCCTAGTTTCCTATAAATCAAAGGATTCAGTCCCCTCCCTGGAGAGCAGGTGGGGGAGGGCTACAGGGTTTGCCGGTGGGGCACTGCATCTTCTAGAACAGTAGCTTAATACGTTTTAGTTTTGGTCTCATATTAAAACTCAATGCTAATGATAGAGTAGAATAAGTAGTTTGCCCAAAGAACTGTCCAGCTTGCTTTGGGGATTTCCTAGGGCCCCTTGCTGTTTGGATTCTATGTGACTGGTGGGGTGGGAGGAGGTTGGTATCTGAGGGCTCCAGTTAGATGAGGTCCCTCCAGATGCTGGCAGGAGGGTAGGCAGTCACTTCACCCAAAGGAAGGTGGAAGGGACAGACAGGAAAGTGCCAAGAGGGGCTATCAGGTTGAGTTCCCCAAATGTCCCATATATGTCCTCAAAGGATACCCACCCTGTGATCCTTGCCTGTGTGCCCTCTGCTGTGCCAGGTTGTTCTGAAGGGGTAGGAGGGGGCAGCATTTCTCAGAGTTTTCTGAAAAACCTCAGGGGTTCTGGGACAGATAAGGGTAGAAACTGGCAAATAACCAGTCTATGGGAGATTCAGAGTGCATTTAAGAGAATTAAAGGTTCTGACAAGTCCTACAGAAAAAAAGAGAAACCTTTTGGTGTTTCCTTTTTTTTTTTTTTTTAAAGATTTTATTTATTTATTCATGAGACAGAGACAGAGACGGGGGTGGGGGGTGGGGGTAGACACAGGCAGAGGGAGAAGCAGGATCCATGTAGGGAGCCCGACATGGGATTCCATCCTGGGTCTCCAGGATCATGCCCTGGGCTGGAGGTGGTGCTAAACCTCTGAGCCACCTGGGCTGCCCGCCTTTTGGTGTTTACTAAACTGATTTGACCATGAAAATCTTTTTTTTTTTTGGGGGGGGGGGGAAGACTTCCTAATAATATGTCCCTCTGACCAGGAAAACACTCAGTGGGAAGGGCTGTTGTGGAGAGATGCTGCTCCACAAGAGACCACAAACATGGGTGATGGGTGAGCCTGGAAGTACCAGGTAGGGAAAGACAGATGGATGGATAGTTTCCTGAAGGAGGTGGGTTTGGTGGGATGGGTACTATTTAGACAGTCAGTGGAAGAAAAGGGTACTGCAGAGGGAGGATTGGTCAGAAGGTATCCAGGCCCGGAGCCAGCACCGGGTTCTAGTGGCAACAGCTCTGCTTCACTGGACTAGATGATTGAGGAAGGGACCTGGAGGACCACTGTGCTGCCCAGGACCCAACGGTAGCCAGGCCTGGGTCTCTGTGATGCTGGGAGGGCCTCCTCCCACCCCTCCCCTGCCATCATCTTGCTCTGCAAGGTCTCCTAGCCTTTCACCTTAGAGAGTGGGTTTGTGATCTCTGGGCCAGAAGTGAAACTGCTCTGTGCCTCAGTTTCTTCATTTGGACTGTGGGGGATAATGTGACCTCCCTTGTAGGGCCATTGTGACACTCGAATACTGGTTGGCTGCTCTTTGTGTGATTGACGTGGCTGTAGGCAGTGTCTCCAGGAGGAACCCAGGGAAGAGGACCATTGTCAGGGACGTGAGGAGGTACAAACGCCAGCAGGGAGCATGGTTAGGGTTCAGGTGGGTCCCAATTAGACCAGAGGAGTGATCTTCTGTAGGAGGGAAGAAAGTGAGGGCGAGGGTAGCCTGGATCTGCTGCTTGGAGGAGTGGCCAGCAGGGTGAGGATATTTTGACAGAATGAGATTTCCCAGGCCTAGTCTGGGGGTGGGAGTCAGAAGACCCAGTAAGGGGTATGTGTGTGGGAGATGGGGTGCTAAAGGCAGCAGGAAGGTGACAGAAACCAGCTCTGGGGAGCCATTGAAGGTCTTTGAGCAGGGTAGTGGTTTGATCAGAATGGTGCTTTAGTGCGACACATGGTGTGGGTGTGCAGTGATAGTGGGGTGGCAGTGCAGGACCCCCTTAAAATACACACATTGGGCTTCCTCACAGAATGGCTATGCCCCTTTATGGCTCAAAGCATGGGGAGGGGTCAGGTTGCCTCCATGACCCTTCTTCCCAGATTCTCAGAGCTCTGAGTCATTTTCCCCAAAAGGTTAAGAGTCTCACCCTGTCGCCTTCCTGGAAGGGGTGTTGCAAGTGCAGGAGGGGTGGGCCCCTACTCCCTGCCTCTCCTTTTCTGCTCCCCTGTGACTGGTGGGGACTGTCAGTGAGGCTACCCCGTTTTGCCCCCTGCCACATCTCATTTCCTCCGAGGTGTGAGGGCTCTTTGTTCAGCAGCTCAGGTGGAGGAGACGGGGTGTGGCCGCCCCAGCAGTGACCTAGAAGCTGCTGTAATGGTGCGCTGGGGCGGACAGGCTCAGGACTGACGAAGGCGCTCGGCACTCAGGGAGGCCCTGGCAGAGGATGCTCCGTGAACTTTCTGGCCCAGCCCAGTGCCAGCCTCTTCTCCTCCTTTGCCTTGGCTCGCTCGCTCTTTCTTTCTTTCTCTTTTTCTTTCATTTTCTCCCCTTCTCTTCTTTTCTCCCTTCCTTTCTTTCTTCCTTCCTTCCTTCCTTCCTTCCCTCTCTCTCTCTCCCTTCCTTTTTCTTTCTTTCTTTCTTTCTTTCTTTCTTTCTTTCTTTCTTTCTTTCTTTCTTTCTTTCTTCCTTCCTTCCTTCCTTCCTTCCTTCCTTCCTTCCTTCCTTCCTTCTTTCCTTTTCTTTTCTTTCTTTTCTTTTCTTTTCTTTTCTTTTCTTTTCTTTTCTTTTCTTTTCTTTTCTCTTTTCTTTTCTCTTTTCTTTTCTTTTCTTTTCTTTTCTTTTCTTCTTTTCTTTCTTCTTTCTAGATTTTACTTATTTATTCATGAGAGACACAGACAGAGAGGCAGAGACACAGGCAGAAGGAGAAGCAGGCTCCATGCAGGGAGCCCGATCCAGAACTTGATCCCAGAACCCTGGGATCATGACTTGAGCCAAAGGCAGATGTTCAACCACTGAGCCACCCAGGTGTCCCTGCCCCGGCTCTTTCTTCCCCAAACAGGTGGGCATCAGGGCTTTTCCTGCTCTCTCTACATCAGAGGCTGAGAGGACAGAAGATGAAGAAAAGCATTTAGGTGCAGCCTGGCTTGGGGTGTGTGGAGTACCCCTGCCCCCTCAGTTAGTCCAGATGCCTTTACCCTTTTAGTTGCTTCTTAGGGGAAGAATGTTAAGGAAGGTAATTTAAGACCAAGAGAAGCAGCACTGGGAAATGATTTGTAATTTATTAGAAAACAGAAGAAAGAACCTAGCCAGTCTCTGCCAACTTTGTGCCTGGCCCTGGCAGACCCATAGTTCCTGTTCCTCTCCACACCCCCCACCCCAGGCATGAGCTATTACCCCATTTCACAGACAGAGACACTTGGCATTGCCAGCAAATGGCATGACTGGGCCTCAAAGCCAGGTTTTAAAATGTCTGGTCTAGTACTCTTTCTCTCCTTCATAGCCCCCGGAGAGCCTGTCCCCAAACCTTCAACCATGCCTCCCTATACAACCAGGCCTCCTCTCCACGCCAGCCCAGCCCAGCCCCCCAAACTCCAGACTCCTCCAGATGAAGGAAGGGCTGATGGGTCTTTCTTTCAGATTGGCCTAAAACGAGACCTCAAGTCATCTAGATTTGAAGATGACTCAAGCAGGGGGCAACTCAATACCCTCAATGTGCAGACATCCTCAAGAAAGACTTTTAAGTGGGGCTTTTAAGTGTTAAACACACAGATCTCTTTTACTCTCTTTTTATTATTTTGGAAAATTAAAAAAAATCATACGCAATTAATGCAAATCTTTTGAGTTAATCTGAAAAGGTGACTCAAGGAAAGAACCAGATTGACTCATTTCTTGGTTTTATCAAAGAGTAGAGCCTGAGCATTGAGATCTTTGCTAAGTGAATTCTGGAGCGCATTATGTCAGATGGCAGGTTGTGGAAGCTCTCTGAACCTCAGTCTTCTCCTCTGCAGAATGGGGGTATTGATGTGAGCATCAATGGATATATTCCTCCGCCCTGGGCTCGTACCTCACCTGTGCTTGGCAAAAGTAGTCATAATGATGATGACAAAATTTATAAGAACTTAGATGTTTCTTGATCTCAAAAGTTGGTGAGTTATTAAGTCTGTCTTTGAACTCAACTAAAGGACTTGAAGAATATGTTTATTGTCCAAGCTTAGCGTCTTAACTCCGTAGGTGTTTTATGGATGAAATCATGGGCTTAGGGCCCACACAGGTGTTTTGAAAGCCCACACCACTGGCTTTCCAGATCTTGTTCCAGCTCTTGCTGGGGCAGGGGTCCAGGGTGGGGGTTCTGGCTTCAGGGCTGAACTTTATGGAGAGCCCTTTTGGGTGATCCTGTGTTAAGACTCATTAGGAGAGCACAGGTAAACCACTCTGAAGGTACCAGGTGGGGAATGTCTTGGGCCAGTGAGAAGGGAGGTGACTGTCAAGAGGAAAGCATGAGTTAGTTGGTCTTAGAATTTCCTTTTGTGCAGGCAAAAGCAATTAGACCTCTGTTCCTGTGTCTAGTTATGGAAACAAAACCAAGGGCCAAGGGCTATGGCCTGGCATTGTGTAGTACCTGGTGAGCCTGAAGCCAGCCAGTCCTGCGGTGGGGAGGCTAAGGGTGCCCCACCAGTGCCTCGGCTGGGAGGCAGGTGGCCTTCCAGTGGCAGCCCCAGGTTTTGGCAGTACAGCTGGGCTGAGCTGCCAGGCTCGGGGATACCTCCTGCCAGCCCCAAGTGCCTGGCACAATGTGTTCAGTGTCAGTCTGCAGGGAGGGTAAGGCAGGAGAAGTGCCAAGCCGAGGGCAGTCCTCAGGCCTGCTGCCTCGGGAGGCTGAGTGGGAGCCTGAGAACCCAGCGAACATTGGGCAGAAAGAGATGAGCTCAGCATTGTCAAGCCCTGCTCGGCCCCTCACTCCATCAAGGGCGGCCTCCATCACATCTGTGAACCTTTCTCCAGCTGTTTCGTCATCTGTAAAATGGGCAGCAGGGTGTTGTATTAAATGATTCAGTGAACTGGCAAGTCCCCAGCATGGGGTCTGGCACGCAAAGGGCTCTGTAAGACAAGTTTGCTATGGAAGGTATCTGGTGACTGGGTTTTTGAGGATGTTTTCCTTTTTTTCATTTCGTGGTCATGCATGCCACCTTCGCCCTGTGATAAACAATGGTGGGTGGGGGCCGCAGGAGAGGGAGCTTTGCCAGAAGAGTTTACAGTGGAGGGGGTATGGAGTCATGCTAGGCATATCAGGTCCCCACAAGTACTGCGTGGACCCCCATAAGCCGTGGGCAGCCCTGCTGTGTCGCCAGGGCTGCGGTGCCTCTGTGGGGGTGTGTCCTCAGTGAGGCGGAGTGGGGACCCCGTGGCTCAGGAGAGAGGATGGGCTTGCAGGAGACCTCCCTCCTCCCGGGGCTCCGAGTCCAAGCACAGATGGGCTTTGTGCAGTCACGAGGGGCCAGCCGGGGGGAGCTGTGCCCAGGCTGAGTCTGCCTCCCAGCCTCGGTTCTTGTCAGTGGTTTTGAAAGAGTCAGTGGAAAGTGCTGACTGGGCTGTCCTCCCTCACCCCAGAACTGAGGCGGCTGCGGCTCCTGGCAGGGAGAGGGGAGAAGCCTCCCAGGCTCCGAGGGCCCCATCCGCAGAATGGGTGGATCTCTGTGTGGGGCGGCCCATGCCGGTCTGGTCAGGGGCTGCTGGGAGCCGGGGCAGCCCTGGGCCCCCCTCTCACCTGAGGATCCTATACCAAGTTCTTTTCTCAGTTTCTCCTCCTTCCTATCCACAGACTTGTGGTGAAGGGGAGAGGGGGTGGCCAGTTGACACAGAACTTGTCAGGGTTGATGATGTCATGACTGGTCACCCAAGTCATCCTGATCTTGCCCTGGCCCTCACCCCCGCATCCTGTCATTCAGCAAGTCCCCAAGAGGTCACCACAGCACTCTCATCCTCTATTCCCCTCCTGCCTGTCACTTCCTCTGCTCCAGTGTCACCTTATCAGCAGACTTTGCTGACCTCCCCCCACACAGAGCAGTTGCCTTTCCCCTCACCCTGCTTTTCTTTTGTTTGGTGACAGTTGTCACACTCTTGACCTACTAGATTCTCTGGGGGGTTGGTGGTTCTGGCTGTTGCTGTGTCCCAAGTACCTGCCACAGAGTAGCACTAAACATTTTTGTTCATGTATCTACTGAGGTAAGATATACATAACATTAAATTTACCCTCTTAACCATTTTTAAGTATACAATGCAGTGGTATTAAGGATGTTCACATTGTTGTGCTCCATCCTCACCATCCATCTCCAGAACTTTTCTTCGTTTTTCAAAACTGAAGCTATTCCCATTTAGCAATGACTCCCCCTCTCCTCTCTCTCCCAGCCCCTGGCACCCATCACTGTACTTTCTGTGTCTATGAATTTGATCACTCTAGGTCCCTCATATATGTGAAATCATATAGTATTTGTCCTTTTGTGATCAGCTAATTTCACTTAACATGATGCCCTCAAGGTGCATCCATGTTGTAGCAGGTATCAGAATGTTCTTCTTCTTCTTTTTTAAATTTATTTAGTCGTGAGAGACACACAGAGAGAGAAAGGCAGAGACACAGGGAGAGGGAGAAGCAGGCTCCATGCAGGGAGCCCGACGTGGGACTCGATCCCGGGACTCCAGGATCACGCCCTGGGCTGAAGGCAGGTGCTAAACTGCTGAGCCACCCAGGGATCCCCGAATGTTCTTCTTTTTAAGGCTGAATAATATTCCATCGTATGTGTCTACAGCATTTTGTTTATCATCTGTTGATGGATGCTTGAGTGGCTTCCACCTTTTGGCTATTTTGGATAATGCTTTGATGGATATGGGTGTCCAAATATGTCTTTAAGACCCTGGTTTCAATTTTTTCACATATATACCCAGGAGTGGAATTGCTGGATCATATGCTAACTTTATAGTTAAATTTCATATTCATTCATTCATTCATTCATTCATTCATTCGCTCATTCATTCATTCAAATAAGCGAGGGGGGAGGGGCAGAGGGAGAGGGAAAATCTTTTTTTTTTTTTTTAAGATTTTGTTTATTTATTTTAGAGAGAGAGAGCGTGTGAGAAGGGGAAGGGGTAAAGGGGAGGGAGAAAATCCCAAGTAGGCTCTGTGCATTGAGTGCATAGTCTGCTTAATGGACTGAGCCACCCAGGTACCCCTATATTTAATTTTTAAAGGAACTGCTACACTGTTTTCCATGGCAGGTATACCATTTTACATTTCTACTAACAGCATACAAGGGTTCCAATTTCTCTACATCCTTACCCACACTTGTTATTTATTTTTGATAGCAGCCATCCTAATGGGTGTAAGGACAAACAATTTTGAACGAGTGAATGAAAATCTGTCTCCTGCTTCCTCTCGCCCCCATTTTCACCCCTCTCCCCTTAGGCCTCATTTTCTCTCCTACCTTGTTCGTGCTTATCTCCAGGGTCTTCCCCACTGGCCTGGAACATGCCCCCATGCTTTAGGATGCAGCTAAGACATCCTCCCCCTGCCCCCACCCCCAGGTCCTATGCCCCTCTGCCTCAGACTTCTCACTGCTTTTCACCTTGCACTCTGCTGGGTCTACAGTGCCTGTGTTGTTTGTTGAGGGCTGCATCCTGCCCCTTTCTCTGGAGGGTTGGGGTGCTGCCTGAGGAGTGTCATGCCCTCTGAGGGGCAAGTGCTATCCTGCTTCTTCTCCTGGGTGTCCCCATGGGGGCAACTTATGGGCATGGCTGACTCACCTGAGGAAGCTCAGGGTGGTGGCTGCAGTTGTGGCTCAGGTGGTGGCTGTTTCAGTGCAGAGGAAAGTCAGATGAATATGGCCACGTTGGGACAGGGGCTCCCTGGCCTGGAGCTTGGAGGATGATGAGACCTGGAGGAGGGAAAAGTGGTATTGAGAGTTGATCTTGTAAGCAGTGCCTCTGAGCTTCTGCACTGCCCCCGCTGGAGCTCGTTTCTCAGGCTTCTCCTGGAAATCTTCTCTGACTCCTCTCCCTGTCTCCATTAGGTGTTTGTCCCAACTTCTCCCACATTCAGCATCATAGCTCTTATCACATCCCTGTCATACCTTCTCTCTCTCTCTCTCTCTTTTTCTTTTTTTACCTTCTCTCTTTGATCCATTGCTGTGTTCTCCCCAGGGGGAGAACTGCAATGCCAGTCAGGGCTGCATCTCGGGGGAAACAAAACATTTAAATCTTTGAAGACATCTGATGGGGAGCCTAGGACCCATGAGAGAGCAGAGCAGACATGATGGCAATTACTATTTTATAGGTGAGGAAATAGATCTTCCCCAGGATCACTGAGAGCTACACCCTGTCCTGTGCTCTGGGTCCTCTCTAGGGGAGCAGTCCTCATGGGCAGAGGTTGGACTTGTCTGGCTTGAGGTGCACTATGGGGTGGGGGTGGAGGCTGGCATTGCAGGGAAGCAGGGGAGAGGAAGCAAAGGAAGGTGTTAAGCCCAAGCTGGGGGAGGGAGTGGATCTTGAGTACTTCTTGGCCTTGCTGCTCTTTTTGCCTCCTCCTCCTGCACAGCAGACCCTGGGTGTTCCAGGCTGACCTGGAATCTACATTGGGAGCCTGCTCTAGAGCGGTGGTCCTCAGCTTTGGCATATGTGAGCATCATATAGGGCTTTTAAAATGCCCATTCCCACCCCAAAGAGTCTGATTTAAGTGACCCAGTATGAGAGTGGGTATTGGTCATTTGTAAAAATCTCCTGGGAGCCTAATGCACTGGTTGGGAAAGAGTTCCTGTCTCCTGGGCTTGTAGGTTGTAGGGCCTGGGCCAGCCTCTCTTTTACTCTAGCACAGCCCTGCATTTCAGAAAAAAGGGAGCTGGGATCCTGAGTAGAATGGGGAAGTCTGCCTGGAGCGTTTCTACCTTAGGGCTCTCTAGGGAGGCAGAATTGTTGGCTGGATTGGTGACCTATGCTGTATAACAAGTGATCTCCAAATATAGTAGCTTAAAGAGGCTACTTATTGTCCTTTTGGTTTCTGTGGGTCAGGCATTTGGGAGCAGTTTAGGGGGGTGCTCCTGGTTCGAGGCCTCTCAGGAGGTTGAGTCAAGATGTCAGCTGGGGCTGCACTCATCTGAAGGCTTGACTGGGGCTGGAGGATCTGCTTCCTGGTGGTTCACTCACAGCTTGGCAAGGTGGTTTGGCTGTTGGTAGGACTCAGTGTCTTGCCTCACGGGCCTCTTGATAGGATCTCTGGAGTGTCCTCACAAGGTGGTGACTGGCTTCTCCTCAGGTAGGCAGTCCAAGAGAGCAAGGTAGAAGCCACAGTATATTTTTTGACTCAGTTTCAGAAGTCATGCTCTGTCACCTCTGTGATATCCTATTACCCAGGTCAGTGTGGGAGGGGACCACATTAGGGCACAAGTACTAGGAAGCAAAGTCATTGAGGGCCATCTTGGTGGTGACCACATGGATTGTCCTTTTGTTTCACTTTCAGCCTTATAGCCTTTGCCTGGGAGGTCCAAGCACCCCCAGTAAGTGGGGTGGCCCTTCTCTCCTAATGCTCTGTTCCTCCTGTCACCAGACTGTGGGGTGGAGTGGCTCTCTGAGGCCTGGAGGTCTTGCTCTGGAGTCATCTTTTAGGAAGGTCTGAGACTTTTCTACTGGCTCAACTTCCCCTTTCCCCACCACATTTGGTCTCCTGGCCAAATCCCCAACCAATGATCCTGACTAGCATGCACTTGGGCCTGGAGGAAAACAAATATAAGAACTATTGTTGCTACATGCCTGGCTCTGGGCTAAGTCGTTTGCATTGTCACACTCAACCCTGTGAGGCAGGCACTCTATCCCCATTGTACTGATGAAGATACTTAGGCTTGGGTCACTCATCTAATTAGTGGTAAAGATTCAAACCATTGGTATTAAAAAACAAGTGATCTGATCCCAGGGAGGGCCTGTATGAAAATCGTAGTGCTATAGCATGTCTTCAAAGGAGGAGACTATTTGTCAAGCTAGGTCATCAAGTGAATCATAAGGAAGTATATTTTTGTGATTGTGTGTGTGTGAGAGTCAGAGAGAGTAGAAGAGGGAGGGATGTAAGTATCTCTTCCTGGGGTTCCCCAAGGGCCACAGTGACTTGGATGCCTCAAAATCGGGCTAGTAACTTTGTCTTGAGGCTAATTTTCTCTCAAGTTCACCCCGAGGAGATCTTCCTCTCAGAGGAGTGAGTCACTGTGAGAACCATCTCCCTTTAGCTCTCTTCTGCCCACAGCCTGGTCTTCTGTCACCAAGAGCAGTCTCAACACCAGTATGGTCACTAGGACAGTGATCAGTTCTGTGGTCTCCTGCACTGGTGTGGTTGATGACTTCCTGGAGGAGGATTCGGAGTTTGGGCATGAGGTCCTGATCAGAGGGAGGAAATCCAGGCCACAAGATCTTATCCTAAGGGCTACTGAAGGGAGCCACGGTGAGACCTAAAGGACTTTGCTGGGGGACACTGGAGGCTGGCTAATAGGGTCTGGGGTCAGGTCTGGCCTCACTCAGGGCAGGAGTGATTGTTGCTATTTTATTATTCCCATTTTCCAGATAGGAAAACTGAGGCTCAAGGGCTAATGGATTCCGCCAAGACCATACTGGTTGGGGCAGAGGCTGCTCTCTGGGAAATTTCATCTTCTCCAGCAGCATCTAGGAGTGGCAGTCATCATCTCAGACCCCTGACCCCTCTTTAGGCTGAGGGAGCATGGGGTTTGCTTGCATCTGGAAGTTTTGGGATCTGAGGGGAAGAACGTGGGCCCTACTTGCAGAGAGATGGCTGCCTACCTGGCCAGAGAGGATGTCTGCATGCAGTCATGCACAAACATGGGAACCCAGGGCGTGGGGTATGAGAAGTGAGGGTTGGAGATGGAAGCAGAGTTTGGAGCTGGTGGGCTGGCCCAGATTTGGAGAGGTTCATAGCTGATTGTTTAGAAGCAGTCATGACCAGCCCTTATCTGGTTGTAAACCACTCACTTACTTTTGCTTGGGGTAGGCTATCAAGGGTGGAGTGTGGAGCAAAGCTAAAGGAGTGTGGCTATGGGGGCGAGAATATAGTCCTGAGCTCTGCCTTGGCCCATCTCTGCCTCTGTTTCTCTCTGGCTACACAGTCATTGAGGCTGCCAGTTGAGCTTTTTGCGCATCAGAGTTCTAGCCTTTCTCTGGCTTCTTTCCAGGCCTGCTTCCCTTCCTCCACCCCCAGCTAGGCTTCTAACATGGGCTGGGTCATCTCCATGGTCTGTCTCTGTAGGTGGCTATAAGCTGGGGTCCTGGAATAATCCTCCTGGGTCTATCCTGCCTTGCACAGCATCCAGGGAAGTAGAGGCCAGGCCCCAGTGCTTACCTCTTCAGGAATGCCTCCCCCTCCTGCCTACTATTGCCTGTGTACCATTGCTGTGCCATTGGCTCTGTCTCCCTATATGCCAGGTCTAGGGCACTCTCTCTCCATGCATGTAGGCTTCCTGCTCTGAAAAGGCTTACAAAGACTTTCAAAGTTGTGCTTTCAGGGACTTTACACATCTGGTTGTGAGGAAGAGATATGGGTAACAAAGACATTGTGTTGAGAGAGAAGTCTAAGTGCCAGGAAGGAAGATGGGGCCCCCAGAGCACTTTCCCCACATTAGCCTGTGAAAGCCAGGGAACACTGCTGGTGGGTGGGCTCTGTGGAATGAGGCTCCCACGCCTTGTCCCTTTTATGGGCTTGGGGTCAGCTGATGACCATTGTCTCTGATGCCCGACCCTCCAGAATTGGGTAGGATGTAGGCTGACTCAGAGTTGGGGGTCAGTGAAACACAGGCTGTGGTGTACTCTGATTGAGTCAGGGTCAAGGTTTTCATCTGATACTAGGGTTGGAGCCAAGGCTGAGGCCTGGATCTGAGCTCAGATGCTGACTGGGGTTCTTCTATAAGTGAGATGGAGCCCTGGGCCCCAGGAGAAGCCCCCGGGCCTCCCGTCTCTGTCCTGGTCTCTTCAGGGGTCTTCTCCCTCTCTGCTCTCTCAGAGGTGGCCCTGGCAGGACCACACCTTCTGGCTACACTATCTCATTTAATCCTCCCAGCTGTCCTACCATATAGTGGTACCAATGCCCATTTTACAGATGGGAAAGCTGGAAGACTAAAGGAGGCAGTTAAGCATCAGATGGGGGCTTAAACCAATGTGTCCAGGAGGTGGGATACAGATGCTGTGTCCTTGGGGTGAGTTCAAGGGTATTGGCCAGGTAGGACCCAGAGAAGGGAAGACACTAGTCTAGGGTTACCTGGTAAGAGAAAGACTGAACTGGGGCCTGAACCCAGGTGTCTGGGCTCCCAGGCTGCCCCTGCCCTGACCCCATGCTTACCCCCTCTCACTGCCCACCCTCATGCCCCTGAGGTTGGCCAGGCCTGGCCTGACAGCCCTGCCTCTTTCACTTCCTGGCTGCCTGGTCTGGGTGAGGAGGCTTGGGGAGGGTCTGGCTGGGAGGGGTTTGGGCCCAGCCCCTCCCTGGGGTTGGGGGTAGGAGGGGCCTCGAGTGCAGACACAGAGCCCCTTTGTCTGGGTCGCTGTGCAAAGCAGCTGGTCTGGGATTTCTGGGCGTTTTGTACATTTGAAGAATAATTGCATTGTCTGGGGGGCCCAGGAGAATCCAAATCCCTCCCAGACCTGCCAGGCAGTCCAAAGAGATTCCCCTGGACCAGCTCCCTGCCTCCCTCCAGCTTCCTTCCCCTCCCTCTCTTCTGTTAGAAGCCTGAAGCAGAGAGGGGTCCCTCCAGGGAAACTGAGGTAGGGCTGCTGTCCTTGAGCACTAGGAGTATCTGTTCAGAGGAGAGACTTGTAAGTCCCCAAGATTGGTTAGGGAAGGGTCCAGGTGGCGCCCAGAGGCCTGCATGAGCAAACATGGGGTTTATAGGAAGGGAGAAGACAACTGGTTAGAAGTGGTGGGCCTATTTTGGAGTGCTTCAGCTGGTGGAGTCTAGACCCTTAACGGTGAGGTGAGGTGGGCCAGGTGGGCTAACTGCCTTGGCCATACTGTTCTCCTCTGGGAAACGGGTCATTCATCATGAGGTGACCTTGAGAAACGACAGTGAGGCAGACACATTTGGGAGTAGCCTATGTTCAGAGGGGAGCCAAGGATGGGTAAGGTTTTTTGTTTTGTTTGTTTCTTGTGAGGGGAGACCCTGGAGGGGCATGAGGCACCTGGGAGGCTAGCCCTTTGTGGCAGTGGTTTTGTTGTAGTGGCCATCATCAGGGAGGGAAGTGACCTGCCGATTGCTAGGTGAGCTGAAGTGGACTCCAATCCTGAGGAGGGAGGGCGCCCCGCACTGAGCTAGGTAACTGGCCCTCCATTAGGTTCACTCCCACGGCTTGGGGAGGGGTCACCAGTGTAGCCTGGGACCATACCCTGCTCAGTGACGGGGGGCTGCAGCCTCATTACTGAATCATAGCACAGGATTTCCTGAGGTGAGATGATCATGCTTTGGGAACAGAGAAGTGTGATAGGTGTGGGAGGGTGAGTGTATGGGAGAGTGAGCACAGTGCCCAACTAGTACAAGGAACTCACATTTCCAAGGTGTCTGTTGCTTCAAGAAACATCAGAAGAGCAGGGCTTGCTGGTGGGTTCAACAACATACAGCTGTGCAGGCAGGTAGCTGCCCTGCCCCAGCGCCCTGCACAAGGGGGTGCATGTTAAGAGAAGTCAGAGCCAGCTTCTCTGACATGTGTGAGGGAGGGATGTTTCCTATAGGCCTTCAGGTGGGCAGCACTGGGGATCTTCAGACTTCAGTGAAGTTGGAGTATCTATGTTTGGTGTCATCTGAGTGAGAACTGAAGCCAGAAGGGCAACTGGGTTCAGAGGGTAAAGGGCTGACATCCTGAGGCCTTCCCCATGCTGGTACATGGTTTAGTGCTCAGTGAATTGCTGGGTTATGTTCCTGGTCAGTGAGGGGCCTGGGTGTGACTTGGGGCAGGCCTAGCAATTCTCTAGGGGTATAGTTCAGATGGAGGCAAGCGAGTGTGTGGGGAAATTGAGGGTAGAGGTGACAGTGAGTCTGGCTGTGGGGTTGACATGGTTTGACCTGATGGAAGAGGGTTGGTCTTCCCCTAAGGATGCATTCAACTTTGAGCCTTGGGACTGGTTGGTGGTCCAGCGTTTTTGTTTGTTTGTTTGTTTGTTTTTAAGATTTTATTTATTTATTTATTCATGAGAGAGAGAGAGAGAGGAGAGAGAGAGAGAGGCAGAGACACAGGCAGAGGGAGAAGCAGGCTCCCCACAGGGAGCCCGACTGGGCTGAAGGCGGCGCTAAACCGCCGAGCGACCAGGGCTGCCATGGTCCAGCGGTTTTAACCATGATGGGGAAGCACAAGGAGATAGATAGTGCCCCCAGCTCAGTTCTGGGCATTTCCAAGAGGGGCTCAGGAGGAGGCCAGGACTAAAGTGTGTCTCTGGTATTTGGCAATTAGGAGGCATTTCTTGGAGGGTAAAATTGAGGGTGATGCAATGAAACTGGTAAGCGTGTTGAGAGAAAGTGTGTGTGGGGGGATGGCAGTGGACACAAGCTTGGCTGCTAATGCCCCTCCTGTGGCCTGGCCTCCTAGTATTCATCTTTATTTCTTGGGTGACTCTGCCACAGGGACAGCGCCTTTCTTCCCTCTTTTCATCTCTTTGCCTGCTGCCTTCTTTCCAGATTGGCTTCTTGGGCAGGTTCAGTCAGGGCAGTGTTGGCTTTGGGCAGCAGGGGGAGGTGGTGGCTCGCAGGCCTGAGCAGAGGTCAGGAGGGAGGCAGTAGGGCATTCTGAATGAGGGTGGGATGGTCATGCCATGGCTGGCCTGATTTCTTGAAGCTACTAGGCTTGGGCTGCTTGAGGACATGGGAGCTTCAGGCTCCCACTCTCATTTTGCCATGGAAGCAGGAGCAAGAAGACAAGTGTCTATTGCCCTGCACCTCCCTCCTCTCCCACCCCTCCTCCTCCTCCCTGCCTGGCTGAGCCAGCACTTTTTTCTTCTCTCCTTTATCTGCTCGAAAAGTACAGGGTGTTCTGTTTCTCCTGTGCATACAGATCAAGGAGCGGATGTTATTTATTTATTTATTTCCCAAAGGCAAGAGAAGGACGGGCAGGCATGAAGGAGCATTAAGTGAGTCTTCTTCCTCCATAAGCCACTTTTTCATAAAATTAAAACAAATGAACAAACAAAACAATAACAACAACAAAAAAACCTGATAGAAAAAGATGCCACAAACCAACAGAAAACAAGTTGCTTCTCACCCCCTCCTCTACACTCTGGCTGGAGATAACAGAGCACTGGAAGGTCCAGTTCAGGGGTTAGCTGAGGGCCTGGCACACAGTAGGTGTTCCTGCACATGATTTTTCTCTGCCTCTTTCAGTTTGGACACAAGGATGTGTTGGCTCCATGGGTTGATGTGGGGGCCCCTGGGATAGACTCCTCATCCCTCTGCCCTCTGTGGGCTGTGCATAGGGCTTTTCAGGCTCCTTGGCAGTCCCATCTGGGACAAGGCCTTGGAGGGAACTGGGCTGTGGGATTCCTTGTGAAAATCAGAGGTGCAGGTGACCCACCTGGCCCTTGCTTCCCTACTTCTACCGTGTGCCCCGTGTTCAAGTTTAAGTCTCTGTCTGGTAACATTGGGAGCTCAGGGTCTTCCTGTGTTCATCTGAAAGGCAAAGTACCCACCTGCCACATCCCACTGTGCATTTCTGAACCCCAACCCAAAGGCACCCTGCTTATAATTTACAGATGCCTTTCACACTTGAGGCTTTGGCAAATATTGCCAATCTTGTGACAAACGTCCACGTAGGGACTTATTTGACTATCACAACAAGGTAGTGAGGACAAGCCGGCCACTTTTGAGTTTAGCCAGGAAGCTCAAGTAGCCTGCTGGGAAGGTGCTGCATCCCATCTGTTCCTTCCCCTATTCAGCTTCCAGATGAACTAGACCCGGGGTTTTCAGAAGCAGCGGCCCACAGAGACTGGAGGTTCTATGAAGTGACTTCTGAAGGGAGTGGGGACCCCCCTCCCCGCCGCTCTGGACCCCACGGGAGTTTTTCAAGAAGTGTGGGGGGGTACCAGGTGTGAGACCCCTGCGGCAGTCCCCTTTTGTGGTACAAGCGAGGCGGTTTTGGAGGGTGGTCCCGGGGCAGGGGGTGCAGATGGAGCCCGGAGAGCAGCACGCAGTGTCCCGGTCCTGGCTTGAGGTGCGGGGGGGGGGGGGGGGGGGGCGGGGGGCTCCAGTGGTGGTCGCATCGCGGGGAGCGGGGAGCGGGGCAGCCGGGCAGGTGGCGGCAGCAGCAGCTCTGAGCGCCGGTGCGTGTTTACCAACCTGACGCCGGCCGCGTCGCCCCAACACCCCCCCTCCCCCCGCAGGCGCGCTGGCCCCGGGGCGGGCAGCCACACCCTCTCCTCTAAATTTAGTCCCCGGAAGGAGAACCTGGGCCCGCGGGTGGGAGGGCAGGACGCGAGCCGCAGCCCGGGCTCCCAGAACCCCACAGCGCCCACTGGAGGGGGCGGGGAGGGACCGAGGGAGGAGGGAGGGGACCGCAGGGGCGACTGCCGACCGGCTCCCCTGGAAGGAGGGTGGGGAACCCCGGCCCCGGAGACCCGGCCTCGGAGGGCCCCGCCGCGGGCGCCACCTCCCGGCCGCCTGGGGAAGCGCTGGGCGCCCGCGGCCGGCCTCGGTCTGCGGGTTTGCAGGTTGTTCGCGGGCGGGAGGCGGGGACGTGGCGTCCTAGCCCCGGTGCCGGTGCCCGAGCGCGTCGGCAGGCGGCCGAGCAGCTGCGCAGCCTCCTCGGCCTACTTAGAAAAAAACCCCTTTGCTAAACCTATGCGAAAGAGATGTTGGAGGGTGCGGTGCAAGGTGGGACGGGAGCTCTAGGGGTCAGACCAGGAGGCGTGAGAAGGAAGTCCGTGGGGGAGCTTCTTTGCTTTCTACCCCCCGCCCCCGTTTTGGGCCAGAAATGGGATTTCCGAATAGTGATCGAGGTATACACATACATATAACAAATGGCACAAATCCTGAACGTCCCAGTCAGTGGATGTTTAAATGTACACTGTGTGGCCACCAGTCAGATCGAGATGCATATTCCTTCCACCCCAGAAAGTTTCCTCTTGACATTATTCTCTTTTAAAGATTCATTCATTCATTCATTCATTCATTCATGAGACACACAGAGAGAGGCAGAGACATAGGCAGAGGGAAAAGTAGGTGCCCTAAGGAGAGCCCAATTAGGGGATCCATCCTAGGACCCTGGAATTAGGCTCTAAGCCAAAGACAGATGCTCAACCACTGAGCCACCCAGGCGTCCCACCTCCTGACTCTTTCCAGTCATTCCCTTTTCAGTGGTTCCCTTCCTCCCAATCTCTCTTCTGTCCTCACCTTTTCATGAGCTTCACCTAAGTGGAGTCATACAATATGTACTCTTTTGTCTCTGGCTTCTTTTGTTCAATGTAATGGCCAAGGGTATCCATGATTTGATGCTTTTTTTTGCTGAAGAATATTCCCTTGAATGAAAATGCTACACATAACACAATTTATTTGTCCATTTTTCTGTCTGTGGCTGGACCTTTTGGGCTGCTTCTGGGTTTTTTTTTTTTTTTTTTTTTGCTTTTATAAATAAAGCTGCTATGAACATTCTTTAGCATGTCAATTTGATGGACTCTGCCCTGCTTCTTTTGGGTTTATTCTTGGGGATGTGACTGCTATGTCATTGGAAGGGTTATGCTGAGCTTTATTAGGTATGAGAGACAGTTTTTTTTTTTTAAAGATGTATTTATTTATGATAGACATAGAGAGAGAGAGAGGCAGAGACACAGGAGGAGGGAGAAGCAGGCTCCATTCAGGGAGACCGACGTGGGACTCAGTCCTGGGACCCCAGGATCGCGTCCTGGGCCAAAGGCAGGCGCTAAACTGCTGAGCCACCCAGGGATCCCTGAGAGACAGTTTTTTATGCCCCCTGTCCACTCCACCGCCCAGCAGCCACCTTCCGCCCACCCTTCTTCCTCTATTGTTAGGTCCTAAATGCTGTTAGAGTCTGGAGCTTCTGCCACTGAAACCTCAGCAAAGACCATTGGAATCAAAGTTGCTTGGGGCAGAGGGGGAATAGGGACAGGATCAGAGCTGAGTGGCTCCTTGGGATGGCCCACAGACACCTTCAAACCCTTGTGGTCACTCTGGGAATAGAAGGGTAGCCTCTCCCAGCACTGGGGTAACTCAGGGACCCCCCTTGGCCTCCCAGCCATCAGCTTTCTAGCCTGGCGTCTCTGGACAAGCTGGCTAGTGTAACTGTCAATTTGATGTCTGGCCTCTGGTGCCATGGGTCCTCACAGTCCACCGTTTCCTGGGCTCCTTGCTGCTTTGCGGTGACTGAGGGGCTGGGTGGCTGGAGAAAACAACCAGAGACCTACCCGGAATAGCAGAGGCTTGTCCGATACCAGCCTCGTGGCACTCTCTCGGGGGGGGGGGGAGGGCTTTGTCCTGCCCACCAAATTGCCACTTCTTTCAGGCTGTGAAAGACAACAGAAAGGAGAGGAGAGAAGGAGGAGGAGAGAAGGAGGTAAAGGAGAGTGCCAGGGAAGAACCACGCAAGGGAGGGAAAGTAGAGGCTCCAGTGCTGTGTATGCAAGAGTCCTGAGGTCTGTGGGAGCATCCTGGGGTCCATGTGAGCATCCTAAGGTCTGTGTGAGGATCTGGGGTTGGTGTGACCTGGACCACAGTAGCTGTATTTGGGCAGGCTGGTTCAGGGTCAGTGGTGTCAACAGTTTCTCCTGACTTTGGCCTTTTTGGTCATTCCTAACTGGCTCTTGTCACAAGTGTGAGGAAGAGGCAGTGCCTAGCAGGCTTGGGATGGGATTGATGGATTTCAGGGGCTTAGAGTGGGCTTCCAGCAGTCCTGCTTGCTCGTGGGGGCTCACAGTGTATCTTCCCTACCTCTTTTCTTCCCTCTGTTCTCCTCCCTGCCATGTTCTTGGGACATGGCTCCTCTGGTCCAGGTCTCAGGAGGAACAGGAGGGCTCGAGTTCTCCCCCTTTGAGGACAGAGCTCACGAGTGTTCCTTAGGGCAGGTGGGCAGTGAAGGCAGAGCAGGTAAGCTGTGATACCCCTGCCCCCTGCAGGTTCCTAGGAGGCCAGTGCGGACGGTATGCAAAGTTGTGAATCCAGTGGCGACAGTGCGGATGACCCTCTCAGTTGTGGCCTACGGAGAAGGGGACAGCCTCGTGTGGTGGTGATTGGTGCTGGCTTGGCTGGCCTGGCTGCAGCCAAAGCACTTCTGGAGCAGGGCTTCACGGATGTCACTGTGCTTGAGGCTTCCAGCTGCATCGGAGGCCGTGTGCAGAGTGTGAAACTTGGTAAGTGCCTCCACTCCCTGACTCCTAAGCCAAGGTCATCTTTTATCCTTCAGTGCTTCAACCCTGCCTGAAATCTCATTATTTTGGTTTTCCCCCTGCATTAAATGTTCCATCATACATGCTGGCTGGGCATTACCAGAAGCTTCCGTTGCCCTTTGAGCAGCCCTCTGAGGTGGGCGGGATGGGGCTCTGGCCTTTGTTTTTAGAACATGACCTAAGATCACAGTGTTTAGGAAGGAGAGGACCCAGACCAAACTGTCTTATCAGTGGGTGGACCAGTTTGTACTTCACAAGAAGAGGAATTCTGTACGTTTTTATTAGTCATTAACTCTTTTTTTTTTTTTTTTTTTTTTTATGATAGTCACAGAGAGAGAGAGAGAGGCAGAGACACAGGCGGAGGAAGAAGCAGGCTCCATGCACCGGGAGCCCGATGTGGGATTCGATCCGGGGTCTCCAGGATCGCGCCCTGGGCCAAAGGCAGGCGCCAAACCGCTGCGCCACCCAGGGATCCCCAGTCATTAACTCTTGAGTGTGAATTAGTATATCGTGACTGAGAGCTAGTCCTAGGACAATTAGGGGCTCAGGGCAATAGAGGTGGTTGGGATTTGTGGGTGATGGGCAGATCTTAGGCTTGTCTGGGAAGAGGTTCTGTCTAGGTTGCAGGTAATGAAGACTCTGCATTTCACCAGGGATAGATTTCACCAGGGGTCCTAAAGGGTGGGGAACTTGCCTGAAATGTAGCTGGAGGTCAGCGTCTCCCAGCCAGGGGATCTGACCACTGAGAGTCTGAGTGGGTAGGGACCATGCATGATGGCCTAAAGCACATGCTATGTTGACCCTCCAGGAGATTTTGTATCAGTGTCTATTCCCACATGGGGCAGCAAGGCCATGCTGACATTATGTGCCCACATTTGATGGATGTGGAAACTGACTTTGGGACATAGGTGGTCAGGCTTAGAATGAGCAGACGCTGAGGACACATATGGGGCCCTTTTTTCTTTCAGAAACTTTGATACATTGCGAGTCTTCTAGAGCATTTCCTGGAAGGCGTATATGAGGTTGCGTCTGTCTTCTGCTGGCACACACAGGAGTGTGTGTTGGCAGTGAGGATGAAAGTGCTGTCCAAGGCACTCATAAACCTGGGGACAGCCAGGAGGGAAGCCCTGGGATTCTTTGCTCGACATCTGATTGGCTGGCTGGGAGCCTTAGGGAAGGGGCAGCTCCAGTTGTGGTTCTTGAGTCTTGATAAGACATTCAGTGTGTGACATAGAAGCAGAAGATAAGAGGACTCATGTCCCAGTCTTGGTGGTCACTGATAGCTGAGACTTACCGTGCATGGTACAGGCAGTGAGGTGGAAGTGCAGAGCTACAGGACACTGAGGGGGATGCACCATGTATTGGTGGCAGAAGCCTTCCTGAGTTGGGGGAGCTTGGTGATCGGGGGAGTTGGGTGAGCAGAAGAAGGAAGGGGCAGTATGTGTAGAGTGATATATGTGAAGAAGATTGAGGCAGACCCCGCCAGGAGCCGGGAGAGCATACCCAGGGAAGGACGAATTTGCATGTGTTGTGTGTAGTCATGCAGGGCTGAAAGCCCAGGCTGCAGCTGGACCTGCTGCGGTGTGAGATGGTAGCTGTCAATCTCAGGGGTGTTGAGCAGGTGTCGAGGGCCAGAGGCTCCGGGAATGCTGTGGGGTAGATGAAGAGATGGCGCTGGTGCCCTTCAATTCAGGGGTGTCAAGGATCACAGCACAGAGGGGCAGATAGAAGAGGTCTTTAGATTGGGGCCTGCTCACCCTGCGTCCTCACAGAGCCTCACAAATAGCGGTGGGATGCTGACCTTGCTGCTGACCTCAAGCTGCTCACCTCATTCCTGCTTGTGCCACGTGTGGAGCCAGGAAGGGTGCCCCAGGCTTGGATGTTCCTACCCAGTGACTGTGTAATTTGGAGCTCCCTGGCATGCCCTGGGGAGGACCCATGCTCCTCACCAAGTGCTGGTCCCCTTCTTCTCTTGGGAGCTCAAAATCAGGCAAGATACCTTGGGGAACCCCAAGCCTGGAGATAGGGCACTGGGTTTTTCGTTTTCTTGTGCCTTCAGTCTGCCCACTTTTCCTGGACAAAGAGACATACACATTCCTGCCTCTTCCTTCATAGACACTGGGAAATTCTGTCTCACTGGCTGTGGCATGAGGTTGATTGCCTTTTCTCTTGTGTGTGTTTGGCACATAGCATATACAGGGCTATTTTTAGTAACTGGTAGTTTAATTAGACACAACCCAGGAGAGGGAAGGTACACACAAAAAGGAATGTCCAGTTCCTGTGGTGAGGGGTGATACTGTTGTCTGTTATGGTGTATCAGATAGCTATTGCTGCATAACAAATCACCCCCAATTGTAGCAACTTAAAACAGCATCATGTTATTTGCTTAAATTCTGTGGGTCAAGAATTTGGGCTGGACTCATCTAGGTGGTTCTTTTGTTGTTCTTGCCTGGGATCTCCCATTCAGCTGCAGTCATCTGGTGGCTTGATTGGGATTGGTTTGTCTAAGACAGCCTTGCCCATTTGTCTGCTGGTTGGCACTGGCATTTGGCTGAGCCACACATCTCCAGCAGGATAAGCCTCTCCAGCATGGTCACATTCTAAGACAGGGAATGTGGAAGCCATGATATCTCTTGAGGCCTTGGCTCTGAAGTCACAGACATCACTGCATTCTATTAATCAAAGCAAGTCACAAGTCCAGCTCAGATTCAAGGGGATGGGGAAATAGACCCCACCTCTTGATGGGAGGACTAGCAAGGTCACGTTGCAAAGGGCCATGTGTACACAGATAGGAGGAATTATTATGATCATCTTGGCAAAAAAGTTAACTGCACATGATTTCTTGAATCAGTCCTCCAAAACAAAACAAAATGCAAAAAATATGTTCCTCTCTTCTCCTTTCATTGTTTCAGCTTCCTTGAGAGCTAGGCAAGGAAGGAGACAGTGTGCCACAGTCCCTGTAGCATCAGAAGAGGAAACTGAGGTCCAGAGTTAGCATGCCTCAAAGCATCTGGTACTTTCGCTGTGGATGGGGTGGTAGAACCAGCCCCAGCCCTAGTCCAGTCTCAGCTTGGGTCCAGGAGTTGCCCCCTACCCTAGTCAGACTTCCAGGGTTCTGTCATGTTCTTCTGCCTTAGGATGAGAGAGATTAATCTCTGGAAGTCTATTTTAGACTGCCTGGGGAGTCCTTGGGGAGAAGTATTCCAAACTAGAATGTTAACTGTCTCTTCTCTGCCCCAGACTGAGTTGGGAGGGGGGCCACTTTCTGTCTGTGACGGGGCTTAGAGTCTGGGGCCCTTGGAGATGTTGAGGAATTGGAGTAAGGTCAGATGAGGACCTTGAGCCAGAGGCCCTCCTCCTGGGTCTCCTTACTGGGTATTTCAGGTAACTTCACTCCCCTTACTGGGACCACTGTATCCTCAGGTGCCCACAGAATATCTCCTGAGTCACCAATGAGGAAGGAGGGTCCAGTGTCTGGTGCTGTGTTAGACAAAGACAGGATGGACAAAGAGAGCCTTCTAACTAGTCCAGTGAAGTAACTGGGGCAATCGCAAAGTTATTCAGGGTGGCAGTTATCTCAGCCGTGAAGCAGAACCCATATTGTGCTACATGTAGTTTCCACTGGGAACGTTTCCCTGAAGACTTTGATTGGTTGCCAGACAAGGACCTGACTCCCTTCCTGCCCTATTGTGGGGGTGAAAGGATCCTCTTGGAGGAAGAAGGGTGAGGTAGTGTTCTGGCCCTCTCTGAAGGAGTCCCTGCCCCTCTAAGGGCCTATTGTTGTCACCATCAGGACACGCCACCTTTGAGTTGGGAGCCACCTGGATCCATGGCTCCCATGGGAATCCCATCTATCATCTAGCAGAAGCCAATGGCCTCCTGGAAGAGACAACTGATGGGGAGCGCAGCGTGGGCCGCATCAGCCTCTACTCCAAGAATGGCGTGGCCTGCTACCTCACCAACCGTGGCCGCAGGATCCCCAAGGACGTGGTTGAGGAATTCAGCGATTTATACAACGAGGTGAGGTGTTAGCAAGGCAGCCGGGCACATGAGTTGTGTGAGGCAGGGAGCACATTGGCAGAATGGGGGGAGTTGTGTGACCTGTGGTGGTCTTCTGTGATTCTGGCCATGTTTTTGCATACTCTGTGGGTCCTGTATTTGGAAAATCAGGACAATTTGAGGACAGAATGGAGATTATGAGTGGAGAAGTAGTAGGTAAGAGACCATTGATATAGATGATTAAATATTTCTTTAGAAAGGCCTTAAACATCTTTTATTAGAGGGGGCCTGGGTGGTTCAGTTGGTTGAGCATCTGACTCTTGATTTCAGCTCAGATCATGATCTTGAGATCCTGGGATCGGCTGCATTGGGCTCTGCATTCTGTGGGAGACTGCTTAAAGATTTCTCTCCTTCTCCCTCTGCCCCTCCCCTTGCTCTCTCAAATAAATAAATAAATCTTAAAAAATATTTTGTTAGATTTATTACTAGGTGCTTCAATGGTGATTATTGTTATTGCTTTTGGATACTCTTGTAAGTGGTGATTTTTTTTAATTTTATTTTCTAATTTTTCCAGCATATAGAACTATAACTGATTATTATATATTAATTTTAGCTACCCTGATAAAGTATTATTTTTATGCTAATATTATGTCAACATATTAGTTTATATTCTAATATTATTTTAGAATTTTGTGTATATAATACTATACAAAAAATGATAATTTTGTTTGTTTCTTTCTAATCCTCAGGCCTGCATTGTGCAGTAGAACTTTCTATAATAATGGAGATGCTTTAGACCCATATTATCCAGTAGGGTAATCATTAGCTACATGTGAGTCTTGAGCTCTTGAAATGTAGCTACTAATACTGAGGAACTAAGTATTTAATTACTTTTAAATTGCTACCAGTGTTTAGTATCTACTCTTTTGGACAGCACAGCCTGAGACAACCTATTTCTTTTCTTGCCATATTGCACTGGCTAGTGTCTCCAGTACAGTGTTGGATAGAAGTGGCAATGGCACACATCTTTGTCTAATTCAGGTTTAAAATTTTTTTTTTAAAGATTTTATTTGTTTATTCATGACAGACACAGAGAGAGAGGCAGAGACATAGGCAAAGGGAGAAGAAGGCTCCTTGCAAGGAGCCTGATGTGGGACTTGATCCCAGGACCCTGGGATCATGACCTGAGCTGAAGGCTGATGCTCAACCACTGAGCCACCCAGGAGCCCCTAATTCAGATTTTTAAAAAAATGTTCACGCTTTTAGTATCTTTCAGTGGTGCTGTGAACTGCACTTAAAGAGCAAGGTAGCATGTAGGTCCTGCCTTCTGATAGCTTGTCATTTGTAGTGTAATGATCTTTCACTTCAGGTCAGTAAATTGGCCAACAAGCACCAGTTGCACGTTTTCTGTCACTCCGGCATGGGAAAGGAGAAATGACTCTTGCTTTGGGGATAGTCCTTGCTCAGTGGAGGGCAGGCACACAGTGACTTCTGTGTGTGCACCCACAAGATATGTTGCATGCAGTCCCATGGTATTTTTTGTTCTCGCTCATGGACAAAGAGACCAAATTGCTAATGAGCAGATAAGGACTAGTATTCTTCAAAGTAGACCTTTCTGGCTTACTGAGAATTAGTCACATCCTGATTTCCAGGTCATTGTGAGTGCTTTAAGCATGGATGCCTCTTGAGAATGACTTTCAGGGTCTATGACTTGCTCATTCTCTTAAATGTGCTTAAAAGTAGATCATCATCAGCGTCTGTTTGTGGGTTTGATTTTTGAAAGCTAGGAGTGTGAGCTGTGGAGAGTAGGATGGTTAAGGTGGGTTATCAGTTGGAGCCGTGATACTTTGGTTCAGAAGGAGGAAGTGTTAGCCATGAGGAAAGAGAGATTTCCTTGTGTGGCCCTTAACCAATGCTGGAGGCCATTCTGAAGAGGCATGCTCTAAGCATGTGAAGTCCTGCCTGAGGGTGGCTTCATAATAAATATGCAGCCTTCCTTTGAAGGTGATGATTTTGAAGGGCTGCTCATTTGAATCTATTATATTGGTTAACAAATAAATGAGTTTGTGCACTAGTATCATATAGAACTTGGTCCCTTGAAGCAAGACTACTTTGATTCAAATGCTAGTTCTATCATTTATTAGTTGTATGATTTTGAGCAAGTTCTTGAGGCTCTCTGACTCTTTCCTCACCTGTAAAATGGACATAGTTAAATCTACTTCAGAGTGTTGTGAGGATTAAATGAGATCCTGATGAAAAGCGCTTAATGAAAATTGGGGTAAGTATTAGTTGTCACAGGCTTGTACCATTTCCTTTGGTCACATTGGGAAGATGTAATTTAATCCAGGACAGGAGACTAGTTATATGACAAAGCCATGTTCAGTTAAGGCTGACCCGGTTGGTTTTTGACACAAAGAATCATGTAGATAGACTAAATTTATCACTCCCAGCTGTACATTCCAGCTTTTAGTCAACATGAGCTGAAGACTGGCTACCATGTTGCTTATCACCAAAGGAAAAAACCCAGGGAGGAGGAGGCAAGCTGAAAGCCTGACTCCTTGGCAGTTAGTTGCCGGATGAGGAATTTGCTGAGGACTCCAGTTAAGGCCAAATGCCCAGCATCTTGTGACTGTAGGGAGGAAAAGCAAACAATTTAACTCCTTTTCTTCTTTATATTATATACTCAGAGACATGTTTAATTCATATTTCTATCTCATGTAGAGGCTTTTCCCTTGAGTGGAATGGTGAGGGATGGGCAATGTCACCTTCCTTCCTCTACTGTGCAGCCCCAGGGCCTATACCAGGGCTGGGGTACAGGGCAGACATCATTGCCATGAACGTGGGCTGACCAAGTTCAAACTCACTTTAGGAGGGGGAGTCACACAAATTGGCACCAGTCACAGAGTTTGGCCAAAGAGCCCACATCTGTCAGTGTACTGGGAGGGAGAGTGGGTGTGCGCTCATGCTCACAACCCTTCAGTGATACCAGGGTGCAGAGTTCTTGACATGACTCTTAATCTCTCCTACTCCACCCCCTGCCTGTCTTTTCAAAGTTATCTCTTGTAACTTTCTCTTTCCTCGCTGTCCACTTCTACAAGACTGAGCCACTTGCATTCTCTCTCCTCTCCCTCATCTTTTCCTCTCTCTCTCACTGCCACCTGTCCGAGGTCATCTGGGCTGATCTCACAACCCTTGTGTTCTTCCCTGTCACAGAGCATCATGTAGAAACCATTTGAGTGAGGGCAGGGGAATGTCCATCTTGCTCACCATTATAATCTGTGTTTGGCACAGCCTAGTACATGTTTGTTGAGTGAATGTTGGGGCTCAGAGCTTGCCCTTTGGGGATGCCATGCCTGAACCAAGGCTCACTTACACTTTCCTCAGGGAGACCAGCCCAATGTTTGGTGGGAGTTATGTACCCCGCAGGCAGGAGAGGCAGCAGGACTGTGCTCCAAGGGCCTGTTTGTTGCTCTGTTGATAAGGTGTGGGTTGAAGTTCTTGCCAGAATATGCCTGTGAAATGTATTTTCATTCCTCGGCACACTGGGGCCTCCCTCCTGCCACACATCTTGCCCCAACATAAGTCTTGGTTCTGAAGTAAAAGGGGCACTTCGTGTGCACCCAAGCAGAGCCTGGGAGGATCTCCTGGGAGCTCAGATTTCAGGGCTCCTTCTGCTCCCTTTCCCCCCCAGACACTGGCCCCCTGGGAGAGGGTGAAGCAGAAAGGCTCAGGCAGGAGTGGCAGGGAAAGGATTTGGGTATGTGGTTCTGAGAAAAAAGAAATGCATGCAGACCTGGGTTCTCTAGTGGTTGGTCTGCGTGGCCACACGGTTCCTCTCCCACTAGGTACCAAATATTCCACTTTATTTTCAGCAAGGGCCCAGCAAGTGAGCCTCCAGGGCTCCCTTCCTCCCTCACAGACCCAGGAAGGTCCTAGAGGGCAGTCCTGGAAGCAAGGAGGCTGGCTACCCAGGGCAGCTTGCCAGCCTGAACGTTGGCCCTGTTGGTACAGCCTGAGTGCAGCACTAAGTGCCACACTGACTCACCAAGGAAGAGGAGCTGTGGGCTCAGCCTATCTGGGGACACCTGGAAGGTGTGGACTTTTGAGTTGGGGTTCTTTGGCCTGAGATGGAGGTGGGGCGAGGGAGTGTGTTTCCAGTCTCCTGGGATCTCTCTGGCAGGTCTATAACTTGACCCAGGAGTTCTTCCGGCATGGTAAACCTGTCAATGCTGAGAGTCAGAACAGCGTGGGGGTGTTCACCCGGGAGGAGGTGCGCAACCGCATCAGGGATGACCCTGAGGACCCGGAGGCCACCAAGTGCTTGAAGCTCGCCATGATCCAACAGTACCTCAAGGTATCCTTGTGTGCCCAGAGCTTTGTTGAATACGGGTGCCAGTGGGAGGAAGATGGATTCTGAGGAGTCTGGGTCCAAGGGGGTGGTGCTGCTTTGAGGCCCTGTTTGACCCCGGCCAGGCCCTGGTGGTCACCCAGCTCCTCTCTGGCTCTTCCCACAGGTGGAGAGCTGTGAGAGTAGCTCACACAGCATGGACGAGGTGTCCCTGAGCGCCTTTGGGGAGTGGACCGAGATCCCCGGGGCCCACCATATCATCCCTTCCGGCTTCATGCGGGTTGTGGAGCTGCTGGCTGAGGGCATCCCCACCCATGTCATCCAGCTGGGGAAACCTGTCCGCTGTGTGCACTGGGACCAGGCCTCGGCCCGCCCCCGGGGCCCTGAGATTGAGCCCCGAGGCGAAGGTGACCACAATCTTGACGCCGGGGAGGGCGACCAGGGGGGAGAGGAGCCCCAGGGGGATGGGCGGGATGAGGACAAGCAGTGGCCAGTGCTGGTGGAGTGTGAGGACTGTGAGGTGATCCCGGCGGACCATGTGATCGTGACCGTGTCGCTGGGTGTGCTCAAGAGGCAGTACACCAGCTTCTTCCGGCCAGGCCTGCCTGCTGAGAAGGTGGCTGCCATCCACCGCCTGGGCATCGGCACCACTGACAAGATCTTTCTGGAATTTGAGGAGCCCTTCTGGGGCCCCGAGTGCAACAGCCTACAGTTTGTGTGGGAGGACGAGGCGGAGAGCCGCACCCTCACCTACCCACCTGAGCTCTGGTACCGCAAGATCTGTGGCTTTGACGTGCTCTACCCACCTGAGCGCTATGGCCACGTGCTGAGCGGCTGGATCTGCGGGGAGGAGGCCCTTGTCATGGAGAAGTGCGATGACGAGGCGGTGGCTGAGATCTGCACAGAGATGCTGCGGCAGTTCACAGGTATGTTCTCCGTGCCTTGGGCCTGCACTGGCCTCCCAGCTCTGGTCCACCCCCCAGCCCCTGGTCCTGTCCCATCCTCTGCTCCATCCTCTGCATCTCCTGCACCTGCTGGATCTCTCCGCAGCCCCAGACTGTGCCACTGAGCTGAGGGGCATGCCTACTGGGAGAGCTGCCTAAAGGGGTGCAGGGCTGGGCTCATAGATGGCAGGCTCCTCCCCACTATCCGCCTTGGAACTTGAAACATGCAGAACCATGGGCACTGTGTTTCTTCTAAGGGGTGATGGTAAAAAAAAACTCAGGTATCACCCCCAAACCTCAGATTGCCCATTTCCTACTCATACTGTCCTGCTCTGAGATGGATTTGCATTTCATTGTCTGATTCTTTTAGTTGAACACTTTTCATCCATTGTCCCAGAAAAGCTTGGTGAGAGCCCCTGAAATGGGAAGAGGAAACATGATGAGCTGGAATATTTTTTCCTGTAGGAAAATTAGGGCTCCTAAGTGATGAGCTGTTTTGTCGGGATAGCAGGGTATCGGTTGGTTCCACAAGGAGGCACTTTGAGCTAAACAGCTAGAGCCCAAGCCTTGCTCCCTCCTCCTGCGTCTCCCCTGCCTCCCCGCAGGGGCCTGGCCTTGGTGGACTGGTGGTTGCCTGCTCAGTGGTGTCTTCTGTGTGCAGCCATTTCTTATCTTCCTTCCTCTTGGCTCTTCCCCAACAGGGAACCCCAACATTCCAAAACCGCGGCGAATCCTGCGCTCAGCCTGGGGCAGCAACCCATACTTCCGAGGCTCCTATTCGTACACGCAGGTGGGCTCCAGTGGGGCAGACGTAGAGAAGCTGGCCAAGCCTCTGCCATACACTGAGAGCTCCAAGATGGCGGTGAGCATGGGTGCAGGGTGAGGAGGGCCTGTGGGGCTGGGGGCAGGGGTTTTGTATGCGGGTTTGGTTGGCCTGGGAGAGGGCGGGCGGTGCTCACGGAGGGGTGCCAAGCTGAGATGGATGGAGTAACTTCTGTGTTGAAGGAGAAAAGAAAGACGTGCACTTAACATCTGGAAGAAAAGATGGGATCAAATTGAGATGTTAAACGCTTTATTGAGGTTGTAAGAGCTGAGCCATTTCATGCTCTGCTGTCCTATATGGTAGCCATTAACCACATTTAATTGAAATTAACTAATTAAAATTGAAATTAATATATTAAATATTTAGTTCCTTGGTTGCACTGGCCACATTTCAAATTTGATAGTCACATGTGCCTAGTGGCTGCGGTGTGAGAACATTTCTATCATCATGGAAAGTTCTGTTGGACAGCAGTGATTCAATAAGAAGTAAGTTTCCCCAATATGTTTTATTTACTTTTCCCCCTAATATGTTTCAGAAAATAAAATAAAAAATACCCTCCCCCAAATTATATCAAGTCTATAATAAATAATAGAGAAAAATAATAAATCTGAGAGAAACGTTGTATATATTTCTGTTCTTATAAAGTGGATTTTGAGTTTCCCCCACCAAGCCTACACATACAATCAATGTTAGAACCCCAACAGAATTATATTTAAGACGATTCTTTGGTGTAATTGGTGAAGAAGATTTCCAGAATGTGTTGTGCATGCCCTGGAGATGCTCAGCAGGAGAGAGGAAGAGGCCCTTCCTGCTGCTACAGCCACCTTCCTGAAAACCAAACCTTCACTTGTCACCTGCATTGGTTAGGACTAGTGCCTACAGCACAAAGCAACACAACAGGAAAGTAACTGGTGCTTAAACCAGACAGTTTCCTTCTATCATACAAAGGGAAATCCCAGGTAGATGTCAGGACCCTGTATCATGGGCACCCAGCTCCATCTTCAGGGCCACTCTGTGGTTCTAGAGGGCTGTAAGGTTGCCACTCTCAAGTCTGTGACAGGTAGAGGGACAGAAGAGGGGAACCCCTCGGGGCTGAGTCAGTGCCTCTAAACAACAGTGCACTTGAAGCTGATTGGCCAGAACTTAGTCACCTGTCTATAGCAGCTGCTAAAGGGTTTGGGAAGTATCATTTTTATTCTGGATGACAATGGACCCAGTTAAAAATCAGGGCTTTGTTACTAGGAGAAAGAGGAGAATGGATGTGGGAGTAGGCAACTTGCCTTCTGCCACAATATGCACCCCACCCACCCCGCCCTCCTACAGCTTAACTGCCTCTGCAGCCTCCTTGTTGGTGGGTTAAAGCTTCCCTACTCAAAGTAAGTGGTCTGTGGACCAGCAGCACCAGCATCAAGTGAGAGTGCTTTCAAAATGCAGACTCACAGCACTCCCTAGACCTGCTGAATTAAAAACTACATTCTCCCAGGGTCCTCGGTTGGTGCCTTTGCACATTCAGTTTGAGATATAGTGAGATAAAAGCCTGAACTCAAGCTTGGGATGCAGGCACTCGTACTTCACCTGGATCCCACCTAGAGAGCTTGCTTTCTTAAGGTTGAGCCCTGGCTATACCAAAATTCTCACTGTCCCTTGCTCTGGTGCATTTTTGCCCCCGTTTTTCCTTCTTCCTGAAATGTCATTTGCTTATTTGTTTACCGAGCATCTTCTGAGAAGCAGCCTGATGGTCTTGTCCTCTGGGAAACTTTGTGCAACCCCCCGTACTGTGGGCCTCTTTTCTGGGCTCTCAGCACCTTGCCCAAACACCCGTCATGTCACACGTGGCACCTTTTAGTAATTGGGTTTCGTGTCTGGCTTCCCCACCAGCAAGGAAACTCCTCAAAGCAGCAGCCCGGTCACCTTTTATCTTCCAAGTGCCCAGAACAGTCCCTGGACTCTAATAGGGGCTCCATAAAGGTTTGTTAAATTACCGCCTAACTTTATTGAGTGCTTATGTTCTTCCAGGTTCTAAGTACTTTAGATACATTATTTCAATTAACCCTTGCAACCATCCTCAGAAGTAGGTGGTATAAACCTGTTTTGCAGATGACAAAATCAAGGTCTAGGGAGGTTAAGCCACTTGCCCTGAGTTCACTAGTAAGAGGCACAGTGAGCCTCCAGGACTACAGAACCAGGACTCCTGACAGCCTCGGAGCAGAAAGAACTGAGGCCTGGATGTCTGGGGAAGAAACAGGGGAAGGTGGCCAGGTGGGATGGGCAAGTCCTCATCCTGTGGAAGCAGCAATACCTGCATCTCAGATGCTTGCTCTCTGACTTGTAGTATGGATGGGGGGGGGGGGTCGGTTTCTGGGGGCAGACAGGTAGCCTCCTAGCCTTTCTTGCTCCTCGACCCTCACTTCCCCGTCCCCTGGCCCAGCCCATGCAGGTGCTGTTCTCGGGTGAGGCCACTCACCGCAAGTACTACTCCACCACCCATGGTGCTCTGCTCTCTGGCCAGCGCGAGGCTGCCCGTCTCATCGAGATGTACCGGGACCTCTTCCAGCAGGGGACCTGAGGGCCCTCTTCACTGCCGAGTGTGTTCCTTACAGAGCCACTAACTTGTGACTGCCAGCCCTGCCCCTTGCTGCTGTGTGCTCCTCATTTTCTAATCTTCTGTAGAATGGATTTGTACTTTTTGTAGAGGTAGACACCCCGACTGGCTTCAGATCTGGTCCTGTAGCTTTTCCTCTTCTCCATGCCGGGTGGTGACCAGGGAGGGGACCCGATGATTTACCTCTGTGCTCTGATCCCCACCCCCCTCCTGCCTTGTTATTGTAAGTGCCTTCAATACTTTGCATTTTGGGATAATAAAAGAGGCTTGCCCTTTTCCTGCTCCTCAGCTTCTCTCTTCCATTTACCTCAGCCTCTTTGTGTGTATGTGTGTCTCTAGTATTTTTTAGCACATCCTTTTTGAATGAGGGGATGATGGGAGGGCTGTGACCTGGCTGTGCCCCCAGAAGGTAAGGTATCTGCCTTTACTGGAAGGAGTACCTCCTCACCTCAATCTGCTTGTGGTTGTTTGCCTTCCTGCTGGCGAGACCCCTCAGGGATCAGGGCGCCTCACTGCTCAGCTCAGCTCCTTCAGGATGGGCCTGTTGTTTGCCCACTGGCCAACTTTGCTGGACTTCTCAGAGCCCTACTGGGTGGCATGGCCACATGGAGTGAAGGTGAGTTCTAGGGGAGGGGGCATCTGTTGTGGCTCTATGCTAAATTCAGATGTATTAATAGTGAGTATCACCTGGCCATGGGGCCCTAGGTCCGGCCTTCGGGGTGGCTGCTGTTAACTTCTGGGAAGGTGGATAGTCTGGTCATTTGGGAGGATGTCCTTAAGTGTTACCCACCTGCTGTATTCCAAGGCCTATCACTTACTGGGGGGAGGATACTCTTCTCTGCTTTTTTTTGCTGCGTGAAAGCACACATACACACACTCACCTCCCACACACTCACTTCCATGTGCACACATACATACACTCACTTGCATATGCACACACACATACATGCATGCACCCACAGACACACACCCCTCCATACACTCTCTCTTACATGATACACCACCCTGCACCCTTATACCTACACACAGCTACATCTTATACACAGGCGTAGAACCTTAAAGAACATTTAGCCATTTCCTGCTCCAGGTTGCTAGTGATAGAATTTGAATTATATAAAATTAAGGGATTTGGGTGGTGGAGGAAGTTATGAAAATCCAGGTGCCTCCCTGCCCCCAGTCTAACTGTGTGAACTTAGGTGGGGCTCCCTTCTCAGACGTGTGGGACACTGTTCCTGATAGGACGTTATATCCTCTTCCGTGTTACCTCTGGTCATGCTGGAGCTGTCCAACACGTAGACACGCCTACACACAGGCCTACCTGCATCCGCTTCCACACACACCCCTGCTCGCACAACTACTACGCGCACATAGCTCATAGGCATCCTTGGTTTGCCAAGGTCAATCCACCTGGACTTTCTGTCAGGGATTCATAATCACCTGACACATAACAAAAAATTATAAGTATATAAACATTTTTTGAGAAGAGGTTCTGTGGATGTGGTGCAAGCTCAAAAGTCATGAAAGGGGTTGTGGGAACCTCTCCTCCCCCAGCTGTCCCCAGTAGCTTTGCTGCTCCCCACAACCCTTGCGATTAATGCCTTGTGTATCTATTTCTAGTATGTCAAGATAAATGCAGGGCCTTCTCCTTTTTATGCAAAGGTGACAGAGTATTCATCTCATTCTGCATTTTGCTTGTTTTACTTAACGAATTTTTTAAATTAAAGATTGTATTTATTCATTCATGAGAGACACAGAGTGAAAGGCAGAGATGCAGGCAGAAGGAGAAGCAGGTTCCCTCCAGGGATCCTGATGTGGGATTCGATCCCAGGACCCTGGGATCATGACCCAAGCCAAAGGCAGACACTCAACCACTGAGCCACCCAGGTGCCCTAACCTAATGAATCTTGGAGGTCTTTCATAATGGTGCTTAAAGAGACACTGTAAGTTTGGACTTTGGACTTTCTTTGGCCAAGGGGTGTGTCTCCTTCCTGGCCCACAGTTACTTTGCAAAGGAAGCTCTCTCTGTTCACATCACCTTGGGTGTCCTGGGTTTTCCCCACTAAAGGGGTAGGGGTGGATAGAAGTGGCCTGTCACATAAGTATGGGGGAAGAAAATAGTAAGAAGATTCTCAGGATCACTGGCAGAGGAATTCTAAAGAAGTTCATGAGGGTGAAAGGGCTATAAATGTCTATTCTGTGATTGCATGTTGAAGGAGCTTCAGGTGTGGGAAAGAGGGAGGGAGAGAATATTCACTTAGAGCCAGCCACCTACCAGGCAGGGTGTCAGTCATTAATACAGGGCGCATGGGTCTCTTAATTTGATATGGATGCCAACTCAGGCTGGGGAAGGCAATTTATTCCCACGGGGAGACAAATCCTGTAAGAGTCAAGTAATGGCACCTAAGGTCACTGAGATCTGAGTCCACGTTGCAGGCTCTTTCTATTTATTGCACTGAAAAGAAGAGGTTGGTGCCGAAAAAAAAATAGAGGCCATTACTGGAGAGAGTGGAAATGCGATTGCCACACTGGGGAACCGTGTGGCAGATTCTACTATATAGCTGGCATGCATCCGCCAGCATTTCATTTCCACTCCTGGCTATACACCCAAGGGAAACGAATGCATATGCCCACCAAACATATGTACCAGAATGTTCATAGCAACATAGTCCATAATAGCCAAAAACTGGAAACAGCTCAGATGTCCATCAATAGTAGAGCAAAGTGTAGTACATCCATACAATGGAATACTCTGTACCAATAGAAAAGAACAATTTGGTATTTGCAATGTCAATTAATCTCAGAAACACTGGGTTGCATGAAAGAAGCCAGACCAAGGCTACAGACAGTATGATTTTTTTAATATGAGATTCAAGAACCTACAAACCCAAGCATAGTATTAGATATGGGGGGAATGGGTAGTGCCTGGGAGGAAGTATGGGGGTGTTTCCTGGGTTACAGAAATGTTCTGTATCTTGACCTGGATGGTGGTTGAATGGGTATATACATTCTTTTTTTTAAAAAAAAATATTGTATTTTTTTATTCATGAGAGACACACACAGAGAAGCAGAGACAGGTGGAAGGAGAAGCAGGCTCCCTGCAGGGAGCGCAGTGCAGGGACTCCATCCCAGGACTCTAGGATCACGATCTGAGCAAAGGCAGACGCTCAACCACTGAGCCACCCAGGTGTCCTGGGTATATACATTCTTAAAAATGCGTTGGGTTATACACTGAAGATTTATGCACTTTTCTGTGTGTATGATATAACTCAATTTAAGAAGTTTAAAAAGAGTCTGAAGACACCCTTCCCCCCACCCTCCCATCCCAAAATACACAGTTGTGTTGACCCAGTGAATTTCCTCCTTGCAGCAGAGATGACACATCCTGAGACAGATAAAGGGAGGAAGGACCTACTTCTGTCCCTCTGGCTGCCTGGTGATAAGCACTGGCCTTACATTTACTGTTTACTAGCATGTCACCATTTATCAGACCCCTTGCCTGCGTCCCCTCATCTGGGCATCTGCAGCCATGTGAGGGAGGTGGGGATTATTTCACTGCAGAGGAGTTGGAGGTTCCTAGAACTGTGTGGGACTGTTCAAAGCTATGCAGCTTGGAGAGGATGCCATCCGAGGGGGAGGGAGCTACCCTGGGAGGAAGGTGGGGACAGGTGTGGGAAGCATGGCCATGGAGTTTGCCACAGCCTTCCAGTTGCTGCCTCCACAACAATCACATAATGTGGGGAGCATTTATGTTTGCACCTCTGAAACCAGATTTGAAGCAGATAAAAGCAAGGGCCATTCTGAAGGGAGACAGACTAGATGTACTGGGAACATAGGATGAGTTCCTTGCTGTGACTAAGTCTCTGAAGCAGCCTTGGCATTGGTGGACACTCATAGGACTCTATCAGGGGTGGCAAATGTGGCATGCGCAGGCCAACACCCACGTCAACACCTGTTATACAATTCCCTGCAGGGAGCCAAGTGCAGGGACTCCATCCCAGGACTCCAGGATCACGATCTGAGCAAAGGCAGATGCTCAACCACTGAGCCTATAGAAAAAGTCACCTATAGAAAGTCACTTGAAAGGAAATATCTTTTCTGGCACAAGATTCTAGTAGGATGGTTGCGTGATGTCTTGTGCTATGGGCATCAGTGAATCCATGAGGAAGGAATTCAGTTGTGGTCTTGTGGAAGCCTCAGAAATGTTCTTCAAAGGGCCTGGGGTACTTGGCAGGTACTATGTCTTCTCACCTTTGCTGCTATGGGACAGGTTAACAGTTAGCTCCTATTTCGTGGGAGGTGCTTGGAATGTCTGCGCTGCCCACAGGCAAATGAAGGAGAGAAGCATTTCTGGTTTGAGTCACCCTGCATTTACTTGGGCCTGTTGAGATGAGCCCAAGAGTAACCTCAAGGTGCAGAGCGAGGTGGGTTGCTGGTTCAGGTCTAGAGAACTGCCTGCTTAAGTAATGGTCTGCCAAACATAATGGTAGAGTTACAAGAGGCTGTGTTTTCTCGTAATGACTGGCTGTGCTGTTTGTTGAGGCTACTCCTGATTTGTGTAGGGTAATCAAATCTCAACAGATGGGAGGAGTTGTGGTCCTAATAAGGTGGCATCCAGGGCATCTAAGCTCATGGTGGGCATCTAACATAAGAAGCTAAGGGTTGATCACAGCCCTGCTTCATACTATTTAATTGGAGTTGTAGATACAAAAGCTGGTCTCGCCTCTCATGGTTCTGGTAGTGGTTGTTGAACACCGATTTTGCAGGCACTGATTTTCAAAACCTGGCTCTCTATTAGGGGATGCAAAATGTCAGGCATATTTTGTTTCAGCAAGCTCAGTATTTGAGCAATTTTGAGACAACTGCCCTCTGCCCCCGCCCAGGTTTCCCCTGTCAGCAGTCTCCCTTCATACTACTATGGACCCCCTGTGTCCTCACTGTCAACAGACAACAATGTCTCCTGCTTCATAGTCTCAACATAAGCCACTGGAGGCAACTTCCTTGCCAAATCTACAAAGAGCTAGTCTTCACACCCATCCTGATAGTGACCGCCCCCAATCCCCCTGACACAGAGGAAGTATGTGACTCTCCCTTGTGCATCCCATGTCCCAAAGTCAGGGACCTTGCCTCATTCTTTCCTCTCCCTCTTCTCTCTACTCCATCCTTCCCATCCACATTTCAAGATGCCCTTGTCTTTCCTGTCACCCCCCTCCTCTTTCTGCCACCGTCTCTTGCCTTCCTTTCAGCCAAGCTTCTCGCTGGCATTTTCTACACTTGCTCTCTCTGCATTCTCACTATCCTTACCCTAGTGGTTATTGTTGAGGATCCTTAGGTTGAGAGAGACACAGGCTCCCGCGCTCACCAAGGTTAGGGGAGGTGGGGAGGATGGGCTTTGGACTCCCGGCTGTCCGGAAGCAACCAACTCATGGTCCAAAACAATCCTCGGGCGCCATCTGCTGGCCATATGGGACTACAGCCCTCTTGCTGCAGGGAGAACGTGTGTACTGGTTTCTCTCCGGGGTTTTTTTCTGAATTCAACACCACCACCACCCCCAACAAATCATAGAAAGTATCTTTAATTTACTTGAATAAGTGAATAAAATAAGATTGTAACTTATTCTAGAGTATCACTGATTTTTGATTCTTAAGAGTAAAAAGAGACCTTGTTAGGTCCAAGATAAGATTTTCTCTTTCTTTCCTCCCTCCCTTTCTCTATCAGGCTTTTAGTGTCTTCCTTTTGTATGCCAGCCTCAAAAAAAGATTTAATTGTACTTTAATAAATACATTCACTAAGTAAATAAATAGATAAGAAGTTTGAACTCTTGTTTCTCAAGCAAAAGTTGGATTTAGGATTTAAATTCTTTTAAATTTGTTGAATTTGTTTTATGGTCTGGGATATGGTCTATCCTGGCACATAATCTATGGGGATTTGCAAATGATATGTATTCTGCTATTGTTGGGTAGAGTGTTCTATAGATGTTGATTAGATTATGTTGGTTGGTGGTGATGTTGGTTTCTTCTATATCTTTGCTGGTTCCAGACGTTGGTTTCTTCTTTATCTTTGCTAGTTCTAGCCATTGTTGAGAGAATAGTGTTGAAGTATCTAACTAGAATTATGTATTTATTTATCCTTTCAGTTCTATCAGGTTTTTATGGTGACATCAATAGACTGTTTTAGAACAGTTTTAGACTTTTTTAAAAAAGATTTTATTTATTTATTCATGATAGACACAGAGAGAGAGAGAGAGAGAGAGAGAGAGAGAGAGAGAGAGAGAGGCAGAGACACAGGCAGAGGGAGAAGCAGGCTCCATGTGGGAGCCCGATGTGGGACTGGATCCCGGGTCTCCAGGATCATGCCCTGAGCTGAAGGCGGCGCTAAACCGCTGAGCCACCCAGGGATCCCGAACAGTTTTAGACTTAAGAAAAAATAAATATATAGAGTCCCCTGCCTCCAACTATTTTCCCTGTTATAAGCATCTTACATTAATATCATATGTTTGTTATGAACAACAATGAACCAATGATGGTGCGTTATTATTAACAAGAGTCTATAGTTTATTCAGATTTCTTTAGTTTTTACCTAATGTCCTTTTTCTGTTCCAGAATTCCACCCAGGATGTGACATTACATTTAGTTGTCATATTTTCCCAGGCTCCTCTTGGTTGTGATATTTTTGCAGACTTGTTTTTGACGATCTTATCAGTATTGAGGAGTGCAGTCAGGTATATGGTAGGATGCTCCTCTACTAGAATTTGTGTGATGTTTTCCTACATCACTAGACTGAGGTCATAGGTTTCAGGGAGGAAAACCACAGGAATCATGTACCATTCCATCTCATTGTATCAGTGGTATACATTATCAGCATGACTTATGACTGTTGGTGTTGACCTTGCTCCCTTGACAGAGGTTGTGTTTGTCAGGTTTCTGCACTGTAAAGTGATTCTTCCCCCCCCTTCCATGCTCTCCTCTTTGGAAGGAAGTCCTTATGGGCAGCTACAAGTAAGGAGTTGTGCTCCTTTTCTTTAGAGTATCATCCTTAATTTATTTGGAATTCTTCTGCACAGGAGAATTCTTTCCTCTCTCCCTTAGCCCTTTATTAATTTATTCAATCATTTATATGTATCAAAACGGACTCATGGGTATTGATTTTACACTTTTGATTATCCAATACTACTTAATTTTGTTATTAAACTGTCCCAGCTTTGACCATTGGCTCTTTTAGTTGGCTCCTATGTCCCTTTGACATACCCTCATCAATGTTTGTGTGTGTGTGTGTGTGTATGTGTGTGTGTGTGCACGCGCGCATGTGTATGTTTCTTTTTTTTTAACTCAAGATTTTACAAAAATATATTTTATTTATTTATTCATGAGAGACAGAGAGAGAGTCAGAGATATAGGCTCAGGGAGAACCAGGCTCCCTGGAGGGAGCCTGATGTGGGTCTCGATCCCAGGACCCTGAGATCACAACCTAGGCCAAAGGCAGATGCTCAACCACTGAGCCACCCAGGTGTCCCAGTGTGTTTCTTTTTTGAACACTTTTTTACTTTCTGGCACTACAAGATATTGCAGGCTCATCTCGTATATATCCTGCTCCAGTCATAGAAACAGCCACTTCTTTATGGAACCCTAGCTCTTTGGTGTTAGAAACCAAGATTTGGGTGTTAGGTGTGCTTGTTGCTGTGGAGATGTCCCTTCTAGGCTCTCTCAGCAGACAGAGCTATGTGTCTACTAATCGTGTGTATGTAAATATCTATGAATATTTTTATATGTAACTATCTGTATCTATATTAAGTGTGTATTCTTACTGATATCTTTATCACCACATGGATCATTTTAGGCTCCTCTCATCCCCTTCATTCCTGAAGGGTATTTTTATTAGATGTAGAATTCTTTTTTTTTTTTAAAAGATTTTATTTATTCATTCATGAGAGACACACAGAGTCAGACACATAGGCAGAGGGAGAAGCAGACTCTCTGCAGGGAGCCTGATGTGGTACCAGATCCCCGGACCTGGGATCATGCTCTGAGCCGAAGGCAGATGCTCAACCACGGAGCCACTCAGGCATCCCTGGATGTAGAATTCTGATTGGCAGCTCTTTTATTTCAGCATTTAAATGCTGTGCTTTTCTTCTGGCCTCTGTGCAATCTGCTGTCTTCAGAATTGTGTTTCTCTCTTGTTCCTCTCAAGATTGTCTCTCAAGTTGTCAAAGCTTTCAGACCCAGCATCTGGGTAATTCCCTTTAATGAAGCTTTCTGGTGATTTTACTGTCTCATGTATGACTCCCTGCCCTTTCTAGTAAATTTCTGTCTTCTGAATTCCCAAAGCACTTTGGTTTGCTTCTTTACTGCCATCATTACACTTGTCTTGTTTGCTAATAATGTGACCATGTGTCTTCACAGAGATTGCATCTTTGTATTCCCATAGCATCCAAGTATTTAATAAGGATGCAAAAAAAGTTTATTAAGTGGATGAAAGTAACAATATAATTGGTGTAAGATCCTCAGGTTTTAAAAAATTAATTTAAAAATATTCTCCTAAAAGTAAAGGAACTTTACAGATAAAACTAGAGTTTCCTGTGATCGTTTCCTTAATTCTGACCACCCCTTAAGAATTTGGTGTTTGTGAAAAAAAAAAAAAAGAAGAAGAAGAAGAAGAAGAATTTGGTGTTTGTCTCATCAAAATATATTCCTACAGGGGATCCATGGGTGGCTCAGCGGTTTAGCGCCTGCCTTTGGCCCAGGACGCGCGATCCTGGAGTCCTGGGATTGGGTCCCGCGTCGGGCTCCCGGGGTGGAGCCTGCTTCTCCCTCTGGCTGTGTCTCTGCCTCTCTGCCTCTCTCTCTCTCTCTCTCTCTCTCTCTCTCTCTGTCTATCATGAATAAATAAATAAAATCTTAAAAAACAAAAACAAAATATAGTTCTACATCCACAATATGTGAATGTAAATTATATAGTATTTTGTATGTACATATATTTTTAAATAAATGGAATTGCAATTGCCCTATACACATTCTCTTTTAATTTGCTTTTTGTTCATACAACAAAAGAACTCTCTGTGTTTATAGGTCTCGTGTATTCCTTTTAACTGATAGATAGCAGTTCATTGTATGACCACACTTCATTTAAGTATCCACTTTGCCAAGGATGAACATTTTGTTGATTCTAATTGTTCATTATTTTTTTTTAAAGATTTTATTTATTTATTCATAGAGACACACATAGAGAGGCAGAGACACCGGCAGAGGGAGAAGCAGGCTCCACGCAGAGAGCCCGGCGTGGGACTCGATCCCGCGTCTCCAGGATCATGCCCTGGGCTGCAGGCGGCGCTAAACCGCGACGCCACCGGGGCTGCCTCCTAATTGTTCATTATTATAAACAATGCTATGATGAACATAGACAATGCCTCTGTGTGCACATGTGTAAAGGCCCCTGGATCACGGGGCATAGTATTTTCAGTTTTGGAAGATACTGCCAAATTATCCTGAAAGGAGATCTACCAAATTTACACTCCCACAAATAGAATATGAGAATACTTGTATCTATGCAATTTTGCCATCGTTCTGTGTAGTGAAAAAAAATTTTTTGTCACCAGGTATGTAAAACCAGGTGCCCCATTTTTGTTTTAATTGCATTTCCCAACTAGTGATATTTTTTCCTATGATTATTAGACATTTCAGGTCTTTTTTCCCCTGTGGGTTGTCTGGCCTAAACCTTAGCCCACATTTGTGGTATTGTCTTTTTCTTAGTGATTTGTATGAGTTTAAAAAATTATATTAAGGATAATAGTCTTTTTGTCCATGATATGAATTGCAAATATTTCCTTCAGGCAGCTGCATTGTTTATGAGGTCTTTTCACATGTAGAAGCTTTATGTTAAAAAATGAACAAACATTGATACTCTGTTTTGTCTTGTTTTTAGAGAGACAGAGTACAAGTGGGGAGGCAGTAGGGCAGAGGAACAGGCTTCATGCTCAGCACAGAGCCTTATGCAGGGCTCGATCCCATGACCATGAGCTGAAACCAAGAGTTAGATGCTTAACCAACTGAGCCACCCGGATGCCCCATCAATTTTGTGCTTTTTATAACCTATTTAAGAATATCCATTTCTACCCCAACCCATAAAGCTAATATTCTATGTTTTTTAAAATAATCCTTAAACTTTTATTTTATATATTTAGATCTTCAGTGGACTTGTGGTATGAGGCAGGGATCTGGATTTATGCTTATTTCTCATTGTTGGCTGGTTATCCCAATATTACCTGATGTGTGATCCACCCTTTCCCCACTCATTTGAAATGTTATCAAATAATTATTGCTGGGGAATAGAAGAGCTATTTGTTTTTGAATATTGGTTAATCCTTGACTAAATTATAAACTCTTTTATTAGTTTTAATTATTTATCAGTTACTTTTCTTGGGTTTTCTGGCTAGAAGATCATTTTATTTGCAAAGGTTGATAGTCCTGTTTTCTTTACTGTCAACAATGTACCTGTTGTGTCTTTTTCTCTTTTCTTATTGCATTAGTATAGCTACTGGTACAGTGTTGAGTAAAGGAGTGATAGGAGGATCATAGCCTTGTTTCTGACTTTCATGGATGGGAATGCTTCTGAAGTTCCTAATAAGTATGCTGTTTGCTTTTGGTTTCTGGTGGGTACCGTTTATCAGGTTAAAGAAATTCCCTTATATATTAAGTTCATAACTGTTTTATTATGAATGAATATTGAATTTTATCAAATGCCTTTTCTGTATCTATTGAGATTATCATAGGGCTTTTCTCCTTTTATCTGTTAATGTGTTAACTACATTAATATTTCTAATATTTTCTTTGTGTTTTGGGGACAGTCTTTGTTGTATTAGTCAGCTTAAGCTAAATTCTGCTCTGGTAACAAACAATCCCTAAATTTTAGAGAATTACAATAGAAATTTATTTACTGCTCATGCCATATGAGCACTAAGGATTAATTTCATGTCTTCTTAATTCTAGGACCCACGTTGATGGAGCATCTCATGGTAGATGGAAAAGAGAGATACTGGAACATCTTAACATTTCTACTCAGGAGTGGCATATGTTACTTCTATTCACATTTCATTGGTCAAAGCCAGTCAGTGGCTGAGCTTGATGTCAGTGAATAGGCATATAATCCTCCTGCAGAAAAGTACCCAGCGAGTTGGGGCAACAAATGTTTTCATAATTATAATACAATCTATCACACAAGTCATGGCATATTATTATTTTAATATGTTGCTGGATTTAATGTGCAAATATTTATTTAGGCTTTTGTATCTATGTTCATGAGTGACCTAAGATTTTTTGTCTTGGGCTTTCCAGGGCTTTTTTTCTTCCCCTCTTAGGCTTTTAAGATAATTTGGGTGGATTTACATCTTTTTACTGTGTACATTGGGAAAGTATGTATAGAATGTTAATTATCTGTTTCCTGGAGACTTAAAGAACTTGCTTACAAAACTGGTTGGACTTGGTTATTTTGGAAGTAGAACTTTGATGTTTTAATTTCTTTTATGGTTAACTTTGTTAACATTTCCTACTTCTGGGGGGGAGATGAATTTTGGCAATTTATATTTTCTTAGGAAATTGGCATTTCCGTGATGGTTTAAACATTTACTGCTTCAAAATGGTCCACAGTATTCTGTGTGAAATTAGTCATACCCTCCTTTTGTTTCAGGTATATTCTTTTTCATTGTGTTTATGGTGACTGGGCTTTTTCAAAGCATACTGTTTTATTTTTTTATTTTTTTCAAAGGGTACTGTTTTAAAAGAAGAGTTCGTTCATGCTTGGAAATATCTGCCTCTTGCCTTGATGCCTGAATGATACCCTACTTAGCTTAGAAAACCAGTTTCTCTTTATAACTCTCTCTGCTCTTCAAAGCACATGTGCAATAGGGTATCATTTGCTTCTCACAAAAAATGTGAGCTGTGTCTTTTCCTTGACAGACAAGGAAACCTAGAGCTTGGGATGATGGGGTCCTTGTTCAAGGCCGGAGGAGTGGGTGTTCCAGTCTGGACCAGTGTTTGTTCTAGCTTAGGGTAAGGACTAGATTGGTGTTGCCACTTGTAAATGATGATAAAAGTGACCTTGGTTCTTCGCTTCTCCCTATGACCCCTTGCTTTGCCACGTGACCTTGTATCTCCTCCCACTAAAGAGATTGAATTGTGTTTCTCTCAGATTCACATATTGATGTCTTAACCCAGCTACTTGTGATACATTGGAAGATTATTCAGCAAATATTCAATCACTTTCCTTTCCCTCTGGGAGCAGTTTATTTTCTTGCCCCAGTCACTTTAGGCTTGGCCATCTGACTTGTTTTGCTCAATGGAATGTGAACAGACATGATGTGATATGAGCAGATGTTTTAAATATGCTCACACAGTTAGGTTTCACTTCTCATGTACTTGCCATTTGTCATGAGAAGAACATGCCCCCAATAGCTGATGTTTTCAGGAGAATGTGGAGGAAAGGGGAATAGTTCCAAACCTGTAACCAAATCTAGGACCTACAGACAGGCACATAAGCAAAGAGAACAAATACTTGCTCCTGTAACCTGTGAATTTAGGGGTGGCTGGTTTTGCAACATTATGGCAATAGCTGACTGATACACCTCTCTTTGGGGAAGTCGCTCAGCCCAAGAGGGATATTTCTAGGCACTGGTGTTAGAACGAGCAATAGGCCCATAGATGGGGAAGCCACCCAGGGTCCAAGGTGGCTCATTCTCACAAAGGGGCCTGGTAGGAATGGACCAAGGGGATTCAGTTCCCTTGGAGGATACATTATATGGCTTGACTCTGGCTAAAATTGCTGGAGGAGACAGAAGCCAGTGGACATTCTTTTAGTTCTATTCTAACAGACTGAGGAAAGATCTTCTACCCCCAACTGCCCTCAACTAGTTCTCAGCTAATGAGGAAGAACTATGTTCTAAAAATGTCAGAGTTGCTGGCTACTTTTCTTCCATCAAATGGAACATCTGAGAAACTATCCCGTCCTATTCTGCTCTCAGGTCTCTTCTGATCCCAGATCCATAAGCCTGAACAATCCATTGAGCAGGAAATCTGTGCTGAAGGCGGAAAGTTCCTGTAGGGAGTCAGGAGGATGGGGCATCATTACTATGTCCTCAGCTGCTCACAAAGCAGTCCTTGGACAGTGGAGCAGTGACTGGATAGGTGGGCAGACCCTTCTTCGGGTTACAGGTGGGAAGCTGGGAGGTATGCAGTGAAGAGGGTAGAGCCTTTTCTTAACCAATTCCTGGTCAGTGGTGCCTCAGTTACAGAGGACAAAGCTATGGCAAGGACCTCTGAGCCTCTTTCTGAGCTGAACTTCCTCAGCTTTGGAGTCCCCACTGTTTCCAAGGGGTTGGCTGATATCCTTACTTTTCAGACCTGTTTTGAATTTCTACCCGCTTTTTTAGGTCTTTCTTGGTTTTAAGGGGAAAAACCTTATGAGAGTTTGATAGGATGTCATTTTAAGTCAGAAGTGTCTGTCCCTGATTAAAAAGATCTTTCCCCCACCACTGGTGTGTATGAGTTTCAGTAGTAAAGCTAGGAGAAAATTTGTATATGGACAACTACAGATTTTGTGTTTGGAGATAGCGCTGGGGTTGGAAATGTGGATTTGAGATGTGGACATTCCTATGGATGGCAACACAGAAAGAGAGAGAACCTGAGAATAGAACTTTAGGAAATGCCTAAATATTGGCGGAGACAGAAGAAGAGCAGGAAAAAGAAAACATTTCCTGAGTTGTTAGGGGCTTCTAACAAGGCAGGCAGGTCTAGCTGGAACTCTGGGAATGCTGAGTGTGGAGCTGGCATGTGGAAATGCCATCTGCAAAATCTCTAGGCTCTACCTCTTCTTATCACTCATCTCCATCCCTGTGGCCAGTGGCCCAAATACCACCATCTCTTGCCAGGACTGTTGCAGTTATCTCTCTCTAACTGGCCTCCTGCTTCTGCTCTAGTCCCTCTTTCTCTGTATCAGTCCAACACAACAGCCAGAGTGACCCTGTTCACCTCAAGACCAATCCTATCTCTACTTTTGTCAAGCCTGCCTAAGCAACCCCGCCTCCCCAACCCGGCTCACCTTGACCCACCTGGAAAGCCAGAGTCCTACTGTGATTTACACTGCCCTGTATGCTTGGGCCCTTGTCACCTACTACCTCTGGCACCTTGAGTGCCTACTCCCCTCCTCTGCTAATCCTTGAACATACCAAGTCTCCTCCTAAATTGAGACTTTTGCACCTGCTGCTTCCTCTGCCTGGAATGCTCTTTCCCGGTATCTGCATAGCTCACTCCTTTACTATCTCAGGCCTTTCTCATACATCACCTTCTACCTGAGGACCTTCCTGGGTACTTGATCTAAAAGTGCAATCTGCCCCATCCCCAACACTTCTGTTCCCTTTCCCTGTTATATTTCTTTTGCTTGTCACCATCTACTGTATATTTTGTTTATTGTTGTTTATTACCCATCCTTCCTTTCTCTTCTGAAATGAGGATGCTGTGGATGCAGAGATTTTTTTCTTTTGTACACTGATGCCTTTTCATTTACCAGGTACATAAATAGATACTCAGTAACTATTATCAAATACATGCAGCGACCATTGTCTGGCCATTTGTTATTGGCTGGTAAGTGCTAGCTGGTTGAAAGGCATCAGAAGTCCTCACCTGTGCAGTTCACACCTGGGGTTGGGGGAACACCAGCTGCCTAATTAAGAGGTCCAGGCATTTGATGCTTGTAGGTTTGCCCTAGGATGACCATAAGATGTTCCCCAAGAGGCGAGACATAAAAGCTCTCAAGAATGGTTTCTGAAGGTTCCAGTCTGAAATGGGTCCATGATGGATGAGACTGGAGACAGGTAAAGGGAACTTACAGGCACAGAGAAAGACTGAAGGCTGGGATTGAAGCATGAGTCATTTGGATGGGCAGATGTACCGTGGAAACAGAGGCAGGATGCACAGGAAGTGAATATGTGAACTGGGGATGGAGCCCTATGGCTGATGCACTAAATCAACAACTCTTCCTATCAACTTCCCTGCTCAGCCTCTGAACTCACTAAGGGACTTTCAGACCACAGTTTGGATTTCCATCAAGTTTGTTTGTCACCATGAGAACATTGGTATGTATATATATAGTTAGGCTGTACTTCCCATTAAAAATTAGCACATTGGTGTTGGGCTTATGAACTTCACATCCTAGTGACTTAGACTGTCAGTTTTTATGAGACTGGTAACTCTGGAATCCTGATCAGATCCATTTTCTAGACCTATAATATCAAGGACCAACACCTTGGCTGGGGGTGAGTTCACTGAGCAAATAATAGCCCCTTGAGCCTCTCAAGACACAGCCAGTGCTGATATTTCCTGGTATCCCCCTTTCCTTTTCACAGGTCTCTTTCAAAATCTTATACATTTGGTCAGTCTGGGAAGATGTCCTCAGGGCTGAGGGCTTCCAGAAAAACCCCTTTGTGCCAGGTTCCTAGCTAGAATGGGGACTCTTCGTTCTGCTGTTGCAGATTAGATAACTGGATGCAGGCTTGAAATGTGTTGACTGGCATAGGTAGTAGGCACTGCGAGCTGTCCCTTCCAGGTCCATCCTTTTTGCTTCTTCCTGTTGCCAGAATCCTGCTTTTGTTCAGGATTGCTGTGTGCCCAGTGACAGGCAGTGATCCTCATTGCCCTAAAGCAGTGGTTGGCAAATTTTTCCTGTAAAGGGCAAGACAGTAAGATTTTGGTTTTGGGAGCCAAGAGGAAACCTCCGTATAATTTTCTTATTGTGACATATTCTTTTGACTTCCTGCCCCCCACCCTGCCCCAACCATTTAAAAATGTAAAACTCATTCTTAGTTTGTGGGCTGTGCAAAATTAGGTGGTGGGCTGAATGCTCCATCCTCAAGCACCCAGCCTTTGGTGTTAGCAGTCACCCTTGTGGGAAATAGGACCCAGTTCTGGCGTATAAGATCAGAGTGGAGGTGTGCTGAGGGAGGGGTTCTGGGAAAGCTTTTATTATCTTGATAAAAGCAGATCTTTCTTTTTTCCCCTCTGTTTTGAATAAGAATGTGGATTATGGAAACATTGATCATGATTAAGCAACAAAGAAGATATAAGTCATCACACCAGAGATTAGAAAGCAAAGACTTGCAACTGATAATGTTAGCAACTGCCCACCTTGTAACTTGACAAGTGAGAATAACGGGTCCAGAGTTTAAGCAGCTATCCATCAGCTTCCTTATTACTTGCAGTTGCATTCTTAATCTTTGTGACATGCTGGAGATGTCCATAGCTGTCTGTCCCTGCCCAATCTGGGAGCATCACTTCCCTTGTGGATGCTGGCACCTGGACAGCTGTGTTTTGTGCTGTGTGATATGACCCACTTCCATCTGCCTGCCCAGCTGATCAGGCTTGACCCCCAAATTAGCCAGTCCACAGGCTGACCAGAGACCCATGTGGCTTGACTCAAGATATAAGTGGGACCAATCTGGGTCACTCTCAGGAGTGGGAATGGGGACTCCTTTCTTTGGTTTTTCAGCAGGACAGAAGGAGGTAGACACAAACGGTGCAGTGGCATCAAGTGAATGGTGAGGCCTTGGAGGGGTGTCCACAGGTGTCACAGGGGAGGTTTCTGGCACGGCCTCCAATGGATCCCTCCCTTCAGCTCCAGTTCCAAGAGCTCAGGCTGTTGTGGCCCCAGTTCCGGGATTTCTTCTTAGTTCTAAATGTATCCTCCAATTCCTGCTTATTTCTTCCCCAGACTAGAGCAATTGGAGAATATAGCTGGAGTCCTGTTCAGCATTTCTTTTGTTTCCCTGCTCCTGCCAAGAGCGGGTGGGGGAAGGGAAGAAAGCCAGCTCCAAATGGGGGAGAGGCCAGTGCAGGCCCCCTGCCCAAAGACCCCACCTCTAGCACCACCTGGGCCCACTGGGCTCCCCAGAGAGCCATTCTGAGCAGAGGCTGCGGGACTGGTTTAGCCTTTATGAGCATCTGGTTTTGTGCTTCACTGGAGCCTCAAGAAAAAAAAAAAAGAAAAAGGAAATTCTTTCCAAGTGGACGGTGAACATGTAACTCCCTGGGGGTGTAACAGGATGGAAATAGAAATAGGGTCAGGAGGGCACTGAGGAGTCGGGGCTCTGACAGGTCACTGAAGGGAGGGCAACCAAGGTCCCAAACCTTTTGCCAGGACTTGTCAGCGCCTGGAACAGGAGGGCCTAGGGGCTTGGGGTGGGGCTCCAGGTGGAGGGTTGGGTGGGCTGGAAGGCACACAGAGCAGGTGTTCCCGTAGAAGTCCCTGGCACAGCTGATTCTCTGGCTGGGGGAGGATACAGGCTTCAGCCTCGTGAGGACTGCAGTAAGGGTTAGAGTCTTGCAAAGACAGTGATGTTGAACATTAGGTGGGCAGTGGGGCAGTGTCCCAGGGAAGCGTCAGTGGGCCAACTCCAACAATCCAGGATTTAATGAACACTCACACCCAGCCCTGAGCAGCTCTGGAGACAGGGAGCCCTCTTCCTATACACAGGTATGATTCTATCAGTGGGCTAAGCCAGGATGACCTTGGTATGAGCTACCAATGAGGCTGAGGGACACTTGGGGCTCAGTTTTGAGCAGGGAATCTGGAAAGATCTTGGGAAGATGATGGAGTGGAGAAAGTGGGCAGGCTGAGGGCTTCCAGGAGCTTCCAGCCTCAGCACCAGTGGCCTTGTCATGCCTATATGGAGTCGAGGAGACGGTTTTGCAGGAGGCAAGTGGACTTGTATTTGGGGTGTTTGGAAACCACCCAAAGAGAGGTGAATACACATCTGGGGTTACAGACAAACCCTTGGGAGCCATTTATGTACAAGTGGTCATTGAGATGATTTGGGGGTGGATGAGATGGTGTGCAGAGTTGAGAAAAGGGAGAGGAGAACCTTGGGGGACATATAAGGACAGAAAGAGGCGCCTGCGCAGGAGACAGAGAGAGAGTGTGTGGTTAGGGGACCAGAAGAGATCCCAGGGGCGTGGCTCGGGCAGGGAGAAGAAAATTTCAGCCACCAGAGTAGACTGTGGCAGAGACAGAGGGCAGGAGATTGAGGAAATGAGACGTCCCAGGTGACTTGCAAAAGCAGCTCTGGGGGATACTGGGGCAGAGGTCCTTGAAAGAGTGTGGGAAGCAAGGCAAGATGGGTGGTAAGAGCCCAGCTTGAGAGGGAGGGTGGGCAGACTGGTGTGGGAAGCAGGAATGGGGCTTTCTAAGGATGGTGAGGGACAAAGGGCTTAGGCAAATGCCAGTGTTCTTGGAGGCCTGTTCTGTCCCTGTCCCATCTCACAGGGCCATCCCTTTCCCACTCACAAACCTCCTCAAGGCCTCACCCCATTCCTAGCAGATTGTATAAAGGAACGCTTATTCCCAGGTTGATCAGTACTGACAGAGAGTCTTCCCACTCTCCTGGTCACCTTGGTACTTCACAAGGCTTCCTGGAGATCACGGCCTCATTTTCTGTATGTACCTCAGAGTTGGTATCTCTAATCAGATGTGTGGACCGGGGCCCCTGAGGACCCAGGAAACGAATGGTACAGTGAACACACTTCTTCCAGATGTCCCCAAATCACTTGCAAGAGGCTCCCTCATCCAGAATGGCTCTTGTTCTTCCCTCCATTCCTCTAGGCCACTCTGTGGCATTTGGACATGTCCTGACCCCAAGGTCAGCAACTCATTGCTTTATCCATGATTAGAACTGGGTCCCTGGTGGTGGTGGTGGGGGGTCCCTGTGGCACAGCCTCTTGGGGAGCTCTGTAGCTCCCCCTTATGTCCTGAAGGCTTAGTATGGGGGTACAGGAGGAGACAGCTGTGTGCAGAGGGCCCCTGTGGCCAGGAGATGAGGGCTGAGGCTTGAACATGAGACATGTTTTGCAGATTAATCATTGGGCCTAGAGAAAGTACTTGGGCTAGCTGCCAGCTCCACCTGCCTGCACACCTACTGGGTTATCCAGGGCAGGGAGGGCCCCCTAAAGTCCTCCTATGAATGTTCCCTCCCCAACCTGCTCCCTTATCCCCACTGTTGACCTCCTGTGGGCTCCACTGCCCTGGCATGTGGGAGCCCATGTTCGCCTGCTCAGAGACCTTCCCCTGCTGTTGGAACCTCTGCCCAGAAGCCCAATGTTCAGTTCTCTGATGAGGGGTCAGCCCCTTTGCTGACTCCTGATTTGAGGGATGGCCCCCACCTCTGTGAGAAGATAGCAAGGGCTGTCCTCCAGTGTCCCCAGCTTTAGGTGGCCAATGTCCTGTAAAGTGGGCCCTCTTTGGGGTGTACAGCATGTACCTAGAACCCGCCTTTAACTACCCTTCCTGTGCCTTGCAGGGATGCCAGGCCTAGAACCTGATGTAGATCCACAGTATGAAATGTCTGCTCCTGAGCCCTGGTATTGGCTATCTTTTTACCTTATAAAATTGGAGTGAGAGGTCTAAAATCGTGGTTACCTTTCAAATAGCCTACTTCCTCAGCACAGGATGGAAACTTTTGATTCAAACTACTGGTCCATGTTGGCCCCAGCAACTGGCTCTTCTAGTTTTAGAACATTCCCACTCCAGACACCCTGGGGTATTGCCTAACCAGCTTTCCACTGGACCACAGTTATCACCCCCACTCTGGCTGTATGTGTGTGGTTGATATTATCCAGCTGAAGACTGAATTACCTCAATTTCTTGAGTATGTGACAAGTGCTGGACATTTCACTCAAAGCTAACAGCACTATTCCTAAGTAGGTGTTCTCTCATACCATGTATGCTTGTCTACTTGGGCTTCTATATTTTTTCATGTAATGTGTTATCCATTTAACTGATGGCCATCTTCCTCACTGAGACCAAGAGTATCACAGATACATCTGGGGAGACTGACAAAATGAACATTTATGCTTATGATTACTGTTTGGTTCCCAAGACTCATCATATGAATTTTAAAAGCCAACAAAACCCCCTAAGTCCTTTAAGGGTCATGCTAAAAGTCCCAGAGGAGAACAGCCATCCGTTAAACAGATAGTTGGGTTGAAACTAGAAAGGTGAATGCAGACCTGACTATCCTCTTGTTGGGCTTTAGAACTTGAAGGAGTTTAGAAAAAAAAAAAAAAAGTAGTTCTTTATGGGTTACAAGCTAAAGAGGGACAGTTTGCACAGTTTGGACAAAATAGAAGTACTCTTACCAATAAATATGTCTCAAAATGACAAAGCTCTCCCCATTTGATGGCTCCAGATCCTCGCAAGAAGTGATGGGCACAGGCACTATGTACAGAGTGTAAACAGTAAGGCCCTTGGGACATAATGAGGGGCAGGGCCAGGTGGTGGGGTATGCATGGAGGAGCCTCTGTAGTGGGGAGTGGGTCCATGGGTAAATACAACAGGCTTGTGGGATGGTCATCCAATCTGCCACCAAAGCTTGTTGGTGGCTGGGCTGGTCCACTGGGTTCCTCCAGTCGGCAGTAAGGAGAAGTTGTGTCCATTGAGAAGTCCCCCTGGTCCCACTGACTTTTTCCCTGGGGGAGGCATTGGGGACAGCCAGGCAGGCCTGCCCCTCCTCTTGAGGCTGTCTGTCCAGGGTTCAGGGCATGGATGGGGCAGTGTTTCTCAAACAGGGATTGGGGGCAACCGGCCCCCCGGGAACCCACAGCCCCTTCCTCCGAAAGGAAGAGCTCCAGGCACCTGTGTCGGGGAGGGAGGCCATAACTTTTTACCTTTCCAGGGCCCTACCCCGTAGCCTCAGTTTCTCGGGGAGGCCCGGGAGCAGCCCGGATCAGCGTCAAGCCAGCCCCGCTGGCCCCCGCCGCGCCCTGCCGCACCGCCCCTCGCCCCTCGCCCGCAGCCCCCTCCCCGGCTCCGCTCGCCGTCCTTAGATGTCGGTCTCCCGGAGGCTGCTGTAGTCGGCCAGTTCGTAGGCCTGGCCGGCGGCGCCCCCCGCCACGTCCTGGGGCACTCCGAGGGACACCGCCTCCACCTCCGCGCGCTGCGCGCTCCCGGCGCGGATCTTGTGCGACAGGCTGGAGACCTTGGCACGCAGCTGGGTGGTGGGTCCCCGCAACGGCCCGAGCAGCCTCCACTCGCGGAAGGCGCAGGGCGGCTTTCGGCGGCCGGCGACGGGGGCCTGCGCCTCGGGCGCGCCGGGGGAGCCGGGGGAGCCGGGGGAGCCGGGGGAGCCGGGGGCCGAGGGCGCGGTGAGGGCCAGCGGGGCCCCGGGGGGCGCGGCGCCGCGGCCGGCAGCGAGGTCGGGGCGCGGGCCGCCGCTGGAGCCCCGCCAGTGGTGGCCGTAGACGCGCCACAGGGGCCGGCGGCGCCGACGACGCCGACACTGGCAGCGCAGCAGGCGAAGGAAGGCGCGCTTGAACTCGCGGCTGGAGCAAGGGTAGATGAGCGGGTTCACGCAGCTGTTGAAGTAGCCGAGCCAGAAGATGACCTTGAAGACGCCCTCCGAGGGCTTCAGCTGCGGGAACAGGGAGCCTGCGGGGGGGGGGGGGGGTAGAGACCCACGCCTGTTAGATGCTCCAGGAGAGGGAGGCCCGGCAGCCCCCTGGGCGCAAAGTCCTCAACTAGGGGCTGGGCTGCCAGCTCGGGCTCCCAACGTATCTCTCCCCAAGGGGGTCCCTGATGTAATTCGAGGGGTCCGTGTACTTGGATGAGGAAAAAATCATCATCTTCCGTTTTACTGACGTCTCCTTGATAACTGAGCAGTTTCCCTGAATGACGAGTGTAGGCAACAAACTCAAGTAGGAGGGAGAGGAGCCCTAAGCCGTCCCGGTTCTCCTAGCTCAAAACTGGTGCAAGATGGGCAGTTTCCTAGGATGCGACCTGACTCTCAGCAGTTCCTGCCAGATATTTTCCTATCACATTCAGTTGCTGCAGATGCTCTGAAATACTGTCTGCTCCTATCTGGAAATGACAGTCGTCAGAACCTACCACTAGATTCTCTTACTTAATGCCTTAACCTAGAAGCACATTCCTTTCTAAGCCAGAGATTTCATTCACAAATGTTTTGGTGTTTTCAACGAAATCCGTTTTATTTGCAATCCTTTGTATTTTAGTTTAAGCATTTGAAAGCATAACTCTGAGAAGGGCTCCATAAGCTTTGCCAGATGCCCAAGAAGTCTGTAGCACAAAAAGGGTAAGAACCTTTGAATGAAATGTTGACCAAGGCTTGCCTCACGTCAGGCACTGTGCTGGGCTCACATCAAACAAAGCCCCATTCCCTGAGTAGCTAGGTGCATAAAATACCAAGGGAATGAAGATGGTGTGATGGTGGTGCTCAGGATGTGGGATGGGGTGGGAGGCTTCCAGGGTTCTTAGAGGATGGACAGGAGCCTGGCAGGATGAGGAGGGATGGAGGGTGTTAGAAGTGGAGGGGTCAGGTGGGCAAGAGGAGTACAAGTTTGGGGCCTGGGAATGTCCTCTGGGATACGCTGAGAAAATGTCATTTGGGACAGATGGTGAAGGGAATTTACACAATTATTTGTGGGTAGTTGGGAGCCATGGATAGTTTCAAGCAGGCAAGAAACGGAGCCTAGAATTAAGCCTCAGTAAACAATGCCAGTGGTGGCTGGAACGAAGGTCATTGGGGCTGTCCCAGTGGAATTGGTCAGGGAAGGCTTCTCGGATGGCTTTGCGGGAGCAGAGTGCCAGGCAGGAGAGGGTGGGTGCACTAAGACCTGAGCTGTGTCAGAAAGACCCTCCTCCTCACAAACTTCTCCCCTGGCATCTCCACCATGTAAGGGGTCCTGTCTTCAAAAGGTACTTGACAAAATGCAAAGGCATGACCCTAAAAGCAAAAGCCACTCTCATTCTCACATCCTCAGCAGCAGCGGATGGAGGGGGTAGGTGGCAAGAGCGTCCCATCCCAGGCAAAAGTTGCAGGTGCCCTTGAGACTGAGCAGGCCAGGGACAGGGGTCCTTGACAAATCATGGGACCTGCTCTCTTCTTCCGCCCCTAAAGAAAGAAGAGCAGGGTCTGCTATTGAGGGGGCAGAGGCACCATGCTCCCCTTTTTGACCTGGGAGCTCTTGCCCATCACCCACCTCCTACAAGATAGAGAATTTCTGCTGCTGAGACAGACACATGGTGGTGGTGGCAGAGGAGGAGAGTCACGAGTGTTATGAGGCACAGGCCTTTGAAACTGCGGTCACATAGCTCCACTGTGAAATGCGTGCATTTCAGAGTGCAGGACATTGCGGGCTCTTAAACACTGGTGTCTCTTTACTTCCCCTCTTCCTACGTGGTGGCTTTTGAAAGAGGGCAGCTCCACCCCAGTGGGGAAGAGACCCAGTTTCCAGCTCTGGAGAGTAATCAGAAACAGAAGCCAAGACCTGGTGGCTTTGGGGGAGGCTGGGGCATCAGTCAGCATATGCTGAGCAGACAACTTCCCCTAGGAGGGGAGTTAGACAGTTGTCCTTGGAATGTGGGGGCCACTAGGGTTGACTTCACCCTCCAGGAAGGCGGCCCTCTGAATAGCATCCCTCAATGGCTCCAAAGTAAGACACGGTGCTGAAAATAACTCTGACTCAGGCCACAGTTCTTTTATATTTAGCCTAGGATGACAAATCAGTGGACTATGCTTTCAGCTGCAAGCCTGAAGCTGGCCAAACAGCATCGTTATCAGTGTTGTTTTTACTCACATTGGTGGGCGACATGGCATACTGTAGTATGCCCTGGACCGTGTTATAAACACTATTCTAACTTATGCTCAAGCAACCTGTGCAGATGCTTGCTACAGGCTGGGAATGCCCTACACACAAAAAAAGCTTCTGCCCCAAGATTTTCCTACTGTGTCCCACTGAGGTTCTGTTTTACTTTGGGCTCTCCCAGATGCAGACCCCGAGACAAGGATCCAAGTGCAAGTCACTAATTGGGGGCAATTGGGGCATAATCCTATGATACCATGAAGTTCAGGAATCTCAGAGCTATCCCACCAGGGGAATGAGGGAGGTGGAGTATCTATACCCCCACTCCCATCAGTCACCGGTTGGGCTACTCCCAGAGGTATTAATTTCCCACACTTCTCCCCGGCCTGCTGTGTGGGTGGATGATGAGGATTCTGGTGGGTGGAGAGAGCGAGCCCCTGGGCAAAGGTGCAGGCAGGTGTTGGGATGGAAGTTGGCTGATGTGCCCTGAAGGTCCGGGGAGGGTGGTGGCTTGGAGGGGACACTGACAGCATGTGGCACAACTGTTTCATGTGTTCTCTGCCCACTGTGTATAGACATCTTGCCTGGAAAATACAGGCGCCTGTGCCTGGGCTCCAGCTTCTACAGGCAATAGCACCTCTGTCTCACAGTTCTGAGCCCCACACCCCCCTCTGCCCAGAAAGCTGCTGTCTGCCCCCCACACCACCCTGTACAGCCTCACTCTCCCTGCTGTCCTCCCCCCTCCCCCCAATACTTTCTCATCAGGTCGAACTTCTGGCAAAGATCTCCAGGGTCAGAGGGGGCTGTGTGCACATCCCTGTCCGTTGCATGCATGGATAATATGGGGAACTGCCCTGAGGCCCCTGAGGATGGGCTCCTGGCTCATGGGCATTGTCCCCACAATGCTGCCCGGCTGTGGGGGCATCAGTGGACAAGCCCCTTTTTGGCCACCCCAGCTTCCTGCTCCCCCAGCCACTCTGACCTGTGGCTACTCGGGCCAACCTCGCCTGTATGCCTTCTCATCCCTCTCCAGCGGCCTGGCACACACTTTGTCAGCTCCTGAGCCCATCTACAGGAGAGCCTCAGTGAGCAGGTGGGGGCTCTGAGGCAAGGCCACTTGTCTCTTTTCTGTCCTGACCGGGCTCCCTCTTCCGAAGCCTTCCTTGCAGGCAGAAAGCCCAGCTGTGCTAACTCAACTTGGCAGCTGTCATTGGAAACAGAGAACCTTGTGGGACACCCTCCCTCAGCCTCCCACCTTTCTGTACTGGTGCCCAGCATCACACCCTTGCTCTTCTTTCTCTTATAGCTCCTGCTCCCCTCAGCAGTCTTACTTTGGTTTTGTGCATCAGCTAAATGGTTGCACTGACCTCCTGCTGCCCTCTGGCCCCAGCAGGCTCCCCAGTCTTGCCTGGGGGCTTTTGCTCCTGCTCCTCTGGGATTGCCCTTCCTCTTTCCTCTGCCAGCTCCACTGGCACCTCCACCTGGAAGTTCTCTTCATACCAACCCTTCCCAACCTGGCAGTTAGAGGTACTCTCCCTATAGCACATCTTCTCATTTCTAAGTGCCAAGAACACAATAGGTGACTATCAGTTTCCTGTCTAATCTTTTTAAAAAATATTTATTGACTTAATCTGTATACCCAATGTGGGGCTCAAAATCATGATCCTGAGATCAAGAATCAAATGCTCTTCCTGGCTGAGCCAGCCAGGCACCCCAGGTCTATCTTATCTTTAAATGGTGAGCTCTCTACATGTGCTTGGCACACCATAGTTGCTCCATACATCTTAACCCCCCTCTCTGTCACAGCCTGCATCCCATCCATCAACTCCTATTGGTCCTGGAACACACCCCCAATTTGTGCCACCCCCTGGTCCCAGCTACTATCATCATCTACCTGAAGTGCTGTTCTAAGGGGGTTCCTTGCTCCTGGCCTTGTACCCCTGCACCGTGTTCACACAGCAGCTGGGGGATCCTTTTATTTATTAATTATTTTTTAAAAAAAGATTTACTCATTATTTTAGAGAGGGAGCACGAGCAAGTGGAGAGAGGGGCAGAGGAAGAGAATACCTAAGCAGACTTCCTGCTGAGCCTGGAGCTGATGTAGGGCGAGCCCACAACCACAAGACCATGACCCAAGCCGAAACCAAGAATCAGATGCCCAACAAACTGAGCCACCTAGGCGCCCCTGGAGGGATCCTTTTAAAAAGATAAGCCTGAATATTTCACTTCTTCATTTAAAACCCATTTTCCAGGGCAGTCTGGGTGGCTCAGTGGTTTAGCACCGCCTTCAGCCCGGGGTGTGATTCTGGAGATCCGGGATCGAGTCCCATGTTGGGCTCCCTGCATGGAGCCTGCTTCTCCCTCTGCCTGTGTCCCTGCCTCTCTCTCTCTCTCTCTCTCTCTCTCTCTGTGTGTGTGTCTCATGAATAAATAAATAAAATATTAAAAAAATAAAATAAAACCCATTTTCCACTGCAGCTTCTTATCCTCTTTCTTAACTCCTAGCCACTCACACCTCTGAAGTTGCCTTCTCAGTCCTCGAATGTTCACATCCTTCTGGACTTGGGTTGTGCTTATCCAGCCAGACTCTAACTCTGGAGTGATTTGCCCATTCCCTGAATGTGAGGGTCCCCGACCTCAGCTCCATCCAGAGCTCCCCGTGACCTTGCTGCTCTGCCCGGGTCCTGTACCAGCTCTGTGAGCCTTTACTCTGCCCCTTCGCCTCCTTCGGGGCAGCTGATCTTACTTCCTGCTTCGAGGAGAAAACAGAAGCCAAAGAAGTTGGGCATGTGCTCAAGCCTTCCTCATCTCTCCCCCTCCTCCTCCTCCTCCTCCTCCGTGAGAAAGAGGTCTCTTCTCCTGCCCAAGGTCAGCATCCCTGCTTGTGTGGTAGTACTCTCCATCCATCAGTCCCCTTCAGGCATGCACCTGTCATAGCTGCACCCTCTCTGCTGGTTCTCGGGCTACAAACCTCATTCTCTCTATCCTTTCTGTCCGCACCTGCCTACTTCCCTTCCGCACCTGCTCTTCACTGCTTTGCCGTACAGCCCCGCTCCTCCCAGGGCCCAACCTGTGGACACTTCTCTCATCCATCCCAGACTCCTCTCATCTCACTCATGGATCCCAGGTCCCACGCTCTTGGATTTTCTATTCTGTATCAGTTTCCTTTGCTTGCTTCTTCTGTCAGTCCCCATTGCTAAACGTAGGCGTGCCCTTCCTTCCCAGAAGAGTCTGGAATCTCTTCCCTTCACGTTCTGCTGGTAATTTCATCCCAGCTCATGGGTTTAAATACTGACTTCAGATTGATAATGCCCATAGTTCTATCTCCAGTTCAGACTGTTCTCCCAAATTCCAGACTCAGATCCAACTACCTCCCAGATATCTCCACTTGGGTGTGTGTCTGTGTGTCTACCAGCATTTCATACTTATCCTGACCTCATGAAGCTTATATTTCATTGGGCAAAGCTGGCAATACATAGGATAAACAAGGAAAATGTAAACACATCAGATAATAAAATGTGCTAAAGAGAAGTAAAGTAGGGAAGAAAGATAGGAAGTATGTGTTTATGTGTCTGTGTGTGGCTGGGAGTGGCGGTATAGATTTTTGGATAAGCTGGCCAAGAAAGGCCTGCTGAAGACATGATATTTGAGTAAAGAGTTGAATAGAGGTATGTGAACATCTAGGGGAAAAGCATATCAGGTAGAGGGAACAGCAAGTGCAAAGGCCCTTGAGGTGGCCTTGGTATGTTCGCAGAACAATGATGAGGCTGGTGGTTATAGAATGGAGTGACTGAGGGCAGAGAGGAAGGATGTGAGGTCAGAAGTCACAGCTACCCTCCTCCCTGTGCTCTTCTACCCTGTCAAAGACACTACTAGCATCTCCCACCTCAAGTACTCAGCAGCCTCTCCACTCTCCCATGCTTTCTGTCCTCAACCCAGCAGCTAGAGTGATTTTTTTTAAAAACATAACTGGATCAACTCACTCCTTAGGTTCCAAACCCTCTAAGAACTACCCTTTCTCCTCACAGTAAGAGCCTGTGACCTACACAGCTCAGCATGTGGCTCCCCCAAACCTTCTGCCATCCCCTCCCAACCCCCAACTCCATTCCAGCCATACTGCCCTCCATGTTGCTTTTTGGATATGCCAGACACGCTCCCACATTGGGCTTGCTTTTCCTCCTCATCTTCTTCCCCCAGATAGCCACATGGCTCGTGCCCTCACCTCTGCAGTGAGGTATCTCTGACTTCCCAGGTAAAACTGTGTTGCCCTCCCACCCATGACTCCCCATCCCCCCATCCCCCAACTGGTGCTGTAGCTCTCCGTGGCACTCACGGCCTCCTCCCATACTGTTGGAGTTAGCTTTCATTTTGTCCATCATCTCTCTCTGCAGCCAAGTCCCCAGGGCAGGACTTGTGCCTGTTTTGCTTGGCACAACACTCCCATGGCCCCGAAGCCTTCCTGAGTGCATCTAACACGCTGTAGGTGCTGAACTCCTGCTGACTTTGCTCAGTGAGTCCCTCTTCTCTACCCTGAAGGTCCAACTGGCCATCACGCCTGGTGCCTTCAGTTTTCTCTCTGGTGGGGTCCCTGCCTTCACCTTGCTCCTGAAGCCTTTGCTTAGTCTGGCATCTCGTTTTGTTTGCATGGCTGTGACAGCCCCCAAGGGTCCTCTGGCCTCTCCACTCTGCACACAGCTGGAGGCTTTTTCTAAAATTGGTTTCTCTACTTAAACCTCTGAAACCCACGAGTGGCTTCCAGAGGCTCTGAGGACTAAGCCCAAGCTTTCTTGTGTTGCATTCAAGGCCTTTCAGGACCCAGTGCCATCTCCAGCTAGCTCCCCTTCAAATGTGGCCACGAGCCAGAGGATGAAGCTGCGAGCAGGTCTTCCCATAGGGGCTGGGCTCCTCCTCTGCCTTTCTGCTTGGCCCCGACTATTTCCTCCCAACCAGGCCTTGAGTCTTGGGTCAGGCATCCTCCCCACCAAGCTTGGGTTATGTGCCCTTTTATGCAAGTCTGCCTTTTTAGAAAATGTTTTATTTATTTATTCATGGGAGACACAGAGGGAGAGGCAGAGACATAGACAGAGGGAGAAGCAGGCTCCCTGTGGGGAGCCTGATGTGGGGCTTGATCCCAGGATCCTGGGATCATGACCTGAGCTGAAGGCAGACGCTCAACCACCGAGCCACCCAGGCATCCCAAGTGTGCATTTTAATAAAATTTGTTACTGCTCTATCTGCCCTCCTACACTACCAGTTTCTTGAGGCAGCAAATGATGGTTGTTTTCATCCTCTAACACAAGCACCTGACGCAGAGCAGGGGTGCTTTTGGGCTTGCTTTTCCTCCTCATCGCAGGGGAGGGGTCACATTTACGTGCCTGTGAGGAGAGGTAGTAAGAATGCAGGTGGGAGATGAGCACAGACCCAACTCCTGCCTGCTTCTCTCTTCTTGACCTTGCTCTCATGTTGGTCTCCCATCAGGCTTGCTCCCACCTGCCTTCTCCTGTTCCCTATATTGGGATATCTCTATCAGGAGTCTAACCTAATGTCCGGGGCAGGGGTGGGGCTGGACATTCACTAGTCATTAAAGGCAGGGCCTTTCCTATGTCAGCAGGTAGGCTCACTCTATGGCATGTTGACGGGGTCAGCCTGGCCCACACATTGTTGGGGAAACTGAGGCAGCCCATGAGGTTTGTGTTTGCAGCCTTGATGATCACAAGCCAGTCCCCACTCCTCAGGACCAGAGACGTCCAGGTCTAGGAGATGTCACTGAGATGCTGGTTAGGCTGGAGCTGACCAATGTGGCCAAGTCTCACCAAGGAGTGACAGCTCTGAAGCCATGGGGCAGACTGTGTGATTAACAGCACTCTTCTGGCATCACCAGAAGGGAACTTGTTCTTGGCAGAATGTCAGAATTCACAGCCAGCATTGCTCATAACTTGCAGCGGACCATGAAATATCAAGCTGCATCCCGGCCTGCCCCCTTTCCCACCTCTCCATCACTAGGGACTTTTCCATCCACAGGCAGCCATTCTCTCTGGCCAGAGAGATAGAGTGGGGTTGAAAATACCACACTCTCCTAGATATTCAGGTGTCTTCTCACCAGTAAGGCTAGGAGAGGTGGAATTCCCCACTCTATACTCCCTTTCTCTCTTCCACTTCTCTCAACTGCTCATTCAGTGGCTCTGACTCTGGAGCTCAATAGCTTCTCTGTCAAGAGAGGCTGGGACATCTGGGACCCCTATAGGGTCAGACAAGCCTCTCTAATAAAGCATACTTGAGCCGAGACCTGAAGATGCTGTGGGGGGACTGAGCCATGCATCTGAGGAAAGAGAATTCCAGACAGTGGAAAGTGCATGTGCAAAGGCCCTGAAGCAAGAAGGAACTTGAGAAGTTGGAGGACAACCAAGATGTTGGGATCAGTGGAACGGAGAAGGTGAAGGGGAGAGTGGTAGGAGATAAGGCCATTTTGACGTGGGCACAATCATGGAAGGCCATCAGAAAGAGGTGACCTGGATAGGGGCCAGGTCTCAGATGGATTGTGAGAACATGAAGGGGTGGTTTGAGGGCACAGTGGTGCCAGCTGTGCCAAGCCAGTTCTCTTGAATTCCTTGCATTGCCAGTTTTCCACGGTGAGAGGTAATTGGCAAGTCCTCTGGCTCGAGATGGACCAGGAATAGAAGCCCTGTGCCCCCATGTTTGCCTCAGGACCCATAAACTCTGAGAGGCCAGCAGAGAACTATTTGTCTGGTCCTGGACACTCTTCTGTAGCTATGAGGATGTAGGCAGAAGGGCAGCTCCTAGGCATATCCCGTCAGTGGTGTATTTTTCTTTTATAAAACATAAAATATACTTCCTAGCTCTGTCTGCTGGATCAGGGACCAACTCAGTATCCCTGAAAAGCTGAGAGCTCAGACTGTGGTCTTTAAATAATCATTTGCCACTAAAAGGGATGAAGGCTCTTTTGAGAAATGGCTGCTTCCAGGTTTCGGGGGAAGAAAAGTACAAGCTGAGCCTGAACCATCGTATTGGGCACCTGAGCCCCTGACCATTCATAACAGCCCCAAAGAGAAGAATTCTTGGCTGAAACATTGAACCTGAATCTGATGAAGTCAGTTTACAGGAAGTACAGGGAACAGAGGGACACATTAGATGGTACTATGGGGATGCAGACTCAGACCATGGGCCATACTCCAGGACAACTGATCTGGTTTCTTCACCAAATAAATTGCAAGGGAAAGGTGGGGAGAGGGGAATCTTACCAACTGAATAGACCTAGCCAGCAAATCAACCACATGCAACATGTGCACCTTTTTTGGATCCTGATTCAAACAAACTACAAATATATGAGGCAACTGGCAACATCTGAACACTAAGTAGACAGTATTTGATATTAAACAATTATTTTTACATGTTATAATGGACTGTGATTATTTTTCAAAAAGCTTTTGTATTCTAGAAATGTATACTGAAGAGTTTACGTGAACAGATATGGTGTCTGGATGTTCTTCCAAATTATCCTCAGTGTTGGGACAGCAGGTGAGGGTGGTGATGCACAGAGACTGGCCTTGGGTTGACATTGTTGAGCTGGGTCATGGGAATCAAAGAGTGGAAGGGTGGAGGCTGGGGGTTGGGAGAAAGGGGATAAGGAGTTGCTAATCAACAGGCATAAAGTTTCACTTAAGATGAATAAATTCTAGAGATGGACTGTGCAACACTGTGTCTACAGTTAACAATAGTGTATTGATTGTACACTTCCTGTTAAGTGTTTTTATCCTAATAAAATAAAACTTAAAAAAAAAAAAGAGTGCTGGTGCTTTACCACTCACACCCTTGGCATGGGGTGATGTGAAGAGGCCATGGGTTCCACCACTTCCTCCCTCTACACACATTTCCTGAGCACCTACTATGTGCCAGGTGCTGCAAAGGCACAGTTAGGAGATATCATGCCAGCCCTTTCTTCAGGCTCTTGGGCCAGAGGACAGTGATGCCACTGCTGAGGACCTGCCACAAAGCATCCCCTACCACTCCCCCACCACGTCAGGGAACCTGTGGAGATGAGTCCTTTGGCATTTGGCCAACACTCTTACATGCACATGAGAAATCTACCCTGTATAGCTGGCTGCCAGTGTGTGCTTTCCAATCTGGACACCAACTCCTCAGCATGGCTCAAGTCTCTCTTCAGCATGTACCCGCCTTCTCTCAGAAATTTCTAATTAAGACATAAGATAATGACAGTCAAGTGATAAAGCACATGCACTTTAAGAGTACAGCTTGATGACTTTACATATGCACATATCAATGTGATCACTGCCCAGCTCAAGATCTAGAACATTCTCAGCCCTTCAGGTTTATTCGCTCTCTCTTCCAGTCAATACACATACCCACTATCCTAATTTTCATCAATTCGTTTTGCCTGGTTTTGAACTTTGTCACACAGAATCATGTATTATGTATGCCTTTAGTTGCAGATCTGGCTTATTTTTCCCAGTATAGTGTCCATGGAATTCATCTACCTTGCTGTAGGCAGCACACTTGTTATTTTTCCCAGCCCTATGAAAACAGCACAATTTATTTACCCCTCCTCCTGTTGATGGCATCCTGTCTCATCTCATGACTCCTCTTCTTGTGGGCTCTCCATTCCATGTCTCCCAAGCCACAGGGCACCCCACAAATAACTACACTTTTCTGCACCTACATATGTAGTTTCCTCTGTCCTCATGCTTTGTAATATGTGTAAGGATACTGGCAATTACAATGTACCGTGATCAAAGCCTGTGCAGTGTATTTGGGGAGCACAAAGGAGTACCTAACTAAATCCAGGGGTATTCAGGTGGGATAGCGATATCACAGGGCCGAGATTGACAGTACAGGGTGGGAGGCCCAGGTATGGCTCACAGACGGTGGGAGATGGGGGCCTGGGACAGTGGCTGGACTGTCCTGGGACTTCTCATATCTGAGCCTCCAGGTACCTTGATGTGGACTTGGGAGGCCACTGTGGGCTCTGAGCCTCTGAGACTTCTCTGCATGACTGAGCACAGTTGGAGGCCAACTCAGAGGCCAGAGAGGCCCAGGGACCTGCCCAACGACAGGGAGCTTAGGGTACAGGACAGGGGTCTGTCTGTGGTTTCTAGGAATAATAGGAGGTGGTGCTGTCATGCATGTACATGCATGTGTATTTGTGTGTGTGTAGGTCCCAGGGGACAGGTCCACCTCTGGGGATGGCTCAGGGGGCACCTGCCAGGCAAGCCAAAGCCAGACACAGTGAAACACTGCTGCCATGAGAACATCAAGGGGGAGAGGTGGTGTCTGGAGGCGGCTGGGAGAGGGAGGGAGCTCTTCTGCAGATAGGTGCTTGCTGGTTTCCTCAGTTTCTCTGTTCCCCTCTTGCTCATGGGGATTTCTACCTCAAGAGGCTAGCCCAGACCTCTCAGGGTTAGAGGACTCCTGCACAAAGTGCCCTGGGGTGGATTAATGAGGTGCACTTGCAATCCATCCCACCCCACCACGCCCCCTTTCTCCTTGGAAGTCTGTGGGCAGCAGGCACCAACTGGAATGCCATATGCATTCCAGAGGTGCAGGTTCCTCCAGACATCAGGAGGAACCTTTACATAATGTCCTGTGACTTTCTAAGGCACCCAGTTCCATGTCAGCTCGCTGAGGTGAGAGTAGGGGGTGCATATCTGTCATGCTCAGGGCTACGAAGAGCCCCTCCTCCCCAAGGATTGGTGGCCACATATTCTGTTGTTCAGCCTGGAACAGCTCTAAGAGTGAAAGGGAAGCATAACCAGTGATCATGCCAGTGTAACCAGGGCTGTCCTGGGCAAACCAGGGTGCATGGGCACTCTGGTGGAGCGGGTGGCTCAGCTGGGCACCAGCAGGGAACACTCAGTCAGGTGGGCATGAGGGCAAGTGACGCTTCTTGCGTCTATACACAGCTCCCTGGGTGCCCCGGCAGGAGCCAATGCTGCCCTTGCTGGCCTTGCTGACTGTCATCTAGGGGTCAGACAAGTGACAGACAGAATGAACATCAGGTTCATGGAGCTAACGCTCTGCCTGCCGGTCACATGCCCTGCTGCTGCTCCTTATGGGGAAAGGGGAACAGTGGAGGTGCAGGAGATCCCTCTCCTGGCCCCTCAGGATTTTAGGTGCTTAAAATCTGAGTTTCAGTCCCCTCTAGCCAGTGACTTGGGCCTCCAGAAGTTCCACGATTCAGGACATCTAGTTTGTGTCTCTCTGCTGCCACTCAGGCCTGACCCACAGTTTTTCAGGTATATAGATGGCAGTGCATGGCCCCTGTGCCAATGACCCTCTGGGACCCTGGGACCCCATCCTAAGCCTCTCCATGTCTTCTGGGCAGTTGGGCTGCTCACTGCTGTGGGTGTGGCTCCTGTTTCTACTCAGTTTTGTGTGTGGATGAGTGGGGGAGGGGAATCCTGGTCTGTTCAGACAACTCCTGGGTTGTGGCCCTACTAGGTGTCTTCATTTCTATGGGCTACAGCCTTGGCTGGCACATACTGCTCTTTCTCAATCTCTCCACCTCTGGGGTTCATCACACCTGGCATAAAGACCAGGGCCTGGGTGGAGGGAGCTGTCACTCCTCCTGGTGGCCCCCTTCTGGTTCCTTCAAAGTGAGTGCTCCCTGAAGCTCTATCCCCAGCCCCCCTCTTCTCTTTGTCCCTCCATCCTCTTTCTGGAAGACTGCATCCCATGCTCCTCCTTCGGCAAACACCCCTGACTTGGTCCCCTTTCTTTAAGTTTCTAACATCTTCCACCCCGACCATCTATTGGCCCTTCCATACCAAGATATGCCAGCTCCTTGGATTCCACATTCCTCCCAAAAGTTGCTCCTCAGAATTTTCCCTCATCCTAAAAGTTGCTCCTCAGAATTTTTCCTCATCCTTCAAAGGCCTTCTCCCTTCTCCCAGGCCTGGGCCCGGTGCTGGGGTATCAGGACCTCCTGATCTTTTCTCCCTTCTGCACAGTCCTCAAGCCACTCCTGCCCTGCACTGTAGGCTCTGCTCCCCACTTCTCCCTGTGGCTGCGCCCTCCAAGCCACACCATGACACAGGCAGATCAGAATATTCTGTTTCCCTGCTTGGCCTCTGTCCTGCTTGCTCATTATTGCCAGGTTCCACTCAATTCGGCTCCACCAGCAGCCCTGGGCTCTGCTCTGGGGCTCAGGAGGCTGCGCACAATGCAGACTGGTGAGAAGGAGGAGACAAGGACACGGTGGGGGCCCCATGCTAAGTGTGGGGAGCAGCAGAGATGGAGGGATTGAGAAAGAGCCAAAGGGCATGGAAATTTAGGGATGACTTCCTGGAAGAGGAGCACATGCTCTAAACCTCAAAAAAAAAACAGAAGCCCTCTGCAGTGTTGACTGTAACAGTGAAAAATATGAAAAATTGAATGCTCAGCACAAGACTGCATCAACACACCATGGAATACTCTCAAATGGAATACCATACTGCTGCTAAAATGAACCAGCATGGATAAATCTGACCGACATAATGTTGCACGAGAAAGGCAAACTGAAGAATGATGTGCATGGCATAATGCCATTTATCTAGGTCCTAAAGACACACAAGACAATGCCATATATTACTGTGGATATAGATGTTTGTGGTAAGAGTATAAATATATGAATGGGGGTGACAGACTCCAGATTAACCTCTGAGGAGGGAGGGAGACATGGAGGAAGGGACAAGAGGGAATGTACTTTTGGCTGTGCTCTATTTCTTTGGAAAGAGAAACAGAGAGAGGGATCTGAGGCAAATATGGCAAAATGTTAACATCTGTTCAATAAGGGTGATTATGGGTACAGAGACACTTGGTATACCCCTTTCTCCTTTTCTGTGCATCATTCTATAACTCGAAATTTTAAAAGAAGTTAAAATAACATAATGGGAGCTGGCATTCTGTACACAGCTTGATCATTCCCTATGTGGTGCGGGGGGCGGGGAGGCAGTGTGAAGTGAGAGGCAGGGGGTAATGAGGGTACCTGGGGTGGGGCACGGCTGGGCAGGGACAGGGCAGGGGTTGGTTGGTGGGAGAAAGGAGCCTGGGTGGGGAGCCTGGTGGGAGGTCATACTAAATCTTGGGCAGGTTTTAAAGGGGAGGGACACATTGGCTTTCTTCTGGCTGCTTACTTGCCCTCCCCCACAAGTATATATTGCTCAGTGTCCATGCCTCCCTCTACCCCCACCACAGCCTCTGGCTGGCTGCTTTTCAAAACAGTGATTTATTCAGTGAGCAGCTACTACAAAAGCAATAGCTCACAGGGCACTCATGACAAGGAATGGTGATATTTACAGATAATAACTTGCTGAACTCTCATGAAGGCCCTGCAGGTGGGTGCTGTTACTATCACCATCATCTGGATTTTATAGATGAGGACACAGAAGCACAGAGAGGTTCAGGGATTTGCCTGAAGTTGCACAGCCAGTCAGGGGCAGAGCTGGGATTTAAACCCAGGCTGCCTGGTGCCAGAGCCTGTGGTTCCTCATTGCTGCACTACGTTGTTCCTCACATACCAGGCACTGTCCTGGGCATTGCGGATTTGGTAATGACACAGCCCTGCCCTTGAAGAGCTTCAGGGCTAGCTAGTGCAGGCAAGTCAGACACCAACCAAGCAACATGCAGATGTAATTAGAGCTAAGGAGCCAGTAAAGGAAGAGCAACTTGTGCCCCAAGGGAGAGAGCACAGAGGAGGACACATTGAAGCCGAAGCATCTGGGAAGACCTCTCTGCAGAGGGGACATTTAAATGGAGACCTAAAGTTAGCCAGGAGGAGGGAGGACAGGGCAGGCTAGACAGAGAGAAGAGCAAGTGCAAGGACATGAGCTCGCTGTGGGCAAGGAATCGGGAGCGGGTCAGAGGAGCCAAAGCACGCAGTGAGCAAGGGGCAGCAAAGCCAGGAGGCCATCACTCCAGGCCCTCCTTGCGGGAGGGGGGACCACATGTCTGGGTTTGCTCCCACTGTCCCGGTTCGTGCCTGTGATCCCAGCATAAATATTCATCATGTCTCATTTTGGTTTGGACAATAATAAATTTGAAGGTCACCCTCTCATAGGCCATAGTGGAGAGTCTGGAGTCTGTTCCCAGGGCAGTTGGAAAGCACCGAGGGGGTTTTAGTAGAGAGCGACACTATAATTTATAATATATAAAGTTCACTCTGGCCACTATGTGGAGAGGGCCTGCAGGGGAGCAGGAGGCAGGCCATCGTCCCCTTCCTGACTCAGCCGCAGGGTCGGGGAAAGGCAGGCGAGGCCTAGCTGGGGCCGGCTGAGGTTGGAGCCATGGGCAAAATGACTCAGGGCAAATGCATCCCCAGAGATGGTGCTCCCCTTCGCCTCCCTTTGCTGACCCAGCCCCAATGCCTCTAGGAGGAGCCTTCAGGGGTGGGACTAAGCCCCTGAGAACTGCCGCCCACCTCCCAGGACTGCAGGGAAGCTGATGAAACAAATAGGAAAGTTCTCAAAAGAGCTAAAGGACCCACTAAATGTCAGAAAAATCGATGAACGATACTAACTTTTCATTTGATAATTTGTCTCTATCCCCTTCCTTCTCATCCCACACAGCACCCTACCTCCAGAAGGAGATGTTCAACAGTGAGAATCCAGGGCATTCCTGGATAGCAGGTGGGGAGGGTCTCCTGGCCATTTGGAACTGAAGAAGTTCCTGGAGAAAGCAGGTGGCTTCTCGTACCTGCTGCTGTCGTGCTTGCTGCACCTCAGTGGAGACCCCACCCATTATGCACCCACCTCTGGAGGTTGGCATTTGTGTGTGTGTGTGTGTGTGTGTGTGTGTGTGTGTGTGTGTCTGTGTTGGGGGATATGTAGAGGAACGTGTACACTGCTGGCCACGTACTATGGGGCAGATGCCCGCACAGATGCCACAGATCTCTTATATTTAGGGGGTTCTGAAATATTGAAACAAGCCCAAGGCCTGTCATGGCAATTCAGAGGGGGAAAGAAAGAAGTCAGAAGCCTGCGAAGCGAATCCTGCAAGTACGAAGGGCCCCCTGTTTGTCGACCACAAAGTGCACTTGCCTAAGAGACCAGGGAGTTCAACCGAGTCAACCCTTCATGCGCAGGTGGACAGTCACCGTCCGCCTGGGAAGGCCAAGCCCGTCTGGGAGCCGGGGGGAAGGCAGAGCCACAGGCTCAAGGGGGAAAGGAAAGGGCCCGTGGGAGACGGGTCACTCACCAAGCGGCAGGACGAAGAAGAAGGGGAACCAGCAGAGCACAAAGACGCCCACGACGATGGCCAGCGTCTTGGCCGCCTTCTTCTCGCGGGAGAACTTGAGCAGGCGCACGGACAGCGAGCTGCGGAAGGTGTGGCCCTTGGCGCTGCGCATCCCGCGCGCCCCGTCGGCCGCGCCCGCGCCCGCGCCCGCGCCTCGGCAGTGGATGCGCAGCACCACCTCGGAGGCCTTGCCGCGCTCGCGCTTGACGCCCGCCTCCAGGCTGCGCGTGGTGCTGCGCGCGACCACATACACGCGACAGTACATGACCACGATGACGGCCATGGGCAGGTAGAAGGAGCACACGGAGGAGAAGACGGCGTAGCCGGCCTCCTCCGTGATGCCGCAGAAGCGCTCGTCCGGGGGCACCGGCTCCTTCCAGCCCAGCAGTGGCCCCACCGACACCACCAGGGCCACGGCCCAGAGCAGGGCCAGGATGGCGGCCGCCTTGCGCTCGGTCATGATCGCCGGGTACTTGAGCGAGTGGCGCACGCCCACGTACCGGTCCACCGAGATGGTGCAGAGGCTGAGGATGGAGGCGGTGCAGCACAGCACGTCCACGGCGGCCCACACGTCGCAGAAGGCCCGGCCGAAGGCCCAGAAGCCCAGAACCTCCATGGTGGCTGAGAAGGGCAGCACCGTGGCGCTCAGCAGCAGGTCGGCCACGGCCAGGTTCACGATAAAGTAGTTGGTGACCGTCTGCAGGTGGCGGTTGCAGGCCACCGAGAGGATGACCAGCAGGTTGCCCGCCACCGCGGCCAGGATGAAGGCGGCCAGGAAGACGCCCACGCCCACGCCCTGCGCGCTCACCACCAGCCCCCCGACGGCCGCCGTGCCGTTCACCTCGCCGCCCGCGCCCGCGCCGCCCGGCCCCCCGGCGGAGCTCCGGTTGTCCTCGCCGCCGCCCGCGCCCACCACGCCGCCGCCGCCGCCGCCCGCGGCCCCCGGCACGCCGCCCACCGCCGGGCCCTCCGAGGCGGCCGCGCCGCCCGCGCCGCCCCCGCCGCCGCCCGCGCTGGAGCCCCCGGCGCCGCCGTCCGGGCGGGGACCCTCGAAACTGACGCTCAGGAGGTCGCGGAAAGTCATCTCAGCGCGCGGCCGTCGGGGGCCGGGCCCGGGCGCAGGGCGAGCGACTGGCCGGGAGCGGGGCGCCGGGCATAGCCGCGCGGCCCCGCCCGAGTTCCTGGGTCGCGGAGCGGGGCCGGCGGGCGGCGGCCGGGGCTGCCGGGGCTGCCGGGGCTGGCGGCGCGGTCGGCGGAGGAGCCGGGGCCGGCGAGCGGGCAGAGCGGCGGCTCGGGGGCCGGGCAGTGCGGGCAGAGCCACTGCGGCGCGCTCCACCGGGCGCGGGGGGCGGGACGGAGGAGGGGCAGCGCCGGGAAGGAGGAGGGGGCGGCGGGCGCCGAGGGAGGGGGCGCCCCGCGCGGGGCGGGGGGCAGTGCGGGCGCGCGGGGGGGTCGCGGCGGGGCGTCCGCGCCGGCCCGGCGGCAGCCACCCCTGTCGCCGCCGGCGCCCACGACCGCCCTCCCTCGTCGGCGTCCGCGCTGCGCCCCTGGCCGCGCCCCTCCCGGGCCTCTTCCCTCTGCTCCCCTCGGCGGCGTCCCCCTTCCTCCCGCCCTTTGCCCCCAGCCTCCGGGTCGCTCGCTGGTGCCCTTGGGCGCGCGGAGCGGAGACGGCGCGATTCCCGGGTCCCCCGGCTCCGGGGCTCCCCGGCTCCCGGCTCCCGGCTCCCGGCTCCCGGCTCCGGCCGCCAGAGAGCAGCAAGCGCCTGGGATCTGCGGACTGCGGACTGGACCGCGCAATACCGCGGCTGCCGCCTCCTGGGACTGCCTGGAGGGATCTGCCGCACCTCCTTGCTCCTCTCAAGCCACTGGCCAGGCGAGGGTCTCCAACGCCTCTGTGCAGTGCGGGGAGTGCAGAGAGTCCCGGGAGCAACCAGATGCCAGTGCTGCTCTGTGACGGGAAAAGGAACAAGAGACTGTCTGGTTAGGGATCTGGGATCCTGCCCACCAGTCATCGGTTTGCATGTACCAACTTCTGCATTGTTACTTTACTCCACATCAGATGTGGAATGAAACTTCCTTGGTACACTAAGTGGCCTTCCGGGAAGGGAGGGTTAAGTGCTGGAGGGTGGGAAAGGGCACTTGGACCGATGGTTAAAGAGTGGGGGGGTGGGGGGGGGGTTGGCAGACTGGCTGGCTCCAAATCTGGGCTGTGGACCATAGGAGCTCTTTGATTTCTCTGTGTCTCAGTCCTTCATCTGTAAAATGAGGGTAAGAGTAGTGTCTAATTAATGATACGAACATTGAATTAGTTAATATGTGTTAAGACCCCAGAGCAGGGCCTGGGTTTGTTGGCTGCGTGGGACTTGGCCAGGCAGGACTTGGACAGGGAGGGCAGAGGATCTATAGAATTGGTTTGAACCAGGGACGCAGGTGGAGGGTTGCATTTGGGAAGCCTCTTGCTAACTAGCAGGACTGGGTAGGGAGAGACAAAAAGAGATCATTCATTTGACCCACATAAAATTACTAACCAGGGTGGCGGGCATCAGGCCTGCTGGACACGTTGGGTGGCAGGGGGAAGGGAATAGCACCGTGTAGGTGCAAGGTGACCAAGGCTTGAGCTGTGCCAGGGAGCTGAGGGCCTATTTGGAGAGATGTCTGGAAAGAAGTGGAGAACTGGGGGCCTTGGAGCCCACTGGCTGTGGATGGCTGGGGCAGAATGTTTGAGAGACCTAGATGAGAAGGTGCTATGGAGACAAAGCAGCAAATGGTAGAAATGTGTTAGAAATCCAGCCCAGGAAGCTAAAGCTCTTAGTGTCCTAGCTTAGAAACAGCTCTTCCAAGGTCCTCTGTTCCCCCATTACATCTTCCATCTTTTACTTGGGTCTTTGAGAGTTTACTATAGAAGAGTAGGAGTGAAAGCAAGGTGAGCTCTGATGACCCTCCTGACCTTTTGGTTCTTTTTGATACAGTGGCAAGGCTGGATTTTAGATGGATACCCAGCATGTGTATTTATCTCCCCTCCTGTATGAGGCCCCTTTAGAGCAAGCATAAAGGAAAAGGAGAAGTTCATCCCACAACCAAGAAGTTAACCCCTGGGCAGATAAACCTGAACTGGAGCCCCTACTAGAGGTCACAAGGGGTTTGAGGAGATCTGGACCTCCTCCTCTCTTGTGAAGATGGTACAGGTGGTTGTCACTTGCAGAGTCAGAATGCCGAATGGGAGAGGATACTGATGGAGAAGACGTTCCTGATGGATATCCTGTTTTGGACCAGCATTCCCCTGGCTCCCTTCCACTCCACCAACCTTTATTTGTTCATTCAGCACAAATAAGGCACCAGCTATATGCTGCAACTGTTCCGGGCACTGGATATGATGTTGAATTACGCAGAATGCCTTCTGGGGCTCACGTTCAAATGGCATAAAGTGTCACTAAGCGTTAGGAGGAGAGCTGTCTTATTGCTATGGACCGAAGCTTTCTCTGGCTTTGATATCTGAGTCCTGGAGACTCTCTTCAATGAAATCTTCAAAGAAAATCCAAATCCAGAGAAACCCTTTCTCAGTACCTCCCCACCCCTGAATAGTAGTGGAGACTGAAAGAGTACAAAATCATGCACATCATTGAAAGATGTGGCTAAAGCAGCCACTTGGATCAGTCCCTATGAAGAACATGGACATCCAGTCTATTCTTCAGCTGCAAATGGGTCTCTAGTCCTAGCCTGACCTTTCAGCTTCCTATGGCTTGACCCTACTCCTGGCTACCACCAGACCTATAATCCCTACTGACCCACAACCTGAGCCTTCCTGATCCCCCTAATTGTGTCATTTACTCCAGTTACATACTGTGGTCAGCAGGGGCACTGGGTGAAGGCGTGAGGGCTTGGGGCTACCTTCCCTCATCCTCAGGACAGCAGAATTTGGTGCTTAGGACTGGCACCTCCCAGTGGTCCTGGGTCAGGGAGTAAGTATATAGGGAAAGGATGTCGTTTGTAGGAAGGAGATGCTTGGTAATCTAATAACCTCCCAGCCAGCCTGATCCCTCTGTCAACTGAAGCTGCAGGAGACTTGAGATCAGTTATGATTGGATTATTTATGCTAATTTTTGCTTAAAATTAATGGAGTTGGAGGTTAGTGATTATATATCCCATCACAATGGAGAAGGTAGAGGTTGGGGATGGACGCCAATAGAATGATATCCTACTCAAGGCCTGGCAAGGAGCTGGCTGTTCTGCAGACCCTTGCAGTGGCTGTTTGCTTTGCAGCTGTGTTTGCTTCTGCTCCTAAGAGATAGCTTTTTGTTTCTTTTTATGTTCTTTAGAAGAGGAAATTATTGGGAAGCAGCATATTGGACAAAGTTGGAAGACACACTGGGGTGGAAAACTCTCTGAGTGAGGCAGAGATTAGTTGGGATAGGTTAAAAGCTGTAATAAAGAACCCTCACAGGTCAGTGGCTTAGTGCAATGAAACTGTAATTCTCACTTACTCAGCATCCAGTGTGAATGTACCAGGTTGGCAGCTCTCATGGACAGATCTCCATGAGGAAACTCAGGGGTCCAGGCTCCTTCTGATTCATGGCTCCACTTTTTCCCAGAGTGTGGGGATTCTCCAGGATCCTGGAGACCTCTTCTAAATTGTCTACATCCAGCTGCCCTAAGAACAGAGCAGGAGCATGGAGGGCTATGCGGACATCTTACGAGGAGCCACACACAGCACCTCTGTCTGAGCCCGTGCTCTCACTTGGATGCAAGGAGGAAATGTGATTCAGCCAAGTGTCCAGGAAAAGGGAACAGATATGATGACCACCCAGCCTGTCTGTGCTGCAGGACAGCAAGAGTCCCGGGAAGACTTGATCTGGGCATTAGTCAGGCAATGCTTCATTGATAGATTGTGAAAAGAGCTGGTAGGCTGGCTGCTCTGAACCCCAGCTAACACTCCAACCAGGCCCAGTGGATGCTGTTCATGTGGCTATTCCTTTCTGACCAGGCCCATCAGGCACATTTTCAGCACCGCGTGCTAAAAAAACGTGGGAGTTGGGAATACCATTTGGGAATGAGCTGGTGATGGTGACAATTCCAATTCATTCAGCTCTGGGAATGCATCAGGAGATTGACATGGACAGTGGATGCTCAGCTTGCATTCCTTTAACCTTCATGGAGAATTAGCGAACCCTTTCTAGTAGGATCCACCCAGTGCAGATGGGAATCTCTTACCTTCCTTGCCTAAAAGTCTACTCCTGTAATCTGAGTCTCCTAACTCCAAGAACCAGTATTTCTCGTTACATCGCATTTTCTTTGTACCTCCTAGTACAAGTGACCTAGAATCTTACTACCTCCTCTGGCCCCTGAGATCGGATTACCCATTGTGGGTAACAGAAAAGTGGGGAAGACAGTCCATGGGGATATTCTGTATGAATGAAAAGAAAGATGAGAAAGTTCCAGGGATAAACTTTGCTAAATCTGACAAATTCTCTGACCCTCCAGCCGAGCGGCAAATGCTAATGAGGGAGATTTCCTAACACAGAATTAAAATAGGCCAGTCAACTCAGAGGAAGTGGCCTATAATCAACTTGAGAGGCCAGGCAGGGTTGCATGACTCCAATCCCAATTAGGGAGGCTAAGACAACTCCTGCTGGGATGTCAACCTTCCAGCTCACAAATAAGATGGCTCAAAGCCATTTTCCATTTCCTTTTCTCCTGGGCCAAGATTCTCTGGAGAAGACAGTGAAGAAAGGAGGATTTCCCTTGATAATGAGTCTCTGGAGGAATGGAAGGTAGAGAAAGAAAGAAAAAAACAATCCCAAGTATCCCAGGAAAAAATATTAGGAAGTGAGACTGGCCTTCCTCACTTTGGTTTCTCTGTGCCTTATCCCTCCTTGGGCTCCTACCAAATTCCTCTTCCTCTCTCTTCTGCAGGTTAGTCACTATTCTTGGATCCTTCATTTCCCTATAAATGTAAAGTGGTGATAATAACTGTCCCACTTGGGGATTAAGTGTCTGCAAAAATCTCACTTACCTCCTCCTTTGGGTCCCCATTGCCTTTGATTTATTCCTCAGCAGTCCTTTGTAATTTCATTGTTTACTGGTGATATCTGGAGACAGTGGCCTTCTGGGGATTTTCAGTGACTGTGACATATTTGTCTTGTTGTGCCCAGCAGTGAGTACAGGCCTGGGCTCGCTCGAAGTCACTCAGTGAGTTTGTTCAGTCGAGAGATGAACATGTAAATCAACAACTGAAGACATGAAGGACCACACACCTCTAAGTGTCATTGAGGGTTAGAATGTGTAGCTCTGTCCTTGAGCACCAGTTCCTTTTGCAAGAGGCAACTAGGGAGGACTTCGCACATTCCAGGGAGCCTGGTCTGTCTAGGGCAGGAATGGGCACTTTTCTCCCAGGAGGAGTGCTTCTGGGAGGCACCAGCAGGGCCTGGATTAAGTGGTGCATGCCCCTGCTCCCAAAAAGGAATTGAAAGTGCCCAGGGTTGGAATGTGTTTGACATGTTCCTGTAGTTTTTGGCTTGGGTTTTTGTCTAAAGCCTTCGGCCTTTGAAGAAAGGTGGTCATTGGACACTGCAGGACCCAGTGAGTTCTCTGATAGGGGCAGAAGTCTGCTCTGCGTCTGTACATACTTAGCAGAGGAACACTGGTGACTCTTGCTCAGCGAACACTCATTTGAAATCATCTGGTTCCACCAACTCAACTGGCCACTGTGAAATTATGTGGGTGAAGGTTACAAACAGGTTTTTTTTTTTTTTGCATTCCTTTTGAAAATCAGAGGCTAAATGTTGGCGTTTTATAATGGCCATCTTTAGAGGTGACTGGCATTTAAGAATCTTAGGAGTTGTTTGAATCCCTCCAGAGATCTGCTCTTTGGTGGTTTAGTTAGGATCATAACCTTGTGTAGCGGGGAGAACAGTGGTTTCTCAAAGGAGATGCCCACATCCTAATCCCTGGAACTTTTGAATGTTACAAGTCTTTATAAAAAGAGTATGGGCAAATGTAACTAAATTAAGGATCTTGAGATAGGGAGAACATCTTGGATTATCCGGAAACCCAATGATAAATATCCTTCTAAGAATGAGCCAGAGGGAGGTGAGACATAGATACACAGAGAAAGTGATGTGAAGACAAGCAGAGAACACAGTGATGTGATCATAAGCCAAGGGAGGCCAAAGATTGCCAGATGCCACCAGAAGCTGGAAGAGGCAAGGAATGGATTCTTCTCTGGAACCTTTGGTGGGAATGTGGCCCTGCCAACATCTTGAATTTTAGACTTCTGCTCTTAGAACTGTGAGAGAATCAATTTGTTGTCTTCTTTTTTTTTTTTTTAAGGATTTTTATTTATTCATTTGAGAGAAATAGAGCATGAGGAGGGGGAGGGGCAGAGGGAGATGCAGATTCCTCGCTGAGCCAGGAGCCTGATAAGGGGCTTGATCCCAGGACCCCAGGATCATGACCTGAGCTGAAGGCAGAAGTACAACCGACTGAGCCACCCAGGAGCCCCTAAATTTCTGTTGTCTTAAGCCACCAGTTTGTGTTCATGTGTACCAGCAGCCACAGGAAGCGAATACACCTCCACCAGAGATTGGCATTCTGGTCTGCCAAAGCATTCCCTTTCGAGCAACACAAATGGTGTCGAGGGCTTTTTTAGGTGTATTTATCAACTACAAAGGAGAAGGTAAAGGCATACCTGGGGCAGACCCAACTTGATTAGGAGTAGAGAGGTCCTCTGGAACCTCCGGAGGTAGTCCCCTGTGGTATACATGTAATGTTACAATTCTGTTTGCCAAATAAATCTGTCCCTGTTAAATTGTCAGGGGTGTTTCATTGGGCAGGAAGGAAAGATTTTCAGTCAAAGCCCGAGGGTTATAATTGTGGGCTGGGGGATAGGGAAATTTTGTAAACTATTTGAAATATCTGCCACCTGGGTGGCATGTTTACTCTGAGGAAGAAGGTGAACAAAGACAGTTTATCATATACATTCTAGCAGCTGTGTCTACCAAGAATCATTGAGGGTGACCATCTGTAGGTATAGTTATTTACATTAGTTGTTTATGGATAAAGCAGGATATTGAGTGGTTTCATTCTCTGGAGCACCCTATTGACCTAAATTGAGGGACTTTTTTTTTTTGGAAAAGAGACTGATCTTTTACCAGGGTGCCTTGTTTACAGTATCTACATGCATCCTTGTTAATAAAGGTTGTCATTTGGGAAGTCTATCTTCTAACTGTTTGATCTTCAGAGATGTAACAGATTGTCCAGAGAAGCAGAACCAATAGGGGATAAATGTATCTGAAAAAAAAAAATATATATATATATATACAAAACTTTTAATGTTTATTTTAAGGAACTGACTCACTCAGTTGTGTGGGTTGGTAAGTCCAAAATCTCTAGTGCAGGCTATAAATCAGGTGAGAGTTGAAGTTGCAATCCAACTCTGAAATCTGGAGCACTGGCCAGCAGGCTGGCAACCCAGGTAGGGTTTCGATGTTACAGTCTTGAGGCAGAATTTCTTCTTCTTTGGGAAACCTCAGTTTGTGCTCTTCAGGCCTTCTGCTGATTGGATGAAGCCCACCCACATTATGGAGGGTAATCTCCTTTATTTAAAGTGAACTGCTTGTTGATGTCTATTACATCTACAAAATACCTACGCTCACACGTCTAGATTAGTGTGTGAAACACAAACGGCAACACAAATAATGGCACCAGAGCCTAGCTTTTCTTCTTTTCCATGATTGAGTTGTGACCCAATGGATTTTTATCAAAAAAATTTCAGATATGGTTTTTAGGGGATCTTGTTCTACTTTTGGGGCCTGGTCTGGATCCTCAGGTTCACTGTGGTTAGGGAGATCCAGGCCAGTTTAATTAGAACCTGTCATCCAAGACTAACCAATGTGTGTAAAATTGGTAATATCTCAGGTAACCCTGGCTTACACACACCTAAACATATTCTCAATTCTTTTCTGAATAGTTGCTGGTCTTCTCTGGGTTTAGGAAATCTTTAATTATACTTATTAATTCAGTTCTGGTTAATTAATGACTGGTTATTATTCAGTTCTGGTTAGTTAATTAATTAGTTAATTCTACATTTGTCAGCATCCTTGGCCCATGGATGGGCCACCTTTAGAGGTAACTGGCATTTAAGGACCTTAGGAGTTGTTGAAGAAAGGATAGGGAGGAGGAGGTTGGAGTCACTAGCGGTGTGGAGGGGGGAGCAGTGGATGGGTAAGAGGGGGAGAGGCAGGGCTGCATCCAGGGCAGTAACTGGAGGACAAGGAGGGGGAAGATGAAGGGCAATGAGTCTAGTTTGATGTTACTTAAGTTTTCAAATTGCTCATTAGCTTTGGCCAAAGGATCTTTCAGTGAAGCGATTTTTAAATCAGAATTTCCTTTGGGGACCTTTGCACGCTGATCCAAATATCTTTCTTATTTCTTTTGTTTTCAAAGTATCTCTCAAATGAACAATTGTGTTCAAGTCACTTGTTTCCTGGAGTGGCTACTGAAGGTCCAAATGATTCTTGGTGAAGTTAGGTTATTTAGAAAGACAGGTATGAGAATTTGGATTCTAATGAGAATAATCTGTTGAAGGCAGGAGTTTTTCCTGGAGGAGGAGGGGACTTGGATGACTCATGAAAGCTGGCAATGGTCTGTAGAAAGGTGGTGCATTGACACCTGTGTCTTAGGACCTCGGCTTGACAGTTGGCTGTCTTCCAATGTAGGCCTGACAATTGGCAACTCCCTATGGAAAACCAGAGAAAAGATGCTCTCCAGGCAAGGTGTTGAGATGAAAGAAGATCTTCCCTCAGCTTTATTGGTGATCCACAGCAGTTCATCTGAATGGATTCCGATGCAGTGAGCACCACAAACCACTCTAGGAGGCTGGCTTGACCTGTAGGTCTACAGGGGGGCTCTGCCTGTAGGGGGCCCTGTGATTCTCCATCTTGTGGCCAATAATTTTGACAAAAGGGCACTAAATGGAAACACAAAAGACAGCAACAGAGATAAAGGGGAATGGCCTAGTTCCACCAAGGATTCAAACAAAGGAGACCCGGGATCCCTGGGTGGCGCAGTGGTTTGGCGCTTGCCTTTGGCCCAGGGCGCGATCCTGGAGACCCGGGATCGAATCCCACATCAGGCTCCCCGTGCATGGAGCCTGTTTCTCCCTCCGCCTATGTCTCTGCCTCTCTCTCTGTCTCTCTGTCTCTCTGTGACTATCATAAATAAATAAAAATTAAAAAAAAATAGTTTCAAACAAAGGAGACCCACTAAACCAATAATAAGTGGCCAAGGACTCAATGCAAAGGGAGGGAGTTCAGACCAAGCACTGATTTACTACACTGGTGTAGATCTGACAAGTTGCGAGTAGCAAGGCACAAAGGGTTCATATGAGGTCTGCGTAGAACACACCTGGCCGAAGGCTGGGGTCAGCAGCCATGGGTCACAGTGCAAACTCTATCTTGTTGGGACCTTTAGGAAAACTGTGGACATAAACAAAGACCTTCTAGATGAGAACAAACAGAAGCAGTTCATCCAGAGCCTATTATAGCAAGGGAGTCAGCCACCATTACTTGCATTGGTCAGGGACTTAAAGGCAGGCAGGGACTGGGAAAGTGTTCTAGCAAAAAGACAAAGGAAGGTTTCAGGTGTGCTGTGATTGGAGGTGGTTGGCACAGGGACACTGGAGGGAACGCAACTAGAAGAAGAGCATCTTATGTGATTGGTGGGGGTGCATCTTTGCCTTCTTTTGGTGGTGCCTGGGTTGGAAGCAGGTGTATAAATTCAAGAAGCTGGAAGTCATTGAACAATTCCTGACCATTCCAGGCCAATTGCTGTGAGCATCTGACTTCCCCAGGGGGGTTGCTGCAGACCATGGGTAAAAGTTCTATTGTCATGTATGGTCTGGCCAATGTCCATTTGTATATTCAGATTCTCAGGAGATATTGGTGTCTCGCCTCAGCAAGTTCACAGTATGGGTAAGGAAATAGGATGTACGTTGAAGGACAGGACTATGTGTTTGGAATTGGGGGCGGGGGAGGGGGGACCCTTCTGAGGCCAGGCTGAGGGATCAGGCTGTGGGCATGCTGGAGGTCAGGCTGTGGGTGGAGTGCGGGTTAGGCTGTACTCAGGGAAGGGGTTGGTGGGCAGGTGGCTGGTCAGGGCAGGCCGATGGGGTTGGTCAGTGGTTTTCTTCTGAGAGTATGTTACCGGTGTAGGGCTGACCCAGGGATACTGGCCTTACCTCTGACCCTGATTTAAGCTCTTCCAACTTTCTAAACATCTCCTTTGACATTAAGAGACCATCCCCAGCTGTACCTGGTACCTTTGGGGGGAATACTTTTAGGTACATTCTAAGGTTGGGGAGGAAGTAAAATGGTTTTGATAATAGAGGGCAGGGTTAAATTACAGCCTGCCATCTCTCCCTGCTGTGAGGGAAATGTATCATCACACCTGCACACAAAGATGCTTTCACAGTCACATCCCTTGACAAGCCAGAACTGCCCCTGTGCCATTGTGTTAAGAATCAAGATTCTGTGATGCCACAGGCTTCCTAGGTTGGTAGGTGTGAGGAGATGGTGGGAATTATAGGGGCTTTGTTCCTTTCATTGTGCAATTTAACACATTTCCTTCCGCCTTGAAAGTTTGACTCTAGGAGTAGCTGTAATTCGTAATCTCCAGTTATTGCTAATCAAGGGTGACTGAATGGAGGCCACAAGATTCAGCCAACAAAACCTCACTTACTGTCTTGCCACAGTGCCTGAAGAGTCACATCTTTGCTCCACTCTTGGGTTGATCATGCCTTCCATTTCCCCATTCACTCACAAATATTTATTACAAGTGTACACTATACATGAAGCACTTTGTTGGGCATGGGGGTAAAAGGTTGAGTAAGATACAGCCTTGACTTCCTTGGATACCATAGTTTATTGTGGTAGACAGGTGGTAAAACACAACAGTGCAATGAGTCTAGTGTAATGAAGAACACACACAGGGCACTGTGACAGGACCATGTGGGGCACTGGGCAACACAGGTGGAGTGGTGAGGTCAAACGTCTCTGAATGTCATTTCAACTGAGACTGGATTTTTAGAAATACCAAGTTTGTGAAGAACAGACGAATGCACTTCAGGTAGAAGTAAAGCATGTAGAAAATTCTCAGGCTAGGGCAATTTTGGCATTCCTGCCACCAAATGAAGATTGGCGATCTTAGAGCACAGAGAATGAGGATTGAGGGCATGAGTTGCAGTTGGAGAGGAAGCTAGGGGCCAGAGAGAGATGCAGAAAGGTGTCTACATTTAATTCTAATGGAATATTTGAATCAATGGGATACTTTCATATTAAAGCATAACACATGGAGAAATGCATAAATCATAGGTAAATATCTTGATGAATTTTCATGAAATAAACATACCTGTGTAACCATCACTCAGATGAGGAAACAGTATGTTACCCCTGCTCCTTTCCAGGCAGGTGGCATCTGGACCTTCTCAACTGCCTGGTCTTGTGTGGCCTCTTGGTCAGGAGTGCCTGCAGGATTGTTACTGTTCCTTAGGGTCCTCCCTTGGGCTGATGGTTCGTGGTTGCCTCTTTTACTAGACTTGAGGCTGCCTGTGGGCAGGCGCATATCTATTCCATTCACCCTTGGGTTCCCACTCTGGGATTGCCATTTGTCACGACTGACCCACTGACCATCTGAGGTAGAGGCTACTCTTTTAACTGTGAAACCCCACCCCCCTTGTCATAGGTGGCCTCTCCCTATTCCCCCACACTGACTCTCCCCCATTCTGGGCAATGGCTCATCTACTTTTTTTTTTTTTAAGGATTTGTTTATTTTAGAGAGTGAGAGGGTGACTAGGGGAGAGGAGTAGAGGGAGAGTGAAAGAGAGAGAGAGAGAGAGAGAGAGAGAGAATCCTCAAGGAGACTCCCTGTTGAACACAGAGCCCACTGTGGGGCTCGATCCCAGGACCCCGAGATCATGACCTGAGCCAAAGTCACGAGTCAGATGGTTAACTGATCAGCCACCCGGGTGCCCCTCATCTACTTTTTATCTCTATAGATTTTTGCCTGTTCTGAACATTTCATTAAAATGGAATCATGGGATTGGCTTCTTTCACTTAACATAATATTTTAAAGATTCATTTGTGTTTTGATGTGTTTCAGTACTTCACTCCTTTTGTGTCTGAACATTATTTCACTCCATTTAAAGACACTGATTTAAAGTCTTTTCTGATAAGTTCATCATCTGGGTTTCCCCCAGGGTAGTTGCTATTGATTGCCTTTTTTTCTGTCTGTGGGTCCGTTTTTCATATTTCTTGACATGTCTCATAGTTTTTTTTTGTTGTTGTTGAAAGCTAGACATCTAAAATAATACAACGTGGCAGGTCTGAAAATTGCATTCTACCTCCCACCCGCAGTGTTAGTGTTTGTCCCTATTCGTTGTAGGTGCTGTTGTTTGTTTAGTAACCTTTCTGAACTAATTCAAGAGAGTCTGTATTCTTTGTCATGTGTGGCTGCTGAAGTCTCTGTGGATAGGTTAGTGGACAGACTGGACAGAGCATTTTAAAGGCCTGGAAACAGTGAATTCTGTGGTCTTTGCCAAGGAGCTCTGGATGCATATTGGGGCTCACTTTCAACGCTCAGCTAGACCCTTGACACCCCTTCTTTAGCCTTCACTAGATTCTTAAAGTCAGTCAGAGGCAAGAGCTTGGGGCTTCCTCAGAACTTTCCCGAGCCTGTGCACAGCCTTATACATGCATGTGATCTTCCAGACCTCCAGGAATATATCAGAGATTTTCGAAGTACCTATGGATATCTCATTCCCAGCTTTTCAAGTTTTTTGGTTAGCCTAAAACGTTTGTTCCAACTGTTATCCACCACCCTACATAGTGTTGAAGTTAAACATTTGCTTTTATTTGTTTTCAGTGTCCCCCCAGGGGAAGAAAAGCTTTTCACTAGGAAAGCACCCAGTCAAGTCAAATACAGCTAGCCTTGTAAGTGGGATTTTCCAAAATTAACCAGACAGGTCAAATAATGATAATTCTTTGGGACTGTGGCTTTGAAAGGGCTCCAGCCTTGTTCTGTTCCTTCTGGTGGCTGCCAGGCTGCTACTTTTCACTGCAAGTGTGGGCTGTTGTTTTTTGAGACTACTTTGGAGGTGTGGAGTGGGGGATGGGATGAAGGCAAGTTATAAGGCCACATAGATCACTGTTCCTAATGAGATTCAGCCAGTTTTCTTTGAATAAATGCTCTGTTAATAATACACTCAGGTTAATTTGCAGAGTTCTGAAAAAGTTGATTCTTATGATTTTTGCTTTTATAGGGGAGAGAATTTTCAGAGATCCTTCCTCTGCCATTTTTGCTGGTGTTACCTCCTCGTGATATTGTGTAACATGTTCATCTAGGCATTTTTAGATTTTCTTTTTCTGTGTTTCTGTTTTCTGTGCTTTTCTTTCTTTTTTTTTTCTTTAGCAAGTGTACTTTATAGGTTGTGTTAGATACTTCACAGGTTGTGTTGTATACTTCCTATTGCATCACATTGGGGATTATGTAATATCCAGTTGTCACATTCTTGGGATGTTAAGAATAAACTCTGGGTTCAGGAGCTGTCAGCCTGGTCTGTCTGTTACAAAGTTTTCCCCAAAACTTCACTTGAAGATTTGTGTTGTCATTTGTTGTCTAGATTTGTTATTTCTTCTGGGGCTATGAAATTGTGATTTTTAAAATTTGTCATTCCTTCTGCATTTATGAGCTATGATCTCTTTATGAAGAAGAACTGTCATCAGTTATTTGGTTATTCTGAAATATGATTTACTAGAAGGATAGAAACTTGATTCTTTTGCTTTTGTATTTTTATTGTGATATTTACAGATAACATAAACCTTTTTGAACCTAACACAAAATTTACCATCATAACCATTTTAAATGTATAGCTCAGGAGTGTTAGTATGTTGACATTGTTGTTAAACAGAGATCCAGAACTTTTTTCATCTTGCAAGTCTGAAACTCTATACTTACTAGATAACAACTACTTATTCCCTCTCCTTCCCAGGCCCTGGTAACCACCATTCTACTTTTTATGAATTGACTTCTTTAGATACCTATTATAAGAGGAATCATCCTGTATTTGTTTTTTTATGACTGTCTCATTTCACTTAACAGAATGTCCTCATTTCACTTAACAAAATGTCCTCAAGGTTCACCCATGTTCTAGCATGTGACAGGATTTCCTTCTGTTTTTAAAACATTTTTAAAGATTTTATTTATTTAATTGAGAGGGAGAGAGAGGACCAGAACACGGGTGCCGGGGAGAGGGGCGGAGTTTGAAGGAGAAGCACACTCTCCACTGAGCAGGGAGCTGGACACAGGGCTTGATTCCAGGACCCTAGGATCATGACCTCAGATGACGGCAGCAGCGTAACAGACTGAGCCACCCAGGTGCCCCTCTTTTTTAAAGTTGAAGAATATTTCATTGTATGGATATACCACATTTTGTTTATCCACTTATCTGTTGACAGATAACTGGGTTGTTTCTGTCTCTTAGCTGTTATGAATAATGCTGCTACAAACATGGGTGTGCAAATATCTCTTCAAGATCCTGCCTTCAATCCTTTTGGAAATATGGCCAGAAGTGAGGTTGCTGGATCATATGGTAGTTCTACTTTTAATTCTTTGAGAAATTCCCATACCATTTTCCATAGAGGCTGCACCATTTTGCAATTCAACCAATAGTGTGCAATGGCTCCCATCATTCTACATCCTCACCAACACTTGTTATTTTCTTTCTTTTAAATAGTAGCCATCCTTTTTTTAATTTTTAAGATTTTATTTATTTATTCATGAGAGACACACAGAGATAGGCAGAGACATAGACAGAGGGAGAAGCAGGCTCCCTGTGGGGAGCCGGATGTAGAACTCGATCCCAGGACTCTGGGATCACAACCTGAACCAAAGGGAGACACTCAACCACTGAGCCACCCAGGTGCTCCAATAGTAGCCATCCTAATGGGTGTAATGTGATTATGTCACTGTGGTTTTGATTTGCATTTCTCTTATGATTAGTGATGCTGATCATTTTTTCATATGCTTATTGGCCATACAGAGTTTTTACTTAACTTTGAGTTTATATTTGTAGCTCTTATATCATATGCTAAAAATCAGTTTGATTCCTTATAACCTTATCAAAATTATTTGTTTTATTTCAATATGTATATGTATGTGTGTGTATATGTAGATGTGTGTACATTTCAAACTAACAATACTGACTATGGTAGGCAGAATAATACACCCCCTACTACCCAAAGATGTCTGTGTCCCAATCTCTAGAAACGGAATTTGTTATGTTTCATGGTAAGGGGAAATTAAGGTTGCAGGTGGAATTAAGTTCACTAATCAGGTGACCTTAACAAGGAGAGTATTTTGGGTTATCCAGGTGGACGGAAAGTAGTCACAAGAGTCCTTAAATGATGTGGAGGGAGGCAGAAGAGTCCAAACCAGAAAGAGAGAGCTCATGAGAAAGATTAGACTGGCCAGGTCTAGCATTGAAGATGGAAGTGGGCCATGAGTCAAGGAATGTGGGAAGCATCTAGAAGGTGGAAAATACAAGAGAATAGGTTTCCCCTAGAACCTCCAGAAAGGAAAGAAGCCCTGCCAACACCTTGATTTTAAGCCAATGAGACTCATTTCAGACTTCTATCCTCCAGATCTGTAAGATAATAAATTTGCACTGTTTTAGGCCATGGTAATTTATTATAGCAGCACTAGAAAGCTCATACAGATTCTGGGGCCTGGACGCATGGTGCTGCTGAAATGAATAACCTAAAAATGTGGATGCGGCTTTGCAACTGGGCAATGGCTGGAAGCTGGGAGAATTTTTGGAGCATGATAAGGAAAAAAAAAACTAGATTTCCTTGAATAGATTGTTAATAGAAATATGGATGTGAATGAGACTGTTAGTGCTGACTCAGAAGGAAGTGAGAAGCAATGTAATTGCCTTAGAGGGTACATCGTGAGCAGTTCGTCGATAGAAACATGGATATTAAAAGAGCTGTCGGCAAGGCTTGGATGGAAATGAGAAACACGTTCTTGGTAGCCGATGGAAAGGGAATCAGCTGAAAGTACGCTGAATTGGGTTGTGCAGTTATGTGGAAAGCAAAACTTGTATGACGAATTTAGATATTTAGGTGAGATTTCTAAGCAAGGGGTTCAACAGGAGGCCTGGTTTCTTCTTGCTTTTTATGGTGAGATGTAAGAGGAAAGAGCCAGGTTGAGAAAGGATTGTTAAGCAAAAAGGAACCAGAGCTTGATAATTTGGGAAGTTTTCAGTTTCTCCAGATTGCAAAAGAAGCTAAAATTAGAAGATTCACTGTCAGGAAACACACTCTGGAGAGAAATTGAAGTGTGTGGATGGACAGCCTTTTGTTAGTGCCTGGGAGGGATCACTGTTGAGACTATTCAGTCATGAGGAGGGCTCCTTGCAGGTGTGTGACGCATGGGCCCCTCAGTTGCTTCAGCAGAAGCCAGGAATAGAGATGGGATTATCCAGGAAATTTCAGTAGGGGAGCCTCTTTTCTATTGGAGCAAATCCCTGAGGTAGACCCAGGAGATCCACAAGGTTCTTGCAAATTTATGCCAGCAGAAACACCACCAGCTTAGACTGAAAGGTACAGAGAAAGGACAAAATGAAAGAAAGTTGCTAGACCCCCCCCCTCCAAAATTCTACAGGCAAAACCCAAGCTGATAAAACCACTGGACTGCAAACATGTGCTATTTTTTGTAAAAGAAATAAAAGATGACTCCAAGGGGTCATCTAACCCCCCGGAAAGGGTTAGTCCCAGACCATGGAACCAAATGGATTACTTCTGGCTGGATTTTGAAATTGCCTGAGACAGGTGACTTTTTTTCCCTTCCATTTTCTTCTCCTTTGAACCAAATGTCTATAATTGTTATTTTATGTCTGTCCCTGCATTATACTTTAGGAGCAGATAACTTGCTTCTTGAATTTCATAGGTTCACAGATGGAGGAGAGGAATTGTGTCCAGATGTACAAGTACAAGATGAGAAATTTGTGTTGTGTTAAACTACTAAATTTGTGGTGATTTGTTATAGCAGTAATAGGAAACAAATACTCCAACTTTACTGCCAACAATGAGACTGCTGTGCACAGTTTAAGATTTCTTTGTTGTTCATTTTGCCTTTAAAATATCGCTCACTAGGGACACATGGTCAAAATACTATGTTTCTAAGTCACTTGAAATATTTATCTTCTGTATGATTATTCCACCAACCTTATATACGGTAAAGTCATTTGTTTAAACTTCTTTTTTATTTTTAGAAGTGCTTTTCTTTCTTTTTGAATTAACTTAGTTTTTAAAAAAGTTTTATTTATTTATTTGAGAGAGAGAGAGAATCTCAAGCAGACCCCCTGCTGAGCTCAGAGCCCAACACAGGGCTTGATCCCACCACCCCAACATCATGACCTGAGATGAAATCAAGAGTTGGATGCTTAACTGACTGAGCCACCCAGGTGCTCCCTGCTTTTTAAAAATTATATGAAACATTGATATGATTCCAAAATTCCATTCCATCTCCCAAGTTCTTTCTTTTCCCTTATTGTTAACTGTTTAAAAAATTAGTTTTTGGAGTATCTTCTGTTATGGATAGAATGTTTGGTTGCTCCAAAATTCATATGTATGTATTATATGGATATAATGTGATGGTATTTGGAGATGGGCCTTTAGGAGATAATTAGGTCATGAAGTAGAGCTCTGATGGTGAGATTAGTGCCCTTATAAGGAGAAATGGTAGAGGTCTTGCTTCCTGTCTCTCTCCTCCATGTGAGGACATAGCAAGAAGGCAGCTGTCTATAAGCCAGGAAGTGGGCTTTTTCTAGATGCAGGCTCTACCAGCACCTTGATTTTGGACTTTCCAGCCTCCAGAACTGTAAGGAATAAATGCTTGTCCCAGTGAATTATGTTTTTGTTAGAAGAACCTGAACTAACATACCTTCTTTTTGTATAAAAATGCACACACACTACTACTACTACTACCACCACTGTGATATTTTCTTTCCTTTCTTATACACACACAGCAAATGATACACATTATCTTGTACTTGGCTTCTTTTTTTTTAATGTAAGATACTTCAGAGATCGCTTTTTAATTGTATATGCAGATCTTCCTTGTTGATTTTGCTGTGACATAGTACCCTATTATATAGCTGAACTGTAATTAGTTTAACCACATTCCTGTTGTTGGATATTTAGATTGTTTCTGGCCTTCCACTATTACAAATAATGCTTTATGACTAGCTTTATTCCTATATCTTGTCATATTTTTGCTAGCACAGCTTGGGATAGATTCCTAGAAGTGAGATAGCTGCATCAAAAGTAAATGCATATGTGAGTTTTTCTGGGTATTGTCAGTGAAAGAGATTTAAAAAGAATAGAGAGTTATCAGAAATTATTTATGTGATGCCCAAGTCCAGAGTGTGATGTTAGAAATAGTTGGCTGAAGAAGAATAAAGGAGAGGAAGTATCACAGTTAAGAAAAAGATTTTGAGTGGGGATATACATGTGGATGTTAAAAATCACAAGAACTGGAAATGAATGTTGTCATTAGGTGTTATGATTATTAACAGATGAGAGGAGTGACTAGGAGGTGGATGGATGGGACCAATGAGGAGCAGGAAAGGGTGACAAAACCATATGGCCCAGAGTCTCAAAGGATCTGGAGTTTCAACTAGCTATAGGGGACATCAGTATCAAGAGGCAAAGAGTCAGTTCGGGCTACAATAACAAGTTACCATAGACTGAGTGTCTTAAACAATAAACATTTATTTATCACATTTCTGGAGGCTGGGAAGTCTAAGATCAAGGTGCCAATAGATCTGTCTGCTGAGAGACCCCTTCCTGATTTGCAGATGGCCATCTTCTTGTTGTATCCTCCTATTAGAAAGCAGAGGTGGGGAGGGGAAGAAGTTGTCTCTTGTTTTTTCTTATAAGGGCACTAATACCATTCATGTGGGCTCTACCTTTGACATAATTACCACCTCCTAATGCCATCCCATTGGGAATTGGGATTCTAACATAAGAATTTGGGGGCAGGCCGCACAAACATTCAGTCCATAGCAATTACCCCAGCCTGAGATGCTGGGGATGTGAGAGATGAAGCAGGGAACCACTAGAAAGGGCCTCACAAAAAGAGTGTTCTTGGGGGTTGCTAGATTTGATAAGCAGGAGGGGAGTGGAATGCCCTGAGAGGAGTTTCACAGTGCTTCTCATGGAGGGGAGGGACACACTGGATGTGTCTGGAAGGGCAGGGAGAGGTGGTTGTTTGCATTACCAAAAAGGAGGCACAAGAAATTGTTGAACTGGGGATTTGGGAGCTGATGGAAGGCTGATGGTAAGGGATATGATGAAGAATGTGTGCTATAGAGACATAGTTAGCTGCTTACTCAACATCCATCCCTCACTGTACCTCCCCTCTATTTCTCCTTCCTTTGTAGTGGTTTAGCTATCTATCTTCAAGCCTTGTGCTTGTCCCTTCCCTAGTCTTTTTTTTTTTTAAGATTTTATTTATTTATTCATGAAAGAGACACAGAGAGAGAAAGGCAGAGACGTAGGCAGAGGGAGAAGCAGGCTCCAGGCAGGGAGCCTGATGTCGAACTCGATCCTGAGACCACGGATCATGCCCTGAGCCAGGGGCAGGTGCTCAACTGCTGAGCCACCCAGGCGTCCCCCCTTCCCTAGTCTTAAGGAGTGGGTCCTAATTGGTTAAAGCCATCCTGGAAATCCTCTTTTTATATCCAATGTTTGGTTTAGGCATTGGCAAGTGATGAAATTCTGTTCAATGGGAGCAAGAGACTGTCTTTTGGAATCTCCTGGAAGTGAGTTTCTAATTCTTCATAAAAGACACAAGGAAAAGATAAGCACTCTTATGCTTCCAGATGTTATTTTTCCTGGTAAAATGCTTGGAAATCCTGCAGCCATCTTGGGACCATGAAGACTCAGATTAGCAAGATGATATGCTGGGGTTGGTACAACAAAAGGATGAAAGGAATCTGGATCCTTGATGACTGTGTGAGCTGCTCAATCAACTACTCTGGAAGCTGCCATATTGGAAACTATTAGTTTCCTCATATGCTACTGTTAGTTGGGCTCTATCTTTTTATCTTCTTTTTTTGCACCCATTGATGCCAAAATGTCATAACGGATAACATGATGCTTGAAGAGGTTGGGAAATGTATTTATTTATCAAGACATATTACTCTTCCCAACAGTATAGGGATTTGTCTTTAAGAACATACTAAGAGGTAGATATGTAGATAGGGATGTGTGTGTGTGTAGGTGTATAGATTATTTCTCAAAGGATTCTGTGAAACAGATAGTAGTGCTTACCTTGTGGAGAGAAATGCCTCAGGGGCAAGGTTGGAAGGGAGATCTACTTTTCATGGTTTGCTTTTTCCCTTTTAAATTTTGCATCCTATGTGTGCATTATCTGTTCAAGCAAGACAAAAACTCAATTGGCATAAAATATACATTGAAAGTAGCGAAGAACCTAAATGACATCGCAGAAAATAAAATTAGTGATGGATCAGGTAAACTTAAGATAATTTAGAGTGCCATGCAACAGGTCAAGAGATGAAATTTATGAGAGAGAAGATGACAATTCTGACGAGAAAGAAGATGACAATTCTGAAGAGAAATCATAGAGCCCATCACGAAAATGGAACAGAAGCAAGAATTAAAGGCATAAAAGGATGTTTTTCTGAGATCATAAATGATGAAGATAAAAAAAGCTGAATTGTACAACCCTAAATAATAAGGTACAAATATACAAGAGAAAATATTTTTCATGTGGTAGTAGAAAAAAAAGTGTGAGAATTTTGCTAGGTCATCTATCTCCTCATTTCTTTCATTATTATTAAGAATTGTGATTAGACAATATCACCAAGTCCAGTAAAATATAACTAGACCGAATATAGGTGTGTCTTTATTTAACCCACAGAGATACTTTCAGAAGTGTTAAATATTTTTACTGAAATGTATATGTATATATTTCATGTAAATATTTTCATATTTGAAATATATTGAATATATTGCATATATTTTCATATATTGCATTCAAATATTTTTTTTAAAAGATTTTATTTATTTATTCATGAGAGACACAGAGAGAGAGAGAGGGAGGCAGAGACACAGGCAGAGGGAGAAGCAGGCTCCATGCAGGGAGCTTGACGTGGGACTCGATCCCGGGTCTCCAGGATCACACCCTGGGCTGAAGGCGGTGCTAAACCGCTGAGCCACCTGGGCTGCCCTTTTTTTTTTTTAAATATATATTTTTATTATTATTATTATTTATTTATGATAGTCACAGAGAGAGAGAGAGAGGCAGAGACACAGGCAGAGGGAGAAGCAGGCTCCATGCACCGGGAGCCCAATGTAGGATTCGATCCCGGGTCTCCAGGATCGCGCCCTGGGCCAAAGGCACGCGCCGAACCACTGCGCCACCCAGGGATCCCAAATATTTTCAATATTTTCAAAATAACATGTAGTTTTCTGAGAAGAAAAGAAAAGGAGGCTGGAGAATCTCAGGGACCAGGGTATGGGATATAAAATGAAATATTCTAATTATTGAATAATTTTCTTACAGATAGGTAGTTACAGAAAATAATTTCCATAAAAATTTAAATAAACTGAGAAAATTACGGTGAAAGAAAAGAGCTGAACTGTGTTTCTTTTTTTTTTTTAAATTTTTTTTTTTTTTAATTTTTATTTATTTATGATAGTCACAGAGAGAGAGAGAGAGGCAGAGACATAGGCAGAGGGAGAAGCAGGCTCCATGCACCGGGAGCCTGATGTGGGATTCGATCCGGGGTCTCCAGGATCACGCCCTGGGCCAAAGGCAAGCGCCAAACCACTGCGCCACCCAGGGATCCCCTGAACTGTGTTTCAATAAAAGAACTATGATAAAGAATCTGGTATTCCAGGTGAAGGTTTCATACTTTGGGTAAATCGAGAAAAGTAATTCAGTCTGGACTCAGATTTCTCCCTGATAAAGTGGGGTAAATGCTATAGAATCATTTCTTTTTTTTTTCTTTTTTAAAGATATATTTATTTATTTTAGAGAGCAAGAGAGAGTAGGAGGGGCAGAAGGAGAAGGAGAGAGAGAATCTCAAGCAGACTCCAGAGATGAGCGCAGAGACTACTTAGGGCCTGATCTCACAACCCTGAGATCACGACCTCAGCTGAAACCAAGAGATGGATGCTTAACTGGCTGTGCCACCCAGGTCCCTCTAGAGAGTAATTTCTTAAGCAGATGTCATGTCCATTATTGTTGTGGGAGACTGTGACAGGTATGCTTTGAAAACCACATGCTTAGGGAATGCTATGGACTATGTACTTTTCGAAATTTAAAAAGTCCATTAATTTAGTAAAAAAGATAAGGTTTGTCTTTGTTTATCTTTGTTTACCCATATTTCTCAATTACAAATGTTATGCCTTGGGGTGCTTGGGTGGCTCAGTCAATTAAGTGTCTGCCTTTGGCTCAGGTTGTGATAACGGGGTCCTGGGATTGAGTCCCACTTGTGTTGGACTCCCTGCTCAGCTCCCTTCTTCCTCTCTCTCTGCCCCTCCTCCCTGCTTCTGCTCTCTCTCTCACTCATGCTCTCTCTCTCAAATAAATAAATAAATAAATAAATAAACAAATAAACAAATAAATAAATAAAGTCTTTAAAACAAAAACAAACGTTATGCCTCTGTTAATGTCCATAGATAATTCCCACTATAGTACTTAGGAAATTATTTATCAGCAGGGTTCTAGGATTGTTACCGAAGAATTCTTGGCTCCGCTAAGTTGTTCAAATGTAAAGGTAACAGGAACATATTATTTTCAGCCTTGATACGCAAAGTCACAGAAAATATATCATTCCACACACCCCTCCTGTCAGGACACTGCCAACACGTACTCTAAGGCTACATGATTTTTCAAAGTTTATTTAGAGATGTAGACCTGGTGGTTGACTCTGGTGGTTGGGGTACGATGGAGGGAGTACTAGGCCAGGAGTCAGCATATTGGATATTAAACATAGCCCAAGATGTGTCAGTTACTCATTTTGTAATCTTCAGCTGGTTATCTTAACTCTCAGGATCTTAATCCATTATCTAAAAAATAATTCCATTTTCATAGGCAACTGGAGGATTAAATAGGATAAAAAATATGAAATTAAACTTGAAAGGGTGATAAAAATATATGTGAATTTGAATTAGAGTTCCCCAAGAAGTAGGCTCTGAGCTAAGGATTCATGTATAAGGAATTTATCTGGGAGGTGATGCTGGGACGCCCTTGTTGAGGAGTGGTGAGGGGAGACCGAGGAAGAAAGGCAGCCCATACACATGAGTTCTCAGGCTAGTTATGGGGAGGCAAGTAGGGCTTATTCTCTCTGGGAGCTCTGGGCCACCGGGAAGAAAAAGAACCAGAGAGCTATCTTATCTGTGGGGTGAGGGAGGTAGGGGATCTACCTGCCCATTCCCACCCACTGTTGGTATGGCTGCGGGGTGTAAGGTAATTTGCTGTCACTGGTAGCCTGCCCCCTACTCAAGCTCTGGCTGTCCTCGAGAACTCCCCACCCCCACCCCAGGAAGAGAGTTGCAGGTACTGGCAGCTGATGTTATGGAAATGAGTGGTTCCAAGGGGATACTGGTGGAGTTCTGACAGTGTCTACCACAGTAATCATCTTTCAAGTTTCATTTCAAGCAATATGCTGATAATGATCAAAATACATATTTGGATAGACACTTTAATGTTTCCCAAAATCTTTCCCAAATATTATCTCAAGACCTACTTTGTGGGGGACGGCTCCAGCCTATACTTGCCTCTGAGCTCCTACCACCCCACAGTATGGCCCTTCTATCTAGTACATCTGGTGCTCCCTGACACCTTCTTCTCGTCCCCTCCCCCTCCCCACCCTCTACCTCAACCGGCCACTAACAAGGGAGTGGGAATGCACAGATGCTTGGGAAGGGAGAGCTTGTCAACTGACAGAATTTTTTAAAAAGATTTTTATTTATTTATTTAAAGATTTATTTATTTATTCATGAGAGAGAGAGAGAGAGAGAGAGGCAGAGACATAGACAAGAGGGAGAAGCAGGCTCCTGTCAGGGAGCCCAATGTGGGACTCGATCCCGGATCCTGGGATCACGCCCTGAGCCAAAGGCAGACACCCAACCACTGAGCCATCCAGGCATCCCTATTTATTTATTTTTGAGAGAGAGAGCAAGAGAGAGAGAGCACACAGAGGGAATGGGAGAAGCAGACTCCCCCACTGAGCAGGGAGCCCTGTATGGGCTCGATCCCAGGATCCTGGGATCATGACTTGAGCTGAAAGCAGATGGCTAACCCACTGAGCCACCCAGGTGTCCCTAACTGATAAAATTGAATCCAAGATGGGACTTGATTTTTTAACTCACATATATTACTATTCCATCCAGAAACTTCATTTTAGAGGCAGATACCTTCTGATGAGAATGGGGTGCTGGAGAGGCCTGCATAAATAAAACTCAAGGATGACAGCCAAGCCTCTTCTTAAAAATTGGATTCCATCTTTTGTCCCAGCAAAATACTTAGTGGAACTGCTCACATGGAGCAAAACAAACTGGCTTGAATTGCTTGCCACTCTGAAGCCACCCTCTTGGGATATTTCTGATTTAAAAACATCTTATCTCAGAATCTTCTCTCTTCCCAGATGCCAACCCCTCCTACTCTTGGTCTCTATCTCCTGGGTGTCAGCCCCTGTGGTCAGAGTCTGGGGTCGCTCAGCCTTTGCTGGTTTGGCTCACCATCCAGGTACCTCCTTCTGTTTCCCTAACCCATGCAGGGACCTCCAAAGTTGCTTTTCAGCTGGAGAAGGTGACCTTGCAAATCAAAGACAGCCCACCGGCCTAAGACTTGCTGTGAGAGAGGGCGTCAAGAGTGACACAAGTCCTTCCCTGCAAGAATTTCGGTGTCCCCCTCGCTCCCCTAAGTCTGGTGTCTTGAAGCCATCCTGACTCCTGGGAAACTATTGACGGGCTTGATTTTTTTCCATCATCAGTTTTTGGTTCACAGGAGATGAAAGCCTTAGAGAAACTCAGAAATAGTGCCTAGAACAACCCACTTGCAGGTTCCCAAAAACACCAGTGAGATGTTGGTGGCTTTATTTTTTGATAGCTCTGCAACAGAGCCGCCTGCATTTTTTCCCACTCAATTGAGTGACTTTTTGATGGATTTGACTGGTTGTTTTGGCATCGAAGAGGCACACACTTGAGCTGGGGCCCCACAGAGGCAGTGAAATCAGACATGAATAATAATCATAATAAACCTTCACAACACTTGAAAGTTGCCAAGAGCTTTCCCGTGCATTTACCTCGTTCCATCCTGACATGCCCTGGGACACAGACAGGGCCGATATCACGACTCTCATTTCCCTCATGAAGGGCAGAGAGGCCCAGATGTGGGTGCCAGCTTAGCCTCTGGCCTGACCAGACCTGGATTCCTTGTCTGGGGTTCTTTCTCTTTTGGGGGAAACGAGAGAGGGAGAGCACATGCGAAAGCTGCCTGGTGGGGTCTACATAGCAAGAGGCTAGGCAAGGCCTCTTCGGAACATTAGCTTGGGTAGTAGGGCCAGTTAGGATTCAGGAAATCAGGTTGCAAAGAGGAAAACAAATATCGGGTTCCTGGATGCCAGCCTGAGGCAGGCCCTGATGGGGTCTGAGCAAGTCCCAGGACTTTCAGGGGACCCAAAGATACCAGGCACACTAACAAGTCCCCAGGGCACTTTGCCTGGTCATCTCTGAGGGCTGGTGCCAGGCACAGCTGTGAGGTGAACATACTTGGCCTTCAGGGTCCTTGCTGGGCTTCCAGCTCTATCATGCAAACCTTTCTAGCAGCTCCCACTGGCCTCTAGGCACATTTTTGCTCCTCCTTCCCCCTGGCTCTCTTCCCTTGGCTTCATCTTGCTGGCCTCTCCTTTCATCCAGTCCACTATTTCCATCCTCCTCAACCCCAGGGGAACTCCCTGCCTCACCTCCTCCTTTCTAGGATTTAGCTCCCTTTGCTCATAGAGGTAACACACTGCTTACCAGAGGACACCTTATGGTCCTCTCCCTTCTCAGGTGAAATACACTTATTTTTACTGGCACTTTCTTGGGACAGTGCTCCCTCTTCTTGTCTTGGTCCAAGTGGACAATCTGAGATGTTTGCTTCTCATGGGTCTTCTCTTGGAGGTGCCAGCACCTTTGCTGAGGGCATCTCCTTCTTTCTTCCTAACTCATGTGGGGGCCTTCCAGGATCTTCTCAGCCAGAGAAGGTGACTTTTCCAACAAAAGACAACCCACCGGCCTAAGACCTGCTATAAGTGAGGGGGTCAAGGGTGACACTGGCCCGCTCAGGAAGGCTTTCTTGGCTGCTCCAGTCCACCCCAATCCTGGGCAGCTGAGACCTGGAGAACTGGGTTGATTGGCCCAGGGCCCTGCCCCCAGTTCTTTGGAACTCTCCTTTCTCCCACACCCTCTCCTACCCTCCCTCCTCCCTCCTTCTCTCCCTGTCATCACACACACAGTGGATTTCCTGTGTTCTTGTGATCAGTCCCTACTCTTCTCACAGAAATCTTCCAGGGAACTGATATGCCCTTCTCCCAGGTTGTTCAGATCTCAAGTTGGTCGAGTAGAGCTCTAATGGAACTCCAGGCCTCTGTTGGGGTGGGTTTGGGTGATGTGGTGAGTTTACCTGGGAGCTCCTGAAACTTGCCAGAAGAAGTGGGGCCATGAGTTAGTGTCTTATACTGAATGAAATACTTTTCTGTCATTTTGACAGATCTGTGTCTAACTCTTGTCTCTCAGCTGACAGGAGCTTCTCCCCTCTTTTGCAGGGACTTCATGCAACTATCTATCTAAATGAGATGCTGTCGAGTGTGGACATGGGACAAGAGAGCGAGTGTAGGCAAAGGATAGGTTGTTGTTCCTGTTCGTGCACACCACACAGGCCTTTGGATGACTTATCTGCTTGGGGGCTTGGGGGTCGGCATCTCCCTCATGACCTCCTTTGCTCATGGGCCACAAACTCTCAGGCTGCAGCCCCTTCCCCTCCCATGCACTCAGGCAGCTGGTGTGAGGTCAGTGCTGGGCACCCAGCCGGGAAGTGAGGGCAGGCTGTGCTGGCCACTGTGGCCTGATGCAGGACACAGGCTCCAGGGTGTCCCTGGGGATGTGTCCTGGCCCCTGGGGATCATAGGGGGTTCTTGGCCCTCCCCACCCCATCCCAATTTCCTTTGGAAGGGCCTGACAAAGATGAGGTCTCTCTCCCCCTCCCCTACCTCCACCTCATGCCAAATGTGAATCATATTTCATTTATGGCAGTTTCTTTCAGGGAAAAACACATAGTTTGACCAATTAAAGCCTCTGTTGGACTAAGCCCCTGACAGAATTGGGGAGGCAGCTGAAAAGGACGTCCTGTTCCTATGGTTTTTCATCTCTCTCTTGTTGTTGTTGTTTTTTTATTTTTTTATTTTTCCTTTTGGTCACGGTTCAGATTTAGAGGGAAGCAATGATGGGAATAAACTGTGTCCATTCTGGCCTCTTGGCGGCTGGAGGGATCAAGCTCCCAGCTGTGCAGGCAGGGCCAGCAGCAAGGCCAGGCCCGAGAGGCCCCAGTGGGCCCCAGGAATCTGGACAGGGAGGAAGGGTGCTGCCCCTGCTGGGGAGGGCCAGCGGTGGAAAGGGAGCCCCTCAGTGGGTATGAGAGGGAGGGACCTACTCGGGGCAGCAGGGAAGGCAGGGTGTAGAAGACAGTGTGGCCTGGCGACCTCTCACCAGCTGAATCTCATGCATGGAGGGTCTATGAGTATAAACTAAGGTGCAAGGGACATAGCACCCTGCACGGGGCCCAGGAGACTGGCTCCATGGGTCTGGGAGGAGGAGTTGGGGAGAAGGAGGACACATGTGGCAGGTGTTGGTGCAGTGAAAGTAGCTGATGGGTTAGTTCCCAAGATCCTCTGGGGCCTTTCAGAGTCACAGAGCAGGCAAGGTGGGAGGGGGTGTCCTTCACAAGCAGGTGGGGCCAAGCATGTCCTCCCCATCGAGAGGACCTCACTGGTGTGCATGGGCTGGGAAGACCTGGGAAAAACTGAGTGATGGGAGAGGGGAAGGAAGGAATGGAAACTAAGTTTGCTGGGCAGCTAGGCACCTGGCACAGTATTAGGTAATTCACACATGCCTTGTTTCATTCCAACAAAACCCATTCATTCACTCACTTTAATTATTTCATCATTCAGCAAACAGTTATATATTAGACACTTTTCTAGGTGGTAGAGATGGAAGTCAAATGAGAGAGGAGCCCTCTCTCAAAAGCTCACAGACCTGATGGGAGGGGCCTTCTGTGAGGCTGGATAGTCATGGTTTCCTGGAGGAGGTAACCTTTGAGCTGAGTTTGAAGGACTTAACTAAAAGGAAGATTGAAGAGTGATGATTGGATATGGTGGTAGTGTTCCATGTGGAGGACAGGCCTGTCTCAGAGCTTTGGCCTCAGCCACATGGAACCATTTACACTTCCTTGAAAATGTCAATGCTTCAAATCTCCATGCCTGCATACACATTCTGTCCTCCACCTTGGAGGCCCAGGGGCTGTTATGGGGTCTGAACACAACAGTGAGCTTTGCAATACTTGCTTATTATTATTATTTATTGATGGGTGACATGACAATGCCACATTTTACATATTCAATTCTGACATTAGTGTTCAAGGGGCCACTTTGGAAGTAAGGAGTTCTGTTGAAGGGCATGGCCGTGATTGGGGGAAGAAGTGGAAAAGTCTGGATTAGGATGATAGCTTCAGAGATGGAGAGATGGTTTTGGTTTTGGGGCTGGTGGGGAAGATGGGGCAGGATTGGAAGGGGAGAATGAGGTGCTGGCCACATGTTTTGGCTCATGCAATCAGTGTGTGACCCCTCCTGTCAGAGCCTGCTATCAACATGAGAAATTCAGCAGAGGAAGATAGATGTGGTCTCTTTTAATGGTAATGCCAGTCCAGGAGGGAAGACAGTGAACAAGAAGCAGATAGAGTGGTACATGCAAAGACAGGCAAAAAAGGGGGTTTGGGCACCTGGCTATGCTCTTGGAAGGTTTTGACTAGTGCAGCATCCCAAGGAAGTCAGATGGCGGGGGGGAGGTTTGAGATAGAGGGTGGAAAGCAAGACTTGGAGTGATTCTTCCTTTCACAGATGGCAGGGCCACTGAATGGGTACCGCTGGTCACTTTACCGAGAACGCAGGTGGAGGAGCAGCATTGTGGGTATGGACTCGCTGAATCTGGGTGTGTACAGGGCCTCCATGTGGTGATGTCTAGAGGGTGGTCCAATAAGTAAGTGTGGCATTCATCTGAGAACTCACGATTGAATAATTTAGGTTTGCGTTCATTCACATATATGTGGCAATTGAGGCCATGGGATGGGGATCATTCAATGAAAGGAAGAGTAAAGAATGAGTCATGGAAATAATTGGCTTTCCTTCTTCCCTCTCTCTGTTTGATAAAGCAATATAATTCTAATTAACTTTTTGGGAAGATAAAATATGCACACGGTGAACATTCAAACAGTGCAAGAGGGTATATATAGTGAATGGGGAGTTGCCCTCTCACTCCTAATCCCTAACAGCCCGGATCCTATCTCTAGAGATAAACCAGTTTGTTAATGTATTCTGGAAGTGTTCTAAGCCTATAACTCTATTTTATACAAATGTTAGCACATTATATTTACTTTCCATCTTTCTTTTAAAACTTAACTAAATACAGGGCAGCCCCAGTGGCTCAGTGGTTTAGTGCCGGCTTGGGCCCAAGGCTTGATCCTGGAGACCCAGGATTGAGTCCCATGTCGGGATTCCTGCATGGAGCCTGTTTCTCTTTCTGTTTGTGTCTCTGCCTCGTGTGTGTGTCTGTGTGTGTGTGTCGTGAATAAATAAATAAAAACTTAGAGAAAATAACTTAACTAAATATCTTCACAATTATTCCTTATTAGCACTAAAAATCTATCTCAGTTTTTAAATATAGCTGCATAATATTCCATCATGTGCCTGTCCCATGACCTAATTAATCAGTTCCTTATAAGTGGGAATTCAGTATGTTTTCAGGCTTTTGCTTTATATACAATATAGCAAAAATACCCTTGAACATACAAACATCATTTAAGGATTAATTTTGGCTGCATGTAAGAGTGAACTCAAACAACAGATTTAAATAATATAAGGGCATATTTTTTCTCATGTCATGAGAAATCTGGAGTAGGCAAATGCTGGCATTGGGTTAGTGGCACAATGACATCACAGCAAAGTCTCCATGTTCCTTTCCTGTGGCTACAATGTGGCAGCTTCAGATCCAGCTACCACATGCTCTTTCCAGGCAAGAGGTGGGAGGGCAGACAAAAAAGGGGAGAATGGTGCATTGTGAGCTAAGTCTGTTATTCTTTTAAGGGGATATTTTAGAAGCCTTCCAGACATTATTTTCTTACATCTCCTTGGTCAGACTTGTGTCAAGCAACAATCTCTATCTCAAGGGAAGCTGGGAAATATCTGTTAGTTTGGCTCATTGCTCTGCCAACAAAATCAGGGTCTGTTGTAAAGAAGGGGAAAATGGGCCTTGGGTAGACGTATGGTAGATTTTATCTGTAGTACGAATTCTTTTAAATGGAATTGCTGGATTAAATCCTTCTATGCATTTAAAATTTTGATTATGCCAAATTGCCTTCCAAAGGTGGTTTTGTGTTTTGTTTTGTTTTGTTTTACCAATTGTACCTCTACAATGTGCAGGAGTGCCTGTTTCCCTGCATCATTGCTCACAGACTATTGCCAAACTCTTTATGTTTTGCTAATCTGATGGGCGAAAAATGACCTCTCATTGTTCTAATTTGCATTCCTTTTGCTGTGAGGTAGAGCATCATTATATGTTCTTAAAAACATTGGCATTGAGAGGAGAAGAAAATCCCATAAGGGAGAATGAGAAGCATGGAGTGGGGAAGAAGAAAAGCAGGAGAAGCTGGGCTCCCAGAGGGGAGAGAGGAGCCTCAAGGATGAGAGGAGGATGGAAGGGACACTATCAGATGTTGCAAAAAAGGAAGAATAAGGACTAAAGAATGCCCATTGGGCTTAGCAACATAGAGGCCACTTAGGACCCTAGAAGGGACCCCAGCAGGTTTAGCTGGAGTAGAAACCAGTAGAACCTCATTTCCTGCAAAGTATTTCTTTCTTTTTCTTTTTTAAATTTATATGAGTAAATGAATTCAGAGGCGTTAAATAACTAGCTTAAGGCTTACAGAGCTTGGAAGGGGAGCGCTGGGACTTGAGTCCCTGTGTGTTGGACCTCCAGGACCTCTGATAGTGAATCCCATAGAGGTTGTGGTGGAGGGAGAATAGGGCCTTTGAGTTTATGGGTCCTCTTGCCCCATTTAACTAGTGAGGAAACCGAATACCATTAAAGTGAAGAAACATGGAAGAAAATGTGAGCTGCTTGCAAGAACCCAGATCCTGCTTGGATTCAGGGCATTTTGTGGGATCACTCCTTTCTCCAACAGGGGCGCTAGTGAGTACTTTGGGTTAAGCGGAACTCCCCTGTCAGTCAGCACCTTTGACAAAGCAACTTCCCTGGGTCCTGCATGGAGAGTCCCCAGTCTCCTGAATGCGGAGAGATAAATCCAATTTATGTTCTAAAAATGATCAAGATATTGCTAAATTTGGGGTTCTGTCAGTTAGTAGCCTTTTCGGAGTGGTCTTGTTGCTTAAACTAGACCCTGTGCCCTTTAGAGAATTATTGTTCCCTTCTGTCACGGCAGATGCTCTAAATTGCCACCACCTAAGGTCACTAACATATGTATTATCACCATCTATCTTTGGCTCTCAATAAAACCAACCCGATAGCCATGTCTCTAGCTTGCCTGATGATTTTTTTACCCATTCATTTAAAACATTTTTATATTAGACTTAAAATAATTGTTATTATAATAAAATATTGTTTATCATCAAAATAATCCCTGTTGAGGAGTCAGGTTAGAGTCGTAATATGCCCAGTCTCTAAAAACAAATCATGGTTGGCTAAGGCAATCATAGTAATATTTTCCTTTTTTGCTACATATTCACTTTCCCAGACTTGCAACTGGATGGTGGAGGAACTCATGCGACACAGTTCTGGTCAAAGAATGTAAGAGACACTTCTCTACTTCTTCTACCCCTTTCTTGCCTTAAATGTGGAGGGTAACTTAGAGAATAGGTAGCCATCTTGCAAAAGCAAGTGACAATAACAGATCAAATAGCCAGAGAATGGAGAAGCCGAAAGATAGGTCTTTTATGACTTTGTTACCGACCCTGGACTCCCAACCTTCAGATTTTTTATGATGTGACATAATGAACTGTCTTTATTATTTAAGCCACTGTTACTCATGTTTCTGAGTATTTGTAGCTAAAAACATTCCTGTTACATTCTTGAGTTTTTTTTTTTTTATACAAAGGCTCACTCATTATTCAGTGGATTGCATTCTCCACTTAATATATCTTAGTGATTTATTTATATCTACATACAGGTCTGCCTCATTTTTTCTTTTTACAAGCATATTATACTCCATTACAATAAATATACTACAATTTATTGCCCATTGGTTGAAATTTAGATTTCTTCCAGTTTTTGCTTCTTCAGAGCAGAGCTGTAATGAACATCTTGAACATATGTATTGGACACTTTTGTCAGTATATCTAGAGGTTAAGTTGCTACAGTGGAATTGCTGGATCAAATGCTATGTCAGCTGTAGAACTTGATGGTGTTACTAAATCATCCTGCAGAAGGGCTCCATGAGTAAACACATTCACTAATAGTGCACAGGTATGACTGTTTTCCCAAACTCTCATCAAATACCTGCCATTAAGTGTCTGTATTCCTGACAGTACGATCAGTTTTGAAAAGGTATCTTACTATTTCTTTTTTTTTAAGATTTATTTATTTATTTATTCATGAGAGAGAGAGAGAGAGAGAGATTGAGAGGCAGAGACACAGGCAGAAGGAGAAGCAGGCTCCATGCCGGGAGCCCGACGTGGGACTGGATCCTGGGACTCCAGGATCGCTCCCTGGGCCAAAGGCAGGTGCCAAACTGCTGAGCCACCCAGGGATCCCCCGTATCATACTATTTCAATTTGCATTTACTTATTTATGATTCAGATGGGGAATTTTCTCTTATGTGTGTTGGACATCTGCATTTCTTCTTTTGTCACTTCCTTTTACCCATTTCTCCACTTTTCCTGTGGAGTTATGAGCCCTTTTTAATTGATACAAATATTTTTTTGTGACTTCAGAAAATTAGCCTTTGACAAATGTGTTGCAAGCTTTACCCCCAGTCTGCTGTTTATCTTTTGACTTTTTTAATGGTATTTTTTATCCCTCAAACAATTTTAAATTTTTATGTAGTTGTATGTATAATCACTTCCTTAATGGCTTCTGGGTTTTTATTTTATTTAAATAGAAAGGACTTTGCACTCCAGGATTACAAGCATATATATTTATTTATTTTCCCTCCTAGTACCTTTATGGTTTCTTTTCTACGCTGAAATATTTGCTTCAATTGGATCTTATTTTGGCCTAAGGAACAAGATAAGGATTTTTAATTTTTCTTAAAGTCCCTGTGCTGCCAGTTCTGAGGAGCCAGACTTGCATGTGGCGACCTGCATAAGTCATGGTTACCTTCCTGTTCCCTTTAGATCTAGACAGTCTTTGGAGTTGGTTTTTTTTTTTTTTAATTTTAATTTCTGTATAGTTGACATACAGTGTTATATTAGTTTCAGATGCAGCACTTCCATACATTACCCAGTGCTCATTACAAGTGCACTCCCTAATCCACATCACCTCTTTCTCCTCATCCCCCACTCCCTTTCCATCAGTTTGTTCTCTATAGTTAAGAGTCTGTTTCTTTATTTGTCTCTCTTTTTTCCCTTTGCTTATTTGTTTTGTTTCTTAAATTCCACATATGAGTAAACTCCTATAGTATTTGTCTTTCTCTTACCGGACAGTCTTCGGAGGTTTGAAGACACCAGGAAAGACAATGTTGTAACACAGGAGAGTGGCACTCTGTGAGAATTTCCAGCATGAGGGCAGGCAAGGTGGGGGAAGCAATTGGGGAGTGGAATATCTGTCCCGAATCCACGACCTTCAGAGTAAAGACTGTTTTGAAGGATCTGCTTTGAAAAGCCTCCTAGTGGGGCCTGGATGTGAGGGACTCTGAGAATTTCCTTTTCACAAAAAGCTGGCTGAAACTGTCCTTGAGGAAGCAGTAGATCTTGCAGGGGCTCTTCGAAGCTCTCTCTGGGACACAAACACAGCCTTTGTTCCCCAGGTGGCCAGAAACAACTCTTTTTTTTTTTTTTTTTTTTTTGTATATTTTTTATTGGAATTTGATTTGCCAACAACTCTTAACTGCGTTTTGCTCTTCACTTCTTTCATTCTCCTCTTCCTCTGGTCAGTTACTCAATGGCCTTAGACATTCCCCAGATCCTATGCTGTGCCAGTCCCAACTAGGGACACATTCCACTAAAAACCTCCAGACTCCTGAGCAGGAGTGGAGTGGAGGCAGAAGACCAGAGTTCTTGGCACAAAAGAAATTGGGGTTATCTGTACATGTATATAGCCAATGCCCTCCACAATTTGCAGGAACATAGATTTTGCAGGTGAACTTGCTCTGAAACCATCGTTAAGACTCTTTGAGAGGCTAAAATAAAAGGGTGTGATAATACTAGAGTTGGCAAAGGTGTAGAGCCTTTGTGGTATCTACTGAAGCTATTCATCCCTATATCTTGTGATATAACAATTGAGCTCCTGTACACCAGACATGTGCTAGAGATGTTGATGGCGGCAAAGTTTGTAATAGTCCCGAACTGGACATAATTCAAATGTCTATTGATAAGAGAATGAATACATAAGTTGTGACAGAGTCACACAATGGAATCCAATTCAGCAATAAAATCCACCACCCCACCTCCAGCATTCAGTATTATACATATTATGGGCTGACTTGTGTTCTCTCCCCAAATTCATAAGTTGAAGTCTTCTACTCCAGTACCTCATGTGACTATATTTGGAGATGGGGTCTTTAAAAATGCAATTGAGTTGAGGTTGTTAGGACAGCTGCTAATCCATTATGATTGGTGTCCTTATCAGAAGATGGAATTAGGACACAGATATGCACAGATATGTGAAGACATGGGGAGAAGATGGGCTCTACTAGCCAAGGAGAGAGGCCTCAGATGAAACTAATCCTGGCAACAGCTTGCTCTTGGACTTCCAGGTTCAGAACTGTGAGAAAATACATTTCTGTTGTTAAGTCCCCCAGTCTGTGGTACTTTATTACCACTGCCCTAGCAAACTGATAAATATGTGACTGCACCAATGATCCTCATAGATGTCATGTTGAGTGAATGAAACGAGATGTCAAGCGTACATACTGCATAATTCCATTTATATGGAATTTAAGAATAAGCCAAACCAATTGGTTAACTTTAGGGTGTGAGTATTGGCTGGGAAGTGGCAGGAGGGAGCCTTCTGGGGTACTGGAAATGTTTTAGATCTTGATGGGGGCGGTGGTTATGTGGTTATATACCTATGTAAAAATTCATGAAGCTGTGTGCTTAAGATTCTTGAGATGTGCCCACATTATTATTTGTAGACTGTATCTAATAAAAGAATAAAACAAAAAAGATTCTTGAGAAGAGACGTGAGTATTTTGGGGTCGGCATCACCTCAGTGTGGCTTGGTCCATCTGCCTTTACCAACAAAGCGATGGGAATGCAGGCCAAGTGAGTACTGTCCAAGTCAGTTCCTTCTGAATCTGAGACAAAAATAACCACGTCTCAAGTATGTTCTTTCCTTTTTTTTTTCCAAATGGGAAAGGCACAGGCTTTTTTTCACATTCCCAGCCAGAGGGAATCTTTCTCAAACTTTCCATAGAGATTCTCCTTTGGGCAGACACCAAACATGGACATTTTCCACCAGGGAAAAACATGCTGGGGAGTTAGAGGCTTCTGAAAAAAGAGGGTTGGGAAGGAAATGATGGCAGAGCCCCCTCCCCAACCCAGCCTCTCCCCAGTCCTCCAGGAGCTATGTTGTAGCGCTGTAGTGGCTATGTGTTGTCACCTTGGGGGCACTGATCAAAGGGTCTGTGACAATGTTTCTGGAGGACAGGGGTGGGTGAATGGACTGGGTCAGATAGCGGCCAGTATTGAGCTCACTCTGAGCACTGGGCCTTTGCTGTCTTGTGGGAAGGATTTAATTCTCCATCCCCCACACAAATGGAAGGAAGTCACAGATATTAAAAGAGTGTAATGCAACATATAAAATGTGGACAGTGGATGGAGTGTTCCAATTCTGTCTGGCTGTGTCCATCTGTCAGATGTGGAGAAGAATGAGCCTGGTTTCCTGGCTGCACTGCCTCTCTCCTTCCCAGACTCCTCACTCCTACTATCCCCTCCCTGTTCAGCCAATTTATTTCGTTCCTCACCATCTTAAGTGCCCGGGGGGTGAGGACAACTCTTATGATAGCTTTGCTAGGAAGGTATTTTTCAGGTGAGGATGCCAAGTTTAGGGAATGGAAGTGACTTGCCTGAGATCACAAACCTAAGAGATATTAGAGCCAGGATTTGAATCCTGGGCAGTGGGATCCAGCCTTTGGGCTCTGGCCACAGAGCTCAGCTGCCTCAGTTCTCCTTTTCTTGAGAAGGACATTGCTGGACTGTTATACTCGAGCCTGTCTCTTAAGATAACATTTTAATGAAATGTTTTAAAAAATGAAAATACAGAAATTCATAATGAATAAAATATTAAAATGTTAAAGACAGGATCAGCATCACTGATTTTCCCTTTTGCGTCAGGCTAGAATATAGCACTGTTATGTCAACTTATTCCTGGGATCCTCATCCCCAAGACCTGCTCCCAATACATGATGGTGCTTCCAAAGCCCAGTCTTGGTTAAGCCTGTTTGCTCTCCTTTGCTCTTTGCTCTCTCTTTTCCTTGGAACTCTCAGTGGTTCCTTGGAACCACAAATGGATGATCTTGTATGCCCTCAATTTCCATCTCAATGTGGGGGACTCTAAATCCTTCATGCCCAGCTCCAGGCATATGACTTCCCTTAGGTGTGCTTCTTGTATTTCCATTGACTTATCAGAATCTCCTGCTGAATGCTGTTGACCTCCTAAAGACACCTCATTCTCAACTGAATTCATCCCTCCCCCCATTCTGTTCTCAGATCACCTAAAGGTGATCTGCTGTCCTGCTGTCAGCAATAAGCAGCCTTCTTGATCACCTGGCTCTTCCCTCATCATCATTTTCTACACCCAGTCTGCTATCAAGCCTTGCTGATGTTTATTCTCAAATTCTTCCAATAGCAGCCCTTTCTTCTCCAGTAACCCACGCAGACCATACCACTTGCTGGGGGTGGGAAGATCCAGAAGAGAGGACAAATGAACACAATGGTTTGTCTGGGCCCTGCAGCTATAGTGGGGGCTGTAGAGAGGGAGGAGTGGACCCACTTAGAGCTGTGTAGACAGGGCAAGTGGAAGATGGAAGCAGAACTATGCACCATGTTGTTGAATTGTCTTCTCAATCTTTTATTGTATACATAAATATTGTGAACCTACTGTATTCTAGGCTCTTGTTGGATGTTAGATAAACAAAGATTGAAACTCAGCTCAGTGTTTGGAAAGCTCACAGGCTGATAGGAGGGGCAGACCTATAAATCAACCCCATAGCAGTATACCATTTTGGGGGCACCGAGGAAGAATAACCAATTGTGCTTGCAAAGAAGGCTGGGAAAGTTATCCAGCGAAGGTGACCCTGGACTGAACTTCAAAGTTAAGTGGAATGAGGGAGATGACTGATGTCACCAGTGATGATGTTGGTCATTATAAAGGAGAAGAAGATGTTGAAGCTCACTGAGGTGGTAATGATATCCAAGAAGACTCCATCAGGATGGTTGGATATGATGGGGCTGTGGAAGACACCCTACCTTAGTGCCTCTGCTGGTAATAGTTTGGGTGCTGATATGGGCCATCCCAAAACAGTCCAGAGAGCTTCATTGCCTGATTTCATGTGTCCTCTGATAGTCATGGCTTGTGATTAAGGTATAGTTTAGCTGTGCCTTTTTCTTAATGAATTAAGAAGCATTCAGAACCCTGACATTCACTTGGCTTGCAAGCAGAACATAAAGATAATATTTTTTTTCTGGCTATTCACTTCCAGGGACTTGCCTGCTCTGGGATCATAAAGAGATATTCTTGCAACTGGCCTTGACTTGATTTTAATCTGAATAAAAAGTCACTAAGAACTGAGGAAAAGGAATTTTTGCACTAATTACTAGTTGATCAGCTGGCAATGATGTTGGACATCTGGTCTCCATCCCGCCTCTCCTTATTGCAAAGCTCTCTGATTCAGCATCTATAGCTCCATGTGCCTGGGTGCCAAGGGAGCATCTGTGCTGTGTCCAGAGAACTTGGGGAAGATTTAAAATGGAGCTGTACTTCCTACACTATTCCAGTTCTAGAACCCTTGGACCTGGTGACTGATTATTCCAGAAGGGCTTCCTCATTCCGAAATATCTCTCCAATGGGAGAGAGAGAGAGCCTGTTGTATGTTTGGAGTCTTGCCATTACCACATCATTTCTTTGGCCTAGGTCTTGTATCTCCAGGCAAAGATGAAGAAGGATCATATCAAGATGTTATCACTCTCAAACATCCCAGTAACAGAGTTTATAGGTCACTGTTTCCTGGACCACTGTACTTTAATGATGGGAAGGAAGGAAGAACTGATTAATGTCTGGGCCATTTCTCAATGAACAGGACTGGGTAAGGATGTGTGGCAGAAGAGTCGACAGCTTTGGGACTATGAGGCCTGAAGGTGGGGTCTGTGGATGATGGAGGTGGGGGAAATGCCCTAAAGTTGGCCTGGGACTTTGGGTTGAGCAAGGTTTAGAAGTGAATGAAAGCAGTGGCTCTCTGTTTGCTTGAAGGCATCAGTTGGGAGACCCTGCAGGGGTAGAGATCGGAGACCCTGTGGATGTACTGGGAGCCCCTTCCTTTCACCTGTGCCCTGCCATCACTCTCCAGAGCTAGTTAAGCCTTTGGAAGGTGGGGCCAAATCCCATGACACAATTCATGACAGACATGGGCTTCCCGGGGTAACCAGCATGGTAGGTGAGCAAGGTCCATTGTCTGTAGGGACTCCAAGCAGTCTTGGGTTTGCTCAGGCTCCTCTGGCTCCCTACTGCCTACTTTCAGTTTTTCTTTTCCTAGTATGCTGTTAGTGTAGAGACACCAGGTTGCTTTGCATCCTAGGAAATTGATGCTCCAAAAGAACTCAGTAAAAACCCAGACATTTCTTTGGTTTTAATAATTTTTAGAAAAGCTTTAGCAAGGCCCACTTTTTTTGTTACCATAAAAGTCTAACTTGGAGGGATCCCTGAGTAGCTCAGCAGTTCAGCGCCTGCCTTTGGCCCAGGGCATGATCCTGGAGTCCTGGGATCGAGTCCCACGTCGGGCTCCCTGCATGGAGCCTGCTTCTCCCTCTGCTTGTGTCTCCACCTCTCTCTCTCTCTCTTTCTGTATCATGAATAAATAAATAAAATTTTTTAAAAAAAAGTCTACCTTGGTTTGTCTTCAATAATTAGCCATATTCTCTAGCTGTCTCTGCATGAAACATCTTTTCCTGGTCCCCTTTACAAGGCAAGAAGCCAGGCCTTGAGACTTCAGAGAACTGAAAATTCTGGGGCTGGATGTTCCTGGGTGCATACCACCTGGCTGAGCCAGCTGTCCTATTGCAAAGAATGGCATTTATGTTGGAATCTCATAACCATAGGCAATCAGGTTCTAAATTCAGGAAATTCTAAGAACTCACTGAGTAACTTTGAGTTATTTTTTGAAAACATGAAATAGAAATTGGGAACAGCATCTCAAACTCTAAGACTGAGTCCTAAGTCATCAGACATGCCTATCATTGGTTTGCTTACAGATTCATTTCTTATCCTTCTCCCTTTTCTGCTTTAGATTGTAGAGAACTACATTTTCTAGGCTCCCTGGTGCTGGAGCCCACCTTGCAAAAGTAAAGTTGGAAATTTACACCCTGGGGGCAGCTCTTAACTAATGACTGACAGACGTGGGAGTATCAATACCCCAGCTCCCCTGTTCCTGATGTAACCTTCTGTAGTACTGATCCAAAGTTAGCCTCCTGGCACTTTGGTTGATTCCATATCCTTGCCTGGCCCTCTCCCTACTCCCATTTCTTCACCACCTGCCAGGACCCACCATTCCCCCCACCATTCACAGGAATTCTTATCACAGGGGAAGACAAAGCAATGTCTCTGACTCATTCTTTTTCTAACTTCCCCTCAGTCTGAATCAATTGGATACTTGTTGCATATTGTCATTTGTCATCATGTCTCAGAGCCTTGCCTTCCTGACCTTAGAATAAGTCCTTAGAGGGTATCTTAAACTCCTAATCCCTCCTGAAATATCCTAATGTCCTAATGCAGGCACTAATGCAGGCACTAGGACATCTCTAGGATCACCCCTTGTCAGAGGTGGAAGGCTGTGGGGATCATTGAGACCAGATGAGGAAACAAAGCCCCAGAAAAGATAAGGGGCTTGTTGAATAAATGATCCTTTCTCCTTTTCTCCTGACCAAGATGTGCAGGGAGACATTGTGTCCTCATGATAGTCATTTCTTTATTGAGTTGTTATTATTATTATTATTAATAATAATGCTTTGTGGTATCCTGAGGGGCCTCAGGCCTTTGGCACATGTGATTAGAAACCTTCTTGAAGAGAGGGAGGCCCCATGTCTCATGTTCCAAGCTATACTCTCAACGTATAGATATGGGTAGGGAGAGGAGTATAGGCAGTGAAATAAATGGAGACTCACAGCAGGGTTTGAGGTATGTCTGTAGAGTCCAGTGGGGGCCTGAGCATTTAGCCCAATGTTGCTGGGGAGGAGAGCAGAAAATGTTTCCATGATGAAATGAAACCTGAGCTGAATGTTGAAGGCAAATAGGAATTTCCAAGGTAGGAAAAGGTAATTCCCCCAAATACAACATACAACCAACATTAGATTTAAAGATGATACTTTTTTATTTGGAGAGAGTTTTGCATAGGGTCATGAGAACAGAGTTTGGGGTCAAGTGGGATCTAAATCCTGGCACTATCACTTCCCTTGTGACCTTGAGCAAGTTCCTTAAGCTCTTTGAACCTCAATATATTCAGCTGTGAATTGGGATAATAAACCTCGCCTCAGTGGATGGCCATCCAGTTCAAATGAGAGGAACAAATTCTTGACTTGTACAAAGCACTTGAGAAGCTATAGCTATGATGTTCTCACAGCAAACTTTTAATTATTATCATCATCAAATGAATGTTGATGCTTCTCCTACTGTGTTCAAGTGTTGAATGAATTTCATCTTGTCCTATGCACCCTCATTTGAGAGGATAGAAGATATTATACCCTGGACTACAGACTCAGAGAGAAGAGAGGACCTGCCCACTCTTACCTTATGTTGGGTTCCCCAAGAAGGAGATGCCAAACGAGCATGTGAGTACAAGTATCTTACTTGGGAGGTGATCTGAGGAAAGGGGAAAGAAACACTGAGAAGGGAAGTCAACCCATGCAGGAGGCATTTCAGTCTAGTTACCACCATGGGCAGTGAGCTCAGTTCCACAGGAACCCCCTGGGAGGCAGTGTAGAGCGCATGCCTTAAGGTTACCCCAACCATGGGGAATGCTGCATAGTTATCCAGCAACTCCAGTGGTGGCTGAGAGCTGATCCTGGGGCATTTGTAGGCTGCATAGTAGACTGTAGTGGCCGGAGAGCAGGTGGATGCTGGCAGCTGGGTGTGGGATGTGGCAGTGGCAAGGGGGGTGCCTTCAACAGGACACTATCAGTATCTCTTTCCCTGGTCTTGTGGCTAGGGAACTGAGTGACTGCATGAGCGGAGATGGGTGCCAGGGAGACAGGAAGGGAGTCTGAGGCCAGACAGAATTGGGACAGGTGCTGCATCTGCCTCTGGCATTTATGCTTTGCCTCAATGAGCAGTCTGATTTGGTGCCCTGGACAATTTAAGTGTTCTGTTTAAGATGCTCTTCCCTTAACTTGGTGATTTATGGATAACTTTGCATTTTTACCACTTTTGCTTCATCAAAAAGGGCCAAGAAAATATGTGACTACTCTCCAGTGTTCTCTGCCTTCAACCCTGCTTCACCTGCTATTAAATTCCCCACCAGTCCTCTCAGATCCAGAGAAAGATTATTAAACATTCCTACTCATAGGCAATTTTCATATGTGAACACCACACACGTTTTCTCTGTCTAGTGCCATGTGTTGTAACCTGACCCTGAGAACAATTTGGACCCAAGGGGGTTATTTGGGAGATAGTCCCAGGAGTCACTCTGTGGAGTAGGGATGTCAGACAGGGAAGGGAGGAAACACCAGTGGAAGGCACATTAATGGGTTAGTTTGGGCCCTCTGGAAACTGTCCTGCTTGAATGTCCCCTGAGGGGTGAGGAGTGAGGAAGCTGGAGTACTGTCCCCCATATCCCCCACCCCCACCCCCACTTCATTGGGTGAGGGTTGCTGCTGAGGAGCTAAAATTCCCAGGCACTTCCAATGTGCTCTCTGCTCAGGGGAGCCCCTCCCCTGTCAGTGCACTCAGGTAGGCCTGCTGGCTGGGGCTGAGGGAAACCAGCTATGAGAGCTCACTGGAGGATGGAAGGAGACCCTCTACCAGGAATACACAGGCAACGGAAGCCGCTTGAAAGCCCTGGTGGGGGTGGGGCACAGCCACAAATGTGAATAACTCCTTCATCAGGCCACTCCCCTGCTCAACCAGCTTCCATGGATCCCTATTACTTATTTCATCTGAGCTAACTTCCCGAATTCTTGCCATTCCAGCGCCACCTGATAATTCTTTACCCTCTAATCCATAAATAATTATAACCATACAGAATGCATAATTAATCAAACTAACATTCCGGCTTTCCACACCATGTGTGCAGTGGGAGCTAATGAACATTTGGCTGATGGATTAGACCGTTTGGGACCTGCCTTGCCAGCCCTACACACAGCTAGCTGTATACTCATTCCCAGCCTCGCTCACCCCCTCACCCCTTCTGAGCCTGCAAGCCCACTTTTCACCTTTTGCCAGCCCAGTTCCTGTGTATTAATCAAGGCTTGGTTGTGGTTGCACCTCCACTGGGTCTTCTTCCTACCCTTGCTCCTTCATAGTGTATGTGCGCAAGGGTCACTTGTCAGGCCAGGGGCTATTTGCCATCTGGTTGAGTGTTGGCTTTTGCTGCAGGTGTGAGCTTTGTCTGCCCAAGGCTGGGGCCTGAGTCTCTTCTCTGTCCACATGGCACAGCCATGCACAGGGTCAATTTCTTGATCAGTCCTTTGTGAACACTGCTGTGATGGGAGTTGGCGATAGGATTATGAGGACGATAGCGGATGCTGTTGGTGCCCTGCACACATCCCTGCAGCATTCACTCTGTACCCTAAAGCTGCTTGTGGTGAACAAGCACCAGGACTTCCTTTTCTGGCTGGGGAGTGTGTATGGCCTGTATGTAGGGCAAGAAGAGGTGTGTATCACCTCTTCTTGCATACATTAGACTAACACACATACCCCCACAATGAACTACAGAGCAGGAAGGACCCTTTGGCAGTTGGCCACTTCCTCATCTTCAGGTGAGATCACTTTGAAGGGTATGCTGGGTGTTCTCCCAGGGTTGGACCTGCCTTGCCAGCTTTATACACAGCCAGACTTGTTCCCAGTCTTGCTCAGAGGAACAGCTCCAGAAGCCCACAGGGGTAACTTGCTGGAAAATGTACTCCTGTTTTGGGGCTACTTTCTCTTCTTTTTTCAGTTCTCAACTCTCTCATGAGTATTTCCTGCAGTCACTTCTCCCCATATTAAACTTGCACTCAAATCCTTTTCTCAAAGTGTGCATTCAGGGTCACCCAAACCATGTGGGTGGCCTCAACATGAGATCAAGTAGGTATAGGTCTGTGAAGCATTCTGAGATTGTTGGAGTTCACGTGCCTATGATGAGGGCTGGGAGACAATGAGTGTTAGGGGCCAGATGGACCTGAGGTGTTGTACTTAGGGGTAGGTCTGAGGTCAAGGGAAGGATCAGGTGGGCATGGGAAGCAGAGTTTCTCAATGTAAGCTCTTTGCTAAAGAAGAGAGAGATTGATGAACTTGCAGTGACCCTGAAGCTTGTTAGGCCCTGAGCATTGCCAAAAGACGTGCTTTGACTGGAAAGTTTACTACAAAGTAGTTTGGATATTGGGAGAAAGTACCACTTTTGCCAGCCAAAACCCACATCTTCTTTCTGAGAGGCTGCTTGGGTACCTTTTGCCAAGGCATCTGCATACCTTTGTCCTGACACAGTACTTGATCTGTTCCCCACCAAGAGAAACTTGAATTGGTGGTTATGACCTACCCTTTGGGGTCATGGATGGACCTCTAACCCCATCTCAGATTTACCTCCAGTCCTGGCTTCAGAAAAAAACCTCATACTTGCCCTAGGCTGATTCCTCCACTACCCCTAAGCCATTAGACTAACCTATATGTCCAATTTCAGATATTGCTCCAGAAACAGATGCTGTCACTTCAAGGAGACTAGCAAAGAGAAAGTGGGTCCTTGAGTGCAGCCAACTCATAGCTGGAGCTCTGAGGGCACATAATCCCAAATCTCCTATGGGGTAGAAGCTCTCCTAGGGCCTGAATTCTAGGTGATTCTATAATGTGACCTTGGCAAAGAGTACCAAAGGCCTTCGTGACTATGTGAATTTCATTTCTCATGCATCCATCTGTTCATCCTGAATCTGGAACACTTTTACCCATTGAAGGAATTAAACAGGAGTTGGAAAAAGCTCAGCAAGACCAGCCAAAGACTCAAAGAACATTTGGCTCAAGGAAATTCCAGAAGAGAAAGAGCTGGTGAAAAGGGAGCCTGGAATCCTGGCAGCTACCTCCTACCCAGAGCAGGGAGGGTAGTAAAGCTGCCAAAGGAAAGATCCAGGCCAGGCTGGGAAGCTGCCTTCATACATGGCTAAGGATGAGAGAGGCAATGGGACTCCATTCTCTAATGAAGTACAACACAGAAGCAATCAGCTTTGTTGGGGCTGGTTAAAGGGGACCCTGAAGATGTGCTGAGGAATTTGTTTGGTAGAAAATCTTCTGATTGGGAGAGAAAGGCCTTGTTTTTACTAATTCTGGTTCTTTCATTAACAGGATGGATAATTTTTTGTCTTTCATGAAATTAAAAAAAAATTGAACTCTCATTCACTCTGGAAAGTGAACAAAAGTGTACTGCAAAGCCCCTACCCTGTGCTCTTTTCCCAGCCACTACCTCCTCAAGGATAGCCACTATCCTGACTTCCAACAGCATAGATTAATTTTGCCAGTTCTTGAAAGTCAAATAAATGGAATTATTCAGTGCATATTCTTTCGTGTCTTTTATTTTCCCTTCAACATCACATATGTGAAATTTATCCATATGGTGTGTAACAACAGGCCATTCTTTTTCATTGCTGTATAGTATTTCATTTTATTGCTATACCATGGTTTATTTGTTCATTCTGCTTTGGATGTATGTATGAATTGTTACCAGTTTTTAGCTGTTATGAATAAAGCTGCTACTGCATTCTTGTGCATGTCTTAACAGATAAATGCTTGCGTTTCCATTGCACATACCCCAAGGAGTAGGATTGCTGGGCCACAGAGTAGGCATCTATTTAGCATTTTTAGATACTACAAAGTAGTTTTCCAAAATATTTTCAGCAACCTCACTCTCACTAGCAATGAATGAAATTTCTAATTGCTCTGTATTCTTGCCAATACTTGATACTTTTTGTATTTTTCATCTTCCCATCCTGGTGGTTATGTAATGATATCACATTATGGTTTTATTTATTTATTTATTTTTAAGATTGTATTTATTTGTTCATGAGACACACACACACGCACACACACACACACACACACAGAGGCAGAGACACAGGCAGAGGGAGAAGCAGGCTCCATGCAGGAAGGCCTGACGTGGGACTTGATCTCCGGTCTCCAGGATTAGGCCCTGGGCTGAAGGTGGTGCTAAACTGCTGAGCCACCTGGGCTTCCCCACATTATGGTTTTAATTTACATTTTCCTTATGACTAATCAGGTTGGGCACCTCATACTCATGTTTGTTGACTATTTGGATATCTCTGTAGTGAAGTGTTTGTTCAAAACAAGCTTGTTCAAAACTTTTGCCCATTTTTCTGTTGGGTGGTTTGTCATTCTCTTATTCATTGCCCACAGTGGCTGTGTGATTTTGAGCAAATCTCTACCCCTGTATAGGCCTTTGATTCCTCACCTTATGTATTATTATTCCCTAAGGTTCTGGGGGTAGGGTTCACAATCCTGGACTTTCAAGTAAGCTTATTTCAAGTCCATGACACCTCTCTGTTATGGGCAAATGACTCAGGCTGGTCCAATGAGACATTTGTTGAATATTTTGGGAAGATTAAGTTCTTTCTTCTGGGATTTCTGGATGTGAGGATGATGTTAGATGATGTTAGGTTTTGTTGCCATTGACCCATGAAAACATGAAGAGTTGCTCAAGTGAAACCAACACCAAGGAGAGCAGAGAATGGAAAGAGAGAGAGAGAGAGAGAGAATGTGTGTGTGTGTGTGTGTGTGTGTGAGAGAGAGAGAGAGAGAGAGAATTGATGAAACCACCCTTTTTAGTTTTTCTGGGAGCCAGCATTTTCCTTATCACTTAAAAGGAAGAAAATTAGTTTTGTGATTGCTATTGATGCCTTGCCCATGTTATCTCTTTGGCACTCACTATTCCCTTTCCTACCTATAGCTTTCTGCTCACAAGCACTTGAGACTGAGGATATTTCCTAGTCTTTGGAATCTCCTTGTGTAGGGAAGGCCGGAATACTGGGGCTTAGGAGTCCTGGAAGTAACCCTGAACTAATGACAGATAGAAGTTGGTGGATAAACACTAGCTTCCTCTCCCTTATGTGGGACACCTTGATGTGTTCTATACAGTCCCTAAGAATTCTCCAGCATAAGTGAGCTCCCAGCTTTTCAACGTGGTGACCTGTTCACTGATGCCCCTTCATGGGCTGCCTTCCCTGCCTTGTCTCACTTTCTCACTCCTCTCTTGGTGCTGCCTGAGATCATCTCCTTTTTATTTTTTAAAAGATTTTATTTATTTATTCATGAGAGACACAGAGAGAAGGCAGAGACATAACCAGAGGGAGAAGCAGACTCCTTGCAGGGAGCCTGATGTGGGACCTGATCCCGGAACTCTGGGATCACACCCTGAGCAGAAGGCAGATGCTCAACTGCTGAGCCACCCAGGTGTTCTAGATCATCTACTAAATAAACCTTTTGCATAGCAATTCTTGTATCACAGCCTGCTTTTGGGAGATCCCAAACAAAGATAATGAAGGAACTGGACTCTAAGCCAAAATTTCCATAAGCATTATGGAATTCAAGTTAATCTAATGTAATCAGATTCAGTTTGAGGGTTCTGTATGGAGCTTGAGTAAGTCCCTGAGTGTCTAAATGAGTATAAAGTCATCACTGCCTTCAAGAGAGCTACCAGTTTGGTGAGAAGATAAGACTCCCTAATAAAACACTTGCATAAATATTTTTCAGAACTCTGATGTTAGCAGGCAGGGGACCTGTGCTGGGGGTATCTGGCTAAATTTGGCCAGAATCCCCAATTTTATGGTTGCTGAGAATCCAGAGACTTCCTACCAATGTCTTCAAATTCCCAACAGAAGACTGGGCACAAAGCCCATAGCCACAGAGATCTGATCACATACAACATTTTGATAGTTTGGTAATTTTAGGAAAGGTTTGGAAAACTATGAAAGTAATCCTATCTCTCATCCCACAGCCATTTCTCATGCTGCTGAGGCCATATCTCCTTGAGCAATACCTCCTTCCAGAGGACCCTTCTCATTGGGATTGCCCCTAAACCATTGGTTCAATCTTCTTTCTTGGTGGAAAACCTGCTGGGCTGGCCAACCTTCTCCAGGGCTCTTTGGAAATTGGAATAAATAAATATTTGCCCTTCTTAAAAACTGAAGTCTAGCTTGATCTTGAAGTTATCTTTGATCCCCTTCTTTCTCTCATCCTTCAAATCCAATATGGTGGCAAAACTAATTGGCTCAACTTTCATGATACATCCAAAATCTGAGCACCTCTTACCTCTCCACTGCCACCACCCTAGCTTGAGCCACTATCTTCTCTTTCCCTGATGAGTGCAATAGCTTCCCCACAGGTCTCATGATTGCCAATATAGTTTTCCTTACTAGAAGCAGATTTATCTTTCTAAACTTGTAGGCCACATCATATATAAACTCCTCTTTGCTCAAAACCCACCAAAGGCTCCTCATCATTCTGAGTTAAATATGGAGCCTTTCCATGATACACAAGGCAGGGGTTGGCTTTCTTCACCATTTTGACTTGAGCATCTACTGTTCTCTGCCCACTTTGATCTAGCCACACTTCCCTCTTGCTGTTTTCTGAACCTGCCAAGAAAGGTCACACCTCAGGGCCTTTGCACGTGCTGTTCCCTCTGCCTGGAATGTTTTTCCTTAGATGTCAGCTTGATTCAATCCTCACTCATGTGGAATTCTTACTCAGAACGAACGGCCTTGACCATTCATATAAAATATCACCCCCTATTGGCACTCTCTAGTGCCTTACTCTATTTTATTCATCCCTTTGATGTATTAATTGCATATAAAAGTGAAATAATTGGCTTATTGTTTATCTCTTTGCCAGTATATAACCTTCTTGAGATACAGCAATTTGTTGTTGTTGTTGAATACTATAATCTTCGTGCCAAACACAGAATATTTGTTGAATGAATGAATGAATTTCAACCTTGAGAAAGTCTGGAGCTCCTAGGGCTGCTCCTGAGCTTTGATCTACAGAGATAACACAATAATATTATAATGGGTAAGACTCATTGCTTGGTCTGAGAGCACAAGTGAGACTATGTCTCTTTAGCATTTAAATTAAGCCTTAGTCTTTACCTACCCAGATTAATGGCAGTCCAGTATCTTTCTTTGGGCTGAATTACCCCTGAGCCCCAGAGATTTACATAGTCCCGTGGAGCCCCTCCTGCTTCTAGAATCCCTATAGAATAGAAGAATCTGATTAATCTCTGGCAGATCCTTTTTTTCTGATGCCCTCAGCAATTCGCTCTTTGTGCAGCAAGACTTTGTTTGTTAGAGAAAAACATGGATGAAGGGGGAAGACCATGACTCTTACATCAGTGGAAGATGATAGTCACGTTTTGCTTTCCTTTCCTTTCCGGTGTTAAATGTGGAGCTCCAGCACCTTAGTTCCAGGAGAAGAAGAGTGGGCGATGTCTGCTGCTCGGATCGGTGCTGCAGGGAACACAGACACTACAGTGGAGAGATGGAAGTTAACTGTGATATGTGGGCTGGGAGAAGCGTAGGCTGGACCTCTTGTTTCATGCCTTCTTGATCAGACAGCAGGTTGGTCAAAGCAGTCAAGGCAGATGGCTGTTGAACTTATTTATAAATGTCTGTAGGAGCAGAAACTTCCTTGCAAGGACACTTTCTTCTCAGCCTGTGGGATGCTGTCAGTGCCAGGAACCTCTGGGCTCATCTTCTATGAGGATATCACACTCATAACAGATGTTATTTCCTCCTTCTTCCATGACAGTGTTCCCTGTCATAATGGGAACACTTGCCCTGCTGGCCTTCAGTGACCTTCAGATCCTCATGACCTCTCCTGGGATCCAGCCACTCGACAGCAAGTGGAAGGTTTAAAGATGTACATTTTTCTTTCCAGTGCTCGATTGTAGAACCAGCTTCCTATTCCAGAGTTTGGCTAGGCTGGTTGCCAGTGTAGTGACCTCTGAAGGGACTTTAAACAGCATTTAAAACACTGGATATGATTTCACCTTTCTTTAGAGACCAATCCCTGCATTAGATGTGACCCTAATGTGTGTGTGTGGCAGATTTATAAAACATTCCCCAGCAACTCACTTATCAGGAAAAAAGTGGTTTGTCTGTAATCACTCTGCTGTTGTTGTATATCAACCCCCGTCTATGCAGTAATGGTTGAAGGAAGCTGATCCCCCCCACCCCTGTTTTAGAACTTACTATGATACAATATTTTAGCCAGTCTCTTTTACGAATGCTTGAGATCTTTGGGATAAAATTGCTTCCACCTTCAGCTACCTCACCTCTTCTTCCTTAGATGTATTAGGATATATGGGCAAGGAGCTCATGAGCCTTTGTAATCCCAGAGAAGATGAGGATTCTGGGTCCATGTGAGGTCTTTCTATGGCCTTCTGACTCCTCTGTCCCTATGTTGGTTATCACTTCCCCTGCTGAGACTTGGGCTGAGGTTTGTTATAATACAGCTTGATCTTGCCTCTGCCTTTCATCCAGCTCTGTCCTTGGCTAAGGGACTGGACTTAGCATGGGGGTACCTTCATCCCTGCCAAAGCTCACCTGTGTAGGCTGGGTCCCCCTCCTCCTCTCTTCCCATCCCTCACCCCCCAAGGAAGTCCCAAGGAGTTTGTGGGCCTCCACCCTAAGCTGGCGGGACTCACAAGCAAGTTCGTACCATTTTAACTTGGACTTCAGATCCCTACAAATAGCCCCAATGTCTATTACCTCCCAGATTCTTGTATAGGAGTCAGTAAGTGCTCAAGTGTAGCTGTTAATCTATCTGGAGAAAGTATCTCCTATTTTTCCAATAGCAAGCTTTCTTAACCCACTCCCTTCCAGGAGTGCCCTCTTTCCCTGTTATTTTGAATCCCAGCCCAGATAAGGAGCCAAGGGTGCAACAGCTGAGAGTGGGAGCTTGGGAATCAGACAGCAGACCTAAGTCTGAATCCCAGTCCTATCACTGGGATTTCTATAGCCCTCTGACTCCTCTGTCCCTGTGCTTGTTGTCACTTATCCTGCTGAGACTTGGGCTGAGGTTTATTACAATGTGTGGCTTTGAGCAAGTCATTTTGCCTCTTTCCGTTTCAGTTTCCTGATCTGTAAAATGGAATAATCATGTCTGCTTCTCAGTATCATCAATGTTAAATGACACTGAGTACTCAGCACGTGTTGCTAAATGAATGAACTGACGTGTAAAATGAATGAGCTAGCTGAAGGGTGGGACTTTACCAGTTTATTTGTGAGCATTGTAATGTTAAGGTAAACACTCTGGCTAGACTTCCTGATCTTTCCTTTCTAACTACTTTTAAGTAAAACTCCTATTTGTCTGTAAATGCTTTTCTGTTCACTGTAGGTTGGTTTATCTTCATAGCAGATGGTGAACTCTCCAAGGGTGGGGACTAGATCTCCTGTCTTTCCTTCAGCTTGGCAGATGCTCAGTAAATGGTCACTAGCCATTGTGTCCTATTTGGCCAAAATGACTCCTGAATGCTGGCATGGAGAGAGCAGAGGCCAGGTCTGAGATGAGCTGTTGGAAGTATCAGCTTCTGCCCTCCCCAGCCACCTGGAAAGCTCGCTCTTATGTCCTTGATATGGAAGCAGCTTAGAGTAGCTGAGACATTAACCTACATGTGGAGTGAAGACAAGAGTGCCCAGGGACTGGGCTTAAAAATCAAACACACAGGGCGAGGGGAGAAGGACCATGGCAAAAGAAGTAGATGAAACGTTTCTATCTGATTGGTTTTAGGGCTCAAATGGTGAATGTCATGGACAAGACTGTGATTTTAAAATAAGAAGATAGGTCAGTGGCAGAGTTGCATTCATGGTGGAGAACAGAAGTGATGAACAGAGAATTCTCCAGGTTGAGAGGAACACCATACAACTCAGTCCCTGGAGCTGCCTTGATGTTTCTTGGTTCCCTTGAATGTAGTTACCTGGGTGGGTCTCTGTTTCTTTTTTTTAAAATTTATTTATTTATGATAGTCACAGAGAGAGAGAGAGAGAGAGAGAGAGAGAGGCAGAGACATAGGCAGAGGGAGAAGCAGGCTCCATGCACCGGGAGCCCGATGTGGGATTCGATTCCGGGTCTCCAGGATCGCGCCCTGGGCCAAAGGCAGGCGCCAAACCTGTGCGCCACCCAGGGATCCCCGGGTCTCTGTTTCTTTGCCATGGTTAAAAGACTTTGCTTTGCAGACAGAATTTAATAACAAAATGGAAGCCCTAGCCAAATTAAGCAGTAAGGCCATGCCAAAGCCAGTGCTTCTCAGACTTTAGCATGCATATGATATCTTGCACCTGGGGTCTTGTTAAAATGCACATCCCCATTCATGAAGTTGAGGTGGGGCTTGAGATCCTAACTTCCTAAGAGTTGTCAGTTGAGGCTGATGTTGCTGGTTGGGGGATCATGGTTTGAGAAGCAAGAGCTTAAGCAAACAACACACACACGCACACACACACCTCAACCATCATCAATTACAAAATTTTACACAGAAGTTATTTGAGACTCCACGGATAACCACTAGTTTGTTGTCTAAACTTGTCACTTTTTCACTTAGCTCCACTTATAAAGCTGAAAAAAAAAAACTAATGACTTAAAACAACCAACTACTTTTAATTTATTTTGGGCATGGAAATCCGGGATATGTTAAAAATTAATATAAATATTCTTTAATTTAGCGTATGTTTCTTTTGTATTTTAGGACAAGAAATTCAATTAAAAAAACTATAAGAGTTTATTTAGCCTCCTGAAATTATACCTTTAAATGTCTCCTTGGGGAGGACTCATAAAGCAGTAGGGAAGAAATGGATTATTCAATAAATGGTGCTGGGACAATAGTTTTACAACTTGAGGGAAAAATCAATTTACAGTCTCATCTTACTGTACACCGAAATAAATTTCAATGGATTAAAGAACCAAATATAATACAAAAAAGACCATAAAAGCATGAAGGAATCTCTAGACGGGGAATACTTAATCAGGTTAAAAAAGTTGGAAGAAGTAATAAAAGTTACAAATTTTATTATACAACATTAAAAATTTCTGTCTCTAGTTCCTCCTGCTCCCACCCCATCATAATTAAACAAAAATCAAGATAGTAATGGAAGCGTGTGCACATCATCAATATCCAGAGAGAGGGCAGTTCAATTAACTCTGCATTTGTTGAAACTCAGAACTGTACCCCCAACAGAGAAAACCTTCCTCTACGTAAACAAAAACACAAATTGCAAAAGAGATATAAAAGAAAATAAATAGGCGCTGAAAGCACACAGGCATTAAAATATTGGCAACACACATAAACCAAACCAAGGGTCAATATTCTTAATGTGTAAAAATAATTTTGAATTTGGTAAGCATAATATTAATATCTCAACAGGCACATGAGTGAGCAGATAAGTCATAAGAGAGGAAATTATAAATGGCTAAAATAATAAAATGCAAACTCACTCATCATTGGTATTTTAATGTCCTGCCTATCAAATTAGTCCAAAGTAAAATAAAAACAGGAGTACTTGATGTGGGCAAGAGTGCAGTGTGGTAGGCTGAGTAGTAACCTCCAAAGAGATCCATGTCCTAAGCCCTGGAGCCTTTGAATGTTATCTAATAGGGTAAAAGGGGTGTTGAAAATGTGATAAAAGTAAGGATTTTGACATTATCCTGGATTATTCAAGTTGGCTTTAAGTGTAATCCCAAATGTCCTTATAAGAGGGAGAGAGGTTTGTCTGCAGAAGAGAAGTAGGAGATGTGCTGATGGAGGCAAGGGACTGGAGTAATTCAAGGCAAGGGGTCACATGCCAAAGAATGTAAGTGGCCTCCAAAAGCTGGGAAAGGCAAAGAAAATGGATTTTCCTCTAGAGCTTCCAGTGTGGCTGTCACCTAGACTTTATCCCATTCAAACTGATTTTGGACTTCTGGTCTCCAGAACTATAAGGGAACACATCTGTGTTGCTTTAAGCCCCTAAATGTGTGCTAATTTGTTACAGTAGCAATAGGAAGCTAATGCATGCAATAAAACAGCTTTTTACATAAATTGTAAACAGGAATGTCAACAGTGCAACCTCTTTTGCAACATTTTCACAATACATGGGAAAAACTATACAAATTTTATATCTAATGATTTAGTCATTCTGGATCTAGGAACCTATTTTAAGGAGGCAATTTGGTAAAAGGCTCTTGTATGAAATGTTCATCATCTTTATAATAGCAATAAACTGGAAACAAATTCAACAGAAAGGGAAAGACTGAATGAACTACAGACTATCTGAGGACAGATTACCATTAAAGCATAAAATCTTTATAAAGGTTTTGTGAAAATACGGGGAATGTTGTATTGCATAAATATTACATAAGAGTAAAAGTCAAGACATAGCATATACGCACCATAATCTCAACTGTGTAAAAATACAGAGAAAGACTGAAAGAATATAAACTAAAATATTGGCTGGATGTGGATAATGATTTTTATTCACTTGACTGTTCTATCTTTTCATATTTTCTATGAGTGGGTATTAGTTCCACACTGAAATAATTAAGATCAGTAATGGTCCCTTTAGAAATGGAGACCAAGAGCCCTGGATCTTGAGGTTGGTGTCATGGCAAAACCTTGAAGCAAGTAGGAGCCCTGAAGAGATTGTTTAGGGACAAGGCAGAAAGGAAGGGAAGAGGAGTGCAGGTGTATTAAGGGCTTGGCTGGTGGAAGTGAGGGTGGTACAGCAGTGAAGTGTGACTGCCTGTTAAGGAGGGGAATTTGGCTTTGATCTGAGAAAGAGCTATGGCAACTGGTTAGCAAATTTGGGGATTTGGAATCACTAGGCATAAAATCACTTAGATATAAAATTTTTATGGCTTTTCCTACATAATGGTGAAAATGTTGCAAGAGTTCACACTATTGACATTCCTGTTTGCAATTTATGCAAAAGGCTGTTTCACTGCAAAGTTAGGTCTTGACGTGCTTCACAAAATAAATCTTTTCAGAAAAAAGAGTAATCGCAGTTGGTTGTCTACTCAGCATCCACTCCCTCTTCCATTCCGGGGCAGAACCCCGAGATTGTGCTGGTGGCCTGCCCCCAATCCCACTTCCCCAGTCCATGTCAGTAAAGAAAGCACATCTCAGCCCCAGCTGGGAATAGAAGGGGGGTGGGGTAGTTCTGACTAGTCTAAGCCACTTATGGAAAGTCTGTCCTACCTCTCTTAATATATATTTCCAGAAGCCAGCTTTAAGCTCCTATAATCACAGAATTTAGAATAATGCCCAACACTCAACAGATGCTCAATAAATGTTGATGAATGAAAACAAGCAGCACTTGGCATTCCCCTAGCAATTGTTATTGGTCCAGGAATGGATACATGACCTAGCTCCGTCGAATGAGGCTGAAGAGAAGGACTTTTAAGGTTAAATGAAAGGTTCTTTGTGTTTTCCACTACTTTGAACAAAGAAGTGCACTGCCCCTGTTCCTGCTGGGCACCATTTTGCCGCCTCATGAAGCTAGCCCGAGAACAAAGCCCCACAGAGGAGGACAGAGCTGAGAGAATCTCTGTGAGAAGGAGCCAGAGCTTCCCCTAGCTCTGTACTTCCAGTTATGTGAGGTGGTACTTCTTGTTTAGGACCCTTTGTGTTGGCATTTATAATGTGTGTGAGAGTCCAAGGAGGGATCCCTGGGTGGCTCAGCAGTTGAGCATCTGCCTTTGGCCCAGGGCGTGATCCTGGAGTCCCGGGATCGAGTCCCAAGTTGGGCTCCCTGCATGGAGCCTGCTTCTCCCTCTGCCTGTGTCTCTGCCTCTCCCTCTCTCTCTCTCTCTCTCTCTCTCTGTGTGCGTGTCTCATGAATGAATAAATAAAATCTTTTAAAAAAAAGAGTCTAAGGATATTTTGATGGGAAAACTTTAAGATATTTAGAATGTCCAGAATTCCAATTATTGAGGGCTTACCCTGGGTCAGACACCTTGCTAAAGTTATGCAAGTAGTTCACAACCAGGTAAGGATTTGTATCCAGTGAAGCTGCTGGCTGTTCACTAGATTGACAGGATGGGACAGGTTGTTATCTTTGTGGTCTCAGGAAGGGTAAATGAATGGCTGTGTTACTGGGCTGAATATATGGCAAGTAGAAACCTATTGTTGTGGGTTAGAGTGTGCCTCAAGTAGGATGGGGTACTTATGCTGCAATAACAAACATCTCCAACAATAAAGGCTTATTGACTGCTATGCTACATGTCCATCATAGTTTGGGTTCAGGGGGAGGATCTCTGCTCCATCTAGCTGTCAGGGACCCAGGTTATCGGAGCAGCCACAGTCTTAAGTGTTGTTGGTCTTTTGGAGAAAAAGAAAGATCTCTGCAGTGTTTCACCTAGGTAATTGAAAGCTTCAACTCACAAGTGGTATGTAGAGCCACCTTTGTGGGCATGTAGGCTGTGTATAGGAGTCCAGGGTCAAAGGGCTCCATGCCTGTTTTATTTTTATTATTTGTTTGTTTATTTATATAGAGGAGGGGGAGAGAGAGAGAGGGAGAGGGAGAGAGAAAGAGAGAGAATGAGAGGTGGGGGAGGGGCAGAGGGAGATGGAGAGAATCTCAAGCAGACTCCACACTGAGTGTGGGGCCTGATGGGGGGCTTGATCTCACCACTCAGATCAGGACTGGAGCTGAAATCAAGAGTCAGATGCTCAATGTACTAAGCCACCCAGGTACCCATTCACGCTTGTTTTAATGCTCTACTGTTGCCATCTTGAAATTCTTAATAATTTAAAAACCAGGAACACACATGTTTATTTTGCACTGGGCCCTATAAATTATGTAGCCAGCCTTAGTGATATGTGTCACTTATATTTATACCAGAACCATTGGCCAGAACTGATCACATGTCCCACCTGGACAAGAGGGCAGAGAAGTGCCCTCATTCTATTTTGAGGCAGAAAGAGGAAGAGCCAGAACATTTAATGAACAGCATGGAAGAGGACTACAGAGTACCTATCCTAAGTCTTTTGTTTTGTGAAACTGAGGGAAAACTGCTTCTTTGTATGCAGAGCTCTAGCCTGGTAGAAGAACTTATTTGCATAAGGGTCTCAAGATCTTTCATGAGGAAAAGAACAAAGATTTCAGTGTCTGCTCCTGGAAATTCAAAGTTATGGATATCTGTGGGGGTGGACCAAGCCGGGGGAAGAGCAATGAGGTTCCAGAATTGAAATTCACTAAGCTGAGAATGGGACTCAGTATGAAGATTGAGGAGTTGGCGAGGGAAAACTTGTTCTGCCCAATGTGTGTGGAGCTGGGAACCCTCTATAATGATCAACTCTGGGAGCTGGTGAGTGAGCATGGGCTGGAAACTAAGATGGCTCAGCCTTGGATCCCAAACATGAGGCCTTCACTGCATCTGGGCCGGGGAAGTCCGTCAGCCAGGGACAAAGATGCAAAGGCCCCGTCTTGGACACTGACAAAAAATGAGAAGTTATAGTTCTAGAAATTGGTGGGACTCCAGTTCTCTCCATCATTTGGAGGCAAGAATGAACCCTCTTCAAACTGATTCAGGCTCCAGTTTCCTTAGAAAATTTGCAAGGGGGAGCCTGGTTGAGACAGAGAGATGTTGGACTTCTACTAATAGGACCTGTTTGATTAAGACAATATGAAAGAAAGTGCTCTGGGCTGTCCGGGTGGCTCAGCAGTTTAGCGCTGCCTTTAGCCCAGTGCGTGATCCTGGAGACCCAGGATTGAGTCCCACGTCGGGCTCCCTGCATGGAGCCTGCTTCTCCCTCTGCCGGTGTCTCTGCCAATCTCTCTCTCTCTCTCTCTCTCTGTGTGTCTCTCATGAATAAATAAATAAAATCTTTATTTAAAAAAAGGCAGTGCTCTATAGCATATGCTGAATTGGAGAAGCAGCTCATATGGTTACCCTTCAGCTTAGCCAGAAGAGCCATGTCCATGTAAAGCTATCTGAGAGCTCTCTCAACTTGGGAGGCACATCTCTCCCAGTGCTTGGGGCAGCCAAGCTGAATACTCATGGGACCACAGAGCAAGTTCAGTAAACTCTTCTGTGGAGCAGCTGCTGTACAGGTTCCCGAGACCCTGGTTCAGCCAGAGGGTGGAAGATGGGAGAAGTTGTGTTCCAGAAGATCTCCTTGGATTCATGGCATATCCACAGCCATGTGAAAGAGGCCCATGGGACCAGTTGTGTTCTTCACTTGTTTGCCTCAAAGTCATCCAACAACTGACATGGTACAAAAGATTGGCCCTCTTATCTCAAGGTATGTCTGCTTGGTGGTGCCATTCATGCCCAGAGCTCTCTGCTAGACTCCAGCTGAGGTCACATGCTTGCTTGGCTCTGTGCTCTGCACTATTTTCTTCTCTTGTTCCCATTCTCCTGATGTCCCTCCTCCACTAGATTATGTACACCCAATCTCCATCTCAGATGCTTTTCCTAGGGAGCATGCTCATTCTGCTTGCGTGCTTGAAGAAGTGTTTGGTGAAGAAAGGACAAAAGCTCCTGGACAGTGAGATGGGGAATATGGAGGAGGAAGGCACAGATCTCTTTCTTCATGGATGGAAAAAAGCTTCCCAAAGACTGGGGAGTGAAAGTCCCTGAAAGGTTCTCTGTACAAGTCCCAGGGGACTGCAGGAAACGACTCACAATTTGAGGAGCCAAAGTCAGCTCTCAAAGAAGGCATGTGGGCTAAGCTCTGAACTGGGACTATGTCCTGATACAAGTCAGCATGGTTTGAAAACACATTCAGTCACAGGTTTTGTTTTTCTTGCCTTCTCTTTGTCCTACTTCCCTTCTCTCTCTTCCCCAATTCATTCCTCACCTCTAGAACTTTAGGTGAGGCAGGGGTTCCATGAAGGGACAAGTCCCTGAGGGTATTCTTGCTTAGTGAAACTGCACTGGGCACTGACTTTGACCTGTGACCTCTCAGCTTGACTCAGCTAGATGAGACAGTAAGCACAGCTGTGCTTGCAAAAACTACCCCCTTGACCAGAAGTGTCCTGCATGACCCCGGTTCCCTATGGTCTTATCCCTGTTCTCTTAGTTTGTCTTTCTCTGGAATCTCCTGGTCTAGCCTTTTGGATTTCTGGAATTCTGGTTTATCTTTACAGAGATCCTGATACCAGTCTTGTTGTGCCTATATTTCTGTTCTGCTTAAAATCATTCACTGGCGTCCCACACACTTTAAGGTCTTCTGCATGGCTTGCAACACCTTGCTTGGTCTACCTTTCTCCACCTTTGCAGCCAATCCCCCCCAACCCTGTGCACCTCCTGCCTTGGCTCTGCATATCAGATAGCTCTGTTTCTCAAATGACTGTTTATCCATCTGTGCCCTTGCTTCTACTGCTCCCTCCCCTTAGATAGCCTCTCTCCCTAATTGACCTTCCACGAGTGATATAAGCTGCTTTTCCTCTCTGAACTTTTCCTTGTCATCCTGGAGGCAACTGCCCACCCCCCTGCTTTGGGCCCTTTCCTGCCTATCTTCCCCCCCCCCCCCCATCATTCAGTCCTGACTTTTATCTGGTAACAGCACCATTGTATTGCACCTCTAGGCTACATCATTGGACTATATAAGCATTTGGGGGGCAGGGCTGTGTCCCCTACCTCTTTGAATATCAGGTGTGCTGTACAGGATCCGGCACAAAGCACCTGGGAGGGATACAGTATCCTGGACTCACCATCCATGTCAATTTCCTTCTAGTGCTCTTTTTATACAGAAGGGCTGAAAAATCAAAATCCACATTTGCCAGACTCCCATGAAGCTAGGGTTCTGAACGAGATTGAAACAGAGGCCAACTTTCTGCTGCTTCCATTGGTTCTTCTGGATAGCAAGCTTTGGCTGTTATGCTGGGGTTTTCTGCAGTATATTCCAGTGGCTAGCCACTAATTTCATGGGTGTTGAGAGGCAGAGTTCAAGGCATCCATGTTTTGTTGGTGGAGGTCTAGAGAACATGCCCTTACTCTAGAACAAGCATTGTACAGGGGGCTTGTGACCCCTGATATCAGTGAGGTCTTGTGCTCCTATGAGTGTAGCATAGAAAGCAGCTCCTCTGCTGAGCTAGTTTAGCGACGTTGTTTTGAGTGTCATGTTTCCTTCAATCCTCCCACAAGTTTTCTAAGTACCTAGTTTCTTTCATTAAATCCATTTTTGCTTAATACAGTTCAAGTAGTTTCCATTTCCTGCACCTGCCCCCTGATTAATACAGTAGGTTTGCAAAAGATTGGAAGATCAAATGGTTCTCATCTAATAAGTTCATTTCACTGTTGAGGACACCAAGGTCTGGAAAGAGAATCAAACAAGTCAGTGGTACAGCCAGGACTGGAACCATGACTCTGTCTCCTAGTCTAGTGATATATCTCCTGCACAAAGTGACATTTCTACTTTTACTGCCTCATCCTTCCCTGACTTGTGCTCTAGAATGAATCTCTCTCTTCAACAAGTGGGCTAGAGAAGGATTGGACCATTGTTTTTAATATTTGTATAATATATAGATCTATTTATATTCAGTATAAATCATTTTTTTAAATGTTTATATATATATATATTTAATTAATTTTTATTGGTGTTCAATTTACCAACAAACAGAAAAACACCCAGTGCTCATCCCGTCAAGTGTCCACCTCAGTGCCCGTCACCCGTTCCCCTCCAACACCCGCCCTCCTCCCCTTCCACCACCCCTAGTTCGTTTCCCCGAGTTAGGAGTCTTTATGTTCTGTCTCCCTTCCTGATATTTCCCAACATTTCTTCTCCCTTCCTTTATATTCCCTTTCACTATTATTCATATTCCCCAAATGAATGAGAACATACACTGTTTGTCCTTCTCCGATTGACTTATTTCACTCAGCATAATACCCTCCAGTTCCATCCACGTTGAAGCAAATGGTGGGTATTTGTCGTTTCTAATTGCTGAGTAATATTCCATTGTATACATAAACCACATCTTCTTTATCCATCATCTTTCGATGGACACCGAGGTTCCTTCCACAGTTTGGCTATTGTGGCCATTGCTGATAGAAACATCGGGGTGCAGGTGTCCCGACGTTTCATTGCATCTGAATCTTTGGGGTAAATCCCCAACAGTGCAATTGCTGGGTCGTAGGGCAGGTCTATTTTTAACTCTTTGAGGAACCTCCACACAGTTTTCCAGAGTGGCTGCACCAGTTCACATTCCCACCAACATTGTAAGAGGGTTCCCTTTTCTCTGCATCCTCTCCAACATTTGTGGTTTCCTGCCTTGTTAATTTTCCCCATTCTCACTGGTGTGAGGTGGTATCTCATTGTGGTTTTGATTTGTATTTCCCTGATGGCAAGTGATGCAGAGCATTTTCTCATGTGCTTGTTGGCCATGTCCATGTCTTCCTCTGTGAGATTTCTCTTCATGTCTTTTGCCCATTTCATGATTGGATTGTAAACCATAATAATAAGCAGTATTGACTGCTTTCTCTAACTTTCTCCATGTCACTTCCCCACTCCCCAGTGCTTACTAGAATCATTTTCCTATAAACTATTTGCTCCAGAATCCTTGTCTTAAGGGATCTTGGATACCCTCAGATCTTTGCATCTGAGGCGCTGTCCTTTTATGCTGCTGCCAACTGAGATCCTTGCTTTCAATCCCAAGGTCGGCTCCAAAAAACAGATTAGTTTTGTTAAAGTCTCTAATGCCAAATAAGGTGCTCTTGCTTACATCCCATGAAAAAGAATAAATATCTGGCCCTTTTGTCAAACTACAAATTCTTCAGAAAATGGAATAATCACCTTGAATCTACTGTTTGGGTTTATCAACTTTTCAAACATAAGATTTGTTTAAAAGAGTCCTGCCTGCATTTGGACAGTCCTAAAAACCTCCTGAAAACAAGCACAGTGCCTATGATCTCTCTGTCTTCACAGAGCAATGATGTGTGGGGTGGGGGCCCCAGGGGACACAGAAGGATGATAGTGGCACACAGCCTGGACCTCCTTCAGCATGCAGCCCCAGGCAGTAAAAAAAAAAAAAAATCTCCAGAGAAACGATAAGGAGATTTAAAAATAAAAGCCAGCAGAGCAGCCTGCAGCATCCCACTTGCTGGCACTTCGTCCTCCCCACCCCTGGCTCTCAGCACATGGCAGGACCCAAGGCTCAGTCCCCAGGGCCCTGCCTCCTCAGGCACCTTGGGCCCAAGGGCTCTGCCCCAAGGTCCAGTCTGGCCAAGAGTGGTCAGCAGAGCAGAGAGAATCAGAATGACCCACATACTCAGAGATAAGGCCACAGTTTGTTGATTTAGGGCCTTGGTTATTCTCTAAATAAACTTTCCTTCTTTAAAAATTTCTCTTTCAACTAGGGTTGAGTGTTTCCTTGTTACTTTCCCAAGGGAGAAGCTTGTGTTTTGCTTTTCATAAATTTTTCTAGAAACTGTTCCCACACTCACACCCACCAGATACCAAACCCCTCTGACCCTTCTTAGATTGGCCATGAAGGGTGGGTGCTTGGGCTGTGGTGGAAGTCACACATTCTCTTGGAGTCCCCTGGGGTTCAGTGGGGGTGAGGGAAGGAGGGGTTTTTGGGACAAGTACAGGAAACCTGGAAGGTTGAAGATGGGCAATGCTCTGTGGCCATGTAGGGACAGGCAACACAGCTCAAAGAGGGGCCATTACTCTGTCTCCATTTTAAAGATAAGGAAACTGAGGCTTTGTGTGTGTGTGTGTGTGTGTGTGTGTGTGTGTGATGACTTATCCAAGACTGTGGTACAACCAAGAGAGAAATGTAAAGTCCAGTCCAAGGACTCAGGCCCATACCTCTCTGCCTCCACTGACCATGCAAGTTTGCTATTGTGTCAATTAGCTACCGCACATAACAAACCACCCCAAAACTGAGTGGTTTAAAACAACACCATGTACTTAGTTCATGATCTCTATGAGTTGCTAATTCTGGTCAGGCTTAGCTGGGCAGCTCTGTTGATCTTGCTTAACTTACCTGTGAGTCTGCAGTCAGCTGAAGTTTGGTGGCCTCGCTCACGTGACTGGTGATTGGCTGGCTGTTGGCTGGCATGATGATGGGGGTAACTGAACTCCATGGTCTCTCTTCTTCTAGAAGGCTAGCCCAGGCTTGCTCACAGGTTGGTGGCTATACTTTTCCGGAGGGCAGCAAGAGGAATAATCGCACCTCACAGCCCTTTTCAAGTCACTGCTTACATCACTTTTGTCTCACTAGTCAGAGCAAGGCACGTAGCCAAACTCAGATGCCAGGGGTGGAGGAAGACCTCACCTCTTGGTGGCAGGAGCAGCAAAGTCACTTTGTAAGAGAGTAAGTACAGGGAAGGGAGAAACTTCCATTCATTTTTGCAATCGACCATGGTAACAAATAGTGTGGTGGCCCACCAGACCATGTGAGGGGAGGGAATAGAGTGCAAGTGTACCCCCAGTTCAATCCCCAGGATCCTGTTACTGCCTTGTGCTGCTCTTCATGCCACATCTTGGGTTAACCCATCTGCCCATTTACCTTCAGTCCCTGGTAGAGAGCAAAGAACCTTGCATGGTTGGACGATGGTACACAGGAGAGGTAAGTTTTGGTGTGCGGGAAAGGATGGGGAGGAAAGAAGCTCTAAGAGTGCTGCCTGGCGTCCAGCAGAGCGCACTGCTGTGGGCTGGATGTAAGTGGTGGTGATAATGCTGAGAATGGTCCACGATTCATATTCCACCAGACATTCCTCCTGGGCCCCACTGTCAACAATACTTCCACCCCTCTTTGATTCCTTCTCAACTAGTTCCCAGGACTCTCCAGTTGTGGAGGAACCCGGTGATCCCACATTTTAACTTCTTTTTTTTTTTAATCACTGAGCCATCACATATCAAATACACTGCCCCTCTCAAGGGCATTTGAAATATAAATAAACCTGGACGAGACAGAACTTACAAGCAGAGTGAGACTCTTTGGAATGATGGGAAATTAGACAACATGGGTGGCCAAGGAGGATGCAGGTAATTTGGGGCAAGTAGGTCGGGGGTGGTGGTGGTGGCATTCTGTGAGATCTCCCATATTATCAGAAAGCTTTCCCTATATTTCTTGGCATGCTCAATCTGGGAGATTAAGAGGTCCTAGAATAGGGTCCTCAATCCAGAAATGCATAGAACCCTGAAATCTGAACTTGAGAGTTGGAAGGAACCTCAGAGCACACCATGAGACCCTGCCCATTGTGTGGTGTGCTTTAGGCCAAGAGGGATGAGGTGGGAAAAGGACTTGGCAAAGGTACCTGAAGAGGATATTTGCCAATATTAACAATATTGAACATTAGCAAAATGCACAGCCAATATTAGGATTCTGATCTTGTGACACAATGCGACCGGCATTTATTGAGTACCACATGTGTGTAGGCACTGCTGTGCTCATATCAACCATGTCACTAATTCCTACAATAACTCTGCAGTGGATATTATAGGTGTCAGGCCACAGGACCCACCCCCCAGAAGCTGCAGGCATTGGCTACTGAGAACTCACCCCCCAGGATCTTCTCCAGGAGACTAATCTTGGCTGATGGGAGCTGCCCTGTGGAAGAAGCATGGGAGAGTATGAGCACACTTGAGGGCATTTTTTGGTCAATGGCCTACTGATTTGGGAGTATAATAGCTCAGCCTCCTTGCCTCTGGGAGGGACAACTCTGTGATGCCATTCATGCTCCAGAGCTCCACGTGGGGTCTGGCCAAAGCTAAGTTCCAACTGAGACCACATCCCAGCTCAGCTCTCTCCCCTGCCCTATCCTGCATCCCTTACTTACTCTCACCTGAGAACCCCTCCATCCATGTAATAACCCATGTACACCCTGCCCCAGGCTCTGTTTCTGGGAAACATGACCCAACATGAATCTTGCAGAATACTAGCTTGAAGTCACACAGCTTGTGAGCCATGTGGTCAGAACTGGACCTCAGCTTTTCTGACCTCCCCTTCACTCCATCTCTGGGTAAAGGGCCTTGTGGGGGCTGAGTAATATTTTGAGTATTTGTTGCTCCAGAGCTCACCATATGGGAACCATTAAATGTCTACATTCCTAGTGGGATCTTAGGTTCCTGCTAACCCTCCTGCCTCTCTGAGGGCTCGCAGGGGCAATGGCTCAGGTCCCTCTGGGTGGGAGTGTTCCCTGCAGAGTGGCTAGCAGGCCCTGTGACTGTAGGGATCCAGGAGGCTGGTGGGGCTGAGGACTCCTGAAGATCATGTTCCTAAGTAGAGGGCATATGGGTCAGGATCCGGCCTATTGAGGTCTGCTCCCCTATCCAGCATCTATCCTGCCATCCTGGGTGTGAGCACAGCAGGAGAAGCTGGTTCTGAGTCCGCAGATTCTTAAGACCTCATGATGCTGGGTAGGCTGAACACTTCATATGCTTTATCCTGTTTGGTACTCATACCATTTTGCAGATGAGGAAACAGGCTCTGAGAGGGAACGTGTCTTGGTCAGGGTTGCCCAGCTGGCAAGTGGCTCAGCAGAGACTCAAGTACCTGAACTCCTGTGTGAAGCATAGATGCCATCTGCCCCAGTTTTTGCAAGCCCCACTGTAATGGCCCTTTATTCCTGGTGGTCTTTTCTGGAGAGCCCTGCTGCCCTCATGCTGAAGGACTGACTGACTGATGGGGGCAAGCCTCTGAATATCCAGTGGGGAGACTGGGCTGCATGTTTCCCAGACATGCTTCTGGAAAGTGCTGTCCTTAGCCCTGGGCAGTTGGGGCCTCTGACCTTTCAGTGCTGCAGAGCAGAGCTTTTCAAACTATCTGTGGTGAGGGACCAGATTTTAAATTGCCCAGTCTGCCATGGATCAATGCTTTTGTAAAAGACGATAAAAATGAATTATTAGGGAGATGAAATATAAAAGTAAATGCACAGAACAAAGCATTAGTTTTTGTGTAATTAAATTCAAAAAACAAAATTAGGTAGTCAGATTGCTAGGAAGCTCCAAAATGCTTGCTCAGCTGCTACACTCACTTAGTCATGGGCCCGTAACAAGGAGCCCCTGGGCTGGCACTGCTCTGTGGTCTCCATTTTGGTCAGTCTGCCTTTAGAGAACCTTGGCATTCCTCCCCTGCCCTGTGCCAAGGAGACTTGTCCACCAAGAGTTCATGACACCCTATTACCTCCCTTACTTCCAGGCCACACCCGGGTAAGCTGGACCTTGGAATTCCCAATTTAAATGATTTCATCCTGCTTCTGTGCCCTGTGTGGGCATCTTCTCTGGGTCTGTCCTCTCAAGGTTTGCCAGTGCCATTGACAAGCTTCCCTGGGGAGGCAGGTGTCTGGACAGAGCTTGGACTTAAAGGCTCAGTTGTCCACACACGAGCAGGCAAGGCCCTGTGTGATACAGGGCTGGTGCGAGAAGGACATGGGCTGTATGTCCGGGGCCTCCTTTGCCCTTTTGTCTCACGCCCTCAAATGTCAGGGGGAGACCCGCCTCTCGACTGATGGTGTTTTCTGCCAAGTTGTGAGCGATAGGAAGGGGAGGGGGGGGGCCGAGCACCAGGGCTCTGCCAATTGTTGCTGCCCACTAGAAGTAGCTCTCCGTGCCCTGGTCACTTCCCCCTTGTGGCACTGAGCCCAGCCCTTCTGGCCTGTCATGTCCCTGTTTCTCCAGTCCTCATGTAGCTTTTTCCCTCTCTTATGTAGCACCTGGCTGGGGCCCTTTGGTTGGGACCCTGGTTGCTGTTCTGTTTGGTGTTTCAGGGGCTGATCCAGTAGTCTGAGGCCCCTGGAGGCCAGGACAGTCTCTCCCATGTCCCTACAGCTCTGGGACCAAATGCACAGTCTTGCACATGGAAGTTCTTCCATTGCCTTGACTCCAGTTCTGAACTAGGAGAGTCCCCACAGCATCCTAGGATCTGAGTATTTGGTGTGTGTGTATCCACTTACTCCACAGAGCAGATGTTCTCCGAGGGCAGAGACCATAAGGTTCCCTGGGACCTACGGGCCTTGCCAAGGGTTTGGCCTGCTGCTTTCTTTAGCAGTGATTCCAATTGGATTTTCAAGTTTCAGGAATGCTTGAAGTTGGCTTGGTGGGGTACGTGCACACACACGTACATACACACACACCTGGTACATACTTATTCACACACATATGAACTGTCATGCTTATTCACACTCACAAATACACACATTTGTGTGCACAGCTTACACACACACAAACACACACAACCGCAACTGTGTCTGTGCTACCCCTTTGTCTGTCTAGTTGGCTCAGATGGGGCTCCACGGGTGGGGAACCCAGGGCTCTTGGACACTGTCTTGCCAAATGAGGGGTTGAAGGGCTGCTGTAACTTCCAGGGGCCATTTGCTGGCTTTCTTGACAGCATGAGCTAAGTTCCTTTCTCACGGCTATAAACCAAACCAGACAGCCTGGCCTTTCAGGACACAATAGCTGAATGAATGCCAGGGCATGGCTGGTTTCTCTGTCCTCAGGCATGGGCTGGAAGCTTGGGCTATCTTTGGGGTTGGGTGCTGGGAGATGCAGGGGACCCCCAGGGCCACCATCTCTGAGACTCACCCCAATCTCCCACATGTCCACACCAGCATGATCAAGTGCAGTGTTCTAGGGCAGGGGAGACCTGGAAAACTCCATCTTTGGCTGCCTTGGGCAGCAATAGAGACCAGAAGCAAGACTTTTCTCACGTTTTTGGGAAGGCTCAAATTGATAATGGATGCAAATGTGCTTCGCACACTGTAAAGTGCTGTGTGTCATGAGAGGGGATATTCATTTTTAAGGCCACAGTTGAGTATTTGTTGTCTACTCAGAGTGGTGAACCTTCTTTTAGGGCCTTTCAATTCCAGCCAGGGGCAACTCTTGGACAGTCAGCAAGATGCTGGGCGCCCATCCCCAAGCTTGGCTGTTTGTGTGGTCTTCAAGGAAAATGAGAGCCAAGAAAAGAATAGGGGAAAGTCTCCCTGTATGGTTGCAGTCAGGGCTGTAGATGCCAGTGGTTGGGTGGGGAAGAAACAGTCCCCTCCTGGGCCAGTGTGCCTCCCACAGACCCTCGGAGCAGAATGACACTTAGAGAACCAGCAGTGATTGCCCTTAGACAGTAGTTATGGGTTATGATTAAGGTCATAATTGAAGCTGGCAATCAAATTCATGGGATGCAATCAATTGCCTTTGTTTACTATGGTTACTTAGTATAATGGTCAAATTTTTGTGTTGACTTGGCTGGGCCACGGAGCTCAGATATTTGGTCAAACATTCTGAATGTTTCTGTGAAGGTGATTTTTTGGATGAGATTACCATTTAAATCAGTGGAATTTGAGGAAAGCACATTGCCCTCCATGTGGGTGGGCCTCATCCAATCACTTGAAGGCCTTAATAGGACAAAGACTGACCTTTGTTGAGCAAGAAGGAATCCTGTTAGCAGACTGCCTTTGGAGTTGAACTGTAACTCTTCCCTGAGTCTCCAGCCTGTCAGCCTCCCCCATCAGATTTTGGACTCATCATTCCTCCACAATCACATGAGCTAATTCCTTAAAATAAATCTCTCTCTATTATGTATACACACATCCTGTTGGTTCTGTTTCTCTGGAGAACCTTGACCAATACACTTATCTTTATAGAAGGGTAGAGGAATGGAGACACAGGATACCCAAGATCTCCATATCAGGAGAGCCAGCAGCTCCCCAAGTCCACAGCTTCTTTGGTCTCTTTGGTCACATGGGGTGTGTATGGCTGCCACAGTGGGAGCTGAGGTGCTTGCAGGTCACCTTGACACAGAAACCACAGCTTTTGCTCCTTACCAGCTTTTCATACTGTGTGGGTCAGGTAGGCCCAAGGCCTGCAAGCCAACATATGATGTTTCAAATTTATTCTGTTGTTCCAGGAAACAAGGGGGTGAGAAGAAGGAGGCCAAGGTCACTTCTAAGCAGGTCCAGATCTGATGGTAACCCTTTACACACAAGGATGTGATCCCTGTTGCTAACAGTTCTTCTTGTTCCCCAGCGTCTGCTCATTACGATTCATGGGTGAAAGCAGAACCCAGAGGAAGACAAAGGAGTCAGGGTTTAGCTTTTGATACTCAGTAGGAGCTTTGAAGCCCCTTCGGAACAGGAATTATAGAAAGCAAGGATTTGGGCTTGTGAGGGCTGGGCTTTGTTTGACATGAAAGGGCTTTCTAAATTCCCCCCCGAGTTTCTCTTTAAGTACTAGGAAGGCTCAGTGGTGTCCCACTCCAAGTCATAGTGTGGGACTTGCAGGTTACATCATATGGTAGCGAAGGCAGGGGAAGAACCCTTTCTGGGCAGGGAAAGGGGAACTGAAGAATTCAGACCTGCTCCCTGGGTTTTCTCTTGGTCAAAACCCTGAGACTGGGGGCCATATAATCCTGATGGGACAGGTTTGGAAACTCCAGAGCTGGTGGGAGTACATTGCTGTCCCCTGGGAGAGGAGGGAGAGCCCTCCTTGGAGAGTGGCCTTTACCACCAGAGAGAGTCATGATAAAGTAGAAATAACGGGAGGCTCAGTTGTGCTGAACGGCCCTGAAATTTCCCTGCCAGCCCTGTTCCAGCCTCCCATGGGCCCTGTAGGGCTTGGATGAGATCCAGAAACATGCCTGTGGCCCCTAGATAGTGGCAGGGAGGGGACTGAGAGGCAACATGCCAATCAGGGCATCACTGTGATGGTAGGCAAGGGGACTCCCTGACATTATCCCTGACAGGAGCTGAGGAGGGAGGGGTGCAGTGTAAGGGACCAGGTTGAGAGAATGGCTGAACATCTTCCAAGGGACTGTGGCCCCTTGACTGCTCAGATGGCTCCTTACCCCCTAGTTGCAGGGCCTGGCTCAGGCCAGGAGGGGCTGAGATTGAGCTCAGTAGCCAGGACTCACTCACTGGTCTGGCTTCTCTTATTTCCATCCAGATGACCTCTCCTCACCACACTAATTTCCAGTAAGCCACTGGGGTCAGGACTAGTTCCCAGTAGTGGATGATGTGGAGAGCAGCCTGAGAGCCTGTCAGTTCTTTCTTCAGCACCAAGGCAAGTTAATGTGCAACATTTGGCCATTGGTCACTGGAGGGCCAGCTGGAGAGTAGGCGGCCCCAGCACTGTCATGGGAGGTCCCAATATCACTCCCCTTTTCCTCTCTGACCAAAATAATAAATTATTTCTTCTCTGCCTTAGACCTGGGAGTGGAGAACACTGCTGAGGTAGTGGACAGATGACCCACAAAGTCCCCAAGACTCAAGTCTGATGAAGAGAACAATACATCCCGGCATTATGTAAGAGAACTCTACGGCTGCCTCAAGTGGGAGCCCCTTGACATCCACATCCATCTTGTCTTCCCTGGAGCATGGTGAAATGAAGGGGACTCTAGGCCCCCAGGGCTCTTTCCCAGCTTTGAATTCCTCCACAGCCATGGTTGTGGAGGTATGGCATGTGTCAAGGTTCCCTGCCACTATAGAGCCCCCTCTGCCTATTTCCTCTCCTGGCTCGGTGAACAAGACCAGAAAGACCACAGTACAAGGCCAGTAGAGGGGAAAGGAGATCCCAGGGCTCAGTGTTATACACTTTGAGTGGACATCTAGGGGCTTTGTCTGAACACACAGGAAGAAGTTTCCCTTGGGTAGGGCTCCCCTGGAAAGAGACCAGAGTCAAGGATTAGGGTGTGAATAATTTATTTGGGAGGTAAAGGAAACTCTGATAGGAAAAGGAAGATAGCCAATGAAGAATATGCCACTGAATCAGTTCCCAATCGGGCAATCACAGCTCAGTCCCCCTGGAGAATTCTGGGAGATAGTGCACTTTGGAGCCTTCTCACCTGAGTGAGGAGGGAGCTGGGCTATTTGTCTACCACTTCTGTCCATTATGCATAGAGGGTTGCTGCTGGGATAATTCACTTTCAAGCATTTCAGATTGTTCCTAGGTGTGGGCTGAGTGGGCTCCCACAGTCAGAAAGCCCACAGTCAATGAGTGGCAGGTGTTCCCGAGGAGCACCTTTCAACGTGGAGAAGTGACTATGAAAGAGGCATGAGCGGGGATAGACAGATAGCTCCATTGCTCAAGCTCATCCTTCAGCATGCTATCCCTTTCTGTGACTTGTTCCTCCATTCTCTCAGTCCCTCTATGTCTGGACCTCGCTCCCCTTAGGGATCTTTCTCCTCCCCCACTCCTAGTCACCAATCACCTTCTCTGGTCCTCCCTGGGTTTTCCCCCACCAACTCCCTGGGTCCCTCCTTTCCTGCTTTCATGGCAGAACCTAGACCCAGGAGGCCTGAGCCTCAGACCATAGCCAATCTTCTTTATGAACAAGCTCTTTCCTACCCAGACTGATTTAGACTGCTCATCCACCTTTCATGGCTCCCTATTATCTTCAGGACAGAACTTACTTCTCTTATTCTGGCACTTTCATCTTAAGTCTAACTTCTCTCTTTAGATTTATTTTCAGAACTCATTTATATCCTATTTCAAATGGTGTGTCCTGAGCCTTAAATTTGTAGTTAACTGACTCTGTGTTTTTCCACATCCCACCAGAGATAACCTTTCCTTCCTTCTCTACCTAAACAATACTACATTCTTCAGAGGCCTATGGAATCAGAAATCACAGGAGCCCACACGAAGTCCTCACTTACCTCACTTACACAGGTAAAGGCAGAAACCAAGAGAAGGTGAGATAGAGGGACAGAGAGAGAGGGAGAGAGAGAACACATCAAAGACAAATGAGCACTTCACTGAGATGCATAGATTTCCCCGGGGCCTGCCGGTCAGCCTTGTCTGGCTGGACACATCAACACGATAGCAGAGAGCCTCAGCCAGATTAGAAAACAAACTTTTCATTAGAGAGCACCATTCTGGTCATTGTCCTATAAGCAAAAATGAAGCTGGAAATTAGAGGGATGCAACAAAGCAGGCAATTCTTGAAAGACGACCTATAATCCTTATTTGACTCCACATCGAGATGAACTATTAATGCTACTAAATTGTACACTTAAAAATGGTACATTTTATGCTAGGTATATTTTTACCACAATTAAGAGGTGCAAAAAAGGAAAAGAAAAATAAAGACAGGAAATACCCATTTACTGAAATCACCACCCCTAATAATTTAGAATAATGTACTTGTTGGGGGTTTGAAGAGTGGGTGGTTGAAGGGGAGAATTTCTGGGTGACGTTGATAAATATTCTTTACAGTTTTTCAAGACCCAGTGTGCTGGCACAAATCCGTAAACTGGATCAGACAGAAGGCAATTTCTGGAAGAGAGAAATAAGCATCTGGACAATTTTTATAAACACCCCCTTGGCACCAGGATGGTGTGCTTGCTGCTGACGTGTTTTGGCCAGTACATGACCACTCTAAAGAGAAGCATGCTGGGTATGAAGGCCAGGCTTGTCCTGAGTCCCACTGAGTAGGGGAGGAGGGGAAAAAAACTTTCTTGCTTCCTACAAATCCTGAAGCAAGGGAATGATCAGTTTGGTTGACAGAGAAAGACTAGAGGGGGTACAATGTTGCAGCGATGGTCCAAGTTTCTCCTGGTGAGAGGAAACAGTCTCAGGTCCTCCCAGTTGGAGGAAGGGATGCAGTCCTCCCTAGCACAGCATCCTGTCTGTAGCTGGAAGCCCTGGTCCCTCTTAGACGAGGCTTTAAGAGCAAACGTGGCACCTACTTTTAGGAAGCCTGGGGTCTGATGGGGAAAACTGTTGCTGTCCTCAGGGACCTCAGAAGTAGAAATGTGGTTGGAAATATCATCCTGGATAGGAGCTTCTGGGGGGAAACCAGGAATTGCTTGCTTTTCCAAAACAGTTTCCAGGCAGCTTCTTTCTGTAGGGGGACCTTTCCTGTCTCCAGCGATCTGAGGGGAAGCAAGACATTGAATCCATTCCTCAGCTAAGGCCTTTCTGTTCTTATAGGCCAAAATAAAAGGGACTCAACCTCCTGGTGTCATGGCCTCTGATGACCCAAAGCATGTTTTTTTGTGATTTCTGTGGTCCTTTGAGGGCCATCTTCTTCATGGTCCTTTTGGTCCTAGTTTCTGCATCCAAACATCAAATATCTACTCTGTTCCCATGTTACAACCTGGGTACATTAAGACCTTTCTCAGGTTTATCCCAAACTGCCATCATATCCATAGGTTTATTACCCTTATGGAAGGTTTGAGTCATGAACAATCTTCCACTGATCTTGAAAGTTCTCTTCTTTGCTTGTGCTCCCTCCCCCACCCCCACATTCCTCCCTCACTCTCTTTCTCTGTCCTTGTTTTAGCAAAGTGCTCTTCTTTCTCCACTCAGGTTTTGGCACCCAGTGAATGTTTGGCCCTGGTGCTCTGTTCTACCCCACAGGCTTCTCCAGGCAAACCTTCCAAAGAAACATGATGCTCTCCCCAAGAAAACTTCTGATAAATCCAATTCTCTCCATCTCCTTAATTTGAAACAATTTAGCCAACCTGGGAAAGAGACATTTTATCATCAATTAGCCAAATTACTATCTCCTATGGGATAGGGTGAATCAAGAAGAGAATATAAATGATTAACCATGTATTAGAGATGCAGAATCATAGAATCTTCAGATCAAAGTTTTTTTTTAAATAAGGGTTAAAATGGAAACCACATCAAAGTGTGTTTTAAATGAACACTTCTCAAACTTCAATATTCAGATCTCGTGGGGTTCTTGCTAAATGCATAGAGTTCAGCAAGACTGTAGTGGGTCCTAGGGTTCTGTATTTTTAATAAGCTCCCAGGTGATGCTGATGCTACAGGTCCATGGGCCACATTTTGTGTGTTTTTTTTTATATGGGTCACATTTTGAATAGCAGTCATAGACCAGTGCTTTTCAAAGTTACTTTTATTGAAATTACCTGGGGGAGCTTAAAATATTAACAAATATTTATTTATTAATAAATATTAATAAATATTTATTTATTAATAAATATTAACAAATATTTATTTATTAATAAATATTAATAAATATTTATATATTAATAAATATTTATTTATTAATAAATATTAATAAATATTTATTTATTAATAAATATTAATAAAATATCGCCTGGACTCCACTCCAAGATTCTTATGTAATTGAGAATGGCTGAAAAAATTCCATCTTCAACAATTGGTGTTGGGAAAGCTGGACAAGCTATATGTAAAAGAATGAAACTAGACCACTTTCTTATGCCATTCACAAAAATAAACTCAAAATGGATTATTTTTTTTTAATTTTTATTTATTTATGATAGTCACACAGAGAGAGAGAGAGAGAGAGAGGCAGAGACACAGGCAGAGGGAGAAGCAGGCTCCATGCCCCGGGAGCCTGACGTGGGATTCGATCCCGGGTCTCCAGGATCGCGCCCTAGGCCAAAGGCAGGCGCCAAACCGCTGCGCCACCCAGGGATCCCTCAAAATGGATTAAAGACCTAAATGTGAGACCTGAAACCATAACAATCCTAGAAGGGATCACAGGCAGTATCTTCTCTGACTGTTGGCTGTAACAACTTTTTTCTAGCTAAGTCCCCTGAAGCAAGGGAAATAAAAGCAAAAATAAACTATTGGGACTATATAAAAATAAAAAAGCTTCTGTACAGCTAAGGAAACAATCAACAAAACTAAGAGACAACCTACTGGATGAGAGAAAATATTTGTAAATGACTTACCTGATAAAGCCTTAATATTCAAAATTATATGAAGAATTTGTACACTCAACACCCCAAAAACAATCCAATTAAAAATGGACAGATGATATGAACATCATCTCAACATCATGTCTCAACATCATTAATCATCAGGGCAATACAAATCAAAGCCACAATGAGATATCACCTCATGCTCATCAGAATGGCTAAAATCAAAAACACAAGAAAAGAGTGTTGGTGAGGATGTAGAGAAAAAGGAATCCTTGTGTACTGTTGGTTGGAATGCAAACTGGTGCAGTCACTGTGGTAAATAGTATGAAGGTTCCTCAAAAAATTAAAAATAGAACCATATGACCCAGTAATTGCACTACTGGGTATTTACCCAAAGAATACAAAAACACTAATTCAGAGGGATACAGGCTCCCTTATGTTTATTGCAGTACTATTTACAATAGCCAAATTATGGAAGCCCAAGTGTCCATTGATAGATGAATGGATAAATAAAATGTGGTGTATACACACACACACACACACACACACACACACACACCGTGGAATATCATTCAGCTATAAAAAACAAAATCTTGCTATTTGCAACAACATGTATGGATCTAGAGAATATAATGCTAAGCGAAATAAGTCAGTCAGAGAAAGACAAATACCATATGACTTCACTTATATGTAGAATTTAAGAAACATAACAAATGAACAAAGGGGGGAAAAGAAAGAAAACAAGAAACAGACTCTTAACTATAGAGAAAAACAGATGGTTACCAGAGGAGAGGTGAGGGTGAGTGGGGAATCAATGAAATAGGTAAAGGGGATTAAGAGTACACTTATCTTGATGAGCACTGAGTAATATATGGAATTGTTGAATCACTATATTGTACATCTGGAAAATATAATACTGTATGTTAACTTCACTGGAATTAAGAATTTTTTTCAAGTGGTTCTAATGTATAGCGAGGATTGAGAGCCAGAGCCCTAAAGTAGAGCATCAAGCACATGGATTAATATTTTATTTTTTCTTAATTACCATACCTGACATGGTGGACAGGAAGAGGACACAATCTTTTATTTTTTTTCCTAAAGAAGAGACCAATTGTCATATTTCCAGCAGTCCTCTAGGGTCCTAAGGAGAATTGTGTAAGAATTCGGTTCTTTGATTGTTGTGGTAACAGAAAATGGCCTTGTTATCTGAAGCCAATTTAAAAGAATATGTTAATCAATAAAATGACGAACTGAGATAAAATTAAAAAATAAAAGAACAAAGTGGTAAAATGGTAAAAAAAAAAGGTATAAATTGATATACAAAAAAGCAAATTTTAGGACAAATTAGGTACAATAAGAATACATATTTGTAATTAAAAATTGAGCTGAGATAATACTCAGGTTGAGTACATGAAATATCCAATATTTGATCATATGGAACCTACAACAATAACAAATTCATATGGCTCAAAAATAATGTGGTTAAAAAACAGAAGATTTAATGATAAAGCAAAACAAGATCAGAGATTAAGAATCAGCCTCAGAGAGAAATCTCTCTGTGTAGGACAAGAGCAGTGCTTTGGACTGGGTACCTATTTGTCTATTCTAAGCAGGTCTCACTGATCCTGAGATCTGGGGTGACAGGGACCCCAGGGGAGCAGGCTCTTGGCCTTCTGGTGGTTGGCCACTGTGTGGCCTGAGACACCTGCCAGGAACCTTAACTACTCTCAGACAGCATCACTAGATGGCTCTTTTGGTAACTAGTTGTTTAGTGTGATCCACTGGCAAATAACCTATTGACTGCCAAGATTCTTACTAGAGACTTGGAGGAGGGTACTGCTGGCAGGCTGGTCAAATTTGCAAATTAAATTCAATTTATTAAACACTTATTAAATTCCTCCTTTGTGCCAAGCCCTGTAGAGAGAACTGGGGATATAGCAGTAAATAGGAGATCAAAGTGGTATATTTAAAGTCTGGTGGGGTTCAGGCCCTGGAATGGAGTGAGGGAGTGTTACAGGTTGGGGTCCCCCAGAAGTGGACTCTGAGATGAGGCTTTAGCATATGGGTCTATTGGAGCTCTGGGGATCAAACTCTGAAAGGGAAGGAAAAAGGATCATGTACTGGGAGAGACTGAGCTGCAATGCAGTCTCAACAAAGGCCTCAGCTGACCTATGCAGAGCTCTGAAGCTGGAATGGCCCTTCACAGTTGTCTAATGTCACAAGGAGAGTGCTGAGCCTCTATATCCTCACAGTGACCAGTCATTGGATGTGACTGTCCTCTTGGGCGAAGTAGCTGTCTCTAGCCAAGGGTAGTATCCAGGGAGAGATAACAGCTCAGGGCAATCAGCCAGAAGTGCTCTCAGCAGCTGGGACAATACGTTCTGATGGGGAATCTGGTGTTGCATCATAATGTCCATTACAGGTAGTATCTTAGTTTGTTCAGGCTGCTCTAACAAAATGCCACAGCCTGGGAAGCTTATAAACAACAGAAATTTGTTTCTCACAGTTATGGAGTCTGGAAATTCAAGATCAGGGTGCTAACATAGGTTTCTGGTGAAGGCCCTCCTATGGGTTGTGACTGCTGACTTCCCATTGTGCCCTCACTTGGTGGGAGTGAGGGATCTTTCTGGGACTTCTTTTATAAGGGTACTAATCCCAATCATTTGGATTCCGCTTTTAGAACCTAATCACCTTCTGAGGGCCCCATCTTTAATACCATTGCTTTGGGGTTAAGGATTTAACATATGAAATTTGAGGAGGGGGATACACAAACATTTAGACCATAGCAGGTAGTGATAAAAAATTTGGCTAGATAGGAACATTCTGTACAAGACCCTGAATGTGAAGTGAATCAGTAAATGGTTAGTTGATTGGATTGTACCAGTCATCAGTGAAGAAGTTGTAAAACAAACTCATCTTTGACTGCCCAGACACACATGACATATCCACAGTGAAATGAGCAAAGTCTTGATTCGGGTGGCACGTGGCAGATGCCTGATGGATCACTCTTCCATCCCAGCCTCATACACCAACAGTAGCCTGTGGAGGAGATAAGATTAAGGAGAGGTCTGGAGACCAAGCAGGTCTTTGCCATGGTTGAGGAGTCAATGGCTGCTTGGTACAGAGGAGAAAAGACTTTGTGGAGGGGTCATGGAAACTATCTCATAATGGATCTGGGAAAGAAGGCAGAGCCAACCTTAATGGAGGGAAGATTTTGTATCAGTATCAGGCAATATTTCTAAAGTAAGAATTGCTTAGACAAGGGAGTGGGGTGCACTTCACTTCCCTGCTGACATTTTAAGAGATGTAACATGATCATGAGGAAATTTTAAAAACTAAATAGGGGGATATTGCTGGGTTAAACTCACCTTGAACTTTCCTTATAGTTGGGGACTAAAGATATGATAAAAGAATGAGAAAGAAGATTTTTCTGGAAACTATAAGAAGAAACTGGAATGGGGTTGGGAGAGTTTCTTCAGAGGAGTCACAGGGATCAGAAGGGAAAGTGTTTGAAATTTGGATAAAAGGGAATGAACTGATCCCATATGTCCAAGATATTTTGGGCACAGCACCTGCTGTTGCATATAAGCACCTGGTAAACCCACAGTGCATTTCCTGAGGGTCTAAAGAACATCACCTGTTGCAGGAAACCTTAGGGAGAAGTTCTTAATCTTATTTGTTCAGTGGTAGTCTGGCGAAGCTAATGAGTCTCAGTATAATGATTTTACACTCATGAAACAAAATACTTAGATTATAAATACAGTTATCAGAGTATTAGAAAAACAAATTTGTGATACAGTATGGCACATAAAAAAACCATATCTAGTAGTGGATTTAATAGCTTTTGCATTTTTGAAGTAGTGCTAAACGTAAATATCTTTATTTAAAAGTATCTATAAAAGATATGTACAAGCATCATGTGATAAGAAAAAAATGTATGATTTGGTGACAAAAGCACAGGTATTCCTAATAATACTGTGGTTTGTGACCTGCATAATTGAAGGAAGTGCTAAATGTTATTATTATATTAATTAAATATTAGTTAACTTTTTTCCCACTCAAATTCAGGGATCCCTAAAATTCTGTCCACATTCAGTCTGAGGATCCGAGATTAATGATCCCTACAGTGACTATAATAGGGAGTCAGTAGTCAACAAGGCTGGGGAACATTCGTTGGGTCAGATGTCAAAGGACCTATACCATAGATGGGAGTCTGGCAAGTCTTTGATATTTCCAAACTCCTTTACTCTACGGCCCTTCTTTCTGGCATTCAAGGTACTTTCTTTTTAATGGGACATGGAACCATCATTCCAATGAGGATGAAGGTAGTAAATAAAATTTCTTGATGTAACTTCTCTTGCCATTTACTACTATTGTTGGCCTACAGAACTCTTCTACTGGGAGGATTTCCCAAGTGGAAGAGTTAAAAACTTTGGACAAGGATGGAGTCAGGACTGAGATCTGGAACATGGTAAGCTTGAGAGAGTGTGTGAACCCAGAGGACATCTTCACCACCGTTACCCAGCATGTGTTGTTCATTCAGAAACAGAAGAATGTTTCCCAGCTTTAGGGACTCTTGAGTTAAGTTCTGGGGATTTCATGCTCCACTTTCCTCTCTTGTGAGAGTTAACAGTATTTAACAGAGTCATACTTGTATCAGAAAATAGCCAGATTTCATGTTTGATATTTATCAAACCCATTGTGTAAAGTGAATCATCGATCTCAATTCTTCACTTCCTGTTTTATGGATTCACCCCCTTGCTAGTGCTTCAGGGTGGTCAGAGTTTCTCCCTGACCACTTGATCACATGATTTGTTTTGGCAAATGGGATATTAGCAGATAAGACACAAACCGAGTGCCTTCTGTGCTGAATGCCTTTTGTCATGGGAAGAACATTCCTTGGTAACCACTGGACATGGAAAATATGGAGACATAGAGCATGATTTTAGATAGAGGTAGTACACCTAGAAATGTATTCCCAAGGCTTTGTGGTTTACAATAAACTCACATTTTAATTTACCCATTGCTTAAAATACTATATACAAGATTTACTCTAAAAAAAAAAAAGATGCCTGTTAGTTTATTTAAGTTTGATATTTATTTTTCTAGACTCCAGCAGTTGGTCACTCGGGATATTTCTGTGCATTGAATACACATAAGCTGATGTAACTCAGAGGTAAATAGTGGAGTGGTAGTGAGATAAATACAGAAGACTATTAGATATTAAATTCAGCAAATATTTATAGAATTCCTATTATATACAAGGTACTTTTCTAGGTACTAGAGATACACAAATAAAAATCCCTGCCTTCATGGAGCTTTCTTTCTAGCAGATACTTACTGGATATAGGAGTTATTCCATTCCATAGCAGAATAGTGCTCTCAGTATCAAACCATTGACTATGGGAGAGAAGTAGAAAGAATAAGGGAAGTTCACGCTCATTAAGACTTCAGTATGTGGAAGGGACCATACCATCCGTGAAGGGATAAAGTAAGGAATATATGAATGCTTGGGAAAGAAGTAGCAATGAGTTTCTTTCAAAATGGAGGGAAGAAGTCCATCTCCCAAGTGGGAAACCTAAAAACATAAAAATAAAGTCAAATCAGAGAGAGGAAGTGGCTTTTTTCTTGCCAGGAGTTTACCTCAGGGTCAAGAAGAAGAGAAGTAGACTCTAAATTGTTATTAACAATTATGACCTCTACCTTCTAGTTAAGGAAATCAGAGACTCTGTTTGCTAACCATACATATGCTGTCACTTGTCCTCTGGTTCTTCCAGGATCTTTTTGCTTAAAGAATTGGCAAGCTCTCCTAGACAACCTGAGTTGATCTGTCCAAAATATCCACTCTATTAGACAGTCCTGGTGCTGATTCTGGGGTTCTTGGCCACGTATTTCTAAGACATTTGCAGAAGAAGTGAAAAAGACAGATAATTTGGTGACAAAGTCAAACATCTAAATATATGGAAGATGCTGGAAACAACAATGGCTTGAAGAAAGTATAAATTTATTTCTCACTCACATAAAAATGTGGGCAGGCTGTTCACAGTTGGTATGGTGCTCCATGTGCTCAGGAACTCTGGCTTCCCCTACTGTTGCTGTTCCACTTGTGGCCTTGATGGCAGCATCTTGTCCAAGATGGCAGCATCTACATTCCAAGTAGCAGGATAAAGAATAGGCCAAAGAAGAAAAAAAGGGGATATACTACTGCTTCTTAAGGAACAGATTATTCTTCTGCTTGCATTCCATTGGCTGGATTTTAAACATATTGCTTCTCTCAGCCACTAGAAAGGTCGAGAAATATAGTTTTCCCTTTGGGTAGCCACATGTCCAGCTAAAAAAATTAGGGGATCTGACATAATAAAAGAAAGGATGGATACTGGGGATGGATTAGTCAGAATAGGCTAGGCTATGCTGTGGTACAAATAAACCCTAATATCTCAGTGGCTTGCCGTAACTAAATTTTACTTCTTACTTGGGAATCTAGATTGGCAGACACTCTATCATCACTCAGCTGATTCACCCAGAACCCAGGACCCCCAGGACCACTGTATCAAGGGAAAAGAAGGCATGGAGGGAGGACACTGGCTCCTAAATGCTTCAGCTTGCTAGTGACATACCCTTCCTCTGCTCTCCGGGCCTTTGCCAGAGCTTGTCACCTGGCCTCCACCTAACTAACAGGGAAGCTGAGAAAGGCATAGAAAGCATTTGATTATTATCAGTGAACGATAAATATCTAAATATCTCTGCCATGGGTTAAAACAGTTAAATTCAGTTAAAAAACTGTGTATCACTTTCGGCTAAGATCAAGCGTAAAAAAAAAAAAAAAGGACTATGTGTATGTGCATGCACAATGATTAATTGCTAGAGCAAATGGAAGTTTTGATTGAACACTTTCTCAGTATTTACTATTCCTTTCCTCCTCCCAGCTGGCTTGCATGTGGCTGGGAGCCTCAGTTTCCTTCTAGCCCCGACTGTCAATTTGTGCTTTTTGTGTATCCATGGTCTTGAAGAAAAGCCATGGGAGCTGATGCTAGATCTCCCATCTGACACAGAGGAGACTCCCTTTTAAACAATAATAAAAATAGCCTCCATTTATATTGCTGTTTTTTCCTTCTTTGTCTTGTCTATTGGAAGAGCCAATTAAACAAAGCATGTGCTTTCGGCGCCTGTTCTGCACTCATTTTAAGATTTAATCAACCCTCTGAACCTGCAGCATAACTGCCTCATAATGTCAACTTAATATATTGAGATCAGCTCAAACCCACCATTCCCAAGGGTGGTTTTGTTTAAAGGCAAGTTGTAATTGAATTTCTAAACAACTGCCAAGCTTTCAAGGTACCAAAATAAACATCATCCAAACAGAAACTTCCCCTGGAGTCTTTGGTTAACTTACATATACTTTAAGAAAATAGAAGTCGTAACAATTTTTTTTAAAAAAAGTGAGCTAAACTCTTTGTTGCCCCTTTAAGAATTAATCACCATCTGCCCCCACTTTTTTTAAGGCATTCGTAGCTGAACAGCCAGATTTACAAATCAGGTAAATCAACAGCTGATTATTCATTGAGACACCGTTTTGTTTTTTAAAGATTTTATTTATTTATTCATTAGAGACACACACACACACACACACACACACACACACACACACACACACACAGAGGCAGAGACACAGGCAGAGGGAGAAGCAGGCTACATGCAGGGAACCCGACGTGGGACTCGATCCCGGGTCTCCAGGATCAGGCCCTGGGCTGAAGGCGGCACTAAATGGCTGAGCCACCTGGGCTGCCCAATACAATTTTAGCTCCTTTTAGCTCCTGAGCTCTTTCATTGCTCAACTAAATATCTTCAGGGCTGCTCACCCCCAGCAGAATAAAGTCCAGATTCTCTAGCCTGGAGTCCATCACTCTCTGTGATCTGTCTCCAACATAATTTTCAAGGCTCATCTCTAGCCACAGTACCCTTTCCCCTTCCAACTGAGCATGGACCTTGCTCGTCAGTCATAACCCCCAGTTCACTTCTTGCAAATGTGTTTGACACTTTTCTACTTGGGTATCTGCTGATGCTGATCCCTTAATCCGTAATGCTCTTCCATCCCAAATCCATCTATGAGAATCTCACCCCAATCAGTAGCCTCTTCTCGTTCCTCTCAGTTGTATTAAATGTCACCTCTTGCTCCAAAGTACTTGGGAACACAGTTATTTTTTTTTAAGATTTTATTTATTTATTCATGAGAGACACAGAGAGGGAGAGAGGCATAAGGAGAAACAGACTCCCTGTGGGGAGCCTGATGAGGGACTCATCAGGACACTGGGATCATGACCCAAGCCAAAGGCAGATGCTCAACTACTGAGCCACCCAGGTGCCCCAGGGACACAGTTATCATATACTTCCTTCATCCTGTCTTGCATCAAAATAATTTGTGTCTAGGGGATCCCTGGGTGGCTCAGTGGTTTAGCACCTGCCTTCAGCCCAGGGCATGATCCTGGAGTCCCAGGATCGAGTTCCGCATTGGGCTCCCTGGATGGAACCTGCTTCTCCCTCTGCCTGTGTCTCTGCCTCTCTCTCTCTCTCTGTGTGTCTCTCATGAATAAATAAATAAAATCTTTTTAAAAAATGTATGTCTAGTTTCCATGTGAGGTTGTAAATTCCATAAAGCCAGGAAGTACACATGCTGTGTTTTCTCTTTGCTTTGTGTTTCTGAAGGCTTACTGAGGACCTATGAAGTGCCTGGCTCTGTGCTAAAGCTCTGAGAATTATAAGTCGAGCACAGATGCAACCCTTCCAAATCCCATACAAAGACCGGTTGCAACATGGAAGGAAGAGAAGAGATGAGGCAAAGAACAAGGATTAGAAATAGCAGTGCAAGAAGTAAAACACCTAGAGAGCTACAGGATCTGAAGGACAGTTATCTGTAGCACGACGGGTAGGTGACAGAATGTGGGCACAATTTAAAAGAAGGGGATGCTGACACCAGTTTGGGAGGAGTTTCTTGGAGGAGCCTGACTGGGAATCTGGACGTTCATAGACAAGGTGAAGTAAAGTGTAAGGTGCAGGGTAACAGCATGGGCAAAGGCAAGAAAGTGGGGGAAGTTGAGTGACACTCAAAGGGGATAGTGGATGGTTTTTAATATAAAGTATTTGTGAAGGGAATCATCAGGGACAGATAATGATAGTTTTGGGGGAAAGGCACCTAGAGAGTCTCAAAATTCCAGAAGCAGGAGTTTGGACATTTTTCATTAAGCACAGGGAGCCACTGAGAGCTGCTGAGCTTTGAGGTGACTGGTGTTCTTCCTGGGCATGTTAACCTGGTATTGGTGCAGGTTGGCAGGAGAAACTGGAGGTCATCGCTAATGTAGGGGCAAAACTGAGGCTCAGAACTAAGGCATGGGAGCTCCCCTGGGGCAACGGAAGGGAATGGGTTAACTTGGGCAGAAGTGAAGTCTCCTGGACTTAGGAACAAGGGACAGGTAGGAATCAAAGGTGGTCCTAGGATTATCAGTCTAGAAGCCTGTAGAAATGGCAATGCTACTGTCAGAGAGGGGCACCTAAGAGGAGGACTGGATTTCAGGGGAATCTGTGAGCATGAGGGGCCAATAGGAAAACCAGGTGGGGAGCTATATGCAGTAGGAAATGTGGACTGGAATTCAGAATTCCAGGTGCAGGGCTGGATGTAAAGAATATTTGAGTATTTTCAAATTCAGAGCATCACTATATGTTAGCATTTTACTGTTGGAATATCTATACATTTAATTATTGGAGCATCTTCATATGAATAATTAAAAATATCTTTAATGAGATGTAATACATGTACTACAGATATCACCCACTTAAAGTGTACAGAGTAGTGAATTTTGGATTGCATCTCATTCAATTGATTTTTAATGTCTGCCTGATTAGATCTAAATTCTGCAGTCATGAAGTCTCTTGAGTCCTTTATGCTTTTTTCTAGAGCCACCAGTAGCTGTATAATAGTGCTTCTGAATTGGCTTTCTGACATTGAATTGTAATCCAGATTTTGTAACTCTGTGGGAGAGAGGACTGTTTCTGATTCTTTCTTTTGAGGTGAGGCTTTCCTTCTAGTATTTTGCTAAGTGCAGAGTGGCCCAAAACAAGTTGTATTGGGAAAAGGGGAAAAAGAGAGAAGAGAAAGAAGAAAAGAAAAAGAAAAAAAAAAAAAAAGAAAAAAGGAAGAAGAAAAAGTGAAAAAAAAGGGTGGGGGGGAAGCAAACAGAAATCAAAAAGCAAAACAAAACCAAAACAAAACAAAACAAAACAAAACAAAACAAAACAAAACAAAAAAAAACCAAGGGGGAGTATCCTCTGATTCTGTGTACTGTAAGTCCCTTGACTTCCCCTGGAACTTTCCAGTGCTGCTTGGTCAATAATTTGTTTTTCTCCTGTCCGCCTAGCTGGTCTTCTGGGGGAGGGGTCTGCTGTGCTGATTTTCAGGTGTTAGCACTTGGGGGAGCTGCTCAGCCCCCTGTCTGGTGCAGGGCTCAGTGAGTGATGTTTAAGCTGCTTATCCGGTGAGGCCACTGTGAGGCTCAGTGGGGGTTTACCCTGTGAGGCCCCAGGAGGAACAACCACAGTGGCGGTGGCCACAGAGTAGTGAATTTTAAGTATATTCACAGGGTTGTGCAACCACGAATACAATGTCAGTTTAGATCGTATTCATCACTTCTGGAAGACATTCTGTGCCCATCAGCAGTCACTCCCCATCCCCCTACACCCTCCTCCCAGCCCAAGGGAACCGCTAATTTACTTTCTGGCTCTATAGATTTTTCTATTCTGGACATTTTAAATAAATAGAATCACATTATATGTGGTATTTTGTGACTGGCTTCTTTTACTTAGTGTAAAAGTTCACCTGTTTTGTAGTATATATCATACTTAATTCCTTCTTATTGCTGAATAACCTTCCTTTGTTTGGATATGCTACATTTTGTTTATTCATCCCTTAGTCATTGGGTTGTTTCCACTTTTTGACTATTACAAATAATGCTGCTGTGAACATTCATGTGTAAGTTTTTGTGTGGATGTACATTTTCATTTCTCTTGATTATATATACCTGGAGTGGAATTGTTGGGGGATATAGTAACTCTATGTTCAAGATTTTGAGGGACAAACTGACTGAACGATTTGAAATTCCCATCAACGATGCACAAGGATTTCAAATTCTCCACATTTTGATTGTAGCCATTCTGGTGAGTATGAAGTTGTGTCTCCTTGTGGTTTTGATTTGCATTTTTGCATTTCTCTAACAACTAATGATGTTGAGCACCTTTTCAAGGGCTTATTGGCCTTTTGTATATCTTCTTTGGAGAAATATGTTTTCAAACCTCCACCCATTTTTAAATTGGATTGTCTTTTTGGTATTGAGTTGTCTTTTATATATTCTTGATATATTTTTTTAGATATATGATTTGCTAATATTTTTTCCCATTCAGTGGATTATCTTTTCATTTAGTGGACAGCAGCATTTATTTGCAGCACAAAATTGATGTAGTCCAATTTTTTAAAAAATATTTTATTCATTTATTTGAGGGGGAGAGAGAGAGAGCACAGAGGCGGAGTGAGAGGGAGAAGCAGGCTCCCCGCTGAGCAGAGAGCCCAATGCAGGGCTCTATCCCAGGACCCTGAGATCATGGCCTGAGCTGAACGCAGACGTTTAACTGGCTGAGTCACCCAAGCACACCTGATGTAGTCCAATTTATGTATCTTTTTCTGTCATTGTTTGTGCTTTTGGTGTCATATCTAAGAAATCATCACCCAAGGTCATGATGTTTACAACTATGATTTCTTCTAAGATTTTTATCATTTCAGCTCTTATATTTAGGTCTATGACCAGTTAGATTCAAGTTAATTTTTGTGTAATACATTCTTCTGCATGTGGATTCCAATTGTCTCAGTACTGTTAAAAGGACTATTCTTTCTCCATTGTGAAATTAGCTTGACAAATACTGTCTGATCTCATTTATATGTGAAATCTCAAAGAAAAAACCAGATTGAACTCAGAAATAGAAAATAGAAAGGTGGTTACCAGGGGCTAGGGGATGGGGGAAATGGGGAGATGCTGGTCAAAAGGAATAAACTTTCAGTTATAAGAGAAATAAGCTCTGAGGAATCTAAAGTACAGCATGATGACTGAGGTTAATAACACTGTGTTATATGCTTGAGATTTGCTGAGAGAAGACCCTAAGAAATCTCACCAACATATACACAAAACAAAAACAAAGACGAAGCATAAGTATGTTTTAGTTGGTGATGGATGTGTTAATTAATGAGATTATGGTAATAATTTCATAAAGTATATATAATTCAAATTGTTATGTTGTGTATTTTAAATATATACCATTTTATGTATTTTTTTTAAAGATTTAATTTTTTTATTCATGAGAGATACAGAGAGAGAGAGGCAAAGACATAGGCAGAGGGAGAAGCAGTTTCCCCACAGGGAGCCTGATGCGAGACTCGATCCCAGGACCTCAGGATCATGACCTGAGTGGAAGGCAGACGCTCAACCACTGAGTCATCCAGGTGCCCCAAGTATCTACCATTTTATTTGTCCATTATACCTCAATAAAGCAGAATAAGTAAATTAATAGCTAAGTACCTCTCTCCCCAAAGGAATGGAATATTATTTAGCTGTAAAATGGAGTGCAATTCTGATATATATTATATATATAATATTTTCAAAGTTCATCTATATAAATCTATATCATCTACATAGATGAACCTTGAAAATATTATGCTTAGTGAAATAAGCCAGACCAAAGCGCAAATACTGCACGATTCCACTTATATGAGGGACCTAGAGTAGTCCAATCTGCAGAGACAGGAAGTAGAGTGGAGGTTGCCAAAGGCTGGGGAGAGGGAGGAATGGAGAACTATTATTTAATAGGTTTAGAGTTTGTGTTTGAAATGATGAGAATATTTTGGAGATGGATGGTTGCCCAATAATGTAAATAAACTTAATGCCACTGAATTGTACACCTAAAAGTCATTAAAATAGTAACATTTTGTTATGTGTATGAAATGTAAACAAAGGCAGTTAAAAAAATAAAGTGTGTTTCTTTAGTGTGTGTGTACTCTAAAGTGTGTACTCTGAGCCAGTACATAGTTGGATCTTGGCTTTTTCCACAATCTCTTCCTTTACATTGGATCACTTCATTCATTTATACTTGGTGTTATTATTGACATGGTTATATTTACAGTTGCACCTTAGCTTTTTGTTTTCTATGCCTCATTCTGTCACTCTCTGTTTCTCCTTTACTGTCTTCTTCTGTGTTAAGTGGATATTTTCTAGAATAACATTTAAATTTCTGTAATGACCCTTTAACTCTATTATCTGTCTCTTTTTTTTGAGAGAGAGAGAGAAAGAGAGTGTGTGTGAGTGGGGGAAGGGGGCAGGGGGTGCACACGGAGAGGGACAAAGGGAGAGGGAGAGAGAGAGAGGATCTGAAGCAGTCTCCATGCCCAGCATGGAGTGTGACTGTCACAGGGCTTGATCTCATGACCCTGAGACCATGACCTGAACTGAAATCAAGAATTGGACACTTAACCAATTGAGCCACCCAGGCACCTGATGCTCTATTTTTAGTTATTGCCACAGTGATTGCTCTAAGGCTTACAATATACAGCTTCCTTATCAGATTTACTTCAGATTTTACTAGCATAATTCCAATGAATTCTGAAACTTTTCTCTATAAACTCCAAACTCTTCCCCTTTTTATACTATTATTGTTATAAATGTTACATCTATGTATGTCACAAACCCAGAAACACATTGTTGTAATTATTAATTTACACAAATGCATATTCTTTATAGAAGCTAAGAGAAGAAAGGAAAATTAATATATATCCAGAGTTGTTAAATTAATCTTATTTCCCATTTCTAGTTTTCTTCATTCACTCCTATGGATGCCAGTTACCATCTGGTTTGATTAATTTCTTTGCTTCAACATGTCTTTGCTCCCATCTGTCTCCTTTTTGCTGTTACTATCAAACACATTACATTTCTTAAAAAATTTTTTTGTTGTTGTTTATTTGAGAGAGAATGACAGAGAGAGAGTGCTTACACACACACACACACACACACACACACACACACACACACGCAAGCATGAGTTGGGAGAAGGGGCAGAGGGAGAAGCAGACTCCCCACTGAGCAGGGAGCCCAATATGGGGCTCAAACCCAGGACTCTGACACCGTGGCCTGAGCTGAAGGGAGACAGGTAACCGACTAAGCCACCCAGGCACCCCTCAAATACATTTCTATACATCACAGGTCCAATAATACAACTGTATACAAACTGTTTTATACAACCACTCTTTATATCAGGTAAAGACAGAAGAAGAAATAGGCCATTATACCATCTTTTTATAGTTTATCTCACAATGAGCTTTACTGGTGTTTTCAGTATGGATTTGAGTTACTGTTAGTGTCACTAGCTTCAATACATTTTAGGTAAAATATTATAGCAACTCTGGCTATTGACTCCCCCATCCCTTGGGGTTATTATTGTTGTTTGCTTGATGTTTGTTTATTTGTTTAGTGACTTGGCTGAGCTAATTTTGTGAAGTCTATTTCCCTTGCAGTGTGCAGCCTCTGATATCGCTGCTCAGATTTGTTTTTCAGGCTACCTCAGGGTCATCCTGGAATCTACTGAAGCTACTTGTTGACCACAGGTTGTGCTTAGGTTTCTTTAGTTGGTTAGAGTGTGTGTGTGTGTGTGTGTGTGTGTGTGTGTGTGTGTAGCTTTGAGGTCAGTCACTATCACAGGTCAGGGACTCTATGTTTTGGGCCAACTTTCAGCCAAGGGCTATCTTGGAAGTGCTTCTCCATCACTCCTGAGAGGGTACAGCCTTGGCTTGCACACATTTGTCAAGTAGGGACATGTGTGGTTTTATTTTTCCTCCTAGCTTTCAGGGAGTTCCCCAGGGTTTGAGGGGCTCATTGTTTTGCCAGCATTTCATTAGAGCCTGTGCTTAAACTCCTGTGCTGGGGGAGGGGGGGCTTCTGCCCTTTGTTGATGAATCTGTGTGTGAATTGGGTATATTTACAAGTCTCACCCATGTTCAGCTTCAATTGCATCCATGAGTCCATGGAAGACCACCACTGGTGCACAGCCTGCCTGACCCCCAGGGTCAACTGTGACCCCTGGGGGTGTTCTTGGCCGTCTTTTACCCTGTTTCTTTTTGTTTAACTTTTTGACCCTCTGTCACTTCACTAGCTGCTACCAATATTAGGGAGCTCCCAGCACACTCTCAATTTCCCTCCACCAAGATCTCTTGGTTTTCTTTTTTTTTTTTAAGGTTTTATTTATTTATTCATGAGAAACACACAGAGAGAGGCAGAGACACAGGCAGAGGGAGAAGCAGGCTCCCTGCAGGGAGCCGGATGCAGGACTCCATTCCAGAACCCCAGGATCATGACCTGAGCCACCCAGGCATCCCTCCTGGTTTTCAGCGACACCCTTCAGCTAGGAATTCTCCACATTCTCTTCCAAATAAAGTCAGTCCTCTCAGGCAGCACCATAGAGCTCTTCTTCCTTCTGGCCTGTCTCTTCCCCTGGGAAGAATCTGCAGCACCGCACACGATCCAGAGTGGGCCATGGCACTCTTCTTCTGGAGTGACACTGTTGCTCTGTGAGCAGATATTGGGAGGGGTGGTAACTTCTGGTCTTCTTATCTTTCTCCAGTGAGCACAGAGCCTCCACCTGGTGAAGGAGCTGGGGCAGGGATGGCTGGGCTTCAGGACGTTCAGCCTGCCACACCTGGAGGAGAGAAGAGCTTCCATCATCCAAATAGGGAATGGGAGGGGGCGAGTAATGGGGGCTTCAGTTCCTTCATCCACACCCACCCAGATTAGAGGTTCTGCCACATGGGGCTGGAGAAACACTGGAGTCTTGCCCTTCTCAGAGTGAAACTGTAGCCCAAGACTGGGAACTGAGGGAAAGGGAGTCCCCGTCTTCTTGGCCATACTCACCTGCAGGAGAGTTTCCATCACACAGAACTGGGGGAGGAGGAGGGAGCAGGTCATGGCTCAGATACCATGGACCCTTGCTGTCCTTGCTGAGGTTTTGCAGATTTTCTTCAGTGAATGTTTCTTCACTTACTGTATGCCCTTAAGATGATTCTAGAGACTGTAAATACTTTTTTAAAAAATATTTTTTTGCCACTTAAATCATGAAGAGACTTGACCAGGCTTCTCATTCTGCTCTTCCTGATGAATCTTAATATTACCACTTAATCTCTGTGCAAGGATGACCATGGAGTCCTTGCCTCTTCTTTCATATACCCAGCCTGCCAAGAAATCCTACTGGTTCTACCTTGAAAATTTATCCAAGATTCAACCTCTTTTCCCTTCCTCACCTGCTATTATCCTGGCTCAAGCCATCATCCTCTCTCACCTGCAAGAGCCTCCTCTTTTTTTTTTTTTTTTAAGATTTTATTTATTTATTCATGAAAGACAGAGAGAGAGGGAGAGACACAGGCAGAGGGAGAAGCAGGCCCCATGCAGGGAGCTCTATGTGGGACTCGATCCTGGGACTCCAGGATCATGCCCTGAGCCAAAGGCAGATGCTCAAACACTGAGCCACCCAGGCGTCCCAAGAGCCTCCTCTTTAGGGTTATTTCCACTCCTTCTGATGTGACTCTGCATTATCTCTGTCATCGCCCCTTTCTTCTGGTCACTCCGCTCCAGTCAATCTGCTCCTCACTGAACAGGTGAATTCTTGTTCTCCTGGGCCTTCGCAATGACTGTCCCTCTGTATAGGATGCATTTCTCTAATTATCTACATTGTTAATTCTTCATGCCAAATAATTTCTCAATTTAATCTTCCTGAAGAGACCCACTCTAGCTATCTTTTAAAAAATTTTTAGTTTGATTTTAATTCCACTGTATACCCTGACTACCTTTCATACTGCAACATTCTCCCTCCCTCCCAGCATTCCTGATCCTGCTTCTCTGCTCTACTTTTTCTCTTTTTTTCATGATGTTTCCACCACCAAACATGTAGTATAACTTATTTATATGATGATTATTTCTTGCCCATACCCCTTGCTGGAATCTGAGCTGCATTAGGGCAAGCATGTTCATCTTTGTCCACTGTTGTATCTTTAGCACTTAGAACACAGCCTGGAAAAAGCAAGTGCTCATTACATATTTACTGAATGAATGAATTCATGAACTCTGATTAGTTATGTGGACAACACAACTGGATAGAATTTGGGCAATTAATAGAATAGAGAATAAATTTGGGGCCCTGTGTCCAGAATAAACTTGGGGTTTAATTAATATGCTCTTCTGACACATTTCAGACCCCTGTGGGGGGAAAATGGAAATTCTCCACTGGTGTTCAAAAGAAAATACCAAAGCAAAGAAATGGTTATTATAGTCCCATGAGAAAAGTGGTACAGTGTCATGAAGGTAGGTGTAGGATTTTCCTATTAGACTACACACCTCCTCCTGACTAAAGGTTTAATGTTAAGCCCAGTATCTTAACAGAACAAAAAGTAGTGAATACTGGAGAGAAGGTGATGTTGTCTCACTTGAAATGGTTTCATTCCTTGTGATACACTTCCAGCTTCTCTCTGCCTTTTATTTATCCTATCCCAGGGGAAGTGGAATGTAGCTGGTTGCTAAATTTGGGAAGAGTGAACTCCAGTTTTCTACTGGGGAGGGAGCCTAGCCTGTCTATAGGTAACAGTTCTCTTCTGCTCCTTTGGGCCATAAGTCTTACCCCCATCTCTCCAACCCTATGAGGAGGTCTGTCCCAGTCCATGTGAAATAAGTAAGTCTGCCTTTTCCCACAATTCAATTATCAGGCTCATTTCAACATAAACTATGCTTTCCACAACAACGGCCTTTATAAGTAATCCCAGTGATATCTCGAGCCTTCACATGCCACTCCTTTGTCTTAATTCTTATATAGTTGAGAACTCAGGACAGGGAGAAGGGTGCCATTCATGAGCCTCTTGAAAGACCTCCACATTTTTGTTTTCATCGTATTGGCCAGAACTGGTCCACATGGATACCTTGGCCACAAGGGAAGACAAGAAAGTGCTTATTTGGTTTTTCCAGCCTCTCTCTTGGAAGGCAGCAAGGGAGAAGGGGCTTGGAATGCCAGCTGAGTCAGCTGTACCTGTCCCAGCAGTCATCAAGAGCCTTGTTCCTGGGACCAGCCTCATCAGCATCACCTGGGAGCTTGTTAGAAATGCAGAGTGCTGGGCCCTCTTCCAGACCTAGAGAATCAGAGGCTGCATTTTAACAAGATTCCCAGGTGATTTGTATGAACATTAACATTTAAGAAGCAACCTCCAAGATCAGAAGTCCACAGACTATAGCCTGTGGGCCAAATCCAGCCTGTCTTTATAAACAAAGTTTTCGTGGGACACAGACATGCTCACACGTTGATGTATCTTCAATGCCCACCTGTGCGCTACAATGTCAGAGTTGAGTAGTTGTGACAGGGACCACATGGCTTGCAAAGCCTGAAATATGTACTATCTGACCCTTTGCAGAAAAAACTTGCTGTGTCCTGGTTTTGACTGAGTTGAGGGCTGAGATTATAGCTTGGTTGACAATGCTGGGGACACAAATAAAAAATAAAGATAGATTTTTAAAATTTTATTATTTTAAAATATTTTATTTATTCATGAGAGACATAGAGAAAGAGGCAGAGACATAGGCAGAGGGAGAAGCAGGCTCTCTGTGGGGAGCGGATATGGGACTCCATCCCAGGATGCTGGGATCATGACCTGAGCTGAAGGCAGGCACTCAACCACTAAGCAACCCAGGCGCCCCTAGACTTTTCTTTAGAATAAGAACAACATGAAGGCACTAAGGGGTGAGAGGTAAGGGCTAGTACACCTAGAGATCCTGATGGGAAGAAAGGTAAGTCAGCATCCTGAGGGAGGAGCAGGAGAGAGTCAATTTTGCACGGTAGAGCCTGAGGAAAGGATGGAAGGATCAAAGTGGGGCAGGAATCCAGCTAATTGTTAAAGTGAAAAGAGGGGCATCACAGGCTTTTGGTCCGGTGGCCTTGGCATTTGGAACTTCTCACCGTGGTGAGCATACAATGGAACATCCAGTGAGTGTCTATCAATGTGTTTTGAAAGGAACAAGGAACCTCGGTATATAAATTGAGGTTCCTGACAGAGCATTTTGCTTTCACTTCAAACCCCAGCATCATGTGCCTTTGTACCAGCAAATCCTGTGCTATCGGAAGGGGACTGAGTTCTCTGATTCCCACTACACAGCTGGGAAATTGTGGCCAAGAGAACAGCGACCACCCCAAGGTTACCAAGCTGGGAGGCCATCCATAGGTGGGGTTGGAACCCAGGCCTCTGGGCCCAAGGCCTTCCTCACAGGGAGGCTGCTTGAGAATGGCAGAGGCTGGGGGTTGGGGTTTCTGTCTGGGACAGTTTGCCATTCGTTTGTGTTGGCTGCTCAGGGACTCCAGTTATTTTTGTCAACAAACTGAAACCCAAAGTCAGGTTTTTAGAAGAGGCCTCTGACTTTGTGATACCTAAGCCCAAAAGCAAGGGTTGCATTTCTGCACTAGACTGAGCTTTCGCTGGAATGTGAGGTGGGGTTGGAGCCAGAAAGAGAGCGGGGTGGAATTTCTGCCAGGGCCTCAGGGAGATGAAAGTTGACAGGAAGGGAGGATGCCAAGGGCAGTCTCTGTGCCCCTTCTGGGGGTCCCTCCCTCACCTCCTGCCTTTCCCCCAAACACCCTCCAACTCAGACTGTTTCCCCAGCTGCCTGAGGCCTGTTCCTAGGGTGGAGGCTCTGGTGCATGCTCAGATCCTCTTTATTCCTCTTCCCAGATCTGGTCCAGACTTTTCTGGGCTGCGTCCTACCTTCTCAGGAACATTTCCTAACACACTCGCCCATGCTGATTCTACCTTGCCTGGCTTCCCTGAAGCGGAGCCTGAATACTCTGGGGTACAGGTGGCTCACTCTGGGAAGTAGGACTCGGGGAGGTAGAGGTGTATTAAGGAGGAAAGGTCACACTGAGTTGTGTTATTAAGGTTGCTCTTTTGGGGACGCCTGGGTGGCTTGGTGGTTGAGTGTCTGCCTTTGGCTCAGGGCGTGATCCCGGGGTCCTGGGATCGAGTCCCGCATCGGGCTCCCTGCATGGAGCCTGCTTCTCCCTCTGCCTGTGTCTCTGCCTCTCTCTGTGTGTCTCTGATAAATAAAGAAATAAATAAAACATTTTTTAAAAAAGGTTGCTCTTTTGGTTAATGGCACACCCAATTTGAAGCTTTGGTGAAGAGGCATACACATTTAGAATATTTTTCTCTTCTTGCATTAATACAACACTAAGCCCTTCTATTTCCAGAAGGATTATCTGCACTGAACTCTATTGTGTTTGGTATTAATAAAGCAACACTAACTTTCTTTAGTTATTGTTAGCTTGGTATCTACTTTTATCCTTTTCCTTCTAGTCTTTCTCTGCCTTATACGTTGAGTGTAAATAAAATGCAGTTGGATTGGAAAAGAATTCAGCTTTGTTTTTTTTAATAACAGCTTTTTACTTTATATTCTTTTACTCTTTTTTTTTTTTAAAAACTTTTTTATTTATTTATGATAGCCACAGAGAGAGAGAGAGGCAGAGACACAGGCGGAGGGAGAAGCAGGCTCCACGCACCGGGAGCCTGATGTGGGATTCGATCCCGGGTCTCCAGGATCGCGCTCCGGGCCAAAGGCAGGCACCAAACCGCTGCGCCACCCAGGGATCCCTATTCTTTTACTCTTATTCTTGGTATAAGTGCATTTTCTGACCATTTTATTTTACACATTTTACTTATTCTATTTTATCTCTCTCTCTCTCTCTCTCTCTCTCTCTCTTTCTTTCTCGTCAACTTTTGGGTTGGGAGAGATGTTTCTCCTTATTGAAATTTTTTCATCTTGGTTTTGAAGTTATATGCACTATTCTATTATTTTATCTTCGTTACTGAAATTTTGACATGCATATTTAGCTCAAGGAATTCCCAATCAAGAATTTTTACCCTCTTTCTGGGCCCTACAGTAATCTTTGAGCACTTTAATTTTGACACCTACCTCTCTACTTACTTGTAATTTGTCTCCAGAATTTTATTTCTGTTTTTAGTATTTGGCACACAACTCAGACATTGATACAATTGTTGTTTTCTTTTCTCTTTTTTAAAGGTTTTATTTATTTATTCATGAGAGACACACAGAGAGAGGCAGAGACATAAGCAGAGGGAGAAGCAGGCTCCTCACAGGGAGCCTGATGTGGAACTCGATCCCAGGACCCCAGGATCACACCCTGAGCCAAGGCAGATATTCAACCACTAAGCCACCCAGGTATTTCTGATTATTATTTTCTAATTCAGTTTCTGCTTGGATTTGCTTATGTGTTTTTCTTCCTTTCCTTGTGTTCCAATCCTTCTTGCATCTTAGACCTTTCTCCAGGGATCATGGTTTTTCTATAGGAAGCATGTCCTTGAGAACTTCCTTTAAGAAGGATCTGTATGGGGACGCCTGGGTGGCTTGGTGGTTGAGTGTCTGCCTTTGGCTCAGGGCATGATCCCGGAATCCAGGATCAAGTCCCACATTAGGCTCTTTGCATGGAGCCTGCTTCTCTCTCTGCCTATGTCTCTGTCTCTCTCTGTCTCTCATGAATAAATAAATCTTAAAAAAAAATCTGTATGTAGTACAAGCTTTAAGCATATTTTTATCTGGATGTTCTAATTTTGCTTTCATTTCTTACTATAGCATTATAATTAAAATTTTTCTTAGGGGCACCTGGGTGGCACAGTCAGTTAAGGTCCAACCTTTGGTTTTGTTGATATTGAGCCCTGCATTGGGCTCTACATTCAGTGTGGAGTCTGCTTGAGATTCTCTCTCCCTCTCCTTCTGCCCCTCCCACTTGTGTGCTCTCTCTCTCTCTCAAATAAATAAAATAAATCTTAAGAAAATGTTTTGCTTAAATACATTTTGGGATACATATGACTCCTTTCCCCCCTTCTCCAGTATAATTCATTACTTTAACATTTTGCACACATATTCTTTGACATGGGTTTTGGAATATGCTTGTCAGGTCCTCTAAAAAGGAAATATAATACTGCCATAGTTGGGAATGAACTGAATGTAGGGATCAATCTGGGAAGGCATTGCCATGAATACTGAGTCTTTCCACATCTATAAGCCATGTGAAAAAGAGTAAGTGCTGCTTTATTTTTCTTTTTGGTTAGTGTCATACATTGGAATAATTTTTTTACCATCGTGCTTTCTAATTCTCTATTTGGTTTTTGTTCATATAGAAGAAAACTTTTGAATTCCATCTACTTATCTTGTGTCTGATCATTTACTGAAATGTGGTGTTAGTTCTAAAAGGTTTTTGGTGGATTTATATTTGTTAGATGAACAGCTGTACTATAGTAAACAAGACATTTTTCTCACTTTTCTTTCAGTATTTATACCTCTTTTTTTTGTTTTATTCTTTGTCTAGGACATATTATTGCAAAATATCCTTGAAGGCTAGCATCTCTGTCTTGTTCCTGACTTATGTGACTATTTCCAACGTTTTACCATTCAGATAATTTAAAATTTCTTGCAAAAAAAATTTCTTTTTAAATTTTCTTAGATTAAGGAAGCTTTTTTTCTCAACTATTAGCTGACTGTAGTTTGCAGGTAGTAGTGTGACTATGTGTAGGGGGTGTGTTTTAGAACAGAGACAGGTGTTGAATTTTACTAGGGGCATTTTCTGCATTGTGTCAGTCCACTATTGTCATAATAACACTGTGTGACAATCACTCCATACTCAGTGGATTAGTATAATAATTAGTACTTACACATTTTCGGGTTGACTAGGATTTGGCTAATTAGCTGACTGGTTTGGCAACAACCTTCATGTTGAATCCAGACTATTTCAAACATCTCTTATCCTTCTTGGACCAGTGATCTAGCCAGGGAGTGTTCTATGATGATGGCAGAAGTGGAAGAAGGGACAGCAGAATAGGCTTGGGATGCTTCCACTTCCACCCCATTTTCATTGGTGAAACCAAAACACATGGCAAAGCCTCACAACAGTGAAGGTGGGGGTGGTATACTCTGCCTCTGGAGGAAGGAACTCAAAGTCACATGGCATAAAGTATGGATAAAGGGAAGGATATAAAACTGGGAAGAAGAATGTAGTCGATTGCATGCATCTATTGAGATATTTATAGACTCTATTTGCTACCCTTGTATATTATATAATTATATTAGTAAATTTTCTATTGTTGAAACAATATGCATGGAACAAATGCTTGGAATAAACCCTGTTTGTCTTGATCTATTGTTACTGTTATAATTAGATGGCTGGTTTTTATTTTCTAAAATTGTTCCTGTGATTAATAGGCTTCCACTGGTAATTGTGTAAAAGGGAGATAAGACCCACTCCTGGGTGGGTTCTGCTAAAAGACTGTTTCATGGGAGGAGGGCTTCCCCATCTGTCTGAGGAGTAAGTAACCACCTGCAACTCTGTGTTTCCTCTGGCTGTCCTGTGTAACATCCTGCTTTGGCGCAGGAGCAGATGCCCAGCTGTTGCTACTTAGCACAGATGGTGGGGGAGGAGAGGACGGCCCAGCTACTGAGTGGCTCTGATGACACTTCCTGTCACAGGTTGAATTGTGTCCATCCAGAATTAATATGTTGAAGCTTAAACCTCCAGTACCTCAGACCTTATTTGGAAATAGGGTTATTGTAGATGTAATTAGTTGCAATGAGGTCATTAGTGTAGGCCCTAATCCAATATGACTTTTTATAAGGGGAAATTTGGACACATATGTGCACATGGGGAGAATACCACATGAAGACAAAGGCATAGATCAGGGTGTTGTTTCTACAAGTCAGTGGAAGAGACTGCCAGCCAACCACCAGAAGCTGGGGCAGAGGTATGGAACAGATTTCAGAAGGAGCCAACCTTGCTGATACTTTGATCTTGAACTTCTAGCCTCCAGATATGTGAGGCAAAAAAATCTTCTGTTGCTTAAGTCATCCAATTTGTGGTACTTATGAAAGCCCTAGGAAGCTGAAACACCCTCTTCCCCAAATCATCACACTGGCAAACACTTGAGAACCCTCACTCTCTCCTTGTGTCTATTAATTTTTCACTTGGAGCTGTCTAACACTTTTACTTCCCTAGAGTTTATTCTCTGCCTGTGTTTTTGGTTGATGTTGCTTACAATCTTCTTTCTTTCATAGACTTGCTACCATCAACTTTTTAGTCAATATCTTTAATCAAGTAGCCTCAGTCTCATTTTCCGGGATGTGATAGACTCATTCCACATTGTAAATATTTTTCTATCATTTTTGCAGCTCTGGGTCATCTATTTCCCTGAACTAATTTTGTACAGCTATTATGAATTCTATTTTATGTAGGAAAACAAGGATGCCAGATAGGGTCAATTACTTGTTTCTTGTCACATAACCATTAGATGAAAGTTGCAGCTAGAACACGGGCACCCTAGTTCCTAAATTGATATGTATTTCACTGCCAGGAATGACAACATGATTGTCTGGTGTGATATGCTAGCAGATTACTAGAGTCCTCCTGCAGCAATGTGTGGAGAACGGTTCTGAGGCCTCATGTGGGTTCAGTGCTATGATCGGATGGTGCCTACTGTAAGTGTAGGAGGGAGAATTGGAAGTAGAGTGTTAGAACCTGTTCTGTCTACATTGGTATTTGTTATTCTTCCAAATTTTGGCTTATGCCCTTGAGATTCCAATTTGCAAAGAACCCAAAGGAATCCCCAAATGATTAATTTTATGTTGAAAAGATTAGCTAATCTTTCAAGTAGAGCAAAATGTACTTAAAAAAACATTTTGTATGTCAATTAAAAACTTTTTTTAAAAATGGAGGTGGCAGTGGTGTAGACTAAGGAGTGAGCAGGGTACAAGCTAAGTGGCTTTATTTTATTTTATTTTAAATATTTTATTTATTTGTTCATGAGAGACACACACACACACAGAGAGAGAGAGAGAGAAAGAGAGAGAGAGAGGCAGAGACACAGGAAGAGGGAGAAGCAGGCTCCAGGCAGGGAGCCTGATGTGGGACTAGATCCCAGGATCTCCAGGATCACACACTGGGCCGAAGGCAGGTGCTTAAACCGCTGAGCCACCCAGTCTGCCCAAACTAAGTGGTTTTAAAATGGAGACATCTTTGCTTCTTATTCCATCCTTTTTCTTACAGCATGTGCTTTTTTGGATCAGAGAAAGTGTTTTGAATCAGTTTCATTCCCACATTCCTCCATCAGCATGTTTTCATTTCTCTAGAAGACTTGCCTCTCTCCTGGCCTCTGAAGAGAATGAAATAACTGGTAATAATGTCTGCATGTGGTTCAATAATTAACTCTCTTCAGCTTCACTCAAGATTTGCATTTTATTTATCTTATTTATTTTTTAAGATTTTATTTATTTATTGAGAGAGAGAGAGAGAGAAAGTGGGAGAGTACAAGCACTGGAGAGAGAGAAGCAAGCTGCCCATCCAGCTGGAAGCCCCATGTGGGGCTTAATCCCAAGACCCAGAATCATGACCTGAGCCAATGGCAGCCACTTAACCAACTGAGCCACCCTGATGCCCCAAGATTTGCATTTTTAAAGCAGGCTTATAAGAGGTGAGAGGACTTAGTCCTGCTTCTTACCTATCTGTTACCCTTCCCCATAGTCTTCACTTCTCCCTTCTTTCAAGTCTTGCCAGTAGATATTCAGGTGAGCCTGTAGAAAAACAATACTCTGAGAAAGTAACTGTCCACTGGGTAGGATTTGGGGCCATAAAACTTTCAATTGGCTGGGAAAAGGGATTGATTTTGAAGTCAGACTCTCTGGGGTTCAAATCCTGATTCTTTTTTTCGATTCTTTTTTTTCGAATCTTGATTCTGCCATCTACTTGCTAGGTGAACATACATACGTGGTTTAATGTCTTTGATCGCAATTCTTCCTTCTATATAATGGGGATACAATAAGGACGAGCATTTCTATTTGTAGACTTGATATGATGAAGCAACAATATAATGGATATAAAGGATGTGGAACAGGGTATTCATTCATTTATGCATGCACGAATGTATGCACCCACCATTTATTTAGAGCATGTTTATGGAGGGTCTGCTATGTATTAGGCTCTGGGGATTTAAAGATAAATAGGACATGGTTTCTGTTTACGACATTCTCAAAGTCTGGTGGGGGAATCACACACATTCCACCAATTCCAAGGATTATGTGCTGGGATCATGAGCCTAGGGGTTGCATAGGAGCTGTTCCACAGGAGGAAAGGGGTGGTAATGGGGAACGTCCCTGAAAATAAATCTGGACAGCTGAAGCTTAAGAAATAAAAGAGGTGCTTTTCAGGACGTGACAGGAAAAGAGCAGCCACCAAAGGGAGAGGAGTTCTCCCTTCAATGAGTAGCAGTGCTGTCTCTATGGGAAATGCTAATTTTTGGCTCTGCCTTGTTTCTGGGGATTTGGAATTTGAGCCATCCCTGAGGGATCTTCTGAGATATAGCCCTTTTCTGTATTTAGGAATGATGTTATCTACAAGACGAGATAAAGTGACAGCATGTTGGCAGCTGACAGATCTAGTCCTCCTTCATCCCCAGGAGTCTGGGTGGTTGGTCCTATGGGGACTGTATCTGGGGAGGGAGGAGGCAGGTGGCCTAGGGGCACAACCCCATCTAGGGAAGGTGGAGAGATACAGCGTGGGCCTCCCTGAAGAAGCCTGCAGTTACCCGTTTATATTTAGCCAATAAAATGAAATGTGCCTGTGGAGGGTGGGTGTAAGTTATTATTTATTGCTTTGCAGAAAACTCCCACACAGGGCTCTCTGGCAAGGAAAACTTTGCAAAGAATTTCTGGCAGAAGCAAGGTATGCCTTTTATTTCCAGTGGGCTAAACACTTTGCTTCTAATGTTTGTCAACGTGTCACCTTTAAGAAGGAAAACAAAATCAAAGGACGAATTTCTAGCCAAATTTGTTCATTAGATAATGTATATATATTGAGCACTCACTGTGTTCTAAATGCTGGGGGTATAGTGGCAGCCAAGTCAGATGGCCGTGTTCTTAGGGAAATGGTTAAGACAAGATGATAACAGCTAATGACATTTGGAGGGTGGGCCCAAGAATCACTCCCATTCTGGGTTCTGATGATAGGGGGTCATGATACAAATGAAAACCAAAGCCTCATCAATGATTGGGAAATACCCCATAGTCCACCAAATTCAGAACTCTCTGGCATCAGACAGATTGGAGAAGCTAGAGGAGATTTGAAGCCAAAGTAGGAACTTCCTGCTCTTTTCTCCAAATCTAGACTTTGGGACCTGTGCAAGAAAAGTCCTCAGCTCTCTTACCTCCCTCCCTGCCCCAGCTCAGACCTATTGCCAGCACACTGGAGAAAGAACAACTGTGGGAAACAAACCATTGTAACATTCCATATCCCACACTCTAGAGCTAATTAGGCAGAAAATAAGTGCACTGTTGCTCCAAAACAGGCCACCTTCTCTGGTCACAAAGGCTTATATATTCTTATTTTGTCGGTCTCCAGGCCCCCTTTTGGGGAAACTGCCTCTCAACCATGCCCAGTGTTATTGGAGAGCCTTGTCAGCCAAGGGGTGGGAGCATACACTGAAGCGGGGCAATCAGAACATTGTTCATATAACCCAGCCAATCAGGGACCCTTTCTTTCTTTCTTTCTTTTTTTATAAATTTATTTTTTATTGGTGTTCAATTTGCCAACATATAGAATAACACCCAGTGCTCATCCCATCAAGTGCCCCCCTCAGTGCCCGTCACCCAGTCACCCCCACCCCCCGCCTACCTCCCCTTCCAACACCCCTAGTTCATTTCCCAGAGTTAGGAGTCTCTCATGTTCTGTCTCCCTTTCTGATATTTCCCACTCATTTTTCTCCTTTCCCCTTTATTCCCTTTCACTATTTTTATATTCCCCAAATGAAATAAGTCAATCAGAGAAGGACAAACATTATATGGTCTCATTCATCAGGGATCCTTTCTGGGTTGATGTGGGTTGTGAGAGACAAAGGGTCTCTCGGATCTCTAAGATGCACTGAGGAGGTGGAAAGATCACCGGGAGCTTTCTTTGCCAGAAGAAAGAAGAATGTAGCTGTAGTGTGAAGTAACTCCTACCAGGGGGGTGGCCCCCTGAGCATTACTCTAACTTCAGAATCCCTGAATAGGGTGTGGAATATGTGCCTCAGGCTGGGGATAAATATGTATATATATATATATTTGAGAGAGAAAGATATATATATATATATATATATATATATATATGTATATATATATATATAACTAATTGATTTTAAGGAATTGGTTTGCCCCATTATGGAAGGTGACAAGTCCAAAATCTGATGGGGTGGGCCAGCAGATTGGAGGCTCGGGGCATCGTTGCAGTTCGAGTCCAAAGGTAGTTCCCTGGCCAAATTCCTTCTTGCTTGGGGAAAGTCAGCCATTGTCCTATTAAGCTTTTAACTGATTAGATGAGGCTCATGCACATTATGGAGGGTAATGTGCTTTTCTCAAACTGGGAGTCTACCAATTTAAATGTTAATTTCATCCAACACTCCCCACCCCCCCAAAAAAAAGAAAAACCACCACTTTCACAGAAACATTCAGAATAACGTTTGACCCAATATCTGGGCATCATGGCCCAGCCAAGTTGATACATAAAATTAACCACCACAGGGATCCAGTCTTTGAAGCCCTGCATTGGTCAGTTCTTAGAAATGGCTGCCCCCAAGAAGGGAGGTAACCTTTGGGGAGGTAGCCCCTTGGAACTGAGTCCAGACTCCAGAGAGGGAGGCTCAGCTGTGAGCTCTCATCAGTCAACACTCTTGGCAGCTGTTGGAGCAAGTGTCTTGGTCCTTCATGTGGCTCTGGACAATACATCCTAGCCCCACTGCACCTCCTTAAGGCTGACTTAGGTCCTGTGCCCCTTGCGGTCACCCACTCTTCATTGGGCAATCATTCTCCTTACTGGTACCCACTCTTTTCAGGGACAGGAGCTGAGTCTTCTCACAGCCCAGGCCTGGGACACAACAATTTGTTATTTGGTTGTTTGGAGGACTTTCCTAGAAGGATGCTTCCTCTTTCCCCACTCCCTAGTCAATATGAAAACATGGTGACTTCTTAAAACCAAGATAACATCCTGCCTTTTCTCTGTCTTGCCAACAGTTCTGATTTTTTAAAAAGAAGGCTTAAAATATTTTTGAACATGAAGAACCTAATCTTTCTGGAAGAAGCCACTGGTAGTAACAAGCTTCCCATAAAGAAATGACCTCTGACCTCAGTTGTTTTGTAGAGAGGCCTCAGCTGGGCCATCTCCTCCCTGAAGTGAAAGCTGCTAATGAGTTGCAGCATTCCAGAATGGAGGATGGTGGTGTCTTCTCCCTCCCTCCCTTCCTGCCCCCAATCTGCCCCTCCTCCCTTCCTCTCTCTTCTCCAATTGCCTGGAATCAAATATATGAGATTCTAGCCAGGGGAGGGCAGAAGAAGGAGGAAAGAGAGTGAGCATGGTGAGTCCACTAAGAGATGGCCCACAGTTATTTGGTTGCAAGCAATATCCCAAGTCCCTTACTTTGGGGCTCCTCAGAGCACAGTCCATAGACCAGCATCATCAGAGAACCTGGTAGAATTTCAAATCGTAGATCCCCCCCCCCCCCACCCTCATTCTGCTGAGTCAAAGACTCTGCAGATGAAGACCAGGAATCTGTGTTTTCATAAGCCCTGCAGGTGATTTTTGTGCATGCTAATATGTGAGAAGCACTGTAAAACCTCTTTCTTTTCAACCGCACTTTGAATGTAGCTTCAGCAGAGTGGGCTACTGGCAATCTTTCAGAGAATTTAGGGAACAGGTAAATATGCTCCCCCCATCTCATGCAGAAGTCATCTACATCCCACAGCATCTACTGCCTGTGCCTAAAATCCCTTCATTAGAGCAAAACTGTAGGCACAGTTTTGGTCTCCACAAAAATGCACCATTCTTACTCTTTTAACACACCACTACTTCTACCTTTTGCTTTTCCTTTTTCCTCTTCAAGGAAAAGCTTTTGAAGAGAATGTCCAGACTCAATGGGAATGGCAGAGATTCCAGAAACCAGGGTGGGTGGTAGTGCAAGCTATTTTTTTTTAATTTTTATTTATTTATGATAGTCATCAGAGAGAGAGAGAGGCAGAGACACAGGCAGAGGGAGAAGCAGTCTCCATGCACCGGGAGCCCAACGTGGGATTCGATCCCGGGTCTCCAGGATCACGCCCTGGGCCAAAGGCAGGCGCTAAACCGCTGTGCCACCCAGGGATCCCTGCAAGCTATTTTAGACTCGAGATGTTCACATCTCAAGGTACTGGTCATAGGTGACAACTGACCTGAGCTTATTGGTCACATACCTAAGGACTGACCCACTGTAGCCACTGACAGTAGGCCACATCATTCTAGCATCTGTCTAGACCCCAAGGACACTGGAGTCTATGACCTTGCATTCCATGTTAGTCTGTTTTCTTAATAGAAAGAAAATTAGCTTTTAGAAGTTCATTGTATCTTCTGCTAAGTAAGAGGAAAGCCACTAATTTATACCTCAGTTTCCCTAAGTGTTTTGCGAGCATGCAGGGTCTTGTGTGCCTAGTGGTTTTAACATAAAAATGTTATGGAGGTTGGGAACACATTCCCCGTAGCCTCCCAGTGCCAAGCTCCTTGGACCTGCTCTTTCCAGCAGAGTGGAGTCTGAGAGCAGAACTCTGAAAGCAGCTGCCCTTGCCTCGCCCACCAGCATTCAGGTGTAGCCATTGTCCAGAGGGCCTCAATTAATACCCAGCATGGTGCTGGTACTTAAAAATGATAATTTCTAGAATTGTGATGATATTTTCCCCACATAGCACAAACTGAATAGGAAAATTACTGCCCACCAACAGAGACTTGAGAAGCGTTGTGTTTCAAGGGCTCCTTCTGAAGAATGTTAGTTTTTTTTTAAAAAAAAACAGGGATGCAAAAGCCATTTGAGAAAGTGTGAACTAAGCTTGTCCAAAATATGCAGCCAGGTCAGGTGTTTCAAATTCAGAACTGTGAGCCAGGAATTAGGCCTTGAAGATTCTCTTCTTGCCGCCCACCCTCTGTGTCCCTGGGCAATGTCCCTGGTTTTCCTTGGATGAAAATGACAATTATCAGGCAGTCTGAGAGGTAATTTTGTAATGTTGCTATGAGACCACTTTAACGCTCTGTTTGAAAACTTACTCTAAATGGTGCTTTAGACTGTTATGGGGCAAAGGATTTGAGTTATTTGAGAAAGTAGTTTCTAAAAAAATAATATAGGAAGTAATCTGTAAAAGGCAGGATGCTGAAGGTTTGCCAGAGGACATCTCAGCTCAACCTAGGTGGGAAGAGGAGGTAGACAGAGTGGAGACATAACTCCACTTATGGTTGTGTATTTACATTATATCATGATATAAAGGAAGCTTATGTTCTTTTTTTAAAGATTTATTCATTTATTTGAGAGAGAGAGAGAGTATGTGAGAGAGAGAGAGAGAGAGAGAAAGAGAGAGAACATGGTGAGGAGGGGCATAGAGAGGGAGAAATAATCCTAAGCAGGCTCCACATAGAGCCTGATGCAGGGCTCCATCTTGTGACTCTGAGATCATGATCTGAGCCGAAATCAAGAGTTGGGTGCTTGACCGAGTGATGGAGCCACCCAGGTGCACTAGAAGTTTATGTTCTTATGCTGATGATTTGGAGGCAGTCACTGAAGCAGCCTTCATTCAATGGAGCAATGAGCTCCAAATATCTTTCTGCTTGTTAGAGGCCTACAGCTCCCTCTCAGAGATATTTCTGAGCACCCTGCCTTGTGCAGACAGGACCCCAACCTCACAGGCCTCATGGGCTACTAAGGAGTAGGGGAGCCCTAAAGATCTTCCTAGTAACCTCCTAAGTATAGTATTAGCCTTGTCCCCTCATTCTCAGTTCCCAGGCCTACTGGGGAAAGGCAGGAGGACCACAGAGCCTATTGTTCCCTGTTTCTCTGGAGCACCTAGAAGTTTCCAAATTAAGTGAGATGGCTTAAGATGGTTATTATACAGGGTTTCTAAGAGAAGTAGAACCAAGAAGATATCTATATATCACTATATATTTCAACTGGAACTTACACAATCAGTTCTCTTGGTTCTCTAACTGTAGATCTTGAAATTTCCCAGCCTCTATCATCATGTGATTCTTGATAATAAATCAAATTTATTCTTTATAATAAAATATATATACATATATCACTATATACACATATAAATTATATATGTACACATTTACATATTTATTTTTTTATAGGCATCAGATCAGACAATTCTGGAGGCTAAGTCTCAAGACCCAGGAAGCTACAGTCTCAAGATCCAAGAAGAGCTAATGTTTCAGTTCAAATACAAAGGCAGCAAAGACTGATGTCCAGCTCAAACCTCTGACTAGGCAAGAGGAAGTCCCTGTTACTCATAGGAAGGTCAGAATTTTGGTTCTATTCGAGCCTTCAACTGACTGGGTGAGGCCCACCCATGTGAATTCAGTCTACCAATTCAAATGTTAAACTCATCCAAAAACACCCTCACAGAGGCATCCAGAATAATGCTTGAATGAGTATCCGGGCAGCTGGTGGCCCAGACAAGTTCACACATAAAATTAACCATTACAGGTGACTTTGAGTATTGATTCCATCTTTTTTATTGGTTTCTATTTGAAACTCCATTTTTGACAATGACTGGGCTAGAAACTATTTAACCAAAGAAGCTTGAAATTCAATCACTGATATGTTTTATATTGTCACATGCTGGCTCACTCCCACCAAGGAAAAAATTATATCTTATGTAGTATAAAATTATAAAATCAAAAAATTTTAATGTATAAAATTAAAATTAAAAATGTATATATTTTTTCTGTTTTCAAATAATGAAAATATCATAATTTTTAGATGTGAGTATAGGTGCCAACTACCTTTTTTTGGGAAGAATGTCCTTCATTCTGAGATTAGAGCCTTCCTAATATTTTGTTTCTTTTATTAAACGATGACAACAGAAGATAATAGGCATTTTATTACCATCTGCTAGTCTCCAAAATGTCTTCAATTTTTACTAGTATGAAAATAAAAAATAATGAAAAAACAGAAATGACAAAGATGTCAATAACAGAGGCACAAGAAAGATTAAAAAGACTTGGGTCTGAGATAAACACAACCATAGATGACAAGGTTGCTGAACCCTGTCCCCAGGTTGACTCAATTCTACAGATAAACTATTCCACTCCTAGGAACATGCCAATAGGAATTCTTTCATATACACGGAAGAAAGTATGTATAAGATGTCTATAACATCACTGTTCATGCAACTAAACCCTGAAAACAACCCAAATGCCCATCACTGAGGATCAGAAAAACTATGGCATAGTCACACAATAATATAGCTGTCAATATAAAGGTAATATGGCTACAATATGATGAATTGTGGAAATATTAAGCAGAAAAAATTAACTCCCCAAATGTTACATAAATTTGATTCTCTCTTTTAGAAAGATAAAAACAAATATATATACTGTCAAAAACTTTTGTTCTGTGCAAGTTCAAGTGAAGAGGATGAAAAGGGATTGGGAGAAAATATTTGCACACCACCCACCTGACAAAGGAGTATTATGGAGAATATATGAAAAAAAACTAGCAAAACTCAGTAGTAAAAAGCAAACAGTTAATTAGAAAATGGACAACAACAAAAAAAAGAAAGAAAGAAAATGGACAACAAACATGAAAAAAAATTCTCTAAGGAGGGTGTATAGATGGCAAATAAGCATATGAAAAGATGTCCAACATCATTAGCTGTCAGGGAAATGCAAGTTAAAACCACCACTGTTATCAGTACACACGTATCAGAGTGGCTAAAATAAAAATAGTGACAACACCAAATGCTGGTCAGGATGCAAAAAAAATTGGATCCCTCATGCATTACTGGTGGGAATGTAAAATGGTTTAGCCACTTCTGAAACCATGTGACAGTTTCTTTATAGAATTAAACGTACAATTACTATGTAACTCAGCAATTGTACTCAGGAATGTAACCCTAAGAATGAAAATTTATGTTCACACAAAATCCTCTACACAAATGGTTGTCACAGCTTTATTTGTAATAGCTAAAAACTGGAATCATCACAGATGGTTAATAAGTGTACTACTTGCACTCAATCCTTGTCTCAAGATCTGCTTTTAGAGATAACCAAACTAAGACACATATGAAGAAAACCAGCAGAAACCCAGGAAAGCAAACATAGACTGGTGGGAAAATAAGTAATTCAGTGAATGGAACAATGTAAAACACTATGCCCCCCACAACACTCAAATTAATATTAACAGATAAATTTAACAAGATGTTGCAGCTAGGGGCACCTGGGTGGATCAGTTGGTTAAGCATCTGCCTTTGGCTCAGGGCATGATCCCAGGGTCCTGGGATCAAGCCTCACATCCATTCCCTGCTCAGCAGGGAGTCTTCTCCCTCTGCCCCTTCCCTGGCTCATGCTCTCTCTTCTGTGTGTGTTCTTCTCAAATAAATAAATAAAATCTTAAAAAAATAAAGTTGGTTAAAAAAAGATGTTGCAGATATAAAATGAAAACAAGCTGCTATTTAAATGGAACAATTAAGGAACAACAACAAAAAAGGTTTTCTGGAAGTTAAATTTGTGTGATTGGTAAAATATAAACAAAAAAAATGTAATAGTTGAAACTTGAAGATCATGTCTGGAAATTTCCCAGACTAGAGAGACAGAAGACATATTGCTTCACCCTCCGATAAAAAGAACAGTTAAGCACCACAGAGAATTAATCCAGGAGTTCTATTACTGCCTCCCCACAGATTTGCTTTCTTTCTCTGTCATTCACTCCTAAATATTGCATGATTGTCATGGTGCTTTGCTCTTAAGCAGTGAGTCATTTAGAACTGTGCCTTCTAGTGTCTAAATAGAAAGAATTTTTCTTTTCTTTGAAGGGTATATTTTGATTGCTGATTGCTATTTTCATTGTATTTTGATCAGATTAATTGATATGCCTGCTACCCACTCTTTAAAACTGGCTGAGATTCCCGGGCATGTGGGCAATGCTTGCTTCTTAAGCATATGTTCCTAGTGTGATTAAAAGGAGGGGATAAGCACTAAATTTGGGTGCAGCGTTCTAAATGCCCATTAATCAAGTGTTTTCATTGTGACAACTACTTATTCTACATTTTTTTTTTTGGTTAGGCTTAATCTATCAGCTTTTGAGAACAAAGTGTTTACTAGTAGCATCTCTGAATGTGGATTTGTCAATTTTTGTTTTGAAATTCTGTCAATTTTTCTGTTTTTCAAGTCAGTATCATTAGTTATTTGTATTTGTTATATATTTTTTAAAGATTTTGTTTATTCATTCTAGAGAGAGAGAAAAAGCACATGCAGGGGAGGAGCAGAGAGAGAGGGACAAGAAGACTACAGGCTGAATGTGGAGACTGACTGATCTTACGACCCTGGGATCATGACCTGAGGCAAAATCCAGAGTTGGGCCTTAACCAACTGGGCCACCCAAGCCCCCTGTTATTATGAGGTGGAATTTTCCTTGTTATCATTATATATTATCTATATCTATTAATGATTTCCACTATAAATTGTATTTTATCTGATATTGATTATTTTGGCTACTACTTGTTGGTATACATTTTCAAATATTTTTATGTTTAACTTTTAGGTGCCTTTTGTCTTGGGGTCTGTCTTTTATATAGCATATAACAAGATTTTGCTTGGTAAAATTTAGTCTAGGGACTTGTACTTCTGGGAAGATGGAATAGATATATTTTCCCCCGTTCTCTACCCCTAAGTACAACTAAAATCCCTTGACATTATGTATAAAACAAACATAAGAAGACTAAGAAAGCAGACCAAGTAGGGACTGGAGGACCCAGAGAATGACCTGGTGTTGAATTCTCCATGTTTTCATTTTGCCTAATTATATCCCAGATGGATAATGGAGAAGCTGGCACCTGGAAATACCAATGGGGACCAATGAAGCCCCAAGAAGAGCTTGCTTTCTCTAGACAAAGAGAAAGACAGAAAACTTTTAGACAATGATAACCCTACTCCTGCCAAACCCCACAGAAAAAGCTATATCCCCATCTCCACCATTGCCAGAAAAGTCCCTACTCTTGTACTCTCAGAAGGTTGTTATGAGATGCTCCAACAGTCTTGGTGTCACTATGGGTCAGTGATTACCATGTACTTTTGGAGAAGGTCAAATGGGGAGCCCAGACTTTAGGTTAGAAACTCCTCCCCTCCACACTGCCAATTGATATCACCTGGGTACCCTCTGCACCTGGCAATATTGAGGCACCTTTGTCCCTCCCCACTAGAGTGGTGTCAAGGGAGATATAGTAGGAAGTCAGGACTTTCACCCTTGCTCAGTAGTAATGAAGGTCCCCCTCCCTCCACCAAATTCTGTGGATTCCATGTAGACAGCCTAGACTACCACCCTCACCATGTAGTAACGAGGCATGTCTTCCTACCTGGGTGTCGTTGGAGGCTGACTGGAGAGCCTGGATTTCTAAACCCAACTGGAGTTAAAGAGACAGCATTCCATTCAGCCACCAGAGCTATGTCATCAGAGACGTGCTAAAACATGAGATTTAAATAAGATCTAGTCTCAAAAAATAGTACCCAAAATGTCCAGGATCAATAAAAAAAATCATGTATATCATACCAGGAGCCGAGACTATCTCAAACTGAATGAGAAAAGTTGGTCAACAGATCCCAACACTGAAATTACACAGATGACTAGGTAAAATTATCTGTATTTGCCATCATAAAAATGCTTCATGAGCAATTATGGACATGCTTAAAACAAATGAAAAAAGTAAGTTTCAGCAAAGAAATAGAAAACAAAAACAAAGTGGAAATCTTACAACTGAAATGTACACTGACTGAAGTGAAAAACTTAATAGTTGGTCTTAACAGCAGAATGCAGAGAACAGAGGAAAGAATTAGAGCTGCTGAAGATAGAACAAGAGTAATTGCCCAAAATGAACAGAGAGTAGACTGACAATAATGAATGAAGCCTCAAGGGTATGTGGGACTATAACAAAAGATGTGACGTCCCTACCATGGCAGTTCCAGAAGGGAAGAGGCAGAGTGGGGCTGAAAAAGTATCCAAAGAAATAATGGCTGAAAATCCCCCAATTTGGCAAAAGACATAAACCATTGCTATTTAACATAATCCTGGAATTTTAAGCCACTGCGATAAGGACAGAAAAAGAAATAAAGGGCACAAATATCAGAAAAAAAGAAAATACAACTGCTTCTCTTTGCAAATACATGATGGTCTAAATAAATACTAAGCCCACGGAATCTCCAAAGACCTCCCAGAACTACTAAGTAAATTCGGCAATTTCTTGAGATACAAGACCACACCCAAAAATCAATTTCATTTCTATATCCTCGCAATGTATATATGGAAAACAAAAATTTTTAATGTCATACCATTTACAATTGCTCAAGCTATAGAACAATTAACTTAGGCTGAAATTTGATGAAACATATAGAAGACTGATTTTGGGGCAGCCCGGGTGGCTCAGCGGTTTAGCGCCGCCTTCAGCACGGGGTGTGATCCTGGAGACCTGGGACCAAGTCCCATGTCAGGCTCCCTGCATGGAGCCTGCTTCTCCCTCTGCCTGTGTCTCTGATTCTCTCTCTCTGTGTCTCTCATGAATAAATAAATAAAATCTTAAAAAAAAAAAGAAGACTGATTTTGAAAACTATAAAGCACTCATGAAAGAAGTCAAAGAAAATCTCAATAAATGGGAGAAATATTCTGTGTTCATGGATTAGAGGAATCAATGTAGTAAAGACATAGAGTCTTCTCATCGATATAGAGGTTTAACACAATATCTATCAAAATCCCAGTAAGATTTTTTTTTGTATATATGGACAAGATTATTTTAAAATTGACATGGAAAAGTAAAAGAGCTATTTAACATATGTTGCAGCTTCTTAATCCATCATGTTTATGTCCAATCTCTCATCATATTTCCATTTGTTTATGTCTCTGTACTGTGTCCTGGGTGGTTACTCCCCATGGCAGTTAACCAAACCCTGTTGGAGTCATAGGTTCTGAATCAGTTTTTGCATTTATTTCTTATAACAGTTACCAACACCTGGAATTATCTTATTTATTTGTTTATAAGTTAATTTTCTGTCTCCCTCAAATAGAACATTAGTGGTCCCTGGGGGCAGCGACTCTTTGCTTTCTTCCATAGAGTGCCTGGAGCCATGTCTGGCAAACTGTAGGCCATTGAGAAAATATATTTTCATTGATAACATACTCCTGAGGAAACTAATTCAGTGAACAAAATGGACTGTAAAACATCCTTACATTTAACAGATATATTTGATAAGACATGGCATCCATAAAAGAAGTATAGTTTGTTATAAGATGGAACAATCAGGGAACCAGAAAGGACCTCTTGAAAATTAAATACATAGTTGGCAAAATTAAAAAAAAAAAAAATGATCTTGGAGGTTAATGCCAAGGAAATTTCCCCAAAATGGAGAGGAAAAAGACCCATCTTTTTACTCTTTGATAAAGAGAACAGATAAATACAGGAGAATCAGTCTAGAAGCTCCGACATCTAATAGATATGTTTTCCTTCAATATCATTTATGCAGCACTCCATAAGTTTTGCCTTCTTTCATTCTTATTTGTCCTAAATATTTTATGATTTTCACATTGAATTTTTCTTCAAGCAATGAGTCATTAGAAATGTGTCTTTTAATGGTAAACATTAAATGTTTATTCCCACCATCACCTATTTTTTCCCCCTGTACTGCCAGGAGCATGGGAATCAGGCTTATGCCCAAACTTGGCACAAATCCATGTTCTGGTCACTCACTAGTGACTATTTCTATTTCATTAGATGGCTTGGGAAGGATAAACAGGCAAGGATTTTCTGTCTTCATTCATGGGATAGATCATTATTTTCCTGGCTCCCTGTGATGCACAGGACATGAGGCTCAAATCCCAACCCATGTGATCATAAATCCACATCTTAAAAGCACTGGCACTCAGTGTTAGGAGAGGAAGAGGGACAGGAAGAAGATAGAGGTGATCCCCATAGAATTTTCCTTTGGTGTGTCTTCGATCTGTTCTTTTCATGTATTGACTTTTATGCATCTAGGGTACTCTTACCTTTTGAAACAAGTTTCTGTGAATGCATTTTGGGCTGTGGTTTCCTTTCTCAATCCAATTCCATCTGTCTTTTATATCATTCAGGTATGCCTCAGAATTTCTGATCCACCTGGAACTCTTTGTTCCCTGGTATTTCCATGGATTTATTCTTTCAAAAATATCATTTCTCTCATTTCTAAAGCTTTTGCAAAGAAAGGTGAGGCTAGCACAAGTTCTCAAGCTGTTATACTCTGAATATTTTTGCTATTACTGAAATCTTAAAAAACATATATCATCTTTTTCTTTAAAAGGCAAAAATACTAGTAAAATGTTATCCTGGAAAAATGTAATGTAAGTCACTATATGAGAACATACGTGGGGCTTGAACTCATAACCCTGAGATGAACACCCAAGCTGAGATCAAGGATCAGATGTTTAACCGACTGAGTTACCCAGGTGCCCCAAGAACATCCAATTTTTCAAAGAAAATTGATACAAAGAGACTTGTCCTTCCAGATATTAAAAGATATTTTAAAACCAAGTCAATGATAAGAATGTGGTAGGACAAAACAGATAGATCAATGAAGTAGACATCCAGATGCAGAATTTAATAATGTTGGTATTTTAAATCATTAGACAAAATATTGTGTAGACACAAACAGCTGACCATTTAATAATGTTTGGGTAGGAAAGAACTTTTCTAAGCAGACACTACATCCAAAAACCCAAAATGGAAAACTGGTAAGATTTTATGAATGAAAAATAACATTTTCAGTACAGTAACAAAAATCATAGACTTAAAATGTAATTAGTAAACTAGGTATGTTCCTGCAGAGGTGCTTGGGTGACCCAGTCAGCTAATTGCCCGACTCTTGATTTTGGACCACGTCATGATCTCAGGGTGGTGGGACTGAGGCCCACGTTGGGTTCCACACTCAGTTGAGAATCTGTTTGTTCTTCCTCTCCTTCTCCCTCTGCCCCTCCCCCAGCAATTGGTGCGTGTGTGCGTGCTCTCTCTCTCAAAAAAAAGAAATATTCTTGCAGTGTGGGTAATAAACAAAGGGTTAATTAGCATCATTAATATTTAAATATTTAGATAAGCACTTTATGAATAAAATGGGTAAATGCCATCAACAGTTCAAAAAAGAAGAAATACAAATAACTAATAACACAAAATGCTATCCTTTGTATGGAAAATAATATTTATATACTATTATAAAATGTTTGGATTGGCAAATACTGGCAAGAATAAAATATTCAAAGGTGATGTGGGGGTGTGTGGTGCCTATATACCTGCTGCTGAGAGTATAGATACAACCTATAGGGGAGGCAGTCTGATCTGATTGTGTCGGTATATTTCATCTGGATGTTTTATTTCTAGGAACTTATTCTAAGAAAATAATCAAAAGGACAAAGATGTATATCTTTATAGGTTTAGCATAGCATTATTTGTAGTAGGGAAAATGTGTAACAACCTATGGATCCACCAGTAGGGAAGTGGTTAAAGCACCGGTTGTCAAACATGGATGTGTATGGGGTTTTTCCCACCAAGGGATGTTTCATGATGTCAGGAGACATTTTTGATTGATACCCTGGAGGAGAAAGGAGTGCTACTGGCATTATATGGGCAGAGATCAGGGATGCTATCAAATATTCCACAATGCACAGGACAACAGACAACTATCCACCCCAAATATCAACAGTTTTGAGGGTGAGAAACCTTGACATAAATGATGGCACATTCATGGAATGAAAAACTTTTTGTCTATTAAATATGAGGCTGTTCAATGAAATTGTTCAACTATTCCATTTGTTGAAAGATAGCCAGAAAATATTGTGAAGAAAAAGCTACTCGTTATTAATCAGAGGCCACAAAACAGAGTTAGACTAAATGGTGGTTGGGACAGTTAAGCTATCTGGTTATATCCAAATATTTATTGTCTCCAAATTTGCTCTAGATAGTGTATCATCTTTTTATAAGTAATTGGTAACTACCAAAAACTTATAAGTAGTTGTCTTAGTAAGGAGACCTTCCTTAATAGCTTCTATTTCTAGATCACCTAGCTTTTGCTGGTATTGTGCTAGATGGTTTATTTCACTTTTCTTTTTAAAAATAGCCTTTCCTTAGTATCAAAGTAGTAAAGGTAAATTGTACAAAATCAGAAAATATGGATAAGCAAAGATTTAGTAATTAAGACATTCTCACCACCAGGGTGAAAATATTGCAGCATGCTGGTGCATACCCTTCCAGATCTTTCCTTGTGTACGTGTTGCATATATATGTAATAAAGGAAATCATGGTATTTTGTTAATGTCCTTTTTCGGGTTACAATCTACACTATTATAGTACATTTTTGTGTCATCAATATCCAGGTCATATTCAAACTTTTCCAAATGACCCAATCATGTCATTGACAATTGATTTATCCTAAAAGAGAGAGAGAGAGAGAGAGAGAGAGAGAGAGAGAGACAGGAAAAAAACCCAAATTCATCACCATTTGAAATAGCTATTTTGAAAATTGGTAATTAAAGGTGAAGATGTCAGCAGTTATAAGCTTTAGGAGCTGAATTTTGGGGGTAACTAGAAAGCTGTAGTGGATGAAAGAAAGCGTGACTTTACCTGGGTGCTCACTGAGTCTGAATTCAGATCTGAATCTCTTGGACACAGTAGGAGCTCAATGAATGAGAATTGACTACTAATGAATGCTGACCACTCTCTTCTGAGTAAGACCCATGGAAAAACAGACCTAGAAACCATGGTAAAGTCAGACTCTGAAGAACCAAACTGTCCATTTCCTACTTGGCCCACGACTGAGAAACAATTGATGTTTTAAGGATCAGGTTTGTGCCATCCTCTGACTGTAGCATTTGAGACATCTGTGAGTCAGAACTATCGGCTAGAAGCAACAGAAACTGCTTCCCCTTAACTTAATGCCTGAGTTGAGTTTCTCACAGCTGAACTGAGCAGCTCACAGAAGACACTGGAAGACAAAGAGCCAACAGGAATAGTCTGCCCATGAGACCCCAATTGCTGGACATTTGGTGCCTGCCCTAGTGGGCACCCCTACACAGCCCACATATGTTGCCATGTCTGGCATTCACTCAATTCTACCCATTTACATGGAAAAACCTTCAAAAGACCCACCCCTTTGTATTACTCTCTAGATTCAAAATCCTAGCCTTGAAGACCTGATTTGCCATGTTTAGGCCATGAGCCCATATTTAGCTGTCAGGAGACATGGAAAAAGAAATATTTCCCCAATTTCCATAGCAGGAAGTGGGGTTGCCTCCCACCCACCCTTCTTTGGATGGACTCTGGACAAGCAAAATGGCAGCCTTCTGCCTCCGTCCTTTAGAGACAAATCCTTCAGAAGTAGTTTATGTGTGATTACCTGTCCCTATTATGAAAATGAACCCATATTTTTTTTCTCCTCTATTTCTCGTCGATGTTCCATTGCTTTCATTGTATAGATGAAAAAGCTGAACCTCAAAGCTGAGCAAAGTGTCCCAGATCCCTCAGCAGTCACTGGCAGAGGCAAGATTTGAACCCAGATCTTCAGAGCTTTTCCCATTACACTGCAATATGGTAATGCCTGTGGTGAGGGAAACAAAAGTGGGGGGAGGGATTGCCAGAGATTCACTGCAGCAACCTCGTGCATAGCCTGGGAAGCAGTACCCTGAAGTGAGTCTCTGTACCATTGTGGATTTGTTTTCCTGTTCATAGTTCATAGCGCAGGGGAAGTCAGGAACCTTCGGCTTCCTGCACAGCAGGGAGGCTGGACGAGAGCTGACGAGGAAGGAGATACTCTGAAAATGAGAATGTTTAAAGCCACTTCTCAGTAGTCACCACCAGCACCAGACCCTTTGAAACTGCAGGAGTGTTATCATCTTGGAGCATTTTCCCTTTCTTTAGTATCCAGCTTTTTCTGAAGCACATTCTTTTACATTCTTAGAAAATGCAGACTTGCAAAGTGAATCCGGTAAGGAAAACACATGGTATTTTCAGATCCAATATAATTTATTAGGACGTCCCTGTAGCATGGACACAGCCCCAGACCAGGAATTTTGCCTGTATAAATTATTTGCAAAACAATTCTTCAGAAACAATGACACCACTAGCTCACGATGGGGAGTGTTATGCCCTCTCAAAGAGTAGAGAATAGCATTACTTTATGGTAGAATTGTTGTCAGTCCCAGACACCCCTAGAGGGAAACACAACCCTCCCCTCATTAATGAGACCCTGCTGAAGGCATCAGGCATCGGGGTGCCTGCGTCTGACTGTGAGGTCTGCTGGAGTTGATGTTGGTTGCCACACCCTGGCAGGCATGGGGTCCAGGAGCGTTTCAGGCCTGGAGTGCAGGTGATGTGGGGACTAGTCTTACCCTGGTTACTAAGGAGTTGGGAGATCTGACGTGAGTTCTTTACTTCCCTGGGATTCCACTTCCCCGTCTGTGAAATGGGGATATTTGAGCATTTCTCAAGGTGTAAAGTCCAGTAGAAGGGATCGAGCCTACACAGTCAGGTCAGCGAATTGCCCCAGCATGTGTGAGCCGAGAAACCATGCCACTTTGCAGTAGGATGGAGCAGAAGTTTCCTGGGGGAATGAGAGGGAAGTGTAAGGGAATGTTCATTAACTGCCCCATATGGACAGATGGAACTTGGTAAGCTTCCCGTGAAGCCACTGTGAGCAGCCCACTCCACACCCCGCTGTCAGGCCCCACTCCTGTGACACCCCCCAGGGGGCCAGGAGCCTCTGCGAGCCCATGAGCGTCAGGAAGCCCTGCTTCTCCAGGCACAGCGGTACCCTCCATGGGCTCCGATACAAGCTCTTCTGCATCTTCTCTGCTCTTCCCCCTGGGGCAGATACCAGAGCTTGGCACTTGGTGGCCAAGCCTTTGTTGGTTTAAAAATGTATTTCAAGAAGAAGATAAAAGGCAAATGATGGCAGAAAACACTCCTTCAGGAAATTTTTATGGTTTCTCTGGAATTATTTGAAGCAGAGACCTTTCTTGTAAAGGGCGTGAGGTCAGAGAGACACTGTTTGACCAAAGAGAAAGGGTGATTTGTTCTACAGACCAGATTTGTGTTCCACGTGGAGGCTGTGTGGGAGAACCAGCTCGTCCTCCCCAGGCTCAGTTTTCTCATCTGTAAAATGAAGAGGAGCCTAGCACAGTCCCCATGGGTGGCCGGTAGGGGACATGCAAGCTGGTATTCACATGTGCACACTTCACAAAAACAGTGAGTCTGTCTAAGAGAGAGAGAGAGAGAGAGAGAAAGAGAGAGAGAGAGAGAGTTATTTAAAACCAAAACTGACTTAAGCAACTTCTGCCTTTTAAGGGATGGAGTGAGGGCAAGGCAGCAATGCCTGTATTCCTGGGCACATAAATCTCTATACTGCTCCCTTCTACTTATGGAGGGGACCAGGGCTGTGGGTGGGGAATGGAATTTCAGAGCTTCTGCCAGGTCTTCTGAGCTGCCCAGGACCCACAGTAGATGTGCTCTGTTTAGCAGACACTGAATGTCTGTATGTAACACATCCCTGGGGCCAAATAGAGGCCAAAAGAGAACTATTCTACAAATAAAGAGTAGATAGAAGCCAGCAGGAGAGGATTTATACCCAGTGGCAGAGTTTCACCTGTAGAGCCAAGCACAGAGAGAAATTTCCAGTGGCAGGGTGACCCAAAGTCCTAGGAGAACAGGAATGCCTGATATTCATTTTTAGGTTGTCTATGTTCTGTAATGTAATCCTTCTCCCCGTGCAAACCTTCAGCAAAGTCGGTTCTGCACAAAGATGCTTTGTGTGAATAAATGCAGGAGAAATCAAAGAAAAGGCATCTTTTTCTTTTTTCTTTTTTTTTTTTTCATGTCAGAAATTGAGCAGGGAGGAGAAAAACCCACCGCAGGTAACATACAAGTAGGGACAAGACTTGCTGGAGGTAGCCCTGGTGATGACCCCAGGATTTGACAGAGTGCTTGTAGCAGAACACTGGGCTTCCTACAGTAAGAGATGGGATGGGATGAGCACTGTGTGTTATACTATATGTTGGCAAATTGTATTTAAATAAAATATTTTTAAAAAATAAAAATAAAACCTCCAAAAAATAGTATCAAGCTGTATGGAGAGCATAGTAGTCATCAGAGATGTTTGCAAATGCTCCATGTCTTTTTCCTTCCAGACACAGGATAAAATTGCATTTCTCTGCCTGTTTGAAGTTAAATTGGTCATGGACATGCCTTGGCCCATGAAAAGCATGTCCCTTGCTGGCAGGAGCTGCAAGAACCAGTGTGTGCCTTCTCCGTTCTTTTTCTTCTGCCTCAGTGACTGACAACAAGAGTAACTGCTCTATCACTCTGGGTCCTCAGTGAGGACATCACCAATAAACTTTGACCTTTCTTGGCTTGTTTTGAAAGCAGCTGAAATTTGAGGAAGGGGGCGTTGTTATTTCTGCATAACCTAGCCCATCCTGAAAATAAGGACATTCCTGCAATGCCCTGCTTGTTGTTAGGGGACACTGAAGTTCAGACAGGAGCAGTGACTGCCTTGGAGCATCAGAGACCTTGCAGGAAATCTGTAGCTAGGACCCAGCTTTCCTGCCTGCCCACAACAAGCAGCTACCCAGAGCCTGAATGTTGTACTTAATGGGAGTATGGATGGATGATGCCCAGCCTTCTACTTTCAGGTACTGATAAGAACAAGCTTCAAACAGCATGAGCTGCTACAGAGAATAGTCCTCAGACTTATATTGCTGCCTCCTGTTCTGGAGGGTGCTCTACTGATGCATACCCTCTCCCCTGGCTTCTCCACTCCTAGTGCACCTGGTCTGAGAATGCACATGGCTTCTTGACGATGGTCAAGGATTTGTCAACCCTCTTTAATATCATTCTGCCTTTGCCCTTGGACCTTGTTATGTTTCTGGTTGATCAGGGTAATGGCCTAAGTCCGTAATGGCCTAAGTCAGAGCCACCATAATTCTGGATAACGAAAATCACAAAATTTCAGAGGCATTCCCCAGTAAGTACTTATTGCTCATGCATCTGTTTTACGCTCTTCCTGGGAGAGTGGTCTAGCATGGGAATCTCATTCTCCTGGGATGGCAAAGGTACCAGAGACCCAAAAGAAGCAAGTAAGGCTGCTGGAGGACTACACTCTACTCATTCATCTTTCTACTGGCCAAGGAAGGTCCTTGGCCAAATACAAAGTCTAGAGGTGAGAAAATACACTCACTAAGTTACATGGCAAATGATATGGATACAGGAAGGGTTGAAAATTGGGGCAATTAATGCAATTTGCCACACTCCTCATGCTCTGACCCCTGAGAATTCCTAGGCCATGTGGACTTCTTCCATGAGAGCCTTTCCCAAGGCTCCACAGTGGGACTTGTCAGCTCCAGCCTCATGCCCGAGAGTTCCCTGCTGCTTAGGATCATTGGTTGGACTCCAGAGTCTCAGATGGTATAACCTGCTGCATTTAAACAGCCAAAGACAAGCTGGATGATTATGCTGCACGAAAAAGCCTTCATAAAAGATTTATTTGCTCCTGTAGAAACAGGCTTTAAATCACCTGAGACCTGTAATTACATTGGGCATGCCAAGTAAATGCATCTATTCCGACACCTGTGAGTCAAGTTTGTCTTTTGCTTCCTTTTGCTGGCAGAGTATACACTCCCTCATTTACTGACCACCTAATCAGGGTCACACACAATGCCAGGCCCTGGAGATACAAGGGGAATACAGACAACATTCTCCCCCTGAAGATCTATGAGGTATAGAGAGGGATAGAAATGTATGGTGTGGTTAGCAGGGAGAGCGCAAAAGAAGGAGCTTCTAGTGGTGTGGTGAGGGTGGGGGCATAAGCAGGGCTGGAGAATGAACCAAGCTTTGAAGAAATGGATGTGGTGGAGACGGAGTGAGCATTCAAAGGGAATTTCAAAAAAAAAAAAAAAAAATCAGAAAAACAAACAAACAAAAAAAACAAAGGGAATTTCACGGTGCCATTGATACTTCAGCCCTGTTATAATGAAAATGCCAGAGACTGAGTGGCTTAAACAACAAACATTTAATACTTCTCCAGTTCTAGAGGCTGGAAAGTCCATGATCCAGGTGCTAGGAGATCCAGTGTCAGAAGACAGCCCACTTCCTGGCCTGCTGATAGCTGGCTTTTTGTTATATTCTTACATGGGAGAGAGACAGAGACAGAGATACAGAGAGATAGAGAAAGACAGAGGGAGAAAGCACTTTCCTTTCTTTTCTGTAAGGGCATTATTCCTATCATGAGGGCTCCACCCTATCTGTAACGTTAACCCTAACCCTAACCCTTCCCAATATTGTGCTGGTCTCTTCATAGGCTTGAGGACCTGTCCTGGTATAAAGGCAGGAAAGTGGGAAAAAGGTGACATGACACTCTCTGACATACCCAAGTTTTGTCTACTGACACTAGGTCTAAACTTATGGTCCACTGGGGGTGTAGTCATTCCTTAAGGAGGAGATGAACAGTCTATCAGGGAGCACTTAATGCCACAGTCATGTGGCCACTCCCCTGCACCAACCACATTTTTTTCATCATCTTGAGACCAGGAGTAACATAGGTTGTTTTTTTGCTTATTTGTTTATGCTGTTTTGACCCAGTCTTGAAGCCCTGATGGGAGGCGGGTCAGTTCCCGTTTTGAGCAGCCAATTAAGCCCACACACCCAACCTCTCCCTTTATCAGGCTTTCGTACCTCAGGCCATATGTAGCAGCCCTAAGTGCCCTGGGCCAAGGTCCCAGACAAGTAGGGCCAGTACCTATGCCCTGGCACCCTGGAAATTATTCAAATTAGCCAATCCACAGCGAGCCCCAGTAACTGAGCTAACCACACACTGCTTGCCTGGCATAAGCTGCCCCCTCAGCTCAAATTGGCTATTACCTTGGCGTGGGTGAAGCTTCTGTGTGTGTGGTTCGGCCTCGCAGCACCTTCTTTCATTCAGGCAACAAAGACTTCTGCCTTTCATCTATCTGAGTGTCATTGTGTTGTGTCCTGACATCAAAAGAATCTGTAAATCTTATAAAACACAAGGGTGGGCAATTTAGCTCTTTCCCTAAAGGCTCTGAAATGCGTCAGCACTGTACATTAACTAAATCAACTCTAAGGCCTACATCCTATACTGACAGTCGCTCTCTCTGTGTTTCCATCTCAGGTGATGCCTCATAGTACAAAGGGCTCAGCTGAGGTCATGAAATGAGCGCAAATGATAGATTTTTAAAGCTTTGTTATTATAATGGTGGTGATAGAAAACTGTCCTAAACTTGGATAATAGGCTTCAATTCAAACTTCCATTACTCAAACACCTGCTTGTAAATAGAAATCTAAGATATTAAAAATAAATCTTGTTAAGAACTTCACAAAAAATTAAAATCCCAAGTCACCCTTGTCAATGTTAACTCTGTGGTCTCAAGTGCAGGGTCTCACTCACATACCTGGGTAGAGTCTCAGTCCCTCTGCTGCCATAGTTTGGGTGACTTGCACTGCAATTCCTTCAGGATATCCAAGATGATTCCTGCAACCCAAAGTCTAGTGCTCACATCCATCCTTAAGAGGACACAGAGGACCATCACAACATTGATGCACACTATGTGACTCAGAAATACTAGGGGGGAAAGCCCCAAATGCAGTTATCACCAGCAGAGCCCATTATTTACATTAATCCAAATGCACACGACCACTGATGAAACAGCATCCATTCAGCAGTGTCTAAGAGAGGGTAGGGGGAAAAAGAAAAAATCTTGGTTTCAGCTTCAGCATGATGTCAGCCTCTGGCCACGCATTGTCTGATGTTGTAAGAACAATACCGAACTGGGAGAAATTTTCTAACTTCTAGAGGCTGACTAGAGCTTGTTGTTTTCCAGATGTAAGTTGGTGCCCCTTCTGTGTCATCTTCGCACTCACTGTGACTGTGATGTTGATGGCTTCCTCTTGCAAGCACCTGAGACCTTCTGGCTGAGGGCTTTTTTTGGGTGTGAGAGTGTGCTTGGACCACTTGTGAGGCTGTCCAGAAATACTAGTGAGCTGAACCCCCAGAAGCAGTGCCCCTAATGAAATAACAAGCAGGAGGAGTTGGTGGGTATGCACCTGAATTTCCTCACTGCTCGAGTGGACATGACCAGTCCCTCAGGAAGTTCCCAACAGGACTGGTCTCAGTTGCCCATAACAGTACCCCTCTGTTGATTTTCCTCCCTTCCCCACTCCACTTTTTCATCACCTACTGGAATTTCCTGGGACCATCTTCCAAATAAACTACCTTCACCAAAATCCTTGTCTCAGGCTCTGCTTCTGTGACCCCCAACCTCAGACCCATGGGGAAAAGTCCATTGTACAGATTCTCTTCTTCATCATGGGGTAGCTTTCAGATGCTTTGATTTTTCAGCAAAAGTTTTAAATATATGGAATGGACATAGCCTGTCATCAGGGGTCATTTGAGATATTCCTCTTTTTAACATCTTGTAGGGTAGAGAATGTCTTTGTTTCTACATCCCAGGGGGGATTTTATAATCCTGACATCTAAAGATGAACTCAGGGAAGACTCTGTTTAGAGACAGAGCCTCTAACACCTCTTGTGAGCAGCCATATTACATTTCTCAAGCCCATGAAATTCATCTCAAGGGACAGATGCTTTGTTGTCCCTACGTTTGCTTCAGCTGGAGTACCTCCCTGTGAGATTCCAGATATGGAGCTACAGGAAGTACTCTGAATCCTGAGCTACCAGGGACTGGTAAGGATTGACGCTGTTGTCTGATTTTTCCCAGAGCCTAGAATATGCGCCTCCTGGGTGGCAGCTACAAATCTTTTTCCTGCCACTTAGCTCTCCACTGTACTGCAACATTCATGTGACTCTCCAGAATTTGTCTCCCTCTGCCTTTTATCAGACAATCTTGGATAAATTTTAGCATTTTGACCCTGCCTTAACTGAATCCCTGACTTTCTACTCCACATATAAGGTCAGCAGTGTTTGGTGGACATGAGTATCTTCTTCCTCATTTCTCCCCCTGCTCCTGTTTTTTCCAGATTCAAGTTTGCCTAATACTTGTGTTCCTTCTGTCTGGCCAAGTCCCCCACAGTGTGAGGGGAGACCAGAATCAGTAACGAATGCTATAGTTATGGGATATATATATATATATATATATATATATATATATATATATATATTTAATATGTCTGCTAAAGTCTAAGGCTTGTGAGACCTTGTTTTAGGATGAGCCCAAGCCTCAATTACTTACACGACAAATGCTTGACCCTGCACCCATTTCTCAATGTTTCAGGCCTGTGCACAATGTGTTAGGGATTTACAGTAATAGGAAGTCATACCCTTTACCCCATATATCCCTGAATTTGATACCAATTGGGAGATGACCACAGGATTCAATCAAATAGAAATCAAAATATCATCTTGATTATTGCAGCTACACTTAAGGATGAAAATTTGACCTACTAAACTTCCTAATTCTTCATTCCCTTGTTAGCAGAGCAATAGGCCTCCCAGTGCCCAAGGCAGAGTGGGCTCTTGTAAGTAAACCACGTGGAGGAGATGAGTCCCAGGGACCAATCTCCTGGGTGGGGGCCCCAAAGAGAACACTCAGGAGCTGCAGGCCTCACAAATACACTCTGTATGCTCACAAATCTATCAACCCCACAAGCTACTCCTCTGGGAATGGAAAGCAGAGGGAGAAGGAGAAGCAGTCCTAAGCACATTGCTCTCCTGGAAAGAAGAGTAGAAATTGCCTCTCTCTGTGGGAACTTGAAGAGTGGAGGAAAAAATGACTCCATCTACCCACAATCCCTTATGGGAAACCAGGTCTCTCTCGTAGTGCCCCCATACTGTTAGTGGCAATGTAGATGGGCAGAACCATCAGGCAAGGAGTCTTGTTGTTATGACTCAGGCTTGGTACACTCTGACCCAGCAATATCACTCTTGGGGACCTATTACAAGTGCATTGTCCCATGGTCCTATGGGGACAGGCACAGAGTGGTCCATCAGAGCAGCTGGAGGCAACCTCAAGTCCAGCACTAGGAGAACAGGGGGTGGATGCAGGGCACTGGACACTCATTGCAGAATACTACATGGCTCCCAGAGCAATGAGCTGATGCTGTAAGAATCATGAGAAAGAACAAATCTTTAAAAAAATGTAATGAGTGATAGAAGAAAGAAACAGAATGAGGCCAATTGCATAATGCCATTTATGTAAATGAAAAGCACAAATACAAGTAGAGGAACATTTCATATTTTACAGATGCATACATACATATTCAAGCATGAATCAAACACATTAGCATGGGAGCCTGTGGGTGTCAGAGACTAAAGGGAAATGACAGAGATGGGCCTGGCACAAACTGATGATGAAAGTGGGTCATAAACCAAGGGGTGTGGTCAGTTCAACGCTCAGCTCCTGAGGATGAAAAATGCCCCTTCCTCAGCCTGCGGTCTCCTTTCTGACTGCCCCCCCTCCCCGCCCGCTTCCCTTTGTCTGTACTCTGTGTCTCTCCTTTATCCCCTGGTCCCTCATGTGCCTCTTTTGGCTGCTTCCCAGGCCTGTTGTCCCTCAAATCTGTTCTTCTGAAAGTCACCACTAAATTCCACATGTCTAGATTCATAGGGTATTTTTTTAATTAATATTTTTCTTCACCCAAAAAATTAGTTAGATTAATTTACACTTTGAAGTGTACCATTCTATTTGGACACCTGCATGGAGTTCTGTAACCATCACCACAACAATCAAGATATAAAATGCTGGGGCACCTGGATGGCTCAGTCAGTTAGGCATCTGCCTTCTGCTCTGGTCATTGTCTCAGGGTCCTAGGATCCAGCCTCACTCACATCAGGCTCCCTACTCAGCAGAGAGCCTGCTTCTCCCTCTCCCCTCTGTTCAGCTGTGCTCAGGCTCTCTCTTTCTCTCTCTCTCTCAAATAAATAAATAAAATCTTCTAAAAAATGATATAAAGTGCTTCTACCACCACCCCAAAATTCCCTCATGGTACCCCTTTGTAATCATTCTTTCTCTCAGCCCCTGGCAACAACTGAACTGCTTTCTATACCTGTGGTTTATATTTTTGAGAATGTCACATAAATGGACTCATACAGCACACAGTCTTTGGATCCAAGGTGTTGTGTGTATCAACAGCCTATTCCTTTTTAGGACTGAGTAATGTTCCATGTATGGATGTAATGTTCCATGTATGGTTTGCTTGTTCATTCTCCCATCGAAGGACATTTGGGTTGTTTCTAGGTTTGGGTGACTACAAATAAAGCCACTGGAAAGATTTGTATACAGGTGTCTCCGTGAACATTGGTTTTCATTTCTCTGGGTAGAATGGGGTTGTTGGGTCATATGGTGGGTGTATGTTTATAATGCAAGAAACTAAAATGGGTTTCTTGAGGCCTCACTTTACTAGACATCTCACATCGTGCACCACTTTGACTTCCCCTTTCTGCGAGGCCATCTCTTCCAGTTTCCATATTGATTCCTCTTCTTCCTGTCACCCCACCGCTTAGCTAGAGTGAGAGGTTTCCCAGGCTCAGTCTGGCTCATGAGTCCAGATGGGAACCTGCTATCCTCACAGAGCTTTCTCCTAGGTCTTGCAAACGCTGCTGTCCATGGAGCCCTGCCCCACCTAATCTGGTTCTCTCAGATTTTCCCCACCAAGGTAAAGACCACTGCATCTACACAGGTGCTCAAGCAGAAGCCTGGAGCTATTCTTTATATTCTTTTTTCCTATGGCTTTTTAACAAATTTCATCTTAACCCCATTTATCATCTCTCAGTTTCCAAGGATCATAAACTAGGTACAGTGAAGCTCATCTGATTCTTCTGCTCCAGGTCTCCCAAGGCTGAAATTAAGGTGTCACCGGGGCTGTCTTCCCTTCTGGAGGCTCTAGGGGACCATATACTTCCAAGCCCACTTAGGTTGTTGCATGAATCCAGTTGCTTGTGGTTATTAGAACAAGGTTCCTATTTCTTCTCTGGTATCAGCCAGGCACCATCCTCAGGTTCTGAAGGCCTCTCTTCATTCCTTGCATGTGGCCCCTTACATGTAAGAACCAGCAATGGCATGTGGAATGGAACCCATCTCCAGCCTAGACCCTTTCTGTCTTCCCCTGGTGCTGCATCTCACTGACTCCAGCACGAGAAAGTTCTCTGCCTATAAGGGTACATGTGATTGTACTGGGCCTACCCAGATAATCCAGGACAATTTCCTTATTTTAAGATCAACTCACCAGTAATGCTGTTATGGGTTGAACTGTCTCCCCCAAAAGATGCATTGAAGCCGTAACCCCTGGTACCTCTGAATATGACCTTATTTGGAATTAGGTCTTGGCAGACATACTCAAGATGAGGTCAGATAAGAAGTAAGGTGGACCCTTAATCCAATATGACTGATGTCCTAATAAAAAGAGACACAGAGGCAATGAAATCCAGATTAGAGAATGCCACATGAACACAGAGGAAAGATGGGCAGGTAATGACAGAGGCAGAGACTGAAGTGATGGAATTGCAAGCCAAGGAATGCCAAGAATTGCTGGTAACAACCGGAAGCTAAGAGAGAGAAAGCATAGCCCTGCCAACATCTTAATTTAGGTCTTTTCTATTGTCTCAAGTGACCCAGTTTGTGGTACTTTGTCACACAGCCCTAGGAAGTTAATACAATTACAGTTACATCCGCAAAATCCCTTTGGCCATATAGAGTAACATAGTCATGGGCGTGGGATCTCAGTATTATTTACAGCCCCAGGGATTAGGGTTTGGAATCTTCTTGGGCTCATCATTCCACCTACCATCCCTCTGCTCCCAACCATGAAGTAATTCGTCCTAAAGAACTGTTTCTCAAAACTCTCTTAAAGTTTATCTTTCCTTTCTTTGAAATTTTTTTTTGTATTTTACAGATTTCTTCCAATATATTGGCCATATGTTACATTTATAATCAGAAAACACAGTAAAAGTTATTAAAAAGAGAGGAAGAGAGTAGCACTTAATTGTGCTTCTCTCAATGATGTAATGAGAAGATGCTAAAAAACATCGGAAATCAGAACAAAGCCTAGGCAGCTAGCCAGAACATTCTGAGTTGGAAATAGCTCCTCCTAGGCTCCTCTGTTCTCAGAGTTCCCCAGGGTGTGTTGTTCCCTGCCTACAGGAGGGTGTCTGACAAGTACAAGGGAGACCAGAGTCAAGAGGAAGGAAAAGTCCCTTGGGGACAGGGCTCACCCGGAGGACACACAGCAGAGTGAGACCAGACCTAGGTGGGAAATTCAGCCCAACATTCTGATGCATGGATGGGGTGAGCAGCTGGGACAAAGCTGTGAGGTGCAATTGAATGTGGTGGTGGTTTGCCTTCCTGGGAAGGAGATTGTAGTCCTAGAGCAAGTGGGCAACCTGATTGCTGCTTGGATTTCATAAACCAAACGTTTCTGTGCTGTATTCCTGGGATCCCAGGATGGGGATGTCCCTCGGGGCAAGGAAGAGCAAAGGGAGAAGCTGGTGGGGTGTTCCAACCCCCTTAACTTCAATCAAAACAGGTCCACTATTATCTGTAAGAGTTCATTAGAAGCAAAGCGTTCCAATACTCTATCAAAATCATTGATGATGATGGGAGAGGGGAGCTTCTGCAGACTTTTGATGAGGGGAATGCTCTGTTCAACACAAAGCTGCCATGTTCACATGCCCAGTGGGCCAGGTTGCAAGGCCAAGAGCAGTGAAGAGAGACTGGAGGACAGAAGACTATGGCAATAGGTGAATAATGGAATGTCTATACTACTGCTACCACTTTTAATATTTGAATACATTATTATTTCAATGATTTTAATATTAAATAATATTTTAAATAATCCTTGATTTTATTAACTTTTATTATTCATTTTAATAATTTTGAAATGATTTGATTTATCATAAATTTAATAATTTAATAACAATAATTATTATAAAATTCAGTCAGGTCCTGTTGGAAGTACTTTACCTGTATAAACTCAGGCATCCCCACAACCCCATGAGATGAGTACCATTATTATGTCTATTTTACAGCTTAGAGAATGAGGCACAGAGATCTTAAACAGCTCACTCAAAGTCATACAGCAAAAGGGAGGAGAAGAGAGAAGTCAGTATGTGAGTCTGGGCAGGCCAGCTTAGAGCCTGGGCTCTCCATCCTTGCCCTGTGGGGGGGTTGAGGAACAAAGGTTTATCTAGTTGAAGAGACTGACATGACCTTCTTCGCAATGCCCACTGTCACCTCGTCTCATTTTATCCATATTGAGTGGATTCAGGTTATTAGTCAGACTAACAAGTTCCCAGGACGTGAGGGCAGATGGGATGTGTCAGATGGTGTGGGGGAGGGGGTCAAAGTCACAATGAAGTGTAGAGTCTGAAATCCTGGGTGGCACCAGCATCCATGGAGTCAGGTGAAGCAGGAGGAAGTGATGCTGAGTGCAGTGGGGGAAATGCTGTACCCAGGCGGGATGGTGAATGTCCCCAAGGGACACAGGTGAAATCAATGATTTGTAGCATCGACCATTATTTTGGAGCAGTGCTTTTTATTTAAGATTTTATTTATTTATTCATGAGAAACACAAAGAGAAAGAGGTAGAGACACAGGCAGAGGGAGAAGCAGGCTCCATGCAGAGAGCCTGACGTGGGACTCGATCTGAGTCTCCAGGATCACACCCTGGGCGGAAGGCGGCGCTAAACCACTAAGCCACCCGGGCTGCCCGAGTGCTTCTGGATCTTGAGCGTGCATCAGAATCCCCTGGAACATATATTAAATCCTACATCCTTTGGCTTCTTCCTTATAATTTCTGATTCAGTGGGTCTGGGGTGAGACCTGAAAATCTGCCTTTTTAACATGCTCACAGGTGATGCTGATGCCACTGGTCCACAAACCACACTATTAGTTACACAGTTCTGAGAAATATACATAAAAATTCATTTCCTGTCACTTCTATATGATATCGTGTAGTCATCAAAACTTCTGCATAGCTATTGTATACCTGTCTTGACATCTATTGTTCTTACGGTCTGCTATGCTTCTAAATTTTTCTGTTTTCTTTACTCCCTTAAAAATTTCCCTTCCTATGACAACCCAATCATTTGATTACCTCTCTTCTGTACTCTCCTGGCACTTTCTAACTTCCTTTGCTGAGCACAGAGCCTGGTGTAAATGCTCAATAAATATCTGATAAATTAAATAAATGAATGAAACAATCTTTCCTTCCCCAGAACTATTGTAATCTGTATCTCTTTCATGGTACATTTTTAATAGCACACTATAATCTCCACAGATTTATTTTTTGAGAGATAGAGAGAGCACTTGTACATGAGAATGGGGGAAAGGACAGAGAGAGAGAATCCCAAGCGGATTCACCACTGAGCACGAAGCTCAATGTCGGCTTGATCTCATGACCCATGAGATCATGACTTGAGCTTAAATCAAGAGTTAGGTGTTCAACTGACTGAGCCACCCAGGTGCCCCAGCACACTATAATCTCTAGAATGGGAATGGAAAATGTGCTCCATCTTAGATTCTAGCTCCTATCAGTTACTGTACAGAAGGATTTTGAGGACTTATCTGGATTCAGAAGAAAAGAACAAGTGATTGATTAATGTCTGTCACAGGCAAGGATGGGAGTGGGGTAACAGTGCCATATATATGTCATTCCTACTCTAGAGTGAATTGATTCTCCTCCCTGCTTGTCCAAGGATGAGGAGTTGGGATAAAGGTCTAAGGCCTAAGACACAATTGGGCTTAGTACATTTTGCAGGGGTTTTGAGATGGGAATGCAGTGGTCTGGGATAATCAGGGAGGGCTCTCTGGAGGGGGTGCCCTCCGCAAAGGGAGTTCTCAGGCTATGGGCTGGTACTGCTCAGACACACAAAGCTATTGTCTCCAGATGGAAGTCAGGTTGGCTGAGGGAATATATAGGATGTACGGTTCCAATGCAAGTGCCCAGTGTATAACCCAAGCTTCTTTCTTATTTGGGTTTTTTGGGTAGAGAGCCTAGACTGAGTACCTGGCCCTAGGAAGAGTTAAGACATCTTGCCACGCTTTTGGACCAAGGGCAGTTTCCAAATAAAGGCCTGAAAATCCTGACTGGTTATCAATGGAATTAGAGACTTTGGGTTTAATTTGTTCTCCTTTAGAGCTACTACATATAAAGAATGTTCTGGCACCAGAGGGATGGCCCAGGGACCAGAGCAGGGCCAGGAGAGCAGAATTACCAGCAAGACCGCTGGGATGGACATGTGTAGACTCAGAGAAGTTCAACTTGCTCTGTGGTATTTCTGCACTTTCTTCAAAATCCAATGGCTGGGATACTCAAGACCCTGGACAACTTTAAGAAAGGGACCTTCCTTGTAGCTGCTAGACCACAGGATAAGGATAAGACCACTTATCTTATACACCTATAAGATTATAGGCTCAGCTTTGGTGTCACTCTAACTTAGATTTCCCTCAATGGATGCCCTCACATCCCTCTAAACACACTACCCCATGGGGCCTTTGGCAGGGGCTTCTCTCATCCTTCACATTCCAGTTTCTGTTCTAGTCTAGCTTAGTTCTAGCCAGGATATAAGGCATACGTCTAAACACCTGGGACATCTTTGATATACTTTTGTTGTATGAGTTCAAATAAATGTTTGATATTAAGGGATGTGGGTCTCTAAGACCATATCACCAAAATCCATACCATTTAAGGGTAATTGTGGGCCATTTAAGGAGAGAAATATTGTGATCTGTTCCTAAAGGAAGTATTAATAAAGAGTATTATATGGATAGGCAAGTGTGTAGCCTATGGAATTTATCAAAGGGGATAGCTATTTGTCCTTATGTGTATCTGGAAAGAGAACGATAAAAATGATAATGTTCTGTTAGATCAGCTTTATGGTCAAATAAGTTTGGGAAATTCTTCATGCCATGTTTCTTTTTGGGAGCCACAGGTAGAATTACCAATCAAAGGCTTTGAGATGTCCTATACGAAGGGACAGGTCTTCATTTGAAAATTTGGCTTGCTTTGTTTTTGTCTTAATTATTTAAGTAGACAAGACATCCCTGAAGCCAATAATTATGGTTTTGAAACAAAGCACATCAGCACCGAGCCCATATTCAAGATTCTGAGAAGTTAGCCCCTGCTGTCCACAGCTTCCTTGCAGTATCCAAGACACTCTCCTCTCCCAAATTTAGGTGGGTGATGATGTCTGAAGACATAACTCCTTGTTCTAATCTGTGCTGGCCTCCTCCAGTGGACATCAGAATGAGCAGTCAGGCTCTGCTTTAAGGCCTGGGAAGCTTGAAAGAAAAGCTATTTCAAGAAAGAGGCCAGTCAGGATGCCTGAAGAAGATGGGTTACCATGGTGACAAGATAAGACTGTCACTTTGAAAACTAATGGCATTTTTTTCCCTATAGGAAAACCATTCAGTGGGTAGAGAAGGTGGCTCTGACTGAGGCTTTTGCCAGCTATAGTCCTTTATCTCTGTGGGTGTTGGCCCACCTGTAGAATGACGCCTGTAGTGTTTTTTGAACAAAGTGTTATGAGGATTCAAATAAACAGGCTGGAGTTGAAAGACCTGGAACCACTGTGGTCCACCTGTAACTTGTGACCTCAGGCAAATCTCATGATTTCCTTTAGGTCTCAGTTTCACCATTAATTAAATAATAAAGTAATTAAACTAAGTTAAAGAAAAATCTAGAGCCTTTAAAATTTTGTTTTAATTGAAATATCATTGACCTACAATGTTATGTGGCTTTCAGGTATAAAACATAGTGATTTGATGAATCTATATGCTATGCTGTGCTTACCACAAGTGTAGCTACCATCAGCCACCACACAAGGCTATTCCAGTACAATTGACTACATTCCCTGTGCTTGACCTTTTATCTTCATGACTTATTCACTCCATAACTGAAAGCCTATATCGCTAATTCCCCTTCACCCTTTTGCCCATTCCTCTACCCTATCCCCTCTGGCAGCCATCAGTTTGTTCTCTGTACTTATGGGTCTGTTTCTGCTTTTTTGTTTGTTTATTTGTTTTGTTTTTTAGATTCTACATATGAGTGAAATCATAGGATATTTGAAGCAAGAGTTTTGACATACTCACAAAAATGCTGCATCATTTGGTTATAATCTCAGTAGGGTGCGGTTTTTTCCTACTCCCAGAAATTCACAAGCTGATTCTGAAATATACATGGAGATGCAAAGAACCCTGAATATTGAAACAATCTTGAGTAGGAAGAACAAAATGGAGAACTTACATTGCATGATTTTAAGACTAACTATGGGGATCCCTGGGTGGCGCAGCGGTTTGGCGCCTGCCTTTGGCCCAGGGCACGATCCTGGAGGTCCGGGATCGAATCCCACGTCGGGCTCCCGGTGCATGGAGCCTGCTTCTCCTTCTGCCTGTGTCTCTGCTTCTCTCTCTCTCTCTGTGTGTGTGTGTGTGACTATCATAAATTAAAAAAAAAAAAGACTAACTATGAAGCTACAGTAATCAACCAGCATAAGAATCAACAGAGAGATCTATGAAACAGAAGAAAGGGCTCAGAAGTAGCCCCTCAGGAGTGGCTCAGTGGTTTAGTGCCACCTTCGGTCCAGGGTGTGATCCTGGAGTCCTGGGATTGAGTCCCACATAGGGCTCCCTGAATGGAGCCTGCTTTTCCCTCTGCCTGTGTCTCTGCCTCTCTCTCTTTCTGTGTGTCTCTCATGAGTAAATAAATAAAATCTTAAAAAAAAAATAGACCCTCACTTATATAGTCATTTAATTTTCTTTTCTTTGTCGTCTTCTTTTTTTTTTTTTTTTAGAGAGAGTGTGTGCAGGCAAGCACAAGCGGGGGAGAGGCAGGGGAGAAGAAGAGAGAATCTCAAGCTCCAACATAGGGCTTGACTTCAGGACCCTGAGATAATCACCTGAGCCAAAATCAAGAGTCAGATATTTAACTGAACCACCCAGGTGCCCCGGTGGTTATTTAATTTTCTTTTTTTTTTTTTTTTTTTTTTTTTTTTTGGTTATTTAATTTTCAACAAAGCCATGAAAACAATCCAACGGAAAATGGAAGATCTTCAAAAAATAGTCCTGGAACAATGAGATATGTGTATGGAAAAAACAAAACAAAACAAAACATTAACTCCTGCCTCCATCATATATAACAATTAATACAAGATGAATCATAGATGAAAAATGTAAAAGCTAAAACTAAGAAGCTTCTTAAAGAAAATGACCCATCAATGTGTAAAACTGTTCTAACCATGGTCACTGAAGACCTCTCTGAGCCTTGTCTTTTTTCCTGTCTTCCTGAGCCTGCGTCTTCCTGTCCTTGACTTGCTCTAGAGGTTCCTGAGGGTATCTGTGGTGGTTTGTGAAATTGGGCAGATTTTTCTTAAGATGGGAGTTTAATGGTCCCCTCTTTAAACCACATCGAAATATCCCAGTGTGGAAGTGGCCTTACCCAAATGTTTGTTATTCATAAAATGAAGGGGCAGGTCCACAATATGATCTTGTGGGCTCTTTCTGGCTTTAAATGTTCTGTGTCTATAAATTGGTGGAGGAAGTGATGACTCCTGGGCAAATGCTCAGGCAAGAGAAGCAAACGACCAAATTCTAGTCTGAAACTGTGTGGATTTTGAGAGACTGCAGGTCTATTCAGATGATGTGGCTATAGGGGGTGGGGCAGTGACACAGGAGGAAGGGTACCAAGGGAGAAGGTGCAGCTCAGCCGCTGAGCAGCCTTGGGGTCTAGCTGGAGTGACCCAGTGCACACTCCGAAAACAGCAAGGAAAATACCCCCTACTGAGAAAGCCTGGGATTATGTGAAGAGCACCACATAGCAGTTCACAGACCCACGTCCTGACATGGTCACTGTGTGACTTCAGGCCTCAGCATCCTCATCTATAAAATGAACTTCCTCATCTGTAAAATGAGAGGCTTTAATTGAATAGTAGGGGTTTTACCTTCCTTCTTAAAACCTAACATTTTTTCTGTTAATTACTTTCTATGAACATTCCCTTTTACATCCCCACCTCAGGCCTTTCTCCATACAGATATCCTTTCTCCTGTACTGGGTGTGTATCTTTTGTGTAAATGTGTTCTTGTAGGATACGTACCACTCCTACGTACCAAGATGTTGATGAAACCAGGTGCAAAGTTATTCACAAAGACAATGCTCAGAAATGGAGTAGAATGAGTGTCACTTTGAGTAGCACTCTGGGATGCAATGTGAAAGGTAAATTTCTCCCACCTGTGTATGCATGAGCTGACGTTCCCTTTTTCTGTTGGGATGAAACCAATAGTGCATACCCAGAGCTTAAATCTGCTCCTTGAAAAGCACATCACATCTATATACGAGGGAGAGAGTTTTATCCAAGAGGTCTATAAAATTTTCATAGACAATAAATCTCTCCCATAAACAAGCTGAAGATGAGTTAAATTAACAGGAATTCAAATATATGGATTATATTTCCCTTCAAAGCCTCATGGACTTTCTAAAACAAACAAGCCAGGGGCTGGGGCAAAATGCAAGCATGGTTTTTCCAAGCTCATTTGCAAAACAGAAAAAGAAAATTTCTGTACAGTTAGGGGCATTTGACATGCTTTTGAGTTCAGTTAATTTCACGTTCTTCTCAGACCACAATCACCTTCTCTACTGGATCCCCTGCATCTGATTATGGGAAGAACTGCAGCTCTTGAGAGAATAAAATCCATTGTGTTGGAAAAGAAATGAGAGGAAATGATGTTGAGTCACCACTTACTCCGAGGGAGGACTCACAGATGGTCCTGGCTGTAGGCAGTGATGTTGGTCATCAGTGTAGGGGGTGTATTCTTAGGGGACCAGGCCATCTCTCAAGTGTAGTCCAGCTCTGTTTGAAAATTGGAGGATGTTTCTATCTTCAGTCCTCATATTCTATGTGTCTCCCAATCCAGTGAGAAATTTCCCTCAGAATCAGAAGTCCCAATGACCTTAGGGAGAATGGTAGGTAGGTGTTTACCTCTTGCCACTCTTTGCATTTCCTGCCCAGTTCTTTCAGGTGACTTTCCAGTTGGCAATGAGAAGGCTAAAATCCTACCCATACCTGGCATGGGAGCTGGGTGATAGGGTCTGGATGCCTCCATGTAGCACCACTGGTGACATAGGTCAGAGGCTACAGGGAATCAATGGAAGTGCTCAGAGATATTGCCTTTACTTGTTAAAGCCAAAAGAAGGTGGTTCCATTTCCCCGGGACCTGATTTTGCTGACACACAACCTTCCTAAAGCCTCCAGAACTCAGACATTGACTACAAAAAGCCAAATCATTTTAAAACACTAAAGGTTATGTAACCATCTGGAAATTTTAAAAAATTAAATCAGTGATATAACATGCAGCCTATACACAATTAATATGTCAGGCTGTCATAGATGCTATTGTTGCTCTAATTAAATCACCTCAAAGGATTGTGTTACAGGTTTGTGCACCATCCCTCAGCTCTTGTATGCTTCATTCCTAATGGACCAAACTCAAATTCTTCAACCCCTAGAGACACTCTGTCCAGACTTGGTGAGAGCCTAAAGTGCCTGTGGCCAAAGACTGCTATGATCAGAGTCTGAAAGCCCTCTGTCTGGAGGTAGGACAAACTCATGTATGATTTGCAATCCAGATCAGGCCAAGGTACAGATCACATATTTGGCTTCTTCCCTTTCCCTTTTCTGCTTCCCCCATTGTCTTACTGGTTTTCCCAGGGACTGCTTCCTTAATGAGATGCTTGCTCACATATTCCCATTTTAGGAAAACACTTCTGGAGAACCCAATTCTATGCCAGAATCCATGCTAGACACAATGGGAAGAAAAGAAAACACCTTCCTTCAATGCAACTATCCTTAGAGGGACGACCCACATACAAAGCATTATTATGAAAAATATTTCTTAGACTGGAACAAGAAGTAAAAATATCATGACCCAGACATACCCCATGTGTATTATTGAATGCCGTGATGGTGCATGCACAGAGCAACATTAATGTAATGGGAAGGAAGAACGAGTAAGGAGAGGGGAGGTAAGGAAAATCATTTCCTGAAGAGGTGGCTTTGGAGACATGGGTAGGACTTGCAGTGTTTGGTGTAATGTTGGTAATAACATTGAACATGGACTGCATTCACCTCTTTTTTGATCTAGAACTCTGCTCAAAAGCAGGTTCAGGAGCAGAGGGAGAGAAACTTGCTCAAGGACCTGCCTGCCCTTTTCACTGCTGCCTTAGTCAGGATGGGAGCTGCCTGCCAGAGTTCTGCTTTTCGTGAATTACTTGCATCCAGATCAGAGGCCACTCACTTTGATTATCAGCTTTCCTCCCCAGCATCTTGTGATTTAAAAAGATGAATGGATAAAGAAGATGTGGTCTATGTATACAATGGAATATTACTCAACCATTAGAAACAACAAATACCCACCATTTGCTTCAACGTGGATGGAACTGGAAGGTATTATGCTGAGTGAAGTAAGTCAATCGGAGAAGAACAAACATTATATGGTCTCATTCATTCAGGGAATATAAAAAGTAGTGAAAAGGATTAAAGGGGAAAGGAGAGAAAATGAGTGGGAAATATCAGAGTGGGTAACAGAACATGAGAGACTCCTAACTCTGGGAAACGAGCAAGGTATAGTGGAAGGGGAGGTGGGCGGGGGGGATGGGGTGACTGGGTGATGGGCACTGAGGGGGCACTTGATGGGATGAGCACTGGGTGTTATGCTATATGTTGGCAAATTGAACTCCAATTAAAAAACAAAACAAAACAAAACAAAACAAACAAACAAACAAACAAAAAAAACCAAAAACACCCAGAAGGAAATGTGCTCCTAAAATGAAAAAAAATTTTTTTTAATTTAAAATAAAAATCTCTTTGGGAGATAAGGACATGGCATGAGATGTGTTGCACAGGGAAGTGTGAAAAAATGCCTCTGGGTTTTAGTTTTTGAAGAAATAACCCACCCTGCTTTCAATTCCCTGAATCCTGATTGACTACCTTGTTCATTCATTCAGTAATTGTTATTGAGCACCTACTATATGCCAGTCGGTGAACTAACTTCCAAAAGCTCACCATAATAAAGGAACAGCCCACAGAAAATTCTAATTTGGTGCAATGAGGGCAGCGATAGAGATATGCACAGGGCTCATGGGGGTGCAGAGCCCTGAAACTCTAACTCAACAGTCAAGGCCAACTATTCAAGGACATTCTTTGTGTGGCCACACCCTTTCTTCCTGAATACTTGACTGCTTCTAGTCTATATTGTAGCTTTCAAACAAGCATTTACTATATGCAAAATCTCTTCTCTTATAGTCTAGGTTTTCAGGGTAAAGAGAATGAAATGTTACTTAAACCATCTCCCTCATACATAGATGTTATATGCTTTTTGAGAAGATTTATACTTGGTGTATGCACTGTTGGTTAGATCCCAACAGAAAATGTCAGCTAGCACACACCCAGGTGAGAGAAATTCACCTTTCACATTACATCTCAAAGTGATACTCAAAGTGACACTTGGTAAAACTTCATTCTACTCCCTCTCTGAGTATCATCTTTGTGAATAATCTTGCATCCAATTTTATTAGCTTCTTGGTAATTGTATGACCTTTTTTCCCCCCCTTTGTAACAGGGATGTAATTTTTAATATTGTCTCTATCAGTGTGAACTTTTCTCTACATTTGGAAAGAAACCATATTAATTTCATCTTGAAAATAATTATTTTGCACTCTTTCTGGTTGGGGATATGGGACTCATTTAGTTTACCAGGAAGGTAATCATGCTGTATTTGAAAAATCCCATAGATTTAAGTGCTTTCATGCTACTGCTTAATAGAAGGGATTTGAGGAAGCCAAGTGGATAGACTGAGGTTAGAGACTAAATATACAGAGTTGGGAATATTAAGGGCTGAAGGATGACTCTCAAGTCTCTAATTTGTTGACTGGGTGTGTGGTGGGGTCACCAATTGAGCCAGACAATCTAGAAAAAAGAGCAATTTGGAAGTCTGGAAGACAGAGAGCCATTTAAATCTGTTGAATTCAAGGTGCCCTTGAGGCATCAAGTGGAAATGTTCAGTGACTGTGAGTCTATTGTGAGTTGATGAAGGTCAGGACTGGAGGGTAAGATTGAGAAGTTATTGGCATATGGATGGCAGTTTAAACTGAAAAAGGGTAAGGTCATTGCAGGAAATCAAGAGCAGTGGGTATGAGGGATGCCTGGGTGGCTCAGTGGATGAGTGTCTGCCTTCGGCTCAGGTCGTGATCCCAAGGTCCTGGGATCGAGTCCCACATCAGGCTCCCTGCAGGGAGCCTGCTTCTCCCTCTATGTCTCTGCCTCTCTCTGTGTCTCTCATGAATAAATAAATAAAATGTTAAAAAAACACACACAAAAAAACAGTGGATATGGGCTGATCTTCAAAGGGCAGGCAGAGCAAACGGGGCTGCCCAAATGGAGAAGGTAGGCCCAGAAAGACACTAGATGAGGGCAATGATATAGAAGGTAAAGGAATAGAACATTTCAAGGAGGAGGGAGTGCTGAAGATGCAAAGAACTCCAGCAGGATTAGGACTGAGCACAATATAGAGGTAATGTGTGACATATGGGAAGATAGTTGGAATGGGTTTGATTCTGATCTCATGGGTAAAGCAGTAATGAGTCTCCTGGGAAACAGAGATGAATAGGAAAGGAGAGGATTACATCGAATAGAGGGCAACCTGAAATAAACATTATTGTTTAGAGTCTCAGAGGAAGTTTCCAGCAGAGAAAGACAAATGGAAGAGGATGACTCTCAAAAGCCTTGACTCAGGCACAAGCCAGTTCAGTTCAATATGTCCCTAAAAGCCCTGACAATGGGTGGTTTGACGTCAGAAGGGGCAAGAGCCTCCCCAGATGCTTAGAACAGCTGTGGGGGCTCCCAATGTGCAGAGAGATCATGGAAGCTCTGACCTTCCTCCTATGTCATGGGTTCAAAATGCTCTCCATGTATTTCCTCTCACATTGTTGTAAGGTTCATAGCACCCTGGTGGCTTGAACCATTCAAGGATAATGACCATGAGGCTATGAAATTTCGATGGCTAGTTAATGCCCAAGATACAGGAAAGAAAGTCTGGAGCCTTGGAGACAAAGCTGGGCTTACCCACAGCTTTGCTGAGACTTCACCATGAGCTCACTCATCCTAGACATCCCAGCACAGCACACAGAGCAAGCGCCTAGGTGGGGTCTAACTTGTCCTTAAACCTGGATTCACCCAGATCCACAGGCAAATTCTTGACTCTTTAATGTGTGTAAAATGAGGCTGTTTTCAGAGATAATGTAATGCATGTATAATTCCTAGCATACAGCAAGTACAAAACTAAAGATTTCTCTTCCCCCATGCCCTTTCCTTGCTAAACTTACCTGTGAAGCCCTGAGCAGCCACCCAAATGTTACCCTGGATTATTTCAAAAAGGTTCACATGTCTGCCCACCCTGAAGGAAGGAAGAAAGAGTCCGCAGCTGATGTCTTCCAATCAAACCATTTCTGCCCTTGGTGTGTCAGATTCACTGCCCTCACTCAGGCATGGGGAACTCCATGTGGCTTTAATGAACAATTGCACTTTACAGAATTGAGCTCACACTATAAATAAGACCTGAATTTCTGTGGTAGGATTTATAGGCTGCGGGTGGTAGGCTGCAAAAGGATTGGCCTGACCATGGGATTTGTCTAAAACACTGAGTGAGTGAGCGGGTAAAAATAGTCGTGGAGGGACCTGTCTGGCCCAGGAAACATTAATCAGTTTGCAGGGGCCTTGCTCCAGCAATACCCTGGGGGCTAGACGGGAGCTGATTCCAGTGGAGCCTTTTAGGATAGGAAGTAATCTGGTGCCAGGGGTTGGAATGGTATTTTCCAGCCCTTGGTTTTCTTGTCCCTAGGCAGGCAAAGGGGAAGTGAAGGATTTTCCTTCCATGGAGGCTATTGACCCAACACAATGCCCAACACTAAAAGCTCACTAAGATCAAATGAGGCTGGCCGTAGAGTGAAATTTTAAAGTGATAATGCAAAATGGTAGAAAAATCTTCTGAGAAGAAAATAAACCTCATTTATCAAGTCCTAGCAGTCTAGGGACAGGCTCTGGAGCTGGGAGCAGACTCTGGGAGGTCAGACTCCAGGTCATTCTCTCCACAACATGATCACTCCCCCAGGGAGATCCCAGTCTGTACAGGTTTGGAGAAAGGCAATATGGGGTCCCTACCTACTCCATGAGTGTGCACACCACACCTTGTGCTGCTCTGGGAGTCAGGAGTGGGACAAGAAGAGACAACAGTTCAGAACTGAGAGCCCCCTTGCTACCTAATCTGTAGTAAAATGGACAGGAGAGGAGAATACACCAGATCCTGGGAGATAAGATCTTAGACAAGCACCTCTAGTCCCAGAAATTGGCTGAAATAGGCCCCTCAGTTGTTCCTTGGGAAGACTTCAGATAGCCACTAGCAGATGGCTATCCCAGATATCTCTCCTACCCAGCCCCAACAGGGCTTTTTCACTTTGAGAAATTCTTCCCTTTGCAGTTAGGTGTGGCAGGACCAAAAGGCCTTTCAGGGGAAGTAATTCCATTCTGGACAACTTTGCATGAATAATTGGACAAGTAGTCTCCTTGCAGAGGAAATGGAACCCAAGATGGCATGAGTTTAATTACATGATGGGGTGAGGGCTCTTAGTGGATGTAGAAATATCTGTATCGTACTGCCTGATTTATCATTGACACTCCATGGATGTTGATTGAATATGCATTGCAATTTGTCTAATGAAGGGTTTTCTTTCTTCCTTTCTTTTTTTTCTCATCTTCTATTCTTGGCCTATTCACATGAAATATTTAACTTAGATCCCTGGTCTAAAATTAAAAGCTCAGGTTTGAACAAATTTGCAGAAATGAATCACACGTACTCATGTAGATCTTAGAAAAGTTGGCTGCAGGAAGACATGACCTCTCATGAACACAATTCAAGGTCACAATTAATGATTTCTTGTTTATTTATTTCTATCCCAATCATGATGGCCCTGTTCCTTATTCCTATAGAAAGCACTATCCTGGTATTTCCCACTGAGTCTAGCTTTGTATTCCCCCCTGGTTGCTCATATTTTTGAACCCCAAATCCTAGGTGGCACCAAAAGGCCATCTTTGTCATTTCACACTGGACATGATAACCTCATGAATTTTTTTCCTGAATGAAGTGTTTCCAAGAAGTCTTGGATGGAGAGAAGTAGGCTGAAGGGAGGACAGAATGAGGCAGTGGCCGGGGAACCATGTCACACTCAATACATCATCTCTGTTTTCCTTGGTTGTAGGAGTGGGGTTACTGGGAGGGTCTGTTGCAAACCACATTGGACAGCTGGGATGGTTTATTTTTAGTGGTGAGAGAGAGGAAGAACTTCCAAAGATAGAACTCATGCCCATGCTCTGCTCTGAAAGTTCAGACTTGGGGGGACTGGCAAAATGGGCTGGGGGTTCAGAGCCAGAACAAACAAGTGTGCAAGGCCAACTCAGGTGGAGCGCTGGGGATGGCAGATGGTCCCACCGAAATGCACCTGGAGTGAGCTCCACGGGTTCTGAATTTGGTCCTCACATCTTTTCCAATGAAATTTACAGCAAGGAAGACCCATTTCCTTTCTTTTTTGTCTTTTTTCTCCCTTACTCCTGACCACTTCTTCTCTCCCATGGCTTTTATAACTTTTCCCACCCCACCCCCCTCACTGTTAATGGCAACCCCTGGTCTTGTATAGGTGGGGGAATTCACGTTTGGAACCAGCTACACACGAGCAGAATAGATAGCCCTATGGAATGTGGCTTTAAAATCACCAAAAGGCAGGGATTCCTGGGTGGCTCAGCAGTTTAGCGTCTGCCTTGGGCCCAGTGCATGATCCTGGAGTCCTGGGATCAAGTCCCGCATCAGGCTCCCTGCATGGAGCCTGCTTCTCCCTCTGCCTGTGTCTCTGCCTCTCTCTCTCTCTCTGTGTCTCTCATGAATAAATAAATAAAATCTTTAAAAAAAAATCACCAAAAGGCTGTGCATTCCCCAAACTTGGCCTTGTACTGGCTGGCCTGCTGCCTGCAATTCCCCATAAGAATGAAGCACTTCCACAGAAAGCCAGTGTAAACGTGCAGATCTGAGATCTAGAGATTAGTGCTTTATCTGGGAGCTGGGTTGAGCCCAGACTTAGAGAACTGGTCTTGATGAGTCATAGGTTTACTGTGCTCAGTTCTGTGTGTCATGGGTCTGAAGCCACTATCTGGATATTTTGTGTGTGTGTCTCTCTGCTCCTGATATCAGAAGAGATTTTGACAAACTCTGTCTCTCAGCAGATGTTCTGTGGCATAGGAGATGCTCTCACATGCAAGGGTTTGGGGATCATTGAAGAGGCAGGGAAATACTTTTTTGTGCTGTTGTCTGCGGGGGTCCAAACAGACAGACCCTGACTTCTTTGCTTAGATTTTAAAGGTGGCCCTTGTGGGCTGGGCCTCTGGGAGGAAGACTTTAGTAGGACTCTGTCCAGCGGTTTTCTATTTTGTTTTTAAATAGGCCTTATTTTTTTAGAGCAATTTTAGGTTCACAGCACAACTAAGTAGAAAGTACAAGATTTCCTAGATACCTTCTTCCCCCACATATAGCCTTCACCCACTATCAAAATCCTGTACCAGAGAGATGTCCTCATATTACCTACATTGATGATGAAACTACATGGATAATTATTATCATCCAGAGTCCTTAGATTACATCAGGGTTTACTCTTGGTATTGTACATTCTATGAATTTTGACAAATGTGTAATGATATGCATCTACCATTAAGGCAGCACTGCCTTAAAAATCCTCTGTGCTCTGGCTATGCACCCTTCTCCCCACCATGATCCCTTGCAACCACTGGATCCTTTTACCGTGTCCATAGTTTTGCTTTTCCCAGAAAAGCATGTAGTCGGAATTATATAGTATATAGTCTTTTCAGATAGGCTTCTATCCCTCCATAATATGCGATTAAGTTTCCTCCATGTCGTTTCATGGCTTGTTAGCTCATTTCTTTTTAGCACTGAACAATATTCCATTGTTTGGATGTACTAGCTTATTTATCCATTTACCTACTGAAGGATATCTTGGTTACTTCCAGGATTGGGCAGTTATGAATAAGGCTGTTATAAAGATCTGTGTGCAGGCTTTTGTGTGGACTTACATTTTCTTTACCTTCTTTGGGTACATACCATAGAACACAATTGTTAGATCATATGGGAAGAATATTTAGTTTTGTAAGAAACTGCCAAACGTCTTCCAAAGTGGTGGTACCATTTTGCATTCACACTAGCAGTAATACTGCTGGAGTGTTTGTTGCTCCATATCCTCACCAGGAACTGGTGTTTTTAGATTTTGGCCCTTTCTAATAGGTGTGTAGTGGTACCTCATTGTTGTTTTCATTTGAATTTTCCTGATGACCAATGACATGGAGTATCTTTTCATATGCTTATATACCACCTGTATATCTTCTTAAGTGAAGTGTGTTTTTGTTTTGTTTTTTAAAGTTTTATTTTTCAGTAATCTCTACACTTAATGTAGAGCTCAAACTCACAACCCTCTGATCAAGAGTCACATGTTCCACCAACTGAGCCAGCCAGGAGCCCCAAGGTGAAGTGTCTGTTAATGTCTTTGGCTCATTTTTAAATCAAATTGCTTGTTTTCATATTGTTGAGTTTTAAAAGTTCTTTGTATATTTTGGCTAACAGTCTTTTATCAGATCTTTGTTTGCAAATATTTTCTCCCAGCCTGTGGCTTGTCTTATCATGCTCTCAACAGTGTCTTTTGCAGAACAGCAGTTTTTAATTTTAATGCAATTCAGTTTATTAGTGCTTTCTCTCATGAATCATGTTTTTGGGGTTGTATCTAAAAAGTCATCACCAAACCCAAGGCCATCCAGATTTTCTCCTATGTTATTTTCTAGGAGTTATATATTTTGCAGTTTACATTTCAGTCTGTGATATATGTTGAGTTAATTTTTGTGAAGGGTATGAGATCTATGCCTAGAATTGTTTTTTGCATACAGATGCCCAGTTTTTCCAGCACCATTTGTTGAAAAGGCCATCTTTGCTCCAATGTAGCAAAGACTGGACCTCCCTTTGAGCAAGGTTAAATTGTTTATTGTACAATAAGAATGACATAAAGCCTTAAAACCATAGTTTTTCCTCACCTATAAACAAGAGAGTACAAATTTCCACTGTTCAGGGGCATCATGGATCACTGAAGGATACATTTGAAAAACACTTGGCAACTGTCATCATTATTTTCCTTTACAAATAAGGGGATAGGGCTCAGCTATTCACTAGCAGAATTGGCATCAAACTTAATTGTCATTTTAAACCTCAGTCTTCTGTTTCTGTCCTTCCTTCCCCCTCAGTGTCACTATGTCCCTCAGTCTATACACTTGCTGGTACCATCATGCCATGTCTATTATCCTTTTTTTTTTAAATTTATTTGAGAAAGCTGGGGAAGGGGCAGAGGGAGAAGAGAATTTTTTTCAAGTTTTTTAAAATGTTATTTTATTTTAATTTTTTAATTTAGTTTACGTTTGATTGGGAGAAAAGAATCTTAAGCAGACTCCTGGATGAGCAAGGATGCGGGGCTTGGGCCCAAGATCCTGAGATCACAACCTGAGCCCAAAACCAAGAGTCAGTCGCTTAACTGGACTGAGCCACCCAGGCGTCCCCATATCTGTCGTTATGCAAAAGAAACAGGCTTAGTGCTTGGAACTGTATTGCCAAATGGCAATTAGAAGATATTTTTTGAAATAGAACTGAAACAAAATATAAACAAAAATATAACACATATTAATACTCGTGGTTATACTTGTAGTTAAAGAGGTATACTTAATTAAAGTTAATATTTTAAGTGCTTATATTAGAAAAGGAGAAAGGATAGAGCTCACTTACTTCGTGTGTAACTTAAGAAACTATAAAAAGAAAACCAAAATAAATCAAAATAAATAAAAAGAAGTAGAAAGAAGGAAACAAGATAAAATGAGAAATTCATTATCTAGGAAATATACAATTGAGAAATTAACAAAGCCAAAAGTTGTTTCTTTAAAAAAAATAAAGTTGTTTCTTTGAATATATATTAATAGTCAAATCTTTGATGAGGTTAATCAATAAAAAGGCTAAAAGCAAAATTAAATATTAGGAAAAAAAAGAGGCAAACTACAGGTAGAGAAAAATTAAAAACATAGGAAATGTTATTAGGAATAATTTATTAAATAGTAAATTAGAAACACATATGAAATGGATAAATTCCTGTAAAAGACCACTTAATGAAATAGACTAGAGAAGAAATAGAAAACACTGGTATTCTTTGAAGAAATTGAATTAGCAGTTTAAATTTTCTTTCAAGAATAAATGAAGCTCTGGTGGTTTTAAAGTCAAGTTTCATCAAGCATTTAAGTGTTAGATAATTTCAACCTATGTGAACTCTTTCAGATAACAGAAAAATAGAGAAGATTTCCCAGTTAGTTTTATGATGCTAGCACAATTTTGATACCAAAACCAGGTGAAGAGAGTTAAAGAAAGGAAAATGACTAATCTCACCCATGAATTTATTTGTAAAATCTTAAGCAAAAAATTATCAAGTCTAATTCAGAGAAATGCCATCATAAACAAGTTGGTTTCATTCCAGAAATATAAGAAAGTTTAATATAGGATAATCCCTTAACAAATTAAAGGACAAAGACCATGGGATCATCTCAATAGATGCAGGAAAGGCAATTGGTAAAACTATAAATCTTTTTATTCATTGTTAAAAGCTCTAAGCAAACTAAGAATAGAAGGAACTACTTAAGTTGATAAAAAGCATCTCTAAGGGTAGCTCAGTCAGTTAAGCATTTGCTTTTGGCTCAGGTTATGATCCCAGGCTCCTGGCTGGGATCGAGCCTCAGGTAGGGTTCCCTGCTCTACAGAGAGCCTGCTTCTCCCTCTCTCTCCCTTTGCCTGCTGCTCCCCGTGATTGTGCTTTCTCTCTTTCTGTCAAATAAATAAATAAATAAAATCTTTAAAAAAAATCCTAAACTGGAAGTCCTAGGCAATGAAGTAACTCAAGAAAAAGAAATAAAAAGCATAACAACTGAAATGGAAAAAACAAAACATTGTACATAACATTGTCTATGGTGAAAATGTAAAAGGGTCTTCAGATAACAGATTATTTGAAATAGCAAGAGTATTTGGAAACGTTCTGAATATGAAGTCAAAATACCAAAGAGGCCAATTTTGAAAGCAACACCAATTCAGAATAGATCTAACAAGTAATATGCAGAAGCAAGTGGAAAGTATAAAATTTAATTGAAAGACAGTAGCATATTAACTTAAAGGAGACTATGTCATATTTATAGATGAAAAGACTTAATGTTACAAAGACCAAAATTCTCCCCAAATTCTTCTATGGATTCGCTGCAATTTTAATTCATAGAATTTGATAAGCTGATTCTAAAATGTATTTGCAAAACAAAAGACAAGAAATAGCCTATATTCTCCTGAAGAAGGACAAAGTAGGGTAAGATGCCAGGCTAGGTATCAAGATTTATTAAAAAAAAAAAAAAGAATAAAACAAGATTTATTCAAGTGTGGTAGTAATAAAGGCTAGGTGATATTGGCTTGGGGATGGACAAGTCGACCAGAAGATCAAAGCAGAGAACTGAGACACAGACCTGTGGTAACATGGAGTCCCATTCACACCCATTGAGCATGGCAGACATGTAGGGAAAGTTGGAATTCCTAATCATTCCTTAGCTTTTCCATGTGGAAAATGTGAAATTGGATTTCTACTCCCACACCATACACAAAGATCAGTTCCAAGTAGAATAAACCTTAAATGTGAATGGTAAGCTATACAACTTTTATAAATAATACAGGAAAAAAAATTGTGATCTGGGAGTGGAAAAGAATTTCCTATATAAAAATCACAGAGAAAAAACACTAAATGAAAGGATAAATGAATTCATCTATACTAAAACTAAGAACTTCTTTTCATTAAAAGGCATTATAGAGTGATAAAACAGCCAAAAGCTGAGATGAGATATTGTTAACTCATTTGTAACAAAGGATTAGTATCTAGAATGTATACAGAGTTTCTGCCATCAATAAGAATGTAAAGTACAACTCAATAAGAAAAGCGGGACTGGGCAAGAAGCTATAAAGCATATTTCACAGAAGAGGAAATTTTAATGACTCCTAGACTAAAAGTAATATATCAAATAATATATCAAATATACAAGAGGTAAGGGTATGAAGATGGCAGTGTCAATTTATAAACATAGTTCACACTCTATCAAGAATTTCTTATTTTGATTTATAGAATTTAGCACCATGAAAATGGCAAACAAACTTAAAAGTTTTTGCTCCTTGAGAGTGGGACTGAGGGTCGGGTGAAGAAACTAAGCTCTCCTATATTCCTCTAAAAATATGTGCATGTGTCTTTGATGCTAAAATCAAAGAAAATTTAGTAAATACTTTCCATTTTTAAAAAGAAGCAAAATGCTAAGTACTCCAGAGCAAATGCACCAAAAGTAGGCAACATCAACACATAAATATATCTACAAAATTTTACCAAGGCATAAAAAAACGAATTTAATAAAGGAAGGGATTAGAAATATATTCTGAAATGGGCAGATAATATTGTAAGGATTCTCCCCCAAATTAACTTATAAATTTAACATTTCCCCAATTAAAAATTTTTTCCATTAGATCTCAACAAAATGATCCAGAAGTCCTTTCAAAGCCTATCAGAAAAACATAGCCCAGGGATGCCTGGGTGGCTCAGTTGATTAAGTGACCAACTCTTGATTTTGGCTCAGGTCATGATCTCAGGGTTGTAAGATTGAGCTCGGAGTCTGGCTTCATGCTAAGTGTGGAACCTGCTTAAGGTTTTCTCTCTCTCTCCCTCTGACCCTCCTCCCAGCTCTCTCTTCTCTTTCTCTTTCTCTAAAAGAAAAAAGAACAACCAAAAAAAAAAAAAAAAAGACATGAAAATTGCATTTATCTTAAAGTTAAGATACTATAAAAATTTAGTAATTTAAATGCTTTGCTCCTAGTGGAATGGTAGACAGTCAATGTAGCAAAACAAAATGATCAAATGAGCTGATCAAAGAGCATAAAAAGTGATATCCACAGTTATGGAGGAAAATACATAGTTTTGAGACCTGGATTTATTTGAAAACAATGCTAAAGTCTTACATTATGCAAAATGTTATTAAGTGCAAAGAAAGCTATGAAATAATGTGGGACATAATGTCACTTTTGTAAGAATAACTAAAATTAAATTTGTACACACATACACAGAAATGCTAAAGGTAAAAACAAATGGTAACAATGGCTATTTCTGGTTATTAGCCACAGATGGCTTTATTTTCTGTTTTTAACCACTATTTCCTTTTTTTTTTCTGAGAAGAAACCCCATTTTCAAAACTTTGGCTAGTTATTTTAGGAAGTATAAAGTAGACCTAAACTTTTCTGTCATATTTATTGAAAGATTTTTTTTCTAACATTTCAAATCTTTGGAATTCTAACACCCGTATTTCTTTCCCATTTTAAAAAAGATTTTATTTATTTATTCATTAGAGACACAGAGTGGCCAAGACATAGGCAGAAGGAGAAGCAGGTCCTCTGCAGGGAGCCCAATGCCGGACTCCATCCCTGGACCCTGGGATCACCCCCTACGCCAAAGGCAGCAGATGCTCAAACGCTGAGCCACCCAGGTGTCCCTCTTTCCCATTTTTAAAAACCATTTATTTATTTATTTATTTATTTATTTATTTATTTATGAAGGAGAATGTTGAGGGTGGGAGGGGGCAGAGGGAGAGAGAATCTCAAGCAGACTCCCAGCAGAGCCTTACATAGGGCTCTATCCCATGACCCTGAGATCATGACCTGAGTTGAAATCAAGAGTAGGACACCTAGCCGACTAAGCCACCCAGGCGCCTCTCTTTTCCTTTTGTATGACAAAGATCTTAACATGAAACTGTGATCCCAAATCTGTTTAACAATTCTTTTTAAAATATTGGCACTGCATTATTTTAAATAGTTAACAGTGAAAAACACGGATGAATTTCCATGCAAAATAACAATAGGTTATGCTTCTATTAGATAGAAATTTATTTATTCTAAACTATCCATTCTTAACCACTTTGGACCAACCAGCACTACTACCTCTGGCTCAACACACGTTTTCTTTCCATCACTTTTTCTAAATTGCTCCGTGATTTTACAGAGTCTTTTTTTTTTTTTTTTAGCTGAAATTTTCCATGCTTGGTTCTCTACCAAAGGTGATTTCATTTGGGAAAGATTGAAAAAAATGTATTGTCCAAAGTGTTTGGTCATTTTTGCAGTTATATAAGGATGAACAAATACACTCATTCTATTTGAAAACCGATTTAGAAGACTTCTTCTTACCAAATAATAGCTCTGTGGTTTGTTTTGGGAGGATTGGTGGGATTTGCATCCCATCCATCCCCAACCAGTGCTTTTGTCTTTAGAAAGAACCTGTTGTTGATGTTAGTGCTCTGCTTTCTTTCTTTTTTTTTTTTTCCTTTCTTTTTTCAGTTTTTAAAAAAGAGAGGATACAGGGGGGTGGGCAATGTATAGGCCTGGAAAAGGAGGCTGAGTCTGAGCTGGAGCACTTGACTACTGCCACCTGACTTTGACCATGTCATTCAAAGTCTACCATGTGAGTTGGTAATCCTGTGGGCTGCAGAGAGCATCTCCCCAACTCCACCGTGTAAGAAAGCTGGCTGCTGGCCAAACTCTGTGAAATGTAAGCAAGTCACACTGAGAGGCAACTTTCTAAAAGGCAACTGCTTTTGGTCTCCTATCATGCTGGCTTACCCTAAAAAGTCTGTGTTGGCAGCATTTGTCTGGATTTATGAAAAACAACAGAGACAAACCAGTAAAATGAACTTGAGAACATAGCACAGTAAGGCTAGAGGTTGCTTTTAATGGATGGTTTTTCGACTTTTCTGACCAAAGCTTATTTCCACTGAGTGACAGTACCAGAGTTGTTGTGCGTGGTGGCACAGGCTGTGTGCTATACAATTCCAAGAGTTGCTTTTCACAGACCCTTTGGACAATCTATACCCCCATCCCACTTGTCAGTGGAGAAGAGGACTCTACCAAACATTGGAGGGGGAAAAAACTCCTGAAAGTTGCAATTAAAGCTTGTATCAGATTTTATGTTGTGAAATTATGCTCTAGGCACTTAAAAATAACCCAACGATTTTATTACACATACCTTGAGATGTTGTTGGAGGTTAGTCAAATAGTAGAAGTTTTAAATAAATAAATGAAAAACAAGTTCAGGGGAAGCACATCTAACAAAGTGAAACTGAGCAAGAAAATTCAAGGAAAATGGCAATCTATCTGTTTTAACAATAAGAAAATGGGTGGTTTTATATGACCCCAAATGCATGTATGTCTTAAGCTCTGATTGTGGAAAACAGTAAGCCAAAAATACTATTGATGAAAATATGCACCACTGTCAACTGTAGGGTTAACCAGGCAACCACAAAAATAAGTGGATGATTAAATAAAACCAAGGAAAATGTGTAACTGCAAAGCCAAAGGCCCTTAATATGAAACTACGATCAACTCAGGACAGTAATAAGAAAATGTTTGTATAGTGCTCACGGGGTGCCAGACACTTTTATCCCAATATATTACATATATATTCTTTCATAATAAATCTCTGTGAAGTATGTTTTATTCTCTCCATTTTACAGACAAGAAGACATGGAGAGATTAAACAATAGTATTGATGTCATTAATTAATGCCACTTACATCCTGGCTCTTTGCCCTACGACTTTGTTGTGTTCACCCATTATAGATATTGGGCTGGTCCTGTGATTTGCTTTAACCAATAGGCTAGAGAGAAAGTGAGAAAAAGTCTGGACTAATCAACTGGTGGATGAAGGAAGTACAGGGAAAGCTGAGGCCTCCCCAGCCCATAGGCAGCCAAGCCAACTCTGAAGCAGAGCCACCTAGCTGTGAGTCGCTTCAACACTGATGATACACAAACAACCAAGACCGTTTCTGATGCACACAGGGCAGAACTCTGAGCTATCAGTGTCTGAGCCATATTTCAGAGAACATCACCTCCACGTCCTCAGGACACTCTTGTCACATGCCAAATTACTAGTAGGTCAATTACCAGTAATTATCCCTTAGGAATATATCAAAATATTTGAAACCGTACATCATAGCTGCTTATGATAACAGAAGAAGTGACATGTCTTTCAGGATGTTGAATCTCACCAGCCAAAGACAACCAGGACTGTACCTGTGGTCAAACAAAGTTGGGTTGATTTAGCTCTTTGTAGCACGGGAGAGAGCACATGGTGGCACCCAAGGGACAGCTCTTTTTTATAGGTTTTGGGCTTGTGCTGACTGGTTCTTAGGAGGGTTGAGGGAAGTTAGGAGTTGGGTTTGGATGGAGTATATCAGGAAGTGGAGGCCCACTTTAGGGCCACTTCTGTCAGAAAATTGCTGAGTAGATCTCAAATGTTCTCACCACAAAAATATGGTAATTATGTGGCAGAAAGGCAACAGCTAATACCACATGGTGGTAATAGTTTCGTAATATATGGGTATCAGTTCAACATCTTAAACTGACACAATGTTATATGTCCATTTTATCTTAATAAAGTTTGGGGTGGGGAGAAAGCGCTGGCAATCTGGTGATTGGGTATCTCAGTAACTTTGATCCAGTAGGTGAGAGGACTGAAGCAGTGCTAGAAAGTTGTCACCGACAAAGAAGCAGCAGTTACTCCCACCAGCAAGTAAAGAAAAGTGTTTATTTTGGTGATTGTGGTATGGCCTTGTCTCTGCCTTGTTTCAGGCACGGACTCAGAGTGGCCTCGCCTGATTATTGTTTATGTTCTGTGAAAGTTGTTTATGTTCATCTGGGAACACTTTGCTTCAGCCTAGCTGTTAGCTGCTAGCTGCCAGCTGTTGGCGCTATTTTTTTTTTTTTACTTTGTGGGGAATCACTTTGAGACATTTGGGGGCCCTCCTGACAAAATGAGGAGGTGCCCTGAGAGCAGTGAATTCTGGGGCATGTGGATTACATGTAGATGTTGCCTCAGAGATCCAGAGACCAGAAGGTGAAGCAGGAGGGTGAGCAGCTGTGGAGAGGGTGGCATGCAGGGCAAGAGGCTACTAGGAGTGGGATTTTGACCAGGTGCCTACATAGCAACCTTACCTCTGGCTATGACTCTGAGAGGGGTCTTAGCTACCAAAGGAATGGGTAGGTAGACACATGCAGACTGCCCGTGGAAGGGATGGAGTCCAGCAAGCCGGGAAAGTGGGAAAGGGAGGTACTATGGAAAAAGTGGAGCAGAACTAAGCAAAGGGAACAGCAGACCCAGATGAGGCAGAGGACAAGCATGGCTCTGAAAATGATCACCGGCAGTATCCTGAAGAAAATTTCCAGAAACCTGCGTGATATTCTCAGAAGCATGCATAAAGACAGGGCTTCTCAGTGTCAGGGGACAAAAATCATGAGGACATTATAGGCAATTATGCAAAGCTACCTGAATGAGAACAGCAGAAATGTACAAGATCGGGAAGGATTTAAATCCTTTAAAGGATTTAGGTAATTACAAACGCTGAACTTAAAATCACATTTGAAGGGAGTAAAGAGCTTATCCAATGATGCTGGAACATGAATAAGCAACACACTGAGCAAATCTGTGAACAGAAAAGACAAGTGAAAACGACCAGAGGGAATATGATAGAAACAGGATGGAGAATAGAGAATCCAAATGTGGAAAATCCCAGGAAAGGCCTAAACCAGTGGAGGAAAGATCAATCCTTCATGTTTCCTCAGTTATCCTCCCTCTCCATTTGGATCTTCCTGAAATTCAGATGCATCTTCTATCTTATAATTTGCCTGCCATTTTCACTCCCCAAAGTCATCAGTAGTACCTTTTCAATTGATGTCATCTCAGAATCAAGAAAATGTGCTAATGAAAAAATGTCCTCAGTTAAAGAGAGATCCAAGTAATACAGATGGGAAAGACTCATTTGAGTTCCAAGGAATATGAATGGTAAATACCCAAAATTAAAGATTTCTTGGCAAAACTCTTAGAGAAAAAAATCTTTACAAGCTTCCAAGCCTAAATAGCAGATTACCTACAAAAGAGCAAATATTTAGCTGTTTTATCCCTGCTCTTAAACAAGGGTTGGAAGCTCACAGAGGTTGAAATTGTGGCCTAGGAACTTTTTATTCAGCCAAGTTGTTCTTATTTAATGGCTATAAAAAGATATTGCTGGGACATTCAAGGTATATCAGGCAGGGTTCTCTAGCAAAACAGAACTGATAGGATATGGAGAGAAAGAAAGAGAGAGAAATTTATTTTAAGAAATACCTCATACAATTGTGGGGCTTGGTAGTCTGTCAAGCTGGAAACTCAGGTAAGATTTCTATGTTATAGTGTTAAAGCAGAATTCCTTCATTTTGAAGAAACTTCAGTTTTTGCTCTTAGGCCTTCAACTGATTAGATGAGGCCCACCCACATTATGGAGGGTAATCTGCCTTACTTAACATCAGTTGATTGTAAATATTAATCACATGCACAAAATACCTTCACAGCAACATCTAGATTAGTATTTGACCAAAAAACTGGCACCATAGCTTAGTCAAGTTGATGCATAGATTATCACACAAGGATTCACAAAATATGTCAGCCTTCTTTAAAACAAATGTCTTGAAGTATCTTCCAAATACAAAGTATAAAGTTGAAAAAACCATGGTAAAAACAATACAGAAGCCAGTTAAAGTAAAAGCCTGAAAACTGTACGTTTCTAGAATTGAATGGGAAAGTCAAAAATACTCTTGAAATGAAAGTGCTGTAATGTTAAAAACAGGATAGTAACTATAGTTTGGATCTAAAACCCCAGATTCTATTAACAAAAGAAAGGGAGAAAAAAATAAAATGAAGGTTTTAGTTAAGGTTGAGAAAATAAAAAGTTGCCAATTTATATTCTTGACTCAGAGTTTTTGGGAAAATATAATTTGAACAGTTATTCCAAAACACTAAATTAACAACTAGCAAAAATTTTTAAATGATGTCGTATCTTCCAAAACACTGGTGAAAGTATAATTTTGCCCTAGTAGCTTGTGGATACCTGACATTATAACAATCTTTCAGCCCTATGTTTCTGAATCCCTAATTCCACCTGGTTACAACCTACCCATGGTTCTCAATCCCTGGCTGAATGTTAGACTCTTATACCCTTTCTGATGCCCTGGTGGCACCCAAGACTTGTTACATGAGAATCTCTTGAGATGGGGCTCAGTTACCATTAGTTGTTAGAACTCCCCAAATAATTCCAAATTTGTGCAGCCAAGTTTTAGAACCCCTATGCCAGGTCTTTCCGTTTCTTACGTTTCTTTGGGAATGGCATTCTAATTTACCATAAGATTGCACAGTGACTTTCCCCTCTATCTTTCCCCTGAGTCACCTTTTTAGTGATCCTTGGTTATTTGGTTATAATCCATAGCTCACTACTCACAGTACAGTGTGAAGACCAGAGGCCTCACCATCTCTTGGGAGCTTGTTGGGAGCGTACCTCTTCAACAGCCCTGCCTTCCTAGGTGGACTTTTGCATCCTAATTTCCCTTCTTTAAACTTCCAACAAAAGGCTTTTTCTAAAACACAAATCTAATCATGCATCAACCTTCTCCATAAACAATCAGAGACTCCACAGTCCTTTACACTAAAATCTAAGGTCCTGAAAATGGAATTCAGGATTTTCTGAGGATGATCCTCTTTACCTTATCCCAAAATTTTTTCTCAGCCTCATTTCCCACACTCCTCCCAGCACCAGGTACACCAGGCCATTAGCCATTCACCAAATGGGATAGATCCTTCCATGCTTCAGTTATTGGGCAAATGTTTTCTTCAGCTGGGAATGCCTCTTGATCCCTTTCCCCCCAATTCTAGTTTTTCCTTAAGGTTCTATTTAGATGCCAGCTCTGCTGTGAAGCCTTCCCCAGATCTCCCAGTTAAAACAAAATTCTCTTTGTTCTCTTCTTGTAGCCCTGGTTTCATTCAATCTTATATGCTAACTTGTCTGTTTTTCCTCCTGGATTGTTAATCCTTTGAGGGGAGGAACTATGTCCTTTGGCCTCTGGTCCTCCAGTGAGTGCTTCTAGAACAGATGTCATGGGTCGCATTCCAAATGCCTGTAGGTGAATTCTTTTAGCAGGGTCAAGCCACCCCACATTCCAAGGGCACTTTAGAGGGCTGGACCAGCCCACACTTTAATTCAACATGAGTATTTATTGCAAAAAGTCTCTGATGTTGGCTTATTAAGCAATTCCTTGATATTTCATGGAATTATCATGCTTTCTCATCCTCTTCATCTCTTGTTCCACAATGGTGGAATGCTTGCCCTGTCCTGACAGTTTCTTCATTTTACTCATATGGACACTTCCTTTCTGGGGACCCAGTTTATCCAAGTCAGATTCAAGGAATGAGTCAACCTTCTAAGGATGATGACTCAATAATTTATTTTAACTTTGGGGACAATATTGGAAGCTCAAATTAAATGTCTAAATGATTGCCCAAGAATGTTTGCATGGGGAGAAGGTGTGGAATTTGGTGTTGTCTGATGAGAGCATTCATGCATTGTGTCAGTTTCCAAAGAGGATAAGGATGTTTGCCTGCCTGCAGGTGCACTCAGAGACAATTAAGGAATTTAACGGAAGAGCCAGGCTATCTCTACTCAGGAATGAAACTAATCAAGCAGTCACAGATTCCTGCAAGAGCCTTTGTAACACAGGGCTCTGACAAGCTAGCACACAAGCCAAGCAGTCCAACTGTGGCTGCCAGATGTCTAGTGCTTGGATTAAACATACTAAAAGTTTCTAGATGAAAGCCATCTTCAAGGACAATATATTTTCCCAAATGTTTTTGCTTTTCTGTATAACCTGATCCAAATATCCTATTCATGTTATACTCTCTCCCTCTTATAGACAAATCTTTTACTATATGATATAATGATATGATTTTATTTGTACAGAGCGTCCAAGCCAAGTTTCAAGTACCAGAAGTCAGAGTCTATGCCAGTCTTCCTCTTCAAGTTCCCACCTTGTGCTCTAACAAACTGAAGGAATAAACCAAGACAGAGGAAGAGATGAGATCTGAGAAACAGAGAATCCAATCCAGGAGAAATTCGAAGGGATTTCAAAATGATAATAAAGAGAAGTCTCAACATCATCAGGCCTAATGTGTTACTAACTCAGAAAAGGAGAGTAGAGTTTCCCAGAGGGGCATGTATCCAAGAAAAAACTAGGAACTATCAATTGCTTGATGTGATTGATCTTTTGGAAAATCATAGCGAGAAGCTATTGGAAAATGTGGAGAGAGGCATGAAAACGTAAAAAGAACTCTAAGCAAGTTAATAGCAAGGCAGTTATTAACCTCAGGAAAAGCAAAAAGTAAGAAAAGAGATGTCATTGTAGAATGCTACAATGCTCAGCTATGAATAATATTTATATGAGCATAACAATGTGAACACAGATTATTATTTAGCCCCAAGTGGTAATATTATATTAAGAGAAATACACTAACAATAGGAGACTAATTCAGTGTTCTTGGTCCAAGACTGATCAAGTGGACAAAAATTAACTAAGGATATCAAAACACAAACAAGGTAACCAATAAGGTAGATATAGCTGGAACTCCATACCCTGTTAAGAGTGGATACATCTTCTTGACAAGTGCATGTGATCATTCATGATAACTGACCTCATATTAGCCACCAAGAAAAGCTCAATTAATTCCAAAAAAGCAGAAATAATACAGATAACAGTCTCTGATCACATTACAATAATACTGGAAAATAATAACATCAGAGACACCTGGGTGGCTCAGTGGTTGAGTGTCTGCCTTTGGCTCAGGTCCTGGGATCAAGTCCCCGCATCAGGCTCGGTGTAGGGAGCCTGCTTCTTCCTCTGCCTATGTCTCTGCCTCTCTCTGTGTCTCTCAGGAATAAATAAATTAAAAATCTTAATAAAGAGAGAATACAACAACACCAGAAAAAACTGATCAAAGAATTTTTTAAAGATTTTATTTATTTATTTATAATTTTCAAAGATAGATTTATTTATTTATTTATTTATTTATTTATTTATTTATTTATTTATTTATTATGTTTCTCGATTGCAATGACCTGAATGTTTGTGTCCTTCTCAAAATTCATGTTAAAATCTAATCCCTAGGGATCCCTGGGTGGCGCAGCGGTTTGGCGCCTGCCTTTGGCCCAGGGCTCGATCCTGGAGACCGGGGATCAAATCCCACGTCGGGCTCCTGGTGCATGGAGCCTGCTTCTCCCTCTGCCTGTGTCTCTGCCTCTCTCTCTCTCTCTCTCTCTCTCTCTCTCTCTGTGTGTGTGTGACTATCATAAAAAAAAATCTAATCCCTAGAGTGATGGTATTTGGATATGGAGCCTTTGGGAGGTAATTAGTTCCTGAAGGTGGAATCCTCATGAATGGGATTAGTGTCCTCAGAAAGCTAGCTTACCCTCTTTCTGCCATGTGAAGATACAAGAAGCTGGCCATCTACAAACCAGAAGAGGGCTCTCACTAACGTGACCAACCATGCTGGCGCCATGATCTCAGACTTCTTGCCTCCAGAAATGTGGGAAATACATTTCTATGGTTGATAAGCCACCCAATTTATGATATTTTATTATAGCAACTGAGAAAAAAATTAGCCTTAAATATTTATATTGAGAAAAGTAAAACAAAGAAAACCAATGCTTACATATCCAACTTAAAAAGTTAGAGGAAAGAGGCACCTGGGTGGCTCAGTGGGTTGATCATTGGACTCTTGATTTCAACTCAGATCATGATCTCAGTGTTGTGAGATGGAGCCTCCCAAGCTCCAGACTCAGCTGGGAGTTGTTTCAGGCTCAACAGGGAGTCTTCTTGAGATTCTCTCCCTTGCCCTCTGCCCCTCCCCAGCTCACACACATGTGTGCCCTCTCTCTCTCCCTCAAATAAATCTTTAGAAAGAAAGAGAAAGAGAAAAATTTTATTTTATTTTTATTTGCTTTTTAAAAAGATTTTATTTATTTATGAGAGACACACAGAGAGAGGCAGAGACATAGGCAGAGGGAGAAGCAGGCTCCATGCAGGGATCCTGATGTGGGACTCCATCCCACGGGACTTCAGGATAACGTCCTGGGCCTAAGGCAAAAGCTCAACCACTGAGCCACCCAGGCATCCCAATAGAGAAAAAATTTAAAGAATAAACTTCCATGAGGCACGTGGGTAGCTGAATCGTTTAAGCCTCTGACTCTTGATTTTGAGTCAGGTCCTGATCTCAGGGTCGTGAGATCGAGCCCCTGTTGGGCTCCAAGCTAAGGTCGGAGTCGCTTGAGATTCTCTTCCTCTTGCTCTCCCTTTGCCCCTCCCCCCTCTAAGAAATTTAATAAATCATAAAAAAAGGAAAGAATAAGACTCTAGGAACTCATAGAACATACATACAGGCCCAGGTAATTTCACGTAAGAATTCTAGCAAGCATCTAAAGAACAGAGCATTGCAATGCTAGCATTCAGGACATAAGAAAAAAAAGTTACAAAACAAAAACAAAAAGAAGAAGAAGAAGTTACAAACTATTTTTATAAAATGAGTGTAACATTTACACCAAAACCTAAAATAAATTATATTTAAAAAGAAAATGTACATATTAATCATACTTGCAAATATACACATTACAGTTTTAAATATATCAACAGGGGATCCCTGGGTGGCACAGCGGTTTAGCGCCTGCCTTTGGCCCAGGGCGCGATCCTGGAACCTGGGATCGAATCCCGTGTCGGGCTCCCGGTGCATGGAGCCTGCTTCTCCCTCCGCCTATGTCTCTGCCTCTCTCTCTCTCTGTGTGACTATCATAAATAAATATAAATTTAAAAAAAAATAAATATATCAACAGCAATTAGAGCTAAGTAGTTCATTAAGAGAATAGTGTCATGATCAAGAAGGATTCGTTTTGGAAATTCATTCCAGAGGGGTTTAGTGTTAGGAAAGGAATATAATTCAACGTATCAATAGATTTTAGGAAAACATTTTTTAACATATTGATGCTGAAATGGCATTTGACCCATTCTTAAATTTAAAAGACTTTCATTTTTAAAAAAAGACTTTCAAAAAGGAAATTAATAAATACTAAAATTAGGAATACAAGAAGGATGCCCAGTTTGATTTTCCATTGTATTAAAGGTATAATCCCTCTCTGGTTGGACAGAAGAAAAGTACTTCAGGTGGAAACATTGGAAAAAAAGATTAAATTATCACTCTTTGTAGGTGGTATGACCTTTGCCTGGAAAATCCAGGAGAATTAACTGAAAACTCTTTTGAACAAAAAAAGAAGAATACAGTAAATAAATAGGCTATGAAAATTAATACGTAGAAATCCACAGCTTTCATATATAACACCAAAGAGTTAAACAATATAATGACAGATTATTTTGCTTATGGTAGAAAGAGAAAACACAAATATCTCAATATAAATTTAACAAAAACATGTAAAACTCATATGAGGAAAAATTTTAAATGTTCCTGAAACACCCAAAATAGACATGGGTTCTCTATTCTAAGAAACTATAGTTTGAATAATTGACTCCCTGCTGTCTAATCATGGTCAATGCACTTTCTTGCTGGTCATTTTTAGGATGGACATGTGACCCAATGCTGGCCTCTGTATGTTAGACAGTATCTTCTGGTGTGGGCAAAAGTCTCTCAATCTTTGAAAAAAACCTAATGAAGACACAGTCTTTTCCTTTCTCTAGATTTTGTCGTGTCTGGGTAGGATACTTGAAATTGCTGACATTGCTTTATAACCATAGCAGAGCCAGGCTAAATGCAAAGCCAGGACAGCCAGGATGCCCAGTAAGAACTGGCTCCTTGATGACGTGAAGCACTGACTGTGCTATGCTTGAAGCCACCGCTTACGGACTCCTGGTTATAGAAAACAATACATTTCCTTAATGTTTTAGTCCATTTGAAGCAGGTTTTTCCCTTATTTGCTGTCAAAACTGTGTCTATTCCTTCCTCAAAACCAATCTATTTTAATTACTATTGCTTTATAGGGTTTAATATATATAGTTATTATCTTCTCTGGGGCTCCAAGGATAATTCTTTAACAGATTTCTTTTTTTAAAAAAGATTTTATTTATTTACTTGAGGGAGAATGCTCAGAGGGAGAGGAAGAAGCAGACTCTCGGCTTGATCAGGGAGCCTGATGTGGAATTCCATCCCAGGGCCCCAGTCTGAGCCAAAGGCAGACGCTTAACCCATTGAGCCAGCCAGGCACCCCTGTCTTACAATTTTCTTCATGTCTTTGTAAGTAATTTAGCCAGATGATTCCTATTGAGTTCATTAATTCTAGTCATCTTAATAAAAATTCCATTTCAATGACTTTCAAATTTATTAGAAATCAAGAATGCATTTTATTATATTAAAATTTTTAATTTCTATTTAAATTTTATCCTTTTTTCTTTTTTCACTTTAAATACAGGATTTTTAAAATTAGACTTTCCAGCAGTTGGTCCATTTTACTGATTCTTTCACAGACATTTTATTGAGATTCTTTATCTATTCATATCATTAGTTTTCTCTACTGGTTTATTCATTTATTTTTATTTTTATGGCTTTAATTTCTTTCTTTTTGCTTCCTTGGCTACTTTTATCTTTTCTTCATTTTTTAAAGTTGAGATAATATGTTTTCTTGCTTTTGTTTTTAAAAATATATTTATTACTACAGATTGCTTGAGAATGATTTTACACATATCCCATAATTTTTAATATGAATTATCCTGATTCTCATTATTCTTCAATTAACTGTCTTCATCCCTTTGATTTCTTCCTTAATCCAATGACTAGTTAAGAGAGCATGCATAAAATTTATTTTACATTTTATTATTTGTTTCTAGTTCTGCTGTACTTTTGAGAACATGGTTTGCATATATTCGTCTAACTTATGCCTTTGTTCGTTTCTTGGGACTGACTACTGTAGATTTTTAAATTTAAAAAGGTTCTGTGGGCATTAAGGAAGAAGGCACATTTTACAATGCAAATACAATATATTTTATAAAAGAAATGATAACTTTATAATATAAAGTTTGAAATTATGAAATTATATTTTCCCAATCGTTTATGCCATAATGCCATGTTTTATGGTGCATTATATGACAGTTTGAAGAATTGCTTTTGGGAGATCCTAGGAGAAGGATCCATACCAGTAGTGGGGTGAATGCTCATGGCCATAGATCTGTTGCAGTGGGGTCTTGCAGGAGGGAGAGGGCTGCTTGTGGATGGTGAAGGAACACAAAGCAATGGAACTGTGCTAGGTTTGACTACCCTGTTGGGAGGTCTATTTAGTGCCTGGCACAGGAAATTTGTTTCCTCCATAAAAAAAGAATAGATCCCCCCTCCCCCGCCCAGACTGTTAGGTTGAAAATGGGCTATGCTGATGGGCAATAAAGTTAGTTTAGGAGGGGAGGCAGACTGGGTAAGTAGAGATGACCCCAGCGACCATCTTGAACTCCTCATAAGTTTCTGTATGGTCCAGGGAGAGATGATGTAGCTTGAGCTCTTCAAACATGTTCTTTATTCCTTAAGGATCTGAAAGGCAGGATGAGTTTTCATTTTTAAGAAATTATCCTGTGAGGACTGGTGTGTGTTGGGCAAAGAGCATCAAGAACCAGGAGCAACACTGACTGGGTCCCCACCCCTTGGGCTCCCACCTCAGAGAGCCCACTTTTAGCTGCTGTATTCAAATCCTTCTGGGTGAGGGTTTTCTCCAAGCCTCCTGGGTCTCCTCTGCCCTTTACTGGCTGTCTTTCCTTTCCTGTCTCACTGCCCCACTTCCTTGCTGGTGTTCTCCACACATTCTAAGTTCACTACTTGCACCTGAAACATTGTCTTCTTCTGGGAATACCCACATCAAGACAAACAGCAATTTTTATGATTTGTTTAGCCTCATCAATCTTTGTAGACAGGCATTGCTAAGGGAGGAAAGGTGGAAAATGTGCAAGCTAAGAAGTCACACTTGGATGCCTCCACCAGTATTCAAAGATGTCATACAAGTCATTTATCACATTCTGCTTGATCAGGCCACAGAAATGTGTTTCAGCAAATCTTCGGAGCATGGAGGCGGTACTGCACAGTTCAAAAACCCCAACTCTATCCTCAGCTGGACGTACTGAAACCAATGATCTTCCAGTCACTAATTACGACAAATAATATTAAATTACAACTCCTCTTGCAGGTATAACTTAGAGATCCTCCACCTGGGCTAATTGGTTGAGAAGGCAGGCTTCCTCAGGGCAACTGGTCATGGGTCCCAGCCATGGGCACAAGAGTGTGTTTGTTACAATAACAATCATGGTTTCTGTCAGAGAGGCAGAGGCTAGATTCATAGGTTATAACAGTAACTTACGTCCAGAGATTATTGTGGTTCAGAAAAAGATCTCAAATTTCCTCCAGGAAACATTATCTGAGAACCTGCATGGGCTTTGTGCTCTTCTGTGATCCCACACTGCCCTATATATCCCATATCATGATTCTTAATCTTTTAAATTGTAGTAAGTATTTTGTTCTCTAGAGTCCTTGAAAGTAGTAGTTTTATCTTTTGCTATTGTATCATTGGCATGGAGCTTTTCTCTTAAAAGGTATAAACAAGGGATCCCTGGGTGGCGCAGCGGTTTGGCGCCTGCCTTTGGCCCAGGGCGCGATCCTGGAGAGCCGGGATCGAATCCCACATCGGGCTCCCGGTGCATGGAGCCTGCTTCTCCCTCTGCCTGTGTCTCTGCCTCTCTCTCTCTCTCTGTGACTATCATAAATAAATAAAAATTTTAAAAAAATAGAAAAAAAGGTATAAACAAATAAATAGAAAACAGTAACAGGTAAAATCAATGCAGAAAGATCTGTACCTACACAGAAACTGGCAAATATTTGAACTATAATACAGAAAAACTCCCTTAAGTCTCATGATTGAAAACAAAGTCATATTCTCAATAAGGGATAAAGTTTGTAAATGCCACATTTCATGTTCAGAAAAGTTGTCATTTATATGGGTAAGCAAGAAAAAGATCTTGAGAGTTTCAGAAAGCATATTGGTCAGAAATTCCTAAAAAATTACTTTCAATTATATGCCAAATAACAGAAAGATGAAGCAAATGTAATCACAATAAAAGAATGTAGTGTCATAAAAAGATGAATAATAAAAATCTAAAAAAAACAGATGTCTAAATATTTTTGAAGACCGGGATCCCTGGGTGGCGCAGCGGTTTGGCGCCTGCCTTTGGCCCAGGGCGCGATCCTGAAGACCCAGGATCGAATCCCACATCGGTCTCCCGGTGCATGGAGCCTGCTTCTTCCTCTGCCTGTGTCTCTGCCTCTCTCTCTCTCTCTCTGTGGCTATCATAAATAAATAAAAATTTAAAAAAAAATAAATAAATATTTTTGAAGACCTGATTTATAAAACAGAACACAGAGGGGGTAAATGTGGTTAGAGTGTTCTGAGGCCTCTGAATCATCCAGGGAGTGGTAAAATATTAATGTATATTAGGTTCTAAGTAAAGAACAAAGGCAGTGATTTTTGAGGGTGACATTAAAAAATAGGATATAGTATAATGGAGAAGGAGAAATGGAATAATAAAAATACTGGATTGGGCACCTGGGTGGCTCAGGCAATTAAGCATCTGCCTTCAGCTCAGGTCGTGATCCCAGATTCCTGAGACCTAGCCCCGCATCAAGCTCCCTGCTCAGCGGGGAGCCTGCTTCTCCCTCTCCCTCTGCTTGCTGCTCCCCTGGCTTGTTCTCTCTCTCTGTCAAATAAACACATAAACTCTCTTAAAAAAAAATACTCAATTGATCAAAAAGAAGGCAAGAAAGAGATAAAAAGAAACAAATAAGGATGAGCTAAATTAAAAAAATAGTGGGATAGCCAACTTAAATTCAAAGACAACATTAAATATAAATATATAGACAATCTTCCAACTAAAAGACAATGATTATGAGATCAGATCTTCAAAACAAAACTATTTATGGCTTACAGGAAACCCACTTTAAGTATAAAGATGCAAAAAGGTTAAAAGTGAAAGGATAGTTAACTATAATGAAGCATACCTTAAATAAAAGACAAAGGATGTTAGTATATGGTTATTGCATAAAATAGACTTTAAGACAAGAGCATTACCAACGATAAAGAGGAATACTGCATAATGATAAAAGGATGCATCACCAGGAATCTAAAACAACTCTAAATTTTTATGTACCCAATAACATAGCTTCAAAACATCTAAAGCAAAAAAAAAAAAAAAAAAAAAAAAAAAAAAAAAAAAAAAAATCTAAAGCAAATATTGAGTGCACTAAAAAGAACAGACAAATCAGAATTATAGTGGAGATTTTAGCACACTACTGCATTCGACAATGACAGAATGCATATTCTTTTCAAGTGCACACAGAACATTTGTTGGAATTGACTAGATGTTGGGATGTAAAGCAATTTTCAACAAAATTCACAGTACCAGTATCTTAAAAGTATGTTCTCTAAGCCTCTTAGCATAGGAGAATTAAGCTGGAAAACAGTAACATTTGGCCACCGGATTGAATTTGGAGTGGAAGTGGAGAAATGTCATAGGCTGGCTGCAGTGGGTCACGAAAAAATCACTTCAGATCAAAGCGCAGACAAGTATCCAAGAGTAGCATGCTGTAGCCTGCTACTGGGATGTGGGGCATCTGGGAGTAAGGGATGGAGCAGAGGACAGGGCAAAATCCCTAAAGGCAAATTTCATCAACTTTATAATTGTCTCTGGGGGGCCAGTCACTACTGAGAAATATTGGAATATGCTTCCATATTGCTGAAATTAGCTAGCAGATAAATTCATGAAACAAATCTTTGGTCTGTTCACTGTTCACTGAATGGAAAACATTGCAATATTGGACTCCTCCACTAAGCCTCTCCCCATTGAACATTCCCAGTGGCCACCAGGATACAGTCTTTTGGGACCCTTGATTTTAGGCTACTGAAGAAATCAATGCATCTTTCGAATGTGGCAATAGTCAAGGAGTATCTTAGGAACCAGAAGAAGCTAGGTTGGAGTGTAATGTGTTCCATCAGGGCAGTTGCATATTAGGAAACAGGAGCTGTAGAGAATATCATGGTAGGTTCCACGTTTTCATTTTTAAGTGTCAAATTCCAGCTTCTCCTTGATTTATCAGGCTAAACAGGAACTACCACAAATGGAAATATACCAATCCTATATTTGGGCTTGCTGTGTCTTACATTCCCTACTACAGAGTTTTGCTGAAATTGTTTTCAGAGAATGCCATGCTCTATACAGAGCAAGGAGTTGAGAAATATTTCCTGACTTGACTTAAAGAATGCGGAACATATCTGCTCATTTCATCAAAGCTTTGGAGGAATATTACACCGCAAGAAGCAGCGTCAGCTTAGTCACTTGAACTTCTACCCATTTGACAAAAATATTTCCGGTTGTCTGAGTTTATGAGAAATTTCAAAATAGGTCTAAGTGTGATAAGGAAATAATCTGACTCATACTTGCATAGAGCTTTCCTTTTCATCTCTACCCAAAAGATCACCTATGGCTCTTGGAACTTTTCCTACTTAGATCAAAGGATCTGGATAGTCAAATCACAGTTTAGGGCTCCACTGGTTTGCCCTAGGCAAGGAGGTTGGTTGTTAGCCATCAGAGATGCAAGAAGGTGGCCACTCTACCGCATAGCCTGGGGGGATTATGGCAATTAGCAATGCCCAGACTATTTTGGCCTGGTTTAATTCAAATGTGATTCCTATGACAAATACCAGCGCTAAAAACATGTGTCTCCCTGGCCCTGAGCTAACCTGTCCATCTCTAGGACCCACATCCGGAGTTCCAGCCTCTGCTACTCTTCTCCCACAGTGTGCATTCCTACAATGTGGTCCCACTTCTTCTTTACAGTATGACTTCACAGGCCATATCTGCTCCAGAAAGGAACTTGATAAAATCAAAGAGTTTTGAGGGTGACTAGGGTTCTACATCCTCCCTCCCACTCCCCACCCCATCAACTCCTCTACAACATAAATGGCATCATCCAGCACATATGAAAGCACTGGTCTGCTGACTGCTAGATCTGGTGGTCCACAAGATTAAGTAGTATTAATTACCCACAGGATTAATCTACAGTATTTCCAATTATCTACCTTTTTTTTTTTTTCAATTATCTACCTTATTTAGCTCCTCCTTGCCACTATACTGGGGAGACTTGTATCCAGCAGAAGGTGGTCAATTAGGTAAGGGTTGTTTGCCAATAATCACACAGGGAAAAGAGCTTTGTCACCTCCAAGAGCTTTATAGAGTTGTGGACATCTCAGAGTTTGGACTTCCCAACTGTGGGGATTATTTCTCATCCTCCCTCTGGGAATGCCAGGCTATGTGCACAGCTCTTAATCCAATTCCAGATGGGCTAAAGGTTTGCCTAGCGTCCCAGTTTGGTTCACTGTGGAGGGAGTAGGAAAGAAGAGAGGATATAGAGATGCCAAGACCCTGCTCCTGTGTACTAAGTGCAGTAAATTCAACATTTTCACATAATAAGGTCAATGCAATAATCCATGTTTCCACTCCACGAAGCACTGAATCTCCAGCAGAGCAGGCAAACAGAAAAGAAAAGAAAAGAATATAAAAAATATCAGGAATAGGAGATGATTAGTAACTATAATGTGCCGGGGTAAAAGCTGGCTCTATCTGCCTAATAGAATCATTTTTAAAAATTCATATGTGGTTATGCTTGATTTATCTTTAGTCAATCCAATTAAAAGCCCCGTTCCAGTGCTTTCCTCCAGAGTGACTTAAGCGGTCAAATCTTCGCATGGCAACCATAATAAATTCAGGATGCAAGTGGCATAATTAAAACAAGATGCCAGTTAGGGGCCTTGGAGTGGCTTAAAATAAAATTCAACTCCTTGTCAAAAAAAAAAAAAAAATGTACACAGAGGTGTAGTGTGGCCGGAAGCAGGAGGGGAATTTTGATCTCTGTTCCATTCTTTGTTTTGCCTCTAACTTCCTGGGGACTGCGTGCCAGTCACTGAGCCCTTTAGGCTGTACTTTGTCATCTCATCTCTGAAAAAATGAAGAGCACCTCTCTTGACTGCCTCTAACAATATTATAAGGCTCGCAGGAGAAAGCGTATCTGGGAATATATAGAAACAAAATGGCATTTTATGACATATGGTATTAGAGTTATAATTATGAATGCTGGTTATTAATGGTAATGAGGATGATGACATTTGTAAAAGTGTTACTGAGATACCACCACGGGGCATGTAGAAGTGGGCCAGGGTTGGTAGCTATTAAATTCCAGGATAGCACAAAATGTCAATATTTTATTGACAGAGCAAAATGTTTAAGGAACATAGAGATGAGAGCAGGCTAAAGCAGTGGGAAAGGTTGGTTTGGTCCCTGGGTGACCTTAGCCATGCTGGTGAGTCAAGGGGGAGATTGGGCATGGGGGCTTTTGAGATTGAAGAAGCGAGGGGCAAAGGAAGGAAGGGTGTGCTGAGCAACCCTTGCCAGCATGGAGGGCAAGATCTGCGCCCTTAGAAGGAGGGCACGCGAGAAGCAGCTGGGTGGCCCATTTTTATATGGGGACAAGCATGATATAATCAAAGATTGAAATGTTTATGTCTGGCCTCCGTATCAAACCTGTGCTCCTTAACTTTCTAGGATCATGGATCTCTTTGAGAATCTTATGAAAGCAGAGAATTCTCACCTATGGTGGAAACGTGCACATGGACGAGTCCATGAGATTCTGCAGCTGGAGGTCCAGGTGTAGAATACTGGCTTAGAAACCTGGGCATAGGCTTTATTTTTTTAAAAAAGATTTTTTTTTATTTATTCATGACAGACACAGAGAGAGGCAGAGACATAGGCAGAGGGTGAAGCAGATTCCCATGTGGGACTCAATTCCAGGACCCTGCATTGAAGACAGACACACTCAACCACTGAGCCACCCAGGCATCCCTGGGAGTAGGCTTTAAACTCTGAAAGTGTGGCCCCCATTCCTATCTGTCTATCTAGCATTTCTTGAGCAGAAGTTCTGAGCTGTTCATGGAGTGACTGAGTTATTAGGAAGGAAATTATCTCAGGTGTTACACAGTTTGGCTGACAGCATGAATTGCATTTACCAAGGTAAGAGTGGCTTTTGGGGCCATTCATAAAGAAGGCAAGGATGTTTGTGTGCTAGGGTGTTCCTGGGCTGCAAGGCTGCAGGCTTCTAAGCATGCCCCTACGTAGCCTTAGGTTTGGCCCGAATGACACCGCACCCTCTCATGCAGATTTCTACATTGCCTGAACCATTCCTAGTCTCAGGCACCAAAGAAGATCCACAGAGGGCACTGCTGGGCTGTTCTCCCCCATCCTGGTCCTTACCAGGAACGAAGGTAAGAAAATACCTGGAGGAACCAAGTCTCACAGGAGCCCTCTGGCCATCACAGACTCATTTGTACCTCCAGGCCTCTATATAGGCTCTTTCTCCCACCTAAAATGCTTGTTTCCCCTTCTAAGTGTGAGTAAAAGTGGGAATGAATGGGCATCAATGTAAACAAAGTGTGTTGAGAATGTGACATATTATACTAAGTGGTAATTCAATATGAATAACACAAAATCATAAATCTTAGGGTTGGCCTACTCTTTGGAGGTCATTCACTCCATCACTAATACTTATACTTCAGGAATTAATAGTAATGTCAATTACCTCTCAAGAAAAAAGATTTTTATATAATGATAATAACACTATTAATATCCCTGGTAACGCTAGTCCTAACACAAGTAATCACCTTTCCTTGAACACTGATCCATTTACTTTTTTATTTTTTGCATGAGAATTACTTCCTGTACACACACATTTTGCACATATTTAGACAAAGAAATGTAGCATAAGACTAAAGTTACATACATCACTTTGACTTAAAAAAAATAAAAAGTCACTATTTGCTTATACTCCTGGATGACCTTGAGAAGTAGAAAGACAAGGATTTCTGATGATTTAAACACACACACATGCACACATGCACACACACACACACACCTCATTTTGTTCTGGGAAGGTAGCCAAGACCTTCCAATTTTTGTGCTAATATGGCCCAAGAAGACAGGAGAGGGGTCTTAGTGAAAACATTGTTTTGTAATCAAAAGAATAAAATGAGTATGCCTTTTGCAATGACCTTGCATGTCACAAAAGTTTCTTCTTATCCTTCAAATGCAGAGACTTAATCAAATACTTATCTACCTGCCATTTAACAACTTGGATTTTCTTCCCAGAAACCACTCCATTATCACCAGACTTTTCTAACTGCTCAGGTATTTCCAAAGACAAGGGTTGCCCTCCATCTCTTTCCCCAAAAGACTTCCCTCCATCTCTGCATCCCCTTGGGCCCTTCCTGAGATCAAAGAGCACTGAGATGCACATGCTTTCCAGTATTCAGTCTGAAAACATTCCCCTGCAGGTTTAGGCTCCACCACCAGGCTCTTTATTAGGAGACATGACCCAAAATGAGTGAAGGGCAGTGGGAGGTACAGGCTCCCAATTATGGAATGGATAAGTCATGGGGATGAAAAGTATAACACAGGGAATACAGTCAATGGTATGGTAATAGCCTTGTACGGTGACAGATAGTAGCTAAGCTTGTGGTGAGCATAGTATAATGCATACAGCTGTCCAATCATTATGTTGTACATCTACAACTAACGTAACACTGTATGTCAACTATACTTCACTTAAAAAGAGAGAGACATGGCTGAAGTTGGTGTAGATGTGCACATAGCCATGCAAAAGTGACAGTTTGTTTTTCTAGCTCATTTTTTTTTATCGTAGACAAAGTATGTAGAAATGGCTCAGGCGTCACATTATTGTCAAAGCTCTTGTGTAAAAAGCTGACACACTCCTCCTCAATGACAATTTATGAAAGACAGCAGAAAATTATGTGCTAGTTTTATGGTGCCTGGATGTATATAAACATGTAACTGGAGGTTATTTCTGATGATGGAGAGGCATCCGTTTCCATAAGGGAATAGTCTAAAGGAAAAAAATTACTAATGTAGTCCACATGGAGACAGTTTCTCTGTTTGTATTACCTGGCGTTTTATTATGTCACCCCCAAGATGTTTCACTCATGCCTTAGCATTTCAAGGTGCTGGCCCACAACACTGTCTCATCTGCTCTTCCTCATAGACCTAGAAGGCCAGCCCTCCTTCACATGTTATGGATGATGTCTGAGTACTGGGGCAGACACTGTTGCTGTTTACAGAAGCGCATTTCTTCTCCTTGGACACACAACTGGACTACATTTGCCAGCCTCTCTTGAAGTTAGCTGTGGCCATGTGACTGAGTTCTAGCCAAGGAGGAATGAGCTGAAGTGATGTGCACCACTGCCAGTCCTGGCCCATAAAAACCTCCCACATCCCTTTTCTCTCCCAGCTGATGGGATAATGGCATGGTGCCATTGCAACCACATGGGAGGGGCACCCGGGTAGCTCACTCAGTTAAGCATCTGCCTTCAGCTCAGGTCATAATCCCAGGGTCCTGGGATCTGAACCCCACATCAAGTTCCCTGCTCAGTGGGGAGTCTGCATCTCCCTCTCTCTCCCTCTGCCCCTCCTCACTGCTCATTCTCTTTCTTTCTCTCTTGGAAATAAATAAAATCTTTAAAAGAAGAAAACATGTGGGAAACGTCAATCTCTAAAATGACCTTTGTGGAGCAGAAACACACAGCCTCCCAACTGATCTGGAATCTTCCTGAACTATTCTGTGAATGGGAAATAAATGTCCAAGTGTTGAGCTATTACACATTTGAGGCTGTTATCACAGTCTACCCTAGCCAAGCTAGAACAAAAATTTGTACCATGAAGTGGGATGCTGCCATTTTCAAAAGACTAAAATTGTATAGTGGTGGCTGAATCAGGCAGCAGGAGGAAAGGTGGAGACTCATATTGGTATGATGTGCTGGTGGCAGACCACATGCTTGCTGAGTCTGTGGCTGTAAAGAAATTATTGGAACAATCAGGAGTGATAGCGTGTATTGGCTGCTGCTGGGCTTAGGAGATATTACAGTACTATAAGAAAGAGATGAGCTCAAGTGTATCTGGTTTACAAGCAGAGAGTAAAAGCTATAAAGTCTAGAGACTAAGGGCCTTAAGATGTTAGAAAGACCTACTGCTTTTGGACCTGAAATACTAAGAGATAAGACCAAAAAAGGCTTTGCACAACACAGTCTCATTAGGACTTTGCAGTAAACCAATGGGGCGTAGCAGTGGCAAAGGTCACATTGAGAATGTTGCCTTCTTGGGGCACCTAGGTGGCACAGTGGTTGAGCATCTGCCTTTGACTTAGGTCATGATCCCAGGGTCCTGGGATTGAGTCCCACATCAGACTCCCCTCAGGGAGCCTGCTTCTCCCTCTGCCTATGTCTCTGCCTCTCTCTATCTATGTCTCTCATGAATAAATAAAATCTTAAAAAAAGGGAGAATATTGCCTTCACAAGCCCATTGATTCCCTTGGTCTCAATATAGGTACATTACTTTGAGAAACAGAACAGTATAGGTTGAGAAGCGAAGAAATAAAGCAGACTTGGGGAATATGTTTGGAGAGAAAAATATAGAATGTTTTTTTCTGGCACGTGGAACAAATTGAAGAGAAGCCTGCCATATTTTTGAAGGAATTGTCGAAGAAACAATGAGTGCAGCCTACAAGCCTGTGATTGGAAAGCTACATGGAGACCTTAAAGTTACAAGAGTAGGGTGAGTTCAATGAAAGTGATGTTCCCTGCCAAGAACTGCATCATCCTCCATGGCCTCCAGAGATGGGGCCTTAGAGAAAAATGACCAACTAAGAAGCTTCCAGCCCCTCCAGGTCACAGAGTCTTCATGAGGTCTGCATGGGAGGGTCTCAGCCCTGCTATGGACTGGTGACTACTGGATGTTTCCCTCCTTTCAATAACCTTCATTGTAGGTATGGTATTCTATCCCCCACATACCATTGTGTAATGTCAAGTGTTGTTCTTTTCTCATGTGACTTGTCAATATCCATGCATGGGAAACAAGGTGGGTATTTTTATTCCCAGTTTACCAATGAAGAAGCCAGACTGAGAGAGGTCATGACCATGGCTGTAGTTTTGTCCACATCACACCCAGACATCTTGTTGGTTCAATTACAGGGGTGCGCTAACAATGGCCATTTTCAACTAGCAATGTCAGTGTTCTACACCAGAAGATTCTCTGAATTCAGGCCACGATCCAGTCAAACCTCAACAATAATACCAGAACACCCGCCTGACTGGCTGGATTTTGGACAGGGTTCACTGCACTGATGAGCCACCAAAAGTCTTGGAATCATAGCTGAAGATCAGATTTATCTCCAGAAGCCCCAAGCCAATGACCAATTTGCTCAATTCATTCTTCAAATCAATCAGTGTGATGAGAGTAAGCTTTCTCAAATTAGATTTCACCTCCCATTCCTGCCCCTGCCTGGGGAAAAGATTGCTCTCTTCCTTTCTTCTTTACCCCCAGTGGTTGCTTCAAAGGAGCCATCCCAACAGATGGAGTCTGGAGGTGAGCTGTGAATTCAGTGATGTGTGTGTCCTGTGTCTTTCTACTTTTTCTTGTGCCTGCAGAAGGAGTTACCCTCCTGTCCTTGTATCCCTGTGGTAGCCTTTTAAAGAGATTCAAGTAAATTACATGTCTTTAGAGGACTGATTTTATTCTCATAATTACCTTTTGGGCAAGAAATGGATCCTTTTAGCTGAGTAACTAGTCCCAACGATAATTAAAGTTGACATCAAGCATTTGAACAGAAATACAGCCTAATACCAAAGGACAAAAATTCTTTAGAGAGATTTAGCGGAAGGTTAAACTCACAAAGTTCATGGTGTTAAGTGGCAGTGAGATGCTAGATTGTGGGATAGGAGGACAATAGCCAAGTCCAACAAAGGTGCGTCTCCTTACACAGCTCTGAGGAGGGTCCATTGGGCAGTGTCTCTGCTGGACAGTGAAAGGATACACATTCTTTTGCCTTAATTGCAAGTTTTGGATAATTTTTCATAATAGCTCTTAAGCAAGTCCTTATACCTTATTGTAAAATAATGGATTATAATTGTTGTAGGATGAACACATTTGGTCACATCCCTATCTTGGTCGGGATAAAGCACAAGCCCCTCTCTATGGTTTCCTTACTTGCTGTTTCCTCGGTGCAGACATCATTCCTTGTGATCTTTCTGGACAGATTCCTATTCACCACTGGGTCTCTGCTCTGTGTGATTTTGGGGACCTGACTGTAGGCCATTACCCAGGCTTAGCTGGCTGGCCTCCCACACCTGCCCAGGGGGTGGTCTCTGAGAGGAGCTGCAGTCAGGGTCTCAGGCACCCCACCACCTAGCTGTGCCATCTCTCAGGCTTGCATTCCTAGAAGGAGTCTTCATCCCTGAGTCTCTTAATCTGAGGCCTTGGGCATACCTTCTCTGGGAGCCTCTGCCAAGCCTCCTTGGGGAAAGGAGGGAGGGAACCCTGAAGACACTGTCCCCACTCTCTATCCCCAACACATTTGCCCTCCTTCCTCCCTCCCCTCTCCAGGGTCCATAACAGGCTTTTGCTGGAGCATTCTGTTCAGGATTCTCCCCACCTTTGTGCAGATCCACCTGATGCTCAATCAGCATCCGGTCCAGGAGGGAAAGCAATGAGGAGACTCAGTGTTTTCTCAGAATTAAGGCTCTCACACCACCACATTCACTCTCATTTATAGCTTCTGCTTTCTCAGGCTTCTCTGAGAGCTGGCAGCTCAGCCTGCAGTCCCCCAGCTCAGCTGAGTCCCAGATGTAATGGGGGATGGACTTTGTTGTGGCCCTGGAAAAGATCTCAGGGGTGACCTGGTCCAGTCTTGTACACTCTTGCCACGCTGCTGCCACAGGGCCTGCTTTCCATTTAGTGGGCAGCCCAGGTGCCCTCGGCCACAAGGCTTTTGCCCAGAGTGCACTTGCTCCCACCCCTCCCCTGTCTGTTTAATCCCTCTCATATTCCAGACCTCAGCTCACCGCCACCTGCAGGAAAGCCTTCTTGACTCTTCTAGCACACCCTCAAAGCACCCTATTTCTTTCCTTCTCCGAGTTCATCTTGGCTTCTAATTGCAGACTTATATGTAATATGTCATGGTTCTTGAGAAAGCTGGGAGAGAGATGCTGACCACCTTTAGACCCCTGTGCCTGACACAGTCCTCATCTCCCAGTGCAAATGACTAGTTTCCGTAAGTATTTGTTGAATGACTGAATGAATGTTCAATATTATTCTTTCAAAGCACAAGTTCAAGCCCAATTCTCACAGGTTATGCTTAACCAAGGAATGCTAAGAACAAAACCATATAACACAAAGAATTAAGATGATCCATCGAAGAATTAAGATTGCTCTGGATAGAGCGAGAACCGGGGTTTGGGGTCGGAGGTCCTGTCAGTTATTCAAGCATCAGCCATGACCATGAAGGACACACAACAGAGTCACAGCAAGTCTGCACAGCAAGGCCAACAAGGCCAGACGATTTGTGGGATGAGCAGTTACAGCTCCTCCACCTTTCCTGGTGACTTTGGGCACCTCACCTCACCTCCCATGTCACTATCTTCCCAATTGGATTCTTCAAAGGACCATTCTAAAGAGTAAGCAAAAATCTATGTTTAAGGCATTACTAAAGACTTTGTCACTCAGTAGAAGAAGGTGAGACATGAATTCAGGTTGACCTTGAGACCTGAGTATCCACAGGAAGAAACAGGTAGAAGACTGCACGAACCCTACCAAGTTGGCCAAAGGAAGAGGTAAAAATTCACTCATGCCCAAGGGTTCTTGTGACAACATGACACAAGATGGCTTCTTTGAGTTTCCAACCAAATCAGCTGCTTGTTTGGAGTCAACAACAAGCCAGCCCTAGACGTCTATAAATAACATCCAGGCTCAATTATTGTCTTTTCCCTTCTTGATACCCGTGGTTTGCCAAGTAGTCTCTCCTCTGCCAACGAGCCCTGTGACTTGGCCCCCACTTGTCAATCCTCGGCTGTGATGTTCAGCATGATCATCCTTTGCCTAAGAAGAGGCAGGTGGGAGCCAAGTCCTCATTCTCGTCCCAAGAGCATTGGCCCCAAGGCCAGAGTGATTGGATTGGCTAGAATCAATGCAAATTAAGAGTGTGTACCTCTGTATGTGTGTGTTGGTGCATGAGTGCCTGCGCGTGCCCCTTTGGGTTAGAGTTTGTTTTTTAAAAAGAATCTGGGAAAGTTACCAAGAACTCTGAATTTAAAAAAAACCTTTTCCTAAAGGGGCACCTCCAACCTAGTTCTCACAGCACAGGAAAATGATGCTGATTTTATCCTCTGATGAGCAAGGCATAAAAAAATGCCACCTTCTCATTTATTTTCATGGTTGTGGGATTTCCAGTGGAGGAATTTGCCCCCTTTCTCTGTCCCTCATGGTGTAATGGAAACTACCTTAACTTTTCTCTTATGCCTTTGAATCATCACCTTCCGTGATACAGATATTTTGGTTTTGCAAAAAAATGGGTGTGGGATGGGGGTATGAAAGGGGAAATCGTCAAGGCCTTGACTCAAGAAAACTTAACCTGAAATGCAGAGGCTGGCAGAGGAAGGAGGGGCTGTTGGGACCCTCTTGCTGAAAGCTCTAAGAGTCATAGAACACTTCACTCTGGGATTGGCCAAGGTCAGGGCACTGATGCCAAATCTCAAGTGAAGAAAGTGGTACGAGGACAGAGCAAATGCCCAGAGCAGAGTCAGGAGCACAAGCATCAGGCCTGAAGAGGGAAGAGATTGCAAGCACCAAGCAAGGCTAAGGTGGTTGGTTTTGGTTTGGCTCCAGAGCATGAAAATTAATAAAAGGAAAACTGACTAATGTGGACTTGAGGTGCTAGAAGTGGAGGTTGGTAGAGGGAGCTGTATCATTCAATGTCAGTTACAGGAAGAACTGAATTACAGATCCTAACAGAAGAATCTCAACAGGAAAAAATCATCAATGACAGGCTCCAACAGGAAAAGATGTATAGTGTGGCTCCTACAGGAAACCGATCACCCCCACAACTCAGCCAATGAGAACTCTTACTTCTCTCCAATGGGCTGTTGTTCAAAACAACCTCTCCCAACTTCTTCCTTCTTCTCCATAGAGTAATATTCCCCCTCTTTGTTGGACTTACCTGTGGTTTTTCTATAGCTAGCTTGTCCCAGATTGCAATTCTCTCCTACTCCCAGATTAATCCATCTTTTGTTGATAAAATGTCTGGCAGTTTTTGTCTTAAGGTTAACAAGAGAGAAGAAGACCAGAGGCGGGGGGGCTCTGGGTGGAGAGGAGTGCATGGACTGGGCCAGGGAAGAAGTCTAGTGTCTGAGCAGTGCCAACACCATTCTGTCTACATTTGACATGCAGTGGGGGTCCAAAGCAAGCATTTATTCTGCTTCAATCTGTAAGTAAGGGTTGCTTTCAGGCTGTAGGGTGAGGTGCCCAGCTGTGCCCCAGAGTGGGGAGAAAGCTACTCCGACCAGAGGCAAGGGGGTTGGCAGGGGCGCCCTGAGGGTCATTTTAGGTGGACTGTCATTCTGGAATGTGCTGAAGGCATCCAACTAAAACCTTCCATCCTCCCTCAGCTCAGTGCTTTGGCCACAGGGACACACACCAGAGAACAGCTCCCCTGGAGCACCATCACTCCCACAACCCTCCTCCCCCTTTCCTATTTTTCTTTGCAGATTAGGGCAAATGAAAGATGGTTATAGATACCCTCTAGTTAAATGAGGGTAGGTTAACTTGCTAGGTTGTTTTGCTTTTTTAGCTGTATAAATTCACCTTACTCCAGGTGAATTTCATAGGAGGAATGTTGTTTTGGCATCAGCTTAATAAAATGGCTTAAACATTTTTTAAGATTAATTACTTTGTATACTTCTAGACCTCAAACTAGAGAGTACTAGATGAACCATCCATCCTTTGGGTTTTAGGAGCACAAAGCACTACATTCTCTGAGCCCAGCATTGAGAAAGTATTTTATGTGATAGCAGGTCTATAAAACTGCATGCATGTGATGGTGTACGTCTGTGTGTGTGCATGTAACATTAATATATAGTTCTCTCTGTCTGGGGTTTGAAGTGGTTTTCATTTTTATTTCTTTTTTTTTTTTAAGATTTTTAAAATATTTATTTGACATGGAGCCAGGGGCAGGCAGAGGGAGAGGGAGAAGCTGACTCCCTGCTGAGCAGGGAGCTTGGTGGGGCTCCATCCCAGCACCCAGAGATCATGACCTGAGCCTAAGCAGATGCTTAGTCGACTGAGCCACACAGGTGCCCAGCGGTTTTCATTTTCTATTTCATACGTTTTCTTCACTCTTAATTGCTTTGCAATAAGTATTAATTTCATAATCAAGAAAGAAAACAATTAAGCTATGTCCATTTTGAAAAAAAAAAAAAGGTTTCCTGGCCAACAAAGTTATTCTTTATTTTCGGAGAGCTGTGTCTATAGGCAGTTGAAATTTCCTGTAACCAGACAGAAGTGGGAGATCCTCCAGCTCAGGCGGCTTCCAAAGCCCCTCCCCCATTCCAGGATTTTCCCTGTCTCTCTGGCCTGGGTAAGTGATCTCTCTCCCCTCCAGCCCCATCCCTACCTCCTACCCTGTCCACAAGACATCACGGGCATTTTATAATTTCTAACAACATGCCTCTCCTTGAGTTTGGGATGTCACAAAGGAAGAAGATGACCCTGAAGCCACAGGGCCTCGCTCATAAACAAAGAAATAGCAAGACTGTATTATTCAGCTCATTCTAATTTGGTGCCCACCAGGTGTGACAGCAGCTCTCCTAGGTCTCTAGTCTTTTTTATCCTGTTTTACATGAACAGATCCTGCTTGTAATTTTGCCAGGAAAAAAAATTACCTCCCAGAGTTAAACTTGAAATTGCCTTATTTTTTTTTCCTAGAAAAAAGAAAAAGACAACATTTTCTCTGCCCTTTTTTTTTTTTTTTTCTGAGTATAGCTAGCTGATACTTTTGGTATTTTATATCCTGTCTTTCCTTCTGGTGTGTGCCCCCTTGCTCAGAGCTTCTCCAACCTTGACATGTGCACGAATCACCTGAGGATATCTTTTCAGAAAGCAGATTCTGATTCGGTAGGTCTAGGGTGGTGGCTGAGACTCTGTACATCTGACGAGTGCCCAGACGAGGCCAGTACTGCTGGTCCAGAGATGGCACTGGGATTAGCAGCAAGGCCGGGGCCACACACAGGCATGTGGGAGGTAACACTGGGGACCACATTACACTCAGATGCTCTGTTTCTTTTACATGCTGTTAGCTCTTGCAGCTCTATATCTATCCAGCTCTAAATGAAGCAGTTGACTCATACAACCTGTTACTTTAATAATATTGGGTAAATTAAACAAGCAAAACATAACTGGTGGGCTGATCCAACATCTTATCCCTGTTACTCAAAACTGGGTTTTCCTTTTTGGTGAGCGTGGTGCCAAAAGACACAACCAAGTCAAAGATAGGAAAAGGGAGTGTTTCACTTGCAACAAGTAACAAAGAATGCCAGGGGTCTTTCCCGAGGCAGCATCGGGCAAGTTTTAAGCTAAGGATGCACGGATATTCGATATTCGTGAAGGGGTTCTTGGTAGGGAATAGGCATGGAATTGGGCAAAGGGTTCGCTTCAGTTCTCTGGCCCCGATTGGTCTGGTATCAATATTCAAAGAGCTTTAGATCCTGTAAAGACAACTCAATGTGTATCAGGTCAAGTTCCAATTTTGAATCAGTGCTGGGAGTTCTATTGTCCCTGATATGATTAGGCCACCCCTTGGCCTCATCGTAGCTGTTCATTCTTACATTCTTTCACAAGATGGCCAGGGACCTAAGATGACTTTGCTCCATCAAATCAAGACAACTATGCCTGTCTTTTTCTGGAGTACCCCCCAGCCCCCACCCTCCATGTATTTCCATGGGTGTAACTCTCCCAATATCTACTTTGGGACCGCATGACTGCCACATCTGACGAGCCCAGTGTGGTCATCTACAGAGCTTTCTTTGGAACCCACTGTTAGTGGATCAAATTCAAGTGTTGACACTCACGGGCTGTGTGACCCAGAGCACATGCTCAGTTTCTCTGAGCCTTAGCTTGTTCATGAGCCAAAGAACGAAAATAAAACTTACCTTACACGATGGCTGTGTTAAAGAGAGAGAAAGAGAGGGAGAGAAACAAGCCTAAAATGGAGTCACTTACCCCCCACAACAGCAAACCAAGACTTAATGACAGTTTCAACCTATTCCAGGAACGTGACCTTTTAAATCCATGGGAAATTTCCTGACCAGCCCTAGTGAAGTCATCTGCATGATGAGAAACCCTGCAGGTCCCTTTCCCCCAAAAGGAGATGTCCTGGCCTGAGACAATCCTTTCTTTCCTTTTGCTACTGACTTTCTTGCCCCTCCCTCCTTCCTCCAAAAACCTTTCGTTTTGTACAACTCTTTGGATTGTCTCTCTTACTAGATGGGATGCTGCCCAATTCATGAATCGCTTAATAGAGCCAATTAGATCTTCAAATGCACTCAATCGAATTTTGTTTTTTAATAGCTATGATATTTAAGGGAGATTCTGGCCTATGCAGACTGCTCCATAAATGAGTTATTTTTTTTTAAGATTTTATTTATTTATTCATAGAGACACAGAGAGAGAGAGAGAGAGAGAGAGAGAGAGACAGGCAGAGGGAGAAGCAAGCTCCATGCAGAGAGCCGGAAATGGGACTCAATCCAGGGTCTCCAGGATCACGCCCTGGGCTGTAGGCGGCGCTAAACCGCTGCGCCCCCGGAGCTGCCCATAAATGAGTTATTAATGCTAATAACCCCCATAGCCCTGCCTTCTTTCTGAAGTCTTAGACAACCATGTGGGCATCCCCTATGACTCTGCAGCTTTTTCTAGAAAAACTTGGGGGCCCTGAACCCCCTTCTATCTCTATCATGCCCTCCCTCACTGCATTATCTCCACCAACCCTGACCTTGGTGTTCACATGTGTCTGCGTGTCTGAGCTTGTGCCACTAGGAGACAGTGTATAGAACACTCACATGCAGATTCTGGAGTCCATTCATTTGTACCCTATTAGCCATCAAACTGCTTAACTACCTAAAACAGAAACAAAAACGATAGCTATTCCTTATGATTGCACATTGGTATGGATATCCAATAACTTGCTACAATGCAGTGCCAGATTGTTTTTATTGGCACATGAAGATAATTATTATTTATTCATTGACAATTCATTTACAATACCCGTCTTAATGGAATGATCTGAATATCTTGAAGCAAAGGATGGCAAATACTTTACACAAGGTATGCCAACGTTGCTCAACTAACTGGTAATTGTTGTCCGGAGTATGGTGTTGAGAAAGATTGAGACTGTTTCCCCGGGCAGGAAGGAGTGTCATGATTCATTAGCATGGGAAGTCTGTCTTTGCTTTACACCATAGGGGTTTTTCTTGGGGGTGGGGGTGGGGTAGTAAGGACAGTTATATCCTTCCCTTCTATCTCTCCAGCTTAATCCTATTTTACAAAATATTGGTGGAAACTTCTACTTCCTGGATCACTTTGTAAACATCATGTCCCTGACCTGATTGGATTCTATATTCAGTATAAACTTCAGTAGAACAAGAACTAATTTTTACATTCACATTCAGAATCAGTTGTTATTTATTCATTGAGCCATACAGGTCCCACACTGGGTACCCTCTTGAGCCATCCTGAGAGTATGGACCTCACCAGCTGTTCTCCTGTGTCTTGGGAGCCCATGTGAATGCAGACAGGTCTCTTCATTCTCCCTTGTTGGATGTTTCTCCAATTTTAAATATCAGAACAAATCACCTTTTCGTAAAAGCATCTAGTAAACCTGATTTCCTTTTTTTTTTTAAGATTTTATTTATTTATTCATGAGAGACACAGAGAGAGAGAGGCAGAGACACAGGCAGAGGGAGAAGCAGGCTCCATACAGGGAGCTTGACATGGGACTCTATTCCAGATCTCCAGAATCACACCCTGGGCTGAAAGCGGCACTAAACCGCTAAGCCACCAGGGCTGCCCCTGATTTCCTTTAAATTAAAATGAAAGCTTTCAAGTTTTTAAAGTTCTCTGTTTCCAGAATATTTTATGGGAGAGGAAGAAATGTGCCTACTTTTCTGATAATTAATTGTCATAATTCCAGCATCTTATCACAACATGCACATTTCCCAACACTGGAGCAGGAGAGGGGGCAGGCTAGCTGTGTGAAGGTAAGCTCCCCAAAGGTAAAGGCATGTGGGTGGCTGCTGGCAGACACTGGCACATTGCCCCAGAAGCAAGTCTTGGGCCTTGAGAACAGTTATGCATGCCCATCACGTTCATTGTCTTGTTTTGTTCAGTATATATACTCTGAGGATAAATTTCCAACCCCCAACAGAGGCCTTGGCTGTCCTCAGCTCTGAGGGTTTATTCTTTTTCTTTAGCACTGTCATCTTGGGATCTCTAGATGTCAACTGTCCCATTCCCTTCCCCCTTCAATCTCTTGAGTCCAGTCCAGGTCTCTGAGGGTCCTTAAGCAAACAACTCCATCTCTTTGAGTAGCTGGTCCACTGCCTCCTAGCCGATGAATGGTCTATAACCCTTCCCCTCACCTCTGCCTCTTTGTTTGCTTAATTCCTTAAGCTAGCCAGAAACTGTTCTTTTGAGCACTTGAAGTCATCCTAAGGAGGACACCCCTTGTGCATTGGATATCCAGCCCGGCAGCTCTATGCCTCACTCGCCATGCTCCTGCATACCTACTCTCTGGCCTCTGCATGGGCGGTGCTCTCCACCTGGAGTGCTTTCTCCCTCCCACACACTCCTCTTCTTCTAGTTAATTATTTCTCTTTCATCAGAGGTCAGTTCGTTGACTTGCCCAAGAAAGCCTTCCCTCACCTCTCTAGTCAAATCTGCCCACTGCATCATCTCATAACACCTACATCTCCCCACTGTACAATTTTACATGATGCGTGATTATTTGATTACTGTCTCCACCTACCACTGGACTTCACTTCCCTTAGGCAGAGGTGGCAATTGTTTCCAATTTTGTCCCTAATGGATTCCCAGCATCTAGCACCTTTCCTGGCACATAGAGGGTGTGTAATAACTATCTGTTGACTATAACTGTGAAGAAAGGTTAACAAGGTCACTTGGGGCAGTCACAGAGAGGTTGACTTGGGAGGATATTGGAGATAATGCTAAAATGCAGCGAGAGGGCTGTGTTTCTGTAAGTTTGCAAGAAAGTTTATGTCTTAGAAGTAGGCTCAAGTTTACCATCAACAGGAGCTTGCCTTTTTTTTTTTTTTTTTTTTTTTGAGGGGGTGGGCAGAGGCAAACAGAAACTTAAGTAGGCTCCACACCCAGTGCAAGTCTGAGGTGGGGCTCAATCTCACAGCCTTGAGATGGTGCCCTGAGCTGAAATCAAGGGTGGGACTCTTAACCAACTGACCCACCCAGGCACCCCTGGAGCTTGTCTTTTAAATCAGGTAGATAGCAGCATGCTGACATTGATTCCTAGATGCTCTGTAAGGCTCCCCAAGTACCAAAGGCAGGTGATGAATGATCATTTTTATGTTTCACTCACACTGGGTGCACTGCACTAGCCATGCCAGAGCTTTTATTGGGCTTTCACTATGTAGGTTTTGATAATTAAATAATGATTCATTCATTAAACTCAATCTCCAGCCCCATCCCTCCTGAGGTTCAGCTGACCCAGAGTCCCAACCCTTTAATTACACAGGTGGGTCTTTCTGGTGACCAGCCCCCATTCTGATGCTATCAGGGGACCCTTTCTGAGCCACCTCATTAGCCTAACAAAGGCAGGCCCCAGGAAATCCTAAGAATTTTGAATTTCTGTGCCAGGAACCAGAAATAAAGACCAGATACATCCTTTACCATACTACAATCACCACTGAAAAAAAAAAAAAAAAAACGCAGTGAGATAATGTTATTTTGTGCCTTTACAATTAAGAGAATTTAGAACACTTCACTGCTTGCGGGAGATATTAAGTTGGTAGAAACCTTTATTAGGGAAGCAACCTGGCAATACATACCAAGAGTCTCAAAAATGTTTACGCCTTTCCCCAATAACTCCATGATTTGGAATCTATGATAAGGAAGCATTCAGAATTATATACAGAGATTTATCGGCAAGGGTGTTCATTGCAGTGTTATTTATTATATGAAAAAAATTAAAAATATTAAAGTCCAGCAATAGAGTGAATAAATTAGAGCATAGTCCCACAACGAAATAATATGCATCTATTAAAAGTATTTCCAATGAATGATTACCTTCAGAGGAAAATGTTTGAGCACACTATTAAGTGAAAAGGAGAAGATTTAACAATCTGTACACACTACGGGAGATAAAATTGTGGGTAATGACTCTTTTAATATTTTTCTGTGATTTCTACGGTGATTTCATTATTCTTATAATTAGAAAAATGTCATTGAAAACTCTCTTTAAACCACTCAGGACCTAATTGAATGCAACACACAAATTATAATCACAAGTTACTCTTTTTCATTCATTAAAGTACATCTGGCAAGACCTTTACTTGGCACCAGCAACTTCGACGTTTTAATTTAAGAGCGCAGTTTATGGCTGAGAACAATAAGGCTTCCAGTCTTTCCAAATTTCACATAAGTTTTCACAAGCTGTCTCTCTCCATAATTCATTCAGATTAAAGAATTGTTGCCTGCTAAGATCTCTGGCAGGCTCTGAGGAATATGTGCCAGCCGATGGATGGCAGAGCCAGCCTCCTGCACCCCACTCCCATCCATCCCTCTTAGCTCTGGCAGGCTGTTGAGGGTGGTTTGATGATAAACCCCATCATTCATAGCCTGCCTTTGGCCCCTGGGGAGCCCTAGAGCGCACCAAGGAATCACTGTCAGCGTGCTGTCGGCCTGCTTTAAAAGGCAAGTTGCTGGGGTGCCTGGATGGCTCAGTGGGCTAAGCATCTGACTCTTGATTTCAGCTCAGGTCATGATCGCAGGGTCGGGGAATCGAGCCCCACATGGGACTGGGTACCCAGCACAGAGTCTGCTTGTCCCTCTCCATCTGCTCCTGCCTCCCTTGTGCACACATACACACACACACACACACACTCTCTCTCTCTCTCCCTCTCTCTCTGAAACAAATAAATAAAATATTTAAAAAAAATAAAAGGCAAGCTCCTGTTGATGATACACTTGAGCCTAATTCTAAGACATAAACTTTCTCACAACATACAAAAGCAGAACCCTCTCTCTGCGTTTTAATATTATCTCCAGTGTCCTCCCACATCAGCCTCTCCATGATTGTAACAAGTGACAAGTGACATGCCCTAGTAACCAGAGTCATTCCTTTGGTGGCAGCCATCCTTGCTTTGTAGCCTCATTTCTGAACATGAGCATTCCCAGCCACTCAGGCTCAGGTAGGTAAGTACTCAGGAGAACAACCGTGCTCTCCCTGACTTCAGTCCCCTCTTAAGACGTTAGCCTCTTCTCCCCTTTATGATTGAGAACTCTCCCAAAGAGATATTTTTCTACTGAAGTGGGAACTTCGTAAAGCTTTATAACAGTATAGCTATTCCCTACGGGAAACACATGACCACTGAACCAGATTGGGGTTCCCCCCCAGAGCAATGGGATACCCATGGTAGGTGATGGGAGTGCTCTGCTTGGATACAGGTAGTGAAGGGGTGCATGGTATATTGGGAATCGCAAATGAGCATTAAAAACAAGTAAAAGTCGGTCTGCTTTTTATTATCATGTGAGCCAGCAACTCTAAGCAGTGTGATGGAATTCTTCTTTCCCAAAAATATTTTGTTGGACAACATTCTAAATAATTGGGATGAGTGCTGGCGGGGTTTTGATAACATATATGGGACATCACCTTAGTACATGGCTTGTTACCTACCTTCATACACACTGTACTCTATATAGAAGCTCTTACAGATGTGAAGCTCCCCTAGTTATAGTCAGCCCTGACAGAGGCCTCCCACAATTCATTTTGAAAGTCAGTGTATAACCTTCCGGTGCCGCCTGTCTCCATCACCTGGCTTCCCCATATTCCTGCCCCTAAGCAGTAGATTCAAAGTAACAACCGTCACACAGGGAGGGAGTATAAAGAGAGCAAAAACAAACCTGAGTTCTTTCAATTATGTCATTTCATGTGACTGTAAGGAGTCGTATTTCCGTTGAAATTATAAAACAGTATGCCAACCTTGAAGTGTACTATTTTTTTAAAAAGATTTTATTTATTTGAGAGAGAGAGAGAGCCGAGTAAAGGGGAGGGGCAACGGGAGAGGCAGAAGCAGGCTCCCTGCCCAGCAGTGAGCCTGTGGCAGAGCTCGATCCCAGGACCCTGGGATCACGACAGGCAGATGCTTAATGGGCTGAGCCACCCAGGTGCCCCAAGAAGTGTACTATTTTTCGTAAGTGCAAATTTCTCTTCACACACGAAATATTTTACCAAACTTCAATAACATCTTTAAAATTGAAATGGGGACGCCTGAGGAGCTCAGTGGTTGAGCATCTGCCTTTGGCTCAGGTCGTGATGCCAGAGTCCTGGGATGGAGTCCCACATCTGGCTCCCCGCAGGGAGCCTTCTTCTACCCCTTCTTATGTCTCTGCCTCTCTCTGTGTGTGTCTTTCATGAATAAAAAAATAATGGGCAGCCCGGGTGGCTCAGTGGTTTAGCGCCACCTTCAGCCCAGGGCGTGATCCTGGAGACCTGGAATCCAGTCCCAAGTCGGGCTTCCTGCATGGAGCCTGCTTCTCCCTCTGCCTGTGTCTCTGCCTCTCTCTCTCTCTCTCTCTCTCTCTCTCTCTCTCTGTCTCTCATGAATAAATACATTTTAAAAAATGAATGAATAAATAAAATCTTTTAAAAAACCAAAATAATAAAATTGAAATGTAGTCTTCTTTTTAATTGTTTTTTAAAACTAAATAACAGATGAAGAAAATAATGATTATCAGTACATAATTATTACTGAAAATAATTTTGCTGCACAGAGGAAAGAGTTTGAACAATAATCTGTTAGGGGTGTCAAGTACTCTGTGTATACAACTGCACCCAAGTTAGGGACTCACGTCCTCCTTTTTTGCTGTTCAGACTGAAATGAATTCCTCATTGCAAAGAATCAAAGAATAAACAGACTCTGATTTTTTTATACTTAGGAAATTTGGAAATTCTGGCCAAACATTCTGTGCCAGATCCTCCTAGGCAGTTTAACTTAATTGATATGTTGAGGAGGTTAATAATGGCACAGATTTTGGAGGCTAGATCTGGACATTAAACCTACTTATTAGTGTTTTGATCTTAGACAAATCATGTAATATCTCTAAACCTCAGCTTTCTCATCTGTAAAATGAGAACCTCATTAGTGATGCTATCAGGATTACTAACACTCAGCACAGGGATGCCTGGGTGGCTCAGTGATTGAGGATCTGCCTTCTGCTCAGGGTGTGATCCCGAAGTCCTGGGATTGGGTCTTGCACCAGGTTCCCTGTAGGGAGCCTGCTTCTCCCTCTGCCTGTGTCTCTGCCTCTCTCTGTGGGTCTCTCAGAATAAATAAATAAAATCTTAAAAAAAATAACACTCAGCACAGTGCCTGGCTCCATGTTCATTAATATTAGCAAACAATACTACTACTACTACTACTACTACTATTACTACTACTACTACTACCAACAACGGCAGCAATAATAATAATGGAGATGGAGGAGTGGAAGAGGAAAAAGAGAAGTACACACACAAAATTTAAAAAAAAAAACAAAACAATGTCAATGAAATAAGTCTTAGCTTTTTCCCACTTAGAGAATTTTCTGTTTTCTAATCCTGGACATATCCTACACTTCTAATTAGTAACTACTATAGTTTATTTAAGTTGCTATTATATGATGGTGCTTTATGAGTAATAGTGATTCCATGAAATATCATTTATAAATCCTAATACCTCTTGGTTTCTAATATCACATGGTAGAAAACCAGCATATATTTTAATGGTACTAAAGCATCATAGAATTGTACTGAACCAACATGGGGAAGCCAGAGCCCACCTGACATATAAGGATTAGGAGATTTATCAGCCTCAGAACAGGCTATGCTACAACTTGAGCCTAATTCAAAGACGTAATATTTCTCCAAAATTTGCAGAGGCAAAGCTTTTTCCTTTGCATTTTAATATCTCCAAATGTCCTCCAAAGTCAACATGTCCGTGATTGTAATAGTCTACACATGCCATAATAACCAGAGTCATTTTCTTTTTCTCAATTCCTGGTGCTGGCCACTCCCAAAGTCCCCTCTGTGCCACTAACCCATCTTTTCTCCTTGGCCCCTCATTTCTTTAGCTGCATCAGGATCTGACACCTGTTATCAAAACTCCATGTCACATAGATGTTTATACACCTACAAGCAGGGTGACCACACATTACAGTTTGTCTGGGACAGGTCCTGTTTTCCACATGTCATTCCAAGATAGTTATTAACGGTGTCCCCTTTTTGTCTCAAAAGCAAATTTGTTGAAACAGGAAATTACATGTTGACCTATCTATAGAGGAAGAGAAATATGTGTCCTTAATTTTCATAAAGGACTGCAAATATCCCTGTGTAAGTATCCTTCAGGAAGTTAAAAAAAGAATTAAGATATAAGAGAATTCCCCATCATAAAAATTCTAAGTTAAGAAAACAAAAAGATCAAAGCAAGAGTGGTAAGACTTGGCTGACCATACAATTCCAAAGTACTGATTAGGATACAGATTTCTGATCTGGGTTTTTATCAGTTAATAAAAACTGACTGTATTTTTGAGGCAACTTCCTGGTAGTGGTAGGAGAGAGCAGAGTGACAGCCTCTTCCTTCCTGGGATGGTTCCTGACACAGACACTTCAGCTTGTGGTTTGAGAGAGATCTGAGTTGGACCTACTCCCCAGCAAGCAAAAGCCTCCTCCGCCTTTCTAGAACCATCTTCCAGTTTTGATGAGATCTTTAGGGCACAAAGATGTGTTGGTTCTAGCTAGAGGGAGGTGTCCCGATTCTCCCAAGTGTCTTGAAACTGAGTTGCATGTCAGCTGTGCTCCTCTTCCCTGGCACCTCTAATGCCTGAGTTCTCTGTTGGGTTCAGATTGCTCTCCATAGACCATCAGGAAGACTTTCTTTGCCCTTCCTGGAACGTTGCGTGTCACACTTCTTCTCTACATCCAAGTGCCACAATGTCTCTGGAGAGACTCTGTGATCAACCCTGAGATAAATGCATTTTAAAAACCTCCCTTTTAGAAATTGACAATAAATAGTCACTTGTAAAAATTTCTAAGAAGAACTACAACCAAGGAGTATTGTTTACAGGCTTAGCCAGTGTTCCTTATATTGTATGACAATGGACTCCCCTTTTTTTCTGCAATACCTTTATCCGCAATATTAAGGAGTCACCCTTCACTTTACAGGGGGTATTAGATCTTTATTGTCATGATAATGATGCTTAGAAAACAGCCATACAAACTGAGTGGCATTCCTCAATAAGCTTTTATCCCTTGTGTGTTTAGGGCCAGCTCTGCAGCTCTCCTGGTCTGGGCAGGGCTCACTTGCCATCTGGGGCTGCCTGACTGTCGGCTGGGCAAGGCTGGCCTTGGTAGGAGGACTGGGGCGAGTACCTCTGCTCTGTGCAGAGCTTCACAAGGTCTAGGGTCAAAACTGTCACACTGTCACTTCTGCAACCCCTCTGTTGGCCAAAGCAAGCCACCTGTTTGAGTCTAATATGGTGAAGAAACAGACTCCACCTGTTTAGTGAGAGAAACTAAAAAGTCATTGGCAAAAAGTATAGCCATGGAAGAGAGGTGAAGAATTGGGGCCCAGAATGAAGTACATTACCAGGAGCAATATGCCCACCCCTTCTTGCCAATTCTGACCTGCCCCCCAGCTGTTAAAGATTAACCAGAGTCTTCAGTCTACAACTAGAGATAATGGCTAATATGTAAACATTGTGGGGCCATAGAAGACACAGAGCTGGGTTAACACTGGAATAGACACTGCAGGAGAAACAATCTGTTAGGTGTGGGATTCTCATGTGTCCCTCAGACCCACCCAGGAACAGGAGGGAAAGAGTAATGTTTCTCCACTGCACATGTCCAATAAATGACGTCTGCAATCTGAGAAGCACAATTCTGTGCACCTCATTTTAGCATTGTGATTCCATGAGGTTGCCAAGGCCCTGAGAGTGATCCACATTTCCTTCCGAGGCTGGGAGAGAGTAAGGCAATGCTCAGTATACAGAAATGGCACCTGCTTCTCCCAGCTCCTCGCCCTGGGGTCCTTTTGCCCTCTGAGCTGCCTCCCACAGGTGGCCCCTGCTGACCCAAAGCATCCTGGGCCGCCCTATTCCCAGGGCAGCGTGCAGATGTCCGTAGCATCCAGCTCAGCCATTTCCAGGAGGCGATGGCTTCCTTTTCTCTTCCTTTATTCTTTCTTCCTCTTGCCAGATTGCTCACACAGCAAGGCCGTGGCTAGAATTCCAGTGGCTGAGATCACAGCTTTAGCAGTTAAACGAACATATATACAGTTAAAGACCTTGCTTGCCTTCAGGAGGCACTTCTATTGTTTCTACTTGTTTTTCTGCCAGCTCCTTAGGCAGTGGTTATGATCACTCTGTGCATTCTCAAGAGACGCTAGTAAGACTCCAAAGAAGTTAAAAGCAGGTGATTGCCTGGTGCCGGTAATAGAAGGATGCTGGGGGAGGTGGGGTTGGAGCTGTGCTCTGGCTGCAGAAGCTATGAAACCACTCACACCCCAGGGGAGGAGGCCCAAGAATGAGAACATCTGGGAACCACTGGACAGCAAAATAAAAATGTCATCACATTGTATCGATGGCCTACCAAAAGGGGTGGGGTGAGGGAGTCAGGATGAGAGACTCCCCAGCGAAGGCTTACAGCATTGACAGCCTGCTGTTGCCACCCATAGACGTTTCTTCTGGGCACCAACTAGAAGTGTAAAGACATGTACAACAGCCCCTGCTAATAAACAGATTTAGCACTAGAACATTTCTCTTCTAAGCCTCCTCTCTATTCACATGGTAATTACTAAATAGGAAAATAACTATGTTCTTTGGAGAAGAATATCTCGACTTCCATCACACATAAGTATTTTCATTTAAACCTCCTGGATTTTCAATGCTTGCAACTGATGGTACTCATTCCCACTTTAGCAGATCTACTGAGAATTGAAATGTAAATTCCCACCGGGAATTGTGAATAGCATTCTCTGTCAAAAATATGTGACTTGGGACACATCAGCGAAAACAGCACTAATAGCCATAGAAAGGACAAAACCCTGGGGACTTAGAGACAGTGGCAGTTACAAAAAGGAGCCAGTGTTTCCCCAAGATGACTCCGTAGAGGTGAAAGACAGGTCTCCAGGCAAACCACGAAGGGCTGATTGTAGAGCAGTACTCTTCCATAGAACCTTCTGCAGGGATTGGAAACGTTCTATGCCTGCACTGCTCAAAATGGCAGCTACTACCCACAGGTGGTCATTGAGCACTTTAAATGTGGCAAGCACAACTGAGAAACTAAATTATTCACCTTTTAAAAGTTTCAATTAATTTAAATTTAAATACCCATGTGTGGCTAGTGGCTACCACATTGGACAACGTTAATTCCAGAGTCTTGCCTTCCCTACTAAATTGTATTTTGTTCTGTTGCATTCATCAGGGTTTCTCAGGTCCACTTAAGCTGCATGGTGTGCTTGGCTGTGTTCCTCTCTCCGCTGTGGTAGGGGCTCAGGAACGCGGGGTATATGGAATAGTCCTTTTAGAGGCAGCAAGCCTGAGATGCTAACTCTCAACACAGGAAAATCTAGGACCAAGCATACATGGGTGCCTGTAGGCCAAGGTAGCTGCACTCCTGGTACAGAGGGAAAAGAGAAGCTGAAAGAAATATTTCTAGATTTTTGGAGTCTGTCCTCATTGGAATGTGTCCTTTACAGACAGAAAAAAAGTGTTGGCCTTTTGAATAAGGAGTTAGGAGGCGTTCCTAAGTGTGCCATCCCTACAGCCAGAGGAGAGGAAGGGACAGATGAAGAGCAAGGGCAATCAGAAGAGCTAGACAAAGCCTTTCAAAACAGGACGGGTCAGAAACGCTGTTCTCTCCCATGACTCTCTGCTCTAAAAGAAGTGACCCCCCTAGCTTCAGGATGATTCTTGTGCAATTATGCATAATGTGCTTTTGATTAAGTATCAAAACAAAACAATGGGATTGCAGAAAAACTTGGCTACTGCCTGAGGTGAATTCTAGGGTTCCTGGGCCTATGTCTCCAATGAGGTCATGGCCGGAAGTCCCATTCAAAGACCCTGTTAGATGGTAGGGGGGCTGTAGAAACAATTTCTATCCCTCCATACATATCCCAGGAAGGGACACATGTAGGAATGGGAGGTGAGGAAAGGAAACTGACACATGTAATAAAAGAATGATTCTTAGAAAGATCTCCCATGTTGTGATGGTTCCATGGTGTCCTAATTAGGACTTGCTGAGGATGCATTTGTGTGACAGCTGGTGATGGGGGGTGGGAGCGTGGCATGAAACCTATGGCCACAGCTACAGGCAACAGGGCTTGAGAGACACAGCTATGGAAACAGTGTCTCTTGGATCCTTACTCATTCCTTCAGAACAGCGCTGATTTCAGCATGGTTCCCAAATCCATCTCCTATCAATCTCAACCCAGTCACAAACTTCTTTAAACAGTTTAGTCTCATGTTTAAACAAGTCAAAATTTTCTTTCTATACAACTCCCTGAGTTTAGCGTATGATTGAGCTCTTCTTCTAAGTTTGTGATAGGGAAGTGGAGTCGGTAACACTGGTCGTCCATTTAGAAAAGACAGAGAGAGAAGTTTTAGATACCTACCTTACCTCACTGCTGGAGTTTAGCCAACTGTAACATTGTAGGGGAATAGCCTACACAAGATCGCCCTCACTTCAGACAGCAATTGTGGGTGTGGGTGGTTCCCCCAACCATCCTCACTTTATCATTTGCCAGGACTCATAGAACTCATTGAAAGCTATTATAACTATGGTTACAGTTTATACCAATGTAAAGAAATAGATTAAAATCAGCCAAGGGAAGAAGCACATAGGTGGGATCTAGGGGAGTAACAGATGCAGAGTATCTATTGGTCTCGCCCCTGGATGCATTACTTCCCCGGTATCAATGCATGACGATATGCACAGACTATTGCCATCCAGAGAAGCTCCCTCAAGCCTTGATGCTAGAGTTTTTATTGGGGCTTCATAACATAGGCCTGGTTCATTGATTGATTGATACCACATGACCCAAAGCCCTTACCCTAAATCAAATTATTTGTTTATCTGGCATGGCCAGCCCTTGCTCTGAGATTGTTCAGCCCTTACCATAAATCATACAGTTAGACTCTCCAGTCTGACATCAGGCTCCCAGGCAAACCAAGACACGCTGGTTAGGCATGACATTTCAAGGACTTAAGGATCACTTCCCAGAATCTGAGATCAAAGTCTAGATCCCTTGGGAGGCAAGGTTAAATTTTTTACTACACACGTATACATAACAACAAATTGCAGGTGGCCTGAAGATCTAAATACAAAACAAGTCAAAGAACCAGAATAAAATATGAGTCAAAGTTTTATTCATCCTGGAGTGTTGAAGTTCCGTTTAAACATAAAACTTCTGAATTGCGGGGTGCCTGTGCTCAGTTAGTTGGGTGTCTGCCTTTGGCTCAGGGTAATGATCCCGGGGTCCTGGGAACAGCCCTGCATTAGGCTCACTGCTCAGTGGGGAGCCTGCTTCTCCTTCTCCCTCTACCTGCCACTCCCCCTGCTTGTGCTCTATCTGTGTTAAATAAATAATCTTTTAAAAAATCAGTTGGAGAATACATTCACACTATATTCTTCTTTCATTCACACTATATTTAACAGTTAACAAATCAACACCAAAAGACAAATAATACAGTAGAAAAATGGACATACTCTACAAGGAACAGAAAATTAACAGAAGTAAGTATATCCTACAGATGAGCATGTAGCTTAGTATAGACTTTTGGGGTGACCGTTTATTTAGAGCTGTTAAAGTATAAAATTTTAAATGACATTTTACCTCTAGAAATATGGTTTACAGAAATTGTGCACAAGCTCAGAAACATGTATGTACATACATACATACACACACACACTTATACGTGTTTACAATAGACAGGAAACACTCTCCAACCCATACAAACAAACTACGTTATGTAGTCAATACAACAATGACACAGAAAGGAGTCCATGAGACATTCATTGAATATGCAAGTTGCAAAAGAATATTTATAGCCTGATTCTGTTTTTTAAGTATATAAAAATACATAAATATGTATAATTTGCATACATATTGTATGTATGCAGAGGAAAAACAAAGACTTATAAGTAGTTACCCCAAAATGGAAATGGAAGGATAACTTTTCTCTTTTTTATCATATAATTTGATTTGAATCTGCTTCAGCAAGCATAGGTACATGTGTGAATTTTGTAATTAAACACACGTGTCTACTGCAATTTTGTGCTTATGTTGACCTGTGTACACTGGATCTTCTTCCCAGAATCCCCTTTTCTGAGTGATTCTGGGTTAGAGATAGCTGAAAGAGAAGTTTGCAGGAGATGTGGAAAGAAGAAATACACCAGCAACCTTTATTCTGTGAAATCTGCTGTGGTCAAATATAACAACAAAGACAAAAAGGAGGGGGCAGGCTCTCCATTGTCCTAACTCTCCCCTACCCAGCATCCTGAAATTCTCTAGTTCTGCTGACCAACAGCAGCCCTGAGCCTTCCTCTGGGACCTGCCTCCGGATTCCCCCTCTTGGCTACAATCTCAGAGGTAGTAGCTGTGAGAGGCAGTAGCCTTGCATAGACTCGCCACCTTTCCTTTGCACTCCCACTTTGGCAGGAGAGTGTGCCTGCTTGGCTTCCCCACTTCCTCTGCAAGTGCTCCAGGAGGGCCGGTGAAAGACTTTTCTCATGTTTTCCAGGTACTCTTCCTGGCCCTTTACTCCCAAGCTCTTTCCACTTTTGTGTAGGTTTTATTTCCACATAAATCCCTTATTTCATAATACTCCTAGTGTTATCCTACTCTTCCCCTGACAGGATGCTAACTGATGCCACATACCCATGTATTCTGCGTCTATGTATGTGTATATGCACATTTGTCATGTAGAACATGAGGAAAAGTTTTCTGATGGGAAAGTTACACTTCAGTTTTCCCCTTGGAATCTCTCATGCTGTCAGCCCACTGCCCCTAGCGCTGGGATGTTCCTCTGTCACAGCCTGGCCCACTTGGGAACAAAACTCCCCTCCTCCTTGTCCTCTCTTCATAACTAAGAAAGCCGGAAATATGAAAAAAAAAAAGTTAAATCCTAAGGGAGATCAGAATACTCACAGAATCAAAACAAGAAAATTTCCAAAAACAGCTGAGATTCCACCAGAGTTAACTTGATTTTAAGGGTTCTTGGGTTCTGTCACACATCCTGGATTTGGTGGATGCATCTCTCAATCCCTTTCCTAGAAATTGTTTCTTTGACTTTTAGACCCATTGGAATCCCAGTGGGAAAAAAGTGAAGGAGAGCAAATAAATCTTTCGGCTTTGCCTGCCATGTGTTGAATATTTAGCTTGTAGACATCATCTCGCTTAATCCTCACAGCATCCTACCAGGCAAATGTTATCCTCTGTAGTCAAAGAAGAGAAAATTCAGGCTCAGAGATGTTAAGTAGATCTCTCAGTCACATGGTTGACTATAGTACACCCAGGACTCAAAGTAGTTGAGTATGATCATTAAACACGTGCTCATCCGTATTATGGGCTCTTTGAGATAAACTTTCCCTCTGGCTGCCTTCTGAATCAGTTAGCCACTGCTGTGGAAGCAAACACTAGGATCTCAGTTGCTCACAGCAACATGGGTTTCTCACTCACAGCTAGGTGGGTTGGCTGTGGGTTGGCTGTGGACTGCTTAGGCTCAGCTGAGTTTAGATGGCCTCAGGCTTCAGGTTTGATCAATTCTTTTATGTGCATTCTGGCACCGAAGCGAAAGGAGCCCTGAATACTCAGGCCAAGTTTTCTTATGGTGGATGGGATTACAGTCAGAGGCCTTTCTCATTAGGAATTTTTAAATAATTCTATGCACAACTCCCAGTAGTTGTTTTAGAGGTAGTGTGCAAAAAGAAGACTAGTAGTGTTTGTGAAGCCTATATGCCAGGCACTCTGCTACATGCTTTACATTTAATCCTTCGTTTAACCCTTCCTGGTGGATGTGATTCCAGGTAGACGTTATTATTCCCATTTTATGGATGAGGGAGTAAAGGACAGAATGATTCCATAACCTTCTCAAGAAGTCACATCTAATACGTGACAGAGCAAGGACATGATTTCAAAAAAGGGATGACTTCAACCAACTCTTTAATATTTTCTGCTTTGGAAAAAGCAATTGTCACAACACAGAAGAAGAAAACAAGTCAATCTTACATGTAAGCAGATGGCGGGGATGTTAGTTAGACAGAGAGAGGATGCTACCACCTGCAAACGGAGCTTCTGGAGAATTTTGTTCCAATAGCAGCTTGTCAAGTGACTAGTGACCCAACACAGTGGGTCACCACAAAACCAGGTGTCACAGCAGCATTGCACCAACCTTTCTGCAAACTGTTCTCTGATTCTGTGCATGTTTGGAGGTGAGAAGAGGGAAAGCCCAAGAGAATGTCCAGCATAAAAGATGAGCCTAAATACAGCTCCTTTTCACTAATGTCAAGATCTTTCAGAAGATGAGAGGAGAAGGCTTTACAAAATCCCCATGCCTGGGAAACACCCCAGATCAATTAAATCAGAACCCTTGGAGGTGAAACCTAGGTATCAGTAGTTTTTAAAACTCTCCAGGTGATTCCAGTTGCAGCCAAAAACCATTGCTCTAATTATAATTAATGCCATGGGAGCCCAAAGGACCCTTTGTTCAGCAAACAATGCAAGGCATTCTTAGAAAACTCACCTTTGCTCACCTTCCACAGTCCTTCATGCTTTTTGCCTTTCACTGGGTTTTATACTCAGGATGAAAAGATCCTTGTACCACTCTTTTTTCTTTTATAGCACTGATATAGCACCTGATATGACATTCTGGACTTAATCTATACTTAGTGGTCTACCCATTTGTTATCTGTGTTCTCCACGAGAGGGTAAGGTCCATGGATTGGCACCACCATAACACAAAGTGAATGGTGCCACCAGGAATTGTGCAACACAGTAATCCTATGTGGGGTAGAAATCTCATAGTGTTCACTTTTGTTTCCCAAGTGCCTAGAACAGTACCTGGAACATAAAATATGCTCAATAAATATTTTTTGAGTGAATGAATAAATGAATGTGAGTGTAGAATATAATAAGGATCCTCTTTATGGGAAAACTTGGTTTCCCTCTGCCTAGGACCTGGGCTGTGATGCTCATCATCTTCTTTTTCATCCCCATCATCATCATTGTCATCATTGTCACCATAACCACCAGTGTTATTAGGCCTCCACATAAAATTTCCCTTGGAACTAGGATTCGATGATTAAAAATAAAAGTCAGAAAATGAATGCCCTATTGAATATAATATTGGCTTTGTCCAAAGCCCTGCCCATCACCCACCCCAAATGGCTTTGGAACCAAACAAACTTAGGTTTAGAGTCTGCCTTCATCACTTACTAGCAAGGGGACCCAGGGTAGTTTGTTATCTTCAGATGGTTATTTTAATAACTAACTTACTAGACTATTGTAAGTTAAGGGAGGATGTATATAAAGAGCTTGTGACCAAAAATATATGAAAACATGCCCCATCTCACTAGCATGCGGGGAAATGCAAATTAAAACAAGATAACAATTTTTACCCAACAGATTGGTGAATATACTAAAGTGAGAGATTACATAGTAAGGTAACCCCCAAATCTCAAGGACTTTATAAAATAGGCTTTTTTTTTTTTTTTTTTTCAGCTAAAGACCATCAACAGTGACAGGGATGCTCTGTTCCATCAAGTCATCCATGGATTCAGGTTGTAATCCTCTTGTAAGTGTTTCCTATGATGGGCCCTGGGGCTCTGCAAGAGGTCTTCTGCCTTGCTTCAGAGGAAGGATGTGCCAGAGGATTTTACAGTCCAGATCATCATTTCTACTCAGTTTTCTTTGACCAAAACCAGTGACATGGCCTCCCCTAATGGCAAAAGCAAGAACAGCTAGGAAATGCAGTTGTTTGCTGGCTGAGTGATCCTTCTCAGCAAGAACTCTGGAGAATAGAATGAGAGCAGGACTCATTAGTGGATGGCTGCCTATCTCTACCACCAGGCAACGTCAGTGTTGGTGAGAATGGGCCAAATGGGTTCCCTTATATACAACTGGCGGAGAAGTGAATGGGTTATAGGCACTCAGAGGACCTTGTGGCTGTAACTCTTAAAATTCAAAATAAGTTTGTCCTGTGACCTAGCAATTCCACTTCTTGGTACCAGTCCAAGAGGTCTAAAGAGACATACACTAGACTGTTTATTCCAAATCTGATGCAATCATGAACCCAAACTAAATTTCTGCCAATAGGGGAAAGTCTAAACAAACCATGCCTATCCATGCTATGGAATACTATGCAGCAGTTTTGTAAATATAGGTAATGAATGGGAAAAATGTCTGGAGGTATGTGGAAAGTCAGCTGCAGAGAAAGGTAGGGAGGGGAGGGCTAAAGGGAGGGAGGAGGGCTTGGCAGTGACAGGAACATGAAGCTCTTGTGGCCGAGCAAGTGCAGACCTAAGCAAGCCCATACTCTTATAAGAAGATGATGTATTGGGGTGCCATCTGCCTTTAGCTCAAGTTCTGATCCCAGGGCCTGGGATCCACATAAAATTAGGCCTCCACATAAAATTTAAAATTTAAAATCCTGCATCAGGCTCCCTGCAGGGATCCTGCTTCTCCCTCTGCCTATGTCTCTGCCTCTCTCTGTGTCTCTCATGAATAAATAACTAAAAATCTCTAAAAAAGAAGAAGATGTATTAACTCCACTCCTAGGTAATTATCCAAAAAGAAACGAAACAGGGACTCAGTCAAATAGTTGTATTCAAATATTAATAGCAGCATTATTCACAATAGCCAAAAGGTAGAAACAACTCCAGTGTTATCAACAGATGAAAGGATTAAGAAAAAGTGTGGTCTATCTGTGCAATAGAATATTATTCAGCCATAAAAATGAATGATGTTCTAATACCTACTACAACATGGATAAAACCTGAAAACATACTAAGTGAAACAAGCAAAAAGCAAAAGAAAGTATCATATGATTCCACTTATAAGCAATATCTAGAGTGACAAATAGACATTCATAGAGACAAAGTAGAGTAGTGGTTACAAGGTGAGGGAGGGGAAATGGGAAATTATTGTTTAATGATTACAGTTTCTGCTTAGGATGACAAAAAATTTTGGAAATAGATGGTGGTCATGGCAATTCTCAAAAACATTGACAACGTGATTAATGCCACTTAAAGATGGTTAAAATGGCAAATTTTGTTATATTTATTTTACCAGAATGAAAAATTAATCAAAGGATCCATGATTGAACCTCACACACACACACACACACACAAAGACAATTTAATATATTCTCAACTTGCCTTCAGAGAGAGTTAAATAGGTTCTTCTTGGGTCAAGAGAAGTGGAATGATGATTACAAGGTCCTCTTGTAGGAAGCAGATTTTCCATCTTCTGTCCCAGGGACATGGTTTCCAACATTTAAGTGTCTACCTTTGCCATAAATTGTTTAAAGCTGATAGAATCTAGCATAAGGAGACGGAAGAATGTAATTAAATCTGATGAGGAGTGTATAATTTAAATCCCTTTAATAGAAAATCTGGTGAGTGTAGTCATGTACTATGGGAAGCTGATAATAGGGATAAAAAAATGGGAGGCAAGTTGTAGAAAGTTTGCCTTTGAATCAGGTAGATGGAGACCAGCTCTTCACCCTTGGACTAATTATTGACGTAATTCTCTATAGCGCCATATGTGTTTTGAGGGGGTGGAGGCAGGCGAGTACATGATTTATGTGTTTAATTTCCCTGGATGCTCAGAAGGCTGCTGTCCTGCACTCTGAACACGGAGAAATTGATTAAAATAACAATTGCCGAGAGCACAACCACCAGCAATCAGCATGAGGAGCTGTTTTCCACCCTTAGAATTAGATCTGATTCTTCCCAGCTGCCTGGGGTCATCTCCTTGGCCCTTGGGGGCTAGCATGGAATTTTCAAAGCTAACAAGATTTAACCTTAGCTAAGGAGGTCAGTAGAAAAAGTAACAAATTCTCCAGGCTCCAAAGAGGAGAACAAAGTTGGTCTCATCCTGGTCTCTGCTTTTCTCCTGCTCTCTAGGGCCTCCACTTCTTAAATAAATATACTTGTAATCAAATAAAAATTAACACGTATTAATTTAAACACTGGTCGAGTGTGGGAGGTTATGTTTCCTTCGTGGGACGGAGGGAATGATGTCATAGGGAATGACAGTGGAGGGAGAGAACTTCCGCTTGGAAGGTAATGTGCCTGGAAGGACACGGGTGTGAAGCCAGGAGGTCTTGCCACTTAGTACTTTCTGTGACCTTGAGCAAATGACTCATTCTCCCTGAGCCACGGCTTCCTTGTCTGTGTCTCAGGAATGATAGTAGTAGTTTCTACTGCATACTGTGGCATGCATATAAGGGAGAGATGGGTAAAGGCCTAGCACAGAGTAAAAGCTCAATAAGTTGTTGGCATTAGCAGTGCTTTTGGCTGCAGATCATAAGAGTGGAGATCAGAGGTCCAAATACTCAGAAAAGGGCACTTAGGGGTAAGACAAGGGAAGGGCATTGAGATGGGAACCAAGTCAACTGAGAAGCTAGAATGGGTTATATTTACAATTGCACTTCTGTTATAAACAGTACACATAGCGCAAGGCCTGGAAGGGTCTTGGATGCAGAGCTTTCATGCCCACCCCTTGTGGAGTCATAGTGCATCACTCTCCCTGCACATCACCGTGTTCACCAACAAGGAGGCTGCACCGAGCTGCAGTGTCCAGAGATTCCATTAAGGCTTCACTACAAAGGCACAACTGGCTAACTCATTGGCTATAAGATAGAACTCAGTCTCCAGCTGCTCTTTTCTCCACAGAGGTTGAGAGACTGAGAAGTCCTTTAATCATAGTCTTTCTGATCACCAGCAACCATTCTGAAACCACTCAGGGACCTAGCAGGATTGCCTCATTAGCATAACAAAGAAATTCCTCTCGCTCAGGGAATTCCAAGAATTTTTGAATTTAAGACCAGATTTATTCTTTAAAATACCAGAAATTTTGAGGTGGGGGAACTGGACTTGAGTCTCACTGGGTTTGACCAGGACCTATCTTGATTTGTCTCTTTCCACCTGGGCTTCAGTGTCTTCCTCTGTAAATGGAAGATTTGCACCATTACTTTCAAAAGTCTGATTCAGCAAAGCAAAGAATAGACATGTAGAAAAAAATACTGGAAGGACATAAATCAAAACAATGACTGTTGTTGACTCTGGAAGATTTTTTCCTTCTTTGTAATTTCTGTAATATAATGTCCATATCTTTCTATACTTTAAAAATATTTAAAGTATCCCATGGTTCTATGAGACACACACACATACATACAAAACTCCACAAACTTAAAAATATTAAAGTATATAATTTACATATTTCAAAAGCACAGATGTATACAGTTTGATGGGTTCTGACAAATGTATACACCCTGTAACTAACATCCAAATTAAGATGTAGGATACTTTCATAAAAGTCATGTCATGGGGCTGTATGCTATAGCATGGTGACTGTAGTTAACAGAATTACATATATGTAAATTGCTAAGAGATTAGATCTTAAAAGTTTTCATCACAATAAAAAAACTTTTTGTAATTATTTATGGTGATGAATATTAACTAGATATCTTGTGATTATTTCATAGTACATACAAATATTAAATCATTACACTGAACATCTGAAACTAATATAATGTTATATGTCAATTACACCTCAATTTAAAATAATAAAATGCAAAAAATAATAATAATAATAAAATGCAACCCCGCCACCAAATTTTCTGCCCCAAATTTTTTAAAGCTATAGAACACTTCGGTTACCCCAAAAGTTCCCTTTGCACATTTCTTGTCTATCCCACCCAGAGCCAGCTCTACTACGATTTTTAACACCATCCATTGGTTTTGTATGTTCTTGAGTTCCAAACAAATAGAATCATACTCTGTTGTATCAGTTCTTCTTCTCAGTATAATGTTTGAACATCCATCCAAGTTGTGTCAGGAGCTCATTATTTTTTAGTACTGTCTAGTATTCCACTGTGTGATTGGACCACAGTGCGGTTACCAGTTCTCTTATTGATGGACATTTGGGTTGTTTCCAGTTTGGGGCTATGGAGAATAAAGCTGTTACAAACATTCTTGTACAAGTGCTTTTGTGGACATACACCTTTATTTCTTCTGGGTAGACATCCAAGCATTGAGTTCCTAGATCTTAAGTGTATACTGACCTGTTTATGAAACTGCCAAATAATCTCCAAAGTGGCTGTACCATCTAATGTTCCCACCAGCAATGTATGAGAGTTTAAGCTGTTTTGGATCCTCACCAACACTAGGTATTCAGTTCTTGATTTTAGATATTCTAGTGAGCGTGAAGTGGTATTTTTACCATTAATTTGCATTTTCTCAATAAGTTGATATGTTGTGTGTCTTTGCATTTGCTTTCTGGGCACTCATATTTTCTTTTTTTATTCTAAGAGTTTATTTATTTATTTGAGAGAGAGAGAGAGGAGGGGGAGAAGAGAGGGAGAGAGAGAGAATCCCAAGCAGACTCTGAGCTGAACACAGAGCCTGATGCAGGGCTCAGTCTCACAACCCTGAGATCATAGACCTGAGCTGAAACCAAGCTTAACCAACTGAGCCACTTGAGTGTCCCATGGGCATTCATATTTTCTTTTGTGAAAGGTCTGTTCAAGTAATTTGCCCTTTTAAAAATAATTGGAAAATGCCTAACCTTTGCAAGTATTTCCATATCAGTTTTCTCATTTTGTCCTCCCCCAAACCTAAGAGGTGGATAGGATGGCAATAATCCCTTGTTGTAGAGGAGGATGCTGACATTTAGAGAATGTGTTATAGCCAGACAATGGCACGGCTGGAACTAGAAATTGGGGTTTTCTTACTCTGTTGTCACATAGATCCTGCTTTTCTTCTCTATGAAGGGCTGTGACACTGTGACGCTTGAAAGGCATCTGGAAAAGGGGCCTGAGTAATAGACTCACAGCTTCCACCTGCTGTGAGCAAGCATTGGAAGGGATCAGCTTTGTTTCTCTGATCAGATCCTGATGGCTGCCATTTGCCAACCAACACAGCAGACCTACTAAGACCACAGTGGGATTTATGGGTGCCCCTAGATAGAATACTCTTTAGTAGCTTCTTGGCTGTCCCTCACGAAATGGTGGGTAAACTTTGCTTCCTAGGGCCATAAGTTCCTCAAACATAGGCTTCAGCACAACTCGAGGACCATGCGGCCACCAAGTGAGACTGGCATGTCCACGCCAAAGCTAGGGGAAGCAGTCTTGGCACCCTACAGAGTGGGTGGCCAGCTCTGCCATACTCCTCTGTACAATGCTCACATCTGCTATCCTTGGGAAATTTCCAGTTCATTCAAGGAAAAGAGCAAATCCCTGAGATGATCCACCTTGTATCATTACCTCTTATCACTCACTCTTCCTGTCCACCCCACTACCCACATTCTCTGCCTCCCTGGACATTGACTCTTGCTTGGACTCTGAAGGGGGACCATTGGTTTTAATGAACTTTTATTGATCACACTCTATAGGCTCAGAATAGCTGTGGTTACTTCTACTTAGATCATTTCATAATTTTTTTTTATTTCATTGCTTTTTTTGAAATTCACCTATCTGCTATCTTATGCCTTTAAAGAATCTTTATTTCAAAAGTGATAAGAATAGCCCATTAGCACTTTTTTCTCAGAGTTGGAACAAATAATCCTAAGATTTGTATGGAACCAGAAAAGACCTGTATAGCCAGATGAATGTTGAAAAACAAAACCAAAGCTGGGGGCATCACAATACCTGACTTCAAGCTCTATTACAAAGCTGTGACCATCAAGACAGCATGGTACTGGCACAAAAACAGACACATAGATCAATGGAACAGAATAGAGAACCCAGAAATGGACCCTCAACTCCGTGGTCAACTAATTTTTGGCAAAGCAAGAAAGAGTATCCAACGGAAAGAAGTCTCTTCAATAAATGGTGTCAGGAAAATTGGACAGCACATGCAGAAGAATGAAACCAAACCATACACATAGATAAACTCAAAATGAATGAAAGATCTAAATGTGATAGAGAAGTCCATCAAAATCCTGGAGGAGAACACAGGATGCAATATTTTTACCTCAGCCACAGCAACTTCTTGCTAGACACATCAATAAAGGCAAGGGAAACAAAAGCAATAATGAACTACTGGGACTTCATCAAGATAAAAATTTCTGCACAGCAAAGAAAACAGTCAACAAAACTAAAAGACAACCTACAGAATGGGAGAAGATATTTGCAAATGACATATCAGATAAAGGGCTAGTATTCAAGATATATAAAGAACTTATCAAACTCAACACCCAAAAAACAAGCAATCCAGTCGAGAAATGGGCAGAAGACATGAACAGACATTTTTCCAAAGAAAACCTACACATGGCTGACAAGCACATGAAAAAATGCTCCACATCAGTTGTCATCAGAGAAATACAAATCAAAACCATAATGAGACATCACTTTACACTGGTGAGAATGACTAACATTAACAAGACAGGAAACAACAAGTGTTGATGAGAATGTGGAAAAAGGAGAACTCTTTTACACTGTTGATGGGAACATAAGCTCGTGTGACCACTCTGGAAAACAATGTGGAAGTTCCTCAAAAAGTTAAAAATAGAGTTACCCTCTGACAACTGCACTACTAGGTATTTACCCCAAAGGTATAGATGTAGTGAAACGATGGGACACCTGCACCCCAATGTTTATAGCAACAGTGTCCACAATAGCCAAACTGTGGAAGGAGCCACAATATCCTTCGACAGATGAATGGATAAAGAAGATGTGATATATATATATATATATATATATATATATACACACACACACAATGGAATATTACTTAGCCATCAGAGAGGATGAAAATCTACCATTTACATTGACATGGATGGACTGGAGGGAATTATGCTGAATAAAATAAATCAATTGGAGAAAGATAATTATATGCTTTTACTCATATGTAGAATATAAGAAATAGTGAAAAGGATCATAAGGTAAGGAGGGGAAACTGAGTGGGGAAAAATTAGAAAGGAAGACAAACCATAAGAGACCCTTGACTCTGGGAAACAGAGGGTTGCTGAAGGGGAAGTGGGGAGGGGGAATGAGGTAACTAGGTGACAGGCACTAAAGAGCTGTGATGTGATGAGCAGTGGGTGGCAACTATATATTGGCAAATTGAATTTAAATTAAAAAAAAAAAACATTAGCGAAGTCTACTTGCCTATGCTTACATGTGTTGGCTAGAGGAAAAGGCTATTCCTTTTTGGTAAATATGAGTGTTTTGCTGTGGCATGCTAGAGAAGATTTCTCATTCCTCTGGTTTAGCTCAAAGAGATGGTCCTAATTAGGACAATTCCAGGTAATAGCCTAGACATTTACTACCTACTTGTGGTCCTGCTTCTGGATTGTGGAATGTCCCAGGTCTAAAATTACCTCATTTGTAAATGATGGAGGTGGAGGGAGGTGAGTAACAAGAAGGAGCAGAGAATAGCAGACTAAGGTTAATGTGAATATGATGTGAAGCAGAGAGGAAAGAGTGAGGGGAAGGATCTGTGCTATGCAGTACCCACCACATCACTTTATCCAGTCTGAGTGCTCCATAGGTATTTAGGAATTTTCTAAAGATTTTATCTATCTATCTATCTATCTATCTATCTATCTATCTATCTATCATCTATTTATTTGAGAGAGAGAGACACACACACAAGCAAGGGGAGTGGCAGGCAGAGGGAGAGGGAGAAGCAGGCTCCCCACTGATCAGGGAGCCTGATGTGGTGTTTGGATCCCTGGATTCTAGGATCATGATCTGAGACAAAGGCAAATGCTTAACCAACTGAGCTGCCTAGGCACTTGAAATTTATGAATTAAATAATACTGTATAGCTATTGGTAGTGCTGTGGCAGGTGATGAGACCTTCAAGGATCTGTCAGCTACCTCCCATGGCTGTGGTTAGTGGAGGACTAAGTATGAACCACAATGGGCCAAATTACTTCTGTTTATTCATTTAAAAATTGTTTTAAAATAAGGGATAACTTACATATAGTAAAGTTCGCAAATTTTCAATGTTCAATGTGCAGCTCAATGATTTTTTTCTATTTGGAACCCATCACCCAGTGCAAGACGCAGAACATCTACAGCATCCCCAAAAGTGCTTGATCATATCTTCCCAGTCCATGTCCTACATAGGTAACCACTATTTTAACTTTTATAGTCATCAGTTAGTTTTGCCTGTACTTGAACTTCATATAAGTGGAATTGTACAGCATGCGCTCTTTTGTGTCTGGCTTCTTTTGCTAGACATTCAGTCATGTTGTTGCCTATGCAGTAGTATGGTATTTTTCATTCCTGAGTCGTAGTACATAATAATATGAATATAAATGGGGATTTATTTATCTATTCTGTTAATTAATACTGGGGTTGTTTCTACTTTAGGATATTATACACAGTGTTGCTGTAGACATTTTTGTAAATGCCTTTTTAAAAAGATTTTATTTATTTATTCATGAGAGACATGGAGGGAGAAGCAGAGACATAGGCAGAGGGAGAAGCAGGCTTCCTGCCGAAAGCATGATATAGAACTCATTTCCAGGACCCCAGGATCACAACCTGAGCTGAAGGCAGATGCTCAACCACTGAGCCGCCTAGGTGCCCCTATCATTTGCCTTTGCTAAAAATATGCACTCGTATCTGTTAACATAAACCTAAGAATCATAGGGTAGTTATGTTTGACTTTATATAATGTAATACAATTTGTCTTTCTTTTTTTAAAAAAAGATTTTAGTTATTTATTCATGAGACACACAGAAAGAGAGCGGCAGAGACCATAGGCAGAAAGAGAGGGAGAAACAGGTTCCATGAAGGGAGCTCAATATGGGACTTGATCCCAGTACTCCAGGATCATGCCCTGAGCCAAAGGCAGAGGCGCTTAACTGCTGAGCCACCCAGGCATCCCATGTAATACAATTTTTCAAAGTGCTTGTTCTGATTTTTACTCCTACCAGAAATAAATGACAATTCCAGTTGCCTCACATCCTTGCCAACCTTTGATATTTTCTGACTTTGTTTTAGCCATTTTACATTCTGGTAGGTGTACATTGTGGCTTTTCATTTGCATTTCTTTTTAAGATTTTTAAAACTGTTTCTGTTTGTTAAGTTATGACATTCAGAATTCGCATTAAAAGCAGAATAGCCGAATTAATGTTGTTTTTAAATGTTCACTCTCTTGGATTCATAAAGCCATGTTTGATGGATTGAATGAGATCATCTATTACAAAGGTTTGCAAAAACATAGCAATTAAAGTAATGGACTCCAGGAGTCATTAGCATTTCCATTACTATGGGGCCCTTTCAAAACCTTCAGTCTCCTCTTTAAATCTGGACCTTAGGAAACCTCATGGGGTTTTGTTTCCTACCACTTACACTATGGATAAAGATGCTCATTGCAGTGCTATTTAAAAAAATATACTCTTAAAAGCTCCAAATGGCAAGAAGGATTGAAGTCAGAAAGACCCAGTTGATTTCTGTTGGAATAAATTTCCTAGGAAATCTTTGGTTTTGAAATAACCACTTATTCGATTTAGGAATAATCGTTTATTTAACGTATATATATGTCCTATGCGGAGGGTATAAAACAATCTATGGTCTTGAACAGTTATTTACTTATTTTATGAGTTTGTGTCTGGCAATTTAAATGATTTAAAATTGTTTCTGAAAAGGGACTGTCTTTGGTATACTAGCATTCTGAGGACAGTGTCTGGCACATAGTAAGCTCTCAATAAAATATTTATTAAATAAATAAGTTAAAACTGTTACTTTTCATATATATTCAGTGCCTAAAATATAGTTTGGCAAATGACAGACAACCCAAATATGTTTGTCAAAGGAAAATAGAAAATCTGGAAAGAAAGAAGAGAATAAGCCCAAGTGAAGGAAGGAAAATTAATTCTAGCAAGGTTCCCTTTATATAAGCAAGAGCTTTATTATTTCCATAATATATGCTCTATACAACATACAACCAGATACCCACTTGGATGTCCTACAGACCTCTCAATTCAACATGTTCAAAATTGAACTCATTGAATTTAACAGTCTCTAACCAATCTTTGAGACCTCCCCTTTTCATGTATCCACTTAGTCAATACTACCCCCAAGCTAGCACTGTCCCCCAGGCCAGAAAATGAAGAGTAATCCCCCACTCCTCTCTTCCTGATCAACCTGTTCATTCATAAGTTAGTTCATTCAACAAACTTTTATTAAGAGCTTTTTATGCATTTGATTTTGTTCTTGGTATTGATGACATGTCTTTTGGACAACCTTTTCCTGAGAAGTACTTTGCTTATTCAAGAACCCACTGCTATCATCTTGATTCCCTAGGCAACAACCTATCATTTGAGACATGTTCCAGACTTGAGAACAAAGGCTGGAAGCTTCATTGCATGGCTGAATTTTCCATTTATAGAGGATGAGTCAAGGATGACTCATCTGATAACCATTTCTATTGAACTGCCATGTCTAGTTGAGGGAAATATCTCCATTCACAAAATTTTTCCTTCCTCTTTCTTACTGCTGCCATAGACATATAATGCACTTAATCAGATTCCTCAATTGTGTGAAAACTCAATGGCTTGGTTAGAGGCACAGTTTGGTGTGGATCAAGAGGATTTGTGATGTTTGGTAGAAGGTTGTTCATATATGTGCATGAAGTTCTGGAACACACTGATCCAGCAGGAGGGTGAGAGAATGTGCCTCAAACCAAGAAAACTCACTTTCTGGTAAGTCAATGTCAAACTCTAGACAGTAGGAATGATAATAGGATGAGATATCACAAAAATATTCAAGTTTATAATCACTTGATGAGCAGTTGTCATGGGTAGGCAACTCCGACTCTCCAAAGACTTACACATGCAAAATTCAATTTTGATATAGCTCCCCTTCTGTTGGACCATTCTGAAATCCTCTCCAAACTCCATCCACACCTTCTCCTGCAGCTCCAGGCAGTAGTCAAGAAGGAAGCTAATATAAAGACCTGCCTCATCTGATTATTTCTTTCTAAATATTCCTTTTTCTGTTGCTTTCTCTCCCCTCATTATCAACTAATTTTGCGCCAAGCAATACATTTATTATTTGTGAATTCATTTTTAAACACTCTCTCCTCTTCCTTGTCTCTTCTCCCTTCCCCCTACCTCTTCTCTCATCTACTCTCTGTTGTCTAAATGCAAGCAAAAACAACCTTAATCAAGGTTGAGATGAATAATGCTTAGGATACACTTCAGGAAAAATGAAAATGTTTAATGCTATCTACTGTTGTCCAGAGACTATTAAATTCTTTATCAACCCTCTTTTCCTCCTCTAATAAGTTTTCTTGTTATCAACCACCAACAGTCAAGAGGGAAAAAAAAAAAAACAAGCCTTTCTCATAGTCACTGTTAGCATTAACAGTGACTTATGAATTTTGAAGGAATATAGCTTCATATTTTTATTGAGGTTGTACAGCATTTGAGCCATATTCAGTGATATGTCCCCTTTTATGGGGACACAACTACCATTAAGAATATTATTTCTAAAAAAAAAAATATTATTTCTAAGAAATATTCCAGTGGGAGTTTCCAACCACTAAACCTGACACATCCTTTTGAAATCCAGTCCACAAATTGAGACCTCCAGATCTGGAAAAGTCTTGTTTTCTGGAAGTGTCTGTTTTCTTGTGTATAAGGCTGTGTAGTTTTCATACAAGTTTTGGGAAAACAGGTATTGATACTTTTCATATACACAGCAAGTCTAACAAGCATTTCACCCGTGTGTGTGTGTGTGTGTGTGTGTGTGTGTGTGTGTGTGTGAGTGTGCACATGTAAGAAGGAGTGAGAGAGCTGAGAGAGATGGTACTTTCTGTACTCCAAGCCCATGTCCCTGGTCACTTATAGGAGTGAGTATGCAGGAGATGTCCTCTCATCTGGCCCAGCAGAGCCCAAAAGGCAGAGGGAGACACAGGAGTGGGGAGAGAGCCCTTTCCATCCTAACATTCCCAACAGTATTTGAAGCCAGTATAAGAACCAAAGAGGAATGCCTCAGGGGGAGAGTTGGATAACAGTGGGCTCCAGTTGACTTCCAGTTGTATACATTCCCCAGATTCCCACACCCAAGACTATGTGACCATTTCAGGACATGGCTGTCCAGCCTCTGAACCAGGGAATGTTGGAAATTGTAGCCTGTGTACCTCTCATAACATTTTGGACCAAAATATTAATTCTTCTAATTCAATCAACTCTTTGTAATCACTCACTTATCTTATTTTTTCCTAATTTATAGCCAAATCACACAACTTACTTGTAAGAAACGTTTTTCTGTAACTATATCTAGCCCTTCCTGTCTTACCCCTCTTTCTTTTCCACCTTTAGTAGGACTCTTAAGCACTAGGTAGACACTGTATTATCTTTCTTTATAGATGAGGAAATCAAATTTATAGAGTTCAAGTAAATGGCCTATAGTCTCATGGGCAGTAAATATTAAAGAAAGATTTGAATTCAAGTCCTCCAATTCAAGAACCTGAATTCTTAATCCTCATGCTATACAACATCTCCAACAGGAAAGAGAACAGTATAATAATAGCATGTGTTTCATGGGGACAATGAGAGGATTAAATGAAGTCATTTAGGTTTAGTGTTTGGCCCATGGGAAGATATAACAAATGTTAGTGATGAGAATGATGATGATGAAGATTTTGATGAAAAAGGAGGATGAGGAGGAGAAAGAAGAAAGAGGAAGAGAATCACCATAAATTTTATTCATTTGCCTCCTTTACTAATGATTCCAACTGCTTATTAAGGTGAGTGGTTGTCATGGTGGGAGAGAGCAGAGTTAGATGGTGGTTGGAAAAGATGCTCTAATTTGGAGAAAAGGCTTTGTCTCTGGAATTTGAGGAAGGGTTTACATTTTGAGCTGGAGATGTCACATTGCTCACCTCTTTCTTCTAATAGACACCTACCCCAAGGGCTAAATAAGTTTCCTAAGACTCTGCGAGTCTGACCAATCTTGAACTCATTTCATCACCCTGGAAATCCAGTGAGACCTTTATTTCAGGGGATGGTGAGAGGTAAGAGTGAAGGGGGATGGAAGGTACTGGGGCCAGTGCTCAAACATTAATAACGTATCTTCTCCTAATCCAGACTCTAGCTTCAGGCAGTCCTAAGGCCAATTTATTATGTTCTAAATGCCACACTGTTAATCACAAACATTAGTGTGTATAAGTAGCCTGTCTACAGGAAGGACAGGGCTACAAGTTAGGGAAGGAACCACCAGTCCATCCATCAGGGGATATCGAATCAAAGTGCTCAGCTCTGCATTGGAGGTGATATTATTGGATATTAATTACCAGAGGCCTCTTGCAGCTATTTTGGAGAATTAAAATCTAAGCCAATAGCAAAGGTCAACTGCTTACATGTGCCTGTGATGGCTGGAGAGAAAGGCCACCATAGAACAGAAGAGAGGGCCAGAAATGGAGACCTACGCACAGGCAAGCTCTTTAATACCAGGAATCCTGACTCATAAGTAGGCTTGATCTAATCACTTCTGGCCTGAACAAATAGATTACCAGCTCTGCCTTTGTTAACAAGCAGATACTAGTCAGGGGTGGGAAAAACCCAGATAGATGTAGGAGCAAAAAGAGCTATTTTCCTCTTGGTACTTTCAATTCCTCATCTATAAAATGGACATTTTATTTAACAAGAACTTATCTCCCTAACACTCGGCACAGTTTGACGTTACTTAGTAACGTGTTCCCTCCGCTCTGCTGGCTATAATTGTTCTGATCCCAGCTAGGATGGCTGCAACTATTCAGTACTATGGACACCCTACATCTGCCCACATTTTCTGCCCAGTCTTCCTTCTATCCTGCCAGGTCATGGCCATATAGGAGCTTAGAGGAGGAAAATATTTGTGTAGGATGGACAGGTCTTCTTGGTCTCCTTTGAAGGGGTTGGGCTTCAGCTGGGCCTTGAAGTATAGATAAAATTAAGGCAAGTACAAATTCTATGAGAGGTTATTCCTAATTTTGGCAATGATAAGAAAGAACATAGTTAATATGATGATAAGCTCAAGGAAAAGGAGAATCCATCTATGGATCTAGAGTGGAAAATTAGAGTATGTAGGGAAAATTGGAAGGGAAGCTGACATGGATATACTGGAACCTCATCATGCCCAAGAGATGGGGGAGACGGGCAGTCACTCATGTCCCGGGGCTGAGATGAGGGATAAGACTGTATTTATTCTGAGACTTAAGTATAAGCCTATACAGGGTCCCAGAGCCCCTTCTCAAACATCCCTAACCTTTCTATGCCTTGGATTCCATTGGCCTTCCAGCAAAGCAACTTGATCCTACCTCAGAGTAATTTTGTTGTTGTTGTTGTCGTTGTCGTTTTAATTCATGAGAGATTCAGAGAGAGAGAAACAGAGACACAGGTAGAGGGAGATGCAGGCTCCCCACAGGGAGCCTGATGCTGGACTTGAACCCAGGACCCTGGGATTACTACCTGAGCCAAAGGCAGACACTCAACCACTGAACAACCCAGGTTGTTTTTTTTTTAAGATTTATTTATTTATTTACTTATTTGAGAGAGAGAGACAGAGAGACAGAGCATGAGTGGGAGGAGCAGAGGAAGAGGGAGAAAGACTCCCAGGCAGACTCCTTACTGAGTGAGGAGCCCCATGTGGGGCTTGATCCAATGACTCTGAGAGAGCTGAAACCAAGGGTCAGTCACTTGACCAACTGCACAACTCAGAATAATATTTTAAATAAAACAGCACAGGATGACAAAGGGAACCAATTATGTTGAAATATCATTATCAAAATATTGTTAAATGCATACTTCCTTGTTAATGCATTAAATCGTGCTTTTCACACTATCTGTGGGGAAGGACCAATTTACTTACCTGATCCTTCTTGGACTAACAACTTCTATAAATAGAATAAAAATATGAAATAGGGATGCCTAGGTGGCTCAGTGGTTGAGCATCTGCCTTTGGCTCAGGGCATGATCCCGGCATCCAGGTTTGAGTACTACATTGGGCTCCTTGCAGAAAGCCTGCTTCTCCCTCTGTCTATGTCTCTACTTCTCTCTTTTTGTGCCTCTCATGAATAAATAAATAAATATTTTTTAAAAATGAAATAAAAGATAATTTGAAATACAAACCCCCAATTTTTATTATTTGATTCAAAAACATTATTTTGTCAAATTGTTATAAAAGCTTCTAAATGTTTACACTCAATTCTTGAATTCCCTTGTCATGAAGCTGTGATGGTGCATGGACTGGAACCAGTCCACATACTACTGCTCTGAAAAGCTCTGTGTTAAATACAAGATCTAGCCGTAGGTCTAATAATGACTCTAATTTTGAAGTCATGACAACCATAAATAATCTATGTGAAGTATCTATTGGTGACAAAATCAGTTATTGCTAATTCCATTAATGCATGATGACTACTTTCATGATAGGAAGAAATATTAAATGTTAACCATAGGTTGGTGAAAATAAAGATGTAATTTTTTTCCTGCCCAAGTTCAGAGACCTTCTAAATATTATTCCCAAATCTTATTAGAGCTCCAGATTAAGGCCCCCTTCCTTAAGCAATGGCAGGGGTACTAAAGACTAAAAAAGAAAGATAGTGAGTGACCCACACCCACAGGGGAAGACCTCCCCCAATTAGGCAAGCAAAATAAATAAGAGGCATTCATATTGGAAAGGAAGAAACAAACTATCTTTATTTGCAGATGACATGATCCCATGTGTACAAGATCCCAAAGAATCTACAAAATAGCTACCAGACGTAATACATTTAGCAAAGTTACAAGACATAAGATCAACACATAAAAATCAGTTTGTGTTTCAATACACCAAAAATGAACAATTCAAAAAGGAAATTAAAACAGCAATTCCATTTACAACAGCATCCTAAACAAACAAAAATAACCTAAGAATAAATTTAACTGAGGAGGCAAATGGCGTATGTGCTGAAAACAATAAAACATTGCTGAAAGAAATTAAAGAAGACCTAAATATATGGAAAAACAGCTTGTGTTCATGGAGTGGAATAGTTCATATTGTTAAGATGTTGGTACTCCCCAAAGATATCTATAGATTCAATACATTCTCAATCAAAATCTCAATAGCCTTTTTTGAGGAAATGGGAGAGCCAAATCTTAAATTCATATAGAATTGCAGGGGGCTCCAAATAGTCAAAACAATCTTGAAATGGAAGAACTCACATTTCCAGATTTCAGAATCTACAACAAAGCTATAGTAATAAAAGAAATTATGTTAGTACTGGCGTAAAGATAAACACGGAGACCAATGGAATAGGATAGAAAGCTCAGAAATAAACCCTCACATATATGGTCAACCAATTTCAACAAGGATGCCAAGACAGTCCATGGGAAATGGACAGTCTTTTCAACAAACTTATTCTGGATATCCACAAGCCAAAGAATGAAGTTGGACCTTTACCTTACACCATATACAAAAATCAACTCAAAATGGATTAAAGACCTAAACATAAGGACTAAGACTATAAAACTGCTAGAAGAAAATAGAAGTGTAAATCTTCATGACCTTGGATTTGGCAATGGATTCTTAGATATGACACCACAACCATGAGCAGTAACAACAAACAGATAAATTAAAATTCTACTGAAATTACAGGCACCAAAGGACATTATCAAAAAAGCAAAAAGACAACCTACAGATGAGATAAAATATTTGCAAATTATAAACCTGATAACAGTCTAGTATCCAGAATATATAATAATTCTCACAACAAAAAACAAACAACAGAACTTAAAAATGGGCAAAATAGACATTTTTTCCAAGAAGGATAAACAAATGGCCAATAAGCACATGAAAAGATGCTCAGCATCATTAGTTAGAAAAACACAAATTAAAACCACAAATGTGGTACCACTTCACACCCACTAGGATGGCTATAATCAAAAAAACAAAAAAGTGTTGGTGAGGACTTAGAGAAATTGAAAGCCTTGTACATTACTAATGAGGATGCAAAATGGTTTGGCCACTTACAGTTTGGCAGTTTCTTAAAAGGTTAAACATAAAATTACCATATGACCCCATAATTTCATTCTTAGGTCTATTTAAAAAAAAAGTTCAGCAGATCCTGTGCCCAAGGAGGCTCATGCAGCTGGCATCGTCTTGTTGCACGGCTCTTACAGCTGTTTCTTCCCTAGGCACAATGGCTACTCTTTTTTTTTTTTAATTTTTTTTTTTATTGGAGTTCAATTTGCCAACATATAGCATAACACCAAGTGCTCATCCCGCACAATGGCAACACTTAAGGAAAAACTGATTGCACCAGTCACAGAAGAAGAGGCAACCATCCCAAACAATAAGATCACTGTAGTGGGCATTGGACAAGTTGGTATGGCATATGCCATCAGCATTCTAGGAAAGTCTCTGGCTCATGAACTTGCCCTTGTGGATATTTTGGAAGATAAACTCAAAGGAGAAATGATGGATTTGCAACATGGGAGCTTATTTTTTCAGACACCTAAAATTGTGGCAGATAAAGATTACTCTGTGATCGCCAATTCTAAGATTGTGGTGGTAACTACAGGAGTCCACTAGCAGGAGGGAGAGAGCTATCTCAGTCTGGTACAGAGGAATGATAATGTCTTCAAATTCATTATTTCTCAGATAGTCAAGTACAGTCTTAATTGTATCATAATTGTAGTTTCCAACCCTGTGGGTATTATCACATATGTTACCTGGAAACTAAATGGACTACCCAAGAACTGTGTGATTGGAAGTGGGTATAATCTAGATTCTGCTAGATTTCACTATCTTATGCCTGAAAAACTTGGCATTCATTCCAGCAGCTGCCATGGATAGATTTTGGGAGAACATGGTGACTCAAGTGTGGCTGCGTGGAGCGGAGTGAATGTGGCAAGTGTTTCTCTCAGGAACTGAATCCAGAAATGGAAACAGACAACGACAGTGAAAATTGGAAGGAAGTGCATAAGACGATGGTTGAAAGTACCTATGATGTCATCAAGCTAAAAGGATGCATCAACTGGGCTGTTGGATTAAGTGTGACTGATCTCATTGAATACATGTTGAAAAAAATCTATCCAGAATTCATCCAGTGTCAACACTGATGAAGGTAATATATGGCATAGAGAATGAAATCTTCCTGAGCCTTCTATGTTTCCTGAAGTCTCAGGGATTAGTGTGACCAACCAGAAGCGGAAGGATGATGAGGTTGCTCAACATCAAAAAAAGTACACATACCTCATGGGACATCTGGAAAGACCTAAAAGACGTGTGACTTCTGGCTTCTAGGTTTGTAGACTGGTAAACACAACAATGTGATTAACCATGAGCCTTTAGTTTTCATCTATGTACATGGATCACGGTTTGCTTTTTTCTTCCTATGTATGTGAATCTGGGCTCACAGACTCAAAGCCCACACTTCGTTTAATGCTCACAACAGGAGTTCTTGAAAAGATAATATTAACTACCATAGTGTGCTTCTAAAAATATATATATATTGAAAACAGGTACTCAAGCAAGTCCCCTTATACACAATGCTCATAGCAGCACTATTCACAATAGTTAAAAGATGGAAACAAGGCAGCCATCCACTAATGGATGACTAGATAAACAAATTGATGTACATACATATAATGGAATGCCATCTTAGTGCAAAAACGAATAAAGTACTGATGGTACAATATGGTACAATACATATGGTACGATATGAATGAGTCTTCAAAACATGATGCTAAGTGAAAGAAACCAGACACAAAAGATCATATATTGTATGATTCCATTTATATGAAATATCCAGAATTGATAAATCCATAGATATGGGGATGGGGAGAGATGAGAAATGAGAAGAGATTCCTTAATGGGTAAGGAGTTTAACTTCCAAGTGATTGGAAATATTTGGTTAAAGGTGGTGGTTGTACAATGTTGTGAATGTACTAAATACCTGAATCAGTCACCTTAAGATGGTTAATTCTATGTTATGTGAGCCTCACCTCAATAAATTATCTTAAAAAAGAATAAGCAAGAGCCAAGAACTCTGGGATGGCAGGCCCATCACCATCTATGGTGTGATATGTAACATGTAATAATTTTTTAATACTCAGAACAAAGCCTAGTGACAGATGGGAGAATTTCCCTGGTTATGAAACAGTGATGAACATAAACAATATTTCAGAATATCTACAAGAACTGATATGATGTGCTATAAGACCTGTGGTTTCTATTGGTAGCAAAGTCACAGGTACTGTTAATACTACTGTCTTTTGTTGCCTGCATTCATGATAAAATGAAATGCTAGAATTTAGTTATAGATTAGTAAAAATAAAGATAATTTTTTTTTCTTTTCTGAGATCATGAACTCCCAGGATAGAAACCCTTGCTCCAGGGTGGTCAAAACAGAAGGATAAAGGAATTCACTACAGAGGAAGATAACTGCTATCAACTAGACCTGATCTCTCAGATCAGTGGTCAACAAACTACAAACCCCAGGGCAAACAAGACTATTGCTTGTTTTTGCAAAGAATCTTTTTTTGGAACACAGCCAGGCTCATTGATTGATATATTGTTTGTGACTACTCTCACACTATAACAATACAGTTGAATAGCTGAAATAGAATCCAAATGGCCTGCAAAACCCAAAATATTTACTCTCTGCTTTTGAAGAATGTCACCCAGTTCTCTGGGGATGCCCAACCTCTTAGCTGTCCACCACCTGTGGTTGGGCAAACTGTGTACTACGGCAGATACCATATGTGCACAAGCAAATAGTTTTGCTACCCATTATGCTTCTGGTTGAAAATAGTAAATGCTTACTGAAACAAAAAATTAAAATTAAAAATTTATCTTTCAGGGGTCCAGACAAGACAGAGTAAGCTCATGCCAAAATGTCCCTGCCACAGAGTACAACTAAAAAACCTGGGCAGCATTCATAGAACAACTATTTGAAGGCTCTAAAAAGTCAATTATAGCAGATAGATGGGAAAGATTAGCATTTGAAATTATACCAAGCTGGCAGTGAGTTTACCACCCTGCCCCAGAACCCCTTGGCCAGAATGCAGTGTGGCTTGAGACCCAATTGGTGTCAACAGAGAGACTCAGGAGAAGCCCTCTAGTTCTTCTTTTTCTTTTTTCTTTAAGATATGTATGTATGTATGTATGTATTTATTTATTTATTTATTTATTTATTCATGGGAGACACAGAGAGAGAGGCAGAGACACAGGCAGAGGGAGAAGCAGGCTCCATGCAGGGAGCTTGATGTGGGCCTTGATCCCAGGACTCCAGGATCACTCCCTGAGCCAAAGGCAGATGATCAACTGCTGAGCCACCCAGGTGCCCCAAGCCCTCTAGTTCTTGAGAGAGAAGTGGGAAATGTCTCCCAACACTCAGAGAATGGGGAAATCCCCCAATGTTTCCTTTCTCCATTCTCTCATATTCAAGTATCCACACACTATTCCATGGTGGCAGGAGCCGTGATACAGGTGGCAAGGGGGTGGCTACACAGGAATCTAATACTTTAAGAAAGAGTAACCCAGGGCACCTGTGTGGCTCAGTGGTTGAGCGTCTGCCTTTGGCTCAGGTTGTGATCCTGGGGTCCTCGGATCGAGTTCCGCATCAGGCTCCCCACAGGAAGCCTGCTTCTCCCTCTGCCTATGTCTCTCTCTCTGTGTCTTTCGTGAATAAATAAATAAAATCTTTTAAAAAGAAGAAAAAGAAGAAAGAAAGAAAGAAAGAAAAAGAAAGAAAGAAAGAAAGAAAGAAAGAAAGAAAGAAGGAAGGAAGGAAGGAAGGAAGAAAGAAAGAAAGAAAGAAAGAAAGAAAGAAAGAAAGAAAGAAAGAAAGAAAAAAGAAAAGGAAGGAAGGAAGGAAGGAAGGAAGAATAACCTTTCTTTCTAGTCAAAGGTATTGTGGTCCCAAAAGGGTGGGGAAACCCTACCTGCCTTTCTTTTTTTCTCTGTTCTTCCACCAGGCAGCCCCAGAAATGGGCTCAGTTTCAGGAAGCATGTAACAGAGCAAAATAAAGCCCCATTTTTCTGGCTAGAGGACTAAAAAGGGAATCCCCAGGCAACCAGAAGCTTTCAGGGAAGTCACAGGGAGCATGAAGTGTGTAAAAGTAATCCCCCTTAATTGTTGCGATCCCCCTGCTGCGCATGTGCATATCTAATCCTAAACAGCATTCCACAGACTTTGAGAGCTGAACTAAAGGGCAGACTACAGTCCAAATCCCAGACTGGTCACCTAGCAGCACATACATAGAGCAGATCTGGACACTGCCAAGGCTTTGAAAACAGGACTGACATTGGAACCACAGCCCATGGAAGCCAGGTCAGAAAGTACAATCTGAACCCAACCGGATCAGTGACCTACTACAACAAAAATACCAACATTCTCCACAGGATTTAAATATGGCTAGGATTACACCTGAAACTAATTTAACACATTGCGTCAAAAAACTAGGAATAGAAACGAGCTTTCCCCAGTCTGCTCGAAGGGCATTTATTCCAACAAAATTCACAAAAGAAGACAAAAGCAATTTGAATAATTAAACTTACAAATGATGGTTTCTTTGGGAAAGTTTGTAGCCTTTATACTTCTCATGTTTTTAAAGCTTAAAACTCTACCAAGACTTTTGGAGCACCCTGTACAAACCTGACCATATGCTTCTCCTCCTTAACACTCATCATTGCTCCCCAGAGGACCCCCCCCCCCCATCAATTGCCTTCAGGACAAAGTCCTGCCAAATCCTGCCACCATCTCTTGCCCCAACTCTCTCTCAGCTGCCACAGGAGCTCACAGTCTCAGAGCTGCATGTGGAATCTGGACCTTTGCCACTGCTGTTGCGTTCTTTAGTTCCAAAGCCAGCCCCCTGTTTGCTCTGCCCCCTTCTCTTCAAGGTTCAACTCTGATCTCTCTTCTTCCAGAGGAGACTTTCCTAGAAACTAATGCCCCCTGCCCTCCCCTCATGCTCCATTTCCCGTGCTTACCTTGTCTTGTCCAGGGCTTAACTCACACTGTGGCCCCACTGTCCCCCACTGTGAGATCATGAGAGAAGGGCTCAGTGGGTGAGAGTGAGCAAATGAGTAAAAACATGACCCAAAAATTCATCAAGGGTCTTATTAGCAACTTGACTTTTGGTTATTCATGTCCCACCTGAGCACCCAGTCACCATTCTTCCATTTACTAGCTGTGACCTTGGTCAAGTCCCTTCACCACTCAATGCCTTTCTTATCTCTCAAATGGTAAAATACCTCAGTCATGGTGGCATTACAAATTTGGAGAAACAAGCAAATGAAACCGAGGATATCAATATGCTTTCCTCCAACAAGAAGTTATTCCCCAAGTTTCTAAGTCACAGTGTGGGAAACATGGACATTGGAAGCAGAAGGGACCTGGAGACAACAAAGCTGAAATCCTTCATTTCATTAATAAGGAAGTGAGGTCAGAGTGTGAAGGGACCTATCCAAGATCGCACTGTGAGGCAGGCTCAGAGTTTGCTCAAACCTGGGGCTCCTGGATCTTCCCAATCCCTCATTCTCCTCAGCACATTCAGGTTCATCTTTAGAGAAGAGGATTCTATTCTTTTTCCTAAGCAGAACCTTTCCGTTTTTGTTTTTTTTTTTTTTTTTAGGTTTTATTTATTTATCCATGAGAGACACAGAGAGGCAGAGACAGGCAGAGGAAGAAGCAGGTTCCCTGTGGGGAACCTGATGGGGGACTCGATCCCAGGACCCTAGGATCATGCCCTGAGCCAAAGGCAAATGCTCAGCTACTGAGCCACCCAGGTGTCCTGAACCTTTCAGTTCTTATTCATTCTCCTTCTCCTTCCTCATCCATTCCTCCTCTTCCTCCTTCTCCTTCTTCTCCTCTTTCTCCTCCTCCTCTTCTTTTTCCTCCTTCCCCTCCTCCTCCTCCTTTTCTTTCTTCTCCTTCTTCCTCTCTTTCTCCTACTTCTCCTTCTTCTTCCTCTTCTTTGCCAAATTAGAGGACAGACATTTTAAAGTGCTCTGGATCTTTGTTGATTGTGAAAACCTAACTCTGTGCACACCCACAACATGTCCCTGACTGCCGGGTACTCTGTTGGATGGGTATTTACTGTGCAAAGAGGTACGTGTTATTGCAGAAAATCTCTTAAAGTATCTACTCCAACCAGGCCCAGAGAAAAGCAAAACGGAGATGTCTTTTAGGGATATTGTCTTTTGGGGACTCAGTTACCATGGCAAGCATGCCTTGGCTCACAAACTATTCCCCTGAGAGGTCTTCCACAGGCCAATTGTTCCATAAAACTATGCTGTTTAAATTTGGGGGAAAGGGTAGAAAGATTCCATAGAACCAAATGCCAGAGGAAGAAAGAAACCCAAAACGGAGTTTTCCAGGAGACAAGATTCAAATCTTCTTGGAACTTGTTATGTTCCTTTTTCATTTCTTGAAGGATATTTTTCTAAGTCCGGTTGGTGGCCACTGTCACTCTGCGGAGGAGTATGTGTGGCATCTCATCAGAGGGCAGCTCAAGCAGGGCAATCAGATCAGGAAATTAGAAAGTGTTTTTCTGCCTGCCCAACAGAAGCTGGACTCATGGTTTTGGTTCAGATGTGTCCCACAATTTTAGCCAACCATGGAATTCCCTGGAGCTGAACATAAGCTGTCAAATGTCTTTTTGAAGCATCTGCTATGTATAGTCCTGTGTCAAACGATGACAGTAGCATTATCACCACACTGCCCCTTGCATGCTTTCCAGTGCCAGTCATCCTGCTGGGCACTTTGCATCCATTTGCTAATATTATAATAACCCTTTGAGATAAGTATTATAATTCCCATTTTTCATATGAGGAAAGTTAGCATACTAAAACTGAACAACTTGCAATCACACAAGGTGAGGTCTTTAGGATCAGATACACAGAATTGAATATCTGGCTTCTTTCACTGAGCATGTTTTCAATGTTGTGACATTAAGATGAAGTGTCAGTACCTCATTCCTTCTGTTGTCAAACAATATTCGGTTGTATAGATACACCCCTTTGTTTTAATGCATTCATCAGTTGATGAACACTTGTATTGTTTCCACTTTTTGACCGTTATTAACAATCCTGCCATGAACAGTCATATACATGCATTAGCATGAACATATGTTTTTATTTCTCGTGAACATATATCTAGGGGTGGAATTGCTGGGCCATATGGCAACTTTCAGTTTAACATTTTCAGGAACTTTCAAACTCTTCCAAGTGGCTGCGACATTTTATAAGCTCAGCAGCAATGTATAAAGATTCCAAATTTTCCACATCTTCACCAACATGTTTTACTATTTCTATTTACAATAGCTGTCTGAGCGGATACAAAGTGGTATCTCATTGTGGTTGTGATTTGTATTTCCCTAATGACTAAAGGTGTTGAGCATCTTTCCATGTGCTTATTTGTCATTTGTATATTTTTCTTGAAGAAATGTCAATTCAAATTCTTTACCCATGTTTTAATTGGTCTATTCATCTTTTTATCGTTAAATTTGAGTACTTGTGATATTTTGGATGCAAGTCTTATTGCATAAGTGATTTGCAAACACTCTCCCATTTGAAGGCAAATCCATAAAGCCAGAAGGGAGACTAGTAACTTCTAAGGCGGTAGGGCAGAATGAGGAGTGACCACAAATGAGTCCCGGGTGATGAAAAGATTCTAGTGGGGAAGTTGTACAGGTCTGTGAATATATTGAAAAACATTGACTTGTATTTTTAAAATGGTGAATTTTGTGACATGTGAATCATATCTTAATAAACTGTTTTTATTTTAAAAATACATAATGATGAACATACAGACAAGAATAATCAAAGATTTGCAGAATAATTAACAATGTAAAAGAAAGGCAAGACACCCAGGAAGTAGAAGAACTAGCTTGGTCAATAGATTATCCTTTTTTGCTGCTTGCCTTCTTCATCTCACTTCCCTACTCAGTCAGTGCTTCCTGAGACCATCTCCCAAACAAACCATTTGCACCCACATTTTTATCTTAGCCTCTGTTTCCTGGGGGAGCTCAAACTGAGACAGGTCTTAAATATAAATGTAAAGGCCTTCTCTCAAAAATCTTACAATTGAATTGGGAAAATATTTACAAACTTACACACTATTAGAACTCTAAATGAGCCCCATGATGGAACTTTTAATCTAGTCTGGCACTCCCATTAGCCATTGACAATAATCAGTATAGATTGGTATTTCTTGGCATTTATTCACAATAGCTCATTATTATCCAAAAGCCCATCAAAGTTGCCAAGTCAGCTGCTACCCAATTTCCTCTCCATCATACAAACAAATTCCCAGTTGAGAGGTGAACCAACTGGTACTCACCTTCCCTGCCCACCATGTTGCATGGGATCCTTTTTCTCCCTCCTTTCCAGGCAACAATGGGGCATCCTCAAGAACTACTAAAGTGGCTTCCCCTTAGAGAGGATATGAATTCCTCCTAAGAGTGATTCAGAAGGATTGATGCCAAATAACCTTGCCTGCCATCTCCCTCTTTTATCATATCACTTTCCATCTTCTGAAGATTTCAGCACTTTGAAGTTTAATCAATTTGTATCAGTAGTTACTTCATGCCAGTATTTTGGCCTTAACAGTTCTTTAAGGAATTTCTCTCCTGTTGAACTCGAAAGAGGTAGATAGCCAGCTTTAATTTTTTTTGTTGGCCTTAAATTTCCTCTTTCTTCAGAGAAATTAATATAATCTGGGGGAAAATAGGCTTGAAATTACTTAGACACGAACTCATACAATTTCTATACAGGCAATTTTGACCTTGGCACTCCAGGAACTTTGAACTTCTGTGTGAGTTCAGGTTGTTTGGAGGTAAGTTATCCAAACCAACTCTTATTTAAGCAAAAGGAGGGTGTATTAGAGGAATGCTTTGTAGTTTAAAGAACTGAAGATCTGAACAAACCAGCCTTTGGAAGGATGCAACCAGTGCCACTCTAGGGATTTCATAGAAATTCACAGACTTAATCATCATGACATTGCCTTCATATAAGTCAGAACCAACCATCTTCCATTCCTATGTATTCCCACTCAGAGATATGTTGCCACGGGGCAGAACTTCATTGGCCTACCTTGGCCATGTACTCACTCCTGTGGTCAGTAGAGCAGAGATGGGGGTTATCCTCTGATGAGCTGTTCTACCAGAACAGAATATTTGGGGGCAAATTCTCCCAGAGAGACTGTGGGTCCATGGTAGTTGTAGATGTCTACTACATTGTTTCTCCTGGCTGTCCACTTGCCCATATTCCCATCCACAGAAGTTCCCTAATACTCTCATCCAACAGTACACAGTCATACAACATACTCAAATGCACTCCTTCCCGGAAGTCTTAGCCAGCTATTGCACCCAGAAGCAAGGTCTGAAGGCCCTTATTCTCTTAGTATCAGATCTCAAATTGTACCTCATATCTCTGGCACATTCTGTTTCAGGGCACACTGGCCCTGACTTCCAACTGCCAGCACTGGCAACTTTTTGCCTGTGGGTTTTCTTTGGCCACTGGAGACCTCTCTGACTATTCTTGGGGGGCAGGTAGGAGGTACAAAAAGCTATCATTTCTTGTGGAGCAGCCCTCAATCAGGGACTGAAGAATAGATAAATATACAAGTTTCCTCACCTCCCCAAGAGCTGTTAGAGTAACTCTTGATTGGATATTCTATAGTCTTGCAGAGTTCTTCATTCTTTAGGAGTCAGTTGCAGTTGCTCATATGATGACATGTGTGGAAGTATACACTTCACGGCTTGCCTTTCCTTCTTCAACCTCACTTCCTACTCTCCTGGTGGTACTTTCTGGGATTATTTCCCAAATAAGTGACTTGCACACAAATTCTTGTCTTGGGGGTTTACTTCTAAGTCACTGGGTATTTTTCATTCATCCTCTAGGTCTATCATAAAACCCTCTCAAAAATTTGTAGCCCATGGACTAAAAGGCAGATTTAGCCATCACCACCAGACTTGTTTCTGCAACTGTTCACTAGGCCAGAGCTATTATTTTTGAGCTCTTTCCTCCCCTGTGCATTTGATGCTAGCTTTGCCCTTTTTAAAAAAATTATTTTATTTAGTCATGAGAGACACACAGAGAGACAGAGGCAGAGACATAGGCAGAGGGAGAAGCTGGCCCCCTGCAGGGACCCCAACGAGGGACTCAATCCGGAGGACTTGATCCTGGGGACTCCAGGATCACTACCCCAGCGGAAGGCAGATCTCAACCACTGAGCCGCCCAACCAAAGCATCCCTAGCTTTGCCTTTATTTAGCCTCTCAAGTCAATAGGATTCCTTCCGGGTGGAGTAACCAAACCTTCATTCCTGAAAGGCCTTTATCCCTTGAGTTTCCTCTTTTGCCTTTTCTGTGTTCTTAATAGGCTATCCCACCATTTTATGTGGTCAGTTGCCTCCAGGTTATGAGGAATGTGATAAGACCAGAGTATCCTGTTAACCTTCAACTTGGCACTCAGAGGTGAGTTCCTAGTTAGAGGAAGTGATATATGGGATAGACACCCATATAGAAAATGCTGTAATTTTTTTCCTAGCCTCATAAATGTCTAGTTTGGTAAGGAAAAAAAAATCACAGCATTTTCTATAATGGAATGGGTCCAGTGAGACTGGCTAGCTACCAGGTATATGATATGGACACATATGATTGTTTTGCTGCCACTTTAGGCTCTCAACAGTGGGGGGGGGGGGAGGGGAGGGGAAGAGTCTTTCATCATCACTTCCCTGGTCATGAGCAATGTGAACAATACCCTGGTAGTTAGGGTAATTGGAGGACTGACATCCAGATAAGCCCATTCTTGTTTGCTTATTAAACTACTCTTCAGAAGGGAGGTATTTGTGGTGAAATTTAAATAAGATAGAAATATTCTGACATTTTGGACTCACATGTATTTCCTGAACCTCCTTATCACTCATATTTCATTCTCCTTGTTCCTAATCTTCGACCAAAAAAATCAAATGCTACTTATTTTTCAGTGTGGATACTTATGTCAGTCCATCTCTCCTCCTAGTAAAAGTGAGAAATATATGTATAACCATTGATGTTCTACTCACAGGAAAATTTCCTATTTTTGATTATCCTTTAAGACTACTTCTGAGTAAGGTTCTAAAACCACAGTGATCCGTGATATGTTGTGCACAATTACCTGTGAATAAAGTAATTTCTTCCTTCTTAGGTAACTAATCATGAGGCATTTTCCATGTATCTGGGTGCTTATTGAAGAATGACAAAAATAGGAGTGCTGAGAGGGGTTCTGAGCCACCACCTTCTGAAACCAAGCTGCCCCTTCAGCACCTACCCACTGAGGCCTGGTCTTGCACCTGCCCTTTCCCCTTGATGGCAGAACCCTGAAAATGCCTTACTTTATGATGAATTGGATAATATAGCACCCAACATGATGGGCTGTTCAGAACTCATGATGGCCTCCCAAGATCAGATGTTCAGTATCAAATGTAACCTAATATCAAGCCTAAAGCTATTGCTTACAGTGAAATTGCCACTTACTGGAAGTCTAATCTCCTTGCTCCAAAAATCTGTGGGCCTGCTCTGTAGTTTTCATATTGGATTTGCCAAATGCTCTGCATAACTTCTCAAACAGATACAAACATTTTGAGGACTATTGGATCCACCAAATAATATAGGTCAGGTGGATCCAGCCTGTATTATCTGGAGCTCCTGAAGTTACATCCTTATGTGTCTTGGGTAGCCTCCAAAGCTGGCCTCTATGTTCATAAAAGAAGTTGTGTGCTTGCTCTCTCTCTCTCTCTCTCTCTCTTTCTGTCTCCCTCTCTCTCTCATTATAATGTCTTTATCATGTTTGGTATGAAGACTAGTGTGTCCTCATAAAAATTGGGAAATATACCCTTTTGTCCATTTCTCTATAAAAGTTTATGTAAGAATGATATTATTTCATCCTTGAAATTTTTAAAGAATCTGGAACAGTTAGACCAACAAAATAAATAAAGTAGTATTGGGTTATAGCCCAAAGTACAAAATAAATATCCACAGCTCCATATGGATATACATAAATGATTAAATAAGTAAATGAAAGAGAACGATTCCAAGTAATTTATGTAAAGACTCCTCCTTCAAGAAAATGGAACATAATCTCTCACCCCTTAAAAACCTGTGAATTTCACATAGTGACTTCCTTCCAAAGAATATAATACAAAAATCAGGAGAAAAGAACTTTACAGTGAAGAAACCTAGTCAGGTTTTTTTCTCTAGAATAAACACTAACTACCTCAGCCATATGATTAAGCTTAACATATTCAGTGATGTCTTGTTCATAACATGTCCCCTTGATACGATGTGATGAGAATTGTACTCTACTTTTGTGGTCTTTGTCCCCAAAGCCCATAACCCCATATAATCATGAGATAACATGAAACAATTCCAATTGAGGAACATTCTACAGAACACTTGACAAACACTCCCAAAAACTGTCAAGGAAAAATCTAAGAAGTTGTCATAGTCTAAAGAATCCTACTGTAATATCCTGGATGGGTAGGATTCTGGAAAAAGAAAAGAAAAAAAAAGAATATTAAGTAAAACTAAGGAAATAAGAATAAAATGGACTTTAATAATAATATCGAATACAACACTAATGGGAGATGTTTGGAGACACTGAGTGTGAGATATACTGTACTATGCTTATAACTTTTCTCTAAGTCTAAATCTATTTTAAAATTGGAAGTTTATTTTAAGAACAACTATAGTAAGTGACAATTAAGACATAAACTTTATAAGCATTGTTTTAATATGTTATTACATAGCACATGTGGTGCACTATCTGTATAGCTCATGCAAATACATATATAAATTAGTATATTAATGCCAATATTTGAGTAAGCTCTTAGTCCCTTGGTAATTATATAAATAAGAATTTCCTTCAATTAAAAGCACCTGCATGGCTAAGACAAGACAGATGAGATCAGAAGGCTTTTACTGGTGCTATAATTTAGTAGTGGTCCTCTTAATGACAGACTTTTTAGCAAGAAATAAGAAAATTAACATTAAAATTAGATGAGCATTTCAACATTCTATGGTGTTAGGGAATTGCAACTTGAAACAGCAATGAGATGCCACCATGCACCTATTACAATGGCCAAAATCCAAAGCCCTGACAATACCAAATGCTGGTGGGGATGTGTAGCAACAAAAACTGTCATTCACTGCTGGTGGGAATGCAAAATGGTACATATACTGTGGAAAACAGGAGTTTAGTGGTTTCTTACACAGCTACCCATACTCTTACCATATGATCCAGCATTTGCTTCCTTTGGTATTAACCCAAATGAGTTAAAACTTAGGTCCAAAAAAAACCTGCACACAGACGTTTATAGCAGCTTTATCCATAATTGCCAAAAGTTGGAAGCAACCAAGATGTCCTGCAGAAGGTAAGTGGGTAAACAAACTGTGGTGCATCCAGACAATGGAATAGTATGTAGTACTAAAAATAAATGAGTTATCAAGTCACGAAAAGACATGAAGGAACTTCCAATGCATATGACCTAGTGAAAGAAGCCAATCTGAGAAGGCTACATGCTGTATTGCTCCAACTACCTAAAATCCTGGAAAGGGCAAAATTATGGGCACAGTAGAAAGATCAGTGATTGCCAGAGGTTGGCGGGGAGAGGGGATGAATAGACAGAGCACAGAGGATTTTTAGGGCAGGGGAACTACTTGGTGTGATACCCTCATGGTGAATGCTTGCCATTCCACATTTGTCAAAACCTATAGAATGTATCAGAGTGAACCTTAATGTAAACTATGCACCTTGAGTGATAATGATGTGTCAGTGAAGCCTCATGGGTTGTGATAAATGTACCACTCTGGTATGGGATGCTTAAAATAGGAGAGGCTGTGTGTGCACTGGGGTAGGAGGTGTACAGTATGTACATCTGTACTTTCAAGTCTGTCAAAATGGACGTAAAGCTAAAACTGCTTTTAAAAATGAAGTCTATTAAAACATTATATAAGCATTTAAAATGAGATGAATAATTTTAAATGTATCTAAACCAAGCATCTCTTTTTTACTGAAGAATTAATTTACGGACCCAAGTGGAGATATTTTCTTACACGCGGATATTGAGAGTGTATTTTACTAATCCAATGAGGAGTGAAAAAATTCATCTAAATCTGTGTAAATTTTTAAGATTTAATTAATTGACTGTTCTTAGGTCTCTGATATAACAAAATATGAAGTTAATAATGTATTATTTTCACTAATTCTTAATTCACAGTACAGTTTTGCTTTAATGCTTTCTTTTCATCAGTATAACTAAGTCATATAATGGTACTGGAAAATTAAGTAAAAGTCATCTCAAAGTATAATTCTGTAGCTCAGTTAAAAAATTTTTTAAAGGTAAAAAAATAAATTGGAGTTTTTGCACCTGGAGTTTTTTATGGGAAGATTTTTTAGCTACCCATTCCTAACTTCTTTATATTTTTTTAATTTAAATTCAATTTGCCAACATATAGTACATCATTAGCTCCAGATGTAGTTTTCAATAATTCATCAGTTGCGTATAACACCCACTGCTCATCACATCATGTGCCCTCCTTAATGCCCGTCACCCAGTTATCCATCCCCCAATCCCCCTCCCCTTCAGCAACCCTCAGTTTGTTTCCAGGTCAACGTCTTTAATTTTATATAGGATATTGAGATTTTTTATTTCTTCTTGCATCCATAAATCGTGTTTTTTCACAATTCATCCTTTTCATCAATTTTCATAATAGCATAAATTTGTTTTTTATATCCTCTTATTATCTTTTTGACATGTTGTAGAAATGTAACTAGGGTTGGTTTTAATTGAGTGTGATGATACATGCAGTCCTGAAAACAACACTGATGAAGGCAGCAGTTTGATTCATAGTTGCCTAGAAGCAGGAGGCAGAGCACACACCATGCAGAGCTATGTGAAGAAACATCAAGGTCAATAAGGAAGCAGAGGGAGGGAGTGCAAAATACAGACAAGAGCCTTTATTGTGGTTTCACAGGGAGGAATGGGCAAACTAGGGTAAGCAGGCTAAGTAGGTGTAGAGTTGGCCAGTTTGAGTAATTTCAATGAGCTCCAGGGTTTAGGGACTGCCCCCAATTGTCTGATACCTGACTCTGGGGTGATAATGATTTGACATGTGAGAGCTCAGTAAGGTGTTGAGAGGTAAAGGCATTGGATTGATTTTTTTCATTTGTTTTTATTGAAGTTTGATTTGCCAACATAGAGTATAACACCCAGTGCTCATCCCATCAAGTGCCCTCCTCAGTGCTCGTCACCCAGTTACCCCAACCCCCCGCCCACCTCCCCTTCTGCAACCATTTATTTGTTTCCCAGAGTTAGGAATCTCTCATGGTTTGTCTCCCTCTCTAATTTTTCCCACTCAGGATTTATTTGTATATAAAAGGTGAACTTTCAGGAGAGTCCCTGGAATTGGCTAGTTCTTGGACAGGCAGTCTCTCTAGGACCAACAAGGCCCCAGATGTCAAAATATCAGAAAATGAAAAAGTAAGATTAATATATGATGTGTGTTGGATCTTTAGTAATATCCTTTTTAAAATCCTAATATTGGTATTTGTGCCATCTCTTTTACTTTTCTTGATTATTCTTGCAAATGAAAGTTATCAATTTTATTACTATCTCAAAGAACCATCATTCATCTGTGCACTAATACATCCCCAATCGTCTATAACGTAAGTTATGGTTGAGTTTAAACTCTAGCACCACGAGGAATACAAATCCTCCTTTCCTTTGAGACAGACAGAATTTTAAGAAATCCGTGCCTAGAATAATATCTTCAAAGAGCGGCTCATGGAGTATATCATCAAAATCACCTGGGAAGCCTGTTAAAAATTTCAATTCTACATCCCCACCCCAGACCTATCAAATCAAACATGCAACCAGTAATATGTACTTTTGAAAAACCCCGTAGTGAATCTTTCACAGAATAAAAGCTTTAGGACTACTAAAAACTTCAGAATAACTGATCTAATAGAAAAGACATAGATGCCCCATTTGAGGTGGCCTCATCTAAACAGGAAGTATACAACAGGACCATGTAACAGGATGCTCAAAAAAATAAATAAATAAACCAGTGCGTGCAGGAATCCAGTTGTCAGGAGCTACATTGTGATTCTTCTGGATCTGTTGCCAATCCTGGCTACCTTTCTGACCTCAACACCTCTGTAGCATTAGATATGAATCTTATCTGTCAAATTCAATTGATTGAAGCTTTAAAAACTGCGCCTTACAATCAGAAAGTTGAGGTTGCTGGGTCTGCTTCAAGTTCCCCAATCAAAAATCTCATTTCATTCCCTGGAAGCAATTGATGACAAAGAAGCCTAACCAGACCTAAGTTGTAGTGGCTTCTATTAATTACCTAAATGGAGAGTAAGATTTCACTTGGACAAGGGCTGGCACCAAATTCTGCTGCAGCCTTTTACAGTTGACCCATAAATCAGAGGCTAAGTCCAATAAGAATTTTAAAATTGGATGGAGTCATGCATGATTCTATCCAACAGCAATTTTTATGAAATCCCATCCCTGCTTGGTAATTACTAGGCTATGAAAATTAATTTCTTGCTTTGGATTAAAATCCATTCTGTGCTAGATGGATATTTTAGTCTAGCAAGATGAATTGTACTTCATTTTACCTGTTAGAGCTATCAGCAAATGGGAAATTATAAGCTGAACAAAAATGGTTTATTAAAAATAGTTCAAGCACAATTAGTACCTAAACGGCCTTCAGATTCCTTTATAAAATATGTTTTTACTGCCTCATACGGGGCCGGGGTTCTTAAAATCCTCACAAAAGAACAGCTTTGCCTGGCTTTCTATATTGAGAACATATAAATAATAGTTAATACCGACAAGCCCAGTTTTTAGAGAACTTGAAATGCAGAAACCCAGATTTGCAAACCTCATAAATAAAGGGGTAGTTCCTCATTGCAAAGCCAGGCTGGCTTCCTCCTCAGCTCCTGTTCCCCATAGATGCATTCAGTGGCCACTCCTCTGCTAGTTTTTGGAATCATGCACTTGGGAGGATTTTAAGGGTCCCCTTGTGTCTCTACACAATCACCTGCAACCCTCCTCATGCCTCATGCCTCTAGGAATAACAGTAATGAAAATATTTATTGAGCACAAAGTAGTTACCATGTGGCATTTTAAGTATTTTTTTTTAATTTTTATTTATTTATGATAGTCACAGAGAGAGAGAGAGAGACAGAGACACAGGCTCCATGCACCGGGAGCCTTACGTGGGATTCGATCCCGGGTCTCCAGGATCGTGCCCTGGGCCAAAGGCAGGCGCCAAACCGCTGCGCCACCCAGGGATCCCGGCATTTTAAGTATTTGTAGGCACTAATTCATTAGATCCTCACCATAACTTTATGAGCCAGGTACTATCATCATCTGTGTTTTACACAGGGGAAGCTGACACACAGAGTGGCTTGATAACTTTCCCAGGATCACTGTATTAAGTATCCCTGTGTAACAAATCACCCCAAACCTAGTGGATTAAAACAATAACCGTTCAGTTGGCTCATGATTCTGTGGATCAGCAATTTAGGCAGGGTTCAGCAGGATGGTTCTGGCTTTGGCTAGGCTTTCTCCAACATCTGTACTCTGCACATCAGATTTGCTGGTCTTCGTTGGGCTCTTTCACACTCCTGGGACTTCAGGGGACAAGTGAGCTGACTCTGCTCCTGTAGGCCAGCTTAAGCTTGTTCGTGTGGCAGTCAGATGGGACTCCGAGAGAGGACCTGAGGCATGTGAGTCCTCTTGAGCTGTGGGTTATACCTGGCACAACATCACAGTTATGTCCCATCCTTTGGCACACAGCATTTTGCAAGGCCAGCTCAGATTCAAGGGGTAAGAAAATAGAGTCCTCCTCACATTGCAAAGGGTGAGAATATAGGGAGGAGTGGAGAACTGAGGGGTTTTGTTTTGTTTTGTTTTGCCATCAATCCAGTTGCACAGCTGATCATAAGGTCAGTGAGTTTTCACATCTGGATCTTCTGAATGTACAGCTTTGCTGAACTGTCTTCATGACAGTGGCTTATCTTTTTTTCTGTAACCAGGCCTTACTTTTATTATTTGAATGGAGTACTTGTTTACTTTCCCCCAGGTCCAACCTCAGCCACCATGGACCACCATCCACAGTCTTTCACTTTGAAGAAAGAACTATTGTAACATTATTCTAAATGACTAGTACCAACTCTTACTTGAAGGATTAGGACTCCTAAAACCCAGGATGCAAAGTTTCTGGATCACATCTGGTGCACCAAGTAAGAGTCATTGTTATCTGTGGATTCAATTCAATATTTTTCTGTCCTATTTGGAGATGGATGGAAGGCTGTAGGCAGCCATCTACCCAGTTTTTGACCCTAATTACTCCTCCTTTTACACCCTACATTCTGTCCTGAACCACGATGGGGCTAAGAATCCCATGGCTGTAACTTCTGGACAAGGGATTTCACTATTATTTTCAAGATACTGTATCAGAACAGGATATCTATCTGTAGTTGGTATACTTGCTGTTTTACAGAGACACTTGTAAGTTTGGAAACTTTAAGAAGTACAATGTTAGAGATATTGAGTCTGAGCAGAGTTATGACAGGTCAACTAACCTCAATTAGTACTGTGGCCTCTGACAAATTACTTCCCCATCCAGCACCTCGGTTTTCTCATCTACACACCAAGATCATTGGATTAGATGATGGTTCATGTTTTATTCAGTTTTAACATTCCCTGATTCTAAATATTTATTCAGCATTTAGTAGATTCATGCAAGGATTGGAGTGAGCAGTGGAGGGGTTACTTGAGAACAGAACAGAATGTTAGGTCACCCCAGCAGGATCAGTAATGTTCATAAAACCATTAACCTCTAGGATGTCCGGGATGGAGACAACAGGGATGTGAAGTGTTAAGGTGCAGTTCTCAGACTGGAAGATAGGAGTAGATCCAGCAAATATTCTTCCTCTCCTTGTTTGTATCCTGATCAGTCTTCTATGTCATCTGAAAATGCCTGGTAGCGTTGATGGTATTGCAGGTGAAGTTTCCACATACTTCCATTTGGTCAAATTCCATCTGCAGACAATAGAATTCCCTCTCTCTCCACATTTTTTAAACCAGGAAATGTCCACAAGTCTTTCTAAGATACAAGTCTTTCTAAACCTTGTCTACGGTTTTAAAGGAATCAATTGCTACATCCTATTTTCCATATGTACTTTCCTAAAATTGATCTACCTGAGGTCAGAATGTCATGCCAGTTTTTTTTTTTTTTTCATTTCTAACTTCTCTTTTAAAACTGACCTTCAGGGATGCCTGGGTGGCTCAGTGGTTGAGTGTCTGCCTTCAGATCAGGGTGTGATCCCAGGGTCCCTGGATCCAGTCCTGCATTGGGCTATCCAAAGGAAGCCTGCTTCTCCCCCTGCCTATGTCTCTGCCTCTCTCTGTGTGTCTCTCATGAATAAATAAATAAATAAAATCTGTAAAAACCAAAAGTAAAAAAATAAAACTGACCTTCAACCACTTTTCAAAAGAGAATCATAACATTTCATCTACGTATGGTGCACTGGCCCAAGACCTAGACCTTTCCATGGCATCAATCAAAGGTACAATTCCAAATATTTGTATCAGGAAGCTTCCTTAATCCAAGACATATCAAGTGTGATAATTCTTAAACAATCACCTGTGGAATGGGAGAAGATATTTGCAAATGACATATCCAATAAAGGGCCAGTATCAAAATACATAAAGACCTTATAAAACTCAACACCCCAAAATCAAATAATCCAATTAAAAATTGGGCAGAAGACATGAACAGGCATTTCTCCAAAGAAGACATACAGATGGCCAACAGACACATGAAAGATGCTCGATATCATTCATCATAAGGGAAATGCAAATCAAAACTACAATGCAATATCACCTCACATCTGTCAGAATGGTTAAAATCAACAATGCAAGAAACAGGTGTTGGTGAGGATATGGAGAAGAGGAACTCTCTTGCATTGTTGGTGGGGATGCAAACTGGGGTAGCCACTCTGGAAAACAGCATAGAGTTTCCTCAAAAAGTTTAAAATAGAACTACCATGGGATCCAGTAATCACACTTTTGTATATCTACACAGAGAATACAAAAACATTAATTCAAAGGGATACATGCACTCCTATATTTATAGCAGCATTTTTTACAATAGCCAAGATATGCAAGCAGCCCAAATGTCCACTGATTGATGAATGGATAAAAAAGATGTGGTATGTATATACAATGAAATATTATTCAGACATAAAAAAGAATGAAATCCTGCCTTTTGCAATAACATAGATGGAGCTCCAGAGTATAATGCTAACTAAATAAGTCAAAGAGAGGCAAATACCATATGATTTTTCTCATATGTGGAATTTAAGAAACAAAACCAATAAGCAAAGGGAAAAATGAGAGAGACAAAACAAGAAATAAACTCTTAACTATCAAGAATAAACTGATGGTTACCAGAGACAGATGGAGAAATGGGTTAAATAGGTGAAGAGAATTAAGGAGTGCACTTGTCAAAGTGATGAGCACTGGCTGATGTCTGGAATTATTGAGTCACTATATCATAAACCTGAAACTAATATAACACTATGTTAACTATACTGGAATTAAAATTAAAACTTTAAGAAAAAAAACTTTAAGATAAGAATGGTAGTCATCTTGTCTTGTGTATATATCTATTAAGGGCTGACTGTGACATTAGAAGCAGGTATTTGGCCTCTGCCGAGGTGCTTTCATATATTGTAGAGGGGGCAAAAGTGTTATAAGATCTCATCACTCATATTGTCTGACTCTTTGTGAAACATGTGTCAATCCTTAAGGAAACTGCCATGAAAACAAAACAAAAAGACTGTAAGTAAGAGTTATTGAAGGGGGAGACATATCACCGAGGCGGCAAGCTCAGTAAGGCTCCATCCTATATCATACCTTTCCTTCTATCTCAGATATAGAATTTAGAAGTTAAATAGCTATCATAGGAATGCATTATAACATGCTTATTTGAATTGAAAAATAAGTCAGAGTCTTTCTGACAGAAATTAGATCTGACATGGCTCATTAATTTGACCATGAGCACTGGCTTTGCCAATTTGGATATATGGCAGGCATTTCCCATAAACTGAATGAGCTTAATCTTCAGCTCTACAATTTTGATAAAAGATATTTAAATCACATGGTTAAGATAAAGATATTTTTACCTTTAAAATGTATTAATAAATGTGTATTGAAATCAAGAATATTTTTTATTCTCCTAAACCTTTCTGAATTATGAGGTTAAATATATTTTTTAAAGTGAAAGACAAATGCTATAATTAATGGCCATTTATAGGTTTTCATAAAGCTTTCTTGGTATATTTCCCAGAAATTGAGAAAGTGGATGAATCTGATGACTAGGCAACAATTCTCTTTAAAAATTAGGAGGTTTCCACTTTTTGTTTTAAAAAATTGAAGGAAGACCATTAGAATTTTTCAATGATCATTAAAATAATTTTAAGACCTATTTTGAGTAGTTCAAAGAATTGAATTGTTATGACAAAACTTTACATTCCCATTGACCTGTTGATATGAACAAAGTTTTTCACTGGTTACATATGTAAAAATGAAAAATAAGAGCAAACTTGATGTTGAAACTCTCACTCTAGTAAAAAAATAACATTCATTTATGTGAATATAATTCAGATGGAAAAAACTAACTGCATCCATCTAATTGAGAGCAGTTTCTATTAGTATCTTACTTATATGTTAAATAATTACCTATTTAATGTGTAATACCTTTATGTTGTTTTGATTAGTTATATACTGCTCATAATTGTAATAGTTCATAAGGAAATTCCTAAACTTGAGGACTTCTATGACCACAGCACACACACAAAAAATTAAAACTTCATTTTATAAACTTATTTTTTGGCAGAGAAGTGCATTAGGGCTAACAATAAAAGATGTTTGAGCATAAAATACATCCTATTAAGATATAATTTATAGGAGATGTGAAACAGAAATACAACTTGAACCAAGAACGAAGAAAATGTAAATACTGTAAAATTTCTCCTAAGGAAGACTGTGTACTTTTAAAAGTGGATAATTGAGGGTAATAAATCACCACAATAGCTAGATTTCACTGGAAATGTTTAACAAAGTGATGTAATTGTTAAATTTTGAAACCTTAATACAGTATTTATAATATGCTAGAAATTATATCCCTTTATTTATCCTATTCAAATTTATAATAAAAAACATTTGGACGTCGACTGAAAAATGTGCACCTGGGTCCTCATTGTCTTCAGGTCCAACCAGGTCAGATGGTCAAACCCAGATTCTTACTGTCTTGAAAACGTTTTGCCTGTAGTCATTTCTGGTACTGATCTTGGTTTGGTTGCATGCAACAGCATTAATTTTAGTTGGTGTCACCAGAAAGGAATATGATCGAGGAAATTAGGTGCTTCCCAAATTTGTTGGAAAAACCAAGGGAAAAGGCACTAGACTGAGCATCCAGGAGTTGCAACTGCAGAACCACTTAGGCCTATTGTGGCAACTGATAGATCAGGAAACATTCTTCCCATTACTCACTGAATGAACACACTGGGAAAGTTATCATCACTGCTGCAGGATTTCAAAATTATGCCACAGTCCCCACCAGAAAAAGAGACTCTCCAAGTTCTCTCTTCCCAAGTTCCAATTCAAAGTTTTGTACAAGTTTATCTGATTGGTGGAGGCTAACCATAGCTGGACCTCTAACTCTAAGATAGTGTAGAGATTATAGTTTCTGACTTTCTGGCCTTTGTATGATAGGAGGGGTTGTAACAGAGGCCAAGCAAGCCACTATAACATTTATCACACGGTCTTTCTTATGCATGGAAGGAAAGGAGGATGGTTCCCTACATGATGTTATTAAAGGATACCCTGATGCTACAGTATCTCTCTAGATCCTGCAGTGTAGCCTGTTAATAGAGCATCATTACTGATGTTTTCCCTGAGCTCTTTATTAAAATGTAAGGACCCCTATGAGATGAAACACACGAAGCTGTAATCCATTATTAACACCAACACAGCTGTCACTTAACAATTAAGAGAGAACGACCAAGACCAGTGTTGGGAAGAGGGCAAGAGCTCCAGAAGGTAGTAGGATGTCAAAGCAGGAGGCAAAAGACCTTCAAAGGTAAACTGTACACCTATGCAACTGTGCTCCCAGGACACTCCTGCCTGATTTAAACAGAAAGGCCAATTGTGTTGTGATAGGGAAATACATAACAAAAATGCACGAGAACAACCACAATTCAAGTGTCTCCTGTCTTCTGGCAAGTCCTAGCTCTCAACCTCTCTCCCAGAAAATAACTGCAAGGTGGCACTAAGAATACAAATTTCTTCTGATGCATCCTTCTCCAAGGGCAAGAGGACTGTAGAGATTCACATATTGATTAGGAGCATAGTAATGCAATGAAAAATTCTAAGACAAGCCAATTTCTCAGTGTTTGCAAGGACTGGCAAGTCTATCAAGGTTATTGATGAAGAAATTAAGCAGAATGCAATGCAGCCTCCTCCAGCCTCAGCTCCCTCATCAAAAATCTGGACCAGAAGCACTTCTCACATTACAACAGTGTGTCCTGGCAAAGACATATACTCCTGGTGCCTTTTGCTGGAAAGATGCTGATTGCATTCTAAGGGGTGCTGTGGTGACAGAGAATCAGGAAATCCAGGTTCTAGTTTTACTCTGACTCTAGATTACTGAGTGACCGAGGACAGGTCATTTGTCCACTGTGGTTTCCATTTCTTCACTGATAAGGCACAAATAATCTTGTCTGCCTCCTAGAGAAAATGGTCTTAATTCAAGTGGCTAGAAATCTTTCAGGCATTCTTAAAACCCCTTGAAATTCTATGCAAACTTATACATTTAGGAGCATATGCTTAGGGGTTTTTTTCCACATAACCCTAAATTGAATAATCATACTTAGAAGGAAAAGGAATTCAGGGATTTAAAAAAATCAATAGCCAATAGCCAAGAGGACCAACTGAAATAAATTGATCAATAAGAACTGCCCCACAAATTCAGGGTAAAAACAAGAATATTATGTTTGATTTTACAAACTTAAGCCAAAATTCCACCTGCCTTATTAACACAGCATCCATTATCTCCCTCCTGGGTCTTTCTGCCCTTGTTTGTGAGCCAAATCTGCAATTCTAACTTGCTTTTTTCTTTTTAGTCATATATGCAACCACCTCTCAGATCATCAGATGTTTTCAAGAATCAAGACTAGGTTCCCCCACTTCATGGATCCCTCCCATCTCCACAGACCCATACCAGTGGTCAGGCAAATTTCCTTCTAAAACTTAAAGTCTATTTTCATTTCCTTTCCTTAGATGTTGCAGTTAGACACCTAGCTGTCTATGGAAGACTAACCTTGGATACTACAGCAGGTCTTTGGAGATTACTCTTGATAATCCAATGGTGACTTTTCCTTTGCAGTAAGATCTGATGCCATTGAGAATTCCTCCCCATTCTGGCCATACCTCAGTATGATTCCTTTATTTATAAGGAAATGGAAATATGGATACTAAGAAACAGAATAATCAAAAAACCTCACCTGTCTTTTTTTTTTTTAACATTTTATTTATTTATTCATGATAGACAGAGAGAGAGAGAGAGAGAGAGGCAGAGACACAGAGGGAGAAGCAGGATCCATGCCGGGAACCCGACGTGGGACTCGATCCCGAGTCTCCAGGATCACGCCCTGGGCCAAAGGCAGACGCTGAACCACTGAGCCACCCAGGGATCTCCCCTCACCTGTCTTTAACTCTCAGTTACATGCTGTTTCCAAGCAATTTTTAGATGCTGTCCATAATTCTTTCAGCCCTGTCTGTAGATAGATAACTTAGTCAAGAGCTTGCATTTCCCCTTTGGTAATTATGTATGGGCACTGATGGCAGAATTGCCCATAACGTTTAGCCAAATCTCTGGGCTATTACGTAGAATATGCTTTGGCCCTTTTGTATAACTATTTCTAGGGTAAGACTTTCAGACTCATGGCAAAATATACTCAACACCTACTCCTTTACCAAATCTCCATATATCTCTGTTCAGGCTAAGTCTCATAAAAACAGCCATGTAGGGATCCTTGGGTGGCTCGGTGGTCTCGCGCCTGCCTTTCCACCAGGGCGTGATCCTGGAGGCCTGGGATCGGGTCCCGCATCAGGCTCCCTGCGTGGAGCCTGCTTCTCCCTCTGCCTGTGTCTCTGCCTCACTCGTGTGTGTGTGTGTGTGTCATGAATAAATAAATAAAATCTTTAAAAAAAAAAAAACAGCTATGTGATTTATTTGGGACACATAAACAAGTCTCTGCCTAAAAAAATTTTGGTTCCCTACCTCTCTACTAAAGACCCAGAAGTGTTCTTAAATAAAAGATATGTTCTTAAATATATTGGTATATATACAAGACTGTAAATTTCCAGATGTGAGTAAGCTTGGTTAGCTTCTAAAGAGTAAGGCCATAATTACCCAATAACATCCACCCCCTAACAGTAAGGAAAATAAGTACATGGAAAGTTCTAAGAAGTTTAGGATCTATGCAGAGATTCTTCCCAGAACCCTCCCTTAGTGCTTTTCTAAGAAACAATTCTAAATGATTCCACGTGAGAAGCCTTAGTGGCTCGGTCAGTTAAGCATCCAACTCTTGATTTCGACTCAGGTCATGATCTCAGGGTTGTGAAATAGAGCCCCACATTGGGCTCATGTTGGGTGTGGAGCCTGCTTAAGATTCTCTCTTCTCCTCTCCTTTGCCCCTCTTCCCACACCTCTCACAGGTGTACAATCTCTCTAAAAAAAAAAAAAAAAAAAAAGATTCCATAGTGCCCACCCTCTAGGTTGGGGCCTTTTTCAATGATTTTAAGACTTCATGACACACCTCTTGTTAAAGATTATAAGTATATAATATACATAAAAATTTTAAGTGTGTGTTTAGATGTGTATACATCCTTAAAAATAAAGAACAAACATTTTTCTTCTCTTCAGATGCCCATAGGATGGTCATAAAATAACCCTAAATTAGACTGGTTGACTAAAAGTACTATTAGAGCAGATGACATTTTCTATGCTAATGTAAAGCATTCAGAATTTTAAAATTTTGAATAATTCTTACCTAAAAGAGAAAAATCAAACTGACATATATCTAGACAATGAAAATCACTATACATATGCTACACATAATAACACATGGAACATGACTAAAAGCAGTGTTCAGAGGAAAATTTAGCCTTTAATATTTTAAGAGATCAAATAAAAATAAATGAATTAAGGATCCAGGTCAAGAAGAATGAAAACAGGGATCCCTGGGTGGCGCAGCGGTTTGGCGCCTGCCTTTGGCCCATGGCGCGATCCTGGAGACCCAGGATCGAATCCCACGTCGGGCTCCGGGTGCATGGAGCCTGCTTCTCCATCTGCGTATGTCTCTGCCTCTGCCTCTCTTTCTCTCTCTCTCTCTGTGTGACTATCATAAATAAATAAAAATTTAAAAAAAAGAAGAATGAAAACAAAATAAACTTAAAGATTTCAGAATGAAAGAAAAAAGTCAGTTACAAAACAGAACCCAATGAGTTAAAAATATAAAAAATATAAAAACAACAAATAGAACTAATAAACAAGGCCATTTACTAATTGTTTTGGAAAAATGCAAGATTAAATAGTTACCTATCTTAGTCCAAAAAGGGGGAGGGAGGGATACAAATATAGGAAACATAAACAGTATAGAGTGATCACTATAAAGGGTCTGTTTGATGAACTACATTTCCCAGAAGCACCCCTTTGTATCTAGATGTGGCTAGTTCTAGCTAATGGAATGACTAATTCTAGCCAATGGAATATGAACATAAGTGATGAGTGTGTAAGAAGACTTGCATCAACAATTCACAGAAAAGGAAAGACAAATGGTTTTAAGCAATTGAAATGATGCTTAATCTTACAGTAAGATCAATGCTAATTAAAACTATTACAACAAAATATCATTTTCACCAACCAGATTAACAAATATCAAAAAACTTGGCTGTGATAACAATAACCACTAATACTCATACACAGCATTAACTTCTCCTGGCACTGTTACAATCACTTTCCGTGTATTAATTCATTTGGTCCTCATGGTAACCCCATCAGGTGGGTCCCATTTTCCCCCCACTTTACAGATAAGAGAACTGAGACACAGAGAATTCAGTGATTTTCCCCATGAGTCCACATTGTGTTGGTAAGTGTGTAGAAAACTGGCACTTTATGCAGTAAAGTGGGAATGCACACTGCAAACGGCAATTTGGCTGCATCTACTGAAATTACAAATGTGTTTTTCTTTGACCCAACAATTCCATTTTAGGGAATATACCTTATAGATATAGTTACTGGCTGGGCAATGATCAGTGTACATAATATTAACTGCAGTAGTTTTTTTTAAAGGAAAAGACTCCAAGTAGTTTAGGGAAACTGATAAATCATACAGTGAGTGAACTTTTCAGATTGACTTTTCACTGAGCATAATTCTCTGGAGATTCATTCAGGGTGTTATAGTGTCTCAATTGACATTATTTTTTATAACTGAATAATATTTCCATGTTATGGATGTACCACAGCTTTTCAAACTCTCACCCACTGAAAGACATCTGGGTAGTTTCCAATAAGGGTGTGACAAAGCTGCTATAAACATCCATGTATAGGTGTCCGTGTGAATAAGAATTTCCATTTCTCTGGAATAAATGCTCAGGAATGTAATTACTGGGTTGTATGGAGTTACATGTTTAGTGTTTAAGGAAATTGCTAATTTTTTTTTATATAGCAACTGTACAATTTCATATTCCCACCAGTAATGTATGAATGATCCAGTTTCTCTGCATCCTCAACTTGGGACAATTGGAGCAACAAAAATAAATACAGTCATAGTGGATTATAATTCACAGTATAAAATAAATATCACTTCATACTGGTAAAAAAAAATGATTGAATAAATTAAGAAATGGCGAGAAAAGACAAATCTCCCATGAAGAAGTACAAATATATTTGTACTTACATACATGCTTTGCTCTTCAATGAGGTTAGAACATAACTCCCTAACCACTTCAGTGTGGGTTGCACATAGTGACTTCCCTCCAAAGAGGACAGGTAGAAACAGGGGTAAAGAGTAACTTTATGGAGGAAATTGACAATTGATAGGATTATGTGATCAAAAGTGACTATAACCCGTGATAAATCATGTTGATAACCTGTACCCTTGATCTGAAGTGGTGAAAATGGCACTTCACTTCTGTGATCCTCCTTTCCAAAATCTATAACCTCAGTCTTCTCATGAGGAAACATCACTCACTAACCCCCAACTAGGGAAACTGCAATACCTGACTACCCAGGTCATCAGAAACAAGGGAAGTCTGAGAAATTAACAAAAAGAGGAGCCTAAGGAGATATGACAAGTAAACATAACATGGTGTTTTGGATGGGATCCCGGAACAGAAAAGGGACTTTAGGTGAAAACTAAGGAAGTTTAAATAAACTGTGAACTCTAGTTCTTAATGTATCAATATTGTGTCATCATGTGCAACGAATGTATCATACTAATGGAAGATGTTAACAGTTGGAGGCACTGTGTGTGGGGTAAATAGAACTCTCTGTACTATGTTTGCAACTTCTCTATAAATATAAAGTATACTAAAATAAAAAGTTTATTTAAAAAAAGATACTAGAGTTAAAAAAAGTTGGTCTGGTCTGTAACCCATTTTGTTTGAATTACATGAATTCTACATACAAGGCTCTTTTCTTTGCAGTGTGGGGGCTCCAGACTTTTCAGGATCTTACCACTATTGTTTATACTCCTTTTTTAGGTGGAGACAGTGAAGAGACTATTGAATTATATTCCCAAGAGTATAAAAGAAAACCACAGGGAAACAAGATGCACCTTGCAGAAACTGAGCCATTTTTACTGGAATTCACCTATCCTGTAAATGGAGTAACACTTACTTACTTGAGCACATTAGACATATGCCTTGCTCCAAATTCATTTTTTAATTTGTGCTTTAGAACATCTTATTGCGATATATAACATCAGGCTACGGTAAAAGAGAGGATTGGTCACCTTCAACCAGTAGCTTCAAAGGAGCCTTTCTGATCAGATGTGGATAAGCTGTGGCACCCACAAGGAGACATTTGTCTTGGAGAGGACTTGTTGTCTCAGTGCTTTGGTTTCTTAAATGAAGGACCAGGAAGCATAGTCTAGGGATATTCATTTTGCTTTATTTACTTATGCTTACATTCCAAAAGTAACACATTGAGCTATGATTTTTTTTTTATTGGGCTCATATATTACTATTGTTACTTTTAATTATGTTCACATATTATCCAATTTCCTGGGAAACTCAGGGCTTAATCCCATACATTTTTTTTCCCTTAAAAGGTTACAAGGTACTAGATTATATCGTGAAAAACTTATGTCCAAACAGCCAGTGATTTTGGTAAACAGAAGTTAAACAAATTGACATCCTAAAGAGTCACCAATTCTGGACTGAGTTTCTCAGTTTCTATGCTGCTACTTTGATGCATGGTACACCTGGCTAAGTAATGGTTTTCCATGAATTCCAATAAAATACCAGAAGACTCTCCCCAGGCCAACCTTCTGTCTGTAAGCCAGGGGCCCATGGGCAGTGGTCCCTGACTCCTCCTCTTCCTCATCACCACAACTGTGCTCTGCTGCCACCAAGCCCTCTCACCACAGCCCTCTCCTCAAATCCCCATTGCTGACTTCTCCCTGAGCCTTGCTCTTTCTGCTTGGAATGCCCTCCTTTGTTGTTTTATCCAAATCCCAACCACTCCTTGAGGCCCTGGTCTGTTTTTGGATCATTCCAGCTAACAAAGTAATCACTCACTGCCTTGCTTTGTATGGCATTTATCACTTTCAATCTTAATTGTACACATCTGTACAGTGACCAAAATGTGGGAGGCCCTGAGCCGAAGACACCAGGGACATAAATACATGAGAAACAATCTTGGCCTCCAAGTGGCCTGTAGTCTAACAGAAGGTTTCCAGTAAGGGAAGTGTAGGACAGTACCCTACAAATTCAGAGGACAATAAATGTTCAGATAAAAAAGGTGAAGCTATAGAAGAGAACACAGTATAGTCATTGGAGCCAGGGAGATAGACAGAATGAGATGTGGATTCAACTAGACCACCTACATGATCTCAGGTGAGTTACATAACCTTTCAGTACTGGAGATTTTCTGTTTGCTGCTCAGACCACTCACTCCCCTTCCCCATCTTGCTCATTTAGAGGCCAACCAGTGAAGACTACCACAATGGGCTCTTTGACCCTCTGGCTTCAGTGTGGGTCCAGCCAAAAGGCATTATCAAGAGATCAGAGGAAGTGAGGAGAATGAGGTCAGACGTGTGCACCCCAGATTCCCCTCCACTAGGTCTCTCTGAGTTTGATGTGTCTCTCTACCAAGGCAATAGTGCATCCTGGGTAGTCTCTTCTACAGCTACAGCAAATATCTCTTGTCCCTTCAGTCTAGGGCAGGTACAACACTCTAGTTAGCAATCCTTTTTTGGCTTCTTTGACCCCAGACTACTCCTTTGGAAACAAGTCAAATTCATATCAATTATCTCACTTGAGTGTGCCATCTGTTTTCCGCTGGGACCCAGATTCATAAACTCTCCAAACCTCAACTTTCTCAAAAATAAAAATAAAATTGTGGGGAGAAATATTATCCGTATTCATACAGAGTTAATGTTCCTCTGTCTCCCATTTCACAAGGGGCCAGGGCTGGACCTGCTTCTCTGGTTTGAGGATAGGTGATCAGGGGCTGAGGTTGACAAGAGCTACCTGAGACAGTGGCTAAGGCTGGAAACTGCCACGAACAAGAATTCAGGAGGGGATGAAGACAGATTCAAAACTTCAGTAAAAAGTGAAAGCCAACATTTTGACTTGCTTGAATTATCTGCCCCTCATTCTCTACTCTCAGAACTTTTTTTTACCTCAATTCTGGAATGTCTCTCCACAGCTCATTTCGCCCCACTCACACCAGCCTCCTTGCTGATCCTCACATTCTCCAAACACACTTATACCTCTGGGCCTCTGCTGTAGCTGTTCCCTTTGCCCAGAGCCATATTCTCCCACATATTTACATGGCTCACTCTCTTACTCCCTTCAGGTGTCTGTTCAAATGCTATATGCTCAGTGAGACTTTTCTATGCCATCTTGTAGAAAATAGCCACTCAAGGGGCACCTGGGTGGCTCAGTCAGTTAGACGTCTGCCTTTGGCTCAGGTCATGATCTTGAGGTCCTGGGATTGAGTCCATTGGACTCCCTGCTCAGTAGAGAGTCTGCTTCTCCCTCTCCTTTGGCCTCTCCCCCTCATTCATGGTCTCTCTCTCTCTCTCTCAAATAAATAGATAAAATCTTTTTTAAATAAGAAAATAACCACTCCACATATCTTTTGACGTGCTAAGCTCCTGACATACCGAGACATTTGTTATCAGTTTATTAGGTATCTCTCTGGCCAGAATATAAGCTCCATGAAGTCAGGGACTTTGTTGTTGCACTGTTGTATCTCAAATGCCTGATATAATGCCTGGCATGTAGTGAACACTATCAAATATTTGGTGAATGAATGAATTATTAATGAGTGAGTGAGTGAGTTCTAGCCAACTCAAAAGAATCAGGAATGAGCCCAGGGGTCATGCTTGGGTAGGTCAGACACTGCAAAAATGTCAGAAGCTGTTCTAGGTATACCAGGAATGCTCAGGAATGTGATGCCAGATGCAGCTTTTGACCTTAAGAAGTTCACAATTTCACAGAAGAGATGAGACACAGGCATAAATCATCTCTGAGGCAGAAAGGAGTCACAGCTACAAGAGAACCATGAGTTCAAAAGTGGGAAATTAGAAAGAAATCATGAAGGAGGCATCAGATGAACAAAACCTTAAATAATCACTAGTCTCTATCTTGCTTGTGAAGAGGTAAACACGTTTACTTATGGTTTGCTTACAGTAATACTTCCTTAACTCTGCATTGGATTTATACTTGAAAACACTTTCATATACATATACTTTCATAGTCATATTTTATGTATCATTTCATGTAGATAAGGTGTATCAGTCAGGTATTGATGTGTAACAAACCACCTGCAATGCAATTTTTATTCCAACTACCTGGAGTTAGGTCAAATTTCACAGATTAAGAGCACAGTTCTCCATAAGACTATATTCACTTTAGACACTAGCCACTAGCTAGTTTCAGGGTTCCTAGTTCACCCACACTTCTGACCAACTATCTATAAATTCAGGATTTCCAGTCTTTCAATAATTTGCTAGAAAAATTCATAGAAACTGGGGAAACATTATAATAATAATAATAATTATTATTATTACAGTTTTATTATGAAAGATACAAATCAGACTAGCCAAAAGAAGATACCCACAGGGGTGAGGTCTCAGAGGGCCCTAAATATGAAGCTTCCGTGTCTTTATGGTATATTACCTTCCTGGCATATTGACGTGTATCACCAGACAGAGTAGCTCACAAAAAATTATTTCCAGAATTTCTATTAGAGTTTTGTTATATAGGCATGATTGATTGAATAATCAACCATGTGATTTAACTCAGTCTCTAGCCCCTGTTCCCTCCCAGAAGGTTGAGCTGATATCACAAGGCTCAAAGCTCCAAAATTCTAATCACATGGTTGGTCTTTCTGGCATGACTAGCCCCCATCCTGAGTTGTCTTATTAGCATAAGACAAGGTGGTTCAAGGGGCCCACCATGAATAACAGAGGTTCTCTTATCACTCAGGAAATTTCAAGGATTTAGAAGCTCCCCAGAAATGAAGGGGTGAGGAGGGAATCAGCCAAATTCTCTGTTATATAACACCACTCCAAAATTCAGTAGCTTAAAGTAGTAATTATTTATTCTCACACATCAGTAGCTCTGCTGATCTAGGATAAGATTGGTTGGGCCCAGCTACAAGCAGTGATAAGGTCTAGGTTAGTTAGCTTCACGTGTCTCTCATCTTCCTTGGATCAGGGGATGAGCCAGGGCATATTCCTTACATGACTATAGCAGAAGCATCAAAGGGCAAGCCCAAACCTGAAAGCATCATGTTCATTATTTGCATCATTTCATTTGCATCATGTTCATTAGCAAGTTCTCTGGCCAAACTCAATGTCAATGAGGGGCAAGGAGGTATGCTCTTTCTGTAATTGGAGTTGGAAAGAGAGTAAACATTTCCTATTTAACAATATGAACTATCACATAGGAAAAGTATTATTTACTCCTTTTATGACCTTCTGGCCCCTTTGTGGCAGACCTGCCTGCTGAAGATGATCCTGAATGTCCAGGACCATCCCATTCTTCTCCTAGCCACTGGTTGTTCATATCTTAAATTTCACCAAAGAATATTATTCTTTGGACCTCAGTCTTTGATTATGTTAAAATAGATCATATTTTAGTTTGTTACTAAATCTTCACAAGTAAGTGTTTACTAATTTAATTAGATTCTCAATTTACCAGCAAATACATAGGCACTGAGAGAAAGAGCTCTGATCCTGAATTCTTGGTCCCTCTCTTTCTCCCTTCCTATCCTCACTCTCATTTTCATAGTTTGTCCTTAAAATCCTTCTGATCTTTTGATCTTCAGACATGAATCATGCTATGTAATTTGAATAATAATGAGTAATGGTTATAATTGAAAAGATGGAGAATCTGGATTCATTTCTTATCTAGAAAGATACTAAAACAGCTTCCAGGGAACATTCAGAGCCTTTACAGCCCATTCCATAAATTATGAATGCGTGAATGCTTCCCATGAACAGCCTGGTGAGTCAGACATTTTAATTGGGCTGCCTTAAAATTAGAACCAAAAGAGCTTCACTGCTACTCCTCTGGACAGTCTCATAAAGGGTATTCTAGACAGAGAGGAGCCAGAGTTGACCCTTCATACACATAAGTGGGCAGAATCAAGTACAGCTGTGGTAATATCTGTAAAATACAACATCCTGATTTTTCTCTTTGGTTTTGAGGTGGAGGAATTTTCAGAGAAACCTTATCAGGGAAGACTTCTCTCTTTGCTTTGAGTGGGAAAGTCAATTGGGATCCACCTTGCTAAGCATTTCTGGAAAGGGATCTTTAAGATGGCACTCCATAAAAGAGATAAAAAGATTTGTTGAAAAATGACCAAATCCATGCTTGTAAAAGAAAATCTAGGCAGTTTATATACTCATATTCATGGCATAAGGTACAACAGGTTCGTTTACACTGATTCATTTAACGATATTTGTTGAGCATGAGGCATACCTGACACTGTCCTTGGTGCTGATGTTAGAGATGTGAGCAAGAGGAGCTTCTTTCTCATGGGCTACAGCTTGTAGAGGAGACAGATGTTAATCAAATTAAGTATAACTGGGTATTAAATGAAAGTTCCAACTGAGGTATCACAATACATTCCAAAATGAATTGCCAGAACAACGTGAGTTTTTAAAGTTTCTGTCAAAACCCTTCCCTAAAAGGTTTTGGGAAAGAAAGAAACAAACAAACAAACAAACAAACAAACAAAAATATATATAAAGCACTGGATAATTAAAGAAAGGGGGAGGATTTTTTTTGTAAATGAGCGTTTACATAAGCTTCTCCTGGAAGGGAAAAGATAAAGGTGCTTCTCTCTTCAACCAAGCCACATGAGGGCATGAGGGGTTCTTCAATGCAATCATTTGGAAAACTGATTTTTATTCCTGTAATATGAGGAACAGTAGTGTACTTACAGGCCTGTGGACTCTAGAGGTAGCTTAAGCTAGAAGAGAAAAGGAGGGAGAAGGAAAAAAGGGAGAGAAGGAGAGAATTGTTGCTATTTTTTGAATTAACTACTCTCCTTTCCAAGCTAGGTCAGAGGTGCAATCCAAGAGACAAAATGTAAATCCCATGTGTATCAGTTTTCTACTGCACAATAATGCTGCATAACAAAAAAACACACAAAACCTCCTTGGTATAGAGCAATTTGTATTTATTTAGCTCACAAGTTAATGGGTCACCTGGGGTGTTCTAGTCTGTGCTGGACTTGACTGATCTTGGGTCAGCTAGCTGGTGGGTTTGTTGTGAGCTGGCTAGTGTATAATGCCCTCAGTTAAACAACTCATGTCTTTAACATGGTCAAATCCTCTAGCAGACTTGCATGAGCTTGTTTATAGGATAAGCTTTCAATAAGGAAGATGGAAGTGTGTGGTAGAGAAATCTTAAACCAAGAGCAAATCAATAGTAGAAATCTTGACTTTAAGAATACGCATGATGAAGGCTGAGAAGGAAATGGAGAAGGTGTAATTGGATATGGAATAAGGGGAGATCCTTGTTAAGTAACAGCAACATGCTTACCAAAAACTATGTCCTGCAGTCATGCAGAAGACATAACTTGTAAGCAATGAACTTGGATATTTAGTTAAGGAAATTCCCGAGTCAAGTGTTGGAGATGCTGCCTGGCTTCTTGTTGCTTATAATAAAGTGCTAAAGGAGAGAGATAAATTGAGGAAAGAGCTGTTATACAAAAAGGAACCAGGATGATTTTGGAAATTCTCAGCCTCTCCAGATGTCAAAACATGTTAAACTCCAAAACGGCTGTTGAAAGCATGACACAGCGAAAAGTCTGAGTGTGTGACTATCCCGCCCTTTGTTAAAACCTCAGATTTCATCTAATTCTCATTAGCTTAAAAGGATGAACTCAAAAGGTTGATGTACTCAACCACACACACACACACACACACACACACACACATACACACACACACACAAACTGTTCCAAGACAGTAAGAGTGTTTTCGTAGATCTTTTTTTTTTTTTTTAAGATTTTATTTATTTATTCACAAAAGACACAGAGAGAGGGAGAGAGGCAAAAACACAGGCAGAGGGGGAAGCAGGCTCCATGCAGGGAGCCTGATGTGGGACTCAATCCTGGGACTCCAGGATCACACCCTGGGCCAAAGTCAGGCGCTAAACCACTAAGCCACCCAGGGATCCCTCATAGATCTTTTCAATCAAACTAGAAGGCTTCTAGGAAACTTCAAAGCATTGTCCTTCAGCTATCTTGATCTCCCATGGCCAGCAAGCCTCTCTCGGCAACTGAAGCAGGGCCATTCACCTCTATACACCCCTCCTGTGCCATAGTGGGAGAAATTTCATCCCTGTACTGGACAGATATAGTATTGGGATTAACCAGGTGCCATAAGATGTACATTACTTTAAGCAGAACAAAGGAGAGCTCATTGAGCCTGAAACAAGGAAAGATATCCCCACACAGGGTGATTTCCCTTGGTAAGGAGATGTTCCAGAGACAAAACCCATTCTTACACAGCTGACTAGGGGTCATGAGACTGCCTTTCGCAACAAGTCAGCTTTGAGTTAATCAAAGGAAGATTATTTGTATGTGTCTAATCACATGAACACTCTAAAAGCAAAGCATTTTCTCAAGCTGGTAGCAGAAGAGAAAATCAGATTCAAAATATCAGAAGGACTTGACATGCTACTGCTGACTTGGAAGATGGAAAAAGAATATAGGTGACCCCTCAGAGGAGAGAACAGTTCCTGGCTGATGGTCAACAAGGAAATAGGGACCACAATTCTACAAGCACAAGGAACTGAATTTGGCCAACATCTTGCATGAGCCTGGAAGATAATTTTTTCCCAGATGAGCCCAAGTTATTGACACCTTAATTTGAACTTTGTGAGTTCCATAGCAGAGGAACCAGCCAAGCCCACACTTCTGACCTACAGAAGTATGAGATAATGAATGGGTGAGTTTTAAAAAAGATTTTATTTACATATTTGGGAGAGAAAGATAGAGTGCAAGAGAGCACAAGCAGGAGGAACAGCAGGCAGGGGAAGAAGCAGGCTCCTCACTGAGCAGGGAGCCCTATATGGGGCTCAATCCCAGGACCCCAGGATCATGACCCAAGCCAAGAGCAGATGTTTAACTAACTGAGCCACCCAGGCACCCCCAAATGGGTATTGTTTTAAGCCACTAAGTGTGTGGTCATTTATTACACAGCAATAGACGATTAGTCCAGCCCCTTAACATTTAGGCACAGAATTGACATATCATCACATTCACTATATTTTATTGGCAAAAACAAGTCTCAAAGCCAAGATAGGTTCAAAGAGTATGGACATAGAAGCCACCCTGGGAGCATTGCAAAGGTCATGGATATAGGTAGGCATGAACAATCAAGACCATTCTTGCCACAAACCTAGGATTGTTGGTCTGGGTCATTTTGCAAAGGAACCTGCCTAATAAGAATGTTCCTTCCAGTAAGCAAGGAAACCAGTGCGGTTGAAAACCAGAAGTCAAGGGAGCAGTGGGAGTGACCAGGCAAAGGGTATTTTGAAAGGATAGCATTAGAGGGGCCATCCATGAGAGTCAGCTTCAAACATCTCCCAGACACAGAGAGGGCAAACCCATCATATACCTACCAGCACAAGAACTTTCTGACCTCACCCACGCTCCACAGTCATACCGAAAGGATGAGACAAGTTTTAGGCAGGCCTGCTGGGCTCAGGCCTTCAGTAGGTCCCTAATTCCTTGCTCCTTCTCAGACTGGTCATGATTACACAGGAACAGTATGACTGTGCCTGTTTGATTCTTGTCAATACTGTATAACCTAGGTGACTCCAGTGGCATAGTAAAACATTGTTATCTACCCAGTACTTGGAAATTATAATAAGGTGGCCCAGATTGCTAATGCAGTTTTTGCAACCATCTCAGATAATAAGATGATTATGCTCAAGTTTTGGAATAATGTGACTGAAGGATGAGAGGTTTTGTAAGCCCTACCCCCTTGACTTCAGCTTCTCCCATGACCTGTCAGTCCCCTAAATAGGAGGAGACTACAGTGCCAACCCAACTACATTTTGCAAAAGGAAAAATTCAGAAGCTGAATAAAGTGACCATCTCGCAATCTAATGTCTTTTGCTAATACTATAGCCATAGAGAAAACTGTTACTTTTATAGTATTTTTGTGTCAGAGTGCTGCATTTGTCAAACCTCTAAAACAGTCCTCTGCAGGACAGCCTCAAAAGACTAGAAACAGCATCTAGTTCAAGGGGAAGTGAGATGTTTTCTGAGCACATGCCTTGAATCATGCTTATTTAACCCAGCAGTTAGGATAGAGGCATTTTTCTTTATTTCTCAAACTAGCTTAGAACCAGCTTCCCCAGATTGGTAGGAAGACCAGTATCTCACTCTTGGGCCTCCACCTTGACCCAGCTTATAAAAGAGCACCCAGGTGTACACAATCCAAAATGGTAGAACCACAGATTTCAACTTATAGGTTGGGAGAGCTCTGTTGTCCATTGGACTAATGCTATCTTTTCTGCCATTGGTTTCTGCTGCCACCTACTATATTTCCACTATACATCTAGTGCTACTGCTCAGAGCTATGGAAACCATTTTTTTACTTTATTTTATTTTATTGAAGTTTGATTTGCTAACATATAGTATAACATGCAATGCTCATCCCATTAAGTGTCCTCCTCAGTGCCCGTCACCCAGTTACCCCATCCTCCTCCCCACCTCCCCTTCCACTACCCCTTGTTTGTTTCCCAGAGTTAGGAGTCTCTCATGTTCTGTCTCCCTCTCTAATTTTTCCCACTCATTTTCCCTCCTTTCCCTTATAATACCTTCCACTATTTCTTATATTCCCCATATGAGTGAAACCATATGATGATTGTCCTTCTCCGATTGACTTACTTTACTCAGCATGATACCCTGCAGTTCCATCCATGTCAAAGCAAATGGTGGGTATTCATCCTTTCTAATAGCTGAGTAATATTCCATTGTATATATACACCACATCTTCTTTATCCATTCATCTGTTGAATGACATCGAGGCTCCTTCCACAGTTTGGCTATTGTGGACATTGGTGCTATAAACATTTTTTTAAAGGGAAACTCTTTGGACAGCTATACCCATCAATAGTAAGCTCAGCCATAGGTGCTCTTCACTGAGACTCCCAGGCCACTGCTACCATTTCTCATCCTTCACAGACAGCCAGAGAACCATTTTCCAAAACTATGCCAGTACAGACACGTCAGCTGCACCATAGTGGGGCAACCATCTGCCCCTCAAGGAATTTGCCTCAAAGCCTTGATTTTAGTTCTATGTGTGTACACTTGTAGTTTGGGATGGTTTATTTTCTAACTCTAGTCAAGCTGTTGGCCAGGGCAGTAATCATCTCAAGACTCAATGGAGCTGTAGAATCTGCTTCCAAACTCACTCACCCAATTATTGCCAGGCCTCAGTAACTCATTAGCAGTTGGCTGGAGGCTTCATCATGTGGGCCTCTCCAAAAGGTTACTCACAGCATAGCACTTACTTCTCACAAAATGAGAGATCCGAGAGAGGGGGGAAAGCAACAGAGCACCCAAAACAGAATGTGTAGTCTTTTATAACCTAACCTTGGAAATGACATACCATCATTTCTACCATATGCTATTGATCACACACATCAACTCCACTACAACGGGGGAGGAAACTGTACACAGATATGAATACCAGAATGTGGGGAATCATTGGGAGTCATCTTGGAAGCTGCCACCAATCCTTTTCTTGATCCTACATCCCTGTCCAGTGGCCACCACATCTCTCTGCTCCCTCTGGAGAAAGAAATTCCTTAAAATTTTGCCTTTCTTAGATAACATGTTAAAATTGTTTTTTAGAAATCACAATGTATGATTTCCCTTCCTCTGTTCTCATTTCTTTCATTCTGACTGCATTCCATCCAATCAAACCTCTGTCCCCACCAGTTTACTCTTGTTTGTCAAGGTCACCAGGGACTTCTACACTGCCAAATCATTGGTCAATTCTCAGTGTTCATCTCACTTGACCCACTACTAGCATGTAACACAACCAGTCACTCCCTTTACCTTGAAACACCGTCTATACTTGGCCTCCAGAATATCATACTCTTCCAGTTCGTCTTCTGCCTCACTGGCTGCTTAATAGGCATTTCACAGATTTATGAAGACATGGAGGGGGAAATATTTGGCAGTCATTGTGAAAACTAAGCAAACTTTAAAATGAGGCAATTATTAATTTCAGTGAAAAAAAGTTGCACAAGAGAGAAAACATTATTAAGAGTTCATTATTTGGTTGAACAGTGAATGATATCTGACTAGGCAGATTAATCTCTAAACACTTAGTCTAATCTTTTTTTGCATAATTATATTGAGAAGATTGAGAAAGGGAAATTGGAGGAGAAAGTTCTTAGTGACAGTAGATAATTTCTTAAAATGTTAAAAGCAATATAAATATTATTTGGAAACATGGAAGTTCATACTGGAAGAAACAACTAAATAGTTGCAGTGGTTACTTCAGCTGTGTGCTAGGAAAACTGGACAAACCACCCCACTGAGAATAGTAAGAAAAACTGGACAAAAACCAACTGATGGAATGCATCTATGAACTAATGAGTTAATGAAGATAGACTTTCCCTCCCACCATGTCTCCCTCTTCCCAGTCTTCATCTCCTATTCCCTGGGATCCTTCCCCAAAACAAAGATCTAAGCCTCTGTTATCTGGGGGACCACAGTCTAACACTCAGTTACAACTAATAAGTTCTTTTAAGGAAAAACCTGAGATGTTAAGATAGCTTCTATGAGAGACCTGACCTCGTCTGGGTGATCAGTGAAGGCTTACTCAAGGAAATGACATTGAAACAGAGATTTGAATAATAAGTAAGATGCGATGCATAGGTGATTAAAGAATGGGAGAACGCTCCAGACAGAAAAAAAGAAAACAGTATTAACAAAAACCTTGAGTTGGAAAGGATATTGGAGCATTTGAGATGGAAAGGAAGCCAGTGTCACATGTGCCCAGACATAAGGAGATGGAAGGTGGGAGTGGATGTGGAGGGAAGCCAGATCCATGCAGACACTGGGACTGGAACATGAGTAAGGCTTTGTTCTAAGAATAATGAGAAAGCCCTGAAACCATTTAGGCTTGTGAATTGACATGGTTGGAATTGGTGTTTAAAGATTGCTTCTGCTGCTTTGTGAAAAATGGATTGGAGAGAAGAGAGGCTGGACATGGGAATTATGATTAAGGAGCTTGTGCAATGATCCAAGCAAAAGATGAAGGTAATTGAGCTAGAGTAGTGGTCTTAGAGATGGAAAAGAGTGGACATATTTGAGAGATAGGGAGAAGTACATTGGAACTTGGTGATGGCTTGGCTCTTAGTACCTGGGAGAAAGAGGGGTCTATATTAATTAACTGAATGCCTCAACCAGAAACTAATTCCTCAGAGCTTCCTTGGGCTAAGCAGTGTGAAAAAAAAAAAAAAAACAGGAAGTACAAGACACAACCACAACCCTCAGAAAGATAACGATCAGTTGGAAAGGTAAGACACATGAAACATATGAAAACTTTGGGCTGGCTTCACTAAAGATTGTTCTGGGTGAATAGAAGATGAAGTAAAAGATCCTCAGAGTCAGAGACATCACCTGGAAAGCTCATGTTCTGATGATGATCATGGTGATGATGATGGTACAAAAGCTAGCATTCACCAAATGATTTCCATGTGCCAATTGCAGTGCTAAAGAATGGAGACTTTATCCTTAGGGAAACAAGAAAGTTTTGTAACGTTTTAAGAAATAAGTAGTTTGATCACAATTGCATTTTAAGACACTCTGAGTTTCTACACAGAGAAGAGATCAGAGGGTCTGAGTGAAAGAACCAAGGGGAGTAGACCAGCTAGAAGGCTACTGCAATAATTCAGATGTGGTATGGAGGTATGTAACAGATGCTGTCAGTAACCTGCCCATAACCATCAGCTCTCATGATTCCTCACATGCCCAGGATGGCTTATTGCCTAAGAGTTTCTCTTTCTTCAGCTGTTGAGCTATGCTAGGCTCGTGTGTGGGACAGACCAGAAGTACTAAGGGGTTGATGTCCTCTAAAGTAGCCCTCAGCAAGTGAGAGGCAGAAGATGGGAGACAAATACTCCAGGTCCTTTGTTTCTCAAGTAAGATAAATTTGAAGAGAGTGGCCACACAGTTACCCAGAGTCTCCAGCATAAATGAGTTTCAGCTGCCTACTGATCTATTTATTACCCATACTGTAGGGTTGCCTTCCTTTTCCTCCCCCCCAACCCCACACCACCACCAGAGCTTTCTAAGATCACCTACAAATAAATCACCTACACTCAAATTCTTGTCTCATAGTCTTGGAGGACTCCATCTTAAGACAAGTCTCTGTCCAGTGTTGTGGGACTAGGGAGAGGTTTTGATTTAAGATCAGAGGCTAGTCACTTTCCTTATGGGAAGCCATGAAACCGCTAGAACAAGGCTTCCTGTATCTTTGACTGGCAAAGGGACAACCCATGATCCATGAGGGAGATATGGTGAGGGATATTCAAGGAAAATAAACCTTGTTTGTTATGACTGAGCTTTAATTCCAAACTCCAGGGTGAACTCTCCAACCCTTTTAAACTGGGTTGGAGCATAGGAGCCATAGGAATGCCTCTTGTTTCTTTACTCAAACACGCATGCTAAAGGCATAGCAGTTACTGTATTGGTTATCTATTTCTGAGTAAGATTACCCCAAACTTGATGGCTTAAAACAACGGTAAGCATGACTACCTTCACAGTTTCTATGGATCTGAATTTTGAAGCAACTTAACTGGACAGTTCTACCTTGAGATCATTAATGAGATTATGTCAAATTTCAGTGGGGGTTTCACTTATCTGAAGGTCTGACTGGGGCTGGAGGATCCATTTCCAGGGTGGCTCACCCCATGGCTAGTTGGTGCTGGCTCTTGGTGGAGATAATCCATTACTCTTTATGTGGGCCTCTCCTGGGGATACTTGAGTACCTTCACAACATGGCAGCTGTTTTCCCTCAGACTGAGTGATGAGAGAGAGAGAGAGAGAACACCAGGTGGAAGCTATCCCTTTGATGGCCTACCCTTGAAGTCACATAGCATCATTTCTATCACATTCCATTAGTCAAAGGCAACTTACTAAGTCTGGCCAACATTTGAAGGAGAAGAGTTAGGTCTCACCTTTTGAAGACAGGAGTGTCAAAGAATTTGTGGACATATTTTAACACCACAGTTGCTTACCCTAACCTAGATCCCCTAGATCCTCACCCTAATCTTGGCCCTGATGGTCTTCCCAATTCTGCTACAAAAGGAGGTTAGAGGGGCGCCTGGCTGTCTCAGTCAGTAAAGTGTCTGACTTCAGCCCAGGTGGTGATCCCAGGGTCCTAGGATTGAGTCCTGCAACAGGTTCCCTGTTTAGCAGGGAGTCTGCTTCTCCCTTTGCCCCTACCCCCTGACTTGTGCTCTCTCTCTCAAAAATAAATAAATGACAAAAAAAATGGAGGAGGAGGAGATTAGAAAAGGCAAACCCAAGGAAATGGGTATCAGAGTGAAGATGCTCCTCTCTGGGCCTATAGCAGAGCTGTCCTCAGCTTCCCCATGCCCTTCTTACCACACCTCAGAGCCTAGAGAACATGTCATGAGTACCCCTCCCCCTGGGGCAAGCAGCAGAATGAACCTGAATTTACATAATTCAGAAAGACAATGAGTTAGAAAGTTACAGGAGAGTTAATAAAATCAAAAAGAAAGATGCAGAACCAGGCTTAGGAAACAGTCATTACTTCTGAGTAGTGCAAACTGGGTGATTTTAGTTTTCTTTTTGCTTATTATATGTATTTTCAATAGTGAGCATGGATGCATATAACAAGGGGGAAAAACAATAAGGTTTTTAAAGAAGGGCTCTCAAATTATTAGGTTAAAATAGAAACTCTAATTATACGCTGCTTTCAAGAACAAACCTAAAACAAAATTACACTGAAAAGTTAAAAATAAATGTTAAGAAAAATAAGAAGAGCCAAAGTGTATCAGGAAAACACAAAGAGAGCAAGGATAGCAAAATTAATTTCAGACTACATAGAATTCAAGGCATTCAATGGAACAGACAGATTCATTTCATACTGAAGAAAAAGTACAATCTACAAGGAAGATATAACAGATAAAGCAGGTGGCCCCGATGGCTGCTAAACTTGTTTTGTCTCCACTCTAGGGAGACAGAGTGGTGTCGGACAATCACTGTGGTCCCCTTGAAAGGCTGACTCATCACCGAGTCACAGAAGGTGATGGGGGGAAATAAAACTATAACTACATCTCATAGTCTTTCAGTAAAAAAGCAGATACAAGTGAAAAGTCATGTGGGGAAAAAAAAGAGACTGAAAAGTAGAAGCAAAACAAGATTGAAGAAAACAGAGAGGACTGGCCGTGCACTCTGTGGGCAGGAGACCTCCAGCTCCCATGGCATCATGGCCTGGAAATGGAAGGAACCAGAGTGCTATCCGACTAATGCCAGAGTAGACGACACCTCAGATGCCCCGAGGGAATGTCAGACTGTCTATGCCAGGACAGTAAAAAGGAATTGGGGATTGGGATGAATGTGTCCATCCAAATCTGTGTGTTCGAGAACTTCCAGCATTCTGGAGCAATCTGACACTTCTCTTGCTCTTTAGGGTCAGGCCAGGGACGGCATGAGTCACAGCATGGCCAGTCCGCATTGTGTCGCTTCTTCTCTATCCAGGGGTCACAGACAACTATTTGCACTGTTTCTCAGGGACTGGAAAACAAAAACAAAAAGAGACTAAGTCGCCTGGTGTCCTGGAGGAGCCAGGATGGGAAACTGGGATCCTGGAGTCGCAAGAGCAAGAGGCGTTGAGTCTGAGACCCTCAGGTAGAATTCAGAGAATATGTGAACCTGCACAGAAAAATCATTACTCTTGTTTTCATTATTCTCCATGTGGAATTGAGCATCTCCATCACTTGTGAATATTTTTGACAGGGGGGTGATAGCAGAATCCATGACTTTGTCAACCAAGAGAAAACAGGAGCTTTTCAAGTCACATGACAGCCGAGGCATACCCTTCAAAATGTCATTGACATTCAGACAGTCCTGCAAAATCGTAGACACTCGACCGTTGGATCTGGTTGTTTAATATGTTAATAAAGCTGTACATGTCTTATTATGTCATCAACTGCGTCTTTGAAAAGTATTCTGAGAACTGTGTTTCAACAGAATTGGTCTCCTTTGCAATTCTAAGTATTTTAATTTTTGAAAGATGGAATTCTGAAAAGACTCCATAAAGACTGCCAAGGCTGCCCATGGTCCAAACAAGAGCCCAAGACCCCTGATGCATACACACCTCCCCCATCCCCGTTGCCCCTTTGGCCACTTGGAAAGGGAGATAGAGCAGGAAGTTGGGCCTGGAGCAGGCACCTCACCCCACCCCACCCCATCCCACACCACTCCACCCCACCCCAGGGGGAGTTTTTTCATGGGTCTGTGGAATTTGTTAATAGTGGGTTTTTTTCTCGTCGTTTTTCTTTCCCTCCCCTTCCTGTCTCCCACACCCTGCTCCACTCATCACAGCCCCCTCCAAAGTGACCCATGTTGAGACCACCCACTAGATAACGGGCCACATTTGTCTCCATGCTCATATTTTCATATACAAACAAGAAGAGGGGTTTTCCAGCCTTTTTCCAAGCATAAAGAAAGCATCATAAATAAATGGAGAAAAGTTGGATTTTCTGAGATACTAGTATTTAAGATATTTATCTTAATACATTGCCAAAAAACTGGGACACAAGATATGCAGTTCACTCTACTGTTTTCTTCTCATTGACATCATCCTGTGTTTTTCCATATTATTCAGTTCTATTTAGAACCATTTCTAATGATTGTATATGTTCCACATAAGACTACAACAAAACATGTTTAATCCTCTCCCCCTTGGACATTACCTTTACTGGTTTTTCTTCATGAGAAAAATGCTATGATGAGCCTCATTTATACACGTCTTTGTGGAAAATTTTAGTTATTATGTAAGGATAAATTCCTGGAAGTGAAATTTATGGATCATAGTATGAACATCTCCAGACTCTTTTTACATGGTGTCCACTTGCTTACTAGAAAGGTCATACCAATTCCTTGCCCACCAGCAGTGAGTGAAAATGCCTCTCATTTCTCCCTCACTACCAACAAAAACGATTATTTAAAAGAGCTTTGCCAATTTTACAGACAAAATTGTCTCCATTTTGATTTATATTTTTCCGGTTGGTAATGTGGATGAGCTTTTGAAATATGTTTACTGGCCATGTATATTTCTCTTCTGTGATTTGTGTATTCCTGTACTTGCCACTATTTATACTGGAGGATTAATGCTTCATTCTTAGCATGTTAAGGACATTAACTATCTGTCAGATTGGCTTCAAATTATGTTTTCCTCACATCTTTCTGCAAGTTCTGATGGATCCTTGTCCCAGTGGACAACATAGTTCCTATTATTGAGGGACCTCAGTAGAAACTTCCATTTTAATATTTTGCCATTCTAGTTTATCCATTGCATTTAAACGTTGGTTTTGATAATTTTTGTTTGTTTGTTTGTTTTGATGATTCTTGATGCACAATTTTATCTTCATGTCTTTCCCTTGTGGTTATTTTATTTTCATGCTAAAGAAGTATTTTCTCACTTGAGCGCAATTTAGTATTCATCTATATTTTTTCCTAATGTTTTTAACACTTCGATATTTAAATTTTACTTTTAATCTAGTTATCATTTGTTTTTGTGGAGTTGTAAATAAGGATCTATCTTGATTGCTTTAATACACAGTAATTATTGGGATGCTGAGTAGCTCAGTGGTTGAGTGACTGCCTTCGGCTCAGGGCATGATCCCAGGGTCTCAGGATCGAGTCCCACATCGGGCTCCCTGCATGGAGCCTGCTTCTCCCTCTGCCTGTGTCTCTGCCTCTCTCTCTCTGTGTGTCTCTCATGAATAAATAAATAAAATCTTTTTAAAAAATACACAGTAATTATTCCCACTGCCCTTTTTAAATAGATCCTTTCTTTCCACCAATTCACATCACCTACTATTAGGTCAAGTGTTGAGTTGAGGAGCTCGGTAGAGACAAGCTGCCCAGGATCACCTGGCCCCACCATCCATGGGCTGTGTGATCACTGGAAGGTCATTAAACCTCTCTGTGTCTCAGTTTCCTCTTCTGTAAAATAAGGATATTATAGTACCTATTAAGAGATAGTCCTAGCATTATAAATTAGGCTGAGCCCTATGAGATCAATGTTTTTATAGGTCAAGCCATTGAATATCATTACTTTATGTGAGTCAGCTTAATAAATGTTAACTTTATTCCCAGAGTTATATTTTTCCTACCACTGCTCCATAGATTTTTTTAAAGATTTTTATTTATTTATTTGACAGAAAGAGTGAGAGAGGACAAGCAGGGGAACAATAGAGGGAGAGAAACAGGCTCCCCACTGAGCAGGAAGCCCGATGTGGGGCTCTATCCCAGGACCCTGAGATCATGACCTGAGCTGAAGGCAAACGCTTAACCAACTGAGGCACATAGGCACCCTGTTCCATCAGTTCTACCACAGATTCATACTGTTCTGTTTACTATAGTTTTTTAAATAAACAGACTTTATTTCTTTTGGTTGTTTCAGGTTTACAGAAAAAAAATGAGTTGGAAATATAGATAGTTCCATTATTTATTATAGGATTTTTTTTTTAAGATTTATTTATTTATTTAGAGAGCAGGAGCAGGAGCGGGGGCGGTGGGGGTAGGGGTAGGGAGGCAGAGAGAGAGAGAGAGAGAAGCAGACTCCAGACTTGATCTCAGGACCCTAACATCACAATCCTGAGATCATGACCTGAGCTGAAATCAAGAGTCAGACATTTAACCGACTGAGCCACCCAGGTGCTCCAATTTATTATAGTTTTGTAATATGTTTTAATCCGGTATAGCAAGTTTGTCCTCATTTTAAAGAAAATGTTCTTATCCATTTGTTCTTCCAAGTAACATAGAAGAAGTTTAAAATCATTAATTTCCCAAAGAACTCCCATTGAGACATTTCATTAGAACTATTTTTAAATTACAAATGATTTAGAAAAGAACCTACATTGTTAGATTTTTCAGGTTTCCCCCCCAGGACCATGATTTGATGTTACTTATTAAATTTTCTTCTTAAGTTTCTCAGTGAACTTTTAATTTATCTCCCATGGAGCGCTCACACATTTTCTGTTACTTTTATTTTGAGGCATTTCATACTTTGTTATTTTTGCAAATGGAATTTTTCCCTTTTACTTTCCAGCTCATAATTGTTGGCACACAGAGTAACATTTTTGTAATATATTTCTGTTGTATCCAACCACCTTATTTACTATCTCATTCTTAACATAGTATTTGCAAGTGATTGTTTTTTAAATTTCTAGTATCAAATCATAACATTTTCAAATAATGACAATTAAAAAAAAAACCTTTCTTTCTTTCCAAGTGTTAAAAAAATCTTGTTTCTGAGGCGCCTGGGTGGCGCAGTTGGTTGAGAGCCTGAAGGCCTTGATCTCAGGGTCATAATCTCAGGGTCATGATCTCAGGGTCGTAGAATTGAGCCACATGACAAACTCTGCTCAGTGCAGTCAGCTTAAGATTCTCTTAAAAAAAAAAAACCCACAAAAACAAAAACAAAGAAACAAACCTCTCCTGCCCCTCCTCCCAAAATAAATAAATCTTTAAAAAAAAATCTTATTTCTAATGTATTTCTTTATTAAAATGTCCAGAACTCCAGGGCACCTGGGTGGCTCAGTGCTTGAGTGTCTGCCTTTAGGTCAGGGTGTGATCTCAGAGTCCTGGGATGGAGTCCTGCATCAGGCTCCCCACGGGGAGCCTGCATCTCCCTCTACCTATGTCTCTGTTTCTCTGTGTCTCTCATGAATATATAAATAAAATCTTTTTCTAAAAAATGTCCAGAACTTCAGATTATTAAATTTTTTAAAAGACCCTGCATTCTGGTTTTTACTGATTTTAACGAGAATGCCTTAATTGTCAAAATGAAAAGAATGGTATTGACTTATATTTTTATAGTCTTCTAGACTGTGAATTATTCTGCTCCTGATATACCTTGAATTTTCTTTCAGTAATGATGACTGAATTATAAATGACTGTTCAGAGTCTATTAAGGTAACCATATATTTCCTAAATTTTCCTGTAGATTTTGGCATATAAAACAGTCAAGTTTCTTGGGGCACCTAGTGGCTCAGGCAGTTGAGCATCTGACTCTTGGTTTGGCTCAGGTCATGATCTTGTGGTCATGGGATCAAGCCCCACGTGAGATTCTGTGTGGGGTCTGCCTCAAATTCTCTCTCTCCCCCTCCCTCCTGCTCACTATCTCTCTCTGTCTCAAATAGATAGATAGATAGATAGATAGATAGATAGATAGATAGATAAATAAATAAATCTTTAAAGAAAAAACAACAACAGGCTTCTTGATAGTCCAGGACATTTCCATTCTTGAGATAAATGCTGTTTGGTCCTAGGAATTGTTGCTGTCCCCTGTGTGAGGAAACTGGTGCTTAAAGTGACTGCCTGGGCAGAGGCAGAGGCAGGTCTGCAGGCTGTGCCACTGCCCTGCACCCCTCACCCTCAGCACCTTATACCACATACCACAGTAACTGGTTGCCATTTTACCAATGGAGAAATAGACGAGGTCGTAGTGTAAACAAGTTGACCAAAGCAGCAAAGATGCCAGGACCAAATCTTCGGTCTCTTGATCCAATCGATGGGTGTATATCTGAATTATGTTTGATTACACGTGATCCTGGCTCCGATGGCTCCCCCTTCCTGAGAACTGGCCCCCTCCTGACTTTTTTCTTTTCTGTAAACTCTCACTCCCAGGTTCCAGGAGAGTGCCTGAAAGGGACATGAATCCCTTTAGTCTTTTACCTCTTCCCTCTTCACCAAATGGCCCAATCTGCTGCAAGCCCCCTACCCCAAAGGCATCCCCCTACAGCCAACTCAGACCTGAAGGCTGAGACCAAAGTGGCTCTAGGAATTCCAGGTCAGTGACTGGGCTCGCAGTGCTCCAAGCAGACTTCAACCTACATTTTCAAATGGAGGAAAGAAGAACTATCCTTTCTCTGGAAACAGTGAGCTTGAGGCACTAGTTACCTTGGGGAGCAGAGGGGCATGTGACGGTGCCCCCCGCGCTAGGATTTGGGGTTTGGCGCACAGACAGGCCCTGGCCCCTGCCAGTATATTCCCTGGGCATTGCCCTGGGGAAGAACTAGGCCCCAGGAGCAGGCCACAGGGAGACCCTGACTGTGTGAACATTCAGAGGGTCCTCCTGCCCCTGGGGGCTTCCTGGAGGAGGTGGCCCTCAGGAGGAGCTCGCCTAGGCGGGCAAGTATTCCATGCAGAGGGACTGATCTGTGCGTGAAGGCGGTGGGCCACCAAACTTGCTTTTAATGTATGTGTCTTTACTTCACCATCCCCCTCTTAAGAATAATTGTACTCAATCCAGAGCAAATAAAAGCACAGCCCAGATTTTAAATTTGAGAGACTGCCTCAGATTTTGTTTACTTGTCCCGATTTACATTCTTTCCCGGCCCCAACAAGACTACTTCCTTGCCCTGGCACTGTCAGGCTGCAGAGATTGGGGTTGCGGGTGCCGGGGAGGGAAGGTAAGGGGTGGCAGGGGAGTGGGGACGCCCCATATGCACATTTCCGGGGGGGGGGGGGGGGGCTTTAACGTGAGGCGGAGCCGGCGGGCTCAGAGGAAGCGCCTCTCGGGCGCCCCTTCTCCGCACCCAGCCCCAGCCCGGAGGGGTCCCCTGGCTCGCCCGGCTTCCCCCGGCACCGCGGGCTCCTCGGTGCCCGAGGCTGGCGCGCCCCCTGGCGGCCATGCGGGGCACTGCGCCGGCCGAGCCTCGAGCGTCCTCGGGGGTCGCGGGCTCCTGGGGACAGCGTCCCCCGCGGAATGTCTGCGGCCCCGAGGAAGACCACCCACCGGGACCCGGCAGAGACCGTCCCTCCCGCCACCCCCTGCAGCTGGCACTGGAGATCGCCCTGGCCAGCCCCGCCGAGGGCCCCGCTCCCCCCTCCCTCTCCACCCATTTCTCCCCGTCCTCCCCCTGCCTGTGTTCCGCTGTGCACGTCCCACCCTGAGGAAGCCTCCCTGCCCTGTTAATGACTGGTTATTACTCCCTTTACCTGTAGCTTTACAGGCTATATCACCTCTTTCTTCCAGAGGCCAATTGCCTGGGTCTGAATGCTGGCTCTGAAGCTTCCAAGTCTGAGTTGGGGTCACTGATGACTTAATCCCCTTGTGCCTCGGCTTCCTCATCTGTGGAATGGGGATAATTGTAGCCCCTACAGGAGTTATTACATGTGTAGCAGACCTGTGCCTCCCCATATTCCCTGATGCCTCTCCTTTTCCCGGGTCTCCTGTCTCCACGTCCCCCAGGCAGCACCCGCTTTTCTGTGTTGCAGGGCTGGGCCAGTCTGCTGGAACCTGCCCAACTCACATGCAGCAGCCTAGAAGTGCCAGCTAATCAGGGGATCTGTTTGCCTGAGTTAATCAAGGTTCTCCAGACAGAGCCAATAGTATGTACATTTATAATATGTATACACATTATATCTACATATACACACCAAGGAATTGGATCATATGGCTATGGAGGCTAAGTCCCAAGATCTACAAGTCAGCAAGCTGGGGGCTCAGAAGAGCTGCTGATGGTATAGTTCCAGCCCAGGTCGGCAGGTCTGCCACCCAGGAAAGCTGCTGCTACAGTTCCAATCTAAAAGTAGGGGGAGAAGATGATGTCACACCTTGAAGGCAGTCTGGCAGGAGGAGCTCCCTCTCGCTCAAAGGCAGGTCAACACTTTTGTTCTACTCATGCCTTCAACTGATCAGATAAAGCCCATTCACATTGGGAGAGCAATCTGCTTTAGTCAGTCATTGATTTAAATATTAATCTCATCCAAAAACATCCCCACAGAAATGCCCAGAATAATGTTTAACCAAATTTCTGAGCACCCTGAGCACCACCCAGTGGACACATATGAACATTCACTGAACCCAAGGGGCAACTAAGGTACTTAGAGGCCTTGTCCATGGGGTACCAGGGCTCCACTCTGACCCCTGTCTCCTTCCTGAGACCTGACCCTGAACTGGAAGCTCCTTACCACCTCTCTAGGCCTGACATCCATCCTTTGCATGAACTCACACAATTTCAGATCAGCTCATTCATCCTACCCACCCTTCACCCCAGCCCCAGTGCAAGAATTTGCTCTACAATATCCCTAATTCACATGTAGTTTTTCTACTTGGCTAAAACACCTCTTTTTGCTGGAAGAGTCCATTCCTCCTCCAGGACTCTCAGAATAAACCATTATAGGGGGAAGAAAAAGAAAAAAAAAAAAAAAAAAAAAAAAAGCTTGACAGGAGAGATGCCTTCAAACTCACAAACATAAATTGGAAAAAAAAAAAAAAAAGAATTTTCCCAAAAAAAGAAGTCACATATTTTTCTGCTCGTGTTCTGGGCACACAGGAACATGCAATGAACTTAGCTCACCACATAGCCTTCAACATAGCACTTCATTGTGTATAACATATCAGCCTGACTGATAACAGGATTGTGTGACCGTAATTAGATAGATAATTATTTGTACATGGAAGTGTTTAGTGAATGGGTCTTGGTGAATAAGGACTATAAATACATATATTAGGGGAGGATTCCATTAAAAATGAACTTAAGGCAACTGAAAAGCTTCTGATGGATTATTAGCCATTTAAAGAGATTTTGTAGCTAAAGTGTTGTTGGCTAGTCCCACCTTTTACTGAAAGGCTTTAAAAATGAAATCAAAACACCTGAAATTATAATGTAAATCAATAGGGGAAAGGCATTACATTTATAAAGATTCAGTTTTTATGCAGCTTCTCCTGAACTCAGCTGTGACATGAATTGAAGTTTATTTTGTGTACATTGATATGAAATGAGGATCATTATAAAGAAGTATTTTAGTAAATTTGCAGTGCTATAGATGCATGTTGAATATAGCTGCCAGTTACTTGTACCATTGGAAAATGGGCTGAATTTTTCAGGAGAAAATCTGAAATGAACACAAGATACTAGTACTCTCCTACAACTAACCAGACACTCCTTCAATAAAAGTTTGCCAAGTTGAATATCATTACTTATTATTTTTTTCATACATCCACCCTGGTACACCATCCACAAAAATGGAATATCCAAAATTTACTTTTTTTTTTTATGCGATGGACAACCATCAGTTGCATGAAATGGGCATCTGGTCCAAGAATTAGCCAAGAGCAAGACTCCTGAGCAGCTTTGAGTCTTTAAAATATAAGACTTTTTTTTTAAAAGACAAATGTGTTATGTACACATATATATGTAATGTAGGTGTGCTTTACACTCAAGTGTGTCTTACACATTTTATACTATACGTATACTGAATGTAACAGAGATGATCTCTGGTGTAATCTTTAAAATGTTAGTTTGTAAAAATAGTTTTAGTTTCACTGCATCAGTTTTGGTAAATAAAGTTGATGTTACTGATTAATTCTAAATATTTCAGATTTTTTCTAGTACATTTTCCTTGTTAACCCCTGAGTTGTTTCTCATTTTATCCCATCATGATCAGAATAATGTAGTCTGTAAAAAAAAAAAAAAAAGAATAATGTAGTCTGTAAACAAGTTCCTTAGAATCTGTAAAAATTTCTTCTGCAGCCCCATCAATATATATGTTCAATTTCGGGAAGGGTTCTATGCGGGCTTGAAAAAAAAGTGTGTGCCCTCCGACACACTGTCTCTGGTATAAAAAGGCTCCCCCTCACCACTTTAGTGCAGATGTTCATTCATTTATTGCTCATCCTGATTCCATTTATTGTCCTTTCAATCTATTTAATCTATCCTTCTAATCTGTTCTGAGAGATACACCAAAACTCTGAATCTGTGCCTATTTCTCTTTGTAACTGTATAATTTCTTTATTTCTTTCTACACTTTGAAGCTATACTTCTAGGAACATACCAGTTGATATCTAGTATCTTCTTGGTGGACTGTTCCTCTGACCAGTGTAAAATATCCCTCTTGTCTTTTTTACTGCTTTTCTCATAAAATCCTATTTCATCTGATATACTGCTGCACCATCTTGTTTGTTATTGTTAGTATTTGCCTAGCTTTTATTCTTTTCATTTTTACCTTCTAGTGCTCCTTGATTCATGTATATTTCACAAAAACAGCATAGAGCTACACGGTTTATATAATTGTTGCTTTTGCTCTCATCTGAAAATCTCTGTGCCGATAGATTAACTACTGGCTGACCATCACCTATACATTCTTATTATGATGACCGTTATACTGGATTTATTCCTACCATTTTATTCTGAGTTTTGTATTTACCTGCTTCCTCTTTGCTTATTTTTTCACCTTCCCTGACTTCTGTGAGGTCGCACATGCTTTCTGGACTCCTTTCTTCATCCCACCTACTTGGAGAACACATATTTTCAATTCATTAAATAGTATCTTTATATTGGCTTCTCACTTTCACATATTTCTCACAAAAATCCATATATGGATCCTCTTCTTAAATGAAACACATAACTTTCAGTTCTTTACATTTCTTTATTAAGCTTCCTCTTACCTACCATGCCATTCTTGTCTAAAATTTTTTTTTTTAATTTTAATTCTGACTTCTCTTAGAACACAAGTAATTATTGGGCCCCCTGGGTGGCTCAGTTGGTTGAGCATCCGACTCTTGATTTGGGCTCAGGTCATGATCTCAGGTCGTGAGATGGAGCCCCACCTCGGGCTCCACGCTCAGCATGGAGCCTGCTTGAGATTCTCTCTCTCCCTCTCCTTCTGCCCCTCCCCACCCCATGCATGCTCTTGCTCACTCTCTCTCCCTCACATAAATAAACAAATATTTTTTTAAAAAGAACACAGATTATTGTCTTGTTCATACAAATCACCATTATGACTGCCTTTTATTATGCCATGATAATTATTGTTATTTACAGTGAGTATTTACCATATTTCATCAATTATACATAAGACACATGGCCACAAGCACCCAGTCGGTTACGCAGAGAATCCTTGATGATGTGAGTTTTCCTATCTCAGAACATGGCCCACCTTTCCATTGGTTGCCGTCTTCTCTGTACAATTCAGAAGCATCGTGAGGTCTTGTTTATAGAGTTCTCTCCTATTTAAATTAAGTCTATATCTTTCATCTTTTTATTGATGTGGTAAATGGGCCTCTTCTCCTATATCTTCTAATTGCTATTGAGAGGCTATTTTATTTTACATGTTAATTTTCTGCCACTTTAGTGCTTCTATGGTATTCTTTCATTTTATTTTCTTGGGTTTTCTGGGAATGCAATGACATACTGTCTTGAAGATATGGATGGTTTTATCTTCTCCTTTCTGATTTTTAAATTTCTGAAATCATTCTTTTATCTATTGCATCAACCCCCAAAAGAACATTAAATATGATGCCAGGAGGCAGCTTGTCTCCTTTGTGACGTAAACAAGAATGCTTCCAGTATTTTCCCATGGAACCTGATGCTCAGGTCTGGGTTGAGATGATGTGTTCCAGCGATTTCTTTTTATTCAATATTAAGTAGCAGGTTGATTCTTGGCTTACTATACATACTTTCTATCTGATGGGGAAAGAACTCATCATGCCTTTTTCATCAGAACTTTGGGTTTGAGGCTTGCTAAACCTTAGCTCAATATCCATCTACCAAGTGTAAGATCTTCATAATCCCGTTGAATCTCAGGTAACTCTGTGTTAACATGGGGATAATACTTCGCTCAGAGAATACTGAGAAGTTTAATTGAGAATGAATGTATGGGACGCCTGGGTGGCTCAGAGGTTAAGTGCCTGCCTTTGCCCCAGGGTGTGATCCTGGAGTCCCAAGATCGAGTCCTGCATCAGGCTCCCTGCATGGAGCCTGCTTCTCCCTCTGCCTGTGTCTCTGCCTCTCTCTCTGTGTCTCTCATGAATAATTTTTTTTTAAAGAGAGAGAATGAATGTAAAGCACTAACACAGTAAATGCTTAGTAAGTTGTGATAGCTTCAATTCTCCTGAACAAGGCAGACTTCTCTGAGTTTTCTTCTTAATGTGATCGTGATAATTTTCCTTGTCTAAGACATATACTATATTTGGTTAAAACATATTACATAAATATTATTAATACACATAGTAATTATTATAAATAATTATAAATAATAATATAAATAAATAAAAATAAAATAGAGTTTGACTTCTATGTTTGCAAATTGGAGTATTTTTTAGGTTATTCTCACCCAGGTTGGATTTGGAAATTTAAAACACATTTGCATCAACATTTACTGTATCGATTTCGGGGGTGACAGGGTGCGGGGGGCGGGGGTGCGGGGGAAACCATGGGGTCTTGATGGTTTCCAGACCACCTTCAAGTATGTTGACCCTGCACTGCTTTTACTCAGCACAAGAGGGCAGCATTGCAAAAGAAACCAGCCAAGGCTTCCCAGCTCAGGGAATGTTTGTCTGATTGGAGTCTGATCTACACCACTTACTGCACAATTAGTCCCTACAATTTTTGTCGTTTTTAGAGGCCTGTTTATAAAATGGGTGGGTGTATAAAAAGCACATAGTAATCCCTCCGTAAATGGTAAAGCCCCTCACCTCCTCATGTCTTTACTCAAATCTGCTCCATGTTTCCCCCTCTAGAATGTAAACTCTACGGAGATATTGTCTGTTTTGTTCAAAGATGTGTTTCAAGTGTCTAGAGCAGTATCTGGTCCAAAGTAGATGCCCAATGAATGTCTGTTGAATGATTGCGTGGTGGTGGTGGTGGTGGTGGTGGTGGTGGTGGTGGTGGTGATGCTGGTGATAATGGGAAGTGATAGCTGTAGTGGCGCTGATGATAGGGGTGGTGGTGATCACGGTGAGGGTGGTGAGGGTGGTGGCAGGGGAGAAGGATTGAAAGTGGTGAGGGGATGTTGCTGGGGATGGTAATGACAGTGATGGTGGTGGCACCATCACTGAGGTAGGGGCAGTGAAAGTGGGAGGAGAGGCAGGTGACAATGGTCGAGATGGTGATGGTATAGCAATTGTCATGATGTTACTATGTTCTGATGGGTCAGGGTCTCCTGAGAAGTTAGAATCTAAGCCTGAAGCAAGATGAGGATTTCCAGAGTCCATCACATGAAAATACTTTGTCCCCTGGTGTTAACAAATATACCTTCATGAAGGCCTATAAAACTGGGTTGACCTTCCAGAACTCCACACCAGAACAGGAAGAAATCCCCAGGTGCCTCTCTTCCCTCATCCAACCTTGGAGGGGCCTCTCACACATGCTCCTGGACACCTCAATCCTCACACCTGACCTCTATCCACATCCTCCTCAAAAAGCTGGTCCATAGCCCTCCCTAGGCTATCAGAGGGGCAGTACAGCCCACCCTGGGAAGACAGGCCTGGAAGGCATCCTTAGGGCTTCTGGTTGGGAATATCTACAGCCCAGTACCCAGAGCATGAGTAGAAGGAAGACCAGAAGCTCTGACAGACAGACACTGTGCCACGTGGGCTCTTCCCACTCTGGGCAGGACATGGCTGGGAGAGCAGAGAAGAGCCTCCGAAGCCCACAGCCTGTGGTCAGGGCCCCTTCTCCCCCAGCTGTGGACCACTGGACTGTTGTTGTTCTGCTGGACTCACAAAATGCATCTCTGTTCAAAGAAAGTCAGAAGAATGAAGTCATAGTAGGAGCCAGTACAGCGTGGGGAACAGAGAAGGGCGGACCGTTGGCATGAGCTGACATCTGGGAAAGTCCTATGGATGCATCGGCACCATACCCCCTCCTGCTTCCCTCCCCCACACTCACGCACGGGTGCACACACACACACACACACACACACACTATGTTTCTCCAGCTGGCACAAAGGGAAGGAATGCCTGGCCTCCAAGGAGGCCTCCTCTGCCCTTGCCTCCTGCCCTGGCACATTTTCCCATAAATGTCAAGGACTCCGTGTGAGGTCCCCTCCTTCTCATGGGTGACTTTCCCTCAGCAATTCCTTCTCATGCAAACCTTAACTGTCCCTGGTCACCACACCTGCGTCTCTCCCCAGCTCCAGCCTAAACTTCCCACCATGTCCAGCAGATCATCTGAGATCTGCTTCTCACTCCCAATGAGCTCAACCTCTCTCTCTCTCTCTCTCTCTCTCTCTCTCTCTCTCTCTTCCCAAACACCAGGTGCTGCCCTGTCCCTACCTCCTGCCCAGAGTGGCAGTGGCTGGTGGCTCTATCTGCCCCTTTACTTAGGTTCAAAACTTATCCTAAATAGAAGTGGTGGTTGCCCCATATTGCAGACGTACTAAGCGCTGCTGAATTGTACAAATGGTTCTGTTATATGAATTTCATTGCAAAAAAACAAAAAACAAAAAAACTTCAATTGTTTTAACTTCTGAGGCCTCCCTTCTGCCCAGCCGGTAGAGCCTCCCAAATCGCACCCGCCCCCCAACAAGGCTTTTCAGCCAGACCCTCCTTCTCATTCACCACATGGCCTCCCTGCTACAGGTCCCCACTGCTGCCAGAAAGGCATGGAGGTGGATGTCTTGACCCCACGTTGGAGCTGGGCGGGGGGTGGGGGGCAGAGCCACGGCCCTGAGTGAACACTGTCTGTGAGCCACTCATGAAGCTTCCATGGCAAGCTCTTTTGACAGTAAGGACCCATCCCAAAGAGGGTGGGTCCTTGGCAAAATGCATTCTGGAATTTCTCCCAGGGACCCCCCTCCCAGCCCTGACGGCCCTACCGGGACAGTGTGGCCCTCTTCCACTGGCTAGAGATTTGTCTCTAAACTTTCCTAAGTGGGCTGTGTGCCCCTTGCTTTAAATGAGCAGGGCTCACGGCATCTGGAGTCTTGGGTCTTGTCCCACGAAAACTCCCTCCAACTTTCTCAACATCTCCAGCCCCTGGAGACGGAGCGGCTGTAGCAGATTTATTCTCGAGACACGGAGGCGTGAACTCAATGTCTTTATTATCAGGTCTTCTCGTTCTTCCAGGTATATACCACTGAGCGAGGGAGGTCTTGAGGACCGGGCGCTCCCTGGGAGCTCCTCCTAAAGGCAACATGCATCTTGATTACATCACCCCACTGGGCTGACCTTCCCAGGGCTGTGCCAGTGTTCATTGTTGTCCAGTTCTTTCTGTCCTTCTCAGCCCTGCAAGGAGACCAAATCTCAGCTCTAACTCTCTAAGATAAAGGTAGAATGGACACCTTATCTCCGTCCCACTCCCTCCCTCGCTGTCCTTCTGGGAACAGGCCCCCAGGGAGCACAATCCATTCACTTGACTGCTTGATATATTGCAAAACCATCTCTGCCCATGAATTAATGCACAGTGTCAGGGTGCTAGCATGACGTATGGGGTCCCACTAGCCAGGCCTCTCTCTCACTGGGCTCAGAAGTCACCCATCACAGGGCCTGAAGAATTATGCTAAAACCAAGTCCGTGTCCAAGGACAACCTCCAAGGTCCGAAGGTACAACCCTCCTTCTGCCACCTTCTGGGTCTTTGAAGACTTGTCTAACTTAACCAGCTAATGCTGGTTTTTTACTTGTTTGTTTTGTTTGTGTTTAAAAACCACAACATCTGTGATGCCAACCCAGGGCTTCTTAAACCTCAACTAGGCAAAAGAATCACCTGTGAGGCTTGTTTAAACATAGGTTTCTGGGCTCCATCCCCAGATATTCTGATACAGTTGGTCTAGAGCAGGATTTTGGAGTGTCCATTACTAAAGCTCCTGAGTGATGAGGTAGCCAGTCCTCCATTCACACTTTGAGCAACATGGCACTAGGCTATGCAGAGGCACTGGGCCTCACCATTCCCTGAGCCCTTTCTCACCTGACACCGAGCTAAGCACTGATAACTGGGATGACCCATTTCATACATGAGATGCAGAGAGGTTAAATGACCCGTCCAAGATTCCAAAGCTAGGAAATAGTAGAACTGGGTAGAAATCTTTTTCTCCTTGCTCTAGCATCTGTCACTACCATCACTGATCTCACGTATGGCGAGGCCCCACCACACCACCGTGAGATGTTTGCAGCACCCCTTAGTGATCCCTTTGCCCTGAGCCTCCCCACTCCAATGAACCTGCAGTCAAGATAACATTCTTTCTTTCTTTTAATTGCAGTAAGATATATGTAAAATGTTTGTAATATAAAATGTGTTTCAAAAAAATATAAAATGTGTTTGTTTTTTAAAGACTTTATTTATTTATGAGAGACAGAGAGAGAAGCAGAGACATAGGCAGAGGGAGAAGCAGGCTGCCTGCAAGGAGCCCGATAAGGGACTTGGTCTTGGATCCCGGGATCATGGCCTGAGCCGAAGGCAGAAACTCAACCACTGAGCCACCCAGGTGTCCCTGTAATATAAAATTTGTAATGTCAGATTTACCATCTTAACGATTTTTAAGTGTAGGTCCAGGAGCATAAAGGACATTGACGTTGTTGTGCAGCCACCACCGCTCATCTCCAGAACTCTTTCCATCTCGCAAAACTGAAAATGTACCCACTAAATGGTAACTTCCCATTCCCTGCTGCCCCCAGGCCCTGGCACCCACCATTCTATCTTCTATCTCTATGGATTTGACTACTCTAGGTCCCTCATCAAAGTGGAATCATATTGTTTGTGTCTTTCGGTAACTGGTTTATTTCACTTAGCACTACGTCTTCAAGGTTCACTCATGTTGTAGCTCATGTCAGAATTGGATTCCTTTTTACAGATATGTTGTTGTTTATCCATTAGTCCATCAGCAGACATCTGGGTAGCTTCTACCTTCAGGTTATTGCGAATAATGCTTAATATGAACGTGAGTGTATGAATACCTCTTCCAGACCAACTTTCAATTATTTTGGGTGTTCAGAGCTGGAGTTATTACCAGATCATATTGCAATTCCATTTTTAATTTTTTGAGAACCCACCCTACTGTTTTCCATAGCAGCTCTACCATTTTGTGTTCCTAGCAACAGTTCCCTCCTCCTCAATAACACTTCTTATTTTCTGTTTGTTTGTTTTTAAATAACTGCCATATTAATTGGGTGCAAAGTCATCCAAGATAACATTCTTATAGCAAACTCTGGTCAGTCATTTGCTGCTTGGGCTCCAGGTGTGTGGACAGCCCAGGGCAGGTGCAGAAGGGCATGTACAGATGACCTAGGTGAGCTCCTGTATCGCAGAACCTACTATCAGAGTTCAAGCAGCAACATAAGCAACTGCGATGTGGAGGAGGGGGTGTCTGGGCCCATAAGGACAGGGGTAGAGGTGGTGAGTTCAGAGGAGGGAAGGATGCTCTGCCTGCCTGGGAGGGAAATAGAGGAAGTCTTCCTGGAGGCAGTGACATCTGAGGCAGGCCTCAAAGGGTGAGCACGGTTTGGTTGTGACAATGGGGAGATGGGCATTCCAGGCACAGAGATGTTAACAAAAGCTAAAGGTGGGGAACTCTCAGTGAGGGATGTGGGGAGAAGCAAGGAGGCATTTTGGTCAAAGCACGAGAAACAGAAAAGGTGGTAGGAGGAGCTAATGCCAGATGGCTAAATTGAGACTGGCATGCAGGGCCCCCTCAAACAGTTTGGGGGGCACTTTGTGGGCAGTAGGGAACCACTATGTGTTCTCGAGCAGGACAGTGTGGTGTAGTGACTATGAGTTCCATTGCCTGGATTCAAATTCCAGCCCTGCCCCCCACTAGCTGTGTAATCGAGGACAAGTTAGCGCATCTCTTGGAGCCTGCTTCCCTCTGCAAAGTGGGGATGATGACAGTCTGATTCCCTAGAGTTGCTGTGGGAACTAAATTGGTAAAGCCTCACCACAGACCTGGCATCAACTGTCAAGTAAGAGGCAGCTTCCCTTGATTCAGTTTGAGCTCTGTCTTATGAAAAATAATTTGGCACCACTATGTGAGTTTAGATGGAGTTGGAAAAACAGGAGGCTTTAAACCCAGAAACCCAGGAGTGATGGAAACCAGTGGGGACAGTCCTGAGCCAACCACTTAGAACTGAGACCACAGGGAAGGGAGCTGAGGAAGGAGGCACAGACTCAGTCTGAGTTTAGGCTGGGCAGAAGTTTGGGTGGGGGCAAAGGGGAAGAGAGGCCTTGAGTCTAGTGACTAGAGGGCAAGTGGCACTGGCTGGGTAATTCGGAATGATGGCACTAGCAGGTTGGGCAGGCTGTGCACTCTTCCGGCACCCTGTAAGAAAGGGCCATCAGGAAACTATAAATATGGGGATGCACTAATTGCTCAAGAAAGAGGTGGGGACTGTCAGTTGAACTTCGAGGAAATAGTACTCAGGCAGGAGAGCCAAAGCTCCAAGGTCCAGGGCAGTTTTCAAAGGGGTGAGGACTGCAAATGTTTGAGAGAAGTGGGGAGGGGAGAGGAGATGGGACAGAAGGCTGAGAACGGCTCCCAGGGTGGTGATGAACATCACTGGCTGTGGCATTAGCCCTGAGTTCAAGGCCTGCTCTGCCATGACTTTACTGAATCTCTATGCCTCCATTCCTTAATCTGTAAATAAGGGATGACAGTAGAACCTGTCGCACAGGTTATTAAGAGAGTTAAATGAGAGAATGCCTGGAAGACCCTGACTTCGATGCCCAGCACCAGGGCAGAGCTCAAGCAATGGTAGCTACTAGCTAGCATCAAGACTTCTATGAAATCCAAGTTAAACGGGCAGGAGAAGGAGGAGGAGCTAGTGATTGGAGCCCAGCTGCTGCTAAAAAGCAAGGAGGCAGCGGTGGAATGGGAAGCAAGGCAGGGAGTCGGTGGGGAAGCAGGGCCGGTGGGCACAGACCGGATGCCAAATAGTGCAGAGGCCTCCAAGAAGGCAGGAACATGGCCAGTTCTTCGGGATCTGGCAATGAACTCATCTCTAGTAACTTCAGAGAATGCAAGGTGATTTTTAAAAAAAGAAATAAATAAATGGGAAAGACAGTTGGAAAGACAGTTTAGGGTCTCCTTTGGGGAGGAATGGGAGGGAGCAGGCGAGTTGGGATGCCTGGCTAGATGATCTGCATTTCATGTTTGGACAGTTGCACAGCCTGGAGGTGTCTGAGTAGGAGGCTTCTGGGGCAGAGTCTAAATTCCCATGCTGAGATTTCAAAACTCAATGGCTTCAGAGACTAATTCTAGTTGACCTATGTCTCACAAAAAACAAACCCAGAACAAACAAACAGAAGCCCCCCACACAATAAACATAATAATACTATGCAAAGCCTTAAGATCTTACACTACAAACTGGAGTGGGGAGGCAGGGGAGAGGCAGGAGGGGGGGGGCTACCATAGTGGGGGGGTGGTAAGCCCAGGCAGGTGGAGGGTGCGGCTGTTGGGATTTTTCAGAAAGACACCACCCCTGCTACTCACCAGCCAGAACATTAGGGACCTATAAATAGTAGCTGTTATTTGAGAACAGAGCCTCTCTGGCTATGACAACCACTGGAGGGTGCTTGCTGAGCGTTTAATCTCAGAAGATGACCTCACCAGAGCCAGCTCACCATGTCTTATCATGATGCTTCAAATAATCCCACAATGACAATGAGAGCCAACCAAGGATGACACATGAGCAGTCTGGCTCATTAAAATCTCTGGGACAAGAGATCAAGCCACCTGGCTGATAACACATTTGGGGGCTTGTTCAGAAACTGGGGTGTTGCTTAATCACAATTGAGGAACCAAAGACAGGCTTCCATTGTGATTGGTGGCGTGGTCTCAAGCCTTCTGCCCTGAATCAGACAGCTTCAGAAGATGCCCTTGCCGCCACTCCACCCCCCAAAACCCCCCGCCCACCCCTCCCAAAATCGCTCCAACATCTCTCCAGCTCAAAGTTCTTTGGGAGTGGTCAGACTAGGCGGGGCTGGGGGTGGGGATGTTGTTCAAGATGCAGCTTGTAGGATTAATTTCTGGCAGGAAGACCATGTGTTGAATACAATGAAACTCTGTCCTCCAGGCTGGCAGGGCTTGAGAACTCATTACATGGGATGGAAGGTCTAAACAGAGCTTGGATTTTATTTCTGCTTACAAGACCTCTGGAGTCACCTTATTTCCAAAGAAAGGGCTAATTTGCTAAGACTTCAAGGAAGTGGGCTCCAGGTATCTAATAAGAGGAGGAAATATCATGTTCTTTTAAAATTGTGTTTGGATCATTGCAGTCTAACTAGATATTTTTCATTTGAAATGATTCCTTTTGCATCTTTCTGCCATAGGACTACAGGGTCAGAGCTGTGATTTCAGTGAAATGCACCAGCATGAAGCCTGGAACTCAGTAGGGGCTCATTAAATGCTTTCTTCCGTTTGCTCCAGGTAGCCCTGAAAATGTACAAATCAGATCCAAGTTGTAGGTAAATGTTTGCAGCAAACTAAGGGCTGTGGTCTTGGATTCCTCCCTCTAAATTGGACCCCATAATGTCCCGGTTCTGTAGCAACTTTAAGAATATCTATGATTCATCCAGCTAAATATTTTTAAATTAGGAAAAGTAATAAAATTGTGAGAGATCCCCACCTTTCAGCAGGGAGTGGCCATGAAAGGTCACTCACTTCTGGACATATTGGTTTTTAAAGTGAGGATTCCAAGTGAAAGTCTTTTTGGGGAAAAAATGTAAAGGATGGTATAAAGATATGTTCTCCTATTTTTGATGATGGTTAGGGGAGATTTCTTTTTTTTGCCCTATTTCTTCATTGGAACCTATTTTCCAAAACAGGAAGGCCAAAATTGATCCATGTGAATCATCTTAAACTAACGAGATAGCTGCCTTATGTCACAACCCCACACCATGAGGTATAGATAATGCCATGTGGTAAACAATTTCCATCCCAACCATTTGGCAAGAGGGACCAAATGACCTTGGGAGTTGTACAGGAATCTAAGGGGATGGGGTGCCTGGGGGCTCAGTTGACAAAGTCTGTGACACTTGATCTTGGGGTTGTGAGTTCAAGCCCTCATTGGATGTAGAGATTACTTAAAAAATAAAAATCTGGGGATCCCTGGGTGGCGCAGCGGTTTGGCGCCTGCCTTTGGCCCGGGGCGCGATCCTGGAGACCCGGGATTGAATCCCACGTCAGGCTCCTGGTGCATGGAGCCTGCTTCTCCCTCTGCTTGTGTCTCTGCCTCTCTCTCTCTCTCTGTGACTATCATAAAAAATAAATAAATAAATAAATAAATAAATAAATAAATAAATAAATAAAATCTTTACTAAAAAAAAACACTGTTTAAGGGTGCCTGGGTGTCTCCGTTGGTTGAATGTGCAACTCTTGATTTCAGCTCAAGTCATGATCTCATGGTTGTGAGATCAAGCTCCAAGTCAGGCTCCCGTGCTTAGCAGGAGACTGCTTGAGATTCTCTGCCTCCCTATTCACTCCCTCCTACTGCCCACCCTGCTCACATGTGCTCCCTCTCTCTCTCTAAAAAAATTTAAAAAAAATTTTTTTAAGAATCAGTTTGCCTAGGAAAACAGAGAGACTGTCTGTTCTTAGTCTATCATAGTTATGGGGAGATGCTCATTGCCATGTGGTTCACTGAAAGGCAGGCAGTGGAGACTGGGCACTTAGGTGCCTACAGTGTAGCCTCCCTGGAGGGCCACAGACCAGCAACCACCACTTTCTTGCTCTCAATTCTCCGTTCCACTGTAAGAACATTTGCCTAGACCATGCGTTCTGATTTTGTGATGCACAGTGCCCACATTTGTGTCTCTCTAAAGAGACATCCCCAGTGTTTAAGCACACATGCTCACTAGTTCTCAACTGCCTTAATTTCCTAAGGCTGCTGTAGCAGAGAAACACAAACTGGGTAGCTTAAAACACCAGTAATTTGTTCTGTCACAGTTCCAAAAGCCAGACATTCACAATTAAGGTATCAGTAAAGTTAGTTCTTCTGAGGACTCTGAGGGAGCATCTGTCTCATGCCTCTCGTGATAATCAGCAATCCTTGGTGTTCCATTGCTGGTAGATAAATCATTCCAACCTCTGCCTCCATATTTCTAACAACAGTTCCTTCACAGAGCTGTCTTCCCTCTGTGTCTGTGTCCAAATTTCCCTCTTTTTATAAGGACATTAGTCATTTTGGATTAGAGGCCCTCCCAACACCAGTATGACCTCATCATAACTTAATTACGTCTTCAAAGACCCTATTTCCTTGTAAGGTCATATTCTGAGGTACTGGGGTTAGGGCTGCCACATATCTTGGGGTGCATGGTGATTTGACCCATAACATCAACTTACTATTTTCCTCTTTTGGGCTCTATGTTTTAAAATATTGTATTTATCAAACAAAATACATTTAATGGTTATTCATTTTACCTGGGTTTTTAAAAATACATCATGGTCATCCAAATGGGCTTCTGGTTCCAAAAGAAGATGGCACAGAATCACTTTTCCCTGCCTCTGCCCTCTACTTACAACTACATACCCTGGAAATTATTCAATTGACAACAATAAAAGGACTCTAGAAGCTGGAAGGAGGAAGTTAGTCTGGCTGAGATCCTCAAGATGAGAGGAAACATACAACTAAGCAGGAGCCCCAGCAACATCAGAAGAACAAAGCAGATAAAAATATCATTCAAAAGCCTCAGAAAACTAAACTGTCTTCAATCCAAGTGCCTACAAAAGTAGACCAGAACCTATACACCAAACCTACATGTGTCAACAACTCATGACTGCCCGCTCAAAGAGAAGATCTAGGATCTTCTCCTAACAAGAATACAATGTCCAAGATATAATCAAAAACTTTACCCATCACACCAAGAACCAGGAAAACCACAGTTTGAGTGAGAAAAGACAACAAATACTAACACTGAGATGAATCAGATAGGAGTTAGGTGATAAGGATTTTAAAGTCATCTCCACAAGGTGTCTGGTTGGCTCAGTAGGGTAAAGATCTGCCTTTGGCTCAGGTCACGATCCCAGAGTCCTGGGATTGAGCCCCGCATTGGGCTCCCTGCTGAGCAGGGAATCTGCTTTTCCCTCTCTTTCTGCCACTACCCCTGTTTATGCTTATTCTCTCTTTCTTTCTCTCAAATAAATAAATAAAATCTTTTAAAAAATTGAAAAATAGTCTCTGCAGAAATACTTCAGCAATGAATTACACATTCTCTTGAAATAAGGGAAAGCATAGAAAACATCAGCAAAGAAATAGAAGGTATTTTAAAAAGCCAAATGGAAATGATAGAAATCAGAAACACAATAACCAAAATTTAAAAATAAATAAAATAAATAAAAAACACTTCACTTGATGGGCTAAATATTAGAATGGAAATGACAGGAATAGAATCAGTGAAACTGAGGGCAAATCAATAGAATCTACTCAATCTGAACAATGAAGGAAAAAAGCTAGAACCTCCAGGAGTTGTGGAATGATAACAAGATCCATCATGTATATTATTTAAGTCCCAGGAGAGGAGAAGGAAGATAAGAGTGAAAAAGTATTTGAAGAGAGAAAAATTTCCCAAGTTTAGCAACAAACATAAAATTGCAGATCCAGAAAGCTGAGCAAACTCCCAACAAGAGAAACCAAATAAAATTCATACCAAGACACACTATAATTAAGTTTCTGAAATCTAAATTCAAAGAAAGAAAAATCTTAGAAACAACAGGAAAGAAACAACATATTGCCTATAAAAGAACACAGATTTGAACAAAAGCAGGTTTCTCATCAGAAACTATGGAGTCCAGAAGTGGTGGCACATTTCTCCAGTGCTGAAAGAAAGACCTGTCAACCACAAATCCTATATATGGTGAAACTATTCTTTAGAAATAAAGGGGGAATAAAGACATTCTCAGGCCAAGAGAGACTCAGAGAATCAGTTGCTAGCAGACCTACTCTTAAAGAATGGCTAATGGAAGTTCTTAAAGCAGAAAAAAAAAAGTTGTAATAGAAAGCTAGGACTTCCCAAGAGAAGAAAGAAGAGCAAAATGGATAAAGGTAGAAGTAAACATAACAGACTATCCCTCATCTCATGAATTTCTTTAATCGTATTTTAGAGTTGAAGCAACAGTAAGCAAAAGTTATAACACAATCTGATGTATACACAAAGGAAACATTTCAGATGATTAAAATTTTTAAGTGTGATGGGTAAAAGGATTAAAAGGAAATAAGGTTGGGGTGCCTGAGTGGCTCAGTGGTTGAGCATCTGTCTTTGACTTAGGTCGTGATCCTGGGGTCCTAAGATCCCTGTGGGAGCCTATGCCTATGTCTCTGTGTCTCTGCCTTTGTCTCTGTGTCTCTCATGAATAAACAAATACAAAATCTTTAAAAAAAAAAAAAAAGGTAATAAGGTTTCTACATGTCACATGAAACCATAAAACACTGACACCAGTTGGCAGTGATGACTTACTTATGTCAGTGTCAGTAATAGTTACAGCAACGACTAAGAACATTATATACTAAAATATATATGTAACTTATATATTATATATTATTTTTACAATTTTATATAAAAATTATATAATTTTATAACTTATAATTATTATATATAAATACACATTTATATACCAAATATATATATATAAATATATATATTGCAAAATCAAAGTGGAACTCTAAAAATGTTCAAATAATCTACAAGAAGGCAGGAGAAAGAAAACAGTGTAACAATAAATGGAAACATGAAATAAACAAGTTAAACCCTAATGTCAATACTTAGCTTAATGTATCTGGCCTAAATACACCAATTAAAAAACAAATGGGGAGAGTGGATTTAAAAAAAAATAGAGACGCAAATCTATGCTGTCTAAAAAAAAAATATCCCTTCAAACCTAATGATATAAGTAAGATAAAAGTAAAAGGATAGAAAAAAGATATATCATGTAAGAATTAATTTTTCAAAAAGAGTTATGGCTATAATAACATCAAAGAAGAGTTCAGAGCAAAGAAAATTACCAGGGAGAGAGAGAGACACTACAGTATGATAAAGGATCAATTACACAAACAAGAGATAGTAATCCTAAGTGTGTAACACACACATATAGATATTCAAAATACATGAAGCCAAATCTGATAGAGCTAAAAGGAGAAATTGACAAATCTACTAATATTGTTGGAGACATCAACTCTCATCTCTCAGTGATAGAACTACTAGAGAGAAAAGACCTGAATAACACCCTCAACCAACAAGATCAAATTGACATGTGTAGAACATTCTACTCCCAAAATAGCAGACTACATATGCTTTTCAAGTGCCTATAGTACATTCAGCAAAACAGGCCACATCCTGGGTTATAAACTAACAAGTGCAAAAGAAATAAAATCAGACAGAGTATGTCTGATAAACTTTTTTTAAAAAGATAAAATGATAAAACTAGAAATCAATAGTAGAAAGCCAAAATGAAAATTTCCAAATACCTGGGTATAAGCAACACATAAGTAATCCATGAGTCAGAAAGGAAATCTTAATGAAAAGATAAAATCTTCTCAACGACTATATCTTTGGGATGCCTGGGTGGCTCATTGGTTGGGCGTCTGCTTTGGCTCAGGTCGTGATCCTGGGGTCCCAGGATTGAGCCTCACATCGGGATCCCTGCATGGAGCCTGCTTTTCCCTCTGCTTATGTCTTTGCCTCTCTCCCTGTGTCTCTCATGAATAAATAAATACAATCTTAAAAAAAAAAAAAAAAAGACTATATCTTTAAAAAATCTTCAAGAAAAAAATGAGATTGTCTTTAATGAATACAAACTCACAACATACCAAAATGTGTGAGGTGCAGCTACAGTGCAGAGAGGGAAATTTACAGCACAAAATGCTTACATAAGAAAAAAGTAAAGATCTTAAATCAGTAATTGAAATATTTATCTCAAGACAATTAGAAAAAGAAGAGCAAAATAAGCAAGTGGGAGGAAGAAAAAATAAAGAACAGAAATTGATGCAACTGAAAACAAGAATAGAGAAAACAAATGGGGAAGGGAGGAGCTGACTCTTTGAAAAGGTAAATCACTGATAATCATTAATGTCAGGAATGATACAAGGAATATCATAACAAAAAAAAGGAATATCATAACAGACTCTATAACCAGAATAGTATGAACAACTCTACACTCATAAATTTGACAACCTAAAAGGAATAGATCAAAATTCCCCACAAACCACACATTACCAAAGCTAGCCAAGATGAAACACATAAGCTGACTAGCCTTATAACAATCAAAGAAGCTGAAACTATAATTTTTAATCTCTGAAAAAAGAAATCCCTAGGCCAAGATGGTTTCACTGGAGGGTTTTACCAAACATTCAGAGAAGAATCAATTCCATTTTTTACACAATATCTTCTGGAAAATAGAAGAAGATACTTCCCAATCCATTTGATGAGGCCATTGTTACCTTGATACCAAAACTTAACCAAACACAATAAAAAAGAAGTAAAACTAGAAAAACAATAAAAGGAAAAATTGACACACTGGCTTACAAAAATTAAAAACTTCTGTTCTGCAAAAGACCCTAGAACATAGATAAGCAGAGAGAAAAATATTTGTAAACTGCATAGCTGACAAAGAACTAGTATCTGGAATATTTTTTTTTAACTCTCAAAAATCAACAGTAAAAAAAGCAAACAATCAAATTAGAAAACAGGCAAATGACATGAACAAACATTTCACTTAAGAAGATATACAGCAAGTACATGACAAGATGTTCAACAGCATAAGGCATTAGAGAAACACAAATTAAAACCACAATATGATATCACTATATATGTCCCTACCACCATATACTACATTAGATCGGCTAAAATGAAAAATAGTGATAACACCAAGCATGTAGAAAAAATGAATCAGGGCAGCCCGGGTGGCTCAGCGGTTTAGCGCCGCCCTCAGCCCAGGGCGTGATCCTGGAGACCGAGGATCGAGTCCCACTTCAGGCTCCCTACGTGGAGCCTGCTTCTCCCTCTACCTGTGTCTCTGCCTCTCTCTCTGTCTCTGTGTCTTTCATGAATAAATACATAAAATCTTAAAAAATAAAAATTAAAAAAAAAAGAAAAAACGAATCACTGAAACATTGCTGGTAAGACTATAAAATGAACAGTCCCTCTGGAAAATAGTTTGAAACTTCCTTTTAAAACTGAAAAGCAGGGGATCCCTGGGTGGCGCAGCGGTTTGGCGCCTGCCTTTGGCCCAGGGCGCGATCCTGGAGACCCGGGATCGAATCCCACATCGGGCTCCCGGTGCATGGAGCCTGCTTCTTCCTCCGCCTGTGTCTCTGCCTCTCTCTCTCTCTCTCTCTCTCTCTGTGACTATCATAAATAAATTTTAAAAAATTAAAAAAAAATTAAAAAAAAAAAAAACTGAAAAGCAGATTACCATAGGACCAGCAACTGTACTCTTAGACATATGTCCCAAAGAAATTAAAAATGTATTTTCACACAGAAACTTGCATACAAATGTCTGTAGCAGTTTTATTCATAATATCCCCAAACTGGAAACTACTCAGATATTCTTCAAAGGATGAACGGTGTAACAAACGTTGGTACATTCATACCATGGAATACCACTCAGCAAGAAAAAAGAATGAACTATTGATATACACAAGATCTTGGATGAACCTCAAGGAAATTTTGCTGAACAAAGAAAGTATTAAAAGGATATGTACTATGTGGTTCCATGTATATAGTATTTAAGAAATAATTGTAAAAGTGGAGAACAGATTAGAGATTGTGGCGGGATTCGAAATGAGGATTAGGAAAATGGGTGGTATGGCTAAGAGGGGTACCACGAAGGAGTCTTGTGGTGATGACACAGTTGAGTATCTTGAGGCTACATGTGATCAAATTGCATAGACCTATACACATACACACTCAAAAGAGTGCACTGGTGAAGTCTGAATAAATTCTTTGGTTTGTACCAATGCCAATTTCCTAGTTTTGATATTTTACCATAATTATGTAAGCTGCTAATATTGGGGGAGGCTGGCAAAGAGTGCATGGCATCTCCCTGTAAGTTTCTTTGAACCTTAAATCTATAATCGTTTCAAAATAAAAAGGTTTTTTAAAAAACTATATCATCAAATAGGACTTCTAGATCTAGCTCTTGAACAAACGGAAACAATTCTTATCAAAGTAAAAAACTCAGTAATTAAGGAAAATCTCATTGCATTTGGCTTTTCAGAAACTTAGATCTTAAAGACTCAATATACTGTTTCAGTGGTCCTCAAAATGTGCCTTTTAGGTACATCAGCATCACCTAGGAACTTAATAGAAATGCAAATTCTCATTCCCTACTGGAGCTGAAACTCAACATTGGGGCCCAGCCATCCCAGTTTTTTTTTTTATCCCAGTTTTTAAAGCCCTCTAGGGCATGCTGATGCATACTCAGGTTTGAAAATCACCCCATATCACTGGGTACTTCACAGATGCTGGCGACAGACTTTGTATCTGAATTACCTTTCTTGGAGGAGACTCTCTGGCAGGACCACAGCCCAGGCTAACTCCTCACTATCCTTTATTTATTCCAGGCTGCTTGTGACTCCCGCACCGCCCCATACATTCTTCATATATAAACCTTCAGGAGGGGAGAGTGATGGAAATCTGTCAAAAACCATCCTAAATCACTCAAGTACACAAGCTTCTACTAAAGACATAATTTCCCATAAAAGCCAAGCTGCAAAAGAGATACACGTTCCCATCAGGCCCGGCTTAATGAGCACTCTAACTGGGAGAAAGGTGATGATTTCCAGAACTGCCTAAAGCCTTTCTCCTCTGCCCAGAAGTGATGCTATGAGAAAGGAAATTACATATAAATTAAGCACTTAACAAAAGAGGCACCAAATGTAAGTTACCCTAAGTATAAATAATAACATAATAACATAAATAATAACATCTCACTCATCTTGTCTTTATCTCTGGGCCTGGGAGTATCAAAGGCATCTGATAAATACAGCTTCAAAAGCCTCTCCAGCCCCAGGTCTGGGAATGGGTGTGGTCCAACAGGCCTCCCATCCTCTGTTCCCACATTTCAAAGCCCTTAGGGGCTCCAAATCACCTTCTGCTGGTTGTTAAGGCCTTTCTGCCTAAGATACCTCTTTTATAAAACTAATGGTACCAATTCCAATAGTGGCTTCAGCAGGGGAAAAAGAAAAAAACCCCAGCACAGTGCAATGTGTCTCATTGTTGTGTGGTTTCCCTCCATCCCTAGAAATGCCCTAATGGAACACTTTTATAAACACAATTGACTTCCAACAAAGTTTGCTTTGAGTATCTTCTACACACCAAGACAACACTAGAAATAATTGGAGGCTATGAGAGAGGTCGTAAGGCAAGGATTGGGAATCAGGGAGTTGGTGGGAAAGCCCAGTTGGTAGCCCCATCTCAGGATTTGGTGGTACCTGTAATGCAATGACAGGAGCGGGGAGAGTCTGCGGTCTGAGGGCAGGGTCCTTCTCATGGACTAGATAGGCTTTGGAGTCGCAGACCAGGACAGGGGCCAGACGACTGCAAGAGTGGTTTGGCAGGCAGGCCAGAGGTGAGATGCACCCCAGAGGGAGCATCTGGTTAAGTCGAAGTCTGGGCCACTGCGGGTCAACATCACCAGGGTTGGTCCAGCTGCTCAGGGAGAGGACTCCTGGCCCAAGAGGAAGGCAGGAAAGTTAGATGGCCCTACCCCCCCCACCCCCCTCCACCCCCCGGCTCTAAGTTTAGGCAGCAGGGAGGGAGTAAAAAGCAGAGTCCAAGAGGTACTGCAGCCCAAAGAGGAAATGGTGAGGCAGGGTTCAGGGTCTCCACCATCCAACCCTCTGTCGAGATGGGACATCATGCTCAAGAAGCTTGCGCTCAAGGAAAGCTTTAGTACCTTGTCCCAGTCCAGACAGATGGAAAGAGATTCACAGATGAACCCTTCTGGGAAGAAGGATGAGTGAGGGATACACAAAGGTGGTTTAGGAACTTCTTACTTCCACAGATAGTTCTAGAACCTGGAATGGGGCAACCAGAGGGTTCAATTTGGAGCAAAGAGACAGTAGCAAAGAAATTAAGACATGGAATAATGTTCACACTGATGTGGTTTGGGGTGGGGGGTGGGGTTTGCTACCGACAGCCAAGAAAGAATTCTTGAGAGGTCTTTGGTGCAAAAAGATGGTTTTGTTAAAGCACAATGACAGGACCTGTGGGCAGAAAGAGCTGCCCTGGGGTTGTGAGGACTGACTGATCCTATAGAATTTCCCATCCTATGGAGGGGAGGGTGATGTTAGGGCTCCAGAAAATTGAGTCTATAGGTTTCTGGAGAGTGCTTTCTTCTTAAAAATCATTAAGACGGTTGCAAACTGATGGAGACCCCTGTCCTGCAAGACTGTGCTATCAAGTTAACATTTGGGTTTTTTCCTCTTTCCTTTGCTCTAGGGCAGCCAGGAGGGCCCGAGAAATGTCACATACATCCCACCTGGGAAAGGCGGAGGGTTGCTAGTGTTAGTTCTGCTTCCACCCTCAGCTTGCCCTCTCCTCCCTCATCACACACCATTAAAAAGCACCGCATCCTACCATTTTAGATCCAGCTGCACACCAGAACCACCTTCGGAACATTTAAAATTCCCAGTTCCCAGGCCTCACACTGCACAATTACTTCACAATCTCTAGAGCTGGGGCTGAGGCATCCGTCATTTTTAAAACTCTCCTGGTGATTCTGTTGTGGAGCTACTGGTCTGTTCTAGACCCTTGCCACTTAAAGTGTGACCCCCAGGCCCCACAGCACTCCCTCCTACCCCCAGAACTTGATAGAAATACAGAACCCCAGGCCCTACCCCGGACCTGCTTAAGAGAATCTGCATTTGGATGAGATCCCTTACACACTTGCCAGTTTGAGAAGCCCTGATCTTAGAGCAGTGGTGCGAACCCCTGGGCACTCACTGGAACTGCCTGGGGAAGCTCGCTGATCTTTTCAAAGAACCTGCTTTGGCTTCATTGATTTTTTTCTCTGTGGATTGCTTGCTCCTAATGTATTGATTTCTGCCCTACTTATTTCTTTTCTCCCTTCTTCTGCTTACTTTCAATTTCATTTGCAATCCTTTTTTTTTTTTTTTCATAAGGTGAAAACTTAGGTTATTGATTTCGGATCTTTCTTTTCTCATATATACATCCAAGGCTACAAATTTCCTTCGAAGCACTGCTTTTGCTGCATTCCAAAAATTTGGTTTTGCATTTTCTTTTTCATTTCAAAATATTTTAAAATGTATTGAGATTTATTCTTTGACCCATGTGTTGTTCAGAAGTGTGTGGGTTTTTTGTTTTTGTTTTTTTCTTTTTTTAGAGAGAGAGAGAGAGAAAGAGCTTGAGGGAGGAGTGGAGGGAGAAAGAGAGAGACACTCTTAAGTAGACTCTGCCCCCAGGACCAAGTGACTCGGGGCACCATCTCATGATCCTGGGATCATGACCAGAACCAAAATCAAAAGTCAGATGCCTAACCAACTGAGCCACCCAGCTGCCCCCACCCGGAAGTGTGTTGTTTAGTTTCCATGTACTTGGGGATTTTCCAGTTACCTTTCTGTATTGATTTCTAGTTTAATTTTATTGTGGGTCTGAGAGCAGACACTGCATGATTTATATTCTTTTTAACAATTTGTTATGGTGCATATTACGGCCCAAGATGTAGCATATCTGAAATAAGTTTCACATGAGCTTGGGGGAAAAAGGTATATTCTGCTGCTGTTCGATAAAGTCGTCTATAGGTGTTCATCAAATCCGGTGTGGTTGAGTTCAGCCATGTCCTTCCTGGCTTTCTGTCTGCTGAATCTGTCCATTTCTGAGAGCGGGGGGGTCACAACCACATCAGGATGTGATGCCCTTCTTCGTCCCAGGTGACTTTCCTTACTTTGAAGTCAGCGCTACCTGAAATTAACATAGCTCCCCCCACTTTCTTTGACTAGTGTTAACACGGTATGTTTTTCTCCATCCACTTACTTTTAAATCTGTACGTGTCTTTATCTTTAAAGTGGTCCTAGGGAGCTTTAAAAGACACTGATGCCTGGGTCCTGGTCTGATGCAGTTGATCCGGGGCATGGCTTTGGCACTGGGCATTGGGCATTGTAAATGCTCCCCAGGTGAGACAGTGTGTAGTCAAGACCGAGAAGTGTCCGTTTATGGGCAGGCTACCAACTCCAGCCCTCAGTGCAGGCAGCTGCGATGGGGGTGGGGGGAGGCTCAGGGCACTGGAGGCGGGGGGGGGACTCTGAGAGCCTCACCCTGCTAAACCATAACCTAAGTAGGAGCAGGAAGGGGAGGAGAAGATAGTCCAGCCCCCACAGCCAGGCTGAGGTGGGGAGAGAGATCACGTGAGGACCAGGTCACCTGGGCAACCAATCTCTTGCCCTATGTGGAGCAGGGCTGGAGGATGGCAGAGGCCTGCAGAAAGTGCATGAAGACATAAGGAGGAGGTACATATTGATAGTCACCCTGCAAACCACCCTGCAAAGCTCACAGCTGACTTGGAAGCTGGACCTTTCCAACAAACCCTAAGATGTCTCTGCTCCTCAGACTCATACAGTGAAGGAAAGACTAAACAAATCACAGGGAGCAGCCCCACACCCCTGAGAGGCTGCCAGTGGAGAAATAGATTTCCTAATATCTAGCACAATTTTGCTGCTCTCAGTGATGGGGAAGGCATAGATTAGGGGGACAGATGGATTTTCCCTGAGCCCAGTGCTCCTGGGAAAGAGCAATGGTTAAGAAGTCCTCCTTCTGTTTTGTGCTCCTGAAAAGGGCTTACTACAAAGAACCACGTTTCCCCACTAGATGTAGACAAGACTCACAGATGCCCCTGCTCCTTGATTACCCAAGGGCCAGGCACAGACCCTCCAGATCCCCATTCTTTGCTTCACCAATGATTGGTTGAACTGTTGTCTCCACTGATCAATAAGAACAAAATGCTTGTTAAGCACACTTTGGTTCAGCTTCTCTCCCTCGCCCACATCCCTGAACTTTGGGCCACCCTCAGCCTGAGCCAGCACACAGCCCAGCTTCAACAGTCCTCTCCTGAAATTGGGCTGGCCCCAGGGTACGATATTCTCTGATCTACTCTCCAATCAAGCCACACCCCTCCATCCTGTGTTCCCACACCCAGTTCTTTGTAGCATACTCTCTATAAAAGATAAACTCTTCTCCTAGCTCTTGCAACACACAGACTTTATGAGCAGAGCACTTTCCTTGTTGCCAGAATCCCATCTGCCCCACCCCACTTCCCTGGTAATAGCAACTTCCTCTTCCTTTAATAACCATTGCAAGTGAAATCTTTCCTTACAGAGTGCAAATTTGTTTATTTTGACTGGAGAAAGGGAGAAGTTAGCAGGGAGCCATTTTGGAAAAGTCATCCTGAGGGCAGCATGAAGAAACTGTGTCTGGGAGAGAGGGTACAGAATGGGAGGAGGGGGTCCTGAGGACCAGCTGGGATGACGACCTTTTGTCAAGGTCAGCAGGAGAAAGAGGATCCAGGAGGATGGGAAAGGCAAGGTCTCAGACCCACACTCAGGCCCGGACGCTCTGTTAAATGTTCCCACCCCTTCCTCCCTGCTCTTCACACCCCTAGAGTGGGACCCTGACGCCGAGGGCCCCATGCTGGCCAAATAATGGAGACTATGGCCTGCCTCCTACCTGCTCCTACCTCTGGTGACTTCCTCTAGCAGTTAACATCTCTCTTCCCCACACCCTCAACCTCTCCAGAAACCAGCTCCTTACCCACATTCAAAAACATGTCCCTGCACTCCTTGATTCCCAGTCCAGAGACTACCTTTTCTTTCCACAAGCTTAGAACCAAGGTTATTCAGATGAGTGGCCTGCATCACTGCATCCCTTCATCTCCCAGCGGGCTTCACCCCTGGAGAGCTGTCCTTGGCCCTCAGCACACACACCCCCCCCCAGTGCCCCCTGTGGCTGCATCCTCAGGCCTGATGGTCACCTGACAGCCTCCCCCCAGCCCAACCACTCTCCTCCCTTGAAGCAATTCTAGGGTTCATGGCTACCACCATTTTGTGCTACTCCTCCCTCTCTGGTTTCTCCTTCAGAATCTTCTGGTTGCCATTCCTCTACCTGGGCCTTGACCCTGGTCTCATTCTTCTCTTCCGCCCTAGCTATACCTTCTCCTTGGGTTATCAGTATCACCTGCATGCTGATCACCACAAGACTTAACTTTCCCACATAGCCCAATCCCTAGCTCTAAACACACCCTCCCCGCTGCCTGCCCCACATCTGCCCCTCAGAAAATATCACCTCAGTCCACATGGGAGGGAGAGCTTCAGACCTGTTTTCCCTTCACCAGCACCCACCCACCTACACACACACACACACACATCCAATTGCCACCAAGACTCCTGGCTAATCTGAAACCTACTGCTCCGATGCTTCTCCATGTCCACTGCCACCCTCTAGTTCAGGACATGGGCATCTCTCCCCAGACTTCCTTACAAGCCTCCGAGCTGCCATTCCTGCCTACTTGCTCAGCAAGTAGAGCCTGAACCCAGCAGAAGAAAAAAGGGGCACCTGGGTAGCTCAGTGGTTGAGTGCCTGCCTTTGGCTCAGGTCGTGATCGCAGGGTCCTCCTTCAGACCGCTCATCAACCCTCAGCCACCATAAGGATCACAGCCCTTTCCTGTTTGATTGAGCTTTGCGGATTTCCACTGAGCTTCTGTGATAATCCTCAGTCCCAATCACGACCTAGGAGACCCAGCACCCTGTGCCGTGTCCCCTTCTCCCTGTGGTTCACTGTACTCTGGCCACACTGACCTTCTTTCCATTCCCCAATCCCACAGAGCTCGTTTCTACCTCTGCTTGGAGCACCTGCCCTCCATGTTTTGCTCAATAGCGCTGAATCAGCTCTGGCCATAAATACCTGTCCTCCACCTGGCATGAATCTGGCTTTCCACTGAGATGTCACACCTGAGCTTCTCCTCCTCACACTTCTCACATTTAGATTCCTGCTGTCCATTTATATGAGTAGTTGTTTAGTATCTATTTCCTCCCCCAAAGTGCAAACTGAGGGGAGCAATCTGGTCTGTGTTTCCATCACAACTCTACCCTCTTAGCTCTTAGAATAGCCCTAGACAGAGAGTAGGGGTTCAGTAAATGTTGTCTGAATGAGCACTGATCATTTTGCAATAGTAACTATACACACATATGGACATATCAAATACATACATACACACATATCAAATACTTCAGAGTAGTGGTTTCTTGGAGCTGTTAGCATCCCATTCAGCTCTTTTACCTTCCCAGGGTCCCCAGCCCCCAAACTAGTATGAGTATTAGCTGCTATGTTGCACAGCTGCCTCATTTCTTTGGAGATCTCCCCTCAGCTAAGGAGAGCCACCTCTGGGGCAGCCCTCAACCCTGCAGACTGCTGGCCTGCTCCCTTGCCTCAAGGTAAGGAAAGCAGAAGGACAAGGGGAGAGCCACATTTTGTGCCGCCATTCCTACTCTAGAGCTCCCGTGGGATCCAGCTGAAGCTAGCTAGCCATCACTTGAACCCTTGTCTTTCCTTTTCCCTGCCCTGCTCATCTAGTCACTATTTCTTAAGAGCTCCCAGGTGATAAATCACTGAACAAGAATTTCTGTCTTCGGTTCTACTTCTCAGAAACCCAATCTAATGCATCTATAATCAGAAGAGAAATAGGTGTGGAGTGAGGGATAAGAGAGAAAAATAAAACAAAAGAGAGGCCTTGAATGGACTTGTGCATGTCCCCAGGCATTGAGGTGAATGAGTCAATTCTCTGCATCTTTGGTCCCTCCCCAAAGGGTCAAATGAGTGGATGGAAGGGGTGTGTAGGGGAGCAGCAGGGAGGAGAGGAGAATCCTGCTTGTTCCCGCAGTTCTGCCGTATATTCACTCATCTCAGCCTCCCTGTCTTTCCACCCACCCTGACACCACGTATGTCCCCCACTATGCTGGAGATGCAAGTACACACTCTCCAATTCCTTTGGGTTTCTCTTTTGGTGCCCCTGGGAGGTTATAAAATGTCCTCTGAATCTGGAAGGGATCTGCTGGTCCTCAATTCTTTAATGAATCTCAGTCCCTTGTAAAGGATGAGAAATGGACATTAGGTCCCTAAGCCTTCTTTGCCCTGGAACCAACCAGCCTGCCCTGTGTGTTCTACAACATAATCCTTTGTTAATCACTAGCTAGGGCACTAGGTAAAGCAGTTTTTCAAATCCTGGCCCCCTAGGCTCATAGCACTTAAGAGACATAAATATGTTGCCATGGTGACACAGTGACAGATTAATTTACAAATCCTCCTGGAGCAAAGCTGCTTTAACATGGTGAGACTGCATGAGGGGGACGAGGGGGAAAAGTCCACATCTCTCTTGGGACAAAATTGGAACCAGGAGATCCAAGAGGTGTTTGGGGAGTTAGAGCAGCCACCACTCCTGTCTCAGGCTGACATCTTCTGGGGCTCTGGGCTTCCTGAGTCATTCCTGCCTCTAGAAAAGCGATGTCTAATCCCAAAGCTGATCTGAAAGATACCTTGTATCATTCTCTTATCAGGGGCATTGCCACTTATCATAGAGCCTGCAGCTGTCTGCATAATTAATGAGCTAATCCTCACAGCCACACCTCCACCCCAAGAAGCACTACCGCCAAACTGTTAGCGGGAAAGATCCTCCAAAGCCACAGGTTAGCAGCACTCTGCCCCCAAAAGATTTACAGTGATTAACATGTGATTCCTCAAAGAGAGAGAGTAGGAACATCCTCAGGACAAATGCTACTGATGCAAATCCAGGCAAGGAACTTGAAATGGCATCTAGCTCTGAGTTTTAAGTAGACAAGATTGGAAGCCTCTCTGGTTCTCGCCAATAAGCCTGTCCCTTCTAATCCAGAGCAGACTTGTACAAATCCAAGTGGGCTCTCCCGATTAACCTTGGTGGCTGTCACTTCTCCCAGATGATTATGGCCAATCAGCTGAGATGAAGGCACATTTAAGAAATCCAGAGGGGCTGGGTGTGATGTCCTGCAGGCAACCCCTGGTGACCTGTGTCCTCACTGCTCAAAGTATGGTCCACAGACCAGTGGCATCAGCATCACCTGTGAGCTTGTTAGAAATAGACTCTCGGGCTCCACTTCAGACCTACCAGACCAGAATTTGTAAGGGAGGGAAAAAAATGTATTTTCCCCCATCCCTTTAAGTTCTCTTTGGGGCCCTGGAAATTAACACAGGCAGCACACATACGCAGGAGAAACGTAGTAATGAGTGATTCAAAGGGCTGGCTAGTACGTGGAGCTTATATAGCACCCTAACAAATAATACTAAGTTTCTAGAAAAGTGACAAGACAAAGGACAAGCAATATGGGCTTTCAGAGGTGGCAAAACTGTGCAAAGGTAAATATATGGAGGGAATTAGTGGAAGACAAGAATTGTTTTAGGGAAGTTTGTTATGTAGATTTCTGTCAGTTTTTCCCCCCCAAGGCTGGTGAGTCTAGAGTTGTCTTCCTCTTCCTGCTAGGAGCTAAGACACACCTGGACAAATGGAAATTTACATCCTGCTCCTAGGCAAATACAGAAGGAGGGCCCAGAGCTTGTTGGCATCTGCTCATTCTCCACTGTCTTCAGCTCAGGATAATCCTAGTGCCAAAGTCATATATTTGAGGGTGACTATTCTGATTTCCTACACATTTTTACCAGATTCCCAGGCAATTCAGATGCATTGGCAAAGCCTGAAAGGTGCTTGGCCTTCAGCCTTTAGGGTTTCTGGAGTGGATGTGTTCACACGTCCAGATGCTGGTGCACCCCAAGTGGCAAGGCAGGTCTCTGCTTCCCAGCCCACCACTGAATCCTCTCAGTGCTGTAACAGGAATGATCTTATTTCCAATGACTATGTGGATACTAATCTCCCAATATGGCTCAAAATGAAATTGGGGACAAAAATTGGATTAGTTACTACCAATCAAAATAAAGATACACTGAGCTTTCTTGAGGCTCGTCCTTGACACAGGCAGTGCTTTGGAGCCTATTAAATAATGTATCCATATGCTCAGATTTCTCTAGATAATATTTAAGTCATCCTGACATGGTGCATAAAACAAGATGGGCTGTCAAAAGTAGGAGTCAAGAGTCTGTACTTTTTAAGTTCTTCTTTCCAGCTTATCTCCTAACTCAGGCAAAAGACCCTGAGGGCAAAGCATCCTGTAATGGGGAACCAAGAAACTATTCCCTCAAGCATAAGAACTGTCCTGAGCCAGCAAGACCCCATGCGATTAACCCCAAGACAATGATTGACCTGACCTTTATTGCCCACCTGCCCATACCCACCAACCTTTGTCCCACATTCTTCTTATACAAAAACTAGAAGTGTTGGAACACCTGGGTGGCTCAGCCTTTGGCCCAGCGTGTGATCTGGGGTCATGGGATCGAGTCCTGTATCGGGCTCCCCACGGGGAGCCTGCTTCTCCCTCTGCCTATATCTCTGCCTTTCTCTGTGTCTCTCAGGAATAAATAAAATCTTAAAAAAAAAAAAAAAACTAGAAGTGTTTTCAACACTTTGAAGACAGTCTTTGAAATGCTAGTCCAAAAAAATAAAATGAAATGAAATGCTAGTCCACTGTCTTCCTCACGTTAGCCTCACTAAAATAAATTCCTTTCTGTTCCACAAAAAAAAAAAAAAAATTAGGAGTCATAAAAGAATGAAAAATAAGTGTAGGGACATAAAATAGAGCTAGGGTTGAAAAACCCTAGGTTCTTGTTACAAGTAAGCCACAAATTGAGTGCTGGGTTCTAGTAACCAAACATGAAAACAAAGCCCAGTTGGTTACAGCAACTCATTATTTTCACATGCCTAAGAGGCTGATTGCTAGGAAGGAACCCATTATTCTCTTCCTCTTCATGATAGAAATGCTTGGAGGTTCATTTACACACACTATCCCCAATTCTTCACTTCTCATTCTCTCTTTGACCCACTCCTTTCTGGCTTCTTGCCTCACCAGCGCACAGAAGGCACTCTTGACAAGCACACTGTGGTCTCCATGCTACCAAGTATTATTGTTAATGGTCATTTTTCCCTGTCTCCATCTCATCTGGCTTCTCAGCACCTCTTCTCCTGGCTGACCACTCATTAGCAGGACATCACCCTCTCTGGTGTCTCCAATGCCATGCAGTTTTCCTCCTGGCTTGCTGGCTGCTCCTTGCCTCCACATGCTGTGGTTTTTTCAGGCCACCATATCTTGAGACCTGGGACCTCTTCCCTTCTGTGTCCCCACTTTTCCTAAATGGTCTCATACCCCCCATGGCTTTAAATGCCATCTGCGCTTAAGCCTCTTGTGGGTTCATCTTGTGGGCCACCCCCTCCTCTGGGCTCTAGATGCAGATACAGCCGCCTCTGTAACACTTCCACTGAGATATCCCAAATGGCATTCAAAATGGTGTTCAAACTGGATTCTTTATTTTATCCTCAACTCCCAGGTCTTTCCTTAATCGTTTCAAGAAATAGCATCACCATCTAGCCAAGTGACTAAGGCCAGAAGCTGAAGGAGGGCCTTCTGGCACCTTCTTTTCCCTAACCCCCCACATCTAACCCAACCCTAAGTCTTATCAATTCTGCCTCCAAAATCTCACAAATCCACCCCGTATCAATTGCCACTACCTTCGCTGGAGGACTGCCAGAGCTCCCCCAACTTCCACTCTTGCTACCGTCCCTCACCCACCAAACCTCTCTGCACAGAGCAGTCAAAAGGAGCTTTAAAATTCATGCATCAACATGGATGGAACTGGAGGGTATTATGCTGAGTGAAATAAGTCAATCAGAGAAAGACAATCATCGTATGGTTTCACTCATGTACAGAATATAAGAAGTAGTGAAAGGGACTATAAGGGAAAGGAGGGAAACTGGGGAAAAATTAGAGAGGAAGACAAACTATAAGAGATTCCTAACTCTGGGAAATGAATAAAGTGTTACAGAAGGGGAGGTGGGTAGGGAGATGGGGTGACTAGGTGACAGGCATTAAGGAGGGCACTTGATGAGGTGAGCACTGGGTGTTATACTATATGTTATACAAATTTAAATTGAATTTAAATTTTAAAAATAATAATAATAAAATAAAATTCATGCATCAATCCAGACAGTGGTCATCAAAAAAAAAAAAAAAAAAAAAAAAAAGACAAGAAAAAGAGAGACAACTAGAATTATGGTCCTCCTAATGAAAATACATACCACCACCCCTAAGACTGTGTTTCCAAAAATATAAAACTTCTATTTATCAGGTCTCTATATCTAGATACCAATTCATAGGACAAACCAGAGAAGATTTCTTGGACACTTTTTGAAGACATCATTGGAGTCACATGAAGGGAGGTTTACCAACAACCCTCCCGGAAGCCTGTGACAGAATGACCCCGACACAACAGCCCTTGGTCCTAATCAGAGAGGAAGTGGAGGAACAACCAGCCCAGCAGCCTCTGGCCAGCCCTTCCTCAACTCTCTTCCCAGCCAGGCTATTTTTGATCAGTTCTGGTGAGCACTGCCTGAGTAACATGGCTCTTACCCGAGGCAGCTAAGCCGAGCACTCAGAGTCCTCAAAGGACCATTAGGGGTAAAAGAATCAAGATACTGGTGAGAACGTGTTGGGGAAGGAAAGGCTTCTAAAGAACAAGAATCCCTGACACTGTGGCCGATGTGTGACCCTGGTGGCTTCTCTACATTCTTACTGAGTTCACTTATAAACAGATCTGATGCTGAGCTGACACCTCTTCTCTGCCCAGCATTGTCAGAAGCCATCCATCTGCTCCACTTGTTGGGGAAATTAAATGTGGTGCAATGTGGTATTTGTCACATTCTAAGGTGAAACTATCTTCTACAAAACCCAACAAAATTGGGATTTTTCTTCAGCCCATAACAATGGGGTAAACAGTACAGGATTTCTGATCAGACTAGAAAACCAGCCTCGAATGGGTAAGGTGGTGGCTAAGCCCACAGCTCCCTCTTCTCTCTAGATACACAGGACAGCTGCTCCCTGGGGGAAGACAGTGGAGTCACTGACACCAGCATATGCCCAAGTGAATGGAAAGAAAACACTATCAGCCTGTCGCTCTCATCGGACAAGTTTCTAGAAGGTGCTCACAAATGACATGGAATTGACACCCTGGAAGGTAGCAAGGCCTTACTTCCCCTGACTTAGACTGAATGACCATAGGCAAGTAGCTAAAAGATTTTGATATTTGATTTTGCTTTCTTTCACAGGAGGATAATGGAACTGACCTCAATGGATTTGATATGAATTTAAATTTAAGAGAGTATATGAAGTAATTATAAAAGTGTCTGCCCACAGAAGGTACCCAGTAGATATGGAGCCTCCTTCCCCTAATAAATTAGTCTAACTTGGAGTTCACACCATTAACAGTTCAGGTTCCCACCGTGAACAAATAGCTTTTCTGACCCTTGCTGCTAGCAAATAAGTCACTAAAACATCAGGAATTTCTCCACAGTGACTGCCTGCTCCCCGGTTCTCTCTTTTCTTCTTCCCCAAACCTCAATCCACTCCAGTTTTGTATCTACCTACTTTCTCCAAGAAGAGTGGTACAGCTGAGCACACAAAATTGGAAACAGGTATTTGACCTCTGAGTTCTAGGCCCAACATCTGTCGGATGACCACTCTTCCCAAGAGCTCCCACACAGAGGGGGATCCTTGACATCTTGGCGCCAATAGGTCCACTTACAAATTGGGATGTGTAGTGGCAGAAGAAAAATAATGCATAGTAAGAGTGAAGAGTAAATGAATAGAAAATTTTAAATCAAGACATGAAAAAGAGGCACCTGGGTGGCTCAGTGGTGAGCATCTGCCTTTGACTCAGGTCGTGATCCTGGAGTCCCGGGATTGAGTCCCACATCGGGCCCCCTGAGGGGAACCTGCTTCTCCCCCTGCCTGTGTCTCTGCCTCTCTCTGTGTGTCTTTCATGAATAAGTTAATAAAATCTTTTTTAAAAATGACAGAGAAGAAAGAAAATATTAAGTTAGAGGTATCTTAGGATTCCCATTTTATTGGAGACATCAACAATTAACCGAGAAACAAATAAATGAGCAAGATACTAATAGGATGCCTGGGTGGCTCAGTGGTTGAGCATCGGCCTTCCACTCAGGGTGTGATCCGGGTATCCAGGATCAAGTTCCACCTCGGGGTCCTTGCAGAGAGCCTGCTTCTCCCTCTGCCTGTGTCTCTGCCTCTCTCTCTCTCATAAATAAATAAAATCTTTTTTTTTTTTTATTGAGCAAGATACTTAAGGACAATATTAGCTGAGACCTTATAATATTGAAAAGCCTCACCTGCCCCTCAATTTCTCCCCTCCACCATCATGCCCACTACTCATGTACATGCACCCGCACACCTCTAGTTACAAACAATTATCCTAGGAATCTCAAGGGCATGGACATGCGGTTTGAAACACCTAGCTTAGCACCTAGCTCCAACACTTAATAGCTATGTGTCTTAGGGCAAGCCATGAACCCTCCCAAGGGCTCAGATTTTTATCTGTAACAGATAATTTGAGACTGTAAGAATGAAATGAGATCATGAATATAAAGTGCTAAGCACAGTGCCTGACCCACACAAAGCATTTAATAAAGAAAGTGTGGATACCATTAAAACAAGTACCAAGTAATTTATTTGATCAGTTTTCAGAAACACTTCTCTCAGTGGCCCAATTTCTCCCGACTTTGCTCATCCATAGGAAGAACAGCCTGAATCTGTGCAGCTGCAGAGTTCAGATATTCATAGTGGATGACAATAAACAGAAGCAACCCTAATCACACTTGAGTGAAAACAGTCCTCAGTTTCCCCCAAGAGCCATAATCTGCAGATGAACTGGACTCAAAGAGGGGAGGGAAAAAAGAAATGAAAGGAAATATTTATGAGCCCTGGAAAGATATTCAAAAAGCTTTTGAGTCCAGCCAACAACCATCTCTGTGTTTTGTCTCCTTGCTGTAATATTTAAATATAATTTTGATGTCTGCCAGACCAAATTACCTGCTTGACCAATTTATGCCCTTCAGATTAAATGCTATAATTATCCTTAATAAGCATAACTATCAGCTTAATGGTTATAAAGTTTTATGCCTTTTAATAATCCTCCTACGGATGGAACATAAGTTTTTTCAGAGAGCTGACATCCTGCTCTGCATAAAGTGTCAAACCAAATCAGAGTCTTGCTTTTGTTCACCAGAACAACATGAGCTTGAAAATGTGGGTTTGGAAGAAAAAACACACGCAAAAAATGTTCTTTCGAGAAAGCTGACAGATCAAGGAAATCCTACAAAGATTTTGTAACAATAAAGCTCATCTCCTGGAACACTCTGTCTCTTACATATATAGTTCAAGTGTAATAGACAAAAATTATTTTTTCTAGGTTTAAGTTTATGAGAATGGACCCTCTTCTTATTCTGTGTGCTTTATAATCTTTCCTGGGGATAATTAGAGTCTGGCTTTTAGAGACGACGCTCTGTTCTCTTTAGCTTACAACACAGCATTTTTCATACCACATTCCCACATCTCTCCACCTTGCTGTGTTCTGGTTAGTTCCATCCATGGAGGTCCCTTATTTTCAACCAAACATTGGTTCAGGAATTTCTTTATGTAGATGAGTGTTCATACTGACTCCCATCCTTTGATACCTGAGAAGGAGAATTGAAACATTTTGCTTTTGTTTTGTTTTCTTTTGTATTTATATGATGTCAAGTAAAAAATCTGTACTTAGTAAGAAGAGACTTCATTCAACAGGATTATTGCGAAGGAAGGGAAATGGGCTGTTGCCACAGGGATTACTTTTGACCACAAGATCTGCCAAGTTTCTCAAGGCTGAAGCAATAAGGAATTTCCTTTCACAGAAAGGATTGAAGATGGTAGAAAGAACCTGGTGTGGGGACGTGGGATGAAGGGGAGTGACTTGACTGGAGAGTAGATCAGAGAATACTGTACCCTGGTGCTAGCCTGTTTTCAGGAGGGGACTGTTGAGGCTGGGCTGTGTGCTAGCTCAGGCTGAGGGTGGCCCAAAGTTAAGGGGCCTGGGCAAAGGAGAGAAGCTTAACGGAAGCTTGGTCATTAAGTTTAGAACACAATGATCTCCCTTGGGGACTTCAACTCTCTCCTGTTAGTCACTGCTTTCAGAAATGACACTTTACCTGGCTGTAAAAAATGCCATATGTTCATCATTATTGAAAGTATGGAGAATGTGTAAACATTTTTTTAAGTCACTCAACATTCTGCGAACTGGAAGGTAACCATAGCTAATGTTTAGCAGTATTTCCTTCTAGAACTAAAAATGTAGAAATCTGTGTGTGTGCCTTTTTCCACTGTACTTTCTCTACTGGTTGTCAGTGGCTATGGGAAGTTATATTTGTTGTTGCTGCTGTTACTATTGTATGCATGATTTCTAGAGTCCCCTGTCAATGCCCCCCAGCCAAAGACCTCCAGAAATATGCCTGTAGCTAAACAGATTCAACAATCACTAGTTGAAGTGAGAGAAAACCCGCAAGGCGACCCCTGGGTGTCTCAGCAAGCGGGTGTTATAAAGGATGTCTTGGATTGGGCCTCTTGTGAGGTGATTTGGGGGATGGCTCAAGGAAGCAGGTTTTGCTCTAGACTATATGCCATCAGGAAAGGTAGTTCTGTGATCCAGTACGTGACTCCTTCCTTTCTAGAGAGTGATAGGAATGGAATGAGGTAAAGAAGCAGAGAGTCATGGCTCTCAGCCCAGACAGAGGCTGTCAGGTCATTTTTGTGTTTTAGACCATCTTCATGCTTCTGGTTGGATTCACACATTATGATGGAGAGATACAAGATTTTGTCTTTTTTTTTAAAGATTTTATTTATTTATTTATTTATGATAGACACAGAGAGAGAGAGGCAGAGGGAGAAGCAGACTCCCTGAGGAGCAAGGAACCTAATGCAGGACTTGATCCCAGGACCCCAGGATCATGACCTGAGCCAAAGGGAGACCATTAGTAGCTTAGCCACCCAGGCACCAATGGGTTTTGTCCTGATCCATCAGGGTACCAGAATATTGTCTGATGTCAGTGTTCCCTGCTCACATGTTTTTGTTCAACAGGAGAATATCACAGCCTGGCTGTGATGTGAGTCCTCAGCTGCCAGGGCTTTGGTTACCTTTCTTACACTTTACTGGTGTATTATTCAGAATTCTCCAGAGACACAGAACTAATAGGATACATAAAGAATATAGAAGAGATTTATTATAGGACTTGGCTCATGCAGCTACAGAGGCCACAAAGGCCCCGATCTACTGTCTATAAGCTAGAAAACCAGGTACTCTGATGTCCAAGAACAGGAGAGGATGGATGTCCCAGTTCAAGAACAGAGGAAGAATTTGCCCTTTCTTCTTTTTTGTTGCATTTGGGCCCATCCACATTGATGAAGGTGGTCTCTTAGTCTACCGAACTTAAAACTAATCTCTTCTGGAGGCAGCTGGGTGGCTCATTCCGTTAAAGGTCTGACTTGATTTTGGCTCAGGTTGTGATCGTAGGGTCCTGCAGTCAGGCTCCATGCACAGCTTCAGAATCTCTCTCCCTCTGCCCCTCCCCTCGATCCCCTCCTTCCACAAAAAAAAAAGAAAGAAAGAAAAAGAAAGAAAGAAAAGAAAAGAAAAGAAAAGAAAAGAAAAGAAAAGAAAAGAAAAGAAAAGAAAACAACTAATCTCTTCCAGAAATACCCACACAGTCACACCCAAAAATCTTGTTTTACCAGCTATCACAAGGCATCCCTTAGCTGGGTTAAGTTGACAAAATTAACCATCACACTGAACTCTCTTATTAGTTTGTAATTGATTATCTTGGACTTTTCTAGGTAAACATTCACACTGTCCTTAAAAATTATGATAAAATCCTCTTCCTTATTTATACTTCTTAATCTTACTCTTTTATTATATATTGAAATTTTCTAGAGCAATATTGCATTATAATGATAACAAGTTTGGTCTTATCTTGTTCTTCAAGTTAATTGAAATGTCTGGATTATTTTATCTTTAAATATGAGTTGGGCTGTTTGCATGAGGCTTGGGATGATGTTAATATCTAAGAAGGTTATTCTTTAGCATAGTGAATAAACTTCCATCTTGTCTCAAATTATTCAGGACTGACTTTAATTTGACCAAACACTTGTTTGGCATCTATGAAGACACCTATGTTTTTCTCCGGTGATGTGTTAAATTATATTAATGGATTTTCTATTATTAAAATATACTTGCACTTCCAGAATGCCAACACTGGATTAGTTCTGAATGAGTGTCTAGATTAGAAGTACCAGAGGTTTATTCAGAATGCTTGCATCTATTCATATACAAGATTGGTTTCTAACTTTTATGATGTCATCTTGGCTGTGTTTTGACATCAAAGTTATTATAGTTTCACATGATAAATTGGGAGACTTATAGCATTTTTACATGCCTGGAAACAAGTTATACCAGATAAAAATTATCTACTCCTTTAGAGAAATACTGGACCATAAAACTTTTTGTAATGGTATAAATGTTCTATATCAATGTTGTCCAATATGGCAATCACTAGCCACAAATGGCTGTTGAGCACTTGAAAAGCGGCTAGTGCCACTAAGAAGCTGAGTTTTAAATTTTATTTAGTTTTAATTCACTTAAATGTAAATGGCTACACATGAGTTGTCACTTCTCATATTGGACAACAGAACTTTAGAGTTTGAACAAAAATAGCCTATGAAACCATATGTTTTTTTTTTCTTTCTTTCTTCCTTGCTTTCTTTTTTTTTTTTTTTTTTTCTTCCTTGCTTTCTTTCTTTCTTTGTTTCTTTCAGTAGAGGGGAGCAAAGGGAAAGGGAGAGAGAATGTTAGGCAGGCTCCACACTGCTGCAATGCCTGATGCAGGGCTCCATCTCACAACACCAAGATCAGGACCTGAGCCTAAATCAAGAATCAGAAGCCTAATTCACTGAGCGACTCAGGCACCTCAATCTTTCTTAATGTATTACTCTGGAAGCTGTTTCCATTTGTCCCATGGTTATAATCCTGACTTTTCTATTCTGTAAAACAGTTCTGGCAATGATAATTTTCAATTGTTTTAGAAAAGTTCCCATCTGAAATGTCAAACTCATCACTTAAGAGTTGAATATCATTTTCCTTACAGTGGTTTTAATCTCATCTGTATCTTCTGTAATACATCCATTCTTGTTATTGTTATATATTTGCATTTTCTCAATTAAACTTGTCAGAGTTTTCCTCTCTCGTGGGATCTCAAACTCAGATGCCTGAGTATTAGCCAAATAAGTGCCCTTTCTCCTACTGGTGGCTAATTCCTCCCCTGTCCCTTGCAACTCAACCCACCCCCCTTCTCAGGAATCTCATGCTATCACACATCCTCTTCTCCATCCCTAACCTTTCTTCTTTTCTATTGAATTCTTCCGCTAATATTTAAACATGTTCTAATCTCTTGGGTTTTCTCTCATTCCAGCTATCACTTGATCTTGCTTCCATCAACCACTTAGTGGCTGTATTAGTTACCTATTGCCCCATAACAAATTACCCTCAAATTCAGCAGCTTACAACAACAATTTATTATCTCTCCAGGAATCTAGAAAGAGCTTAGTTGGATGGGTCTGGTTTAGAGTTTCTCATGAGAATACAGTCCAGATGTTGGCTGGGGCTGTTGTCACTGAAGGTTTGCTGGGGAAGAACAATCCTCACATGGCCATTGGTATAAGGGCCTCAGTTTCTCCCCTCATGGGCCTCTGCATAGGGTTGGTTATGACATGGCAGCTTGACTACTCCAGAGAGAGTGACCTGAGAGAGAGAAAGAACATCCTAGACAGAGTTATAGCATCTTTATAAACTAACCTCAGAAGTGACAATCACTTCTACCATATTCCATTGGACACACAGATCCACCCCTGATACAACGTGAATACCAGCAGGCAGGGATCTTTAGGTGATAGATGATATTCAATCATCTGATATTCAAATTCAAAATGATATTCAATCTTGGAGGGTGGACCCATTTTTTTCTAATTACTCTCTCTTGATGCTAGGTTTTTTTTCACCCAGATCAAGAAAGCTTTCTTCTATTTTGTGTTCTGATATCTCATTATTGCATCCAACCTTCTTCATGATCACCAAGCATCTGATTCGGGACTTCTTTCCTCCCTCCTCGGTATCCATTACTTTCTTTTTTTTGTCATCCTTTTTATCCTACACCTTTTCCTCTACATTCTGGGAAACTTTCTCAAGTTTTCTCCCCACATCACTGACTTGATTTTATGCAGGTTAGATTCTGTTTTACTGATTTTTTGAAGATTTAAATTCTGTAACTAAACTCTTCCTTATTTTTAAATCTCTATTTATGACTGCTCATCACCCACTATCTTACTGTCTTGGCTACATTAACTCCCACAATTCATCTTTTACTTAAAGTCCATATATTAATTATATTGAAAACACACTGCAGGTGCTCTCTAGAACTTGCTCCTCCTCTCTAGAACTCTCTCCTCTGAATCTTGACTTTCCATCTCCTAGCTATAAAATATTCTTAGCTGCCATATGATTTTTTTGGAGTTTGTTTTATTTTGCTTTACTAATGTTTGAATGAATAAAAGGTAGTCTAATTCTGGTGTTTGGACTCTAGATAAGGAAAATATTTTTCCTCCTATGAGCTCTTAGTATCTTTCTCTCAGTTCTTAAGGTAGAGAGCCAGTTGATATAAACTTGCATTTCCATTTTTACAATCCAGCCACCTGGCAAGAGAGAGAAGGAAAGCAGACCCATGTTCTCCAACCGAGGGAATTTAATCTGTGCCCTTCTCAGTGGGGGCAAAACTACTATCCCATAAGCCAACTCTTTGTTTCTATTTTGCATTATATGTGACTGTACAGTAAAGAATTTGATCTTGCATGAAATGAGGTCTGGCCTTTGCCTCAGCTTCTTCAAATCTGTGCCATATTTAATAGAAGTATCTTTGTTTAAGGCAGGGACTGGTTGCACTGTATCTTAAAATGGGCCTTGGTACATTCAACAGTCTTAAGGTAGGGGCTGGCCATGACAGAAAAACCAACCACATAATTTAGGGTGAGTGCTTTAGGGCATGTGATATCAGTTCACCTGGAGACTGAATTCAACCACATTGGCAATCAATCCATTAATCTTGCCTGTGTGATGAAGTCCAGCAAAAACTGGACACTGATGCTCTGGTATGCTTCCCTGAGTAACAATGCTTTGTAAGCATGGTCACACATCAACACTGGGTAGGTAACTTGACTTCATGGGAAGAGGACAACAGAAGCTTCCCATTTGGAACCCTCTCAGGTCTGCACTGTCTGCTTCCTCTCTTCACTGATTTTAATCTGTGTCCTTTCCCTATAATAAGCCATAACCATGAGTATAATAGCTTTCAGTGAGTTCCAAAAGTCTTTCTAATTAGTTACCAAGACTGAGGGTGGTCTGGAGGAACCCTCAAACTTACAGTTGGTGTCAGAAACCATAGTGGTCTTGTGGAGAGACTGTCTTCAAACTTTGTAGTTTGGCTAATTCCAGGTAGTGGACTATGCCAAGTTCCAGCTAGGGCTGTACCCTACTCTTTCCTGAGGCCCCTGCTTTATATTGGCTGAAGTCAACTCTATAAGTGCTGAGCAAAAGTCAGCTCAGGTGTTGAAAGCGTCTCATTTGTCCCTGACATCCTTGCTTATAAGCTTTATCATTTGAGTTAGAGGGTTCCATCTGGGTCTCATCCACGTACCAGAAATGAGATAGTCTACTCTTGGTCTCTTCAATGTTGCCCTATATGTACTACATGTAGCACATATTCCTTGAATTCTCTGGCATGGGATTCTCTCCTCTTATTGCTGAGATTATCTATCCCCACTGCCAACTTTTCATATTCAATTGGTCATTTTAGACACACAATGGATTGTTGGGTGGTAAGAAAGGAGTCATATGGTGAAAGGAATTATACTGCAGTCTCAAGAGGAACCAATTGAATAGATATAAAAAAAAAAACTTAACCTAACTTAAAATGTAATTTTTGTTGGAGATGGAGGCCATTGGAAAGCCATACATTTATTTTTAGTCTTATTTAGTCTTATTTTAGACTGAATTTCCCCATCTATCTATCCTCCCCATTCCTGCCCTCCTCCTTCACTGAAAAATGAAGTGGGCCACATCCAATCCCCTTTCTTGCCTTTGTAAGGTTCTAGCTCTAAGTGTGAGCTCACCATAGAGACCAGAGTTACCAACAATAGAAAATACTGTGTCCATGACAACCAGAAAATCCAGAGCAGTGGCTGATTTTAACCATCTGGTTCTATCCTTATTCTTTAAATTCCTCTTTTCCTCAAGGGTTCTACTAACTGCTTTATGATAAAGGACAGACACACTACTACACAGACAGGCTGATAGGAAAGTATCCACGCTGTCTGCTGGAAGAGGTGAGACAAGTGTCGGTGTATGATAGATCCCATGTGAACAGTTGAGAGGAAAGGGGATGACTTCCTATTAAAGAAATCAGGAAGACTTTGAACCTTCCTTCTATCTTCAGGATAAAGAGGGAGTTTTGTTGGAGGAGGTCACATGGGTAGGCATTACAAGGAGATTATCACCAGAAAGCAAAGGTGCAGAGGGGAGAGAAAGGGAAAGCACAGTCATAGAATAACAATGGGTTCACACTGGATTTGTTTAGGGAAATGGGGGAGATAAGACCAAAAAGTGGCTTAGCAACTTATTAGGGAGGCTTTTGGACACTCAACTGAAGAGTCTAGACTAATTTCAAAATCAATTGAGATACTTTATCTCTTTGAGCTACATGCCTGCTTCCCCTGGATAGCACAAATGGTCTTTTTTGTGCCACATCATCTAACACAGTGCCTTGCCTAGTAATGGTCCTCAAATAGTTGTTGATTCCTATTGAAAGCATTAAATAAATAATGAGAAGGCATTAATGGATTCTGAGCAGAATAACTGCATAAGGGAAACCAGAACCTACAACAGATTCTATTGCCTTTCACCATTCTTCACTCCTCTACTTACCAAGCTTGGATTTTTATGATTCACCATTATAATCACTCTCTTGCATATCCCGTCACCCCTCTGCTGCTCTCTCACTTGGCGAAACCCCAGCCAAGGTTTAATCCAACTCTCACCTGCTGATTAACATTTCAATACTTACATGAGAGAAGGAAGAAGAGTTAGTGGCTGAACATACTGGAGTTGGGGCCTGCGTACTAACTCACCCTGCACTAGGGTTTAGCCTGAGGAGCATATCCACGAAGTTTTGCAGTCTTATAATGAACAATTAATCATCTATTCAAGCAACTTTGAGAGAAAACAAACACCACGCTCCATCATGTAAAGAGCTCAGAAGTCATCATATCCATCTACACAAGGGAAAGCTAGACAAATAGAACATAATTGACTCTTCTTGGGACCATCCGGAAACTGAGGTCACAAGGCAAACCACTATGCTGAACTTTAGAGGGACAGATGCATCCAGAACTATAGCTCCTGAGATTCATTTACCTAAAATAGAAGTCATTTGAATCAATGAGCTGGAAGGAGCACTTAAATCATTATTTTGATAAGTGCAGGAATCTGAGTGCAGACTTGTATGAGAGTGAGACATTGGTGGATACCAGCAGTCATGGGGAAGGGGAAGAAACACTCTGCCTACATGGGCTCTTATTCCAGGAACCCCATCAGGTTCCCACTGGAATAATTGGAGAAACACCTCCTCCTAGTCTGGATGGGAGAAGGGAAGAGTAAACATCTTCAATCCCCACACCCCCAACAACACTTATCTCAAAGAAGGTCCCAGTCCTGGGGGAAAGAATACTTTGCCAATAAAAAAACAAAGATGACAGCGGATTTCTCATCAGAAACCATATGAGCAAAAAGAATGTAGAGTGAAACCTTTAAGGTGTTGAAAGAAATTGCCAATCTAGAATTTTATATCCAGAGAAATTACAAAGGTGAAGGAGAAGTAAGTTTCCTCAGACAAACAAAAACTGGGCAATTCATTGCAACAAGAAATATTTTTTTTTTTTTTGCAACAAGAAATATTTTTTTTTTTTTTTGCAACAAGAAATATTAAGGAAGTTCTTGAGGCAGAAAATAATTTAGGTCAGAAACTTGAGTCTACATTAAAAAATTGAAAACAAAAAAGAGCATCAGAGAAAGAATAAAAATAAGATAAAATATTTTGTTTTCATTCTTAATTGCCCTAAAAGACAACTGTTTAAAACAATAACAGTAACAATGTATTCTGTGCTTATAAAGAAGTGAAATGGATGATATTAGTATCATAGGAATGGGAGAATGTTATGAGATGCCTGAACTATAGGGAGCCCTGGAAGGAGAAGCAGAGGTGGTTGTATTCTAGGGAAACAGCCCTTTCAGTTTTATTAGCATTTCTGTAACATGGCTGATCCCAGCAGATGTGTCCTCTGAATCACTTTTCCAGATGGCCCCTGACCCAGGAGGCAGATGGGCCCCTCAGAAAGCTCCTGGGTCCTTGCAAAAGAACATTAGTGTTGGTCTGTCCCTCCATGCTACACTGATAGGTCAGACTCATTATTTGAGCTCACACAGCAGACCCCTAAACATAACACACTACCAGAATTCTGGAGTATCTTTGAAACCCCTCACATATGTTACATCTTGCAGTTGGGCTGTGTTCCAAGTCTGTTTCTCATTTCCCTTCTAATCAGGTGTGATGTTTTCATCATCTCATTTTCCAGATGGCAGTTGCTCTCCTTTGGGTACTGGCACAGAGGATAAATTTGCAAAGCTCTCCCAGAATAAAGAGAAAAACAACAGAGATGAGGGGCACCCGAGTGGCTCAGCCGGTTAAGCATCTGCCTTCTGCTCAGGTCATGATCCCAGGGTCCTGGGATCGAGCCCCACATCAGGCTCTCTGCCCCTCCCCCTACTCGTGCTCTCTCTCTCTCTGAAATAAATAAATAAAATCTTTAAAAAATAACAACAAAGAGATTTAAAAGGGAGAAAAGATGACATATAAAAATACAGTGACCTGAGATCAAAACCTGAGACTGGAAAATATTCCACAGTGAGAAGTGAGAACAATTAGACTGGGACTAGTGATCAGAGGCATAGTTGAGGGAAACTGTCCTGAGATGGAATGAAATAAATCTGAATATTCTGATTAAAAGAACTAGTCTATTATTGCAGGAACCATCAGTGAGCTCCATACCTAGGACACCCTGGCAGAATTATATTTACCTTATTAAAAAAACACTAACTTTTCATTATGGAAAGTATAAAGAATATGCAAATATATCCTTGGAAAATGCAGATTAGCAAAGGGAAGAGAGTAAAAATCATCTATTGTACCACTACCCAGAGAAAAACTTTCTGGTACATTTCTTCACAGTTCTAATTAATGTGCATATCATTTTTCACTTAGTTGTGATTTATATGTTATACACAGATTTATATTTTCTATTCTTTTAAGACACTTTTTTAAATTAACAAATTGATACATATTAATAACAAAGATTGAAAACTGGGGTGGGGGGAAATATGTAGAAGGAAAAAGTAACCCAGACTCTACCCAGATTTAACCACAATTAATGTTGGGATGCCTGTCCTTGCAGCCTTGCAGCCTTTTTATCTATACCTTCTTACATAGTTATATTTACACTGTGAGTTGGAAGTGTAATCTAATTCTTAAACACAGTTAACATAAAGCATTTCAGAGATTCCAGATGGTAAATGAGACGAAGGCTTACTGATGGGATAAAAGATTTGCCACAAGATGATTTAGTCATCTTTCCTAATCAAAAAACCCCCAAATACTCAGATCATTCAGGGTGAGTTTGAAAAAGGCAAAAGCCCTTTGGGAAAAATGTAGTGACTCATATTCATCTGTGAGGCTTAAATAGTTTTGCCACTACAAGCAACTCTGGATTATAAAAGCACACTATTGTTTTGAGTTCCATAGAATAGCAGAGCTTGGGTGACATTTTCTGGTTCTGGGAAGCCACAGAAGAAGAAGAAGAAGAAGAAGAAGAAGAAGAAGAAGAAGAAGAAGAAGAAGGAGGAGGAGGAGGAGGAGGAGGAGGAGGAGGAGGAGGAGGAGGAGGAGGAGGAGGAGAAGATTTAGAAGAAGAAGAATCAGGAAGGACTAGGCTTTATGACTAAAACAGACCCCACATCATCCAACAAGAATTCAGACTGGAGTCCAGGCTGAAGAAGTTCTTGTGTCCTGCAACATCCTTGGCAGGGGGTGAGGTACAGAATGGAGAAGTGCTCCAGGGCAAAGTCTTCAACACTCCCACTGTGAAAATGAGAGCAATGGAGAGATTACCTATGCACTCAGCTCAACAACATCATAAAGTGAATTGAAATGACAGGTGACTAAATATTTAAAAAGTAACTCATTGATACAATGAAAAATCTGTGAACTGATAGATCCACCCAAGAAATGGTTTCCCAACTCTGAATCATCTTTATTTCCATCAGTGAACAAACATGCTGATGAAGAAATCTTCCCTAGACCCCACATCTATCCCCTTCCCCAGCTACTGCCCCCTCCTCTGCTCTCCTCTACAAGGAAACACCTCAGAAGACATTCACCCTGCGTCTCTAGCTCATCGCCTCCTCTCTAATGAGCCTGCTCCCATAGTTTGGTCCTTACCTGTCTTCCCAACAGCTGTTATCAGGGCTTATCCAGGTATCCTCGGTCAAGGCCATGTTGTCAAAGCAAACAGCCATTTCTCAGATCTCATTCACTCTACTTCTCAGTGGCATTTGGCACAGCTGACCCCTTCCTGTTTCCTGAAACACTATTTTCCCTTGGCTTTGGGAGATCTCCCTTTGGTTCTTCCTTCTCCTCATCTCCTTGAACCCAATCTTCTCCAAGACTCAATTCCCAGACACTCACTCCTTTGGTGGCCTCATCCAGTCTTATATCTATAAATATCATCTATCTACATGCTGACAACTTCTGCATTTACATGCCCAGACTGGATCTCTCTTCTGAACTCCAGATGTGGACCTCCACCTGCCCACTGGACATCTCTGTCTGGTTGTCTAATGAGCATTTTTTTTAAGATTATTTATTTTAGAGAGAGAGGGAGAAAGCATGAGTGTGAGGGGAGTAGCAGAGGGAGAGAGAGAGAGACTCACAAGCAGACTCCGCTCTGGGTACAGAGCCCAACTTGGGGCTTGATCTCAAAACCCTGAGATCATGACGAGTCAAAATCACAAGTCAGATGTTTAACCAACTGAACCACTCAAGTGCCTCTCCAATGGGCATTTCAAGTGTAACACGACCAAACCTGAACTCCCAAATCATCACCCTGATGGCCCCCCAAGCCTGCTTCTCCCTCAGTGTATCCATATTAGAAAATGGCAGCAATGTTCTTCCCCAAGTGTCAGGACAAAACTCCTGCGGTCATCCTTGACTCACTTTTTTCTTTAACACTAAATCTACTGCCTCTGTGATTCCTATTGGTTCTACTTTAAAGTTATACCCACGATTCTACAACTTTTGTCTTCCTCTACCACCTTCACCCCAGTTTTGGTTGCCATCTTTTCTCACCTTACCCCTCCAGCCTGTTCACCACACAGCAGTCATAAAACACAAGTCATATCATGTGGCTCCTCTGCTCAAAATCCTCTAATAGTTTCCTGTCTCCTTCAGAGTGAAAGCCAAAATCCTTATAGTAGTTCTGCATGCTCTGGTTCCTGTAACCCTTCCCAACCCTCTCCCTTACCCTTTATCTTTGACCTCATCTTTGACTCCACCTTGACTCAGCGGTATCTATGTTATTCTTCAAACATATAAGGCAGGCTGCTACCTCAGGGTCTTTGTACTTGCTGTTCTCTCTGCTGGAATACTCTTCTTTCATGTCCTTCAAATTAATTTCTCCCATGAATCCCTCCCAATCAACACCTATAAAGTAGTACCCCTAGATGGTTCCTTTCCCCCTCTTTCCCCATCTCCTAACACTCCCTGTGGCTCCTGCACTTCAGCCATATAGACATCTTGCTTCTCCTCCAGCCTAGAACCTTCCTGTTCAGGGTTCTTGCTCTTTCCTAGGCCCTGTGCAATCTTCCCCTAGATTACCACATGGCCCATCTCTCTCACATTTTTCAGGTCACCACTCAAATGTCATCCTAGAGAGAAGAATTTCCCCACCGTTTTAATTCTAGACTGCAATCCCCAAAGGATAGGAACTTTATCTGTTTTGTTCACTATTGTATCCTTAGAATTAAGAATAGTGATCAATAAATATTGTTGAATTCGTATGATCTAATGAATACAGAAAAAATAGAATATATTTCTACTCATCAGATATACTTTAAAAACATATGTCTCTTAGAAAAAGATTTTAGTAAATAGATATTTAGTCAGCTTAGGCCGCTGTAACAAAATACTTTAAACTGAGTGGCTTAACAGAAATTCATTTTTTCACAGTTCTGGAAGCTGGAAGTCAGGGATCAGGGTGCCATTATGGCCTGGGTTCTAGTGAGAGCTCTCTTTGTGGGTTGCAGATGGCTGCTTTCTTGCTGCATGGTCACATGGCCTTTTCTTGGTGGCTGCTCTTGAAGAGAGAGATCTTCTCTTCTCTTCTCTTCTCTTCTCTTCTCTTCTCTTCTCTTCTCTTCTCTTCTCTTCTTCTCATCTCTTCTTAAAGGGCTGAGCCTACCATGAGGTCCCACTCTCAAGTCTTACAGCATCTAAACTATCTCCCGAAGGCCCTGCCTCTACCATCAAATTGGAGGTTAAGGCTTCAACATAAATGAATTTGGCAGACATCAACATTCCATCCATAGCAGAAATGTTTTTAAAAGACTGAATTTATCATTTGATGAAATGATCCTTCAGTAAATGAACTGGCTTTCAGTAAATTCGCTGCTCCCTGTTCTTGGGGGTGGGAAACACAAAGGCAAATCCTAGGCTCTCCCACTCAAGTAAAATCATGAAAAGAAATAAATATATGAAATCAGAATTTTTTAAAAGGGATATAATGATGGCAATTGAAAAAATAGAAAAAAAAAACCTTCCAGAAAGATGGCTGTCAGAATGTACACCTACATCCTCTCTGAAATTCAAGAAAATTCACAAAGAGAATAAAAAATGGAGAAGAAAACTCCATCTAAGGAGAAACCAAGGCATAGTCATAACCCCACCCCAAAGGTCTCTCCAATGTATGCAGAGTGTTTTGCAGAGTGTGTTTGCAGAGTGAAGACCTGTAGGCCCCTCTCTCCAGTCTGCCCAATGCGTGAGCACATTCCAGAGGGGGAGAAAAGGCAGACAGTATATTCATCTGAGAGATGACCACTACATGTTCCTATAAGGCTTTTCATGGGAGAGAAGGTCACTGACATGGGGGCTCATTTAGAGAGTAGCTAGTGGACAGGTGGCTTTCCTGCTTGCTTCTTTTTTTCTAACATGTTATTGTATACACCATTGATAAGGAACCAGTGGGAATTGTGCTAGCCCCAGTGGCCAACTTTCTCCCTCTCCTTATCAGTGTTACTTTTGGTGCAACCTTCTGGGGGCTCTGGCCCCAAAATGATTAAGGTCCTATTTTCAGAGATTTGAAGGGAGTAAGATATGACCAAGAATACCACACCCAGCTACAGATTCTGTTTGCAAGTAAAAGCAGCAGAATGGCATCCTTAATTACAGAAGAATTAAAGGTGCTATCACCCCAAAAACTTCCCAGAAAACTTAAAGATATAATAATGATGAACCAAATAACTCACCAAAGGAAAAAGTCTGGAGTTAAACATAAAAGTCTCTTAAAATCTCTTCTGTGGGACACCTGGGTGTCTCAGTGGTTGAGCATCTGCCTTTGGCTCAGGTCGTGATCCCAGGGACCTGGGATCAAGACCCTCATCGGACTCCCCGTGGGAATCTGCTTCTCCCTCTGCCTACGTCTCTGCCTCTGTGTGTGTGTGTGTGTGTGTGTCTGTCTGTCTCACGAATAAATGAAATCTTTAAAAAATATCTCTTCTGTGTTTCTCCTCTGGAAACAATTTAACTGCTACAATTCCCCAAAATGTCAAAATAAGTAATCAATAATAATAGTTCAGTGCCAAAGTTCAATAATATGGCAGCAAGAAAAGTCATATTGGGGTGCCTAGGTGGTTCAGTCGGCTGAGTGTCCAACTCTTGATTTAGGCTCAGGTCATGATCTCAGCATCCTGGGAATCGAGCCCTTCGAGCCTTTGTCATCTCTGCACTCAACAAGGAGTCTCCTAAATAATAATAATAAAAATAAAATAAAATAAAAAATAAAAAAACAAGGAGTCTCCTTAAGGATTATCTCTCCTCCTCTCCTTCTGCCCCTACCCCCCACTTGCGTGTTCTCTCAATAAATAAATAAATAAATAAATAAATCTCAAAAAAAAAAAAGTAAAATTGAGGGGTCAAGGGGAATGTGGATGATAAGATTGCTCATGTCATTATTTGTCACAGAGGGCAACAACACATTCTTCTGTTGTTGTTTTTTTTAAGATTTTATTTATTTATTCATGAGAGACACAGAGAGGCAGAGACACAGGCAGAGGGAGAATCAAGCTCCATGCAGGGAGCCCGACGTCGGACTCCATCCCGGGTCTCCAGGATCACGCCTCGGGGCTGAAGGTGGCGCAAACCACTGGGCCACCCAGGCTGCCCCTGTTTTAAAATATCTTAAATCTCTCTCTTTCTGTGTGTGTCTCTCAGAGTAAATGAATAAAATCTTTAAAAAAAAAAGATTTTAAAACAAAGATATTTAAAAGTATATAAAGAACCACCAGTGGAAGTAAAATCAGACTTTCGTTTTTCAAAATAATGAAGAGGGAGAGGACAAAAAATAAAACAAAGAAAGTACAACCACAGAGCAAAGTGTAGGGAAAAAAAAAAAACTAGTGTGCTGTTGTCTAGGAACTACCTGTCTTCCCCCCAATACCCATTTCAAAGCTAGACTCAGTACTTTGTTGATTCACCAAGAACCAAATGCTCTCTGCAGAGCTTTGGCAAGTAATAGATCATAGTGAAGACTTTGGGGGAAGACGGAAGGGAGCTTGCACCACACCCTACACAGCAAAGAACCTAATGCAATTTTTGTTAAGTAAGACACTTCTTTTCACAGCCAACATCCCTCGTGGGAGAGATGCCTGGGTGGCTCAGTGGTTGAGCATCTGCCTTCAGCTCACGTGTGTGGCTCAGGGCATGATCCCAGGGTCCTGGGACTGACTGAGTCCTGCCCCGGGGTCCCCTGTAGGGAGCCTGCTTCTCCCTCTGCCTATGTCTCTGCCTCTCTGTGTATCTCTCATGAATAAATAAATAAAATCTTTTAAAAAACAAAACCAGAAACCCCTTGGGCTCCCAACTCCCAGATTTTATGCATTCTCAGCACTGTGTAGCATAAAGGAATGAAATATCAACATAGCTACATGGATAAATCTCAAAAACAGTATGGTAAGTGAAAGAAGTAAAAAAAAAAAAAAAAAGTAGCTGCTACATGATTCCAACCATGTAGGAAAATCAAAACTGTAGTGATATATCAGTGGTCACCTGGGGTTCAGAAAAGGAAGAGAATCCAGTGCAAAGTGCCCAGGAAAACTTCTTAGAGTTATGATCTCCTCTAGATCTTGGTGGTGGCATTTACAGGATCACATACAAAGTTCACTGAAACTGGGATCCCTGGGTGGCGCAGCGGTTTGGCGCCTGCCTTTGGCCCAGGGCGCGATCCTGGAGACCCGGGATCGAATCCCACATCGGCTCCCGGTGCATGGGGCCTGCTTCTTCCTCCGCCTGTGTCTCTGCCTCTCTCTCTCTCTCTCTCTGTGACTATCATAAATAAATAAAAAAATTAAAAAAAAAAAAAAAAACAAAGTTCACTGAAACTACACAAAATCAGTGAATTGTAAAGTATGTGAGTAATACCTCAGGAAAGAAAAGAACTTTTCTTTCTCAGATTACCTAGAAAATAAAACTGTTACATACAAAAATTTGCAGACTATACATAATGCTTTCATTTCTAACAGAAAGCATAAAAATAAGTTAGGCATCAATGTAAGAGTCTGACAAAAAAAAAATCAAGAGAAAGTAATTAAAATGGTAAAAGCTTGAAATTCATTTGGAAAAAGAACCAAAAGTAAATCCAGTTAGTTACCACACACACACACACACACACACACACACACACACACAAATCTCCTAGTTAACAGAATCATCCAAAACGAGAGAGAGGAAGCACAAAAATACAAAATAAGAATTAAGATTGAAGAAGAACCAATGATTGAAAGCAGACCAAGAACCAAGAAAGTGTGGAAAGTTGTCCAAGATTTACCAACAAAGAAATGCCAACCCTGTCACCTCCAAGAGTGAATTCATTCCTTTCTCTTGCTAATTAGTTTCTTGCAGCAAAATCCCTACTTTGAAACTTGCCAAGACCAGAACAAAAAAAGAAATCTGCACCCCAGGCACTCATAGGAATATTGAAACACACTTCCAACAGTTAAATACTAGCAAATGAAATCCAGCAGTCATTCAAACAATAGCATGTTATTTGTTCAATGGTTTTGTGTTTGGAAATTTATTTTAAGTCATATGTTGATAAATAAAACAACAAAATAGTATTTGATGAAATCCAATATTCATTCATGTTTTTTTAATCTTTAGTAAAATGGTAGAAGATGGGTATGTATTTTCCACCAAATGACCCATAGCACCAAGCTTAATGATACCACCCTGGAAGCTGCCCCAGTTAGATGTGGGAAAAAGCAAGGATAGCTATTGTTCTTTATTCACCATGGTTCTAAAAGCCTGACTCAATCCAATTAAAGAAGAGAATGAAAAGCACAGTCCACAGAGAAGGAGCCCCTACTGTCATAATTTGTGGATGCTAAGATTGTATTCTTGAAATTTGAAAGCATCAACTGAAACATTTTTTAGAAACAATCGGAAAACTTAGTAAAGTGACAGTTTATGAAATTAACATACAAAAACCAAAGGCTTAGTGCACCTGGGTGGCTCAGTCAGTTAAGCTTCTGCCTTAGGCTGAGGTCATGACCTCAGGGTTCTGGGATGGAGCTCCACATCGGGCTCCCTGCTCAGTGAGGAGTCTGCTTCTCTCTCGCCCACTGCCCCTCCTCCCTATCTCCCCATGCCACCTCCCGAATAAATAAATAAAATCTTTAAAAAAAGGCTTTTCTATAATTAAACAGAAACCAGTTAAGAAGAAAATGAAGAAATATTGCAATCATGATAGTTATAAAAACAAGTATAATTTATAAGAACATACTTTTTTTGAAGTATAGTTGACATACAATGTTATATTACTTTTAAATGTACAGCATAGTGACTTGACAATTCTATACATTCATACACAATAACTCCATGATAGGTGTAGATACCATAAGCCTGTGGTTATATAGTCAAACTAAGACAAAGGACACAAGCATATACAATGGGGAAAAGACAGTCTGTTCAATAAGTGGTGTTGGGAAAACTGGACAGCTACATGCAAAAGAATAAAACTGGACCACTTTCTTCTACCATACACAAGAATAGACTCAAAAGGGAGTAAGGACTTAAATATGAGACTTGAAACCATAAAACTCCTAAAAGAAAACCTAGGCACTCATCTCATGGACATGAGCCTTGGCAATATTTTTTGGATTTGTCTCCTGAGGCAAGAGAAACAAAAGCAAAAAGGAACTCTTGGGACTACATCAAACTAAAAAGCTTTTGCACAGTGAAAGAAACCAACAAAACAAAAAAGCAACCTATTGAATGAGAGAAGGTATTTGCAAATGATATATATGGACATATTCTTGATTAGAAATGTACATGATCAGGGAATCTGGATGGCTCAGTTGGTTAAGCAACTGCCTTCCATTTAGGTCATGATCCTAGGGTCCTGGGATCAAGCTCCACAGTGGGGTTCCCTGCTTAGCAGGGAGTCTACTTCTACTTCTCCCTCTGCCCCTCTCCCTTGATCATGCTCTCATTCTCTCAAATAAATAAAAAAAAATATTTATAAAAAAGAAATGTACATGATCCATATAAAAGTAACTATAAAAAAAATCAAAGAAGCATAAATGATTTGAATAAATAATAGCATCAATAATAATAATAACCAACATTTTGTAATTATAGTGCAGGTCCCTATAAGGCTCTATTGGGAGCTGTCGCTGGTAATCTTCCCAGTAACCTGATAAAGCAGGTGTTATAGTTACAAAACTTGGTAACCCCTTAGTGCCCAGGTTCTTGGTCACACCACTTCAAAGAATTAAGAGTTAGATCAGATGAAGAGTGGCAGGCAGCAAAGCAAAGTTTATTGAGCAAGAGTATGAAGTTCCCGGAGAGGGAGGAAGTCCTGAGTGAGTTGCCCCCAGAGTGTCTTAGAGGTTTTTATGAGGTCTTTGCAGAACCTTCTTAAGCAATTGGGGTGTTGAGTCCTGCAATCAGGACTTTAGTCACATATCTGTCTACGTGCTGATGGTCTTTTTTTGCTAACATCTGGGGGCTTATGTCTTAACTGCTTCTTGCCCATGATATTGACAAATGCTTTTGTAGTTAATTTGCCTTATTTTAGGACATTTTGCAGAAGTCACTTCTGCAAAGGCTGCAAAGCAGAATGTCAGTGCAGTCCTTTCTAAACTGAAAAGCAGGATGTCAGTGCTGTTTTTACTTTAGCTGTCCTGACTCCATATTTCCTTGTTGGGGACCCTAGCCCAAACTACCTAACTGTCCAGCTAACTCCTAACATTATTATTATCTCTGCTCATCGTGGGAAAATGTAACATGGTGAAAAAAAAAGTTGATCCTTCCAATACAAACTGTCTAAAATGCAATCCCAATCAAAACAGCAAGATAATGATTCTGAGTTCCACTGTGAAAATGTAGGCAAGTTACTTACTAGCTCTATGCCTGTTTCTTCACGTGCAAAATGGAAAAGTTCTTATAATAAAACATTAAATTAATTAACACATACAAAGTATAACAGCACCTGGCACAGAGTAGGTATGTAACTGTCAGCTCTATTATTATTATTGCCTAGAAGAATATACATGAGAAGAGCCAAGGAAATCCTTGGGGAAGAAATGAGGAGAAGGGCCATATAGGTGGGCCAGCCCTCCTGATATTAAAATATGCTGCAAAGCTACAATATTAATTGTTTAGAAGAAAACAGCATGGAATTGGCAGACTGATGAATACAAAGTACAGAAATAAACTCAAGTGCATATGAGGATTCAGTACATTATTTAAAGGTGGCACTTCAAAGCAATGAGGAAAATCTGTTATATGAGAAAACCTGTAAGGATGATCTGTTAACCATTCGGAGAAAACAGAGTGAATTCTTAACTCTTTTTCTTTTAATCCAAATTTATTTTACATGAAGCAAAGATTTCAATTTTTAAAGTATGGACAAAAGCACTATTTTCATCGGTGTACATTTTCTACAAACAAGGAACAGAGAAAGCTTTCCTAAACACCCACATGAAACCTAGAAGTCACAAAGGACATGATAAATAAGTATGACTACATAACAATTTTACATTTCTAAACACTCTACAGATATGTCTGTATTTCCTTAAATGAAATCATAACAAGATATCTGCAATACAGAAAAGAGGCCAAAAATAACTTGTTAATATACAAAATGTAGGAACAAATCAATTATGAGGAAAATAACTCATTTAAAAATTAGGAAAGTATATGAACAGATTAATTATGGGGGAAAAATACAAATGACCACTAAACATGAAAAGAAGTTCAACCCTCCAAGAATGTAAATTTAAATTACTAATTATACTTTTTGTGTGTTTCCAGATGCCAGAATTTAAGATTGATAAGTAATATTGGCAAGAAGGTAGAAAACCTGTATTCTCCACACCATTAGAAAGAACACAAATGGATAAATGGATGAACTTTTTTGTTGCGAAATTTGACATCTTAAATGTGCCCACTTAGAAGAATTTGTCTAAGAGAAACACTAGCACAAATAGACATGAACAAGGAGGGTTATAGTTAGAAGCATAAGATCAGTTACTATAGTAATTATTTATTATGCTGGAGCAGAAACTGAGGAGTGTCTGGTCCAAACTCTGAGGTCTGTCCCAATACAGGTTGCCAGCACCACATCCTGAACTCTCTGCCCGAGTGTCCCTTAGATCTCCATGGTCAGGTATTGTTTAATGTAGTAACATACAGACTCTTCCAAACTAAGTCCTTCGGGAACTTATGGAGATTGGCCCGGGCTCCCTTCTGAGTACTCCACACTTCATTTGGAACACTTAAGACACTTGAGAAACTTCAATGTGCGGACAAGCCATCTGGGGATCTGGCTAAAATGCACATGTTGATATGGCCTGAATGGGCCTGTGATTCCACATTTCTAACCAGCAACGGGGTGATGCTGATTCTGCTGGTCTACGGTCCACAGTTTGAGTAGCAAGGCCATAAAATACACTCCTTTAGTCCGGTTCTTTGCAGATTGAACCTGGTAGGCATCACTCTCTTGACTCCCATTTCCTCTAGCCTGCCTTTGTCATGCCCATTGCACTGAGTTCATAGATCCTTCCCTGGCACCAGATTTCATTGTTTTCACCATCTGTGCTCCTGTAGCGCGGGCCAGTAGGAGGTGGCTGCTACTGCTGCAGGTTCCCCTCAAACTTCCCAGCCCAAACTCTGGAAACTTGGAGCTTTGGTGGTGGAAAGAGTTTCCGATTCCAATTCAAGTTTGACTAATACGTCATTTTTCATCTAGAGAACTGATTCTCTGACCCTGCCTAATCGTGCTCTGTAAAAAAATCCCAAAGCATTTCCTCTTTCATTTTCTTCTCCCTCCCACTTCTTTTTTTCTTTAAGATTTATTTATTTATTTATTCATGATAGAGAGAGAGACAGACAGACAGAGAGACAGAGAGGAGAGAGAGAGACAGAGAGGCAGAGACACAGGCAGAGGGAGAAGCAGGCTCCATGCCGGGAGCCCGAGGCGGGACTCGATCCCGGGACTCCAGGATGGTGCCCTGGGCCAAAGGCAGGCGCCAAACTGCTGAGCCACCCAGGGATCCCTCTCTCCCACTTCTTGACTTCACTCACCATCACCCCCTGGGCCACTCACAAGAAATCTGTGCCTTAAAGGCTTCTCTGCTGGGTTTGAATTTCAAATATGTAAACCCAAGTTCTTAATGATTTCCTTTCTGGCAGATGGTGTTGCTCCAAGACTACTAAGGGACCAAGCAGAAAAGATGGGAGGGATTGTGTGAGAGAGCTGGGGAGCCCCCATATGAAGAAGCAAATCCCACACCTCCTCGGAATTCACAGGTGGGAGCCAGAATGCAGGGGACCTCCTGGAACTCAGAAGAAGCCAGGGTCCAGAGTTGTTCTTTGGGCAGTTTACCTCAAAACTGGGCATTATTTGATGTGACAGGAAACCAGGACCAGAGATTCTAATAGCACCCCAGCTGGGGCTTCCCCGGCAATGGCAGTCCAAAGATCTTGTCTACAGCTTGCGTTATAAACCACGTGGAAGATGGAGAAAGGAGCCTCAGGCAATGAGGAGCTTCTCAAAGCCTCTCTTCCTGCACAATAATTTTATGAGAACTTACACATCAGAGAGAAAGATGTCACTTTCAGGCCACTTCCTGTGCCCCATCTGTGCCTCCTTGGAAAATGGCCACAGGTGAAGGCTCCCCTCTGCAGCAAGGCTGCAAACAGCTCTGCAGCATCTAGAGAGGAAAAGTATCCCTGTGTAAAGGAGCAGCTCTTTGAAGAAAGGAGAAAGTGCCACAGCTGCTCTTCCCCCTCCACAGAGCCCCTACCCTGCTCATCCCAGCCCCTCATCCCTGCCAGAAGGATCACTTCATTATATCAAAAGACATCTCCCATCACCATAGAAGTGAAACTTCCCAGACACATACTTCAGATCTACACCCAATTTTATGACATAACTTCATCTCTCCAACAGTCTTTTTTTTTTTAAGATTTTATATATTTATTCATTAGAGACACAGAGAGAGGCTGAGACATAGAGGGAGATGCAGGGTCCCCGCATGGGGCTCCATCCCAAGATGGGATCACACCCTGAGCTGAAAGCAGACCCTCAACCACTGAGCTACTCAGGTGCCCCAACTATGGGTTGTATAAATGTCTCTCTTGTCACAAAGGATTTCAAAGAAATTCTGCCTTACAAGCTGTATTGTAGTGTCACTGTGTCAGATATATGGCATATTCTCTGCAGTTGGGAAATTTAGGAGGTTCAAGGCTCATGTAATCCCATAGTTTATGAGATTTTAGTTTATACTTTCTGACTATAAACATCTGGATTTATGTTTGCTTCTTCCTTTTTTTTTAAAGATTTTACTTATTTATACATGAGAGACACACACAGAGAGGGGGGGTGCAGAAACACAGACAGAGGGAGAAACAGGCTCTATGCATGTAGCCCCACGTGGGACTCGATCCCAGGACTCCAGAATCACACCCTGAGCCGAAAGCAGATACCCAACCGCTGAGCCACCCAGGCGTCCCTTATGTTTGCTTCCTTAATGCATTCTCCACTCAGCAGCTATGGTGTCACCAGAAGCATACACCACACTATACGTCCTCCCTGCCAAAGGCCGCTCCGGCTGCTGCTCAGTACATGAAACAAACCTCACCTCCAGCACCGGCACCTGCTGCTCCTGTGCCAGCAACACAGATTTCCCAGGTGCCTGGGGGGCTTGCCTCTCATTTCCTTCTAGTATCTACTCAGACAGGAAGAAGCCATCACTAGAGATGTGAATTTGGGTGTCACCAGCAAAGGGATATTATTTAAAACCATGGGTCTAGATGAGATGACTGGAAGCAAACAGAGACTTCAGCTGTAGTCCTGGGGCACTCGTCCCCATACCCCAACAGTAGGGAAGCAGAGGCAGCAAGAGAGGGAGAGGAGAGACTAGGAATGTGGGACTCCAGAATCCAAGGGAAGAGCTTTTCTTGAGGAGGACAGAGTGATCATTGTGTCCAGGTAACAACAGCAGCTTGGAAGCACAGATGGGCAAACACAGGCAGAATGAGAGAGAAGACCCCAAAATGACATTTTTGCTAGTTTCCAAAGCAGGTGGGTGAGAAATAAATAATACAAATAACAACCCAAGGAAGCCAAGTCCCAAGCTTGCAATGGGGGAAGTGGTAAGCCTACCCAAATGGCACCTATGAATGCTCAAAAGTCTGAGAAATTGGTGACACCTGGTCTCTCTGGAAGCAGTGATGCAGAAAAAGCCTAAGGCAAAAAAGATTGGTCGAAATTCTAACAAGTGATCAGATCCTCAGATCACCCCAATTCTGTTCAGCCAGATCACTAGACTTCTACCCTCCCCTACAGATGACCGGACCCTTAATTCCTGAAGAGACTGACTAGAGGTCGGGTGAGGAGATTCCAAACCCCATAGAAAGCAGGGTTGCCACACTGAAAACAAAGGAATCATATGAAGGTGGGCATTCTGGATGCTAACACAGCCTTCACTCAGCCTTGCTGCCCATGCAGTTCTCAGGATGGCAGCTCCCATCCAAACAGGAAGCAGAAAGGTGTCCAGAGCAAAGACTCAGGCATCTGAAGCCAACAAGCCTCGCTCTCCCATTCAGAGCTTCCAGTCAGCTGCTAAGTGTTCATTCTTAAATGTGTGCAGACAGCAAGATGTCTTAGGAATGCATCTACCATGAAAGACAAATCCAACACAGACACAAAACAATCAGTGCGGGAGAAACTATGTTAAACTAATATTATCATTCATATCCTTAGGGGATAAGAGAAGAAATATTACCTGTGAAATGATAACAGGATACCATGAACAACATTGGTCCAGAGAACAAAAAGAATACTTAGGAAGTAAAATCATGGCAACAAGACTGAGTCACGAAATTGAAGCAGTGAAAGATAAAGTTGAGGAAGCCTCCAGAAAGAAGAATGAAAAACACAAAGAAATGGAAAGCATAGGAGAAAAATAAAAAAAAAAAAAACCAGCTTAGCAGACCCAGTGTCTGATGAATAGTACTCTATAAAAAAGGACAGAGAAACGAGGGGAAGAAATCATCAAATAAACAATTTAAGCAGATTTTCCAGAACTAAATAATGTGAATTTCCAGACCATGAATACTCAGCACAAAAAAAAAAAAAAACAAAAACAAAAACAAAAAAAACCTGACTCACCCCAAAGCACATCACTGTGGAATTTAAGAACACTGGAGACAAAGAGAATGAATATCCTACAAGTGTCCGGAGAGGAGAACAGGGCACCCACAGGAGGCCAGGAATCAGAATGGATTCAGACTTCTCAACAGCAACACTGGAAGCCAGAAACAAGGAAGTAATGCCTACCAAAAGTCTAAAGGAAAAATATAGTCAACCTAAAATTCTATATCCAATGAAACTAAGAATCAAATTTGAGATTGGAATACAGACATTTTCAGAAATACAATAACTCAAAACATATACCTCCAAGATCCTCTATGTTAGGAAACCACTAGTGAATGCAGTTGGGGAAATATAATTAAAAACAGAATCTTGGGCAGCCCTGGTGGCACAGCAGTTTAGCGCTGCCTGCAGCCCAGGGCATGATCCTGGAGTCCTGGGATGGAGTCCCACGTCAGGCTCTCTGCATGGAGCTTGCTTCTCCCTCTGCCTGTGTCTCTGCCTCTCTCTCTCTCTCTCTCTCTCTCTCTCTCTCTGCATCTCTATGAATAAATAAATAAATAAAATCTTTAAAAAATTTTTTAATCTTAAAAAAATAAGAAGAAGAATAAAAAAATAAAATAAAAACAAAATCTTCTAAAACAAAAACCTTCTAGGAAACCCTCTCCACAAAAGTAATACTGAATAAACATTAAACAGAATGTGATGCACATCACAGTCAATCTGCTGAGACTACAAAAACAGAAAAAAAAAACTTGCCCTTTTATTTAGCCAAAGAGATGGGAGCCATTATATGCGTGGTTTCAAGATAAACAATAATTAGTCCTCAAGGAAGAGGTCTAATTTGTCACACATAGTTTTTCCTAAATTCACCCGGTAATTGGACTGGTTGTTTATGTTTGCTAATTATAATTAGCTTTATCCAAAGGAAAAACAAACTTGTTCTATCTTTGTGACAGGAAGTCTTTTTGCAACTTGGAATGAGGGTCGTCCCCTCCCACAGAAACTGGGAGATAGGAATGCTCTCTCCCTTGATATTTTCATTTCAAAGAGAGGGCTCCTAGATCCTTGATAAGACACATTCCTGGGTCAGAAAGCTGGCAAGAGGTTTTTTCCTTCTGATAAGGTTTACATACATATCCTAGAAAGAACTAAACAAGTTTTCTAAGGTAAATGCTCCAAGAAAAGTGAAAGGGGGAATTCTTTTACTTTCAACAAGGAGAATTAAGCCTTTATTTTTAATTTATTCAAGTATAGTTAACATACAGTGCTCTGTCAGTTTCAGGTGTATAATACTCAACAATTGTATACATTTCTCAGTGCTCTTCAAGATAAGTGTATTCTTGAGGCACCTGGGTGACTCAGTCATTTAAGGGTCCAACTGTTGATTTCCATTCTGGTCATGATTTCAAGGTCATGAGATCAAGTCCCACTTAAGGTAAGATTTTCTCTCTCCCTCTGAACCTGTGGCGCTCCCTTCACTGCTCTGGCGCTCCCTTCACTGCTCACAGGCTCTCATTCTCTCTCCCCCCCCCCCCAAAAAAATGTATTCTTAATCCTCTTTATCTATTTCACCTTTTAAGTCTTTTCTTTTTTTTTTTTTTTAGATTTTATTTATTTATTTATTTATTTATTTATTAATTTATTTATTCATGACAGAGAGAGAGAGAGGCAGAGACACAGACAGAGGGAGAAGCAGGCTCCATGCAGGGAGCCTGATATGGGACTTGATCCCAGGACCCCGGGATCACACCCTGGGCTGAAGGCAGCGCTAAACCACTGAGCCACCAGGGCTGTTCTAAGCCTTTATCTTCTAAGTAAAGCTTTTAAACCTCTATTTTTAATTTTTATTTGTCTTTGTAGTGTATTCCACCACAATGAGAAAGTAAATCAAGGAAGAGAAAGACAAGGGACACCCAAAAGAGGAGATCAACCATGGGAGAGGCTAAGGTAATCCTCAGGATGGTGGAAGAGGAAGATTCAGGATGACGGCTGTGCAGACAGAAGCCATGAGAAAACTTTGGGAGAGTCTTTTTCAGGAAAAAGGAAATTATGAGTTCCAGATGCATCTGAATGCACTGAGAGATTTAAAGAACTGGAGAAGAGTTTGGGGCTGGATTCATGGTAATACAAGAAATATTTATTAAATAATGCATAATTATTAACTCTAGGAAGACAAATAGTTGGATAGGAAAGGAAAAATAATCATAGTTTAGTACATGGCTCCTTTGTGAGTAAAATTTTCAGATCACGCCACTTCAAAAAATTGATCTATGTAAAATTACAATATATCTCTCCTGGAATGATGGGATGAGGACAGGAAGAGTAAGGCTGAATGTGGGAGATTGGAAAGGCAAGGAGACATAAATTTTCATTTTCTATAATAGGATGTCAGAGGTAATATTTACAATTGAAAAATCAAGGAGTGGCAATGGAAGCATGTTATTGGGAATACAGAGATAATATCAAACATAATATCTAAAGGAGATGAAAGTATTTGCTTCTAAAAAAAAAAGGAAGCTGGAGACCTGCTCATCTCCTCAAAAATACTGCGCAATTATTTGATTGCATAAACTAGTATGCATATTTTGGTGAAAATGGGAAGTCAAATTATAAGCAAAATAGTTCAGAATTTATGAGGTTGGCCACTGCATTCCCAAGGATTGGAGAGGAATAAAATATGATCCTTATCTTTGTGGAGTACAGAATGAAAAAGAAAAAAGTTATAACACGGTATGATAAAAATGCTGTACTAAAAGTATTTTTTAAAAAAAGTTTACTAGGTATTTGAAGACACTGGCGACATTTTGTTTGCATCTCCATTATCCTGTGTAGTGCCTGGCAGGCGGGGGTATGTTGGGGACAGGTGAACAAATGAAGATATATACACATGCATGTTGCGCTAGAAACAGAAAACAGAATATTTTCCTATATTTATATGGAGGAGGAAAACAAATCCAGGAAGACTTTATGGCAGATGTGATATTTGAATATGGAACTGGAAGTATACTAGGAATTTCTCCAGGTGGGCAAAGATGGGGAGAATATGCAAAGCAGGGAGAACGATTTATATAAAAAAAAATGAGCGACTAGCATGATATCAGTTAGTGTATCAACAATAATGCTGCATAACAAACCACCCAAAGCTCAGTGGCACCCAACACTATATATATTTTTACTCATAGAGTTGCACATCAGCTGAGATTGGACTGGCAGGCTGGGTTTTTAACAGGTTCAGATCTTACCTGCAGTAAAGTCCAAAAGTGTTTCATCCCCTTTGGACCAAGAACTATGATATATGAGGCAGGCTCTTCTTGCGACAGACGGGAGAGCAAGAAGACAAGCACATTTCAAGTCTCTAGACATACCGTATCCACTAATAGAAACATTGGCTAGAATAATTTACATGAACAAGCCCAGCATCAATGGGTTGGAGAATTATATTCCTCCTCCACTGGAGGTTGCTGAAAGTGATTCCTGAATAAAAGTCTAGATTTACAAGTGTTGGGCAATAGCCATAAATGCATATAACTTTTGGAGACTTTCTATTTGCATTTCCCTCAAGAGTAAAAGTTACTCAACCAGAATGAGCCACATGGAGCCACTGAACATTTACAATGTGTGGCAGGTGTGATGGAGGAACTGAATTTTAGTTTTATTTAATTTGTACTCATTTAAATGTCATGTGGCTTATAGCTACCAGATGGAACATGCAGCTGTAAACACCACAGTTAAAGCTGATATTTTGATCTGAGGATTTCTTTTACGAAGTCACGTCTGAAATTGTCATCTTCTGCATATATATTTTTTTGTTCTATCATGAATTTTAGGATTCACTTTTACTATGTACTTGTTCTTTGTGAAGATTGGAAAAGACCTTGAGGGCTACGGGCCAAATTAATTCAGTTCCTGAGCAAAAACTGCCTCCCTGACCACCTCCAGACCTTCTTGCCAATGTGTGTCTCTGGGACAAGAAAAGCTAGGAGAGGATGTGGACCAATCAAAATAAATCCAGCAACATCATTAGAAAAATAACACAAAAAATATAAGAATAAAAGAAAAAATTCCAAGCGGATCCCTCTTATGATGGTCATCAGAGGGTCACACAGGAAAATTATTTCTTATCTGAATAATCTTGTGTTTTTGCCACATACAATTTACATTTACAAATTCCACAAATATTTATCATTTCTGGGAAGGAATAGAACAATGCTGGCCAATAAACGGAAAGGCAGCATGCGTAAGAATCCTTCCATACCACTGTTTCAGGACCAAAGTCTAAGAAAGGAGAAAAATACTAATAAGAATGTAGATTTCCTTCTTTTTCTAATTTCTTAGTCTCTATTCTTTAAAGGAAAAAGAGATGGAGCAGAAATTGAGAAAATTGTGCAACAGAATTGCCATACCGGATACACACCGAGTTTCTTACAAATAAAGACCACATTGAAGAAGGAAACATTACACGGGCAAAGTGTATTTCACAAAAAGGAAAAGGAATTTCAGAGAGAAAGAAGACAGTCTCTCACGGAGTTCTGATCAGAAAAATAACTCTGGAATTTCTATAGTTTCCATTCTGCTTTCTATCATAATTCCATATAACTCTCCGGCTCATTTAGAAGGGAAAATATCTAGACTATTCCAGGCTGAATACAATATTCACAAGGATTACCAGAAACACAGGATGTAAAATCAGTAATAGCAGTAGCTGGGTTCCTCATACAAATAAGAAAAAGAGACCAAGAAACCAATAGGCAATAATTTAGAAGTTTGTTAGGAAATGTGTCCTCTTTATTTTGTCCCTTGAGGCTCTTTGCAAAAGCCAAGATTCCACATCTTAATGTTGCAGCAATCCACAAGCTTTCATCCTTAATTAAAACAATTAAATGCTATTTTCACTTATCAAATTGGCAATCATTGGGGGAAAAACGTAATACCATGCTGGGGAATTTAGAACCCCCTTTTCTACGAGTGTAAAGTGGTACAACTACTCTGGCTGCATGCTTCAGAAGCTTAAAAATGTGCTTATCCTTTCCGCAAATTTTCTATCCCTGGCAACTTACTTAGCTGCAAGGATGTTCTTCCCAGCAATATAATAGAGTACTATGCAAAAATGGTACTGCATCCTATATTGGGTTTCTTTGTTTTTAAGGATTGTATTTATTTATTGGAGATAGAAAGAGAGAACACATGAGCTGGAGGGAGAGGGAGAGAGAATCTGAAGCAGACATCATGCTGAGCTACAGAGCCCAATGCAAGGCTTTATCTCACCACCTGGAGATCATGACCTGATGGGAAACCAAGAGGTGGCTGCTTAACTGATTGAGTCACCCAGGCGCCCCGCATAATGGGGTGAGAAGGGAAAGGTGGGTTACCAGGAAAAATTATGATTGTATTTGGGTAAGTAAAAATTATATGTACACTAAAAGTAATATGAAAGGGGTAGAATTATTAGCAGTTTTATTTTCTGTATACCTACATTTTCTATACAAAATTCTAGTTTTTGTACATATGATATTTTGAGAACATTGCTTTTGCAAGAAAATTTAATACATATTTATGATCATAAAAAAGGAAACGGGGGGAACTGATTGATTTAGAAGATCTAATTATCTTTACTAAAGGATCCAGGAACGGAACAGCATCCCACCTAGCAAGCAGAGGGGAGCTCCCGGAGCTTGCTAGATGTTTTAAGTGCTGCTGCCTAAGGCCCAGGTACCTCCTGTGTGGCTGTTCTCATCTACTGTTTCATTATAACAAACCACCTTTGCTGGAGCCATGCTGAGTGGGCTGCTTTTCCTTGTTCTCTAAGACTGTATCACCCGGAGGTACTGGCCACAGAGTAAACCATGTGTCATAGTATTCCAGCATCATCACCTCCATCCACAAAGGCTTTAAGACTTGTGGAAATAAACATAAATTCTCAACATCTGGAATGGTCGCGAGCATCTTATATTCTTTGCACGAGAGGGTTAAGCAAGGCCTCCTGTCATCTCAGACAGACCATTGCCAAGAAGACGGATGTTTAGGATTGGATTTGAGCCACAGGGATGACGACATTCCCCTGCACTCATTTTTACCTCCCCAAGATATAATTTAAGTAGATCTGGAGACCTGACTGCCTTTAATGCACATGAGGGTTGCTGACTCCCCCTTTAACTTTGGACCTCTGAGCCCTCCCGGGCTCACTCCACATTTTTCCACTCAAGATTCTTCTCCCCTAGCAGAAAACTCAGAAACAAAAAAGGAACAAGTATAAATCAGACTGGTCAGAGCAGTTCTTCAGATCGCTTCAAATGGCAGCTTTTCCAATCCTGGTTGGTCCTTTTTACTTTATTCAATGGAAAAAAAGAACAAACCCTTTTGAGTATGAGTTTTGACAAAACCTCCAAGCATTTTTACAATCAGATTATTTATTTTGCACTTCAATTTTGCTTCCGAATCATGCCATGATCTGTTTACGTGTGTGTGTGTGTGTTTCAAATGTCACTGCTTAAGAATTTTCTGGCATTTTCCAGTGTTGCCCCAAGCAAACAATTGTGTTAGCAAGAGTGAGATGGAAAAGGAAAGAATTACAGGACAGCAAAACAGAAGTGAAGTGAGCCAAGTTTTCCCGAAGTACACTCCAAAAGAGAAGTGGGCCAGTCAAGAGATACAAAGGCCACAAAAACTCCAGGGCGAGGGCTTATATCAATTTTTGCTTTTAGGTGGGTCCTAGGGTTGCAATATTTGAGTGTGTCTGGCCTGGATTATGGAATAATTAGCCAACTACCCATATCCTTTCCCAAGATGCCTTCAAGATATCTCAAGATTATTTCTATTCTAGAGACACAGTTCAGATGAGGGCAAGGGACTGCTTTCTGCAAAAGTGCAGCAAACACAAGAAATTTAACTCTTCCTCTGCCTGGATGTTGTCACCACAGACTGACTGCTAAATGGGTGGGGTCGGGTGGTCCCTCAGTTGAGGCTCCTTGTCAGGACGTCTAAGGTCCATCCGCCTATCACTCATGCCTAGCTCCCTGCCTGACAATTACAACTGACATAAAGCCAGCCCTGGTCTCCGTTCTGTCTTAGCATAAAGCACCATTCAAAGAAATAACAGTCCATCGGAAAACTAAAACAGTTAAAATCTGTATATGCCTCTCAAAAAAATAGCACAGGACAAGTACACGAAGTTTCTGAAACCAAGAGAGAGAATATAATCTGGCCTAGGGTCTGATGGTGCAGACTTAGAATATTAATGAACGAGGCACCACTGGAAATCATGCCATGGGCTTTCAGGAAAAGCACAGCACATGTGGTCAGTGCAGCAGGCCTGGAAGCTGAATCTGGCTGGAAATACTCAAAGGAAAGAGAGAATATTCCAGCTAAGGGAGAAGGCACAAAGGCAGGGCTGCTGAAGACTGGTGGTGGTCTAGCTGGGGGGACCACTAGGACATGAATGGTGCTTGCAGATGTGCTGTGCAAACCAACATCTGAGAATATGGATCTCCAAATGCATGAGGGAGTGACTTGCCTTACAAAATGAGTGTTTGAAAAGTTCATATCTTTTTGACGTGTTTTTACACTTTTGTTCCCCAAATCTCAAATTATAGGCAAATTTTCAGGAACCTATCAAAAGCAAGGTCCATTCACAATGTAATTGAGAATAACCTCAAGGGTAATTATAGCATAAACAAATCACGTTTGTGTTAGCAGAGATAGGAGAAGAGAACTCAAGGTGAAATTTGCTTTCTTTATAAATGCTTCTGGTTTGTTTTTTTTTTCTTCTTTTCACTCATCTTCCCACCCACCTCCCCTCTGGGGACTATCAATCTGTTCTCTGAAGTTAAGAGTCTGTTTCTTGGTTTGTCTCTATCTCCCCCTTTGCTCATTTGTTTCTTAAAATTCCACATATGAGCGAAATCATATGATACTTGTCTTTCTCTGACTTATTTTACTTGACATTCTACTCTCTAGCGCCATCCATGTTGTTGCAAATGGCAAGATACATTCTTTTTTTACAGCTGAACAATATTTTATTGTATAAAAAACAGTTATATATATATATATATATATATATATATATATATATATATATATATATACATACCACATCTTCCTTATCCATTCATCAATGGACACTTAGGCTGCTTCCCTATCTTAGCTATTGTAAACAATGCTGCTATAAACACAGGGGTGCGTGTGTCCCTTTCAGTTTCTGTTTTTGTATCTTTTGGGTAAATAAATACCCAGTGGTGTGACTAGTGGATCTTATGACAGTTTTATTTTTAACTTTTTGAGGAACCCCCAGACTGTTTCCACATTGGTTGCACTAGTTTGCATTCCCACCAACAGTGCAGGAGGGTCCCTTTTTCTCCACATTCTCACCAACATATGATCATATAGTTCCTATTCTTTCTCTTACTGATGTGATGTATCATGTTGGCTGATTTGTGAATACTGAACCACACTTGCAACCCAGGAATAAATCCCATTTGATCTCATGAATGATTTTTTTTTAATGTGTTGTTGGATTCTGTTTGCTAGTGCTTGGTAGAGGATTTTTGCATCTATGTTCATCAGAGATATTGGCCTGTAGTTCGGGGGGGGGAGGGGGGTTGTTTTCTGTTTTTGTGTTTTTTTGTTTTTGTTTTTGTTTTTGTTTTTGTTTGTAGTTCTGGTTTTTATGGTGTCTTTATCTGGTTTTGGTGTCAGGGTATTTCTGGCCTCATAAAATGAATCTGGAGGTTTTCTTTCCTTTTCTATTTTTTTGGAATAGTTTAAGAATAGGTATTAACTCTTCCCTAAATGTTTGGTAAAATTCACCTGTGAAGTCATATTGCCCCAGATTTTTGTTTGTTGGCATTTTTTTTTTATTATAGTTTCAATTTCTTTGCTGATAGTCAGTCTGTTTAAATTTCCTATTTATTCCTGTTTCAGTTTTGGTAGGTTATATGTTTCTAGAAATTTATCCATTTCTTCTAGGCTGTCCAATTTGTTGGCATATAGTTTTTCATAATATTCTCTTCTAATTGTTTGTATATTTGTGGTGTTGGCTGTTATTCCTCTTCTCTCATTTGTGATTCTATTTATTTGGGTCCTTTCTCTTTTTTTCTTGATAAGTCTGGCTAAGGTTTATCAAAATGATTGATTTTCTTCAAAGAACCAGATCCTAGTTTCATTGATCTATTCTACTGTGGTTTTTTTTTTTTTTTAGTTTCTATATTATTTATTTCTGCTCTAATATTTATTATTTCCTTCCTTCTGCTAGTTTTAGGTGTTGTTTCTTGTTCTTTTTCTAGATCCTTCAGTGTAAGGTCAGGTTTATTTGAGATTTTTCTTGCTTCTTGAAGTAGCCCTGTCTTGCTTGCTATAAACTTCCCTCTTTAGAACAGTTTTTGCTGTATCCCAAAGACTTTGTACCGTTGTGTTTTCATTTTCATTTGTTTTCATGTATTTTTTAATTTCTTCATTGATTTCTTAGTTAACCCATTCATTGTTTCACAGCATATTATTTAACCTCCAGGTATGTGTAGTCTTTCCAGGTTTTTTTCTTGTGATTGACTTCAAGTTTCATAGCGTTGTGGTCAGAAAAGATGCATGGTATGATTTTGATCTTTCCAAATTTGTTGAGGCCAGTTTTGTGGTTTAACAGGTGATCTATTCTGGAGAATGTCCTATGTGCATTTGAAAAGAATGTATTCTGCTGTTTTAGGATGGGATATTCTGAATATATCTGTTAAATCCATCTTGTCCAGTATGTCATTCAAAGCCATTATTTCCTTGTTGGTTATCTGTATGGACTATATGTTCATTGATGTAGGTGGCCATTAAAGTCCCCTACTATTATTGTATTATTATTAGTTAGTTCCTTTATATTTGTTATTAACTATTTTATGTATTTGGGTGGTCCCATGTTGGGTGCATAAATATTTACAATTGTTATATCTTATTATCGGTTTGTCCCCTTTATTATTATACAGTCTCTTGTGACAGTCTTTGTTTTTTAAGATTTTATTTATTTATGAGAGACACATTGAGAGAGAGAAAGAGAGAGAGCCAGAGGGAGAAGCAGGCTCCATGCAGGGAGCCTGATGTGGGACTCCATCCCATGTCTCCAGGATCACGCCCTGAGCTGAAGGCAGCGCCAAACCGCTGACCCACCCCAGGTGCCTCACAGTCTTTGTTTTAAAGTCTATTTTGTCTGGTGTAAGTATTGCCACTCCGGCTTTCTTTTGACATCCATTTGCACAATAAATGTTTCTCTATCCTCTCCCTTTCAGTCTGCCAGTGTCTTTAGGTCTTGAAATGAGTCTCTTGTGGGCAGCAGATAGATGAGTCGTGTTCTTTAACCACTTTGCTACCCTATGTCTTTTGATTGTGGCATTTAGTCCATTTGCCCTCAAATAATTATTGATAGATATGTATTTTTTGCCATTTTGTTGCTTGTTTTGTGTTTGTTTTAGTAGATTTTCTCTGATCCTTTCTTCTCTTTTTCTTTTTCACCACTTGCTGGTTTTCTTTATTGATATACTTGGATTCCTTTCTCTTTATTCCTTGCATATCTATTAGTGGTTTTTTTATTTGTGGCTACCATTAGGCTTGTATGTAACATCTTCTGCACATAGCAATCTATAGTAAGTGGATGGTCACTTAACTTTGGACCCATTCTTTACTCCTCCCCCATTCCATGTATTAGGTATATGGTGTCATATTCTATGTCCTTTTGTTTTGTGAGTCCCTTGATTAATTTATTACAGAAATACTTTTACTGCTTCTGTGTCTCCTACTTTTCATATTCTCACTTATGGTCTTTCCTTTCCACTCAAAGAGTCCCCTTTAATATTTCTTGTTGAGCTGTTTTAGTGCTCATGAGATCCTTTAGTTTCTGTTTATCTGAAAAACTCTTGATATCTCTATTTTCAATGATAGCCTTGTTAGGAAGTGTATTTGTGGCTGCAGATTTCTCCCTTTTAGCACTTTTAATATATTATGCTATTCTCTTCTGGCCTGCAAAGTTTCTGCTGAAAGATCAGCTGATAGCCTTATGGGGTTTCCCTTGTATGTAACTGTCTTCTTTTCTCTTGCAACCTTTAAAAGTCTTTCTTTATCACTATTTTTGTTTTTGGGGTTTTGTTTTTGTTTTGTTTTGCTATTTTAGTTACTATGTGTCTTGGTGTGGTCCTCTTTGAGTTGAACTTGTTAGGGGATCTCCTGACTCTGGATCTCTGCCCCCGCCCCACCACCACCACCACTTCAGTTTTGGGAAGTATTCAGCTATTATTTCTTCAAACACAATTTCTGCTTCCCTTTCTCTCTCTTCTCCTTCTTGGATCCCTGTAATGCAAATGTTATTATGCTTGATGGAGTCACTGAATTCCCTAAGTCTGTTCTTATTCTACAATATTTGTTTGTCATTCTATTGCTTTCTATTACTCTATCCTCCAGGGCACGAATACAATCCTCAGCTTCCTGTAATCTACCATTTATTCCACCTAGTGTATTTTTAATTTCATTTATTGAGTTCTTCATTTCTGATATGTTATTTTTTATCTCTTTGTTAAGGGTCTTACTGATGTCCTCCACTCTTTTCTCAAGTCCAGTGAGTATCTTTATGATCATTACATTAAATTCTCTATCAGCCATATTACTCATATCCATTTTATCTCAATCTCTTGCTGTGATTTTATCTTGTTCTTTCATCTGGGACATATTTCTCTGTCTCCTCATTTTGTCTGCCTCTCTGTGTCTGTTTCTGTATTTCAGGAAAGTCAGGTATGCCTTATGTGACTCTAAAGAAGAGGTCTTATGGTGCCCTGAAATACTGTGTTCCCTGTTCACCAGAACCTGGCACTTCAGGAGAGTATCCTATGAGTGTTGTGTCTCAGTCACTTTTTCTTTCAGTGCCATTGTCTGCACTGACTTTGCATGTTATGGGCTGTAGCTACTCTCTGATGTTAGTGGGATCCAAGCAGGCCAGCTTTGAGAAGGTGTACTGGCAGGGAAATTTGGGGGTGGAGTGGCGGTGTTAGCAAAATTTGTGCTGGACCACTAGTCCTAGGCAGGATTCCCTGAAGGGTGGCACAGCTGGGGGCTGGTCGCTGAGGTGTCTGGGGGCCACACTTAAACATAACATGCACAGCATGGCGGTGGCTATGCACTTAGTAGCGGGGCAGGGTGCATGTGGCTTTAACATAGTTTGCCCTGAGCCCAGAGCCAGCAACTAGCACACTTGGAGTGAGCAAATCCTCAGGAGAATCTTTGGGCAATGCACACTGCTAGCAGGTTAGGTAACAAGTATCTGTAGAGCCCCGCCTCCTACAGGTGTGTCTGTGCTTATGCTGGGAGAGGTGGGAAGAAAAATGGTGCCTGCTGGCTCCCTTGTTTTCAGAGAAGGGATTTTGAAACTAAACTGGGAAATCAGTATGAACAGATCTGTCTCATGTTTGCCCCTGGCATTGTGTTAACTGCTATTTGTAAGTTGCCTTTCTATGCAGGCTGCTGTCTCTTTAAGGGTAGCAACCAAGTTATCCCTTGCCCTCCCTGGTCGCCCAGTGCTGAGTCAGATGACCTTTAAAGCTCCAGGTTTGAAGTCCCACTGGTTATACAAACTCACAGAATTCAGCCCTTCCGGTTTTCAGAACCAAATATTATGGAGATTAGTCTTCCTTACATGGGCTTCCCAGCATGAGGGCCCATTCCTTTGGCCTCTACAGAGAGCTCCCTCTATCCCTCTGCCTTTCTGCCCCCCTCACCTTTCAGATGCAGCTTCCTCTCTATATTTGGTTATGGAGTTTGTTCTGCCAGTGTTCAGACCACTCTCCAGTTTATTGACTTGGATGTGGATGATATCTAGTTATAAGGGTGGGATGGGTGAGCTTAGGGCCCTCCTACTCTGCCATCTTCCCAAGCTTCTACCACACCTTCTTTATCCATTCATCTCTCAGTGGGCACTTGGCCTGCTTCCAAAGTTTAACTTTTGTAAATAATGCTGCAATACACATAGGGCTGCATGTATCCCTTTGCATTAGTGTTTTTGTGTCTTGGGGGTAAATATCCTGCAGTGCATGTAAATGCTTCTTTATTCTCAGTGCTCCCACTTAGACAAGTAAAGAGCTGAAGGTCTTGAATATAAGTAAAAATGTAGAGCACTCAGCATATGTTTGGAAACCACCTGGTTCCTTGCCTAATGTAAGACCTCATTCCCTGCTGTCACCTTCTGTCAGCCCAAGGATTTCAGGAATGCTAGAGGTGTACTCATGCATACTTGTGATGATCAGGTTCCTTTCTCAGGCTTGGGGATTGCAGAGGCCAGGCCCTCCTCTATGGATGGCCAGTCACCACTGCTGAAGTTCTGGAAGTCTCGTGATGCCAGAGGGCCTTCTAAGCCCACAGCCACACAGTGCCCCAAGCATAAGTGAGAACACTTCCTCTTACTCCTCTGTTTCACTGGAATCCCAGAGATGTCCAAGTTTCATGTGGTAAAACTCTTTCCTTTTTTACCATCCATGCCACCCTTGGCATGAAGCTCAGAACTTTATCCACCGGGGCTAAACCAGGACAGACGAAGATAAAGGATCATTTTCTTTGCACTGGGAGAAAGTCTTCCAGTCAAGTTTCTCACCTCTCAGACAAACGTCTCCATAAGGGGCTCCTGACAGGCATGGCCCACCAGAGAATCAGACCGCTGACTTGACTGTGCTCCAGGGATGAATGCAGCTCAGACATAAGCTGAGACCCCTCTACCCAGTGCTTACCTCCCACACTTACCCATCCCCCAGCATGATAGCCACACAGAAATTAAAGCTACAGTAACGAGGACCCATTGAGCCCCAAAAGAAGCAGGCATTGCTCAAAGGTCTAGCTCCCTGAGCAGCACCTTACCTTAAGAAGACAATGTTGCTCTCAGACTAAAAGAGTGACGTCAGCACGAGAATAGTTTTAAAAACAAGGTGAGGGCTTCTTTGGCAAAGAGAGGACCCAAAGAAGCAGATTTGAAACAGAAAATGCCAGACTCCGTGCTTTGTACCATTTCCCAGAACAGCCTCAGGAAAGGAGAAAGACATTTAAATCCTCTTCCCCTTGTAATAGGGCCACCAGCCTCATTTGGATCTACAGGCACTTTCCACCAGAGTGATTTGAGCAGCCAGCACCAGAAGCCCTCCCAAAACCCACAGGGCCTCTTCAGGAACCCCTGACACCCACCTCACTGACCTACTAGAGACCCTCACCCTAGGGCAGGCCCTGAACCATGCCATTGATCCAAGCACCACTCCACTCCCTTCCTTAAAAATATTTAGCACAAAAAAAAAAAAAAAAAACATTTAGCACAGATTATCTTGCAGCTCCAAAGCCCATTTTGAGGACTATGCAAACGCATCGAAAAGCCTTTCAGAGGCTCTTGTAATCTTAGAAATAGATCCTTCCGTCCTGCATCCAGATCGCAGTTCTGGGGGCCAGACACTCCTATTTATCACGGCCTTCCACTTACACGCTGTATCATGGACATACACAATATCATTTCTTTCTACAACTACATGCTACAGTTACCTTTCTCCTTTAATTACTATTGGAGTATTTCCTGGAAAATGCTCAAATGACTTTCTCCCTTAATAGTGCTCACTTTCATATTATTCAAAGTTAAAACCATTCTTCCTTTTCTCTACAAGTGTCAAGAGACTTGTGAGGCAGACATAAAGACAAATATATATATATATATATATATATATATATATATATATATATATATATAAAAGCAGTTCAATGTTTTCTCATGCTTCTCATTTTAGTTGTGCAATGTTTAGGGGGTTTTGCAGTGTTTTATTTCTATAAGTAAACTATTACTCAAATTTTAACTGCATCCTTTCCAGAAATACAACAGAATCCAGTTAGAGACTCTGGGTAGTCTAACTTCCCATTGTATATACCCTGTGGAAGCAATACAGGCATTCAAAATAGCAGCTCTTAATAAGGGATGTGGGAAAACTACAAAGCTTTTATCTTAGTTTGAGGTCCACCAAAACTCAACACTGAGACTCAGGTGGGTTTTTTGGGGAAGTGACTCCAGGAAGCAAAATAAAGTAGTGGGCAACATGAGACAGACAAGGCACAAAAGCCAGGAAAAGTAGGTAATTACCACTGTGGGCCGTGGGGCTTCATCCCATGGGGGGCCATTTGGATGATGATGGGAACACATGCCTCAGTTCATCCACCTGCAGGTTGGGGAAGCTGGAGCATTAATCTACCAAATTGTGTCTGCCATTTATGAGGATTGCTCGAAGCCCTGACTGCACACACTGGAGGGTGCCCTATGGCGGGCAGGGAAGGCAGCCAGATGACCACAATTTGGTTTATGTTAATGAGGTGACTTTGGGAAAGTACCCAAGGATAGGAGGGGAAGCAACCAGGAAACCAGCCTGATTTCTGAAAAGAGGAGAAGGCTGGGAGGTTGAATCAGAGGTTGTGCCAGAGAAGACCTTTGGCAGAGAAGAGTGAGGCAGGCCTTATGGTGGGAAAGTAGTTGCATTCTGGAAGCCTGGTCTAGATGAACTCAGGTGGGCCAGAGGGACATAGGATGATGCCTAAAGAGCACTCCCACGACTCTTTAGGGAGGTACACAAAGCCACCAGAGAATCACATTCATATTATTTTCCTAGATATGGGAGTAAGTATTTTACATAATATCCTAGTCAGCTTGGGCTGCTGTATGCTATAAACTGAGTGGCTTAAACAACAGAGAATTTATTTCTCACAGTTCTAGAGGCCAGGCAGTCCCAGATCAGAGTGCCAGCCAATCTAGTTCCTGGTGAGGACTCTCTTCCTGATTTGTAGACGACTGCCTGCTGACTGTGTCCTCACTTGGCTGAGATAGCAATCCTCTCCCTCATTTCTTGTAAAAGCACTAAATCCATTCACAAGGGCTCCACTCTCATGACCTGATCACCTCCTAATACTAGCACACTGGGGATTAGGGTTTCCATATTAATTCTGCAGGGACCCAAACATTCAGTATATAGCACATTAAGATGTCAATCCTTCATACATTTATTCATAAATGCAATGTCATTCCAATAAAAAAAAACCCTAAGCACAAGTTTCTTGGAATTCAAAAAAATTATAAAATTAATCTGAAAGGAGAAGTGAGTAATATCAGAGACATTCTGAAGCAAAGAGGACCTAGTATAAAGCTTTTTTACTTGCCTCAAGTATTAGTATCCTCTAGTTTTGATCCTGAGAGGAAAAGCCTCTCCCCAGGTAGCTCCCCCTCCTCTAGTTGTATCAATTTGCTGTGATAATGCTCTGTGCAGATTCTAGGTAAAAAACAAGGTGGCTACACACACGGAGTGGAGTCTAGGGGTGGCAGCTGACTCTCCACCAGTGCAACTTTGTAATTTACAAGAAATATATATTTGGTCTTCATTCACAGTTCTAGGCTCACAGCTCCCCAAAACCCTTAAAATTTTCTGAGAGATAAGAGCAATGGGAGCATCTTTTGTTATAATATTTGATGTCCTCAGTTCCTTGTCCTCAGTTCCTGAGATCACTTTGGAGTCATAAAAGTGAAGTGGGTGTCTCATTATTCAAAACCAGCCAGGTGACTACAATTTGGTTTATGTTAATGAGGTGACTTTTGGAAAGTACTTGAGGATGGGAGGGGAAGCAACTATGAAACCAACCTGATTTCTGGGAAGAGAAGAAGACTGGGAGGTTGAATCAATTATCAACAGCCAATGATTTAATCAGTCATTCTTACATAATGAAGCCTCCATAAAAACCCAGGAGGACTGGGTTCAAAGAGTTGAATGAATTGGTGAGTTGGTGAATTTATGGAGATTTGGAAAGAGTGGGGCATAAGAAGCATGGAATCTCCACAACTTTAATGTGGAGATTAATTAATTATTAATTTTTAATTAAGTAAATGAAGACCATATATATATTTCTTGTAAATCATAAAGTTGCACTGGTGGAGGGTCAGCTGCCACCCCAGACCTCACTCCGTGTGTGTGGTTACCTTTTTTTTACGTAGGATCTGCACAAAGCATTATCACAGCTTTAATTAATCTATGCATCCGTTCATTTTTTTAAAGATTTTGTTTATTTATTTGAGAGAGAGAGAGAGATAGAGGCATGCATAAGCCTGTGATGAGGTAGAGGGAGAGGGAGAATCAGATTCCCCTCTGAGCAGGGAACCCGTCGAGGGGACTCCATCCCAGGACCCCAGGGTGACGACCTGAGCCAAAGGCAGATGCTTGACCCACTGAGCCATCCAGGTTCCCCCTATGCATCTCATCCACCCAGCAGTTTCTGAGTTATATCCTTTTATAATAAACTGCAATTTCATAAGTAAAATGTTACTCCTGTAAGTTCCATGAACCACTCTAGCAAATTAACAGAACCCAAGGAAGGGTTATTGGGACCTGTGGTCTATAGTGGTCAGTCAGAAGCTCAGGGAACAACTAGACTTGCACCTGGCATCTGAAAGGGGAGGGGGTCGTTCCTGCAGAACTGAGCCATTAACCTGTGGAGTCCATTGTGATCTCCAGGAAGACTGTGCCAAAATGAAGTTGAACTATAGGATACTCCAGTGGTGTTGGACAATTGCTTGGGGGTGGAAGGAAACCTGCCTCCCCTGCCACACACACACATACACACACACACACACACACCCCACTGGAATTAATATTAGAATCATTTTAACCAGTGACGAGAAAGATTACCAATGGGGAAGGAACTGCCAGTAGAAACACAGGAAAGCTCCAGTTTCCAGAACAATAGAACCAGTCAAAAGCCAGGCCTGGGGTGGAAGACAAAGAAAGGCTGACAAAATCAGGCAGTTAGTTCTGTCAAATCAGTGATGCAGAAAAAAGCAAGTGAAGGACCCAAGTGTGGCACAGATTCTAGGTGACACTAAACATTCATTTGGGGAGCTGGGATGCCTTACACATAGCTAGAGAAGAAGAAGTTAAAATTTTGTTGGAGCCAAAGGGAAATGGGAACCAGAGCGATCAGAGCAAATGGAAGAGGATAACACTCAGGATAACGTTTAACTGATTTTCCTTCTGCGAGGTTCTGGGCTTCTCCTCCCAAGAAATTTACAATCTTGCTAAAAACCAGCAGATGAATATGAGGACAGATCAAAACGGGGCTGGATGGTACAAGCTAGTCACTGCTGGATCAGGAGGCAGGCAGTTGAGTTTGGTGGGGAAGATGTAGGAAGGTGTCACAGGGGAGGACCTATCTGAGCTAGAACGCCACAGCAGAGGGTGGTGACGGAATTTGGAGCTGAGTGAACTGCCTGAGCAGAGTGACAGCAGGGCAGTTAAAGATGGGGCAGTGTCCCTGTAAGACCACAGCCCTGGAGGATGCATGTGCCATCAGAACGCGGGCAAGGCCTTTCACAAAGCCTTAACCTCTAGACTCTAGCCTTCAAGGAAACATTAAATGTGTTGAAAGAGGAGCACCTGGTGGCTCAGTGGTTGAACATCTGCCTTTAGCTCAGGTCATTGATCCTGGGGTCCTAGGATCAAGTCCCTCATCAGGCTCCCTGCAGGTGGCCTGCTTCTCCCTCTGCCTATGTCTCTGCCTCTCTCTGTGTGTCTCTTATAAATACATAAATAACATCTTTTAAAAAAAAGTGTTGAGAGAGTGGAGAAACATGAGCCACCCTGTACCATGGCAGCAGCATGATGTTGCTTCTTCAAATTCAGGATCAATCATCTTTAGAGAAAATGCTCCTAGCTCCTAAGAGAAGAGAAGACCCCAGAGGCAGCCTGTCTTCTTCCTCTGCCTTTGGTGACTTCTCACGCAATGCCTCAGATTCTGCAGCTGCCTACCTTATTGGCCATCACTTCCCATTCTATCTTGCCTGCTGCTCTTCTTCCAGTTCAAAGTGTGGCTCAGCAGCAGCATCTGGGAACCCATGAGATATGCAGATCTTTGGACCCACCCTGTCACAGACCTACTGACCAGAATCTCTAGGGTGGGGCTCAGGGATCCGTGTTTTATCCAGTCCTCCAGGTAACTCTTGCTAGCCACGGAGAATGGCTGATGGAAAGCCATAGGCATTCTTCATCATTCAGAGCAGATCCCTCTTCTTTTCTCTGGCTACACTTTCTCCCTGGATGTTATCATCCAACCCCCTGACTTTGAAAATAGCCTATATACTGATAACTTTTAAATGCACATCATCAGCATCATCCTATCCAAGCCCCAGAATCCTCAAGTTTACCCATCTGGGAGCAACAGAGGCATCTCAGATTCAACACGTCCAAAATGGAAGGAACTTCTCTAAAACCTGTCCCCTCTAGCACTTGCTCTTCCTCCATTTTTTTTTTTTTTTTTTTTGTTCACCATTTCAGATAGAAGTACCTCCTCTGCTACCACACTAGACCACCTACCAGGCTGTGTTTCCACTTCTGCCCCCTCAAGCCCCATGCAACATCCAGAGTGATCTTCTCAGAACTTAAATCAGGCCATGTCATTTCTCTCCAAGGGCTTCCTATCACATTTAATTAAAATCTAAACACCTTGCCATAGGCTCTCAGGCCCTATGTGACTTGATCACTTTCTATGTGGCTTCCTATATTCCCTTTGATGTCTGAGGCCAGAGATTGTAACTATATAATTCACACTAAGTGCTCTATAAATTATTTGTTGAATGAAATACTTCTTTTGCATATAAGTAAACTTTGACTTCCTTAACTTCTCTATATTTGCTGAGAAGGATCTATGTGACATTGACAAATACCTTCTAGCCAGGACACAGGAGATGGGTGCAAAGGGAGATTCTCAAAGAGTAACTTGACAGTGCTGTGAACTTCAGAATAGCAGATGCCTGGGAGGCCACAAGAGGATGAACCTTAAACTCCACTCTCCACCATTCCCCACCCTTGTTCACAATGGGGTATGATAGTTGTCATGATGAGGGAGGCAGTTGTGAATGAGATTGGAATAAGGAATGATGTAGAGCCATTTGCAAATATTCTTCCTGTGGGCTGCCTACCCCTGGCGCCGTTCAGGAGGTCAGTGAAAGCCTCCAAGAATCTATAGGCCAGACCACCAACCCCATGATGGCAGTTTTAAAAAATGGCCACAAATTCTTTGATACTCCTCTCATTGAGAAGTGGGGTTTATATCCCCTACCCTTGAATCTGGATGGACATATGACTACTTTGGTCAATAGCATACAGTGGAAATGATGTTATGTGATTTCCAAGATTAGGTGGGAAGCAGCTAGGCAGCTTCCATGTTGTTGCTAGAACTCTCATGTCCTAAGAAGCCATGTAAGAAGTCCTTCTAACTTGAGTCCAGCATGCTGGGAGGAAGCCAGGCCACATGGAGAAGCCACCTGTAGGCATTCCAATAAGCACACCTGATCTTCAAGTCTTCCTTCCTCAAGTGCCAGTCATGCAAGTGAAAGAGCCTCACTCAACCTCCCTCAGACTTAGAGTCTTCCCATCTGAGGCCCCAGACATCATGAGAGAAGTCAAGTCCCCACTGTGCCTGTCTATGTCCCTGGCCTACACATCTATGGGCAAGAAAATGGTGGTGGTTATAAACCACTAAGTTTTATGGGTAGTTGCTACATAGCAATAATAGCCAGATTACACATAAAGCAATCACTTTTGGCTCCCTAATCCCCCCAAGAAATCCTTTGCCTTTGAGCCCTCTTCCTCCAGAGAGAACATTTGGCCAATAGACACAGATCTTTTTGAGAAAGAAAGAAAAAAAAAAAAGCTAAGTTTTAGGATCTTCTAACCAAGCTTTATAGAGTCCCTCCTCAGGGGGAAGCCAGCCCTTTCCCCCATCTGATCTGGTCAACTACTCTTGGCTCCAACCCAGCTTAAGACTCAGAGAGATGCCTCACTACCCCCTCCCCCCACCCAGTTCACCTGGCAATAAGCCATCTCCAAGGAAAGAAATTAAGGCTCTCAAAGTACTGTCAACCTAATCATTATGTAAGATTGAATGGATAGAAAACAGCCACAGTACTGTTGCCTAACGTTCCTTCCTAACTGGCCAAAATCCAGTTGTCTGTTACTGAATCACCCCATGGGATAGCGTTTTCCAGACCTATCATTTCCCCTTCCCAGCTGACCTTTCAAGGGCCCACCCACATTTCACATAAACATCATCCTGCACTGTTTCACATCCCTCTTCTCCCCTTCCTGCCCACTGGTGTCCCCCCCCCCCCCCCACTTGAGTGATCCAGCCTGGAATACAGGTATGTCATCCAGATCCCATTTCCAATGGGTCTCTTGGTATTTATAAACCTCTTTTCTGGGGCACCTGGCTGGTTCAGTGGTTAAGCCTCCGCCTTTGGCTCAGGTGGATCCCCAGGGTGCTGGGATCCAGTTCCCCAAAGCGCTCCCCACAGGAGCTTCTCCTGCTTCTATCTCTATGTGTCTGCCTCTCTCTCTGTGTCGCTCATGAATAAATAAATAAAATCTTTAAAAAAAATTTTTTTAATAAATAAATAAATAAAAGTGCCCCAATTGAAGGTGATAATTTAGATAGTTCCCCAAACCCTAATTCCTATCCTTCTAACACTTCATCTTTGGCTATCCTTCACATAAGACAAAACTCTACCTAATTCTTAGCAAGAATAATGAGTAAGAATACAGCATTCTGTTTTATACAAGGTACCTCAAGTAACAGGAGTGGGCTTGTTAAATGTAGAACATTTCCCCAATCTGTATCAAAATCTAAATCATCTCTCTTGCATAAAATAAGAAATAGAAACTGAATCAATGAAAGAACAGGTGATGGCCAATGTCCCTCCTAGGCCTCAAATGCTAAGAATTTACGTGAAAATTCATTAATTATGGGCTCAATCCAACATAGCAAGTCTTTTCCTCCTTAGAAATTTCTGGTTACCAAAGTTCCAGAAATTGCCTTCTCATTCCCTAATGTCTCATTTTCTCCATTATGTAACGAGGGAGTTGGGGCTCCGGGCCGAATTTCTTTTTTAAAGATGATTCTACAGTCCATGAGCAACGTCAGGGAGTGATGACTCGGAGAGGCGGTCTGGGCCGGCGCTAGCGTTTAAGCGAATCCCAACACCTTTTCCCCGGCGACTGAGACGCCGGGGCGCGCTCCGCAGGTCGGCACCTTTCCCGGAACCCGCCCGAGCCCGGGAGCGCGCGCCAGGCCGCGTGGTCTCGGGTCCCCGCGCCGACCTCGGCCGGCGAGCGCCGCCGCCTCCCTTCCCCGCCCCCGGCCCTCCTCCTGGGCGGCGCTTGTCGCCAGCCTCCGCGCCAGTCGCTGACAGCTCCAGCCCTGCGAGCTTCTCCTCTCCCAAGAAGGCAGGTAAACAGCCTGGTGGCCTTTCCAGCTCCCGGCGCGGGGCGCGGGGCGCGGGGCGGGGGGCGGGGGGCGGGGGGCGGGAGCACCGCGGAGCCCGAGGGCGCGAACCGGGGGCCTTGGGGCCGGGGCGGACCTTGGCCGTGGGGAGGGGAGGGGGCTTCCCCGAGGGCGCGTGGCGCGGCCCGCCCCAGGGTGCGCGTTGGTTTCGGGTGACGCGGCGTGGTTTTGCTTTTCTGGTTGGGATCGGGGGCGAGGGGCGCGGCTGGCCGGCCCCCCTTGCCCCCGGGGAGGGATGGCGTGTGTCGCGCTGTCTGATCCTCCCCCACGCGGGTCCGCGGCGGGAGGAGCCAGAGGTGCGCGGACGTGGGGGCGATCGCCCCCCTGGGAAGCCCGGGAGGGCCGCGAACGGCTCCAGGGGGAGGCGCCGGGGGGCCGCCCTCCCGCCGGCGGGCCGAGGCCGGGCTGCCCCGAGGGTGCGCGGAGGACACCGAGGCCTCGGCGAGAGGGGAGTCCCGGGCGCCTGGGGCCTCCTCCGCGGGCGAGGCCCTCCCGAGAGGCGGCCCCGCGGGTCTGGCCGTCTGCGGGGCGGCCCTGGAGCGGGCGGGCGGCCGTGGGCGGCGCCTCGGGCCTCTGCCGGGTGGGGCCGCTCGGGCCGGGAGTGCCAGCCGCGGGGGACTCATGTCGCCTGCCCCAACATTATGATCTTCATGGCTGCGTATTTTTCTTTCACGTGGAGCATCACGGTTTAATAGCAGATCCCCACGTGCTGAGCATTTTGAGATGCTTCTCTTTTTCTTGGTAAAACTCCAGGTGGAATAGGATTGGAGATTTTTACGAATCAAATTAGCAGAAAAAAATAGGAACAGAAAATTGAGGGACACTTGGATGGTTCAGTGGTTGAGCATCTGCCTTTGGCTCAGGTCGTGATCCGGGTCCTGGGATGGAACCCCGCGTGGGGCCCCCTGCAGGGAGCCTGCTTCTCCCTCTGCCTATGTCTCCGCTTCTCTCTCTCTCTCTCTCTCTCTCTCTCTCTCTCTCTCTCGGATAAATAAATAAAATATTTTTAAAAAGAAAATGAATAAAAAGATCAGACCTCTGGAAAAATGAACATCCCTCTCAGATGTTAAAAAGAAAGAGAAAAATCACCGGTGGAACGAACAATTTAACATACACAACCACCGAGGAGCTCTTAAAATGAAAAAGAATTAGCTGGAAAGGGAAAGAGAGCAGAGAGCTAGGATGTGATTTGTATCTTAGTTGTATCTGACACATTTTTTTCATACTTGTGAAAGGAAAATGTCAAGATTATAATAGATAAGTGGTGAAATGAGACCATTCACAGAACAAAATGTAGATGAAAGGAAGCCTGAGTTACTTCGCATCTACTAAATGAACAAAAACAGTCACAGTAATAGTAACAGCAACCCCTATAAGAAGTTTGCAATGGAACTTACATCTTCAGTTATCTGAGGATGTGGCTAGGTGTTGGGGCTAGAAAGATGGCTCTGCTACTGATTTTGTGACTTTGAACAGGTCACCTTAATTTCCTAATCCTGCTCTTGTACATTTATAAAATAGAGGAAGTGAAATCTGCTTCCAAGTTCGTTGCCAATATTAATTTTACATGAAACTGACCCTTGGTATGTCTACCTTTATTATTTTCCTATTCATACCCCAACTGGGGATGTCATGAATTATTACACATTTTTTGTAAAACAATCTGGCAACGTATTAAGTTAAAAGTGGTGACCCAGAAAACCCTCCTCCTGGGGATTTACCTGCAATGGAAGAAACAAGCAAACAAAGAAAATAAAAGCCATATGCCAGCACATATTGGTGCAGAATGATCTAAAATTAGAACCAATTGGGAAGCAACCAAAATGTACAACAGGGCAGTAGCTCAGAAAATCATGGCATAATAACTGGAAGGAGCATTATGTAACCATTAAAAGTCATGATTTTGGAGCCTCTGGTATATGGGAAAAACTGACAAGTAAATCAAAGTTCAGGTTTCTAAACTATTTACTCAAGCATGAATGCATATGTGAAAAATCTGAAAGAAAAAGCATAAAAAATGGACATTTTAACAGAAGTTAAAGGTGATTTTAATGTCCCTTTTTTTGGTATATTACTTTTACCAAATAATGCAATTTTTAAAATAGGTCACATATCTCAATTTTTAAAATGACACGGACCCAGTTTCCTCTGTGTCCTGTTTGCTGGTTGGTTTTTTTTCACATGACCTCATTTTTTTTTTCAAATATTGTCTCATTTTTTTTGGAATAGACTTATTAATGGTTTAGTAATGTATATATTAGGTTTTTCTTTTAAGGAATCAGTTCTAAGATTTATTTACCAATTCTAGTTTTTTCTTTGTTGTTGTTTTTAAGGATTCCTGAATATACTTGAAAACTGAATAATTTCAGCCACGCCGAAGCAGTCTGTCTTCTCAGAGACAGAAATCCAGCTCAGCTGAGCCACGACAGATGTATGTACCCTGTGGAATCTCTTTGGTCTTCTAATGGCTGAAAGTCTCCAACTGTCATAGAAAATAAGGGTCTGGAAAGGCTGTGATCACAGGCCCCTGCTCGGGAGGCCACTCGGGTCTATATATGTAACTCCTACCCATTGCATCATCCTTGGAAAATCAGCTTGATTTTGTAGAGAAAGGGTCACAGCTTTCTCTACAATTATGCTGAAGTATGGAAGGAAGCAGCCATTTAAAAAAAAATACAGTAAAACAACAATCACATAACAAACATTTCTGCACCAAATTAACACCAAAGGTGACTATCAACCAGCTGACAAAAGGATTTATGAGGTGAAAGGTTTTCCAAGCTGTAGTTTTATCTTACCTATTCTATTCTGCCTTTGGGATCTTATTTCTTCTCCTAAGCCAACTGTATCAGCTGTGAACTACTTGTATTAAGCATTCACGTTGTCCAGGCATCTAACCCAGTGATGGTGCTGCATTGTAAAATAATCCTTGAATGAATACCGTGCTTGGCAGTGCTTACTTAGAGCATTATTTTTTTCTTCAATTTGTTAATCCCTTTTTTCGGCTGCGTTCTACTTATTACTGCTAACCTATCGTGTGATCACTGTGCTCTTTCTTGAAAAGCATTATAAATGTGGTTAAGTGTTGTGTTCCTGAGGACCTAGTTCTGAAGCGTGTTTAGGATTTAGGACTGCAATCCCCTGGGAAGCTTTTTATCGATCCCCAAGTCCCATCACTAGATACTCGCAGGCTGTTGGCCTGCAATAGGCTCCAGCAACGTTGTTTTTTAAAGGCTCTTCAGGGATCCCTGGGTGGCTCAGTAGTTTGGCGCCTGCCTTTGGTCCAGGGCATGATCCTGGAGTCCTGGGATCGAGTCCCATGTCAGGCACCCTGCATGGACCCTGCTTCTCCCTTTGCCTGGGTCTCTGCCTCTCTCTCTCTCTCTCTCTCTCTCTGTCTCTGATGAATAAATAAAATCTTTAAAAAATAAAATAAAATAAAATAAAATAAAATAAAATAAAATAGGCTCTTCAGGTAATTCTGATGACAGACCAGGCTGGGGTTCCTTTGCCTTATTCAATCCAGGCCTGGGTCTCAGGGTACCAATGCAGCCCTACATCTCAGAATGTTTTTGCAAAATTTTGTATCGCTTGCATCGGATTCTTTAAGGAGCAGTGTCCTCAAAAAGATTTAAATAAATAAATGAAGGTTCTGCTTAGCCCTGGAAAGAGAAGGGATTTTCCTGGGGACTATGGAGAGTGGGAGAAGCCATTTGGTGCCACTTCCCAATTTAACCAATTAGGTTTCAAGTTTTAACATGTTCTAAGTACTAGAAGTTTGGCCCACGGCACATGACCATCAGGCTAGTTCCTACCAGCTCTGACTCTCTTATCTCCATCCATAAATGAGAATAGGATGAATTGGGGTAATCTATGGATCTTCTTTCAGGTTCCATTTCTCTGTCATTTGTTCATGCACCAGTGCCACATGATCTTTACAATGCCACATGGAGCTTTACAATATATCCTAATACCTGGCAGGCCAGGCATGTCCTAGGATTTCTTCCTGTTCAGTGATTTTTTTTTTCTGACTTCTTAATTTTGAGTATCACATCATCATGTTCTTTAAAATCCCCTTTGAATTCTGACTGAAATTGTGTTGACTTGATGGATTATTTGAAGATAAATTGGCATCTTTCAATATTGGTTTTCCCAACCAAAAACATTGTATGGCTTGGGTTTTCTGGGATTTGTTTTTCCCCCTAGTCTTCCTTTACATCTCCAGTAAAATTTTTTAGCTTTCCTCATACAAGTCTTATTTAACCTAAAGTTAAATCTTAGATACTGTAAAAATGTGTTACTGTCATTATGGATGGAATGGCAATATAGAACATTATAGATGGAATGTTTCATCTGTGCTAAATCTTCTCACTAATTACAATTAATTTGGGTACTCGCTGGTTTTTTGCATATTGATTTCAAAAACTGCCACCCAAATGAACTCACTTCTTTAAGACATTTTGGGCTGATTTTCCAAATACAAGACTGTACCTGGCTGGCACTTCCATAACAATGTAAAATAACAGTGCCTACTTGCATTTTTGTCTTGTTCACTACACTAATGAGATGTCTTTCGTTTTTCCTATAAGGTGAGGTATAGGCTGAGTATTTGTGGTGGGTGGCAATTCTTGATGGAAAGGGACTGTCTTCTAGTTCTATAGAAACTTTAACAGCTTAAGAAATCAAGAATGGAGGTTGATGTTAATTGAAAACTTTTCAGTATCTGCTGAGAATCCTATGGTTTTGTCTTCTTCACCTATTAATAGATTCCCTAATTTTGAGCCATCCTCACATTCCTAAAATAACCCTTACTGGTCACAGTGTATTCTTCTTTTGATAAATTGCTAAAATCAGTTTGGCAGTATTTTCTTTTGGGTTTTGGCATCCATAGTGGCAGAGGCTGGGTGAACTAGGGGTGCGAACCCTGCACTTGAACTGCTGAGGTTTCAATCTCGTCCCTTTCTTTGCCCCTTGGCTGTAGACAGTGCTTCTCAGCTCAAGATGCCCTAACATTTATCTCTGCGGAGTTCCAGATTCTTCAAACAATTGCTTAAATTGATACTTCTATTTGAACGTCTCATAGATGTAGCCAAGTTACTGTGTCTATACCACAGCTCCCAGTTTTCTCTCCAAGCAGAGCTCTTTACCTGTCTTCCCAGTTTCAGGAGATGGCATCACCCACCCAAGCTAAATATCTTTTAGTCACTATCATGTCCCCAGCCACTAGCACAATGCTAGAACCTTAGAGGACACTTAAATATTTGTTGAATGAATCACTAGGTTATGGTACTATAAGTATTACATTGTAATATGTAATTTTGGACAATTTTTTCCTCCATTTCTCTTATGGTTGTTGGTCAACTCAAATTTTCTATGTATTTAAAAATTGGGACATACTAGTTGTTCCATAAATATTTGTTGACTTAATTAATTCTGGTCAATATTTATTATTTATGTTTTAACAGAAAAGCAGCCCACCCCACATCGATATTTTAATTCATAAAGTACATTTGCATTTGGAAGGTTGTTACTCTTTTAAAGCCTTCTCTTTCTAAGGTTATTTGGCCTCTCCCATTCCCCATGTGGAGCTATGTAGTGGGGTGTGTTTGTGTGTGTATTGCATTTTCAGGTCACTCGATTTCATTTAGAAATTCCTCATTTTTCTGGGTTTTATTTATTAAGTTCTGCTTTCATGTCTGTTATTTTTTTATAACTATGATGCTTTATTTGGAAATTCTTTGTTTTCTTTCTTTTTGAGTTGAATAATCATTTATCTTCATTCTTTCTGTTCAGTTACACCACCCACACTCCTTGGATGTTTACATGGGTTCCTTTATCCGCACACCCTTGCCTTCTTGGCATCATCCAACTCTCCTGTGCATTAGGTTTGGTTTGGCTATTTTTTTCTTTCTGGCTAAACTGATAATTATAAGTGATATATCATTTGGCCAGGGTCCCATTTTATCTGATTCTTAATGATTTTGATATCTTTTCAAGTCTTTTGGCTTTCCTCTTCTGCAAATTACCAGTTTTTGTATCTTTTGGCCCTTTTGTCTATTGGAATTACTGCTCTTACTGCTTTGCAAGAATTCCTTGTAGGTTCTAGAAATGAATCCTCTGTTGGTCATAAATACTACAAATATTTTTTTACCATTATGCACTCCTCTTAACTTTGTCCATAGTGTTCTTCAAAGCATTAAACAAGAATCCTTAACTTTCACGTCATAAAATTCTTATTTGCCATTTGATTTGTGCTTTCTGTTTAAAAAGTCCTCCCTCCAGACCTCCCCCAGGTCACACAGACATTCACCTGTAGTTTCTTCTTACAATGTGCTTTTACCTTTCTCAGGTCTGTATTCTATCCAGAGTCTGCTTTTGGTGGTCTTGCATGTGGTGTTAGGGATCTAGTTTTATTTTTCTTCAGTTTCCAGAAGCATCTGATAAACAGCGTTCCTTTCTCCATCGATTTGTGATGCCTGCTTTATTGTATATCAAGTCCTTGCTAAAGTATATATACAAAGCCTTATCTCTGAATGTACCCTTCTGCTCTCATTGGCCTGTTGGTCTGTTCCTAGGCTTTCACTATGTAGTCTTTATTGCTCTGGCTTTGTAGTCAGATTTAATGTCTGATACAATAGATTCCTTCTTTTCTGTTCCTTTTTAAAGTTGAGTTTGCTATTCATGGACATTTCTTTCACCTTGTAGGTTATTGAACTCCTCCTCAAAAAAACCCAGGTGGACTTTGCATTGGCATTTTATCGAAATTATAGGTTTATTTGGGGGTAATTGACAGACATCTTTCTAAGTCATCCCAGTCAAAGCCATGGAATACCTTTCCATTTTTACAGATCATCTTCAATGTTCTTTATTGGAATTTAAACACTTTTGCCCCAGTCTTATTTTTTCTCAGTTAAGTCAGTTCCTGGATACTTTACAGTTTGGTTTGCTATTGTGATTATCTTATTTCTTAAATTTTTTTTCTAGTTGATTATTGCTGGTGTAGAGAAACGCTGTTTATGTAGGCCAGTCTTGTGTCCCATAGCCTTGCTGGATCCCTAGTACTGGGTCTCATGTCATCTCTGATGAGCCTGTTGGATTTTCTGTTTATGATCACTTTAATTGCAAATAATGATAGCTAGCTCTTTTCTTGAAGTTCTTGCCCTGGTTACTTCTTTGTCTCTGCCTATGGCATTGGACAGGACCTCCAGTCCTGTGATGAAGGACATCCTTACCTTATTTCTGATCTTAGAAACCTCTAAGAAACATCTTAGAAACATCCACCAAGTATGTTTGCTGATTTTGTTATATAACCTTTATCAAATTAGGGGAGTTTTCTCCTATTCCTAGTCTGCTAAGAGTATTTTTCATTTTTTTTCTTTTTTTTTTTTTCTAAGTATTAGGTATTGACCTTTGTCAAATACTTAGTATCTTTTTTGTTCTGTTTTTCACTATTTGTTTTTTATTTTTGTCATGCTGGATGTGGGAGCTTGAAATCTAGAGGTGATGGGTATTCCTCATCTTACCCCCTTGACAATCACAGCTGAGATGAGCCCAGGAAACCTCTGAACAGGGGACATTCAGACAAGGGCAGAGCCTATATGCCTGCCTTCCGCCAGCCGGGCCTTCCTCACAGGCAGAGAGGGAGGGCTCCCAGGGACACCCACTCAGGGCCTGATTCAAGTACTGTAGTTTGCACTGGACCACCCATGCCCCTCACTGGTCCCAAAGCCCCTACCCTTCTGAGATCTGGGGGCGGAAGGGGAACTGTGGCCACTGTGGGCTAATAAAGCCATTTAACTTTGCTGTGGCTAGGCTCAGCATTTTTTTTTTTTTAAGATTTTATTTATTTAGCCATGAGACACAGAGAAAGAGGCAGAGAGAGAAGCAGGCTCCCTGCGGGTAGCCTGATGTGGGACTTGATCCCAGGGCCTCAGGATCATGACCTGAGCCAAAGACAGATGCTCAATCACTGAGCCACCCAGGTGTTCCTGAGCCCAGCATTTGAGGGATGGGGTCCAAGGTGTGTCAAGGTAAGATGCTGGGGGAAGCTCGTTAGGTAGTTGTCGGCTTCCACATCTGGTGACAGGAAGACTTCTTTGCCCACAAGTAGACACAGGGTCTATAACAGTGCATGAGGGAGATGCATCCTGGGGCTTGACTGGAGGGAAGGAACCCCAGGGCCCCTGCTCAGAGGGCAGGCACTCTTGGGACCCTGGTGCCTCCTCCATTGCCTGCCCAGCTGGCAGAAGTGCAGCCACTTGGGGTTGAGACCCAAGGCCTAAAGTCTCTGGAGACTAAACTCAAGGCCACCAGGTGTCACCTTGCCTCCAAGATATGCCTTTTGCCCCTCCTCCACCCCTGAGAGACTGACTTCTGGCTGGGTGACACCAGGCCCAACTCTTCCTGTGCTGGGGGACTCCCAGGCTGGGGCTGCTTCCTGCAGGCCACATCAGGTGCCAGCAGCTGTGCCTGTGGGCCGCTTTGTCTCACTGTGGCTTCTGTGAGTGTCACCGTCTCCTCTGGGCAAAGTGACTTGAAGATATGCCTCTTTTACCATGAGTTCTGGGCCTTCCGGCTGTACAGCCTCTGATCTTGTGCTCCTCAGGCTCTGACCTGCACCTGCAGGTTTTCCTCAGGGAGCACCTCTGGTTCGGCTCATTGACTTGTCAGAAGAAATCAATAGGGAACCGTGGTGTGGTTCTTAAAGCGACAGGGCAGGGGGATCCCTGGGTGGCGCAGCGGTTTGGCGCCTGCCTTTGGTCCGGGGCGTGATCCTGGAGACCCGGGATCGAATCCCACTTCGGGCTCCTGGTGCATGGAGCCTGCTTCTCCCTCTGCCTATGTCTCTGCTTTGTCTCTGCCTCTCTCTCTCTGTATGACTATCATAAATAAAAAAAAAAAAAAAAAAAGCGACAGGGCAGGTCATCAGTGGTGTCCTCATCGTCCAGCCAGTAAGAACTCAGATTCCTCCAGGTACTCCTCCAAGATCTTGTCTCTATAGGCAAATCCAGGCTCTCCCTGCCCCTCGGCCCCAGCAAAGGGCCACTCGCCGGGGCCACTCGGGGCCACTCGTGCTTCCTCCAGCTGGTGCTTCCCCACGCCCCCACCCCGCAGCTGGCTGGGTCGCAGTCGGGGTCCTGGGGTGTAGCTGCTACTGGCTCCGAGCTCCACCCTGCTCAGGCCCAGCCCTGTGTCCCGGATTCGGTCATCTTCAAGCCCTTCCTCGTCCTCAGATTGCGTCTCCTCCTCCTCCGCGGGGCCACAGCGCTGGTCTCCAAAACCTGTGTGCATGAGCTGGTCATGCCCCGTGGGCTCCAAGTCGTCCTCAAGGTCCTGCTCCTCAGAGCCCAGCGTCTCGTGCCTGTGACCCGCCGCAGCCTCTCCAGCTTGGCCAGAATCTCCTTCCCTTCTGGCCCTTCAGCTGCTTGAGCTCCCCCTGCTCCTTGGCCTTCTCCCTCCTCCTTCGCCCCCGCCTCTCCTCCGCCTCTCCTCTTGCCGCGCTCGTTCTCTGGGGGCACCGAGGACGCCATACTTCGAGGGTGGGGCTCGGCCGAAGCCCCGCCCCTTCCGGCTCCTCGAAGCGGAAGTGGTTCTAGTGCGCGGTCCTCTGGCTCCTTCAGAAACAGCTTCGCTGAGGGGTCGTCCAGGGCCGTCTGGAGAGCGTGGGGGCCCCGCTTCTACCTCTTCCTCTTCCTCCTCTTCCTCGCCGTCGCCCTCCCCGTAGTGTTCGCTGGGGCTGTAACCCCGCAGGAAGCGCTCCCCTTCTCCAGCCCTGGATTGTTCTGATATCCCTTGAGGTGAGCCGGTGCTCTCAGGGTGCCAGGGCTGTGGCTGCCCGCCTGCCCCTCCTGCCCCTCAGGCGCTCCACGTCGGCAGCCTCCCGCACCCCGGGTTTTGGCACGGTTCCGCAGGAACCCAGAGCCCCCGCCCGGCAGTGTCCTGGCTGTCCTCCACCAGTGCCAGGAAGCTTTCCTTGAGCCGCTAGAATCTTCTCGAAGGTCTCCACGTCTGAATTTTCCTCCTCAGAGTATTTGCCTTCTCTCCGAGATCGCCTTCCTTCCAGAGCCCTTCAGGCGCGCAGGCTGCATCTTCATTCGCCTCTCTTGGGCCCCTGGCGCTTCCTCGCCCTCCGAGGACAGTGCTGCTCCCTGATGCGAGGTGGCGTCTCTCATAAATGCGGGAGTCCTTCAGCAAGGCGAGAGGGCCGTAGGAGCCCCGCCCTCGCTGGGCGTCAGATGCCACACGCCCCGCTGTCCCCAGAGCCATCGTTAGGCCGCTGGAGTCCTTGGTGGCTGGGGTCGCCGTCGCACTGAGTTGGGTGCAGCCTGGCGGCTCTGCCCTCCGTGTCTTGCAGTGGACCAGAGGTGCAGGCCACAGCCTGACCGTTCAAAGAGTGTCTTCTGGGAATGGTGGCCCCGCCAGGCGCTCAGAAAGCCCGTCTCCATCCCCGTCAGTTTCCCTCACCAGCACTGCGATCCTAGGTGTGTCGCATGATGTCTCTGACTCTTGGTAGCCTGATTTGCAGAGTGAGGGGAGAGAGTCAGCATTCAATAATAGAAGATCTTTCTCATTTTGTCACAAAGGGAAAGAGATTCTCTCCAAGGTCTTGTGTAAGCGTTGAGTCCCTCTTAGGTTTAGAAATGACACTCTACCTCAAAATGTAGTTGTTATTTTTAAGATTTTTCATAAGTAAATGTTGCTGTTCTTCCCAACTGATTCTAAAAGGATCTTGTCCTCATATAAACTGTGCTTAAGCAACTTTATCCAACATTTGGCTTTAGTAAAGTGCCGAACAGCAACATGTGTCCGTGGCTCTGATGCCCTCCTGCCTCCTGGTCTTTCTTGTCCCACACACATAGCTTGGTAAGAGTGAGGAGGGAGAGCCAAGCCCTTCATTTGGCTCCCTCCAGACCGGCTCCACCTTTCTGTGTTCTGTCCATGCAATTGCCTCATTCAGAAATCTGGGTGCTCCTTTGACTCCGGTTCCAGTTTCTCACCCTTCACATCAAACACCGAGCCCTCCAGAAGCTTCCTTCTAATCAGACCATCCATGACTCTCCTTACCTGGCAAGGCCAGCTTCTCTACCTCAATCACTGCAGTAGCCTTGAAATTAGTTTCCCTGTACACACACACACACACACACACACAGACAAGCCCCAGTCCAGCCTCCACAATATTCTTTCTCAAAGGGAACCCAGAACTCTTCACTGGCTCCCTAGAACCTTCAGGATCAAGTTCTGACTACTTAATGTGCCTTATAATTAGGTTGCCTCTATTAACCTACTGAGACACTCTGAAGTATTCATAAAAGGGGCACTGTTAACGTTAGCACCAGGAACAACAGGTGTGAATTGTCCCAGGGAAGCCAGGATGTCCGCTCGCCTTGCCAGTGAAGCCCTTCACTGCCAGAGCCCACCTGCCTCTCCACCACACATGGAAGCTCCGCTCCCATGAAGCCCCCTGCAGCCCCCAGGCCTGCCCGTATTCTCTCTCATGCCTGTCTCCACTCCGAATGCCCAGTGGCCCCTCCCACCTCCTGCACCTGGCTTCCCCAGGACCAGGTCCTTCTCTGAGCCTCCTTTACTATGTGGTGTCACCATCAGCTCACAGGTCTACATGAGCTCATGGAGCTGTGACTCTTACAGCCTCAGATAAGGCATGTTCAAAGTTAGTCTCGGTGTTACTCCCCGTGCACCATGGTCTTCCTCCTGCCCCAGCTGTTTCAGGTCTCCTCAACAGCCAGCCAGAGTGTCCCGTGGTGGATGGCACATGAAGTCAACATTTTATATAACTGGACCATAGATGTTAGGCAGCTGGTCAGGACAGAAAAGAGTGTTGTGAAAATTCATAAATATGGCTCACTTTTGTAACAATTTAATTTTTAGTTTGGTTAGTGTGCTTTATTACAGATGTTTCCACACTCGTCCATTCATTTAGCATTTATTGTGTAGGGCCGTGAGCCATGCACCCCCACTTAAGTACTAGCAGCACTGCTGTGGGCAAAGCAAAACTCCCGCCCTGGGGGAGCCCGCACCCCCACGGAGGTGAACAGCAAGCAGATAATAAATCATAGATGTCAGGTAGGCAGCCCTACTCTGGAGAAAAATGAAGCAGGATAAGGGGAAAAGATGTAGGGTGCTGAGTTAGGTAGAGTGATATGAGCAGCCCCGTGGAGGTGACATTAGAGCAGACTTGAGCCATAAGAGTAACTGGAGGGAGATCCTTTCAGGCCCCAGGAGCAGCAAGTGTAAAGGCCCTGAGATGGGAAAGTGCTTATCAAATGTGAGGAGAAGGGGGAGACCAGAGAGAGGCAGGCAGCTGGAGACAGATCATGTGGGACCCAGCCAACATGGTCAGGACTTGGGGTCTCACCCTGAGCACAATGGAGTGCCACTTGTGGGGAAGGGAATTGGCATAGTGTGACCTACATATTAAAAGGTTGTCTGAGCCTCTGGGCTGCTGAGTAGAGAACAACAATGGAGGTCAGGAGGAAAAGCAGGGAGGCTGGTTGGAGACTGTTGAAAGACCCTCATGAGAAGCAACAGAGGCTTTACCCAGGATAGTGAGTAGTGTTGGGAAATATGAGTAGTTTCAGGATTTAGGATTTATTTTCAAGGTAGAGCTGATAACATTTGCTGGTAGATTCATTGTGTGCTGTGAGAAAGGAAACTCAAGAATAACTCCAAGGTGAGTGTGGGGGTGACACCTGGCTGGCTCAGTCTGTGGAGCATGCAACTCTTGATCTTGGGGTCATAAATTCAAGCCCCACCTTGTGCATGGAGTTTACTATAAATAAATAAATAAATAAATAAATAAATAAATAAATAAATAAATAAAATCTTAAAAAAAAAAAAAGAACTCTAGGGTGTCGACTTGGTTTGGCTCATTGGGGTGAATCGAGTAGTTGTTGACCTAAAACCCCATCAGATCAGAAGCTATTGACTGGTGTGGCACCCCCCCCACCCCCCAGTTCAGTTCCCTGCAGTGTAAGCAGAAGCATGGATAGCACAGAGCCTGAGAGCTGGAGCCCATGAGCAAGTGGAGAGTACACCAGGGAGAGGCCTATAGAAGCCTAGAGGCAGGGCCTGGAGATGCAAGAAGGCCAGCTGGCATGTCTCAGGACCCTGCTCCTCTGACCCTCCCCAGAAGAGCCTCCAAAAATCTCGATTGATTGGCATGATCACAGCAGTTGAACCTGGCTCATAACTTTCAAATATATTTTTATTTACCTATGGCCAAGATTTTTCAATAAGGACAGAAGCGTAAATGGGATGTGAATCATTTACTTATTTCGTTATTCTCCGTCCCCTGAAGGTCTGTGTGTCTTTGATCTCTGCCCTTAGAACTGAGCACCCAGGGTAAATGAGGTGGTTAATCTGAAAGGAGATTTTCATTTGATGAATGTACATTCTGCAAAGGGTCCTAAATTATTATCCAGGACAACTTGTTTGACAATTCCTAAACTGTGCCGGCCCTTTTCAGTAAGACGTGTTTCTTTAGTACCAAAAATTAGGAGAAAATAAGTCCCTCCTAAGCCATTAAATGCTGAACTGAAACTCATCCAGGGACTTGTGAATACAGCCATTTTTACCCTGCTCTGTGCAGCTCTTTTTATGGAAAATGAATTTATAAGCAGGCATGCAAAATCCTGCATGTTTCCTGTTTTCAAAAAATATCGTATTGAGAATTACTCTGAGGAAATTCTCATTGGCATTTATATGTTTAGAGGGCATTAATCCCTTCCCTTAACAAATAACTATTGTGTGCTGCTCTGCCAGGCACCGCCCCAGCCCCTGAGGAGGAAGCAGCAGACAAGACTCCCTCCCCACTGGCACTCATTCCCACAGATGAAAGAAGACAGGATCCTCCGATTTTCAAAGTTAATTCCTGCAAAGCTGAATCAGGGGGCTTCCTAACTCCCAAGACTTCCATAGGGGCCACACCAAGGTCTCAGAAGATTCCAGAAGAGGCTACAACCAGGGTCCTCAGAACAGTTCACACAACAGCTAGGGACTCATCTCCACTCCCAGCCCCCAAGAGTGGCTGCTCAAGTGAATGACCCCATATTGGTGAATAAAGGATTCCCCTTGGTGTAGAGGCCCCAGCCCCTACAAGAGCTAGTGTCCCTTATGACAGTCCAGTGGCCACAGCTTCCAGGGTCCCCACAAGGACATAGCTGGTTACAATAATCACTGCCCTAAAGATACTCGAAACTATGGCAGACCCAGCCCAGATGTAGTTTATCAATCAGGTTATTTTTACCATAAGCAACAGTGCTGACATTCCATCTTTATCAGGTTTCCAGGAAATAGAGCCAGAAATTATCTTAAGGTCAAATTTGTCCTTAAGAAGGAGAGAGAGTTGTGTTAACACTTTATTTGAAATTTTGTCGTAAGTGCCGCAAAGGAGAAACGAGAGTGGGAAGCCTTGGTGACCGATGTGCAGATGTTCTCGCTGTGCATTCATTCATTATGCAGCACACGTAGGATGCTGACACCCTTCTTGTTTTGCAGATAAGTCATCATGGTGAAAAGCCACATAGGCGGCTGGATCCTGCTTCTCTTTGTGGCCACATGGAGTGACGTGGGCCTCTGCAAGAAGCGGCCGAAGCCTGGAGGATGGAACACAGGGGGTGGGAGCCGATACCCAGGCCAGGGTAGCCCTGGAGGCAACCGCTACCCACCCCAGGGCGGTGGTGGGTGGGGTCAGCCCCATGGTGGCGGCTGGGGTCAGCCTCACGGTGGCGGCTGGGGACAGCCCCACGGTGGTGGCTGGGGACAGCCACACGGTGGTGGTGGTTGGGGTCAAGGTGGTGGCAGCCACGGTCAGTGGGGCAAGCCCAATAAGCCCAAAACCAACATGAAGCACGTGGCAGGAGCCGCAGCAGCCGGGGCGGTAGTAGGGGGCCTTGGTGGCTACATGCTGGGGAGTGCCATGAGCAGGCCACTCATTCATTTTGGCAATGACTATGAGGACCGTTACTATCGTGAGAACATGTACCGCTACCCCGACCAAGTATACTACCGGCCAGTGGATCAGTACAGCAACCAGAACAACTTTGTGCGTGACTGCGTCAACATCACTGTCAAGCAGCACACAGTGACCACCACCACCAAGGGGGAGAACTTCACAGAGACCGACATGAAGATCATGGAGCGTGTGGTGGAGCAGATGTGTGTCACCCAGTACCAGAAGGAGTCCGAGGCTTACTACCAAAGAGGGGCAAGCGCCATCCTCTTCTCCCCGCCGCCCGTGATCCTCCTCATCTCGCTGCTCATTCTCCTGATAGTGGGATGAGGAGGGCCTTCCCATTCCCTGCACCATCTTAATCTTTTACAGGTTGGGGGAGGGGGTGTCTACCTACAGCCCTTTAGTGGTGGTGTCTCATTCCCGCTTCTCTCTTTAGCACCCATAGGCTAATACCCTTGGCACTGATGGTGCTGGGAAACATAGAGCAGACCCAGGATGCTATTTATTCAAGCCCCTCTGTGATTAAATCCTACAGGGGCCAGTAGTAGTGTTGGGCTGAGAATAATAGCAAATAATCATTGGTTGGTCTAGGCTGATTTTTTTTTTTTTTTTTTTTTTTGTCTAGTACACCAGATTGGGGCTTAAACAATTCTCAAAACAGTCTTCAAATACCTTTATCTAAAAACCTCTGGCTCCTTCCCCAGCCAGAGCTCAGGACGCTAATGCCCCATTATAGCAGTAATTTCATAGCAACTTGGGGGAATGCCTCTCTTCTGTTAAAAAAAACAAAAACAAAAAAAACACCTGATTGCATTTCCCTGTTCAAAGAGCATTTCTGCCAAATTTGAAAGAAGGCCATGTGCTACTCATTCAAAAAACAAAACCAGAAATCCTTCGCTCTTGGATTCAGGCTCAGCCCGCCGGAGAGCATGTGCCCTGCGTCTGCACAGAACTGGGATGATGTTTTGCATTTTGCAGTGTGGGCTCCCAGCAGCCATAGCATCAAGTGTAAATATTTATGCAACACTGGACCCCGGCAGAGGATATTTTCATAGGGAATGAATGTAACCAACAGATTGAAAATGATAAAAAAAAATATTCCCACACTCGGGAGTGGTGCCCTTGGAGGCAAGCTCCCATTTTGGACATTTAAAGCACCTACAGGTGGCATTCCTTTCTTTCACAACATAAACTATAGATAATTAAGGCAGTAAAAAAAAATTTGAACTGCCTTCTAGGCACTGAGAGCAAATCTTTACTCATTTACCTGCAAACCAGAATGATTCTGACCTAGAGTAAGGTGCAGGTGTTAAAATAACCATTATCCTAGAGGATTGCATAACAGAGAAAATGATTAGTAGACAAAAATGGTCTCACTTCTTCTTTGCTGTCTCATAATTGTCAAAAATCAGAATTATGTTAAGTCCTAGTTTCTATAATCAGTTTTTGAATCAAAGGATGGAAGGCCATCCACAAAAATATCTTAGGTCAGAGATGACAGAAATATCCACTCAGAGTGGAAAAAAAGGAATTCTGTTCATTGTTATTTAAGTAAGGTGAAATTATTGTCTAGATCGTTCAATATCATCACCTAGCAGATAAATTTAGCATTCTGCAATGTTCCTGGCTTGCACTGGGCATTTGATGTAAAAAAAAAAAAAAGAGTTATCATATATATACATATATTGTGTATGACAAACTTACAAATTTCGGTTAGAGGGGTTAACATCTGATACATCTAATGCACACCTGGTTTTGTAAGGTACTAAATACTTAATATGTAGAAAACCCTTTGCGTGGTCCTCAGGCTTACATGTTCATCGAATAGTTTTGTATGATAGATCCAACATGGTCTTCAAAATATGCATGTACTTTATATTTTCTATATTTGTAAATTTGCATGCACTTGTATAAAAAAAAAGTATAAATGTTCAAAATCTTGAATTAAACAGGAGCTAAGTGAACGTGTTCCACGGCGTCCGCAGTGACATTCATCACTGTGCCCTGCGTTGGCAGGGCTGTTGGGGTGAATTAGAGCAAGCCAAGGCCAGTGTCCCGTGCACCTCCCCTGGTCCTGCCCTCAGCTGTACTCCCAGTCCCACGCCAGGTGCTCCCTACTGGCTTTTCATTTTTTTTCCCACAAATATCTTAAATGTGCTTGGCACTGAGTAAATGGTAGAGGCACTATTGCAACAGAACAAGATAGTCCTTGCATCCTGGAAGCTTTATTTCTATTCTAGATTTTGAAATAGAGGATTTTCTTTTTTTTTTTTTTTTTTTTTTTTTTGAGGATTTTCTTAACTAAATTGCAACTTAACAAGTTCTCAGGGAATCACTTGATTGCCCCCCTGCTCTCCCCCCAATCTCAGGTTATAAGATCTCCGAGATGGTGGGAGCCCCAGTGGCAGTCACTCCCTTTGGACTGAAATTCAACACTTTAGGTCTAAAAGGCCCCTCATTTGTCACAGTCCTTCAAGAACTTCTCTTGTTTCCTGCCTTCTTCGCAAGTGTAAGGCACCAGCCCCAGGGTACTCTTGATTCTCTTTGGTGAGTTTTCTTCTCCAGCTGAAATTTACCAACAGCAGGAGGTAATCACAGAAGGTACAGTGGTTAAAATCACAATTATTTAATACCTTCGGAAATGCTAATATCCTGCAGCAATCAGAGCATCAACTTTTACTAAAAGTGGAAAGATAATAAATCAACACATTGAAACCCCATCATTCACAAAACCACTAGAACAACATCTACTAAGTCTCCAAAGCATTATTCATCCATAAGTGAACTCAGATTTAATCCTTAACATAAACATGTCTAGCATTATTTTCATTTTTGGCCATTTTTCTAATTATTTAAAAATAAGCTTCATTATTGACCATCATAATTTCTGAAAAGTAGCCCACTGGGAAGACTTCAAATCTTCAAAGCACAGGTGAAGGCCAAAGTGAATTATACCACCTGTACCTCAGGTCCCATAGTTTCTTCCCATTACTTCCAACTCCTAGGAGTTGTCCTAGAAGAATTTTCTCTTTAAAAAAAAAAGGGGGGGATCCCTGGGTGGCGCAGCGGTTTGGCGCCTGCCTTTGGCCCAGGGCGCGATCCTGAAGACCCGGGATCGAGTCTCACATTGGGCTCCCGGTGCATGGAGCCTGCTTCTCCCTCTGCCTATGTCTCTGCCTCTCTCTCTCTCTCTCTCTCTCTCTCTCTCTGTGACTATCATAAATTTAAAAAAAAAAAAAAAAAAGATTTATTTAAAAAAAAAAAAGGAAAAACCAGTTTTAAAAGGACTGACATAAAGTAACTGAAGAGGGTTCTTCCAGAGAAGTGTTAGGTGTAAACTTCTGTTTCTCCAAGTTCCGTCTCTAGGGCTGAAAGCGAGTAAGTGTCCTTTGCCTTTGGAGGGAAATGTGGGTTTGTGTTGCTTTCCACCCTAGTGGGAGCCTCCATCTCAGCCAGTACCTGAGCTTCCCCAGACTCAGGCCTTGACAAACGGGACAGAGAGCTAGGCCTCTGAGGACCCATCACTGTCCCACACACTCCCAGGCCACCTGGGACACTGGCTTCTCATAGCCCTCAGGCTGGAGGTCTGGGGCCTCTGTCCTCACCTGTACTTTAAAGGGTCCCTTTCTAGGCTTGGCTCACAGACTTTGCTTCCTAAACTAGGTTCTGAGTACTGAGGGTATTGGAACTCTCTGCCAAATGGCCCCAAGCCAACATCAAGGCTCATATGGCCACTTAACTGCTCGACCTTCCATAGGTGGATCACCACTGTGCATACCTCAGTGTCAGAGAGGTAGCCGAGCGGGGGGAGGGAGCTCAGAAAGAACTTGGACACATGGACCAGGGACCTGAGGCTCCCACAGGTGCTGGCTGGGTCCAGATGGCAAGAGAAGAGGGCAGCCACGTGCTGAAGTCTCTCCTTTGTGGATTCTTTCTTCCTCCAGGGCCTGCAAATGGTAGAGGCAGTCCCTGCCCTCAAGCTTCTAGACGAAAGTAGTGGATTTTGTAATAAAGTCATTAGTTTTTACAAATGTTCCCAAGCCATGCAAGTGTTTTCAAATTCTGACAGGCCAGGACTGGTCATGTGAAGTTTTGTCTCACCTCTTCCGAGGTCCCTCCAGAAGGATAGCCAGTACACTTTATCACTGGTGCTTCCAGCCAAGTTACCCACCCTGAGCAACTGCTCCTCACCTTCTTCATAGGTCCCCACATATAACTGGTCCAAATACACCCACCCATGCTCCCACGCCCCTTTCTGATAAGCCTCTAGAAAGTAGCAGGTGCCACATATGCCCATATGTATAGAACCCCACCACGCAAATGACAACAGTATTTTTGCTTCTACCAGGGAATTTGCTAACAGTTGCCTCTAAGATCTGACCCTTAGAATCAATGATGGTCCATCAATTCCATTAAAAAATAATAGCCGGAATTAATGTGTTGGTTTTTTTTTTTTTACATTGAGTGCTTTTTTTTTTCTTTTTTTTTTAATTTTTATTTATTTATGATAGTCACACACAGAGAGAGAGAGAGAGGCAGAGACACAGGCAGAGGGAGAAGCAGGCTCCATGCACCGGGAGCCCGACGTGGGATTCGATCCCGGGTCTCCAGGATCTCGTCCTGGGCCAAAGGCAGGCGCTAAACTGCTGCGCCATCCAGGGATCCCACATTGAGTGCTTCTACACAGTACAATGCTATACCACAACTATTCATGCTTCAAAAAAACTGTTCAGGGACGCCTGGGTGGCCCAGAGGTTTAGCACCTGCCTTCAGCTCAGGGAGTGATCCTGGAGTCCCAGGATCGAGTCCCACATCGGGCTCCCTGCATGGAACCTGCTTCTCCCTCTGCCTATGTCTCTGTCTCTCTCTCTCTTTCTCTGTGTCTCTCATGAATAAATAAATAAAACCTTAAAAAAAAAACCTATTCATTACATGAGTGTGTGTAATACAATTTTAGGTGAAAAATCAGAGTACAAACATCTAAGGGCAGTGTCTCTGTTTTTTATAAAACAAAGAAATAAAATATAGAAATACACAGAAAAAAATACCAGAAATATATAATCTCTAATGTTAAAGTACTTATGGCTGGGTGGGTAGATTTTCCAGAAAATTTACAGTGACCAACTACTGTTTTTATAATAAGAAAAAAATTCACAGCTATTATTTTTAATTCCTCTCTTGGCACATACCAGCCTGGAACATACATCCTCGAGAATCTTGTCTGTAGCGTTTTCTCAAACTTCAGTACAGCTTTGGAGGGTGTACCACGTGCCAGGCTCCATGCATGGCACTTGGCATCTAAGGCCTTGCTCTGACCTTCATAAGCTCCCCTTTTAGAAACCTGATATCCAGAGACATTCTGGCACTTGTCCAAAGTCACACAAATGGTATGTTCCTCAGAGTATACTGTGGAAACTGTTTGCCTTTGGTTTGCGATGATACTTGAGTTAGGCTCAGAGGTACCAGGCCTGAGGCACAGCTTATGGGTTCTGTGAATGGTACCCCCTGGTCCACTGTGGGGCTCCAATTTCAGGGCAGTTAGCTGACTGACCCCAAGGAGAACCTGGAAGAAGTGTCAGCAATCTGAAAAGCAAACCAGGTCTAAAATGCCTCTTCCCCCAGACAGACCCTCTATTGCTCACTGTCCCATACAGGCCCCCACCCTTGCACTATTTCAGAGAAGCCAGGCCCAGGGGTTGTGCACAGATGGTGGCCCCCTCCAATTAAGCCATGATCCTCTAGAGCCCTAAAGCATGGGTCACTGCCTGTGGAAGCCCCAAGCTAGAGGCCACCAGGGTAGTTATGGGCTGGGAGCCTTTTTCTCCCGGATTGTTCTAGCACATCTGCCCCTTTGCCCCCTAAAAACAAACAAGCCCATAAACAAAACCAAGATCATTATCTGGGACACCTGGGTGGCTCATGAATAAATAAATAAAATCTTAGAAAAAAAAGAAAAAGGAAATACAGTCTCCTTCCTCGCTGATTCTCTGGTCTGTGAGTCAAGACAATGCAAGGCCACCTGGCACACAACTGGGAGGGCCTGGAATCCATGGCCTTCTCCTGTGCTTTGGTGTTAGGGCCTTGGGAGGGTGAGCTTGGTCCGTAAAGAAACCTGAATGGACACATTCCATATGTGGGCAGCCATTGTGAGTAGAGTGATGGGCACGCTTAGCATTCAGAATTTGGTTGCATGGGAGAATAGGATCCTACCAGCTTTCTGTGGCACCCACTGAATTGCAGCTAACACTCAGACTTAGTTAATTAACTCAAAATCAGCATAACCCCGAGCCAGGTGTGTTTGCAGTGTATTGTTGTGTGGGAGGAACATTATCAGGCTTAGAGTTTTAGATCTTCATAAGTAGGAGCCAAACTAAACAACTTTGGGTGACCGTGAAACTCTTCATTCTGTGCCAGCCATGGGGGCGTAGTGGCTGGATTTCAGGGGCTGTCTCCAGCATGGAAGCGTTTCTACTTGTTCTACAATGGGTGCCATGAAGTGGGCCCCTTGGCAATCCTGAGTGGAGTGGAGGGCAGTGGCCCAGTCTGTTGAGGGCACACAGATGATGATGATATTTCCATTATGAGAATTGAGTGTGTGAATGTGAGGCCCTCATAAAACCATCACAGTCCTGGAAATGCCTTGGAACCATGTTGATAGTGATGTGGATACACTGCTATATTTCTAGAAAGATGAGATTATGGGCTGAATTGTGTTCCCACAAAATTTATATGTCAAAATCCTACCGCCCCAAACCTCAAAATGACTATATTTGAAGGTAGGGCCTTTAAAGAGTTCATTTAAAGTTAAGTTAAAAAGAGGCCATTAGGGTGGGCTCTCATTCACTGTGACTGGTGTCCTTATGGAAAGAGATTCAGACATGGACACACAGAGGGAAGACTATGTGAAGACACAAGGAGAAGATGGCCATGTACAAGCCAGGGAGAGAGACCTCAGGAGAAACCAACCCTGCTGACACCTAGATCTCAGACTTTTGGCCTCCAGAATTGTGAGAAAATTCATTTCTGGTTTTTTGGATTTTTTTAAGCCACCCAGTCTGTAGTAATTTGTTAGGGCAGCTCTAACAAACTAATAGTGATGGTATAATCAGAGAATGGGTCTTAGAGAAATTGGGTCATTTAAGGGTGCTAAGGGATGGAGGTATTGAAAGTTGACATCTTTACCCAGTACAAAACAGATAATGATCTTGTGGGATTTTTTAAAGATTTTATTTATTTATGAGAGACACAGAGAGAGAGGCAGAGACATAGGCAGAGGGAGAAGCAGGTTCCTTGCAGGGAGCCCGAAGTGGGACACAAGCCCAGGAACCCAGGATCATGACCTGAGCCAAAGGCAGATGCTCAACCACGGAGCCACCCAGGTACCCCTGTATTTCCCTTTTCTACCAATGCCACATTTGTCCCATTCCCCTGCATGTCTCTGAATCTCCTTTTACTCCAAACTTCTGAGGAGGACTTTATTCTCCAGGCAATCTGAAGACCCTTTTCTCTACATTGCCTTCCAGGAGGCAGCTGATAGACATGCACATTTGGTTTGTTACTTCCAGAGTGTCACAGAGACATTAAGGCTGTGGTGGAATGGCCCAGAAGGAGGGTTCCTGCTTCCAGTGAGGGCCATTAGGCAGGGCTAATGTTTCCTCAAGAAACATCCTCAGACCTTTGAATGAATGAATGAATGAATGAATGAATATATGTTCAATCAAGCCCAGATTTTCCCCCACAAAGTCTGCTAGAGACCATTTTTAGCTTTGAGAATTTTAGGAGCAAGATTTTGCACTGCCAACTATGGAAGAAGTCCACTGTGGTTCTGCTAAACACCTAATTTCCACCAGCTCGGGCAGCCACGTTCGCCACAATTTGCCAGGAGATGAACACATTGCATAAACCAGGCTGGGCTGTTGGCTCTGTCCAGACAACTTACGGAAAATGCAAAGTGAAAGCCACCATCTTGTTTTTGACATACTCACTTGCAGGGTAACTGAACAACAGAAACAGTGTTTTGTTCCACATCTCCCAGTCTGCAATAGTAAAACAAGGGTATCAAGTGGAAGAGCATTACAGGGTGAAGGGTGTAGACCATAAACAATTTCTCATACGTTAAAAGGCTGAATGAAGTTCTGATCCATGCTACAATGTGGATGAACTATGAAAACATGATGTCAAGTAAAAGATAATGATTCCACTTATGCCTCTTTATTGTAAGATTCTGGAATAGGCAAATGTATAGAGACAGAAAGAAGATTATGGGTTTCAGGGGTTGAGAAGGAAGTGTTAATGGGTATGGGATTTCTCTCTGGTTTGATAAAAATATTCTAAAAGTAGATTGTAGTACATAATGAACAAGTCTGTGCTGAATATCACTGAATTTACACCATGAAATGATTAATCTTATGGTATGTGAATTATATCTCAATTAAGCTGTTTTTGTTTTTTTGTTTTGTTTTGTTTAAGCATCAAATTACCTACCTAAAAAGAAGTGGTGAGGGCAATCCTCTCGGGTCCTTTCCCTCTTCAGGAGCTTGGTACTATCACTCAATAAACCTTACTAACACACACACATACACACACAGAAAGAAGTGGTGAGAGGGTAGGGGGCGGTATAGGCATTTATTTGAGACTTAATCTAATTAAGAACATTTCAGCCCACTTGTTTTTCTCACCGGTGTTCCAGAAAACAGTCTGTACAGAAGCACTAATAGCCTTTGGTCCACTGTGCTTATAAACACTTGGCCCAAAGCCTTTTCTGGCCACAAAATCAAAGCCTTACTCAACAAAAGCTGAAAAATGTAATACGATATTCTTGGCCTTGAGAAGGTGAGCACAGAGGCCTGTACTCTGCATATGGCTTCATTACCAGTGGGCTGAAAACAACCTTGGGTTGGGTAGTTTTGTTTGGGAGTTCTTTGGCCAGGACCTGTTGAACAGTAGTGTCCCAATGAACTTAGCAGGGAGTATTTGAATAAGAATGAGCTTTTAAAAAAAAATAATAATAATAAAAATAAATAAATACTCTTTCAGAAATTTTTTTTTAGATTTTGTTTATTTATTAGACAGAGAGAGCAAGCACAAGCACGAGTAAGGGCAGACTGAGAAGCAGATTCCTCGCTGAGCAAGGAGATTGATGCAGGGCTCAATCCCAGGACTCTGGGATCATGACCTGAGATGAAGGCAGCCACTTTACCAACTGAGCCACCCACGCATCCTATTCCAGAAATTTCTAACTACTTTATAACTACTTAACCTGGTGAAAAAGCAGTTATCAAAAATCCAACCTTTAAAAAAAATGAAGCCTGCCTTTAAAAAAAAAAAATAGTGGGCACAGCAATATTTAGCCACAGAGGGCTTGAGTTTAAAACCTGCTTGCCCCTCCTGTGATACATTATCTTAAAAGACCTGCTGGTATCGTGTGCTAACAAAATCATTAGCAGGTTCTGCCGTATGTAGCTGAAACTCAAACCCTTTAGTGTTAAATACCAGATTTCTCCAGGAAAAGCTAAGGGTCTTTGATGAATGAATGAATGAATGAATGAATCAATCAATCAATCAATCAAACAATCAATCAATCGATGAGTAAAGGACCTGTGGACTTGTTTCATGCACCAGCTTTTGTAATGAGTCTAGTGATTGTCTTTTCTACTAGATTGCAAATTATACCTCATACAGACACTACCAAAACCTTGCTTCCACCTAATGGAAACTTTACCCTTTTCCCCAAAGTTGACATTTCTCCTGACTTGTCCATCTGCCCAGTGGAGGTAGCCCCAGCTGCTCCTTCTCCACTTCATAGGAAAGTCATGCAGATGAGTAAGGACATGCCCTTTCATCCTATGTGCTAACTCTTTGGCAAGACTAGGCGGTGTGAATACCAGGTTTTGAGAAATGGAAGCCCTTGTTTGAACCTTAGCTTCTGAACTCCCCACATTACATCCCTCTTACTCACCTTGACCTGCTTGCCTTCTTCAGAGGCCTTGCTGGAGCCTTTATGAGCCAGACGGCCCATCTGAATCACACATGTGATGTTTTGGTTTTCTCTCCACTGGCTCTCCTATTTGGCTTTCCCTTCTGCATTTATTTTTTTTTTAAGATTTTATTTATTTATTTGAGAGAGAGAGAGAAAGAGAACAAGAGAACATAAGCAGGGGTAGTGGCAGAGGGAGAAGGAGAAGCAGTCTCCCCACTGAGCAGGGAGCCCGATATGGGGCTCAATCCCAGGACCCTGGGATCATGACCTGAGCAGAAGGCAGAAGTTTGACTGACTGAGCCACCCAGGAACTCCTCCTTTTTTTGCATTTATACCTGTTTCTTCCTTTCTGTGTGTCATTGTGCACCTCTGTATCACTTCCACTTGGGGTCAGGAGATCAGAAAAGATGGAAGAGGGGCATTGGTTTGTGTCCAGCTGGAAAATCTGAAATGTTTCCCTATGGCAGCTAAAATGAAGGGGCAAGAGGACTCAGTCATCACTTGAAGTCAAGGACATCTGTGCATTGTTCAGGAAATAGTAGTCCTTCCTCCATACCACAGAGCTGAGTCAAATGGGAAAACTTGCAGGGCAGAAAGGGTTATGAAAGAAATCCAACAGTACAAGAGAAGTCAACTGTCCCCATCTCTCCCTTGCCCCTTGCAGCCCTCTTGGTGGCAATCCAATCTTCCATTTGTGCACCTTTTAATAATAGGTAATAGGATGCTACCCCCAGCCATCTTCACATCCCTTCAAACACTGGCTTCATGCTCTTCCTCCCAGGCAGTCAACTCTACAGACTTCCACCTCAAGATCACTATTTCCTCTATACTCTGATCATCTCTGCCTGGTACATACCATCACAAATACTGAGCCAATGGGCTGTTGCATGGATCACAAATACTGGCAATCACAATTTATGACCATTGTTTTCCCAAGCCTAATTTTACAAGGTATATTCAAACGCAACACAAAACCTTGCCTTAGTGTCCTCTTTTCTCATGCTTTTCCCTCCACCTAGAATATCTTCCCTGCTCTCTCTCCACTATTTATACAAACTTCTCTTTATATATTAATACCCAGCTGAAATATCTATCGCTACTGTGAATCATTTTCTGAGTCGGGGGAAGCCTATGAACCCTATGCAGAATAATGTTTTTAAATGCACAGAATAAAAATAGAGATCACAGAGGAAACCAATTATACTAAAATATAATTATCAAAAGGTTTTGCTCTGAACAAATTAAAATTTTTTTCAAACTCCCTAATAAGATCTACTGGTGGACCTAATAACTAACATAATTTCACAATGGTAAATTTAAGGGATATTTCAAGATCTGCTACACCTACACATCTGAAGGACCTTGTCCTGGCTTGGCCCATACTTTCCCTGTTAGCACTGAAAAATCCCATGTCCTGGGAGCCAATCTCAATCCCAAGGGACAGTTGGTCACTCAATTGTTGTCATTGTTTATTTAAAAATGAAATCTCCGGGCAGCCCCAGTGGCACAGCGGTTTAGCGCCTCTTGCCTCCCGGCCCAGTGGAGGTAGCCCCAGCTGCTCCTTCTCCACTTCATAGGAAAGTCATGCAGATAAGTAAGGACATGCCCTTTCATCCTATGTGCTAACTCTTTGGCAAGACTGGGCGGTGTGAATACCAGGTTTTGAGAAACGGAAGCCCTTGTTTGGACCTTAGCTTCTGAACTCCCCACATTTCATCCCTCTTACTCACCTTGACCTGCTTGCCTTCTTCAGAGGCCTTGCTGGAGCCTTTATGAGCCAGACGGCCCATCTGAATCACACATGTGATGTTTTGGTTTTCCCTCCACTGGCTCTCCTATTTGGCTTTCCCTTCTGCATTTATTTTTTTTTAAGATTTTATTTATTTATTTATTTGAGAGAGAGAGAGAAAGAGAACAAGAGAACATAAGCAGGGGTAGTGGCAGAGGGAGAAGGAGAAGCAGTCTCCCCACTGAGCAGGGAGCCCGATATGGGGCTCAATCCCAGGACCCTGGGATCATGACCTGAGCAGAAGGTGTGAAGCAGAAGGCTCAGTGGTTAAGTGTCTGCTTTCGGCTCAGGGTGTGATCCTGGAGACCCCGGGATCGAGTCCCACGTCAGGCTCCTTGCATGGAGCCAGCTTCTCCCTCTGCCTGTGTCTCTGCCTCTCTCTCTGTGTGTGTGCCTCTATGAATAAATAAATAAAATCTTAAAAAATAAATAAAAACAAAAATAAAAATGAAATCTCCAATACAGTGAGGCCACAAAGCAGGAGGTGAGTGGGGAACCCGAGAGCCCTCTTCCACAGCTGACTCTTAAGTTGTTTGAACAACTTTGAGAAAGTGCCAGTTTCTACTAAAGCTGAACAGACACCTATTAATTGACACAGCATTTCTATTCCTGAGCATTTGCCCAACAGAAATGAGAGCTTATGTTCACCACGAGATGTATGTAAGAATTTTCATAGCAACTGCATTCATAAATAGTCTCAAACAAGGAACACTTAAATGTTCATCAAGAGATAAGTAGATAGGTGGGTGGCTCAGTGGTTGAGCATCTGCCTTCAGCTAAGGTCGTGATCCTGAGGTCCCAGGACCCCAAGATCGCATGGGGCTCCCTGTGAGGAGCCTGCTTCTCCCTCTGCCTATGTCTCTGCCTCTCTCTGTGTCTCTCATGAATAAAATTTTTTTAAAAAAGAAATAAGTAGATAGGGTGCCTGAGTGGCTCAATCAGTTAAGCATCTGCCTTCAGCTCAGGTCATGATTCAGAGTCCTGGTATGCAGCCCTGCCTTGGGCTCCCTGCTGAGTGGGGAATCTGCTTCTCCCTCTCCCTCTGCCCTTCCCCCCTGCTCCTTGTCTCTCTCTCTTTCTCCCTCTTTCTCTCTTTTGTGCATGTTCTCTCTCTCTCTCTCAAATAAATAAATGAAATCTTTAAAAAAGAGATAAATAAATAGGTAAATTATGGTCTATTTATACAACCGTATACCATACAGGAATGAGAAGTGAAAAATAACACCTCCAGGCAGCAATACTGATGAATGTCACAAACATAATGGGGCTTAATAGAACCCAGACACAAACGAGCACTTACTGCATTTTTTCATCTTTATAAAATACAAAAGAAGGTGAAACCAGCCTGGGCATTAGAAATCACGACTGTGGGTGCCCTTTGGGTGGGTGGGGGGACAGCCATGAGGGTCTGGAACATCCTGCTAGTTACACAAGATTGTTCAGTTTGTGAAAATTTATTGAATTGTGCACTTTTATGCATGTACGTTATGCTCCATTAATAGCATTATTTTATTGTTTGAGACTTTATTTATTTATTCATGAGAGACACAGAGAGAGAGGCAGAGACAGAGGCAGAGGGAGAAGCAGGCTCCATGCAGGGAGCCCGATGTGGGACTCGATCCCGGGACTCCAGGATCACACCCTGAGCCGAAAGCAGACACTTAACCACTGAGCCACCCAGGTGTCCCCAATAATAGCATTATTTTTAAAAATTTGGATCCTCCATCCCTATTTCCTGCCACATAGATCTTGTCCCTACAGCCATCAGTACCAAGAAGTGACCTAGGCTTGCCTTTTCCAGTTTAGATGGCTCTGTGTCTCTGTGTCTTGGCTCTGTGTTTAGATGGCTTTAGATGCTACTCTTGTCTACCCTTGACAGTGCTCCAATCTTTTCCCCTTTCTCTATCACAAACCCAGCCTCTGGCACGAACCTCCATCAGCCTCAGCTAGTTGCCTTCACAATAGTAAATGCTGCATTGGTATTTCTGGCAGGCCAATAATTAACATGTTAATGCATGCCCAGGTATTAACAAGCTCTTAAATCTTAGCTGATCACACTTCATACTCTCGGTGGGAAGGATTTGTGTTGGATTCTGTGACTGCAACATTGTCAAGCAATGTTTGACATAAACAGTGGTGGTGGAGGCAAGGGGCATGATGCCTCTTACACAAACATGAAGACCCATTCCCACCGGAACTTCGGCCTCTCCCAAGGATGTCTGGTAAATACACCATTTATTCTCTGAGACAGAGGACAGCTTACTAATGAAGAAGGCTAAGCTCTCTCTTACAGATGAGAACTGAACTGACTCGAGGCAGAGGATGACAAGGTGAGGATTAGAACCTGGGTCTCTGGGTGACTCAGTCCATCAAGCTTCCAACTCTTGATTTCAGCTCAGGTCGTGATCTCATGGGTCATGAGATTGAGCCCCACATTGGGCTACATGCTTGGCAGAGAGTCTGCTTGAGGATTCTCTCCCTCTGCCCCTCCCAAATTCTCTTTTTCTCTTCATCTCTCTCTCTCAAATAAATAAATCTTTTTTAAAAAATGATAAAGAACCTAGGCCTTGGTTCCCACTCCTTCTCCTTGCAGTATCTTCAGGGCTTCCCCTGAGAATGAAAGCCACCCCGGGTAACAAAAAGGCCCCTACTCTGACACAATAGCTACTCCTTTCCTCTTCCCTTCTTTTTATTTTATTTTATTTTATTTTATTTTATTTTATTTTATTTTATTTGTTTGTTTCTTCTTTTCCCTGATCTTTCTATCCATCTTAAAGAGAGAGAGTGAGTAGAGGAAAGTGGAGTCAGTCCCTAAGCAGACTCCATGCTGAGCATAGAGCCGGACTCAGGGCTCAATCCTACAACCCTGGGATCATGACCTGAGCTGAAACTAAGAGGCAGATGCCCAACTACTGTGCCACCCAAGGTGCCCCCACAATATAGCTAGCACCTTTCACCTGTTTCAGGTAAACCTCACCCCGGGGCAGGCCTCTCTCCTTTTGAACATTCTCCGGCATATCAGAGAGGACAAATTGCACATCAAATCATCCGGTTAATTATTCTTCTAAAAAAACATCAGAAAGAAGTGAGAAAAGTGGTGGGTGGCCAAGTGAGGAACTTCCACATGGTGGCTGAGGCTGGTGCTCTGGGCCCTTCTTGGGGTCTCCAGGCTGGAGTTTCTTCCCTTTCCTAGGGCACCCCTTTCTGGGCCACCTTAAAACACAGTCTTCACCCCCATTACCTGTGCTCTAGAGCTTTGATGGTTCTCTTCTCATTTACAAACATCCTATTCCACGAACATCTGGGGATACAAGATGAGTAACTGCCCTCAGTGGTCCCAGATATGCCACAAGATTCCCCATCCTCATGCACTACCTCCCAACCCTGACGCACCACTTCCCGTCACTGCCTCCCACTGCGTGCATCATTCCACCTCCCTGCCCTGAATCAGCTCCACAAAGCTCAGCACCCAGCACCTACTGTGGTCTGAGCGAGGAAGGCAGAGAACTGCAGGGTAAATGACCCTTTGATTAGAGAAGCATTTGCTTCCTCCATGGCCTCCTGTTACACTTCTAGGCAATGGTACCCCAATGGAATTTCAACCACTGCCATGATAGGTCTTCACGTGCTACCCTTGATTTTTAAAAAACCAATTCTAAAACTGTTGCCTTTAACTATTGCCTGTTAATTTTCCTCTTGCTGCCTCTAGATATCATGACCTGCTGCGATTTGGAGTGTTCAGCCTGCCTCTGGCAAACAGCCCACCTTGGCAGCTGTGATCCATGTGCAGCTGTCCTCTATCAAGTCCTATCCTCAACCAAGTTGCAGATAAGAAGGAATAAAGGGAATTAAGTTGCTTCTAGATTCTAGGCACTGTGCTATGTGTGGGGCAAGTGGGACGTGGTCCTTTGGCTTCTGTGAGCTCAAATGAACATATGAACAGCAAGGGTGCCCCGCGTGGCTATTTGGCTATGCATCAACTGCTCTGGGACCCCAAAGGAAGACTCCTGACATTGCTAAGAATGGGCAAGCTATAGAGGAAGGTGGTATTTAAAATTTGTGCAAAGATCAAAATTTTAAGAATATGAAAGCTGAACATACTCTATGACCTAGCAAGTCTCCCCTCAGTGTGTACATCCAACAGAAAAGTGATCACACTCCACCAAGAAGCACATGTCAGAATCTTCGTGACAACATTGTTCAGAAGAGAGCTCAAACCAGAAACCGCCCAATGCCCACCATGAAGGGAATGAAGAGGAAAATTGTGGAGTAGTCTCACAATGGAATGAACCATTGACAACTACGCACAATGTGGGTGAATCTACAAGGTCCAATTTGAGCAAGACAGACACAATAAATTATGTTCTATGTAATTCCATTTATATGAATTATTAAAAAAGGCAAAACTAATTGAGGGTGTAATGAGTCAGGACAATGGTCAGCACGGGCAAGAGGGCAGTGACCCAACGGGGAGACGCTTTGCGCACACTGTCATTGTTCATTTTCTTATTCTGGGTGCAGGCTACATGAGTGTGTTCAGTTTGTAAAAATGTATAATGCTGTATACTTTGGATACGTTCATGATATGGATAGTAGACTTCATAAAAATAAAGAAATCGAGTATGGCTATTCAGACAGCTACACAACTATCTTACAAGTATTATTTTCCAAAATTTTCATGGATTATTTTCCATTTCAATTATTTCTCTACCAGTAGGCCGTGAGCTGCCTTAGCTGCCTTAGCTAGGTTTATGCTGCCCCTCCTTTGGCACAGCATAGTCCAAACACATAACAGTTGATAACTCTTAAAGAAGCCAAGATACAGTGAGTGATCTTGCCACACACTAACTCTCTGGGTACAGTTGGGCATGGTATCTTGGTCTTAATGACCACTGTATTTATAAGTGTTCTCTAAAGGCCCAAGCTCTAATCAAACTAGGAACTGATAGAATGACCCACTCACGCATTCTAGACCTCAGCCTTTCCCTGCCAATTTTTTTTTTTTTGTATTCACATAATTTTCTACTGCTCATACATTCTAGAGAAACCCATTAGAGTCCCTTGCATCATGGAGCACCCAGCCCTGTTGGATCAGTCTTGTTCTTCCTGTTTAATCAAGGACGACCCACATTCATTGATATTCCTCATATAGTTGTTGATGCCAGAAGACATGATTCACTTGGCCCTAGCCTCTCAGCTCATGTAGAGACTAATGCTCTCTCACTAATTCCTTGGCTGTTTGTTTGTTCATCTTTGTAGGTGGGGAGCAGGCGCCAGGCAGGATTGGGGCAGTTTTGCATCTGGATAACAGTTTTCTTGCCTTGTTTGCAGCTTTCAGAGCTCCTCCCATCTTCTAGAACATTTCCACAGCCTTCCATGCTCCTCTGTGCCTCTTTGTTCGCTGACAAGAGGAATCTGCAGCCTCATCAGCTCTGAACCAACCTCCCACCACCTGCTGGGCAAAGTCCTTCTCAGAAAGCAAATAGAAGGAAGACTGGAGAGGCCTAGAGATGCTCACACCAGATGGGGACCGGCAGAGTAGATGGTACGCAGAGTTCAGAACAGGGCAATGGACCCACGCTGGGGGCCAGTTTTGCCCTCCTGGCTCAGTGACCTTGGGCCTATCTAGCTTCATGACCTCACAGTGCAAAGAAGCTAAACTAGAGAATTCTGAGCCCTTTCCAGCCCTAAATGCCCCCAACTCTAACCTTTGTACTAGGGACCCCTCGGTGGCTCAGTGTTTGAGCATCTGTCTTTGGCTCAGGTCATGATCCTGGGGTCCTGGGATCGAGTCCTGCATCAGGCTCACAGCAGAGAGCCTGCTTCTCCCTCTGCCTATGTCTCTGTCTCTCTCTGTGTCTCTCATGAATAAATAAATAAAACCTTTTAAAAAATAATAATAAAACCTTCGTACTGACACTTGTCTCTGGACAGAGAAATATTAGGTGGGGTTTTGTGGGGTTTTTTTTTTGTTTTTTTTTTTGTTTCTTTTCTTCTGCCTTTTGCAAATAGTTTACAGGGAGCTTGCACTGCTAAAGTGTGTGTGTGTGTGTGTGTGTGTGTGTGTGTTCACAAGACCAAAAAGTCTGATTCTAGGAAGAAAATGAAAAAAGTTTTTTTTTAAAAAAAAAAAAAAAAAAGGAAATGCAGTAAATTTTAAAAGAAAAGGCAGAGGAGAAAGAAAGGCCCACTAGAGACCCCAAATCCCTGCAGGGGCTAGTTTTGGCGGCGGGGTTTCCCCCCACCAGGGTGAGAGGTCTTTGTGAACTCATAGTGCCATCTGCTGGTCATTCTGAGAGCTAACCACTTCAGCGTGGTTCGCAAAAAGACTTTGAAGTGAATCCAGCCAACATCGCTGGTTCACGTTCAGAATAAAGATCATATTCCCTTTACAGGCTAATCTCACTCCGTATTTTCCTCCAGAATTCACTTCTGATTTCACATTGCAGTAATAACTGGAACAGAGACACCTGGGTAAGTCCCTTCTGTACAAAGAATGGTCACCCAATAACTATGCCCTGGCTGGCTCTCCAGCTCTTCACCCTGCCACTCCGAGGAAACCCACTCTCAGCCCCCAACACGTTTGAGAAGGGCGGGTTTCGTCTCCATCTGCATCTGTCCCATGGGTTTCCAAATCGCTGAACTTTTTAGCCTTGGACTCGTTCAGTGGCTCAAGCATTCCTGCATGGCAAAAAGCCTCAAAGGCTGGCCAGGCCTCCTGTGTGTCCCTCAAGCCAACATGGACCCTGCTTTTGTACCTCCCCAAAGGAAGTTCAGTACCTCGCTCTCTGGGCGTCCCCACTGGGAGAGGACGTGTGGCCCAGCTGCTCTCCTCGCACTTTCTTCTTGACCAGACCCTTCCCACAGAGGCTGCAAGGCAAAAGCCCCTTTGCTGCCTGAGGCTGGTCTTCAGGTGCAGGATGGCATATATACCCAGCAACACCCTCTGTTGTGGATACTGATGGGAAAGCGTTTTCCTTCTAACACTGCTCCTTTCAGTTCTACAAGGCTCCTCTCAAAATACCAGTCTTAAAAACAACCCTAACGAGACTCTGAACAGATGCATACATCCATCTGTCCAGCTGTGACATTGTGGCATCATAACGTCCCCAGTTTCTGGCACAGAGCTTCTAAAACCTTGTGAATTCCTGAGTGATGGGGTGATCGGAGTTATCTTTTATAAGAATATTTGATTTGTGTCCCCAGTTACTGGGACAGAGGGGTTTGGAGAGTTTCGACGTTGGTGAACTCATTGACATTTGGGGATATCGTGCCCCCAGACTCCATGGGGACTCCCATAGTTGGAACTCTCCAGACCCTGTCCTATGTACTTCTGCATCTGGTTGTTCATTTGCTTCCTTTGTAATGACCTTTGTGATAAACTGGTTAATAGTAAATAAGTAAATGCATACATCCAGACATAAAAGAAGAGAAAATAAAATCAAAGACAACTCTTAAGTCTTTCTGAACTTCATCAAGATCTTCACATGGTGTTTATTAGTCAAGAGTCAGGAGAAGGTCTCTCCTCAAGGCAGAGGAGTGCCTGGGAACCCCTGATTGGTCCTGCCCAGAGAGGAGGGCTGCCGTATTTGGAGAGCAGCAGGAATGCCGCCTCCCCCAGCAGCATCTACATAGGCGGAAGGGTTTGCTGCAGGACCGTGCTGCTGAGGCTCCAGAGGCACACCGGAGAGATCCCAAGGTATGTGGGGAGGCAGGGTTCGCGCTGGGTTCCGTTTCTGTGGTCAAGGTTGCTCATTTCTAATCAGACTGCAAATTATGCAGTGATTTCTTGTCTCCCATCTCCTGGGGTGGGTCCCGAGGCAAGGGACATGTGAAGAATGTTGGGGCATCACTGGTGTTGCATGTCTGGTTACAATCAAGTGCTATTTGAGGGGTGGATGGTTGGGATTTTCTTTTGCTTTTAAGCCCTTGTCTCTGAAGACTATTTTTTTTCTTGAGATCTATGCTTTTTTTTCTAATTTGACACACCTGGAATTTGTATTATTATTCTTATTTAACATTTCTCCTACCAAAGAATATGTGCTGATGGCATACTCTTAGGTATGGGCTAATTAGGTGTGGCCCCCTTATTTAGGAGATTAATGAATGTTTGCTTCATGCATGGATCTCTTTCAAGAAAACTGGTCTGAAGTCACTGTGATGAGGGGGCCGTTGGGGATAAGATGCCAGAAGCATGGGTGCTCAGGCTGCTGCCAGGCACATTCTTGCCCTCCCTGGGCCAGAGACTAGACCATACCTGCAGGTAAAGAAAGGTCAGCAGAAGCCACTTTGCAGGCATCCAGAGGTGACTAGATATGCGCTGAGGTTGCATTTTGCTTTTTTTCCTACCTAAGGACCACTGTCACACTGGAGTTGAACATTTTAACAGAGGTGGACCTATCACTTTGGGAATACTGCAGGGAAGGTGTGTTAGGGGCAAAGCCAGCTAACTTTTGAACCTCCCCCAGCTCTGGCACTGATGGACTCACAGTAAAGCTTCATCTAGGATACAGCCTAAGCCCACTTGGCTATAGTAACCGTTTCGGTGTTTCTCATCCACGCTGACAAAGGTCCAGGTGCCGGAATACCCTCAACAGTTGACCTTGGGAAGTAGATTCCCACAATAGCTATTGTAGTTTCAGGAGCCAGACGTGACAAACTACCGGATTAGGGGGCTGAGGGCAGGGGGGTATCCCCTGATGTCATCAGCAGCCCTTCAGATGCCCAGGACAACCTTGACACAGGACCATCAGTGCTTCCCCAGGCCCTCCAGTCCTCCCCAGCATCCCTTCTCCTCTGAAATTCCACACGGGCCCTGCTCTTTGCTCAGCTTAGGGGCCATCCGAGGCTGCCCTTCCTGTCCAATGAGTCGAAAGCACAAAATGTGGGCACCACACCCTCCTGCAGCACAGAGGGGCCATGTGACATGGCGAGTGAAAACATCAGACAGAACTGGATTCAGATCTGCCACCCACTCCTGTGCAGCCTTGGGCAAATTACTTAGCTACTCTGAATCCCAGGACAAGTCTTATCAGATGAGAATAATAACATACCTACCCCATGTGAGAATTAAGTTAGCCAATGCCAGTGACTGATGCATAGTAAGTGCTGGGTGAGGGTGAGGGTGGGGGTCACACTGTCCCCAGTGTGAGACTGGGAGCCACATCTATAGCACATCTTGACTCCCCGACACAGAAGGAAGCAAGTTTCTCCTGACCACACCTCCATCTCTCTCTCTCTCTATCATTACCATAGAGCCCTTTAGTGCCCGCAGCAGGTGACTTTCCCAGAATGGATAGCAGAATGTGCCAGAGACAGTGCCAGCTTAGAGCAAAAGAATAAAGAAGGAAGATTAACGATAGAGCCCGTGCACAGAATGTGGCTCCAACTGCTCTGTGTACTTTCCTCCAGAGATCCCCCCATTGGAAAGACTTGGGAGCACCAAAGAAAACCTATACGTATCATATCATTACTCATTTATTTTCCCATGCCTATTCAAAGGCTTTATAATTGCCAGGTGCGGCTTCTTATCTATCTGAGAAAACCAGATCTCTGCTCTGAATGCACGTAATTCCAGGCAAAAGCAAGAACCTCGGTATTGACTTAGCCCGTGCAACCCGAGCCCCGGGAAAACTATTATGCTTTGGGAAAATGTGAATGGCACAAGAATGCATTCCTTGCTTAAAATGGCCTGTATACAGGAGAGGGTCAGGGGAACCCCGGGAACACCCCCACCCACCCCCCACCAGCCCAGGGGAGAAAGTAACTGCCCCGAGCCTTTGCTCCTGCAGATCCTGACGCGATGAGGAAGCACCTGGGCGGATGCTGGCTGGCCATTGTCTGTGTCCTGCTGTTGGGCCAGCTCTCGGCAGTCGAGGCCAGGGGCATAAAGCACAGGATCAAGTGGAACCGGAAGGCCTTGCCCAGCACCTCCCAGGTCACCGAGGCGCACTCAGCGGAGATCCGCCCTGGAGCCTTCATCAGGCAAGGCCGCAAGCTGGATATCGACCTCGGGCCCGAGGGCAACAGGTACTACGAGGCCAACTACTGGCAGTTCCCCGACGGCATCCACTATAACGGCTGCTCCGAGGCCAACGTGACGAAGGAGAAGTTTGTCACCGGCTGCATCAACGCCACCCAGGTGGCCAACCAGGAAGAGCTGTCCCGCGAGAAGCAGGACAACAAGCTTTACCAGCGGGTCCTGTGGCGGCTGATCAGAGAGCTCTGCTCTGTCAAGCGCTGTGACTTTTGGCTGGAGAGGGGAGCCGGGCCCCGGGTGGCCGGAGACCAGCCCGTGCTGCTCTGCCTGCTGGCTTTCATTTGGTTTATCGTGAAATAAGCTTGCAGGCGGGCCGGCGGCCACAGGGATGAGGGGGTGAGCCATCCGCTGGGGTCTCCCAGTTCCCCTCCAGGCCCAGACCCCCACTTGTCCCCAAGGTACCAAAGATCAGGGATTGTCAGGGCCTCAAGCGGCACTGGCGAGGACTCCCTGGGGTACCTGTTTGTGGGGGGTAAATGTGTGTGCACGCAGGCTCTCCCAAGGGCGGCCTGTCAGTCTCTGCCTTCTCGGCTCCCCCATAGCGCCTGGCAAGTCGCACTCTGCAACAAATAAATGTTCGGTGAACAGAGAAGAGAACGCACCAGGGACCGGGCCACACACTCCACAGTATTCCCAACCCCTCCGAGAGGCAGGTGTTATCCCCACATGCAGTCGAGGACACTGAGGCTCAGGCAATGAAGCGGCTAGAAAGTAGCAGAGCCAGTATTCCTTCCTGGCTTGTCCAACTCCAGATCTTCCACTCTGTGTGATCCCAGAGCTGCCCTGTGATCTCTGACCGCCCTCGAGGCCCAAATCTGAACCCAGGTGTCCGACCAAACGTGGAACCCACACTAGGCCTGAGCAGATCTCCATGTATCCTGATACCTTGTTCCTGGCAGGTTGTTCAATTCTTCTAATTAAACTAAGATGTAATAAAGGAATTCAAAGAACAGAGAAGTGAAGCAGGACAGAGGACCAGAAACCATGGTGTAAGGCCATCTTGCCAGGCTGGTTCCCAGAGCACCCCAGAGCCACCGCGGGATACATCTGCTGCACAAAGATTTCTTCCACAAGAAGGATAAGTGTTTGCTCTTCCCCTCTCTGCAATACCACTTGGGTTTGAGAAAGTATTCTTAAATGGCGTGTTTGTTTTGCAATGTTGCCCCCGTGCTAGATGTATCTTTACATGCATATGCATATGAGAATCTTTAGCTCTACTCCTTTTACACAGGTTCTGCGCTGGATCTCTAGCTCTTCTTTTACCACCACTTTGGGGGTCATCCCTGTGACCCACTTATCACTATAAAAAATAATTCCTTGCCAAAAAGGTTCAAAGGAAACCATGTCTTTAGGGAGCTCCAACAAAGAATTCCCTCATACTGGCAAGTAATACTAGTTATAAGTATATATTACAAAATATGAATATGGCTTAAATACGAATAATGAATCTGATGCTCTAAGATGCCCCCACATACCCTCTGAGGTGCTCTTAGAGATCCCCCAAGGATTGTTGAACCATATTTGGATGTACCAACTCCTGAATGCTATCAATTCTCCTTTAAAGAGAATCTGAAGGCGGGGGGCAATGTTCATTCTCAACAGTTTATCCTAAGTAGTTTAACACATGAATGTTGATAACGGTACCTCTTGTTCTGAGCCTCCACAGCTATCAGTGTTTTTCTCAAGGATACTCGGGAAGGTTTTAACATAGAAAGGCAGTGGAGGACTTGGGGGCAGGGCAGCCCAGGGTAGCAGCCTTCCCCCAGGGGCCTGGGGACCACCCTGCCCTGATTCAGTGTTGAAGGATGGGATGGAGGATACCAGAAGGCCTCAGTTCTTGCACTGCCAGCACCACACTCACCACCTGCTTTTACAACCCTGCTGAATTCCTGAGCAGACCCCCAGATAAAAGTACAGACCATGTAGAGTTTATCTCTTGCATGTCAGTTTTTTATTTTTATTTTTTAAACAATAACAATAGCAAGAAAGACGGGGGAAAAGAGATGGAAAAAAAAAAGAAAAGAGATGGAAGGAAGGAAGGAAAGAAGAAAGGAAGGAAAGAAGGAAGAGAAAAGAAAGGAAGGAAGAAGCAACTTATAAGCTGATGTTGAAATTTTAAGTCTTGCTCTGCTGATTTTTAAAAAAAGGGCAGGCACAGCCACATAAGCAAAATGACTTCATTTCTTAGGCGAACACAGGCCATAATGTAATACAATTTCTATAATTGCTGTCTTTTCTCATTTCATTAACAGTTCCAGAAACCAGATACAAGTGGGGCGTGAAGGGAATTTGTATCTGGTGATTCAAATGCAAAGTTGATTCCTGAAGCTTTTAACTGAGACTACTTACCAGTGCTGGAACATCCTTGCTGTTGGTTGCGAATTAGGAGGTTCCGGGGGAGGCTCTGTGGGTCTGGTTTTTCACTTTAGCCAAAGGTTGTCGAGCACCTACCATGTGCAAGACATTGAGAGGGACATCTGAACTCTTCTTGATATGATCATTTTAAAGGTGAATAACTTCACCATCACTTTGTTGGCCCTTCCTAGTATTGACTTTCAACATTCAAATTACAACAGAAATCCAGAACAACACATTGCCCACAATCCCCAAATCTGATTAAGTCATTGTTTTCACTCTGCTCTCTTACCTCCCAGGCCTTATCCATTTGCATATACAAATGTACATATTTGCAATAATACCATAGATGAGCTTTTATATTCCAGATATTCTCTGAACTTTATTCTGTCCTTTTTTTCCCCATTTTTCTATGATGTTTAATTCCTGCCTTCCCCAACCCATCTGATGCCTCCTTTCTGCTGACTGTAGCCTCCACATTTTCACTGTGCTTAGGTATGTAAGGGAGGGTTTTTTAAAATTTGATTGCTCTTTTAAAAAATACCCTAATTGTACCTATCACATGTATCCCTGAAGCAATTTGCCTCTGTGACTTAATGCTGCATCAGTGCAACAGCTAGCTAGTGAGCTAACTTGTCCTTTTAGATTACTGTGTAATAGCCCCTAGTAGATGGACCCTGGTTGATTCAATCGCTTACTGTTGATGGCCCTTCAGGTGGCTTCAGTTTCTCGCCACTGCAAACAATAAACGTCCTTGTACAGACAGCCTTGCAATGTGTGCCTTTTATTTCTGTGGAAGAGTTTACATTTAAATAATTTGAATTTTTCTAGATGTGTCTGGACTATGTTCCTGCCTTGTTGGAACAATTCTCATTCCTGCGTTCATGGCTGGTGCTAGCCCGTAAGAGGTTTTATGTCTCTTTAAGCAGAAGGAGCCACCTTTTCCACACATGCTGCTCGAGCACCTTCTTTCCCTTGCACACAGCACACACAACTCCTCCCAAGCAATTTCTGACCACAAGGACCACTTGAAAATCCTAAAACTGTGAGCAATTCCCATTCTAAACCTGGTTTTTGGTCCAGAATATCTGGATAAGAAGCCTGGAAGGCAGGTTGTGTATGTCTGGGCTTCGGAGTGTGGTATATGTGCACAATTCCACACTTCCCACTGGCCTGGAAGCCTGGGGTGAGGTTTGGTCCCAGCTTTTTAATCGATCCGTGGTAAATGACCCACATTCCAGTGAGCAAGCCCTGTAGGAGGGAAAGGCCCAGAGCTGCGGGCATCGAGAGCACAGTGTCCAGGTCCTCAGGGCTCTGGCAGCCCGCCAGCCTCTCCCTGGAGCCTTCGCACCCCAGCTTGCTTAGGACATGCTCAGCAACATTCAGAAGCCCCACCCTGGGGTCCTAGCGAGGTACGTCCCAGGTAGTGGCCGTGAGTTTGTCTTGAGCTACTTATACTCTCTACCTCAAGCTTCCTGATAGAACAAGGGACAGGCTGGGGCGGTGACCCATGGGGTCAGGGGCACTGACCTCCTCCCCACCCCGGGGCCTACTTCGTACCTTGCAGTTTGGTTACATCTTGCATTTCCACCCAACATTTTTTCTTCATGAGCTCTAGGTGGCTGGACGAGGACACCCTTGGGTGCCTGGCAAGTTTGTTTCCCCAGGTAGAAGCTCAGAAACAGCTCTGTTGAAGCACAGGCCTCTGGCAAACCCAGCTCAGGCCAGCAGCTGTGTGTCTGCCCATTCTGTCCCAAGACCATGCGGTCAGACATGACACACGACTCCTTCTCCTACGCTACGCTGGCAGCAGACCCATCCCAGTTAGGCACCCAGTTTCCCCAGTGGAAGAAAAGGGAGTCAAACTCTCATGTCACTGGGAATGATCCACACCACAAAATGGGAGTAAGATTCTCTGTCGCTGGGACATCTCCACACCCCTACCAGGCCACTCAAAGCCTATTCAAGACTCAGCTGTCTCCCTTGGCAAGGGGGAGGCTTCCCCTGAACCCATGGGAGGCCACAGACTGAAATAGGTCCCACGTACAGACCATGCCCCTTCTAAAGGGACTTTCCTGGTGGCTGTGCGCAGTCCAGAGCTGACCCCCTCCCAAAACAGTTTATCTTTCAACACTTAAGTGTCACCGCCTCCTCAAGATGCTTGCCCTAATCTGGTCTGAATTTCTTCTCTCCACCCACCCACCTGGTCAGCCCTTGGAATTCCCAGATCTTATTTTAATGGACATTTTTTTGTGGGAAAGCATTGCTTTCTTAAACAATACAGATTGCTTTAACTCTGGCAGACTTGACTATAAATTGTGGAAGGAAACTGGCAAAAGGCCAGAAAGGAACTTGAGGAAGCTGAGACAGGTCAGGATCAGAGGAGATAACACAGATGGTCTCCCTGGATGGAGTGAGGTGGGACAGCATGGGAGGTTAGGGGAGAGGGCAGGGGCCCCAGGGAAAGGCCAGCCATGGAGAGAATTACACACATGGGCTCATCAGAGGTGCCATCAGCATCCTACAGGGTGGAGTGTTATGTCCCCCAAGGCTCCAGGTTCAAGAAACAACCTCCAACACCAAAGAGAGGGAGTTTCAAGGGCTTCGCAGAGGGAAGGGTCCAGGGTGGGGTCCTGGCTAGCCAATTTCCATATCAGCTGCATTGTACTCGAATTTCCAAGACCATTTATAGGGTTCTATTTTTTTTAACTGGAGTTTTGACTCAGGGCTACTTAGCAATCAAGAACAAAATGAAGATGTTATAGCATCTGCAGCATTATGATTTATAAGAAATCTAGATCTAGAGTTATCAGAAATCCAGGTCATCTAGATGACCAAAATACATTTCTCATATATATTTGGTCTTCAGCCATGGTTCTTAGCTCACGGTCCCCCAAACCCTTGGAATTTGCTGAGCAAGAAGATGAGTGGAAGCATCTTTTGTCATAATTCTTGATCTCTTGTACTCAGCTTCTGAAATCGCTTCACAGCCACGAAGGTAAAATGGGTGTCTTGTTATTCATAACCAGCCCCTTCAAGAGTTTATGTTAATGAGGTGGCTTGGAAAGCACCTCAGGGTGGGGGCTGGTTGCCAGGGGAACCAACCAAGAATAGACGGTTGGAACTTTCAGCTGCACCCCCTGATTTCTGGGGAGGGGAGAGAGCCTGGAAGTTGAATCAGCCACCAGTGGCCAATGAGTTAATCAGCTGTGCCCAGGTAATGAACCCTTCATAAAAAAGCAAAAAAGACCAGGTTCAGGAAGCTTCCAGGTTGGTGACATGTGGAGATTTGGGGAAAGCTGTGCACTCCAGAGGAGTATGGAGGCTCCATGTCCTTTTCCCATACCGTGTCCTATGCATCTTTTCTATCTGTCTGTTCCTGGATTATATTCTTTTATGATAAAACAATAATCTATTTAAAACAATGTTTCTGTGAGTTTTGTGAACCACTCTAATAAATTAATCAAGCCCAAGAAGGCGTCATTGGAATCTATCTATATCCAGTCAGAAACACAGGTGACACCCTGGACTTGGGTTGGTATCTGAATAGGCACAGGACGGGGATTGGGGTAGTGGGGTAGTGGTCAGCCTTGGAGACTAAGTCCTTGACTTGTGGATCAACTCAACCTTTAACTGAGTTGAATTACAGGACACTCAGAACTTAAATAAAAACTTGGGGGAAAAAGAGGATTATATGATCCCAGCTAGCATTGGAGAATTGCTTGGATATGTGCAGAAAACACACACACACACACATACACACACACACACATACACACTACAATTGTGTCCAGAACAGAACCCTTTTAGGGTCTCTCTCTTTTTTTTTTTTTTAATTTTATTTATTCATGAGAAACAGAGAGAGAGGCAGAGACACAGGCAGAGGGAGAAGCAGGCTCCATGCAGGGAGCCTGAAGTGGGACTCGATCCGGGTCTCCAGCATCAGGCCCTGGGCCAAAGACGGCACTAAACTGCTGAGCCACCCAGACTGCCCGGGTCTCTCTCCTTTTTTAAAAGATTTTATTTATTCATGAGAGACACATACACACAGAGAGGCATAGACGTAGGCAGAGGGAGAAGCAGGCTCACCACAGGGAGCCTGATGTGGGACTCGATCCCAGGATCCCAGGATCATGCCCTGAGCTGAAGGCTGATGTTCAACCACTGAGCCACCCAGGTGTCCCCCTTTTAGCATCTCTTATATGTCACATATCCTCCCTGTGCCTAAGCCAAACCCCATCATTAACTCAGCTCCCCTGGAGAGAAAAAATAAAGGGGAATGGGAGGCAAAAGGTTGGTGGGTTTTCCTCAGATTTTGGCCTACACGGCATAGCCAAAAGGTGGGGGGACCTCCATTCACACAAAGTTAAAGGACTTCTCTGGGCTTGTTGTCACAAGAATAGATTCTAAAAAGTTGCTCCTGCAATTTCAAACTTAGTGTGGATGCTTCCTCTCCACTTGGGGAGTGCTATTCTGTGCAGTTGGATGTTTCCAAAAGTCTAGCCACCAGACTCACTCAGCGCAGGACCTGACTCTGTCTCTGGAGACTTCACACTTATATTTCAAGGCCATTGGCCCTTTGCCTTAATAGATGGCCTTTACTTACGAATTACAGATACTTTTTCCTCTGGGCACTATCTCAGCTCCTAACTGATGTTCAACATTTTAGCTAATGTCTTTCTTTGCCACAACTTGGGCATTTTGTGGGTTAATCTATGCCTTCATTTGACAAAAATTTATTGAGTTCCTCCTGTGTGTCAATCCACCCTGTCCTGGAGCTCTACTGCCAGGTGAGGAAGGCAGTGGCTCTGTTGTTGGAGTGTTAACATCCATGGCACATGCACACTTGCACACACATGTAACCTGAGGTGTGCTAGTATGCCAGCTCTCTGGGAGCTGGGGGGAGGTCTGATGTGTACCATTTGCCCATTTCCGGTCTTAATTTATAAAGGTGACTGAGTGACAATATGCAGAGGTCAATGCCATTGAAAGGAAAGTTTAATGTTACTCACACTCTCCCTACAAGCGAGAAGCGTGGCTCATCATACGGGGCCATAGGAATTAACCCCAGGCTGCAGTCAAGGGGCAGAAGCAAGAACAAGAAGAAGCCTAAGTCAGAAGCCTTCCCTGCAGCTTCCTCAGGAAAGGCAAGGCAGAGAAACAGTTTAGGACTGGCTAGAGTGAATAATATCGGTGGGCTTTGGGCTATAGTGGTGGTCTCTACTCTGGGACCTGGGCTGGCCAGGTAAAATAAAGAACTACTGCCTCCCAGGGCACCTGGACATAGGAGGTAGGCTCTGAATTGATAACCTTGCATCCCAGGGGCAAGCTCCCAGCCCAGCCCTTTGCTGTCTCTAAGAACTGGTTGATCCTGGGACAGCAGTCTCTCCCCATTCAGAAAGGATTTTGGGTTTTTTTTTTTTAAGATATCAAAACATCACAATATGCAGACATTTTTTTAAATGATTAAAGCACCTGCCTAATTATGGGCAGGTGGTGTGGCACGGTTGCTGCTGGAAGTGGAAGAGATGTGGGCAGTCGCCTCCAGGGAGCCTATGTTACTGGTTCCAGCACAGCAAACTCAACTGTTGCCCTTGTCACCTTTACACAATTCAGTCATTCCATCCACGGTGTTTATAGTCCTCCCAAGTCACAGCTGAAGTCATTTCAAGTGGAAGAAGATGGGTTGAAGATCACCGTCTGGATCCCACATAAGGCACCTGGGGCAGCCGCTGGAGTTCAGGATCATGTGGCAGTAAATCTGTTGTTGATGTGCTATAACAGGGTGACTACCCATGGGGCTCTGCAGGCACCGCAATTAATGAATGAAGCGGCCGCCACTGCCTTCCCGGTGTGCAGACACTGACCAGGCGGTGTGCAAGACCTGAGCACTTGCTTCCAGAGAGGGCAAGTCTGAAAGGATGGATGTGGGCACCCAGGTGGAGAAGACAGGAAAGGGCAATGTAATGCAAAAAAAAAAAAAAGAAGAAGGCTGTGATCCATTCAAGGGGCATTCCATTTCCAGCAGGGATGTGGGAGGAGGACAGTACCCGGGCTGGAGGGCTGGAAAGCGAGGGGCAAGAGCAGCAGGGGCTCCTGCTTGTCCTGGTCCAGTGTCCTCTAGGGCAGCACCTCTCAAGCAGGTACAGGAATGCCTTGGAGATCTTGGGCAAATGCAGATGCTGCTTCTGCAGGTTTGGGGTGGCCGGACATTCTGCTGTTCAGACGAGCTCCCAGGTGATGCTCACAGTGCTCGCTGTGGAGCACCCTTGAGGTGCAAGGGTGCAGGTAAGAGAAAGCCCTGAGGGAAGAGTACAGAAAGGTGACTAAGGGGGGGGCAGGGCAAGATGGCGGAGGAGTAGGGTCCCCAATCACCTGTCCCTACCAACTTACCTGGATAACTTTCAAATCATCCTGAAAACCTACAAATTCAGCTTGAGATTTAAAGAGAGTCCACAATAGCCAAACTGTGGAAGGAGCCTCGGTGTCCATCGAAAGACGAATGGATAAAGACGCTGTGGTCTATGTATACAATGGAATATTACTCAGCCATTAGAAATGATGAATTCCCACCATTTGCTTCGACATGGATGGAACTGGAAGGTATTATGCTGAGTGAAGTAAGTCAATCGGAGAAGGACAAACATTATATGGTCTCATTCATTTGGGGAATATAAAAAATAGTGAAAGGGGATAAAGGGGAAAGGAGAAAAAATGTGTGGGAAATATCAGAGAGGGAGACAGAACATAAAGACTCCTAACTCTGGGAAACGAACTAGGGGTGGTAGAAGGGGAGGAGGGTGGGGGTGGGGGTGACTGGGTGACGGGCACTGAGGTGGGCACTTGACGGGATAAGCACTGGGTGTTATTCTATATATTGGCAAATTGAACACCAATAAAAAATAAATTTATAAAAATAAAAATAAATAAAAATAAAATAGTGCTCGCTTAGGCAGCACATATACTAAAATTGGAACGATACAGAGAAGATTAGCATGGCCCCTGCACAAGGATGACACGCAAATTCGTGAAGCGTTCCATATTTTTTCTGTATGTTGGTAAATTGAACACCAATAAAAATTAATTTAAATAAATAAATAAATAAATAAATAAATAAATAAAATAAATAAAGAGAGAACAGCTGGAACGCTACAGAGAGAAGAGTTTGTGCTTCTAACAAGGTAGGAAGACGGAAAATGAATGAATGAAAATGAATGAATCCAGTGGGGAAGGGGCCCCCACGAAGAGCCAGGCTAAAGGGGGCGGCGAAAGCCTCCGGGACAGGAAAGCCCAGCCCCGGAGAAGCAGGAACTTTAAAAATCCACACCAGATTCTTCCCGGAGGGAAAGGCACTCACCAGGGAGCTCGGGCAGGATCGCAGGAGGGGCAGTGGAGCCCCCAGGGTCCCGGGGTCACTAACAGAGGAGGGGCGCCCGGGGGAGAGCCGGCCACACCCCGAGCGCCCAGCGCCTAAAGGGTTGGAGCGCGAACCTGGCAGGGGCTCCGTGCGGATCGGGCTACGCCGCCCGGGAGCCTGATTCCAGCAGCGCAGGCCCCGGAGCCGAGGACGCTGGGGGGACACAGCCCAGGATCCTGTGCTCCCCTGGGACAGGCGGAGGCGGGGAGGGCCCAGGACAGCGAGGACGCTCCAGCCACCGGGCGCCCCCGGAGCATCCAGGCCCCTGCGGACTAGGAGCTGCGGTAGTTATTGCGGGAGCTGACTCCAGGGCTGGAAGGCTGGCCGCCACCAGGGAGGTTGTTCCACCTTGTGTCACCTTGTGCCTGGGATGGAGCAGGGCCACCAGGGGACAGAGGCCTCATGGGGTAAACAGCTCCCACTGAGCCGTGCACCTGGCAGGGGGCTGGGCAGGACAGCTCCCCCAGGTGCACACGCCTGAGAGTCAGCACAGCAGGACCCTCCCCCAGAAGACCAGCTGGAAGGACAGGGGAAGAGCAAGTTCTTGACCAAGCAGCACTGGAAAGTTCCAGGGGAAGTCAAGGGATTTACAGTATATAGAACCAGAGGATACCCTGCCTTGGCTTGTTTGTTTGATTTGTGTTTGTTCTTTCTTTTCTTCCCCCTTTTTTTCTTCCCTTTTCCAGTACAACTCGTTTTTAGCCACTCTGCACTGAGCAGTATGACTAGAAAGAACTTACCACAAAATAAAGAATCAGAAACAGTACTCTCCCCCACAGAGTTACAGAATTAGGATTACAATTCGATGTCAGAAAGCCAATTCAGAAGCACAATTATAAAGCTACTGGTGGCTCTGGAAAAAAGCATAAAGGACTCAAGAGACTTCATGACTTCAGAATTTAGATCTAATCAGGCCAAAATTAAAAATCAGTTAAATGAGATGCAATCCAAACTGGAGGTCCTAAGGACAAGGGTTAATGAGGTAGAAGAATGAGTGAGTGACATAGAAGACAAGTTGATGGCAAGGAAGGAAGCTGAAGAAAAAAGAAAAACAATTAAAAGACCATGAGGAAAGGTTAAGGGAAATAAATGACAGCCTCAGAAGGAAAAATCTACGTTTAACTGGGGTTCCAGAGGGTGCTCAAAGGGACAGAGGACCGGAAACTGTAATTGACCAAATCATAGCTGAGAACCCTAACTTGGGGAGGGAAACAGCGATTCAGATCCAGGAAATAGAGAGATCCCCCCTAAAATCAATAAAAACCATTCAACACCCTGACATTTAATAGTGAAACTTGCAAATTCTGAAGATAAAGAGAAAATCCTTAAAGCAGCAAGAGACAAGAGAGCCCTAACTTATATGGGGAGAAAGATTAACAGCAGACCTCGGGATCCCTGGGTAGTTCAGCAGTTTAGTGCCGCCTTCAGCCCAGGGCGAGATCCTGGGGTCCCAGGATCAAATCCCACATCAGGCTCCCTGCATGGAGCCTGCTTCTCCCTCTGCCTGTGTCTCTGCCTCCCTCTGTGTGTGTGTGTCTCTGTGTCTCTCATGAATAAATAAATAAATAAATAAATAAATAAATAAATAAATAAATAAAATATTAAAAAAAAAAAAAAACAGCAGACCTCTCCACAGAGACCTGGCAGGCCAGAAAGGGCTGGCAGGATATATTTAGGGTCCTAAATGAGAAGAACATGCAGCCAAGAATACTCTATCCAGGGCAGCCCCGGTGGCACAGCGGTTTAGTGCCGCCTGCAGCCTGGGGCGTGATCCTGGAGACCCGCGATCGAGTCCCATGTCGGGTTCCCTGAATGGAGCCTGCTTGTCTCCCTCTGCCTGTGTCTCTGCCTCTCTCTCTCTCTCTCTCATAGATAAATAAATATTTTTTAAAAAATAAAATAAAAAATAAAAACATATTATGAGCAGCTATACGCTAATAAATTTGGCAATCTAGAAGAAGTGGACGAATTTCTGGAAAACCACAAACTACCAAAACTGGAACAGGAAGAAATAGAAAACCTGAACAGGCTGATAACCAGGGAGGAAATTGAAGCAGTCATCAAAAACCTCCCAAGACACAAAAGTCCAGGGCCAGATGGCTTCCCAGGGGAATTCTATCAAACGTTTATATAAGAAACAATACCTATTCTACTATGGCTGTTCCGAAAGACAGAAAGAGATGGAGTACTTCCAAACTTGTTCTATGAGGCCAGCATCACCTTAATTCCAAAACCAAAGACCCCACCAAAAAGGAGAATTATAGACCAATATCCCTGATGAACACAGATGCAAAAATTCTCAACAAGATACTAGCCAATAGGATCCAACAGTACATTAAGAAGATTATTCACCACGGCCAAGTGGGATTTATCCCCGGGATGCAAGGCTGGTTCAACACTCGTAAAGCAATCGATGTGATAGATCATACCAACAAGAGAAAAAGCAAGTACCACATAATCCTCTCAATAGATTCAGAGAAAGCATTTGACAAAATACAGCATCCATTCCTGATCAAAACGCTTCAGAGTGTAGGGATAGAGGGAACATTCCTCAGCATCTTAAAAGCCATCTACAAAAAGCCCACAGCAAATATCATTCTCAATGGGGAAGCACTGGGAGCCTTTCCCCTAGGATCAGGAACAAGACAGGGATGTCCACTCTCACCACTGCTATTCAACATAGTACTGGAAGTCCTAGCCTCAGCAATCAGACAACAAAAAGAAATAAAAGGCATTCAAATTGGCAAAGAAGAAGTCAAACTCTCCCTCTTTGCAGATAACATGATACTGTACATAGAAAATCCAAAAGCCTCCACCCCAAGATTGCTAGAACTCATACAGCAATTTGGCAATATGGCAGGATACAAAATCAATGCCCAGAAATCAATGGCATTTCTATACACAAACAATGAGACTGAAGAAAGAGAAATTAAAGAGTCAATCCCATTTACAATTGCACCCAAAAGCATAAGATACCTAGGAATAAACCTAACCAAAAAGGTAAAGGATCTATACCCTAAAAACTACAGAACACTTCTAAAAGAAATTGAGGAAGACACAAAGAGATGGAAAAATATTCCATGCTCATGGATTGGCAGAATTAATATTGTGAAAATGTCAATGTTACCCAGGGCAATTTACACATTCAATGCAATCCCTATCAAAATACCATGGACTTTCTTCAGAGAGTTGGAACAAATAATCTTAAGATTTGTGTGGAATCAGAAAATACCCCGAAAAGCCAGAGGAATATTAAAAAAGAAAACCAAAGCTGGAGGCATCACAATGCCAGATTTCAGGTTGTACTACAAAGCTGTGACCATGAAGACAGTGTGGTACTGGCACAAAAATCGACACATAGATCAATGGAACAGATTAGAGAATCCAGAAATGGACCCTCAACTCTATGGTCAACTAATATTTGACAAAGCAGGAAAGACTATCCACTGGAAAAAACACAGTCTCTTCAATAAATGGTGCTGGGAAAATTGGACAGCCACGTGCAGAAGAATGAAACTAGACCATTCTCTTATACCATACACAAAGATAGACTCAAAGTGGATGAAAGATCTAAATGTAAGACAAGATTCCATCAAAATCCTGGAGGAGAACACAGGCAACACCCTTTTTGAACTTGGTCACAGCAACTTCTTGCAAGATATATCCATGAAGGCAAGAGAAACAAAAGCAAAAATGAATTATTGGGACTTAATCAAGATCAAAAGCTTCTGCACAGCAAAAGAAACAGTCAACAAAACTAAAAGACAACCTACAGAATGGGAGAAGATATTTGCAAATGACATATCAGATAAAGGGCTAGTATCCAAGATCTATAAAGAACTTATTAAACTCAACAGCAAAGAAACAAACAATCCAATCATGAAATGGGCAAAAGACATGAAGAGAAATCTCACAGAGGAAGACATGGACATGGACATGGCCAACAGGCACATGAGAAAATGCTCCGCATCACTGGCCATCAGGGAAATACAAATCAAAACCACAATGAGATACCACCTCACACCAGTGAGAATGGGGAAAATTAACAAGGCAGGAAACCACAAATGTTGGAGAGGATGTGGAGAAGGGGAACCCTCCTACACTGTTGGTGGGAATGTGAACTGTTGCAGCCACTCTGGAAAACTGTGTGGAGGTTCCTCAAAGAGTTAAAAATAGACCTGCCCTACGACCCAGCAATTGCACTGCTGGGGAAACAGATGCAGTGAAATGCCAGGACACCTGCACCCTGATGTTTCTAGCAGCAATGTCCACAATGGCCAAACTGTGGAAGGAGCCTCGGTGTCCATCGAAAGATGAATGGATAAAGAAGATGTGGTTTATGTATACAATGGAATGTTACTCAGCCATTAGAAACGACAAATACTCACCATTTGCTTCGACTGTGGATGGAACTGGAGGGTATTATGCTGAATGAAATAAGTCATTCGGAGAAGGACAAACATTATATGGTCTCATTCATTTGGGGAATATAAAAAATAGGGACTAAAGGCGAAAGGAGAGAAAATGAGTGGGAAATATCAGAGAGGGAGACAGAACATGAGAGACTCCTAACTCTGGGAAACAAACAAGGGGTGGTGGAAGGGGAGGTCGGAGGGGGGTGGGGGTGAATGGGTGACGGGCACTGAGGGGGGCACTTGACAGGATGAGCACCGGGTGTTATGCTATATGTTGGCAAATCGAACTCCAATTAAAAAAAAAAAAAAGGAAAGGTGACTGTCACAGGGGGCTTGCCTTCAGAAAGCCAGCTCTAGCCACTGGGTGGGGAATAGGCTTGGGCAGCCAGGAACCAGGAGCCCCACAGGAGAGGAAGAGGCTAAGTCTGGTCTGCAGGGTGTTTGAGGTGACCCGTGTGCCTCTTGCTTCAGATCAGGCTCCCTTGCCCTTCCTCCTTACCTCATTCATTTCTCCTCCCGAGGGGGGATACAGGAACCCCCAGAATTGCCCCCACTCCGGCAAATGTCATATCTCTGGGACACAAGCAGCATCACTCAGCTTTACAGATTCAGGCAAATTTGGGCCTAATGCCACTCACCTGTTGCACAGTAGAGTCAGTTAGTTTAAGGGCAGAATTTATTTCAGTAGCTGTCTCCAAAGTATATAAAGGGTGATCATTCATTCTTTCTAATTAAACTTTACTGAATTCTATGAAGGAAATCTAATACAATCATGAAATTTGTCAAAAATCTTAGGATCTACCACTTTGGGATATACACAGTCCACAGTGATGGGGAAGCATCAGAGGCTGGAAGGAGACTGTGAGGCTGTTCTGGGAGCTTGCAGGGGGGACAACTGGCTGTTCCCAGGGATACTGGATATGACACGTAGGCAGAGCCAATGAAAAGTGAGAGAATGGGGCCAAGAAGAAGCAGCCCAAAGACTCCAAGGTCTAGAAAGAAGTGGCAAGTGTGAGCACTGCACATAGCCCGGGGTAACACCAGGTCAGACTGTGAGTAGCACAACAGCAGCAAGAAATGAAACAAGGTGATCACGAGAGAACAGAACACAGCGAACCCTCCAAAAGAAAGGCCACTGAACTCTCAGGCCGCTGGGCTCCACCCACTGGCCAAGCTGCTAGGAGACACATTTACAGAGCTGCTTCTGTGTGCTGGGCAACCGTGCCAGGCCTCGGGGGGTACAGTGATGTGGCGCACGGTAGGGGAGCTTGGAGCAGGTCAATGGTGGAGACAGACTTGTACCATAAATATGATTCTTTAATTAATCTCACATGTGGGGCACCTGGGTGGTTCAGTCAATTAAGCATCTGACTCTTGGTTTTATTTATTTATTTATTTATTTATTTATTTATTTATTTATTTTTTATTTATTTATTCATGAGAGACACAGAGAGAGAGAGAGGCAGAGACACAGGCAGAGGGAGAAGCAGGCTCCATGCAGGGAGCCTGATGTGGGACTCGATCCCAGGTCTCCAGGATCAGGCCCTGGGCTGAAGGCAGGTGCTAAACCGCTGAGCCACCCAGAGATTCCCTGACTCTTGGTTTTAGCTCAGGTCATGTCATGGGTTGCAAGATCGGGTCCCACGTCAGGCTCCATGCTCAACACAGAGTCTGCCTGAGATTCTCTCTCTCTGCCCTGTCTCCCACCCATGTGCTCTCTCTTTCTCTCTCTCTAAAAGTAAATAAATAAATCTTTTTTTAAAAATCTCACATATGATGAGCTGCATGCATGAGTAGGGGATACGAGTATTAAAATTAGGAGTTGGTGTTTGAGTTGAGATCTGAAAATTAAGTGAGGTCAAGGCATATCAGAACATACCCCTATGAGCTCCTCGGTGGCTCAGTCAGTTAAGCAACGGACTCTTGATTTCGGCTCAGGTCAGGTCATGATCTCACATTTGTGAGATACAGCCCCACATTGAGCACCGTGCTCAGTGGGGAGTCTGCTTAAGATTCTCTCTCTCCTCTCTTCCTCTGCCCCTCCCCTCTCTCTCTTTCTCTCTCTCTAAAACAAAACAAAATCACACTCCCATTTCTCCCATCCTGCTGGCCAGAGTGGGAAATGGTTAAACCACATTTTTATTCTAGCTTTATTGAGATGTAATTGACATATCTTTGTGTAAATGAAAGATGTACAAAATATTGATTTGTTACACTCATATATTGCAAATTATTACCATCGTAGTGTGAGCTATGACCTTTATCCTGTCACGTAATTACCATTTCTTTTTTGTGATGAGGACATTTAAGATCTGCTATTGTAGCTATGGTAGCAACTTTCAAATATATAACATATACAATATTAATTAGCTATAATCACCATGCTGCTCATTAGATACCCAAACTTGTTAACCTTATAATGAAGTTCATACCCTTGGACCAACATTTCCCCATTTCCCTCACCCACCCCCCAGCCCCTGGTAATTACCACTTTACTGTTTCTGAGTTTGTCCTTTTTAGATTCCACAGATGACTGAGTCTGTACAGTATTTGTCTTTCTCTATCTGACTTTTTACTTGGTTTCTCCACTTTGAAAAGTGCTGGGCAGTTTGTAATAGTTAAACATATGGCCCAGAAACCCCATTCATAGGTATTGATCCTAGAGAACTGAAAACATACATCCACACAAAGACTTGTACCCAAATGTTCAGACCATCTTCTTCAGAATACTCACACCTGGAAAAAACTCAAGCGTCCATCAAGAGCTGCGTGGATAATTACACTGTAGTTCTTTCATACGACCTAATACTACTCAGCAACAAAATGGAAAAATTATTGGAACACAGAACAACCTGAATAAATCTCACAGACATTACATTATTAAGTGAAAGAAGTCAAATGCAAACGAGTACACACCACTGCATGATCCCATTTATATGAAGTTCAGTAACAGACAAAACTAATCCATGGCAATAAAGGACAAAATAGTGATTACCTTTAGAGTAGGGGGGACTATGAACTGGGAAGGAAGAGGGAACTTTGTCGGGGATGGAAGTTTCTGTATTTCATTCTTGGTATTAGTTATGTGGTCACACAAACATAAGTAAACTTTTTCACATTTTACGCTTAATATTATACACTTCCCTGTATGCAGATTAAGCATCAATTTTTTTAAAGAGCTCTAAAACCCAACATTCACCAAAAGCAGGTAGACTAATCACTCTGAACCCTCACTCTGTTCTTCAGCTGTCACTTCCCACCTGTCCCCACCAAAGTCGTCCAGAATTCCAGCCCCATGTAAACAGGATGACCTTGGCCAGTGGCCCCTGAGGGTAGGGAACCCAGTGCTGGTTACACATCTGACTTCTGCAGCCAACGGCCAGACCGTGCACCTACCTGGGCGTCTCAGGGCTGCTGACCAGGCCAGAGGACAGAAGAAAGGCAAGTAAGTGCCTGTCCTTGAGCCCCCAGGAAGGCCCACGCTCTGTGTTGGCTCGGACTAGAAACAAGTGGCAGAACAGAGCCTCTGCTTTGTTCCAAGGACTGAGAACTCCTTTGATGTGGGGCGTGAGGGGGACCTCGCCAGAGAGAAGGGTGTGGGGGATCTCTTTGCACCAACCAGGGCAGCAAGGCAAACAGGTCTCAAGACCTTCGGCTGACCCTATGAGACAGGTAGCCTGGGACAAAGGCCAGGACAGTAGAGTTGCACAGGCCATGGGAAGAGTGCCAGAAGCAGGTCCTGTGAGCAGCCTGGGGTCTGCTAGGCCCGTGCGAGCTGATGGAGGAGCTGTGGGAGTGCAGAGGCATCAGGCTAAAACCATCTTTGAGTCTCACTCTGCCATGATGAGCTCTACACCAACAGTATCTAACCCAGGTCTTGGCATACAGATGGCGCTGAATTAGTGTTGTTGTTGTTGTTGTTGTTGTTGTTGTTTTAAACAAGCACCTGTTCTCAAGGCTCAGGATCCTATATCTGCTGTCTCAGAGGAGTGGCTACAGAATTTCCTGAACTTCACAACCCTGCCCTGCCATGCTGAAGGTCGGGACAAGTGCAGTGAGCTGGCTAAATGGGGATTTTATGGTGTGATTCTCTGACGTTCCCCTTGTCAGCGAGAGTTGTGTCTTCAAAAAATAATAAATAAATAAAATAAAAATATAAATAAATAAATAAATAAATAAATAAATAAATAAATTTAAAAATTTTAAAAAAGAGAGAGAGAGTTGTGTCTTCACCCTTCCCCACATTCCCCGAGTGATCCTGGTACTCGTTTGGATTTTTGTGGCATTTTCTGCTGTTTGCCAAGAAAGCTACCTCTGAAGTTAATATTTCCTGAAAAAATCCAACACTTGAGAGCAGAGATTTCAGAACCAGAGAACTTGGGTTCAAAATCTAGCCCTTCCACATCAACTGTGTGACCTTAGGGAAACACATTAATTTCTCAGATCCTCAGTTTTTTCATCTGTGAAATAGGAATAATTTCTGCCTCACAGGCTTGTTGCAAATATTCTATAACACATAAAGAATGCTTAGCAAGGTGTCTGGCACATAGTAAATGCTTTACAAATATTAGCTTTTGCCTCAGGTCAGTTTCTCTGGAAGTGGAACTTGAGAAGGAAATTCTAGCACATGTGATTTATTGGGAAAACCTCTTTAGAAGAAACCAAAAAGGAAATAAGGGAAGGAAGGAAGCAATAGTGAAGGGATGGTGCCAAGCAAAGATATGGGTTCAACTGGAGTCAGTCCTCAACCTGATCCTGTAGGAGGCTCCGGACTGTGAACTACACCCCAGCAGGCACAGGCTTCAAGCCTTCCTAGAATGGAGGGAGTGTGACCTGAGAGGCACTGCCTGCTGCCCAGGGCTGATTTTTTGAAGAAGGTTGCAGATAAGTGGGGGACACTGGCAATGGTCAGTCGATGAGATCCCCAGGGATCTGACCTGGGGATTTACTACAGCTAATTTAACCACAATTCATTCTGTGTGCTACTTACTGACTCCTGTATGTTCTCATGTAGAAGGAAGGGCAAATATGCCACAATCCCATGGAAGTTCTACATTCCCCTGGGCTGAGCCTGGACCCAGCTCTATGCCCTGAATGTCCCTGAATGTCTTGATGGCTGCATTTGCTCACACTCCCACTCTTTTCCGTGGCAGTACCACTGAGGCATCTCAATACTTCCTAGCCCCAAGACAATGGAAGAAAGAAGAGGTCAGGGCTCTGGGTTGCTTTCCAGGGGATTATCCACAGTCAACTGGAGCCTGTCTGCAGGTAGGAGACTCCTCTTAGCCTCTGTGTTGCTATGCTCGAGAAGAAATCAGTTTCTCAATAAGACAAACTTTCTCCATCTGAACGTCAACTGAGCTCCACTCTGGGGGTTTCTTCTCTAGCCCAGAAAGGTCTCAGGATGAGGTAGAGTTCCTCGGGGCACTTCTACGGAATGAAGAAGTTGGAGAGAGAAGACCTGACCTCCAGCCCTGCCCATGCATGGGGTCTTTGGGCAAACCATTTCACCTCTTCAAACTGCAGGGCTTTTTATCCACAGTGGTGGGCATAATACACCTCACCTCATGAAAATCAAATAAGAGAATGCATTGGGAAATACCTAGCACAAAATAAAGGTCAATTGCATTAGAATTCATGAATGTATCACTATGACAAGATAAAAAAGTAAGATCTAAAATCAACATTGTAAATACACCTGGTCATGTCCAAAGAGAGCAGTCTTTCAATTTCCTTCAATTTAGGAAATTGTGTTGCTGTGTAGGTTACTCGCTGTCTTGGGCTGGGTTCCCCTAGAAGTCAGTCTTAGACACGAACCTATATACACAAGTAGTAAATTAGGGAAGTGAACCCCAGAAACACTGGAAGTGAGGAAGCAAAGGGAGCGTTAGCAAATTCAGTCCATGGGCAACTGGAACTTAATTCTGCTGGGACATTCTGGGAGGCGGCATAGCAAATGTGCTCAGAGTTACCCTGTCTGAGGGCAAGGGAGCTGGGGGATTTATACACCAACACCTCTCATCATTGGTTGAGGGCCACTCCCAAAAGGCATTAATTCCTAGTATTTCCAGCCTGCTATTTGCATGGCTTGAGCAGATTCCAGACAATGCTGGTTCCATTTTCTAATGGTGAGAGTTGAAGACATTTGAAGACATAGGAAGAGACAAACACAAAGCAAAGATACTTCAACACCTGAGAAAATGAGCTCAATCTGACTTTCAAACTTTCTGGGTACCCACGCATCCCACTAAGTACCATATGCCATTTCACCTGCTTTTATAAGGACAAAAAATCCTGACAAGTAGCTCCCCTTAGCCTGTGAATTCCAAGTACTGGTAGCCTTTCCACCTCCAGTCGAAACCAGAAAATAAAGAAATGTCTCTAAACTTGCTTTAAGTATTCCTTTTTCTAATTGCAAATAGTGCACTATAGCTTAGTTGGAGAGTCTTGTAAAATATACCAGAAATATTGAACACAATATTTGACCTAAAAACTAGGGTAATAGTTTAAAAAAAAAAAAAAAGAAGATGCTCTTGACTAGCAAAGGAGTGTGCATCTAAGCATCAAAAGCTGCAATGAGAGTAGCTTCAACTTGTAATTATAGAGATCTTTCAGGAAAGAGGTGCTTTATCAGCTCACCTTGAGTGAGTGTTAAAGATAATGAAGATGCAGCTAGCCATTAGCTTTAGAGTCTACTGTCTCAGATGTACAGCCCAAATTTACAAGGCCTGAGTGCCTGGAGATGGGGAGTGAGATGTGCTAGAGTCTGAGTGTTTGTGTCCTCCCAAAATGCCTGTGTTGAAATCCTAGCCCCTAGTGTAACAATATTAAGAGGGGGCTTCTGGGAGGTGGAGCCCCTAGGTGGAGCCCCTAGGTCATTAAGGTGGAGCCTTCATGAATGGAATTAGCGCCCTTATAAAAGAGACCCCAGAGAGCTCCCTCCCCTCTTCTGCCATGTAAGGACACAATGAGAAGACAGTCAGCAGTTTATGAACCAGGAATCCAATCTACCAGTCCCTTTCTCTTGGACTCTCAGACTCCAGAACTCTGAGAAATGAATTTCTGTTGTTTATAAACCATCCAGTGTATGGTGCTTTGTTATGGCAGCCCAAACCAACTAAGACGAGTTACAACAGGGATGCCTGGGTGGTTCACTGGTTGAGCATCTGCCTTTGGCTCAGGGCGTGATCCTGGAGTCCCAGGATCAAGTCTCCCATCTGGCTCCCTGCTTGGAGCCTGCTTCTCCCTCTGCCTGTGTCTCTGCCTCTGTGTGTGTCTCTCATGAATAAATAAATAAAATCTTAAAAAAAAAAAAAGACAAGATGCAACAGGATCTCTGATGCAAATCCTACACTAGCAAAGGCTCTCTGTCCAAGGTCTCAGGATTCCTGGATTTGGGGTGCTTATCCTGGGGGCTTCCTATAGAGAGCCATCCACCTGCCCTTTACCCTACCCCAGGATCCCTGATTCCACAAAATCTCCTGTATCCCACTGAAATGTCTTTAACATCTGTCCATAGATCATACTGCACTATCTTACCTTGCTGACATGGCCTCCTTCCACGTATTCCCATGCAGAATATAGATTCCTTAGGGATAAGAGCTGGGAATTCTGCCTCTTTTGTGTTGCACACAGCACCTCAGGCAGAGCTGAGTGCATCAGCCCCATGAGTGACTGAATGAATCGTCCTTCCTTGCCCGTGGAAGCCCAGTTTGCTCCTTCCTCACTACTCCTAATCCCACCCGGGAGATTGTCATGTCTTTGCAGAGCTCGTTATATCTCCATCACGATCGTAGCAATGTTATAGACATGGCTCAGTGTGATCTGGGATGAATTTGTCTTCCCTCTCATACCAAAGCCCAAGCACTCCAGAGTTTACCTGTACCATAAAAAAGACAAAGTACGAAATCATTGAAAAGAGATAGGGCAGATTTATGAACATCCTTCAAATGTATCAGAAACCGTGCAGGCTGTAAACACTTCTGATCCTTCAAAGAAAGTAGAATAAAGTGGTCTCTACAGTTTGTTTTGGTTCTGCTGCTCCTCATTTATAAGGGTTCTCCAAATCTCTTCAAAATCCTTTACAGATGCTCCGCCTTGCCCAGGTGATGGTCATGGCATCTCAACAAAGTACACGAGGTCCTTCGTAAGCTGGTCCTGCCTGGTTCTCCAAGCTCACCTTCCATAATCCCAGCACATGCCTACAGCCCCACCACATCACCAGACCCTATCAAGTGCTCCCCCCACCGCCACCACTCCTCCCTGCAGAATTTCTACCCTGCAATTCCTACTCACCTACTGTGAGTAGGTCAGACATGACCTCCAAGAGATTTGCCCTAAGATTCTAGGGAAGATAACCAGCCTCCTTGTCACTTTGTGACACAATTATTCACTTACATGTGTATCTCCCATAGCAGACTGTGTCTCTCAATCCCCATGTGTTTTAGTCACCTGGCATTCCTCTACACAGCTGCTGCCCCCATTTCCCAGACGGTCTGCAGGGACAAGAGCCCTCAGGATGGGGTCTTCCATGTCTCATGTCTCTCCACTTGCCCAGATTCCACTGCCCTTGAAGCTCTTTCCTTCCACTGAGATACTATCCCTTTGTCTTGGAAGCACCAGCACTTATTCTGACAGGCTCCAGGGATGTTGTTCCTCTGTGCTGTTCAAGCCCACTTCCCAGGCTTGGTCTTCCCCAATATAGGGCCTCAGCCAAATCCATCAGCCTCTAGCTCAACACTTGCTCTGAGGAGTCCCTCACCACTCAAGAACCAAAATATGGCATCCTGTTAGGTCATCCCAGAGACTAGTCACAGGAGGAATTAATGTTCCAGTACCAGCCAGCAGGGAGCAGTGTGGAAACACACAAACTAGGCGGTTTCTTCCTAGGGTCATCTTCCTGACAGTGCCCATCTCCCATCTGTGAAAATAGCTTGAGCCACTTCTCAGGTTCCATGCTTACCTGGATTCTTCTCTTACTCTTTATTTCTATAAACCATAAAACCCTAATTACCTTTCTGGACTGTTTGGAAAGGCAACAAGCCCTGCCAGTCAGTTCTGGACATTTGAATTAAACGTGGGCCAGAAATTGTAGGACTTTGGTACAGTGTTACTAGATCTGAGTCACAAGACTTTTTTTTTTTTTTGCCTGTTACATGCAAAAGAAGAAACGCTAAATATTTTAAGTTCGGAGATGAAGACAAGTGGGTTACTTTCCCCCTACCTTCCCCAGCTTCATTGAAGTATAACTGACATATAAAATTGTAAGATATTTCAAGCGTGTACAGTGATTTGATATACATATTCATTGTGAAAGGATCCTCTGCATCTGACACATCCATCCCCTCACATATTTATCTATTTTTGATGAGAAGACTTAAGTTCTACTCTCTTAATTATACAATACGGTGTTGTCAACCATAGTCACTACACTGTACATTACATCCTCAGACCCTATTCATCTGATAGCTGAAAGGTTGACCCTTTTACCGACCTCTCTCTCTTTCCCCCTAACCTCCCCAGCCCCCAAAACAAGTGGGTTTCTAACCCTCTCTGATGCCTTGAGTTCTAGAAAGTACTTGTTTGTATTCTGTTGGAGTGTTTTCATGTGTCTTTTAAATGTACCATAGATTTCTTTCTCTGATGAACTATCTTTCTCTGAAAAGAATTATCCAATGTTGGAAAAGTATCAAATCCTTCCTGTTTAACCATTTGTACCACAGTGCAGGTGTCTTAAGACATCCATGAGCACTTTCTTCTTAATATGTGTGGGATACCCTGGTCTTGGGGAGCCAAGGTACAGGCTTCCTGACAGGTCTTTTATACCCACTGGTCACATAGTTAGAGTCATGCTGGATAATCACGTAAACCAAATGCAAACTATTAATCTCTACATTTTAAAGAAATAATGTAGACGTGCTAGTACAGGATGCCTCTGAGGGAGTTTCGGACTTCGAAAAGCACTTTGTAAATCACCAGTGAGAGTAATTAATCCATATCTTGGTCAAAGGTATTTACTAGACTCTCACACACTTCTGGAATTGAACACCCAACCTCTCCTGACAACTGCAAGTTAACCCCATTCTGACTTAATTACCAAGGACTTCTCCATCATATGTGTTGGGCTTTTTAGTTAACACAGGGATATGGATAAACAATTCTGATACATGTTTACTGGAATGAACAATGAACTAAATGGATGGTGGATAGGAGGTGCCAGGTTCCTCACTGTTGGAAAGGGAGTTCACAGAGAAGCAAGGGAAGGAGGGTAGAATGACCCATGTGATAATGGAGCAGAGTTGGAGACATTAGGACAACTCATGTTTAGCTCAATATAGACACAGAAGGCTACATGTAGAAACATTTATAGATATGTGTATGTGCTTGGATTAGCCTACACCCATGTATTTCCTTTCTCTATCAGCTGAGAAGGTCTGAAAGAAACAGTAGTAACAAACAGACCTAGTGCCCAGGTCTTGGTTTCTGATACCAATTTCCAATCAAATGAACCAGGGCCCCTTGGAGAAATGGCTGATAGTATGACATGGGCAAATATATACAGGAAGGGCCTGGAGCGGGCAGCCCGGGTGGCTCAGCGGTTTAGGGCTGCCTTCGGCCCAGGGCCTGATCCTGGAGACCCGAGATCGAGTCCCACATTGGGCTCCCTGTGTGGAGCCCTCTTCTCCCTCTGCCTTTCTCTCTCTCTCTCTCTCTCTCTCTCTCTCTGTGTGTGTGTGTGTGTGTCTCATGAATAAATAAATAAATAAATAAATAAATAAATAAAATCTTAAAAAAAAAAAAAAAGAAGGGCCTGGAGCATCTTGTAGTGACAGAAATGAAGGAAGTGCTACAGAACAAAAAACAAGCAAATCCACATTCATGTGGCTGTATCAAAGGGACACAGGAGCAGTAGAAGAGCTCCCAGTGGCCAAATGGCAACAATTTGAGCAACAGAATAAATTAGTATTGGATTACAATCCAAATAAAATAAAATAAACACCCGTGAGACCATGTTGATACAAACAAATGATTGAATAAATAATGAGTGGAGGAGAAGAGTGAAATCTCCTGCGTAGAAGAATTCCAAATAATTTATGTAGATACTCTCTGCCCTTGAGGGCGTGAAATATACCCCCTACCCCTGTGAGGCTTTGTGTAGTGATGCCCTTCCAAGGAGGACAGTGTGGGAAGAGGGGCAAAAACCTAACTTCACAGTGGAGAAGCCAGGTTATCAAGGACAACAGGAACAGTGATAAATCATGTTGATAGTTTGAACTACTGATACCATGTAAGGAAAATGGTACTTTACCACTGTGGTCTTCCTCCCTAAAACTCATAACTCAAAATTAATTGTGAGAAAACCATGAGACAAATCCAGTAAAGCAATGTTCCACAAAATATCTGCCCAGTACTCCTTAAAACCATCAAGGACATCAAAAAAACAAGAAAAGTCTCAGAAACTGTCAGAACCAAGAGGAGCATAAGGAGACATGACAACAAAATAATGTGCAATCATTAATTGTAACAAAAGAACCACACTAATGTAAGATGTTAATGATAGAGGACATGGGGTATAGGGCCCATGGGAACACTCTGTACCGTCTTCCCAATTTTTCTGTGAATCTAAAGCTGTTCTAAACAATAAGATCCTGTTTAAAAATACAAGCAGCAGAAAAAGAGAAAGTATTTTTGGTATATAACAGACAACAGATTATTACACAGACTATATAAATAACTTCTGTTATCAGTGAGGAAAAGAAAAACAAGCCAATAGAAAAACAAATGGCAAAGGATATGAAAAGCAACACATACAAGAAATGCAAGTGGCCAATAAACTTAAGGGAAAAAATGCTTGATTTCACTAACAGTCACAGAAATGCACATTACATTAAAATATCAATAGGATTGTTTTCCCCCTATGACTTAAAAGACTGGTGATCTGCATTTTTAGCAAGGAGATGAAAAAATAATACAAACATGTTCAAATAAAACTTATACATTTAAATATAAGTGGACATGAGTGAATTTTTAGGAAAACTCAGAAATAATGAAAGGCTTATCCTTTTGCCAGACTATAATGGTAAATGTAACTCAAAGTAATGGGTGGATATCCAGTGGCCAATGAGCATGCAGGAAGGTGCTCAGTATCATTCAGCATCAGGCAAATGCAAATTGAAACTGTGATGTGGAGCACCTGGGTGGCTCAGTCAACTAAGCCTCTGCCTTCATCTCAGGTCATGATCTCCAGGTCCTAGGATGGAGCCCCCTTATCTGGTTTCCTGTTTGGCAGTGAGTCTGCTTCTCCTTCTCCCTCTGCCCCCCTCACTGTGCATGCGTTCTCTCTCTCTCTCTCTCTCTCTCTCTCATAAATAAAATCCCTTTTTTAAAAAAGAAAATATTTTTTTAAAAGAAACTATGATGAAACACTACTACACACCAGAGTTACTGACACTGCCAAATGTTGATGAGGATGTAGACCAATCAGACTTTTAAACCCAGTTGGTGGGATTGGCTCCATTCCTTTTGAAAAATACGTTTGGGCAGTATCTACTGAAACTAAATATGCACCTGCTCTAAGGCCCTGCAAATCCACTTCTCAGTAAATACCCTACAAAAGTGAGAGCTTATGGCCACCAAATGATACATACAAGAGTGTTCATAAAGTTTTAGTCACAATAGCTACACCCTGGAAACACCCCAACTGTCTGTGTACAGTAGAAGAGCGACATGGTGGGCTAGCCATACAACGGAATTCAGCACTGTGGCCAAAGAGAACCTACTGTTGCCACATGTAACATGAATGAATCTCACAGACACTGCTGGGAGAAAGAAGTCAGGTGCAAAAAAAAGCACATAATGTGTGGTTCCATTTTTATGAAGTTCAAGGATAGGCAAAATTAATCTAAGATGATAGAAATAGAACAATGATTTCCTCTGGGGGGAAGTGGGTGGTATTAAGATAGCCTGATGGGAGGATGGAATGTTTTATATCTGCAGTTGGGTGGCAGGTTATTCAGGTAGAGACATAGCTAAAAACTCATCAGTCTGGACATTTAAGGTATGTGTGCTTTATTATATATTCGCTCTATATCAGCAAACACATGAGTTAAAAGGAAGAAATATTTGAGTCTTTGAAAAGGGGATGATTTACTACCAAATGGGAATCATTTGGCTGTGCCCGCTGTATGGTGTGGAGGTCATTTTCAAAAGGAATCATTAAAACAGAGGGATGATAAATGAAATGTGGTCCATTCATATAAGGGAATATAATTCAGCCATAAAGAGGAATGAAAAGTGGATGAATCTTGAAAACATGATCACAAGTAAAAAGAATAAGACACAAAAGACCACATACTGTATGATTCCATTTATACAAAATGTCCAGAACAGGAAAAACCATAGAGACAGGAAGGATATTAGTGGTTACCAGGGGCCACAGGGAGGTAAGAATGGGGAGTAACTCTTAACAGACCCTGGGTTTCTTTTTGGAGTGATGAAAATGTTCTGGAAACAGTCCAAAAAAAAAAGAAAAGAAAAGAAAAGAAACAGTCCTTGTACTTAGACATCTTTGTAAATGTACGAAAAGGCACTGAACTGTACATTGTGAAAGAGTGAGTTTGACAGTATGGGAATTACTAGCTCAAAAAAAAGACAGAGGAAAGGAGCTTCAGAAATCTCAGGACATGGCAAGGAGCAGGGCACACCCCTGTCGTCTGAGCCAGCTTCACTGGCATGTGGCCTGTGCCATCCAACATGTGGCTACTTACTGCCTTGCCCGCTTGGGAGCTCAAGGATCAGACATATGGAAGACCACTTTTGTTGTTTGGTTTGGGGTTTTGTTTTGTTTTGTTTTTGAGATTTTATTTATTTATTTGGTTGAGAGAGAGAGAGAGAGAGCAAGCATGAGTAGAGGGAGAGAGAAAGGGAGAAGCAGGCTCCCTGCTTAGCAGGGAGCCTGATGCAGGGTTCAATTCCAGGCCCCTGGGATCATGACCTGAGTTGAAGGCTGCTCAACCTACTGAGCCACCCTGGTGCTAAAACTTCTTTTAGGTTTTAGTTAAATTATACAATCTCTCCTGTGTCTACCCATTCTCTTAGGCACTTTGCTCGCTTTTACTGATCTGTGAGGATTTTAACTAAAAGCTTAAAATGAAAAATTAAAACATATACAAATAAAATTATTTAACAACTACAGATGCTATTATTTTCCAAGCTTTAAAAATACCAGGGAGCATTTCTTGAGTGCTTGGATTTGCCAGGCCTGTTGTGCCCAAGATTGCGAATCCCAGAAACCACCAAGGAGCCGACACCGATGCAAACACAAGAGGGTTTATTTACAAGCTCGAGCTTGGGTCCAAGTGTACCCTACACAGCGGAGCAGGGACTTGGACCCTGAAGTGAGTTTCAGCTTAGTTTTAAGGGCTGGTCTAGGGGACCTCCAGAAGGGGTGGAGGAATTTCTCACGTTCTGTTTACATTCTGATATGGGGCTTTCAAGGGCATTGAGCTCTGTTCTCATTCTAATATGGGGCTTCCTGCCACTGGCTTGACTCTGTTCTCATTCTAATATGGGGCTTCCTAGGACCTTAAGCTGTAAGCTGTTTCCTTCCTGTAACTGAAGTGAGGTAAATTTCAGCTCTTATTCACAGGGGCCTGGGATGGCTGTAGTTGTGCTAACGCTGAACTTAAAGTGGAATGGCCTTAATTTTCTCAGTCTCCACAGGCCCTATTCTGAGAAGTCACTGTGGCTTGTTTAACCCCCATCAGGCAGGCACTCTGATTATTCCCATTTCACAGAAGGGGAGACTGAGGCTCAGTGACTGGGTATGGTTGGTAGTAACCAGGTGACCCAGAGTTTATTTATTTTTTATTTTTTATTTTATTTTATTTTATTATTTTTATGTTTTTTAAAGATTTTACTTATTTATTCATAGAGACAGAGAGAGAGAGGGGCAGAGGCACAGGCAGAGGGAGAAGCAGGCTCCACGCAGGGAGCCTGATGTGGGACTCGATCCAGGGTCCCCAGGATCAAACCCTGGGCTGCAGGCAGCGCTAAACGGCTGCGCCACTGGGCTGCCCTTTTATTTGTTTTTTATTTATTTTTTATTTTTTTTAAAGGACCCAGAGTTTAAAGGCCATGTTTTAATCCCCGCATCTTGTGGTCTCCTTTTAATAGATTTTAGCACTTTTATAATTTTCGTCAATGAAATTGCTCATCTCTTGCTGCTGGGGTCTTCAACTGAAGGTCATGGCTCTTGTGTAGGGGCAGGGAGGAGCAGGTGTATTCACTTGGCTCGACATCATCATACTCTACACCCACAGCGAGAACACTTGGGTTGGCGTTCCTGGTCCCAGGTGCCCTGCCAGAGGCTTGGAAAGCCTGAGATCTACAATCCTGCTTTCAGCTTACAGGTCAATAAGCAGTCCCTGCTTGGCCCCATTTTCATGTCTGTTTCTTTTTTCTTTTTTTCTTTTTATTTTTTAAATTTATTTATGAGAGAGAGAGAGAGAGGCAGAGACACAGGCAGAGGGAGAAGCAGGCTCCATGCAGGGAGCCCCATGTGGGACTCGATCCCGGGACTCCAGGATCACACCCTGGGCCAAAGGCAGGCGCTAAACCACTGAGTCACCCAGGGATCCCTTCATGCCTGTTTCTATTTACCGCATCCTCTCAGAGAAAAGAATAGCCGAGCACCCCCTTCGTTCACTTAGGCATTTCTGGTTCACATGAGACATGGGCCAGGCTGGGTTGAGGGGCGGACCGGGCCATCTTGCTGGGAAGCGCTTGGTGCAGCTCTGCGGGGTGCTCTCGCCTTCTTGGGGCATCTTCCTCAGACGCTGAAGAACAGGTGGCCAGAAGCCCAGGAGGATGTGCGCCCACGCCAATTCTCCCTCTGCCCACCTGCGGGTTAATCAAGGCTGCAAATTCCACAAACCCTGATTTGCCAGTCTTCAGAGAGAGGCTGTCAGTCCTAATCCTAGGTACAGACCTAAGAGAAAGGAGTGTCAGGTCCACCAGAAGACAAATAAGAATGTCCGTAGCCTCCTAAGGCACAACCTCCAACAGGAGATGATCCACGAGGATGAAGCAGAACAGCTGATAGGAATGAAGATGATGCAGAGGAAGCAGAGCCACAGGCTCTCCTGAGCCACAAGAGCTCCATTGTTCTCCACGGGGCTCAGAGATGTCCATCCAAGGCACAGTGAGGGCCGCTAAAGGAAGCCTTGGCTCCGGGTTTTGTCATCTCTTCCTGCTGATGGAAGAATAAGAGTTGGCAGGAAAGGAAACTGAACAAAGAGCCAGGGAAAAACCAGAGGTTCCCTGGGGAGAAGTTAACAGCTGGCCCAGGGGGCTCATTGTAGTGGGCCAGGGGGTGTCTGTGTGAGAAAGCCATTGCCTGGGAATATGCAGAAAGCCCTAGGAGAGCCCCTTGCCCTTTGCCACCAAACAGGGTCCAGGCCCAACACTTGACCTTCAGAATCTCAAAAGGGACCCAAAACTGGTCTTTAAAAACTTGACTCCTGGGGGATCCCTGGGTGGTTCAGGGGTTTAGCACCTGCCTTCGGCCCAGGGTGTGATCCTGGAGTCCTGGGATCAAGTCCCACGTCAGGTTCCCTGCATGGAGCCTGCTTCTCCCTCTGCCTGTGTCTTCGCCTCTCTCTCTCTGTGTCTCTCATGAATAAATAGAATAAAACCTTAAAAAAAAAAAAAAACTTGACTTCTTCCATTTGCATTCGCGCAGCGGTTTGGCACCTGCCTTTGGCCCAGGGCGTGATCCTGGAGATCCGGGATCGAATCCCACGTCGGGATCCGGTGCATGGAGCCTGCTTCTCCCTCTGCCTGTGTCTCTGCCTCTCTCTCTCTCTCACTGTGTGCCTATCATAAGTAAATAAAAATTAAAAAAAAATAAATAAAAAGCAAAGGTTAACTCTGGGTAATTAACATTATCAGCCAAAAAAAAGCTTCTCAGGTGAATTAGCCACCAGGGATGGGAGCAAATTTGGGTAAACAAGGATCCCAAGAGGTTTATGCCACAAAACAATATGTGAGAGGGGCTCGGGGGCCTCAAGCATCCAGGTATCTGGCCGTGGTGCCCCAGAGTTGGGAGGCATTGCTCAGATCTGAATAGATGACCTCTGAAAGCCTTGCAAAGGCAAGCTCCAGCACAGACCCCCAGAGCACTCTGCTCCTCTTGCCAGCTGAGTGTGCCCCTTGAGTCGGTCACCCATCCTTGTGGTGTCTCCATCTCCTCATCCATAAGGTAGGATAATGACCTACTTTGTGGGGTTGGTGTGAGTCTGTCAAGTGCTTAGGGCAGTGCCTAGAGCATAGAAGTGCTCAACAAATATTAGTAACTGCACCATGGCCATGATTTCTGCACTTTCATTCAGATGCCACAAACATACCCATGGCCTACCCATGGGTCCTTTCTCTCCCCTGCATTTCCAGGAATGGTTTTTTGGCGGGGATTGGGAGCTGGTCATAGTTTTCCATCACACCCCAAACCAGAAGGCTTGGTCCCCTGATGTCTTCTCTGAAATGCATTATTAATCCACTCACTTTCCAGCAATGCCGTCGTCACCACCTGGTGCAGGTGCCCCTCGCCTCATCTGGATGTGGCTGTCTGCAGTGGCCTCCTAACTGGCATTGCCGCTCCTGCTCACACAGGAACAAGGGCGGTCTATTAAAAACAGAAAGCCTTTTCTCTCTCTGTCTCCCTAAGGCCTTTCAAAGTCTTCCCATGGTATTGAGAATAAAGACCAAACTCCTCACACGGACTTCAAAAGCTCCATACCTCTCTCTAACCTCACTTGGCCCCTTTTCTCAGACTGACTCTGTTTTGGCCACTCAGGCCTCCTGTCAGTTCCTGAAGCACTAGTTCTTTTTTTTCTTTAAAGATTTTATTTATTTATTCATGGGAGACACAGAGAGTGGCAGACACAGACAGAGGAAGAAGAGAAGCAGGCTCCATGCAGGGAGCCTGATGTGGGACTCGATCCTAGGTCTCCAGGATCATGCCCTGGGCTGAAGGTGGCACTAAACCGCTGAGCCACCCGGGCTGCTCCTGAGACACTAGTTCTTTCCAGCCTCAGGAACTTACCTGTTTTCACCCATTCCTCTCACTGTGTGGAAAGCTCCTTCTTAACCTTCAAGCCTCAGCTTAAGTAGCAGCCCCTGACCAGACCTTCCCAGGCCACCCTGCCAGAAGCAGTTTCCTTCTGCTGTATCCTCATCTATCCTAGCCTCTTACTCCCTTCTAAGCTAGCCACTGTATCAGCTAGCTACTGCTATGTAACAAACCACCTCTAAACTTCAGGGCTTAAAGCCAGACTCCTGTGCGTTAGCTGGGGTTCAACCACTAGCCTGGGCCCAGCTGGACAGCTGTGCTCCCCGTGGGAGGGCTATGAGTGGGCTGAGGACAGCTTTGCTCCATCTGTCCCTCATCCTCCTACTGGAACCACACTGGGCACATTTTCTCATGGCAGTGGTACAGGAACAATAGAGCAGAAATGTGGGACATCTCTTAAGATCTCAACTCAAAACTGACAATCACTTCTCTCCACATTCCACTGGGCAAGAAAGCCTTGTTATTAATCCCAAAGTCAAGGAGTAGAGAAACATCCTCCACTCATAAGGAGGCAAAGCAGGCACACAGACACAGGGAGGGAGAGAAATCAGGGCAATCATTCAACTGCCACCATTTGTGATTTGTGATTGGTCTCTTTCCTCCTTTCTCCACTGGAATGTGAGCTCTGAGCAATCAAGGAACTTGTTTATCTTACGTATCTTTACCTGGTCTCTCCAGTACCTGAAGCAGTGTCTGGCATGTGACAGATGTTCAGCAATCTTTTATTACACATCTGAATAAACCCCTGAAAAAAAATCCATGTTGAAGTCCAAGCAATTGTCTGTAAAGCTGTCCTGACAGATGGATTTTCAGAAATGGCTCTGTGGGAGATTGACTCGAGCACAGACAAACTTTTGCTTAACAATGAGACTTTCATTAATCACACGCAATTTCATACCTACTTGTTAACAATTGTTTTGGACATGGCCCGAGAATTACAACAGCTACCCTATGTTCAGAATGGCAGGAAAAGCCCATGAAAATGGCCCTGACCAGGACAAAGACCATGCCAGGCATCCTCTGCCCCAGACACAGCAGACTGATAAAATTCAGAGCAGGACCTGGCCCCAAACTACCCTGGCCTCAAACCTGCTTATCCTTTGGAGCAGAGAGTGGGCAAAAGGTAGACAGAGGGTAAGTTACAGAGGCTTATGGTCCTCCCCATGTGCCTCCAAGGAGAGTGGGGCAGACAAGAAGTTAAACTGTTGTGGCAAGCACCCAGGAGCGTGAAAACAAGCAGCCTTTGCCATGAGGATGCCCAGCTCAGCCAGTGAGCACACTCAGGAACTCTGGATTCAGAGTCCAGAGTGCTCGCTGCTATACCATCAAACCACCAAACCCCATGTAACTCTGAACAAGGCTGCTGAGCAAATGAAGGGAGACGTGCAGGGTGAAGCCCATGCCTCTGCTGGGCATCTTTCATCTAGGGTTTTCAAACAGTGCTCCCTGAGCTTTTTACGGTGGACATCACCCAGTGGCATTCTTCATATGTGCTCATTCTTACTTATTAAGTATACCCATGTACTTTTAAGTATCACTCATTTTAGTGACCCATCTTCTGTATTTACATTCTTCAAATTATCTTAAGATTTATTTATGTATTTGAGAGAGAGAAAGAGCAAGGGGAGGGGCAGTGGGAGAGGGAGAGAATCTAAAGCTTGGAGCCACAATGTGGGGCTTGATTCCACAAACCTGAGATCACGACCTGAGCCAAAACCAAGAGTCAGAAGCTTAACCAACTGAGCCAACCAGGACCCCCCTCCTCATATTATCTTTGATCTATGTTTTTTGCCCCTTAGGATTTTTGTGAGGACTTTAGCTTAAGTAAAACTAAAAAGTAGTAGTTGTTGCCACTCATACGGTGCCCACCAAGGCGCTTTGCTAAGTGTTTTAAAGGCATTCACCCCCGCAGCCACTGCATTAATGGAGAAACGGAGGTGAGCAGAGAGCCGTCAAAGGCTCATGACAGTGGGACAAGGGTTTGAACCCGAGCGGCATGGTGCAGAAAGCATCAGAACGCATCAGGGATGTGTCAAAATCTTTATGTCCCAAACACCGAGCCCAGGGAGGGCTCACCAGCAGACCTCCAAGGTATGGGGCTCATTCTGTGCCCCCAGGGTGCCCCTTCCACTTTTATGTTACACAACGTGATATCGAGCTGACACACAAGCTACAGAAGGGTGCCAGGGCCAACACATCGCTACTTTCAAGATTTAAAACATCCAATTATTTTTTTTATTTTAAAGATTTGATTTATTCATAGAGACAGAGAGAGGCAGAGACACAGGCAGAGGGAGAAGCAGGCATCATACAGGGAGCCTGACGTGGGACTCGATCCAGGGTCTCCAGGATCACGCCCTGGGCTGCAGGTGGTGCTAAACCTGCTGCGCCACGGGGGCTGCCCTAAAACATCCAATTATTGCAGTTAAAATAGCTGTGGTCGTCTTTTCTTGCCGGCCCCCCGCTGGCGGCCCCTGCTCAGAAGAGGTGGGGCAGTGAGAGTGGCCCCGCGTCTGGACCACCGGGGGGCGCTCCAACACCGCTGACCCCGGCGAGGGGGCGGCGCCTGCCAGGAGCGCGGGCAACCTGAAGGCCTAGACCGAGACTTTCTGCAGATTTCTCTCTTCACGTGCTCATCAACCATCGGGCTCTCCCGCTGTGACCGGTGGGCGTGCCTTCCTAGCCCCCGATCCTTCTCGGGGCTGAGCCCAGGACGGGGAGCGGCGCTGTGGCGCTCAGCTAACACCAGATGGGGCACGACCACGAAGTCCTCAGGGAGTCGCAGAGCCCGGAAGGGCCACCTGGAGATGCCGCCCTCGTCCTCTGCCTCCACATGTGCCACGTCCCAGAGACAAGTTTTTAAAGATCTTCTTGATTTTAGGGGCAAGCTCCAGCAGGACATTCTGCCCAAACAGAAATGGATTTTGAAAGAAGCCTCTCCCTACGGGAACTCCAGCTTACGCACTCATGCATCATCCACATGTTCCCAGGTTAACATGCATACAGTTGGCTTTTGGACTGCGTTTGATCAGCCTGACCATGACTGTCCAAGATGGCACTCTCAGACCGGGCAGGCGTGGGGTGAGGACGTGGTGAGGTAGAGCTCAAGGGAGAGGGAAGTTCACCCTAGGGAACCTGCATCTTGAATTCAGTTCCACCAAGGGAAGGGCAACACCTGATCCCACAGAATACCTGGAATGAGTTTGCAACATTTAAAGCCAGGGGGAACATGCTCACACAAATGACAAAGACCATTCATTTGTTTGGTGCCAGCAAAAAGGATGTCCTGAACATGAAGAAGATAACAGTGAACTAAACAGATGGATCAGACCTATTTCTGGGTTGTTCCCCCATAGAGGTGGAAACAGATAAATGAACAAGACAATGTCCTACAGCGCTGAGTATAGTCATGAAACAAGGCAATGTGATAACAAGATACAGGGAAAGTTTGTATCTTGATTAGGATATTGCTACACAGGTGTACAATGCAACTGTTCAAATTCTCCAAACCGTACACATAAGATAAGATAGGTTCATTTCATTGTATGTCGATTTTATCTCATTTAAAAACTTTTAGTAAATGAAAAAAGTGCTGGGAAGGAAGACATCAGCTAGAGTGATGGAGATGGCCTCTTTGCGGGGTGGACATTTGAGTGGAGATTTGAACAATGAGAATGAGTTAGAATAAGTTTTCCATGCCATGATCTAGTGTCTCTTCCCCCCAAGATGCTGCAAGAGGAAGAACCCATTCAAAGGGCCCAAGTAGAGAATGTGTTGGAGAGGTCCCAAGGCCTGGACTGATCAACAAGTTGACACCAATGTATACTCCAAAAATGAGGCCAGGAAAACAGCCAAAAGTTGAATCAGTTGAAAAAGGACAAGGTCAAATGCCATCAGCAGGAAAGACACTCCCCAACCACTGTCCTGAGCTCCATAAATGCCCCCCTGTAGGAGTGTACAGGCCATCCTGTGCTCATAGCCTAAGGAAGCCTTATGTTCCAGGGAACAAATGCCTGGTTGGTCCACATGGTGTATAATTAATCCCTGAGTCTGTAGGGCAAAGGGTTTCTGTAATTTGGGCAAGTGGCTGGAAACTCAGCAGAATATTACCAATTCTTGACATCTGCATGCTGAGATGAATGAAGGAAATCAGCTCAAAGTTGCCCCTAAATACCCAGTGGCCTGGACTCCTTAGGAAAGGAAAAGCTAAGTTGACTATCTGAGTTGGGGCTATCTGCTGTCACCCGAGAATGGAGATGACCTGACCCAAGTTGGGATAAGTTGGAGCAAATCATTTGGGCATGGAGAAAACAGAGGGACAATTTCAGCATGTCGTTAAAGCTTACACGGAGGAGGGCTTGGCCTTCTGAATTACCAGCAGTCTCTTTCTTGGGATGGGCTGTCTGTTGAGAGATGAAACACCCTCTTTCTTGGCTCTCAGTGTTATATTGGGATCTTACTGGTTTCCAGTGTTCAATGAATGACAGGGGGAAAGAACCAAGCTTCCCAAGATCACTTGGTGCTTTGGGAACTACCCATAAATATGTGGTGTCCTTGAGATGGTTACAAGAAGAGAGTAATCCCTGTAAAGCAGGGTGTTGGGCTGGGCGGCCTAGGGTGAAATGGCCTCATTTCACTTAACTTTGTTTTTCCTGACTGAGTGATGTTCCGAGCTTCCACTGGTCTGTATTTCCTGGTCTTCTAACAGAGCCATCCAAAAGACTGGAGGCACTTCTTTGGTTTTTTTTTTTTTTTTTTAAAGATTTTTATTTATTCATTCATAGAGATGCAGAGACACAGGCAGAGGGAGAAGCAGGCTCCATGCAGAGAGCCCGACATGGGACTCTGATCCAGGGTCTCCTGGATCAGGCCCTGGGCTGCAGGCGGCGCTAAACCGCTGCGCCACCGGGGCTGCCCTGGAGGCACTTCTTTGATCTAACTTCACTTTTCCCAAACTAATTCAGGTTTTCTATAGTATGGGTAGGCTGGGAAATGGCCCCCAAAGATACCAGGAACCTGTAAATATTACCTTTTAGAAAAGGGATCTTTGCAAATGTGATTAACTTAAGTTTTTTGAGAAAGAGAAATTTGATGGATTGTTTAGGTAGGCCATAAATACATTTCTGGAGTGTCACCTGGGATGGAGGAGAGAAACCTTTCTTTCTGGGGCATTCAGAGAACTGCAAGCTGAAAAAATGGGAAACAAGTTTACAAAAGTGTGGAGTAGTTTAAAGATCTATATCTAACAAATTGCTGCTTTTAACACATACAGATACAACAAGTTCGTGTAGCAAACATCATCCATATCCACTTGCCATTTCTGCACATACTCCTGACCTCTAATGGCCAGCACTTGTGTCACCTGCCTATGGACTTTCTTTGGCCATCAGGGCCTGTGTACCCTGAAAGCCAGACGTGCCAGGAAATTATTGCATCTCCCACCTCCAAGAGAAGCCCCCTCCCTACCAATGCCTGGTGGAAGTGGGTGTGTCAGTACCCCAGCTCCCTCATCCCTCTGAGGTAGGCTCTGTCCTGGCTTTCAGGGGTCTCAGGTGGATGGAGCTCTAGTTGCCTAGAGTGGTAACTTAATTGATAACACATGTTGATATGTGAAGTATTTGTGTGTGTGTGTGTGTGTGTGTGTGTGTGTGTGTATGTGATACATTAGTAGCAGACCCGCAGCGGGGCCGAGCGCAGGGGGGCGTCCAGAAGCCACGCGCCATGGCCGTGGGGAACATCAACGAGCTGCCCGAGAGCATCCTGCTGGAGCTGTTCACGCACATCCCAGCCCGCCAGCTGCTGCTGCGCTGCCGCCCGGTCTGCAGCCTCTGGCGGGACCTCATCGACCTGGTGACCCTCTGGAAGCGCAAGTGCCTGCGGGAGGGCTTCATCACCGAGGACTGGGACCAGCCTGTGGCCGACTGGAAGATCTTCTACTTCCTACGCAGCCTCCACAGGAACCTGCTGCACAACCCGCGTGCTGAAGAGGGCTTTGAATTCTGGAGTCTGGACGTGAATGGAGGTGATGAGTGGAAGGTGGAGGATCTCTCTGGAGACCAGAGGAAGGAATTCCCCAATGACCAGCACCTGCCTCAAGTCCCAGGTGGTGGACCTCAAGGCCGAAGGGTATTGGGAGGAGCTGATGGACACCACACGGCCGGACATCGAGGTCAAAGACTGGTTCGCAGCCAGGCCGGACTGCGGGTCCAAGTACCAGCTGTGCGTTCAGCTCCTGTCGTCAGCACACGCACCCCTGGGGAGCTTCCAGCCAGACCCGGCAACCATCCAGCAGAAGAGCGATGCCAAGTGGAGGGAGGTGTGTGAGCCAGGGAGAGGGCAGGTGGCATATCGCCCACGGCCGAGACTGCAGTCACACAGGCCTGGGTTCACATCCCAGCTCTGCTGCTTCTCACCCGGGCCTCCGCCGCCCGAGCTCTGAAAAGATGCTGGTAAATCCATGTCCGAGACGGTTGACCCTTCCTGGTCACGAACGTCGGCTCTTACTACTCTCTAGACCGGCTGTCTCTGTCACCGCGACTCAGCTCTTCGACGCTGCCATTGTGCAGCGAACGCAGTTTTATGGACCCGGCTGTGCTCCAATAAAACTTTATTTATAAAAACAAAACAAAACAAAAAAGATGGAAGATGCAGACGCATCTCTTACCAACTAGCTGTTTCTTTTTTTCTAATCTTTTTAAAGATTTTATTTATTTATTCCTGAGAGACACAGAGAGAGGCAGAGACAGAGGGAGAAGCAGGCTCCATGCAGGGAGCCCGATGTGGGACTCGATCCCAGGACCCTGGGATCACACCCTGAGCCAAAGGCAGACATTCAACCACTGAGCCACCCAGGTGCCCCACCAATTAGCTATTTTCACTAACATTCTGTCTTGGTATCTACTTTCAGATGGTGAAATTGATTTTGTGCTACATCTGTAGACTTTAACATTCTTTCTCTACAAATTCTGAGCCAGGCAAGTATCACACACTGTGAAACAAATCTTTATCACCAGGTTTCATTGAAACCAAATTATTAGCTTTCAGTATGTCTCCCAAGAAAGATAGTATTAGAGATCTTGATCTTCTGGGGGATGCATTTTTGGAGCACCTTCCTTCAGGGGGATAAAGCAATTTAAGTCATGGCCACCCAGCAGGGTCCATTTACAATATCCTATGTGGATTCTTGTGGCCAGCTCATCCTTTGAGTGATTCCTGAGGTTTTGTTTTCTCCCCCTTCACCATGCCAAATGTCACACTGGCCTGAAAAGGAATTTGTGACCATAAGGGCAACTTAAATTTAGCCTTATAAAGCTTAAAGTCTGCATTATTTTCATCTTAATTCAGGTATGTTTTAGTGATTACATTTGAGAAGAACATGGTGCATGATTCTCAGATGGATTTTTGGGCCCCAGCTCAAAAGTGGGATGAACTTCTAAAAAGTATTATTTCATCTTATTCATCTTATTTTTTAACTAGATCCATGAGTGATGGACATATACATGGAACTCGGGGTAAGGAGTGCTGCAGTGAGAGGGTCTATGATATGCCACATCAGGAAAATTAGTCTATCTAAATATTGCTTTCTTGTTTTTCAATATTTAGGGTTTAAGGCCAGAGTTATTAAGGTTTAGGGCTCTGCGTTTCAAAGGCAAAGTCACATTCAGGTCCAGGTAGGCCTCACGGGGGGGTACCCTCTGTCACAGTTCTCACACCATTTGGATGATTAGGATGAAGGCATAGCATCATTAGGGGGAAGAGTATAGGGTTAGAGTTGTGTGGCCAGGGTATATATCGGTCTGCTCTAGTCTGCCTTTCAGGATTATTAGTTTATGTTAATCAGGCATTGGGGTTGTCAGTGTCAGAGAGAGTCAGAGTCAACCATACATCAATCCACTGTCATCTAGAACTCAGTCTTTGGGTTCAGCATGAATGGCCTCCCTGGGTCAAGGTTAAAGTCAAGGTATATAAACAGAACCCTGCTCTTTGGAACATAGATGTTGAGTCATTGGGATGTGGGGCAATCAGGGTCAGGACAGGCCATTGACAAAGTGTCTGTTTCATTCCTTATCTTAGGGTTTTAAGATCGCTGCGTCATTAATGTCAAGTTCATTGAAGTTGTTAGCACTAATGTCGCTGAGAGTGGGAAAGTCAGGCTCATTAGATCTAATCTCCATTTAAACTATTTAAGGTCAATTTGGGTTTAGAACAATTTTGGACCAATTAGAGTTGTTTAGACAGTCTGGGATTCTAGGTGTAATTAGGCTTTCTTGGGTCTTTTAGGATCTTTTGGACTGTAAGGGTTTAGAGTCATTTAAAGTAAATTTGAATTTTTAAGGCATTTAGGGAGATGCAAGGTTTAAGATCCTTTAAACTCTATTGTGATCCGTAGGGTCATTCAGAATTGTCTGAGTTAGTTTAGGGTCATGTGGGATAATTCAGGACTTAGAGTTTTAAGCATCATTTGAGAAACGTTAGAGTGTTTAGAGTTATTTAAGATTTAGCGTTTTGGGATGCTTGGGTGGCTCAGCGTTTGGGCATCTGCCCTCGGCTCAGGGTGTGATCCCGGAGTCCCAGGAGTCCCAGGATCGAGTCCCACATCGGGCTCCCTGCAGGGAGCCCGTTTCTCCCTCTACCTATATCTCTGCCTCTCTCATGAGTAAATAAATAAAATCTTTTAAAAAAAGAAGAAGATGAATGAATGAATGAATGAAATCAGAATCCCTTGCTAGAAAATGCAGGCATTTTAAAACTCCCCAGGTGACTGTGGTGTATGGCCAGGTTGAGAGCCAACACTTTATACTGGGTTAGAATAGAGCTACTTACATGGACCAGCAGCCTCAGCGTCATGGGAGAACTTGTCAGAGATGCAAATTCTTGGCCCCAACACCATCTGTGGAATGAAGAACTCTGGGGGTGGAACCCAGCGTTCTAGTTTAATAAGTTCCCCAGGTGATTCTGATTCTGAAGTTCAAAACTCTATTGGCACAGAGTTTACAAGAATCTTCAGGATCCCTGAAGTTTTTTAGGGTGGAAGATTCTAAGGGCATTTTAGGATCACTTACGTCATTTGGGTTAGTTTAGGCTTCTTTATTGTTGGCTTAGTATGCGTATCTTTGTAGGGCCCTGGTAAACACCTAAGGTAATTATTTTCAAATTAGGTTTATTTGATAATTCCCTGAATCCCCAAAAGTAATCTTCAGTGCCATTGTCCCTGGACATCTTCTTCCCTAAAGCCCTTGGAGAAGGTGAGCCCCTGCTCTGTGGGGAGATAAGTCAGAGCAGTTCCTGAGCTCCTGGATCAAACCTCCAGGGCCCTAAGAGAGGAATGGGGATGTCCTGTTTGCATGTGGGCGGAAGTGTACATTATCCAGAATCCACCGTTCAAGGCCTTGGTTAGCCAATCAGGCACTGCTTCTGGTACTCAGTTCTTAATAAAGAGAACCTCAGAGTGTCAGAAACTGAAAGTAGAACAGTCCAACAGCATATTCTGGATGACCTCAGGTTTCCAGAATTTATAAGAAGGGGTTTTTCACTTTTGAAAGCTGTTGCTTTTCTAATTCCTAAAAGAAGCATTGAGAGTGCGATTACAAAGTGGACTTGGTGTCCAGGGTGACTGAGCCTAAACACAAAGAATTCCCCAGTTTCTCACACACAGATTGCATCCTTCAGACTCGCAAGACATCAGGATGGCTGGTTTTCTCAAAGACCCTAGAATTACGGATGTGATTCTTCCTTTCTGTCGTGTGTATGTGTGTGTCTGTGTTGTTACATTAGTATGCATGCATGCAATGTCTCTTACATGCACACACGTATATGGTTTTGGCACACAGGGACTGCATTTCGATTGCATGATGGGCCTCTTTGTATATAACAAGGACTTCGAAGTCCTGCATTTGGAGAAAACTGACCCCCGCCCCCCAGCAGGGAGACGAGAGCCTAGCTGCCTTTCATGTTCTGGCCACTGCTTGTGTTTTTGTGTGTGTTTTTTGTATAGTATATGTGCTTCTGGACCCTCACTACTTTTGGACATACCAGCAGGAAATGTTAACCTAAAAGCCAATGTAACAGAAACACAAAGAAAACATAATCCTACCACCCCAAGGTAATTTTTTTCATAGGTGTTAAGTAGAAGCCTGACGTCATATTGAATATGCTATTTTATTCACTTTGGGTAATAATATTTTTCATGTTTCTACAAAAATTCCATAATTATACCTTTAATGGCTGAATCATATTCTTGTTTATGGTTTCTATTTTATCTGCAACATTATCACAGAAAAAAGGAAGAAAAAGTCCTACTTGGCTTTCTTTTCTTTTTTTTTTAAGATTTTATTTATTTATTCATGAGACACAGTGAGAGAGAGAGAGAGAGAGAGAGAGAAAGGCAGAGACACAGGCAGAGGGAGAAGCAGGCCCCACACAGGGAGCCCCATGTGGGACTTGATCCTAGGACTCCAGGATCACACCCTGGGCCAAAGGCAGGCATTTAACCACTGAGCCACCCAGGGATCCCCACTACTTGGCTTTCATTGGAATTATTTAGATCATTAGGGAGAGCTGCTGTCTTTCCGATCCATAAATGAGGTATACCTTTCCATTTTTAAATTTTATTTTCTAATCTCTTATTGCTGATACACAGAAATAAAATAAATGTGTATATATTCATTGTTTTGGCAGCCTCACAGATTCATTTAGTACTTCCAAATAATTTCTAGATTATTATGACCATTTTAAATTCAGCTTTCCCTTGCTGGTCATGGACATTGTAATTTGTTCTTTTTGCTTAGATAACTCAAGAGTTTTTAGGCAAACCACTCAAATGTATTTTTGTGACTTGTGTTATAGATAAAATTTGGCTAAGGAACTTTAACAACTTAAGTTGGGTAATATGTTGCATTTCTGTAACTATGTGCCTTACCTTTAAGAATCTTTCTTTGGAATCATTTTGGACTCAAGGTTTTTCATAGCCCAGACATCCAATACTTGGTACCTGTGGTAGTTCTCGTCAGTTTGTTCTCTAAATGACACTCCAGACATCTCTGAGACATAATTACTTCCCATTAGCAAGACATACCCACACTGTCCTGCACCTTCTGCCCTAGTCTTTGGCACTTGCTACCCTCCTGGGAGCTCAGATTTCTCTCAGTGGAGGATATTGTAAGAGACCTAAATCTGGGTGCTGCTCACCCCTTAGATGGCTCTGCAGTCATGGGCAGAGTGACATTCCAAGCATGAATTAATGCTAATTAATGCAAAAACTCCTTTAGGAAAAATGGATCTCACTATAATACAAGAACATTTAAATCAGTGTTATCAAAATATTGATACATAAATTATCTACACTGGGGGGCCTAGGTGGCTCAGATGGTTAAGCATCCCCTCTTGATCTCTGCTCAGGGCATGATCTCAGGGTCTTGAGATGGAGCCACCTCCCCATCTGCACTCAGCAGGTAGTCTGTTGGTGCTCCTTTCTAATCCTTGCCCCTCCCCCTAAATAAATAAATAAATAAATAAATAAATAAATAAATATTTAAAAAGAAAATATCCATATTGTATTTGGCCTTTCACCAAAACACGTGTTTAGATTTCAGTTCTATCATAAAATTTAAACTTAAGTCCCAACTTAAATGGTTTTATCTTGAGATCAAAACTTGAGCTGAGATCATGAGTTGACAGCTTAACCAACTGAGCCACCCAGGCATCCCTTAAATCATAAGTAATCATTTTGATTTTGCATAGTTTTAAAATGAAAAGAGCAATGTCGATTTTATCCAAGTTCAATTTTCATTAGGTTTGCTTGCATCTAAGCATCTTAGCAAAACCTATTCAAATGTATTCAAAACTTCACAGTTCTGTCTTATGCTCACGGCAAACTCCATTCAGTCCTAGCTTCATTACCTAAAATAGACAAAACCAAATTATTTCATTAAATCTGTTTCCATAAAGAAAGCCAAGAACTGATGGCTCCTTGGGGAAAGGTTATTAGTATTTGCTGGGTAGTTTTCAGTACTCTTAACTCCTGTAAGGCTTACTGCCTAACTTGGGGTGTTGGGGGGGACCACAGACAGACTGTTTATCTTTTGTCTTTGTCACTTACATGCACTGTCTGAACAGTACAAAAACCTCACTGCCTTGGAAGTGTTAACTGTCTGTTCGTCTGTTTCACCCAGCTTAGTTAATTCAGCAACTAAAAAGCTACTGCTCAGAGTGAAAATTCTAAATATAAAAAATCAAAGTAACACTTAAAGGGAGAGTTGATTCATCCAAATTCTTCTCTCTCCTTAATTTTTTAAATGCTTTTTAAATATTTTATTTATTATAGAAAGTATGAGCAGGGGAGGGGTAGAAGGAGATGGGAGAAAGAATCCCAAGCAGACTCTCTGCTGAGTATGGAGCTGGATTTGGAGCACAACACAGGGCTGATCCCAGGGCCCTGAGATCATGACCTGAGCCAAAATCAAGAGTTGGATGCTTAACCAACTGAGCCACCTGGGTGGGCACCCCTTTCTTTCTCTTTTAAAAGAAACATGTAAGTATTATTTGAGGACATTGTTAAAAATCTTATCTTGGTTGTTAGCTTTTTTGAGAGGCCAAATTATGTTGGTCACTATTTATGCTCTTAGGAAGACAATCATCAATCATATATTCAAATGCTGTGAACCAACCATATAACCCCTCTGTGTTAGAGTTCTCCAGAAAAACAGAACCAACAGGACATGTATACACAGAGATTTATTTTGACTCATGCAATTGAGGGGTGACAAGTCCAAAATCTGCAGGGTGGGCTGACCGTCTGGAGACCAAGGAAGAGCCAGTGTTGCAGCTCAAGTCCAAAGGCAATCTGGAGACAGAATTCTCTCCTTCAGGAGAGGTACTATTTTTCCTGTAAGGCCTTCAACTGACTGGATGAGGCCCACCCACATTATGAAAGGTGATCTGCTTTATTCAGAGTCTACTGATGTAAACCTTAACCTCATCTAAAAAACACCTTCACTGCAACACCTAGACTAGTGTTTGACCAATTATCTGGGCACCATGGCCTAGCCGAGTTGACACAAAATTAATCATCACACTGGCCTCTCACATAGGGTAGAATTTGGGCCTTCGTCTGAGGTTTTACATTTGGCAACCCAAGGGAAGCTGCCTCCAACAGAGGCAAGCCCAGGTCCTCACATCCCTACAAGGTGGCTTGGCCATTTTAGAGATGGGCAAACCAAGTCCTTGCAAACATTTCCACAAACTGGCCGCAGGATCCAAACAGGCCTGGGGTAGAGTCAGGACAAAATCCAGTCTCATCAAATGGTAGTTCCCAGCTCTTTCCACCACAACTCTTGGCTCCAGCAGGACCTGAACTCAAGACTCATAGGGGACATTCTCATTGCACTCTCTGTTTGGAATCTTATAGCCAAGTCTGAGCCCATTCAAACCATAAACTCTGAGGGAAAAAAGTCAACCTATTTCCTGGATGTGCCTTCACATTCCCATCCCCAGCGCTCCCACAAGGCAGGGCTCCCCACGTGGCACCCACACATGGACCTTTCCACAGAGGGACTTCTCTTTGAAAAGTGCTTTATTTCAACAAGATCTAAGTTAGGTGCATTAAAACATATCAAAATGTTACAGACATTTATGGCTCCCTACTGGGGCCTTGTCAAATTATGTTATGATACCCAGATGCAACAGTTTGTAAGTTCAGAAACAAACACTGAACCAGGTCAAGTACCATGGATGAAGGCAAGTTATGGTTGAGAAAAGAACACTTCACGAATGTAACACAAGTGGGAAAACCTTGAAGAAATACTAGCAGGAACACACCAGAAGCCATCAGCCTGGGAAGAGGTCTGCAATCCGCTGGGAAGATTCTAAGGGCAAACTGAGATTTGTCCACATCTTGTGCTTGGTTCAAACACAGGGGGTGCTGTAACCTCCCGAGACAGGGTAAATGCTTATCAGTTCCGCCTGCAAGAAGGGGCGCCACATTCATTTGTATCTCTACCTCTTTCTCGGAGATCATTTCTCATCTCATCTGACCCAAGCAAGACTTCATATAAAACAACTTAAGTAGCAACTCAAACACGTGTGCTGCTGCCTCAAGGATGCTGGAGACTTCCTCTACTTATTATTTTAGCCCCCACATCATGGTTTGGCCACGAGACCCTAAAAATCCCTTGTTCGTCTAAAATTTTTCTCTTGGCCTATCTATGGCACCATATTCTCCATACTATGGAGCTTGGTCTTTTTTTTTTTTTTTTTCTTTCTTGGATGAGAGCTTCTCTTGTTCTTCTGGGACCCAATGCTCCTGACACTCTGAGACAACCACCCTCAACCTGCAGAAAAAAATTCGTGCCAAGGTGTTTTGCATCTGGGAACAGATTTGTGCTTGTCATTATATTTCAAAATCTTATCTACAATGGTGATAAAATGGCTTTATCTGGGGATCTCCAGGAGAGAGTATTGTTTTCTTTCTGGTAGGGAGGAGTGAAGGGTGCAGATATTTCTCCTTGAAGTCTCAGCCCAAAGCCTCAGTTTCTGGTCCCAGCATTTTTCCCACAGGTGGGTGGCTAATCTGAGCTCCTCCCTCCCCAACCTCATTTGAAGAATTCAATTCCAGCAGCCTGGACCCCAGGACACACATTCCTCTCCAGCCTGCTCTGGCAAGCCTGAAGTCTGTGCTTCTACTCCCTTTGCAAGACAGCTCCCCACCCCACCCCCACCCCCCCACCCCGCCGCCCCCGCCCCTGTCTTTAACTCATCACCTGCCCACTCATGTGATCACCGAGAATGTGACCTTGTGCTTAATTCCACCATCACCTGGGGGAACAGACCCCCTTCCCAGCCAGATGGACTCAGGCTTTTCCTTCATTTGATCACCTTGTAACACAAGCCCCTAGAAAAAGAAAGCCAGATGTGGCTCTACTGCTTTTTCACAAGTTAGGAAAATAACCCCATAAATTGGCCTTTTGTTCTTCACACAATTTCAGGTTCATCGCACGAAATTACATAAACCCACATAAATCAGTGGAGGAATTCAAAGCTGCCAAGCCATGTGATACCAGTGAGAAAATCCGGCTCCACACCGTGGAGAAGTGTCTCTGTTTCAGCCACTGCTATTTCAAAGGACCTTTCCAAAATTCCTGATCCGGTTATTAGGACGTGAGAAACGATCTCTAAACAGGGTGGGCCACAATGGGAAAGTCCGGCCCGCGTGAAGTGGAATGTATCCTGTCAGATGCGATTTCCCCTGACTTCTACCCTGACCCCCACCCCCATCCCCATCTTTAAAAAGCCAGGCCTGCCTTGGAAAGGGCTCTGGCAAACCTGACGTTTTGCAACATTTCCATATTTAACCTCTCATAGTGCTAGTGCAAATCAAAGAGAACTTTTATAAACCAGAAATAGCTGTTCAACAAAAGTTAGCGGTTAGCACATTTGCTTTGTGGAAATGTTTCTGCTTCACCCACCAAGGAGAACCACTGGTGCCAATGCAGGCTTGGAACAGTCAAAATAAAAAGTAGCTGGAAGAGAAGTTTCTTAAGCCATTTTCTCAAATGCAAAACTCAGGAAGTGTGTTTGCATTCACAAACCGGAGCTCTCTCTCCCATCTGTAACAAAGGAAGCCTCTAGCCGCCCCCCACCCCTACCCCAGCCCCCCGGGGTTTTCTCTGCAGAGCCCTACCAAGGTGTATGATTGAGACCAGGGCCTCCGGATTTCCAGTCCACGCCCCACAGGGCTGGTGGTGCTGTCCCCAAAGAGGTTGCCTTGCTAAGAGACCCCCGGCAAAATGCCAGGTGGCAGCATGCCATCTTTTGGAAAGTCAACAATAAGATCACAGCTGTGAGCCACCTAAAGAGGCCAGGGAAGCCACAGAGGAGAGCAGAAGTTGGGAGGACAGGAAGGGCTCTGCTGCAAACATCCACCTTCCTTGCACTCCTTCCGCCAACTGCCCAGCTCCCCAAACCTTTCTTGAAGAGGAAGTGAAGAGATGGGGAGACCCCACCCCAACAAGGCTGAGACACCTGCTGTTAGGAGCTCCCAGCTTTGCTTGGTTTATCTCCACAGCCAGGCACCCTGTCTGTCCCTCTTCGAAGTCTGTCAGCCACACCGGTGCCTAGCTACCCAGCAGTCTTCCTGATGGGAGCCACAGGGGCCAGACTGCCCCTCCTTCCCCCCATTGGGGTCTGTTCTAAAGATCACCCAGGTGGCTGCCCAGAGAAGCGGAAAGAGAAGCTCCTCCACCCTCCCTATGCACCATCACAGGGCAACCCGAAGAGCTTCCCTGAGCCCCAAGCTCGGTCAGTAGCAAGGTCCTCATGCTTGGAGTCTGTCTCCAGGCACAGGGCAAGGGCAACTTGCAAGAATACCATGGCTGGAAAGAATAAAGCCTTGACTTCAAACACATGGCCTCAGATCCAAGTGCAGGGAGACCCTTGATGATGAAAAATGGGCTGGCTTCCCAAGCATTTGTAATTTCTGCAAGGAACCTCTACGGGTCCCTAAAGATGGAAACTCTGGCCACCACCCCAGGACAAGGCCAGGCCTGGGCCACCAGTTGACCAGGAATAAACCGGTGAGACCCTTTCTTCAACTCAAGGAGGCACCAAAGAGTTGGGGTTGGCTTCCATGGCATGGGGTTGGCAGGCTGAGCAAAGCAGCAAGCTCCTCCCCGCTCTCCTGGAAGTGGCCATGGAGGTGAGGACAGAGGCAGAATCCACGTGGATCATCATATACGTCTTTGTTATTTAAAACAATCAAAGTTTCCAGTGTAAAAACTTGTGGGCTTATTGCATCTACCCCACAGACGATTTATCTTCCTCTTTCCACCGGACCTCCCCCAAGGAGGTCTATTTCTATGGGGCTGCTATTTCATTAATTTCCAATCCCCAAGCCCTCTGCATGTACAGGGGAGTCTCTACCAATACATAAATACCCCAAATGGTGAGCTTGCTGAGACCCCTTCCCCTCTGAACATGTGTGGCCACTCCCAGGTACTTGAGGGAAGAAATCATTTCTCCAACTTCAGCCCCTCAGATTGGCGACTCCCCCGATGCTCCTGCCCCCGAGCAGCACACCTGCAAGCCCCGGGGCGCTTGTGCTGGTTGCCTGGAATTCCATTCCATGTGAATCTCAGGTAGGCACGTGGATATGTACCATGTGTGCACACACGCTTACATGTGCACACGTGTGCTCATGTGCATACACACACACATACACACACATTTTCAGTCCTTATAACAAAATTCAAAAGTCCTGTGAGTGAAAGAAAGGAATGGAGCTGGGGATCCAAGGATGGGGAGTTGTCTGCTGGCTTCGCCAGCCGCTCTGGGCAACAGATGGTAGCTCGGTGGGAGCTGGTGAGGTCTGTATCTACACGTTTCCGTGGAAGGAAGGTACCCAGCTTCCTGTGCGTCTGCTCGTGTCAGCGGCGGCCCCCGTGGCATCTGGATCCCCTCCCTCGTGTGGCTCAGATGGTTGCTGGGGTCTCGGCCATCTCCTCCAGCCTCTGCCGGATCATCAGCCGGAGCACGGTGTACCTGGGGACAGACACAGCTGCGGAGGGCAGCAGGCACCAACACACACCCCCACCGCCTGGGTCCCAGGGGCGGCCTGTCGGTCCCTCTGCTTCTATCACCGGCCCAGCCATCAGCCACTTTGTGGCTTCTGTTCATTTCCACACCCGATGAGAGGAACCGAACAGACCAAATCCAAACCAGGCGATTTGACTATTGCTAGAAATTCTGGCAAAAAAAGGATGGGAGGGCGAGAGAGCAGCTCCAACAGGAAGGGTTCCGAGTGCTCACTCTGCCCAAGGCACCACCAGAGTAGCACGGGGCCTTCACCTGCGCTGGACCATCTGACATGGCCATCATTTGACCATTCTGAGGGGCCTACAAGAACAGCAGCTTCATATGCTTCAAGCTAATACCAGTCCCTGCAGTTTTTACAGAACAGGCCAGAGCGACTACCAGGCATGGGGATCCACGGCTTGATGCGAGTGGGTCCCCACCCCTTCCCTGAACTGAGGGAGTGCAGACGCTGGGTGCCTCCATGCAGGGCTAACGAGGACATTCCTCATGCCCAGGGCTTTGCCCGGCATGGCAAAAGCTGTCTTTAAAGTTTGGCATGGGGCAGCCTGGGTGGCTCAGTGGTTTAGCGCCGCCTTCAGCCCAGAGCATGATCCTGGAGACTCGGGATCAAGTCCCACATCGGGCTCCCTGCAGGGAGCCTGCTTCTCCCTCTGCCTATGTCTCTGCCTCTCTCTCTCTGTGTATCTCATGAATAAATAAATAAATAAATCTTTAAAAAATAAAAAATAAAGTTTGGCATGTAGCAAGCATTCAGAAAACGCTAACTGCTTTCCTACTAGCTCTTCCATTGATAGGGCAAATATAGCATTGGCGCTATTCTCCGGTGGCAGAAATTAATCGTTTGTTCCACCACAGCCATGAAAAGCAGTCCACTTTATGACTAAACGTGGCAAAAAAAAAAAAATTCTTCCCAGAGAAATAGGGTGAAATAGGTGAAGGGGATTAAGAGGTGCAAACTTCCAGTTGTAAATAAAAAGTCACAGGGATGAAAAGTAGAGCATAGGGAATATAGTCAAAAAATTGTAATCACATTGTAAGGTGACAGATGGGGACTATGCTTATCATGGCGAGCACTGAATAATGTATAGAACTGTTGGATCGCTGTGCCAGACGCCTGAAACAAATATAACACTGTATGTTGACTATACTTCAATCATAATTTTTTTTAAATCCTCCACAGAGAGATGCTTTCCTGGACTTTTCAAGCCAAATGTAATTCCCAGAAGAGAAATGTTAAGAAGGGAGAAGGGTAGGAGGAAAGGATTCCAGAGATAGGTTGCTTTGACTACTTTCCACTGCCAAGACAACCTTCCTGAAATCCCTGGAACACTTCACGTCCCATATCAAAGTGAGAAGCTGACACAAGAAGCAAAGAGACCGGAGTGCCTGGGTGGCTCAGACGGTTAAGGTCTGCCTTTGGCTCAGGTCATGATCCCAGAGGCCTGAGATGAGCCCCACGGTCAGCTCCCTGCTCAGCAGGGAGCCTGATTCTCCCTCTCCCTCTGCCAGCTGCTCCCCCTGCTTGTTCTCTCACTCTCTATCAAATAAATAAAATCTTAAAAAAAAAAAAAAAAAAAAGAAGAAGAAGAAGAAGCAACAAAGAAACCAACACTCTTCAGCTTTGTGTCCCCATCTGAGATCTAAATTTGTCATGGGAAGGCCCTGGAAGAAGGACCACAGGACCCAGGCCCACACACAACCACTCAGCACATCCCTACAAGGCACCCGAACAAAGAGCCAGCTCACTGAGGCCCTGGCAGGAGCCCAACCAGTTGCCCTGGGGCCACACATACTTGCGCATCAGCTTCTTGACTTCCCGATCTTCTTCCTCTTGGAGCTTCTGAATAAAGCTTTTAAGGACAGGCATCTCAAACTTTATGTACTGGGCCACCTGGAGAGGAAGCAGTGAGTCTGGGGTGCATGCATGCCCCCTCCCAACCTTATTCCAATTCCTTTTGGTGTCTCTCTCATGAAAGGCACCAAGGCACAGGACACCCGATTTCTGCACTGATCCAGGATTTCTTTAAAGGCAGTAGCCAAGCCTCATTCTTCTCAAGGCTGCAGTCACTCCCTATACATGACACATATCTCCGAACTTCTCATTTCTTGTCCCGTATATCCAATGCACAACAAGGTGATACCAAACAGGGGAAAGCACTTTCTCTTGAGGCAGTCATGCAGAGGAAGACCCAAACCCACAATATTCAATAAACCTCTCTGTTCTCCCCTAAGAGGATTCAGGGAACCATGGCTTAGGATGATGGCTTACATCTAGAGTCTCAAGAGGGCATCCCAATGGGAACTTAACTTGGGAGAGGCTGTGGGGGTGAGGGTGGCCCCTAAGTGAGCTGAAGTTAAACAGCCCTCCCTCCTCCTACACAAGAATCCCCACCCTACTCTATCAACTCTTTTCCATGGGAAAGCCTATTAATATTAACCTTCTATGTGACGTGTGACTTGCTTTGGTCAATGGAATGTGCGTGGACATGACATAAGGTACATTTGAGTGGAAGTTTCAGATGAGTTTACAAGGTTTGGCCTGGCTTCTTGCACTCCAGCCAACTGCCATGGGAAGTGTACCCTAGGAAGCCACTACCCCCTTAGGCCTGGGTCTCTGAGTAAGAGACATGCAACACATACCTGAACTCAACCCACAGCCTAGAGCCAAGCTGGGGCTACCAGCCTGCAGCATCCAAAGCAAGAAAGTAAATGTTTGCTGTTGCAAGCAGCTAAGATTTGGGGATGTTTGTTACTATAGCAAGAGCCGGCTAATACATAACATCAGGCAAAATTATTGCAAACAACTTGACATTGCTAGGAGACAACTGCAGAAACTTGTTAGCCCTCTTACAGGACTCTAGAAAGATGGAAGATTGACTATTTCTATGTAAACCATCTGGAGGCTGAGCATTCCTCCAACCACCTCCCTAGGTCATACCCTCAGTCTAGTCTCCGTATCACTCTCCCTGCTTCCTAGCCATTCTTCCTTCAAGCAAACCTGGTATTGCAGAATGGTAGCAAAATGGGGCATTGCCCTTGGCCAGAAAGTCAAACTATGTGATGCCTGGGGTGGCTCAGTAGTTGAGCGTTTGTCTTTGGCTCAGGTGGTGATCCCAGGGTCCTGAGATCGAGTCTCACATCAGGCTCCCTACAGGGAGCCTGCTCATCCCTCTGCCTGTGTCTCTGCCTCTCTCTGCGTGTTTCTCATGAATAAATGAATAAAAGCTTTAAAAAAAAAAAAGTCAGCCTATACCCTCATTGAAGGTAACCCAACCAAATCACCGCCTTCCTGAGGAGAGACCAACCAAAAGGGGACTCACGTCATAGGTGACTTCCTCCACCTGGTCCTTCTCCATAAGAAACACTTTGGAGACCTGCTCACATGGTCCCTGGAGGATTCGGGCAACCAGAGGGTAATCGGTGTTCTTCAGCTTCTGTTTCTCTGAAACCACACACAGCCAGAACAGCCCTGAGTTTGGCCTGAGGCCTTGCTCACCACTAGTAGTGGCCCACTCAGGGCCCCATATGGCCCAGACACCTTAGAAGATGCGGCCAGGTAAGTCAGGAGACTCAACTGTGAATGGTCAATTCCTGTTCAAAGCAACTGTTCCCTCCCAACTCTCCCTGACAAAACTACCAGGCCCCAAACCCGTTGGAAGATGCTGCATCAGAGGAATTGGTTTTATCTTCCTCTTGAGAAAATCGGGTTCCCTTTTAAATAAGCAGTTAGGTTTTAGGCCACATCGGGCATTCCCCAGTGGACTCAGCCAGTGATCCCACTAGCTTCAGAGGCAAACAACATTTGGAAGTTTCCAAAAGCCAAACAACAAGCAAGTGAGGCAGAGGTATTGTTTTCCAACTTGCTGTTTGGAGTAAAGTACAAATTGTCAAGTACACTGTGTTTTTCAGACTTACCACCGCTGGTATGCACCACATACAAAGCAAACTCCTCTGCGGAATTCTCGATCTGAATCAGAAACGAGAGATATTGAAGAAAGCACATATTTACACAGCCCATCTGTAAGCCACTCCTTGAACATGCAAAGCTAAATGGATTTTGGGCACTTCTCAGGGGGAGCTCTTTCCAGCTCTCAGAAGTGATGGGAGGGAGGGGGGCAGGCAGGTAATGTTATCAATAATGGTTGATAAGAAGAACTAACATTTCTTGCACCCTGCAGAGCACCATGCTACACACTTTGCACATGTTAATATAGCTCATGCTCCCGACAGCCCCTGAACAGGGTCCCACTAATCCTTGTTTTACAGAAGATGACACAGAGGCACAGGGAGCTTCAGTAGCTCGCTCAGCTCATCCAATCAGCAGGTGAGGGGTAGGGATTTGAACCCAGAGCCCATGCCCATAGGCCACTAAGTGGCACTGGCCTCAGTGATAAATAGGAGTCTTGTCTCCAAAAAGATTTCTGATTAAAGGGACTGTGGAAAACAGAGTAATGGGACTTTAAAAACACTCATGCACTAAAACTTGCACATGTGTTGAAGTTCATTTTTCAGAGTAGGTTCCCCAAAGATGTTTCAGTAATCAGCCTATGCACAGTGTCCCAAACCAGTCACCAGCCTGGGGGTCTGAGGGCCGGTGCTTCTCAGAATTCAGTGGCACCCAGATCCCCTGCAAGCTACTGAACCCCTGAGACCTTCGAGCTTCGGATTTAGCAGGTCTGATTCTGGGCTAGGACCTGAGAAGCTGCTTTGCTAACTGGCTCCCATGGGATGCTGATGCCATGGGGTCTGCAGAACCCAAGTCCCTACCCAGGGCCCCCCTTACTGCACACTCTCCACAATCCCCCTTTCCACCTCGGGGGCACCCCAGGCCAGCCAGCAGAGGGAACTTGCCTTAAATTTATTGAGGAGCAGCTTCAGGACCTGTGGGGTAGTCATGGTGCTGTTGATGCGGACGTTGGTGACAGAGCCATAGGCTGGCGTGAACACGGACGTCTGTCAATAGAGGGGTCCCACTCAGGGTGGCAGTAGGGACAAGACCTAGGCACTAAAACCCAGGTGTCCCAGCCCCATAACCTGGGGTAAAGGGCACAGTGACAATGGCACTCACCCCGTGCACCCTGACAGCCTGCCCAACAGTGAGCTTTGATGTCAGTAAGGCAGCCCTGGGCTTTTCCTAACTCAGGAATTCCCAGTGGGAGGCTGGTGGTCAGAGCTTGGGCGGGGAGGGGGGGCAGGGGGTGGAGGGGAGGAGTCGAACCAGATAAGGAAGGAGGCCCTCTCTCCACACAGAATACACAAAAGGCTCCTTCCACTATGATTTCAACACAAGGTCTCAGACCACTCTCCCATGATGCACTTACTCCTGAGGCTGGATTTAGACCAGGCACTAGGAAGGAAAGAGCAACAGCTGGCTTTGGGTGAGGCAGGTAGGGCATGGACACCCCCTGATTTGAGTCCTTCAGCTCTGTTTCGGGGGTAGCCCTTAGCTCACAGAAAATGAGACCACACAGCAGCTGAGATGCACATAGGAAGAGGGTAATGTGTGGATTTTCCAAGGAGGGGGGACAGCTCTGATGTTTGTGAGGTCACTTCACGCACCACCCTAAGGGGGCTCCTGATCTGGGGTCGCTCATCCCTCACAGAGCCTGAAGCCCACCCATGACCCAAAGACAGAATGGCAAACACTTGGCTTCCCACATGTCTGTAGCTTTGACGTAACAGCTGCCCAAGAAGAAGCCTTATTCCCTTGGGGCTACCCCTGGCCCCCCCGTCCCTCATCCTCTCTACCTTGTGGTTGTAGAAATGGCCATTGATGGAGAAGCGGTGGCGTCTGATTCGCCTTTGGTCACTGGGTGTCCTCACATTGCCACGGCGACGCACCCCAACATCGCTGCGTGTGCGCATCAGCTGTGGGGTGTCTTCCTGCAGGGGCTTCAGGCCCCTGGAGTCTAAGAAGAAAGGGGAAGATGAGCTCTGTCTGCCTGAACTGGGAATGTGGCAGTTTGCACGCAGTACCCTCTTTGTGGCCAATGCTACAGTACCCGCCATAAAAACAGTATTTCCTGCTGGGAGAAAACATGTGGTATAGTTTACTGAGAAGCAACACAGAGCAGAGACTTCAGAGCCAGGTTCCCAGGGCCCAATCCCAGCTCCACCATCGCCATGTTTCACTAACCCTTCTAATGTCTCAGTTCTCTCATCTATAAAATGGGCATAATTTAAAATAGGCATAAAACAGCACCCCCAGCAGGGAACTGTTGTGAAGGTTTACTGAATTAATTCACGCAAAGCATTTAGAATAGCGCTTGGCACAGGATAAGCATGACATAAGATTTGCAAAATACTGCAGACTGACAGCAAAATTACAAATGCACATTGCCTCAGGCCCAGAAATTCCACTTGAAAGAATCCTATGGACACTGACAGATGTGTGAAATGACACGTGTCCAGAGCCACTAACAGCAACCTGGTTTGTCACAGCAAAAGGCTGAAATGACTCCAACGTCCATCAGTAAGGAGCGAGTCAACTAACAGAAACGGAGATGTGCAAAATGCTACCGCTTATGCAGAAAGGGGAGGAGAAGAAACGACCTCCAACCATAAAGGTATGTTGCTGTGTATTTGCTTGTATCTGTATAGAATATCTTGGAAAGAATTCCTTCAAGCTTTTTCTAGGGAGGGAACCACTATGGTGGATAGAGGAAAAGCGAGAACTTTCTATTGTTTCTTTGAATACCCTTTGAATCTTGAACCATTGAATTTTATGTATTCAATTTACAACATCTATATCACATCAGGCTTCACATAGGTGAGCCCAAAGCAGGAGCTCTTCCCACCACACACGTACCTGTGGGGCTCGATGTCTGTTCACTCTCGGGTGGGGCATCCACTTCTGAGATCTGAATGTTGGGCATGGTAAGGGGCTTCAGGATGGTGCTGGGGAGACAGAAAACCACAGGGAGGCTGCTCAGCTCCTGCAGGGGAACACTCCCCCTCCTGCAAGCAGAGCACTTTACCTGTGCCGGGCTGTGCCAGGATGGGGACCAGCTCACACCCATGTGGGCGGCCTGTACAGACTGTCACATGAGGCTGGCCCCGCTCCATGGCTGAGCACTGGATGGGGAGGGGGTATTTTGGAGGAGAAGAGGCTCATTCCCAGCCTCTGCAGCAACACAAGCACCCAATTCATCAAGCCCAGGATGGAGAACGCCACAGAACAAAATCCGTGTGTTGTCTGCACTGAGTTTCTAAGCACGTACAGGTTCTATAGCTTATTTGGAAAAACCCTAATAATGGGCATTTGTTTCTCTAGGCAAGATTCCAGTTCAGATCCTTTTCTGTCGGAGGAGTAATTCAGGGATTGCTTCTGGCATCTAAAAGGAATGGAAGTAATAGGTTGGCTGCCACGAGGGTCAGGGCAGCATAGGAAGGGCCACTGATGATAACGTTCTTGGGGTTGCCAGATGGGATGCTCAGCCAAGCTGGACCATAAGCAGGCAGTCTGAGTGGAGTCCTAGAATAATTGGCAAATGACACCCTTATAAGCCAAAATGGATAATGCCAGTAGCTCCTCCAAAATCAACAGAAGATCTGACCAGAAAGGAGAATCGTATTTCACCAATTAGGACCATCCCATAAGGAGAAGACTGTGGGCTCCCTCAGACCCGATAGAGATGGGACTTATGGTCCAGGCATGACAGTTTTAAGGAAAGACAATGAAAACTGAAAATCTGAAGGAACTTCCCATTGTAGTATAAATCTGGACTTCTGACCCCAGAAGGGAACTGGACAGAGCCGCTTAAGGATTGGTGAACATTTGGCGCTCACAGCGACCACCGCCCCCTTCCCCCACCGAAGCAGAACGTGGTCTCAGCATACTTCTCAACATAGTGGTTCGGGTATTCACTTTATTAGAAAAAGCATCAGAAATAACATCATTTACCCTTCTTGACAAAGTACTGGCAGGCTTCAAGAACCAGCCAAGATTAGCTTGAAGTTGCAGGGGAGGGAGAAGAAACAGCGTGCAGAGTAAAGGACCCTTTAGCAGGCTCAGCCCAAAATCACACAGTTGAATGGAATTCTAAAAAATCCTTTCACATAGGGGATGCAAGGGAGCACAGTCCAAGCACGTGATATTGCCTGTGGAAAGGGTTTGGCCCACAGGAAATCCAATATCGTGAAAGGGCTGAAATCAAAGCAGAGTATGAACCTAGCAAAGTACATGAAGCCAGAGAACCTTCTTGACCAGGCATCGCAGCGTCTGATAGGTCAGGCAATGACCACCCTCCTAAAATTCCCTGGGAAAGAGAGCAGATGAGCTCTAGGGTTTGGCCACAGCATAGGTTTCTCTCAACTACAGAGGAAGATTGATTTGTCTGCGGAGAATAACAGAATGTTCAGTGTGTCCAGCAGAGAGGGCTTGGTTCTGGTTTAAAACAGAAAACCCAGCACTGTGGTTTTGGCTGAGAGGTCAGGACATCCCACCCACAATCTGGCCTCAGGGCAGCACCAGCAAGATTCAGGATGAACCAGCTGGTCACTGGATACCAAGAACTGAAGTCCCTGAAAGCAGTCCCAGGAAAGAGGTCAGGCCTCACTAGCTGCACTTGGCTACTTATGTGGCGCCAGAGGGAGGGGACGAACAGGCTAGGTCTTCACAGACCTTGCAGTTGGAAAGGAGCCTCCCAGACTGCGGACTGTCACGCTGCCACCAAGCTCCAAGTGTGGCCTGAGGGAAGCAGCCCCCTGGCTGACCCCATTTGAGTGGTTTGGACCTTTTCTTCTTCCAGATTCCTTTTCTTCTTCCAGATTTCCCCAGGATATGGAGGGCTTTAGGGGCGCCTGGGTGGCTCAGTGGTTGAGCATCTGGCTTTGGCTCAGGACATGACCCTGGGGTCCTGGGATTGAGTCCCAAATCGGGCTCCCCACAGGGAGCCTGCTTCTCCCTCTGCCTGTGTCTCTGCCTCTCTGTGTGTGTCTATCATGAATAAATAAATAAAACTTAAAAAAAAAAAACTCCCACTAGAAATATTCAGACGAGGCCTGGTTGGCCACTAGTGATACCCCTGAGAGACTTGGGAATTTTCCATGAGGGAGGACGCGCTGCAGCCAGGTCTTGGCGCTTCTCCCCTCTGACTCTCCCCCCCGCCCCATGATTGCAGTGACAGGCATGGTGGCCCAATCACACCCACATCTGCTCCCTCCTCCTCCTCCTAAGCCCAGAACAGGTGCACAGCGCAGGTGGGGAGAACGGGAGCTCGAGTCAAGGCTTGCTGGAAGGAAGTGGCATATACCTGCTCAGGGTCATTTAAGAACAGGACCACCAAACACTCCCAGTCACCCCCAGTCCCGTCTCTCCTCACTCACCCATGAGCCCCCAAGTTACAGCCAGAGTGCCAGGAGGAAGAGGATGGTGGGGGGCGAATGCGTTCATTGTCATCCTGCATCTGTAGACGGATGGGCCGGCGCAGCCCCCAGGAGATGTTCAGCAGCCCCTCCACGATGAACTCATCTTCCTCCTGCCCACAAAGCAGTCAGCATGGTGAGCCAGCCCAGAAGACCCTGCAGAAGCCAGCACTGCGCTGGGGGACAACTGACAACTCCTGTGACATATCCTGGCTGGGCGCACCCTAGTTATACACACAGCCCAGCTCCCAGACACATCCCATTGCCAACTACCCCGACTGCCCTGAAGACAACCTCACAGGTCAACACAGAAGTTGCTTTGAAAACCAAGTACATGTGTGTAAATTATAAAAATAGGGCTTTTTGGTTTTCTACTTTAAAGGAAGAAAAATACATCTCTTAGAGGAAGGGAGACTAGCCTTGCTAACAGAAACCGGAGTTAAATGCTTGAATTAGCTACCTTCCCCTCCCCTACCACAGAAAGTGGTATGTCTTAAGCTATAACATATGTTTAGCAATCTGACCTGCTGGCTGAAGGAGACTTCAAGTAACATTTCCCCAAGTTTATCCTACAGAATACTAGCTCCTCGAGCAGATCAACTGTTACCTTAAAAAGGGTATCAAGTCGATCATGAATTGGGAGATGATATGTTAATCAGATTTCTTACCAGCACAACTTTCCAGAGCCTTTAATTAGCTAATGTGCTACATTATGGCTCTCCAAGAGGTGAATAAATCCTCCAAGAATTCCAAATTTATACTCAAGGGTTGTTGATTGCTAACAAGTTAAATGTCAGACCCTTCTAAGGGTATCTGCATGTCTTATCTCAAAGAAATGAGTCTCATTTATTATAATGAGTCTCTATTTAATCCTGGAGCATTCTGAAAATTTATTCTATAGGACACATGGCAGAAAAGCTGTCCAAGGACCAAAATCTTTTGAATGGCCCAGCCACTCATTAGGAGAAGCTTTAAGGACAATGCCTAAAAGGGTCAGGCCTTCTTTCTCAAGTCTCAGAAAAACCCACAGACGTTAGACCTGGGCCACAGCCACGTCTTCAGGACAGCCGTATGGATCAAGATGACACCTGCCCAATGAACAATGGACTGGGATCCCAGGATTATTCCCAGCAAGGGAGGGGAGAACAAAAGAAGGCAGGAGAGGAGTAGAAGAACTTTCAGGCATGTGGGGATTTTAGGGGGAAAGGCTTTATTTAAGAACAGGTTATATATATATGGTCTTCTAGGCTGGTTAAGCCTAGCATCACTACTTTTACATCACATAATTTTAGGACAGAATTTGACCCAAAGTAGGACTTTGTCTACATGGACTGGTTTGAGGGACACAGAGAAAGCCACTGCGTCTCACATACTCTCCCCAACCAGCCTGCCTGAGTAGCTGAAATTCTACCATCTGATATCTGTTTCTATGGATTAAATCACCATGGCTTGATAATGTGAAAATGTGTTTGGAAGGGTATTACACATATCTTATCAGTCTAGAACACTTGAGTATAAATTACCCTACCTGGCTCCTATGTAACTCACCATCTACCTGATAACAGGCTTTATAGAAATGGATATGGGATGAGTAAGTTAGACTCGGGATGGGGGCTGGGGAAAACTGCATGGAGAGTAAAGAGCATCCCAAGAAGGGACCCTCGGAAGACCACTGCTTTGGGGAGGGGCCAAGTGTTTCCACACAAAGCTGACACGACTTGCCCATTTGCTGCAGCTATCAGACGTGGGCCCAAATGTGTAAACACAGAGGCCTGGGTAAGATTCCTGAATTGCCCAAGAAGAAGCCTGTTTGAGAGCCACGGGAGGGGAGGACCCCCTCTGAAGCAGATGCTAGCCCAGCTTCACATCCCCAGGAATGTCTCTGGAACAGAAAAGCTCAACCTCTTTAGAATGAAATGAGCCTAGGATCTCCTTCCAAAGAACTCCAGGGACTCCCGCTAACACCTTAAATGAGGGGCCACTCAGGGGACAGGACAAGCAGGAACCCCTAGACCCTGGAGACATGGACACAGACTGGGCCAGCCTACAGGCCTTCCCCAGGGACTCCTTACCTCACGGTGTCGGAGTTGCAAATTCTGGCCTTCATAGTACAAATTGTAGGTCTTCAGGTGCAGGAGAAGTTCGTTCCTAAGGGGAAAAATACAACAGGTGTAACATTCTCAGCTGAAGCCACTTGTAATGCAGCTGTTCCCTCTTTTCTCACCTTTAACCTGACCTCTCACCCAGCCCGGGTGTCTGCTCACACGTATGTATACACACACGTACACACACACAGCCTCATCTTTCCCCAGGATCCAGGTCAAGAATAGACCCCACCTAGAACAGACTGAGTGTAAGGAACACCTCCAGCAAAGCAAGGCAGGCCATGCCAGCCAACAAAGGCTGGCAGCTCTGACAACACTCTCCAAACTCAAGCCACATACACAATCCTCAATAAGGCACAGATTCCTAGAGGTAAACACACTATTAAGTCCACAGACAAGGTTTCTCTAGCCTCGACACTCTTTTCTCTGTCACGGGTGCTGTGAGTCAGATCAGGACAATTGCAGGCTTTCATGAGACTTCTAGCTGTTCAGAAATTTAAAAGGGACAGGTCGTCTGGACCTATTGACTTATGCTTCATAGACATGACCTTATGGCATGTTAAAAAACTTACAAACTCAGGCACCTGGGTGGCTCAGTGGTTGAGTGTCTGCCTTTGGCTCAGGTCGTGATCTTGGGGTCCTGGGATCAAGTCCCCCATCGGGCTCCCTACAGGGAGCCTACTTCTTCCTCTATGTCTCTGCCTCTCTCTGTGTGTCTCTCATGAATAAGTAAATAAAATCTCAAAAAAAAAAAAACTTACAAACTTCCATCGACAGTGGAGCGGACGAATAAAGGGAGCTGTAGCCACACAGTGGAATATTACACAGCAACAAGAATATGAATGAGTGGCACACAACACGTATGACACTCACAGACATTATGTTGAGTAAAAGAAGCCTGAGACCAAAGGCCATGTATTATATGATGTCTTTTATATCAAGTTAAAATGGGTGCTCGAATTCAGGATAGCAGCTCACCTTGGGAACAGTACCACAAAGGAATATGAGGGGATTCTGGGCCCTGGCAATATGCTGTTCTACGACTTTTTATCTCTTTATTCTATTCTAAGTGCTCTTTCAGTTTATTTAAAAAAAAATTGGGGGGGGTTATGCCTGGCTGGTTCAGTGGGAGGGGCATGTGACTCTTGATCTCAAGGTGATGAGTTCAAGCCCCATGTTGGGTGCTTAAATAAATAAACCTTAGAGGCACCTAGGTGGCTCAATCAGTTAAGTATCTTCTTTGGCTCAGATGTCATGATCTCAGGGTCCTCGGATCGAGCCCCCTATTGGGCTCTCTGCTCAGTGGGAAGCCTGCTTCTCCCTCTTCCTCTGCCTGCCACTCCCCCTGCTTATTCTCTCTCTTTCTCTCTCTCTCTCTCTTTCTCTTTCTCTGCCAAATAAGTAAATCTTTAAAATAAATAAATAAAATTTTAAAAATTTCTTAATTTGCAAACGTCCCTCTGAAGCCTTGTATCAGGTCTCCTTAGCTGTTAAATCCCCTGGTTGCCAGGTGGGGCCTTGGAAACACACCTCTACTGAACAAGAGGGAGCAAGGACTTCCCACCTTTGTGATCAGGAGAAGCCCTCATCAAACCTAAGAAAAAACTGCTCAAGTTTTATCTGAAAGTGCATGCTAGCACAAGAGAGCCAGGAAACGAGGGCCTTGAAGAGGTCGCCATGTGCTCTTGCCTATGTTCAGGCAAGAGGCCACAAAGCTTGGTTTCTCTGAATCCAGCCACTCAATGCAGCAATTTGGGGCCACACGAGAGGTCAACGCGGGCTTGAAATTCCAAGAAGCTCCTGACAAGTTAAACCTAGAAGAATCAGAGTAATTCTATGCAAGCCTAAATGAATTAGTGAAAAATGTGACTCCAAATAATTTAACACAAAAGCTGTTTGGTACTTTTGAACACACAGATCTAAAATTACTGGCCAGTGGAGGTCGCCGGGGCAATCCCTCAATGAAGAGATAGGAACGATCCATAGTTCACACAACTGTGTGTCTGTATATGGCCAAATATGTGTAAAGGAATTAAAACAATTTGGTCTCAGATAAGTTAAACATTCAGTTCAGATAGAGAGCAGTCAGTATGAACAAATCTCTCTTCTGGACATAAAAATATGTCCTCAAACTTATCATTTGAAAACATCCATTTTGGCTCACATTGGCAAAAAATATGAGCTCAAGAGATTTTAGTGCATATAAAGCAATGAAACTGTCTCCTATTCAGGGGCACCTGTGCCCATTTTAGTCAGGACCCCAGCAGCACAGGGACACAAGTCAGCTGGGACTCCCTCAGGGGACACCAATAGACAGCACAGTGGGCAGCCGCCACTACTTCCTCTTCTTGCAAGTCCTCTAGGACACCATCTCTCTTGAGCCCCCAAAAGTGCTGTGTCTTGAAGGTCCCCTTTATTTGCTGTCCCTGGCCAGTCTCTGGGGTCGTGTTTTTATCTACAACACCAACCCTGCTATGCTTTCACTGGTTCACACTCAGCTGCTTCACTACTTCTCACACACAGAAGCCCCTGTCAGCCAGGTACAGAAGAAGCTCCTCTGCCAGGGGCTTCCATCCACGTGGGACTGGCCACTGAGGACATAAGACTAAAGTAAAAAATCTTACTTGGAGATGTATTTATCTTGTCCACATGGGACTAGGGAGGTTTGGTGACTATAGTCCATTCTTCTGTTCTCTTTTCATCAGAAGGGGAGACCTATATTTGAAAAAAGACACAGGTCAAAGTCAAGTTGGGTCCTAAGGAACTCAGCAGAACTTGGGCCAGGGGAGGGGACACATGACTCTCTGTTGCCACCCCAGATCCGCAGCTTGGGCTGACCCAGGGTTGGTGAGATATCACACTGCTGGCTGCTTTCTCTGCTTACCACAGCCTCTGGGGGAAAAACACCCAAAAGAGAGATGACAACCCTTGGACAGCCCCAGAACAAATACTCCAGTCACAAAGAATATTGAAACCCAAGGTGGTCCCAAGGGTGACCAATGATTCTTCCCTGAAGAGATCTTCACAACACAGAATAGAGATTTGTCTGACTGGGAAGGTTCAAATTTGACTACAGTACACTAAAGATTGGTCAACCACCTAAAAATGCCCAAATAGAGCTGGGCTCAATAAATCAAGCATATACATCTATAATCACCATTAAAATATAATCATGTTAAAAAGGCAATTAATTACCTGGGAAAATGATAATACATTACAAAAACCATGAGTTCAATTTTGTTTTTTTGTTTTTTTGTTTTTATGAGTTCAATTTTGTTTAAAATGTATGTAAGCAAAAATATATATATGTAAGTATAAAATATGCATATACATACATTTATATGAATGGATATATATATTCAGATATTCAAATATATATGTCAGGGTTTCTTAACCTCAGCACTACTGACATTTGGGAGTAAATCATTCTTTGTTGTGGGGGCTGTCCTGTGCATTGGAGGATATTTAGCAGCACCCTGGCCTCTACCCACTAGATGCCAGCAGCACCACCCAGTCATGACAATCAAAAATGTCTTTGGACATTACCCAGCATCCCCTATGGGCTAAACTGCCCCCAGTTAAGAACCTCGGGCATATGTATATCTGTATATTAATGAATGAAGGATCGGCTTTCTTTGGGTAATAGCATTACCCAAAAGTTTTTTCCAACATTTTATTATGAGAATTTTCAAATGTAAAGATGAAGAATAACACAATGAACAGCCATGTGTGTATGGCTATTCTACCCTTAACGCTTACTATTATTTTTCTTTATCACACATCCGTCCAGCTCTACACTCCTTTATCTAGTCAACAATCCACTTTTTTTTTTTAAGATTTTATTTATTTATTCATGAGAGACAGAGAGAGAGAGAGGCAGAGACACAGGCTCTGCCTCACACAGAGAGAGGGAGAAGCAGGCTCCATGCAGGGAGCCTGACGTGGGACTCGATCCTGGGTCTCCAGGATCACAGCCTGGGCTGAAGGTGGCGCTAAACTGCTGAGCCACCGAGGCTGCCCCAATCCACCTTATTTTTTATGCATTTCAAAATAAATTACACAGAAAAGTTTCATAATTTAAGAAGATTGAAACCATATCAAGTGTCTTCTCTGACCACAATGGTATGAAACTAGAAATCAACAGTTGGAGGAAAACTGGAAAATCAATGAATATGTGGAAATTGAACAACACACTCCTAAACAACCAATGGTTCAAAAAGAAAATCAAAATTAAAGCAAAAAATATCCGGAAACAAACAAAAATGGAAATACACCAAAAGTTATAAGATACAACAAGAGCAGTTCTAAGAGGGAACTTTTATAGCAATAAATACCCACATTAAGAAAAAAGAAAGATCCCAAATAAACAACTTCAAGGAACTAGAAAAAGAATAAATTAAGCCCAAAATTAGAAGAAGGAAGGAAATAACAAAGATCAGAGCAGAAATAAATGAGGGACCAGGAAAACAATAGAGAGGATAAATGAAACTAAGCTGTTTTTTTTAAGATTTTATTTATTTATTCATGAGAGACACACACACACACACAGAGAGAGAGAGAGAGAGAGAGAGAGAGAGGCAGAGACAGAGGTAGAAGGAGAAGGAGAAGCAGGCTCCATGCAGGGAGTCTGATGTGGAACTTGATCCCAGGCCTCCAGGATCATGCCCTGAGCCGAAGGCAGGCACTAAACCTCTGAGCCACCCAGGGATCCCCTAGCTGGTTTTTAGAAAAGATAAACAAAATTGACAAACCTTTAGCTAGATTAAGAGAAAACGCAAATGAACAAAATTAGACATGAAAAGGAGACATTGTAACTGACACTAGAGAAATAAAAAGGACCTTAAGAGACTACTATGAACAATTAAATGCTAACAAATTGGATAACCTAGAAAAATAAGTTCCTAGAAACATATAACTTACCAAGACTGAGTCATCAAGAAAAAAAAAAATCTAATAGACCAATAATGAGTAAGGTTGAATTAGTAATCAAAAACCTCACAGGTTTTGAAAAGCAAAGCAAAGCCCAGGACTAGATGGCTTCAGTGGTGAATTCTACCAACCATTAAAGAAGAATCAATACCAGTCCTTCTCAAACATTTTCAAAAAACTGAAGAGGGAGGACATTCCCAAATTCATTTTATGAGGCCAGCGTTGTTCTGATATCCTTATAACCAGGTAAACATACTACCAGAAAAGAAAACCACGGGCCAATATACCTGATGAGTGTAAATGTAAAAATTCTCAACAAATCAAATTCAACAGTGCATGAAAAAGATCATACAACATGATCAAGTGGGATTTATCCCTGGGATACAAGGATAGTTCCACACATGGAAATCACAGATGATCACCTCAGCAGATGCAGAAAAAGCATTTGACAAAATTCAACATCCTTTCAACAAAAACTCAAACCAGTTAAGTATGGAAGGAATGTACCTTAATCATAACACAGAGCCAGATATGGCAAGCCCACAGCTAACATCATATTCAATGGTGAAAAACAAAACTTTTCTTCTGAGACCAGGAGCAAGACAAGGGTGCCCACTCTCACTGCTCCTACTCAACACAGTACTGAAAATCTTTGCCAGAGCAATCAGACAGTAAAAGTAAATAAAAGGAAAGAAAGTAACATTGTCAGGTCCTGGGCCGAAGGCGGCACTAAACTGCTGAGCCACCCAGGCTGCCCAAATAGGATTAATTTAACCAAGTTTGTGATAGATCTGTACGCTGGAAGTTAAATGACAGTGATGAGAGAAATTGAAAAAAATACAAATAAATGGAAAGATATCCCATGTTCATGGATCAGAAAACCATTGTTAAAATGTCCATGCTACCCAACGTCATCTCTTAATCAACATAATCCCATAATCAAAATTCCAGTGGCATTTTTCACAGAAACAGAAAAAATAATCCTGAAATTTATATGGAACAACAAAAGAATTCAAATAGCCAAACCAATCCTGAGAAAGAACAAAGCTGGAGGCATCACACTTCCTGATTACAAACTGTACTACAAAGCTTTAGCAACCACAACAGTATGACGCTGGCACATAGACCAATGGAACAGAATTTAGAGCCCAGAAATAAACCCATGCACATATAATTAATATTTGACAAGAAAGCCAAGAATATTCAATTGGGGAAGAACAGTCTCTTCAATGAATTTTGGAAAAATTGGAAACTCACATGCAAAAGAATGACATTTGACCCTTACCTTACACCAATCACAAAAATTAACTTGAGGGGCACCTGGCTGGCTCAGCTGGTATAGCATGTGACTCTTGAGATCATGAGTTAAAGCCCCATGTTGGGTATGCAGCCTACCTTTTTAAAAATTAACTTGAAATGAATTAGACTTAAATGTAAAACCTGAAACTGTAAAACTCTGAAGAAGAAAACAGAACAAGATTTCCTTGGCATTGGTCTTGGCAACAATTTTTTGTATATGACACCCAAATCATGAGCAACAAAAGTAGAAATAAATAAATGGGACTACATAAAACTAAAAAGCTTCTGTACAACAAAGGAAACAATCAGCAAAATGAAAAGGCAACCTACAGAATGGGAGAAAATATTCGCAAACCATACATCTGATAATGGGTTAATATCCAAATTATAGGGATCCCTGGGTGGAGCAGCGGTTTGGTGCCTGCCTTTGGCCCAGGGCGCAATCCTGGAGACCCGGGATCGAATCCCACGTTGGGCTCCCGGTGCATGGAGCCTGTTTCTCCCTCTGCCTGTGTCTCTGCCTCTCTCTCTCTCTCTGTGTGACTATCATAAATAAATAAAAAAATTAATAAAAAAATATCCAAATTATATGTGGAACACATAGAACTCCATAGCAAAGGAAACCAAATAATCCAATTAATAAATGGGCAGGGGACCTAAGTAGACATCTTACCAAAGAAGACATACAAATGATCAACAGGCACATGAAAATATGCTCAGTATCAGAATCATTAGGGAAATGCAAGTCAAATCCACAATGAGATACCATCATATTTTTGTTAGAATGTTTAACAATAAAAAGACATGAGATAACAAGTGTCAATAAGGATGTGGAAAGATTGGAACCCTTGTGCACTATTGGTGGGAATGTAAGATGGTGTTGCCACTGTGAACAACAGAATGGCAGCTCCTCAAAGAGTTAAAAATAGAAATACCATATGATCTAGCAATTCCACTTCTGGATATGTATCCAAAAGAATTGAAAGTAGGATATTGAAGAGATATTTATACATCCATGTCCATAGTAGCATTAATCACAATAGCCAAAATGTAGAAGCCATTCAAGTCTCCATCAACAGATGAATGGAGTAACAATGTATGGTAGACACATCCCATGGAATATTATGCAGCCTTAAAAAAGAAGGGAATTCTGACATGTGCTACAACATGGAAGAACCTTGAGGACATTCTGCTAAGTGAAATCAGCTGGCAACAAAAGGACAAATACTGTATGATTCCACTAATAGGAAGTCTTCAAAGCATCAACATCATAGAAGCATAAAGTAGAAAGTTGGTTGCCAAGGCTGGAGCAGAGGGAGAATTAGTGTTCAACAAGTAGAGTTTTCATTTTGCAACCTTAAGAGTTCTGTGGATGGATGGGGGGTTGCTAGGACAACAATGCGAATATCTTTAATGCCACTGAACTGTGCACTTAAAAATGATGAAGTTGATACATATTTTATGTGTATTTCGCCATGATATAAAAGAAAATGGAAGAGGGAGGCAGAAAAGCCAGTGTGATGGTGATACAACATGAAAAGGAAACAATCTGCTGTTGCTGGCTTTGCTGGCTTTGAAGCTAGAGGAAGAGGGGCACAACCCAGGGAATGTGGTGGCCTCTAGAAGCTTAAAAGGACAAGCAAATGTATTTTTCCCTGGGTTTTTTAGAAAAGAACAAAGCCCTGCTGACACCTTGATTTTATTCCAGTGAGACCCCCATAGCTACTGACCTACAGAACCCTAAGATAATAAATGTATGTGGTTTTTTTTTAAAGATTCCATTTATTTATTCATGAGAGACACACAGAGAGAGGTGGGGGTGGGGGGCAGAGACAGAGGCAGAGGGAGAAGCAGACTCCATGCAGGGAGCCCAATGTGGGACTCAATCCCGGGACTCCAAGACCATGCCCTGGCACCAAACGGTTGAGCCACCCAGGGATCCCTGCAAAAAAAAAAAAAAAAAAAGGAGGAGGAGGAGGAAAAAGGAAAGAGAATCAGACTGGTGAGAAAGTTGCTTTTTTTTTTTTTTTTTAAATAACAATTACCCATAACTGATGAGTACCCATTTTTTTTTTAAAGTACCCTTTCTATCCCTGGGTGGTGCAGCGGTTTAGCGCCTGCCTTTGGCCCAGGGCGCGATCCTGGAGACCCGGGATCGAATCCCACATCAGGCTCCCGGTGCATGGAGCCTGCTTCTCCCTCTGCCTGTGTCTCTGCCTCTCTCTCTCTCTCTCACTGTGTGCCTATCATAAATAAATAAAAAAATTTAAAAAAAAAATAAAAAAATAAAGTACCCTTTCTAAGACCAAAACAAAAGGGAGGCAAACCATAAGAGACTCTTAACTCTAGGAAACAAACTGAGGGTTGCAGGGGGTGGGGAGATGGGGTAACTGGGTGATGGGCATTAAGGAGGGCACATGATATAAGGAGCACTGGGTGTTGTGTGCAACTGACGAATCACTAAACTCTACCCCTGAAACTAATAATACAGATTATGTTAGTAAATTGAATTTAAATTTTAAAAAAGAAAGTACCCTTTCTATGTATCTTTAAATTTCCACATTTAACATTTATTGTGTGCCTAACGTGCCACGTTTGCATTTACTGATGGTGATTCAACAGCAAAATGACCAGGCACAGCCCTGCCCTCAAAATGTAATAAGAGATGGAGAGGAGATTGTTCTAGCAAGGAAAGCAGGTGCTATGACAGCACACAGAAGGACACCTAATCTGGACTTGGGGGCGGGGTGGTCCCAGGGGCATGCTGGAGGAAGTAAGCTCTAGGCTGAGACCTCAGGGATGAGGTGGAGCTGGAAAAGTGCAGGGCAGAGTAGTCAAGCTGGAAGAAGCATGCACCCCAGAGCTGTGCAAGATGCGGCGGGGCCCTTCTGGGACCTTGACCACGTCGAGGAGTTTGAGGTACCATGGGAGGTGTGGTAGGCTGAATAAAGGTCCCAAAGATACTAGGGTCCTACGCCTGGAGTCTGAGTGTTACCTTATATGGTACAGGGCCCCCCTTGGGTGTGATTAAATTGAGGTCCTTGAAATGGGGAGATGATCCTAGGTTACCTGGGCGGGCCCGAAATGTAATTACAAGTGTCCTTGTAAGAGAGGCAGAGGGAGTTTCTGGCACACTGACCCCAGCTGGGGGGCGCGGGGAGGTACCATGCTGGATGGGGATGCAGAGAGGGGCCATGAGCTAAGGAACAAGGCTCGCCTGGTCAGAAGGGCAAGCAAATGATTTTCCCCTCAAGGCCCTCCTGACACCAGGGTTTGGGCCCCAGGAAACCAACCGACATCAGACCTCTGGCCTCCAGAATGTGAGAATCAATTTGTTGTTTTAAACCACCCCGTCTAGCATCACTTTTACAGTGGCCACACGGAAACAAGAGGAGAGTGTGACCGCACTTGAACTTCAGACCGGTTGCCCCATCCTGCCTACTTTGAGAAAGGATTGTGGAAGAGAACAGAGGCAGGCAGGGGCCTGACCCAGGGAGGGGGCGATGGGGCAGAGTCACATGTCTGCAGGGTTTAAAGAGATGGAGGGAAAAGTTGTGATGCACCAATAAAAAGGTTTGGGAAAGGGCCTGCTGCCAGGTTCGCTGTGGGGTTAGAAGCAGAGCCCAGGATGCTGCCCAGGCTGCTGCCGGCGAGGACAGCGACACGGGAGTAGTGCCACGTTCACACGTGCCAAGTTGAGGAACATGGGCTGGCTTTGAGACATACCCATGGAACCCTCTGGTGCAGATGACAACAAGCCCAGCCAGGTCTGTGGCCCAGGAAGGTGACAGCATGGAGCTCCCAGCGAGGGAGGTAGGACAGCATAGAGGGCTGAGGGAGCAGGGCTCTCATGCGTCCAGTAGGTCCGTGATGGGCAGAGGAATAAAAGTCCCTGGAAGAGGAGGGAGACACGCTGCCCTGGAAGCCAAGAGAATAAGGTGCCTTGAAAAGGAGGCTGGTCAACAGAACCAGGAGCTGGTGGTAGGAGCCCAAGGAAGAAAACCCGGAGCAACCTGTGAGAGTCATGGGGGAACCTCAGCCAATTCAATTCCACAGCCTGGCTGGTGCAGAAATCAGATTAGCAGTGCCCGGCCTATGTCTGTCCATCTACCCATCCGTCCTTCCATCCCTGCTCCCATCCCCCAAGAATCACATCACTTTTATTCATAATCTTCCATCTCCTTCTTTTCCTTCTAATTCTGCAGCTAATCTTCTAATTCACAGATCAGATTTTCTGCAGGACTCTCTCTTTTGTTCACTGCCTCCATCGTAAGCTATAATTTAGTAATTTTGTTTTGCATCTGAAAGCAGTCTGTCCTGTTCTTAAGACAATTCCCTTTGATAGCACGCCCTCTTAAATCTACTGAGCATGCCAATTAGAGAATTTAAGTCTTCTCTACAGTTATTAAAACTAGTTGGTACTTGAGAAAAAATAGGCAAATCAATGAAACAATATGGTATACAGAAATAGACCCAAATATATTTGGGAACATAGAATGTGGGGTGCATTTCTAAATAGTAAGAGAAAGACAGATTAATTTTTAAAATGTTGCTGGAGGGACACCTGGGTAGCTCAGTGGTTGAGCTCTGCCTTTGGCTCAGGTCATGATCCTGGAGTCCCGGGATCGAGTCCTGCATCAGGCTCCCTGAATGGAGCCTGCTTCTCCCTCTGCCTGTGTCTCTGCCTCTCTCTCTCTCTCTCTCTCTCAGGAATAAATAAATAAAATCTTATTTTAAATGTTGTTGGACAAATGAATGGCCTTTGGAAAGGGGAAGCTGGGGAAGCTAGGTCCCTTACTCCTTCCACCAAAAAATATCATAGATGAATAAAAAATTTAAACATTAAAACATAAAATGCTTGAAGGAAACACAGGATATATATAAACTTGAAGTGGGAAAAATTTTCCTATGAAAGACCCAAAATCCAGAATGCACAATTGAAAAAAAAAAAAGAAATGGAACCAATCTATAAAAATTTCCAACTTCTGTTTAGAAATAAAATTTTTCCCTATCCAAAGTCAAAAGTCAATGACTTTTGGGAGAAATGTTTTTTGGGAGAAATGTGTTTTGGGAGAAAACATTTATAATATATATGACAAAGGGCTAAGGCCACTAATTTGTAAAAAAAATTTTTTTTTAAGATTTTATTTATTTATTCATGATAGAGAGGGAGAGAGAGAGAGGCAGAGACACAGGCAGGGGGAGAAGCAGGCTCCATGCCAGGAGCCTGATGTGGGACTCGATCTCGGGACTCCAGGATCACACCCTGGGCCAAAGGCAGGCACCAAACCACTGAGTCACCTAGGGATCCCCTAATTTGTAAAATTAATAAATCCCTAAGAAAAAGATTCTAGACCCAATAGGAAATTGGGCAAAGAATATGAACAGTTAATTCACAGAAAAATAAATACAAATAGTTAATAGACTTATGAAAAGATGTCCAACCTCCTTAATCACTTTTTTTTTTTTTTCTTGCCAGATTGGTATAACTCAAGTAGTCTGATGGCCCAAACGTGAGGATCTTCCAAGGTTCCATCGCTACCTGTCGGGTGATCTTAGCAAGGCCATCACTATGTATCAGACCTACTGGCTCATGTTGTCCAATCTTTATCTCCAACCTGAACTTCTCCCCACTTTTTTTCTTACTTTTTCAAATCTTGAGTTAGGAGTCTTAGGAAAAATACTTAAAGCCTACCACATTGTTGAATTAAAACTATAGGTAACTGATTCTAGGACCCAATCCCCTCTTTGTCTGTCTCAAGGAAAACATCTGCATCTCTCTTCAGAAATTTTCCAACCAGCACCACAAATCACGGGCTACTTCCAATCAGTTGGGGTTTGGGGGGTGGGGTACAATTGGGCGGCGGGGGGGCAGGGGAACCAGCTAAATGGACATTCACTTTAAGGCAAACACAGCAGCAAAGCTAACAAAGGGCCGGAAATTTAGAGTTCAGTCTGATATTCCTTAAACAGAGTATTGTTCCTCACATAAGGAAGGGTCAGAGGAAGATGGTTGATGGGGCCGGAATGTACATTCCGTGGGACACTTCCTCCCAGGGCGCGTGCCAAAATCTGCAGCCTTGGAGTGAGGGATTTGTTCAGATGGCTGGTTCCAACTCTTCTGCCTTCTCTGATATTATCAAGAATTTATGGAGGAGGGCAGCCCGGGTGGCTCAGCGGTTTAGCACCGCCTTCAGCCCAGGGCGTGATCCTGGAGACCCGGGATCGAGTCCCACCTCGGGCTCCCTGCATGGAGCCTGCTTCTCCCTCTGCCTCTGTCTCTGCCTCTGTGTGTGTGTGTGTGTCTCTCATGAATAAATAAAATCTTAAAAAAAAAAAAAAAAGAATCTATGGAGGACTCCGAGACTCCAAAATGCCTTGTGAGAATCATTTACAAGCAACGCTTCCACGGTGCCTTGAGAACACCGAAAGTGGTACCAACTCTTTAAGGAAGAGAGAGCAGGTGGGGCTTCCCTTGTGGGCCAGCATCTCAGACACAGAACTGAAACAGCTCACAGCTCCCCACTCAAAAAGAAGGGAGAGAAAGGGACCCAAATGAAAGGATGACTTTGACACGAGACACACATTTTATAGAAAAATAATTATTAATTATTCATAAAAAATAATTTTTAACGTGGAGCTGCTTTTTGGAAGCCTGTATCATATTTAAACCTTCCTACCCCATAGGAACACAGTCCTTCACCCCTCAAGAATTCTAAATCAGTACAACTTTCCTGTAGAAAAAGACTTTGAGGGATCCCTGGGTGGCGCAGCGGTTTGGCGCCTGCCTTTGGCCCAGGGCGCGATCCTGGAGACCCGGGATCGAATCCCACGTCGGGCTCCCTGTGCATGGAGCCTGCTTCTCTCCCTCTGCCTATGTCTCTGCCTCTCTCTCTCTCTGTGACTATAATAAATAAATAAAAATTAAAAAAAAAAAAAAAAAAGAAAAAGACTTTGAGAGGCAAAATATATATGGAAGCATGTCTGCTAAAATGTCTGGAGATGTGTGTGTCATTGGGCTTGCCAGGTTGGGACATGGGCCTCCCAGGCCTCAGTCACGTTGGAGACCCACTGGGGCCACCAGCTAGTCAGTCTTTCCTTCTGGCACTGACTTCATGCCTTGGCAGAATGTTCAAGGCTCTCCTTGGCTCCATCAAATGCCTGGGCAGTACCATGTGCCTTGCTAGTGGAACCTAGTGTGTTTCACGGGAAGACCCCTCCATTACTTCCTGCTTGTACAACCTTCCCTAAGATCCAAGACAACGTTTTGACAATGGGAAGGTTCCTAAAAGCCATTGGAGGTGATGACATCCCAGCCACAGAGAACTTTCTGGGCCTGCTTTTCAAGCTCTGTGAGTACACCTGTGCTCCTCTACAGACCCAAGCAAACTCACATGCTCCCTAGACCCTTATCCAAAACTTAGCCACCCCTTCAAAGTATCCCCGCTGCCCCTGGGCAGTGTCAGGGGACAGGTGCTCACACTCAGCCTGTCCTTCACAGCACTTAGCACCACGCAGAAACCATCCCTCTGGTGTTTCTTTCACCTCCTGGGCCTGGAGCGTCCCCTTTCTGGACCCCAGCCCCCAGCCTGTGCCTCTCTCCTATGAATCTTCCCATTATCACTACATTCTCAAGGGAGGGAGTGGATTACTGATGTCTCAGGCAAAAGGATTCCTAGAAGCAGGCCCCAAACAAGGATTTTTGGGGACACCTGAGTTACTGAGGAAGCATCTTCAAGAGAAATGTGTAAGCAAGTGAGGGAAGCAGGACGGTGCTCAGTGAGCAGGGTTCTGTGGGAGTCCAGCCACAGCCTGATCCTGGGGGGCTCTGCGGTGGGGGTAACTCCACAGAGTTGTCCCCCCTTCAGACAGGCTGGCCTGCCTCTGTACCCCCATCTAGGCTGTCTGGGGCTGAGAGCTGCCCCGGGGGAGGTGGGAGTTGAATTTCCCAGGCGTTGTCCCACGGAGACTCTTCTCTGGACTCAGGAGCAACTAAGCAGGGACACCTGGGTGGCTCAGTGGTTGAGCATCTGCCTTTGGCTCAGGGCGTGATCCCAAGCTCCTGGGATCAAGTCCGGCATCAGGCTCCCCACAGGGAGCCTGCTCCTCCCTCTGTCTGTGTCTCTGCCTCTCTCTGTGTGTCTCTGATGAGTAAATAAATAAAATCTTAAAAAAAAAAAAAAAGATTCACAAGCAATCCACTTTCTCCCACCCACCCTCCAGCCGGGAGAAGCAGCTGTGCCAGAGCCCTGGTCCAATCAGAGCCCTGCAGCTGTGGCATGAAGGGACCCCTCCCTCTTCCCTCCCACAGACCCTCTCCCTCTCAGTGTCTCCAGCAATCCCCCCCCAAGAATAAATGAGGGGCCACGCAAGCCCTTGGAAGTCACCAGCCTGGCTTCCGGGGAGGAAGGCAAATATTAGGCACTCTAGAAGTTCAAGGAGGTGGGAGGTGGCATTCAAAGCTCCCTTCAAAGAGGACAAAATCTCCTATGTTCTGGGCTTTGGGCTCCTCCAAACTCCAGTGCCCTCCTCCCTTTCTGTGTGCCTGGAGAGCACCCCAAGGTACATGTGGCCTCAGCAGCCCTGGGATGCCGGCTATTCCCTACAGTTCCTGTTCCAGCCTGCAGGGCCGAGGCTCTCATCTTATGAATCAACTGGTAAGTCCCCAGAGGGAGAAGGGCAAACACAGGACAGAAAGGTTGGCAACACCCTGGCAGGAAAGTCCAGAGGACACCAAGAACCCCACTTTGTTTCACGGTCTACACGGTCTTCCTGGTGGCCCAGCGGGAGCCAGACTTGACCTCGGCAACAGGGGTGGGATGGGAAGGTTCGGGGGCAACAGCCAGTTGACAGGACCCAGGCAGCCCCAGTCCCTAAGTTCAGTTAGGAAAACAAAGCAGGTTCAGGGAAGGGAGGCTTTCCACAAATTCCCAGAGGGGCAAACCCCACAGAGCCACCCTCTGACCAATGGGAGGGACATGCAGTCTGCAAGGCCTCAGCAGAAACCAGAGCGGGAAGGAGAAGCAACTGGCCTCGAGACACCCAACAGCTCAGAGGTTCTAATTCTAGATGCTCATCAGACTCTCCCTGGGTGAGGACGGGTGGGGGAGGAGGAGGGTGAGAGGGGTTGGTTTAAGATTCCTGATGTCCAAACTGCAACCCCTACCCCTTACATCAGACCCTCTGGAAGGGGCCCAGGCAGGAGCATTTTTATGGCCTTCCCAGGTGGTGCCAAAATACAATCAGAGCTGAGAAGGACCTAGAGATCTGATAGGGATTCATCTCGTAACTCAGGTGACTGAGTAACTCAGGTGCCCTCAAATTCATCTCAAAGCAGCCTTTCAGGGATGGAAGGAATAGAATTTTCTTTCTTTCTTTTTTTTTAAGATTTTATTTATTTATTCATGAGAGACAGAGAGAGATTGAGGCAGAGACAGAGGCAGAGGCAGAGGGAGAAGCAGGCTCCATGCAGGGAGCCGGATGCGGGACCCGATCCTGGGACTCCAGGATCATACCCTGGGCTGAAGGCAGCCCTAAACCACTGAGCCACCTGGGCTGCCCGGAATAGAATTTTCTAAAAGCAAACTGAGCCGGGTCTTCAGCAACCCCCTCCCCAATACTAATATTTTAAAGGGGTGAGAGGGCAGTGGAGAGCATCCCAAAGGGTCAGTGAACGCAAGGACAGAGCTAGCTGATGCAAAGGGCCTCCATCATGCAAACCAGGACACCACCACACCACAGAAGCCAGGAAGCCAGCCCAGGGCCCCAGAAACAAAGGAAATGCTCACTGGAGGCCCACAGCTTCCCCTTTTGGGGCCTGTCCCCACTTCTCTGAATCCTGCTCTGCCACTGCTGTCAGTGTTGGGGGGTGGGGGGGGGGAGGCACGGAATAATCTGGAGCTCCTGGGTTGGAGTAGAAAGTTATCCTATACAGTGCTTCATACTATAGTGCTAAAGACTACCTCATCAGGTCTCCTGAGGGACTCTGCTTTGTAACCAAGCAGTGACAGAGGAGATAGGGCTGACCCCTGTGTACTTCAGCCCCTTGGTATAGGGGCAGGAAGGAGCGTCGATGGCAAACAGGAAACCCCAGCCCTATTGCGCCACACGAGGAAGGAGACTAGAGCTGTGGCCTGGGACCCTGCCAAGTTCTAGAGATTACCAGAGATACCACCTCCTGGTTCCTGAACCTGAACCTGTCCCAGACATGGGCAAAATTCAGGCTGCCGAGAAAGGAAATGGCACACTTTACCTTCCACCTTTATTCAATAAAAGGTCTGCTGGTTGGCAAGGCCCAGGTCCTCTGTGGGACCTGTTCACCTCACTGATCCTCCCTTTCCTGAATGTACCTCCTCTGACCCCCAGTGACCCAGCCACACAGCTCCCCCAGTCACTCCACTCAGAAAGCATCTGGCACCAAACACCACCAAAAGGGGAGCTAAGGTCAAGTGTCCTGAGTGTATGCTGTTCTTTCTCAGCTTTACATTTAACTGTGAATAAAAGGCTTTGCTAATCCCCACCCAAAAAGCATGCTAAGCATCAGGAAAGGGGGAGTGGAACCTCTTACTTGGTAAGAGGTTGGCAGGTGGAAAAGAGCATAGCTCGGGGATCCCTGGGTGGCTCAGCGGTTTAGCACCTGCCTTCAGCCCAGGGCGTGATCCTGGAGTCCCAGGATCGAGTTCTGCATCGGGCTCCCTTCTGGAGCCTGCTTCTCCCTCTGCCTGTGTCTCTGCCTCTGTGCGTGTCTCTCATGAATAAATAAACAAAATCTTTAAAAAAAAATGAAAGAGCATAGCTCAAGAGAACTAGCAGAAGTCTAGTCTCAGGAGGCACTTTGACACCTGTTGCCCCCACAAACCAGGAACAGAGCAATCACAAAATTATCACTGTGCTAATAATAAAACACCGGAAGTGAATAACAGCTACCATAAATGAGAGTTTACTGTGGGCGACCTAATATCTGCTTTGGCTTATTTACAACAAACCTATGGAGAAACCTTAATATCCCCATTTTTGCAGATGAAGCAAATGAGGCACAAGCAAGCCAAAGAACTGTCCCAAAATACACAGTCTGGAGCAGGTGGTGCTGGGGTCAAACCTGGGACCCTGCGAATCCTTGCAAAGCAGAACCCTCTGCTTTGAAGGGGGAAAAAAGAGTTTTAATGGGGCACCTGGGTGGCTCAGAAGCTGAGCATCTGCTTTCGGTTCAGGTCATGATCCCGGGGTCCTGAGATCGAGTCCCACATCAGGCTCCCCGCAGGAAGCCTGCTTCTCCCTCTGCCTATGTCTCTGTGTCTCTCATGAATAAATAAATAAAATCTTTAAAAAAAAAAAAAGTTTTCAGCTAAAACTCAACTGACCCAGCCATATCCTAGAGGAGTGGTTCTCATACTGGAGTCCAGAAGCCCCTGGAGGGCTCATTAGGTACATATTCCTCCCCCCCCACAACCGCCCCCTCCCCCAGCTTCTGATTCATCCTTTTGGATGAGGGCTGAGGATGTGCATTCCTAACAAGCAAGCTCCCAAGTGAGGCTGGCAGTGCCAGTAACCAGGCTCTAGAAGCTTTTCTTTGTCCCTTACAAGAAAGAACCCATGGGGAATGCTTTATCTTCACCATTTGACAGATGAGGAAACAGAAGGTCCCAGAGGTTAGGCAACTTGTCCCAGGTCACAGAGCCGACATGAAGCCCACTGCCCTGTCTGTGGTGCCCTGGCCAAGCACTGGATATGGGGGACCCTGAGCAGGGCAGGCAGGAACAGGCAGGCTTCGGCTGCCAGCCCCAGCGGGCCCTGGGGAGTCTGGGGAAGGAAGGCAAGTGAGTGAATGGCTGCACGGACAGGATGTCCATAGAGCAGACCCTGCAGGGGCCAGGGATAGAGACTCTGGCCATGGACCCAGGCACTTGCAATGTCACCGTGCCACACACCACAAGTCATATCTACCCTCTGTCCAAAGAATGAGCTACCCACCCCTCACGCTCAGTGGTCCCACAGACCACCTGCTCCCCCAACCCAGAAAAAGCCTGGGGCCTGACTGATGACAGGCACGCGGCCCCTGCTGACACCCATCCCAGGAGGCAGCCCCTGCCTGGACCATCCAGATGCGGAGCCGAGATTCCAGCCACGCCAGGCTCCCTGCAGGCAGCTTGATCTGACAAGCCCTGGCTCTTCCACTGCCAAACTGGGACCCTGGCCCGTTCTGCTCAGGCCTTCTGTGCACAGATCTGAGCCCCCAGTATGGCTGGGGCCATTCTGAGGAACTGGTCCTAGGATTCCCCCCAGAAGGGGCATGCCTCCCACTCGCCACCAGCGGGTGGTGGCCAGGTGAGTGACCTGGGAAATCACCACTAGTACTCACCCAATCACTTCACAGGCCCGGATGAGCCACTCCTTGTTTACAGAAAAGTCCCACCAGTGTCCACAAGTTTTTGACCTTCTGGATGGATGTTTAGAAAGAAACCTAAAGGCCCTTAATCTCATATCAGAGAACTAGGGTGTTGGAGCAGGACAAAAAACAATAATAATAAGGCATTAAGGAAGTAAAAACACTCCAGACAGAAAAAGCTCTGTGTGTGTGTGTGTGTGTGTGTGTGTGTGTGTGTGTGTGTGTATCTATGTGTAGAATTTAGACTCTGGCTCAGAGGAACCAGAGGTATAGAAAGCCAATCTTCCAATTCAACAGATCCACCAAGGAAGGCCCTGCCTCCCTATAGCAGCCTCTTCAACACCTTCAACCAGAGAGTTCTTGCCAAGACTACTCCCCCCACCCATGGGCTAAAGTTCAGCAATGTGCAAACTTCTGTATGGCTGAGCTGGCCTGAGGAAGCAGTGGGAAGTAGGTGGAAGCCACAGTGGCCCTAGTAAGGCAAACAAGAGGAAGCATTTCTTGACCTGCATCTCTCGAAACCAGGGCTATTTTATAGGTCAGTTTCATGGTCTACCTTGGGAAGGGCAAATTCAGCTTTCCTCCAGCCCAATAATTATGGGATCTAGGTGAAGCCCCATTCCACAGGGAGGCCCCAAGGCCTGTATCAGTGCCTATGCGGTCTGGAGTCAGTCTCAACTCTGCAGGGGACATACTGACCTAGCCAGGCAGGTGAGGGGGGCTGCCTCCAGCTCCCCACTTCCTACAAGCACAGGCTTCTTTCTGGCCACTCTTCCTGTTTACTGAGTGATTTCTCCGAGACTCATCTCTGACCTCACTTCCCCTTCCTCAGGGAACCCCAGCAGCTCTTCCTTTTTTGGTGCTATAGGCTAAGATCGAGCTTTGTGTGCAGAGATCTTGGGGTTTCTGCTCCTGGCTACCTGGGGCCAGGACTGGAAACCCCGAGAGCCAGGTTCACAGGCATCCCCCACCCCCATCCCACCCACCCCTTCCCCACTCCTACTCCCAGCCAAGATGAACAGGTTCCTTGCACTTTAGAAGCAGTCAGGAAGGGAGAGGAAAGGAAGGATCTAGCGTGCACTCAGCCCTCCCCTGGGGCAGCCATTGGGGGGCATCTTACAACCATCCTCCTTTCATTTCCTTAACACCCCATGTGTGGAAGAATTCACCCCCACACAGCAGATCTCAGGCCCTTCCTAGGGGAGGCTGCTCATTTGGGGGTTTCCAGAGCATTTCCAGGAGGCTGAGGGAGTTTTGAACAAAACCACGTCCACACCCTCCTCTGCCTGCCCTGCAACCAGCCGACTGACCCTAAAGAAAAATCAGCCCCATGAAACACAGAACTTCTCAAAATGGGCTTCAAAGGCCATTTCTGTAACATCTTTACACTTCGCCGACTGTCTAGAATTAAAAGAGCAGCCTCCCACTGGACAGAGAGAAAACAGGCAGAGCCAGGTAAAGAAACTTCCAGAGTCCAGTGGGCGAGTCTGTCCCTCCCACACCTAAATCCTCACACTGACTCGCTGGAGAGGCCCTTCTGGGAGCTCCCCTTCCAAGGAATGTAAAGCTTTTCTCACAGAACAAGGTGTCCCATTGAGAAGCCACTTGATCCACTCCCGTGACGTCAGAGCCACACAACCCGGTCTCCTACTTCTGGGTCCCGAAACTTCCCAACCCCCTTTTACCTCAGACTCAACCTGAAGCATACACACAGTCTCCCCTGCCCCCCAGCCCACTGCACCGTGTCCCGGGTAATCTTGTCATGTACACAAGAAAGCATCCGTTGTCTCAAATGTCTGTTATGATCAACTGTGAGATCCCATCTGGAGCTTCAGGAAGAGGGTGCCAACTACCTCAGGATACCACCCGTCTCTCCGGAGCACTTGAGGCCTCATGAACCCCACCAGCTGAAGTCCACCCTGCATGCCAGCCGGGCCACTCTGCCTGTGGACAGAATATTCGGGAGCCATACCCACGGCCTCCATGGTGAGGATTTAGCAGGGCCAGTTGAGCCCCAGGATCTGGAACACACAAAGGATGCTTGAAATTGAAATACTGAGGATGTTATTCTCAGTCTCTTCAAGAAAGATGGTCTCAACAAGCCACCTCTACGTGATTTGGACCTCACTCACTGCAGGACAGCTCTGAGGTTCAAGGCACGGTGAACCCCAAGCGCTCCCACGCAAACCCACCACAGAAGCCACTGCCTGAGGCCTGGGGCCCAACTGCCAGCAACCAGCAAGCCACCTGCGGTCAGCTCCGAGGCCAGGAGGCGGCATTCGTCAGTGCCTGGTCGCCGGCCTGCCCTGCCAGGCTGACGCGGAGGCCAGACCCCAGCCCCCACCCCAAGTGAGGATGGCAGGGGCGTGAACGGTGGCCGGGACCACGCGGCCCTGCCTGGAATGAAACCACTGGGACCTGGGCAGCCCGGGTGGCTCAGGGGTTCAGCGCCGCCTTCAGCCCAGGGCGTGATCCTGGAGATCTGGGATCCGGTCCCACATCAGGCTCCCTGCATGGAGCCTGCTTCTCCCTCTGCCTGTGTCTCTGCCTCTGTCTCTCTCTGTGTATTCTCATGAATAAATAAATAAAATCTTAAAAAAAAAAGAAGAAAAGAAACCACTGGGACCAAAACACGCCCACCACTCCATCACAGGGCTTTCTCTTTCTTTCCTTTCTATGACCTAAGTAAAACAAACATTTTTTTTATTTTTAAAACATAGATAAGCAAAAAAATTATTCCAAAAAAAGGACAGTTATCGAAGGATTCCACTTCTATGAGATACCTAAAATAGGCATATTCACACAGACAGTACGTGGAATTGAGGTTACCAGAGGCTCGAGGGTCAGGAATGGAAAGTTAATGTCTAACGGGTAGAGTCTTTGTGTGGGATGATGGGAAAGTCCTGGAGACAGTACTAGTGATGGTTGTACAACGCTGTGAGTACACTTAATGTCACTGCTGCGGTCTGAATGATTGTGTCTCCCCAAATTCATATGTTAAAATCCTAACCTGAAATGTGATGGCATTAGAAAGTGGGGTCTTTGGGCATGATTCATGAGGATGGCTCTACCTTCACAAATGGGATTAGTGCCCTTATAAGACACCCCACAGAGGGGCACCTGGGTGGTTCCATGGTTGAACGTCTGCCTGTGGCTCAGGTCATGATCCTGGAGGTCCTGAGATCAAGTCCCACATCCAGCCTGCTTCTCCCTCTGCCTTTGTCTCTGCCTCTCTCTGTGTCTCTCATGAATAAATAAATAAAATCTTAAACCAAACACAAAAACAAATAGCACAGTTTGGTAACCTGATTTTGAGAAATATCATGTTTTTCCATGGTAATAGACGCACATCTCTACCTTATATTTTTTTTGTAGCCCCATGGTAGTCCAGTGTATAGTCCAGTGTATAGCAGGCCTTCCCTGCCACCCAAAAGTGGAGTATTCCTATGAAACTTTTCATGAGCCCAAGTGGCATAAAGCAAAGAAGCAATCACCATTAATTTATATGGGAAAATTTTTGAGCGTTCCCAGATCCAAAAATTAACATGTCTTAGGTTTTTCTGATACCTCAGGATACATCTTGCTAATGGATACACAAAATAAATTGAGATAAAGCACAGATGCCCACAGACACAGTTGTAGCAGCTGGATGCTGCGATGCTGAATGTAGGTCCCGGGGAAGGAGCTTGGTGGGGCCCGCTCTCAGCACTGGGGTGTGTGTGGCCTCTGTAAGGGCTCGCTGCAAAACAAATACTGAACACTATTTTTGCTTTTTGCCTTTTTTTTCCATAAAAATGAAAATCCTCTTCGGATTTCTTTCTGTTAGCAAAAGAGGTACAAACGTAGGTCTTTCATAAAAGCCAAGCAGCATAAGGCAAACCACTTTGGAACACTGACGGACACCTGTACCATAATTAACAAGTTTGCTTTTGTTGGGATTTAGCCTCCATTTTGGTTGCTGTTATTATTACAAATAATACTGCAAGGGACATCCCTGTGCACATATTTTTCTGCACTTGTCCAATTATATCCTTAGGATAAGATTTCCTACCGGTGCAATTGCTGAGTCAGGGACTCCCCTGGGAGGACTGTCAACAGAGCCCTTATGAGTAAAATCACAGTGGGGATGTTGAATTTTGTCGTATAAAAGCCTCTTTCGGGGCAGCTGGGTGGCTCAGTGGTTGAGCGTCTGTCTTCAGCACAGGTCATGATCCTGGGGTCCTGGGATGGAGTCCCGCATCGGGCTCCCCACAGGGAGCCTGCTTATGTCTCTGCCTCTCTCTGTGTGTCTCTCATGAATAAATAAATAAAATCTTTTTTTTTTTAAAGTCTCTTTCTCCGCATGGGCTTTTCTTGGCTTTCACCTGGGTGTCTGTGACAAAGCATCGCAGTTCAGGGAAGTAGGGACCATCCCTTCCATAAGAAATCAGTTCCTCCCTCCCCATTGCCCTGGCCTCCTCAGGGGACACACCAGGCCTGTGTCAGGAAGAGAAACCGCTACACAAAGAAGGCAGAAAGTGGCTGGGCTAATAGCTACTAAATTCCCTTTAAGTAGCAGGAAAGACTACAGCAAAATTCCAGGATGGCCCAGGGCTGGGTGCCCTGTGGTGGACAACGTTTAAGTGTGGACATGTGAAAGACTTTCTTTTGTTAAAAGTCTTGTTCCTGAGTAGACGTAAGAAGAATGCAGTAGACTCTTCCTAAAGAGACTCGGTGCTAGAAGGGTCTAGTGGAATCATTCAATCCCTTGCCTTGGAGATGGGAAAACTGAGACCCAAAAAGACTGTAGCATCAACATTTCAATAGTGTCTAAATAAATCCCAGAAGCATCGCACACAGTGATTAGGCTGGCTGTTCAAGGTCAGAGCTTCAACGTACCCCAAATTTTAGATGCCTCATACAGTTCTTATCCTCCTCAGTCTACAAAATCTGGAAATTAAGCTCACTGACGTCACATCCCAGCTCAATCATGGTCAGCTACGTACTGGAGCTGCTCCTACTGGCTCACAAGGGCTGACTAAGCACATCTCTTCCTGACTCAGTGTTCATGGTGCCATGTTGGTAGCTTGAAATCAGCTATGATGGGACTATTTACACTATAGAAATCAATAAGTATCACAAAGCAGGGCTTCCCCCCCCAACCCCTGTAGAGCCAGTTGTTCAACATTTATCACTGGTCACAGCCTAGATGCGAAAGCCATGAGCAGGTGAACTCAGTTTTCTCACCTAGCTAAGGACAGCCTCTCTCCAAAGCATTATAACCGGCCATTCATGGGCCATCGCAATACCCACTTCTATCCAATACTCTACGTTACTCTTCTAGAAACAAGCAGTTAATCAAACACTTAGCTGAGTGTCAACTATGGGGAAAGCACCATGCTGGTGAAGTCAGCCCACCCTGCCAAATCACTTTGGGTTGAGATGTCCAAGGATGGCACAAGATCTTTTTTTCAAGTTTTATCAGCAGAATGAATAGGAAAAGCCCTCCTAAGTCACTCTGCTCATCCAACGGGAACGAGCCAAGAGCGCTTCCCTGCCCCCTACTTCGGGGGCGTAAGGTTTCCCTTTGATTCAGCCACAGCTGACGTGGGAAGAGTGCTACAGCCTCAAGCTGTCATCCTAAGCAGCGGCATCAACCTGTGATTACAGGCTCCAGAGTCTGCCTGCCACCCCAGGGATGATCAAAAATGACCCACTGGACACCCAGCCGGCCGAGTCTGGAGGGTGCCCCTGTTTACAGTGCCCTGCTTCCCAGTGTCTGCTGCCCTCCCCTCTCCCCTCATCCTCACGAGACACCTCCTCCATGGGAACCCACAAGCAGGCCAAAGAAACAAACCCAGCAATCACAGGCCTGCAGGAGCTTACCCCACCTTAAGGACTTATTTCAAATTCTTCTGGAGATGCAGGGAAGTGTTTAAAGAGGACAGCAGGTCATTAGGGTAAATCGCTGGACCGTATAGTAGAGTGGTGGGAGAAACAGGGAAGTGGCAGAAGGGGACCACGGCCCTAGCTTCACAAACGCAGTGGCAGCAGCTCTCAGCAGCTGTGTCTTAAAGACAGAGACTGGACGTCTTGCTCTGTTCCAAGGACTCTGCTGAGACCTGCCCAGCTCCTCAGCCTGGGGGAGAGGGGACATGGGCAAGTCCCAGGCCTCTCAGCAGGATTTTCTGGCAATCTGGTCCTGCCTGTAAACCACCTCTCAGTGAGGGCACTTCCTGCCCCAGGATGGTAGGGAGGACTGAAGGCAATACCCAGGCCAATGTTCTTTTGTGCTTTGGGACAGCCATCGGCACTCCAGCGGAGGTGCCAGGATGTGCAGTCCTGGGCACCTCTCCAGCCAAGTCTCTTGGCCATTCCTAAGCAGCTCACGCACAGAAGGCAGACACGAAGCTTGGCTCCGGGGCCCCAGGAAATAGACCAAGAAATCAAAGCAAAACTAGTGGGTGACTGAAAGGTCCCGGGTAGGACAGCACAGCTGAGAATAGGAAGGACTGGGGGGGGGATCCCTGGGTGGCTCAGCGGTTTAGCCCCTGCCTTTGGCCCAGGGCGCGATCCTGGAGTCCCGGGATCGAGTCCCACGTCGGGCTCCGGGCATGGAGCCTGCTTCTCCCTCCTCCTGTGTCTCTGCCTCTCTCTCTCTCTCTCTCTCTCTATGTCTATCAAAAATAAATAAATAAATAAATAAATCTTTAAAAAAAAAAGGAAGGACTGGGGGACTGAAAAAGTGGTGTAGGGCACTGCCCCGCTAGCTGACCTCTAAGCACACACTGGAGAGAGGGCCTGCAGCCCCAGTCAGACGCTGTGCAGAAATGCAGAGGGGTGGGTTCTGGAGCCCGGGGGGCGGGGCAGGAGGAGATGCCCCTCAGGAAGGGGGGGGATGCTGCCCCGGGAGGCACAGGTGCATATGGCTTGGCCCTGTAGTCAGGTGCAAAGGGCACATCCCTTGCCCTGGAGAGGGGCATGCCTCAGTGCCCACCCCCTGCCCCCGTCACCTGGCCTTCTTTCAGCCCCTCCCTGAAGATGCCCTTCATTCTAACTGGATTTCACCAGCACAAAAATGAGGGCAAGGAGCAAGGGATATATCTCAACAGTACCCCAGATAGATTATCCTGTCTCCCATCCCAATACGCCACCCCTGCTCTCCTGTCTTCTGAAGGAGGGGCGGGACTCACCCCTCAGCCTCTCCAGCACGGGGGATCCCCAACTGTGCCAGCCCGCACTCCCAGGTGCCCAGGCGGGCTTCCTCTTCTTCTGCCAGGGCAAGAACCACCTGCCACCCTTCCCCAACAACCCCACCTCTCCAAGCTCAGCCACCATGTGAGGCCCTCTTTTAGCCTGCGAAGGCCCTGGGGACTGCAGCGGCTCACAGGCATCAGGCTGCCAGTTCCAGAGGAGAAAGCACAGCTGGTGCCCACACTCACCACCCCAGTCCAAGGTCTCTGATCCCAAGTGGGCACCTCCCAGGCTGGCTCCACACTCAGTCCCTGGGACACCGCCTTTGGACACAAGCTAAAAACAACAACAATCAAAACCACCTCTCCTCAAACAACCAATACATCTTAGCCGTGAGAAGTTTCTTTAATTCCTCAGACCACCTGCAGAAAAAGTTCTCAGTAAATAAATGTGGATTGATAAGTAAAATAAATCCAGCCCCAGATTCCTCTTCCAGATGCTCTAGAAAGAAGGCCCCTGGCTCTGAATCCCAGCTGTTTAAAAAGAATCATTGTTTCTAATTCTTTCCTCCCATTGTACCCAGATCAACTGTGACAGGAACAGAGTCCCACTCCAGGATGAATTGTTACTTGGCAGCTCACTGATTCAAACTTTCATTCATTCCGTTCAAGTACTTACTATAAACCTGGCCAGCACTAGTCACGGCCTCTGTCCTCTGGGAGAACCCGGGTTCCGGACACCTGGGAATAAAGTACATGCGGCACTGAGCAGCAGCGCTCTGCTCCTGCTGTCACCGCGTGGCATTAGCCGTGAACAGCCCAGGACAGAGCCCCACAGTAAGATGGGGCCCTCGGTCTCGCGGTCGGGCCACCGCGCCGCTCCGAGCCGTCCCCAGGCTTCTCCCAGCCTAAGAGCTGAACGCAGAGCAGGAGCCCCAAAATGCAGAAGTGGCTGGGTCGCCCGAGGAGCCTGCCCCCTCGGGCGAGAGGGGACGCGGAGCTGACCTCGCCCCAGCTCTGCAGGCACTGGCTCCGGGCGGGCGGGGAGACAGCAGAGGAGGGGAAGTGCCACGAGGACCCCGCGCCCCCGCGCCCCCGCGCCCCCGCGCCCCCGCGCCGGTCGGAAGGAGCCTCCCGCGCGCCTCCTGCCCGCGCCGGGGGCTGGAACCCGCCCCTGGGGGACCGTCCGCAGGGCAGAGAGCCGGGGACCGGCGGGGGTCGGGCCCTCCCCAGAGCCGTCCGGGCCTCCCATTCCTGCACCTGCTACCGGGTCCCAGCTCGCCAGGAGAGTCCCGGGAACCCCAGGGATGGGGCGGGGGCGCCTTCCTGTCGCCGCCCTGGGCGCGGAGGGCAGGAGGGACCCCAAGGGGTCGCGGAGGGAAGACGAGCTTGGAGGCACAACTTTCTCCGGCCAGAAGCCGGGAGCGCAGGGGTGGCGGGGTCCGCACGCCCGGGAACCCCCCGCGGCCCGGAGACGAGGCGGGGACCGCGGCCGGCGAGGGCTGAGGCGCTGACCTGGACCGGGCCGGGGACACCGCGGGAAAACTTTCGGCGAGGCCGGAGGGAGGGAGGCTGGGGAGAGAGGCCGGCCCGCGCCCGGCACCTTGCGCCCCGCGCCCCGCATCCCGCACCCCGCGCCCCGCGCCCCGCACCCCGCACCCCGCACCTTGCCTGCGTCCCGAGCCCGCGGCATCGCCCGCGGGGTTGGAAAGCGGGTGCCTCGGGGGCGGGGGGCGGGGGGCGCGGGGCGTGCTCCAGCCCGCGCCCGGGTCAGCCAGCGGCGGGCGCGGCTCAATCCCAGCCCCGCAGCGCAGGCGGCGGCCGCGCGATTGGGGGTCGGGCGCCCCGCCCTCCTCGCCTCCCCCCTCCCCTCCCGCCCCCCCCCCCCCGCCTTTATCCGTCCCTACCGCGTCCGCTCGGCGTCTCCCCGGCTTTCTCTAGCTCTCCATCTCTCCCCCGCCCCTCTCCCCGCGCCTTTCTTCCTCCCCTCCCTCCCTTTCCCCCTCCCCTCCCCTCCCCCTGGGGGGCGGAGCTTCTCCCCTCCCTCCCAGACAATGCTGGGGCTGCGCGTCCCCTTCTTCCCCTCCTGCGAGTCGGGGCTTCGGCTGCCAGCGCCTCTTCCGGGCTGGAGGGGGGGAGGAGGGGGGTGGGGGGGCGAGGGGGGCGAGGGGAGGGGAGGAGTGCAGGGGGTACGGAGGATGGTCTGGATCCCCTCACCCCATTCGCCGCTGCCCTCTTCCAGCCGGATGGAGTCTTGGCCCAAGCCCCTGAGCTCGGCCCGCGCTGTGGCGGCCACTCCCGGGGAACAGTCACGCTGCCCCGCGGAGCCCACCTCCAGCGCCCCGGATTCCCCCGGCAGAGGATGCGGGATTCATTTTCTAACACCCTGCCTTATTCCAAAAAGGGTTTGAGCTGAGCAGGGCCCAGGCAAGCCCCCTTCGACAGGCCGGTGGGCAGACTTGACAGTGAGTGAAGGAGGCCAAGTTTCTTTGTCCACTTCTCACCTCTCTCGCATCCATCCCTGGACTCTAGGGGCTCTCAGAGCAGAGGATGCCTTAGAGCATCCCAGGTGCGGGCCCTTTATCTATTTCCTTCCTTTTATCATAACCCCCCCACCCACCCACCCACACACACACATACACGAGCGCGCCAGCCAGCACACCCGCTCTCACACTCACATGCCTCAACCCTGCAGTGTGAGTCTCCCTGTCTAAAGGGAAGGGAGCCTAATGGTTAATGGGTAGCTAACCCCCAGGGTACAGCCGGCTCTGCTCATCCCTCCTGAAAGCCAAACATTCTTTACTAAATTCATTGTTTGGATCTTGGAATGTGTCTCCCTTAGAAACAATGTTATAAATGGTGATGTGCTTCCCAGTCCAGCCACAAAAGCCTTTGAACCCAAAATGCAGCTGTAGGGTGGTGCTGAAAACTGTGTCAGCTACCCTGGAACAAGAAGGCCACTGATCAGCATTTTCTGTAGGGAAAAAAAAAATTATCTACTTGTACTTTCCCCTTGACCTATAAATACAAAACTCTCCCATTAATATTCTCCCCCCACCCCTCAGCCACTAGTCTGTATTGGTAAGCTTCTCTCCTTTGCAGGTAACATGAACACCATCAGGGGAATGTATTCTGAGGACATGATGTTTCTCTATGACCTGGAGGTCAGAACTGCAGAGAGAGCTCAGTAATAAGCAAATCCAGAGCCTGGAGAGCTTCCAGTAACCCAGGAAGTCTTCTCTGAGAGGCCAGCTCTTCCCTTTCATCTTAGAATGGCCTTCCCTGCACCCTAGACACATGACAAAGGGTGGCCTTTTCCATTGCTGGGTCTTGGAGCTCTCCTACTGAAGACAGTAGCCTGTTAGAGCTGGAATCCCTTAAAGTCTGTGGGCCAGTCTCCCAAAAGAGCAGCTCCTGGGCCCAGCTCAGGTCAGGTGACCATCCGATGACCAATCAACTTACAAACTGGGCTGCCAGGGACCCTGCCCTTAGGCCTGATTTAAAACTCACTCGGGGCCTGGGGCGCCTGGTTGGCTCAGTGAGTTAAGCATCAGACTTTTGGTTTAGGCTGAGGTCATGATCTCAGGGTCCTGGGATCAAGCCCATTTGGCTTCCATGCTCAGTGGAGAGTCTGCTGGAGATTATCTCTCTCCCTCTCTGCACCATCCCCCCCCCAAAAAAAATAAATCTTTAAAAAACACATAAGCCTTTCCCCTCTACTTATATTTTTTGTCTTGGTGAATAAATTGATTGATTAGTTCAAGACACCAGAAAACATCTTTCTTTTCATCAATTTCCCCATATGGAAGCCGCAGAAGAGAAAGGAAAGGGTTCTTATCCTTCCAGGGGGTGCAGGGACAATACATCTGTAACAGGTTTAATACTTTGCAAATATTAAACTGATACATGAAAGTCCACCTTCAAACCACGTTTTCTTGCCACCATCCACTCCTGGGGACTGGCCTATGAACTACATGACTCCAGGGAAGCAGCAGGTAAGCATTGTCTAGAACCTGTTCTCCAACAGAAACAGTGCAAGCCGAGGTGCAATTACAGCTGTCTAGCTACATAAAAAATATTTTTTAAAAAATCCTAGTGAAATTAATTTTAATAATATATTTTATTTAACTCAATATATTCAAAATATTACCATTTAAACATGCAAACAATATAAAGACACTACTTATGAGTTATGCAGAGGTAGGGCCTGGGTTTAGCTTTCTGGAGCCACCCACAATTGCTGTGGTGCCAGCAGACAAGATGCCAAAGTTCCACCTGCTCCCGAGGACCACAGGCCTTAGAAGAAAGCTAACTTGTGAGTCCCAGGCTTCCTATAGAGCCTATCTTAGTTTGAGTTCTCTCAAAAACAGAACCTGAGATAAAGACAGGAGCAGGCTACTTACTTGGAGTTGATCCCAGATAGCAGGGAAGTAAGGCAGGGGGACAAGAGAAGCTAGCAAGCGGTCTACAACTGGGGCCCCTCTAAGGAACTGTATAAGACGTGCCTCAGAACTATCCTCTCTGAAGGTCGGGGGACTGGGGCATTTACCTCAACTCCCACCAGTTGAGGATTACTCCCAGGAAAGCTTACTTCTTCTTACTCCCTGGTTGTGTGGACTTCTTTGGTCTCATGGAAATATCTAAGGCAGAAAAGCAGGAGCCACTGCCTTTGTCACTTGCGGGGATGAGTGGGATGAGTCATCATGCACAAAGCTGTCCACCACAGCTCTGCTGGGGTGAGAGGGGAGCTGAGGGGTTGTGACACAGAACATGCAAATCATCTGCTCTGAGACCCAGCATGGACAGGAGCTAGTTGATCCTGGAGGCTAGGTCAGGGGCTGACGGGAGGACACGAGGGGGACTCAGAGGGAACATTGGTGAGGGAACATTGGTTAACATCACTGAGGAGGTCAGGGGCTACTGCAGGGCTCTGAAGGAGCATGGAACACCCAGACCATGAGGTACATGAGCCTCAGGCATCAGCAGCTGAACACTCGGAATGAAGCCATGACCCCTCAGCATTCTGCTTTCAAGGGATGATCCAGAGCAGATTTACTGGAGGCCCAGGGGAGACCCAGAGGCATCATCTCACATGCCACCACAGGAGAAACGTGGGAAGTTTTGAAGGAGACCAGAGAGACTGTTTGAATTATTGCCTCAGATCCCGTTTTTTCCCCTGTGCCACCCAGGAGGTGAGAATTTACAATAGAATATCTAACGAGTTATAGAGAAATAATGAAGACTAAGCAAGGTCTGCCACTGGGACCCAAATATACCTGGACATGTCTGGCACAGCACAGTGGGCTGGCTGGAAATCTATTTGCTTTGCTTGAGAGGGGGAAAAAAAAAAGTCCTCCTGGGAGATCATTTTAATTCCAAGGAAAGAAGAAACCATGTTTGGTTTGGTCCGGTAACAAAGTTTTAGTTGACAGAAGGAAGATGAAATTGTCACTCACCTCTGCCCCCAACTTGGCCCTCTGGACACACCAGGGATCCTAGGAAGATAGAAGAATGCTTTGGGGACCCTCTTGCTAAGTAACATTTCAGGGACCTACTTTCTACTCAGCTTCTCCATTTCAAGAGCTTGGGATCTTGACATTACCTAGAAAGTAGTAGATGAATTGCCGAAATAGTCACAATTATTCCCCTTCCTGAAAACATTTTGCAGTTCCTCCCACAAAAAGGAGAACCTACTTCCCCACCTTGAATCTGGGTTGACACTATTGCTTCAGCCAATAGAATGTGGCAGGTACTGAACAGTACCTTTTCGGAGCGTGACCTCAAGAAGACTTGCATTCTTCTCTCTCCATTGGAACATTACTCTGCCCTATGAGTAAGCCTGAGCTAGCCTGCTGGTAGGTGAGAGATCTCATGACCCAGAGCCAAGGCAACCCAGCTGTCCCAGCCAAGGCCCCAGACATGTGAAAGACCCAGCCAAAATCTGTAAAGCCCCCTACCTAATCCAGAGTTGACCACTGCTGTGTGAAGGAGTTCAGCTGAGTCTAGCCTAGGTAACCAAGCAGTAAAAGCACGAGCAAAACAGATGGTTGTCATCTTAAGCCACTAAGGTCCAGATTGTTCATCATACAGCAGTGGCTATTAAAGAACTTAACAGGATTAAAAAATAGTAACTATGGGCAGTGATGGATGTGTTAACTAATCTTATTGGAGTAATTGTTTTGCAATACTCACATGTATCAAATCATCATGCTGTACTCCTTAAGCTTACATTAGTGTTGTATGTCAATTATATCTCAATAAAGCCGGAGGGGAAAACACAAAAAATAAAAACCTTTAATACAAAGGAAGAAAAAGCTTAATAAGATAAAATGGGCAAGGCAGACACAACCAGAATATTGGTGGATACAAGTCTGGAGCCTCCTGGCTTTGTTTACAAGCTTGTGAGAGATGCTTTCTGGGAATTCTTCCCCTACAGACACCCCACTTCCAAAAACAGTATAGAGTTATAGATGGCTGAAGTCTCAGTGAGCTGGTGAAATTTCTATTTATGGCTGTTAATGTGACTATTTGTTTTCATAAAGTGGAGAGATCTACGGAAATTTGAGTAACACAGACTTTGTCACTGAACCCCACAGGTTTGTCTTTCATGGAGAAGGGCTATCTTAATTAAAAGAGTCCACCTTATCCACCACTAAGAAATTTCCATAGCATCTTAAATATTTATACTGAACAGTGTCTGGACTCTCATCCTTGGAGATTGGAGGGTAGATTAAAGCTCTCACACAGTTGGCACCTAAGTAGGCTTTAGTGCTCGAGTCTTGGGCCCCAGATAGGAGACTTACCTTACTAGATTTTTCCCTCACTTGTGAGAGGGGGAAAAAGAAAGAAAAGGATTCAGAGTATATAGCTTAGACTCAGTTCATTTCTTGCAAATATGCATCTTTTCCCAGTAAGTATTTATTTGGTAGAGAGCCATAAGGCGAAGTTCTCTGAGCAGCTATCCCTCTAAACAAAGTGCTTATAAACAGAATTTGGTAACGGAACCGTGTTTCATATTAGATGGGAGATTTCACATAATTTTTCTAGGAATCTATTCAAGTTTCCTTAACCCAAAGGTTACATTCCATCAAAGCTCCCCCTCCATTCTTGGATGTATTGAAGTACTAATTACTTGGTGTGAAAATGTTATCCTGTCATAATGCAGTACACAGTCAAAATTATGTTGATAGATATTTACTAGACATCCATGGTGTGTAAGGTGTTAGGCATGGTGAAATCGAAGAAATATAAGAATCAGGGAGCCAGAAAAAAAAACCTATTAAACAGCATCTAGTCCAACAACGCTTAGGCCGGCTCAGAAATTGAGACTTAGAGAAATCAACACACCGCACCCTTTGGTTGCAAGAAACAAGCCATTGGAGCCAGCCTAAGTAAAGAGAGACTGATTTTAAAGAATAAAAGTTGGGATGCCTGGGTGGCTCAGTGGTTGAGTGTCTGCCTTCAGCTCAGGATGTGATCCCGGGTTCCTGGGATTGAGTCCTGCATCAGGCTCCCTATAGGGAGCCTACTTCCCCCTCTGCCTATGTTTCTGTCTCTCTCTGTGTCTCGAATGAATGAATGAATGAATGACTCTTTTAAAAATAAAGAACTAAAGTTTCTCACAGAACTCAGGGGAAGGAAGTGAGCCAGTACCAAGAGAGGCTAGACTATGACCTACAGTCTTCTCTCATTCTTGCCTCCCACCTCTCTGTCTTCCTCCTTCCTTCCCTCCCTTGCTCCCTACTTCTTGTATTGCCTTCTCCCTTATATCTACTCTAACTTCTGCCCAGATAGCAGCCTTGATCCCAAAGTCTACATGTACTTAGAGATCCTGTGCCCACCATCAGCTCACACAGTCTCTGGGTATCATCAGCTGTGGCTTGCACCTGGGTAGGGTGGGCAGGTAAGATGGATCAGTGATCTCAGAAAGGGAACAGGTGGGCAGAGGGGGAAAATGCTTGCTTGGAGTCTCTCTCTGAGTGATTACATAGTCTCTTCATCTCCCACCTGTTGGCCCTTTCATCTCTGGCAGCCCAGGTCCATGGCCAGGCAGGATGGCTCCTCTCCTTGGGACCCCGGCCCCTGGGCACCCTTGAGAGATCCTGCATGGTGGGTTTCCTGAATGGTGGGTTCCCATGCCTTCTCACACCTCCATTAATCAGCTCAAGCATTTCCCTTCTCCTGGATGCTCTTTCCTCCCCTTCTCTGCTGGACTATTTCTCCCATTATCCTTGAGGCTCTCCACCCTTCATCTTCCCAATTTAAACATGTGACCAAAGTAAAAGAGCAGTTGATCATAACATCTGCTCCCTCTCCTACATTCCACAGCCCAATTAGAACTCTACTTAACTTTCCTTCCCATATTCTGGAGCTACTCTTCATGACTGCTCACTCTCCAAAACTTGGCTCAAAGGTCACTACTTTTGGGAAACCGTCCCTGAAAAGCCTTTCCCCACCCATTCCATCACTTCTTCAGTGCTCTAACAGCAACATTTCAAAGCATCTATAGTGAGCGCTTCCTCCAGTCAACCAGCCCAACAGCCAAGATGGCGTCCTGTTTATCAGCTTATCATCTCCATCTGCCATACTCTGAGCATTCAACACATATCTGATGAAGAAGGAAACGAAAAAATGAATCCGATCACATTATTTGCCACATTACTTGCCACAAGCTTTAGCTCATTTAATTCTCATATAAGCCTGGTAGGGGATATTATTATATCTTCATTCTTAAAGAAAAGGTAACTGAGGCAAGGAGTGGGTTAGATAACTTTCCCAAGCTCTTAGCAATAAGAGTCAGAGCTAGGATATGAACCTAAGCGGCCTATCAAAAGTGTCTTTCAGCCTTTGTGCTTTCTGCCACCTCAGCCCCCTGAGCCAGGTACAGAATGACACCTACTGATCCTCACCCTGCTAGCCTCCATTAAAACCTGAAATCAAATGAGGAAACTGAGGTTGGTATATATCCTGGGGGTGAGAATAGAAAAAGTCAAGTTATTGCTTCTTTGCAGTCTCTAAGGGCTGGGCATTGGGAGCAAAAGAAGCATCACCTCAGAATTCTTGGGGGTGAGAGCACAATGTTCATCCGCTCTTGGAAACATTGTGAAATCAGCAGAAGTTGGCCTTGCACCCTGCCCTCACTCTCCTGTCTTCCTTTCCTACCCTACACTCCTATTTTCTCTTTCATTATGACATAGAAGGCTCTGTCAATCACTGATTCATTCAACAATCATTCAAATAAATATGAACAATGCTGTAAGTGTTCTCAACAAGCAGGAGAAAAAGGCTTGTGAAGTTACTATAGTGTAATGAAAGAAGTAAATAAGAAGTAAATATATATGAATACTACTGTTAATACTATTGTTTATATATATATATATCTCTATTAGTATTCTATTTATTACACACATGCACACACACACACACACACACACACACACACACCTGTGTTGTTCAGAGCTTTCCAATGAGCCAGAGAGGAAGACTCCTTGCTACCACTTAAGAAAAACTTTGTCTTGGATAGATAGAAATTGCCATGAAGATTTTCTCATGAGCAGCCCGGGTGATTCAGTGGTTTGGTATCTGCCTTCAGCCCAGGGTGTGATCCTGGAGACCTGGGATCAGGTCCCATGTTAGGTTCCCTGCATGGAGCCTGCTTCTCCCTCTGCCTGTGTCTCTGCCTCTCTCTCATGAATAAATAAATAAAATCTTAAAAAAAAAAGATTTTCTCATAAACTCAATAACATAATGAAAGACATCACCTATAAACGATAATGCAAAGAAAAGTTACAAGCACACAAGAGGAAATTTAAGACAAAAGAAAGAAGAGAAATATAAGCTGCCAAGACTTAGGAAAGAAGTAAAAGAGAAAAATAAAATCATCACAAAAACAAAAGACCCAGAGAAGAATGAAAACAATAGGAAAAATTCAGCTCTGAACATCAAAAATGAATTCTAGAAAAATGAACACAATAACATGGAGAATAACAATGAATTTTAGGGGCACCTGGATGGCTCAGTTGGTTAAGTGAATGTCTATCTCTTGATTTTGGCTCAGGTCATGATCTCAGGGTCATGAGCTTGAGCCCCAGTCAGGCTCTGTGCTGGGCATGGAGTTTGCTTAAGAGCCCCTCTCTCTCTCTGTGCCACTCTTCCAAAATAAAAAATATTTTAAAACCCCAGACACTGAATTTTAAAAGGACAAGAATAATAAATACGGAACAAAAGCAAGGAAATCCAACACATGTATACTGGCATCCAAATATATGAATTGAGAAAACTTCCCTAAACAAAAACTTGAGTTTATTGATTTAAAGGGCATGTATGTTATGAGAAAATGGATATAGTTTTCTTTCCTAAGTTTTACACCAAAATATAAGTTTCATGAAGTGTAGGGACACGGACTCTTGTCCTTTCCATCCACGCCTGTGTCCCCAATGTTTAAAATCATGCCTGGCACCTGAGACCCCCAACAGCATTGATTGAGTAAATTCCTAAAGGAATAGACCAACTAACACCCTAACACCAATAAGTCTTATTAATGTTACTGTACTTCAAAGATAAAGATTCCCCTACTTACCCAGCAGTAATGTCAAACCACCCACGTTAAAAAGAAAGTTCAGGGTGCCTGGGCGGCTCAGGCAGTTAAGTGTCTGCCTTCAGCTCAGGTCATGATCCTGGGGTCCTGGGATGGAGTCCAGAGGCCTCAAGTTCTCAGGCTCCCTGCTCAGTGGGGAGCCTCTCTTTCCCTCTCCCTCTGTGGCTCTCCTTGTGCTCTCTTGCACTGCTTCTCTCTTAAATAAATAAGTAAATCATCTTTGGCGGGGGGGGAGAAAAGGTTAGGCTGGCTACAAACAGCAGCACAGCAACATTCAAAGCTAAAAAACCATGAAGCAATCATGTACCTCTTGTGAGCACTAAACACATATCTGATGAATGGATACCACAGTGTCCACAGAGAAAGAAAACATGACCCAAGAACTCATATCAACCTAAACTGTAACCAAAATATAAAACATGCAAATATTTCAAAACTATGAAACTTCAGCCATCTTGAAGAAAATACTCAATGACTAAGTCTGCTAAGCAAATGGATAGAGAAACAGAGGTAAAAACACCCAAAGGGAGCACTGAATATACTGATGTTGGGATTAAAGCTAAAACAATTTAGGGGATTATGGTTCCAAAACACTATATAAATGTTATACCCTGTTATAAAATAGAAACTATAAAATCAATAGAGGTAGGCATTTGTTAAAGTATCCTGATTTCTTCTTCTTCTTCTTTTTTTTTTTTATAGCAAGGGAATGAAAAGATATGTTGCAAGCAGATAGCCTAGATCATAGAGCTACAGGGAGAGGTGTCCAAGTGTCCAGGGAGGGCAGTTCTCAGCAAGGAGCAGTGTCTGCATCTTCAGTGGTCCCGGTGCTTGAGTAGCACTCACACCATCCAGGGTGTTGGGAGCAAAGCTTATGAGCAAACTGTGATATGCTCGACTGTCTTGCACAAAGAATATCTGTCTCCTAGAAACACATTAATTCATCCCCACGGAGAAATAAAGCCCTAGAACCAATAGTAACAACCAACCAGAACTGAGGAGAGGAAAGGAGAGGAGAGGAGAGGAGAGGAGAGGAGAGGAGAGGAGAGGAGAGGAGAGGAGAGGAGAGGAGAGGAGAGGAGAGGAGAGAAAAGCTGGGATGAAGTAGAAGCATGGGGATTTTGCCATTGCTGGGGTAAAGACTTGAATAATATTGCCTTAGATAAGAAGATTAAACAAATTGCGTAACAAGTTGAGTGCTCTTTTGTACTATGTGAATTATTTCTTCCATATGCATATATTAACTAATCAAAAAAATGACAAATTAAACAGCCCTATGGGAGGCAGGGAGCTGGGAGGGAAAACGAGCTGGCGGTTAAGCAAGTTAGTTAGTAGCTGGTGGGGATTTCTGAGCTCTCCATGAGTGGCCTCCTCTCTAGGGTTATATCCAGAAGGATGGGGGAGTGGACAAGAAGACCCTCAGATTTCGGACCAGTTTGGGACCTGAAAGTGGGGAGAGACTGTGCCACTTCCCTTCAGACACATGGAGTAAGCTGGTACCCATGACACGGGGGCTGCCTGGGGCATTTTCAGGAGGGGAGAGACCTACACAGGTACAGAAAGCTTCTGGGTGCCACTGAGGGGGGGAGATAAGCGACATTCCCCTTGCCCCCAGAGAAGGGCGTGGAAGCCAGACAGGAGAAAGCTGAGGGACCCTGAGGATAGCTCACAGTTGGGGGAGCCAGGGTGGATGGATGCTGTCCCCACACTCAGCATGACATCCACCCAGCATCAGATGCCTCCTCCCAGCCCCCCACTGCCAAGATGCTACATAAGCCCACCACCACCACCACCCCCCGCAGCAGTAGCAGCAGCAGCAGCAGCAAAATTGAGATGAAATTCTAGAAAGAATGTGGGAGTAAGGAGAAAGGAAGGAAAATTTTAGAATTAACCAGATTTAACCTGGAATGACCAAGTGTACCAGAAATTAACCAGCATGTTTTCTGCTACTAGCTGAATGGGAGTGCAAAGTAGAGGCTAAGTTGTATTTTTTATTTTTTAAGATTTTATTTATTTATTCATGAGAGACACACACACACAGAGAGAGAGAGGCAGAGACACAGGCAGAGGGAGAAGCAGACTCCATGCAAGGAGTCCAATGTGGGACTCAATCCCAGGACCCCTGGATCATGCCTTGAGCCGAAGGCAGACGACCAACCACTGAGCCACCCAGGTGCCCCTAAGCTGTATTATTTAACAGTTTGCTGTGTAGCACGTCAGACAAGTGAGAGAATGAGATACATGCTTTAAATCTTTGCTTCTCAAGAGTGTGGTCTGTGGACCAGCAGCACCAGCCCCACCTAGGAGTTGACGATAAATACAGAACCAGGCCTCAGGCCACGTTCAGTTTTCATAACAGGATCAGGTGCTCTGGGTGGATGCTAATAGTAGAGGCCTCTGCTTTGACAGTTTCAGGAGCTCCATGGAAGGGCCTAGAAAGACAGGACTGGGTATATGAAGGGGGAACCTCAGGAAGTAGGTGACTTCTGGGTTGAGTCTGAAAGGATGATTAGGAGTCCTTAGGTGGCAAAGGGCACTCCAGGCAGAGCTACAGCCGGTTCCAAGCAGTGTAAAGTCTCGCCATGTCAGAGAGCCATGTGTGGTCTGGTGTGGCTGGGACAGAAGGTGAGAGGTGAGATGTATTTTATGTTCCACTTACACGGCCAAGAAACCAAGTTCAAGATGAGTGGAGGTCACTGGCTCCTGTGGTGTTTCGGGAACACGGCTCCCCTGCCCCTAGGCTTGAGCATTGTTCAAATTGCAGGGCCAGAGTGGGAGCTGACGCCACCTCTCTCGTGGAGATGCAGACCCACGGAGAAGAGCCAGCTGGGGGAAGTTTCTTGGAGGACAAACATGCTTTCTGGGCCAAGAAACCTCTGGAAGGAGCCAAAGAGGGGAGGGCAGGACAGCTCAGCCAGCAGGACCAATTCATGGGCCTCTCCTGGCCTGTGTGAGACACTGACCCTCCGCCCAGAGCTGGCCGAGTCTCTGCAGTCACAAAGCCAACTCTCAGGGCTTTTACCACGTTGAGGCCTTGACGGCTCCTCACTGCTGGCCCTGGCCCAGCCCACCCTCTGCTGTGCACAGACGAACATTCAGCATGTTCTCTCCCACACTCCACCTAATCTCTCCGCTATGGAGACTTCCTCGACCCAGCAAGCAGCCCCACGCCTTCCTGCTGTGCCTTGATTGAGAACAGGCCTGGCTGCCCAGGCCTTCCAACAACCTTAACCTCTTCTTCCCCAGAGCCTCAGGGAAGGGATGGGGAGCAGGGTCTTGAAGCATCTGAGTGACTAGACAGACAAGGCAACTTCCGCCACCCAGTCAGTTGGCTCTTGTTGTGAGGGAATGATGAACGAAGCGTGCAGATGAGCAGAGAGAGGGTGCGGGGAGATGGGTGGAGGCCAGGTCATGCCTCGAACGGCAGGCCCAGTGAGGAGCTGGGGCTTCATCTGGATTGCAGTGAGAACCTGCAAACATGGATTTCATAGAGCCATTGGACCTTACCTCCCCTGTGGGAGCCGTTGGTGAGGTAACATCTGGAAGAAGATGGTTGAGAGATCAGAAAAGGCACAAGCCAAAACCACAGAACAGGGAAAATGATGAACTTTATGAAAGGCTATCACTTCTGTATTCAGGCTACTGTTTAGAGACTAGATTAGCAAAGGGTAAGATTAGCACACGGAAAGCAGTCAAGAGGATATTATGGCAGTTAAGGAACAAAATTGTGATCACATAAACTACAGTGGTGTGTCAGTCATCTATTGCCAATACCGCAGTGCAATGAATGGCCCTGAAACCAATGGCTAAAAACACTTCTCATTTGTGGGGGACCTTTGGGACAGCTCTGCTTCCTGTGCAGGCCTGAAGCTCTGCTCTGCATTCTCTCATCTTCCAGAGACCAGTAGGCTAGCCAGGGTCTGTTCTTCACACAGCGATAGCTGAGGCACAAGATAGTAAGTTTCACCGCACAAACACATTTTAAGTCTTTAAAACATCTCATTGGCCAAATGAGGTCACATGGCCAAGCCCAAAGTCAAGGCATGGGAAGAACACCCCACCTCTAGTGAGAGAAACCACAGTCATCTGCCAAAGGATGTGGACTCTGGGCAGATTCAAATATAATCACTTTTCAGTGTTACCAGTGGTAATACCACATAGCACTAATCAGTGTGACAGAGGCGACAGTGGGTGTGCAGAGGAGAGGTCAGATTCAGGAGATGGTTGCAAGGCAGGACTCTACAGGGGTTAGTGACAGACTGGATACAGGAGAGTGGAGGAGTTGCAAGTGAGTGCAGTGAAGCTGGAAGAGAAGCATATTTGATGGAGAGGAAAGGTGGTGCCTCCCGGTTTGAGATGCATCCTGTGGTTATGTTAAGTAAGCACTTGGCTCTAGAGGCAGGAACTTGAAGATGAGGTCTGGGGAAAGATTTAGAATGGCCAGTCATCGACTTACCAAAGCCTACCAGTAGGTTTTTGTTGTAGCCATAATCTGTGATGCTGTGGGAGATCTGTTCTCCTTTCCCCAATCCCACCACCCCTGAAGACATCAGACCCCAGGTGACTGAGTCAAGGGGCACCATGCTGCGACAGGAGAGGGCGATTTTCTGTCAGGTTCAGAGAAGGTAAAAGAAAGATATACATTCTGCATGGGACTGGAAAGAGGATTTTTGTTCTAGTTTATTTATTTTGAGAAAATCATTTGTAGAAGCTTCAGAGTCTATACAACCTCCCCCTTTTCCCACTTCCAAGATGAGGCACCTATGAAGTTCAGTGATAACCATGGGTGGGTGTCAGAATTTGGGTCCCCTCAAATGCACACCCCGAGACAGGTGCGAGTTGCTTAGGTGGGGAGTGGGGAAGGCTTAGGTGGGGAGTGGGGAAGGGAAGGACCCCACCGTGGGGCAGGTGGAGCACGTTAACTACTATGGGTAACTGGGGCTCGGTCCTACTGGGGATTCTGGGAGAAAGCGTAGAACACACCTCCGCTACCCACCCAAGGGAGGAGGAAGCTGGCTACTGATTCCCTTCAGCCATTGGCTGAGAGCTTCTCCTGTGGGTGTTATCCCCCTGGCACTTCCTGCTTGCTTGAAAGGTTCCCAGAGAGCAGCATCGGTTGAATAGTGCCAAATGCCTCAAGGACCTGAGTGGACACTGAGAGCATGTCCCATAGCAGAGAAAGCTATCATTCTGTCCATCATATGGAGCACACAGAAAGGCAGGCTTCCTCCCTGCAACATGCCTATAGGTGTTGGCAGGAAAGATAGACCACTTCTAGGGCTTCTGGGAGCCGTGGATACCACCTGGGATGGCAAGCTGATCACCTCAGGGGACCATTTCAAGAACTCGGGTCACAGTTTACCTAACAGGAAAGGGGGAAGTGACATGGCTTAGGTTCTGGGGGAAGCATCCCATGCAAGGATGTACAGTCCTTAGACATCTTGTATGAGAGAGGCAGTTGAAGAGGCTCTGGTGTGCAGAGAGATGTCCACCTGGACATCAGCAGTGGAGAAGCAAAAGTAGTCAGGAGTCTGAGAACACGGTCAGACAGGGACATGGCCCCCCAGGCACTGTGCTGTGGCCCTGAAGTCTGGAGATGGCAAGTGACGGGGAAGAAGCTGCATAGCAGCCCGCAAAGGAGCTGTGCCTTCCAGATCCTGGGCAGGAATAAAGTCACCTACAGGACTGCTTGTACTAGAGAGGACCAACAGAAAATTTCGATGGGTCTCAGAGTCAAGAAAATCAGTCAGAAAGGTTTCATTTGTGAAGAGATCTGATTTGTGTGTGTCATATTGGATGATAATCCAAGCCATGGCAGCAGGTGAGAGCAGACATCCCAGGGAGAGAAAAGACTCAAGGTGGGATCTGCTAGTTGGAGCTGGGGGCTTCCCCCTTAAAATCCTTTCACAACTTCATACACTTATAGGATTAGGTCCTGAAGCCTCGCATGTTTTAGTTTGGTTTTAACCCCAAAGCAGAATCTGTATATTAATTAACTATTGCTATATAACAAATTACCCCCAAAGTTAGCTTAAAACAATAATACAGGCTAGTTATTTCATACATTCACTCTGACTTAGCTGAATGGTTCTGCCTCAGGATCTCTTACATGGACTACAGTCATCTGAAGGCTTGACTGGGGTGGGAGAATCCACTTCCAAGGTGGTTCATGCATGCAGGTGTGGTCAGGAGGCCTCAGTTCTGCTGGGCAACATGGACCTCTTAATAAGGTTGTTCAACTGTCCTCACAACATGGTGACTGGTTTCCCCCAGAGCAAATGATGCAGGAGAACAAAGTGGAAGTCATCATATCTTGTATGACTTGGACCTGAAGGCACACATTGTGATTGCTATGTTCTGTTCATTAGAAAGACGTTATGAAAGCCATCACTCTCAAGGGGAGGGAAATTAGCTCCACCTTTGGAAGGAAGGAGTGTCAAAGAATTGGTGAATATATTTTGAAAACACCACATACTTTATTTAGGAAGTAATCTTTGGATTCAATAGTGAGGGAGAGAGGAAGTGGCACAAGGAAAGGAGGAAGGTGAATTAAAAGTGTAACGATGAACAGTTTGTTGCTGTAGGCAACTGTGACTGCTGTAGGCAATCCTGTGACTTCTCTGAAACACTGTGTGCAACATGCCTTAGAATCATCTGGAAGTCTGGGGCATGGCCCACCTTTACCAGTCATGCACTGGTTAAGGTTAAATCCCTGCATTTTCCACTTCTGGGTACACTTGCCTTCAACTGAGCAAACTCCTGTAATGCCCAAGCTTTATGCAAAGAAAAAGCAAAACATCCATTTGCTTGAGGTAGGAAGCTGTCAGTGTGCTGGAAGCTGTCTTTCTCTGTAGCTGCAGGTGAATACGGGTAACCCAGAGGGGTAGGGAATGAAGCATCAACATCATCTACTCCAGCCTACTAGGCTGTCCATGAACTAGTTCTTACCTACGGTGCCACTTTGATGACTGACTTCTCTCTGGCTCACGCTTTATGCTCCAACAATACTGAAGTGCTTGTCATTCTCTACAACCGCTCTCTTGTTTCTTTCTTCCATGACTTTGCTTAGTTAGCTATCACACCCCAATATGAGCAAATAATTAGTAACAGTACCTAGCAAGATATAAGAGCAGAACAAAAAATGTGGAACTAAAATATTATTGGAGCCTTATTATGAATATTTACACTACCAGGTAGAAAGTACTGTGAATTCCCACATGCCTATCACCTAGATTCAACAACTATAAAGATTTTGCCACAGGCTTCATCTACCTCTTTTTTTTTTTTTAAGATTTATTTATTTATTCATGAATGACAGAGAGAGAGGCAGAGACACAGGCAGAGGGAGAAGCAGGCTCCCTGCAGGAGCCTGATGTGGGACTCGATCCAGGGACTCCAGGATCATGCCCTGGGCCAAAGGCAGGCGCTAAACCACTGAGCCACCCAGGGATTCCCCCATCTACCTCTTTTTCTTCCATTAAGCATTTTAAAGCCAATTCCAAACATCATGTCCTATCTTCCCTACATTCTTCAGTATCCAGCTCTAAAAAAATACATACTCACTCTCTTCTCACCCCAATTTAACACTTGCCTTACCTACTTTCCTACCTTGCAAAAGTATTTGAAAGCCAATTCTCAAAAAGGGGGGGGGGCATCTTACCATCTAATCACAATTATAAAAATGTAGCTTTTAAATTAAACCATTCAGGAAATGAACTGAAGGAAAGGATGGCTGATGTTGAGACTTGAAAGAGCTGAAAGAAAAAACTAAAAAAAAAAAAAAAAGAAAGAAAAGAAAGAACTAGATAGTTACATAGGAGAAATAAACTGGCATCAGACTTTTACTCTGCAACACAGGAAGTTAATGGACAGTGGAATAATGGGTGCTGATCAAAAAGTAAAAAACCAGGGACACCTGGGTGGCTCAGCAGTTGAGTGTCTGCCTTCGGCTCAGGGCATGATCCTCAGGGCTGGGGATCAAGTACCACATCAGGCTTCCCGCAGGGAACCTGCTTCTCCCTCTGCCTATGTCTCTGCCTCTCTCTGTGTTTCTCATAAAATAAATAAATAAATAAATAAATAAATAAATAAATAAATAAAATCTTAAAAAAAAATTTAAGAGGAAAAAACAGCAACCCAAGAATCCTCTACTCAACCAAGATTTTGCTGACATGTCAGGGTAAAAGGAAGATATTTGTGGATATGATAGGCATCAGAATGTACTGTTCCTTAGGGAAATTCTCAAGAAAGAACTCTGTCCAAAAACATATGACCCAGAACAGAGATTTCAAGTTGAGAGAGGGTAAAGAAAAGAGGAAACAGTGGCAAGCAGTGGCCTTCTAGAAATGCATGCTGTTAAACAGTGTAATACACGGTGTGGAATTATGTGGTATAAATATTCAACAAGGACTTATGCATAGAAGAGACATACTGTAAGAGAAATTCAAGTAATCAGCTGGAATGAAGAGTATTAAACTCTGCAAAATTTAAGAGCAATGAGTGGTTGGGAAGTAGAAGCTTTCTGAATATCATCTAAAAAGATAAAAAAATGAAAGTTTTACGCTTGTCTCAACTTACTGAGGGGAAAGGATGGGACTAGTGAGAGAAATGGCTGGTGTCTTGTTTTTAAAATAGAATTATATTTGTTTAATTGTGAAATCTGGGGAAAGTTCAATGATATTCACTACCTAACTGGGCAGAGAAGGGAAAGGAATGAGTAAATGAACACAATTTTTTAAAATTTATTTATTTATTTTTTTATGATAGACATAGAGAGAGAGAGAGAGAGAGGCAGAGACACAGGCAAAGGGAGAAGCAGGCTCCATGCCGGGAGCCCGACGTGGGACTCGATCCCGGGACTCCAGGATCACTCCCTGGGCCAAAGGCAGGCGCCAAACCACTGAGCCACCCAAGGATCACCAATGAACACAATTTCATCAAATTCATAAAAAATTTTAAAAAGTAAACTAGATGCAAAGTAATATGTAAAATGAAGATAGAATAAAATCAAGAATGTCAGTACAGTAAGTTCAAACAGAATTATACCAATAAAAGACAGAAATGCCAAAGTTAAAACGAGAAACCTAGCTATATGCTATGTACAAAAACCATAGTTGACATATAATGTTAAAGAATGACTGCAATAAAGGGATGGGCAAAGAGATATTCAATAGATACAAATACTCCTCCTCCTCCTCCTACTATAGCTATTACTATTAATAAAGTGTGGGGGATCCCTGGGTGGCGCAGCGGTTTGGCGCCTGCCTTTGGCCCAGGGTGCGATCCTGGAGACCCGGGATCGAATCCCACGTCAGGCTCCCGGTGCATGGAGCCTGCTTCTCCCTCTGCCCGTGTCTCTGCCTCTCTCTCTCTCTCTGTGTGTGACTATCATAAATAAATAAAAATTAAAAAAAAAAAGTGTGGTAATTTTGATATTAAACAATATGAAATTTACAATTTTAAAGCACTAAATAGAAGAAGGAGGGTCATGATAAGTGTCACAGCATAAGAAGAAGATATAACAACTATAAACATGTAAACACAAAACAATATGGGAACTGGGGTGCCTGGCTGGCTCAGTCAGTACAGAGTGTGACTCCTGATCTTGGGATCAGGAGTTTGAGCCCCACATTGAGTTTGAGCCCAATCTGGGTGTAGAGATCACTTTTTTTTCTAAAAAGGAAACTAAATATAAAAAGCAAAAATTCTTAGAAATATAAGAAGAATTTCATTTTAAAAGTTGCTAAGAGATTTAAATACAACTTTTTATTCTGACATGTCTACTAAATGTAAACTAAAGGTGATAGAATAATTGTATAATACAACCAACATACTTACATTTTTTCAAGTAGAGAATGTATTTTTTAATGTACCTATGATTCATGTTAAAAATTGATCACGGGGTGTTTGGGTGGCTCAGTCAGTTAAGCATTTGACTCTTTGCTTCGTCTCAGGTCATGATCTCAGGGTGGTAGGGTTGAGCCCTGTGTTGGGCTCTGCACTCAGCACTGAGTCTGCTGGAGATTATCTCCTCCCTCTGTTCCTCCTCTGCTTGTGTTTGCTCCCTCTCTCTCTCTACAATAAGTAAGATATTTTAATTTAAAAAAAAAAACTGACCATGCAAATGGCTACATTTTCTAATCATAATTCAGTAAAGTTAAAAATAATTAAGTAACAAAAAAAACTTTACTATTTGGAAGTTAAGGAAGCAATTTCTGAATATCCAAAGAAATCAGAGTAGCACTGAAAACCGTCTAGAAAGCAATGAAGAGAAGAACAATTTATATCAAACCTATTAGCAAAAACTGTATTCAGAGGAAAATATAAAATGTATAGCCTTAAATTTCATTATAAAAAAAAGGGAATTTAATGCTCAGTTTTTAGAAATTAGAAAAAGAGTGAAAAATTAAAGCAAAAGAAAATAGGAAGAGGAAATTAATTTTTTAAAGTTGATTAATAAAGGAGATGCAGCAAAGTATAAAATAAAAATTATCAAGAATACTTACCCAACTCTATATAAGTATATTTGAAGCTTACAGAAAACAGTTAATTTTCTAGCAAAATTTTCCAAAAGTGGAGATTTGAATAGAGTAATTATAACAAAAAAAGAGTAGGTGTTTAAACAACAGCCACTGAAAAACAAGCACCAGAACTAGATAGGTTCACAGACATGTTCTACTCTTCTCCAAAGGAGGAACAATTCTAATGTTATTTAAATTATTTTAAAAAATGGATAAGTGATTTAAAGCTTCCTAATCTCTTTAATGGAGCCATGATAACTTGAACTCTAAATTCCGATATGGCATTTTGTAATGCCAGAAAACTATAATCAATTGCCCTTATAGATATGGCTGTAAAATTTCATATCAATTGTTAGCAAACAGAACCCAGTCGTGTACCTAAGAGCATGACACTGTGGCCATGTGTGCCATATTCCAAGATGCAAATCTGGCTTAAAATCAGGAACTCTGGCAATGTAATCATTACAATAAATGAAAAGACAAAATCATCTAATAAAATAATTCAATGCTAAAAAGCCATCTAATAAAATCCGCAGGCACTCATTTAAAATGCTAAATAAAATTGACAACTGCTTAAATATATAATGAAGTCTATTTACTAAGACCTAGTAGCAAATACCCTAAAAGGACACTCAACCTAAATCAGCAACTGCACAGGATGCCTGACATTGTCATTATTATTCAACCTTGTCTTGGAGCTCTAATAATTACAATATGATCAGAAAAATATAAAAGAATCAGAACATTGGACAAGTAAAGCAGAAACAATCTTATTTTTGCCAACAACACAAACTGTTTGAATTCAGAATCTGCCCAATAAGAGAAAACTAAAAGGATTAATAAGTTAGTAAGCTGGCTGTATATATAAGATAAATATATAAAAACTAATATTTTATTTGTACAATACATGTAGAGAATAGGTACTGGATAAATGTCCCATACACAATAGCAATAAAATTGTTAACTTCTAATGAATAAATCTAATGAGAGGCATAAGACATATATGAAAAACTATAAAATCTTTTTAAAGTCCTTAAAAACAAGATTCTAAACAAATGAAAGGAAGTATCACATACTTTATTGGGGATTAATATATAATGTAATTCTAGTTAGAATCTTAACAAGGCTTAGAGATTTGGATGACTTAATGAAGACAATGTTAATAAACAAGAAATGCCTGAGGCTGCCCAGAGCTCTCTGAGCCACTCCCCAGTCACAGCCTCTGGTTCAACTCCAAGAAGGCAAAAATCTTCAGCTCTACAGAGACTGAGTCGTGCATTGAGTCCCTGATTGCTGTGTTCCAGAAGTACGCTGGGAAGAATGGTAATAACTGCAGACTCTCTAAGAGTGAGTTCCTAAGCTTCATGAACCGAGACTGGCTGCCTTCATAAAGAGCCAGAAGGACCCTGTGTCCTTGGCCACATGATGCAAAAATGGAACCTCAACTGTGAAGGGCTGCTAGATTTCCAAAAAGTTCTCAATCTTCTTGGCAGAATGGCTCTGGCTTGTCACAACTCCTTTATCACAGCCATGGCTACCCATTCCCATAAACTAATCTCAGGAACCCGCGGGCCTGGCCTCCAAATCTACCCTCTTTCTTTCCAGCTTCCCAACCAACATCTCACAGTTTAAACATACCCTGAGCCCAGCGCTTCCACTGCCTCATGCAGGCCACTCCTGCTGGTAGTAATAAGCAATATAGTTTTTAAAAATAAAATAAAAGCCTGAGAAGAAATAAAAAATATAAGGAAAAGAATAGTAAGCATGGATTTGCCTTCTTATTGTAATAGGAACAGATAGTATAATAGCCAGTCATAAAAATAACCTCCAGAAGCATTAAATATTTAAATATAAAACATTAAATAATAAATACCAAGAATGAAATCTTGGACTCTATACATGTAATCTAGGTGTGGGGAGATTGTCTTAAAACAGGAAACACACTTGCTCTGCAGACACAGACATAGATAATAACTATATAAACATTAATAAAATCTTTATGTATTGTGGATATTTATGTATTATGGGTATTTATCTGTATTGTGAAATTTTTTTTCCCCAAATCTATTTGTCTATTAACATTGTTTCTGGTATTTCTTGCCAAGAAACAGTAAAACAAATATATTTGGGGGGAAAATTTGCAATACAGATGAAGGGTTAAATATCATAATACACAGAAAACTCACAAAATAAAAGATAACCTAAATGAAAAATGAGCAGACTATGAATAATCCATTCATAGAACCGAAAATTGAAATGGCTGAGAAATATAAAACAAAAACTGTTCAAACCTACCAGTGGTCAAGGAAAGGTAAGCTAAAGTCCGAGGAGATGCTATGTTATTGTTGTTAAACTGACATTAAGAGAAAGGTAACACCATTGCTGGCAGAGGTACAGGGGTGAGGTCTCGCCCTACCTTGCTGATGGAAATAGAATTATTATTGCTTTTAGAAAGCAATCTAGTAAGGTCCCTTAGCATTTAAAATACACATACTTAGGACACCTGGGTGGCTCAGCAGTTGAGTGTCTGCCTGTGGCTTAGGATGTGATCCCGGGGTCCAGGATGGAGTCCCACATCAGGCTCCTTTCGGGAAACCTGCTTCTCCCTCTGTCTGTGTCTCTGCCTCTCTCTTGGTGTCTCTCATGAGTAAATAAAATCTTTAAAAAATAAAATACAGGGATCCCTGGGTGGCGCAGCGGTTTGGCGCCTGCCTTTGGCCCAGGGCGCGATCCTGGAGACCCGGGATCGAATCCCACGTCGGGCTCCCGGTGCATGGAGCCTGCTTCTCCCTCTGCCTGTGTCTCTGCCTCTCTCTCTCTCCGTGACTATCATAAATAAAAAATTAAAAAAAAATACACATACTCTTTAGCCTACCAATCCTAGTTGTGGGAATGTATTTTATCATTTGTTAAAACCTAGGTACAAAAATGTTTAATATAGCTATGTATGGTGGCTAAAAATGAAGAATACCAATATTAACTCTTAATAAACTACAGTGAATCCTCAGCAAATAATATTATGAAATCTTTATGAAAAAATGAATCTGAGTGATGGCAACTGACTTATAGAGATTTCCATAAGATATTGTCGAGAGAACAATGGAAAGTACAGAAAAGTGTGTATAAGTGGATCCTTTTTTTTCCATAGAGCAAAACCCAATAAAACATGAATGAATATATAGGTGTGGTGTTCATAGGTAGATAGCTTACATGGTTGTGTGAACATGGAGAAATGTATGAATGCTACCAAGCAAGTTGCTGACATGGATAACTAGAGCAATGCAGAAGGATGGGGAGAGGGAGAAGGGAATGGAAGAAGTGAACAAAAATGATGGAAAAGAAGGCTGCACTAAAATCAGTGTGTATAAATCTTATGTTAAATTGTACCTCAGTGCATAAAATATCAGGAAAAAGATATATCTACACCTTCCCACTTGTAGGAATGCCCATGCTACACTATAAAATGAAAAAGGGGAGTTTCAGAATGTAGTTTGCCACCATTCTACTTCAATAAAAACACATCTACAAGCACAACCCTTGTGTATGTCTATTTATGATTATATGCATTCATTGAACAAAGAGAACTGTGAGAGGATACACCAGATGGGGGATGATGGTTATGCATGGTCGGGTAGGACTGGGTTGGGGCAGAGGGAATAGTTTTCACTTTTCACATCTTTGTATTGATTGAACTGTTTCACTGGTCACGGTTAGTATGTATTACTTTGACAGTTTCAAACTTCAATGGAGAAAGAAAAACTCAAGTAATGACAGGTTTCTTTCTCTTTCCATCTTCATTTGCCCCTGAACATCTGGTTTTGGATGTAGCCCAGCTCCCCACATCCAGTCTCACTCCATCTCATATGTATGTAGATATTGGAGTCCCATTTGTTAAGGCGACTCGAGGTTACCTTCCACAAGATCTTGGGTGGTAATCAAATTCAGGGAATGTGTCTGGGTATCTATGAGGCTCTTGGAAAATTAGGAGCCACTTAAGGACTTGGGTAGTCTGGAGAACACAGAGGAATTCAGGATGGGACCCACAGTTCTACAGATCAACATATCCAAAGTCTCAGTGCTGGCCTGGCTAAGTCTTCCAAGATTGTGACTATAAAAATATCTGTGTGTGCCTACAAGACATGGAGAGGAGTTGAAGAGGAATAGAACCTAGCCTGTTGAAGCTTTATATTTTAATCAAAGTAATCCTAATACTCTGGATGAGTATTACTGGTTTTATAGAGAATAAGTTAAATAGCACGCTCAAGACTATATAGCTGGTCAATTGTAGGTGGAAACATATGAAGTGATAATCCAACATTAAATGGCTTTTGAGGGTAGCCCTGGTGGCACAGCGGTTTAGCGCTGCCTGCAGCCCAGGGCGTGATCCTGGAGACCCTGGATCGAGTCCCACATCAGGCTCTCTGCATGGGGCCTGCTTCTCCCTCTGCCTGTGTCTCTGCCTCTCTCTCTGAGTAAATAAAATCTTTAAAATATATATATATAAAAAAAATATATATATATATATATATAAGTGGTTTTTGACCTCCAATAGGGCACAGTTCTTGGTTGCTATGACAGATACACAAGTAATAATGGTTGAGATGAGTGAGTTTCTCTCGACATCAAAATTGGGTTGCTCTCTGTCATCAAGAGTTCAGGTCCCTTCTTTTGTATTTTCTTGCCATCTCAGGTGTTCTTGTTGAAATGGACCATGTTGGTAGGCCACTACCTCGGCCTTCCAGCAGGGAGTGGGAGTTGTGGGGGAAGGCAAGCATGAGGGTAAACATCTAGCCTTTAACAACACAACCCACAAGTTGTACCTTCAGCCTTATTTACCTGTCACATGCCCAAGACTGGTCACATGGTCATACTGAGCTACAAGCAAGGTTGGGAAGTGTAGTCTTGTGCATCACTGCGGAAGAATAAGGGAATAGATTCTGGGGGACACTTGGCAGTGTCTGCTCCAGTAGGAAGAGGACTTTTGAGATCTGAACATGGATCTGTATACCTGCAAGGCTCATTATCTGATCACTGAACCACAATAAAAATGGTTTAGGCTGCTACTCCAGGTGAAATATTTTTATTTTTAAAAAGCCTTTTGTTGTGCAAGAGGCTCATTCCTAAATCACTCTGAGGGTGATTCTTCCCGCTTCTAATTCATTCTCATAATTTTCCTGAGACCACAGTGGATCACTTACTGCCCAAGAGGTAAAAACAAAACAAACTGTGTGTTCACATATGTATAGACACACAAATATATAAAAGGCCCTCTGACATCTTTGATTCTCCAAGGACAGTTGCTTCATAGTTGAGTTAAATTGGGAATTTGAGGCTCAGCATCTCCATAGTGGTTGGAAGGTTGGGGCTGCAACAGAAGTTTTCTTGTCCCTCTGCCTAGGCATGTGTTCAGAGATCACAACAGCCCAGTTCAGACCAGGGCTGCCTTGGTGTGTTGTGGGGACAGGGCATGGTGTGGGAGTGGTCACTACAGACCTCTGGGCACAGCTGAGAGGCAAATGCCTAAATCCACCATCTGAGAGTCATTCAGCTGGAGCCTGTGTTTTCAAATCCAGCAGTGTCCTCCCCAACCAATTCATCCTCCAATTCCTAAGGGTGGAATGTTCTGGAAGATTTTATCCACCAAGCCATGTCATTTATAAGGCAAAATCTTCCTATATAGGACAATGTTATATTTGTATTAGAAAAGTACAGGGACTTTCCTATTTCTTAAAGTGTGATATTACTAAGTTTTTATAATACAATTTTTATCTTCTTTGAAAAAAAGATTTGAGTCATTTGTATTTAAAATAGTTTAAAACACACAAAAAAATTAAGGCAGTAAAAAAAAAAAAACAGAATAAATGTAACCTATAAACCCAATTCCCAAAGATAATAAAAGATCTTAAGATCATTACTTTCCATTCAGCACACGTTCACATAAATATGAGGATATTTGTAATAAAATCAAAATGTTAGAAGAAACCTATGATGAGTTATTGCTGAATAAACAAGAGTCTGGTAAATGGATGCAGATGGAACCAACCTCAAGTCCAAGGAGAGGCCAACTCAAAAGGTCTAAAGGATTTTAATTTCAACTCACAAGCTTTGGGGGAAAAGTAATCAACCACATCATAAATCCTATTGTTGAACAAACACAGACCTCCTTTTTTTAGCATAAGCAGTCAGAGAAAATAAAAAAAACCACACCAGATAACATGAAAAAATTCAGTAGACACAAAGAAAGGTATATTCAAGGCCACTGGAACAAACACTTCCCAACGAAATGTATGAAGTGAGAGAAAACTTTAAAGCAAAGTCCCTAAGATATTTTCAGTGGGACTTGAGAGTTAATTGCACCCATGAAAATATCTCATCATGGAAGTGTTTTAATTTGAAATGCAACTACAGAGCCAAATAAAAAAATGCAATTTCCCCAGTAAACCACTGTTATCTGGGAACTGAGTACCAATGACTGTAAAAGAGAGACTATGTGCTGCCTCATAGAAGGAACACTTAGCAGTGCTCCCTGAACCCGGACTTAGGCAAAAGAACATGTTTAAGAGGCTGCACTCAGTACTTCTGTAGGAAATTGCAGGACAAATAAATTGTTCAACAAATAAACTGCAACACAGAGAGAGATTTTTCCACCAATACCAATGACCAAGTATCAACAATTCAAACACATGAGACAATTGCAAACTTGATCACTGAATATTTGATATTAATTACTGTTAATCTTTTAAAGACATAATAGCTTTTTAAAAAACCTTTTAGTGGTAACTGCTGAAATATTTATAGATGAAGTGAGATGTCTGGGATTTGATCAGAACAGTGGAGGACGTAAGTGGAGGGGGTGTAGACGAAACAAGACTGGCCAGGAATCGGTATCTGTTAAGCTGGGTGGTAGGCATGTGGGGAGTGGTTATGCTATTATCTGCTTTTGCATATGTTCGACAACGACCCAAAATAGATTGTTAAAAATTGCACTAGAAGACATGAGCAAGAGGTTGAGTATTCTAGAAAACCCAGTTAGTAATCTAGATCGTTCCTCAGGAACTTCTCCCAGAACTTAAGAGGAAATAGAAAAAGACAGCATGAGTGAAACTAGAGATGCAGAGTTGACATAAAATCAGAATTCTGGAAGGAGGCATGTACAGAACCAGAGGACACACAATACACTTCATTAAAGAACATTTCTGCTATTGGTTTCTTCCTTAACCACGGAGTTATTTAGCAGTATTTTAGACATCCAAATATGCAGACTTGTAAACAACTTTTTATTACCTTCCAACTTAATTGCACATAGTTAGGGAACTATGCTCTGCATTATACCGATTCTTGGAAATTTTTTTTGAGGCTTGTTTTGATTCCTAGAATAAGTTTTCAGAAATATCCTGGAGTGCTTGTGAAGGTATTTACTGCTCACCTTGCCCCTATCATCTCCTACAGCACCTTCTGGGTTTGTTTTCTCCTCATACTCAAGTACTACATCTAAAGTATTTAAATGGGGTCATCTGGGTGGCAAGATCTGAAATTCTAAGTGCAAAGTTCTTTTCCTTCAGTCCTTAAAAATGTTAACTCCACACACAGGGTTGCTGCTGGAATATATGACATCCATTGATCCTGGCTCTCTAGGCTTCATGGTCTCCAGAAGCTTTCAGAATGATCTTTTCTTTGCTTATCCTCAATTTTACTACCCAGGAGTGAAGAGATGAACTCCATTATAGACACATACCAACATGAAAGAATTTCACAACAGTGAATGAAATGCGGTAACACATATAGCAAATTTTTTTACATAATGTTAAAAAAACATGCAAAACAGACTAAATAGTAAATTGTTTAGGAAGGCATATACATGGCAAGATTGTGAAGGACAGGATCAACCCCAAATCCAACCAGTGGTTCTCTCTCTTAGCGAATGGGGTACAGGGGGGTGGGGATGGGAATATGGGCTTTTTTTTTTTAAGATTTATTCATGAGAGACACAGAGAAGCAGAGACATAGGCAGAGAAGCAGGGTCCATGCAGGGAGCCCGATGTGGGACTCGATCATGAGATCCCAGGATCATGCCCTGAGCTGAAGGCAGATGCCCAACCACTGAGTCACCCAGGAGTCCAGGGAACATGGGCATTCTATTATTTTAATACCTTGTACATGTTTTCTGCATGTCGAGTGTAAACATTGCACCTTGTGACTGGTTGCCCAGCAGCGGCTCACAGGTCAAGATACTGGGAACAAGAGGCAGCAGGGTACATGCCCTATGGGAACAGCCGTGGGGACCACTCGTGCTCCAAACTGCCCGAAATGAACCAGGGATGGAGATGGGAATGGGGGAACTCCAAAGTTGCTCCGAATTAAGAAATACATCGATTACCTCTGTGCCCATCTTCACACCCCGCCACCAGGCCTGATGGAATGAGCTGTCACCAGCTGCTCTCAAGCTCAGTTCCAGGCCTTTATGGCGCCCACGACCCAGCATTTCTTGCCCCAGCATCAATACTCAGTCAGGCTGAATACTCTGGGAGCCTCTGATTGCACCGTGGGGACAGACAGCTTCTCTGACCAGCCAGCCTCCAGATGTCGCCGACTTAACAAGAGCTTCACAATTTCAGCCACAGCCTGGCAGGTCGCATCCTGTAATGGAAGGCTCACTCAGGAAATCCCCAATGAGCCTGCTGTGGTTCTCTGGTCATGGGAACAGATGACACTCTGGTTCCTGCTTTCAAGTCTTCCAGGACCCTGACAATGGTAACATCTGAGGCTTGCTGGATTGAGTTTTTTAATTTGTTGATTTCCCTCCTCTAGGTGATGACTTTTAATTAATGACAAATTTTTTAAAGACCAGGGAAAAGAAGAGGCACACGAATGGAGAACTGGGTCCAGGAGAGCTTTTATTTGTACGGAACGGTTTTAAAAATACAGAATAAAATAGCTTTATCTCTACTATTATTCACAACATCTGGTCCAAATATTACATATTTTTAAAATACTTAAACGTTTAATGAAGCCATGTTAGAAAAACAATATGAAAATTCTTTTTAAAAACTCCATAAAAGAATTACACATCTCAAAAAACAACCCCACCCCCAAATACCCTCAGTATGCAAAATAAAAATAAAAAACAAAAAATCCCAGAAAGGTATATATAGCCAAAGTCAGTCACAAAAACTCAAGGAAAATATAGGCATCCCCACTGCTTTGAGAACAGTCAAATTTATTAATGTGTCCCACAAAGGTTGTTACAAACGAACAGAAAAGGGGATTAGATTGAGGGGTCAGTGAGACAGCAACACTGGTGAGGGTGCTCTAAGTGCCAGGAAATAGACACAGCAAGTCTAAGGATGCTGGATGTGACTTCTGTGGAGTGATGACGAGGCACAGTCAAGAACAACCTAAAAGGACAGGAATGTGTATGAGGCTGCTGAATGAGGGGTGCCCAGCGCTAACATGCTCTCCATGTCCACTGGTTGAGGCCAAATGCCGGCAACAATGGGCAGTCTTCTTGCGCTACTCGGGATGTGACTGCAGATGAAGTGGCGGGTGTCTGAATCATCAGGGGACAGAGCACCACACGCACAGCATGTGAAAACCCCAGGCGCTCCTCAGAGGCAAAGGGCGGCTCCCCTGAGAGGTGGGCCCTGCCAAGTGAAGTTTCAGGCCCTTGGGCAGTGAGAGCACAGCCACAGCTGGCCAGGGTGCCTGGGGGCTGTGGCTTCGGGGTCCAGCCCGAGCGCGGCGCCTACGCAGACACTGCTGCTCACTGTCAGACACGTTCCAGAAGGAGACATCTGCCACAGCTCCCTATTATTCACCTTCTACCTGGCCTGGCCACTCTTGTGGCATCGGTATTGGAAGATTATAGTTACCAACTTCAAGTCTAAGTTGCCAGTACCAGTATTTCAGCAGGGCCGCGAACTAAAGAAATACCAACTTAGCTCATGGTGATAAAATAGACGCATGGGTAAATAAAGTATACACACGTACTAGAGATTCATCAATGGAGAAATTCTATTATCACATGACATTGTCATGAAAATTGTATCATTCCCTCCCTGGAAAACTGTGACTATTATCCTGGGTAGAAATGTTATTTTACTATATGGAAATACTGCAATATTCATGCATAAACCAAGTCGTCATCATGAAAGTCAGTATTCTACAGTATAAAGCAAATCCTGTGTGTGAATTTGTTACCATGAAAATGGGAAACCATCAGGACTCGTGACGCTTCATTCTAGCTGGCCTGGTTAAGCCACTTCTCTTGCCTTCACCAATCACCAGAAACTTAAAAGTTAACATCTGAAATCCTCTTAAAGGGTTGGTATGAATGAATCTAAATTTAATTCCCTAATGTGACAAAGACTGGAGCCATTTCCCATTATTATGTCAATCATGTTAGGTATTTTATTCAAACCAGTGGTGGGATCTCCCTTGCCACCCACCATGATAAGACAGCATTTACTGTCCGTATAAATACCTGGTACTTCTCACATCAAGATCGCCAAGGTAAATGTAAAGATGGTGAGTAGGTGCTCACTACGGAAATTGGAGTCTGAATGCCATGCCCAAGGACATTTATATCCAAAACACTTTAAAACATTCTTTTGGCCAAACAAAGCATGGTGGGTATGCAGCCCCAGCAATGCAGGCCAACAACATAAGTGGGAAGTGCACAGGAACGGACTATGCACTGCCACTGCATTCCCCGAAACCTCCTTTTCAGGTTTGTGCTTAAGCCTAAGGAGCAGATGAATACATTTTTCTCTTTGTTACTGACTCATTCTGTAACATATTTGCCAGCAGGAGGACCACTGTCTAAATCATAGAGACTCCAAACACTTAAGGTGAGTTTCACACTGTACAGAAAGTATCAGACTCATTGAGAACTCTAGTCAAGCTGCCCTCGTTCTTCCCCACCTCCTGTCCCTTCCCCCACCCAACCTTAGGGGATCTAAAGTTGGCCCCAGTGGAACAAGAAGGACAAACCCCTCATTTCTAACAGAAGATGGGGGTATAGGGCTTCCCTCCACATTTAAAAGCTTACAGCCCCCAGACCAGCAGATTTGGAATCTCCCAATACAACCCAGCCCAAGGAGGGATGTTTGAAGCACATATTCTGAGTGTCACTCACTGGGAGGGAAGATGCCCGGTCACGTTCAGCTGAAAGTTAAGATTATCCAATGGTTCAGATGCTTTTATTTGGATATTTGGTCCTTCTGCTCTTCTAGAGAGCTAGAATCTCTGGCATGTTTAACAGTCTTCCCCATTTTTCAGAGCAGAAAAATTAAAGACACTGAGCAAAAATGCAAATGGAAACTGAGAGCAGGTCGGTGCAGGATGGCCTTAGGCATCAAGTGCTTACCAAGTTAAAGGGATAAGAGTCGTTAACCAGTGTGCTTCTAAAGTTAATGATGCATCAGATAAATTTTTAAAAACAACATACAGAATTAAATGTAATTTAGAATCTAATTTTTTTTACTTAATCTTCAACTAGATCTTGGCCAAAACAATGCAGTAGCTCTGAACCGTTCCTGCCACAATCTGCTGCGAAGCCCAAAAATTCCCAGGAGTCAGGGAGGCTGTAGTGACACAGTAATGCTGCCAAGGATATCCCAACGCAGTGGCGCGGAGCCAGCTATGGGGGCAAGAAAACGCACCCAGTGGACACAAGGCTGCTGAGAACCATGCCCTGCTGTCTGAGATAGGAATACCCGAGGCCGTACAAGGGTCAACCAGGTCAACAAACCACCTAAGAAGCACCACCTCACGTGGCTGGGTTGCTACTTCATGTTTGAGGGTTTTCCTTTGGCTGAAAAATTTCAAACCAAATTCCACAGAAGTCATTTTTTCAGAAAGGATTTAGTGTTATTAACGAGAACTCAACAGAAGAGGCCCTGCCAACTGCTTTTCTCACCACCTCGCAAGGACTTAATAAAGGTGCATTTGGCCAGGGGGTCTAATCCTCCCCTTTGCAAAATCAAGATCCAGTGGACACACAATGTGGCAACCCACACAAAGTCTCCTTAAGTCTTAAGTTCAGAAAACACTCACAACTGCAGTGATGAAGTTACCAAGATGTCCGACCACTCAATATGGTTGCTCTGTTGATTATCTGCTCCCAGCTTCCCTTCTTCACAAAACAAATTCACGTATAACTTAACCCATGGTTTCTGGGCTCTGGTCCAGTAGTCAGTTTTGATAAATAGATTAGGCATTACAGTATTTACATTTTCATGGTATCAAGCAATACAAAACACAACCACAATAATGATTACTGGCCTTCAAAAGCCATGACGACAAGCTTCCCTGATGGTGTCCACAGCTTTACAAATGCTGGTTCTTTTCTTAATGGGAGGTGAGGGGTGGGAGATAAGTAACAGGGATGCAAGGTAAGAGGGTCACATGGAAAAACACTGATTTCAAAAATCTGCTATAGTCAATAACATTAAATAGGAATAAAATCTCGTAATTTATAGATACGCGCAACAGTAACTGACATCCACATGACAGCAGAGTCAAGACTCCCATAAACATCTGCTTAGTGCCCTGTGTGGCACTCTATACCCATCACACCAGCCCAGAGTGATAAATGTCAGAGTGTCTCAATTATAGTGAAAAGAAGCCAGTATGAAATGTGCTGGCCCAGTGTGGGCTAGGGTGTTACCAAGAAAGAGCAGTTGAGAATCAGATAGGACTTCAAGGTAAGTTCCTTCCCCTCCAATCCCTCAAACAACATATTTCAATTCTAAGAATACCTGTACAAACCTCACCCAAGCATGGGGTAACCATTTCACTGTTTTCAACCAGGTCAAGAGCTTCCTTCCTCAGGAGTATCAGGAAACACAGAATCACATTTGACCAGTCAGCTGTGACAGTGTGTGAATAGTGGTGCCCCTGGACTAGAGGGAGGTCTCTGCAGGTTGTAGGCTGAGGTCAAATAAAACAGAGGCAGGTCCAGGGGCTTCTAGGACAGAAAGCCCCTGGGCCACCGAGGCAGCCTGTGGGAAAGCTAGCCCACGGTGGTGGAAGGAGACCCAAACCAAGGAACTGCTGTGGATTTCAAACACCCACTCCCATATGAGGATAGGAACTTCAAGTTCAATGAACACTCTCAAGGGCAAAGGGTAGGGCTTAAATAAGGAGACAGGTGAGACACGATATTAGACACAATCACCACCCACAACAAAAAAGCTATTTGTAATCATCTTAGCTCTGGGTGCAGAATGTAAATGCAGATATACAAACATATATGTTACTGCTTGTTATTCAGGAAGGAACTACAGATTCATGCCTCACTGCGGCCGGGCCACAGGGTGAGCTACAGCTATACCGTGGCCTGTGAGTCCTCATCTGAACTCCGGCTGGTGGCACTCTTCCCGAGGCCTTTCCACGTGTAGCCCACAAAGGTTGGGCTGATGGGTAAATAGCTGAAGCATCTGTATTTTTTAATAATGTTCATGCCAAATGGCAAATCGTAGGATTCCATGCCATCGAGCGACTTGCTTCCTTTGCCCACGCCCTTCTTCCATTTCCTGATGCCTCTTTCCTCTGGAGTACCTAATACACACACGCACAAAACAATATAATGGAATGTTTAGTGTGACAGTTCCACCAAGAGTTCAGATGGCCAACGTGCTGTTCCGTATATGGAACCTGCCAGGATGACAGCAAGGAGCCTGTGAGGAGGAGCTGATGGCACTCAGCCATCCAGGTGCCTGAGCCAGCAATCTAAGAATGGCTAATCCATCCTCATTCCCTGTGTTCCCCGTTCAGGCGATCAGATGGCTATGCCTCCTTCCTGTCCTTCCATGTGACCTATATTCTCAATCGTCACTGTTGAGGTCTGGCCCATGCCATGTGACTTGCTTTCTGGGGTCATCATAACAGTCCCCTAACTGGCTGCCTGCTCTTCCATCTCACCATCTCCTTCTCCAAATCCGTTCTCAAAAAACAAAAAAAACTTCTAAATTGCAAGTGTGATCTCTGCAAAATGGGATTCGGTCTTTATTATACCATATGTAATGCCTTCAACAATTGGTCAGGGCAAACCATCCCCCATCCAGGCACACCAAGTTTTGCCCTGCTCTGCTCTATCTGTGTGGAGAGGGGAATGGAAAGGGGTGCCACTTGCTATGTATTCCCCACCTCATGCTCCTTTTGTGAGGAAGAACTTCCATTGGTATTAACACTCTAGGCCTCTCTGTACCCTGATACAGCAGTCAGGGAGAAAGATCGGAGCCCTGAATTATTTTTTCCTCAATTTTCCCAGTGAAGAGAGGCAGACTGGCACCTGCCCTTGGCTACATGTGATACTGGACAACATACTTCTCTGCCCAAACCTAGACAACGAGTTCAAGTCCATGGTATAGTATAAGGAACATCATTATTTTCTTACATCTAAACCATGCCCTTCCCTCAGTGTTTTTGTAACAAAGCTAACTTTCATTTCCATATATCTGGCTCCTGTGCCTCTCCATTAGCTCTAAAAGTGTGTGTTAGTTATTGACGTCCACAAATCTAACACCTTCCACATATTCATGCATGTGATTCCTTCTGCCTGATGTGTTCATCCCTGGATTTCCCAGCAACCTCTTGATTGAGGCTTTTTGGAGGTATGCTGCCTTTAAGGGTAAAAAATCTTAACAAAACCTTCAAGCTCAAAACAAGCATCACCCTTCCTTGACAGGAGGTGAATCTTCCAGTGTGTCTGTGGCAGCACTTTCCAATAGTACTGGCACGCTACTCTGGGAAGCTGGGAAGACTGTGAAGCAGGGCCCACATCACAGCCTCACCCATCACCTAGCACTTAGCATACAGTGCACCCAGCTGAGGAGAAGGGGTTACGGGCAATGGGAAACCCCTGCTTCCATCAATCCCTCAGTCACTGATCCTGTCAACTGCCTGTACCCACCATACTCACTCTCTTTTGCTTTTAGTTGGTAGAGGGGCCTGCCTCAGGAAGGAGGAGAAATCCTAGAGGCTGTGAGCAGCCAGCTGGGAGGAGTGTCTGAATGAGCTGATGAGAGCCACTGCAGGTACTAAGCATAGCTCTGCAGGCAGCGGCAGCCTGGAGTGTGCCCAAGGCACCTGACCATGGGCAAGGGCCTTACCTGCTTTCTCCTAACTCAGTGGGGAGAAAAAAAATCCCCACTAGGTTTATCAGCAAGAAGCTGATTCATAAAAGGAGGCTGGGAGTGTCATCTTAACCACTTCAGAAAAGACTATTTTAACCAGCGATGGCTTTTGAACGGGTTCACTCTGCCTGCTTCCTCATTTATTTTGTAAAACAAATAACTCAAATATGGAACAAGCATGTTTCATATATACCACATACCTGGGATGGTGTTATCCAAAATAAAAGCCACACAGCCTCCTACAAACATAGCAGTTGTGAGAAGAACGTTCAACACCTGATCAATTCCTGTTATCCCTAGAAAGAGAACACAGCCATAGGGTCACTGCCACAGCCAGGATGGCTAGGAAGGAGCACTGGGGTGGGCACCAATTACCAGTTAATGTGAAATTTATAGACGAAAGTATAAATTTCTATTGTACCTGAGTAGATACATTTTTGCCAGTAACATTTGAAGCCACTATAAATAATTTCAACAATAATCAAGAGGTTATCCCTAAAAGAAAACTTCCCAACAATGGTCCATAGAAGAGAAACCTAATAGTGAAGCTCACCCTAGAATGAACTAAGAAGCCACTGGAACATGGTTTACATATTAAGGAAAAAAATTAATAAAAAGATGGCTGTTGTAAGGCTGAAAATATTACAAAGTAAGAATACAATGAAAATATTGGTGGTATTTACAAACACATAAAGGGTTTCAGAATCCTGGGTCACTGATTTGTGCTTAGCTGCTTTTAATCAGGAGCAATTGGATGCATATAAATGAACTCACATGAATGTGATACAGTAAAACGTAAAAAAGCAGCAAGAATCTCTGTTATTAGAAGCTCTCACACTTTCTGTATTTAAAATATATGACCCTTAGGAGCGCCTGGGTGGCTTAGTCGGTTGAGTATCTAACTCTTGGTTGCAGCTCAGGTCATGATCTCAGCATCCTGAGATCAAGCCCTGTTGCTGGACTCTGGGCTCAGCGGGGAGTCAGCCTCTGTCTTGGTCTCTCTCTCTCTCTCTCTCTCTGCCCCCCTTCCACACATGTGTGCACACATGCTTGCTCACTCTCTCTAAAATAAAATAAATAAAATATTTAAAATACATGATCCTTAACAGAAAATAACAAGTGTTGGTAAGAATGTGGAGAAAGAGAAGCCCCTGAGCTTAGCTGGTGGGAATCAGTTTGGCAGTTCCTCAAAAAGTTAAAACCTAGAATTACCCTACCGTCCAGCAATTCTACTCCTCGGTATATAGCCAAGAGAACTGAGCACAGAGATACAAATACAGCTGATCCTCATTATGGCAGACAGCTTCTGTATTTGTGAATTTACCTACACCCTAAAATTTATCTGTAAACCCAAAATGAATACTCCTGGCTTTCATGGTCATTCACAGAGCAGCATAAACTTTGGGTCCACCTAACATGTATGTTCCCAGCAGAGGTCAAACAAGATTACACTCTGCCTTCTTGTCTCAGCTCTCATAGCTCATCTCCAGTGTGCTTGCAGCTGTCTAACACCACTTTTTCCCCCAATTCTGTGTTTTTGGTTGGTGATTTCATTGTTTAAAATGGCCTCCAAGTGCTGTATTGAAGTGCTGTCTACTGTTCCTAAGTGCAGGAAGACTGTGCTGTGCCTCAGGAAGAAAAATACATGTGTTAGATGAATTATATATACACTGCTCTTGGCTATGGTTCCCCTAGAAGGGATGGGTCAGGATTTGCTAATTCCATGCTCACGGTGACTTTCCAGGACACAGCTACCATGAATGAGGACTGATTGTACTTATACAACAATGCTCGTAGCAGCACTGCTCACAACTGTCAAAGGGTAGGAACAACCCAATGTCCATTACCGGACAAATGGATAAGCAGATTACAGTATATACATACAATGGAATATTATTAGCCATAAAAAGGAATGAAATAAGAATAAGAATAAAATATTCTTATATAAATCTCAAAAATATTATGCTAAGTGAAAGAAGCCAGAGATCACATATTGTATGTGAAGCCAGAGATCACATATTGTATGATTTCATTTCTGTGAAATATCCAGAATAGGTAAATCCACAGAAACAGAAAGTAAATTGGTAGTTGCCAGAGGCTGGGTGAAGGGAGATAATAGGATTAACCACTTAATGGGTGTGGAATTCTACTTTGGGGTGAGGAGATAGTTTTGGAAACTAAATACAGGTGGTGGTTACAAGACACTGTAAATGTACTAAGATGGCATTGAACCATTCACTTTAAAATAATTTCACATTATATAAATTTTACCTCAAAAAAAAAAAATCAAATGGTCCCCAATTCTGCATAAAATGTCAACAGCAATCGCTATTTCTTAAGACGGTTTCTCCTTGGGGGCACCTGATGTCCCAGCTGGTTGAGCATCCAACTCGATTTCTGCCTAGGTCACGATCTCACGGTTGTGAGAGCAAGATCCACACTGGGCTCCACACTGGGCTCCACACTAGGCATGGAGTCTGCTTGAGATTCTTTCTCTTCCTCTGCCCTCCCCACAAAAAAAAAAAAAAAAAAAAAAAAAAAAGGTTCCCTTTTGTTCATTCTTCATGACATCAGGTTATTAAAATAATAAGGTGTTAAAAAGGTTAATCTTGAATTCAAGGTAGTTGTAATCCCAGTAGAAAGACATGTATTTGAAAATCTATGAAGCTGAGTCTTAAACTATAAATTTTCATAAAGCATTAGTCTGAGGAATCAAAAGGTCTTATACACTGGTATCCTCTCAAAAGACAGGGTTCCAGGAAATAAAGAGACCTTAATGTGCATATGTCATGTGCAGAGACCAGCTCATGCTGGATGTTCAAGGGATTTCCAGGTAAGCGGCGCAGAGTGAGTCTCGAATACGTAGACAGCTGTTCAGAGAGACAACTCTTGAAGTTCCAAAATCCTCTCTAATTGGGGATGGGCTATTTGCAAACTTGTGGCTGTGGTTCCAACTATTACCAAGATTCATGGCCAGTTTTCCTTACCTGTGACAAGTGGGTTCTGTCTGAGGTAACTTGGAAGGACGAGGCCAAAGAAGATTGAAAATCCAAGCACAAAGAGATTCCGGGAAGAATTTAAGTCGATGAACTGCAGGTTGGAGAGTCCAACAGCTGTAATCATTCCTGGAGAGAAACATCAGATGGCAAGTTGCACTGAGCTCACTATTCTGTATGGATGGATACAGGAGACACACAGACTCCCCACATTGTCCCTTCTCTGTCTCACCAGAAGCAAGGTGGGAGACAGAACAGTGTGACAGGATGGGGTCAGAATGTGACCACCTGGCTCTCTGATCCAAATGACTCTTACTTAGCCTAAGCATCATATGGGCTTACAGAAGAACACAAATATCACATTGCACTTTCTTTAGACCAAGCAGACAACTAAGGACATCGGCTGCCCCTTAAAACCTATGCACAAACATTTTGGTTAAGCTGGGAAACCCACCCAAAGATCTGGGCCCTGATCACCACGGATGGCACAAAGATCATGCATGGCAAGTTCCGGGTAAAAATGATCAATTTTAAAATATTTTTTTTTAATTTTTTTTATTTATGATAGTCACAGAGAGAGAGAGAGAGGCAGAGACACAGGCAGAGGGAGAAGCAGGCTCCATGCACCGGGAGCCCGATGTGGGACTCGATCCCGGGTCCCCAGGATCGCGCCCTGGGCCAAAGGCAGGTGCCAAACCGCTGCGCCACCCAGGGATCCCCAAAATGATCAATTTTAAATGGCGATTCAGGGGAGAAGATATTCAAGTTAAATCAGTTAGATATAACAATTAAAGATTAAGGTCATCTTATTTTTCCTAGCACAAGTTTCCTACATTTGGTCCTACTTTTAACATAAATTCAACCCAGGGATGGATGTGGGTTTTTATGTTCTGAAGGTGTATCCCCTTTGTATTTATGATCACCTTCCATCTTACTGAAGGTATTTGTTAGCAAAAATGAAGAGAAGGAGAGAGGTCAGGCTATCAAGGATATGGGATTTTACCAAAGAGAGTACAGAAGAGGGCGCCAAGCACCGGATCCGGGAGGGAGGCGAAGAGGGCGCTGAACTTCCCAATCATGCCCAGCGCCAGCATGAGGGCTGCGCCGTACTGGATCACCCGGCGACTGCCCACCTGTGGGACACACCAAAGGCAGGTGCCATTACTGCTCGTTCTGCACAAATTCTCATCCAGCTACGCCCAACCCCAGGCAAATGTGACAAAAGCCCCAGACAACATCTAGATTATTCTTAAAACTTTTAATTAAGAGAGAGGTCTCATTATACAATTGAGGACTGATCTTGGGGTACAATTACTATAAAGACAGCCAGAGGAAAGAGATTCCCACCACCTCTCCTCTTTCTCATCCCGTCCCTTCCTCCTTTGAGGAAGTCAGCACCAGGGCTCAGCCTCTGCTTCTCGATGCCCTGGGTGATGTCAATTCGGCATGGTCTTGCTCCAACTCTCGAGTCCAGAGTTTTGAGTTCCCTTAAGTATCAGCAGTGGGGATGACCTTCTAACATCAAAACCCTGCTTCATCTGTGTTTTTCTTCTAGGCTCTTGGAGTCACCTTTTACCAAGTTAACCTACCCCAAAACAATTCACTTTCATCTCCCATCTTCCCCACACCCTGAATCAGACAAGAGTCCCAAATATTTCTGGAACCTCCTCTCCTAGGGTGTCTTGCCTGTGAGAGGTGGCACAGCCAAGAGGCCAAGGAGGGTGGATTCTCAGCACCCCTGCCTGGTTTGTACTCCACCCTACTCTAACTGTGGTCACATGAGTCACTTGACCTCTCTGGGTGGTGGGATTCTTGTTTATATGGTGATAAACCATGAGGTTTTGCTTTAGGGGTTAAACAAAACAAAGTGTAAAACAGTGTGAACAGTGCCTGGAGCAAGCATAGGGCTATGACAACTGTCTTCCACCTGGGCTTGCTGACTCAGGCCTTTCCTCTGCCTCTCTGTCCTGTGGTAGAGTGACCTTTCAAACACAGTGATTTAGGAGGTCAGTACCCCTCTGCCCCCCTTAAATCCTCTGGTGCTCATGAAATAAAACCTTCTCAGGCATCCCTGAGCCTGTCTACCCAGAACATTTTTTCCTACATCTCCCATTCTGCTGGTTCCAGATACATCCTTCAAAACACTACCCAAATGCTACCTCTTCTTAAAAAAGAGTCTTCCTTGATTCCAAGGCTCTGCTTTCTCACATTAGGCCTCTGTAGAACCAGGATAATACTTTCCATGTGGTCTCATCTTTATCTGTTCAACCTCATCTCCAACTTCTAGAAACTTGCGTCTAGCCTGCTGTCACCCAGGCAGTGGAATGTGGAGTGGGCACCAAGCTCAAGAATCCTGCCCCATTGGCCCTTACTATGTGCTGCCTCTTCTAGGAAAATACCTTGAAGATATAAGCTGAGTAGAAGAGTTTCCAGAAGCACCTGGGGAGTGCCTACACGGCTTTCATTATGACCTGCAGTTAGAAGATGGCTACTTAACTTTAATTAAAATGAAATGAAATTTAAGCTTTAGCCCATCAGTTGCACCAGCCGTTGTTTCAAGTGCTCAACAGGATCACGTAGCTATGGCTCCTACACAGAGCAGCAGCACAGGTGTATGCAGACTGTGTCCACCACAGCAGAATGCTCCTGCGGCCTGGTGCTTCCAACAGCATCTCAAAGGACCCGGAAGTCATTTGGTTAGGAATCAGAGTATAATCTTACTGAGACAGCGAAGAGATGGCTGACCCTGAAGCCCAGGCTTGCTATTACAATCCACCTTAACCCCCACATATCAAGTGCAGGGAAGCAGTGAAAATGGGTACACAAACTGGAGAATGGAGCAAAGACGATTTCTGCTGGGTTGCCTTACGTGATAAGGAAGCCTGCCATTTTCAGCAAACATTTTTAGGAACCTACTCTGTGACTAGCACTTGTGAGACTGGAGGGGGAAGGGAACACAAAGATGAGTAAGCCACAACCTCCTGATCCAATCACTGTACTGCTGTAACTGTTAGGGCGTGTGGGCACCCAGCACGAGGAAGAGCTCTGAGGAGGTGGGGATAGTCCCACAGAGCTGATCTGGAGGGATAAGTAAGCGTTCCCTGGAAGAAGAGTGTCCAGGCACAGGGAACCATCTGTGCAAAGCCCACGTCCCAGGAGATTAGATGTGCAAGGGGGAAGGCAAGGCTGGCCCCAGGGATGCTTGAAACAATAAAGCTTATATGCAGATGATGTGTGGAAGGCTGATCTGCCTTAGATGCTCAAAACAACCAAACAAGCAGCAACTAAGCCATTCTTCAGGTCGAGGACTATTAACTGAGTACCTCTTCTCCATTTCTGTTTGAAACACCAGAAACACAGCCCTAATCCTTGTCCTCCCAGTGCTTACGTGGGTGGAGCCTTTGCCCCTCCTCTCCTGCTGCCCACTTTCTAGAGTCTCTTCCCTGCCTCTGTTCTGGCCTCCTTCTCGAACTCTGCCCCTGCTTCCAGGGCCACCAAAAACCTGACACATCGCATTTCTGACTTTCTGAAGTCTTCAAGAGTGTGGAATGCAGCAGAGGAAAAATGACCCTTCTCTGAAGAGACTGCACTGTCAGGGGAAGTGGTGGGTATTGTCCCTAGAAATAAACTGAGGGCTGTCAAGCAGGGACGCTACCTAGTGCTTACTCTGTATCTACATACCAGATTCTGCTAAGTGCATTACATCAATTTATTAATTTCAATGTCTGGCAAGCTGTCTTTATAAAGACTCAGAGAGGTAATGTAACCTGTCCACAGTCAGACTGGGAGAGGGTTAGGGCACCAGGGCTGGAATTCCAAAAAGCCACCTCCCCCACCCCATTATGCCATCCCTCCTTGTGGGACAGACCCTGGAACACACTTAGAAAAGAAGTCCTGCACATGGAATCCCACCTGAGGGCTTCCAAACACACAACAGGGTAGCTGGCAGCCTCAACTCCTGATCAAATAGGAAACAATCTCCAGGTATAGAAAAGGTCAGACCCCGATAAAGAGTAACAAGCACTGGAGCTGCCAGAAATGGAGGCAGATCCTTGGGAAGAACCAAAGATCACCTTCTTTCTACAGGCCCTGGAATGACACAATGTCCCAGACCAGTGCTGTCCTGTACAACTTTCTACAAGGATGGAAGTCTCCTGTATCTGTGCTGCCCATTGACAGTCACTAGCCACATCTGACTACTGAGCCCTTGAAATGTGGCTAGTGCGACAAAGGAACTTATTTTTTCATTTTAACTAACAAACTTAAAAGAGCCACATGCAGCTACTATCAAATTGGACGGCACAGACCCAGGTCTTAGACCGTCGGATTTCAGAGCTGAGAGTTCTGCTCAGAAAAGTGACTAGTTCCAAGTCCTTCCACTGGTTGAGGGTCAGAATACAGCCTCCAACTCCTGCCTCCTTTCTCCTGGATAGGCTCCTTCCAGTGGCCACAGGGCTGGGACCAAAAAGAAATTTGTGCTTTAAGTCCCACATCCCACCCCAAGGCAGCTATGTAGATGGCTCAATTATATCCTCCTGTGAGTCAGGGCAATGAAAACCAATTCCAGGCCCCTGAATGGATGCCACCTTTGCCTCAAGATAGTAATCCAAAGGAGTTCAGAGGAAAGATCAATTAGCTCATTAAAAAGTGCTGACAGGTTGCCTTTTCAGAATAAACTGGCACCATTCAATTCGTAATAAAGATTATTATTCCCCAAACCACCTCAGTGGCATTTCAGAATGGAACCTCCATGAGCGAAACCACCTACTCCCTAGTGACCCTGGTTAAGTGATGTGATGATCAGTTTTAAAGGGGTGCAGAAAAGGAGCTGGCTTGTTAAACTGTTTTCCTCTAAGAGTCCCTCTGTCCACAACACTTTTACTATGATGGTATTTCATATTAGTTATAGATCTGTCCACAGGGTCATGACAGCAAACTGGCTAAAGAGGCATAGTCCTTAGCTCTGTGTGCTCGGCATCTGCTTCTCCCAGTGGGCAGTGATAGGACCCAGCACTGATACTGGAGGACACACCATGTGAGGGCCCTCGGAAGCACCAGGCAGGGCTGTATGTACCGGATGCTGGGCTCTGTGACAGCCCCAACTTTCAGGGAAATGAACGTGTCAGGTATGCACTGCGCTCCCTTTTCACCTGGATTCACAGTCAAGATTAACCAAACTTAAGTCTCTAGTTTCTTTTTATCTGGTTATAGAGTTTTGCAGAGAGTGGGGTTGGGGGGATGTGGAAGGGGTATTTCTAATTTTACAGAAGTCCCATAGCTCTAGAAGGCTGCAGCTCACCCTTAAGTTCTCAAGATACAGGGCTCAGGTGAAGGAGACCTATGGCGCAAGCTGACCATGCCAGATGGCAAGCAGAGTCTGTGTCTCTAGTTACCCAGAGTACAGCAACAGGGGCGGGGGTGGGGTGGGGTGGGGAGCACCTTCCAGCTTGGCAGAGAGTGTGCTCTGGTCCAAGGCAATTGGGATCTAGAGTTCAGTAACAACTTTGGAAGGCCTAGGAGCAGGTTCCTTAGAGAAGCTGGACTGTGGGGTGTGGCCACCCCAGGTCACATGCCTGTTTAGAAAGTGGTGGGAGCCTGGTAGGTAGGACTCTGAATCCAGGTCCTACTCAACCTGGGTAATTCACCGTGGCTTGTCAAATCCACTAAAACTCCGCACAGGATTTTGTCTGAAGGAGAAGGCCTCTGCTGCTTTGAAAACCACATTTACTGTAAGATTGATGTTTCAAAAAAAAAAAAGATTGATGTTTCCCTGTAAGGAGCGGGATCATCTCACATCTAAAACTAGAGCTGTCTTCTGCTCCCGTTTCCACCTCCTCCCCCGACCCCAAGGTCCACTCTCATTAACAGCTAAAATGAGTCTTAAAAATATACCCTGATGAAGGGACACCTGGGTGGCTCAATCAGTTAGGCTCAGGTCATGATTTCAGGGTGAGATGGAGCCCCATGTCAGGCTCAGTGCTGGGCACAAAGCCTGCTTAAAATGCACTCTCTCCCTCTGCTTCTCCCCACCAACTTGTGTGTGCATGTGTGCAAGTGTACATGCTCTCTAAAACAAAACAAAACAAAACAAAAAACATCATGGAGCCACAGCCTGGAGGATCCCCATTCCCTCTATCTCTGGCAGCTTATGGGGTCAGTGTAACCTGGTCCTCAGTTACCTGAAGGACGTCCCCCCACCCCACACTTTGCTCCTGCCCCACTGGCCTCCTTGCTGATGGGCAGCATGCGGGCCTGCTCTCCCAACACATCTTCATGATAGAACTTCACACTGGCTATGTCCTTGGCCTGAACAGCTCCCTCCACCTGCCTTGTTCATGTCCTTGCACAAGGTCATCTCAGGGTGGCTTAGCCTGATCCTATTTCACACCTTACTAGCTCTTATTCTAGATACCCCCTCCTGCCCTGTGTTTTTCTCACATTTATTATGCTTACTGTTTGTCCTCCTCTGTCTAGAATATAAATTCCAACAGCAGGAATTTAGTTTTATTCACTGATGTATCCCAAGTGCCTAGAACAGTAGCCTGGCACAGGGTTGGTGCTTATTAAGTATTTGTGGAATGCCTATGAAGCAGTGAAGCTATCCAGGCAGCCACGGGAGGGAAATCTCCCCATCAGCATTCCAGAAACCCATCAATGAGAAAAAGGAGATGGAGGGGGAAGATGATCTCAGAATCAGAAGCCTTCCTTTTAGAATTCACAAGTGGTTAGACCAATTGATAAAATGGGATCAACACTTAGAGGCCCAACCATTTAATGAGAAAAATATCTGTACCTTAGTAATTCCCAAAACTCCAATGTTAGGACTGGATGAAGTAGAGCCATTCCCAGTACCAAATATGCCATCGAGAACACAGGAGAGACCCTCCACGAAAATCCCCCTAAAATGTAAAGGAATGGGGGAAAGAGAAACATTCATTCAATGGGGGAAACACTCTAAAATATGCTCTAAGTGGCCGCAGCCCAAAGGTGCCATGCACCGCCAGGGAGACTCCACACTCCTGGGAAGGGTTAGAAATGCATAGTCTCGGGCCCCACCCCAGACCTGCTGAAATAGAACCTGCATTTTAACAGGATCCCTCATGCTCATTCAACTGTGAGAAGCACTTCTGTGAACCACACATTAGACAAAGGTGTTTAAAAAATCATTCCAAATTAAAGGCTTTCAGCCAGAAATCAGAGCCATTTGTTGGGATCTAAGACAAATATGTGCTGTCTGCTGATCTGATTCCTTTACTATTAATACATAGTTTCATCAGGAAGGAAATGCTTTGTAATTTGGTCAAAACTGGAGCTTTTTTAAAGGATCAATATATAAGTAACTCAATCATATGCAACACCCATTAGAGAAAGCTGTAAAAACCAGGAGTGTGAACACTAATAGAACCAAAGCAAGACATGCTAAGACACCAGCCCACTGGAGCTCATCACACACAATCCCTTCCAGAAGGGCAGCAGCTGGCTGAGCAAAGGGGGCTGATCTGCGCTCTTCTCTGTGGCCTCCACAAGGTCCAATTCACTCTCAGCATCCAGAAACTGAAGACCAGGTGTGTTGAGAAGATAAACCCCACAGCCCATGAGTCTGTAGCTTCTGCAGACTTTACCTATTCCTGCTTTTCTTGTCTCTTTCTCTATATGAATTTTAACTGTGAATAGATGACACAGCATTTACCCCTAAGAACAGTAAAGACGACAAGAAATCAAAGGGGACATCCATCCACGACCCCAAACCAAGCAAAGAAGAAGGGCAGTGTCTTGCATCTGTTTTCGTGGTCTCAGAGAGCATCTTACAGGCCTGTCAAGGCAGAAGGAGGGTGGGAGGTGCGCTCCATGTTACAGATGAGAAAATGAGAGCAACACGGGAGCAGTGACCTGTCCAAAGACAGACAACCAATAAAGAGCCCTGCTGCCTGTCTGCTTCCATGTTGAAACTCGCTTTCTTCTCCAAGATTAACCAGACCAGAGCCAAGTAATGAGGCATTGGGCCTAAGAAAGAACTCCATTTTCTGAGGAACGTACCTGTTTATTGCGTGGATGGGAGGCGGCGGGGCACAGGACAGCCTTGCACAGGCATAATAGTCCCCAATGGACTCAATGATACTGGCGACAACTGCGCTGAGCATGCCGATGACACCAGCTGCGGTGACGGTGGGCAGTCCCCACTGAACTAGGGAAGGCAAAAGAGGGCAGGCGAAAGTAATCAGGACATCAGACAGTAATACATGACGCACTCAGACTCTGAGGCTCAGGGAAAATCTTCTTTTAAATGTCACTCATCAGTGCAACAGATGCCTGGGGATAGTTCCTGAGTTGGATGAAGGTGGCCATAACCAGGACTGGTCTGTTCCCCATCTTTATTAAAAAAGTGGTCAGAAGAGGGTGTTTCTCTTCCTGCTTTAAAGCCATGCTTGGGGTCTACTAAATTACAATTTAACACAGACTGCTGGGATAGAAATTCCTATTTGGATGGGATATTTGTATCAGAAGGATTTTTTTAACCCTGCTGCACAAAGCATGGCACAAAATAATGGTGATCTTGCCCAGGGAGTGGCATTAAATGAAAAAACAGTGAAAGTCACCAGCTAAAATTAAATTCCAGCAGTAAAGCATTCCATAACCACAAGATACAGACAACCCTCTTATGTAAAATCAGCACTATTTTTAAGTAAACCATGTTATGGAAAATTACATAGGTTCCTTTAAGAAAGCAAAGAGAAGTCCCTAGGTCACTTTTTTTTTTAAATAGCTGTCTGGACATTGAAGGCCATGGATGTTATTTAATAAAAAATAGCATGAGGCACTTTTAGTGTTAGAAAGAAGAGACTTCTTTGATAATGTGCCTTCTTTCCTTGACCCATTAGCTACCACACAGTGACTAAGTAGAAAGCATAGTGACAAATAAAGATGTGTTAAATGATCTTGCACAGAGGCCAGCAGTAGTTGGGGATCAGGACACCAAAAGATCTAGAAGAACACAACAGACTTTAAATGAAGGCAACCCACACTGGTCACAAGGATAAGTTAGGAAGAGGCTCCGTTCTGGTCCAGAGAGACTCAGGAGGGTGCACAGGACTAGGCTGGTGATCAGTAGAAGATGAGAACAGCGTGGAGAAGGCAGGTTTAGGAGAGGCTGGGCAAGCCACACAAGCTACACCAGGGGACCTGGGTGGGAGCTAGGTAGGTGTCTTCGTAGGTAACAGGAGCAGCCACATGCAGGGTTTGGGAAGAGAAAGAAGACACATGAAGTAAGGTGTACAGGACAAGCCTGGGAGTGTGTGAGGGCAGAACTGCTTCTGCCTGGGAGCAGACAGGGGTGCTTGGTCACCACAGCATTCCCAGGTGGGTTAGGAGCATATTTTTCTTTATCCAGCAACATTTTATATTTTCTTTATATTTATATTCATATATCGTCTTCATATTTCCTAAATAATCTTTTATAGAGTTACCTTGTTACTGACATAGCATTATGGTTTCATTTTAGTGTCTTGATTTGGCTGGTTGGCGGCGGTGGTGGTGGAGGGATACTTATTTTGCTATTTATTGTTTCTTCAGAAACTGCCTTTTATTTTCTTAGTCTCCTGTTTTATTTTTTCCCTTTTTCCTGTAGCCCTTAACTTTGATTTTTAAAATCTTTACTCCATCTACTTCAAGATTTTATTTTATTTTACTTCAAGATTTTATTTTTTTTAAGATTTTATTTATTTATTCATGAGAGACAGCGAGTGAGCGAGAGAGACAGAGACAGAGGCAGAGACACAGGCAGAGGGAGAAGCAGGCTCCACGCAGGGAGCCCGACGTGGGACTCAATCCAGGGTCTCCAGGATCACACCCTGGGCCAAAGGTGGCGCTAAACCGCTGAGCCACCCGGGCTGCCCTACTTCAAGATTTTAAATTGTACTCTTCTACATTTTTGATCCCTCTTCCTTCAGATCGTTTCTATCTACAGCTGACCTTTGAACAACACAGGTTTGAACTGTACCAGTTCAGTTATTTGCACGTTTTTCCAAATAGATGCAGTACAGTGGTATAAATGTATTTTCTCTCCCTTATGATTTTCTTAATAACATTTTCTTTTCTCTAGCTTACTTTTTTGTAAGAATACAGTATATAAAACATGTAACATACAAAATGTGTTAATTGACTGCTGATGTTATTCGTAAGGCTTCTGATCAAAAGTAGACTCTCAGTAGTGAAGTTGGGGAGAAGGAAGTTATATGCGGATTTTCAGTTGTGGGGTGGGGTGCACCACCTCCCCACCCGACCACCCATCTGTTCAAGAGTCAGCTACCTGCATGCCTGTGTGTGCGCGTGCACGCGCATAAATCCTGCTGGCTTCCAGCCTTTTGTCTTATTTCATTTCCCCTTTTAACTAGAACACCTAACTTACATTGTTACTTTACAGCAGTTTCTCAGCCTCAGCACTGTTGACATCTTGGGCCTTCAAATGTGTATTTTAACAATTTTTATCATACAAAAGACTAAGGACCAAGATGCCACAGACATCTGAAAACCTGTCTCCAGATTAAGCCAAACTGTCAGAGAATGCGCCCTCTTGGGTCTCCGGAGGCGCCTTTCTGTCTGGGAAACTGTGGCAATATAGCAGCTCATGGCAGTTAAGGGCTGACAGAATGGCTGCCATCCTGGCGCCAAGTGCCTGGTCCACTCGCTCACATCTCCTCATGCATGGGCTTGGGAGAGCCCCGGGAGATCTCTGGTCTCCCAGCACATGCACAGCTACTCTTCCTGTGTTCCTCATTTGTGTTCATCTTGGGACCGGCCTGCACAGCAGAGAAGCCCTCCCAGCAGGTGCCATGGGGCTTCCTCCTACCTGCTCTCCCACACCTCCCCTTAACTGCCTGGTCAACTGATTTAATCTCATTTTATCTCAGATTATATGTCTGTTTACAATCCATGCATTTATTCTTTTTTTGGGAAAAGGGACAGGTGTACATAAATACATGCTTAGACCAAAGGATCTGACGAGAACATTATTTTATAAACAGTAAGCTTTTTAAAGTATAAACATGTCAATGATAGAAGGAACAACTACCAACATCACGGTCATTTAACATGCTCAGAACAGTTTTCTTTGACCCAATCTTAATATTCTCAGCTTTTTCAGCTTTTTCTCCTTACTATCATAAAATGTGAAGATGTGGTTGCAGCAGGAGAATTAATCAGCACCACCCGACCAAAGCCAGGTTTTGGTTCTGATTAAAAGGTCCAAGTGCCAGAAATGGTGTCTTTACAAAAGAACAACCAAGCATGAATAACCACTGGATTCACTCAAGTCACTTTTGGGGTTGGGGCCTAGAAAGTATCACTTGTAAATCCAAGTGATAACCTCAGCTTGGGCCTGCACCCCTCACCCCACACACCTTGCCAAGAGTTACCCAACACTTAAATTATAACTTAAGAGCCATCTTCCACCTATTGGTGAGTATTAGTTTACTTCTGACAGCTGGGACCAAATAAAAAACAAAGATTATAGCTACCCATTAAAAGATTACACAAATCCCATCATTCTTGAGCAGTCAGTTTGCTAATCTTCGGGTCCCTCTCACTCAAGCCTGTTTTCAGTGTGGGCGGCTTAGGTACTAGGCAGCTCTATACTTGCCCTCCTCAACCCTGGCAAGAGACTCCTTATCCAGGATTTCATCCCAGTAGAACCAAAAGAACCAATTAATCTAAGAGAGGAACTTGCTAGTCTCTGAGCATTAAGGACAGCCCTCTGAGGACAGGGCCCTTCCCCTTTTCCGCTGTCAAACCCTTCAAATGGTAAGACCTTCAAGGGACATTCTAGGACAAAGAAGGCTTTTCAAGCTGCAGAATCTTTTGTCACCTTCCAGCTCCTCTAAATGGGGCTCCTGTGAGGTCCTGACCCCTCTTCCTCTGGCCATCAGAATACTTACACGGGTACGGGACCTTAAACCACGGGGCTACCAGGAGCACGCCCTGCCTGGCGTCTGTTCGAGCGTAGAAGCCATACTTTGTACTGTCAGGAGGGAAGACATCTGTCACTGTGAAGATGAAGCACAGCAGCCAGGACACAAGGATGGCCAGGATGATCTAAAGTGGTCAAAGGGAAAAGCTCCATGAGGCCAAAAGAGGTGGTGGATGCTAGCAAAACACACCCCTTCCTATGCTCTGAGTATCATACCCCAGAACTTCCACCACTCACAGTACTTTGCAGGAAAAAAAACACTTTACAGATTCTGCTAAGAGCCTATTCTTTGAGTGGAATCGCATTTAGAGAGAGCAGTTTTATGTAGGTAAAGTTATTTAATCCCCAGCCAGGCTAGAAAATAATAATGGATGATGCGCTTGCAGAAGCCATGAGAACACAGATCTCCCTCTGCCTCAAGAACAGTGTCATCTATAAAAAATAGTGAAAGGGAATAAAGGGGAAAGGAGAGAAAATGAGTGGGAAAAATCAGTGAGGATGACTGAACATGAGAGACTCCTAACTCTGGGAAATGAACAAGAGGTAGCAGAAAGGGATGTGGGAGGGAGGTTGGGGTGACTGCATGACAGGCACTGAGTGGGGGCACTTGATGGGATGAGCACTGAGTGTTATGCTATATGTTGGCCAATTGAACTCCAATCTAAAAAAAAAAAAAAAAAAAAAAAAAAAGAACAGTGTCCTCCTTCATACTCCTGAAAGGAATTCAGAATCAAAATCTTCTACCACTGGTAAACCTTAACCCATGACAATTTGGTTGTTATTAGTACCCTGATGTCACCACTTGGACACAGCTCCCCCAGGAAGATCTGCTTAAAACTTCCTTTCACGTAAACAAAGGCAATATTGTCAGAAAAACAAAAGTGACTACTCACAGGGAACATTTTGAAAAGCTGTAACTTGTATGCAGTCCATCCTTTCTTGGATTTATAAATTGGGAGAGGAAATTTAACATTTCTAGCATATTGTGAAAATAGTAATACTAGGAAAATTGTCCTGATGAGAGAAAGAGAAAATAAACTAGGTTAATGGATCTATGACTGTGTTTTAAAATAATACTCAATGCTTCAACAACAAAACTGACCATATATGTTCATTTCTCTACAAAGCTGCTAGTCCTCTTAACTGTTATTTGGAAAATCCTATGTTTTGGAAATGCCATTTTTGGAAAGATAGTTCTAAGCATATCTTGATACTAAGTGAAATTGCCATATAATGCTTGGCTAAATTTTCCTTAACAGAGTAAGAAAACCCAAAGAATGCACATACTCATGAGAGATGAACACACTGCATAAGGGAAAAAGATACCACATACAAGACAATGCATACTATAATCACAACTATGAATTAACTACAAAACAAGCAATTGCTACATGGGCATGCACACACATGCATGCATGCATGCAAATAGGTAAGGAGGATAGGGGCTAAAATGCTCACAGGAATTGACTGCAGGTGACAATACGTCTTGAGAACTTTCTTCTATTTTTCCATACTTTCTGATTTACATATCAAAAGCATAAACTGCTTTCAAAAAGCTTCACTATTTGAGAAGGCTATGTAGAGAATTCAACATTAATAACATCCCTGAGAGGCTTGTGTTAGACCTTATGTGAAGGTTGCCCTGCCCATCATCCCAGGCTTCTGCAGGAGTGGCTTCTATGACCATCCATGTCCCAAAGCCAGTAGTCCAAAATCATGCAGCCAGAGTTTGCAGGGCAGGTGGGCCAGGGGGTCTAGCTCGACAGCCTGGGCTCTGAACTACCCTGCCACATTGCTGTAAGGATAGGGATGTTGGCGCTGACTCAGAAGGTTCTCTACCTTGAGTCCCACACTCCTGACCCAACTATACTGAGGACCACGGGAGTCAGCGAAGTCAGGTAACTCCCCTGTAGCAGGACCTGACACGTCCTCATCTGTCTGCTACCAAGTGTGGCAGGTGTGGGATGGCTTCCCATCGCTGACACAATGAAGGTACAACGATGTGTTTCATCACCCACAGGGAAGCACTCTTTCACTTACAACCCGAGGGAGGGAGAGTTGGCATAAGAATGGGTTCCAGTCAAAGCTCAGCTTAATTGTTCCCGGGCACAGCTCCAACTGTGGAGATGAAATTATCAGCTTCGCTGACAGCCGGTCAAGTGCAGCTTCACTGTCACATTCCTGACAAGGCATGTGGTCTACAGCCAGGTGGAGAATAGGCCTATGCTGCTTCATCCTCTCCCCACCTACTCAAGTGCTCTGCTCACCTGGGGATGGGAGTCTCAGCCCAAACACAAAGTCACTGAGCCACTACCAGCTCAAGGCTGGAAATTTATACATGGTGCCCAAGCTATTTCAATTCCCCTCCAGGTGGTGAAGTTTAACAAAAAGATGGTTATGGTAATGATAGGTACTAAAACTGGTGTACTTTAAATTTAGGTCAACATAGAATTTTCAAGTTCCAAAAAATGCCGATTTATTTCAAAGTGAATACTATGAGATCCCAAAAGGCCCCAAGTCTATTATCGTTATTTCAGACAACACCCCCACCTGACTGTTATCACCTGCGCTGCAGTGTTCACTTTTCAAAGCACATCTACAAGGGTAGGGGGAACACACACAGAATTCCAGGAAGGACACTCAGACCTCAGGCCAAATCCGGCAGCACAAATGAAGCAAGTAGACTAGGCAGGCGAACACTCCATCTTCTTGCCACTCTAAAACCCACCCCCTTCTAGTTTGTTTATCCTTAACAGTCCTGTGGGGCAGGTAGGGCAGGCAGTCCCATAGCAGAGAGGCAGCAGCAGAGGCTCAGAGATGGGGAAAGGATGAGCCAGCCTCATGTCCTCAGGCCAGGGTTCTGTCCAACCACTGGTTTGTTGACCTTTTACCTTATGAACATTATGCAAGCAATGCAGACTAAAATGTAGGAAAATTGTAAAAGGCAGATAAGCAAAAAGATAAAATCTTGAAGATTACACATTATCCCACCCCTGTGTATACTATATAACATTCTGGTCTATAGATTCTGAATAGCTTTCATTCCCTGGATATTTACAGGGCGTCACTAGGTCTGGGGCACTGGGGTTAGAGAAGGACATGGGACTGCCTGACGTCACCCTTGCCCTGGGAGCACCAATAGGTCATCATCTGACCCAAAATGGAATCACATTTCACTATGTACTTCCCAACTAGCTTATAGCCCCTGCAATGCCACAACCTCAACAGATGGAAATGGGCAACAGCACCTTAGTGGCTACTTAGCATTCCATCTTATGGACATACCACATCTTGTTCCACAATTTCCATATGGTGTGACAGCAGGAACAACATAAACAACTGTGATAGATTACCCTTTCCTGGTACCTGTCTATACGTCACCCTGTGGCAGGTTCCTAGAACTAGCATGGGTCTGTCAAACAGTAAACACCTTATTAAAAAGCTTTTCTTTCTTTATTGAAAAGCTTTTCATACAAGCTGCCAAATATATAAAAGTTGGATGAATTTACAATCCCACCCAGAGACAAACACATCCACTTGCTACTCACTGCAATACAAGGTCTTACACTTTTAAGATTTATTTATTTGAGAGACACAATGAGAGAGAGCAAGTAGGGGGAGGGGCACAGGAAAAGGAAAACAAGCAGGCTCCCCGCTGAGTAAGGATCCCAGGACCCTGAGGTCATGACCTGAGCCAGAAATCAAGAGTCTGGGCACTTAACCAAAGGAGTCACCCCAGGTGCCCCATAGGATCTTATACTTTTAAATCTCTACCAACTTCATCCATTTAAAAAACTGTAGTCATTTATTTGAATATTCATTCCTTACATGACACATAATAGTATGTATTTCAGCATTATTTACAACACAAGTATTTCAAAAACATGAGTATCAAGTGAGGAATGTTTTCATAAATTTACACCATTTCATACTATTTAACATTGTTCAATTTACAAAGAATGTAATAGATCTAAACACATTGTCTTGGAGAGATGAGCCCAACAAACTGTTAGAGTGAAAAGCAGATGACCACAGTAAAGCTGCATACATGCACTGTATTTATGCATAGAGGGCAATTACTAACTTTTCACTAGTTAATCATGACTTTTTTTTTTTGGAGGGGTGGCAGTGGGTGGGAGGAACTATTACCTTACTTTAGATTTCCTCTGTTTAATTACTGTTAAATTTCAAATAACTAGAATTTTAATATATTTTGGGGGAAGAGAGGAAACGAGACTTCTTTGAGTATGTGGTGATGGTACATGGAGGTTCATTACACTGTTCTATCCTTAAATAGGTTCGAAATTTGGTACATAAGTAATCAAAATAATGTTTTCTCAAGAAAAATGGTTCCCAGGCGGGACCAATGCATGGGCTTGGAAATGTTACCCCATTTGCCCTCCCTTGAGAATCTGTCTCTAAGTGTGCCTCTTTTGGCTGACTTAAGAACCCATGTCAGTACAATCTGATCCACCACCACTACTCCCAATGCTAATAAAATCCCTATGAAGGGGCAACTCAGTGGCTTCGTCGGCTAAGCAGCTGCCTCTTGATTTCGGCTCAGGTTATGATTTCAGGGTCCTGGTACCAAGCCCCGTGTCAGGCGCCACAATCAGTGGGGAGTCGGCTTCATCATGCTCTCTCCCTCTACTCCTTCCCCTACATGTGTGCTCACAGTCTCTCTCTCTCAAATAAATAAATCTTTTTTAAAAATCCCTGTGAATATGTACTTTGAGAACTGGGGAGGGTAACCCTTTTTACATGATAATCAGCTTCTTTTTCGTTAAATGGCTGCTTATATCATATCATTCACTCATTATTCCAACAAGACTCTCTCTTTTAATGAAACTATAAATTAATGACATTAGCCTTTTTAATGGCATGTTATAAATATTTTCCCAAATTCATTTATAATTTAGCTTCAGTAGGTTTTGATAGGAGTTTTAAATGCACCAGTAGTAAAATCTATCAATCTTTCTTTTCATTATCTGCTTTAAGAAAGATCCACCCCATCCTATGTTTAAATATTTATGTAGGTTTTCTTCTGGCACATTTATTGTTTTACTTTCTATACTTCAGTCTTTAATTCAACTTAAATTGTAATTTGATATAAACTCTATCCAAATAATTATCTAGTTTTTCTTAAGTAATTCTTCTATTCCCCCCTGATTTCCAGTATGACTGCCATCATACACTAAATATTAATTTCTTCTTGGTTCTGTTTCTATCCCTCCCATTCTGCTCTATCCTGTCCTAGGACCACAGTGCTGTTATTAGGTTCTGAAATGTATTTAAATTCTTATAGGAGAGTTATCGTTCCCCTTTTCTCTGACCTTTCTGGGAATGACCCACATTACTTCATTTTCTTATTCAAGGATTTGGACATCCAGAACAACCTTAAATGATACTGGTAATAATAAACATGCTTATCTTGGTTTCTGATTTCAGCAGGCAGGCCTGATATTTAAGTCTTTCATCATTAAAGGATAAGGCACTTAAAAATCTTATTCATGAAACATCCTTCTATTCCCATACTGTTAACAGTTGGAAGCTGAGATACAGATTGAATTTGACTGATTTAGTTGTCATTATGTTTTTTATTAATTAAATCCATCATAGGCCCATAATGAATTTTAATAATAAATTTTCTAATATTTAATCATCCTTGAGTTTCTAAAGTGATAAACATAATGTGTTGGCTTTTTTTAGTATTATCTATAGCATCATTTTCCAAACAATATTCCAAAGAACATTCTTCCAAGATATGTTAATAGATATGGCACGGAAAAAATTGTGTGCACAGGGCTAGACACTAAGGCCTTTTTCTGAAGAGTCTTCTGCACATTTACATTTTGAAAGATCACAAGGAGGGGTGCCTGGGTGGCTCAGTCAGTTAAATGCCTGCCTTCAGCTCAGGCCATGATCCCGGGATCGAGCCCCAAGTGGGGACTCTCTGCTCTACAGGGAGTCTGCTTCTCTCTCTCTCTCTCCCTGCCCCTTCCCTTGCTTGTGTGTGTGCCCATGTGCACTCTCTCTCTCCCAAATAAAACCTTTTTTAAAAAAATAAAAGATCACAAGGAGACTTAAAGTAGAGAAAGACACTGAGCCTTAGCATACTACTAACCTAAACATATCTGAACTCAGCTTGGGGCTTTAGACCAACTCTAGGGAGGAAAGTAAATGTTGGTCCAAGCTTTCCCTTTTGTATTTGCTCTGTCAGGATCTGTCATTGAGATAAAATTGCCTGGGAAGTTTCCCTTGTTTCTTAAAGTGCCAGAACTGCTTCACCAGTGCATGAATTCTCTCTTCCTTGAAATATAATATACTTACTAACAACTGTAGCTCAGAACTTTTTTTAGGGATAAAATCCTCTGACAGCATTCCTGACTCTTCCTGTGGTCAGGGGTGGACTCACATACCCCTGTCCCCCACTCACTTATTATGAGGTGCTTATTGAACACTTGCTCTTGACAGGTGGTGAGCCAGGTGCTGGAGGTACCGTAGAGACTAGCACTGAGCAGAAGCCTCGCCCTCACAGAGATGGCGTCTCAAGTACAAAAGAAGCAGGGTGGAAACTAAGAAACATGAGAGCAGAAAAGAAAAGCTCGACAGAAGGATGCACAGATACAACTGAGGAATTTTCCCACAAAGAGAGAAAAACGTGAAGAAACGGAAAGCAGAGGAAGCATTTGGGAGGTCCAATATTCTAGAAGTTCCAGAAAGAGACAAGAAGAATGGAAGGGAGGAAGGCATCCATGAAATAATTCAAGATCATTCCCCCACCTGCCCCCACCCCTCAAAAGTTGGACATTCCAGAGTAAAAAGGCCCCAAGTGCCCAGTGCAAGATGTAAATAGAATGAGGGATGGCAAGGGAGGTTGTAGACACAATGAGAAGACCCACAAGCCTCCAAAATTCTAGCTTGGGTCCAAGTGCAGTTTCAAAAGGAGGAGACAGGAGCAAACAGTGGCCTAGTACTTCACGGGGCTGTGTACAGGCAGGAAGGGAGCAAGAGAGAAGCTGGAGACCAGTTTGGAAGCAACAACCCACAGTGAAGATTGTCAAGTGGGGGACTGACTCTGGAGGTGAGGCAGAAAGATGGCCTGCACATGAGGAAGAAAGCCAAGAATCGGGGACACCAGCAGGATTTCCAGCTGATCAGCTGGCTATGTGATCATGGCCTCTATTGAGAACAGGATGGCAGGAGGAGGGCACTGGTTCAGGGGCAAGGAGAGAGTCAAAAGCTTAACGCTTTCTCCCTTTGAAGTTTGAGGTGTCCTGTGTAACAGCAACTGGAGGGTGTGGGCCAGGGCTTGGACTCTAAGTCTGGTGTCCAGAAGTCTGGGCTGCAGGCTCTTGTGAAGTCACCAGTGTAAAAGGTTTGCTGGGGCCATGCACTAGATGAGGCCTCCTGGGGGAAAAGCATGTGGTGGGGAGGCTGCTTGGGATCAGGTTCTGAGGAAACCCAACATTTAGTGGTCAGTGATTGGGGAGGAGTCCCTTTTGGTTTTTATGCTTTTCTGTAAACCACCCATTTTATTAATTTGCCGTTGCTGTTGTTGCTGTTTTTAAATCTGGGGACAGGGAGCATAGCTATAACCCTTCCTCTCTGGATCTAAGGTTTTATCCTGCATCTGTGCATTCACTCCCTTCTCTGCTCAATTAACCTTGTTAAAAGTGTGTTCACATGTTATTTTCCAAAAAAAACAACATTGGGATTTTTCACTTCTATATGTTTCATATTTTTGTATTTGTATTAATTTTTGACCCCTTGCTTCTATTAGGCTCATTTTTATCCTGTTTTTCAAGTTTCTAAAGATAAGCTCTTCATGTACTTTGCTTTAAAGATTATATGGGTGTGTGTGTGTGTGTGTGTGTGTGTGTGTGTGTGTGTGTGTGTTTAAAGATTTTTTATTTGTGGGCAGCCCGGGTGGCTCAGCGGTTTAGTGCCACCTTCAGCCCAGGGCGTAATCCTAGAGACCTGGGATCGAGTCCCACGTCAGGCTCCATGCATGGAGCCTGCTTCTCCCTCTGCCTGTGTCTCTGCCTTTCCCTTTCTCTGTGTGTCTCTCATGAATAAATAAATAAAATCTTTATTAAAAAAAAGATTTTTTTTTAATTTGAGAGACAGAGAGCTTGAGGGGAAACAGAGGGAGAGGGACAAGCAGACTGAGCCACCCAGGTGTTCAAATTGTACCTTTTTCTGACTGCTCTGTGGGATTGGTCAGTTCTTACCATCATCTTCTACATTATCAGTAATTGTGAAGTTTCAGTCTCCCCTCTAAGAGTCATTTATAATAGTGTTTTCCAACTTCTTAGCAGTCTGGGGGTTTGTTCACCCTTTTTCTGCTGACTTCTAATTTTACTGTATGATGCTAATTACATTTTCTCCTTCTTGGAACTTACTGCATTTCCCCGAACAAACATTCTTCCATGCCCTTCTACACGCCCATGAACAATCCTGGACATTTTCACATACCTTAATTTGTAAGGATAGATGGATTATAACTATGCAAGGATGCATTTTACTTGCTCACCATGTTCCAAAATAGATAGGCAGGTTTAAGTGTTACAGGGTAAATTCTGGTCAGACTATTTGGGTTCTGAAAGCCATGCTGACCACTTACTAGCTGTGCATCTTTGTGCCTCTGCCCCTCTTGCTATTGAATGGGGATAACATTCAATGTACCTTAATTTACAGTGTGCACGGGTGTTTGGCAAAGCACTACTAATGCATGGGCTCAAGAGGTGCTGCTTATTGTTTAATAATTACAGAAGACCTCACAAAACAAAAACAACTGGAAATTCCCTTCTATTATTATTTACTTTTAGAAATTTTGTTGGTTGGCAAAATTCCAGGTTTTGAACCATTTCCCTGTGACAAGATCAACTCTTATATACACTCTCCAGGAACACAAAAAGAATGTGAGGTTCTATTTGTGGTATACAGAATTCCATGGCTCTAAAAACTAACCTTAAAATATTATCAAAGTCCTCGATATCATTACTGACGACATATAAAGGGGTAAATGACATATTTTATAGACTCTAAGTTCCATCCTGAAGGACCAGCAATGACTGGCAGGACACTGGCAGGACTCTGGCAGGAGCCATGGCCTCCCCACAGATGTGTGCAGAAGCCTGGGAAGTCACATTTCCTTCAATGCCAACAGACCCTCCTGCAGCATCTCGGTCTCCTGCCAATCCAGAAGGTCCCCCCCCCCTCCGCCCCCGCCCAAGTTTTCATCTAAAGGATTCAGCTTCTCGATATTTCCTCTCATGTGCAGGAGACTTGGCACGACCTCAAAAGTTAAAAACTAATGCCACCACCATCTTACACACACTTCCTAAAGTCTGAAACCTTACAAATCTCTCTATATACATCACTGCCAAACAGGTCTTTAGAATACCTTGACTGCATGTCACTTCCCAATCTCTGGGGCTTAAACCCTTCAATAACTTCCTGGAAAGAAATAAATCAAGATTAAACTGCCAGACTATTCTTACTTTAAAAAAACAAATAAAACAAAACTATCTCCTAAGGTCTGTGTAAATGCTTAAAATAGAGGCTGCCCTGGGTGGTGGGAAGGGGAAGGGGAGGTGCTGACAGTCTGTGCTAAGTGGTCTAGATTACTCACAGCATGGCGATGCCCCAGTGCTTCCCCGCTCTCTCTCCTGCTGCCTGGAAGCCCGACAGCCCGATGAGAGCCACCGTTGGTGTGATAGTCAAGGGTCCAATATATTTCAGCAGAGCCCCGGGCAGGCCTAGGAGGCCAATGACCACTTCTATCAGCGAGGACATGATGATGGCGCCCTGTATCTAGAATGAGAGAGAGGACACGGACAGGAGAGTGAGCTGCCTATAGATCGCAGACTTCAAATGTCACCCGCAACCACACTGGAAAGTTCTGCCAAGCAGCGAGTTATTACCTAACAGGCATGACACAGATGGAATATTCCTGAGGCCCCAAAAGAAACGAGTAGGGTAGATGGGGTCTAGCCCACCTATGAATGACATGGTTGACAAAGAAACATTACAGAAATGGGTACTGATGTACAGCCAACCTGCTTCCCCACAGACTAGAGAGATTTATCACTCCCGCTCAAGACATAGGACATTCAAACCCAGCCTCAGAGGGACACTACAGCACAGACTCTAGAGTGAGACCCTGAGGGACATTTAGAAGATAGTGTTACTGACACAAATTCTAAAGGAATGTTTCTACTGTGGATAACAGCTGTATCTGTGCCCATTCTGAACTAGCGGTGAAATAAATATCTTCCAGGTTTGAGAAGATCTAGATGAGCTGTAAGCCATTCTTCATGTCTGAGGACTACCATGCCCTGTTTCATTCAAGTGCACCACAGCAGACAAGCAGCTTTAATTCTCTCCACATACACACAAACAAATGCAGCCTGGGATGAAGAGTTCTGCTGCCCCCAGGCAAGTCTCTATAGCTCCTTCCAAGGGAGCCATGCCCCTCGGCTGGTCACACTGGAGGGGCACAAGGGGTGGGGGAGGAGGAGACGGGGAAAGGAATGAAGGGCAAGAAACAATACTGTCTGGTTGCACAAAGCATTTCTGCATGCTTTGTTTTACGGTGACGTCATCTAAATTTAGTTTCACAACAGAAATAAACATGTCAGCAGCTGAAAAGGAAAAGGAGGGCTTAGTGCAAGTAACTACAATTTCTTGGACACAGTCAACAATGAAGCCACAAGCGGACAATGCTCCTCTTTTACCTCGCGTATCCGGGGATACCAGATGTGCTCTGTGTGTAACAGCTCTGTGGTTCCATTGGACACTGAAACATCTTGAAAACAAAAGCAAAGACAACATTTTTTTGGAGTGACACTAATGTTGCACGGGATATATTCATTTTATTCTTTGTAAGAAGAAATCTCCTCCCTGTTTTATGTATAAAGTTCCCCTCCCTAAAATTCAAGTTACCACAGTATAGCTTTACCATACTGAAAGGTAGATTCCCCAAAGCTAATGGAAGCAAATTTATTCATCGACTGAGCGCTCCCAGCACTTCAAAAGATGACTTAACTGGGGATGCATGTTGCTAGTGCCAGCCTCACACAAAGACCAACCTTTGCAAGCAGCTAAGTGAAATGCCCAAGAGCAAGGTGGCCTGACTGAGGTTTTTAAAACAGAGGGCCTTTTCCAGTTCCTAAATCCAATCAGTGGTCACAAACTAATTCCTAGGAGCAAGGAAGGAAACAAAGGTTGGAAAACTTTGCTCCTAGAACCGAAAAGTCTAACAGCATTTTGAGAGTACAACAGGTCTATCTGATTTTCTCAAACCTCTTATCTCATTTTTCCCTGACTGTATCGGGTTATTTAAGGATCTCTGTAATCACTAATGGAGAGGGCAAAGGGGTAGGGACTGAAAGTCATTTGCAGAAAACCAAAGCAGCCAGATCCTCAAAAAGCAGAGATGTTTCAGAGAAGGGATGCTGACGCAGCAAAGAGAGTGATTATTGGTGGTTCATAAAATCCACTGAAAGAAAGAGGCAGAAAAATAGCACAATGTTGTTCTAGTCTATTCCCATATTTATTAATTTCATTTGCATAGAGAAATGAGGTCCTTTCTGGTCCTTACTTGCTCTGGGATTAGGGATGAACAAGTGGGGAGAGAGAGACAGACAGAAACACGATCCACAGACTGGAGTGTTCTAAGCGGTTTGTTGGTTTGTGTGTTCTGTGCCCAATTCCAGAAAGGATTTAAGGCTGCCAAGGGCAGCACATCCAGGCCTCCCTTCTATCACCTGTGCTAAGGGACCCCAATGACGTACGTGGAAATAACTGCAGTTACCTGTGGTGTTACATTTCCATTTATCTAAAGACAGGATGGCTCGAGCAGGGGCCAGAAATGCAAAAGCACTGGCCTGAAACAGGGGTAACCTAAAAGAAACGAGACCAAAACCATGATCACGGCATCAGGAACTACCGAGGTAGTTCACGATTTGACAGCTTAACAGTCTTTTCCATAGAACATAGCACATGAGTAAATGCAGGCATGTGAGGGAGAAAGAACCCCAGTCCACACTGATCTCCACCATTTAGCCAGGGCCGCTGGCTTCTCCGTCTTCCCCTCCTGCTGCTCTCCCCACAGACAGTCCCAGCAAGGGCCCTGGGGGAGCCCTGTGGTCAGCGCCAGCACCCCAACACGAAGCCCAGGCCCTGCCATCACCACATTTCCCCCTTGGGAGTAAAGGATGTCAGGTGTTTGGGTGTCTCGCTTCCCTGCTGAGTTTGTGATCACCTTCTTAAACATCGGTGTCTCTTCCATTTACCACTCCCCTCCTCCCTGCCTTTATATCCTTATTGGTTATCACAGAAAAAAAAAAAAAATCTCTCCCGTCATTCCATTTTGTAAATCAAATCAGCCCTAAAATCTTAGAGGATAAGCATCATAATTGTGTTAGTGATCTAGAGCTATTGAGGAAAGAAAAACCATAACTTACAAATCAACAGTAGACATAATATTCTGCTTAATCACAAACAATACTCAAAAAGCATTTTAAACCCTATTTTTAAAGCAGACCCAGGGTCACCTGGGTTGCACAGTCGGTTAAGCATCAGACTTCTTGATTTTGGCTCTCATCATGATCCCAGTATCTTGGGATCAAGCCCCACGTGGGTGTATGCACTCACCAGGAGTCTGCTTTATTTCTCTCTCCCTCTCCCTCTGCCCCTTGCTTTATCTCAAAATAAATATTTTTTTTTAATAAAGCAGACCCAGGAAGCATATGGACTCTATGTTAAATCTCCTGCCTACAATCCTCAAATGCCACCATTCAATAACATTTTAGATACTTCATGCTGACTTTCTAAACATCTGAACTACTCAAATTCAAAAAATTTGCCATTTTCTTTGAAAGTGGAAGGCATTTCAGCTACAGCTGTATAAAGGTAGCTTTACAGGCTAACATAAGAACTTCACTGCTATTTTTAACACTATTTTCCAGGTAAAATATAAAAACAACTGTGTGCAGGGCTGGGAACTCCCAGATGTCCAGATACTTCTGAAATACTCCCTGGCAGCCTTGAATCAGTGTCCTGGCCAGCAGTCGGGGAACTCAGCACTCGCCTCTCTGCATTCCAACAGCGAGTCTGCCCAGATTGGGACAGGAAATGGGCTGAGAGAAGGTGGCTCTGGCTGAAGGATAAGCAGCCACATTATAAGCCCAGAGGCAGCATACACCTCTCTGTGCCAGATACAGGGTCAAGATTCTTTTGTTCTCCTGGCTGTTTTACTCATGCAAGGAAATCAATTGAGAGTAGGCAGGATGCTGGCTCTAGGGCATAGAGGCAGGCTACACAGTACAAACCAGATGTGTTGTTAGCAGTCATTCACATGGGCATGCCCTCCACCAACCGCCTATTTATAATTGAGCCCAGAGCACAGTAGGCATCAAAAGTAGAAGTGAAGGTCACCTGAAGTGGGAATGTTTATCAAAGAAAAATCCTGTTTGATTTGGTAACTTTTCATAAATGTCTTAAAAGGGTAAAGGGAGGGCAACATCTAATCAGGAATGGATGTTGTCTCAAATGGCCCAAATAACATCTGCTTTACTATTGTCTCAGATTTCAAGCAACACAGCCCAGGGCCACGTTATGTGGGTTGCATTCAGAGGCCTTGTCCTAGGAACAGGGCAATCGACACTGCACTGGTGACTCACTGGACAGGAAAGTGAAGACTGGTTCTGGGTTCCGCCCCTGATGTCATGAACTCTTCTTGACCTTGTCTGGATCTGGGCACTGTTTAGGGCAAACGTTTTACAGCTTAACTTTGACCAAAAGTCCTGAGAACATAGCTACCAAGAAGTTCCCTCATTTCAAGTCACTGGGATCCTGAATTCCTTTGAAAGCAGGTGGTGACAGAAAATCTGCACATGTGTTGCCCTGGTCTCCCAGGATGCTCTGGAAATGGCCACAGATGCCAGCTCACATGTTCACTGTCCAGCCACACACACCATCTGCCACAAGCAGTACGAGCAGGAGGATACATGACCACACTGTACAGCAAGCAGCAGAAGTGCCCCAGGGTGGTCTCCACAACTGGAAGCAGAAATTAGCGGCTTAATGGAGGTGTTCTTAGGTAAAGTTGTGACAAAAACATATTATTTCATCAAACAAGAACTTCCCTAAATACAAAGCCAATTTTCTAAGAAAAAGATGGAGGAGGATAAAGATACTGTCATCTGATGAGTGGTTTTTTCTTTTAAGTCCTTCCACAGCATACAGCTGACCAATCCCAGGGCTCTACTCTCTATACTGCAGTCACATGCCTATAACCACTTCAGGTCCTTGGGCTCCCCATGCAGACAAGACGGTCTATTCTTTTACTTTGTCCTAATTAAACTGTGCCTCTCTTTACACTAGGGACTGGCTCATGACTCGTCTTTGTGAGTAACGTTTTCTCAGGACACAGCCACTCCCATATCTTCACCAGTTGTCTGCAGCTGCTTTGGGGCTACAGTGGTGGAGTCCCGTAGTTACAAGACCAGAGTCGAAAATATTTCCTGCTAGTTCCTTTACAGGGAAAATCTGCTGCCGTAGCGCATACAGAAAGTATTATCTTAAACACAGGAAGAAGTGGTAGGTTTTTGCAGATAAGTTTTTAAGGTTAACCATGTCACTAGATGTTCTGAGGGAAAAAAATCTGAGCAGAGAGGCAGGCATGGTTGTCATGACATGCTCCCATGTTACAGACCTGCACTCCAGCATCTTGCCTCTGAGCCTTTGCTCTCTCGGTCATCAACTCACTTCCAATGTTCCATCTGTATTCCTCATTCCAGGCACAGAGAAAATACTGCCTCCTCCAGGAAACATTCCAGGATCTCCTTCTTTGCAGTCCTACTGTGTTCCCTGACAACTCAGGACTTTCTGGCTGTGATTTCTGCAAGTCACCCTACAAGTTGCCAGGAAGCTGCTTCTTGATTCCCTGAGGTGCTAGTTAAAAAAATGGAGATGCCTGCATCTCACCCAGGCCTGCTTAATCAGAGTCTCGGATGAGGCCTCCAATCTTGCATTGTGAACACTCACTTCTGGGTGAAGCTGAGGCACCAGGCACCACAAACACAGACAACTCCTGTGCCAGTGAAGGGATTTCCTGTTTTACAATGACAGAAAAAAACGAGTCCTGGGTGCCGAGGATTCCCGCTGTGTGAAGCACACAGCTAGCTGTGGCCACACACAAAGGCGGTGGTAATGCAGATGGGGAGGTCTGTAGGAGCAGTCACCCACCTAGATTAAAGGGCAAGAAGCAGGGTAACACGTAGGGGAGGGGCTGTGAAGAGTCCAGGCAGAGAGAAGAACAGTCACAAATGAGAGCCACACAGCAGCACCAGGAATTCTCTGAGAACTGCAGGCACCTGACTGGGGGTAGGGGCTGACGTAGTGAGGGTCGGGGCAGACCAGGGGCAAACACCCCACTTTGTGCCAGCAGGCAAGAGCGACCTTGCTCGGAAAGGACTGCTCTGAGGAAACTAGGGAAGCTGACCTGAAACCCAAACATTCTCACAAGGCACTCCAACAGGCTGTGGCCTGACTCCACTTGTTGTCTGTGCCTTGTTGACCCCGTTCTGCCGCCGTGTCGGCCCCAATGACCTGCCAGCCCAGGTCTCTGCACGCACCTTGGCCTCCATGGGGCCCCCCTCAGAACATCTAAGCAATCTGTACAGATGGACACTCTCCCTGCCTGTGGGCCTGACCATCTCCCCACAAGGCTGGAACTGCCCTGACAGCAGAAACTGGGGCGTTTTACTCATCATCGTGTCCCCAGCACCAACGTGCACACAAGCAGCTAATTAAGAAGTTAAAGCACTATTTACAAATGTTATTCTTTGAGAAGAATTTTATTAGACTAGAAATAAGTCTGTCATATTGATTGTAACTGCAAATTAGGGACAGGACTTTTTTTCGGGAGCGGGGGGGAGGGGTAAAGATTAAAAGCACTGGATAAAGAGGACAGAGTCAAACGTCCATGAATTTTCCAGACAAATCCCCCAGGTCTCAGGGGCTAGCAATCTTCCCTGGTGTCATCAGGAGAAATGTCTTTAATAAGTTTAATAATAAGTTTAAAAGAGGGGATGGGCCCTACAAGTAGCACCTGGAAGGTAGGAAATGTTACCTCCCTGGAACTGAATCATTTAATGAAAATGAGTAAAGCAATACAGTCAACACAGAAAGTGCATTCTGTGCCTGGCTTCCTCCATCTACCAGAAAGCAATCCAGTTCATGCAAAATCTTTCATTGTTAGATAAATATTTACTTGAGTCTAAATGGCAGCACAATTTTAAAATAATCTCTAAGAAACAGAACAGGTTTTGGTTCAAGGAGCCGTAGTTTCAAAATTGAATCTGCGAGCAGGAATGTGTACCCTAAGTCCCTTAAGGAAAAGCAAAACAGTTTGTCAAAGGAAACTCTAACTGGTAACATTTTCCTATTGTTTCTCTTATGTATGTTCTATCAGCTGCACTATCTGGAAACTAGCTTGAATCTCCTAAGATTAAACACACCCTCCTACAGCCATCACTCTCCCACGTCACATCCAAGGATGACATTAATTGAACGATGTTATCTACTATTCAGGCCACATTTAAATGCATCCATGTATTAATCAAAGTGCTTACACCTGCCCCTGCTCCCCCAAATCCAATCAGAGTTTCTATATTGCATTTGGGTGTCTTGTGTCACATTCAGACCCAGGCTTAAACACTTCTGGCAAGGAGACTGTTCGGGTGCCACGCACTTCTTCAAGCATCCCATCAGGACGCCTGCCCGGGACATCAGGTGCCCCACTGTGGGAATATTACACTCCCACCAGCTTACTAACATTCTTACATAGCAGGATTAAGAACTACAATTTTTCCATTTGGTCATTCCATCCACATTAAACCAGTAGCCTTTCATAAAGGAGTTTTTTTTTGTTCAACCTTATCTCCTTCTTTTACTGTTTTGAACGTCATTGTAGATGCAGGAATTCCTTTTTCATTCAGTTTTATAATCCACTTTTATGATGATTCTTCTTAATAGACTGTCCCAAACTTGCCCAAAGCAGCCTGTTCAAGCAGGTTCCCCTTCTTTATGACGTGACTCTCCCCCCACCCACCACAGGTGGGTCTTTGTTATTCTTCCAGCAAGTCTTTGTTTTCTGCACAAGATGCTCCAGGGTCAACCTGCACTTTTCTCAGTCCTGGCCTTGGAGTCTACTCCTGGAGGAAGGCCAGGTTCATTTTAGTGCAGAGCAGGATTCAGAAACCAAGATCAAATACCAGGTGGTCTCACTGTTCCTGTTCCTGGAGTGGCATTTAGTTAGTGAACAGAGCTAGGATTCATTTGTGAATCATGGGATGATAACGACACCTCTAGCTCAGTCTAATACCCCTGAATTACCTTTCTTTCCGTATTTGTATCTCTCCTTTTGCTACATTGACTGTCCCAATTTCCATCATCATCAACATACTATTCATTTGTTTTATCCTATTACATCATAGCACAGTCCCAGAATTACACCAAAATCACTACTAATAAGACTAAGATAATTAAGCCTATTAAGATTTCTATTTTGTCCTTAGAATAAATCCCATTCAGGGCATGTAAAGCACTATGTTCTGAAGTCTGTGAATGAATTCTGTATGGTTAGCAATTTGACATATAGCTAGGCTCTCATGTTTCTGTAATTCAATTTCAGGATTTGCTCTTCATCCTTTTAGACTTTATGTTTTGAATATGTTGAATATTTGTATAGTTTAAAAAATCAAACCAGATAGAGAGCTGTACCAGGAAAGTCTCACTACCATCCCACCCATCGCCCCATTCCCAGCTACTCACTATAGTTAATCATTTTCCTTAATTCCTCATTTATCCTTATTCCTTCATGTGTGCACTCACTTTTTTTTTTTTTAAACAATTTATTTCAACATATCCTGGAACCTATCCTATACTAGTTCAGAGGCCTTTCCCATTCTTTCTCAGGCTGCACGGGACTATAATGTGTAATATACATATAGCAGCCAGTCTCCTACAGATGGGCATTTAAGTTGTTAAATATTTTGCTGGTAGAGATTATATGGCAATTAGTAAGTTTTGGGGCATTATATTGCATTTGTGGGAGTGTATCTTCAGAGTAAATTTCTGTAAGTGGGACTGCTGGATCAAATGGTTAAATGCATATGTACTCAAGATATTGTAACATTCTTTAGAAGGGTTGAACTATTTTCACTCTTGGCAGCAATGTATAAAAATGCCTGTTCTCACAGAGTCTCGCCATCAGAGTGGCTTGGCTCATCAAAATTTTTACCTTTTTGTGAATCTGACAAATATGAGAAATGGTATCTCAAAGGCAGCTTTAGTTTATATTCTGTTATTATAAATTGACATGTTCTTACATATGAAGAAGGACTATTATATAACTCCCGTGATCTGTTCATGTCTTCTACTTATTCTATATAATTTTTGGTATCTTTTTAAAATACTTCAAGAGTATTACAAATGTTGGACTTTATCTCTGATACCTGACAAATACTTTCTCCAGTTTGTCATTTTTTTTTAAAGATTTTATTTATTTATTCATGAGAGACAGACAGGCAAAGACACAGGCAGAAAGAAAGCAGGCTCCATGCAGGGAGCCCGATGTGGGACTCGATCCCGGAACTCCAGGATCACACCCTGAGCCAAAAAGATAGATGCTCAACCACTGAGCCACCCAGGCATCCCTAGTTTGTCATTTTTGGTCATGGTATATTTTTACAATATAAAGTTTAAAATTTTTAAAGTTTTAAAGTCATCAGATTTACGATCCTTTTATTGTTTCTGGGGTTTGAGTCCTAGTTTAAAAGTCTTTCCAGGGGCTCCCGGGTGGCTCAGTGGTTGGGCGTCTGCCTTCAGCTCTGGTCATGATCTCGGGGTCCTGGAATCGAGTCCTGCATCAGGCTCCCCGCAGGAGGCCTGTTTCTCCCTCTGCCTATGTCTCTGCCTCTGTCTCTCATGAATAAATAAATAAAATGTTTAAAATTTTTTTTAAAAAAGGCTTTCCCTACTTCTAGGTTATAAAAGAATTTACCCTTGTATTATTCTAATAGTTACAGTTTCATGATTCTTGCACTTGGATTTCTAATGCATTCTGAGTTGATTCAAAAAAAAAAAAAAAAAACCTCACTAAAGACAAGTGTAACCTTTTATCTTCAAGTTCATGCTATTCTGGTTTTACAGGCAAATGCAAAAATTAGATGAACTATCAGCACTTCCAATTACAGAGTCTTGGAGATCCTTGGCGGGAAGCAGCCAACCAGCTTCCCTCCCAAGCCACAGCTCACAGCCAGAGGCTTTGTCCAGACAGAGTACAGGAATTTAGGAGGGCTAGTTGGATGCAATTTTGATAACCTCTTTGTCAAGCATAATAGTATCAACTATTTCCAGTAAAGGGTTTGTTAGCCTAAAACACTTTTATGGAGAACTGAACTCATTAACCCCACATGTACTAAGAGGACTCTGCCAGTCTCCTCCCTGGGAACATCAGAAATACTCACAGAGAAACAGCATGTCAACCGAAGGAGAAATCACCTGGAAAAGCTGGTGCTCAAGGAGCTAACCTTGAACAGTCTCAGCTAAGAGGTGGTGGTGGGTGCTCAGGCCACAGGAGAAGCTAGATAAAGACCTAACCATTTTCTGTTCACCTGAAACAAATTCAGGGGCCCACCTTGGTCAGGGGATGCTGGTAGTGTGGTGAGCAGTGCACTCAGCCACCTGCTACATGCATCAAGGACATGCTGCTCTGCCAGACAGCCCAGCCCTTGCCCACTGCACTCCTGCCTCACCTGCACCCACCTGCCTCTTTCCCTTTCAGAAGGTGCACTAAAATAATAAGCCAACAGGCAGGTGTGGACAGGTTCCAAGCATTATCTCATTCGATGCTAACAATTTCATCATTATTAATCACCATTTTACAGATGAGGGAAGGGGGCTTTGAGAGACCAGATAGCTTGTGCAGTCACAAGGCTGGAAAACTGGGAGAGGCATGATGCCAGCTGAGGCCAAAGCTCTCCAATACGGCTGGTTAGGGGACTAAGGCAAAGTTCCCTCCAAGGTCATTACCTCCAAGTTCTTACAAGCTTCCAGTTCTGTAACATAGCACCCAAAATTTGAGTTAAATGGACAGTAATTTTTTTTTATTTAGGGAAAAAAACCTGCCACCTGGTACTGTGTGTGGCTTCATGGACAGACTATCATCCCTATGATAATTTTGGCAAACCCACTGACCCTGAATCTAAATGTACCTCTGGTTCCATCCCCTAGTTTACAACAGAGAAGAGAGATTGTGGAGAAAAAAAAAAATCAAATACCATCCTGAGGACACAATCTGACAAATTCAGGCCACTGGATGCTCAACAAGACAATGGCCTGGGCACCTTAGGAAGGCAACACTATGGAGGAAAGATGTGAGAATAGCTCATTATTAAGAGATCAGAGAGACATAATAAACAAATATACCACATGACCTTGGTTGCATCCGGGTTCAGCAAAGTGGGAGGAACAGCTAAGGAAGATATTTCAGGGACAACCCGGGATATTAGATAACCTGCATGTTAGATGATACGGTAGAACGACAATATTCTCAGGTGTGGTAAATGGTTACACAAGGGACCCTCAGTCCTAATAGAGTATTATGGGTGAGCCAACATGCCATCTACAACTTTACTCTCAAGTGGTTCAAAAAACTGCATGTATGCCCCAAAAGCATATACAGAAACAGAATGCAGGAGACAGCCCAATCACCCCCACTGCTTCCCTCTACCCTCATAAGTTTCACGAGTTCAAAGCCCCAGACCTGAAAGCTGGAGGTATCCTACAGCCACCCCTGTACTCAGCAAGCACATACCACATACAGGCCCCAAGAACTCAGGAAGGTGAGAGACAGGGGAGTGCCCTCTTCAGGACAGACAAGGTTAGAGAATGGGTTGCCACACCAGCTACTATGACTCCCTCAGTCCAATTCCTACCATTTCTCAGCAAAGAAAAGCTGTGTATGCCTGCAGCAGGCCTGTGATGAACAGGAGGGGTTCCTCTGGGAAGGGTACACCCTACCTGCAGTCTTTTCTTTTGTGGGAGAGCTCAGAGTGAGGTCTCCCAGTCTTTTGTCCCAGGCGTCTCTTGAGGAACCCCCGACATGGCACCTGCCATGCCTCCGGGGAAGTGGAGAAGGGTGGGTGTGGCAGATAAGGGGCAGGGTTCAAGGGTCCTCCTTCACCCCCAGCTCTGCACTGACACCTGGGAGTGAGGTGGTAGGACTCTGAGAAGTTCAGAGATATACCAACACTTGGCGTCTGTTTTAAGAGGCAACAGCAGCCAAGGTGATGCATCAGCTGAGTCCTCCCCAAAGCTAGGGGAGGCAATACTGCTGCCAGCTGGCTAACACTGGAATGGGGGTGGGGGTACATGGGGGAATCTGAACAAACTTGCCCTGATTTCTTAGGATTTCAAAGCTTTGCATTAATTCTCGGAACACGCCTGAGGAATTCCTGGGATTGACATCACAAACTAACCAAAATGAGAATTGTTGAAACCTCACTTGAGAAAACTCAGCAATAAAGACCTTGCTGAAAGCAAAGTGCATGGGGTCAAGGTCAAAGGGCAAGTGGGGAGGAGGGAGGTGGTAGCAGCAGCCTTTGCAGAACTTTTGCCCCCAGCAGGCAGAGGCTCTGGGAAGCACTAAAGCCACAGCAGTCACACAGTGTCAGGGGCTGAGACCCACAACTACTATTTCAAAAACAGTCATAGTCCCTGGAGGAAAGGACACTACTTCGTGCAGGGGCAGGTGTGCAGTGAAGGGAGAAGGGTCTGCAGCACACATGGGGTGGCCTCAACCAGCCCACCGGGGGTAACGCCCCCAAAGGAAACTTCATGATGTAGCACCCCAAAGCTGGTGCTCCTAGCTCATGCCCAGTTCTGTGGAAGCACACATCTGCTTCATTGCCATTGTTTCCCTGCCAATTATGGTTATTTTAATGGAATGAAACAGGCTTCCAGGAACAGCACCCCACTCTTCAGCAGGGTGCCCACATGAAATGAGGAGGGATGACCTGGGCACAGCCCACAGGTCAGGGAAGTTGACACTTCCCTCCCTCTTCTGCTGTAGACCTGTGGTCCTCCCAGCTTCCTCAAAGGAAAGGGCCCACTCCTCACAGGTAGAGACCACAGCAGGTCTTTAGGTTCCAAGCACCCACCGCATCCAGTGCAATGGAGTACTGGGTACTCAGTAGGAGGTGGGGAAAATACGTAAAGAAACTACAGAACTCAGACACTACATGATCTGAAATCATGACAGCTGAACACAAAATTCCTTTTGCTACTGTAAGCCTAAAGAAATGGGCACTAAACTGCAAACAGACATGCATGCACACACACACATACACACACACACAGGCCACCTACCATCCTTACAGTTATGACACTGGGAATAAACCCCTCTCCCCACTCCCTCAGGCCTCCCTCCTACATGGTCCCAACCTGGCCATCCCTTCTGCCCCAACTGCTCGATCTATTTGATTCTATTGTGATCAGGAAGCAAAAACACAAGTCTGTTCAAGTCTGTTATGGTGGTAATTCACAGCCTATGATGAGGTCCACGTTAGCATCCAGCAGAACTAGAGGAATTTCTATGTGACTCTTACTCATACTCAACTTCTCAAACGTAAGCACGTAATAGAAGCTTGCAATAATCTATATGCACAATAATGGCAAAATGTCATCGACAGGACACCTTCAGAAGACCAGCTTCTCATTTTTCACAAATGGAAATAGAGCTTAGGAGGTCATCTGCCCAAGGCCAGAGGGCTGAGTAGGTCCCTCTCACTTCCTGGGCTCTCTGCAACCCTCATGTATGAAGGGAAAAGAAACCATTATTGACCACATGCCTTCAGCTAATGCTTTACACTGGGTACTTAGGTTCTGACCCCCTATGGGATTATAGTTTTTCATTAAAATATCCAACTTGACTTTTTAAAAATACATCATTACCTTTATTGTTGCAATCCTAAATTAGTCTTCCTTAAAACAGTATTTCATTTTTACTGTTTATTCATAATTAAAGCAACATTACTACACTGCCAAATTAACCATACCCAATACCTAACACACGCATCATGACTCTATCTGAGCCAGCACCGGCAAAGCAGGCAGCTCTGGCAACATCGACTTGGTGAGCCTTTGGAACAGACCCTGGGACACGCACCCGCTTCCCCATCCCGAGTAGGAGCCAGGTGTTCAGAGCATCATGGATGGGTCCTCACTCTGAGATCTGACCGCCAGCCTTGCTCTGCTGGAAATACTGGAGGAGGGGGTGTGCAGGGGAGGCAGTGAGGTATCTGGCCACTCTTGGGATTTCTGCTCTTCTCTCACTCAACCTACAGGAAGCGAGCCAGCGGCACAGTAGGTGGTTCCACTGGAGAGGGGAGCCCTGCCCAATGGGGCCCAGTGGAAGGAGGGGAAGAGCAGGGGTTAGGGAATTCAGAGCTCTACTGGAAAGGGTGAAGGGTGGGGAGATGGAACACGGGAATAACCAGGTGCAGCAAACCAACCCCAGAGGTGGTGACTACCCAGGCAGGGAGGGGAGTGCCCCTCATCCACTTCACCATCTTGGTTCACCCGTGCTCAGTAGTCCCTCAAATATACGGTGGACAAATACTGAAAAGAATTTATCAATAAGAGCTTGAGGCTTTGCAGAGTTGGAATCCACAACACTGGAAGCAAGGATCCCAGGCAAGAAAAAAGTGCTGTTGGCACAGAGAAGGAGAGCAAGAGTTAGCTCAGTGCAAGAAGGGCTAGGAACCCAAGAGGGGTGACATGTGGGCTGCTCTGCCACACTCCCCAGCCCCAAAGGCAGCTGCTCAAATTCATTCAATCATATCCTTTAATCAAAACACTCAAGGTACACTAATGTTTTTCTTTCCATCTTAGGATCAAAAGCAGGAAGGGACTTCTAGAATGCAGGATACAGCTGAACTCATCACTCAATCCCCCCCCCCCCCCCCACACACACACTCTCTCTCTCTCACTCTGCCTCCATCCATCCGTCTCTCCCCACCACCTTCTCGCTAGCTACCATCCCACACAGGGACTATCACCTCTAACATCCTCATTCCTATTTCCCCTCCCTAATCCTTGCACGGATCCCCACTGCCTTTCTCTTAGATATCCCTTGTCCCCTGAATCTGGCCCATCACCCCCTCTACACTGCACCCAGGTAATGTCTCTCAAGGCAAAGCCCCAGTAGTGAGTGTCTTGCCAACAAAGCCCTAGCAAGTTCCCCTGCCCCGTCCCAAGGCCCAAGCATCAGAGACTGGCCCACAGCCTGTCCTCCGGTGGAGGGAGAGGACTCAGAAGGCTGACTTACTGCCTTTGCCCTTGCCCTTCCCAGGACAGAAAATGTTCTTTCAACCCTCCTGGGCCAGGAGCCTATTCTGAGTCTTCAAGACCTATCTCACATGCTGTCACCTTCCCTGGACTCTCCCTTCAAATCCCCAGGACATCACTGTAAAGGGTGCAGGTGGCTGCCCTTTCTGCTCCACAGCACATGCTCACTTCAACACCTCCACAACTGGCACAGTCACCCAGTACCTTACTGGGTGTTCGCTACGAATCCGTGGGAGGTCAGGAGTTTTCTCCCCCTCTTTTCCCAGGTTAAAAGTATGGACACCACCACACACAGCCACAGAAAATCCACATCCCAAGACAAAAACCACACGGAAGCCTGCCCCACATCATCCTGCCCCAGCAGCACGTATTCACTAATGTGGTTGGCAGACGTACACCCACTTCCCAATTTATAGCTAAGCAAATGGCCATACCACAGTGGGGATGGGACCCGCTGCTTCTCACACAAGGACACAAGTGGGGCTTCCCTGATACGCCCCTCGAAACAGAGCAAAGAAAGCTATACTCACCAAGCCCCTTGGGTAACACACGTACTCACATTGCACACACAAACGTCTGCACGTGCATACACACTGCAGCTCTGCATGCTGGGTCTTTGAGACATTCCAGCAGGTATTTCAAATCCCTCTCCTGTTCTTTCTCTGCTCAACTGCTGGGGGCGGCGGTGGGGGGGCATGGCCGTGGGGTTGAAGTGCACAGATCCAAGCTGCTCTGTTTAGGTCTCTCATGCCCTGAGAATGGGCAAGAGGGTCCTGAATGAGTGCCCTCCCATAAATGAGGGTCCTCACCCAAAGACCCCAACCTTCCCTTCTATGTCACCAGCACAGTTGCCTGTGGCTGCCAGGCTCAACGTCAGTCAGGATTAGCCTCCTTGGCATGAGACCAGGGCAGAGCAGCCAACTGTCCATTTTTTACCACAAAACAGACATATGCATTCCCTCTGCTCTTCAGATCGACCAGCAATTCTCAACTGTGAGCACTGCCCAATTTATAGATGGTTTATGCTACAAGCTCCCCAGTGCATCAACAGTTTAGAAAAAGAACAACTCCCCCCCCCCCCCCCCACCCCAAGAGAACCAGTGGACTGTGTACCAGGTAAGGCTCCAGAGTCAGTCAACAAAAGCTTTTTAAATACACTCTGGGCTTGAAATGTAGAGCCTCAAATGCTTTATCAAAAGACTGAAAGATGTTCCCAGCCAGATTTCCCTACCTGGCTCTGAGACAATAACTCAAGTCCTCTGTGGAATGTCCAGAATGCATTCCCTCCCCACAGCAGGTCAATGACACCCTGCTCCTCCCCTCACAGATCCTCTAAGGAGATTCACCCTCTGAGGTAAGGGATGTGCTCAGAGTAACAGCTACAGGCAGTCCTGCAGGGGCAGAACTCCTGCCCTCAAACTGCTGGGCAGCCCCCCAGCCTTCCATCCATCAGCAGACCTGCCAGGGAGCTACCCCATCACCTCCCAGGCTGGTGCCGGCACTGCCAACCAGAATGCCTCAGCACTACTCACAGCCCTTCCGGAACTTCTCCTGGCCCAAGTAAGGGCAGCCCTCCTGAGGTCCCTGAGGACTCTTACTCCTCAGAGTAGTCCATGATTCCCAAGCTGCCTTCTGTGACTTCTCCCTCTTGTTCCCCCAGCAGGAAAGGCAGAAGCCTCCTCAGGCTGTCTCTAATGGGGCAAGGGACAGAACTCTCTCAAGTGTCCTCTGCTGCCCCCTCTCCTGGGGACAGTCCCGCCTCAGCAGTCTCCACACCATGAGCAGAGCTGGGGACAAAGAAGGAGGCTGTACTGTGAAGAGGGTGAAGAGGAGAAAGGAGAGGAACGAGAAGCCTGCAGGAGGAGGCAGGCCAGGACGGATCTAGGTGGACAAGCCAGAGCAGAGCCCTGGCACTAATGAGGGGAGCACAATCCAGTGGGAAAAGACATGACAACAAAAAAGGACAAAATGGCATAAGAGCCACACTAGGAGACTATACATAAGATATATGTGCGGGGATTCAGGGGAGGCCATGACAGCAGCCTTGGGGAGACAGGGATACTTCACAGAGCAGGAGGGACAAGGTGGGAGGACAGGCAGGGTTTACCAGTTGCTAAGGGAGCACAAGTACAGGAGGTTCCAACAGCAGGCTCGGGGAGGAACTCTGCCCAGGGTGAGTGTGGGGCTCAGAGGTGGGCCCCACCCAGGGGATGGTGGGACACAGCAAGGGAGAAGCCTACAGGGTGGGGCGGGCAGACAGATTTTGGAACAGAGAGTGGGGTTGCTGCCCAGCAGCACAGAGGAAGACACAATGTTAGCAAGACTGCCTGGGGGAGATGGTGTCCCCACAGAGCAGAGAGGAGAGAACCCATGGGGCATGAGTGGAGCGCCTCCAGATCTGAGCTAAAGGAAGGGGGACAGGAAGGGGATCCTGGAGAGAATGAGACTTGCCCACTGGGAATCTGGACGGAGATGAGAGTGAGTCTGAGTCTCCAGCTTACACACCTGAGTGGGAGGCTGATCCCTCCACCAAGGAAACCAACACAAGGTTGGGGGGTGGGGGGCAGTGGCCACTAGGACACCCCCCTGCGAGCTCCAGCCAGTTCTACCGAGCAGCCCTGGGTGAGTGACCTGGCTCCATGCCTCAGGGGGCTTTAGTATCCCAATTCAGCATCCCAATCTCACCTGCATCCAAACGTTGTCTGCAGTAAGGTTGTAATTCCCACACAGAAGAAAATGGTCCCGATGAGCTGGCTAGTGGCCCACTGGTCATACCCCACACACATGGCGTCGGCCAGCAAAAAGGGCACGGCAATGGTGCCACTGAAGCACGTCAGGTAGTGCTGTGGATGAAGGAGGTGGTCAGGAAGACAGGAAACCCTTTGTCTCTGATTCTAACTGAACTGCCCCCCACCCCAACCCCGCACCCCACCATTATTTTTTAAAAATGGTCCACCAGAAGGATCTCTGGTTCTTGGGGCACACAAGCATACCCTGTGCCAAATCCTCTTTCTTCTTTAGTGTTTCTCCTTTCTGGTATGTTTTCCTGTCTTTCAGCTCACCTGAGTTCAGGCCTGCACAGGTGAGGTTTTATTTACATAACTCTGGCTGGGAATATCTGCTTTGTTCAGATGCTTTTGTAGCATCAATTGCTAAAATCTGAGATCTTTTTCCTTTAATCTGTTGACATGAATTTTATTTCATGGAACCATTGTTGAAACAAACCCTAGTTAGTCTCACTAGTTTTTTCTTCCGGGATTTGTCAATATTTTATGTGGAATTCTACATCTATATTCTTGAGACAATCAACCGGCCTTTTTTTTTTTTATTCTCTCAGGTCTGTGGATTAAAGTTACACATGCTTCATTGCTCAAGGTGTTTTCCATCTTTTTAAGGGTCTGGCATTGTTTACCATCAGAGAAGGGTTATGGGTGTATGGTAGCTGTGGGAACGCTCCAGAAAGCACCCATCCCCGACTCCTCCTTTGGGGCCTGGTCCCCAACTTTTTCAGCCCTGGTTGGACATCCCTGGCACTCACTGGTCACACTCCTTCTGTCTGTTCAGCAAACTTCCTACCTTCCTTCCCAAGTTCCCCATCTCTGCTCATGTTTGCCAAAATGGGTTACTTACAGCCCGATGCTCAACCATACAACACTATTCCATGTGGGGAACTGCTCACAAGCTTAAGAAGACTCCATATCATCAAGAAAAGCATGACTTATGCAAGATTTCCCGATCCCACTTGACCAGGGAATACTTCTTTATCTATAATATAAACATTTCTAAAGGTGAGTTTCCTGAACCTGATTCAGGGTACTCAGCCCAAGCTAAAGACCACTTCACTCCTTTGGCTATTTGAGTCCTCCTTTATTAGACAACTTCCAGTCCAGGTGACCAAGTGCTTTGAGGCCTGTGTGGAAGGTGCAAGCAGGGGTGCGAAGAGTATTGGAAACTGGACCGAAGCATCAAAGGTCTCCAGGTACAGCCCCACCCCAAGTGACTACACCTGTCTGGGTAATAGGACCAATTTTCTCAGCATCTGAAATGCCTCAGGTTGAACAGCCCATTCCAACTTGAGAAAGGAAGAAAAAGGGAAGTCAAGTCAAACCTCAGAAGAGAGTCCAGGCTAAAACCACCAACCAGATACAGGAAAGGGGCCCCCAACTTATGCCCTTCTCCAAAGGCCCCACTCCAATCCTTAAGTGGCAAAAAGTACTGAGAGAGAGGAGGAAAATACTCAAGATGCATGGGCTCTGTGTCAGCCTGTGTTACCTCCCACCTGGTGCCCCCGTGTCTGCTGGCTTACTCACTCTGCTCCCACTGCAATCCACAGCAGACAAAGCTTCTACCACAGCAATGTCTCCCTTCTCTTACAGATAAGGCTGAAACCTCCCACATACATCCTGGCCAACATGGCACTTCTTGGTGTCACCCACGTGTCATAGAAGAACTGACCATGACCGGACTGCGGAAATAGGAATGAAGATCAAAACTTCTCTTCCCTCCCTCTCCTCTTTCTGTATCTCCATGGTCCTTCCTCCTTCCTGCCTCATCACTCATCTTGCTTGTTCCTTGAACATTTTCTTTCCTCTATTCCCAGGTCAACCTCTTCCTCCTGTTCTTTTCTTCCTTTCGCTACTATGAAATGAATGCTAGCAAGTCCCAGTTATCATTCTTAAAAGAATAATTTGTAATAAAGTCGTCAATAAATAAAAATCGAAACTGAATTTTTAAAGAATTTGGACAAATCAAACGTCTGCTGGGTGGTTACATCCTAAAGGAACCATCTTACCTGTAACCCCAGAAATATGCACAGGTACCAGGGCGGGACATCTTCTATGGTGTAAATCATGTCCGATCTCTGGGGGTCTAGACTGCCAGTGCTATCCAAGGTTTCGGCAAGAGAGCTCTGAGAGCGACAAGGAGAAAAGGAATTATTTAATAAAAGTGAAAACCAGTATGAACTCAGCTCAGTACAGGCGGCTGTTACTGAAAAACTTTATAAAGTGGGGGCCACTCTCTTTGCCTGCCTCTGATACAATGCTCAACACACTCAGCTAGACAATCTGTCCTCAGAGTTTGGGGGCTCAGTATCCCTTGTCACTGACCCACCAGCAAGAGCACCCAGCTTGCTGGGGACACCATACATGGAAAGGGTGTCCACAAAGAAATGCCCTAGCATGACAGTCCTTGAGTGGCACCCCAAAGGAAAAAATGTGATAAAATGCTGAGCACTTTCAAACAGAGAGCACTAATTTGCCCTTTCTGCTCCACCCCATACCTGCAAGGAGAAAGATCTCTATCTTAAAAAAAAAAAAAAAAAAAAAGTCCTACATCCTCCTATTCAAAGCACTGATGCTCTGACACAATGGTGAGTGAAAAGAGCAAATTCAAAAAGGACACAGATATGAGGATTCCAATTTTGTTTAAAAACAGACTAATAAAAAAAAATATAAAAAAAATAAAAATAAAAAAATAAAAATTAAAAAATTAAAAAAAATAATAAAAAAAAATATTAAAAAAAAAAAAAAAAAACAGACTAATAGGCAGCCCTGGTAGCGTAGAGGTTTGGTGCTGCCTGCAGCCTGGGGTGTGATCCTGGAGACCCGGTATCAAGTCCCACATCGGGCTCCCTGCATGGAGCCTGCTTCCCCCTCTCCCTGTGTCCCTGCCTCTCTCTCTGTGTCTATGAATAAATAAAATCTTTTTTAAAAAAAAACAGACTAATAAACAGGATGTCTATCTAGGTGGCTCAGTGGTTGAGCGTCTGCCTTTGGCTCAGGTCATGGGATCAAGTCCTGCATCGGGCTTCCTGCAGGGAGCTTGCTTCTCCCTCTGCCTATGTCTCTGCCTCTTTCTCTGTGTCTCTCATGAATAAGTAAATAAAATCTTAAAAAAAAAAAAAAAAGACTAAAGATGTATTTATAGTTTAGGGGACAGTTTTTTTTTTTTTCTTTCTCTCTCCCCCAACCATTACTACAGACTTTTGTGTTGCATGCTTTTTGAGCCAAAATCTTCACAAAGACTGAACACTTTAGGTTATAGTCTGGATGTTTTCAGCCAATATCTGCATTACTTCTAAGCTAAACAGAAAACTCAAGGTAACCTCAAATCCTTCAAAACTACTCTAGGTTCTAAAACTCTATGAACAATTTCTCAGACTCTGAGAGGCACATTTTTTTTAAGTCTATTGTAACTTAAAAAAAAAAAAAAAATACCTAACAGGAAACAAAAGTAAAAGATGCTACAAAAAAAGAGGTAAGGATGATGACCATTTTGACTTCTCCAGCCCCACTTATGCCCTCTTATCCATGGATATGGTCCACAGAAAGACACAGACTCCCTGTTTGTCAATCGACTTCCTGTGCAGACGGAGATGGGGATCTGGGGGGCCAAACACCTTGAACAAAAGAAGTGACGCAATTCAGCCTCACTTTTTTTTTTTTTTTAAGATTTTATTTATTTATTCATGAGAGACACAGAGAGAGAGAGAGGCAGGGACACAGGCAGAGGGAGAAGCAGGCTCCACACAGGGAGCCTAATGTGGGACTTTATCCCAGGTCTCCAGGATCACGCCCTGGGCTGAAGGCAGTGCTAAACCGCTGAGCCACCCGGGCTTCCAACAGCCTCACCTTCTAAAGCCTAAAGGTAAATGTCCAATGTAAGCTGACATTTGAGCTATTCCAAATGAAAACTGAGGCTGACCTTTTCAGAAAACTTTTTCTTCCATTCTAAACAATGGATATTGGAGGGTTTGCATTCCTGGAGGACTTAAAATGGATTGCATATGCCTTTTAAAAATTTGTAGGGATGGTAGAGAAAATACATGCGTGTGAAAAATGTGGTTATGTACTGGTGTGCAAGAAAAGATTAATTCAGCAAGTCTGGGTTGTCCAAGCCCCCACACATCAAAAAATGGCCCAGTCTTTGCCTGGTAATTGGGAGACAACCTGTGAGTTCTTAGAATATCTTGTTTTCTTCTGTTTTTTAAAGTTTTATTTACTTATTTATTTGAGAGAAGAGTGAGCAAGGAGGAGCAGATGGGGGCGGGGGGGAGAAACAGACTCCATGCTGAACATAGAGCCCGACACAGGGCTGAATCACAGCCCTGAGATCATTATTTAAGCCAAAAACAAGAGTCAAGTGCTCTGATAGAATATCCCAGATGCCATGGAATATCCTGTTCTTAAGAGTGTGTCTAGTGATGCCAGGGTGGCTCAGTTGAGCGTCTGACTCTTGCTTTGGGCTCAGGTCATGATCTCATGGGTCATGGGATATGTCCCATGTTGGGCTCTGTGCTCAGCACCAAGTCTGCTTGAGATTCTCTCTCCCTCTGCACTGCCCCCCACAACTCTCACAAGCTCTCGCTCTCAAATAAATAAATCTTTTAAAAAGAAATAAGCTTTGAAAAGTCAGAACAGTACAAGGAAAATATAGGAATTAATCAAAAAGAAAAAATTCCAAAAACTCAAGTATATGTTTGCAAATTAGAAGACCCACAAAGAGCAGCCTTGGTGGCTCAACAGTTTAGTGCCACCTTGAGCCTGGGGCCTGATCCTGGAGATCCGGGAGGGAGTCCCACGTCGGGCTCCCTGCATGGAACCTGCTTCTCCCTCTGCCTGTGTCTCTCATGAATAAATAAATAAAATCTTAAAAAAAAAAAAAAAAAAGATCCACAAAGTACTCAATGAATTGATGAAAAACTATTCAGATATTTTGGAAGGCAGTCATGCTTACCACCATTCCACCAATGTTGCTCAGACTCGGACATTTTCAAAACTCAATAAAACAATCAACTGTATTAAGAAAAACCTATGGGATCCCTGGGTGGCTCAGAGGTTTAGCACCCGCTGTCAGCCCAGGGCGTGATCCTAGAGTCCCGGATCGAGTCCTACATCAGGCTGCCTGCATGGGGTCTGCTTCTCCCTCTGCCTGTGTCTCTGACTCTCTCTCTCAGTGTGTCTCTCATGAATAATAAATAAAATCTTAAAAAAAAAAAGAAAAAAGAAAAAAAACCTTAAGACAAATTTAAGAGCAAAGGGAAATAGAATATGTTGACATAATTTGGATAGAATTTTTTTTTTAAAAAAAAGGAATAAATAGTGGAAGTGATAAGAGCACAAGAGAAAACAGACATAAAGAGAAAACAGAGTAAGGGTCACAGGCTGGAAGTAGGGGAGGAGGGGTATCAAACCATGTAAGAGAAAAAAAAGATTAGAGATAAAGGACAGCCAGAGAAGGCAAGCAAAGGAGATTCAAAATATATCTCACTGGAGCCCCCAAATAAGAAAACTAAAAGAACAGATTAAAACAAAAAATAAAGACAGAATTCAAGAAAGCTTTCCTAGAGTAACTGGACTTTTAATGCTAAATACTCCAAGTGCCAAAAAATCCTGACCCAGAATGGTCAACATCAAAACATACCTAAGTAAAGTTACTGAATATCAAAGATAAAGAATCCAAAATACAGGCAAAAAGATCAAGGTGCTGATAAAAAGAAGAAAACAAAACTGGCCTGATTTCTTCAAAGCCACAATCAATACCAGAGAATGAAAGAGTAGCAACAAAAAGGTATGTCTCAATTATTCTCTTAAGTTTGTATTACACAAGGCAGCCCGGATGGCTCAGTGATTTTTTTTTTTTTTTTTTTTTTATGATAGTCACAGAGAGAGAGAGAGAGAGAGAGAGAGAGAGAGACATAGGCAGAGGGAGAAGCAGGCTTCATGCACCGGGAGCCCGATGTGGGATTCGATCCCGGGTCTCCAGGATCGTGCCCTGGGCCAAAGGCAGGCGGTAAACCGCTGCGCCACCCAGGGATCCCTGGCTCAGTGGTTTAGCGCCACCTTTAGCCCAGGGCATGATCCTGGAGACCCAGGATCAAGTCCCACGTCGGGCTCCCTGCATGGAGCCTGCTTCTCCCTCTGCCTGTGTCTCTGCTTCTCTGTGTTTCTCTCATGAATAAATAAATAAATTTCAACATTATGGAAATAAGTTGATCTTCTATTTAACAAACTTGGTGACAGCTGTTGAAACAATGGGGAGCTAAAGAACCCAGTGCCAAGCCAGGTGGGATATTCAAGTGGTACACATTGAACTATGCAAGTGAACTAGTTCACTTGGGACTGTTTTCGCATTTTGGCAATCTCTGCTTCCTAAAAGCCTCAAGCTATTTTATACTCTCCTGTCCTCTGTGCAAGGGCCCTGGGAAGTTACGTGTTGTCATAACCCCATTTTACAGATGAGGGAGTAGAGACACTGAGGGACTGAGTGAGTGACTCAAGAGTTGAACACGAAGACTACATTTGCCACCATGCTACATGGCCTCCCAGGAAAAACAGGGCTGCTCTTTAGAAATTACCAGAAACTGACTTTCTGAAATTGTGATTAACAGTGATTTGCCAATACCACTGCAACTACTTCACATGATTCTGTAAACATATTTTGTGGGGAATCTGTAAAACAACAAAATGCTGATATTTCTAAACCATTTACTTGTAGTTACTTCATCCTTGTTCCAAATACCCTCACTATAAACAAAGTTCAATTCCCTCAGCATCCCTCACTGAAGAATCCCAATAGTACTGAGGTCAAGTTCAGAATGTACTGGGCGTGGGTCCCAGTGCTATCTTACAGATTCATGGTTCATGACTCAAGGCATTATCCTTCTGGTCCTTTCAGAAATAAATCCCTTTGACTATATTCCAAGATGAGTATCTTGTAGTTTACACCATATTAACCAGCATTTATCATAAGGAGCTCAAGAGTATTACGAGACACCAGAAGTTTTATATAAAATAAGTATTTGAAAACTAATAGCTCACTATAATTAAGAAAACATGAATATGGAGAATATATGTGGGATGACCTTCTCTGGCCCCTACTCCTCCTCTCCTGCGAGGTTTCATTGTTAATTCAGTCAGGTATTCAGAGACAGCCTTTCAATGCCCTCTAAAAAGCAAGACCCCTGGGGTGCCTGAGTGGCTCAATCAGTTAAATGTTCACCTTCAGCTCAAGTCATGATCCCAAGGTCCAGGGATTGAGCCCCACATCAGGCTCCCTGCAATGGAGATCTGGTTTTTCCCTCTCCCCCTGCTTGTGTGTGCACTCTCGCTCTTGCTCGCTCTCTTTCTCTCTCACTCATTCTATCTCAATTAAATTAAAATTTTTTAAAAAAAGGGGGCAAGATCCCAAAGGGCAGCATGAAGTTTTCTTTGCATGAATTCAAGACAGCAGAAGACCGAAATTTCATTTTCTTTTTCTCTAAAACAGAGACAGTGGTAGCACCTCTCTAATCGGGTTTCGGTGAGGGCTAAATGTGACCCGCTCTTTGAATTATACAGCCCAAAGCCTGGACCATTTAGCATCATTCAATACATTCAATACATCATTTAGCTCTTCTCTCCAAACTTGTCATTTCATAAAATCAGCCAGTTAAACAGGAAGATATCCTATATCACTAGCATCCAAGGAAATACTAATGTATCAAAGTTTAGACAGTGAAAAAGATTTTCAAACAGGTAAGTAAGTGTCTAGCATAAACGAGACAATAGTTCACTAGCCATCAGTAAAAAGTACTGCTATAGATGTTAAAAAGCCTTGAGTGTTAATGCTCCTTGCTATTCATTTCAAAAGATGATCATCATTTCCTGGATAATGGAAGTCTAAAATCATGACAGCCTATACCCTGGAAATTCTGATAAAGGACCCAGTATGCATAAATTGGATACTGCTAACAAGGCTGTGAATTCAGAAGTGGACTACAAGATATACCACTCGGATGCTGAGACCCAAGGAGGCAAGTTGGTCGCTCCCTGCCCAGATCCATCTCTGTGGGCTGTGTCTCAGCTGCAGAGGTAGGCACTCACATGTCAACATGTCAAAAGCCGCTACTTGGGATCCCTGGGTGGCGCAGCGGTTTGGCGCCTGCCTTTGGCCCAGGGCGCGATCCTGGAGACCCGGGATCGAATCCCACGTCGGGCTCCCGGTGCATGGAGCCTGCTTCTCCCTCTGCCTGTGTCTCTGCCTCTCTATCTCTCTGTGACTATCGTAAATAAATAAAAATTAAAAAAAAAAATAAATTTAAAAAATAAAAATAAAAAAAAAGCCGCTACTTCAATTCCTGCACTCTGAGGAGAACCTCAGAATCCAATACCACAGGAATTTTAACATCTCAACATGTCTAATTGGCCTCCATAAAATTTATAATCAGTTGACCAAATTTATAATACCTCAACCAAAAAGCAATATTGGTCAAGATGGCCAAAATGGGAAAAAAAAGAAACCACACAGACATATTCCAGAATTTCAATATAGTCTCCTTGTTCTTTATCATTTTAGTGATTACACTATAAATTTATGGTGCTAATTCCTAAGCTGGGTACTATATTTGCATGTATCAACTTTCTAATAGTCTGTTTCTAGAATATTTAGTGCACATTAACTAAAGTACAACCAGGGGCACCTGGCTGGCTCAGTCAGTAGAGCATGCAGTTCTTGATCTCAGGGTTGTGAGTTCAAGCCCACAGTGGGTATAGAGCTTACTATAAAAAAAGTACAACACAGTGGTTCTAGAATATAATGCTTCATTACAAAAACTGATTAAATTAGTAGATTTTCACAGTGAAAATAAAATGTGCTTTAAAATTTAAAAGTCTACCAAATAGGAGTGGCCTAGTAGCCCAATTTTTTAAGCATCCAGCTCTTGATTTCAGCTCAGATAGTGACTTGGGGTCGTGGGATCGAGCCCCAAGTCAGGCTCCACACTGATCAATCATGGAGCCTAAGATTCTCTCTCTCCTTCCCCCTCTGCCCTGCCCTCCTCTCTCTCTAAAAAATAATAAAAGTCTATCAAATAAAACTCAAATGAAATTGAGAAGTATTAGAGCTGCCATGCAATCTAGAAATACCCTAGAATCAAACTTTTCATGTAATAGGCATAGTGATTGATACAAAGTAAAACAAAACAAAACAAACACTTCTCCCACCTCAGCATGCGATTTCCATCTTTCTGTTCATTGTCACAGTCTAAGTAAGCTATCTACTGGCTTCTTTTATTCTCATTCACTGCAACAGAGTACGTACAAGGCACAACACTAATATTACCTTTGTTATTATTTTGTTTAAACCTCGACAATTTTTTCCTCCCATTTTGGAGATGAGGCAACTGATGCCCAGAGAGCTTAAGCAACTCCCTCGGGATCTGGGTCACATTAGCACCCAGACCTGAGTCCAGAATCCAACTCTGAACCACCTCACCCTCAGCATACTGGCTGAGGCCTTTAAAAAAAAAAAGACTTCTATATAGGTCTCACCTTAATTGCCATCAAGACAATTATAAATTAGTCACTGCTACTCCTCATCCATTTCCACCATGAAGAGAACACACCCACTCAGGAGGGTTGACACAAGCCCCCAGGAAGGATAGCCACACCCTGCAGGGGGCCTGGGAAACAGGAGAGGCTGAAGCAAGGAGGTACCTTTTCTGCAATGCCATTTTCTGTCGTGTAGATTGCCATGAGCTCAGTGTCTTCATTGTCCTGCTCACCGCTGGACGTGGCACCTCCATTTATCACCACCTGCCGAGAAACAAAATCATTTACAGGCTGTTTCAATGTATATCATGCACTGCACTGCACAGAAACATTCTCCCCAGACGCCTTCTGTAATTTTTCTAACAGACACAAGCTGTGCATTTTTTGCCTACCAAATCAGCCAAGTTTCTAGTTTTCTTAAAGGAAATTCTGGGCACGTGTGCACTGTATCAGCAACTGTGTGTGTGCTTCTGACAGGGGAGAAATATACCACGAGTCTCACAAGGGGAGGCCCGAACTGGAGCACCCACAGAAAGCAAGGAAGCAGGGCCTGCAGCACCCTCCAAGGCCAAGGAGGCCTGGCTGGGTGCCAAAGCTGTGTCTGAGGGAGGGAGAAGCATCCTGAGCTGCCTTGGTCATGATCTCTCCCAAATCACATGACAACTCTGTGCTGTGGCATGTCTGCCCGCCCCCCTCCCCACCTGCAACTCCGCAATCCTGATCGCCTAAGATGCTGACATTTCCCATCATTGGTTACTGTACAAACTAGCCTCCTGGTACATGCAGGCATTAACAGGTGGCACTGGACAGGCGGCCTGGGGCTATTCATACTGACACAATCTAGTTTCTGGGCCCTCAAGGTAAGGAGCAGAACTTTTTTTTTTTTTTTAAAGATTTATTTATTCATGAGATACAGAGGAGGAGGGGGAGGGGGAGAGAGGGAGAGAGGGAGAAGCAGGCTCCATGAAGGGAGCCTGACGTGGGATTTGATCCTAGGTCTCCAGGATCAGGCCCTGGGCTGAAGGCAGGGCTAAACCGCTGCGCCACCAAGGCTGCCCAAGCAGAACTCATTCTGAAGAGTGGAGGCGAACCCCTGGGAACCTGCAGATTACCAACCCTTATGCGTGCCCTGGTGAGGCACATGGAATCATCTTAGGTCCTGGAAGCCTGGAGCAAAAATCTTAAAATATTTTACTCTTAGCCAAACGGCTCCATTTCAAGGAACCCATCTTGAAAAATTAATGCTGAAAATAACTATGCATGAATAATAGCACAACTGCATTTTTAAGGTACAGAGAAAAATCGACAAGTACATAAAAAGTTTAAAATCTGGGGATCCCTGGGTGGCTCAGAGGTTTGGCGCCTGCCTTTGGCCCAGGGCGTGATCCTGGAGTCCCGGGATCGAGTCCTACGTCGGGCTCCCAGCATGGAGCCTGCTTCTCCCTCCTCCTGTATCTCTGCCTGCCTCTCTCTATCATAAATAAATAAATCTTAAAAAATAGTTTAAAATCTGGTATTGTAAAATATACTGAAAAGAAGAAAAAGATGAGTGATGGCTTAAAAGAAGGTCTAGCCACAAAGGTCGGCATCAATAGTTTATAAAGAACACCCACAAATCAATAAAACAATCCACAGGAAACGGGCAAATGACAGAGGTCTACAAACTCACAGGAAAAAATTTAAATATCTAAAACACATGATAAGCTGTTCAACCTCATCTAAAATTATAGAAAGGAAATTTTTAGAAATTTTCATTTTTTTTAACATAGATTAGGGGGATATCTTAAAAGATGAATCCAGTGTTGACCAGGGTGTAGGGAGAAAGCTACCTTGCGGCCCCTTGTGGAGGGTAATTTAGGACCAGAAGAAAAGGGGCATTTTCTTGGATCAAGCAGTAGCACTCATAGAAACTTATCTTCCAGGAATATGCACGCAAATGGTATATGCATTCAAGACTGATAACTGATATAAAAAAAAAAAACAAACAAACTGATGACTGATACTTAAAATGCTGAATCCCTGGAAACAAACATTCATTAAAAAAAAAAAGACAATTAAAAAAAAAAAAGACATTAAACCAATGAAGAAAAAAATAAATACAAACATTGTGAGATTATGGAATATCCATTTCAAAATTAATGTTGGGACGCCTGGGTGGCTCAGGTTGAACGTCTGCCTTTGATTCAGGGCATGAATCCCAGGATCCTGGGATCAAGTCCCACTTCAGGCTCCCTGCATGGAGCCTGCTTCTCCCTCTGCCTGTGTCTGCCTCTCTGTGTCTCTCATGAATAAATAAATAGAATCTTAAAAAAAAAAGTTAGTGAAAAAGATTAAAAAGCCATTAAAAAAGAAAAAAGTTCTTTCCTGCTGACAAGGAAAGAACTCCCAAAAAATACTTTTTCTTGAAAAAGTCATAAAACAGTAAGTCTAGAATTATCCTAACTATGCTTTAAAAAAAAAATTCTAAGTCTGCCTGTTTGAACACTTGGGAAAGGATGCAGAAAGGCCCCAGACCAAGAATAGGAAGGTTGCCCTAGGTACAAGCACTCCTTTGATTTTTTCACTCCCAATCCTCCTTTAACATTTCGGTCTTTTATAATCGGCATGTGTTTGTATGTTATTTGTATGCTGCTTTTTTTTTTTTTTTTTTTAATTTATTTATGATAGTCACAGAGAGACAGAGAGAGAGGCAGAGACATAGGCAGAGGGAGAAACAGGCTCCATGCACCGGGAGCCCGATGTGGGATTCGATCCCGGGTCTCCAGGATCGCGCCCTGGGCCAAAGGCAAGCGCCAAACCACTGCGCCACCCAGGGATCCCTGTATGCTGCTTTTTTAAACAAACAATAAAAAAGGTGTCCACCAGAATATTAACCATGGTTATCTTTAATCAGTGAGGCCATTTTCACCTTTTTTTTCCTTCTCTATTTTGGGAATTTCCTATAATGAGGACAACTTCTTTTTACAAGGGTGAAGAAATTATAAAGACTAAAGATCTAATAATAAGCAGCATAGCTCAAACTGAGGAGGTCCAAACACCCTTCAATACATTTGTTTTTTAACAGTTGAAGAAATCAGTGAAAAATTAAACTTTTCATACAGGTTAATAACCCAAGTGTGAGGCTAATTTTAAAGTATGCCAGAGAGCTCTACCAGGGCAGTATTTCCTTGTGGCTCTACAGATAAAGATTTCCAGAACTACCTCTTAAGTCACGTGATAGCTTTTTACACAAGTTACCTGGGTTTGGGGCATTTGTTTGCCCGTAAAACCAGCTGCCAGCAAGATGGACTTTCCCAGCCAAGTTCAGGTCCACAACAGGAAACTCTAACTTACTATTAGAACCATGCTCCAAGTCCTAGCACAGCAGTGCTCAGCCCACAGAGACGCCAAGACGTACACACACTCAGGATGAACTCTCTTGTAACAATAATGCTCAGTTACTAAGTCATCAAAGAAACCCAGATCTGATCCAAAGTCCTATCCTGGCTAGAACTCACCTTCATCTGCATTCACAGCCAGCTGCCGCAGGGAACAACTGCTCCGTGGGCGCAGGGCTTCTTTTCAGGGTGATGAAAAGATTTTGGAACTAGGCAGAGGTGATGGTTGCACAACACTGTGAATGTGTTAAATGTCACTGAATCGTTCGCTTTAAAATGGCTAATTTGTGTGAATTTCACCTCGATGACTTTTTAAAATTCATATGCTGGCACCGAACAGGAGACTTTGGCAGGATTTATTAATTCCCACGCCCTTTTGGACTTATTCCATATACACACTCACTAGGAGATAAGTACCAAAAGATGCGAATGCTTCCCAGCCCAGGCAAAGGCTCACATATTCACTTGATGAACTCCATTGGTGCACCTGCTGTGCCCAGGCAATGAAGAGGCAGTCCTGCACCTCCTCCAAGAGCGCTGCCTGGAGTGGGGGGTCAGGCTAAGAAATTCTGACAGGACACAAGGCCCTAGCAGGGAGCCACGGAGCAGCGCCAAGCACAGGCCACTCAGATGGCAATGGGAGAGTGGAAGGGCGAGGTGCAGTAAAGGGCACGGCGATAGGAACAGAGGCTGCTACTGGGTACTGAAGACAGTGTTCTGGATAAGGTAGTCTGGTTCAGGAGAGAGCAAGGATGTGGCCCTAATGGCCCCGGAGCCTGCCCAGATGGGAGCACAGCATCACAGCTGCTCAGGGTAGGTGCCGGGCAGGTGGGAAAGTATCCAGGCTACTGTGAGTTCAATTACCTAGGTGCCTGGGTGAATGTCCCCAAGTAGACTGGTGCAGGGAAGGGCAGAGAAATAAACTGGTACAAGGGCCAGTTTGGATTTGTAAGCCAATCCAAAGGTGTCTGATTCACAAAAATCAATCACTTCCTTTACCAGGCCAGTGCGAGATGTTTACTTAACTATAAATATTATTGACCTAAATAACCTAACCATGATCTCTAACATATTTTCACAGGTCAAGCCATCCCCGGGGACCTCAGAGCCCACCTTCCATCCCCATCAGCTTCCTGTTCCAGAGTTGCACTGCTGCCCTTTACCTGTGCCACCCTCATCCCCAAAGGGAGAACATGTCTAGCTCCAGCACTCCAACAACATCCTGGGGCAATGTAAACAAGCCTGGAAGGCAGGGGGGTGTTGTGGAGCAAGCGGGGGATGAACCAAGTTCCTACCGAAGGGAGAGGGGGATCTGGCACCAGAGAAGCAAAGCTGACAGGAGATGGGGACATGCCCACCAGGGTGCCCTCTGACCTGCTGCCTCCACGGTGTGTGTGTGCAGAAAATGACCAAACACTACTGAAAAAACAACACTGGTTTTACTGTTTCCTCTGGTCTATTAAATTAGCTATTCTGATGATCTGTATGTTTTTTCAACGGGAAATTTTTAAAAATTAGACGTTAAAATCTGTTCTTCAGGAAAAGCACTGACTTTAAGAGAAAAGGATAAAAATAATGTTGCTGATACTATCAAAGCTTCATATTTTTGAATCTCTATTATTTCAACTGAGAAAATATGACTGGGAAAGCTTCTTAAATATAATAAGGCAGGTTTTATTTTGTGTTAATAATAGCATGGCAGATAACAGGATCTTGGAATCTTTCATCTTAGGAAACTGATCTAGTGTTTATTTAAAAAAAAAAAAAAAAACACACATTATTTTTGGGAACAAGATGTCCTTTCTCCCCCCCAAAACTATCTGAAAACAGACTTGATGGCTTTAATTTTTTTCTGCCAAACCAATAACGTATAATCACTCCATCAGCTGTGAACCAAGCAGCTTTTCTCTGCCTACATTTGTCCAGCTGATGGCTTATTCCCAATTTGCAGGGCTCATGTTGTCTTTGTGTAGGAGGATAGGTCCACTGCTCAGTAAACACATCTTTCTTACTCATGTGTTTTATTTCCAGTAAACAAAGATAATAATGCTAAAATGCTGGTTTCTAAACAGTAATCCTGAAATGGCCCAATATATAGGAAGCAGGAGAGACAGGAACAATAGCAGAAGAGTGTCATGACGAGGGTCAGTATCGCAGCAATATCAGTTTAAACTGTCAGTGAATGAGAGTGACAGTATGAACCAGCAGCTGTGGACACCAGTAAGGTGAAGGGTACAGGGACCTGGAAAATCCCATGCCTCTGATCAGAGGTTCAGAACCTATCTGAGGTGGGGTATAAATCACCCACCACTCTCATACATCCAGTAGCTAAGGAGCCATTTTATACTTATTTTCAAAGTAAAAATGAAGTACCCCAAATTAACTGTTATCTATTTTTTTAATAAGAGGGTAGCACGATTTTTACCCTCCTACACACACACTTGATTATTTCCTCTAGTATCCATTTCTACAATTAAAGTGTGTTTAAAGAACAGAGGTATCAGGATGCCTATGTGGCTCAATTGTTTAGACATGACTTCTAATAGGTATGTGGCATTTCTGACCATTGGTATAGCTCAACATAGATAAAAGGGGTGGGGTAGACAGATTCACAAAGAATGTGAACGGCCAAGGAACACAAGAAAAAAGTGTTCCACTTCATTAATATTCAAAACTAATATGTTTTGCAATAATGTTAACATGAATTAAGCTAATATTTACTCTGGCAAACACTGAGAAACAACCCAAGGTCCCAATGAAGGTGCAAAAGTCAGATCCACAATTTGTTATTATGTCACAATTCCAAATTATGTTCAAAGGCATCAATATGCCAGGATAGAATACAAAGTTAGTGAACTTTATAAAGCAGTGTGTGCATACAACAGAATTTTGTAAAAGAACTCCCAAATTATTTGTTTCAAATCTCTAGAAAGAAATACACCAAAATAGCATACTGTTTTTCTGGTTGATAGGATTCTACATGCGTTTGTTTTTCCTCTCATGACATCATTCCATAGTTTCTAATCCCACAGTGAACATATTTCTCTTGTAAATAAAGAAGTTATACAAATAATGAAACGACAGAAAAGAAACCTAAGTGAACCATAAAAAAAGATAAAGAACACCTCGGTTTTCTTGCTACTTCCATTTTATTCCAACATCACATTTGTACCATGAAGCCTGAGGAGAAACGTGGATGCAGGTAAACAGGTAAAATCAGGGTAGTGGGGAAAAGAAGCACTGGGTCAACCTCCTATCGCTTACCTTCCTCCTCAAGTACTGTATCAAATCCTAACAGGAAAGGAGTCTTTTCTCCATCAGAATTATGGACTTAGATTATAGTAAAGAAATCAATCTGAAATACCTTACCTCTCATTGTCAAAGCCAGGAATCCTGGCTACCTAGCTTAGGTAAATACAGGTTAGGAGTGAACAGAAAATTCAGAGGTGAAAGGTTCAGGAGGTATAAGAGCCTAGAAAAAAAAAATCTTAAGTAGTCTAGGACATGGGCAGGAATGACAGACAGGGCTTGGAAAGGAACAAGGCCGGGAGGCAGGGAGAACAAAGACCCAGACTGATGTGAGGATCTGAAGAACGCAGTGGCCACAGGGATGGCACTGGTGGTGGGGAGGGGGAAAGGGGAGCCTGGGCAACTGCTTCTGCTGCACTCCTGTCACATCTGGTAAAGCTTGGAGCACAAAGCAAGCCTCAAAAAAAATAAAAAAATAAAAAAACAGAATAGACAGGGTGTGCTTTCAGGCCCAGATTCTGTGGATCTGGCCACACACAAAGGAGACAATCAGCCGAAACACTCATCAACTTCATAAACCTTCTCTAGGAAGAGACTGCACCGACTCTGTTATTGTCATCATTTATACCAAACTGTGTCCTAATTTTTTAATTACGATCATCTCTCATTTAAAACTACCAAAGCTCAGGGGTGCCTGGGTGGCTCAGTGGGTTGAACATCCAACTCTTGATTTCAGCTCAGCTCGTGATCTCAGGGTCAAGAGATCAAGCCCGGTGTTGGGTGTGGAGCCTGCTTAACATTCTCTTCCCCTCTCCATCTTCACCTCCCCCGCAACTCACAAGCACATGCACTCTCATAAATAAATAAACTACCAAAGTTTTATTTAAATTAAACGCTAAGATACTAGGGGTGTCTGGGTGGCTCAGTTGGTTAAGCATCTGACCTCCACTCAGGTAGTGATCTCAGGGTCCTGGGATCAAGGCCCAGGCAGGCCCTGCACCAGGCTCAGCGGGGAGTCTTCCTCTCCCCCTCCTCCTGCCCTCCCCCCACTCATGAGTACGTGCTCTATCTCAAATAAATAAAATCTTTAAAAAAAGAAAAAAGTTGAAATACTAAATACTATCTGAAACGAGAGCATAAAAATTAATTTTTAATAGGGCACCTGGCTGGCTCAGTCAATGGAATATGCAACTCTTATTTTCAGGGCTGTGAGTTCGAGCTCCACCTTGGGTATAAAGATTACTTAAAAATAAGAACCTTTAAGATAAATATTTAAAATATTTTATTTACTTATTCATGAGACACAGAGAGAGGCAGAGACATAGGCAGAGAGAGAAGCAGACCCCCTACTGGGAGCCCAATACTCAATCCCAGGACCCTGGGATCACAACCTGAGCAAAAGGCAGACAGATGCTCAACCGCCGAGCCATGCAAGCATCCCTAAAATTATTTTTCTTAATATTTATTTGAGAGAGAGAAAGCATGAACGGGGGAAGGGCCAGAGGGAGAGGGAGAAGCCTACTCTCCACTGCGCCAGGAGAGCCTGCCACCGGATCAATCCCAAGACCCAGATCATGACCTGACCCAAAGGCAGACCCTTAACCAAATGAGCCACTCAAGTGCCCCTTTTAAATTAATTTTTAAGACAAACTCTAGAAAGAAAGAAGGGAAGGAATCTCTCATACCATGCATCAAAATAATTTGCATCCCATTTTTTCAGCATTTTTTCAGGGTTTTTACTTCAAAGCATGTATCAACTGATCCCCCCTTTCCAACTGATACTTTAAACAAAAAAGGCTGCTTGTCTTGGCTATTCAATTTTGACCTGTTAAGAGCATTCCCTCCCTAATCATGGCCACTCTGCAGTAGATTCAAGCTCCTACAGAAGAATGGAATTAAACCAACTCTCCTGGGAAACTGCAGCAAACACTCTCTTCCTCATCTGACCATTCTCAGAATTACACGTTGTCGATCCCAAGATCTAATTATTCTTCAGAAAGAGAACATTTCCTAAGATACTTATTATTACCATCCAGCTGAGACTTTGGGTTTTAAGATCTAACGACTCAGAGCCCTCTATTTTAGGATGCACAAGAAGAGACTCCATGGCACCTGGCATTTAACTCATAAGAATGAGTCTTCTTATGTCTTCTATGCTTCCATGCTGGCTTTTAAACAGAAACATTTGCAACAAATCTTCTGCCTTCTTTTCACTGCTGAAGGTGAGCCTATTCAAATCTGCCATCACAAGGTCAGAGGCTTTGAGGAATCACAGCCATTTTTTTTTTTAAAGATTTATTTATTAATTCATGAGACACACAGACTGAAAGAGAGAGGCAGAGACACAGGCAGAGGGAGAAGCAGGCTCCTTGCAGGGAGCCCCATGTGGGACTCGATCCCAGATCCAGGGATCAGGCCCCAAGCCCAAGGCAGGAGCCCAACCGCTGAGCCACCCAGGTGTCCCATCACAGCTACTCTTATATGAATTCTTTGCCCACCCCTCCCCATGTCTGCCAAGATCCTTTCTTTTCAAGAGTAAGAGGCAAGAGAAGGGAGGAAAGGGAGGAGAGATGGAACAGGAAAGAGAAAAGAGTGGCAGTCTTACACAGCTCGACTCTGAGCTGCTGGCCCCTGACCCAATACGTCTGGCTGGACCAGGGCTCTTTATCGGACTGCTCTATCATGACCTCCTTTCTTTTATGTATAGGCTTTCTCACAATCCATCATCTTCTTCTACTTAAGGTTTAAACTTTCCTTCCTTTACCAAGAACCTGAAAGACAAGGATGATGTCTTTACTGATGCTGATAAAATCCCCCAAGTCAATAGCCAATAAGGAAAGCCCTCCATTTTTCTAGTTTGCTGGATTACAGAAGTGGTCAAATCTGGCATAAATCTACAGAAGAGAAAAACTGACTTTAACTACAAAGTGGAAGGGAAGCAACCCAACTATATTTTCTGATCACTTTCATAACCTTCCAATTCAGAAATATTCCCTTTTAAATGCCTTGCTTTATTTTCCACATTTCCTAATGTGAACATGTATGAGCAGGGTTTTTCGTGTTTTCAGACAACACACAAAAAAGTCTAACCACATGGAAGACTTTTCTAAAAGTTTCTCTGAAAGAGCTAAAATGTTTTCAGCTATTTGATATAGTTATGTTTGGTTGTAATCAAGGTCACCATAAGATTTATTATCCAAACCAGGACCCTTGTAGGAGTACAGGGAAACTGGATTGATGTGTATACAGAACAAGAGATCCAAGCCAGGACTGCCCCAGCACAAACCTGAACATTAGAGAACCTGTGCATGACCCTCTTACAAGCCTCTCCTACCTAGTAACTTAGGAAACGGTTTTCTGTGCTACAAGATGCCAACGCCAAACAGCATTTAGAGCATATTTCAGCTAGTCACTCTGCACTAATGCAGCAGGACCTGTGCCCTGGCTGACAGAAGAGGACATGGCCATGCTGTTCTCCAGCTGAATGGCCCTAGGTCTTCCTCCTCTTGACCTGCTTTACTGAAACATTTTTCAGGACCTTGAGGTCATCTCCCCTGAGAATCTCCAACAGGCCAGGCCCACTCCTATAGACATGGCTGGGCAGGGATCCCTCAAGGGTGCTCTCACAGCACATCATGCTGAATTCAAACCCTGACACTTAGGGTTTGATTGCAGACTTGCCATCTCTCTCCTACTGGGCTGTAGCAGCTTGTTACCAAGTCTGTGTGGTGCCCACCCACTGGGAGCATGATGGGTTCCTAACCATTATATAGTTCTGAAGAAAATAAGCTAAGGGAAACAAATTATGGATTTGTATGAATGAGGAATTTTTCTCCCACCCTTCCATAGAACTGAACCTAATGAAGCTACTCCTCAGTCCAGACCCCTAATGTCTCCAGACTAAAGGATGTACTTTTGGAACCTCAAGAGAGAAGACCCCAATAGTCTCACAGGGTCAATTAGAAGAGGAAGACACAAAACCTTAAGGAACCTTAAACACTACTGCCAGCTATGAACCTGGCACTACAACGCCGACGTGCTGAAACGGGCTGTACTATAGGTGGACCTCTGCCAACATTAAGTTCAGGCTATTAACTTGGTTTCCCCTGACACCCCCTCCAAGTTCAGATGACACAAGAGCTCCCCACACAGAACTGCAGACCTTGTTCTGGCTGTCCTTCCTGGCCTAAGAACTTTGGGTATAACAGTTCTTCAAGACTTTTTGCTATTTTTCTGGTTCTAATTTCTTGCCACCTGACCTTCACTCATATTACGCATTTCCTATTTGCCTTTAAAAGCACACAAATTTGCCTAACAAGATTCCTGTGGGATAAGGAGATCTTTTGTTATGTTTCTCTTATTTAATATCAACTCTGATCACACAATCTAACTTCTGCGAATGCTAGAGCTTTGCAAAGCTCTTGTTCTCAAATGTGATCTATTCATCTCTCTTCTTCTACACATGAATTTATTCTTTTTCTTTTTAAAGTACTGTCATGGATTTTTGTTTTACTTTGTTCAAAGAAACTAACTTCAGGAATGCCTGAGTGGCTCAGTGGGTTAAGTGTCCGACTCTTGATTTTGGCTCAGGTCATGATCTCAGGGTCCTGAGATCAAGCCCTGTGTCATCAGGCATGGCACTAGGCATGGACCCTGCTTAATAGTATCTCTCCCTTTCCCTCCCTACGCCCACTCACACACTTGCATGCACTCTCTAATAAAAATAAATAAAAGATGAAGAAATCCTGACTCCCTTTCCATGCTGAGTTTCTTAAAAAAAAAAAAAAAAAAAAAAAATCAGCTCCTGCCACATTTGAGGAAGTTCTCATCCAACATAGGATGCAAAAGATCTCCAATGATAAAATCCCCAGCACATGGCCACCAAAACCCACCCTCCTACCCTTGGCAACCTGCAACAGCAAACCCTCTCCCAAAACTGGTTTGAGGAGCAGCCAGCTGATTCCTGCTGTCCCAGTTCCCTGCACTCCAGAGCACCAGTCTCTAGCACCATAATAGCCCACAGCCTAAGCCCTAATTTCTAATTCCAAAGCAAATATGAAAATAAGAGCCTTCATCTTAGCATCTAGCAAGATCGTGACCAGCAAGTAAAAAGAGATGGGCTAACCAGTTGCCTTGTATGACTATCGGGCACTTGATCAGTGCAACTGAGGGAGTGAATTTTAGATTTTCATTTTAATGAATTTAAGTAGCCATATGTGGCTTAGCAGCTACCGTATCAGGCAGCACAGCTCTAGAGAAAAAGAAATACCATTTTCCAGTGCATTGAGGGGCCATGCTCTAAGGACAAGAGAAAACAAAAACATAATCAGAATCACCAAGGTCAGGAATCCCTGGGTGGCCCAGTGGTTTAGTGTCTGCCTTTGGCCCAGGGTGTGATCCTGGAGATCCGGGATGGAGTCCTACATCAGGCTCCCTGCATGGAGCCTGCTTCTCCCTCTGCCTGTGTCTCTGCCCCTCTCTCTCTGTGTGTGTATCTTTCATGAATAAATAAAAGCTTTTTTTAAAAAAAAAAAAAAAAAGAGAGAGAATAAGAATCACCAAGGTCACCAGATGCTTACAGTGACAAGGAGCTAGAGGCAAGAAGACACCAAGCCTCCTCTTCCACTTTTTATTCCCACCAGAGCAGCAGCTACAACAGCTCAATCACCACCCATCCCAACTCCCTTTTTCTTTTTTTTTTTAAAGACCATGCTCAGGAACATCTGTCAAACTCAGAAGATCAATGTACACTGTACCTGTCACCAGTGTTGTCTGTGTGCAGCTCCTGCCTTACTCACCCAGAGCTGAGCTAGCTGGGCCAAGAGACTGTGTGATCCAACAGATGTGAACTTTACTTAACATACAGTACGAACTAAACACTTATGTGCATTTCACCTTCCCACAGAACCACTAAGAGAGTTCTATGGCTACTTTTAGCTCTAAGGTTGCCATTCTATGAAATTACTGTCTAGACTCGTGGGCCAAATGAGGAATAGGGAGACACAGATGAACATCCCAAGAGCAGAGAGGCAGCCTAATCCTACCAGTTGGACAGTGGAGAGACTACCTCCTCTCTAGCCACTAGACTGTCCTGTTAACAAGCAAGCCATGCAAAAACGGTCTTCTATCTCACTCTAAGTTTTCTGAGGGACAGCAATCTCACTACTGATTAAATATGGGCAGTACAGTGTTCCTATTTTTATTACAAAATATTTCCTATCAAAACTTTCTATAACCCCAAATTCAATCACATCAACTATTTCTTTACAAACATTCTTTGACAGACTTTTGTTGTTCATCTGTTTTCCTTCTGCTGTTTTCCTTCTTGCCGTCTGCTTTCTCATAAGCTCCACAGGAGTTTGTGTGAACACACTTCCTGACATCCCTGCTTCCAAGTCACCCTGGTGGTTCATGTGCTGACCCTTCCTGGCCTCCTTCCCTGGCATTTCTCTCCTGCCGGCAACTTGATCCCATGAGGCCAACTCTATTACTCTTTCCCCACTCCTTTTTGACGCTTACCATTATAGCCCAACACAAGGCGAAAAATTCTGCAAATTCCCGAAAGAAACCGCTGTACTGTTAAACCAACTTTATATTCACATTATATTTACACACAACTACACATCATGTCCATGTTCTCAGCTCCCATGTACTTGGAGGGACTCCTAGTGAAGATGGATCTGGAAGCTAATGCTTTGAGGAACAGTACTTCCCAGCCCACTCCTATAAATAATGGTAGAGGAGGAAACCCCAAAACAGATAAAACTTTGTCACAAGAAACAACAAATAGGCTGACACTGGGCCCCATGAGGCTCTGAGCCTGGCAGCCTTAGTCAGGCAGTCCTCAGCACCAGTGGGGAGACAGGGACTTGCCCCCACCCCCAACAAAAGGGATGAGAACCAGGTCCAGTGCTCAGAGCTAGGGTCCAGCAGGTCATGTCGTGGTTGACACCACTGAGGCAGAGAGTTAGATCTTTGCTGTTAAAACCCAGTTCTGGACTGGGACCAGGAAGGGAGAATGAGAAACCACAGCAACACAAGTGGGGGAATGGGGGGTGGGGGGGTATACAGAGGGAAGAAAATCTCAGAAGAGATTTGTCAGATAAAAAGAGAACAATTGAAGAATTACTTTAAAATAAGTACTAGAAGGATACCTGGGTGGCTCAGCTGTTGAGCATCTGCCTTTGGCCCAGGGCATGATCCTGGAGTCCCGGGATCAAGTCCCACATTGGGCTCCGGGCACAGAGCCAGCTTCTCTCTCTCTGCCTATGTCTCTGCCTCTCTCTCATCTATGTCTCTCATGAATAATTTTTTTTTTAAATCCTAAAAAAAAAAAAAAAAGTACTAGGGTCCCTCAGTGACTTACATGAAGAAACATTTTTAAACAACACAAACACATACATAGAAATTAAGAACGAAAAATAGGCAGGCATGAACCAAATAGAAATAAGAATTATAATCCCTGCAACAAAAATTCAACATAAACACATGACTGTCCACCAGGAATTAATAAACTGGAAAATAACACCAGGGAATCCATCCAGAAGTTAGCACTAGAAAAAGATACCCAAGAAAAAAAAAAAAAAGAAAAAGAAAAAGAAAAAGATACCCAAACCATGAGAAAGCAGTTAAAGAGAAACAAAGATACTGAAAAACTCTAGTGTGTAATTAACAGAGGTTCACCCAATAGTTGACAGCAAAATAGTTATTTTCAGATGTACAAAGACAAAGGTAGTGACCGTTCACACACAGTGTTTTGTTTTGTTTTTTAAGATTTTATTTATTTATTCATGATAGACAGAGAGAGAGAGAGAGAGAGAGAGAGAGAGAGAGAGAGGCGCAGAGACACAGGCAGAGGGAGAAGCAGGCTCCATGCCGCGAGCCTGACGCGGGACTCGATTCTGGGACTCCAGGATCACACCCCAGGCCAAAGGCAGGTGCTAAACTGCTCAGCCACCCAGGGATCCCCAGTGTTTTGGTTTTTGTGGTGTGGGTTTTTTTTTTTTTAATGAAAAGTGAGGGAATAGGAAGGTAGAAGGAAATCAAAACGGAATAAATATGAAAACGTACAGTATATGCTGTGGATTCAACTAACTGCAAAGTTCGTAATTTGAGTATGAAAACAAATCAACCTAAAACTCTTACCCATAATTACAAGGGGGGGGGGGTGGAGAAGGCAAGCTCGTGTTCATGTCAAGTGGACAGTAAGGGTGGAATGGTCTGCTGGGCTCTCAGGCAGCAGGACAGACAAATCAACCCTCAGGCATGAAGGCTTCCTTTTTCACTCTTTAAAGATGATCTCATTTAAACTTGGAAAACCAATTTGCCTCTGCCTCCAGAAAATAGTAACCCTAAGCCTTCAACACAATAGAAAATCCAGTTTAAAAATTTCACTTTATAGGAAGAAAGAAAACAGTGATGCCAGTTATAAAACCAATGGGACACCTCTCTGTGAATCAATAGGGTAAAAAATCAAAATGTGAATGCCAGTCAAGTCAATGTACTTAAGGATACATGTTCACACTCTTCTTCCAGAATAATGCCACAGTGAGGCAAATTCCAGGACCATGCTTTAGGGAATCCTAGAATGATATTCTTGCCCTGAACCTCATTTCCAGTATTAAAAGAAAAACACCTGGAGGGATGTTTTCTCTAAAGAGCTTTTTCCTTTTTTGAACCAACACTTTAGGTAACTTTATACACATCAAATCATAATTCTGCATCTGGAAAAGTATCAGCATTGACTATAACAAATGTGTGTTATCAGCCTTCTCTAACTGGTAACACCTGTTCAGGTAAAACTACATTTTGGATGCTGCTGCCATAATATAAACCATGGACTTTTGGGGTTCCAAGTGGTGAGTCATTCATTCATTCATTCTTCTACCTTGCAAGGTAAGTCTGAAGTTGGGTTTCTGGTTATTTCATTAGAACATAGTTTTAGAGGGAGAATTAAGCTTTCAGCATCCTCCAGTACACAGTAAGCATGGGGCTGGTTTTACAACATTCACAACAGTGTGTGTTTCCTTCCTGGAGTTAATCCCATCAGGTGACTCCACACAGCAGAGCCAAAACCAGAGTCAGCCAACAGGGTTCCCAAAGACTAGCTCCCGTGAAAAGCATTTGGTTCTCAGATGCCTTAACCTTCAGGGAAAACAGAGGAGTATTAAAGCTAATCCTATGTTGATTCGATACGGAAAGTACTTGAGAGTCAAGGGGAGAGAAAGAAGGGAACAACAGAATTACCGGAAGAGTAAAGAAAGCAGGGTGCTTCGCTTCATCTTCGTATTTGCCTTCAGTTGAACTTCCAGCCTCCATGGATTTGGACGTAGTGTTCTTACCAATACCCATCATTAAGAGGAAACAAGCAGTTCAGCCGCTGGACTGAAGTGGCTGGAGGAGAAGGCTTGTGCAGGCGCAGAGCCCAGGATCTGAGCTGGCTCTTCCAGTGCCCAGAGGGCCCGATGCTCAGGCAGAGAGGAACCCCATAAGCGCCATCTCTCAGCACCTAGAGAGAGAGGAAGCAGCCAAATCACCACAAACAGCACAGGACACACGTTCACTGCATTTCCTGCGGAGAAGTCAGAGTATGCATTACATCCAAACAGCAAAGAAAGCACATTACTTAATCATACTTTAAGTCCCCCATCTCCGGTTAATCATGCAGATTCTGAGCTGCCCCCTCAAGGGGACCACTGACTTGGGCCATCAGCAATACCCAAGTACAAGGATGGAAAGGCCACACAGGGATTTCTCTGACACGCACTAGGGTCCAGCTCTCACAGCCCAGCACTCTCCAGCAGAACCTGCTGCAGAGATGAAAATGTTCTGCATCTGCCCTGTCCAAGCCAATCGTCACTACCTACGAGGCTGTTGGGGAAACCCATTTTTACTTGTATCTAATTTTAATTAATTTAAATTTAAATAGTCACATGTGACTCGCGGTAACCATATTAGACAGTGAGTGCAGTTATAGCTAATATACTATGATTGCACGGATATCAAAGTTCTGAATTCCCTATAGGTATCCAATTATAGGCAGGGGAAGGCACTCAAGAACATTTAAAAAAAAATAGATAAATAAAACCAACCTAGGATTAAATGACCAAAGTTCCTAGAATGTGTCACAATGACCTTTAAATGGGCTAGAAGAATGCCACACAAAACATAAAGCCAAAACATTCTGTATTCATCAAATAACAACATAAAGAAGAAACCAGAAAGACAAAATAGAAAAGGGGGTAAAATGTCAAAAGATAAGGGGGGAGAGGGAAGGAGAACAAAATGGATCTGGAATGCTCCAAGACATCAATGAGGAAAAGTGCAATGCTCCGAGCTAAGAGAAATTCTAAGCAAAAGTCAGGAGTAGGAAATTACTGAAGTATGCAACCAAGTTTCAGTGAAGAAGAAAATTAAAAACTCAATTTCAAACAAAAGTATGACTTGGACAATAAAAGAGATCCACCCAAAAATTAATAAGCATTTGGGGAATTCTGGCTTCCAAAAATGAGAGGACATAAAGGATCCCTACAAGGGTTGGCACATGTACAATAAAACATGCCTAAGTATGCCCAAAGTTTTATTAAAAAGAAATATATACCACAAGCAGGTAGGGGTGAGAAAGGACAGAACATTCATCAGAATGATGTCGGAACTCAGCACCAATTAATGTCCCACTGAGAGTGAATAACCCAGCCAAGCTATCCTGTACGTGTGAAGATAGACCTACCCAAAGCTTAGAAATACAAATAGGAAACCTGTTCGAGGAAGTCTGCCAGGGACTCTTTCATTCAACGACTGGATGAGCCAGAGGAGAAACTGAAATACAGACAAATAAGAAAAAAGAAATTATACAAAATTTGGGCGTTCAGTAGGTAGAGCACAAAAAGGGAAGCTGAAAGAAACAGGTGCCCAAACATCATGTTGCCTTAAGTAGAACATCAAACATTTTTGATGGACTCTTCTAGTTTAATGTTCATGTGCATTTTGCATTCTTGGTTACATCATACCCATGCCTGTTTAAAGCAGTAGCTCTCAACCAGAAGTGATTTTCCCTCCAGGGGACATTTGGAAAAGCCTGGAGATATTTCTGGTCATCAAATCAGGGAAGAGCTACTAGGATCTAACAGGTAGAGACCAGGAGTGCTGCTAAACATCCTACAATGCATGGGATAGATTCCACAATAAAGAACAACCTGAAAAAAAATAAAGAACAACCTGGCCACAAATGTGAATAGTATCAAGGCTGATACTGTTTTAAACCCTGGTTTAAAAACACCCCCCCCCAAATAAATAAATAAATAAATAAATAAATAAAAATAAATAAAAATAAATAAAGATAAATAAATAAAATAAATAAAATAAATAAAATAAATAAAATAAATAAAAATATAAATAAATAAATAAATAAATAAATAAATAAATAAATAAATAAATAAATAAATAAATAAATCTCCCTCCTCCAAAAATGATATACCCCATGTGCCATGTGGATCCTCAGCACAAGAACAAGAGATATATGTTCCAGTTTGGGAAGTATATCCCCAGACAGAACTCTGTAAAGGAGTAAGTCTATGAGACTTACTGCAATTCTGTGACTTTTTAAATAATTTTCCTTTTATTATAGCAGGGATGAACGGGCTATATTTTTCCTTATTCATTTCTGCTGCCTGTAGGGGATATGAGGACCCATTTTACTATGTAGTTTCCTATATATAAAAGTGAGAGGGAAAAAAAAGAGTGAGGACTTTCTGTACTCAGAGGGGAAGTTATGGACATTGCTTTGAAAACCCTGAAGGCTCTACCTGTGGCCCTAACAAGAGATTTTACTCAGAATTAACCTTTTTCTTGTGCTCTCACTTAAAGTGTTTTACAATTCAAAAACAAAACAAAGAATTCCTAGAAAAACAAAGTTTGTAAAGAAGCAGGAGTGTCCCTTCTTCTATTGTTCACCTGTTCTATGGCTACCAGTGAGGCTATTTCTTTATGTGGCTGCTCAGGTTCCTAGAGCAGATTAGAGACCTTTTCTTGAACTATAGTAGCTCTACCCTTATGTATTTACTGGTCTTTTCCTCACATACATACTTCCACTCTTTAGTCAGCATGCTTTGTCCTCTTCTTGAAGCCTTGGATACATCTTTCAGTGATTCTCTCTCGGATTCTCTGTCTCCCTTCATCTGGGGCCTTCTATGCCCGGTACAGTGCTCAGGCTGCTCATCTGGTCACTGGGACACCACCAATAGATGAGTGCAATAAGGCCAGCTTCCTGTCACCTCCAGACTGCCTCTGCCCACCTAAGTGAAGCAGACCAAACCCAACCATGTACCAAGGTACATCAGAGAAGCAGTAAGATTAGTTACCAAACAGCTCACTGCACAGGTGATGGTGGATGCACAGCTAAGAAGGACTAGCTAGGACCAGGAGCGTGCTGAGTTAAATAAGTTCCACTCAATTCAGTGGGGAAAAGAAGAGAATATAGGGAGACCCAAAGAGGATAAGGATAGTGGTCAGATCTGTGCTTTGGGAAGGAACTTCTCTACTGTGTACACAGTGGACACAGTAGAAGACAAGTAGAGATGACAATCAGAAGCCTGGAATGGCTGTGCAGATAAGGGATGAGGGCTGCAGGGCAGCAGCAACAGAAGAGGAAGAAAGGTGGTTGGAGAGAAACTGGGAGAGAACTAGAACTAGCACCCACTACGTCAAGTGCACAGGTCAGGGCAAGAGTCAAAATGGTGGGACGTCTGGGTGGCTCAGTAGTTAAGCGTCTGCCTTTGGCTCAGGGCATGATCCCAGGGTCCAGGGATTGAGTCCCGCATGGGGCTCCCTGTGAGGAGCCTGTTTTTCCCTCTGCCTGTGCCTCTGCCTCTGTGTCTCATGAATACATAAATAAATTCTTTAAAAAAAAAGTCAAAATGGCACCAGGGTCTGTAATCTGAGAGTCCAAGATAGTGATAACATATAATACTATTTCTGGTTATAAAAACACTGCAGAGACTTCTTGGAAATACAAAAGCATAAATCACATTTTAAAACCACTCTGCAATCCCCACAGCACACCCATCTGGCAACTAACAGAGGGCTTGACTTCAAAAAGCTCAGTTGAGACCACCACTCTGCAGCCTTGTACACAAAACAGGGGCCAGCCCCAGTGCTAGCACCAATGATGGGATGGCATGTCAGGGGACATCAGAGGGGAATAAACAAGCAGAAATCAGACCAAGCTACAAAGACTAAATGCCTGACAAGGCAGAAAAAAAAAAAAAAAAAAAAGGCAAGAATCAGGAAAGTACCCTAAAAGTAATTTTAACTCATATCTTCAGTGGGATTCACAAAATAGTAATAACTATAGAACTAAATGACCAAAGAGTTCTTGGAGGTTAAAAATAACTGCCAACAGCGGTTTAGAGCCTGCCTTTGGCCCAGGGCGCGATCCTGGAGACCCGGGATCGAATCCCACGTCGGGCTCCCAGTGCATGGAGCCTGCTTCTCCCCCTGCCTATGTCTCTGCCTCTCTCTCTCTCTCTCTCTCTCTCTCTCTCACTGTGTGCCTATCATAAAATAAAATAAAATTTTTTAAAAAATAACTGCCAAAATAATCTCTTGGTAGATACACTGGGAGCTAAGCTCATAAATTATCAGAACTATTCCACAAAAAGATGTTAGTACCAGAAGAACCAATGTCTGTCTATATAAGAGGAGTTTCCAGGGGCACCTGGGTGGCTTACTCACAGTTAAGTGTCCAATTCTTGACTTCAGCTCAGGTCATGATCTCAAGATCGTGAGATCGAGCCGCCCTGCATCCAGCTCCACCTTGAGCATGGAGCCCGACTAAGATTCCCCTTCTCTCTCTCTCTCTCTCTCTCTCTCTCCCTCCCTCCCTCCCTCATCCAGCTCACACAATAAAGAAATACAGACATACACAGAGGAGTGTTCAGAGACAATAAGAGAAGAGATGGATAAGGAGTCAAAGAAGTAACAGACAAAAATATCCTCACAGCCAAGGAAGACTTCACATCCACCAGACATCTCAAGAGCTAGACTGGGAAGAATACTGAAAGAGGACCCCACGGACACACCGCAGTAAAATGTCTAAATTCTGAAGATATAAAATCTCAACAGGAAAGATGTTTTTGTTTGTCAGGAAAAAACATACAAACAAAAAGATTGTTTACTAAGGGAAGATCCATATATGGTCTTTTATAAGACTTCTCATTTAATAGTAAAAAAAGACGACGAAGACCACCACCACCACCACGTGATGCTGGCAGTATTCCAAGAGGAAAGAAGGCAGCCCTAAAATTCTGCATCCAGACAACCCCCAGTGATCTTACCACCCCCTTCAAAACCCACCACTACCTTTCTAGCATATACACATCTCATTATTCTCTTCAGAACTATGGTAACAGTGATAAGTTCCAGTGTAGAAATTATAATTCTGCTGGTGGCCATGTGGGAGACCATACTTAAAATAATTACAATGAAATGTGATGGTACTGCGTAACAAACCCTTTGCACATCCCAGTCCCCTGGAACAGAGTCCCTGAAGAGGACTACGGAGATAACTGTATGAGGCTTTTGAGACATAAAATTATCTTCCAGGAAGACTCTCCTAATTGGCAATACCACCAGCAAAGAATTGGTCCATCTCATCAAAGTTTGAGAACTCTACTACAAACCTGCACCAGTGGGTAGGATTTTGTGATGCACTGACTCACGAGTTTTTCATGTCTGCTAGCAAGTACAGAGACTTTTGTGGCTTATCTTCATATCCCCTTGCCTATAGTGTTTAAAAATCTTTATTTTTTAAGGACATAAACCCTTTAATACTCTGCTTTATTGGTTCCAAATATCTTATCCCAGCTTCTTGTTTGCTCATGAATTTTGTGGATGATCTTTCAGAATTATTTTCATTTTTATAATCAAATCCATCAATTTTCTACATTGTCTTAGCTCTTACCACCCATTAGCTTCCCAAGATCTAAAAACAAAACAAAACAAAACAAAAAAAAACACACACAGTATGACAATAAAATATCCCTGAAGCAGCCCTGACAGACCTTCACCTTAGCTGTGAGAAGCTTAGGTTTCACAGAAGAGGGGACCAGCAAAGAAGACCATAAGCCACTGCCAGGTTTTTACAAGACTACACTCTGCAGTTATCGGGAGGACCAAATAAGCCCTTCGTAAAACACGCAGCCCCACCTCCATGAGCAGACCGGCAGTGCTCTCAAACCCGCACTCACCCACATTAACCTCAGGGAAAAAGACAGGGCTTTTTACCAGAGAATGCTTTTATTCTCCTAGCTGAACTGTATCTTCATGTCAGACACAATCATCCACTGCAGCAACCAGCCCTCCTCACTGCCCTCATGACCAGGAACAAAGGGGGACAGTGCCACTGTGGCCAGACCACTCTCCATCAAGTATTCTGTTTCTCTCTACCCAGTGTTTAACTGGCCCTCATGAGTGCTACTGGGACGTACCCACTGCCTTTGCCATCTCTTACAGCACTCTTTGGAGTGCCCTGAAGACGTGGAGACAAGTGAGCACGAGAGGGGATGGGCCCAAACAAAGTGCAAGGCAATGATGCTCTGAGAGAGGCTTCGGGGCAGGGAGTGCCACGACATGGGAAGAGTGGAAGACAAACACAGGGTGGAAGGAAGGGAGGAGACAGCGAACACCGAGCACAGAAATGTACTTCGGAAGGCCCCAGATGACACAGCATCCACAGCCAAATACTTGAGAGTTATGAAGACAGCCTCAAGACCAAAAACCCGGGCACCAACCTGAGATCAGAGTGCTTCATCCACACAGGCTGAACTTGAGTGGGGTAATGCCAAGGCCCAGATAAAGATAAAAGGGGGGTGGGGGTGGGTTTAAGGTCTGGTTTAGAGTTTGTATTGAAACAAAAGACAAGATCTCCCATGGAATCTCACACTAGGGAAGATCTGCCCACCCTCAGTCCATCCATTGCCCCTCTTCCTACTCCTTGGGAAAGAAAGACTCCTTGGGAAAGCAAGACCTCTATCTTGCCCCTGATTCGATGACAAGGGTGAGGAGGAGCTGTCGGACGAGAGATGGGGCTCACTGGAAATGAAAAGGACGAGGATGACACAGTAACAGCTACAGTCCCCTACCACTAAGTACCTGCATCACTGTGTCAGTGGCACCTCATTTTCCCAAGTAAGCACAGTATTGCAAGCATGTGCCCACTTCACAAAAGGGTAAGCTGAGCTGCAAAGAAGTGAGGTAATTTGCCAAAGGACACACAGCCTTAAACAGTGGAGCACGATTCAAACTTTAATGAGCATTCCCATCCTAACAGTGTTTATACAATCAAGACCTAAGACTGTCCTTCGAATGCTCAGTTTCCAGCCAACCTCCCTGAGCGAACATAATACAAGCTGGCCTGGAAGCACAGTCTCTGCCCAACTTGCTGTGTGCCATTGGCTCTGGGATTTCTGAGGGGGCCCCAAGGGGCAAGGACTGCCGAGCTCCCTCTCCCAAGCTGAAGCCCACATCTCCCAGAGCAGGAAAACTCCCAAATCTGTGCACTCTGCAGCATTGACACCATCCTACCACCTCTGATCTCCCAGTCCTGTTCCACCTCGAGTACTCCTCTTATCCATACAAATCAGCCAGCATGACCAGAAGCCATTGTGCCCTTTGCTGGCGTCCTGATGCATCTCAGAATGACAGCCGAATTCTGCCGCAAGGCTATAGAGTCACAGTGACGCCTACTGGGAAGCTTGGGCCCGCTATGCTGTCATTTCTGTTTTGGGTCCTCAGGTGCTGGGTCCTCCACTAGCTCCTCAGGCTCTTCCATGTGCAGTGCCTCCAAAATAAACACCCTTTACCTCGCTCGCCCCTTTCCATTGGGGTAATTCCCACACATGCATCCTCTGGTTGCCACACATCACCATGGCATGGGGGAACAACAAAGATGGCTACACTGTGGGAAGATCCATCTGCCTGCCCAGCCAGACCACTGTCAGAACAAGGGGCAGAGTCTACCTCCCATATCCCTGGTTCCCAGTTTCGGACTCGGTACCTGTACTGAAGGTTTCCCAGGACTTGTGAGATGAATAAATGATGTTTAAAAAATAAAAGTACCAATAAAACATAACACTCATTCTTAATACTCTCACTAAATTGGAAAAGGAAGTTAACAGCCAACATCAACCACATCTGTGACACACCAGATGCACTGGTGTCAGGGACACGCCAGGGTGTTGACATCACTGTGATCGTTCAGCTGACAGAGAAGTATTTGCAAGTAAAAGACCAAATCAGAACCACTATCAAGAAGCAGGAAAATCTGAGCAAACCTACCAGTAGATAGATGGCTAGGTACAAAACACACTAGCAGAGCTCTTTCAGTGCTGATGGACTCAAAACATTCCCCAAATGCCAGCAACAAGCATCTTGGGAAAGAAAGACTAAGCAAAACCACTGCTATCTTGCCCCTGATCCGGTGACAAGGGTGAGGAGGAGCTGTCAGACGAGAGATGAGGCTCACTGGAGATGACAAGGATGACACAGTGAGAGCTACAGTCCCCACCCCCAACCCCCAAGCAAAGTACTGTCTAACCTGGTTTTGTAGTGTCCCCAGCTAAGGGTGGTTTTTACGTTTTTAAATAGTAAACAACAGCAAGGAATAACATATGACAGGATATCTGGGCCACAAAACCTGAGCTATCTACAGAAAAGTCTACTGCCCCAAAAGATAAGGGTGGATGTAGGAATCCTGTTTAAGATGGCAATGACAGCCATTACTTAGGTTTCATAAAAAATGTGCAAGGCCTTTCTGAATAAAACAATGAACTATTACTAAGGGCCATAAAACAGATCTAAATAACCAGAGAAACAGGCTACATCCTGGAATAAGAGAGCTGCTATAAGAATATTCACTTTATGATATATATGTGTGTGTGTATAAATTTAATAAAAATTAATACCCCAAAAGGAGAGAAAGGGGGCTTGCTAAAATTCCTGCAGAATGATAAGCAAAAATAGCAAGAAAAAATAGCCATAAATATCTGAAAAAATAAACATGTGTTCTATCAGAAAGAAACTCTAATAAAGTTGTAATAAACAGAAGAGTTCACAAAAACAAATAAGCAAGAGAAACCTCCAAAACCAAGAAATATATGATATGGAGGCACTTCAAATCATAAGGCAAAGTATGGATTTTTCAATACAACATGCCAAAACAACCAGCTCATTACTAGGTAATAAAATGCAGAAAAACTAAGTCCTAAGGTCAGCACACACACCAAAAAAAAAAAAAAAAAAAGACGAATGGAAGAAAGGAAGGGCGGGCCACTAATGGTTATATAACGTAAGGGTGGAGGACTCCCTTCTTAGCATGTCATTAAAGATGAAAATGAGACAGAGGCTGTTTAGACAATATAATTTTTTAGATTTCTGTATGGAGAAAAATCACACAAAGTTAAAAAGCAAAATATACCCTATATAAGATCATGTGTTCATATCTTTAGTATTTGAAGAGCTCTTAAAAATCAATAAAGAGGAAACAAAAGTCCTTAAAATAAAAAAGGGCAAAATATATGAGCTTCTAATCTTTAATCCCTCTCAAATACAAACAGCAAGATAAATGTTCCAACCTTGTTCAAAATCAAATGAAATGTACAATAAAATGAGGTACTTTTTTTTTTTTTTTTAACTTACGTGGCTTTTTTTTTTTTTAATTTATGTATTTGAGAGAGAGAGTACGCACACACAGCACCACAAGTGCGGGGGCACAGAGGGAGAGGGAGAAGCAGACTCCCCACTGAGCAGGGAGCCCAAAGTGGGGCTGCATCTCAGGGCCCTGCAATCATGACCTAAGCCGAAGGCTGATGCTTAACCAACTGAGCCACCTAGGCACCCCTATGTGGTTTGTTTTTAATGTGCTTATTTGTAAGATAGTAAACAAATACAAAAACACACACACACCTAACGAAAAATAAGTCTGCTGATAATGAGAGGCAATTTGGTTATACATATCAGAAGAGATATACTCATGTTCGTTTCTAGTATTTGTTAATAGATATATTAATACTTGTTAATTAGGACACAAAGATTTAGTTCCAAAATTGTGCATGTTAACATTATTAATAAGACCAAAAGTCACAAAAAATCTAATACTCAACACTAGGGAACTGAATGGCAAAATTATGGTATGTTCCCACAAAGGAATACCATGTAGACATTAAAAAGATGACGTAGAAATATTTATTGACATGAAAAGATGTTCACCCTATCTTAGGTACAGAAAGTATGTACAACACTATGCTAAGTAAAATAAGCCAGTCATAGAAGGACAAAGAGGGCATGATTCCATCTATAGGAGGTATCTAAGATAGTCAAACTCACAGAAACGGAGAATACAATGGTGGTTGCCAGGGACTTGGGAGGGAGGTGCTATTCAAGAGGTACAAAGTTTATTGTGAAAGGTAAGTTCTAGGGACGCCTGGGTGGCTCGGCAGTTAAGCACCTGGGTGGCTCAGCAGTTAAGCGCCTGCCTTGGGCTCAGGGTGTGATCCTGGAGTTCCAGGATGGAGTCCCACATCAGGCTCCCGCATGGAGCCTGCTTCTCCCTCTGCCTGTGTCTCTGCCTCTCTATGTATGTCTCTCATGAATAAATAAATAAAATTAAAAAAAAAAAAGAAAGGTAAGTTCTAGGGATCTGCTATACAACACTGTTCAGTTAACAATACAGTATTGTACATTTAAAGATGTTAAGAGGAAAAAAAAAAGATGTTAAGAGGGTAGATCTTAGGCTGAATGTTCTTACAATAAAAAATACCAATTTTTAAAAATCAGGCAATGAGTGAAAAGAATTAAAGGCAATTCATACAGTGATGAAAGGTTATATAGAGCACTAACCTAAACCACTGTGTGTGTGTTAAGTGTAAATACATACATACACACACCAAAAGGTCAACGAAAATGCTGATTAGGGGCAAAAGACTTAAGTAAAAGAACTTCAGAAAATAGAGACACTTAACAGTGAAAAGTTTGCCCCTCTATTTCCCTGAAGAGCTTGATGATGCCCACATCAGCAACTGGTTCCATCACTCTGTTCAGAATCAAATCCAGAAACGTGGTCAGTTCCTCATAACAAGACCACACAAAACAGTTTGTTCCTTTCTGTTGAGTGGTCAGGACACAGGCTTAGAGTGACAAGTCACATGGAATAAAGTTCTTAGATTTCAAGTTGTAAAATAACTTGTCAGAAAAGAAACGGAGAAAAGCTAAAGTTCTATAAATTACACTTAGCTGGGAAGCAGGGGGGCGGAGACTAACACTGAAAGGTGTACCCATAACCAAGGCTGCCCCCAAAGAAACTGTCCTCCACTGTGATTCCATGTTGGAACCACTTATGAATTTTAAAAATACTATATGTTGGGGTCCCCTACCCACAGAACGGCGAATAGGCCTATGGAGCCTGAGCATTCGGTTTATAAAGCTCCCCTGGGGCCAGGGTTAAGAATCACCACCTTAAAGCAAGCAGGAAATCATTACAGTCTCCTAAAAAATAACTTTTTTCAACCTCAAAATAAATCTACGCCTGTCAGAGCAGAAAAACAGTAATTTAGCAAATTCTGCTATGAGCAAGTAGGGAAGTAAAATATTCAAGTCTTTAGTAAACTTCCAATTCCCTAGGGATTGAACCACCAGCTTGCCAGCCACCAATAATCACGAACAAATGCAGAGTAACAGCTTTGAATTAGTACTTCTTTGATCAACTATTCAGCCAGTCATCATATCTTCTGCACTTAATTTTTTTTATCTGGCCATTTCTCTGCTGTCCAGGCATGGGTCAACTCCCTACTGTGGCTTACCATGGCTACCTGATTTAGAAAAATGATGGTACTGGGCAGCCTCAGTGGCGCAGCAGTTTAGCATCTGCTTTCAGCTCCAGGGTGTAATCCTGGAGACCCGGGATCTAGTCCCACGTCAGGCTCCCTTCATGGAGCCTGCTTCTCCCTCTGCCTGTGACTCTGCTTCTCTCTCTCTCTCTCTCTCTCTCTGTGTCTCTCATGAATAAATAAAAATCTTTAAAAAAAAAAAATTTTTTTTTAAATGATGGTACTATCCAAATGGAATTTAAAGGCTGAACTGCTCCTGGAATTTTCTAACCAAGCCTTTTCGTGTTTCTTGGAGGTAAAACCAAATCCTAAAGAAAACGTGTCTTCCTCTCAGCATTTAGCAGTTCCTAGTCCAAGGCACTCAATAGCTGAATGAACTAACCACTAAGAATCCTCCCGAAGAGTAGAATCTTCCTTGTGTACAACTCATCTTTATACTCCCAAGCTTCTAGGGATGCCTGAGTGGCTCAGCAGTTGAGCATCTGCCTTCGGCTCAGGGTGTGTGGTCCCAGGGTCCGGAATGGAATTGAGTCTCCCATCGGGCTCCTTGCAGGGAGGAGCCCTGTCTGTGTCTCTGCCTTTTTCTGTGTCTCTCATGAATAAATAAAATATTTTTTAAAAATTAAATTAAAAATAAATTTAACAAACACACAAACATCTGATGCTAGTGATTCTCAGATCACCCCCACCTTTGTATGGGTAACGTGGGATGGGGTAATTTCTCTGCCTGCAGAAACCTATCCAGACAGCTGAGAATATGACTAACAAGGAAAACTTTAGGATAAAGAAACTCAAAATCTCAACTTGCCACGTTGTAGTTTGGTTCCTACCAAGGTACAAACAAGAGCTTTCAGGGCTGGCCAGGTTCAATGATAAAGCACATTTTAAAAGCCAATCCGAGGCTCTCTCTCTGCTTAAATCCCATCATTAGAGGATTATAGTTGAACTGTGACTGCTCCATTAAATTGTTAAATGCTAACATTTGACCTAAATGCTTTTAATCCAAGACAAAAAAAGATTATTGGAACACATAACCTCAATTTACACATGCTCAACTCCCTTTAAATGAAAGGACTTGAGTGGTTGCCGAATATATAGGGTCTTGCTTTAGAAAGTTTACGATTCTGACATTCATCCTACTTATTATTATTTCCTTTAGGCAACAATGAATGAACCTGTAAGTGGTGGTGATTATTTGATCTTGTGATGACAGTTACAGTGTCATGGGGTGTAACAGAGGGGGAAAAAATCCTCCTACAGCCTTTCCAAAACACTTCCAACTTTTGCTCTTATTTTTCAAACTGCAATTTACTACCCACTAGCAGCGGGCTATGATATCCACCTAGTGGATCTCAACCAGAATTTTAAGACAATGATATTTAACAGGACAAGAAACTTCAGAGTACACCTCACAAGATAAGGCTATCTAGTTTCAAGGTAAAATACCTTACTGTGGCTCAGTTAAAAACCAACAACAAAAACAAGCCTAAAAGTCACTGATGTAACCAAAGCCCTACCCAGTGACAAAAAAGGCATATTCCAGGTACCCAATTTATTATTTTTAAAGATTATTTATTTATTTATGAGAGGCACAGAGAAAAGGGCAGAGTTCAAGCCGAGGGGGAAGCAGGCTCTCCATGGGAACCCAGTGTGGGACTTGATCCTGGAATCCCAGGATTACCCCCTGAGCCAAAGGCAGATGCTCAACCACTGAGCCACCCCAGGTGTCCCCCAGGTACCCGATTTAGATCAGGTTATTTGCTGGGCTTCAAGTAACATACCCATAGAAAAAGTCTGTTCAAAGAAAAAAAAAAAAAGAAAAAGTCTGTTCAAATGGTGCAAGATAAGAACACTGATAATAAAGTATCATCATATCTCCTTGCTACATGGGTAGAGGGTATCCAAAATTGTGGCCTCCAAGTGGCTTCTCTTTAACATCTGCCAGAGCCTGACACTGAACCACCTCAATGACTGCAATCAAAAAAATCTCCAATGCCACCCAACAAGCTGTCAGTCTTCTGTCACAGTCTTGATTTGTCAACTTTTCTCTTGAGAGAAAGAAAAGCTTCAAAGCAGCCAGATAAAAAAAACTTGGGTTTCTGAATGAGAGACCAGAGTTCACTGCCAGGTTCCCTCTTAAAAACACACCTGCTAAGGACACCCCAGGAGGAGCAGCACTTTTGAGGTCACACCCCCCAGGGCCCGTGAGGCACCCCATGTCAACCACCCCACTCTGAAGGTGGAAGAAAAGGCATCTGGACCACTTGGGTATCACCTGGAAATGAAGTAGGGGGCCGCAAGGGTGGGTTGCAGGAACACCGGGTAGACACGGCAAATCCTCCTGGAAAGTCGAGGGGTGAGGGAGGATCATTCCTAACTTAAAGCAAATATTTTAAGGAGCATAAAATTCACAAATTGGTAAAACAGAAGATGTTAAAGAATACTCCCTGCCTGCAGAAGACCCCTTCCATCTCTTTTGGAGACAGGGCCCAAACTGCCCTAGTACAGAGTAAGCTCTAGACCCAAACTAAACTCTAAATCCTAAGAGAGCACTTAAATCCAGTCAGAGAGGGGCTATTCTGCTGATGTCAGTTCACATACAAGCTGAGCCATGAAAAGCAATGGTCATGGGACCCAGAGGGCAAGATGCTGACTCACTGACTGCTCAGCTAGGGGAAGACAGAGTCAAGCATACAGTAAAAGGTCAAAGCAGCTCGTTTCACTGGTTTGGGGACTTTAAAATCCATACTGATCTTCATGTTTCTGACCTAATGCTGTAGGTACTAGATGCTATACAGCCACCTCTGGAGCTGATCTCATCCAGCAGAAGTTTCTTCCCCAAACTATGACAAGATTTTAAGATTCATTATCCTAACCATGACTCTCCTGCCCCAGGTACCATCCACATGGACCACATGAACCTGCAGTTCCCAGGATGAAGCTCAAGAAGTCCCCTCCCTCCTCCAAGAAGCATTCCTGGGTTAGCTGTCCCTCTAAACACATGGCTTGGGCCAGCTCCCAGGCCACGCAGGAATAGGGACAGGGGCAGTGTCTACCACACAGAAGGCATTCAAATATCTAAAGAAAACTTATTTTCAGGGCCAGTAAGTGATACATCTGAAACAAAACCTAATCCTCACCCTCCATATTCATTCAGGGAAAGCATGTGCCCTGGACAAGTGAGGGGAGAAGGGGAGGTAATGGAGCAAAAGGTAGAGCTTATAGGCCAAAATCAAAATACAGAAGTATATTTGAGAAAATTCAAACAGAGTCCAGAATTTTTCAAGATTTTATTTATTTATTCATGAGACACACCCAGAGAGGGGCAGAGACATAGGCAGAGGGAGAAGCAGGTTCCCTGCAAGGAGCCCAATGTGGGACTTGATCCCAGGACCCTAGAATCACACCCTGAGCTGACGGCAGACAATCATTGAGCTACCCAGGTATCCCAAGGTTGGTTTTACTACATTTATTCCTATTGTATGCTTTACATCCCATTTTTGTACCAATAGTGTTTTCACAAAGACTATCTTAAATGTATTAATCATTTTGGGGGCCATTGGAAAGCTAATTTTATATGCAATTTTAATGACAAGATAAAAACACATTCAGATTTAACTGACTGCCTATCCTATCCAAGACACAAACAGGATTTCACTTAACCCTTGCAACAATGCTGGGAAGAGCTATTCTTAATCACATGTCACACCACTAAGAAAACTGAAGCAGAGAGGCTGATTTTTCCCTTGGACAACAGCCAAGTGCGAGTGGCAGCCACAACAACCATTCTGAGAGCGTGATATCTGCTCTCAATTCCCTTAGAGACTAACAGAACAGGGCCCAAAGATGAACGGAGGTCATTTTGGACGAGGCTGAAAAAAACCCCCGGTGCTATTGAGGAATGCAAGGAAAGCTTCCTCCTCTTGCACACCTCCAAATGATCTTTGTCATTTGTTATCTCCCCGCCCCTTTCCCAGTACAAAAACAAACCTGCGTGGTCAGGTAACTTCCAGGGATGGCTGGCCCCTGCTAACCCTGAGCACCCCTTGGCACTGTTCCAGCTCCCGCTCCATCTTCCCTTTCCAGCACAACTGGGGATTCGTGCCTCCTGTTTCTCAGGGGAAGCCTTGGGAGAGCATGGAGTCACCTCTCACTACTCTGCCCTGCTGCCTCTGCGGGGGGGGGGGGGGGCGCACAGGTGCCTGCAGCAGCATTCCAAATGATAGTTCACTCCATCACCTCAAGCTCCCTGTAGTTATCAGCCCTCACCATGAACTACTCTTTAGACCATACCATTCCTCTTTGGAATGTTCTTATCAGTTCTTCCTGTCCTCGGTGCCAAAGCCAAATTTCCTTCTCTCACCTGCAGACAGAGGTCAAACTCCATCCATTGTTCCTTCATTTCTTAACTTATTCTTGCTGGGTTTTGCAGCACACTTCCTTAAGTCCTCTCCACTACCTGTCATCTGTTCCATCTACAAATCTCTTCTGTGACATCTTTTTTCCTCCTCACCAACCCCTGCTTTCCCAAGAGTTCCTCCTCCTCCTCCCTCATACGCTTTCCCAAGATAAGGAAAAGCACGCTCTGAAATTTCACCTACCCTGATGGATTACCTGATGACTGAATAATGGGTTTGCCTCAACTGCCCTGCAATTACCTGGGGCTGGGACACTGTAATTCTTCTCCAAGTTAACCCCAAGTACTCGGTGATCCAAATAGGCTCTCCCTGACCTTCGATAAACGGGAGCCTGTTTCCTGACGGTCAATAAACATCTTATGCCTGGGAGTAGGTTATATAGTTGGGTTGTGGGTTTTTTTCCCCTGCAAAGGAACATGTTCTTCCTAATTCATTAAAAAAAAAAACAAAAACAAAAACAGCCATTTAGGGGCACCTGACTGACTCAGTCGGAAGAGTGAGCGCTCTTGATTTCCGGGTGGGGAGTCTGAGCCCCGCGCTGGGTGTAGAGAGTACTTAAATTTAAAAACAATTTAAAAAAAAAAAAAACAAAAAACATATCCATTCAATACAGAGACTACAGTCACTTAGAATCCTATGCCACAGATGCACAGCTTTCTTTAGCATCTGAACCTAACATTTTCATAATCCCCAAACCTTAAAGGATTAAAAAATTGATGTATTCAGCTATAAGAGACTCCCGCTCTCCATGAAGTTTAATCTGTGTTCCTTACTTTTCCTTGAGGCCCTAAAAATCTGCATAAAAGAGCACATAAAATCTTGGATGGCCCAGGACTGGACCTCACTCAGAAAATAAGGTAAACGAGCACGTGAAAGCATAGCATCTGACATTTCAACTGCTGCAGATCAGGTTTTAAGGTCACTCTCTCACATGTTTAATGAAGGGCACTGCCTTCTAATTCTAAGAGTTGCATAAATGCTAATGTTTGTTTTTTTAAATATTGACAGTCTAGAGAACTCAGACTTTGGAGACTTTCTGGTAACTCAGCTGGGCAAACTTGAGTCACGGGCTCCTCACGCACCCACAGAGACACCCGTAGACATAGCCACGTATGTGCACAAAACCAGCCACTCAACCACAGACAGGAGCACACACAGTGATAAGGTATGTGGCCGCAGACGCAAACACCCGGCCCAGATGCACACACAGACAGACACAGACACTAATTCCCCAAAGCAGAGCTAACGGACCAAGAAATGGTCTTACCTGAAAAGAGAAATCTTACCCTCTCCACAAAAATACTCGTTAATCAGTGTCCAACCCACCAATTCTGTGCAGGCACCCGTGCTGAGCCGGATCGTCCTGATGCTCAGCATGAGCCGTTTCAGGTGCTGAAGGAATTTCGGCTTTTATAACCCACACAGACTCGCCAAAATTGTATAACCATACCACCTAGTCAGACATTACACAACAGCCACCACCTGGTTACAAACGGTTACTACATGCTTCTGGTATGGCCTGCTCACCATCGATCCAGAGCAGGTTTCTATGTGGCCGGGTGGATATTCTATTGTGGAAACCAAGCAGTTGCTGGGATTACATTTCTCAAACCCACACAAATAAGGGAAATTAAAACCTATCTTTCCAAACACTCCAGTTCAGATGAACAAGTCCACTCAAACTGTGTTCAAGCTCAGTGAAAGGAGCGATTAATTCTTACTTCCTGGTAATTTCTCATTTCCCCAACTGGGGTAGGGGCCCCAAAGCAATTGTTTTCAAAGCTCAAAGACTTTCAAAGATTAAAAAGACATCTCAAAGCACAATCTCTTCATTGAAATGGTAAGAAAAGCAACAACTAACTGCAATATTGAGAGTCAACCGCTGAAGGCGGGTTGCGATGCGTGTGGCATCTGATGTGCAGGTCCCCACTGCCGAGGCCCCAGTGAGGAGTGGAAGGGCCTGCAGACACAAGCAAGAGAGCAAACACACTGACAATCTAGTACCGACAGGAGGGAAGAAGCCACACCTGTCATCATACTTTTGTCTTTCTTAGTCTTGGCTCCAGGCCAGGGCCTGCCAGAAACCCGGGCGGTGGGCACCTGCGCCCCTGGGATATGGTGAGAGGGCCAGAACCTGCCTCTATTTCCCCAACATCACACAGGGACCACATGGCTCAGGCAGGAAGGGGTTCCCACCAGCAGCACAGTACACCCTGGAAGACATGAGAAAGGCAGAGGGAGAGACAAGACAGCCTGGACAACAGCAGCTCTGATGGTTACTCACTCGTGAATCATCTTAGGGGAAGTCAGTGGTGGGCACAAGAGAAAGGTGCCACCTGACTGGAGTAGAAGCTGCAGTGGGAGTGGGGAGAAGGCTGGGAGCCAAGAGCCTTAACAGTTCTGGAGCAGGACCTTCGTCACAGAAGTTCCTAGGGCCCGGGTCACATATGACACAGCCAACACCTCGGGTCTACATGCCCAGGTAGATAGACCAGAAGGCCCCTTAACTTCCAAAGTGAGTGAAAAGAAGGACCCAGTATGCGGCCTGTGGGCAAAATAATCCAGTCTCCATATCCTGAACATAATAATCATTCCCAGGCTGTTCTGTGAAGACTCTTAACCTCAAAAAGGTTAAACTGCAGGACTCAGAAGAAAATTTCAATTTGGAACAAAAAGGAATTAAAAAAACAGTTGCTATTTTTAAAAAAGGGAAATGGGATCACACAATTATGTGAAGGAAATGGACACAGACCAAGAGATGACAAGCTCAGGGTGGTGAAGAAGCAACAATGAGAAGTGAAAACCAAAGGAAAAAGCAGAAAACAAGCAGGTGAAGGAGGACAAGTCGGAGAAACACGGAGAGACAAGGAAAAGTCTAGAAAGGCCGTAACAGTTCACAGATGAGAAGTGTGGACGGACAAAAGCAAACAGCAAATACAAGACATGGAAAATTAGTGCTCCTTGACTAGATTTAAAAAAAAAACAAAGAAGGGCAGCCCCAGTGGCTCAGCAGTTTAGCGCCTGCCTTCAGCCTGGGGTGTGATGCTGGAGACCCGGGATCCCTGCATGGAGCCTGCTTCTCTCCCTCTGCCTGTGTCTCTGCCTCTCTCTCTCTCTCTCTCTCTCTCTCTCTCTGTCATGAATGAATAAAATCTTTTAAAAAAAAGAAAAAGAAAAAAAGAACAAAGAAGCCAGTCATGTAGCAGGACTCCGTTCACATGAAATGTCCAGACTCGGCAAATCCAGAAACAGAAGGTGGATTGGTGGTTGCCTGGGCCTGGGGTGGAGATGGGGTACAGAAATGGAGGTGACTATTAATGAATTTGGCATTTCTTTATGGGATGAAGAAAATGTTCCAAACTTGACAGTGACGGTTACACAAGTCTCTGATTCCCTGGAAGCTGCTGCTCTGTGCAGGTTAAACAGGAGCGAACTCTGTGGCATGTGAAATCTATCTCAATAAGACGGTTTCATAAAAAAAACGAATGGAACAGGCTTCAAGATATAAAAAGATATCAAAATAGAAGGTTTTTATTCTCTATTAAAAATCTGAGTAGAGAGATTACAAAGGTAAGCCAGATTCAAAAATCAGAGAGAAGAAACCTGTTCTTGGACACACTCTGGCAAACTAATTTAGCTACAGGAAGAAAAAGTTGTAGAAACACCCAGGAAGAAGGAGAAAGTATTTGGGTTAAGTAGTAGCAATAATTAAGATGAACCCCAGGATTTTCCAAGGCAGCATAAAAATGCCAGAAATCGATAGAAAATGAAGACAGAACTGAAAAAAAGGTTTTCCCGAAGAATTTATATCCAGAAAAGCTACCCTTCATGTGGGAAAGTCAAAAAATGCCACCTCAGATGTGCAGGGGCTCAGAAAGGGGAGGGACAGGTTAAGGTTATTCTTCCAACTATATAAAATTCAGAAAGGTCCCTAAAATACAGAGGTACTATTCACATATGCCAAACAAAACCATCAAGGTCAGGACGAAACTAAATAATGAAGATAAACCTGATTATGAAACAAAATGCATAGGTCAAATTATTCTCCAAGAATATGCTAGGTTATGTGGAAATGTAATTAATAAAGCAGGTCGAGCAAGATGACATTATTAAAGACTGAAGATAGGCAATAAGATAATGCTTAAACTTATCTCCCAAACATGCAGGACTTTTAAAATACCAATGGATCTTAGGGATAAATACTGGAGAAATGGGGTTTTTATGTTTTGGATAGCTTTTAAAAAGTGTTTTTTACTTAAAGGAAACCACTATTAAAATCTGAAACAGAAAGACACCTAGGTGGCTCAATGGTTGAGCATCTGCCTTGGGCTCAAGGAGCGATCCCAGGGTCCAGGGAACAAGTCCCCTATTGGGCTCCCTGCAGGGAGCCTGCTTCTCCTTCTGCCTATGTCTCTGCCTCTCTGTGTGTCTCTCATGAATAAATAAATAAAATCTTTAAAAAAAAATGGGAACATTACAAACTAAAACACAAACTAAATATGACTTAAATGCAAAGTATGTATCAATATAAATGACAATGCCCAAATGTACACCTTAAAGTGACACAAGAATAAAGCAACATTAATGCTGCCTCATTTTTTTAAATATCAGACACTATGAAATCATGCCAGGAAGTATAAAATGGGGGGAGAAAAAGGCTAACTTTACATTGCTAAAATAAAAAACCAGAAATCTTATGCCAGTTTTTATGTTCCAAACAGTATTTCACTGAAATAAAGTCCACACTGGCTAACAATATGGAAGAAAGGACCACGAGTTCATAAACGTACCTGTTTCCAAGAAGATGGGGGCAGAAGGGTCAAGGGACAGGGACACAGGCGCAATCTCCATGTGGGCTTTATTTTTTATTGATTAGGAAATGTGACCAATATAACAAATAAAAACTAACATAATAGGTACCAAACTGTGCACCCCACAGAGCTTTATTTTCATTGGTTCCAGAACATTTGTTAAAACTGGTCATCATGCCAAATGAAAAGTTCAGCCCCCAAGAAAAGGAGCATTTATTTCTCACTGCCTGACCATAATGTCAAAAGGATTAAACAACAAAGTCACAACAACTTCAAAATCTTCAACTTTCTCCCAAATAACTGATGAAACTGAAACTGTAAAAACACCCTTACAACAATAAAGAATGAGTAATAAAAGTACCCTAAAGAAAACATAAGAAATTAGAGAAAGACAGAAAAATTGGCAAGAAAAAAAAAGTAAATTAATATAAATACATCCAAGAAGGTTCTTAAACAAGCCTCCCAAGGCCAAGGCAAGATAGAAACCTTCTACTCAAAAATACATGGACCCTGGTAGCCTCCCAGGCAAATGTCTCCAAGCACTAAGAAATAGGAACTTCCTAAGCTACTCAGCTCCAGAGCACTGCAGAAGGGGGGGGGGGGGGGGGGGGAGGCCAATTAACCATTTTAGAAATTTAGCATCATCCTGATCACAAACTTGACAAAGAAAAGGGAGGGGAAAGCTAGTACTACAACTAAGTAAAAGGAAGAAACCAAAAAGGCATGGGATAAAACTCAGCATCAATTTTCAAATAAAACTCAGCATATTCAACAAAGAAGGAAAAAAGGTGCTCAAAAAGCATCCCCATCTCATGACATAACCAATGAGATACTTACCCTGAAATACCCCACAGAGTACCCATAAAGCCAGGAACAGGAGTCTCACAGCCTCCAGTATAGAAGACTGTCCTAACAGGGGTGCTTGGTTGGCTCAGTGGTTGAGTGTCTGCCCTTTGCTCAGGACGTGATCCCAGGGTCCAGGGATCTAGTCCCCTATCCGGCTCCCCGCAGGGAGCCTGCTTCTCCCTCTGCCTAGGACTCTGCCTCTCTCTGGGTGTAATAAATAAATAAATTAAATAAATAAATAAATAAATAAATAAATAAATAAATAAATAAATATATAAATAAATAAATAACATATTTTTAAAAAATACAATTATCCTAACTACTGCGTTTTAAAGCTCTAATATTGGAAAAAGGTTTTAAAGTTCTGATATTGGAAAAAGAAAATAATTATTCATAGGTAATGGGTCTCAGAAAATCAGTTTAAAAATCTGGAATAAGGGGATCCCTGGGCGGCTCAGCGGTTTCGCGCCTGCCTTTGGCCCAGGGCGCGATCCTGGAGACCCGGGATCGAGTCCCGCATCGGGCTCCCGGCATGGAGCCTGCTTCTCCCTCTGCCTGTGTCTCTGCCACTCTCTCTCTCTCTCTCTCTCGTAAATAAAAATAAATCTTTAAAAAATAAAAAAATAAAATACTAAATTTATTTTTAAAAAATCTAGAATAAGACACTTCAGAAAAGTAGGTAGTTACTAAATGAACACAGAAAAAAAATCCTTAGCACTACCATTAACTCATATATAAACCCCCCTCTTTGTAAAGTATTGTATACATACACGGACAAGTATACTAGGAAAGTATATGGCAATACACCAATTTCTTTACAGTGGTCATTTCTATAAAGCAGAATTCTGAGTATTTCTTTTTTGTGTTCATCTGGTTTTCTACATTTTATGCCTCACCCATTATATTAAGAGACAAATTAGAAGTAGCTCAAATCGGGCAGCCCGCATGGCTCAGTGGTTTAGCACCGTCTCTGGCCCAGGGCATGATCCTAGAGACCCGGGGTCAAGTCCCATGTCAGGCTCCCGGTTTGGTTTGTAGCCTGCTTCTCCCTCTACCTGTGTCTCTACCTCTCGGTCTGTTTCTCATGAATAAATAAATAAAATCTTTAAAAAAAAAAAAAAAAAAGTAGCTCAAATCTTAGTACCTATAAAGTTGGTAAATTTAGGACCAAAAAAATGATGCAAGCCAACTAAAAGGCTAAACTTAAGACAAAAAAAAATGTTGAACTCTTCAGAAATAATTATTTTAAAGGCTATTCATGAGAGACACAGAGAGAGATGCAGAGACACAGGCAGAGGGAGAAGCAGGTTCCATGCAGGGAGTCTGATGCAGGACTCGATACTGTATCCCAGGGTCACGCCCTGAGCCAAAGGCAGACACTCAACTGCTGAGCCACCCAGGCGTCCCAAGAAATAATTAAGCATTTGAAAATATATAATTTGATTAATGCAATATCCAGTTTATGTTTTCCTTTTAAAAACAAAATCTAAACTTTTGAGAAACATTCTTATATGTGCTTATTTCTATCTTTCCAAATAAACGTTACACATTGACATTTCAATGTTGAAAAATGTTGAAAAACTGAGTAAGACAACAAAGAAAGTTTAGGATTATCAACTGGACAAAAACTGCTCTGATTCTATAATGAGCCCAACCTGGGAGAAAAAAATAGTTCTAGAAACACAAACAGCAAATGCACTGCCTAACACCACCCCCTAGTGTTACAATGTTGAATTGACACTTGGTAAAATAATTGGTAAATACAAAACTTTGTTTCAAAAAAATATTTTGAATAATTTGAAACAGAAAAGTAAAAAGAAATAAAATGCATTTCATATACAACTTATTTCCAACTATGCATTATTTTGTGTGACTGCTTCTATATTTTATCAGAAGTGTCAGAGACCACTATATATTTCCAAGAGTCCTCCCTCACTCAATTACTGTTTTTATAAAAACTCTTGATTTTAGGCTGGGCACAACCAATGAAATTGAGGCAACATTTCACAGCCTCCCCTGCAGCTAGATGTGGCCACACAACTATGTTCTGGCCCATGGGATGTGAGTGGAAGTATGTCCTCTCCTCCCAACTGGCCGCAAGAAAACATCTTGAGCCATATTAATAAATCAGTATGTTAACAATGGTGAAACAGTAAGAAAAAAGGAGCCAGGTTATGTCAGAGAAAAAAAGCTTCTGTTTCACATTTGGTTATATTAGAAATGCCTGAGCCATACCTTTTTTAATACTATTATTATTTTAAGATTTTATTTATTTATTCATGACAGACACAGAGAGGCAGACACAGGCAGAGGGAGAAGTAGGCTCCATGCAGGGAGCCCGGTAGGACTCGATCCCGGGTCTCCAGGATCATGCCCTGAGCTGAAGGCAGATACTTAACCGCTGAGCCACCCAGGCATCCCAGAATATATAAGTTCTGATGCTTAAATAGAATAAAAAAAGAACAATTGAAATGAATTAACTCTATCTAGCCCCTTGGGTCAACATGCCTTACGACATTCCTGAATGAGCAAGCAGGCTGAAGAGCACATGCCACATGAGATATCTTAAGGTTTTAAATCATGCAGTCAACACTGAATGTGGGTTTATGGGTATATAAACATGTAATACAAAAGTAAAAATACAAGAGGAGCCTGGGTGGCTCAGTCAGTTGAGCATGTGACCCTTGATTTCAGCTCAGGTCATGATCTCAGGGTCGGGAGACTGGGCCCCACATATTGGGCTCTGCACTAGGTGTGGAGCCTGTATGAGATACTCTTTCCTCTCCCTCCCCTCTACCCTCCCCCCCAAAAAAGTAAAAATATAAATGCAGAGTTACCTCTGCTAGAGAAGGGAAGGAGAGGACACTAGCAAAGAACAGATTATCTAAAATGTTTTTATTTCCTTTAAAAGAAAGACAGACAGGGATCCCTAGGTGGTGCAGCCGTTTGGCGCCTGCCTTTGGCCCAGGGCGCGATCCTGGAGACCTGGGATCGAATCCCACGTCGGGCTCCCGGTGCATGGAGCCTGCTTCTTCCTCTGCCTATGTCTCTGCCTCTCTCTCTCTCTCTCTCTGTGACTATCATAAATAAATAAAAAAATAAAAAAAAATATTTAAAAGAAAGACAGACAAAGACACCAGCATGTTTAGATTTATTAAATCTGAGTATGTGGCCTCTGAGTGTTCATTCATTCATTTTCTTTACATGTGAAATTTCACTATTAAAGAACAAACTCTTACCAAAAGAATACACAGAACACACACATAAAACCTGGTACAAGTACTTGCCTGCAGAGAGGGGATCTGCAATCAGACAGGAAGGAGACAATTGCTTGGTCTGTCCTCAGAAGCTCTTAGACTTTGTTCCATGTAGATCCACTATCTATTTTTCTTTAATTACAAATAAATTTCAGTTCCTTGTCACCTCCAATCCCACCTCCCTCCCAGGGGAAAAATATCTATCTGAAGTATTTTCATTTAAGATAAGGCAAGGCCACAAAAGAGGTGATGGAGTTTCCAGCCCTGACTGTGCCCCAGATGGGCTCTGTCATCTCAAGAGGGCATTAAACCTGCCACAGCCCGAGGGTTGTGCCACTTCTAAGACCCCACTTTCTGTGAAAATACAAACATGTCTCCATAAACCAGGGATCAGAAGTCCTAACGATGCCACTGGGACCAGGAAGCAGTTCTCCTGTGACCCTGGTAGGAAAACTTCTAGGATCTGTTACAACAGTTCCACACAGACCACCTGTGGGGTTGCCTCACATCCTCTGTGGAACAAAGTGGGCAGAGGTGTACACAAATAGTCACTGTTTCTCAATGCTTAATGAGGGAGGAGGGCAGAAGTTGAGGGAACATCTACCTGGTAACTTGTTTTCTTAATGAAGAAGTGGAAGTCATGGTGAAGAGGAGAGAGGATGACACTGAAGAAAAGAAGAGTGAAAAGATTCACATAAGGAGAAAAAAGAAGAAAAAAAAAAAGAATCAAGGGTCTGGGCTGAGCCCAGAACTTGTAAATGGGTGATGGAGAAAGTCACTTTGATACCTGGTTTCTCTCCAAGCAGAGGGTAACCAGGACAAAAACTGTGGAAAAACTGAAATAGCAGAACTGTGCTACTGCGGAAGGCTGGTAAATCACCCAGACAGTTCAGTGAAGAAACCAAGATGCCAGTAAGTGGGTAATCACATGACTCCCTGTGGCATCCACAGCTGGTAAAAAAGGTGAGGAAGGGAAGAGGAAACCAGAAGGCACCAGAGTGCCTGAGGAGAAACAGTACAGAACAAGTGAGACCTAGGAAGCACAGGATGTGTGCAGAGATTCCACAAGTGTTGTGTGGGAGAGGGCAAGGTTCAGGAGAGCTGAAGTAACTGGAAGTAAAACTCCCAGAAAAGATCCTGTAGGAGCCCCTGGGTGGCTCAGTGGTTGAACATCTGCCTTTGGCTCAGGTCCTGATCCCGGGGTCCTGGGATTGAATCCCACATCTGGTTCCCCACAGGGAGCCTGCTTCTCCCTCTGCCTATGTCTCTGCCTTTCTTTCTGTGTCTCTCATGAATAAAAATTTTTTAATAAATAAATTTTAATGTATACATATTAATTCATTAAAATCAATCATATGTAAAAATTGTAAGCTACAAAACATTTGTGGCTCTTGGGTAAAATAGAAAACTAGTAAAAAAAAAAAAAAAAAAAAAAAAACTAGTTTAAAAAATTTATATATACAGGGATCCCTGGGTGGCGCAGCGGTTTAGCACCTGCCTTTGGCCCAAGTTGCGATACTGGAGACCCGGGATCAAATCCCACGTCAGGCTCCCGGTGCATGGAGCCTGCTTCTCCCTCTGCCTATGTCTCTGCCTCTCTCTCTCTCTGTGACTATCATAAATAAATAAATAAATAAATAAATAAACAAATAAATAAATAAATATTTATACATACAAAAAAATATATAAATTTAAAATACATTGAAATTTTTTTTCTTCTCAAGCCAGGGAATAAATGAAATTATCTAGAAATACTGCCTATCAATCAATTTACTTATAGAACTAGTTCAGAAGCATTTTCCAGCCAACAGGAAATCTCTCAATTTGACAGGAAAAAAAAATGAGAAAGGGAAGCTGAAAGAAGCATCATTTGACAATGAGTACATTCTATTAGGCAGCCCATGAACTATTATAATTACATGCTATTATGCAGTGGCTTATGTTATGAAATACCCCAAAATCCAAAAGCTTACAAGTTGAAAACATATTATTTAGTGGTGCAGAACAACAATGTGGGCCTTGAGCTGTGCCACCCAGTGCAAGAGCCAACAGCCCTACATGACTACTGAGCACTTGAAATGTGGTCAGTCCAAAGGAGATGTGCTGCTACATGTAAAATACACATGAAACTCCAAAGACTTACTATGGAGGAAAAAAGAAAAATATCTCTATCAATAATTTTATACGAAATTATAATCGTATAATTAATCGTGAAATTATAATCTTTTGGGGATCCCTGGGTGGCGCAGCGGTTTGGTGCCTGCCTTTGGCCCAGGGCGCGATCCTGGAGACCCGGGATCGAATCCCACGTCGGGCTCCCAGTGCATGGAGCCTGCTTCTCCCTCTGCCTGTGTCTCTGCCTCTCTCTCTCTCTATCATAAATAAATAAAAATTTAAAAAAAAAAAGAAATTATAATCTTTTCATATATTATGTTATAAAATACATTACTAAAATTAGTTGTACCCCCTTTTTACTTCATTTAATATACCTACTGGAAAATCACATATGTGACTTCCATTGTAACTGTATTGAACAGCACTGGTCTAAAGAAAGAAGATACCAGGAAAAGAGAAAAATTATGCAAGTACACAACCACGGTAATTGTGATCAGACTCCATCACAAGAGTATGTTCCAATACTTAGGTTTTACAAAGCGCATATACACGTAACACAGGCATGGCTGTGTTTCCTAGCTCAGACATCAGAACAAACCCTATATTACTATGCTACACTATCAGCTCTGCAGCATGCACTCTGATGGAGGAGAGCAGGTGCCAAAACCTAAATAACCTAATTTCTCACACTCACAGCACTGGAAAGAGGGAGGGAGCCAGATGTGAGAAAGGCCAAAGAGTAAATCCACTTGCTAACAACAAGGCTAGCTGAAAGGTCCTATGGGGAGCCAGGGCAGGGGGAGTCTGCAAGCTCAGAACCAGCACAAGAAACCTAAATAAAACTAACAGGGTCAGGGCAGCCCCAGTGGTCCAACGGTTTAGCGCCACCTGCAGCCCAGGGTGTGATCCTGGAGACCCTGGATCCAGTCCCACATCGGGCTCTCTGCATGGAGTCTGCTTCTCCCTCTGCCTGTGTCTCTGCCTCAATCTCTCTTTCTCTCTCTCTCTCTCTGTGTGTGTGTGTGTGTGTGTGTGTGTGTCTCTATGAATAAATAAAATCTTAAAAAAAAGTAAAATAAAACTAACAGGGTCCATCCAAAGGGCTCAAAACCAGAGGGCCCTTGTAACTACTGAGTTGCAAGTTCTGACTTTATATGGCAAACCTAAAGCCAAATAATACCTGTTTTTTTTTTTAATTATCATTAGAAGGAATGGGACAAATTTATTGATTAGATTTTTCCATACCAAAGAGAAAGCCAGCCAAGGACTTAGGCAATTTATCAACAGTTGGTCTTAATTCAACACTAACACATTGATTTTATAACACACCCCACTGAAAAGGCCAACACTCTTCTAATATGCTTGGAGTCCCTTCATAGTAACTGTTCCATAGTAACCGTCTTCCTTCCTTACCTTCTTATGCAAGCTCCCTGATCATCATCAGTGTTTACATAGGTTTTTGAAAGTACCCGCTTTTTCCAGTAAATATTTAATTCTCTTGTTGCTACCAATCAAACTATCAACAATAAATTTTATATAACATGTTTAGTTATGAGAATGTGGGGCACTGATGTCAACAGCACAGTCTGTAAACCAAAAACACCAGAATTACCACACACAGCCTCTCGGAAGTCAGCCACCAATAAAACAAGGTTCCGCACAGCTCCTAGTCTTTAATCCAGTTTCTATCTGAATCCTTCCACGTCTATGGATCAACTTATAAAATGTGCCTGAATCAGAACCGGCCACATAGTCTACAGGCTCCTGGCACTGTTCTCAGCTATGAATGCCCAGACAGTGAACTATCACGTGTATGCTCTCGATAACATACTAACCAAGCAAGCCTTTGCTTTTCCCAGCTTTGTAAGCTAAATATTTAGGACCTGTAGAGGAAAAAAAAAGGGGGGGGGGGGGGGGAACCAACCATTTGGCTAGTTTCGTGAGCCGCCACAAATCCCAGCATTGATGGAAATGGATTACACGTAAAGCCACCTGCCATCTCAGTGGACTGGGACAGTAAGTGAATTTGAGAGAAATGATAATTATTAAACTGTGCATGCACAATTGGGAGAAAGGAACTCACAAGGGCCAGAAATAGTCATAAATTAATTTGGGAAAGTGGAGTTTGGATGTCAGCCTTGGAGGAGAGAGAGTCCTGAGCGGTAGGCCACCATGGAAACCAAGTATGGGGAATCTCTAGGCCATGCAAACAGCTTAGCCACAGCACACGAGAGGAGGTGGAAGACAAAAACACCTTGCAGGGTCAAAGGAGTCTCAAAAATCCAACATTAATGAAACACAGCTTTATGAAACATGAGTTTTTGGGCAGGTGAGGAAAACAGAAAGAGTCTATGCTAAAAAAAATTTCAAGATGGAAAGTTAAGAAGCTACTGTGTTAACCCAAGTATGAGGATCTTGGCAACTCGGATGGTAGAAGAGACAAAGGGAGAGATCTGAAAGGGGGGGGGGGGATTTGGTTTCAAAGAGGACTTCTAAAAAAAAGAACAAGAGTATCTCCTTTAAATAAGGAAAGGGGCCTGACAAGGTAAGTAATGAACAAAGTTTTTGGACATGCTGAACTTGAGCTGGGAGTGGCATTAACACTTGACAAGAGCCCACTGAAGGCCAGAGATTTGAGACAGAAGCTCTATGCACAAACAGAAGCTCTATGCACAAATAGAGCAGAGAAAGGGATGTGTGGACTGAAATAGAAAGACAGTAACAAACTCTTAAGACCTGAGAGACCATGTATTTGCAAGTATCCAAAGACAGAACAGTCTTCCCCTCACCTTCCTCATGGTTAATAAACATTACTTTTAAGAATGTATTAAATATAATGATACCGGCTTAAGAAAAAAAACTGCATAGAAAACAAAAAGTGAGGGAAATCCACAAATGTTCACGGTGAAGTCATTAGGTGGTAGGATCAAGAATCTTCCTCCTAAATTCTTGGAATTTCCTGTTTGTTTTAAATAGCAAGTACAGACTTTCTACTAGAAAATGGAAAAAGGGGGATCCCTGAGTGGCTCAGTGGTTTAGTGTCTGCCTTCGGCCCAGGGTGTGATCCTGGAGTCCCGGGATCGAGTCCTGCATGGAGCCTGCCTCTCCCTCTCTCTCTCATGAATAAATTAAACCTTTAAAAAAAAAAAATGAAAATGAAAAAAAAATTTTAAGAAGTGCCTGGGTGGCTCAGTCAGTTAAGTATCTGCCTTCGGCTCAGGTCATGATCCCAGGATACTAGGATGAAACCCCACATCCAGCTCCCTGCTCAGCAGGAAGCCTGCTTCTCCCCCTCACTCTGCCTGCTATTCCCCCTGCTTATGTTCCCTGTCAAATAAATAAAATCTTTAAAAAAAAAAAAAAAAAACTTTTAAAAATGATCCCCTTTAAGCATCTGTGAAAACTCTAACTGTAAATTTTAATGTAAACTAAAAGTAAATAAATAAAAGTACCACTGACATAACATTCTACACCCACTATACTGAATAAATTTAGTTTTGACAAGACAACCTGTTTGAGAGACTTTATTAGTAGGAGTATAAATTCTTGCCGCTTCCCTACAGGACAATATGTCATAATTTTAAAACTAAAAACTGGGCACCTAGGTGCCTCAATTGGTTAAGCATCTGCCTTGGGCTCAGGTCATGATCCCAGGGTCCTAGGATAGAGTCCCAAATCAGGTTCCCTGTTCCAAGGATAGCCTGCTTCTCCCTCTATCCCTCCCCTCTGCTTGTGCTCTCATGCGAACTCACTTTCTCAAATAAAATCTTAAAAAAAAAAAAAAAAAAAAAAACTTAAACACTGTACCCAACAATTTTATTGCTAGAAATTTACTTATGGGTATTCTCCCTAAAATAAGTATAAGAAACTTCACTGCAGTATTATTTGTAACAGCAAAAAATTTAAAATAACCAAAATGGTTATTTTGGTGCAGCGGTTTAGCGCTGCCTGCAGCCTAGGGTGTGATCCTGGAGACCCGGAATCAAGTCCCACATCAGGCTCCCTGCATGGAGCCTGCTTCTCCCTCTGCCTGTGTCTCTGCCTCTCTCTCTCTCTCTCTCTCTCTCTCTCTCTGAATAAGTAAAATCTTTAAAAAATAATAATAATAATAAAGGATTACCTACCTACCCACCTTTTAAAAAAATAAAAAATACAATAAAATAACCAAAATGCCCCTCAAGCTTTGGGATGGGGGAAGGGAGGAATGCAATGTGATAATCTCACTACTTAAACTGCAGAATGCTTGAAAAAGAGGGAAGAGGTCTTTAATCTTAACCCCCAGGGTTCAGACCTGGGACCCAGACAAGGAGCCTCAACTGGCAATAGGTACTCTAATTTTTACTGATAATGTCAAAAGCATAAAAAGGAAAAGGAAAATATTTACTTCCTACCTTATCACTACCCCTAAGTGGCAAGACTTTGCCTATTTTCTACTGTAATCTGCTTACAAGGAATTTGGCCTAAAGCAGTCCATTACCTTATCATTAGCATTAATGGAACAATTAATTATTCCCAGGATTGCATTCAGACTGTTCGTGACATGTGCAAAGGGCAAGGTCAAGCACAAATGAATTCTAACACTAAAAGGCTGTCAGCACAACTCCATCACAAAATGCAGAACAAAAAAGGCTGGGTTTCAGACGCACCTAAATGCTGGGCCGTGGACCTGTCCATATGCTTTCCGTTACAATCCGCTGAGCTACATTTCCTCGTGCTGCTGAGGTCCAAGCTTGAAACCACAGGGGGGTCCCGGTTAGCAGAGTCAAGACCTAGCTGAAGAAAAACAGATGGTAAATAAAAACAGTAATAATAAACCTACCAGAAGGCTCTCCACATGAATGGAGTCTACTTCTCACTCAGCTGTGCCCAATCCCAGAACTTGCTCTGTTATGCCTTCATTCTTGAGGAGCATCTAGGAGGCCCCAGCCAGCTCCTGGGCAGGATCACAAATGGGAACTTCATTCATTCCCTTCAAAATTGACTCTTAATTTGCACTGAATGCTTTGTAAAATGGTATTTTAGAATGCCTGGAAACAGCAATTACGTACTTAGTTGGCGTTTCCTCCTTGATAATTTTCAAACTCCATACTCCCTAGCATAAGATCTTAATATATTAAAAAATTTTTTAAGATTTTGTTTATTCATGGGGGGGTGGGTGCGGCAGGCTCCATGGAGGAAGCCCAATGCGGGACTCGATCCCGGGACTCCAGTATCATGCCCTGGGCCAAAGGCAGGTGCTAAACCGCTGAGCCACCCAGGGATCCCCTAAAAAATTTTTTTACATAATTCTCTAGTGCTCACTATGTGCCAGGCACTGTACTAAGCATCTCTTAAAGTTTTTTTGAAGATAATATTTATGTATGTATGTATTTATGTATTTGAGAAAGCAAGTGAGCTCAAAGAGCAGGGGAGAAGCAAAGGAGGAGGGACAAGCCAAATCTACCAAGCACAGAGAGCCCAAGCAGGGCTCGATTCCACAACCCTGAGATCATGACCTGAGGCGAAACCAAGAGTTAGATGCTCAAAAGACTGAGCCACCCAGGCACTCCAGTACCTGTTAAAATTAATAAACGGAAACCTAATGTGGAGTGGGGAAGAAAGCAGCAGAGACTAGAAGGGGGAGCCAGTACCACTCAGTCAATTACAGGAAGAACTGTCTATTATAGAGCACAACAGAAAAATCTCAATAGGAAAGAATCAATGATAAGTCCCCAACAGGAAAGATGTACACTGCAGCTCCTACAAGAAATCTGCTACCCTTGCCAATTCAGCCAATGACAATTTACCATCACCCTGAACTAGTATTCTCCTCCAATAGGTTTTGCTTCAAAGCCACCCCTCGCAACTTTTTCCTTCTCCATAAAATAACCTTCGTCTCTTTTGTTGGACTTGCCTATGGTTTGGCCATAGTTCAATACCCCAAATTAATTCATTTTTGCTGGTATAATGACCTATTTTTAAGGTTAACATTATTTGGTGATTAGAAGTGGGATCCACGTGCAGCCCAGGGGGCTTAGAGGTTTAGCATTGCCCTCCGCCCAGGGCGTGATCCAGGAGACCCAGGATGGAGTCCCACATCGGGCTCCTGCATGGAGCCTGCTTCTCCCTCTGCCTGTGTCTCTGCCTCTCGCTCTCTCTCATGAATAAATAAAATCTTAAAAAAAAAAAAAAAAAAAAAAAGAGGGGATCTCTGGGTGGCTCAGCGGTTTGGCACCTGCCTTCGGTCCAGGGTGTGATCCTGGAGTCCCGGGGTCAAGTCCCACGTCGGGCTCCCTGCATGGAGCCTGCTTCTCCCTCTGCCTGTGTCTCTGCCCCCCCCCCCCCCCCCCGTCTCTGTGTCTCTCATGAATAAATAAAATATTTTTTAAAAATAAATAAAAATTAAAAATTAAAAAAAAAAAGAAGTGGGGTCCACAAGGCCACCAACAGCTCCAAGGCTGGTGAGCAAATAGGTACCCATACTCACAGAGCTACCAGAGCTCACTGCTTTCTGACCAGCCCTAGAATCTGAAGGTAACTTTTCTACCAGATTTTGAGCTCCACTCTGTGTTTTAAGCTCTCCGTGAATTATTCGTGATCTGTTTTAAAGCTTTGTCCTTTACGAGAATACTTATCAAGGCCTTCGGTCCAACTCCTGTTACAAACCAGGCTACCCCTATTGAAACTGTGCTAGCCTTTCACCCAACTTCTTGGGAACAGGGTTGTTCCTACTGGAACAGAGCTGGCTTTTGCTCTGATTCCTTTTAGAACCAGATTGTTCATACTGTTTAGAAGTTTTCTTTCTTGCTTCTAGGGGAAGAAAAAAAAAAAACCAAAGAAATATGATTCCAGTCATCAAAATGTTTTGAGGATGTCCCCACTTCTGGGACCCTAGCCAGTTTTCTGTTTAAAAACTGTGGTCCCTCTTTATGCACATAGTAATTTAGAACTCCAATGGCCGTTACAGGGAACTTGCCATCTCCCCAAACTTACTCTTCTCAAATCTTAATTGCACAGCCATGGCCCTAAAATTGTCAAAACTGAATGGGATGCCTTCTGTGGGATTTAAGCTTCTGAACATTACCAGGCATCTAAAATTGCCTGTTTGCAAGATACAATTTCTAGACTACTGGACATAAACAAAAGGGGAATAGGACTTCTGAGGCCTTTTTCCTTCCTGTCATCTATGTCTCAGGATATGCAGCAGCTGTCTTGTGTTCAGGTCTGAACTTCCCCTTTCCTCTGAACCTCTCTCCCTACTCCCTCCTTTCCTGAACCTAATAAAACCTGCCCTTTTAAAGTTAAGTCTTCTGAGGATCTGAATAAACCCCAAATGTCGTATGTTCCCTGGACCAAGGGCAGACTGCGAGCCAGAACTGAAAAGTTTCCTAATAAAGTGACTCAGAATTCACGTTTACTGAAGAGTTTAACATACTTATTCCAACTTACCATCCCGGTTTCTCAGACTCGTATCAGCCAGGCCGTGTGCTTGTCAGTGAGGACCAGCCCAAACACTGGATGAAACTAGCCCCATGAGAACATCCTAAAAGATTTATGACAAACCCCTAACTTTTGGCAAGATCCTAGAACACTCACTGGAAATCTCCACTTGGCAATTACAGTAGCTTTTCCTAATAAGCCTGTTGATTGGAACAAAATTCTGGCTTGCACACAAAAACCTAATGAACCTGGTCATTCTATTATCAACTCCAAACTGTCTTTGAAGAAGATTCTGATCTTCTTCTAAAGCCCGAATCCATCTGGGTAGCATTTAATTCTATGTTTACTAACAGGCTGAATGAACCAGGATCTTTTAGTTGAAGGGCCGGCATAGAATGGGAAAACCGTCCACTCTACATTTAGCTAGCTTGGCAAACCAGCTCACTCAAACTCTAGAAGGGGTCACCTGAAATAAAGACCACTAAAGTCTCAATTTCAAACCTGGCAAATGAAGGTCCCTCAACAGACCAAAACCTCCTGGTTTCTGCTAGTGCTGCAAAGGGCCAGGGTTCTGGAAAAAAAAGACTGTTAGAAAATTAAGCATTCCAGAAGCCCTCTAGCCAGTCTTTCCATCCTCCTAATCCCCAGTGACAGGGCTCCAAGGACCTACAGGGACTCTTCTCTTCCCAGTTCTCCCTCTTAATCAGCTCTGCTCAGAGAAACCACTCTCCAGACTGAGAATCTCTTTGTCTTACTGACCCCAGAGCTACATTCTTGGTGCTCAACATCACTCCTGGAAAGCAGGTCCTGCAGGCATCAGGGAATGAAAACAGCTTAAATAGTGGGGGTCTCTCCTAAACCTCAACAGGTTTGTGTCTCTGCACCTATTCCCTTTTGTTTCGGCCTCAGAGATTCTTACCCTTCTCTCCTTGGTTTCTCCACCGCATTCATTTACTGGGCCAAGATTTCTCAGGAAAGTATCATGCCAGAATTTCTCCCAAAGGAAGGAAATAAATAACTCTAGAATCAAAATTGCCAACCAGGCAAATTAAATGACCCTTCAACATCTTTTATTTGCTCCATCTCTGGTGGCACTATAGGGGAGCCTGAGGATACTGATCTTTTGTCCCTATTGGGTCAGCTACCACCCTCTTCATGGGCAGATTCCTCAACTGATATTGGCAGGATTCACAGTGCACCTCCCATCAAGATTCAAACAGATCCCTCAAAACCTCTCCCCAGAACTAACAGCCTATAAATAATGAAGCTCTTTAAGTCACCAAGCCTGTAATAGGGGATCACAGGACTCAGGGTCTTATTTTCTCCTGCACTAGTCCCTGGTCGTCTATTTAACCTGTGAGAAGATCCAGTAGCCAACGATGGAGGTTGGTCAAGGACCCTGGAGCAATAAAAGACATTATCCCGGGGGCCCTGTTGTTCCTAACCCCCACATACTGCCATCCATTCCCAATGAAGGCTAATTCTTCTTCACTAAAATTGTTCTATATAGTGCCCTTTCATATTTCAGATGATAAGGATTGCCAGTATCTTCTTGCTTTCACTTGGTAAAAACAGTAATAAACCTGGACAGTAATGTCCCAGGGTTACACAGGCAATCCTTCTCAACTCTTTATAAACCTTAAAAGCTGATTGGAGGATAGAAAATTTTCTGTAGGCTCTAGTTGGTTACAATATGTATATGGTTTGTTTCTCTGCTCCCTTTCTCAAATCTCTTCACAGGAGAGAGCATTCACCTGTTAGAACTTTGGGTCTTAAAAGGACCTAAGTCCTTAAAAGGACATAAAGTCTTCAAAGAAAACTTGCAGTTTGCACGAACTCAGGTTCATCTCAGGGCAAGGACTACATTTCAATCCAGGTAGGTTTCATGGCATCCTGAACGTCCCAAAACCTAAAACTAAGTGTCAATTACGAAGCTTTCTCCGACTGGCTCTCTACTGTCAAAATTGAGATTGCAAACTTCTCTCTTACGGCTCAACCACTATATGCTTTACTTAAAAATTACAAACCTGGGGACATCTGGGTGCTGCAGTGGTCTGCCTTTGGCTCAGGGCTTGACCCTGGGGTCCTAGGATCGAGTCCCACATCTGGCTCCCTGCTTCTCCTTTTGCCTATGTCTCTGCCTCTCTCTGTGTTGCTCATGAATAAACAAAATCTTTAAAAAGAAAAATGAAAAACCTGACCCTGTCACTTGGAAAGATCAAGAAGACCTAAGCTTTGGAGACTTTAAAGAAAACCCTAATAAAGCCACCTGCCCTCAGATATCCTAATTATCAACTTCCCTTTTCCTCGTTGTTTGGAAAGAACTTGCCCAAAACTATGGGGGGGGGGGGGTCCTCATTGACCCATAGGGTATGAGAGCCAACCACTGGAGCCTGTGACCAGGGATATCCTCCACCTCAGAACCATTCCTGCCATTGCCCTCTGGCTAAGGCCAGTGAAAAGTATAGGACCCCCTGGAGCGAAGCTTGTGCTGCATGCAGCATAAGGCCCCCTAAATTCTGACCACACTCAACACCCACCTCACTTCCTAAGAGATCCCCTAATAACTGCTCTCATATAACTCCTTCTCACTGCAGAAACCTTAATTAAGCCTATTTTCTCTCCTTCACGGAGGAGACCACTCACAACTGTGTAAGACAAATCACCTCTTGATTCCATGTGACAATTCATAGAAAAATCCTCTAACCGAGGCAGATTTCTCATGTTTTACTGATAGTTCTTATTTAAAAGGTAAAAATGACAAATACTGTGCTGGGAATGCTAGCGCAGCTCCTTAAGAAGTAACTGAGGCAAGCACTTTTACCTTTAGCTACTTCAGCCCAACAGGCTGAAGTTACACACCCTCAGTCAAGTTTGTACTTTGGCCAAAGGTAAAACCACAAACATACCCATAGCTGGTATGCCTCTGGGTAGCTCAGGACTCTGGAATGTTATGGCAACAATGTGGTGCCTTTACCTCCATGGGGATAAAATTAAAAATGGCTCGTAGGCTCAAAATTCATTAAGTGCTATACCTCTGCCAGCTGCTCTTTTATTAAGGTTCCTGGGCATTCCAGACTTGACTCTCTGGAGGAAACCACCTCGCTGATATTTCCACCAAAACACTGCTCTCAAAGAAATCAAGAGCCAAACTTCTGTCACAGTCCAAAGGGATGTTCTCCCAAATGATGATTTGGGAAAAACTGACAAGAGATACCCGATAACTGACCCCAGAAAAGGAAAAACAATACTGGGAACCTAATCACTGTTGGTTTGATAAAAAGAACTGTATTTTGGACCAAATTTGGCCCAATTCATGAACCAATCCAGGTGGGGAAATATAAATAAAGCCGCACAAAGTGACTGCACCTTGCTTGTCCCATGTGTCCAAAACACAATGCAGAAAAACATGCTCACACTGCTCACTTTACATTACCTAAGGGGCCAAAGTTAAGCAAACGGATTACATACAGCTACCCCCACCTCATGGATTTAAATGTTTTAGTCATGGTTTGTAGGTTTTCTCACTGGACCAAAGCTCTCTCTTGCACAGGTCACTGCTGCTTCTATAGCTAAAATTCTGCTAGAAGAAAATTACCCCAATATAGAGAAACCCTCTTTACTTCATAGTTATCAAGGAACCCATTTTACAGGCAGGTGCTTCAAAACGTCTGTGCTGTTTGGCCAGTTTTACAACACTTTCATTGTGCATACCATCCTCAATCCTCAGGTTGGTCCAATGTACTAAGGCCACTATTAAGATTCAATTGGGGGATCCCTGAGTGGCGCAGCGGTTTTGCGCCTGCCTTTGGCACAGGGCGCGATCCTGGAGACCCGGGATCGAATCCCACGTCAGGCTCCCGGTGCATGGAGCCTGCTTCTCCCTCTGCCTGTGTCTCTGCCTCTCTCTCTCTCTCTCTCTCTCTGTGACTATCATAAATAAATTAAAAAAAAAAAAAAGATTCAATTGGCAAAATGTGGAGAGACCTCCCGTATTATCTTGGCCTACAGCATGGCCATCGGTCCTTAACTCAGATCTATCCCCTTGGAACTCAGACTTTTACCCTCCAAAAATAATCAGAGAACATCCAATGCAATTGAACCCTGCCTGCCTCCTTTGACCCACAATCGATAAAGATATACTTCACCACTGTAAAGGCCTAACTGCTTCTATGAAAATAACCAGGCTTTGGTAGAGCAATCTTTTCACCATGCATTCTTGAGAGACGAAAACTTAAGAACCACACCTTGCAACTAAAGATTTCATCTGTAAGAAAAGACACCTCTGGAATGACTCTCTGCGACCTCACCCTAAAGGCCCCTCCTATGTACTGCTAAACCAACCCTTGTGCTGCCAAACTCAAGAGACTTTTGCATTCACATGACATGTCTAAAGCAAACCCTGACTGGACCTACACACCATCTGGTGACCTAAAAGACTTCCTGGAATTGAAGCAGATGATATCTGAAGAGGTTGCTTCCACAAGATGTCCAGACCAGGTCTGTTAGAACGTTCAGGATTCAGTCTTTTTCCTCTGGACTATTAACTGACTCTGGATTTTTATCCCAAAACTCATGGTTTCTGAATTTTCTACTTTATTTTTAACATATTTGATTAGAACAGTTCTCTTGAGATAACAATACTGTTTAAAAGGGTCTTTGGGGGATCCCTGGGTGGCGCAGCGGTTTGGCGCCTGCCTTTGGCCCAGGGCGCGATCCTGGAGACCCGGGATCGAATCCCACGTCAGGCTCCCGGTGCATGGAGCCTGCTTCTCCCTCTGCCTCTCTCTCGCTCTCTGTGTGACTATCATAAATAAATAAAAATTTAAAAAAAAAAAAAAAAAGGGTCTTTGGGAATGCCTGGGTAGCTCAGCAGTTGAGCGTCTCAGGGCATGATCTCGCGATCCCGGAATCGAGTTTCACATCAGGCTCCCAACATGGAGCCTGCTTTTCCCTCTCTCTCTCTCTCTCTCTCTCTCTCTCTGTGTGTGTGTGTGTGTCTCCTGAATAAATAAAATCTTTTAAAAAATAAAGTGTCTTTGAAGTTTTGCTGTTTTGCCAAAAGCCCACCAGCTATTGCTTCATACCTTCCCAAATGAACTCCATTAATTCTTAGAATGCTCTTATCACATGCACTATTCTGCTTTCGTGACAGCTCAATGGGGCAACTTCTAGTAGGCATTCAGGACTCTGGGTCTGCCTCCTGTAGAGGGAGCTTTTCTCCCCTAAATTGGAATCCATGCCAATTAATATTTTTAATTGGCTACTTTCAAAGATTTTATCTTTTTAAGCAATCTCCACACCCCACGTGGGGCTTGAACCCAAAACCCCGAGATTGAGAGTTGCACTCTCCACCACTAGGCCAGCCAGGTGCCCATAGATGGCCTTCAGATCTAGGATCCTGGTTCAGAAACATCACACAGTTGAGAGTTGTTATGTTACTTTTGACTCTATACTTGTTGCCTATCAAACTTTTCTAAAAATGATGTACCTAATGAAGAGACGATCTCCAACACTTACAATCTTGATAAATGTACCCTAGAGGTGGGAGATGCTTGAGTGTTCTCCGTGCTCCCCCTCGTTACTCAAATGTGACCTCAGGAGGTTTCCAATCTATAGACTTTTCCCCCAATGTGGGACATTTACACCCAGGAAAGATCCTTTTTAGCACTGAGGAACAAAAGGTCACAGAATTAAAAGGATCTGATTGTTGATCAGTAAGGTTTTTGGGGAAGATCTTGATCAAAAGAGGGAAAAAATGTAAAAATTTATGAAACAATACCTCTCTAAGGTTAGAAGGGGAAGCCAGTACCACTGAATGCCAATTACAGGAAGAACTGTCAGTGACAACCCCAACAGAAGAATTTCAACAGCAAAGAATCATCAATAACAGGCCTCAAGGGGGAAATTTACACAGTGTTTCCTGTAAGAAATTAACCACCCTTACAACTCCATCACCCTGAACTCCTGCTTTTTCCAAAGGACTTTTGTTCAAAATAACCCCTTCCGACTTCCTCATTCCCCATAAAATAACCTTTTTCTCCTTTTTTGTTGGTCATAGCTTGTGCGTCCAAAGTTACAAGTCTCGGTTATTCCCAAATAAGCCCATTTTTACTGGTAAAATAACTATTTTTCAGGTTACTGTATCATACCCATGCAATTCCATCTTCACAGCAACCCTCGGAAACTACTGGACCCACAGTTTACAAGTAAGAAAACCCCAAAGGAGCAAGGCCTGATCCAGGTCCCGGAGCTTCTAAGAGATGTCACAGAATAGGGGTCAGAGCCAATCACACCTGTGATAACTGAGCTTCACGACTCTGCACTGCTTTCAATGCCACCACGGCAATAGACTGCTGGTTTGTGGGGAAAACAAGAGATTACCTAAAAATCACTTTTAAAGCCTCTTACAAATGTCTTGGGAGGGTGCTTGTAAAAGAGCTGGCTTGGAACACCTAGATGGCTTAGCTGGTTGAGCATCTGCCTTTGGCTAAGGCCATGATCCTGGGTCCCTGCTTGGCGGGGAAGCTGTTTCTCCCTCTAGGTTATCAACAGATACACAGATATTCATTTTATTGTGTTTTATATGCTCTTATACCCATGCATATGTTTCACAACAAAACAACCCAGAGCCTAACCCTGGTGGCTTCTCTGGAACACCAGGTACCAGGTCAGGAGCCTGGCCCATCATTATAAAGAAAAATACAGGTTTAGCCAGATACCAACAGTTTCTTGTTAAGAAACAGTTATGCTGTGATCCTTTTTTTTTTTTTTTTTTTTTTTTTTTTAATTTCAGAAACTTAAACACTGGTCTTTCGCAGTCTGGGACAAAGAAAAAATTACTCCTTTTAATTGAGAATATAAATGGAGAAACTGTTTTACTCTTGCTAGAACATTCTGCAGTCAAGGCAGGGAAAAAAGGTAATTTACTTCCCAAAATAAAATCTTCATAACCATAAATCTATTCTAAGCTATGTTTATTAAAAATCTACAGTCAGAAGAAAAGCACAAAGGCAACATCCATCAATGAAGATTAGTCAAGAAGAGGAATAATGGAAATAACATGGAAAAAAGTAACAAAAGAAATGCTTTAGAAGAACAGCTTTTTTCCAGTTAAACTGAAATATATTTCATCCTCTGAGAGATGCAAGTCATACATTATGCATAGTATAATCCCATTTTTATTAAAAGTATAATTATATAGAACATATTTGTGGACACAAGAAAGGGCCGGAAAGGATAAAGATCAAACCACCTTGAAGTACAGGGGGTAAAAGAGGCTCATGTGACTTTCAAATTTTGCTTTATCCAATTCTGACAAGCTAGAATTATTTTCCAACATGTATATGCTTCCTTTGTAAATCCCTTAAAACGCTAAAAAATATTAATTAAAAAAGCTTCCATGAGGGCAAAGCTGCAAATTAACAAAATGTCACTTTAGCTAAAAATCAAAGAAAAATTGTACAGGGCAAGTCCAAGTACTATGACCCCATGAAGATTTATTTTTGGAAAGTATTTTTTAAAGCTGATTAGTAAAACCAGTGTTTGGAAGGACTAGCTTTCTACTCCACTGGATGATCAGAGACCAAAACACAGTATTGGGTCAGAAGTTCTAATACTGGAAAAATACAAATGTACTTTTGAGAGAGGAATTAAGCAGGAGGAGCTGCTCCTCAAAAGCAAGACTGAGTTATCAGTGCACATCCTTGAACTTCTGTCCCAGCGCCAGCCAACACCCCTCCCCTTTGTATGCCATCATAATCTGGAAACATGAAGACTTGCCCTTTGCACACAAGGTAACAAGGCTGAGATCAAAGCCCAGGCCCCTGTGAGCAGTTCAGAGGAAACGTCACTTGAAGCTCAATGACACACCACCTGACTTTCCCCCATAAAGGCCACTTTGAACACACAGGAAAATATTCACAGTGCTTCTCTAGTTTCTTGCGGTATGCAAATGGTTTCCAGGTTTTGATTTCACAGAGAAAAAAAAAACAAAAAAAAATTGGGGGGTAAAAATACTGGGGGGGGAGCAGGGGGAATAACATACATCTATATAGAACTGTCATCTTTGTATTTTACCATTTCCTTAAAAAAGGATGTTAATACTTCAGAAGCAGGAAGGATATAGCCCTGGGGCCAGCACCATTCATAGGCCAGAAACTGAACCAAATCATTTTGTCAATTAAGCAGATGCCAAAAAAGCTGACAAAATACTTACTCCTCATTCAAAAAACAAACACAAAACCTCTTTGATGAAACTTAAAATACTTGCTGAATATGACAAAGAATATCATCTGAAAACAAGGGCAATTGGGACTCCTGGGTGGCTCAGTAGTTGGGCGCCTGCCTTTAGCTCAGGTCGTGATCCCAGGATCCGGGATGGAGTCCATCATCCGGCTCCCTGTGAGAAGCCTGCTCCTCCCTCTGCCTGTCTCTCTCAGTCTTTGTCTCTCATGAATAAATAAATAAATAAATCTTTTTTTTTTTTTTTTTTTTAAAAAAAAAGGCAAACACAAGATACTATATACTCTTGATGCTTTTACATTTTGTTTTTTTTTTTTTAAAAAAAAGATTTATTTATTCATTAGAGACACAGAGAGAGAGAGAGGCAGAGACACAGGCAGAGGGAGAAGCTGGCTCCTCGCAGGGAGCCTGTGGGACTCGATCCCAGGACTCCAGGATCACACACTGGGCAGAAGGCAGGCCTTCAACTGCTGAGCCACCGAGGCGTCCCGAATTTGCATTTTTTAAAGGACTTAACAAAGGAGCACATGTATGTACCCAAAAATCTAGATGAGATGGGCCATTTTTTAAAACGATTTTTTTAATCCTAAATAATGGTATACAAATAAGAGAAAATTACAGAAGCAAAGAACCGTGCTTAAAAAGATGCCAGGCTCAAGACAAATTTACAGGCCATTTACATCCTAACTTTTCCTGGTAAAGAAATAGGAAATGGGAAACCTTCCCAATTCCTTCTGAGAACTGACAAGCTAACAAAGAAAGCACAAGAAAACTGTATGTTAACTTCACTTGCCAGTCCTAGATTTTTTTTTTTGACTTTTGCAAATTTGACATGCAAAGAATGACATCTGGTTTCAATCTTGATTTCTTTGATCCATGTATCTATAGTTCTCTTATGAACTGTTAAAGTGCCTTTTGTCCTTTTTTTCCAGTAGTTTTTTTTTTTTTTAATTCACTTCTAAGAGCTCCTTACACATTAAGGACATTAACCCTTTGTCATGTTGCAACTATTTTCCCCAGAAAAAGTAAATGACTGCTTTTTCCTGTTTATAGCACTTGAGGGACCCCTGGGTGGCGCAGCGGTCTGGCACCTGCCTTTGGCCCAGGGCGCGATCCTGGAGACCTGGGATCGAATCCCACATCGGGCTCCCGGTGCATGGAGCCTGCTTCTCCCTCTGCCTGTGTCTCTGACTCTCTCTCTGTGACTATGATAAATAAATAAATAGAAAAAAAATTTATAGCACTTGAAATTAAAGGATTTTTTGTAATCACTCTAAAGTCAAATCTATTACCTTTTTGCAATTGCTTCTAATACTTTCATGCTTAGGAAGTCCCTCCTCATTCCAAGAACAGAGAAATATTCACCTTCATTTTCAGCTAGACGTTTTTGGTCAAAATAATTTTTAAATGTTTAACATCCATCCCTTTAAAAATGCATATCCAACAAAATCATTGTTCTAGGAAAATAACCAAATGAGTATAATTATATTCACTTTAGTTGTAGAACAAGTCAATGTCCAATATTTAAGGCTGGTTAACTAAATGATGACAGTAAAATGCTTTACAATAAAACACTACAAAGCCATTCAGGAAAACAGCCATGGGGGGGGGGGGGGGGGCAGGCAAGAACATCTCCAATTGTCATACAAAAACTACACTTAATTGGTAAACCACGCACTCTAGATACTTTACCTAAATATTAACTGTGATCCTCTCTGGGTGTCAGATTGCATGTGAGGTCTTATCACTTTATGCTTTTCTGTATTACATTACTAATGAACATGTATTTGTGATCAGAAAAAAGCTTAAAATTCATAAATATATATATGCAAAACAAGCCACTAAAAAGAATTTTGCCCACATGCTTAAGTCACAACTCTTTCAAAAAAAAAAAAAAAAATGCTTTTCCTTCACTTAACACACTTAATCCCATATTACAAATAGGATAATAATGACTTAATTCAAGAAAAATGGAGGCTTGCCAATCTTCCTAATTACCCAAAGATCTAAGGAGTAAGGTCTGATTTATATTCCTGGCAAAACGACCAAATTAAAAACACAGCCCAATGACAATTATCAGCGGTAATAAGTCAGGCTCAACTAACACAAACGGTTCCATTTTTCCTTAATAAACTGTGCCTTAGCATGTGAACAAGCACAGATGAGTTCAACTAAGCTGAAAAGCTAACCTCAAAAGCTTCCCCATCTGACTGGCTGTGCTTTTATCCTTTAATGCCCCAATCTCTCTCTCTGAACAGCCCCATTCTCTGCCTATTGGTGCGGGGTGCTCCTTGACCCACCAGACTCCATGGCTCAAGGGGGCTCCCCTGCTAACCATCCCTCCCATCTTGTACCCATTTCTGGGGCCTCATCACTGTGGAAGACAGGAATAATTCTGGAGTAGAATAGGAGTGTATGAAGAGGGATGACAATATCCCCCAGGGACAAGCTAACCCCAGAACTCCCTAAAACTTTTCCAAACTGTCGACAAATGATCACAATTAGATAATACCTGTAATCAGACTAAAGTAGCTCAAAGTCAGAATTTTGAACTCAGAACCAGGGAAGACCTAGAGATGGTCATGCCAGGGTCCCATACTGGCTACTTCTCCCCAGATGTACCTCATTATCCTGCCCAATAAAGGCTGGGTGGGAGAATGAATATGAAGGGTAAACTAGAAATCCCAAAGACCCACCCGCCAAAGGCAGTAAGGGGCACAGATAGGAAGCAGAGACTCATGTCCATTTAGAAGCAGCAGAACAGATTCCAACCAGAAACTCTGAAGAGGAAAAAATAATGCCTGGATAGGCACAGAGAGTGTCTAGCGCCTACTCCAAGTCCTGTGCTACATGTGTTATTAAATTCCTGCCCACAATCTCAGGAGTTAACAAAACTAAAAACTAGTTAGAACAAGAGTTTCCAGAGACCTGGAGTACAGATGAAGTCCCTACTTTGGAAAAAGCCTAAAGGATATAATTAGAAAGAGTTACTTGAGGCTATTACTGAAGTATGATGCACAAGTCCCAATTTTTTAACAGTACCAGTGCAAAAATAAGGAATGAAAGCACAAGAACTCCATCAACCCAAAACAGACATCATACAGGTCCAAAGGAACAGCAGACTAACCACAAGTGTCAAAATTTAAAACTGGAGTGGAAAGCTTATATAAATGGCATCTAGCCTTACTTTTGGCTGATCAACTTCCAGGTGGTCCCAATTCATGTTCCTGGTTATTGGGATGATGGTGAAAAATCTTCAAGTTTATATTTAACTTTTTAAAATTCAGCTGATTATTCCCATCACACTTTAAAAGACAAGCAGATTTGAAATCTAAAAAACCTTTTAAGCAAAATCATATTCTGACAGATTTTTATTCATCTTTAAGAAAAACATTTCATTTAAAACTTTAGAGTCTGAAAAGTGAGATTTTTATTTTGAAAACTAAAGCCCTAAAAATGATCTACAAATAAAATTCCTGGCTACATCATAAAATTACAAGACAAAATGGGAAACATATCTCTAACATTTATTACAGTGCTAATATCCTTACTGTAACAATAACTGCTATAAATCACCAGGAAAGGGATCCCTGGGTGGCGCAGCGGTTTAGCTCCTGCCTTTGGCCCAGGGCTCCATCCTGGAGACCCAGGATCGAATCCCACGTCGGGCTCCCGGTGCATGGAGCCTGCTTCTCCCTCTGCCTATGTCTCTGCACCCCCCCTCTCTCTCTGTGTGTGACTATCATAAATAAATAAAAATTTAAAAAAAAAAATCACCAGGAAAAAACACAAAACTAGAAAAATTGGTAAAGGAAATAAGTAAGCCAAACAAAAACTCAGAAGTGTTCAAACTCACTAGTTATCAAAGAAAAGCAGAACATAATGATTCTATTCTTTGCCCATATCGGTTTATAAAAAAAAGGGGGGGGGGGACAGAACTGGAAAGTTTAATTTTAATAATAATTCCCAGTATGTTAACCTGTATGCGGTAAGTATACTGCACATACCTTATGTAACAAAGCCTTAAAAATGCAAATGGTGTCCCTTCCAAAAAAGAAGTCTAAAGAAATAAGCTGAAAAATGCACAGATTTCCATACAAGGCTGTTCACTATTGTATTATGTTCACCACAGCAAAAAACGGCTCATAAGCTAAATGCCCAACAATAGAAGGATTTGTCAAACAAAACAGGATGCATTCAGCACAAATGAGCTGTTAAAAGCCATGTCTTAAAGGGCTATTTAATGACTTAGTCATATGCCTAAGGTACATTGCTAAATTTTTTTAAAATTGGTTTAAAAAGCTCCTATATCTATTTTAAAATACAAATATACATGCGTGTACAATGCATGTACACAAAAAAATTTACTTTCAAATAAACCAGAAAAAAACATTTGATGAGTAAAATAAACTATTTTATGTGTTTCCAACACCATCTTAATATTCCTTAATATTCTAAGACAGGTCACCAGTTTCACTTCCAGATATTTTTCCATTATTTCTGACCTTCATTCTGATCAACCAATAGCTTCGTATGCTTAAATAATTCTAACCAATAGCTTCAGCATTCTTTATATAACAATCTCTAAAACAGTTGTGCATTTCCTGCATATTCTTCTTCAATCAGTCCATTTCCTATGGTAGAAAAGCAGAAAACACAAAAATTCCTGAGAAACGACACTCCCCACGGATTACTCTATCCTTCCTCTCTATACAGACCACAGACCACTACACACACCCAGGAGAAAATCAAAAGCAAAATAATTTTATTTCCTGGGCAAACATTGTCAGTGGTCAGATTAAATTAAGAAAAAGTACAGAGACCTCTCTAACACATTCTTCACCAAAGTGACCAAATGTTTCACAAATGGAGCTCTACAGCTAGTAGGATGCACATTTCCACCCCATAGTAGGTTCAGTCAATTTTGCACAGGCTTTAAAAGTGGGTAAATATCTGCGCTTGAGTTCACTTATGGCAATGGTTCTCAACCCTGACTGTGCACTGGAATCACCTGGGAGGCTTTTTTTCTTCTTCTTCTTCTTCTTAACCCCAACACTCAGGCTGTACTCCTGATCTCTGGGATGAGACTAGGCAGCTGTAGTTTTTTTAAAGTTCCTCAGATGATTCCAATTTGCTGTCAAGGTTGAGGATCACTGACCTGAAGCAAGTTTTTCAAACAATAAATAACTACCCATGAACATGAATAGAGAAATCAATTTAGTGAGCTGGGGCCAGCAATTATTTTAATTTAAAAAATAAAAGAATAAACTAGAATAGGCTAGAGTACATAAATGCATTGCTTCTAGTGCAAACAGATATTATCTCATGAAATTTTTCAGTTAAAAATATGTAGTTCTTGGCAATACTACCGAGACTAAACTACAGATTCAATGCAATCACTATCAAAATCCCATCTGCCTTTCTGGCAAAAACTGACAAAATGATCCTAAAATTCAAATAAAAATGCAAAGGACCTAGAATAGCCAAAACAATCTAGAAAAAGAACAAAACTGGAGGACTCATGCCTTCCAATTTCAAAACTTAATACAAAGCTATAGGAATTAAGACTTCTTGGTAATAAGGATGGACAAATAGATCTATGGGATAGAACAGAGAATCCAGAAATAAACCTTAACTTTTATTTGTTGTTTTTAAAGATTTTATTTAAAAAAAAAAAAGATTTTATTTATTTACTTATAAGAGACACAGAAAGAGAGGCAGAGACACAGGCAGAGGAAAGAGAAGCAGGCTCCATGCAAGGAGCCCAATGAGAGACTCAAACCCGAAGAATCAGGGATTATTACACCCTGAGCCAAAGGCAGACACTCAACTGTTGAGCCACCCAGGCATCCCTAAACCTTAACATTTATGATCAGGTGATTTTCAACAAGGGTGCCAGGACAATTCAATGAGGAAAAAATAGTCTTCAACAAATGTGCTGAGAGAACTGGAAATCGCACATAAAGGAATGAAGCTGGACCCCTACCTCACACCACATGCAAAAATTAACTCAAAACCAATCAGACCTAAATCTAAAAGATAAAACTATACAACTCTTAGGAACACCTGGCTAGCTCAGCTGGAAGGGCATGCGACTCTTGATCTTGGGTACCTGAGTTTGAGCCCCAAGTCAGGTATAGAGCCTTCTTAAAAAAATAAAGAATATCAGAAAACATAGGGGCAACACATAAGGTAAATCTTTGCGACTTTGGGTGAGGCAATGGTTTCTTAGATATGACATCAAAAGCACAAGCAACAACAACAAAATAGGTAAGTAAGACGTCCCCAAAATTAAAAACTTGTGTTTTGGGTGCCTGGGTGATTCATTAGGTTAAGCATCTGAGTCCTGGGACGCCTGGGTGACACAGAGGTTTTAGCGCTGCCTTCAGCCCAGGGCATGATCCTGGAGTCCCAGGATCAAGTCCCATGTCGTGCTCCCTGCATGGAGCCTGCTTCTCCCTCTGCCTGTGTCTCTGCCTCTCTCTCTCTCTCTCATGAATAAATATTTTTAAAAATAAATAAAAGCCCATCACAAAAGAACACATATGGTATGATTCCACTTATATGAAATATACAGATAAAGCAAATACACAGAAGCAGAGGTAAGTTAATGGCTGGCAGAGGCTGAGGAGAAGGAAGAATGGGGACTGACCACTAATAGGTATGAGGTTTATTTTGGAGCTAATAAAAATGTTCAGAAATGAGACAGTGGTGGTGGCTACCACTCAGTGAATATACTAAAACAACTAAAGCATCCTTTGAAAAGGTGGGTTTTATGGAATAACAACTCAGGAAAGTGTTTTTTCTTTTTGCAGGTTATTCTGTGTCAAGAGGTCCTTCCTTGTCATTCCCTCAGAACCTCATGCAGTTCCTTTACCACAGGATAGTATGGATAAATAATCTTTCCAACTCACAGAGCCAGACATCAACTCCAGGACCAGATCACAAAATCAATTCAGGGCATCACACTAATTTTTTCATGAAATGGGACTACAGGATTTCCAAATACACAGCATACAAAGTTGTGTATGGTTTCTATGAAACTTGTTTGAGATGGACACAAGCACGCTTGACCTATACACACACACACACACACACACACACACACACACTTATCAATTAAAGTGTGTCAGTCAAACAAGGTCTGGAAATGCTTTTGATTGACACCTGACACCTATAAAAAAAAAAAAAACAGTACTAAGTATGAGATTGTTTGTTTTTTTAAGCATGAGATCTTAATAATTGAAAACAGAAACTGAGTGCTCCACTTTGGAGCACTGCCCTAAGCAATGAACTAAATGCTAGGAAAAGTGACCTGGACCCCATCTGCTTTTACTGCCCAAGTAATAATAAAAGATTCCCTATCCCATTCACCTGCCAGGGCTTCTGAGAGGGTGCAGACCAGCATCTGGTTGGGGAGTCCACAGTAGACCCCACAGGGAGCTCACAAGGTGAGGGTGCAAACTCATCATTTGAAACTGGGAATGACAGAGGCTGGAGGAAGGGCAGGGTAGGCAGCCTGGACATGCAGGGCCTGAACTCACACTGGGTGTCAGGAAGCAGGTGCAAAAAGCAGAACTTCAACAGAAAAGGCAAAGCGAGATTGGGTTTATCTTCACAGGAATGAAAGAGAAAGGAAGGGAAACAACAACCCACAAAAACTTCTCTGAGGGAGAGCACATTTTCAGACTATAGGTCAGAAGTCTGGACACAAAAGACGCCAGCAGCTGCACAATACGACGGCATGGTCAGAAAATAGAAGCCCTTGGGATGAACCTGAAGATAAGATAGAACTCCTATAATTCTTCCTGGCAAGAAATCTGAGGTCATCCTCAAATCAGCAGGGAAACTGAACTTCTTTGGAGAAATTACCACAATAACAGGGACAGGATTTCTACCAAGGATTTTTGCGGTACACCCAATTCCAGGGTCAATGTCAAGGTGACAGACCTTGTTCATTCAAAAACATTATGTCTATATAATACTTCAATTTAGTGAAAAAGACCTTGAAAAGAGGACACTACTTTAATATTATTAAAGACTGAGACCCCTGAGTGGCTCAGTGGTTGATCATTTGCCTTTGGCTCAGGGTGTGATCCCAGAGGCCCCGGGCTCTCTGCATAAAGCCTGCTTCTCCTTCCTCTGCCTGTGTCTCTGCTCCCTACTCCTGTGTGTCTGTGTGTGTGTGTGTGTGTGTGTGTGTCTCATGAATAAATAAAATCTTAAAAAAAAAATTTAAAGATTATATACAATAATGTATTCTAGGAAAAACTGGCTAAAAGGACTGTTACATTAAAATCTGTTCTTTAAAAAAATGTTTTTAAAAACCCTGTTCTAGGGCAGCCCGGCTGGCTTGGCGGTTTAGCGCCGCCTTCAGCCTGGGGCCTGATCCTGGAGACCTGGGATCGAGTCCCATGTCGGGCTCCCTGCATGAAGCCTGCTTCTCCCTCTGCCTGTGTCTCTGCCTCTCTTGGTCTCTCATGAATAAATAAATAAAATTAAAAAAAAAAAAACCCTGTTCTATAAATACTCTATAATTTATTAAGAAAAAGAAACATATGGGGTGCCTGACTGGCTCAGTTGGGAAAGTGTGCAACTCTTGATCTCAGGGTAGTGAGTTCAAGCCCCACAATGGGCACAGAGCCTCCTTAAAAAAGAAAAAAAAGGGGGATCCCTGGGTGGCGCAGCGGTTTGGCGCCTGCCTTTGGCCCAGGGCGCGATCCTGGAGACCCGGGATCAAATCCCACGTCGGGCTCCCGGTGCATGGAGCCTGCTTCTCCCTCTGCCTGTGTCTCTGCCAATCTCTCTCTCTCTCTCTCTCTCTCTCTCTCTCTCTCTCTCTCTCACTGTGTGCCTATCATAAATAAATAAAAATTAAAAAAAAAAAAAGAAAGAAGCCATAAAAAAAAAAAAGAAAAAAAAGGAGGGCAGCCCGGGTGGCTCAGCAGTTTGGCGCTGCCTTCAGCCCAGGGTGTGATCCTGGAGACCCAGGATCGGGTCCCACGTTGGGCTCCCTGAATGGAGCCTGCTTCTCCCTCTGCCTGTGTCTGTGCCTGTGTGTGTGTAAAAAAGAAAATGGAAAAAAGAAATGTATTAAAAAAAAAAAAACCAGACACACAAATGGGGGCAACTGGGTGACCCTGTCAGTTAAGCGTCTGCCTTTGGCTCAGGTCATGATCTCAGGGTCCTGGGATCCAGCCTTGCATGGGGCTCCTGCTCAGCAGGGAACCTGCTTCTCCCTATCCTGCTCCCACTGCTTGTGCATGAGTGCCCTCGAGTGCGCACTCTCTCTCAAATAAGAAAATAAAATATTTAAAAAAAAAAAAAAAAAGGCATCTGGCTTTAGCTCAGGTCATGATCTCAGGGTCATAGGATCAAGCCCTGGCATCACATCAGGCTCAGCGGGGGATCTGCTTTCTCTCCCCTTCGCCTCTACCCCTCCCCACTCATTTTCTTTCTTTCTCTCTCTCTCTCTCTCTCTCTCTCTCTCTCTCTCTCTCTCTCAAATAGACAAAATCTGAGAAACTCAGGACAATCAACTGAAAAATAGAACAGTTAGGTAAGCAGAATAGCAAACACACTGCCATTTCATTTTCTTCTCAGATACACAAAATGACTTGTCTCCCACCACTACCACCACCACCCCAATCGCCCCCGGCCTCTAGGACAGGGCCAACAGACTGTGGGAGCAAATACTGCTACTTCCAAGCAAAGCCCATAGGAACAATCTTCCAGGCCAAAATTCCATGGCAAACAGAGACCACATTATAAAGTCAGCAGCAGTAAGATGGAAGGAGCCTAGATCCCCAACTTGCCACTTAAGGAGAACTAGTCAAAAAATATAAACAAGAAATAACTTTTCCAGGGACACCTGGGTGGCCCAATTGGTTGGGCAACCCACTCTTGGGTTTTGACTCAAGTCATGACCTCGGGGCAACAGGCTCAGCAGGGATTGAGATTGTTTGAGATTCTCTCTTTCTCTCCCTCTGGCCCTCCTTCCGGTGTACTCTCTAAAATAAATAAATCTTTAAAACAAAAATAACTTTTTATTCTGTTAGGATACAGATTCTGACTAGCGTAACTGCCCTGAGTAATACATGTGATTGGCTAGAAGATATGGACGCAATCACTTTCTCTATTCTTTTTACCAGCTGGATGATGGTGTATGTTGCCAGGAAAGGAAGGGCAAAGGGAAATCACTTCATTCTAAATAGTAAATATTTTTAAATAAAGAGCAATTGGGGCACCTGGGTGGCTTGGTGGTTGAGCATCTGCTTTTGGTTCAGGTCATGATCTCAGGGTCCTGGGATCAAGTCCCGCATCAGGCTCTCCACAGGGAGCCTGCTTCTCCCTCTGCCTAGGTCTCTGTGTCTCTCATGAATAAATAAAATCTGTAAAGAATAAAAATTTTTAAAAATAATAAAAATAAAATAAAGAGCAATAAACCTGCAGACCATTTATTAGGAAGAAAATCTAGAAAAACGAAAGCTATAAAAGATCTGCATTATGGGGAACCCTGGGTAGCTCAGCAGTTTGGCACCTGCCTTCGGCCCAGGGCATGATCCTGGAGTCCCAGGATCGAGTCCCACATCGGGGTCCCTGCATGGAGCCCGCTTCTCCTTCTGCCTGTGTCTCTGCCTCTCCCTCTCTCATGAATAAATAAAAATCTTAAAAAAAAAAAAAAAAAAAAGATCTGCATTATGTTCATGGACAGAACAATTCATTATAAAAATGACAAGTCTCGGGATCCCTGGGTGGCGCAGCGGTTTAGCACCTGCCTTTGGCCCAGGGCACGATCCTGGAGACCCGGGATCGAATCCCACATCGGGCTCCCAGTGCATGGAGCCTGCTTCTCCCTCTGCCTGTGTCTCTGCCTCTCTCTCTCTATCATAAATAAAAATTTAAAAAAAATAAAAAAATGCTTTAAAAAAAATGACCAGTCTCCCCAAATTAATTTTTATACATTTAATAAAAATTCCCATTAAGTTATTTTGAAACCTAAACTGAAAAATGCCAGGGGGAAAAAAACTGAGCAGTAAAGCCTACTATAGACTGACCATAATGAAGAAAATAGCAAAGTCATAGCAAAGGAATAGAGAATAGACAGATAAATGGAATAAAACAGTAAGTGCCACAACAGACCTAAGGATTCAGCATATGATTAAGGGGTCATTTTAATTTAACAAGACAAGGATGAACTAATGAATAAATGGTGCTGGAAAAAATGTAGGGGAAAATATAATCCTTACTCCATGCCACACTCCAATAAAGCTTTAAATAACAGCCAAATATTTTTTAAAAGGACAAAGAAACATATGAAGGAATATTAATAAAATCTTGGGGTAGAGAAAGCACAAGAAAAAGATTGACAGATCTGAATTCAAAGCATAGACAAATATTTGTAACTTATGACAAAAAAAATGCAAATCTTAATGGCTTATTTCTCAAACAGAGCGAAAGCAGAATTAAAATAACACATCCAGTAGCATCAACTTTACTCAAAGATTAAGGGAAAAAAATGTTTCATATTAAACCAAGCACTGATGTTTCTGGAATAGAATAAAAAATTCACATTATTTTTAGATAAAACAGAAGACTTAAAAGAAGTGCCATGCTTGTTATACTCCCAAACACTTCAAAATACATATATTCCCCATGCCATATTTCTGTGGAATAACTTGTGAATCAGTGTCTTAACATATAAAGAGGTTTTAAAAAAAAGATTTTATTTATTCATGAGAGAGAGAGAGAGAGAGAGAGAGAGAGAGAAGCAGAGACACAGGCAGAGGGAGAAGCAGGCTCCATGCAGGGAGCCCGATGCGGGACTTGATCCTGGATCCCAGAATCATGCCCTGACCCAAAGGCAGACACTCAACCGCTGAGCCACCCAGGTGTCCCAATATATAAAGAGTTCTTGATGATAAAATATGAATTCAACAGAAAGTGTTCAGCACTGATTTCATCCATACTACTGTGCCCTTCCTATAAAGGGCCAGATAGCAAATATTTTACGCCTGCAGGTCATAAAGCATCTTGAATGCACGTGGCTGTGTTTCAATAAAACTTGATTTACAAGAACAGGTGCCAGGGGTTATCCCACTGGCAGCATCCGAAATGCAAATTATCGGGCCTCACCCCAGACCTTCTGAATGGGAAACTCTCCAGTTTGAGTTCAACCATATCAGACAAGGAAGAGACTATACCCCTAGGCCAGCTGATTTGCCTTTGGAGACAGCTAAGGATTTCAGCCAGCACTGCAGAAGGGACGAGAAAGCCAAACCAATCTGAGGCTGAAATTCCAACTACAGTAGCAATATATGAGGAACAGCGTTTCCAGCAGGGCTCTCCACAAGAAGGGTGAGGAAGACCATCCAGAGTCCTAACAGCACAGCCTCCTCGATGAAGGGATGGTCCAGAACCAAAACACTAATGCCAATTAAATAAAGCTGATGGCAAAGGGACGCCATCTCAAAGGGAGACCACATAAAAGAAAGGTCTATGTGTTGGGGTGGGGAGGTTGTGGAAGATTCCTACAGGAAATGCCAGAAGGCACTAACAGAAGGAACAGAAGGACCCAGGCGCCTGGCTGCCTCAGTCAGTGGACCATGGGACTCTTGATCCCAGCATTGTGGGTTCAAGCCTTTTATTGGGTATACAGGTTCCTTAAAAAAAAATAATAAACTCTGGTAGCCCAGGTGGCTCAGCAGTTTAGCGCCGCCTTCAGCCCAGGGCCTGATCCTGGAGACCCAGGATCGAGTCCCACATCAGGGTCCATGGAGCCTGCATGGAGTCGGCTTCTCCCTCTGCCTGTGTCTCTGCCTCTCTGTGTCTCTATGAATAGATAAATACTCTTAAAAAAATAAAATCTATTTTTTAAAAAAAAGGAGCAAAGGACCAAGCTAGGGTACTCAGAGGAATGAAAAGCAGTCCAGGTAAGAGGAAGGTGGGGAAAAAATGAGAAGGATCCAGACCGCAGCCCCCTCAGCTGTAAGGTGGGAACCAGAATCATACCCAACCCCTAGGGCTGACACAGGAGGTGCTAGCTTCTCTACCCTCTTCTATGCCAACAGGAGCTTACAAACCCAGAGCTCCAGGCAAGACCTAGGAAGGGCACTCTATCACTAAGGGTATTACTATCACTAAAAGTAGGAATCAAGACCCAAGAGTTATTAACTCAGATCAGTTGACCACATTCCAGTTTCTTCAATGATAAAAATACAGCCCAGAACACCTCTGCCTGCCGGTGGCTGGGACTAACAACAATGACCTCAAGTGCTCAGCACAGAGCCGATGTACACAGCTCCTATCTTATGGGGCCCACTGGCCAGTCTTTCTTGGGTCTGCTCTATAGCCTAGAGAGGCTCCGGGAGGAGAAATGCTTTTTTATGAAACTGTGCTCACATTCAACTCAGCTCTGCAAGATTCATGTTGAGAGTGAAGAAAGGGAGGTAAGCCTCTACCAGGCACTCACAGGGATGCCCCGGGCAAATGACACAAAGGGGCTACTTTGGGCAAAATCTATGGCAAGAACTGTAAAAGAAGGTTCTCCTGACCAATGACCAGAGAAAGCCACGGTCTGGGGCAGCCAGGGAAGCATCGGCCCAAGGCAACTCTGACTCCTCACTGAAAGACTCACCGAGGCTGCAGAGAAACAATAAGGAAGAATGGGAGCCGAGCAAGACCAGGGCCAAGAGGAAGATTTGAGGCTGCCATCTAAAGCCACTGAAACAGCTCACGGCAGTGAGAACACTTGATTTAAGTCCTGAGTATGATCCTCTGGGGGATTATCCATTGTTCACTACTGTGTCCATTACACTCGAATACTTAGATGTTTCTGTATAGAGTATATATGCAGATCATGCCTGCCACACTTCCTGGGATATAAGAATTTTCAAAGGTCATTTTTGATTAATCCAGCTCTTTGCTTTTTGTGCTATCTTTAGAGTCTAAGCTTGCATAACAAGCAACCCCACTGAAGTAGTGCAAGAAATGGTTAGTGAATAAACGAGTAGATAGAACTCTCCTTCGTGGAGTACATTTTCAGATGGCCTGAGAAGCCACCTACACCTGAGGTCAGGGACTTGCTGAAATCAGAGAAGAGAAGGCTAAGGACAACAGAAGTTCTCAGAAAGATTTACATTTCCACAGAGAAGGAGCTCCCCCAAAACACCCACTCCTTCCCTTTATGACTACATTTGGGTTTGTCAGGTTGGCATGACAACTTAACATGCCCTAAACTTGCTCTTCTACCATCTCAGATGTTTTGGGTTCCTTTCATTCTAAGTGCTCAGACCAGAAACTTGGACACTGCCCTCAACTCTTTTTTTATACTGCCTCCTCACCTCCCATAACTGGTCTGTCAGTGATCTCCTCAGCCCCAACTCAGAATCCCATCACTTCTCACCACCTCCCTGGTTACCCTCCATCATCCTGGTCTGACCACCACCCACAGCCCTCACCCAGCAGGTCACCCTGCTGCCCTGCCCTCTCTGCTTCTAATTAATTCTCAAATAACAATAACCAGCAGGTCCTTGTTAAATGCTAAATCAGTCCACAACCCCTCTACTCAAAACCCTCCATCAGCTCCCATTCCCCCTCAAAGTAAAATCCATAGGCCTTACAGCATATGGCCTTACATGATTCAACTCCTACTGCCTACTGCCTCTTTGACCTCAAAACCAAATGCTCTCCTCTTGCCTCAGGGCCTTTGCATCTGCTGCTTCCTCCACTGGGAATGTTCCTCCCCCAGATATCCATATGACTCACTTGCTTCACATATCCAATCAAAGATGACTCAGGCCTTCCCTATCTATCCTTTCTAAAATTTCAGCTCCTACCCCAACACTTAATACCCTCAATCCTGCCAGATTCTTCCTCAGGGCATGAAATACTGTCTGCCTCCTCACCAGAGTGCGAGCTCCATGTGGACAGAGAATCTCCATGCAGCATGCAGAGCACGAAAAACATTGCCTGGCACACAGCAGGTCCTCAATAAATGTACGAAATGCATTAAAGTCCTATGAAAAGTATAAGCTGCAAGCCAACCTCAATTATTCCACAGTCAACAATCTAGAACCTGCAACAAAATTACAGGCTAGAAATAGCAAAGCTGGGAGGAAAAAGGAGACGGCCGGCCATACGGTGCCTTAAAGCACACACAGGGCTCGTTTAAATCCTGTGTCAGTAATGTACAGCTTAACCTGGAGCAGGAATGCTCCCTAGCAAAAGAATAAAAGCCCAGACAGGCGGCCCTCTGAGGAGAGAATAACTGGAAGAACAGCGGGAGTAAAAATGAATTAATGAGGTTATCTGGCATTGGGAACAGACTAGTGTGTTGGGAGTTTTATAGGAAAGGCCTGGAAACCGGTCAGAGAGGGACTGTAAAATGTTTAAATTAAAAAAGCCTAAGAGGATTAAAGAAAAATAAGTTTTTAAAAAGCTTTCATTTACAAGTACAAGGCACTATATAACTGCAAATTATGTATGACTGCTGACTTTTAATTCCCCTAAGCAAAATGGGAAAATTCCTCAAGATATCAGTGGTGCCAGAAAGGAGTCTCCAAAAGGACCCCAGGTTTGTCTTTGGAGACACTGAACAGGATTTCTAGATACCAGACCTTAGGTTCCCTGAGGGCAAAAGACTAAGGGTTATTCAACAATGATTTGTTCAACAGCACCTGGCACCAAATTAGCAGGTGGACTAATGAAAGGTTATGTGAGCTTGCTCCTGGGACACCTAAATAATTTCTGCACTACTACGACCTCTAGCCTTTGCTATACAAACATGATGGGCAGTGTGGCCGGCATGAAACTTAGCAAAACCCTCTACAATATTCTAGCCAGGTACTTTCATTAAGCATTTTTAAAACATCCTAACAGATGTTCGAACTCAGCTTCATTAACTTTGTCACAGTCAGAAAAATACAACTACCATGCGACCATGTGGGAAAAAAAAAAAAACTGTCAATATATAAAGTTCTTGAAATACTTTTCTTAAAAAAAAAAAAATTTCACTCCCTACTCAGAGCAAAAAAAAAAAAGAGAGAGAGAGAGAGAGAAATGCCCTGGAATTCAAAGAAAGAAGCTGGTCGCCATTTTGACAAAGGAAATGGTCTAGAAAGCAGATAGCTCACGCTCAGGCTGTCAGGTGAAACAGGTAGGCTGGCTGGACACACCTGCTCACCTTCTTTCAACTACCAGGCGTGCCATGTGGGCTTATGCTGCACATCCACTGCTGGCCACTTTAAAAGGCAGGTGCCCAAAAGCTATTTAATTCTGGAGAAGTGAAAGGAAACCACTAGTGACAGGTTCACAAGTGATCCTAGTAGAGTCAACCATAACCCAGTACAGAATTCGGAATCTCTGCGCTGAAAAGACCCTTTATAAATCTCACCAGATTCAGACACCTTCCAGACTATCCAGGGAAAGTCATGTGCGAAGGTGAAAAAGACAGGTGCAGACAAGTGCAAATGGGGGAGGCCCCAGCTCCACAGCATTATTCAAATGCAAACACATAAAAAAAGAAAAAAGAAAAAAAAAAAGAAGCTTCAGCGACCCCTGATTTTTGTCTCCGGCTTTAGAGAGGAAGAAACTGGCGGCGAGAAGTCACATGGCCAGTTAATGACAGCTCAAGCCAGGCAGCCTCGGGACTGTCCTCGGGACTCCGGTCCCAGGTCCTCGCACATCACTGGCCTTCTCAGCACACCCAGACGTCAGCAGGGAGAGCATCTCCCCCCTCCCATCTTCCAGAATCGCAAGAATCAAAGTAACAGCTCCTGACGCCCCAGAGCCAGAGATCCCTAATGGGTGACTCTCTCCCACATGCAATCGCCCTCATTTACCCTCTGCCCTGACAATCGAGAATTTCACATCCGTCACGCTTAAAGCCCCCAGCCTGAAGGCCGAGCTCCCGTCGGCTGCCCACTCCAGGGCGGACCCAGAGCCAACGGCAGGAGAAAACCCCGAGCCCTTAAAGTAGTCACACTCGAAAACGTCCGTGTCTCCTCCCAGCAAGGTAGCAACAAGGGGAGTCGGCGACCCCCGCGGATCAGGCCGGGGAGAAAGGCCCCGGGGTGGGAGCGGCGGCTTCTAAAATTACTTGGCGCAGCCTTTGTAGGGGAGGAGAAGGCGGAAAATGTACAAGGCACCCCCCCGCCGCCCTGCCGGTGGCCGAGTTCCGGGGCTCGGGATGTCCGCGCGCAGCCCCGGGAGCCGGGCGAGGGGCGGGCGACCCCGGGACGCGCGGCCCGAGGCCCGGCGGCGGCGGCCAGCCCGGCCCGGGGACCCGCTCGCCTCCCGCGGCGCGGCCTGAGGGCCCGAGCGCGCTGGGCTCCCGCGGCGGGCAGCGCGAGCGCCCGGGAGCCGGCGGGCCCGGGCGGGGGGGGCGGAGGCCGGGGGTCGCCGCGCATCCAGGGGCCCCGCGGTCCGGCCGGCCGGCGGGGGCGGGGGCGGGCGCCCGGGGGCGGCCCGGGGCGGGGGGGCGCAGGCCGCGCCGCGGGGCGGGTGACAGCGCGCGGGGGCCGTGCCAGGCCGGCCTCGTGGGCGCGGCGAGCACCTCGCGGCCCGGCCCGGCAGGTGCGGCTCGCGGGCCGGGCGGGGGGCGCGGCGGCCCGGCTCTCACCTGGCTGCAGCCCGCTGGGCTCCCGTCCTGCCGCCGCGCCTCGGCGCCGCAGTGCCCGCCGCCGCCGCCGCCTCCGGTCCCCGCGACAGCCGCCTGCAAAATGGCGCCGCGGAGGGGCGGGCCGGGGGCGGGGAGCCGCGGAGCCGCCCGCCCCCGCGCCGGCGGGGACCCACCTCCCTCTCCGCCCCCGACCCCCGCCCGCCGCGTGCCCCCCGAGGGGCTGCCCCCTCCCCCGCGGGGCCCCGGCCCGGCCGCCGCCACCCCCCGCCGCGTCCCCTGCACCGCCGCCTAACGTCCCCGGCCGCTCCCTCCCCGTGTGGAAATCGCCCCCCGCCTCGCGCCCTCCCGCCACACCTGCTCCGGGGCCCACCTGGCTCGCGGAGCGCGCGCCCCGAGGCTCCCCCGTGGCTGCCCCCTGCACCCGTCAGCGCGGCGGGAAGATCGCGGTGCAGTCGGGCGGCGAGCGGGGCTCGCGGGGGTGGCGGGGGTGGCGGGGGTGGCGGGGGTGCAGGACTTACGGCAATTTCGCCGTCTCTCGGGTTAGGCCTCCAGGTTCTTGGACTTAGGGGGGAGACGTCCTCATTACATCATGCGGACGCGGGAACGCCGCCCCGGGGACCGCGTCCCCCCGCGGGCTGGGCTCGGCGGGTGCGGGGTGCCGCCCGGGAGTCCGCGGATCCAAAAAGCGCCCCCGCCCCCGCCCCCGGCGACGGCCGCGCAGCGGAAAGCCCGCAGGTAAAATTTAGCGCAGCGCAGCCCCGCCCGGAGCGCTGGGGCGAGACGCACGTGGTTGGGCCCCACCCCCGGGCTGCTGCGGCCCGAGGTCTGCGGGGAGGGACTGGCGTTTCTGACAGCTTCCCGGGTGATGCCGCCGCCGCTGCTGCCCGCTGTCACCCTTCGCGAGCCACTGCTGAAGACTCTCTAAATAACATGGCCAGAAGCAAACAGAAAACACTAATAATTAGCACTCTCATGCACCTTCCATCTTGAAACCACTCTGGGTTGCTGTTTCCACCCAATAATAACTGACTAGTTCCCCCGAGCAACTCTCGAGAGAGCTGAAGAATTGTGGCCTGTTTGACCTGGCGTGGGGAGGGGCAGATTTTATCATCAGAATTTTCTGGCTGCTTCACACGGTGTGGGGAACTCCATGTTATAGGTAGCAGACGTATCAATGAGGGGGGAGGGGTAGGTGACCAGCAAGTGGGAATTTCGTAAAATACAGAAGTATAGTCCGTGTTTGTGAGAATCAATCGTGTGTCATCATATTTACTTCTCTAATAACTTGTGTGTTTAAAATAGAAGAGTTGGCTGGTAAAATTCAGTACATATTGTCTTGTATGTCAACTATACTTGAATTTTAAAAAACTTATACATTGGAAGGCCAGGTGTTCTAATCCTCATTGAAGATGGAGGAAATAAGAGACACAGATTCTGGGGCACCTGGGTGGCTTAGTGGTTGAGCATCTGCCTTAGGCTCGGGTCAAGATCCCAGGGTTCTAGGGTCAAGTCCTGCATCAGGCTCCCCACAGGGAGCCTATTTCTCCCTCTAAGTCTCTGTTTCTCTCTGTCTCTCATGCATAAATAAATAAAATCTTTAAAAAGAGAGAGAGAGAGATTCTGTGACCAACACCTAGAAAAAAATTCACCTCCCCTCTCCAGGTAACATCCCCAATAGGGAGAGTGCTTTCCAGCCAACCTTTATTTTGGGGGGTTGGGGAGTGCTATGTGGGGAACTCCATATTATAGGTATCATACCTATCAATGAGGGGGGGAGGGGTCTAGGACCAGCAAGTACGAATTTCATAAAATAGAGAAGTATAGTCTGTGTTTGGGAGAATCAATCATGTGTCATCATATTTATTTCTCTAATAACTCGTACGTTTAAAATACAAGAGTTGGCTGGTAAAATTCAGTACATATTGTCTTATATGTCAACTATACTTGAATTTTAAAACATTTATACATTGGAAGGCCAGGTGTTCTGATCCCCTCATTAAAGATGGAGGAAATAAGAGATGAAGATTCTGTGACCAACACCTAGAGAAAAATTCACCTCCTCTCTCCAGGTAACATCCCCAGCAGGGAGAGTGCTTTCCAGGCAAACTTCTTTTGGGGGTGGGGTAGGGGAGGGGAGCAGTTATGTGTCCTGCTCAGCCAGGGATGTGAGGTCTGAAAGAAAAAGGAAAGCTTCTTCAGTACATCTTCAGTGTCTCTTTCTTCCTCACAGATTTTCTCTATCCTAAAAAAACTTCCACCATCCCAGCCTCTCTTCCTTCCCCCTCCTCCCCATCACTCCTTAGGCAGGACTGCTGTCACTACCCACTTTGTCAGATGTCACCATTGACCTTCTAATGGCCAAATCCAATTGCCGGTTTAGAGCCTTTCTTTTCTACAGAGAGGACTCTGTAATCTTCCATTGACTTCTGCCTCCTTTTTGAAACCCTTTTAGGGATCATACCACTGAGTCTTGCATGTCCTACAGCCTCCACTTCTCAGTGATGTAAGACTTGCCCCATGATCACCCCTAAAAAGATTAGTTTTTACTAACATTACTTTTCTCTCCCATCTTTTCCCTTGCTCTCTCCTTCTCAAACCCCTCTGAAAGGCAGCCATTTCCTCATAGTTCCCAATCTCTCTCTCTCCCCTAGATGGATATCTTTTTGAACTTCTAGACACACATTTCCCATTGCCCTAGACAACCTTCCTAGATAACACCAAAGAATTTTAAATATGGCATTTACCTATTCCTCTTTATCCTACTACAAACTTGTTTCTTATCTGGATTCTCTCATTTTGCCACCAGAAACTTTGAAGTTGACTGTGACTGCCTGTCCTTCAGCCTTCATGTCCATTCTGTCAAACTAGAGCCAATTAGAGCAAGGAAGTGTATTCTCTCCTCTGCATGTACCATCCCAGACCCTCACTGGCTCTTCCTTGGACTGCTAGAAAAAGTTTCTCTCTGGCCTCTTGGCCTCAAGAGTTATCTCCAAAGCCATCCTTGTTATCATCCCAAAACACAGAATTGACCACTTCCCCCCATTCTAGAAATTCCTGAGAGACTCATGGTCTACAGAGTAACCTGGTAAAGAAATAGAATATAGGCTATTTCCCAGGACAGCATTCAAGGCCCTTTGCCAGCTAGTCTCCAGCTGCTGCTTTTTTTTTTTTTTTTTTTCTGGACAAAGTACTACTTTTTGCTGCTGCCAGACGGGAGTTGGTATCAGGGGATGACCTTGACTTCAACTTGCAGGGTTCTTGTGAGGATTAAATAAGATCATTTATATAAAGTGCTTATTCAGTGCTGGAATACATATCTTGCAGAGTCCATGTGTATCTATGTCCTTATTTTTATATAAATATCATCACCAATTCAAAAAATACATGAATAATTTCCTGTTCATTTCATTTTTCTTTTTCCTATTCACTTTCCTTTCCTATTATAGAAGATACAAACCGAGTTTTTTTCTTTCCCTTTAACTTCTCTAAACTAAATCAGCAGAATGCTTTGTGACCTGGATAATTTGATTGAAATTTCTGTCATTTCCAGGCTGTGTTATTTTTGAGAGGTAATTGTAGCTTGGGGCTATTCCATCTTTATGCAGTTCTTTTCTTTACAATATTTATTTCCGATATCTCTTGGGAGCATAGAACCGAGATTGGCAAACTTTCCACAAAGGGCCTGATAGAGAAAGTTTTAGGCTTTGTGGGCCAAAAGGCAAAATCGAGGATATTCTATAGGTGGTTGTAAAATGAGAGAAAATGAATTTCCACAAGTTTTTTATTGATGAAATTCAAAATATAACAAGAGCAATTGAGTATAAGCTTTTTGTAGCACAAGTCTGCTAATGAGAACAGGTTTGGGGTATAAGAGGGAATAAGATTTTGCTTAATTTGGGCTCAAAGTTAGTGTCTCCTATCACCAAGTTGGTCACAAATGCCCATCTGTAAAAACTATTCTTAGGGCAGCCCCGGTGGCACAGCGGTTTGGCTGTGATGTGATCCTGGAGACCCAGGATCGAGTCCCACATCCGGCTCCCTGCATGGAGCCTGCTTCTCCTCTGCCTGTGTCTCTGCCTCTGTCTCTCTCTCTGTGTGTGTCTATGAATAAATAAACAAAATCTTAAAAAAAAAAAAAATTCTTAGCTGGTACAAAAACAGGCCATGAGTCATAGTCTGCTGACCCCTGATCTAAACCATAACTCCCCTCACTGGGGTTGTGTTTTCAGGGTAATATAGGGCTGATATCATTGATCTTCAATGATAGAAAAAAGCAAAATGATGGTCTTTTCAAAGTCTTTTATTCTGACTCTGAGAAAGTGCTTGGAGCAGAGGGCAAAAGCTTCATCATGTCTTGGTGTCAGAGGAACTGACAATTTCTAAAACAGACTCACATTAGGACATGCCCAGGTATGAGGCAGCCTGGGAGAGCCCAAGATCGGCCTCAATATTCTCTCTCTCTCTCTCTCTCTCTCTCTTTTTTCCCCACACGTTCAATGATGTTCGTTGCAGCATTGTTTCAAATAGGAAAAAAAAAATTGAAACACAACCCAGGGGCATCTGGGTGGCTCAGTCAGTAAAACATCTGTTTTCAGCTCAGGTCATGATCCCAGAGTCCTGGGATCCAGCCCTGCATGGAGCCCCACCTCTGAGCTCCTAGATGAGCCTCCTAGAGATGAGCTCCAAGTGGGGCTCCCGTGGCAGGCTCCCTGCTCAGTGGAGAGCCTGCTTCTCCCTCTCTTGCCTGCTCCTTCTCTCTCTCACTATCTCTGTCACTATATCCGTTTCTCTCTCTCAAATAAAATCTTTTTGAAAATAAAATTAAAATGGGCAGTCTGGGTGGCTCAGCAGTTTGGCGCCACCTTAAGCCCAGGGCGTGATCCTGGAGACCTGAGATCAAGTCCCACGCCAGGCTCCTTGCATGGAGCCTGCTTCTCCCTCTGCCTGTGTCTCTGCCTCTCTCTCTCTGTCTCTGTGTCTCTCATTAATAAATAAATAAAAATCTTTTTTAAAAAATAAAAAAATAAAATTTAAAAAAAAGAAACACAACCCAAATGTACATAAACTGAAGAATGGCTGAATAAACTGTAGTATAAGCATTGTAGCCCGGGGTTTTTCCTATTTTTTAATTTTTTAATTTTTATTATTTTAAAAATTTCATTTATTCATTTGGCAGAGAGAGAGAGAGAGAGAGAGAAAGCACAAGCAGGGGGAGCAGCAGAGGGAGAGGGAGAAGCAGGCTCTCCACCGAGCAGGGAGCTCAACATGGAGCTAGATCTCATCACTACCTGAGCTGAAGGCAGATGCTTACAAACTGAGCCACTCAGGAGTCCATGATCTTTTTAAAATTATGATATAATTCACATACCATAGTATTCACCATTTAAAGTATACAGTTCAGTGGTTTTTACTATATTGGCAAAGCTGTAAGGCTGTTACCACTATGTAACTTCAGAATATTTCATCACCCCAAAAAGAAACCTTATACCTATTATTAGCATTTTACCCCCACTTTCCCCCTCCCTCCAGCCCCTGGCAGCCACTAATCTACACTCTATTGCTATGGATTTGCCTATTCTGGGCATTGAATAAATAAAATCATATTAATATGTGGTCCTCTGCAATCAGCTTTTTTCACCCAGTACAATGTTTTCAAGGTTCATGCATTTGTAGCTGTGTCAACACTTTCTTTCATTTTTTTTTTTTTAAGATTTATTTATTCAGGGGTGCCTAGGTTGCTCAGTCAGTTAGGCATCTGCCTTTGACTCAGGTAGTAATCCCAAGGACCTGGGATTGAGCCCTGCATCAGGCTCCCTGCTCCAAGGCAAACCTGCTTCTCCCTCTCCCTCTGCTGCTCCCCCTGCTTGTGCTCTTGCTCTGTCAAATTGATAAATAAAATCTTTTTTTTTTAAAGATTTTTATTTATTTTTTCTTGAGAGAGAGAGTCAGAGACACAGGCAGAGGGAGAAGCAGGCTCCATCCTGGGAGCCCAACATGGGACTCGATCCTGGGTTCCCAGGATCATGGCCCAGGCCGAAGGCAGGCGCTAAACCGCTGAGCCACCCAGGCTACCCAATAAAATATTTTTTGAAAAATTATTTATTGGGTAGCCCTGGTGGCCCAGCAACCGCTGGATTAGCTGAGATTACTTCCCAACCTGAAACCAAGAGTCTGACACTCACATGACTGCACTACCCAAGCACCTCTTGTTTCTTTTTATATTTGTGTCTGTAACATAAAATTTACCATTTTAACCATTGAAGTATACAGTTCAGGGGTATTAAGTCCATTCACACTGTTTCGTAATCATTGTCACTATCTACCTCCAGAATGAATTCATTATCCCAAACTGAAACTATGTCCCCATGAAACACTAACAAATTAATAACATCCAAGGCTGGTAAGAGCACAATGTGCAGACTTTCTCAAAATCTGTGGGAAGGAGTCTAAGTTGGTCTATCTTTTGGGAATATAATTTCACAATATCTCTCTGTTTCAATGCACAACCTGTATCTGCTAAAATGTCTATTTAAATGTACATATCCAGGGATTCCCCGATGGCTCAGGGGTTGAGTGTCTGCCTTGGGCCCAGGGCATGATCCCAGAGTCCCAGGATCAAGTCCCACGTCGGGCTTCCTGAGGGGAGCCTGCTTCTCCCTCTGCCAGTGTCTCTGCCTCTCTCTGTGTGTCTCTCATGAATGAATGAATAACATTTTTTTAGTAAAAATAATAATAAATAAATGTACACACCCTTACCCCAGAATACCAGTTCTGGGAATGGGTCTGACACAAGTCCACATTGGAGAGCACAGGGCTTTATGCACATTGTGCTCAAGGAAGCAAACTTCTGTGCCCCTTGAGCCTCCTCCATACCCCCTGACCTCACTCCTCAGCCCATTCCTGGCCTCCTGGCTCTCTTTCCCCAACCCTCTCACTGTGCTCTAGCTGAGCCGTGCAGGCCCACCTGAACCAACTGAAGCCCAGCCTGGTCAGCCACGAAGGCCTGCACCAGGACACCAGAGGGGTCTCCCATCTGAACAGCCCTCTGCCCTTTATTTATCCTTCACAAGTGACCTCTCCTACCTGCACTCCCCCACCCCCACCAATAACCTCAAAGTCCCTGTCTAACCATGTGGTCCCTCAGCCCCACCTGCCAGTGAGGGACCCTTCCTCCTTCCAGCCTCCCCAGAGATGCCCCCCCCTCAGGCAGCCTCCTATGCATCTCAGCACTCACCACCCTTTCTACTGCCCACATCCTAACCATTCTAGTACCTCTCTCCCCTTCTCCACTCACCTTCTAGAAGTGAAGAGCCACCTCCAGTCCCTGTCTCAGTCCTGACGTCCTCTCACTTCTCCTGGCACTCTGGCTTCTGTCCTCTGAATCTACACAGGTAAACTAGCCATTTCCTCCAAATTGCACAATCTAGGGCATCTTTTCTGTGTGTAACTTACTGGAACTTTCTGGAGGCATTTGGCACAACTGGTGCTGTGTTCTGTCAGGAAAAACCTCTCCTCTCTTGGCTTTGTGGCTGCACTTCCTACTGGTTCTTCTGTCTCTGGTCATGTATTGTCCCCTCACCTCCTTCTCAGACTCCAATTCCTCCTATCCCTTCAGACAGGGGAGGGACAAGAGAGGGAGAGTGTGTCAGGAGAGGGAGAGTGTGTCCATTTCTGTTTTCTCCTCAAAAATCCCTTTAGGGCCTTGGCTGTTCCTTCTGCTTCGATCATCTTAACCTTTCCTCAGGATCATTCTTGCCCATTGTTTAAGTCCCACCACCTTGGCCTCTCCTGGAAATCTACCCCCTGAGCTCCTAGGTTGGTGTAAATGTACCCCTGCATACCTCCCGGGATTTAGAATGAAACTATATTGAAACAATTTGTTTTCCTGTCTTGTTCCCCTGCCTCACTAATTGATAGCTCCTCCAGGGCAGATATCTTGATTTGTGTAACTGCATGCTGCTCCTCACTTGATACCTGCCACATAGTAGATGCTCAGTAAGTAGTAAGGATTTCAGCTGTTGGAGGGAAACACTCCGGCCTGAGCACTGATGAAAGATGCAGTATGGGGTCGCCTGGGTGGCTCTGATCTTGGGGTCCTGGGATGGAGTCCCACATCGGGCTCCCCACAGAGAGTCTGCTTCTCCCTCTGCCTCTGTCTCTGCTTGTCTCAGGATTAACTCTAGGTTCCTGAAGAATTGGAAACCAAGAGGGAGAGGCAAAACACAAAGGCCTCAAATGCCTGGGGAAATGCTTTTGTTCAGTAAAGGAGTCTTTTGAGCCTAGAACCTCATGGTCTTAGTCTCTGGAGGGGAAGGGTAAGTGAAGGGACAAAATTCCATCAGTAATTACATAAAGTAGGAAAGAGGTAAAATTAACCCAAGCTGTTGGAATTCAGGATGCTGTCACCTCTGTGCAGGGGACAGAGACTAAGGAGAGAGACCCCACAGGGTCTTCTGAGGGGCTGATCACGTTCTATGCCTTGATCTGGGCACTAGGCATGCAGCCATATTCACTTTGTGAGATTTCATTAGGCTGCACACTTATGTGTGTTTTTCTGTATGTCTATTACAAAGCATTTTTATTAAGTAATAAGTGCAATAACTAGACAGAAAAAAATTATGTTCAATACATAGGGTGTGTTTGGGGTTTTTTGTTTGTTTGTTTGTTTCGTTTGTTTGTTTTAGATTTTATTTATTCATGAGACACACAAAGGGAGAGGCAGAGAAATAGGCAGAGGGAGAAGCAGGTGGGACTTGATCCCAGGACCCTGGGATCATGACCTGAGCCAAAGGCAGATGCTCAACCACTGAGCCACCAGGCATCCCAAATTGGGTACTGCCTGTTTTAAATAACATGGCCCATCTCCAGAAGAAAGTGGAGATGAAAAAAAAGAAAAGAAAAGAAAAGAAAAGAAAAGAAAAGAAAAGAAGAAAAGTGGAGATGAAGCCCCTACCTAGAGCGGGCCCTGAGGTGGAAAGTGAGGCTCAGGGAGGTGAATTGGTCCAAGCTACTGTAGCCAGGAATGTGTACTTTAGGAAACAAAGACATGCATATATACTATGGGATGTGAAGGTTTAATTTAGAATATTCCTTTGATCTTCAAACAAACGTGCCATACAACTCACGCAGCCTTGGAAAGGCACAGGGTCCCAACTCCACCTTTGCCTTACGGATGACCTTGGGGAAATCATTTTACCAGCCTATATGTAGGTCTCCCAATATGCAAAGTCAAGATAATTCTGTCTGCCCCATCCACCACCTCGGCTGGAATAAGCATTGAATGATATCATTACTGTGAACATGTTTTCTGCAAATGTTTTCTATATCCCTTTACAAATACAAAGTATTAGTATAAGAGGCCTAATCTAGTTGCAGGACTGAGTCCACAGTTGGTTTTGAGCCCATAATCACACACTCAATCTTTCCCTAGAGTATGTTTACACTTCATTTATTTGAAATTTCATTCTCTTTGTTTTTGATAAGGTCTCCAGCTATGTAAGCTCACTTGGAATTTAGGTCCTTTGTGTCCAGACTGTTGGCTACACCACTCACTCATCTGATATAAGTTCATACAGCCATTCTTGATCACATGCTGATGATCACATGTAGCCTGGTAGGCATGGGGCTAGACACCATTGACAGAACGATAGATAGGAAATTCATCTCACCTGCACCAAGTGACTCTGTATACTGGTAAGTATGGAGAATAGAGGAGAAATCGTCTGCCCAGTGTCTGGCTGGGTTCCTGGTTGCAGTTCAGTGGACTTTTTTTAAAGACATGAGATGGCAACCAGTAAATAAGTAAATAAAAATTAATTATGTCTGTGGTAAGTGCTAAAAAGGAGTCATAAAAAAAGCTATGATCCAGATTGGGGTGACATCAGAGGTAAGGTAATGAAGAAGTACTAAAAAGGAGACATTATTCCTGAGCTTTGAAGAAGCCAATTATGCAAAGAGCTGGGAAAAGAACTTTCCAGAAAGAGGAGGCAACAAGTACAAAGGTCCTAGGGCAGGAAAGAACTTATCACATTTGAGAAACTGAGGAGCCACTGATATGATTGGGATGTGGACAGTAGGAGGACAAACGAAATGAATGAGATTGAAGAGGAGGTCATGAGGGGGCTAGATGGAGCAGGCCTTCTAAGTATGATGGGAAATCATCAGAGGGTTCCAGCAAAAGTGACACGACCTCATTTCTTTTTTTTTTTTTTTAAGATTTTATTTATTTATTCATGAGATACACAGAGAGAGAGAGAGGCAGAGACACAGGCAGAGGGAGAAGCAGGCTCCACACAGGGAGCTTGATGTAGGACTCAATCCTCTGACCCCAAGATCACAACCTGAGCTGAAGGCAGGCACTTAACCGTTGAGCCACCCAGACCTCCTGATGACCTCATTTCTGTTCTATTTTATTTTATTTTATTATTATTTTTTTCATTTCTGTTTTAAGATCACTCCACTGCCCTGTGGAGAATGGATAGGAGGCCCAAGTGTTGAGCAAATCAAACATGGAGGAATTACAGTTTAGGTGGAAGATGGTAGCTTGCCCTGGGATGAGAGCAGGAAAAATGGAGATGAGGAACAGATCAAAATACTTCGGATATAAAAGTGACGGGGCTTGCTAATGGGCTGCATATGGAGCACAGAGGAAAGAGTAGAATCAGGGGGTGCCTGAGCTTGGAGCTTAGGCAGCCAATAGGTGAAGGGCCACTCTGTCGATGGGGGATGGATGGAGGAGGGGCTGGGGTGGAAAGACTTCCATCTGTGACATCCCCAGAGGAAACAGTTGCATAGCTGCCTCCAGATTCCCTTACTAGCCTCAAGGAGAAGGATAGGGCTGGAGTTGTGCACATCCGAGCCAGCAGTGCTATGTGATATTTAAAGCCAATGGATTCACTAGGACCATGGAGGGAAAGAGCATAAAGGGAAAGGAGTAGGAGTGGGGCCTGGGGGCTCCTCCAGCACAGGAGACTGCATCTAAAGCAAGAGAAGAGAGCGGGTGAAGAGGACACAGAACATTGTCTTATAGTTGATGGGAACCCCCCAGCAGTAACACATCCCTTAATAAATCATACTCAGCCCAGTTGGAGGGCATAGAGAGGAAAATTATGATGCAAAACAGGTTCATGCATGAGATTGGCCTGGAGAAAACCAGAGATCTTGGTCTGAGGGGGGTTAGATCCTTTTTTAAAAAAAATGGGGCATCGGGATGCCTGGGTGGCTCAGTGGTTGAGCATTTGCCCTCAGACCAGGGCATGTTCCTAGGGTCCTGGGATTGAGTCCCTCATCGGGCTTGGACAAGGAGCCCGCTTCTCCTTTGCCTCTCTGTCTCTGTCTTTCCTGAATAAATAAATAAATACAATTTTTAAAAAGGGACTTAAGATGGACAGTTAAAAAAAAGGCCATGTTGATGCAATAAATGAGCTTTAAAAGAAAGCAAAACTAGAGCATAATACCTACAATAGAGCACACAGCTTAGTGAGCTGATTGATGAATTTCTACCTATATGCACTTGTGTAAGTATAAGCTAAAATGTACATATACATATGTGTGTGTGTAAATATATATGTATTTATATACACAGATACACTTTATAGGAGTCTGGAAATAGCCTCCTATATACAGGCTATTTCCAGATTTTTTTTTTTAAGATTTTATTTATTTATTCATGAGAGGCACACACACACACAGAGAGGCAGAGACACAGGCAGAGAAGCAGGCTCCATGCAGGGAGCCCAACGTGGGACTCGATCCCAGGTCTCCAGGATCAGGCCCCGGAGCTGAAGGCAGCACTAAACTGCTGAGCCATCCAGGCTGCCCTGAACTTTGTATATACAGAATTGTGCAGCATGTCCTCTTTTGTGTCTGGTGGCTTTAACTCAACATAATGTCTGACATTGATTCACGTTGTTCAAAGTGACAGAAATTCAATCCTTTTCGCTGCTGCACACAGACTTCTATTGCATGAAGACCATCATTTATTTACTCTTTCTGCCACAGATGGACATTGGGATTACTCCCAGTTGGGAATATTCTATGCTATGAGCATTTATATACAAGTATTTTGTAAAAGGTTTACATTTAAGTTTCTGTGTGGTTCTAAGAATAGCCTCAGATAAGTACCAGAAGAGTTTTGTTAAAACTCAAGGAGATAGAAAGAAGGAATCCTTCCAGCTAGAGTTGCCATATATGTTTGGAACATCCATATACTAAAAAAATATTCATTATATATCTGAAGTTCACATTTAATTGGGCATCATGTATTTTTATTTACTAAGTCTGGTAACCCTGTCAGACCTGGCCTCATTTTTGTATATGGTAGGTTTTTAATAAGATATTTTTAATGGACAAGAGTGCACCTGGATGTGTCTCTCCCATGAACTCATGCTAACTAGATCTCCCATGTAAAAAAGCCTCCTGGATATCTTTACCCAAAGAAAATTTAAAAACTAATTCAAAAAGGGTGCCTGCAATAGCCAAACTATGGAAAGAACCCAGATGTCCCTCGACAGATGAATGGATAAAGAAAATGTGGTATGTATATATATATATACACAATAGAATACTACTCTGCCATCAAAAAATGAAATCTTGCCATTTGCAGTGAAATGAATGGAACTAGAGGATATTATGCTAAGTGAAATAAGTCAATCAGAGAAAGACAATTATCACAAGCTCTCATATGTGGAATTTAAGAAACAAAACAGAGGATCATAGGGGAAGAGAGGAAAAAATAAGACAAAATCAGAGAGGGAGACAAATTGTAAGAGACTCTTATTCATAGGAAACAGAGGGTTGATGCAGGGGAGGGGATGGGGATAGGGTAACTGGGTGATGGACATTAAGGAGGGCACATGATATAATGAGTACTGGATATTATATAAGACTGATGATTCATTAACCTCTACTTCTGAAACCAATAATACATTATGTTAATTAATTGAATTTAAAAATTTTTTAAAGAAAAAACAAACAAAAAGGGGTGCCTGCCCCTTGCTATTCTTTTTTTTTTTTTAAGATTTTATTTATTCATAGAAACACAGAGAGAGAATGAGAGGCAGAGACACAGGCAAAGGGAGAAGCAGGCCCCATGCGGAGAGCCGGACGTGGGACTGGATCCAGGGTCTCCAGGATCACGCCCTGAGCTGCAGACGGTGCTAAACCGCTGCGCCACTGGGGCTGCCCGCCCCTTGGTATTCTTGATGTCATGAGTTCAAGCCCCATGTTGGGTGTAGAGATTACCTAAATAAATAAAACTTAAAAAAAAAAAAAAAAGGACACTCAAGAAAAAAAAACACAAAAAGATAACATGCACTCCTACATTTATTGCAGCATTATTTACAATAGCCACGATATGGAAGCAACCTAAGTGTCTATCAATAGATGAATGGATAAAGAAAATGTGATATATACATGCAATGGAATATTGCTCAGCCATAAAAAGGATGAGATCTTCCTATTCATGAAAACATGGATAGACTGAGGGTATTATGCTAAGTGAAATAAGTCAGAGAGAAATAAGTACCATATAATTTACATGTGGAATCTAAAAGACAAAACAACAAACAAGCAAAACAGATAGAAGACTCATTCAGAGGAAAACTGGGGTTGCCAGAGGGTAGGCTTATGGGAAAAATGGGTGAAGGGCAGTGGGAGATACAGGCTCCCAGTTACGGAATTAATAAGTCATAAAAGACATAAAAGACATAAAAGACATAAAAGTCAATAAGACTTTTTTTTTTTTTTTTAGTAATCTATATTTTCATGACCGAGCTAGTTATGATCATAAAGGAGAAAAACTGTTCCAAACATTTTAGCTAAAATTCATAGTGTCTATAAATGAAGCCAAACCGGGGGGGCGGGGGGGTATGACTGTGCTAGATCTTCTTAGCCTCTAATGTTTGAATTCTAAATCTCATAGAATCATAAAAATTTTGGATAGGATTTAAAAATTAAGTCGTAACCTCTTGTGAAAATTAGCTGTCTGTTTACAAATTGATGTAAAAACCTACCCTTGGTGTCAATACAAATCAATCATTATAATTAGAATAAAAACTCAGCAGTAAATTGCTTTATTTGGTAATTTGGCTTATATATGCTTTATTTCTAACAAGCACATATCTTGTTATATTAATCACTGAGCTCTTTGTTGGAAAATTTTATTTTCATTTTAATATTTTAACATTTTCCTGTCTAACTGCAATTAGACAATTGGTACAGCATAGGGAATATAGTCAATGGTATTGCAGTAGCATGGTGCAGTGACAGACAGGAGTTATACTTATGGAGAGCACAGCATAACATGTAGACCTGTCAAATCACTATGTTGTACATCTTAAACTCATGTAACATTGTGTGTCAACTATACTTCAATTAAAAACAAAGGAAAAAAACCTTCTGAGGCATTTAGCCCAGTGTTGGCCATCCTCTGGAGAGGTGGGATCTATATTTGCTTGTTCTGATTTTCTTTTAATAACAAGTTTGGTTTTTTTTAAGATTTATTTATTTATGATAGAGAGAGAGAGGCAGAGGGAGGGAGAAGCAGGCTCCATGCCGGGAGCCTGACGTGGGACCCGATCCTGGGGCTCCAGGGCTCCAGGATCACACCCTGGGCCAAAGGCAGGCGCCAAACCATTGAGCCACCCAGGGATCCCCTAATAACAAGTTTTTCTAGAATCTAGATCCAACATATAGAGGTGTGGAACTGTGTGTCAGAAAATGCTGATCACTGCCGAAAAATCTGATTTTGAAATGGATTATTTCTTCTTCTGGTGTTTATAGGTGCCTGCTCTTTGGGGCTGCCTCACCACAGTTCTGCAGACACTTATTTGGACAAGCAGACAGCCTCTTAGGACAGCCTCTGCTAGAGCAACCCTTGTCACCACACTTCAAAATACTGTCCCCTCAAAAAATAAAAAATAAAATAAATAAAAATAAAAAATAAAAACAAAATACTGTCCCCAAGCTGCTACCTGCCATTTGCTCCCCATCATGTCTTCCCTACCTAATTTCTTTAAATGGAAATTATATGTGGAAATAGCTTATCAGCTTATTCAGGGCATAAAAATAGAGTCCACAAATCAATTTTTTAAATACAGACTTGAAGTGATATAGATAATTAAGATACAACTTTTTTTTTTAAGATTTTATTTATTTATTCATGAGAGACAGAGAGAGAGAGAGAGGCAGAGACACAGGCAGAAGAAGAAGCAGGCTCCATGCAGGGACCCTGGGATCACGCCCTGAGCTGAAGGCAGACGCTCAACTGCTGAGCCACTCAGGTGTCCCAAGATACAACTTTTTTTTTTTTAATTTTTATTTATTTATGATAGTCACACAGAGAGAGAGACAGAAGCAGAGACACAGGCAGAGGGAGAAGCAGCTCCATGCACCCGGAGCCCGACGTGGGATTCGATCCCGGATCTCCAGGATCGCGTCCTGGGCCAAAGGCAGGCACCAAACCGCTGCACCACCCAAGGATCCCGATACAACCTTTTTCTCAAAGTTTTTTTTTTTTTTTTTCCGATACAACTTTTTTATCTTTAATTTATATCATGACAAATACTGGTTATAGAAAATGTAAATCAAAACAAGGAAGCATGTTTTGCCTCTCAAATCGGCAAAACTGTCCGAAAGCGCGACACATTGTGCTGGTGACAATGAGAGGAGGTGAAAACTCTCCCACATTCCTGATGATAGTGTTAAATTGGTACAACCTTTCTGAAAACCTTAGTAATACACATTGTAAAACTTTGAAAACATGTCTGCCTTTTAATCTTTCAAGACTACTCATTGAACTTTATCCTAAGGAAATCATTAGAGATGTATGCAAAGATTTATGGCCATTGATGTCTGTCGTAGCATGGTTTATACTGATAAAAATTTGGAAGTCTCCCGAGTGTCTAATAAGAGAAAATTGTTAAATACATTGCAGCACAAGTGTTCTACAACCATTCTGTTTGATGATGTACAGAAATAGCAAATGACAGGAAAAAGCGTTCCCGGAATGTAAGTGAAAAGTAGATTAAAATGTATATGTACTAGATTGCTTTGGGCTGAAACTCACACAGAATGCTGAGTTCTACTTCTGTGGAAGAGATAATGAATATAAGAAGGTAAGGAAAATGTGTTCTGTCTGACAGCCAGAAGCCCAGAGGTAAGGATGGGTTTGTGCTGATGAGTGGCTTGATGACATCTTCAAAGACCCAGGTTCTTTTCATCTGTTGTCCCATCTCATCAACAAAGCAGCCTACCTCCCCTCAGGGTTGCAAGATGGCTCCACAGCTCCTAGTGTCATATGCAGGTGACAGCAATGCCCAACCGAAGAAGAGTGACCATTTTATCCTATGCATTTTATTTTTTCGGAGCAAGGAACTCTTTTCCAATGGTCATCACCAGAACCTCACAACTAGGGATGCCTGGCTGGCTCAGTCAGGGGAGCCTGCGACTCTTGATCTCAGGGTTATGAGTAGCCCTGTGGTGGGGGTAGAGATTATTTAAAATCTTTTTTTTTTTTAAGATTTTATTTTGATTTATTCATGAGACACACAGAGAGAGACAGAGACATAGGTAGAGGGAGAAGCAGGCTCCCTGTGGAGAGCCTGATGGGGGACTCGATCTCAGGACTCCAGGATCATGACCTGAGCCAAAGGCAGACACTCAACCACTGAGCCACCCAGGTGCCCCTAAAAAGCAAAATCTTAAAGAGGAGGAGGAGGAGGAGGAGGAGGGAAGGAGAAGGAGGAGAAGGAGAAAGGGAAGAAGAAGAAGAAGAAGAAGAAGAAGAAGAAGAAGAAGAAGAAGAAGAAGAAGAAGAAGAAGAAGAAGTGGAGAGGAGGAGGAGAAGGAGGAGGGGGAGGAGGAGGGGGAGGAAAGGAGGAAAAAGAGGGAGAAGAAGAACCTCATATATCAGCTCAACTGATCAGAAAGGCCCCTCAAAGGGTAATCCTTAAGCCAGCAGCATCAACTGGGAATTGTTTTAAAAGACAAATCCAAAAAAAAAAAAAAAAAAAATTAAATTAAAAAAATAAAAAAAAATAAAAATAAAAGACAAATCCGTGGAGTGGGCCCCACCCCCAGATTTTCTAATTCTGAAACTCTGGGGGTGGGACCCAGGAATCAGTGTTTTAACAAACCATCTGGGTTATTATAATGTTTGAAAACCATGGAGTTGGACTATTCAGGATTTGCTCTTACATTGGGAATACCTGAAAAGATGCCTTTTGCTGGTTGATTTCGGGATTCATTTTCTAGTGCATCTTCCTGGACGACAAAGGCTGGAAGCTAAAACAACATTTCGACCTGTCAAAATGCTCATGTGATTTTCTCTATGAAAGCTGAGTCACGTGGAGGAGAGACAATACTCAGAGAATAGTGACTTGCTAGTGTGAACTTGGCATTGAGGTTGGGGTCCTGGAGGTGGTAGGTATGGCAGCAGCTTCTTCATTTGCAACATCCTGACTGTGGCAAGGACAACAGAACTCTTGGCACCCCAGTTCTGTGTGGTCTGGGGGGTCATTCTGTAACTTCTTTTTCATTGCAGTAAAAAACACACAGCATTAAATTTGTCGTCTTAACCATTTTCTTTTCTTTTTTTAAAGATTATTTATTTATTTATTCAGAGAGAGAGAGAGAGAGAGAGAGAGAGAAAGACAGGCAGAGGGAGAAACAGGCTTCATGCAGGGAGCCCGATGTGGGACTCGATCCGGGGTCTCCAGGATCACACCCCAGGCTGCAGGCAGCCCTAAACCGCTGTGCCACCGGGGCTGCCCTCTTAACCATTTTCTTAAATATTGTATTTATTAATTTAGAGAGAGACAGAGAGAGAACATGAGTGAGGAGAGGGGCAGAAGTAGTGAATCTCAAGCAAACCCCTCACTGAGTGTGGAGTCCAATATAGGGCTCAATCTCAGGACTCTGAGATCATGACCCGAGCCGAAATCAAGAACCAGATGCTTGGGACACCTGGATGGCTCATGGGATGCCTGGGTGGCTCAGTGGTTGAGTGTCTGCCTTCGGCTCAGGGCATGATCCCAGAGTCCTGAGATCGAGTTCCACATGAGGCTCTCTGCATGGAGCCTGCTTTCTCCCTCTGCCTGTGTCTCTGCCTCTCTCTCTCTCTCTCTCTCTCTCTCATGAATAAATAAATAAAATCTTTACAAAAAAAAAGAAAAAGAACCGGATGATTAACCGACAAAGCTATCTAGTACTGGCCATAATTTGCCCACCACTAGCACAGATCATGTTTCTTCAGCCCTGCCAATGATTCTGTGAGCAATACATATCATTTTCTGCTAGAGTATAGACTATGTTGCCTGCCACTAAGAATCCTGAATAATGAAATTTGAATGAACTGGTGTTCTCTTAACAAGGGGGAATGGCAGTTGGGTTAGCAACCAGTATCATTTCCTACAAAAGACAATATATTTAGTAAGAGAGAAAAATAGTAGATGAGAGAGAAGACTGGAAGGGGATTGTGATAGCCAACCTTCTCTATGGCCCCCAATGATCTCATTTCCTGTTATTCACACACTTAGGAATGGTTTACAGGTAGATCAATGGTTTACAGGGTAGTTCTCCCCCATAATGAATAGGGCAGACCTATGTAATCAAAAAATGTTGAAGAAATGACAATGTGTGCCTTCCAAGGTCAGCTGTGCAGTATAGGCCACTAGAAACAAAAGCACAGAGAAGCCAGGTGAGTGGCATACAGAAGCAGTCAATGGGACTCTTGAGCCCCTGGGTGGCTCACTGAGTGAGCCTACTAATACCCCATGTGGGCATTTTTAAGATGTTTGTTAAGAAACTCATTGTCACTAAGTGTGGAAGATGGAGCAGTGTGCAAAGAGATGGAGAGAAAGACTACTTAGAAGGTGATGAAAAGTCTGGATAAGAAGTAATGAGTGCCAAGGCAGTGAGGATACACACCCAGAGCCAGGCTGGAAAAACCCAGCTCTGTGAGCTTTGAAGAATTGCTTAACCTCTCTGAGTCCATTATAATAATAGTGAAAAAATAAGAGTAGGGGTAGTAACATTTCCTGAGCACTTCACTCTTCTCAAGACACTGCTTGTTCCAGGGGTACCTGGGTGGCTCAGTGGTTGAGCATCTGCCTTTGGCTCAGGTCATGGTCCCCGGGTCCCGGGATCAAGTCCCACATTGGATAACCTGCATGGAGCCTGCTTCTCACTCTCCCTTTGTCTCTGTCTCTCTCTCTGTGTCTCTCATGAATAAATAAATAAAATCTTTAAAAAAAAAAAAAAAAAAAAGATACTGCTTCTTCCAAAGAGGTTGCAATTGTTATTCTCATTCATCCTCACCACAACCTAGGAGGTAGGCCATCAATAAAGCTTTTTCATGTAAAATACCCAACAGATAAACTTTAGATATGGAAATGTATGCTATGTGCCTATAGACAAGTAATAAGTGGTTTTCAATGATAATAAAAAGCATTTCATCATGGTGAGAAAAAAAGAATTCTTCATATATTCTGGATACCCACTCCTTTCTCACATGTATATATTGGCTGAAGGCAAAATTGTGAAACTGAAGTTCAAGTGAACATGTACGTGTGTCTCTGACCAGGTGCCAGATGCTCTTTGTGCCACATGCTTCTCACTCTCACGCCGCAGGGAGGCATTGTGTTTTTCTTTTTCTTTTCTTTTTTTTTTTTTTTGGCATTGTGTTTTCCATCTTGACTCTGAGATACCAGAGCCCAGAGAGGAGAATCGGGTGGGTGCTCAACCAACTGAGCCACCCAAGCACCCCTATTTTTTTCTTTTTGATCCTGAGTCCAACTAAGGATCAGGAGTTGCATTTGCATGTCACGTCCCTTTAATCTCTCTCAATCTGGAGGAGGTTCTTTGCCTCTTTTTATTTTTCATGTTGTGGATATGTTTGAAGAATTCAAGTCACTTGTTTTGTAGTGTCCCTCTATTTGGGTTTGTTGATGTTTCCTAATGCTTAGATTTGAATTAAAGTCTTAACACTGACTCTCCACCCATCCATCTGGTAGGATAATTCAGAGTGGGAGTTCTACGCTGGTTCCAGAGCTCCTCAGCAGGATTCAGCTTCAGTTGTCTGCAATAGTAGTTGGTTGAATAAGCCACTTATTATAGGCTGCTCTTCCCTGTCTCACTTCTTCATTACTTTTCTAGTGTCTCTAGCTCACTTCCCAAACAAACTACCTGCTCTCAAGTCCTTGTCTCAACCAAGACCCACAGTATACCATACACACTATTTCATAGCCTGCTTGGTTTGATGAACATAACCTGGAGATAGTCCCATATCCCTACGTACACCAAGCCTTCCTCATTCTTACTGAGGGCAACATGGTATATCCCCCTCCATGGCCATGGGTAAGAGAAGCCTCCAAGTAACTCATCATATCAGAAACAGGACTAGCCAACTTTTCTGGAGGCTGGCCTGCTCTCTCTCCACTCTTTCCTGCTTCCATGATTCTCCCAGGCACTGCTCCCAAAGTCTGGGAGGCAGTCCTAACCTAACCCCTCTCTCACTCTGCTGCTCCATAATAATATATAAATTATCAGATCTACAAATTGCTACTCCCAGATGCTTCCGCTTTAGCCTATGGAGTTCTAGAGTCCTCTCTTCTTTTCTTTTTCTTTCTCTTTCTTTCTTTCTTTCTTTCTTTCTTTCTTTCTTTCTTTCTTTCTTTCCTTCCTTCTTTTCATCTTTCCTTCCTCCCTTCCTTTCCTCTCTGGTTAGAGGAAAAAAGACTTGTTTTATTTTTTTTCTGTTTTATTTATTTATTTATTTTTTAATTCTCAGGACACCTGGGTGACTCAGCGGTTGAGTGCCTGCCTTCAGCCCAAGGCGTGATCCTGGAGTCCTGGGATTGAGTCCCGCATTGGGCTCCCTACATGGAGCCTGCTTCTCCCTCTGCTTGTGTCTCTGCCTCTCTCTGTGTCTCTCATGAATAAATAAATAAAATCTTAAAAAAAAATTCTCAAAATTAAGCACAATTTAAAAACTTGTCAGATTAAGAAGTCAGGAGATTTCACATTGTACTCTGGATCTCACGCTTCTCTTGGCAAATCAGAAGTCCTGGCAATGCCTCTGTTCTGACATGACCACAATCTTCAGGGCTGCACCTGAGGGTCCCGCCCCCACGGGAGCAAGAAGAGGCAGGGTCGTTCTGCCATCTGCTCTCTCCTCACAGTGGGCTCATTTATTTGGGTGACTGGGTTTGAAACCCCTGGTTTGGGCCCTCACTGACACAGGCTTGAGGTACTTCTAAATCCCCTAAAGTTAAAATGCAAATTCTGATTCAGTAGGTCTGAGTCAGGGCTGGAGATTCTGCGGTTCTGACAAACTTCGGGGTGATGCTGACATTTCCTAGTCTACAAACCATTCCTTCAGGACCAAGGGTCTAGTCTCTCCCCAGTCCATTTTGCACATCATTGTGCATTTCTTTTTTTGAACATTATTTTTCTCTGTTCAAATCCCAGTGGTTGTTGAATATCCACACAGGTCCTTTTTACTATTTGATTTTCTTTTTTAAGCAGGCTCCATGTCCAGCTTGGAGCCCAACATGAGGCTTAAACCCAAGACCCAGAGACCCAAACTGAGATCAAGTGTCAAACACTTAACTGACTGAGCCACCCAGGCACCGACACGACACCCCTACTATTTAATTTTTTAAACCACAGAATATTTTGGCTTCCTCAGCACAAAGCGCTCGCTCAGTCCCCAGTGTACAGTATACCGGGGAGATAGAACAGAGGGGTCACTGAGGTTGGAGAGAGGGCCTTGGAAAATAGGACCTGAAGTTTCCTCCATGGATCCCCAGATTGTGGCCAAGCCAAACTCCATGGATCCCCAGATCCTTGTGGCTAAGCCAAAGAAATATAAAATTGCAGGAAATTCTGTTGCTACTCAGAGACCATTTTCTGATGTTCCAAGGCTGTAGGAGTTAAGTAACTTGCCCGAGGTCACACAGCTGCAAAGCTCTGGATTTTCCCAACCGCTGTGCATTCTTGTCCCAAGGCCACTTTCACACCCTTTCCTCCCAACACCAGGCAAAATCATCCCACCTGATTGCAGGCTTTTCTAGCCCTGGTCACGCCTGAGACTCCTCTCCTCTGGGGAAGTGGAAGTGGGGGTGGGGAGACATCGCCTCTAAGCTTCAGCCTCTCCCGCCTTATCTCTCCTCCACTCCCAAGCTGTCTTTGAAAATAGGGCTTTAAAATAGTAAGAAAAGGTCTGTGTCCCCACCCCCACCCTGCAGTTCTTTCCAAAACGGTGCATTTGGCAAAAGACAGGAGACCTGGTGACTTTAGGGTAAAGTTCTACCTCCTTGGCTTAGCCTCCAGGTCTCCATCATGTGGCCACAGGCTTGGTGTGAGATAAACCTCTTGCCTTATCTGGTGCCTGTGCCAGGAAAGCTTCCTCTTCCCCCCATTGGTTCTCACCTTCACCTGAAATCACCTTTGGGGCTCTTGCCTAGCCTGTGGGCCCCTGAGAGTAAAGCTACCCACCAAGAACATCTGTGTTATTCAATGAGCTTTTTAAAAATCATGATGAAAAAAATAAAAAATAATAAAAATAAAAATCACGATGAAAAGTCTTTAGAGAAATTATCAGCTCCTCCCCCATTTCTTTTAAGCTTTCCGGTCATCAGGGGTGAATGAAAGTATCTTTGGTCCTTGTACCTTTCTGTGTCTGCACAATTTTGTCAGGGGCAGGGGTGGGGAAGAGACAGGTGACCTCAAATTCTGAACTTTGCATGTTAAACTATGCATTTGAAAAATGAGAGAAAATGGACAATTATCTGGAAAAATATCAATTACCAAATTGTTCAAGAAACCGAAAACCCAAATATACTTGTATAGTAAAGATTGAATCCAAATTTTAAAATTCTACAAAATACTGCACCAGGCCTGCCTGTCCTCGCAGGCATTTTCATGACCCTCAGGGAGCAGAAAACCTCTATCTCACTCAAGCTCAGAAACAAGCTTCATCAGTTTGTACAAAGCTAGTCACTGGCTGCTGCCAGTGTAACCCTGACACCAAGCCAGCAAGGACAGTGGAAGTAGCAAATTGTCTAACTTCATGTATATAGATGCAACAATTATGAAAAATCCATTACCTAATGGAATGCAGCAATGTGGGAAAAAACATTACCAGGTAGTGTTCATCCCAGGAAGAAAGGATGTCATTTGACCATTAAAAAATAGCAATATAGCTCACACTGCTATAGATTAAAGCAGCAAAAACCATCTGCTCATCTCCATAGATTCAGAAAAACAAATAAGTGATAAGTCCCACAATCATTTTATGAAAGCACAGTCTTCTTCTGGGTTCCCCTAGAAGCAGACCCGCACAATTATCCCACCAGAGGGCAGAGGGGTGAGTGAGCTGGGGAATTTATTTTCTGGTTCTCAAGAGAAAGTCATTACTGAGAAGTGACTCTGGAGTTCTTGATTCCCCAGCGTGTTCAGCCTTCCCTTCACTGGGAGCACAGTGGCCTTCTCCAGTTTGGGGAGGATCAGAGGAGGCCTCTGGCCCAGAGAAGCGGATTCTGGCATTTGAATATGGGTCCAGTCATCCTAAAGGGGGATCTAAGATACCGGTGGGGCACACTCAGCACTCAGAAGAGAATTACTCTGGGGCTCCTGGGTGGTTCAGTTGGTCAAGCTGCCAACTCTTTTTTTTTTTTTTTAAGATTTTATTTATTTATTCATGAGAGACACACAGAGAGAGAGAGAGAGAGAGAAAGAGGGGGGGTGGGGCAAAGACACAGGCAGAGGGAGAAGCAGGCTACCTGCAGGGAGCCCAATGTGGGACTCCATCCCAGGTCTCCAGGATCTCGCCCTGGGCCAAAAGCAGGCACCAAACCGCTGCCAACTCTTGATTTCGGCTCGGGTCATGGTCTCAGGGTCGTGGATTGAGCCCCACATTGGGCTCTGTGCTCAGCAGAGTCTGCTTGTCCCTGCTTGTCTCTCTCTAAAATAAAAAAAAAAAAAAGTATATTTTTTTAAAGAAAAGAATTACTTTAACCTGTTTGTTGTTAGGAAATTTGCCAAGCAGGGCAGTCCCGGTGGCTCAGCAGTTTAGCGCTGTCTTCAGCCCAGGGCCTGATCCTGGAGACCCAGGATCGAGTCCCACTTTGGGCTCCCTGCATGGAGCCTGCTTCTCCCTCTGCCTGTGTCTCTGCCTCTCTCTCTCTCTCTCTCTCTCTCTCTGTCTCTCATGAATAAATAAATCAAATCTTAAAAAAAAGAAAATGAAGAAAAGAGAAAGAATTGGTAAGAAAACAAAAAAATCTGTTACTATCTGCAGATAATACTCAAGTAATGCTGCGTCACAAATTATCCCAATCCTTAGCAGTTTAAAACCACAAACATTCATTATCTCATACACTTTCTGAAGATTAGCAGTCCAGAGTGACAAAATGGTCCTGGCTCAGGGTCTTTCCTGAGGCTGTAAGCTAGTTGTTGGCCAGGGTTGTAATAATACGAAGGGAGGAAAATCTGCTTCTAAGCTTATTCACATAGTTATGGGCAAGACGCTTCTGTTTTTCACCATATGGGGCTACCCATAGAGAGGGCTGCTCACACAACATGGTAACTGGCCTCCTTCAGAGTGAGTGATTTGAGAAAGTGAGAAAGATAGAAAGGCCAAGATGAAAGCCACAATCTTCTTATCATAACCTAGTTTCAAAAGTGACATACTCTCATTACTGCCATTTTCCATTCATTCCAAATGAGTCACTCCATCCAGCTCACCCCGAAGAGGAGGGGACTGATACGGACCTGAATACCGGGACACCTGGGTGGCTCAGTAGTTGAGCATCTGCCTTTGGCTCAGTTAGTGATCCCAGGTCCAGGGATTGAGTCCTGCATCATGCTCCCCACAGGGAGCCTGTCTCCTGTGTCTCTGTCTCTCTCTCTATCATAAACAAACAAACAAACAAACAAACAAACAAATCTTTAGAAAAAAAGATTTATTTATTTATTTGAGCAGGAGAGCAGGGGGATGGGGTGAGGAAGTATATTAGTATAGTAGTGTTGAGTTGCTAAATCGGGGATGCCAGTAGTAAGAGTCCAGAGGGACCAGAGAGGAGCCAGGGACCTCAGCTCAGACATCTGGGAGGCAGCCCAAGGACTTGGGGTCACATCCTGGAACGGTCTATGCAGGAGTTGGCAGAGGAGGGCAGAGGGAGAGGGAGAGAATCTCAAGTAGACTTCCTGCTGAGCATGGAGCCCAATACAGCTCCATCTCACGACTCTGAGATCATGATCTGAGCCGAATCAAGAGTCTGATGCTCAATCCACTGAGCCATCCCAATGCCCTTATAACTCAGCATTGAGTTTTAAGGGTTGATCTGTGTTAACTGACCGGACCGGGGCTGAGTTCACTCATTTTAAAAGCCGTGTTGTATTCCTTTGATGGCATATTGTGAAATGTATTTATTTGCTCTCCTGTTGAGTAACATTTAGCCTCTTTCCAATTTTTTGCTATGACCCAAAGAAAAGTTGAAATGAACATTTGCAGGTCTTTGTGTACAGGTGTGTTTCACAAGGCATATACCGAGGAGAGGGTTTTCAGAGCTAGTTCACACTCATGCCAACTGTGTGCTAGCATTCTTCTGTATTCAAGTCCTCACCACCTTTGATTATGTTGGTGTTTTGGACACTGGTTGCTGGCTAACCGAGTAGTGTTCTAGCCCTTTCCACCTGCTTTATCTCTATTGCAGAAATGAGACAACCAAATACCCACCTCCTCAACACCCTTTTGTCTGTGGTGACCATGGAACATAGCTTTGGACACTATACCTCCTATGCTTTATCAAAGGAAAAGAATAAGAAGCAAAATTGGCAAAATGTCAACATGAAGAATTGATTGCAGGTGCAAAAGTGTTGTCACATCACTCTCTTCTTTTGTGGGTGTTTGAAATACTTCATACAGCAAAAGTTGGCTGGATGGATTTTAAAGCTTTTGCTTTTCTGACAGAGGATTAGTGATTTGCTTTGTTCTTTCTTCTTTGATTCTGGCTTCAAAACTGGGTGAAATGCCGGAAGGCACACGAGCTACCTTACAATCATGGAATTGAGCTACTGAACTGGTGCCCACAGTTGGTTACCTCCAGACTTCTCCAGACTTCTTGTTATATGAGAAAAAGAATCTCATAATTGTCTGAGTTACTGTTAGATCTTCTGTTACTTGTAGCCTAATGCATTCCTGATTAATACAGTCAAGCTTGCTAGTTTTTGCCAGTCTGAGGATGTAAATAGTATCACACTATGTTGAGTTGGGTTTTTTTTTAAGATTTTACTTATTTGAGAGAGAGCACAAATGCAAGGGAGAAGCAGGCTCCATGCCGGGAGCCTGATGTGGGACTTGATCCTGGGACTCCAGGATCACGCCCCGGGCCAAAGGCAGGCGCTAAACCGCTGAGCCACCCAGGGATCCCCTAAATAAATAAATCTTTAAAAAAAAAAGACTCCATGCTGAATTACAGAGGCAAGTTGCAGAAAGATGCATAGGGTATGATACTATTCATGTAAAATTAAATGCACATAAAATAATTGTTTCTGCATCCCTACATCTGCAATAAAGGTGTAAATAAAATATAGGAGAGAAAACACCAGCTTTTTTTTTTTTCAAAGATTTTATTCATTTATTCATGAGACACACAGAGAGAGGCAGAGACACAGGCAGAGGGAGAAGCAGGCTCCATGCAAGGAGCTCAATGTGGGACTCAATCCTGTGACTCCAGGATCACTCCCTGGGCTGAAGGCAGGTGCTCAACCGCTGAGCCACCCGGGGATCCCAGAAATACTAATTTCATAGCAGCAGCTATCTCTGGGAAAGGGAAGAGAATGGAGGTGAGGGGGTGGCATGGGAGGAAAAAGTATACCTTTCTTTTTTTTTTTTTTAACCTTTCTTTTTAGGAAAAAAAAATAGATATGAAGCAAATTTGTCAATATGCTAACATTTGTTATATCTGAGTTGTATGTTCTTAAGTGCTTGCTGCATTATTTTTATACTTCTTTGGAGATTTAAAATACTTCATAAACTAAAACTCAAGGGAAGAAATGTGACATTTCTTGCAAAGCAGCACTTCTCAATCTTTCACAGGCACTCAAAATCCCTCCCCGCCCCCATCTTGCTAAAATGCAGATGCTGAATCAGTGGGCCTGGGGTTGGGGCCTGAGGTTCTTACTTTCCTAACAAGCTCCAGTGATGGGGTGTTGCTGGTCAAGGGCCCCACTTTGAGAAGAGGTGTTCTAGAAAATTCTGCCCCAGGTGTCCTGAAGTGGAAGTGAGGGGCCCAGCCCAGAGATGAGAGGCTGCAGATGCAGAGGATGCCTGCGGCCTTCTTGCCTATTTTAGGACAAGCTAGAAGCTTGACGTGTCCTAAAAACCCTCTTTCAATCTCTGCTCAGCTGCCTCCAGTGAGATTTTTCCACTCTCTCTTCTTTTTAACCTGCTCATGGATTATTTTTTCATGCATGGGTTTGGCTTCGGTTTCTTTTATATCTTTGTAAACCCTCCTTTCATTGTGCTTTACCTTTGTGTTTCTCACTTGATTGTTCTTTTTTTAAAACTCCTAATCTTACTTTGCAGGATTTTAAACTCTAGTCTCACCCGGCTTTGTCTTCCTTCCTGGCCTTCCTTGGCTTCCATTTGAAACCTCACTGTTTTATTGATCTACTTTATCCCTTTATTCTCACTGCTTTCTCTCCCCCACTCCCAGCTTCCTTTTTCCTGCTCTATTTCTTTCTTTCTTTTTTTTTTTTTTTTTAGTTTCCCTTTTCTCTCTAGCTCTTCTGATTTAATCCTCATTTTTTTCATGCCCACCCACCGGTGCCCCATGGAGGTAGTGGGGTACACGGGGTGACAGCGTGACTTCAGCACCAGGTTATTTGAGTTCAATTTCTGCCTCCATCCCCACTGGCTGTGAAGCGTTGGGCCAGTGGCTGAAATTTTCTGTGCCTGTTTCCTCGTGTAAAACAAGAATAAGAACCTATTTACCATAGAGGGTTAGAAGGAGAATTAAATGTGTTACTACATGAGGACAGTGCCTTGCTCAGAATAAGCACCACAGACACATTACCTCCTGTTTGTGTTTATATAGTATGGCACCTAGATTGTCCCCAGTGATCCTTGCCTCCTGGAATTCCAGTCCTGTGCGGTCCCTCCTATCGAATGGGGTGGGGGTGACCTGTGGAAGGAATAGGACATTACAAAAATGATGGCGGACAGCTTATGTCATCTCAGACACCTTGTGTCACTCACTCTGGAGGGAGCCAGCTGCCATGACCTGGGGGACTGTGGCCTTGTGCCAATTGCCACGTAAACCACGAAAGTGGATCCTCCTGCTCCACTAAGACTTCTTCAGACCCCTGAAAGACTGAGGCAGAAATATCCAGGTAAGCTGCCCCCAAATCCCTGACCCACCCAAGAAACGATGTGAGATAATGAATGTTTTTAGTAGTGTTGAGTTGCTAAATCGGGGATGCCAGTAGTAAGAGTCCAGAGGGACCAGAGAGGAGCCAGGGACCTCAGCTCAGACATCTGGGAGGCAGCCCAGGGACTTGGGGTCACATCCTGGAACGGTCTATGCAGGAGTTGGCCTCAGGCATTTAAAAGAGTTCTCCTGGGCGCCTGGGTAGCTCAGTGGTTGAGCATCTGCCTTTGGCTCAGGTTGTGATACCAGAGTCCTGGGATCTAGTCCCACATTGGGCTCCCTGCATGGAGCCTGCTTCTCCCTCTGCCTGTGTCTCTGCCTTTCTTTCTGTGTCTCTCATGAATAAATAAATTAAATCTTAAAAAAAATAAAAAAATAAAATAAAACGGTTCTCCTGATTCTCTTTAGTGACCTTGGCTGCCAGACTAGTCTATCAGGGGTGCACATATCCCTGCCTTTTTAGATGATGATCCCTCTTTCCACCCAGGGAAATCTTGAGGCAGGGATCATGGCTGAGACCAGCATGTGACCCTTGGCAGCACAGCACAGTAATAAGGGGCCCAGACTCTCGAGTTCAAGTGGAGACTCTACCACTTGTGACCTGTGTGTTCTTGGCAAGTACTTAACTCTTTGTGACTCACTGTCCCCTCTCTATATGGGAAAAAAATAGATCAATCTCATAAGGTTATCATGTGAGGTTTCAAGGATATAAAACACGTAGAACGGATCTTGACTCAGCATGAGTGCTCAGCCAATGTTAGCGCTTCATTACTCAACCTTGGGTGCACACCAGAAGCACTTGTGGATGGTTAAAACCTCCCTGAGCTCAGGCTGCACTTAGATCAGGGGATGGGGGCCCGGGCTTCAGCAGTTTTTTAAAGCTCCACAGGTGATGATTCCATTGTGAAGAGAGAGCCTGAAAATAGACCCGCACATATATAGTCAAATGGTTTTGACAAGGGTGCCAAGACCATTCAAAGGGGGAAGGACAGTCTTTTCAAAATATGGTGCTGGGACAACTGGATAACCACATGCCAAAAAATGAAGTTAGACCCTTACCTAACACTATATACAAAAATTAGCTCAAAGTGGATCAGAGACCCAAATATAAGAGCTAAGCGTGGGTAGCCTGGGTGGCTCAGCAGTTTAGCGCCGCCTTCAGCCCAGGGCATGATCCTGGAGACCCAGAATCGAGTCCTGCATCCAGCTCCCTACATGGAGCCTGCTTCTGCCTCTGCCTATGTCTCTGCCTCTCTCTCTCTCTCTCTCTGGGTCTCTCATGAATAAATAAATAAAAATCTTAAAAAAAAAAAAAGAGCTAAGGGGGCACCTGGGTGGCTCAGTCATTTAAGCATCAGATTCTTGATTTTGGTTCAGATCTAGGGTTGTGAGATGAGCCACAGGTTGGGCTCTAAGCTCAGAGGGCAGTCTGCTTGAGATCCTCTCCCTCTGTCCCTCCCTTCTGCTCATCAGTCTATGTTTTCACTGTCTTTCTCAAATAAATACAATAATATATATATATATATATTATATCACCTACCCCATAGGGTAGGTGAAGATATTTGAAAATCACATATATGAAAAGGATTCATACCCAGAAGATATAGGGAACAACTCCACAACAAAAAACCAACTTGAACACTCTCCAAAAAATATATACAAATGGCCATTAGAATATGCACATGAAAAGATGCTCACCATCACTAATCACTAGGGAAATGGAAATCAAAACCATAGTGATATACCACTTCCCACCCACTGGGATGGCTATAAAAAATGGAAAACAAGTGTTGGTGAGGATGTGGAGAAACTTGAACCCTTGTGCATTATTGATGAAAATGTAAAATGATGCAGCCACCATGGAAAATTTTATATTGACTCTTCAAAAAATTAAAAAATAAAATGACCATAGCATCCAGCCATTTTGGGGCACCTGGGTTGGTCAGTCATTGAGCCTCTGCCTTTGGCTCAGGTTGTAATCCCAGGGTTCTGGGATCGAGTCCTGCATCAGGCTCCCTGCTCAAGGGAGAGTGTGCTTCTCCCTCTGCCTATGTCTCTGTGTCTCTCATGAATAAATAAATAAAATCTTAAAAAAGAAAAGGATCTAGACATTTCATTTCTGGCTATATAACAAAAATAATTGAAAATGGTGTCTTGAAGAGTTATTATACCCATGTTCATAGCAGCATTATTCATAATAGCTAAAACAGAGACATAGGAGCAACCCAAGTGTCCAACAGATACAGAGGAAAAAATTTTAAAGAAAACTTAAATAATCAACCCTAGAGAGAATGTATAATGTGCTGTAAATTGATTTTTGGTGAATTATGTGAAAGGAGAAATTAAATATATTCCCGGCATTACTAATCAGTTATCCTACTGTGATTTATTAAAAAATCCTTCTCTATTCTTTGTGTTATTTTGTTGAATGTGTTATTTCCTTAATTTAAAAAAAATTCTTCTTTGAATCTGTGAATTCTTTTATAAATCCCTGGTCTTTTAAATCCTTTAATCCTTAAAGTCTTGGATATTTATGTGATTACTCCTTAATGATACACTTGTTAGACTTGTCTATTCCATTAATATCTTCAAATAATTCCTTTTTAAAAGTTTATTTATTTATTTATTTATTTATTTATTTATTTATTTTAAAAAAGATTTTATTTATTCTTTCATGAGAGACACAGAGAGAGAGAGGAACAATCACAGGCAGAGGGAGAAACAGGCTCCAATCAGGCAGCCCCACACGGCACTCTGGGATCACACCCTGGGCCCAAGGCAGCGCTAAACCGCTGAGCCACCGGAGCTACCCTATTTTGTTTATTTTTTTTATTAATCTCTATGCCGAATGTGAAACTTGAGCTCATGACTCTGAGATTTAGAGTCGTATGCTCTTCTCACTGAGCCAGCCAGGCACCCTTCAAATAATCTATTTTTTTTAACTTGTTTAACAAGCTTCATTTTTAAAAAAATATTTTATTTATTTATTCATGAGAGACACAGAGAAAAAGGCAGAAACATAGGCAGAGGGAGAAGCAGGCTCCCCACAGGGAGCAAGACTCAATAGCAGGATCACAACCTGACCCAAAAGCAGATGCTCAACCACTGAGCCATCCAGGTGCCCCTGAAAATATTTTTTTTTAGTAAAAAGTTCTGTAGACTCAACCATGCCTTCATTCTTAATTCAGACCAGTGTGAGGTAAATGATAATCAGATTATCCTGGTGACCTCATGCCATATAACTCCTCACAGAGCCCCTGAAAAACACCATCATAATAAATATTATTTAACAGTGGCAAATTTGATCCTTTGTTTAAAAATTAATATCAACAGTAATGAGAAATTTATTTTGTATTCTTAAAAATTCTTTTTTTATTAGGTGTTGCTTTTTTTTATTAGGTGCTGCCTTATTTTATTAGGTGTTGCTTTTAACTGATCAATTTCCTTTGTGTTTCCTAGTTTTATCTCATTGCAATTTTCTCAACTTCTTGAATTATATTACTTAATTTTTATTATGTCTTGTCAATGTTGAAAACTTATAAAGGTATGAATTTTCCTCTAACTAAAGCTTTGGCCCCACCACATAAATTTTGATAATTTTATCATTTTTATTTTCTCAAAGTTGTGGTTTTGGTTTTTCTTTGTTGTCTTTAGTGTTATTTAGAAGGGTGCTTTCTAAAATTTCCCAAGTAGTTAACTTTTATTTTTTTAATTTAAACTTTTCTTTAAAAAGAAAAATATTTTATTTACTTATTTATGAGAGACACAGGCAGAGGGAGAAGCAGGCTCCCTTTGGGGAACCCGATGTGGGATATGATCCCTGGACCCAGGATCACGACCTGAGCTGAAGGCAGACGCTCAACCGCTGAGCTACCGAGGTGTTCCTAAACTTTTATTTTTCATCTGCAGATTTGATTGCATTATGGTCAGAGAAAATGATCTGGATGTTTTCTGCTTTGGCAAATATATGGACTTTTTAATCTCTTTCCATTTTTTTTTTTAGTTTAATAAAAAGCGCATGTTTTCAGTGTCCTTTGAGTGCTGAGAATATAATGGTATATTCTATGTTCTAGAGGATATGCTTTGATTTAAAATTAATAAATCAGTTTTATTAATTATATTATTCAGAACTTCTTTAGGGTTATTTATTTCTTAAACTCTTTGGTAAGTAAATACTGAAAGTAAATAAAATTCCTATAATATCTGTTTTGTTTACTTTCTCTTAAGATTTTGAATTTTTTTAAGATTGTATTTATTTATTTATTTGAGTGGGTGGGGGGAGTAGTGGCAAGGGGAAGCACAGAGGAGGAGAGAGAAGGAGGGGGAAAGAATCTCAAGCAGATTCCATGCTGAGCAAGGGGGCAGACCTCAACCACTGAGCCACCCAGGTGCCCCAAGTTTAATTTTTCAATGGGTAATACTTTCACATGGCTTAACCAAATTAGTATATATGAAGAATTACTCAGGCTCTCCCCATTTTTGTCCCCCACCCCCCTGTATAATCTCTCCCAACAACCATTACCCACAGTTCCTAATTTCTTATGTTTCCCTTTACTTCTTTACAAATAAAGGAGCCAATATTGATACAGATTCTTATTTTCCTACCATTTTAACCCCTAAAGTAGCATATTATAATACTGTTCAGCAATTTCCTTCTCTCATAGATCAATAGTCTTTCCATATCGCTACTGAGAAAACTTCCATGTTCTTTTCAAGAAAATAATTGCATAGCATTTCACTGGATGTTAGGTATGGTGTATTTTTTAGCTCTGGCATGTCCGAGAATGTCTTTCTTTTCCTCCCACACATATGAAATCCTTGGGTCCCAATGTATTCCTTACTAGAACTCTATAGATGCTGCTATTAAGACCAGGTTGATCCTTCTTTCTTTGTTAGTATCCCCATGTTTTCTATCTAGATCCTATCTTTTTCGTCATAGTTTAGGTACTTGAATGGGATGTCTTTAGATCTTTTTGCTGATTCTATTCGGAAGACAGTAAGGATTTTTATCTGCATGTTTTTTCATCTAAGGATAATTTTATTCTCATATAACTTCAATTATTAGGTCTAATTCACTTATTCTGCTCTCCTCCTGAGAAACACTAATCATACTCATGCTAGCCCCGCATGCTAGGGATCTGGGGTTCTTATTTCAGAAAACCCAGATTTTCAATGGCTTAAATAAAATAGAGGTTTGTTTTGTTCACATAATGAAATGTCCAAGGATAGGAGGTTACTAGTCTTGGTTCAGTGTTTTAAGGATGTTGGAATCTAAAGCCCTGATTTCCTTGCCCTTTTCCCTCATGACCAAAATATGGCTGTTCCAGCACCAGCCATTGCATCCATGATCCAGTGAAAAGAAAGGTGAAAGAAGCCAGAGGGAGGAAAGGATGGCACCTGTATCAGAAAAACAAAACTGTCCCAGCAATCCTCAGCAGAGTTTAACTTAATATCTACTGGGTAGAACTATGTCACAAGTCCACTTTTTTTTTTTTTTTTTATGATAGTCACACACACAGAGAGAGAGAGAGAGAGAGAGAGGAGCAGAGACACAGGCAGAGGGAGAAGCAGGCTCCATGCACCGGGAGCCCGATGTGGGATTCGATCCCGGGTCTCCAGGATCGCTCCCTGGGCCAAAGGCGGCGCTAAACCGCTGCGCCACCCAGGGATCCCCCACAAGTCCACTTTTATGTGCAGGAGAGATGGTGAATGTTGTTTTCAATGCCACTTCCAACAAAACTAGGACTTTGTCAGTACAGAAAAGGAGAGCATGGATAGTTCTATTGTGCCTCCGGTACAGCCATGAGTTCTCTGGCCTCTAATTCTTTGTAGCTATCATCTTCCTGGGTCTCTTTTTGCATTCTAGGTGAACTTTTAAAAGGCATCTTCCAAAATGGATTTTAATTCTGTTCTTGAATTTTCATTTTTCTATCATAGTCTCTGATCTCATTCATTTTTTTCCCTTCCAACTTCCTACTCTTTCATCTTGGTCTTTTCTCTGTGTGACTTTTTGCTTGCTTTTCAAAGAAGCCAGGGATCCCTGGGTGGTGCTGCGGTTTGGCGCCTGCCTTTGGCCCAGGGCGCGATCCTGGAGACTCGGGATCGAATCCCACGTCAGGCTCCCGGTGCATGGAGCCTGCTTCTCCCTCTGCCTATGTCTCTGCCTTTCTCTCTCTCTCACTGTGTGCCTATCATAAATAAATAAAATTAAATTAAAAAAAAAAAACAACAAAGAAGCCATAGTTTCTCCACGTCTATCATTATAGTGGACACTTCTCTGGGATGCCTGCTCAGCCCATTGCCCTACCCTCTTGTCTAAGAATAGGCTCCTGGGCCTTGGAGGACAAGTTAAATACTGTGTGATCCTGCATCCTTGGCTCTCGCTGAATGGACCAAGGACATCCAATTGACGCACGCTATCAGATTAGATGATCTCCCCTGGGAATGCAGAATTGGAATTTAAAAGCAGTATTTTAATCTGGTTGGGAAAAAAAAGAGATGCTATTTTAAGAGTGTGAGGCAACCATCCAGTGGGATGCTTTTAGTTGTTTAACAGCCAACTCTTCATGAAAAATAAGTGGGTATATATATATATATATATATATATATATATATACACACACACACCTATTTATATATATATATATTTAAATATATAACATATTTTATATATAAATATAATTTGTTATGTATATATATAACAAGTGGGTAAACGGGTATATATATATATATATATATATATATATATATATAACCAATCTTACTGATGTGTAGCATACAATTTGTATATAATAAAATATATAATACTCTGTTGCAAATCCCATGTAGTGAATTGATTCTAATGGAAAGTCTTTGTTGATTTTTGCTGAATTTCTGTATTTACAGCAAAACTTCAGTCACAAATGATGAGTTGAAGATAGTTCCACCATGAATGTTATGAACATAAATTCTCATTTATGTTGTTATCTTAGGAGGACCAAAGTAAAACGACAAAGGCATATATTAAAACTTTTCTTGTTGGGATCCCTGGGTGGCGCAGCAGTTTGGTGCCTGCCTTTGGCCCAGGGCGTGATCCTGGAGACCCGGGATCGAATCCCACATCGGGCTCCCGGTGCATGGAGCCTGCTTCTCCCTCTGCCTGTGTCTCTGCCTCTCTCTCTCTCTCTCTTTCTCTGTGACTATCATAAATAAAATTTAAAAAATAAATAAATAAATAAATAAATAAAACTTTTCTTGTTAGTCAATGGTATGAGGACTTCTTTGATGAAGAAGGTAGTAGTTTTTGAACACGGACTGAATGTTTCCTCAAATTTTTGTGCTATTCCCAAAGCAAAGGCTATGGTGTATTTTAAAGTCTACCCTGCATTATTGAGATTTCACCATTACTTTCTTAAATTTTGGACGGTCAAAAAAATAACAAGCCTTGACTCATAATATCTGCCAATTTCTGTGGTGTAAATATTCCCACCGTGGCTGAGGTCAAACTCCCAACATGAGGTAACCAAATGCAGAGTTGGAAAGAGATGCACAATGACAGTATTTCTAACATATGGACACAACCGACATACACAGCCTCCAGATAAGAGAAAATGTAGTAAAATACATAATTAAAAATGATTAGTTTTGAGTGCTTATTACTCTGTTTTAATATAATTTATTTAGCTTGAATTTATATCATTTTTTAAAAAGATTTTATTTATTTATTCATGAGAGACACAGAGAGAGAGAGGCAGAGACATAGGCAGAGGGAGAAGCAGGCTCCCCACAGTGAGCCTGATGTGGGACTCAGTCCTAGGACCCTGGGATCATGACCTGAGTGGAAGGCAGACACTCAACCACTGCAGCACCCAGGCATCCCTATATCATTCAATTTTTAATTATAGGCATGCTTAACAGCTGGCCTAACAAAATTCCTGCAAACAACAATCAGTTTTCAAGAGTCTCCGAGAGCCAGCTCCAGCACCCCACTACAGCCATTCACTGCCACAGGCCCAGGAAGCAGAGAAGGTCAGTCTGCCATCACCAGGGGAAGAGGAGGGATGAGGGGGGAGAAGAAGGAGGAGGAAGAAAAGGAGAAAAAGGAGAATGAGAACAAAGCAAGAATGCAAAGAAAAGTGAAGAAGAGAGTTGTGTGTGTGTGGGGGGGGGGGCTGGCCCCGATTCCTGACTTGTCCAACTACTTGATTCCAGTGCCTCCTGCAGCCCTGGAACACTTCTGCATTTCTCTATTATAGAGATGTACTCCAGACCCTTGTCATAAATTATTTTTTCTTGTGTTTTTTACACATTATTAAAAACAATTTGCTGAATCCAAACCAACCTAAGGTTAATAATTGCTGTTTTTGCACTGAATTATATGTTGAGGATATTTATTTATTTATTTATTTACTTACTTACTTATTTATTTATTAAGATTTTATTTATTTATTCACGAGAGACAGAGAGACAGAGGCTGAGACACAGGCAGAGGGAGAAGCAGGCTCTGTGCAGGGAGCCTGATGTGGGACTCGATCCCGGGACTCCAGGATCATGCCCTGGGCCAAAGGCAGGTGCTAAACCACTGAGCCACCCAGGGATCTCCATGTTGAGGATTTTTTAAAAGATTTTTTGAGGATAAAATATTTATATCAATTAATATTTAGAGGTACAACCATAGCAACTGGGATGTAGACTTCCCTAAATGCTTTTGACCTGAAGTACTATACGACGTGTATAGTGCTTGACTGTAACACCAGAGCTTACTATTCATGTGCCTTCTTGATATTGATTTGTGGATCAAAAAAACCAAAAACCAAAACAAAACAAAACAAAACAAAACAAAATAACTTAGCACTTAAATAAATCTTTCTGTTCATGAATTTTTTCTTGATTTCAACTAGTTCAGAGGTGTATGGAAGGGCAGTGTAGAATGAGGTCGAGTTTTCTAGTTTGTTTTTTACATATATTTGCAGCTATGTTTAGTGATGACTATAAGATGTTACACTTGATTTTAGTCGAAATTGTGTACAAATTCCATTGTCAAAATTAAAATCTTTCCTTTAGAGGGGAGTTGTCAGATTTGTGTGAAAAGATAAAATGGTGAGGTTTTTGTTCTTAAGTGAAAGATGAGTTTAATGAGTACACATGTACATATCATCTATCTTTAACAATTACTAACTCCTGGTCCATTTTGCTTCATATAGACTCTTCCACCCCAGATTACTGTAAAGCAAATGTCAGACATAATGTCATTTTCACCCACAAGTTATTTAAAAAATGCATTTCTACTCTTAATTTGTTTTATGTGGTTGCACTGAATATTAGCATAATATTCTCTTTTACTCAAGTTGTATTTATTTATTTATTTTTTAGTATTCTCTACACCCTTCGTGGGGCTCGAACCCACAATCCTGAGATGGAGAGTTGCATGCTCCTCCCACCGAGCCAGCCAGTCATCCTTAGTATTCTTATACTTTCCTCTATTGAGAAATCCTGGGGGGCCTCAGATGTCACAAATGAATTAATCCAGATGCCCAGGAAAGACTCCTTTCCTACTTTAAGCTGTTCAAGTTTACAACCAGAACAATGTGTAACACAATTGCAGTTTCCTTTGTCTGGTGGGCCCAATTCCAGTCATGCTTTTTGTGAGTCCCCCAAAGTCACTCCCTTTCCTCAGTTTTATTTTTCATTGGCCCAGCAATCTTTTCTCTGTACTACTTTTTGAACACCAGGTTCAGAGTAGACTCCAGGAATCTCTGTTTTTTAAAAAAATATTAATTAATTAATTTGACAGAGAAAGAAAGAGAGCACTGAGAGGAAGAAGCTGAGTAGGGGGGCTCCTAGGGCTCTGGGATCATGACCTGAGCCGAAGGCAGACGCTTAACCAACTGAGCCACTCAGGTGCCCAGGAATCTGTATTTTAACAACCATCTGAGTAGTTCTGACATTTGATACATTTGAAAAAGACAGGTGGGGATCTTTAGGTAAGTGAATCACACAGAGCGCTTGGCGATCTATCAGCATTCTGAAGGATTCTCAAGGATTTCTCTTTGCGTCATCCTCTAGGCCATCAGCAAATCCTCTCAGCTCTACCTTCAAAGTATATTGGGTCTGATCCTTCCTCACCAAATCCACTGCTACCACCCTAGCCGAGACACATTCTTCTGTCCTCTCAATTATTGCCGGAGCCTCCTGCTGGACCCAGCTATACTGGCCCTTCAAAAAAATCAGATACCATCTCTCTCCTGTTTAAAATCCTCTGTTAGAGGCTGAATTATGTCTCTTTAAAGTGCCTATATGGAAGCCCTAATCCCCAGTGCCTCAGAATGTGACTGTTAAAGAGGTAATTAAGTTAAAATGTGGTCCTTAGGGTGGAAAGAGGAAATGTGGACAAGGACACACACACAGAGGACCATGTGAAGTCACAGTGAGAAGACAGCCGTCTGCAAGCCAAGGAAAGAGGCTTCGGGAACAACCAGCCAGCCTACGCCTCGATCTCAGACTTCCAGCCTCCAGAATTGTGAGAAAACTCATTTTTGTTGTTAACCTCCCCAGTCTGTGATACTTTGCTGTGGTAACTAGCAAACAAATATGCCACTGGAGAATGGCTCCTGATCTCACCTAGAGAAAAAGTCAAAAGTCTTCCTCAAACCTACCAAGCCCTAAATGACAAATCTGCCAGACTAGGTGCCCACTGCTTGGGAACTCCTTTCAGCAAACTGGAAGGCTGAGGAATTACCATTGTTACATGGAAATAAGATCGACACGGTTACTGTTGCCACAGGAAAAATCCAGAGGTGGAAGGAAAATTACTCATCAACAAATGTTAACCTTAATATAATTGATGGTCACATCAATTAAAGTTTCATCTCAGGAAGCTTAACCAGCTCAGCCTCCTCCCTTTTCCACTGTTCACTGCAAATATTGGAAACAATTCTTTTAGCTCTTCGTAGATGACGTAGGACCACACAGATCGCCCTTTTCATTGGCACTGGATATTGATGGTGGGTTAAGGGCTGAAATATAGCAACATATGCGATTGCTCATTTTAACTGAAGGACCATAAATCTCTACCTGGTTGCACTGTTTCCACTGAGATGTCACAACCACTTTAGGGAGGCTGTGCTGGCGACTCCTGTCTGGGGCAGGCGGCCAGTATTCCATCCAGGAAATTAGCTGGTTCTTGCCAATGGTGCTGTTGCTCTTAATGAGAAGAGGGAAGACAGATCTAAATGAACTGTTCTGGGGAGGGAGGCGGGGAAGGAAAGGAGAGATGGTTTGGGTGAAGAGCGTAAATGAAGATGTAGTGAATGTTGCTGGCACCATCCCTATCCCACTTACCTACTTCTTAGTTCTCTGGGGCAGCCATAACAGAATACCATAGGCTGGGGGGAGGGGGGGGCGGGGGCTTCAACAATAGAAATGTATTTTCTCACAGCTCTGGAGGCTGGGAAGTCTGACATCAAGGTGTCTGACATCAAGCAGGAGTGGTTTCTTCAGAGGCCTCTTCTCCTTGGTTTGCCAACGGCTGCCTTCCCACCGTGCTCTCACAATGGCCTTCTCTCCACATGTGCAGGTCCCCAGTGTTCTCTGAGGGTCCTGGTCTCCTCTTCTTAACAGGATGCCAGTCAGATTGGACTAGGGTCCACAATACTGGCCTTATTTTAGCTTAATCATCTCCTTATAGGCCCTATCTCTAAATACAGTCACATTCTGAGGTTCTGGGGGTTCATGCTTGAGTGTATGAACTTGAGGGCTGGATACAATTCAGCTCACAACTACAGCTGTCTCCTCCAGAGAATTGCTTTTGGCCAACCAGGGTCCCCTTCCTGAGTGGTTATTGTTACACCATTGTGTATGAAACCACACACACCCTTCCAGCTTCTTCCTCCTCACGATTCTGCTTCCCTCACTCCTCTTCCTCTGGGAGCACTCCTCCAGTCATCATGTATACCTGAATCCCTGCCTCAGGCTCTGCTTCTAGGGGATTTGATTTAAGACAGTGTTACCTTAGATCTTCTTTAGGGTTATTCCCATTTTAACCCTAGAATCTAAGAATGGGAAATGGAAGTAACTGCCACTGTATTTTGTCTCTTCCATCTTTGAATGGCCCTTGAAATGGACCTTGAATCTGGCCTTTCCTCTTCACTCCTACAACCACTATCCTAAGTCAGGGCATCGTCACCTCTTGCCAGGGCAATAGCTCACAGCAAGGCTCCCTGCCTCTGTTTCTGCATATTTTTTTCAGAGTGTGTTTTTGTAAAACTATTAGGATTAACTTTAGTCTGGCTTAAAACCTTTTAATACCTACCCAGCTTCCTCCTGACACCACCCTCCATCACTTACCCTTTTCTGCCTACAGGAGAGTCCATATTCCTTAGCATAGCCTTCAAAGCTCTTCCCAGCTGACCCCTCCTCACCTTTCCAGTCCCTAGACTCAGCAGATGTGGTATTAATTCATGTCACCTGCCCTCTCTATCTAGAATGAATGCTTTTTTCCTACCCTTGCATCCTCACTGGGAAAAGTTTTGCTTTGTTTCCAAGGACTCACCACCTCTTTGTGCCCCCACTCTTGTCTGTTCCCCCTCCTCCCACTGTCATAGCATACCAGCAACTTCCGCTTCACTGCTCTGTTACTCGTATGTGAGCCTTTACTGCTAAAATGTGGGCTCTTGGAGGAGGAGAAGCAATACATTTTGTCCTTGAACTCTCAGAACCTAGCACAGGGCCTGACAAACAGCAGGTACTCACTAAATTTCTGATGAATTGAACTGAACATATCTTAGGGGGAGAAGGAGCCTGATTAGATATTACTTCACATCTGTTAGAATGGCTAAAATTAAAAAAAAGAAAAACACAAGAAATAAGTGTTGGCAAGGATGTGGAGAAAAAGAAACCCTCAAGCTCCGTTGGTGGAAATGCAAACTGATACAGCCACTGTGAAAGACAGTTTCGAGGTTTCTCAAAAAATTAAGAATAGAAATACTGTATGATCCAGTAACTCTACTAGTGGGTATTTACCCAAAGAAAATGAAAACATTAATTCAAAAAGATATATGCACTTTTATGTTTATCGTAACATTGCTTACAATAGCAAAGATGGAAGCAACCCAAGTGTCCATCCATAGATGAATGATAAAGAAGACATGATATCCATGTACACAGTGGGATGTTACTCAGCCATAAAAAAGAATGATATCTTGTCATTGCAACAACATGGATGGAGCTAGAGGCTATAATGCTAAGTGAAATAAGTCAGTCAGAGAAAGACAAATACCATATAATTTCACTCATATGTGGAATATAAGAAACAGAACAAAGAAAGAAAGGGAAAAAGAGACAAACTAAAAATACAGACTCTTAAATATGGAGAACAAACTGATGGTTACCTGAGGGGAGGTGGATGAAAGGATGGGGGAAATAGGTGAAGGGGATTAAGAGGACGCATTATTGTGATGAGCACTGAGGAATGTATAGAGTTGTTGAATCACTATATTGTACACCTGAAATTAATATAATACTGTATGTTAATTATACTAGAATTTAAAAAATAAATCATAAATTTAAAAGTCATCTAAATGTGGAAAAGAAAAAAATAAAGTGTTTCTAGAGACTTAAAAAAGCTTTCACACCTTTAGTGTCCTTAAATGATATAATTTAGTGTTTCCTGTTTCTGAAACTTATGGAGTAAAAGGATATATGTATTCTCTTTTGTGTCTTGCTTGTCAGTATTTTGTTTGTGATATTTATCTGCACATGCCTATAGTTTTGTTATTTCTATGATCACATAGTATTTCATTTGGAATTTGCCACAATTTACCCATTTTCCTCTTCAGAGATATTTGAGTTGTTTTCAATTTGGGGATAGTACATAAAATGCTGCTATGAATATTTCAGTCCATGGGTCTCAGTGCACGAGCACCTGAGTTTCTCTCATATGTGTGCCCAGAAGAAGGTAAGTGTGCTAGAGTTGGATGTCCTCAATTCCAATTATAGTGCCACACAATCTTCCAAAGCGGTTATACCTGTTTACATTCCCGCCAGCCATGCAACAACATTCTTGTTTTCTAAAGCTTTATCAAGTCTTGAGGTTATCAGGGTATATGATTACTGATTATTTTACACAAATGGTAGAGTAGCATATAGTTTATTCTCCAACCTTATCTTTTTAAAAATATAACAATATGTCTTGGAATTTATGCCGTATAGAAGACATAGCATCCATTTTCATGCTTTTATAATACTCTATCATTTAAATGATCCTTTTTTCTCTAGTCTTAAATAATAAATAATTTTCTACATAGAGACTTATAGGGCAAAGATGGCCTGTATTCACAGCTCACTCCTCTGCCCATGGCAGGCATTACTAATTGATCATGGCACTCTTTCCCACTGAGCACAAATGGGGCCTCAGAGTCTTTCTCAGCACAGTGCTCTAATACCTTCCTACTCAAAATGTAGTTCCAGGACTGGCAGCGTCAGCATCACTTGGGAGCTTTTGTTGGAAATGCAGGATCTCAGACCTTGCTTTAAATTCACTGAATCAGATTCTGCATTTTAGCAATATTTCCAGGTGGTTTGCTTACACAAGGAAGCCTAAGATGGGCTAGGGTAGGCAGCGTCTGTCAAAGTTGTTGGATGAAATAAATATGTCCTCCCTAATCTAGAGGCACAATTCAAGGCTCTGTCTTTGGTCCTTTCCAGGCACTTATCTGCATGGCATAATACACAGGGGGAAGGCTGCTCTGATCTGCTGATGGTAAGAAACACTGGATTGCAGAATAAAATACAAACTTACTGAAAAGTCAAAGGAAGGACTGACTCTAACCATTAGGCAGAATAAAATTTGACCAAGACAAAAGCCTTCATAGGAGCACATTGAGAAAGGGCAGCATGGCATATTGTATCTGTTCTGGAGCATTAACTTTGTGTCCCACAGAAGTGTTCCATTCCAGATTAGATTGCGGAACACAATCATGCTTTTCCCTCCTCTTATAAAGTCAGTTAACACACTAGCAGATACAGAGGCCCTGAGATGCCATAGCAATCAGTTCTCTTTGTTTAATTCAACAGTCCCCAAACAGAACCTTTCTTGTGTATCACCTATTAATACCTACAGAATTGATGTTCTATGGAACCCAGTATGGGAAACTCTGGTTTGGAGCTTAGTTTACAGTCTGTGAGAAAGACAAAGCTGGCTTTGAAACACACAAAGGGAAGTATGCTTTCAGGGAGAGAGGAAGTGCACAGCTCCCTACAGTCTGATGAGCACCATGTTGACTTCAAAGGTTTGCTAAAGAGGGACACTAAAGGTTCAAACATCTCCAGAGATGAACCCCAGGACAGGATGGGCAGGCCACAACTGTCCTACTGTGAATATCTAACTCAGAGCAGATTTTCCTTTCCTGCCTCAACACATGATGACAGTGATAGGGTGGGAGACGGAACGGCAAGGGCATCTGAACAGCTTAAGAAGCTCCCAGAAGATGAACTGCTCTGGGGGATCCCCTTCCTCCTGAGGATTGCTAAGTAACTGCTATCAAATTTTTACTAGAGCATCTTGTGAAAGAGGAATTAAAATGTCTTTAAGAGAGACCAGAGAACAGACCAGAGACAGGTAGATAAGAATTAAGTGAAAAGTGAAAAGTCATACAAGTTGTATCTTCCGACCACTAGGCAATAGCATTACAAAATAATGAGAAAAATTTAACCAAAAATTTGTTAACTTGAAAAATCTTATGAAAGCTTACTAAATGATTCTTGGTTTCAAAAGGAAATTTTAAAAAATTATAAACTATTCAGAAATAATAATTAGAGAGCTACATGTCAAAATCTGGGAGATGTGCTCAAAGCACACTCGGGACAATGCACACCCACAGGTTCACTGAAAACAGAACTGAAAGACTGATATTTTTTTTTTTTTTTTTTTTTTAAAAAAAAATTTTTTTTTTTATTTATTTATGATAGTCACAGAGAGAGAGAGAGAGAGAGGCAGAGACACAGGCGGAGGGAGAAGCAGGCTCCATGCACCGGGAGCCCGATGTGGGATTCGATCCCGGGTCTCCAGGGTCGCGCCCTGGGCCAAAGGCAGGCGCCAAACCACTGCGCCACCCAGGGATCCCTGAAAGACTGATATTAAGTCAATTGAGTTTCAGCTTAAGAATCTGATAGGCCGGGCGGCAGCCCAGGTGGCTTCGCGGTTTAGCGCTGCCTTCCGGCCAGGGCCTGATCCTGGAGACCCGGGATGGAGTCCCACGTTGGGCTCCCTGCATGGAGCCTGCTTCTCCCTCTGCCTGTGTCTCTGCCTCTCTCTCCAATTTCTCTCTCTCTCTCTCTCTCTCTGTCTCTGTGTCTCTAATGAATAAATCTTAAAAAAAAACAAAAAAAACCTAGTAGGTGAACAGCAAAATAAACCCAGAGGAAGTATAAGCAGAAATTATTTAAGATAAAAGCAGAAATAAATAAAAGAAAAAACAAATGAAGCAGAACAATGAGTTTGATAAAAAGCGCTATTAAAGAAAAAAAGACAATAAAAATTAACATTTGTAATAAGAACAAAAAAGCCTAGACATTTGAATAAATTAAAAAAAGGATTAGGGGGGATCCCTGTGTGGCTCAGTGGTTTAGCGCTTGCTTTTGACCCAGGGCATGATCCTGGAGTCCTGGGATCGAGTCCCACATCAGGTTTCCTGCGTGGAGCCTGCTTCTCTCTCTGCCTGTGTCTCTGCCTCTCTCTCTCTCTCTGTGTCTCTCATGAATAAATAAACGAAAGCAAGATTTAGGTCTTCTCTTAAAAAAATAAAAAAAGATTAGGTATAACTCTACGGCAATAATTTTGAAAATTTAGACAAAAGCTATGATTTTTGTGAATGAAATTCAAATATCCAATAAACATATGAAAGATGGAAAATATCGGAAAGCAGGTTTGGTTTCATCATGTGCAATAATTTCCCAATGAATTGGAATGCTCCATGAATGGCATGACCTATGTCTCTAGGAAGGGAATATCCTAGGCTTAGATACAGGTTGACCAGTTGTCAGAAGTGATGAAGTTGGTGCTGTTAACAGGGACTAGAGCAGGGAATTCTCTGTGTCTTTGATTTGCATGACCCACTTCCCTTAACCATTTGTTGTTTTTTCTAGTGGCCCTTGTTATGGGCAGCAGAGTTGTTCTGATAATCTCTCGGAGACCAGTAGGCAGCAGTGAGGCAGTGGGTATGGCCAGGAGGCCAGAGCAGAGGTCTCTTACTACCATCAGCTTCCCAGATTCCCAGGACACATGTGGGGATGCTTCTGAAATAATTGGGTTAAAGTCAGGGCCTGTGTAATGACTGGGCTCCGGAGCAGGGCTCTGGCCTGAAGGGCAGGAAGTGACCAGCCCACAGACTGGACCACAGAGGCTGTGACTCACTGGTTGTGTGGGATGCAGATCACGCCCTGATAGGCAAGATACCACAATTGTAGGTCAGATTGGAGTTGCACCAGAGGTGGGCAGAACCAGTATGAGGGCTGGGCTGCACTGGAAACCTCCATCCCTGTGAGGACCAGAGAAGCAGGAACTGATCTGAGCAAGGGGGAGAGGAACTGCCATGCAATGGAAGGAGCCTACAAAGTTTCCTGGCTTTGGCCTCTGCCCTCACCCTTACCTCCACACACCCACACTGACCCAGACTGGAAAACCTCACAGACTTGCCCAGTCATGGTCAAGCCAGTCATGGCCAGCACACCAAGCAGGTGACGCATCACTGCCACACTGGCAGGCCGCCTGCATTGGGCTGGGACTGGCCAGCCAAGTCCTGGGTACTGGCCTTGGGCCATTTCGTCAGCCTGTCAGGGTGGAGTCACTCTTCCCTGAAGGACACTGCCTTCCCTAATGGAGGATGTGAAATGCTTCTCTGTCCTGGAGGATGTGAAATGCTTCTCTGTCCTCCTAGAGTTCTGGAAGCATCCCAGAGGGGGCAAGGGTGGCAGTAGAGAAAAGAACCTTTCTTTAAAAACAAAAAATGTCAAAACCCCAAATATATCCAAAGAACCTTCTTTCGGTGTTACTAACACCTGTGGTTCACGGAGCTTACGCCAGGAACGTCTCTGGAATCAGACGGAACGTCACACAAGTGTGCTCATCGCCCCGTGACTTCTTTGTTTGCAATCTCTGCCCCCGACCAGGGTCCCCAGCTGCCAACCCCTACGGATCTGAGGCCCGGTTTCCAGTGGCTAGGTGTTCCCGTTGACCTCACATGAAGCTAATATTTGAGCTGGTCTTCCTTCGAGTTCCAACAGAGGTAGAGTCTGGGTACTCATAGTTTGGAAGTGATGCAAGGAAGGAAATCCAAGGAAGAGAACCCAGGAATGCCTAGGAATCTCACCGGTGCAGAATCACAGCTGCCCACGACACTGCACTCTCGTTCCAGGGGAGCCAAGGGCCACGGCAGGTGGCAGGTGGCACCCTTCCGCCACAGTGGTTCTACTCAGCCAGGTGTAGGTGGAAGGGAGTATTTAATTATTGAGTGGGAGAGGACTCAACAAATATTTGCATAAAGGATTTTTGTTCATCCTGGGCAAATCACCCAGGAGGTTTTGTCCGTTTGCTGTGAGTGGTGGTGGTGATGGTGTTTGCTCTGAACTGTGCCAGGGGACAGAGAAACAGGCTTCTCAGAAGATGCTGGGGACTTTTTTGTTTGTGTTTGTTTTTTCTTACTTGGTAGGAGCCGTCAGTGCCCTGTTCCTCAGTGAATGGCAACAGAGTGGCTGTCAGGAGGTACTCAAAAGTCAGATGATCATATACTTTGATGCCCCAGAAATGATAGGAAAACTTGGGAGTGGGAATGCATTTGATTCCAGTCATTAGTGACTGTCTGGGCTCAGGAAATATGCATCACTGTGCTCTGTGGCTTATTGCAGGGCCGGGGCAAGTCAAGATTACACAAACAGGAGCGCCTGGGTGGCTCAGTCAGCTTAGCATCAGGCTTTCGATTTCAGCTCAGGTCATGATCTCCGGGCCATGAGATCCAGCCCCACATCAGGCTCTCCCCTGGATGTAGAACCTGCTTAAGATTCTTTCTCTCTCTCTCCTTCTGGCCTTCCCCACCTCTCTTTCTCTTAAAAAAAAAAAATTCACAAACACACTGACAGAAACAATATGGGTATGGGGATATGGGGAGCCGGAGAAAGATGGGACATAAATATACATATAAGGAAATACAGGGTTTTGTGGGTTGTTTTTGTTTTTTTTAGATTTTATTTATTTATGAAAGACACAGAGAGAGGCAAAGACATAGGCAGAGGGAGAAGCAGGCTCCATGCAGGGAGCCCAATGCGGGACTCGATCCTGGGACTCCAGGATCAGGCCTGGAGCCAAAGGCAGATGATCAACCGCTGAGCCACCCAGGTGTCCCGGAAATACAGGCTTTTAATTATAGTGACATAAATAACAAGATGAATAAAGACACCAATATGCACATTTAGAGGAAAAGATACCCAGAAAAATACAAAAAGGTGTTACAAATATATAGGAGTTTATTTACCTGTGTCTGGTGAGATTCATGGATGTTTTTCCTTTTGGCTTATCTAATATATTCTGCTTTCCCCCCCCCCCCCTTTTTTTTAATTTATTTATTCATGAGAGACAAAGGGAGAGAGAGGCAGAGACACAGGCAGAGGGAGAAGCAGGCTCCGCGCAGGGAGCCCAACACGGGACTCAATCCTGGGTCTCCAGGATCACACCCTGGGCTGAAGGCGGCGCTAAACAGCTGAGCCACCGGGGTGCCCTATTCTGCTTTTTCCAAAATGAACTTGCATCATTTGTACAAAAAGAAGGTTTTGATTTTGTTTTTTAAGACTGAAGATATTGAAAACGTATAAACAGCTTGTAGGAAGGCTTCAGACTGGTGGATAACTTTCAGTTATTCCCACCTAGTTAGTGTTGAGGCCTATTGGGTTTCCAGCATCAGGGAGAAGAGAGAATTAGTTACCCTGGAAAAAATCAAAAGCTATGTCCATGGTCCAAACAGCTAATAATGTTCCTGGCTATGTTTCTTTCTTTCAAAGCAGCAGACTTTGATGAATATCCAGTTTGCAACCCAGCTGTTTGAGGAGGACAGTAGTGATTCCTTGTGTGTATTCCTGATCCCGACAGCTTTTCACTTGCACATTGCTTTCAAAGCCTGTGGCACATCCTTTAAATAAATCACATGAATATGTCCATAATTACACAGACTCATTTTATTGTGAACAACCTTTCATTCTTTGAGAGAGGATTTGAAAGATGAAGCATCAAAAGTTATTGCTAGCCATATGTGGGGACTGAGATAGTTTAGGAGAGGCATTGTATTCGTTGTTTGTTGCTGTGTAAAAATTATCATAAACTTAGCAGCTCATAACTACACCTGGGTAGGGACACCTGGCTGGCTCAGTCCGTGGAGCATGCAACTCTTGATTTTGGAGTTGGGAGTTTGAGCCTCCCATTGGGCATAGCATTTAATTAAAAAAACGAACACACAAATACACCTACTTATTATCTCATACTTCTGGAGATCAGATATCCAGGGACACTTGGCCAGGTCCTCTGCTTAGAGTCTCACAAGGTTGAAATCAAAGTATGGGTAGGGATACATTCCTCCCTGGAGGCTCTACTGAGGCAGAATCTACTTCCAGGTCCTGCTAGGTGTCGGCAAAATTCAATTCCTTCTTGTTGCAGGACTGAGCACCCCATTCCTCACTGGCCATTGACTGAAGGCCTCTCTCTTACTGGTTCCTTAATGTTGCCCACATCCCTTCTTATGGGGTCCTCAGAATCTTCACACCAGGAATGACATATCAAGTCATTCTCCCGCTGTGAATCTTCTGCCTTCTTCTGATGCTTTGCAATACGCTCATGGTGATTAGATCAGCCGAACCCAGAGAACCTCCATGTGTTAACATCAATGGACTAAGAACTTTAAGTACAATTGCAAAAATCCTTGACAGCAGTACCTAGGTTAGTGTCTGGCTAATGAGAGGTGAGAATGTGATGTGGAGAGACTCCATCTTTAGAATTGTGCCTACTATTGGCATAAAATAGACACTTGAAGATGGATCAAATGTCCCACTGGAAAACATAACTTGGAGTGTTATTTCCAGCATACAGAGAAATTATTAAAACAATGTTAACTAATATGGGCAGCCCAGGTGGCTCAGCAGTTTAGCGCCACCTTCGGCCCAGGGCCTGATCCTTGGAGACCTGTGATGGAGGCCCATGTCGGGCTCCTTGCATGGAGCCTGCTTCTCCCTCTGCCTGTGTCTCTGCCTGTGTCTCTGCCTCTCTCTCTCTCTGTCTCTAATGGATAAATAAATAAAATCTTTAAAAAAATCCAACCCCCGCCCATGTTAACTAATGTTAAAACCTAAAGTAGGAACACCTGGGTGGGTCAATGATTTAGCATCTGCCTTTGGCTCAGGGCCTGATCCCCGAGTCCCACATTGGGCTCCCTGCATGGAGCCTGCTCCTCCCTCTGCCTATGTCTCTGCCTCTCTTTCTGTGTCTCTCATGAATAAATAAATAAATAAAATCTAAAAAAAACCTTTAATATATGTTATAATTTAAATATTAATGTCAGTTATGAATATTACATATAATTTAAATATGAATTGTACTTTTTAAGTAATGTATTTGTCTGCTATTAGTTCAGCAGATAAATTTATTTATTTGAGAGAGAGAGCAAGAGAGAGCATGAGCAGGGGGAAGAGAAGAGGCAGACTCCCCGCTGAGCAGGGAGCCCGATGTGGGGCTTGATCCCAAGACCCTGGGATCATGATCTGAGCTGAAGGCAGCCACTTAACCAATTGAGCCACCCAGGCACCCGTAAATTTATGTTTAAAAAAAAAAGACCTTGGGGTGCCTATGTGGTGCAGTAGGTTAAGCCTCCAACTCTTGGTTTTGGCTCCAGTCATGATCTCAGGGTCCTGGAATTGAGCCCCATGTTGGGCTTTGCACTGGCATGGAGTCTGCTTGGGATTCTCACACCTTCTCCCTCTGGCCCTTACCACCCCCTAAATAAATAAATAAATAAATAAATAAATAAATAAATAAATAAATAAATAATCTTTTTTAAAAAAGGAAAGAGCTTGGGCAGCCCCCGTGGCGCAGCGGTTTGGCGCAGCCTGCAGCCTGAGGTGTGATCCTGGAGTCTCGGATCGAGTCCCACGTGGGGCTCCCTGCATGGAGCCTGCTTCTCCCTCTGCCTGTGTCTCTGCCTCTCTCTCTCTCTCTCTCTCTCCCTCTCTCTGTGTGTGTCTCTATGAATAAATAAATAAAATCTTAAAAAAATAAATAAAAAGGAAAGAGCTTAAGAAAGAGTTGTACATGGATGAACAAAATGTGGTACATGTGTGTGTGTGTGTGTGTGTGTGCAATGGATATTATTCAGCCTTAAACAGGAAGGAAGTTCTGACACATGCTATGACAGGATAAACCTTAAGGACATTATGCTAAGTGACATAAGCCAGCCACAGAAAGATCAGTATTATCTGATTCCTCTAATAGGAGGTACTCAGAGCAGCGGAAGTAACAGAGCCAAAGGGCAAAGTGGTGGGTGCCAGGGCTGGAGGAAGGGAGGCTTGGGGAACTAGTACGCAGTGGGTGCAGTTTCAACTGAAGATAAAAAGATCTCTGGAGGCGGACAGTGAGGATGGGAGCACAATCACGTGAATGTCCTCGGGATCCCTGAGTGGCTCAGCGGTTTAGCCCTGCCCTAGGCCCAGGGCCTGATCCTGGAGTCCCAAGATCGAGTTCCGCGTCGGGCTCCCTGCCTGGAGCCTGCTTCTCCCTCTGCCTGTGTCTCTGCTTCTCTCTCTCTCTCTCTCTCTCTCTCTCTCATGAATAAATAAATAAAATCTTTTTTTTTAAAAACAACAATGTGAATGTCCTTAAAACCACTGAACTGTATATTGAAAAATGGTTAAGATGGCATATTTTATGTTACAGATATCTTCCCATGATTAAAAATGAAAAAAAGAAAAAGTTGTATAAAAGACATAGTGAAAAAGAAAAAAAAATAGTGGTGAGCAATGAAATTGATAAAATCTTTTTTTTTTTAATTTTTTTTCTATTTATTTATTTATCATAGTCACAGAGAGAGAGAGTCAGAGACACAGGCAGAGGGAGAAGCAGGCTCCATGCACTGGGAGCCCGACGTGGGACTCGATCCCAGGTCTCCAGGATCGCGCCCTGGGCCAAAGGCAGGTGCCAAACTGCTGCGCCACCCAGGGATCCCGAAATTGATAAAATCTTAAACTAAGTCTAAGTGATTCTTGTTTATATTATTACAAAACATGACTGATGTAAAAAGTTACTAAAATAATTAGAATTTATTATTATTTTTTTAATAATTAGAATTTAAAAATAACTCATTACAGGGGTTCCCAGCTGACTCAGTTGGTGGAGCATGCAACTCTTGATCTCGGGGACCGTGAGTTTAAGCCCTACATGGGGTGTGGAGGGGACTTAAATAAATAAAATTTAAATAATAAAAATAAAAATAACTCATTACAAATAATAATATCTAAAAGTTCAAATGATTAAATAGAAACAGGAAGGTGAGAGAGGAGAAAGAAAACTTGTCCTTCCACTACCTTAAAAAATAAATAGGAGTCCATAGGTTTGATTTCATTGATGACATCTGGTCAAGAAGGTAAGTTCAAATGTCTCTACATTAAGGGTCACACTTAAACCAGGATGAGAAATACAACTTCCAAATTACTTGATGGGGGGAAAAATTAAGGGTGGAGACAAATACTGCTTGTCAGCAAGATTTGAATTGTTTAACTTCAAACTGTGGCCTTGCCACTTCCAAATAATAAATCTGAAGACCGCAGAAACAGAGATTACTTATTGAAATGATTTCAGTGGGGGATCCCTGGGTGGCGCAGCGGTTTGGCGCCTGCCTTTGACCCAGGGTGCGATCCTGGAGACCCAGGATCAAATCCCACATCGGGCTCCCGGTGCATGGAGCCTGCTTCTCCCTCTGCCTGTGTCTCTGCCTCTCTCTCTCTCTCTGTGACTATCATAAGTAAATTAAAAAATTTAAAAAAAAAGAAATGATTTCAGTGGGGAGACAGCACCCCATGATTGTCACTAGGCAGAAATATAGGTGTAGGGGAAGGATAAAGAAAAAGAACTAATATTTTTGAAAATCTATGATGACCGAGCAGGTGCCAGATACTTTAGGTGTGTTATCTTAGTTGCTCTTCACTACAACCATAATTTTACTCCAATTTACATCTGATCTTAAGTCATTTCTATAACTTCACACCGAGAGTTAAGCAGCAGATCCTGAATTTGAAGCATGGAACAATTGACTCTAGAACATAAATTATTGAGCCTGGTGAGACAAGATGGGCTAGACTATGAAGAGAGTTGGTCATTTTATAATTTTTTAAAGGTTTTGTTTATTTCAGAGAGAAAGAGAGAGGGAGGATGAGCAGGGGAGGGGAGGAAGCAGAGAGAGAAGCAGACTCCCCACTGAGCAGAGAGCTGGGATGGACGTGGGGCTTGATCCCAGGCTCCTGAGATCATGACCTGAGCCGAAGGCAGATGCTTAACTGACTGAACCACTCAGGCGCCCCAAAGAGGGCTGCTCATTTTTAAAGTATTCCTATAAATTTCATTATTGTTGTTAGGTTATCTTATTAATAAAAACTAGGGTTATAAAAACTGTCAAACAACCTGTAAATTAATTATCGTCAAATTTGAAAATTGATATATAGAATAGCATGTGTACAATTACATACAAAATGCATTCAAATTATATACAAAAACCTCATACTGAAATGGCAAGATCTGGAATGAAGTGTGTGAAATGTATGAAGGTCAGGTTCAGGGAGTGGGTTGTTGGGGATTACTTATAATTTTTTTAATGTTATGTTTGCATTCTTTTTCAATAACTTTATAAAAAAGATTTTATTTATTTATTCCTAAGAGACACAGAGAAAAAGAGAGGCAGAGACACAGGCAGAAGGAGAAGCAGGCTCCATGCAGGAAGCCCAATGTGGGACTCGCACCTGGGTCTCCAGGGTCACACCCTGGGCTGAAGGTGGCGCTCAACCACTGAGCCACCCGGGCTGTCCTATTTTTCAATAACATTTGAAAAGGAAAAGTCAAGAAGAAAAGGGAGGGAGAATTAAGTATTGAAATATAAAAAGCTGGCTCACAAGCAGGGACAGTGGCCTGCCTCGATGCTACCTCTATGGTGTCTCAAGATGAAAGGACACTAGGATTGGCCTCTTATTTCACTGGCAGAACTTCAGCATCATGATGTGTGGATGCTGGCCATGTGGAGGTTCTCTGAGTCCTTCTGTAGGAAACCAGGCCAGAAAGTAAACACGAGAAAGAACTGATTCACTCATGCCCTTGCTCCCTCATTTAAGGAGGCCTGACAGCCTCCTGCTTGGGCTGCGAAAAGCCAGGAAGCGTGGTCCTCTGTGGTCTATGCCGGGAGCATCTACATGCCCAGGATGCTCTTGGGCTGCCCGTCCTTGTGGAGCCCTGGGGTTCTTGCAGAGACAGAGCTATGAGTAGGAGCTGAGACTAAGAATGGTGGGAGGAACAGGACCGAGGTCTACTTTAATTCCAGGGGATAGAAGCCTGAGGATGTTCTTTTTTTAAAGATTTTATTTATTTATTCATGAGAGACACAGAGAGAGAGAGAGAGGCAGAGACACAGGCAGAGGGAGAAGCAGGCTCCACGCAGGGAGCTTGATGCAGGAGACAATCCCTGGACCCCAGGATCACACCCTGAGCCACCCAGGATCCCTGTCTGAGGATGTTTTTAAAGGGCTGTGGCTCGAACCTGCTGAGTTGTATTGCCACCTGTGCTCAAGCCCCACCCTTCCCCCCCAATCTGCCTGAACTGCTGGAAGGTACAGAGAAACATTTGGGCCACTGTACCACAGGGACTTAGTTGGCTTCTAAAGTGACTTTCAGGGGATCGAGTCGCACACTGGGATCCCTGCGAGGAGCCTGCTTCTCCCTCTGCCTGTGTCTCTGCCTCTCTCTATTCCTCTGTCTCTCATGATTAAATAATAAATAAAATCTTTTAAAAAATTAATAAACTGGATGTCTGGGTAGTTCAGTGGTTGAGCATCTGCCTTTGGCTCAGGTCATGATCCTGGGATCCTGGTATTGAGTCCGCATTGGGCTCCCTCTGCTTCTCCCTCTGCCTATGTCTTTGCTTCTCTGTGTCTCTCATGAATAAATAAATAAATAAATATTTTTAAAAATTAATAACGTGACTTTCATTGATCTCATATCCTCTCCTCATCCCCAGTTAGTCATACCTACCATCTTGCAATACTCTTGCTAAAATACACATTTATTTATGTTGCTTCCCTTTCAAAAACCTTTAAGTACTCCCCATCCCCTGCTGGATTGTCAATTTTTTATTCCTAGTCTGTCATCAGCTGACACTAATTTTCTAGCTACCTGACTTCACACAAATCAACCTAATCAACACCCCATAGAGGTGAATGTCAGTGCCTCCCAATGTTGTGACTGTGAGGACACAGGTCCCTCTGCTTCCCCAGAGCTGACTGGGTTTGGGTCCTATGACAAAAGTTGTAGTAGAAACAAACTGAAGAATGGTGAAATATATAGCAGACACCTTTGCAAACGGGGTTATGGTAGAAAAATGCCAGTGAGAGAGCTGAGGAAGAGATAACACCTGTTGAAGGTACTATTTCTGATGGGTTCCCTGAAACACTCCGCCCTCCCGGAAGTGTCAGAGGGTGTGAATGCCATCCGTGTCGCCTGTGGGAGTGGGAGTGTCCTAGAGTGCATGCTCACATTTCCAATTCTGAGAAGTCCTGCGATTTAAAATAAGCACAACCACAGAACTTACAAAAATATCTTGCATTTATCCCCGCACATCCCAAATGCATTTGATTGGGGAACTTCAATTTTCAGCTACACCCATCAGCATCCATTGGGGGAAAATTTTTTAAAAAACGTTTTGGAGAAAATGACTGAGAAGCATTCTTTCAAGTTGTTCCTTTTTCACGGTGGCCTGCTCACCATTTTTTGTTTTGTTTTGTTTTGTTTTTTAAGTCTCAGTCGCTTTTTTCTTATATGCCCGTAAATAGAGTATTTGAAGGGAGTCTTGGAAGACCAGTTGTCTCCCAAAGTTTCTTTTCCCTTTCTTCCAGAATCATGATATTTTAGCTGGGCACGTGGCTGTCAAAAATAAAATTGACTCTGCTCAGCCTCCCTTGGGGCTAGATATGGCCATGGGATTAAGTTCTGGTGTATGGAACATGAGAGAAAAGGTTGTAGGTTTCTGGTTATATTCACACAAAGAAAAGGAATATGGTCTCCCCTCTTTTTTCCCATTCCTCCTGCACAGTGATTGCAATGCAGAGGCATAAGGAACCATATCGAATCATGCAGTTAAAAGCAACATAGAGCAGGAAGACAGAAGGAGCCGAAGCTTCTGGCAGCATTACTGAGCTAAGATGCTAGACCACCTTGTACCTCTATGTGAGAGGAAAAAACTGTTTCTATCTTGTGTAAGGTGGTATTATTTTTGGTCTCTGTCACATGCAACCAAACCTATATATATTTTAGGGAGACAGAAGGGTGAGAGGCAGGGGGAGAGAATCTCAGGCAGACTCCCCATTGAGCATAGAGCCCAACACTGGGCTCAATCCCAGGACCCTGAAATCAAGACCTGAGCTGAAATTAAGAGCCAGACATTTAACCAACTAAGCCACCCAGATGCCCCCCCCCCCCCCCGCAAACTATATTCTTACAAATGCAATCACTGTTTATTGCTTTGTGTGACTGGAACAGTATCTCTGTCATTTAGGAAATGCTTCTTCATTATTTTTTTTTTAAGATTGTATTTATTTATGAGAGAGAGAGAGAGACAGAATAGGGGAGCAGAGGGAAAAGGAGAGAGAATCTCAAGCAGACTACATGCAGAGTGTGGAAGCCTGACTCGGGGCTAAATCCCACAACCCTGAGACCATGACCTGAGCTGAAATCAAGAGTCAGCTGCTCTACTGACTGAGCCACTCAGTTCTTGGGGAATTTGCAGAACCCCATTTTCCTGTCCATGGTGATGGTTGCCAGGATGGACACGTGATCCATGTTGGCCAAGCAGAACTCTCTCTAGAATTTTTCTATTTGGAGCTGACAGGGAAGAGCTTTTTTCTTTGCTGGTCATGAGGCTGTAAGCACATGAACTTGGAGCCTCCTAAAGATCTAGTTCCAGCCTCCTGGGACTGATGGCCTGAGTAACCTGGGCCAACTGGCATAGCAATTTAGGTCGGATTACCCAGAAACATCCCCAGAAATGAGGATCTGTGTGCACTAGAGATTTTTTTTCTTTTCCTTCTAAAGATTTTTATCTATTGGGGCAGCCCGGGTGGGTCAGCAGTTTAGCGCCACCTTCGGCCCAGGACCTGATCCTGGAGACCCGGGATCGAGTCCCACGTCGGGCTCCCCGCATGGAGCCTGCTTCTCCCTCTGCCTCTCTGTGTGTCTCCCATGAATAAATAAAACCTTTAAAAAAAAAAAAAAAGATTTTGTCTACTTACTCATGAGAGACACACACACAAAGAGAGACAGAGACACAGGCAGAGGGAGAAGCAGGCCCCATGCGGGGAGCCCGATGCGGGACCCGATTTCAGGACTCCAGGATCTCGCCCAGAGCCGAAAGCAGAGGTTAACCGCTGAGCCACCCGGGCATCCCTGATCTTCTTTCCATAGCTACGTTCTTCCAGGCCCAGAGTGGGTGGTCCTTGGCCATACCTGCAGCTTACTGCTTCGTGTGGAGCTTCTGGCAGCAACTGCCCTCAGAGTACACCACTTGTCCCTGCCCCGCTCACAGGCTCCCTGTCCATCTGGCATCAGCTTTCACAGCAGATCCTGGTCACAGCTGCTTTGCAGTGGACTCTGTCGAAGGCCCACCTTTGATGGGCTCTGTGCATCCATATCTTGCCAGCTTTTCTGAGGGGGCTGCCACCAGCAAACTGCATAACACCACCCTTGGGCATAGGAGCCTCCCTGATTGCTTGGAGGACGGGAAAGTATCTGAAAGCTTTAAATCTCCCTTCACCAAGGCCAAGTAGCTACAGATTGGGGTGAAAGTCTGATGACAGCTCAATTCCTTTTCTTGGGGGTATAACTTTATACTCAGTACTGGAGGGAACAGGCTGGGGCTGAAATGTCCCCCAGTGGCATCCTTGCTGGGCCTCCTCTCCTTCCCGGTCTTGATCCCCCTACCTCATCCCCTTACAGGGTTCTCCTGGGAGCACCTTCTTCATAAATCACTGGCACCTGAATCCTTGATTCAGGATCGACCTGATCCAAAGGTTCATCAGGATGCTCACTTTGTTACTGGAACTCACTGAATACTGAATCATTGACTGATCCGATGATATATAATGATGTCAGTGATGACATCACAGTGTTGCCCCAGCATACATTCCCCCTTTTTCTTTTTTGTTTTTTTAGATTTTATTTATTTATTCACGAGAGTCAGAGAGACAGGCAGAGACATGGCAGAAGGAGAAGCAGGCTCTGTGCAGGGAGCCCGGGTCTCCAGGATCATGCCCTGGGCCGAAGGCGGTGCTAAACTGCTGAACCACCTGGGCTGCCCACATTCCCCCTTTTTCACCTGCACCCAATTTTCCTTGGTTAAATTGTCACTCTCTCATTCTCAAGCATGCAGCTTTGGGGGATCAATCCCTACCTGAGCTCCCACATGGACCCCAATTAGTTTGAGATAATCAACCTACTCCATTTTCTAATTATAGAGATTAGTTTTGTTGTGGGCAGGAAACCCAAACTGATCCAATGGGGACCTGAGGAGGCATCTGCTTGGGTTGCCAGGAAGGAAGAGGTTCCTGTCCCAAGGCCCAGAAAAAGAGGGTGGGCTGGTGGTGCTCTTGCCTATCTAGGAAGGGACCCAACACCCAGGGACAGAGCTGAGAGGTGAAGGAAGAGAAGCTAGGTCAGGTCACATCATTAGAGCCCCCGTAGAAGAACGTTCTGTTAGGGAGTCTCCAAATTTCTTTTTACTATCTAGCCAATTTAAGTTGGATTGTTTTTCTTTTATTTGCATCCTTGAGAGCCCTTATTTGCACCTTAATGATTCATTGACTGTTTCTGGAAGTGGCCCTATTTTGAGATTTAGAAGTTCCTTACACATTCTGAAGGGTGAAGTAGAAGAAAACTTTCCCCTGGGGGAAGGAGGGAAATCGTGTTTAATGGGTCTAGAGTTTCAGTTTTGCAAGATGGTGGAAGTGTAATGTGAGGCAGAGCAGGGAGGAAATTGTTCCAGGAAGAAAGGGAGGATGCAGAAACATCAGTTACATAGGGCCAGGACAAGCTTCGTGGGTGTGCGATCTGTGCATGTGTAGCCACACAGGGACCCAGGCTCAGAAGGACCCCATGCATGCTTTAATGCTCTGCTGTCACCATCTTGACCATTTTTAATAGTTTTTCAATACAGGACCTGTGTTTTCCTGTATTTTCTTTTTTTTTTTTTTTAAGATTTTATTTTTAAGTCATCTCTACACTCAACATGGGACTTGAACTCACAACTCTGAGGCCAAGAGTCACATGTTCTTCTGACTGAGCCAGCCAGGTGCTCCTCAAGGGGCCTGTATTTTCATTTTGCACTGGGGTGCACGGATTATGTAGCTGGCCCTGTATAGAGCACTTTATTTATTTGTTTTTAAAGATTTTATTTATTTATCCATGAGAGACACACAGAGAGAGAGAGAGGCAGAGACACAGGCAGAGGGAGAAGCAGGCTCCATGCAGGAACCCAACAGGAGCCCAGCAGGCTCCATGCAGGAATCCAACAGGAGAAGCAGGCTCCATGCGGGACTCGATCCCAGAACCCCAGGATCACGCCCTGGTCCAAAGGCAGACACTCAACCGCTGGGCCATCCATGTGTCCCTAAACAGCAAAGGTTTATTCCCCTCTCACACTACGTACTCCTCGTGGGTCAGCTGGGGGCTCTGCTGTGTATCATCTTCACTCCCCGACTGGGGCAGAGGGAAAGTGAAGACATGGGAAAATATGTAATGGCTCTTACAACTTCTTCTCAGAAGTGACACCCATCTTCTGAGATGGAGCCCCACATCCTCTCCCGGCTGGATGTGTATAGAGCCTGCTTAAGATTCTCTCCCTCTCTCTCTGCCCCTCCTCCTCCCAGCAAAAAGTGACACCCATCACTCAAACTCACATTTCATTGGCCAATGCTGATCACATGACAACATCCAGCCTGAAGGGAAGAGGAAATCCAATCCAAACAGGGAGGGACCCAGGAGAATTAGGCAGATTTGTTAATCTGTTGTTTGGACACCATTTATTAAATAATCCATCCTTTCTCTCTTAATTTTCATGGTCTATTTATCACATACTAAATTTTTATTGATCTTCAGGCCTCTTTTTGGATTGTCTTTCTGCTCCACTGATTTCCCTTTCCATGGCTGCGCAGAGTACTGTTTCAATTTCCATAGCTTTGTAATGCCATTGAATATCAAAGAGGGTAAGTACTTCTCCAAGGTTCTCCTTTGACATTTTTTCTGGCTATTGTCAACCTTTAATTTCTAGACTGAGTTGAGAATCCCTTTGTCAAATCCTCTTTACCCCTCCTGTGTGATTTTGATTAGAAAGGGATTGCATTGGAGACAAATTTGCATCGCTTCACAATATAGAGTTACTAGTAAGAAAATCTGTCTCAGTAAGGTCTTAATGATGTTTCCCAAGAATATTCAGTCACTTCCTACTAATTTGACCTCTTAGCATTTTGTTCTATAGTTACTGTGAATAAGACCCTTGCTATATTGTTTTCTAATTATTATTCTAGCTCAGGTGAAGGGCTCTTGATCTTGATCTTCTTTGTAGCCATTTTATCCTATTGAACTTTATTACAAATGTTTTGTAGGTTGTAATCTGTTTATTTATAAATTATGATTAATCTCTCACTTCTTCATTAAAACACCACCAACAACCCAATCTTCCTTCTCATTTTGGCAGCAAGAGAGAAATTTGCTGCATGAACTGATGCAATTTTCGTTTCCACTATTTTCTGTAACCTTATGAGCACTTCTCTCCAGCCTGGCAGCAGCTAGGGTGTTCTGTGCCCATTGGCTTAGGGAATGGGTGACATAGCAGAATGCACGGGAAAAGGAAGTCAAGTTCTTGGAATTTTTTTAAGACTTTATTTATTTGAGAGAGAGAGAGAGAGAGAGAGCGTGGGTGCATGAGCGCATAAGTGCAGGAGGAGGAGCAGAGGGAGAGAGACAAGCAGACTCCCTGGGGCTTGATCCCATGACCCAGACCCCAAGATCATGACCTGAGCCGAATCCCAGAGTCGAACCAACTGAGCCACCCAGGGGCCCCAAGTTTTTGGAATTTTTGTTTTGAATGTCTTGACTAGATTTAGAAGAACAGAGGAGGAGGTAACTAAGCCTTTATACCAGGTTCCTCAGAGAGGCTTCTGAGCACTGCTGGCCCATGAGCTGGTTGACGCTGGCCCACAATGAATTAAGTACAGATCATTTAGAAACTTTTATTTTTATTTTTATTTTTATTTTTTTTCATTTAGAAACTTTTAAAGCAATCTGATGTCATCACGATACCCAGATCCAGACCACTGGCTTCCTTGAGCGGTGTGTTGATGGCAAATACTGATCCATGACACCCAGAAGTAAAAAGAAAGATTCTTCAACATGAGTTGTTGCTCTTTAGATTTGCTTCTTTAGTTGATGTGCTATAGTTTAGTGTTTCTTTAACCAAAAGGCTCCAGATGGAGAGAAAAGAGGAGAGTTGGAGGGAAGCAAGTGGGTCTGGAGCCTCAGTGTGTGGCTGTATCTGACCCCCACCTCCAGAAGCACTGCCCCCAGTAGAGGGCAGGGGGGTGGAAGAGGAAAGCTGCCAGCAGGAGAACAACGGAGATCCTTGACAGCCTGGGCAGCTGGAATTGGAAGGGGCCCCTGCCCTTTTCTAAGGAGGGCCTGAGAAGCAGCAAGATTCTATCATTTCTTTGAGCAATGAAAGGGCTTTCAGCAGAGCCAGACAGTTGGACTGGAGACAGCCCATACAGTTCCCACACACCCCAGCATGCCGCGGGGAGCAGGGGAATAATTTACTGTATGTCCAGAAGGAGCCCAAAGGCAGTGGAGAGCCTTGAACACTCCCACTAGGTAGGCACCAGGGCCGCCTCATGTCCTCATGTGCCCAAATGGGGTGCAGAAGGGGCTAAGTGACAGAGACCTTAAGAACATATGCAGGGGCACCTCAGTAGGTAGAGCGTGCAACTCTTGATCTCGAGGTTGTGAGTTCAAACCCCATGATAGGTGTAGAGATTACTTAAAAATAAGATCTTGGGGTGCCTGGGTGGCTCAGTCACTTAAGCATCTGCCTTCGACTCAGATCATTATCCTAGGGTCCTGGGATCGAGTCCCACAGGACGGTCCTGCTGGGAGCCTGCTTCTCCCTCTGACTATATCTCTGGCTCTCTCTGTGTCTATCATGATAAATAAATAAAATCTTAAAAAAGAAAATATGCAGCCGCTACATTCACGGCAAGCATTGCATGATGCATAGAATTGTTGAATTGCTATGTTGTACAACTGAAACGTTGTGTGTCAACTACACCTCAGTTTAAAAAAGCAAGGAAATGTGCAGCTAAGAACAACGGACAACACCACAGCTACATGTAGAGACCAACACTTAATGACTAGACCAAAGTACATCTCCGCAGATACTATGTTGAAACCCCGGCCACCTGCTTCCCCTCCCCGGAGACTTTGGCACCTCTGGACACTCCCCTCCTGCAACTGAGATGGTAAACGCTGGCAGCAAGGAGGCTCCCGTAATGGCCAAGAGTAAACTTCAATTGCCTGGCGAAATGAGGACTCACTGCAAAAATTCAAGGGGATTATTTAAAAAGCAGAAAAAAATTGAGCATGCTACTTCCTGCAAACTTTAGTCAATGGATGGAGATCCATGCCCATGTTCATTTTGTTTAACCACAATGACAGGTGTTAGTGGATACCTCTCCCTTGCTCCTGATTTTAATGGGAATAAATCTGGTATTTGATGGTATGGCATTTGGTATTTGATTCTTCATGTCTTTAAAGATCTTTTGATTTTTAAAAAGATTTTATTTATTTATTTGAGAGAGGGCAAGAGATCATAAGCAGAGGGAGCAGTAGAGGGACAGAGAAGCAACCCCCCCCATCCCCCCGAGCAGGGAGCCCAGGCTCGATCCTAGGATGCTGACATCATGACTCGAACCAAAGGCAGATGCTTAACTGACTGAGCCCACTCAGATGCCCCAAAGATCTTGTTTTTAAGTAATCTCTATGTCTATCATGGGGTTTGAACTCACAACCCCGCGATAAAGGGGTTGTGAGTTCTACCCACTGAGCTCTACCCACTGAGCCAGTCCGGTGCCTCCTCTTCAAAGTTTTTTGTAATGTTAAGATTTATCTATTTGAAGATGGCTCTGGAGTTTTGTTATTAAGTCAGGAATAGATGTTGAAGTCAGGGACGCCTGGGTGGCTCAGCAGTTGAGCGTCTGCCTTTGGCTCAGGGTGTGATCCTGGAGTCCTGGAATCGAGTCTCGCATTGAGCTTCCCGTGGGGAGCTTACTTCTCCTCCCTCTACCTATGTCTCTCCCTCTCTCTGTGTGTTGCTCATGAATAAATAAATAAAATCTTTAAAAGAAACATTCATTTGGGGACACCTGGGTGACTCAGTGGTTGAGTGTCTGCCTTCGGCTCAGGGCGTGATCCCGGGATCCTGGGATTGAGTCCTACATTGGGCTCCCCCATAGGGAGTCTCTTCTCCCTCTGCCTATGTCTCTGCTTCTCTCTTTCTGTGTCTCTCATGAATAAATAGACAAAATCTTTTTAAAAAAATCATTCATTTGGACAAGCTGTGATAAGGGGGTTATACTAGGTTTATTTTTTTTAAGATTTTAATTATTTATTCATGAGAGACAGAGAGAGAGGCAGAGACATAGGCAGAAGGAGAAGCAAGCTCCATGCAGGGAGCCTGACGTGAGACCATCCCGGGACTCCAGGATCACACCCTGGGCCAAAGGCAGGTGCTAAACCGCTGAGACACCCAGGGATCCCTATACTAGGTTTATAACATTTTCTCATGCTCTAGATTCTAGAATGTAAAAATTATCAACAGCCTTTTTGAAGATTAGCTAGATTTCCATACTATTGTCCGTCTGGGTCCAAAATTTGGGTAAATAAGACCTTTGAGGACCTTCCTCCTGTCCTCTAGAGTTAGTGGGTTTATTCGGGTTTTCCATTTCCTTTTGAGTCAATTTTAGTAACTTTAAAAAGAAGATTTTTAGAAGTGTTACCCATTTGAGAGAGAGAGAGAGAGAGAGAGCGCATGAGCAGGGCGAGGGGCAAAGGGAGAGGGAGGAAACTTCCCACTGAGCAGGGAACCCCACTAGAGGCTCTATCCCAGGACCCCAGGATCATGACCTGAGCCAAAGTCAGATGCTTAACCAACTGAGCCACCCAGGTGCCCCCAATTTTAGTAACTTATATTTTATTCTAAAAGGATATTTCATTTTCATGTTTAAATCTCACATCAAGCTGTACCTAACATTCTTGGGGCACCTAGCTGGCTCAGTTGGTAGAACACGTGACTCTTGACTTTGGGGTTGTGACTTCTTTAATAATTAAGAGACTAATCTTTTTTTTTTTTTAAGAGACTATTCTAAAAAATAAATTAAGGGATGCCTGGGTGGCTCACCGGTTGAGCTCAAGTCTGCTTTGGCTCAGGATGTGATCCCAGGATCCGGGATTGGGTCCCACATCGGGCTCCCTGCATGGAGCCTGCTTCTCCCTCTGCCTGTGTCTCTCCCTTTCTCTCTGTGTATCTCCCATGAATAAATACATCTTAAAAAAAATTAAAATAAAAAGTTATACCTAACATTCTCTTTTCTGAGTGCTTACCTCTGAGTCCTGAGTTCATCTGAAAGCAGTATTCCTGGACTCCAAGTGGCCCCTCTGATGTCCTCTCCAATCTCGCCACAAACATGAAACTCCTCTTGGCATACATTTCCTGTTACTGGAAGCAATGTTCCTCTCATTTTCTCGCTCCATTTTCTTTTGTGTTCCCAAATCTTTTCATCTTTACCTAAAAGAGTCTATTTTTATCCAGTGTCAGGAGTTTTATGTGCTTGATCAAAAGCTGGGATTTTCTATTCTAATCTTCTAGCCTCAGAGAAGGAACATCATACTTTCTGTGGGTTATTTGCCAGATTTAGAAGATGAGCTGAGAGTGAAGAGAAGGGCTGGACCCCTATCTGGGGTCAGAGATGGGAGGCTCCCCTCTTTCCCCTGGCACAAAGGACTCTCCAAGATCTCACCTGCCTGTATCCCCTCTCAGGCCCCTCCTATTACAATGTACCAGCCATAACGGAGTCAGGTGGTTCTCAGGCAGCACCTGCTTTGCCGCCTCTCACCTTGCTGTCAGGGCTGCCCCCACTGCCCAGGATGCTGGTGTGGCTTCCTGACTTGACAGGTGCTTCCCTGAGTTTTTGATTTATGATTATCTAAGCCATACATTTATGTTTTGCATGCTTTTCTGTACGTTATATTTCACAATGAAAAGAGTTGAAAAAGAATATTTATGTAGCTTTATATATGCACTTTTTTTCTAAAAGAATACAATGGCAAACTATTAATGGGGGGGGGCGTTTTTTTATTTAATACAGCTCCATACTTAAATAAATTAGTTTTTCAAAGCCTGGTAAATGACCAGGTAGCCCAGAAACCCCAGGTTGACCCCAGATGACCAGAGACACTCTCACAGTCTTGGCTATGTCCAGACAGATTTCAACATGCAGCTGTCTCCTTCCTGGACTACAGACAACCTACAGACAAGCAGCCTTTGACCTGCTGCCTTCTACCCTCATTACAGACTGTCAATTACTCACCATGTTTTGAACCTCAGGACCTAATCTTTGCCAGGTCTGGCTCTACAGGGCTTTCTAAGGATCTCAAAGAGCAACAAGACAGCCTTAGAAAAGAAAACCAAAAAAACCTTCAATACAATTAGTTCTCATCCAATTTCCCTTAGAAAAGAAAAATGAGTCCTTTCCAGGGTAGAGAGTTGAAAAGGAAGGAAGCTATTCTGTTTGAGAGTGTCATAACATATATTTATTGAGTATAGACAAGTCAGTGAGGGAAGTGGTGCTCAGGTCTCCTGACTTGGCGAGGTCAGAAGTGTGAGCAAAGGCTGGACAACCGGGTCTAATAATAGCATGATTTTATGCAGGACCCCTCAAAACACAGGGAATTGGTGATGCCAAGGACCTCTAAAAGCAGGGACAGAGGTCAAGCATACATGAGTGGATTGGCTAAAAGTCTAGTTAAGAATTAGACTTTAGGGATCCCTGGGTGGCGCAGTAGTTTAGCGCCTGCCTTTGGCCCAGGGCGCGATCCTGGAGACCCGGGATCGAATCCCATGTTGGGCTCCCGGTGCATGGAGCCTGCTTCTCCCTCTGCCTATGTCTCTGCCTCTCTCTGTGTGACTATCATAAATAAATAAAAATTAAAAAAAAAAAAAGAATTAGACTTTAGAAAAAAAAAAGAATTAGACTTTGGGGCAGCCCAGGTGGCTCGACGGTTTGGCACTGCCTTTGACCCAGGGTGTGATCCTGGAGACCTGGGATCAACTCCCACGTCAGGCTCCCTTCTTGACTCTTCCATAGCAAGTGTCGCTTTCTAACTTGCTGATTTTATTTATCTATTATGTGTTTTTCATCATTCCATTCCACTCCGTCACTCCACCCTACTTAGAAGGGCAGACATTGGGACACCTGGGTGGCTCAGTGGTTGAGAGCCTGCCTTTGGCTCAGGGCATGATCTGGAGTCCCGGGATAAAGTCCCACATCGGGCTCCTGCGAGGAGCCTGCTTCTCCTTCTGCCTGTGTTGTCTCTGCCTCTCTCTCTCTCTCTCTCTGTCTCTCATGAATAAATAAAATCTTTTACAAAAAACGAATTAGACTTTATGTGTTTATGGAAATACAGCAAGCTTTTGATTTGTGTACTTTTCTGTATGTATATTACACTTCAATAAAAAGTAAAAAAAAAAAAAAAAAAAAAAAATTAACCCTATCTCTCTCCTCCCTGGCCCTAAATCACAGGGCAAAGATCACTCCAGTATTCTGGCGGAAATCTGGAAGCCTGAACTTTGGCGAGAGTTTGTGAAATGGGGCTTTCTGATGGAGAGGCAGGGAGATAACCACTCACAGCCGAGGTGGGAACAGCAAACTGAGAGCAGGGCGCTAAGTAGAAGTCCACATACTGACTGTCCAGACTCAGACTCATGGCCTTTGTTGCCAAGTTGGTTCTCAGGCAGTGGTGGCCAGCCCTCTCTGAGAAAGACCAGCCTCAGGGAAAGATCTGAAGCTACCGACCATGAGTATTCCCCAATGAATGGCCCATGTAGGTGACTGCTCAGAGGATTCATCCCATAGTCAATGAGGCCATTCCATAGGCATAGAGTGGCACTGGGTTTTATCTCCTTAATCTTTAGTATGAGCTGACAGCCTAGATAACCTGAAAGATAGAGACTGAAGCAAAGAAGTAGAAAAAGCAACCTAGAGAAAAGACCAGCATGCAGGGAGAAGTAAAGTTCAAAATCAAACCATGAAAATTCTTTTTTTTTTTGTTTAAGATTTTATTTATTTATTAATGAGAGACACAGAAAGAGAGAGAGAAGCACAGAGACACAGGCAGAGGGAGAAGCAAGCTCTGTGCAGGGAGCCCGATGTGGGACTTGATCCCAGGTCTTCAGGATCAGGCCCTGCGCTGAAGGTGGTGCTAAACCAACCACTGAGCCACCCGGGCTACCCAAACCATGAAAATTCACAAAGACATTCATTCATTCATTCATTCATTCATTCATCTTTCACCTAACAAAGACTACTGCTGCTCTCTGTGCCAAGCATAGTTCTAAGTTGCTGGGAACATCGGTGAACAAAACAGATGCTTGCCCTTCTTTTTTTTTTTTTTTAAGATTTTATTTATTTATTCATGAGAGACAGGGAGAGAGAGAGAGAGAGAGAGAGAGGCAGAGACACAGGCAGAGGGAGAAGCAGGCTCCTCGCAGGAGCCCGATGTGGGACTTTATCCCGGGATTCCAGGATCATGCCCTGAGCCAAAGGCAGGCGCTCAACCGCTGAGCCACCCAGGTGTCCCAATGTCTGCCCTTCTAAGTAGGGTGGAGTGATGGAGTGGAATGGAATGATGAAATACACATAATAGATAAATAAAATCAGCAAGTTAGAAAGCGACACTTGCTATGGAAGAGTCAAGAAGGAGAGAGGAGGCCAGGAGAGCTGGTGCTCTAGGCATGGATGGGACATGGTCGTGAGCAAGCTGCAGTATTACACGTGGAGGCCGGGGCAGGCCTTACTGAGAAGATGCAAGCTGAGCAATGTCTTGAAGGAGAGGGGGATTCTGGGCAGAAGGAACAGTTATGGCCGAGGTGCTGGGGTGGGAGTTTGGGCCTGGAGAAGTCAGGGAGCACTGAGGGGCTGGTGTGGCTGAAGCAGAGTGAACAGGAGGTAGAACAGCAGATGCCAGGGAGGCTCAGGGGAGGAGAGATCACACTGGGCCACCGCAGCCACTGCAGGGACAAAGGCTTCTCCTATTGAGTCAGATGCAGAACCATGGTGGTGTTTTGAGAGGAATGACAAGATAGGACGTATTTTTATTTTATTTTTAAAAAAGATTTTATTTATTTACTCATGAGAGACACAGAGAGACAGAGACATAGGCAGAGGAAGAAGGGGGGTCCCTGTAGGGACCCCGATGTGGGACTCAATCCCAGGACTCCAGGATCACGCCCTGAGCCAAAGGCAGATGCTCAACCACTGAGCCACCCAGGCATCCTAGGACATATTTTTAAAGGTCTATTCTGACTGCTATGCTGATAAGTAAACACTTATCTTTCTCTCTCTTTTTTTTTTAAATAAGCTCTACACCCAATAAGGGGCTTGAACTCAGGACCTAAGGTCAAGAGTCACATGCTCTAATGACTGAGCCAGCCAGATACCTTGATTCAGTGAATACTTATGCTAATATATTGAGATAAGAAAATATGTTATGGCCACAAAATAAAATTTTATTGCCATAAAAAGAACACCCAGAAGATTAAAAAGAGTCCTTGGATATTAAAACTATGACAGCAGAAACCCAAAAAGTACAACAGAAGAGTTGGAAGACAGAGCTAAATAAGCCCTCCCTAGAGAAGATCAAAAAGACAAAATATGGAAAAAGGACAAAAATGTGAAAAATAGGAGAGAAAAGATAAAGACCAACACCTAAAGAAATAATTCCAGAAACAAAAACCAGAGACCTTAGAGTGAAGGAAATTATCAAAGAAATTAATTTCAAGGGTGGCCTGGGTTGCTCAGCAGTTTAGTGCCACCTTCAGCCCAGGGCCTGATCCTGGAGACCCTGGATGGAGTCCCACATCAGGCTCCCTGCATGGGGCCTGCTTCTCCCTCTGCCTGTGTCTCTGCCCCCCCCCCCCTCTGTCTCTAATGAATAAATAAATAAAATCTTTTAAAAAGACATGAGTTTCCAGAGTACTTGTGCTGGAGAAAAATAGGCCAACAACAAGACATGTTGAAATGTGAAATGTGAAATGTGAAATGTCAGAACAGTGAATGCAATCCTACAGGCATCCAGAATGAAAAAATGGTAGCAAAGCGAAGAACCCAGAATCAGAGTGGCCCCAGACATCCCCACAAAAGTCACATGGGAAAGGTGAAGGCTCTGCAGTCACATCCTCACCTCTGGGGGTACAAAAAGCAGGTAGAGGACAGGGCAGCAGGCTCGAGAGAGAGTTCTCCATGACATGGACAGAATACCAGGGGATACATAAAGAAATGGCGGAATCTGAATGAGTGACAGTTGCAAGGAAAATCACAGAAACAAACAAAATAAGATTGTCAACTCCAGGGAAAACTAAAAGTTGTGCCAGAAGGGAGAAGTAAGTCATAATATGTCCTGGGTAAGCTGCAAATAGGGTTTATATATTCTTAGTCATGTCACAACGCTTAATATTGATCTAACCAAAATCACACAATTATATGGAGAAAACGGAGGGCCTGCGAGTATGTGAATAGGACAGGAGACAGAGAAGGCATGGAGCAAAATCACCATTTTCTAGCAGATAAAGTTCATTTAATTAGGCCTAGTACTGAAAAACTGTGAAGTGGTAATATGTCATGTGGAGATTCAGAGTCAATACAAAGAGATTCAGCTGGAAGAACAAAAGGTTCTTGGTTTGTCCCTTGGGGAATGAGGGAGAAGGGGTTGCTAAGAACTACTAATTTTCGTAATGAGCTTGATGTAACTAACTTTTATGATATGTGCACCGTTTCAAGAAAAATAAAACAAAATTTAAAAAGAAAACTACCACAGTTTCCCATTCCTTAGCTGGTCACAACCTAGGTCCACATAACCTAGCAACCTTAATTCCCAACTCTCCCGATGCCCTGCCTGGACACAGCCCCCATTACCAGTTGGGGGCCAGCCCAAGTTCAACCAATTTCCCTCCTACCCATCCTTGGTCTAGCTCAAGTCCTGTCTCTCCCAGACCTGTTCAGAGCCTGCTGAGCCTCCTTTCCTCCCCAATCCACTTAGAGCAACAATTTTCTAAATTATTCATAGATGACTATCACTTACTACATTTAACTAGTTCAGATATGGATCTCTTCTCCCTAAGTAAGTTGCAAATTTCGGGAGGAAATGGATGATTCCTTTTTGATGTCTGGCAAATGTCTATAGTAGGTGCCCAAAAAACATTTCATGAATAAACTTATTTTTTATTTTTTTCATGAATAAACTTAAAAGTAGAATGCAAGGTGAATTAACAGACAGATTTAAAACAAAGTCTGGAGATAAAACTAAGGTTAGATTAAAGCTGTGACTGGTAATAGTTAAGGCATCTAGAGGACCTAACTGTATCAAGATAGAGCTGCCTTCAAAGCGCTGTGGCCTACTTTTTTGGTTAATGTTTAAGTTGAGTTGTTTTAATAAAGAGATATTTTCCCCCCAAAGTACTCTCAAGTTTCAAGTTTTGGTGACCTGGGCCTTGGAAAGTAAATGTACTCTACCCTGCAAAAACCTAAGTGACTTTGGAGACTTTGTGTCTGCCTTGTTTTTCTACAGTGCAAAATCCTAATCTCTGTGTTTCGAGAAGTTAACTTCTTTTACTACCAATTGATGAGGTAAGACTGGAGGATCCCTGGCCCCTTGCTGGAGGTGGTATGCAAACATCCGGGAGAGCAATATGGTGGAAGACTATCTTGGGTCATGTTCAGAATGAGCAGGAGTTCCTGATCTTGGGCCCGCACCATTCTATGCTCTTTGGTCCCACTGTGATTTCACTCCCATTAAATAGGGGAAATACCCGGTATTTTCTGATATCCCCAAGAAGGGGAACTTGGGAGCTCTCTGTAAGTACCCTGTCAATATGCTCGTAAGTCTTTTTTTTTTTTTTTAAGATTTTATTTGTTTATTCATGAGAAGCACAGAGAGAGAGGCAGAGACATAGATAGAGGGAGAAGCAGGCTCCCTTTGGGGAGCCCAATGTGGGATCCAATCTCCTGACCTAGGATCACGCCCTGAACCGAAGGCAGATGCTCAACTGCTGAGCCACCCAGGGGTCCCCGACATGTTAATTCTTAAAATGTTCAGGGGTGTCTGCCTTCGGCTCAGGTCATGATCCTGGGATCCTAGAATCTATCCCTGCATCGGGCTCCCTGCTCAGCGGGGAGTCTGCTTCTCCCCCCCCAACCCACCATCTGCTGCTCCCTGTTTGTATGCTCTTTCTCTCTCTGTCAAATTCTTAAAAAACAAAACAAAACAAAACAAAAACACCAACTTAAAAGTTCAGATCATGGCTACAGTGACAGAAACCGTAGCTATATCCAGAGATCTGACTCAGCCCCATTTCCTCATGCTTACTCTTGCCTGGTGTCAGTCGTCTTCCCCACTCTGCCAGGCCACAAACCCTCCTAGCTGTGTTGGTGATTCTATTGTCACCTTTTCAGTTGTAGGGGCATAGCGGGCCTGAGGATGATGGTCTTAGAGCCAACTCTGTGGATATTAATCCTAGAGAAAACCTTCTCAAAGGATTAGCACCTTAGCCAAGACTGGAGCATTTTCTAGTTGGCTCTTCTCCAGTTAGTGAGAAGAATGAAAGAATGGGGTGCTTAGGTTCTCTACCTTCTCCTCTTGCTCCACAGGACTAGAGTATACAGCATCCCAGCTGCATGCTGGCAAAGGGCCAGGGGCTGGAGATCTTATCCCTCCATTCTGTCAGCGAAGGGGGCCCTGCCTTGGCTGGGGCTGACTGCCATGCTAGCTCTGGCCCCGGACTCCATGGTGGTTCCACCACGGACCAGCAGACTCTTCAGGTTGGCCCCAGGGATAACAGATGGGCTCTCTCATCTCATGAACTTCACCCGAAGCACTAATCCCTGAAGCCAAAGGAATCACGGTCTTCACTTTCTCAAACAGCAGCTTTCATTTACTGAGCGTTTTCTAGGTGCCGGGCTCTGTGTGAAGCACACTTCCACAGTTTTATTTAATCTTCACATTTACCCTAGGAGGTAGAACTGGCTTACCCCCACTTTATAAGGAAACTGAAGCTCCAGATGTAATTTGCCCAATGCCTCAAGAGCTAACAGGACTCTACCTTTCCCACCCTGGCATGAAACCATAACTAGTTTACGTGAGGCCAGGAGCCTGTGGGATCATGTCTAGGAGAGAAGCCTCAAGATAGTTTAGATGACACAAGACAACTAAGGTGAGTTAATTTGGCTTATACCCCTTTGACGGTCAGCAAAATGTCAAAACTGTTGTCTTTCCACCAGCTTCCCTCACTGAGCCAGAACAGAAGGCTCTTCCAGGCCAGCTGACTGGGACACTGGAAGACCCCGTAGGAGGGAACGTGCAGACGGTTGTGAATTAGGTGCAGTGGCCTCAGTAGAAGGTGCCAGGCAGAGACTGAACTCACCAGGTAGCCCCAAATCTGTTTGAAGGGGAGCAGCCTGCCAGGCAGCTGGCGGGAGGGTCATTTAGGAGCATCTAAATCAGCCCAACTGTCCACACTTCAAAGGAACAGAACTAGCATCCTGGGATAGAAACATACTTTCAACTTTGTTCTTCATCTAATAGCCTGAAATGTCCACCAACACTGTGCTAGGCTTTGTGGGACCCTAAAAGACTCTTGCCCTTAATGAAAACAATTAGCAGGTTAGGCACAAAGGTAAAGCAACAATAAGAACTTTGGTGAACTGGAGAATTCTGCTCCAGTTGGTTGTAGCCTCTCAGTAAGGAAGAAAAATATACTGATTTTCCAAGAAAAGCCCCAAATCAGATCATTGAACTTTTCCATTTTTAAAAACAAAATGCAGGCCAACATCTGTGTCCACTAGTTTGCAACCTCTGCTACCCGCTGATCATGCTCAATTTCTCCTGTTAGGCCTTTAGCACCTAACAAATCCTGGCAGAAAGGAAGCAGTCGATATGAGGCTGGCACAGACTGTGTGAAGCTTATCCAGGGGCAATGGGTCTGAATTTCCATCATAGGTAGAACAGCTGATTCAAGTGGGGATGATTTTTAGCCTTGGAAATGACTACTGAGAGGTGTAACAGTTGTTGCAAATAAGAAAATCCTTATAAAGCTAGAGCACATGGTTTGGCTTAACAGTAAGGGCAGGGAGGGAAAAGGCTGCTTTTACATAAAATATACATTTGACAATTGACCTTGGTCCCCACCACAGTTTATGGCTCTGCCCACACTCACCCTACTTCTTTACAAATGTGCAACCTAGGGCAGCCCATGTGGCTCAGCAGTTTAGCGCAGCCTTCAGCCCAGGGTGTGATCCTGAAGACCCGGATGGAGTCCCGCATCGGGCTCCCTGCATGGAGCCTGCTTCTCCCTCCGCCTGTGTCTCTGCCTCTCTCTTGTGCTGTGTCTCTCATGAATAAATACATAAATTATTTTTAAAAAAATTTTACAAATATCCAACCTATCACCTAAGAATATCATCCAACTCGGTGTTTTTTCCAAGCATTAAAATGAAAGTTATGTAAATAAAAGTGCTTGGTACATTTGACAAGAGTTCAAGAAACATTCACTATTATGAAGGTTTGGGTGTTTTCTATAAAGAACCAAAATAAACATTTACTGGCAGTGTAGTTACAGGAAGTCTGATTTTGTCTTAATAAATAATACCTGAGGGGTGCCTGGGTGGATCAGTCTGTAAAACGTCCAACTTTTTTTTTTTTTTTTTAAAGATTTAATTATTCATGAGACACAGAACAAGAGGCAGAGACATAGGCAGAGGGAGAAGCAGGGTCCATGCAGGAAGCCTGATGCAGGACCCAATCCTGGGACTCCAGGATCATGCCCTGGGCTGAAGGCAGGGGCCAAACCGCTGAGCAACCCAGGGATCATCTAAATGTCCAACTCTTGACTTCAGTTCAGGATCTCAGGGTCATGAGATTAAGCCCCACATTGGGCTCTGTGCTCAGTGTGGGTGTGCCTGAGATTCTCTCTCATTCTGCCTCTACCCCTTCCCTGCCCACTCTCTCAAAATAAAATCTTTTTTTTTTAATAAATAAAATCTTAAAAAAAAAATCAAACAATACTTCAATAACAATCTCACCTGGAATGAGACTGTAAGTGTGAATGTTCAAATAGAACAGCAAGGACCACTCATTAGGGGACATCAGAGAGGGAAGGATTAGAACTTTATGATCTCTGCTCTTAGAACCCTAACACTACATGCACAACATGAAAACTATATTCTAGTGTAGATTTTTATTTTTTTTTTATTTTTTTTTATTTTTTTAAATTTTTTTTTTTTTTTTTTTTTTTTAATTTATGATAGTCAGAGAGAGAGAGAGGCAGAGACATAGGCAGAGGGAGAAGCAGGCTCCATGCACCCGGAGCCTGATGTGGGATTCGATCCCGGGTCTCCAGGATCGCGCCCTGGGCCAAAGGCAGGCGCTAAACCGCTGCGCCACCCAGGGATCCCCTAGTGTAGATTTTTAAAAAGGATGTGATCTCCATGTATATGGAAAGATACACCCAACAGAATAACTGGAAAAAAGGGAAATTATAGAACTATACAATGGGAACCTGAGTTTTTATTTATTTATTTTAAAAGATTTTGTTTTCATAGAGACACAGAGAGAGAGAGAGAGAGAGAGAGAGAGAGAGAGAGGCAGACATAGGCAGAAGGAGAAGCAGGCACCATGTAGAGAGCCTGACGTGGGACTCAATCCAGGGTCTCCAGGATCACACCCTGGGCTGCAGGCGGCGCTAAACTGCTGTGCCACCCGGGCTGCCCGGAACCTGAGTTTTAAAAAGAAGGATATATATGTTTATGTGCTTACGACACTTCTGGATAGGTGTCTAAGAAACTTCATTAGACAACCTTAGAGACTGGGTCAGGGAGTAAATGTTTACCTTCTACTGCAAAACGCCTACTTCTAATTTTATAACCATGTTCCATTTTGAGTGTTTTCTCCTTACCAGGGACACGATTACCCTTATAAAAAGGACCAAATAGGGGCAGTGCCTGGGTGAATGAGTCAGTTAAGTGTCTGACTTCAGCTCAGGTCATGATCTCGATCCTGGGATTAAGCGGAGTATTGGGGGGGGGGGGGTGTCCTTGCTCAGCGAGGAGTCTGGTTCCCCTCTTCCTCTGCTCCCTGCCCCCTAGCTTGTTCGCTCTCTCTCTCTCAAATAAAACCTTAAAAACAAACAAAAACAAAAAATTTGGTTTGGTTAAAGCCTTCTGGTCTGAGTTTTACTTTAAAAACAGTTCCCAGGGGATCCCTGGGTGGCTCAGTGGTTTAGCACCTGCCTTCAGGCCAGGGCATTATCCTGGAGTCCCAGGATGGAGTCCCACATCGGGTTCCCTGCATGGATCCTGCTTCTCCCTCTGCCTACGTCTCTGCCTCTCTCTATCTCTCTCATGAATAAATAAAATATTAAATAAATAAATAAAAATAAAAACAGTTCCAAGGATAATGCTTTACAGATCTCTTTTACATAGGAACTTCAGTAAGAGTACTGGGCTCCCCAGCCTGCTCTCCCATTACCAAATGAACTTAACTTTGGAGGTTGCTTCAGGTCAGCCCTCTCTGTCCCTCATTTCCTGAGTCCTAATTTTTTCCCATATGCACTCACTCTGTGAGTGGTATCATCCAGTTTTTAGTTAGTGTCCCAACAATGACTCCCTAATTTCTATCTCGGGCCTAGACTCCCTCCTGAACTTTAGATCCATGCTTTGCAACTGCCTACTCAACAGTCCCATGTGGATGTAAAGTACAGATCTACAATTTAACATATCTGAAAGTGAACTCACCTTCCCCAATAAACCTGTTCCACCTACAGCCCTCCAAATCTCAGTTGATGACCCTTCCTGGCTTCTAGTCACCTAGGTCCATAAGCTCACAGTAAGAGGAGGATTGAAAAGCAGTCTGACCCATATGGTTAGTTATCTAAAAATGAAGTTGGCCCTGAGTATTGGTATCAAAGATATCATATAATCATTAAAATGTTTTCTGAAATATACTTAAAATTAATTCACTTTAAGTCTAGGATTTAGATTTTGGCATTTTAATTTCTTTTGAATATGTCACTTTGTGCAAGCTAGGAAGCAGAATCAAATTAAGGCAGTCTGGTCCACCTAGGGATCCAGGCTGAGTCTTGCAATCTTCAGCAGAATGACATCATAATGTAAGGTGCTAATAAGAGGTTTATAATCTATAAGTAACAACCATTTATCTACATTTTTTCCTTAGGAAACAGCCAAAGTCCAGTCCTTAAAGGCATGATATACAGAACATCTTGATCTACAAAGAACAGAATGACCCAAATTAAATGCTGGTCAACTTACTGGTGGACCAAATCAAAGCTGACCAAGGATTCCTGAACAGAGAAAATGTTTACCTTTTGGAAACTTGCTCTGAGATTTAAAAAAGTCCTGGCTATTAATGAGAAAGCAAGTAAAAAATATTACAGATGCACCCACACTGACATTTGATTTTGCCAAGGTCTTCCACTGGAACACAAAGTTAGAGAATGAGTGTAGGGGTAAGATACTTAGATGTTTTCAAAATAAATTACTAGTAATATGAAATTTGACATATTGAATTCTTCCATTTGCCACCAAAACAAACTGACAATGAGGACTATTTAAAAGAAATGCTGAACTCTAAAAAGGGTGGCAGCAGTAACACCTTCCACTATATAATAACCTCCTGCTTTCCCACACCATTAACATTGCTATTCTTCCAAGATAGATATTTGTGTGGAAAAAGTTGTCAGCTTTTGCCAGGGCCAGTTAATTTGTAATTGTATGCTCGGTTGACATCATGAGGGTGGACCTTTAAATCTGGCCATTCTTTTGTTTAACATCTGCAAACTACAGAATTCCTTAGCCAGTTTCTGTTCTCAGTCCCATCTGTGTTTCTTCTTCTCAGGGTTGAGGGTGGGCGCTAATCATCAAAATCTGGAATGTCATCGTAGGAGTAACCCCGGTAGCCTTTGGAAGCATAGTAGGCAATGCGCAGGTGGTAAAATCCTGGCAGGAACACCAGAATGCCAATGATCAGGACAGGAACGGCTCGGTCTGCCCCCTGGTGGCAGAAGGAGGCAAACACATTAGTAAGATACAAATTATAAACTGTAAAATAAAACACAGCCATACATCAGGGTCTTACACTCTTTGGAGCATTTCCTTTGGGTAGTATGCTACCAAGGGAACACGTTTACATCTTTTTTCCCCCTGATTATAAAATGCAGAAAAACTGCAAAGCACTAAAAATTAAAAAGTCAATTGTCCATCTTCACCCATATTTTGCTTATTTCCTTCTGTTTCGCCATTGTAGTTTCCAGTTGTGAACACACCATACCCTGTGCCTTGTTTTAGTCTCTTATTACAAAACAAGCAATTGCCAAAATACTATGAAAAGTTCTGCACTGGGGGTGGGAGATAGGCAAAGGAGACAAGACAGACAAAAGGTACAAACCTCCAGTTACAAAATAAGGAAGTTCTGGAGAAGCAATGTATAGCATGGGGACTATAGCTAATAATACTGTATTGTATTAGCAAGTTGCTGGGAGTGTATATCTTAAAAGTTCTCACCAGAGGGAAAAAACAATGTAACTATGTAGAGCTAGATGTTTTTGTTTTTGTTTTTTTAGAGCTAGATGTTAACTGGACTTATTCTGGTGATCATTTCCCAATATATACATATATTGAATCATGTTATACAATTGAAATTAACATGTCATAGGTCAATTACACCCCCCTCCCTCACTGTTAGATATTTTGGTTGTCTCTCACTTTTTGTAACTGTACAGAATACCACAATAAATGTCACTGTTTTTCCTGGCCTTTCAGATTATTTCTTTAGTGTATATTCCCATGAGCACAATTCACAGGCCAAAAAGGAAGAAATAGTGTTTAATGATTTTATCAGTAGGGCTTCAGTTATTTTGGGAGTTCCAGGAGGGCAGGGACTTTGTTCATCCCTATATCCCCAGGTGTGCCCAACATATAAATGTATTAAATAAATGAATCCACTTTTATAAAATTACTCTGTCTTTAGGTAGAATTTTAAATGTTTATATAGTTAAACTTATCCTCTTTTCTTTTGTGATTTTTCCCATTTTTAAAAAATGATTTTATTTATTTGACAGAGAGAGTACAAACAGGGGAAGTGGCAGAGGGAGAGGGAGAAGCAGACTCCCCGCTGAGCAGGGAGCCCGATAGAGGGCTTGATCCCAGGGCCCTGGGACCATGACCTAAGCCAAAGGCAGACGCTTAACCAACTGAGCCGCCCAGGCTCCCCTTTATCACAGGTTTTAAGCTTTTCCTCATCTAAAGATTTAAATCCAATCTAAAAATCTCCTTTTAACAGGGCTAGTTATACAGCGTACATTGTTAGGTTATCATCTTACGCTGTTTTTGTTTTTGTTTTAAAGATTTATTTATTCATGAGACACAGAGACACAGAGATACAGGCAGAGGGAGAAGCAAGCTCCTCCTCGAGGGGAGCCTGAAGTGGGACCTGATCCCAGGTCTCCGGGACCACACCCTGAGCTGAAGGCAGATGTTCAACCACTGAGCCGAGCCACCCAGGCATCCTTATTGTTAGGTTATCTATCTCAATATAATTTTGGCTGCTTCACTTACAAACAGAAATCAAAAGAAATTAAGTTCTAATTAACTCTACTCTTAAATTTACACTGGAAATTGTTTTCTAAAAGATACCTATTTCCTGATTCCATCACAGAAAAGGCCTAGAAACAATGAAAACCAAAGCAGGAGCACCACTAATGCCCAGTCTGTGATCTCTCTAAATCTACTTCCTATAAAGAAACTAGGGCTCTTCAGAGAAATGGCTGTTTACAAGCTGGGAGACAGGAAATATATAGATGAGCCTGGGATAATTTGCTGTGCCAGAAAGCAAGAAAGCTATCAACGGCTATGTGGGTCACATTTAAAAGACAAAGGAGTAACACGAAGGGGTCCTACTGACCAAATATGGAACAATTTAGGTATTAAAAAGAATACGGGGGGGCACCTGGGTGGCTCAGTCAGCTAAGCATGTGACTCTTCATCTCAGCTCAGGTCTTGATCTCAGGATTGTGAATATAAGTCCTGCTTTGGGTTCCACGCTGGGCGTGGAACCTACTTTAAAAAAAAAAAGAATATAGACTATGACTGAAACACAAATATGTGAAAGAAAAAATAGTTTACAATGATACTCACCATTCTCTGACCCCTTTTAAGATTGCTAGATACATTTTTATACAAGTTGTGAAACAGAAGTAAACATTTTTCCTATTTTCACTATACACATTATATTTTGTGGTAACCAGATGGTAGATTTGAGAAAGTGCTTTATAGTGGAATTTCAGCTAATGACTACAGAAAATGATTGAAGTGGATTCATTAGTATAAACAGTGATGGGGGGCATCCCTGGGTGGCTCAGTGGTTTAGCGCCTGCCTTCGGCCCAGGGCGTGGTCCTGGAGTCCCGGGATCGAGTCCCATGTTGGGCTCCCTGCATGGAGCCTGCCCGCTTCTCCCTCTCCCTGTGTCTCTGCCTCTCTCTCTCTCTCTCTCTCTGTGTGTGTCTCTCATGAGTAAATAAATAAAAAATCTTAAAAAAAAAACAAACAGTGATGGGGAAGTTTATAATAAATGAATTAAGCTGAAGACACTTAAACCCAGCAATCTATCTTAGTATCAACTAAAAAAACCCTGAATCTAAGCAAATTCCTAAATCTAAAAAAAAAAAAAAAAAATGAAGAACAAGATCAAAGATATCAATACAGCACCCCTAAACTTAAGTAAAAACTGTTATAGATGCATACTGAAGATGCACACTTAAGAATACCAGCAAAACAGAGGTACCTGGGTGGCTCAGATAGTTAATATCAGACTCTTCATTTCAGCTCAGGTCACAAGCTCAGGGTTGTGAGACTGGACTCCACATGGAATCTGCTTAAGATTCTTTCTTTTTTTTTAAATGTTTTTTTTTTTTTTTTTAAGATTTATTTATTTATTCATGAGAAACACACAGAGAGAGAGAAAGGGGCAGAGACACAGGCAGAGGGAGAAGCAGGCTCCATGCAAGGAGCCTGATGTGGGACTCGATCCCGGGTCTCCAGGATCACACCCTGGGCTGCAGGCGGCGCTAAACCGCTGTGGGACCGGGGCTGCCCAGATTCTTTCTCTCTCCTTTTCCCTCTGTCCTCCATCCCACCACTCTCTCTCAAAAAATAAAATAACGAACATCAGCAAAATGTAAATTTGGTATTTGGCTTCATACACAGAAAACACAGTTGGAATACACGAAACAAAATGTTTATAGCTGTTGATGATGAATGGTAAGACACACGGGGCTTTAAAATATTATTTCATTTACTTCTGTTTTGTTTCAAATACCTGTAATAAAAAGTGAAAAAACTTCACAAAACCCAAAACTTATTAGTGATTTTTAAAATTAACATATTTATCCTTATTTAAAAAGTAGTCTTTTAGGGGATCCCTGGGTGGCACAGCGGTTTGGCGCCTGCCTTTGGCCCAGGGCGTGATCCTGGAGACCCGGGATTGAATCCCACGTCGAACTCCCGGTGCATGGAGCCTGCTTCTCCCTCTGCCTATGTCTCTGCCTCTGTCTGCCTCTCATGAATAAATAAATAAAATCTTAAAAAAAAAAAGTAATGTTTTATAAACCACACAAAGTAAAATGGTATTTGCTGCATGTGGATCTCACCTCTACTCTCAATTTTTAGTATATAATTTAGAGTCCTCTGGGATTGATACTGCATGCTTCAATTAAGGTTAACCAAAGGCACAGTCCTGAAGTTAGGTGTTCAAACACAGACTATACCAAGTAAACATCTGGTGACCATATAATACTTTTAAATAGATAGGGACCAAAGGCAAATCAGATTACTTCTTAAAAGCCATATACAGCCATTTTATTACAACAGTGCTACTATTCCCAATTTCTGTCATGTCCACAGTTTTTCAGGTCGTGGCTGTGTTCTCTGTGTAGAACAATATGACCATCATCCCCTGGCCTGGTGTGTGTTGAAGAACACACATGACGTAAGATCATCATTATTAGTTCAGATCAAGATGGATGCTGTTTATTACTGTATATATATAGCCTGAGAAAAAGAACCACCAAATACCACTTCAGGTTTTGAAGATAACATTTTGAAGCTCAACAAGAATTCCAACCAAACCTAATGTAAGAAGGATCAGACTCATGAGTCACAAGTCCTGGCTTAGTCGGTGGTTCCAGACCTATACAAAGCTCACTGCTTCTCCCCAAACCTGGAATAGTATGTCTGTGCACTGTGAAATTACAGTAACACATTCTACTCCAGTTACAGCCATTACCAATCAGGAATCCTCAATCTTAGGCTTGGCTTTGCTGTTTCAAACCATGACTGGGAAGGTTGCTCTACATCTTGGAGGGAAAATGTACCTACCTGTCCCCACCCACCTAGAAACTGTGGGACAAGCATGCTGTTACTCAAAAGAGGAAACGTATTTTGTACAAAACGTAACAAAACGTATTTTGTCATCTGAGAACAAAATCTAAAAGAAAACTCTTTTCTTCTTTCTGCTAGAGTGTACAGGAATCATACTAGACATGAATATAAAACAATACAGCCCAGACTCACACTTTAAAGATCTCATGGCACATTCCCACAAACCCTTCAGCTTACCCCTTTGCTGATATAGCCAGCCAGAAGGAGGGAGCCTATGATTATGAGAAAGGCACCAATCAAAAACAGCACTGTAGCAAGCGCAATGGCCTTATATGGGATCTTAGGAGGGCTCTTCTTAAACTGGAGGAGAAACAAACAAAAAAGGCAGAGCATTATGAAAATACCAGGACTCAGACACTTTAAAACAAGGACAATAATAAGAACCAACCTAGATGCTTTGTGTGTCTTGAAGGAAGTCCTACTTACCCATGATAGCTCTGGGAGAGAAAGGAAAGGGACAAGCCGGAGGTGAAGCTCCAGTTATTGCTCTAACAGTCACCAGAGGAGTCCCAGCAGAATGTTACTCTTTCTACTTCTAATCTCATTCCATACCATTCATTGTACCATAAGAAAACATTTTTTTTTACAAAAATAAAAGACACTTTATGGTCATTCATTGATTAGACATGTGTTTATTAAGTGCCTGGCACACGGAAGGTTGTACTAATCTACAGGAATTCAAGAATGAACATCATGCTCTGGAGAAGAAAATATGTGATTTTTGGCATTCAAAGTTAAGCCAGCACATAGTCAAAGGTCTTAGAGATAGCTTTTTCTAAAGCATTAGTTGCCCACCCCCTGGATCAAGTAACCCGACTTGTTAATAAGTTTGATTCAAAGTTAAGATTCAGAGACAAGCTTTCTAAGGTTTGCCTCATTTCTGTATCTGACCTAACTGGCTGGAAGCTTCCCAGATGTACTTTCAAAAAAAAACCCCAAACCTCTCTCCTTCAAATATGAGTCCAAAGAGCACAAAGTAATTGATTTATTTATATTTAAAGGGACGGGTTCCTGCTTTTTCCTCCTTGGCCCTGGGTCCACCTAAACTATCCTAAGGGGAAGTGGGCAAAAGGAGATGCTACACCATTAAGAATTTTATAACTAATGATCAGGGTAGGATACAAACTTAACAAATATTCTGTTTTACTTACTGTTTGCCACAAAGAATACCTTTAATAAATTGGATCTCATGACATCAGGAAAGAAGGAAGATTCCCACAATTTGCTGGCTTTAGCAGTTAGTTTCTCCCTTAAAAGATGAACTGGCTTTGACTAAAGTGTAAACGAACCAATGACACAGTCCTTAAAAAAAAATTCTACTTAACAAAACACAATCTGAGTATTTTCCAGAAAAAACAAATAAAATTTGTAATTACTGGGCTTTGGCATTACAACTAAAAACTCTTAGAAATGAATAGTATTTATATCGTTTTGAAACTGCTCTACCAAGGTCCCTCCTTCAGCAAACTATGGTTGAAAGGGTCTCAGAGCTTAGTTTCCTTCTTGTTCCTTCTACCCCTAGGGACAGTTAGCAGAACCTCTGCCTGGAAGGTCTTCCTGCTAACTCAACAGAAACAGAGCCAGCCAGTCTCACCAGCTCCCTTCCGCATCTACCTGAAGGTCAATGTAGCCATCGTCTGTGCTGGAGAGCCTTGAGTATTTCACTTTACTACTGGGGATTCCAGTAGCCAGGTTGGTACGAGACGGCATCATAACACACTGACAGAGCTATTGCCTAAAGACAAAGAAAACTGTTATTGTTGCAAGTGACAACAGTGTGCTACGTATATTGGAGTTTTGAGCCTGAGATGTCATACTAAGCAACTGGCAATTTATGTTCCATTGCACTTGAAATCTGGTATTTCTTTGACAGAGTGAAAACATTCTCATGTATCTACCTTGGTTTGTCCTCGTAGAATGAGAATCAAAAGATTTGCCAAGAAACAGGCCTCATATTTGTCTTGTCACCAATGTTCCTTTGCATCTTAATTTTTCCAAAGCCTCACACAGAGTAGGTGGAAGAGTGGTGACTTAAATTCTGCTTTAATACTGCCTGGCCCCAGTCCCTGCTTCAGGAAAAGGCAAGAGGAGCATATGCTCAAATGATTCTTTTATTTGCCAGGGAGGAAGTTGGGTGGGATACGGAATACACTCACATCAGCATTTTGTTGATTCCCTCTAATGGCATCATTCTTTTAATGCAAAAAATCTGTAGAGCTTCCTGTAAATTTGGCTGTCAGCACTATCAGTACTGGTTATCAGTCAGCACGGTACCAGTGCCAATCTGCCTGCCTCTCTGCCCCACCCCAAGCACTGAAAGTAGTGATTTCATTTTCCATATTACTTCTATGGTTTCCTTAAAAGAAAAAAAGAAAGGAATAAAACCTGTCTTTTGTTCAAAATAGTCAAAGCCAACTTCAGTAATTAAATCACAGTTATTTTGTCACCAGTTTAAGAGATAGTAGGGAAGATTAAAAAGCAGTGACATTTAAATCAGAAAACATTTGTAATTTGTGCACTTTTCCTCCATTAAATCACAAAATCATGATTAAAAAGTAAATCTATTTTGATTGTGAAGCTATTTCTAAAGGTGAAGTGTAGGGGCAGCCCCGGTGGTGCAGCGGTTTAGTGCCGCATGCAGCCCGGGGCGGGATCCTGGAGACCTGGGATTGAGTCCCACATCAGGCTCTCTGCATGGAGCCTGCTTCTCCCTCTGCCTGTGTCTCTGCCTCTCTCTCTCTCTCTCTGTCTCAATAAATAAATAAAATATATATATAAAAAAAAGGTGAAGTGTATCTGTAAAAAGAGAAAATTATGTATTTTACAATAAGTGCAACATTAAAAAAACAAACTAACCAGAAACTATAAAGACTTTGCCTTCCTCTGGTATGACACTTTGGAAACAACCATCATCATTATAACAATGTCAGTTAATAATTACCCAGTGTTGGTACCTACCAGGTACTATTATTCTAAGTGCTTTCTATATATTTTATCTATAATATTAATGAGCTGTTTCCAGTGGCCCGTAGTCAACCTCAAATAACTAGCATTATGATGGAATTGGTGCTAAATGCAAATGTCCCTTTTTAGCAATTATATACCAGTGCAGAAATCAAGTACTCAATCAAGTATGCTAATTTATATGCTTTTCTAAAGTTAGCTCAAACTGCATCTAATACTAGATTTTTAAGTGTTGCGATCTCGGTTTCATGATAATCTAAATTTAACTCTATAAAGTCCAAATTACCGGTATGTGGGAGTTTGAGGGAATTTAATCACTTCAGATTTGTATTCTTTTCAAAAAAAGTTTCCGTACTTTGTCATTACCTATTCCTACACCTGCATCAAAACATAAAAAGGCAAAAAAAAAAAAAAAAAAAAAAAAAAAAAAAAACATAAAAAGGCGCTGGGTGTAATAAGGAACAAGGGAGACGAAAGCTTACTGGTGTCAAAGAGTAAGAATTCTGCAAGAGAAAGGAAAAACGTAAATCGAGGTTTTCAAAGTAGCAGCCCAAGTTCCCAAAAGGCTTTTTTTTTTTTTTTTTTACCGGTTGCACCACAACCTGCAAACTCCCTGCCCACGCCAATGTTGCAAGACCTTGAAAGCATCAGTGAAGCAGTCAGCGCAGAGCCTGGCATTAGGTGCCTCCACACACACACTACCTTCCTGCCCGTCTCCCGACCTAGCCAGGAAGACAAAGAAAAACCGACACGAATTTAGGCGGAAAACAAACAAAACCGGCTTCTGGGAAGAGGCCAGCATCGGCCGGCCTGGCGAGCGCTCCACATCCAGGACGCGGAGCTAGATTTCGACGGGCAGCGCAGTCTCGGCCCCGCCGGCGCCTGAGGGGGGCGCTTCTGCTCCCGCCCCGCCGCACGCACGCCTTACCGGAGCGCCGCGCCAGGCCGCCCGCGCGCCGACGGCTCACTCACGGTTGGCAGCGGAGGCGCCTGAGGCCTCATGGCACGCCTCGCCTAACTGTCACCCCGCCCCACCCGAGCTCGACGCCGGAAGTGATGCGCCGAAAGGCAGCGCGCCGGAAGCGGCGTCACCGGGAGCGACGCCCCCCTCCTTCCGCTCTCTGGAAGGTCCGGCTTTGGCCCTGCGCTAGGGGGAGCGTGCTGCGGGAGGCTCTGGGAGCTGGCGCGGGGGAGGGGGGCGCCGGTGGAGTCTCGCCCTGGGAGGTCTCGGGAGTCGCTGCGGCTGGGGCTGCGGCCCGGGCTTGCTGCCGGCCCCTTCCGCTGGGTGTCTGAGGTGACCGGCTGCCCCGTTTCTTTCTCTGATCCCTCGCGCAGTGTTGGGAGCTCAAGCGGCACCCCTGGGAGACGGAAACCCCGACAGTGCAGCAACCACGGGAATGCCAAGCCGCCTATTCACTGCCCGGGCTGTAGGCCTTCCTCGCCGTGCCGGTGGTCTCTGCTGGTCAGTACCCCACCACTACTGTCGTGGCCCCACATTCTAGTGGTTTCCCTCTCCTCTCGATCAGGATGTCGATCCTTACCCAGATAAGAGGCCCGCCCACAAGGGACATTTTGCAGCACATGAAGCTTTGTAAATGTCAGATTTATTAAAGTATAATTTACATACAATAAAGTACAATTGGATGAGTTTGAGAAGTGCATACAGTCTTGGAACCATCACCAGTCATATAAGTTACATCATTCCCAAAACCCGTCAGGCCCCTCGGCAGCCAATGTCCTTCCCCACCCCCAGGCACACAGAAGGTCCAGTAACTAGAACTCCGTCCAGGTATTACAACAAAGAAACCTGTCATTTAAACCACCAGCACAAAATACACTGGGATAAAGGACTTTAATGAAGCAATTCTCAACGTGTACTATGCCAGTTTGTGACACAATTAGTAACACTTCAACAGTCTGTTTGACAACTACTAGTCCCAAAAAAGGCTATTTATACTACAAAAATAATTTTTGCACAAACATATTGCTTGGGCCCTATCAAATCTACTAAATCTTTCAAGATTCTTTTAAAAGGCTCCCTAGGCTAAAGAAACACTGGCCTATAGCAATGCTAGTCTTCTAAAGCCCACAGCTTTGGATACAAAAAGCTTCTGAAAAAAGTGTTAGTTTTCGCTAAAAAAATATATAGGGTTTGGTCTACTCTCCTGTTCATTTCTTGAACTCAAGTTAGAATACCAAAATAAGTTTGACAAGTGAATCCCCAAAAATATCTTGTCACCTACTGTATTTGGAATACTTCATTTACATGAAATGGTAGCTTGAACTGAATTCCCTAGGATACTTGCAACAGTCCAAATGAAGGCACGGTCTTCTGATATTTGGAATTCAAATAACCTTTATTTAAATTGAAAAAAAATTATTTAAACTGCATTTAGAGTCAAAACCCTTTTGTTATGAAAATCACGAGAACTTTTTAGGTAAGGCAGAAATATTTCTAGGTTAACAAGTCCAGATTTGACTTTATTCTTTAAACAAATTGTAAAGGATGAAGAAAAAATAGGTTATTTACAGAAAATATCTACATATGTACTCAGAGGTACAAATTTGATGACAGAAGAAACATAAGTACATGTTGGCATCTCAGAAGCAGTTCTTAAAGAGCTTAATTTTATTTTCTTGGATTTTAAGAAAAATATCTAAGATCCTTCTTCATCCTCAATCTTGGGAGCCAAGTAGTACTTTAAATGTCCCATATCAGCAATTTTATACTCTACAACTGAAAGAAGACAGGAACATAATTAATTATTGAGAAGTAACACATATGCAATCTACAAAACAAGATTCAACAAATTGATTATCTTACCAAGGGGTACATCTGCAGACATACTGAGTGTTACTGTAGGAGAGAGCGGAGTGGCTTTTGTAAAGAAGTTCAAGTATCTCAGTGCAAAAGTTAGCTGAACTGGCTCATTCATCTCTATGGTAACCTGAAAGAGAAAACAAAAGATTAATCATATTGAAAAACATCAAGAAAGTTACAACTCATTAGTTTGGAATATACATTTATTTTTAAAGATTAGAGAGCAAAAGAGAGAGAGAGCGCGCATGCATGCAAGAGTGAGCAAGTGGAAGGTGTTAATATTCAAACACATTCCCAGCTAAGTAAAGAGCCCAAGCAGGGAGATCATGATCTGAGCCAAAACCAGGAGTTGGGAGCTTAACCAACTGAGCCACCCAGGAACCCCTAGAATATACATTTAAAAACCAAACAAACAAACAAAAAAACATTTATTAGTTTCATATCATTCTTCAAAGTAGCCAATTTTGAGGAATGGTAAATAAAGCAAAAGACTCAGGTATTTAGTCTTTCCCATTTGTACTATATATTGCTCAGGTAAACAAATTACGTGATAAGAGAAAGCTCTTTATGGGAATACTTTTAATAATTAAATCAGCTAATAAATGAAGGAATGAAATATATTATTATAACCCTAATGACCAATGATTCTAAATGATTATTATGGCTAAGAAAATACATGTACACACCTCACACCTACTAGAGGTACACACACCACCATCTGTAGAGTATTCTTGCTCTCATTCCCAAAACAAAGAAAACACTGAATATCATCAAGCCTCCGGAGCTGTGGCTACCAGTTTATAGGAAATACAGGTTAGATAAACATATTAATTGACAGAGGGATACAATGGGCAAAATCCAGACTTTGGGAAAACTCAGTGACAAAGGACTTGCTTCAACAAATTGTAATGGGGGAGGGGGGCAGAATTGAATGGAGAACCAATGAACTAAAAGAAATCTGAGGGATGCCTGGGTGGCTCAGAGGTTGAGGGTCTGCTTTTGGCTCAGGGCGTGAATCCCACAGGCCAAGCAAGGATCGAGTCCTGCATCGGGTTCCCTGCATGGAGCCTGCTCCTCCCTCTGCCTATGTCTCTACCGCTCTCTCTGTGTCTCTCATGAATAAGCAAAATCTTTTTTCTTTTTAAAGATAGATTTATTTATTTATTTATTTATTTATTTATTGAGAGAGAGAGAGAGAGAGAGAGAGAGAGAGAGGCAGAGACACAGGCAGAGGGAGAAGCAGGCTCCATGCAGGAAGCCTGATGTGGAACTTGATCCCGGGTCTCTAGGATCACACCCCGGGCTGCAGGCAGCGCTAAACCGCTGCGCCACCAGGGCTGCCCAAATCTTAAAAAATAAAAATGAAATAAATTAAAAAAGAAAAGAGGGCAGCCTGGGTGGCTCAGTGGTTTAGCTTCAGCCCAGGTCGTGATCCTGGAGACGCAGGTTTGAGTTCCATATCAGGCTCCCTGCATGGAGCCTGCTTCTCCCTCTACCTGTGTCTCTGCCTCTCTCTCTCTCTCTGTGACTATCATAAATAAATAAATAAATATAAATTCTTTAAAAAAAAAAAAAAAAAATCTTGATTCAAATTTCTGAAATAACCAAGAAAATAGGAAACACTGCTAAATTTATTTTATATTTTTGCTAAATTTCTTAATATCAAATAATGAATGTCATTAAATGCTTATCCTTCAGATATAAGACTATTTATAAAAGAATTAATTTAATTAAAACAAAAAACCTGGGTTGGCAGGTGAATTACAATGTGATTTAGGAGACAGATAATGCAGAATTAGCCTCTGGACTTTTGCTACTAATATTTTAAAGTCTTCATTTAACCTGAGGGTTGACTACTTATGCAAGGGACAAGAATATCTAACATAGTTACCGTAAACTTAAAATGCCAGACACTATGTTAGGCGCTTTGAATATGTTACCATATTTAATCCTAATAAACCTGTGAGGTTAAAACCGTCAATTCACTTTCATTTACAAAATTAGCTGATTTTTTTAAAATTTTTATTTATTCATGACAGACACGAGAGGCAGGCTCCATACAGGGAGCCCTATGTGGGACTCAATCTGGGACTTTGGGATCACACCCTGAGCCAAAGGCAGACACTCAACTACTGAGCCATCCATGTGTCCCAGAATTAGCTGATGTTGGTTCAAAGGCTACAAACCTTTTAAAAAATGCAATTACAAAATATTAGCTTATAAATGAGGATCTAAAAAAAGCACTTGAGGAACACGTGGGTGGCTCAGCAGTTGAACATCTACTTTTGGCTCTGGGTATGATCCTGGGGTTCTGGGATTGAGTCCCACATTGGGCTCCTTGCAGGGAGGCTGCTTCTCCCTCTGCCTATGTCTCTGTGTCTCTCATGAATAAATAAAATCTTAAAAAATAAATTAAATTAATAAAGCACTTGATTATATTGGAAAACCTTAATTGCCCCCTACTGGGCATAGAGTGTAGAAAGCTAATATAAAGATTTATCTAAGAGCTCCTAAACGGTAGGTTTTTACCTCCAACTAGATCCGTCTGTTGAGTTGCAATTATCTTGCTATAGACTGAATGTTTGCTTCCACAAAAACTCATGTTAAAACCAAATCTTCATGTGATGGTACTTGGGAGGTAGGGCTTGGGGGGTTGCTAAATGCTATACCCTTCTAAAAGAGACCCCAGAGAGCTTCTTTGACCCTACCAGTTGAGAAGCCCACTGTCTGTGAACCAAAAAGCAGGTCTTCATAGACACTGACTCTGCCAGTTTCCCAGCCTCCACAACTGTGAGAAATAAACTTCAGTTGTTTCTAAGTCAGTGTCTATGGTATTTTGCTGTAGCAGCCCGAAAAAACTAAGGAACAACCTAATGTTAAACAAGGTCAGAATTCTCTTCAAAGTATTTTGTTTACTTTTAAGACACTACTTACAGCTTCCTCCTCCTTATCGACATTACTTGTTTGTGACAACTTGATATTTCCATTTCCTAGTTCTCCACTTGCAGAAAATTTCACTCCATCTTTTGCGCAGGAAATTACAACAGCATCTCCGATATGACTCAGATCTCGGCATATACGTGCAAATTCACCAGAAGGCATCTTTACCACACAGCTATATTCTTGTTCCTGTTAAAATGAAAAATTAGAGTTCACTTGCTGGAAAACTAAATTTGGCATTCTCATTTTTCTGAAGCCTCAGCATTTAGACAAGAATTCAGAATTTAAGGTTTTCTGATTACTTTAAAATATCACTCATTGTGTATTTCCATAACATAACTCTCTAACTCAAAAAATAAATGCAGATATAAAACAAGTATGTCATAAGAATAATCATACTAAGAAAACTAAAATTAAAGTTTAAATCTTTAATGATAAATGCACTATCCAGGGGAAAAGAGCCTCCCCCTAATCACCCTCCAGGGCTAAATCAAGAGGACATTAGGGTATGGCCTACAAATGATGATGCATGTGCAAGCAGGCCCAACTGCTTACCAAAACAAAACAAGAAGATAGTAAGGATTTTAAAACATCTCAACATTTCTTATGTTGATAAACCTCAACCTCACCTGAATGAATTTCTGCTAACACAGCTTTATTTTTATTTTAAAGATTTTATTTATTTATTCATGAAAGACACAGAGACACAGAGAGAGGCAGAGACACAGGCAGAGGGAGAAGCAAGCTCCATGCAGGGAGCCTCAGTCCTGGGACTCCAGGATTACGCCCCTGGCGGAAGGCAGGTACCAAACCGCTGAGCCACCCAGGGATCCCCTAACACTGCTTTAAAGTCTACTCTTAATACTCACTGGAATTCCAAGTTGTTCAACATCTAAATCCATTAACTTCATTTCATAGTCTGAAACTTTTTCTTGATCTACCAAAAGAAAGCAGATTGAAGAAAAGCACGTAAGTTTATAACTATGCCATTAATAAGTTTTACAATCATTAGGAACATTTTCTTAAGTTTTTCACAACTAAGAGAAATATTTCACACTGCATTTAAATTTCCTCTAATTTAGTAGAAGAGTTTCACCTACTTGGAGCTTCAAATACTAGTGCCAAGGTGTCCGCATTATCTTCAGCCCTTAGTGTAATGATGTCTTCATTGCCAGCACATTTTAGTATTTTGGACATGCTAGAACACGGAAGACACAGGATTTAAAATTGCCACAACGTTCTCAGAATCGTTAAGATTTCTGACCCAATTGAAACAAGGAGTTACCATCTTTACCAAGGTCGTCTGAGGAATTGGTGAGGTAAACTAATCGGGCCATTTTGTAACGCAATTTGGCAGTATTTATTCTTAAACAGGCACACAGCCTACCATGAGCAATTTCACTTCCAGATATAAAAAGAGCAGCATTTCACGCATAGCAAATTGCAAATCCCTTTGGAACGCGAAGCAAATTATTGGGTCCTGACGGTCAAGAAAAATGAGCTAAGATACTTATTAATACACACTGCAGGGATCCCTGGGTGGCGCAGCGGTTTGGCGCCTGCCTTTGGCCCAGGGCGCGATCCTGGAGACCCGGGATCGAATCCCACGTCAGGCTCCCAGTGCATGGAGCCTGCTTCTCCCTCTGCCTGTGTCTCTGCCTCTCTCTCTCTCTCTGTGACTATAATAAATAAAAAAATAAAAAAAAAAAAAAATTAAAAAAAAAATAAAAAAAAAAAATACACACTGCATGTAGTCGAGGTCAAGTATTTCTCATAAGCCTCATATTTGAACATGTTTTCGGAAGGCGGGGTGGCTCGGTGGTTGAGCGCCTGCCTTTGGCTCACGTCGTGATCCCGGGGTCCTGGGATGGAGTCCCACATAGAGCTCCCTATGTGGAGCCCGAGGGAGCCTGCTTCTCCCTCTGCCTGCGTCTCTCACGAATAAAATCTTTAAACATGTTCATGTACTAGACATGTAGTGATCAAAGAGTTGAAAGCCACTGCCCTGGAGAAATTTTAAGTCCAGGAACTTAGGGTGCTCACTGCGACTTCCTAATAATAAAGGACCAGAATCAACCGATGGTCCCTAGGTAGGGCGACATAACTCGGGCACATTATAAAGCGGTTAAAGGCAGTCAAGCCAAAGGGTTCTCATCCAAGGCCGCCGGCACTTAGTGGCCAAGGTGCTGTGTAAGTCTTTTCCCGGCACCACGAAGAAGCCCGTCATTTTCCCGCCACCACCCGCTTTGTGACTTTGGCGCGGAAAACGCCGGTTCGCGCGGCTGCCAGCGCGGGCTTTCGGAACCGCGCGCTCCGCTAGATCCCGCCCCTGGGCGCCGCAGGCCAATGAGAAGGCGCGGGTCGCCCACGCCAGCCAATGAGGACCCAGCTCGCCGGCGCTCCCGCCAAGAGCCGGAGGTGGGGGTGCAAGAGAGCCCGGCCCTTGGCGACCCCAGGGGCTCACCTGGTGAGGTTCACACCCATGGCCAAGTTGCGGTCGCAGCGGTACGTGTCGAAGCCGTCGGAGCGCAGAGTGAGCTGCACCAGGGAGACGTGGGAGGAGTCCATGCTCTGCAGGTTTACGCCGCTCGAGCTGATGTCCCAGCAGGCCTCGTTGATGAGATCCTTAAGCGCCTCCAGCACCTTCTTCAGGATGGAGCCCTGGACCAGGCGCGCCTCGAACATGGTTGCAGAGTCACAACGACACAGCTGCAGGCGGAGACGAAGAGGAAGTTGTGGCCGGCTTGGCGTCACGGGATACGAGCGAGCTGGCGAACGCAGCGGCGAGGGCCTGGGAGCCGGGACGAGCACAACCCGCCCGCTCCGCCTGCAACCGTTTAATAGCGCCGCGTCTGCTGGCGCGCGCTCTCCGCCTCTGCGCCGCGTGTGGTGCGTCACCACGTTGCCCCGCCCACTCCCTGGCGGACGGACTCCTGGGCCAATAGTGTCCTTGGCCTCTGCTCGAGCCCGTCCTCCCTGAACGTCCACTGAAGGGTCGGCTGCAGGGGCGGGGCGGGAGCGGGGCGGGAGCGGGGCGCCTCCGCCTCCCGCAGGACCGCCTTCTTGCTCCGGCTCGCGACGCCGGGCGCTGAACAAGTCTGGGCTTGTGACGGCCAGACCCAGGTTGGGGTTCTTTGAATTACAGTCTTGTGCTGCCTCCTCAACCTCCCGCTTCAGGACTAGAAAGACTTTAGCCGTGAAAGTGAAAGGCAAATCCAACCCACCGGGAGGAAGACGCCTGGCAGCCCGAGGAATACAGCTGTTTTAAAAGTGCATTTTATTTTTGCTATCGTAGAAGTGATGTTTTGATAAATGTGGCTAAACTGACCACTGAAAGATTGCAATCTACAATATTTTCCTAAATACAGATATCAGCAATCTTGTTTTAAAAATCTAAGTTTATTTGCGTGAAAATTCTAATCTGCATATTAAAAACTTGCAGGGGGCACGTGAGTGGTTCAGTCAGTTGAGCCTCTGGCTCAGGTCATGACCCCAGGGTCCTGAGATCTAGATCCAAGGTTGGCTCCTGGCTCCGGGAGGAGTCTGCTTCTACCTCTCCTTCTCCCTCTGCCCCTCCCCAATATGTTCTCTCTCTTTTTTTTTCCCCAATATGTTTTCTCTCTCAAATAAGATTTTAAATAAAGATTTTATTTACTCATGAGAGATACAGAGAGGCAGAGACGTAGGTAGAGGGAGAAGCAGGTTCCCTGCACAGAGCCTGATGCAGGACTCAATCCCAGGACCCCGGGATCAGGCCCTGAGCCAAAGGCAGATGTTCAACCACTGAGCCACTCAGGTGTCCCCATTTGTAAATTTTTTTTTTTTTTTTTTTAAGATATTCGTGAGAGACACACAGAGGCAGAGAGAGGCAGAGACACAGGCAGAGGGAGAAGCAGGCTCCATGCAGGGAGACCGCTGTGGGACTCGATCCGGGGTCTCCAGGATCACGCCCTGGGCTGAAGGCGGCGCTAAACCGCTGAGCCACCTAGGCGTCCCCTCCCCCCCCTTTTTTCCCCCACCCCCTTTTAAAAAAAGTTTTTAAAGTCACTGTGAACAAAAACAAGAAAGCAATTCACCCATTTCTCCCACTCCCACCTCTAGTAACCACCCATCTGTTCTCCATCTATGAGCTCCGGTTTTTGTTTTTGCTTTTGTTTTAGGTTCCACATAGAGATCATATGGTATTTGTCTTTATCTGATTTATTCACTTAGCATAATGCCCTCAAGATCCAACCATATTGTTGCAAATGGCAAGATTCCATCCTTTTTTGTGGGTGAATAATATTCTGGTGTGTATATGTGTGCATATGACAATTTCTGTATTCATTAATTCATCAATGGATACTCAGGTTGTCCCTATAGCTTGGCTGCTGTAAGCAATGCTGCAGTGAACATGCAGAAATATTTATCTTTTCAAGTTAGTGTTTTCATTTTTTTAAAATGTGTTTTGGTTGTCAAATTCTTTTTTTAAAAAAAGATTATTTATTTATTCATGAGAGACACACATAGGAGACAGAGGCAGAAACACAGGCAGAAGGAGAAGCAGGCTCCATGGAGGGAGCCCGATGTGGGACTCCATCCCGAGTTGTCAGAATCACACCCTGGGCCGAAGGCGGCGCTAAACCGCTGAGCCACCAGGCCGCCCCTGTGTTTTTATTTTCTTCGGATTACTATCCCAAGGTAGAATTGCTGGATTACATAGTAGTTCTATTTTTAATGTTTTGAGGAACTTTCATACTGTTTTCCATCATGGGTGCAACCATTTACATTCCCACCAAAGTGCACAAGTGTTCCCTTTATTCATTTCCTTGTCAACACTTCTTGTTTATTTGATAATAGATGTGAGGTGATAGCTCATTGTGGTTTTGATTTGCATCTCTCTATGATGTTGAGCATCTTTTATATACCTGTTGGCTATATGCATGTCTTTGGAAAAATGTCTATTCAGATTTTTTGCCCAATTTTTAAATTGGATTGTTTGGTTTTTGCTATTGAGTTGTGTAAGATTAGCCCCTTATATCCTTTATACAATTTGCAATTATTTTTTCCCACTTAGTAGGTTGCCTTTTCATTTTGTTGATGGTTTCCCATTGGTAAATTTTGATAGGGGGACCTTCATGTTTTATGTATGATCAACTATCCTTTGCATACATTTTAATATCAAAACATAATAGTTTTATCCATCTTTATTTTCCTTTCTTAGTTCTCTTGGAGTCTCCATTCCTTTGCAAAATGTGGAATCTGTTCATTCCAGGGAGGAACATTTGCTTCACTAATAATAAATGTATATTTGGCTACTCTATTTCTTGGTTTTTTGCTTACATAATTACATTTTGGTTTAATGCTAGATCTAAGTGTAATCAACTTGAAGACATTTTAAATGGTGATTAAACTCCACCCATATGGTACCCACATTGCACATGGTCAGTTGAAATGAGGATATATGGAGGGCAATGACCTGTTGTAGAAGGCCCTCTAATGTAGTAGGATTTTACCAGAAAAGCTAGCTGTTTGGAGAGTGGAAGAAAGAGTATTCTGGGCTGAAAGAATAATATGTTGAAAAAGGACAGCATGTTTAGAAGATGTTCAGATAGTACTTCATTTTAGAATTCGAAGATATTTTTTATGGGTAATTTCCCTCAGTTTTATTGAGATATAATTGACATATAATAGAACTCAAAGATTGATATGTCTGGAACACATTGGTAAAAGGGGGACTGGTGCAAGGTGAGGTTGCAAAGGGAAGTAGGAGAGCTTGTAGGACTTTGCAACTGTGAGAGAAAATTATCAGAAGATCTTTGACATGATCTAATTTGTGTTTTAAAAGGATCGCTTTAACATCTGGTAAAGGTGCTATTCCAGTCAGTGAGAAAAACAATGTATTAAGTGAATTATCAAAATTGATTAAATGTTTAGGAAATAATAAAGGTATAGACTCTTCCTAATAACTGTTCACCAAAATAAATTCCAGATAGATTAAAGAATTAAAATTCAAATAAATAAATTCAAAATTCAAATCCATACTGGCTCAGTCAATAGAGCATATGACTCTTGACCTTGGGGTTGGTCCCTATGTTGAATGTAGAGTTTATTTATAAATAAAATCTTTAAAAAATTTTTTAAGGGATCCGTGGGTGGCGCAGCGGTTTGGCGCCTGCCTTTGGCCCAGGCCGCGATCCCGGAGACCTGGGATCGAGTCCCACGTTGGACTCCCGGTGCATGGAGCCTGCTTCTCCCTCAGCCTGTGTCTCTGCCTCTCTCTCTCTTTCTCTGTGACTATCACAAATAAATAAAAAAAATAAAATTTTTTTTCAAATAAATATAAACCCAATAAGATGTGTGAAAGTCTTTTGGTAAATATCCATGAGATCTTGCTATGGGCTTCTAAACATAAAAGGAAAGCCTCCATAAAACTAAGGAATGACTACATACGTTTTATTTTATTTTTTATTTATTTATTTATTTATTTATTTATTTATTTATTTATTTATTTATTTTTACTACATACATTTTAAAACTCAGTACGGCTAAGAGCATTGTGTTGGTTAGTACAGTTTAAGTTTCACGACAGAGAAGCCAACTCAAACTGATCAAGAAAAAAGAGGACTTTATGCATCAAACAAAAGCCAGAAGTAGCTAGCTTGCAGTGTCCAAGGCTCAGTCTTAGTAAGTATATGAACAAAATGGTTAGCCACATTAATATACAAAAGTAAGTTAATGGGAGACAGAATTTTAATCTACCAAATTAATGAAAATTGTGTCAACATTCATTGTTAGGAAGAAATCAAGGAAGGGGACACTTTCATACATTGAAGATTACAGTATAAATTGTAATTTTTCTGGTGGGAATTTGGTAATGTGTATGAAGCCTTCAAATTTTATTTATTCTTTGACACACAAATTCAACCTCTAGGATATTTTCTTAAATAAGTAATCAGAGATACTTACCAAGATGAAGCACGTTTAAGAATATTTCTTATAGAGGGGGGATCTGTGTGGCTCAGTCAATTAAGCATCCAACTCTTGATCTCCGTTCAGGTGTTGATCTCAGGGTTGTGAGTTCAAGCTCTGTGTTGGACTCCACGCTGGGCCTAGAGCCTACTCACAAAAAAACAAAAACAAAAACAAACAAACAAAAGAATGTTTCTTGGAGAATTATTAAAAATTCCTCTGAAATTGGAAATAACCCTGAGGTCTAACAAAATATTGGTAAATTATGTTAAATCTATAACATGGAATACTAAACAGCCTTTCAAATACCATTCATAGGGCAGCCTGGGTGGCTCAGCAGTTTAGCGCCTCCTTCAGCCCAGGGCCTGATCCAGGAGACCCGAGATAGAGCCCCATGTCAGGCTCCCTGCATGGAGCCTTCTTCTCCATCTACCTGTGCCTCTGTCTTTCTCTCTGTCTCTCATGAATAAAAAAATAAATACCATTCTTTTTTTTAAATTTTTATTTATTTATGATAGTCACACACGGAGAGAGAGAGAGGCAGAGACACAGGCAGAGGGAGAAGCAGGCTCCATGCACTGGGAGCCCGACTGGGAATTGATCCCCTGTCTCCAGGATCACGCCCTGGGCCAAAGGCAGGCGCCAAACCGCTGCGCCACCCAGGGATCCCAACAAATGCCATTCTTAAAGGACACTGAATGATAAACAGAAAAGTCAGGTTATGAAATGGTATAAATAGTAGTATTCCAATTTTCTAAAATTGTTATACTAGGTGCAAGTGCATGGAAAATAGAAGGAAAATGCAATAATGTAAATAGTAATTAATTACCTGTGGCTGATACTACCACGAATGATTTTAATGTTTTCCATTATACTTTTCTGCATTTTCCAAATTTTCTTCGTGGGACATGTATTGATCAGAAAATGTTAATGAGGTACACCTGGGTGGCTTCTGCCTTTGGCTCAAGTGGAGATCTCCCCCGCACTCGCACCGGGATTGAGTCCTGCCTCACACTCCTTGTGGGGAGCTTGCTTCTCCCTCTGCCTATGTCTCTGTCTCTCTCTGTCTCTTGTGAGAGACATTTATTTATTTAATTAATTAATTAAATTAATTAATTTAACTAATTTAATTTCTTTTATTTATTTATTCACAAGAGACAGTGAGACATTTATTTATTTAATTTAATTAATTAATTAATTAATTTAATTAATTTAATTTCTTTTATTTATTTATTCACAAGAGGCAGAGAGAGGCAGAGACATAGGCAGAGGGAGGAGAAGCAGGCTCCATGCAGGGAGCCTGATGCAGGGATCACACCCTGAGCCGATGGCAGATGCTCAACTGCTGAGCCACCCAGGCGTCCCAAAATAAAATCTTTTAAAAAAAGAAAATATTAATGAATGTTTGGAGAGAAAAATGTCGTAAACTATTTTATATAATTTCTGGCAAGTTTCCTTATAAGGTGAAATCTGTTAGAGTGATTCTTAAGTCTAGCTGCCCATTAGAAACACCTGGGGAGGAGCCGGTGGGTGGCTCAGTCAGTTAAGCATCTGCCTTTGGCTCAGGTCATGATATCAGAGTCCTAGAATCCAGTCTTGTGTGGAGCTCCCTGCTCAGTGGGAAGTGTGCTTCTTTCTCTTCCTATGCTCTCCCCTATTAGTGCTCTGTCTCTTCAATAAATAAAATTTTAAAAAGAAAAAAAAAGAGAATCACCCAAGAAGACTAACAGCAAAAAAGCCTATTTTCTCTAGGCTCCATCTCTAGAAATTCTTATTTAGTTGGTCCATTACTATCTTTTAGAAACTCCCCAGATAATTCTGATAAATAATCAAGACTGAGTAGTACTGTTTCATGTGGGATCAATAGATGAATATTTGCTTAAAGCCACCTGTGCCCCTACATAGACTATTGGTTTGAAAAAATGAGACCTAGAGTTTTGCTGACATCTAGACTCTAGTTTAGATGGACTAATGATTGAGTATGTCTGTAAGTTTGTGGAAGGGCAGGATTTGCATTTTTGAAGCTTTAAGAAGTTTGACAATTCTGCAGAGCACACTCTCAATTCCATTTTGTATGTTGCCTCATTAAATTGAGGAAGATTTAGTTATCTGAGAACATCTGTCAAACTAAATACTGAAAGGGCAATGTTGAAGGGCAAGATAAAAAGCAGATAGTCTGTTTATGTTTATTGACAATTTTTAAAAAATATTTTATTTATTTATTGGAGAGAGCATGAGCACAAGAGCAGGGCCAGAGAAGCAGACTCCCCACTGAGCAAGGAGCCTGTTGTGGGGTTAGATCCCAGGACGCTGGGATCATGACCTGAGCTAAAGGAAGATGCTTAACTGAATGAGCCTTCCAGGCACACCTATTTATTGACAATTTTTAAAAGAAGTTGCTGTTTAAGGAATTGTTTATTGACAATTCTTCCCAGCTAAGAGATGAAAAACACTATTCAGGGAACTGAAGGATTTTCTTGTTGTTTGTACTAATACAGTTTTCAAATGTTTTTATTATAAAATAATTTTTATTATAGAATAATAATTACAACAATAGCTTTCCACTTATACTGAGCTCACAGCCCAAACATTCTGGGGGACTTGAGAATTTCTTGCTAGTTATATCAAGTAATCAAAATAACATCTAAAAATATTGGGAACTAATCAAGGAATGTAATGAAAAGAAGTCATTGTAAACAAGATAAGCCACAAGCCTGAAAGAAATGACGCTACATGAAGGAGCTAATATGAGGACTAGAAGGGAAAAGTCAGGGATAGAGGAGCAGGTGTAAGGTAATGTAAAGGATTTTCTTCAGGGTGGAGATAGGGGGAGATCTTTACTTTTATTTTCTTTCTACAGTATATATATATATATATATATATATATAGAGAGAGAGAGAGAGAGAGAGAGAGAGAGAGAGAGAGACCCTAGTGCTTGCCTAAAGGCCTATTAGTATGACTTTCAGTGGTCTGAATACCTGCTCCTTGGTTCTCTACAGCACTTTAGATATGTACTAGGTTTAAGCTCAGTTAGCCTGGAAGGGCTTAGAGCAATGGCTGAGAAATTTGTTCAGGCCAAATTGTAGGGGTTTATCTACCCTAGTAATCATACTGTACACTCTGAAACTTTAATTGCTATGCACTGCTCTTCAGCCTCCTTTATATTAGGCTGGGTTTGAAAGGCAACAGTTGAGCTGGAACGACTGATGCGTTGCTTACTCAGTTGTGACCTTTCGTAATTACGTACCCTAACCGTGAGGATCTGGATACTAACACCTCTATGTCAGAGGATGACCTTTGTGGCTTTCTCTGTGTTGACATCCTTCTACATCTCTTAGGTAATAAACCTTGTTTCATTTACTCAAGAGGTGTCTGATCTTTAGATGAAGAAGTAATCACTGACATTGGTCATAATGATGGTCACACGGTCCTCAACAGATTAAAAGAGCTTTAAAATGACCACGACTATGTTATTTATTTTTTATAAATAACATTGAAGCAAAAGACAAAATAAAATACAAAAGCAAAGCTTTCTATAAATTATGGCCTGGAAGGAGCGGTCTGTTTCTTCTCCCACAAAAAGCCCGCCAAGAATTTGTGCAATGCTGTGGGTAGGAAACCAAGCACACCCCGAACTTAGTCTACTGTCACTGTGAAGTACTGTTACAGAAACTTGGGGCTATACTTACAGAAATCAAGAAAACAGAATGCCTTTCTCAGAATTCTCACTACCTTATCCAGAAGCCACAGCTAAGGACAAAATCGCTGACATGAAATCGCCACTCCTACGTGTGCGCGTTTCTCTTGGTTCAGTGACGGTATGCTTACAGGAAGGGACCCCATCTCACACTTGTTTTACACCCCTCCTAAAGCAGAGAATAAGAACCGCTGAAGGCAGTGCAGTGTTTGAACGAGGCAATACGGACAATGATTATCGTGGGCTTTGGTAACTAACAGATCTGTGTTCTAATTCCTAGCGGGCAATGTCTTTGTAGTTACGAGACCTTGGTCGATCCTTTTCCTTTAGGAGAATCTTTAAATCCATTCAAGTGCTAAGGATATGTCCGGTATACAGGGGGATCCCCTGTGAACGAGGCAGCCGACATTCCTGTCCAAGAAAAGCTCTTGTTTAGCAGTCCAGGAGGCAGAAATTTGAAAAACCGCGGAAGATCTTATCTGTAAAATAAACACCGTATCTACTTCTCTCTCTGTATGAGGTGAAGCGATTACTCAGCTCAGAGGCTAGCCTATTGCACACTCCGGAATTGCTACAGACTGAAGTTTGGGCTTCGCTTCCTTATCACGTGAGCCTCTCCTCTTACACGGCGGGGCTCCCTCGGCTTTTCCACTTGAGGACCTGACGAGTGTCTCTCTGTACACGGGAGGGACGAGCCGCGGCTACGGAGGACCCCGAGCCGAGAGCAGCAAGCACCCAGCAGGTGAGAGCTCGGAGGATGCCGCCCCGCCACCCCGGGCAGCCGATTTACCTCTAGGATCCGGAGTGCCAGCGCCCCCAGTCCGCGTCAGCCCGGGGCTCCCATTGGCTCGTCTGCTTCGGAAACGCCCGCCTCCTCGCGCAGCTGGCCCAATGCACGCCTCAGCGCTCCGCTCTGCCCCGCCTCCCGCGGCCCCGCCTCCCCGGCGGATTCGCGTCATTGGTGGATCTCCGGAGCCGCGGTGGCGGCGGTGCGCGTGCGCGCTCGCTCCGGGGTCCTGCTCCCTGGAGGAGAGAGCTGGCCGGGGCCGGAGCGGGCCGACTGTGCTCCGCCCGGGTGAAAGGGCGGCGGCGGCGCTGGGCGGGGCCGAGCTCCACCGCCCGCGGCCCGGCTGCGGTGGGTCCTGCGAGCCGCTCGGGCGGGGCGGGGCGGCCGAGCGGAGTCCGCGCGCGCCCGCGCTGAGCTGCACGCCCCGCGGCTGCGCTGCTCCCCTGCAGCGACGTCGCGCCGGGGTCTCCAAGCATGACCGAGCTGAGGCAGAGGGCGGTCCGCGAGCCGGACGCGCCGCCGGAGGACAAGGTAGCGGCGGCGGCGGGGCTGGCGCGGCGGGGCAGCGGCGCCCCCCGGATGTTGGCGGGTGGCGCGCGCGGAGCGCACACTCGCTCTCTGACCCTTTGTCGGCCCGGGGCCTGGGCAGCGCCGAGGGTCTCCGGGAGGGGGCGGCGGGTCGGGACCCCGGCTGCGGGCTCTGCTTGCGGTGGCATCCCTCGGCGCGGGAGGCAGCGCGCGGCCCCGGCCCCGGCCCCGGCCCCGCAGGGGTGGTTGGGGTCCCCTGCCCGGCTGCCACCTCGCCGAGGCCTTCCTGCGGTGGGGGCAGCGGGGCCCCGCCAAGCCTGGACTGGCAGGAGCCTCCTCTGAGCCTGTCCAGAGCTGTCTGCTCCCCCTTGGGAATATTTGGGCGGGGAGGCGGCAATTCAGAGAAGGCCATTGGAATTTGCCTCTAAGGAGATTTAAATTCTTTCTTGAAAGTTCAATCTTTTCGCTTTAAAATAAGCAGGTTTCTTGACTCACGTCCGCAGGTGTTGGAAGGTTCACTCCCAGGATGGGTTTCCTGCCTCGAGTGTGGGCATTGATGGAGCGGAGCAGGAGGGTAAAACAGAGGCCATCTTGGCGGGGACGCCGCTGGCGGGGGCGGGGGGGGGGGGGGAGGAGACACCTTTCGTTGAAGTGAAGGGTTTGTGCAGGGGAGTTGGGCACGGCGGAGGGTGGCTCTGTGGACGCCGAGCGACAGCGCAGCAGGAGGGTTGGGACTTGGCGGCAGGGCGTCGAGCTTCAGGAGCCTCAGTGTGTTAGGCAAGCTGAGCGGGCAGTGGTGTGAAGGATGCGTTGAGGGAGCCTGCACGGAATGGAAGACGCTGGTTAACTCGAGGGTTGCCAGCGGGTGACCTGCACATGTATTCTTTGGTTCATGCCATTTTATTTTTTTCTCAACGTATTTATTTATTTATTCATGAGAGACAGAGAGGGGCAGAGACCTAGGCGGAGGGAGAAGCCTGATGCGGGACTCGATCCCAGGACCCCGGATCAGGCCCCGGGCTAAGATTAGGCGCTCAACCACTGAGCCACCCAGGCATCCCTCGCTGCTATTTTAAAAACCGGAAGGTTTCTCCTAACAGCCTGAATTTCAGGTCAGTGTGCATAATTGGAGGACCTGCCGTCATAGTCCCACCTGAATAACACGGGGCTGGGAGCTGAGGAACGGCTGTTGCCACCAATCCCAGTTGTCCTGCACTGGGCCTCACAGCACCCACTTACGGATGCAGCTTGGAGGTTTTGATAACTGGAGGAAAGGGACATTAGGGAAACACCAGGAAGGGAGAAAGCACAAATTTTGGGGACAGGGTGTCAACAGAGTAGTTATACTAGGAGGCATGTTTTGGGTGAAGGATAATAGGGTGTTAAACAAGTTTTTTTGTTGCTGCTATTAATAGTGGATCTTTCAAGGAGAACTCTTCTTATTAATTTTTAGAATACATTTTGGAGAAAATTTAGGGTTTCAGTGCAAGTTTAGGAGTCATTTGTAGAGAAAGGTACTTTGAACTCTCTTATCTTTCCATTAAATATCCTGGTTGGGCCTAAAAGAACTCTGCCCTACCCTACATATACATGTTGGTGTGTGTTTAGAGATTTTAAAAATATTTTATTTATTCATGAGAGACAGAGAGAGGCAGAGACATAGGCAGAGGGAGAAGCAGGCTCCCCGCTGTGAGCCTGATGGGGGGGCCCCCTGTGAATCTGCTGGGGGGGGATATGGGACCCCTGGATCACAACCTAAGCCAAAGGCAGAAAGTCAACCACTGAGCCACCCACCCAGGTGCCCCTTAGATAGTTGGAGATTGCGTAGCCTTGTTTGAGACTTAATGTTAATGGAACTTTGGAGACAAAAGAAGGCATGGTAGCTAGTGGGATATATTTTTTTTTGAAAAGCTGTTTGTCATAGACATACTTAGTGGTGAAAACAAAACCACCCCTCTGCCCCCATGGGATTATGAGGTGAAAAGTTTTTACCCTTCCCACTCAACTCCTTGAATCCATCTCCCAGAGAAAAAGTGCCATTTGAGTCTTAATTACTTTCTCATTCCGTGTTTTAGGTAGGGAGACCACGAGGAGCTGTCCAGCTGAAGGTACCTTAAATGTTTGCAACTGCATTTAAACCACTTATACAATGACAGAATGACTGGAGTTGTGAGCTCTACTAAGTGCTTGTTCCCTAAAACACAGCGGCTACTGCATTCGGTTAAAAGCCTGATTGATGTAGTCCATTAGCCCACAACAAGGCAGTCAGTTCCTCACCCTGTCACTCAGTATTTCTGAACTACCATGTATGGCATTTTTAATAATAAAGATACATTTTAAGAACTGTGAAATGCTTTATGTGCCTTTGATGAATGTATAGAGTCTTTAAAAATGTTTACTCTATTTCATAGTTTAAGAAACCTATCTCCATGATTCTTGTTTTGCTGATGTTCTTGTGTTAAAACCTAAGGAAATTGGGATAAAACAAGGATATCTCTTTAAAGAAATGAATCGTGAGGGATGCCTGGGTGGCTCAGCTGTTGAGCATCCGCCTTCGGCTTAGGTCGTGATCCTGGAGTCTCCAAATTGAGTCCCACATTGGGCTTCCTGCATGGAGCCTGCTTCTCCCTCTGGCTAGGTCTCTGCCCCTCTCCGTGTTTCTCATGAATAAATAAATAAGATCTTAAAAAAAAAATGAATCGTGAAATGAGAACTTTCTTCTTTCATAGAAAAATTCAGAAAATATTATCAGGTCAGTTCATTAAAAGAACTGGAACAAATTTGAAGGATTCTTTAAAATGTTCCATTTGCTTAATGGTTGTGGCAAAATTGTTTTGTAAATAAGCAAACGATCATTAGTTTCAAAATAGTCTGGAGAATGTGTTTATTAGAAGTCAGAAGGTATTTTATTATATTTAGCATCCTAGAATGGAATTTTCAAAGCCAATTGCTAATAAAGGAAATGTTTTCCTCTGGGAACCGTGCTTATAATTTTAAAGTCCCAAAGCACAGTATTGTTGCCAAATTTAAGAAGCTTGGAATTTAAGCTTTGAGAATGATCCTCCTTCTGCCCAACCATGTTTTTCCAATGGAGGTTAGGAAAGAAAAGGATGAAACATGGGCCAAAAGATCGGCATTTTAAAATTTATGTCTGGGTTGGCATTTCAGGAAACTTTGTTTTGGAGGTTACAGTGAAGGCTCTGCTGTATTTAGGTGCTGGAGTGCTACTTAAATTAGAGCTCTGCTCGTCTCAAGGCTTCCTTTGTAGATAGATAGACCAGCCTGGGGAGGAAATAATGACATTGTTTAGAAAGAGGAGTTTAAATTTTAACTGGAAAAAAAATAAATTTTAACTGGAGATGGTCGTTAGGTGCAGGGACTGTGCCACTTACCAGCTGTATAACTTTGAGCAAGGCACTTGTATAAAAGCCTCCGTTTGTCCCTAAAATGGAGGTGATAGGATAGCATGTGTTTCAGAGGATACTCCTGTGGTTTAAATGAATATGAGTGTTAAATAGGGCAGAAGCCATCACATTGTGATGGTGTATTAGCTAAGACTGTTTCTGGCTGAAATAGAGTTTTTTTTTTTTTTTTTTTTTTTTAAGATTTATTTATTTATGATAGAGGCAGAGAGACACAGGAGAGGGAGAAGCAGGCTCCATGCCGGGAGCCCGACGCGGAACTCGATCCCGGGACTCCAGGATCGTGCCCTGGGCCAAAGGCAGGCGCTAAACCGCTGAGCCACCCAGGGATCCCAAGCCCTCAGGGTTCCCTGAAATAGAGTTTTATAGAAAAAAATCACATTCACCTTCTCTCTCTCTCTCTCTCTCTCTCTCTTTTTTTTTTTTTTAAAGATTTATTTATTCATGAGAGACAGAGGCAGAGACATAGGCAGAGGGAGAAGCAGGCTCCCTGCTGTAAGCCTGATGCAGGACTCGACCCCAGGAGCATGCCCTGAGCCGAAGGCAGACACCCAACCACTGAGCCACCCAAGTGCCCCTCACCTTCCACTCTTGTAAGAGGATTAAATCACCAAGTTATGAGTGTTTGGAATAGTCTTTCCCTATTCATCTCTTTTTAAGGAAAGTGTTATAGACAGGGCTTGCACTCTGTGATGTATGTTTTCAGGCCAAATTTTTTAGTGTTCCAAATCACAGATAGAAGTAGCATTGCTGTACACAATTATCTTCCCTTTATTGCACTGGTGATAATCTATTTTAGGATAGTGGTGAATAATTAAAAATGTTTTTCTGATTTTTAAGAGTAAATTACTGAAATAATGAAATCTTAGTTTAAGAGCTATAAAACTACAGATATAGGAGAAATGCTCTATTTCAACTCTTTTGTTTTTATATTGAGAAATACTTCAGGGATCGAAAAATTAGTAAACCTTGGCTATGGTTCTTAAACAGGGAGAGAAATGACAAGATTTGCTACATAATCCACCATTTTAAGTTTCTTATTTATGTTGATCACGGTGTATAATTTTATTTTAGTTTTTTAAAGTGTATAATTTTATAAACTCAATTAGCTCTCATTTTGTGACTACTTAAAATTAGGCTTTTTTATTCATTAGTTTTTTTAAAAAGCTAATTTTGGGGGTGCCTGGCTTGCTCACTTGGTAGAGCATGTAACTCTTGATTTTGGGATTATAAATTTGAGCCCCATGTTGGGTGTAGAGATTACTTAAAAATAAAATATTTTTTTAAAAACTGATTTGATTTGAGATGTTTTGTGTTTGTACACATTTGTGATATTTCATTGGAAGAATTTGTATCTTTTAAAAATGTTAAATTGTTCTCATTGGTTATTAGAACTAGAAGGGTCTTAGAGGTCATTATTTGATAGAGGAGGATACCATATCCCAGAGAGTTTCTTTGCTCAAGGTCACACAGCTCCTTGGAGGCAGATATGGGTCATAGGGTATGAAGGTTTCCTAACTGTTTTTTTTTTTCTCATTATGTTGCATAATGCTGCCTGCAAAGGTACAGAATTAATTTACAGACTTTAAAAGCATGCCCACATATCACCTGTTTTTCTTATGTGGCTACAAAAATCAGAAAAATAGCAAAAGGTTTTCAAAAACTTGCACATGTATATGTGCAAGTTGTCAGTAAATGTGGAGATTCTGAGGGGAAAAAAATTGGCAGAAAAAGCTGATTAGGTCCAATTTTCCCAGGTACTGGTGGTTTATGTATTTTGGAGTCTCCATCCCTGAGGGCCACCATTCGGGTATCCTTGAAAGAAAGTCCCAGTGTGGTGTGGGCTCCTCACACTGAGCTGCGTATGAGGTTGCTTTCTGGATGACTTTTAATATCAGAATTGTTTGTTCCAGCAGTAATCAGTCACTCAGTATTCAGCACCCCTTCTCCTTAGAACCTTCACTGAATCCTGCGTCCGCTGTATACAGTCCCTTTAGCTCTGAAGAAGGGCTGGTGTCTGTGTTCATAAGAAAATGTTCAGGATTTTATACCAGTTTTGGCTTCAAATATTCCATTCTTTCTCCATTGATTTGAAGAAATAGAACTAAATGCACAAAAATGAATCTTGTAACTAATTTCATAGTTGCAAAAGGATGCAAATAATTATCCTTTAAAGTATTTGAAAGAGGGATGCGTGAGTGGCCCGTGATTGAGTGTCTGCCTTAGCTCAGGGCGTGACCCTGGGGTTCTGGGATTGAGTCCTGCATCAGGCTCACCACGTGGAGCCTGCTTCTCTCTCTGCCTCTGTCTCTCTGTAACTATCATGAATAAATAAATAAAATCTAAAAAAATAAAGTGTTTGAAAGAATGTGAACATTAATACAGTAACACCTCCCATCCCTTATCTGTAGAGGATTTGTTCCAAGACCCCAGTGGATGCCTGCAACTGCAGATCACTACTGAATCCTAGCTCTACTGTGTTTTTTTCCTATACATACATAAACCTGAGATGCCTGGGTGGCTCAGCGGTTAAGCATCTGCGTTGGCTCAGGGGGTGATCCTGGAGTTCTGGGATCAAGTCCCACATCGGTCTCCCTGCATGGAGCCTGCTTCTGCCTCTGCCTGTATCTCAGCCTCTCTATCTGTGTCTCTCATAAATAAATAAATAAAATCTTTAAAATACATAAACCTATGAAAAAGCTTAATTTGTACATTAGCACAGTAAGAGATTAACAATATTAAAATAGAATAATTGCAACCATATCCTATAATAAAACTTATGTGAGTGTGTTCTCTCTCTCAAAATATTGTTCTGTACTCACCCTTCTTGTGATGTGAGATGGTGAAATGCTTATGTGATGAGATGATGTGAGGTCAATTACATAGGCACTGTGACCTTTTGAGGATATCTCAGGAGGATCACCTGCTTCCAGACCCTGGTTGACCTTGAAAAGCAAAACTGCTGCTAAGAGGACTCTTGTGTTTCTGATCTGTGCATTCTTCTTCTGTTCTCAGATCTACACTGGTGGAGTATATTAAACTTGTTTGCATTTCTAGTAGGCTTGCAGAGTAACTCTCCTGCACACGGTTTCTTATTTCCTGTGCTGTGACAGCCTCCTCGACTTTCCTGACTGGTGCTGGAGGCTACTGGGCATGAGAAGGCAGAGACTTTCATGTGCTATACTGCTTCTGATTTGTGAAAGTGACATAGAGACCCTGACTCTTGATAGTGTTTTTGCCAGAGTCTTCTTGGAAAAATACCAAGTTGCTCCTGGTGTTGGGCAGAGTTCTTGCCTTACAAGCCTGGTGGCAGGGTGGTGCAGTGCCAGCAATGGTAGGCTGGTTCCATTAGGCAGCTTGCCCGTCCAGTCCCCAATCTTTGTTCTTATGCTGTTTGCCCCAACAGTGGGGATGGCATAGGGCCCACCAAGTTGAGTGACCTTTTCAAGAAAGTTAAACTTTATTGTGTCATTTTGACTAGGCAGTGCATGGTTCAGAATTTGAAAGGTGCAAAGTGTAGGCTGTGAATTCCCCCTTCCCTCCTCCCCAGTGCTCCACAGAGGCAGCCTCTTGAGCCAAGTTGCAGTGCTCATGAGTGCCTCCTGTTGGTGCAGGACCTGATATGTCCTTCTAAAGTTAGACATCTATTGTTACCTTTTGGCAGCAAGTCATTTGTATTAGGGTCTTGCAGGGCCAGCCTAGGGCTCCTCTGTGAGGACTCTGCTGTGTTTTTGAAAGAGCTGTTGAGATGTGGGATTTTCTTTTTTCTTTTTTTAAGATTTTATTTATTCATGAGAGACAGAGAGAAAGAGAGAGAGAGAGGCACAGACACAGGCAGAGGAAGAAGCAGGCTCCATGCAGGGAGCCCGACATGGGGCTCAATCCCGGGTCTCCAAGATCACGCCCTGAGCTGAAGGCAGCGCTAAACCACTGAGCCACCCGGGCTGCCCAAGATGTGGGATTTTCTGGCAATAGTCTTTGCTCCTGGGTCCCTGACATTGAGGGGATTTCTGTCATTGACTCCAGATTCTTTTTTTTTTTTAAAGATTTTATTTATTCATAAATATGCAGAGAGAGAGAGGCAGAGACACAGGCAGAGGGAGAAGCAGGCTCCATGCAGAGAGCCTGATGTGGGACTCGATCCAGGGTCTCCAGGATCACGGCCTGGGCTGCAGGCGGTGCTAAACCGCTGCGCCACCAGGGCTGCCTGACTGCAGATTCTTTAGTGGGCGATTCTCAGAGCCTCCTCCCGACAATCTGTGTCCTGCTAGTCCTGGTGGTTTCATGACATCCAGGACATTCCTTGGTGCATATCCCTCAATCAGTAACTATCTCAAATCTGACTTCTCTTGCTCTAGACATTGACCCTCCTGTCTCTGCAAGTAGAATCAGATCTCTAAGTTGCTTTAGCTTTAGAGTACATTGGTCTCTGTGTCTTCTCTCTCACCCCGTCCAGGTCACAGATTCTAGCCAGGTGTTACCTGTATTTCTTATCTGTTACTCTTGAATATTTCACGTAGTTCAGCACTATTGTGAAATCTTCTAATTGAGTTCCATCCCTTTAGAATTTGTACCTAGTCACCTCTAGTCCATCTGTCCTTTCTATCTGCTAACAGTTCTGAAACCACCCTATAAATTATAAGGAAAAAAAGAAAAAAAGAATTCTGGACATAGAAGACAATACACTCTTCTCTCTTAACGAGTCTCTCCTCTTGTTTGGTGCCCCTGTGGTGTCAATCTTGGCTCCTGCTATTTCCAACTCCTGAGTTGTGCTCTTTGTCTGTCACCCCTCTCCATACCTCTACTTATTTAAATCTTATTTTCTCAAAATCTGTTTTAGCTCTTCTCCATCTCATTATTTCATCAGGCATATATTTATTGTAGAAATCACAGAAATGTATACATATGAGAATGAAATCCACCTATAATCCCATCATGCAGAGCTGTTCAAATGCATGCGGCTGCACCTGACTGTAATAGTAGTTCCCACATATGATCTGATAGCTTGCCTTTTTACGCTGTCAGAAGCATATTCTCCACATCATTAAGGTTCGTTCTTTATAAACAGTATTTCAAACTTTTTCTTATTATGAAGAAACAGATGAAAATAAAAGATATTCATTGTAGAAACACCAAAAAGAAAAGAAATCACCTTAAGCCTGACATTGAGAGATAACCACTGTCATTGATGTTTTGGTGTGTAGCCTTTCTTTTTATATGCACTGCACAGTCCTGTACTATGTATACTACTGTTTTAGAACTCATTTTTTACTTAAGAATATGCTCTAAACATTGTTCAAATCTGTAAACATTTAACCACCATCATTTTTAATGGCTATGTATCATTTCATTGTGTGGCTGTGCCTTAACTTATTGAATCAATCAGGGTTTTAAGTTGTTTTAAATTTTTTGCTATTATAAGCAAGCTGCAGGAAATACCCTTGTTAAAACAAAACAAAATGCAAAAACCCCTTTCTGCACATGCGTGTTCTTAGAGAAATTCTATGTTTAGAACTGCTGATTTTAAGAAGGGATGTACATTGTCTAAACTTTTGATACAATTAATGTATTTCCTTCCTGCAGTAAATTTGTAGCTACCCTAACTGCATGAGAGTGTCTATCTTTGTGGTTTCTCCTCCCCCACAAAGACCTACTGAGTATTCACTTGTTTCCTGATCTTAGAAGAGGCATTACAGCCTAGTAGTTACAAGCACAGACTCCTAGTTGAACTAGTTGGTTTATAACCTGGCTCCCCCCAATAATTTGCCTCAGTTTTCTCCTCAGAGTAATGAGGCTTAGGATGAAGTTATTCTGAGGCATTATCATGTTTTTCGCATAGGAACTGTATCTTTGAGTAACCAAATAGTTGATTAGAAGTTTTACATTTCTTTCTTTTTTAAAAAAGATTTTAGGGGCAGCCCGGGTGGCTCAGCGGTTTAGCGCTGCCTTCAGACCAGGGCATGATCCTGGAGACCTGGGATCGAGTCCCACGTCGGGCTCCCTGCATGGAGCCTGCTTCTCCTGCCTGTGTGTGTGTGTGTGTGTGTGTGTGTGTGTGTCTTTCTCTCTCTCATGAATAAATAAATAAAATATTTTAAAAATAAAAAAAAGAGGGATTCCTGGGTGGCTCAGCGGTTAAATGCCTGCCTTCAGCCCAGGGTGTGATCCTGGAGACCCAGGATCAAATCCCACGTCAGGCTCACTGCATGGAGCCTGCTTCTCCCTCTGCCTAGGTCTCTGCCTCTCTCTCTCTCTCTCTCTCTCGTGAATATTTGTTAAATAAAATCTTTAAAAAAATAAAAAAAAAGATTTTATTATTTATTTATGAGAAACACAGGGAGGCAGAGACCTAGGCAGAGGGAGAAGCAGACTCCCTGCAGGGAACCTGGTGCGAGACTCGATCCCAGGACCCTGGGATCACTAACCTGAGCCAAAGACAGATGTTCAACCTCTGAGCCACCCTGGTGCCCCTAGAAGTGTTTCCTTATAGAACAAATGGAAAAAGAGTGATAGAATATTAATATATTCAACTCCCCAGGGAATTGATAGAATGAGACCAAAACCATCAATGCTACCATCAGACAGCCAGATATGATGTATCTCCTGATGGAAGTACACAATACAACCAATGGAGCGTCTTGTCCAAAAATCATACCTGAGCCTGAACAAGATGTTCGTTTTAAGTACTAGTTTACAGGAAATTAAAGGGACAGGAGAACACATTGAAAAATATCACTGGACAAATGACCTGGTTACTTTAGAAAATACATGTCAAGGAGACATCTTGCCCCACTATAAAAAAAGGGGGAGCAAGAGATATAAAACTTGCACATTAAAAGATATAAGGTGTATTAATGATTTCTGGACCTTATTTGGGTCCTCATTCAAACTGCTATGAAAATAAAAAAACTAGAAAATTTTGGATAAATTCAAATCCTCGAGATTTATTTATTTATTTATTTATTTATTTATTTATTTATTTATTTATTTATTTATTTTAATATTCCATCCATTTACTCATGAGAGACACAGAGAAAGAGAGAGAGAGGCAGAGACAAGGCAGAGGGAGAAGCAGGCTCCATGCAGGGAGCCTGAGGTGGGACTCAATCCTGGGACTCGATCCCAGGTTTCCAGGATCAGTCCCTGGGCCAAAGGTGGCACCAAACTGCTGAGCCACCAGGGCTGCCCAAATCCTGGAGATTTAATGTGAAGGAATTGTTAATTTTTATAGGTGTGATAATGGTATAGTGATATTTAAGAACTCTTAATAAAAATGCTAACTATAAAGGAAACAATATATAAAGGAAACTATAAAAGAGCTAAATTAAAATCAGGAACTTCTGTTTTTTGAACTAAATGAAGAATTCTACAGATGAGAAGATTTAAAAAATATATTTGACATAAGACTGATATCCAGAATCTATGGAAAGCCTACAAACTTAAATATATGAAAAAGAGAACTCAAAAAAATGGGCTCTTCAAATGGTCAATAAATATATGAAAATGTGCTTGACATCATTAGTCATTAGAGAAGTGAAAAAAAAATTTTTTTGAGAAGTGAAAATTAAAACCTCCAGTGAGATTCCACTGTACACCCACCAGCATGGCTGAGATTCAGAAGACTGAAAATACTAAGAGATAGCAAATATATGGAGTTCACATACTGTTTGTGGGAGTATGAACTGGTATTACTACTTTGGAAAACTGGTAAATATTTACTGAAGGCTGTGTATAGGGGTGTCAGTGTCTCCATCCTTTGGGTGTCCAATTCTTGCTTTCAGTTCAGGTCATGATCTCAGGGTCATGAGATTGAGCCCCCTGTTGGGCTGAGTTCTGTGCTCAGCTTGGAGTCTGCTTGAGATTCTCTTTCCCTTTCTATCTGTTCTCCCCTACCCCCTCATGTGTGCACTCTTTCTCTCAAATAAAATCTTAACAGAAAATAAAACCTACTATACACAAATCCTATGAACATTCATAGGTGATTACCTGATAGAAATCTGTACACAATGTTCATAATGGTCACTAGAAGACAAGTTATAGAATATTGAAAGCAGTGTTCTCTATAGTAGCCACAACCTGCAAATGACCCAAACTGTGAATAGTGCTGCCATGAACATGGGTGTACAAATATCTGTTGGGATCTGTGCTTTCAGTTATTTTGGGCATGGACCCCAAAGTGGAATTGCTGTATCATATGGTAATTTTATGTTTAATTTCCTGAGGAACTACCACACTTGTGTATTCTGGGAATTTCTGTTTTAATATCTAATAATGGCAAGTATTGATTGATGTAATCTACATAGACCACTCTTGTGGTCTTCAATAATTAAGAGTGTAAAGAGGTCTTGAGATTTATTTACTTATTTATTTTTAAAGGATTTATTTATTTATTCGAGAGACAGAGAGAGAGAGAGGCAGAGACACAGGTAGAGGGAGAAGCAGGTTCCATGCAGGGAGCCCGACGTGGGATTCGATCCTGGGTCTCCAGGATCACACCTTGGGTTGAAGGTGGCGCTAAACTGCTGGGCCACTGGGGCTGCCCAGGTCTTGAGATTAAAAAAAAAAAAAAAAAAAAAAAAGCAAGAACTGCAGCTTTAATGAACTGTGTTATTCACCAAGGAGAAGAAAGGTTGAAGCAGTCATTGCCAATGGATGTGGATTAGGTGGGTGATACTCTTCTTTGATCTCTAATGTCCCAATTTGGAGGATACTTTATATGGTCACCCTAATAATGGGATCCATTATAAGGTGGGTCATCCGACTGGGTAACCCAGTCGCCTTTGCTTGGTGTTGTAGTAGAGCTTCCTGAACTGGCAAGCTTTCATCTTCTTGTAGACCATGCTTTAGGATGAAAAAAACTACAGAATGTACTTTTATTACACCCCTGATTGTTACATTAAAAATTTCTTTGTACAGTGCTATAAGACATCAGATCTTTTTTATTCTCTAAAATAAAGCCTCTTATCATATGTTCATAAAACATATGTTGCCAATGTGACTCTCAAATACCAGTAATTTTAGAGACCGTACATTCCTTTTGAATTTTGACTAATGATTTGAAATCTAATGATTCTGACCTCCTCCCACTGTTGTTTGGAATGTAACTCAAAAATTTCCCCACTCACTGTTTTGTTTAAAATGTCAAATGGGGATCTCTGGCTGGCTCAGTCAGTTAAGTATCTCTTGATTTTGGCTCAGGTTGTGATCTCAGGGTCATGAGGTCAAGCCACATGTTTGGCTCCATGCTCAGTGGGAAGTCTGCTTGGAACTCTCTATCCTCCTCTCTCTCTGCCCCTCCCCCCCAAACGTCTTTCACTCTCTCTTCCTAAAAATAAGTCTGTAAAAAAAATGTCAAATGGATTTTTGAGACACAGATGCTTCCTATGTAAACATTGACTAAAAACATCACGTTGAGAAACGTGCATTTTATGAAGTTTGCATTTTAACAATCTGTGTGTGTCTTCCCAGGAAAACACTAACTGGGGAGGGTTTGTAGGGTGTGCTTGCTTAATCCAGTCTTTTCTTCTGGTCTGCAGAACACATCACTTCCTCCCAAGGCAGGTGACACCAAGCCTATTTAGTTGCAAGTCCTTGTATGTGGCCCAGGGTTTTGTATTACAATTTGATGTCCAGTAGTCTTACTGGGTCTAGGGACTATGTACTAAAGATTATCTTCTGTCCCTCTCCCCTTCAAGGACAATTGTGGATGAGGGACAGGATGGAGGGGGCAGGATAACCCAAATAAGCTTTCCTGTTTGGACAAGGAAAGAATGAGTAGCAGTGTCTTGCCTTGCCTTTCTAATGACTGGGAATTTGTCTGAGACCTCTTTGTGCTTAGATGGGACCTGGTGCTTGATAGGCTTCATTTTAGGTTGAGTGGATAGGGAGCTGAACCTCCTAAATCTCATCCATCATCTCATATATCAGATCTCAGTCCAGAGACTCCTCCAGGGGGTAGCAGAGGACAGAGGGCTTTACTTTCTCTGGAGCCTTCTTCAAGTATATACTCTTGGCTACACTTTCTGTTTTATTTCCTCCATCTTAGTTCTTTAGTCTACTTTGTTATCCAGAAATTTGTTGAAATCTCATCTGTGGTTGGTCCCTGTCCCTACTATTTCTGCCTAAAAGGTCATGGTTTTATTCCTTACTGTGCTTATTGACATTCATTATCAGGGGGATATGAGGCATGCTCTCTGTCTGCTTTCATCAACAGGAAGTTTTCAGTTTTGAGAGATTGAGCTGATCTTACATTAGAAGCAACTCATTACAACACTTTTGTTGTTCCGTGTTTGGGGTGAAGGATAAACATGGTTCCTCCTGACTCATGGCACCTCTGAATTCTGGGCTTCTTTACATTAAGAAGGGCAAGAGGTGACACTTGACCATGGTAAGTGCCTGTGTTTGATTGGAATTGGCTGATGGAGGGGAGGACACTGGGTAGGAGACCAAGGAAGAGTCAGAAGAGGGTGGTGTGAGACCATATTCTGAAATAACAAGTGTTTGAGAAGAAAGAAAAGCTGTGTTGAGTACCATGGAGAGGTCAAGTGGAAGGAGCAGACAAGGTTTTACCTGGCCAACATTATTTCCCACAATGGTCCAAAAATTCCTTCATGAAAGATGGTATCTCAGAAGGTGATAGGACGTAAGTTTTTCCGAACAGTAAACCTTTATACATTTCCCATTTTATGGATTTTGCTAAGCTTTTTAAGCCCCTGTTGGGCAGCCCGGGTGGCGCAGAGGTTTAGCGCCACCTGCAGCCCAGGGCATGATCCTGGAGATCTGGGATCGAGTCCCACATCGGGCTCCCTGCATGGAGCCTGCTTCTCACTCTGCCTGTGTCTCTGCCTCTCTCTCTCCCGCTCTGTATCACTCATGAATAAATAAAATAAAAAATCTTAAAAAAAAAAAAAAGCCCCTGTTACTTTATGAAATAACCGGTACTTGTGTGTGTTTATAACCTATTTCTTTAAACATTACCACAAAGTATCAGGTTTCCATACTAAAAACTAGTTGCTGTCCTGTTAAGCTGCAAGTGACTGAAAACTAAAAATGATAGTGGATGAAACAAGACAGAAGTATAAGTACACTTCTTCCTCACACAGAAGTCTGGAGGTGGGCATTCCAGCACCTTCACAGTGTCAAGGATTCAGGTTCCTTCTCTCTTGCTGTTCCACCATCCTGAGTGTGTGACATCCACCCCTAGTGCAGAATGGCTGCTGGAATTCCAGCTATCACATCCATATTTCAGGAAACAGGAAGAAGGGAAGGAGAGAGAAAGAGCCTGTTCCTTTCCTGTAAGGACTCCTAGAAAATGCATGGTTTTTGCATCTACCCCATTGGCTAGAACTCTGTCACATGTCCTTGCCTGGCTGCAAGGGAAGCTGGGAAATGCCCTCTCTAGGTCGCCATGTGCTTGAGCCCTGGGGTTCCTATTACAATGGAAGAAAAAGAGGATAGATGTTGAGACAAACAGAACTTTGAGTACTTCAGAGGCCTGAAGATGCCTATGAAAAATTGGCAGGCATTCTTCAAAGCCACTGCACAGAAGCAAAGCTGTGGGAAGATGAGGGCAGAGAGTAGAAGAGTCCAGTTGTGGTCTCCTTTGGTGGTGGAGGTGGTGGTACCTCCTCAGCCAGGTCACTGACAGCCAGACAAGGAGAAAAGCAGGACTGTTTTGTAGGTGTGAGAATGGGAAAGAATGGTGGGGACCAAGCACAGATAGTTGCCTGTGGCTTAGAGAAAGAACCCTCAAGGCACAGGCCTTGAGGATCTGTTGCTGAGTGGTCTGTAAATGTCTAGTAAACAAAGGAATAATATCTAGAAAACTCCCTGCATCCCAGTAGCTCCCAAGACCCTGAGATCATGACCTGAGCCAAAACCAAGAGCTGGACACTTAACCTACTGAGCCACGCAGGCACCCTACCTCCACTTTTTTTTTTAATTTTTTTAAATTTTTTTTTAATTTTTTTTTTAAATTTATTTATGATGGTCACAGAGAGAGAGAGAGAGAGAGAGAGAGAGAGAGGCAGAGACACAGGCAGAGGGAGAAGCAGGCTCCATGCACTGGGAGCCCGACGTGGGATTCGATCCCGGGTCTCCAGGATCGCGCCCTGGGCCAAAGGCAGGCGCTAAACCGCTGCGCCACCCAGGGATCCCCCTACCTCCACTTTTTAAAGTAGTCTTTACCCCCAAAATGAGGCTCAAACTCACAACCCCAAGATCAAGAGTTGCGTGGTCTACCGATTGAGCCAGCCAGATGCCCCTAAAATGATGATCTTAAGTCTTATGAAATTGTATGGAAATGACCTGTTAAAGATAGCCAGCAATTATGCTGCCTTAACAAGATGACTTTATCTTATTTATTTATTCTAAAGATTTTATTTATTCATGAGAGACACAGAGAGAGAAGCAGAGACACAGGCAGAGGGAGAAGCAGGCTCCATGCAGGAAGCCCGATGTAGGACTCGATTCTGGGACTGCGGGACCACGCCCTGAGCCAAAGGCAGATGCTCAACCGCTGAGCCACCCAGGTGCCCAACAAGATGACTTTAGATAAAAATTATCACACATGCAGCCTCTTTCCATCATTGCAACAGAAATGTACATTCCCTAGATGTTGAAACAGTCACTTGCCAGAGGTGGTGCAAGTCCTGGCAGGGTTCTCTTGCTGCCTGAAGGGCCTAACAAGGATGCCATGATTAGGTTCTTAGTGTAATGTGGCAGTTCTCTTTGGAGAAATGAATCAGTTACTGATAAATTTAGGCTTCAAAATAATAATAGTCGTCTAAACAAGAGGTCATTGGTGGAAAAATAATCAGTTGAGAAATGGTCCCATTATGTCATACAGGGAAGTGGGCTCGGAGGGACTGACCAGCCAATCTGCATTCTGATCACCTTTAGCCAGTTTTTCCAGGGGCTTCCCTCTGAAGGCATAAATCATAAATCTTCTATATTCCCTTCAGCTATAGGTGGGTAGTGTCCCATCCTACTTAGAATATGAGGGTAGTTTGTGGAAGCCCAAACACCTCCTTTACTGGCTACTTTAAATAGAATCTTCCACTACAGTCTGGTCTATGCCATGTTGAGGCTGATGTCTGTCACCCCCTATAGTTTTGGGAGAGCAAGGGCCACATAGGCTTTGTTTTTTTACAGGGATGTCAGCCAGACTCAGTTTTCTCTTGAACGGTTGCCATTTCTATCTTCTATCTGTTCCACAGAGAATTCTGTACAGAGAATTTTCAATTTTCACATAGTGGTCTGTTGAAAACACTTTGGGACAGTAACTATTTTGAGCACTTCTGTCAAAGAACTATTTCTTCTAGAGATATCAGCCTTTCCTAGAGGCTTTTTATCAGACAAGTGACATCTCATAATTCTAGAGGATCCTGCTTGAGTCCTGAAACTGGTTAGATATCTTGTTTCCTAGATCTCAGGAAAAATTACCTCAATAATGGGCTTTGGTGTTGTAACACATGGCTCTTATATTTCTCATTGGTTTTAAAATACCCAAAATACAAGCTCTCTGTCTTCTCTGCACTGGGAACAGCTCTCCTGCCACAACTGCTCATCCCCTGAAAATGTACACCTGTGCAAAGTTTGTCTCCAACCCCTTGGGCAGGAGCACCTCTCAGCTGTTGAGCCGATCAATGTCTGCAGCGATGTTAAAAGCAACGGGAGACACTGACAGATGAGAGCCTCGACAGCTTGGCAGCCCCATGTTCCCTGACCTCACTTATTCCCAGCCATAGCTTGTGAACCAAGAGACATCAACACAGCGGCCAAGTTCATTGGGGCTGGGGCTGCCACAGTAGGGGTGGCTGGCTCTGGGGCTGGAATTGGGACTGTGTTTGTGAATTTCATCATTGGTCATGTCAGGAATCTGTCTCTGAAGCAGTAGCTCTTCTTTTACGCCATTCTGGGCTTTGCCCTCTCAGAGGCCATGGGGCTCTTTTGCCCGATGGTGGTCTTTGTCATCTTCACCATGTGAAGGAGCTGTGTCTCATCTCCCATTGATCTTTATCCTGTGTCTCGCCCTGTATGTTCCTTTTTCTATACCTCTACAAGCAGCCTGGGGAAAGTGGTTGGCTCAGGATTTGATAGAGGGAAGACAAATAAATACTGTATTAATAAAAGAAAATCTAAAATACAAGAATGAGCCATTATATGAAGTTGAAAAAACAATGACTTTTGGTATCTAGGTGATCAAGAAAGGGATGGAAAACCAGGATGGTTTGAGATTTTTCAGCCCCCCCCCCTTTTTTTCCAGGGAAAGTTAACCCAGGATTTCTTTTTTTTTTTTTTTAGCCCAGGATTTCCATCTTCATTCATCACAAATCTCTCTTAGTTTTGATGAGTTCAGTATAGATATGGAAGCTGACCTCAGGGGCTGGTGGTTTTGGTTACTTTGAAGAATCTCATGTTGTCTCCTGTGGTCATCCATGTGGGACTCTAGGGCTTGATCATCATTCTGACTTGTTTAGCACTGCCTGGGTGAGGGCAGGGGAAGGGCTTATGGGGGGTGGTGACAGTTTAGCTGGAGGAACAGGAGTGCGTCTGGAAAGATGGACGAAGAATAAGTTAGGGGTCCCAGGGGGAAGGCCCTGAAGGCCAGGCCAGAGAATTTAGGGGGAAGCCAGCAAAGGTGGCTCAGCACCTCAGCACAGAGGAGTTGAGAAGCTTAGATCTATCCATCTGGTGCATTTTTAAAGTATGGAAGCAATCAATACTTGTTTGCTGGAAAATGTGGAGGTGATGGGAAAATATTTAAAATTTTAAAATTACCTTTAATTTTACTACCTAGAATGTAACTGCTGCTATCATTTATATTGTGCCCTGCTAATCTTTTTTTCTGTGGCTGCTTGGTGTTTTCCCTTTTTTTTTTTTAGATTTTATTTATTTATTTATGAGAGACACAGAGAGAGAGAGGCAGAGACACAGGCAGAGGAAGAAGCAGGCTCCATGCAGGGAGCCCGATGTGGGACTCAATCCTGGGTCTCCAGGATCATGCCCTGGGCTGAAGGTGGCGCTAAACCGCTGAGCCACCCGGGCTGCCCTCCCTATCTTTGTTAAGTAGGTCGTCATGTAAATGGTTTCTTCTCATAATGGCATGATGAACATCCTCCTGTAAATGAGGTATTTCTCTAGATACTCACTTTGGGTATATTTCTCACCAAGGAATGACTAGATCAGAGGAGATGTGAGCCATTTAAAGGTGCTTTTTTTTTTTTTAAGATTTTATTTATTCATGAGAGAGACAGAGACATAGGCAGAGAGAGATACAGTCTCCTCACAGGGAGCCTGATATGGGACTCAACCCCAGGACCCCAGGATCATTACCTGAGCCAGAGTCAGATGCTCAACCACTGAGCCACCCAGGTGCCCCTAAAGGTTCTTAATACATATTTCCAACTTGCCTTTCATAAAGTGCTGGTAATTTACATTTGCATGAGTACTATATGAGCATACTGGTTTTCTCTGAGCCTGGTCCAGTCCACTGTGAATGTTCTTTTTATCTATTCAGTTTGACGTGAGAAAATGGCTTCTATGGCCATTTTATTTATTTATTTATTTATTTTTAAAGATTTTATTTATTTATTTATTTATGGGAGAGACAGAGAGAGGCAGAGACATAAGCAGAGGGAGAAGCAGGCTCCATGCAAGAAGCCTGATGTGGGACTCGATCCTGGGACTCCGGGATCACATCTGAGCCAAAGGCAGACACTCAACTGCTGAGCCACCCAGGTGTCCCTGTCCATTTTATTTTTGATGTCATTGATTATTAGTGAGGTTAGATAAATATACAGGTTATTTGGCAAATTGTTTCTCGCTGATTTTTTTTCTGTTGGCATGACCACATTTTATTGATTTGCAAGAGTTTTTTGTTCTTATTTTGAATAGTTAAGGAACCCGAAAGATCTCATTTTTCACAGACATGCTGCAGTGATCACCTGTTCAGCAGGGCTGTGAAGTTCTTGTAAGTCCTGATCATGCAGTGACCCATGGCTACTTGTATATCTATAACTAGAGGCAGGCTTCCTGGATTATCAGAATATTGACTCCCATTTTACAGGGATGAGCAAAAAGATCTAAAACACAAGTTAGACTTTGAACCCAGGTAGGCCGAGTCTGAGTTCCATGCTGTTTGCTTTAGCCCTTCTGCTTTCTTGATCTCCCTAGTCATGATTTGGCCAAAGAGCTCCTAATATAAGAGGACCTGTGAGCATCTCAGGGTTAGCCAACAGGGCCATGGGAGTTGGAGAGCACTTGCCTCACTCTGCACTTGTCTTGGAGAGAGGAGGTGGGGTAGTGGCACCAGAGTTCCTTGGGGCCTGTATGCTGGAAGCAGGGGCATCTCAGCACAGGCCCTGGAGGCTGCACCAATGTGAGGCCTGCATGCCAGGGAGCCCATACCCCCTGAGGCCTACCTCAGCTCCTCTGTGGAACCTGCTCTATTCCTACATCCCATTTCTTCATCTTCCTTTCTTCTCCAGTCTTCTATGGAAATTGTTCAAATTCTGGTTAGGTGCTGTCTCTCAGCAATAAAATGTTTGGATTTGGGCTCTTTGTCTTGGAGTTCTGTAGCTCCCATGAGATTCAGGCGTGTTGATCTGTTATGATGGTTTCTGACAGGGAGGCAAAACTAACCATCCCTGGGAGAAGCAAGCTTGAAAGCACAGCCATCCTGCCGACATGGTCATAAGCTCCTGGTTGCTGTCAGACTTGGCTGTTCCTAGCACATATGGTTGTCAGAAGGTAGAGGGGTGCTAAGTCAGCTGTGAAGATTAGCAATAGGCTGGGCAGTGAGAACTAGGCCTCTGGTTTTGGGAGGAATTTGTTGAGCTTAGTAACTAGAGTTGTAGAACAAAAAGAAAATATTGGCATGTCAGTATTTATTTTTGGTATTGAAGTACCACATTATGTTAACATGGTATGTACCCCTTTTAGGAGTAGCATGACTTCTGGCACCATATATATATATATATATATATATTTTTTTTTTTTTTTAATAAATTCAGATCCTAGTTAGCTTTTTTTTTTTTTTTTTTTAAGATTTTATTTATTTATTAGAGACAGAGAGAGAGAGGCAGGCAGAGACATAGGCAGAGGGAGAAGCAGGCTCCACACAGGGAGCCTGACGTGGGACTCGATCCCAGGTCTCCAGGATCACTCCCTGGGCTGAAGGCGGCCCTAAACTGCTGAGCCACTGGGGCTGCCCTCTGGCACTATATTTTATTTTTTGATAGTTGTGATATACTGAACTGATTTTAAGATCCAGTACGTTTCAATCCACACCTTGAAAAACATAGCCTTACCTTATTTTATCTCCCTAATACCTCTGAGATAGGAATTGTTTCTGTCTTGAAAAAGCTGAGGCCTGAGGGTGACACAATCACTCCTAAGATCACACAGCTGGTACTGGTTCCCCTTTTCCCCATGCCTCTTAGATACTCTTCTCATTGAGATAGACTTGCTTCTTTGGAAAATCGGTTGCAACCTTTTCTTTTTTGTTTTTTGCCTAGTTTATCACTTCTTACTTGTGTTTATAGGATTGATTTCATTATTAATGTAGCTTTAGTGAATTCCGGTATTATCATTCTTAAGTACTGAGAATGTTTTTGTGAAAATTAGTAGTATACATTTGCTTATTGTTTTGGAAGTTTTGTAGTTTGGAGGCTTTCATGGCATTCATCCTCTGCCTCTCCCTAATAGAATAAAACTCTACAGGTGCATAGATGACGTGCAGGTGTGACAGATGAATTTGGGTGTTTACAGGTCCTCACTGTCACCAGCCGCAAAGCATGCTGACTTGCGTTTCCTTCTCTGTGTGTCAAGCTTATGGATAGATTTCTTCTCGCCCCGTGTCTGCCTCAGGCTGCAGAATACCTATCTGCAGGGCCCACGAGTCTTGTTGGTCCTGTCAGCCTCAAGCGTTTCTGGTTGAGAGGTTATTGCTCCCAGCCAGGACCTCTTGGAGTAAATGCTTTGAGAATAGCAGGGGTTGAGGTCTAACAGTGAGCACCTAGAAGCCTGTGTTGGGCACTGTGCCCGAGGACCCTCTCAGACTGTGAATTGCTCACTGACTGTATTCATTTTTAGGGCAGGCCTAGTTCTGAGAGCCTGGGCCATCTGAGTTCTCCATCCTTGTTAGAGTTCTTTGGGAGAGAGGCAGCTTTGGAAACACTCTGAAGACAGGTCTGCAGATAGCCAGTGTCCTGATAATGAGGGAGGATGCTCTGGGATTCAAAACTGAGCACTGAAGCACAGAGTCTGACCTATTGGGGTAGATAGCACCTTCACTCATTAGCCCCTGAGTCCTGCCCAGGCAGAAGAACAGTAGAGATTTCAGGCGTTGAAAGCAAGATAGCAGACCCCAAAGTGACTTCACTTATGCTAAGCCTTACATCACCAAACTGAAACTTAGTTTTGGCTCTCCCACAAATGGAATCTTAAACTAGTCAGAAGTTATCTGACAGCACTAGTTAGATAATCTGCCTGATGCACCCCTATCTTTCCCTAAGGGAATTCCCTAAAGGAGAATGACCTCACAGTAACCAGTCTGCTTTGGCCTAGCATGACTTCCTTATTCCTACCTTGTTCTGCCTATATAAGTCTTTTATTTTGTACAGATCTTCAGAGCTCCTTTCTGTCTGCTAGGTGGGATGTTGCCCTATTCATGAATCATTGAATAAAGCCGATAAAACCTTTAAAATTTACTCGGCTGAATTTTTTTTTTTAAGATTTTATTTATTGATGTGAAACACAGAGAGAGAGGCAGAGACACAGGCAGAGGGAGAAGCAGGCTTCATGCAGGGAACCCGATGTGGGACTCAATCCCAGGACCCCGGGATCACGACCTGAGCTGAAGGCAGACGCTTAACCGCTGAGTCACCCAGGCGTCCCATGAATTTTGTTTTAACAAAGGAAACCTAGGATGATGTCATTAAGTGTCCTCATTGTAGAGGTGCATAATAATCTTTAGGTAGAGGATTTGCAACCTCAAACATTTATAAGAAAACCATTTTTTTTTTAATTGATGAAGCAGGTACATTTTGGTTATCTAGAAATTTCACTGTGAATTAGTGGATTTTTCCTTATTACCAGAAAAGTGAGGTGTTAGAGTTTATTCTATTAATCAAACCTCAACTTCTCAGCTGAGAATGGAGTTGGGTGGGGACAACAGCCAGCCTGTCCACAGTGTGAAGACTGCAGTGGCTGCTACAACTGTGCTTGTTACAAAGATGGTGAGTAATTTTTTCAATTGATGCATCTGTCTGTCTTTACTTAGAGTGACAACCAGTTTGGCAGGGGCTTAGCTTCTGGAAGCCCAAGCTTGCAGGAAGCAGGTATTTTCCTTTTGCAAGGTTGTTGGACAGAAAGCAGTCAGCAGCTGCTGGAGATTATTTTCTCATTGTACTACTCATTTTAGTCTCCTAGATGTTTGAGGTCTCATCCTTAGGACATTTAAAAAAAAAATTTTTTTTTTTTAGTTTATTTATGATAGTCACAGAGAGAGAGAGGCAGAGACACAGGCAGAGAGAGAAGCAGGCTCCATGCACCGGGAGCCCGACGTGGGACTCGATTCCGGGTCTCCAGGATTGTGCCCTGGGCCAAAGGCAGGCGCCAAACCGCTGCGCCACCCAGGGATCCCCCCTTAGGACATTCTTAAGAATTTCTCATTCATTCCACTTATGAAATCTGCAAATCTGGGTGAACACCGTAAGCTTGGCACCATTTTGTGCAGAGTGGCTGGCTATGTGAGAAATTATGCTTGCCATTTTATTTTATTTATTTATTTATTTTTTAAAATTTTATTTATTTATGATAATCACAGAGAGAGAGAGAGGGAGAGAGAGAGGCAGAGACACAGGCAGAGGGAGAAGCAGGCTCCATGCACCGGGAGCCCAATGTGGGATTCAATCCCGGATCTCCAGGATCGTGCCCTGGGCCAAAGGCAGGCGCCAAACCGCTGCGCCACCCAGGGATCCCTGCTTGCCATTTTAACCTACAGACTCAGGAGTGGAGAAACTCCTTTGTTGTTCCTTAACCTGTCATCTTCTCTCTCTTCTTCCCTTTGTGAAGAAACCTGTATTGGGGACCTTGTATATATCAGTCATTGTTATAGGCCATTGGGGATATAGTAGTGAATAACCAAAGTCCCACATGGAGTTGCTTTCCGGAGGTGGGGGGCAAATGTTTTTTTATTTTTTATTTTTTATTTTCAAATGTTTAATAATATCAGGTGGTAGTGATGTTATGAAGAACAAAGCAGGTATTTTTTAATATGAGGGAAGCATTTTGAAGTGTTAATGTTGGAAGGGCCCTTCTGCTAATGAATCTGATTGGCTCAAAGAACAGATGTGTTCTTATTCTTTCTGGAGCATTTTCCTTTCAAGGGAAATGTGCAGAGGTATATTTTGTAGGGTAGGACTGAACCATTTAGGGCTCTGAAAAGTTTTACTCTGCACATATAATCATTACCCCTGGCAATATCAGGTATTTGTCTGCAAATACAGTTTATGACCACTCTGGGTTTTATGTGTGCTCCCTGAGGACTCCCTCACCAGCCTCCCCAACCCCAGTCATTTTAACCATTGAGAAGGGCTGAAAATGCAGCCTTTTTAGTCACTAGTTGGATTTGTAAAGCTGTAGCTTTAGGGTGGTCTTCTCCACCCAAATACTGGCATACCATTATTTTAGGCATTTCATAGATAAAGGTTAATGAATTTGATTAAAATTCAATGAGTCTTGGGGCAACAAGGTGGTTCAGTTAGTTAGGCATCCTACTTGATTTCAGTTGAGGTCATGATCTTGGGGTCGTGAGAGGGAGCCCCGCCTTGGACTCTACCCTGGGTGTGGAGCCTGCTTAAGATTCTCTCTCCCTGGGCAGCCTGGGTGGCTCAGCAGTTTAGTACCACCTTCAGCCCAGGGTGTGATCCTGGAGACCCTGGATCAAGTCCCACATCGGGCTCCCTGCATGGAGCCTGCTTCTCCCTCTGCCTGTGTCTCTGCCTCTCTCTCTGTGTTTCTTTATTTTAAATAAATAAAATCTTAAAAAAAAAAATAAGATGGGACTTGAAGGATGAGCAAGGAAGAGAAAAGGCAAGGAGCAAAGGAGAAGAAGGAAGAGTGGGATGTAATCAGAATCAACGAGTAGTTTTGCTTGGATGAAGTATGTGGTGTGTGTAGGGTGTGGAGGGCCTGGAATAGAGGTAGTTGTCTTTAATTCACTAGGCAAAAATGAGTAGAGGAGAGGTGTGATCAGAGCTGTGCTTTATGAAGATTAATCTGGGAATATGTGCAGAATAAATTAGAGAAGGGAGGAATTGGTGGAGAAACCAGTTGGGAGGCCAGCGTAGTAGAGAAAGGTTGACGTGCAGACTTCAGCAATAGTACTAGCAGTGAGATTAGGAATAAGGAAAGACCCTGTAGGGAGAGGATCACATAGTTTGAGAACTGATGAGGGGTGTGTGTGTGTGTGTGTGTGTGTGTGTGTGTAGGGAGGTGTTAACAGTTGGACTAAATAAATTTTTAAAAGCTTTCGTTGGCTTTTATTAAATGATTTGTAAATCAGGCAGCATCCCATCTAGCTAGTGGAGGGGACTTCTGAGGAGTTGTATGGAATGGAAGGTTTTTATGGGGGGAAAGAAAGTTACCAGCAAAGGGATTGTTCCAGGCAAAGGAAGAGAAGTTGGGGGGGTCTTCTCATGCAGATTACCTTATCTTCCTTTGGGGGTTAGAAAGGGCCCGTGTGGCAGACTTACTGGTACTGATCAAAAATTCCTGACTGACCCGTTAAGACTGCATTTCTGGGGGAGTTTGAAACTGCAGTTAGATTAAGTGTTAGGCTCTGGTTTGGGAAGTTGGTATAAGTGATGCCATTTGGGGCCTGTGGTTTTCAACAGGGGATGGAGATAATGGTGAGGATCAGTGTTCCCCATGGAGCATATGGAGCATATTTCAAGTAAATTAGGGTCTTGAAGTAAAACAGAATGAAGAGCCTTTGTGGGTTGGGAAGGAGAAGATGGGTTTGGACCCATTGAGTTTGAGGTGCTGGTTGGACATTGGAGGTGTCTTGTTGGCAGGTTGAAATGTAGTGCTATAGCTTGGGGGAGAGGAAATAACTAGTGTTATGGAGGATGAGTCCATAGAAGAGAAGCTGATGACAGTGGCTCACTTGCTGAGGATACAACATACAAACACAACCTGCATTTAGGAAGTGTGGGGAAGAACAACAGAAAGGATGTGATTGGAAAGGAAAAAAAAATAAGACTGTTTTAGTTATAAATGCAGGAAGCCACTCAAATTTGATGAAAAAAGTATTGGCTCATGTAACTTAAACACCGGAGGAATTCCAGCTTTAGGCCTAATTTAATCTAGGGTCTCAAAAAAAAGAAAAAAAATTCTAGGGGCTCAAATGTCACCAAGCCTTGGTTGCTCTCTTTCACATTGCTTTTGTTTTCAGACTTCACAAGGTTGCAGGATTTTCTAGCAAATGAAAGTTCCATGGACAAGGTCATGTCTTCAGGGAATCACTGTGATTAGTTTGTGCAGTGAAAACATACAAACTGTGACCAAACATATTTATCCGTATTATCAAAACATATTGGTTCTTGAATGCAATCATTTTGTCAGTAGACTAATGGTTTAAGGCATGTACAGTGGTAAGTATTAGGGATTTAAAAATTCTGATAGGGCTGGATTGTAATGTCATCCAAACCAGGGAATTAGGAGGATATAGGTAACTGGCTAGAAGGCTTAAGGCTTCTGGAATGCTTAATTTTTTTTTTTTTTAAGATTTTATTTTTTAAATTTTTATTTATTTATGATAGTCACACAGAGAGAGAGAGAGGCAGAGACACAGGCAGAGGGAGAAGCAGGCTCCATGCACTGGGAGCCCGACGTGGGATTCGATCCTGGGTCTCCAGGATTGCGCCCTGGGCCAAAGGCAGGCGCCAAACTGCTGCACCACCCAGGGATCCCTGGAATGCTTAATTTTGTAACAGTCTTTTTTCCCAGTGCCCTGGCCCTTTGCACCAATAACAGAAACCAGGGAGTTTTACTCTGTTGAGGGACCTTCATTTGCCACGTTTGAAAATTGAGACTTTTAGTGGTCTTTGTTGCAGGTGACCCCTGCTAGGCTCTGAATGAGCTGGCTTGCAAAACTAGCTAAATGTGGAGTGAACAGTTTTCCATTCCATGCTGGTCCTTCAACTAAAAGATCCTGGTTCATTCAGCCTGTTAGTAAACGTAGAACTAAATGCTACCCAGAAGGTTTCAGCCTCTAGAGGAAGATCAGAATCTTCTTTAAAGACAGTTTGGAGTTGATAATAGGATGACCAGGTTCATTAGGTTTTTGCGTGTAAGACAGAATTTTGTTCCAATCAACAGGCTTAGGAAAAGCTACTGTGATTGCCACATGGAGATTTCCAGTGAGTGTTCTAGGATCTTGCCAAAAGTTAGGGGTTTGTTTCTCTAAATCTTTTAGGGTGTTTTCATGGGGCAAGTTTTATCCGGTGTTTAGGCTGGTCCTCACTGACAAGCACACGGCCTGGCTGATACAAGTCTGAGAAACTGGGATGGTAAGTTGGAATAAGTATGTTAATGTCTTTAGTAGGGCTCCTGGGTGGGTCAGTGGTTGAGTGTCTGCCTTGGGCTCAGGTCAAGATCCCAGGGTCCTGGGATCGAGTCCTACATTGGGCTCCCTATAGGAAGCTTGCTTTTCCCTCTGACTGTGTCTCTACCTCTCTCTCTGTGTCTCTCATCAATCAATCAATAAAATCTTAAAAAGAAATTCTTTAATAAATGTGAATTAAAAAAAATATTTTATTTATTATTTATTCATGAGAGACACAGAGAGAGAGAGAGAGAGAGAGAGAGAGAGAGAGAGAGAGAGAAGAGGCAGAGACACAGGCAGAGAGAGAAGCAGGCTCCGTGCAGGGAGCCCAATGCAGGACTTGATCCCAGGACTCCAGGATCACATCCTGGGCCTAAGGAAGACACTCAACTGCTGAGCCACCCAGACGTCCCAGTTAACATGAATTCTGAGTCACTTTAGGAAACTCTTTAACTCTGGCTCATAGTCTGGCCTTGGTCCAGGGAACATAAGAAATTTGGGGTTTATTCAGATCCTCAGATGACTTAACTTTAAAGGGGCAGGTTTTATTAGGTTCAGGAAAGGAGAGAATTGGGAGAGATTCAGAGGAAAAGGGAAGTTCAATGAAAAGGTTAGTAGAGCGGTGATGTAGAGAAGTTGGGGACTGCACACCAGATACATCCTGAGACAGAAGACAGGAAAGGAAAAAAGAGGCCTCCGAAGCCCCTTTTATCTCCTTTGCTTGCTTCCATTAGTCCAGGAGAGGCAACTTTAGATTCCTGGTAATGTTTGGAAGCTTCAAAATCCCCAAATCTCAAAATTTTATTCAGTTTTGACAATCTTAGAGCCATGGCTGTCTAATTCAGTTTTGAGAAAATAAGTTTGGGGAGATTGAAAGTTCTCTATAATGGCCATTGAAGTTCTAAATTACTTTTAAGTTGCTCCATTTAGTTAGGAAAACAAGACTCAGAAACCATTTAGACTTCTTTCCATGATTTGATTGCCTCAGTTAATTTAGAAATAGTATTTTGCACAGAGGCAAACAGAATCCTGAAAATGTTTGGAGGCCTCAAGGTATCAACTAAAATGGGCATCTCATTCAGTTCTCTCCCTCTCTCTCTCATTTAAGGAGCCATAGCTTTCTAATTTAATTTGAGAAAACAAATTTAGGGAGATTGAAAGTTCTCCATAATGGCCATTGGTGCTCTAAATTAGTTTTCATTAAGTCAGTCCATTTGGTTATAAATGTGCATGTGGAAGGACCATAGTTTGTTTATTTATTTATTTATTTATTTATTTATTTATTTGGACCATAGTTTTTAAACATAAAACTGGCTGGGGTCCCAGAAAGGGGGGCACCCTCATAGCATTTTGATGACTAGAATCCTATATCATAGAGGTTTTTCTTTAGAATAAGGAGAAAAAATCCTAAAAGCACAGTTTCAACAGGACCAGCCTGGTTCCAGAAGAATCAGGTCGAAGGCCAGGAGGGTTCCAACAGGAAGTCTGACTCTGAAAAGGAGTCAGACTAAAGGCCAAAAGAATACTCTCATAAGAAACAAGGCCTTGGGATCCCTGGGTGGCGCAGCGGTTTGGCGCCTGCCTTTGGCCCAGGGCGCGATCCTGGAGACCCGGGATCGAATCCCATGTTGGGCTCCCGGGGCATGGAGCCTGCTTCTCCCTCTGCCTGTGTGTCTGCCTCTCTCTCTCTCTCTGTGACTATCATAAATAAATAAAAATTAAAAAAAAAAAAGAAACAAGGCCTTAATAAGACATCTCAAATAAAGCCTGAAGAGCTTGGACACAAAGTAGAGCTTGGAATCCAGGAGAAAAACTTACCTTCACACTCCAAAGTTGGTGAGAAAGCAGTGAGTCCATTTGGTCTTGTGAATACTGGCACCTGTTTGCCCACCAGCTTTGGAGTTAGGGCGGATCTTTCCTGGATCCCATTTCTTATCACAAGTAATGTTAACATTAAAAATAAAAGTCGGGATGCCTGGGTGGCTCAGCCGTTGGCTGCCTGCCTTTGGCTCAGGTCGTGATCCCGGGATCCAGGATCAAGTCCCATGTCAGGCTCCCTGTGAGGAGCCTGCTTCTCCCTCTGCCTGTCTCTGCCCCCCTCTCTCTCTCTCAGTCTGTGTCTCTCATGAATAAATAAATAAATATTTAAAAAATTTTTAAAAATATTTTATTTATTCATTTATTCATGAGAGACACACAGAGAGAGAGAGAGAGAGGGGCAGAGACACAGGCAGAGGGAGAACCAGGCTCCCTGCAGGGAGCCCGACGTGGGATTCGATCCTGGGTCTCCAGGACCACACCCTGGGCTGAAGGCGGCACTAAACCGCTAAGCCACCTGGGCCGCCCAATAAATCTTTTTTTAAAAAAAGTCATTTTATTGGGTTTATTCAGCAAAAAGGGTTTGTTAAAAAAATGGGTTTGTTTATTTGAGAATAATAGAGACTTGTAATCTGAAGCAGGAAAGCTACTGGCAAAACTACGGGCAAGTTTACAGAACAAAGGAGAAGAATGGTCTTTTATTTTATTTTATTATTATTATTATTACTATTTTATGTTATAGTATACATTGGCAAATCAAACTCCAATAAAAATGTGTGTGTGTGTGTATATATATATATATATATATATATATAAAACCAAAAAACATTATTAGAGATTAAAAAAATATATATGGTCTTTTATAGAGGAGAGTGCAGTAAGTGCAAGGCTGTTACAAACAAAAGGTCCTTGGGAATAAGCTGGGAGTTCCAAGTATAGTGGCTTTTCATTGGTTGAGTTAGGACTGTCTCTCATTGAGTGGTTGCAGTGAAGGAAAGAACTTTTCTTAATTCTGCTAAGATAGTAAAGTAGTAGTGACTTGATCTACTGACTTGACAGTCTCTTCCTGTTGGGTCTGCACTTGATTAGGAGTGATAGGGGCTTGAGAGCTTCCCCTGCTGGCCTCCTGACTTCATTGTGAATAAGATTTCCTTTCATTAATTTTCAAAACTGATCGATGTTTTGGAAAGATTACTGCCTGTGAGGAGCTGGGAGAGAGGAAGGAGCCATTAGGAATACATTGTAGATGAGAGATGATCGGGCCTGGGATAGATTTGAGATATATTTTGGCTATGGAATCAGGACTTGGATTTGCAAATAATTTGCAAATTCATAGTTGCAAATATTCATGAAATCCATTGGCTTAACCTCTTCTCCGTCTTCACTTCTCTGTGCCTTTCAGGTGTTGGTCATCATCAAGCTCTGATGGAGGTACAATCCAGTGCTGGTAGTACCTGGTTTCCTTTTTCCTCAGGCTAGTGAGGGAGAGCGAGCTCAAGTGTCTCTTCCCCTTGCCTTCTTACCAGATTCTAGAGCTGTATTTCAGTTGCACCATCTTAGGCCAAGTGTTTGCTCTAAAACAGTCATGGCTTAGGCTGGGGGTAAAAATGCCTCTTCAGGAACCTGTTGATTTGAAAAAGGGGATGGAATTAAAATAATTAGTTTTCACAGGCTACCATGTACCATCCAGGAGGAGTGGAATGGATTTTTGGAGGGAGCCAATTGCAGTGTCCAGTACCTGGGGGAAGATGGGAGAGGAATTAAGCATGACTCCCAAGTTTCTGGCTTCTACAGGATATAGATTGTGGTGTCATCAGCTTGTCAGTGGGGTGAGGCCTCAGGATCAACAGTTTGTGGGAAACATCTATAGTTCTGTTTAGATAGTTAGGTTTGAAATGCCTTGGAGAACTTTCTGGTGGAGATGTCATTACTATTTCCACTTGGAAGCAGTAGTTGGGTCTGACACTGCAGGAGGGATTTATGTCGGTGGAATTGGTAATTAAAATGAAGGGGTTGGATGATAATACTTAGGGAGAGAATGTAGAGGGCCTAGAATTTGACCAGAAGTGGTTCAACATTTAGAGGTCATGTAGAGGGAAAATAGCACAGAGGTTGAGACAGAGCAGTCAGGTAGAATGAGAACCTAGAAAGTATGTATTGTGGTCCCAAAGAGAGGAATGTTCAAGGAAGAAATGGTCAACTAGATCTAATTAATATTGCCAAGAGGTACAACAAGATGAAGACTGGAAAGTCCATCCAGTTTGGCAGCAGTGTTAGAAATTTCACATTTGTTTTAGTACCCGGAGCCTGGGGCATCACACTGAGGCCATGTTGATTTTTCACTGCTGAGATACTAGATATCTCAAAGTCCCTTGCAGTTCAGCAGACCAGGTGGCTCTCCCATTTTTTTTCTCCTAACCTTTTTATTGAAGGAATTTTTCAAACACAAAAGAGAATAATCAATTTCCTCGTACCCATTGTGTGGAAAGGGCATGATAAACACTCTTTCCTTTTAATTATTGACTTTCAAAAGGTCATCTCATGTCCCAGCAACCTTCAAAGGTAGCCAGTGTGGCTTCTTACAATTATCATTATGAACTCACAGATTTTCATATACTTGTGTTTAAATCACGTTTAGTCTTTTAACACTCGAATTAATCCCACCTTTGGTGATCAGGAGTCTTTTATTTCTTAAATGGCTTTCTCATTTTCCCATTTCATTTTTTCGCGGTCATCCTTAATGATTTATCCAAAAAGCAATTTCACATTGTTGGTTTCATAATTTCTTTTACAGCCAATACAACAATTTTGGGATTGAAAACACTGTTAAATTTTTGTTTCCCAGTGGAGAAATATTGGAATCTATTTGATTAGCATCTATTTCCATGACTATTAGTTATGGATCAGGAATACCAAAAAAGTAACAGTGTAATATTCTAATGCTATAAACAGCTCAGGGTTCTTGCCCACTTACAGGGGCCGGTAGGTTGGAACACAAGACACTGGGGACATCAGCTCTCATGTCTGCTTACCTTGTATAGTCAGCTTTGTAGTAACGGTTGGAGATGGTGGACACTGAAGCAGGTACTGGAAGGCAATTTATGAGTTAGGGGCTTCTCAGATATGGAACTTAGCAGCTCGTCCTGGTTCCACTTTCTGGCAGAGGTCTAGGGAACATGCTTGAGCCTACTTTTAGGATTGCAAATATATTTTTCTTTCTCATCTTATTAGATTTTTGGGTAATATTTGATATATTCTCTTTGAAAGAGTCTTTTTCTAATAAAGAGGAAACTTAAAAAATGTTTTTTCTCCCTTGGTAATTTTTCCTTAAATATTAGAGAGGTCCTCTACCTATTGGACTCCAGCCAGGCTTCTAGTATTTTGTGTTCTAACTCAGACAATGGAAAAACAAGCGGTCTCATCAGGATAGAATCTTGGGCAGAGCCTCCTGTGAGACATAGGCCATTTTTCCACCTTTGGCCATCTCTGACCTGAATGAAATAATGTCTTGTGAGGTTGGGTACTAGATTAGAGTTTTGTTCTTTTAGTAAGCAGATGCATTTACTCAAGAGGGAGGTTTAGTGGAGAAGGAAGGAGAGAGTGTTGGGAGAAAGGAGAATTCTTGTTCATTCTCTGTCATCTGTACTCTTGGTTTGACGTATGAGATTGGCATATTTTGAGGAGGTGGGAACCAGGCCTATGGTGTGTGAATTGAAAGCTTTGCATTCGAACAGGCTTCCTCTTCTGCTACCGAATGGTTCTCAGAAACACCCCTACTACACATCTTGGGCTTTGTGAATCCCCTGTATCACTTAGGATATGTTTGGCCACAAATGACCGAAAACCCAAGATAAGAGTGGCTTACCCAGATAGAAGTGCTTTTCTTTCTAGAGTGATAAGGAATGGAGACCCTATACTGTTTGTGCTGCTACACAGTCCTCCTCCATAGCTAGTTTTTCCTCACTAACTCCTTCCATCTTGTTGCTTAGTCATTCATAATAGGTGGATTTTACCTTGTAGTTGGTTGCTGGAGCTCCAACCAGCCAGTCTTCATTCTAGTCAGCATGAGGGAAGAATGGTAGAATTGCACACAGCATTTCTGCTGTTGACTTGTTGGCCAGAATCGGAAAATGTAGTCTTGGTTCTAATCTAAACCCAGCTAAAAATCAGGGGGCTTCTGTGACAATGTCTAAGAAAGAAGATGGACAGTGGGACCATGGGCTGCAACCTTGTGATGCCTCATGTAGTACTTGTTTTTTAAAAGATTTATTTAGGGGTGCTGGGTGGCTCAGTCAGTTGAGCATCTGCCTTGGGCTCAGGTAGTGATCTCAGGGTCCCAGGATTGAGCCTTGCATCAGGCTCTCTGCTCAGTAGGGGAGTCTGCTCTTCCTTTGCCCCTCCCCTTGCTTATGTACACACGTGCTGTCTCTGCCCCCCCATGTCTATCATAAATAAATAAGTCTTTAAAATAAAAGATAAAAAAAGATTTGAGAGAGCACACGTGTGTGCATGGGTGTGTGTATGTGACCAGGGGGAGGGACAGAGGGAGAGAATCTCAAGCGGAGATTCCCTGCTGAGCACAGAGCCCTACCCAGGACCCAGCTCCATCCCAGGACCCTGAGATCAAAACCTGAGCCGAAATTGAGAGTCAGCTCAACTAGCTGAGCCACCCAGGCACCCCTCTCAGGTAATACTCATTAAGAGCATAGAAAATGAGTTGCTGAGTCACCCAGTTCTCTGCCAATTCAGTAAAGCCTGGGTCTTCTCTGAATGATTGGCTGTGGTACCTTGGGCAGCTGGGGTAAGACCTACTAACTGTCTTCTCCATTGTAGGCCCCAAGCCAGATGCCCGGTGTATTGTGGTGAGGAAGTCAATAGCGGGAGACCATGCAGTGTGGGGTGTGCTCTTGAGAAATGTTAGGGGGGGCCACTGGGGCACACAGGGAAATGGGGAAGGCTTGGAGAGAAAGGAATCTCTTAGCTGAGTTTTTTTTTTTTTAAGATTTTATTTATTCATGAGAGACAGAGGCAGAGACACAGGCAGAAGGAGAAGCAGGTGCCTGCGTGGAGCATGATGCGGGACTTGATCCCAGGACCCTGGGATCATGCCCTGAGCCAAAGGCAGACGCTCAACCACTAAGCTATCCAGGCATCTCTCTTAGCCAATATTTGAAGGATAAATTAAAATTGATCAGAAAGAAGAGATATGGGTGTCCATGGGTGATTTGCAAAAACTGTTCTAGGTAGGAACAGAATGAACAAAAGCCCTAAAGGTGAGAAAGTACAACCTGTTCTAGGAACTGACTATACTTCAGAATGGCTGTTAGGAATGACAGTGGAAGGGTCAATAAGACCCTGATCTCAAAGTGGCTGGTACACCATTTAAAAAAGTGTAGGTCTATCCTTTAGATTACTAGAGGTAGAAAATTGCCTCTATTTAGATTGGAGTGCTCCAGAAGGAGTTCGGGACAGTGAGTGACATGATCAGATTTTCTTTCTGGAAAGGTCCTTCTTGGTGCAGTGTTAACAGTAGAGGGAAGGTAGGAGTGTACTCAAGACTGGAGTGAGGTGGCCAGTTGGGCTGCTGCAGGTTCCCAGAGCAGAGATGGTGTTGGCTTGGATTAAAGGGAGTTCCAGAAATGACAGGAAGGAGTAGATGGAGTGGAAAGCTTTTTGGAACTATTAACAGCCTGAGTGATAGATAGTTCTAGGGGTGGAGGGAGGAGCCACCGAAGATGATGGTCACATTTCTCACTTGAGAATTCAGGGGAAAGGACATAATTTGGTTTTGGACACATGGAGGATTTTAGGCATCTGTGGGACACCCAAGGGGAAACATCTAGTACATTTGGATGAATGGGCCTGCAGCCCAAGGAGAGGCAGTTGGAGGCATCAGAAGGAATAAGAGTACTTGAGGAGAGTGGGTAGTAAAGAATAGGAGCCTCAGAAGAAACCCTGTGGAACCCCCAAATTAAGATGCTGGAAGAGGAAGCTGCCAAGGACAAGGCTGGCTAAAGAAGGCCCTGCTGAAGAGGCAGCTGGGAAGGATGTGCTGCCTGGAAGCAAAGGAAGGGTGTGTCTTTTGCATTGCCTGAGCAAAGGGAGGTGCGGAGGACAGAGTGCTGTGGGCTTAGTGATTAGGTCATTCATTGGTGAGGGGAGAATGCTGCAGCAGAGTGGCTGGGAGGCAGGTGGCTTGCTGTGGTTGAGGACTGATGCAGTCAGAGAGGGGAATGGGTGGCCATAGCTCTTGCCAAAGATTCGCCTGTGAAGTAGGGAAGAAAGTGCATCGGGTGGATGAGCTGTCAAAAGCTTTTTATTCTTGAGCCTGTTTACCTGATTGTAAGGGCCTGTGATGAGGGGGAGGGGAGGATCCAGATGGGAAAGAGGATGATCAATGGTGTGAGGTCTCAGAGGAGGTGGTAGCAAAGGTGTGAGCTTGGGTCTGTGTATCCCAGTGCAGCTGGGACTGTCCTTCCAAGGGAGCCATGTGTTGGCCTGTGGCTATCAGTGGTATATTTTCTGCAAAGGCCCCAGTAGCCCCCTGGTAATAGTGTTGTCTGGAGGTAAAATGGTTCATAGCCAGAGTCATAGCTGTCTCCCATGCATGCATCTTTTCATGTCCTTTCTTCGGAGCTCTTTGGTGTGGAGTGGAGTCACCTGTGGAAGTACTTTAGGTGAAACAGTCCATCTTGAGTAGCTGAATGTGTTTTCTGTAGATCATATTCATATGAGGCTTTTGGAGGACATTGTATGGCTGTATTGGGGATGATTGTGACTTTCAGAGTAGAACTCTTCTTTCTTGACCTTTTGTTTAAACAAGTGAACTTGTTAAATGGCATTCATATCGGAAAAACTGGAAATATTTGCTCTTCCTAACACTAGACACACACACACACACACACACACCCCTCTACTTGACTTTCTTAGTAAGAGGGACATATGGGTCCCTGATACTCTTACGTATAAATCTATTTCTGGCAATTTCTCTCCTGGGGATGTGTCTATAAGTAGGGTAATGGATTGCCCAGCAGCTGCCACAGGGTTTAAGGAGATGGCAAGCCCAATATTTAGCAGAAACATTAGGCTCAGCCTGATGACTTTCTTCTAGAATAAGTTTTGTGATATGCATCTAAAGCAGCATGAAACATAGTTTGTGTGAGTTATGGAGTCACCGAGTAAATGAAACTTATGAATTTGAAAGCATTGCCATTGGAAAGAACAGAGTTGTTGGAAGCAGAACCAGCCAGTGCCCTGAGCACTACCTTGTAATGAAATTTCCCTGAAAATGGAAAAGAGAAGAAAGAGCCTAGTAGATGGAACCATTTATTTTCTTTCCCTAGTTTTTTACTCCTCACCGGCAAACACGAACAGAATATTAATATGTCTTCTTTAGCAAGGTACAAGACTGAGTTGCATCTGGTAAAGAAATGTGTTGTGGGGTGAGTACCCTCTGCCAGAATCCTGCTTGATACAATGCCAAGGGCTCCTGTTCAGCCTGGCCACAGCCACACCATTTTTGGTCAAGCTCTGACCATCACCACTTGTGGGTGTCACTATAGAGTCTTGAGAAACAACAAGTTCAGAGGGTGGGCCCTGACACTAGCTGGTAACCAAAAGGGAGCCTCAAAAGGATGCTGCCTCATAAGTTTTTGTAAGTCCAAGGCAGTCCTTCAGCAAACACTGGGAATTAAGAGGGAGTGGGAAGAGGTAGAGTTTTCTACCTAGAGAATAACAGTGAAAATGAGTTCTATGAGTGCAGGTCCCTCCCCAGGCCAGGAAAAGCCAGGCCTCAACCATAGATAGCTTCCCCTCCCATCCCACAGCTCCCCTGGCCCTCCCTCACTGCCTTCTCTTGCTTCCACAGAAGCAACACTTATGTGCTGTGTTGTTTTGAGCCTCTCAGGTCAGGGCTGGGCTTGGCTTCTGGGCAGTGTGGGGGTAGAGAGGCCCTGGAAGGCTGGTAGGGAAAGCCTTTCTGAGCTTGAGCTTCTCCAAAAATGTCAATAGGTCTTAGCTGAGCTCTTAGTACCCAGGACATTCTGTCTGTCCTCAGACTGACTTTCTGCTTTCTCTTCAGGGTCTAAGTGAACCAGAAGGGCCTAGGAGAGAGCTTTTTTTCTTTCTTTTTGAAATATGTTTTGTTTCCTGTTTACACCAGCATCACAAGCCCCTTGGGGAATGGCTAAGGGATTGTGGAGGATGGCTGTTGATTGAGATAGAATTTCAGAGGTAGGCTCTGCTCCACTTAGCCTCTGATTGGGGCCCTAGGGTTGAAAAGGGAGGAGGAGCTGCCTGGGAGCTGGGCTGCAGCAAAGCAGCTTTCCTGTGCTGTCCTCCCAGCAGGGAGGGGGCCAGAGTGGGACTAGTCTGGTCTTGCTGTGAGGGCCACTGGGAGACAGAGGCGTGGGTCTTGGCACGTGAGCTGGAAATCACAGTGGGTTCTGTCACACTCAGGGCGGTCTGGATTCTTTGGTCTGCAGTAAAATTCTCACTAGCCTATTAAGTCAAATCTTCGGGTGCCTATTGTGTTCCAGGCATTGCTCAGCACAGTGAGAAACAAGGAGCCCACGGCCGCTGAGACACCGCCGTGCCTGGCATGTATGTGATATTTTAGCCTTGTGCCCCAGCTTGCACAGAGTTATATATGTGTATTGGTAGTTCCATTATAAAGCATGCACAGGAAAGAAAATACAAAAGAGATAAATAGGAGTAAGTTCTAATATTTCTTCCCACACTTCAGTAGATTGTGTTGCACGCATCCCACTTCAGAGCACTAGGATATACTGCGGCCTTTGTGTGTCACACCACCCCATTCCACAGTAGCTTTGGGAAGTAGATTTTTATTGAATTGGGGGGCTGTCTATTGGATGAATGAAAGGCATGAGAAAGGAAGCAGGGCAGGCCAATGCTGAGCTCACATAATTGGTGAGCACATGGGCCCCAGAAAGTCCTGATGGCTGCCATTTTTTCCATTCCACGCTCCGGCAGGTGTGGCCATGTTGCTTTTTAGCTCCTTTATAGTTTTCACAGACTTGCATTGGTGTGGCATTTGACCATTCCAGTAGCTGTCCAGGATAAGGGATCCTTTCTTCACTCGGAAGACCAGAGATCAGAGGCCGATGGGGAGCATAATGAGCATCAGAGCTGGGTCCTGGGCCCTGCTCTCCCTGACTGGCTGCTGCCTCCTTCTGCAGGAGGTCATCTCTACCTCTGCCTATCTTGCCATCCCTTGGAGGAGCAAACCAGCATACCTCTCAGTACCTCTGACTCTAGGTCCAGCACATGTCACTTTTCTTTTAGGCGAGAACTTGGGCTCTAGGTCCCTGCCTCCTCAGCATCCCTACCCACCATGGAAACTGCCACTAGCACTTGGCTTCTTGTATGCAGCCTAAGAGCCAAAGAGGAAGTCCTGGTGATCCAGGTGAAAGGCCTTTTCCCACGGGGTGGAGAGGAGTCAGAACACGATAAGCCTCCAGGTTCTTTCAAGTTTGTGTTCCTTTGACCTGCTCTTTCGTGACATCTACACCTGGGGGTGGGGGTGGGTGGAGACTGGCATCAGGAACCCAGAGCCAGCTGTCTTGCCCCCTCTCCGTTCATGTATTCTGGGCTATGCCCTTGAGCCTTGCACAGGGATTTGCCCTTCTGCCTTGTTGGGTCCTGTTGCAGCTTGTGAGGGAGTGGTTGTCTAGATGCTGACCTCCTACCTAGAGGGTGCCACCAGGTGAGGGCTCTGATGGTACTTATTCAGTGTCCTGGCATCAGGCTCAGGACCCTGGGGTTATTTGGTTAAGAGAAAAGTAAAACCTAGAAATCTCTTTCAGGCTTGTTCCTTTAGGGCGGTAACTTCATTTCTTAGTTCATCTCAAGCCCCCTGACATCTTAGTAATAATAGTTATAGGGATTTATTTACTTATTTATTTATTATTTTAAAAAGATTTTATTTATTTATTCATGAGAGACACAGAGAGAGTGAGAGAGAGGCAGAGACACAGGCAGAGGGAGAAGCAGGCTCCATGCAGGGAGCCCGACATGGGACCCGATCCCGGGTCTCCAGGGTCATGCCCTGGGCCAAAGGTGGTGCCAAACCCCTGAGCCACCCGGGCTGCGATATATATATATTTTTAAAGATTTTACTTATTTGAGAGAGAGTGTACACAAGCTGGGGGAGGGGCAGAGGGAGAGGGAGAAGCAGAATCCCCGCTGAGCAGGGAGCCCGACGTGAGGCTCGATCCCAGGACCCCAAGATCATGACCTGAGCCAAAGGCAGACACTTCACTGAGTCACCCAGGCACCCCAATAATAGGGTCTTTTTAAGAAAGATTGATTTACTTATTTGAGAGAGAGGGAGGCAGAGGGAGAGGGAGAGAAGCAGACTACCCCCTTGAGTGTGGAGCCCGATGCAGGGCTCAATCCCAGGACTTCGTGTGACTGGAGCTGAGATGGAGTCAGCCACTTACCTGACTGAACCACCCAAGTGCCCCTTATAGTATCTAGAACTATAGATAGTTCTCCCTCTCAACTATTTTCTATCTCAGGACACCTTTCTGCCCCTCACCCCATCTAGCAAGGAAGGATAGGAATCAGGTAGGGTGATATTGCAGGACACAGTGCTGCGCTAATGCTCATCAAAAGTTGTGGAAGGTCCAGAGAGACTCAGCACCAAGCTGGAGCTCCCTGCCCTTCCCCTGCAGGCGCTCTGCCTCAGCTCCTTCCTGCCTTCCCCTCCTGGGGAAACCAGCAGCCTTTGTGAGTCTCCTTGACAACAGGATGGAAGTTAAAAATAACCTTGTGCTGGGACATGTGTGTGTGCGTGCACATGTGCTTGTGCCTAGATACATGCCCTCTCCCCTGCTGGGCTCCTGCTCAGTCCCTGTGGCTTCCAGATGCTCCTGGTGAGCATCTGTGGGAGGCTTTGGTGGGGCCCAGGTGCTCACATGCTGGAGCTCCTTGGTTTAGGGGTTGGATCTAGATAATACTGCAGCATCGTTACTTCATATCGCTGATGGTTGCCGCTAGGGTGTGGGTGTTAATGTTCACATAAAGAATGGGAGGTCTTTCTGAATGCCTCAGTCTTCATTTAGTCTAACTGGAAGGTGATTAATCCCAGTGGCATTGCTGTATTTCAGAACCTCTCAGGGTGCTGGAGTAGGACATAGCCCTGGGTGGGAGTTTTGCTGTATCTCTTTAGGGAACTCCCGCAAGTAAGGAGGACTCTTTCTGGACATATTTTATAAGGTGAGGACACTGAAGTACAGAGGTACTTGTGTGACTTGTCCAGAGTTACCTGGCTGAGCTGTGGCAGAGTAAGGAAGAGTGACCCTGTCATCAGAAGCTACAGCTCTTCCCTCAGATCCTACTGGTGAGGTCATCTCCACAGGTCCTTTACCAAAGCCAGCTGTCTTACATCAGCAGCCTCACACTAGTTAAAGCCCCGTTTTGTGGTGTTATCACAGTTAGTTTAAAAAGAGCGGTTTCCCTGAGAGTAGGGGCTGGGTAACTCTTTACCACACTTGGGATTAATTCCTGGCTTTCTCTTCCCATTTTTCCATCCATTAGTAAGTATTTTGCTCTGTACCAGGCATGGGTAGGTCGTGAGAAAAAGGTGGTCCTTATCTTAAGGGAGCAACAATTAGAAAAATCTCTCCATCAGTTCTCAATGGGGCCAGTGCCCAAAGGGAGGAGGGTAGGAGAAGGAATGACTGGGATGGAGGTGGGGTTGGAGAAGGCTGGGAGAACATGTCAGTGTACTTAAGGCTGGGATGTATCAGATGCTCCTATGAATCCAAAGGAAGGCAGAAAAACTGGTAGAAAAATGGTCAACGACTTGATAGACGCTTTACAAAAGAAGATACCCAAAGAATCAATAAACATGAAATGGTGCTTGATTTCATATACTTATTAGGGAAATTCAAATTATTCAACTTATTAAAAAATGTGACTGGGGCACCTGAGTGACTCAGTGGTTGAGCATCTGCCTTTGGCTTAGGTCATGATCCTGGAGTCCTGGGATCGAGTCCCGCATCAGGCTCCCCCCAGGAAGCCTGCTACTCCCTCTGCCTATGTCTCTGCCTCTCTGTCTCTCATGAATGAATAAAATCTTAAAAAAACAAAACAAAAAACAAAAAAAGTGACTCTTTGTGTTCACACACATATATAATGAAGTCTTTGAAGGTGTGGTGAAACATCCTTTTACCATTTCTGGTTTACTTCATCCTGAATGTCTTACTGAAAAAATAAAATGGGGTCTCTGCCCTAAGCTCCGCACTCCCACGCTCCAGCTCCGTGTCTGCCCTCTCTGTGTGCACTGGCCAGTGGGGAGCCCGTGAGCCTGGATGCCCTGCAGCTCCCTGTGGACTAAGGTGCCCCTCATTGAGAACGTGGCATTGTTCTGAGGCACAGTGGTCTGTAACTCCACTCAGATGAATGTGCTGCAGCAGCTTCTCGTGGAGCCAGTTCAAGCATCAGGAAAATGCCAGGAATGAAGAGATCCTCAATTCCCTCAAGTACATCTGACCCAGCGGTGGGCTTGAGTCCACCTTTGTGCCTCTGGAGAAGTGCGAGGTGGAGGGTGCACAGGTGCACCTTCTCTTCACCTTCCCATGGGAGGCTCTGCCTGGCCCCAGTGACAACGCCACTGTGCTCATGACCAACCCCCAAGCTCATCATCTGGCTCTAGGTTGCCACACCCGTGTTGCCTGGTGTGCCCAGATGGTGTGCCTGTGCGTAGTGCAGCTTCCACTTTTCCAACCAACGACATTGAGCCTGACATCAAAGCCCTGCTGTCCCAGGGCCTGAGCTGTGCTAGGGTGCCCCTCTTCTCTCTGCTACCTGGCAATCACAGCGCTGCCCCTTGGGGATTTCATCCATGATGAGGTTTCCTAGAAATTTGCATGGAGGAATGCCTGATGTCCAGGAAAATCCCCTGAGCTGGGTACTTCTTGTCCATCCCAGCCCACCCCTTCTCCACATCAAGGCTCCTCACAAAGTGTTGGGTGTCAGAAAAACAATGGATTCCAAGATGCTTAAAGGAAATTTAGTGGGATGAACACCTGGAAGTCAGAAGACCTTCGTTAATAGATTTGGGACCCACCACTGAACTTCTCAGAGCCTCTGTCTCTTCATTTGTAGAGATCTCCGGTCTCCTTTCCCTTCCAAAACTTCTCTGAGGTTCACAACAGGTATGGGAAACATTCTTACAGCTGTTGAGAGCTCTGCAAATACGAAGCAGTATTGTTAGACTCTAATTTGAAGCAATTTGATTTCTCTCTCATCTCCCCAACAGCAGTGATTTTAAATTCCTGTAAGAGATAAATGCTCTGAGTAGTAGGGTCCCTAGGATTCAGAGCAGCCTGTCCTTGGTACTTTGGATAGAGAGCCTATTGCTGGCATGACTCTGGTCCCCTCATCGGGATTGGCAAGCAGGGTGAGTTTCTGATGTAGCCAGAGCCCATATGGCAATTCTGAGTGACATCGCACTGAGCTGCATGGCAGGGAAAGGACAGTGGCATACCACTCCTGCTGAAGTCTTGACTCTAGTAAGCAGTACTATGTGGCTTCCACACTGACTGGGGCTGGCCTCCCCATGGGGTGCTCTTGTGGAGTCTGGAAGTAGCACTGTGGACTTTGGGGGGGTCCAGTGCGGGACAGCCTGCACACCCAGCTTTTCTCTAAGAGCTTTGCCAGAGCCATGGGCCACCCTGGTGGCACTAGGAGTCCTCCTCATATAGCAGAGCAGGGACTGTTTCCTCCATGATATAGGTGTTGGTGGAGAGGGGTTTTTTAGAGGTGGATGTGTCTTCCTGGGTGCCAGTGGCCAAACCCTTAATAGGTAGTAAACCTGGCAGCAAGGGCAGGGTCAGGAATGAGGTCCTGATGAAATCAGGCCTGCCTCTCCTTTGGCTTTGGATACAAAAGAGCCCCTTTCTCCCTTGTCTGGACTGTTTCCTCTCCTGCCCCTGGCCAGGCAAGGGGGATTGAGCAGATTGTGGCTGTAACTCATTTCCTCATGGTACAGATGCGTGCCTCACTTCCAGCAGAGAGTTGGCCATCTTGGCACATGTCACAACAGTGTTGGGATCACTGTGTGTCCCATCTGTTTTGTCACTTGATTGTGCTAGGTCCTTGAGCCTTGTTGGGGCGGGGGTGGGTGGGGGTGGTGTCTTTTCCCACAGATCTCCTATGACAGGCATGTATTCATCACTATCCTGCTAAGCATTTTTGACCTTTTCCTCGTCTGTTTTTCTGCCATGTAGGAATCAGAGACAGAAGCAAAGGTAGATGGAGAGACTGCATCGGACAGTGAGAGCCGAGCAGAAGCTGCTCCTTTATCAGCCTCTACAGATGATACACCAGAGGTCCTCAACAGGGCCCTTTCCAACTTGTCTTCAAGGTAACCTGGCTTCATGAGCAGATGCTTGTGGGGTCCTTGCTTCAGGTCCAGGTGCCAGGGGAGACCCAGAGCCCTCAGACAGCCTGCAGTCTTAGGACATGAGCCCCCACAGCTATGACAGTATGTGGGTGAGGGGCCTGCCTAGCAGTGGCCATGGTCTCCCCGCTTCTGCATGGGTCTCTGCTAAATGTGATCTAGTGCTTACTGGCTACTATGGGCACAGTCTAGAAGGATCTGGCCCTTGAAAGGTGCTATAGGCTGGGCTGGAAGGTACAATCGTCCAAGGAAGGTGGGGAAAGTGTGGACAAAGCGGTGGTGGTGGGCAAGGTTGCTGACACAACATGCAAAGGGGCTTGTGTCTAATAGACGGGCGGTTTTTCACAGAGGAGCCCAACTTCTAGGTCAGAGTTTAGTTTTCCCTGACCCACACACATGCATTGTGGACGTTCCTTAAATTCTCCCAGAAGAATTGAGAAATCTCAACTCAAGTGAATCCAGGGTTAAATGTTAGTCCCTTGAAACTCTGATTCTCCAACACTGGCTATGTGGTCAGATGAAAAACACAAACTTTAAGACCCCAAAACATCATCTGAAGGTGGCTCTATGTGTGTCTCCCATACACATGTCTCTTTGAAAGTTGGTATTGTGCAGTTGTCAAGGACATGGGTTCTGGTGCCAGACTCCCAGGATTCAAATCTCAGTTTGACCACATCCCAGCTGTCTGATTTGTGCATCCTTTTCCTTTTCTGTAAAGGTTACTAGTGTTGAGGGTTAAATGCATTAATATACACAGAAGCCATATAAAAGTGCCAAATGCATCTTTCTGATCATTATTATCATCAGTTAGTGTTGTTCTCACCATAAAGATGCAGGGGCAGAGTGATGTAGGATTCTGCTGCTGGAAATATATACGTTATTTTTTCTTTGGACTGAGAGCCATAGAAACCATCCAAGTAGGTACAGAAGTAGGCACCACATTTCCCTTGGGACTTTTGCCTGATTGTTTTGTTAAGATAAAAGCTGGGTATATTTTTCTGTAGGCTTTGGAGCACCTGCTGAGTTTGGTGTGGGTGAAGTGATGGCTCTGTTTGCCCTTCTTCTGCCTGCCTGTGGCTAGTATCTCCGTTGAGGTGAAGGGATTGACTTCTCTTTCCACAAAGAGCCATCCCCCTTGGGTTTGTGCTGCACTTCTTTCTGGGCTCCTAACATGCTTTCTCCTTCCCCTCTTCTCTTAGATGGAAGAACTGGTGGGTGAGAGGCATCCTGACTTTGGCCATGATTGCATTTTTCTTCATCATCATTTACCTGGGACCAATGGTTTTAATGATCATTGTAAGTGTCATTTGCATACTATTTTAGTTTTGCCTTCATTTTTTTCCCACAGGATCAGTCATCTGAAGTGTAGGGCATTGGGTTGGTTTCTGGGCATCAGTGGGAGTTCCGGCTCCTTAGACCACATCTGCCTTAGAATATCTGACCTCTCCATTTTTAGGAGCCAACTGGAGGGTGTTGGCACAGGCCAGTTGTGTGTGGTTAAAGATATCTCTTCATTTTAAAAGTTGATACTATTATTTCAGCTGTTTGATTAGCCTATGACCCTGGCTATGACTCTGTGTGATTCTGATTTTTGTTTCTTGTTTTCCTGGGGCCTCACTATGGGGCTTAGGACTTTGATTTAAAAATCCCAGTCCACAGCACTGCTCTCTTAGTTTTCCTGCTGTCATGGACAGGGTCAGATGACTAGTGGCTGACTGCTGAGCAAAGCAGTTGGGGCTTTTCAGGTATTTCTATTCAAAGTCAAAAGGAGAAGAGATTAATTGAGTCCAGGGAGGTACAACAATAAAAAGTTAATTGAAGCTTCAGTGGTATGTATTTATTGGATCTCCTATGTGAGACATAAAGGACTGCACTGCCAAGGGGGGGGGGTGTGAGTGAGAAAGGAGAAGTAGAGCAGAATCACTGTAGGACTGACATTCTTAAATATGATAGTTTCTTTCCAAGACCCATGGCCCATGTGTGGGTTTTTGCTTCCCAAGATGGTTAAGAACTGGGAATTAGCAGGTGTTCTGATTCTTTAATGTCTTGCAGGTGATGTGTGTTCAGATTAAATGTTTCCATGAGATTATCACTATTGGCTACAATGTCTACCACTCCTATGACCTGCCCTGGTTCAGAACCCTCAGCTGGTAAGCCCACTAACCCCACAGGGGCCCTTAATGGATTTGGACGAAAAGCATTTTATGGTAGGTATTTACAGTCATGGTGGATAGGTGGGGAGTGATGGCCACCGACTCACATGGCACCTTTAAGACCCAAGTATTTTGGGTAGCCCCGGTGGCTCAGCGGTTTAGCGCTGCCTTTGTCCCAGGGCCTGATCCTGGAGACCTGGGATCGAGTCCCACATCAGGCTCCCTGCATGGAGCCTGCTTCTCCCTCTGCTTGTGTTTCTGCCTCTCTCTCTCTCTCTCTCTCTCTTAATCTCTCTCTCTCTGTGTCTCTAATAAATAAATTTTAAAAAATCTAAAGAAAAAAAAAAGACCCAAGTATTTTATGTGGCTGGCATGTGAGGAGTGTTGAATACTTACCTGGGGCCTGGAATCTCCCATACTGGCTACATCTTGAGCACGTTTGCCTTGGTGTTTGGATTCATCAGACTTTGCACAGTGGCCCCCAATTCTAGACCAGCATGTTTTTAATGCTCTGCTATCTGAGTGTCCCATAAGAGTCATCTGTAGGTTGTCAGTGCTGGTGTTGCTATTTCTGGAACTTGGTTTCCTCGTCCTTGAGACAGTTGGTTGAGACTGAGTCAGTCAACTTTGGACCCCCCCCCCCCCCCATTCCTCAGGATGGAGGCACCTAATGGACCAGAGTGCGCAGGATCCAAATGTAGAGGATCTGGGCTCCTCTGAGAAACTCTGCTCCCTTTGTCCTAGGAAAGGGCTCGACTGCCTTCAGGCAGAAACACAGTTAAAACCTGTAGCACAGGTGATGTCTGAGATCCTGTCCTGATCTGAAACTCTGTTTTATTGGCTTCAGTGTCCTCAGGGAACACAAGAACAGATCTCTTGTGTGGTGCTGAGAGGAGTTGGGGCAAATACAGAATCTTCTCACCTGCTGTGCTGGGACTCAAGGATTGGTTCCATGACTTAGCAGCCCAAGATGAGGGCTTCTGGCCAAGGGAGCTGAAGTGCTCAGACTTGGGCCAGACATATCCTTCCCAGAGATGCTTCCTTACCACCCAGCCGTGCAGCCTGCCTCATGGTCTCCGCATGGGCCTGTGCCTGTCACCTGGGTTAAGATGTAGGTCTCTCTTGTGACTGTCCTATAGCTGGGAAGCAGTATTTTAAATTTTGTTAAACACATTCAGGATCTCTGACCTTCTGTTGTGGTCACTGACCTAAGGGAGTGTTTTTCATGTAACAGAAAATAAATCCAATATAAGAGTTCTTGAACTTCCACAATTAAAAAAAAGAAGAAGAAAGAAAATAGAGGAGAGAAGCTCTCTACTCTCTTTCCTACCTCAGGATCCCGAGTATTTGGAGTAGGTCTGTGTGTGCCCATACTCCAAAGCATCACTGAGACTGCCAAGGTATATGAGCCATGGCCTCTCCCTTCCCAGAGGTCCAGTGGAGGAGGCAGGTTATAAACAAATGAATTAATGCTGGTGAAAGGTTTATGTGTCAGAGAGGCTTCAGAGACGGAGATACTCAGAGCACAATTAATTGCTTAGTGAAATGTCCAAATACTACATACTATAGAAATAAACATGGAGGAGGCAGATACCATGCTAGGTTGTGCAAGCTTTTATGAAGAAAATGGTATTTGAGTAATGAGTGACAAAATGGGTAAGTGAAGAGGATGTCCCAGGCTGGGGGAGATAGGAGTGAAGCAGATGGTGGCAAAGCCAGAGTAAACCACTGTGATAGGTGTGCAGGGTTCCCAGAAGAATGGGAACAGGATGGGGAGGCAGGATGAGGCAGGCTCTGGAAGGTCATCTTATGGTTGGAGTGTTCTTAGGTTAGGCATGGTGACTTTATAAAAGGGGCAAAAACTGAGTCTCAGGTTTGTGATGAATGGAGAGTGAGTGAAAACTGCCATGGATTTCCAGATAAAACTTCTCACCCACAGGGTCTCCAGTGAACAGGAAATTGTGGTTGGCTTGTCCCTCTGGGAGCTGCCACGGGAGGGTTCGGGTGGACTGCTCCTCTGATCCTCAGAGCTTCCTGTCAGCCTCACTGTGAAGGAGAGGCTACATGTGTGCTCCCCATGGTGGTGACCTGTCTTCATTTACAGGTACTTTCTCCTGTGTGTCAATTACTTCTTCTATGGCGAGACAGTGACAGATTACTTCTTCACTCTGGTCCAGAGAGAGGAGCCTTTGCGGATTCTCAGTAAATACCACCGCTTCATTTCCTTTACTCTCTATCTAATAGGTAGGCATTTAGCGGTTTACCAGTTCTTGTGTTTGTCTTGTTTTTGTACGTTTGCTGAGTAGAAGTTGGGGAACTTCTTGGTTAATGCACAGGTTGGATGATGTTAAGTCTGTGTGGGACAGCAGAACTGAGGGCTCTGCCTTAAATGTGAGTCATAGCAGCTTTTGACTAAGAAATGGGACTGAGGGCCTTGTGTGGTTTTAGGGACTATAGTTTGTGCCACCTGTCCCTGTGTCCCAGCATCCTTTGGAGGACAGCATAACACAGTCCATTCCTGACTCTGCTATTGGCAGAGATTCTGTGGTGTGATCAAAACAAAAACCACCTAGGAGTTTGGGTATAAAAACAAGCAGCTACCTTTAGGGGAGTCACCTGAGGAGCTGCACGAGGGCCATTACAGTGTGGTAGAAATTTTACCTATCTGGGTTTAAAAAGAGTGTGATTTCATAGGAGCTGGGAGCTTAATCTCTGAGACTCTTTTGTAGTCTGGAGCTAAAACAGCAGAGGTACTGTGAAGATTTAATCAGATACATTAAAAGTTGACAAACAGTAAGGTGCTGTGTCAGTCTAAACTCATTCCTACCTGAGTGTTAAGTGTTAATGCTAGTGTTTTTCGTAGTTACTCTCAAAGCCAGTTTGAGGCACAGGAGAAATTTGTTCTGACCTAAATTTCAGTCTGACCTATTTTTGATCAGCTTGATAGCAATACTGGGCTCTGTGAATAACACCTGGCCATTAAACCAGAAAATCCATTGCCAGGGAGTCTGTTGCTGTTGAGCATAGTCAAAGAGCATGCCTCAGACCCTGAAAGTAGCCCCCACAGTGGGAGGTCAGGAGTCTGGAATAGCCACATGAGGGGCCAAGCCACTCTTGTGGGTAAAAGTCTCTTTCCTTCTTGGAGAAGTGTGTGGGCCTGCAGATTTTTTTTTTCTTTTTTGTGAGAATTGCAAGGCCCTGACTCCATACTAGGTAGATCCTCCCTTAGCCAAACCTATAATTTAGGATAGGGTCAGCAAACTTTTTCATAAAGGTCCAGATAGTATTTTAGGCTTTGGGGACCATTGAGTCTTTGTTGCAACTCTTCCACCCTTGAGCACGAAAGGAGAACCCCAGATAATATATAAGCAAATGGGCATGGCTGTGTTTCAATAAAATTTTATTTATAAAATAAATAGGCAAACAGGCAGCTGGTCTGACCTTTGTTGGTTGACCCCTGCTCTAGTATCAAAACATTCCTATCTGGTGAACAGTGTTCTAAATCAAGTGTAGTCTGCAAGATTTAAAAATATTGCCTTCCTTTGATTGTCTTAAAGGAGTGCAGTTTTGTTCCTAACTCTTACTGGAATAACTAGGTTTATTCCCCTGGGCTTTGGAATTGTGTGCTGGTTAACTTCTGCCAGGAAATTGGCCAAAGGACCATTTAACACATCTAAAGGAAATGACTAGGACAGAGATAATGTTGGGTGTGATTCATTTTGCCCTTTCTCCTCCTCAAACTAGGATTCTGCATGTTTGTACTGAGTCTGGTCAAGAAGCATTATCGACTGCAGTTCTACATGGTAAGGGAAATATATGTATGTGTGTCAGAATTCTTGGCTTAAGTGAAGTTCTGCAGAAACTCAACAAGACTCTGCTTTCTGTGACAAATCGGAACTCTGGAATGCAGTCTGTTTTGTGTGCATCTAGAACCTAGAACATGAAGGGGTGTCTCTGTTTAAGTTAGGTGGCTCTGCATCCACACAGACCCAATCACTTTTACTTAATTTATACTCCAGGCAGTCTTTCCACTAGGACCTGGAGGTGGCTTTCAAGTAAGGCTCAAGGTGAAGCTTCAGGCCCTGCTACCTCTCTCTTTCAACTTGAAAACAACCCCTGACTGAGTGTACCAAGCACTCAAGTAACATTTTTTACAAAGATTCTATTTACTTAGAGAATGCACGCACACAAAAGGAGAAGTAGACTCTTCCCACTGAGCAGGAAGCCTGACACAGGGCTTGATCCCAGGATCCTGAGATCATGACCTATGCTGAAGGCAGACGCTTAACTGACTGAGCCACTCCAAACGCCCCAGCACTCAACATTTATTGAGAAAATGAGATGAAACCTAGGCTTTCAGAGCGGAGAAAGACTTGCTCATCTGTGGTCCCTAATTGTAGCTGGGGGCAAAGTTCATACCAAATGCCTGTTCTGTACCTTTTTACTTATAGTAAGACAAGTACAGACATCTATTCTACCTGTTTTTGTTTTTTTGTATTTTTTTTTAAAGCTATTTTCTATTTGTTATTGGCTGTTATTTGAAGTTCCTTTCAGGGTAACATATAGGTCAAATGTATTTTTGATCATCTTTTGCAGTTTGGCTGGACCCATGTAACATTATTGATTGTTGTGACTCAGTCACATCTCGTTATTCACAACCTGTTTGAAGGAATGATCTGGTGAGTGATGTCAGTGAGGGAGATTTTCCCTTTTATTTTGTGGGTTTTCTCATGTCCAGTAGGCTGAGAACTCAAGCTTACCTTCTAAGCCAAGAGTTCTTACCTTGAGCTACATCAAAATCCCCTGCAGGGCTAGTTACATACAACACACATCACTGGGCCTCCCTCCTGAGTTTCTATTTCAATAGATTCAGTAATGAGAATTTCTAGTATATTCCCGGGTGATGCTGCTGCTGCTGCCAGTACCTATACTTTGAGAACCTATATTCTAGACTAACAAATACATGGATAATTAAAGAATCAAAGACAATGCAACTGTATGGCAACAGGTTTGAAAAACTAAAGGAAACTTTCATGATCTGGGAAAATGTAAACTCCCAAAAGTCATGAAGAAGAAAACTTGAAAAGATCAAGAACTATAGAAGAACTTTGAAAATCGCCTAAGAATCCACACGTGGGAAAAAGCAACCAATGATAATAGCAGAGTTTTACTACCCCTTCATATGAAAGCTAATAAGCTTAGGGAGGTAGAAAGAAGAATGTTACACTGATTTCTTTAATGATTACAGGTAACCATTATAAATAAACTATTAGCAAATAGAACCTGGCAATGTGTCAAAAGAACCATATAGTAGTCATTACTTAGTAGATTTTTTTCCAGAAGTACAATGGTTTCAGCAAGAAATCTGTCAGGATATACAGAAATCAGGAGGTTGACTGAGGAAGCTGGATGATCTTGGAGAGAAGATGAAGGCATATCCTAATTTATATGAGGTACTCAAGTGTGATTAAGACTCCAGATTGTGCCTCTGTTTTCAGATCTCAGAATGAGGTTATAGTAATACCTACCTCCTGAGGAATAAATTAGTAACTATATGTAAAGTGCTTAGAACAGAGACATAAATGTTGGCCTTAGGCACTATAACGTTTAAAACAATGATAATAATGGCCTAAGGAGGCACACAATCTTTCCCTTTCTTTCAGAGTTTTTGTTAGATAATTCTAAGGAATGGCCCATGATAAGTCCTTATCTTTAGGGCCAAACATACCACTTGGTTGTATGTGAATCATAGTAAAATTTCTGGTTATTGGTTTTCACACAACCTATAGGATTTAATTATAGATGTAGAAAATATGAAGAGCAGAGAATATGTGCTAGAAGCCTTGACAAAGTAGAACTTTGACATTGTATGGGTTTGGGACTATACAGATGCTTTCTTAACAAACAGAAAATGTTGCCTCTAATTGATGGGTCAAGAAATCAGAGATTTATGTATATCATGTTAAATACGGAAATTTAAATAGAGGACATTTTTAAAAAGTGATAGTGGAGACTGAGGAGAGCAGAACGATGGTACAGGTGTGAAGCTGTACGGCTCCTTTTTCGTGGTGGCGATCAGCAGGCCAGGGGTGATGGGTCAAGAAGATAGCTAGCTGTGTGGGATGTGGTTCTGCGCTCAGCATAGCCCTAGGGAAATGTAGTGCTCACTAGAGTTAGTCATAAACCATTTACAAAAAAAGTAGGTAAGTTATGAAATAAACATGAAATACACTGCATAGAATTATGTAGGTAACCACTAGAAGGAGAGAAGTCAGGAATGAGTACAAGTAATTATTTTGGGGGAATAGAGATAGGGATGAGGGAAACAGGGTAAACGTTTTCTTCTTTACAGTTCAAATTTGTATTACCACGTTTACACTGTGCATATATTACTTTTGTAAAAGAAAAAGCAAATGGCACTTTATAGAACACCATCATTTATTCAGGAGTTATTCAGAAAACATGTGAATGTCTGCTTTGTCCCTGGTACTAGGTATAGTTTGTCTGTTTTTTATTTCTTTCTAGCTTCTTTCATGGATAAGTACTTACAGGTTTCGTTGGTATTGGAATTGATGAACGGCATTGTTTTGTAGACATCTGAGGTATTGCCGTCTTGGGAAAGTTGATTTTTACTTTGGTTTGTTCCCTAGGTTCATTGTCCCTATCTCTTGTGTGATCTGTAATGACATTATGGCCTATATGTTTGGCTTCTTCTTCGGTCGGACCCCTCTCATTAAGGTAAGTGGGTCATCCTAACATGAAGTACTGCCATGAGGGAAGGGTAGTGCTTTCAGTACAAGCAGAGCAGCTTGGGAACAAAAGAAATCTAGCCTATGTATGTGTGTGTATCTTCAGTCATCCCAAAGAAAGTCTAGCTGGCAAGGACTTAGTTTTGAGAGAAAAGCCAAAGGAAGACATTTGACAATTATTCATAGAGAGGAAAAGAGCTAATAGAATGTTTATAGACAAAATAGGCACATTTCGGGGGCTTTGGTCTGAATATGAGTGTTGTCATTAAATTAGTATATACCCTTTCCTAATTATCTGACTTGAATGACTAATTGGGACAGAAAGGAAACTGAGGGGTATGAGGCTGGGAGTAAGGAGATCCAGTATAGGGTTATTTTAGAAGGGGAGGTGGTTAACAGAATGAGGTGGGGCTTTTTGTTTTCTTTTGTTTTTTGTTTTTTATTTTTTATAGTAGAAAGATTTTAAACAAGTAATCATTGTTTCCAAAGCCAGTTGTCAAAATGCCCTTTGTTAAGAATTTGTTCTTTGTCCCTAGCTGTCCCCGAAGAAGACCTGGGAAGGCTTCATTGGAGGATTCTTTGCTACTGTGGTGTTTGGCCTGCTGGTAAGTGGTGGTCCCTGCTGCTTGGGGGAACGGACAGAGACCTCACACCTACCATCAAAGCTTGCCGAGGGCTAGAGAGCTGGTTTCCTGAGGCCAAGGACTCTGTCCCACTGAGTGATTACCTCACCCCGTGAGGGGCATGAGCATGGCCTGCTCTGTCACTGGCTCAGCAGAGTCAGCTGTCCTTCATCTGCCAGTTTTCAAACAGGGTCTTGGTAGTTGAGGAGCAGGGGGCCAGATGCACCTGTACTCCTCTCATGCCAAGGCGTGGTGACACTCAGCAGGTAATGTCCTTATCTACACATTTGGTATTTCAAGGTTGAGTGATTGGTAGCTGAGAGTAGGAGGTGAGGTGAGTTATGTCACTCCAGCCCAGGTTCTCTCCCATGTGTGCCCTGTGAGAGGAGGATGATCTTCCCACCCTTTCTGGAGCATTCCCTGCTTCTGACCATCAGGCCAGCCTCTCTTTTTTCAGAAGTGCCAGCCGTCCTCCAGTACTGGTTCCTTTACTTCCTTGCTCTTCTATATTCTTCCTCTAGGCGGGCTGTCTCTCACTATACCACTCCCTGACAACATGCCTCCAGTTCAAATTAAATTAAGAGATCTTGAGAAAAAGGGACCATTGCTCCCCTAAATGGGGAGAAGCTTCTTGTAGTCCTTTGCCTAAATTCCTTCAGGTCTTTCCTGGATTTCGACCTGGGTGTTTGGGCAACTATGTGTAAAGCCTCAGTGGGCCATGAACCTCTTTTTCAATTCTTTTCCAAACTCAGGCAAAATACTTGTGGGGAAACATGAACCTCTGATTTAGTGCACAGCTCACAGTTAGCAGGGTCCTAGGCGCTGTGAGAGATGCAGTGAAACCCCATGCGAGCTGCTCAGGCAGGATGGCTGGGACTTGTATCTTCTGCCCAACTCTGCTCTTTATCTTCAGCTGTCCTATGTGATGTCCGGGTACAGATGCTTTGTCTGCCCTGTGGAATACAACAATGACACCAACAGCTTTACTGTGGACTGCGAGCCCTCCGACCTCTTTCGTCTGCAGGAGTACAACATTCCTGAGGTGATCCAGTCAGTCATTGGCTTGGTATGTGCCACTCACGTTGGGCAAACTATCCCTGGTTAGCTAGTGACTGCAGAGAGTGAACCCTCTCTCCACCATGGCAACTCCCTCAAGAAAAAACCTTGCTTCTTCCCTCCACAATGCTGCAGATCCCAGCGTGGAGGAGACTTGTTCAAGTCAGATAAGGGTGAGAACAGAAGGAAACATTTCATCTCACTTCAATTCATTTAGACCAGTGGTTCTCAAACTGTGGTCTGGGGAGTCCCTGAGATCCTTTTAGGGAATCTCTGAGGTCACAGTTATTTTCATAATGATATAATGACATTATTTGCCTTTTTTAACCTTGTTGACATTTGCTGTGAAAGGTGAAAAGCAGTTGTGGGTAAACTTGCTGATACTCTAGCATGAGTGAAGGCAGTGGCACCTAACTGAACTAAGACATTGGATTCTTCATGCCACACACTTGCTGTAGGAATAAGGTAGTTCCTCTTAAGAGTGTCTTTGGTGAAACCATAAAATGATTCATTTTATTAAATCCTGACCCTTGAATATATACCTATCTAGTACTCTTACACACACAAATAGAAAGTATTCATTTCCTTTACCTAAAGAAAAGCAGACATGTACCTGTTTGAGTTATGAGCTGAGCTAGCTGCTTTTTTATAGGGACATAATTTTTACTTGAACTGACTAGTTTTTCAACTTTGCATATTTGACAAACATTTTCTTTGAAAACGGATGAAGTGAGCCTGTCACTTCAAGGAAAACACCTGACAGTGATTGTTACCAATGATAGAATTTGGCTTCCTAGTGAAAATCAGTATTTTGGAAAGCATATACCTGTCACTGGAGCTTGACAGCTTCCTAATACTTCAAAGCTTTGTGAATGTGAGCTGCAATGATTTTTGTGTGTGGGATTTTTATAATGATTTTAACATAATGATTATTTTGACATGTGTTTTGACATTGTTTATAGCAAAATGTGTCTACATTTGGAAGATTTATATAACTTAGTGAACTATCATTTTCTAAATGGCAATGCATGGTGTTTAAACTGTCAGGTGGGGTAAAAGATTCATTCAAAGTGTAAGACCCGTGGATTTCAATGTTAAGAGTATTGTAAGTTCATTCATTGGATTTCAAATTCCACACTGCGCCAAATTTTTAAGAAACTACCACTTGTCCAGTTCTGGTGTAGTGTCAGAGAAGAGTACCTATAATTATCTGAAAAGACAATGCTGAAATACTCTTCCTTCTTTCAGCTACTGTGTAAGGCTGGATTTTTTCCCCATACTTCAACTAAAACATCATATTGCAACAGACTGAATGCATAAATGTTCTCTATTAAGCCAGGCATTAGAGATTTATAAACAAACAAAATCTAGTTTTCTTACTAATTTTGTTTTTGGGGGAGAAAATATAGTTCATTTCATAAAGAGTTATTTATGTTAACAAGGCATCTTGACTGATTTCATTTATTCTTCTCAGACAACAGTCTGGATGTACCCCTTCCAGATTCACAGCATTGCCCTGTCCACCTTTGCCTCGCTCATCGGCCCCTTTGGAGGTTTCTTTGCAAGTGGATTCAAACGAGCCTTTAAAATCAAAGTAGGAAAACTTTCTTCTCTGTTGTTCTCGTTGTCTCTCAGCCTGATATCCTCCTTTCCCTCCCCATCAACCACCACCTCCTTCAAAATACCAAGCTGTAAACTGACTAATGTGTGCTCTTCTTCACCTATGGGTGGAATTTAGGCTGGTTAATTAAAAGTACATTGTTTCTGGGGCTCCTGAGTGGCTCAGTTGGTTAAGTGTCCAACTGTTTATTTCAGCTCATGTCATGACTCTCAGGGTCGTGAGATTGAGCCCCATGTGTGGAGCCTGCTTAAGATTCTTTCTCTGTCCCTCTGCACATCCGCCCCCACCCCCCCTCCCACTGCCTTATGTTCTCTAAAAAACAACAACAACAACAACAAAACAAGAATAACATTGTTTCCAAGAAAATTCAGTATAGTTGACCCTTGAACATGCAGGGGTTAGAAGCACTGCTCCCTTCCACCATCCCCATTCTCCCACACAGTAGAAAATTCACATATAACTGTTTACTGGAAGAATTACTGATAAACAGTTGACTAACACATATTTTGTATGTTATATGTATTATAGACTGTATTCTTACAATAAATAAGCTAGAGAAAAGAAAATGTGATTAAGAAAATTAGAAAGAGGGACACCTGGGTGGCTCAGTGAGTGAGCATCTACCTTCAGCCCAGGTCATGATCCCAGGGTCCTGGGATTGAGTCCTGCATCAGACTTCCTGCATGGAGCCTGCTTCTCCCTCTGTCTGTGTCTCTGCCTCTCTCTGTCTCTCATGAATAAATAAATAAAATCTTTAAAAAAAATTGTGAGAGAAAACACATTTACATTACTGTATTTACTGAAAAAAATTCAAGTATAAGTAGACCCATGTAGTTCAAACCCCTGTTGTTCAAGGGTCAACTGTAGTTGGATTTTCAGTTTATTTGTTAATATATGTTGTATCTTTCTTTAGAAGAAGCCTTTTACCATAAAATTGTGTTCTATAATACCCTCAGCATTTGAATCAACACTTCTTCTTTTTTTTTTTTTTTTTTAAGATTTTATTTATTTATTCATGAGAGACACAGAGAGAGAGAGAGGCAGAGACACAGACAGGCAGAGGGAGAAACAGGCTCCATGCAAGGGGCCCGATGTGGGACTCGATCCCGGGACTCCAGGATCACTCCCTGGGCCAAAGGCAGGCGCTAAACCGCTGAGCCACCCAGGGATCCCCCTGAACCAACACTTCTTACTTTCTATTGCCCTTAGCTACTCAGGACATTAGTGGGGCATTGACAAGGGACCATAGGCCAGGGTTTGGTGTTGGCCTAGCCCAGGCTCACCAGTCCTTCCTCTGCCTCAAACAGGACTTCGCCAACACCATTCCTGGCCATGGAGGCATCATGGATCGCTTTGACTGCCAGTACCTGATGGCCACCTTTGTCAACGTGTACATTGCCAGTTTTATCAGGTACTGTGCCATTCCATCTGAACCATGTTGGTGGAATTTTGAATGTGGTGAAATTCTAGAATTTGAGCTACAAATCAGTTGGAGTGAAAAGCGTCCCAAACATGAATGCAGTTTTTAGTTGTACTCTGTCTGGATTCTCTAAGGGCCCCCCATCCTGCCCTCCATGAGTAGAGAATCCAGAGAGAACAGCAACCATTTGGGTAATCAGGCCTTAGAAGCTGATGGGCTCCTGTTTCCTCACATTCTCTTCCAGGGGCCCCAACCCAAGCAAGCTGATTCAGCAGTTCCTGACCTTGCGTCCAGATCAACAGCTTCACATCTTCAACACACTCAGATCTCACCTGGCTGACAAGGGGATGCTGACAGTTGCCACGGAGGATGAATAGGGGCCCTGGGGCTGAGACAGCAGGAGCAAACGGAGCAAGGGGCCAGGTTCCAAGGCAAGCCCCACTGATGTGATTCAGACAATGACGAGGCTTCAACTCACTGTTTTTCTTTTTTTTTTTTGGGGGGGGGGGGTTAGAGTGTTTTTTATTTGTGGGTTTTAAAAACAATCTGTATATACTGTCTTTGTGCTTATGATTTGGGTCGTGGATAAACTACAGCTTTGAGTTGGAAAGAAGTCACGGGGGTAAGACCATTTGGGTTTTTTAAAAAAAGTTTTAACCTGAAAGACAGTGTTGTCCAACCAGGGTGCATCTGCTTGTGCTTCTTGCTCCCAAGCTAGAGCCTCTGTTTCTGGGCTCAATCAGAAAGTGGATGTTCATCTGTGTCTGATCAGTTCAGGGGGTCCCCTGGCCTGTCGTCTTTGTAGCTGCCCCCAGCTGGGAAGAGGTGCATAGCTTGGATGTCTTTGCTACTGGAGAGCTTTCACCTGGGCTTCTCAAGAATTCCTGCCCTGGAATGATGGGACAATTGCCTTCTGTACGCTGGAGGGACAAAAGTTTGTTAATTAGATAAGCATTCTACCCACAAAGTCCTGCGGAGTGTGAGCTCTGCTTTGATATGGGTTCACCTTACTTCATCATAGACCGAAAGGCGGCTTCAATATTTTTTTCTTCAGGAAGCACGAGAAATTATTTATAATAGTCTGAAAAAATACACTGTAATATTTCAAGTGTATGCAGTAGAATGTACTGTAACCGAGCCCTTTTCCACAGGTTATAGACTCAAGTGGCTCCTCTTGGGTAGTCCAGCTATGTCTTTTCAGGGACGCTACTGTTCACGTTTGTGCTGTAGACTTGTTGCTGCTGAATCCTTTCTGGGGGCTTTCCTGTTAGGCAGGGAGCAGGGGGCTTCTTGTTCACTCACCCTTTGCCTGACCGACCACCCTAATAGCTGCTGTGTTGTATATATACTACTCTTATGGCAAGTGTGTATCTGTGTGTGTTTTAAAAAATCACTTCTTTCTTACAGTGATTTCAATTGTACCATGACTTATTCACTGAAACCACAAAATCCTGCTTACAACTCTGGAAAACCTAACCTGATTAGAGGTGTGACTATTCTGAAGATTACATGCACATTTATATATAATATATATATATATATATTATATATAAATGTGACCAGTTTAGATGTAGTTTGTATTTTATTGAGGGACCTTTTTTTCTTTTAAACTGTGATTTTTTTTTTTCCCCTGCCTGATTATAGGAGTGAGGTTGACTTTGGGGCAACAAGTTCTTTGTCAGGACAAGAAGGGAGGTTAGGAGAGAGAACTTGGTGCTCAGGTGTTCGGTTATTCTGTGCCATGCTGGTTCTCATTGCCAAATGAGGGTGCAGTGACTTGCTTCAGCACCTTGGTCTGCTATTGGTTCATTCTGTTTCTGTTTAAATCAGCCTTCCCTGGATGTTCACAGTCAGCTTAGGTCACTGATATGTCTGGCACAGGGCAGCCGGCCCCTCCCAACATTGCAGCTCATGATCACTGTGTGGCTTTCTCCACGTTTGCAGCACTGAAGCCACTTTCCCCCCTCTGAGCTTGTACTTCCATTTCAGTACATGGCTTTTCTGGTTCAGGGCCGAGGCCCCTTAAAAACAAAATGGGTTTTTACATGGGGTTTCCGTTCTGGCTGTGTGATCCTGATGTGACCATCTGGCAGGACACAGCACTTTCTTGGTCCTCATCTTGAGTGCTCCCCTAATTCCAGTGTTCTGTGATTCTGGCTGAGCAAGTTCATGTCACCAGAGGCTAATTGTGGGTATCGAGTTGTGGCCTGGGCACCCAAACAGCAAGAGATTTCAGGCTATTACTAAATGCCTGACCTTGAGATGAGTCAGTAGCTCACTGATAAATCTTAAACAGTGAAGGTCATTAGTAACAAATCTAGTTTTCACATTGAAGAATGAACTTGGTTTCTGAAACCAGAGACACAAGGGGTTGGTTGTTTCTGTTGCCTTAGTGTGGGCATATGGTGGGGGCCTTGGTGGCTGGAGCCCAGCAGCCCTTGCAGAAGACCGTCTTTGGGATTAGGGTGCCTGGCACCTTCCTCTGTGGAAGTGGTCACCTAGGGGGCCTCTGGGGTCCTAGGAAACTGAAGCTGGATTCTCACTAGAGCTCTCAGCAAGAAGCCCAGAAGGTCAGCTTGGGTTTTATCTTCTGTTTTCCCCACCTGCTTTCTGGTCAGAGAAGAAGAATTTCCTAGAGCCTAGTAGCCAGGAAAGCAAAGCCACCTTGTGTCTCTGAATATGCACAGTGTTTTTCCTTCTCCCATTTGTTAGGATATTTCACCGTATGGTCAAGATGTAGGAGACTATTTTAACATACCCCTGGACTGATCTTCATGAATGGCATAACTTGCTTCAGATCCATTTTTTTGTGTGTGTGAGAAATAAAATGTGACCGAAACTGTGTGCTCTCCCTTGTTGTGACTTCAGTTTCTCCCTCCCATGTGTGGTTTTCCATTCCCCACTTGTTTCTGCATCATCATTATCTTGCAGTCCTAATTTAGAAACCTTTGTTTTTTGCTCAGAATCTAGTGATCTCTGGAGGCACCTCAGGTCAGAGTCCTGAGCACCTTACTAGTGAGGTCACTGAGGGTCAGAGCAGCAAGAGTGCTTCTCCAGGGTCACCAGGCAGAGGCAAGCCTCACTCCACCTTGCACTGCCCCGCTCACCAGGATAGGGATGATCCCTGGCCCCACTTGCTTTTGTGAGATGGTGTTAAGTGTGCCTGGAATTCTGCAGCATTGGTTCTCCAAGCCGAGGAGGCCCAGCACCAGGTTGGCACTTACAGAGGGAGCTGATGAGCAAGGGTGTCCTGGAAACCTGGAGGTGGGGAGGGGTTCTACAGAGGGCTAGGCCTGAGCATCCTCCCTGGTGAGCCCAACTCGTGACTGCTCATGGGATGCCTGAGTCTTTTCCCCTTCACCACCCTCAGCATTGAGAAAGTGTACATGTATGTTTTGCTTCTGAGAGTGAAATCCCTAAGGCAACCTGGATCTTATTTGTGCTTATTATTTTTTGCCTGTTTCATATTCTGAGCATATTAGTAGCTACAGTATAATTATATTTTAAGTTATTTACTCTTAGTGTTTTTTATATTTTGTATCTCTAATTCTATAATGTATGTCTGAAATTAGTGTCTCACTTTTAGAAGGGGTGGAATGTAACATTTAATCTTATACAGGTAGACTTTGGAGCCATTTTCATAGTATTTGTTTTTTCCCACTGGGCTGCTTCTCCTGTAACATATTTTTGGAATCTTCCTGCATAACACATTTTAAAGATTAAACAGACCCTGAATTGAATCTAAGCTAGTTGCTGAGTTGGCTGGAAGATGATCCTAATGGTTTCCTGAGTTCAGATCTTCAAACTGTCCACGAGTCCCCAGCAGGCTCAGCGGCACCCCCATGTCGATGGAGGTGGTTGGGAGGATGTAAATGACTCAGGGCAAAGAGCGTCACTGCTCAGAAAACTCAGCAATGGCCTTTCTCTATTAGGAACCTGCCCTAGGTCAATTTCTAAGTAAGTAGATTTCCATTACTCTATGCAATGTGATCCGTCATTCTGGAACCTCTTCCTGTGTCCATAATATTTTAGGCACTGTCACTGGCTTCCAGAGTAACTCCATCTGGGCCTACCTTCCTTTCCCATTGTGATGATGTGCTGAGTATCAGGTGGAGTAGCGAGGGGGTGGTTTTACTTTTCCCAGGGTTCCCGTTCTTCCAGAGTCAGGGAGGGGAGGAACGGCTAGGAGAAGGATGTCCAGGTGGCTGTCTAGACATCACAAGACAGTGAACCATGGGCATACTCACTGTGCTTGTGTGCAGCAGGGACTCTGAAGAAGCAGCTATAACAAATCCTCAGCTTCTTCCCTAAGGGGGCTGATTCTTGGCCAGAGTCTCATTGTTCTGTCCTCGTCTTGGTCAAAAGGAACTTCTCTTTCCCTTGATCACTCTTCACACAGTTGTCCATTTTCCAGTTTTTGGAAGACATTTGACACTCCCATTGTCTGATTTGGTTTCCCTTGTTGTTGTTGGGTGAGGGCCTGATGGCCTGATCTGCAGAGGGTGCTGCTCTTGGACCACGTGATCAAGAGTGAACGGTCTCTTCTAGGCCCACCTCATCTTGGTCCTAGACTCTGCTCATCCACATCTCTGCAGCAGGCAGGCATTCTCAGTGAGGAATGGAGTCTCAGCTGCTGACTGCTTGTACCACTGTCCAGTGTTCCTGTCTTTCTGTTCCTTCTGGCTCTGCCCTGTCACCGCCTTTTAGGTTGACTAGTAGGGACCTTACTACCTGGGCTCTCAGGTGGCTAGAGGTTATTCTTACCTGGAGCTGTCTCTTAATGGAGTAAGGCTTTCACCTGTTTGTAGGTGGGCTGTGTTTTCAAGAGCAAAGAGCTCACAGCTATGAGGGCAATTTGGGAGATATACTTTGGATGTTGGGGTTTGTAGAATATTTGAGTAATTTATGAGACTAGAGGGCAGAATATGTGGCATCTTAAGATTTTATGGGTAGTGGGTTTCAAATCCCTTGGCCTTTTGAAGACCCTGTCCCATCTCCTTCCCCTCTCCACCAAATGCCTATCTGCTGAGGCTCCTTTTTATTCTTGAGCAAATAAGATACCAGCAGTGTGTTATTATTATTAATAATAATAGTTGCAATAATAGTCATAGCGCTTAATATGTGCCAGGTATAATGCTAAGGGTTTATATACATTATCCCTTTTAATCCAGAAAACAGCCTTTGATTATATATTATTGTCCTCATTTTATAAATAAGGAAACCAAGGCACCATGACAGGCTGATCTCACTAGTTAAGAAGATAGACCTAGGGCTATTCGAGTTTAGGCAGGTTACTAGGTGTACCTCCAATCTGATGGGGTCTGACAGTCACCTCCCACAAGGGGTTATTCTGAGGATTTTATGAGCTAATGCATGTAAGCATTTAGCACGGTGCCTGGCACTTAGTAAGCACTCAATAAATGGTAGTTCTTGTCAAACTCAATAAGTAATTTGAACCCAAGTTAGTGTAATGCCAGAGACTGGGTTCTTAGTCACTACACTGTTACTTGCCCTGCACACAGCCTGGGTGTTCACAGTCTAGAAGATTTTGAGAGAGGCAGGCCAACTTTAACACCCACCTACAGTGTGTGGGTGCATCAGACTTCATTTAGAAGGCTAGCCTGACAAAAGGAAAGAAGACATGGTGATGGGCAGCAATTCTTCACTCTTAGTTGGAGTGGTTTCCGTGAGGTCTTGCCCACTTTCTGTTGCCCATGGCCTGGCCTCTCCTTGGAGAAGGTTCTTACCTCTTGCCTGATGCTGCCTCCACTCCATGAGAGGTGAGGTCTTGTGACTCACTCTGGACCCCATTTTCCTTTGTACACAGCTCAGTGGCCTGAGCAGTTTCCTGTATGGGTGGGCCTCTCAAGGGCCAAGGAGAATGGGGAAAAGAGAAACCTATGTGGCAGATTATAGTACTGATGGAAATCTTAGTTCTGCCCATACCCTCACAACATAACAAGTCAGGGGCCTTGTGTTTTGTGCTTTCTTAAAAGTATTAATGGGCAAGGGGTGCCTAGATGGCTCAGTTGCTTAGGTGTCTGCCTTCAGCTCAGGCCATGGTCCCAAGGGTCTCGGGATTGAGCCCTGTGTCAGGCTCCCTGCTCGGCGGGGAGCCTGCTTCTTCCTCTTCCTCTGCTGTTCCTCCTGCTTGTGCTCTCTCTCTATCTCAAATAAATCAAATCTCTTTTAAAAAGGTATTAATGGGCTAGAAGCAGATGACCTCTTGAGAGCCTAGATGGCATGGAGTATTTGTTTCTGGTGGAGTTTCATTTAGCTAGAATCAAGGTTAGTTTAAAGGATCAGATAGGTGTGTGATGAATGAACGGAAAACAGGCACTGGGATTGTGTGAACAATATTTCACTTGGTTTTCCAAATGGAGATGGAGACTTGGGGGAGGGCATGTGTTTGAGGTGGAGGGTTCTTTGCTTTGAAGGAATCTTGCTGACAGAATCCATGAGAGTCTCAAGCCAATGGAATAATCATAACTACCAATAGACCATGGACTGTTTCCTGGGTGTTGTTGGGGAATGAAGACCAGACTCAAAGCCCCATTGTATTTAAAGAATGGTCTCTTCCCTTCAGTTAAATAATGAAGTAATGACTATGAATGGAATCAGGAGAAGGTTGTAGAAGTGTTCAGTAAGCATCTGCTCTGACAGGCTGATCCTAGCTTGCCCTCACGCACTCTTGGACTCATATTTGCCAGGCCTGGCACTTCTTCCCTAATTATTGCATCTGATGGACACAGGTTGCCTTCTGTCTGTGAAGAAATGGGCTCTCAACTGGGGACAGGGGCCCTCTGGATATTGGGGCGACAATGCCCTGTGTTGGTCTCCTGGGCACAGGGCAGGGCCTACCTAGCTCCTTGCAGCCTCCCTAGGGCTTTACCTAAGTAACACTCACAGGGTGTAAGTGGACTTAGCCACCTGGTGATTCTGTCCCAAGTGAAATTGTGTCTCTTATACTGTTTTTGTCCTTGGCTCCCGGAACACATCTGCTTCTCCCCTTCATTCAGTTCATGGACTGGGCTTGCTGCCTTTGTGCCTAGAAATGCCAGAATAGGAAGGGAATTCTAGTTGGCAGAATGTATATCCATGTTCTTCTAAGAATGTCCTTCGTGTGCTGCTTTGTTTTCATTCACAGAGTGTCGTGTCACTCCTTAGGTCATGCTGGCTGGGCGTCTGGGGAACTGGTTAGAAAGGGGAAGAGATGAGTGGACATCATGGCCAAAAAAAAGCAAAGGACTTGGAGCTGCAAGAACAAGTCAGGACAGAATGCAGAGATTTGTTGCCCTCCACCTAGAAGACAGGGGAGAAGCCACAGAAGGCAAAGGAGAGGCCAGGCAGGAGTCCTGTGGCTGAGGGCAGACTAATGGGGGGCCAGCCCTGTGTTTTGTGGGTGCAGGGACCAGAAACAGAGCTCAGAAGCCTATCCAGGAAGATTCAAAGCTCACGGAATATGGACTATCCTCTGGAGCTGATGCTGATAGCAAATTTTTATTGATGCTTCATACTTTCCTAAAGGGAAGGGGAAAACCAAAGTGGGTGAGGTAGGGGGCCCCTCTGTGGAAGCCCCAGGAGCTCTGGGGTGTTGGGGGAGCTGGGCACAGCTGTGGACCTGCTCCTCAATTCAGTCTTGCTCTGAGGATCGATTTAACCCGAAAGCTCCCCCAGACAGAAATGCCTCCCTGCCCCATTGGGGAGTGCCAGGCAGTCACCTCTGGCCCATCCCAGCTGTGTCTGTGCCACCCAGAGGTTAGCCTATGTGTACCCTGCCTCCTCAAGGTCAGTGTCTCTGCTCCTCCCCTCGTGCGGTGTGATTCAGTCACGTCAGACGGGTAAACTAGTACTGACACTTGCTTTTCCTGCGCTCACACACTGGTAGCCTTGGAGCAGCTCTTGGGGGTGTGTGGAGCCCACCTGACAGTCCTTAGGGCCTCCCCAGATAGGTGTACTGCGGCTGTGCCCTTTACCTGACCTGGTGGTTTGCGGAATCCTTGTGTATTAGCCACAGCTGACCTTTCTCTGTGTTCTGATCTGTGTTGAACAGTACATGTAGATTCTTTTTCAGTGCAGTTCCAGAACATCATGTATTGTACATTGGGAAATATTTACCTTATTTATATACCTGAATGTTCCTGTTACACAAATAAACATCTATTAAGTTCTGTATTGTTTGTGGTTTCTGATGGGGGACGAGTGCCTTGTGAAGGCTATGGGTGCGTGGGACTTGGCTCGAAATGGGGCGGGGGGTGGTGCGGTGTGGAACCAGAATCCTTTCCCAGAATGCTGCCACCCCTGCCAGCGACTAAAGACATTCTGCCCTTGGCCTTTGCAATCTGCTCTCTTGGTTTTGGTCCAGCTTCCCTAACTCTTCCTCCTCAGCCACTTTTCTGAGTATCCTTTTCCACCTGTCCCTGAGATTGTGGCACTCTGCCTGAGGCTTTCTCCCCCCCCACAACTGAACTCTGTCCTGGGTGTTTTGACCCACTCCCAGGGCTCTGATTACCACACTCACCTCCACGATTCCCAAGTCTGCACCCCTAACCCACATGGGCTGCGAGGCCTCTTCATGTGGACTTTGCATGACCAAACCCAGACCCTGGCCCTTTACCCACACATGCCCTAGCCCAGTGTTTTGTTCCACAGCCAGTACTTAGGAGCGATCTCATCAGTAAACACAGCCTGCCCATTCTTTTTTTTTTTTTTTCTTAAAGATTTCATTTATTTATTCATGAGAGAGAGAGAGAGAGAGAGAGAGAAGCAGAGGCAGAGACATAGGCAGAGGGAGAAGCAGGCTCCCTGACGGGAGCCTGATGCGGGACTTGATCCCAGCATCCCAGGATCATGACCTGAGCCAAAGGCAGACGCTAAGCCACCCAGGTGCCCTGACAGCCTGACCATTCTACGTTCATCCTGCCCGCCGGAGAAACGGTGGGGCCCCAGTCCTCTGTCCATGTGCTGAAGGCTCTTGTCCTGGCTTGTGAGGTCCATCTGCTGGCTCTGAGGAGGCCCCAGTCAATGGCATCAGGGCCCATCTCCTATGGGCACCTCTGCAATTGACTGCATCTGGTGACCTTCCACCTCAGAGCCCCTATGCTTAGGTCTTGATGATCTCCATGCATTCGGCAAACGTTCCTGGAGGGCCTGCTCTGTGCTTGACCCATCTGGTTGCTGGGAATGCAGCAACAAAGTCCCTGTTCTCATGGAATTCATTTTAAGAGAGGGTGGCAGACACGTGAAAAAGGTAGTATCTTAGCTGGAGAAAATGTAGCCAGGGGAGGGGAATGCCAATGGGGAGAGATTATTTTAAATAGGGTAATTGGGGAAGGCCTTGCTATCAAGGTGAAGTTTAGGCCACTGGACGCATTGAAGGGTAGGGGGAGGGTGTTGGGGCAGGTGTGCAGCAAAATGCAAAATGTCCTCAAGGAGCTACAGTGATGGAGCAGGGTGAGTGGGGAGGGCCAGTGGTAGGAAATGAGGTCCCAGAGATAGGATGTTATTATGCAGGGTGAAGCCATTGGCTTTTACTTTGTGCGAGATGAGAGCTGTTGGAGAGTTTGGAACCAAGGAGTGACTTGATCTGATGTTTGTTTTCAAACTCACTTGGCTGCTGTGTTAAGAACAGATTTCAGAGGGGTGGAAGCAGGAGGACCAGAGCGAGGGACACAACAACAATCGAGACAGCAGAAGACAGTGACTCAGCATGGGTGGTATAGTGAGAAACAATCATCAGAATTTGCTGAATGATTTTATATAGCATGGGAGAGGAGTGAAAGATGGCTATGATGCTGTTGGCCTGGGCAACTGGAAGAGTGGTGGCACCATTTTGGGGGGCCGAAGAAGGCTGAAGGAGAACAGGTTTGGGGTAGGAGGTGGGGCAGAGAGGGAAGATCAGGAGTTTGGTTTTGGATACAGTAGATCTGATGTGCCTTGAAATATCCATGTGGGGATGTCCAATCCAGGGGATGTGGATATTATTCTGTACCAGGATCCAGGAGACTAGGTGAGACAATTGATGGGAAGGAGTTCAGATCCAAAGCCAAGCCCTCTGTTCATTGTTCTGGACTTAGGGATCCACTTCTTTTCACCTGGGGCCCTTCCCCTCATGCCTTCTATGAGATGGTCTCATGCCTCAGACAATCCAGCATTTGAGCCAGGACAAAGACCTGTATGGAGTTTGTCTTCGGATAGCCCCCTCCCACCTAATAACAGAAGTGGCTGCTAACTTCCTCCTGGGGAAGAGGGCCAGAATTTTAGAGGCCCTTTCCTCAAGAAGGAGGGGTGCCATTACTTTTTTGGCCTCTTGGGGGAAGTGGCAGAGGGAAACAAAGCAAGAATGACTTCTGTATTCTGATGTTCAGAGGACAGGCAGTTGGGATAGAAAGCCCCAGAGAATGGACTGATGGCCTGACCGTGACATAATCACAAGCCATTACCTCCCCATAAAAGCCATTGCTAGTTCCAAAATCAAAGCCCGGGTTGCTGTCAAATGGAATAAAACCATGTTGCCATTCCCTTAATTCCTGCCTCTTCTCAATTTTAACAAGAAAGCCCAGCACATTTTCAGGGTCAAATGCACGTGCGTCGGAGACTAGGTTCAGGGTTAAGTCTGATTTCTATTTGAGGGTGTTTGAAGTTGTTATTCCTACAGTGAAGATGGGCCCTCCAATCTTATTCATGTGGTCCTGATTTCTCTGAGATTCCAAGAGTCTTAGAGGTAGTGCTTTCTTTTCTTTTCTTTTTTCTTTTCTTTTCTTTTCTTTTCTTTTCTTTCTTAAAGATTTTATTTATTCATGAGACAGAGAGAGAGAGGGGGGCAGAGACACAGGCATAGGGAGAAGCAGGCCCCATGCAGGGAGCCTGACGTGGGACTCGATCCTGAGTCTCCAGGATCAGGACCTGAGCCGAAGGCGGTGCTGAGCCACCGGGGCTGCCCAAGGTAGTGCTTTCTAAGCCAGTGATTCTCAAGCTTGGCTGCACATTAGAATCACCTGAGGAAATTGAAAAAAAATCTCCATGCCCAGGCATGGAGCACCTCAAGCCAATTACCTCAGAATCTCGGGCTGGGACTCTGGCATGGGTGTTTGAAAGAAATTCTCTGGCTGATTCCAATGTGTAGCCAAGATTGAGAACTGGTGGTTGAAACTCCCTCCAGTGAGTTGATTCCCTCCCAGACACCCCCTCGCCCTCTTGGGGGAGTGTCTCCAGTTGGGAGTCCCAGGGTCCCTGAGGTGAGCTTTCTGGATTAATCCCTGGAATGGTGTTGCCCACCATGGCTGCAGTGTGGAATGACATGCCTCCACCTAGTGCTCATTCCTTTTCCCTGTATCTCAGAGACTGAGTCTGCATCTATTTTGCTTCACAAATGCCTGTAATATTTGCTGTGTGCTCCCAGGTGGCTCCTGCCTTTGCCACCCAGGCTTCTCTTCTGTAGCTCTCCCATCTTATGCCCTTCTTTCTCCTATGAGAAATGCCTTCTGCTCCTTCACTGTGCTGACCAGTGCCAGTGTCTGGGCACAGACAGGCCTATGGTTTTTGAGGGTCTCTACTTGTTGCCTGTAGTTGTAAATAGGTATGTGCATTGGTGGGGCGGCACATGGGGTGCTATGAGAACTGAAGTCCCCTAGCCACTACTGCCTCAGAGGCAGCTTCTTCCTCTACTCATCTCAAGGGTCCCTGTACTCTGTACCTGCGGTGATTGTGATCATCGTCATCAAGAGGAGCTGAGGAGGGAGCCCTGTGGATCATAAATTTGTCTCCTACAGACTCCATCAGTTGCCAGATACCATCTCAGGAGAGATGTAGTTGGTGGCTTATTGAAGGTACAATTACTTTTTATTTGAAATAATTTCAGATGCACAAAAAAATAAGAATAGTGTAAAGAATTCCCCCACAGACTTCACCTAAATTCCTCAAATGTTAGCATTTTGCCAATTATTCCCTTTCTCCACACACACTTTTTCAAATTGTTTGAAATTATAGACATTATTCTCCTTTACTGTTCTGTAACCTTATTCAAATTTCAGCAATTATCCCAATAATGTTCTTCATAGCAAAGTAATACATATAGTTTTGACTGATGCGATTTGTCATTGTCACTGGTTCTGACAGTAGCTTTGAGAATGAGAAATACCATCCCTGCCCTTCTCAGGTCCCGCCACCGCTGCCATCACTTCCTGCTCAGATGCAATCACTCAAGAGGCATAGGCATCATGCGGGGCAGTGCTGCCGTAAGCCCAGCAGAGGGCAGCAGTGGGTCATAAGCGAGGCACAGGGCTTTGGTGTGAGATCCCTCTGGGTGGAATCCTGGTCCAATGGTCCGCAGCTTTGTGACTTGAAGGAAACACTCAACCACTCAGCTTCCTCCTCTACAAAATGGAGATAATTGAGCAAATCTGCAAAGCACTTGTCTGGCACCTAGCACCTACTACTCATCCATCAGAAATTGATTTGTGACTTACCCCTTGATCTGAGAAGTGAATTTCTGGGGGAAGCAGAGGAAAGGCACCCATGCTCCAGTGAAGGGAGGAGCAGGGTGGGACACTGAAGCTGATGCACAGACGAGGAAGGAGGCTCTTGGGGTGCCTGGGTGGCTCAATTGGTTAAGCATCTGCCTTTGTTGGGCTCAGGTTGTGGTCCTGGGATCCTGGGATAGAGCCCCACATGGGGCACCCTGCTCAGCTGGAAGCCTGTTTCTCCCTCTCCCTCTGCCTGCTGTTCCTCTGCTTGTTCTCTCTCTCTCTCTTTCTCTGTCAAATAAATACAATCTTTAAAAAATAAAAGGAAGGAGGCTCTTGGGAAGGAAGGCAGGGGGAACTAAAATTATAACAGAGCATCCCAAAGTCAGTTAGATCTGAATTCTCAGTGGGGTGCCAACTGAGCGTGTCAGGGCATTGTGCAGAGTCCAACCGGGTGCTGCGACCACCCCTCCCCCTCCATGGAGTCCTTCGCAGATCCACAAAGGAGGAATGGCTGGTCTTCCTTTTCATTGTGGCCAGGAGAGTGACCAACTTTTTCTCCTAACTCCATCATTTCCTGATGTGACCTGGTGGCTTTGGGCAAATCCTTTAACCTTTCTTTGCTAATTTCCTCATCTGTGAAATGGGGGTGATGAGAGCCCCCACCCCATGGTATTGTTGGGAGGGTGACATGAGTTAGGAGTTGGAAAGAGTCCTGACTGAAACATCATCAATTATGTTTTATATGTTAATTATGTTTAAATACTTGGGAAGTATCAGGATGATACTTACACTCAATGGATCACCACTGAAGGATGCTAGTCAATGAAATCTATTTCTGGAACTTGTAAACAAAGGGGCAGAATCCAGCATTGATCCTGCCTTTTCTAAATAAACTGTATACGAATGCAATCAAATACCTGCTGCATGAAGATGAATCAACTAGCACCCTAGGTAGTAATTTTGAAATTGGTAAATAAAGTGAAAGGATTAAGAACAAGGAAACAGGGCAGCCCTGGTGGTGCAGCGGTTTGGCGCCGCTTGCAGCCCCGGGGTGTGATCCTGGAGTCCTGGGATCGAGTCCCAAGTTGGGCTCCCCTGCATGGAGCCTGCTTCTCCCTCTGCCTGTGTCTCTGCCTCTCTCTCTCTCTCTCTCTCTCTGTGTATGTCTCTATGAATAAATAAAATCTTAAAAAAAAAAAGGGCAAGGAAACAGACCTGTATACTCAGGATCACTTGATTTATGACCAAGGTTAGTGCGGTGGGGAAAGGATGGTCTTTCCCATAATTGTGGACCCGGTTCCATTGTTTCCTGGTAAAAGTCTTGCTATTTAGCATAGGACAGAGGTGGTCATGGGGAGCAGGAGAGATCCAAGGGAGTGGGCACATAACTGGGTAAAGGGTGTGAAGGATGTTTCAGAGGAGAAACCCTTGAGATGGTTCTACTTTCCCTCCCCCACCTTTGCAAATCAGAACTTCTTATGGTGAAGTCTCTTGGTCTCCTCTGGGAGACCAATAACAAATACTGGGAGTTGAGAGCATGGACCAGGGCTGGCTGTTTTGGTGCATTTGTTTCTGTTATCTTTGTTTTAACAGCCTCTCTCTTTCTGGCATTGGTGGGCGTTGGCATAATTAGGTTTGCAGAAATAGCCATACTTCTTATTCTCCCCACTGAGTGTGATTGATTTGCCTGTCATTTGCATATGTTCAATTCCACTGTGAAAATTATTCCCCATCTACACTGGAGCCTGAAGGACTAGAAGGTCTGAAGGAAGAATCAACTTAGCTAGTCCTTTAAGCAGCTGCTGTAGATTGGGCTTCTCCAGAGCAGACCCTGAGAGAGGGGAGGTCATCGGGGGGCATGTTCAGGACAAACCCACAGTGGTGGGGGAGGCAGACAGAGAAGCACGTATCAATGAGGAGGTCCTTCCAGGGGGGCAGCTGGGACTCAATCCCTCTGGAGGAATCCATGAGACTACAAGAAGCACAGTCTTCAGGGTTGGCACTGCTAAGAGGTGAGGAGGTTCCTCCAACTTGTTTTGTCACCAGTTGAGGAGAGCTTCTGGGGGAATCGAATCCTCCAGCATACTGTACCCCCTGTGCAGTGGGCTAAGAACATCACTGCAGCCAGAGGCAGCTCTCGAGCAATGAGTTGAAAGCTCTTGTGTAGGAAGCCATTGCATACTGGGAATGGTGAGGGCCAAGGGGGTAAGGGTGAGGCCTGGTGTCCTGGGCTACAACAGCTTTCAGGGAAGATTAGGGCTGCTGGACCTCAGGCCATGACTGGCAGGGCAGACAGTCTTTCCCAGCATGACACAAACGTTGCCTGTGGCAGTTTCATGGTTTGAGATGCTCACAACAGATTATAAACAGTAGCAAGATAATTTCCATGACAGTCCCATCTCAAAATAATCCACTAATTTTTTTGTGTTTCATTCAACTTCTTTGTTCTTTGAAATAGCCACCTTGTGTGTAGCCCAGGCAACTCTTGCAGCAGGTATGGGTTGGGTGTGGCAGATCTTTCCCAGGAATTCATGAATGCAATATCTAGAATAATTAGCTGGCTTTAATTCACTGATACCTGACTCATGTGGGCTCGGTCCGCTGGATACTATAGAGTAGATTGCATGCTTCACAAGGATGCTGGGTGATGGGGGTCAAAAGGCAGAACAGCTACATTCACCTAGTCTCCAACATCCAGCAAGGAGTTGCATCCAGTCTGGATACATCTGGACACAAATCTATAACCTGCCTGGAGGATGTATCTTCTAATTTGTACAAAGTTGCCGTATGAGTTAACGGAGGCACCACAGAGGAAAAGTGAGTTTAGAAAAGAGTGATTTACATCCACAGTATGTCATTAAGGCAACCGTTGGGCAAAATGAAGGCACTGTATTGGTTGGTGTTCAGTGTGGATGTGAAGTTGAGTCTTAATGGTTCTGGGACCTGCCATATTTCTTCCCACATTAGTCCAAAGGACACTGATGCTTGGCCTGACATTTAACTGTTAACTCGAGAAGGACTGAGTGGAAAGTTACATCAGCTGTCTTAAGAACCCTTTTTACTTCAAAACAATAGTAATAACAAATACCAAATAACCACTTACTCCTCCACTTTACAAAAAAAAGGCAGAAAGAAACACAGGAGCCTACCACACATCCATAGTTTTTTTTGTTTTTGTCCTTTTAAAAAGATTTTATTTATTTATTCATGAGAGACAAAGAGAGAGGCAGAGACACAGGCAGAGGAAGAAGCAGGCTCCATGCAGGGAGCCTGATGCGGGACTCGATCCCTGGACCCTGGGATCATAACCTGAGCCTAAGGCACACGCTTAACCACTGAACCACCCAGGCATCCCAAAAGTCCACAGTATTAACCAGCTTCAGGAGGTGTGTGGAAGTAACAAGTCCATGCCGACTTCAGAGTCCCCTGCGGTTCAATATCAAGAGTGAGCTAGTTGCCTTAAATAATGTAACAGGAAAGTTGCAGTCTAAACTCTCACTCTGGGTGCCTTATGGGTGGGCCTTCTGTAGGGAAAATAGTGAAAATTCAAAGAGGGTCTTTGCCATGAGGAAAGGAGGAAGGAGGGAGGCGCTGGCTGAATGATTGGATGCCACCCCTCACCTCTCAGCCCATACCTTACATAGGCAGTGTCCCTGTCTGGCTCTCTTCTTGCCATTTAGGTTTTTATGGCATGGGCATCTATGACATCACTTCTGGTACAAATGCATGTTTTACCTCTACTTTCTCTTAAAAATGATGTACTTTGCATCCAATCTCTTCTTGCCCCTTGCTATCACTGTGGAATGAGCCACCTTCCTAACTGATTTCCCTTTCTCTATCCCTTTCTTCACTCTAGTATCTACACAGCTGCCAGAGTGACCTGACCCACTCAGATCCTATCCCTCCTCTGCCTAGAACCCTACAGGAGCTTTCTTCTCATTCAGTAAAAGCAGAAGTCCTTACAATGCCTGTATGATCTGGCTTCATTTCCTCCTTGTGTCCTCTGTACACTCTGTACCAGCCATACTGGCCCCCCAGAATAGCATGTCCCTCCACAGGTCCTTTGTACTTGCTGTTCCCTCTGTTTAGATTGCCCTTACCCCAGACGTTCACATGGCTCCTTCAGATCTTTATACAAATGTCTCCTCCTTAGTGGGCTTCATCAGGCCACCTGTTTAGCCACACACACACCTACATCAGATCACCCCCTTCTTCTTTCCTATTTTATCTTTTTTCCATAGTGCTCATCATGAACATATTGTATATTTTACTTATTTGTTTATTATCTATCTCTCCTTCTCAAAGGTGAGATTCCTGAAGGCAAATATTTTTGCCTATTTTGTTCACTGTTGTGTCCTAATATCCTAGAACAATGCTGGGCCATAGTAAGTGTCCTGCAATACAGATAGATGTGAACAACGGGAAGCTAGCAGTGCTTATTCTATGAATTGATCAGCAACCATCTCAGCTGGCCCCTGGGATTACTTCCCTCCTGGATTCCCAGGTGTGTAAAAAGTTAGATGTTTTGGCCTCTCTTCCTAATCCCCTGCTTCTATCTTGCTGTATGGACAAGAAATGCCAGGAAATCCTTTGAGCTATGCTTTCCTGTAAAATAATGGGTTTGAGCTCAATGATCCTGGGGCTCCTAAATCCTAAATTTAGTTTCCTAAATCTTAGACTTTTTTTTCCCTTTCATTTCTACCTTTCTGTGGCCAGCCTTCAACAAAACTGTCCTATTAGGGTATTTAGTGACTCCTACTGGTGAGTCTCAATCTCAACTGCCTACAGTAGACCCCACCAGTGACCAACCCAACTCTTGGCACTCACCATTGCAGGACATGCTGACTGCATTCTACTGCAGGCCCCTGCACCTTTTTGCATAAGGCTTTTCTTTCCACAGTGAGGAGGCTGGAAGCTCTGAGGAGGAAGTGTTCCCCAGGATGGCCTTCAGCTGATGATGTATAAGAGTTGGCAGATAAACAGCCCATCCCCTTTGTCCTGCCACTGGGCTAACTCTGAGGTGTGTTCTGTGCTCTCTCCTGGAGCTGCCTAGCAAGACTGAGTCCTGGTTGTGCAGGGGGTGTCCTGTTTGTTGCTACTTCCTGTCATCTCTATTTCTCTCACCCTACTCCTCTAACCAGCGTTTCGGAGGAATCACCTCCCTAATCATCTACTTCCACTCAGGTCCTGTCTCAGGTCAGTTTCCGGGGGACCACCCAAGACACTGGTCTCTGACTTCTGCTCACTCATTATGCCTGCTGCCTCTGTGGGTCCTCCTTTCTCTGGGACTGATGTCAGGACTGGCCTCATCATCCTATCTCTGGTCCCTTCCTTCCACCATATTGCTGGGACCCCTTTGGTCCCATTTCCCCTTCCATAGTCTCTACCCTGTTTTACAGGCCCCAGCAGATGAATCCCAAATTATTATGCAGAATGATTTGATTATTCTTTATCCTTCTCTCTCTCACCTAAGCAATGCCCACAGGGATCTTGACTTTCTCTACCAACCCTACCTAACAAGATGCTTGGCTAAACAAAACAATACGTCTCACCCTGCACATTTTGCTTACTTCTCTGTCTGTTAGCTGTTACTCACACTACAAACAGTTTAAAAACTGTATTTTCCTCATTATATCTGGCACGATGAGAAAAAGTGAGCTCAAGGTACACCAAGGAGACTTAAAGCCACAGCTGGAAAGTCCTGTTTATTCACACAGTGTTCAGGGTAAGGCATATTCTCTATTGGTCACATGAATGACAAGCAGAGATACAAATTGTACAAGAAGATAATGTTCCTTCTTCCTGGAATCTCTCTAAAAGAGGAATGATGAGGACTCTGGGTAGTATTATTTTAAAAATTGGCATATAGCCTCAAATTGCCAATCAACCTCAAGCACGCACTTGAGCCTATAATTTTTCTTGAATATCTGGCTTCCATGTCCTAGACCAGCAGTATGCTGTCCTAGACTACAGCAGTATGGACACACTGAAAATACTGAATTGCCTTACCTGGAGGCAAGGTGGATTTGAAAATAAATAATGCATTCCACAATCCCACGCAACATCATGCTTCGTGGAGCCTTAGAGATGTAATGTGCTACCCTCACTCTGTACACCCCCAAGCATTTTTAATTAACTCAAGGACTGTGGGCCCCTGCGTGTGACTGCAGGAGAAGGAGGCGTGGGGAGACAGCACAGACCAGAATGGTTTTTGCCTTCCTTCTCACCCTTATCTCCATTTGGCCACCCCAGATGTCTTTGTCTCAATGCTAAGGGGCAAAACAAAACAAAACAAAATCCCAAACTCAACTAATTGCAGATCTGTCCATCTAAACAACCAACCCTGAAATCCAGTGAGATGATCAAGTTGTGACCATACATCATAGCCCTTATAGTCATATTTTAGAGAATATCGACATGCAGGGGTAAATGCTCACAATAGATTGCAAGCTGCAAGGCAGAATGTACAGAAAGTCCTCATTTTGATAAATTATATAGGCAAATACAAATTATAGAGATGTTTGTGAATTATTCCCATTCACACAACACGGGCTTGTATTATACATGTAAATTACTTACACATATAAACTACATATACAAAACATGGGGAGAGTAGACATGACCGTATTCATAATGGGTACATTGGAAGGAGGGGGGATTTGTAATATAGGGGAAGATACTATCAGTGCATTTTCACAGCATTTTTAATTGACCATATTCTTTTGGTAAACAGAAAAATACATCAAGAAAAAGAATATTGTCTTCGCCCTTGTTGATGCAGATTAAGACTACTCCTTTTCCCAGTTGCTTTTCTTTCAACCCCAGATGTAACTCTGTCATTCATCCTAACATAGTTTACCTAGGCTGAGGTGCTGGTCAAGGTCAGCAGACCTGAAAGCAGGCTACTCACCGATGGGGTCTCTATCCCCATGAAGAAACAGCAATGTGCCCTCTAAGTCTTGTCAGAACGCATCGCTGACCATGGTTATAAGCTCTTCATTGTCCTGTGTGTCAGCTTAGACAATGGGGAAATTGCTCTTAGTACAGAGATGACCCCAGCTAACTATAGCATCGCCCCTGGAGACAGAGCCACCTACTGCTTCAACAAAGGCTCAGCCTGTTTTTATAATGATCCTGTTACATTGAGATATAATTTGGCTTAACACCAGAAAAAGCTGGATTTAACTCCTACATTAGAGTTTCAATGCTATGTGCTGTGTGACTTTGGGCAAGTTACTTAACTTCTCTGAGCTTCACTTTACCCATCTACAAAATAGGATCCATGAGGGGATTGTTGTGAGGGTGAAGGAAGTCTGTAAAAGTTCCTGACAGCTGCTGGTTGGTCACCACATCGTGGTCATTACTCTAGTCTACTTTTGTCACTTACTAGCCTTTGACCTTAGGCTAGAACTCTGTCTTTCTGAGACTCAAATTTTGCACTTATAAAGTAAAAACAGAAACAACAGAAACCAAACTTGCTTGGCCAACCCACATGGGATTAGGGTGAGGATTAAGTGAAGTGAAAATGAGAAATGGTATTAACCCAAACCAATGGGAAGAACTCAGTATTTGGTCTTGGAGAGGCACCAGAGAAAAAGATTAATAATGAGTCACTCTCATTGCAAAGCTGATTGCAAAATAGCTCCACTTCTTCCTCTCCTTTTATCTACACCCCCTGGCAGTGTAACTTTGTAGCTCCTCCCATCAAGAGGTGGAGCTTATTTCTTACTCCTGGAAATTGGGCTGGGCCCCTGGGCTTGCTCTGTGTTGCAAACCGAGCACTTGCAAAGCCCTTGCAACAAGGGAGCTCACCCTTTCATGGTGCTCTCGGAAACCCTACTACTACGCCATGTGAATGAGCCTGCTGCTGCATGAGCAACACATGCTCTGATAAACAGACCTTTAAGGCCCCTGCTGGCAGACACCCAGCAGACATGTGAGTGAGGTCATCGACCACGGGCTGACTGCAGTGCACGAGGGAGCCCAGCCAGCACCTTGGTGCCCAGCCATCCCCCATCTGTCCCACACAACATTCCTCCATATCTACAAGTCAAATCACTCTCTGAATTATTGCCCTCGTTAGTTACTGAGCTACAGTTGAAAACTTTATCCTTCTGGTTCCATGTGTCCATGTGTGTTTGAAAGCAAATGGTACAATTCCAGGCGTAGACAAGGAACATGCTGAGTGTTTATAGACCAAATGATAGCTGCATAGGTGGATGATGTAGGTCAAGGCAGGATACAAGGCTAGAGCAGGGGGTTCTGATGAAAAGTAGTTAGAACAGGGTTTCTCAGACTTAGCACTGTTGACATTTTGGTCCAGATAATTTTTTTTTTATATATGTGTGTGTGTGTATGTTGGGGTGGGGGTGGGGAGTACTGTCCAGTGCGTTGTAGGATACTTAGAGCACCCCTGGCCTCGACACACTAAATACTAGGTAGCGATCCCTCTTTTCCTCACAGTGTGACAGCCAGTGATGCCTCCACATATTGGCACATGTCCCCTGGGGAGTGAAGCTACCATCCCCCCAGCCCCCAGAGTTCAGGGAGAAGATTCTTTTTTTTTTTTTTGTCTTTGTTTTTTTTTAAATAATAAATTTATTTTTTATTGGTGTTCAATTTGCCAACATACAGAATAACACCCAGTGCTCATCCCGTCAAGTGTCCACCTCAGTGCCCGCCACCAGTCACCCCACCCCCCGCCCACCTCCCCTTCCACCACCCCTAGTTCGTTTCCCAGAGTTAGGAGTCTTCCATGTTCTGTCTCAGGGAGAAGATTCTGAGCAGCTGTTGGGGTTACCTCTGGCCAGTGGTGAGCAGCTGCCTCAGATAGAGGGCTTTATCCAAGGACCCATGAACAACACTGAGAGGTTAGGAAGGCTGGCTGGGGCTTCTGGGGGTGAATGCCAGAGTCATTGGGCCACTGGGCCTAATGGAGCTCCAAAGCTGAGGTCTAGAGTAAAATGAGAATTGAATGATTTGTGATATGCATCTCTCTCTCCTGCCTCCTTGAGCCTGCCACCTCACCTCACTTCATATTTCCACCAGTTACCACTAACTGATAGTAACAGAGAAAATAAAGACTGAAGAGACTCTAGGGAGGCAACATTGTTGTTTGCTTTAAGGGTGTGGGGAAGGGAGAGGAAAGGAACCAAAATTGCCTTTGTGGAAATTTCATCTTGGCCTTCGTCACCCTTATGGAAAAGGTCATTAAGAAGTAGCTTTAGGGGCACCTGGGTGGCTCAGTTTAATAAGCTTCTGACTCTTGGTTTCTGCTCAGGTCATGATCTCAGGGTCATGGAATTGAGCCCCGTGTTGGGCTCCACATGCGGTGGGGAGTCTGCTTGGGATTCCTCTCGCTCTGCCCCTCCCTGCACCCTGTGCTCCCTCCCTCCCTCTCTCTCTCTATAAAATAAATAAATATTTTTTAAAAAGTTGCTTTAAAAAAAAAAAAAAAAGTTGCTTTATTTCCAAATAGTGACATATACCCAAACTCAGCAATCCTTACCAAAAAGCAACTCATTGGCAATTGTTTAGGAGAAGATGGTAAAATCAGAGCACTAAATGTTTTTCCCCATACAACACAGCAGAGATCAATAGCTTTTTGAGTACTTCTCCATCGTAATCCAACAATCCGTAAGCCTCTGCGTAAGATGGTATTGTGACAAAGCCTTTGTCCATCGATGACGTTTTAATATCCCCTGACACCGTTACAGAGTGAAAATGTTCTATAAACAGAAGACAGCAAGCATGCCTGGGCTAACAGCTTTTCTCTCTCACTGTTATTCAAACCACCCTAATGCAGTAGCTCTCATATTTATAATTCCTAGCAAAACAAAGCCTGCTTCCTGGCTGTATAAACTGCCTGTAGGGGTATGGGAAAATACACTGAGGAGATGCCTGAATGTAAGTATGTTTCCACAGAGGGAGAGCTTAGATGAATTTGTTTTTATTGGTGGCCTCTGGGCACTGGGGAAAGTGAAACCCTATGGTCAGGGTTTTCTAGCAGTATTGGGAGGTGAGATTTCCCAGTGAACCAAACATCCTGGCCTTTGGAGAGCTAATGAATATCAGTGGCTGTTTTTGCCATATTAGACTATTAGTTTGCCATAACAAAGTACCACAGACTGGGTGGCTTAACCAACAGAAATTTATTTTTTCACAGTTCTGGGGGTTAGAAGTCCAAGATCAGCAGAGTTTATTCTGAAACCTCTGTCTCTTACTTGCAGATGGCCATCTTCTTCCTGTGTCTTCACATGGCCCTCCCTCTGCGTGTCTGTGTCCTAATTTCCTCTTATAAGGATGCCAGTTATATCAGATTAAGGACCATACAATAACCTCATTTAACCTTAATTACCTTTTTATGTATTTATTTTTACTTTTTAAAAAAGATTTATTTATTTGAGAGAGAAAGAAAGAGAGCAAGCATGCACAAGCAGGAGGAGCAGGGAGAGGGAGAGAGAACCTCAAGCAGACCCCATGCTGAGCAAGGATCTGAGTGCAGAGGCTGACGCGGGGGTCTATCTCATGACTTTGAGATCATGATAGGAGCCGAAACCAAGAGTCAGATGCTTAATTGCACCACCCAGGTGCCCCTTAATTACCTTTTTAAAGAGCCTATCTCCAAATCCAGTTACTCTGAGGTGCTGGAGCCTAGGACCTCAACATAAAAATTTGATGGTGGTGGTGATGTTGAGAACACAGTTCAGCCCACAGCAGTGACTCTAGCCAGGCACCCACCCTTTCTCTTTCCAATGCACATCACCAAGAGCACAGAAGTGCTGGGCTCCCTTTCCTGGCTGGTATAGCTATCTCTCACTTGCTGGTACTGTTGGCAACTGGTAGTTCACAGTTGACCCTTTCCATGCAGAACTTTCCTTGTCCAGGAACTTCCCTGGAAGATGTTATACCCCCTTTCTGACAGCCCACAGCTAATGATGACTGATACTGGGTACCAAAGTCCAGCCTCCTTGCTTCAATACGGGACTGACCATGTGGTGCAGTTCATACTCTAGAGCTCCCTATGGACCAGGCTGACGGAACGCTGCAGCTGAGACCACATCCCTGCGTGGCAGCTTCCCCTGCTGCCTCCTACTTCTTTCCCTCCCCTTCTCCAGAGATCCCCTCAATAAATTGTGTACCTGAATCCTGTGTCCATCTCCGCTTTTAAGGAACTTACCTTGAGACTGAATTTCAATGAAATCACTCAAATGCATTTAGCAGAAACATTCTTCAGAAGACAATTTCATCATACTGTGATGATTCATAAGATACTTCCTGACCATGCAGGGCCATGGACTCTTATTATGAACATCAGTTGCTTCTACAGGTGGGAGGAAATATCCCTGCATGGAGCACTCCTCTGGCTAGAGAGTGCAGTTACACATTTTGATTTAACAGCAGCCAGAACCCAGTCTGGCTAGATCCCAATAATTATGCTGAGTGAAATGAATCAGTCGGAGAAAGACAATTATCATGTGGTTTCACTTGTATATGGAATATAAGAAATAGGGAAAGGGACCATCAGAGAAGGAGGGGAAACTGAGTGGGGAAAAATCAGAGAGGAAGACAAACCATGAGAGACTCCTAATTCTGGGAAATAAACAAAAGAGTTGGTTGCAGGAGGGGAAGTGGGTATGGGGAGAGGGTAACTAGGTGATGGGCACTAAGGAGGGCACGTGATGTGATGAGAACTGGGTGTTATGCTATATGTTGGCAAATGCAATTTAAATTAAAAAAAATTAAAAAACAAAAACCTTTACTAACAGGCTAAAAAAAAAGAAAGAAAGAAAGAAAGAAAGAAAGAAAGCCAAATCTGGTGACAGATCCAGAGATCAGAATGATATCTCTGGTTGACATCACCTGTACCAACTGTAACAAATCATAGTCATTGTGCTCTCCCATGTGTAGCTTCTTGCTTTAACAACACTTCCCATAGTCATTGTGTTCTCTCCACGTATAGCTTCTTGCTTTGAAAACACTTCATCTCATTTCTCGATACATAAGACGTTAGTGCTCAGAGGGTCTGCAGTTACTCCTCTAACAACTATTTAGAGCTCTGTGATGGATTGGATTGTGTTCCCCCAAAAGATATGTTGAAGTCATAACCCCTGGAACCTCAGAAGATGGCCTTACCTGGAAATAGGGTCTTTGCAGATGTAATTAGGGTGAAGTAACACTGGAATAAGATAGGGCCCTAATCCAAAATGATCTACTTTTTCATTGTTTTGTTATTGAAATCATGGGAAACAGGACTCAGAACTTAACAAAATGTTATGAAATTTCACGGCAAATAGCCACTTTTAATATTTCCTATTTAAGAGTTTAGAGATGGAAAGCACTATGCCATTGTGTAAAAACATCTCATCCTAAATAAAATGATTAGAAGAATACATGAAACCAATGTGGTAGCAAAATTAAAATGCAGTTCTTGGTCAAAAAAATATGTGGAGGACACTTGGAAAATACTCCTGGAGATTTGGAAAATGTTAAAACAAATGACACAGGTGGGAAGTTTGCAATGTAGTTTGATACAAGTACAGAGAGCTGTTCCTTATGTGTCCCAGGGTATAGTGGTTATTAGATTCTGTCAGTAATAAAATGCAAGAGGTGTCTTTTAATGAGCAGGAAAGGAAAGATGAACTAGACAAATAGTCTCAGCAGTAATGACTTTTTTTTTTTTTTTGAGTAATGACTTTTTGAAAAAAAAAAAAACAGTATTTGATGAAAAGGAAAGCCCTCAAAACCTGTAGCCACCAAGGATCATCTGCTTTGATTTGAGAGGAGAACAGGAAGGATTTAGGCGTGAGGATCTTGAACACCTCTTAAAGAACGCATTCAGGGATCCCTCGGTGGCGCAGCGGTTTGGCGCCTGCCTTTGGCCCAGGGCGCGATCCTGGAGACCGAGCATCAAATCCCACATCAGGCTCCCGGTGCATGGAGCCTGCTTCTCCCTCTGCCTGTGTTCTCTGCCTCTCTCTCTCTCTCTCTCTCTGTGTGTGTGACTATCATAAATAAATTAAAAAAAAAAAAAAAGAATGCATTCACCATTGTTTCAGAGGCTAGGTGTTGCAGCAAAGAGGTGCAAATAGGAAGTGCTCCATTGACATAGTTTGCTGAATAAGGAGGTTTTTTTTTTTTTTTTAAGATTTTATTTATTTATTCATGAGAGATAGAGAGAGATTGGCAAAGACACAGGCAGAGGCAGGCTCCACGCAGGAAGCCCGAGGTGGGGCTTGATCCTGGAGGGCTGAAGGTGGCGCTAAACCGCTGAGCCACCTGGGCTGCCCTGAATAAAGAGGATTTTTTTTTTTTAAATTTTTTTAATTTATTTATGATAGTCATAGAGAGAGAGAGAGAGGCAGAGACACAGGCGGAGGGAGAAGCAGGCTCCATGCACCGGGAGCCCGATGTGGGATTCGATCCCGGGTCTCCAGGATCGCGCCCTGGGCCAAAGGCAGGCGCCAAACTGCTGCGCCACCCAGGGATCCCAATAAAGAGGATTTTTAAGGGGAGGAGCATGAAAAGCATGTGACTACATTAGAATTCATGGGTTATCTGGTGGCAAAGTGTGTTAAAGATCTTCTCACTTAAAGATAAATTGCACAGTTTTCCTTGAAAACAAGACAAATGTCTCAAATCTGGGAGCCTATTCTTGGAAGACAAGTAACCATCAATCAATTGAATTGACAAATGACATGGGAGGGCTCAGCCTGGCAGAAAGCCAAGAAACAATCATGGACGGGTAAATCAGCAAGGCTCACTCATCTCATGGATGGAGAAGGGAGTTGGTATAGTCAGAATTCACTGCAAAGAGGTTAGAAACATTAACTGAACCACACGGAGGTGTAAACTTGTGCACTAAATCTTCTCCCAGGCTATACAATGTCAGATGACAAAATCTGATCAAGTAAGGATTCCAACAGTTGTTCTGGAAGCCTGTCTCTTTGGCTCCAGACTTGCACAGTAAATTTTATGCTGGAGCCAGAAGCACCTCATCACTCTTGGAGTTTATGATATGAAATATTATTATAGGTCCCAGTACCCTCAGCCATGAACACAGCCTTCTGTTGTCCCCTTTGGATCCTAAGCTAACAGCCTTGTCCAGACACATTCCAGAATTTAGTGCTGTCCAGCTGTCTTTGGATTAAGAGGGACTTCAGAGACCTACGAAGCAGATGCAATGTGTGGTCCTTGTGTGGATCTTGGCTCAGACAGACCAACTGCAAAAGACGTTATGGTGATAATTGGAGAAATCTGAATATGGACTGGGTACTAAGTGACGTAAAATAATTATTGTGCATTTTGTTAGGTACAGTAGTATAGGTTTATGTAGGAAAGTCCTTATTTTTAAAGATGCACATGGGAGTATTATGAGGTAAAATGTCACAGTCTGTAATTTATTATAAATACTTTGGCAAAAAGTATGAAGCAAATCTGGCAAAATATTAACAGTCATTAAGTTTAGGTAATGCATATATAGAAGATTGTTGTACTATTTTTTCTATTTTTCCATACATTTGAAAATGTTCATAATAAAAATTTTTATAACAAACAGGATTGGGGAACCTGAGTGGCTCAGTGGTTGAGTGTCTGCCTTTGGCTCAAGTCATTGATCCCGGGGTCCTGGTATCAAGTTTTGCATTAGGCTCCCCTCAGGGAGGCTGCTTCTCCCTCTGCCTGTGTCTTTGCCTCTCTCTGCGTCTCTCATGAATAAATAAATAAAATCTTAAAAAAAGAAAATAACTTCATTTATAATAGCAATAAAAAGAAGAAAATACTTTGGGATAAACTTAACCAGGGAGGTGAAAGACTCCTATCCTTAAAACTATAAAACATCATTGAAAGAAACTAAAGAAGACAAATAAATGCAAAGAGCTCTTGTATTATGGATAGGAAGACTTACTATCATTAAGATATCAATTCTAGGGGTGCCTGAGTGGCGCAACTGGTTAAGCTTACAACTCTTGGGTTCGACTCACGGTTGTGAGATCAAGCCCTGTGTCGGGGTCTGCGCTCAGCCAGAGTCTGCTTGGAATTTTCTCTCCCTCTCCCTCTGCCTGTCCCACTTATTCTCTCTCCCCCTCAAAAAATAAATAAATAAATAATAAATCTTTTAAAAAAAGATATCAATTCTCCCCAAAGCAGGCTACAAATTCAGTGCACTCCCTATCAAAATCCCAAAGACATTTTTTATAGAAATAGCAAAATACATTCTAAATTCATATAGAATCTCAAGGAGCCCTGACTAGTCAAAACAATTTTGAAAAGGAACACAGTTGGAGGGCTCACACTTCTTGATTTCAAAGCATATTACAAAGCCACAATAATTAAAACAATATGGCATTGGCATAAACACAAATAGAACAATGGAATAGAATAGAAAGCCCAGAAATAAACCTTTGTGTATATGGTCAAATGATGCCAAGACCACTCAATGGGGAAAGGACAGTCTTCTGAACAAATGGTGCTGGAAAAACTGGATATCCACATGCAAAAGAATGATGTTGGACCTTTATCTTACAACATATATGAAAATTAAAATTGATTAAAGATCTAAACTTAAGGCTTAAAACTGTCAAACTCCTAGAAGAAAACATAGGGGAAAGGCTCATGACATTGACAATGATTTCTTGGGTATGACACCAAAAGCAAACACCAAAAGCAAACACAGACAAATGGGACTACATTAAACTTAAAAACTTTTGTGCATCAAAGGACACAAACAAGAGTGAGAAGGTGAGCTATGGAACAGGAAAAAAAATAACTGCAAATCATATACCTGATGAGGGATTAATATCCAGAACATATAAAGACCTCTTCCAACTCAAAAACAAAAATTTAAATAACCCAATTTAAAAGTGGGGAAAGGACTTGAATAGATACTTCTCTAAAGATGATATAGAGATGGCCAACAGGCATATTAAAAGATGCTCAACATCATGAATCAGCAGGGAAATCAAAACATGATGAAGGGGGACCTGCGTGGCTCATTCAGTTGAGCATCTGACTCTTGGTTTCAGCTGAGGTCATGATCTCCTGGGTTGTGAGATTGTGCCCCACATTGGGCTTCATGTTCAGTGAGGAGTCTGCTTGAAGATTCTCCCCCTCTGCCCCTCCCCCCATTGCATGCACATGCTCTCTCTCTCACAAATAAATAAATAAATCGTTAAAAAAAGCATAATGAAGTATCATCTCAAACTCAATAGTATGACTACTATAAGAAACAACAACGATAGAAAACAGTAGAGTGAGGTGAGGTAAGTTGGGGAGGATGTGGAGAAGTTAGAACCGTAGTGCACAGGTGGTAGGATCATGAACTGGTGCAATTTCTATGGAAAGCGATGTGGAGGTTCCTCAAAAAATTAAAAACAACTATCATATGATGCCACAATTCCATTTCTGAGTGTACATCCAAAATAATGGAAAGCAGAATCTTGAAGAGGTATTTGCACACTTATGTTCACAGCAGCACTGTTCACGGTAGCTAAGAGACAGAAGCAACCCAAGCACCTACCAACCGTTGAATGGATAAGCAGAATGTGATAACCACCCACCCACCCACACACACATTATTCAGCCTTAAAAAGGAAAGAAATCCTATCACATGCCACCACATGAATAAACTTTGAGGACTTTATGCTAGGTGAAATAAGCAAGTCACAAAAAGATAAATATCATGAGTCCACTTACACGGGACATCTAAAATAGTCAAGTTCAGAGACAGAGTGGAAAGGTGGCTCCCAGGAGCAGGGGAGAGAGAAAAAAAGGAGTTAATGGCTGTGGAATTTCATATTTACAAGATAAAAAAAAATCCTGGAGATCCCTTTGCAACAATGTGAATGTACTTAACACCACTGAACTGTACACTTAAAAATGGTTAAAATGAGAAGTTTTATGTGTTTTTTACATAATAAAAAGCGGAGGAAAAGATGGGAACAGAATAGTTGAGCTGTTTAAAAGCTTCCACATGAAGTATTTCAGTAGGTTTTGAACTGAAACATTTTGTTAATACATAAGAACACAACACCCTCTCTTTAGTCTCCAAGAACCTCAGGGAACAGAGTGATTCACTTGCAGAGTGTCGACAAGAGTCTCTGCATAATTGATGGTGGAAGAGAGAAAAAATAAGCATGGCAATTTAGGAGAGCACATCCAATGATGTCCTTACGACATTTACTTCTTGTGAGGAAACTTTTTCGGTTACAATAGATATCAAAAACATGTTGAAAGAGACAGACCTACCTTCAAATTATATTACACAGAATGTTAAGTCATTACCTAAAAAAATTAAGGTGAATCAGGTTATGTTTAATTCGAAATAATAATAAACATTTTAATGAGAACTATTGGCCTATTCATAAATTTCTAAAAACATTTATTAAGTATTGATTTCCTGTTTAGTTCATTCTTTTAAAATTTCTCTTGGTTCCAGCTCCAGTATTTTTACTGATGTATAACAACTTTGAGGTCATTGCTGGAAAGTTTATTCATGCTCACAAACCCTGGAGAATCCTGTCCAATCTCTTCCAGGAATTCTGAACCAGATGTAGGAAGAGGCTATGGTAGAAAAGGAAGGAAAGAGGGAGGAGGAGAGGAGTCTGGGAGGAGAGACTTTTATTTTAATTTGATTTTCAAATTCTTCCAATTACCAAGAACAACTGTACCATAGAGTTTTCCATGATGAAGAGAATGTTCTCTATCTGTGCCATCTGTTACAATGACCCTGGTCACATGTAGCTACTGAGCACTTGAAATGTCACTATTGTGACTCAGGAACTGAATTTTAAATTTTGTTTAAATCAATTAAAATTTAAACGGTCACATGTGGCTAATGACTACTGTATTGAGACATTGCAGTGTTAGAAAGGACCCACAGCAAATCATGCCTAAAATATTTAGTGACCACAGGGAAATAAGAAATACAGGAGCCTGGCAATGGAGAACTGCACATGTGTCAATGTGAAGAAGTAAGCGAGTACAGGGATGTAGAGATGGGATAATCTGAACGATGTAGGTGGCTGAGTTGTACCAAGGTGCTCTTACATTTTCTTTTTTACCTTAAAGAAAGATTTAACATTTCTGGGCTGTTGCAGAATGGAAATATAACTTATGTGTCACAACTTACCGCCTACAAAAGGTGTATGCAAGATACTTTTTTGACAGTTTAATCATATTTCATAGTTTCACATTATTTTTCCTTTGAGAAGTTGTAGGCACCCCTCCCCTTTTTAAAAAGTCTCATATTCTAGAAGTATAATTTCATCACTGCAAGCAGGGCAACTTGTCTTTTTCTCTTCAGGGCTGTATATGGCCTCTAGATTTCAAGTTCTATCTTCCCCTTTGTTAAATCCCCTCCTCCAAAAAAATTGCCTTCCATGCTGACATGAAATTCCTTTAACAGGGGTACCTGGATGACTCAGTCGGTTAAACGTCTGCCTTCAGCTCAGGTCATGATCCCAGGGTCCTGGGATGGAACCTTGCATCAGGCTCCCTGCTTGGTGGGGTTCTGCTTGTCTCTCTGCCCCTCCCCTGCTTGTGTTATCTCTTTCTCTTGCTCAAATAAATAAATAAAATCTAAAAAAAAAATCCTTTAACCGCAAGCAAAGTCTTTTGTTCCCCAATTAGAGATAAAGGCTGGTGACAGAAACACTACCTGACATTGTACAAGAAAGACATATACTAAGAAAAAAATTCGGTCCATGAATTGAGGGGACCACTGGCTCCTTCTCTATGAAGGAGAGGCAAACCAGTAGTTCCATTTTTTTAAAAATTTACATTGTGGGGATAAAGAAGAACCATATTTTTAGGCATCATCATCACTTTGCCTTCGGCCAAATGAGAAGAACAAACTGAAATCAATGTTTGGGATGCTTGAAGCTCTGGGCTGTGGGGTTAAGAACAGCTCAGAGGTGACTTGTCTCTATAGGGACATTATAAATTCTGGGAGAACAGGGACCAACCACAATATATTTCCCACCCGCATCTTGGTAGCATGGTGCCAAGCACATGGAGTGTAAGTGTCTGTTGGAAAAATGAAAGGATATAACTTTTAAAAACCTACTTAAGTCCTGGAGCACTGCCTAAGCAGTGAACATTTTCTTTTCCTTGAACAAGTGGATGAGAAAATTAACTAATTAAGAATCTCCTAGGAATGGTGTCCCCACCCAGCCTTTGCTTCTCACTGATGAGAACTCAGATTGAAGAGCTCCTCTCAAAGTTCTTTAGCAGCAGCCAATTTACTAATGAAAATCAGTGTTAACTAGATGAGCATTTTGGAATTTTTTTAAAATTTTTATTTATGATAGTCACACAGAGAGAGAGAGAGAGGCAGAGACATAGGCAGAGGGAGAAGCAGGCGGAGAAGCAGGCTCCATGCACTGGGAGCCCGACGTGGAACTCGAACCCGGGTCTCCAGGATTGCGCCCTGGGCCAAAGGCAGGCGCTAAACCGCTGCGCCACCCAGGGACCCCGAGCAGTTTGGAAGTTAAGACAAGGAAGTTTTCTGTACAAACTCAGATTTTTCATTTGTCAAAGCAAGATTTGTGATGAGAAAGATAAAATTTTATTGAAAGATGTTAAGGAATATCTAAGTGATTGCTAAAAATGCCATGTTTATGACTAGGGAGATGCAGTGCCACACGTGCATCAATCTCCCCAGAACTGAGCTATAAATACAATGTAATTCCAAAAAAAAAAAAAAAAAAAAAAGATTTGAAAATTTACATGGAGAAGTAAAGAGCCAAGAATAGTCAAAACACTCTTGACAGAGAAGAACAAGGTAGTGTGAGGTCCGGCTCTACTACATATCACAACATTGAAAGTTCAGAGCCGTTAAGACAGTGTGATATTGTCATGGAAGAGTTAACTGGAGTGATGAAGCCTGATAGAAGAGCCAGAAACAGAAACACAGGGCCGTGGAAACTGAAGATGTGTCACTGGGGGCCATTGCAAGAGGAGGAAGGGATGGATTGGTTGGCACATGGCTCCATGATCCTACAAAAGGCTTGGTGTTCGGGCAGCTCGGGTGGCTCAGTGGTTTATCGCTGCTTTCAGCCCAGGGCGTGATCCTGGAGACCTGGAATCGAGTCCCACTTAGGGCTCCCTGCATGGAGCCTGCTCCTTCCTCTGCCTGTGTCTCTGCCTCTCTCTCTCTCATGAATAAATAAATAAAAAAAAAAAAAAAAAAAGACTTGGTGTTCTATGCTTTCACTTCTACTTGTAATAGCACCCCAACCCATGTTAGGGGTTAACTAACCTCAAGCGTACACACTCCCTGTTGCTGACCTAAGTCCTTTGATCTGTAGCAGGACTAACTTACTCTGAGATTTGCAGACCACCGGCGTTGAGGAGCAAAGGCCCAGACTTTCCCAGAAGGTAAGGCCTGACCACATTCGAACAAGGCTGCCCCGGATGCCACCAAGTCTGTGCAGGGTCATGTCAACATCGGACTAACTGCCCAAACACCTCCTCCTACACGCAGCCCCCCTCCTTCCTCATGCCTTCCCCTTTAAAGCCCTCTGGCTCCCCCTGGACAGGAAAGTTCGTCTTTGAGACATTAGTCTACCACCTTCCTAGGGTGCTGGCTTCATGAATAAAGCAATATTTCCTTTCCCACCATCACTTGTCTCTCAGAGTGTTGATTTTCAAGCTTTGAACAGGTGACCTTAGTTTGGAACAGGGTCTCTGTCTGGTAACAGGCTTAGCCATCACTCTGGATGATCACTGCTTTGTTTTCTCTCTCTCTTTTAATTAATTAATTTATTTATTGAAGATTTTATTTATTCATGAGAGACACACACACACAGAGAGAGAGAGAGAGACAGAGAGAGGCAGAGACATAGGCAGAGGGAGAAGCAGGCTCCCCATGGGGAGCCTGATGTGGGACTTGATCCCAGGACCCCAGGATCATGACTTGAGCCAAAGGCAGATGCTCAACCACTGAGCCACCCAGGTGCCCCCCCTCTTTCTAAAAGATTTATTTATTTGAGGAGAGAGAGAGAGAGAGAGAGAGCATATGAGTAGGAGCAAGAGGGGAAGAGGGAGAGGCAGAGAGAATCCCAAGCAGGCTCTGTGCTAAGCGTGGAGCCTGATGTGAGGCTTGATTTCATGATCCTGAGATCATGACCTGAGCCAAATTGAAGAGTTAGATGCCTAACTGACTGTGCCACCCAGGTGCCCCACTGCTTTGTTCTCTTACTGTCTCTTCCACAAATTTGTCAACACTGAAAGTGTCTTATTCCCCCTCTTTGCATCACCTGACACCATGTCTAGCACATAGAAGGTGTCCCCTGGTTGTGATATTTTACTATAGTTTTGCAAAATGTTATTATTGGGGCAAACAGGATAAAGGGTAATTTGAACCTGTATAATTTCTTGCAATTGCAAGTGAGTATACAGTTTTCTCAAATAAAAAGTTGAATTAAAAAGAAAAGCAGTCTTGGGGCATCTGGGTGGCTCAGTAGTTGAGCAGCTGCCTTTGGCTCAGTGTATGGTCCTAAGGTCCAGGGATTGAGTCCCGCATAAAGCTCCCTGCATGGAGCCTGCTTCTCCCGCTGCCTGTGTCTCTGCCTCTCTGTCTGTGTCTCTCATGAGTAAATAAATAAAATATTTTTAAAAATAAAGAAAAGCAGTATCACTATGTCTTTTAAAAATATTTTTATCTCCGTATTTAATTTCTTTAAACTTATACATAATTTTATATAAATGCGCAGGGTTTATTTCAAATGCAGTCTTTTTTTTTTCTCTTTTCACTTGTCCCTTCCCTCTTCCTTCTTGTGTGTTTATATACTGCCCCTCCCCTTAATTGTTAATAGGCTTCTATGGAAAAAAAAAACAACCATTGAAAATGTTAGTAGAGGGATCCCTGGGTGGCGCAGCGGTTTGGCGCCTGCCTTTGGCCCAGGGCGCGATCCTGCGGACCCAGGATCGAATCCCACGTCGGGCTCCCGGTGCGTGGAGCCTGCTTCTCCCTCTGCCTGTGTCTCTGCCTCTCTCTCTCTGTGTGTGACTATCTAAGTAAATAAAAATTAAAAAAAAAAAGAAAAACAAAGAAAATGTTAGTAGATAAATGATAGATTAAAAAATATCAATAATGCACATGACATAGTTAAAACTGTTAAGATTCAAAAACGCTTTATTAAATCCACAAGGATAAGATCAAGCACCCAAAGGGAAAAAAGACGGGCAATGATCATAAGAGATGATTCACAGAACATCAAATTCAAGTGGTCAACTTACATGGGACAAGATGCTGAAACTCACCAGCAACCAGTGAAATACAGTTTAATGTAATAAGTGTCACTTTGTACCCAACAGACTGGATAAAACAGGGAAGGATGTGAGGGCAAAAGGCACTTTCCCTCATTGCTGTGGACATGTGAATTAAAAACAGCAACGTGGCAACATCTATTACAATTAAAAAATATTTATACTTTAAAAATTTATTGAGTCAGGCACTCAAGAAACTGTGTGCTTTACTGAAATACATGTACTTTTGCCCAGTAATGCTCTCCTAGAAGTCTATCCCATGAACTAAAACCACCAGTCTGTATAAAACAAGGTGCTTATCACAATATTGTTTGTTGTGCCTAAAGAAACTGGGAATAAAGTAAATGCCCACAAATGGAGGCATGCTTGACTATGGTGTGGTTGTGCTGGGAAATATTGTGCCATCATTAAAAGGAGTCTATCAGAGTTATGCAGATGGTTTGGAGGTATCTCCCCAAGGTCCTGATGAATGAGAAAAATTAGATGTAGAAAAGCATATATATAAGGTGATCTTGTTTTAATAAAGTAATTGTCAATGAACCCTGTATGTATGTATATGTGTCTGTGTATGCACATTCTTGTATATATTCTTCCCACACTTACAATTTTTAAAATTGAGAGGGTTACAAAGTTGAAAAATATATTAATTAATTAATTGATTGATTGATTAATTTATTTATGAGGGACACACAGGGAGAGGCAGAGACATAGGCAAAGGGAGAAGCAAGCTCCCCTTGGGGAGCCTAATGCGGGGACTCCATCCCAGGACCCCAGGATCACGACCTGAGCCGAAGGCAGATGCTCAACCTCTGAGCCACCAGGTGCCCACCAAGTTGAAAATTTATGTAAACTTGCTGCCGTTTCTTTTACTGTGCATATACACACCCAGCAGCGGTTGAGGAGCTGGTGATTTAGCCCCTTGACCTGCCAGTGAACTCTCCAGGCTTTTCAGATCACAAACCAGGGAGGCGTCCTTGGGAGCACACGAATGCCTGCATTAACACTGCTCACTTGCTGGTGGATCAAATGCAGTTTCAATAACTTGATGTCACCCACAAACAGCAGGGGACTCTGGAATGGAATCATGTTGCTAAATTGTCTACCGGGCACTTTCTCCCGATGAGCATCTGTTTTCACTGTCTCCTTATGGAGCCACTTAAAATACATTGAGTTTCTATTTAGAGTTGTTTTCAAATGTTTTGCAATGTTCTGGGATAATAATATAATCGTGATACTTAACATCTGTTGGATCTGGTGTATGGTAACTGTTCTATAAATGTTAGCCTCTGAGTGGCAGTTGGAGGAGGGAAGGGCAGAGGGAGGTGAAGCCAAAAGGTGGAACCAGCTGTTCTGTGGGGAGGGCATGCCTCCTGCCCTCTCCTATAACCCCTCAGGCTTAGGGTGCCCTTCTTACATTTAATTATTTTTTTGAAGATTTTTATTTATTTATTGGTAAGAGACAGACAGAGAAAGAGGCAGAGACATAGGCAGAGAGAGAAGCAGGCACCCTTTGGGTAGCCTGATGTGGGACTTGATCCTAGGACCCCGGATCACAATCTGAGCAGATGCTCAACCACTGAGCCACCCAGGTGCCCCCTTACATTTAATTCTTATGTGGAGGACAGAGGCCAGCTTTCTCCTTCACTTAAGGAGGAGACATTTAATGCCCGGAAATATTTTTAAAAATTTAAATTACATTAACAATTAAATTGAAAATTAGTATGAAATAACTAAAATGCAACTGCATAACTATCAGAATGGCCCAAATCCAGAACACCGACAAGAGGAAATGCTGGCAAAGTTGTGGGGTGACAGAAACTCTCATTTCTTTGCTGGTGGAAATGTAAAATGGTACAGACACTTGGGAAGACAGTATGGCATCTTCCCACAAAACTAAACATATTCTTACCATACAAGCCGGCAACCATGCTCCTTGGCATTTACCCAAAGGAGCTGCAAACATACATCCCCACAAAAATCTGCACATGGATGTTCGCAGCAGCTTTATTCATTTACTCATTGCCCAAATTCAGAAGTAGCCAGGGTGTTCCTGTAGTAGGCGAGAGGATAAACTGTGGTCCACCCAGACAATGGAATCTTACTGAAATGAACTCTCAGGCCAGGAAAAGACATGGGGAAACACTAAATGCATGTTACTGAGTGAAAGAAGCCAATCTGAAAAGACTGCATCTTGTAGTGATTCCAACTACATGACACCCTGGGAAAGGCAGACGTATGGGGATTGTAAAAGGATCAGCAGTTGCCAGGGGCCTGGGGGGAGGGAGAGATGAGTAAACAGAGCACAGAAGCTTTTTAGGGCAGCGAAACCATCCTGTGGTGGTGGATATGTGTCTTATACGTTTGTCTAAACCCACGGAATATACAACATCAAGAGTGAATGCTGATATGAACTATGCCCTTTGGGTGGCAGTGATGTGTCCAGGTGGGTTCATCAGCTGTAACAAGAGGACAATTCTGGGCTGACAATGGGGGAGACTGGGCATGCGCGGGGGCACAAGGTATAGGGGGACTCTGTCCTTTCTGTTGATTTTGCTGTGAACCTGAAACTATATTTCAAGGCCACAGAACTCAGGAGTGCAAAATTGAAATTTCCTTTGTTTTCTAACGATGAACGCAGTCATTTGGGGCCTCTGTAGCAGACACTGTTGATGCCCACTCCCACATGCCACCTCACATTCATTGTTCTAGTGCCAGCTAACCCTACAGCTTCCTACACCTTCTCCGCTGGGGATATTCTCTGGCTACTCCTGTTGGACAGCACCGGCTGGTAGATCCAAGGAGCTGGCCTGAAGGAAGACTCAACCATCGACTGGCCCACTTTCCTCATTCTCACTGATGATGGGCATCTGCTCATTGACAAATTCTTTGTGAGCCACTCTCTCTTTGCTGTCTCCTTCCCCACTCTCCTACGGGGATCTTCTGACACCACCCCTAAATAAGCCACTTTGGGGTCTGCTTCTAGAAGAGGCCAAGCCAACACAGCCTCACTTCCCACCTGAATACGTAAAATTTAATCTAGTCATTTTTCAGGTAAATAAAGTTACTTGAAAAAATTTTTAAAGATTTTATTTATTCACGAAAGACACACAGAGAGAGGCAGAGACATAGGCAGAGGGAGAAGCAGGGTCCTCTCAGGGAGCCCAGTGTGGGACTCAATCCCTGGATCAGAGGTCACGCCCTGAGCTGAAGGCAGATGCCACCCAGGCATCCCACTTGAAAAGTTTTGATCATTTCAGATTTCAACTTGGTCAATTCAGGATTTCCTCCCTCACCCCTACCATCGCCCCATGTTCCGCTGACTGTGTGCATCTGGGTTCCTGGGTGTGGTAGGGGTGGGGATGATGTAGTGCTGATGTGGTGTCACAGCACTGTCCAGGGCAGCGAGGGTGGGATGTCCTCCTGCCTGGGCCAGGCACAGACCACAGGTACACAGAGAGAAAGGGGCAGGGGAATTAATTACTGTCCTGCCATATGCCTACAGAAGGAACGGCTGCCTTTTTTTTTTTTTTAAGATTTTATTTATGTATTTATGAGAGACAGAGAGAGAGAGAGAGAGGCAGAGACATAAGCAGAGAGAGAAGCAGGCTCCCTGCAGGGAGCAAGATGTGGGACTTGATCCCAGGACACTGGGATCATGACCTGAGCCAAAGGCAGACAACCACTGAGCCACCCAGGCATCCCTGCCTTTTGGTATCTAAAGGCCATGACAGGGTGGAAAAAACATCGTGAAAGACTTGGTATAAATAAACACCCTAAGAGTGGAATTCTGGATTAAACCCCTGGTTTTGTGTTTGGGAACAGAGTTGAACCCTGTCATGAGAAGTTTCTAGGTGCTCCTTTAACAAGCTGGCTTGAAGAGCTTCCCTCTCTAGCTTCTTCTCTTTTGTGGCCAAATGGCTAAGCCCCGGAAATCGGTGGTGAGAGATTTCCCAAAGCCATATCAGACAGAAACACGAAGTGAAGGGTCGGACCTGGAAAATTATATTTCTTCCAGGCAGAGGAACTCACCGGGGAGATTTATAGGTGAAATGTGTGTCCCTTTGTGGCTCATTTCTTTCAGTCAATATTGATTTTGAGATTTCTTTTTTTTATTATTTTGAGATCTGCCTGGTGATATATATAACTGAGCTCCAATCATTTTCCTGCTGGATATTCCAAACTACACATATAACAAAAAATTTAAATCCTTGCTCTATGGTATTCCATTTTATGAATATAACCACAATTCTTGGGTCCATTCTCTTGTCAATGGACATTCAAATTGTATCTGGCCTCCCCACTTTATAAAATTGGAAATAATTTTACTTTGAATATTCTGTCTCCTAGTGCACATGTATAGGAAGGATGGAATTGCCATTGACATTTTATATTTATACATGTAGAATATTATATATTTAACTTATATTGCATGTTTATATAAATAATATATTTTAATGTGTAATATATTTATATATATTATGCATATGTACACATACATGTCCCCTCTTAGTCACTTTCTTCTATTATTTCTGTCTCTGTCCATGGCTTTCCTCAGATATTTGGCTATCTGCTCACCTTCAAGTGTATGTCTCTAAGAATGATGGGAGAAGTCTGTGCTCATGGGTAGCACTTTTGACTTTGTGTCTCACTATAGAGTGATGTGGCTGGGCCATTTTGTTAGGGAAATTCCATGTCAGTATCTTTAGGTCTTTCCTCTTTAGGTGACCCTCTTTGGGTTGAGCCAATTTCCAGAGGAGAAAACTTCTCATTCTACTTCGGGGATGTGACACCAGTTGCCAGAATTCAGGGGATAAGTGGAGGAAGACAGTTGGGGCTTAAAGTCGATAGGTAGACACATTTTTGCTGGTGTTCCCTTTCTCAATATGGTACTTGCTGCCCTCTGCTGTGCCTGGTGTTTCCACTTTGTTCTCTCTGGGGGGAGTGGAGGGGATGGAATCCTTTAGTCTTTGGACGGCACCAAGGAGGAGAATCTAGGTGTCTATTTGCTTTGCCCTTAGACTCTCAACCTCATTCTGTTTTCAGCATTGCCCTTAACCCTGCCCTTGATAACATTGGAAACTTTGGCGGGTTCTGCTGAGCAAAGTGGGTTGCTTCTTGGATTTTCCCACTGTCGATTTTCAATTCTCATATCTACTAACTCAGTTACCGCGTCTCCTACTGCTGCCCACCTTCCAAAACGTGATGCCTGTCATTTCCTGTCTTGTCTTTATTTTTGTGGTTTATGCTTTTATAAGCATTTATGTTATTTTTCTGGTAGGATTTGGGGAGGATCAGGAGATAATTTGTGTGTTCAATTCCTAGTTATTTACATTTAATTTTAATTTTTATGTTTTAAAGTAAGCTCCACACCCAACATGGGGCTTCAACTCATGACCCTGAGATCAAGAGTCACATGCTCTATTGACTGAGCCAGCCAGGCACCATAGTCTTTATATTAAGTCAGAACACCCCAATTTACTTCTTACCAAATATTTCTTCAAATTATCTCAGCTGGGAATCAGCAATGACCATAGGTGGCTCCCTACCCTGCAGAGGACTTGTTATCAGTCCTGACTGGCCCTTCAAAATCCTCTGTGGAGCTTACGGAAACACACAGACCCCTGGGCTTTGCTCCAGAGGTCCTGATTTCCAGCCTGGAGGTAGGCCCAGGAACCTGTATTTTGACATGTTCTACAAATGCGGCCTGAAGACCATTGCAGTAGAGACACTTTCTGGCAGATGGTCCAGCAGATCTTAGTCTACACCTCCACTGGCACACTGTGCAAATAATCAGGTGACTTAGAAAGCAATTTATTTATTTATTTATTTAAAAATTTTATTTATTTATTTATTCATGAGAGATACACGGAGAAAGGCAGAGACATAGGCAGAGAGAGAAGCAGGTTTCTCAAGGAGAGCCTGATGTGGGACTCAATCCCAGGACCCCGGGATCATGACCTGAGCTGAAGGCAGGTGCTTAACCACTGAGCCATCCAGGCATCTCTAGAAAGTGATTTAATACACACAACTCAATCTGTATTCTGGGAAGCTTCTGTCATTGTAGTTTGACTCTTTGAGATTGCTCCCCTCATGCCTGGTTACTATTCAAATATCGAAGGCAGATACTGTTCACTTCTCCCTTTGGGCTCCTCTTTTCTTGGGTGAACTCACCTACCCCTTCTTCCTAGGGTATGGCTGTCAGGTTCCTCACTATCCCAATGCAGTCACATCTGGCAACCGACTCCAGTTTGTCAACACACTTCTTTCTTCAAGGAAACGTGGGATTCCAGATGGAACCTGGACTGAGTGTGTTAGTGCAGAGGGAAGGATGGTTGTTATGTCCATGGAGTCAGGCTTCACATATATTATTGTGGCCTTTGATTACACTGCTTTGCTTCATTTTTTTTTTATTTTAAAGCCCATTATTACTGGTGGTTTGGTGTGATTTTGGAATCAGATGCTTTCTCCCAGTGAAATCTTCCATCTAGATTCCTTCTGTCAGGAATCTGCCATACTCAAAACTGGACTCTAACAATGTGTTGGATTAAGAAACAGATGGAGGAGTGAATGAGTAAATGGACTTCCACAGGAAGTTGAAAGGGCTTTTCCTCATATCATGAAGTTTTGGTGAATCCCTGAAAGGGAGAATAGTAGGTGAAAGTTACCCTCATTTCCCAATGAGAGGTACTAGGATGAGTGATGCAAGATGTATTTACCTACATTACCAAGAGAGGCACTAGACATACCTATGCCAGATTTACTGGAAATATTAGAATACATTCCTTGGCCATCAACCCCATCCTACTTCTGGTTATTTCTTTTTTAAGATTTTATTTATTTATTCAGGAGAGACACACAGAGAGAGTCAGGGACCATAGGCAGAAGGAGAAGCAGGCTCCCCATGGGGATCCTGCTGTGGGACTCGATTCCAGGACCCCAGGATCACAACCTGAGCCAAAGGCAGTGGCTCAACCACTGAACCACCCAGGTACCCCTTACCTCTAGTCATTATGAGAAAACTCTCTACTTTAAATATATCATGTGGAGGCTCTTGCAAAAGTACTTCCAAAGGACTCCCCAGTGTGCCCCACCAGGAGCAAGGTTGAGAGCCTTCCACATACAGAAGACTTTTACAATCAAGGCACACCCACAAACAGCACTAGCTAAGTGCATTGATGCTTCCCTATTTTCTCTAATCCCTCCTTCTCCTGCTTTGTTCCATTGGAGGGAAGAAGTGGAGGAAGGCAAGGACAGCTGACAGCACTCTTCCTCGTTACAGGGTCTTGAGCCACAGTTTAGGGATGAGCTACAAGGAGAATTGATGCTTAGAATTGTATACGAGACTGGAGTTTTTGACTTGGACTGGACCAGACTTGGCTTTCAATAGCTAAGCAGTGAGTCAGTATCAAACTGAGACTGTTCCTATTGTTGAAAGGGGTCAATTAGGCTGAGATGTTTTCTAGGGGAAGGGGTTGAGCAATTTTGAAGGCAAATGGATAAATGAAGTTATTTCCTGCTTAGACCTCAATAAGCTCAGCATATTTAGTATTGAATGAAAGGGTGAATTCAGGATTGGTGATAATGGATTCCTCTCATTGTGCACTTAAAATCCTAGAAAGCTGCTAATTTCTTGAACTCCTGAGGTCCTTGTGGTCAGATCTGCCATTCGTTCATTCATTCAACTTTTAATTGGCTTCATGCTTTGTGTCTAGCATTAGGATAGGCCCTAGGTGTCCTGGATGAGTGAGCCAGACGCCTGACATCCAGGAGCACCTTGTTCTTAGAGAAGGAGGGGATTCCATTGAGCCCTGAAAGATAGCTCAGGCCTGGTGTGTTTCATTCATTCATTCATTCATTCATTCAAGAAATATGTGAAGGAGCATCTGCTTAATTTCAGGGTCATCTGCATAGCATCTTTCTTAGAGTAGCATCCCTTAGAGTAGCATGACATGTCTATTTCTCATTTTCTGAGAAATTCAGAAAAGCAAAGAGGTAGTGTGGTTTAAAAGTTTTGGAATCTGTATTTTTTTTTACTTCCCCAGTTAATACTCTGATATTTCCAGTTTCTTCCTGGTGCTCTGTTGACTTCAGACCATAACTAAAGCTAGAAAACAGGACAGATTCATTTCGTTATAGTCAGAACACTGACAGCCTCAGGGAAAGGATGAAGGCTCTGTGGCAGTTATAGTGTTCCTGCCCTCCATTCAAACCTTGGGAATAGGATTGCCAGATGGAGTTGCAATATTTGAACACGCTTATTCCCAAAAATGCATTTCTTATCTGAAATTCAAATTTACCTGGACACTCTGTATTTTAATTTGTGAATCTGGCAGCCCTACCTGGGAAGAGTTCTCTCTTCCCTGAGAAAGATGATGAGACTGGTTTCTCACTTTTTAAGAGCTTCTTCCCCTACAAATCTTCTCTCACCCCAGCTGGCTGGGCCCAGCTGTACACTGCTGTTGACTCTCCACAATTAGCCCTCCACCTTAGACCGTGGACCAGACCTGGGCTTTAGGTCATGGTCTGCCCCCAACAGGTTCTGTGACTCTGCATAGGACAGTTTGCCTTTCTAGATCTGATTTCCCTGTTATGAAGTGAGGAGGCTGAGGGTTTTATGGACCATTCAGGCATTACACGCAAGCTTCCCGGTACAACCAGGATAGGAGCATGTGGTCATTTGTCTACTCTGTACCCAGCCAGGGCTCTGTGTGTGTGTGTGTGTGTGTGTGATGAAGGATGAATGCGAGATCCCAAACTGCTCTAGATAATGCAGGAAATCGCTTGTTAAGTGCTAACAGCCATGCTTTTGCAATTTTGTAGTGTGGAAATGACTCTTGTACTGACAGAGATAGTGAGTGGGTGTGGAGCAGTTAGAGGTCCTGCCCCATTTCTGTCTCAATTTACTCTCTCAGAATAACCTCACCTCCATCCCTCCTCACTCCCTGGAGAAAACAAAAGTTTCTTTTTTTCTGTTCTTAGAATCAAAGGGAATGGAGATACAATGGCAGACTGTTGAGCTGAGGTTGAAAAGGCCCAACCACAGGACCCCAGTTCCCCCTGGAGCTACCCAGGGCTCAGGTCGCCCCATTTGGGAGGCTGCTTCTGACAGCCCTGGCTATTCATTCATTCAATCTTTCTCTGAAACATAAGGTAGAGATGAGGGGCAGATGTATACAGAATCTGTGGGGAAGCCAGAGAACTAGCAGCAATGAGAGGAGAGAAAAGTGCCTTTCATCAAAATGCTGCTTTTATCCCTCACCCTTGGATCATGCACACTCAGCAACATAGGGAACTGATTCACTGGAGTTGGACAAAACTCGTACTAGGGCCGGAAACCCAACCAATGCATCCTCAGAACTGCCTGGATGACAGTGATGGCAGCGGGAAGGTGGGGCTGACTGTCGCCCTGGAGTAGAACAGTATTGGTTTTAGGAGAGGAGCTGGTGTGTATTGTGAGCACTGTTGTTGAACCACCCAGAGCCCCTGAGGTCCCCCCCCCCCCCCCCCCCGCCCAGCTCTCCATTTGCATCCCCAGCTGCCCTGGGCTTTGCTGTGAATGCTGGCACCTGTGCCTTTTGAAAGATCATTTTGGGCAGTGACAAGAGCTAGAGGAGCCTGAGAGTTCCATGACCTTCCCCCCAAAATCCTCCCTTCCTAGCCAGGGACAAGTGTAGAAGTACAGAGCTCAGCTCCCCATAGTAGACAAACTCCAGGGTAATATATGCTCCAGACCTCCCCATGGGATTAGGCTGAGCCTGGGATCCCACCAGAAATGCTCTCTTCCTTGGCTTCTTCCTCTTCCATATCCTGCTTCCCCCACTTTCTTGCTGGGTTCTCCTTAATTAATGATCTGATTCATTAAGGAACTTATTTTGTAACTGACCACTTATACCTGAACTCCAGTCTCCGTGTCAGATTCTGATCTGATTACAGTGTAGGGGACAGGCAACCAGTGATTGAATCCCAGGATATTCTAATAACACCCCAGGTTCTCACAGAAGAAGAGAACCAAGGAAGCATTAGCTCTATTTAACCAACCATGGGCCAGAGCAGAATTCTCATCTAGAAAAGCTCTTGGGAGGGCAGGGGCAGGTTGCTAGGAGCAGGGGCTTCTGGAGGTGTGCATCACAATGTCACTCATGTTTATGTCTTCACTTCAGGGTCCTTGAAATGATTTATAGAGGAGACTTAAGTTACTGGTGAAGAGCATGTGTTTTACAGTTGGACAGATCGGGGTTTCTGTCCCCCTTCTGACACTCATAGAGAGCATGACCTGGGGCAAGTTGCTCAACCTCTCTGGGCTTTAGTTTTCTCATCTATAAAATGGGACTCGTTTGGTTTGTACCAAACAGGGTAGTTGAAGAGTTAAATGAGCTAGTGTGTGTTTCTTCCAGCCAGTGGTGAATGTGTTGGTTCTTCCCTCTGAGTCTCAATATTAACATAAAATAGAAGCCCACACCCTCTGTCTTGCCAGGTTGTTGTTCAGAGGTGGGACATGCCAACTGCTAAATAATGCAGCCAGCCCGTGATTTTTGCAAGCGTTGTTATGGCAACCATATTTTCTAAAGTCGCTAAAAGTTGGCAAAGAATGTGGAACTGGGACTAGGTGACAACACAAAGTGATGGGATGACATAAATAAACCTAGAAAGAAAAAAGAGGCAGGAGCTAGGGGTATGAGATGCAGGTAGGAAAATGTGCACTAAAGTCAGAGCAGGACAACTGTGTCTGAATGGGCGCTGGGAATCTGTGCACGGTCTGGACAGAATGAAGGATGTGAACTCAGAAAGGGCATCACTACGTGGTCCGCAGCCCTCCCTATCAGGGCTGCCTCAGCCATTCTGCTGCTTGTTGGGCACTGTCTCCTTTGAGTGTCCTAAGCAATTGGACCAAAGGGACCTGCCTTGAGCTGTGCAGTTCTGTGGTCTTCCTCTCTTTTGCTTCTGTCCCACCTGCCTGCATTTCCACTGGGAGCTCCCTGGTGGAGCCGCACCCTCGCTGTCCTCTGTAAGTCCGCAGTAACGCCTGGCATCAGGGAAGTGCCAGAGATCCTCCACCTCTAGGAGTGGGAGAAAGTCAGAGTCATGATCTCACTTCTAGGTGGGTAGCTGGAGTAGCATGGTGGGAGCCATAATGCCTTGGCAACTGCCAGGTGGATACCTTGTGAAGGACTTAAGAAACTTCCCTCTCTCGAGGCCAGGATAGAGCCCAGGTGATAGAGCTGAAGCTCTCAGGGATGCAGAAGAAATGAAGGACCTACCATGAGAGGTATGATGCATGTGCTGTTTGCCCACCCCAGACTCATTTTCTGCCCTCTCTGTTCTGCTCTGAGCTTGGAGACTGACCCTAGGAGTGGCATTTTGGGGGCTCACATGCCAGCTGGATTCCTGTTGGGTTTGACCTATGGGAGTTATCGGAGACTGGCGGGCAGCAGGAGAGAGAGGTCAGAGTATAACATCCCTGCCCCCTGCTTTCACACTGGCTCTGTCCCTCCAGGAAATGTCCTCTCCCCAGCCTGCAGCTCTCTTCGGGCTCCTGTGCCACCATTTCCTTCCCTTGCTCTCCTGTCCCAAGGGCAGTAAAGCTGCCTCTGCTGCTGCTGTCTGGGAGCCCAATCACCTCTTGTTGGTTCCCTTAGCCACACCCACACTTCTGTAAGCAGTCCCTCCATTAAAATCTTCATATTAAAACCATCTGACTGGTGCATGGAGAGAGAGTTAAAGGCACCAGAGGTCCCAGTCTTTGTGGGATCAATTTTCTGAGGCAGCAGCAGTGCAGGTGAGGGGGGAGAAGGAGGTGGAATAAACTTGGGACATACGGAGCAGGACCCAGGAATCGAGCACAATAGTAGAGCTGGCTCACACGGTTCTAAATTACAGGTTATTGCTACCGGTCTGTGCTGGTGCTGAAACCAGGGAGACATTCTCTGGTGATGGGAAGAGGCAGGGGTCTTGGGCAGTGGAGATACACTGGGGACACAGTTCACTCTGGGAAATCCCTGGGCATTTAACAGGACTCATCCCAGTGGGGTGGGGAGCCCAGACCTGGGCATGAGACCAGAACCAGCCAGCCAACGGTCTGAGAGTCATGAGATAGAGCCAGTTCCACCAGAGAAATTGGAGTAGGATGAAGGCAGGGAGGTTGAGGGTCATTTTCATGCTCTTTGGGGAGTCTGAGTAGGGATGAAACCAGGGGCAGGTGGGAAAGGACACGTGACACAGAAGCCCACACCCTCTGTTTCACATGTTGATAAATGTAAGGTGACACAATCATAGCTCATGATTATGTAGTTTTGCCTTACTCTTTAGTGATGGTAGGAGGAAGGAAAAAATTCTAAAAATGGGCAAAGACACTTGAAAACTGTTTCTGGCACATGAAGGGAAATCACAGAATGTTTAGGAAGTGAGTTGCTGGTGTGTTACCCATAATAGAGGAATTCTGTTGGTAATATATGATATTGACTGGGCTGGCATAGCATCATCTGTGGACCAGCCTCTCGGCCTACTGGCCTTGTGTCAGGGGAGTTTCTCTCAAGTCTAAGGTATCTACCTGGCGGTAGCCAGGGCACCATGGCTCCATCTCCACCCCTTCTCACTTTGCCGCTGGTGACTCAGGAATGCTTAAACACCATACTCCCTGCCATGACCCAGATGCCTCTGTCCAGGCATTCAGACAGGGCTGAGGTGGGGGCAGACTACATTTCCCTTTCCTGTCCTGTCCCCTTATCCTCTCACCTCCACAACAGAGTATGAGAGGAGGCTGGAAGTGTAAAGTTTTGGTAAAAAAAAAAAAAAAAAAAAAGTCAAGTGTGTAAAAAATCTCACTTTCTGTCTCTATAACAAATTTAATTCTTTTTTTTTTAAACGATTCTTTTTTTTTTAATTTTTTAATTTTAATTTATGATAGTCACACAGAGAGAGAGAGAGGCAGAGACATAGGCAGAGGGAGAAGCAGGCTCCAAGCACCGGGAGCCCGACGTGGGATTCGATCCTGGGTCTCCAGGATTGCGCCCTGGGCCAAAGGCAGGCGCCAAACCGCTGCGCCACCCAGGGATCCCAACAAATTTAATTCTTGAGCTTGACTTGCACATTTTGGAGAAAATTTGATTTTTTTTGCATATATATATGTGCATATATATATGTATATATATATATATATACACATCTGTATCTGGGGTTTTATATTCTATTTCCTTGGCCTACTTATTGACTATAGGTTCACAATAAATATTGGTGTCTGGTAGAAAAGCCCCTTCTTCAAAAAGGTGACTTAGATTCAATTTTGGAATAAGCTTGTCAAGTTTACTACTGATTTTTGTTTCCAGATCTTATAGCCAACTACCTTGTTCTACTCTTTTATTAATTCTATTAGTTTCTACTAGATTCTTTTGGTTTTTCTGTGTTGACAATTATATTATCTGCAAAAAAAGACAATGGCATTTTATAATTCTTATATATTTTTTCTTATTATGCTGACTTCTACAGGTTGAACAGAAGGGATGAAAGCAGACATTTTAAAATCTTGTTCTTACTTTAAAAGGGAACTTCTCTTTCTTCTTTTTTTTTAAGGTTTTATTTTATTTTTAAAATTTTTTGGGCGCCTGGGTGGCTCAGTGGTTGAGTGTCTGCTTTTGGCTCAGGTCGTGATCCCGGGTCCTGGGATCGAGTCCCATATTGGGCTCCCCATGGGGAGCCTTCTTCTCCCTTTATGTCTCTGCCTCTCTCTGTGTATGTGTCTCTCATGAATAAATAAATAAAATCTTTAAAAAAATAAAAATTTTTGAGAGTGTGTGTGCTCACATATGCACATAAGCTAGGGAGGGGGCAGAAGGAGAGGGAGAGAGTGAATCTTAAGCAGGCTCCATGCCCAGCCCAACACAGAGCCTAACGTGGGGCTCCATCTCATGACCCTGAATCATGAAACTCTATGTCTACCCAAAGGATTTGCCTCACCCAGGATCTACCCCTCTTCCCTTGGCAGTACTTTGTCTGGTGCTGAGGAACTCCATCTATAAGAATTTCCTGGGGCCTCCAGAAGGCCGTTAAAAGCCTTTGACATTCCAGGTCCCACAGAGGATGAGCTTTTCCTTCCAGATCTTCTCCCCATCTGTGTATTTTATAGGCATACCTCTTCACTTTCACATTTTCCAGTGAGCTGCTATTAAATGAGTCACAAGCATGTGACTATATGTTCTCTCTCTTGATTTCTCCCTCCCTACTTCTCTTTCTTTCTTTAAGGAGAGAGAAAATTTTTTAAAAAGATATTTATTTATTTATTTATTTATTTATTTATTTATTTATTTATTTATTTGAGAGAGAGAGAGAGAGAGAGAATGAGCAGGGTGAAGGGCAGAGGGAGAGGGACAAGCAGATTTCTCCATTGAGCAGGGAGTCGAACATGGGGCTTGATCCTAGGACCCAGAGATCATGACTTGAGCAGAAGTCAGCTACTTAACAACCGAGTCACCCAGGTACCTTGAAAGAACTTTTTTGAACTACTCCTGGATGAGGTTAGGTACCTTGTGCTCCCAACAGCTGTCCTCAAGGGAGTTCTGATAACAACTCACATTTCACTTTGCCCGCCCACTGATCTCACTCCTACATCAAGGACTTCCAGGAAAGGCACAGGTGGGGGGGATTTAAACATCTTTACATGATGAAGTGAGATGACTTACAGGTTTCAGCATGCTTCCACAATCAAGAGTGTCTCACAGAACCTGGCAACCAAGATGGTGGTCCTTTCCACTGCTGGTTCACAATATCTCTGGGTCATATGCGGGACTCTTCTTAGAGGAGCTTAAGGAAGAGTGAGCTTGGGGAAGCATTCCACTGGTGCCTCCCTGTTTTTTGATCCAAGGCTTCCCCATAACTTAGATATTTCTATTGTGTCCCCACATCCACCACCTAGATTTAGCCCGTAAAATCAGAAAGCAAGGACAAATATCTTTGGTGTTCAACTAACATTTTTTCTTTCTTTCCTAATCTCGTAGGGACTAGAAGGAGTAGTGTTTGTTTTTTTCTTCCTCTATGGAAAGGACTTCCCCTACATCATAATCTCTTTCGTGGATGTCATTAAACTTCCTGGCTGAGGCTTAATGGTGGAAGGGCATCCTCACATTATGGAAAAAAATCCTGTGATTTGAACTGGCCTGGTATGGTTGGGAGTCCAAGATGACTAGAGATTGAGATCACAGAAAATAAAAATTCTCTGGTTTGATAACCTCAAAAATATGATATCCATTTTATATGACACAATGTTCTGGACTCATCTAGAAGAAATTCTGTTCCTACAATTAATCATCCTAAAATAATAGATAGTATCTATTGCCTGCTTATGATGTACTAGGCATTTTTCTAAGATATATATTTAGTCCACATATAATCCTATGATGTAGGTATTATTATTACTCCCATTTAACACACAAGGAACTAAAGCCTGGATAAGGGGTAAGGTATCTTCCAAATGCACATGGTTAAAGAAGAATTACTGTTTGAACCTGATGCTGTATAATTGTGCATCTCAGGCTCTTTCAGGCCATCCCCCTCCCCTGGCCTCTTTCTTCATCCTGCTCTTCATCCTGCTGCCCGAGTTTTCTCTCCCTTTAAACATTCTGAATTCTTTGTGCCAACCAAACAATTCACCATCCTATCTCATTTCTCCTCCCTTCTACATCTTGATTCATTCTGGCCCCTTTGCCTTGGATGCCCTCTCCCCACCATTTACCAAGGTCCAGGGCTCTGCCTAACTACCCCGCCACCCCAAGCCTTCCCTGATTCCCTTGGCCAGAAGGAAACTGTCTTCTGGATTCCTCCCATTTTTGTGTTTACAGTGTTTCCACTTCGACATAGGATTAAGCACATGTTATTTCAAAAGTCATCTTAGGATTCAGGTTTGCATCTCCATCATATCTGCTCCTCCCTAGTAGGCAGCACAGACACTGGCTAAATGGGTGGAAGCCACTTTTTTTGCACACAGTGGACCATCCCTAAAGCAGAGGTCAGCCAAAGGATTGTGTTGGATCCAGAGCTGGGATTAACATGATTAAACAAGATTAAACAAGATTCTGGAAATGACCTCTTTCATATCAGCCTGTGACTCATCTGTGGAAATTTAGTATAAGAGTCAGTAAAAAAAATGCAAGGACCTTGTGTCTACATGGCCTTCTGTTTCAAGGGCTGACCTTCCTGCTTCTTGAAGACAAACCTCTGCCTATTTCCCTGCCCAGCAATTACTTATTCTAAGTTCCAATGAATCTCTTGCCTGCCACCAGTTTGTTACATCTAAAGAAAGTGCCAAGTACCTTTTTTTCATACTAGCTTATCTCTTAGAAAAATCGTTCCATATTTGGAGCTCTTTGAATATCTGTACAAGGTTAGGTGGTGCAAGGAACTCTAGGAGGTAATATGTCCTTGGTTGGCGTACCTGCAGAGGGAAGTTGATCTGGTGACTGGAAGCCATTTGCTCCTTGGGAAGTATGAAGAATGATCACTGCTCGAGGCCAGCTGGTAGTGACTTGGGTGAAAATTGCACACTCTGCCTTGGGTGGCCCCAAACTTTGTCTTTGAATATGAACACACTCTTCCTCCCACTACCTGCTGTTCCTTGGGTTGGGGTCATCTTTCATTATGATCTGCTTTCCCACATGCTCTAGTATCATTCTTAGATAGTTTCATGTACATTCAAATCAATGTGTTCTGATCTCCCCCAGGGAGGGCATGTCTCTCATGGGGAAAAGAAACACAGGAGCATCAGCGGGGCCCTGCCATAATTCTCTTTGGTTTCTCTGGAATCATGGAGTCTGGATTATGAAGTCACATGGATGGGGTGCACTCTTTGCTTGCTAGGGGGAAAGGAGGTATCTTTTGTGCAACTCATGATTCTTTCAGGTCAGAAACCAGTTTAAATGGCCCTTTTTTTCTTCCTCTATGGAAAGGACTTCCCCTACATCATAATCTCTTTCGTGGAGGTCATTAAACTTCCTGGCTGAGGTTAATGGTGGAAGGGCATCCTCACATTATGGAAAAAAATCCTGTGATTTGAACTGGCCTGGTACTAAGCATTCTTAGAGAAGCTCATCTCCTTTGGGCTCTGGAACACAGTGACTAAGCTTAATGGTGGAAGGGCATCCTCACATTATGGAAAAAAATCCTGTGATTTGAACTGGCCTGGTACTAAGCATTCTTAGAGATGCTCATCTCCTTTGGGCTCTGGAACACAGTGACTAAGTGCAGTTCACTGGACCAGAGTTAGACCTTGGGGTAATGTTTTGCCTCCAACAGAGGTTAGCTTTGTGTCCTGAAGCAAGTAATTTCTCATTTGGAATTTAGATCTCCTCACCTAAGCAAGGAGTAAGTTGAATCATAAGCCCTCAAAAGGACATTTTCTGCTTTGGAGTGTGTGTGTGTGTGTGTGTGTGTGTGTGTGTGTGTGTGTGTGTGTCTTCTTGAGCCCAAGGGAAAATAATGGTTAAATTGAAGCAATACACTTCAAAGCCATCATTTTCCCCTATAAATGAAACTCTTTTTTAAAGTTTTCCAATCACCTCCCATATGTCACATTCTCCCTCCTAAGTCTGGAATTGGTGTTTATGCCTGAGAGTTTAAAGCCATTTTTTGATTTCTTTAGTTTGAGAATCAACTTATTTGGATATTGGATGCTGAAAGGAAAACCTCTAATAGCTTCATCCCAAAGTCATCTTTTCTCTTATTCTGGCCAAAGAAATGGACCTGGATTGCCAAATGAGATAAAATTTGCCATATATAATAGTATGTATAAATGTTTATATAGCCAAGCTCATTAAAAGTATCTTAAACTTATTATCAATTCATCTTGAGAAGAAGAGAGGAAACATAAGTGCAATTAATTTATTATTTATTACTTTAACACCAGTTAGGTGAATGGACAGTCTCCATGCAGACAGTAGTATTCATTACACAAACAAGACAATTTTAAAACAAAGGGTAATAGAGGCACTGAGTAGTTTTGCATGCATGAATCCACACCTGGGCTGTAAAGCTTGAGGGATGTAACCAACGGGAGGCCGGATGCTGGCATGAGCTATTCTAAATATGCCTTCAACACGTTGCTTCTCTGTTCCAGGGTTGAACTGTTTAGGTTTATATCTAGACATACTGTTTATATCTAAATATATGAACATATATAAAAGATTAGTGGGGAAAACACTTGAACACTGTGGTTAAGATTCCATATGCTAATTATTTAATTAGATAACAACATAACACTTATTCACTGGAAAAATCACAAATACGCACTGATATTTACAAAAGCTGTTTCAGTTAAATTTAAATGAAAGGAGGATGGTACATTTTAGGATAAAAAGGAAAAAGGGGCTGAATTCTTTTGTCAGACACAACTGTAGCACAGTCTACTCTTAAAGAATCTTTTAATTAGGAGAAGAGTCAAGATGGGGGAAATAAATAAAAGCACAGTTGTATGTATAAAAATGCAGATAACCCCAAATACTTGGTTGTTTGGCTTTAAAATGCATTGTGTAATTTTTGTAAACTTAGAACTTGCAAACCATTTGGCTTACGCTAATATTAAAGTCAGTGCGCATCTCCTGAGGTACAAATGATTGGGTTGAAGGTGAGTGTGCTGGGTTGTGATGGAAGGAAATGTTGGTTGGAGCTTCACTGTTGGGTAAACAAACCAACAATTAATTAAAAAAAAAAAAACGCACACAACCAAACAACCCAATAACCCTTTCTCTAGAGAAAAGTAGGAGTTATCCCAATGGGGACGGGTCAATCCCAAACCAGGTACCATTTGTAGTCTCTGCTTTAAAATGAACCAGGAAGGATCAAGAACATAGATATATAATCACCACAGATGTATAATAATACAAACATTGTGCAGCCCTGGGCTGTGCTGCTTTACGACATGCAGGGAAGATTGTCAAAACTTTTGAAGACGATGGTGGCAGCAGGGGCGGGTGGTCTGAAATTCTGAGGTTAAATCTTCCTCATTATAACCCAGGACAGGGGTTCCTTTTTCTGCCCCAGGGGACAGGCTGTACTGTGAAGGATTCAGGCAGGGGTCTCTGGTCCAAAGACAAGGAACGAAAAAGTGGGAGTGTTTCTTCACATTTAGTCACAGTGGATGGGGGTTCTCTTATCCAAACTGTTCAATAGCACGTATACATTCTCACCACTGGTAGAGTTAAAAAGCACTTTCACAAACTATGGCCTCCATGGGCTCTTCCAATAGTTCTGGAAGGTAGATAGCACAGCTGTTTTCATCACCCTGATTTCAATGAAGCAGAGTAAGCATGCAGGTCACATGGATCTTAGAATTCAGGCTTGAACCCAGGCCTCTCCTTTCCAAGTAGAGCTCATTTTGTTTGTTCTCAAAAAAGAGGATTTGTTGTAGAAAGTGATCCAGACCTTAGATCGCTAAGTCACTTAGACCTCAGCCACATAGATTACGTTTATTACCAGTGGCAAGCTCCACCCCTTCCTCTGTCCCCAGCCTCCCTGACATTACAGCCCCAAAATCCTTTACGCTCAGGTGTCAGGGACTGGATGTATTCCTCATTTCAGGACCACATATCTTCACCCAAAAAAATGAGTTCTCAAAGCATCAGTGGAAAAGAGATATCTTGGACCTTTCCTTTGAAATTACAACATTGTACATAACCAATGCCCTGGTTATGAGAAAATATTTTTTTCTTGTAGCCAGAATCCTAGAAACTATCCTTCGGAGGTGGGGGGAGCCGAGTGGGAAAGTTCAACGTGATGGCATGAGCCCTCTTCCCATGAGGCAGTAAACCCCACACTCTGATGTTTATGTTTCTGCCTTATGTTTCTGTCACACCTAAGTGGCTTATTCTCTCACCTTTTGACCTTCCTGCATTGATAAGATACAGAGTGAGGGCAGGGAGATAGTGAGTGCAGATAACCATCAGAGGCCCTTGACTGGCCATCGCTTGGTGATTCCAATAGCTACTGCCATTTTTCTTGTTATTTTATTTTCTCCCACAGTAGGAAATGGGTAAATGTCAGCTCCTGTTGATTCAGCCAATCTCACTGGTGTGGCCAGCACACAGGAAGCTAGGCCAAAGTCAGTTTCTGTTACCTGTCTTGAGTCCCACCATCTTTCGGGACTGAGAAGCATCCAGTTCCTTGAGGGCAGTGAGGAGGGGAACACGGTTGTCCTTCCTTCAGGCAGCCAAGTGTGAACTTGGTTACGGGTGGATGATGCTCAGAGTGGTCGCTTTAGGGTTTTGGGCTGAGGAACACCAGCAGGTCACTTCAGCCTGATACAGTCCACCTCTTCCGTGGCCGGCATGCCGCTGGTCTTGAGGTCCAGGTCGGCGCTCGACTTGCTCCCGTGGTGGGAGGGACGCCAGTGGAGCAGCATCATCCTCTTGAAGTATTTCATGGTGTTGTTCTTGACCGTTACAAAGCACACGGTGTTGATCATGCTGTTGCTCATGGCGATGCACTCGACCACGTAGAAGGCTGTGAGGTAGTGCTTCTCCTTGACGAACACGGCGGGGAAGAAGTCGCGCACGATGGTGAAGCCGTAGAAAGGCGCCCAGCACAGCACGTAGGCCGTGAGGATGCACATGAGCACCAGCACCGTCTTTCTGCGGCAGCGCAGCCGCTTCCGGATCTGCTCTGTCTGGAAGCCTGGCACGGCCTTGAACCAGAGCTCGCGGGAGACCCTGGCATAGCACAGGGTCATGGTCACCACGGGGCCCACGAACTCCACGCCGAAGATAAACAGGAAGTAGGACTTGTAGTAGAGCTGCTGGTCCACCGGCCACACCTGGCCGCAGAAGATCTTCTCCTGGCTCTTGACGATAAACAGGACCGTCTCCGTTGTGAAGTAGGCCGACGGGATGGCGATGAGGATGGACACCAACCAGACCAAGGCGATCAGGAAGGAGGCCGTTTGATAATTCATCCGTGGCTTCAAGGGGTGAACGATGGCCAGATACCTGGTGTGGGGAGGCAAGCCGTCAGTAATAATGATGTGTGCTGGGAAACATTCGTCTGGAACTAAGCGCAAACACACCGCAAAAGCAGACAGAATGGCACAACGAGTCCCTGTGTAATTATCCGGCTTTGACAAGCTTCGTCCTATTTTAGCAACATCATTTGGCATTTGGAGTAGCGCAGCGGTTTACTGGAAACAGCACAGGCTTTGGTCAAACAGGTGGACTAGATCCCAGCTTTCCTCCTGACTGGCTTTGGGGTCTGGAGTGAATCACTCAGCCTTTCTGAGATTTGTTTCTTCAAATGCAACATGGGATAAAGTGACACCTACCTTGTGGGGCTGCTGTGAATATTAAACATGAGCATGTTTGTAAAATGCTTCGGATGTAGCAGATGTTCAATGAATATAGGCAGCACTATTATTGTTCGTCCTATTGATACCACCTTGGCTTTGTCTTGGCATTCTGCCCAAGAACCTAATACTTTCAAAACTCTTTATTCCAAATAATCATGGGTTAGAGGTGAAAGGAGGGCTCTGAAGCTCTGAGAGAGGTGGGGACCTTCTCAGGGCAGTGAATTAGGGCTGTCTCTCTCCTCCCTTCAGGTGTCATCCTGTATTACAGAGAAGGAAGGAGAGTTCAGGTGGGCTTGGCATGGAATCTAAGGAATCTGTCTAATGAGAGAAGTAAATGATCTGACCAAACTCAGTGCAGGGACCAGAGTCCAGGCTCCTGATACAAAACTTTTACACCCACCTCCCTGGGCTGTCTCAAACTCAGATGAGGTGTGTGACATTGCCTTGACATCATAAAGCAGCACACAGCATGAGGCTTTATCCTGCTCTTTCCAGTGAGCAACACTGCCTGGGAAAGAGGTTGGCACCCTTTGTGGGGTGGCCATGGGAAGGCAGTCAAAATAGGCTGTGTTACTGAGCAAGCCTTCACTGTAGGCAGCTGATGCTTATTCCTGCTGAGCCCCTGGAGCAGACGTGGTTCACCCAGGAGTGAGAGGGAACTGGGATATTTGTATGCCAACAACTTTAAGTCATTGGTGAGGGAGACAGAGGAGGCCTTCAGACAAAGAAATGCAGGTGTTGGCTAGTGGGAGTGGACAGGTGTGCACCGAAGTCACAATAGCAAAGGGATAAGACAGGGGCATCAATTGCATCTGCTACAACCTGGTAAATGCACAACAGGTTGCTGCTCCTGCTGCGTGCCCAACCAATGTATATGGAAACAAGTAAGGGAAGGCACAGGCCTTGACCTCAGAGACCTTTTCTTCCACACAAAAACTAGAATAACCAAATGATAGGTTAAGAGCCAACTTGAAGAAAGACATAGTCATTATGTTAGTGATGTAGTCTGGGAATGCTTCATGAAGATATTAAGATTCTGACCACCTCCTATTCACCCTGTTGATGAAGGCAGGATTCTCCTGACCTAAATAGGAGATGAGTGACCACACAACACCTGATGCCGGGCAGATGAGGTCAATAGCAGTTAACTAGTCTCATATACTTTCAGCCAAGGAAGAGGGACATTGCCCACTATGCAGGGCCACAGGGGAGCTGTACTCAGAAATAAAAGGAACCAGCAGGGGCTGTGGGCAGCAGGCGCTATAGTGACAAGAGGTCTGAAGTGACCCTTGACTCCCATGGGAGGATGTGATTGGCTTGTTTGAATAATTCTGCCAGCTGGCAGGGAGGGGAGACCCATCAGGTTGAGGACTGAGGGTGCAGCTGGTCCAGCTGAGACAGGAATAACAGGTCAGGAGCCTTTCCTGCTGGATGAAGGGGTATACGTGGCAAGAACAGGGGACTTCATGGTTAGGGACCTTGGGGGCCCTATGGGGCTTGAAGGTGTAAAGCAGCCCAGGGAATTTTAGGCTTTATAATACAAGAGCCTAATAAGTAGCACTCAGGTTCTAAATCAAGTGAAAAATAAGGCAAATGATAAGAAGCATGGATGGTCAAACTCTCACTTTTGTTAGAATTAGATAGTGAGGCTTTCATCTGTGAGCATAGGGACCGCTTCATACTCAATTAGATAAACCTACAAACCCTGACAATAGCAGGGGTGGGAGAGACACAGGCCTCCCTGTGCACTTCACTTTACTCTTTGGTAAGACATGTCTGTCCTATGATGTAGAAATATAAGAAGGGATATCTATGAGTATTTCTGGATGCCACAGTCAGAAGAGTGAGGTTCATGTGTGGAGGACCTAGAAGAGATGTTATTTCAACTCATAGGGACCCTAGGAGAGTGTGGATCTCAGGAAATGCACATCCAAGCACAGGGAGGGTAACAGAGACCTTGTGGATGTCCCTTTTCCCAACAGACAAGTCATGGAAAATAATCAGTTTTAACAAAGTGCTATAGCTTCCAACATGCTTTATGTATGTATGTTTACCCTCTCTGAACCAGACAATAATAATAACTCTGCTGAGTTATTATTATTTCCATTTCACAGATGAAGAAACTAAGTCCCAGGAGCATAAGGGATTTATCCAAGTGCACAGCTTGGAACCCAGATGTTCTCAGTAACTCCTAGGCCAGCGTTCTTTCCTTTCGGACTTATTTGATAGCAACTCTGCATTTTGGAACATCTTTTAGAGTGAGGAAAATGTTATTGGATGATAAAATATTAGAATATAAGAGTTGATGATAGAATAAGTAGGAATGTAGAAATTCTCTCTGGCATTGGTTATTGAGATACTTTTCATGCTGGGACTATATTGGGGTGGAGGAGGGAGAGGGAGGGAGAGAGAGAGAGAGAGAGAGAGAGAGAAAGAGAGAGAGAGAATCCTGAATTAGTTCTGCTTCCAAAGTCCTCTTGGCTACCTGCACAGCATTTCCAGGATAGCCCTCACCTTTGCACCTCAGGCTCTGCTTCCCATGCTCCAGTGGATAGCTATACGCAAAAGAACGAAACCAGACTAATTTCTTACACCATACACACAAAAAAATTTAAAATGGATTAAAGACCTAAATGTGACACCTGAAACCATAAAAGTCCTAGAAGAAAGCACAGGCAGTAATTTCTCCGAAATCGGCCACAGCCACATTCTTCTAGATATGTCTCCTGAGGCAAGGGAAGCAAAGGCAAAAATAAACTCTTGGGACTATGTCAAAATAAAAAGCTTCTGCACAGCAAAGGAAACAACAAAACTAAAAGGCAGCCTCTGGAATGGAAGAAGATATCTTCAAATGATATATTTAATACAGGGTTAGTATCCAAAACATATAAAGCATTTGTTAAACTCAACACCCAAAAACCAAATAATCCAATTAAAAAATGGACAGATGATATGAACAGACATTTCTCCAAAGAAGACACCCAGATGGCCAACAGACACATGAAAAGATGCTCAACCTCGCTCATCAGGGAAATGCAAATCAAAACTACAATGAGATACCACATCACACCTGTCAGAACAACTAAAATCAAAAACACAAAAAATGACAGGTGTTGGTGAGGATGTGGAGGAACCTTTATGCGCTGTTGGTAAAAATGCAAACTGGTGCAGTCACTGTGAAAAATAGTATGGAGGCTCCTTGAAAAGTCAATAGGGACGCCTGGGTGGCTCAGTCGCTTAAGCATCTGCCTTTGGCTCAGGTCGTGATCTAGGGTCCTGGGATGGAACCCCGAGTTGGGATCCCTGCTCAGCAGGGAGTTGCTTCTCCCTTTGTGCTCCTCCCCCTGCTTGTGCTGTCTCTTGCTAGCTCTCTCTCTCACTCAAATAAATAAAATCTTTTTAATAGAACTACCCTATGATCCAGCAATCCCACTACTGGGTATTTACACAAAGAATACAAAAACACTAATTCAAAGGGTGAACACTAATTCAAAGCACCCTTGTGTTTATTGCAGCATTATTTATAATAACCATATGAGGGAAACAGCCCAAGTATTCCTTGATTGATGAATGGATAAAGGAGATGTGGTATGTATATATAATATAAATATGTATCAACATACATATATATACGCATATATATTAGTGTATACTGTGTGTGTGCGTACACACACTCATAATGACTATTATTCAGTCATAAGAAAGAATGAAATCTTGCCGTTTGCAATGACGTGGATGGAGCTGGAGAGTATAATGCTAAGGGAAAGAAGTCAGAGAAAGACAAATACCATAAGATTTCACTCATATGTGGAACTTAAGAAACAAACAAATGAGCAGAGGGGGAAAAAAGAAAGAGAGAATCAAACCAAGAAACAGACTCTTCACAATGTAGAACAAACTGGTGGTTACCCAAGGGGAGAGGGTGAGGGGATGGAAGAAACAGATGATGGGGATGAAGGAGTGTACTTGTGATGAGCCCCAGGTGTCGTACGGAATTATTGAATCACTATACTGTACACCTGAAAATAATATTATACTGTATGTTAATTAAATGAAATTCAAATAAAAACTTAACTTAAAAAAAAAAAGAAAGAATGATGGTAATCGTTCCAGCCTGGGTGATGGGTGGAATGGTGTATCTGGCACCACTCTTTATGTTTAACTGGATGGTTGCTTCCTAAGAAACTCCTATGTTGCCAAAACCCCCTAATATTATAAAGATAAAGGTTTCAATGGGAGAAAGAGGATGAGAACAGTGGTAACTCTCACCTGAGTGAGCATCAGAATCACTCAGGGAATTGGATAAAAATGCAGATTCCTGGGGCCTAGCACAAGGGATTTTCGTTCCTTTGGGCTGTGTGGGGCCTAGGGATCTGCCTTTTATCACTTGCTCTGGGGAATTTGGTATAGTTGGTTGACAGTTACATTTTATAAACACTGGTTTTAGGGCTGCAGAGCCTCAGAGCAGTAATAACAAAATTGTTTTTCCTGCAGGAATTATGTTACAAAAGAAGATAGCTCCACTACCTCTATGTGTATTTCATTATGGAAAATAATCAACTGGTTGATTAAAAAGAATGACAAATCTAAATAGCACCGAGAACAAGGAAAAAACTGAAGAGTTGAAAGGAAACCAAAAAGAAAAAAGATGTTCGAAAAAACACATCATCAAAATGAGTTTTGACACTCCATGGACAAGAGGATGTTTTACACATCGCCCCCCTGGAACATAGCCAGTGGTGGTCTGACACTGACCTACAGCTATTTACATAATTAAAACGTGTGTAAGATTTGTCATAAGCTGCTACTATAAATTTTATAAATTTTATAAATATATAATAGAGCAAGGGCTTGCAGAACATCTCATGCAAATGTATGCAAATGAGCATGTGGATGTATGCAAGAAAACAAAGGGAAGGATGTCCTTCCCTCTTTTCTACAAATAGCTGTTACCTTATTTCAAAATCAGCTCTATAACAAAGCCACCAGAAAAAAAAGAGTACAATACTCTAGGATCCCGTTTTTGTGAAGTTTAAGAACAAGCAAAACTAAACTATGCTGAGTGAAAGCAGATGGGTCGGGTGGGAGGACTGACTGGTCAGGGGGACAAGGGAGTTCTCTAGGTGATGGAAATGTTCTAGGGCTTGATTTGGGAATGGTTGCAGGAAAAACTTGGCACGTGTTATCCCGACTGGAAGGGCCCGTGGTGAAGTCTCCCATGGCTCCTAAGTAGTAAGTTGCCTACACTTGCTGCTTTTGCTTTTGTACTTGAGGCTACTCACAGTCATGTGGCATGCCTATCTGTGGCAGATGTGGCATCTGCAGGCACGGCCCAGAGCTGGGGGTGCTCAGGAGCCTCAGTCTTGACCATGTTTGGGGGGACCATGAGCCACAAGCAGAGATCTGTGTCTCCTCTTGCCCCAGATAGGTGAGCAGGCATTCAGATCTGCAGCAGCACCCACCTGTCAGAGCTGAAGTGAGGGAAGGGGCAGCCTGGCCCAGTGCCCATCTTTACCCCGCCCCGCTCCCACCAACATCCTCACCTGTCGATAGCGATGGCCAGCAGGGCATTGGTGGAGACGTAGAGGGAGACGGTGCGCAGGTAGTTGACGGAGGCACAGAGCACATGGCCGTGCTCCCAGGAGAGCTGGCGCACCACGTAGTAGTCCATCTCGAAGGGGCAGCAGATGATGGCCACCAGGAAGTCAGAGATGGCCAGGTTAGCGATGAGCAGGTTGGTGAGGTTGCGCAGCTTCTTGTAGCGGGCGAGGGCAGCGATGAAGACAAAGTTGCCAATGCCGCAGACCAGCATGATGCCTGCCAGTGCCACACCGATGACGATCTTGGCAGCGAAGAAGGTCCGGGTCTTGGTCATGTCCTCCTCCTCGTCCAGAGGGAGGTCGTAATCACCATAGCTGAAGTTGAAGGGGAGGGAGGAGGTGTGATCTTGAGCTGGATTGATGTTGGGTGCAAAACTGGTCTTTCCATCCTGGGCTGCCATGGTGAAGACTGCAGGTGGAGAGGTGTGTGGATCGGAGCACTCTGAGCCCGGGGGTCCAGACCTCTTGCGGTCACGACTCACTGAGCCTAGCACCCTGCCCACATCCCTGAGGAGAGTCAACACGCCATCCTGGGGCTCTGGAAGGAGACACAACCAGTGGGCAGCATGCAGGAGAACACCTGGTAGTATTCTCCAGGTGTACAGGCCAACCAGACCCAGTGACTACCCTTGGACTGAACTACCCGGGGTACAGGCGGAGGAGACATGAGATTTGGAAACTGGGAAATCTTTCACTGGCTGTCAGAAGGTACTGGCATAGGAAGAACTGGACTCTCCAAAGATATCCAAGAAGAACCTGCAACTTTGCCCTTTACCCAGAGGCCAGGACCAGTGTGACTGCTGGTCACGCTCCCTTTTCCCACCATCAATTCCCACAGGGGCTTCTAAAAGTTTTATAAGCCTGCTCCCTGCAGCCCGCCCAGGCTTCCACGGGAGTCACAAAGTTGAGCCATCTGTTGGTCAAGGACAATGACACCCGAGGACTGAGACATGGCAGGGTCGGTCTTTCCTCCAAAGCACTGCTCCCTATGTCTTGGCCAAACCTTGGACGTGCAAATCACCAAATCCATTTTCACATGAACTGGCTGAGTCATCTTGGGCCAGTGATTTATACTGTCTGAGTCCCGATCTTCCTGTAAACCAAATTCCTGCTGTCTAGCCTGGCCCGTAGAGGGGGCTGGATGGAGTGGGTAGGATGAATGAATGAAGCTCCACCCCAGGATTCTGCAGGTGGAGGGGACTGTGGGGGGGTAGGGGTGGGGAGGGAATTCTCTTGCTGCTTCTCTGTGCTTTGGGAACCAGATCTTAAAAGAAATGATGCTTGGTCTGCTTCTCCTCCCTGCTCCCACTCTTCTGATCAGCGCTCTGTCCCCTTCACCAGACTCCTACCTGGTTCCCCACCAGACCCCACCCTGACCGGGAGGCACTACATCCTGTCTGAAAGTGGTGGTTGCTGCACTTTAAGGGAAAGCACCCCCAAGGAGGGAGCGAGTGGGTCGGTGAGGGAAGGTGGGTGGGTGAGGACCCAGGAGGGCCTGAGGGCTGGACTGTCCCTCTTGGCGGAGTCCTTTATGCTCTCAATACCTCCAGATGCCCATGACAAGGGGCAATAACGTCTCCGAAGTACTGAGCCCTCGGGGGGCGGAGCACCATTGGGTTCAGGGCGTCGGAGGGCCTCAGAACCGACCCCCTCATGCCCAAGCCTGCAGAATGAGGACCCCTGCCATCCAGCTGTGACCCGCCTCTCCCTCTCCCCGCTGAACACAACTGAAAAGGACCCCAAGTGCGGGATGCTGGCTGCAAGGCTGGGACCAAACTGGACAGTGGGTTTGGCCCAGGCCTGTCAGAGCAGGGCAAGAGCGAGGGACAGGAATCGCGCAGAAGGGACAGCAGTAGGGGGGCCGGGCCACTGCAACCTGCGGCGCACCCGAGGTAAGGGCCCCTCCGACCATGGGGTCCCAGCGGCGTCCGCAGCGGGACCGTGCTCCGTCCGGGTCCGCGGAGCCCCGATCCCGCAGCCAGCGCCCGGCGGGAGGCAGGCAAGCGGGAGTCGCGCCGCCTCGACCTCCGCGCTCCGAGGCTCTCCAGCGCCCAGACCCGGAGGAGAGCGCGTGAGCCGGGGGCGCCCGCCCGGCCCCACGTTTCGCGGGACGCGCCCCCGCCCCCGCCCCCGCCCAACCCGCTCCAGGAGCCTCTCCCGTCCCCGGGCCTCCCGTCCTCACCCCCGCGCGGCCGCGCGGTCCCGGAGGCGCCGCCCAGCAAGGGCGGGAATCGAGTCCGAGAGCCAAGCTCCCCAAGCCACGCGTGCGGGGCCCCCGGACGCCAGGAGCGCTGGGGGTAGCGGCAGGACAGGCGCGCGGGAGCCTCCGCAGCCGCTTCCCTTCCACGGTACCTCGCAACGCGACGCCCCCCGCCCAGGCCCTGCCCTGCAGCGTGGGGCTCGCCCGCCGGCCCCGCACCCCTACCCCGCGCCCGCGCGCCCGGTCCTGGCGGGCCGGTGCTGGGTGCGGACTCCCCGGCGCGAACCCCCGCACTTGGAGCCAGCCCCGCGTGCCCCGAAAGCTGCGGGCGGCAGCGCCACCGAATCCCACCCCCCGCCCCAGAAAGAAGTGGGCGTCGGCGCCTCCATCCCGGGCGACGCCCCCTCCGCACCCAGCGAGACCCCGGGCTGAGCCGAGCCCCGCGCCCACCTGCCGGGCCGCCTCCCCCCGGCGCGCTCCGCTGCCCTGGCCGCTCGGCCCCGTCCCGGGGGACCCCGACTGGCGCGTGCCGCGGCGCTGCGGACCGGGTGTCCTTTCTTCCTCGCTCCAGCGCGCTTCCCCCGCGCGTCGCGGTCTCCGTCTTCCCGCTGGAGTTGGCGCCCCGCCCCCGCAGCTCCGCTCGGCGCCTCGGACCCGGCCCGGTGCGCCCCGCCCCCGCCCCCGCCCCCGCCCCGGCCCCGGCCCGCGCTCGGCTCCGCCCCGGGGTCCGCAGCCGGCCCCCGCCCCGCCCCCGCCCCGCCCCGCCCCGCCCCGCGCCGTGGCACGGGGTGGGCGCTCGGCTCCTGCCCCGCGTGTGCCCGGGCGCGGAGTTCGGGCTGCGGTAGCCCCAGTCCTCCGGGTTGGCGGCGCGCAGCGGCTTCTGCGTCCTCGCACCCGAGCGTGCATGCGAGGCTGGGTGCTGGGGCTAGGTGCTGCGGATGCCAAGGAGCCGGCAGGGCCCTCCGTGCTCCGCGGGGGCGGCTCGCGGGGGTCTTTGGTAGGGGCCCCGGGCTAGCGTCCTCTCCTGCACGAGGCTACTCTTTCGGGAGCAGACTGGGGTATATTCCGTTGTGCCCGAGGGCTGGTGCTGGGGAGACATAGGGGGTGCAGAGGGGGCCCTTTAGGGTGGGTGGTGGTGGAGGAGGAGGAGGAGGCCCCCGAGGAGCAAGCTGGGGATCCCAGATAGACTGCCCTGCTGAAATCTCCTGCCCGGAAGTCCTCACCAAAACCCTTCGATAGCCACCACTGCCAGATTCCTTGGCCTTTCAAAGACCATTCTAGCTGGGCCTCTGCCTGCCTGCCTGGAGCCCTGTTTCTGGAGCACTCCACCTTGCTTGCACCAGGCTCTGATTTTAGACAATTTCTATTACCTCTCTGGTCCTTAGTTTTCTTACACAGATTGGACAGATTCCTTATATAGATTGGGAAGGAAGAAATAAAGTGATCTGTGTTGCGGATGGCATGATGTCTTTAGAAAATCCAGAGGAATCGACAAAAAAACTTCCTGGGACTAATAAATGATGATAGCAAAGTTTCAGGATACAAGGTTAATATAAAGAAGTCAAATGCTTTGGGGCGTCTGGGTGGCACAGGTGGTTAAACATTGGACTCTTGATTATCCCTCGGGTCATGATTTCAGGGTTGTGAGATCCGGCCCTCACCCTCAGGGGATTAGGCAAGAAGCCTGCTTAAGATTCTCTCCCTCTCGCTCTCCCTCTGCCACCCCACCCCAATCTCCCCCTCTCTCTCTGAAAAGAAAAAGAAAAAGAATTTAAAAAGTCAAATGCTTTCCTAGATACCAGGAAGGAACAAGTGGAACTTGAAATTAAAAATACAATACTATTTACATCAGTAACCCCCAAAATAAAATACTTAGGTATAAATCTAAGAAAATATGTACAAGATCTATATGAGGAAAACTACAGAACCTTAATGACAGAAATCAAAGAAGAACTGAATAAATGGAGAGATACTTCATGTTCTCCAACAGGAAGACTCATTGTCAAGATGTCAGTTTTCCTCCACTTTATCCATGGAGTCGATAAAACCCTGATCACAGTGCAGCGAGTTATTTTGTAGATACCAACAAACAGATTCCAAAGTTTATTCAAAGATTCAGAATAGCTACCACAATATTGAAGGAGAAATCAAAGTTGAAGGACTGACATTACCTGGTATCAAGGCTTACTAGAAAGCTTACAGTAATGAAGGCAGGGTGGTGGGGGTGAAAGAATAGACAAATCAATGGAAGGGAACAGAGAGCCCTGTGGAAATAGATCCACATAAATATAGTCTTTTGATTTCTGACAAAGGAGAAAAGATAGTGCAATGGAGAAAAGACCATCTTTTCAACAAATGGTGCTGGAATAATTAGGCATCACATGTAAAAAAATCAGTCTAGACACAAGACTTCATAGCTGTCACAAAAATTAACCCAAAGGGGATTACAGCCTCAACTTTAAAATGCAAAACTATAAAACACCTAGAAGATAACATAGGAGATGACCTTGAATTTGGCGATGGCTTTTTAGATACAACAACAAAGGCAGGATTCATAAACGAAAGAATTAAGAAGCAGGACTTCATTCAGATTAAAAATGTCCACTCTGCAAGAGATACTGTCAAGAGAAATTAAAAGGCAAAACCACAGACTGGGAGAAAGTATTTGCAGAAGACGCATCTGATAAAGGACTTTTACCCAAAATACACAAAGAACTCTTAAAGCTCATCAATAAGAAAACAAACCAATTAAAAATTTGGCCAGGGGTGCCTGGGTGGCTCAGTCCATTAAGCGGTTAAGCATTTGCCTTTGGCTCAGGTCATGATCCCAGGATCCCATGATGGAGCCCCCTCATTGTGTTGGAAGCAGGGCTTCCTGCTCAGTGACGGGCCTGCTTCTCCCTCTTCCTCTGCCTGCTGCTCTCCTTGCTTGTGCAGGTTCTCTCTCTGTCAAATAAATAAATAAAACATCTTAAAAATTTTTTTTGGCCAAAGACCTTCACTGACATTTCACAACAAGATAGACAGATGGCAAATAAGCATATGAAAAGATGTTCCACATCATATGTCATGTGGGAAATGCAAATTAAAACATCAATGAGGGCAGCCCGGGTGGCTTAGAGGTTTAGTTCTGCCTTCAGCCCAGGGTGTGATCCTGGAGACTTGGAATCGAGTCCCATGTCAGGCTACCTGCATAGAGCCTGCTTCTCCCTCTGCCTGTGTCTCTAACCCCGCCCCCCCCCCCCCCCCCCCCGTGTCTCTCATGAATAAATAAAATCTTAAAAAAAAATCAATGAGATACCACTATATACTTTTTAGAATGACCAACGTTCAGAACATTGACAACGCCAAATGCTGGTGAGGTTGTGGAGCATCAGGAACTCTTATTCATTTGTGGTAGGAATGCAAAATGGAATAGCCACTTTGGAGGTTTGGTGGGTTTTTACAAAACTAAACATATTCTTACCATTAGATATAGCAATCACATTGCTTGGTATTTACCCAAAGCAGTTTAAAATTTGCCTACTCAAAAATCTGCACATGGGCATTTATGCAGTTTTATTCATAATCACCAAAATTTGGAAGCTATCAAGATGTCCTTTAGTAGTTGAATGGGTTAATAAACTGGCATACATCCAGATGATAGAATATTATTCGGTACTAAAAAGAAATGAGCTATCTATCAAGTTATGAAAAGGCACAGAAGAATCTTAAATGCGTGATACTAAGTGAAAGAAGCCAATCTGAAAGCCTATCTGCTGTATGATTCCAACTATATGACATTCTGGAAAAGGCAAAACTATGATGACAGTAAAGAGATCAGTGGTTGCCTGAGATTAGGTGAGAAGAAGGGATAAACAGTTGGCGCACGCAGGATTTTCAGGGCAGTGAAACTACTCTATATGATGGATGCTATGATGGTAGACACATGTCAATATGTTTGTTCAAACCTGTAGAATGTACAACCGCAGGAGTGAACCCTAATGTGAATTATGGACTTTGGGTGACAATAATGTGTCAGTGTAGGTTCATCGATTACAATAAATGTACCACTCTGGTGTGGGATGTTGGTAATGGGAGAGGCTGTGTATGTGTGGGAGCAGGGAGTATATGAGAAATCTCTGTACCTTCAGCTAAATTTTGCTGTGAACCTAAAGCTGCTCTAAAGAATAAAGCCTATTTAAAAAAAAAAAAAACTGGTATGGATTTTCTAGAGCTTGATGTGTTAATGCATATAAAAAGTCAGAAATTTTACATCCTTTGATGTAGAAATTATATTTTAATGGGCTTTTCCTTTGGAAATAATGAATGGAGCAGTTAAAGGTTTCACTACAAAGATGTTGATAACAGCATTATTTAGTATAACGAGGAACTGGAAATAATCTGAACTTCCCACACTTGATTAAAATGAAAATGTGATTAAAGATGTCTTTTATAAGATACCATGAAATCATTAAAATTTTTTTGATCAATAAAAATTCACATGATTCAAAATCAAAACATATCAAAAATTACACATTGAGAAGCATCCCTCTCACCCTTGCCCCCTGTTTTTTCCCCTGGCACCTTTTCTTTTCTATATACTAGTGTTTCTTTTGGCAAATTCAATGATATATTCTCACTTATTCCCTTCAAAGAAGTTTCCATATCAAAATATGGAGTGCTATTTCATTCTTTGACCACTGTAGAATAGTCTATTGTGTGGATACACTACAGGTTGTTTTTTTTTTAAGTTCCCTGTTGTTGGACACATTGGTTTAAAAATTTCAAACTAAAAAAAATAAAAATAAAAAATAAATAAATGAAAATAAAAATTTCAAACTATGTTAAATTATGAATTGGGTTATTTCCCAATTTGGGGCTAATATAGTGCTGTACATAATGCTATCATATAAAGTTACCAGTGCTTCAGCAAATAATTTTGTATGTCATATCATTTTGTCTATGTGCCAACAATAATAAATTGGATAATAAATTCCTAAATTTATTTATTATTATGGTATTGCTGGAAGCATAAAAGCAGTTGTCATTTGAGTAGATAATGTTCACAATGAAGTCCCTAGGAGTCTTGCCATTTTGCATTTCCCAGGTAAGCGGTCTTTGGTGGAAGTGAGTGCCAGGGGCTGTACTTGAATCAATAAGCAAATATCTGTAGAAGTCTTAAGAAGGCAATCATCAAAAGCAGGGCTTCTCAGCAATGCTGGTCTCTCACACATGACCTCAGTTCTGAATTCAGGGTGTCCTCTCAGTCATCCCAAGTATGATAGGTAGGGAGGGGCATTGTTCCTGAGAAAGTCACCTGCAGTTATTCTGTGTTTCTGCGAGTCTCTCATGGAGTAATTAATAAATGAAGAAGCTGCCCTTGTTATCAACTGCAGACACATTTTTTAGGTAAACTTTTAAATGACTTTGAAAGTAAAAAAAAAATAAAAATAAATAAAAATAAATGACTTTGAAAGTAAATGTAATTAAGCTCTACGAGTTATGGTTGGAAAAGGCGGGATATAATTAATCGTTCAAGGTGCATTGGCACTGGCTTCTATCTTTCATTCAATCTACCCGGTTTTCATAGCATTCTGGAAGGAGTGGCTCTCTAAGAAATGCTGGGTGACTTCACGTGCCCTAGGTAGGGTATTTTTCTCTCTCTGGTTTCCATCTGCTTCGGGGCAGTGCCAGGAAGATGATAGGAGTTAGAGGAGGCATCAGGCTCTGTGTCCGCCAGCACACTCCCTACCTATGGAAGAGGACACAAGAACATGGTAGCTTGCATGAAAGCTAGATTTTTGGTTAGAAATTTGTGATTGCTCTTAAAACTGTTTCCAAAAATTTTCAGAGCCCTCAGAAAGAAGCAGTGGTAGAGACAGGGTGGGTTGGGTGAACAAAGTCCTTGCGAGAAGCAGATTATCAATGAATTCAATAAAGGAAAGTTTAGTTAATGCAATCCTCTTGGTGGGAATGCCATTGTTTTTGGAACGACAGATGAAAAAGAAGACTACAATGTAGATTATAAGAAAGATCAAAGGCTTTTAAGCCAGAAGCCATGTTTGGTTGGATTTGGAAAGGGTTTAGTTTTCTAAGGAGATACCTGAGTGTTGATTTTTTGTCCCTCCTGGGCTTCTCCCTGCAGGTAAAGGCCCAGCTGCTCACATGCTGTCTCTCCCTGAGCTCAGGGAAGGACACTAACTCCTTCCTCAGGTATGTCACCTGTGCAAACCTGTGCATCCAAATTCACATAATGTAGAGAGTCAAAAGTTAAGTGCCTCCTCTGTCCCCTCTCCACAATCCAGCCCCTTAGACTCAATCCCTGTTGTCTGGATTTTATTATATACATTCAAATGCAAACCACACTAACTCTGCGGATGCTGGGGCTCACGATGGGAGGAGTCAGGGGAGGGGGGGGGGAAGCCATTATCACTGTGGGTGACCTAGGTCTCTGAGCCATTTTACTTGAATAGTAAAAGGAATGTCACTTGGTTCATGCCCTCAAGGTGAAAGTAAGCTGTCTGAGTTTGGGTTCCCCTAAAAGCAGATCCTGAGATAAAGATTTGAGGGCATTGAATTTACTGAGGAGGTGATCCCAAGAAATGATGTTAGGGGAATAGAAATGTGGACAGGGAAGGGACGGCAGCCAACAAAATGGTGTAAAACCATGCAAGTCACCACTGGGGAACCAGTGGAACTTTTTTTTAACTTAAGATTTTTGTTTATTTATTCATGAGAGATAAAGAGAGAGAGAGACAGAGACCCAGGCAGAGAGAGAAGCAGGCTCCATACAGGGAGCCCAATGTGGGACTTGATCCCAGGACTCCTGACTCCAGGATCATGCCCTGAGCAGAAGACAGACACTCAACTGCTGAGCCACTAGGGCATTCCAAACCAGTGGGACTTAATTCCCCTAGGGGAACTCTGGGAGGAAGCATGGAAGGAGCATCCCAGAGCTCTACCAGCAGAGGGGGTGAGGGAGCTCGCAGTCACCTACTGGGAACTGTTCTGGCCGGAGGGGTGTTAATTCCCCAATCTGTTCAGTCCTACCTGGCCCGTGGATAGAGCAGAATCTTGGGATCAGAGCATCCTCCAACAAAGAGATGTCATTGCTGTCAGTCGGAAGGCATGCACAGAAATAATGAGGATGCGTGTGGGTGCGTGCTTATGTGTTTGTGTGAACACTCCGAACATTTACCACATGGGCATTACTCTGCATGGTTGTACTGCAATTCTTGGTGGGTCCTGTTGTTTTTTTGCATCCTCCATAGGTTCAGAGAGGTCAAGTTCCAGAGGTCACATAGCTAGTGGGTGGCAGAATTGAGATTCAAACCAGGCTCCCAGTTCCAGACCTTTCTGTCATGCCAACAGGAGAATTGTGGTTTCCCTAGTACAAGGCAGATAGGCGGAGGTCAGGATTCATTGCACATCCTCTTGCTCTGGTCAACTCTGCCTGCATCTGGGGGAACAAGGCATTGAAGCTAGAACTGGACAGAGCAGAAGAAAGAATGAGCCAAGACCCAAGCTTGACCCCAGGGACTATGAGCGTTCCAACCCAGACTGGACTGACCATGATGGCAGTTCTCAAATTGGAGGGTGTGTGAAGACCTTTCTCAAAATATAGTGACGGGCTCCCATGTTGGTAGATTCTTATCCCAGCTATCAGTAAGATATTCCTGTTTTATTTTCAAGTATTTATTCTTTACCAGGATTCCCATTAAAAAACAAAAACAAACCAACAGCATGGAAACTGAGAATACCTTGATGGAAATCATGGACTCTAAGAAGTGGACCTTAATGAATTCTGTTGCAAAACAGCAGAGCATCTTCCCAGCAGAATGACATTTTGCTTTCTTGCTTGTAATCTCTTGTATCAGCCAAGGTTGTATGAATACTTTTAGCATTTAAAAATCAGTTTTGAGCTTTTCCCCTATATTTAATTCAGTGTGGACGTTTTGGAACCTCTACCAGTTGGCAATGGCACTTAACACACAAGGGCCAGAGACAGAAAGTTAAGAGCAGTAATAAATCAACACTCTTTTTGAGTACCAGCTCTCCGTAACACATTTTGCTAGTCAGTGTGAGCCTTTCCATGCAGCTTGGAGAGCAGCTGAGCTGGGGCAAAGCTGGGGAAGGTGACAGGTAGCAGCTTACACAAAGGCACAACTTGTTCAGGGAACGGGAAGTCGATTTTGAGACACTATATACCCCCAACAGTGGCTTGAATCATGCACAGGTGTCTCTTTTTAAATAGAAAGCAACTGACATTTAAGTTCAGAGATGCTTCCATAGGAATGAGAGCCATGAGGTGTTGGGGGGGCTCCTGGGCTCAAGAGTCCACACAGTCCAGCTGGTGGCACATATTCTGCGTTGGTATCACTTTGGCATAAACTGACAATAAAGAAAACTGTAGCTCCCAAATTTTACCACTCCCATCACAGACATACTCCATGGAAGAGCTAAAAGATGTGTTTATTTTTATTACTATTTTAAAGATTTTTATTTATTTATTCATGAGAGACACACAGAGAGAGAAGCAGAGACATAGGTAGAAGGAGAAGCAGGCTCCCTGTGGGGAGCCCAATGCGAGACTTGATCCCAGGACCCAGGGATCACGCTCTGAGCCAAAAGCAGACGCTCAACCACTGAGCCACCCAGTCGTCTCAAAGATGTCTTTAAACAAAGGCATCCAGGGGCATGGAACATTGGTGCCGGCAACCCTGACTTAGAGGAAATGGTAGATGGGAGATGGGGGTGGCGGCTGCACTAGTTGGAAGTGCACACCTGCTTCACTCCCCGTCTTGGGGTACCTGCAGGCTTTCCTCCACTCAAATCTGTCCTTGTCCACCAAGGGGTTCTCTATAAGGAAAGGTGAGGATGAGGGTGCGTGGGCCTCAGGACTCCCCACAGCAAAAATAGGCATAGAAGCTAAAAGAGGTCCTACACGGACACACAGTCTGTATTGCTGAGACCCAGTCTCCCAGTTGAGAGACCCCCCAACCAGACATGAGTTTGGGGTAAGAGAGGAAAAAGGCAGGCAGGAGCTTGCTAAGATGTTATACTGTAATCATTCATGTTTACACTTACACTGAAAGGTAAGAGGAGAAGGAGTGAGCCCACCATCGACTCTGTGTCTGAAGAACCAGAGGTGCCCATGCTCTCTCCTAGTCCCATTGCCACTCTCACCTTTTTTTTCAACAGCAATGGCCCTACTTGATATTTCTTGCTTTCCCCTGGGTGTGTCCAATCCCATAGAAGATCCTTCACTTTGTACTCTGCAGAGCTAGAGTTCAGACTGCAACTTTGCTGTTATTTAAGGCTGGCTAATTCAATCTTGAGTCACTGGATATTGAATTGCAGGGAATTCTGAAGTCACCCATCTCCCCCCTTAACTTCTTTCTGCATACCTTCTAAAGTCCGCTCACCATGCTGTGACCTTTCTGAGGCCTAGCTGGTGGCTTTGAGTTTCCCACAGCTAGAGTCTGGCTTCTACATTATGCCTCAAATTCACAACTGTTGCTATGTTTCTGAAGGTAGAAAGTTCTAGGTGGAATCAGGACCTGAGTCAAGGCAGACACTCAACCACTGAGCCACCCAGGCATCCCTGGTTATGATTTTTTCCCCCTAAACTCTTTCAGGTTCACTCTAAAACTATTATTATTTTTTTATAATAAATTTATTTTTTATTGGTGTTCAATTTGCCAACATACAGAATAACACCCAGTGCTCATCCCATCAAGTGCCCCCCTCAGTGCCCGTCACCCATTCACCCCCACACCCCGCCCTCCTCCCCTTCCACCACCCCTAGTTTGTTTCCCAGAGTTAGGAGTCTTTAAGTTCTGTCTCCCTTTCTGATATTTCCTACCCATTTCTTCTCCCTTCCCTTCTATTCCCTTTCACTATTATTTATATTTCCCAAATGAATGAGAACATATAATGTTTGTCCTTCTCCGATTGACTTATTTCACTCAGCATAATACTGTTATTAATGAAAATGGCACACCAAGCCAGGCCAGCCCTCCACGAAGGCAATGCTTTGTGACAGAATGCTGGTTACAATCCAAATTGTACATGTGAAAAAAAATCTCAGAAAAAGAAACTGTGACATGTTAGCGTGATTATTTCTAGGTGGTAAAATTATGGATAAATTTTTTCTCTGCTTTTTAAAGAAAAATCAATGCACAGAAGACCCGGGTTACTTTGTCTAATGAAGAATACACATACAAAAACAGATCCAAAGTTGTCTAGATATTTGGTACTACATAAACGACAATATGACAATATTCTTTTTGATAGTTTCAATAGTTTTGAAAAGCTAACTGGGGAATGAATGAAGCCAATTAGATAGTTTTGCACAAATGTTTTCTAAAGGCCAAATTTGGTTAAGAGCCAGCGGGGCAAATGGTTAACCAGTGAAAAGGTTTCCTGAGGAGAGAGCTAACAACACGGGTGAACCTTCCTTACATCAGGGGGCTCCATCAGTAGAAATATTAGGGAAAGTTATTTTGACTGGCACAGGACTCAGATGATCCATCTCAAGCACCCAGGGAGTAGGTTTTCACTAGGCCTTTGCCTTAGTCAAGCATCACTGGTTGCAACCACCAGAAATGCACTTGTACCAATCCATGCCAGGGAATGGAATCTGGAGGGGAGAGTGATCATGTGTTGTATTCTTGCTTCTCAATTACCTGGACTGCAGATGTTGAGGAGGGGAACCCCAGTCAGAGCTCTTAGGGGCCAGAATCACAACTGGAGGGTCACCCCACTGGCTTGTGTCTCCAAGTTCTGGGAGCTCTGCCTGGGTTTCTGCATCCTCTTCTCTCTGTGGTCTGTTCTCTTCGCTCCTTGTCCCAGACCCAACTCCATCTGACTTCTCAATTTTGAAACTCAGGAATCCTATCTGCCTAGGAGAGAGAGAGAATTTACCTGACTCACTTTGGGCCAGGCACCTTCCCAGGTGGCCACTAGCTCACAGGGTACATTTGTGTTATTTGGAAAAGGCATCATTTTTCCAGGTGGTTGTAGCCCTGAGCCAGCACATACACTCAGGCTTCACTTGCACCCACTCATCCCTTTCCTTATGCAGTGCACAACCCAGATAACAGTGCATGGGAACCCTTGTCCACTTCTGGTCCAATCAGCTGTGACTGGGATGAAGGTTGGCATAATCACATGGTCTCCCCCTAGCATATGAGTGGGGCGACAGCACTCTTCCCTTCTGCCCCCCACCCTGGGAACAAAAATAGTTCTAGCATTTATCCTACCTCTTTCAGGCAGATTGTATTACAGTGCAGCTGGAGGTACTTTGTGCTGGCATATTGTGTAAAGAAACTAACTTTTGTAAGTATGGAGGACATGATTAAATCGAAGTTGTTAAATGTGTTAATATGTGTAGCTAAGAAAGGAAAATAGAGATCACGTAGGCTCATCAAATAACTGAATGAAATATAAGATAATTTCACTTACCACTGAAAAACAGGGGTGAGACTTATCACTGAAAAACAAATGGTCTATAGAAGGAAGGAATAGGAGTTCGCCTTCAGAAGATCTTCATTCCAGAAACTTGAAAGCACCTGGGTTGCAAGGGGATTGCATCTGTCAGAGAGGGAAGCAGAGATGAATGGGGTCTGGAGTGCGTCTCTTGGCCTCTATGGAACCCGGAGTCTTGGCCCAGAGAAAGCAATCAGATTTTTCCTTTTTTGAACTCTGTTTGAACCCACTCCTATAAACTGGCTCATGGTTTTCTGAAATCTGTTTGTAATTGTCAATCGTGTTCCCATATTAGACATAAAACCCCATCTGTATTTCGGGAAAGCTGCTGGTCTCTTTTGTGTCCGTTTCTCCTCCCTATTCTCTGCTCTCTCCTGTTTGATGAAACTCCAGGGCTGTGTCGGGGTGCGCTGGTTCCCCTCTGTCTCTGCACAGCAGGTTCTCCTGATGGGCCATCCCTCACTCAGGCTTCACTTCCCTGTCCTTCTGGGGACACAGAATTGCTAAATTTCCTTTGACCCCCACCCGCTGCCTCCGGTGGCTCATTCCCAGCTCCTCACCATCCCTTTAGACCCGATAGAGCCTGGCACACATTTCAAAATGTCATTCTGTTAGTCTTTGTGAAATAGCAAGGCATTTTCTCCTCTTGTCGACAGGGATTAACATATTTATAATTGACCTTAGAATATTTTTCGAAACTTGGGACTCTTCCTAGGTTTTTGCTTCAGATTCTACTGCCTATTTTATGCCACAGAATAACCCTGACTTGATTCGAATCAAGGTATTTCAATATTAACTTTGGGCTGGGTGGGTCAACCATGGCAGAGGACGCCGATGCTCACATTAGCAAACAGGGCGTAATTGGTTGAATTAACCCTGTCCAGAGTCTGTGAAGTCTCTGAAAGTTTTCTAACCCCATCATTCTAGTGTGTTCTCTTCTTGTTCAGAAAATAGTGAATTATACGGTATGTTTTATGCTCTAGGTGTGACGTGACTTAGGCAATTAACTGTTCGATGGTGCCTTGGAAGGTTTTAAAAGTCTAGTGAGTCCAACAGTTTGGCTCATTTTAGAGACCACGGGCTGAAAAAGCTGCAGAGGATTTGGAGGAGCCAGCTTGTAAAACGTGGGCAAAACCCCTGAGCCACAAAAGACTCAACGGGAGAGTCACAGGGTAGATGCAATGACTTTTCGTGCACACGATTTAGGACTCCCGTGGTTGAGCCATAAAATTGCTAGGAGGTAGGGGCCAAGCAACGCAGAATAGCAAGCCAAGAATCATTTTCAAAATAGATTTAAAACTGTTTCCTACCAGGCAGGCGGGAGTAGAATAGGGAATCCTCAAGTGTGGAGCAGGCTGTTGGGAAAACTATTATATTGTTTAATTCTCTAATCAGACAGCTGGACACCTTCTGGGTGTTCTGGTAACTGCCCAGAGTTCAGGAGACTCTCTGGGAATGAAGAGATTTAATTAAGCTTTATTGGATAATTGTGAAGTTTGGTCATCAGCTTGCTCATTTCACTTTACTCTCCCTGAATATTAAATTGGCAGAAGTAGAAATGGGAGATGAATGAACACGTTGTCTGATGCCTTTGTAGAGGATATCGTGGAATGTGTATTGGCGAGTGGATCGTGTGCTGTCTTCTTGCTTCTCAGTTACCCAGACTGCGAATGACTTACATCTGTTGATACGCTTACAAGCAGGCATATTCAGTGAGTAAGTGTGTTCACAGGCTTGGCTGTACACTGGAATCACCAGAGGAGCTGTAAAAAAATAAAGGTAAAGGCCTATTGCCAGGGATTCTCACTTAGTTGGTCTGGAGTATGGCCTGGGTATTGGGATTTTTAAAAGCTTCTCCAGATGGTTCTAATATATAGCAAAGCCTGAGCAATCTATGGGATTTTCTTACTACTTTAAACATTTTTTCAACAGATTTACTCCTTGAGGTTGGATTCATTGGCCTCCATTGAGGCTTGGAGTTTCTACTGAACAGCGTGTTTATGTTAAGTCCTCACTAAAGAACGTTTAGAATGTTCCAGTGTATTCTTCAGCTGCACATATATGTCTATTTGTACTAAAATCAGTATGTACGTGGAAATTCACAACATATGGATTTTGAATTCAATTGGATTTAGACTTCGCTGAAACCATATTAGATTTTTCTTTGGATAACCTGATCAGTGAATCCGTGTTAATTCTGTCTTGAAAAAGGTTGTAATATTTTTTTAAAGATTTTATTTATTCATGAGAGACATAGAAAGGCAGAGACACAGGCAGCGGGAGCAGCAGGCTCCACACAGGGAGCCCAATATGGGACTCGATCCCAGGGCCCCAGGACCACGACCTGAGCCAAAGGCAGATGCTTAACCACTTAGCCAGCCAGGCATCCCGAAAAAGGTTGTAATCTGTGAAAAGGGATCTGATTTTTTAAAAAACAGGCAAGAGTTTATATCCTGAACCAGTTGGTGAGTTAGAGTTGTTAGAGTTGTTCCTAAGTGTATCACTTAGCTTTTGCCACGTAACAAACTGTCCCAAAATGTAGTGGCTTAAAACAAGAATATTCATTACTTCTCATGAGTCTGTGGGTCAGCTGAGCAGTTCTGCTGATATGGCTTGGCTGACCTCATCTGGGCCTGTTCATGTCTCTGAGGTCAGTTGGTGAGCTGGATGTGGCTATTTGGTCTCGGATGGCTTCATTCATACATCTGCTGGTTTTCCAGCCGAAGACTGGGGTGACGGGGTGACTGGGCCCCATGGCTCCTCACCCTCCAGCAGCCTTAGCCTGGCCTCACTCACAGAGTAGTCTCAAGGTCCCAAGAGCAGCAAGAGGGCAGGTCCCAGTGTGTGAGCAAGCACCTTTTCATTCTCTGCTTATATTGTTTGCTGTTGTCCCATTGGTGAAAGCAAGTCACATGGTGAAGTTCAGAGCCCCTGTGAAAGGGCACTACCAAAGGGCTCGGATACAAGAGGTTCATGAACAAGTTGGGTTCCTTCCTGCAAACAAACTGCCACTGCAGTGCCACCACTTCTGCCAGAATTCTAGCTTACTATTTTCTTTAATTCGAAAGTCGAACGGCTCCAACCCTCATCTCCTAGACCTGGAGTACTCCATTATTGCTCTTGCCAGCATCTCCAAGGATCCTTGGAGAGGAGGGAAGAAGGGAGAGAGAAGGGGGAGGAGTCGTGCAGAAGGGGAGCACTCACTTTCTTCCCCAACATTCCTGCATTCATTTTCTTCTTTCACAGAGTTGTCAATGGATCACGGTTTTCACTCTACCTCCAGTGATTGCTCTTCTCCTTCCAGACTTCACTCAGCCTTGAAAGACCAGCCCTCAGATGACTTGTTATTTATAAAGGAGGAAATGAAGCTTTATGATGGAGTTATCTAGAGGGCATCTCTTTAGCCATGGGATTAACATGCTCAACCATGGAACAAGATGACATCATGTGACTGACTTGTGATGTGATGTGCTAGGATGGACACCACCGCATATCCGTGGTATTCCTGGCCAAAATGAGGAAGCTGAATCTCGTGCAGAAAAAAGTCACAAAAGTACAATCAAGGGACATCTGGTTGATCATCTGCCTTTGGCTCAATGCATGATCCCAGGGACCTGGGATAAAGTCCTGCATTGGGCTCCCTTGCATGGAGCCTGCTTCTCCCTCTGCCTGTGTCTCTACTTCTCTCTCTTTCTCTTTCTGTGTGTCTCTCATGAATAAATAAATAAATTCTTTTTTAAAAAAAAAAGTACAACCAAGGTGCATTGTGTGAAATAACTGATTTGGACAGTTCATAAATGACATCATGGAGGGCAAAACATGGTAGGAGAGACGCCTGGGTGGCTCAGTGGTTTGGCACCTGCCTTCGGCCCAGAGTGTGATCTTAAAGACACAGGATCAAGTCCTGCATCGGGCTCCCTGCATGGAGCCTGCTTCTCCCTCTGCCTGTGTCTCTGCCTCTCTCCCTCTCTGTGTCTCTCATGAATAAATAAATAAAATCTTTTAAAAAAAAGTGGCAGGAGAGCTATTCTAGGGGAAAAAAAAAGATTAAACAGATGTGAAAAATCAAATGCACAGTGTGATCCTAGAATGGATCCTAGTTTGAAAAAGGAGCTATAAGGATGCTTTTGGGAAGATCTGGGAAAACTTGAATATGGATTGTGTATTAAATATTATTAAATTGGTATTAAGTTTCTAAGGCGTACTAATGGTGTTGTGGCTGTGTAGAATACATACTCTTAGGAGACATAGAGTTAAATAGCTCAGGGCTAACTATCACAATGTCTGCAACTTTCAATCAGTTTCAGTAAAAAATAAGCAAATATGACGAGATAACAATCAGTGATTCTGGGCAAATGGTATATGGATGATGGTTGTTCTCTTCTTTCAAATTCTCATAAATTTGAAGTTTCAAGATAAAAGGTCGGAGAAAATGATTTGGATATTCGTCCTAAAACTGGAATGACAAACTGTCATCCTCTATCATGGTCTGGATTTTCTGAGCTTGTTTTAGGTAAAACAAACAAACAACCACTCAAAAACAACAAAAACAGGAACAACCCCACAGAGGTTTTCTCATAGTACATGACAGAGAGTTTTTGGACACAAGCATCTTGGGAGGCTGGCATAGGAAGAGCCTGGGAAACCTGCCCCATCCTTCCCAGGGGCACCTTCTTAAAGTCAGGACTTCCCTGTTATGTGCAGACAACCGGGTCTGAGAACTCACTTTGGCTTTTGAAACCAGTTTGCCGTGGAAGGTGCCCTGCTCTTCCTTCGACTGCCCTTTCTGGAAATGTCTTGGTGTCACTCCACTTCGGTGCCAGGTGCCTTCCCCCATAAAGTCACAGGAAGGACAGAAACTGTCCCTATTGCTTGTCAGTCCCTCTCCTTCCACTCTTTAAGTGGAAGTCTCCTTCCACTCATTAAGATGAGACCACTCGTCTTAATTTCAGCTGAGAAACAGGAAGCAAATACTGTTCCGTGAAATTGGTTGGTTCCACTTCTGGTGGATTCCAGGTGCATGTACCCCATGTTGGCCAGGCATGCATTACTTTTAAAAATTATTTCTGAGCAAGACCTGAAATTTAGAATTAAAAACTTCCTCTCTCCTATAGTTCCTTCCAAGGGCAGACCTCCTGTGCTTCTGAACCCCAGATGGTCTATTATACCTCCCCAGCACATTCTAGGGTCTTATGGTGACTTTCCAAACCTGGGCTGTGCCGCCCACTTGTGCCCACTGCCCCACCCAGCAGGGTCTGGGGCTCCTGGTCTGAACACCCAGCAGGATCTGGGGCTCCTGGTCTGAACTCCAGCAGCCCTACGCTGACAGAACCGAGATCTGAATTTAGTTCTAGAATATTCTTCAAATTTTATTGTAACGTTTGGACGTGGTTTTAAAATACAAGTAGTAGTATGGTATTGATTTCTTTCTCTGACAAGACAAGAAAATCATCAGGTATTACCCATTAGCCAAACTAGGTAAGGGAGGTGACTCTGAAATGGTTTTGGATATAATGAGGTGGTAGCCGAGGGGAGGGAAATAAATTGGTAGGAGAGGAGAAGACAGTCAAGGCTGGTGACCTTTGGGTTTTTTTGTTTTTTAAAGATTTTATTTATTTATTCATGAAAGATGCACACAGAGAGAGAGAGAGAGAGGCAGAGACACAGGCAGAGGGAGAAGCAGGCTCCATGCAGCGAGCCCCATGTGGGACTCATCCCGGGACTCCAGGATCACGCCCCGGGCTGAAGGCAGGCGCTTAACCGCTGAGCCACCCAGGGATTCCCAGCCTGGTGACCTTTGATGTGGAGAAAGGAAGGCAGCATGGTACATTCTGGAAACCATAGGCCATCTGGTGAGGCTGGAGAGTAGGTCAGGAAGCAGAGAACCCACAAGAGGTGGCCAACGGACAGACCATAGCCAGTCTCATCTCCAGGTACATTAGGAATTTAGACTTTATTTCTGAAGTCAGTTATTTTTCATTTTTGTCGTTTGTGAATCTTTTATTGGATGCCACTCTTCTAAAGGATCGTCTATCACTGATTATAGATAAACTAAGAACTGATTCAATGCAATCTTAAAAGAATACAACTGATCCATACAAAATATGGATTTTTTTAAAGAAATGAAAATAATTGTTTCATATCAATGAGATGGCATTTTCTGTGCCCTTATCAAAGCCCAAGAAGAGAAAAGTTGTGCCATCATGTTCCATCAGTTTATTTTCTTAGTCTTTCTAAAATTAGAGATTCCTAACTCACAATACACCCCGGGAATGGCAGCCAATATCTGGCTGCTCTTTCAAATGGATCCGCACACATGGATGGCTCAGAGACACAAATTATGGAGAATTCTATCAGAAGACCACACTCAGCACTTTGTCCGATGCAAAGTCAACAAGAACGCCACACTCAATGGCTGGAGAGTCGAGAGTTTCCACCTGGGAGGGAGACGTGACTGGATTCATATCCACTCTGGCTGAATTCAGTTCCAGAGTATTCTTCATGTTCTATTGTAACACTTGGATGTGGTTTTAAGATACAAATAATAGTATGCTATTGATTTCTTTCCTTGACAAGACAAAGAAATCATCAAGAATTGGCAATCGACCAAATGCTCAAGGATAGAGCCATTTGTACATTTTGGTTTGTTTCAGTTATTTTCCTTCAGCCTCTAAAGATATTTATTACTCACGTGACTTCTGCAGCCAGGTCGCTAACGACAAAGCTGAGTCGATCTGATTCTTGGTCCTTTGTAGCTAACCTGCTTTCCACTCTGGTTGCATTTGGGTTTTATCTTTCCCCCTTTTTATTTTTATTTTCAATGAGTCCTGGGAGGAGCCTGGGGCTGCAAGTGCCTTCAAAGCATCAGTGATTAAGAGGAGTACACATTAATTCTCACAGCTGGCTCATTCTTCGTCCTTCACTGACACCTGAGCCCTGAGCCAAGACCCACCACTAAGGTATCCCTTTGTTTTGAAGCGTGTGTGTACGAATTGAAAGCAAAACAAGACAACAAAAGGTAGACTGATTTTATTTTATTTTATTTTTAAATTTTTATTTATTTATGATAGAGAGAGAGAGAGAGAGAGAGAGAGAGAGGCAGAGACACAGGCAGAGGGAGAAGCAGGCTCCATGCACCGGGAGCCCGACGTGGGATTCGATCCCGGGTCTCCAGGATCACGCCCTGGGCCAAAGGCGGGCGCCTAACTGCTGTGCCACCCAGGGATCCCTAGACTGATTTTATTGGGTGCCTGTTAGAATATTTTAATCTATTGACTCGTGTCTTTATTCAATGCGGAGAAATTCTCAGCCACTTTCTCTTCAGGAGTACTTTTGCACCATTTTTCCCCCTGATTTCTATTATCTTTCCTCTAATTTCTTTGGGTTGACATTGTTTCTGCTTTCTGGGATCTGGGCTTTTTCTTATACTGTTCCCTCTGTCTGGAATGCACTTGCCACCAAGCCCATTTCCTCCAAATCCAACTTGAATAACTCCTCTTCCATGAAACATCTTTTGATCTCCAACTGGATATACCTGGTTCTCCAATCATACAAAATAATAAACCCCCTGAATGCCAAGTGTCTTCCGTTCCTTTGTATTTCTCAAGGTCCTATTTGGGTGCAGGACACAGGTAATTTGTGCCATGTTGGCTGGCTGATTTTGATACAGGAAAAGTGTTGGAAGGTCACCACGGAGAAGGAAAAGAGAACTCTGGCTTCAGAGAAAAGGATGGGGAACCTGGGACATTCTTCTTGGATGACACACTGCACATATGCAGACATAAATGATGTGAGCAAGTGGTAACTGCTATCTCAGAAACAATGAGCCACTGATAGATAATATTAATTGAATCTCTGTTGTGTGACAGCCACTGTGCTAAACTCTTTAATTTGTTGTTTCAGTTCATATTCCAAACAGCACCCTGAGGGAGGCGGTGTGATTCTCACATTCCAGCTAGGACACCAAGGCTGAGAGTGGTGGGTAACGTGCCCCGAGTACACACAGCGGAGGAGCCGCTAAGCTGAGAGAGGCGCCCAGGTCTTGCTGGATGCATCATGTGGTCCCATAATCACTGAGTTCCAAACTCTCCTGAAAGGCACCAGCAGTGTGCACATGACCAGGTCGCTTAGTGACCATTAAACATTTTGAGTGGGTTGTTTGGCCAGTGCCACAACCAAAACTTGCTTTTGTCCTGAAAATGTGATTTCTGTGGCCACTGGATCATCCTGTGGCCTGGCCAACTCTAAACCGAAATCACTGTTTTGGCTTTTGGAATCAGATCTGGACCACTGGTTATATAACTGATGACTCTTAAGAGTGGGAGGTAGTAATTCTATTTACTTTTGAAGTATTGTTCATGTAGTCCTCAGGGAAGATTGGAACATCTTTATAGTTTTCAGATAATTTGTAAATGGCTTAAATATGCAAAAAAAAGTCAGTGTCAGATGAAGAATCTCTCCACATTTGTATCTTTATATTAATGGGTGAGAGAGCCCATAATTCCTACAAAATTATAAAACCCCATCATTTATGGAATAAGCCCAAAAGACCTGCCAGATTTTTCTGGCCATAAAAATACCCCAGATTTTTCTGGTCATAAAAATTTTGTCTTGGCTTGATCTACTTTGGTATTTTTAAACAGTTGTGATTCTGTTACAAAGTATATGATGCTAATTACATGATAGCAAAATACCCTCTCTTTGCAATTTTGTAAATAGGGTCTGAGAATAAATTAGGGAGGGTGGGGGTAACCACCTTCCAAATGTGGACCCCAAGTGTATGGGTTTTTGTTTTCTTGAATGTTGAGGTCATGGCAGACAAAGTGAGTGGCTTTCTCAAAATTGAGTGGGCAAATTGAGGCTACCAATTTCCAAGGTGACTTTATTTTTGAGTGGGTGGGAGGAGATGTGGGAAGGATGGGTCATGCAAGGTGACAGTCACCTATAGCACCCCTTCAGAACATTCTTAGCATGCTTACCTAAACTATAACCTCCTTCTGGAAGGTTCTTAAATAAAGGTCAGTGTTATAGGTTGATTGTATCTCCCTGCCCCCTGCCTCCCACAAATATGTTGAAGTCCTAACCCCTGGTTTCTGTGATTTAACCTTACTTGGAAATAGATTCCTTACAGATGTAATCAAGTTAAGATAAGGCCATTAGGCCCCCATCCAATATAACTGGTATTCTTAAAAGAAGAGGGAAATTCAGATATAGACTCACACACATTGTAGACAGCCGTGTGAGGATGGAAACAAGACCCAGAGCCAAGGAATGCCTGGGGCCATCAGAAGCTGGAAGAGGCAAGGAAGGATCCTCTGCTAGATACTTCAGCAGGATCATGACCTTGTCAGCATCTTGATTTCATACTTCTAGCCTCCAGAACTGTGAGAGAATAAATGTCTATCATTTTAAGCCAGTTTGTGGTACATTGTTACAGCAACCTTAGGAACATAAAACAGTGACTCTCAACACTGCCTGTTATTCAGAGCACTGGGGAGCTCATAGACAATCCTAATGCCTGGGTCCCCAGCCTAGACTGGTGGCATTTCGGTGGTGTTAGCTGTGGCCTGGGTATTGCTCCCTGGCCCCAGGAGATAATTCTACTGTGCACTAAGGCTGAACCAACTGAGAAGGTCATCATGCTTTGTACCCTATGCCCATGTTTCTGAGGCTCCTGCTAAATGAGGCCAATGATTGGCACCTCTAAATGACAGGTAGTTATGATTTGGCTTTTGAAATGCAAGAACTTTGTCTGCCATGAGCATCCTCTGCAGGAAAGACTATGCTCTGACTCAATCAGATCTTCTTTCTTGGGAATTTGAATATGAGATACAGAAACAGTATGAGCAGATCATCGAGAAGCATGGAAGTGGACAGAAGGCAATGAGCACAAGCTCAAGCAGAAGAAGCCACGAGAAAGCAGATGACAGTAAGTGGGAGGCAGAGGGCAGGAAGGTAGGTGCTGGGAGGAGTAGGGGAGGAGCTACAGAGAAAAGCAGAAACCGAAGTGCTGAATCTGACTTTCGAAGACCTCTTGAGTTGCTGTGGGGTCCTCAGAGCTGCCCATGAATAACGAGCCATGCTACAGTGTCTGTAACAGGGGTGACGGATGCACCACTGAACAGTCTTGTTACTCTGTGAACTGGCATCATCATCATCTTCTGGGAGCTTGTTAAGAATGCCTTGGGATCTGCCCTTGACCTGACTAGGATCTGCATTTTTACAAGATTCCCAGTACTTCATTTGCTCAATAACTTTGTCAAGCATAGCTATATATAACCTGGCTGAGCAGCTTCTGGTATCATATCCTGGGCTTCCTTTTACCCAGTTTCTCCTTATAAAAATGAAATCACCTGAGGGAAACTGAGTGGGTTTCTGTTTCTTGCAACCAAAAAGATCTTTCCCCATTAAAGGTGATACAACTTACTGTGGGACAGCTGAATAAAGTTGGAGACATTTTAAAAATGAGTCTTGGCATTAGGGATCACTGCAGACTGCTGAGCCCTTCATCCAGTGTTTTCCATAATAGCTGGTCCCACAGAGACAGAGCTTCATGAGTATCTCTAGCTCAGTGGTTCTCAAAGTAGCCTCTGCACCAGCAGCATCAGCAGCCCCCAGTAATGTGTTAGAAATACAAATTCTCAGGCCCCAACACAGACCTACAGAATCAGACCTTCTGGGGGGTGGGATCCAGCCCATCTGTGCTTTAAGAATCCCTCCAGGATATGCTGGTGGGTAACAGTGCTTGAACACCATTGTTCTAGTTCATTGGTTTTATCCCACTTTCTCTTACTTTCAGAATTACTGGGTAAATGACCCGTGGATGTCATATCTAATCCTTTGATAAAAAGACTGGTGGGACAGTCCTCTTTGTGAGAATCCCAAACTTAAAAAGATCCGAATGCCAACAAAAGGGGAATGAATAAACAAATTGAGGTATGCTACACTGGCGAATAATAACGAGAGGGAATGATTTACAGCTACAGACAAAATAGTGAATGAAAGAAGCTATATAAAAGAATGCATATTGTATGATTCCATTTATATTAAAACCCAGGCAATTGTAATGTATGTTGTGAAAAGTTAGGCTTTGCACATGGTGCTCCACCTGCCTGGGACACGGTCTCCTCATTTCCCACCCCCACCCCCTGCTCTTTCCTCTCTCATCCTTCTCATCTTGTCATTCTCAGTTTAGATGTACTTTTTCAGGTGCCTTTCTCTGCTACCTCATTTAGAAGTCACCTTGGAAGGAGAAGTGTCTGGAAAGAGGCACAAGGAGGGCTTTTAAGGGAGCTAGTAATGTTCTATTTCTTGCTCTGGGTGCTCTTGACACTGATGTGTTCATTTTGTAAAAAATGTATCAAGCTATACACTTACCATTTGTGTATTTTTTTTGTATCTATGTTATTATACTTCTGTAAATTTTTTTTTTGAAATACTGGTGGGTGTTGTAAAATGCTTGAGTCCTGATGTGATTTTTCCTACAGCATATTTTTTTATGGCCTATAATTTGGGGTTTGGGTCTGATTTCTTGTTTTCAATGCATGGGATCAGGAACATTAGTGACCAACATGATTGCATTGACACTTGAAAATGATTAAAAGCTTATAAAGGGTTCTAAAATACATCTTGCTGATGTTTCTGAGTAAAGTTTTGCAATACAATTTATCTTTTTTGATCCACAAACAATTTCACTGGATTGTTTTCCTGATATAGTAATTTTACTGTCTTTATTTTTTTCTCTCTGAAGGACCCTCTTAAATCACCTTTGGAATTCTGTGGAAGAGAAGATTCTGTGTGATTATTTGTTCTCCATAAGCCCACTTAGTAAACATGTGGAAAGAGCTTTTTGAGGAAGTAATTTTATTGAGTAAGATGAACATCTAGGAGATGTTATAAACTCATAATGAAGACATTTGCAAATCATTACAGCTTCATTCCAAAAAGCACAAATACTTATTACATATGCATGGCCTAACCTGCATTTTAGATAACTAATCAGAAAAGGGGGAGAAACAGAGAAATATACCAACATAATCAGTGTTTATTCAGACTCAAAAGGGCATGGTACAACCCCTCTGCCATTATAATTTACAAGGTAGTTGAAGAAAGGACAATATTCCTTTTGAGAATGGCAGGGCTTGGTTTTATTTCCATTTCCCAGATTCAGGTTTAATGGAAAAATCCTGCCACAACTCTATCCAAATTAGATTCTGGGCTTTTGAGATGGAAGGAACGTTCAAGATCCTTTTGTGCAATTCACCTTTTTGACATGTAAATAAAATGAAACCCAAAGAGGCCAGGTGGCCTCCCCAAGTCCACATACCTGGTTAGTGAAAGAGCTTGGCTGGACTCAATCTGTGAACCAGTCCATCGGAGCTCTTCCCAGGGACTTGCTGAAAGCCCAGCAGGGAGCTGGTCCTGGTGAGGAAAGGTGGGGGACACGATGTGGGCCCCAAGAGCATAAAGACGCAAGCCACTCTCAGAACTGGGATGTGCTCACAATGGAAGACTGGGGCATTGCGATCCTGACTCCTTGACTGTTTTTCCTGGAGCGTATTCAGACTAGATTTCTTTTGTATCCTGTGAATTTTCTTCCGCTTTCTGCTTTTCTCTGCTAATTCAATTCAGTGCGTGAGGTTTTGAGAGCTATGTGTCGGGCACTTAGCTAAATGTTGGAGATTTATTTGGCAGCGAACGATGCTGTCCCTACCCTCATGGTGTTGAAGGACAGATGTTATAAAAATCAACATTGGGAGAAATGCAGCGTGTTGCCTGGAATGGCAGGATGAGTTGGCTTTAGTTGAGAAAGACTAGGGAACAGGCTGGGCTTGGGGACAATGTCCCAGGCAGATGGAGCCTCATGAGCAAAGCCTGGATTCAAGAGACACAATGTCACTGCCAAGGAGACCTCTGAGTTTTTGTCCCTCAAAGACCTGAACTGCTTGACTCCCAGGACTGTGAGCCAATAATTTTTTTATACCCACACTTCTTCAAACCATATTAAACATATTTTAGGAGACAAGTAGAGCCAAAACACAATGATTTACATAGTAATTTTCTTTCAGAAAAATATAAGGGAAATTTTAAAAATTGTTGCTGTCTTCAAAAAGGCTTTGTCCTCACTTCCATGAGCTTCCATAGGGCATTAAAAAAAACCCTTCTGCATATAATTTGATTAAAATATTCAATTGTTTTAAAGTATCAAAATAGACATAGCTTGCACAGTGCAAAAGAACTATTTTATAAAATGTTCTGGAACAAATAAGAGGAAAGTCAAAATATACATAAAATTCTGTGTTTAAGCCCTCCTTCATACCCACTGAAGGAGGGAAAAGTATGGGGACTATTTATGAGTTATATCCCATTACAGTAGTCAGGTCCAGATAGAGAATGATCAGGAAATCAACTGATTCAAGGAAAGGCTGAAGATGCTGACATATCATAATCTGAAGAAGAGGTGATTTGGGTAGGAAATAATTTTCATTGTATTAGTCAGGGAACTTGGTTTCAACCAACAGAAACCAAATTGGTATTAATGGAAAGGGCCGGGCTTAGGGTTGAGGCCTGAGCAGGAGCTAAGGGTGGTGGTAGGGGATGCACCTCTGTTTAGGACACAGGAAAGGTTTGGTACAAAGGCTGTAGGATCTCCAAATATCTACTCCTACCCAAGTCCTGGAAGGAGAAGGCATCTGACTGGCCGACCCAAAGTTACATGCTGAACTCCTTCTCCACTGGGGACTCAAGAGGCAGAGAGAGGCTGGCAATGGGAAAGCCCTTATACCAAGATCACACAATATTGGAATGTCCAAATGGGGCATATGGCCCACAGTTGTCCTTTATTGCTTACTTATGTCTTTGCTTGTTTATTTTCTGTCTCTTGCCCCTTGAATATAACCTCTTTGACAACTATTCACTGTTGTCCACTGCTGGATCCCTAAGCTTTGAGTAGCAGACAATCAACAAATACTTGTGGAATGTATTAGTGAGTGAATATCCAAGGGATGCAAATGTATTCCACATTGCCCTATGTGTAGACAGGAATGAATGTGCCATTGGTATAGAGATGTAGATTTTTTTTGACTCAAGATAAGGAAGACTTTTCTTTTTTTATTATTTTATTAAATTTTAAAATTCCAATATAGTTAACATATAATGTTATGTTAGTTTCAAGTATACAATAGAGTGATTCAACCATTCTATACATCGCTCAGTGTTCGTCATGATACATGTACTCTTTAATTCTTATCTCCTATTTCCCCCATCCCCCTACCTACCTCCCCTCTGATAACCACTTGTTTGTTCTATGGAGTTAAGAGTCTGTTTCTTGGTTTCTCTCTTTCCCCGCCCCCTTTGTTCATTTGTTTTGTTTCTTGAATTCCACATATAAGTGAAATCATGGGGTATTTGCTTTCTCCAACTTATTTTGCTTAGCATTATACTCTCTGGCTCCATTCATGTTGTTGTAAATGACAAGATTTCATTTCTTTTTATGGCTGAGTAATATTCTATTCTGTATATATACCACATCTTCTTTAAGATATGGAAGACTTAAAAAGATAAGGAAGACTTTTCTAATAACCAGAGTTATCAGGCAGCATTATATTCCAATTTATGAATAATAGGACTCAGAGTTTGGAAGCAGCAGTGGGATTTCAACATGGACATCCATTACGCTCTTCTGCAATAACAGCTCCTGCTAACTTTTATTTGAGGTTCCCTTCTTTCACTCTCAGGCCACATGTTTTCTGGGAAGTTCACTTCACTTGCAAATCCAGAGGTTAACATAATGGGCAAATTCCATTCCCCTGGCCACAGTGACTAGTTTAAGAAGAGCATGTAACCCAAATCAGGCAAGCAGAGCCAACTAGGTCCAATGCACAGCTTTAATTTGAGCCTTGGGGGGAAACAGACTCTCTCTCCTAAGGAATTTGGTGTCGTGATGGTGAGGGCCTGGAGTAACCAGAGGATCCCACATGAAACTTGAGAATAAAGCTGATTTGGAAGAAGGGTGAACTGAGAGAGAAACTATGTGTTACTAAGGTCAGATCCACTCTAAATTCTTCTAACATTAGCCAACATTTTTCCTTTGGTTGGGTTTTCTGTTAGTTGCAACAACATGAGTCTCCAATGATACAAGCATCAGCTCTGATCAATTGCTAGTGACTGCCTATAGCACTGTGTTGAGGAGGATCCTGAGGCCAATCCTGATACAGTGGAAAGAGTAAGGTTGGTGAGTGTTGTCACAGGAGCAGGAAGTAGACTTGTGTCGGTCATGCCATGCATGTGCCATCCTTGGGCTAGATGCTCATTTCTCAGGTTATCACTGTCCAGATTCCTATCACAAAGGTTGGGCCATGTGGTCTTCAATGGTGCTGTTCAATGGAAGTAAAAGGTGAGCTATGCACATGGTTTAAAATTTTCTGGTAGCCATACTAAAAACTTAAAAAGAAACAATGAAGTTATTTTTAATAATATCCCTTATTTAATGCAATAGATCCAAAATATTATCATTTCAGTATGTGGCACTGGCTGCATTTCAAGTGCTCTGTAGCCACATGCGGCTGGTGGCTACTGTACTGGACAGCATGGGTCGAGAATCACAGGGTGTTGGAACTAGAAGCAGCTTCTACCACAACCTCACTGTATAGATGGTAAATGGAAGCCAAGAGAGAAGTGAGTAGCTTTCCAAAGCATGGGAGTAATTCTAATGACCTTCTGTAGCGTATTTCCTCCTTTCCAAATACAAAGCCTGTATGGTGGGTGTGGAAGGCCAAATAAGACCCCCTGTCCCCAAAAATGTCCACATCCTAATCCCTGGAACCCTTGACTCTGGTACTTTACACGGCAAAAGGACTTTGCTGATGTGATTAAGTTAAATGTCTTGAGGTGGGGAAATTAGCCTGGATAATCTGGGTGGGCCCATTGTAATCCCAAGGGTCCTTGTAAAGGGAGGTGGTCAAAGTCAGAGAAAGGAGATGGGGTGATGGAAGCAGAGGTTGGGGTGACTCACTCTGAAGGCGTGGAAAAAGCCACAAGTCAAGGGCCATAGCAAGCCTCCAGGAGTGGGAAGGACAAGGAAATGGATCCTTCCCTGAAGCTTCTAGAATAAACACAGCCCTACCAACACCTTGATTTTAGCCTTAGAAGACTCATTTCAGACTATTGACCTCCAGCACTGTAAAAGAATGTTTGTGGTGTTTTAAGACATTTAGTTTATGATAATTTGTTACAGAAGCAATAGGAAACCAATGCAGTGGCTCTACTCAGGGAATTGACAAAATTTGTTCTCTTTTTTCAGGTAGAAGCCAATGTACCCTGTGATGATACCCCTCCTTTTCACTCTGGCAAATTCAGAGGCCTTTGTGGCCAATTTCTGTGCATGGTCCCGCATTCTCCTGGGATACAGTGGTGAAGGAGAATTCTCTAGCATAGCTCTTGCCATCCCATCAAAGCTTTTATCAGTAAAATGTGACAAAGTGAATCTTTCCACTCTGCCTTGGGGAAGTGGTTTCCAACCCTTTGGTGGGTTCCAAGTCTGGGCTGGGGAAGGGGTCCCCAAGTTTCCTTTGCTCCCTCTAGGAAGTGCTACAGAGGACCACAAAGCAAATGCTCTCCTGCATTCCAGGAATAATGGAATGTTCCTTTTGTGGGCACAAAAGGAAAAAAATAAGTAAAAAACATCAGAGTTCACATCATCCTTCCCTTTTGTTAAATACCAAAGCACAGCTAGAGAACTTTAAATGTGACATTTTCATCATCCAATTTAGAAAATACATCTTGAAAAAGCCAGATAGTGGGGGTGAGGGGTGGGCACCTGGATGGCTTGGTAGGTTAAGCATCTGCCTTCAGCTCAGGTCATGATCCCAGTGTCCTGGGATCGAGCCCAATGTCAGACTACCTGCTCAGCGGGAGCTATGCTTCTCCTTCTCCCTCTGCCACTCCCCCTGCTTGTGTGCTCTCTCTCTCTGTCAAATAAACAAATCAAATCTTAAAAAAAAAAAAAAAAGAGCCAGATGGGTTTGTACTAAGAGCATCAGACAGAGAGACCAAGGACTTAGATGTAATCCCAAATTAGCTCATCACTTCTCTGGGTCTGTGTTTCTTCATTACCAAAAAAGAAAAGCTGAACTCAGAGTTCCTTTGTGACTCTCAGATGTTATTATTTTAATTGCATATAGGAAGTTTACTGCTGGTTTAAGAAACAGTCATCAAAACACACTACCCTTGGGTGTGTCCCCAAAAGCCTAATTTCAACTGCAGAAACAGTTTGCATCATGCTTGACTTGAATATTGTTTTGAATCTCACAGGATCCTAGTGTTGGAGCGGTCATTAAGACTGCCCATCCCAATCCCTCCTGTCACAGTTAAGAAAGCCAAAGCTCAGAGAGGTTGAATGATTTGCCCAGCATTCTGGGACTAGAAATGAAGTCTCTTGATTCACAAGCCAGAGCTCCTGTTACTCCCTCATCAGCTCCCTAATTTTGTCCAATGTATAAGTCTGAAGTTTCTCTTAAGAGGAGCCATGGGGTGCACCCCTCCAGCCCACTTCAGGGCAGCAATGAGGAAGGAGTGTGTGCTGGGTGCACTGTCAGATGAAAAGATCACCTGTGAGGTTGGGCAGGTGGCAGGTAAAGAATTTAGGGTGGCGGTGTGGCCACCTTTGCTGCACTGGTCACTAGTGGTCACAGATCGCCTTCTCGTGGGGAAGGCTCTTATTAATTTCAAAGTGGTATTTATTTATTTTTAAAGATTCTATTTATTTATTCATGAGAGACACACAAAGAGAGGCAGAAACACAGGCAGAGGGAGAAGCAGGCTCCCTGTGGGGAGCCTGAGGCGAAACTCAATCCCAGGAGCCAAAGGCAGACGCTCAACCACTGAGCCACCCAGGGATCCCTCAAAGTGGTATTTAACAGAGTGGGGACAATAGGTTGGAGAGATAGGGAGTTCTGCTAAGAAGAGGTTTTCCTTTTCTAACTCTTATGTCCACATAACACTCAATATTTCCTCTAAGAAACTGGCAAATAGAAACTTGCAGAATTCTGCTATGACTTGTTCTAGCTCTTGAGTACCTATGGTACATTGAATGAATTAAGGGAGGAGCAGAATGCTGTGCCCACCCCAGTGCTATTGCTAGCAATCATTCATAGCCATAGGCATTCATGTACAGCCACCATACTCTGGTGTCAGGAAATCACATTTCAACTTATGCAAAAATCAGTTTTAGGTGGCCTGTTGGTCTAAACGAGAAAGGATAAACAATGCAGATTTTAGAAGGAAACATAAGGAGAATATCTTTATATCTTTATTAGAAAAGCTTTTTTATTAAGATTTTGCTTATTTATTTGGCAGAGAGCACATGCATGTGAGCAGGGGGAGGGGCAGAAGGAGAGGGAAAGACTCTCAAGCAGACTCTGCACTGAGCTTGATCTCATGACTGTAAGATCACGATCTGAGCTGAAAGCAAGCATTGGGTGCTCAACCAACTCAACCAGCCAGGCACACCTTGAAAAGCTTTCTTAAGCAGGTTATATACTGAAAAATTGGACTACATCAAAATCCAGGATACCTGTTCACCAAAAGATTATTCAAAGAGCAAAAAGGCAAACCACAGAGTGGGAAGAGATATTAATTTATGTAACTTGTGTCTGTCAAAGGACTCATATCCAGAATACATAAGGAACTTCTATAAATTGATAAGAAGAAGTTGGACACTCAAACAGAAAATTGGACTAAGAATTGAACAGGCATTTCCCAAGGAGAGTGCCCAAGAAGACCAATGCCAGGTGTTGTGTTGGGGGTTTCACCCATGTAGCTATGGGCTAGCATTGATGTGAATACACTTTCTTTTTTTTTTTTTAATTTTTATTTATTTATGATAGTCACAGAGAGAGAGAGAGAGAGAGAGAGAGGCAGAGACATAGGCAGAGGGAGAAGCAGGCTCCTTGCACCGGGAGCCCGACGTGGGATTTGATCCCGGGTCTCCAGGATCGCGCCCTGGGCCAAAGGCAGGCGCCAAACCTCTGCGCCACCCAGGGATCCCCACTTTCTACATATATAATACATTCCCAGGTTTTTTTACTGAATGCGAGTTAAGATCAATGTGTCAGATAAAAGCACAAAGTTTAGCTGGAGATAAAGAATCAGCAAATATTTATTCATGTGTTTAGTTATTTCTTTTTTTAAAGAAATTTTAATTATTTGAGAGAGAGAGAGAGAGAGAGCATGAACAGGGGGAGTGGCAAAGGGAGAAGGAGAAGCAGACTCCCCGTGGAGCAAGGAGCCCAAAATGGGGCTTGATCCCAGGACCCTGAGGTCATGACCTGAGCTGAAGTCAGACTCTTAACCAACTGAGCCACCCAGGTTTAGTTATTTCTTTTAAAGTACCTCAGTAGACAGAGGTGAACTCTTTTAAGGATGGTTAGTACTGTTTTTTAATCCAAAAATATGCTGGGGTGAGGGAAACAAAGATACCAGTGAACCCTAGATGGATTAAGGAACAGCCCTGGGTGGATTAAGGAACAGCTGGTTATTGGTTACACAGGGAGGTAACATTTTAATTTAAATATACATTTTTTCAGTATGTCAGAAATTACCTTGTTTTTCAACCATTTTAAAGTTATGATGAGAATATTTAGATATGTAAACCTACGAATGTTTGGGTGAGGGAGAGACAGAGCTTTTGAAACTTTTATGAGTTTACAATAAAAAAGGTTGAAGACCATTGGCCTAATAGTGTTCTAGAAGGCAGGAGTGATGGTAGAAGAGGCCCCAGCCAGGTCCCTAGGCTTCTGGGCATCCAGAAGAGCCTGGCACATAATGGGTGTATCACAGATGTTTTTGACCAATGGACAAGGTCACCTTCCTCACTCACCACACAGTTTATTGTAATATTCAGTGTTTATCACATTGGTTGATGACTCAGCTGTTCTCACTTGCTGACTCATCACACTGGTGGGTAGTTGTCCTTATAAATCTGCCTTTTTTTCCTTTAAACTAAAAGAATCACAGATGGGAAGGCCAACTGTTAAGAAGCATATAATAAAAAACAACAACCCCCCCCCCCCAACAATGGAAAGCTTTATAAATTTAGCATTTAAATTGTTCTTTGAGGAAGTGGTTTGGGGATGAAAGAGTAAGTCGCTTGAGTTTTTCTGTTCATTAACATAATCGTAATTCTCCCCATATGTGGCAAATTTCTTGTTATATTGCCTAAGCCAAAACAGTGCATTTGGATCAATTAAACTGTTACTAAGCATACTTGATACTGTCACATAATTTTCCTTTGTCAAATTAGAAGGCAGTTCAGGATTCTGTATGCCTTGGTATCGCTCTTATGAATGCTAATTATCCTTGTCTTATATGTGTGAGAAAATGTTCAACCAGATAAACAGAACAGCAGAAAAATTCATTTTTCTTTTGCTCAGAATGGAGACTGGAACAGGCTGACAGATGCAACAGGAGGCATACAAACCATTGCATGAAGTCTTTGCACCAAAATCAAGGAGCATTTTATAAGGTTTTGAATTTTGATGAATAAAATGGGCATCTTGGGGCACCTGGGTGGATCAGTGGGTTAAGGGGCTGCTTTTGGCTGGGGTCATGATCCTAGGGTCCTGGGATGGAGCCCCATATCAGGCTCCCTGCTCAGGGGGAGCCTGCTTCTCCTTCTCCCCCACTCCTGCTAGTGCTCTCTCTTACTATCTCTTTCTCATAAATAAACAAACAAACAAACAAACAAACTTAAAAAAAACAATAAAATGGACTTATCTCTGGCTATCACCATTCAGCTTTAATTTTCTCAAATAATTCTCTTGGTAATGAATAGCTTTGCATATTAGAGGAGTTTAATTGCCTATCATCAAAGAATCAGGAAGATTCTTGGATTTTGAAGAAACTTGATAAGCTATTGATATATAGAAAGAGAATACTGGGCATAGTTAATCTTCCAAAATACAGCATTCATAATTGACCCTAGTAATTTGGTGGCTACAGATCAATGAGACTCTTGCCCTACATGAAGTACACATTATTATTACTCACTGCAGATGGCTGGCTGGGATTTGATGATGAAGGCTGTTCTCATTCTACCAGCATTTTGAGTTATACAATGTGCAGATTGGATATCTGGAATTGAGAAGATAATCTGCCATGGAATCAATGTCCTAAGTGGATGTTGAATGGCCAGGCCAGAAGACATAAAACCCTTAAGTGCTTTGTGCCCTAATGTGCAGCTGGGACCCCAACCACCTTTTCACCTAATCATAGTTCAGGCTTCAACTTTGCCTTTGCATGGTATTGGACTCAAGGATACCAGGGTTCAACTCCCAGCTCTGCCACACATCAGCTCTGTGTCTTTCAGAAAACTGACTTAACCTTTCTGTGCCTCAGTTTGCTCTGCTGTGGGGATCTCTGAAATGGGGATAATCAGACCTTCCTGAGGTCACCAGACTCCAAGGTGTTCCCCAGTGATCCTGGTATTCATGCCTCTGTATATGCTTTTCCCACACAGAATACGGTTGACCTGGGTAACCGGTAGGGGATTGTGGAAATGACAGGATATGACTTCTGAGGCAAGATTATAAAATGTATGGCTGTTTGCTCTTTCTTGGATCTCTTGCTCTGGGGGAAGCCAGCTGTCATGTTGTGAGGACACTCCAACAGCCCCACACTCAAGCAGTCCATGAGAAACACCTCGGTTCCAACAACCAGCACTATGTTGCCAGGCATATGAGTGAGGACACACCAACCCTCGTCAAGCCTTCAGAGGATGGTGGCCTTGTAAGAGACTGAGCCAGAGCCACCAGCCATGCATCATTCTCAGATTTCTGACCCACAGAAACTGTGTGAGATAGTAAATATTTACTGTGTGAAGCTGCTAAATGTAGGGGTGATTTGTTGTGCCGCAATAGTTAGCTAATATATTATCTCATTATCTCATTATCTCTGAGCTAATGTAGGAATGTAGTGTCTGGGCAGAGAAAACATGCAATAAATGGTGGCTGTTTATATTATTATCCCATTGTTTTGCCTAGAATGCCTGGTGCATTGATAGAGCTCATTACCAGAAATAAAACAAGCTCATTGGTCATTAGTCATAAGCATGCAGACCACTGAGGATGGCAGGAGACATTTTTTTATTCTTCCCATTGGGTTTCCCTTTGATCCCACAGATTTGTGAGCCTCAGCTGGTGCTCACACTCCCTTCTGCCCCTGGTCTCCCTTCTCTACTCTTTCCCACCCCTCTGCTCTCCTCTCTGGGTCTTGACTCCACCAGGGTGTACCCAGGTGTCAAGAAGGCAGAAATGGTCAGGTGGTTTCTGATTCCAGATCCTTGAGCCTTCACAGAAGGGTGTATAACTTTGTTGTTCTGTTATTTTAAAGACCCATTCCCAGCAGGGATGGGGATCAATCTGAAGGATGGGTGTCAGCAACCCAGGCTGTCCCAGTATTATATTAATATTATAATACTATTCACCTTTCCATGGCTTTTAAACGTAGCATTTCCACCATGCTCAAAAACCAGTTTTATTTTCGTAGTGCCTTTTTTGGAGAAAGGTGGAGGGAGAGTTGGTTTCCTGTTACCAATTGCAATTCTTTGTGTAAACAGCCCTCAGTAACCCTGAACTGTATACTATCTGAGTTCATTGATGGGTTGTTCCAGATGTTTTTTGGTCCTCCGGTGAAGTACTAAATCTCAGTCAGTGCTGAGGCACTTGAGAAACTCAAATCGACACAAATTACCATCCAGAATTTGCATTCATGCAGACATACTAAATTAGAGCCAATTACCAATTATGGTAAATTCTTCCATTGTTGCGAGGCTTTGTGGAAGGATTCAAGAGAATAGAAAGAATTCTTCAGAGTGCTTATTAATTCAAACAAACATTGGGCTGAAGATTTCACATGGGAACAAAATTCGAGATGGAAATAATAAAAATATGATTAGGAGCTTTTTTTCAAAGAGATCCAAGATAATTGAAATAATAATTAACATTTGCCTTTATGGCAGCACTTGACCTATAAGTCAGTCCTCACTTACAGCTCTGTGAGGGGCATCTCCATTTCACAGAGGAGGGTATTGAGCACAGAGTGGTTAAAAACCTTGCCGGAGGACATACAGCTGGTAAGAAGCAGAACCAAGCCCTCTCTGGTATCTTTTCCAAAACCCCGTGAAGCTACCTCTGGGTGACAAGTTTTGTTTTCTGAAGGCATATAATTAATAAAAGAATGAATTATTAATAGATTTTTAAAAGTAAGTTCCTCTTTTTATTGTAAAAAGATACTTTATATGAAACTTACCCTTTAAAAAAATTTTAAGTGTCTGACATTTGATGTTAAACTACTTTATCTTCCCACAGCTCTAGAGTGACATTGTCCATTGGAAATACAACGGGAGTCACACATATGCATCTACATTTTCTAGTACCCACTTAAAAATCAAAAATATGTAGGGTGCCTGGCTGGCTCAGTTGGAGGAGTGTGTACCACTCTTGATTTTGAGGTCGTGAGTTCGAGCCCCACATTGGGTGTAGAGATCACTTAAAAATAAAAGTCTTTTAAAAAAGGGAAAAATAGGGACACCTGGGTGGCTCAGCGGCTGGGCGTCTGGCTTTGGCTCAGAGTGTGATCTCAGTGTCCTGGGATCAAATGCTGCCTCAGGCACCCCATGGATGCCTGCTTCTCCCTCTGCCTAGGTCTCTGCCTCTCTGTGTGTCTCTCATGAATAAAGAAATAAAATATTTAAAAAAAAAAAGAATGCAATATAACTAGAACCGCACAGTATATAACTTGTTGAGTGTGGCTCCTGCCATGTAGCATGGGCATCTGAGGTTCGTCCCTGCTGGAGGGCATTGGTACTCCATTCTGTGGGTGTACTGTGCTTTATTTCTCCTCCCCAGCTGAGAGACAACCTTAATATTAGTGCTGGGGGGCATTTCTGTTCTGTGAATTTTCAGTTTAACCAGAGTTGTTTTTTTTTTTTTTTTTTTTTTTTGCGGCAAGTCTTGATAGCAGCTGCCTGGCTTAAGTCTGGCTGCCAGTTGCTTTGGCCACTAGCCCTCTCTCTTTCTTTATGGCGAAGGTATGATGAGCTGGAAAACAACCTGTAGATGAAGTAAGGGTGAACTCCAAGCTGAGGAAAGTTTCGGGAAGTAATTGGGAGGAGTCAATGCTTCGGGAAAGGACATACAACAAACAGGAAGCGTATGCATTATTACTCAAGGATTACCTTGAGTCAGCATGCTGAAGGGAATGCTGACTTCTTACTTTTACCAACTGAATTTATTCCTTGAGAATAGATCCCTAGATCTGAATCCACTTTATAGAGTCTGGTCTCCTCCAGCTCTGTGCTTCAAAGAAGATTCTGGAAGTCAGGAATGCAGAACTGTACCTGCCCTGGTGCCCCCAACGCAGAGTTCAGAGCTCCATTGAGCTCCTGCTGGGTCTGCCTGAAGGGCCTTGTGTCCGCGTGGACAGCTAGACCCACCAGAATGGAAAGTAGAAGTCCACATATCACCCGTGGATCATTAAGCAAGGCTCAGGTGACTGGTCCATGATGCCAAGGTGGCCTGGGTGTAAAGGTGGCCTGTCGGGTATAGAGATGCACCTGAGGCTACCAGGCTGCTTACAGCCCATCATTGCTCCTGGCTCCTTTGCTCCCCGGGCTCCCTCCTGCAAGCCCCAGGGCTGTCCACCTCCTGGAGCGCTTGGCATATGGGCAGGGCTGCTCACAAGTGGTGGCAATGAGGAAGATGACAGACAACCCCCGTGGGGTATGTGTGTGTCTCTGTCTCCCGGAGGCCCTTGCAGCATTGAGCCCTGTGTGCCCACAAGGCCACTGTCACACTCTGGGGCTGGCTCTCTTCCCCCCTCCTCCTCCCCGCTCTTCCTCGCTTCCTCCCTTCTGGGACCATCCCCTTAAAGAACTGTTTGCACTTGAATCTTTATCTAAGGACCCGCAGAACAGGTCAGGCACCTTACATGGTCCGGGCTACTGCGGCTTCAGAGTCCTCTTGCTCTAAAGGGCACGTTTCTGCTCAGATGGCATCCCAACGCCTCCTTGCTGGAGCTCAGAGCAGCCCAGTGACCACCATCGACTTGGGCTTCAGCTCCTGAGCATGCCACTAAGGCGAAATCTGTTTTTTTATCTTCCTTTTGTTCTCCCCCCCCCCCCTTTTTTCCTTTTTTCTAACCTGAGTCAAATTCCTGGCACAGAGCAGGGTCTCCATGTCATTGCTTATTGCTGGCGAGGCTGAAATGCTGACAGACGCTGGGAATGTGTGATCCGTATCTGAAGAGGCCACCAGAGGCGGTGGAAGAAGCCACATGGAACTCATCATCTCTGGATGTGACCTGAATGTTTTGTTTATTGGCCTTTCCCCTCCTTGGCTGGCCTGTGGGGCTTTTCCCTAGCTGGGTAAGGGATAGAGTTGAGAGTGTGGGTGTCTGCCTAAATCCTCTGGAGGTTATTTAAATTGTCTTTTTTCTCATCTTACTGAGTGTGAGCTTGGGGGGAGAAGAGGGAAGGATCTGGTAGGTCGAAGGCTCTGGTGTGGGTTGGGGGAGATCTCCTGACACCTCCTGCTGCTCTCCTTGGTAGCCACTTGTGGCTAATTTATTACCTGTTTCGTGGCGTATCACACCTTCACCCCCAGGCCCCTCCACCCTGTCAATGGGCTCTTGGCATAGCTTATGGTCCTCATGTCCTCGGGATCCTTCGAGCTCACTGTGGTGGCAGCGTCTCTTGGACTAGCCGGGGTCCTGGGTTGAAACTTATTTCTTAGGAGAACAAGCCATAAACAATGAGCAGGCTCATGACCAAAAGAGGTGCTTCGCTGGAGAGCTCTGTTCTAACAGTGACAGAACAGGTACTTCTCACTCCTTCCTCTCCTCCATCCAGAGCCCTGCCCCAGGACCCTGCAGTGGGGAGCAGCGGGGGGCAGCAGGGGGCTTGGGAGGAACCTGGAGTCCAGCATCTGACTGTCTGCTTCCAGTTCTGGGAGGTACTATTTGCAGCCACATGACCAGAGGCAAGCTCTAGACCTCAGTCTCCCCATCTGCAAAAGGGGTAAACGATAATAGCATCAGCCACATTGGAATATTTGTTTTACTTCTTTTGAAGAATAACATCCAGAAGTACATCAACTGTATGTGGATCATCACTGAATGTTTCCAAACTGACTGCACTCAGGTAACCAGAGTCCAGATCAAGAACCAGAACATTCTCAAGACTCCTCATGCACTCCCTCTCTGCAGTAGAGGGTTGTTTTGAGGAGAGATGAACTGATATTTATGAAGTCCCCAAAACAGTGTCTACCATAGAGTAATCACTTTATCACTCTTTGTTAAAAAAAATAAATTAATGAGAAGGGAACGTTGGCTTTCTGAAGCTGTAGCGGCTTTCTTTACTTTAGTGAAAACACAGCTATTTTGCAAGTTCAGGCCCCCTGCTCTCTCTCTTCTTAAGGTACAGCAGGCAGGATGAATTAAGACTCTTCAAAATAATCAATTATTTCCTTATCACAGAGGACCAGATGGTGCATTATTCGGCAAACAGCTTCGTGGAATGCCAACAATTTTGCTTTGATGAGAAGAGAAATATGCAATTAGGCTGCTGTCATCCTCAACAAAGAGCCAGATGTATGGCAGCCAGGCTGCCATGAGGAGCCAGCACGCCTGGGCCCAGGTTAGGTGGGGGTCTAGGGGTGACGGGAGAAGGAGATCCGGACATGGCTTGCTTTGTCACCTGCACGTGCCATGAGAGACACAAGGAAAACTGGCCTGAGTTTTCCTTGTGTCTCCCAGAATTGGCCGAAATGGACTAAAGCAGTGTTGAAGACTTAGTATCTACGTAATTACCTTCACATGATGTTTTAAAACCTACAAGCAGAGGAAATGGTTATGCCATTTATGGTGACATATTGTGCTTTTATTCAACCTTGGAATACATCTGTGTTCCTTCCCTTGTCTTTGCTACACAAAGGCAATTTATAAAACAAGACAAAACATCAAAAGAGCAAATTGAACTGTTTAGAAGGCGGAAAATGATGGTTAGTGACACATTTTCTAGAACACATGAAATTCTGCGAAGGTGGTAAACAATTCTCTTCTACTGTGGCGTGGGGTCACTTATAGAGCTAGAAAGGCTCAGGGAAGATACGAAAGAGAATCTAGAGGCATCTCCTGATGGGGTGGACAAGAGGGCAGGAGGCAGCTCCTGGAGTTAGTGGTGTATCGCTTGGCACTGGAAGGCACTCTCGCATTTCGGAGGGAGAAGCCTCCACAGCAACAGTAAGGGAAACAGCCAGGTGGCAGTTTCCGAAAATTTATAGCATCCTCTGGGAGGCAAAGAGAACTTTTTAATTCCTAGATATTACTGATTTCTCTAAACAAGGGTAGATAATGATTTTTTAAAACAATATTTTATTTATTTATTTGAAAGAGAGAGAGAGAGAGGTCATGAGCAGGGGGTAAAGGTAGAGGGAGAAGCAGACTCTGCACTGAGCAGGGAGCCTGATGTGGAACTCGATCCCAGGACCCTGGGATCATGACCTGAGCAGAAGGCAGATGCTTAGCCAAGACACAGAGGCCCCATTTTTTTTTAATTAATAAGGAATTTTGTTTCTGAGTTGTAGGTCCACGTTCTATCTTCTGGAAATCGACCTTTAAAAAAAAAAAAAGATTTACTTACTTATTTGAGAGAGAGAATGCGCACGCATGTGTGCAAGTGGGGGGTGCAGAGGGAGAGAGAGAATCTCAAGGAGACTCCCCACTGAGCATGAAGCCCACTACAGGGCACAGTCGCATGACCCATTAGATCATGACCTGAGCTGAAATCATGAGTCTGTCACTTAACCAATTGAGCCACCTAGGCGCCCCCAAGACCATTCTTATTATGCTTAGAATCAATTCTCTTTGAGCATGTGTCAGAGGCTAGAGCTGTTTCTATGGTACAGAGTGCCATCACCATCCCTGGGGGATGGCCCCCCATGGGGCCTGTGTGTGTGTCTCTGTTGGAGGAATTTGGTGTACAGAAAGGCCCAAATGGGAAACCAAAGCCATGTCATGGCTCTTCCAACTCTTTCTTCTATCCAGCCACAAAGAACTTGGATGAGTCCCCTTTGCCCTACTTTAGGGTTTTTTAATCAAGTAGAAATGTATGGTGACTTGAATGTGTGTGTATGAGAGAGGGAGAGAGAGCGGGAGAGAGGGGGGGCGGGAAGAAGGAGATAGAGAATACTTCATTCAATGCCTATGCATGTCTAAATGTTAATAACTTGGTTTGCAGAATCCATAGAAACAGGCCAGGGATGATTTCCCAAAATAATTTTATTAAAATCAGTGCCTTACACAGCACACAAGACATTCTAATTTCAGATCCTGTGCAAATTGACAGTGGCTGCTGTGGGCAGAAGGAAAGTTTATGTCCTTCAGCTAGTGGAACTTCACAATTCCCAGACTGTTTCTACTGTAGCCATATTCTAAGTCAGCAAAAAATCAAACTATCAGGTTGTTAAATTTGTAAAATTCTGGAAGGATTTTATGAACTTTTTGCATGAGTCCACTAATTTCTTTCAACTTTCTGATATGAGGTATTCAGCCTGAGTTAGGGTGTTTCTCTTACCTCTTAGGCACTAGGGCTCCCAAAGGTAGGTTGGTGAACATACTGTTTATAAGGTTTTATAAGGGTATGAGGATGAGGGTAGACAGAGCTCAGGTTATGAATTGGTGAACATGGCTTTCAAAGTCTGTCTGCATTCCTGCCATCCTCCAGTGTTCTGTCCTAACGGAGTAAGCATGGCATTCTACTGCTGAGGCACAATGACACACAGCTTAGGTGCGCTTGAAGCTTCCTCTAGGAAGAGCTATAAGCCAATGCAGGTCACCATCAGTGGTAGATTTGAGATGGAACTAAATTCTTTGATATTCTTCCCATTGCAAGGTGGCTGCTAATTCCCTTCCTCTTAATTCTGAGCTGGACTTAGTGATTGTTTTGTCCAAAAGAATGCAGTGAGAGGATATTCTGGAGCTCCTGAGACTAGGTAATAGGAAAACTTTTGGCTTCTGCCCAGACTTCTCAGAACACTTACTCTTGGACCCAAATCTCGTGTTATAAGGAAGCTCAAGACCTGAAGAGAAGCCCATGGAAAGAAAACCAAATCCCAGGATGCCAACTCTGACAGCTAGTGTCAACTTGCCAGCCAAGTGACTGAGCCATCTTGAAAGTGGATAGTCAGCCTCAATGGAGTTGCTCTGGGTGATGCTACATTAAGCAGAGATGAGTTGCACCCTCCAAGTCTTGTCTAAATTACACATCCATGAGCAAAATGACAGTTGCTGTTTTAAACTTCTAAGCTGTTGTTTTAAATACAGCAATAAACAACTGGAACACCACCCAACAAGTTCTGGTCTACAGTGTTGGAATTCAATTGCCACAATTGGTCTTTGGGGGCAAGAGGGTGCCTGGGACTCACTAGCTTTTTAGTTTTGCTCAACTCCACAGAAAGCAGATCCACCTTGTCAAGCAGCTGGGACATGTTGGAGGTGAATGGTTGAAGCATCATCTTCATCTTTTTGATTAAGAGAGATATGTTGGGGTTTCCGTCTGGGGCAGTCAGACTCAATCAGCCTTCTTGGGGAGAACATAGCTGTTGGGAAGTCCCTCTTGGAGTGGAAGATTCTTCTTACCTGTGATCTTATGTGAGATGACATTCAAAGCTTCTTGTAGGAGCCATTGGTGGAGGGCTCCTCCTCTGCTCTTGTCAGTGTGTTCTCCATCCTCTGAGCAGGGTGAGTACTTCACCCTCATGCCTGCTAGGAGTCTTTTGGAATCAGACATCTGTTTCTACACTGGGTAAAGTGACTGGCTGGCCATGAGTATTCTCTGCTTTTGTTTGCTGGAGTCCTGGGGGCCATAGAATGCACTGTCTAAAAGATGCATCTTGGAAGCTCCGGACAACACTGAATTGTTCAAGAATCTATAGCCTTTTTTTTTTTTTTTTAAAGCAGACTCCCTGCTTTTATCATTAATTTCAACAGACTTGAAATTACTCTGTCAGTTTTCTACAGACATTTCTAAAGGATTGCTCACAGTTTTTGTTTCCTCCTCACCGTGGGCTGGGGCAGCCAGTGGGGACAGCGAGGCGGGCAGGCCACCCCGAGGGAGGCACTGATGGAGAGCCCCAGGGGCACCCACACTCCCTGCGGCCCGACGGTGCCCACGCCGCGCCTCTGCTGAGGACCGGCTCACCCACCGCGGACAGCCTCCCTGGACCCCTGGGCCCTTCCTCTGCCGGCTTCTCTACGGCTGAGCCTCCCCGGTCCTCGCAGCCCTGCGCATGCAGTCGGTGCTCGTGCTCGGGGCGTGCTCCACAGGGAGCGGATGCGAGCCTGCGCCCGGGAGCTTCAGGTTGCAGGTTCAAACCTCTCTGCTGCGAGGGGACCCGTCTCCGTCGGACTCAGCCGGGGCAGGACGCCGCTCGAGAGATGATTTGCAGAGACAGGTGGCACAGTTTGCCTACCTGCCACCGAGCGATGTTCTGCTTTCGGTGTCCGTTTGTTGACTCTAATGAGAAGCGTTAACGTGATGTCCCCTAGCAGATGGCAGATAGGACACTCAGACAGTTATGATAACGGTAATCCGTGTGCTGCAAAAGTTACATAGAAGCAGAGAAGATGTAAAACAGACCCGAACTGAGCTTGCAGAGATGAGCGGAGCCTGGAAGGCGTGAAGAGCGGACCAGTCACTGCAGCAGACAGCGCGGCTACAGAAACGGTCCGAAAGGAAGGATGGAGAGAAGAGGGCCAGCGCCGGGACACGCTGACCCCTGAGCAGTTCCCCACTCTCCGGATCCACGACCTTGTGCTTGTCTGTCCAGCCGCCCATGGACGTTTGGGCTGTTCCCAGCTTTGGCTGCTAACTTTATGAATGCAGCGAGGCTTGGAGTGCGAGGTTTTTGTTTTTTTTTTTTTTCATTCATTTGAGGAATATAAAAAATAGTGAAAGGGAATAAAGGGGAAAGAAGAAAAAAATGAGTGGGAAATATCAGAAAGGGAGACAAAACATGAGAGACTCCTAACTCTGGGAAACGAACAAGGGGTGGTGGAAGGGGAGGTGGGCGGGGGTCGGGTGGGGTGGGGGTGACTGGATGACAGGCACTGAGGGGGGCACTTGATGGGATGAGCACTGGGTGTTATTCTATATGTTGGCAAATTGAACATCAATACAAAATAAATTTATAAAAAAAATCTATAGCCTTTAAATCTACATTCACAGGATTCTTTTTTAGGATTTCATCATCGTCACTGAATCAGGTATAACTAATTCTATTCCACCTGAGCCTTATTTCTGAACTCTGCAAAGTGGGATCTAGTCGAGTTTGGGTTGTGTGTGTGGGGGAGATGCAGAACTGGGGGTGAGATCCTCCTGTGCAGGGCCCTGGCTAGGGTCGCCTGGGGAGTTGCTGGGAGTGGAAGGTGCCACATTTCTCCCCTTTTCTGAGTGTCCTTTCACAGTACTTTTGCATGATGTGATGGGGTTCTGGAATTCATTTCTGCAGAAGGTCACAGGAACACCTGACACAATGGGACATGATCATTCTGTCACCCCTCAGTGGAGGGGGTAAATCAGTATAGTTAAAATAAAATGTATGCTCTTCACCCTAGAAATTCCACTTTTAGGATATTTTTAATGATTATCTGCTACACTTTTTTTTAGTGAAAAATATTTAAAACATCACAAATACACGTTAATAGGTGATTGATTTAATACATGGAAATTCATTCTTTCCAGGGAGTGTTATGTCGCTTTTAAACATATGAATCAGAACTACATCAGTTGATATAACAATGTAAGTGCCTAGAGGAGTGCCTGACACATATGTTTTCAGTAGCCATTGGTTTTTGTTGTTATAAAGAAAAATAAAGATGCAAGGAGATAGCTATCTAATACATATATTATATATGTATATGTATGTATACGTACATGTATACATATGTATGATTATCCTGTTTCTGTAAAATAAATATTTAAAAGGCTTTATGTGAACACATACATGTTTATGATTAGGTGCATATAGAGAAAATTGTGGAGGAGCAAAAAACAGGGAATGGGAGCTAAGTGGGGGAAGAGACTAAAAACAAAGAAAAGTTTCCAGGAAGAAACAACTTGTGTAATATAATCTCACCTTTGAAAGTTTGTATGTGTGTATACCCAGAGGGAGAGAGATGAAAAGATTGTTATCAAAATATAAGTTGACGGTTATCTTCAGGTAGTGAGTCTCAGAATTTTTCTTTTCCTAAATTGTTCCTTAGTCTTTTCTCCACTTTTTGAGTTTTTAAAACCATGAACAGGTATTATTTATATAACCAGAAAATGAAGGGCATTTTAAATTTTGAATAAACAAACATTATGACTAGTAGAGCTTTTTCTCATATCTTTCAAAAATTAAGAAGGAACATATGATGATGAGATGGAGGAGGAGGTTAGGGGGAGGAGGAAGAGGAGGAGGAGGAGGAGGAGGAGGAGGAGGAAATGATAAATGACTAACACTTATCATCAGACCCTTACCATGCATCTAACATTGTTTCAAATCTTTGCATATAAACTTCTTCTCTCTTGAGAACTTCATGTGGGGAACATACTATAATTGTCTCTATTTTACAGATGAAGAAACTGAGGCACAGAGTAATTTCATTGGCTGTTTAATGATTCATACCTAGTAGGTGCTAAGGCTGGAATTCCATCTGCAAGAACGCACTCCCTATGCTCTTCTTCTCAAACTTAAGAAATACCGCCCGGCTGTTAAAAGGGATGGCCTTCTTTACATCTGTAAGTGTTCAGAATGGCTTCAGATTCTAAAACTGTACAAGTCCTCTCTCAGAGAATAATGATCTCTCTGACCCCAATGCTTATGTCACATCCAGAGACCTGAGCTAGGAGAAATACAAATATTTCTTTACTGATGTCTCTACTAGAAAGAGTCAGACTTCTGACTTGCAGTTAGGTGCACATCCTACCACCTGTAAATGGCAACTCTTTTCTGTTGTTGGTTTGAAAACCACAATTCCATTCAAGGGAGGTGGGGCTGCTTTACCATGGTCATTATTTTTATGGACCTGCTTCTTTCTTTTCCAGCTTTATTGATACAATTGGCATATAACACTAAGTCTAAGGTATACAGTATGATGATTTGATACATGCATACATTATGAAATGATTACCATGATAAGGTGAGTTAACACCTCTTTCACCTCACATAGTTATTAGTTTCTGATATGATAAGAACATTTGAGATCTACTCTTTCAGCAACTTTCCAGCTTATGATACAGTACTAGCTATAGTCAGCACTGAATATTGGGTACTCAGAATTTATTCATCTTATAACTGGAAATTTGTACCCATTGGCCAACATCTCCCATTTCCCACCCCCACCCCCCCATCCCATTCTACTGTTTCTGGGAGTCTAGCTTTTTTTTTTTTTTTTTTTTTTTTTTTAGATTTTACATATAAGGGAGATAATATAGTACTTTCTCTGGCTGACTTATTTTCACTTAGCATACTGCTCTCAGAGTCCATCCATGTTGTCCTAAATTGCAAGATTTCCTTCTTTTTTATGGCTGAACAATATTCCATTATATATACAGTATCTCATGATTTTATTAATAGCTGAATAATATTTCATTGTGTGTATATGTTATATATCCATTCATCTTCTGATGGACACTTAGGTTACTTCCATATTATGGCTGCTGTGAATAATGTTGCAGTGAACATGCCGGTGCATACATCTCTTCAAGACAGTGATTTCATTTTCTTCAGATATATCCCCACAAGTGGTATTACTGGGTCACATGGTTCTATTTTTAATTTTTTGAGGAACTTCTACACTGTTTTCCACATAGTGGCTGTATCAGTTTGTACAAGAATTTCTACCAACAGGGCACAAGGGTTTCCTTTTCTCCACATGCCCACTGACATTTACTTCTTGTCTTTTTGGTAACATTCTTTTTTTTAAAGATTTTTAAAATGTATTTATTCATGAGAGACAGAGACATAGGCAAAGGGAGAAGCAGGCTATCTGCAGGAAGCCCAAGGTGGGACTCGATCCCAGGACCCCGGGATCACGACCTGAGCTAAAGGCAGACGCTCAACCATTCAGCCACCCAGGCATCCCCAGTAACAGTCATTCTAATTGGTGTGAGGTGATATCTCACTGTGATTTTGATTTGCATTTCCCTGAGGACTAGTGGTGTGGAGGATTTTTTCATATACCTGTTAGTCATTTTTTAAAAAGATTTTATTTATTTATTCATGAGAGACACACAGAGAGAGGTAGAGATACAGGCAGAGGGAGAAGCAGGTTTCCTGCAGGGAGTCCAATGTGGGAGTCAGTCCTAGGACTCTGGGATCACGACCTGAGCCAAAGGCAGACACTCAACCCCTGAGCCACCCAGATGCCCCCTGTTAGCCATTTATACATCCTCTTCGTAAAAAGGTTTATTCAGGTTGTCTGCCCATTTTAAAAATTGAATTAGTTTTTTTGGGTTTGGGTTTTTGTTTTGTTTTTTGGTGTGGAGTTGTTGGACATATTTACTTCTAACACTGTATCACAAAAAGAAAATTCTAGATTTTTAAAAGGGAAACAACTGCCTAGAAAGAGCAGAAAAGGAGGTAATAGAAATATTCTGTCTTGGTCTGGATGGTAGTTATACAGGTACAACTTAGAGGTTCAGTGTCACTGAGCTGTATGCTTAAGATGTCTACTCTTTTATGTGTATAAATTATATCTCAAAAAATACAGTTAACAACAGGTGTATGATGAGATATGCTAGTTGAGGACAATTGTCATGTACCTAAATATTTTCAGAACAAGATGTGAGTAGAGTCATGGAGGTAGTATGGGGTGTCACTCTCAGAGGGGTCCAATCTGTTACCATAAGATTGTAACCATGATCTGCATTTCTTAGCCAAGCATCCCAATAACCTGAAACCATTTTGTTTCATCTTAGATGGCTGGTCCGTGGACACACCTTCTTTACCAAGTCCTCCTACCCCAAAGGAGTGGGATTTTGCAGGTAAAACACTTAAAGGGCATTGGAATAAATGCTTAAAGGAACAAAAGGAACAGAAAATACAATCCTGCTGAGTAATGCACTCTCAGAACAAATACAGAACCATTTAAGTCATATTATATATAATCAGAGCCTAGGATGAGCAGTCAGGTTAATTCATAGCAATTTCTTTGGCTTTGGGGGGTTCAACATTCTGAACAAGTGCCAGAGTATCAAGACTGCATCACCAAGGAAGCCTCTAATATTTTAAATTATTAATTAATATTCTTAATAACTCCTTTGTCATGGTTATCCAGCCCCGTCACCCCCATGCCTAGGTTCTTGGAGCCATTTCTCACCATAACTGAACACAGTTTAGAGCAGCCCCAGGGGTGACATATTTTGAAAGCATTGTTAGTCTCTTAATACCAGCTTGTTGGGCTTTTCAGTTTGGTACCTGTACCTGGTGTTAATCTTCCTCTGTTTACATGGAACTGGGGTATTTTCTCCCCATGTCATCAATCTCCAATATTTTTTATTTGGGAAAGTTATTTCCACTGTCACTTTTCACTAAGTGCCAATAAGATGACAAAAGCAGCAGCATTCTGAAAAAATCTCATAGTAAGAAATCAGTCAGAATCCTTCCATTCAACTGTGTGCTTTTCATATGTGGATATTGCTTTATTTTATTCTTTTCAAGAGTTATTATAGCCTCAAAGAATAAGCATTAGAACTCGGCCCTCCATGGTGGCTGCTCTTTGCCCTGCATAACAGAGGGTGGAAAGCTTTGAGCCATTCACGATGGAAGAGGAAGTAAGCAATGGAACAATATTTGCAGGCTGGTTATTTAATGTGATTTTGGCAAAACAACTTTCAGGGGTACCCAACCTCCCTCCTTTCCTCCACCCGTTTTTAGGGCATTTTGTAATTTACTGGTTTTAGCCCATTTAGTTCAAGTGGTTAACTAGGGATGCTGGTGAGGTCAAGATCATATGGTTATTATCCAATATTGTCCAATATTGATGAGTTGAGAGGCAAATTTATGCAATGGCAGAAGCATGGGTTCTAGAACCAGACGGGTTTACTATGATCTTGGATTGGTTAAATAACCTCTTTGAGCCAGGTATAATGACCCCCCCCTCCCCAAATGAATAATGTTATCTAGTTTTCAGGATTGTTAAGGAGGATTAAATGAGCTAATGTATATACATGTTTGTCATATGTTAGTTTCTCACCAAATAGATGTGTTTTTATTAGCTTTTCTTAATAAATGTATTTCCAAAACTGCAGATAGCATCTTACCTCTTTCTGACCACTTTCTTGAGAAAGGTTGGATCTCTATCATGTGGGGAGTACTAGCCACATAGTATGATTTCAATATGCTTTTAAATAAATGAAATATGTATCACTACATTTAAGGCCATTTCCATTTGAGGAACTCTTATTTATCATCTCTTCTTTGGGCAACAGTATATCTGAAATAGGTAAAAAGTGGGGCTCTGGAGGGGAATTGAGAAAATGTGTTCTGATGAAAGGAAAAAGTAGGGACCAGGGGCACCTGTACTCAGCTGCCTGGCCTCCCCACCCTTTCTGTCTCCAGACCTAAGATGTGGACCTTTCCCCCTCTCTTTCCAGGTATACTGTGGGACTCTTCCCAACTTGATGCCTGCTTTGCCCGAGTTTTCCACCATCTTGGCCCCAATTTTTACTTCTCTGCAAGCCTGATCCTTAGAATTAGACACTTTCTTCAAACTGTTTCTTCTAGGGAAAACCTGGGCTTAGAAAAAATACTGGAAATAGAGTCCAAATTGAACGGAGACAATAGGGACAAAAGAAAGGGAAAGTTTAGATAAAAGTGGGGTGGGGACAGGCAAAGCATCACTAAGTCAAACCATATTTATGATCACTTCCCAAAACAACAGAAGAGGGAGCTTGAGAGTTGTGAATTCATAAAAGTTGTCCTGGCCCATCTTTTCATCCTAAGAATATGAATGGCCTAAACACTTTTGAAAATGAGCCACAGAAAAAGTTTAGTTTGATTCCTATGCAAAATTACTATAAAGAAGAAAATAAAGAGCAAAATAACAGTTTTGCAACAAATAAATGCAGCCAAGAAAGATAAGATAAAGACTGAAACCACACTTTTTTATAATTATAATTTTAAAAAGTTTATATACTTATTTACCTTCAGGTAATCTCTACACCTGATATGGCTCAAATACATGGCCCCAAGATCAAGAGTCCCATGCTCTTCTGACTGAGGCAGCCAGGTGTCCCTGTAACCACATATTTTAAAACAAGCTAACAGAAATCAAGGAAGTGATAAAAGCATGAATCAAAGTTAGAAAAATTAAGAAAACAGATGATATAACAAAAGGAATTTTTGAAAAGAAAGGAACAAACATAGAATAAATTAAATTTATGAAAAATTATTTTAGAAGTTTGAAGATAAAATTAGAAAGAACTCAAAAGTAAAATTTTACCATAAGTTCTGGTTTAAGAGAGAATTTGTAAAAGAGAAAAATCTTTAAAGTAAGTAAATGCAAAAAGAGATAAACATGATTCAAGAGAAAATGATTGATATAAAAAACAAGAAAAATGATCCAATATATGTACAATAGGAAGCCATGATGCAGAAAGCCAACACAATGGAAGAGACAGATTCTACAACTGTAGTTGTAGTATAAAATTAAAAAGACACAAACTACATACTGAGTGGCCACATCATGGATATGGGAAAATCAACCCAGAATGGCCAAAACTGAGGGGGGATAAAAGCCTACCAGGCAAAAAGATCAAGTCATTTATAAAGGAAAGAAGATCAGATTGCCATTAGATTTTTGATGTGATACTTTGTCTGAAAACAATGAAATAATATCATTAAGGCATTCAAGGAACATAAAATATAAGCCAAAAATTTATATTTAGCCAATTTTTTTTAAGTTCAAAAAGAGAGAGAGCACCTGGGTGACTCAGTGGTTGAGCGTCTGCTTTTGGCTCAGGGCATCCTGGGATTGAGTCCTGCATCAGGCTCCCCACAGAGGGCCTGCTTCTCCCTCTTCTCTGCCTCTTTCTTTGTGTCTCTCATGAATAAATAGATAAGATCTTAAAAAAAAGTTCAAAAGGTGACAAACTTTTATGAATACATAATAACAGAATATATAGTTCTCTTTGGTCCTTTCTGAGTAATCTACTCTAAAATGGGCTTACAAAGCAAAATGATTAAAGGGACATGGTATAAAATCTGGTGATGAGCATTAAACACAGTATTTTAGTGACTATATTAAGGAGACAGGGAAGTATGTAATGGCTATGTTCTTTAACAGTGTAAATAAGGTTCAAATATAAAATAAGAGAGATAGGGAAATGTATAAAGAATAGAATAATCATTGATTGCCCACTAGATATTGACTGGGAATAAAAAATTATATCCCAAATCAAACACTGGGAGAGAAAAAGAGATAGGAAAATCACATTATTAATTTCAGTATTCCTTATAGTAAAACACCAATATTCAATAGTCAAAAAAGAAGGGACTAAGAGTACTATGTAAAGATAATGGTATAAAGGTAAAACTTAGAACAATAATACAAACCTTTCTAAAGAGCAAAAATTCTTCTCCTCCAAAGACAGAACAGATAAACCATATAAAGACATATATGGGGACACCTGGGTGGCTTAGTCAGTTAAAGGTCTGCCTTTGGCTCAGGGTCCTGGGATCACTCCCCTCAGTGGGGAGTCTGCTTGTCCCTCTCCCTCTGTCCCTCCCCTCGGCTTGTGCCCTCTCTCAAATGAATAAATAAGAAAATATTTTTTAAAAAGACTATATACAAAAAAAGACTATATATAAAGACACAAATATTTAAAATATATGACAAAACAATGTAAGAATTGAGCTTGAATATAATGATCATGTCAGTAAATTTAATTTAAAAATTTACAGATTAACAAAGCAAATTAACAATATGCTGTATATAAGATAAACTAAAAACAGGGCAGCCTGGGTGGTTCAGCGGTTTAGTGCCTGCCCTCAGCCTGGGGCGTGATCCTGGAGTCCCGAGATCGAGTCCCATGTCGGGCTCCCCGCATGGAGCCTGCTTCTCCTTCTGCCTATGTCTCTGCCTCTCCCTCTGTGTCTCTCATGAATAAATAAATAAAATCTTAAAAAAAAACCCTAAAAACTAAAACCAGAAAGATTCAGAGGTTAAAAATAAAAGGATGGACAAAGATATATCAGGCATATGCACATGCAAAGAGGGTAGAAGCCTCAATCTTGATGTCTCACAAGGCAGAATTAAGCCCAAAAAGCATTTTCCTTTTTTTTTTTTTAAGATTTTATTTATTTGTTTGAGAGAGAGAGAAAGAGAGCGAGCAAGCGAGCATGTTCACGAATACACACACATGCAAATAGAGAAAGGGGCAGAGGGAAAGAATCTTCAAGCAGACTCCCTGCTGAATGCAAAGCCCAGCATGGGGCCGATGTCACAACCCATGAGATCATGACCTGAACCTGAAACCAAGAGTCAAACACTTAGCCTACTGAGCCACTCATATGCCCCCAAAAACATTTTTTTAAAAAGAGACTTCTAAGGCTAAAGTCTTTATGAAGATAGAGCCATTATTAACATCTATGCACCCAATAGTAGCTTTTATAAAACCAAAATTAGAAGGAACGTAAGGAGAAGGAAAAAAAAAATACATCAAGAGTAGATGATTAACATACCTTACTCAATTCCAAACAGATCACTTAGGGAAAAATCAGTAAGAATGCAGAAGACTTATGCAACACAACAATCAAGTAGATCTTATAAAAGTCTAGCTTTTCATCTCAGTAATGGAGGATATATAATTTCTCCTGTACATGGAACATTCATGAAGATTGACCACATCTTAGACCACAAAGAAAACTTGCACAAATTGTAAAGAATTTGATCCTGATCAAAATGCTATAAATTAATTACAAAATCAGATCCCTACTTGGAAATTTAAAAACTCCCTATTCAACAAACTCTTGAGTCAAAGAAGAAATAGAAGAAATACTAAGTGGAATTGTAGAATCCACTTGAAGCTAATGATAAACAATAAACCCAGAATAAAAAGCATATCTATATGTAATTAAATCAACAAAAATGAAACATAAAGTTAATGAATTCGATAACCAACTTTAAAAAAAAAAACAAAAAGAACAAAAAATAAACCAGACAAAGCAGAAAGAATAAGGATGAAAGCAAAAAAACAAAAAATAATTAGAAAAACTGTTTCTTTTCTTTTCTTTTTTTTTTTAGAGAGAGAGAGCATGCAAGCTAGGTGGGGTGCAGAGGGAGAGGACGAACCTCAAGCAGACTCCACACCCAGTGCAGAGCTTGACACATGGCTCAATCTCACGACCCCGAGATCATGACTTGAGCCAAAATTAGGAGTCAGATGCTTAACCGACTGAGCCACACAGGTGCCCCAGAAAAACTAGTTCTTTAAAAAAAAATCAATAACATAGATAAACTGCTAACCTAATTAGGCAAAAGGGGAGCATACACACAAAATTAGAAATGTCAAAGAGAAAAGTCATCAAAACAAAGGAAATTTTAAAAAGAAGCCCATAAGAAGCTACTTTGCACAACTCCATATGGAAATACATTTGAAAATCTTGATGAAATGAATGCATTTAGAAAAATATGGTTTAGGAAGAAAATACAGTTGTAGAAAAATATAGTTTACCAAATTGACCCCGATGGAGAGTTATAAAAAGTCTACATACAATCTTCTAGATCTTCAGTTACCTAGAGAAACTGATCCAAATAAATTGCAGTAATGTCCCTGCACACCCTGAGAAGACCCTTTCCCTAAAACACGATCACAGCAAATTAAAAAAGAAAAGCTGATGATATTGCATTTATAATCCAAGAAACAATTTTGTTTTGATGGGTGAACTCAGCCTGGAATGAGCATGAGCCAGCGCAAGAATTCATCTATGCGCTGATAAGCACTAAAGTCTACAATGTCCTTAGAATGTGAAAAACAGCCCATTTGTTGGAAAACTGGCCTTCTGTTTCCTTAAACTCTCCTTGTAAACTCCTAGCACATGCCCAAATGCTATACTAAGCTTCTCCCAACTCCCTCCTAAGGAGGCACTCCCTGCCACTGCAGTATATATCCTGTTTCCTGCATCGAGCTCAATAAACCCGACTTCCCCTTAGACTACAGAAGTGTGCCTGGTTATATTTGACTGGTGGGCACTGACAGATGTCATTGTACTAATCTCTGAAACTGTGGGACTCTTGTAGTCAAACCCCAGAGTAATGTCCCATTCCAGGAACTAGACTCTAACGACAAAAATAATTTAAAAAAAGAAAGAAGAAAGAAAAAAAGGAAGAAATTAAATCTGTGTGAAAGAGCTCTAAATAAACCACACCCTAGGAGCCTTTCTTCTCCCATTCACTTTGTTTACACATGTCCAACCATTGTTTTGGAGCATCTCCTTGTTACCCCAGTCTTGACACTGTTTGACACCCCCTGGTTGTCTCCTTTTTCCCTTCCTTTATGATGTAGGTCAATTTAGTCCTCTCAGCCAGAAAGATTCTACTCTAGGAGGAGAGGAAATGAGGTTTTGGTTTTAGGGTCCTTTGGGTGGGCTAAGGGAGAGGCAAGTGAGAAAACTGCCATACTAGTATCTTTTTGTCCTCTGACTATTGCAGAGTTTGGCAGTTTATGAACAGGTTCCTCTTCATTGGCTCATCCTGACAGCACCTGAATAATTGAGAAGAGGTGTTGGCAGTTGTGACAGTTCCCCCTCATACAGTTGAGGAAAAATCTCAGAATGGCTGAGCTCCCCTCCTTAACCAGTAAGTTTGCAGGTTCCCCTCAGAGCCTCTTGTTCCAAGCAGGCCCTCTATCCATTGCACCATGAGCTCACGGCCTGCATTTTACATTAGTAATACTTACAAAACCACCACCTCCCCTGAGAGGTTCCTACTGGTGCCAGGCTGATGCTAGGTGCTTTATGCCAGCGCTTCTCAAATTGTGGTATGGACCCCAGTAACCTGGGCATCCCTAAAATGCAGACTCTGATTCGGCATGTCTGATGGTGTTATAGGAAAGATGTTAGGGTTTGAAGCCAATGGCTAAGAAAGAATTCTTGAGACATCTTTGACACATGCACAAAAAATGGTTTTTATTAAAGCCGAGGACAAGACCTGTGGGCAGAAAGAGCTGCCCTGGGGTCATGAGGAGTGGCCCATTACATAATTTCAAGTTGTGATAGAGTGAAGTCCCTAAGGAATTTGGAAGCCAGGTTTCCATGACCTTGAGGGGCTAGCTATTGTTGGGAAGGGGTCATTTACTACTACCTGATAAAACCTTAGTCATGAGACCCTTCAGATGTCTATCGGTGGATCAAATGCTTGAGGGATGATTGCCAACATATATCTTGGGGGGTAGAGATAAAGGAAGTTTCCTAAGGAATTTTTATATGTTAAGGTAGACTCACAGGGTCCTGAGGGTTGGGCTAAGATTGCCTTTTGCCCTTAGCAAAGTATTAACATCGAGGCAGCGGAGTTCCTAGAGGAAGCTTACTCTGCCTGTTTTAAGGACTTGTCAGTGAGCTGTAGGCAGTAAGGAGATTTAATTTCTCTTTTTGCCTTTGTTTCCCACATCACATGTGACCCAAGAGTTTACATTTCTGACAAGTTCTCTATTAGAGACAATGCTGCAGGTCCACAGACCACACTTTGAGTAGCAGGGCTTTACACGAGCCATCTTGTTCAGGCTCAAAATAAGCTCTCATGGTAATGCTTCTCAATCCTGACTGTGCCTGGGGGGGGGGCGGGGGGGGATTTTAAGCCTTCTATTCCTCAGATGCAGCTGTACTAATCATGTCAGTATCCCTGGGTGTGAGGCCAGTTTGTAGCTCTAATACAGATTAAGGTTGAGAACCACTGCTATATGGGCAAAGTAGTAAGCTTAGAAAGATTAATTATGTTATCTAAAATTCATAGTCAATGATGGAGGTAGGACTTGAACCCAGAGCTATCCGGCTTCAGAGTCCATTCTGATTACCACTCCTCTCTATGGGCTCCCACAGAGACAACACTAACTTGCAATCTATTATCGTTGTTTACTGAGGAAAGAACTCCCACCCCCCACATTAAATCTTTAGAAAACAGCCCTAGCCCACAGATGCCCCAGCTCTAAGACTCTCAGGATGATTTATGGCCCTTTAGCACCAGGAGGGTAGGAAGCTCTCCCCAGGGCTGAAGGTGACTGCTGCTCCCTCTCACCCAGCACATGCTCTGGAATGGACTATTTACCATTGGTTCTCTGGCTTTCCAATAAATGCTGATCGGTCAAAGTGTTTTCTCTCCCATTGAGATTTTAAGTGTAGGAGAAAGCCAGGTGCATTAAATCAGTGTAATTAGCCCTGAAATGCATGTGATTGAGAAAGTGGATTCCCAGAGAGAAAGAGACTCTCCAAGGCTTTATCAAAGTGGAATTGTGAAGCCTTGGGCTGGACAGAAGCCAAATGTCTGCCGCTTTCTGATGGGAAGTAAAGGATTCCCTGAGGGACGGATGTGCTGGCAATGGCCAGGCTTACTCTCCCATCTGGGGATTCATTAATGAAGGCTTAGCTTCAAAGGCAGATAACAAGCTAATCAAAAGGGGAAGCCCTGCAAATCATGCTGCCTAATGAGTAAGGCCACAAGCGCAGGTGAGAAGGTAGTACAGGTGGAGTGATGGGGGCGGGGGGTGGTCTTCTTGGTCGTGGTGCTGGCTGACCACTGGCTTTGGACCAAAGAATCAGTAGAGAAATCAATCCCAGGATGAGTGTTTTGTGCCATAATGGCACAGCCCTCTTATGCCAGTCACCCCCTCAATCTTCTTAGTCCCATCACCATCTCATCATCCCAGAGACTGAGACCAATAAGCCTCTGCCCACCAAGAACGCCACCTAGGCACAAGGTCAAACCAGCTAGCTGAGCAGGGTAGGAAGAAGGGGCCATGCAAGAGGCTTCCTGTGGCTCCTGCTATCTCAGAGAGAACACAGAAACATACTCAAGAATTCAACTTTTGCTTTATGTTTGAAAATAGGTATTGGAGTGTTCCCCTTTCTCCACATCCTCTCCAACATTTGTGGTTTCCTGCCTTGTTAATTTTCCCCATTCTCACTGCTGGTGGGGATGTGAACTGGTGCAGCCACTCTGGAAAACTGTGTGGAGGTTCCTCAAAGAGTTAAAAATAGATCTGCCCTACGACCCAGCAATTGCACTGCTGGGGATTTACCCCAAAGATACAGATGCAGTGAAATGCCAGGAAATCTTCACCCCAATTTTAATAGCAGCAATATCCACAGTAGCTAAACTGTGGAAGGAGCCTCAGTGTCCATCGAGAGATGAATGGATACAGAAGATGTGGTCTATGTATACAATGGAATATTACTCAGCCATTAGAAATGATGAATACCCACCATTTGCTTCGATGTGGATGGAACTGGAGGGTATTATGCTGAGTGAAGTAAGTCAATCGGAGAAGGACAAACATTATATGGTCTCATTCATTTGGGGAATATAAAAAATAGTCAATCGGAGAAGGACAAACATTATATGGTCTCATTCATTTGGGGAATATAAAAAATAGTGAAAATATAATAAAGGGGAAAGGAGAAAAAATGAGTGGGAAATGTCAGAGAAGGAGACAGAACATGAGAGACTCCAAACTCTGGGAAACGAACTAGGGGAGGTGGGCGGGGAGCGGGAGTGACTGGGTGACAGGCACTGAGGGGGGGCACTTGATGGGATGAGCACTGGGTGTTATTATATATGTTGGCAAATTGAACACCAATAAAAAATAAATTTATAAAAAAAAGAAAACAGGTATTGGGGTATCATAAAACTAAATGTTGTTCTATGTTTGAGCTGATGAGCTCTGTAGGTTGGGAAAGACACAGCAAATGTAACAAAGGTAGTTACATGATTTATGGCCCTTTAGCACCAGGAGGGTAGGAAGCTCTCCCCTGGGCTGAAGGTGACTGCTGCAAATGTAACAACCTTTGTTACATTTGCCTGGTTTTCTCTCTTCCCATGTGACAGACTTGCTCTTTTCTGTTGTCCAAGTGTCTAAGTACTGGCTTAAATATTTGCTGATGATCAGTACATCTACAGAGATGAAGGAGGCCTGAAATCTTGCCCTAAATATCACCCTTGTAGGTCTTCTCTAGTTGTGGCTCTCCTGTGGATGATAGGGCTTGGAACAATTTGAATATTGATATACCACCAAACTGATTATCCGCAGGGCCTCGACTTTCTTTTCCTCGTTTCTCTGTTTTCTATCCTTCTCTCCCTCTTCAATCCTTCCCCAAGATTCAAACATTTTTCTCCCTTTCAGCATGAAGAACCACTAAGTTCGCACCTCCCCTTTGAGTCTTACCAGTTCTACAGCTGATGGTTGGCCTCTGATATGATCTCTGCCAGTTAGAGGAACTCAAAATCCCTATGTGGGAAAGAGAGGTTATGAGGTAGGGCCTCTCCACTCCAGGTAGAATCTTTTTCCTCTTTCCCAAGAGCCTAAAATTCAGATATATATCTCACAGCATTACAAGTAGTTTTTTGTTGAAAACCCTCAGCAGATCTACATAGTAGATTTATCTGTCTACCTCCCAATGCATTGCAAAGCCCTCCCTCAATAGCTTGACAAGAAAAAAGCTCTTTGCCAAGCCACTCATTCCTAATACATAGACAGTTTCTCCTGAGAGGGTGGAGAATAAGATGGATAAGAAGATGGACCACACATAGAACACCTTTTATTTTACACGCCACTGTATTGCTTTCTCATCTCCAAACCAGTGATTCTCTGCCTGACTCCACCACTGGAACCACTTGAGGGGCTTATAGGACTCCCGACACCCAGGTTGTGCCCCAGATCTTTTGCATCCAGATGTTTTTGATGGGACCCAAGCATCAGCTGTTTTTTGATGATAGTAGTTTTCAAATTTGGCTGCATGCTTAGAATCTCCTGGGAGGCTTTAAAAAATACTGATACCTGGACCCACTCCCAGAAATGCTGATTAATGGATGTGGGATGCAGCCTGGGCACTGGAGATTTAAAAATCTGCCCCATGTGAATCAAATGCACAGCCAAGGTTTAAAAACTGATGCTCTAACCATTTTCTTCTTTCAAATTCTCTAGCTTGGGTATCAGCTGAGAAAAAACTTTCGCTAGTAAAACAAATGAAAATACCAGTGATCTACTGGTTGATCTTTTTTCCACAGTGATTTACTGCACTGAATCCACAGATGATAAGTAGTTGTTCGGGCAGAAAGTGTGCAGTTGTTGATTTTATTCTATCAGCACCCCATCTCCTTGAGCTGCAGCCTTCTGGTTGGTCTTGGCCATAATAAAATTGTGAGCAACAAATAAGAACAACTGAGGTAACTCAGTAGGAGCTATACCTACTGCACTTCCACTTTTAACTGAGTTCTAATAACTAGTAGCTAGAGGACCTAAGATAATGCAACTTGCCCCAAAAGAACACTGTGACTCTTAAAAATACTTATGAAAAAAATCTGTCTTGTGTATGGAATCACCTTAGTTGGTGATGGGACAGTAGCCTGAAGACAAAGAATTAGAAGTACTGTAAGCTCAGTGCATTGACTTATTATACTGTCTCCACATCTGGGGAAAGATGAAGATATGTTAAAAATCATAGGGGGGATTAAAAAATATTTCAGAATATTTAAGTAGGTAATTATTGGACATAGAAGATGAAACTAATTATCCCTAGTTTCTGCATAACAATTTGCTAGGATCATATTCCTGGCAGAAGAAAATCTTTTCAAGGAAAACATTAGACCTAGGAAGGTTACAGATTCAGTCTGCTGAGACACTTTGGAACCTCCGGCATTTCAAGGATGCATGTGTATGTAGAAAAATATACTGAGAAATGAGAGTGTTTATCTCAATTAAGGTTATAAATGCAAAGTCAGTAGAGAAGGTCTTTTTAAATTTGAAGTAATGGGATATATCTCCGATGGATGATTCCTAAATTCTCTAGTTTGCTCAGACAATTCTATGTGTCCTCATTGCTTTTTCACCATTATTTTAAAAAAATAGTTATTTATTAATGAAACAAGGTATTATTTCTGGGGTAAGCAAGAAGTATAAGACATGATATCTGACTTAATACCTTCCTTGACTAAGAATCATTTCAAGAAATCATGTAGTTAACAGGTCTGGCTGTGTGGTGTGACTGGAAAAATTTGGTGGTGGAGCTGCCAAAACTTGTGCTGAAGTGAATCACATGGCTTCCTTCCCTTCACTATCCTTAACTACTCTTGAGTAATTGTGCTAATTAAATGGCTAAAAAAGCAAGCAGTGGCAAAAAAAGACTGAGTTACAGAAGCCTGGAGAATCCCGAGGGATCAATTACATCCCCTGCATAATGGCCAGTTGACTCTTGACCTAAAAGAAGGGAATCCCATCTGCCTAGCCTTCTTTAAACATGACATCAATTTACTTTGGGGACATATCTATGTAGATGTCTACATGGTGGATCAAGCCAATTAGAGTGTAGGCTTTGAGACCCAGGGGAGTTCTCTCCAAATTAGCTTATTACAAAGAGTCAAGCAGAAAAAAGGTGGGCATCAGCTTGTGTGATTGCTCAATATTGCAGTGTTCCTACCATGTAGGACTCTTGCCTTTGCAAGTCTACCACTGTGTGGATCAACGGTTAGGACAGAGATAGCTAAAGTCTAAACCAACCTCTGTGAAGCCAGGACCATGACTCCTTTGTTCACAGCTGAATCCCAGCACCTCCTAGCATAGTAGGCACTCAGTATGAACTACTAGTGTTCAGTCGACACTATTTCTCACTCTCTTGGTCATCCATCACTCCCTAGGTGAGACACAGGGTTGCTTGTAAAGTTTGGACTCAGCCATACCCCAATGTGGAAAAAGAGACCCAGAAGATGGTGTTGACTCTGTCACTAAATAATCTCATGGCCTTACTCAAGCCATCTGAGCTCTGTGCTCAGTATTCTCCTCTTGGACACTGCACATATCTTTTTCTTTTTGTTGATTTTATGAAAGTATTTTAGTAATCAAGTGGATTAAATAAAAATGAAGGTACTCAAAAATATCCCATCTTTGTGTCCATGGAGTCTTGTTCATGGCAGATCCTCATAATGCTAAAGTGATCTTAAAACCCTTGTTTTCAGCTTTCTGTACCAGGTTTATTGTTTTTTCCCTGGAGTCAGGTTTAGGAGGAGCCAAAGGCCATGGACATTCTCATATCTTGATTCTATAGTTATCACATCTACTCGATGATCTAATTACAGATGCTTGCTCACTGACATTCTCTGCCTTTCCATAATACACAGGACACATGAAATATCCCTATTTTCATGCCTTTGCCTAGGCCCTTCCCCTTACCCAGAGTGCCCTTGCCTCTCTTCCCAGCATAGTTGAATTCTGCATGTCCTACAAGCCTCCTCTTTCCAGCCATCCCCCAATAGTAGTCTCTCCCTCCTTAGAATGCCAATGTTGCTTCATATAATTATCATTTCAATGTGTAAATATTTTGTCCATTCAATTAGATTGTAGGCTCCATGAATACAACCTACCCTTCTTTGGAGTCTGCGCAGTAAGAATTACATACTCATATATGTAGAAAATGTAAAACTCTCAGTTTTCAATGGAGCTTAGTTTGCATATCTGGATAATCACAGAACATCCAAGATGGTTTTTTTAAAATAGTTTTGCAGATAAAAAGAATGATAAGATGTATGTATAATCTCCAAGTGAAGCCCAGAATGGGGGAGTCAGTTAACTTGTCCCAGCATAAAGTAGCTGTGGTTGAACAATCATGCTTTTTATTGCCCAAGGATATGTATATGGTCCTCCAAATAGTGGTCTAGCACCTTGACTGTCACAAGGTGACTTAGTGAAAACCTGACTGGGAGCTGTCCTCCGCTGGGGTGCTGAAAAGTTAACTTTGAACTTGTACTGACCAGAGATCTTGGAAACGCACGAGAGTCTGAACAATGAACAAGAACAGTTTGGGGGAAGAACCTTTCTGGGGTGTCTTGCAGGCCCCTCAAACTTTACAGTACAAAACAAAAGTCAATTTCCTCTTAGTCACCTGTTTTCCCTCTTATATCCCCTAAGTCCTGGCATCTCTGCTTCTTAAATAACTTTAAAAACCATCTCCTTTCCTGTTGGATGCTACATCTGAAACTAAGGATGTACATGTTGGCTGATTGAATTTAAATTTAAAAAAATAATCTCATTTCCATTCACATTGTCATTGAAATAATTTCCTAACTGATTTCTCTCAAGTATCTTGTTCCTCAGTGGCTGCCATGAACAACTTCCATCCCCAATGTCTATAGAAATTAATTCAAGGTCATTAGAGTGGGAGAAGCTATAGCAAGGCACTCCAGAAACTCTGGCAGTTAAACTATAAACGTCAACTCATAATAGATGAGAATGATAGATGAAAATCTCCTTAGAGATATAATAGTTCCAGGATCAGAAACAGCAAGAGTAAACAGCCTGTCTGCATGAGCCAGACCAATCCCAGGCAAAGTGAAAGTGATGTCCATTTTTAAAGAAACTATGTCATGCATAAGGGATAGGGGTGCGGGTGATAGGAAGGTGGGTTTACAACAAGGAAGAACTGGCAATGTTGGTTCAAGTATTGCTCAGGCAGTTTGTCTACTCCTTGTCACAGATGCATCTTTGTCTGGTGGATAGAATATGCTGGTTATTCTCAGTTGGGCCCTTGGGAGGCTGGCCTGAATGGACTGAACCTCTGAGTTCCTTTGTCCTCTGGTTTATACTCTGTTTACTTAATGGAGAACATAGGAGATTAGAGGGAGAGAAAGGAGAGCGAGGTTGGATTATTGATTTCTCTAGTTCCATTCCATGCTGGCTATCCTGACCTAAGGCCACAGCTTCAGCATTATGGCTTCTCCTAAAGCTCTGACTTCCAGCTGCCTCTCTTCTCACATTTTTTCTGGCCCACAGGGAGTAATGGTGGTATTGCGCTGTCCCCCAATTATCCAATTCAAGTGTGCCATCTGTTTCCTGCTGGATCCTTGATCAGGACCTGATATCATTAAGCATTCATATCCAAACTCCCTTGCCCCAATCTCATCCTCACCAAGAAATATTCTGTTTATAAATTGGCTTCACCTGTAAATCCATTCACAAGGAGATAATGTACAGGTCATGTTGATGCAAGCATTCTGTTCTGTCTGGCATTTATACTTCTCAATGTTAATTAAGAAATTGGCATTATGATTTCATACTTTCTTATTAAATTAGGTTTGTTAGTACAATTCAGCCTGCCTAGAATTAATGAATCAGGTTCAGCCAGAATTAAAGGTCTGGGATGAATTCACCCAGACGATATTACCCTTGGAGGCTCTGGTGACCATCCACTCCCACCCCCTTCCCAAGCTACTTAGGGTTCCTTACCCATGTCATGCTTTCATACCTCTGAGCTTTTATCCAGATTGTTCTCTCTCTATGGACTCCACCTTCTCATCTCTTGGGTCACTCCCATGAGTCCTCCTAAGCACTATTTAGGCATTATTTCCTCTGTGGATTCGTCTTTATCTTTTCTAGAAATAATCTACTTTGCACCCATTTATTGAGCACCTTTGTACCAGGAACCCCGAAATGTCCTGGGGACATGGGAATGAATCAAGACAGTTCACAGTTTGCAGTTTCAAAGATGAGATGTAAAGTGATGTAAACAATGCTATCTAAATGACATCTGATAGACATAAGACATTGTAAGATAAGACATCTGACAATTCTGTGCGATGGAGATAGGATAAAGGGCAATGGTGGGCTGGTGTTCAGGGAGAAGCCTACCTTGAATGATAGTATTTGACTTTGTTCATGAGTGATTGTAACAGGCAAGGATAACAAGGAATAAAGGGCTTTCTGGGATTTTTAGAGGTAGGGAGTCAAAGAATCTGCCTGGAGTTTGCCAAGCTTGTAATGGCCTCTGAGTGCACATCAGCCCTCCCACTTTAGTCCCAGCTGATTGGAGCAGAACTGGGTACCAAATCAAAGGGCAGCCACTCTATAGGCTGGCCAGAGACATAGGAAGGTACTGATGTGAGAACAGCCCTGCTATAGAAATAAGCAAAAGATGGCCTCTGCGTATTAGTCCCCAGGTTGGTGATATCTTCACAGCAGGCTGAGACTCATTAGCTCAAAAGCCCATAGGCACCAAGCTCAAAATTTTACATGTTATTTTTAAAATACCTGAACAAGTAGATTTTTAGCTCTTTAGGACCCATCTGCTTGGCATACCCTGTGAAACTGCATCCAGTATCTATTGGCCATTGATAAGAAAAAAACTTGTGGTTATAAGGCCCAAACTGCTCCTGCCATTTGGAGCTCTCTGACCCAGAGACCTCACTGTGTTGCTGAGTGACATCACCTAGACAGGTAGGCTCCTTCCCTAAACCCCCTCTCCCTTAAGTATTCCCCTGCCCTCCTCTCCTTCTGGTATTTCCTATGTTGTAAGCCTCTGGACAGTCCTATGCTCTAAGGGACGTCCCCTCTCGTGCAACCATGTCCAAGCACTGTTCAATAAAGCTTTTTGTGTGTTACTGCCTCTGTAGTCATGTATTTTTCCTTCGTCATCCCCCAATTCCTCAAAACCCCTAAAAGCACACACTGGATACTGACTGGCTCAGCCCATCAGAGCCCTTCTTTGGGGGAGTCTTAATTTGAGGAGGGAGAGATAATGAGCATTTGGCAGCAGGGAGCAGAAACAGAAAGGCATGCAGAGAAAATGAGGCAGTAAGCAGGAGCCACAAGGCAGCAGGAGCCATGAATCAGATGGAAGGGGCAGAGCACTCAGTCAGTGGTAGCAAAAGACAAAGCACAGACAAATTGGGTTGGAGTGGCTGTATGGTGAAACACTGGGTAAAAAGCCATGGATATGTACAGCTAGCTAGCTAGCAAGGAATAAAATAGTACAGGAGCACCCAAAAGGGCATTTTAGTTCCTGAACCACATTCTGGTTTCTACAAGGTCAGTGTCCTGGTTCTAGCCATGCCATGAGGACATGCCACTCAGTGTAAATTCCACTCTGAAAGACCTTTCCCCAGGCAACCCTAGTATGTCTGTATTCTTCATATCAGAAAGAATCAGCTTCTATATAAGCTACAGAAAGAACATGGACAGGTCTGGAATGAGGAACCGTGTGGTGTTTGGGGGAATTCCAAGCAATTTGATATTTCTAGATAAGAAAGTACAAGTTGGAGAGGTGGTGGAAATGAGATTACAGAGGTAATGGGGTTAGGTCATGGCATTCTTGTGTGTGCTCTGCTGAGAGTCCCCAGTGTCATCCTACAAGGAACAAGTGGGCTTTTAGAGACAGTAGTGATGAGTCAGACTCATGTTTTCATCAGGTTACTTCAGCAAAGCATAAGAGAAGTTTGAGATGGGCAAGCCTGGAGGCAGCTAGCAATCTGGACAGAAGTGAGAGAATGCTTAGCAAGATGGAGAAGATGGGACATAGTCAACAAATATTCAAGAGGAAAAAGCAGCAAGAGTTGATAACTTATTACCTGTTGGGGTGGAAAAAATAAACTTGTGATGGATAATTCCTGTTTTCCAGACTTGGGCACTGGATGAATGAGATGCCATTGACTGAGATGAAAGAGGAAATTGGGCTGGAGAAGGGAGGAGGAAGAGGAAGACTCTATGTTTGAGGAATGCATAAGACATCAGGTGGAGAAACTGAGTGGGCAGCTGGCTCCATGCATCTTGGCTTCTGGGTGAGTCCTAAGTCACATCTCGGTAATAGCCACTGCGATCCCTCACTCATCCTTGTACTGTTGAGTCTGTGCCCTAATATAGACCAGTCCTCCAAACCTCTTCTCCATCCCAAAGCCATCCTTTGGTATGCCATCAAAGTTTCCTGTCACCAATACCCTCTCAAAGCATTCCTTCTTTCTGGATTTGAATGGGATCTCCTTCAAAGACCTTCTTGTGCTTATAGCTCTCCCAATGAAGCCTGGTTTTTATTTATCTTCCGCTCATGCAGCACAAGTTCTTCACAGCAGGAAGTGGAGTTGGAGTTCTTGATTCACATTTCCACATACCAATCATTTCTTCTGGAAAGTTTCTGTTCCTTTGAGGATCACTCCATTTGTCTTCTGTCTTCTCTCTCATTATTATAAATGACCAACATTCTCATCACTTTCTCTCATTTGCCAAAGAAGGTGGGTTCCATTTTCACGGTCTTCTTCTCTCTTCAACATTTGCTTCATTCTACATGAATGAATATTTCTACTTCCATATGGATGAATCATCTTCCATCTTGGATCCCCAGTTCCTTGACTTAATCATCTCTAAAGATTTGTCCATTTTGCCTCTGACCTTCATTCTTAGGGTCAAACCCTACATCATGACTTCTGAAATGACAACTTCAAATGTCCCATTCTAACTACCACCTCCTATCAAAGACTCCACTGAGACTCTCTTTTAACCTTAGTGGAATCTTTGGACTTTTGGTCTTCACTTTTTGTCACTATCTAGGGTTATTTACATATTTATTAAGAAGGTAGTTTTCAAAGCGAGATGCCAGGTTAATTTCTGGGAAAGGCTAAGATGGTGAGAATATAGCAATTTTAAAAAGGAATCCAGATTTCAGAGTTCATCTTGGTGGTTTGGAAAAGGGAGTATGGGCACTTGCAGAGAGTTGGACATCACTAATAGGTGGTTTTCACCATAGCTCATAGCAGGAAAGCAGAAGAAATGCTGGAATCTATCCCTCCCATAACTCTCTCACCACTTATTGTATGCCTACAATGTTTTTTGGCTCAATCACTGGGCACTTAATTATGCACTCTAATTTTTCACATCTCTCTGTCTGGAGCCTGGAATGTGGTCATGGAAAGCCCCCTGGGCCTGTATTCAAAACAGTGAATTTCAGATACAACTTTTCCCTGCAAGATCTTGAGCAAATCATTTAACTGCACCTGAACATGTAAATAACAGTCCTGGCCTCACCAAGTGATTATAAAAATCAATGAGATGATAGATTTAAAAAAAACATATAGTAAGCTTTAAAATGTTTTAAGAACATAAAGTCTAATATATCCTCATTATATTTGAGAATAGGAATTGTGTGTTCTTTGTGTGATTCATCAAGCATGGTGCTCAAATATTTGTAGAATGAATGAGTGACTTATTGAATGAATGAGTGAGCGAGTGAATCAGTGAATGCCTATGTGCAAGCTGAGCCTCAAGCTTTTTGGTCCCAGTTCCACAAGGAGAACTGGCTACCTTGTCAAGTTAACACTGTTAAAATTATTTATTTGTTCATTCATTCATTCATTCATTCACTCATTCACTTATTTGACAAACACATTTGCTGCCTACCACGTGTGGTAACATGAGTTCCTACTTGCTGTCTCAATCAAAACTGTGCCTGATCACCAACAGTGTGCAAGGATTTCTTTTTCTCTACATCCTTGTCAGCACTTGTTACTTCGAGTCTAGCCCTTCTGATGGATATGAGGGATATCTCATTGTGGTTTTGATTTGCATTGTCCTGATGATTAGTGAAGCTACAGGAGAGGGAATATAGTCGATGGTATTGTAATAGTGTTGCATAGTGACAGATGGTAGCTTCACTTGTGAGCACAGCATAAAACAAAAACAAAACAAAACTGTGCCTCTATCAGGAATTTATTTTGAACTCTATCCTACAGATGAGGAATCTGAAGCACAGAGAAGTTATGCAACTTGCCTAAAATTACACAGGTAGGGTATTACAGAGCTTAAAATACAGATGGGTCTCCTAAAGATACACAGAAACCAACATTGAGGAGTGCTCCCCAAAGAGTATAAAAAAGAGGGAATAGCAGTTTCCAACAACAGTTTCTAAATGCACAGGTATTGCCCAAGGGAGGACACAGAAAACTAGCTTAGGATGCATTAGGCTCAGTCTCAGAGCATCAGTTGTCTTAGGTTCTATTTTCCAGGAAACAGCCTCTAAGACAGGAATTTGTGTGCTGAAGGACTAACACCATGAGTAAACACCTAAAGAGGGCAGGTGGAGGTGTTGGGTATCACTGGAGCTCTAATAAAGACCTCAGCCAGCCTTATGGGGGAGCTCTGGAGCTGTCATGGCCTGTCAGTGAGTTGGGATGGGGAAGTAGGCTTCTATACCTCTGCATGGACCAGTCAATGGATGCCAGCTGTCCCTAGGGACTGAGTCTGAGCACGACCGTGGGCAAGGCAGTTTCCCAGGGAGGGACTGAGCTCTAACTGTCAGCAGATGATGCTACAGCAGCAGGGGGACAGAGTCCCTTGGTTCTGAAGGTGGGTGTGGGCAGTGAATCACATCATTTTACAGCAATGTTATTAAAACTTCTAAAAATCAAATGTGTTAACTAGCCTGACTTGAAGAGAGATAGAGACCTGAAAAAAGCAGAGCTTGGAGACAAGGGCTAGCAGTATCCATAGAAGACCTGTAACTCCTAACATTAGGATCTTCTTCCAGGGATGGCTGCAGGCGTCATCGCCTCCTGGTGCCAGGCTGCCTTCCCACTATCTAGCCCAAACTCCTTGCTCAATGCCTGAGCTCCCCTGGAGGCATTTGGGCTTCCTGTGTGGTCAGGCTGCAGAAACTAAATAAATATGGTGGCATCCTGCCCTAACAGGTTAGCCCTCTGGCTATACAGGCTTGAACACCATTCCTAAGTCCCATCACTTCTGGGACAACGAAAAATCAAATTTCTGACCTGGTACCCTGTGGTCCACACCAAGGAAAACCCTTTTGCTGTCTCAGAAGCCAACAGGCTTTTCCCAGGCCTTTACCACAGATGTGGTCATTGTTGGTGATTCTGGAGCCTGCTGAGGAGCAGTGGAATCAACCAAGCAGGTAACAGGAAGTATAGAAAATTCATAAGAAAGAGAGGTTCAGGCTAAGAGATACACAGCCAGACAATGACTGTGGAAATCCATGTGAGTCAAAATGTCTCTGAGTGGACAGGTGTCCCAGTGGTTGAGGTTAGCACAAAACCATGGAGTGTGTCAGTGTGGGACTTGGCATTAAGAAGATGAAGAAGCTTGAGTGTTTTAATGGTGCAGAACCAAATGAAGAAGAGTACGCACATTTATTTTGCAGGGATTAACTGAGCTCATTCTGTATCATGGGAACAGTTTGGTGCAAGAAACCCAAACCCAGTCAAGCTAATTTCAGTTAAAAGATGTCATTGTAGAGGACTAGAGTATCTCACTAAGTTCAACAGGAGATAGCCATAAGGACAGAGAAAGGATATGAAACATCCCTGAAATGGCCCTGGAGGAGGAAGAAGTCTCTGTGAAGACTTCAAAGTCACTTTTTCATAAATGACTTGAGCTCGGTGCTTTTTGCTAATACTTGTAGAAGCATGATGAAGCAAAAGCAGGATGAATTCACTGATAGTCAAAGACTCTTTACAAAAGCTGAATTTTGTACACATTTATGAAACATTCATAAACATTTTTTATCAACTTCTGGAGAGCAGATTAGAATGTCAAAATGTGGGGCAGCCCGGGTGGCCCAGCAATTTACCGCCGCCTTCAGCCCAGGGCCTGATCCTGAAGTCCTGGGATGGAGTCCCACGTCGGGCTCCCTGAATGGAGCCTGTTTCTCCCTCTGTGTCTCTGCCTCTCTCTCTGTGTGTGTATCTCATGAATAAATAAATAAAATCTTAAAACAAAAAAAAGAATATCAAAATGTTATAGAAATCAGGGAAAAGTTTAACCGAGAGATAAAAAAACTTTAGATGCATTAGTACTGTGGCAACCAGCCAGATCATTCCAATTATGTCCCTAATTGGGTCCATAAATAATTTATAACCCACCATTTGTGTCTGCGGCAAAATATTTCTAACAGCAAATGCTTAAGGCAGCTAATGATTTCCGATTTTGAATTCATCCAAACTCCTGTAGACTGGTGATCTCACAGCCCCTCTTGAAGAAATTTGGTGGGAATTACCCAAGTGTGGAGAGAACTATCTTCAGTGTCTGGTTGGAAAGGACTGTCCAAGAAGCAATGAACTCAACTCACTTTGCTGTGAACTTTACCACTGGATTTCAATTAAGGTCAACAGCCAAATCCATGAAAATCAGAAATAAAACAGAAAAAGCCAAGCTACCAATGGTCCTGTGATTAGCACCCAGATTTCTCTCATTTCTTCGTCAGAAGCAGAATTTACTTTTTTCCTTTCTGAGAGTCTACACTGAGTGTTTCAGGCATCCACATTCTGCTTGTTGATTTCCACAGCTTCTCTAGTTCTTTTTTTTTTAATTTCTAATTGAAACTTAGTAATATATGTATCTAGTGGATGAAGTGCACGTGTCTTCACGTTAGAGCTCAATGAGCATTTTTGCTAATGGATTCACTCATGTGACCACCACTCACGTTGAGATATAGAACATTCCAGCTCCCCACAACACTCTCTTACTGCTTTCCAGGGTGCTCTGCCTCTCAGTGGAAACAGATGGAGAATGAGGCAAAGGCTCCGAGGCTTCCTTACCACAGGGCTCATGTGCTGTCCATTGCACAGAACCCCTGAAAACACTTCCTTGGTGAGCTTGTCAACGTCTCAGCAACTCTGAGCAGATCATTTTTAAACTCAGATGCCCCAGAGGGTGTTTGATAGTGAGATGGGTGTGGGGCCAACCACAGAGAAAGGTTTTATTTGCTCCTTGCCAAAAGCCTTTGAGGTTTCCAAAACCCCTTCTCCATCCAGAATCGTAAGGGAATAATCTGTAATCCCTGAAAGGCACTCGCCTAACCACACAGGACAGGTGGCAGCCTGGATGTTCCGTTTGGCCAAGGTTACACTTCAAAGCCATTCACCACTTGTCACTGCTGAAAGATGAGACTTAGGCTCCCCAGAAGTCCTGCTTTTCCAAGACTTTGCAGTATGCATCCAGAATTGTGCCTTGGGGTGGGTGCGGGAGGCAGTTTTCTCTTTTATACATGGCTTTTGACTCCTGGGGAGGGATAGCTACTAGCTCCTACTCATTGCACATTTATTAAGCGCCAGGTGCTGTGATGAACATGTCTCATTAATCTGTAACTGCACTGACCAATATCTCCATTTAGAAATAATGAAACAGAGGGGAAGAACACAGCTAGGAAAAGGTAACGTCAGGCTCCAGAGCCCGTAATCCTGCTCCACAGCCTTGGTGCTTCCCCAAATGGCCCTGCTGCTTCCCAGAGTTTCTGGGCACCCTGGTCATGCTTAGAAACCTTCCTCCCGCATACCGCCCCCCCCCCCACACACACACAGACACGCAGACACACACACAGGGACTCTGGCTTTGGGCTAGGAAAGGAAGTACAATTCACCTGACTTATGAGTTCATTAAATTCCTGAGCTATGGCTGCAAATCAACACTTTATAAATGAAACCCTTATTTCCTAGAGGCACAAAGTTATAAGCTGGGGTTCTGTTTCCAGAAATCCATTTATTTCATAAAAATATAAAAATTGATTATGAAAATAAAACAAAGCACACAAAATACCCACACATACATAGCAAGGATTTATTAAGTAAGAAAGCAAATGAGAAAACTAATCTTAGGAAGGTTAAATTGGGTGGATTTTTCTGCAAGTCCTGGACTGGCAAGGGTTTCTGAAAGCATGAGTTAAATGAGATTGAGATTGGAGATGTCTTCCACGTTTTTGAGTAAAATGTCCCTGGAATAAAAATAGGCATTCTTCACTGTTCTGAAGGCTTTCAAATTGAGCTCAAAATCAGGAGAATTTTTCTTAAAACTTCTCATGGCATGAAGGCATCTGAATCTTTGAATAGCATTGTTGCTGTTCCGGTCATCTTTTTTGCTTCATTAGAAGCTGTCAGTTGGGGGCACCTGGGTGGCTCAGTCAGTTAAGCATCTGCCTTTGGCTCAGGTCATGATCTTGGGGTCCTGGGATCAAGTCCCGCATTGGGCTCCGTGCTCAGTGGAGAGCCTGCTTCTCCCTCTGCCTCTCCCCCCACTCCCCATTCATTCTCTCTTGCTCTCTCTCTCAAATAAATAAATAAAATCTTAAAAAAAAAAGTTGTCAGATGACAGCAATGTGAGGTTTGGTCATTATAGTGGGCTTTTTAGGATGAGAAAGAATGTAGTGATGGGAGTGACAGCTCCTGTGGTGGAGAGTCAAGGGTTAGCCCGATACTCACAGTCTCTGGAGCAGCCTGTCTGCCCTGGGCCCTCAAAAGCCTCTCTCTGCCTGGCTGCCAGGGCGCCCAGGATCTCAGACAGTAGGAATAGAGGTGGGTGGCATAGAGACACACAGAGTGAGGGGCAAAAGTAGTGGGGAAAGAGGAAGGAGTGGTTTCCAGCCAATGGCTCTTTCATTTTTATAGTCTGCCCAAAGCCCTCAGAGCTGAAAAACCAGCATCTCAAAGGATTGACGGCAGCCTGGCCCTTATCTTAATACACATGGGAACCACTTGCTAGAGAGTAGGCTCTGATTTGGCTTGATGGAGGTGGCTTAAGACTCTGCATTTCTAACAAGCTCTCAGGTAACACTAAGGCTACTAGTCTGAGGCCTTCATGCTCAGAAACAAGAGTTCATGGATCCGATGGTCACAGAGCAGTTGCCTATGTCTTTACTTTCTGCAAAGCGTGTCTTCACCCAAGACAATATTTCCTTTAGATCCCTATGCAGGCACATTTAATTTTGGCTCATTAGTACTTTTACTCTCGGTAGTTTTATATTTGATCGTATCAATTGGTCGATTCAACATTTGAAGGCTTCTATGAGTCACAATAGGATAAGGCTTTCTGAAGGGGCTCTGCTGAAATTCTCTGGCTTCCCTTGCAATAGAACCTTCTCCAGACTCTACTCCCCATTCCCTTTCCCCCCAGAAATCTAGCTCTGGAGCTGTCTGGGTGGCTTAGTCGGTTAAGCACCCGCCTTTGGCTCAGATCATGGTTCCAGAGTCCTGGGATAGAGTCCCACATTGGGCTCCTTGCTCAGTGGGGAGCCTGCTTCTCCCTCTCCCTCTGCCCCACATTCCTGCTTGCTCTCTGTCTAGTGCTCTCTCTTTCTCTCAAATAAATAAATAAAATCTTTAAAAAATCTTGGTCTGATCATTTTCATTCTTTTTTATTTGACTATAGACTTCTTGTGACTGATAAATCCTTGCTTCAGTTTGCCTCTTCCGCCATCGTTAATAAAAATGCGGTCCATGCTGGTGATTTTGTGTCCTTGTGAATGCACAGGAAATTTGAAATAAATGAATGAAGTACAGAGTGTAGTTGAGATGCAGTTCTGGGGCTGGGAAACATGCTTATGAAATATAAATGAGCAAACATGATTTGGGCTGAATTAAGCTTTAGGAGGTTTATCATGAGATGACAACTGCCTGAAATGGGACCCCAGAATTAACAAACTGGACCTGATACCTGAGGGGACAGCCATGTGGCACTAAGTGTCTCTGCCCCCTCTATGGCCCTGGACCACAGGCCTACCTCGGACATTTGCAGGGCTTGGGGAAAGAATACAAATAAAGATCCTTAAAGTTATAAAATAAGTTCACAAATGGTAAATAAAATGCTCTAACCTCTACCATGACACATGTATCTCTAAGACCACCTGGTCAGTGTCCAAATTCTCATATCCCTTGGATTTTTGAGCCAGAACATTATGGTGTCAAGATAACTAACCCCTTGCTGTGGCTCACTCCACTTCCCTTCCTTTATGCCCTCAGCTACATTCCACACCAAAAGGGACATTGCCCCCTTGTGTCTGGGCCCCCTGGAGAGTTCACACCTACAGTATGCTCTGTCCCAGAAAGGAGGGCCCCAGGACCCACGCAGCTCCCTGAGGGATCAGGTTGGAAAGAAAATGTCTACATCTTCAGAATGGATCATTATGAAGTAAAATCTCCAAGGATTCTGGCTGTGAAATTGATTCTCCTGGGATATCCCACAGGCCCTGCTCTGTGTGTTGGGTTCTGCTCTGGGACCCATGCCTGATCTCTTAGGCTAAGTCCATACGTGGATTTTCAAGTTTACTCTGTTAAAATTGGCAATTAGCTCTTTAGAGAAATCTGCCTCATTTCCCTGGCACCGATAATAGTGCGGGGTGGGGGGGGGGGGCGGGCAGGGGGGAGGTTAGGAACCTTCCCTGTAATTTGATTCATTTTCTGTTGGAGAGAAAAGCAACCAGAGTGCAGGCTTCTGCAGTGGCTGATGGCTTAATTGCCACATGCATCTGGGGGGAGCACTAACTTGGCATCCCTATGCTTGACTCCCTGGCACTGGGAGGCAGCTGACACCTGGAGGGAGCTGAAAACATTGGTGGCTGCCACCCAACAGTGAAGAAGGAGTTGGAAACATCCTTCCTTTTCCTCCCGTTTAAATCACCTCTTTATTTTTAAGGACCGTGTGATTTGGTGCCATTTTGGCCACCAGAGATCGCACCTTAATTGTTCATATATTGTATCTCCTGTACCCAGTGCAGTACCTGGCACAGGTCAGGGGCTCAGCAATGTCTGCTTGGTAAGGACACACTGGCTCTGGGCTGGCTCTTTCTTCATGGCCTTATAACATTCGGGACACAGAAGTGGGGGCTTTCAATCCATACTCACAGTATCCCACGTAAGAGAACAAAGATGGTCAATCTATTTGCCATGGCCAAGTAATTGGAGACACTGTTCCAAATTCTAGGCTCTGGTAGATGTTGCTTGAAATGTTGTAGGAAAGAAGCATAATATGGACCATCCTATCTTCCTGAATGAGGAAAGAGGAGAATTAGTGCTGCTACTGCCCAGCCAGAGGGCCAGGTAGCTTAGAAGACCCTTGACACCAGAAGTATGCCAATGGCATGGTTTCATTTATTACTGGTGAGAATTTCTTTTCCTTCTTAATGTTTTTCTACCATATAAATCCCATCATATAAAGGTGCTAGCTTCACGCAGATTGTTAACCTACAAATTTAGGAAGGGAAGATAGTGGACCATTGTCCCAGTAGTCAAGAAATTTCAATATGTTAGTTGATGAAATACCCCAGACTTGTGCTTTGGAGACATTTGACATGAGAAGATTCACAAGGCAAATATCATGGAAACCCTTAGGAAATCACCATGTTTCACAATTAGAACTGCTGCAGATCTACCAGCAAATGATAAACTGGCCAGTCCACACCCAGTTAGCAAATATTTGCTGAGCACCTTTTCAGTGCCACCAAGTCCTGGGACCAGGGCAGTGAACTGACATCATCCCTGCCTCATGGAGCTCACAGCATTGCAGGTCCTCATTCCTGTCCCTGAACATCTCCTGCAGTGAAATCCTCAAATAGTGAGTGGCAGCCAAAAATGGATTGTGTTCTAGACCTTCCTGGACTCTGGGCTCTGGGATATTAGGGCGGATGGCTTGGATTAATCAGCCGCCAGCCTTACTTTGTCAACTATAACATCAAGTCCAATCAGCTCAGTGAGTTGGAGTTTGGCTACTTTTTCTAATAATCTTCTTTTTTAAAATGAAAGATAATTATCCAAAGTCATTGCCACTTGGTAAGGAAAACATGATCATCAGCTGGAGGAAACATTTGAAATAAATGTTAAAATCTACAGTTAGTATACAAAATCATAGCTTCCTAAACACTATGTGTTTCTTATAGCCTTAGTCCATCATAGTATGATCATAAAACCTATAAAAATCCGAATACTTTTTCCTACAAGGCACTTTCATGGTGGCATTTTAACCTTTGAAGACAGAGGAACTCCTGGAACTCAATAATGAGAACACCACAAATTATTTATTTTCTGGCTATTAGGATATAACTCAGATTCATTTCCATAAACATTCCATTCTGCCCAGGTGAACTTGTCCTTGTGTTGACCAAAATAGAAAAAATTTGCAAAATTTTTGCAATCAAAGCTAAAAGACATTTTCAAAAAACAACCATAGGATGCTCCTAAGAACATGTCCCTATCTCTATCCACTTAGTGAACTACACCTTTCCCCAACACGACATTTCTTATCTATTTAAAATGTGATTCATGCCCTTTGCCCCCTCTCTGCTTGCTTGTTCTCTCTCTCTAATAAGTAAATCTTTACAAAAAAAATTTTAAATGTGATATATGCACTCCTCTGTTTATAGCAGCATTATGTATAATAGCCAAGATATGGAAGCAGCCCAAATGTCCATTGATAAAGAGGTAGTACATATATATACAATGGAATATTACTCAGCCATAAAACAGAATGAAATCTTGCCATCTGCAACAACATGGATGGATCTGGAGGGTAGGATGCTAAGTTAAATGAATCAGAGAAAGACAAATACCATATGATTTCACTTATATGTGGAGTTTAAGAGACAAAGCAAATGAAGTAAGAAAAAAAAAAGACAAATCAAAACACAGACTCTTAACTGTAGAATAAAACTGGTAGTGGTTTGCCAGAGGGGAGGTAGGTGGGGTGAAATAGGTGAAGGGGATTAAGAGGACGGAATAATGTATAGGACTATTGAATCAGTATATTGTACACCTGAAACTAATATAACACTATATGTTAATTATACTGGAATTTTAAAAAAATGAACAAATAAAAATTTAAAAATAAAATGTCATAGTCATCATTACCTTGGATTTTAGCTGATAGCTGCTTCTGCTTGAAGGCGATATTTGAATTAAATATAGTTTTAAAAGATTTTATTTATTCCTGAAAGACACATGGAGAAAGGCAGAGACATAGGCAGAGGGAGAAGCAAGCTCCCTCTGGGGAGTCCAATGCAGGACTGGGTCCCAGGACCTCAGCCGGGATCACACCTTGAGCCAAAGGCAGATGCTCAACCACTAAGCCACCCAGGTGCCCTTGAATTAAAGATTTAAGCATATAGCCAAACAAAAGGGGAGGAAAGATGAGCACCTATATGTAAAAAGAAAACAAAGGGAAGGGGAATTGATAAATCAGCTTAATAGTTTGGAGAAGAACTCAATTACTGTCCTAAAAGAGCCCAGTAATGCTCTGAAGCAGGATTTATACTGCCATTTTGGTGAAGGTGAAGATCTGGATTCAATGTATATATTTTATTTTTAAATCTTTAGTTCTTGTCTAGGAGGGACAGACAGATACTCTGAAAGCTTCCAAGCATTCATGATTTAAATATGTTATTTTCTGTGTAGTAGCCCCATCTTGTACCTCCATGGGAGTCCATTTCAATGAAAAGGAAAATGTGGTCTAGAAATTTCAAGAAAGTACATCTCCATTACCAACCCTATTTTGTTGATTTCTGCTGATTTTCTTCCGGAACATTTCAAAACCTGGTGGTGCAGTTACTTGTTATAATGGGAGATGCTATTTTTAACTAACAATCTCAAAAACTGTTCCACTCTGATTTTTCATTTCCCATAAGGACATAAGCACAAAACCTGTTACAAAGGCAAGTAATTTCATATTTCAAGTTAGAAATTCACCTTACCAAAATAGACACATTCCATCATGAAAAATGTATTAACTCTTAGGGATTTTTAGTTCCATCTTGTTAACTTCCATCTAGCAAAATTTTATTTCATTTAAAGGGCAGTGGTAAAAAAGACAGTGTCATGGTCTATAAGTTTCCTGCCTTCATGGTCCAATAATTTTAAAGAGATAGTGGAAATAGTATCTATCTGCCATATGTGCCAAAGTGGAAAATGTTAGAAGAGCAAAGCTTTGAAAGTTGCCAGGCTGAGCCACTTGGCCCCATCGCTGTCAGGGAGACCGGACAGTGAGGTTTCCTATTCCCAGAAGTAGGGAGTGAATATCATGACTCACTTCACCTACAGGATGGAAAACAGATCATTTATCTTTATAAAGTGCTTCATTTCAGTTTACCCAAGTATGAAAGAAGATTTGTGTCTCCATATCTGGCCCATTTTTCACAACCCAGTTAGGTTCCTACTAAATTCTTCTAGGTACATTTATCTCTCTCATCTTTGAATTCCTCATTGGTCATGGGTTCCTCAAGCTGGAAGGATTTGAGAAAACACCACCCTTGCTAGACCTAGGGCTTCCAAAGGAACAAGATTTAACATTATTCTTCTTTGGTAAGGTGGCATTTGCAGGTTCTAGAGATTAGGGCATGGATATCTTTGGGTGGTATGTTAGGATTCTCTAAAGAGAAAGAAAAACTAGGATTTATTTATTTGTTTCTTTGTTGTAGGGATTGTCTCACACAAATATGGAGGCTGAGAAGTTCCATGAACTGCTGTCTGCAAGCTGGAGAACCAGGAAATCTGGTAGTGTAATTCAGTCCAAGTCTGAAGGACTGAAAACCATGGGAGTCAAAGGCGTAAGGTGCAGTTCAAGTCCAAAGGCCTAAAACTCAAGAGTCCCATGGTGTAAATTCTGGTCCAAGTCTGAAGGCCCAAGAACTAGGAGCTCTGTCTGAGAGCAGGAGAACATGCATGTTCCAGCTCAAGCAAAAAGAGAAAATTAGCCCTTCCTCCTCCTTTTTGTTCTATTCAATCCTCAATGGATTGGATGATGCCACAATGCTGCCCACCTACATTGGTAGGGCAGTCTTCTTAGTTTACAGATTCAAATGCTAATCTCTTCTGGAAAAAAAATTCACAGAAACAACCAGAAATAATGTTTTACCAACTATCTGGGCATCCCTTACCCCAGTTGAGTTGACACATAAAATTAACCATCACAGGAGCTCATTATTCTACCACAGTGATGGAAACTCTGATCTTTGTGACTCCAAATGCCATGCTCTACCCAAGGGCATCCCCCCTGCTCCTGTGGTCCACACACCTCCTGTGGAGACACACACACACAGAAAATGTTTCTCTGGGAGTCTACTGAGATACCAAGACTTCTCTGAGCTCTGCCATGGCCACTGGTGGGCACAGCAGCAGCAATAAAGTCAAGCCTTGGCATGGTGGTCCTGAGCCCTCTAGGTACCCTTAGGGGTGAGGGCTTTTCTCTCTGGAGAAGGTGTTGGTATCAGCTAGAGTCTCAGAGGGACAATTGTAACCACTTTATTGAAACTACTTCAAAAAAAATGGTTTCACAGTACACTAAGTACTGTGGACAAAATTTTAAAAAGTCATGATAATGTAAATGGTGACTAGTAATTTAAAATAAAATATTAATCGTCATGAGAAGAAGAGACTGGGGAGTTTATAAAACTAACTCCTCACCTTGAATAAGAGGAAGCTGATTTGTTTAAAACTGATAAGTCATGAAATTACGGCCTAATCATATTACTTAGAAATATGCAGGAAGCAACCAGAAAAAAGATGAGAAGAGCTAAATGTTCAGAAGTTTCTGGGGAGCAAAAGTTGGGGATAGGAGACTATTTTGTAGTTGTTTTAATTATAAGCATTTCAGGAGATTCCAGACCTTAAAAAAAAAAAAATCCAGATCTATTCTTAGTATAGAACTAGGAAATGTAATAGTTGGAAATCGGACAGACCATTTTAAGAGCTTCCCTAGTACAATTTCAACTCGTTTGCAAAAAGAGAAAAAAACATTTTGCTGTAATATGTAGAAACTAAAATCATATGTAGATTAATATGCAAGTCTTTATTTCCCTTGCAAAGCAAACTCAGCACAAATAAGCAATTAGGTCAGATTTTAAAGACAGACAAAATCATATCTACTATGCTTCCACTAGCATTTGGAATAGGTTCATATAGACATAATTAATTAGGAAAAAAACCAAGTTAATCTTTCCATATATACATACAGAGAGAGAGAGTGCAAATACTGGCAGATTTACCTTCACCCTCTGGCAGGGAGAACCAAACTATAATCCTGTTAAATACCAGACCTCATCTCCCAGCAGGGCCAAGTCCTGCCTTTGGTGGAAGACTTAGTCTAAAGAACATGGCATTTCCTACCTTATGCAAGGCAGCAGCAGCCACTCTGAGTATGTCACATAAGGGGATACATAGGCTAATTGCAAGTGCCTTCCTTGGAATCAGGACATGGACTGTAGCTCACAATCTCCATGCAGGGCGACCCATGGGGGGTAGGCCTCCAATCATGTGGTCTTAGCACTGTCTCCAGGAAGTGGTGAATTACCCACACTTCAGTCCACGTTGGCTCCAAGTGGGTGGTTCTCTCCTCGGGTTTGATAATTTCCTATAATGATTCACAGAACTCATGGACAACTTTACTACTACTGCTGGTTTCTTATAAAAGATATTATAACTGAGACAAATGACTAGCCAGATGAAGAGGTCTGGAAGGGTCCTGAGCACAGGAGCTTCTGTGGAGTTTGGAGTTCACCTCCTTCCTAGCATGTACATCCCTTCACCAACCCAGAAGCTCCCCACCCCTGTCATTTAGAGTTTGTAGAGAGGCTCTATTAGACAGGCATGAGTAATTGAATTGAATTGGCCATAATGATTCATCCGGTCCCCAGCCCCTCTCCTTTTCATGGATAACGGGGGTGGGGGGGTGGGGGCGGGTGTGTGTGAGTGAAAGTTCCAATCCTTTAACCATAGACTTGGTTCTCGGGCAAACAACTCCTATCCTGAAAACAGAATGAAATGTGAATGCTGGAGTAAGCTTACCTAGTTTTACCTGCAATAGTCACCTGTTCTTAGTTATCCCATAATCCACCTGGCTTTCCCTCAGTTCCCTAAGAAACAGGACATTCAAATTTATCTTAAACTCATTTAGAAAAGAACCATTCATAGACATATACCCAATACAAATCCTGTGGGGCTCAGAGAATATTGAAAGCCATTTCAGTTGAATTCTACTGATTGATCTTCTCCTTATTTAAAAAAATAATTTTTTAAAGATTTTATTTATTTACTCATAGAGGCACACAAAGAGAGAGAGGCAGAGACACAGGCAGAGGGAGAAGCCGGCTCCACGCAGGGAGCCCTACATGGGACTCGATCCCAGGTCCCCAGGATCACACCCCGGGCTGCAGGCGGCGCTAAACCGCTGCACCACTGGGGCTACCCCCCCAAAAATAATTTTTTTAAAGATTCTGTTTCCAGCATATTTGGAAAGTATTAATATGCAGAAACTAAAATCATATGTAGATTAATATAATAAAATTAATATTAAGATCACCAGCTTGTTCTCAAAACACCCCTTCTGACTTTCTTGACTTTTATTTTCTTGACAAAGGAGAGAAAAGGGTCATGTGGTAGCACGATTCCTCTGATGAGAGTGGAAATCCCTCACGTATTGATAGAAAGGTGCAGTGGCCTTGGCAAGGCGAGCTGCCTTGCTCAGGAAACCCCTTCCGGCTGCATACTCTGACAGCCCACCCTGAGGTGGGCAACTCCCCATGTATTTCTGTCTTCAGAGCTTGACCTTTGACACAGGCTTATTTATTTTATTTTATTTTATTTTTATTTTTTTATTTTTATTTTATTTTTATTATTTTTTTTTAGAAGAGCAGGTGACTCTTTTTTTTTTTTTTTTTAATTTATTTATGATAGTCACACACAGAGAGAGAGGCAGAGACACAGGCGGAGGGAGAAGCAGGCTCCATGCACCGGGAGCCTGATATGGGATTCGATCCCGGGTCTCCAGGATCGCGCCCTGGGCCAAAGGCAGGCGCCAAACCGTTGCGCCACCCAGGGATCCTATTTTTTTATTTTTATTGAAGTTCGATTTGCCTACATAGTGCTCATCCCATCAAGTGCCCCCCTCCATTTTAAAGGGATCTGGAATAAATATTCTAACCTTATTCTAGAACTAACTTTACATCTCTCCCCCTTACCAAGGGAGAAAGAAAGAATCCTAGGATATTTGCACACATACATACATACATAAAATATTTTAAAAATAAAATAAGAGAAAATAGGGCCTTAGAAGAAAGGCACTGTGAAGATTAGCAACGGAGTGAGAAGAGGCTTTAGAGGAGATCAGTTCGGTGCACAGTTGCTAAACCACCGCAGTGTTTTGCTAACAGAAATCTGGAGACACTTTACTGGAACAAAACCATATAAGGAAATCCCAATTCTGCAGACAGCTGAGACACACAGAGTCAGTAGCAGTAGCACCTCAGGGGTTTTGTTTTGTTTTTCTCTGAATTGTCCCCTTTGCTGTTCTGTGACTGAATGTATTATAAAAATTAAGCATTCTCTATCTCAGCTTCCACACAGACATTTGAGTTAAACACGAGAGAAAGGCCATCTCTGGGCTCCTCCTTACCCAGCAGAGGTGCCCTGGAGGAAGGAGCCCCCTACCTCCAGCCTGGGACAACCTTACCAGCATCCAGGCACCCAAAATGCTGAAGGCTCAGGGCCTGAGAGAGCCCATGGCACCAGGCACCATGGGGACCCTGTTCTGGTTCTACCCAGCACCTGGTCCTCTCTGCCCACCGGTCCCTAATGACCCAGCCCTCTGTTACAGAAAAGGAGACAGGACACCCTTCCAACTCCCCCTCACCCATCACGGCCTGTAGTGTGACACCCAGCCCCTCAGAGAGCACAGTCTCCACAAAGGGCCATTGTGCAAGCACATTTCCTTATAGAAGCATCCTGGCTTCCCCTCTGGACTCTGTCCCAGGCCTCAGGACTCTCCTCCAATCCCCCTGTTTTCCTTCCCAAAGAAGAGCTGCCTCCTCATGACTTCCGGCCTTTATTTTTTCCAGACAGATGTGTGTACTCTTGGTCATTCAACTGTTCCCTTATCAGTGTCACACTTTCACAGATGTTATTTTAGTAATATGCAGATGGCCTCAGCTAAGGACTGGAACCATCATTCTCATCTAATGGATGGAGGAGCTGAGGCTGCGAGCCTGTAGGAGCCCAAAGCACACAAGTCCCCCTCAGAGCCGGCTCCGAATGGGTCTTCCGCCACCAGCAGCAGTGAACGGCTGCTCACTCCGTTCTTCTCAGGACCTGACTTCTTTTTATAGCCCATAATATTTGTGATTGATTGTCTCTTGACTTGGCAAGAGCTCCATTTGGAGATTGCGGCTGGAGCTTTATCATCGGAAAGAGCTCAAAATGCTGTGGTGAGGCTGGATGTCAGCACCTGTCTGCGCAAAGGCCTCATCCTGCAGCTTTAGGAGAGGGGCTGGAGCTGCGGGTGGACGTGGAGGGAGCAGCCCCAGAATTTCAAGAAATCAATTTCTGTTGTTTGTAAGCCACCCAGCTTATGGCATTTTGTTACAGCAACCTGACTGTAGTTAAGTGTAACTAATGTACAGAGATTTGGAGAAGTTAGGCTCCAAGACCCATGCAGGATAGACCTTTCTTCAAGGCAGCTCCATGTGGTAATGTCATGCCCATCTTACAGATGGGAATTGAGACTCAGAGAAGTTAAGTAACCAGCCAAGACAGAGCCAGGATTTGGACCCCACTTCCCCAAGCCCACCTTCCGCTCTGCCTCTTCCTCATCTTACTTCAGGGACCCGAAGAAAACAAGAATCCCCCTGCCCAAGGCCACTGTCCTACTCCCTGGGCTGGTCCCCAGTGCTGCCCACAAGTCAAAGGACCAAGCTCTTGGCTAGAATAGAAGGTCCAAAGTTTGGTTCCCATTCTCTGTGCCACATAAAAATGTGCTTGCCTTCCCCCAGACCTTAATCCCTTTTGCCATTGAGTTTGGGTGGTCAAGGCTTTGTGGGGCAGCAGAAAAGTCTATGTATTTCAATCTCTGAAAGAGCATGTCTCAAGTCTGCCTTGGATGAAACTGTACTAAGGATTTCTGTCATCCCACAATTATGCTATGTTCACAATGCTGCCTTCAGGCATAAACAGAAGCTACTATCTCGGGGAGCCTGGATGGCTCAGCTGGTTGAGCGTCCAACTCTTGATCTCAGCTCAGGTCTTGATCTCACGGTCGAGAGTACAAGTCCTGCACTGGGCTCCACGCTGGGCATGGAGCCGACATTAAAAGAAGAAAAGCAACAGGCAGCAGCTACTACATGCCCCGTTGGCCCTTGGCTGCTGCTTATGGAGTTGAACCATCATCTGTTGGGTGGTTTGCCTGAGATGTGTCCTGCTGTTGGCAGTCCATACTTATCAAAACGGGCTTCTCTAATACAAGAGGAGGCTGTGCTGGAGGCCAGCACAACACGGTAGGAATTAGACTCATGTCCCCTTCCCTAGATTCCCAAGATGCCTTAGAACATCATCTATCTCCTGACACTTGCTGACTAAAATACTTGCCTCTTCCACAATTGTATTTAAAAATATCAGGTAAAAGTAGAGCAGGTTGGGGAACTTGGGAGAGAGTCCCTGACAGCTGTGTGGGCAAGAGGCCAGTGCACCCTGTGTGGCTGGTGATCCTTCCCCCAGTCTCATGAGCAAGGCAGGACAGGGCTGTTATTCCCACTTGTTGGAGCCCAGAGGTGACTCATCTTGCTGCAGGTGAAAGAGCCTAGGCTTAGAATGAATTTCCATGAGCCTCTCACTCTCCTTTTTTGGCACTCTCCCAGCTGAGGATAGAGACAATACTATATTGGCCTGGAATGAAATAGAGCAGGTGTTAAGATAACTACTTCTCTCACCTGGGTTGTCAGGGGTGTGTGTTAAAAGATGCGGGCCTAGGCTTTAGACAGTCCTCCCTCTGGGCCATGTGTGCTGCTCCCATCAAGCCTCGCATTCCTGCCAGCTCACTCACCACAGAGCTATACAGAAAAATGTATGAGAAGGCATCACATGGTCTTATCCATGGATTTTCCTCTCTTCTGTGCCAGTGGCTTAGTGACCGACTGCCAACCATGCCCCATTCCAGGTGTCTTCTCATCTTTGCCACCACTGCCAACTATCTGCCCAAAGAAATAAAAATAAAAGCAGAATGAACTATCCTATATCTTCCATCATTTCTTCTGAACAAAATGGAAGAAGAAGACTCAAATGGGAGAGAATGAAAGATAATGTTGAGGTCTGATGACACGGTCAAGTTAGACCCAAGGAAATTCAGCATCAGCCACACGAAGCCTCCTCCTGTAACCAATGCTGAGGGATCAAAACATGGAGCTCAGAGCTGGAACTCAGATCACCCTGTACAGCCTCAGAAGTAGGGCATGCGGATCCTCCATAATCGTAGAATAGAAGGCTCAATTTACTGAGCGTTTTCATCTTCCTCAGGTCTTCCTATGTTCTATTAAGTTTAGAGATTGTTGTTGACTTTACCTTAAGTGGAGTACATTAGGATTTTCAAATTAGGGTGCCTGGGTGACACAGGTGGCTAAGCGTATGCCTTTGGCTCAGGTCATGATCCTTGGGTTTAGGATCGAGTGCCCCTGCTTCATGAGGAGCCTGCTTCTCCCCCTGTCTCTGCCTCCTTCTCTCTCTGTCTCTCATGAATAAATAAATAAAATCTTTAAAAAAAAAGAATTTTAAAATTAAATTTTTAAGTTCCTGAAGGCAAAAACTTGTTGGTACCATCTTAGCCTGAAAGTCACATTCGGAGCAAGATCATTTGCTAGATTCTGGTCGAAGACTATGTCTTGGGAATGTGTATGTTAGGATAAGCAGCTCCTTTGAAATGTTATTATACACAATCTGAATTTCACTCATAATGTACTAAGAGTAACCAATGGTGAGAAGTCCATGTCCTCATGGGAAAAAAAAAAAAGCATTTCTCTCTAATTTTTTTTTGAGAAGTCAATGCCTTGGACATAATGTTGCTTCCTCTGAAGAACATCTCTTGATAAGTAGAAATAGTTTTCAGGCAAAAACCTGATGTTCCAATTTTAATCATCTGTTTCAATACTGTGTAAAATTGTAGTATGAAGATAATTTTTTTCTGAGACGGTCATTTTTTTTTGCAAGTTTTATGAGTTTTTTAAATCACAAACCCATAGGATGTCCAATAGTCAGAGGCTTCTGATTTCAAGCTTCTGTCAGAAAAATAGTTTACAAATCGACTTGCCTAAAACAGAAGTCATTATTTTTAGTTGTTAATGTTGGTATGCACACACAGGGTTAAGTGTGGGGGTGTAGGATTCATACTTCCCAAGTTCAAATCTGTGTTTATTACTTACTGTCAAACTTGGGCAACTCGCTAAATCTTATTAAGCCATAATTTCCTCATCTTTAAAATGAGAATATTAATAGCACATTCTTCATGTGAGAATTATAAAAGTTTATAGGCATTATTAATATCAATGATCTTCTGTGTACTTCCATAGCCTTGGATTTTCATTTGGCCTATAGCCCACATCACTTTTTTTAAAAATTAGAGTTTCTTATAAAAGTTTTCGGCTTACAGAAAAATGGAGAAGATAGTACAGAGAGATCCCATATACCGTGTACTACTTCCCCCTATGGCTAGCACCTTACATTACTATGGATGCTTATTACACCTAACAGACAAATATTGACACATTAATATTAGCTAAGGTCCATGCTTTATTCAGATTCCCTTAGCTTTTACCTAATGTCCTTTTTCTGTTTCAGAATCCCATCCAGATACCACATCATATTTAGTTGTCATGTCTCCCTAGGCTACTCTTGACTGTGACAGTTTCTCAGACTTTCCTTGTTTTGATGACCCAGACAGTTTCAAGAGTCCTGGTCAGGTACTTTGTAGGATGGCTCTCTATTGGAATTCATCTGATGTTTCTCTCATGATTAGACTAGAGTTATGGGTTTTAGGGAGGAAAAGTATGCTGGTAAAATGCCATTTTCATTACATCATAGTGTAAAGAGAACACACTATCAACATGACCTTTCACTGTTGATGTTGACCTTGATTACCTGAGGTAGTGTTTGTCAGATTACTCCATTATAAAGACATTACTGCTCTGCTCCTGCCCTTTTTCCATACCATGCTCTTTCGAAGGAAGTCACTACGTATAGCCTACACTTAAGAAGTGGGAATTTACCCTTCCTCTCTTCGAGAGCAAAGTATCTACATAAATTATTTGGAATTCTGCATTGTCTCTTCTCTCCTATATATTCATTCATTCAATAATTTATTTATACAGGGACATCTGGGTGGCCCAGTGGTTGAGTGCCTGCCTTTGGCTCAGGGCGTGATCCTGGGGTCCTGGGATCAAGTCCCACATCAGGCTCCCAACAGGGAACCTGCTTCTCCCGCTGCCTGTGTCTCTGCCTCTCTCTGTGTCTCTCATGAATAAATAAAACTGTAAAAAAATAATTTATACAGTTATGGTCTCATGGATATTTACATTACATTTGGGGTTATAATCTAATACTACTTTATTTCTTTACTCACATTCTTCTGCTTTGCATTGGGAGATCTTCAGTTGGTTCCTGTGTCCCTCTGACGCACTCCCATCAATGTTTTTTTATTGTTGTTGAGTTTTCGTTTTTCAGCACTTCCTTTGAGGTGTTTATTAGGTGTTTATTATTATTATTTATTAGATGCTCCAGACTCTTCTTGTATATTTCCTTCCCTGGTCCTAGAATCAGTCATTTCTCTAAGAAGCTCTATTTCTTTTAATGGAGAATGGTAATAGAAACCAAGGTCTGGGATCCAGGGGTGCTAGTTGCTACTGGGTTTCACTTCTTGTAGTTACATACACCTCAAGGGAATACATGTGTGTCTACTAACCCATATATATGCACATCTATAAACATTTCTATGTAATCCTCTGTAGGTATGTTAAGTAAATGCAAATTCATCTGATGTCTCCAACTCTAATCCATTAGACATGGATCATTCTATCCTTCTAATCCCCTTTCTTATCTATAATTTTCACTCCACAAACGAGAAATTTGGCTCCTATCATTTGCCATCCATTTGTTTAATTGTATAATTCCAATATACATATATATCAGTGTCAGAATTGTTAATCTGTAGTCCCATAAAAAACTTCATCGACTCGAGTACAGTGCTTGTGTGCAATTCCTTTTATCTTCAGTGTTACAGACTCCACTCATTTCCTTTTATTTTTTTGAAATAATTTTATTTATTCATGAGAGACACAGAGAGAGAGGGAGAAACATAGGCAAAGGGAAAAGCAGGCTCCCCACGGAGAGCCTGATGAGGAACTCGATCCCAGGACCCTGGGATCATGCCCTGAGCAGAAGGCAGATGCTCAACCACTGAGCCACCCAGGACCCCCAGACTCCACTCATTTCCAGAGTTACTTAGGTCAGCATCATTTCTCCTAGCCACTTCAGTGATATTGGAAATTGTAATTTTCCAAAGTTATTTTTTAAGATTTTATTTATTTATTTGAGAGAGAGCAAGTGGGGAGAGAGAGAGGGACAAGCAGACTCTGCACTGAGCATGGAGCCATATACAGGGCTCGATCTCAGGACCCTGAGATTATGACCTGAACTAAAATCAAGATCCGGGCACTTAACCAACCAAGCCACCCAGATGCCCCAGAGATTGTCATTTTTGAACCAATAATTAAACACTTGGACACTATATCAATAATAAAGGAATGCCCTATGATTAAATATAAAGTATATTTTATTTTTCACTGGCTTAGGAAAAAGAAAGTTGTAGAAAAAGATAAAAAGACCAATTTTTTGAGATAAATAAAAGCTCTAATATAAATTATCACCAGTAAGCTTTTCATACCCATATATTTTTGACCTATTTTTTTATCAGGTGTGTCCAATATTGTTGATGCCACCTACCAAATGTAGTTCACTTTGGCTCCTGTCATCAAGGAAGATTTTCTCCTCTCTACTACTGCGTTTGAACCTATACATGATTTTTTCCTGAGAAATAAACTTTAGGGTCTTGAACCACACCAAGCCTTGACCCCAGGCTGAAATGAGCCATACTAGTTTCTTGTTAGGCTGCATCCTCTCTCTTTGTGCATATCCATTTTTAAAAAATTTACAAATTAAACTGTTTCCCTCACCTTGACACCTCTATGTCTGTGTCTGCCTCTACCTCTATAACACACACTTACTCAAATCCTATTGAACCCCAGACAGCAAGAGACTATAGTCTGAACAAAAATAAATTATGTTGAAGGTGTAGGGCATATATCATGGCTACAGGAAGGTCAAACTTCAGGAATGCTTAGCTCCAAACAGTGAAAGCAAAGAGATAAATATGTCAACTTGAAAATGTCCCTTTCCTTGACTAACCGTTTTTTTTTTTTTTTTGATAGTGCAGGAAATTTGAGGATAAACAAAGATATTTTTGAAAATAACTCCTGTGTTCCTAAAACGCGAACGAGGCAGGACAGACATGGACAGTGACCTGCATCATTGCAAAGGGAATTTCTGAGGCAGTTTTAATGAAGTGGCAATTTTGCAGACAATGTAGAATTCAAAAACACTAAGGAGATGTTAGGCACCAACATGCCACGCATGTAAAACAGCATCTGGCAGTTTCCCGTTTGAGGCCTCTTGTGCCAGCATTTCACTTAGATAAGAAAAAAAAAAAAGTCTTTTTTCAGCAATCTTCTTACATGCTTTAATTTGACACTATCTGAAAGTGATACTTAAGTTGTGGTAAATCACATTTAATTTAATTGCAGCAGTCTGCTTGCTATTATTTTACTATTGCTTCTTTTCTCTCTAAGCTCTCCAAAACCCCGTGGAAAATAAAATAGCCCTTACTTGAAATGCTTCTCTGCTGGATGACTTTTTGCCCATCTAGGTCAATTATTCTGACCTATGCTAAAGCAGGAGCAGTCATATTAGAAGATCATGGAAAGCTAAAAAATACAACTCAGCTCAGAACTCGGCATTTGCCTGTTTTTATCTCCCTTGCTCCAGTGTAACTTCCTTGAGAGTCTAGATCTTGTCTGGCCTTGTATCCACAGCACCATTTCTCTGCCTCGGTAATGTCTGAGTAATGAGTTCATAAAGTGCCTGCTAACTGTGAGGCTCTGGGCTAGGGCCTGGGGATACAGATAGAGAAGACCCAGACCCTATCCTCTGGGAGGCTAGAGGGAGGGAGGACAAGTGAATCGGTGGTCACAAGACACGGTTGCCAGGCTACAGATGCGTCTGTGTACTGAGAAACTTTGTGCTGGATACTGGCTTGTCCTTCATATTCATTATCACTCTTTCCACAGCAGCTCTATGATGCAAGAGGAGAGAAGGAGACCGGGGTCCACATGAGTTAGTGAATTCTCAGGGTTTCATAGCTACTTGGTGGTCAAGTTGGGATTAACAGCTGGGTCCCTCCAGATCATGACAGAGGTTGCCATGGAGGTGCAGAGAAGAAGGGAATGGAAATCACTGTGGGGGCAGCCCCGGTGGCTCAGCGGTTTAGCGCCCGCCTTCAGCCCAGGGCCTGATCCCAGAGACCCTGGATCAAGTCCCACGTCGGGCTCCCTGCATGGAGCCTGCTTCTCTCCCTCTGCCTGTGTCTCTGCCTCTCTCTGTGTGTGTGTGTCTCTCATGAATAAATAAATAAAACCCTTAAAAAAAAAAAAAAGAAATCACTGTGAATAGAGATAGGATGGGGGGAGGGCAATTGGTAAGGCAGAGTATGCACCCCAGAAATGGTGAGGAATCAAAATATTTTATGTATAATGATTAATTCTGGAAAGAACCTTCAATACCTGAAGCAACTTCCTTCACTCGAGAGACTGGCAGACTGTCACTGAGATCCCACTCAAATGTCTCTAGGGACGGGAGCCTATCTCCTCATGGGCAGGGAGCCCTTGGCACATTCTGACCACACCATCTGCTCTACTGGGGAATCACTAATCAAAATGACGTTATAAAGAGGAAGGAAGAAGCTCCTATTTGTTGGAGTATATAGGTATATAAAACTCTTAACAAAGGCTCAGAGAAATAAGATATTCTAGATACTACCACTCAAAATTCTATGCCATGAGGAGTTGGCAGGGTCCAAAGAAAGACTTTGTATGGATGTCTGCCTGGAAAAAACAATGGATGTTGAAATTTAGTTCAAGAAAGAAAAAAGAGGATACTTCAAATGATGTCAAAGGGAGCCTTTCCATTTGTGTGGGCCAAAATTAGCTTGTTGAGAAAGAAGTGCCAGGTGGTCTATGACATTCAGGGTATTGGTAGCCTGAGAGTAAGGTAGAAATCGTATGTGACACACCCACCAGGGCAGAGCTGCACACAGTGTGGGTCAGCAGGCTAGGACTCACTTTCTAATCTTCCGGCTCCTATTTTCCTCATCTGCATAATGAGGAATTTGCTACAGATCTTGCTAATGTCCTAGAGTGGGTTCTAATTTTATTTTACATTGTTTGTTGCAAAAAAAAATTACCTTTTTTTCTCTAGATCTGATATAGCTTCCTGGATGGAGAAGCATTTTCCTTTAGGTATGTTTTCTAGGAGTCTCTGGATCTAATGCAGTCTGGAACATTCAGCTAAGAATCTTCTAAACACTTTAGTCCCTTTCATGAGTCCATGGTTTGGGCCACCCTCAAGAAGCAATTTCACCATTCTCCAGCCAAGCTTGGAGATGGGAGTTTGTAGAGAAATGAAAATCTGGGCTATAGGGGTCTCTGGAGACTGTACCTAAGGTCCAGCTATGCTCTGAAGAGCACTGAGAAGAGGGGTTTGCTCTATCCTGTTCTCAGAGCTGGGTCCCAGTTTGAGGAAGCAACTGGAGCCTCTTCCCTCTTTCATTAGGCCCATTTGCACCTCTTCCAACCTTTGGTTTCTCCCTCTCCACCACACACTCAATCCATCACCATCATATTGCTTAATTTTTCCACCACAGAAGCTATGGGTGAAGGATATTTTCTGGGTGGCTAGAAAATTCTGCATTTGACCATATCTTGGGTTGTCTTTGGTTGCATGCTGGATGTGGCATTTGTAAAATATTTGTTGAAACAATTTAAGGCCAAGGATAATATTCCCTTCTTCCGAAGAGGATTTGATTTGCCTTTGCAAAGGACCTTGGGGAACATGCCACCTAAGATCGTTAATTCATGTACAAACTCTTTACAAAGCAGCATAGAAATAGTTCAATATTTTAACAATTAATAGGGGTGTATACTTGTCTCCTAAATGAATATCAGCCTTGACTGTCACCACTACTTAGAAAGGTGAAGTTCTTGTTAATATGGCCATGTAACATATTGCCCCCAAATGTAGGATTTAAAATCACCACCACCACCACCAGTGATTATCTTTCATGGTTTTCAGTGAGCTAGGAGTTCAGAAGCGGCTCAGCTGGGTGGCTCAAAGTCAAGGTCCCTCGCAATGCTGCAGTTAGATGTCTCCTAGGGCTAAAAACCCCACTTCAAAGAGGCTTCACAGCCAAGGTTGGCAAATTGGTACTGGCTATTGGCTGGAAGTATCAGTTCTTCTCCACGTGGGTGAGAGCAACTTGAGTGTTCTCACTAGATGATAGCTGGCTTCCCCCAAAAGAGTGATCCAGGAGGTCAAGGCAGAAGCCACAATGCCTTTTGTGACCTCGCTTCAAAATTCATACACTGTCATGTACACAATGTTCTATTGGTCCCCCTAGCACCAGCCTTGATTCAATATATGGGGGGAACTGGCAAGGACATGAATACCAGGAGGTGGGATCACCATGGGCTGTGGCGGAGAATGACTACCACACGTGGGGATTAGGGCTCCCATCCAGGTCCATCCGATGGCAATGCCCTTGACCTCACTGTGCTGCCCTCCTCAAGCATTCTCTTTGAATTTGGGGGTCCTTCTGAAAGGGAGATTACCTAAAGCCTGCAACAACATGGAGTTATAATAAATAAATTATAAATAAGCTGATTATATTAGGAATGCCGTGAGAGAGGCGGAGAAGCCTGGATCCTTGGGCCTGGTATAAGGGGAGAGATACAGGGGACACTGAGCAGAAGACAGGCCTAAGGGGCAGAGCTGGGAGGGGCCAGTTTACGGCCACCCACTGCGCATTTTGCTTTTGCTGACCCTGACATCGGCTGTCAGAAAGTCTCTGTGGGTGAACCGTGGAGCACTCTTTTATACCATTAACAATCCTCCTGCAAAGTGTCCATTTGATGGGTTTGGATTTTCTTTGTGACAGGTTTCTAGAAGACACATTGACTTGTTCCTGCCCTCCTCCCCCGACACCCTCCCCCCCCCCCCCCCCGAAAGTCTGCAGCCTACCCAGTTAACCCGGGCCTCAGGAAACTGTCCAATTCATGTCGCTCCCGCAGGGTCTGCGGAACAGAGTCTCAGCTGGAAACAAGGCAGTGAGCAGCTTGATGTTTTTTCTTCTTTTCTTCCAGTTTATTCTATATTGCCATTTAATAAGTGTTTCTTTGGGGGTATCTCTATGCCCATTATTTAAACTCTGAAAACTGAAGCCCTGTGGCTTTCACAGGAAATAACCGTTGAGTCACTGTGATGAGATATACAAATATTGTTCTAAGTTCTTATCACAATGACCACTGGGATCGTTTTTCACAAAACATAATTTTCATTATTTTGAAAGACAGGCCTTGAGTTGGGATCTAGAAAAAGGAGCTCTTTCCTTGGAGGTTTAAGCTGTCATCACTAGGTTTTTCCTACTCACATTTCCTTCTTTCCATACTCCTTTGTATGGCCTCCCTTCGTTTCTTCCCTGTTATTGCTAATGTTACTAATAAGACCTTGGGACTCCTAGCTTGACAAGTAAATAATAACTGTTTACCTGCTTCCATCATTATTTTCAGCCAGGTCATTATTTGTACAAATAACCTCATTTAGGGCAAGTCCTAACTCAGTAGAGAGGACAAACATCATCCCATTTCACAGATGAGGAAGACAAAGCCCCATAGATCTGTGTCTCTCTAGGGCTGCTTAGATCAGAGCAGGGCCTGGTACCTCCCCTACAGTGTGCTGCCCTCCCTTAGGATCATTCTGCCCCACCTGGGCCTGGAAAACCTAAGACTCTCTATGCGCGTGTCTTTAGCTATGCAAAGTTCTGTTGGGGTGGGGGATGGGAACTGCCTTAGGCCAGTTCCGTTCTGAGGTGTTCTGAGAGTCTGGTGGACTCTGTTATCTTAAAAATAACTCTAAATCTTTTTTCCTTTACAGTTAAAAGAATAGGTCAAACACAGGATTACGGAGAACAATTTAAGAACCAACCAGATTTATCAGAGTTGACATTTTGCTACAGATGGTTGAGGTCTGCCTGTCTCTTCTGAAATAGAATGCTACAGAAACAATTCCTTCTCTCCTTCCTCCTTGTGGTCTCCTTTCCAAGGCTGCCCCCATCCTGAATGGTGCCGCATGCATTTGCATGTCACTCTACTGTTACGCACAAGAATGCATCTTATATTACACGCCATCATCATCTCTGTGCTTTGGAAGAACTTGTGTGAATAGTTTTCTCCTGCATGTGCCCATTTGAGGCTCACTTCTGAAGGATGCCCCGGACTGCTTTGGCTCTCCTGAATGTTTCACTCCTCTGGTTGGGCATGGATCATCTCAGGAAGAATACGGGGAGCATCCAGGACATTAGCAGTTCCTACTGCAGCAAGGGCTGCAGGCTTGCACAGTGCCGGTGACTGCGATTCCCGGAGAGAGGCAGAAAGCAGGGACTAACCTCGTGCATGGTCTAAGTTGCATGCACACCTACCACCTGGAGGGTTGTGAGAGCTCACATCCCCCGACAGCCCGGAACTGGAGTCCAGCCATTTCACAGAAGGAAACCAGGCCCAGAGAAGAGAATGATTTTCTTAAGGCCACACTTCCAGAAATCGGTAAAGCAGGCACCAGGCAAGACAGCTCAGGACTCAGCACCACCTTTGCCCCAGCGCCCTGGTGGGGTTTTTCCCGCCCTGTTCATCCAGCAAACATGCCATCATCAATTTGGTGTTTTTCTTGCGTCTGCTCTCCCAGCAAACTGTAACCGCCCACGCCTGACACGGGCCGGCCCCCGGGACTCCCGCGCCTCCCGCCTCTGGGTGAGTTGGCTCGGAGCGCCCCCCGGCGGCCGGCAGGGAGCAGCATTCTGATTCCCCATCTGAGCTGCAAAGCCGTTGCCCCCAAAGACTGGGGTCCAGGCCCTTCCACCGTGAGTGCTCCCCGGTGCACGCTCTGTACAGGACACATTCACTTCTCCTTGCATCCCCAGAAGCACTGGCTCCCAGCCGACAGTCTCTGGGTGTGCCAGGCACCCTGTGACTGGAGCTGCTGCAACCCCAGGGAAGGAGACGTGGCTCTTGCCTGGAGCAGTTCAACGTTTACTGGGTTCTCAAGAGAGGCACCCCGGGGGCCGCCAGCCGCAGAGCCAGAGCGGCCAATGCCGACCCACAGAGGCCTGGGGGCTACAGAGAAGGCAAGAAGGCAGTGTCCCCCACGGAGAGGCGGCCACAGAGATTTGGGAGGCCCCTCTGGGGAAGCCAGTGTCTGAGTGCTCAAGGAGAAATGAATTTCGATTGTGGGAGGGGACAGACGTGGCCTCCTTTCCACTTTCCCCTTCTCCAGGGCCTTCTCCTCGTTCCCTTCCTCCTTACTCATCCATCAACTGCCCCAGTTGTTCTCCAAAGCACCACTAGGCAAAATGTCCACTTGCCAGGGAGTTGGGCCTCTTCTGATAGATGTGCCCTCTCTGCCCCCTGCCATGTCTTCCATGGTATCTCATGCCCTCCTGCCTGGATGCCTGAATCCTGCACTGGCCTGTGTGCTGTAGAAATCAATAGGGAGGCACCCGGGCTGCAGGGAATTAGGTAATTAATCCAAGGCAGCCTGATGGAAGAGTCCTATTGGGGGTGGAGGGGGTGGTACGCAAAAAGTACCTGTCCAGGGATCCCTGGGTGGCGCAAAGGTTTGGCGCCTGCCTTTGGCCCAGGGCGCGATCCTGGAGACCCGGGATCGAATCCCACGTCGGGCTCCCGGTGCATGGAGCCTGCTTCTCCCTCTGCCTGTGTCTCTGCCTCTCTCTCTGTCTGTGACTATCATAAATATAAATTAAAAAAAAAAAAAAAAAAGTACCTGTCCAGAGGCGGGTTCCATTCATCCGAAATGTTTGGGATGTGGGTGGGGAGCTTGGGAGAAGGCTGAAGCACAGGGTGTTTGGTGAGGAGTACCTCTCTCTCTCCTCCAGGGTTCGTTTTCATGGGGACAATGTCACAGTCATCTGCAACTGTCATCTAGTTTCCAGGCAAAAGACAGAAAGGTAGCAGAATTGTCTTGAATCTCATGTTGACTCTGGTTGGCCCCAGCTGGATCATCTTGGGCAAATCACTTCACCTCTCTGAGGCTCAGTTTCCTTGTCTGTTAAGTGGACACACCGCTTTATAAGGTGATTGTGAAGATTGGGCAAGATAGTACCTACTACCTCCCTAATGCAGAGCCTTGGCAAAGGAGAACTGTTATTAAGAGAAGCTCCCCGATTATTTGAAACACGTTTGATCTATTTGGATTCGTTACTGAAATCCACAATGCCTGATAGGTAGCTCACCTAGAGAATCACAGGGCATTAGTAGGAAAAAATGTAGTTCCCGAATTTGTAGCATGCTCGGGCTGCTATAACAAAATACCATATACTGAATGGCTTAAACAATAGAAATTTATGTCTCACAGTTCTGGGGATGCAAAGTCCAAGATCTAGGTCCAGGAGGGTTTGTTGATGGTGAGGGATCTCTTCCTGACTTGTAGAGGCCAGCTCTTCACCATGTCAGGGTTGCAAAGAGAGGAAGAGAGGAGCTCCCTGGTGTTTCTTCTTCTGAGGGTACTAATCCCATCACAAGACCTTCACCCTCAAACTTCACCTAAAACTATCTCCCAAAGGTTCCTACTCCTAAGACTATCAGTGGGGGCTAGGGCTTTACCCTATGAATTTTGAAGGACATAAAACATTGTCACCTCCAGCCCAAGCCCTGGCATCCCCTGAGGTGCCCCCATGCCACCCTGGGCTTCTGGGAACAGGGAAATGGGACTTGGAGACTATTATTCTGATATCTTCCTGACCTTCCTCAGCAGCTAAGTACCATCTTTTAGGTCTAAGATGGTGATCGTTAAGAGCTGGGTAATTACTGGGCACCCTATCCTGACAAAGGTGAACATGTTTTCAGGAACTTGGACTCATTAGACCTCACAACAAGACTTTGCTAAAGTGGCTCTGAGCACTACAGGGCCACACAGAGGAGAGCAGATGGGGCCGAGGCTCCAGAAAGTCGCTGAGCCAATGGTTAGCCCCAACATTCCCCTTCAGGCTAGCCTGTCCCCTGTTCCACCTCGCCTCTCAGGCCCTCCAGGCTCTGAGGGTCTGTCCCTCCACAGGCGGCTGCTGGCCAGTTGCCCAGGGGGCCATGCTGCTCACCAGTCAGGATCACCCACCCCGCAGTTGGTTCCCTGGAGACAGAGTCAGTTAAACCGACAAGGCCTCCGTCAGACTCCTCAGGGCGTCGGGCCATCTGCTGGTCCAGGCTCAGTCAGGAGAGCAGTTACTGGAATGTTTGGGCTCAGGGAGGCGGCCAACAGTCAGCAGGGTCGGGCCCCGCAGGGACAGGGCGTATATGCGGGTTGCACTGGGCCTGGAGACGTGCAGGTCCTTTGCTGCTGGCGGTGGCCAGAGGAGGAGGTGAGGATGGCGGAGTCACCATCTGCCCAGTAAGAGGGGACAGTGCGCAGCGGGGCTGGGCAGGCTGAGAGGCCTCCTGGCTCAGGCCCACCTCCGGGGCTGGACTCCCTCCTGCACCCTGCTCCAGGCCTCTTTGAGAGCACACCGGGGACAGGCTGGGACCCGGAGGAGGGGGCTGGGGCTCGGACCCAGGGATTAGCCAGGATCCTGGGATCCCACCTGTTGGGGTGCAGACGGAGCCGACAGTTTCCCGGGCTGCTCAGAAGAATCGGATCCCGGGCACTCAGCTCACGGGGATGTTTCTGCTAAGCACGTGCCCACAAACGCGCGTGGCCGTAAGTGTGCATTCGCGCGGGTGGCAGGCGCGCCGACCACGCCCCCTTCTGACACCGCCCTCCTCCTCCCTGCAGCCCCAGAGCAGAAGGAGGCTGCTGGAGTGGCTGACTGCTGACCCGCTCCCTGGGGAGGAGGACAGGAGGCCAGCCCCCTAACCCCCCCCAACCCCCCACCCCGCCCCCAAGCTCGGCACAGGCCAGGACAGAGCCCCAGCTCACCAGCTGCCGCAGGGACACGGCCACACCTGGGGCCACACCCGGAACCGGAGCCAGAGCCCGAGCCACAGCCGGGCTGAGAGGTCAGAGCAGGTGACAGGGCCCAAGGACCCGCTCACCACCTGCACACACTCCCGGCTCCTGCAGGTTCCCAGCACCTTCCTCCAGGCTCCTCCAAGGTCTTTAGTGCACAGGGAAGGCCTGAAGCAGCCCCCGAGCTCCTCCCCCTGCAGACAGGCAGCCCCTTTGGCTCTCACCCCACTTCTCCCCTATAAAACCCTGATCTCCACCTTCCCATGCTCGCCCCACGCTGTACAGCCTCCCCACTTGCCCACCTGGGCTCTGGCCCTGCACGTCCAACAGGAAGGAGGTCCCTGGCTTTCCTGCCCCTTAGGGACCCAGGGTCACGGAAATGAGGTGAAATTTCCATGACCCTGTTGACGGTGATATTATTTTGTATATGTCCCCCACGCTTGAGAAACAGCCTCTAAGCAGACACACCAGTCAGCAGGTCGTCCTCAGAGCCGAGCTTGTGCTCACTGCTGATTCTGCGCCAGCTGGTGTTTGACCGTGCTGCAGGCGTCAAGTGGTCAGACTCCCAGAAGGACTGCCAGGTGGAGAAATCCCGGAGGCCAGGCCCACGGGACCCTGTGCGCATCCCCGGCCCTGGCCACCCTGCCGGGGACAGGAGGAAACCCGGGGCTGGCCGTGAGATCTGCCCTCGCCCCGCCCGCCCTGCCCTCCCCGGCCTCCCGCCCTGAGCAGGGCATGAGGCAGACGGTCCTGAGAACCGACGGGCAGTGAGGATGACAAAAACGCTTGGGCCTTTCACTCTCTCCTTTTGCCATTTCCAGGCAGGCGTGGACCGGTTTGCTGCTGATGCAGCGGCAGGAGGTGGCCCCGTGGGCGAAGCCCCTCCCGTCACCTCGGGTTCACTTTCCCGCCTGGAGGGAGCCTGGGAGAGCACAGGTGCCTCCCCCCGGCCCCACTGGGGGCAGGACAGGCCTCGGCGGACCCTGGAGAGACTCTGCGCCCCTGGCTTCCCCGGGGACCTTGTGCCCCGCAGGGCTCCCTCTTGCTGCCCTCCTGGCCTCGGGCCTCACGCCTGCCAGGCAAGGGCCTGGACTCCAGACAGAGGCCTGGAGCTGCCCTCAGCCTCCGCTGGGCCAGCTGGGTCCACGTCCTCGCCTCTCGCCTCTCGGGCCTCTGCCTCCACCGCCTCCTGAGTGAGGCCCCGGGAGAGCTGTGAGCAGGGAGACGGCGGGAGGGGGCAGCCCGGGGACAGGACTCACCAGGGACTGCCCTCCCGACGCCTGCTTCCGAGGCCGGGGGCCGCCTGCTGGCCACGTGCTGCGGGCAAGGGTGAGCGCCGCTGGTGCCTCTGCTGCCCCCCCCCGCCCCCCACGGAGCCACACGGGGAACCTACCCCACCAACGTCTGTGCAGGGATCGTGGCAGCACCCGGGTCTCTGCGCCAGGGTCGCTCCTCACTGGGATTCGCTGCCAAGAGACACGCGGAGCTCCACGGCCCCCCAGACCTTGGCCATCCGTGCACACCTCAGGCCTCCACCCAGAGGGTCACCTCAGGCCTCCATCCAGGGCCTCAGTGAGGCCAAGGCCAGAGCTTGCTCAGCAGCCACCCAGGGAGCCATGTTTGATTCCCTCTGGACTTTGCAAGCCCGAGGCCTGTGGACATGGCTAGTGGGGCCACTTCCCAAGCAGGACTCTCTAGGTGAGGTGCCTGGTGCTCCTTTGGGTTTGTTTCTCTTACTGAAAACAAACGTATGTGACTATTTCAGGTACCCTCACGTCGTAATCATGTTATCACCTGGGGGGCGGTGAGTCAAGTCCCAAGTTCAGGGCTAAGCCCGTGTCTCTCTTGAGAAGGGGAGGAGGTCCTTGCAGGTGGAACATGATTGGGGGCACCGGGGACCTCGCCAGGGTTGGTGCGTGCGTGGCCCAGGCCTGAATTTGGGTTTGAGGACCTCTCTCTGGAAGGGTTTCATGACCAGATGGTCCTGGAGATGGCAGCACAGGTTTTGGTCTTCAAAGCATTTCTCTTACTGGGCCATGACTTTCTTCTCGTTTATTCTCTGTTCTCTTCCGTTCCATTGTCTTTGGGGCTCATTTGCTGGTTGTTCACAGGGTGTTGCAGAGTACTCCCCTTCCAGGGACCCCTATGCCCTGAGAGCTTATGCTGGCCTCCTCCCAGTCTTTCTGGTATCTGCTCCTTTGGAGGGGCCATGCTGTTGTTTTTAATGGGTATCATCTGGTTTAATTTTAATTTAATTTGATAATATCTAATCCTTCTTGCATTTGAACTTCTCCTCAGTTCTTGAGTCAGTACCCTCTCTTAGTGATGAATTCTGGAGAAAAAAATGGCTGTAGGTATAGGCTCTCATAACTCAAGAAAATCTGGCTAAGTCTTGAATCCCTAGGTGTGTAGCCTTAACACTTGATGCATTGGAAAAAATGCACTCTCCACTCTTTCTACAGATGGCCTCTCTGGCCTTGGTGTTTTTGAGCTTCGGTGGCATCAAAGAAGCTTTTCCTTTTACCTGCCTAAACCTTCTTCAGGCACTTCTACTCTCTGGTGCTTTTTCCCTCCACTAGGTAATTAAAATAATTAATTTCACCCACCGGTGACGTTAATTCCCATGGACACTGTCGTCTTGATCAATGATGTCACCATGGTTTTTCATCCCAGGGCCCAGTGGTTAAGTCATTGATCTCTCTTGAAGATTTGTGCTTGATTTTTAGGGCTTCACACTGAGGTCCTGACTTGTCACCTCCCTCATCCCTGCAGTGGTTCATCTTCCTGAAGCAGTCATTTCTACCCTGATTTCCCCAGTCTCACTACTGTGTAAGACAGGAGAGTTGGATTTGAAGGGTGTTGGGGGGAGAGGATCCAAAAGTATCAGAAGCTGGGGAATCATTTCTTTTTTTTTAAGATTTTATTTATTCATGAGAATACACAGAGAGGAGAGAGACAGAGACAGAGACACAGGCAGAGGGAGAAGCAGGCTCCACTCAGGAAGCCCGATGTGGGACTCCATCCCCGGTCTCCAGGATCATGCCCTGGGCTGCAGGCGGCGCTAAACCGCTGAGCCACCCGAGCTGCCCGAATCATTTTTTTCTGCACAGACTGTGGTTTGTGGGCTGAGAATCCAGACTTAAGTCTTAAAGACCAAATACTCCTGCCATAGTTGGGTCACAATCAGAGTTTCATATCCCCCCTACTCCACCCACTCCAAATTCATCATCAAAATCTCCCACAGGCTGCATGTTCTCCAACAGTCTGCTCCAGAAGGAATCACCCCCATAATATCACTTCCTTACTCCAGCTCGATCCTTTCTCTTACCCCTGACTCCACCTGCAGGCTGATCTGTGTGGTGTCAGGAGATAATTTATATTTTGCAGGGGAAGATATGGTTGTTCACAGAAGTGGTCTTCAGAGAGTCACAGTTTGAGTTAGAAGTGGGGTAGACCTTTGAAATGGGGGCTCCACAGTGTTGTCTTCTCTCCCAGGGATTCCTGATGTCCAAGAGTCCCAATGAGCTGGGGCGAACAGAGGGCCTAAGATGAGTTGTCCAACCCCACCACCTCCAGAGCCCTACCCGCTGTACCTGGCCTGAAATTGCCATGGTGATGGTAAAGAAACCTCATGGGCTGCCTCTTCCACTGCTGCCATTCCCACTCCATGCTGAATGTCCAGGTGTGATCAACAGAATCAAGGGGGAATGGGATCCAGAGGGATAAGGGGCCAGACCCAGGGAGTGGCTGTGCTGGAGTCAGAGCAGGGGCTGGCAGCCCTGTGGCTCTGAGTTCCAGGGAGCCTTGGGAACAGAGCAGCAGTACCCTGGGGGAACAGGGGACTGGGGACCAAGTTTCTACCCGGAAACAAGAATGAATGTAGGCAAGGTTTGAGGAACACTGAACATCCGTATTCTTCAGCAGCCCCAGCATCCAGAGCCAGGGTAGACTGGGTGCTGGAAGGTTGTCTGAGAACAGGGAAGACCGGTGGATCAACACAGGGTCTCCCAGATCCTGCAGCCCAAACCCTGGGGCGGGGAGATAGCAAGGATGCTCAAACACGAGGTAGAGGTAGAAAGGGGTACTTTTTTCTTTTTAAGATTTTATTTATTCATGAGAGAGAGGCAGAGACACAGGCAGAGGGAGAAGCAGGCTCCATGCAGGGAGCCTGATGTGGGACTCAATCCCAGGTCTCCAGGATCCCACCCTGGGCTGAAGGCGGCGCTAAACTGCTGAGCCACCCAGGCTACCCGAAAGGGGTACTTTTAATCATTTTTGAAACAAGGCAATTGGACACTCATTCAGTTTCAAGAGTCAAATAGGTCTGTACCAAGAACTCTCTCACTCTGCCTGCTTCCAGGAGAAACCATTTCAGACCATTTAAGATGGTCCCCCTGCCCCCCAGCCTCACCAGCTCTTTTGTGCTTCTGCTCTCCTATCTCTGCCCTGAGCTCTTGTATCCTAATACAAGGATAGACCTTGTATTAGACCTTGTATTGTAGACCTTGTATTATATCATAGACCTGATACATAGACCTAATGGATTCATCAGGTTTTAAAATCAGAGTGAAATTCATTTTTTTTAAAACTGGCTTTGTGGACTCACTTTTCTGGTGAGTTTTCTTTCACAGTCATATATTTGGTTTTTCTATTCCTTTATTTGTGATTTTGACTAAATTGTTGGCTCCTTTTCGATAACTCATGTTTTCTAACTTATGTTTCTCTTTAAGAATTCACGTTAGAGATGGCTCAGGGCTATGTCCCACACTTTTACACATCATCTTAGTCCCCCAATTTAAATCAAATGAAATATCTATTATAAGTGAGAGGTTATACAAAGTTTATATGTACTGTAGAGAGTCCCAATGAACACCAGTATACCCACCTCTCAGCTTCAGAAATGCAACACTATCTTAATTTTTGACATCTCCTTGGTACTCCCCACCATCCTATCTCCTCCTCTACCCTAAGGGTCATCACTATCCTGAATTTTATTGATCACTTGCTTTTCTTTGTAGTATTTTTCACAAGTGCTCAAATGCTCAAAAAATTTAAGTAGCTTAACATGTTCTTTTTTTTTTTTTTTTAAGATTTTATTCATGAGAGACACACAGAGAGAGGCAGAGGCCTAGGCAGAGGGAGAAACAGGTTCCCCACAGGGAGCCCAATGCAGGATTTGATCCTAGGACCCTGGGCTCATGACCTGAGCCAAAGGCAGATGCTCAACCACTGAGCCACCCCGGTGCCCCTGCTTCACATGTTCTTGAAAAAATATTTTTACACCATGTCTTCTTGAGTCAATGACTATCCAATAGTGTATAACAGTTCCAAAATTCATGCAACAATTGGTGGTTATTTCTCATACACATATCTAGGGGTTGGTTGGGGGGCTGGATTCAGCTGGTCTGTGTTTTGGCTCCAGACCTGCTCCATGCATATCTCACTCCCCGAGGGCCAGTGTCTATCCTGGGCATTCTCTCTCTCTCTCTTTTTTTAGATTTTATTTATTCATGAGAGAAACAGAGAGAGAGAGAGAGAGAGACAGAGACAGGCAGAGACACAGGCAGAGGGAGAAGCAGGCTCCATGCAGGAAGCATGACATGGGATTCTCCAGAATCATGCCCTCGGCTGAAGGCAGCACTAAACCGCTGAGCCACCTGGGCTGGACATTCTCTTCATGGGGCCAAAGGCAGGTGCACAAGAGAAGAAGCCCAACCAGGCAAGGACAATTTTACAGTTAGCTTGTGTCTCACTCTCCAACATCCCAGTGGCCAAAGTGAGTCCTATGGCTTAGCTTGAAATCCAGAGGTGAGGAATTCTTTGCCGACCATGAGGCCTTGGGAAGAACTGGATCTGTAACACAATAGCAGGAGGTCACATGTTACTCCATCTACCAGAAGGACACAGTTATATTAATATGATTCCATCTAGGAATTATGTAGCCATACTTCATTTTAACTGCTGGGTAATACTCTGCTGTAATGACTGTATTTTATGTTTCTAGGATTCTCTCCGTGGACTTGAGTTTTGCTAATTCAAACAACGCTGCTTTGAACATGCTCACACATGTCTCCAGTACAGGTGTTTTGAGAATTATTCAAAATTAAACTACTATAGGAGGCATCTGGGTGGCTCAGTTGGTTAAGTGTCTACCTTCTGCTTAGGTCATGATCCCAGTGTCCTGGGATGGAGCCCTGCGTCAGGATCCCTGCTCAGTGAGGAGCCTTCTCCCTCTCCTCTGACCCTCCCCCTAACTCGTTCTCCATCTCTCAAATCTTTAAAAAAAAAAAAAAAAACGTTTAGCAAAATTACCTAAAACTTTGAAATAAAGCAAAAAAATGATCACACGATCTTCAAATAGCTTTGTAAGAACATTTTTATCAAGCCTCCTGAAATCATCTAACTTGTTCAGGGATGTCACTTATTAATGATTGGTTTCATAATGCAGTTTTATAGATGAGGTTTTTTGGGTTTTTGAGAGCACACAGGAGAGTGAGGAGGAACGGGGAGAGGGAGAGAATTTTTTTCAAAGATTTTATTCATGAGAGACACACAGAGGCAGAGGGAGATTCAGGCTCCCTGCAAGGAGCCCAATGTGGGACTCAATCCCAGGACCCCAGTATCATGTCCCAAGCCGAAGGTAGATGCTCAATCACTGAGTCACCCAGGCACCCTGGGAGGGAAAGAATCTAAGCAGGTTCAGCAGTCAGTAGGACTCAGGGCTCAATCTTCAGACCTTGAGATCATGACTTGAGCCAAAATCAAGAGTCAGACCTTTAACTGACTGAGCCACCTAGGTGCCCCTATAGATGTTTTATAACAAGTATAGGTGAACTTATAGAAAACTGGTAAGTTGTGATTTTTGTATCTGGCAAAGATGTTTGCCAAACCCTGAAATTTTCAGTTTTATTGTACTTTGGTACAGTAATGTTTTGTATTTAGCAAGTTTTCCTCCAATTGTATAAATCCTAATTTCTCATATCTTCATTAGTGTTGTCATTCATCTGCTTCCTTAATTAAGGAATTAAAATTTTAAATATGTCCACTCTGGTGGACACTGAAAGGCTACCAAAGTAATGGCAAGTGTTATTAGCCTGAGATGAGTCAGAAAGGAGAATACCAACAAAGTGGCTATTGCCCAACAGGCCTCCATTACTAGAGGAAATGGTATATTCAGGAAAGTGAACCAGGCCTTGATGGCATCTCACAGTATGTGCAAATTGCCCATTCATCCACCAAATACGTCTGTCTCAGATGCAGGGTCTGTGTCAGCGCATCGGGCTTCTTGGGGGCTTCACTACACCGAGTTTCCTGAGGATATCTGACCCTGGCTTGCCAATGGATCAGCTAAGGCTGATGGGTTACACCCAAAGAAAACTCAAAACCACATGGAAAAGGGCTCTTTGCTCAATGCAAGGAGGTGTAGACAGTGATGCTAGCCCCCAGAAACATTCCCCAAAATGCACCTTGTACATTTTCGCTGACTTGTGGGCAATTGCCACATGGAGGGAGAACTGGGTGAAGATGTTTCATCTTCTATGGGGACAAACATTATGGCAGCATAGTGTACAAGACACACACACACCACCACCACCACCACCACCACCCGCAACCTTTGTTTGTGACCCATATGGATACCAAGGAGAAAGGAGCCTTTGAGGATGCACGTCATTGGAATCCACAAGCTGACCTGACCTGTACTGCCAGGTAGCAGGTGCCCTTAAAGGATGACCTGACCTGTACTGCCAGGTAGCAGGTGCCCTTAAAGGATGGGCCCCTCTGAAATGAGAAATTGATCAAGAGCACTGATAGCTGAGGCTCTGCTCCTAGTGGAGCTTATGCTTCATATAGGCACTTTGGTTCTAAATGAAGGAATTCCCTGAAATGGTACCTCCCATTTAAATAGACTATTGGTCAGGTTGGGACACCCAGAAGGCCCAGAATGGTCATAAGGTTCCCAAACCACATAATTAAGCCTTCTTACTCTAGCACTCATGCTTACATTTTGGAAACTGAGCTCCTGGAATTTCAAGAGTAGTAAAGAGGCAAGGGGTGGGTGACTCTAATTCAGTGTTTCTCTTGCTGTCTAGCTATACTTGCTGAATTTAGGCAATTATGTATATGATAATGATCAGAAATACAAGGTGAGAACTCCCAAAAGTGGTCTTGGCATGACCCACATATCAGGTGGTGAGAGTTTCTAGGATAGTACAAAGAATATAAGGAAAAACTGTTGAAGCACATCAGGGCTGGTCTGAGTGTATGGTGTAGGTAAGACACGAGAAGCCCGGCCAACAGAACTGAGTGACAGCTGCAGGAACTGGGCATACTGCTCTCCTGGCTGTGGAAGGAGAGGGCCAACCTCAGTTAGTGGGAAGAGAACACTTTAGACCCTAGGATATCAGGTGTGGAGGGAGGAGCATAATCTCACTTTGAGCCTTGTCCACAGGGCATTTAGCCAACATAACCCAGACTGCCACCATTACTCTCAACTGCTGGCCAACACAGACTCTTGGTCAGAAACCTCCCAATGGCCACTGACTTGAAAAAGCAGTACGAGATCAACTTTATGGACACTGACATTATTGTTACTTTTTTTGTACATTTCTCATTGAATACTGACTTCTAAATGCTATAGCACGAGTAGTAATGGACAATCACATAGCTCTGGATTTCCTGCTGGCCAGTTAGTGGGGTGAGGGGGTTGCCAACACCTCGTGCTGCATCTGGGTTGATGTCATATTAACTGGATTGGCCCAGATGTAGTATCTGGCTGTGGACCATCTTCTAAATAGGCCTAAGACACTGATGGGAGTGACAGTGTAGACATTCCCGTCCAGTGTTTCCCAAAACAACAGATTGGATCTAAGTCCCTATTAGTGCAATTGCCTACAGCATGTGATGGGATGGCCTGGGATACTGAGAATTCTTAGCGGGATATATAAAAAGCCAAGGGTGTGGACATGTAGAGAGATGGCTTGACCTTGGCACCCTAGCAACCTTGTACATAATCCACATAGACCTCACAACCAAAGGCTTGAATCACAGGTAATCTGACCCTTAGGAGAACACCTTGTGATCTCCCTGGAACACAGAAGGATGGGATATCTGTGAGGAGGTGCTCTGGGCCGTTTTCTACCACCATTGCCTCTTGGGTTCTTACGAGGGCTGAGGCTTTCTGCTCCACCCCTCTCAGAATAGAGCCACAGAATGTAGAAATGCTTATAGGCAGTTTATAATCAGCTCCTCAGTAATGGGTGTTCCCTACCCTTGTTGCAGCCATCTGGCTCCTTTTATTTCCGTGTCTTGTGTGTACAGGAACCACATGGAGCTAGGACTTTAGGCTACTCCTCCTTTCACTGGCTATGTACGTAATACACTGGCCAAATCTAAAAGTGGCTTCTGTATATTAACAAGCCAAAGGACTCATGTCTTGCCTTTTTTTGTGTATGCTTGACACATGAAAGGCCCTGAAACTTTCCCTCTCTACCAAGAAGTAAAACTGAAAACTCAAAGCCAAACGGCATCACTCAGGGAATTGTACAGGCTAATGCCACAGTCCAAGACCTGATCTCACCAGTTTGGCCTATGCAGTTAATGACTGGTTATCATTAACTTAATCAGATAGGGACTCACTGATTGCAAGCTCAGATATAAAAATTTCACTGGAGCAAGTGCACATGGCCCCTGGAACTTGATATGCAGCTACTGACCAGGCTAAAACATTTTCCTTCACATCAACTTGCAAGACCTACCAGCAAGTTTGTTTTTTACCTAGCAGTGCTAACAGTATACCTTCACAGTGTTGTCACAGGGCTAAGTAGGCCTATTCTGTTCTCTGTCATGGTCTAGAATACAAAGATACTGATTTCTTGACATTTTACAAAATGTAACACTGATCCATTATACTGCCATTATGCTGATAGGATTTGGTGAGCAGGAAGTAGCAAGTATTTTAGATGCCTTTAGTAGGACAAGTGAACCACACCGTAGAAGACACAGGTCATGAAAATTCAAGAGTTTGTCACTAGAGTGAAGTTTCTGGGGATGCAGTAGTCTGTAGTATGCAGAGATGTCCTCCAAAGCAAAAGTAAGTTTCTGCATCTTGTACCATCCATCATGAACAAAGGGACACAACTCTTGGTGGCCCTTTTTGGATTCTGGAGGCAATCCGTATCACATATGTGTGTACGGTTTTTTTTTTTTTTTTGACCCATCTATAGAGACACTGATAAGCCTACCTGTTTCAGTTAGGACCGGAGAAAAAGAAGGCTCTGCAGTAAGTTCAGTCTGTCATACAAACAGCTGTATAATTATCCAGTAGATCCAATAATATATTCCCAAAGTGTTTGGGATAGCTATAATTGATGTATGGAGCTTCTCACAAGCTTGACTAGGGGAATGACAGCTCCATCTCTAAGATTTTAGAAGAAATCTGTGTCCTTTTGGACATATAATTATTCTTTTGAGAGCAGCTTCTGGCTTGCTACTGGACCTGAAGATACTAAACACCTGACTCTAGCACATCATGTAATCCCATGGCCTGAGTTTCCCACCACAAACACACGTAGCCATAAGGGTGCACATGTGCAGAAGCATTGATCATCAATGGAAATGGCATATAAGAGATAAAGTTTGAGGAAGTTGGCGAAATATGAGTACATGGAATGAGCAGGTGGCTCGGACTCCTTTGACATGAACCCGTTGCGTTGGTCCTCTCCTTCAATCCATGCCTATGGCCTCATGACATGTTCTTTATGACCACCTGGCTGAGGAAAACACTTGAATATGGTTTACAGCTGGATTTGCACAATAAGCTGTAATACATAGGCAGCCAGCTGTGACATTATGGGGTGACCCTGAAGGACAATGGATATGCCTTCCTTGCTACACTACTTCTGCCAGCAACACCATCTGCAGACTTACAGGGTGACTTCTCCACCATTACAACAATGAATCCACTGTCATGTCTGATCAAGGAGCTCATTTCACAAAAAGGACATTCAGCAATGGGCTCCTGCCCATGGAACTAACTTTTGACTACACACTTCATCACCCAGAAGTGGGCTCCCTAACTGGAAGATGGAATGGCTGAGGTTCTTTTTTTTTTTTCTTAAAGACTGGGATTATTCCACTGCATAGTTTCAGACCATGATGTTTTATTTGTTTATTTACTTATTTATTATTAAATATTTTATGTATTTATTCATGATAGACACACAGAGAGAGGTAGAGACACAGGCAGAGGGAGAAGCAGGCTCCATGCAGGGAGCCCGATGTGGGACTTGATCCCAGGACCCCGGGATTATGTCCTGAGCTAAGGCAGACACTCAACCACTACATTAGAGACATACAGACTAAAATCATTTATATATAATGTTCTAGGGCATGTAAACACAGTTAATGAATTCTGCGAATATAACAAAAATGTAATACAATTATAAAGAAAAGTGAGTGACTAATAAACAATATTCAGGATAGTGGTACCTTGGGTATAAGGAGGGAGATACAATGTTTGGGGGCACAGAGAGGACATCAGATATTGGCGGTTTATTTCTTAAGCTGAGAGTTGGACACATAGGTTACTAGTACTCACTATAGTTTACTATACAATTATAAAACCCCTCATATATACGATGCATTTCTACTCCTTCGGATGGGTAAAAATAACCACACACAAAACCTCGAGACACAAGGAAGTATACTGGAGCTTGAGACATAGCCCACATGAAACTTTTACAAAAATTGAGTACAACCAAATTAAACTCATTTAAATGAGTTATCTAAATAGCATGAGCACAAATTGAATCAAAGATGAGAAAAAGGATGAGAAAATCATTCACAAAAAAGAAATGTTCACAGGCAAATGAATAGTATGACCAAACATTTTCAAATTAATAAAGCAGTTTATAAGGTTAATAAAGCAGTCATCTCCAAAAGCAAGAGGCAAATGTAGAGATACAAGAGACTAAGGAAGAAATATCAAGGGTAAACGATGAGATGAAAAGAGAGCCAAAGGAGGTCTTTTTAAAAATAGCTCAAAGGACAGCGCTTCGGTGTGAGGACAGACAGTGGGGAGAGGAAGAGGAAGTTCTTTGTGCACTTGTAAAGCTACTTGTGCACTTGTAAAGCCTTTTATTTTATTTTTTAAAGAATTTGATTTTTTTTTATTTTTTATTTATGATAGTCACCAGAGAGAGAGAGGCAGAGACATAGGCAGAGGGAGAAGCAGGCTCCATGCACTGGGAACCCGACGTGGGACTCGATCCCGGGTCTCCAGGACCACATCCTGGGCCAAAGGCAGACGCCAAACCGCTGCACCACCCAGGGATCCCTTTGTAAAGCCTTTTAAACTCTGAATTTGTCACTTGGATTTTGAAAATTTATACAAATCAGCCTGCCCCTACCCCATGTTGGAGTCCCCTTGGCACTGTCCCTATTGCAATGTCTGGGCCTCTGGGCCTGGGAGATCCCACATTGATCCACATGTCTGCCCTGTTCTCAGACAACTTTCTAGCATCCAGGCTTCGATCCAGCCAGTTCCAGCTGTGTGTGCTGGGACCACGTAAATATCATTACTCAGACCATGTCTATAATCTTGTTTCCCAGTATAAACTTGGCCCCCAATCCCCCTGGGCACTACTGGTCTCCTGCCAAGTTGGGAGACCTTGAACCCAGAACTTCCGAGCCTCCAAGCCTCTAGTCCCTGTTCTGACTCTAATACAGCCACTTCCAGAGTTTGGCCCCTCACCTTTGGGCTCCATTCCCCAATTCTGTTAATGACATTTGGACATTCCTTATGGAATAGAATGAGATGAGACATGGCAATAATGGAAGAGGCAACAGGTAAAGTTTATTTACCATCACCATGGAAACCTCAGGCCAGGTGCACTGGGCAGGACTTCGGAGGAGGCAGTCTGGGACAACCCTCCTTGGGCCTCCTGCTTATCCTATCTCATGAGGACTCTTGGACATCAGGAATTCCCGGGAGGCTGCCCAGTATTACTAAGCTCTGGAGTTGAAGTCTTACCTCAACTTGTGAAGACCACTCTTTCTGAATCCTTTTTTTTTTTAACCTCTAAAGCATGGGACATTTCTGACTCCACAGGGAACAGTGAACAGGTAGGATGCAGTGGGAGACAGGCCAAGCTGAAAGAAGACAAGGAACCATGTCAGGATGGTTCCCTCTGCAGCATGGACTCAGAGCAAGCAGATCAGGGAGGTGACTGTGGATGAGTCACAGTGGGAAGGAATGGGGGGATGCAAAGGTCTCACTGAGATCCAATTACAGTAGGAGCTGGCTGTGGCCAGGTCATCACTGAGAGGAGATAAAACCCCTGGGGACAAGACAAAGAAGTCTGGGCACAGAGATTCTCCAGTCCCTGCACTTCTTCTGCCACATTTCTTTCTGACATCCTACAAACTCAGCTCTTATTGATGAGTCCACCTGGTACACCTGGTACACCTGGTACACCTGGTACACCTGGGGCAGTGGGACATAGCTGGGGGGAATGGCTACTTCAAGATGATGAGACACTATAGGGATGAAAAAGGTGGCAGGTCACTGCCTGTAAAGCCCAAAAAACCAGTAACAAATCCGCTATAGCGGAGGTTCACGTCTCACTGGCCACTCCTTGGACCTTGGACAACAACTACTTAATGACACTCCCTAATCAGCAAGGCACTTACAAGAAAGGAATTGAAACATCAGTAAGTGAAATAAATGAAGCCCATTATTCCTGGAAAATATGAAAGGACATGAGAAAAAGAGTCTTCTACAGGAAGTGCCTATGCCAGCTCTGACTCGTTTGGCCCTTTGGAACCAAAACACTAAACTGTCACCATAACCTTAGAAGATTAAGCTACAGACAGGAGGATAAAGATTGGATTGGTACTGGCGAAAATCCAAGCTCACAGACCTATACCAGGTTTATTTTTTTGAAGTCTCAGCGGAGCCCATTATGACCATATTTTTCTTTTGATACTCCATAAGCCAACGATAATAGGGGATCAATGATGGATCTAGTAAAAACTCAAAAAAATGTCACCAGAAAAAAACAGGGACAAAAAAAGGGAGAGTGTTAAAGATGATCAGATTATGAAAAAGGAAAAACCAGCAGAGAATCTTTAGAAAACAACAGCATGGCCCCTCCAAAGGAGCAGATACCAGAAAGACTGGGAGGAGGCCAGCATAAGCTCTCAGGGCATAGGGGTCCCTGGAAGGGGAGTACTCTGCAACACCCTGTGAACAACCAGCAAATGAGCCCCAAAGACAACGGAACGGAAGAGAACAGAGAATAAACGAGAAGAAAGTCATGGCCCAGTAAGAGAAATGCTTTGAAGACCAAAACCTGTGCTGCCATCTCCAGGACCATCTGGTCATGAAACCCTTCCAGAGAGAGGTCCTCAAACCCAAATTCAGGCCTGGGCCACGCACGCACCAACCCTGGCGAGGTCCCCGGTGCCCCCAATCATGTTCCACCTGCAAGGACCTCCTCCCCTTCTCAAGAGAGACACGGGCTTAGCATTGAACTGGGGACTTGACTCACCGCCCCCCAGGTGATAACATGATTACGACGTGAGGGTACCTGAAATAGTCACATACGTTTGTTTTCAGTAAGAGAAACAAACCCAAAGGAGCACTAGTCACCTCACCTAGAGAGTCCTGCTTGGGAAGTGGCCCCACTAGCCATGTCCACAGGCCTCGGGCTTGCAAAGTCCAGAGGGAATCAAACATGGCTCCCTGGGTGGCTGCTGAGCAAGCTCTGGCCTTGGCCTCACTGAGGCCCTGGATGGAGGCCTGAGGTGACCCTCTGGGTGGAGGCCTGAGGTGTGCACGGATGGCCAAGGTCTGGGGGGCCGTGGAGCTCCGCGTGTCTCTTGGCAGCGAATCCCAGTGAGGAGCGACCCTGGCGCAGAGACCCGGGTGCTGCCACGATCCCTGCACAGACGTTGGTGGGGTAGGTTCCCCGTGTGGCTCCGTGGGGGGCGGGGGGGGCAGCAGAGGCACCAGCGGCGCTCACCCTTGCCCGCAGCACGTGGCCAGCAGGCGGCCCCCGGCCTCGGAAGCAGGCGTCGGGAGGGCAGTCCCTGGTGAGTCCTGTCCCCGGGCTGCCCCCTCCCGCCGTCTCCCTGCTCACAGCTCTCCCGGGGCCTCACTCAGGAGGCGGTGGAGGCGGAGGCGCGAGAGGCGAGAGGCGAGGACGTGGACCCAGCTGGCCCAGCGGAGGCTGAGGGCAGCTCCAGGCCTCTGTCTGGAGTCCAGGCCCTTGCCTGGCAGGCGTGAGGCCCGAGGCCAGGAGGGCAGCAAGAGGGAGCCCTGCGGGGCACAAGGTCCCCGGGGAAGCCAGGGGCGCAGAGTCTCTCCAGGGTCCGCCGAGGCCTGTCCTGCCCCCAGTGGGGCCGGGGGGAGGCACCTGTGCTCTCCCAGGCTCCCTCCAGGCGGGAAAGTGAACCCGAGGTGACGGGAGGGGCTTCGCCCACGGGGCCACCTCCTGCCGCTGCATCAGCAGCAAACCGGTCCACGCCTGCCTGGAAATGGCAAAAGGAGAGAGTGAAAGGCCCAAGCGTTTTTGTCATCCTCACTGCCCGTCGGTTCTCAGGACCGTCTGCCTCATGCCCTGCTCAGGGCGGGAGGCCGGGGAGGGCAGGGCGGGCGGGGCGAGGGCAGATCTCACGGCCAGCCCCGGGTTTCCTCCTGTCCCCGGCAGGGTGGCCAGGGCCGGGATGCACGCAGGGTCCCGTGGGCCCGGCCTCCGGGATTTCTCCACCTGGCAGTCCTTCTGGGAGTCTGACCACTTGACGCCTGCAGCACGGTCAAACACCAGCTGGTGCAGAATCAGCAGCGAGCACAAGCTCGGCTCTGAGGACGACCTGCTGACTGGTGTGTCTGCTTAGAGGCTGTTTCTCAAGCGTGGGGGACATATACAAAATAATATCACCGTCAACAGGGTCATGGAAATTTCACCTCATTTCCGTGACCCTGGGTCCCTAAGGGGCAGGAAAGCCAGGGACCTCCTTCCTGTTGGACGTGCAGGGCCAGAGCCCAGGTGGGCAGGTGGGGAGGCTGTACAGCGTGGGGCGAGCATGGGAAGGTGGAGATCAGGGTTTTATAGGGGAGAAGTGGGGTGAGAGCCAAAGGGGCTGCCTGTCTGCAGGGGGAGGAGCTCGGGGGCTGCTTCAGGCCTTCCCTGTGCACTAAAGACCTTGGAGGAGCCTGGAGGAAGGTGCTGGGAACCTGCAGGAGCCGGGAGTGTGTGCAGGTGGTGAGCGGGTCCTTGGGCCCTGTCACCTGCTCTGACCTCTCAGCCCGGCTGTGGCTCGGGCTCTGGCTCCGGTTCCGGGTGTGGCCCCAGGTGTGGCCGTGTCCCTGCGGCAGCTGGTGAGCTGGGGCTCTGTCCTGGCCTGTGCCGAGCTTGGGGGCGGGGTGGGGGGTTGGGGGGGGTTAGGGGGCTGGCCTCCTGTCCTCCTCCCCAGGGAGCGGGTCAGCAGTCAGCCACTCCAGCAGCCTCCTTCTGCTCTGGGGCTGCAGGGAGGAGGAGGGCGGTGTCAGAAGGGGGCGTGGTCGGCGCGCCTGCCACCCGCGCGAATGCACACTTACGGCCACGCGCGTTTGTGGGCACGTGCTTAGCAGAAACATCCCCGTGAGCTGAGTGCCCGGGATCCGATTCTTCTGAGCAGCCCGGGAAACTGTCGGCTCCGTCTGCACCCCAACAGGTGGGATCCCAGGATCCTGGCTAATCCCTGGGTCCGAGCCCCAGCCCCCTCCTCCGGGTCCCAGCCTGTCCCCGGTGTGCTCTCAAAGAGGCCTGGAGCAGGGTGCAGGAGGGAGTCCAGCCCCGGAGGTGGGCCTGAGCCAGGAGGCCTCTCAGCCTGCCCAGCCCCGCTGCGCACTGTCCCCTCTTACTGGGCAGATGGTGACTCCGCCATCCTCACCTCCTCCTCTGGCCACCGCCAGCAGCAAAGGACCTGCACGTCTCCAGGCCCAGTGCAACCCGCATATACGCCCTGTCCCTGCGGGGCCCGACCCTGCTGACTGTTGGCCGCCTCCCTGAGCCCAAACATTCCAGTAACTGCTCTCCTGACTGAGCCTGGACCAGCAGATGGCCCGACGCCCTGAGGAGTCTGACGGAGGCCTTGTCGGTTTAACTGACTCTGTCTCCAGGGAACCAACTGCGGGGTGGGTGATCCTGACTGGTGAGCAGCATGGCCCCCTGGGCAACTGGCCAGCAGCCGCCTGTGGAGGGACAGACCCTCAGAGCCTGGAGGGCCTGAGAGGCGAGGTGGAACAGGGGACAGGGCTGTCGTTGGCGGACCACAGGCTCTCTGAGTCACTTTCTTACTGTTCTCTTTTTGCTTTTCTACAGGTTTATCAAGGTGTAACTCATATACCATGCAATTTACTCATTTTTAAAAAGATTTTATTTATTTATTCATGAGAGACGCACAGAGAGAGGCAGATACATAGGCCAAGGGAGAAGCAGGCTCCCTTGGGGAACCTGATGTGGAACTCGAACCCAGGACCCCGGGATCACGACCTGTCACTCAATCACTGAGCCACCCAGGTGTCCCCAGTACTCATTTTAAATGTACACTGGTTTTTAGTATACTCAGAGTCACGTATCATTGCCACAAACTAATCTTAGAACATTTTTATGATCCCAAAGAAAAACTCTCTCCTCATCTGCAGTCCCCTCTATTCACCACCCCCCTCCCAGTCCTAGACTACTACTAATCTACTTTGTCTAGAGATTGCCAATTTGGACACTTCATATAAATGGAATGATACTGTACGTGTTTTTTTGTAACTAGCTTCTTTGACAGAGTGTTTTCAAAGTCCTTCCTTATTAAATCATATATCAAATTTCATTCTGGCAGTGCCTGGGTGGCTCAGTCGATTCAATGTTAAACTCAGGTCATGTCTGAGGGTCCTGAGTTCAATCCCTATGTGGGGCTCTGAGCCTAGTGCGGAATCTGTTTGGGATTCTCTCTCCCTCTCCCCCTGCCCCCTCCCTCTTGCACACATGCACTCTCACATTCTCTCTCAAAAACAACCACTTCATTCCTTTATTGCTAAAAATATTCTATTGTACGTAGAAACCACATGGTAATCATGCATTTATCAATGAATGAGAATTTGGATTATTTCCACTTTTTGTCTATTACAACTAAAACTGCTATGAACATTTGTGGTGTTTGCATGGATACAGGTTTTCCTTTCTCTTGAGCATATACCTAGGAGTGGAATTTCTGGGTCAAAGTGTTCAACCTTTTGAGGAGCCACTAAACTTTCCTTTTTTTTAGGTGCCTGTGCCTTTTAAATTCTCACCCGCAATGTGTGTGTGTGAGGACTCCCATTTGTGCCCCAACCTGACCCTTGTTCCTACCTGTCTTTTTGACAGACCCCTAGGGGGATGGTATCAGCCTTCATCCCAGTGAAATGGTGTCTCATTGTGCTTTTAATTTGCATTTCTCTAATGACTAATGGTATTGAACATCTTCTCTTGTGCTTTCGGCCTTTGTAGATCATCTTTGGAGAAACATCTATTCAAATCTTTGCTCATATTTTAGTGGATTTTTTTTTTTGTCTTTTTATTGAGTTGTCAGAGTCCTTTATGTATCTTAGATAAAGGTCTCTTACCAGAAAAAAAGTATCTTATCAGATGTATAATTCGCAAATATTGGCTTCCATTCTGTGAGCTGTCTTTTCACTTTCTTGGTGGTGTCCTTTGAAGCACAAAATTTTAAATTCTGATAAAGTCCGACTTATTTTTTCTTTAGTAACTTGTACTTTGGGCCTCATACCTAAGCAATCATTGCCTAACTCAAGGTCACAACAATTTACTCCTATGTTTCTTTCTAGAAGTGTAATAGCTTAGCCCTTACATTTAAGTCTTTGATCCATTTTGAACTAATTCTTGTATATGATGTGAGACGGGGATCCAAGGTTACTATTTTGCCCCTGGCTAGCCAGTTGTTCCAGCACCATTTGCTAAAAAACTATCCTTTCCCCAGTGAATTATTTTGGCATCTGTCTCAAAAGCAATTCATCATAAATATAAGGGTGTCTTTCTGGACTCTTGATTCTAATTCATTGATCTGTGTCTATCCTTTTTTTTTTTTATTTAAAGAATTTATTTATCCATGAGAGACACAGACAGAGGCAGAGACACAGGCAGAGGGAGAAGCAGGCTCCATGGAAGGAGCCTCTGACGTAGGACTCGATCCCTGATCTCCAGGATCACACCCTGGGCCAAAGGCGGCACTAAACCACTGAGCCACTGGGGCTGCCCCTATGTGTCTATCCTTAGTGCTAGTACCACACTGTTCTGATTTCCTGTAGCTTTGTAATAAGTTTTGCCACCAGGAAGTGTGAATCCTCCAACTTTGCTATTCTTTGGCAAGATTATTTTGGCTCTCCTGGGTCCCTTGACTTTCTGCATGAATTTTAGGATCAGCTTGTCAGCTTGTTGGACGTCAGCTGGAGTTTTGATAGGCATTCTTTTGAACCTGTAGATTCACTTGAGAAGTTGTATTTGTCAGGCTTTGCCAGAGAAACAGAATATATATATATGCACAGACAGGTGGGAGCATAGATGCGTCCCTGCCCATCAGTGTCTCCAGGTGTCCACATGCACAACACGGCTGACACCACTATGTGCCCTGTGACATGTGTCCCAGTGACCCTTTTATCACTGAGAGCCTGCCGTGCCTGCACACTGAGGTGGAGCCATAGACCCCACCACCCTCCTTGCTCTCGAGAGATCCACAGGGCTCTGTCTGGCACTCTGCAGTGATCATTAACATGCCAGAAGAGCCTGGTGCCAGGCACTCTGCTAAGGAGCAGGTCCTCTGAAACCACATGCTGCCCCGCCAGGGATCCTCCCAAGGCCACAGGTTGGGGGCCCCACATGAGAATCTTGCCCACGCTGGCTGCTAGTACTGATGGGAAGGGCATCTCCTAGGGTCTCTGGGCTGGAATTTTTTTTTTTTTTTTTTTTTTTTTTTTTTATGATAGTCACACAGAGAGAAGGAGAGAGGCAGAGACACAGGCAGAGGGAGAAGCAGGCCCCATGCACCGGGAGCCCGATGTGGGATTCAATCCCGGGTCTCCAGGATCACGCCCTGGGCCAAAGGCAGGCGCCAAACCGCTGCGCCACCCAGGGATCCCTCTGGGCTGGAATTTAAAGTTAGAGTTCTGCTGTAACCAGATGGTCATCTGGCTGCATGTGAAGCCCACCTGGAAGCCCTCCCCAAGTTCCTGCCACTGGGACCTCACCTCCCCAGCTCCTGAAACAACTGTTTGGTGGTGCTGAGTGAACATCAGGAGTTGTAAAGCACCCCCAGACTAATGCAATGTACAGCCGAGGTTGAAACCCTCTGCTCCAACCCTTCACCCTTCTAGTAAGTACCTCATTGTCACTTGGTACCTCCCTCATCAAAACATCTGTTGCCATCATGGTGACCGACTGTCTTGGTGTGTCCAGGGCTGAGAGACACTCTGAGGATGTGAGCCTTTCCCTGCTAAAACCAGCTCAGTCCTGGGCCAATAGGGATGGCTGGTCATCCTCGTTGCCATACACCAGTCCCAACCCCCAGCCTCACCTTCCCCTGTACCAGGGCCTAACACTTCCTCCTCCAACCCAGCAGTCTATCCTCAGTGACTCAAACTCATTCATTTATTCACTCACTGTAGTAATTCCATCAGCAGCTGCATAGCCACACCCCTCCTCCCCTAACGGGGACTCTCTTCACCTGAGACTGCATTTCAGGGGGACTTGGTTACTCTATGGAGCAGCCATCTCTCCACCAGAGCGTGGGGGTCCCTCTTAAGTCCCAAGCCTCAGGCACACCAACGCACCTGGGTCTTTGCGCCAATACCTAAGAATTCCTCCACCATCCCCCAGTGTATCCTCTTCAATCTCCTGCTTCCTTATTGACAACATCCTAATCCCAAAGCTCAAACCCAGCTATTCCCTAAGACTCTTATAGCTATTCCATCTCCAACCCAGAGACCACACTCAAATCTAAGGGATGGGGAGGGGGGCTGGGTAGTCCAGTCGCTTAAGCCTCCAACTCTCGATTTTGGCTCATGATCTCAGGGTTGGGTGATTGAGCCCCAGATGGGGCTCTGTGCTCTGTGGAGTCTTCTGGAGATTCCCTCTCCCTCTGTCCCTCCCCCTGCTCCTGTGCCTGCGCTCTCTCTTTCTCAAATAAATAAATAAAATCTTAAAAAAAAAATCTAAGTGATTTTTTTCAGTGTGTTTCACTTTTGAGCTTCCCTGGAGGCTGGCTCACTGCTCCATCACGGGTGTTAGTTCTCCCCTCACAGAAGCCTGGCCCTGCGCTCTCCCAAAACCAGCTCCGCGGTTTATTCCTTCACCCCCCGACCCCCTCCCACTCCTTCACCCCTCATTCAGAGGCCTACCCAAAGCTGACCCTGCCAGGCACTATGCAAGCGCTGACACACAGCCACAGACAGGCCCACTGCTCCTTTCACTGTGGCACAGATATTTAAAAAAAAAAAAAAAGGCTCTGTTTTATGGAAGGTTGAGTCTGAGACGCTCAGTAAACACCAGAAGGAGATGGTCAGGAGCCGTTCACTGTCAGGTCCAGAACTCGGAGGAAAGGAAGTGTGGACGACAGGAAGGCATGGGGGCGGGGTGTGGACAGCAGCTGCAGGGACTTGCTTGTGCAGAGTGGGAAACGAGGAGAGAACCTGAGGCTGGCCCGGGGCGCCCCACAATGAGTTCCTGTTAGAGAGGGCCGGCTGGGGTCCCAGGGGCAGGGGGGCTGGCCTAGTGGCTCACCCCTCCTCTGGAGGATGCCCCTTGAATCCTTCCTGCTGTCTCCCTGGAGGCCTGTAGCAAAGGCCTGCCTGGGGTGAGGGGGACAAGAGCAGAGGTCCCTCATCTAGTGATGGGACAGACGGCACAGCACAGCACAATTCACACCCCGCAGCAGCCAGGATCCGGGAGAGGTTCGAGGTATTGAGCTACCGTGTGCCTTACACATTTTTAAACCCCGAGGAACAGCTTTAAAAAGGCAACTGAAACCCCTGCCCCCTGGAACTTATATTTTGAGAAGGAGCACAGGAAGAAGCAACAAATAAATACAGAGAGAGTGATATGGGGCGGGGAGATTGCTGAGATTAAAAACACTGATGTGGGGACACCTGGGTGGCTCAGCGGTTGAGCCTCTGCCTTCGGCTCAGGTCCTGATCCCCACGTTAGGGATCGAGTCCCACTTTGGGCTCCCCACATGGAGCCTGCTTCTCCCTCTACCTGTGTCTCTGCCTCTCTCTCTGTCTCTCATGAATAAATAAATAAAATCTTAAAAATGGAGGAGGAAAGGGAGACTTCCTGTGAGCAGCCTTACAGCTAGCTGCCCCTGTCAGCTGGGTGAAAAGTGAAAGGTATTAAAGCAAACATGAATGTATTTGTAGGGAAGTAGAATGGGAGGAACTAATTTACACTGGGTTTTGTACAGCCACTTTGGAAGTCAGCGTGGTCTTATCCAATGAAGTTGAGCGTGTAACTTGGACCCTGCCAATTCCGCCACTAGCTGAAACTTCACACCTCTGTCCCAGAGGACAGGTAAATCTTATTCAAAGGAACAAAACTAAAAACAATCCAAATGTGCATGAACAGAAGAATGGAGGAATAAATTGTGGTAGGGCCACTGCCATGGAATACTCCATAGAGGTAAAAACATGCAAACAAGCTCTCTACACTTCAGTATGCAAGAAAGTCACAAACATGGTGGGGCAGCCAAGGAGTCCAGAAGAATGACACGGTGTAAAGAGATGCACAAAACACTTCAATGCATTCTTTGCAAATATACAAAGAATTGTACTCAAGCTACAAAGCAAGGCAATAGATTGAGAACCAGGATTCTGGATCTTGGTTTCCAAGGATGTGGCTGGTGGTGAGCACACAGCGGGCCTGTTTCTGGAGCCAAGGGGTGGCTACACAGGGAGAGATTATGTGATTAGTTCTCTTTCTGCCTCATGGATGCAGTGTATGTGTTCTTTCGAGTTTGGCTACTACATTTCGTTTTTCAAGATGGAGTAAAACACCCACACGCAAAAAATCTTAGTTTCAGTGAAATTGCTGAGCATCTGGACCACAGGGCTCAATCCTCCTCTGGACAGACTTCCTGCTAAAAAGTGATTTGGGAGCTTACCTCATTCAAGAGTATGCAAGGTAAGAGCTGGAGAGAAGTACAACAAAATAAAATAATTGAGAAGAAAAAAAAAAAAAGAAAAGAAAAGGCAAAGCAAGACCCACTGAGAATGTGCACCAGAAGGTTAGAACAAAGACAACTCTGACCCAAATGGTTGGCACAAATCCCCACGCAGCCACGGTGAGATCTAACAGCTCCCAGAACAGAAGGGGAGACAGTGAGATGCTGTGACCTGGAGCTGGCTGAGCAGGGGCGGTGGGGACAAGGAGGCACTAGGATAGAAGATCTTGGTGACTCAGCTCCAAGAGGAAAGAATGGCTTTCTGAGGGTCGGGCTATGGGGACCGGTCAGGGGAGGAGGTTTCCTGAAATAAAAACCTCTTTGAAGTTATTCTATTTAGGGGAATGAATAAGTTTGATTTTTAAAAAACAGAAAAGAGGGCACCTGGGTGGCTCAGTCGGTAGCCTTCGGCTCAGGTCATGATGCCGGCCGAGGTCCTGAGATCGAGCCCCATGTTGGGCTCCCCACTCAGCGGGAGTCTGCCTCTCCCTCTCCCTCTGTGATCTTTCTCGCTCTCTCAAAATAAATAAATAAAATCTGAAAAGATAAATAAATAAAAATAAAATGAGCCCCAGAAAATAATAGAAAGGGGGCCTTTCTTTGGCCATGAGCTAGCACTGACCAGAGTCGCTGTCCCCTGGAGGAGTCGCAGGCCTCTGCTGGCAAAGCGCTGGCTCCCTTCCCGGGCAATCCCACCGTCATCGAGGCCCTCCATAAACACAGCCCCTCTTACCCGCCAGTGTCTGTCCTCCTCAGGCTGGTCCCACTGCTGGCTACCAAGGACACAGAAACAGATGGGCTCCCTCAGTCAAACCTCTGCCCCTATACCCCAACTTAAGTTGCTGAGACCCTGGTTTCCTGTGCTCCCTGTTGCTGCCACACTGCTCCCCAGGTCCAGAGCCCCAGGCTATAGCACCTCACCTTTCCCTGAGTTCCCAAAACCTGGCCACTCACCTGGGGACTCTGCTTCTCTCTGTTCCTGCTCATGGCATCTGCACACAGATCAGCATCTGGGCTGTTAACCTGTGGCAATGCTACTCTCTTGGAACCTCAAGATATTTTTTTTCAGGGCGCCTGGATGGCTCATCCAGTTAAGTGTCTACCTTCAGCTTAGGTCATGATCCCGGGGTCCTGGGATCAAGCCCCAATTTGGGTCTCTGCTCAGGGAGGGAGTCTGCTTCTCCATCCCCACCCCCTGCTCCGGCTCTCACTCACTATTTCTCGCTCTCTCAAATAAATAAATAAAATCTTTTAAAAGTGTATATATGTTTCAGAGCGCCTGGGTGGCTCAGTGTTGAGCGTCTGCCTTTGGCGCAGGCCATGATCCCGGGGTCCTGGGATGGAGTTCCACACTGGGCTCCCTGCAGAGAGCCTACTTCTCCCTCTGCCTATGTCTCTGCCTCCCTCTCTGTTTCTCTCAGGAATAAATAAATCTTTAAAAAATAAATAAAAGATATTTCTTTCTAGTGCAAACCTGAGATGTATAATTGACTTCACTGTGGACAGATGAGGTGAGGAGAGAGAGAACTAGGAGCTAGAAGTGGGGAAGAACAGCTGCTGATAGGTCCCTCTGAGACTGGGACCTGAGCTGGGGCAAGCAAGAATCTCAGAATCAAGTTGGACTGAGGGGAGTAGTCTGAGGTCATGAGGGAAGGTCCTTTTGCAGCCCCTACCCTCACACCACGAGGGGAGCTTAGATTGGCCAGGAGGGCACAGAAGGGAGTAAAAGGCTAGTTGCCCAGCAATCAAACTAGAAATCCATAATGGAAAGATAATGAGAAAATCTCCAAAACACTTGAGAACTAATCCACACGTTCCAAGTAATCTAGGAATCAAAATGGAAATCTCGAGAAATTTCAAAAATAGAGTAAAATGAATAAAAATATCTTGCCGTCTGTTCTCCTATATTTAGAACAACCTTGAATAACTTCATGGCAAAGTGACCCACATTGTGAAACCCATTTTTTGTGTGTGCAGAGGTATGGGTGTCTAGAATACATATACGTAGATGTGTGTGTAATAGGCAGTATGTAATCCTTCTCAGAAAGAGGACTCGCCAAGTCAGCAACAGCTCCAGAATGCATCAGAAATGTGTTCCCCTAAGTACCACGAGATGGCAGCACATGCACACAGCATTTGGAGCTCTTTCACCCACTCATTAGGTCGCTATTAAACAGACCTGCAATGCCTCTGCCCTCTGGAAAACCCCACACTTAAAGGTTTACAACGAAGCACGTTTTCATGCTAATGTATTGCAAATGCATGAAGAATTTCTTTAGGCAGATACATAGATTCAAAGGATGACCATAGATCATGTCATTAGACTTCTTTACCTCTTGGTAAAGAATATGTGTCTTGCACCTGAAGTCAGAAATTAACCATATATGATAAAAGAATTTCTTAATCACAACTTAACTGCTTTGGTTCATGGCTTGAGACTAGCTGTGCTGGACACTTTCCCTGCATCTCATTTGTTGAGAATTTAGCCAGATGCTGGACCTATTGGTGATGCCTTACATGGATTATGCTTTAAAATTTACTGCAGCCGTTTGGAGGGGCGATTATTAATAGCTTAGTTTTACCGACGGGAAAAGTAAGGACTGGAGCCATTAGGAACTTTGGTAACAGCCCAGAGCTATCGAAGCCCTTGAGGTGCCCTCTGAGCCCAACCAACCTGACTCCCAATGGCCCCAGTACACGAGGAGTCCTCTAGGTGACGCTCATGTCTAGGCTTTTACTGATTCATGATTCCCTGAAGTCTAGAAGGAATGATTCAACTGAAGGGGTCTTTCTTCTTTCATCAAGAATATTTTGCTATTAATATGATCATTGACATGTTCGATCTAACACTGATTGAGAATAGCCCTTAGTTTGGAAGAGTGAGAATAGTAACTAGCAACTTATTGTCAAAAAAAAAAAAAAAAAAAAAAAAAAAGCTTCAGCGGGTTAAGCCCCTGACTCTTGATCTCAGTCTGGGTCTTGGTCTCAGGGTTGTGAGTTCAAGCTCCATGATGGGCCCAGTGTTGGGCCCCACACTGGGCATGAAACCTATTTAAAAAAAAGTTTCATAACATTACATGGACACCTGATGGGTGTTTTTTTTTTCCACTTCAGTAATTGTAGGACTAAAATGACATTGACACCCAAAGTGCCATCGGTTGGCAAAAGATTGCTAGAAGTGCAGATCTCAGGTAAGCACATACAGCTCGTTTTGCATGGGCCACATCCAGACACAGGACTACTTTGGTGTTGGGCAGGGGCAGGAGAGGTGGCTGGGTGTGAATGGTTACATCCTTCTTTTAAACTTTGGAAAGTTGGCCTTTTTCAATTCCTATTTATGACCATGATTGGATGAGATCAAGATACTCGACAACACATTGTACTTAAGTAACTGGATGGTGAATGGATGAAAAGACAGGTAGGCAGGCAGGTAGGAGGGAGACAAGTGAGGTCTGTTTGATGCACTTTTACCTCACCTGCATAGAGAACATCCATGGGGAATCCTGCTTCCCCATGGCCACTCCAAGCCTGGCAGTTAATACCCACCCACCTGACTCAGGCACTCAGGCACCAGGCACATTTGGGGGAAGGAAACAAAATTCAGTTCAGGATAAATAGGAAATCAGAAGTCCGTGTCTTATTATTATTATTATTGAAAATGCCAAACCCATCTAATGCATAGCATTGTGTGTGTATAGTTAACGGTATTATGTTATGTACTTGAATGTTGCTAAGAGATTAGATCTTAAATGTTCTCATACAAAAAAGAAATATAGGGTAGCCTGGGTGGCTCAGGGGTTTGGTGCCTGCCTTTGGCCCAGGGCGTGATCCTGGAGACCTGGGATTGAGTTCCGCGTCCGGTTCCCTGCATGGAGCCTGCTTCTCCTTCTGCCTGGGTCTCTGTCTTTCTCTGTGTGTGTGTGTGTGTGTGTGTGTGTCATGAATAAATGAATAAAAATCTCTCTTTTTTTAATCTCTTTAAAAAAAAAGAAATATAATTATGTAACATGATGGAAGTAATAGCTAACACTATGCTGGTAATCATTTGGGGATATTTAAGTGTATCACATCAACACATTGTACACCTAAAACTCACACATGTCATATGTCACAATTAGCAAAAAAAAAAAAAAAAAAAAAAAAGCCAAATCCTATCAGAATGTATTTGGCATATGGGTTTCCACTAGAAATAATGTCTCTGATTTCTGATATAGCACACTCTTGGTATATGTGGCTTATATAAGCTATATAAAGCCTTCATATTAACCCTGTAGGTTGGGCATTAACTCTTTCTCCAAATCAGGAGAATGTGGAATCGTGTAACTTTCCTAAGTGATCTATCTGGGAAAAAAATGAATTTATTTAAGTGGAAGTCTTTTGCACCTTGCTAAGGAGAGTGAAATATCATCTAAGAGAATCAGGGATTAAATGCATGAAGAACTGTTAGATATCGGGCCAGCCCTGCAGACCCACTGAGGCTGGCTAGTGGCTGAATGTGGTGGAAGCTGGGTAGAAGTGCTGCTTGCCCTTCTCCAGCATGTTCAGTTGTGTGGGTCAAGATGCAGACTTGGAAGTGAAGTGGATGTAATCAGAGGGGTGTGATGAAGCAAGACAGGGTGGGGCCTGGGGGCACAGGTGAGGAAGGGAGTTCAACAACTGACTGTCAAAAGCTGGACAAGGCAGGAGGCGTGCTGTAGTTAAGGATGAATCAATGCACTGGTGGTCTTGTTGAGAGGAGGACACACAAGGAGGTGGAACAGTGATAGGAGTGAGGGATGCATGTTCTGTTCTGAAGGGGTGTCCACAGTGGGCAGAACAGGTCTAGGGTATTGACCGTGGGAATGAATGGCTGAGCAGACAAGATCATTGGTGGAGAACTGAAAGCCCTTATGTTGGAAATATTATTGAAAGATGTTGATATTTCCAAGGCTCATGACTGGAGAGTGTTATAGAAAGTGACAGTGAGCCAGGAAGGGAAGTCTTCAAGGAAGAGAGGCATCTACCCAGGCTTTGCGGTAAAAACGAGGGAGGATGTCCCAGGACAGTGAGTGTTGAGGAAGATACTCATCCACCTTCAGGCCCATAGATACACGAAAAGTCTAGAAAAGACCCAAAGCTTGAGAGGGCAGCAGGGAAAAGGAGGTTTCACTCAGATCTGCACAGTCTAATATGGCAGATGCCAGCCACACATGGCTACAGAGCACTTTGAAATGAGCAACTGAATATTTAATTGAATTCCAATTAAGTTAAAATTGAAGCACTATAATATTTTTTCTGTTAAACACAGCTTTAATGTTCTGGCAGGACTAAATTTCACTTTAACCATCAAAAAGCCAAATTTAAATATACCCTAAGTGTAAAATACACACCAGATTTCAGACAGTATGGAAAAAAGATATAAAATATCTCATTAATATTTCTATACTTTTTTCTTGTTGAAATATATTGGACTACATAAAATATATTTTTGCATTTTAGATCTATTGTGTTTGATGAAATAAATTTTTAAAAAATATTTTATTTATTTATTATGAGAGACAGAGAGAGAGAGGCAGAGACACAGGCAGAGAGAGAAGCAGGCTCCATGCAGGGAGCCTGATGTGGGACTCGATCCTGGGACTCTGGGATCACGACTAGGCCAAAGGCAGACACTCAACCACTGAGCCACCCGGGCATCCTAATAAAATATATTATTAAATTAATTTTATCTGCTTTTTTATTATGGCAGTATAATTGACATATAATGTTATATTAGTTTTACCTGCTTTTTTTCTACTTATTTTAATGTGACTACTAGAAAATTTAGAATTACACCTGTGGCTCACATTATATTTCATTGGGCAGTGCTAGATTAAAGAATGATGATGAAGGGACAGCTAGAAAAGAGTTAGAAGACACAGGGCACTTAGCTGACACCTGCCCAAGTGTTCCAGAAGGCATGGTGGAAAGGTTTCAGGGGTTGGCTGGGCTGCCGGAAAATGTCAGTAAGGCCAATGGCTAGTCACATGAGGACGAGTGTCGCAGGGCTGAGAGATGTCTAGGGAGCCCTGAGATACTTGTGGTTCCAAGAAAAAGCAGACACCAAGGTCAGAAAGAGATAGGTCCTGATTTTCTCAAGGTAGATACTGATGGTGAGGCCGTGACTTTAAAGGCAAGGGAGTGATCCAGTTCTAGTCAGGGACTCCCATTCACTCTGTCAAAGGAGGTAGGGAAAACAGAAATACTTTGAAGGAAGCATCCAACAGGATTTGCTGATGGATTGGACATGGGGCATGGAAGTGTAAGAGGTGTCAAGGTGTCACTCTAAGATTTGGCCTGAGCAACTGAAAGAATGGAGTTGCCTTTTTAAAAAAATAATAATAATATTTATTCATGAGAGACACCAGAGAGAGGCAGAGACATAGGCAGAGGGAGTGGCAGGCTCCCCATGGGGAGCCTGATGCAGGACTCAATGCCAGGACCCCAGGATCATGACTGGAGCTGAAGGCAGATGCTCAACTGCTGAACTACCGAGGTGCCCCTGAAATTGCCTTCTATCAAAAAGGGGAGACCACAAGTGGGATGTTGAGGGGTGGTAGTGGACATCATGACTTCATATGGGGGTATGTGAGATTTGAGGACCCTGTCGGACCTCCAAGTAGAAATCTTGAAGGAGCAATTGGCTACAGGGATCTGCAATTCACATGAGAGATGAAGCTAGAGATATAAATCTGAGGGTCTTTGCATCTAGGTTGTAGTTAAAAAGCTCTTTGTTGTGAATTCTAAGATCAAAGAATTCTAGATCATCCAGTTATCTCCTTATAGCTTGCTGAGTAATCATGATATAAATAACTCCCAATTTATTTTGTAGGGTGACTTTTTTTTTTTTTTTTACAAATGTACCTTCCATTGACATTTGGCCCAATCTAGTATTACCCCGAACCCAAAGCAGCTGATAGAAAGTACAAGGTCCAGAAGCCAGATTGGTATTTCTACATTTTATAACATAAAGAATCTATAGCTTCTCATCAAGAACTTTTTTACCCTCTGCTTGCCCCTGCTTACAAGATGCTCTTGCCTCATTGCAAACATTCCCCGCCACACACACTTGGATTTTGTAACAAAAAATAAAAACACTGGGTAAGAATTTTGGGGGTTGAACCAGCCCCATCACCCCAGCTAAAGAAAGCCATTTATTCCTTGTTAAACCAACTGGTAAACAAGCAGTCCTCCTGTCCAGACTTTCAGCAGAGAGGTTCCCACATAGAAATTAACCAACAGCATGTACTGAAAAACAAAAACAAAATTCAAAAAGAAGGAAGTTGCATCAGATGAATCTGTCTTCTCTTCTGCAGTTCCTTGGCTAGCTAACACAAAAACACCAATAAACTCTTGTTTATCACCTTTAACCCTAAGATAGTTCTGCATTCTACTTCCTTCCCTCAGAGCCCCTACACGGCCCATGCAACCAGTACTACAGATGCCTCTTTGCATGGACATAACTGGAAAGGCATTTAAAAGTGGCTCCCAAATCAAAGAGGGGATAAAGAACCACAGAAGTCAGGGGCTGGAAGCGGTTGTTTTTTTTTTTTTTTTTAAGATTATTTATTTACTTTTTTGAGAGAGAGCAAAGCAAGCAAGAGAGAACATGAGTGGAGTGGAGGAGAGGCAAAGGGAGAGGGAGAAGCAGACTCTCCACTGATCAGGGAGCCCGATGCAGGGCTCCATGCCAGGACCCTGAGATCATGACCTGAGCCAAAGGCAGACGCTAAACCCACTGAGCCACTCAGGTGCCCCAGGGGTTGGTTATTTTAACGAACTGATTTCATCGATAAGGAAACCAAAGTCCAGAAAGGTGAGCTGACTTGCTCAAGTTTAGAACTGGTCAGTTTTTGCCTTCTCTTAACTTTTTGTTACAGAAAATTTCAAGTGGATACAAAAGTAGAAAAGCATAATGAACTCGCAGATACTCCTCACTCAGCTACAATGAGCAGCATTTTGCCAGTGTTGTTCTATCCATCCCCCCTTCTTTTTGTACTGGATTGTTTCAGAGCAAATCCAAGGTACATCACTTCTCTTGTACTACTTTAACATGCTTCTCTAAATCATATAAGAATATTAAAAAAAATAAAAACCTGGGCACCTGTGTAGCTCAGTTGGTTGAATGTCTGACTTGATTTTGGCTCAGGTTGTGCAATCCCTGGGTTGTGCAATCCAGCCCTGCATCCAGCTGTCGGTATTCACTTCCCCATTTATCTCAAAGGTGTCTTTATAGCTGGATTGTTTGAATCAGGATTTAAAATCCCACACATTGCATTTGGTTGTATGTTTCTTAAGTCCCTATTGGTTTACAGCAGTCTTAGTTCTCTTTTTGTTTTAATGCCATTGATTTCTTAGAGAAAGTGGATCAATTGTCTTTAGAATATTCTATGTTTGGTTTTCTTACTTCCTATGGTGTCATCCATGTCCCATGGTGCCCTCTCTGTATTTCCTGTACACTGGAAGTCAGGTGTAGAAGCTTGCAAAGATTCAGATTCAGCTTTTGAGGCAAGAAGAACAGGGAGGAGGCAAACTGGAAATTTGCTGTGGCTGGGACGCCTGGGTAGCTCAGCGGTTGAGTGCCTTCGGTTCAGGGTGTGATCCCAGGGTCCTGGGATCGAGTCCCACATTGGGCTCCCTGAAAGGAGCCTGCTTCTCCTTCTGTCTTTGTCCCTGTCTCTCTCTCTCTCTCTCTCTCTGTGTCTCTCATGAATAAATAAATGTTTTTAAAAAGGAAAATAAAATTTGCTGTAGCTACCCATTGGGGGCCATATAATAGCTCCTGGCCATGTCTGGTGGTGCTAAGACCATTCTACAGGTACATCTGGCACTGGCCTGATCCCTCCATTGTAAAGCACTCCATCAACTTTAACACTGTTGTTCCAGCATCTCATGATGATCATGCCTGCATTCGCTGTTTCATGGTGCTTGCATTTGATGAATTTTCTGATTCTATCATTCTTTTTGCTTCTATCAGCTGGAATTCTTCTATAAAGGAAGACTTCCTTAGCAACTATTAGGTTTTCCTGATATATAGCTGATCCAGTAAAGGGAGGATAAACGCTTGAATCTGTCCATTTATTTACCAATTGTCAGAGAATTGGGTGACTTCTAATGGTGACAAATGCAGGGTTTTCTGTTGTTTCATTTTGTTTTTGTATGATTATGATGTTTCAGTCCATTGTAGACATTATCCATTTTGGTGCCTGAACTGTTCAATCTTAGGCAAATGAAGGTCCCTTCAGATGGATTGTGTGTTCCTTTGACTTCATTCCATTAGCCTTTGACACCTTCCTTGCTTTTGGCAGAGTGAGATGCCATGCATGTCTCCTTCATGCCCTGCCCTAGACCTGTTAAAATGTTAAAATCTATTGTCTGCTGGTCTGGAGGGACTTGTGTGACATTCTACTGCCTCTCTTGATACCTCTTATTCCTTTGAGCTTGTCTGGCCCTTTCCTCCAGCTAACAGTCGTGGTCATTAGATGCTAGTCTTAAACATCTCTATGCTTGGCAAAGTACCTTGAGAGTTATACTTTGTGAGTTTATATGCCACTTTGCTTTTTAGGCCTTGGAAGTCCTTTGCATGCCCAGATCTCATGCTTTGCTTTGCTTTTTATTTTGCTTTTGGTTTTAACATGGCTGCTTCATAACCACATAGGCAGAAACAGGGAGAAAGAGAAGAAATCAGAACATTCTGGAGATTCAGGTGAGCCCTTGGAAGAATCCAGTTTCAATTCAGGCGTTCCTTTATCCCTTCCTTTCCAAACACCAGTCCCCTTGGCCCAAGGAAGATAAGCTCAGTTGAGGCAGGTTCTGGAATGGACATTTTGACATCCAATATCCAAAGAACAAATTTCCACCTACTGCTATCCACTTCTGACTCTTCCTCCATTTCTGAGGATCAGAGATAAGGGACAGACAGCAGATGTAGGAGCTGCAGAAGCAGGAGGGAATGAAGCTCAGAGCTGGAGGTGAGACTCAGGGATGTGGAGGAATCAGGGAGGATGAAGAAGAGAGGGGAGGCCATGGGGGGGCGGGGTGAGGCATGAAGATGGAGTGAAATTACCCAGTGCTCACATACTAAGCTAAAAGTCCAGTGGAATAAACTGGAAGTCCAATGCTTTGTTTGTTTAGCATGGCAAAGAGGTTGCAAAACAATTTTGTCCTGAGATTGCTCAGGTCAACAATTACATCCTTTGTCATTTGCATATCAAAATATCCATACTTCCAAATGGGATGAGACCATCACTCATCCTGTTCAGTGTAACAGAAGGGGCCATGACCAGCTCCCCATGGAGGGATGGAAGACTCAGCATAAAAGGATGGGTAGATCTTGGATTTAGACAGAGGGTATGTGGCTGTGGCCCCTGACTGCCCAGAGGCCAGGACTGGGATATTCCAATTGTGAGTCAGCACAGGGGCAGGTTCTCCGTGAGGCCTGGAGCAAGGCTGTGCATGCCAGACCATCTAGGAAGCATCTGGTTCCAGACTGGTAAGTTTATTTCTCCCTCCCTCCCATTGTCAGCCAAGAGCCCTCACCCAACTTTGGAGGGAAGCCCAGAACTTGTTGGGACACCATGGGGGAAGCTGGCTAGATTATGGGGTCACAACATGCCAGTGACTGTTTGCAACAAATATTCATTCAATTTCAATATTAGCTTTACAAGTTATCTCATTGAGGAAGGTCCTTGGTGACCAAACGATCTCAGGATGAGCAAGGGGCCCTCACTACCCCTAATACAGCTCAACTTTAAACTGTTCTGATGATTAAGGCCTCTTAAAATACAGATGAAATGTGCTTACTCTGTGGTGCTGGTCACATGGCAGGAACTCAATAAAGGCTTGTAGAACAAATGAATAAATGGAGGAACAATGTCTTTTCTTGGGAGAAGCAGTTACCAGAAACAGTCTTTCCTGGTGTGTCAGGACAGTGTCCCTGGAACCTTGAGTTTATCCTAAGCATCCCATCTCCCCATCACCCCCTCTGTGCTTTAAGAGAGCCCAGATAGAATGGCTTCTCCCACCCACATGGCTTCCAAGTGCCTGCAACCTAGTCTCAAGTGTTCAGACAAAAGAGACAGAGAAGTAGGCTGTCCCCTCCTTCCTTTGTTGCCTTCCCCAGAAGGAGGCTTCCTCCTTCATGCTCTGGAATGACATCACGACTCCAGTGGGCATCTGCCACGATGCAGAGAGCCATCCTTCCTGTTCCCAGGAGGGAAAGCATCTCTTTCCAGGTTACAGAGCCTCGAGTGGCCTAGGGAGTCCCAGGCTGATTCTGCCCCTCTCTTGGAGTAGAAGACAGCAGGGACAGTGTCACCCAGCTCCCCTCTTCTTGCTCTTCACTTCTCCCAGCATGGTCGCCCAGGGCCCCAGCCACACGTTCAGCTCCCCAAGGACAACATCCTTAGCCGCAATCTGAGTCCATGTCCTCAGCTGGCCCTTGGGGGAAGCTGTCTCCCTGAAACAACAAAGACTGAGTACTAAGTATCCTTTTTAAATGGTGCTGAAAAGGCTACCCAAGAGGTTGAATTTTTCCCAAGATGTACAATTCAGTGGAGAAAAGCAGAGTATAAGTAATATATATCGTGTGAGCACACACACGCTTAAGTTGAAGGCAGGTCTGAACTAGCCTACCCAAATTAGTATTATCTCTCAGGCATTATTGTGGCTTTATTTTTTTTAGACTTTTGCCTATTTATATTCTAAATTTCCTTAAGGTAATAAAGTTGCAATCGAAAAATATTTTTAGGAGAAAGAAAGTGAGACTATACCATGTAATGGACCATCCACCCATCCCAGGGTATATGTTTGGAGGTGTTTTTCTGACAAAGTCTGGAAGGAAGCCCTGAACCAAGGCTGTTCCAAGACTCTGCCTTGCCAGGTTCTCTGGGACACACTCCAGGCATTCAGGAACATGAGGGACCTGGTATGACTCCAGTGTCAGGGTACAGACCTGAAGTGCTATACTTAGGTCATTTTTATTTGTCCAAGTATCTATTGGGACTAAATTGCATCCTCTCAAAATTCACAGATTGAAGCCCTAACTCCCACTGTGATGGTATTTGGAGATGGGACTTCTGGGAGGTAGTTAGGTTGAGATAAGCTCATGAGGGTGGGACTCTTATGATGGGATTGGCACCTTTACCAGAAAAGGGAGAGAGAAAGATTGCTCTCTTTCCTTGCGCTCACACTGAGGAAAAGGCCATCTGAGGACACAGCAAGGCAGCTTTCACCAGGAATAAACCATGCTGACACCTTGCTCTTGCACTTCCAGTCTCCAGAACTGTGAGAAATCAGTTTCTGTTGTTTAAACCACCACCCAGCCTGTGGTGTTTTGTTATAGCAGCCCAAGCAGAATAAGACAAAGAACTCATAAATCAAAAGTACAACTCAATGTGTTGAGTACCATGGGTGGGGTAATGAGGCCAGAAAGTTCTGGATAAGCTCCTCCTCATCTACAGGCTGCTCCATGTCCTGAAAGTACAGGGGAGATGCCCAGAAACTGGGCATAGATACAGGGTGGAAGGGGAAGGAGCTTTTGTGTGTTAGCGTTTTGTTTTATAAAGATTTTATTTATTTATTCATTAGAGACACAGAGAAAGGCAGAGACACAGGTGGAGGAAGAAGCAGGCTCCCTGTGGGGAGCCAGATGTGGGACTCGATCCCTGGACCCCGGGATCATGCCCTGAGCCAAAAACAGACGCTCAATCACTGAGCCACCCAGGGGTCCCTTGTGTGTAGGGTTTTGATCATTCTTGGCACCAGCTACATTTTCACCAGCACATGTGCAATGTAGCTGGACAAGGAGGTTCGTTTAGCTTAAGGGGACTGGTCTGAGTAAAATGAGGATGAGAATAATTCAAGGCTATTGTTCTTAGAGAGTGAAGAAGGGACACCCCTCCCCCACCAGCCCTTTTCCCAGGGCACGCTGGCCCCAGGGCCTGCATGAGCAGTGATTGGAGTCTGAGTAGCAGCAGGACCATCTGGTGCTCATCCCTGGGGTTCTCTCTGGCAGGGCATCACCAGGAATCCACAGGAGTCACCAGCTGATGATACCTCTACCTTGGATCTTGAAAGAACCAAGCACCTATCTCACACTAGGTGAGGTGCTGTACACTTATCTCTAACTCTGCTAGCTTGGGACTCAGATAAAGAGACTGAGGCTCAGACAGATAGATTCACACAGATGGAACCAGGATTCCAGCGCATTAGATGTTGTAGATAGTGAGCCTCATGAGAGGGTAACCGTTGCTCACTGTTGATGCTCCTGTGCCTGGCATACTGCCAGCATTAACTGGGCGAAAGATAGCTTGTGAGTGTCTCTGGATTATGTAAAATCATGAGCATTCCCCACACCTCAGATAGTACCCTGCAGGGAAACTGAGGACTTGACAGCAGAAGCTGGGGCACTGACCCCTGTGTATACTTGACCAATTATTCCATCACAGGATATATCACAAGGACCAAAGCAGTCACTGCTTCTGCATTTTTGGCATCACCAGCCTTTGGCTTCCTTCTCTCTTAATGTTTCCTAGACTTAAAAATAAATGCAAGAGTGGGACACCTGGGTGGCTCAGTGGTTGAGCATCTGCCTTTGGCTCAGTCATGATCCCGAGGTTCTGAGATGGAGTCCCACATCAGGCTCCCCCACAGGCCTGCTTCTCCCTCTGCCTGTGTCTCTGTCTCTCTCATGAATAAATAAAATCTGAAAAAAAAATTGTGAGAGGTGAAAACATTTGGGGGACTCCTCTTCAGCCAAAGGCATTGGTTCTCAAGCCTAATCAATATGTTGATAGAGTTGTTGGTCCAGACTCCAAACACTTTTGAGACAACCATGAAATACCTTCAGAGGGGAAGATGGTGGCTCCTCCCTGGAATGGGTGAGTCCTTGCTGATTCCCCAAGGCAGGAGTAGGTTGAGTCATGATACACAAATCTTGTCCTTTCAGTAGAGCCCTCAAAACATGCCTGGAGCCTGGACTCCTCTCTCTCCATCCCCCAGCTCCTCCCAAAACCAAGCCAGGAATACCTTCATCACACTCCTTCCTGAAACCTTGGTCCTTCCCTCTTAGAACAGCCTTGTTAAAAGTCAATGCAGACGGACCTCCAGTTCCATCTTGAATAGAGACTCTTGACACAAGAAACTGTGTTGCTGAAGATTGCTTAAAGGTTGGTTTTTAGAAACTTGGATACCATTTACCCATTGGGCATGTTCTATGAGGCAGTGGAGAGTCCCAGGCTAGCCCACCACAGATGAATGTGGCTGAACCACAGCGTACGTCTTGTTGTCTGAATTTCTGGTCATGGGGACAAGAAGAGAGAGGTAGACAAGAGGCTTGTCTCTTTCCTTGTTCAGGGCCATACCAGGCAAAATGCTGTGTATTAGTTTCTTTTTTCTTTGATGGGCTCCCACACCCTCCTCTACATCCTTTATCTCTTTACCTGGGCCCTGGTCTCCCATACCATCTTGAATACCTGTATTCTGGAAAGCAGGACAAGGCCCAAATATCCTGTGCTCCAAAATTCTCAGCCTGTCCTCCTTGTTGATGAGAACACTCCCCAGCACTTGCACCCGGAAATTGATCCACACTCAGGTAAAGGACCCACTGGATCCAAATCTTCCTATAGCTGTGTTTCCAAGAAAAAGACTACAAACAAATGTTTTTTAAGTTAACTATATTTTTGCATCACTAATTCCTTTATTTTGTTATTACTGATTTCTGGACTATTGATGCCCCAGAATTTCTGATATGTTTTTGGTCAGAATTTCCACAGGTAGAGAGTAGGAACGTCTCCCTAAGCTTTCACCTGAAAAGCCCTGTATAATACCTCTTACCTCTACCTTTGGCTGCAGGATACCATCACACACACTATGGTAACCTTGTCCTGAAGTTTTTGCATTTTTGAAATAGGCCTATGACTCTAATAAACTAAGTGTTGGAATGACTGTGTAACAAAATGTAAAGGAACTTTCCTGGCTCGTGTGTGTGTGTGTTTGTGTGTGTGTGTGTGTAGCAGGGACACAATGGGGAGCAGATCCACGGCAATAACTCTGATTTCTTCCTGATTATCCTGCTCTGTTCCAGATCAATATGCCCAGCTGCCAATGGGACTTTCCCTTTGGGTGTTCCCGGACACTTCAGACCGGCCAGGCCCAAAGGTGAAGTCCTTACATGCCCTCATGTCAGCACATGTCATAGCATCCACCCAACTGCCCGAACTAGAAACCTTGGAGTCTGCATCACCATCCTTCCCTCCCACAGCGCCCCCACATGGAGTCCTGCAGATCCTGTTGCTCCGTGGCTTTCCCATCTGCCCCATCCTTCCTGCCATGCTGGTGTCAAGGGCTGCATTACTTCCCTCCGGACTGACCAGCAGTCTCATCTTCTCTGGACAATGGCAATAATAATAGTAACTGCCTCACTGCGTGACTATGAAGAAAAAACACCTTTACAAACATGAAACCATAATCTCCTCTCACTTTTATTAAAAGGTCACCCACCTGGTAATGTTTCTTATGTGCGTGCATCATCATTCCAGGGCACTGCGTGGTGCTAAGGCCACAAATGGAGGAGATATTTACTGTGCACTTGAAGGGTTGATGGTCGGATGAAAAGTGACAGGGAGAGTTTCTGAGGTCCTGAAATTAACGTACATGTGGGGACCATGGGATGGAGACACAAGGGAGGAAGCAAGTGGCAGATTCAATCCAACAGAACTGGGAAGGAGTTCATGGAGGACAGAGGGGGACCTGAGAATCACAGCTGTCAAGCAGTCAACAGCTTGGTCTTACACTGTGGTGCACACCTCCTGCAGCGAAGCAAGGGCCAGTTTCCTGCTTCTTCCATCTTGGTTCCTCTGTTTGACCTACTCTGTGATACAACTGGAAGAGTAAATCTATGTCTGGAGTCCTTGGCGGTCTCTTTCCTGGTGCAGGTCCATACCAAACTGCTGTTTGACATCTCTGTTGACTTACTCATGGTGGCCTGTTTGTACATTAGGTGACTTTTTATTGTGTACTAATATTTGGCTTACCTTAAAGGACTTCACAGGGGCTGGATGAGTGGCTCCTTCCAAACTGAATTTGCATTTGCTTCTGCATGTACAACCAACCAGGAAGCATTCAAAAATCATTTCTGGGCCTGGCTTTTTTCTGATCATGTGCTGGTATAAATTCAAACCTGGAACCTGTGTGAGGATCACTTTGAGCAGGTCTGAGAAATACTCTGATAGCCATTTGCTGGTAGCTACTTTTTCTCTTGCTCACCCTTCCACTCAAACTGCAGGCTTTCAGCTCTCCTGGCCAGTTGGAAGGTCCCATTCCTCCACCTTGAATGGGCCATGGATATGACCTTTGGTCCCCTGTGGCCTCTGAAATCCAGTCTGTAGTTTTCTGAAGGGTAGCTGTGGTCTCCATTTTGGTTTTGTGTTTTGAGGATTTTTCTTACTTTCTCAAGAGTTTGCCTATTATTTTAATAAGTATTTGCTTTGTGGCGAGAAGCCGTTTCAGTATATCCAATTTGCCACATTGCTGGAAATGGAAGTTTCCCTCTGAGAAATCACTCACTTAATCAACAAACCAAACCAAACCAAACCAAACCTTGATCTTGGACTTTCAGCCTCTAGAACTGAGAAAATAAATCTCTGTGGGGCCCTACTGTGATGGCTCTAACAAAGGAATATAGTACCCCTCAGTCAACTTCAACAATGAGTAACATTTGTCTCATATCACCAAGATCCCAAATCCACTTATTTTTGGCTAGATGATTATTTTAAAGCAAATCCACAGCAGAATATCATTTTACCTATAATTACATCATCACCTATTCCTAATAGGCAAGAACTTTTCAGACACAGCCCCAGGATTCATGTGGCTTTTGACTTAGAATTCCATTCCTAGGAATTGGTCCTTGCGCGTGTGCTCTGTGGGGCCTCTGGGTTGGGAACCACTAATGGGAGGCAGCTTGCTGACGAGGTCCCCTCCATCACTGGCCACCTTCTACAGACTAGGCTTCTGCTGCTCCCTGGGCCGCACTACTCCCTCACCAGCCAGCAGCCGTCTATGGAAGTGCCTACTTCTACCAAGTTCCCCTGGACTGGAGATGTGCAACCTGCCCCTAACCCTATTTCTGTGCAGCAATGGGGCCTCTAGGGTTCTACTGTTCTCCCAACCTCTCTGAGGTTTGTTCAGTAGTCCTCCTCACTCTGCCTCGGGGGGAGCAAATGGGAGACAAAGATCCTGGAATCTTACCTGCTCACGTTCACTCTCCCTTTTAAAAATTTTTTTGGATTTTAACTTTTTTTTTTTTTTTTACGTTTTTTTAATTTAAATTCAACTTGCCAACATATAGTATAACACCCAGTGCTCATCCCATCAAGTGCCCTCCTCAGTGCCCATCACCCAGTTACCCCATCCCCCCACTCATCTCCCCTTCTGCAACCTTTTGTTCGTTTCCCAGAGTTAAGAGTCTTTCATGATTTGTCTCCCTCTCTAATTTTTCCCACTCAGTTCCCCTCCTTTCCCTTATAATCCCTTTCACTATTTCTTATATTCCACGTATGAGTGAAACCATGATTGTCTTTTGCTGATTGATTTCACTCAGCATAATATCTTCCAGTTCTATTCATGTCGAAGCAAATGGTGGGTACTCACTCTCCCTTTTTCCCACTCTTGGCTGGCAGGGCGGTGCCTTCTCTCCTTTCCCTTTCTTGTGGGTAAGGGACTTCCCCGCCTTCCCCTCCTTCTCATCTCCTTGCCTAAGGTGATCTGTGAGGCAAAGGAAAATATCTAGCTTTAAAATTGCAAACTCTTTTCCTATTACAAACTTTGCATAGTTTGTTTTCTGTGGTATGTGAATATTGCTCTTTCCCAAAAACATCAGAAAAAAAATTTCAGGGAAAACACAAACTTTAGAATTCACAGCAATGTCATGTCCTTTAGAAAAATTTGATATATTAAACTTATTTACTTACTTCTAGCAAATTAATACGCACTTACTTCTTTTTTGGCCCAGAGTGCTTTATCGTTTTTATTAATATTTTGTGTGTGTGAACCTGGTTTGCCTAAATCAAATAAGCAAAAACAATTATTTCTCACGGCTGCAGGAAGGGACATCTGTGGCTTCAGGCATCTCTGACATCAGACTAGACCGCTTCATTCCAAGGCTGGGCACTGGGCTCAGAGCAGTCCGTACTCAGTTTTAAGGAGCCTGGAGTATGTCCTGCTCTGGGGCTGGCTTGTGTCCACTGTTAATCCTTAGCTCGGCACAGGATCTGATGTGCCACAGTGCAGGGCAAATGGTTGTGGAGCTCTGGTGAAATGCAATTAGCTCTTTTCTCCCCCTCAGAAGACAATGGTACCTGCTAAGCTTGGACTCTGAATAGACAGCCCAGGGCTGTCAGCTGGTTGGAGGGGGTGGTGATGGCACTGCCACTCTGGGTGGTGTGCAGTGGCCATTCTCACCAGCAACAAAGGCAGCAGGGATCACCACAGCTCAGAGCTCTGGGTCCCTCCAAAAGCAGCAGGTTTGACTCAGTGACAGCTAATCAGCTACCATGACATTTGCCATTAATTCAATGAATAGGGAGGAGGTAAAGTATTAAGGGACAGGAGAGGGACAAAGACAAACATTTTCCTCCTTATTTTAGAATTACTAGTGTTTTGTAACTGATATCAGCAAAGACTGAAAAAGAATGTGTTCCAGGGTGGACGGAGGCAGTCCCAAAGTTTTGTCCTTTCCCACTCATTCAATATTTTCTAGAAGACAACCCCATGAACACTGGGGCATTGACTCAAGAGAAGCAGCAAGAGAGAGGAAATAAGTGACTTCAGTGTATTGTTCGTTTTTTCAAACATTATCTGCCCATGGAGCTGACTACGTGCCCTATAAAATTCATTCATGTGTGCACATTTTTAATCATTTTCATTTTTTAGGTCTCCAAAGTTTATCTTTTTAATTAATTAATTTTTAAAGATTTTAAAATAATCTCTACACCCAACATGGGCCTCAAACTCACAACCCTGAGATCAAGAGTCATGTGCTCTCCTGACTGAGCCAGCCAGATGCCCCAGCTGAAGTTTATATTTTAATTACAATTTATTTTATTTCTATGAATGAAAATTTAAATACCTTTTTTTTTTCTATTTAATCATTCCACCTACCGACTATATTCTTGGCCATGGATGGGGCTCTCATGTTCTTAACCTCTACAGGACACCTTCCCAGGAATAAAAGCCTGGGCTAAGCCATCCAGGGCCCTAAGTGACTGAGGAAAAGCTGCCCTCCCAGCTCCAGGAGAACTTAGGATGTGGGGGATAGTCTTCTCCCTAGAAGCCCCAAAGAGGGAACACCTCATAGCCCAGCTTTTCCTGAGATGAACTGCTGGCTAATGCTACCAAGATATTTAAAAGGTAGTAAAACACTTAAAATGTTTTAAAATAACGATCTGAAGTGTCACAGTCCCTAAGCAGCCATTAAAAATGAAGTTGTATGATATTAGAAAGTGACATGTGAATTTGTTATTGCATAGATGTATATTTTTTAACTTTTTATTTCAAAATAATTATTGTGTCACAAGATATTGCAAAGAGAAGTCCTTCATACCTTCCACCCAGTTACCCCATTTTCCAGAAGAGATTTTGTAGAGTTGGTTCTAATTCTACTTTAAATTTTTGGTGGACTTCTTCATTGGAAACATATGGGCCCAGAGCTTTTCAGGAGGTTTTAAAACTTCATTTCCTTAACAGTTATGGGGCTATTCAAACTATTTCATTTTGGGTGAGTTCTGGTAGTTTGTGTCTAATAGGGAGGGATTGGCCCATTTCATCTTAAGTTCTCAAATGTATGTGTGAAGTTTCTCATAATTGCCTGTTATCCTTTAGATGTCCATAGGACTTGTTTCATTTTTGATATTAATAATTTATGTCTTTTTTTTGTTAGTCTTGTTAGAGGACTGCCAAGGTTATTGCCCATTTAAAATAACCAACTTTTGGGGTTTTTTTTTGGTTTTTCTCTATCCTTCTATTTTCAGGCTACTCATTCTACTTGTTATTACTTCCTTCTTCCTGCTTGCTTTGGGTTTATTGGAATCTTCTTTCTAGTTTCTTGAGATGGAAGCTGTGGTTATTGATCTGAGATGCTCCCTTGTTCTAAGAGATGCATGCAGATGCTGTGGGCTCCCCTTTCCTATTTTTATTGTGTTCCACACAATTTTGACATGTAGCAGCTTCATTTTCATTCAGTTCAAAGTATTTTTAAGATGTTGACTTGAAACTTCGTTGATCCATGGATTATTTAGAAATGTGTTTAGTTTGCAAGTGTTGGAAGACTTTCCTGTTATCTTGTTACTACTGGCTTCTAGTGTGACTGCATTGGAGTCAGGCAACCTGTTCTGTAGGATTTCAATTCACTTAACTTTGTTAAGGTTTGTTTTATGGTCCAGGATGTGGTCTCTCTGGGCACTTAGATGAATAGATGTTCCACTGTTCAATGGAATGCTTTGTAAATGACAGCAAGATCCTGTTGGCTGATGGTGCTGTTGACTTCTTCCTATCCTGCCATTTTGTTTAGTTGCCCTATCAATTGTTGAAAGAAGGATATTGTCTCCAAGTATAACTGTGTATCTATTTCCTTTTTCTGTTCTATCCGTTTTTGCTTCACATATTTGGTAGCTCTGTTGTTTGATATATACAGTCTTTGGGATGGCTGAGTTTTCTGGGTGGATCGACCATTTTCTCATTTTGTAAACATCCCTTTGTCTCTGGTCAACTTTGCTCTGATGTCTACTTTACCCAATATATACATATATTTTTTAAAGATTTTATTTATTTGAGAGAGAGAGCATGGAAAGAGAGGAAGAGAGAATCTCAGACTCCACGCTGAGCGCCAAGCCTTATGTGGGGCTTGATCCCATGACCTCAAGGCCATGAACTGAGCTGAAATCAAGACATATCAGATACCTAACTGACTGAGTGACCCAAACACCTCTACTTTATCCAATATTAATAGAGCCATTCCTGCCTTTCATTTGATTAGCTTTTGCATGGTTTCTCTTTTTCACGTACATATATCATTATATATCATCATATATATTTCCCCTTTTAGTGTTCCACTGTGGCCAGAGCAGCCTCATTAGCACTGTATGGTGGTAAAAACCCTGATTCTCCTGGATCTCTTCTGCCTCCATCCCAGAAGGGAAAAAAAGTGGTGTCTCATTATTGCAAGTGGGGCAGAGTACAGGTTCCCCACTAGACCTTCTCTAGACGTCATTCTGTCAGGGGGTTGGGGTGCCAGTTTCAGCCTGGCAGGGGTGGGATCCAGGCTTTCCACTTGGTCTTTACTGGCTGGGGTGGGGGAGGATGGAGCTATTACAGCCTTTCTGATGGCATTTGATAGGAATAGAGCAGTTACTGCCTGAAAAAATTTGTCTTGATAGCCTGCCCTTTTCCTGATTCTTTGGCAAGAGAGAGTAGACTTTGATGTTTTGTTTTTTTTTTTCTTTCTACAGTTGTTTTTCCTGGTTGCCAGCTTCTCCAGTATTATCTGGGATAGATGAGGCAAAAAGAAAACCTGGGGAACTCACAACCATGTAGTTCCTTGAGTCCTTAGGTCCCCTAATCAATCTATCTTCTCTCTGCCTTTGAGTCTTATGTTTACTTTACATATAATGTTCAGGGTTTTTTAGTTGTACTAGCAGCAGAAATATGGGAAATCTGTCTATTCCATCTTTCTGGAAGGAGTCCAATTTTTCACTATATGAAGTCAAAAATGAGAAAAAAAAAAGAGCTACAATTTTACTAAAACTAAAATGTACTACTTGCATAGATAAAGACTAGAAATACATAGTATACCAAAATATAATAAGGGCAATATTTGGGGAGACTTGTGGATATTTGTATTTTTTGTTTAACTCTATTTTCTATTTTATTTTATTTTATTTTATTTTTTTTATTTTCTATTTTAAAATAATGAACATGTATCACTCTGGAAAGAAAAAAATTGTTTTACTACAAGTCTATTTCAACTAGTGTCTTCCCTTCACATGAAACTGCCAGATTTTGGGTAGCCCCGGTGGCGCAGCGGTTTAGTGCCACCTGTAGCCCAGGGTGTGATCCTTAAGACCCTGGATCGAGTCCTGTGTTGGGCTCCCTGCATGGAGCCTGCTTCTCCCTCTGCCTGTGTCTCTGCCTCTCTCTATGTGTGTCTCTATGAATAAATAAAATCTTAAAAAAAAAAAACTGCCAGATTTTCTTCACTTTTGTTATGTGAGAGTATAGGTTCCAAACTACTGAAGCCAAATAGTATTTGGATCCCTATTTTAGTATGCTTTTTAAACTCCTAAATAAGTTGATAGTTCACAGGATACATACTGGCCCCTACTTTCCAGGAACAGATCTTCTGGGTTCTTTCTGCCCAAGGGAAGCAATGAAGCCAGAGGGGAGAAAAACTGGTATCTTGGGCAAAGGCCCTCTGTGATTGCCACCATGAGCAAATAACGCTTGTAAGCTGGCTGGCCAGCCAAGACAAACATGAGCAACCTCACCTCCCTTTATGAACACGATGAATACTCTTCAGAGTCAAAATATATACTTTGCCACCTTAGAGCACCTATAGGGCCAGACCTGTAACCAGAGGTCCAGGCCCCCGTCCTTGAGGACATGCAAGATCTTGGTCTCTCCAATTCACAACTCACAGTTTCTGACAGCTCCTTAAACAACTAGAACCAGCCATGGAAAAAATTAGCTTCAGAATGTTTCTGAGGCAAAAGTTTATTTTTTGGGCAGCTGGCTTCCTCCTTACCTTTGGTGTTGGGTAACGAACTAAGTATCCTGCATGAGTATGGGATCTGCTCACTTAATGGATGAAACAGTGAGAATATAATGCCATGATGGGCACTCAGAAGACAGAAGGCAAGTATATGAGTATCAAGCATGGCAATAAGCCTCTCTGACATGCTGTCAAAGGAATGTCAGTGTTCTTTATATCCTGACTCAAACACACAAGTAACTTGGCAAGCAACGAACAAATGTCAGCTACTCTGGGAATTTATGGGGTGGGAGGACAGGCACTGCCCTGTAGGCTATTCAGAAAGGCTTCAGGTCATTGAGCTGGTCTTGCAGGAAGGAAAAGGGAAATAAACAACAGGAAAAGCAGACACCAAGAAGAGAGTGTGCATTCTGAGACAGTGAGTAGAGCGGTGTAACAGGAGATGAGGGCTTGGTTCAGGATGGCCAGAGACAAGGCTGGGAGATGACAGGGGAAATAGAGCATCCAAGAGAATGGACAGAAGCCACTCTAGGAGTGCCACACTGTTCACAGGGCAGCAACAGCACAAGCTGGGGTCCTGATTCACCAAGACACTTGCCTGGTTAACTGAGATATGGCCTATCTGTCATTCATTTATCCCCATACTAAGTCAGATTAGAGCCTACTTGAATTAATTCTGTTTAATGCCAAGTACACAAAGTGTCTGAAATGTGTGAAGAAAACACAAGCTACTGTAAAGCATAGTTACGTAAAAATCATATTTGAGCATTTACATGGCTGTAGGTGCATACACATCTCTAAGAGTGTATGGTCCATCAGTCATGTTTTCCTGGGTGTTAAGCAACAAAATTTGCCTCTAATATTAGAAAAGAGGAATTACTAGAGGGATGTAGATGATCTCACAGAATTGAAGGGAAAGACCTTAGCATAGGTCCAAAGGAGTAGGCAGGAAGATCCTATGGGTTTCATTGCAGGAACTAAAATTGTTCTAGAAGGGAAACGGTCTAAGTGATCCAGGAAACAGTCCAGGGCTCAGCTGGTCTGGTTTTATTCATACACCTAGCCCTTGGCTAGGCGATAGGATGCTGCTTTATTTTACAGGTCTCAAAAGACTGTACTCAACAGGGAAGAGAGAACATCCCCTGCCCCCACCAAAATACTGCTCCCAAAAGTATGCGGTCACTGGACAGCTAGACAACCATAAACCACCACACACACCACACGTATTAACTCTGGTGACCTCTGAGGATGAGGAACCTATACCACAATCCCCTGGGATGGTGGGAATTTTTAATACTACAGGATGATTTGTAAGTCTGTACCAAAACAAAACACTAAACAAATCTTTGCTCCAAATACACAGGTAGAATGAGGAAATCATAAAAGAAAGAAAATAAAAATAAAAGAGCAAAACCTCCTTGGACTGGAAATCAAAATGATGCTACCAGGTGACTCTGGGATGGGGTACAAATGTTCCCACTGTCTTTAGGGTTATTAATAACCAGGTGTGATCAGATACCTGGATTTAGACTGAGATCCTGAAGTTCCTAAGGGAGGCAAACACCAGAGAGGATGGAAAAGGGAAACAAACAAAAAAAACCCCATGAGCCTGCATACCAAAACTCCAACAACACACAAGGAAATTCAATGCTAAGAAAGATAGCCAACAAAATCAGAACAAGAATTCCAGAAAAGCCTAAAAAGTATAGGATAAAATGAAATAGGTTGAGAATGTTTAAAGAGATAAAAGGATTAAAAAAAACCCACCACAGATTATTTAATATTTAAAATTCAACAGGCATCTCAAGTGGTTTTAGCCAAGGATCCCTACTTTCAAATCACATTCAGTTAGGAGAACCAAACCAGGTCAAAGCAGAGCCATTTTGGCTGAAGTGGAAGTGATAGGACTTATCTGTCATCAAATGAGCTAATATCAGGCTAAAGCTTAGAGACTTTCCTTCTGTTGCTTGCTCATGCTCTCACTCTCAAATAAGTTAAATAAAAATCTTGGGAAAAAAAGTTCTTGTTCCACCTCTACTAAAATAGTATTTTTCTAAGGTCAACCCTATTATTATTATTATAGAACCAGGAATGTACTTAGTATTGAGGTAGATTCAACTCAAGAAGCTCTTAGGTACAAAATAAATCCAAATTAGGTAGAATTTTACACACTAAATTTAAGAACAGTAATTAATGAAATAGCGAAAACATTGCTCAATACTACTAAAGTCTAGTTTTAAAAAAAAAGATCTTGCGCAATCTAAATCAAGGATAACTCCCCACTTCATGCCAAAGAAAGTATTAAGAATAAAAAAGTGGTTGCATCTCAGAAGATTTTATGTATGATATCCAGTATTTAGAATGTGTATATAAATATTATACATTATATACACACTAAACAGAGCATAGCTGGACAGAAAAGTAATTTTTTTAAATCTAGGAAAACTGGCTGGTTTTCTCCAAAAATATGAATTTAATAAAAAGTAGAGAACATGAATAGATAATAACTAAAGAAGAAACTGTGAGGGCAGGAAAACACTTGAAAATATACACAGTTTTATAGGAGCACTTACCAGACTGTCAATAAACAGAGGATACTACCATTATATACACTGTTCCACAAGACAGAAAAACCTGAAAGGCTAATTCAACTGACTTTATAAGGTTATCCTAATGGTTTCTAAAACTAGACATAAACAGAAGAAAATGAAGTCAATTTCATTTATGAATATAAATAATAAATCCTAGGGGCAGCCCGAGTGGCTCAGCGGTTTAGCGCCACCTTGAGCCCAGGGCCTGATCCTGGAGACCCAGGATCGAGTCCCACGTCGGGCTCCCTGTGTGGAGCCTGTTTCTCCCTCTGCCTGTTTCTGCCGGTCTGTGTCTCTCATGAATAAATAAATAAAAATCTTATAAATAAATAAATAAACAAACAAACAAACCTAAACGAATCACTCACTCTTAAAAGAACATTAACTGGTTTTATACCAATTATTGGAGGGTAATTCAGAGAATATTAGCATCATTCACTCCATTAAAATTAACAGATGGGGGCAGCCCGGGTGGCTCAGCGGTATGGAGCCTGCCTTCAGCCCAGGGCCTGATCCTGGAGTCCCGGGATCAAGTCCCACATCAGGCTCCCTGCATGGAGCCTGCTTCTCCCTCTGCCTGTGTCTCTGCCCGTCCCCCGCTCTGTGTCTCTCATTAATAAATAAAACCTTGGGGGATCCCTGGGTGGCACAGCGGTTTGGCGCCTGCCTTTGGCCCAGGGCGCGATCCTGGAGACCCAGGATCGAATCCCACATCGGGCTCTCGGTGCATGGAGCCTGCTTCTCCCTCTGCCTGTGTCTCTGCCTCTCTCTCTCTCTCTCTGTGACTATCATAAATAAATAAAAATTAAAAAAAATTAAATAAATAAATAAATAAATAAATAAATAAATACATAAATAAAACCTTTAAAAAATAAAATAAACAGACGGGCAGCCCAGGTGGCTCAGCAGTTTAGCGCTGCCTTCAGCCCAGGGTGTGGTCCTGGAGACCTAGGATCAAATCCCACATCAGGCTCCCTGCATGGAATGGAGCCCGTTTCTCCCTCTGCCTGTCTCTCTCTCTCCCCCCATGTCTCTCATGAATAAATTACATCTTTAAAAAAATAAATTAACAGGTAAGTAAAAAACTATGATTGTTTTTTAACTCCTTAAAAACTCACTGAATAAATTCCACACCTATCCCTTGGGGGGGGGGAGGTTGGCAGCAGAGGTGGGTGGATGGGGGAAGAGATCTTTTAGCAAATCAAGAAGAAAAAGAAATGTCCTTAATTTGATAAAGGTCATCTACTAGAAACCTCAGCAGCCACCATGCTATTTCCCATTACAGTCAGTAAAGAAACAAGGATACCTACAATTATTAGCTACTGAAATAAAAAGAAAAAAGCCATCCTTAAAATTATAAAAACGCATTTGCAGATATGACCAACTAACTAGAAAATCCCAGACATCTAAATAACAAAGTACTCTGACTAGCTAAATTCAGCAGTATAGCTACAGATGAGATAAAAAAAACAAAAAACAAAAATTAACAGATTATTGAAGAATATATTTTAGGAAAATAGGAATTAAAACAAATTCGTAAGTAGTTTTTTTAAATGTAAGAATAAACTTTAAAAAATATACATGTAAATGAAAAAAATTTTACTGGAAGATGTAGAAATTCTGAGAAAAATGGGAAACATGCTCTGTGTTCTGGAAAGACTTCATATTTTTAAAACATTAATCCTTCCCCTACACATTAATCTAGAAAATCATTACTGCTCAAAAATCCCACAGGGACTATTCAGCACTTGGTAAGATAATTCTATGCTATTAAACGTTTTTTTACTTAAAACAAATGTGCAACTGACCTATCACATATAATATAAAGTTTTGATTTCTTTCTGGTAACTTGTGCTTAGTGTAATACTCTTGGGTGCCACTTATTGTGACACAGATCACCGGAGGAGGAATGGGAACAGTTTTGGCGGAAGAAGAAGGGTTTCTCGGAGGCACATTACATGTGAGGTGCCCATTACACCTCCATGTGGAAATGCAGACAGACAGCTGGATGTGTGAATCTGGGCTTACAGGTGAAGTCTGGGCTGCAAAGAGACACACTTGAAACCATGGGACAGACTTCTGCTAAACTTTTAGTTTTCTTCCTGTGACATTACACAGTTTAGCTTTGCAAATATGCAAGTAAGTTTCAGAAGTTCACTTTTCCTGTCTGCATTTCTGTTTTTGCTTGGAGAAGATGTATGCTTGGACCAATTTAGTAGAGGATTAGACAAATTAATCTCTGCACTTATTTTATTATTCCTGTACTACTACTACTTTCTTCATTATTTTAAAATGCATTTCTATCACTTCCCTTTAAAATCAGTTAAAAAAACCTATCTTCTCCACTTTCGGGATAGCTCCTTCATTCTCTGAACACACCACAAATGCTACCCTGGCCTCTAAGTTTATAAAGGCTGTGCCCAGGGATGCCTGAGTAGCTCCTTAATTGACCATCTGCCTTTGGCTCAGAGGGTGATCCCAGGTCCAGGGATCAAGTCCTGCATAGGGCTCCTTGCAAGAAGCCTGCTTCTCCCTCTGCCTATGTCTCTGCCTATGTCTCTTATGAATAAATAAAATCTTTTTAAAAGAAAAAAAAAAAAGCTGTGGCCCAAAGTGGCTTCACAAACCCTGATCTCTACCCCATTCTGCAAGGGCTCAGGAGCTTTGTTTCAAACTATTTTTTAAGATTTTATTTATTAATTAATGAGAGATACACACAGAGAGAGGCAGAGACACAGGCAGAGGGAGAAGCAGGCTCCATGCAGGGAGCCCGATGTGGGACTTCATCCTGGGACTCCAGGATCACACCCTGGGCCGAAGGCAGGTGCTAAACTGCTGAGCCACCCGGGGTCTTTCTCTTATCTCTGACACATACTTGGATAGTCTTAATCATACACTCTTGCATTTTAAACCTTTCAAATCCATTTCTGAAACCATATAAACTAAGATTATATGTGAATAAATTTCCACTCAAGAATAATGCAATATTCTTCATATGTATACTTTGCTTCCTACCCCCAAAATACACAATTCAAACCTAAAATGCAAATAAGTTATATTCAAATCTAAACTAATAGGACTCCACCGCCAACCTAGAGTGCCAAACCAGTAAAAGTGTGAAGGACAGAATGTAATCACAGTGTGAAGGGCCAAGGCACAAAGGGCAAAGACACTCCACCAGGACTAATCAGACAGCCACCCCACAGGTCACCCAAGTCCTACCCATGGCAGCACATTCTGCACTACCAGACTACCAGCCCCAGGATTTAGGTGTATCACTGCAGGAAAGGCCAGCCAGGCCTGGGGGAAAAACTGGACCTCATCTTCCTGTTTAGACCTTGTTCTCATTCAGCACAGAGTAGAAAATTGGTTTGTGGTAACCCATCTGTGACCCCAAACAACTGGGGCAGCATGGAGAACTCCATGAGTATACATGCAAACACACATGCACACGCATACACACAAGCACACGCACTCCAGACAACATAGCCAAGCATGCCATACAACACTGAATGTACACTGTGAAACAATCTGAGTTAGGAAACTAGGATCATTGCCACCGCCATTTATTTGCCTAGTTTATAACTAAGTAGAGAACACTATAGTAGTGCTAGAAATGCAAAGAAGTCCCTGCCCTTAAGGGGCTTACAATCTTAGGGAAATAGAACAGGCACATAAAAAGACTGTAAGAAAGCACATGCTAACAAACGCCACAAGAATTCAGAAGGCAGCATAGTTTAAGAACATGGGATTAGGAATCACAAAACCCAGTTCTAGTACCAACCTGGTCAGTTAACTTCTCTGGGTTTATGAGCCCAGCTATAAAATGAAGTAGTGAGATTTAAAGGCTGTATGCATTTGTTTGCATCATGATTCTGATCAAAAGCTGAGCAAAGTTTTATGGAGGAGGTGGCACCTGAGCTGGACACAGAAGGAGGACAGAGAAGGCATTTCAGACAAGGAAAGGGGTACTGAGGTAGGCATAAGCGTGGAGTTGGGAGCGGAGAAGACACAAGGAACGATGGGAGTGAGGTAATGGGTGGCTGTGGTAGCCCTCAGGCACTACTGACGCATGAATGAACTATATTCCTCCCATTTACATCCAGTCAGTTACAGTACAGAATTCCAGAGAGTAGAAAACACCAGAGAACAATGGCGGTGTTTTATCAAACATTGCACTCAATTTCCAGAAAATATAAAGTGATTTTAACATTATACTTCTACATTTAAAATTGACATCAACAAACTTCCAACTGTCAAAATGTAAACCAAAGTTTACACTCTTAGTAAACATAATTAATCTCTTAATTTAAAAGGACATTTGATACAAATTATATTATCCCAACAATTCCAACATTTATTTTCTACTATGTTCCACACACTGTGGAAATAAAAAGAGTAAGACAAGTCCCCTGCCTTTGAAAGAGCCTGCAGCCTGGTAGGTGAGACAAACAACTATGCCTACCTACAATGTACTAAGATGCATGGCACGATCAAGGTTATGAACATACGGCTATGAAGTAAAAGCAGTTTCAGCATGGACTCAGAGGACACAGGCTGATGGCTCAGGGGAAGGGAGTTTGGCAGGGAGAAAATGTGGGGAGAGGGCTTCCAGGCAGAGGGTACATGGCTACAGACATGGAATAGTGTAGGAGCATGGCATGGCCAGGGCCTACCATGGGTATAGTGTGGCCGAAGCAGAGTGATATGGAAGCCTGGATTTAGTCCTATAAAATGGAGAGCTCATGCTTGCTATGACTGAACTGTCTGCTAATCCTGGTTTCTAAGGTTGGGAAGGGACAGGAAAGAAAGGAAGCAGTGAGGTTCTGTCTGGGTCATAAGCAGTCTTTGTGAACTCTTCGCACAAATTACACTGTTAGGAAACTCCACCTCTCCCCATTACCTCTCCTTTCCCTTAATGATCTGTTGAGTCTTCAACATGGAGCTGCACTGCCACTAGACTAGAAAGGCATAGGGGAGGAGAGCAAACTGAACAGGACCAGAAATGCACACCTATGGCTAATCAAGTTACCGTAAGGTAACAGTCACTGTATTGTACAAAGTTCTGTAGACAAAGAAAATGAGTTCTTTTTCAGAAGTTTTCTAAAACTGCCTAACTCACACCAACGTGTTGGAAAATCTCATTCAATGTGGGAAAAGTATATAAAACCCTTGCCGAAGACTGTATTTCCTAAACTCTTTTCCATTAAATATTGGTGTTACAGCACAATACCATAGCAGTTCAAAGCCTATCTTCACACAATTAAGATTGAACCACAATTGCATTGTTTGGCTTAAAAAACAAAAAGACACAATATGTAATTCCAAGTCTTAGGTTCTTAGCTAGTACTAAAATTTGTCAATGCATAAAGAGATTGCCTGGTGAAGAACATGCAAAGGTAGATGCAATAAACCATCATTTTAGGGTAGGATTCCAATTCCTAAATTCCAATTTCTCATAATAATAATATAGAATCAATTCTATAAAATACCTTCTTGAAATTTTTTTCTATAAGGAAGAAAATAAACCTGTATATTTTATTTAACATTCATTCTTAAGTTACAGTTATGCCTAAACAATCAGCATCTAATTAAAGAAACCTTAGTATAATCCTTAAAAAAAACCCACATTTACATTTAGAAACATCTTCTACACTTCTGAATAAATTACATGCCTGATATACATTAACCAATAAAGAATACCAATATGAGAATTCAGGACATTTATTTTTCTGCGTGGAGATTTAACTACTGTACAACACACACACACACACACACACAACACAAAACAAACTCACAAAGCAATGGTGTGTAATAGGTAGTGAGAGACACTTAAAATAAGCATATTGAAAATACCTACAAACAGGCTTTTTTTTTTAGGCAACAAAATATTTTCAGTCCTTGACACCTTCTCACACTCACCTAGCACCACAGATGCAAGGACTTACAGTAAACGTATACAATCTCATGCTTAAAACCTAAAGCATGCACTGAATAGAATTTATACATTATGATCTATTAAGTATGCAGTACATACTTCTAATATTTTATACATTAAATTACCCTGCAGCATTTTGAAATTTAACATTTATGCAAAACAACTTTTGAAAGACTTATGAAACAATTTTTCAAGGATTACCTCCAGGCTGTTTACACAGGCATTGGTTTGGTTAAGAGGGAGAATGGCAGCAGCCTCAAGGTTCATACTGAATGAAAATGGTGTCTGTGCATGTCAATCCATGTAAAAAATACATATATACATAGATGGCACAAAGATTTGTGCAGTTGGAATCACCAGTGCAAATGCATGCATTTGAGGTACTTATTTTTTCCGTGGTCAGGTATAATTATGCACAGTCATGTTCCTCAAGTGCTAAATATTTCAGACCTGATCAAATGAAAGTTGTTAAGAACTGTAAATATATTTATATAGTTAATTTCAAAGCACTATGCTTTTACTGAACATTTAACATTATATGTTTATATATTTAGTTTAATATGCTTGCCAACCAATAAATTTTTTCATTGTAAAGAGACTGACTGGTAATTATACCTGGCCAAGTGATTTAAATAGCATACTTGAAATTCTAGCAAGAATTGTAGTGAAAGAGTAAAATACTTCATTATTGCTTCATTGGACTGAGCTAGAAGGCATAGATAAACAATGCTCAATGATGACAAGTGAATACCCAGAACATCAGTGCATGCCCCAAAATGGCCTCTGCCCAATAAAAACTAAGCACTCTCCACGTTATCGATGCCATTAGCATCCACGTGGATGTCAGGCTCCCCACACAAAGATGAGGGGACAAAGCGGCTAACAGTAGGACACAAACAGCTCTTAAGCTCTGGCAATTCTTGCTTCAGGCGTTCCAACTGCTCCACTTGGAATATATTTGGCTGTTCAGGCATCCAATCATATATCCTATGATGAAACAAACACAAAACACATAAAATAGTATAATTTTATGGTTTACTTAAGATCTGACTTAACCTTTTCAGGAGTATCTGATTACAGAAAGCCTGGAACATCCATAGTACAAAAGGCCTCCCCCCTCAACTTTTTAAAAGATGTAATTATCAGTTCAATTTAAAAATACTTCTTCTCCATCTTTCCAAAAATGCAGAATAGCAGCATTTCCTTTTGTGCTCATAATGAAAAAGAACGGTTACAAAGCAACTGAATCAGAAAATGAAATAAACCTGAAGTTTACTAGTGATCAATTCTTCACGTATCTTCTCTCAAAGCCAATCGGCAATGCTGTATTTTACAGATAGATGGGAAGCTATTAAGAGGCAGAGCTGGAATTCATACCCAGTTGGGACTTCAAAGCACTGAAGATCTGCACTATGTGAACTGTCCAGGTACCCATAGTTAAGAGGCCAGAAAAAGCCCCATGTGACAATGGCAGCACTGCACTGCCCATCAGCAGAGAGAGGATGGCCAGGCAACTCACGTAAGGTACTACAACAGAGGTCTCTGTGACATCTTAGTAGGAAAGAATTTCTAAGAGAATGAGAAGTGACCTCTGGGTCAAGATATCAGACTGAAAACAGAAGCAACTATACTTTCCCTGTATATCCCATTAAAGAGAAAATAAAAGGATTAAAAAAGAATCCATGCGTATGGAGAAAAAAATACATAGCAACAAAATTTTGGAAGCTGGAAAACAGATGCACAAGTAATAACAAAGTGTTTCAGTTAGCAGAACAGAAAAGGGCAAATCACAAGCCAGTAGTGGAAAATATGAGAAGGCTGAGTTAAAAGCAGCACCAGATTCCCCTAGCACTGGGGAGGGTGACAGCAGCTAAAACAGGGAGGATAAGTGAAGGCTGAGTAGCAGTGAGCATCTCCCCCCTTCTTCCTAACTTCCTGCCACAGAGGCTGCCCCACATCACACACCACCCACCCTTCTGTTGATTTTGAGAACTTAACAGGAAATCTCTTGGAATGGATGACTAGAAGACCAGGCATTTTATAAAGCCACCAGCACCAGGGGAATTAGACAGTCCATACATATAACACATGCAAAATTCAGAGACATGCCCTCCCTTCCCCAGCTCTCTTCCCTTACCTGAATCCCAAGAACCCTGGGAGCCAGATCTGGATCCTCTAGGTAGTTTATATAGATTCTTCTGTGAGGAATCTGGTCAGCCAAAAAGTACAGTTCTAAATCTACTGACATCAGCAGTATGACCAAACAGGCCACCCAGATCACCCCACAGTGAAATCCAACAAGCCCCATTCACACACTAAGAGCCTCTAACAAGCTTCCTAGATCCCAATTTCTTACCATGAGAAGCAGCCAAGGATTTCCAAACAACTGAGAAAAGCTTCTAACATGTAAGGTAGGGAGTCAAAGAGAAGAAAACTCCACAGACCAAAAAAAAAGTCCTTGATGCCTTCATAGAATAGTTCACTGAACCAAAACAGGATGATATACACAAGGGAGAATAGAGCACTCAGAGAAAAAAAGACAGTTCTTAAAATCAAAGACACAAAAACCTCAATAGACCGGTGGATGATAAGGTTGGCGAAATCTTTCAAAGCAGAGCAAAAAGACAAAAATAGAAAATAGGAGAAAACATAAGTTTGGTCCAAGAGTGAATACTATGTAAACTGAAGAATTTCTACAAAGGGAGGGGGGAACCCAGAAAAATGGAAAAGATAAAAATCAAAGAATAATTCGCAAAATTCTCTGCATCTTCAAGGACATGTTAGATTAGATGGGCTGTCATGTGCCCAGCACAGGGGATGAAACCAGATCCACACCAAGATCTGCCTCTATGAAATTTTACAACACTGGTGACAAGACTCTCCAAGCTTCAAGATAGGAAACAAAGAAATCACATGTGTAGGAACAAGAATCAATATGGTTTCACACTGCTCAACACTAACACTGAAACTGTGAATGTGACTGGAGAAAGGCTTTTAAAATCCCAAAAGAAATGATTTCTAACATGAAATTTTATGCCCAGCCATATAGTACTTCCAGGCATGCAAGATCAAACATTTACTTTCCACGTCTTCCTTTCTCAAGAAGATACTGAAGGATGTGTTCCATAAAAATGACAGGAAAGCAAAAAAGATCTGGACAATAGGAAATGGGAGTTCTGACACAGGAAGGGTCCAGGAGCAGTCTTCACTCAGGATGACAGCTGTAACCCAAAGTCGTCAGTGAGTCTATACTAGAGCAGTCTGAGCAAAAAGGAAGGTGTGTTAAGGGCTATCACTCCAAAAGGGCCACTGCCATTCTACCAGCACTGTAACCTAAGGACAGAGTGCCCTAGTGAGCCCGAAACTGAATCTTATTTACATATAGCTTGTCTTAACTATGTGCTGAAGTAGCCACTCTACCTGACAGTTTATTATGCACTGGCCTACTCCTGAGAACTGTGAGCAGGCTACAATGGGTACAGAACCAAGGAATATAGAACCACCCACTCCAGAGGACCATATTCCTGATGTACTTCCAATACCTGACAAATAGATGCATTACAATGGATTGCAAAATAAGTTTGGCAAGTTAAGACTAGAATTTAAAAAGGTGAAGGCAAGTGGCAAAATGAACTAGCATTTCAAAAGTACACATACAAATAGAAAATATCCAAGGGCCGTTATTTTTAAAATTCTGTTTCAGGTACATACTTGTAGATATTGTACCAATGTGCGTACTTGGTCACAATGTAGAATGAATTTCTAATTGGGTTGGGTCAAAAAGGTTTGAAAAGTCATTGCCCTAGAAATACACATATATTCTAGAGGGCCTGGCTCAACAATGTTTACAGCAAACACTGCAAAATAAAAACGTGGCAACTACCTAAATGTTCTCATACAGAATAAAGTGTAGTAGAGGCATAGCCATGAATATTATATAGCCATGAAGATGAATAAATTATAGCTATATAGAACAAATACATTAACTTTTAGAAAGTTGTTACAACAAGCAGGAGAAAAAATACAAATGAAGTTTAAAGCCACGAGAAACCAAATGGTATATTATTTAGTGACAGAAATAAGAATTTAAATTTTTTAAAAAGAGGGATGCCTGGGTGGCTCAGTGGTTGAGCGGTCTGCCTTAGGCTTAGGGCGTGATCCCGGAGTCCCGGGATTGAGTCCCACATCAGGCTCCTTGCATGGAGCCTGCTTCTCCTGTCTCTGCCTCTCTGTGTCTCTCATGAAAAAATAAATAAAATCTTTAAAAAAAAATTTGGGGGGGGCAGCCTGGGTGGTTCAGCGGTTTAGCGCCGCCTTCAGCCCGGGGCCTGATCCTGGAGACCCGGGATCAAGTCCCATGTTGGGCTCTCTTATGAATAAATAAATAAAATCTTAAAAAAATTTTTTTAAGAGAATAATAATTTGATAAGCAGTTATACCTGAGGGAGGAGATAAGGAAATTGAATTAGACAGAGGCACATGGGAGACCTCAAATCTAATGATACTGTTCTTTAAACATGAATATCTGTTATTGGATTTATTTTCAATCATTTGACCACAGTAATTCTTTTTTTTATAAAAAGAGGAAACATTGTGTAATTACTCTATGAGGCAAGCATTTTCCCCATACCAAAATGAGACAACAACCAGCTGAGAAAGGTAAATTAAAGGTCATCTTACTCAATTTTCACAAATGCAAAAATCCAAAGTATCAGGAAATCAAGATAGTTCTTTATATGAAATAATGCACTACAAAACCATGATTAAATGTAAAATCTACAATGTGTTATTGCCTTTGTAAAAGAAGAGAATCATTTTTGATCAACTAAAACACCCACTCTCAACAATTCTTCACCAATGTAAAATAAATCAAAGGCTCCCCAAATTATTAGTCATTCAAAACCTTTATGTCTAAATTTGTAATAATAACAAAAAAAATAACAGCATAAGCATATTATATAGCAGAAGAAAAAGCTAGAAAAACATTAGGGTGGGGCATCTGGGTGGCTCTGTTAAGTGTGATTTTGGTTTAAGGTTATGATCTCAGGTTCATGAGACTGAGCCCCAAGTCATGTTCCACACTGGGCACGGAGTTTGCTTAAGATCCTCTCCCTCTCTCTCTGCCCCTCACCCTGTTTTACATGTGCACATGCTTTCTTTCTCAAAAAAACAAACAAACAAACAAACAAAAAACAAAACAAAACAAAACTCAGGCACAGGACCTCACTCTGCTAAAAACAATAAAAGGGACAGGCATAGGGGATTCCTGGCTTTTATTGTAAACCTTGCATACACACACACGTAGTTCTTTAAAACATAAAAACTTGGATCGCCTGGGTGGCTCAGCAGTTAAAGGTCTGCCTTCGGCTCAGGGTGTGGTCCCAGAGTCCTGGGATCGAGTTCCACATCAGGTTCCCTGCATGGAGCCTGCTTCTCCTTCTACCTGTGTCTCTGCCTCTATGGGTCTCTCATGAGTAAATAAATAAAATCTTTAAAAAGAAAAGATAAATAAATAAAACATAAAAACTTTCAAGGGTAAGCAACAACTCTAACAGACCCTAATAGGAGCCCCTTCCTGAATTGTCTCCTCCATATCTTCCACACCTTCAAAACATAGTCTTGCCCTGAGTCCTGCTATTGCTTCTGCCTAAAACTCAGATACCGTCAAAGCAAACTTAGCCACTCCCAAAAACCAACTCAATGCTTCCTCTTTAAAATTACTCTTTTTGATCCCAGGTCAGAAAGAACTCACTTTCTTCAGATCTTTTATATCACAAAGTATCTTCCTGTTCTCCATCACATTGTAACAATTCGGCTTTAACAAAGTAAGGTCCTTCAGATGAAGAATCTGCCTAAAATATGTATACTCTACAAAGTCATACATAGTATGTCTCACAATACATTTTCTTGCCTGAAAACATTTGCAATCATTCCTTTTCTCTTCCTCAAAAAAACATTCTTCAAAATTTTGCTAAACTCAGCATTTTTTAAACAGTTAATGTAAAAATTTTATTTTCCTTTAATTAGTTGGAATTGTTTATTATAAGTCATCTAACTATATGGGACAAGACAAACAATAAAGTGAACTAAATCCAAGGAAAGGTATTTTTTAAAACAGGCTTGGTAAGAATTTCATCACTTACTTTTTTTTTTTTTTTTTTTAAGATTTTATTTATTTATTCATGAGAGATACACACAGGGAGAGGGGGAGAGAGAGAGAGAGTGAGTGAGAGACAGGCAGAGACACAGAGACAGAAGCAGGCTCCGTTCAGGGAGCCTGATGTGGGACTCGATCCGGGGTCTCCAGGATCAGGCCCTGGGCTGAAGGCAGTGCTAAACCACTGAGCCACCCGGGCTGTCCCATCACTTACTCTTTAATGTTACGGCTCAAGTATTAGTGAGCCTGGTAACCCCTCAGCAGACTAAATCATATCCCTTCTAACCCAAAATTTCTTTATATTAAGCAATCTTTTCGTCTCAGATTGGTGGCTCTCAAACTTGTATCATAAACGTCAAGGGAGCTTGTAAGAAAAATGAAAAACATTTTGTTCAACAAATATTTAACCCCTACTGTGTGTCACACATTGTTCTAACTTTTGGAGATAGAGGAGTGAACAAAACAGGTAAAGAGCCTGTCCTTGTGGAGCTTGTTTGTGTAGGTATGTTGGGGTGGGGGCTGGAGGAAGATGGGAATCAGCTCTCATAGGGCCTTGGAAGGTCCTTGGATTTTAGTTTAGGTGACAAAGAGAATTGTGGGAGAGTTTAAAGCAGTAACAGGATCTGACTTCAGTTAGAATAGGCTCCCTACGGCTGCTGTGCTGAAAATAGACAGCAGATGGACTTCAATAAGCCTCATGAGAAATGAGGTGTCTAAGGAGATGACAGTAGTAAACCTGGTGAGTGGATACATTCAGGATATATTCTGAAGACAGCATCAACAAGATTCTGTCTGACTGGTTTTGGAGTATGAGTTTAGGAACAGAGCTACAAAGACACCAAGGATTTAGAATGAGAAACCAGAAAGACATGAGTTGTCAATTATACTGAAATCAGAAAGTCTACAGAAAAGAACAGGTTTTGGTAGCTGATATAAAAGTTTCAGCGGTCAGGAGAAAGGGACAGAAAGGCTGAAGATACAAATATGGAAGAATAAAGGTAAGAAAAGCCATAGAACTGGATTGAGATCCCCAAGAAAGTTGGTGCAGAGAAGTCTAGGGGAGACAGCGTCCCCACCCCATGACAGTATATCCAGTTTAGAGCCCACATATCCAAATGTTTAATAAGCTTCCCAAGTGTTTGTACTATACTCCAGACTTAATCTACTGATAAATGTTAAGATAAACCTCAGGCTGAACTACAGAATTTTAACTTAACTAAGTTTAATATTATTTTTTATAAAATAACTATTTCTTTTTTAACAATCCAAGAAAACTTTTTATGAAAAACAAATACCTATCGTAAATTAGACCATTAACTCCAAGTTCCTTCAGTTTCTTTCTGTTTTCCGGATCGTTGGTATCATCACCCCAGCAAAATATGACTAGTCCCTTAGCTTTTGCCTCCTGGATATAGGATGGGTTTCTGAGAAGGTCTTCAGTGTGTGCATTTATCCCCTAAAAGAAAAATTATTCACGAAAAAGTAAATTATTAGCTGCAAGTGCTAAATGGTCATACTCTACATCAGTGTTCCCCAAGGTAGAGTGGGGAGAGAGAAAAAATGTTAGAACTTTTTCTTCCAAGTTATTTTATCAGACAAGTTTACAAATTTTATCTAGCCATTTTAGATGATTCATAAAATCCACTCAGAAAACTACAAAAACTTACTTAACCTAGGCCTGCAAGAAAATACTTTATTGTTCATTTACTGCTTTTCATTGAGATCTAATATCCTTACTTAAGTATAGCTATCAGCTTGTTATAAATGTGTCAAAACTAAGCAATGGGATGTGTAAATAAAATGAAAACTTTACTACTCTAAGACATCTTTAAAAATTAAAATAATTTAAAAATCAAGCATAACATACCAGTAGGTTTTCAAATTGTGCAAAGCTCATTGCAATGGGGGTTGTCCGAGATCTGAGGTCCATGAGTTCAGGGTAAATATCAGATTTTCCTTGAGTCAAAAATAATATGGGGTACTTGTTCTGCTTCTGCCGAACCCTAAAAAAGACAATTAAAAAATATTCTCATTAGGGAGATAATTCTAATATAGGAATTTTAGGAAACTCTAAAAATATAAAGAAATCACCTTCTGAAAGAGCTTAATCTCATTACTGAGATATGATCACCATTACCATGTATCTTTTAATCAAAAAAAGAGAAATTTTAAATCATTCTACACAAGAACTAAAATATTTTCAGAAATGGGCAATGAGGGATGCCTGGGTGGCTCAGCAGTTGAGGATCTGCCTTCAGATCCAGACGTGATCCTGGAGTTCCGGGATCGAGTCCCACATCAGGCTCCTGTATGGAGCCTGCTCCTCCTCCCTCTGCCTATGTCTCTGCCTCCCTCTGTATCTCTCATGAATAAATAAATAAAATCTCAAAAAAAAAAAAAAAAAAAGAAACAAAGAAATGGGCAATGAAGAAGCCCTTGAGGGCTTACAATTTGGTTAGGAGGATGTTCCATGCCTATAAAACAAAACATAAGGTGTGAGGCACTAGGATCCAGTAGGTATAGCGTTCACTGAGGGAGTGGGGAGGGCATCCTGCAGGTAGTCCTGAAGGGATGTGAAAATATATATAACCTGACTGAGAGGTCAAATCAAAGGTAAAGTGTGGGCCACCTCCAACCACAATCTTTGTACCCTAAGTCCCAGCTACTATCTAAGAGTATAGGTGAAAAAAAATTATTACTCACATTGTGCAAATATCTGCATCAAATGAAGAAAACACTATTCTCCTCTTCCCAGAATTTTCTAAGACAGTTTTTAAAATTATATCCAAAAATAGATTCATGTCAAAATATGTTGATAAATTACCATCCCATATTCCATCCTATGTGGAAGAAATAAACAGGAAAATAAAAGCCATTAAATATCCTAGAATCTCAGTACCAGAAAAAAATCTTGGGAACATCTAATCCAACTCTTATTTTACATGAGGAAAACAAAGGTCTAAAAAGATTAAGAACTTGTCGAAGACCATACAGCTACTTAGTGATGGTGCAGCTGTCATAATTCAGGTAGAGACATTTATGTATAAAGCAATTACACCATCAATAAACTTTTGCTTTAATAAAGTTTGCAAAATAAAAGTTAAAACTCTGGAAATCTGCACTCTAGTGACTTTAAAATATTTTTATATAGGGGCACTTGGCTGGCTCAGTTGGTTAAACGTCTGACTTTGGCTCAGATCATGATCTCAGGGTCCTGGGATTGAGCCCTGCATCTGGCTCCATGCTCAGGGAGAAGTTTGCTTCTCTACCACCCCCCTAACTCATGTGCCCCCTTCAAATAAATAAAATCTTTTAAAAAAATTTATATAATCTTTATGAACTGTTAGACAAAAGAACTTCACTTCATTTACTAACTCACTTGCAGCTAAAAAAACCCAGGTAATTTATTTTTCAGGTAGGCTCCATGCCCAGGGTGGGGCTTCAAGTCATGACCCTGAGATCAAGACCTGAGCTGAGATCAATCAACAGATGGATGCCCAAACAACTGAGCCACCCAAGTGCCTCCCAGCAAAAAACCCAAGTAATTTTTATTAATTAAAAATCTCATTCTTTGGCTCTTAGACATATCAAATACCCTCAGCAAGTAATAAAAATATTTTCTAAATACAATTAAGATACTGAGAGCCCTGTAGATACTCAAATATTAGACGTTTTGTATATCAGTCATTAAAATAATCCTAAAAGCTCAGAAAACTAAAATAATCCCTTAAGAAAAACTTACTATGTTAACCAGGACCAGCTTATCATAAACAGCTACTTAGAAGGCAAGATTTGAGGGCAGGTATAAATTATTCTTATGAAAACAATTTCCAAGATACTGCTCTGATTGCCCAACATACCTTAATTACCCACTTCCAGGGCCCCAGCCCCAACAACCTCTTAGCAATGCATCCCAACCATTTACACATATCCCTACCTGATATATTCAATAGTTAATTGTTTTCCTCAACTAGACTATACATTCCAAGAAAACAAGGTTTATTCTGTTTACTACTCAAACCAAGCAGCCACAAGATGCCTCGCCCACAGCAGCTTTTCAATATAGAACTATTGAACAAAAGAATGACTAAATTTGGGAATGATTTAAAACATACCTGCAGAAATTTCTTTTCTTGGTTAACTATTACTAGCTACTACTGCCACTTAATATAAAACTGCTTAAGGAATTATTTAAAATATATGATTAGTTGAAGAGACAAGACATATACAGAATAAAAGGTTAAAAAAAAAGGATCCACTAAACTTCAAAAAAATGGCACAAACTAGAAGTTCTGAGAGTGCCAAGTAAAGTAGAATTACAAAGGGATTTTGTAGGCAGGACAAGTTTTGGGGAAACTGAGGGACAGAGTTGTTAAAGTAATCTGCCCAAGGTCACAGAAAGCAAAAACTAATCAGTTATAAAGTTCTAACTGTCCAGTTTCCACTGTTCATTTTATAAGTATGTCCAGAAACCATCCATGTTAATGTGCACGAGACACATGTAAATTCAAATTTATACTATTATACATTCATCATTAATTTTAAGTACTCACATATAGTATAAGGATAAAATATGCTTTATCAAAAAGGTTAAATTAATAATGTTAGAAGAAGCCACATTAAGATTTCAGCTTCACTTTTCCATTAAAACAAGGAAATGGAAACAAATGCATTTTAAAAAACCGGGGAGGGGGGAATGTGTTACATCAAGGATTACTTACCCTCTGTTGGCAGATCCATTTTATCTCTATGTTAAACCCTACATCTTCTGGCAAAGACTCTAAAACCTAGAGTTTTGTTTGTTGGAGGTGAATTGTATTTTGTTTTTTGGCAAGATGAGTGGCAGAATAAGAGAAGAAAAAAAGGAAAACAGAATTATTACAAAAAGCAACCTATGGTAAAACATACCACTAAGTAAGGATAACATGTTTTGTGCCTTCAGCGTATTTTCTTATACCCAAACTAACAATGTTGTTGATGATTAAGTTAAATAAGGAAGTCAAAAGAAATTAAACAGCAAAAGTAGGAGTCTTAGGCAACATCTGTGATGGCAGATGCACCACTACCACAACAATGCATTCTTAACCTCAAACTCTTTCACCACCATAGGTCTCAGGTCTATATTAACCAGGTACATGGAAGTACAGTGCCTAAAACAGTGTTACTCAATTTCATGTGGGGCTTTTTGACTTTCTTCTCTGTCTTTAGCTTTATTTAATGTATCTATCACATTTTTACTGGGCTAATGCAAAATTAGAAAAATAAGGACAATAATATATGTTAGTGTTGAGACTACTAAACATCAAATTTACAAAGATTCTCTTTCAAATTGAGATATTAGGAGTGCCTGGGTGGCTCAGTGGGTTAAGTACCCGACTCTTGGTTTCAGCTCTAGTCATGATCTCAGGGTGATGAAATCAAGCCCCACTGAGCATGGAGCCTGCTTTAAGAATTCTCTCCCCTCTGCACCTCACCCATTCCCACGCAAGCTCTCCTTTCCTTTCTTAAAAACAAACAAACTGTGATTTTATTTGGCCTTTGTTGGTTTTAAAATTGTGATTAGGGGATCCCTGGGTGGCTCAGTGGTTGAGCGCCTGTCTTCAGCCCAGAGCACGATCCTGGAGTCCTGGGATGGAATCCCATGTCAGGCTCCCTGTATGGAGCCTGCTTCTCCCTCTGCGTGTGTCTCTGCCCCCCACACCCTCTCTCTGTGTGTCTCTCATAAATAAATAAATAAAATCTTTAAAAATAATAATAATAAAATAAAATTGTGATTAAATTATAGTGACAGTGCAAAGTGAGTAAAAAGTGTGCTCAACTTATTTGGCTAAGTTAATGTTAAACCATTTACATACAATTTTTTAAAAACTGTTTTTAATCACAAATCTAGGAAGCATGAGATTTCTCAGAACCAAATGATTTCAGATTTTTGAGTCAGAAGGAATGACGTTACTTGGCCAGGCTTCATAAATATCTGGAAAGGCTCTCTCATATCTTTTCTGTCGTATGAGTAATCATGACAAACTGAAATGACCTACTGTTACCTAAGACATCTACTGTACCTAACATCACCAGAAAGACAATGGAGAAGAACAGAAATTATGAAATGGAGCCAGTAGGAAAAAAAGCAGACTTAGCATGACTAAGGAGTGCCTGGCATCCACAGAGGCTTGCCTGATACTGTTAAAGGGATTCCTGTATGAATTAGGTCTAGTTTTTAAATCTTCATGCTAGTATTTGTTATATTTTTTCAGGTGAATTTTTGAAATTTGTGTTTCATTTTGAGTAACCTGGGTACTTACTTTCTTCAGTTGGAGAATCTCATTTCTCTCTAAAAGCTAAGGAATGGTTTGGTGTTTCTTTCTCAAGTTTTTATTTATTTAGATAATCTCTACATCCATCATGGAGCTAGAACTCATGACCCTGAAATCAAGAGTCCCATGATCCTCCAAGTAAGCCAGCCAGGAGCCCCAGAAATAGTTTTAAATATTGTAAAAATGCTCTCCCACATGTTCCTCCCACCCCTTTTTCTGTAGCCTTCTATTTCCTATTTATATACAGAAATATGTGACTTTCCTGTTCTTACCAAATTCTTATCAAATTAACCCATTGAAGTGGGAATTTTTACTCATTTGAGCAGTTAAGTTACTCTTTAAAAAAAAGCATAACTACACCGTAAAAAATATATTTTCTCTAAAAAGAATCAATGACAAGTTTATATAAATGCTATCTTTGACAGTCTTTTTAGTGCCCATTTAAGAGACCAAAATAAATTATATGGTTTTAACAGAATTAATGAGATAGTTTCGTGCTAGTTTTCCTAAGAACTTACCATTTTAAGAGAAGGAAATGGCTGATTTTCAGAAAAAGAATTTTCTTCCTCAATCACAGATTCTGAAATTTTAAATTATAAAAACTTATACAAAATGCCATTTTATCCCTAAGATCTTAACCTGAATTTTTAGGATGAAAAAAAAAAAAAAAAAAGATCCAGAGGTAATTACAGAGGATCCTTTTAATATGCAGTATTTTTTGAAGACTCTTACATGTTTAACCATTAAAACCTCCATTTTGAAATAAGCATCTTTAATGAAAACTAGTTTGCAACATTTTTCACAGAAACATCAAGCCTGAGGCCCCAAAAGTATCTTCTCATAAACACTTTAATATTAGTTTTTTACAAAGCAGTCACCAGCAGTAATTTGTTATTTGTCAATGGAATTAAGAGCTGTGTCCTCTTGTTAAGGCTACTATTTGAAATATCAAAATCAGCTCAGAAAATAGAAATTAAGAGAATTTAAAGCTACCATTGTGCTTTTGTTACCACTACCATTAAATCCAAAATAGATTATATCTCAAGATACACAAGAATGGTTTTCTAAGAGGAAAAAAAAAATATCAAACTAAATAAACTTTTCTTAAAAAGAAAACTATATTACAAAGACTAAAGTCATATAAATTAAAAAATAAAAATAAAAAATACTAAAAACAAAAATAAATTTATTTTTATTATTAAAAGTCATGAAATAGCTACAAAGCCTACAAAGTCGTATCAATGCTCTGGGGATAACCTCTGGAGTCTCTAACACTTTACAATATCTTCAAAAAATCATTTCAGTTATCACAACTGCAGATAAATATCTCATAAGTAATCTACTACATACAGAACATTTTAAGTATCTCAGGGAATACAAAAACATGTTTTCTACCTTAGAGAGACTTATAGTATAATTGAAGAGACAGGACATATACAGAATAAAGGGTTAAAAAAAGGATACACTAAACTTCAAACAAATGGCACAAACTATGAAGTTCTGAGAGTGCCAAGTAAAGTAGAATTACAAAGGGATTTTACAGGGACAAGTTTGGGGAAACTGAGGGACAGAATTGTTAAAGTAACCTACCCCACGTCATACCTAACTGTTAGAGTTGGATTCATATTCCTGGCTCTGGAGCCAGCTTTCATACTTGATATAGCCTCCACTTTGTTCTTTGGTTAAGAATGTTTGGAAAAAAATGATAGGTACAAAATTACAAAGAACTTGATCATCAAGGTAAGAAAACTCGTAAAAGTAAAAACTCCTAAGAATCATTTAGCGAGCCCAATACTACATTCGTTAAAATGACCAAGAGTGTGTTAAATATATATTATATATACGTTAACTATGAAATGAAAATAGTGCTTCCATATTGGTACATACCTTTCAGATCTTTAGATTTTAGGGCAGTCACATGAGCAAGCTAGAAAACACACACACACACACACACACAAAATGCAATCAGAAAAAAAGCCTTAGTTTATGAAGTTATGGTTAACAGAACCGTAACTTGAAAAGCTAGCAAGTTAAAACTGTAAAATGTAGAATTATCAATTCAGTAAGAATAACACTAACTGCATACATACACATAAGATCATGATCAAATACCCAAGTAGGAAAGAATATAAAAATTCTTAAGAAACTGTTCATAATCATTTATATAGGTATCTAATGAGAACAGGAAGAATGATCATATAAAATTACATGGCATAAAAAATAAAATATACAAAGATCTTAGATAGTGAGAGAAGTTTAAAAACCAAGGACAGCATACAAGGCCAGTGGTAAAATAGTGACAGTTATATAAAGAAGGGCAAAAGCGACCAGAGGGCAACCTAAGACTATGAATGAGAGGGGTCAGCCCCTGTGTCTTCTAACAAAGACTTATAGCCTTCACATATGCAAAACAGTGGAGTGGGGGTGGAGGAACTGTTAGAGAAGACAGATGGATTAGTGCAAACCCATTCTTCCTAATATAAAACTAAAGCATATACTCTACTCATGCTGAATATACGGTCATCTCCATGCACAAAGAGAATAATACCATAAACAAGTCTAAATCATTTTAAAACTAAAGAACAATCACATTTTATGTTATCATTACTACCTTTAACAACTGGAGTTGGTCAAATGTTAATTCCTTTACTGGAATTTCAAATAATTCAACTGGATCAGCATCAAATTTCTACAAAGAAAATAAAGAGAAAAACAGGCTTCAAATTATTACTGAATGTTTAAACCCTAGACAGGTCCAACATCCCAACTTAGTGAATGATGAGGACAGTTGTTTGGAGGCCACAGGGAGTCCATGCAGGGGAGGCCCTCTTTTTTTTTTTTTTAATACCATCTTCCAGCTCTTATATTCTAGTTTTAATTTTTTTTTTTTTAAGATTTTATTTATTTATGAGAGGGAGAGAGAGAGAGAGACAGGCAGAGGGAGAAGCAGGCTCCATGCAGGGAGCCCAATGTGGGACTTGATCCCGGGACTCCAGCATCATGCCCTGGGCCGAAGGCAGGTGCTAAACCGCTGAGCCACCCAGGTATCCCCTAATTTTAGTTTTTAATGTGTGGGAGTGCCTGAAAGAAAAAAATAGGTGGGAGGAGGATAGGGCCCTGAAGATATACTGAGAACAAAGCCAGAAATCAGTAATTTCCCCTACTTCCTGTCATGCTGTTCACAATTTATTTGACATCTATATCCAGACTGTACATGACTATGCAATCAATATGCTATAGAACGATTAATTTCTGTCAATAGTTTCTAAACTTTTCTAAACCTTTTAAACCTAAGTTTGGTTTAAAATAGCCACAGAAATCAAAGGTCATGGGGGAAAAAAAGTCTGATTAGCTTTAATCAGTAATACTTAACAGGAAATCTAATCTACTATAAATGGTTTTCCTATGAGAAAGTCTTTTTTATTAGATTTTATTACCATATCAAATGTTACACTGCTTAGGCACCTCTACCTTAAGGAAATGAGTTAATAGACCACCAATAAATCATCAATCCAACAAATATGCTAAAATGCATTACATTTACATTCATTCACATAAATATGATATAAACCCATGTATCCATCAAACTCTTCTAAAGGATATACAAGAAACTCTTAAGAGTAAGGGAGTGTGACCAAGGAGAAAGGGGAAAAGAAGACTTATTTTTCATTTTATGATCTTCGATAGTTTTATAATGAACACAAATTGGTTTTGTAAGGAAAATACTAGCTTAGAAAGTAAAACTAAAAATAAGTAAAATTCTCTAATTTATCCAGATTCAATTTAAGAGCAAGACAAAGTCTGGTGAAAATGGGATCAGTAACACTCTTCAATTAAGTCTCACAGATTTTTGGGAATTACACCTCAATTCATTAAGCTCAATCTTACAAAGATCCTTACTCCTCCATTCCTTCCTGTTCCACTTTGGATTTTTTTCCCCAGAGCAAAACAATCTGCTCCTTTCTACTGTTATTTTACCTCTACTACCTAAGTTGGTGCATCTTCTTCCCTCCCTTTCTGAAGACTATAGATGAGAAGGGTCAGCCCCCATGGTCTATCAACAAAGACATAGCCTAGCCCCTTCATGTATGCAAAATCAGTGGGGTACCCTTCTAGAAACGGAAGCGTGCTTTTCCATATATCATAGTAATCCAAAGCCCCATGACTTACTCAAATCCACAAGCAGGCAGATCCAAGTACCTCGCCGTGTATGTATACCACAACACTCGTGTCTGGTAGAATGTCATACTTGTTAGCAAACTGCCTTAACTTTAAATCATCTCAAAGGAAAAGGACTACCCAGCAGTTTCATAGAAAATACCAAACAAACCCTCCTAGCTTAGGTCCTTAAGAAATCACTTTGTGAATTTGTATAGTAAAGGTTAAACACTCTGCAATTATCATAATGACGTTTGCACAACAATTATAATAATTTTCAAGAAACTACATGCATTTTCAAATCTCCTTCTGGACTTTCTTCTCCGTTGTGCCATTCTCTACTCCTGTCCAGGCTTATCGTACATACTGTACCTTTGGCCACGGTACTACTCCCCTTGCCTCGAGCCTCTGTCCTCTTAAATTCCCCTTACTCCACTATCCAGCTCCAAAGTCCTTTCTACTGTGGCTCTTCTCATTTTGGCCAAATCATACTAATCCATTAATTTGAGGAAAACCTTGAGCTAGAAATAGAAGGGAGCCTAGAAAACAGATACTATGATAGCTTCCTCTCTTGCTTCAATACAGAACAGCAGCAAACTGATACAGAAGCCACCTGGAATGTCCTTTTGTCAGATAACAGAAGAAAGCAAATTCAGCAATACAGAGACCCTACTTTATTACTCCTGTTTCCCCACTCTCTCAATGATGCAAGAACTTGACAAAGGAATGAATTGGCAGTAATTGACCAAAAACCATGAACTGATCAACTTTAATAAATAACAATACACATATATGTAAAAACAAACTTCCTAGTGTTTAAACCTATCCCCAACTGTAAGACTTTAAAAATTAAGGAATTGGGGGACATCAGAGTGGCTCAGTAGGTTTAGCCTCTGACTTGATTTCGGCTCAGGTCATGATCACAGGGTTCTGAGATCAAGCCCCATGTCGGCTTTGCCCTAGGCATGGAGCCAGCTTTAACATTCTTTCTCCAGGGCAGCCCGGGTGGCTCAGCGGTTTAGCGCCACCTTTAGCCCACGGTCTGATCCTGGAAACCCAGGATCGAGTCCCACATCAGGCTCCCTGAGTGGAGCCTGCGTCTCCCTCTGCCTCTGTCTCTGCCTCTTTCTGTGTGTCTCTCATAAATAAATAAAATGTAAAAAAAAAAAAAAAAAAAAAGTTCTTTCTCCATCTCCATCTGCCCCTCCCCACCTCCCTCTCTTAAAAATTAAGTAAAATAACATAAAATAAAATGAAGGAATGTCAACATACCTTTTTCATTGTCAAACAACAGGTGAGATCATGATACACCACAGGCACAAAATCTTTTGAAAGATGTACATCAAATTCTACAAAGGCTGCACCCTAACAGAAATAAAGGAAACAAATATTTGAAAAGCATTGTCTGGCCCACAATACATCTAAAACTACAAGGATATAAGAAATTTACTGTTCACAATAAATCCACAGATCTGTACACAAAACAAAGAGCTTCCTCATGAATTAATGTTATGCTGCAAGCTTTTTCTAAGAAGTAATTTCTTCACTTACAACAATTTTAAGAATTGCTCTTCCCTGTGATAGCACAGCAATTTCATCCGGGCAAAAACAAGGGCAACTATCCACCCAAACACACCCCAGGGATACTCTGTGGCAGTGGCCAGCCTGTCACCTCTGCTACTGCTATCAGCAGAAATGGAGCCTCCCAGGAACTGGGTGCAGAGGGCCACAAGTACCACAGCCAGACAGCTGACCCTCCAAGATGAGCAGGGAAAAGCAGCAGCTGGAGTGCCTCAGCTCTGCACCCTGGTGCACTCGAGCAGCATACCTTCCAGCCTCCCTTGGCAAAATCCCACAAGTGGAGTAAAGAGAAAAGGATGAGGACTGTTGAGACAGAAGCAGCAAGGGCAGGGGAGGTCAAGAGTAGTGTCACACGAGCCCCATCTCTTTAAGAAGCTTCAATGGGAGGGAGAATGACAAGAGTAAGTTAAGGAAGCATTTTTCTAAGTCAAACCCATTCTGACATAGAAATTAATCCAAATAAAGCTGAGAACATAAATGACCCACAAAGGTGTGCCTTCACTGAAAGAAAGCCGGTTGGGATCAAAGGAAACAAGATCTAAGAATCCTATATGTTACTGCAGACCAGAGAAATGCTTGTGTCAAGACGGATGACACACTTCCAGCCCTTCCTGAACTTTTGGTGGGGAGTGGGGAATCTAATTTTGTGAGCACATGTGACCATAGACTAGTATCCAAGAAGCCTATTTCCTTGATGACTTCTGAAGCAGGAAATAAGTTTAGCTCCCTATAGTGCTAAAAACAGGACAAATAACACAAAGCATTTCTACTAAGAACAAACCCTAACATCCTTAAAGAGTAATAATAATTAAACAAATTATAGCTTAGTTTAAACGAACTTTACATGATCACCACCCTTTAGGAAGATAATTTTACCGAGAGATAAAACTTAATTCCAAAATCCAAGTGTGAGCTTTAAGAAATAAGCCAGTAGGGCAGCCCGGGTGGCTCAGCGGTTTAGCACCGCCTTCAGCCCAGGGTGTGATCCTGGAGACCCGGGATTGAGTCCCGCATTGGGCTCCCTGCATGGAGCCTGCTTCTCCCTCTGCCTGTCTCTCTGCCTCCCATCTTTCATAAATAAAAAAATAAAATATTAAAAAAAGAAACAACCTTAAAAAAAAAAGAAAGAAAGAAAGAAGCCAGTAACATACCAGAACCTCAAGGACAGGTTTTAACATTAAAACAAACAAGCCATTAAAAACTAGCATATAGTATTCTAAAATGTGATCCATGAGTTTTAAGGAACTCAACAGAACATGGAAGAACAAAAGCTTAATGAAATGCTCTCTCAAAAAGCAGAGTGGCACCTAGGTGGCTCAGTTTAGCAACCGACTTTTGTGTTCAGCTCAGGTTGTGAGATCAAACCCCACATTAGGCTCTGCGTTGGGTGTGGATCCTACCTAAGATTCTCTCTCTCCCTCTCCCTCTGTCCCACACTTAAAAAAAAAAAAAAAAAAAAAAAAAAAGGCATGGAGACACTGAAAGTTCCTTAACAGGATCTTCATGTTTACACCTAATAAGACAATGTTTAGAATAGTTAGCTACAATGAACTAAAATTGGTTCCAAATACTGAACCAGACTCCAACATACTCATAGATTTAATATTATCCTTCCAACACAAAGACAAAAGTATGTGCTATTAATATTTTTAAACACTAATTAATGTAAGATGTCATGAGTTACAAGATACTTTATATACCACTAAAAGGGGAAAAAATGCTGCCCATGACACCATGATGCAAGGCTTAGAAAGTTGTAAAATAGGATGCCTGGGTGGCTCAGCAGTTGAGCATCTGTCTTCGGCTCAGGGAGTGATCCCAGAGTCCCGGGATCGAATCCCACATCGGGCTCCTTGCATGGAGCTTGCCTCTCCTCCTGCCTAAGTCTCTGCCTCTCTCTCTCTGTGCCTCTCATGAATAAATAAATAAAATCTTAAAAAAAAAAGCTGTAAAATCCTTACCAATTTTAGCAATGCTGAAATACAGAAAAAGTATGTCTTAGACTAGATGTTTGCTCATATAAATGATAAAGCTAAACATCACACTAATCAAGTTTACTTGTTGAACTAAGTTTAAGGCATGTGGAGGACACTGCGGAAAAAAATAGGAAAAAAAAAAAAAAGAGCTGTTCCTTCATTTTTTCCCTAGTTTAACTATGGAGCATGAGGACAGCCCTGGTGGTGCAGCGGTTTAGCACCGCCTGCAGCCTGGTGTGTGATCCTGGAGACCCGGGATCAAGTCCCATGTTGGGCTCCCTGCATGGAGCCTGCTTCTCCCTCTGCCTGTGTCTCTGCCCCCCCCCACCCGAATAAATAAATAAAATATTTAAAAAAAAACAACAACAACAACAACTATGGAGCATGAGGTTTTTCAGTCAGGTACAAGGCAGCAGGGGGAGACGGGGAATCTCAGATTCTTGATTAAAAATGTCAAGTTGCTGAAAAAAACTAAAAGCTAAAAAATGGACTCTAACCTTTTATAAATGGATAAAAGGAATTAAGAAATTTAACATAATCAAGTTGGTATGCAAGATATAGACTCACTTAAATATTACATAAAACCACCATCAAATCCTTCCATAAGCATTATTTCCAAAGTATCTGAATGAGGACAATATTCAGTTAATGAAAATCAATGCTTAATTGGGAATGTTCTTCTTGCCCCAATAACTCAAAATTTGTAATCTCAAACAAAAATGCTAATGATTCTATAGTTTTCATCCCAATCTCCACCAAGAATCTAAAATCAAATGCTCAGAGATACTTTCTTGTCACTTAGAATCATATTCAGAAGAAGCATGCATTTTGACCTACTTAACTTCTATAAGCTAATGGAAAAGACTCCCCAGGCCCACATTTCTCTACTTTGCCACCCTTGGACCAACAGTCCCAAAATCTTTTAAAAAAGAGGATCACGTACATGACTAGCAGCATTTCTTAAAGAAGCAATAGTATTTTCTTGAACTTTAGCAAGCCTGAAAGAGAAGAAATATATATAGTTATCATCCACTATAGAAAAGATAAAAAAAACAAATGTAATAAAGAGGAGGCCAACTGGGGCGCCTGCGTGGCTCAGTCACTAAGTAGAAAATCCTGACTTCAGCTCAGGTCAGGATCTCAGGGTCCTGGGACTGAGCCCTGAGTCGAGTTCTGTGCTTGGCAGGGAGTCTACTTGTCCCTCTCTCTCCATCCCTCCCCCACTCGTGCACACTCTCTCCCTCTCTCTCAAATAAACAAATAAATAAATAAAATCTTAAATTTAAAAAGCCAATTATAACAATGAAAGCAGTTCAATATTACCTATTCTGAAGCTACTTCTGCCATCCCCAAATTAAGACTGACCATCACTTGGTGAGTATATGCATTACGGAATAAATGCAAGTTCTAATGATTATAGGTATTTACAAGCATAATATAAATAAATCCCACACCCACACATACCTCCCCCCAAGTGAGGTGATCAGTCAAGGAAAACAATCTTTTGCAATGGCATGAAATAGAAGAGACACAAGAGACTTGCTCCTTGCAATGGTGTCTCAGATGACTTAATGCTGGCAGACCAGAGGAACTAAAAAAGGCTAAATGACAACAAGCAGGACACCAGTATGGAAACGATATCAAAAATGGGTGAGGAAACCAAGACCCAGAGAGGGGAGCATGCTAAAAGTTGGGACCATAACACAAATACTGAGGTTCAGGGTGCCTCCCCTGCATCAAGCTTTCCTTCCTGGCTTTCTTTTTTAATGTCCCTCTTGGCATCAGTTCAGTAGATATTAGAGACTGACCAGAGTCTTACAAAAGAGTTAGTCTCTACTTAATTTTAATTGGGAACCCCAATCACTGAACTACATTAAATCCCAGTCAATAATAAAAGATCCTTTGACCTTTAGTGGGCCAAACCAATGGAACCTTATCATGCATGAGCTACCAAATGCTAATACCACTCAAATATTCAACCCACTGAGCAGTTGTTGTAGAATTCCCTGCACCTCGATGTCCAACATCCAATGGTGTTCTTGGCTTCCAATACTTGGAAAATGAAGACTTCATGTCACAATTGTATCCTGGTAATGGCTTAATAATTATATAGTCAACTTTCAAGGAAAAAAAGAGAGGAGAAACAAAGATAAACCTGATTAAAAGGGCCATGGTGAACAATGAAATGGTATTACATTTAAATGCCACTCCAGTCAAGTTTATCAATCTCTATCAAACAGAAAATAAATCACAAGTCAAAACTGATTCAAAGTAAAGCTTCCAGAAAATTTCACAGATGTCCCTTATTGTTATCATAGTAAACATTCTAAAAACAAATTATTAACTTAACACCCCATTCTCAAAAGCTCACTTTGAAACTAACATTTGAACCTAACCTTTGTTCATTTGTAAAGGGCCACTCTGCTTCTACTGGCTTACCTCTCACTTTGCCTATTGTTTTTCTGGAATTTCTGCTCATGATGGGAAGAGTGAGAATTCCAGCGCTCTTCCCACTCTCAGCAATGGTGGATGATAAGAGGCATGCTGTCCCTACATGTCCAGGAAGGGCATCACCCTGAACTACATGTTCACTGAGATCTTCCTGAAATGAAAAATGAGGTTTAAAATAATCCAAATTCTTATACTTCAGTATTTTCCACTCAAAGATAAAAATACTCCCTTAAAATTAATTCATAATCTAAGGAAGATCAATAATATGAATCAAATTCATATTCCAGTAATTTAGATAGATTCTTTGTAAAAAAATAAATAAAAAAGATACCTTTTCTTTTAGTATATATTTTAAGATTTTATAGGATACTTTATTAGTCATAATTCTGTTGATTGGCACTGCTGATCCTCTAACATGAATCAGATGAATTTAAAACATTGACAAATTTTCTAAGTATTTTTATATTCAAAGGCTAACAAACACCTGTAGTGAGCTGCAAATGTGTACTGTATTCTCTAAAAGTGCATCCACACAGATGACAAAGGGACAGTTAACTCTCTAGGAAACTGAATACTCACTTGGATATTACACTGGATATTTTATTAGCCTGTTCTATAAATAAAATAGTACTTTCAAAATTGCTAACCAAATGAAAAGCAAGTTAGGGCATTTGAAAGAGTATTAAAAGGTAGCTGCGGGGCAGCCCGGGTGGCTCAGTGGTTTAGTGCCACCTTTAGCCCAGGGCCTGATCCTGGAGACCTGGGATCGAGTCCCGCGTCGGGCTCCCTGCATGGAGCCTGTATCTCTGCCTCTCTCTCTCTCTGTGTCTCTCATGAATAAATAAATAAAATCTTTAAAAAAATAAAAATAAAAAATAAAAGGTAGTTGCTTGGGGCACCAGAGTAGCTCAGTGGTTGAGCATCTGCCTTTGGTTCAGGTCGTGATCCCAGGGTCGTGGGATTCAGTCCTACATCAGGCTCCCCACAGGGAGCCTGCTTCTCCCTCTATCTATGTCTGTGCCTCTCTCTGTCAATGAATGAATAAAATCTTAAAAAAAAAAAAAAGGTAGTTCCTTAAGATATAAGGAAATATTCAACCAAAACCTCACATTTTTATAATAAAGTCCCACAGAGGTCTTTACTTCGGTAAGATTGAATGACAGGTTTTTTAAAAATAAAATCCTTTGTTACAGTTTTTTTTTTAGAGGGAAACACTTTCAATTTCCTACAAAGTAGCCAAAAAGCCAGTTGTAAAGGCTATTGCATAAAGGCTTCATCAAATTAAACAATTCAAATACTATAATGATTTTAAAAAGTGTAACAAATGTTACTTGTGGATTTAAATCCATTCTGTAGGATGCTATTTTCACAAAACTGTGGCTAGGTGCTCTAATCTAATGGAAATGGAAGTGGAAGTGCCAAAGAGCAAGAGTCGAGGGAAAGTAGTACACATGACCAATAGCTGGGTACAATAAAGCAAGGACCTTGGCCAGGGACCCAGCATGACTTGTGAAGAAGAGTTTAGTGTAAGAGTCCCAGCTCTGGAAAGCTGGCAGCAGATTCTGAATAACCCAGCACAGTTTCCATAGCAACCCTTTTTTACTACAAATATGTATCAAGTAAAGTTGTGAAAATGAGTCTGCTGTTAGGATTTCTTATAATAAAATGCCTCAATAAACCACAAACTTCAGTCATGAGGAGGATTCAATGATGTGAGTTACACTGGGTTGCCCACCAACAGTTAAACAATCTGATGATCTTCCCTCTATTTATCCTTGAAGGCTCCTGGCTCAGTTGGTAGAGTACAAAACTCTTGATCTTGGGGTTGTGAGTTCAAGCTTCACACTGGTTATAAAATTTTTTTTAAAAAAATCGTAAAAAAAAAGAACAGGTACAGACATCAAGACATCTGATCTTGATGTAATACATCAACTCAGCTGAAATTTTTTTATAGTACTTGAGTCTATCAACTCCAAGTTTTCTTTTTCTTTTTTTAATTTTTATTTTTTATTTATGATAGTCACAGAGAGAGAGAGAGGCAGAGACATAGGCAGAGGGAGAAGTAGGCTCCATGCACCGGGAGCCTGACGTGGGATTCGATCCCGGGTCTCCAGGATCGCGCCCTGGGCCAAAGGCAGGTGCTAAACCACTGCGCCACCCAGGGATCCCAACTCCAAGTTTTCTAAGTCTGCTAAAATGTATAGGAAAATAAACATCTATAAAGATGTATGAATCATGGATTTATACACAGACTAAAATAAAAATCAAAACATAAAAATAAGCCCATGCCTGCATTTTTAAAAAAATTTTTTTTCCACGCCTGCATTCTTTCTCAACTCCCTCTGTGCAGTAATTACTCACCTCAAAAAAATCAAATATTAATTCCAGGTTATCTGGTTCCATTGTCTGTATGCTGTACTCTGTCCAACGATCGGGCTGTAAGCCATACCCACACTCTGGCTGTGAATGCCTGCATTTGAACTCATTGTCGCTTATTAAGGATATCTCTAGGCTGTTGGACATTTTGTGAAGAACGGTGGGAGACACCCTATCATCATCATCCTCTTCCAAGCCCTCTAGTGTCAGCTTTACTCTACACAAATGGAAAAAATAATGAAATGCAAAAACATGGAACAAAAGGAAAAATCATACAAATGTTACGTTAATGCTAAATTTAGAAGTGCTTCCTGAATATGCTAATTCTTCAAGTAACAAAAATACAGTATTATATAAGACTACACACATAATACCAACTAAAGCACTAGTTATGTTTTATAAAATACTGATGTTTTTATCTACGTATTTCTGCAAAGAAGTAAAACAAGATAAATGCTCATTATGCTTAAGGTTGTTTTCAGTAATTCTTTTTTAAAAAATGAATCTATAGAAGTATTTACTATTATCTCATTTGTAACTGGCTATCTTATCTTACAACTTCTTTTGAAAAGTCTCACAAAGGACTATACGTATCAAACAAGCACAAAATTGAGCCATATTGTTAGTATATATTAAAAGACTAAAGTTGGAGGCTATAAATTAAAATTTTTTGGGATGCCTGGGTGGCTCAGTGGTTGAGCGTCTGCCTTCGGCTCAGGGTTCTGGAATAGAATCCCTCATCAGGCTTCTGCATGAAGTCTGCTTCTCCTTCCTCTGCCTATGTCTCTACCTCTCTATGTCTCTCATGAATGGATAAATAAAATCTTTTTTTTTTTTAAAGATTTTATTTATTTATTCATGAGAGACAGAGAGAGAGAGAGAGAGAGAGAGAGAGAGGCAGAGACATAAACAGAGGGAGAAGCAGGCTCACCTCAGGGAGGCTGATGTGGGACTCGATCCCGGCACTCCAGGATCACGCCCTGGGCTGAAGGCAGATGCCAAACTGCTGAGCCACCCAGGCATTCCAGATAGATAAAATCTTTAAAAAAAAAAATTTTCTGCCCCTTTCTTCTACCTTACCACAGTGAGCCCAGATACTCTGAAAAATACATTATTAAAGAAATTATTGTATTAAACATTTATTTATATGCATGTACACTTTTTACATGTATGTACTTTTAAAATGAAACAAACAGAATGCCTGCATGGCTCAGTCAGTTAAGCGTCTGCCTTCATTCAGGCCATGATCTCAGGGTCCTGGAATGGAGCCCTGAAGCAGGCTCCCTGCTCATCTGGAGTTTGCTTCTTCCTCTCCCTCTGCCCCACCACCCCACTCTCACATGCGCATACGTGCTCATCCTCCACCATCTCTCTCTCAAATAAATACTTAAAAAAATAAAAAAGTAAAATTAAAAAAAAAAGAATAGTTCTGGATCAATACTGATTCTACTAATGAGTCTGAAGGAACACTCTCTACCAGGATACGTGAAAAGAGACCACAATTGGGACACAAGAAAGGCACGAAGATAAAAATAACTATTCTGCTAACAGAATGTGCATTTACAAAACAAACAAACAAACAAAAATTCAAGTTTAAAGAGATCAATGAAAAAAGTTTTAGTCATTTAGGGATGCCCGGGATCAAGTCCCACATAGGGCTCTCTGCATGGAGCCTGCTTCTCCCTCTGCCTATGTCTCTGTCTCTCTCTGTCTCTCATGAATAAATAAACAAAATCTTAGAAAAAAAAAAAAGGTTTTCTTCAAACAGCTCTATAAAGGTTATAATCTATCATAATGAGACAGTGCTTTCCACTTACTGAGAGTCAACTGAAAGAAAAACTTGTGTTAAACCCTGGTGGTAATGAAAAAATTAAAAATAAAACTTGCTGATAATGGAATAGAACAGCATGTCTAGTATTTTATTTAAAACACATAAGCTGGGGGATCCCTGGGTGGCTCAGCGGTTTAGCACCTGCCTTTGGCCCAGGGCGCGATCCTGGAGTCGTGGGATCGAGTCCCATGTCAGGCTCCGGCCATGGAGCCTGCTTCTCCCTCCTCCTGTGTCTCTGCTTCTCTATGTCTATCATAAATAAATAGATCTTTAAAAAAAAAATAAAAATTAAAAAATAAAACATATAAGCTGTTGCAAAGTTTTTAAAGTCCTGATATTCTTGCAGATAAACTTATTTCCTACCCCATGAATGTTTAGTTTATCACTAATACAAATTTGGGAGGAAAAGGTGGCCAGAACACAAATTTCTAGTTATACAATTTTTTAACTAAACTTTATTATTATTATTTTTTCAGTAATCTCTACATCCAAAGTGGAGCTCAAACTCACAATCCTGAGATCAAGAATTGTGATCTTCAGACTGAGCCAGAAAGGCACCCTATACACAATTATTTCAGTAGGAATCAGTTACTTAATTTGCAGAGCCTATCAAAGCAAAGTATGGTTATACAAAATTATTCCAATTTAAGCCTGGTTAACACAATAATATATACTAACACTCAAAACAACTTCTACATAAGCAAGAATGATATAGGACTCAGTATGCATTTACACTCAGAAATTTGTAAGCGGAACACCAACCATTAATTATCTATTAATTTCTTAACTAAAATCAAGGAAAGAAGAAAATTCTCATAAACCCAACCAACCATCATGTTTATCTTTTACAGTTATCCTTATTTCAGGGTCTTATTCTAAAAAGATACTTTATAGCTGTAATACAATTTATTTGCTTCTTTTCACATGTAAATACAAGATTCAATTATGTTAAGTAAGCATGCTCTGCCCCCAGCGCGGAACCAGATCCATCACCCTGAGATCAACACATGAGCCAAACTCTAAAGTTGGACACTTAGCTGACTGAGTCACCCAGGCTGCCCTTCTGTTCCCCCTCCCCTCCTCCCTCCTAGCTGGGGAAAAGGGCGCTCCTCTCTCTCTCTCTCTCACTCAAAAAAATAAAATTAAATTAAAATAAGCTTTAAAAAAAGTCTAAAAGATTCAGTTACTTATGCGAAAGGCCTAGAAATGCTATGTACAAAGACAAGGTACACCCAAAACCTTTTGTTTCCTCTCAGAATAGAATAGCCAAAGCAAAAGACTGTAAAGTGCTACCCACACTTTCCCTTTTTTATGACTGGGGTAAACACTACAGTATTTAAGAAGTTATCACAAAACATTTATGGGTTATAAACTTCAGTATCTTTTAAGTTTTGTTATGAAGACAGTATTGTATTATTAATTACTTCAGTTGCTGAAAATGGCCGCTGCAACTCAGCTAACATTATTTCAGAGAAGGATGCGTTATATACCAGAACTCACAACTCTCAGTCCTTAAGATATAAAAACTCAAAATGATAGCGCTGCCTGGGTCATTGAGAAGCCAGCTCACTTAAAGGTATGTATGATGACATTAAAGAAAAATAGTTACTCCCTATCTAGCTATTTACACAAAGCTTGACATCTATTCTTAATATAGGAGTAAGAAGAAACTAATCTGGAACTGCTGTGATCTCTGCTACCTTTCTTCATGAAAAAGTTTTCATTTTCAAGCCACAAGGAGTTTAGAACACTAAAGGATATTTCTAATAATCATATTTTTCTGTTTACACCATCCCCTCATTTAGCACAAATTCATTTCTGTCAATGTCAATTTTATTTTATTTTATTTTATTTAATTAATTAATTAATTTATTTATTTATTTTTTTAATGTCAATTTTAAAACAAACTATTGCTACACTAAGAAATTTTAAATGGGGGCATGTATGTGGCTCAGCTGGTTAAGTGTCCAACTCTTGGTTTCTGCTCAGGTCATGATCTCAGGGTCATCGGGCTGTGAGCTCAGCACAGAGTCTGCTTGTCCCTCTCCTGCTCCTCCTCTAGCTTGTGCCTGTGCTCACGCAGGCTCACTCTCTCAAATAAATAAATAAAATCCTTAAAAAAAAGAAAAAAGAAACTTGAATGGTAGAAACTGCAAAGATATATATGCTTGAAAATCACTTACCTATATAGAAACAAAATTTTCTGATTTCAAATTTAGCAATTAATACTATGAGAAGCATGTTTAACTATAACAATCTGAGTTAGGGAAGCTGTTTATTCCCACAAGACCCTTCAATTAGAAAATGTAACATTATCCGTAAGTGTGCTATATTCTTAGTTTATACACTTAAAGGCTAAAAACCAAATAGGGCAGAAATCTACAGCATTAGTAAAAATAAACAGCCTAAATGACAAATACACATGATCATACCTAAATCTAGATTTTTTTAATTTCTTCTTTGTTATTGAGACAGGAGGTTTTTCAGAATAATGCAAACGCAATCTTATCTCAGTCTGACATGTCAACCATCCAGAATCCAAAGTTTCAACACCATCTGGCGGAGTAAATACAACAAACAGTAATTATTACACATACTTTTTGAAACAATTTGTTAAGTACAACAAACCTATGACAATTCTAGTTCATGTTCACATTTTAATCACTCAGTTTATATATATCACTGGAACTTCTCTACAAAGCAAACACACAGGTAGTCTTAAATTTATCACTGAAAAAACTTTTATACGAAGTAGGGGGGAAAGTTAAATGTTAACAATTAGCCATATTTAACAACTTAAGTATATTAAAATATTCTTATTGAATCTATTATCGAAGTAATACCAATCTATGCCTGAAAGAATACATTCCTCACAGGCTCTAACATAGCAGCTGTTTCATGGGGGATCACTATCACATTTCCAAAGCATTACATGAGCTATTCAGCTAAAACTAGTTCTACCACTAGAGCTGCAGCCTGAGACAGGAGAAGGTAAGAACAAAACTGTGAATCAACTTTCTATGCTTGCATTTATAAATTCTGCCATAAATAAATTGCATGACTGTGATAACACTGTGTTAGCATTATTTAACTTGAAATTTCCTGCTAACAGATGTCATAAAATTATCATAAATACCAGAGAGCTGTCAACCGTTTATACCCAATTTTATCAAAAGGACTTAAAAAAAACCCAGAAGCTTTTCTCTTAGGTATAACTTTAAAATGTTTAGTAGCTACCAAATTTTAAAAATAAAGAGAAACCACTATCCTCTCCTAACTTTAAACTGTTCTCAGAAATGGACAAAGTTGGAGAGATGGTTTTCTATCCTAAGAGCTAACTGAAGCTAAGTTTAAGAGAACTAAAAAAGGAAAGAAATGCCTGTAGTTGTAACTACACATAGATATTAACCTACAATAGAGGGACACGTCATGCCTTACAGTTAAGGACATGAGAAAGCTACTCCTCCATCCAAACAGGTAGCATAAATATCATTTTTTAAAAGATAAAGAGGACAAGACTATAAAACACTGAAACTAAAGCTATGCAAGTACCTTATATGTAATATAAATAACCCCAAATAAAATTAAGGAAAAGTTAAAATTTCTATCCAAATACTGCAAAAGCATGTACATTTTTCAAGTACATAAACATAAGCAACCTAGCCATCAGCAATTTATTGCCGGTTCACAGTGTAAGCACACATTCTGCTCACCCTCTTTGTATCTTTGATTTCTATAGTATAGGATCTAAACTAAGAATTCAGTTTAGCTTGATAATGCTACTATACTGTGAGAACTACAGTCACTGAAGACAACTTGAATCCACAGAAAAAATTATTTAGTGAAGTAGAAAAACATAATGAATGCATGACATTTTCAACATATTCAGAAGAATTGTCCATTCTACTGTAAATTAATGTTAAAGTCTCAGGAGAATTACTGGAACATCTGTTTAACCTAGATTTTACTGTAAATGCATATATGCACAAAATGCACAAACTTAGCTTAAGAGTTCAGAATGTTTAGAAACATTAATACTCAATATAAGTGTAAAAAAATGATATGTTAACAGTTAAGTATAATACTTAAGTATATTAAGTCATTCACCTGAAGTCATCAAATAAAAAAACAAAAGGATACAATTTTAAAGCTTAAGAATTATATTGCAAACTATTATTTAAAAAGAAATGTACTTGTTCCTTGGATCTAGTCTCTATTTTCAGTATCACACTATGTCATATTTCCCTGTGCTGTTTCTAATCAAATGTAAGGTAACATCCCAATTCTATCAGTAAAGATTGTCAAAACTCAGTCTCACTTACTGTGGATTCCAAATTGTCCATCGTCAATAATAATTTCACTTTCTAGAATTGAAGGAAAATAAAAAAACCTAGTTAAAATTCATGATGTATACAGAATGAACTGAGAAATTACCCACCTTAAGGATTTTTAAAATATGAAATCTAAAATTTTAAAGCAGCCCAAAGTGAATAAGCATATTTATTGTAGCCCTCAATCAAGAATTCCCTTTTGAGCAGGTTATCAAACAGTAAAAGTTCTTACAAACTTGGTGATGATTTGTAGTGTTACAAGAAGGGAGAGAAAATCCTCAGAGAGGTGCTCTAGAGGCACTGGAATAAATGTCTACACCCACCAGTTTCTGAGACAGGCTGCTGGACAACAATATCTTCTGGTTGATTTTTTAAACCAAAGGTCTTGGCACAATTAAAATGCTTATTCTTATGAAGTGCATATTCTGAACTTAAAACGTAATTCTCCTAGAATCCCAACTATTCTCTATAGCCAGCTACAAGCTTTACAAACAGCACAAACTTACCTGCATGTACAGAGCTGTGAGGAACTACCAAAAGAGTAAATGCTAGTACAATCCCTTCGAACAGAAGTTCAGCTACGTAAGAAAAGCTGATAAGCCCCACCCTCTTGAGTAAAACACTAATTATCTTCCCTGCTACTTCCTTTCCCAGTTTAACTTTAAACCTAAGTCTGAAATATTTGTCAAAATAACTGTGAGAATTCCCAGTAAAGATTCTTGGTAGATTTCACGCAGCTCTTAAGTTTAGAAGTTATGTTTTCCAAAAGTATAATATTAATTTTTAAAAGACCAGAAACAAACATCCCATTTCTCACAGTAAGAAAATATATTTAACTGTAAGATGCTTCCAAATGCAAATTATTTTTTAAATGTTTAATACCTAATAATTTACAACCTCAGTATGGGACTATTATAATTCTAGAGTACACTATCATGAAAATTCTAAATATACTATTAGAAATGTATTAAAACATAAAAAAAGAAAATCCAATAAAGAGGATGGAATGAAATATCTGTTTAAAAAAGATATGTTCTTGCCACAGGTTAAAGCAGGTTCTCTCACTACTTTCTAATCTAAGATAGCTACTAGCAAGCCATTTAAATTCTAATCTTTAAATTCTAATTTTCTCTAGAAACTAGAAGATACAGTTCTTAGCACTGAGTCAATTTACAGATGAATCCAAGTGGGTAATTTATATATAGGAAATGAACTTCAAATTTTAATCTCAGTATGGAAAAGGAAATTCAAAAATACTTGTATGAAGAGAAATACCATTTTTAGGCACAAGAAAACTGAATGATGTTTCAGTGAAAAAAACAAAAACAAAAACAAAAACAAAAGCAACTGAGTATCAATCTTAACACAGCCAGCAAGTATTTAAGTAAATCAAGAGAAAAATATGTCTGCTACAACCAAGAAATTTGAATGCATTCATACAAGTTTATTCAAGTATTTACTAGTTAAAAAAACAAAAACAAAAACAAAAAACAAAAAACACAGAATAGGATAACTTTTTCTATTGCTCTTACTATTCAAGTCAAAATTTTAAGAATCTTTGTTTTGGATTCTTTCCTCAAATGTCCTCAGCTCTCTGAGCAAGTAATCAAATAAAGCCATGGATGCTCAGTTAAGAAGAAGGTTATTTTACAAACTTTGTAACTATTCCAAATGAAAATAAATATTCCACAATAAATTAATCAAATCCCCCCAAATAAACTTGGCAAGCATTTCTAACAAAGTTTATAAAGAAAGCAATTAAGAACTGTTTAGTTTCAAAAGATCCATGATATGCTAAGTGAAATTTGCAGTACTGACAATGCATTGACTTTATACTTTAGAATAAAAATTTATTAAATCCCACTAAGCCATTGTGCAGCATATTAGTAACTTTATGCATATGCCTCAAACAGATGCAGTTAATGCCCATACCTAAAGGGGTTATTGATCGTGGTTGTAGATGAGTCTCCCACTTGTGAACTATGACTTGGCATGGACCACCGATAGTCTGCAATTTAAAAGTTAAACGTCTGCAATAATTTCTTATATCTTATTTTCTACCCATGACTCCATTAGATGTTTGTGGCCTAAGTCTTATACTAAATATGAAACCAAAAGATTCATCTGTTATTTATCAATATTATATGCCAAAAATCAGGAATGTACCAGGTCACAAAACACGATGAGTGCTAGAAGAAAATGATGGTGAGGCAGTAAACAGAGAAAAATGAGATGAAATTGGCACATAAAACCATCTTAAACCCATCCTTAAATCTGCGTACAGTACTAAAAAAAATTTAAGAAATTTTAACCTTTAGCTGATGTTCTGTCCTAAGTTAAAGCTAACACCAAATACACTTTATGCTTGATTATATCAGCAGTCAATGAGGTATTACTGAATAAAGTATCTCAAGTAATTCTCCAAGTGTTTGGGGAAAAAGCCTAAACTCTATGAAGTAGGAATAGTAAGCACAAATACTTCAAGATCAATGATCCTAAGTTACTCAAGGAACTAGAGAGCATAACAAAGTTCTTTGTTATAGTTAATAACAGGAAGAACATATTTCTTGTATCATAGTAATCAATGTTTCTGAAAAGCACAGGAAAACCCTTAAAAAAAGGACATGTGCATGAGTAAATTTGAAGGATAAGTTTGACAAAAAGGGAACATCTAGTTTTAGTCTTTATACCTTACGGTTTATAAAACTCATACAGTGGGAACCCTGGGTGGCACAGTGGTTTAGTGCCTGCCTTTGGCCCAGGGTGCGATCCTGGAGACCCGGGACCGAGTCCCACGTCGGGCTCCCAGTGCATGGAGCCTGCTTCTCCCTCTGCCTGTGTCTCTGCCTCTCTCTCTCTCTCTCTGTGACTATCATAAATAAAAAAATTTAAAAAAAATTAAAAAAAAACTCATACAGTGAGAAAAGGTCTAATACTGTCTTCTGTTATCAATTCTCTTACTAAAAGGGAAAATAAAACTTTATGTTTTAACATCTACAGCAATTTAAAAACAAAAATAAACTATCAACAAAGATTCCCTACATACACCTAAAGGACTACAGCACTTACTCAATGCTTCCTAATTTTACTTTAATTATTAAAAAAAAAAATTGACTGGGACGCTTGGGTGGCTCAGCAATTGAGCCTTTGGCTCAGGGCATGATCCTGGAGTCCCAGGATCGAGTCCCACATCAGGCTCTCTGCATGGAGCCTGCTTCTCCTCCCTCTTCCTATGTCTCTGCCTCTGTGTCTCTTATGAATAAATAAATAGAATCTTTAAAAAAAATTTGACTAAATTTACGTGCCAAAATAAAACTCCTAATACACATTTTAGAAGTAAAATTTCAAACCATAACTTTACAAGATATTTTACATTTCTCTTCACATCTTCAGAAGACATTTAATAAAATACAAAGAAGCAAAAAGAAAACAAAAATCATTCATGATCACATCACTTAGGGATAATCGCTGATATTTTCATATATAATATTCAAGCCCTTTTCTAGGCATATGTTACATACTCTTAAGAAGTGCAAACTATATAAACTTCTCTCTATATATTGCACCCTTTAGATGGCATCAGGTACTCTATCATTTTACATGGTTTCAATATTGATTAATAATAAATGTGCCAAATGGTAACAAATGAGTATGAGACCAGACCAATTAGGCACATTAAGTAATCAAATGCAAGAGATATTCTGTTATTTCAAAATAACCAGAGGTTGAAATCTTTCTTAAAACTTGCAAATTTTTGAACTTTGAAAACTAAAAGGAGCATTCATTCAAATCACTGACCCTGGGATAATATAAGCAAATCCACATTTTCTCTAGCTGAACACCTCCTTGTTTTAAGCATTCACTATGAATTGGTAGACTCGCCAGACGTTCCTAACATTTTTTTAATGTGAAATTCCTCATCTTAAATATAGCGAATTTCATTTCCTTTACACTAAAAAAAAAAAAAAAAAAAAAAAAAAAAGAGAGAGAGATACATTTAATCCCACATCTGCTAGATGTTTTTTACTATGACTTTTCCCTGTTACATTCTTTCAAATTTGTTTTTTTAACATCAAAGTTTCTGATCCTCTAAGGATGTAAATATATACATTAAAAAAGGAACATTTCTTAGGCATAGACAGTAACCAGAGAGATCTAACCTATACCCTTCCCCCGTTCCTCTCATGTCCCCTGCACACCAAAAAAATCCCCTTTGCTACAAAGATGGTACAGATCTACATTTTTATTAAGTTACTGACCAAAAGTGACTTCAAAGGGTGCCAGGCACATATTATTAAATATCAGCAGGGATAAGAAGTGGACAGAAGAAAGGAAAGTTTGGTTTTTGTTTTCATATCAATTCAGGTGTCAGGGGAATTTTACAAAGTGCTGACTACATTATCTACATTTAATCATGTAAGAATGCCCTGTAGATAAAATATTTGGTAGAAAATATATTTTAGTAATAATAACTCCACCCTCATCTGCTTCAGTAGCAAATCCACTACTCACTGCAAAAAACCACCTAGGCTTGAACAGAATAGAGCATTTGAGGAGCAGTCCAAAGAGCTGATTTAAGAGGACTTCTAATCGTGTATACTAAGAGTTCACACTACAAATCCATGTTTGTTGGTACAAAGTGTTACAATATAGAACAAAAATTCACCAAGCTTTAAAATGCAGTGAACTTTCAAAATTGTTACCACAACTTTATTAAACTTTAGAAGGTGATCTTAAATTTCAGCTTACTGAACTTCTTAAAAACGATTTAAGCCCTGAGCACTGGTAAATTAAAATCTCAGGAATGACTTCAAAACATGCAATCCTTTTTTAATATGCTAAATGTAATTAATAAACTCATTCTTCAAGATCTTAGAAAAAAAGAACAGTTCCATTCTATAAAAGGCTGCCACAATTTTAAGTACTTTGGAGTCAAGTGCTTTGATCTTTGAAGAAAAAAATAACATTATCAGTCCAAGACATTATTCCATTAATAGTACTGATAGTTGTTTCATAATTTAGCATATATTAAATCAAATGACTGCTGAAATGTTTCCAAGTGAGCATATTAATAAAAATAAAAATAATCTATTTCTACAAAGAAAAAAAAGCATAATGACTGTTTTCTTAAATAGTGACAGACATCACTGTGCTGCATTAAGCATTGAGAGAAAAAACACATAGACTGAGGTTTTTGGTCTGTTTTGTTCTGAACAAACCATGTAGCAAAATTATCACCCCATGAAAATGTATTATAAACTTCTAAAATGTTATTGACTGCTGTCTTTCCACATTTTCAGGGGGAAAAAAGGGTACATGTAAAAGGGGCTCTGAAAAAAAAAACAAAAAAAAAAACAAAAAACAAAAAACAAACAAACAAAAAAAGGGGCTCTGAGAAGTTTTTATCTATGATGGCAGAGGACACTCACTAAAAATCTAATTTTTTATAAGACCAATAAAAAAAATGGTCACTTGGGATAAGCGTGAGAGGAAGAAAGCGAGGCAGACAAACATCTATGAGATGGTTCAAGTCTGAAGTTAACAGCTAAAATTCCAGAAGAATTTTATTAAGAAAACCACTGTACAAAATAAGAACCTAGGCTATTCTATGTGCCTATCACAGATGATTGATTCTTTTGCTAAAGGATTTAAACAAAAATCAAGGGAGATTAAGAACAAAGTAAGGGTTTGTAATGAATCTAATTATGAGTGAATGTGAAGACCTATAAAAATTAGAAACAGAGAAGTTACCAAAAAATAAAGAGCTATTTCCATTTAAATGAAGGGAAAATCACAGACAACATTATTAAAAATTGGCTAACGTTTCAGTATCAGGTTATATCACTAATTCTGGCAGGACGAGCATAGATTAAAAAAATGTTTACATAAATGTTCATTGAAAAATTAACTCCGGGGAAGATGTGAAATTAATGGACCATCTGCAGACTCACACCTGTGTCTTCATTCCAAGAATATCTACAACCTTTGTTTGCTATGTTCAAGACAGTATTTTGATTTGTCACCTATAAAATTATTTTAAAATTCAACATTCAACACCTCATTCTAATTCTACAAAGACAATAGGCAGCTATGGAGAGTTGAGAGAAAAAGGACTTCAAGACTTTCCTAAACTACAAAGAATATGCCAGGAAGAGCAAAAATGGAAGAGAAAATATGAATGGTAAAATTTTATTTGCAATAAAATTTTAGCAATGAAAGGGACCTAAGAAATCTATAGTCCAAGCCCTTCATTTTATAGATAAGAAAACTGAAATATGAAGGCCAAGTGACAAGACCACAGATTTTTAGCTTAGGCTCTAGAAATGCTTGGGTAGACTACCTCCTCTAAAACTTTTGACCCAGCAAAATTAATCTTAACTACTACTCATTTCAGCTTTTCAATGTTTCAAAATTACTTTGCTTTCCTAGCATTCTTTATTTTCATAAAATATATATTTCAATATTTTACACTTTACAACTTCAGATTCTTTGTACATTAGTTTTATCATTTGACAATGCACATTTGAGACAAAGTTTCATAATTATTTCTATTTAAAATTATGTTTCATTTAAAAAGCGCCACCTACTTTTAAAAGAAAAGAAGTGTCACTTTAAGCTGGCACGTGGAAAAAAAAACCCTCTAGCTATATGCATGGGATTTTATGTAGCTATTTACTCTAGTCCATGAAAAACATACTTACCATGGCAGCCCCTGCATCACACGGTACATGTGTACACGATACAGAGCACCTACTTAAAGAAACACACTCACCAACATATACTGTAAACTTTTGCAAGTATTACAAGGGGAAAAACTTGTTTTTTACTGTAAGCAGACTTCTCGCCAATTTTTTCAGAAAGGCAGTTTGGACTGATTTGCTGCTTTTGGTTACATTTTCAATGAGGAGGGAAAATACTGTAGGTTGGCTTAATTTGATCTATGTTGACAATAGTCTTACTTTAGAAAATTATGCCCAAAGGACTCATTATGATTTTTCTTATCCAAATGCCCAAATTAGGTTGACTTCACAAATTACAAATTTCATATACCAGGATCCTCAAAAAAATTTTCAATGTCATGAGTGCTAGGACCTACTTATTGCTTCACAACTGTTCAATTTATACTGAAAACCTGCCACAATGCATTAACCCTTATGCCAAACAAATGATCTTTCCTTAAATCATTAAAATGAGACTATTGTCAAGATAAGCCAACACAACGATCAACCATAATGAAATTTAATTACTGAGTATTTACAATATATTCTTGGAATAAGAAACGTAATAGGTGCAAAAGACAGCTGAAGTGGCTTTGTCAGTTTTTTTCTTTTCTACAATGGTGGCTAAGAGAATGAACAGTGGCTGCTTGCATTTTTCACAAGTAACAAGTATTCAGTGATCCCAAAGGGAAATAAAATTTTTAAACCGGTTTAATCCATGTTTTGCTTCCTAGACTCCTGCCTAAACCCCTGCTCATATGCAGCCCAAGTGTGCTCAAAGATAAAAATCTGAAGGAAAAGAATCCTTTCAGGAAATAAGCATCTTTAAAATAAGAGGGAAAGAATCAACTTTTTTCCTTTTCTAAATATGAAAACAATCCCAAAATAATAAATCATTGTGAGCAAGCAGATTAAACAGATACTCCAAAGGCCTTCAGCAAAGATCCTATCTATCAACATCATTGTTGAAAAAAATCTAAGAGGAATGACTTCAGTTTTGAAAGGAGTTAAAACAATGCAGCCACTAAGAGATGGCTGTCGTGAAATAATTTTTAAAAATAATTACTCACTTAAAGCTGGCTATACACTCCTTCAAATGTATTGATACCACATAAGGATTAAAAAATGAAACAAAAAGAAAACCCTTTTAACTGGTTACTAGCAGGATTACAAAAGTTGCAGAAAAAGCACAGCTACTGCGAACACTCGTTTATCCTTAAAACCCATTTCTTAACAAGAATACTGCAGAGTATACTTACTAGTAGTCTTTTAAACATTCCACTGCAGACACTGTCTGCATCTGAAGGGCTACATCCTTGCTTTTTAGCACTAAAATATTATTACTCTAGAGTTCTGTTGTCCTTATTTGATCAAAACAAACTTGTATTATTTTAAATGTTTCCAAACTTAAAATTCGTTGCTTTTGAAAGGATTGAGTCTGTTAAAGACACTGGAAACTAGATAAAGAAAACATACCTTTGGTTCTAAAAAGCACCCTTTGAAGTAGCGATACTGAACTGATACTCCTCTAGTGAGTACAATGGTTGCTTTCCATAACATGCTGTGAAGAAAAAGAATTAGAGCAACTATTAATATCAAACTAAAATGCATAAAGACTTCAAAATTCATAAAACCCCTCAAGCAAGGTCTGTGATCAATACTATTTCTTTATTCCTACACAAAATTATACTCCAGGCCTACTACATCAGGTGCTGGGAACACTGTGATGAGTAAGTGTGCCCTATCTTCAAGCAGATTGCTTTCTGGTGAGGACAAATAACCAAACATACAGTGTAAAGGCTACTTAACCTTGCTGACATGACAGGAAGCTTTGGAGGAGAGCCCTCAAGGAGGAAGAACTGAGAGAAGTCCTACATAATGAGAAGGAACCAGCCATACAAAGTCGAGAAGTATTCCAAACAGAAAAAGTAGCACAAAGGTTAAAGTGAGAGTCCGAGTCTTCTCTGACTTCCCATTTAGTTCAAGATATAGGGATCCCTGGGTGGCGCAGTGGTTTGGTGCCTGCCTTTGGCCCAGGGCGCGATCCTGGAGACCCGGGATCGAATCCCACATCGGGCTCCCGGTGCATGGAGCCTGCTTCTCCCTCTGCCTGTGTCTCTGCCTCTCTCTCTCTCTCTCTCTGTGACTATCATAAATAAATTTTTTAAAAAAATAAAAAAAAAAAGAGATATGACAGGGCTGCTAAGAGGCTTTGGGGCTGAGGCAGGTAAGCTATACTCCTGTTCCCAAATGTCCCTGGTCCTGACTGTCCTGTCCAGCCTCTGGTTATTCCCTTAGCCAAGCAACTGGGATTTGTATCTTACATGTTGCAACTCACTGTCTTCCTCTGAACTATATATACTATGCTAACAGTCTACTGCTATTCTAAAGCTTTGACTCAACAGTAAGAGCAGTCACTACAATTTATGATTATAACTGATTTTTTTACCTTCCAATCACAGACCAGTGGTATCCAAAGTGTGATCCACAATCACCTTGGAGCTTGTTAGAAATGCAAATTTTCAGGCCACACCTAGACCTACTGAATTAGAAACTCTGGAAAGGGGAGGAGTCCAGCAATCTGTAATTTAACGAGTCTCCAGGTGACTCTGATGATGAACACTTAAGTTTGAGAGCCACTATCATAGACCATTACCTAAGCATTAATTCAGCATGAATAGTTTAGAAAATAAACAGCAGCTCCAAATGTTCTTCCATGATACCAGATGGCTAGCACTGCTCCCCACCTGGCTCTGCCAAGGCAGTCTTTAGGGCATTATCCTTACTCTGACTCAATCCTGGGTTCCTAACAAAATATCCACAACCACCTGTCACCCATGGTCAACAATTAGATTAATCTGGTAGTAATAAAATACATATGCCCTGGCTCCACTCTGGGAGACTGATTTCATAGGTCTGGGTGGAGCCTGTTCATGTGGAATTTGATAAAACTTCACAGGATATCTGAATATATAAGGTTGGTTGAGAACTACTGCTGTACAGCAATAACAGCAAATGCTTGGCACATGTATCCGTACTACTTTTCCCTGATAAGCCTCAGAATCCTTTTCAACACACTCTACCAACTCTGAGGTGAAATTATTTTCCATCTCTGTTACAAAAGTGGCAATGTTCTAGTACTATTTCATTTATAAAACAGAGTATATGAAACCAGCCCCAGATGTGGTGTACAATAGAATTAGCAGAGAACTCTGAAAAATGTGCTGGGGCCCCTCTCCCATGCACTATTCCTCATTCTCCAGGGGTAGAATCTAAACATGCGTATTTTTTAAAGCCCTCACAAGTAAGTCTAACATGCACCCCTGGTTAAGAACCACTAAATGAAAAAAGAGATAGGGTAGCCTGGGTGGCTCAGCGCCGCCTTCAGCCCAGGATGTGATCCTGGAAACCTGGGATCGAGTCCCATGTCAGGCTCCCTGCATGGAGCCTGCTTCTCCTTCTGCCTGTGTCTCTGCCTCTCTGTGTCTCTCTGTGTGTCTCTCATGAATAAATAAATAAAAAAAGAAAAAAAAAAGAAAAACAGAAAAAAGAGATACAGCAAAGCAATGGGTTTTTTATTCCACTTCCCTAAGTAAATATTGCAAAGTTAAAAATGAACCAGAACTGTTCAGTGACATCAAAAATGAACATAATCTGATGAAATTCAAGAAATATCAGCCAGATGGGCAATGAGGCTCGATTTTGAATTGCCTGCATATCCTCCCCCAAAATACCATAAAATCTACAAGAAAAGCAAATATAACCACAAGTGACCCACATTTTCCGCATTATTAGGAACAATACAACTTTCAAATACAACACAACTTTCATATCATATGGGTATGATACTATTTTGATAGTATCCTAAAGGGGTCTTGTCATTATAAGCCTGTAGGTATGGAGAGGCTTGAGACTCTGAAAAGGAGGTACAAAGGACTTAGATGCAAAGCACACTGAAATCCAAATAAATACAATTCTAAAACACAAGAATGGTGTCCAAGGCAAATGCTTTTTGTATCCTCTTGTATCATCTACTTCCTCTCTCCATGTGAAACACTTTATCTGCCATATGTGAATCAATTATATTTCAGTGTGCATCAGCAAGGTAAAAGTGGCTGGTCCCTTAAAATTACGTGGTTAAGTGTTATCTCATCTGTTCATCTAACTTTGCCCAGGTTGGCTGAAATGGACTTAAGACAGGTGACAGGGCAGCTCAAGTATTCAGAGCAAGGTGTGTTTTAAGAACAAGTTCAGAAAGACATAAGGTTTTACTTCAGACAGGAGTGGCTGATCTGAAAATGGAGGGAAAACATGACCACTTGATGAGAATAAACATTTTGTTCCTCTGTGGTCCCAATATTATTTGCCAATAAAATGTTATTTATGAAAACAGTTCAGAACTGGCTGAGAAAATGTCACACTAATGACAAGTAGAAAAGGCTGTTTTATATACAATTTGTTTTTCTTTTCATTAACTTGCATCATGGTACTGTACTGTTATCTTCTTTTGCTTTGCCATCCATGCTCCTCAAACTATCTGCTATGAAGGACCAGTTTCTGTTTGCTTGTCTGTCCTGTAACTAAAACTCCTGGTCTATGTATCCAGTACAACAGAGATGAGTCCACATGCACTCATGCTTGAATGTCCCAGCAATGTCAAATTGTTATAAACATTTCTAAATGCTTGCTCTTAATATTGTATTTCTCACATAATGCACTGATTATTAGATAAGTTTTTTTTTTTCAAAAGTTTTTTTCCTCTAGCACTGGCCCACAAATTACATTTTCAATAACACTGCTCTACAGGAAAACAATGTGAGCTTAATAATCACGTAATCTGGTGTTTCTCCCTAGGGCCACTGCATGTGTTTATAATACTATTTAAGATCTCCTCTTACCTTACCTCCCACACATACACCTTGATAACCTATAACACTTCCAAATATCCCTAAGTGAAGAAGTACCATCTTTGTCAACATTTACTGATTCTATCCTAATCCCTTTACCATGCAGATGAAAAAATCTAGTCCTAGAGAAATTAGATCTGCCCAAGATCTACATAATGTTGTTTGCGAACTCATTCCAGTACACTAGCTAAAATATTTGTTCCACTCTCTGCTACAGAAAATTATTTTATAGGCTAAAGCAAAAACCAAATCTTTTATCAAGAATACATATTGGGAGCCAAAAGACAATACCTAAAAATAAGTTTTAAAAAAAGGCAATATGAGCCTATTATTTAGAAATATGGTGGTTAACTACCAAAAGAACGAGCCAAAAGGGACACCTGGGTAGCTCAGCGGTTGAGCATCTGCCTTTGGCTCAGGGCGTGATCACGAGGTTCCAGGATGGAGTCCCACATCTGGCTTCCTGCATGGAGCCTGCTTCTCCCTCTGCCCATGTCTCTGCCTCTCTCTCTCTCTCTCTCTCTCTCTGTGTGTGTGTCTCTCATGAATAAATAAATAAAATCTTAAAAACAAACAAACAAACAAACAACAACAAAAAAAAAACAGCCAAAAGTTGAAAATGGCTGAGGTGGGAAATTTAGAAACAGAGAAACTTTTTTTTTTTTTTTAACACACAACTAACCTGGTACAATCACTTCATTCGTTATGTACATGCAATAACTCTCATTAAAAAAACAAACAAACAAAAGAAAAAACAGGGCAGCCCGGGTGGCTCAGCAGTTTAGCTCCACCTTCACCCCAGGGCCTGATCCTGGAGACCTGGGATCAAGTCCCACACATCAGGCTCCCTGCATAGATGGAGCCTGCTTTTCCCTCTGCCTGTGTCTCTTCCTCTCTGCCTACCCCACCCCCTCCCCCATATCTCTCATGAATAAACAAAAAATCTTACAAAAAAAAAAAAAAAAAAAGACAAAAACTATAAGAAGTTATCTTAGAAACCACCCAAGTTTCTAATTTGAATGTCACAATTATTCTGTATCCTGTTATTGCCTTTCTTACCTTTCACCTGTCTCATTTTCTGGAAGAAGAGCCACAGCATTCTGAGGACTCCAGTTTCCCAAAGCATCACAGCTTCCACATATGGCAAAAACTTCTCCTAAAGAAACAGGACAACCAGTTATAGTAGGCTAAGGAAGAAGGTATCAAATTTTAGTTTTAGGAAGCAAGAAAGGGCAGTCAGTTGCAACAGTTCACCTGGATGCACAGTCACCTTTAGATTAGATGGAGAAGAAGCCTCACTGGAAACATGTATTGGACTCAGGCACCATACTAATACCTGCATTAACTTGACCTACCTCTACAGAATTAAAATGAAAGAAAAGGAGAGATGTGTAGGAATGAACTATTCTTCATTTGTTCAACCACTTAATTAAGCCAATAACAAGCATCAAGAAAACAAAGTGATCATAGCACAGTTCCTGCCTGCAAGGCAGCTTCCAATTTAAAAAGGCACACACTAAATGCATGTAAGTATTCTAGAGAAATAATAACCAATATTTTCTAGGAACTCAAACAGTGGCATTAATAGGCTAAAGACTAGGAAAATTATCAATGGGACAGGAGCAATTTAACAATAAAAAAAAATCCTCAAAACAAAGACTTACATAGTGAAAAATCTAGTTTCCCTTACTAAAACAAGGACTATTGTTTTTTACCTGAACATTCCTCATCAACAAACAATATAGCTGTCACCTATATATACTAAATTATGTATATTCAGCAAAAGTCTACAATTTCAGGGTGCCCATGTGGCTTAGTCAGTTGAGCATCTGACTCTTGGTTTCAGCCTGGGTCATGAACTTAGACTGTGGGATCAAGCCCTGCCTTGGACTCCATGCTGAGCAGGGAGTCTGCTTGAGATTCTCTTGTGCCCTCTCCCTCGGTGCACCACCCCCTCAACCCCCGGCTTGCATGTGCGCTCTCTAAAATGAATAAATCTGGAATGCCTGGGTAGCTCAGCAGTTAAGTGTCTGCCTACAGCTCAGAGCATGGTCCTGGGGTCCTAGGATTGAGTCCTGCTCTGTTTGACAGAGCATCGGGCTCCCTGTGTGGAGCCTACTTCTCCCTCTGCCTATGTCAGCCTCTCTCTTTCTGTCTCTCATGAATAAATAAATAAAATCTTAAAAAATTAATAATAATAAAATAAAATGAATAAATCCTTAAAACAAACAAAACAATTTCTTGAATATAAGCATGGCGAAATCTTTGACTTATATATCAATACATTCTGAGTTACTCTAACTAAAATTCCTAAAGAAAAAGATAATGAACTGAGCCAAGTGACCAAAGTTCAGTACAAACTCCTCTACATTCTGAGTAGCTTTTAGACACTATTTTAGTAGAGCCAGACTATAGTTGGCTTTAGCCACCTACATGAGCATTCTGTAAGCTTGGACTATCTAAAACTTAACTAATATTTCAAGTGTGACAGTCATTCAGGAGTTTTTGGGGTTTGTCAAACAGAGTGGTTACATATAGAGATTTGTCAAAACATTCACCAATCCTTTAGAGTAACCAGATTTTGTTTTGTAATAAACTTAGGTTATCACTGTCTTCACTGATTATAAAGAAAAACACTGTTGCTAAATATAAATATTCATTCCCAAAGTCATACACGTTGCTGTGCACACAGTCTTCTCCTTTGCACCCACAGATTCATCTACATTCATATGCATCATCATCTTCCCTCTGGTCCTCGAGAATAAGATCCTTATCAAGCTCACCCTTCTATGGCTAATTCTGTGCCCGGTCCATTTGCCTGACATGGCCAGCTCCTTCTAGCTTAAACTGGCTTCATACAATTCCCTGAAAGGGTACAATATAGTTTTGTCTTCCCTCTGCAAAGAAGGCTCACGCTGGACTAGAGGCAAGCTCTTGACCCAAGCAAACCACCCTATCAGCTGACAAGCAATCTTCAACCTACAGAGTTCTGCCCAGAGATGGGAGCTGTACCAGATCTTTTTTTTTTTTTTTTTAAAGGCTTCATTTATTTATTCATGAGAGACACGCAGAGAGGCAGAGACACAGGCAGAGGGAGAAGCAGGCTTCCTGTGAGGAGCCTGATGTGGGACTGGATTCCAGGACCCCAGGATCACGACCTGAGCTGAAGACAGACACTCAACCACTGAGCCACCAGGCGTCCCTCTACCAGATCATCTTGGCTAAGAATCTGAACTTGGACAATCATATACTCTGTCAACTGCTCTGATGGCTGCTAGACCAAAGATGATGGATATACAGAGTGAATTATTTACTTATTCTTTGAATGCATATTTACCCCTGCTCTGAGCCAGCACTGTTAGGTACATGCATTAATATGACAAGACAAAGTCACATTTTCACAGAGCTTACAATCTATTCATAAAATTACTCAAATAATTCCATAAAATCTGTAAGTACTACAAAAAAGTCCTAGAACTTTGAATTTAATAGGGGTAGCTAAATGTGGGGTTAGAGTAAGGAGAGTTAAAGAAGAAGGGAGGCCACAGATCAAGACAGAGGAAACAATTTGAGAAAGGCCCAAAAGGGGGAAAGACTGTAACAGCTTTGAGGAACTTGCCAATTTAGTGAGAGTATATTAAATAAAGAGATACAACCCCGGGTATGATACTATTTTGATAAGCTATTTACCCTAAAATTACTTCACACTGCTTTAGTAGAGAGCAAAAAATACAGTAAGCCAAAAAAAACATTTACAAATACAGAACACAGTTATCTTAACCAAACACTTCACTAACTTCTTACACTAGCAAAATTTCCCTCATTTCCGTGGTAATTAAAAATCATAGTCCAACTATCCTTGTTCTGGGCAAAATAAAATAAATTCACAGCTTTCTTGGAAAATATGAGATTAAGACATTTACTATTTGGGGAAGTATTTTTTTTTTCCTTAAGTTTACTATACTACAAGCACATTTCTGAAATCAGGCGAGCCCTAAAGATAGTTTCATCTAAAAATTAAGCCCATTATAACAAGAAACTCCATATTTAGATAATCAAGAAAAATACTCATTTAATTTAAAATTTTGTTTTAGAGTGAAACTTTACAATACCTGGTAAAAGAGTTCCTCTTATTTCAAAGGTAACCTGAGAAGGTGTCATTCTGATGGATTTATTTTAGAATGTTGAGCTAGGAAGAAAAAGAGAAGATGTCATGTGAAATATACAAAAAGCTTAGCTGTAGATAGCCACCACCAAGAAACAAATTAAAAAACAAAAATAGATCAAAACTGTGAGCAAAAGATTTCAGAAAACTTATATATAAAGACTGAATTCTTTAGTAAGTACCTAGTAATTTTTAGTGTCTAATGTTGAAACCTATTCTGTGTGTATGGACCAGAAAACTACGAAACAAGTGTGTCCATTTTTTTTTTTTTTTTTTTTTAAGGATTCAAGGTTGTTATGTTACAAACTTTCTCTTCTGATAAGCAGCTGCTCTGAACTCAACCTATCTTTCCTGACCAGGCTCATGCTATGATGGAGAATAAAAAGCAAAACAAAAACAAAAAACAACCACATATAGAAAAAAAGTTGGCTCACGAGAGGATTTCTACTTCAATAAGGTTTCAACTTTACTAACAAGGAAACTGAAGTACCATTCACTGAAACAAAACTATGTTCTGCAACAAGATGCAGATTCTGCTTCTAAGTAATGTAACCAATATCTTTAAAAAAAAACCTCCCCTATAAACCATTCTTTCCAGATTTTCTCTGTATTAACCACTGGACTGTTATTACTCTTATTCTGTAGACTCAAATTTATTTATTTATTTATTTATTTTTAAATTTTTTTAAATTTTTATTTATTTATGATAGTCACAGAGAGAGAGAGAGAGAGAGAGAGGCAGAGACACAGGCAGAGGGAGAAGCAGGCCCCATGCACCGGGAGCCCGACGTGGGATTCGATCCCGGGTCTCCAGGATCGCGCCCTGGGCCAAAGGCAGGCGCCAAACCGCTGCGCCACCCAGGGATCCCTGTAGACTCAAATTTAGAGCCTCAACTCTGCAATCTATTACCAAACCCTGTTGATTCTAATCTTTTTTTTTTTTTTAAGATCTTATTTATTTATTCATGAGAGAGAGAGAGAGAGAGAAAGAGAGAAGCAGAGACACCAGCAGAGGAAGAAGCAGGCTCCATGCAGGGAGCCCAACGCGGGACTCGATCCCAGGTGTCCAGGATCACGCTCTGGGCTGAAGGCGGCGCTAAACCGCTGAGCCATCCAGGCGGCCCAACCCTGCTGATTCTAACTGATCTTACATACATGCCATTCTTTCTACTGTGTGAACTTCAATCAAAATCCTAAGTATACTAACCCGTGTTTTGGCTTCTAAATGTCTTCCATAAAATAATACATTTTACGTCAGTTAGAATATTCTTCCTCATGACCTTGACTTAGAATTACTTCGATTACTTACAGAAATCTAAACCCCTAATCCTTCAACGTCCTATTCACATTTTCTGATTTTTCATTTCTTGGTTGTTTTTTCCCAGCCAAACCAATCTGTTTATAACCCCCTAATTTAAGTACCTAAGGGTGGGGAATGCCTGGGTGGCTCAACAGTTGAGTGTCTTGACTCTAGCTCAGGGCATGATCCCAGAGTTTTGGGATCAAGTCCCACATGGAGCTCCCTGCAGCGAACCTGTTTCTCCCTCTCTCCCTGTCTCTACCTCTCTATCTATGACTCTCATGAATAAATTTTTTTAAAAAATCTTTAAAAAAAAATCAAGTACTAAAGGAAGACAACAAATAGATTTTTTTAAAAACATATACAGTATCAATTCTAAAGAAGGCTATTTAATTCATATATAGAAAGAACACACTCTACAAAAGGGCAGATCATAGTCTACATAACTTCTCCAATACTCCCCTAAATTTTGAACCCCAATTCACCAATGTTCCTAAAAGAATTCCAATTTCTTTACTGTGCGTCATTTCATTAATTTATCAGCTTAAATGTTATTTGTACTTATACATTATTTTAAAAATCATAAAGTAAGTTTCATAGCTATTCATTCTTCTATTTCCCCTTTGCTCCCTTTCCCTCCCCATGAACACATGCCCAACTCTGTAATGCCCATTCAGTGGACACTGCTGCTCAGGTAACTACACTTCCAAGTCAAGGTAGATATAAAGCAGCAGTTCTCACGAGGGACAATTCTGCCCTCCAAGAGATGTTTGGCAATGTCAGGACATATTTTTGGTTGTCGCAACTGGGAGTGATACTGCTGGCATCTAGTGGGTAGAGGCCAATAGTGCTGCTAAACACCATGTAATGCACAGAACAGCTCTCCATAAGTAATTGTCCAGCTCCAAATATCAATAGGGCTAAGGCTGAGAAACCTGAGCCACAGGGGGCTGCTCTGAAGGTCAAGAATCCAGACTCAAAGTTAGCTACAAACTACCATCCCACTTACATCAGTGATAAAACGTAAATGTTGAATATTCATATTGAGAAAAACCACCAGTCAATGTGGTTTCATATCACCTGAATACAGAATTCTCTATTTGATAATTCCACCATTTCACTTAGAAAATCCGTTATGCACTGGAGAAAAACCTTAATCAAAATGATTTCTGTGTCTAAGAATAAACATGATCTATTTAAAGCATATACATCCAGTTCTAACACTGCTAAAGAACGTTCTAAATCTAAAAATAGCTGTAGATTGATAATCCCCTCATTAAGCAATCATTATCCAAGTATCTTATTAGCTCTCCTTTAACATGACATCTGATACGAATCTGAGTACTAACTCTTGGAATATTTCCTTTTCTAATAATTAAATAGTTGACTGAAACACCAAACTCTTACATTTAATTTATGTCATAAAGAAACCTCAGACAAGCAAAAGAGCTTGGCTTTTACATAACTGAATTAATTTTAAGACACAGCAAAAAGCCCCATCATCCACCAAAACTGCTGAATAACCAACCTTAATCTCAAACTTTAACTTCTACTTTCACCCAGTGTTTACTGTCAGTTTTCAAAAAAGGACTACACAATCTCATCTACATAATTACACAGTTGCTGCTCAACTATTTTTTTTTACCAATTTTAAATATCTATTCTAGCTAATTTTAGGGAAAGCAAAAATAATTATTCCTATATATCAAAATCAACTGGCACAACATTACCTTTAAATTTCTACTGCATTAAATGGGAAAATTACATAGATCAACTTAATAAAAGAGAATTCAACTAATTATTAAAATTGACTTTCGTTCTTAAGGTTGCTTATAAAAGTGGCTGTAGTAACTTGGCTATAAACAGCTGCAGTAAGTGTACTGTACAAAACTATATACATAAGCACAAAATTACCCTCCCAAAAAACCTCCCTGATGTCAACAAAGCCTCATTTTCCACTTGGATTGCCAAAAAGTCCTATAGTCTGGTTTAATTTCCTCTCTCCCTCCTTCCACAATTTAATAACACACCAAAATAAAGCCGGGGAAGCTGCTCCTACACCAGTTTACTTGATCGTGGACAGAGGCCAAAATTCTGGTACAGGATTGGCCTGCACAATTTTGGCACCCAGCTACCACCAAAACAGTAGTGACAAAGTAAAATATTGACCTGTTGTGGAATGCAAGATTTACACACCTACCAATACTTCCTCTTCTTCCAAACAAGCAAAAAAACCATCCCTACTTGGACAGGGGATGTGTTCCAGATATATACAAGAGTAAGAAGAAAAATCTAGTCATTTTTATATACTTGAGCTGACTGTAAATGTAATTTAACCAACTCCATTTGTTTTACATATAACTTCCATTTTGTGCTTTTTGAAGATAAATATCAAACAGTATTCTCATCTGAGATTTTGAGTAGCATCTAACAGTTTTTTGAAGACTCAAGAAATTAGTACAGCTATGACATTGTAATTTACATTCAAGAAGTATTTCAGAGTTTACACTACCTGCCAAAATAAATCCTACTCTATTTTTTTGGTCAAAGAAACTATCCCAACACATGACCTTACTGGTTTACCAGCTAGGGGAACAAAGGGGATATTCAAGCAAAACAAGGTGCAGGAACATTTAGTTTAGAGTTAAATTGAGATCACAGATATTTTTAGCTAAAATGTGTTTTTCTAGCCAAAAAGACCATCTCTGTCCTTCAAATTTTTTCAAAGAGGGATGCCTGGGTGACTCAGTGGGTTAAGAGTCTGCCTTCAGCCCAGGTCATGATCCCAGGGTTCTGAGACGGGAGCCCCACATTAGGCTCCCCGCCCAGCAAAGAGTCTGCTTCTCCTTCTCCTCCTCCCTCCAGCTTGTGTGTGTGTGTGTGTGTGTGTGTGTGTGTGTGCGCGCGCGCGCACTCTCACTCAATAAACAAAATCTTTAAAAACATTTCCCCCCCCCCCCAAAAAAAAGCTATTTCCACGTCTTACTCTTTCCTAGATTCCAGCAGCTTTGATCCTCATAACTGGCTACAAAAAATATATGAAATGCCTAAGTTTTCCTGAGTTAACTTCTGTTCATCCTGTCGGAATATGATTCCACTATTCCAACCTCAGTATACTTGAGCCAACATTTTAAACAAATGTATGCAGACACGAGTGGATTTTCATAAAGAAAGCGCTTCTGGAGATTTCGCTAAGCCAGGTTTATTCCTTGTTCAACTTTCTAAACAATGCAGTAGAAGTTTTCAAATATTTTCCATCTCACTTTGTCTTGATAGTCTTTCATGCATAGTTCATATGCCTTCCCTGGCTAGGATTACATACAAAGATTCGGATTCACTAATCTGCTTTTTTGTAGTTCTCAAATTTCACTAACTCTGCCACGGGGAGATTTCTCTCGTGGTCATTATTTCTCTGGACAGAACTTTCCTAAGTTTTATCCTGCCTAGAATATTGGTTCCCCCTGGTTCTCAGGTCCAGAACGGACTAGGCCAAGTGCAGCTGTGCCTACTTGCTCTACCCTGAATCACTCGTATCCAGACCACCAGGAGCCGAGAGGACTGACAGCGTGTATTTCTAGTGTATTTTTACGTAAGTCACAACTGTCAGAAATGTGGCACGGAGGGGGGGGGGGGGTCGTTCCCGGGCGCGGAGCGTATAAAGAAAACAGCGTCGGGTCTAGACATCCTGCTTGGTCCCATCCCCTTCCCTTCCACGCTGGCACCGCTTCGGACTGCACCGCCGCCTCGAGACCAGGTCAGTCCCTACGATTCCCGGCCGCAGGCAGGGGCGGTCCGTCACGGCGGGGCAGCGGCGGACGAGCGCAGGCGAGGTGGCCCCGCAGCCGCCAGGCCGAGCACGCACGCCGCGCTGGGGAGACGCCGCTGCCCCGACCCCTCCTCGGATTACGGGCGCTCCGGGGCTCTGCAACAGCCGAATCCTACAAGCACACGCCTTCAGAGCCTTCAGAGAGTAAGCGGCTGCCCAGACGCCACGAGTTCTTCGCGGGCGGCGGGCCAGGGGCGCGCGCGGCCTCCGGGCAATGCCGGGGTCCTCGCCCCCGAGCTGGCGCGCTCGAGGGGGCCGCGCGCCCCACGCATCCCGGGACCTGCACGATGCTGCCCTGGACCAAGCTCCGGCAGCCAGCGGAACCGTGGGCAGCAAACAATACGAGTGGAACCGCGAACTTCCAGGCCGCGGCCGCCCCGGGGCGGGGGGGGGGACCGGGACGCCCGCCCGCCCCGCGCCCCGCCGCGTCCCCCGCCCCGCGCCCCGCCGCGTCCCCCGCCCGGCCCGGCCCGGCCGCCCTGACAGCTCCGCCGCCACGTGAGCCGCCCCCGCAGCGAGCTCCGGGCCAGGCCTGGCGGCCCGCCTCACCTGCCGGGGCCGCGGGGCCGCGGGTCCGCGGGTCCGCGCGTCCGCGCCGCAGAGCCGGGGCCGCGGGCCGAGGAGCGGGCACCCGCCGTCAGCGCCTCGCCAGCGCTCCCCCAGGCAGCCCGCGGCGGCGCCGAGCGGCAGGAAGCGGCTCCGCTCAAACCGGTTTCAGCTGCTCCAGACCAAACCGCCAGGCCACCCCGCGGGGCGGGGCCGGAGGGCGGCGGGGCGGGGCCTGACGTCACGCCGGCGCCGCCCTGGCCAATCGGCGGCCGCGCGCGGGGGGCGGGCCCGCGCGTTCCTGGAAAGGGCTTCGCGGCGGCGGCCGGGGGCGGGGCGGGGGCGGGGCATCGGCGGGGCATCCCCGGGGTCCCCCGGCTGCGGCTCTTCCGCGGAGCTGGAGGCGCGGGTGGGTGCGGCGCCCACCGCCGGACTGAGCTGTCAGGCGCGTCCATCGGCCTCCAAGGCCGCCTTACGACGACCAAACGCGGAGGCCGGAGCTGCAGTTCCGAATCGCAGTTTTTGCCGTTAAAAACGGGGAAATGAGCAGGCCTAGTGCTTTCTGGAAACTTTCTTCCGTTACCCAACAGCAAACACATTTGGATCTGATCTTAAAGTTGAAAACGAGAGCTGAGCGACCGGAGACGTTCGAGCGTTTGTGCCCTAGCTACACCGTCTTGGAAGGCGCCAGCATCACCTGGAGCTCTCAGACTTGCTCTCGGGCCGTTTCAGGCCCGCCTAATCTAATCTGCGTTTAACAATATTCCCAGGTTATTTGTATGCATATTAAAATGTAAAGGAACTTTTCCGAAAGCAAGATAGACCCTCTCTGCAAATGTACTTTCTCATTTTTTGAAAAATCAGCCCTACCAAAAAAAAAAAAAGGGCAAAGTTTTTTTTTCTCTCTTTTGAAACTCCCAGAAACATTAATCAGCATTTGCCACTTACCTAACTTAAATGGTTACCTTTCCAGCGTCAAAGCTAACCTCTAGTTAATCTCTTATATAAAATTACATTAGCAATATTTCGTTTAAATCAAGTGAGATACCGAAAATTAAAGAACCACTTTGTGTGTGTGTGTGTGTGTGTGTGTGTGTGTGTGTGTGTGTGTGTGGATATTGAAGAACACTTGCAGTAAGGCATAGCTCCGAGTTGCAAGGTGGTTGGAATGCACCTACTAAAAAAAAAGCATTTGTATTAGATAAACTCTAGCCTTAGAAAGAATTTTTAGTTTTATAAATTAAAGTGCTCACAGCCACATTTGATATTTCAGCTTGGATGAGATCCCGGAGCATTTCTAACAATGTCACCCATTCAGTTACCAAATAATTATTAAGTGCATGCTTTGTGTTAGTCACAGGATGCAATGGTTTTTTGATGGTACTTATTTTAATCCCAAATTTCATAAAGATTTAAAATTTCTTTCCAGTTATGTACCATTATCTGCAAAAGTCTGCAATTGTACATTTCTTAATAGCTTTGGAGTTTCATTTCTGTGTTGTTAGTCATATTTCAGTGATGGATTTTTTCCCTTCGAGTTTGCTTCCTTTAAATATTTATAATAGATCTTTATTTTCCTGTGATCATCACTTAGTCAAGCTATTATTTGGTGTTCATTGTCCAAGCTGATGTACCCAATCCATGTTCCTCCTTAATTCCTATTGAAATTATAGAAGAATTATACATATTTGAAAGATGCCATCAGTAGGTTGGAAGTTGAGGCACTTCAAGATCTAAAATAAGCCAGTAGCATTAGATGATTGGAGAACAGAGAAATTTGGAACCACATAGGGGAAGAAGGTACTCCTGGAGATGCCATTTTACAAAACCTTGCTTAGAAACTCTAATAGTGCAACATATTTAGATTACAGCATATATACCCCATTCTGACTGGGATATTGAAATAGAATATAGACAATATTTCCTCCTGCCATTTCTGTGGAATGGTATAATTTTTCAAAAAACATGGTTAATGAGATTAATTTACATATGATTCCCAGAAGGGCTCCATATGTATTGAATTTTACAAAATATTAACATCTTATTTGATTACATAATGAAATATGTTATCTCATTTGTCTAAAATCAACACTGTATGATCATGAATAAGGGACAGGCAGGGTTAGGTAGGAAGAGATAGGTAGGGGGCTGCAGGATGAGGTTCATAAAAATCCCAAAAATGTGGAGGTGAAAGTAAACCAGAGATAAAGAAACAAGCCAGACCATCCTGTCCTAGGTGTCAGGGGTTGGGTCTTGTTATAACAGCTACTTACTACCAACAAAAAATTACTGTACCCTAAAAAGGAAGTAAACTACTAAACATGTTATCACTAATCCTTACTCAATGTGCTATCAATAGAGATGTTTAAAGGGATTTAAGTTCTCTGGTTAGCCTTCAAAAAAAGACTAACCCTAAACGCCCTCAGTGGCAACCATATCAGGACCACTGTCATTCCTGAGAGCTTTTTCTGTATCCTTACTTGACAAAACCCTATTGCTTTCCTCTCCCTTGTCTTCAAGATTCATTTCTCAACTTCATGAGACAAGAACCTCGCTCTTTTGCCTCAATCTCACTTTACACCTTACTTTTTTTAAGGTAGTAATGTCACCAGTTAGACCCCAAGACTTGACCTTTATCGCCTACCTGCTTGTACTCACTAACTGTACTCGCATATTTTTCCTAAAGCTCTTCTTTCTGGCTTTCCTCTTAATTCAGGCAAATTAAACCCAAAACCACTCCTCAGGTGATAGCAACTGCTTTAATAAAACCTCTCTGGCCCAGACCACCTAGACCCTTTGAGCTAAACCCCAACTTGAGCTTCTGCAGAGGGACCATGGAGTGACCTCTGGAACGACCTACCATTGCCTTTACCCCATTATAATATTAAAATCTCTGCCAAGGAGGAGCCTCAGCCTCATTTACATAACATGCAACATATTAACATGTTTCCTTAAGGCAGATGCGCTACCTTATGTTTGCCCTTACAAGCTGACAAAACTTCCCTATCTAAATATTCATCCTAACCCTGAACAAGAGGTACACATTCAACCATTCTCAGGTAGTCGTGGTTTTAGAAGCTAATCTCTGGGGGATCCCTGGGTGGCTCAGCGGTTTTTAGCGCCTGCCTTTGGCCCAGGGCTTGATCCTGGATCGAGAGTCCCTGGATCGAGAGTCTCCAGATGGAGAGTCCCGGGACTGAGTCCCACATCAGTCTCCTTGCATGGAGTCTACTTCTCCCTCTGCCTGTGTCTCTGCCTCTTTCTCTCTCTCTGTCTGTCTCTTGTGAATAAATAAATAAAATCTTAAAAAAAAAAAAAAAGAAGCTATTCTCTGTGATCTGTTTATTTGCTGCAAATAAAGGGTTTTTTTTTCTTTGTGTGAAAACTCACTTGGTATAGTTTCTGCAACTCACCAAGGAGCTAATTGACATTGGCTTGGTTACAGTAATGATATTGAAGGAAAAGCTCTAGATTTAGGGGCCAAACCTAGACTTGAATCCTACCCCTCACCATTTTAAGTATAAACCATTGAGAATAAATGACCATTTTTTATAACTGGGAACATCGTCAATATGATTTTGACTAAAGTAACTTTTCATCCATAGATAAGTCATTTGTGGGCTTCATTGTGGGCCATTAACCAGGCCCTTATAGATGTTAGCTCAAATTTTCATATTTAAAGTAGTAGGATACCAATTGTAAATGACCGATACATTGGTAAAACTGATTATCATGTAACAGTTTCTACAGACAAATTGTCACATATAAAGTAAACATAATTACAACTCTGGAAGGTATCTCTCTTATGAACTCTAGGAATCAAGACATTGTAAAACTAAGGAGCGCAATTTATATAAGAAAATGCTGTACTGAGCCATTTTGTTTTTAGCCTCTTCTGCTTATCATTTTTTGTCTCTCCAGATGCCTCTCAGTCTGGTGCATTCTGCATTAAAATGGATTCCCCGAGGGAATTCCCTTTACTGCTCAAATTGTTCAACAGTTGACCGGCTATCATTTTATCATTTTAGTAAAAATATTGATGACTGTCTGCAGAATGAGCTGTTGTTTTCTGGGCATATCCTTAGTCTTGAACAAAAGGACTCTAACAGCACTACTACCACACAGCAGCCTCAAAATCCCAGCTGCTCACTCCAGGCTGGCAGCTCGCCAATGAGCTCGGCTTGAAGTCAGGAAGGCAGAGGTTCTTGGCAATAGTGGTGCATTTATTATGTGAATGATTTAGATGGGGGAGATTAGAAGCAATGATTCTTCTCTTTGCTGTACTCCTGACTTGCTGGTTTACATCACACCATTGTTATTTTTCCTATAAAACGAAAATGAGGGAACTAATGCTTGCTTTTATCTATTATATCTTACTTTGCCTTCCTATAATCAGGCTCTCAAGGGCAAGGATTATGTTTTATTGATCTTTACATCCCAGCACAGTGTTTGGCACAGAGCAGATATAAATATGCTAACAGAAATCACTGGAAATTTCAGGAGAAAGTATTAAGTAAGTTAGTCATTTCTATATGTCAGCATTAAATATTAAGCAATGTTGTGAATACCAATTGGAGAAGCAGGGATTCAGCTGCTATGGGTTCCATGGTATGGCCTCCCCTTGCGCTTATCTCACTTTGTCTTACAGGAATACTGCTCTGATTGTCAACACTTACATTGTATTAGATGACAATCTGACCCAGAGCAATGGACATATGGTTCACATGGTGTGGTTGTTGTTTTAAGTTTAATTTTGAATGCACACCCTAACCCAACCCAGACCCCATCACTCCCTGTTACTCATCCATTGTCCTAATCATACATTTCACATGTCCTTCTTGCACCAGATAGGCCTCTGAATTTGGATTCGAAGGCAACAGAACAAACTGATTATCCTAGTCCAGCTAGGCTAAAGAGAACCTTGTCTTCTTTTCTTTTTTTTTTTCTTTCTTTCTTTTTTGGTTTTGTTTTGTTTTTAGATTTTATTTATTTATTCATGAGAGACACAGAGAGGGAGGCGGACAGAGGCATAGGCAGAGGGAGAAACAGGCTCCATGCAGGGAGCCCGATATGGGACTTGATCAAGGGACTCCAGGATCATGTGCTGAGCCGAAGGTAGACACTTAACCTCTGAGCCACTCAGGCGTCCCCCTTGTCTTCTTTTCATGAAAATAAGTGTATGCTATAGCTATGTTCCTTATTGCATATTCCTCCTAAAAAATTAATTGTAATTCCCAACCCAAGGGGCATGGAGAGAGGGTGAAAATCATCCAAACCACTTGGGATTCAGCCACCTTACCATGCAATAAATTAATACTATACATAAAAAGCTAAACCATCAAAAATTAAAATAATCAAAATATTTTCCTAAAGGAAAGGAGGAAAACACCAAGGACCTATGAAAGTGATGGCAGTTAGAATTTGGGGCTTTTTCCCCCCCCCCCAAATATAACTAACTACTAGGCTGGGATTTTAAAAATCTGAAAAAGTAGCCTTCCATTACTTAATACAGACATCATATCTATGATTCATGGTTAGAAAACTAAATTCTAGTGTATATAGTCAGCCAAAGTCCATCAGAAATGAGAATTGTCTCCCATATGATTTTATTGCCCAGCTAACATCAGAAATGAGCACTGATAAATTCAACTATTTGGTTTAGAGATGTTTATTTTACTGAGTCTAGGGAGACAAATTCCAAATAGGGAGTTTATTACAGAAAAGCTCTGTAGGAAAATGGCCTCAGAGCCTGATAAAACTTATCATTAAAATCAGTGGTTATTTCCCTAGGTATCAGATCACAGCCCAGAGAAGCCACTGCCAACTCATCAATTCATGATTCAAATCATAGAATTATGGCCAAAGCAGGCACCCACTGTGTAAGACAAACAGCCCAAAGTTGTTTTGTAGATAAAAACTCATCTGGGAAATTTTAAGATATTCAGAGACTTAAGAATCCTGTAATGAGGGATCCCTGGGTGGCGCAGCGGTTTAGCGCCTGCCTTTGGCCCAGGGCGCGATCCTGGAGAACCGGGATCGAATCCCACGTCGGGCTCCCGGTGCATGGAGCCTGCTTCTCCCTCTGCCTGTGTCTCTGCCTCTCTCTCTCTCTCTCTCTGTGACTATCATAAATAAATAAATAAATAATTAATTAAAAAAAAAAAAAGAATCCTGTAATGATCAAAAACCTCTTTTTATCCTCAAAATAGTACTGATGTCACTGTGTGCCAAACTCAGCCAAACCAAGATTCCCTCCAGGCTACCTATTCACCTCTATTTAAATGTTGGCATATGTTGTCTGTGTTCTATAGGCCAAGTTTGTGAAATAATTTTTATTATTATGAGTCTATGGTTTTAGAAGTCTTTCCCCTTGCTTGCTTCAAGTAATTCTCCAGTTATATGACCTAAATGCAAGATGATGATGATGATGATGGTAAGGAGGAGGAGGAAGGAAAAAAGGAGAAAGAGGACAAGGAGAGGAAGAAGAATTCTTAGAAGAAAATGACTAAGAAGAAGAGAGTAGGTAAGAGATTTACTCTCCATAACCTGCTTCTCTGAATTAGATTTCACCACTTTACCCAATTTATCCCTCCTCTTTTCAGTATCCCAATGGCTCTCTAGCATTAGATAATTATTATTTAGCTAGCTCCTACCTACCTCGAGCTTTATTTCTGACCCAAGCCACCTCTTTTCCTTCCCAGTCATTCTAAAGAATTCAGGGCCTCCTCAATCTCTTTGGCATTCAAGGTGTGGTTCTTGAACCAGCAGCACTGACGTTCCCTGAGCACTTGTTAAGAAATGCTGAATCTCAGGCCTTACCATAGACCTGCTGATTCAAAACCTGCATTTTAACAGGAACTCTGGGGATTCATATGAACACAAAGTTTGAAAAGATCTCTTAGAAGACCCTTCTTCACTGGCCACCCACCAACCCACCCACTTGAACCAATGTAAAATTAACTCCAGGGAGCAATCAAGTGATCTGCAACTCATCCTGGAAGCATTTTCTTTTCTTTTTTTTTTTTTTTTAAAGATTTTATTTTTTATTTATTCTTTGAGAGATAGAAGGAGAGACAGAGCCAGAGACATAGGCAGAGGGAGAAACAGGCTCCATGCACCGGGAGCCCAACGTGGGACTCGATCCCAGGTCTCCAGGATCGCGCCCTGGGCCAAAGGCAGGCGCCAAACGGCTGCGCCACCCAGGGATCCCCCTGGAAGCATTTTCTTATAAACACCCTCCTTTCTTCTTAGTTATTCCTTTGTGAGTGTGACAAAAATTGATGTGAATAAATTTGCATAAGCAAATGTCCCTCGCATCTGGATTGAACTTTATGGAAGGTGTTGGTTTCTGGTTTTCAATTTCCTCTGCCCTTCCCCATAAGACTGTAAACTCCTTGAAGTCAGGAACCTTATCTTATTTCTATTTTGAAGTCTCAGTGCCTAAAATAATGCCTATGGATGGCCTTGATGAATTCTTTTGCCTGAGGAAATAAAGGATTGACTTTTAAAACCCACCATATCTTGTAATTAGACTCAGCCACTTAAAGGATCATCTAATCTTTAGTAGAGTTTAAAAGGATTTTAGAATCACAAATCTTGAATTTCACTGGACTATTTAAATTGCCACAGGGTTGAGCGCTAAACTATTTAGCGCTGTTTTCAGTACAAGAGATGCCTCGAGCCAAAATGAAGGGATCTACCGCCTTACTATGCCACCCTATTGCCACCACAGGCTTACACTGTGTGCAGTGCTTTGGTCTTTGAAGTTTGAAGGCAAGCACAAGTCTCTTCCTCCTGGATCCCAGGATAGGGTGGTCCAAAGACCTTTCCTAGCAACCCTTGGAGCAATCAGTTACATCCTGTCTCTAGTTCTCTGGCCTTCAACCACCTCAGTTTCCTAGAATCCTTTTTTTTTTTTTTTTTTTTTAAGATTTTATTTATTTATTTATTTATTTATTTATTTATTTATTTATTCGTGTGAGACACACAGAGAGCAGCAGAGACATAGGCAGAGGGAGAAGCAGGCTCCATGTGGGAGCCCAATGTGGGACTCAATCCCAGGACCCTTGGATTATGCCAGAGCTGAAGGCAGACACTTAACCACTGAGCCACCCAGGTGCCCCTTCAAGAATCCTTTTTTAAAAGGAAATCGTAGAAACTTAATCTGTTTCTGTGTTAAGGGTTTGTAGCACCCATTATTGGAAGGAAGGGGGGAAATGGGTGCTCTGGCACATTAGTCTTTATTGAATTAATTGTTAACACTTTTTTTGAGAATGTTTGGATCACAACTATGAAAAACTTAAGTGTGCATAGCTTTAAACCCCAAAAATGTAGTTCTACAAATGTATATTTACAGAAATACTAATATAGGTACATAAAGATATACCAAGAACATTCATGTAGCATAGTTGAAATTGTCTAAAATACTCCCCCCCCCCACACACAAAAAAACTAGAAACAAAAAACAAAAGCAAAAAGTAAAGCAATGTAAATACCCCTCAATGGGAAGTGTGGCAATGGATAAGTAGTAATTCTCATTTATTTATACATGAAATACACAGTCATTGAATGAATGTGATAACTCCTTATGTACCCACTTGGAAAGATTTTCAGTCTATTTTTAAGTTAAAAAAAAAAGCAAGTGGTAGAGTGTATGATATGATCCCATTTTTTAAAAAGTGTATATTGATATATGTGTATATTTATAGCAATAGATATTGCTATATCTTTTTTTGGTGCAAAAAAGTGCTTTTATTATAGCACAAGGACTGGGCCTATGGGCAGAAAGAGCTGCACTTTTGCTGTGTGAAGCTGGTGATTAAATACCTAGTGCTCAAGGAGATGGGATGTACAGGGAACTATAATACTTTTTAAAAGGCTGAAGAAATGCACAAAAAGATAGTGGGGCTATGTGATATTGTTGCTTTTTTGCATGTTTTTCAGTTTTTCAAATATTCGATGTAAATGTGTTAATTTTTTATTGTGCCTGAGAACAAAAGGAAAGATTTCTCATATACAAGAACTCTAAACTACAATAAACTACAAGCCCATCTTTTTTTTTTTCTTTTAAGATTTTATTTATTTATTTGAGAGAGAGAGAGTAAGCACATGAGCAGCTGGCAGGGGGCTGGGGGGAGGGATAAGGGAATAGAGGGAGAAGGAGAGAGAATTCCAAGCAAACTCCACACTGAGCGTGGAGCCCAATGCAGGACTCGATCTCAAGACTCTTGAGATCATGACCTGAGAGGAAATCAAGAGTTGGATGTTTAACCGACTGAGCCACCCAGGTGCCCTACAATTCTAAATACTGAATTATGGTAACAAAGGAAACAAAAATAAAACAAGAAAATGTAAAATTTGGGAAACAAAAGTATCACTTCTTGTTTCTACCGAAAATCCTCATTCAAATAAGGTGGAGAAATGCCATCTACCAAAAATAGCATATGCTTGGCATGCAAACCACAGCTCCTCCTCCTCTGTTCATGGTAAGTATGATACACACACAACCCTGCTGTACTCCTCAGAGGAGAGGCCCTGCTGTCCTTTGCAGTATAGCGTACAGTGTAGGGAATGCTTACCAATCACTGGGCTTTGGAAGAAACACATCATCTTTCCCTAACTATGAATTTGTCTGACTCTGTTCTCTCCCCATCTCTCTTGCAACATTCAAGGGGCGTATAGTTTACAGCCACCATGTGTGCCCCTGGGGTCCCGACCCTGGGCCTTGGCTGCATCTCCTTTCTTAGGATTCCCACTCCAGAGAGATAGCACACTCAAGTGACAATGACATTATTATTCCTGCCCTAATTTATTTTAAAAAGTAATTTGCATACATCGGTATGCAACCTAAGCTCCCATCCCATCATGATCCAAACAGAATTGCACTCAACAATTGCTCAAGTGCTTCATCACTGAAAAAGCATTTCATATGCTTAGCCTGCCCTTCCTAAGTCAAATTAAGCCAGAACCAGAATTCGGAACCAACATTGTTAGCGGTTAGTATTTTAAATTTTTTTCTTTTTTTTCCAATTGGTACTTTTGAAAGATCCACAATGAATATTTATTGCATACGAAACAGGGAAGAACTGCAGACCAGGCAATGTGCTAAGAATTTTGCATGCATTATTTTATCAAGTCCTCCCAACCATCTTTGAGATACTCTTATGAACCCACTTTGCAGCAAAGGAAACAAAGGCTATTGAGTTGAAATAACTTGCTGAGTTCAGCTCCAATACCTGGCCTTATACAAACCCCTTATTCTTTAAGGCTCTCAATTTTATGGACCTCATCAAGTGTAAAGATTAAAACAGAATGTCAATTGTGAAGATGTTCTTATGTGAAACACCTGGTATAAAGAAAACATTTTTTTTTTGAAGTTCTCTACAGATGTCAAGCATAACTATTAAAAAAATAATATAAAATAAATAATAAATAAAATAAAATAATAAAAAAATAATAAAAATAATAAAATAAATAAATAAATAAATAAATAAATAAATAAATAAATAAATAAATAAACACAAACTCCCAGGTATTAGTGGGCAGTAGCTAGCTCATGAGTGGGTTGTGCACACCTCTTCCCAACTTCAAGTTCATTGTCTTTAGGTTGGTGACTTGATATAAGCCAATGGTGGGAGTCAGAAACCAGCAAGCACTGCAAATCAGAGCCTTTCCCACTGGAGAGTTGGTTGTTGGATATTTACCAGCACACCACACTCCTAGATTGAAAGATAATGGATTTACTGGTTTGGCTCAAATTCGGGTTTTATTTATTTATTTGGAGGGAATGATTCATCACTTGGCTCTGCATGTCATGAGGTCTATTTTCCCAGTGTAATGTGAAGGAATCTCAAGAATGGGAAAAAAGCCCCAGAAAAAGATTTTTCCTATTTCAGCTATTTCAATCTGATTAGAGAAACAATACACCACATACAATATCTTTGGGTGTTGATGTGGGCTTTTTTTTTTTTTTTCCTTTTTGAATCTCTATCCTGCTTGTTGCTGCCATAAAGGGCCCAGATTAATATATTTTATGAATAGCCCATTTTGTTTGGCATCCTTGTGCCTTGGAATAAATAGCAAGTTCATTAATCAGACCATGTTTCTTCTCTCATGGAACCATATCTTGCAAGAATGCCTGGCATGGAGAAATTAAGATATTTTATCAAAATAAGACAGTATTTGTCAATACTATTTTAGTGATTGACATCCAACCCTGGAAAGCTTTCCTTTCTTCCATGATAAAATATTGAGAGCTTCTCATTATGGCTGCAGAAATGGGAAACTTGAGGTTCATTGTCCCCCTCTTGAAAGCCAAGTTGCAAGCCAATAAAGATTCAAGGTAAGAGTCCTGCTTCCCTGTCTGTGTCTTCAAATCACTGGCTTTTCTGCAGTAGGTCCTAAACTGCCAGCTTCCCTCTATTAGACGTAACTCATAGATCCTCAGGCTGGGAAGCAAACAAAGCTGGACCAGGGTTAGACACTTCTCTCTCAGCAACTTTAGCTGGGATATTGTAATCGTTTCCTTGGACTCCTGTAACAAAGCACTACAAAGTCAGAAATTTATTCTGTTACAGTTCTAAAAGCTGGAAGAACAAAGTCAAGGTGCCAGCAGAATCATACTGTCTCTGAAGACACTGGGAGATTCTGTCCCATGTTTTTCTCTTCGCTTCTGGTGTTGCCGGCAATCCTCAACATTCCTTGACTTGTAGATGGATCACTCCAGTCTCTGCCTCCATCCTCACATAGCATTCTCCCTCTGGGTGTGTCTGTTTCGGTGTTCCTTTTTCTCTTTTTTCTGAGGACTCCGGTCATATTGGATTCATGCCAACTTCATGATCTCATTCTAACTTGATTATATCTGCAAAGACCCTTATTTCCAAGTAAGGTCACATTCACGGATATGAGAGTTGGACTTGAACTATCTTTTTTGGGACACAGTTCATCCCATAACAGCCACTGAGAAGGAAGTCCTTGGGGAGTGCTATATATTTCGGCCAGGAGGTTGTAAATAATCAGGGCAAGTCTAAGATGAGTCAACAGGGGAAGGCAGTAGGAAGAGGAAGAAACAAGCAGAAGAGATGTACAGAGGGAAGCAGAAAGAACAGTCTCTGAAAAATGGACAGTGTGATCTCCATTGCATCCCTGCCATGAAAACATTCATTTTCTTCTTTATTTTTGTTTACCTCAGAGACTGCCTCTTTGTATACTATGAAACATTAGAACTCTGCCCAGAAGAGTGATTTCCCCAAAGTCAACGTGGACGAGTAATGATTCCTTAGAGATATGTTCACAAGCCAGAAGAGAAATGAGAAATACAATAAAATGTCATAAATTCTCCATGAAGCCAAATTTATCACATAAAAGATACCCCATAATAAATACTATGTTTTCTACTTTTTAAAGATTAAAATAACCATGAAAATTGAAATGACAGTAGTCTGTTTTGTTTTATAATTTTTTTTTTCTGTCTTATACCAATGGTAGATTGTAACTACCATTTAGTACTGTGGAAACTAAGGCATAGCGAGATCAAGTTCACAAGACTAGTAAACGGCACTTTTAAAACATTTATATATTTTTTATATGTTTTTATATATATTTTGTATGTTTTATCTGTTCTATTTGGCAATGTTAAAAGTTGGCAATCCTATGTCTAGATCCAGAATTTTTAAAAAATCGAGTTTGTTGGATTAAAATTTCTAAAAGTCTGCTAACTACTGACCTATGCCGAAACCCACAAATTTCACATGCATGACACGAGCCCCTCTGAGTAAGAGATTCAATTCCTTTCTTTAATGAATTCCACATCTGTTTCTTTCCCCCAAATGTCTCCTTAGAAATAAATTCTCACCAGGCTGAGAGTTCCATCAGGCCTCCCTTGCAGCAACTACAGGGCTCACAGCAATTCTTCATTGCTTGGAAACTGCAGTCTATAAGGGTAGATACTTGGCAGCAGCTTTACACTAAGAGGCTCAAACTCCCTCACTGTAGCTAATGGGTCTAGAAGTGAGCAGCAGTATCAGCTTGGAAAAATCAGATTTTTCTCTCCTGTCATTTTAGTTTGCATTTCTCCAAAAGGAAACTCTAATATCTAAGACTAAGATATGTATGCAAGTAATTTATTTGCATGGTGACCTCAGAAAGTATTAGGAAGGAGTGAGGAAGGAGACAAGGAACAGAAAAGAGCCAATAAAGAATGTGTTGAATCCATGGTATGATGGTAAATGTTTAATAACTGGATCTCCCAGAAAAAAAAAAAAAAAAACTAATTTGCAGCATTTGCCAATTTCCATGGAATCAATATTCCCACCATGGCCATTTTTCAACTACTAACATATATCACTGAATGCTGAACTGGGATGAAATGCACAATTGCACACCATTATACAGCCTTTCCACCATACAAATACAACAAGTGTAAGTAGCCTCAAGAGCAATTAGGAAGTGATTTTGAATAGTATTACTTAAAAATTTTTTTTAATTATTTTTATTTTTAAGATTTTATTTATTCACTTGAGAGAGAGAGAGAACACAAATGAGGGGAGGGGCAGAGGGAGAGGGAAAAGCAGACTCCTTGCTGAGCCAGGAGCCAAGGCAGGGCTCCATCCCAGGACCCTGAGATCATGACCTGAACCAAAGGCTTAACCAACTGAGGTACCCAGGAGTCCCTTACCTTTGTGTCTAATATAATTTATTTTATTTTTATTTTTTTAAAGATTTTATTTATTTACTCATGAGAGAGGCAGAGACAGAGGCAGAGAGAGAAGCAGGCTCCATGCAGGGAGCCCGATGTGGGATTCAATCCTGGTACTGTGGGATCACAACCTGAGCCAAAGGCAGATGCTCAACTGCTGAGCTACCCAGGTGTCCCAATATAATTTATTTTATTTATTTTTTTTTTCAATATAATTTATTTTAATAATGACTCTGACCTAGCACAATTTCTGAAAATTTAACAATTGGCTCTTGTGAGCCAATACATGACTCCAGCATGTTACATAGGAGTGACCACTGTGTGCAGCTGGGGCTCAATCCTCCTGAGATGCCCAAGAGGCCATGTAGAACCCCACACTGTCCTGCTGAGGTGTGAGGAGGCTGAGGCATGTACCCACCAAGTTCATCTCTTATTTTACAAGGACTACTTCTGGGGGCATGAACTTTGTATGCCTGCTGGCTTACTTGCTTGAGACAGTGGTCAGAGAACAACTCTGGACAAAGAGAAGGTATGGAAGGGTGTAATTATATAGGGGAATGGTGCACAGGTGATCATTGGGGCAGGCAGAGGGCCATGGTTGGGGCACCAACAGAAAATACTTCACTGGGAACTGGGAATTTTGAACTCAGAGACCAGAGTGGGGGAGCACTTGTGCTGCATCTTTTTTTTTTAATTAAAAAAAATTATTATTGAAGTATAGTTGACATACAGCATTATATTAGTTACAGGTGTACAACATGTTGATCTGACAGTTCTATATGTTACTGCTTACCATAATAAGTGTAGTCACCGTCTGTCACTGTACAACATTATTACAGTATTATTGACTATGCTGTTCTTTTCATCTCTGTGACTTTGTGCTATGTCTTCTTAACTCTAACAGGAAGAGTCATGTGCTCCTACAGCTCCAGAGTTTCCCTGGTTCTTGCATCTTGAGGCTTTGTTTGCAGCTATTGACAGCTCCTTGCGTCTCTAGCCCTACCCCATGTCAGTGCCTCTCACTTTAACACGCAGGTAAATCACCTGGATTTAACAAGATTGTTAAATTGCAGACTACCGTTTTATGGTCCCAAGGTAGGGCTTGAGAATCTGTAGTTCTTTCTTTTTATTTTTTTTTTTAAAGATTTTATTTATTTATTCATGAGAGACAGAGAGAGAGAGAGGCAGAGACACAGGCAGAGGGGGGAGAAGCAGGCTCCATGCAGGAAGCCCGACGTGGGACTCGATCCCTGAACTCCATGATCACGCCCTGAGCCAAAGGCAGACGCTCAACCACTGAGCCACCCAGGCATCCCTGTAGTTCTTTTTTTTAAATGTTTTTAAAAGTAGGCTCCACACTCAACGTGGGGCTTGAGCTCACAACACTGAGATTAAGAGTTGCATGCTTCACTGATTGAACCAGCCAGGTGCCCCGAGATTCCACAGTTCTGACAAGCTGCCAGGTGATGCTCATGTGATTGGTCAAGGGATCACACTTCTGAGAAGGGAGGCTCTAGTATATTCCAATTAGTATATTTCTATATAGTCCCTTTATTACAAGGTAAGGAGAATCCGTTTTCTGTTATTAGCAGCCCAAAGAATATTAACTAATACCTACTGTTTCTGATCAATCTTCACATTCCCTTCCCCAAGACACCTCCTAAGAGGCCAGTGCTGGGCCATGGCCCTGCTGAATCATGTCTGTTGAGAGTTTGGTCCCATGCATTTTTTGCATTTCCCAAGTCCATGATGATACCTAACAGGCAGACTATTTCCACTACTGCATAGAACATTTTAGCTTTTCCACCCAAGGTATGGAAAATATTTTAGCCTACAGGGGAAGGAGTATTGGGATGGAGAATCTTAAATTTTTATACCAAGTCCTTGGTCTCCATCCTGTTAAAACATTTCTTGTATGAGCTTGCTAAAATTCACCAATTGTAGTTTAGAAAAAAAAAACACAGACAGAAAAGCATAATAACCTGTGGAGTATTCAAGCCTAAAATGTATAATCTGAATCTTATGATGAAAAAGTCATTATTGGTTTATACTGTTCCAGAATGTCATTTTATCTTTCTTTGTCTTTGGCAGACCAAGAAAAGCTGAGGAAATGTTACAAACTAAAGGAAATTGCAGAGATACAACTATCAAATGTAACATGTGCTCCTGGGCTGGATCCTGCTCCAGAAAAAAATTCCTATACAGGACATTTGGGGTTGGGGACAATTAATAAAACTGGAATATGGACTGTAGATTAGGTAATAGTATTCTACCAATGTTAAATTTCTGTGATTTCATAAGATAATATTCTTGTTTTTAGGAAATGTATGCTAAAGTATTAGGAGTAGAGAAACAGAATAGGATGGTGGTTACCAGGGGCTAGGGGATGTGGGAAATGGGGAGGTATTAGTCAAAGGGAATAAACTTCCACTTATAAGATCGAATGCACAAGGGGACCTAATGTGCAGCAGGGTGAATCAAACTAACAGTACTGTATTGTGTATTTGAAAGTGGCTAAGAGAGTAGATCCTACCATAGAAATGACAATTATGTTGGGACACCTGGGTGACTCAGTAATTGAGCATCTGCCTTCAGCTCAGGTCTTGATCCTGGGGTCCTGGGATCAAGTACTGAATCAGGCTCCCCACAGGCAGCCTGCTTCTCCTTCTGCCTATGTCTCTGCTTCTGTATCTCTCATGAATAAATAAATAAATCTTAAAAAAAAAAGAAATGGTAATTATGTGATGGGATGGAGGTGTTATAGCTAATTCCATGGTGACTGGTGAGAATCATTTTGCAATATAGATGTGTATCAAATCAACAAGTTGTACACCTTACATATACACAAGGTTATATGTCAGTTATCTCAATACAGCTGGAAGAAAAACCCCACATGTACTTAAACCCAAAAGGTGGTTGCCCATGTCAGTTCTCCCCACAGACATATAAAACAAAATTACATATAAAAAATGATTGGAAAGATAGCTTAAATGTGGCTATATGTTCTCAAGGATGATGGAGTATTTAAGCAGGGATAGAAGAAAAACTCTAATGAACTCTTAAGAGTGGAATTCATGAATAAGGCAAGCTTTTTAATATCACAAACTTTGAATTTCTTTTATCTTGTTAGGCAATCAATATAAATAATCTCCAAAAAATTTATAAAATTCAGGGATCCCTGGGTGGCGCAGCGGTTTAGCGCCTGCCTTTGGCCCAGGGCGCGATCCTGGAGATCCGGGATCGAATCCCATGTCGGGCTCCCGGTGCATGGAGCCTGCTTCTCCCTCTGCCTGTGTCTCTCTCTGCCTCTCTCTCTCTCTGTGTGACTATGATAAATAAATAAAAATTTAAAAAAATTTAAAAATTATAAAATTCAAATCACAAGTTTGAGAAAATATGATGTGATCCTCACCAACCCAACAGTAAAAAGAAGGGGAGGGGGGAGGTGGGCATAAGGGATAATAGATACAGCCTACTGAGGTAATAATTCATGTGTGTTGTGTGTGCATGTACAAAGAGAAAGAGAGAAAGCATAGCAAATGTTGTAAAATGGTAAAAAGGGTGAATCTGGGGGCACCTGGCTGGCTCAGTTGGTAGAGATATGACTCTTAATCTTGGGATTGTAAATTCAAGCCCCAAGTTCAGGAGGGGGTGTAGAGCTTACTTTTAAAAAAACGGAATCTGGATAAAGGATATATAGAAGTTCATTGCATTATTTCTGCAATTTTCTTTAAGTTTGAAATTATTTCAAAATAAAATAGTAACGAAAGAAAGTAAGGGGCAGAGTCCTGATGCTTTGCCTCCTGTTCAGTAAATGTAGCAAGTTATGAGAACTCAGTGACTGACCTCAGGCTAGCAGAGGAGGGAGGCCATCCACACCTTCCCACATCCACCTGTATCCCCCCTCCTGGCTCTGCTCCAACTCAGCAGAGAAAAGGATCACCACCAACTTTCTGTGACCCACTTTCAGCTACTTACAGATTTATGCTCTGTGTGGGCGGAGTCATTTGGCTTTGCAAATATACATAAAAATGTATGAGTTGGAAGTCTCTGTTTTCCTTGCATATGTTCTATAGACGAGAGAGAGGAGAAAAAGGAGAGGAAAACTGGGAGGAAAAGAGAGAGAGAGAGAGAGAGAGAGACTAAGAACCAGAAGGAAGAGAAAGAGAACAGAAGAGAAATGGGTAGAAGGAAGAGGGAGAGAGGTGTCCTGGGTCTTTTGGATAATTCGTGGAAATCAAATACAATAATGGGGTGCCCTAGAATCTAGAACCTAGATCAGGGACTCTCAAACGCGAATTGAATCGCCAAGGATCTTGATAAAGTGCAGATTCTGATACAGTAGCTCTGGGGCCTGAAATTCTGAATTTCGAACAAACTAAGGGGGAAGGTGGATGCTGATGCTACCAATCTTTTTGAGTAAGCAAGTGCTCTTTGAGTTGTAAGGCTTTGAATAGCAAGGCTCACCGCAGTCTAGCCAGGGTGGACTAAAACTCAAGGAATATGTCATTTTGTAGGCCTTCAGTGTCTGTGATTCATCTCTTGTTCTTGGATTAGATCATGTATTTTCAGGAGCTCTAGATGGTGAAACACCAACTAGACTTTGAGGTGGTGCCAATAGGAGTCATCAAAAAATGACATGGACACCTAAAATCATAGGGTTGTCTCTTAAATAAATTGCTTCCCCTGTAGAGGGGCAATTTTAGGCAACAAGCCTGAGCAACGGAGACCTAGGTGAGATAGAAGGGCCCATAGTGACCCTCGGACTGAATATAACAGGCCCATAAGGCGACCCACCTCAAAACATTCTCACCACTGCCTCCTAGCAGATCTCTCCTTTGCTGTCCAGACCCCCCCCCCCCCCCCCCCCCCCCGGCCTCTTGCAGTGTATTCAATAAACCTCTATCTTATCTCCTTTGCTCTGCTTTGGGTGAATTCTTTCATTGCCGCACCTCTGCCCCCTGCCCCCACGGCAGAGGCCAGCTGATAATCCACCCCCTGTGTGGTTGCTTTTCATAATGACTCAGGAAAGCAAACCAAAAGCGGGAAACTATATGCATAGAAGGTAAATAACAAACACCAACACTATATTCAACATCTTTGGTTCCAATTTCATTTACTTTTTCTCGCACCACATTTGCAAAGAACTTTGATAAATCCCTGAGAACTTCTTACACAATTTCCACAGCTAGCAAGCAGTGACAGTAATATTTACAACCCACCAGCGATGTTGTGAAAATGTGGGTTTGGTGATCTCTCTAAAAAATTGCTAAAAGCTGAATGCAGGGGAGCCTAGGAAGCTCAGTTGGTTAAGTGTCTGCCTTCCGCTCTGGTAAGGTCTCAGGGTCCTGGGATGAAACGCTGCATTGGGCTCCCTACTCCTCGGGGTCTGCTTCTTCCTTCTGCCCCTCCTCCCTGCTTGTGCTCTCTCTTACTGTCTCTCAAATAAAATCTTTTAAAAAAATTAGAAATAGGGACACCTGGGTGGCTCAGCGGTTGGGCGTCTGCTTTCGGCCCAGAGCGTGATCCTGGAGTCCCGGGATGAGTCCCGCATTGGGCTCCTGCATGGAGCTTCTCTGTCTCTGTGTCTCTCATGAATAAATAAATAAAATCTTAAAAATAAAAAAGAAAATAAAAGCTGGGTGCAGAAATAAATTTCACAAGTCAAGGAGAAGTTAGGTTAAATTTTATCATGTCATTTTCACCTACACAAATCTTTCTTTTTTTATTTTTTAATTTTATTTTTTTAATAAATTAATTTTTTATTGGTGCCCCCCTCAGTGCCCGTCACCCATTCACCCCCACCCCCGCCCTCCTCCCCTTCCACCTCCCCTAGTTCGTTTCCCCGAGTTAGGAGTCTTTTTCTTCTCCCTTCCCTTATATTCCCTTTCACTGTTATTTATATTCTCCAAATGAATGAGAACATACACTGTTTGTCCTTCTCCGACTGACTGACTTCACTCAGCATAATACCCTCCAGTTCCATCCACGTTGAAGCAAATGGTGGGTATTTGTCGTTTCTAATGGCTGAGGAATATTCCATTGTATACATAGACCACATCTGCTTTACCCATTCATCTTTCGATGGACACCGAGGCTCCTTCCACAGGCTGGCTATTGTGGACATTGCTGCTAGAAACATCCGGGTACAGGTGTCCCGGCGTTTCATTGCATCTGAATCTTTGGGGTAAATCCCCAACAGTGCAATTGCTGGGTCGTAGGGCAGGTCTATTTTTAACTCTTTGAGGAACCTCCACACAGTTTTCCAGAGTGGCTGCACCAGTTCACATTCCCACCAACAGTGTAAGAGGGTTCCCCTTTCTCCACATCCTCTCCAGCATGTGTTGTTTCCTGCCTTGTTAATTTTCCCCATTCTCACTGTACACAAATCTTTCTTTTGGACTTACAGATTCTATACGACTTGATTATCTGGGAATAATGTCCTCCCATTACCAGGCTCAGTTGCTCAAAGAATAGCTATTTGTATTAAATATTAATCACAGCTTAGAATTTAAACAATTGCAACATGATGTATTAAAAATGCTATTGATCAAATAAATGGAAAGGTAATTAGGTAAGAGTTTATTTGAATACTTGGTCCATAACTTTTTTTTTAAGTTGTCCGCAGGCCCAGCGTGGGGGTGAGTGGGGCTTGATTCCAGGACCCTGAGATCAAGATCTAAGCTGAAACCAAGAGTCCAATGCTTAACCGACTGAGCTACTCAGGAATCCCTACACTTAGTTCAAAACTCTTGTTTAGGGATCTCTGGGTGGCGCAGCGGTTTGGCGCCTGCCTTTGGCCCAGGGCGCGATCCTGGAGACCCAGAATCGAATCCCACGTCAGGCTCCCGGTGCATGGAGCCTGCTTCTCCCTATGCCTGTGTCTCTGCCTCTCTCTTTGTGACTATCATGAATAAATAAAATAAAAAAACCTTTTATTTATTTTTATTTTTTAAAAGATTTTATTTATTTATTCATGAGAGACACACACAGAGAGAAGCAGAGACATAGGCAGAGACAGAAGCAGGCTCCAAGCGGGGAGCCCAATGTGGGACTGGATCCTGGATCCCGGGATCATGCCCTGAGCCAAAGGCAGGCATTCGATCGCTGAGCCACCTAGGCGTCCTAGTTCATAACTTTTAAAATTTATTTAACTTAATAAAGATTTTTACCTTCCAAAGATAGTTATCTATATTATGTTTATTAGTATAAAAATCTACCCATTTTAACTTCACAATGCCACTTTCTTCAATAACAAAAGGATTAAAGCTATTCAGGAAATACATGTGGAAGATATATGGTCCCTCTTTAAGGTGTTATTTTTTTATTTTTATTTTTTTAATTTGCTCCATGCCCAACACAAGGCTTAAACTCACAACCTTGTGACCAAGGATTACAGACTCTACCCACTGAGCCAACCAACCACCCCTGAAGTGTTCTTAAAAAAAAAAAAAAAAATGTCTTCAGGCCGCCTGAGTGGCTCAGCGGGGATACTCAGTTGAGTATCTGCCTCTGGCTCTGGGGAGATCCTGGGATCCAGGTTAGAGTCCCACATCATACTCTTTGTGGGGAGCTTGCTTCTCTCTCTGCCTATGTCTCTGCCTCTCTCTGTGTCTCTCATGAATTAATAAACAAAATCTTAAAAAAAAAAAGTCTTTTAAGTTTAATGATAAATTCATAAAATATCCTACATATTTATTTTATATGAGATTATAGGATTATAGCTGCTTCAGTTTTCAAGATACTAAGTCATCTAAACATTTTTTCAAGGTATGTAGTAAATAACCTTTTCTTTTACCTTTTTAGGGAAATGAAAGCCAGTTTTCCTATCCCTAAATTCTTGGGCTTTGGTAGACATAGTAGGGTATTCACACTTGATTGTTTCTGCTCAAAATCTTTTGAGAGTTTCTAGATATTGAGGTTAAAAACCAACTGTGTAGACATCGGTGTTTCCTATTCTATGCCCAGTCGATATAGTCATGGGTTGAAATCTTGGGTTCTATCTGCATTTGCTTTTCTCACTTTTGTTTTGTGAAATATCAGCTACTTACCAGACAGGATGGGTTCAGGCCTGTTTTAATGGTTTGGGAGTGGTTGTAGTAGCATTTATAACTTATCAGCAAACACTGAGACTGCTTCTATGGAAACTCCAGACAATGTGTCTCACATTTTGTCCTCCAAGTAGAATAGCCTCAAAATAGCAGGTGGTATAAGTCAGGAGAATAAACTTTTGTCCTATTAACTCTCTTAATAGCATGTACCTGCTTTCTGAAAATAAATCCTTTCTTGACTGTGTAGCAGAAACCATTCACTTGATAAGCCTAGGGAACACTCAGTTCCTAAGTCCTTTCTCTAATGTCTGAAATATCATTTTGTTGCCAACCACAGGCCCTGCCAAAAGCTTGTATTGGAAAAACAAAACAAAACAAAACAAAAAACCATCCTGCCTTATCCTACATCCCTGAAGAATAAGCATTTTCATTATTAAATGGACAATACCTAATATCTGAGTCTGAAGTACCTGCTATTGGAAGCCTTACCAGGTCAAGAGCTACCCCAAGAATGAAGAGATTGACCTGACCAAAAGAAATCATCAAAAAGAACAAAGACAGTGATAGGAAGCATATTTCCAGTGTTTTTTTGTTTGATCGTTTGTTTGTTTAAGTAGACACCACACCCAAAGTGGGGCTCAAACTCACGACCCTGAGATCAAGAGTCACAGGCTCCACTGACTGAGCCAGCTAGGTGCTCCTCAAGTCGTCTTAAATGCTTCCAGCACTCTGCTTCATGATCAAGAAAAATGTTAAGATAAGAGGATTTGATGTTTCTTTTTAAAAACTCAGTTTGGGCAGACTAGGTGGCTCAGCGGTTTAGCGCCGCCTTCAGCCCAGGGTGTGATCCTGGAGACCTGGGATCGAGTCCCACGTCGGGCTCCTGCATGGAGCCTGCTGTGTCTGTGTCTCTGCCTCTCTATCTTTCTGTTTCTCATTAATAAATAAATAAAATCTTAAAAAAAATAAATAAAAACTAAATTTACAGCACTACAGATTTTCTGTATTTATTAAGATTCATTTATTTATTTTAAGGAGCGAGCTCAGGGTGTGGTGTGGTGTGGTGAGAGGGGCAGAGAAAGAAAGGCAGAGAAAATCTCAAGCTGACTCCATGCTGAGTGCAGAGGCCAATGTGGGGCTCCATCTCATCACCTCGAGGACAGACTTGAGCCAAAACCAAGAGTCAGACACTTGACTGACTGTGCCACCCAGGTTCCCCAGAACTACAAACTTTTATTGAAGACCTGTTTGAAGCATAAGGCAGGATGTTCAAAAGAGCAAGATGGCCATTGCCCTATTAAACGTCATTGGAATAACTCAGTCCCTAAGCTATTACAGTGGAAGACAGAAACATGCATGAAATGAGGTGGCCAAGAGTTCACAGGAGAAAATGCTAGTAGTCAACCATTAGCTTTGGGTTTGTTTTTTTTTTTAATAATTCTTTGGGCAACTCTGGCCCTAGACAACAAGACTTTGGGAGCTACATCTCCATGTTCTGGAATCCTTGTCTCCTTTTTAAACCAAATTCAGTTGCATTACATGCCCATTTATCATCCCATGGGTGTTTGCTGTCTCTTCGTGCCCTGTGGCAAAACAATAATCTTTCCCAGCCCTACCATTTATTCACCTACTCCTGAACCTGAGAAGCTGAGCTAGAGAAAGTCATACCACCAGAAGTGGCTCCATTACAAACTAATGATTACCTGCATTAATATAACCTAGTGTTCCCTGATCAATTCCCTCTTTTTCTTTTTAAGATTTTATTTATTTATTCATGAGAGACACAGAAAGAGAGGCAGAGAGAGACACAGGCAGAGGGAGAAGCTGGCTTCCTGCAGGGAGCCCGATGCCAGACTCCACCCCAGGACCCTAATATCACTCTGAGCCTAAGGCAGATGCTCAACCACTGAGCCACCCAGGTGCCCTCAATTCCCTCTTTAATTGTTCCAATTCTTTTCCTGCAGAACAAACCATTCCACAATTTAGTGACTTAAAGCAGCTGTTTCATTATCTCCCTCAGTTCTGTTGGCTGGCTGAGCTCAGAGGAAAGGATCTTGCTCAGGTTTATTTATTTATTTTTTAAATATTTTTTAATTTATTCATGAGAGACACAGAGAAAAGTAGAGACATAGTCAGAGGGAGCAGGTTCCCTGTGGGTAGCCTGATGCGGGTCTCAATCCCAGTACCTCAGGATCATGACCTGAGCCAAAGGCAGACGCTCAACCACTGAGCTACCCAGGCACCTCTCAGGTTTCTTATATAGTTGCAATGAAATGGCAGCTGAGGCTGGAGTTGGCTGAAGGATTGACTGGACCGGATGTCCAAGATGGCTTGCCTACTTGCATGTCCAGCACCTCAGCTGGCTGGAACAGCTAAGGGCTCGTCAGGCATCTCTCTCTTTTCCAGTACTTTACCAGATGGCTACCTTGGGCTTCCTCCCCACCTGGTGGTCTATGGCCTAACTGGCTTTCCCCAGAAGTGGCTATTTTTAATCTAACATGATAGTCTGCTTCAGTGAATATTTTTTTAAATAAGTACTGACAAGAAGTACAGACTTAGGAGAGGTTTGATCTGAAGGTGGGTTATATAGGACCTACTTAACTGTATATTAGCATTTTATACTCTCTCCTACCTTTCAAAATACACAAATGCACAGAAAAATTATCTCCTTACTCCTGCCTTGAATCTTTCACTGCTTTTTTTCCTGTTTTCAGAAATTTATCACTTACAGATTTGACTTTAAAACAATCTTCTTTAGAATATAGAAACTTGGGGCACCTGGGTGGCTCAGTTGGTTAAACATCTGCCCTCAGCTCAGGTCATGATCCCAGGGTCCTGGGATAGAGCCCCACATCAAACCCTGTGTGGCCAGGAGCCTGCCTCTCCCTCTCCTGCCTACCACTCTGCCTACTTGTGTTCTCTCTCTGTCAGTTAAATAAATGAAATCTTAAAAAAAAAACAACAAACATATATATGTAAATTCTTCTGGAAGGTTGTGGAGCTGTTCCCTCTTTCAATCTCAGTGATATGCTAGTTACCTATTGCTATATAACTTCCAAATTTAGTGTTGTAAAACAATAAGCATTTCATGTCATAGTTTCCATGGGTCAGTAATTAGCTGAGTGATTCTGGCCTCAGGTCTTGCTGAAGGCTACAGCAGGGTATAGCTGGGGCTTTCGTCCTCTGAAGGCTTGAATTGGGCTGGAAGATCCATTTCCAAGACGGCACACTCACATAGCCCTGGTTGTGGACAGGAACCTTCAGATTCTCCCATGAAGACTTCTCAATGAATTGCTTTATAGTTATGACACGGTGGCTGCCTTTTCCCAGAGTAGGCAGTCCAAGAGGGAGCCAGGTGGAGGCCATACTGCTTTTTGTGACCTAGCTACAGAAGGCATCCTCTGTCATTTCTGTAATATCCTATTGGTCACAGACATCAGCCCTTTTCAGTGAGAGAGGGGATAAGTGCTAGGAGGCAGGATCATTGGGAGCCATCTTGGAAACTGAGCTCAGTTGAACTAAGGAAAAGATAGTTGAGAGAGGAAAAGAAGACACAAAGGATGTATATAATATTGAAGCCAGGAGCATTTTAAGGAAAACTCGAACAATAATTTCTGTCTAGGAGCTGGGAAAGGTGTAGAGAGATTTGAGGGCTGATAGTCCCTGACACATCTTGCCGAAGTAAAGGGGTGAGACAGAAGTGAGCATGACAGACCAATTCCTCCTCTTCCAAAGTTATTATTGCACTAACAATAGGAGACAAGCTGTCTCTGCCCTTAAAGGTCATTTTCAATTTCTTGGCTGAACTATAAAAGGAACTATTTCTTCTGAATAATTATTTGGTTTTATGAAGATAAATATTTTCAGCTTCCAACAAGAAATCAGGGCTGCCTAAATGATATCTTTATTCAGCAAGGGCACAGTCCTTCAGGAAGTTTACTTTTGCCAATGTAATTAGTAGTTACTTTACAGGACAATAATGTCCAGGTTTCGTGCTGGGATGAAAGGAGGTGATTTTCCAGTTAGTGCTAATTGAAAATTGAAGCAAAGAGGACTTTGCAATCAAAACAGGAAGGGAAAACCAGACTAATATGAAAAGAATCTTAGAGCTTTGTTTTTGCACAACATGTATGGAAGCAAAGATCTTTTCAACTACTTTCATCAGAGCCAAATTTCTTGGAAGAACGCCCTCCACATGCTGTCTTAATGTCTTCCCCGCCCCCATTCCCTCCGGCCTGGCTTTTGCCCCCATCATTTCATCGAACCTGCTTTCATCACGGTTAACAACAACCTCCTTGTTGCCCAATCTGATGGATATTTTTCTGTTTTTGTATTTACTGATCTCTAAGCATCACTGAGCCAGTTGACCACCCCACGGTTTCCGGAAATACTCTCCTCCTGGTCCCTGGGAGATAGATTTCTCCTTGTTTGCCATCTATGTAAGTTCTTTTTCCACTCTCCAACCTCTACATTTGGTAATCTTCTCTCTTGTCTTTCCACATAACCCTATCCAATCCCATGGCTCTGATACCATGTGGATACCAACAATGTCCATGTTAATACCTCCAGCCTTGATCTCTTTCTGGAACTCAAGACTCCTATATCAACTGCATCCCTGAAATTCCCACTAGAGAATCTTACAGATATCACGGTGTCTCCTGCAGCTCTTGGCTCCTCACTTCCCAAACCTGTTGCCCCACCCCTAAGCCTTACCTGTTTTGTAAATGGTACCACTCCTTTAGTCTTCCTGGTGAGAAACTTTAGTACATCTTGATTCATGCTTTCCCTCTCTGTATCCAATTCATCAAAAGGGCTATTGATTTTATCTCTAAAGCCCATTTCAAACCTGCCCACTTCCATTACCACCCAATCTCCTTGTCCTATGAAACCCATTCTCTACACAGAAAATAGGTTGATCTTATATATCAGATCTGTTTAACATCCTTCAGTGGATTTCTACCACACTTAGAATTAAATAAAAACTTGTTGTGCCCTTTAAGCTGCTATAGGACCCACCTACCTCCCTGAGCTTGTTTCATACCACTCTCTCCAGCTCACTACACCCGCCTGTCCAGCCTCAAGGCCTTTGTACATGCTGCTCCTGCTTCATGAAAGCTCTTCCCATACTCTTATGCTAGCTCTTTTGTTTCTTCCTTTGGATCTTAGCTAAATTATTGTTCACTCAGAGAAGCCTCCTGAATCATTCTATCCGAAATAAGCCTCTTTGTTCCTCTTATTCTCTTAGCTCTGTCCTCTTCCCCCACCATCATTACAGTTATTCCCATGGTTAAACTGCCAATTTTCCCACAAATAATGACATTGAGAAACTTTTAAGGAATCTTGTTAGATTTCTTAAAAGATTTTATTTATTTATTTGAGAGACAGGGGGAGAGCACCAGCAGGGGGAAGGGCAGGGAGAGAGGGAGAAGCAGACTCCCCACTGAGCAGGAGCCCAACACCCAGGGTGGCAGGAAGGCTCGATTCCAGGATCCTGGGATCATGATCTGAGCTGAAGGCAGGTGCTTAACCAACTGAGCGACCCAGGCACCCTGGAACCTTTTTAGATTTGAAAGAAATCAAAGGCAACATAAGCAATGAAGTACTTCTATCCTAACCAGGTTCCTGCTGGATGTGACCAATCACATCCAACAGTATCCATAGCTAAAAATTCATAATGTGAATCAGTGTCTGAAACCAAAAATAAGGGCATTCTTGAGACCACTTCAGTGGAAAGTGTTTAGCTAAGCAGTTCCTGTTTTGCTGCGGTCTTGGCCTTCAACGACACAGCTGCATTCAACTTAACATGCAGAGACTGGGAGAATTTTCTCACAAGTCTCATTTCCTGTGTTTCTCATTGGAGTTTACTGTTCTCTTTTTCCTCCTCTAAGACCGAAGTCTTGTGAAATGGGGGTACGAGAAGGTTTCAACTTGGCTTAACCTCTTCTGGGTGAGTGCATGAGTGAAACTCCAGATGAGCTTCTGGCACTTTAACATTCTTACATCCATAGAGAACATTAGCATTAAGGAAATAGACCTTTTAAAGCACAGTGTCTGTCTTACTTTTATGTCTACAGCAAGACTGTGTTATAGGCACTGAACTGACAACAGATCTAAAAATTACGCAACCGGGAGTTGTCCTTTGCTAGGACTGACTCAGGATTTGAATTCTGTTCTAATACCTTAAACAGCTCCTCTTCTGTTTTGTTAATAAATCACTAAATGTTGGATACAAATCACCAGCAAGTTATCAGTGGAATTTAACCCACGGAAGCTCCTACTTTCCAGCATTCATAAAAGCCATAAATCCCCTTTGTCAAGTTACAGATCTGGAAAGTGTAGCCTCTTCTCTGTTAAGTGAATTCAGATCATCTCCCCAAGGAGCCAAAAATTGTTTCAAGTGCTTCAAAATAAATCATAGAAAAGTGAGTGGATAGATAAAATTCTCTGGGAAGAAACCTATTTTGCAGAGAATAGGGCTGTATTGGCCAATCTTCTTTCAACAACTGAAAAGTTTTTACATATAGAGAGTGAGTCACCAGATACATAAGGGTCAAAGGTCCTAGGTCCATCTGTCCTTCAGGAAACCCTGAGGAGGAAATGTGCCCAGTTGTTTATATTTGTTTCTTTGAGGAAGAAAGCTTATTTCAGGACAAAAACACCACTTTTGTATTTTCTCCTGCCACTTTATTACAGTCCCTATGTTTTTAGAAGTCAATTTTAAAGAAGGATTTTTAAAGATTTATTCATATATCTAAGAGAGAAAAAGAAAGATATTGAGCTCACGTGAGCACAAGGAGGGACAGAGGGAGAGGGAGAGAATTTCAAGAGGACTGTATACTAAGCATGGAGCCTGACATAGGGCTCGAGCCCAGGACCTCAAGATCACAACTTGAGCCAAAATCAAGAGTTGGCCACTTAACCAACTTAGCCACCCAGGCGCCCCAAGACCCAATTAAAAATCTTCAGTAATATCAAAAGAAGCATTTTTGTTTTGTTTTGTGAACTGTAAGGATCAGATGATTGGATTAAGAGATTGTCCTAAACTATCCAAGCATGCTATATTTGTTAAGACTATTTTGTTGGCTGCTTCTGAAGGGAGTTGTTTATACTGAGCCCTCGCTGAACTGACCAGCTGAACTTGTATGTAGAAAATAAGAGTTTCATCTTGATTTAACAGTGTTTGCTGAACTTCTGGGAGAAATTTTGTGATTCCTCAAGTGACAAGACACAGCTCTTTTTTAAACTTATTTTTATTTATGTATTTATTTATTTTACAGCTCTCCTTTTACTGCTCAACAAATAGTGATACAGTGCATTTTCTGCTCTCAATGAGTCAGCCAAATCGGTTAGCCCTGAGCACGGTGCATTCCTTCTCCTTTAATTGGTTTCTGTGGGTATGGGCCTCTTTGAAATACCTCCACTTTCTGGATGCAAGGCAAGACACACAACCAAAATCAGAGCTGGAAGGAACCGAAGGGATTTTTTTTATCTCCTCTGATGTCGCCTTTTCTTTTTTTAGTCATTGATTAATCTTTTATTTTGGAGTTGATAAAACAGAGTAGAAGTTTCTTGCATTCTCAATAAATGATGTAATTAGAAAGTGATCACCAGGGTGCCTGGGTGGCTCGGCTGGTTAACGGTCTGCCTCTGCTCAAGGCATGTCCTCAGGGTCCTGGAATCTTCTTGCTCAGGGTGGGGCTTGGTTTCCCCTCTACCTGCTGCTTGCTGCTTCCCCTGCTTGTGCTCTCTCTCTCTCTGTGTCAAATAAATAAAATCTTAAAAAAAAAAAATCGACCGACACACATTTTAAGTGGGGAAACTGAAAGAAAGGAATTAATTCTCCCTGGATGATGATTTGGCACTCTGGGGTTTTAACCAGCTCAGCTAGCAGCTGTTTATCAGTGGAACAAATATTTAGTAAAACTCAACTCATAATGTGGTGGCATGTGTACAGATTCTACTTTCCTCTCACTTTGACAAAGTGACACTGTCAAAACTTCATTTTTCTCCTCTTAGCTTTTGTCAAAACCGTATGCTGGCCTGTCTGCCCTCCCCTTAAGGTGGTCTTTCTCAAACTTGGTGACCTCCTCCAATTCTCCCTTCTCATCTACTGATGCCTATTCTAGGATAAATTCATGTTAGCCTAAATACCTGATTCTGGTTTCTGACAACACTCTTAGGGGTACGTGTATTTTAGTAAGAGGAAACATTTTAAGTCAAAAGAATGGATCTCTAATTGTGGAATTTGCAAACCTCTCCTTTTAAAGAGAGATCTGAGGCTCCAAGAAGGCCAAGGAGATGGGCCAGAGGTTACTCTGCTGGTTGAAGCTCTTGGCTTCCCATCCCACTCCACTCTCTTTTCTTGCTACCCAGATGTCCTGCCATGCAGCAGCATCCACCAGAAAATGTGCTTGTATTTCATGGACCTTAGGTACTTGCATAAGGAATCCTCCACAGATAGTGGTCCATTGTTACTGAATTTCTCTAAGAAATACATAGTTCTGACAACCTTGATCAACCACTAACATGATTTCACATTTGCACCACAGGAAATATTGAACAAATATTTTCAATTCTGTAGAGAAATATTTGGAATGGATTTTGACTACTCTCTATTAAGGAAAAAGTTTATTTGACCCCATTTGCAACTCAAGGGTCAGTTTTCTGGACCTGTAACAACCAGAATGTTCTTTGAGCACATAAAAGTTTCCTGACATCCATCATGGACCCTACCAACACCCCCCACCCCAGTCTTGAGGTGCCCTTCCTTTCTTTCTCTGCTTTGGACTATCACGCTCTTGTACAGGTCTCCCCAGGTCCCGTGTCCCCTGATTGCCGCAGTTTACAAGATCCGCAGGTATGTCAAATCTCACCACAATGTTGGGGAAAACTGAGTGATAGGAAAGGAAAGCTTTCCTGTCATTCCCAGATGACAGGAAAGACGTGATTTCGGATGAAGCTGTGCAAGAATTGTTCAAGGAAGAACTTTAGCAAGAGTTCAGTTCTTCACTGAGACTTCTTGTTGGCACACCCCAGTTCTGAAATCTGTACCCACCAAATCAACTTCCACTCTGTGAAAGACTCTTTCACTGCCATGCATAGCTCTTCTGCTCAAACTTGACTTAGTCTTGGGTCCTCATCATTGTCCCTCCATGAGTGGTTGATGTTTCTGAGACCGATTTATTGCGTCTGGGTCAATACTTTGGGGGCATGGCTGTCAGAATGGTTCTTTTTTTTTTGTTTTAAGATTTTATTTATTCATTCATGAGAGACACAGAGAGAGAGGCAGAGACACAGACAGAAGGGGAAGTAGGTTCCCTGCAGGGAGCCCGATGCAGGACTTGATCCCAGGACCCTGGGATCACAACCTGAGCTGAAGGCAGTTGTTTAACCACTGAGCCACCCCGGTGCTGGGTCAGGATGGTTCTTGAAGGTATTGGTATTCTAAGTCCCTTCCAAGAGTCCAGCAGGGACAGGGGTCCTTAAGTCCTAATGCTGAACTCCAAATCTCCCTACCAGTGTAGTTGTAGATAGAACTCTTTATTCCCTAATTGCCCATCAGGGACCTGAAGGCGCATACACTCACAAACACAGAGTCTCCCAATGACCTATGTAAATTCTTAGTGTAAACCCAAAAGAAGGAAATAAAATATTTTCCTACACACCCTATAATTGGCATATTTCTCTCTCCCCAGTGAATATAAAATTTCATATTTCTATATAAGGTTACATTTCTTCCTTCCTTTTCTTAATCTGCCTTCCCTTCCCCTTCCCTCTTTCAAATTGTTTTCTCAGGCTTGTTTGGAATATGAAAGAGGTCTATGACTGAGCTGCTATATTTCTCAACAACTGCTCTCAGTCCCACAGAGACCCAGCTAAAGCTCTGAAATAAGTGTTTGTGTGTGTGTGTGTGTGTGTGTGTGTGCATGTGCACGAGTAGCTATTACTTTAGGCTATTTCTGCTACATATATTCTATTTCCTGTTTTTTAAAAAAAAGCAGGGCTCAGTGGCCCAGTGGTTCAGTGTCTGCCTTCAGCTCAGGTTATGACCCCGGGGTCTTGGAATCAAGTCCTGCTTTGGGCTCCCCACAAGGAGCCTGCTTCTTCCTCTGCCTGTGTCTCTGCCTCTCTGTGTCTCTCATGAATAAATAAATAAAAATAAATACAATCTATATAAATAAGTAAATAAATAAATAAATAAAAATTAAAAAGTCTTGTGACCCTCAACTGCCTTCACAATGTCCATCATTCAGAGTAAATAGTGATATGCATCAAATCCTACTATTCTCTGGGCTATTGTGAATTTATTCAAGAGGTTTCCCAGGAAGAATTGTACAAGTGATAATAATAGGGTTGTTGGGAGGTATCAGTGAATTCATACATAATACAAGTACACATATAACCTAAAAGTAAAGTGCTGATCATGGTACCTGGCACACAGCAAGTGCCCTGTACATTTTGAGGATTATTGTGTATGTATGTATCTATGATTTCCCCTGAGATTTCAGTTTTTAAAAATGCCATTATGTAAGTCAAAAATCTTAGCTCTGGATTAAGCTTTGAACTGGTTGAAAGGAAGCCCCACACATTGTCCAGTAAAGACCTTTGTTCCTTTGAGGAACCCATGCTTCCATCAGGTAAATCAGCTCTGGGTTTGGAAATCCATATGAATCACTAACATCCATGGGACACTTCCGATGTGCTGGGTCCATTGATAATTTATTCTCCAAAACTACTTGAGGAAGGTTCTAGAGTCATTAGTGCCATTTTATAGTTGGGGAACTTGAAACTGACTTAGACAATAGAGTGAATTCTTTGGTTTGCAGGTTGAGAAATGCACAGGTAGGCTGACTTTAGATGTGACCTGGTGCAGATGTGGTTTGAGCCAGTGGTTCAAATCTTGTCATTATTTCTCAGCTCCACTTTCCCATGTTGGCTGTAATCTCAGCAAGCATCTCTCATCTTTAGATGCTTGTCGACAACTCAAAGACCACGCACTTCCTCATTCACATGTCTTCTGGTAGACCTTCCAGAAAATTAGGAAATCTTCATTTTCAGGTGTCTTCATCAGACCTCTTCTCACGGTTTCATTGCTCTAATTCAGACATCAGTGTGGCCTGGGAATGGAGGAGCAGATGGGCTTTTCCAAATGCCTTAAGCCCAATGTTGAGTATGGAATAAATCACTCCCAAATTGCACCACAAAAGTAAGAGAAGGAACTTCTCAAAGGAAATTTGGGTTTGTTGCAGATTTTTATTTCAGAAGCAGATTCTGAGATAGACATTCACATGCCCACTTATGAGTGAGTATCCTTGTGAGCAGCACCATTGGATGGGAAGGGAAGGAGGTAAGGTCAAGGAGAGGGAAGAGCTGGACTACAAAGACATTTCAACAAGAGTTTTGGCCAACTCTGTGGGAGAGTCTGTTGCTGGGAGGACTCTTCAGAATATCTTGAGTTGGAGTAAGGTGAGTGGGAATGAGATGACCAGGCCTTCATACCAATCCCGTTCTTCACCCCCGGAAAAGGAGACATTATTTGTGGAATGCCCAGGGAGGAAGGAGGGCTCTGTGAGAGCTGGCCCTTTTCAGGAGAAGATAGTTCCTGGAGAGAGATTTGGCTGTCAGCTGATAACGCTTCCAGCAGCTGGGAGAGTCCTTTGGCCCGAGGAGGAATCTAGGCCATGCATTCCAGTAATCACGACGCAGTTATGGGAAGGGAAACCAGTCACCCAACTTCTAGAGGCAAAGCCCAGATTTGCACGCAGGCCTTTGAGATGGCCTTGCCCCAGCTCTTACCTTGTTGTTCACTGTGTGCTGATTTCTACACAACTGACCGCTGCTGAGTATTTCTGGAAAGAATCCCAGATACACAGGATCTAACTGTGTGCTTCCCATCCATGTGTGTCATATGAGTAACTAAGCAGGCAGGATGTGAGGAGGAAACCAGTGTTGCTACACCTCATTGGGTGGTTAGGGAGACAAAATGTCTGGCCAGACTTGCACCAGAGAACTTATCCAGTTTGAACAAGTGAGGAGTGTGAAGCATTTGGAAAGGTTACAAAGAAACCACTATCATAATGAATGTTTTTCTGAACCAGGACCATTAGGATTAAGAGAAGATGGCGAATCAGGAATAGCTTTGGTGATCTTGCAGGGTTCTTTACATTGTGATGCAAAATGCAACATGTACACATCTAAAATTTTACAATTCCAGCTGTCTGCTGGCCAATATACCAAGTTATCTCATTCCCGACAAAATAATTGAAATACTGCAAATATTAGATTTGTGCACTTGGCTATTTTATTTCAAATGTTTTGGATGTTCATGGGCAGTGCAATTAAAAACACACCTATCAGAAGAAAACACCCTGGTAGCTTTATAACACCTGGCATGAGGATGAAAACCTGCCCCAGCTTTAGAATGTTGGTCCATGGAAGCTGCATTCAATAAACTACTTAATCATGTCTGGTTTCCATGGCAACAGGCACCGAAGCAGCCTTGCTGAATAAGACCGAATGTGATCAACTGCCAGCATGGAAATATAAATCCTCCTCTATTTCCTCTCTGTTTCCCAGCATTTCTTTCTGTGACACATTCTGTGTTACAAAGCAGAACAGGGAACATGGCTTGTACTCCCTCCTCCTAACACTCCCCAGTTTGCAGTGGTGAAGCCCCCATCCTCTGTGTTTTCAGCAAGGAACACAGAAATGGGGGTAGTGGAGCATTGCATATATTCTAAAAAGCAAAGAAAGTAATTCCAGATAGTATATTACCCATGTCCCTCACTAAGAGCCCTGTTCTTGTTTTTGTTTTCTTTCAGGCAGTAATGCCTTTTTCTGTTGGAATCATATCAAAGCGTATTTGTGCTCAGGAGCAAGACAGATTTCCTAAGTAACAGAGAAGCTAATTTTGGAGGATCTTCAGAGGAGGAAGATCTTGGAATCCACCTAAACTTAGATCCAGCCTATGGTTTGGTATGTCTCACAGGGAACACTTTCACATTTCATCTGGTTTATTTTAAACTGCCTGAGATGCACTTAAAGGCTCTGCTGGATGAGCCTGGAGTAGCCAACTGCAGCATCGCACAATCTTTTCCTTTAAAGCACGCTATTTTCCTGCTCTTGGAGAGTTCTATGATGTGGCCAATTTGTGCTGATTATGACCACATTGGTGGTACGTCTGGGCTGTCAATATTTTTGGGTGAGTTAGTTTTGAGGGGACAAAGTAATAGTTTGTGGTTGGGGTTAGCTGTGCAAATATGAATGTGAACTGTGAGTTTGCATTTCAGGTGTGTGGCCTGGGGTGTATGAAAGCATGTGGTTTGATCAATGTGGTAAGGGGTGAGCAGTCAATGCATATCATGTATCTTAATTTGGTACAAAATTTCAGTATTATTTTGCCAAGTGTGAACTCTGGATCTTGATTCAAACAAACTATTTAAATTATTTATGAGACAATGAAGGGCATTTGAGCCCTGATGGAATATTTGATGATATTCCATCATCCAATGAAGTTGAGTGATGATGGGTGAGAGGGAGTTCATGGTATTGTTTTCTCTACCATGGTGTACAATAAACATGAAAACCACATAGCCAGCCCTGGGGAGGATAGTCTGAAGTTTTCTGGAGGAAGTGTCTTCTAAACTGAGATCTCAAAGATGGGAGGAGCTAACAGGCATAAGCAGAAGGTAAGGGGATGAGAATGAGGTATTGGGTGGGTAAATCTTTCAGGTAGAAGGAACTGCATGGGCATAGGTTGGAGATGAAAGAGTGTCCTCTGAAAGAAGCTCAGTAGGATTCCATCACACTGTGGCAAGAGAAGAGGCTTGGAAGTGGATTTGGGGGTCTGCTTTCTGGACATCTTCAGAGCAACTGGAAGCCATTGAGCAAGAAAGTACCAGATTGGATTCAGGGTTTAGAAAATTTGCAGATAGGCTCGACAGTCCCAAGAGAGTCCCAACTCCAGAAAGCTTATGTTGAGTTCTTTAGCCCTTCTCTTTCTGAGCTATAGATCCCATCCTCCTTACCAATTGCCACCGCTGCATGCATAACACATTCTATGGTGGTTAAACTGAAAGTTCCAAGGCGAGGGGAGGGACAGACTGTGTGTTCTTTGCTAGGAGTGATGTGTCCCCCCACAAATGCCTAAAGGAGTCTTGACTCCTTATATGGCTGTAGAGATAGCCATAGAGGTAGGGTTTTAGGAGGCAAATAAGTTAAGTGAGGTCAAAAGGGTGGAGTCCTGATCTCATGGAATTGATCCTGATCTAATAGAATTATAAGAAGAGGAAGAAGGATGCCTTTCTGTCCATACACAAGCACCGAGGAAAGACACTGTCAGGACACAGTGAGAAGGCGGCCATCTGTAAGCCAGGAAGAGAGTTATCACCAGAACTTGACCATGTTAGGATCCTGATCTCAGACTTCCAGACTCAAGAACTGTGAGAAAACAGATTTCTGTTGTTTGAGCCACCCAGTCTATGGTATTTTGTTATGACAGCCCAAGCAGACTAAGACATTCTTCTAAGTCCCCCTCCATCCGGATAGATTATCCTGGGCTAGAACAAACCTTAGACACTTCAGAAACTCTTAATCCATTCTTAATTGATCATTAAAGATCCTCAACATTATACTCTTATTATCCTCACAGTTCCATGTTTATATATGCAAGTGCCTTCCTCAGCTGTCATGAAGCCATGCTATTATGTAAGGAGATGGTTCTACTGATGTCATAAACATGTATAGTAAACTGATGTTAACATAATCGTCCATCTCTCTGGTTTACCTTGAAAAGACACTTTTTGGGTTGGTAGGGTTCCTTCCTAATTGGATGCTCTCAATCATCACATTAGCATGCAACTGCTAACTCCCAAGATTGGGTGAGCTGCAAATGGAATTTAGGGCATTTATTTAGAAGAGGAGAGCCTTTATTTATATTGATGTAATACACTGTTATCTTCCCCTGGCTGCCTTTCATAGATAAGGCAACTCTTCCAAACACATTGGCAAATGATGGTCTTTGCAAATTTGGACATGATGCTCAAGCTGACTTTCCATTTCCTACACGACAGACCACCAAAGTACGCTTCCCTGAAAAGTCTCTAAACCCAAGGAAATGAGTCTTTTTTAAGAAAGCAGGGTGAGAAGCACCAGCCTTTAGTAAGCTCCCAGGGGAGCTAGGAGCCCTGTTACTGCCAGGGCATTCTCCCACCACCCTCCTCAGTGTCAAAACCACCTTTAGTTGTGTCCTTTTCTTTGGATATCCCATTTTCCCTAATAGCCCTCTATTAATATGATTTTATGTTCATATATATAAATCTGTATGAATTTGTTCCATGTGAATCAAACTCAAGAACTGTCACCTTCCTTTACACTCCTAAATGAAATTAAATTGGATTCAATCTGTATTGGCTTCAGGAGTGGAGAAGTCCAATCCCAGACTTTTGGTGAACAGTTCCCTCCTCGCTCCCTAAGGATAGTAACAATACCCAGGGTGTACTCAGAACTCAGAAAGATATCTTGCCATCTGATCTGTTGGAAGAAATGAATTAAATTCTACTTAATTCCTCTATTGTTTTCTCCCTTCATTTGGGTGGGGGCTCTTTGCCAAGGTCCCTTGGTAGCACCTAGGGGCCCAAACCCATCACATACTTGTAGCCATCCCACATAGAGGCCCTATCTCTGCAGATCTATAAACTCTTCTTATCAATTTTCAGAATTAACACCTCCACTCCGATTCTACCCCACATCGTTGTGCAATGTAGCTCAACTGTCTGACAAAGAGTTTAACTGCACCACAATCAAGATGTAGAACATTTCCACTACCCCAAAACATTCTGACCCTTCATCAACTACTGATTAGTTTTCTGTCTATACAGTTTTGCCTCTTCTAGAATTTCTAATAAGTGGATTCAGACTGTGTATGCTATTTTACGTCTTAGTTTATTCATTTAGCATAATGCTTTTGAGATTCATTTACGTTTTATTAGCAGTTCATTCCTTTTTATGGCTGAGTGTTGCTCCATAAGAAGGATATACCATACTATTCACTTATTAGTTAGTTGACATTTGGTTTGTTTCTAGTTTTTAGCTCTTTAAAATTGTGCTGCTAGAAGCATTCCCACATAGGTCTTAATGTGAACACATCTTCTTCCTCTTGAGTTATTATCTAGGAATAGGAATATAAATCATAGGGTAGGTATGTTTCACCATGGTAAGTTTTCATTCAACTGTATGAAAAGCTGCCCCACTATTTTCTAAAGCAGCTCTTCCGTTTTGCATTCCTACCAGCAATGTACAAGAGTTCCAATTGCTTTACATCCTTGTCAACAATTGGTTTTGTCAACCTTTGTGATCTTAGCTATTCTAGTGAACATGTATGGAATAAAATTTAGAAATAAATCTCCAGGGATCCCTGGGTGGCGCAGTGGTTTGGCGCCTGCCTTTAGCCCAGGGCGCGATCCTGGAGACCCGGGATCGAATCCCACGTCGGGCTCCTGGTGCATGGAGCCTGCTTCTCCCTCTGCCTGTGTCTCTGCCTCTCTCTCTCTCTCTGTGACTATCATAAATAAATAAAAAATTAAAAAAAAAAAGAAAAAAGAAATAAATCTCCATTCTAAATACACGTAGAAACAACTCTAGTACAATGTCAATGCCTCTGAGAAGGATATAACTTACGGTGCTACCATCTAACATCTTAGCTAGCATTTGCTCATATGGTCGTTCCAGTATAGGGCCGTGGGAATTCGATGACTTCCTAGTGGCCCTAACAATGGGTTTTAAACTATTTGCATTCTGGTAATGGGAAAACGAACTATTGCTGTTACTAGAGAAGACAGACTCTTTTCAAACATGAGAAACCAGGTAAAGGGATTCTTTTCTGAGAAAACCATTAGAGATCATAAAGGTGAGGACTGGGAGAGAGCAAAATCTGGAGGAAAAGATTACTCTTGTTACTATTTTGGATTACTGTGGTCATTAGACCCATTGCCATATCTTGTTGTTGAATGTATTAACATGGAAACAAATACATTATTATATCACAGACTTGTTTTCTTAATATTTTGATTTCGCTCTTCCACTATGAGAGTTCCTTTGTAAATGTATGCATTTCATTTTACGCTTATAAAAATGCTATTCTGAGAAGGAGCTCATAGGTTTCCCCTAATATAACGAGGTCCGCAGCGTGTAAAAATTTCTAGTGTTTGGGCCTATTTAGTTGATCTTGAGTGATAAAAGCAGCTGTACATGTTTACAAAGCTACTACCTTGCCAGGGTGGGATCTTGCAGGGTTGACATCTGTCATATAAAGGGTAGGAACCAATTCTACAATCTCATACAGAATGGGCTAAGGAATCAGCCTTATTAGGGAAAGGAAAAACTAGCAAACAGAAAGGCGGGCAGTCCTCCTTTCCTTTCATAGCTCAAGGAAGGTATGCTAGGTCCAGAGCTTTTGTGGACATGCCATAGATTCTAATCAAATGGAGAAACACCCCTCCCTCCTATGGCATCGATTGGTGCCAAGTGGTCTGGACTTGGGATGTCAGCTGTTGTGTGAAGTTGTCTGGGGATGCCAAGTGCTTTGCATCTGGGACATTTGGGGACCTTGCTGTCCAAGAGCTGTTGCATTTGCCCTGCTAGCCAAAGAGCCAAGTATCCTAGTCCAATGTGTCATAAGTTTGGGTACCGTCCTGTACTGGAATGAGCCACACTGGGTCCAGTAATTGTCCTGACTTTGGCAGATCACTCCTTGATTTAAGGACAAATGAGGGGCAGCCGGGATGGCTCAGTGGTTTGGCGCCACCTTTGGCCCAGGGCATGATCCTGGAGATCCAGGATCGAGTCCCACGTCGGGCTCCCTGCATGGGGCCTGCTTCTCCCTCTGCCTGTGTCTCTGCCTCTCTGTGTGTGTGTGTCTCTCATAAATAAGTAAATAAAATCTTAAAAAAAAAAGGACAAATGAAAGACCACGTGTGAGGCTGTCTTGCTGAATCTTTGCATCCCTCCAAAAGTCATATGCTGAAATCCTAGCCCTCAAAATGATGGTTTTAAGGAGGTGGGGCTTTTGGGAAGTGATTAGGTCATGAGGGTAGAACCTTCATGCGTCCTTATAAAAGAGAGCCTTAGGAAGCTCCCTTGCCCCTTGTGCCTTGTTGGGACACAGTGAGAAGACAGCTGCCTATGAACCAGGAAGTGGGTTCTCATCAGTCACCAAATCTGCCAGCACCTTAATTCTGGACTTCCCAGCCTCTAGAAGTGTGAGAAATGAATGTCTGTTGTTTCTAAGTCACCCAGTCTAAGTAGTTTGTTATAGCAGCAGTCCCAATGGACTAAGATAGCTATAGACACAGATAAAGGTATAGCCTGATGCGGGACTTGATTCCCGGACCCCAAGGTCACTACCCAAGTCAAAGGCAGATGCTCACCCACTGAGCTACCCAGGTGCCCTGCAATTATGTAGATTTTATATATTCTATTTCTTTGGAGAACGTTGAACACACACAGGTTCCTACCGGTGCATGATACAATGCTTTAAACTCTGGGAATTCAACAGGAAAAACAAAGCAAAACAAAACAAAACCCAGACAATAATCCCTGCCCTCTGGGAATCTCTTGCCTAACTGGAAGTCTACTGGGAAAACAGAAAATAAGATAAGACAGTAAGTAAAATGTGTGGAATGTAAGATGGAGATAAAGCTTGGTGGGAACAACTAAAGCAGGAGAAGGCAGGGGCTGACATTTTAGATAAACATTTGCAGGTAAGACTCACGGAGAAGGTGACACTTGAGAAGACCTGAAGTAGGTGAAGGAGTGAGCATGCAGCTCTCTAAAGCAAGAGCATTCCAGGCAAGAACCTTCCAGGCACATGCCTGCCTCTGGACTGCCTGGTACAGCCTAGGAACCGAGAGGAGGTAATGTGGGAAAGCAGTGTTGGAGGAGATGGCGCAGGTGATAGAGGGAGGATAAGGAAAAGGTTCTGGGTGTCAAAGGAAGGTTTGGTTTTCATTGTGGTAAAATATACATAACACAACATTTACCTTGTAACCATTTTCAAATGTACAGTTCAATAGTGTGAAGCCCAGTCACAGTGTTGAGTAACCAACTCCCAGAACTCTTTTGTGTTGTAAAAATGAAACTCTACATTCCCCACTGGCCCTGCTCCTCCAGCCCCTGGCAACCACCCTTCTACTTTATGTTTTTATAATTTTGGCTACTCTAGGTACCTCATATAAGTGGAATCAGATAGTATTTATCTTTTTTTTTGTGACTGCTTATTTCACTGAGCATAATATCCTCCAGACTTATTTTTATACATTGTAGCATATATCTGAATTTCCTTTCTTTTTAAGGCAGAATATCATTCCATTGTATGGGTAGACCACACTAAGGTTTATCTCTTCATCCATTGATAGACATTTAGGTTGCTTCCATCTTTTGGCTATTGTGAATAGTACTGCTATGAAGATGAATATACAGTTATTTTTAAAAAAATTTTGGCTATATATCCAGAAGTGGAATTGCTAGATCACATGGTAATTCTATTTAATTTGTTTTAGAAATCACTATACTGTTTTCCACAGTGACTGCATTATTTTACATTCCCACTAACAATGCATAAGTGTTCCAGTTTCTCTACATCCTTGTCAATACTTGCTATTTTCTGGGGTTTGGTTTTGTTTTGTAGCCATCCTAATGGTTATAAGGTGGTATCTCACAGTGGTTTGATTTGCATTTCCCTAGGGATTGCTGATGTTGAACATCTTTTTCATGTTCTTGTTGGTCATTTGTATATTTTCTTTGGAGAAATGTTTATTCAAGTCCTTTGCCCATTTTTGAGTTGGGTTGTTTGTTTTCTTGTTGAGTTTCAGGGATTCTTTATATATTATGGAATATTAGCCTCTTGCCAGATATATATGATTTGCAAATATTTTCTCTCATTCCATAGGTTGCCTTTTCACTGCTGTTGATGGTATCCTTTGGTGCCCAGAAGTCTTTAATCTTAATGGAGTTCAATTTGTCTATTTTTACTTTTATTGGCTGTGCTTTTGGTGTTATATTTAAGAAATCATTACCAAACCCAGTGCCTGAAGCTTTTCCTCTGATTTTTTCCCAAGAGTTTTATAACTGTGGGAAGGTTTTAAGCAGAGAAGTGATATGCCAATGGAATAGTCACAAGACAGAGATGTGGGAGGCTGCTTGCATTAGAGGCCCCAGTTCCTCATTTCTCTTATCCACACATTCTTTGCCATGTCACATTGCTGCTACTCCCAGCAAGAGGTAGCATGCATTTCCCTGCCATTTGGTTTGATTTCAGCCAGGTAACTTGGAATAGATCACGCACTCTGACTCTGAGCTTAATCCTATTACTTGCTTTGGCTGATTGAATGAGTCCAAAGTAATGGCAGTCAACCCAACCAGCTAACCACCAGGCATGAATAAGAGCCACCTAGCTGATCCCTAGTTAACTCCAGATGCATCATTGTTGTATGCCACTAAGGTTTTATGGCTGTTTCTTCATGCATCTTCATGATGACAATGGATAACTGATACAGGAGTAAGGAAGATGTGTTAGAAGGACATTACAGTGACTTAGGAGATGATGATAACAGCAAAGGTAGTTAGAAGTGGCTGGATTCTGGATATATCTTGAAGGTGGGAGTGACAAGATTTGCTCTCATATTGGATATGGGTTATGGGAAAAGAGAAGAGTCAAGAAGGGTTTTGGTCCAAGCAATTGGAATGATGGAATTGCCATTAGCTGAGATGAGAAGAGGAACAGGTTGGGTGGAGGGTGGGGTGGGGTGGGTATCAAACAATCGGTGTGGTCGTTTATGACTCTTGGGAGAGTTAAGATATGACCCCTGGAATTTGAGAGTTCTCATGAACTTAGAGATCAGTGCTTCTTGAATTGACAATTCTGAAACAGGGAGGCTTCACAAGGCAGACTATACTATATAAGCAGTGACCATACTGTAGCATGCCTCAAAAGGAGAGGGTAGGAAGACTTTTACTTATCCCCGTTTCCCTTAGCCTGAGGGCATGAAAGAGAACCTCAAGGGATCTCTCTTATGAGAGAGCCCAAAATATGGTAGAGGTCTATACCAAGGGCTTCCCAAGTAGGTGTCTAACAAGGAGATGCTTCACCCAGAGAGAGCGTAGGGCCTGGAGGCTGAAGGGAAACATGATTGCCCCTGCCTTAAGTCAGTCTTCCATGGCATAAAGTGTTCAGATGAAATTACGCAGCACTCCAAAATTATCACATGTACCCTATCAACAAAGCCCCCCAACTCTGGGGGCCCACCAGTGGCAGACCTTACCTGAAGGAGCCCTCCCAGGAAGCCAGTAACACAAGAGGAGGTCAAAAGGCAGAGACTCCTCAGAAGTCCCAATAGCAGAGAAGGAGGCTGGGAAGGGTGGAGGGTGTGAGGAGTGGGAGAGTTCTAGGTGTAGATTTCCAGCTCTGTGAGAGGGTGTGTCTAACTTTTTGATGAACTTCTATGTTAACCCATTGTTTGATAGTTTGTAACAAGTTATTTAAGCTATTTTGAGAGAAGAGGGGGAATTTCTTATACTTCTATAGACATAATTCACAGACCAGGAGTGGATGTAGGAGGGCTACAGGAAAGGGAGGGAGCCCAGAACAGGAAGCCATCTCTCATCTCTGATTCTCTTGCGCAACCTCTTATCTCTCTCACCCCCCTCACTCCCACTCCCCAGACTGGTTTTCTTTGCGTCTGCACACTTGTGCACACCATGACCCCGCAGAGCTCCTGAATTCACATGTGAGAGCCCCAGCCTCTTACAAACACTAAACAATAGCCTCTGTGTTCCAATATGAAAATCCCATAAAGAGAATCCAAGTGGCATAGTCAGGTGCCCACCCAGCCAGCTATGGTTAAATGCTGAGTATGAATTTATAAGTATTGCTGTAGGCTTCCAATAGAAGCAGACCAAAACACAAGGACATGCACACAATTTATTTGGGAGAGGATCCCAGGAAGCCCCTGTACGGGAGTAGGGAAGCAACACGTAGAAAGGAGGGAAGCCATGGATATGTTAGTAAAGAACGGGAAACTGGCGCTCATTCCCACAGGGACTTCTGGGGGAGCATGAAGAGCATACCTCAGAGTTGTCCTACTGAGGAGGAAGACCCCTGGGATATTCATCCACCAATTCCCATCTGTCACTGGTTGAGGGCTGCCTTCAGACGTGCCCTCCTAGGAGTTAGCTCAGATGGAAATTCCAAGTGCTTGCATCAAAAAGCACTTGGTGTGAAAGGTGAGAGCCATAGGATCAAGGTACTAATAGCTTTTGCTGTAGGTATCATTCAGGAAGGGAGAAGGACACTCAAAAAAGCATGGTTGAAAATCTGATTGGATAAAATAGAATTCTCTCTCTTTTTAAAAATTTTTAAAAATTTAGAGAGAAAGAATGCAAGCAGGAGGGGGAGGGGCAAAGGGAGAGGAAGCAAGAGACCCAAGCCGACTCGGTACTGAGCACAGAGCCCAACATGGGGCTCAGTTCCAGGACTCTGAGATCATGACTTGAGCCAGAATCAAGAGTTGGCCACTCAAAGAACTGAGCCCTGAAAATAGAATTTTCAGTACCCCTCTACCTAGACTTCCCAATGAATTGGCAGCATACATGAATTAAAGCATGGCTGACGTAATAGCCAGAGAGAGATCACATGCAGAGACAGAAGTGAACACATGTGTATTGGAATAGTAGTGCTTAACACACGCCAGTGAAATTCACCAGCAGAGAAGTTGTCCTGTACTATAAGTGATTTTAGGTGAAAAGAAGGAAATTAAGCTGTTCTTTTAAACATACTGCTTTTGTTGGAAGGCATCAAGAATGTGAAAACATGTGGTAATGGAGCAATGAATGTTTACTTTGTCATAATGAGGTTTGTGTGCTGATTGGACTTGAGAGAGAAGATACTTCTAAAATACATTTTCCCCCTAAAAATGTCCCCCATCTCTTAGTGCTACAAAGTCATATATTTTTCTAACAGCCTCAGGAACTCAGTGCAAGTCCCCTCTGAAAACAATGGAAACTATGCCCAGCCTCCTTAGTGCCTGAAGCAAGACAGCAAATGAGACTCAGGAGAATTGGGGGCTCAGACAGTTCCAGATGATGTATGAGGCATAAGTGCTCAGATGGAGCCTGTGATGGAGGGGTGGCGGGTGGAGTTTAGGGGCCTTGGTTACCCACTTACAACACTAAGGGTAACGGAGATGTCTGGGGGTAGAGGGTCCTAATGGAGGCAAAGGCATCTTTCCAACAAATGTAGTTGCCTATGTTCCTCAAGATTCTCCCTCTCACCTTGAAATTGAAAAGGTAAATTCTACCAATGGCTTAAAAATGTCCCCTTTATATTTCTCCAGCCCAGATTGGCAAGGACTCAGTGTTTTCCTTGATATATATTAGTTACCCTACAGTCTTGAGTATCTTAAAACATTAAACATTAAAAGATAGTAACACCAGAACATTTTTATTTAAAAAACCCGTTTTTCTTTATAAAAAAATAATTTATAATGTTAATGGGGTATTAATTTAAAATATCTAAACATTTGGGATCCCTGGGTGGCTCAGTGGTTGAGCGTCTGCCTTCGGCCCAGGGCGTGATCCTGCAGTCCTGGGATCGAGTCCCACATCGAGCTTCCTGCATGGAGCCTGCTTCTCCCTCTGCCTATGTCTCTGCTTCTCCCTCTGTGTCTCTCATGAATAAATAAATAAAATCTTTTTTTTTAAATAATTAATTAAATATTTTGTTTTAAATGTTTAGATTTTTTTTTAAAGATTTTTAAAGATTTTATTTAAGACTCCCTATAGGGGAGCCCAATGAGAGACTCAATCCCAGGACCCCAAGATCACAACCTGAGCCAAAGGCACAGTCTCAACCACTGAGCCACCCAGGTGCCCCTAATTTATAATATTAATAGGAAATACCCAAAACATTAACATTTTTTGGTTTGTATCTGGAGGATAGGATTATAACTTTGTTTTTACTTTTGCCTTATCCATAGTGCAATAACCACATATTACATGTTTATTATTTTTTTCTTTTTCCTTTCTTTTTTTCTAAAAGTCGAAAGTAGTGCTTGCTTCGGCAGCACATATACTAAAAGTCGAGAGTGAGGAAGACCTCAGAAACTAAAAGAAGACTGATGAACTTGTCTTTATAAATATGAAATACTTCTTGAGTCAAAAGATACCAAAAATAAATGTAAAAGGCAAAGGATAGACTGGGAGAAAAAAATTGCAGTACGTATAGTAGGACAAAAATTTTGATTGTTATGTATATCACACAAATCAATTAGAAAAAGAAAACAATCTAATAAAAAGGTGGACAAAGATAACGGCAGGGGTGCCTGGGTGGCACAGTCAGTTAAGTGTCCAATTCTTGATTTTGGCACAGATCCTGTTCTCAGGGTCTTGAGATTGAGCCCCACGTCAGGCTCTAAGCTGAGTGTGGAACCTGCTTAACATTCTCTCTCTCCTCTTCCTTTGCCCCTCCCCACTGTGCTCTCTTTCTCTCTAAAATAAATAAAAACATCTTTAAAAAAAGATAACAGCAACTTATAGAAAGTCAAAATTAAAATGTTCAATAAACATATAAAAAGATCTTAATGTCACTAAAAATGAAGAAAATAAAAACTACGACCACTAATGAAATTTTATTATTGTCTAACAGTTTAGGAAACTACTAATATTAATATTGGTAATATCCAGACTTTGTGAAGGTATGAATTCTCTTAAAAATTGTAGAAGGCTAATAGTGCCCAGGGTCTGTGAGGATAAATACTTGTAAAATTGGTAGAGTACCTATGTGGATATGTACTTGTAAAATTGGCAGTTCCTCTTCAAATGGTGCTGGGAAAACTGGATAGCTATATGCAAAAGAATGAAACTATACCACTTTCTTACTATACAAAAAAAAAAAAAACAACTCAAAATGGATTAAAGACTTTAGTGTGAGATCTGGAACCATAAAAAATCCTATAGGAGATCACAGGCAGTAATTTGTCCTGATATTGGCTATAGCAACATTTTTCTAGATATGTCTCCTGAGGTAAGGGGAACAAAACAAAAATAAACCATTGGGACTACATCAAAATAAAAAGCTTCTGCACAGCAAAGGAAATAGTCAACAAAGCTAAAAGATAATCTACTAAATGGGAGAAGATATTTGCAAATGAGATCTGATAAAGGGTTAATATCCAAAATATATAAGGAACTTATACAACTCAACACCCAAAAAACAAATAATACAGTTAAAAAATGGACAGATGTTATGAACAGACATTTCTCCAAAGAGGACGTTACCATGGCCAACAGACACATGAAAAGATGTTCAACATCATTCATCACCAGGGAAATACAAATCAAAACCACTACAATGAGATATTACCTCATATCTGTCAGAATGGCTAAAATAGAAAACACAAGAAACAACAAGAGTTGGTAAGGATGTGGAGAAAAAGGAACCCTTGTGCACTGTTGTGGGAAATGCAAAATGGTACAGCTACTGTGAAAATAGTATGGAGGTTCCTCAAGAAGCTAAAAATAGAACTACCCTATGATCCAGCAGTCCCACTACCAAGTATTTACCCAAAGAATACAAAAAAACTAATTCAAAAGAATACATGCACCCCTATGTTTATAGCAGCATTACTTACAATAGCCAAATTATGGAAGCAGTCTAAGTGTCCATCGATAGATGAATAAGTAAAAAAGATGTGGGAAATATATATATTGGATAATATTCACATCTTCTTTAGAATATTATCCAGGGATGCCTGGGTGGCTCAGCAGTTAAGTGTCTGCCTTTGGCTCAGGGAGTGATCCTGGAGTCCTAGTATTGATCCCATATCGGGCTTCCTGCATGGAGTCTGCTTCTCCCTCTGTCTGTGTCTCTGCCTCTCTCTTTCTGTGTCTTTCATGAATAAATGAATAAAATCTTTTTTAAAAAAAAAGGAATATTATCCAGCCATAAAAAGAATAAAGTCTTGCCATTTGCAATAACATGGATAAAGCTAGAGAGTATAATGCTATGCAAAATAAGAGAAAGATAAATACCATATGATTTCACTCATCTGTGGAATTTAGGAAATAAAACAAAGGGAAAAAAGAAAGAGAGACAAACCAATAAATAGATTCTTAACTATAGAGAACAAACTGATGTTTACCAAACGGAAAGTGGACTGGGGGATAGATGAAATAGGTACTGGGGATTAAAGAGTATACTTGTCACAATAAAAATAAGTAAGTAAGTAAATAAATAATAAAATAAAATTGGCAGAGCACTTTCTGAAGACAATTTGGTGGCATATGTCAAAACATTAAGTAGACGTACTCTGCATTCCGATTTTAGCCTGAAGAAATAGTTACCCATGTATGTACAAGAAAAGGCAAGAGTCACAAAATACTGGAAAGAACACAAATCTTTGGCATCAGAGAATGGTTAGATAAACTATGGTTAATCCATTCCATTGGAAACCATGCAGTATCTAAAAAGACTTAGGGGGATCCCTGGGTGGCGCAGCGGTTTGGTGCCTGCCTTTGGCCCAGGGCACGATCCTGGAGACCCGGGATTGAATCCCACGTCGGGCTCCCGGTGCATGGAGCCTGCTTCTCCCTCTGCCTGTGTCTCTGCCTCTCTCTTTCTGTGACTATCATAAATAAATTAAAAAAACTAAAAAGACTTAGGAAGACCTAGGTGGAGTGACATAACAAGATCTTATAAAGATAAAGGCAGTATAGCACAGAGGTACCCAATGAGGGCTTTAACACTGCCTGCCTGGACTCAAATTATGGCGCTCACATTGCCTGGCTGTCTGGGCTCAGGTAGGTTTTCTTTTTCTTCTTCTTCTTTTTTTTTTTTAAACATTTTATTTATTTGTTCATAGAGACACACACACAGAGAGAGAGGCAGAGACACAGGCAGAGGGAGAAGCAGGCTCCATGCACCGGGAGCCCGACGTGGGGACCCCATCCAGGGTCTCCAGGATCGCGCCCTGGACCGAAGGCGGTGCCAAACCCGCTGAGCCACCAGGGCTGCCCTCAGGTAGGTTTTCTATGTTTCCACTTCCCCTTTTGTAAAATGGGGGAAATGATGGTGTATGCCTCTTAGAGGTTTTTGTTTGTTTGTTTTTTGTTTTTAATGGGAATTAAGTAAGGCATTTGAATTACACTCGTCTCATGTATCAACCAGTGCCACTAGCTCTTATATATTAGATGAGAAAATCAAGTTGTAAAAGACCAAGAGTGATACCAAAGCTTTAATATTAGAGATAATATACACACATGGAAAATGGCCCAGGAAAAAAACACACCACGTTAATAGCAGTGATTCTTTCTTTCCTTCTTTCTTTCTTTCTTTCTTTCTTTCTTTCTTTCTTTCTTTCTTTCTTTCTTCCTTTCTTTCTTTCTTCTTTCTTTCTTTCTCTTTCTTTCTTTCTTTTTTTTTTTTTTTTTTTTTGCAGTGTTTATTTCTGAGGAAGGGAGAGGCTTGGGTGGGACTGGAACAGACAAGAGGACTTGTCCTGTCAACTCTACACTTCGCGTTGTTTACTTTTTCACAGCAATAAATTAACTTGCGTAAATACTATGGAAAGCAATACAAATATTTAAAAACCTTAAAACTACAACCACGCGTACTTAAAGGCAAGGCAACACAGCCTTTGACTCTGAGCTCTAAATTTTTGAGAGTTATAAATGTTTTTCTCAGGGAAGTTGACCAATTGTGTAACTTTCGATATTGTTTTGTGTCTATTTTGGCTATACAAGCAACTTCCTTAGCAACATGAGTTCAGGCTGTGGTTAGGACTACTTTGTAGAGATCAGACAATACAAATGATCTGTCTTTTTTTAAAGATTTTATTTTATTTTTTAAAAGATTTTATTTATTTATTTTTAGAGAGCGAGAGAGAGTACACACAAGGGATAGGGAAGGTCAGAGAGACAGAAGAAAAGGGAGAAGCAGACTCCTGCTTCTCCATCTCACATTCCACATCTCTCAGGGCTCCATCTCACAACCCTGAGACCGTGGCCTGAGCTGAAATTAAAAGGCAGATGCTCAATTGACTGAGCCACCCAGGTGCCCCTTAAGACTTTATTTTTTTTAATTTTTATGTATTTTTAAATATTTTATTTATTTATTTATCCATGAGAGACACACAGAGAGAGAGGCAGAGACACAGGCAGAGGGAGAAGCAGGCTCCATGCAGGGAGCCCGATGTGGGACTCGATCCCGGGACTCCAGGATCACGCCCTGGGCCAAAGGCAGATGCTAAACCGCTGAGCCACCCAGGGATCCCCAAGACTTTATTAAGTAATCTCTACACTCAACCTGGGGCTGGAACTCACAACCCTCAGATGCTCTACCCACTGAGCCAGCCAGGCATCCCTAAATGATGTCGTGTTAACACACTGGCTGTCACCCACCATGATGCCTTCCAGAGTTGAACGGGGGCTGATTTTATCTTGTTTTCGTCATGTGTGTTCATTTTAATTGCACTTCTGCACTGTCTCATAACCTTCAAGCAAAGAGGATGGAATGTTCTCATCCAATTGTGCAGAATTTTTCTTGAGTCTTTGGAAGAAATACTGGAGAAGAGAGATTCCAGGGTGAGGGAGAAGAATGTCCCATCAGGTTCAGCATGAACCTCATGTTAACGCTCTTGTGTAGATCTCTTTGAAGAAGCATCTCATTTTCTAAAGCTTGTTATTAAAAGAAAATATCTTGGGGCAGTGCGGGTGGCTCAGCGGTTTAGCGCCGCCTTGGGCCCAGGGCATGATCCCGGGGGACCCGGGATCAAGTCCTGCTTCAGGCTCCCTGCATGGGCCCTGCTTCTCCCTCTGCCTGTATTTCTGCCTCTCTCTGTGTCTCATGAATAAATAAATAAAATCTTTAAAAAAAGAAAAAAGAAAACATCTTTAGAAATACTTAGGTCAAAATGTCATACAACACTCATGTATTAATCACCCAGATTTCACTGATATAAAGTACTTACACATAATAGCTTTTGCTGTGATTTTTTAAATTTTATTTTAAAAAAACTTTGTAGAGCTAAAGTTCTCCCCTCCTCTACTCCTCCATCCTTAATTTTACTTCCCTTTGCAGAGTAGACCTGTCTCCTGAACTGAGTGTATAACATTAGCAGGCATAGTTTTAAATCTTTCCACATAAATACGTGCCTCATTCAGGACCGTGGCAGGCACATGCAATAAGCTAACTGAGGTAGTCTAATAAAGGTTCTATTGGCAAATGTGTAGACTGTGATGAGAAAACTCACATGGGATGGTGAAGTACCTCGGGGGTAGCAACTGAAGGGAGTCATCATCATGTTAAGACTTGGGGGGGGGGTGATCCCTGGGTGGCGCAGTGGTTTGGTGCCTGCCTTTGGCCCAGGGCATGATCCTGGAGACCCGGGATCGAATCCCACGTCGGGCTCCCGGTGCATGGAGCCTGCTTCTCCCTCTGCCTGTGTCTCTGCCTCTCTCTCTGTGTGTGACTATCATAAATAAAATTAAAAAAAAAAAAAAAAAGACTTGGAGGGACTTGTAGAAGTACCGAGATAGACCTGCCGTCCCAGGAGCTGGCTACCTGATGGCAGCTCTGGTGTTCAGTGAACAAATGCAGCCTGCTAAGGAGGCAGCAGGCAGTAGGTCGACAGAGTTAATCCCCAGCCTCCTTCTCCTCCTCCCCTCAGACTCCTATTGGTGCCTCCAATTGGATGAACCCAACTAAAGCAACAGGAAGAGAGCTCCCTAAAGAACTGTTTTTTTGTTTTTCAAGATTTTATTTATTTGAGAGTGAGGGAGAGAACAAGCAAAGGGAGGGGCAGAGGGAAAGACAGAGGCAGACTCCACGCTGAGCAGGGAGCCCGATGTGGGACTCAATCCCAGGACCTTGGGATCATGACCTGAGCCAAAGGAACTTAATATTTTATTTGATTACTTACCCGACTGAACTACCCAAGTGCCCCCCTAATGAAGTTCTCAAAGTGTCCCAGGGCCAGAGCGTGGTGGAGAAGGCTGGAGGGTGGATCTGACAGTGGAGCATATGTATCCAAAACAAAACAAAGCATTGATTGTATGGCTCACAAATGTACTTAAATGGTGTTAGATTTTTACATGTGTTTTTGCAGCTTGATTTTTTTCATTCACCATTATATTTTTGATACTTTATCCATGCTGGAAAAAATGTAGCTCCAATTCATACATTAATTCCTTAACTGCTCTATAGTATCCCATCACTTTACAATCATAAGCAATACTGCAATCAATGAACAGGCTTACTTAGAGATGGCTGACCCACATTGGTGAAAAACTCGCTTGGGTATATACATAAAAGTGTGTTTGTTGAGTTGAGGTGATGTACACATTAACATTACTAAAGTATTACAAAATTGCCCCCTATTATAATTATTCCAATTTTCACTTCCATAGGCCAGAGATGAAAGCCCCCATTTCTGATTCTCCACTCTTTTTTTTTTTTTTTTAAGATTTTATTTATTTATTCATGAGAGACATAGAGAGAGAGAGAGGCAGAGACACAGGCAGAGGGAGAAGCAGGCTCCCTGCAGGGAACCTGATGCGGGACTTGATCCCAGAACCCTGGGATCATGGCCTGAGCCAAAGGCAAACGCTCAACCACTGAGCCACCCAGATGCCCCTGAATTCCCCACTCTTACCACAGATGATTGGACTAGAAAACTTTGCCAACCTAATGGCTCTGAAATCATAGTTCCTTGTTATTTTAATTTGCATTTCCCTGTTAAAGAGCACTATTTACATTGTTATGCCTCATAATCCCCAATAGTGTCATTGAAGTCCCAACAGAATATTATTACTAAGAGGCACATGTTAATGCTACCAATGTTCATAGCAGTCATTACAAAATATGCCTTTTGTTGATTCCTCACATCTTCCGTTCCTTGAGTTTTCTACACATACAGCTCATGAAGGCCGGAGCACATGTAGGTGCTTTCATGAACAAACACTTGCTAACTTATTTATTCATAATAAAACATCTAAAACCAGTCTTGGTTTCCCATGTTTCCTTGTCACTTTCAAGAGAGTGTATTGAAATGCAAGTCATTTAGAAAATGAGTTCCAAGATTTTTCTTCTACATAAGAAAGAATGGATATTTTTAAAAAGAAGGAAAAAAGAGAATATTTGGAAAAAAAGATACTCTGAAACCACAGGTGTTAGAAAGTTTGTGTTTGTTTAAAATTTTTGAAGCTATAGCATGCTTATGTGCTCATGGGATATTTTAGAGACCATAGTCTAAAACAAGAAATGGTTACCTCTTGGGGAGAAGACTGAGAATTTCAGACTTGGGGTGAGAAATAGATTCAGTTTCTATTATAGAACTCTTGGCATTCTTAGGGCACTGAGCAGGCTCAGTTGGAAGGGCATGCAACTCTTGATCTTGGGATTGTGAGTTCAAGCCCCATGTTGGGTGTAGAGATTGCTAAAAAAAAAAAAAAAAAAAAAATCTAAAATACATTATAGACTCTTGGCATTCTTGGCATTTGTTTTACCACCCCCAAAAAATCAGAGAATATGATCTGATTAAAATCCAAATTTGGCAGCACCTGGGCGGCTCAGTCTGTTAAGTGCCTGCCTTGGGCTCAGGTCATGATCCCAGGGTCCTGGGATTGAGACCCACATTGGGCTCTCTACTTCTCAGGAAGCCTGCTTCTCCCTCTCCCTCTGCCCCTCCCCCTGCTTATGCGTGCACACTCTCTCTCTGCCAAATAAATAAATAAAAATCTTTAAAAAAAATTAAAATACAAATTTATGACTTTTTCATTCCAAATAATTTTAACTTGCCATTAAATTGATTATGAAATACAGAGCTATATGAAAGGGAAATCACCCCCCTAAAATTGTAAAACAGAAATGTCACCACTTCGATGTTGTATTTTCACTATCACCAATTTCTAACAAACAGTCCACATTATGCTTTCAGTTTAAAGGTCAGTAATGGATGGGGGCCAGTTTAATATCCTGGAAGAAGGGCAAACACCTGGCAGTGTTGCAAAACTACTCAGAAAACTTTAGGCCAGTTTCATGTTTTTATGTCAGAGAAATGTGACATTTGCTTTTCCATCTATAAGACAGGTAACGATGTGATTGTGCTATGTTGACATTTATTTATTTTTTTACTTGAGAAAAGATTCCACTGTACATTCCTATCTCCGACACATTTACGTAGACAGCAAGTTGTTTTGTCATCCTGGTTGCCCTCACCTGTAACTACTTTATCCTCTGATGCTGCCTTAAGGCAACCCCTTTGTGGTGCTTCAGGCCTCTGCCCTGGTGGAGCCCTGGTCCCCAGAGAAGAGACACACACTTTCTGGATGAGTGACAACATTTTCCTCAGAGCAAGGCAACGATCTAGATCAATCAAATGTCTTTTCCCACAGGCTCAAATAAAGCATTTCTACTGAATATTTAAAAAAAATTTTTTTTAATCAGCCAATACCCAAAAAAGTTGTTTTGATTTGGGAGTAAGTTGTATTTTGGCTAATTGGTTTTATGGGAAATGAAGTAAGAAAAAGAGTTCTTATAATAGTAGATATACTAGTTATAATAGTAGGTATACTAGTTACGATTATTATTTTATACACTATTTTAGTATACTTAAAGACAGAATTATACAATACTTTATAGAGTATTTAATATTTGAAAGAAGTTTCACAAACTTCCTCCCCTTCTTCCTGTATAACAAGTTCTTTTGGACCTTGAAGGACAATTTGAAAATCAAAATCCATGCAGAAGGGCACCTGGATGGTTCAGTCGGTTGAGCCTCTGCCTTTGGCTCAGGTCATGATCTCAGAGTCCTGGGATCGAGCCCCGCATCAGGCTTTCCGCTCAGCAAGGTATCTGGTTCTCCCTCTCAATCTGTGATCTCGCTTTCACTCTCCCTCAAAAAGATAAATGAAAACTTAAAAAAACAAAACAAAATCCATGCAGAAAACCATGCAGGGTTGTAAGTTTGAGCCCCTTAACAGGTGTAGAGATTAGTTTAAAATAAAATCTTAAGGGACGCCTGAGTGGCTCAGTGGTTAAGTGCCTGCCTTTGGCTCATGGCGTGATCCTGGAGTCTCGTGATCGACTCCCACGACGAGCTCCCTGCATGGAGCCTGCTTCTCCCTCTGCCTGTGTCTCTACCTCTCTCTCTCTGTGTCTCTCATGAATAAATAAATAAAATTTTTTAAAAATTAAAAATAAATAAATAAAATCTTTTAAAAAAAAAGTTCATCCATTTACTCCCCTGCAGACATAACTCTGTCTCTCCCAATGGTAGTCCCTTGGTAATTCACTTGATTGGCGGTTTCCCATTTCCTCCCCCTGTCCTCCCCCTGGGCTTCCTGGGATCACCTCCCACATAACTATTACTCTGAGTCTTCCTCTCAGAGTTAGTTTCTGGGGTTTCCACGTTAAGAATGACCAATGTATTGGGTCATCCCAGGAATTAGACGCCCTAGTCAGCCACTAAATAACCAGATGGCCTCAGGTTAACCACTTTGGAAAGGGAAGAGGCTGATTAATCTAAGATAGGATTTTTATTCCATATTAGGTATTAAACAGGCTGATTGGACAATTAATCTTTTAAAGAAATCCCCTTATTGTTCCTCTGATCATAAAGGTAAAACATGACCATTGTAAAATTCCAAGAAATAAAAGAAAATACAAAGAAAAAAATTAACCAACCATAATTCTCTCCTCAGTGATTTATTATTATTACTATTTTAAGGATTTTATTTATTTGTTTATTTATTAAAAAGATTTATTTATTTATTTTAGGGGGCAGAGAGAAAGAATCTCAAGCAGACTCCCTGGTGAGTGCAGAGCCTGATGTGGGGCTTGATCCCCTGACCCTGAGATCATGCCCTGAGCCGAAATCTGGAGTTGGCTGCTCAACTGACTGAGCCACTCAGGCGCCCCTATTTATTTATTTTAAAAATTTAATTCCAATCTAGTCAACATATACTTTTATATTGGTCTCACTTGTACAATATAGTGATTCAGCACTTCCATACATCACACCCAGTTCTCATTATGACAAGTGCACTACTTAATCCCCATCACCTATTTCACTCATCCCCCCCTTAAGGTTTTAAATCATGGCTCTTTAATCCTAACTTTGTGTTTTATTGAGATATAATTAACATATAACACTGTGCAACTTTAAGGAGTACAACATAATAACTTGATTTACATATATTGTGAAATAATTACCAAGAAAGTTTTGCTAACACCCACTCATTTCATATAGTTATAAAAAATTTTTTTTTGCTCTTGATGAGAATTTTTACAGATTTAGTCTCTTATGAGCTTTCCCATGTATCCTACAGCAGTGGTAAGTACAGTCATCATGTTGTACATTACATCCTCAGTACTGACTTATCTTATAACCGGAAATGTGTACGGTTTGACCACCTTCTTCCAATTTTCTCACTCTCCAGTCCCAGCCTCTAGGGACCACAAATCTGATCTCTTTTTCTAATCTGAGACTTGATCCCAGTATCCCAGGATCATGACCTGAGCCAAAGGCAGATGCTTAACCAGGTGTCCCTGTGGAGGCCGAGAAAAATCAAGGCCATTCCACCTCAGGTGTAGCATTAGCATAAGTACAGCCATCTTAGGCCCCTGTGAATAAGAGCTGAACTTTATAGGAAAAACTGCAGAATGTCCTCAATGTCCTCGCAAGGAATCCCATATCAGAAAGACAACAGAGCCTAAGCCCGTGGTAGAAAGTCCCATATTAGAATGAGAACAGAGCTCAATGCCCTTAAGCCCCATATCAGAATGTAAACAGAACTTGAGAAATTCCTCCACCCCTTCTGAAAATCCCCTAGACCAGCCTATAAAAAACCCAGCTGTAACCCACCTTGGGGGTCCAAGTCCCTGCACCGCTGTGTCGGGTATACTTGGACCCAAGCTCGAGCTTGCTAATAAACCCTCATGCGCTTGCATAGGTGTCGGCTCCTTGGTGGTTTCTCAGATTCGCAATCTTGGGCACAACAGTCCCAACATAGTTACCATTTCTATGGTAAGATCTACAATTGCAGAAAGCTTAGGATCAGAGTCCCTCTGCACAGCCATAGTCTAAACACAGAATGTCCTCACTTCTACGTGCCAAAAAGCAAAACAAAACCCAAACTTGTAAGGGCTCCTGGGTGGCTCAGTGGTTAAGCTTTCTGCAATTGTTCTTTCGCTGTATGTAGACACAGCTTGATGTAAACTGCTTGTACAGCATCAGGAAGAAATGGCTGCTGGATCCTTACGTAACAGAAGAGGAAACTCTGGCTGTAAACAGGGCTTTCTTCATCAAGGAACAGAAATTACCAGCCAGTCCTTTCAGGCTCAGGCCAGGAGTTTGGGGGTGGGGGTGGGAAAGGAAGTTACAGAATGTAATAGAAAAAAGTAGGAAATGAAAGTCTATAGCCTAGCATAAAGTTTATTTAGGTGATTGGACTATTTTTCTCAAACTGTGAGGACACACACGGCTGAAGCAGGACAGATGTAGTTAGAAAGACTGACTTTTGATCATAAGAAGGCCTGGGGTCTGGGCCATCAGGTAAGGCAGGAATGGGATCTGATTGTGTTTTGGATGAGAACAGAAAACATTTTGCAAAGGTGACATACTTCCAGATAGATTGAGAGCAGGGAGAAACATGGTGAGAAGACAACGCCAGCAAGTAACAGGAACAATAAGGAAAGCATTAGGTCTAAGCCCTAAGATAAAGACACAAGTTTAAGCCTTTTCTTTGAGAGGAGATCACAGAAAGCCCAAAGGAGGAAGTAGGGAAGGTGAGGCAGGGAGGGAGGAGAGGAAGACTTTTCAGCATGGCTTCCTGTTGTGGGACTCTGAGGCTTTGTCTCACTGGCACCGCAGCAGAAGAAATGTTGAGCCTAACCCAGTCCCAGCTATGGAATCATAAGGACACAAAATAGTTATTGGTTTAAGCCACTGAATTTTCTTTAAGAAGAAGGTAACTGACAGAGTGGGGGAAGACGATGTGGTAAGCAGAACGGCCCCCAAAGATGTCCACTTCCAAATCCCTGCAATTTGTAAATATGTTACATTTCAAGACGAAAGAGACTGTGGATGGAATTAAGGGTAAGGATCTTGAAACAGGATTGTCTTGGATCATCTGAGCCTAATCTAATCATGTAAAGCCTTATAAGCAGGGAACTTTCTCTCACTGGAATCAGAGAGACATAGCAGAAGAAGTAGGAGAGGTTGAAGCTGTAAGGAAGATCTGACCTACTTTACTGCACTGGGGGGGACGAGGTGGGGTAGTTGGAAAGCCTGAGTAACCCAAGAAGTCTCTCAAAGGAGCAAAGACTGGCTCTTGGGTGATGACCAGAAAGGAAACTGGGACCCCAGTCCTACCACCATGAGAAACAACTTGGCCAACAACCTGATTGGACTTAGACGTCAATCTATCCCCGGGCTCTCCAGAAGGGAATAAAGACCTGCCAGTGCCTTGATTGCAGCTTTGTGAGACTTGAAGCAAGGGATCCAGCTGAGCCATGCTCTGCCTGGACTTCTGACCTACAGAACTGTGAGATAAGAAGTGGGTGTTGCTTTAAGCCTCTGTGTGGTCATTCATTACAGCGGCAATAGAAACCCTATACACCCGATGTGTAAACTGACCACAGCCTGGCAATATGAGCCATATGAACTTCAAGGAGTGTGCCCCAGACTATGGGCAGAGGAGGGAGCAGCCAACTGTGAGGGAGAGTGGAGAAGTCTTTCTGAGGAAGGAGGAGTTTGAATGGGGTTTTGAAGGAGCAGTGTCTCACTTCAGACTTCCTGGGAAACTTGCCCCAAAACAAAGATTTGAGGGCAGGTAGCTGTTTTAGGTGATAATCCCAGGAAATATTAGCAGAGGAACAAGAAAGTGAGGCAGGGGAAGGTAAGAAAACAATAAAAATGAATCATCAAGTGAGTGACCCGTTGTAGGTAAACAGTGCCCAATCCTTTCAGGGTAAAGAGGTGCAGGGAAACAGTGTAGACTATGCCTCAGAACTGTCATATTTGAGGATCAATAGGACAGGAGGATGACCAACTCCTCTCATCATTGGCTAAGAGCTTTTTTCTGGGGGCATTAATTTCCTGATACTTCTGGTGTGTCGTGTATGTATGCAGAGCAGCTACCAGAAACTTCAAAAAGCTCTCAGGCAGAAAGTTGCAGGTGTTGGCCCTTTGAAGTGTGGGTGGCATGAACTTCTGAGCCAGTCGGGGCCCAGAGGTAGGGGTAGGACACCTACACATGTGCAAGGGGTGAGGTTTACCAGGCACAGACCAGAGAAGGTGTTCCTGGTGAGGGTACACTACTCTATGAGTAGTCAAACTCATAGAGAAAGGAAGTAGAACAGTAGTTGCCAGGAGATGAGGGAAGGGGTAAAGAGGATTTCTTGTATAATAGGCACAGAGTTTCAATTCTGCAAGATGAAAAAAGCTGTGGAGATTTATAGTGGTGATGGTTGCACAGTGATATGTATATACTTAATACCACTCAACTGTACATTCTCCTTCTCCCTTTGCCCCCCACCCACCTAAAATGAATAAATAAATCTTAAAAAAAGAGGCATATATAACAAACATTTGTTTAGTTTTAAATGTTTTGGTAGGCGCATTTCAATATAATTGGTTTCCTTTGTATCCTTAAATATTTTGTTTTATGAATTTCAAAACATTATTCTAAGAAAGAGGTCCACATACTTCACCAGGTCTGCAATAAGTCCACACACACACACACACACACACACACACACACACACACAATAGGGGCCTCTGGGTGGCTCAGTTGACTATGCATCTGACTCTCGGTTTTGATCTCGGGTTATGATCACAGGGTCCTGGGATCAAGCCCCCAAGTTGGGTTCTACACTCAGTGTGCAGTCTGCTTATCCTTCTCCCTTCCTCCCTGTCCCTCCCCCATACCTCCCCCACTGACACTCACTCTCAAATAAATAAATAAAATCTTTTAAAAATAAGAAAGAAAGAAAAAGAAATGAAGGAAGGAAGAAAGAAAGAGTAACAAGTATAATCTGACACGTAGTTGCAGTTATAGAGGGCTTTATTAAGTGTGGCTATATTCTAGGGGTCATGATCTGACTTGTGTGGCATGATACACAATTATCTGATAATAAATTCATGCAAGTAAAAGTTCTGACCAGATTTGCTTGTCTGGGTGATAAATGTACAGCGTGGTCCTCAGTCCTCTTCCACCCCACACATCCCCATTAAGAGCTGTGGCTCACCCTGGTGCTGAACCTCACTGAGTCAGAGCCAGGTTTCTTTGGGGACAGATATGCTATCTGTGGGGAAATGCATGTGTGGGTGGAAAAAATCCCTCGGGTTTTCTGATAGCACTCTCTTAACCTCAGCAGCTGCCCTTTCTCTATTCCTTGATAAACATTGTGAAAACAAAAATACTGGTACCCAAGAGGAGCTGGAGGAAAGGTGGTCACTGTTGCTCTTTCTGGAAAAGTAGAATTTGAGCAGACATATTCAAATAAGTGATTATGTTCATGATGAATCTATGGGGATGAATATAAATTCCAGTTGGGTTAGAAAGGGAAGGATTTCAAGCTAATGAGGGAGAAATGCCTAGCTATTCCTGAAATTCTTTTCCTCTTACCTCCTGGGGCTTCCTGACCACATTTCCCAGTGTCCCTGATATGGGGTGGAACCATGGGATTTTGGTCTGATTAAAGGAAGTTTGGCAGATGTGAAATCCATCACTTCCAGGCTCAGCTCTTGAAAGCTTCCCACAGGCAGACATCCTCGTTGCTTTCACTCCCTTTGCTGCAATCTTGGTGGGAGGCCTATAATCGCAAGGGTCAGTGGAAGGACAATGGAGGCCACAGCATATCCCAGTTAAGGATGCATCTTTCCCATTAGCCCTGGGAGAGGCCTAGTCCTGCCTAGATCATGTGCTTGTTCTTGCATGAATCACTGTGGCCTGGGACATGAATGACTAGGTCATGATCCCATCCCTGGAGTGACAAATTGGCCCAGTCAGCCTCAAATCAGATGGAGTGTATTGGTTTCTCATCACTGCTATGATAATTTACCACAAACTTAGTGGCTTAAAATAACAAGTTTATTATCTTACAGTTCTAGAGGTCAGAAGTCTAAAATAGGAAACACTGGGCTAAAATCAGGGTTTTGGCCAGACAGCCTTCCTTTTAGAGGCTCTAAAGGACAATCCATTTCCTTGCCTTCTCCACCTTATAGAATACTCTTGTGTGTCATGGCTTGTGCCCAATTTTTCCACTTTTGAAGCCAGTAACATCCATGTCATGCTGTCATCTTTGTAGTTCAAGTTCTGTCTCCCTTCTTCCACTTAAAAGGACATGGTGATTACATTGGGTCCACTGGATAATCCAGAGGATTATAATCCCACTGGATAATCTTCCACATGAAAGTCAGCTGACCAATGATCTTCATTCCTTCCACAGCCTTAATTCCCCTTTGCCTCCAATGTAACATATTTATAGGTCCCATGGATTGTTATATGGATATCTTTGGGGGACCATTATTCTGCATGCTACATAGAGCAAACACAACTACAATGAGAAGAGAAAGGTGATTCCCCAGTGGAAGGACTGCTGGATAGACAAGAAGCATATGTTGTCCTCTCCCACACTTCCAGATTTCTTTCTTTCTTTCTTTCTTTTTTTTTTTTTGGCAGAAGGACACACTTTATTGAGCCCCTCAAGCCTAGTTCTCCTTCTCCTGCACAGTCTTGGTTCCCCGGGGACGCCCAGTCCGGGGGGCAGCAATCAGACCCACTTTGCGGCCAGCAGGGGCATCTCTGCGGATAGTAGAGGGTTTGCCCATGTGCTGGGGTTGCCACCTCCAGAAGGATGCTGCACAGGACTCACGGCCACACCCGCACACGTGGCCAGCAATTCCTCTTCGCCTTGTACTTGCGGTAGGCACGCAGCCTTCAGCCTTCGGAATGGGCTTGTCAATGCGGCCACCTCCGGCGACCACACCCGCCTCGGCTGTGTTGGCGGGAGAAATGACCTTGGTCGAACCCGACGGCAGCTTCACTCGGTCTTCTTGGTCTCCGGGCTGTGGGAGGTGACGGTCGCTGGTTCCCGGAGGCTCGGGCGAACTCGCCGCTGTGTCCAGGCTTCCCCGGACAGCGCACGGTGGGGCCCTCGCGCCCAGCGCCCGCCGGGAGCACATGGCCCTGTGGGCGGCGATGAACCGCTCCGTCCGCTTCTTAAACCCGCCCGGATCCCGGAAGGCGACCTTGGCGAGGGGTGCCCCGCGGCCGGGGCGTGGATGATGTCCTTCACGGTGCCCTTGACGCAGCCGTGCCGCTCGGCCAAGTCCACGGCGCGCAGACGCGCAGCGCCCTCGCGGTGCTTCAGGTGCGCGGAACCGGAGCCGGGGCCCTTCCCCTGCCCACGGATGACGCGGCCCGTGGCGGTCCTCGTGCACTGCTGGCGGGGATGGATGTGAACTGGTGCAGCCACTCCGGAAAACTGTGTGGGGCTTCCTCAGGAGTTACAAACAGACCTGCCCTACGACCCAGCAATTGCACTGCTGGGATTTACCCCAAAACACAGATGCAGTGAAACGCCGGGACACCTGCACCCCGATGTTTCTAGCAGCAATGGCCACAATAGCCAACTGTGGAAGGAGCCTCGGTGTCCATCGAAAGATGAATGGATAAAGATGTGGTCTATGTGTACAATGGAATATTCCTCAGCCATTAGAAATGACAAATACCCACCATTTGCTTCTACGTGGATGGAACTGGAGGGTATTATGCTGAGTGAAGTAAGTCAATCGGAGAAGGACAAACATTATATGTTCTCATTCATTTGGGGAATGTAAATAATAGTGAAAGGGAATATAAGGGAAGGGAGAAGAAATGTTGGGAAATATCAGAGAGGGAGACAGAACATAAAGACTCCTAACTGGGAAACGAACTAGGGGTGGTGGAAGGGGAGGAGGGCGGGGGGTGGGGGTGACTGGGTGACGGGCACTGAGGGGGGCACTTGACGGGATGAGCACTGGGTGTTATTCTGTACGTTGGCAAATTGAACACCAATAAAAAATAAATTTATTATTTAAAAAAAGTGCATCTTGGTGCACTTCATCTGTACCTTTATTAAGCACTTTTAGCAGATGTTTGTGATGTCCTATGTCACACCTTCTCAACTGATTTTAGCACACCTTTGACAGTCAGTTTTCATGCTTTGTCAGCATTCTTTATAAAGCTTACATGGAAACTACTCTGCTTTCTCAAAGACAATGGAAGTTCCCTTGGGCAAATTCAGGTAACTGGAAAGTGCAAGGGAGCTAATGCCCTGGGAGGGAGCAATGTTCATCTAATGGGGGATGGAATCAACAGTTAAATGCCACAGCCTCCATCCTCTGGTAGAACACTTCTGATTGCTTTGTCCATGGTTCTTCAGAAGGTCCCAGTGGGATTGAGCCTCAGATGCCCACAGCGGTAACACACTTGTGTTGGCTTTTTGCCCTTCCCTGTTTTGTTCTCCCCACCCCTCACTCCTGCTTCCTGGGATCATCTCCCAGGCAGGCTACCCACACCCACGCCCTTCTTTCAGATCGTGCTTTTTTGGAGGAACCCAACTAAAACAGCACTTACCCCTCATGTTTTATGGAGAGTCAGTGATGCAGGGCTCAGCAGGGTAGAGCCTTGCTGGTACAATCCAGCACAGCTGGCTTATAGGTACCTGTTCTGACTGGCTGGCATCCAGTGGATTGGTTGGTGCCCATGTCATATAAGTCACCTCCCACTTATGAGATCTCTCGGTGCCATAACATAAATCACTGTCCCTGACATGTCCTTCTTGGCTGGTTATGAGTTTCTCATTCAAGACATGTGGGTATTGAATATAAATAACTTAAGTCATAGTCCTACTGGGCCATGTGCTAAAGTCTGTGTTCCATAAATGGGGAGAAAAGGTTATCCGAGGTGACTCCCTACTCCCCCCCTTCAGTTCAGGCTGAGGTCAGGGTTGTTTATTTGAATGCTGGCAATCACCCTGGGAATTTATTTAGGTGCCAAGGGAAACATGAGGACAGTGGACTCCAGAAAGATTGTGCTCCAAGGTACATAAGATAGCAGGCACAAACCCAGGAGAGGACACCAGGGGCTTGCCCTAGACACAACAAATGCCTGGTGACTTCTTGGTTGGCTAATGCAGACAGCATTTAATCTATGGGCCAGAGGGAGATGATGCAGAAGGCGGAGACACAGACTTCAAGAAGACTTTTGTAGTCTCTCTGTGGTCCAGCACCCACTATGCCCAGAGATGCAACATCTCTTATGAAACCTTGTCCCTCCCGCAGGTACTGGCAGAGCTAAGAATGAGGTCTTCGCACACTTAGCATGCCTGGCAGCCCCTTTCCCCATGTCAGGGAAGCTGAGTCTGAAATGAAGAGCTCCATATGGGAAGTTTAGGGGGAGAACTTTTGGGAACAAAATACTTTAGAGGAAGTAAGTGAGGAGGGGTTGGGCAGATTGGGAAATGGCTGTGATGCTGCCACTGTACAGGTTCAACCAAACCCACTCAGAGCTCTGGAATTGGGTGGCCCTTCAGAGCTGTCTTGACTGGAAGCAACCCATCTTTGGACTCAGGCTACCCCCAGGAAGGGCACATAGCCTTGGTTAAGGTAGCCACCAGGGGCCAACCCTCCTGGCAATGGAGGCGGTGAGTTTCTTGGTCCTGAAGTGAGGATCTTGACAAGACACCAGAGCACCTGTTACAATTACTGCATACCACTGCACCCCTGGTCCCACAAAGGCCCTCACACCCTGACCCTCATCTTTAGTGACCTTCAGCTTCCCTGGAAACTGAAAGAGCTGCTTTTACTTTAAAGATGTTAGTGGCTGGCTACACATACAAAATAAATACAGGTTTGCATTTTAGTAAAATTATCCTGCCCGCCCTCAAATGGAATATTTTAGAGCCTTCAGAGCAATCAGGCTTGGTTCTATTTGATGTTCACATTAATGTTGACTTTAAGAATTAATATTAAATAGGGTGGGATAGTTTCCCATATGACAGATGAAAAAGCCAAGGTTTGGAGAAGGTAAAAAACAAAATGACTAAGAGAAGAGCCAACCTAGAGCCTAAGCCTCCTGACTTACTGTTTCCAGTCTGCAAGATAATTAAATACCTTGAGCTATTCCATGTACACTTGTCAGGGAGACACACTGCCCCGCCCGCCCGCCCCCCCCCCCCCGCCCCCATGATCCTGGCCTCACTTCAGGGCTACTAGAAAGAATGGCAATCTAGAAAGAAACTTCTTTATAAAGAGGAGAAGGCTCTGTTTAAATCCACATGCCATAGGAAGGAAGAAAGATGCCTGTTATACCTGTGGTACAAGATCCCTTTTCTCTGGGACAGTGGGGAGATTTGTGGAGGGAGGATACCAGGGAAGATCAGGGCATGAAGGTCAAAAAAAAAAAGCTGAGCAGAAACGGGCTGTGCTTCAACTTGCTCCACAGTGAAGCAGAGCCTAGCCTCTGGGTGGTGTCCACCTCTGCATGCTGGCTGTACTCTGAGTCTTAAAGGCATTGCTGTCACAGAGGTGTCCTCGCTCAGTGACTGTGGAAGGAGGGGACTCCATTTCGGTGCAGGAAACCTGGTAAGGACTTGTGTGCGGGACTTGGGTCGAGACACCAGGACTCTCCCAGCTTCCCTTTCCTCACCTGAGAGGCAGATGGTGCTGGGAGCACCAGATTGAGACAATTGGGTGAATGGAGAGTTCTTTGAAGGGGTTAGGGAGCAGAATGGGGAGAGTCACTAGATGTACTTTCCTGGGTGTTGGTGGCTGGATCTTTTAAAGCAAAACCACTGATTTAAAAACCCTTAAGTAAGAAGTTCATGTATGGATATTCCCAATGATTCTGATGTGAGGTCTGGCGATTATGTCAGCCTGGGTGTCCTGGAAACAAAGTTGTCTTAGACTGGCTGCTCTTTGCAGTTTCTCTCTTCTGCTCCTGTGGCCACCTCTGTGTGTCTTCTCTGCCACAGCAGACTCCATAGCTTTGTCACCAGAGTCCCCAACCTGGCACTGCATTTTACTCCCCCTTTTGTGCCCCACCCCCCGGCTAGCAGGCCTCTGGGGACTGGAAGAAGGACTCCGTGTAGGATGCAGAGAATGAGAGAAGCATCCCTGCTCATGGGAAAGCTAACCCGTAGACCAGGATCAGGAGGCTGATGGGGTGGAGGAAGAAGGCTCCGTGGTAAGGAGCAGGATGGGGATGAAGGTGAGGAGGAGGATGGAGATGAAGGTGAGAAGGAGGATGGGGATGAAGGTGAGGAGGAGGATGGAGATGAAGGTGATAAGGAGGATGGAGATGAAGGTGAGGAGGATGGAGATGAAGGTGAGGAGGAGGATGGGGATGAAGGTGAGGAGAAGGATAGAGGTGAAGGTGAGGAGAAGGACGGGGATGAAGGTGAGGAGGAGGATGGGGATGAAGGTGAGGGGACTAACACGGTTGCAGGCAAATGGGATGACCATGTTAACACTTACCAGGATGATCAGACAGCATGAAAGGAAAAGTTAAAGGAGACAGACAGACAGACACAGAGAGAGAGACCTGCTCACCTATATTCACTTTCCACTTCCCATGTCAGAATCTCAATGTGGTCACCTTGGTGTAGGGTCTGCACCCCACCCTGCAGGCAGTGCCACTGCAAAGGTGAGTTGCTGCCCATCACCCCCCAAAAAATCACCATGTGAATGTGGGACAGGGCAGGAGGAGACAACGGAAGTTCCAAGGACCTGCTTTTTTCCTTAAAAATACTTTGAAAAGGAATTCTTTTTAGTATTTTTAATTTAAATTTAATATTTTTAACATTAGAAAATATATGTAGCACTTTTTACTTACTAGCTTATTTTTTTTTTTGACGTATGCATATTTAACATTGTGTTAGGGTCAGCCACGCTTAATGACCTCCAGCAACCAAATAAGGCTTCAGAGCGCCTTCTGACCCACTTCTAACTTTACTTGTGGTGTGATCATGTTCATTACAATCTCAAGAGAAACACACACACACACACACACACCTTGTAAAAAGAGAAGCAAAACAACAAGAAGTCTTATTCCAAGCATTCCATGAACTTTTTTGTGTGTTTGTTGTAGAGGTCCATTTGAACCCCAGAATTAGCTTAAAGGTTATTTTAAGCCTAAGACTTTTGAGATTCAACAGATGCAGAAAAAAGCCTCCTTGAGCTTCCCATATCTGAGGAAAAGCTGCAATTTCTGGGAAATGAGGCTACTATAAATCTCCTAGGAGGGAAGAGTTTTATGAAGACGGGAATACCATTCACACCTGTAAAGACAAATGTTATCACAAAGTGCTTATCTCTCACCTGTTCTAAAAACTCATTCATCTTTCCTTTTTTTTAAAAAAAGATTTTATTTATTCATTTATTTGAGAAAGAAAAAGTACAAGCTGGGGGAGGGGCAGAAGGAAAAGGAGAAGCAGATTCCTCACCCAGCAGGGAGCCCCATGCAGGACTCCATCTCAGGAATCTGGGATCATGACTCGAGCAAAGGCAGATGCTTAACTGACTGAGCCAGCCATGTGCCCCCTCCTAAAGAAAAGAAGCTTTCCTAAAGAAATCTTCCTAAAGAAATCTAGAAGCCTTTCTCCTTCCTCCATTTCCTCTACTAAATTAGGTGCATAGGGATTTAACTTTAACCATTTGGTAAGTCAGCTATTTTTTCTGTTGGCTCCTATATGCGTGGGAGACAAACCTTTTCTCTCCTTTGTCAGTTTAGTTCACAGGCCTCAGGTACTGAGCATAAGAGGGTGGAAGAAAAGTTTTTCCTCCCCTACAATATCCTTAGCTGTCCTGTAAGTGGTTGGTTTGTACAAGATGGTTTAAAAGGTCAAAGACAAGATCTCTCCCACTTTTATTTGTCACTGAAGTTGCTATTTATTTGTTTGGCCTGTTTGATATATGTGTGAAACAATGTCTAACAATTAGTTGGATTCTTATTTTGCTGAATTGTTCTAACAATAACAGCAGTAGCAACAACAAAAAGTAATCATATTGGATAATAATTATAGTATACTCCCTAAATGCCAGGCATCATTCCAGGCCTGTTGATTCACTTATTCTTACAACTCCATGATGTATATAGATGCATTAAAAAAAAAAAAAAAAGGCACAGAGAGGTCAAGTAAATCACCCAAGGTCACCCACCCAGAGGGCATCTCTAATGGCCAGTTGAGAAATCCTGACCTTATCTAGAAGCATATCAGAAACTAGCCTTAAGGATATCAGATTCTAAAACCTTAGAAGCCTCTTCTCTTTTCCTTATGACCTTCCCAAATCGTAGATGTACAATCCTTTCTGTTGTTCTATTTTTGAAAACATTTTCTTATTCTGGGTTTAAAGAGGAAGTGTTTTCTCTTCCCCCTTTGAATTCCAGGTTAGTCCCTTGTACTGTAGAATTTCCTGTCTCACTCTTCCTCATTCCTTTGTTTTGCTCTCCTCTTTTTAAGGGGGCCTATCTTTGTTTCTTTGTTCTGCCTGTATCTCCATACTGTTCTGGGAGTGGTTTACCTATGGTTTACCTTACCTCTAAGGCAAGAATGCCATGGAATAGACCAGTACACAACTATAATGTCATTTGGTTGTTGGAGTTGAATAATTTTATGCAGGCTATAAACTGCTTAACGGTGTGGGTATCACCACACTTTTCTCCACGAGAGCACAAAAAATACTTATTGAATTGCACTGCAATGACAAAGCATGTGGGGAATGAAGTCACCAGAATAGGGCTGGCTTTTGGAGAGTCCTGGAGAAGGGGATGGGTAAGGCTCAGGTATCACAACAAATGATCACTGAGTTCACTCAAATTCCGGGCTGGGCATTCAGCTACAACCTGGAATAATTCAACAATGCTAAAGTGTGAACTTTATTTACTCATGTATGAATGGATGCAGTCAGTCAACTTGTCATTCCATTCAATAAGCAGCCTTTTAGGTGTTTGGAATCACCTGGGATTTGGAGAAGCAAAGATAAAGAAGACTGTGGGCTTACCCTGAAGAATTTACAGCTGTAAAGGGAAGATCGATAAAGTAACAGGTTAGGAAACACATGCAATAACCCAGGTGAAAATTCGATTCAAGAGTCTGAATCCTCCATGAAACCCAAGGACAATTCATAATCAAACAAACATTTGTTTTGTTCTTTAGTTTCATAATCCGTACCTAAAAGCCTTGGTTAAATGACTTTGCTGTTAATAAGCCATCATTCTTTGTTTCTTCATGAAGTGGTGGCCCAGTTGTCTTTCCCCCTTTATCTATATGTAACACTATTTAGAAATAAGTGGGAAACAAAGTGAAAGGGGGAGAGAGAGACACAGAGACAGAGTGAAGGTCTAATATAATAGCATACTGACCTGCAAGGTAACAGAGGTTCTTTCTCCAAGCTCCAGGACTTTTCCCATTATACAAAACCTTTGATTGTTATATTCATGGTGATTTTATATTCACAGCAATACAGTTGCTGCCCTGAGTCTCTGGTGGATTTTCTAGCTGAGTGAGGAACTTCGTGCTGCAATAACCCCAAGCCAAGTCGAGCTCTCCCTGGGGAGCAAAGAGAATGAACTCCAGGAATGCCATACCACTGATGTTTCCATCACTTCAATCTGGAAAGTTCATCATTGGTGATGATGGAAAGAAGATTCTCGTCTAAGCTGCACCTTCGACCGTGAAAGCAGCATGGAATCTTCCTTAAATGATTGTATGACTGTACTAAGCCAGAGCAAACCGCAAAGGATGAAGAGCATCCATCTGGATTAAGGGAGACTTAAAGGAGCCAAGGCCAATTTTTTTTTTCACTTGCTTTGGGTGGAATTGTGTCAGCCTCCACTCTCTGGTTGTCAGGAAGAGGAAGCTTTTGCCACCAGATGTTATCTCAGAAGAGAACGGGTTGAATGCATAAGGAAACCGTAATGATAAAATGAATTTAAAGCTTTTTATCATTAAGCTATAGAAAAGAAGAGGTATAAAAGGACATTCAATATGGCAAGATGAGTTACATTCCATGTAGCAAATGTTTTATGGTTGGTTTCAGGATGAAAGGAGTCAAGATACTCAAAGCACTTAGTGCCAGCTCATAGGAAATATTATTACATATTAAGTATTTTTCTTTTTTTAAGATTTTATTTATTTATTCATGAGAGACACAGAGAGAGGGAGAGGCAGAGACACAGGCAGAGGGAGAAGCAGGCTCCCTGCAGGGGGCCCCACGTGGGACTCCATCCCAGGTCCCCAGGATCACGACCTGAGCCAAAGGCAGATGCTCAACCACTGAGCCACCCAGGTGCCCCCTTGTATACCCTTCTATATTAGTTTTCTATGGCCACTGTGACAAATTACCATGAGTTTAGTGGCTAAAACCAACACAATTTATCATTTTACAGTTCTGCAGGTCAGAAAAGATAACCTGAGGCATAATAAAAATTTTAAGAGTTGGAGCAAAAATGAGTTCAAATTGAGCAGTGCCAAACCAGAAGTGGGTAGAGGTGCTCTATCACAGGAACGAGGAGAAACATTATTTCTCTTCTGTAGAGAAAAAGTGGAAGCAAAGCAAGAACATTATTTGATTGGCAGTGGCTGCTTAAGCATTTGCCTCACTTGGGAGAGCCTAGTCAATTGTAATTGGTTTCAATTTCTTAACTCTGAGGCATGTATGGGTTTAGGGTTTGGCTTGTTTACATAGGCTAAGGTATTAGAACCACTTCATCTAATGGCCTCCTTGTTTAATTAATTTAAAAGAAGTTGACCATGGGTCAGCAGGGCTGCGTTCCTTCCACAGGCTCTAGGGGAGATCCTCCTACCTTGTCTTTTCCATATCCTAGAGCCATATGCATTCTTTGGCTCCTGGCCCCACTACTTCCAAAATCACATTTCCTGTTTTGATTTTGACCCTCCTGCCTCCCTCTTATAAGGATCCTTGTAATGACATTGGAACCAACTGAACAATCCAAGATCATCTTTCCATTTCAAGATCTTTCATTTAATCACATCTGCAAAGTCCCCTTTTTTCCATGTGAGGTGATATATTGACAGGTTCTGAGGATTAAGATGTGGCCACATTTGGAGAGGCATATGTTTGGTTCACTATACTTCTCTCAGCTCCTGCCTCCACCCCCTGCCCCAGCTGTAATGATAGTAATTTCTATGGGCTACAGGGCCACTATGTGCAGGCCCTGTGAGGTGGGTTTTAGAGACAGCAGAAATGCAGCTGGGTAAAATGGTTACTGTCGGGGTCTGACTATATCCTCTCACATTTTACCATTTCTGGGGCCAGGGATAGATTATCAACTGCCCACATCTACAATTATTTGCCTGAGGGTCTGTCCTTCTCCTATGGGAGCAAGGAGTAGGGGAGGTGGGACAGCCAGAAAGGCCAAGGAATTAATGCTCCCCCTGCCCACCCCAAGTAGCCCTCCATCAATAGCTGATAAAGAACCAACTCTTTTGCCCTGTGGTTGGGAAAATTCTTAGGTGCCTCAAGATCTGTTTCCAGGGAATCCAAACCAGGACACTGGAGCAATTTAAGTAACTTGCCCAATGCCTCATGGCTAGTAATTACAAGGGTTGGACTTGAACCCAGATCTGCCTGCAAAACTCATGCTCTCAGTTATTTCTCTTAGCTGGCTTCTTGCTGTTATACCTGAGGAAGATGGCTGATTTGGGATGATCAAGATCAAGCTAGAAGGTATCCCCTTTCAGTTTCCTGATTTGGAAGAAGAGAAAATTCCCAGAAGGTGGGTAGAGGCTGCAATTCAGCCATTTGAGACCTAGAACAGTTGGGGGTTGTGAATCTCAGGCTGCAGCAACCTACTGAGCCCTAAGCACACTTGGGTACCACATACAGAATCATGGGCCAAGTGGGAGTCATTATTTTATTATTATATCCTTATTTTATTGTCATTTATTGTCAATGATTTCCAGTTCAACTGCAGGACATAGTAACAAGGAACTGGGCTTACAAAAATATGTACACACATGTACTTTATCAGTACTCACATGTGCTTAGGGTAGTACACATCAGGGCATGGACCGTGACTCTAGCTGGAAGAGGTAAGTTTCTTAAATGTGGCTCGACTAGAATGTAGCGTTCCTAGAATATGCATTTCAGACCATAAGCTGCCTGCATTATTGAAGAACAAAATGAAATAGGTAGGATGTCTCTCTTTTTTTAACCTTTAGGGCTGGTTCTGACGTAATTTTAAATGTAATTTCACGAGGACAGACACTCATGTGGGAGACTAAGACTGATTTCACTGAAGTCTTTCTACTCCTAAGAGCTGTGCCTTCTAAGAAAACCCTTGCCTGTGGGGCTTATGTGTTTTTTTTTGTTTGTTTTTTTTTTTTTTTTTTTTTTTTTTTGTATTCAAACCCTGTAGTCTCTGGAGGAGAACTCTCTGGAACTCTCTGGTGTTACGCTAAGTGAAATAAGTCAGACAAAGACAAATACTCTGTGATTTCACTTATATGTAGAATTTAAAAAAAACAAATGAATAAACAAGCAAACAAAATGCAAAAACAGACCCATAAATACAGAAAACAAACTGGTGGTTGTGAGAAGAGAGGAGTGTGGGGAGATGGGCAAAATGAGTAAAGGAGGTGCCAGAGTTATCGGCTTTCAGTAATGGAATGAATAAATCACAAGGATGAAAGGTACAGTATAGGGAATGTAGTCAATGATATTAAAATACCATCGTGTGGTGACAGATGATTTTTAAAAAAGGGTCATATTCAGAATATTGCAAGGCTGCCAATTCACAGAAGATGTACCTGGCACATCCTGCTTAATGCTGGATGCCACTTGGTTCTAATCCTGGTTTTGTTACCAACTCATCGTGTAAAACCGTAGGGGAATCTACTTAACCTCTCTATCAGTTACCCAATCAGTGAAACAAAGATAATATTACAGTTTTTGGCTGCACCCTTGATGGAAAGCCTGCAGAATAGTTCATGCTGGTATATTTTTGGTAAATTAATCTGCCTCTACAGCTGGACTGTCTCAGGATGCCTAAAAAATATGAGGGTTTAAGAAATTGACACATTACTGAGTTTTTCAGTCCTTGGAATCCTGTCATGCCTTAATTCTGGTTTTCTCTTCTATTATTGGTTTATAATCCTTGGGCTCTTGAGTCTGCCATAACAACTTTATATTATATATCGTGTGTTATAGTATATGTAATAATAGATATTATATTATATACCATGTGTGGATGCATAGCATTTATTACAAAATTATAATACAGATTTTATTTGAAGTATGGTTGAATCAATTTATTGTTAATAATACGGCAATACCAGTACTATTCAGCAATAGCTAAGAGATATAGTCAATGCAACATTACCTGACCAAACTCTTCTTGACTTTTTATTTTTAATATTTTATTTTTAAGTAATCTCTACACACCACATGGGGCTTGAACCCACAACCCTGAGATCAAGAGTCACATGCTCCACCAACTGAGCCAGCCAGGAGCCCTGATTTCTTTTAATCCTAAAGTGATTTGCATAGTGTAGCTAGTTCGAGAAATTATTCTCAGAACAGATGATCCAATCTAACTTTATCCTGAATTCAGTAAAAAAAATTCTTGAACTATTGTTCGAAAAATGTTGACTTCATCTTGATCAAAGAGTTTGGGACCAAATGTTTTCCCCACCAGAAATATTTCAAAGGATTCATGTGGGGAAAGACAACCACACAGTTTCACAAAGATCCCTAAAACTGACTGTTTGGGCTTGGCTTAGGGAAACAGGGTGGCAGGGAATATTAGAAGATCGTGGGCAAGAGGGATCATTTATATGCACTTAGAGCACAGTGGTGAAAGGCAAAGGGAGGGAAAGACTGTGAGGCAAATGGTCCTAAAACTGTCAAGGGAAGCTCTAGAAAACTTGGGAATTAGAGAATTCTACTCCCTTACGTGGTAAGCTGCAAGAGTAGCCGACACTTTCCGGCTGTAGTTCCCCCTAGTCAGATGTTATTTGCCTGGAGCCAACTCAGTTATATTAAAAAAGGAAATGTGCACACTAATATAGCACATGCAAATTTTTTCGGGGTGGGGGGGGCATCTGTTGTACACAGGCTGGGATGTAGCTGCCTTTCTTGAAAACGGGTCTTTTTGGCTTTCCCATCATATGTTGTAGGTGTCCTTTTGTTGATCCACCCCACTGATGGAAGCAGACAAATCAGAATATAAGTAAGCCAATTGTTCGATTCTGTACAAGCAAAAGAACCCAAGTCATTCAGGTTAGCCTAAAACAGAACACCCCTGTAATGTGATCAACATGGAAAAAAGCATGCATCAGAGAAGGGAGGACAGAATGAATAAGATACCCCTGGCTGGTAACCCTGCACAGACTTCCAGGAATAAGCAGGCAGCAGGCTCAGAAATGCCACTGATAGCTAGCAAGTCAGCTCTTCTCCATAGCCCCAGAGATTCTGTGTTTCTTTTTGGCTTTTTGGGTCACTAAAAACAGACTCTTATAATAGCACAAGTTTCTGAAGAGAAATTGAATATAATTCCTTTAATGAATATGGGGGTATGAATCTACAGGATATGAACTCAGTGAAGGACTGGCAACAAGGGGAAAGAAGAGGGTGCAAGGCCAGCCTGCCTGGGCACCCACAATTGCTTTGTCTGTTAGGCTACTCAGATGGTATTTAATTTTTTGGTTTATCATTAGTGATTGTGAATGGGTCTATCATTTATCTGATCTTCTGGGTTTTTCTTTTTTTAAAAATCTTATTTGTTTTTTGTCTTCTATATTCCCAATAATGGATGTTAAATTTGACAAGAGTATATATAATGAGTCTGTGTCAAAGACAAGGCTCTCGCTTTTGGAAGAATGTTTAAACAAGTCAAACTGAATTTGCTAACTAATTTTTAGGTATTCCATCCTTACGGCTATAAAAATACTTTACTTCAAAAAAAAAAAACTTGGGGTGCCTGGCTGGCTCAATCGGTAAAGCATGCAACTCTTGATCTTGGGGTCATGAGTTTGAGTTCCATTATGGAAATAGAGATTACTTTTAAAAAATAAAAATTAAAAAGTAGAAGACCTTTAAAAAATGATAAATAAATAAAACCAAATTTGATATTTTAAAAAAGATTTTATTTATTTATTCATGAGAGACACAGAGAGGCAGAGACATAAAGGCAGAAGCAGGCTCCTCGCAGGGAGCCCAATGCGGGACTCAATCCCTGGACTAAGTTCAGGCTCTCACCTGAAGGCAGATGCTCAATGGCTGAGCCAAGTCAGGTGTCCCCCAAACTTGAATTTATTTAATTATTTTTTAAAGGTTTTATTTTCTTTTTTAAGATTTTATTTATTTATTCATAGACACAGAGAGAGAGAGGCAGAGACACAGGCAGAGGGAGAAGCAGGCTCCATGCAGGGAGCCCGATGTGGGACTCGATCCCGCCTCTCCAGGATCACACCCCAGGCTGCAGGCGGCGCCAAACCGCTGCGCCACCAGGGCTGCCCCCAAACTTGAATTTAAAAGCTTAACTTTGTCGTTGCAAATCTGAAATCCGTGAGCATCTAATCCCCATCATCCCACAAAAGCTCTTGTTTCTCTTTATATTTTAATTCCATATTTTTAGAGCTTCTATGACATTATTATTTTTGTTTCTTATGTTGAATGTTTATTTGGACTTACATTGCTCTTCTTTCCTTAGGCTGTCTCTGAGCTTTGACATTTGTTCTCACCCTTTGACACTGTCAAAAATCACAGCTCAGTCCTCTAGCTGTTACTTTCAAATCAACAAATGATCTTAGGGCAAAAACAGTTCTGAGCACCATGCTCCTTTTCTGGATTATTGCCTTATCCTAGATTTTGGCTCAGTAATTCTTTATTCTGTTATCAACTCATCAATCATTTAGATATATATTTATGTATCAACCTGCTTTTAAATTGTATACAATACAAGACTTAGCTTGTATTATCTGGCTACCCCTAGCAGAAGCGAAGTCAAATAATTTTTTAGCACAGATCTTTACCAATGTGAGATTTTTGGAACTTAAATTTCTTTAAAAATTTTTTTAAAAGATTTTATTTATTTATTTGATATAGAGAGAGAACACAAGCAGAGGCAGTGGCATAGGGAGAGGGAGAAGCAGACTCCCCAATGAGCAGGGAGCCTGAGGTAGGGCTCAATTCCAGGACCCTGGGATCATGACCTGAGCAAAGGCAGATGCATAACCAACTGAACCACCCTGGCACCCTGGAACTTACATTTCTATAAGAGAATTCTCGCTGTACAGCTCTTATTTATATACAACTCTCTGTCTATAGGTCCTGTTTCTCCCATATTTTCCTACTGCTAAATCCCCCATAACCTGCTTTGTGATCTCTTCATTCCACAGGCCATCCCATTACTGATTTGTCAATGGGGATAGTGGAGGTGACAATAAATAATGTTTTTCAACTGCTTGAATGTTATGGTCCTTCTTTCTTCTAGAAGAAGGTAATATCTTTGATGAAGACTGGCAAAATAACTACGGACTCGGTGCAGAGAAAAATATAGGGACAGGGTAACAGCACATATGGCTTTTCTCTGTCTCTGATCTCATCTGTTCTGGCAGTGGGCAGGAGTAACTTAGGCCAGCTCACAAACATAACTACAGGGCAGTATGTACTATTACTCCTCAACCCCACCCTCAACTCACTGTGATTTCCTGGGCTTTAATCTGCATCAAGGCTTTTGATGCTTTGAAACTACTTCTGCTGCCTTTGGTGCTATTGCCATTGTTACCATGGCTACCGCCAAGATCAAGTGATACGTGGACCAGATTATACCTATGGAGATTTCCTTCCTGTTCTAACCCGGCCAAAGATACCACAACCTTTGAGGCGTATCCATGCCCTTTGTGAAGAATTGATATATGAGCCAAGGTTGCCAAAGAAGCAGGAAAACTTCCTTCCCTGCCTTTGTCTCACAGTCTATGACACTGATTCCAAAGAAGTTTATAAATGAAAATCACAACAAGACACTGTGTTCTACCTACGTCGCTGGCAAGATCAAAATGTCTGATAAGATGTGTCAGAAAGGTGGTACAGAAGCAGACATTGCAGGCGGAATATAAATTGATATAATCTTTTGGGAGAATAATTTGGTCATATCAATCACAATTTACAATGCTCATGCCATTTGATTGTGCAAATTCATCCCTACTTTATTCTTTAATATTTGCAAAATGACCTATGTACGAGGATAGTCAATGTGGCAGTGTTCCTCGGTCAAAGGTCGGAAACAATGGTAGAGCAGATACTATGTGGCCTTTCCATACTCCCTTGGCTAACCTCTGAGTTCTCTGGCAGCCAGGGTGGAAAGTTCTGCACATACTAACAAAACTTCCCACCTCAAGCCACCTATGATGCCCTCAAGAGCAACCTTTACTTACTGGGAATGAAAGATAGTGCATGCCTCAGTTTCTTGGGCTGTCATAACAAAATACCACAGACGGTGTGGCTTTAAAAAACAGAATCTTTAGAGACAGGCACATCTATTTAAAAACAAAACAAAACAAAAATTCAAAAAATAAATCAATTACCTCACAGTTCTGAACACTGGAGGTTCAAGATCAAGTTCAAGATCAATTTAGTTTCCGGTGAGAGCTCTCTTTCTGACTTGCAGATGGCTGCATTGTGACTATGTCTTCGCATGGCCTTTCCTCAGCAAGTATACACAGAGGGAGAGAGAGAAGGCAAGAGAGATAGAGAGAGAGAGAGAGCAGATAGGCACACTCTGGGGTCGCCTCTCAGAAGGACACTAATCTCATTAGAGCAGGGCCCTGCCTTTATGACTTCATCTCACCTTAATCACTTCCACAAGGGCCTCATACCCATACATAGCCACACTCGGGGTTAGGGCTTCAACATGTGAATTTAGGAGGATATGGATGTTCGGTTTCTAACAGTGCATAAAACCCCGAGCTCCCTCACAGTGCCTTTTTTTGAGGCACGTTCTACAGTTTCTGAGCAGAGGGGTGTTCAAATTTGATTGTGCAAATTCATCCCTACTTTATTCTTTAATACTTGCAAAATGACCCATGTACGAGGATAGTCAATGCGGCAGTGTTCCTCAGTCAAAGGTCCACCCCCAGTGGAATTGAATCCAGTTTTACCCAAAGTCATTATTTACATATTAATTTACTCTTTCACAGCTTTTCTCTCTCCCTTTTTTCACTGAGCTTCCTGGAGTCACCTCCTAAATAAATGACCAACATTCAAGACTGTCTTCTCACCAGACAGAGAACTGGTTCCAAACTCAGGGTCAGGTGCTTGCCGCTCATGACCAATACTTGAGAGACAAGTCATGGTAGGAAAGGAAATATTGCTTTATTCATGAAGCCAGCACCCTGGGAAGGTGGTGGTCTAATGTCTCAAAGACCATCTTTCCCATCCAGGGGGAGCCAGAGGGCTTTAAAGGGGAAGGCATGAGGAAGGAGGGGGGCTGCATGCAGGAGGAGGTGTTTGGGCAGTTAGTCCAATGTTGACAGGACCCTGCACAGACTTGGTGGCATCCGGGGCAGCCTTGTTCAAATGTGGTCAGGCCTTACTTTCTGGGAAATCTGGGCCTTTGCTCCTCAAGGTCGGTGGTCTGCAAATCTCAGAGTAAGTTAGTCCTGCTACAGATCAAAGGACTTAGGTCAGCAACAGGGAGTGTGTACGCTTGAGGTTAGTTAACCCCTAACATGGGTTGGGGTGCTATTACAAGTAGAAGTGAAAGCATCAAACACTAAGTCTTTTTTTTTAATATTTTATTTATTTATTCATGAGAGAGAGAGAGAGAGGCAGAGACACAGGCAGAGGAAGAAGCAGGCTCCATGCAGGGAGCCCCGTGTGGGACTCCATCCCGGGTCTCCAGGATCACACCCTGAGCCAAAGGCAGACACTCAACCGCTGAGCCACCCAGGAGTCCCTTAACTTTTTTTTTTTTTTTTTAAGATTTTAAAAATTTATTCATGAGAGACACACAGAGAAAGGCAGGGACATAGGCAGAGGGAGAAGCAGGCTTCCTGTGGGGAGCCCGATATGGAACTCTATCCCAGTACCCCAGGAGCATGACCTGAGCCAATGGCAGATGCTCAACTGCTGAGCCACCAGGCGTCCCTATTCTTCAATTTTATATAAATGAAATAACTCGGCGTGTCACCATTTTGCATCTGGCTTCTTTTACTCAATATGGTGCTTGTAAGGCTCATCCATGTTGTTGCGTATATACTGACTGTATATTAAGTAGCCTACTAAAAGCAATACAAAATTGATTACAAAGGCAAATCTTCATAATTTTATTCCTTTCATCTCTCATATCAAGGAAAAGAAATATAAGTAATCCAAATAGGATATGCCATATAAGGAAATATGATTTTCCACATAATTTTTAAATTATTTTAACATTATCAGAAATTCAAATTTCTATGGGAAATGAGTGCAGCTCCCCAAATCCCTCACCATTTGATCTGATCTCTTGCTCAGGGAGAGAATTCTCTCTCCTGTGCCAGTTGCTCCACAAGGACTCCTTAAAAATTTGTTTCTTTATATGTTCCCTCCATGTTTCAATTTCGCAGGTCCTTCTCACCTCTTATAATCATGGATAATTGTCTATGTTTATATTGTCACCTTTGAAAAATTCTCTCGGTGTCTATGAGCCTGGCCCCTGAGATGAGAGGCAATTCAGTATTGCTTTTTGGTTAGATCTGCTATGGGTTCTACCCACTGATCAACCTTGCCATTTAGATATTTCTGTCCTTCAGTCATAAAGAAGCTGCACAGAAATTTAAGACCTTCTGTGCAGCAAAAAAGAAATCATCAACAAAATGAAAAGGCACTGGGAGAAAATATTTGCAAATCATATATCTGATAAGGGGGTTAATATCCAAAATATATAAAGAACTCATATAGCTCAATAAAAAACAAACAAACAAACAATCCAGCTAATGAATGGACAGAGGATCTGAACAGACATTTTTCCAAAGAAAAGAAACAGATTGCTAATAGGTACATGAAGAGGAAGCCAAGGGAAACATGGAAATCTGGGTCTTTAAGACTATATTTAAGCTGGGGAAAGGCCTACACATGATTTCAGTATTATATAAGTGCTTCTGCTTTACAGGAGACATCCTAATTTAAACACACATTCATACATTTTATATATATTATATATATTCACATTTGTGTATTATTTATAAATGTATAATATATACATTTTATATATTTATATATATACAAACATAATTATGGTCTATTTTTCAAGGTGGGCTTTAGAATTCAATAATCAGCCTTGATTCTTGTCTGCCTTCTCTTTGGGCAAGTTCCTCACCCTCTTTGCCTCTGTTTTCTCATTTGTAAAATGGGAGAACCACCACTTGTCTTTTAGAGTTGCTGGATTAAAAGAAGCAATCAGTCTTATGGTTCTTTGGGCAAATGGCACTTTTCAAAGGTGGTTGAATAATACCTCCTGTCTTACTTATTTCTCTACAGTGGGACCTCACCACTACCTCATAAAGAGGTTCAGTCCAGTTACTTTCCCTGTGAATAGGGGAGTGGGAGGGTTGTGGCAGCTTCAACCAATGGCACACAAAAGTAATGATACTGTTTGACTTCTGAAGTTGGTTCATAAAAGACTATGCAGTTTCTGCCTTGTTAATTGGTAAAACTACTCTTAGAGCCTTGGGCTACCATGAAAGAATTCTGACAATGCAAGGCTGCCATGGGCAGCACATAACTAGGCCACACACAAGCCCTCTGGTTGGCAGTCCCAGTCTTTTGAGTCAGCCTGGCCCAGAAGTCAGGCAGGTGAGTGAATAGAACTCCGGATGATTCCAGACCCAGCTATCCAGTCACACTAGCCTTCAATCTTCCCAGTTGAGACTCCAGACCTCAGAGAGTAGAAACAAATCCCTCCCATTCTACCTGAAATCCTGACCCATGGTACCTGCAAACAGAATAAAATGGTTGTTTTGAACTGCTAAAATTGGAGATATTTTTTATGTAGCAATAGTAATTGCTAAAGCAAGGTATGACACATAGCTGTAGAAATTAGTTCTTTTCTTCTTTCCTTTCTTAGATAACTTATTAAGATACCAGAGAAAGCAACTGATAATGTTGGGAGTCTATAAGAACAAGTTAGAAAGTAAGTATAACAGATATTAAATCATATATATGCACAGACAGAGGCAGAGTCAAGGGGCCGGATAGAGAGTCATTCCTGGCAAAGCTGCAGCACATTTCATGTCAGCAGGCAGGTGCCCAGAGTTCAGAGCTGGGCAAAGCTGACTCAGAAATGTATGGGTCAATACGTCACAATTTCGCAGGGAACTGGTACCTGGTACTTGTCAGCCTCAATAGCATGACACACTTGGGTAAAGGGAAAGACTTCGTTTGGTTAAACCTGGGACATGGAGTATTGAGATGCAAGAGTGGGTAGTAAGGAAAGGGAGGAGGATGGGCTATAGGATTCAACCCAAGATGAAATAATACCCGGACTATTCATTATCCAAAGGAGCAGGGTTTACTCAGCTTGGTTAGCATGGCTGTTGGTATCCAAGATGATCAGAACCAAGGAGTGAGACCAGGCACATGTCTTTATAGATAGTGAGTCTTCCCTGAAATGGCTGTGTTGAAACTCCCAGTGTATTTCCCAGAAGGAAACTGATGTCACATACAAATGGGGTAATTGAGGAGAGTTTCATAGACTGTTTACAAATGTGGATGGTTAAGGGAAACCAAAATGGAAGATGTGGTGCAATGAGACTAGCCAGAGTGGGGAGCCACCCCTAGGCCTAAAGGGTAATAGGCAGTCGCAGCTATAGTTAAAGAGAGTGGGAGCCTCTTGGGAGAAGCTCTGGCTTTCAGCAGAAAAATTCAGCCAATCCACAGCCATCAGTGTGGAGGACTTCAGGAAAGTAAGTTCTCCAATCTTCCTCTCCCTCGGTCATTACTCTGCTTGGCTGAATCCAAAGGGAAGCCAGAGGAAGGGACCCATTGAAGCAGTCCACAAAGACTTCTAGCAGCTTTCTAGGGCACAGGACAGAGAAGAGAAAGGTAGAGATTGGTTGGAATCAGAGGGACAAATGTAAGATACCCTGTACATCGTTCTGTACATCCAATTGAGGGCAACACTCCTAGGCTGGAACAGAAGGAGGACAGTGAGGACCGTTGGAGGAGAGGTGGCTGGTAAAGTCTAAGCATGTGCTTCCAGTCCTGGCTCTGAACACCCCTTTCCATCTCCCTTCTCCCAGGGGAACCATGTTATCAGATGGAAGCCGGAGGAATCAACTGGGATCATGCAAACAAGATTGGGAAATCCACAACCCAGTAGACTCCCAATAGACTAGGCTATGACAACACTATCTATTTCATATCCTAGAGATTCATTCAGAGTCTCTTAAACTCAGCACTATTGGCATTTTTGGCCAGATAATTATTTGTAGGGGGCTATCACGTGCATTGTAGGATGCTTAGCAGTACCTTTGGCCTCTACCCTCAAGGTCCTAGTAGCAATACTCTATCCAGTTGTAACAACCAAAAGTGTCTCCAGACCTTTCCAATTGTCCTCTTGGGGCAAAATCACCTTTGGGTAAGAATCACTGCATTCATCCATTCAAGAAATATTTGAGGAGATATTCATCATACGGTAGACATCATGCCTCTCCTCCTGGGGTAGGGAGACACTGTGTACCAGTGGATGTGGCCCTTGCTTTCTCAAACTTCGTAGTCTAGTGAGGGAGGCCAACATTAAATACACAGTTATACAAATGACTCACTTTTGGGGAAAGTTATATTTAATAGAAAATCTGAATGACCTTCAAGCAGGTGCCAGTTCTAGAATAAAATCCATAGACATAGAAATACCATGCTATAGGGGCAATTATTTTTATTGACCTTTAACTTTTTAAAAAGTTTTTCTTATACCTTGAATCTCCAAATACCACACACCTTGAAGCTGAAATTTAAATAACATCTGTTCAAATCCAAAAGTTATTGTGGTAGGTTGAAATGGCTGCAATTTCTTTGCCACTCTTTTTTTATTTTTAAGCAATCTCTACATCCAATGTGGGACTCAAACTTACAATCTGGAGATCAAGAGTTGCATGCTCTACTGATCAAGAGTCACTCCTCTTTTCTCTCATCACCAAGAAGTGAGAATCTAATTTCCTCTCCTGGAAACCAGAATGACTTTGTGCCTGGCTTGACCAATGGAGTGCAGTGGAAGTGATGCTGTGTGGCTTCCAAGCCTGGGTCACAAGAAATTTAATCTTTGAGAAAATGCTTGGGCAGCCCCGAGCCACCATGTAACTAGTCTAGCTATCCTGCTGGAAAGAGAAAACCTGTGGCCAAGCTGTGGATAGTGTGGAGATAGTGTGTAAGTTAGAAGTCACTTTGGATGTTCCAACTAACGGAGACTTTAGCCTTCAGATGGCTCTGCCCCAACAACCATCTGACTATAGCCACATGAAAGTCCTCAAATGAAACCAGCAGAAGAACCACCCAGTTGATCCCAGTCAATCAACAGATCCATGAGTGGTGATAAAATCATCATTGTTTTCAGCTGCTAATTTGGGTGTGTCTTGTTATATAGCAGTAGATGACCAAGACATGGGACACCTGGGTGGCTCAGCGGTTGAGCATCTGTCTTTGGATCAGGGCCTGATCCCAGGGTCCAGGATCAAGTCCCATGTCGGGCTCCTTGCAGGGAACTTGCTTCTCCCTCTGCCTATGTCTCTGCCTCTTTCTGTGTCTGTCATGAATAAACAAATAAAATCTTTAAAAAATAAACTATCACTTCATCCTTTTAAAAAAAGAAAAAAAGGAAACTCAAGAAAGAGTTAACTTATCCAACTGCAGGAGTATTGGGAATGATATTTATTTTTTATTTATATCTTTTTAAAGATTTTATTTATTCATGAGAGACACAGAAAGGCAGAGACATAGGCAGAGGGAGAAGCAGGCTCCCTGTGGAGAGCCCAATGTGGGACTTGATCTCAGGACCCCGGGATCATGACCTGAGCCAAAGGCAGACACTCAACAACTGAGCCACCTAGGTGCCCCAGGAATGATGTTTAAGTATGGAAATGCCACCAAGGAATTTTCTCACCATCCCTCATTTCTACTTCTTTCTGTTGGCTTTATTCCTATCTACTGTGGACTAGCATTGTCTACCTAGTAGGAAACAGAGTTATGAACAAATCCCGTTTCACATCTTACAAATGACACTCCTGGAAAGAGACTACTTTTTTCATATGTGTTGTTTGAAAAATCTCAGGGATGAAATCCATTTGGCCAAACTTAGGTCCATCACCATTTCTAAGCCAATCAATGGTGGCTTAGTGAAGAAAGGGAGGGAGGAAGGGAGAACCATGAAAGAAAAAACACGTTCCCACATAGCCATGTGGGAAGGTAAGGATGTGTGTCAGTCAATTTTGTTATAAGCCACTTCCAAACAGCAATCATTTTAGCTGCTCACATTTTTCTAGTAAAATTGACATTTTGCCTGCTGAGCCTAGGCTGGATGGCCTAGGATTGCCTTACTTAATTATCTGGTGGTTGAGAGGCTGTTTGATTTGGGAGTGGGGGAGTAGGGAGAGGCAGTTCACTCACATGTCTGGTACTTGGTTTGAGATCAGCTGGAGTGACAGGATGAACTGGCCACATGTCACTCATCATCTAACAGGCTAACCTGGGCTTGTTCACATGACAGCATAAGAGCCCCCAGCAATGAGTTAAGCCCCAATGTGATGTATTTTTCAAGCCTCTGTTTATATCCCATTTGCCAGCACCTTAATGGCTAAAGCAAGTTACATAGCCAAGTCCAGATTGGAGTCACACAAAACCTCCATCTATCTCTCTTTTTAAAGATTTATTTTTAAGTAATCTCTACACCCAGCCTGGTGCTTGGATTTATAATCCTGAGATCAAGATTTACATGCTCTACTGACTGAGCCAGCCGGGCACCCCTCTCCCACACCTCCCCTCAAGCCCTCTACCCCTTGATGGGAGAAATTGCAAAATATTGAGGCCTTTTCTTCCCCAAATCTATGACATTGTGTGTGTGTGTGTGTGTGTGTGTGTAGGAGGGAGGAGGTGAGGTGAAGGTGAAGATTTTCACTGGAAGTGCTATAGACAAGGCAATTAATGTTGACAATATACATGAACTGAATTTACCCTATAATTAACTTGAACCTCCCACTTGGCCTTAGCAATAAATGTACAATCACAAAGATGGTGTTATGTAAATTTGTGAAAAGAGATATGATGGAATGATATAACTGATCAATTAAGCCCTACCAGTTTGCCTCAGATGTTTGTGAGAAGTTAGCCATTTCCTGCCCTCTACATATTTCTGGTATGAACATTGCCCCAGGTTTTGTTTCAGAAGCCTTGGCAGCTTCTGAAAACAGACTGTGTCACTGGAAAATGTTGTGCAAACCAGATCCTGCTGTCTGCTAATCATAAACATGTCCTTTCCAAGAACGGATTCTCCAAAACAATATGTCCTAATGTTCTTTGGGTCAAAATTAACTACAAACGATTAGAATTACTGCTTCTGACTATTGATTAGCACATTAGGTGAGCCTAGAACAAAGACTAATTGATTATGCATCAAGCATCAGCAATTCGGACTCTTAGAATTTTTGTTGTGTAGTTCTTTTTACAATATATATATAAATATTTTATTTATTTATTTGAGAAAGCAAGCACAAGCAGGCAGAGGGACAGAGGTACTCCAGCTGAGCAGGGAGCCCAACTCAGGCTCACTTCTAGGACCCCAGGAGTATGACCTGAGCTGAAGGTAGATACTTAACCAACTAAGCCACCCAGGTGCTCCTTGTTTTTTTTTTTTAAATAAAGAGGGATACAAACTCTCAATAGCATCACTGTGTAATGGCTAAGAGCGTGGACTCTGGAATCAGAATTCAGCCTTCAAATCCCGCCTTTCCCACTCATGATGACCTTGGGCAAGTTACTCAGCCTATATGTGCCTCAGTTTCTTTGTCTATTAAAATGGGGTGTTGTACTAGTATTGACCCTTAATAATTGTTACAAGGACTAAGTGGATGAATAATTCTGAAGTTCTGATCCCCGCTTGGGGTAGAACGAATGAGATACAATCTTAGAAATGTCAGTGTGTCATGAGGATATTATTCATATCCCTAGTCATCATCAGAAAGGCCATCACCTTTTTCTTGCTGAATTACAGCAGCTGCAGCAGCTCAGGGAGAAGAGGGCAGTCACATAGCAATGAGACTATTTGCAAATTGCATTTGCAGTGCAAGGCTCGGGGAATGAGTGGGTCAATGTCAATACTGAGGTTTAGAGAATGTCAGAAGATTTCAATCATTCGTGCTTTCTTAGCCTCCTCTTTCCATAAGTTGTGTTTTTAAGTGAAGTCAAGTGTTAACAAACTGTTATGAAAATCACAGTCTATATCTGTCAATCCACACATGCCAGCCAGCCTTGGCGTTCTTGAGCTATTCACCACAGAAAGCAGTGACATTCAAAGAATAGCTGATGTTAAAGAATAAGTACCTGATGTAATTATTTAAGAGGCATGAAATAAGCCAATTTTCTCCTTCCCATTTTTTTTTTTTTTTTTTTTTTTTTAATGATAGTCACAGAGAGAGAGAGAGAGGCAGAGACACAGGCAGAGGGAGAAGCAGGCTCCATGCACCGGGAGCCTGGTGTGGGATTCGATCCCCGGTCTCCAGGATCACGCCCTGGGCCAAAGGCAGGCGCCAAACCGCTGCGCCACCCAGGGATCCCGTCCTTCCCATTCTTTGAAAGAATTTCAAAGTACACAGGATACAGAGGAATAAGCAAATTGTTGTTGGCATTGGAGCACTTAATTAAATTACATGAGCTTTATTTTTAGGTTCATGAAAATATGTGTATGCCCCACCCCAAATGCCCATCTTAACCATCATTTCATCATATTATCCCTCTTATCCACAGAGCCAACACAAATAATTGTTGAGTGAAATAATGAATAGCTTCCTCCTTACAGCTGATCTCACAAAACACTTTATCAGGAAACAATTACTCTCTAAACTCTGGGTCTACAGAAATTTCTGAAGGGTGGGCAGATATTTGAGGGGGACTGACCCTATCAAAAATGACCCTGAAAAAGGCTCCATGTGAGTAGATCTAGGTTTGCTAATATTCTAAGAATGAAGAAACCACAAATAACTAAGAAATCGGATTTTTTTCCTGATTGGATATCATTGTTTGCAACTTCATGCTCACCCTTTGTCATCTGATTCTGCCCTTCTTCCCTTAATCCCATGCCACCTTCACCTCTCAAGAAAAGGGGTTTCCTCCCTGCTTTGTTGCCTTATTGATCATATTTTATAAAAATTAATTTTAAGAACAAGGTCGGTCTATCCTTTCAAATGGAATTTGTTTCTGCCTTCTATGAGGCCTCATGAAATATCTAAAGCACTGAGTTCTGATCACATGAATAGTTTGGAAAAGATGAATTGCATTGGAGGAAGAAAAAAGGCCAGTTCTGGATTAGATTAATGCGGTTGACACATTTGTTTTTCTTCAGAAACAAGCTAGGGAAACATGGTAAGATTCAGGCATCTTATTAAGGTTATAGGGTTTGCTGGCAAGAATGCCTGTGTCCTTTGACATTTGTACCAACCCAAATATTCCACTTACTCTTGCTGTGACATAGGCTGTGCCAAGCTTGGCATAAAACAACCATTATTTTATCAGGAATCAGAAAGGGCACAGTGAAGACATCTTGTCTCTGCTCCTCGACAACTGAGGCCTCATTTGGGAAATCTCAAATAGCAGGGAGTGACTTGAGACTTGATGCTGACATCATCTGAAGGTCTGCTCACTCACACATCTGGCAGTCCTTGCTGGCTGTTGGCTGGGAACTCAGCTAGGCTGTTGGCTGGAATGTCAAAATTTGGCCTCTCCATGTCTCTGTTTGAGCTTCCTCACAGCAAGGTGGCTGCGTTCTAAGAGTGAGCATCCCAAGACAATGTGGGTGAACCTGTGCCATGATTTATGATCAAGCCTTGGAAGTCACACAGTGTCAATTCCACAATAGTCATAAACCCACCCAGATTAAAGGGGAGGGACTATAGGCTACATCTTTCTATGTCAGTTATACTGAGTATCAGTTAAGAAGAGAGGGAAGGGAAATGTGGCCATCTTTGGTAAATACAAGGTGCCACGCTGGGCATAAAATATATTTTAACTAAAAAAAAAAAAAAATATATATATATATATATATATTTTAACTTTTCTTATATTGTAGTGTGGAGGATAAAAATATCTCTAACCCTTGAATCTCTCTTAGCTTGAAAATAATTATTTAGTATCTTTTTTTCTGTAGACCACTGAGGGGGAAAAATAACACAGACCAAGATAGAGAAAGTGGGAATAATTGGTAAATATACAAACTTCGATAATAACAAGTCCTCCTTGAAGTCTGAGAATATGCTAAAACTAAACAAAGAGGGTTAGAGTGAGTGGGAGAAAATGCTCCATCAGATCAACAGCACCCTCTGGGAGAAGCTGGAAAAAAGCCAAACTTGGTAAAGTCAACTATCAATGAATCAAGACATCTTTCTGGAGAATCAGCCGCAAGCTAATAAACAAAACCTTAAGTTTAATGTGGTGCTTATGCCTAACATCCTTTCTTCTCTTCCAGAACCAAATTTTGTGTTTTTAAGTCTCAAAGCAGACACTCTGCATCTAGGCCAAAGAAGTTTCTCTGCCCCAATTTCTCCTCCATATTTTTCTTCTTCTGCTTTCTCTGGCACCCAGTGTTATCCCAAGTTCAGCTTCAACTCCCCAAAGGCACATACTTCTGGTGAGTTGCTGGGAGAGAATGCTTTTCCACTCCATTGCAGTTCTGTATTATAAATTTCTGCTGTATACTTGAGATTCTCCCCTGAGCACCAGGAGGTTCTTACCATCACTTGAAAATGTGTAAAGTTAAAAAAAAAAAGTGTAGAGTGATAGAGATCCTCCTTCTTAATTAGATTGGGGTATTTATAAATTGTGGTACCAAGGGAATGACCCTAATAGCAGTAGTAAGCAGAATAATGGTTCCTCAAAGATATCTATGTCCTTAACCTTGAGACCTCTGAGTATGTTACCTTACATGGCAAAAGGGACTCTGTAGAGGAGATTAAGTGAAAGATCTGGAAATGGAGAGATTATCCTGGATTACCTGGGTGGGACTGATGTAATCATAAGGGTACTTAGAAGAGTGAGGCCGGAGGGTCAGATTCTGGGGGGATGTGATGATGGATGAAGTCAAAGAGAGAGAGAGAGAGAGAGAGAGACAGAGAGAAAGACAAGAGACAGAGAGAGACAGAGAGAAGGAGACAGAGAGAGAAAGAGAGAGAAAGTTGAAGATGCTAAACTGCCAGCTTTGAAGATGTAGGAAGGGGTCACAAAGGAATGCAGGCAGCCTCTTGAAACTAAAAAAAGCAAGGGAACTTATTCTTCCCTACAACCTTCAGAAGGAATCGAATCCTGTTGATCCATGTTGGATTTCTGACATCCAAAACTTAAAGACAATAAATATGTGTTTTAAACCACTAAATTTTTTTGTAATTTGTTACAGAAGTAGTAGGAAATTAATACAAACAACTTATTTTTCTTGTGGTTGCTTGTTTCAGAAATGACATGAGGCTTTTGGTTAAAGCTGCTTGGTAAAGAAAAGTTTCTACAAATCTGTATGGATTGAGTTTGAATCAATACGAATGAAGTTTAAATGAAGCCCTGGACAGTGACTTCTGAAAGCTATAGATGAAGATGTGGAGAAGAACAAAATCTGATATCACTGTTCTAAAAACAACTAACTTTCCTCTTGCTTAGGACATAACTACTCATGTGGAGCATAACATAAACATTATATTTGACACTTGAACTGATTAAGTTTGTTACAACAGGCCGGGTTCATATTTATGTAAATGAAAATATGTTTGAAATTTGTCCAGAAAATTATTGACACTTCCAACCCTAGGTTGTATGAAACAATGAGAAATGTCAAGTGTCAACAGACTATTCAAATCTCACGAGTAATACTATGAAATTAGACATGGCTACATGCTACAGTTACTTATGACTAAAGAATGGAATTTTTTACTTTTTCATATCTGTGTTAGGGTATAGAAATAACACAATTCTTTTGAGAAACATCCAAATCATGTCTCCATTTGCCTCTTCGGATTTAACTTGGTTGCCTTCTCCACCCTGCTCTGTGCCCTGGAAGGCTGGCTTAACATGGTCCAATTCAATAGACTTTCTGGCCTTCCCTGCCTTCTGGCTTGAGACTTTGGCAGAGATTTCCAGCAGGTAGCCGAAGGGAGTAAGAAGGGTGAGGTGGAAGTATATGTTCTTCCAATATCCTCCTAAATAGAGTAGTACTCAAATCCTTGATTCAGAGTCTGCTTTTGGAGATACAATCTAAGACAGCATGATATCTGGGAACTACCTCCTCCTTCAGGATGGACCCCTGGCAATCTTGCTTATATTTCCCACAGCTGGAAAGCTGCACCCATCAAATTCTCTCTCCCTGGAATCTTATACTAGAATAGAGAGGATATTGGTCAGTGTCTGCAGGAGACTGCGGCTCTCACTTATGAACTCAGGAGCCTTTCAAGTGTACCAAAGGGTAAGAGCAGCAGAGAAAGCCATTCTGCAAGACAGGGCGGGGGGGGTGGTACAAGGAGGCATGGGAGACAGAAAGAGGGAGAGAAAGAGAGGGAGAGAGAAGAGGAAAATGGCTCAGAGAAGAGACATGGCTTCTTGTTCCAGGCTCCCTCCTGTCCTAAAGTTCTCCTACACCCAGCTCTTGCTCTGTGAAGTATGCCAAATTAAGTACAATCTAGGTATAAATTCTCCATTGCCTCTCAAATAACTTCTATAACATGCCATCAAAGAATCAATTAACCCAGAAAATCATCTTAAAATTACACTCACACTCTCAGTGAGTCAGAAAGTTCTGCTCCACTACATTCCCTATGAGAATTTCCTTCTTGAAGGTTTGAAAGCACAATGATTGCTAATTTCCCCACAGGTGAATGAACAATTCTTCTACTACCCTCCGGCATTCACAAATCTGGCCTAAAGACCTGGTTGGCACATACAGGAAAGTGTTTGTGGTCCAAGGCAACCCAGAGTGGAACAATTTATGCCCTAATGACCTAGCTGGAGCAGCACGAGCTCACCAAACCACCCAGATGTAGAGATAGGTGGCAGTAGGAGGAAGTCAGAGAAAGTCAAATAAGCTTGAACAGGAACAGACCATGTCAAGCTCCCCAGCTCCTCCTTACTGCCTGTCAGAGTTCTGAATCCCCAGCCTCCTGCGTTTACTACTGGGCCACTCGAATGTGTGGGTGGCATAGGCAGCTGCCCCCATAACGCTGCTACTGGGGAGCAGCAGTACCCTGACCAAAAGTATCTTCTTCCTACCCGCCTGGCAAAATTCATAAATTCTCATTATTGAGTTGTTCTTTCGGTTAAGATATTATTTCCAGAATGTCACTGCTACGGCACAGATGTACTATAAAAGTGCAGATAAAAGACTGGAAACATCACCATTACCTTGCTGTTCAGAGATACCAGAAAGGGATTGCAAAAGGAAGCATTAAAGGACCTTAAGCTCTGTTGGAACTAGATTCATTTATTGAACAAATATCTGTTGAGTGGCTATACTATGCATTGGGATATAAACAAATAGACTCCTGCTTTTATGAAACATAGAGATTGAGGAAAAGGATGGAGATCAAATTGTCACTCCAAGGTAGTGGTTCCCAACTAGGGGCCATCTGAGAATTTCTGGAAACATTTTTTATCACAACTGGAGAAGTTGCTCCGGGCATCTATTGAGTAGAGGCCAGAGATGCTGCTAAACATCTGTGCTAATGCACAGAACGACCTCTCCATGGTAAAGAATTATCTGATCCAAGATGTCAATAGAGCCTTAGTTGATAAACCCTGTACTAAGACAGTGGTTCTCAGAGTATGGTCCCTGAGAGGCAGCATCAATGGCATTAAATGGGAACTCATTAGAGATGCAAATTTTTAGGCCCTACCCTAATCCTGATAAATCAGAAACTCTGGTGGTAAAAGGCAGTGTTCTGTGCTTTATTTAACAGGCCCTCCAGGGGACTTTGATGCACACTAATGTTTGAGAACTGCTGAATTAAGGAGTCTATCATTGCAAGTGAAGACAAATACTCTGAAGGAAAAGAACTCTGTACCAATGCTACTCAAAAACTGGTTTACCCACTATTGGGAGCATCATCATAGGAGAGGTTGTTAATACAAATTCCCAGGTCCCACCCTCGACCTGCTGAATCACGGAGAGATGTGTAGGGGCTAAATTGAGAAAAGCACTGGGGGCTATTCTAAGTAATTAAGACTTCACATGACAGGAAATTGGAAATCTCTTGGCCCTGAGTGAGCCAAGTTGGACAATAAGCAGGATTTGGTTGGAGAAAAGATTAGCGGGAAACCAGAGGGAAGGTTGTCAAGGTAGCTCCACGGGAGTGTGAATGAAGGCAGAGGCAGCAGAGATAGAATGAAGGAAGTACACGTGGGAAAACCTCAGAAGAAAGAGGGTATGGGATGTGATGACTGATTGGATTAGGGGATGAAGGTGTGCCAGGAATTCTTTTGACCAGAAATAACCAAAAAAAAAATGAAATTCCTATTTATTTATGTATTTATTTATTTTAAAATTCTTTTTTAAAATTTAAATTCAAGTAATTAACATATACTGTATTACTAGTTTCAGAGGTAGATATCAGTGATTCATCAGTCTTATATAACACCCAGGGCTCATTACATCATGTGCCCTCCTTAATGTCCATCACCCAGTTACCCTGTTCCCTCACCCTCCTCCCCTCCAGCAACCCTTGGTTATTTCCTATGGTTAAGATTCTCTTATGGCTTGTTTCCCTCTCTGATTTCATCTTGTTTTATTTCTCCCTCTCTTCCCTTATGATCCTCTATTTTGTTTCTTAAATTCCACATACGAGTGAGATCATGTGATAATTGTCTTTCTCTGACTTATTTCACTTAGCATAATATCCTCTAGTTCCATCTACATCATTGCAAATGGCAAGATTTCATTTTTTGATGGCTCAGTAGAATTCCATTGTGCATTGTGTGTGTATGTGTGTGTGTGTGTGTATATACATATATATATATTTATACTCACATCTTCTTTATTCATTCATCTGTTGATGGATAGCTCTTTTCATAGTTTTCTTCTCTTTTCATAGTAGAATTCCATTGTCTATTGTGTGTGTATGTGTGTGTGTGTATATATATATATATACACATATATATACATACTCACATCTTCTTTATTCATTCATCTGTTGATGGATAGCTCTTTTCATAGTTTGGCTATTGTGGTCATTGCTGCTATAAACATTGGGGTAATCCCAATTTAGAGTGGCTTGAACAGAGATAAATTTATTTTTCCCCATAGCAAGAAGTCTTAGATGGAGGCAACTGCTGCCTTTGTTTCATGATTAAACAGTATCAAGGCTGGTTTCTGATTCTCTTGGCCTTTTCTTAATACTTGTCACCACATGGTCACATGGTAACCACTGCAGCTCCAGATGCCTTGTTTGTGTTCAGTGATGGAAGGACAAAATAAGAGAGGATCTATTCCTTCCTTCCTTCCTTTTCTCTCTTTTTTTTTCTAACTTTTGTTCTTTTTTAAGTAGACTCCACACCCAGCATAAAGCCCAATGTGGGGCTTGAACTCACAACCCTGAGATCAAGACCTGAGCTGAGATCAAGAGTCTGACACTTAACCCACAGAGCTACTCAGGCCCGTAGGGTCTGTTCCTTTCAATAAAAAAGCATTTTTTGTAAAATCACTCACAGACTTCTACTTATTGACCAGAACCACATCACATGACCACTTATAGTTACAAAGTAATGTGAGAAAGTGTTTATCATTGGCATCTCCATGGTGGAGAAATAGATTAGAAATTGGTGTTAAGCCCTCCAATCTATAGCATCCACAGGGGAGGAAGGAGTAAACTAGACTTGCTCCAGCTTGAGCTAATAGGGGAACACTGGCACTATTTCTTAGGATGGGAAAGACACAGGAAGAAACAAGTTTGGAATGGGAAGAACATTATGGTAGATTGTCTACTGCAATAATTTCATCTACTATTGTATACATAACCCTTTGCTGTGAGACTGCTACTTCTACTAACAAGAAGTAGAATTTATTTTTCCACCCTTTGCATTGGGGCTTTGCTGTGTGACTTGCTTTGGCGAACGGGGCATTAGCAAGGGTAATATAAGCAGAGCCCTAAAAAGCCCTTGCACACAGAGGCTTGCTCTCCTTCAGCCAGAGTTGGAACACTGAGACAATGAGGTGGTTACGTAAGCCTGGTGAGCTCGATACGGGAGAACTGAAGTGCCCCAGCCAGGAGCCAACACCAACCACCAGATACGTGAGTGAGCCCATTTTAGACCATGGAGGCCAAGATTAATTACAAGATGACTGCAGCTGCATGATTGAACTCTACTGAGATCAATTAAACTGCCTAGTTGAGTCCAGCCCAAATGTTCCTCCCAGAAATGTAAGCAAATCAATATCCTTGAAAATGTCCCAGAAGCTGAACTTTTTTATCTGAAGCTGGAGTTAGAGATGTGGGAGTTATCAAGCTCATACGGAGCACATATTTGAAGTGCTGAAAAGGGATGAGGTAGCCTTGGGGCAATCTTAGGAGCACCAGTGAGAGACTGAAAGAAAAATGGAAAAGAAATGGGCATAGAGCTCATAAGAGGCTGTAAGAGGAATTTCTAGAAGAAGTAAAGTATCAACAGTGCCATGGACCAAGGAAGTGTTAGGAAAGATGAAACCTGAAAAGAGAACATTGGATTTGACAATTAGTAGGTCATCAGAGATCTTGACCAGAGCAGTTTCGAGAGACAGTAGGGGCCAGAGGTCAGGCTGCAAGAGGATTACAATGAATTGAAGAGTGTCAGGTGGGAAGTAAACTGTTTATCCTGGGAGTTTGGGCTATGTAGGCAAATAGAGAAGGGGGAGGTAGCTTGATGGAAGCACACAGGCAAAGGAGGCCTGAACCTTGCTTTTGTCTTTTAAGATAGGGGAGGCTTGAAAATGTTTACGAAGTGTTGGGACAGGGAAGATAGAAAGAAAAGCCATAATATCCACTGGGGCTTGTTTCCTGAGAGGAAAGATTTATCTTAATAAGGAGAAAAGGTGCCACAAAACAGAGAATGAAAGAAAACAAACACACAACTAGAAGGTAGGCAATTGTGGTGAATGAGAGAGATAGGTTGTAGATTTGGGGATGGGAAACTAAGTCACATGTTTGACAGCATACATTTCCTCTGGGTTGTCAGAGATCAGAGAGGCTATAGAAGAGTGGGGAAGCTCTGGAACAGCCTCTACTTATGGGGAGGAGGGAGCTGCCAGGCACCAGCACTGGATTCACCCAGATGCCAGATCCACCTGAGGCTTGATCACTCAGCTGGCCACTATTATGCAAAGCATGTAGCCTTGGCAGTCTGTGTGTAGGAACTAGAAATGTAAATACTGGTTCAATCCATGGATTTCCTCTTAACTTCATTCCCTACAACACAAACTCTTCTTTCCATTCTTCTGATTATTAGGTTTCACTGGGCACATGGCTTTCCTCATTAAAGATTACATTTCTGGGGACTTAGCTAGCTCATTCGGTAATGTGGCTCTTAATCTCAGGGTTTTGAGTTTGAGCCCTGCATTGGGTATGGAGATTATTTAAAAATAAAATCTAAAAAAAAGATTGTATTTCCGAGCTTCCCTTGCAGGTAGTTGTGGCCACGTGACTAAATACTGACCAGTGGAATAAGAGTGCCAACAAGGGTCCTTAACTGGCCACCTTTCTCTCTTCCTGTTCCTTCCTGGCTGCAATGCAGATACAATGGCTTGAACCTGAGCAACTATTTTGGATTATGAGAGAGAAGTCACATATTTAAATGGCAAAGCAACAAGGTAGAAGGGATACTGGTACCAATGATCATGGAGCCAATATATCAGCACTGGACCAGCTACCACCGGAAGTCATTTACATGAAGAAAAATATTCTATTATGTTTAAGTCAATTTTCTGTTTTATATAAGTGAAGCTAATTCTAAACTTCCATATTTACTACTCTCTTGGAGACCCTCACCTACATTGATAGTCTGTCAATTCCAGATGCCAATGTATTCCTCAACTTCCTGTTTATGCTTCCTGTAAGATCTTTTTGAACACCTATGTCATGGTTTGACCTGGCATCAGCCCTGCTTATTCAAATCTCTGGCCAAAGGCTTATCATATTTGGGACACTTCTGTTTATATTTTACTTCTGATTAAATTGAAGTGGAAATACCCTCAATTCTTCCTCGGCTATTTTTAGTATTGTATTATTTTCATTGTGCTATTGAAAATCATGCCATCAATAAAGAGGGCAGGTGATGTAATGAACATTGTGTGTAGTATGCAACTGATGAATAACTGAAATCTACATCTGAAACTAATGATATGTTATATGCTAATTAACTAAATTAATTAATTTATTTTTAAATATTTTATTTATCTATTCATGAGAGACACAGAGAGAGAGACAGAGACATAGGCAAAGGGAGAAGCAGACTCCCTGCGGGGAGCCCCATGTAGGACTCGATTCCTGGACCTGGGATCACGCCCTGAGCCAAAGGCAGACACTCAACCACTGAGCCACCCAGGTGTCCCTAATTAATTGAATTTAAATAAAACAATAAAAAAAGAAAAAATCATGCCATCGTATATTACAGATTTGTTAATTCATTTATTCAACTTTGATCACTTTCTGTGTGCTTTGAAGTGATGGACACTGTGGAGACACAAAAATCAGTAAGATATGGGGTATTCCATCAAGAACCTGATAATTCAGTGGAAGAGAAGAATATGAAAGCAACTGACATAATGAAAATAGAAGCGAGGCAGTCATATTCAACATGTTTTGGGGAAGTATGCAATATTTAACTCTTTTGCATTTACTGCTGCAGTTTATAAGACTGAATTAGAACCAGGGTTTCCTGATCCCCACTATTCTGGTCATAGTATCAGACTCCACCCTAAGCCATCAACCCATGTTTCATAAAAACCTCTTCTTGAGGGATGCCTGGGTGGCTCAGCAGTTGAGTATCTGCCTTTGGCTCAGGGCGTGATCCCGGTCCTGGGATTGAGACCCACATCGGGCTCCCTGTGAGGAGCCTGCTTCTCCCTCTGTCTATGTCTCTGCCTCTCTCTCTGTGTCTTTCATGAATAAATAAATAAAATTTTAAAAGGCCCTCTTCTTGAAAAACAAAATCTTATTTATTTAAAAGTTTGAAACAAGGACCATGGAAGAAATAGAGGTTGACTTAAGTTTATTCATCTGTTTACCATTGCCAGCCCCAGAGGTAGATGTTGGGATAAAATTGAAACAAATGATTGATGTGGTCTTGTCCTCATGGATAGTAAAAATAAATCTCCCATGTAAACATTAAATGCTAACTGTGATGACAACATTTCTGAGGGGAGATACATGGGACCCAGAGAAGATATAATGAGAGTGTTGGTCTTTGTTAAAAACAGCATGGCAGGGGCTGGGCTGGGGAGAGGAGGTGGAAGGGGAGCCTAGCAAAGGGAGCACGGTATAGGGAGATGGATGGGAGAGATAAGTAAGTACCAGACTACAGAGGTCTTGAGGAGACATTACAACTTTGGCTTATTTTAAGAGCAACAGGAGGCAAGTGAAGTGATTTCAAATCGATCCCTCTGAATATAGGGATGAGGAAGAATAGGAAGCAGGGAGACCAGTTTGGTGGCCACAGTAGGAATGCAGCTGTGAGTTGAGAATAGCCTGGATGACGTGTGTTGTGGGGAGAAATAGGAGAAGTCATCAGGAGGACTTAGTACTTGTTTGAATCTGGGATGTGGGAGAAGAGGTGGCAAGGAGGACACTTGGGTTCTTGGGTTTCTTCACCTGATGGATGATGATATTATTTAGTGAGATGGGAAGAAGACAAACAAGATTTGGGGATGAGAGTAACATGAAATGGGTCTTTCTTGAGTCCAGTTTTGAACATGCTGACTTTAAGATGCCTTTGAAATATCCAAGTGAAAATGTCATCTAGATTCACTTAGAAGTTGGAACGGGGTTGGGGGGGTTGCAGAGAGGCGTGGGTTTACCTGTGGATTGGTTTGAATGGAAGCTGCAGGCAGGAATGAGACCACTCAGCACCTAGGTGGTGTATGCAGAGGTGGGCGGGGGGCAGTGAGTGGGAGAACCACATGCCTGGGTGGCCAGTAGGGCAGCAGGACCCTGCATAGGAAACAGGGTCAGACTGGCTAAGGAAGAGGGAGGAAAAGCAGGAGATGGTCAAGACTTGCAGGCCAATCAGAATAGCATTGCAAGGAGTGTTCGACAATGTCAAAGGCTGCTAAGGGAACAAAACAGCCATGTGGAAATTCTAAAATTGGATGCAAATAATTCTGGAAGAAAACACATGAATTCCTTGATACCTAGAGGGTGGGGAAAAGTTTTTGTTTTTGGTAGGGTTTTTTTATTTTTATTTTTTTTGTAACCTCTACACCAAATGTGGAGCTTGAACTCACAATCCTGGAATCAAGAGTTGCATGCTCTTCTGACTGAGCCAGCCAGCCAGGCCTTTTATATATGTATGTATGTATGTATGTATGTATGTATGTATGTATTTAAGTAGTTAGTAAGGGAAAGGTATTTTTAACTCAAAATCCAGATGCAGTAAAAGAAAAGATTGACAAATGTTATTATTTAGAAACCTTTGCTTGCCCCCCCCCAAAAAAACACAATAAGGAAGCAAACAAAAAACCATTATACAAAGTTAAAAGACAAATGACAAACTTAGAGGAAACATTTGTGGCATTTATAATATATATTATGCATGTTACAGGTAAAGGAATGGATATATAGATATAGATATGGAGAACCAGTAGAGAGGGAACAATTGGGTAGAGAAGGGAGGGGAAAGGGAAGGAGGGGGAAGGAAGGAAAGGAGCAGAGATCAATAGTGTAAGTGTCCCGTGAACAGGCCAGGACAGATGATAGGGCATAGAAAAACACCAAGGGACTATCAGCAACTTCTGTGTTAAATGGACAGAAAAAGGGTCTGATTTGGGTTGGGTGTTTAATAGCATTAGGAAGCAAGGTAGCAGCTGAGAGGGAAAGGAAGAAAATTTAAAATAATCTTGGTGGAGGGAAGGAACCAGCACTGACCAGAGACTGTTGAGTGAGTGTAGGTGGTGAGGGCGAACTTACAAAAGACCATTGTGCCCCACGAGGGACTTTTCCCTGGCAGTCCTTGAGAGTGGAGTTATTTGACTCTTTATTGTCCTCTTGGGGGGAAGGAGTTCCTTCTAATTTGACTCTATCATCCTGGGAAATTTTTCCCTACAAATCCAGGAAGTGGGAGGAAATGAAGGGATGGTCAGCAAGAAACAGTTGAATTTATATTAAAAATAGTATGACTGGAACACCTGGGTAGCTCAGTGGTTGTGTGTCTGCCTTTGGCTCAGGTCATGATCCCGGGGTCCTGGGATCGAGTCCCGTATCGGGGTCCCCACAGGAAGCCTGCTTCTCCCTCTGCCTATGTCTCCGCCTCTCTCTCTGTGTCTCTCATGAATAAGTAAATAAAATCTTAAAAAAAAAAAACCATTATGACCAACTCATTAAGTTTGTCAGGAAACATAGGTGAACAATGTCAGACATGGAGAGAGCAGAAAAATTCCAAAGGTTCTGAGAGAAACATTAGGGATAGGTACTAGGAGAGGTTTAGGGGTTAAGTTTATTTTACCACCTTAATCCAGAGCTTGCTCTCACTGCATTTTGTTATGTGATTGAATGAGTCAACCCTTGCTCATGGCTCAAAGTCCTAACGCTTCCTAATGTTGTTAATCTTTGAGATGGTTCTCTGAAGGGGTTGGTACAGCGGGTGTATCTGTCTCCTGACTGACTGGAGGTGCCACAGACATGTCAACATTTGTCTTTTGTTAGTTTCTTCTTCCTTGCCTGCCGCTTCCTCTCCTTCCCTCACTCCAGTTCCATTCAGTCTGCAAATTAAATATACATTAATAGTTTTCAGTCATGAAAACCTCTTCATAGCCAGGGCTGGTGGGACTGACCCTTAGCTTATTTTTATTTTTTAAAAGATTTTATCTATCTATTTATTCATGAGAGACACAGAGAGAGCCAGAGACATAGGCAGAGGGAGAGGCAGATTCCCCACGGGGTGCACGATGTGGGACTCCATCCCAGGACCCTGGGATCACCACCCGAACCTAAGGCAGATGCTCAACCACTAAGCCACCCAGGTGCTCCTGACCCTTAGTTTAGTGTCGCTGGTGCTCAGGGGATGATAGGTTATACACTAAGAGAAAGAATGTGACTGGAGTGAGTTTCTTTTGCTGAGGGGATGTGGTATTCCTGTTTAGGACCTTGAGATCCTTAATCAGAGCAGAATATGGACTCATTCTCCATGGAAAGGATTAGAAAAATCTGTGATGACAGTATCATTTAAAAGCAAAAACAAACAAGCCAATCTCCTGCGGGTCAGGTGTCCTGCTTGGAAAGACACGTTAGCATCTAGGCACTGCCAGAGTCCAGCTCTGTGTCTGTAGGGCCTCAAAGCAGAAGAGGGAAAGAATACCAGTTTGTCACCAAGCACCAAGTCCAGCTACTTGCTGGAAAATTGCTGTTCCCAGGTGGAGAGGGAGGTGACGTCAGAGGGAACCCAGCCAAAGTTTGACATATTTGTGCAGTTGGAGAGTAGATGACCAGCCAGGCTTTGTTTATGTGGGACATATTGACCTGGGAAAGACTAGAGCTCTTGGAGTCTTGGGGTTCGTCCAAAAGCTGGGAATAGTAACTCTGATTCCTTTTAGAATCATCGAGTTCTTTGCAGTTTATTTATTTTAACATCTTTTTGTGTCTTTCTCCTGGGCAGGCTCCTCATACCTCCTAACTCGAGGACTGATGGGCTTTCCAGGGGTTACTTCCAATGACCCAACTTTGAACTAACTGCCTATGTGGAAAGCTGATGTGAAGATATTTTCATTCTGAAGAACGACTCTAACAATTCAAAGGAATTAATTTGTAACAGTGGGACTTCAAGTACCTAACGTGACCAAAGATGTTTTGGGGACAGGAGGTTCTACCCTGTGCTGTTCAAAGACTAAGTGGCCTCCTACTTTGCCCTCTTGAGACGTTGGCTCTGCCCTTTGGAACTTCAGAAACATCCAACTCATTGTCATTCAGAGGCTAGTGGATTTCAGTCCACTCCACGGACCAACTGATAATGGGTATTTATAACTTGATATTATCAGTAAAAACAGTAGGTAAGTGCTTTTCTCATCACTTTGATAGCAAAGGGAGAGTAGGCTTCACACATTGCCTTCATGTACTGAGGGGAGGTAGATTTTATTGCCTCCTTTTTATAGAACAGGAACATTAGGAACCCCAGGAGCTAAAAGTGCTGACTCTTGGAGTGTCACTACAGACGTGAAGTGAGCACTCAGCCTCTCTCACGAGTCTGTCTGGCTATCCACAACAAAGGAGGTAGCCAATTTAAGATAATAAGCCCATTGAACAGGATGTCTTCACATTTTTATTTTCTACATCAATCAGTTTGGAGCATCTGAGCTTTGTAATTACACATTTCTCCTTGTTTATGCTCTTTTGCTAAGTGCTTTTCCCTCTCTTGGCCATTAAACAAGCCAGTTTAGCAACAAGGCTCTCTGACATGGGGTTTTTATAGTACACACAAGGGATATTTCTAAAGCACACAAAGGACTTATGTCACAGATATCCAGCATGAGGCTATGTCTGCTCTACTGTAATAATGTTTTCTAAAATAATTTATGTGGGGCACCTGGGTGGCTCAGCCGGTTAATCTGCCTTTGGCTCAGGTCATGATCCTGGGGTCCTGGGATGGAGCCCTGCTTTGGGCTCCCTGCTCAGCGGGGAGCCTGCTTCTCCTTCTCCCTCTGCTCCTCCCCCCTGCTTGTGCTCTCTCTCTCAAATAAATAAATGAAGTCTTTAAAGAAGAAGAAGAAGAATCATGAGTTCCATGTGCTCCAATTCACCTTTTAAAATTAAAATTTAAGTCATTTTCTAAATTATAAATTATTTTTAAATTATTTTCGGGAGCTAGGAATAGTGCCACTGATTCCTTTTAGGATAATCATATTCTTTGCAGTTTATATATATTTCAATATCATCTTAGCCAGCCATTTATGAGCTCTGTCACAGGTTACCTGTATTCTGTGTGTCTCTGTTTTCTCATCTGTGAAAAACAGACATAAAAATAGTAACTTACTCACAGCTTTGTTCCAAAGACTATATGAAAAAAATCCATGTCATTAATGCCCTTAGCACAGTCTAGAGTGCTGTACTAAACTTGGCTATTGTTAGCATATTATAACTGTTTTGAATTACAAAAGTAATATGTACTCGCTTTTAAAAAAATCCAAATACTGTAGAGGTTTATAAAGTAAAAAATGATAGTGTCCACTCTTCACTTAGCCCCATCCAGTCCTACTTTCTAGAGATAGCCACTGTATATTGACTGCAATTTCTCTTTTCTTTTTTTTTTTTAAAGATTTTATTTATTTATTTGAAAGAGAGAATGAGCATGAGCAAGGGAGAGGGGCAGAGCGAGAAGGAGAAGCAGACTCCCCACTGAGCAGCAAGCCTGATGTGGGGCTTGATCCCAGGATCTTCGATCATGACCTGAGCCCAAGGCTGACCTTTAACCAACTAAGCCATCCAGGTACCCCTTGATTGCGATTTTACTATGCACATTCATGCAACCACCTTAGAACTTTGCTTGTCCCATCTAACAGCTGATCATGGACATTCTTCCTGAGTAGGTCCCTGGAGCCCCCTTTTTATGCAACGTGGGCATTAGCTCCTCGTCTAATTCATCCGTGGCTCCAGTATGTGTTTAGAGCAGCTTTTCACATTTCTGTGCAGTCAAATCCTTGCTCTTTTCCTTACACCTCTTGGGATATGTACAATGCATAGGAAGACCTTCTCAGGGACCCGCATTTAGAAACACCCTTCCCAGGAATGGGAAATAAAGACTTGCACAATTCAAGGGAAATTTTGGAACATTCGTTAAAATCTGTGATTCATTAGCATGAGTGTATTTTACTTTTTACTGGAGAAGTTCAAAGACTGAAATACTTTTAGGTGTCGAGGGGAATGCTACCTTCAGTTAAAGACAAGAAAAGCAGGAGTGAAGACACCCCACAATCTACATAGGCCTCTTCATGGCACCCACAGACTTTTTATAGGTCATGGTGTGGAGTGAGTGGGGAGTAGAAGTCAATAATCTGGTGCTCAAAGTTGAACCTGCAATTTAACCAGCGTGGAGTCTAAGAAGGTGGCTTTTTTTTTTAAAGATTTTATTTATTTATTCATGAGAGACACAGAGACAGTGAGGCACAGACATAAGCAGAGGGAGAAGCAGGCTCCATACAGGGAGCCTGAGGTGGGACTCCATCCTGGGACTCCAGGATCATGCCCTGAGCTGAAGGCAGGCGCTTAACCACTGAGCCACCCAGGCATCCCAAGGTGGCTTTATCTTATCTAATTTCAGGAGGCCATTGTCAAAGATTGTGACAGCAAAATCATGTAGAGAGATTGAAAAATTACCAACAAAACAAGCTGAAGCCAGTAGTTCTTGACAAGTTCCATCAGGTCCTCTGCATACTTGCTCACACGTGGGCATTGAGACACTATCTTTGAGAATGTCACTCAAAGGTATTTGCCAAAAAGACAAGTAGATATTTAAAAAGAAAGAGATTGAGTGATTTTTATATCCTTGACAGTGAGGTATTTCTATAAACATCTTACTACTTATGCTTTTCCCTATACTTTTCTTTTTTCTCAGTAAACGCATACTATGTCTATATAAAATCAACACAACTGGCTGAAAAATAAATAATTAAAAAATCTTTTATATTTGACTTACAGAATGCCAAATAAACAGATCAAATAAAAAAAGAAGGCCTATTTTGAGGCTTTACAGACACTACTATATATAGAGTATACTATCTATATATTATATACACTTTTAAATATAAATATTATATATAACATGCAATATATAATTATAAATTCTAATTATAAGTTTACTTTAAAATTTTAAACGTAATTACAAATTTATATGTACAATTATAATTATAAATTTTATATATATAAATATTTATATCTATTTAATTCAACAAACCTTTACTTAATACCCACTATGTCACAATAATTTTGTTAGGAGTTGTGAGATTTTTGAAGATAAAAAAGATAGTCTCTACTCACAATATAGTTGTTTATATTCTATTTTCTAGACCTTTCAGGGAATAATTTAGAAGAACACCAAGCAATTAGGAGCAGAATATTTTATATTTTATGGCAAGGACAATTCTGTGTGGTCTATCATGTTAATCAATTAGTATGCTCCTCAGACATATTATTTTTAAAGGCATTGTGTAGCAGTCAGCCACCAGAATGTCCTCTGATGATCCCTACCTCTGGCTTAGCCCTCAAACCCTTGGGTAGTCCTTTCCTGAAATGAATCATCCCTAACTGACCAGTAGAATACAATGGAGGGGATAGTGCGCCACTTGGCAGGCTAGGACTTTAAAGATATGGCAGCTTCCATCTTGGTCTCTTGGGTTGCTTACTCTAGGAGAAGGACTGGAATTTGGGTTAATGGGCAAAATCCAGCCTGCAGATTATTTTGTCTGTGGGCTAAGGTTGGTTTTCCTATTTTTAAAATATGTTGTTGTTGTTGTCGTTGCTGTTTTTAAAGAAGAAGAATATGTGACAGAGAGACTGGAGGTGGTCCACAAGGCTTAAAATATTTACTATCTAATCCTTTCAGAAAGAGTTTGCCACCCCTGCTCTCAGCAATGCAGGTACCTTGCTGTGAGAACATGTATACGGAGTGTCCTGGGCTTCAGCTGGCCCTGTGGAGAGACTAGTATGGAGAGAAACTGAGGCCTCCCACCCAGAGCCAACATAAACTTGCTAGTCATGAGTGAATCAGCAGGAAAGTGGAGTCTCCAACTCCAGTGAAGCCTTCAGAAGATCGAAGCCTTACCTGCCATCAGCCCAAGTCCTCATGAGAGACACTGAGCCAGAACTATCTAGCCAAAGTAATAACTGAAGCACAGAAACCATAAGAGATAATAAATGATAATTGCTATTTGAAGCCTCAAAGTTTTGGGGTAATTTATTATGCAGCCGTTGTAAATGGAATATATTATATATTGTCTAAAGTCCCCAAATATGGATGCCTGGGTGGCTTAGTGGTTGAGCGTCTGCCTTTGGCTCAGGTCATGATCCCGGGGTCCTGGGATAGAATCCCGCACTGGGCTCCCTGTGGGGAGCCTGCTTCTCCCCCGCCTATGTCTCTGCCTCTGTGTGTGTGTGTGTGTGTGTGTGTGTGTGTGTGTGTGTGTCTCATGAACGAATAAATAAAATCTTTTTAAAAAGTTCCCAAATAAAATGCTCATTTACTTCCTTTAATAATTCTTGGAGATGGGCAGAACATAAACACAACAATCTTCATCACCATATTGTATCTGATGATTTGCAGGCTTTGCAGTAACTACTAAGACCTCAGACATCACATCCCAATAAATGTGTAAGAATCAAATTATTTTGGGGTACCTGGGTGGGTCAGTCGGCTGAGCATTCTACTCTTGATTTTGGCTCATGTCATGATCTCAGGGTCCTGAGATCAAGCCCCACCTCAGGCTTTGCACTCAGCAGGGAGTCTGCTTGAGGATTCTCTTTCCCTATGTCCCTCTTATTGTGTGTGCTCCCTCTCTTAAATAAATGAATAAATGAATGAATAAATAAATAAATAAATAAATAAATCTTTTAATAAAAGAATCAAATTATTTCTTAAGTATTCATAAGCATCATCAATGTTTAAATCTACAGCCTCTACAAGCCCCATTTGTTTTCTGCTGACACAATACTTTTATTATACCTGGCATTGTTCAAATCATTTATTTGAGAGGAAAGTGAATTTAGAATTGCTGGCCATCAGTCTGTCAATTATTCCATCAAACAGTTGCTTTTAGAATTTTTTATGTTTTTATTTAATTTTTATTTATTTTCAAGTAGGCTGGAAGGCAGTTATTGTTCCCTCTGTACAGATAAGAAAATTAAGGCTTCCAAAGAGTAAATGACTACAGTCACATAATTGGTTAATATGAGGGCTAAGACTAAAGCTCAGCCTCCTGACTCTACACTAAGGGCACTTGTTTCTTCACCTGTGAATGTGGCTAGTCCAGAGTGGCTCTGAATTATAGATAAGATGTGTCTGTCCCTATCATGAAATGGCATGTCATTTGTTAAGCCCTCACCGGTGTGGGGTGCCAGGAAGTGGATCCTTTTCCCTAGTGTCATGTGATGTCCATCAAGCAATATTTTTTTAAATCTTTACCATTGCACTGATACTGAATTTAGAAACTAAAGTCCAAGCTCATGTTCATTATAAATATACAATGTCCAAATGCTGGGTATCCATTGGCACAGAAAATCCATACCTTCATTTTCATGGATCTTCCAGTCTAGTCTGGGAGCTTATAGTCTATCTGACACTTTTTTCCTTGGTTATCTACTTATTGCTTAATTATGGTTTTATAATATTGTATGAATGAAAAGCAATAAGATGCTTTGAGACTCATCAGCTACTTAACCCTTGAACTTTCGTAAGATTTTCTTTCTTTTTTCTTAAAGCTAAATCCCCAGATGGGTGAGTAATTAGGTCAAGGTTCAGAATGACAAAGACAGATAAGGTAACTGCAAACAACATCATCCCACTTTGAAAGAGCTATTTTGGTCTTTCACCTAAAGTGACTTCTTTCTGCTGAAAGAGATTTGGCAGCAGTAGCAGCTAGCTTAGCTGATGGCAGAAAAATCAACCACGAAATATAAAGGTTTCATAAGATTGTGACATGACCTAGATTTCACAGCCATTATATAATCAATCAAAACAGCAGGGGAACAAAAATAACTTATACCTTACTTTTGGAATGCGATAAAATCTCTATTTTTCTAAAGTCTAAAGTCTCTATTTTGTCTTGATCATGACTTCAATTAGTTTTCATCTCTTATGCACTAACCAATTGAAAGTGGTAAGAAAGGATGGTCAGAGGCATGCTCTGTGGCAAAGAAAAGTCACTTGAGACTTCAGAAAGTTGCTCCAGGAAGCCCATCAGAAAGATAAAACTTCTCAGGGAAAGGCCACAGTATTCTCCTAATAAAAATTAGTTTGTAAGCAAATGGTTTTTCAGGGAAAGGGTGACAATGGCAAAAGGTTTCAAGGTTTGTCTCACTGATTAACAGGTCAGAAGAAGTTATTTTTTTTAAGTTTTTATTTATTTATTTATTTGAGAGAGAGAGCACGCACGTGAGCATAAGCTGGAAGAGGGGCACAGAGAGAAGGAGAGAATCTCAAGCAGACTCCCCCTGAGCGCAGAGTCCTTTACCCCAGCTTGATCCCTTGAACCTAAGATCATGGCCTATGCCAAAATCAAGAGTCAGCCACTTAACTGACTGAGCCACACAGGTGCCCCAAGAAGTTATGTTTTTGAGACTTCTTGAATGGACTGAATTGGATAGGAGTGGTGAATGGGGGATACCTGGGAAATAACTTAACCATTCATGCATATAAAAATGCATCCTGGGGTACCTGGCTGGCTCTGTTGTGATGAAGTTCTGGAATATAAGTGACGTTTGGTGGGGTGAGGTTTGGAGCTGATGGCCAAGAAAGAATTCTTGAGATGTCTTTGGTGCAAAACGGTGGTTTTATTAAAGCACAGGGACAGGACCTGTGGGCAGGAACAACTGCTGCCTGGGGTTTGTGAGGAGTGGCTGATTATATACCTGGGAGTTGGGGGAGGTAAGGAAAAGTGAGATTTCAAAAGGATTTTCACATGCTAAGGAGAACCTACAAGATATTGGAGGCCTTGCCATTGACAAGTTAGATCGTTTTTTCCCTCTAGCAAGGCATTAACAGGAAGACACCTGGAAGCTTCCTGAGGAAAGCCACACATATCCCACTGTGAGCGGGGGATCATTTTGTGGGATATCAGCCCGTGCTTTGTCCTCAGCTAGACCTCTGTTCCTAATCAGTTGGAAGGGCATGCAACTCTTAATCTTGGGGCCATGAGTACGAGCCCCACATTGGGGGTAGAGATTACTTAATTAAATAAAACTTTTTTGAAAGTAAAAAAAAATCTAAATCCTTTCTGAGCACTTGCTTATGTGTGAGTAACTGGGCTGAGATCTGGACTACAAGTAAGTGTGAGATAGACATGGTCCTTGCCCTCAGAGCAGTTACAGTTAGTGAGAAACAGAAAAGGCAAAGGAATTTTTTTTAAAAATTATTTACTTATTCATGAGAGACACAGAGACAGGCAGAGACATAGGCAGAGGGAGAAGCAGTCTCCGTGCAAGGAGCCCGATGTGGGACTTGACCCCAGGATCCCAGGATCACACCCTGAGCAGAAGGCAGACGCTCAACCACTGAGCCACCCAGGCATCCCAAGGCAAAGGAATTTAATCAGGGTAAATAGAGGAATGCAGGGATTCCTGGAAGGGACAACTAACTCACATTTGAAAAGTCAAGACACCTCCTGGAAGAATTCCTCAAAGCTGAGATCTGACAGCTAAGAAAGACCAAAGAAGAGTGTCCCTAAGGAAGGAAATTCCTGGTAATTCCAGGTAAAAAGCTCAGAGGCAAAAGAGAGCAAGCACAGAGTATTTAGGGAAAGAAAATCCTGTATAGGTGGAAGGTTGGGGGACAGTGATAAGAGATAAGGCGTAGGGGTCCTCTAAGTCTTGTTAAGAAGTTTGAGATTTAGCCTGAAATTCAGGGAGTGGTGTACTTAATCTTCATAACAAACAAACAAACAAACAAACAAACAAATAAAACAAAGCAAAAAACCCCCCCAAAACCCCACCTGGTTGCAAGTGAGTTGGAAAGATGTTGTCATCCGGGTGGCAGGTAATGGTGAGCTATACTCAGAAAGTTGCTGCGAGGATGGAGAGAATGAATAGTTTAGTGGATAGTTCTTTAAGTGAAAGAATCAGCAGGGGAGGATTCGATTATGGATGGATACAGGACATGCTGACAAAAGAAGAGAAAAAGTTCCTGGCTTTGGCAACTAAATAGTCCAACTCAACTGGGACAGGAGACTGTTCCTGGGGTAGGAGCAGGTTGATTGAGACACGGAGGAAGGTTGAGTTAAAGGTGGCTGGAGGATATGTTGATTTGACTCTCGGGAGGACACTAGACTTGGTGGTTTGGGAATCATCTGCATAGATAGGAGAAGAGAAGATTTAAGACAGAATCCTGAGAAAAGGCCCACAATGGAGAGAAAGAAAAGCTTGTAAAGGAAATTTGGATGAATTTTTGAGAGAGGAAAGAGAAAAACCAGAAGGTAATATTAGGGAACACAAGGACAAGAATTTTCCAGAGGGAGAGAGTGACCAACAGTATTCAATGTCATTGAAAACCCGGTAGAAACATCAGACAAATTAAATTTGCATCAGACATTTTAAAATGTCAACAGCAAGAAAAACAGAGAAAAGGTGAGAAATGGAGATTAAAGGAGACCAAAGGAACATGAAAACTGAGAATGCAATGCAGGATCTAGGATTTTCTTCTGCTGTATCTTCTATCAATTTTAATGATTATATAATAATCCAGATGATTAAGTTCATTCAATTATATTTAAGTTTATCATTTTATGAAACAAACAGGAAAGTAACTTAGTATTGTTCCAGGCTTTCTCTGCTCACAATCTATGTTAGTTTAGAAGAATGTTTTTGTGAGATACATTACACGAAAAAAGGTGAAAAGTGCATCTATACACTTTAATTACCAATGCTGGAAGACAAACTGAAATTTACAGTTGTTGGGTTAGACTTTTCTGAATATGTTTTTACTTCTGATTTGATCTTTAAATTCGCCTTCAAATTTGGCATATGGTTTGACCAAACTTCAGCTAGCATTATTTAAAATATTCATGTCAAGTGAAGGATTCCCTAAATTTATGGGGTTCTATCCTAAGATAGGCATCCGTAGAAGATGTGAATGTACAGGATTCTTTCAAGATCGTGAAATGGGACAATAACCTTCAATCTCCTTTGTGTGGTCATGCAATTCTGTCAGTTGTGCACGGCTAAACTGCATGCAACCTACTAAAATACTTGCGTTGTCTTTGTTAATTTCTCTCTACTCTTCATGTTTTTTAAAACGTAGACATTTAAAATTTAAATTTTTAAAAATTTAAATGTTTTCCCGTTTCCTTTAGCGTCCACCAAGAGCATTTATCAGTAAGCCTTCAGAAACTGCCCGAACTGTTTGTCAAGAGCGCAAAACTTCACTGGCTGGGCGAATGCCCTCAGTCAAGATGGCCGCGACTACGTTCCATTGCCCTTCCTTGCCCTCAACAAACGTGGCTACAATGACTTCCTTTCAAACTGGCTTTTCCCATAACAAACATGGCGCCTCTGCTTCCGGATTTCGATGCGCTGTTCTTGAGGGTCGGTGAGTGTTAATGGGGACTTTGCAGTTTTTCTCAATTAACTTGTCTCGGTGGGCTGAGGCGTGACCTGGGATCCGGAGTAGGCAGAAGGTCTGGGCAACGCATCAGATCGTTCTCTCATAATTGGGAAGTTATGGCGGCTTCTCTTGGCACGGCTCCAATTTCCTGGTGTCCCACCTCCCTCCTTAACCCAACAACACGTGGCCTCTGCGGCCAGCCCTTTGGGGGACATCACCTAAATTTGCAGGCAGTGTGACCGGATGCCCTTCCGTCCTTATTCTCCTTTTTTAAAAACCAGCTTGTTATTTTTACATATTTATTTATTTTAAAAAACAGCCTTTTAAAGATATAATTCACATTCCATAAAACTCATCTGTTTAAAATGTAAAATTCAGTGGCTTTTCAAATACTCCCAGGATTGTGCGGCCATCGCCACAGCGTAATTTTAGAGAACATTTCCATCACCCCAAGGAAGTATCCTGCCCCCGTTCGTGGGTCCCATTCACCGTGATCTTCCAGTCTTAGACTTACTAAGTAGTAGACTAGTCTACTTTCTATAAATCGGTCAATTTGGAATTTGATATAAATAGACTCCTACAACAGGTGGTCAACAGATAAACGGAAGCATATTTAACGTTCTGAGTAAGTAATTCGAGCCAGAAGCGATTCAAATTGGGCCGAAGCCAGTCTAGCAGGTAGGAAGGCCTCTCGGGAGCCGGGAGCCGGGAGCCGAGCAAAACGAAGGACTTAGGGCCGCAGGGAGCAGGAACAAGGAAGCTACACTAGGCCAAAAAAGCAAGTTGGTTATCACAAGGTTACTCCTCTGTAGGGGACGGCAAGGATCTATCTGGCAGATTACCTGAGGAGGGCTGATCAGGCGATTCCTGATTGGTTGTGGAGTTTAGCACAAGTGACACCATTTTGGATCTGTTGCCTGTTTTCTAACACTAGCTTCTTATCGCTAAGTATCATGTTTTCAAAGTTTGTCCTTGTGGCATGTTTTAGAACTTAATATTTTTAGAAAGCTGAGAAATATTCTGTGTGGGCATATATCCCATTTTATTCATCTACTCGTGTTGAGGGACATTTGGATTGTTTCTACTTCTTGCCTGTTACGGATAAAGCTGCTCCGAACACTTGTGTAAAGTTTGTGTGGACATGTATTTTTATTTCTCTTGAGCATATGCATAGGAGTGGAATTGCCAGGTTAAAGTGTAACCCCATTTAAGCTTTTGAAGCACTATTGAACTGTTTTTCTAAGTGCCAACGACTTTCTCTGTGTGGATATCCAGTTGTCCCGGTGTTGAAAAGACCGTCCTTTCCTTTTCCTGCATAATTGTTTTGGCGCCCTGTGGAAAATCAATTGACCGTAACTGTAAGATTTTACTTCTGGACTCTCAGTTCTAGTCTGTTGGCCTATATGTCCATCCTTATGCCAGGACTGCACAGTCTTGAGTATTGTGACTTTTTAGTAAGTTTTGAAAGAAAAAACTTTGTTCTTTTATCAAGATTGTTTTGGCTATTCTGGATCCCGTGTATTTCTGTATGAATTTTTTAAGCACTTTTGTCAATGTCTGCAAAAAAGAAAAAAAAAGCCAACCGGGATGCAGCTAAGAATTACATTGATCTGTAGATCAATTTGAGCCATGTTGACATCTTAAAATATTGTCTTCCGATCCGTAAATGTAGGATATATTTTCATTCGTTTAGATTTTTCATTTCTTTCAACATGTTTAAAAAGATTTTATTTTTAAGTAATCTCTACACCCAACATGGGACTTGGTTTTTTAACCCCAAGATCAAGAGTCATATGCTCTACTGGCTGAACTAGCCAGGCACCTCCTTTCAATATATATATATATATTTTTTTGTTTTGTTTTTTATTGTACATGCCTTACTCATTTTTATTAATTATATTTTAAGTATTTTATTCTTTTTGATGCTATTGTAAATGGAATTATGTTCTCAATTGTAGGATTGTTTATTGCTAGTATATGTAAATATTTACATAATATTTTTACACATTTTTTTGCTAGTGTAAAATCATTTGCATATACTTTTACTATATTGATCTTATATCCAATAGTCTTGTTTTTTTTTTTTTTTAAGATTTTATTTATGTATTCATGAGAGACACAGAGGCAGAGACATAGGCAGAGGGAGTGGGACTTGATCCAGGACCCCAGGATCACAACTTGAGCCAAAGGCAGACACTCAACCACTGAACCACCCAGGTACCTCTCCAACAATCTCGTTTAAGTTGTTTAATGGTTCTACTGGTTTCTAAAGAGGATGCCTTAGAATTTCCTATCCACAAGATCGCATCTTCTGCTAATAGAAATATTTTTACTTCTCTCTTGTATGAAAATCTTTATGGAAGACTTTTATCTGATTTTCTTGCTTAATTGTGCTGGCTAAAACTGCCAGTATAATGTTGAATAGAAGTGATTAGAGCAGACATCATTATCTTGTTCCTGAACTCAGAGGGAAAACATTTAGTCTTTTACCATGAAGTATGATGCTAGCTCTGCATTTTTTTTTTTTTCAAAAAAATGCTCTTTATCAGATGGAGGAAGTTCCTTTCTATTTCTGGTTTGTTGGGTATTTTGATCATGAAAAAGTATTTGACTTTATCAAATGCTGTGTGTTGTGGTTTTTGTCTTTTATTCTAATATAGTGTATTACATTGATTGACTTTCAGACATTAAATCAACTTGAATTCCTAGGATAAGTTCCACTTGGTTATGGAGTAAAATCCTTTTTATGTTTTGCTGAGTTTGGTTTGCTGTATTCTGTCAAGGATTTTTGTTTCATAATATTGATCTGTAGTTTTTTGTGATATCTTTATCCTGGACTTAAATTGGGACATGTTCCCTCCTCTTCCGTTTTTTAGTAGAGTTATCTAGGCGTGGGAAGGATAAGTGCAGTGGGAGGAAATGGGGCTTGTTGGAGAACCTGAAGGAAAGCCATAATGCTTGAAGCCTGGAAAGCAGTGGAGTATCCGGGCTACAGAGAAATTTCTGGATGGTGATTAATGTCTTAGAGGAGGAAAGAAGGGAGAGCCTTGGACTAAACATGGAGGAAGTCCAGTTGGGGAAGGAGGATGAGCCACAGAGCAGGCTGGAAGGAAAAAAGGCAAACAGATGGGAGGACAGTCAGGAGAGGGGCTCCCTGAAAAGCAAACAAAGGATGGCAGAGTTTCTAGAAGTTATATGCAAGAGTGATTGAGTTGGTGGAGCTCAGAAAATGAGCCAATTTAGATCCTTGAGAAGTTTGTGGAAGGGAGAGGAGACTTGCTGTGGGGAGGGCAGGTGCCAAAGATTTTCTTTTCACTTTTTTTCTTTCTTGGCAACTTTTAATGTTGATGTGATTTTATACCTTCAAAAAATTGCAAGATTAGTATAGAGAACTCCCAAATAATATTTTCCAGGTCTACCAATTGTCTCTACTTGCCCCATCCATTTATTTTATCATTCTCTTTCTCTTTCACACACAAATTTAGAACTATTTTAGAGTATGTTGCACACATCATGTCCCCCTACCAATGAATATTTGAGTGGCATTTTCAAAGAACAAGGACATTCTCCTATGTACCAGGTTTTGAAAATGGGAGTGATTTGGGCATTATTGAAAAATTTAAGTGTAGGTCCAGTGGAGCAGAAGTGGGAGAGGGGGGTCATTACTGAAGGCTTGATGAAGGGTCCAGAGAGTGTGATTTAAGGAGTAAGTGGAAGCATTGGACTCTGCCCCAGGAGGGACAGCTCTCCATGGTGAAGAGAACTGAAGTAGTGGACAAAAGTGGGAGTCTTGGGGAGTGTTTGATAGGGGAGTGGAGGAGGTTCCTCTGCAGGATTCCGTTTCCTTTGTCAGGAAGTGAGCAGATCTACTGAAAAGAGCAGAAAGGTATGTGAGAGATGGTAAGGGTCTGACTTGAAGAAGACTGGAGAAAACATGAGAGTCAAGGGGTTATGAGATAAACACCTCAGGATTCATGTGGCCAGACAGCCCATTTCAAGCTGATGCTCATTCATTTTAGGGTGAGCCAGGGCTAGCGCCTGAGAGTGGGTAGGTAAGTTGAGTTCATCTAGGCTGGTGTTTTGTCAAAGGAGTGTGATAAAAGGACAGAATGGCTAGGGAAGGGAAGTTTAGGGTACTAACCAGATAATGAACTATAGAATACACTGGATAAGGATGAAAGAAGTAATATGGATGCTGAATGGGAAATAGAAGGGCAAATAGATGGTGAGGGTAGGCTGGGAAGATAGGAGCCTGTAAATTTTTTTTTAATTATTACTATTTCACTTATTGGAGCTAGACATTACTGAGCATGCATTCTGTACTGAGTATTTTACATGCATTAATTTCATATAATTCCTATGACAACTATATGAGGTAAGCATAGTCATCAAGCCATTATTTTAAAAGGTTGTATTTATTTATTTATGTATTTAAAGAGAGGGCACATGCATGAGTGTGAGTGGCAAGGGGAGGGGCAGAGGAGAGGGAGAGAGAGAGAATCTTAAGCAGACTCCACGCTGGTTGGGGCTTGACCTTAGGTCCTTGAGATCATGACTTGAGCTGAAATCAAGAGTCAGGCATCACTCTAGGTCATTGTTATATATGAGGAAACTGAGAGTGACTTGCCCAAGGTGACACAGCTAAAAAGTGACAGCAGGGGTGCAAACCCGAGTCTCTCACTTCAAAGGCACTACGCATCTCTGGACCTTTCTGCAGAGCTCCCCAGTTGTGTTCCCTGCTTCACTTATACCCTCTTCCAACCCATGCTTCATTTAGCTGACAGCGTGAGCATTGGAAACACAGATTGATCATACCACACACTAACTCAGAAGCTTTCAGTACATTTAAACGGAAATATATACACAAAGATGAACTGACAGGTGAATAGAGAGTTGGGTAGATGGATAGTTTTGTGTTAAGGAAAATCATAGTAGTATGATAATAGTATGAATGTTAATTGTAAATTCTAGACAGCAGGTATGGAGATGTTCATTGGATGATTCTTTCCACTTTTCTTCATGTTCGAACATTTTCATGTAAAATGTTGGGAAGGAAGAGCCGTGATTGAGAAAAAAGTTGAAGTTAAATGGTTTTTTAGATGGGACCTTGACTGACTAGGATTTGTATAGGTCTGTAAGGGTCTGTAGTCACGGAAAAATGGCTGTCTTTGCTCAGTAAGCAGCTTGTAACGTACTGAGAGACTTTTTGTGCCTCTACCTCTCCAGTATTGGAAAAGAATGCTTACATTGTGTAATTAAAGTACTTTTAAGAGAGGATAATAAGCTCTTCTGGAGAAGGAAGTAGAACCACCCATTAAAAGTTGTAGCGCAAAGATAATCATTGCATTCTATTTGTCAGCTTAGGTGTTTGCAGACCATTGAAAGGGTCTCATCTGTCCCTAGTACTTGGCTTTCTCCTGTGCAAACTCAGACTTCCAGGTATTTTGCATTCACAGGCTCTGACTTTGTAATAAACAGGATTCTGCCTTTCAGTAGGCTTTTCTTTTCTTTTCTTTTCTTTTCTTTTCTTTTTTTTTTTCTTTTCTTTTCTTTTCTTTTCTTTTCTTTTCTTTTCTTTTCTTTTCTTTTCTTTTCTTTCTTTCTTTCATTCTTTTCAAATGCCCAGTTTGGAACATATTTGGCGTTTAATACCAAATGCTTCTAAAAGAAAAGATGGGTGTCACATCACCGTGCTACTTGTTTTCAAGAGGGATTTTTTCCATTTGTATCACTAACAACACTCTTGCTTGAGGGTCAATATCAAAGTCTTCTTTTCAGACAGGCAGGATATACTGCTGTCCTTCACTGACCTGTTTTTTCCCTCCCAGGAGCTTCCAGAGCAGTGTTTGGTCACATGACGGGAGAAGGAAGGGACACCAATGCCTGTGGCAGAGGTGTTTGCTGATACTTCAGGCTTGATTGGCTGATATAACATGTGTGAAGAGACAGGATGTTCTTGCTTCTTTGGGAACCTTGATCCCTCTGCTTCTTTCAGAAGCAATCAGCTGCTATCTTGGCTCACTCTCTGCCTAAGTGAATGTTCACAGCAGCATGTGACCGGGTGTCCTCAAACAAGAAGAATCTTGCCAGGCCTTGCTGTTGATTTGTTTTTATACACCCCTGCCTTTGCCTGATCAGGTGGTACTTTGGGCTGTGCAGACGCAAGAGCCTGGGAGGTCTTGGAGCTGGGTTCATCCTAGGTTGGTACTTCTTAGATGAATTTCCTTTGGGCAAATTACCCTACCTCCCTCTGGGTCTGACTGTCTGCTTGTGGTCATAGGGTAATAGTGGGATGACATGCTTCATAGGGCTCTTAACACAATGCTTGGCATCCAACAAACACTGGATAAATGTTATCTAGTCTTATTATTATACTATTCATGTTTTCTGAAATTGCTTGTTTCATTCAAACATGTGTCTTTGAGATCTTTCAAGTTCCAGATGTCATTTTTCACAGCTGCTCAGTGTTCCATAGTTTGGATTACTGCCTCCTCCCAAAACCGTTCCTCCTCTAGTTTTCTCTAACTGTAGATAAAACAAACCCAGCTGTCGAAGCTCTCACTCCTTGTTGACTCTCACTTTCTCTTTAGCTCCTTTATCCATTCAGTTATTAAGTTCTATTCTCATTTTAGTTCCTAAATATGTTACTTAATCTGTCCCCTGCTCTTGTGTACCTTGCCCTCGTACACAGGCTCCTCCTCTCTTACCAGGACCATGGCAAGTGAAGGAATTCCTGTTGCTTCTCAGATTGCCTGCCACTGGACTGAAGCCCTGCAAATGCATCTCCTATCCAGCTGCCAGATCTGTAGATCTGACCGTGTAGCTCCTCTGCATGGTGCATGATGGCCCATGGCAGGCAAAATGCATAGTGTTGGCTCTAACATGATTTGTTGATGACAGTAATTTATGAAACAGAGAGTTGCAGAGGGCTTAGGATCTCCCTAGGCCCATAGTTATTTGATAGAGGTGGGCAGGGCTGAGTTCATTGTAAAGAACCCTCCAGCAGAGAAACCAGCATCCACAAGTAAACGTGAACAGGGGAGGGAGGGTCAGGAACACCTTATTTTATTTTATTTTATTTTATTCTTTTAGGAGCAACTAATATATTTTTTAAAAATTTTATTTATTTATTTATGAGAGACACAGAGAGAGAGAGAGAGGCAGAGACACAGGCAGAGGGAGAAGCAGGCTCCCTGTGGGGAACTCGATGTGGGACTCAATCTCAGGACTCCGAGATCATGACCTGAGCCAAAGGCAGATGCTCAACCATTGAGCCACCCAGGTGCCCCGGGGAACACTTAATTTTTTTTAAAAGATTTTATTTATTTATTCATGAGAGACCAGAGAGAGAGAGAGAGAGGCAGAGACACAGGCAGAGGGAGAAGCAGGCCCCATGCAGGGAGCACTACGTGGAACTCGATCCCGGGTTCCCAGGATCATGCCCTGGGCCAAAGGCAGGCACTAGACCGCTGAGCCACCTGGGCTGCCCTACTTAATTTTTAACAAGGAATGTCCAAATGTGAACCCAGTAAGCCACCTTTGTAGTCTCTACAACTCAGCTGGAGAGTGTGTATATGCACGTTGCTGACAGCAGCCAGACCATGCTGCCTTCCCAGAGCTGGGGTAGGAATAGGGGAGGGCCCCACGGTCATCTAGCTGAAACTACAGGGTTGCCCTTCCCCAGTTGCCCACACACAACTGTTCTTTGACTCTCACTTTAAACTCCTGACACCCATGCCACTTGTGGTTGCCCAAGCTGGTTCTACTGGTATTTATGCTGTTTGCTGGTCATGGTCTGGCCTGCCCCTTGCTTGAGGATAACCCCATCTAGAAAGCTCACCGTCTCTTTCTGGGTTCTTCTTTGTCTTGTCCTTCTGTTTACATGGTATGTCTCTGTTTTGGATTGGCCCAAACTGTGAGCAACTTGAAGAAGGGTCTATTACATTCACCTTTGTATATCCAGGACCTGGCATGTTAAATAATTGACTGAATGTATGTTTCAGTAGGCCACAGATAAAAATACAAGTCACCTATAATCTCAGTGTTCAGAAATTAAACCCCTGGGTAGCCTGGGTGGTTCAGCGGTTTAGTGCCGCCTTCAGCCCAGGGTGTGATCCTGGAGACCTGGGATCGAGTCCCACATCGGGCTCCCTGCATGGAGCCTGCTTCTCCCTCTGTCTGTGTCTCTGTCTCTCTCTGTGTGTGTCTCTCATAAATAAATAAATAGAATCTTAAAAAAAAAAAAAAAAGAAAAGAAAAAATTAAACCCCCGAATTAATTACCATTGAAATTAATTTGGAATATACCCCTCCAGATGCTTTTTTTTAAAGCTATAGATCTGTGGATCTCTCTCTCTCTCTTGCTCTCTCTCTCTCTTTCTCACACATAAACACACACACGATATTGTATTTCATAAAATCTGGATCAAATTCTACCTATTGTTTAGAAATCTTTTTTCCACATGATATGTCATAAACAGTTTCTTTTCTCATTAAGTATTCTTGTAGTTCTTGGATTATAGTGCCACACAGTGTTTCATCGTTATCAGACATGGAGCTTATTCTCCAGCTGAAATTATTTTATATATTTTTAAGATTTGTTTATTTTGGAGAGAGAGAGAGTGCATGAGCGGGAGGGGCAGAGGGAGAGGGAGAGAGAATCTGCAAATAGACCTCACAATCTCAGGACCCTGAGATCATGGCCTGAGCTGAAACTAAGAGTCTGATGCTTAACCCACTGAGCCACCCAGACGCTCCTCCAACTGAAATTATCAATGGTTTCTTTCTGTGCCGAGAGCATTTGTTTTTCCTGATGAAGAAACGTGGTAAGCACATACTAGGTCTGAAGTAGGACAGGGAAGACTGTTATTAACAGGAAGTAAAGCCTTCTGGGACTTTAAGTGGCAGAAGCTGGAACTTTTGCCCTTCAAGCTGTGGCCAAAATGGCGGCTCCTCTTGCGCCCTATGCCTTTTGTATGAAATTGTTTTTTTCCGTAGCAGGACTATGGCGACCCAGGAAGCCACTCCAGGCAGCCAGTCAGAGGAGAGCAGTGTGTTGGACTTGCCATCAGTTTATGACATAAGAGATTACATTCTGCAGAGACCCCAGCAGGAGGCCGGCAGCGAGGCTTTCAGCTCAGAGGAAGCCCTTTCTATTCCTTGCTCTTCTGATGTGGATTCAGGTAAGAAGCAGAGTTTAAAACAAGCTAACATTGACACACACACACAGAAACACCCTGATAAATACGGGTATGTTGTTCGTTTGTCTCTCTCCCTTCCAACAGCACCTCTCTGAGGAACATTCATTGTCTTGGGTGGAAAACATCTTATCTAGCACAGCTGTGGGGAGAGATTTTGCGGGACAAACTCTCTGGTATAACTAGGACAAGGAACTGTTTTCTGGAGGCCTATTTATTTATTTATTTATTTATTTATTTATTTATTTATGACACACAGAGAGAGGCACAGACATAGGCAGAGGGAGAAGGAGGCTCCATGCAGGAAGCCCGATGCAGAACTTAATCCTGGGACCCTGGGATCATGCCTTGAGCTGAAGGCAGATGCCCAACCACTGAGCCACCCAGGTGCCCCTCTGGAGGCCTTTTGTGTCTGAGTCCCTTTCTAATCTCTGTCCGGCTGCATTCAGAGACTCAACAGGGAGAAGGTGGAATTGTTTTTTGTTTTGTTCTTTTGAAACTTGAGATCAAGTAGCAATGTGAGCCTGTTACATGTTACAGAGGATGTAATGGGGACTTTAGTCTTCCTTGCATGGAAGTATACTCTGTATTTGGGAACAACTTTTCTACAAATTTCCCTGACTGAATTGCTAAAAAGCCTATTATTTAAGCTTAATGATGATTTCTTGACATAGTTAGTGACCATCTCTGGTTGCAAAGCCCTTGTCTTCTTCCCCATTCATTGCCCAGCCCAGACCCTGAGGTCCACAGACCTGGACTCAAAGCCCTGCCACTTACTGGCTGTGGGACTTGGGGCACGTTTCCTAACAGCTCTGAGCTCTGTGTATTTGACATCATCTCTTAGATTTCTGTTAGACTTCTTAAGTTTGATATATCCCAAACCAAATTGCTAATTCCTCTACCTGTCCCCAGTTCCTCCCCACCTTGTATATGCACACCTATTCCTCAAGGCTTTCTCATCCCAAAAAGCACTTTTATCCATCTGTTCACTTAGGTCCAAACCTAGGAGTCATTCTCAACCTCTCTCACATCCAGCCCATCACTGTCAGCTCCACTGAATAAATCTAGAACCTAAACAGTTTGTTCGTCTCTATGGCCACCACACTAGTCTGGGCCACTCTTGTGTGTCTTCTGGATTATGGTTACAGTCTCCTAACCAGCTCTTTCCATACCCACCCTTCTCCTTCTACAGTCTCTTCTCAACACAGCCACCAGAAGATCCTTCTAAAATATAAATCAGTTCATGTTAGTCCTTGGTACAGAACTCCCTTGGCTTCTCATCTGTCTCAGAGCAAAAGCTGAAGTCTTTACCTGGCACTCATGCTGTCTGGGCCCTGGGCCTGCTGCCTCTCTAACCTCACCTTCTACCATTCTCCTTGCCTTCATTGGGCTGGGCCTCTGTCATACCAATTGTGCATTCACCCTTCACAAGGTCCATCCTTACCTCCCAAGTCTAAGAGCCAGCCACCCTCACCCTTACCTTCGAGTCTAAGAGCCAGCCATCCTCCCTCCTGCTGAGGATTTTTGCCATACTCTTCCCAGGCTCTATTCTTCTCCACAGCACGAGTGCCATTGGGCACCAGGTATGACTCTTAATTTGTCTCCCCTCACTGAAACATCAACTCCAAGATAGCAGGTACTCAATAAATACTTGTATGAGGAATGAATGATAAATGTTAATTGCTATTACTATTTCATTATAGATATACCTAGATGGATTTAGGGCTGAACTTGATCCCAACATAAAACGTCTCTCTTCCCCCACCCCCTACACCCCCACACGTAGCTTAAGGCTGATGATGAGCAGTTTTGGAAAGTTCCATGTATAAGGAGTGGGAGTCATAGTCATAGTCACTGAATTAAGTGAAGCCTGAATTTAGCTCCATAGCACCATCAGTGTTGGAGGAGATTGTCCAACTGTATGTAACTGATGGAGACGTGGCCAAACTGTCAGCCATTAATGTGTGCGTAGTGAGTTATCAAGTCATGTGAAATGGTATAAATCCTGTGCTGTTTCTGTCAAGATAGAACACAAGAGGTGTGTAATGTGCACCCCACACCCAGGTGAGTCCCTCTAGGTCCGTGCCCTTCAGGGTCCCAGCTCTCATTTCTCCTCCCTGCTTGAGCCTCTGCCCCAACCCTGGGTGCCCAGGGCCCCCACATGTCACCCATCAAAGCCTCCCAAAAAATAGTTTGAAACTTGGACTGAAAGATAAATGACTAATTGTGGCTTCAAGTGTTAGCTTTTCCAAGAGGGTCTTTGTTTAAGAGTACCTAGCCCTAAAAGAAGGGTTTAATTTCAGGAATCAAGGACAGGTAGAAGAGAGATTTGGAGGCTCTGTCTCTCTTATGCTCCTAAAATACATCCTATTCATGTTTTCTTTACCTACACATTCTCACACACACCTCCTCCCCCATGTACCCCAACTTGACCTTTCCAAACGAAACCCTTCCTAGCATCCAGTTTTATCTCCTGTTCTTCCCGGGGGCTATGTCTCATCATCATCTACAGCTTGTGTTTAAAACGCTCACATTGGTTTGCATGTACTACCCCAAGGAAGGTTCTACAATTACTTTCCTCTGTATAGCTAGATGCTGGAATGTCTTAGAATATATGGATAATGATCACTCCCATTTATGGTGAGCTTGCTCCCTGTCAGATTTTGTGTCATTGGGCTCCATGCTAAGTGTTTCACAAAGATTGCTACATTTAATTCTTACCACAAACCTGAGAAGTAGAAAGCAACCCTATTTTATAAATAAGGAAATGTAGGGGTGCCCTGGGTAGCTCAGTTGGTTAAGTGTCTGCCTTCAGCTCAGGTCATGATCCCAGGGTCCTGGGATCAAGTCTCGCATCGGACTTCCTACTCCACGGGGAGCTTGCTTCTACCTCTCCCTCTGCCTGCCCCTCCTCCTGCTTGTGCTCATGTATTCCCCTCTGTCAAATAAATAAATAAAACCTATAAATAAATAAATAAATAAATAAATAAATAAATAAATAAATAAGGAAATGTAGACTTGGAGACTTTAGGAAGCTTGCCAGTGTCACTTAGTAAATGGGGTAGCTGGGCTGAACCCCAAAGGCACTGTTCTAAATCACATTTTTATTAGAAAAAAGTTGCTTTTTTTTTCTTCTTAAAGATTTTATTTATTTATGAGAGAAACAAAGAGAGAGGCAGAGACACAGGTAGAGGGAGAAACAGGATCCCCATAGGGAACCGGATATGGGACTCGATCCTGGGACTTGGGGTTGTGCCCTGAGCCCAAGGCAGATGCTCAACCACTGAGCCACCCAGGTGTCCCAAAAGTTGCTTTTTCTAACAAAAGTAACCAAGTAGAGGATATCACTGCGATAAGGAGCTGCCCAGAAATAAATTTAGGCAAGTTTGTTAGCTTGATATAGCAAACAACTCATTTTGGGAGGGGGTAATTTTAGGGAGGAATGTTAAATTTTTGGTACTATTTTATTCAGACTTAAATATTTATTTATTTTTAAAGATTTTATTTATTTATTTGAAAGAGTAGGGGGAAGAGCAGAGAGGGAGGGAGAGGGAGGGGGAAAGAGTCTCAAGCAGACTTAGCACTGACTGAGCAGCCTAACATGGGGCTCGATCTTATGACCCCAAGATTATGACCTGAGACAAATCAAGAGCACCGACTCTTAACCAACTGAACTTAATGGATTGAGCCAGGTGCTCATAATTAAATATTTAAAAGTAATTTTTTTTTTGCTATGCAGTCCATCATTCTGCAATACCTTTATATGCTATGCCATCTATTACTCAACAGTACTTCTTATGATTACTTAAAATTGGACCAGATCCACCTAAAGCTTCCTAAGAACTAGTGAAAATTATATCTTTCAGCCATGATAGGAGCGGGGTTTATGCTAGGATCAAATGGAAGGCAGCCACCTTTGTATTTAGTAGCTTCATAGCTGATAGTTTATGGTAAGCGGAAATAAATCCACTCAGCTTTCGCCACCAAAAGGGAACTTCATTCTGATATCACTAGGTAAAGTTTACACAGCTTGGAAGACTGTTTATTTTGTTGTAATATTTTTTGAGTTGTGAGAAAGATTTTTTAAAAAGATTTTATTTATTTGACAGAGAGTGCGAGCACAAGCAGGGGGATCAGCAGGGAGAGGGAGAGGGAGAAGTAGACTCCCCACTGAGCAGGGAGCCTGATGCGGGGCTTGATCCCAGGACCCCAGGATCATGACCGAGCTGAAGGCAGATGCTTAACCAACTGAGCCACCCAGGTGCTCCAGAAAGAGATGTTTTACAAAGTAAATTGAGGAAGGGTTGTCACTGGTAATCTGGCCATTACCAACCAATGAAATGGTTCAGGTGGACAATCCTAAACTCTGGGAGAAGTCACTGCCCTAACTGCCTAAACTGATTTGCTCTGGGCTGATCATCTTCCACCTCCATGTTCAATAGAAGATAAGTTCAGACTGTTTGCTGTATGCACTGGCTAACTGTCCAGGGTCTTTAGTTTTAATTTTCTGTTTGTAAGTAGGATCCACCTTCCTTCCCTTTATCGTGTTCATGGGTGGTTTTAGTTGTAGGTTCCCTCCCCCACGCCTTTCAGCAGATTTTGCCCACAGTTTAATCAAGTTCTGATAACATTGGATCTATTTGCTCAGAGACAGAGCCTACGTTTACATTAGTCTCTCTTGGTGCTCTGGTGGCTACCATTCTGTCTCAGACTTTTCACATATCTAGCTCCCAAGCCTACTTGCATTTTTGGTTTGCTCGTTTGCTGTTGTGTGTTATTAGGAAGTTGATCTTCTAGAGATTGGTAAATACAGTCAAAGGTTTCCAGCTGATAGTCACCATTGGGCTGTACCCACCCTAGTACTCTCTTGCTGTTGGCTACTCTCATGTAGCTTGTACTTGGCTCACAATATGATTGACTAAGAACTGGTAGAGTATGGCAGGTTTACTTACAGTGGAATGGAGGTCTGAAGGTGAACCCAGGACCTGGAGCTCTAGCTGCTGGGTGAAATAGGAGCCAGGAGCTGACCACTAAGACTCAGTCAAATTAGCCCAGTTGTCAAAATCTGCGGTCAAAATTCAGACACACAGTTAACAAGGGAGTGGAGCCACTGTGGTAGTATAGGGTACCCGCTGGTAGCAGAGCACAGCCCTCCAAGGGGTAATGCAGCAAGAGTACCCAGAAATCCCGGGCAGGTGGCAGGCAGTGTGCAGGTGGCTTATCAATGAGTGGCAAGGTCCCAACTTCAAGGTTGAAGTCAGCATCACAGTTGTAACCCCTTGAAGAAGAGCAGGTAAGGGACAAGTGGCCTTAGCTTTGGGAGATGGCAGGGACCACTGGAAAAGCCAGGTTGTAAGGATATGGACCCGAGCTTAAGCCTCACTTTTGTAAAGCATCCCCCATTTCACTGTGCGGCTGCCTCTGGGTTTGGCTTATCACTGACCTGCTCTTCCTGGTGAGGCTTTTTGAAAGGGTTGCCTATATTCCATCCCATGTTCCTCTTAACGATTGTTCCTCACTCCTGAGCACATGTCCTCTACCCCCATAACTCACTAGACCAAACCTGCCCTTGCTCAGATGCCAGTGATCTTCCCTAGGAGTTAAATCTAATGAATACTTCTTTCTCTCTCTCTTTTTTTTTTAATTTAAAGATTTATTTATTTATTTTAGAGAAAGAGCATGCATGTGCCCGTGAGTGGGTGGGGAGGGGCAGAAGGAGAGAATCTCAGGCAGACTTCCTGATGAGTGTGGAGGCCAAGGAGGGGCTCAGTCCCAGGACCCTGAGATCATGACCTGAGCCATAATCAAGAATCAGACACTTAACTGACTGAGCCACCAAGGCACCTCCCCTTAATGGATATTTCTCTGCTCTTATCTTGTATACCCAACTGCCATATCACTGTTCATGCCCTGGAGGAGGATATTAGTGGCAAGGGACATGAGACTTAAGAGCACTTTCTAGAAAATAATGAGTTGATAGCAATCTGAGATATTAGTCAGAAAAACCTCAAAGCCTTGGTCATTTCAGCCTGGATACCCAAAGGCAGGAGAGGCTGAACTCTGTCCAAATAAACACAGCTCATCTGTCTTGAACTGGTGTCTTGAGCAAGTGTCGTCTAGCCACTCTTTATGAAGTGATGGTAGAACAAGCCACTTGTCACCTAAGCCAGGTACAAGAGTAGGAAACTGCCCCCCTCTGCCCTTCCTGGTGAGATCCAGCAGAAGACCACACTGCTAAAAAGGTCTTCTTGAAACTGCATATCCATCATATTCCTTTGAGTCCCTTTGAGATGTCATTGTATATACTTTCCTTCCAATTCTAATCAAAGCTCCTGTGCCTCATTTTCAGGGCCATGTGTAATCGCATGCCCAGGGCATTTGTTCAAAATATTTAATGACCAATTCAGCAGTATTTTGCAATATTTTAATAACTGGCAAGGTACCAGGCAACATACAGGGGCATGCCAGCTGAATACAGGCTCCTGTTCATGGGTGTCTAACTACTCATTAGCATAGGCCTGCCACTCCTGTTGGGCTTGCTTTTATGCTGAGTCAGGCCGTAGTGTCTCAGCTGCGTTGTTCCCATCCTTGAAATGTGCTTTTTCTTCTCTGGCCAACTCCAGGCCACTTAAGAGACTGCTGAATTAAGTCTGTCAGTTAATCTGTAGTACACATTTATTGATAGGCTTAGACTCCCTGCCTTTTAGATACTTGCTTCCTTTCTCTCGTTTTTAATTGGGCTTAAGAAAAGTGTAGAGTGGGGATCCCTGGGTGACGCAGCGGTTTGGCGCCTGCCTTTGGCCCAGGGCGCGATCCTGGAGACCCGGGATCCAATCCCACGCCGGGCTCCCGGTGCATGGAGCCTGCTTCTCCCTCTGCCTGTGTCTCTGCCTCTCTCTCTCTCTGTGACTATCATAAATAAATAAAAATTAAAAAAAAAAAAAGTGTAAACAGAAGTACCAAGTGAGGTGGTTATTGGTCTTGGATAAACCCTTCAATAGCAAAGTCACCAAGGTTTCCTGGCGGTGAAGTCCTGTGTGTACTACTATAGCGTGAGAAAGTCTGCATAGTTTGTGTTGGTGATCTCATCAGGGCTCTCTGCAACCTTTGTTCTGGAGAGCACCCCAGATACATTCCAATACAGGACAAAGAGCTCCTCTGAAGTTTTTGCTTACACATTGCAGTATGGAGGTGGTAAATCTTTCTTTTTGAGCCCTTTCCTTAAACTTTAACTTCTAAGAGCATCTGTTGAGAAATTGGTTGAATGTATACAGCAAATTGAATGCTAAGTGTAATAATTCTTTGATGACTAAAAACCCTAGCTGACAGCCCTAGCTATATGTCTAAAGTTAAATAGTGGTTTAATGTCCTCTTATTTTTCTTTTGGAATCTGTCAACATCCCAATCTTCAAAGGCCATTTTGTAACCTGGATATTTAGGCATTTCATCCAAGGAAGTTGCTATTTAAGAATAGATAAAAATGTCTTTTTTCCTTTCTATGATTCATATACCTATTTGTAAGTCTGGAAAATTTTATTTCCATAAGAAATTTTAAGCTCTTAAACCTAAAATCTCAAAATAGAGTTTATGTAATAATTATAGAATTCCCAGTGTGGTGGTGTCATTTTATATAGGAGTCAGGATTTATTTTAGACATGTAAATAATGTTAAAGATGTTTTCCTTATAGTGCATTAAATGATACCCAACCTAGTGGCTAGTGACCCAGCGACCTCTAAACTGGACCTAAGGTATAGGGAGGAAGGGAAAGAAAGAGACTGATGAACTAATTCTCTGAGAAATCTCAGAACAAAATCTTGTGCTTACTATCCCCTGTCCAGTTGATAGGTTTTATTTGGAAAGTTTGAGTGTGCCGTCTGGCAGAGCTCCCTCAGGTGGCATCTGCAGATTTAGCCACTTAGGCTTCATTTTAGGATCCTAAACAGGTTTTTGAACTCTTTGCTTGCTACTGTTGGAAGGCGGCAGTGTGTTCTCATTGTTATGACCCAAGTAGTGAAGCATAGTAAGTGCAGAGGACGAAGGCCCACAGAGTAAGAGAAAACCACTGGGCCAGTGGTTTTCTTTCTTTCTTGCCTTCTTTATTCCTTCTTCCTTCCTTACTTCCTTATAAGATTTTATTTATTTATTCATGACAGAGACATGGCAAAGACGTAGGCAGAGGGAGAAGCAGGCTTCCTGTGGGAAGCCTGATGCAGCACTTGATCCCAGGACCCTGGGATCACGACTTGAGCCAAAGGCAGATGCTCAAACACTGAGCCACCCAGGTGCCCCTGGCCAGTGGTTTTCAAACTCAGCTCCAGGCCACCCTTCAGGAGCTGTAAGGTCAGGTTTGAATGTCTGGGGGCCCTGGCCTCTCCACTCTTGCTCCCCATATCAACTTATTTGTGTTATAGGCTTCCAGATGAGCAGTCATTGAAAGAAAGGATGTCAGGGCCAAAAAGAGTTTTGAAAACCCCCCAGCTCACCTTGATATGTCATTTTCTGCAAGGGACAGTGGGGTCTGATGATGAAGAAGGTCACCCAAGGTCACATAGCAACCTGGCAACTCTATCTCTTCAGTGACTCTCTGTACAGATTACTTTTAACTGTGACTTTTCCATCCCTTTTCTAAAAAGAGAAGAATACAGCTCTCTATTTTAGACTGCTAAAGTGTAGGTAACACTAAATAGTCATTAGAAGTACTAGTTTAAGAGGAGAATTGTTTTCAAAGGCTCAAGTATGCCAGTTGCCATCTGCAACATCTCTCATTGCTCCTCTCTTTTGAGTTTCAAAGACATCTGCTATGGGAGAAGCTTGTTTGCTTCTGTGTACTTTGCCTGCACTTAAAGTTTTAAAAAGAAATCCCCACTGATTTGAAAAACAGGTTGTGTTCCTGTTGAGAGCCACGCCTACGGGCATTTATCTTTGCAGTTCAGGTGTACAGGGTCTGACCTGAGAGCTCTCTCTCCAGGCTTCTACAAGTAAGCATTCAGTCATGACTTGTCACTCAGCTGTGTCTTCTTAAAATATCAGAAAACAACTTGATTGAAATAGTCAAATGTCACCGTCATCAGTACCATTCACTTTTATGTATTTGTAGGACAAAGGAGACTATATTGAATTGAGAAGACAGAAAGATTAATAGTTTATCCTTTATTGTACACTTACATTCCAGACGCTGTGCTGTGCTATGCATGTTTTATCCACCATTTTTTCTGATTCTCACATCTGCCCCCGAGAAACAAGTACTATCATGATCTCCATGTTTCCCAGGAGGAAATAGTCTTATAGAGGTTCCATATTGATATGTTTCCCAAAGAATAGTGGAAAGCCAAGACTCAAATCTGGGTCAGGCTGACTTCAAAGGCATAACTTTAAAGAAATGCAAACATTCAGGTATGAGTAAGTGCTAAGTAGTAAGTTTTAAGTATTTCTCCTTCAGTCTCTGCTAGCTTCTTCTTGCTAACCCTGCTAATCCTGAGTATATCTTCAGTATCAGCACCATCCTGGGAGTGACTAGAACTCTGGATCATTTTGACCAGCATTATGTCCACTGCTCCCTGAGCTTGCCTTTCAACCTCTCCTCTTCCTTCCATTGAAGAAGCTCTAACCATTGGCAGACTATTCTCAACACGAGGTAGGATCCAACTTCTTATGTTAAACCCGAGGGAAGAAAACGAGTCTTCTCACTTTGCTTGCTGGAGTGAGTACAACCCTTGATAACTTTTCTGTCCAGAAGAAATTTTCTCATCTGGCCCAGGAACTATTCTTAAACTTGGCTCTTTGCCCATTGAAGTTATAAATCATGCTGTTTGCCAAGTGGGTGCCCTTTATTTACCTCCAGGCTCCCTAGAGTTTTTTGTGGAGCTGGGTTTTGCTAACATGCTTGAAGTTACAGAAACCCAGCTTATTGGAACATATCTTTTAAGGGTAAGCACTTTATCCATTTCTGGGTCACCCATGCTAGCCTTTCGAGATTCACATTTTGTTCTCTGATTGTCTCATTACACAGTGTTTGCAGCTACTGCCTTTTAAACCTAGACCCTGACGTGTGAGCAGAGAATAAGGGCATATAGTGCCTGGCACATAGTAGGTGCTCAGTAAAGGCTGGTTGAATGAATGCCTGAAAAACATATGAGTGTAATTTTGATAAGGTATGAAAATGATATAAAGTCTCACAGTCCCTTGATTGCCTCATTAGAGCTTTGTCATCAAATTTAGCTTGTGATTAATCTTATGTGGACTCTAGGATGAGAAAGCTTCTAAGTTGAATAGCATCTACTCTTACCTAATCCCTGCAGATTTGCCTGACTTTCATTTGGGAAGTCTTCAGACTAGCCCATACTGGCCTCTCTAAAGCCCTCGGCTTTTCTCCTGATGAGACTACAGCAGAGAAAAGAACATCTGTGAGGAGATAACGTGCTTCTGAGAGCAGAAAATTATCATTCCATTTCGAAGAAAGTATATTCCAAGCAGAGTTGTTTCTTTAACTCATTTTTCTTTCTTTTTTTTTTTTTTTAAAGATTTTATTTATTTATTCATGATAGAGAGAGAGAGAGAGAGAGAGGCAGAGACACAGGCAGAGGGAGAAGCAGGCTCCATGCACGGGGAGCCTGACGTGGGATTCGATCCCGGGTCTCCAGGATCGCGCCCTGGGCCAAAGGCAGGCGCCAAACCGCTGCGCCACCCAGGGATCCCTTTAACTCATTTTTCTAGGGAATATTTCTCTAATTATAGTGCATGTGGCCGTGGCTTTAAGGATATCTCTAACGACTGCTTTTTATTTAATTTGATTTTAATTTTTTTGAAGGTTTCACATGTACTTTATTTCTTCAATCGTGCCATATTTTAATAGGTGCACAGTGCTTTCACTTGGCATCAATCAGGAGTCGTTCCTGAGGCAATACAGTATTATACCAGCTGGGATAATTACTGATCTCTCCATTCCTTTGGGGTAACTCTGCCAACAGGGGATAGGTCCCCTTCTATTCCAGTTTGTGTTGCTGTATATGCAACACAGAAAATGGTTTCTTTAGCTAATACAGCATTACCATATGTGTCATGGAAATCAGGTGTCCGTTTCTGGTGCCTCCATCTTGCTGTTGTTTGCTGAATCCTTTGAACTTGGAGATGACTTAGAGCATTTTTTGTTTTGTTTTGTTTTGTTTTGGCCATGGGAACATGGGAAGCTGCAGATAGAACAGAAAGGTGGTAACTCCAGCTGCTGTCTTGCTACAACTTCATGCCAAGTTCCTTTGCAAAGCACCCTCTAAAGACTGCGTTTTAAACTGTTTTCTTTTTTTTTTTTTAAGTTTATTTACTTAAGTAATTTGTACACCCAACATGAGACTTGAACTCATGACCTCAAGATCAAGAGCCACACACACTCTTCCTGGCACCCCAAGAAAACTGTATTCTTATTACATCCTATAGCATTGTGAATTTGTTCCTGCTCACAAAATAATGCACTTGAGTGGAAAATTTAAATAAATTCTAAAAACAGACAAACAGGCCAAGAGATTTAGCTCCATTTCTTTACAATATATTCAGTTGATAGATCCAGAATTTTCTTCTATGAAGAACTCTTGGAAAATACGGGGAATATTGAAAATGCTGGGAATATTGGGCACAGTATAAGTAAAAGAATGAGGAAGTTACCCATGAGCCAGTGCCATTTTAGAAGTCAAGTTTGAGGAAGAATGGGTTAAAATAATATTCCATGTTTTTAGCCAGTAAGAACCTAAGCAGCTGCTCTCAGTCTACAATCTGGAGATGGTGCCTGGCAATTGCTTGCTATGGGGCAGTGTTTGAGTCTGCTGCCCTCTAGTGACGACTTTTTACAGATTCCTGAACCTTCCCAAGAACAAGAATTTAAGCCTTTATAATTCATTCTTTGCAGTTTTTGTGCCTACTAGAGATAAAGCTTCCAAATTATTAGAGATTATTTTCTCAGAATCTGAGAAGCTAACTTGTCTTAAGGCTACCAATGTTAATTCTAGTGACCGTACGTGTGTTGTGTAATTTGTGGAGACGTTTACATTTATCTTGCTTGATTGATAGGAGGCTAGAAAACAAAGGTAGAGAGCAGGACTCATTTCTCCCCAGGACTGACCGGTTGGTCATCCTACATCACCAGGAGAGCCCAGCAACCAACGAGAGGGAATCTGTAGAAAATCTGTAAGAGTAGGTGGACAGAGGAAGCCCTCTCCTCTCAGGCCTCTGCTAAGACAGGCCCAGGTGGCCAGGGCGTGAGCAGCGGGATTCTGTTAACACAGTAAGTGACCTGACTGGAGAAGCCCCTTTGTCTCTGTGGACCTGAGACTCCCCTTGCTCCCTGTCCTCTTACATTCACTGGGCCAGCTGGGCAGCAGCTAGTGGCACTGGAAAAGGGGGCCTGAGATCAGCCACCCCCAAAAGACACCCACAGGCTGGGCTAGTCCCTCGGGCAGCACTAGCGGGGGCCTGTGGGAGCCTTAACTGTACCCAATAAATCAAGGAGACCAAGGAAACAGCAAAGGCTCTGAAAATTAAACTGTCCATAGAACCACAACCCATAAAAGCAGCCCATGACCTGTGTGCTAAACCTAAACAGGATGGCTCTATGCTAAAATAAAGGGTTTAAATAGGACCAAGATCACTCGTCTGACCAAGAGCCAAAAGTCACGAGTTGAATGAGTCAAGTCACTGAGACAAAGTAGGCATTGGAATTAACTGCTAAGAATTTAAAAGCAATCACCATAAAAGCTCTTCAACAATCAATTACAAGTTCTGTTGAAACAAATGAAAAAATAGAAAATTTCAGCGAGGAAATCCAAGTTATAAAAAAAGCAAATGGAAATGATTGAAACGAAATCTACAATAGCCAAAAATTTGATAAATTGGACCTCCTCAAAATTAAAAACTTTCTCACTCTCTGCAAGCCCACATTAAGAGGTTGAAAGGGCAAGGTACAGACCAGGAGAAAATATTTGCATATCTGCTAACAAAGGACTAGTGTCTCCAGTATATAAAAAACTGTCAAAACCCAACTGTATAGGGGCACCTTGGTGGCTCAGTTGGTGAAGTGTCTGCCTGCAGCTCAGGTCATGATCCCAGGGGTGGGATCAAGGCCCCATAGGAGCTCCCTGCTCAGGAGGAGCCTACCTCTCCCTCTGCCCCTCCCTCTGCCCCATCCTCTTGCTTGTGCTTTCTTTCTTGCTCTCTCAGATAAATAAATCTTTTTTTTTTTTAATCTGTTGGGCATCAAAAAAAATCCTGGCCCTTTTTTCTTTTCTTTATTTTTTTTTAAGTTTATTTAGCTTTTTCTTTTTCTTTTTTTTTTTTTTTAAATAATCTTTACACCCAATGTGGGGCCTGAACTCGTGACCCTGAAATCAAGAGTCACACACTCCTCCAACCCAGCCAGCCAGGCACCCCAGGCCCTTTTTCTTTTAAGTGCTTGTGAGATCACCTTTTCCTTGTTTTCCTCTGCTTCCTTAGGTTTCTCTGAAATAATTGTGTTTTTTTTTCTCCTGAAACAACTTTTGAAATTATACAAATAAACAGTTGCCTATGTTTGATCATTTTCATTGTTTCTGAGGTTTTGCTTTTATAAAGGGCTGTGTTCAACATCCTTCTGGGTAAGCCCTTATATTTATCTTAAATTATTCTTCAAGCTAAATTTCTGTAAGAAAAATTGCTCTAGTTTGTCCTCTAGAAAAGGGATGCAAATCATTTTTTCCAAGACTCTTTTCAACACTAATATTATAATTTCTTGAAACCTTGCTAACTATAGGGGGGAAAAATTTCGTGTTTTAATTTGCATTTCTATGATTATAGTGTAAAGAAATACTGTATTTTCTTGGACATTTTATTTTCTATAGAATGCCTGTTTTCTATTGGAATTGTTGTCACCTTACTAATTCATAAGGGTACTTTATACATCAAGAATACTAAATCTTTAGCGTTTTTTGCCATAATTTTCCCAGTTTTGCCTTTTAATTTTTATACAATCTGATTAAAATGTTTTCTCTAAAATGACCAAATTAATGTGTACTTTATTTTTAAAATTTATTTATTTATTAAAGATTTTATTTATTTATTCATAAGAGATAGAGAGAGAGAGAGGCAGAGACACAGGCAGAGGGAGAAGCAGGCTTCATGCAGGGAGCCCAATGTCAGACTTGATCCCGGGTCTCCAGGATCAGGCCCTGGGCTGAAGACAGACGCTAAACCGCTGAGCCACCCGGGCTGCCCTAATGTGTACTTAAAAAAAAAGTAGGGATCCCTGGGTGGCGCAGCGGTTTGCGCCTGCCTTTGGCCCAGGGCGTGATCCTGGAGACCCGGGATCGAATCCCACGTCGGGCTCCCAGTGCATGGAGCCTGCTTCTCCCTCTGCCTGTGTGTCTCTGCCTCTCTCTCTCTCTCTCTCTCTCTGTGACTATCATAAATTAAAAAAATTAAAAAAATTTAAAAAATTAAAAAAAAAAGTAAAATATCAAAAGGAAGCAAAAGAGAACATTTTCTCTTCACACCCTCCCTTTCTCCTTCCTAGTGGTAACCAGTAGTGTTGTGTATATTCTTAGGGGAGTATACTATAAATATATCTATCTCCATGTTGATGAACCATATATGTAAATATATGTATTTTAGTACAGTTGATTATGCATAGCTTTTAACCTGTCAAAAATTCAGAAAAATACAACAAAACAAGTAAAACTAATGAATCCCTGAAGTAGTAATTAGTAAAAGTTTATTGTACGCAGAATAAAAAGACAGTTTGCAAAAACTGAGAGTACTCAAACCAAAATATGGAATGAGGCTCAGAAGTATATTGTTATAAAGCAGTGTATGTAATGTGGAGACTGGGACTATTCATTGCAATAATTGGTTACAGTGTTAGAATGTTCTTAAATGTAAAGGAATTGGTTAGTGGTTACCACCTGTCAGTTGCAGGGAACAATTTAAGTTTTGCTCATGATTTTCAGAGGCATAAGCAAGAAGTGACCCAGGTCACGTTAGCCTTTCTCATCTTGTAAAATAAATTAAGCTTTGCTTGTATGATTAACTGGCTGTGTCAGCTCAGGGAATTTTCAAGTCTGGTCACTGTTTGTGTTTGATTTTAGCAAACCAGAAATCTCCAACAAAAACATATTGTTCTGCAACTTGCTTTTTAAAATTCCACATTCTATCACAACCATTCTTTAGCTGTTAATACCTCAGCCAGTTTAAGGTTTGCGTAGTATTTTGGAGTACAAATACACTACAATCTTTTTAACTTTCTCCCTATTAATGGTCATTAGTCTGTCTCCCATTTTTGGCTACTATAAGTAAATGTGGGTTTTTTTGTTGTTGTACAGAGATTTTAGATTTTTATGTAGTAATTTTATCAATCAATGCCTCTGCTTTGGTGCAATGTTTAGAAAATCATTCTAATTCCCAACATTATATAAATAGGTATCTCCTGGTAATTTTACAGTTAAAATTTTTTTTTTAACTTTAAAATGTATATCTTGGTATAAGGTGTGAGGCAGGGTGATAGCTTTATTATTTTCCCAATGGGAGCCAATTATCTTAATGCTATTTATTTATTTATTTTAAAGTTTTATTTACTTGAGGGGGAGAAAGAGAGTGCAAGTATGTGGGGGGGAGGGACAGAGGGAGAGGGTCTCAAACAGACACGCCAAGGAGCAGAAAACCCCACCTGAGACTTGATTCCTATGACCCATGAGATCATGAACCTGAGCTGAAACCAAGAGTCAGAGGCTCAAACAATGCAGCCACCCAGGCATCCTTTAATGCTATTTATTAGCGTAGAAGCACCCCTCTGGTTTTAAGTGTTGCCCTTCTCTCAAAAAACAGAAATCATATTCTGTATTCTTATTTTTGACTTTAGAGCCAGACTAGTTTGGATTTGACCTTGACTGTGACCTTGGGCAAGTTGCTACACATTGCCTTGTTCAATTTCATCATCTGTAGAATGAAAATGATAATACTGCCTGCTTCCTAGGTTGTCATGATGATTGAGGGAGGCAACGGAGCTCAGAACACTTAGTAAAGGCCTGTGGTCATTACTATTGCTGCTGTCACAGCTAGTGGTGCTCCCATAGGTGTTTCTAGACCTCTAGTTATCTGTTGAACTCCTTTCAGGAGGAGACTAGGGCTTCTCATCCTTTATGTTGCTCAGTACTGGGCAAAAAAAGTGATTTGTACTGGCACAGAGCCTTTACAGGGAAGTTATTCTGATTAATAATGACTCAGAGTTTCCATAGAATTACTTCCTAGTATTTGCTATTAGTATATATGTTTTCTCCTAACTTTGTGTATAATTTTAGGCAAATAATCTAATCCTGTTCTCTTCATTGAAGGTGCATATGTCAGCAGATGGCTTCTCATTTGCCAAGTGCTTTGATTTGTGTTTGGAGATGCTTCCATGCAGTCTCCACAAATCATCTTATGATGAAGGATCTCAGTTAATCTGAGGTGTCTTTAAGCAAAACCACATTTGTGAGAATTATGTTTGTGAGAATGTATTCTCTGGCATGTAAGATTTAATTTTTAAGTTATCTCTGCACTCAATATGGGGCTTGAACTCATGACCCCAAGATCAAGAGTTGTATGCTCCTCCAATTGAGCTAGCCAGGTGCCCCTTATATGTCATGTTTGTTAGAGGTCCACCTAACCAGTGGAGTGGTTAGGTGGACCTACCTAACCATTCCTAACGCCTGGAATGAAACTTTTTTGTTGTTGTTGTCCTCTTCATATCCAGCACCATGCTCTAGGTTGAGAGTGACATAAAACAGTGGGAACACATGATTTCTGTATGCAAGGAGCTGGAGGTCTAGTTGTGAAAATATGATACATGAACTTAAAATCAGAGTCAAGGTCAAACCCAGACTAGTCTAGCTCTAAAGCCAAAACTAAGAACATAGAATATGATTTCTGTTTTTTGAGAGTGAAGGCAACACTTAAAATCAGGCAATGTAGGTTTCATAGATGCATAGAACAAGTAGATGTGCATATACTCATTTAAGAAAAAGACCATCTATTCAGGAAGAGCAAATATCTTTATGTCAGAATCCTCTATAAAAAGAGTAGCTGTTGAAGCTACTACATTCTGAGTGATGCTAGGAAAATACAGCTTAAGGAATAGAAATTGGCATGTTATTTTACACTTACCAATGCTCCAGAGAAGAGCAATAATACAAGATTTAATCAGATCTTGGAGGAAACCTTTTTTTTTTTTTTTTAAATTTTTATTTTTTTTAGGAAACCTTTTTATAACCGTTTATTACTAGACCTCAAGAGTTTTCTTATTGTGGGTACTTTCAAAATTACCTGTAGAGTTTTAAGTTATTTTTTTAAATTGCCTTATTGGCCATAGTTATTTTATTAATGTTATTGATATATTATTAATGAAGTATGGAGAAATAGTCATAATAAGAAACAGGTGATTGCTCAATTATGATTTAAGGTGGTACAGTAGAATTTTTACTTTCATTGTACATCCGAGAAGTGCCCTACAGGTTCCCACTGCTTTATGTCTGCTATAAATTTTCAGCTAATTCCCTAACTTTGAATTTGAGTTACTTTGTGAAGATGAGAAGATCATTGGTCTTTGTGCCAAGTCTGTGGCTAATCGTGTCTTCTTCCTTCAAAGAATTGAGTTGATTGAAATATGTTGTCTCTCAAATCTGGACCTGATGATTATGGATTATCTGGTAACTTCCAACAGCTCCAAGACAATAGCAGCCTGAGCAAAAATACGGATAGCAAGATTTAGAAATTGGGAAAAACAAATTTGGAATTATCTACATAATGCTGTAAGGGAGAATTTTTAAAAATGTATTTATTTGATGGAGAAAGAATAAGAAAGAGAGTGGGAAGAGGATCAGAGGGAGAGGGACAAGCAGACTCTGCTGAGCGTGAGACATGGGGCTGAGTCCCATGAACCTGAGACCATGGCCTGAGCCAAAATCAAGAGTTGGGCGTTTAACTGCCTGAGCCTCCCAGGTGCCTGTAAATGAGAATTTTCTTTATGTATTCATGTGAATTATGTAGGGTCAGTATGAACCAATAATATCAGATAATCCTACTTTAGTTATTTTAGACAGTGAACACAGTTGCCTCATATTATTTGCACACATTCATATTGCTGTCTATTTAATGCTTTTTATTCATCCAGTAAGCATTGAATAAGTGCATACTCTGTACTGAACACTGTGCTTGCTATTGGCTATCCAGGTACCTTACAGGATGGTTGAAGGGAAATGTCTCTTCTACTGCTAGAGTGTTACCACAATGCTTGCCACTACCTGCAACCTTTACATCAGTCTAGACAGATTCTTCCTACTTGTGATCTATTTCCTGATTTCATCTACTGAGGAGGTGACATGGTGTTTACCCACGTGGTGGGCACTCAGCAAACACAGGCAGGGTGTTAGGACATGGGAGGTGAACTCAAGGAGACTTGGTCTCTGCCAGTAGTAAACTATAAACCCACATATCACTTTCCAAATATTAACTTAACCTTCAACAGGCATGAGAAGTTGATGTGTGCAACTAACCAGAAAACTAAGAAGGATACTGAATGTCTTTCAGCATATTAAAAACCGAGAAGAAAGAGACACAAAAAAGAATGACATCTTTTCATTTGCCACAACATGGATGGAGCTAGATAGTATAATGCAAGGCAAAATAAGTCAGTCGGAGAAAGGCAAATACCACATGATTTCACTCATCTGTGGAATTTAAGAAACAAGACTAATGAATGAAGAAAAAAAGAGATAAACAGACTTTTAATTATAGAGAACAAACATAGCTACCAGAAGGGAAAGGAGAGGGGGAGGGTGAAATAGGTGAAGGGGATCAAGAATGCATGTATCATGATGAGCACTGAGTAATGTAGAGAATTGCTGAACACTATATTGTACACCTAAAACTAATAAAGCACTGTACGTTAATTATACTGGAATTGAAGAAAGAAAGAACTGGGAATTAAAAAACAGCTCTGGATTCTATTTTTTTTGCTCAAAGTTATAACAGGAAACTTTCTTGCATCTAACAATGTGTGATGTGATTTAGAAAAACAATTTTTTGTAAAGATTTTATTTATTTATTTATTTATTTATTTATTCCTTCCTTCCTTCCTTCATTTATTCATTTATTTGATCTAGAGAGAGCACGAGCAGGGTGACAGGCAGAGAGAGAAGCAAACTCTCCACTGAGCCGGGAGCCTGGTGTGGAGCTCCATGTGGGACTGGATCCCAGAACTCTGGGATCATGGCCTGAGCTGAAGGCAGACACCTAACCAACTGAGTCACAAGGCGCCCCTGATTTAGAAAAATTTTAATGTTTAAAATAATATTTAATGTGCTGTAGAAATTACATAAAGTTCTGTGTTCAAAATCATTGTGCCTAGTAGAGTGCCTGGTACACAGTATATGCTCAGCAAATACTAATCAAATTGAATGGCAGCACTAAACTTACCATAGAAAAAAAGCAAACACTATTGTTGATGATGATGGTAGTGATGATAATAATCCTGAATAATCCTAAATCATTATCAGCACTGACATCAACAACATTATCCTGTTGTTCTGTCCAATGGATAAGGTGGGTTTTGGGGACCAGTCAGCATCCTGACTCCTTATGAGGTCACTTTCAGGAATTTCTCTAGCAAGCTGCGAGGATCAAAATAAGACACATGTCCATCATGGGGATTTAGATCTTGACTTCCTTGTTTTCTAGCTGAGTTTTCATTTTCCCTTGCAACTTCCTTGACCCATCCACCATGCCTGCTTTCCTCACCCTCTCAGCTTTGTAAGAGGCCATCCCTGGTCATTCAGCCCTCCCATTGATGGCCTGTCTTCATTGGGTCTCTGAAGACAGGTTAGAAGGGTGTTCTGGGGTCAGACCTCCTGCATCCAAATCTGCCACCCACTCAACTCTATGACTTTGAGCAAGTTACTTAAACTTTCTGGGCCTCCTTTGCAAGACTTGAATACTCATGCTATGTCATAGAGTACTGTGGTGGGTAGTAAATGAGGTGATACTCTTGAGGACGGCTTTCTTTTTTCTTTTCTCTTTTTTATTGGAGTTCAATTTGCCAACATATAGCATAACAGCCAGTGCTCATCCTGTCAAGTGCCCCCCTCAGTGCCCATCACCCAGTCACCCCAGCCCCCTGCCCACCTCCCCTACCACTACCCCTTGTTCATTTCCCAGAGTTAGGTGTCTCTCATGTTTTGTCGCCCTCACTGATATTTCCACTCATCTTCTCTCCTTTCCCTTTATTCCCTTTCACTAATTTTTATATTCCCCAAATGAATGAGACCATATAATGTTTGTCCTTTTCCGATTGACTTATTTCACTCAGTATAATACCCTCCAGATCCATCCATGTTGAGGATGGCTTTTGAATGGTACATGGCCCTTCCTAATAATACCTGATCTGTCGTATGGACCATCGTTGCTGTCAAGGGCATCTTTCCCCTAAGCTCTAGCCCATCCAGCTCCCAGGACTTCTCCCAGGAGGAGTCCCCATCTCTCTGACCCACTTTTGCTGAGCTGGATGTGGTCTTTTTGAATTGGTGTGTTTTGTTTTGAGTCAGTTTCCCAATACCTCAGAGTCCCAGGAAATCATTTGTAGGGCTGGCTTCATGTCAGCTTATTTCTTGCTTTTAACCCACATTGTTCAAAAAGCATTATGTGGCTCTGTGCCCTGGTTTCCTTCTCTGTGAAATAGAAATAATGCCTTTTTCTTCTCTTTTCCCAGGGGTTTTGGTTTGCTTTCTTTCTTGTTTTTCTTTAACTCTACCTTTATTTCAGGCCAACTTGTCAACTTCTCTGTGTCCTTAAAGCCACCTTCAGTCCTTGGTGGGATAAGCTACAGGTATAAATAAATAAAGAAGCACATAAATAAAATAAGGAGTAGTTATGAAAGTGCTGGAAGAAGGTCAAAGCATCATAACACACAAGACATTTTTAGCCAGAAAGCATTATCCACGGTGGAGATTGGAAAATCCATTTTGTCATTTTGTTGGCCGAGCTTAGAAATGTTCAAATCATTGTAAATTTGACTTCATGTGATATTTACAGAAAATGGAATATAAGAAAAATGTGGGGGCAGCCCAGGTGGCTCAGTGGTTTAGTTCAGCCTTCAGCCCAGGGCCTGATCCTGGAGACCCAGGATCGAGTCCATGTCAGGCTCCCTTCATGGAGCCTGCTTCTCCCTCTCCCTGTGTCTCTGCCTCTCTCTCTTTCTCTGTGTCTCTCATGAGTAAATAAAAAATAATACAATTTTTAAAAAAACCTTAAAAAACAAGAAAAATGTGGAGGAGGTGCACTTGCTTTGGTCCTTTGAAGATAAAAGTTCTGAAATAGGCAGCAAAGCAAAGGATATGCTTTTAAAACATGTGGCTGCAAGTTCTTAAAGGGAAAACAACATAAAGATAATAATAAATCTCATACCCTCAGGAAGTGTTCACTGCAGAGGTCACATAAGAAAATGATTACAAAAGGAGTATAAAGTCTCCTCTAAATAGTAATCATGATCCCTGACATTTATTGAGTGTTTACTTGGCCTTATCCCAATAGGCAAGGGGAAATGTACTATTTATATCCCCATTTGACAGTTGAGAAAACTGTTGCCCAGCTAGGTTATTTAGCCAAGGCCATATGGAAGTAGGCAGCCATCTCCAGAGCTTGGTTGATCACCGCTTGCAACATTGTCCCCCCCTCCCCCCCCACCTAACCAGGTGGTTCCTTCAGGCCACAGCCTTGTCATGCAACCAAGCTCTGGAGATGATTGCCTACTTCTTGAGGTTATATCATAAAATTCTCTGTCATGCATACTCCGGGCTAGGGCCAATGCAAAGACAAAGTGAAATGGGTTACATTTTGTTCTGGTGCCCATCTGGCCTGATTACCAGCCCTGGCTGTCCCTTCTTACTGTCCTGGGTTTATTCCTGCCCTCAGTACATACTCAGTTAAGCCCATAGCACTTGTAATTCAAGAGGGGCCGTGTCTTAATACAACATTCTTGAAGGCTTGAAGACATTTGTGTTTTACCTTGGTTTGATTGCAGATGGCTTTGAGAATCTGATAGAATAAAAAGCTTTCCCCAGGCAAAAAAAGGAGGGGGGGGGGGACTTCAAATGTGGCCTGTGGTTTCAGAGGTATTCCCTAGAAGCTGAAGCCTTGGATTTTTTTTTTTTATTTATTTATGATAGTCACACACACACACACACACACACACACAGAGAGAGAGAGAGAGGCAGAGACATAGGCAGAGGGAGAAGCAGGCTCCATGCACCGGGAGCCCGACATGGGACTCGATCCCGGGTCTCCAGGATCGCGCCCTGGGCCAAAGGCAGGCGCCAAACCGCTACGCCACCCAGGGATCCCTGAAGCCTTGGATTTAACATTTAAAGGGATAAAACAAGAATAATAAGAGTAGGTGGTGGTGGGCTTGCTATTAGGGTATTGGGAGCCTGTCTCCTCCCTCTTCAATCAAAAGAGGAAGCTTCTGGCTCCTATGCTAGATCAATAAAATCAATGTGAGGGGCCCCTGGGTGGCTCAATTGGTTAAGCGCATCTGACTCTTGATCTTGGCTCAGATCATGATCTCAGGGTCCTGGGATCGAGCCCCACATCAGGCTCTGTACTCAGTGGGGAGTCTGTTTGAGATTCTCTCTCATCTCCCTTTCTATCTCAAATAAATAAATAAATATTTATAAAAATAAATATAGGGGCACCTGACTGGCTCAGTTGGTTAAGTGTTTGCCTTCCACTCAGGTCATGATCTCAGGTTCCTGGGATTGAGTCCTGCATCCTCAGCAGGGAGTCTGCTTCTCCCTCTCCCCATGTTTGTTCTTTCTTTCTTTCTTTCTTTCTTTCTTTCTTTCTTTCTTTCTTTCTTTCTTTTTTCTTTCTTTCTTTCTCTCTCAAAATCTTTTTATTTTTTATTTATTTATTTTTTTAATTATTTATTTATTTATGATAGTCACAGAGAGAGAGAGAGGCAGAGACACAGGCAGAGGGAGAAGCAGGCTCCATGCACCGGGAGCCTGATGTGGGATTCGATCCCGGGTCTCCAGGATCGCGCCCTGGGCCAAAGGCAGGCGCCAAACCGCTGCGCCACCCAGGGATCCCTCAAAATCTTTTTAAAAATGTAAGAAGTTTAAATTAATGCAAAACATTAGGATAGAGCAAGAAAAAAGTAGTCAATAGTGTCTCCTTTGTGTTTTTTTACTCAACGTTAGCAGTTCCTGCAGGCCAGTTTTGTTTGCTCAGGGTCTGTAAATTTTCACTATCTTACCCTTGATCTGTGGCTACACAAGAACATCTCAGTCATGGCCTGGGGCGCCTGGGTGGATTAGTTGGTGCCTAATGCCTGGTTTCAGCCCAGATCTTGAACTTGGGCCCCACATTGGGCTTTGTGCTCAGCCGGGAGTCTGCTTAAGATTCTCTCTCTTCCTCTGCCCCTCCCTGCCATGCTCTTTCTCTAATATAAATAAAACCTTACCAAAAAAAAAAAAAAAAAAAAAAAGTCCCAATCACGGCCTGACATAAGGTATACCCAGGAATTTCATGGCAGAAGTTGCCTGAGAGGAAGGTGTCCGTCTATCAGCCATCCCTGTCACCTGGGCATGTGTCCCAGTGCCGCTTGACACTTTGTGCCTACATGGAAATACATGCTGGTGCATCTACTGGGAATTTGTGAAGAAGCAGGATTTTGTTCACTTTTGCACAAGATGTTTCCTGTAGACTTTTGGAAAACAAGGTGTTTGAAGGCAGGGGGGAGAACAAGAGCAAACAACCTAAGAGACTCCACATATTCAAAGACTCCCTGGCAGTTTGTTTGCCTGAAAGAGGGCTGTGTGCTGGTAGTGGGATAGAGCCCGAGCTCTACCCTGGTGGTGCAGGGTATCCCGGTGGGGTCCAGGCAGCAGGAACCAGGCAAGGCTCTAGTGATCAGCTGAGAGGAAAATAAAATCTTACAGCACGAAGCCCAATTGCCCTTTTTCCCTCTAAGAAGATAATATTGTCCCAACCTAGCAGGCTGTACCTTTAGTCCTTCACTTTTGGTCTAAGGGTCATGAAGCTTCAGTGATAGGATGGTGTTTCCCGTTCTTATTCTTTTTTTTTTTTTTTAAGACTTTTATTTATTTATTCATGAGAGACACAGTGAGAGAGGCAGAGACACAGACAGAGGGAGAAGCAGGCTCCATGCAGGGAGCCAGATGTGGGACTCAATCCCAGAACCCTGGGATCACGCCCTGAGTCAAAGGCAGATGCTCAACCACTGAGCCACCCAGGTGTCCCTCCTGTTTTTATTCTTTGTCAATCAGTGCCCCCAGGTTCCCTTTTGGATTCTTTAAGAAATTAGGATTTTCGGTGCCTGGGTGCCTCAGTTGGTTAAAATATCTACCTTCAGCTCAGGTCATGATCCTGGGGTGCTGGATCAAGTTCTACGTCCTCAGCAGGGAGTCTGCTTCTCCTGCTCCCTCTGCCCCTCCGTATCCACTCATGCTTTGTGTGTCTCTCTCAAATAAATAAAATCTTTAAAAAAAAAAAAAGAAATTAGGCTTTTCTACAGCAGTACATTGTATCACTTGCTTTTTAAATGTAATATCTTTTTAAAAATTGAGATATGATTGATATATAACATTAGTTTCAGATGTATGACATAATTCAGTATTTGAACATGTTACAAAAGGATCACACAAAGTCTAGTTAACATCCATTCAGTTCCTTAAAAAAGAGTGAAAGGTAGATTATTAGGGACAGACAACAAAACAGGAATGTAAGTTCTTGAACTCAGCTAAGTTAATGATAGGACTGAAGTGGGCCTAATGTGATAGGACTGATGACTGGGCCTGGTGACTCCCTTTCTCTGTCAAATGGGGAGAAAGTACAGCCTTTGGGGTTTGAAGGGCTTTAACACTTTTTATTTGGTGTCCTTAGGTATGTTAAAGAACTTCCCAGGGATCCCTGGGTGGCTTAGTGATTTAGCGCCTGCCTTCGGCCCAGGGAGTGATCCTGGAGACCTGGGATCCAGTCCCACATCAGGCTCCCTGCAAGGATCCAGCTTCTCCCTCTGCCTGTGTCTCTGCCTCTCTCTCTCTCTCTCTCTCTCTGATAAATAAATAAAATATTTTTTTAAAAAGAACTTCCCTGTAATTCAGTCTTTTCATCTGTTTTATGGGGATAATAATACCTACCCAATAGAGAAGGGCACACAAAGTGTCACAGATGGCAGTCCCGCCTCACACTTTAAAATCTTCAGGTATCAGGCTCAGTGGTCTGTAATGAATGCACTTACAGATTGTATCTTCTTCCACCCCATTGAAAATGAGAACATTTGCCTGTCTCTTTCTTCCAATTCCTATGTGCCATCCCTTGTAATAGTTAGGAAGCACTGATTCTTCCCTGTATTCATGTGAGGAAGCAGATTCTCTGCAGTAAATGTGTCCATTTCCACTCTTACTTGTCAGGCATGCAGTTTTGATAAGCAGTTTCCCAAGTGTTGAAGGAATTAGGTTTAGGCTGAAAAGAAACCAATTACCTTGAAAGAAGTGGCACTGAGGCCTGTAGTGGTATCTCAGGGACTGTTGAGGTTCCTGGCATCTGCTACCAGCCATGGGCAGGGAGATTTCAGCATCAACATGTCACTGTAGAATGATGGGAGAGTTGGTTTTCCTAGCCATCTGGCCTGCCCATGATGAGGCAAGGTACCAACATTCCTTAGTACATCCTGTGTTTGGGATTTGGTGCGCCTAGGGAGTAAGAACTGAGTGACCTGGGTGGGGAGGTGCAGGAACGGTAGCTGTGTTGGTTGCCACACATTGTATTTTTCTATTGCAACACTTGCTTTTAGTGTCTGAGTGGTCTTGTCACCATTACCCATAATCTTCTGCTTTGAGTTCTCTTTTGCTCCTGGACACACTGGCTTAGGAATCAGTGGGCTGGCAGCTGTGTGTCAGGGCAGTGCTTACTGCTTTCAGCTAGAGCCCCACAGAGAGGTACATCTCCTCAGCCAGCCTTTGCCTCCTGTCCCTCTCCTCTGTGGGGCTGAGGGCAGCTCTTGGCCACATTTGATTGTGCTTGAACTGTGATTCAGAACTGGCCCAGTGATATCATCAGTTTAAAAGAAGATTACAATCCAGAAATATAACATAAACTCCTAACTTCCGAAAGTATTTCTGAAAATAATATCCATATATATATATATATATATATATATATATATATATATATATAACACTGCATTATTCAAAGCAGTTTCATAAGTTAGAGTCCTATTTCTGTGGAATGTTCCACATTTGGCAAGTCAAATGCCCTAGAATTATTTTGACATTGCTGGAAAAGAGGCACCCCTTCAACTTCCTTTTTGAGGATATAGTCTTTCTTTGTCAGGCTTCAGGATTCCTGCTCCCTAGAATCCATCTGGGATTTCAGGCAATGAGCTACAGAGAATAAATCCAAACTGTATCTTTCTTTTTGTTGAATACTTACTACTACTTGTCTTTGGAGGATGGTCCCCATTTTGGTATATGTAGGATGGTTATAATACTTATGATGAAGGCCATAGTCATCCTTTTAAAAGAAAAAGTTAGGGACACCTGGGTGGCTCGGTGGTTGAGCATCTGCCTTTGGCTCAGGTCATGATCCCGGTCCTGGGATCGAGTCCCACACTAGGCTCTCTGCAGGAAGCCTGCTTCTTCCTCTGCCTGTGTCTCTGCCTCTCTCTTTCTCTCTGTGTTTCTCATGAATAAATGAATAAAATCTTTAAAAAAGAAAAAAATTAGGAAAAGAAATAGTACAGAAGGCACAAAATGAAATGTAAAAGTCTGGTGTCTTCTCCCTAGAAGTAATTGTAAATAACTTTTATGTATCTTTCCAGATATTTTCTATGCAATTATAAGCATAAATAGCTATATAGCTATACATACACATACATACATATACATATATACTGCACACATATATATCTTACATACTATTTTATCATACATACTATTTTGCATCTTATTTTATCATACATACTATTTTGCATGTATGGTGGAATTTTATCATACATACTATTTTGCATCTTATTCTTTTCACTTAATGCTATATCAAGGCAGCTTGGTATGTTAGTACAGGCATATCTCATATTTTTGGTGGCTACATACTATCCCGTTGTATGGTCAGACCATAATTTATTTAACGTGATGTCTGTTGATGGATGTTGAGGTTGTTTCTACTCTTTAATGCTCACAAATAATCTCGTAGTGGATTTTCTTATGTATGTCTTACCCAGAGCATTTGGTGAATGTCTATTCTCATTAGTTTAATCCTATCTTGAGAACTACATTGCTGTATTTTAATACAGGTTTTCTGTGCTATCTGTAAGAGCATTCCTCTGAAAGCTTTTGTAGTCCAGAATTGCTGAAGAAGCAATTACCATTAATTTGTATGGAAAATTTTTTGAGCATTCCCACACTCCAAAAGTAACCTCTTTTAGGCTCTTTTTTTTTTTTCTTTTAGGCTTTTCTGACACTGTAGGACATACCTTGTTAACAGATGCACAGAATAAATTGAGATAAAACACAGATGCCCACAAACACAGTTTGAAGCGATGGTGGCTCGATGCAAAGATCCTGAGTAGAGTTCCCAGGAAGGAGCTTGTCAGAACCACTCTTACTCTCAGGTACAAGCTACCTCTATAAGGATTCGCTGCATAACAAACAGTGAATGCTATTTTTGCCTTTTTTGGTCAAAGTGAATATCCTCCTTGGATTTCTTTTGGTTAGTGAAAATAGGTACTAATGAAGGTCTTTTGTAAAAGCAAAGTGGTAACATGAACTTTGGAAAAGTAGGGGATATGTGTTTTTGTAGTGATTTAGTAGATTCTAGCAGAAAACATTTATATATTTAATTTTTTAAAAAAGATTTATTTATTTGAGAGAGAGAGGGAGAGTGGAGGAGAAGGGGCAGAGTGAATCCTCAAGTGTGCTGCTTGCTAAGTGTGGATCCTGATGTGGGGCTCAATCCCAGGACCCTGAGATCATTACCTGAGGACTAAATCAAGAGCTGGCTGCTTAACTGACTGAGCCACCCAGGTGCCCCTAGCAGAGAATATTTATAATGAAGCCTTCAACAGTCACAAAAGTCACCTCCTTAAAATTGTACATGAAACACATTTACAGATGGTGGATGTGTTCATAGAAGCCAGTTTAGTTAGGTTAATCTTATTTGCTAGGAATTATTTCATGGTAAAATACTTGTATTTGAACATCAGAGTAATACATCTTGGTAATTAAGGGGGTGGCATTTTTTTAACGAGTTGCCATAGTGGCAGATACAGAGCTGTGGCACATAAATCATGAAAACGTACTTCCAGAGGTGGAACTGAAACAGAATAATTTCTCATAAAAGGAGGTGAAAAATGTTGGAGGTGGATTTTTCTTTCTAAAACTGTGTTCATGGGGATCCCTGGGTGGCTCAGCGGTTTAGCGCCCGCCTTTGGCCCAGGGTGCGATCCTGGAGTCCCGGGGTCAAGTCCCACATCGGGCTCCCGGCATGGAGCCTGTTTCTCCCTCCTCCTGTGTCTCTGCCTCTCTCTCTGTCTCTCTCTCTCTCTATCATGAATAAATAAATAAGTCTTAAAAAAATAAAACTGTGTTCATAAGTAATTAAAATGACAGTTTTTTTAAAAAAAATGATTGAATCGGGGATGCCTCGGTGGCTCAGTGGTTGAGCGTCAACCTTTGGCTCAGGTTGTGATCCCAGGGTCCTGAGATTGAGTCCCATATGGGACTCCCTGTGTGGAGCCTGCTTCTCCCTCTGCCTGTGTCTTTGCCTCTCTCTTTCTGTGTCACTCATGAATAAATATATAAAATCTTAAAAAAAAAAAACATTGAAGAACTAGATGCATGCCTAATAGAAGGGATCTGAATGTTCATGTTTGAACAAGAATAGACAACCCATTTTAATGAATTTAATGAATACTAACCCAGTTTAATGAATATTGACTATTTAGAGTCCATCTTAATGGCATGAACAGATATGTCTCTCCTTAAGTAGATCCTTAGATTCAGTTTCATTCACTCTGAATTTGCAGTTAAGTCCTTATTTCCCTTTATAGGCACATCCATGCGGTCAGGTGTCTGATAAGCAGCATCCATGTAGGAAAAATTGTTTATCTTGTGTGAGGTGGGTCCCCAGTTCCACAGTTCAGCTTGTTCCTGAGTAGAGGGCCATTCTTTCACCAAGAATGACTCTGTGCATTTCGCCTTAACATCTCCAGCTACAGCCCCCAGACAGGTTTTCTTCTTCTTCTTGCACTACCTTAGGACAAGTGCATCTGTCCTCCCTTGTCTGTGTAGATAAGCCAAGTATTTACTCTGCACCAGTGTTTCTCAACAAGGGGCAGTTTTGCCCTCCTCACCTTTGTCAATGTTTGGATACATTTTTGGTTCTCTGTCTCTTCCTCCTCCTTCTTCTCCTCCTTTCTCTCCTTCTACCCCTTCTTCTTTCTTGAGGACTAACATAGATTGGCCCCACTTTTTATTTTGCCAAGGAAAGACATTAAAAATAGCCTATGCCCTGACTTTGCAAATCTACCTTCATTTCATAAAAGAAAGGCTATTTCTTAAAATTAAAAAAATTTTATTTAAATTCAGTAAGTTAACATATAATGTATTATTGGTTTCAGAGGCAGAGGTTAGTGATTCGTCAGTCTCATATAATACCCAGTGCTCATTACGTCATGTGCCCTCCTTAATGTCCATCACCCAGTTACCCCATCCTCTAACCTTCCTCCCTCCAGCAACCCTCAGTTTGTTTCCTATGATTAAGAGTCTCTTATGGTTTGTCTTCCTCTCTAATTTCATCTTGTTTTATTTTTTCCGCTCTTCCCCTATGATCCTCTGTTTTGTTTCTTAAATTCCACATACGAGTGATATCATATGATAATTGTCTTTCCTTGATTGACTTATTTCACTTAGAATAATGTCCTCTAGTCCCATCCATGTCATTGCAAATGGCAAGAATTCTTTTTTCTTTTTCTTTTTTTGATGGCTGAGTAGTATTCTATTGTATACATACGCCATATCTTCTTTATCCATTCATCTTTTGATGGACATCTGGGCTCTTTCCATGGTTTGGCTATTGTGGACATTGATTTTGTAAGCATTGGGGGTGCAGGTGTCCCTTCAGATCTTTGTATCAAGAAAGGCTATTTTAATTTGCAAAATGGAAGGAAGGCCTAATCCCAAAATAAAGATCAGCCTTCGGTGATTGCTACTTTTCTCACTTGGCCACGGACTGGTGAGAATTTCATCATGGCCTACCATGAGTCTAGAGGCCAGTGCCTGGGACAATTTGATGGTCATAGGGCATAAAGCACTCCTTGCGCTGCTCTGGTGCTTAATAGGCAACTGGAAGATGGTAGTAGTGTGATTAATAGCTATTGCTTAGAGATTATGCTGAATGAAATTTAAGAGCCCTTCCTTCCAATTCTAAAAATTCTGGTATCACTGAAGAAGTGAATGAGTGGCCTCCTGTAAGATAGCAAGGTTATTCTTTTCTGTGGATTACATTTCCTTTAGTGGAGAGATTTTCGTAAAGTTTGTGGATTATATTTTTAGTAGATTATGCCAAGCTTCCACTCAGTTACATTGTCTGTCTCTCTGCCTTTCAGAGTAAATCGTTATGTTGATGAGAGGCAACGTTGCCATATGCATCACTCTCACAGAGTATCATGCCCCAACAATGTACTGAGTTCTTTTCAGCTTTTTCTGTGCTCTTCTGGGTTGTTTACCTGAACTCTTGATGATTGGATTCTTTAAAAGGTAGTGAATTTTTGTTCATCCTTTCAAGGAATGATTATTGAGCATCTACTATGTGCCAGGCCCTGTGCTTGACAGTGAACAAAATAGGTGAAGATCTTGACTTCAAGGAGCTTTTATTCTGGTTATTGTGGTCATGGCTGGAGGGGGTAGAGAAGGGGTACAGAGACAACAAAACAAAGATAACATATCAGCTGGTACTCTGAGGAATGAGAATGCAACATAAGAGATGGGGATGTGATTTAAATACCATGGCCAGGAAAGGCCTCTCTGAGAGGTGATATGAGTAGAGTCTGGAAGAATTTTCACAGTAATGGAGTAAATTTTTTTTTTTTTTTGGAGTAAATTAATATATTTTTCTTTTGCTTATAAACTTTAATCATGTGATAAAGACCTTCTGTACTTTTCTATGGTGGAAGAAAATGCAAATATTATAAAAGAGCAGCTGGAGAAAGAATCATATATTTAAGCACTATTTCCTCAAATTATAAAGGCAAAGAGCAACAAACAAAAAGAACTGAGTTAAGTGGTTGTTTTGGACTTTATATGAAGAAATTAGCCAACTTTTCTCAAAACACATATAATAGCCTCTCTTCGATGGCATCCTGAGTTTGATCCAGAAAAGCAACTTTAAAGGTGTTAAATATTTATAAACACTGGAAAAAGTAAATCTCATCTGTGAAATTGTATGGGACCTGAGAATCTGGAAGAAAAGTACTGAACACTCAGTGGTGGTTTATTTAGGAATATCTGTATATTTTTTGTTCCATGTTCCTGAATTTAAAATGCTTCTGAGTTAAGCCCTATGTATTTAATTCCTTAACGTAAATCCAATGTCAAAACAGATTAATGAGTTGTCTACTCTTAGCTACATGTTTAACTTGAGGCTGAATTTGATAACATCTTTATAAATACATTCTGTGTTTCCAGGATTACTTTTTTAATGGTCCATACCACCAGGGGACTGGAAACAGACATCAAGAACTAGCTCTAATGAGTTGTATGGTAACAGATGGTAGCTACACTTGTAGTGAACATAGCATAAGGTATAGAATTATGGAATCATAATGTTGTACACCTGAAACTAATGTAACATTATGTGTCAACTATACCTCAAAAGAAAAAAAAAAAGAATTAGACTTAATGTTCTTTTTCACGCTCCTTGGGATTTTCTGTGATTCTAGAATCTAATGGTCTCTGAGAGCAAGTGGGCCTGGTTGGGGTATTGGGTTGCTTTCTCTGCTAGCAGATGAGCTTGATGGTTGGTTTGACGGTACTAAGTGAGCCTCTTCAGCCTTGATTCTCAGCTGTAGCCGCACATTAATATCACCTGGAGGGAGCTTTAATGATATTGATTCCTGGGATCCACCTCTAAAAGGTGATTTAACGGATAAGGAAGGCAGCCTAGAAATCAGAATATTTTAAAATTCTGGGTTCTAATATGCAGCCAAGTCTTAAAAACCACTGTCTTAGTGCAGTGCTTTTCAAAATGAAATATGTTTATCAGTCACTCAGGGATCTGGTGAAAGTGTGGATTCTAACACAATAGAGTATGAAGTAGAAAGACCAGTGATGTCTAAGTAAGACTGTAGAGCAGATGTTGGCAGACTAAGGCCGCATGGACCAAATCTGACCCAAGGCCTGATTTTATACAGCTTTCTGGCCCTTTACAGAAAAAGATTGCCAATGCCTGCTCTAGAAGGACTCTTTATAAAGCTCCCTGTAACCATTGAAAATCCCTTAGTATTATCCCACTTTATAGATCCCATGCGCCACTTTTCTTCCTATACTTAGGAATTTGTCTTTATATAAGAGTAATGGTGTAACTGGTAGATTGCTTGCTGGTTAGCTTGATCCTTTCAAGGCTTGTTTCTAAACTCGAGAGGGAGATTTTAGGGCAGCCTTATTAACTCTATAGCTAGCTTGGGTTCCTACCAAGGTGTGATCTTTCTGGGTCTCTACTGAATACACCAGCTGTTCAACAAAGGCTCTCCATTCCAGCTATCAGAGCATGCATGTCTCCCAGCCCTGTGTGAGGTCTGAGATGTGCGTGTCCAGCTCACAGCTCCCCTGGCTTTGCCTGGCTTTATGGACTTTTGCCCTAAATATGCACAGCTTAGTAAGCAGTGAAAGACTCAAAAATAATAAACTCTATGCTGATTTCTGGGGTTTTATCTCTGTGCAACCCCTTTCTCTGCAGGAGTTGACTTCATAAATTTCAGGCATCTCAAATTCTAATCTCTGTGCCCTGCCTGGATCCTCCCTTCTTGCACTGTGGTCCAGAAAGTGCCTCCAGGCAGAAAGTTGGGGCAGCCATAGGCACATCTTACTTGTTTTCCTTCTCCTAAACTTCCTGTGTTCAGTATCTGAAAACAGTTGTTTTGTCCAGCTTTCTCATTTCCAGCAGAAGGGCAGGTCTGATGCCAGTTACTCTGTCATTGCTGGAGGCTATTTACTTGTGTTTTTTTTTTTCTTTTAATATTTTTCTGTAGTAAGTAAAGGCACCATTTTATAGATTAGATGACACAAAGTTGCCAAGAGTGAGTAAGAGGCTTGAAATCACATATCTGAATTGATAGGATGGCAGAATCCTGATCACATGATCTGACCCACCTCACTAAGCTGGATCCCACCTGCAGACCTAAGCACACCAGTGGGTGTTACTGGCAGAGACAAAAGCTGTGGAGGAAAGAGAAGAAAGGGTAGAACAGGATGGTGATAGAAGAGTGGGGGAGGGGAGAGAGCTCTCTTCAGCTATGTATCAGGAGAGACACAGGAGACCCCAAAAGTTGCATCAGATACCACTCCCTGTCACCCATGGGAATATACAAATACCACCCACCATGACTCCACCCTTACACTGTGCTGAGAGCTTTCAATGTATATTGATTGTCTCATTTAATCTTTATTCTCTACCTAGAAAGACACTATGATCCCTATTTTACAGAGAAGGAAGGGTAGGCTCAAGAAAGGCAAATTACTGGCCCAGAGGCACAGGTGACATTGTAACAGCGCTGAGATCTGAACCCAGATCTGCAGACTCCAAAGCTTGTGCTCTTCATCAGAGGCCATCTTTCCTGCACTTGCTGACTTGCCTGATCATTTCCCCCCTTCTGTCTCATTCTACTTCTTTAAGAGTACTTTTATTTCCTCTGACTTTATTTAAACTCAAATCAGATAAACTGCCCGATGAATGCTTTCAGGTACCGTAGGAACTACGTAGAATATTTAAAATATCATGTAGCTTGCTAAGGAAATCACACCTTTGTGTTTATGTGTAAGAACTACTGAATTCCAGTGGATTCACAAGGAGGGTGTCATAGTCTTTTTTTAAAATCCTTCAGGAATGTATATGCTATGTTAGGTTTCATGGTCCTCACAGCTCCTGGCACTGTACTATGCCCATAGCAACTGAACAGATACCCTTTGATTGATTGATTGATTGATTGATAGGCCTTCAGAGATGAGGAGTAAATTCAAATATTCAGTGAGCACCTACTGTGTGCCAGGCGCTTAGCTAGCTCCTAGGAATAGAGTGTGAGCTAGATATGGTCTCCCCTTTCTTGGAACTTACCCTCTATTGATAGAAAATCCAAGAAATCAGCCTCTGAAATGTTCAGATTAGAAGACATTCTCCCACAGTGGTATTTTTACTAGGCAAACTTGGAGTTGTTTGTCATGGATAGGCTTAAAAAAGAATAGCTGTGAAAGACCAGGCTAAGTTCATAAAATAAAGAATGGAAAATGTTACTTGAGGCTGACATTCAGTGATCGCTTAGCCAGCTGCTGTACTTTCTCGCAGAGGAAAGGTTTTATTTATGTCTCTTTTAGTTTCTTCTTCTTTTCATCTCTAGGTTTGATGTATAAGCTTTAGCTGGGGCCTTTGATTTACAGTGTTCTAGAGAAAGAGACCGGGGATGACAAAGCCAACCAGGCGTACCTAAGAGCCGGTGTGTTGTCCTAGATCCGGAGCAGTCTGAGAGCCACATGGAGGATTTCAGCAGGTGCTCAGGAAAAGCCTGCTGGGAAGGCAGCTCCCCTAAAGCCTCATAAAATAAAGAGCTTTCCAATCCTTCCCTGAGATACACAATTTGCTTGAGTATTGGAGGTTATGGCAGTGATTTGTAGTCCTTTGAAAAATCTTTTACTATCTGAGTTCAGTCAACTGAGAAAAATTTTAAAAATATGGATCCATCAATTATAAATATATTAAAGAGGCAGCTTTAAAAATTATGTGAAAGTCTGTGACCAACATCTTTTAACCTCTAAAATATACTTTAGTAAAACTATAGTTACTGTTATAACATGCTGGATATTGAGAGGTAGGGATGTTATCTATTGGGAGTAATAAATTATCCCAAAACTCAGTGGCTTAGAACAACATATGTTTATTATCTGAGTTTCTGGGCCCAGAGGTCTACTGGAGGGTTCTGGTTCTGGGTCTCCCATGAGGTTGCAATCAAGCTAAAGCCTCGACTGGAACCAGAGAATCTGCTTCCAAGAAGATTTACTCACATGGCTCTTGGCTAGAGTTTTTGATTCTCCACATGGGCCTCTCCACAGGGCTGCTGGATGTCCTTGTGACCTGACAGTTGACTTCTCCCCGAGTGAGTAAAGAGAGTTGGAGCAGGAGGGAGATTCAAAACAGAAGCCACCGTGCGCTTTGTAACCTAATCTTAGAAGTGACAAGACCATCACTTCTGCCTATTTTTTGGGTCACACAGATCAACCCTGCCACGCATGAAAGGAGACTACACAGGAATGTGAACGTCAAGAGAGAGAGATCCTTGGGGGTCATCATGGAGGCTGTTGGGCTATTGGCCAGACAAAGGTTCATTGAAAAGTCTATGATGTTGGGGCACCTGGGTGGCTCAGTGGTTGAGCATCTGCCTTCGGCTCAGGGCATGATGCTGAAGTCCCAGGATTGAGTCCCACATCGGGCTCCCTCATGGAGCCTACTTCTCCCTCTGCCTATGTCTCTGCCTCTCTCTCTCTCTCTCTCTCATGAATAAATAAATAAAATCTTTTTAAAACAAGTCTATGATGTTGGCTCAGGTGCATTGATATTTACTGATTCCATTGTTTATCTTCTTGAGAGATGTAAATGTGAAAACCCTGGGCAGCCCGGGTGGCTCAGCAGTTTAGTGCCACCTTTGGCCCAGGGCCTGATCCTGGAGTCCCTGGATCGAGTCCCATGTTGGGCTCCCTGCATAGAGCCTGCTTCTCCCTCTGCCTGTGTCTTTGCCTCTCTCTGTGTGTCTCATGAATAAATAAATAAAATCTTTAAAAGAAAAAAAAAAGTGAAAACCCAGAGCTGTGGGCCTGTGTGCGCGTCCCTAAGTCTCAGCAATGAGGCCAATTGTATTGTCATATTATAGGGCCAAAGAGCTGACACCTGAGAGGCAGGGAGTGGTTGCCAAGACTTTTGAGTTTGGATGAATAAATCTCAACCTGAGTAAGATTAGGGATACAGTACAAAGGAAAAGCCCCTGTCTGCTTTGTTCACTGAAGGGAGCACTGACCAGGCTTAAGTTGTGGGAAATCTGAGGAGGGAACCTTTTTTCGATGGAACATCTGGGAACATCTTCTTTAAACCACTGTCTGGGCTCCCTTTAGCTCTCATTTTCCAAGAGATGCAAAGAGATCTAATGCTGTCTTGCTAGTGGAACATCTCTTTTATTCTCCCCCCTAGCAGACCTGGGGTCTGGCCTTGAGCAAGTCACATGCTTGCTCTGGACATTAAATTCCTTAACAGTAACAAAGCCGTTGGGACTCGAAGGAAAGGTAATAAATACAGTACCTTCTGGCTAAGTCATGCCACAGCTGGCATTTCACCAGCTATTGTTCAATGAAGAATTACCTGGATATTCAAGCATGAAAGCTACTGGTTCCCAAATGGCATTTTATTTCATCCCTAGGATGAGTCAGTCCTGTGGCACGCAAGGGGAGGTACCTGACAATAGCACTTGCTCCAAAAACAAGTAGTCAGAGGGAATTACCAGAGCCTCCCAGACATACTGAGCAATGTACAAGTGATCTGCCTGTTTGCATCAAGGCTGCTTTTTCCAAAGGCTTATGGTTGTTAAAAGGATAATCGGTTTTCATTGTAAATATAGAAAAGCTTAAAGAAGAAAGCTCAGGAAGAATAAATTCTAGAAGGAAAATGATGGAAAGAAGTTGGGATAGTGCTAAAATACATCTCATGATTTATTGTCTTAGAACTTCACATTAGTACACTCTGGTGGGTACGTGGAGGTTTGCTGTATTCGCTTTTGTATGTTTCCTGCCTATTTGAATATTTCATATATTTTTAAAAAGCAGTGCTGAGAAGAACATAGTCTCCTTTTTAAAACCCGGAGGTAATCATTCATCATTGTTCCCATTTTTGTGATTTACTTGCACTTTTTATTGTTAACCAAAGAAGGATCCCACTCTCTGGTTAATTGTGCATGCTGCCTTTTTTCCCCTATGTAGAATAGGGCCCTAGAAGTGGAATTGCTGCATTGAAGCGCATGCACAGCTCCAAATTTGGTAGATAACTACTGATAACATTCCAAAAGGCTGTGCCAAAAGTGCCCCAAAGTGCCTATTTTCCCACATCCTTGATGACACAGGTGAAAAACAACAGCTCATTTGCATTTCACTTACTTATTAATAAGGTTGAGCATCACCCTATAGAAATTTATTAGACATCTTTATTCTCCTGTAAATGACCTGTTGGTATCATTGGCCCTTTTTTTATTGGGTTATTTGCTTTTCTAATTACACCCTCCATCCAGATTCTCCCATTGTAAACATTTTGCCATATTTGCTTCATCATTCTCTGTATAGTATTATTTTCTTTTAATCAATTTGAGAGTGAGTATATATATATATACATGATGCTCCATTACCTGTAAATACTTTAGTGCAGTGTATATTTCCTGAAAAACAGGGATGCTTTCTTATATAAGTACAGTATAATTATCAAAATCAGGAAAACATATTTATGCAGAACTTTGATCTGATCCATAGGCCCAATACCATTTTTGCTGACTATCTCAATTTTCTGTAAACATACTATGAGCCTTTTAAAAATATTAATTAAATTTTTAAAAATGTATATATTTTAATATATACATGAGTTCAGCACAGGGCTTGAACTCATGATCCTGAGATCAAGACCTAAGCAGAGATCAAGAGTTGAGCGCTTAAGTAACTGAGACATACAAAGCTCCCCCAAAATATAATTTTTAATGACTGAAAAACATTCTATTTTACAGCCATGCCATGATTTCTTAACCTTTTTTTTTTTTTACTGGTTGTTACTAATATTTTTACTCTTACAAATAATGCTGCTATGAACATAAATGTCCCCTCTGTTTTGTGTGCACCCTGCTGACACACATACCACAGCTGGCACTTTTGAGAAGATGCATGGTTTTTGGTGTGTATTGGGGGGCACCTGGCTTAACTGTTTTAATCCCCCCTTTTCTTTTTAAAAATATTTTATTTATTTATTCATGAGAGACACACAGAGAGAGGTAGAGACATAGGCAGAGAGAGAAGCAGGCTTACTGCAGGGAGCCTGATGCGGGACTCGATCCCAGGACCCTGGGATCACAACCTGAGTGGAAGGCAGACGCTCAACCGCCGCGTCACCCAGGGGCCCTCTAATCCTTTTAAATGATCTCCAGCCAGACCTCCTCCCTGTCCTTTTCCCCACCCTTTCTCCTTCCAGCCCTGCCTGCTTCTGATTGTAGGGTCATTTCAGATTCCGGCTGGGAAACTCACTTTTTGTGAGCCATCTTCTTTCAGCTGGGTGGGGTGTGGTGCACAGCACCTTTGGGTTTCATGCTCTCTCTCTTGCCCACTGGGCTTAGTAGCCTCCAGACATTGTCCCCTGCAAGTTGTCCACTGGTGGCACCCTCCTGGCCTTCCAGTGTGCGGTGGATTGGTAGGTATGCACGTAGAGATTCTGAGCCAGGCTAATGATTCTTTCTGGAGAATATTCTCCTGACAGATAAGCTATGAGGTTAAAGTATTTGAGTCCCATGGCTCTCTGGGAAAATGACACCTGCTTATCCTTCATGTGGCAGGCTGGGGTGGGCCCCCTCTTCCCACATCCCCATAACATTCACCCCTTCTACAGGTATTGGTGCCTGCTGTGTGTCCTCACTGAGGTTACCCTATGGGTTCAAAATGTCATCTCGTTGTTCGGATTTATTTGCCAATGAAATATAATATTTAAAGAATTGTGATAAAATACTCGTTATCACATAAAACTCACCATATTAACTGTTTATAAGTGTACAGTTCAATAGCATTTAATTATATTTCCGTTATTGTGTAGGCTTTGCCACCATCTATCTCCAGAACTTTTTTTTATCTTCCCACCCCAAAATTCTGTGCCCATCAGACACTAAGCCCCCATTCCCTTCTTTCCCCAGTCCCTGGCAACCACCATTCTATTTTCTGCTTCTGTGGATGAATTGCAATATTTTCATATTATTGGCCATTCACATTTCTTTACCTGTCAATTCTTTGTAAACGTCCTCAGCCTATATTTTCTGTTGGGACATTAGTATTTTTCTCATGGAGTGGGAAGAGTTTATTAGGAAAATTGAGAGTGAATGGATTAAGGATTTTTCATTTTTTTTAAGTGTTGTTTAAAGATTGGTGGGTTTTCTCTGCCTGTTCTTGATTCCTGAGAGATTTGCCACCTTTTGACCCTGTCTGGTCTCTCAACTCTTTTCTCTCCTTACAAATGGGCTCGGTACTATTTACAGCTTCTTTGAAGAATAATTGACAAAATTTAAACTGTACATGATGATTTGATTATATATGTTGTGGAATAATTACCAAGATCAAAATAATTTACATTTGTCACTTCACATAGTTAACTCTGTGTGTGCATGGGGGGGTGGGGGTGGGGGTGGTAAGAAGGTTTAAAAATAAGATCTTGGGATTCCTGGGTGGCTCAGTGGTTGAGCTCCTGCCTTTGGCCCAGGACATGATCCTGGAGTCCCAGGATCAAGTCCCACATCGGGCTCCCTGCATAGAGCCTGCTTCTCCCTCTGCCTGTGTCTCTGCCCACCCCCCTCATGAATAAATAAATAAAATCTTTTAAAAAAATCTTTTAAAAAATGCCCTTAGGCTTATGGTGCTTATACAGCTACAAAGCCAAGACAGTGAACAACAAAATAATTAACAGCATTAATTTAATGTTACATATTACATTGTTTTGCTGAAACTAAGTCACATCTCACAACATGAATATGACCCTGCAGTGACAATATGTGGATAAATAAATTTTGAAAAAAACAGAGAAAGAGAGAAGGGAAGAAAAAGAAGTGGCTCAGCAGTCCTGGGCTGGGAGCTGGGCTGCCCGGTGAGCTTTGGCGCCCCCACTGGTCCAGCCTGAGGTGGCTTGTTGCTGGGGTCTAGAGGAAACTGGGTTGTTTCAACCTCTTCTAAGGCTCACCCCCTGAGCTCTCAAACCTTGCTTCTTGCTTCTTCTTCTTTTCCTGAGAAATTCAAACAACAGAAAAAGAACTTTGCCATTGCCCTGCCACCTGCTCCTGTCCCCGCAGGACCCTGTCTGTCGTCTGTTAGAGTGGGAACGTTATCTCTGCTCCTATTTAAAGCCCGTCCCTCCGAAGGTATGCTGTCCGGCCTCCTCTCTCCAGGTCACGGTCACATACATCACACCTCCACTTTTCTCCTCTCTCCTGCATTATTGATTTTCCCCTCTTGGCTGGCTTATTCTTAGCAACCTAAAACTTGCTGAAATATCCCTCATCTTAAAAAAAAAGAGAAGTCCTCCCTTGACCCTGTATTGCTCTTCGCCTCCTGCCTCACTTCCCTGTTTCTTTTTACAGCAGAGGGCCCTGAAAGACAGGTCTGATTTGTCTATACTCACTCTCTCCATTCTTCCCTTCTCGATTTCTCTCCAATCCACCCCAGCCAGGCCTGTGCCTCTCCTTTCACCCACCCCTCCACTCACCCCCGCCTCCCCTGCCACATGCACTTCATCACTGCATTCTGGGCTTAGACCTATGGCCACACTCGGCAGCTAAGGAGGCTGGCAAATGCAGCCTAGCTGTGTGCTCCAATAGGGGGAAATCAGAAGTTGGGGGGTGGGGGCACAGGTAGAGCAATGTGAAGGGGAAAGAGGGACCACTTGCAGTAGAACGGAGTGGGATGTGAATGGGCCCTCTCCTCCATATGAACCTTAACTGAAGAATGTAAAGAACCACAAGCGGCTCTGAACAGTGCAGGCCCTGCCCACGGGAGCAGGGCTGCCCTTTGTAGAGTCGGAGCCCAGAGGAGCCAACCAAAAGCTCTCAGCAGTCAGCTTCCTGATCTTGACTTTAGAAGATGAAGATTGCTTTTTGTTTTTCATGTAAGGAACTGGATTCTTTATTTGTGATATACATAAATGTTGCTATTCTGTATTTCTGTCTAGGAAGGCAATTTTCTCCTATATCATTTTTTTGTTTCTTATAAACAGCTTGAATCCTATCACGTGGAAGGGCTACAATTATCCATTTGTTAACCAAGCAGAACACACAGATATTTTGCTTTACAACTTGCGCCTAAGATAGCAGTACAGCTGGTTCATTAGCTGTCATGAAGGTTGCATTTTTAAGGGAGAAATGTGTCCAGCATCCAGGAGCAATTTTCTGATGAAATCTCCAGTTTTCTTTAATGTGGATGGAAGCTTGTATCTTTTCCAATTTTAATTGAAGATCCTAAAATTTCGATTGTCTTTTCCAAATCCTAATGTTCACATTGCATCTTTCTCTTCTCTTTCTTTCTTCCTTTCTTTCTTTCTTTCTTTCTTTCTTTCTTTCTTTCTTTCTTTCTTTCTTTCTTTCCCCTTTCTTTCTATTTTTTTATTCATGAGAGACACAGAGAAGGAGGCAGAGACACAGGCAGAGGGAGAAGCAGGCTCCCTGTAAGGAAGCCCAAAGCGGCACTCCATCCCAGGACCCTGGAATCATGACCTGAGCTGAAGGCAGACACTCAACCACTGAGCCACCCAGGTGCCCCCCCCCCCCCAGTTGTGTTTTTCAAACCTAAAATTGTGGATCAATTCCTATGGCCTATCTTGATCTTGACGGTCATCAGAGGCCTTAGCTTCCTTTCCAAAACCACTGGATGGCTTAGCCTATTGTAAATGGGGAAGTAAGTCTCCCTTGTGGGGTCTTCAAGGATGATTCCAACACAACCACAGAGAGACATATGAAATGAAAGGATCTATTATGCTCATGGGGCCTAGAGGAGGGAGGCCACCGGGCGGGGGGGGGGGAGGGGAGCACCCAGGGAGCAGACTTAACCTAGCAGGTGGGGAGCCATGGGCAAGTGCCCATTTGGAGGTCAGGGTGGGATAGACAAGTAGAGGTGGGAGGAGATTTTACTGATGTGTTTGCCTGTCACTCAGTCACAGTCGGGGAGGGTAAGAAGAGGAACTGTAGCAAGAACAAGCATTATCATACTGGTGTACCTGGGTGGATGCTCACAGCCTATTTGTGGGGATGTTGAGGACTCAGAAAAATGGGAAGTTTCAAAAACCAGCAATACACTTAGCTAAACCAATCCTTTTCAAAGTACTTCATCAAATCTCTCCTGCCATACCCAAAAGAGAGGGTGCACTCCTTTACAACAGATCAGTCTGAAGCTGAAAGGATAAATATTTGCGTTAATGCCAGCTTTTCTTGGCTCCCTTTGTTTGAATGTATGGAGCATCACTGATTAACAAATGTCACCTGCCGGCTACTCCCTTTTGCACGGAAAAGCTGAGGGTGTGCATAATCACGGCAACCTGCCCTGGATGTTGAGTGAACAACTGTAGAAATGGACCATTTTCTGCAGCCCTGTCTTTACTGTGCATGGGACCCAGCAAGAGGATGTTCAGGAAGAACAGAATAAGGCAGAGGCTGGTCAGTACGATTGTAGCTATTACTGAACACCCACAGTGGGTAGGCCCCCAGCCGGCCTTTGTGCGAGCTTGTTATTGGATTCCTCATTACAGCCCCGGCTAAGCTGGCATGCTTGGCAGCCCACGGTGCAAATGAAAAATATATGAGTCTGACTCAGGGAGCATTTCCTTTCCTCCCTTTCTCCTGAAGGAAAGGAAAGTGATTGCTGTGGAAGCTATTTCTCATATTAATAGGAACATGATGGTTTGGCTTTGCTGGCCAAAGAAAGACAGTCTGAGTTAAGATGGTGAGGTGCCATTTAACACAAGTAATGAGAGGGACGTGCTGTCGTTACCTGTTCCTGGTGCTCCTCATTTTCCCCGAGCACTGTTGTTTTCATGATCTTATCTGCCAGAGACCTTACGCAAACATAACTGATTGATATTTCCCTTATGGTGTCAGCTTTCATCTCAAGAATGGGTTATTATGCACCTGCCCTTGTGGGAAGCATGGTTTGCATTTTCTGGACTGAGAGGGGTTGTGATTTAAGCTCCATCGGAGGGAGCCCTGGGCTTTTCTTTATTGTCAGTGGGTGTGAACTTGGCAGCAGGTTATTTTCCTGTGCTGTTCCACGTTCTTTTTTGTTTGTCTGTGATCAAGCCATTCATAATTTTCAGATGGCAAAAAATGGAATTAAACTCTACATTATCAAAGCTCCTACAGGAAAAATTATTTAGTTTTATCCATTCTCTGTAACCATAACTCCCCTTCCCCCATATTTGAAATAACTGTTTATATATGTTTTTTGATAATGTGAGGTTTCTTAGGATCATAGTTGTGGTTTATAACTACGATAAGTGACTGTCATTTATTTGGATATGGCCCTTTTTTCCCCTTTAGGATTTCTGCCATTCTGATGTCCAGACAGGATTCTGCATTGTCACTGAGGCAGGGCTTATGTAGGGTAGCAAGAATTTCTTCAAGTAGCTTTATTTCAGCAGTCTACATAGATAGCTGTCCCAAGAATTTTGTCATCAGTGCCTTGCTTCCTGCAAAATCTTGAGCTCTGAAGTCCCCTTCTTTGTCCCAGCCAGAGTGGTCAGTCTGGCACAGAGGTTGAGAACATGACTCTGGGTTTGAATCTAAGCTTCACCGCTTACTAGTTCAGGACCTTGAACAAATCCCTAGGCCTTTCTGTGCCTCAGTTTCCTGATTCATTGGTGGGATGCTATAAGAAAGCTATAGGAGTTCAGTGAATTATGTTCAAGCCTATGGAATAGTGCCTGGCATGCAGTAGGTTTCACATAAGCACAGTAGTCTATGGCTAGCCTGTCAGCCCACCTCTCCCATCATCCCCCCTTCACCATCACCATGACCTTCCATCCCTCAGGCCGCCCCCCTTCTCCCACAGGCACCTCTCTGTCTACATTTGCCTCTTAGGCCTTCACCAGCACCCACTCCCTGAGACCCTTGCTGTGTGACTGCTACAGATAACGCTGTCCAAGCAGGTAATTTGAGGAAAGCTTAGTAAAGGGATTATTTACAAAGCTGTGAGCAGGTGTGAGGAAAGCACAAGGGGAAGCCCAGTACCCAGGCCTAGAAACCCTGAGAGAGCATGCCCACAGGAGTTGTGTGGAGAGGGCTGCCTGATAGGAGCCATGAGCTTGATGGAGGGTTGTCCCAATCCATGGCAGGTGCCCTGGAAGAGAGCCAGGTAAGTAAGGAATCTGAATTCACCTTTCTCCCTCCTTGCATCTCCTGCCAAATGCCACCTCCCTGGTTCCCAACTCCAAGACAGAGAGAGCAAAGGTGCTGATCCATGATGTAGTCCATGTAAGTCAGCCTTCCAGGGTGGAGCAGGGTAGAGCCAGGTGGAGAGTTGATCTATACCAGAGGTAAGGGGGGGAAATATGCACATAGGGCCCTGAGGACACCTGATCTGCAGCCCCCCCACCCCCCGCCTCAGCTTGAGTTATAGCCCCATGTAGGGCTCTGTGCTTGGTGGAGAGTCTGGGGATTTTCTCCCTTTCCCTCTGCCCTTCCCCCTCCCTCCTCCGCTAGAGCTCTCTATCTCTCTTTCTGTCTCTCAAATAAATAAATAAATCTTTTAAGAAAATTAATTGCATTGAAATGACTAGTGGAAAGATACAATAAATATTACTCTCCTGGCTAAAGATGGCATTAGTTATGAATAATGGATTCAACATAGTTAATACTGGCTAACTAGAGCACATATGGTCTATAACCAAGTCATCCTCTGACCCCCCTATTTCCGCATCCAGATTTTGTTGCTGTCATATTCTCTGGGGGCACCCTATATGTCACTTTTTGGAATTTATCTGTGTAGTCATTTATTCCTTGTTTTACCTCCTCTTCTAGATCTTTAGCTCCATGAGGACAGAGACCGGATCTGTGTTGTGCATCACAGAATCTCCAAACCTTAGAACAGTATATGGGACCCGATAGATCCTTCACAAATATTTGTTGAATGAATAAACATGTTGATCACCATACTCCACGACATGTCATAACCTCAGGAGTCCAGCAGATGGGGATTCTAGGTGCCATGGAAGGGCCAGTGAAGTTTCTTTCCATGCCCTTTAAGTCATTACTGCTGGAAGGGGTTATTTCTTTATGACCCTCCCTCCCTGCCATTATATCAGCCACCCTTTCCACTCATGTGGGAGCAGGTCTTGGACCAAGAACAAATTTCCTTTCCCTGCAATCTTCATAGGGAATATGATATTGTGGGAATTATTTTTCTGAAAGTATTCCATTTCTCATTTCTCCCCCCTGATCATGTTTATTTGTGGTTTATTAATCTGATGATGCCCAGAAAAATATATTTGATTGTTATTGGGACCATTTCAAACCTATTCAACAATCTAGAAAGTGTGTCATGGGGCATTATCAGGTCTTATAATTGAAAATTGGCATCATTTTATGCTATTCCCTACTGTGATAGTCTAACCAAATTTTATTATGAATGAATGACTTCAGGGAGTTCTCTCTAAAGGTCACAAATGATGTTTAATATCCTCAAAAAAGATTACTTTTTGGGAACAGGAAGTAGCAACACAGCCTGGAAGCCTTAATTTATTTAAGCTCTATCATTGCTCAGTAATCTTTTTATCTGCCGTTTTTCTGACATTTAATATTCTGGAGAAAAAAAAGTTCTGGAGAGGAAATTAAATTTGAGGGTTGAGATAACCGGACTCTTATGAAGCTTATATACTGGAGATGTTAGAAAAAGATCCTAATCCAAAAAAAAAAAAAAAAAAAAGCAAAAAGCGATCAGTTTTGAGAGATTACGTAGGATTGTCAAAAGTGGAAGCCTCAAAAAAACTGGAGAATATTAACTCTCGTGCCATGTTGTAACAGGTTTTTACTGCGGCATCTGTTGCAAACTAATTGCCTTTTTTCTGCCTGATAACCAAAGTTTAAGTTTGGGGCTTTTGCAATAGGAGCAATTAAAAGCTCAATGCTGTTATATTTTTCATTAATTTACCAGTGAGTGACTGGGTTTATGTGATGAATTGATTCATTTTGAAGATAATTATAATTCTAAGTTGTGTTTTACTAGTTGGCTTGTCTTTTGTAATATAATTTGCCCTTCACTACAATATAATTTCTTCTGCCCTTCTGGTTATCAGCCTTTTCTTTGGCGGGGGGAGGAGGCATAGGCAATATCTATGAAGATAATGATCTTAAGATAGATGAAAATAGAATGGTTTGGGACCTCCCAGTCTTGGATGACAGGAGGTCAGATTTGGACCAGGCCTGATATAGGTAGGATGTCCTAGTCAGAGAGCCAAGAACAGGCAAAAGCAGAGATGGGTTCTTAATCCTCACATAAACTACTCCATCTATTTGAAGTACCTCCAAAAGCTGAACATTTCTATCCCCTGCAACCCAGCATTTCTGCTCTCAGATACATACCCAACGGAAATGTATCCTTAAGTTCATGGAAAGACATGTATGGAAATAGAGCAGCACCAGTTATAACAGCCATGACTAGAAACTGCCACATGCCACATGCCCATCATCTGTAGAATGGGTTAAGTGGTTGTATGTTCTTACAACCTGGATGAGTCTCACAACTAAAAGGCTGAGTGGGAAGCCATCTAGGAGTTAGAAGTCAAAGTGACAGTAACCCCTCTGAAGGGAAAACTGGAAAAGGACACGAGAAGGGCTCCTGTTCTGTTTCTTAATCTGGGTGCTTGTTATACTGGGTATGTTCAGTTTGTGAAAATTAATAGAGCCATTATTTAGGCACTTCTATATGTGATGTTATAATTTAGTAAAAAGTTACAGGGGCACCTGGGTAGCTCAGTCAATTAAGCATCCAACTCTTGATCTCAGGGTTGTAGGTTCAAGCCGTGCATTGGACTCTACTCTGGGCATAGAGCCTAATTAAAAAAAAAGTTACAGGCAGCCCTGGTGGCTCAGCGTTTGGCGCCGCCTTCAGACCAGGGCATGATCCTGGAGATCCAGGATTGAGTCCCATGTCAGACTCCCTGCATGGAGCCTGCTTCTCCCTCTACCCGTGTCTCTGCCTCTCTCTCTCTCTCTCTCTCTCTCTCTCTGTGTGTGTGTGTCTCTCATGAATAAATAAAAAAATAAATAAAAATAAATAAATAAAAGTTACAAATATATCGGTTTGCAAATTAGACATAGCTATAATTTTTAAATACTTTATTTAGGGGCAGCCCCGGTGGCTCAACGGTTTAAGCGCCACCTTCAGTCCAGGGCGTGATCCTGCAGACCCGGGATCAAGTCCCACGTCGGGCTCCCTACATGGAGCCTGCTTCTCCCTCTGCCTGTGTCTCTGCCTCTCTCTGTGTGTCTCTCATGAATAAATAAAATCTTAAAAAAAAAAAAACTTTATCTGAGAGAGAGAGATTGAGCACAAGTTATGGATGGGGGGCAGAGGGAGAAGGAGAAGCCGACTCTTTGCTGAGCAGGATGCCCAATAGGGCTGGATGCAGGGATTTGATCCCAGGACCCTGGGATCATGACCTGAGCCAAAGGCACACGCTTAACTGCCTGAGCCACCCAGGCACCCCTGGCCATTGCTATAATGTTCAAGCTGACTCATTGCAAAGTCCAAAGTATATTTATAGTGACACTTTGACAAAGGTTCAAGGGTACACGAGTACTATAGTGCTTTGTCTTTAGGTAGAACCATATTATCTTCCAGATGGAACCACTAGGACACTTCGCCTAGCTGTGATTTTTTTGTGGAGAACCATGGGAGCTTATCCAAACCCCCGTTTCCTTTAGGGGCCCCTCTAGTTTCCCAGCTGAGTGAAATCTTTGTGGCACCTCTGACCTCTGCTCTGTTATGAGCTCCGATGACAGCCATCATCAGAAGAACTGGGCTAGCAGTTAACAGTGCTCTAGTTGTTTGATTTCTTTTGATTCTTTCTTGACTCTGAGTTTGTCCAGGCCAACAGCTCCACCCTTCATTTCTCCATCCAGGGTCAGGCATTGGTGGACATTTGATAAATATTTGACACATGACTGTTGCTCTTAAAGAGGCAGGACAATGAACAGCAGAGCAAGCATTTGCTTTTCAGTGGCAATAGTTGTATTGCTTAAAATTGTCTCAATTTGATTTCTTGAATCCCTCTGATATCTTTCTCTCTCTCTCTAAAATTTTCTTGTTTATGTGTTTATTGTGGAAGATTGGGAATTATACAAAGACACACAGAAGTAAAAGAGAAACACCCATAATCCTTCCACCCAGAGGAAAAACTTACTATTTTGCTGGGATTTTGTTGGTTGGTTGGTTTTTGTTTGTTTGGTTTGGTTTTTTGGCTATAATGTCATTGCTTTTATGCTCTCTGCCCTCCCCTCCACTCTCTTTCCTTTCTGAAGACTAATGGGAATGAGTTGAGGAAAGAGACTGCTCAACTTTTTTTTTTTTTTTTTTTTTTTTACTGCTCCCCATTTCTAAAGCATTCTTGGATTGGGTAGAAACTGTGCACGTTAGTTACTACCTCTGTTTTTCTTACTCTTCATATGCTAAGGTGTGACTTAGCTTATGAGCTAGGCTTTCATGCCTTACCTTGCCACAGAAGAGTCTTAAGATGGAACTCAGGCTTCTCTTAGCCCCTGCTTAAAATTTTTAGATTAGCTTGGCCAGTGCATACATTATATTCCAAATCACTAAAAAGAATTTAGAGTTCTTCCAAGATAGAACTAATCTGTTTACTAATATTCTGTCCTCAATCTCATCCTGAGAGCAGGATGAGAGCTTTTAAATCTCTTAGACTTCAACATCTTTCGGACCCTGAGAATCTCATTAATCCTAATTCTCTGCCTGAGAATCTAAACAGAAGAGTTGCATCTCTAGGTAGAGATTTCTGGGGTTTTGTCCTAGGCTGTACTGTTCCTTCTGTTTCTGGAACCACAAGGTGATGATCCCCTTCCCTCCACCAGCACTGTGTGGCTGATGCACCTGTCTTCTTTGTCATGACCTGGAGCTCCCCATCTGTCATCTGGAGCACTCATGTACACATGCCAGACAGTGTTTGCACTCTTGCTTTTCCTCCTAAAATAGACTTCTGTGCTTCTCTCCTTGACTTTCTTCCATTTTTTTGCTCTAGACTCCTCAGAGCTTTGTCCCTAGTTTCTCTTTAGACTTCTGAAGTATTTCAGTGGTATGCCTTTATTTTTTAAAATATCTTATTTATTTATTAGAGAGAGAAAGAGCACAGAAGGAGAGGAGGAGAGAGAGAAACAGACTCCCTGCTCAGCTGGGAACCCGACACAGAGCTTGATCCCAGGACCCAAGATCATGACTTACACCGAAGGCAGATGCTTACTTAATCTTCTGAGCCATGCAGGTGTCCCTAAATAATACTCATTTAAATGAGATTATTCATTGGTGAGAAGAAAAATCCCTCCTGTAACACTGATAGACTGTTTCTCTTGACCTTTAAAATACTTTAATGGGCACATTATTTTGTTTGCTCAGTTCCGCCCTGGTTGGGGCCTGTGTGACATTTTGCATTATCTCTAAGCCTGTGCTTAACAGTGTTACTGCAAATGATTTTCCTGAACAGAGTCCATCTAAAGTGAGACCCCTGCTGTACGGTGTCTATGTGCAGTGTACAGAGAGACAGAGACAGAGAAACAGAGAGAGAATAATTTTAGAAAATCTAGTTACCAGAGTAGTTACAGAAAAGAGAAAAGAAATATACATAGTTTGAATTTGCACCTTTATCATTTCCTTCTTTTTTTAAAAAAGATTATGTATGCATGTATTTATTTATTTATTTGACACATACACAGAGAGAGAGAGAGAGCGCACAAGCAGGGGGAAACAGCAGAGGGAGAGGGAGTAAGGCTATCATCCCTATGCCAGGACCCTGAGATCATATCCTGAGCTGAAGGCAGACACTTAACCAACTGAGCCATCCAAGGCGCCCCTATCATTTCCTTTTTGACTAACTCTTGGCCTCTGTTCAGTTACCTGAAGTGGCCCTATAATCCTCATATAAGATGCACCTGCTGTCCTTGGCTTTGAGGAAACAAGAGTTCAGGTACGTTTCTCGTGGATTCCCATCAACTTGGTGACCCTTGGAATGCAGATATATGCTGAGGGCAAATTCATAGCATGATGTTTATGTTATGATGCTCGATATTTGGGAAAGCAAATGGGCAGCTTCCCCTCATGTCTGAGAGGAGGGAGATATATGTATGGTGGAGACTTTCGGCATCAGACTTTGGGTGAGTGGTTCCCCTATCCTGGGAGTCCTTTTCTTCAAACATGACTTTCCAAAGTTAAAAAAAAAATTTTAACTTTGGAAATTAGCAGTGTATAACTTTTATGCAGAGGAAGAACTGGGAACGGGATCATTTCTATCACGATACAGAAAAAAAAATATATTACAAACTTAGCTGGGTTGCATGCTAATGGGACTAGTTCTTTGAGTAAAATAGCTTTCTTGGTATTTTTTGGTTTGTTTGGGTTTTGTTTTGTTTTTTTCTTTCTTGTTTTTAAATTAAAAGTAATCTATAGACATTATGAAAAAAATCTGCTGCCTCCAGGTGGATGAGAAAAGTAACAATAATGAAAACAACAGTTGGCATTTGTTGAGCATTCTGTTGTGCTCCCTCATTTTGCTTCATTTCATCCTCCTCCAGTTCTGTGGGTGAAGTACTATGATAAAGCCAGTTAATGTTTTTAACCCTGCCATCTTGAACTTATTGGAAAACCAAGTCCCCTGTTGTCGTGGAACACCTGCTGCCACCTGTCAGGACACAGGTGGTGTTCTGCAGACACGGGTCAGAAAAGGGGAGGTTCAGAGGTCTCACTAGCAAGGGCAGGAGCTGGGACCAGACACAGCCACCTGCCTCTACAGCCACCTCCCTCTTCCACAGCCTGCCTTTAGGTTCTTCCTGCTAGTTGTATTGATGGTGATTGGGATTGTCCTTCTATATTAAAACCTAGAGCAATATAGTAATTCAGTTTTTCTGGTTTGCTAAAACCCATTACCTCAGCCCTGGTGTCCTACTAGAAATAGGACAAGGACCGTCTCTCTAGGAAGTCACAATCCTTTAAGAAACTGGCCACACACAAGCTTTGGGGAGAGGAGGGCAGAGACACTAAATACCATGTATGCTCACTGCAGGCCTAGGGTGGAGGGACCAGCCAGCTCTACCTGAGGAGGCTCCACCTGGGGAAATGGGGAAGCTCCATACAGGAGGGGCCAGGACATAGGGTCCCCCAGGAGAGGCAGAGTCTCCAGGTGGAGAAGGCCGGTGAGGGGAGAGTCAAGACCATATTTGGCAGCATGCAAGTGGCAGGGCTTTGAGCAGAGTGCCCAGCGAGGAGCACAGATGGTGTTTAAAGTCAACTCTGAGTCACTCTTCGAAATTGCAGAAATTCAAGGAGAAGGATTTGGAAGCCCTCCAGCCCTGCTATGTGACCTTCTAGTCTCTCAATAATCATTTGGTGTCTAGCTCATAAATGGGAGTTCTCTATAAAATTGAGTCCTTTGGGAAAAGTGGCAGAATGATTTCAAGAGACGAAAAGCATTATTGTGACTTTGCCTGAGAACCACTGGATTTACTCTCACTCCCCTAAAGGGTTTTTTCCTGGCAAGTTGCCTGCCGTCCAGCTTTGACCAAGGCACCAGTGGGTTCTCAACTCTTTTCTTTTTTTTAATAAATTTATTTTTTATTGGTGTTCAATTTGCCAACAAATAGAATAACACCCAGTGCTCATCCCATCAAGTGCCCCTCAGTGCCCATCACCCAGTCACCCCCACCTCCCCTTCCACCACCCCTAGTTCGTTTCCCAGAGTTAGGAGTCTCTCATGTTCTATCTCCCTCCCTGATATTTCCCACTCATTCTTTCTCCTTTCCCCTTTATTCCCTTTCACTATTTTTTATATTCCCCAAATGAATGCGACCATATAATGTGTCCTTCTCCGATTGACTTATTTCACTCAACATAATACCCTCCAGTTCCATCCACGTCGAAGCAAATGGTGGGTATTTGCGTTTCTAATGGCTGAGTAATATTCCATTGTATACATAAACCACATCTTCTTTATCCATTCATCTTTCGATGGACACCGAGGCTCCTTCCACAGTTTGGCGATTGTGGACATTGCTGCTAGAAACATTGGGGTGCAGGTGTCCCGGCGTTTCACTGCATCTGTATCTTTGGGATAAATCCCCAGCAGTGCAATTGCTGGGTCGTAGGGCAGATCTATTTGTAACTCTTTGAGGAACCTCCACACAGTTTTCCAGAGTGGCTGCACCAGTTCACATTCCCACCAACACTGCAAGAGGGTTCCCCTTTCTTCACATCCTCTCCAACATTTGTGGTTTCCTGCCTTGTTAATTTTCCCCACTCTCACTGGTGTGAGGTGGTATCTCATGGTGGTTTTGATTTATATTTCCCTGATGGCAAGTGATGCGGAGCATTTTCTCATGTGCATGTTGGCCATGTCTATGTCTTCCTCTTTGAGATTTCTGTTCATCTCTTTTGCCCATTTCATGATTGGATTGTTTGTTTCTTTGCTGTTGAGTTTATTAAGTTCTTTATAGATCTTGGAAACTAGCCCTTTATCTGATACGTCGTCATTTGCAAATATCTTCTCCCAGGGTTCTCAACTCTTAACCTGTCTCCACAAATGACTGGATAAAGGTTACATAAAAATCCCAACGCAGAGCCAGAAGATACTTGGCTTCTCCATGTGAACGTGCTTGAGATGGAAACTATATTTTCTGTCGAATGATTTTCTTGTTGCCTTGGCAACTGGTTGGGTTTTTTTTTTAAGCTTTTGATTTTTCTCCACAATGTGAGCTGCTTCCTTTGATTTAGCTCGAACCTGTGTACAGATTTCCATCTTATTCAGAAAGTCTCTAGTGTGTTTATGAGGTATGGATTTTTAAATTTTTCACCATCTTCACAAGGTTGAACAGTAATAAATAATTTCACATAACTGTTAGTCTACCTGATTAAACCAAAGCTAAATCGGGGTGATTTTTTTGTTTGATGTCAAATACTGTAACAATGGTTCAGATCGATTTTTATAAGATATCACTAAATATTTTAATGTTACTCTTTTTAATGTCTCTGACAAGGTCTAGGTGGAAATTTTAAAAAATATTTTTATTTATTCATTTACTTAAAGTGATCTCTACACCCAGCATGAGGCTTGAATTCACAACTCTGAGACTAAGAGTCGCACACTCCAACTGAGCCAGCCCAGTGCCCCATAGGAAATTGTTTCCATATGTTATAAATGCATATCGTTCCATTCTGTCTCCACCTTGCTCATTGGGCTCTGCCACAGTGGCCTCCTGACTAGTTCTGAGCCTTGTTTACCTGTTCTCATCTCAGGAACTCGGCATTTTCCATTTTCTTTGTCTGGACCCTGCCACTCAGATGTTTGCATTACTTCCTCCCTCCCTCATTGCATGTATGACTCTGGGTAAATGCCACCTCCTCCAAGAGGGCTTTCTGGACCTTTCTGTCTAAAAACAGCATCTTCATCCATCACTCTGGCCAGTTTGGAGATGAGAGGATCCATTTCTAGAAAACCTGAATGAATTATCAGTCCACTATATGAAGCCCACCAACCCATGGCAGGGGCTTCAAATTTGCTTTTTAATGCCACATCATTAAATTATGAACGCACAGCCAAAAATATTTGCAGGAATCTTCCATCATAACATATAGAGACCAAGACTAAGAAGAAATAAAGGAATAAAGCCTTCCTTCTGTGCACATGTCTGACAGAGTTTGATCTACATTTGATTAATATGAGATTTAGTCCAGCATGTGGCCAATATCCTTGGCGGGCAGGGCCATTTGTTTAACCAAATCCATTTTCACTTGCACACAGAATAATTAACTCAGGCTCACTTTGTTGGAAGTTGTGCTAAAGACATTTATCATTTCCTTCGACACTGGAGACCGATCAGACTATGACTTGGGTTGTTGAAGCTGTATGCTCATCAAAAATGGAGTGGATGCACGTGATACTAAATTGAACTTTTTAATTACTGTGATTTAATGACATCTCTCTGCCATGCACTTAATCTTCAGCAAATATTTACCCTTCCCAAACTGACAGATTTGCACGTTATAACTTGTAATGTCAAACGAAGCATTTCTCTTTCCCCTGCCCCTAGAAGGATCTCTTTTCAAAATTATAGTCTTTAAAAAAATAGCTGACATATTCTCCTTTATGAGGAACTTTCAACATTTCCATCCTGTGATTTGGAACTGACCCTTCTCTCTCCTCTCAACCTTAGTCTATATTTATTGACATATTTATTTTAGATACAGTTTAATATTTTTATTCTATTATCTGGGTCATTTGCATAGAGAGATGGGTAGGTGGGGGAATGGATGAATGGATGGATGGAGATAGACAGATGGACAGCCTGAACTGTACTAAGGATGTGTGGAAATACAGTTTCAGATAATAGGATACATCACAAGCTTTAGTCTCATGGTTTCCAGTTCATGAGAGCTATGTAATAGCTTTCCAAGCAGAGGCTAAATAACCATCATTCTATTACATCCAACATAGTTTCCCAAACTTTTTGATGAAAGTAGAATTAGCTAGATGTTCCTAAAAGCTAGAAAGTCCTAAAATAACTTCAGGATACTTGTAAATGTTCTTTTAATTTGTACCATGGAACTAGTGTGAGGAGCTGGAGTTGGAGGTACTTATTGAAGCCTGGGCATGGGGATCCCTGGGTGGCGCAGCGGTTTGGCGCCTGCCTTTGGCCCAGGGCGCGATCCTGGAGACCCGGGATCGAATCCCACATCAGGCTCCCGGTGCATGGAGCCTGCTTCTCCCTCCGCCTGTGTCTCTGCCTCTCTCTCTCTCTCTCTCTCTGTGACTATCATAAATAAATAAATAAATAAATAAATAAATAAATAAATAAATAAAGCCTGGGCATGGATGTTTTGTGGTCACTGTTCGGTGAAAGAACCCTTTCTACAACCCTCTCTGCCAACACCTGAGAACACTTTCCAAACCAAAAATAAAATGGCCAAGTAAATTAATATATTTCTGAATTATGAAGATGAGAAACTGTGAGACTTAAATTCTAGAGGTGATGTCAGGATTAATGAGTACAGTCAACATGAGCATGAAAGTTTGTCAAGACCTAGAGACCTTACACCCATGAGCTTGCCTGTGCACTGTATTATTCTCTTATATGTTTGGGGCCATACTTGAGTTTGAATCCTGACCTTGCCACTTGCTAGCTGTGTATCTTTGACCATTCTTAATCTCTATGCCTCAGGTTCATTGTCTGTGAGTCTATCAATGAGCTCACTCAATGCCTATTCCAACCTCCTCCTCTTACAGAGGATGGAAGTTCCCATTTTCAGAATCTCTTATAGCTACTGTTGTGGATGTGAGTTAGACCTGCTAATCAAATACAGTCCCATAAACATTTGGATTCAGACCTAGATTATGTGGGAAGAGAGATGGGACATGGGACATTCATTTTCAGCTAGAACCAGAAAATAATGGCTTCCTTGATTGAACAGGCAGCTTCCTTTTTGGGAATCTTCCCGATTGTAGCAGAAACTGTTTTAACTTGGAGCAGCATCTATAGCAGCACCTTTCTAATTGTTCAGGTTTCAAATAATGATAGAGCCCCTTTGGCTGATTTGGGGAGTAATTCCTCAAAGCTCAGCCTGGAGTCTGTTTCTGCATCTCTCCCAACAGCATTGTGTACCATGGTATACTTATAACTACCTTTCTTTCTTCTTCAAGTAGCCAAAGTGCTTTATGTTGGCTGCACCTAAAGATCACCTTGTAGAGTTGCTGATAAAGTTAAAAAGATAAAACATTACAGTGCTTAGAACATCTGGCCCTTTTTTTCTTTTTAAAAATATGCTTAGGGCTTTTTCTGGCCCTAGTCAATGGTATACCTACAACCATGAATAACACAGATATTTATTAGTTTGTTGGTTCATTCACTCATTCACTCATCCACTTATTCATTCATTCGTTCTATATTTTTTGAAACAAATACTTGCTGAATGTCTGTTCTAATCAAGAGATGTTCTAATTGCCCTAGGATGATGGTTACAACCTAAGTGAATATTAGAACCATCTGGGAATCTTTTTTAATTTCCGTGCCCCATCTGGGACTTATTAAAGACAGGGAGTGTGTGTGTGTGGGTGTGTGTGTGTGTGTAGGTGTGTAGGCTTTCTTTTCTTTCTCTCTTTCCTCTTTCTTTCTTTCTTTCTTTCTTTCTTTCTTTCTTTCTTTCTTTCTTTCTTTCTTCTTTCTTTCTTTTTCTTTCTTTCCTTTCTCTTTCAGAGAGAGAGAGAGAATATGCCTGCATGCCTGGGGAAGGGGAGGAGGGGCAGAGACAGGGAGAGGAAGAGAATCCTAAGCAGGCTGTGTGCTGGGCATGGAACCTGACATGAGAGTGATCCCACTATCCTGAGATCACGACCTAAGCCAGAATCAAGAGTCAGACACCCAACTGACTGAGCTACCCAAGTGCCCCTGTAGATATTTTCTTAATTGAGATACTATTTCATACACTGAAGTATACAAACTTTATGTGTTATGGGTTGGTGGATTTTTACATAGGTATACACCCAATTAACCACTACCCAGATCAAGATATAGAGAAACAAAAAATGTGCATGAAAGATTTGTTGTGTGTATGGATTTGGGGCGGAGGGCTTTATTTTAGAAGCTTAAGTTTCAAATGCATTTGAGATTTTGCCACTCAGAGGTCAAAAAAGATTTGGTCCTCTGGAATAACCAGTAAAATCAGATCACTTTTTTCTTTTTCATAGTCCCTTACAAATTTGTGTTCCTTTCTATATTTATGGAAGAAAATAATTTCATTTACAGGTGAAATGAATTAGGGAGGACCTTAGATAACAGAAAAATTGTAAAATATCAATAAGGCACTAAATGTTACCAGTAGTAACTTTGTGAGTCAAAATCGCTGTCTCTGTTTATCTTCTTATGATTGGCATAGTTTTTTGACTAAAAGAAAATTTAACTGCTTTCTTAAAACAAAGCTATACAGTTTCTTTCATGTGATCTTGTCAAAGAGAGTGAATATCATGAGAGCAAAAATAATTATTTTCCTTTTTTTCAAGTGTTTGGAGCCAATGACTGCATAATTGGTATTGCAAGGCTGAGGCCACTAGAGCAGCAGGCATGAGCTGAGTTAAGAAGATAAAGTTGGTAATTATTTGAAAAGCAAATGGAAATAGTTGATTACAGAAAAAGAAAATGTCATCTGCAAAACAAAACATTGAGAGCATCTACATTTTTTTAATAAAACCAACTAGAACAACTTTGAAGTTGAATTATTTTGCATAATTGGCTCATTACAGAATGAAACTTTGAGAAACAAAATGGAAGGTGGACATGAATTATACTTTTAAGACAGCCACATGTGATTTGGGATCAAAGTCTAGCATCAGGACCCTGTTTTGAGGATAGCTAGACTGTATTAGTGAATTAAACAAACCCACATCACCAGAGGAATAGAAAACATGAACATTCTCTGTAGCTCATTTCTCTGCCTTCAGATAAAATCTCCATAATTGACCGAGGTGATATGAATATTATCCATTTTGAGCATTCTTAAAGAATGAACTTTGGACAGGAAAGCAATCTGGGTATGACATTTATTATTCTGTTGATCTGGCCAGGTAAGAGAATGATGTCATAATTTCCTCACCATTTCCTGAGTGGTCCTAGGTTGGCAGTTATATTCTGTTAGAGCTTGAAGGTATTATTCCTCTGCCTTCTTCTCCTGCTGTTGTGGAGACATCAGCTGTCAACTGAGTTGTCATTCATTTATGGGTAATCAATCTTTTCTTTATTGGGTGGTTTTAGAATTTTTATTTTTGCCTTTGATAATCTGCAGTTTTATCTCATGCATAGCAATAAGGGTTCTTTTTATTTATACTGCTTGCAAAACATTGTGATTGCTAAATTTGAGAATTCATGCTTTGCTCAATTCTAGGAAATTTCCACCCATTCACTCATTGCACATTGCCTTTTTCCCATTGCCTCTATTATCTCTTTCCGAAATTTCAATTAGATGCATGTTGGACCATTTCACTTTGACTTACATATCTCTTAATTTTTTTGTTTTGTTTTCTCCATCTCTTTGTCTCTCCGTGCTAAATTCTGAATAATATCTTCAAATCTTATTTCTATTCCCTAATTCTCTTTCCAGTGGCATTCAATTAGATGCATGTTGGACCATTTCACTTTGACTTACATATCTCTTAATTTTTTTGTTTTGTTTTCTCCATCTCTTTGTCTTTCTGTGCTAAATTCTGAATAATATCTTCAATTCTTATTTCTATTCCCTAATTCTCTTTCCAGTGGCATTTAATCTTCTGTTTGATCCATCTACAGAGGTATAAATACCTACTACCCTAATTTTCCATTTTTCTAAGTTATTTTTGTTTCTTTTTCTAATTTACCGACATATTATTTGTAAGTCCCTTGTTCCTACCTAACTCAAACTATCTCCTAATTTATTTCTTTAACATCCTCAACATACTTGTTTTATATTCTGCAACAATTAACTAACATCTCAAGTTTCTGTGAGTCTCATTCTGGAACTGGCTCCAGTGTATTTTGTGAGTATTGTTTTTATTGTGAGCTCCTGTTCAATGGAACCTTCTATGAAGGGTTTCTTTTGACTTTTGAGTGAAGGTACATTCCTCTGAAGAGGATTTGCATTTACTTTCTCTAAACATAGAAGGGCACATTATTCTGGAAGCATACTAAAATAAATTCCTGGCTGGGGGTTTTTAGACTACAAAAATAGTATCAGTTCAGGCCACAAACACATGTGAGGTCAGGCTTATAGTTAAATCTCCAGAGGAATTTTCTTCTTCTTCTCTCTACCCAGAGCCAAAGCCAAGACAAACAAGTTTTTTTACTGGGACCCTTTGCAAGGCATTTTTTCCCCTAGTTCATCTTTTCTCCAAGGGTGTTACTTCAGGGCTCTCAGCTTCACGCAGTGACCTCCTTCCAAACACCCCATCTTGCCGTGACCCTAGACTTGGTGTCCTGAAACCTGAGTGCCATTTAAGTTGATTTGCTAGATCAGGACACCAGCTCAGGGTTCATTCACCTCTCAGAATGTCCTCTGGGATTTTGCTTTTGGACTCTGAGGACTTCCCTTCCTTAATTCCAGCTTCCTTTATTCAGTCATGCATCTTAAAAGACTAAGAAAAAAATTTTACCCAGAATTTTTAGATATTTGTTAACAAAAAGGATTTTCGGGTGCCTGGGTGGCTCAATGTTAAGCATCTGCCTTCAGCTCAAGCCTTAATCCCAGGGTCCTAGGTTTGAGCCCCCATGTCAGGTTCCCTGCTTCGTGGGGGGTTCCTGTTCTCCTCTCCCTCTACCCCTTTCCCCTGCTTGTGCTCTGTCTCTCAAATAAATAAATAAAATCTTTTTTAAAAAAGGATTTTCATAATATCTGTGCATCACTTTTTTTTTGTCGAAAATACAGTACTATCTCTGCAATCCTACCAGAGGCGTCCTTGTAAAGCTAGAAATTCAATTCCATGTTTGCCCCCACGACTAGCCCTTAATAATCCATGTTGGACTCATTTCAACACAAATACATCCTAAACCTCTCATGTCTCATATTTTCTGCCACTCAGCCAGCTCCAACTTTTATTTCTCCGCGGTCTCCAAGGCCTTTTCTGAATAGGTTGTATTATATTATGCTGTTTTTTAAATGTTTATGGCTTTTCCCCAGTTTCTGAGCTTTTTATGTTTTCTGATGTTGTTTGCTCTGAGAGAGAAGGCTCACAGCTTTGCCCTTCAGATTCACCTGTAAATGGGGGAAGCAGGGGCAGGGTGGGTGTGTGAGGAAGGATTAACTCCTAGGACCATTCTCATTGCCTTTCTCAGTCTTGTCTTGCCTTTTAAAATTTAACTCAGCACTACAATTCTGACTCCACCAGCAGCCATTCTATGAACAGAGATCTTTTCTGCCCAGTTTCCCGATCTCTTTTTTGTTGTTGTTTGATGCAATCTGTCTTCTTCTTCAGTGTATTTACAAACCTTGACTTTTCCCTGAAACTCTTCCCTTGATTCATAGTTTCCATCAACTATGAAACCATCACCACCATGAGGCTCCTGGAGGTTAGTCATTGCAGTCCCACCCACAACTCTGGTACTGGTCCCCCTCCCCCGCACCCCCTGGGAGATGTTTGGGGGACAGCTGGAGGGCCCCACAAGCCTGGGCTTCTGTGTTTGACACTCCCACATGCTGAGGAACCTGCTGTTTCCACCCACACTGGGATCATGTTTGTTCTGCAGAGCATGCACTGGGGACCTCTCTGTAGTCAGTCCTAATGGTGAGATGGGTGATGTTTGCCTTGATTTATCCCATCAACACTGAGGCCAGGGTGGGGCACTAGCTGTTGGTAAAGGTGACATTTCTTCCAGTTGGGAGAATGAACACTTGTTCATCTGGACTTCCTTTGTGATATGTGTCTATCACTGCATGTAGATATACAAGAGCATTTACAATTCACTTTTAAAATCTCTGGTGTTAAATGACCAATACCTTAATATTTATATCACTGCTGCTGGTGTTGCTCTTGTCACCGTGATAGTAATTACAGAGTAGCTTTTATTTATTGGGTGTGAACTGTGTGCTAGGCTTTATGCTAATAAATCATTTCATTCTTACAACTGTCCTTTGGGGTATGGATCATTATTATTATCATCCTCATTTTATAGATGAGAACGTGAAGATTCAGAGATGCCAAGTAACTTGCCCAAGGTCACATAGCCAATAAGTGGCCGTGCTGGCACTCAAAACTCAAGCCTTCTAAACCCAGTCCATGCTCACAAGCCTTTCATCTATCAGGATAGAAATATTCAGATTTCTGACCTATGACTATGAGCTGTTTTACAGAAGCTAGAACTTAAATTCACATTCGTTCTGCCCTTTAAAGTAACACATCTGAAAGTATATAATACCGTGCTACCTGCCATCATGCAGAAATGGTTTTGGAATTCCTTTGTAAGAACTGCTTTCAGAACCACTGTGTGTAATGTAAGAAAAGCAATTTATTTTTGCTTGATCACCTACATTATTTCTCAGATTTTATTCTTAATGCCTTTTGACAATTTCCAAAATGGTAATTCTGTCCTCTGAGGATGGAGATTTGCCACCCATGAGGACATTCAGAAGAAGCTTCCAGGGGGAGTGGAGACACTTCCTAAGAGGCTCCAGCATGTTCTCAGCAATGTCAGCATTTTGAAAATAAGAGCTTGGCCTCCCAGGGTGATCACTTTGCAGGGGAAGCACTCAGCTATACATTTGCATTCTGGTGTATTTGTTTACAATTCAACCTGTTACTTCACAGATATACTTAAAGTTGATTTGATGTGGAATGAAGTCTGTTTACACAAATATGCATCTAACAAAAATCCTTTTGCCTACTGCATAGAGGAAAACATCAGATTTTCCTTGTCTGCTGGTCTCAGAAAGTCTGCTGATGTCAACAGTGAAATTGGCTCTGTTTTGATAAGAATTCTGTTCTGTTCCTCTTTATATCTTAAAATTAGGAAATATTGACTTGTGGAATTGGACAGATGGTGAGTAGGCCCCCATTCCTCTTCAAGGAAAAAATAATCAGTTTTCTGCTTCCCCAGCAAAGGGTGATGATCCCTCTGCTAAATACATCTCCAGCAACACTTCAAGCATCATTTTTAAAATGCTTATTCTTTTTTCTTTTCTTACAGTGAAGGTTAAGGTTAAAGCTTCAAGCCTCATCTTAATTAGCTGCTCACACTGAACTTAATTCTGCTGAAGTAAACAATCGTATTCAAAATAGCAGTGTCGCCATAGCAACCTAGATCCGGAATCATTTGATTTTCTTTTCTGCTCATGATTGTGCCTTACTATCTAGGCCATGATATGAAATAAATCTGCTGAAACATCCCATGTAAAATGAGATTGAAAAAAAACATTTGTCAGCGGAGGGGGACTTTTTTAAAAAATATTTTATTTATTTATTCATGAGAGACAGAGAGGGGGGGTGGGCAGAGACACAGGCAGAGGGAGAAGCAGGCTCATTGCAGGGAGCCCGACATGGGATTCGATCCCGGAGACGCCTGGAGGGGGACATTTTTAAATGATTGCTTTAAGTGTTGCAGGAAAGCTCCTCATTCCCAATGGCTCCTGAGGGAGATACTGTCTCCGGTACCCTGGTCTGACAGCCTTGCCACTTAGTACCGTCTCAGGGCTTGAGGTGCCAAAGCACCCATGAGCTGTGCCCCAAAACCTGGACAGGGTCAGGGGATCCAAGGTCTTGGTCCAGCTCTAGCTAGTCTCTAGTCTGGTCCTGAAAGTGCAAGAGAGTTGAATCAGATCATTCCCCCTGGCTTTTCTAGCTGTAAAGGGGTCAGGTTCTGATCCTTTAATTTGGCTTTTACTTAACAAAATGCAAAACGAAGCTGTTTTAAGTCGAGCCTCAGGCTAAACCTTCATCTACTACTAAAGAAGAGAATTGTTAAGCATTTTTAGGATCTGGGCCTGTGATTCCTAAACTTGTATTACCAGAATCATCTAGGGAGAACCCTCCTGCCTGGCTTTTCCACAGCCAGTATGGAAAGCTATCATTGGTCCTAATTATGGCATATGTTAGATGTTAGCCATAGGAAGATCACTTTAGTTAAGAAAGTTAATAAGCAGATTAGACTTTTCTGTGGTCCCTTCACCAACCCTCTCGTGAGGTGATTCTGGAGACTCGGTCTTTGTCTCAATTTTCTTGCCTGGAAAATGTGGCTCTGGTAAGCCGGCTGGTTTCCTTGCCCCTGGATCTGGCTTAGTGCGTGACTCTTTTACTAAATGGAGCAGAGACACAGCGTCACTTTTTGGAAGCCATAAACTGACACTGTGAAGGTTGTCTTCCTTGAGAAGATTTGCCATTAAAACAAAAACAAACCCGGAGCTCTTTTGCCCAGCCTCAGACTGGGATATTCTAGTCATGAGATCAAGTGGAGAAAAGTCACAAAGATACTGTTTTTCTCTGTGATTCATCTTGCATGCCATTAAAAAGAAGATAGAAAAGAGACAAAGCCCAGTAGAAGAATGGTAAAGAATGTGAATTTTTCACAGTACAGGAAATCCATGTGGCCGCTAAGTATCAGAAGAGCAGCAGTTCACCCATTTTGAGTGTGGAGGGAAATGTGACCCCGAGTAAGGAGATAGGATTGGAAATGCCCGACGAGATCAGAGTTTAGCAAAGTTACAGAGAAATAGGGAAACCGAGGTCCAGCTGGTGGGAGTGCCACGGCCACTTTGGAGAGCGATTTGGCAGGTTCCGGTGAAATCGAAAACGCACAATCCTTTCGACTCAGCCCTTCTGCTACTGGTCCAGAGAAAGTCTGCAAGTCCACCAGGAAGTGGGTACTGGGGCTTCACTGAGGCCTTGTTTGTGATGGGAAGAATTAGACACAACCTCCATGTCCATCAGCAAGAGAATGAAATGGATGAAAAATAATGCCGTATGTTCTTATATTAGAATACTATAAAGCAGATTCACATGTATTATCAACAATGGCTGGAAGTAAAACTTCATAAAGTGGAGGGGAAAAAAACAAAACTTTGTATATGGAAAATAAAATGACCATCACACAAAGCAACACTATAATATATGCAAAGTATAAAAATGAGCTGGAAAGTGTGCTTGGCTGGCTCTGTAAGTAGAGCCTGTGACACTTAGATCTCTGAGTTGTGAGTTCCAGTCCCATGCTGGGTATAGAAATTACTTAAAAATAAAATCTTTAAAAAACAAATAGTAAAAAATAAATAAAAATGACCTGGAAGGAATGAATTTCCATGTGGAAGTGGGCAACTTTGATTAAAATATTTCCTTTTTTGTTGTTTTATTTTTATTTTAATTTCAGTGTAGTTAACACAGTGTTATATTAATTTCAGGTGTATAATATAGTGATTCAACACTTTAACAACACCCAGTGCTAATCAAGACAAGTGCACTGCTTAATCCCCATCACCTGTTTCACCCATCCCTAAAATGTTTATTTCTTTAATAAGAAAAAAGTCTTGAAGCAAATATGACAGTATGGCAGTTGTCATTTTGGAGTGGTGTGAACTTGGATATTCTAGTTCTCTGTAATTTTCAGAATACTTTAATTGCTTAAGAAAATATAAAATGCCAAGGTAAAAGTGAGATCGTTTACAAATGAGATGGCAGAGATGAGCCTTATTAATTTCCCTGGGCACTTAATTTTAGGGCTCTTCACTCATCACACATATTTTTGGGTTTTTCCAGCCCTCATTTTCTTTCTTAGCAGTTGCCTTTTAGAGGACCCTAGCTTCTGCCCGTTGCTTATGTTCACAATTAGGATGAAGGGTGACAGCATATGCCACCTCTCCTCTGGGTGATTCATCAGGATTAGCTTTCAGATGTAAACAAGTACAGGCTCCGACTGAGGTTTCAAAAGCACCTGACCAGACCATCCATCCTTTGAAGTGTTAATTTGGATTAAATATCTTGCTGTCCACATCCTGCCACCACCCCTCTGTCAGTCTGTGGGTTTTGTCCTTTAAAGGAATAGTTGCAAATTCTAAAATGTACAAGTTGCAGATGGCAGGGTTGCTATCAGGCAAAAGAAGGCAGTAAGCTTATCGATTTTTTTTGTCATTAATTTTATGTTATTAAAGAGACAGAGAGTAATGTATCTTAGAACGCTAATGCTGGTGTTATTTTTTTTTTCTTTTTTGAAGATTTTATTTATTTATTCATGAGAGACAGAAAGAGAGAGAGGCAGAGACACAGGCAGCGGGAGAAGCAGGCTCCATGCAGGGAAGCCCGATGTGGGACTCGATCCTAGGACTCCAGGATTGCGCCCTGGGCCGAAGGCAGGCGCTAAACCACTGAGCCACCCAGGTGCCCCCAATGTGGGGGTTATTACACAGTGGTGGAAAACCACATGAAACCAGAAAGAGGAATCAGAGTAAGTTGGTATAGTGAATTGAGGCCCTTTCTTTGCAGAGCAGAAACCAAATAGTTCTTGGACAGCTGGCAGATAGGAGAAAAGACTGCTGTGAGCACAAAGAGTAAGGAAAGGAGGATTGTCTTGGAGGACAGTAGGAAATTTAGGGGGGGAAAAAGTGTGTACACACCAAATTATTTAGCCCACAGCCTGGAATTATCTCTGGCACCAAAACTTGCCCCTCCCCCCCACAAGACATAGGGATGTAGGACAGGGGCTTAAATGTGATGGCTGTGTCATGAGACATGTATACATGTAATGAGTCGTGTGATCCAGGGCCCTTTTGAGAGTGAAAGAAGGTGCTATTAACAATTAATTGAGACAACAGGCATAAACTGGGATTGTCCTGGGTAAACCTAGTCACCGTAGTGAGTACTGCTCACCCTAGTAATCATGTGGGTTTACATCTTTATTTGAGAATGAAATTCATCAAGTAAATCAAAACATGAAACGTTTTAAATATCTACCTTGTGCTAGCCCTGCTCTAGGCCATGGGGGTGCGGCAGGTATCAAGAGAAACAAATTCCATGAGCAAACAAATCATACATTATTAGATGCTACTATGTTTATATAGAAATATATGGCAGATAAGGGATATGGGGACAGCCAGGGCCTGGAGGAGTGAGGGCAATGTGATTTTATTTATTTATTTATTTATTTTGCAATGTGATTTTAAATAGCGAGCTCCCGTAAGGTATGGAAGACTGAATTGTTGGTCACCAGTGCTCTCTACCTCCCCCTACAGGAGAAGTGTTCATCCACGTTCCTTTGAAATCAGGCTTGGTGCTAGGAATGAACATTGGCCAATGACATGTGAACAGAAGTGACAGGGCTTTCCCGGTCACTGCCTGCTCCCCCATGCTCTTTGCCCTCTGCCCTGTCACGAAGCAGTGTGGAGGTAGTGGCTGCCCCATTGGGACCTGAGGAGGTGACCAAAACGATTGCACAGATGTGTGGAGAAAGCATGTTCCACGCAGAGGAACAGCAGGTGCAGAGGTTCTGAAGAGGGAGCTTGCAGGGATCAGAAAAGAAGCCGGATTTCTGGAGGCAATGATGCAGGGGTGTTGCTCCAGTCAGACTTTCATGCGGCCCGTGGGGCTGGAGTTAGGACTTAATCCTGTTCATCCAGTGAACCTGATCACTCCTCTTTTCCTCTGCAGGGTATGGAGTGGGATGGCAGGAGTGAGAGGAACAGAAGAGGGTAGGAAGGAAAAGCAGATCTGGACAGGGAGGTGCAGACTGCAGATCAGGGCTCCAGATCCATGGGCAATAGACCCTACTGTAAAAAAAAAAAAAAGATAATGTCACCATGTAGAGATCATATGGGGCCTTTGAAGTCTGATAGCTGTCATAAAGGAGAGGAGTCAGTGCATCCAAAGTATGCTCCTCAGGGACTGTTGATCAGGACATCCCCCCCCCCCCCACTTTGTTCTTTTACACCCATGACGTTCTTAGAGGCACACAGAACCCAAGGGGCCCCCAACAGATAAACCAAGGCAGCAGGGCCACACTTAGGAATGTACCGGGCACTGGCCTGCAAAAGGGGTAACGTTCCCTTTGAGCACCATAAAAGATGACCGTATCAGCCACAAGTTCTTTCTCTCCTTAAATCTGATAATTCTCTATTCTTATTAAGTCTTTGATTTCTTTCAGCTCTATGCAGCCTGGAAACCACAGATCCTCCCAACTAGCAGTTGCCAGTAAAACAGAGTCTGAACAACTAAAGCAGAGTAGGCAGCTATTGAGACTGATGCAGGAGGGAGACGGGATTCTAAATATCAAATCCTTTTAGGAAAAACGTGGTAAAAGTTGAAAGCTAAAATGTTCCATGGTGATAAAATCCTACTACGCGTTCATCAACCCCAGAAGTGGCCATGAAAGATTCTTTAGAGGAAACTCCCATTAAACATTTGGGTTTCTAAAGGCTAATGGCCTCTTTCGGAATGCAACTATTAATCTCAAATCCTCCATGCAAATTGATTGCCTGGATTACTGAACAAACTACCATCTATCACTCCTAAAAACAGAAAAATACTTTCAGATTTGTAAGAATCTCAAACATCTGTATGTTAGCTGTTTTCTCTCTGGTTAAAAGAAAATTTAACAAACAATTGCTCTGGTAGATAGGTGACCCTGAAACAATGCATGCAAAAGCATGGCCATCCTCCTCACTTCTTGTCAATTCCTAAAGAAATTCTATTCATGATGGAAGCAAATTGGAATAAAAAGGGAAATTCCCCTCAATTTAGATATTGCCAAAATCATTGGGACTGGGGCCCTTGCTAAGAACAATGAAATGGTCTCAAGGTCTGAGAAGGGAGGAATGCATGGTATCAATAGGTGCCAGAAGAAAGGCATTGTGGGGGTGTCTGGGTAGCTCAGTTGGTTGAGTGGCTGCCTTTGGCTCAGATCATGAACCCGGGGTACAGGGATCGAGCCCCACATTGGGCTACCTGCTCAGCTGGGAGCCTGTTTCTCCCTCTTTCTGCTTGTCTTCTTTATCTCTGTCAAATGAATAAATAAAATCTTAAAAAAAAAAAAGAAAGAAAGAAGGAAGGAAGGAAGGAAGGCAGGCAGGCATTGTGCAGGGATCAATAGCAAAGGTGTCTTGGAAGTCCAAGGCAACTCAATATATTACAATGCAGTGGGACTCAGCATTTACCTCCTACTCTTTCCAGAATCCACCCTTTGAGCCACTGTTCCTCCCAGGGGTAAGAGGCATCATTGGCATTTGGGGGAGGATGATTCTTTGTTGTATGGGATTGTCCTATGCATTATAGGATGTTTACGCCCTTGACCTCACTCACTAAATACAAGTAGCACTTTCCAATCACTGACACAGAAACATCCCCAGACTCTCCCTAGAGTAGACATTACTGTCCCAAGTGAGAGCCCTATGAGTCTGGACTATATTAATACAAGAATAAGGTGCCATTTGAACATAGCTGTGAGGATGTACCCCTGCAGGAGCTGACTGAATCATCAAAGATGGCCATTCTGTCCACATGTAGGACAGGAAAAGGAAAGCAATTAGCTCTATTTGCTGGCAAAGAAATCCCAGATAATCAGAAAGGCTGCAACAGCCATACGATCAGAGGGATGGCTTTGTTGTTGGTAATAAAGTGAGTTTTAAAAGAAATTCAAAGACTGAAATGAGCTGGAGACAGTGTTCAAAAGAACTGATCTGTAGTAAATAACCCATGTTGTCATTGCTCTTCTGGAAAGGGGCAGGAGTGTTTCTTTGAAGATGAGTTGCAATCTGCCTGATATTTTCATGAAAAACAGAGGAGACATGCTCAGGTTTTAGGCTCATTAGGTTCAAATCAAAGTTATTGACCAGTTCCTTACTAAGTACATGCTGTGCTACTTAGAGGGTTCTGTGTGGATGGCTGCCTTGGGTGGCAGTTTCAGGAACTCCCCAGCGTTCTCTGTTACTGCTGAGGATCTTTCTCTCTTCCACTCTTCCCATTGACCCTTCTCAGCCCCTGACTTCCTGCCTTATGTCTCTGGGGCCAGCTCATCTTTGGGGAGGGTGGGAAGTGACATCTCATCCTGCCATTGTGGGACCTCTTGCCTGCCCCTTTTTCCCTTGGCTCTATAATAGCCACAAAGACTGTTTGCCAAGCCCTGGGCTAGGGCTTTTTTTGTTTCTGTTAATATTAAAGTAGGTCACCAAAGGAAGTTTTAACAATTATTCCTCCAGAAGTTTGTTTTAATTATTTTTTTGAAAGAATCTCAAACTCATAGAAAACTTACAAGTACAATACAAAGAACTTCTTTCTCCATGATTATTTGAGAGTAAGCTGCCAGCCTGATGCCCACCACTTCTGATTTTCCTATAAACGAGGACATTCGGCTACACAACCCAATGGAACTCTCAAAATCCGAACATTTAAATGGGTACATTATTACCATCTAATCTCCAGACCCCATTCAGGCAATCCCAGGAATGCCCCCTTTTTTTTTTTAAGACTAATTTATTCATGAGAGACACAGGAAGAGGCAGAGACATAGGCAGAGGGAGAAGCAGGCTTTCTGCAGGGAGCCTGGGGTCACGACCTGAGCCAAAGGCAGATGGTCAACCACAGAGCCACCCAGGTGCCCCCCAGGAATGTTCTTTATAGCAAAAAGATCCAGTTGAAAATCATGTGCTGTGTTTAGTTCTGTCTCTTTAGTGTTCTTCAGCGTAGAGCAGTCTTGTTCACTCTTACCTTGGTTCTCATGACCTTGGTACTTCTGAAGAGGACAGGCTAGTCATTTTGCAAAATGTCCCTCAATTTGGTTTTGTCTGCTGCTTCCTCATAATCAGGGTCGGGTGATGTACCTTTGGCAGGACTACCAGAGAATTTGTGCAGGGTCTTCTTGTTGCATCTGGTCAGGTGGCAACAGGATTTCAATTAGTCCCATCACTTAGGTCACTTGATTAAGGTGACATGTGCCAGATTTCTCCACCATGAAGCTATTCTTTTTCCATTTGTAACTAATAAGTATTTTATGGGGAAGTACTCTGAGACTATAAATAGCCTGTTCCTCAGCCAATTTTCAATTATTTTATGGATTTGTTGTTTTATATTTTCATAAATGGGCTATCATCAGTTACTATCATTATTTATTTTGATGCTCTATTTGTTCCAGATGTGGCCAGATGATCCGTTTCCAGCTGGCCTCTATTCCCCCTTGACAAGCCCCTATCACAATTTGAGCATTCTAGAACAATAAGATATACCAGTCCCATCATGTACTTTCCTATAACCACCCTGGAATCAGCCATTCTTTAAGGTGGCTAAGTGCTCTGGGTTGTTGGGCTACTTGAATGGTGGACCAGTGGATGTCTGTCCATGTGTGGGGCTACCTGTGTCTCATACTACATGTGTCCACATCCTTCTTGGATGCTTTGGATTATCGACTTCTCTGTTCCTTGTTTTACCAGAGAAATTCTAGAAGACAGACCATTTACTAAAACTCTTGTAGATGGGGAAACTAAAAGCTCAGCAATGTAGTATGATATCTAGCTGGTAGCAAAATTAGAGTCAAAACTCCAGATCCCTTCTCCTTTTCTAAAACCACCCACCGTATCATACAACTTTCTTCATCATTAGCAAGTACAAATATTTTTTATTATAGCTACTAATTGAGTTAGTGGAGGGTGTGTGTGTGGAATTAAAGCTAGTAATTTATTAAAGCTTACATCAGAGCAGAAGAGGAAAATATATTTTGATTTAAAGCATAAAATTTTAAAGAATAAAACTGGTTGGTGTCTAGGGAATTCTTTAGATTCTTGGTGTGGAATCTTTTCTAGAACACATTGATAGGAAAGTCCTTTGTTTCAGAAGAGCTAAGAGATTCCTGTATTAAGAATTAGAGTTCCCAGAGAGGTACAGAAGTGAGATCAATTCTGGCTTCATATTGTCTATTATTAAATCGCTCAGTTTATTTGCTACTCCTTTAAAAACACAAAGGTGGAGATTTTAATTAGAGATAAATAGTCTATAGGATTACTATAGGGAATAGAGAAAGACAGTGTCTGAACGGTGTAAATGCCCAGCACTGTCTACATTAAGGGGTCTTTACTACACTTGTGCCATGGATCCTGTTAGTATATGCTGAAGCCTACCAACCTTTTCTCAGAATAATGTTTTTAAATGCAAAAATGAAAATATGTAGGATTGCCAAGGAAAAAAGTACTGAAATGTAGTTATTAAAATAGTTAAAGAACAAATGCATGATATTATAATGAATATATTCTTTTAAACTTTACTTTTTTAAGATTTTATTTAAATTCAAGTTGGTTAATATATATTATTAGTTGCAGGGGTAGAATTTAGTGATTCATCACTTGTATTTAACACCCAGTGCTCATTCCATCAAGTGCCCTCCTTAAATGCCCGTCACCCAGTTACCCCATCACCCCACCACCTCCCCTCCAGCAACCCTTAGTTTGTTCCCTATGGTTAAGAGTCTCTAAAATATGTTTTGTAAATTAATACTTAAATAATAAGATCTAGTATCAGAACTAATAACTGTGGTAATTTCAAAGCGCTGTGTATTAGTCTCCTTGGGTCGCCATAACAAAATACCATAGACTGGGTGGCCTACACAACAGAAATGTATTTTCTCAGCATTCTGGAGACCAGAAGTCTGAGATCACAGTGCCTGTATGGTTGGGTTCTGGGGAGGGCTGACTTAGAGAAGGCCACCTTCTCATTGTGTCCTCTCGTGGCCCTTCCCCAGTTCCTGCACATGGACAGACAGAGAGAAAGAAAGATCTTGTCCTCTTTTTATAAAGCCACCACTCCTATCAGAATGGCTCCCACTCTTACAACCCTAATAACCTCCTAAAAACCCTATTTCCAAATACAGTCATGTTAGGGATTGGGGCTATCACTTGTGAATTTTGGAGGGCCACACTTTAGTCCATAGCATAATGATAAGCATAAATGATATTTTAAAACATCTTTTGCAGACTATCATGTGATATGAAAATAGCTGTGAGCTATTGGTAACAAAGTCATAGGTACCACTACTAATAGGTTTGTTGATTAAATTTATTATGAAAGAAAATGCTTAATTTCCAGTTGAGGTTAGAGAAAATAAATATGATTTTTTCCCCCATCCAGATACACAGCTACCCTGAACTTTCATGCAAAGACCATAGATGAAACTCCTGAAACTTACAAATAAGATGTTTTTGTTTTGAGCTAACAAGTCGCATAACCCCAGCATGGTGGGAATCAGTTCTGAAATCAGCTAATTCTGACCATTACCAGTCACCTAAGAACAGTCAGTGTGGTGAATAGAAGAGACATCACCTGCTTTTGGCTTTTTTGAATATGTGTCCAAGTACTGGAATGTGTTTTGTCTTACAGACACCAGTAACCTCAATACTGAACAGCATGATTCCGGGACCTCTGAGAACTTCTGGCTTAACCCTTCTGTGCAGGGCCAAATGGAGACCAAGGCAGAGGATGACGGGCTTCGGAAATCCCTGGATAGATTCTATGAAATGTTTGACGATCCACACCCAGCTGCTAGAAACCCACTCTCCACATCGGTCTGCCAGTGCCTGTCTCAGAAAATCAACGAACTGAAGGGCCAGGAGAGCCAAAAGTATGCCCTTCGCAGTTTTCAGATGGCCAGGGTCATCTTCAGCCAGGATGGCTGCTCAGTCTTACAGAGGCATTCCAAGGACGCCCACTTCTACCCAGTGGGAGAAGGAAGTGTGCTTGTGGAGGACGAAAAGCCCACCCCGGGACTTTCAAAAGACATCATTCATTTCCTCTTGCAGCAGAACGTGATGAAAGACCTCTAAGTAGCCCCCCCCCCCCCCCCCCCCCCCCCCCCCCCCCCCGTGGTAAGAGCAGGAAGTGTGGAGGATGCCCTGTGGCCGATGCTATGGGTGCACCACTCATATCCCCTAGGGCCTCTCCAGCCAGCCCTGTGTGTCCAGCCCCCTGGGAGCCAGTTGGGCCAGTAGCGTTTGTGGACTTTATAGATCCTATGTCCACACTACCTCCCACCCCACCCTACCCGTCCCTTTGACTTCAGGCCACTGACTGGCTGGGGAGCCCAAAAGCACAGCTTCCTTGCCCCAAGGAAGGAAGGAGGTGCTCTGAGGCATAATTTACTCTCCAGAGCTCCCCTCTGGATCAGGCCAAGACTGAGACTTCCCACGATATCACACCTGGCTCAGCCTCTTCTGTCTCCCTGTCCTCCTTCTTCTGCTCACCTACTGGTGTCTCCTGGAAGCCTTTCCTTAATAAAGTTCTTGTACCTGAATCCTTGACTCAGAGTCTACTTCTTGGGACAACCCAATCTATGAGAACAGGCTTTCTCATTAGATGAGCTTTTTGAAGGATTTAAAGCTCTGTGCCAAACCAAGTAGAAGAGTCATACCAAGTTGTAAAACTGAGACCATGTGATTGGGAATGTATTTCCCAAAATAATCTAAAGATTTAAATACGGTTTAAAATGCATCACATGTTAATCATACCCTTGCCTCTCCAAAGCCAGAATTCCCTGTTTTATAATCACAGCAGGGTGTGGAAGGAACATTTGGACCCTTTAAAATAAAAGCTAAAATTTGCAAATTATAAAAAAAAAAGAAGAAGAAGAAAGAAAGCCTCTTTGTCTCCACCAGATTGCAAATGTGAAAGGTGTGAAGAAAACAAATATGCGCCACCGCCCAAAGTCTGTAGGCTCAATCATGCCATGCTAGGCTGAGGAGACACAGCCTTGGCAGGCCTGGAGGAAGAGAAAGAGGATCCTTTGCCCAAGTGGGCTCCTTCCTATCATTTTTGCCTTCTTCCTGCCTGCTGCCAGCACCCTCTGTCACCCTCTGAACAGGTGGCCCCTCACCTCTGTCCTGTCCTTGCTTGGCCGGGCAGTGGCTTTAAATAGCTGGGAAACGAACAAGGGGTGGTGGAAAGGGAGGTGGGCGGGGGGTGAGGGTGACTGGGTGACGGGCACTGAGGGGGGCACTTGATGGGATGAGCACTGGGTGTTATGCTATATGTTGGCAAATTGAACTCCAATAAAAAAAATTTTTTTAAATAAATAAATAAATAGCTGGCACTGGCTTGCCCTGGCAGATGCTTTGCTCCACGGCCGTGTCCTGAACCCCAGTTTGAGACTCAGGTGGTAGAATGACATCACCTGGCACCAAGCTCTCTGAAGCTGTAATAGGAGGGCTCCTACTAATCCTAGCCTTGACAGCCCTGGGACTAAATTACACTGATGGAAAGCGTTATATCATTTGGGGGAACAAGAGAAGTTGGCAACCCTGTGCAGTTAGATTTTGAGAAACTTTAGGTGAAATTTGATTGGCCTAAGGCTCCATAAGTTTGCCAGAAAGCAGATTTTGCACTAGATCATCCTCAGAGTGTACATTAAGAGTGAGTGAGCCCTCTCAGGCAGGGCTCTTGGGGACTCTCGGGTGGAGAGAGGAGACTTTTAAAAATCAGGAATTACATAGTAAGTAAGGCTTCCAGTTCTGAGACTATCAGAGAAAGAACAGTATTTCACACTGAAGTGCAGAAGCACCTCTGGAAGGCAGTGCTTTTTTTCCTAAATGGTAGGAAATAGGAAATGAGTAAGTCTTTGAGAGATACTTGAGGAAACAAGCCTCCAGGTTTTTCTCTGATGAACAATCTTGTGACTCTCTCCCCAGGGGCTTCTCCTAGTCCTCTGGCCCCCAAATACTCGAAACCCGCAGGACTTGTTGAAAACGTGCAGGTTGAATTTTAAGGTCGGTAGTTTTATTGTTTTTTAGCATGAAACAAATTAATGGATGCCTCTGAAGGATGCTGTACTTTTTGCTATTATTCAGGCGCTGAAAGAAATATTGGAGATTAGTTTCCATGGCCACCAACAGAGGGAAACTGGGTTATTTTCTTCTGTTCTTACAGGACAGAAGATGGAAGCCACTTGAATCTCCATGCAGGAAAACAGCAGCTTTGGTTTGGCAGTGAGATTTTAGTATCAGTAATTTTTGTGACCTTTATTATTATGGGTGCTGAGGGTGCTCAGCAAGAGGTAGACTCTGAAGTGGGAGAATTCAGAAATCTAAAAGCCAGAATCACCTTAGGGTATAAAAAAAAAAAAAGGAAAAAGAAAAAAGAGTGTGCTGTGTGTTTGCTGGTATCTGAGTAAGTGCTTGTGACAGGTCAGTACAAGATATTTGATTCCCTGCAATCTCACTCTCTAATTTGATCTTCGTGAGGGTAGGATGGCATTTTTCCATTTATCTCTGTTTACCTTTAATAAAGACTAAGAGATAAGGGTATTAAGACTCTGGCCTTTGGCATTGTCATCTATTTCTGCTCTACAGATCGCTTCACCGAGGTCTTATCATCCCGTGAACATTCTGATTGGCCTACAATATCCTCTGTGGCCCTTTCCAGAGATCTGTGTGAGGGTATATTTGCTTGCAGGAACATCAGAACTCTGAAGAGAAACTGCTACCAATGTTTTACATTTGTGTGACTGCTACTCACTTCATTAGTCATTTCTTTGCATGACCTGTGTAAGAGTACATGCCATAGACCTTATTACCAGTAATTAGCACAAACAATATGGAGATACTTTTCAAACCTTTTGCTGAATTATCCTAATCACACAGAAAAGAGTTTCTAAGTGAACATCTTAATGATTTTCACAAACTGAACCCACTTGTGCACCCAGCATCCAGCTCAAGCAACAGAGATCACCAGCTAACCCAGGTGGCTCGCTTCTGAGTGAGGATTTTCATCTGGAGAACAGATGAGAATTGTTTGCTCAGACCATTTGTTTCTCAAACTGCTGGCAGTATGCTGTAGGTACTACGTGGACAATGTTTATTTTCATTGTTAGCTATAATATTTAACATGTTAGAAATATATATAACTACTGCATTGAATCTGTGCTTTTACAGATAGCATGTAGGATAAGACCAATATAAATACTTAAAATTTAAAAGCGAATTGAATTAGGGGCGCCTGAGTGGCTCAGTTGCTTAATCTGACTCTTGATTTTGGCTCAGGTCATCATTTCACAGGGGTTGGGAGATCAAGCGCTGTGTAAGGCTCTGGGCTCAGCAGAATCTGCTTGAGATTCTCTCTTCCTTACCTTCTCCCCCACCACCCCCCACCCCCACTCGCACTCTCTCTCTAAAAAAAAAATAAATACCCTTTTTAAAAAAAAGTAAATTGAATTTGCAAAAAAGTAATAGTGCAGACAACATATAGATATGTTAAAAATTATACAGGCATTATACCAGAAAATGATGGAAATTTGGAAGACAATCAGATAGATTATCCTACATTATAGTATCCCACCATCTCTCTCCTGGAACACTGCAAGAAACTTCCATCAGGTCAAGCTACATCTTCCTTTGCCTGTCTTTATCTGCAGACATGTTGCAAATCCTTTTAGAAAGCAAAACATATGTGAATCACCAGCAAATTAAAGAGAAGGGACTAGCCTTGTCGAATATGAAAACATTTTTAACTCTACAGTAACTAAAGCAACAACAAAAGTAGACCAAAGAAAAAGAGTTCAGCATATTTATAGAGTTCATATTTATAGATATAAATGCACATATAAGTTGAGAGTTTGATGAAGGTAGCATTTCAGATTTGTAAGAAGGTAGAATTTTTAGCAGATGGTTTTAGAATAATTGGCTCCCCAACTAGGGGACGAGAGTAAGAAAGGCTAAATTCTTCACCTCAGTCTTGATATCAAAATGAATTTGAGATGGATTAAAAATGAAAAGTAAAAAAGATAAAATAATAAAAATGCTAGAATAAAAAATGCATGATATACATACATCTGCACTAGCAGTGCCAGCAGGCCCAGTGTCTCCCAGCCCATGCAATGGCCAATGGTGACCTAGGGCATTCCCCTACATCTGCCCGATGATATCCATGTAGGCACACCACATGCAGGGATCCAGTGGGAGCTTACGCAAAACCAGAACAAAGTAGAACAGAACAGCATTGCAAGGGCTCAAAAAACTGTCATTGAAACTATAGACTACAAAAGTAAACCTTAAAAAACAACCCCAAAACTTAAACAGAGTGGCTGCCTACTAAAATAGAAGATTTATATAAGATTAAGAGTATCCTAACATAATTTGCAAAATGTCCAGGATACAGTGAAAAAAAAAAAGTAACTTGTCATACCAAGAACCTGGAAAATCACAACATGAGTGAGAAAAGATAGTCAACTGACACCAATAGTGAGATGAATCAGATGTTAGAACTATCTGGCAGAGATTTTAAAGCAGTTACCATAAAATGGTTTCAGCAAGTAATTATGAAATCCCTTGAAACATATGAAAAAATATAAAACCTCATCAAAGAAATAGCAGTTACAAAAAAGAACCAAGTGGAAATTATAGAACTGAAAAGCACAACAACCAAAATTTAAAAAAAAAAAAAAAACCTCATTGGATGGGCTCAATGGTAGAGTACAGATGACAAAAGATGGCATCACTGAATTGAGAACAGTTCAATCAAATTTATTCAATCTAACAAACAAGAGAAAAGAGACTGGGGGAAGAAAAGGAATCTGTGGAACAGTAACAAAAGATATTAACATGGATATCAGAATCCCAGAAGGAGATGAGAAGGATTGTGGTGCTAAACAAATACTCAAGGAAATAATGACTGAAAACTTTCATTTGGTGAAAGACAAAACCTACAGTTTCAAGAGCTATGTGAACCTGAACTAGGATAAATTTAAAGAAATCCTCATCAAAACACAGCATAATTAAACTTCTGGAAACTTAAGGAAAAAAAAAACTTTTTTTTAAAAGATTTTATTTATTTATTTATTTATGAGAGACACAGAAAGAGAGGCAGAGGGAGAAGCAGGCTCCATACAGGGAGCCCAATGCGGGACTCGATTCTGGGACTCCAGGATCATGCCCTGGGCCAAAGGCAGGCGCCAAACTGCTGAGCCACCCAGGGATCCCAGAAAAAAAAAATCTTAAGAGCAACCAGAGGAAATGATGCATGCCTTAGTTCTACACAAGTACCAATTCAAATGACAGCAAATTTCTCATTCAAAATCATAGAGGCCAGAGGAAAATGGCACAACATTTTTCAAGGGTTGAAAAAAAAATTGGCAACCATGTCTTTACCAGGCTCGTCCTGTAGTTCTAATTTTCCATGGGACATTCTACTCAGATGTGTCCTTGTCACCTTAAACAAAATGTATAAGAAGTCAAATGTATCCTCTTTCCCACAGGCTAATAATACCCCCATTTGATGTATGTCATTCATCAATGGCATTAACATTTGCTAAGTCACCCAGGCTTGAAGAAATTTGGACTCATCATGACTTTTACTTCTAAACAGTCCACAATAGCCCGTAGTGGTCATTAAGAGCTGAGACCTAGGAACCCCCCTGCCTGGATATGAATCTTGACTCTATCATTTATTAGCATGCGTCCTTGGGCATGTTACTTGAACTTACTATGCCTCAGTTTCCTCATCTGTAAAACAAATAGCAATTGTACCTAATTCAGGATGCTCAAATGAGTTCGGATTTGTATGGTATTTAGAATAGCACTTGGTAGGCAGTGTTGGTTTTCGAAGTTTTTTTGGTAGGTGTGTGTGTGGTTGCTTAAAAATTGAAATTCTTAACTTCTGCTTCTTCTTTCTCTTCCTACTGCTATCACCTGCTCCAAGCTTTTATCTCCTTAAGGCCCTCTCAAGGTTCCTGTTTCCAGCTATTCCCACACACTATTGCTGCCATATTGGTCTTCCTAAATCTAGTCAGTACTGGATCCCATCCCACCCCCCACAGAAACTCCCCAAGATCCTTAACACTGCAAGGTGAAGCACAGACCCAGGCCCACTCTAACCTGAGTGTTCTTCCCTCTTCTCAGTCCTCAGACCTTATACCCAAGCTCCATGGCCTCCAAACCATTCCATTCCTTCTCTAGCCCCCGTGACTCTCCCCATCACTCATGCTGTAATCTTAGGGCCTCCCTGTAGCTATTAACATGTGTAAATCTTCTTTCGGCAAAGAGATGGAAAGTTCCCAAAGGCTAGGGAGCTTATCTTAGCCAGGGTGGGCACAGACCAGTCCTGGGTAAATACTGATCATGACATGAGCTTGTTCTGTAGTCCCATCTTCTGTTCAGTCTCCTGGTAGAGCCAGCCTGACAACTCTTTCCTCTTCCTGCAACTGAAACCATATAATTTTAAACCAGGAGTAAGGAGTAGGGGGAAGTAGGTGGCTTTGTCCCTTCTGAGAAACATCATGGCAGAAGGAGGAGTCCAACTGTAGGCGGCAGAGGCAACAATGCTGCCATTAACAAGCAGGATGTCCAGTGAGGCTCATCTAACTCCTCCAGGCCTCGTTTCCATCTGCAAAATGAGGCCATTAGCAAAGCTCCAAGTCCCCCTCAGGCTCAGACATTCTGTGACAAACCTCCACGAGGGTGGATTCGGGAAACTGATTTTGAAATTGATTGAGCGGTGTGGTGTTACTGCATGGAGAATTAAACTACGGTTCAGAGCAATTCATTTCCTGAGTTTCGCCTATCAGCCAGTATTTATTAGGCACCATTTACTCTGCGGTACCCAGCGTTGGGTCCTGTGGAGACATAGAAGTGGTACCTCATAGGAGCCGTGGCTTCAAGGAGTTTATTACATAATAGGAATTTATTATATAATAAAAGCTCACCAAGCTCGTGATCCGGCAAATTACTTTCTGTTTGTTTACCCACAACTTCTTCTGGAAAATAAAGTTTTATCTGAACCATCACATATAATCCCTATGTGCACCATGTGTGATTCAGTCATTTCTACACTGGTTTATTTGAAACACGCACATATTACATATATGCTCTATGTGTAGACTTAAGTAGATGAAATATATTGAAAACCTACGTATTTAAAATATCTCCCTTGACAGACTAGATTTTCTTCTTAACTTTTTAGTAAACCAAATGATGTAGATTTTCAAACTGTCACGAGCGTACAGAGAACTGTGCTATGTGTCCATCACCTGCCTTCAACAGCGGCCAGCTTCCTGCCCTTTTTTATCCACCTCCCCCACCCCCTCTGTGTGTGTGCTAGAGTGTTCTTAGGTTATCAACGGGGAAGGCCCTTTTTGTTTCATGTCCAGTTTGCCACGGCCCACTCCGGGACAGAGCTCACACTCATGGCACGGGCAGCTCACTGTGCAATACGACGACACCCAGACTGGGCTCTACCCTGGCCAGTGGGACACTAATCCCTCCTTGGATGCCATGACAGAGCAGTTTCTAAACACTTACTGTCAATACCTGCACTTAGCACAGACCAACAGCTCACAATTTGTAACCTGGCACAGACCACACTTGGAGGATTGCTATGCCAGAGTATTTTAAAGCAAATTAAGCATTCTTTAATCTCACCTGTGAATTGAGTATCTATCGCTGATGGATTAAGGACTCAACAAAACAAAGCAAATGACCCTGACCATTAATACCTGAAGATAATTGTCAGTAATTCCTTAATGTTATCTAATACTTAGCCCATGTTTAATTTTTCCCAATTGTCTCAAAAACAACTTCTTACAGTTGTTTTGTTTGAATTAGGATTTAAACAAGGATCTACCATTGCATTTGTAGCTCTTAAACCTCTTTCAATCTGCACTAGCCTCCCTCTCCTGTAAAAACTATTTGGAACTACTCTCCAAATAAATTGGTTTATCATTAAACTGCAAAAGTTTTCCTGACTCATTGTGTTTCCAGTGGGTTTTTTCCTGCATCTGTTATAGTGTGACAATGGGAAGCGCTTCATGACAAATGGCCTTTACTCTCCCCCTAAAAATCCATGACCTATGCATGTTACGACCACATTTCCCATTCCCCAGACTTGTTTTCATGGCTACAAAATTATTTATATTACACATACATAAAAGTGCCAGTCACTCTGACTGTCTGATCTCTGATTGTCTTTGTCTCCAATGGGACCACTCATATAGCAGACACTTGTGGACACTATTAAATGAACCATAGATGTTCTTGGCTGTAACATGCCAAAAGCAGTGTTTATCACATACATTCACCCCTTTGGGGACCTATGCACACATAAAGTGGCTTGAGACATTCTTTGATTTTTTTAAAAGATTTTATTAATTTTTTTTTAAATTTTTTTTTAATTTATTTATGATAGAGAGAGAGAGAGAGAGAGAGAGAGAGACATAGGCAGAGGGAGAAGCAGGCTCCATGCACCGGGAGCCTGATGTGGGATTCGATCCCGGGTCTCCCGGATCGTGCCCTGGGCCAAAGGCAGGCGCTAAACCGCTGCGCCACCCAGGGATCCCTTTTTTAAAGATTTTATTTATTTATTCATGAGATACACACAGAGAGATGCAGAGATACAGGCAGAGGGAGAAGCAGGCTCCATGCAGGAAACATGATGTGGGACTCAATCCCGGGACTCCAGGATCACATCCTGAGCCAAAGGCAGATGCTCAACTCCTGAGCCACCCAGGTGTCCCTGATTATTTGATTTAGACCAGATCTATCTGTGGGCTTCACACAATGACATCTTTTTCCAGACACTCCTTCCCTATCACTAAGGATGCAGAAACCCAAGTAGCTTTGGGTCTTCACTGACCAGCACTTCATGTAGAATCATAGACTTTGAACAGTAAGGGAAACTTAGCAATTATGCAGTCAAGCCCTCTGTGGGGAAGGAGATAAAGACCCCTTTGTCTAGTTATCTAGATGCTCCCTGGACAAGATCCCAGGTCTCTGACTTCCAGGGTAATTCTGGTGTATACTAGGGGATGTCACTTTCTGTGCCAGAGTTCTGAATTGTACACAACAGAAGTGGACTCTAGCTTTTAGTAGAAGGCTAATGGGTGGCAAACAGAATTGGCCAGAAGTCTGGATAATCAGGTTTTGAAAACAGGCAGGATCTGAAGGAGGCTGGACAGCCGGAACACAGCTGAGGTCATGCTGCAGGGATAGTCTGGTTGGAATGTTCCTAACTCTGGCCCTGCTGCACTCTGGCTGTTGAACACCACTGCAGCAATGGCCAGGAGCCTAGGTGCCACTGCTGCACTAAATTCTAAACTATCCCTGTGTCTAAATTAAGTCCTATGTGGGGATGTCTGATTTGCTGAGGCTAGATCATGTGACTGTCCTCTAGCAGCCAGGAGTCAGGGAAAGATCCATCTGGTTTGGCTTCCTTCTATAGTAAAAGGTGAATCCTGCTTCTCACCATTTCCCACTTTCCCATAGAGGAAAAGGAATTAGGATGCTAAGCATTCCCCATAACAGCAAAAGACCTGCCCATCTCCCCACTTGAACTTCTGTTACTGTATAGAGACATAGACAACAGTAGTTATTTTATTTCAAAATATAGAGTTATTTCCTACCCCCCCAAAATGAATTTCATCAACAGAAAAGCACTATAATTTTTTAAAGATTTATTTATTTATTTTAGAGAGAGAGCAGGGGGAAAGAGAGAGCAGGGGAATGGGCAAAGGGAGAGGGACAGAGTCCTCAAGCAGACTCCCCGCTGAGCATGGAGCCCAGCACAGGACTCAGTCCCAGGACTCTGAGATCATGACCTCAGCCGAAACCACAGGTCCACCACTTAACCAACTGAGCCACCCAGGTGCCCCTAAACAGCTTTTAAACAAGAAGTGTACAAAGGCTTTAATCTCATTGAAGAGGTAACAGTTTCTTCTGTGTCTTAGTGTTTCAGTGATTGTTTCCTGGCCTAATCTCTGGGGAGAAAAACCAAAGATCAATCTGTCTACTTGACTTTTACTCAGATGCTCAGTGTAAGCACAATGGCTTCCAGGGCCATTAAAACTTCTTCTCCAAGGGTTCCATTAGTGATTGGACTTGCACTTGAAAGTCTTCCATTGCTGCTGTGTATCAGGCTGGGGCAGAGATGAACCGAGACCTAGGAGATTTGTTGAGGCAACAGCCTCTGTTCCCTCGGTGTATTTCTGATGGCTCTCAAATTCCAAAATGGGAGGTGGTGGTGCGTGGTTAAGTAATATGAAGCCAGAGCTGACACTGTGACAGCTGTTCCCAAAGGCACAGAATTTCTTTGTTACTAGGAAAAGATGCCCTTGAGTTTTCTGGGCTGAGGTAAGAGTGTTTGGCAGGCCCTGTCTTCTCTGCTTTCTGATTGCCTTCATGGATTACAAGATGGAAAATAATGAACCAGAGGGATCTTCAGAGCATTTGTCCACTGCCTGTGTTTAGGCACAGGCTGAGTTTAGGTTCCCTCAGCAACAGACCCTGGGGCACATAATTCAAGTGCAAGTAGTTTATTTGAGTGGGGGAGTGAGATGGAGTGAGAAAAGGAGGCCAGTAGGGGTGCATCATCAAGCAAGCTGCTACTGTGGAAACTGGAACTCAGCCCCACTGCAGAACTTGGGGGCTGGGGCAGAACATAAGCCTCAGAGTTGTCCTGCACAAAAAGTGAGAGAGCGAGGGTAATGCGAGTACCAGTTCCCATCAGTCTTTTGTCAAAGGCTGCAACCGGGAAGGCACTAATACTGTAGCATGTCTGGCCTGCTGTGTGTATGGGCAGAGCGGACCCCAGCCACCACACAGAGCCCTCAGGTAGGCCAGGCTACATCTATATTTATGTCAATATCAGCTACATCTGCATTTACATCTCTGTCATTGACAGCCTCATCACAGCATATACAATATCTATATCAACATCACTGACTTCACCATATACAACATCTATATCTATATAATGTGCATCTTTTACTTCTACATCTACCTGTATATCTAATTAGCAGCTCAGAGCCTATTTATTGTATCAGAGTGAGAATTTTAATTCCCCCCCCCCCCCCGCCACATAAAAAATGTGAGTGGGGCAGAGGTCAACCATGGTCAATCACATTCCTTCAAGTGTAAAAGGCATGAACTCTGCTGGCTTTGTCCTGGCTTCAAAGGACAACTGGTTCCTGCAAGTGGAAGCCAAAGAGGCTTCCATTTTGAGTTGGATTGAATTGAGAAGTGAAGCATGTGCTTGCTGAATTTCATTCATGCCCTCTCTTTGGTTGCCAGTCTCCCAGGACTAGAGGGCATCTGATTCAAGCACCATTGTATCTAATAGGGTGATACAGAATAATTTCTTCTCAAAAGAACAATTAAGCTGAGGACTTGACATGGTTTGATCACATCTAGTTCCACCTGAACTCATCTGGGCTGGAACACATGCAGTTGGCATAAGGGAAACTGCAGATCCTGCTATCTGACTGAGTGTTTCAGGCCACAGAGTAGTTAAAAGACCTCAGTTTCTGGACCAAACAGCATCTCAGTTACCACATTCATTTAAGCCTCCTTAGGCATATAAGCTGACTTGTCAGCCAAGACAAAAGTGAAATGATGTTTCTAGGTGAAATTGAGAACATGACAGATAAGACAAATAAGAGCAAATCCCTGTGGCTTCTGTAGCCTGTGACATTTACCAAATAGCTTTGCTTCCCTGCAGAAAACTGTGCCTCCTAGAGACCATTATTTTTCCTCCAGGAATAAGATTGGCCCTAGGCAAAATTTCAAAACAAATTCCCACCACCCTTTTAAATCCTTATCCATTCTCAAACACATATTAATCATTGAGATTTGGTATTAAAATATCAGGAATTCTTTTTTTTTTTTTTAATTTTTTTTATTTATTTATGATAGTCACACAGAGAGAGAGAGAGGCAGAGACACAGGCGGAGGGAGAAGCAGGCTCCATGCACCGGGAGCCTGATGTGGGATTCGATCCCGGGTCTCCAGGATCGCGCCCTGGGCCAAAGGCAGGCGCCAAACCGCTGCGCCACCCAGGGATCCCAATATCAGGAATTCTTTATTTATTATTGTGGATTTATGTTTTTTAAAGATTGATTGAGGGATCCCTGGGTGGCGCAGCGGTTTGGCGCCTGCCTTTGGCCCAGGGCGCGATCCTGGAGACCCGGGATCGAATCCCACATCCGGCTCCCGGTGCATGGAGCCTGCTTCTCCCTCTGCCTGTGTCTCTGCCTCTCTCTCTCTCTCTCTGTATGACTATCATAAATAAGTAAAAATTAAAAAAAAATAAAAGTGCCATTAAAAAAAAATAAAGATTGATTGATTGATTGATTGATTTAAAAGAGATTGTGTGTGTGTGTGTGTGTGTGTGTGTGTGTGTGTACAAGTGAGGAAGAGGCAGAGGGAGAAGGAGAGGGAGAGAGAATCTTGTGAAGACTCCAAGTTGAGCACAGAACATGATAGGAGTGAGGAGTCTTGATCCTAGGACCCAGAGATCAAGATCTGAGTTGAAACCAAGAATTGGATGCTCAACCAACTGAGCCACCCAGGCATACCCCTATGGATTTTTTAAAAAATATATTGTTTAAGTAAGCTCTATGCCCAACATAGGGCTCGAACTCGTGGCCTTGAGATCAAGAGTCACATGCTTTACTGACTGAGCCAGCCAGCCTCTATTTCTTAAAGTATTTTTACTAAATGAGAAATACACAAAAACATTGTAGCTTATAGCAAATATCCAAACATTATAAACGTATAAAGGTATTCATATTTATTTTGTTTGAAGTGTCTCTAGGTTAGCGGCCAGTAGGACCACATGTATGTAGGAACACAACCCAGTAACAGCTACACACAAGCAGGCAGATCAAACCATGACAACTCTGAAATGCTCTAGAAATATTTACCTGAATCTTCAATGCCAAGCCTAGTGCTTTCTGTTCTTTCAGTGGATACCCTCAATAGGTCCCTTCAGACCAGTATCTCTCTGCTTATGGTTAAGCTTTAATTCTCACAGGAGAATTGTAATACCTTCTCCTGTTTTCCCAATTTCTCCATTTGTTTCAGAATTTGATATCTAGAAAGTACATAAATTGTAAGAAGGGATGCCTGGGTGGCTCAGTGGTTGAGCATCTGCTTTCAGCTCAAATCATGATCCTGGGATTCTGGGATTGAGTCCCGCATCAGGCTCCCCACGGGGAGCATGCTTCTTCTTCTGCCTATGTCTCTGCCTCTCTCTCTCTCTCTCTCTCTCTGTGTGTCTTTCATGAACAAATAAATAAAACCTTAAAGAAATTGTCTAAGAGATGCTGGGAAGGAATTCCCTCATGCAAACACTCCACAGCAGCTCCTTAGTGTATACCAGCTCTTATGCCCTCAGACTGCCCAAAGTCCCTTTCTGTCTGGTCCCACTAAACCTGCCCTTTCAAGCTTTAGAGAGACACACTCCCTACTAGCAAAACTCCAGTTCTCTCTGAGTTGACTTTAGGCTTCAGGATGGAAGCAATCGGATTGAAGGATTTCATCCTGAGATGTGAAGAACTATTATGACTCCCGTGGGGAACAGAAGCATAATTAAGAGAGTGGAGGCATTTCTACAAGTGTGGGAAAAATTGTCCAAGACATCCCTTCCAAGTATGGTAGAGGCAAATGTTTCCAAGGGCCACATACATGACAAATGGTGGGAATTGGGTGAAATGTAAAGATTACAAAAGTGGTAGAGACTGAATGTGGCCAAACAGGAGAGTGCAAACCTCAGTGAAAACTATTCAAATTCAAATATTTAAAACAACCAACCAGTAGAAGCCAAACCACCACTGAGGGCCATGGTGGGCCAGGTTGGGATCTCTGCACTGAATGCTGTGGTGAGGCCTAGACTGCTTGGGGTAGGTGCACCCTGCACTTGCAGTCACACCTCAAAAGAAAATTGAGGATTTTCTCAAAGACTAGAATATAGTCAGTGAAATATAGGCATAGCCTTTTATTAGATATACCTAATGGAAACCAATTCCAGTTGCTAGGCCAAATTCGACTCCTAACAGTTAAAATCACAGATTAAAAGATTCTAACCAACCACAATTTAGAAGAAATAATAATTTTTAAAAACGAAGAATGCAGGAGCATTTGGGTGCCTAAGTTGGTTAAGTGTCCTACTCTTTATTTTGGCTTGGGTAGTGATCTCAGGGTCATGACACTGAGCCCCAAATCAGACTTTGCCCTGAGAATGGAGCCCTGCTTAAGATTCTCTCTTTCCCTCTGTCCACCCGCCATGGGTGCTTTGTTGTATAGGACTCATTATATTCCCTACCATTCAATTATTGCACTTATGTTAGGAATAACATCTTTTTATTAGATAATTGGTTGATTATCCTTATCAGTATAAAAATTCAAACACAATCCTATTATTTCAACTTCAGGCTAGGATGCCAAATAAAAGGCAGGTGTGTGTGGGGGGGGAGGGGTAAGAGATTCTAACCACCATGGATCTCTTCTGATTGTGATGGTGGTTTCCTTCCATATAAAGCGTCTCAGTGCTTTATAGCATTTTTCTTAGTATGTCTGTGGGTATTTAAAATTCTATTTTTTAAAAAGATTTTATGTATTTATTCATGAGAGACACACGCAGAGAGAGGCAGAGACACAGGCAGAGGGAGAAGCAGGCTCCGCGTGGGGAGCCCAACTCAGGACTTGATCCCAGGACCTAGGGATCACCACTTGAGCCCAAGGCTGATGCTAAACCACTGAGCCACTGAGGCATTCTAAAATTCTATTTTTTAATGACATCTGAATCTTTCTACCAAATCGAGGTGATCTTTGCAGTGCAAAAGGTATTGAACTCTACTTGGACCCTAAAATATCCTTGCCCTGCTTCCTTGATATAAATATTGAGGATTTTAATCACTGTCTCTATCATTTGAGATGTTGAGATGGCTCTTGCCCACCTGAGAGAGAATGTCAAAGAGGTAGAGTGTCACAGGGGAAGGGAGATGAGTGTTAAAAGCCAGACAAGTTTGTTTTTTAAGTTATTAATAGCTATGTGTCCTTGAGTAAGTCACTTAACTTCTCTGAACTTTGATGTTCTTATCTTCAAAATGAGGATAATGAACCAAAAATGATCCCTACCTCATAGGATTGTTTTAAGGATGAACAGAAATGAGGATGCCTGGGTGGCTCAGTTAAGTAAGCATCTTCCTTTGGCTCAGGTCATAATCCCAGGGTCCTGGAATCGAGCCCTGCAGCTGGCTTCCTGCTCAGATGGGAGCCTACTTCTCCTTCTGCCTCTGCCCCTTTCCTTGCTCCCCCCTCTCTCAAATAAATAAATAAAATCTTTTTTTAAAAAAGGATGAACAGAAATGATGCTGACCATGCAGCAAGCACATGATAGGAATGGAGGAGGCCTATAAAGGTCCTCAATAAGTGAATGACAATAGTTCCTATTTTTCCTCTCCTTCAGTAATCTTATGCACAGCCCTGCCTTATTCTCTTTGTTCATGTAGTTCTGTATTAGTTTCCCAATATGGTAAACTAGCTCCTAATATGGTAACAAATTACCATAACCTGGGGGGCTTAAAACAGCAGACATTTATTGTCTCACAGTTCTGGAACTAGAAATCCAAAGTTAAGATGTCAGTAGGGCCATGCTCCCTCTGAATCCTATTGGGAAGAATTTTTCCTTGCCTCTTCCTACCTTCCGGTGGCTGACAACAGTCCTTGGCATTCCTCGGCATTCCTATGTGCACCACTTCAATCTCTGTGTCTCTCATCACATGCCTTCTTCCTAGGTCTCCTTTGTCTCTGTATCCAAATCTCCCTCTCCTTTTTCTTTTTTTAAAATTAAAAAAAAATTTTTAAAGATTTTATTTATTTATTCATGAAAGACACACAGAGAGAAGCAAAGACATAGGCAGAGAGAGAAGCAGGCTCCACGCAGGGAGCCCGATGTGGAACTTAATCCAGGGACTCCAGGGTCATGCCCTGGGCCTAAGGCAGATGCTCAACCTCTGAGCCACCCAGGTGTCCCTCCCTCTCCTTTCTCTTATAAAGAAACCAGTTGGGGATCAAGTCCCACGTCAGGCTTCCTGCATGGAGCCTGCTTCTCCCTCTGCCTGTGTCTCTGCCTCTCTCTATCTCTCTCTCTCCTCTCTGTGTATTCTCATGAATAAATAAATAAATAAAATCTTAAAAAAAAAAAGGAATAGAGTATAGAATTAAAAAGGCAAATAAGCCCCTGCTCTCATGGAGCTTGCACTCTAGTAGAAGAGGTAGGCAACAAACAAATAAGTAAAATACACATGTTGTTTTACTAGTGGTGATAGGTGCTTTGGAGAACAATAATACAGGAGGAAGAATAAGGGAATGTCTGCAACAGGGGAGGGAGAAGGTTTGGGAAGCCCTCACTGAGAAGGTGGCATTGAAGCAAAGCTCTCAAGGAAGGAGGGGATGTGTGGATCTCTGGCTCTGTATATAGACACAGCAAGTGCAAGGGACCTACGGCAGAAGGATGCTTGGCATGTTTTAGAAACAGCACAGAAACTAGCATGGCTGGGGCACAGTGTGCAGGGGAGTGTGGCAGGAGAAGTGAGAGAGGTAAAGGGAGCCAAATCCTAAATGGCTGGTATTCAGTGTAAGGATTCTGGTTTTGTGCATGAGATGGGAGACATTGGAGCACTTTGAACAGAGTAATAGCATGGGCTGAATAGACATTGTAGTGTGCTCTGTGTGGCTGCACTATGTAGGATGGATTATCAAGAGACAAGGGGAGAAGCAGGGAGACCAGTGAGGAAGCCATTCATTTATATAGCTGAGAGAAGATGGTGACTTGCAGCAGTGGCAGTAGGAGTTAGAGTTGGAAGTGAGCAGCCAGATTCTGGACATATTTTAATGCCTGAGTCTTCAGGATTTGCCAAATCCCGATCAAATGTTGGATGTGAGAGGATAGAGGAGTTTGTGTTGAGGTTTGTGGCCGAGCACCCAAAAGTACGAAGAGACATCCTATACTGGGATGAGGTCTCAAATTCTTATCACACATTATGTAACCTTGGGCTATAGTAGAGGTGGCTCAGGAAGGTCAGAGATGGATCAGAAACAAGACTAGTCACAGGAAGTCAGGTTCCAGATTGGGCCTGACCAGTAAGAAATATGTGGTCTAATGCTGAACTCTGTGTATCTCTCCTCACAGAGGTTGAGTGAGACCCAAAGACTCAGGCAAGGTTGATTCCACAGGCACAGGGTAAAGAGTGTGAGTTGTGGACAGAGGAGAAGGACAGAAGCAGTCAAAAGACACCTTCCAGATCCCACCTCAGTGGAGCGTGGGCCAGATGCTATCAGGGTTACCAGAGATTAAAACAAACAAAAAAGACTTGTACCCTCTTTCCAGGAGTTCTGGAAGGTCTTCCAAACCATCATCCACTCTGCAGTGTTCACATAAATGTCCACTTCAGCAGCAGTCCCCAACTCCAAAAATGTTACCATGGGAGCTATTGCTTTTATGTGCACCGAGCAGAGTTGGTTCACTGAGTGGGCCATGGCTCTCAGGTAATGTGTGAGTTGAGAGATCCTGAGAAGGTTCTTAACTGAAGTGGGTTTCCGGGGGACCTCTGCACTGCGCTGAAATTCTACTTATAGATTTCCACTCCTCAGAAGTCTTCAGGGACAAGTAATTCTGAAATGGTTCCAGGAGTAATATTGGTTTGGAGTCCCCCACCATTCATTAGCACCTTGTAACAGTATATTTTGTATAAGTTACCTCTTCACTCTTAGATCTGGCATGGTGGGATGTTAATCATCCTGGAAAGAGAAGTAGATGATGGAAGCTGGCACATTTGGTTGCTTACTCTAGAGGGGAATAACAGGAAGACAGAGCATGGTGCCTTATCTCCCCAAGTTCTTTTGATTTCTCTCTTTTATCTGGAGGGACAAGGATAAATGGAAAAGGGTATGGGAAGGGGAGGATTGGGACCATTGACTGACTTGACATTTTGATGCCTGCTCTGAGGCTTCTGTTACCTCCTTTCCCCCAAATCAAGAAGTAGCAGCACCCAAGAATACCAATGTGGGCTTACCCAGAGAGCAGAGAATAGGAACTTGTGTGTATGATACTCTGTTTCTTATATCCTCTTCCTGGTTTTTTTCTCCCTCCACATTCTTATTTTCAAAACAGTGTCCAGAGTATCATAATAAAACTGAATCATTATGCAAATAAATCATTGCTCTAGATTTTGAAGAATGTTGTCTATCCATTTCATTCAGTCCCTGGGTGAATTCAGGAATTGAAGGATTCAGGTTCACTTTTCAGTGACTAAACCATCTCCCTTGAGGTAATTCCTATGCTGCTCTTACCTATATCCAACATTTCCTTTGACTATAGATTCAGTGAAGTCTTTTGGATGCCCTTTTGCTTCCTCTTCCAACTCTGGGCTGGAAATTGGCCCGTGTTCCAGAAGATTCAGGCTCAATGAACCCTGAGGCTTCTGCTTTAGTCTGCAGGACGTAGGGTACCACTTTGCCTCTTGGGTCATATTCCAACAAAGGTTCTTTCTCTTTTCTTAAGTTAGCTATGAGGTGTGCCTCCATTATACTCCTAGGGGGAAAGGACCAAATTAGGTAAGTGTTCCAGTGCTTATTTTCATCCTGATTGGATCATATGCCTTCCAAAAGACAAAAATATTGAGTTGAGAATAGTTCATCCATTGGTAATTTATAGTTTCACAGAGTACCATGTTTATATGGCAGTATAATATCTTTTGGTGTTCTTACCTCAACCTTGTGAGTACAAAAGAGAGAAAAGGTGCCTAGAAGAGAATAATACAGAGATGGAGAGCAATCTTTTAATAAAACTTATGAGAAGTAGCCCCCATATATATATATATATATATATATATATATATATATATATTTGTTACCCAGTACAAAAATATGGGCAATTACATCTTAGGAGGTTTGGGACTGTGTGTATTTACTTAGTAGTAATGGCTCCTCAAGGACCATTATGAATGATTGGGAAATAAAATATTCATAGGTGTAAAACCAAAATTAGCCTACATGGAGTTTTCCCAGAGTTTACATCCACAGAATACATTTTTGTAGAGAAGAAGCCTGCCTGGGAGCTGATATGCTCTAATATTCACCATAAATAATTAAAAATTCAGCATCAGCAGAATGCCTCCTCCCAGAGCAAAAACAGTTTTAAGTTTGCCAGATCTCTCAGAATCACAGAGGCAGAAACAACTTACCTTTCATACTCCTGAGGATGAGTGCAGAGAGGAGAACCAGGGGAATTCAGCAGACAGCACAAGAGGGAGATCTCAGAATGCCCTGCAGAGGACTGGTCCTGTAACAGCCATGCTGGCCTGAAGGTGGTGTGACTTCAAGGTTATGACCACCGTTCCTAGCGCTGGAAATTCCACAAATTGAGCTACATATTTTGGAATGAGACCAAATTTCAAAAAATCTCTATGAAGAGTGCCATAAAGAGAAGGCTTTTTAATGGGAAAAAGAAAAAGAAGCTGCAGGAATCAAGGTATCAGAGGTGGAGGGAAGTTGCTACTAAGAGATGAGAAGAACCCAACAGCACAGGGCGCAGGTCTGGGCATCTCTGCTACCTACTGCTTGGCCCAAGTGCTGGAGGAAGGGAGGGCCATATATCCCAAGCGCTTCCACCAGATACCCCCTACCCCTCAACAGTTGCCCACAGATTCCCTCCTGCTTCTGGGCTTGGAGGAACTCCAAAATTCATCTGACCTTTTGCATTAGTTCTATCTTATTAAAGGCTGTGAATTTTCTCTTTCACTCTGAAACCATCTGCTTTTATCTTTTGGGGACTCCTCAGGATTTCTGGTCCAATTGGAGCATTCCCTCTTATTACTATAACACTCATGTATGTAAACAATGTGGAAGCATTTTTCAATCTTATATTACACATATATCATTTTGAACATACTGAAGTTGGAAGGTACACTCAGGAAAACAGCTTCAATCTTCTCCTACAACTGCTGCTGTCAAATCTCCTTTCCTGATCCTTGAACAATATCTCAGGCAGTAACGACAGCTTTTCATTAACTCTGGACCCTTACAACAGTCCAGACTTCTATTTTTCACCCACTTCAAAGCTCCTCCAGCGCCCAGCTGCTGCCTGACTCAGAACCAATCATGGAAAAGAGGGTAAGGCTGGCTCATTCTTTTGTTCTCCTTGTTTCTTTCTTTCCTATCATAACCACCCCCTCCCCCAGTCCCCTCCACCCAGCTCCTTCTGGTTTGGAACAAGGCAGAAGATCAAAGAAGACTGAGAAGGGATCAGAGGTCACCAGTGTCCTCTGTAGTTCCCCCAGGGAACCTCTAGATGCTGGCTTGCCCTTTCATAAGAGACCTTTCTCAATTCTTTAGAGTCCTCTATGGTAATCCTCAACCCCCCAACCCCTGACAGGGGTGATGCTCCCTGTCTGATCTTTTACAACACCTCTAAGCTACTATCATCAATACATCCCTGGGTCCCCTTGCTTCATCAAGCAGGGGACTTTTTTTGGGTGGCTTATGACCAATAACAATCCATGCAGTCCATTTGGCCCAGGGAAAAACTCCAGATGCACAGATGCTCCAGCCACTGTCCTCCCCAGTTTGCAAGCTGCTCCAGCTGACCTCCCACTGCCTCCATCTTCACTTAGCTCTTAAACTCTCAAATAAAATTGCCCTATGGTCTCCTTCCCACTTTCCTCTTCTCCTCTAGTAGCATTATAGGAAATCTTTGGGAGCCTGCAGCTCAGCAAGCATCCAGCTGGGAAATGAGATGTCAGTCTTCCTTCCTGCAAGCAGCCCCACTTTTTGTGAACTGTTCTCTAGGGGCCTCTCACTTGGCTGAGGTAGGAAGAAGAATCATGAAATAGTACAGGGCTCACTATCAAACCTATTCTTTCTCTAATCAGTCCCCTTTGCATTTTTAGTTCTCCCTCACAGATGTTGTGACAGTCACTGTGCCAGTTCACTGTGCCTGTTAGTGAGTCCCGAAGAGATGTACCTGACTCCTTCTTGGAAGAGGTGGACACTTAAAGCCCATGTTCCCTAGTTATGAGGCTTCAACCAAAAGTCAGACATAATAAGAAAAATTATATTTAATGGTCTGTAATAGGTTTGTGAATATATGTGTCATCATTCAATTTCCTCCAGAAGTTGACCCTGAGATAAAGAATTTGACTGGAAAGAATTTATTTTGGAGATATTTCTAAAAAACGGAGTCAAGCAGTGGAGAAGCAAAATAGGGAAACGAAAGGCAGCCCCAAAGAGCTTGCTATCAGGAAAGTTCCATTGTGGATAACTAAAGCTTAGTCCCACTGAGAAACTCTTAGAGCCTATGTGAAATACACACCTCAGAGGGATCTGGGAATCTGGGGGAAATCTCAGCATTCTGTAGATGTACATTTGCAGGGCAGCAGTTTCCATGGTACTGCCATTTTCCTGACATGCCTTGCTTTCTCACCCTCCTCTGCAGACCTGGAGTCTACCCTTCACCACTCCCACCTCTTCTCCCTGACTGGCTGATGAACTCTGCTAGAGTAGATGGGGCATATTTCCTTTTGCCACTAATGTTGGGATTAACCATGTAATTTGTTGTAGGCAAATATGCATGTACTACACAGAGTGCTTGACATGTAGTAAATATTTATATATGCTAATGAAATTAATTAATGAGTTTGGAGAGAAAACCAAAATTTAGTACCTGTATTGCTAGGTGATTCTGACCTATATGCCATTCACTTGTTTGTTTGTTTTCTGGTTCCTTGCACTATTCTGTATCATTGGAGGAATTGTTCCTTGCAAACTACATGCTCAGGCTTCCCTGTCAGTCTTACCCAGTTAGGTTCAGCCAATAAGAGGCACGGGTGCTGAAAGAAAAGGGAAGCCAAGATAATTCTCCCCCTTTCTCTCCTTGGGAAGAAGATGATGCATTGGTAGCAGTGGCTGCTTCTCTTCTGTGTTTCCAGCTCCTACCAGACAATCTTTCCTCCATGGCCCCAGAATCTGCCTTCCTAGCCTGCAGATTTTCCCACTTTTTACCAAATGGCCCATGTTTCTGGGCTCCAGTGAGGACACAGCATTTCTTTATCCTTCCATTCCCTAGGGATGTAGCAGCTGCCTGCATTTACTAATCTCTGGGATTCCTCTTGTTCCCCTATTTGCTCTTTCAGCTTTCTTAATCTCTATGTATTTTTTCCTTATTAAATTCCTTCTAAGGGTTTCCATTTTCCTGGCCAGACCCTCATGGATAACCTATTTCAGGAGCCATGTACAAAACAATGGTTTATTCTAGACCCTGGTTCCTAAGGGAGATATGTTTTCCTCCTTAATTTTTCTTTGAAAGGATTCCTGACAAATGGCTTCTTTTCTTCTCCTGTGGTAATAGTATTTCATGCTACTTAAGATAAGATTATATCCAAAATATTATCAGTAATGAAAAAGCTAAGCCTGCCCAATATTGTGAAGATATCAGCTGCTTCCAGATTGATCCATAGATTTGATTCAACTCTTATCAAAATCCTAACATATTTTTCACATGGCAATTGGCAACTGATTCTAAAATTTGTATGAAAATGTAAAGGCCAAGACTAATCAATGCCCTCCAGAAGAAAAACAGGGTGGGAAGACCTTTTACACCAAATAGCAAGACTTATTAAAAAGCTGTGGTGGGGACGACTGGGTTGTTTAGTCGGTGAAGTGTCTGCTTTTGGCTCAGGTCATGATCCCAGGGTCCTGGGATGGAGTCCCACATCAGGCTCCCTGCTCAGCAGGGAGTCTGATCCTCCCTCTCCCTCTGCCTGCCACTCCCCCTGCTTGTGCTCACTCTCTTGCTCTCTCTCTCTGTCAAGTAAATAAATAAAATCTTTAAAAAAAAAAAGAAAGCTATGGTGATAGAGAAAGTGTGATACTGCTTCAAGGATAAATAGAAAAATGAGACAGAATGGATCAGTATTCTGGAAGAGTCTAGAAACATACCTATGCACATATGAACTCTAGGCTTTGTTTCTTGTTTTGTTGTTGTTGTTGTTGTTGTTGTTGTTGTTGTTTTCAGTGACACTACACAGAAGGTGAGAAAGGATGGTAATTTCAATAAAAAATTCTCAGGACAATAAGAATTAAGTGCACGTTATGTGGCAACGTGGTAAAAAGTGTGACTATATCTCTAACTCATGCCAGGTTTATTCTAAGCTCTGGTTCCCGAGGAAAATATTGGTTTTCCCCTGTCATTCCGCTTTGAAAGAATTCCTTGGAAATGCTCCTTCCAAAAGCTTTTCTTCCCCCCTAGTACGTGGTGATCTAAATGCAAAAGGCAAAATAATAAAAAGTTTGTAAAATAATGAGGATGAAAAAAAGTAAGCCTGAATATAGGAACTGGCTGTGGGCCAATTCACAATAATGAAAAGACTGTTCTTGATGGGTAATAAACTGAGCCCAAGCCCTGTCTGAGAAGCTACAGAATGACGTTAACGTTTTTAACCCTGTGTTTTACAAGAGAGCAAGTCAAAAGGGAAATTGCTGAAACACTGGAATGTAGATGCTCCTGGAAGGTGCCAATTTCTAGGTACTATTGGCAATTGGTGCCTTTTGAACAGCAGTTGGAATCCTTATATAATTTTAATAATAGCCAAAGAATTTCCCTTAGATCAGCACCCAAGGAGGGGCCTTCCCTCATTTTTTTTTGTATCCACTTCTTTCCAGAGGTTTTATACAGACTCTCTTGTGCCAAGAATATTATTTTCTGTTTGTTTTAAAACAATATCAGATTTCAGAAAAATGAGAAATAGTATTAAAAATTCCTATATACCTTTCACCCCAATTTCCCAAATGTTGCCCTTAGTGTTCCCTCTTTTCCTCTCCCTATATTTTTCTAAAACATTTAGGGGTAAGTTGTACATATGACATCCCTTTATCTCTAGCTATTTAAACATGCATTTCCTAAAAAACAAAGACATTCTCTTACATATCCATAGTACAATTCTCAAGATCAAGAAACTAATATTGATACAATATTTATCATGCAATCTACAGATCTTATTCAAATTCTACCAGTTGTCCCACTAATATCCTTTTCAGGACTATTCTTTTAAATATTCTGTGGCCATGGTCTCAGGGAAATCATTCCCAGCTTTTCAAGAAGATGTAGTGCATGCATAAAGAATTTGAGCGTCATTGATTTTCAGGAAAAAAGACACTGAAACTTCCGTTAGCTGTGCATGCAGACATCTGCCTTCCCTAAAAAAAGCCTCAAATGAAGGTTCACTCTATTGCCCAAAGCCTGTGTTATCAGAGAAGATTCTGGATTGTTTCATTTGGTGTTTCATTTGCCTGCTTCTTTTTCCTGATTCCTCATTAGGCCGAAGGAACTCATTTAAAAAATATCCTGGAAGATGTTTTCACCTTCTTCTCGCACATAAATAATGAAATACCTTCCTATTTTGTTTTTAAAGCGAGAGAGGATGCACAGTGCTTATGGGATGTACTAGAGTCTACAAGCAGATTATTTCATTACCCACTCCTGTCCCTAGGCCTCTGTTATAAAGGAGTAATTAAAGGCCAAAGGGTGACTACTTAAATAAATGTCCATCAGAAAGGGGACTAGTTAAATAAATTCTAGCTAATACAGTCAATGTAATATAATGCAGCCATTCAAAAAAAAAAAGATATAGCTGTGTATGTTTCAAAATAAATTAATGCTAAACAACAGAAAGTGGTTAAGTAGTATAGACTCTGCAGAGGATAATTAGGGAACCTGGGGAAATAGAGGTAGAAGGGAGACATTTATATTAAACCCTATGTTATGTGTTCAGAGGGAGAGAAAGACAGAGAATCACAAATAGTACATAGGTAGGTAGTTAGGTAGACACAGAATAATGGGTAGGTAGACAGATTTAAAACTAAAAATTTGAAGGAACAGCAGGCTTCATATTTTCCAGCTGCATCTTTTGCTTTTAAAGCCCTTATTTCTTTTGCCACGTCCCCCCACCATTTAGTCCTCTTCAGTTAGCAGGAGTCTTATCCTCCCAGACTTAGCCCTGGACACATTCTCAACAAAACCGCATACCATACACAACCTCAAACACACGTTTTCAGGTTTGGAGGTGGGATGGACCAAGATGACCAAGCTTGGGCAATCTAAGAGGGACCTCCGCCTCTCCTCTCGCGTCAGATTTGCCCTCTCTCCTCACCCTCTCATTCCTACGCCCGCCTTACTCCCCAGCCCCGCTCCAGACCCCAAGCACCCAGGACACTGAACTGGCGTAAATTTCCTTCTACTTGCGCCGAGGCCCGCGGGGGGGTGGGGGGTGGGGGGTGGGGGTGGGGGTCGTGACGTCAGTGCTGAGCGAGGGGGCGCCGCCTCCTGGGTGGGTTCCCACCCCTCCTGGCCCTGCGGGCCCGGCTCGGCTTGCCCTTTAAAAGAGCGGGTCCTGCGCCAACCGCGCCACACCGCGGGGACCTGGACACCCAGCTGCTTTCCCGGAGCATCTTTATCTTGCCTTCTGCCCGCATCTCACTCACGGGTCCAGCCGCCATCCTCTTCGTGCAGATTCGGGCAAGCGGAGCCATGCAGCCAGCAGGGTTTCTCTGCCTCCTGGGAGCTGCAGTGGTGGCCGGTGAGTGGGCTCCGCTGGCTGATCAGCACCGCGGACAGCGCTGCCGCGTTCTCTGGCCGCCGGGGACCGGCTTGTAGATAGATACGGGGAGAGGAAGGGTTGAGTGGAAGAGTTCTCCTTCTTGCTTGAGATGATTAATTCCTGAAACTCTCTGCTTCATCGTCTGACTTGGAAAAAGCCAGAGGGCTTCCTAGCCCAACCAGAAGAGTCTCAGTCTTTTTCATATTTGAGTTTTTCTGTAGATAGAAACGTGCCTGTGCCTCCAAGGAAACCCCACATTTTGTGCTTACTTCTAAAATGTCACGCTCTCTGCCTTCTCTACCTGTCTGAAGAGATGCTTCCAAAACCTTAATATGTAACTGGAATTAAGTATCTGTTCGGTTTTTTTTAAAGCCAGGGAACTACGGAGACACAGGAGTACTTGTATTAGTTGGCACCTGGGATATAATTTCCCTTATTATTATTATTTAAACATGAGGAGATGAAAGTAAGTCTCGTATGTATATAAGATATCATATCTTTTTCTTAACATATTCATCTATGTGTGTGTGTTCATGTATATGTATGTACAAGTTTACTGTAATTTTGGGGGGTATTTTACAGTTCCATTTCTGAGAAGAGGTAATCTCATACCCAAATCCATCCATTTTTAAGTTATTAATGGAAATTGCAGTAGATATTTTGACTTTTGTACTTCAAGAAAATAACAAGGATAAAATAACCACAAAGATATCCTTGAAGAAGTAAAAAAAAAAATCCTTTTAGTCAATTGGGAGAAAGAAATTTTAAGTAGTAGATATTTGACAATATCTCTTTATGTATGGAAGATTGTAGGACTAATATTTCAAACTACTCTGAATCCTGAAGAAATTATCTCTGGAGATTTGAAAAAATGTGTGTGTGTGTGTGTGTGTGTGTGTGTGTGTGCATTGAAGTAAAATCACTAGACCACTGGGAAGTATGTATGCTATCACCAGATTAAACTGGAGATTTTCGGTGGCTGTTTTAATAACCTCATAGGATATTGTTCTTATCTGAGATTGGGACTCCTAACTGGAAGTGAAGTATTGCCATCCATGAATATGAAGCTTTCATTGACAGCAATTGCTAGATTCCCAAATGTACAGACACAAAATGAAAGCCAGTGGTAATTTATTTTCTTGCAAGCCACGCACATTCAGAAATTTCTAACATTCTTGTAACTTATAAATTGCCTATAAGTGTTCTTAAAGAAAACTAAATGAATATTTAGAGTCCTTTCCGGTCAAAAATATTTTCAGAAAGAAATCACTTAAAATGCTACAGCTATACATTGTGCTTTAGACTGCAAGACAGTGTCATTTGTGAGACTTACTTAATATAGTGGCAGAACATTTAGAGATCCCTTATGCAAGAGAATATTTTAAGAAGGGCTCATATTTTAATATCGGCTAAAATAGACATTATATTCTTTAAAAAATTATTGAACTGTAATTCACACACCATAAAACTTTTAAAGTGCATAATTTAGATTCACAGATTCTGTAATCACTATCAAATGTCAGAAGTTTTTCATTAGCCCAGAAAGAAACGCCTATCCCCATTAGCAGTCATTCCCCATTTCTGTCTTCACAAATGCCTGTAAATGAAACATGGTAGCAGTCAAGCAAAGTTTATTATCTAGCAAAATCACAAGACTAAAGAAAACCTCAGGAAACCATCTGGCTCATTTCCTACCCTGAAGAGCTTCTGAAGGGAAATCCATACCTTTCTATAATAACTACTGGGCACTCTAAAAATTTAATATGAGTGAAGTAGTTATGTGACACCCATATTGTACAGGGTAAAGTAGTTTCTGCCCAGATGAGGTTGCTTAATTTTTTAAATTATAGCTATATTTTTATTCTGGAATCAAACCTTAGTTTGATAGTCTTGTGGTATATAATACTTCGGAAATTATTTTCAGGTTTATCATACAATATAATTTGAAGATTTTCTACCCCCTGACTATTTCACTTTTAGAATCCTTGGGTTTTCTTTGGTGCCTCCTGAATCTTACTTTATACGAAAATAAGTTAAACTACTTTTGGGGATTTAATGTGTCTTTGGCTAGTACTTTGCTGTCACAGATTCAGTTGGAAGAAATACAGAACTTAGATGTCTCACTGAGATGCAAAATGCACTTTTATAAGGAGACCTTAGTTCCTTTCCATCAAAAACAGGTCTGAAAAAATCTCAGTCAGAGAAACAGGACTGTCCTGCAATAACAAACATGAGCTATAAATTGTTTAGAGTGATAAAAAATATTTCTGTCTGCCCAAATCTGATGACTGTTAATACTTTGGCAATGTTAGTAGTTAATAAAAACACTGATTTCACATTTTAAAAAATTGTTCAATTATTTTTTAAGGATTTTATTTATTTATTCATGAGAGATACACAGAGAGAGGCAGAGACAGGCAGAGGGAGAAGCAGGCCCTTCACAGGGAGCGCAATGCAGGACTCGATCCCCAAATGGGGGATCACGCCCTGAGCCAAAGGCAGACTCTCAACCACTGAGCCACCTAGGTGTCCTCTGATTTCACATTTGAGGGGAAAAAAGTTGTTAGAAAGAAACTGTATTAAAAAAAAAGAAAGAAAGAAACTGTATTACCAAAGAAGGTTTAATAAAGCTAGATTTTAAAAAGGCACCTTCTAGTTTATGAGAGGAGTAATTCTCTGTTATTTCTTTCTAGAGAATTTTACAGATTCAGGTGAAAAGAAAAAGTGCCACAGTGGGAATGTTCCCAAATAACAGCCATTTGGGGGATAAATAATGGCCCAGCATACTGAAGCCTGGGTGCCAAAGGGAGGCCATCTGGATCTTGTCTGAAGTACCTTTTAGAAAGATTTTGGGGGTCTTCTTACCTGTTCACCACTTCTTAAATGGTTTACAAATGATTTTAACATGCTGGATAGCTTTGGACTTCTTGAAACAATTGAAGTAGATCCCTGGCCACGCTTTAAAAAAGGAAAATTCAGTAAGGGGAGTACATGAAATAGGTGCTTTATTTCTAGATTGAGCCCTATGATCTGTAACTGATTAGAGGCAGGCAGTTAAAGAGACTTGGAGAGCAAACATTTTGTGAGGAGAGGTCAGGTTGCTGGTTAAAAATAAACTACATTTGAGTAGCTTTCATCTCTGATGTCTGAGAGTTTTGCTCTTGCTCCAGCTAGCTCTTCTCTTGCTCATGGACCTAGAATTTCCTGCACTGAGCTTCTTCAGCCAAAATAGCAGTTGTCTACTCCAGGGCATACCAGGAGAACTGTGGAGATGGGCTTACATGTAAATGCTTTAGCTTCTCCAATGGAAAGGGCCTAGACAAGAACAAAGTCAAAGTGAAAGATGAAAGAAATCAAAGCAGCTTAGAAAAAAAGGGGGGGGGGGCTTTGTAAAATAAAAGCATCTAAAACATCTCCTAAGAGGATAAAGTATTTGAATTGCTGCTTTAAAACAAGCAGAGCTTCATGAAATTTAATTTGAATAAATTAAAATTTATTCTTTTAAAATATCCTCATAAGCCAGTTGTTAAAAACCTATTTGTACATAGTATTATGGACTTGATGCTGTAGTAGTAGAATGAGATCCCTTCCCTGCTCTTTACACATGGCTGCAGACAACATGGGGAAAAGGAAACACAACACTGATATAAGCAAGCTTGTTCAGGCAAAGGAGTGGGGGTAAAAATTAGGTAGTGATATAAGATAATCGCAACCATGTCTCCAAAAATAAAGCGAGTTTTGGGAGGGGATAATTTCTTGGAGACAGGAATAGGTAGAGGATAGGCAGAAGAGCTGAGGAGGGTACTCTAGTTTCATTTAAACTAGGTTTTAAAAACTTTTTACTTATGTATAATATACATTTAGAAAGCTGCACAGATAAGTATACAGCTTAATGAAGTTTTCAGTGAGTGAGCACATTTGTATAATCAGTGCCCTCATCAAGAAACAGAATGTTGCCAGAGCACCTGGTTAGCTCAGTTGGTTGAGCATCTAACTCTTGGTTTTGACTCAGGTCATGATCTCAGGGTCATAGTATCCAGCCATGCTTTGGGCCCTGTGCTCAGCAGGGAGTCTGCTTGAGTTTCTCTCCCTCTCCTTCTGCCCTTTCCCCCCACTCATTTTCTTGTTCTCTCTCTCTCAAATAAATGAATAAATCTTAAACAAACAAAAAGAAATAAAACGTTGCCAGTATCTCAGAAGCTCTCTTTGTCTGTGGTTTGGATTTGAATTATACTGCATATAAGATAGTATTCATTTCCAAATCATGTTTAAGACTCTGCTAGGGAAAACGTGTGTGTGTGTGTGTGTGTGTGTGTGTGTGTGTGTGTGTGTGTGAGCAACTGGGGCAATTATGGCTCCTGAACTAATTTTCTTCAACAATCTCCATTCTGCTCAGCTGTGATTCTGCTCCTCTCTCCAAATAATGTACGGAACGTAGGGGTAATTTTGTGAGTGTGGGGTCACACAACTTCCAAAAATCAACTCAGGTCTTCCCATTTCTTTTTCTCCTTCAAAGCAGTCAGTTCTGTGCCAGTGGATAACAGGAACCACAATGAAGAAATGGTAAGTTGAATTGGAAGTCTAGAATCTCCCACTACTTACCATACCAAACCAAAGCAAAACAAAACAAAAACAAATGACAGCCACCAGAAACCTACAAACACAGTCTTACAAAGCCAGGTTTTTATCCCTGAGGGAACGGTGGCAGAGAATGTCCTTTCTGCCCTGGGCTCTCACTTCCTTCCTGGATGTGTTTAGTGCCCCCTGAGGGTAGCTGTCATCACCATTTTCCTTCCAACCTGCGAGAAATGGATGTTTTTTAAGATTTTATTTATTTATTTATTTATTTATTTATTTATTTATTTATTTATGAGACAGAGATAGAGACAGAGAAAGAGAGCAGAAGCAGGGTGAGGGGCACAGGGGGAGGGCCTCCCCCGCTGAGCAGGGAGCCTGATGTGGGGCTTGATCCTGGAGGCCAAAGGCAGATGGTTAACCAACTGAGCCACTCAGATGCCCCAAGAAATGGGTGTTTATTTCTCTTCTCTTGTGAAATCTTGACCCAATGCTGTTTTGCATTGTTCTGTGGAGAAGACTGGGAGATTTCACTGTGGTCCTATAACTCCACATTTCTGCCCCAAGGATTCCACACCAGTCTAGGCCACAGAGCCAAGCCTCTTGCTACAGCAGCTCTAGGTTGAGTTAGTGTGTCATCCTAGTGGCACCAGCTTTTGCCAACATGCTTTTGGGTCTCCCCCCAGGTGACTCGCTGCATCATTGAGGTCCTCTCAAATGCCTTGTCGAAGTCAGGTGCTCCACCCATCACCCCTGAGTGTCGCCAAGTCCTGAAAAAGAGTAAGTGTCCTACACTGCAGGAGATTTTTGTCTCTCACATGGTTCTTCCTCCTGCTCCCTCTACTTCACCTACTACTTTACCTCCAAATGAAAGGGGGCAGGGGAGGGCATAATGAAATGGAAAGAATATAGGCTAGACTAGGATCTGGGGAGACAGAAGATATGACTTCTAGTCCCACTCTGCCTCTTCATAGCTGTATGGCCATGGGGAAAGATCTCTTGACTTTCTGGGCTTATTTTCTCAAAGTAAAGTGAGGGAGTTGAACTCAATGATAGCCTTTGAGATATCTATCAGTTCTTAAATTCCTGGGTTCCAGAGTTTGGATTTTTAGAACAGGTTTTCATTTGGGTGGAGAGAAGTGTGGGGAGTGCTGGTTTGTGATTAGGTAGCAGGAGTTAAGTATTCTGGAAATGTTGGGAGATGAAAGGATAGAAGGAGAACTTAAAATTATTTGCCTTCTGCTCTTCTGACAGTGAGAAGTTAGAAGCTTGAAGGATGACTTGGAAACTTCTGTCCTCTTTACATGACAGATTGCTCAAGCCATTTTAATGTCGAGCTGATTAGAATGGGAGGTACCGCCAAATGGTGGAGAACTAGAGGAGGAAAGGAGAAGTGTAACATCCAGTGAGTCAGAGCTATGACCTTCTGAATCTAGAGTGGGATTTTCTATACAAATTTCAACAGTAATGCAAGCGGTATCCACTGGGAGTTGACATTAAAAGACCAGTTTTACAAAACTATGCCGTCTCTTTTATGCATGAAGTCAAACTGATTCAAACAAATCCAAAAACCACTGTTCTCTCCAACAGTCTCTGCTTTTAAATTTTTAGTTAGGTTGGCAAGACTAGATTTTTGTTTTCTTGTCACCTCCAAAATCTCTTATTGCAAGATAATACTCTCTTGCTATTGCTGCACATGAGCCCTCATGCATAAAATGGTAAAAACAAATATTGACAACTGACCAAAAGACTGACCTGGCAGGACTCAATCCACCATTGGGGGCTTCAAGGTAATCACAGATGTGGGGACCTGAGCCTCCACGAGCCCCATGAACAGTGGGAGGAAGCTTCCCTACCAATCCCAGTTTACACATGTTTTTCTGAATTTCTCCCCAACTTTCTTTTCCAGCCATTACAGGGAATGAATACAAACAGAATGAGTCTTCAGGCAGAAACTAGAGGCAGCTCCTCTGGGCAAACCTGTCTCACTATCTCCCTTCACCTTCTTTCATTTACCAGATAGATGCAAAAGTGTGGGGCCTGCCATACTAGGTCATCAAAGAACTGTGACTGCTTAGGAAGAGCTGTTGAATGCAGGGCCCTGCTTAACTGTCAAGATCAGACTCGACCTTTATATTGTGGCCATAGTGATTCTAGTCTCTGTTTATCACTGACTGTGCCCTGGGGCCATTTGGTGTCTGTTAAGAGAGGCCCAGGGAAACTGGTTAAAATCAAATGACTCATGTCTATCAGACCCTGGTGACACTACCCAGAGAACTATACATAATGCTGAGATCAGGAGGGTTTAAGAGCTCCTCTGGGCTGCAGACTCAGGCAGCAGCCAGGGCCTGACAGATAGCATAAGGAGTAAAGCAGAATAGGAAGTGACTCAAAAACTAGAGGATACATGTCCTTCTGGGTGGGAGTGGGGTGGGGGTGGGGGGGAGGTGGAGGGCAGATGTTTTGCAGCTCCCACCCTACTCTGGAGAAATACAGACTTTGTTATCAGATTTGGGATTTTTTAAAAGAAGTTAAAATTTGGATTTGTAAGCAATATCTCCTGGTACTTAAGTATTTACCTCCAAATTTGAAATGAGGTAAAATGAGATTTAGGGCAACTAGAACTCACCTCTGGGTTACCAGTTTGTGGCTTCTTCCTGATTCTAGTTTTCTCTCCTGCTAATACATCTTAAACAGAATGAGTCTTTCTCTCTTGCTGATATGTCTTAAACAGAAGATCAGTTGGAGCTTTTCAGCCAGCTGGATGGATGGATTGATTCTCTCTCCTACCCCTTGCCCATCTCCATCCCCATTCCCCATTCTCTCCAGGGTGTCTGTGGAGCAAGCAGACACTTATTGGGTGAATGAGCACTTGGGGGAATAGAGGGGAATCATTGTTTTATGGCGTGAAGAGACCTTAGGGAATATATAGCCCAATTTCTTAATAGGCATAAGCCTCTCTTTGTCCAGGTTAATCTTGTCATCCTTGCAACAGAGTTAAGGATGGAAGGTACATTTCCTCCTTTTTTACTTGAAAGTAAGAATGAGCTTCATACCTTGGTTTTACAGATTGACAATGACTATGTGCTGCTAATCACAGTCCTCCTCTGATCGCACCTGCAGGGACTTAGAGCTAAATTTAGGAGGAAGTGCTAAGACTCAGGCACAAGCTGCTACAGAGAGCACAGAATTAGCTGGGAAAAAATAAAAATACTCTGTTACTGACCGGTAAGCAGTAGGAAAGGGGTGGCACAGCGCCTGCCCTGGAAAGCTGAGATCCTGTCTGATTAGGGCTATGTCAGCTTACCTGTGCCTGCCTGGACGACCTCACTTGCTTCAATGCTGCACTGGCTCTTCAAAGACAAAATCCCTGGGGAGGGACCAGCTCTCTGGATGTGAAAGGTCAGAGACATTTCAGTTGATTCACAAAACATGAGAATGTTATCATGCCAGGCTAGGATTTAAGGAGAAAGGTACAGACCATCCACTATTTCTTGAATATTTTTCCATGACCATTTTTTTCCATTTTGCAAATTCAGTTCAAAATGACTCATCAGTGCCATTTCGTAGAAATATAACATGAACACAAGTATAATTTCATATTTCTTTCTTTTTTTAAAGATTTTAATTATTTATTCATGAGAGACATAGAGAGGCAGAGACACAGGCAGAAGGAGAAGCAGGCTCCCTGAGAGGTGCCCAAGGTGGGACTCAATCCCAGGACCCTGGGATCACATCCTGATTCAAAGGCAGACATTCAACCACTGACCCACCCATGCATCCCTAATTTCACATTTCTTAGTGGCCATGTTAAAAAAGTAAAAAGAGATAGGAGAAATTAATTTTAATAATGTATTTTATTTTTATCCAATATATTTTATTTAGTGAGTAAGTTTTACCCATCTAATAGATTTATTTGTGTATATATATACTTATAAAGTTTATCTTTTTTTTTTTAATAATCTCTGCACCCAATGTGAGGCTTGAACTTACAACCCCAAGATCAAGAGTCACATGCTTTTCTGACTAAGCCAGCTAGGTGCCCCCACACTCAGTATATTTATAATATATATTACCCAATACATCCAAAATATTATTTCAATATACAATCAATATGAAAATTTGAGATATTTTGCAATTTTTTCATACAAAGTCTTCAAAATCTGGTAGGTATCTTAGACTTATAGCTCATCTCAGTTTGGACCAGCCACATTTCAAGTACTCAGGAACCATAAAGGGCTGGCAGCCCCCACAACAGACAGTATAGATCTAGACCCAGAGCTATGAGGGTACTTGGCTTCAGGAGTTCTATATGAACTCGGTGACATAAATTGAAATTCAAGCCCTTCCAGCTAACAATCAGACAATGCTAGCTGCATGTCTTCTTTCATGAAATGCTTTTGCATTAAGGAGGATTTAGTAAAGGAGGTATTGACATTTGGAAGAGATAGGAGAGAACACATTCAATTAAAATATCAGTTGTACCATCTACTGTTGACTAATGAAACAAAGATAACTCAGTATACTGATGTTTATCTTCAACATCTGAGAATATGTTGGGCAGATGGGATCTGAGTGATGGAAGAAATGGTTTTTTCTACTGGTATGCAGTTTTCTCAGGGAAGAAATATGCACCCTTCTTATCACCAGTTACTAGGTTACATGGTCTCTTACTGCTACATTGAGTCTACACAGTTGATTGGATTAAAAAGGCTGATAAACTAATAATTTAAAATTTTAAATCCTCCATTGATACTTCCTCCTGATACTTCCCATTTTGGCTATTTAACTTTATTTAGTTGGATTTTAATTAGAGCTATTTACATAAGGCTAACTTTTTAATCCTTACTCAAAACAAATATGGAAAGAAGGGTCCCTAATTATACCTCTCTGAGTCTCAATGTCTTCATTTGCAAAAAGGAGAGGCTGAAATAGATGAATTCTAAGGTTTCTTCTGGTTCTAAATTCTAACATTTCATAAATCTCTATTTGGATTTTAATTTTATCACTAGTACCAGTGAGACATGCTGGTTGAGTGTTATGGAAAAAGTAAAAGTAGAGTTTATTATTAAACACAGCTAAGGAGCTTTCATCCCATTTTCTTTTAAAAGGAGTCTGACTCTACTTTTTATTAACTTTAAAAAGTATCCAAGTGATTTTTCAGGTCCTTCAGTTTTGTAGTGCTCACTGAGGCTGGTGCACAATTCTGAAATTACACTTAAGCTTCTTTATTTTCATATAGGTAGAAAAGAGGTCAAAGATGAAGAAAAAAGTGAAAATGAAAACACACGGTTTGAAGTAAGATTGTTAAGAGACCCAGCTGATGCCTCAGATGCCCACAGGCCTCCTGGTAGGGAGGAAGCAAGACCCCCAGGAGAGGGGGGCACCCAAGGCCCGACAATGGCAGACACAGAGGGTGGGCACAGCCGAGAAGGAGCAAGTGAATCCCAAGGGGACCTATACCTCCCTGACAGCCAAGTCTCTAAAGAAGCAAAGACACACTATTCTGAGAAAACTGAAGAAGAGGACAGGAAGGAAGAGGAGGGGGAGAAATATCAGAAAAGGGAGCATGGAAGAGATGGCAGTGAAGAGAAAAACCTGGAGGAGCCAGGAGAGACACAAAATGCCTTTCTCAACAAAAGAAACCAGGCTTCAGCTAAGAAAAAAGAGGAGTTAGTGGCCAGATATGGTACACACTCTGCCAGCACCCCTGAGGAGAAGACACACAGCAGAGAAAGGAGTAGCCAGGAGAGTGGAGAGGATACAAGAAGCCAGGAGAAACACCCTCAAGAGTCTAAAAGCCCAGTTGGGAGCCAGGAAGAATCTGAGGAAAGTGAGGAAGATACTGACCCTGAGGTGGACAAACGACACTGGAAGCCAAGACACCACCATGGGAGGACCAGGCCTGACAGGTCCTCTCAAGAAGGGACACCTCTCTCTGAGCAAAGAGGACACCTCCCTGAGGAATCCAAGAAGTCAGACATGGGCATGGCCAGCTTAGGGGAAAAGAGGGACCACCATCCAGCCCACTACAGGGCTTCAGAGGAAGAACCCGAATATGGGGAAGAAGTGAGGAGTTACCAGGCTCCCAAGGACCTGGAGCAGGGACAATATGGCGGCAGAGGAAGTGAGGAGTACAGGGCTCCAAGGCCTCCCAGCGAGGACAGCCAGGAGGAGGACAAGAGAAGTCGCCCCGGCTCAGAGTTTGACCACATGGCCCACAGATATAATGAAGAAAGTGAGGAAGAGAGGGGCCATGAGGAGGAACACCACAGAGCCAGGGGAGGGGGACCAGGTGCATATTCCATTCCAGACAAAGAAGAAAAACGGTTCTTGGGTGAGGGATACCACGGTGTTCAAGAAAGCCCGATGGACAAGGTAAGGAGGTATCCACAAGGTGAGTGGAAAGAGCAGGACAGAAATTACCTCAGCTATGGTGAGGAAAGAGGTGAGGAAGGAGCCCAAGGGAAGTGGCAGCAGCAGGAGGATCTGGAAGATGCTAAAGAGAGCAGGGAGGAAGCTAGGCTTCAAGGTACACAGTATGGTCCTCATTACACCACTGACAAGAGGAAGAGATTAGGGGAGCTGCTCAACCCATACTATGATCCTCCCCAGTGGAAGAGCAGGCATTTTGAGAGAAAAGACAACATGGATGACAATTTTCTTGAAGGGGAAGAGGAAAATGGGCTAACCTTGAATGAGAAGAATTTCTTCCCAGAATACAACTATGATGTGTGGGAGAAAAAGCCCTTCGAGGACGATGTGAATTGGGGATATGAGAAGAGAAATCTCTCCCCCAAACTGGATCTGAAAAGGCAGTATGACAGAGTGGCTGAACTGGACCAGCTCCTTCACTACAGGAAGAAGTCTGCCGAATTTCCAGACTTCTATGACTCTGAGGAGCAGATGAGCCCACGCCATGCAGCAGAGAATGAAAAGGACAGGGCTGGCCAGGGAGTTCTGACGGAGGAAGAGGTAACGTGTGGGGCTTTTGTTTAAAATTAAGATGGTTAATATTAATGTCTTCAAGACTACCTGAAATTAATGTGGTGAAACTGGTGGGGATTAATTACCTTGAGAATGTATCCTCAGTAAGAGAGTGGGGACAACCACTCAACGGTTTGAGTTCCGTTGTCCGTGCCCACTTACCCTACTGCAGTGCTTCCCAACCTTGGCTGCACACAGGAATCAGCTGGAGGGCTTGAGTAATTACTGATGTTTTGGATCCACCCCCAGGGATTCCGTCTATTTGGTGCTGAGTGCTACTTGGGCATCAGGGTTTTTCAAAGCTTCCAGGTGGTTTTAGTGTTCGGCCAACGTTGACAACCCCAGTTTGATATCTTCCTGGTCATTTAACTTTTCATCACTATTTCACAGGATAAGAAGGAACACATGATATAGAAATTAGTTGCTTTAGTCTTCCTTTATCAGCCATTGGACTATAAAAATTCATTTGCATCTCAGAGAGTTAACGTGATTAGAACGGTTCCTGCCTAAACAATGATTTTTCCTAATTTGAGTATGCTGGTTGCTGTTTCTTAAACTTGAATGTGCATCAGAATCTCAAGAGATTTCTAACCTTTAGAGTTTCTGATTGAGTAGTTTGCAGGTGGGGCCCAAGAATCTGCATTTCTGACAGGTTCCTTGGTGATGCTGATGCTTCTGATCAGGGGACCACACTTTGAGAACCGCTGATGTAGGGTGTCTCATATGGCTTCTAATATCAAAAAATTCCCTCCTATTCATACTCCCTCAGACCACAATAAAATTTATTGATCTGGGACCTCATGCCTCCACTTTTCTGTATTTTCTAGGAAAAGGAACTTGAGAACCTGGCTGCAATGGATATGGAACTACAGAAAATAGCTGAGAAGTTCAGTGGTAACCGAAGGGGCTGATGGCTGTTGGAGCAAAGGGCAGTTTTAAGAAGCGGCCCTCACATTATTTTCTGCCACTTCACTGAAAGACACCATTTATTTACCCAAAAGCAGAAAGTAGAATTTACTGTTCATTCAATGTTTGACACAACTAGAAATGCTTTAATTTATGCCAGAATGCTATTGAAAATATGAATAGCATGACTTGTAGTATATTCTTTCTCTTGAAATAGACATATTAACATGCTTGTGATAATGATTGTGCTGTCATCCTTGAAAAAATATATTTGTCTTGGTTTGAAATAATAAAAGATTCACCTGAGGCCAAAGCTTCATGTTCTTAGCCTTCTTTGGGCTAACAGGGAGGAGTGTGATTTTCAAATCCATTCTCTAAAGTAAATTTTAAAAGATAGCACTAGGATTTGTTGGTCTTTGGATGCAGAATTGGAAAAAAAAAAGCGCAAAACTTTGAAGTAAAAGAATGTCCAGGATATAAAGTGAAAGAGTACAAGAAAAGACATCTGTTTCCCTAGAGTAAAGAAAGATTGTTAAATAGACTTGAAGAACCTATTTCAAAAGTGACCATAAGACATTTACTTTTTAAATTCTATTATCTGGAAATCTCTGAGAGTAGCCAACTAAGGATCATTTTTCAGGGCTAAGGAAGAGAGAGCCTAGATAATGGGATAACTTTGGACTGGGAATCAGAACATCTGGGCTGATCCAGACAGATCCCTGGGCCCTCAAGGCCTGATTTTTACTGTGTATAAAAACAGGACTCTGATTCTTTTTTTTTCTTCAAGATTTTATTTATTTATTCATGGGAGACACAGAGAGAGAGGCCGAGACACAGGCAGAGGGAAAAACAGGCTCCTGGCAGGGAGTCTGATGTGGGACTCTATCCCAGGACTCCAGGATCATGCCCTGGGCCAAAGGCAGGTGCCAAAACCGCTGAGCCACCCAGGGATCCCAACAGGGCTCTGATTCTATTACTAAGTAGTTGTATGACTTTGGACAAGTTGCTTTCCCTCTCTGGACCTCAGATTCATCAGTAAAACAAAGATATCTGCCTCATTGGATTGTTACGAGGATGATACGAGTACGCAAAACACTTAGAATAGTGCCTGGCATATGGCATGGTGCAGGAAATGTTGGCTGCTACCATTATTAACTCGGCAGCTAGCTTCCTATGGCAAGACAGGTGGAAAATTTCCTGTTCTTCTTTCTTTTTCTGTCATCTCATTCCTCACCAATGGTCCCTCCCAAGGGATTGAGCCCCAGGTGCCATAGCAGTGAGCTTCTTGGTAATACACCCTTTCTAGGTTATCTTTATCTCCCTGCCCCACTTCCTACCGGTAACCTCAACTGATGTTGCCTTGAATCGCCTCCCAAATCAACTGCTTGTCCTCAACTTCTTATTTCAGGGTCTGCTTCTTGGGGACCTGAATCTAAGAAACCATCCAAAGCCAAGCTAGTCTCATGGCAAATATATTTAATATACCACCATTGTAACCCTTTGTATTATTGCATCTTGATACAAGTTACTAAGAAATGCTTAACATATTGCAGTAGACACGGCTCTCCTTTTTCTTTATTGCAATTCAGCAGAAAACAAAATCACTTCCTAATAAAGAGGATTCAAGGGCCCAAGATGAAAAGGATTTACTCACTGGATAAGGGAGGGCAAAACACTGCAATGCGCCAAATGCTAGTCTGGCAAGCCACACACACACACACACACACACACACACACACGCACACACGGCACTGCTCATGAGAGGCTGCTGGCTGCTGGCAGGTGGAGCATAGCACTGCATGGTCCTGGCCTCCTGTTGATGTCCTATGCACTAGCACATCTTTTTAGTTTAGTTTGTAAACACTTCAGGGCAGGGGAATGTGTAGGAACAGAAGACCTATCAAGGATACAAGAGACATTCAAGAGAATTCCACCCAATCCATGGTGCCCACAGAGTGCAGTTAAGATCTCTGGAGATGCCATGCCACCATTTCTTTAAGATGAACTCAAGGACTACCTACGCCACTAATTTTCCCTCTTTTGAGAAAAGTAATATATGTTGATGGCAAGACATCAGGTCATCCTGAAAAGCATATGGTGGGTGTGATGGATTGAACTGTTGTCCTCCAAAATAATACGTTGAAGACTTAACCCCTGGCACCTGTGACCATATTTGAAAATAGTCTCTACAGATGCAATCAAGTTAGAATGAGGTCATTAGGGTGGGCCCATATCCAACATGACCAGTGTTCTCGTAAGAGGAGGGAGATCTGTGTAGACACCAAGGAGAATCTCATGTGAAGACATAAACACAGAGGGAAGATGGCCATGTGAAGGTGGTGGCAGAGACTGAAGCTGGGCTGCCACCAGCCAAGAAACATCTGGGGTCACTGGGAGCTGGAACAGCAAAGAAAGATTCTCCCCTAGAACTGCAAGGGTGAGAACAGCCCTGCTAACACCTTGATTTGGGACTTCTGACTTCCAGGACTGTGAAACAACACATTTATGTTGTTTTAAGTCACTCAGTTTTTGGTCTTTTGTTAAGGTGGCCCTAGGTATCTAATATGATCAGAAACAAACGGCCTCTGACCCTTTCCTTCCAAATCCTTCCGCAGATGTAATCATCTGTATTTTAGAGCTCTTCTCCTACTTGAATATTTTATTTTTTTTAATAAATTTATTTTTTATTGGTGTTCAATTTGTCAACATACAGAATAACACCCAGTGCTCATCCTGTCAAGTGCCCACCTCAGTGCCCGCCACCCAGTCACCCCCACCCCCTGCCCACCTCTGCTTCCACCACCCCTAGTTTGTTTCCCAGAGTTAGGAGTCTTTCATGTTCTGTCTCCCTTTCTGATATTCCCCACTTATTTTTTCTCCTCTCCCCTTTATTCCCTTTCACTATTTTTTTATATTCCCCAAATGAATGAGACCATATAATTTTTGTCCTACTCCAATTGACTTATTTCACTTAGCATAATACCCTCCAGTTCCATCCACGTCGAAGCAAATGGTGGGTATTTGTGGTTTCTAATGGCTGAGTAATATTCCATTGTATACATAAATCACATCTTCTTTATCCATTCATCTTTCGATGGACACCGAGGCTCCTTCCACAGTTTGGCTATTGTATTTGAATATTTTAATTGTCATGGTCTCTAATATTTTATCAAGGAGGAGTTAAAGCACAGTTATGGAACAGGAAGGGAAAAGGGTCCCAGCATTACAAAATGAAAATACACAACACAACACTGTAAAATATAGTATAATTGGGAGATCGCAGATGCTAAAATAATTAATTGACTACAATAGTTACTACTCTGTGGTCCAGAAACCAGTCATTTGGGTATATAACAGGCCTCATTGAGAAAATGAAACCCCTAAAAAAAGTGAGGATGTGAACCATGTGGACCCCCAGAGGAAGGACACTTCAGGCAGAGTGAACAGCAAGTGCAAAGGCCCTGAGTAATGTGGTTGGTATGTTTGAAGACGAGCAGAGAGGCCCATGTGGACATAAGTAGTGAAGTGGCATGGGCCAGATTACAGAGGGCTTTGTACACCCTGGTAAAGACTTTTGCTTTTGAAATTGAAAAGATCTCAGTAGAGGACTGATGTGATTTGCTTTATGTGATAACAACACTCCAGCTCCTGGGTTGAAAGAAGACTGTAGGGGAAGTGAGGGTACAAACACAAAAACCAGTAACGAGACCACTGCAAAATTCCCAGTGGGTCACTGTGATGGCTTGGACCAGCGTGTGGCATTGGGGATAAAGAGAAGTCATCTGACTATGGGTCTGTTTTGGAGTCAGAGGACAGGTGGGGCTGAGGGATTTGGTATGGCATAAGTGAAAGAGAGGCACTGAGGATGGAAGATTTTGGCCTGAACAACGGGGAACTCTAGACTGGGGAGAACTATACGAAGGACTGGCTTGGGAAGGAAAATATGGGGAGTTCAGATCAGGCTATGTTAAATCTGAGATGTGACCAGACACCCAAGTGGAGGTGTTGAGTTGGGTATATGGGTCTGGAGCTCAAGGGAAAGGACCACACTAAAGACATCATGTGGAAGTCATCATCATAGAGATGGCATTTAAAACCTTAAAACTTGAAAAAAGATAAACAAAGTCCAGGGGTTGGTAGAATGAAGAAATAACAAAGATCAGAGTGGAAATAAATGAAATAATGACTAAAGAGACAATAGAAAAGATCAGTGAAACAAAGAGCTACTTCCTTAAAAAGATCAACAAAATTGACATACTTCTAGCTTGACTTACCAAGAAAAAAAGAGAGGGCTCAAACAAATAAAGTCAGAAATGAAAGAGGAGCTGTTACACCAGACACCACAAAGAGACTACTATGAATAATTTTTTAAACTTTTTTTTGGAAAGATTTTATTTATTTATTCATGAGAGACACAGAGACAGAGACATAGGCAGAGGTAGAAGCAGGCTCCCTATGGGCAGCTCAATGTGGGACTCAATCCCAGGACCCCCAATCATGACCTGAGTCAAAGGCAGACGCTCAATCACTGAGCCACCCAGGTGCCTCTACTATGAATAATTATATGCCAACAAATTGGACAACCTAGAAGATATGGATATATTCCTAAAAACATACAACTTTCCAAGACTGAATTATGAAGAATTAGAAAATCTGAACAGACTAATTTTTAGTAGGTAGGTTGAATTAGTCATCAAAAACCTATCAACAAACAAAGGTCCAGGACCAGACAACTTCACTGGTGAATTCTACCAAACATTCAAAGAGAAATTAATGCCAATCCACCTGAAAATATTCCAAAAAATTGAAGAGGAGAAAATCCCTCCAAATTTATTTCTATGAGGCCAGCCTTACTCTAATACCAAAACAAGGACACCACAATAAGATTACAGGCCAATAGCCTTGATGAACATAGACACAAAAATCCTCAGCAAACTGAATTCAACAATACATTAAAAGGATCATACACCACGATCAAATGAGATTTATTCCAGAGATGTAAGGATGGTTAAACATCTAATAAAGCAATTAACATGATACACCATATTAACAAAATGAAAGATAAAAACCATATAATTATCTCAGATGCAGAAAAAGTACTTGACAAAATTTAACATCCATTTATGATAAAAAAGCCCTCAACAAAGTAGGTATAGAGATATAGGTATAGGTATTACCTCAACTTAATAAAAACCATATATGACAAGCCCACAGCTAATATCCTACTTTTTTTTTTTTTTTTTTTGCTAATATCCTACTTAATGGTGAAAAACTAAAAGCTTTTCCTCTAAGATCAGGAATAAGACAAGGATGCTCACTCTTGCCACTTTTGTTCAACATAGTACTGGAAGTGCTAGGCAAAGCGATTAGGTAGGAAAAGAAATAAAAGTCATCCAAATTGGAAAGAAAGAAGTAAAACTGTTGTGATTTGCAGATGACATGATTTCATATATAGAAAACCCTAAAAACTCTGCCAAAAATGAATTCAGTAAAGCTACAGGATACAAAAGTCAATATACAAAAATTTGTTGTATTTCTATATACTAACATGAATTGTCAGAAAGAGAAATTCAGAAAAAATCCCATTTACAACTGCATCAAAAAGAATAAAATATCTAGAACTAAATTTAACCAAGAAATTGAAAAACCTATACACTGAGAACGATAAAACATTGACAAAAAAAGTTGAAAAAGACACAAATAAATGGAAAGATATTCTATGCTCATAGATTGGGTTAATATTGTTAAAATGTCCATGTTACCTAAAGCAATCTACAGATTCAATGCAATCCTTACCAAATTCCAATGGCATTATTCACATAGAACACACAATTCCCAAACTTGTATGAAACCACTAAAGACCTCAAATAGCCAAAGCAATCTTGAGAAAGAAGAACAAAGCTGGAGATACCATCATCCCTGATTTCAAACTATATTGCAAAGTTATAGTAATCAAAACAGTATGATATTGGCATAAAAAGACCTATAGACCAATGAAACAAAATAGAGTAATAAACCCATGCATATATGGTCAATTAATTTACAATAAAGAATCCAAGAATATGTAATAGAGGAAGGACAGTTTAATATAGAACTACCATAGGATCCAGCAATTCTACTTCTGGATATTTATCTGAAAAAAAAAAAATAAAAACACTAATTTTAATTTTAGCGTTTACATGCATCCTCATGTTCAGGGCAACATTATTTACAAAACAACCTTAGTGTCCACTGATGGATAAATGGATAAAAAAGATGTTTTATATATATTTTATATATGTACATACATATACACATACATTATATACATTTATATCAAATGTGAAACTACTCAGTCATAAAAAGGAATGGAATCTTGCCAGTTGTGACAACATGGGTGGACCTTGAAGGCAACTACACTAAGAGAAATTAGAGAAAGACAAATACTGTATGATTTTACTTATATGTGGACTCTACAAAGAACAAAACAAACAAATCAAAACAAAACCAAAAAACCAAGCTCATAGATGCAGAAAGTTGGTGGCTGCTAGTGGGGTGGGCAAAATGGGTGAAAGGGGTCAAAAGGTACCAACTTTCAGTTATGAAGCAAGTAGGTCCTGGGGATATAACACACAGTGTGGTGACTATAGTTAATGATATCATATTGCATATTTGAAAGTTGCTAAGACAGTAAATCTTAAAAGTTCTCATCACACACAAAAAAATTTTTCACTATGCTGACAGATGGTAACTAGACTTATTGTGGTGATCATTTCTCAGTGTATACAAATACTGAATTGTAATGTTGTACTCCTGAAGCTATATGTTATATAAGGTTATAATATGTCAATTATGCCTCAGTAAAAACAAACAAATCCTTAAAACTAAGTAAGATCACCTGTGGTTACATGAAAGATGGCCCCTATGCATTGGCTGCAGAGTAGTTATTTCTTCATTATAGGCTGAGAACTGTTAGCTCAAAAGCCTGCTGGTGCCAAACTCAAACTTTACACATCCACTTCTTTTAAACAGAGCCCAAATAAGTAAATTTTTAGACATTTAGGGTCCATCTGCTTTGCATACCTTCAGCATATACCCAGCATCTGCTGACCATTGATCCCAAGTCTTTTAAGTTATAAGACTCTTGTCCTTCAGAGCAGTCAGATCCAGAGACTCCACCTAGACACAAGAGGGCCTTCTCAAATTCCCCTTTCCTTGGGGGTTCCCTTGCCCTCCTCCTCTTCTGAGAAGTACTCCCCATGGTGTTGCTTCTAGATAGATTCTTACTGTGAAAAAACATCCCCTTCCTTGCTAACCTGTCTGGGCAGAACCATCACTCAATAAAGCATGTGGGTACTACTGCCACCTCATGGTCATTTCTTTTTTGATCAGACCCCAGATCCCTCCAACACCTAACACCTAGCAGTGTGTAGACAAAAAAAGGGAAAGGGTGCAACTGCTAAGACTTGGAGTGCCATTGTTGTTCTAAACAATCACCTCAGAGAAGAGGAACGAGCAGCAGAGATGGGGGAAGAATAGCCAGAAAGATAGGAGGGAAACCAGAAGAGATAGTGTCCTAGAAGCCAAGTAAAAAAACTGTCGTAAGGAAAGAGGTCAACCATGTCAAATTCTGTCTGTAGGTCTAGAGGACCATTAAGGAGCTCTGGATTTCACTTTACATCTTTTGTTGCTGCTTGCTCCAAACCAGCTCTCTGCTGTGGCTGCTCCAAAGTGCTGCTCTCCTGGTTTCTTCACCCCAACAATTCCTCTCACCACTTCAGTTAAATCCATGACCAGCATATCTCTTGGATGGCCACATAGCACGTATTTTAAGCTTTGAGGGCCACATGGTATCTGCCACAAATATTCAACTCTGCCCCATAGCGCAAAAGCAGCCACCAACAGTACCGTTTTCCACTAAAACTTCAATTATGGGCACTGCAATTTGAATGTCATATAAGTTTCATGTGTCACAAAATTATTTTTCTTACTTGTCCCCCCAACTATTTAAAAATGAAAAAGAAAATTCATTCCTACCTGCTGCCTGAATATCCTGCCACTAATCAGCTTGCTTCTAGGGGCTGATAATTCTCCCCTTTGAAATTCTCCCCTTTCAGTATCCTTTGGGATACTGGCAGGTCTTGGCACACTCTCAATTACTGGGGACCACTCAGAACAAAGATGGTGGTTTAGATAATCACAAAGCCTTTTTTCTTTTGGGGGGGGGGGGCAGAGGAGAGAGACCGAATTTTAAGCAGGCTCCAGGCCCAGTGCAGAGCCTGATGCAAGGCTCTATCTTACAACCCTGAGATCACAACCTGAGCTGAAACAGTTGGATGCTTCACCAACTAGCCACCCAGGTTCCCAACAATCACAAAGGTTTGACAGACAACCAGGAGCTCAAACTGAGCTGATTGGTGAGGCTTATCTCCTGCACAAGATCAATTTGTCAAGACTGAGAAAGATTGCTGTCATATTTAATATGCAAGCACCAGTAGAGTGAAGAAAAAATAAACCAGATGAATATGTTCCAAACAAAAGAACAAGATAAATCTCCAGAAACAGATCTTAATGAGACAGAGATAAGTGATTTATTTTATAGAGTTCAAAATGATGGTCATAAAAGTGCTCACCATGGTCAGATCATGAATGAAGTGAGAATTTCAAAAGACAGAAAATATAAGTAAGTACCACAAAGAAATCATTAAGCTAAATAATACAGTAAGTGAACTAAAATATTCAATATAGGGGTTCAATGGTAGATAGATCAGAGAGAAGAAAAGATCAATGAACTCAAAGACTGGGCAGTGGAAGTCATCCAATCAGAGGTGCAAAAAATTTTAAAAATGAACAAGAGTGAAGATAGCATAAAGGACTTATGAGACACCATCAAATGGACAAACATATGCATTATCTGGGTCCCAGAAGGAAAAAGAAAGTGACAGAAAAGTTAAAGAAATAATGGCTAAAAACTTCCCTAACCTGGAGAAACAGACATCCAGATCCAAGAAACCCAAAGAGTACCAACTAAGATGAACCTACACCAAGACACATTATAATTAAATTGTCAAAAATTAAAGACAAGAATACTCTTAAAAGGAGCCAGAGAAAAGCAACTTGTTACCTACAAGGAAAACCCTTATAGGACTATCAGTGGGTTTTTCAAGAGGAAATTCTCCTCATCAGAAGGAAGTGGTATGATATTATTCAAAGTGCTGAAAAAAAAACCCAAAAAAACCCAAAACTGCCAATCAACAATACTCAATGTAATTAAGAATGCTCGGAGTTGCCCTTCAGAAGTGAAGGAGAAATAGTTTTCCAGACAAACAAAAGCTGAAGAAGCTCATTACCACTAGACTGGCCTGACAGGAAATGTTGAAGGGAATTAATTAAGCTAAAATGGAAGCTACTAATCAGCGAATTGGTAGTAACTTGAAAACAGTATAAAACTCACTGATATACAGTTAAATTCAGAACATTGTAATAGTGGTGGGTAAGCCACTTATAATTCCAGAATAAAAGTTAAAAGACAAAAGGATTAAAAATAACGATACAGTAATTTGTTAATGGATATACAATATGAAAAAAATCAATTGTGAAATAAAATTCACAAAACACAGGAAAGGAGTATAAACATATAGATCTTTTGTGTATGGATATGTTATCTGAAGGAAACAAAATCAGTATCTTGAAGAGGTAACTACACTCCCACATTCACTGTAACATTATTCACAATAGGCAAGATATGGAAACAACCTGTCTGTCAATGGATGAATGGATAAAGATGTGGTAGTTATATACATGGAACATTATTCAGCCATGAGAAGAAAGGAAATCCTGCCATTTGTGACAACCTGGATACTTGAGAGCATTGTGCTATGTGAAATAAACCAGACAGAGAAAGACAATGTGTTACTTGTATGTAGAATCTAAAAAAACCAAACTCATAAAAACAGAGAGTAGAATGGTGGTTGCCAGGGGCTGAGGGGGTGGGGTGGGTACTAAGGAGACACTGGTCAAAGAGTATAAATTTCCAGTTATAACATGCACAAGTTCTAGGAATCTAATATACAGCATAGTGACTATAGTTAACAATACTGCATTACATATTGAAGATATATGCGGAGAGTAGATCTTAAATGTTCTCACCACAAACAGAAATGGTAATTATGTGATAAGATAGAGGTGTCAGCTAAGGCTATGGTGGTAATCACTTTGCAGTATATTAAGTGTATCAAAATAACATGTCATATACCTTAAACTTACACAATGTTGTTACTGGTTTTTAAAAAATATTTATTTTAGAGAGGGAGAAAGAGGACACACATGACTGGGAGCAAGGGTAGAGGGAGAGAATCTCAAGCAGACTCCCACTAAGTGCAGAGCCTGATGCGGGGCTCAATCTCAGGACCCTGAGATCATGACTTGAGCCAAAACCAAGAGTCAGATGTTCAACCGAGCCATCCAGGTGTCCCAATTTACACAATGTTACATGTCAATTATAATTTGACAAAGGTGGGGGGATATGCTTCACACAATATTAGTGTACCTCTAAGCTACAAAATAATCTAATTGGCACCACTGTATATTTCCAAGATCCTAACCCAGTGAAGAAATAAGGTGGACATTACAAAATTTTTGTCTTTATTTTCTGATTGCCACTTATTAAAGTGTTATTTCACAGAACTCTCCTGATGGCTAGATGTCCAGAAGTCATACAATTATCCATTCATTTGCTCCAAAAATGAATATCCACTTTACAAACAAGACAAAAGCATCAAGTATTTTGCCAAGCTCTTGATGTGGGTGCACACACAGGAGTGTTTCTCAAGCAGTGGTCCCTGAGCCAGCAGCATCACCTGGAAACTTCTAAGAAACGCAAATTTTTTGCCCCACCCCAGATCTACTGAATCAGAAACTTTGAGGTGTTACACAATCTGGGTTTAATAAGCCCTCCAGGGAATCTTCACACATACTAAGTTTTCAAGTTATTGAATTAAATAAGCATCAGTCTTCAAAGATGGAGTAAATTTTATGCAAGAGAAAAAAATAATGCAGGTTAACACTAACTTTTGCTGCTGGCATATGAGTTCACAAGTCAACTCCAGGGGCAGCTACGTGGATGCCCAAGGCCTTGGTAGTGCAGACTTCCAGAATGAGTGAAATGAAATGGGACTTGAAAACTGGATGAATCCCAAGTAGGAGAGGATTCTAACAGCAACCAGTGGAGACCTGCCACTAATGAATTCAGTCTGTGCACACGTGTTCTCCTTGATAAAACTCGACTGATTGTATGTGGATGATGACTGTTTACAAGGATGTGTTCAGTGAGGTGTCAATTTGGGCACGTTTTCTTCGACAGATCACATACCACAATCAGCTGAAAGCCAGTGAATGTGGTGTCACTGACCACATCATTAATGGAAATCAGACGAATCATAATAAGAAACACTTTTATTCTTTAAAAGCAATGTTTTAAGAAAAAGGAATCAAAACTCTTGGTAATCACACTGACCATTATCAGGATAGTACATGCTACTAGGAAAATGTAATTTTTTTTCTGAGATGCTCCTTGCTGGATGATCTGCATCTATGCTATAATGTTGTGAACAACACACAGTATGAGCATGTTTAGTGAGCAAGACAAGAGCTGTGGCTTACTCTAAATACTTTCCTTGGCTGCAGTAGATGACCAAATTTGATTATATGTTTTCAGAGCTTAGAAAGGCTAACCACCTAATCATGCCAGAGCTCAACAAACCAGCATTAATAATCACCAGAAAAGGCACTTTAAAATACATTTGACAAGGAGTGACACTAATGCAATGAGAACTGGTCTAAGCCCTGCACTAAACTTGTCATAGATCATATAGATAGTGCATTGTTTCCATATGTATATATAAATATATATATATATATGTATATATACCAACAACCACAAACGTGTGTGGGTGTGGGTGTAGCTCTGTAAGTCCCTGGTAGGGGAAAAAAAACCTTTGCTGTTTCCTTTAATTCAATAGTATACAAAAATTATAGTCACTTGTTTTGGAACAAAGAATGAGGGGATGAGAAAAGTAACACAAGAAAGTACCCTACTACACCTTTGTGTATCGACAAAAAAAAGCAGTAAAATAAATACTCAGAACTTTCCTAAGTTGTCAACTATTTTAAAAAAAAAAAAAAAAACCTAATGTTTTAAAAAAAGTTTATTCCACTGGAGGGAACAGGGAGGACATTTTTGGTACTGTAAATCTCACACACTCACACAGCCATATTGCTTCAGTTTAAAACAGTGGAATGAACACGAGAAATTTCTTCCACAGATTCTGGCTTTCAGTACCCAAGTTTTAGGTATGTTGTGTTATTCCACTTAGCTTAACATATAAACAAAGTCTTGTATAAATATATTTTTAGGAGGTCTAAATTCTCAAGATATTTTCAGAATACTAAAAGTACTTAGAGGATTTTTGTGAAATAAACAGAATTGGCCATACATACCAGTCCACTGCATACACCCAAGACTTGGGTGTTTTGGCTCGATGTTCTGACAGACCAAATTTATCTGTGTCAGAGGTGGACAAAGGCTTACTTGTTCTTCCCAGGAACAAGTGTATAGACACATTCTTACTTTCAGAATATGAGAAAACGATTAGTAATGGCATTTAAAGTCAAATTACTAACTGTATAATGCCTGAGGACAAAAATCAGAGCAATTTTTGAAAGGTTAAGAGTCAGACTCTGGGCATTTCCGTTTTTTCGCTGCTGGCTCTTCAGTCTTGTTTGATTCTAAAGTGCTTGCGTTGGATTTGAGACTGGGGTCTGCTTTAAGGTTATCCATGGCAACAGTGAAGCCTGAGAGGAGGTACCCCCCACCTCCACTCATCAGTAGTTTGGGATGACTTCGATCTGGCAAAACCTAATCAAGACAGAAAGACATTCATGTTTTCCTAAGCAGATAAAGCTCATGCTAACAATACACAGGCCATACATCTGAATTTAAAGGACAGAGATTCTCTTAAAGATTTAATCGGACCACTTCCTAAAGAGCTCCTTTCCTTCACCTGATAGTGCAGATGAAAGTGTAGAAATTGGCTTAAATGATTTTCTTTTAAAAGATAAAACTGAAGCTGTGGCTCTCAAACCTGAGGTGAGTCTCTGGTGGCAAATGAGCAAATGTTTGTGTAGTCCACTGGGCCTGTGCATACCTTTCTTTCTATTGGCTCCAGGAAGCTTCATGGCCAACGGTGGAGCTTGGGTCCATGGAGAAGTAGTTACTAGACATATATCCAGAGCTTCCTTTCCCTGATACCTTGTTAACTCTAATGGGCAGGGTCCGTTCAGGGCTTTGCGTATTCTGGATTATGTAGTACCATGTCCAAGCAGCAGGGCAGGGCCTGTGGCAGCCATGGAGGTGCTCCTTCAGATCTCCCTTCAAGAGGGAACTGGCTGTGAGGAGTTTAGGCAGCAGAAAGCCTCTAGCTGCTGCTCTTTGGGATCCTCTGCAGCTTTAGACCCAGGGAGGCCATGGGCTGCTCCAAGTCGATTACTGAGCATGGGTACCCAGGACCGCAACATTTCTGCCCAATACAGGGCTCCTTTAATGGGCAATCTTTGCTCTAGCTTTCCCCATCATCCTGGCTGAGACTTTCTGAAGGCAGGGCTGCAGGCTCTTCCTCTCCATCTTCCTTTGTCTCCCTTCTTTATAGCAATCAGACATCTACCATGATCTGAGGGCTTTCCCATCTGATCCTCCTCCCTCTCCCCCTCATCTTTCAGAGGCATCCTCCCCAATAAATCCCTTCCCACTTCTAATTTCATCTTAGCACATGCCTTCCAAAGGACCTGAACTGACATGGAGCCCACCAGTAAATCCTGAAAACCTGCTACAAACCTCTCCCAGCAAAGAGGAGAGAGTCATTTTCTTGTTGACGTAGGGATTTTGCTATTATCAGTTATTCCCTTCCACAGTGATCTCAAGGCCTTGGAGAAACAAGAACCATAACTGTTTGTGTTTCTGGACTGGAGTTACAGAGTGATAGACCCTGACATGAAAGGAGGAAAAAGGGTCAGGAAACCCAGGGCAATTTCTCTGAGTTATAGGCAGGAGAGTCTTTCATCTCTGTTGACAGAAATAGGGGTATCTCTATTTAACAACTTCTGGCACTACTGCAAAGAGCCAGAGTGACTCAGGAGAATCAACTCCCTGGAACTGCTGTTGCTGTTAAGTACACATACCTGGTAATTCCTAAGCCAGGTTTCAGACAGCCTGAGGTTGATGACGCCTCCTCTTTCCCGCAGTTTTGTGTAGCATTCCAACAGAGGCTAAAGGCATAAACAGAGTTCTATTAAGAACGATTTTGAGGGCTGCAATTTGAGTATTAACATGCAGATGAAAGAACTCCTGTCTGTTCCATGTCAGCATTACCTCTTTATACTGACAGTAGACCACAAATGGTCTTGAAGGGGCCACGAAGTCCAGCAAAGACAGCAGCAGTGGAGTGGGATGGAAACGACTAGCTACAATTAAACTGCAAGGAAAACATTAGACAAATTACTTCTCTACTCGGCAAAGCAGTGCATAGATTTTAAAATGCACTTAAAACGATCATCTATTCATTTGCCATGACTCATACAGGGAAGACCTTTAAATACAATATTCTCCAAATTCCAAAATAAATAAATAAAATCATGAGCTATTACTTTCTAAGAAACACAAAATGAATTAAAAGCTCTTGTGGTCCTTGGCAACTCTAGGTAGCATTTAATGACATTCTTGATTATAAAAAAAAAAAATCATCTGGAAACTAATCCAACACTCTAATTCTGGCTTGGCAGATCTCTGACTCTACACCTCCTGTCAGGTTTTCCTTAGCCTTTACCTAATTAGCCATTAATACATCAATTTGAATACCCCACTCCTTAGATATAGCAGGACTACACAGACCCATTTGATACACTGTCATTAGAGAAATTTCAAATTTATTCTAAAACTCTGAAACCAGCACAACCAATTTCCCCACCTCCACCAGATGCAGCCTCCTTTCTTTAAAAAATCAAGACAGAATCATCATCTCTGCTTCAGCTATAATCAAAGCAGATAGGCAGAGAATTCTAAGCTGTTTGAAGCAGAGCCCATGAACACCCAGATATCTGCATTCTTTCATCAACGCACCCATCTGCGTTTCTTTCACTCAGCAGAGCAGCAGCCTCTAAATGTCTTTTCCTTTGCTCTTCTTGTCTCCTCTGCTTTTCCTGAATCTTCAAGAAGAAAAAGAAGAAATTAATGTACTGAGGTCATTCAGTCAGGTTTATGGAAATGCTGGTCTGTCAAAACATTTCAACGTATTTATCAATTTGGACTAAAGCAAGAAGGTCATTCATGAGGAGGTTGAAAACACAAACCCATTCGTAATAGGACCATCAGAACCTGCCTATACAATGTTTCTGGATCCTAAAGCTCCATCCCAAAGAATACACCACACACGTGTGTACACCCACACACACTTTCTCCATCTGTTTTGGCATTTATTACCTTGGGCACTGATGCTCCAAAACCAAACCAAATCTGTGCTTAAATGAAGTTAACTGAAACTCTGAAGGGAATATTATGAAGGACTCTTTTAATTTTATTTTTTATTTTTTTATTTATGATAGTCACACACACACACAGAGAGAGGCAGAGACACAGGCAGAGGGAGAAGCAGGCTCTATGCACCGGGAGCCCGACGTGGGATTCGATCCCGGGTCTCCAGGATCACGCCCTGGGCCAAAGGCAGGCACTAAACCGCTGCGCCACCCAGGGATCCCGGTAAGGGGGACTCTTAACACTTACATAATCCTTTTTGTTTCCTCTCTCTTTAGGCTCCTTATATTCTGGATCTTGAGAGACGATTTCCATTGTTTCCTGTTCTGGTGGGTGATGGCTCTCTGGCCCTTCTGCCACACTGTCTTCATTGTCTTGTTCCGAAGTCTGTTTTTCCTCCAGAGTCCCGTTACTTTCTTCAACTGATGCACTGTCTTTAGGCTCTGAAGCTAACATCTCCACAGAAAATGTTCCATTTAGGAGACTGTCCACTTTGTTGAGTGGAAACTCATAAAGACCACTGAGGAAAGATTTGGGAAATCCAAAACATGCTGTTGCTGCCCGAACAGGTCCACCTCCAGGGTACAACTGAATAATGGAACCAAAACCTGAAGAGATTAAAAAAAAAAATCTGCTTGATGGAGGTGACTCTAGACTCTGCAAATACTCAAGAGTCCTCCACAGAATGGAGACTGAAGGTCTCTACTCTGTTCAGGGGCTATAGGATGATGCAGCTCCTCTGCAGGTCTTTCCAGTATATGAATATTCCCAGTGAAGGAAATATCCCAAAACATATGAACCCCTACTTGACACCATGGTTAAAACCCTGAGATCACCCAAAATTTGGGTGTCACATGATTGGTGACTGGCTCTTAGCTTTTTGCCAATCCAATCCTCATTCAGAGCAGCTGAAAGTTCTCATCTGCCACAGGGTTAGAGGGAGGGCAGGCAAACCAGGCTGTGTTGTGCTCTTCCAGGACAAGATACACCCCTTGTGTTCTTCTCATCCAATTCCCTCAATTTAGGCCATAAAAATGAGCACCAGCTATCCAAAAATTTACTGAAATCACAGTCCTGGAGGTCTAAGCCAGCCAAAGGCTTCAGAAACATCCCCACTGATGTTGAAACTGGAAAGGGCAATTGCCATCCAGGGGCACCAACACAGCACTGGCAGGGAGATGTGGACTCTATGGGAAGGTCCCAGGGACTGGGGCTGTGTGGGCCCACATAAACCATGTCATTAATCTTGCCGGAACTCAGCCTCACTCTCTGTGTGTTTGAGTTTTTAGGCCCTTCTACTCACATCATGGTGGTGCTTTAATGAACCTGAAAATGTTACATCTTACCTCCCATCCGTTCCATCATTGCACCCAGCACCAAGCCTGCACAAGTTTCCATTACAATCATTTTATTGCCAGCACGGACATTTCCCAAGGTCAACATCTGGGCTAGTGTATCATATCTCATGTGGCTGAGGAAAAAAGAATGATTCATTTATTTTTAGCTAAGCAGAGCCAGCTACTCTAATCATTTTTTTAAGTTTTGTTTGTATGTTTCACAAAAATTATGTTGATAAGATTATAGATTGCTTTGGAGGCACAGTAAAAAGAACTTACAGTTTATGAGGTAGGAGGACACTTTATGCAGGTGAACAAGTTTTTCATTTTACTTAAAATCATGACTTTTCTTAAAGATATATTTTCCCCCAATTATATTTTTGAAAGGAAACAAAGCGTACTTAATTTTTCCAGGTTCTCTTGCATAATACATAATTGAAAGAATGCGAGTGGATGGCTTCACAACAGTAATGATGGCTTCATACCTGGAGGAAGAAAACAGCGGACGTTAGTTTTTAAAAACTGGCTTAAAAATATTTTATTTTGAAAATATACTTCAGAAATTTATAATGATTTGATACTTTCATTCTTTTCAAACAAAATCCACTTACTTCTTTTTCTTCTTTTTTATATATTTATCTTGAGCAAATTCTGTCTTGTCTCGGAATGTTGTACTATTTTCAATTAACTGCTGAACTATTTCCTACAAGAAAAGGAACAAGCAGATTTTCTGAAATTTTATTTCCACTGAAATGATAACTTCAGAAGTTTCTTACCCTAGAATGTATCCAAAGGTCTGATTTTCCAGTCCCTTTTCCACAGAAGTCCAAATGAATAAACCACATTTCTTTTTACTCTATCTAGAATTTGTATAAAATACAAGTACTTTGTATTTTGTACCTGCACTTAAAATAGGGTTAAAAAAAACCCCCACAAAACAGAGATACATGATAAAGGGAAAAGGGGAGTAAAAGGAACAGTCATTTCTGAAGACACTGGCTGAAAACATTACTGAAAATGAACCAAGTAAAGCTCTGATGTGCCCAAAATTATTAAATTCTCTTTTGCTAATAATATCAGTAATGCCACTCACTTACATTCCTGCATATAAGAAATGAAATCTCCGATATATGGAATGGCATGTACATGTCAAACTCTTTCTAATAGAAAAACAGTATTTTTATGTTTCACCTTAAGTAAATCCTGCTTTAAAAACCAAGCAATTTCCTCAATACCAAAAACAAAAACAAAACACAATGTCCTTTGAACATTACCTCTCCTTTAATGCCTTTGTCCTTTAAAGCTTTTATGTCATCTTGAGTAAGTTTCTGAGATTTCCCATCATCAATTATATTTCGATTATCAGTGCCTGCTTCTTTGGTCTCTAAAGAAGGAAATTGCTTAATGACACTTCTGATCTGAAGTTATTTAAGATCTTTCTTCCTCTAAGGTCATGTCCACATTCAGCACATCAGCCACTCAAGTTCCACTGTCTCCCCAACCCACCTCTCATCCACTATCCTTTCTTGCTGTGACTGTTCCACTCTCTAACTCATCTTCTTGCTCCCACTCTTGCCTTACAAGCCACCCAGACACCTAGAGTAGTCTCCTTGTAAAATGCAAACTGGCTCATCGAATCCTCCCATGCACAAAACAGTGGCTTCTTACAATTACAATACATTCTAAAGATATCTGCAAGGTTGTATATGTTCTGGCCCCTGACTACCTTTTCTAACTACCCCTGTACTTCAGCCACACTGCCCTCCTGTTCCTTAAACCAAGCACAGGCTCACCACAGGGCTTTGGCACTTGCTGCTCCCTCCACTTGGCACTGCTTTCATGACAGATCTCTGCCTAGGTCCTTCCCATCACTCAGGGCTGAGCTCATTATCTCAGCCATGTCTCACCCAATCAGCCTCCAGTATACCTCCCTGCTTTACCATCTTCACAGCACATATCACCATCTGCAAGTATGCTGTTTGTCTACTCATTCTTGGTGTTCCCCACTGCTCAGTACATTTAATGAGATGACTTGGACAGTGCCTAATCATGCCTGGAACATATTTGGTGCTAAATAAAAATATGGAGGTTAGAGTAAAAGCATTTTATTAACTGGTCTGAACCAAAACTTTGAGTTGGTTAGTATTTTAGTTGTTTGGTTCTAAAAATTAATTATTTTATTTCATTAATAAAATATTTCGGGTACATTTATTTTAACAAGTGTTATAGTATTTAATTAACAATGACAACTAAAATTATGAGGCCTTTGCTATAGGCAAAGCATGGTTAAGGCCTTTCTATGTGTTATATGACTGAACACTGGCTATAGCCTTGACATAAAATGTATTTATGGCTCCATTTTACAGATGAAGATAACAAGCCCTAGAGAAACCAAGTAACCTGCCTAAGGTTACTAAGGCAAGTGATGAACTTGGAACTTAAACATAGTCAGTTAAAGTCAAAGCCAGACTCTTACTCCTACCCTACATGCTAACTGCCTGCAGCTGTTATGTAACTTCTGGGCACTGAAAGGACTCTACCTGTTCTTGCACCAAACTAGCAAGGATTCTTCTAGGATTAAAAATTTGGCCCAACGTCAGAAAGCTGGTTAGTGATGGGCTGGAGCCAGAATCCAGGGACCCAAAGCCAAAGGCAGACCTTGCTTCATTCCACCAAGCTACAGTTCTTAGATTATAAGTTTACATTTCTTTGGGGATAGCCTCGGTTAGCATTTTAAAATTGGGGTCGACAGGTTTCTGACTAGCCAGCTCAAGAGCACCTATTTCATATATCCAAAATAGTGTACCTGAAGTAGGCTCTTCCTTCTTCTTCTTAGGCTGAAGACTTCCTCCATTGGTCACTTCAAATGTGGTTCCATAGCTATGGCCAATGATGTTATCCAGATAGAACCACTGTTTTTCAAAAGTTACTTTTCTGGGGAAGAAAATGCAATTAGCTGAACCTCATTTGCATTCAGTACAGAAAAGATAGGCTCAATCAAGTTTATTTCAAAACTGGTCTCCATAAATAATGATAGCGTTATCTCTGAGCATAAACTGACAAGTGAACTAGAGAGAAGTGGGCTGGGCAGAGACATAAAATTAGTAAGAACCCACAAAAACACTGAACTTGGAAGGAGAAACAAGGACAGAAGACACTCCTCTTCTGAGGCTTTGTTCTGACTCCAATTTGCGCTGACAGGATGTCCAAACTCACAGCTTTGTGGATCTCATGAATAGCATAAAGCATAAAGTCACTGTCAGGCCACTGGACACACAGTGTAACACCCCTTGCAACTCTAGCGAGAAACTCGCAAAACTGAACAGTCATTGAGATGACAAGGATTTAACAAATTCCCTGGTCTAACTGGCTATTTTTTAAAAAAAATTATCTAGTAAAACCAGGATTAGTCAGTAGAGCATGAGACTCTTGATCTCAAGGTCATGAGTTCACATTGGGTGTGGTGACTACAAACAAAAAAAATTATCCAATAAAGGCAAATATATTTACAAATAAACATTACTGATATTCTATATGTTTGGAAATGCTGCCTAACACTGACAATGCTCTACTGAGGATCAGGCAGCCTCAGCTTTCCCCATTACCTGGATTTTTATCTTATTATCATTTAAAAGGAAAGTCCTACACACACATAAAAAGAAAACTAGTATCTGCTGAGTGTTGACCAGTAGCTAGGCAGTACGTGCCAGCGTGTTTCTTTCTTTTTTTTTTTTTTTTAATTTAATTCTCACAGTAATCCTAAGACATAGCTCTTCCCAGATGGACAATCTGAGGCTTAGGGAAAAGTATCTTGTCCAAGATACACTGTTAGAAAGTGGGAATCAGGATTAAAATCCAGGTCTGCCTGACCCCAAAGCCTGGTTCCTTCTACTCTATCACACAGTCTGCTCCAGGAAAGACCAATGGATCTCACGAAGCCCCCCTTAGTTTTAGGATATGGCCCATGTCCACAGAACTCTGAATCCTGGAAGACACATACTGGTTAATTTTGTTTGTGCCCCACCCCACACCTTCTTTCCCTTTCTCTGTGCTCCAGAAGTCTATGACAGAACCCATAGACCACATCACCCAACCTCCCTTGCCAAAAGTTTCCCACCACTGATAGACCCTGGGTGCATTCCCACTCTGCTGGTTCTCTAAATCTTGCCACATCACTGTATGTGTATGTGTCATATCTTCATTAAATCTCTTCACTTGAACCATCTGAATGAACTCCATGAGATCCTAAGTGATCCAGATATAGGATCAATTCTTATTCTTTGCTAAGTGCCTTGTTTCTAAAACAACAGAACATAACGCACTCTCAAAATATTTGCTGACATACATCCAGTCAATCCAAGTTGAAACTCAGTTTAGCCCAGATATACATCCCATACTCTCATCCCTTGAGCATCCTGGTGCTAATGAAACACTGAGGCTGAGCTGGGTTGGATTTACCCTTCTGGTAGCTGGTCTGATATGGAAAGAAGAGTAGGTCACTCAAACTGATATGTGACAAGACGTCACTGCCCCAATCAGGAAAATGGGGACCAGGCAGAAGAATGTGGTGCCATGTTTTCACTGAGAAGGAGTAGGATTTGCTAAGTCTCCTTCTCAGTGAGTCAGGATTGTTTCTGCTCAATCAGATGTGTACAGACCCAAAGAAGAGTGAAGGGAGAGTCTGCCCTGTAGTGTAGATGAACTCAGAGGGTCATTTATTGAATAAAATGGAAATTAACGTACTGGCTTCTGCCAAGAGAAGTAATGAAAAGTGTTTCCAAATAAATATGTCTAGTATGGTTACAAAGTACCTTTTAGAAATGAAGATGCTACTATTTGCCTTGTTGGTAATGAAAAAGCTCTTGTCTAAAAGAGCACATTAACAATCACATTTTAAAATCAAGCAACTTAAAAGGGCAGTATGAAAAAGGGAAGAAGACCAAAGTTTCACCCGTATGGTCACTGTACAGCTGTATAAACTCTGGAAGCATTCATCAAACTTACAAGGACTTTGCTGCACTGTTCAATTATAAAATTTAAATAAGTAGTATTGGCTCTTTCCAAAAAATACATACTTGAAGGCTGGCCCAGGCCCATACTTCTAATTGGAAATTCTAAAAAGAAAATGGTGCAGATATTACATTTCTGGACTAAAGGGAACTCCCCCGCCCCCCGGTATTTCTTTGTCTTTACTAAATTGATTCTCGTGCAATAAAACTTGGTTGTCACCAGTATGGTGCTTTGGGAACTGTTACTTGACTATTTTCTAATGATACCTGTTTCACTTTAAATACCAGTCAACAGTTTGATTCACACAGGAGTAAAATCATTCATCTCACATGCACTCTTAGAAACTCCAAATCTACCACTATCAAACCTATGGTCTGCAGAAAGCTGTTCTCCTTACACTGAACTCAACTTATTTTATTTCATTGTCAAAAGTACTAAAATAAGCTAACTCAAAAGAAAGCTTGGTTGTACTTTTCAGATAACAAATTGAAATATCTCAACAGATTTTCAGCATGAATGAGCTGTTGGGGTTTAACAATCTCAACATCCCTGTCGTGAAGTCACGAAAAATTCCCACTTCTCTAATATTAAAACGGAGTTATAACTAACCAGTAGGTTCACAAATCAAGCCTAATTTCAAGTTTTGAGACCCTGAGCGAATTGCTTTTGGGGAATTTAACTTTCCTAGACCTCACATCCCTTCCCATAAAGTGAGGGAACCCTAGAGTGATCCTACGTGCTATGAGAAGTTGTTCTCCGATGTAATTACGTGTAAACAATTATTTCAGTTTGGATAGAGAAAAGAGCCTAAGGGGCAGAAAAGGTCGCAGAGGTTTCATTTTTGTGGGATTGATCCTGCTGAGGGAACAGGGTGAAAGGATGGTCTATGGGGAAACGGTAGGGAAGGGGAGAACCCTGAGAGGCAAGGATATCAGAGGATGATTGATGGGTTCTGTGAGATAAGAGGAGAGAACGTCTCACAGACCTGGAAGAACCCTGGACAGAGGGAGAAGGACGCGTGGGGGGACGCGTGGGGCGGGGAGAGCACCTGAGCATCCGAGGGGCAAGGACGGGAAAGGGGCCCTGCGGAACGAGATGGATGCTGAAGGCAGAAGGCCAGGCTTGAAACCATGTAGGGGGCACTCTGCGGGAAGACAGGAGGGATAGGGGAGAATGGCACGCGGAGGGCCGAGAATGGGACTTTGGGGGAAAAGGCCGCTGTGGGAAGACCAACGGAAGGAGGAGGTTGGGGAACTAGAGAATCAAGAACGGGACCCTGGCGGGAGATGCTCTGTGGGAAGACCTGAAGGGAAGGGGTATCTAGAAAACGGGGACGGCGACCCCGAAGGCCAGCACCTGACCTACTTTCTCCGCTGGACTTGCACCGCTTTGAACACATCTTCCCGTTTCAGCACCACGAAGTCGCCGTCACGGATGCGGTGGTCCCCGGGATGCGGTGGCTGTGGGTCCAGCGGCTCTCCCGAGCCCTCCATGGAGCTCAGCCGCGCTCCCCGCGCTTCAGCGCCTCTCGCGTCCCCCGCGCCCCGCCCCTCGTCCTCCGCGGCCGCCGCGTCCAGCCTCACTACCACAAGCCGAACGGACGTAGAAGCCTCCGGCCGGCACCGCCCCCACGTGCTGCGCGCCGCTTCCGCTTTCCGGTCGGACCCTCCCGACAGCTTCCGGGAGCCTCGCAGCTTCCGCCTGGCCGAACTCCTTGATTGGCTGCCCTCCGTTCCCTCTCGTCTCGCCGCTCCTTGGACGGAAGTTACGTCACAAAACGCGCCAAAAAAGATTTTGGAAGCAGGGGAGTTCAGCGTGAGTAGCTAAATATCTTCCCGAGAGCCGGCGAAGTGTCGTGAGGAACTGAGGTCTCCGAGCTGCTCCAACACGGGAGACTTGGCCCCGCGCGGGGACGTCAGAAGGACTGCGACTGAAGGGACTTGGGCCGGAGTCACCTGAGGACGTCGGACTCCAGTCTCTTCCTGGCCCCGCCTGTTTCCCCCTGGAATAAGGGAGAGCCGAGCGGAGTGCACCTGCTGCCGCCCGGGAGCCTGCCCCACTGAGAACTGAGAGCTCTGAGACCTACATCCTTTGCAAGTCAGAACAGCTTGAGGAGATGTAAATGAAGGAGGGTATTTAACGAAGCACAGCGGACCCACCCGTGGGTTCAGTTCTACAGTCCTCCTTGAGTTTGTTTTTGAATTCTTTACTAGGTATTCTCACTCTTATCTCATTTCTAAGAGGTATGGCATGTAGTGTCCTCAAAGTAGCGCTTCATGCGGGAGCCTGAAGACGGAGTTGGGAGCTCAGTACTGCTATCAAACAATTTGATTTTTTTTTGTAAGATTTTATTTATTCATGAGAGACAGAGAAAGAGGCAGAGAGAGAAGCAGGCTCCCCACAGGGAGCCTGATGTGGGACTCGATCCCAGGACCCTGGGATCACGCCCTGAGCCAAAGGCAGACAGACACTCAACCATTGAGCCACCCAGGTGCCTCTCTTATGTGGAATTGAAGAAACAAATGAGCAAAGTGGGGGAAAGAGAGAGAGAGAGAGACAAACCGAGAAACAGACTCTTAGCTATAGAGAAAAAAACCTGATGGTTACCAGAAGGAGGTGGGTGGTGAAATAGGTGATAGAAATTAAGGAGTGCACTTGTGGTGAGCCCTGGGGTTGTATGGTAGTGTTGAATCACTGAAACATACTACACTGTATGTTAACTAACTGGAATTTAAATAAAAACTTAAAGAGAGAGATGGAAATAAGTAACTGTTAAAGTAACTGGAGTGTCTGAGGCTACACTGTTGCAGGCCTGTTTGTTAATCTCAAATTAGAATATGTTAATTTTGTATTTACTGTGTTACTACATTCTTAACACTATTTTCACTGTAATTTTGATGAGGATTTTTTTTGGTCTTTATCTTTTAGAAAATATGAATGGAGACTATAGAGGCAGAGGATTTGGACGAGGAAGATTTCAAAGATGGAAAAGAGGAAGAGGTGGTGGGAGCTTCACAGGACAATGGAGAGAAAAAGAACACAGACCCGATCTGAATAAAACCATGAGAAAACATACTTCTGGTAGTGGAGGTCAAAAATTGTTCAATTCTTTTTTCCTTCATGAAGGAAACTGCCTGTCCTACAGAGAGCAGTTTAACTTAAATTTGAGTCTTATATGATGTTCCTCCTTAAAATAGTATTTAAACATTAAATCCAACGTTTTTACTGAGACCTCTAACTTTACCTGCAACTAGTAATATCATATCAATTTCTCATTGTTGGAAGGAGAAGCAAATTAGAAAAAATGTTCTATTTCTACTGAGTTAGTGCTTGCTTTGGCAGCACATATACTATTTCTACTTATTAGTGTATTCTGTTTTCTTCAGAACAAACCTCACAGTCTTCGCTACTACAATCAACATTGGACCAGTTCATACCATATAAAGGCTGGAAGCTTTATTTCTCCGAAGGTAGAGTTAAAAGTGCAAAAAGTATTGTAAATTCTATTTTCTTAACTTGTCTTTGGATGTTACATCTCATATTATTACTATAATTCATTTGGCTTATTGATAGATACCACCTTCTTTAATTTTAATTCACTCAAACAATTAAATCATGTTGTTTCAAGAATATTTTTAGGTTTTATATCAATTAGGAAAGCAGAAACTACATTAGGTATTTCAAAAAGGGATTGGATACGGGGTATTGAATATACAGATGGAAGTCTAAAAGAGCAAAAGAGGAGCATTGAGATAAGCCCCCAGCTAATAGCAACTTCTGGAAGCAGCATCTATTCTTATGGCTGAGGGTACAAAAGGTAAGAAGTTCTGAGGTTGCTAGGACCTAGGAATTCAGAGGAACAGCTGTTGCTTCAGCTACTGAGGGGCCCCCTCAAAGTAGTACTTGGACCTCTAAAGGGTACCCTTCTAATCTGTGCTCAGATCACTGCAGTGAATGAAGCTAGTTGTTGCTGGTAACTCCAGTGGGAGGATTGCACAGTTGATGCTTATAGCTGGAGGCTGGAACTGTGGCTATTTTCTGCAGCTGGAGAGATGCTGCAAAGAATTAGAAACAAAAATTAAATCCTTCTTTCTTGCCACCTTCCAGTCTTTAAAGTGGCTCCAGTTGGCAGAGCTTAAAAGAAGTCTGGAAAATGCACTGACAGATCTCAATTACAGCATCGCAGAGCAGAAAAATAGGAGGGTGGGCTTGGAACTGAGATACCACCAACACAGGTTTGTGTAGAAACACACTTAAGGAATCTCCCCTTTTATAATCAAGAACATCAGCTAACATACACATATTTAGAGGTTTGGAGACTAGTCTTTCCTGGGTTTTTACAGTTTTTATGTTTATTATGTCTTGTGAGTTACGGGTTATGTGTACACTAGGCTGTGTATTTTAAGGGCAAGGATCTTGCTCCATATGAAGCACTCAGTGTTCATTTGGTGAATGAATAAAGTGCTTTACAAATGTTTTCTGTATTGAGAGTCTGTTTCTACTATATACACAGATGTGTTTCCTAAGTGATATGTCTTTTGTTGCTTTAGAATGCATTAGCTACCAACATGCAGTATTTCCCTGGCAGTTAGCCCAGAACACTAGAATTGATCTTTAGACTGGTCCTAAGGATGGAGTTCAGGAGATGCCTTGGGTTTAATCATCTCTACTTCCAAACTACTTCATGTTATTGTACTGCTGTGGAAGACCAATTTGAAAATGTTACAGAACTTTATAGTATAAAGGTTTTAGGACTAGAGTGAAGTAAGTAGTAGTCTGTCTCCACTGATCGCAGGATATGGCAATTTGGACTAGTAGAATTTACTTTGCAAAGACTGATTGTTGTTAGCTCTGTTTCTAAATAAGAATTTAGTTCATGTGTCTAGCTTTGGCTTTATTATAGTTTTCATTTTAAGCTTTATTATGTAAGTTATTTGAACTACTAGGTCCTATTAGGTATCAGTGGTTCAGTCAAAGATTTCCAGATATTGGTGCTTTTATAGAGAGATACTTCCTATTTGCATTTAAGACTATGCAGACCTAAACTTGCTTTAGAATCTTAACTATTGGGATCCCTGGGTGGCTCAGCGGTTTGTCACCTGCCTTTGACCCCGGGGCATGATCCTGGAGTCCCAGGATCAAGTCCCGCATCAGGCTCCCTTCATGGAGCCTGTTTCTCCCTCTGTGTCTCTGCCTCTCTTTCCATGTCTCTCATGAATAAATAAATTTAAAAAATCTTAAAAAAAAAAAAAAGGAATCTTAATTATTCACTCAGTACTTACGTATATTCTTATGTAAATGTAATCAGAATGCAAAGTAGTTAAAAGTCTTTTACCATGTATGTTAAGTGTTTCTTCCATCTCGTGAAAGATATGCCTGTACACATGTGATTATTAGTGCTAATGCCATTTTGTTGGATTAGTTTACAGCAGTAGCTCTCCTTTTATTCAGAAGATTCAAGCATTTGAAATTTTTTTCACAAGGCGTATTGATTTATACGATAAGGTAAGATTCCTGTACAACAAAGCTACTAGTCTACCTTTATCTATTATCTTCTTGAACAATGTGTTTGAGATGCTATTAATCAGGAGATGCTGCAGCCAGACAGCCATGATCCAGATCCCCAGCTCTGCCACACTTAGCTCAGTGTGGACTTCGGTGTATTACCTACATTCTTTGTACTTTGGTTTTCTCCTGTATCAGTTGGGCATAGTAGTATTAATACCACAAAGAGTTGTGAAGAGGCATAAATAAGTTAATATAGTTTAAATAGTGTAAATATGCTTGGTGTAAAGCTTATTGTACCCATTGTTTTCACCATATAAACATATTCTTTTTCAAAGTATGTAATTGAATGTTTAGTTATGATAGTTGGCTCCAAAAAAGGCATCATTGTGTTCATGCCTTAATATTTTATAGGATGAAATAGAAAGAAAGGGAAGTATTCTGGTGGATTTTAAAGAACTAACAGAAGACCATGAAATGGCTGACTTGGTACCAAATATAGCAAATGAGTTAAGGGATACACCTGAGAAAACCTTGGCTTGCATGGGTCTGGCAATACATCAGGTAAATATTTATTTTGTGCAGACTTCTGTCAAAATTTTAAAGGAAGATTTTACAATAACAGTACCTTCTCTAAAAGATACTTAGTTTTTAACCAACAAATGTTGGCTAGGACTGAAAGCTTACAATCTTGTCTTAATAGATACCATTTATTTTATATAGAATAGCTTATCTAAATACAGCATTTATTTTATTTTATTTGAATTAGTCTATTGAAGATAATACAGAAATTAAAGAGTTCCTTAGAAACAATCTCAGGGAAAATAAGACTAGGATCATATTATCTGTTACAAACTTGGAAAGCAACTCAGATTTAGGTTCTGTGGCATGAGGCAAGTCACTTACACTCCCTGAGTGTCCCTATATATAAACTGAAAATAACAATATGTGCTGTGTCTGCCTGAGTTTTTCTCAGGATCAATTGACACAATATATGTAAAAGTATTATTTAGGCTGGCAAAGAGATAAATGCTTCGAGGAAAAGACTAGTAAATCTCAGAACAAGCACAGATAAAATACTGGCTGTATTCAGAGATAAAGAGTTATTGGGGAGAAATGGAGAGAGCTCAGAGGACTTTGTAGAGATGGTAGAGTTATTATGGGTCTTAAAGGGGGTACTGAGAACTGCACATAGAGCAGAGGAGATAATGGTAGCCAGGAGCGAGGAATAGTTCATTACAAAGATGTGTACACTGCTGGTACCTGAGACTGGAAACCTTGGTGTTGTCTTCAGTCTCTTCTCACTCATTAGTTCTCTATATACAAGTCACCACATGCTTGCATTTCTATTTCTGAAACATCTCTTAAATCTATTTCTTTTCCACCTTTACTGCCTCAGTCTTAAACCTTCATTATCTTTCCTAAACTGTTGCTATACCTGATAAAACATGATCTGTCTTTGGAAACTGTAGTTACTTTTCTACAGAGTGAAATCTAAATCCTTTTTGTGGTGTTATAGGCTTCCATGATCTGATTCAACTTCCTCCCCACTTCCACTCACTACCATTCAGCTAAGCTGAGCTCTCCTCAGGAGTCTTTCAATTGTCTGATCTCTTGCACATGCTATCCCTTAACCGTGGAATGCCCCTTGCATTGCATATCCAAATTTGGGGGGCCTGACACTATTGTCTCACCAGGAAACCTTTCTCATGACCTTTTTTTCAAAACTTGCATAGTATTTTGTCTCTAAATCTTTGTGGTCTTTATAGCAATTATAGCTGTATATGTGCATCTCATTTTCACTTTTAAGATTGTCAGCATACTGCTTTATATACAAGAGGTTATTAACTATTTAATATCAAATGCCAAGGGAGTGCGTATTGGATATTTCAGAAGTTGTCTCTATTTTCTCTATCTTAATAAATCACTGAATATGGAGAAGTAGAAAATATGTTTTCACCAGAGCCTGTCCAAAAGGTAATAGCTTTGAGGACTATTGTAAGGACTTTTACTATTAAGCTTAGTTTGGACATAAAGTAGTAGACAGGAATGCTGGAGTTTTCCATTCCAGACACAACACAATCCCAGGTAAAACAATCCACTATAAGTAGTCACAATTAAATATCAGAGTTTTAAAGGGCTATTACAGTTTTGTTAGTATTCTGCTCTGAACTGTTTATATTCATAAACTTCATATTTTCTAAAAAAAGAGTTTTGCTTCAAGAGGGTATTTTGTTCCAACTTTTGAATAAATACCTGTTTTGTTTAGGTATTAACTAGGGACCTTGAAAGGCATGCAGCTGAATTACAAGCCCAAGAAGGATTTTCTAGGGATGGGGAAACAATGGTAAATGTGCCACACATTCATGCCAGGTGAGGATTTGCTGTTATTAAGGTATTATTTAGAATCTGGCATTTAAGACTGTTTAAGAAGGAGAACCTCATTTTATAAAGTCAAAGAAATCAGTAAAAAGGGTATGAGTTCTTTGCCATCTATTGGTTGTCACACCTAAGTGAACCCACTGAGAATTCTTCAAAGAAATCATGACAAAAATAAACTTTTCCTGCCTGAAATGAGATGATTTCCCAACCTTCACATTTTGGTAAAGATTGATTATGGGTGTGTCCTTATCAAGTCCCTGCTATTTGAAAAGTAATACACTAAGTGCTTGATTATATTTTGTTAAAATTATGAGGTTTCTACTAGACACAGAACAAATGGAATTTTGTTTTTCTTTAATTCATCTTTAAGATTTTAAATTCTCATTAGAAGAAATGAATAAGGTGATCATCAGGGTTTTGCTTTTCTTTTCTAGAATTTATAGAAGACATTGTGTAACGGTTCTTGAAAAAGAAATTAGAAACTGGAAGTCATTTTTTTTTGTTGCCAAAATTTTCCTGTTGGCATTTTTTTTCCTTTTTTCCCCTTAGAGTACAGCCAATGAGACAAGAAGAAAAGGGGAGATTTAGCATTTTTTGATTTTTAAGGATGATTTAATTCTTGTGAAATTTCTGATATATAGGGATGATATGGTTGGAGAATTCCAGTTGCTCCTAAAAGGAAGTTGTGAAAATATAGATAATGTTCACTGTTGGTTCATTTGTAAATTCAATGATAAATACATTCTTGTTTTTGCTGTTAGGGTGTATAACTATGAGCCGTTGACACACCTCAAGAATGTCCGGGCAAATTACTACGGAAAATACATTGCTCTGAGAGGGACAGTGGTTCGTGTCAGTAATATAAAGCCTCTTTGCACCAAGATGGCTTTTCTTTGTGCTGCATGTGGAGAAGTTCAGAGTTTTTCTCTTCCAGATGGAAAATATAATCTTCCCACAAAGGTAAGCTATTCTTTAACTGAATTATCTTGGCAAAGAAGGCAGATCATTTTACAGAAAACATTCCCAGTGTTTCTGTACACGGAGGTAATTTTTATTTTTAATTTTCAATTTTTAAATTATGAAGTACTTTAGGGAGGAGATCCCTGGTGGCTCAGTGGTTTAGCACCTGCCTTTGGTCCAGGGCGCGATCCTGGAGTCCCGGGATTGAGTCCCGTGTCGGGCTCCCGGCATGGAGCCTGTTTTTCCCTCTGCCTGTGTCTCTGCCTCTCTCTCTTTCTCTCTGTGTTTATTATGAATAAATAAATAAAATCTTTAAAAAAAAAAAGAAGAAATACTTTAGGGTATAGAAAAATAGGTAAAATATTTCTCCAGTCACCACCCAGAATGTACATTTTGCCAGTTCCAGATATATATATATTTTTTAAGTTTTTATTTATTTATTAATGAGAGACACAGAGAGATGCAGAGAGAGGCAGAGACACAGGCAGAGGGAGAAGCAGGCTCCATGCAGGGATCCCAACACGGGACTCAGTCCCAGGTCTCCAGGATCAGGCCCTGGGCCAAAGGCGGCGCTAAACCGCTGAGCCACCTGGGCTGCCCCCCAGATATATTTTTAAAGATATAAAGCATAATGATATAAAGATATAAACCGATATTAGTATTTCCTTTGTACCCCCTTGCTTGTACCATTCCCAGAGATCATTATCCTGAAGTGAATGTGTATTCTTTCCATTCATATTTTTATATTTAGACTTAATAGGTATACACGTTGTTTCCTTTACTCTGCTGCTTGAAAGTGATGTGTTCCTTTTTTCTTTTTTTTTTAGACTATTATAGATTTTTTTTAAAAAGATTCTCTTTATTTATTCATGAGAGATAGAGTCAGAGACGTAGGCAGAGGGAGTAGCAGGCTCCATGCAGGGAGTCTGATGTGGGACTTGATCCCAGGACCACAGGATCATGCTGTGAGCCAAAGGTAGATTCTTAACCACTGAGCCACCCAGGCATCCCAAGATTATTATAGATCTTAAAGCCATAGAAAAGTGGAGAGAGGGGATCCCTGGGTGGCGCAGCAGTTTGGCGCCTGCCTTTGGCCCAGGGCACGATCCTGGAGACCCGGGATCGAATCCCACGTTGGGCTCCCAGTGCGTGGAGCCTGCTTCTCCCTCTGCCTATGTCTTTGCCTCTCTTTCTCTCTCTGTGTGACTATCATAAATAAATAAATAAAAATTTAAAAAAAAGTGGAGAGAATATCTGTATATGCACCATTATGAGTTGACAAGTACTAATATTTTGTGATTTTAGCTTATTTTTAATTTTTTTAAAGACTTTATTCATTCATGATTGACACAGAGAGAGAAAGAGATAGGCAGAGACACAGGCAGAGGGAGAAGCAGGCTCCATTCAGGGTGCCTGATGTGGGACTCGATCCCAGACTTTAGGACCACGCCCTGGGCGGAAGGCAGGCGCTAACTTGCTGAGCCACGTAGGGATCACCATTAACTTAATTTTTTAAACATAAAATATTATCAAAGTTGAACTTCCTCTGTTGCCCTCCCCAGTTCCACTCACATTTTTCCATCCTTAGAGGCAGCCACTCTTCTGAAACTGCCATGTATTCTTCCAATATGCATTCTCATACCTGACAATATATATATATATATATATAGGATTTATTTTCTTGTGCTGTTACATAAATAGTATGCTGAATGTAACACTCTGCCAACTCTTTTTTTCACTTGGTTGTTTTGGACTTTACCTATTTCAATACATATCTAATTCTTTCATCTTTACCATTGTGGAGTATTCCATTGAATGAATAGCTACTATTATCCATTCTCCTAGTGGACATTTGTGTTATTTTCAGTTGTTTACAGTTATATGATGCTGCAGAGAACGTTCTTGTAAGTTCCTCCTTAGCAGAGGAATTTCTCAGTTGTGGGATATAACATTGTTAACTATTAGATGTTGCCAAACGACTTTCCAGAGTGTTGGTCCTAGCTTACCCCTCTGTTGGTAGTGTTAAATAATTACCATTTCCCTGTATTCTCATTAACACTTGGTATTGTTAGACTTCTAAAATTTTGCCATGCTGATGGGTGTAAATGGCATTTCATTTTTAATATGAATTTCTGTTGCAGTTGAACATCTTTTCACATCTTTGTTGGCCATCCAGTTTCCTTCTTTATTGAACTTTCTGTTTAAATCTTCTGCTTATTTTCCTGTTTATACTATTGATAGGAATTCTTTATGAATTCTAGGTACTAATCATTGATTATATATATTACAGATATCTTCTCCCAGTATTTGCTTTATCTCTTTGTGGTATATTTTTTGTTCTACAGTTTTACATTTTGACAGATTAAATTGATCATTTTTTCACCTTATGACCTTTATGTTTTATGCCCTGCCTAAAAAGCCTTCTTCATTTGAGCATTATAAACATATCTCTTACATTTTCTTTTAATACTTTTAAGTTTCGTTTTTATACTTGGATTTTTGCCCATCAGGAATTTAATCTTGGGAATGGCATAACACTAAGGACCTAATTTTGCTCTTTGAAGTGAAAGCCATTTGGCACCATTTATTAATTAAGTCCTCTATTATCAGTCCTACTGATGTGTATTGTTTCTTCTATGGTGCACTGTCCTGTGGACATGTGAGTCCATTTCATTTTGCTGGTCCTGTACAATCCTATTTATATTGATCTCATTAAAGTTTTTGATAAGGCAGGGAGACTACCATATCTATTCTTCTTTTTTGGAATTGTGTTTACTATCCTTGGATTTTAATAAATTTTTTACATTTATTACATTTTTACACTAATTGAAATTTGTAAGGTTTCCTTCTCTTCTAGGAAGAACAGGGTGTGTGAGATTTGGCTATTGATTCTGAATAATCAGTGGTGTTGGTAAATGAGTGTCATCTACTCTTTGGGCTTAAGGTTCTGGCTCTGTCTTTAGTTCAGAGGCTAGAATTTCAATCCTGATTTATTGGATGTTTTCTGTAAACTATATTTGGTCAAAGTATTTCCATGCCCTCCAATGTAGTGGGTAGTAATGCTGACTCGCAGGATGAGCATTAGTGTGAAATGTTCTGCATGTGTCTGAACTTGCATGAATTGAAGTGACAAGAAAGATGTTTGTTCAGGAGATCCATATTTTAGTCACTATTTTTGTTACTATATAACAAATCACCCTAAAACTTAGTGGCTCAAAATAACAGCAGTCATCTAATTCTTTCTCAAGACTTCTGTTAGTCCAAAGTTTGGAAGAATTGCTTGGCTGGGTAGTTACTCGTTTAGATCTCTTAAGGAATTGTAGTCAAATAGCAGATAGAGCTGAACAGCAAGAGGCTGGAGTGGCTGGGGGCTGGCTGGGCATCTCTCCTCCATGTGTCTTTCTGGGCTGGTTTTGGTTTCTTGTACATGGTATGGCAGCTAAGGGTACTCAGTCTGCTCACATGGCTGCTGATAGCTTCAAGAGACAGGTCCAGCTCTCAGGAAAAAATGGCTGCCTCTTTTGAGCTAGCTTCAGAAAACAGGTGGCATCACTTCTATTGGTTACAAAATAAGTCATAAGCCTGTCCAGATTCCAGGAGAGGGAAATTAGACTCCATCTTTTGATGGGGGAGTGGGAGGGTTCTAGAAAGGCTCATGGGAAAATACTGTTGCAGCCATATTTGGAAAATACAGTTGGCCACAATCTCTGAATTTACAAATGCATCTTGAGGTCCAAATAGTGGACAAGTGATTTTTAAAAACTTAAACACATTTACATTTCGAGGACTGTCTCTGTGGACTGTCTCACAGTGCAAAGGCAAGTGAGATAGGGGAGCTCGGGATCAAATAAGACCCAGGAAGACTTTGGAAAGGGGGAGGTTTGGTGCTGGATATTGTGGATGCGAGAGGGCATTCAAGATTCAAGGATCAGGAGACTGAATGTGCACAAAGGAGGGAATATGTGCTCAGTGTGAGAGGCTTGTGAGGAGCCTTGCACACCCACAGTAAAAGGAATAAAAGCAGTAATCAAGAGAGACTAGCTGGAAAAGTGCCTCAAAAGCTTGTAATATAGAATCAATGCAGAAGAAAGTAGTCATTTTGCTCATACTGCATTTTATTATAACACCATTCTGTGACCAAATAAAAGTAGTATTAAATGAAGCATTTTAACTTGCATTTTCCTTAGATGTGATTGTAGTTTATCAAAATGTGGATGTGAATTAATCTTCTTGCAGTGTCCTGTGCCCACATGTCGAGGGAGGTCATTCACTGCTCTCCGTAACTCTCCTCTCACGGTTACGATGGACTGGCAGTCAATCAAGTAAGCAGACTATAAATAAAACACAGGTTTTAGATCTCACGTTATAAATTTACTGCCTAGTAAATCTATAATATTCATGTATTATATTGTGAGTCTTATCTGTAGACAGTGGTAAAGTATATAGTAAAAGATTTATTTGTTTTATAGTTTATATATTGAAATGATAATTGTCTTTATTTGAAATGTGTTCTATATCAGATTGCAGAAAGGATTTTAATTATAAGTATCCTGTCCTTTTTCTACTGAGGAATAGTTTATTTCTCATGTGATTCATTGAACTGGATGTAGACCAACAAAGCTGTATGATTTTCTTTCCATGAGCTGTGATAGAAATGTTGTTAGAAGTGTTAAAGAATGCCTTAGAAATAAGATATGTTTCATTTTATATTCTCACTATCTATGAGGCATTTTACTATGGGGTTTTTTTTAAGCTGTTTTTTGTAGGTCATATGGTTTTTAGTGTGTGTGTGTGTGTGTGTGTGTGTGTGTGTGTATGGTATTTTTAACCCAACAAATTACTGTGTTTTATCTGACCATCGTCCCGTAACTCATCCCTGAATATAAAATAATGGGTGGTTTGAAGTCAGAGTGCTACCCAAGAAACCTGGCTAAGACAGCAGAAGGTATTTTAAAAACCAAGAACCTAGAGAAACAGTGAGATGGATTGCTACCAAGCCCTGTCCTAGCTTTACCTCCTGTTCTGCAAAAACTAAGACCGACATATATAATAAATGTACAGTATGCTGAGATCTTCACAAACTCTCCATTTTATAAAATAAATGTTTGAGACTTTTACATTTTATTTAAAAATTTTTTAACTCTGATGTAGATAACCTACAATATTATATTTATTTCAGATATATAATATAGTGGTTGCTCAGTGCCCATCACAATAAGTATACTCTTAATCCCCTTCATCTATTTCATCCATCTCTCACCCACCTCCCCTCTGGTAATCAACAGTTTGTTCTCTGTAGTTAAGAGTCTCTTTCTTAGTTTGTTTCTCTTTTTCCCCCTTGGTTCATCTTTGTTTCTTAAATTCCACATATGAGTGAAATATGGTATTTGTCTTTTTCTAATTGGCTTAACCCACTTAGCATTGTACCATATAGCTCCATCCATGTTGTTTCAAATGGCAAGATGTCATTCTTTTTTATGGCTATGTTAAAGACTCTTGAGCATGGTCTCGTGCTCTTTTAGTTCACAACAGTGTGCAAAGAAAGTCTGTAGGATTTTCACTTCTGAAGAGAGTGATGAGGGCCTCTCAGGAGCTGCAAGGTTCACAATAAGGTAAGTTCACAGAAGGTCCAGGGTAATTCACTTAATTATACAAAATCTCTCTGCTTTTTTGGTAAAAATAGCAGACAAGAAAATAGGCTCAAATATTTTAGTTGGATTTGAATGATGATCTCTTGATATTAGATCAGACTTAGAAAGAGAGACCATTTAGGGGAGGCTGAGTGGCTCAGGCGATTAAGTGTCTGACTCTTGGTTTTGGCTCAGATCATGATCTCAGGGTCATGAGAGTGAGCCTCAACTTAGGCTCCACAACCAGGAGGGGAGTCTGCTTGAGATTCTCTCTCTCCCCCCACCCCGTGACCCCTCCCCAGCCTCTAAAATAATAAACAAATCTTAAAAAAAGGAGAGGGGAGGCCATTTAAATCCTTTTCTTGAATCTTTAAAAGTAAGATATTGCTAAAGTTCATTTTGAATGAGTTATAGTAAAACTTTGTTAGTACAATATTATCTTACATTATTGTTTTTTATTCTACCAATGTGTAGATATATAAAATGACTATCTGCCCTAAGTGAAAGATCTTCGGGCTTAGATTGGAATGTTCATAAAGAATTTAATTATTGTTTCTCAGCTGTTGCTTTGAATAACTTGAATGCATCAAGGCGAAAGCCTTACAATGTATGTCAAAGGCCTTGCAGTTGAAGCAGTCCCAGTTTTAGGGGTTTACTTGATGAAAACAGTCACAATATGTGAAGAAATAGCTTGCTGAAAGTATGTTTTCACTGTGTGTGTGTGTGTGTGTGTGTGTGTGTGTGTGTTTTAATGGGGAACAGCCTAAATATCTGAAGAAAATATTGTAAGTAGGATGGTACAACGGATTATTGTGTAGCCACTAAATATGATGGTGCAGGAGAATATTTTGAAATGACATAAAAAACCATGTACAGTGTTTCTAGTGACAAAACTGGCAAGAAATACACGTTAAGAATATACTCTAGGAAGTGAGATTGGAGTTGTTTTCTTCTTTCTGTTTATCTGTTTTAATAAGAAAAGTATTAATATCTAATTTCTTAAAGCAAGACATCCTTAGCATGTTGTGTCATTCTGAGGCTTCTCATTGCAGTCTGGCAGTGTTTTGAGTGTGCACGGAGGGTGGAGGTGGAGGGTTGGTGGTGGTGAAGAAGGAGCAGGGTTTGAAGTAGTGCAGGTTAGGTGGATATCTGGCTGTGACCTCAGAGGAATTGAGAGGCTTATCTAGATGTATAATGAATGTATTCCAAAGTTATTATTTTAACATTCAGTGATTTTTACTTACATTCATTATTTAAAGAAGTTTTAAAGACTTCCAGGGAAGATGGCAGAGTAGGAGGATCCTAAGCTTACTTGGTCCCACAGATACAAGTAGGTAACACCCACATCAGTGTAAATAACCCCAAAAGCAACCTGAAGACTGGTGCAGCAGTATCCACAGCTAAATACAGAGAAGAGGCCACATCCAAGAGGGTAGGAAGGTGGAGATGTGGTTAGGAGCCAAACGGATCCACGGGACTGTGAGAGGGAGGGACTTAGCAGTTGTGGGGAGGGAAGAGAAGCAAACCTCCACAGCAGGCACCCCAGGTACCGGGAACCTGCATGGGGAAGGTGACGACCCATAACATTTGGCTTTGAAACTGAAGGGGCCTAATTTTGTGAGTTCTTCCAGGCTGAAACAAAAAATCAGTGGCTCAGCTCTAGGAGAGTTGGTGGTGAGAGAAAACGGAGTCCCTGCCCTTAAAGGGAGAGCACAACAAACAGCTTGGCTAAGATACAGTATAGAAGCAGCAGTTTGAAAAATGCCTAGGGTTTACATGAGGGAAATTTGTTGGCTAATCTCAGAGCATGTACTAGACTGGAGAGGCAGGGCTTTTTCAGAGACTTCTCCAAGAACAAAAGAGCTGATTGGTGCTGTCTCCCCTCCGTGGACCCCCAGCCTAGTTAAAGGGACGCCTGTGGGAACCAGGACAGTAAAATACTCTCCACTTCCACCTAGCTTGCTAATGGACACCATACCCCTGTACTTTTCTGTACAGGAGGTTTCCCAGCAGCTACAACTCCCCTCCTATAGCCAGCTGGTGTGGACCTTGCTGGTACTGTGCACATTGCCCCTATGTTCTCCTGCAGGAGTCCATCCAAAGTGGCACCACAGCATGGCAGTGAACAAGCAGCCCTGACAGAGGTCAGCAGCACTCCAAAGTGACTTCTCTGGGGAGAGGGGAAGATAACCACTCAGCCAATCCAGCTGTGGCTCTGCAGTGGGCTGGGGACAGACATCTGGTCTGACTGTAGGCCCTGTCACCAACAGAAACTTCTCAGGGTATAATACAGGGAGGGCACCCTGTAGTTTGGTGCTCCTGCAGTTCTGGCAAACACCTGGCGAACTTCCCTCAAGCCTAGGGCAGTCCACACTGGCCCACTAACAACACAGGGACCAAACACTGCCCACAACAGGCAAAGGGAACCATTAGAGACGACTAGACTGAAGACACACATGTCTTAGCCACAGTAGTAGGGCACATGCAACACACATACGAGACACCCCTGAAGCGCCAAGGTCTTAAGAATAGGAGACATTGCACTGCAGGGCACTACAGGATCTTCATAAGGCTACTGCTTTCAAGAGCAGGAGACATGGCTGACTTTCCTAACACAGAAACAGACATGGAGTGTTCGTCAAATGAGACAGGAGTATGTCCCAAGTGAAAGAACAAAAAGGACAAAATCACAGCAGGAGACCTAAATGAAATGGAGATAAGTAATATGCCTGATAGAGAGTTTAAACTAATAGTTATAAAGGTACTAGATAAACTAGAGTGAATAAATCGAAGACTCGAAGAACAGGTCAGAGATCTGGAGGACAGAGTAAAGAAAAGCCCGCTTTTACTTTTTCCCCTTCTACCACTAGTTTTCTTTCAGCCAAAATGTGAATTTTACATTGTCAAGGTTTACTTCTCTTTTCCAGTTATAACTGTCTTCCTTGTTTAATTTATAGGTCATATCAAACAAAAACAAGAGCATTTATAATTTTATCTTTGTTCCACAAAGTAAGAAAGAAAGTGATCAGATGCTTAGAAAAGGAAATGTAATTTATGTTACCATGTTGTTTTGTTTTCTGTCCCTTAATAGAAATGATCCGAGTCTCAAAATCAAAATGAATTCTCTTCTACTCCCTTGAATTCTCCCGTTTTATATACTTCGTATTTGGGCTCAGCTTTGTTGTTTAGTGCTTTTCCTACTTTTTGAAATCCTTCTATAGTGTTTTGAATAGTGAAAGTACATCTAAACATGTCTTCATCCTGCGTGACAGTGATCAGTCCTTTTCTTCTGGTGTTGTCTTGGACTCCCGAATATCTCTTTTCTCTCTTTGAGCTTCCAATCAGATACATCCGTTGTACTGTTCATTTGTCTTTTAACTTGTTTTCATCCTTTGCTTTCTGTGTGCTTTTTGTGTGTTTGTTTCCCTCCTATAAATATTTGATTTATATATATATATATATTTAATTTTCCCGATCTCACAGTTTTCTAGTAGTTCCCTTTTTATAGCCGCTTATTCTTGTTTTTATGATGGTAAAATTTTCTCAAAAACTCTTCAGCAGGTTTTGTTTTTAATGCCCTTCTCTTTCCTGAATTAATGCCATTTCATCCTGAAATATCTGATGAACACTGAGAAATTATCTGGACTCCTTTGATAGGTTTCCGTTGCTATTTTATAAGTAGGAGTTTTTCCTCATGAAGCCTCTCTCCCTCTTTTGATGATCAGATTTTACTATATGAATATGTTTTTGAATTGGAGTTGGACTTCTCAGATGCCAGAATGAGGAGACTTTATTCTGGAGCTCTGATGCCTTCATTAGATGCTGTAGCTCCCCTCACAGAGTGGATGGATCCATTTCTCTAGAACAGTGTTCTGGTTTTTGTTAAACAGTAGAGCGTGGTTTGGTGGAATGCCCTCTTTCTTCACCTACCCACCTATCCATCCACCTACCAAAACAGCTATTCTGTGACTTATCTTTCAGTTGATTATCCTGTTTCCTTTTAGCCATCCACTGAAATGAGGAAAAGTTTCACCTGTGTAAGAAACCAAGCATCCCTACTCTGCATTCCTACCAACTCCAACCTAGAAGGCTCCCAAGGGCTCTGCTGAAAATATTGGTCCCCACTTCTCTTAGATCCTTGTAACTTTTTCCTGTATGTATTTTGAACTTCATTTTGTTCTATCCATCAGTATTTTTCCACTTCCTGTTTTCTGAACTTTTAAGAGCTTGTGTTTCTTGATAACACCTCTGCACACCCTATAACCTGTCTTCACTTATTTAGTGGCTACCATTTTGGTGGACATTTTGGAGAGAGGGTAGGCAAATGTACATGCTCATCCTGCCATTCTTAATTGGAAACTACTGAAGTAATATTAGACATACCATTGAAAATTTTTTTTTAACTAATCTACCTTTTAGCTCTGTATTTTGTGGGTCCTGAATAGTTGACATGTTGAAGAAATAACTTAAAGTCAGTATATATACTGACTGAAAATTGTTTAACGTTTTAGAATCCAGGAGCTAATGTCTGATGATCAGCGAGAAGCAGGTCGGATTCCACGAACGATAGAGTGTGAACTTGTTCATGATCTTGTGGATAGCTGTGTCCCAGGAGACACAGTGACTATTACTGGAGTTGTGAAAGTCTCAAATGCTGAAGAAGGTATTGTATAATTCTTTTCTTATTTTGATTGTTTCTCAATAATTTGTCAGGATTCATCTTTTTTCAAACTACTTTTGAATCTCCACAGATACAGGGAATTCCTTATTTCTTGCATAGGTGAAACTTTTCCTTTAAAATACAAGTTTATATGTATTTTACTGTGCCTTTCTTTTTCGTGGTATTTGAGTCTTTGTAGGGAAAATGAAAATACCAATTATTATATTTCATACCTTGAAATTTACAGGTTCTCGAAATAAGAATGACAAATGCATGTTCCTTTTGTACATTGAAGCAAATTCTGTTAGTAATAGCAAAGGACAAAAAACAAAGACCTCTGAGGATGGGTGTAAGCATGGAGCATTGATGGAATTCTCACTTAAAGACCTTTATGCTATCCAAGAGATTCAAGCTGAAGAAAACCTGTTTAAACTCATTGTCAAGTATGTATGAGGTTATCTGAAGTTTTATTATGTATATGCAGGATAGGGGTACTGTTGGCTACAAGTAACAAAAAATTAGTCAAAATGATTGCAAATTACAGTTCGCAGGTCAAATCCAGCTAACTGCCCATTTGTATATGCCCATAAGCTAAAAATGGTTTTTACATTTTTTTAATGGCTGAAAAAAAAGAATAATTCATGACACATAAAATTATATAAAATTGAAATTTCACTTCCTGTAAATAAACTTTTATTGGAACATAGCCATAATCGTTCATTATGTAGGCCTGGCTGCTTTCCATTTATGTAGTGCCAGTGCCTGGCTGCAGTGGCAGAGCTGAGTAGTTGCAACAGAGAATAATAGCTCACAGATATTTACTGTCTGTACCTGTATGGAAAACTTTGTTGATCTCTAGTTTAATCTATAAAGAAAATTTACTATCTCACACTAGAAGTTAGTTACTCAACAAAGAGTGATGGGACTGTGAATTCCAGTCATTTCAATTAGTTGTATGTAGGGTGTTTACTTTTTATTTATTTATTTATTTTTGGGTGTTTACTTTTAAAAAACAAGAAGGAGATTCACATAGAAGTCACTTATATTCACTAAGTATTTCATAATATTATTTTATTTTCATGTTATTGCCATGCAGTAGAGAAGAAGCACAGTAGAGGCAATTTTTGCTTTAGTGGTTAAGAGCTTTTTTTTTCTTTTTTCTTTTCTTTTCTTTTTTTTTTTTAAGGTAAGCTAAGTTAGAATCCATCCCACTTCCAACGAGGTTGGGAGCATGTTACTTATTACCTCCTTCATTTTTCTCAAAATAGAACTAATTCTTGCCCAGAAGGTTGTCCCAAGATTACATGAAATTTAATAATGTATTTAACATAATTAACACAACATACCGTTATTTTAAAACCTTTTAAACAATTTTTTGGATATTTTGAAGAAAAGAGGAAAACAAGAGAGACTGAAAAATAGATGTACCTAAGAGTAGTAAAGAACTGAGGTTTTGAAATGCATTGTATTAGAACACTTAACCCTGTCGTGTTTCCTTTATTTAGGCTTTGGACACTAAAAGAATTTGACTGTTTCTGCTTTTAATATGTTAGTCAATTGAGAAAGGATAGAGTTCCTCAGGGAGTCTTTAAACCCTCAGAGACTTCTTTTTTTTTTTTTTTTTTTTTTTTTTTAATTTTTATTTATTTATGATAGTCACAGAGAGAGAGAGAGAGGCAGAGACACAGGCAGAGGGAGAAGCAGGCTCCATGCACCGGGAGCCCGATGTGGGATTCGATCCCGGGTCTCCAGGATCGCGCCCTGGGCCAAAGGCAGGCGCCAAACCGCTGCGCCACCCAGGGATCCCGCCCTCAGAGACTTCTGAATAGATAGCCATCCATACCTACCCTGGGAGAAGGGGTGCTCTGAGCTAGAGTAGGGTTGTGATCTGTGGATTAGGGACAGTGTGATGAGTGGGCTGTGAGCAGGTAGGGAAGAACCACCTGGTTGAAGATCAAAACACTGCTTTGGTTCCTCTTACCTGTTTCAAATAAGAATGAACCTGTACAGTGGTCCTTCTGCCATACTAGAAATGTTTTCTTTTCAGAGGTTGTTCTTACCCTTTAGTCCTAAATTTGTGATTTCAACATTAAAACTCGAATTTTTTGTGGTCGTCCATTTTTAATCTTGCAGGGGTTGGCAGGCTGCCTGGTTTTGTAAATAAAATTTTACGGGAATACAGTGCCATCCATTCATCTACATAATTGCTTTTGCACAAGTTGGGTAGTGTGACCCAGACAGTAAAACTGAAAAGATTTACATTCTGGCCTTTTAAGAAAAAGTTTGTCTACCTTTGCTAGGTAGAAAAGTTATGAAAGGAGAATGGAGAAGACAATGGAAGGTTATGTTTTAGTTTTGGTTTCTTTAGAAGCAGTAATTTGGGTAAGCATTTATTTGGGAGGTGATCCCAGAAATACTGGTAAGGGAATGGGAGAGTGAGAAAGGATGGTAGTCAGTGTATGGTGCCTCAAAGAAGAGGTTACTACAAGCATCTGAGGCTTAATCCTCTTGAGGCCTCTAGAATACTAGATTGTGTAGAACTAGCCTCAGTATTTTTCCATCGAAGGGCCTAGTTTTACTAGGTGGTACTTTCAGCCTGCTCTGCCTGCCTACTGCTGAGGCTTCTGCCTCCAGAAAAAGCCCTTCAGCAGGCAGGTGCAGGTGTGTGATCAGGAGCCACCAGTGATTATGTGGGAACATGCTTAACACTGAGTACCGAGGGATGTGGCAGGACACTATCTTCTGTGTTTACAGGTATTAAAAGGGATAATGGTCAAGCCTTTTTTGCTTGATCCTTATTTTTACAACTGATAAATGTAAATATATTCACATATTCATATATGATCTTATCCTGATTCTTTGAATTAAGGTGAAGTAATGACATTTTGTCTCATCTTAAGATATTATTTACCCAGTTCACTTGTTAGCCTCCTTTCAGTGACTTGGTTACATAGAAGATGTGTGTTTGTGTAATATACAACATAATTCTGTATCCCGAAGGAGAAGACAATGATTATGAGGTATTTTAAATGCTTGTGATAGATAACAGTCCATTTGGTTACTTTAAAATGCTTTGCAAAGGGGCGCCTGGGTGGCTTAATCAGTTAAGCATCCAACTCTTGATTTGGGCTCAGGTCATGATCTCAGGGTTCTGAGATCTAGCCCATGTTGGGCTCCATCCACATTGGGTGTGGAGTCTGCTTAAATTCTCTCCCTCTCCTTTGTCCTCCCTACCCCTGGTCTTGTGCTGTCTCTCAAAAAAATGAAAATAAAATGCAAGTATTCCGTCTCCTTTGTACATGTAAAAATTTTTAAGTGTTCTTCCCTTTATGGATTAACCAAGAATTTTGAGAAATTTACAATGTCTTGAGTTGAGGGATGTAAATTTTATGTTTGTCTTTTTCTTTTTTTGATGCTAAATAAAGCAAGTTAAGCAAGTTGTAATGTAGATCTTCTAGTGGATTGATGAAGCATAAATAGGGATTTATAAATTGTATTCTGTTTTTCAGCTCACTTTGCCCTGTCATTTTTGGTCATGAAGTAAGTACTCTACTTCATCTTTACTCAAAAACATATAAAGTTGGCAAAAAGCTAATTGTTAGCCAGTTACTTGTATTTTAATATGTCATTATTCTCCATAAATGATGTGAAAGCCAGATTTGAGCTCCTTGTATGAACAATCTGCTTACTAATCTGAGCTAATAGGAATGAGGTACTCCTACAGTGACTTTGGGCACTTAAGTGCTAAAGCGACAGCTAGCAGGTTATTTCCCAGTTTTGTGGAGTAGATTCATACCTTGCAACGTAGGTCTTTACTTAGTGACTTAGTGACTTTAACAATACCTCTTTGATTTTATGTGCTTCCTAATTTTTGCTTTTTAATCATTTACATTATGGAAGTTTATATTTTAAGTCAATTTTCTTAGGGAAAAAAAGTTAATCATGCTTCAAAAAAAATTCTCAATTAAATGTAAATATAGAAGGAGAAGCATCCCTTTTTTGCTAGTCATCTTTATGTTTTTCTCACTTTTGAGGTTTTTCTTCCCCCTTCCCCCCTTTTATACTTGAGCTTGTTAAAGCAGGTTTGGCATTAGCACTCTTTGGAGGAAGCCAAAAATATGCAGATGACAAAAACAGAATTCCTATTCGAGGAGATCCACATGTCCTTGTTGTTGGAGACCCAGGCTTGGGAAAGAGTCAGATGTTACAGGTAGGAAATTTCTCATCTAGTATTTGATGTATTCATTATGAAACGTATAACTGATTCACAAGTGAATTTTCTTAAACCATGTAGTATTTTTATTCCAGAAGAAATAGTTGGTAGGGGGGTAGAAGTGAATCGGGGTTTGTTTAAGTAATATGTCACTTCTGTCCAGGCATCCTTTCAAATAGAGCCCATTTTCTGTTCCATAGACTGTGCAGACATGATGGTCTGTTGAGATGTCGATTGTGAAATGTTAACCATTTCTCTAACCCCCTTTTTCTTTGGTATCAGCTTTGCTAGCAAGCTAGGTGTTGTGACTTCCACCTATGAACAAAATAGTTTGAGAAAGTAAAGAGCAGGGAAGCAGGTGTCCACACATCCTGTCTTCATACAACTACATAAACACTGTACTGAGCTTTAGGAACAGTCTGATAAAGGTAAGAGATCTATCTGTATGCATCTCCACTGCTGCTCTCTGATTTTAAAGCAAGGCAGCTTCTATGACTGGCTTCTTGCTGGTCCTCAAGAAGATTCTGCCTCTGCCAGTAGAGCCTAGTGGTTCTCCTGTCCAGGGCTTATGATGGCCCTAAAAGGTTCTGCCTATTGGAGTAGTTGTGGTTGCCTTGGGAGTGACACTTGGTAAGCCAGTCATGGTGTCCTTTCTGAGAATGCCTATGTGTCCTATTCCCCACCACCCCCAGTGTAGACAAATGTGACTAGACCAGGGGTCTCTTTGGGCAAGTTGTAGCCCTGTGGCTACTGAATCTTTATCCAGGGGTTAGACCTTTGGCTGCATATCAGAATCACCTTTGGGACTCTGAAAATCCTGAGGCCTTCCCTAGTCTAACTGAACTAAGAGCCTCTGGATTAGGGTCCTACTGTCTGTGTGTGTATAACCTTCCACAGGTGATTGTGCTGTGCAGCCAGAATTGAGAACCGCCTTGACCTCATGATTGCATTATAAAACCACTGTCTTTCACGTCAGAGTCACTATTTATTCCTTATGCTTTATTGTTAAATCACTCATCATTTTACTTCTACTCTGACATTTCATTTATATTTCCATGTTCCTTTGGACCAACTGGACCTATTTAAAAAAAAAAAATTCAGTTCTGAGCCCTTGCTACAAGCCTGACAACTGAGGCACAGAGCACCCAGTTGTTAGGGAAACAATTGATAATAATAATGAAAACTGGATACCTAGCCAGATTGTGCATGTAAAAGGTACATGTGGGGACCTGAATTGTTATAGCTTTTTTTCCTCTCTTTTATGTCCTTGCATATGTGTTTGACTTTTTAATTAGTGTATTATAGGTAGAAGCCTGGTTTAACCTCCACAGTGTTTGATTATCTATACAAATAAACTTCTATTTTTCTTATTCCTTTTTTTTAAGATGTATTTGAGAGACTGCGAGCACATGTGCACATACATGTCTGTGACTGCTAGCACAGTGAGGAGGGGCAAAGGGAAAGAGAGAATCCCAAGCAGACTCCCACCAAACATGGAGCCTGATGTGGGGCTCAGTCCCACCACCCAGAGATCATGACCCAAGCCAAAATCAAGTCAGATACCCAACTGGCTAAGCCACCCAGGTTTCCTTTCTTTTTTTAGTTTAAGAAATAGATCTTGGCAGATAATGGTTTCAAAATACATTTAATAGTAGTGAAAAAAACTTAATACTAAGAAATGACATTGGCAATTTTTCATGTTTTTTAGGCCTGGAATAATGGCATTTATTCTAAAAATAAAAGCTGTAATATTAGGAGAAATTAAATGTTGTAAACAGTGGAGTGTATTGTATGTAAGTCTTCTAGCCCTGCTAAACCAGTTTTTAAAAGTTAGGCTAACACTAACAGTTCTGAATTATTCACGATGATGATGATGATGATGATGATTATTATTATTATTCACATTTTTAATCCTGTTTTCTCTGACCATTTTAGTAAGCCATCATCATCCTCCTAGACTAATAAGGAATTATAAATAACAAAAATAATGACAGCTACTGTGTATAAGCTCAGCACCATAGGTTCACTTGGGTTAGGCACTGCACATGTCCAGAGTGCATTGTCGACATAGCAGTGTATTGTCTCCTGCAGTTGTGCAGTGCACAGCATACACAGTGGCCTTGCATTGGGCACTTATTTGTGCCAGGTACCAGATTAAGTGCCTTATATACATAATCATATATTTCTCAGGGATATATGTGATAAAACATAAAGAAGCTGAGGCTCAGAGAGATCTGAGAGCAGCAGAGCCAATAAAGGGTAAAGCCAAGATTTAAACAGGTCTGCCTGACTCTGGAGGTCCATGCTTTTAATTCTTGTGCTATTTAACCACTATTCTGACCTGCCATAGCTTGTTTACTCACAAGGAATGCATTATTAAGCCATCTTATTTCCTGATGTATATAGAAGCATTGAAGCCTTTGAGATTGAAATTGGCATTCATGTTTTGTCTCTTTGAACTTGGAAACAAAGCATAAAATGAAACTGTAGTGTTCACATGATCACAGGCATCAGAGGCAGGCTGCCTGGGTTTATTTGAATTCTCACTTCAAACTTTCATAGCAGTGTGAGTTACTCTGCAGGCTTTGGTTTCTATGCCACTAAATGGGGATGTAATAATACCTTCCTATTAACTGTGGTAATGAGGGTTGTACAGTAAAGCTATTAGAACAATATTGACTTGGCATATAGCTGACATTTGTGAAGCAGTCACTATTTTTTCCCTTTTACTTTGGCTGATTCTTTTTATTATTTTTTAAAGATTTATTTATTTATTAGAGAGCACATGGAGGGGGCCAGTGAGGGCCAGGGGGAGATGTAGAGAATCCGAAGCAGACTCCATGCCCAGCATGGAGCCTGACATGGGGCTGTCTCACAACCCTGAGATCATGACCTAAGCCAAAACCAGGAGTCTGACACACAACCGACTGTACCACTAGGTGCCCCTGGCTGATTCTTTTAAACCTTTTGTTTCTTTAGGCAGTATGCAATGTTGCTCCACGGGGTGTGTATGTTTGTGGTAATACCACAACTACCTCTGGTTTGACTGTAACTCTTTCAAAGGATAGTTCCTCTGGAGATTTTGCTTTGGAAGCTGGTGCCCTTGTACTTGGTGATCAAGGTAAGAGACCAAACTCTCCACTGTTTATAATATTTAATTTCCATTAATATTACAGCTTTTATTTTTAAATTGAGCCAAGGGTTTTAAAGGAATTATTGCAGGTCTAAATAATTAGTAATTCTGGAGCTTTGGGGTTTTGTTTTAGAGCCTTTTCCTTTCTAATTAATTTCTTTAACATTCTGTTCAAGAGGCATTTGGATAGCACTGCAACAACCAGTGAGTTGAGAGTGAATGCCAGAAAAAAATCACTGGAAATACAGGTTATTACCACAGAACTAAAACTGGTACTTATTGTCATTCATTTTCAGAATCTTGCAACAGACACAATTATACATAAAAATCAATCAAGTCAAATAGGTATAGCTCGCTCCTGTACTTCCCATTTCATAACCACCATCACATTTTGTGATCTTTTGTTTTAAGCCTGTTTTAAAACTTTACAGTAAGTTCCCTGTGAGATGGGATTTGGTCATCCTGTTGACTGACATATTCCTATTGCCTAATACATAAGGTGCATAGTAAATACTTGCTGAATGCATTGCTATTAGCCTAGAATAGTTTTAGATGCCTGGGAACTGAAAATAAAGTGAATGTTATCCTTTTACTCTCAGAGGACTTAAAATAAGAATTTAGAGCTATTACTTTATAATTAGAAGTTTTGCTATATTTTAACCCATCTTGTTGGATATTTTTCAGGATTTGACTTACAGTTTATAAGAAATTGAGTTGAAGGGCTCAGCAAGAAGGGATTTCTAATTAAGCTTTGCTACCTTTGTGATGCTATAACCCTATTGGAAAACATGTTCCTATGTATACATCAGGCAATGCCCAGATTAGAGTTCAGTTAAGGTCATTCATTCGTTTGTTTGCCAGTGACCTCCACTTCTGAATCCAGATCCTCTTAGCGCCTTCACCTGCCCCCTTTCCTTGATACCTTCCCTCTTTGGTTTCCAGGACATTACACTCTTCTGGTTTTCTTCTTACTTCATTGACTGGCTTCTCATTCTTGTTCTTTATCTCCCCAAACTTAACTGATTGGCACCTCCAGGTGCTTCATTTATGTACCTTTTTTCTTCTTAGGCTATGCTTACCTTCTTGATGATCTTCTCTAGTCTCATGAATTTGCCTATGTGCTGAAAATTTCCAAATGTATCTCACTTCTTCCTTAAACTCCAGGCAGTGTTTCTTATTGCCTGTTATTTTTTTAATAATAAATTTATTTTTTATTGGTGTTCAATTTGCCAACATACAGAATAACACCCAGTGCTCATCCCGTCAAGTGCCCCCCTCAGTGCCTGCCACCCAGTAACCCCCATCCCCCGCCCTCCTCCCCTTCCACCACCCCTAGTTCGTTTCCCAGAGTTAGGAGTCTTCCATGTTCTGTCTCCCTATTATTGCAGTATCTTTATAACTTCCTCAAACTTAACATGTCTAAAACTGAAATCCTGATTTCCCCTTCAAACCTATTCTTATCATCTTTCTCAACTCAGTCAATGATAATTCCATCCATTAGCTCAAATCAGAAAATGTGCAGCCATCTTTGACTTTTGCTCATACCTCATATCCAGTCTATCAATAAATATTGTAGGCTTTACCTTCCATTTATATCCAGCATCCAGCCACTTTGCCACTGCTGCTATCATCTCTTACATGGATTATTAGTGTGATCTCATAGTTGGAAGCCTGGGACCACCCTTGCTCTATTGTTCTTAACAAGGCAGAGCAATCTTGTTAAAACTCAGATCAAGTTATTCTGATCGGAACCCCAGTGGCTCCCTATCTCACTCAGAGTGAAAGCTCAAAGTGTATATATATATATATATACATATATATATATATATATATATATATATATATATATAATTTATTCTCATCTGTTTGTAAGTCTTTAAGCTTTTTGAGGTTCACTCTTATATCTTCATTTTTTTAGCCCTCACAACACAGTGCCTTGGTTATGGAAAATGTTGAATGAGAAAATATTACATAGAAGTTAAGACAAATACTTTATTTGCTGTAAAACAAGCACAAAATCACAACTGTATGACATTTTACAATTTTAACTGCTAGAAACAATTGTAAATAATTCTTTATTATGGAACAGTTTTCACCCTGTAAGATTCAGAACTCGATCAAAGAAAACTTTTTGTCTGTATTATTTTACTGTGATTGTAGGTATTTGTGGGATAGATGAATTTGATAAGATGGGGAATCAACATCAAGCCTTGTTAGAAGCTATGGAACAACAAAGTATTAGTCTTGCTAAGGCTGGCATGGTTTGTAGCCTCCCTGCCAGAACTTCCATCATTGCTGCTGCAAATCCAGTTGGAGGACACTACAATAAAGCCAAAACAGTTTCTGAGAATTTAAAGTAAGTCTCTTCAGATATTTATACCTTTAATATATTGAATCCTTATAAATCAATAAGAAAAAGATAACTGATATAATAGTTCACAGAAATGATAAGTTCCAGTAAATGTACAAAAACATGTTTGAGCACTATAAATTAAAACAACGAAATACTATTGATAGCTACCAAATTGGCAAACATTTTAAATATTAATGATCATTTTGGCACAGGGTTGGGGAAATGGATTCTCACATGTTCAGGTTAGTATATTGAAGGACAATTGACATGTTTTTTCACTTTTTTTTTTTTAAGAGAAAGCATGAGCAAGTGGTGGGGGTTACAGAAGGAGAAGGAGAGAGAATCTCAAGCAGGCTCCATGCCAAGTGCAGAGCCCAACTTGGGGCTCAATCTCATGACCCTGAAATCATGACCTAAGCTGAAATCAAAAGTCAGATGCTTAACCCACTGAGCCACCCAGGTGCCCCCATTTATCACTATTTTAAATGTACATTCCATTTGTTTTTAGCCAGTTCTACTTTTAGGAATCATACCCACAGAAATAGTCACACAAGTGCACAGAGATATATTTACGGGTTGGGTATTATGGCATTGTTTATCACCCACCAAAAATTGGAAACAACTTAAAATGCCCTTTGATAAGGAAGTGGTTAAACTATGGCAAGGCTGTATAGTGGAAAGTAGCAATTACAAAAATGGAAGTAGTTTCATATGTGCTGATAGCTCTGTGCTTTACTGTTAAATGAAAAGAGCACACTATATTCTTCTAAATGGGGTATGATCATACTTTTCCAAAAACAAAGTTTGTATTTGTATGCATATATGCTTTCTCTCTAATTTGTTCTGTATAGATTGGACAAAAGGTATAGGAAGGGGGAAATAAATTGAAATAATGCAGAATTGAGAAAAAGACAAAAGAATGCCTCGTGAAAAATTGGGAGCTTAAATTCTAGAGGAAAAAAAACCAAATTTCCTAATGTTTGATAATGTGTACCTTTAATATAGAAATGATGCATAGGAAAATATATAATTGTACTTGGAGATGCTATACCACCACCACCAAAAATGTCAATCTATTAGTTTTTCTTAGTAAAATGAAAAAGTGCTTTATTGGAAAGATCAGAAAGAGCCTATTGAATAAGGACTTGGATTCTGGTTTTTAGTGGTACCCAAACCTGCTTTGGGGCCTTGGCCAAATTCTTGAGTCACTCTGGATTTTAGTTTTCTTGTCTCAAATAGAAGGATTTTCTGATTGGTGGGATCAGGGAAGATGACTAAGTAGAATATAGCATTTTTACTATAATGATTATAATGACTTTTATTTATTTATTTATTTTTTTGAAGAGATGGAGAGAATGGGGACGGGAAGGAGAGAGGGAGAGGGAGAGAGAATCTTAAGCAGGCTGCACACCCAGCACAGAGCCTGATGCAGGGCTCAATCTCACAACCTGAAATCATGATCTGAGCTGACACCAAGGCAGGTGCTTAACCAACTAACCCACCCAGGTACCCCATTAACAATTACTTTTAAGAAAAAGTGAGGTTTCTAAGTGATCATAGATACATTGAGAGACTGTGTTTTGGTGAAAGAAAACACACAAAGGGTTAAAACCACCCAACTAGATAGTTTCTGATGAATCATATAGCATTTGTTTTAAAATTCAAAGTCACTGCAAAGCTCACCATCAGGTAGTAACATAGAACACAGAGATGGTATAAGAAGGGGCCTTATTCTCAACCTACCAAAGGTAGGTGCATATATGGCTTGTTCGCCTGTTGAAGGGTGTGTGGCCTGGTGTCTCTCCAGAATTGAGAGTTGGTGGGTGTATTGAATCCAAAAGCTGTTGCTTGTTACTTTAACCTAAACTTTATTTTTTTTAAAAGTTCTACATGGAACTCAAGTAGTAAACAAGTGAGGAAACGGTTTTCTAATTGTTTAGATTCCAATCATTGTTGCTTCTTTCTTTTATGCCTCTTAGAATGGGGAGTGCCCTGCTGTCCAGATTTGATTTGGTCTTTATCCTGTTAGATACCCCAAATGAGGATCATGATCATTTACTCTCTGAACATGTGATTGCAATAAGAGCTGGAAAACAGAGAACTGTTAGCAGTGCCACCATAGCTCGTATGAATAGTCAGGATTCAAATACTTCTATACTTGAAGTAGTGTCTGATAAACCATTATCAGAAAGATTAAAGGTAGGTTTCTGTTTCTTAATCTTTATTTCTGTTCTATTTGAATGTCAGTTCAGTATGTTGCTTATTGTAGAGCAGTAATATATAGCTTTCATATCAAAACCCTTTATATTACAGTAGTAGGCTTTATACAAACTTCATTTGAAATAATCTAAGTCGGTTAGACTCAGAGCTGGAACAACAGTGTTTTGCTTATTTGGAAAGTCTTTTAGAATTTTATATGTATCTAAAGTTATTTTAACAGAAAGACTTTATTTCCCATCCTTGTAATCTTAGGCTTTTTTATCCTGCTTTAGGTAGTTCCTGGAGAAACAATAGATCTGATTCCCCACCAGCTATTGAGAAAGTACATTGGTTACGCTCGGCAGTATGTCTATCCAAGGCTATCCACAGAAGCTGCTCAGATTCTTCAAGATTTTTACCTTGAGCTCCGGAAACAGAGCCAGCGGTTAAATAGCTCACCCATCACTACTAGGCAGCTGGAATCTCTGATTCGTCTAACAGAGGTTTTTTTTTTTTTTAAGTTCATGCTTTTTTGCCTTAAAAATGGGAGCAAGAAGTGATATGATTTCTCTCAATTTCCTGCATAATTACCTTGATTTTTCTTCCAACTGAGAGACATCTGAAATGAATGTAAAAATTTTTAAAAATTGTTTGGACATATCTGTATCACAACCAAAGTATAGCTACTTCTTTCTAAGCACAGGACTAGTTACTTATGCAATGTTTTTTCCCCTTTTTACTGACATTCAAGCCTCCTGGAGTGTGGCAAGTGGTTAGGTTATTTAAGGATTCTGAGACTCTAAGTTGAATATATGGGAACATGGAATGTGTCAGTATTTGATTTGATATGACAGGTCTATAAGGATAGTATGTATTTTTCTAATAGTAATAACACTTATTCACAGGTTTGGAATGCAAAAAGAACTCTGGCAGTTAAAATTAGCTGGAGCTTGGGCTTTTTGCATTTAAAATCAGGGCAGCCCAGGTGCTCAGCAGTTTAGCGCCGCCTTCAGCCCAGGACGTGATCCTGGAGACCTGGGATCAAGTCCTGCATTGGGCTCCCTGCATGGAGCCTGCTTCTTCCTCTGCTTGTGTCTCTGCCTCTCTTTCTGCAGCTGTGTCTCTCATGGATAAACAAATAAAATCTTAAAAAAATAAAAATAAATAAAAATAAAATCAGATTAATCCTTCAATGTTGTTTTAACAAAATGGTTAGGCATGATTTCCCAAAAGTAAAAGACAAGGAGAAACCATAATCAAGTTTTCTGAAATGAACACTCCGAAAGATGTATGTTAGTAGATACAAATAGGTTTTCATTCATATTTTAAATGAGTGATTATTATCATACTCAAGTTTTCAGATAATTTTTATTCTAACTTTTTGTGTTACAGTCCCCTTTCCCCCCAAAATCAGATTTTGTGTAAAATGAATAAATGAAATAAGCTTCAACATTCCATGCCCTCCTCAAACAATGTTAAATATACCTACTTTTGTTATCTAAAAATGCTTCTTTTTTCTTCCAAGGCACGAGCAAGACTGGAATTAAGAGAGGAAGCAACCAAAGAAGATGCTGAGGATATAGTTGAAGTTATGAAATATAGGTAAGATTAAATTTTAAATGCTGTTTTAAATGAAATACCAGTCCTCTTTTCATCTCAAATTATAAATTAGGCCAAGTAAAATTATTTTTACTTAGTCCATTTGTTCTCTGAATAAACTATACTCTTGGTTTAAAATATTTGTATGCATAATCTTTATATTAAAAATGTGTTTTTGAATGGGTAATACATTCACATAGTTCTAAACTCAATTCAGAAGTACATATTTTGAGAATGTTCAAAAGCAACAGTCTCATATGGGTAAAATCATTAACACTTGATGACTACCAATCCTTTCAATCAATTCCTAACATTACCTTTTGTCTATTGTATTGTTTAATATTACACAGAGCTTGGACTATCAGTTTTCTCTTTTACATGATTCAGTACTAGGGTTTGTGGGGTCTTGTGGATGAGATTTTTACCAAGCTGGCATCATTCTCTCCAACTGACTTCATTGTGTTGGAGACCCTCCAGTTGCCATTTGTAAGCACCCAGATAACCTAGGAATGACTGTCTCAACAACATGCTGCCAGGAGTTCAGTGTACTAGCATATGACATAAAGGAATGGCCACAAATACCAGTTGTTTGCCTGACTTCTGGTAAACCAGACTAATAAACCTAGAGATTGCCCCAACAGATACCTTCTTTTCACTAGAAAACTAAGTCAGTGAATCTAACCAAAATTCCAGATTCTAACTTTTTTCCCCCAATTAAAACCAAGGACCAATAGTAAGGACTACTTGTTTAATGACAAAAAGTTGCCACTTTGTTTACAATCTTTCTGAGCATCTTGCTCTTAAACTCTCCATCTTTGAGGGTGGAGCTAACATTGCTACTCCTGGTTTCCTTTTCCATTTAACGATCTCTCACCCTTTGGGCCTTCTGGTACCTGGCTTTACTGAACAATGTTGTATGCACTACACTTTGGCTCTCTAGCAAAATCAGGGATCCAGTTACCTTGTCACCCTCTCTTACCTGTAACATTCTGTTTTTGAAGCTTTACCCTTACTTACTTCCCCTAGGCCTCAGATCAGACCCTAGACACTGACTCAAGCAGTCATCTGGTATTTTTCCACAATAAGTCCACGGTCTGATTTGTTCTCATATCTGAGCATTATGCTTAAGATAAATTATGCTTTAAACCATTTCAATAAAAATCTTGTATTTCTCATTTATAATTGGTTCTGCGTGTCTGAAATCCTGACATCAGACAGTGTTTACATATACTTTTCCATCCAAGAGGAACTCTTCAGCATTTCTTGTAGAACTTTGTTTCTACTGCTTCTCAGAGTTGCCTTGCTTGTAACTGAATTAGGCTGTCAGTTTACTTCTGGGCTTCTGAAAAAAAAAAAAAATCTCATTGTTAAGTATAAATAGTGAGATATGAATTTGTTTCCATGAATTCAATGTGCTTTACTGGCTTTCATAAAAATGTTCAGATAATGAGAATAGGTTGATTCCTAGTAATTAGAATTACCTTCCGTTAGTTCCATAGTAGATTTCGAGACCCAGTTAAACACATTGAGACTAGATTGTGAATTATTGTTTGTTACACTTATCATGCTTTCTGACCTTAGTCTATACTCTGTGAGAGCAGGGCCCTTATCTGTTGTATTTACCAGTATACATCCAGGATCCAGGATCATACTTTAGCACAGTATGCCCTCAGTAAATGTACTGCATTGATAGTAAAGTTGACCTTTAGTAATCATCTTTTATTTATTAACTTCCATTTCGGAGTTTCTTTCTCTTGAGTTTTTGAATGTTTGCCCTTAATGTGGTTTTGAACCTGTAAAATTACATTTTAACTTGGAAGCAGAGCCAAAATAAGAAAAGTCAAAACTGTGAGATACAGTTCATCATAGTTAGTAAAGCACATGGCTATAAAAACTAAATGTTTATAAGCAAGGGTAAACATGTTTTCTTTAAAATTAAAAATATACCAGGAAGTACAGGAGAATAGAGCCACCTTCAAAGATGAAAGATAATTGAGTTTTTTCTCTTTTAGGAAAGTGGCTCAGATATTTATAAATCTTCATATCTGAAGCCATATAGCTGAGATTCAGATCCCAGATATGCCACTCATTGGCTGCATAGCCTCTGGCAAGTCACTCACCTTACTAGACTTTGCTTTTTCATTTGTAAAATGGGAATAAGAATAGTCCCTACATCAGGGGATTGTTGTACTAAATGGGACAGCATATGGTGATTACGATAAATATTAGTTGTTAATAGTTAACTTAGTAGCTTAAAGCATTTTTGAAAAAGTATCTTAAGAGGAATAAGCTCTTCATAATATTTATTTACATTAATTATATTATGTTAATTATTTATTATAGTCTTATTTGGATGACTCATTCCTATTTGTATAGCTTTCTCTTTCATGTAGGCTCTTATTCAGGGAACAAAATGAAGCTGTTTTTAGTAATTCTGTAAACTCCTTGCCATAGCTCCTTAAGGGCAGGAATTATTACTGTTTTATTCACCACTACAAGTCTATTGCCTAGCAAGTGACCAATTTATTTTGATTAACCAATTCCTGATTAAATAACATCTTTGCCTGTAAGCCTTGCTATGAGATTGTATCTGTTCCATTGTACAGGCAGGGAATCAGCCATTAAGCTGGGTTACAGATGATGGCTAACTGTATCTCTGGTGTTTTCAGACTTCTGGCTAAAATCTACTATAAAGTACATATGTCTTTCTTTGATGATATTGTGAAAATAAGATTAAGCAGAAAAATGGAAATAATAGGTAGATCCTTTCATCGTTACCGCAAGCCTTCTAGTTCATTCCCACAGTATTTTAAACATCTTTGATTTGTCAGATGCTACACTAGAAGCTGGGAACATACCTTTATCCTCTAAAGCCTAGATTTACTATGTTTAGAATTTCTTTTTTTTTTTTTTTTTTCATGAATCAAAAAGAATGCTCCAGGTATTTATATCCTAGTGTATCAACTTTGTATTCTTTGGCCTTTCTCTTCTCATATGTTTCTTAAAAGTGGTAACTGTGTCCAAAAATGTTTTTATCTCCACACAGTTCATACCATAGTGAATTTCATAGTGGCCATTTAGTGAATACATGTTTAAATCTTTGCTATATGAGCCTCATGGTTACTTCCACATTTTTCTTTTTATAACATGGAACAAAGATTTCTATAGCCATGCCACATGGGGTAACTTTGTTTTTCTTTCTTCTCATTAAGCATGCTAGGAACTTACTCTGATGAATTTGGGAACCTAGATTTTGAGCGATCCCAGCATGGTTCTGGAATGAGCAACAGGTCAACAGCAAAAAGATTTATTTCTGCTCTCAACAACATTGCTGAAAGAACTTACAATAATTTATTTCAATTTCAACAACTTCGGCAGATTGCCAAAGAGCTAAACATTCAGGTATGGCAAACCAAATACTTAATAAATCTTTTTTTCACGAGGTCTTATATTAAGTATAGAACTTCTAAATATCAAAAAGATTTGGGTGACTGCAAAACAGTATGAAAGTTCCTTAAAAAATTAAAAATAGAACTACCCTATGATCGGGGTGCCTGGGTGGCTCAACCAGTTAAGCATCTGCCTTTAGCTCAAGTCATGATCCCAAGTCAGGCTCCCTGCTCAGTGGGAATCTGCTTGTCCCTCTCCCTCTGCCCCTCCCTGCCCCTTGTACTTTCTCGTGTGTGCTCTCTCTCTTTCCAATAAAGAAAGACCCAAAGAATACACAGACGCTAATTCAATGGGATATATGCACTGCTGTGTTTATTGCAGTATTTACAATAGCTAAATTATGGAAGTGACCTAAGTGTCCATCAATGGATGAATGGATAAAGAAGATGCAATAAACACACACACACACACACACACACACACACACACACACACACACACTGGAATATTACTCAGCCATTAAAAAAATGGAATCTTGCCATTTGCAACAACATGGATGGAGCTAGAGAGTATAATGCTAAGCAAAAGAAGCCAGTCAGAGAAAAATAAATACCATATGATTGCATTCATATATGGAATTTAAGAAAACAAACGAACAACAACAAAAAAAGAAAGACAAACCAAAAACAGACTCTTAACTATAGAGAACAAACAGTAACCAGAGGGGAGGTCAGAGGATGAGATGGGTGAAATAGGTGAAGGGGATTATAAGTACACTTTATGAGGGATACCTGGCTGGCTCAGTTGGTGGGGTATGCAACTCTTGATCTCAGGATTGCAAGTTCAAACCCCATATTGGGTGTAGAGATTACTTAAAAAATAAAAATCTTTAGGGGTGCCTGAGTTGCTCAGTTGGTTAAATATCGGACTCTTGATTTTGGTTCAGGCCATGATCTCAGGGTCCTGAGATTGAGCCCTGCATTGGACTCTGCAATCAGTAAGGAATCTGCTTAAGATTCTCTCCTGCCCCCTCCCATGTGTGTGCTCGCACACATGTTTTCTCTAAGTAAATCTTTAGAAGAAAAAAAATCTTAAAAAAAAAGAGTACACTTATCATGAGGAGCACTGAGTAATAGAATGGTTGAATCACTCCATTGTACACTTGAAATGAATATAACACTTAACAATACTGGAATTAATAAAATGGAGATTGAAAAAATAAAGATTTGGATGAAAAGGTTGAAATAGGCTTTTCTGGAGTATTTCAAAATATAAGCTTATTTTCTTTAAGCTATGAAATTAGCTGCTCACAGCTTTAAAAAACAACAATTTTTATCTAAAACACATACCTATCTCTTTTTAAATATCTTGACAGTGGGGGAAACAGCAAGATTCACTTTCCATGTTTTTCTGACAATCCCTTGTGGGCAAGTCATCTTAACATCTTTGTGGGGTTGTTTTGTTTTTACATTTTTAAATTTAAATTCAGGACAGCCCCGGTGGCGCAGTGGTTTAGTGCCACCTGCAGCCCAGGGCGTGATCCTGGAGACCCTGGATTGAGTCCCACATCAGGCTCTCTGCATGGAGCCTGCTTCTCCCTCTGCCTGTGTCTCTGCTACTCTCTCTCTGCATCTCTATGAATAAATAAATAAAATCTTAAAAACAAAACAAAACAAAACACTGAGCATACAAGGAAGAAATTATATAAAAAAAAATTAAATTAATATAGTCCATTATAGTTTCAGAGGTAGAAGTCAGTGATTCATCAGTCTTATATAACACCCAGTGCTCATTCCATCACATGCCCTCCTTAATGTCCATTACCCAGTTACCCTATACCCCCACCCCCTTCCCCTGCATCAACCCTCAGTTTGTTTCTTATGATTAAGAGTCTCTTATGGTTTGTCTCCCTCTTTGATTTTGTCTTGTTTTATTTTTCCCTCCTTTCCCCTATGATCCTGTTTTGTTTCTTAAATTCCACAAATGAGTGAAATCATATGATAATTGTCTTTTTCAGATTGACTAACTTCACTTAGCATAATACCCTCTAGTTCCATCCACATTGTTGCAAATGGCAAGATTTCATTTTTTCGATGGGTCAGTAGTATTCCATTGTGCGCGTGTGCGCACATGTCTGTATATATCACATCATCTTTATCCATTCATCTGTCGATGGACATCTGGGCTCTTTCCATTAATTAAGCTATTGTGGACATTGCTGCTATAAACATAGGGGTGCAAGTACCCCTTTGGATCACTACATTTGTATCTTTGGGGTAAATACCTAGAAGTGCAATTGCTGGCTCATAGGGTAGCTCTATTTTTAACCTCTTAAGGAACCTCCATACTGTTTTCCAGAGTGGCTGCACCAGCTTGCATTCTAACAGCGTAAGAGGGTCCCCCTTTCTCCACATCTTTGCTGACATCTGTAGTTTGCTGACTTGTTAATTTTAGCCATTCTGACTGGTCTGAGAGGTCATATCTCATTGTGGTTTTGGTTTGTATTTCCCTGATGCCGAATGATGTTGAGCATTGTTTCACGTGTCTGTGGGCCATCTATTGTCTTTGGAGAAACGTCTGTTCATGTTTTCTGCCCATTACTGATTATTTTTCTTTGGATGTTGAGTTTGGTAAGTTCTTTATAGATTTTGGGTAGTAGCCCTTTATCTGATAAGACATTTGCAACCATTCTGTTGGTTGTGTTTTGGTTTTGTCAGCTATTTCCTTTGCTGTGCAAAAACTTTTTATCTTGATGAAGTCCCAGTAGTTCATTTTTGCCTTTCTTTCCGTTGCCTTTGGAGACATGTCTAGCCAGAAGTTGCTGCAGCTGAGGTTGAAGAATCCACTGCCTGTGTTCTTCTCTAGGATTTGGATGGATTCTTGTCTCACATTTAGGTCTTTCATCCATTTTGAGTCTGTTTTTTGTGTATGGTATAAGAAAATGGTCTAGTTTCATTTTTCTGCATGTGGCTGTCCAATTTTCCCAATACTATTTGTTGAAGAGACTATCTTTTATCCATTGGATATTCTTTCCTGCTTTGTCGAAAACTGGTTGACCACAGAGTTGAGGGTCCATTTCTGGGTTCACTATTCTGTATCATTGATCTATGTGCCAGTCCCATATTGTCTTGAAGATTACAAGTTTGTAATAGAGCTTGTAGTCTGGAATTGTGATACAAGCTTTGGTTTTCTTTGTCAACATTCCTTTGGGCTATTTGGGATCTTTTCTGGTTCCATACAAATTTTAGGATTATTTGTTCCAGCTCTGTGAAAAAAGTTGATAGTATTGCATTGAATGTATAGATTGCTGTAGGTAGCATAGACATTTTAACAACATTTGTTCTTCCAGTTTATGAGCATGGAACGTTTTTCCATTTCTTTCTGTCTTCCTCAGTTTCTTTCATGAGTGTTCTGTAGTTTTCTGAGTATAGATCCTCTGCCTCTTTGGTTATGTCATTCCTAGGTATCTTACAGTTTTTGGCATAATTGTAAATGGGATCAACTCCTTAATTTCTCTCTCTTCTGTCTCATTGCCAGTGTATAGAAATGCAACTGATTTCTGTGCATTGATTTTATATCCTGCCACTTTGCTGAATTCCTGTATGAGGTCTAGCAATTTTGGGGTGGAGCCTTTGGGTTTTCCACACAGAGTATTATGTCATCTGTGAAGAGTGAGAGTTTGACTTCCTCTTTGCTGAATCAGATGCCTTTTATTTCTTTTTTTTGTCTGATTGCTGAGGCTAGGACTTCTAGTACTCTGTTGAACAACAGTGGTGAGCTTGTATATCTGTCGTGTTCCTGACCTTAGGGGAAAAGCTCTGCATTTTCCCCATTGAGAATGATATTCACTGGCTTTTCATATATGGCTTTTATGATATTATGGTATATTTCCTCTACCTCTACATTGTGAAAAGTTTTAAGAAAGGATGCTGTACCTTCTCAAATACTTTTTCTGCATCTATTGAGAGGATCATACGGTTTTTGTTCTTTCTTAATGTAGTGTATCACATCAGTTGATTTGTGGATGTTGAACCACCTTTGCATCCAGGAACAAATCCCACTTGGTCATGGTAAATAATCCTTTTAATGTATTTTTGGATTCTGTTGGCTAGTATCTTGTTGAGAATTTTGGCATCCATGTTCATCAGGGATATTGGTCTGTAATTCTTTTTGGTGAGATATTTGTTTGGTGTTGGGATCAAGGTAATGCTGGCCTCATAGAGTTTGGAAGTTTTCCTTCCATTTCTATTTTTTGAAACAGCTTCAGTAGAATAGGTATAACTCTTCTTTAAATGTTGGGTAGAATTCTCCTGGGAAGCCATCAGCTCTGGACTCCTGTTTGTTGGGAGGTTTTTGATTACTGCTTCAATTTCCTTGCTTGTGGGTCTGTTCAGGTTTTCTATTTCTTCCTGTGTCAGTTTTGGTAGTTTATATGTCTCTAGGAATGCATCCATTTCTTCCAGATTGCCTAATTTTTTGGCATATTGTTGCCCATAATATGTTTTTAGAATTGTTTGTATTTCTGTGGTATTGGTTGTGGTCTCTACTCTTTTTTTTTTTTTTTTTTATGGTCTCTACTCTTTTATTCATGATTTTATTTATTTGGGTCCTTCCTCTTTTTGATAAGTATGGCCAGAGATTTATTCATTTTATTCTTTCAAAGATCCAGCTCCTAGGTTCGTTGACCTAGTCTACTGTTCTTTTGGTTTCTATTTCATTGATTTCTGCTCTAATCTTTATTTCTCTTCTCCTGATGGGTTTTGGCTTTCTTTGCTATCTTTCTCCTTTAGGTATGAGGTTAGTGTATTTGAGACCTTTTTTGTTTCTTGAGAAAGGTTTGTATTGCTATATACGTCCCTCTTAGGACTGCCATTGCTGCATCCCAAAGGTTTTGAATGGTTATGTTTTCATTTTCATTTGTTTCCATGAATTTTAAAAAATTCTTCTTTAATTTCCTGGTTGACCCATTCATTCTTTAGTAGGATGCTCTTTAACCTCCCATGTATTTAAATTCTTTCCACATCTCTTTTGATTGAATTCAAGTCTCAGATAGGCAGGAAATGATCCCAGTCTTTTGCTATCAGTTGAGACCTGATTTGTGACCAGTATGATCTATCATGGAGAATGTTCCGTATATACTCAAGAAAAATATGTATTCTGTTGCTTTAGGATGAATGCTCTGAATATCTCTGTGAAGTCCATCTGGTTCAGTATGTCATTCAAAGCCCTTGTTTCCTTGTTGATCTACTGCTTAGATTATCTATCCATTGCTGTGAGTGGGGTGTTAAAGTCCCCTTCTATTATTGTATTATTATTGATGTGTTTCTTTAATTGTGTTACTAATTGGTATATGTAATTGGCTGCTCTCATGTTAGGGGCATAAATACAATTGTTAGATCTTCTTGTTGGATAGACCCTTTAATTATGATAGAGTGTCCTCATCCCTTATTATAGTCTTGGGTTTAAAATCTAGTTTGTCTTACATGTGGATTGCTACTCCAGCTTTCTTTTGGTGTCCATTAGCATGGTAAATGGTTTTCCACTCCCTCACTTTCTATCTGAAGGTGTCTTTGGGTCCAAAATGGGTCTCTTGCAGACAATATATCCATGGGTCTTGCTGTTTTATTCCAATCTGATACCCTGTGTCTTTTGATTAGGGCATTCAGCCCATTTACATTGAGAGTAACTACTGAAAGTTATGAATTTAATGCCACTGTATTACCTGTAAAGTCACTGTTTCAGTATATTATCTCTGTTCTTTTCTGGTCTATGTTACTTTTGGGCTCTGTCTTCCCATAAAGGATCCCCTTTAATATTTCTTGCAGGGCTGGTGTAGTGATCATAAATTCTTTTAGTTTCTGTTTGTCCTGGAAGCTCTTTATCTCTCCTTCTATTTTGAATGACAGCCTTGCTGGATAAAGTATTCTCGGCTGCATATTTTTCTCATTTAACACCTTGAATATATCATGCCAGTTCTTTCTGGCCTGCTAGGTCTCTCTGGATAGACCTACTGCAGTCTAATGTTTCTACCCTTTTAGGTTACAGACCTCTTGCCCCAAGCTGCTTTCAGGATTTTCTCTTTGTCTCAGATTTGCAAGCTTCACTATTACATGCCGAGGTATTGACCTATTTTTGATTTTGAGGGGGTGGTTCCCTGTGCCTCCTGGACTTGAATGCTTATTTCCTTCCCCAGATTAGGGAAGTTCTCAGCTATAATTTACTCCACTGTACCTTCTACCCTTCTCTATCTTTCCTCTTCTGGAATCCTCTTCTTCTGGGATTATTCTAATATTATTTCACTTTATGGTATCACTTATTTCTTGAGTTCTCTCCTTGTGATCCAGTAGTAGTTTATCTCTCTTTTTCTCAGCTTCTTTATTCTCCATCATTTTGTCTCCTAGATCACTCTCTCTTCTGCCTCATTTATCCTAGCATTTACAGCCTTCGTTTTTTATTGCATTTCATTATAGCCTTTTTGATTTTGACTTATTTTGTTTCTCCAGAAAGGGATTCTCTGGTGTCTTCTATGCTTTTTTTTTTTTTTTTTTTCAAACCCAGCTAGTATCTTTATAATTGTTATTCTGAACTCTAGTCCTGACATCTTACTTATATCCATACTGATTAGGTCCCTGGCAGTCAGTACTGCCTCTTATTCTCTTTTTTGAAGTGAGGTTTTGTTTTGTCATTCTTGCAGAAACTGGTTGCTTTTCTATTTGTAGAATTGCAGTTCTTTTCTTAGATCCCTGGCTGAGTTCACAGGTGTTCAGAATGATTTGATAGCTGTAATTCCTGGGGCCAGACAGCTCTACCTACTTAAAAGTTTTAGTGAAGATGGATGTTATACAACTTTAAGCATGTAAAAGTTTATATGGAAAATTGCCTAATAAATTTCAAAATTGAAGCTACTCTAATTTTGTTTTTGAAGCTAATCTAAAACAAATATAAAAAATACTCTGGATAATGGAGTTTCTGCTTTTTTTTATTAGCTCAGCTAATCAACTAGAATATAATCATAATAAAATTAAAGACTTACATGTAAGCAGTTTTCTCTATGAGGAAATACAAATAAATGTATTTGCCCAAGAAACTTGAGAAATGTTTATTTCTGTTTGAGTGATTCATTTTATAAATCATATTTTTGCATATTACTTAATGGGCTGTTTTTTGATACTTTATTCCAGGTTGTTGATTTTGAAAATTTTATTGGATCACTAAATGACCAAGGTTACCTCTTGAAAAAAGGCCCAAAGGTTTATCAGCTTCAAACTATGTAAGTGGACTACCGAACCAGGACCTCCTGGGATTATTAGCAGTTTAAAACCATCTCATAATTAATAAATAAATAAATAAATAAATAAATAAATAAATATCTCATTAATAAACAATATGTTAAAAAAAAATACTGTTCTCTGGAAAATGATGTCCTAAAACTAATGTAATACGAAGAGACTGTTGATTTTTAAGAAGTGATAAAGTTACGTGTTTATTTTTTACAGCTCCTCTGAAAGATTAAAAATGTTTATATTTTAATGATGTAAATATATATTATTCGTATTGTTATTTTTGACCTCTTTTATTCTTATAAATATTTCATAGCTTTTCATATTAAATGTCCATCTGGGGAAGTATTCGCAAAATTACATCTTAATGTTTAATTAGTTCTGATACACAAAAACTGAATACCTTTAGAAATAAATTGAAACCAACTTTCAGTTCCAAAAAAAATTGGAGATATTTTTTATTGACATATTTAACATCTTAGCTACTAAAAAAATTTTAAACTATATTATGTTGTATTACCAAAGTTAAATACGTACTTGTTTTAAGTCAATAGCTGTGCAAGACTTATATAAAACTAAGGAGCCTCATTAACTTAGCACACAGAAGGTGAGATGCTCTTCTTCTCTAAACCCTCTGCACACGCGCACACACACACACTTTCCCATTTCATTCCAATTTAGTTATATGTCTTGATTTTTCATTAAATCTATATTTAGCCATAACATTATTATGACTATTGAATATTACTCATTTCCTTTCTGGTACTGGACTTCTGTTTTCCTTAGAGTTAATAATTAATTTGTTTTTCAGCTATTTAGCTTTCTCTGTATCTACCGCTAATTTGGTCCTGAGGCTCCACTGTACGTCTAAGTCTCCTCTCAGAACATGCAAACAAATCAAATCTATTTTAACTTCTTTTAAACCTCTTCTGGATTTCTCTAGCATTTTCCAGTCTGAACTACACAGCTATTATCTTGAGACTTCTCATTTTCTGTCCCATTTCCTGGCTTTTATGTCATCCTCTTTCTTGTTTCACTGACTCCTTTTGGTAGAACCCATCTTCTAGTAGCTTCCTGAGAACAAGTTCATAAGGCAAATTCTACCCTTACCCCTGAATTGATAGTTTGGGTATAGAATTTTAGTTTGTAAAACTAAAAATAGATGTTGCTCTATTGTTTTTAGTTTTCAGTATTGCTGTTTAGAAATCCAAGGCCATTATGATTTTTATTCTTGGCATGTGAACTTTTTTCTCTTCTTGGGAAGGTACTTGGATCTTTCTTTTCCCAGGTATTCTGAAATTTTATGTTTAATAACTATCCTGGTGGTTTCTCATGCCAAAAAATATTGGTGTTATCTTTACTTCTTTTTTTCTTTTATCTTCTTATCAGTCCATCAGCAAATTCACTCAGCACTTTTAGTTCCATTTCCAGTTCCATTACTCTGGACCAAGCTACCATCTCTTGTTCCGCCTTGTAAGGACAAAGATTTTGCTTTATTCTGTTGCTTCTGTCCCAGCAGGTAGGACAGATTTTGACACATACCCCTGTGTTGGATACACATACAGTGGGTGATTATACCACTTATAAATGGGGACACAGAACTTAAAGTAGGTAACCAACTTTATTTAAGAATACGAAAAATAACAAGAGAATAAAAGGTTTCTAGCAACAAGATGGAGGCATTCCCCCCTTTTGCTCCTGTGAAGTTGCTCAAAACCAATAAGGAAACTGAAAGATAAAAATATATAGTGCATCTTCTATGAACCAGGAAACAACTGAACCCCCAAACTAACATACTCGGAAAAAGCTGCCAAAAACTATGAGGATGATCTAGGTAGCCTTACAAGAGGGAAGAGGCTGAGATGATGTCTGGTGGTGAATACTGTAGAATAAACCAACAAAGTATTTCTCTTAAAATAAGCTTTATACTCTATTTGGGGCAAAAAGTAAAACCCTGTGCAATAGTGTGAATATGGCATACAGGTTGACAGCAGCAGCTTCTCAGGATCTTGCTGGAGTACAAGAAACAGAAGAAGAGAGGTTCAATGAGAAGTCACACAGATAAGCTACCTTGAAGGAGAAAAAAAATCTGGCTGTTCTCAAATTTCTCTAAAGCAATATTTATCGATAAAACAATCGAGCAATGCCTACAAGGTTTTTAAGAAAGAATTTATACCCAGATGTTTTAGTCAGGTTTCTTAATTGCAAACCAAGAGTCCAACTTTTTCTGTACAGGGCCAAATAGTGAAAATTTTGGCTTTCTGGGCTCTGTGGTCTCTGTCGCAAATACTCAGTCATTTTAGCTCTAAAGCAGCCATACATAATAAATGGGTGTGGTTGTGTGCCAATACAACTGTATTCGCGAACATTGAAATCTGAATTTCATAAAAATTTCATTCTGAGAATGCTAAATATTCTTAATTCTTAAGAATTACTTAATAGGTAGTGGGTCAGACTTGGCCCACTTGGCTATAATTTGCAGCATCTGGGTTGCAAACAACAGAAACTGACTGACTTGATGAAGCAGGAAAATGAGGGTGTTTTTTTTTGTTTTATGGTTGTTTTGTTTTTTTTTAAGAATTTTGGTTTTAGCTCACAGAATTATTGGAAGATTGGTGGACCAAAATTCTATGCTGCAAGGAGCACTGTCTAAAACCATGCCTTAGAACTGACCTGTAGAGGAAGCTACTACCACTCTACTGCCGCACACCCTAGAGGAAAGTTCTGTGCCTCCACAGCCCACTGGTGCCACTTCTATACTACAGACACCGGGAAATGACTGCCCCTGCAGAAAAATGGAAGAATGCCCCCCCCCCCCACACACACACCAAAAGAGCAACAAAGTGTTCTTCATGGGGTCTCCTTAAATTTCTGCATTTGAAATAGAAATCTCATTTAGAAACATCTGATTGAAGAAGGCTAGATTAAATGCCCCTTCCATAGAATGCTAGGGAAGTTTTTGGGTTCTGCTTTAGTGAGGCAAGACCAATAAAACCAAGCTTTCTCATTTGTTAGGAGAGTGTTCAAATGGTGCTCGATTGCCAGACAAATACCATTCATGTATAAAGCCAAAAAACACTTCCTAACATACAAGAACTCAGAAGGTGAGCCATTCTTGTAGAATCTACTAAAATATGACCAATAATAGCAAACTAGATGAACAGGAAGAAAAACTGGCAATGTACATTGTTTACCTGTCAGATAAAAACTAAGATAAATGTGGGAATGATTGGCATAGAACATAATGTAAATATGAGTTTGAAAAAAAGGAGGGAGAAAATGTATGGTGTAAATACGATTTCATCTTTAAAGGCTGGGGTGGGGCTTAAAAGATAACATAAAGCTGATAAATCTATTAATAGAATTAAAAGCATATTTCACAAAAGACAGAACATCAAAATAAAGTGGTAGATGAGACAGGACAAGGATATGTAATATACAGTTTGTTCATATGTGTGTGTATATATATAAAGTATAAATATATTACATTATATTAAAGAAGAAAAATACTGTTTAAAAACTCAAAGGTTATAACAACTATATAAAATTATAGGGAAAAAGATGATAATAAATTATCAGGAGAATCTCTTCCAGTTTTCTTCCATATTGGGTTGTCTATTTGGCCTCCATTAATCACAAGACCAAACTAGCAGCCAAAATTATTTACATCTCCTCTGTGATCCCAGCTTTTGCAACTAACCCTCTAACCACAAACCCCAACATTTCTGTTTCACTTCCTGCCCAGTAGGGGATATCCCCCACCTAAACACTTCCCACAACCACAGCAATAAAGGCCTAGGGTTCCCCTCCCTCTTGCCTCCTGACCAACCTGGGTGCTTCCCCATGTGGTCCTTTGTGGAACAGTATGCCCCCTTCCGTTGGTAAATATAATTAATGCTTTCAAAAGCAATTGTCTCGTGTCTGTGAACTTACCATACCTGATTAAAACAAATCCCAGGTACAAACTTTAGAAAAGAAACAAAAACAGAACAAGAAAACATTACATCAGGAAAAGTTTTAAAAGAGCCCAACATATTCACGACAAAAGTCACCTTAAATATGTCACATTAATAAATGCAAATGGACTCAACTCATCTATTGAAACAAAAAGACTCAGATCTGAGTTCACAAACTGTTGTATGCAAGATACACCTAAAAACAAATGTCATGTATTACCTGTGAGCTAACCTGAATCTCAGGAAACTCAGAATACCACTGTAGATTAGAGCTGTGTGGAGGTGGGTGGGTGGGTGGAGCTAAGGGGAGCAGCTACTAAATAGAAAAATCTCTTTCACACCTTGTCCCATGTTCACACTCTAACCTCAATTCTCACTGCTCTCATGTTCCTCAATCACTCTGTTTTAGCCACACTGGTCTCTGCTGGTTCTAAAACATGCCAGGCATATTTCCTACCTGAGGTCCTTGGCACATGTTTCTGCCATCCAACATGCTTTTCCACCAGAGAGCCACACGGCTCATCCTCCCAACTCCTTTGGGTCATTACTCAAATGTCACCTTCTTAGTGCCATCTTTCTTAGACACTGTTCAAAACTGCACTCCTCCCAACTCTATCATCCTTCCCTGCTTTCTCTGTAGCAAACAATACAATCTAATATACTATGTAGTCTTTTTCATGCCCGTTTCCTTAAGTCCCACTAGAATGTAAGCCATGTAAGCCGTAGAGATGGGAATTTTTTTTTTTTTACTATCATCTTCACTGTTAAATCTCCCATTCCTATAGCAGTACATGGCATGTAAGAGGCACACAGTAAATATTTGCTGAGTGAAAGTCAGTCTGGGGAAGAGGCATGTGAATGAGCTTCTCAGAATATGCTCTGAGCATGAGAATATCTCAGTCCATGTGAATGCTCACTGAAGGAGCATTGTAAAGGAGCTTCACAATTCAATGGATTCACCTACTCCATGAATGTCAGCTAGTCATTTTCTCTCACCACCCGAGTCCTTGCTCAATGAATTCATGAACATAGTGACCATGAGGCCAAGGTTGGCTTACGCTCACCAAGCCTGAACCTCCCCTCACCAAGGGTGACATATACTATCACCATTGCTGAGTATCTAATCAGCCAGTGGAGCAATCTATCCTGAAATAACACAGTACCATGCTTCAAGGGGACTAACTTGCCACTTGGTGGTTGATCAATTACACTGGGCCTCTAGGAGGCAGCAATTTGTTTTCACTGGGGGTGAGCAGGGAGCTTATTTTGGATGTCTGTCCTTCCTCCCTTGCTTCTCTGAGCAATGCCATATGTGAATTTACTCAACTTATTCACCATCATGATATCCCACATAGTATTACCCTTGATAAAGTCACTTTACAACTGAAGAAATAAGGCAATGGGCTGAAGTTCATATGCTACTGTCTTTACTCTGTACCCCATTAACCAAAAGCATCTGGCCCTAGGGAACATTGCAACAGATAATGAAGATTCTGTTATCATGCCAGCTAGGTGCAACACCTTATAAGTCTGGGGTACTGTTCTATGTGAACTTCTCCAAGCTAGTGACCACTCTATGGTTGTTTCTCCCACAGCCAGAATACGTGGACCTAGGAAACAAGATGCAAATTTTAGAACAGTTTCACTGTTTTTCTAATGACCATTCATAAAGTTTTTGTTGTTGTTGTTGTTGTTGTTGTTTTAAGTTTTTGTTTTGAATCCCCATAAAATGGGGCTTTACTAGCTAGAGGTCTTTCTATCTAAAGGAGGAATACATCTGTCAGAGGACACAGCAATGCCTGCACTGAACTGAGAGTTGAAACTGCCACCTAAACATACTGGGCTCTTATGCCTATGAAGAAGAAAAAAAGAGGATTAATGCCAGACCTGAGAATGAGGGGGGGAACTGAGTCACTCCTACAAATAGAGGCAGAAATCTCTAAGATTTCTGAATCTTAAAGAATCTTCTGGGGTAGCTCTTACTATATCCACATCCACCAGCAAGGAGTGGTGGAAAGCTATATGCATGATCTCTAAAGGCTCAGACTCCTCAGGAATGAGGCTTTGAGTCACTCTACCAGGTAAAGAATCCAGAGCAGCTGAGATGGAAAGGGAGTAAGGAATGGGAATGGAGGAAGACCGTTTTAAATGTTAACGACAACCTCATGTGCAGTTGTGGAGAGGCCTGCACTGTACATTACTCAATTTGCCTTCCCACCCTCTTATTTTCCTCTAGTGTTTTAAATGCATCGGTGATAATTAACTTGATAATTTAGTCCTTAGGAAGAGGTTATCAGGGTGAGAATGTAGCTGAAACAGAAGAGGAATATGCACCACACAGTGATGGGTTTGCACAAACAACTCTCCTTTTATAAAGGAGAGAAATGTGGTTCTTCCATGAACCTGTTGTAGTTGCTCTTGTTACACAGAAGGTTATGAATGGGTAGAATTTTGTAGATGCATATTGCCTAGCCGAAGAGATGAAGGTTGTAAATACAGTGATTTGATACTAACTTTCATTCCTCCCTCCTCGTGTGTCTGCCATGCAGAGACTGGGAAGCAAAGAAATGACACTTCCCAAACTCCTTTTGCAGCTGGTGTTCTGAGTTTGAGTTGGATTGCAGGGACTGGACATCCTTTGTGAGATTTGGAGGTGGATGTGAAGAGAACAATCTTCCTCCTGCCTGCTGTTTTCTGGTGGCATGTGTAGTTGAGGAGACATTTAGTTTCTCTGAAACAGAATTCTAGCAGCCATTGAGAAGCAGCTGTGGTGTGATGGCAGCACACCCCATTCCCCACCTTTCTCACTGCTATGGGGGTAGAAGCTTCTGTGGCAAGCCAGATCTGCATCATTTTTCTGAGAGTCAGTTCTGGAGACCCACCATGAAGTCTGGCCACTCCTCCGGCCCTTCTGACAATATCACAAGCACCCAATTCCATTTTGCAATCCTTGTTTTTACTGCGGCTACAAGTGATTTGTATTTCCTGTAACTAAACCCTCAGGCATACATCCTATCCAAAGCACTCCACCCAGATCATATACAATACTTCTAGTTATGAGTATAGATACTTACAGTGAATTCATAAAAACTCCATACTGGGGAGCCGGCCTGAGATAATCAGAAGGAACATTAAAAGGGGCAGAGGGAGGCAAGAGGGGGACAGTGTCAGAAGATGTGACTGCAGGAGAAAGGGCTCTTGGGCTACAATTATCATCCTTTAAAATTTTATATGAAATTTGTGTTGCATATTTTTTTAGAGCTTTCACCAGTTTCTATAGGAGGCTTGGAAAACATCCCATGGAAGGCTTTTTTTTTTTTTTTAATCTTTTAGGGGCTAGGGTCCAGATAGCACGCAATAATGTAAGTTTTCTGAGAATAGAGACATGTGCAGATTGCCTAGAATCTAGTACCTGGCTGGCATATAACAGTTTTCTAAGTATTTGTGGGAAAAAGGGAAAGAACATATTTAATCTAATTTCCCTCCCAGGAAATGGACTTGGAATGGACAAGAACAGAAGAGAGAGGGTGGATTTTTTATTTTTTTTTTAAGATTTTATTTATTTATTCATGAGAGACACAGAGAGGCAGAGGGAGAAGCAGGCTCCCTGCAGGGAGACCGATGTGGGACTCAATCCCAGAACTCCAGGATCACTCAGGATCACGCCCTGAAAGAAGGCAGGTGCTCAACCACTGAGCCACCCAGGTGTCCTGAGAGGGTGGCTTTTGTACCAGAAAATCCATCCCAAACTCTGGCTGACATCTATACAAGCTGACCCTACTTTGGTAATACCTAGTTCTACTGAGTAAAATCTTAGTTTTAATGAGAAAACAGTGAAAAATATTTCAAAAGGGATCCAGCCCTTTACTTTTGCTCATAACGTCAGAAGGGACCTAGTCTGACTCCAATGTTGTCAAGAAACACAACTATGTTTAATGCTATCAGTACCAAGCTGCCCAGCATTACACCCTCTTGTCCTATGTATCAGCATGTGCACCAGAAATAACATTATTAAATAACCTGATTTAACTGAAAAAAAAAAATGCTGAGCTGTATGGAGACATGGTTTATACAAATATGAACAACTCTGCTCAATTCTTAAGGAATATGAGGTGTGTGCAGGAAATTAATAGCTGAAGAGTATGCGTCATATTCAGAAACACTATTTTTTTAAGATTTTATTTATATGAGAGAGAAAAAACTATTTTTTTAAAGATTTTATTGATTTATATGAGAGAGAGAAAAAGAGACAGAGCGCATGTACTGGAGCAGGGGGAAGGAGCAGAGGGAGAGGAAGAAGCAAACTCCCCACTGAGCAGGGAGCATGATATGTGGCTCTATCCTAGGACCCTAAGATCATGACCTGAGCTGAAGGTAGACGCTTAGCTGACCAAGCCAGCCAGGTGCCCCCCAAAACACTTTAAAATATAAAACTCTCATACTTGCATTCCATTTTCGGTAATTACATGAACCCCTTTATTTTTTTCTTATATAATCTCTACACACAATGTAGGGCTTGAGCTCATGACCCCAAGATCAAAAGTCACATGCACCACCAACTGAACCAGCCAGGTGCGCCTATGTGAACGCTTTTATTTTTATTTTTTTAATTTTATTTTATTTATTTATGATAGGCACACAGTGAGAGAGAGAGAGAGAGAGGCAGAGACATAGGCAGAGGGAGAAGCAGGCTCCATGCACCGGGAGCCTGACGTGGGATTCGATCCCGAGTCTCCAGGATCGCGCCCTGGGCCAAAGGCAGGCGCCAAACCGCTGCGCCACCCAGGGATCCCTATGTGAACACTTTTAAAATTAACTAAGGTGCTTAGGATTCTGTGGAGGAAAAAAAATTGTACTCACATTTGAAGGTTTCTCTCAGAAGTAAAGCACTGAAGGAGTCCACAGCATTGGTTTAATTTTTTTCTAGTGGGGAGTGGGAGTGATTTCTCATTTTCCAAAATTCAGTCACTTGTCCTGAAATGGAAAGGATAGATAATAACATTAAAACAGCATTGTGATCACCAGAAAGCTGCCAACAACAGGTAGCTTTGTCTCTAAGCTACAAAAAGGAAAAGAATCTTAAATTTTTGACAGGAAAGGGGAATAGAATGGAAAATAAAACAAGTCATATACTAATATTAAAAATCCCTTTGTTACTTTAAAAATATTTATTAAGGGCAGAGGTTTAAATATATTAAAACCATTATTACCATATATTAAAACCATTTTACTCCCTTGTTTGTAGATAATGACTGCCTACGTGAGCATTTTTATTTCTTTTAGAGGTTCCTACAAGAATGGACTGCATAAAAATTCTTAGGTAAAGACTTGATAGTTCATATATTCTAGTACCAGCAGTACTCTTATTGGGAGGAATGAGGAAAAGTTGGCACTAGAAGTTGACGAAAAAAGAATTAATTTAGATCTCTTAATAATTTAAACTCTTAGTAAGTTAAAGAGTAAGCTAAATTATAGAGTATAGGTGGAGCTAATCTCTGCAAGTCCTGAGGAGCTTTGCCCTATAACTAATTCCCTCTCCTGTTCTGAATCTAAACCCAATCATTTTATTCCTTCCTATTTAAGGCTGTTGGTCTATCTGTTACAAGGATTTAAACCTGTACCTTATTTAAGTTACTAGTTACTAGATACTGGCTTTTTTGTGTCAATGATTATGGCTCACTCCTACAAAGTTTAACTTGATTCCTAGAGAAATAATGTCAATTTTCTGGTTTGCTTTAACTCCCAATCATTATTACTTACATGAGATCCATTTGCAAAGCTACTTTGCATTATCACTATTTTCTTCTGGTCTCAAGAAACAGAAAGTGACTCAAGTTTAGTGTGTCCCAGACTGAAAACTTATAAATAACAAACCTATGCCTCATTGTATGTCTGATATATGAGGAGACAAACACGTTTCTAGTTTGTCAATTTATCAGTAGAAAATAATAGATTTGGCAGTTTTTTTTTTTTCAAAAAGCTTATGCTTCAAATAGAAGTGACAAGTGAGAAAGAATGGGTTGCAGAATTTTCAAAAGCCTAAGATGTGTTGATATTTAGCACAACCAGACCCTTCCGTGCTTTGCAACTTACCAAGGAAAGCATAAAAGTGGCAAGATATTACTACTCTCTATGGGTGGGATTTTTATTTCTAACAACTTCCTCAGCAAAGAATCAATTAAAGGATAAGGAACCAAACACAGTATAGCTGTGATTGCACAATAGCTATTAGTGGCTCTTAATAGTATTTACATTTTCAAAGCACTAAAGTACACTGTCAACTGGCTAATTATCCAAGGTTAATTATTTACAATCCTTTTTCTTTTCATATTCTTTTGTTCTCTTAGTATTAGTACTTACATGATTGACTAGATTACTTGGGATAAGATACCTGACTAGTATATTTTGCTTTTTTAAAAAATTATACTAATAAAAAGGGTAGAGATATAAAAATTTGAAATTAATTTCAAGCATGAGACCTAAGAGTTTACTTATGGATTTTTGAAAAAGATTCTATTTATTTCAGAATGTGCATGCAGGCGTGCAAGCATGAGGGCGGGTGGGGAGAGAAGCAGACTCCCCGTTGAGCAGTGAGCCTGACTCAGGGCTCCATTCCAGGACCTCAGGACCATAACCTGAGCTGAAGGGAGACATTCAAATGACTTAGCCACCCTGGGGTCCCCTACATATGGATTTTTAAAAAAGATTTTGTTGGGATCCCTGGGTGGCACAGTGGTTTGACGCCTGCCTTTGGCCCAGGGCGCGATCCTGGAGACCCGGGATCGAATCCCACATCAGGCTCCCGGTGCATGGAGCCTGCTTCTCTCTCTCTATGTCTATCATGAATAAATAAATAAAATCTTAAAAAAAAAAAAGATTTTGTTTATTGATGAGAGAGAGAGCGAGAGAACGGGCAGGGGGATAAGCAGAGGGAGGGGCAGAGGGAGAAGCAGATCACAGGACTCTGAGATCATTACTTGAGCCAAAGCCAGGCACTTAACCAACTGAGCCACCCAGGTGCCCCTACATAATGAATTTTTATTTTTATTTGGATTTTTGTTAGACTTGTTTTTCTAATTATTTTTCCCAAATTTGGGACAGTTCCAGGGACAGATTCCCAATCCCCTCAGACATGTAAGCTGCTCATCTATTCATCTTATTGGATAGAAATGAACAATTACAGAATTTATAAAACAGAAAATGAACTTATTATAAAACAAATACTGTCTGTAGAATTTTTAGGTTTCCTCTGTCCTCCTCCAAACAATGTTAGGAAATATAGTTATACTCTTTATTTACTCTATGTACCTAATATATCTGGAATTATTTTCCTGGGTTTCTGCATTTTCTCCATCCTTCATCCCAGATTATCCTGTTCATTTATTGACACCTGTCACGTTCTAGAAAATGAAATCGGACTAATATTTGGATAGTCTCCTGTCTGAAAATGTTAGGGAAATGCATTGCTAGAAGCACTGTTACTCATTATTTTTTGTTTATTTTTAAAAGATTTTTAAGCAATCTCTACACCCAATATGGGGCTCAAACTCACGACCCCAAGATCAAGAGTCACACACTCCACTAAGTCAGCCAAGCACCCCTACTTTCCATTTGTATGTATTAAGCTGTCATTGTCTTTTAGGCCAAAATGCCAGATACTTTACTGTCCTACTTTATAATTTGCTGTAATATCAGTAGTCCATAGTAAAGGTGGCTTTTAAAAATATATATATATACTAGTTTGCTATATTTTATTAAAAATTTTTCCAGCTTTGAGCTATGATTGACATACATCATTGTGTATATTTAACATGATGATTTGAAACAAGTATATATTGGCAAATGATTACAATAAGAGAAAAGACCGTGTTATGCCAACTACTACAGGCAGATGCAGCAAGAACATCTGTGGAGCAGAGAGAAGAAAAATCCCAAGAAACAATGAGAAACTGTTTTAAATTGGGAAGAAGTGGAAAGAGTGAATAAAGGCAATTCAGTGAGTGGAAAGCAAAGGAGAGGCTGAAATACTGCCTATTCTCTCTCGCTTGACAGGATTATCCAATGTCTGTGTATGAGAACTGTAGATATTTGGTTTCGAGATGATTAAAAAAAAAATAATCTTTTTACATTGCTGGTACAAAAAGTCTAAGTTTCAAGGTCGGTATTTCAGCATATGCATGAGTAATTAAAGATTTCTTTTGATAAATACTCAGATCTACAATGATTCTCAAATTCAGTTGGTCTTTTCCTCTCCTGAACTAAGAGTTTAAGGTGGGTCTGTCATCACAGACGGGGTTGGGGGGAGTTGGGATGGTGGTGAGGCCGCAAAAACCATTCAAATCCAGTTTGACACAGAACTCAATTAAGAAAACAGTTCTGCAACACTGCGATGTTAATGCAGAATAATACATCAGTAATTAATATATAATTGCAGTATTAATGTATAATGATACTAATCAGTCAACAACGAACTGATTCTTAGTTATTCTGTATATTCCTCTAAGAAGCAAGTTTCTTAACCTCTCTAAGCCTCAATTTCCTTATCTGCGAAAGTAAAGGTAATAGGGCACCCGGGTGGCTCTCAGCTCCGGCCTTGCTCCCCGGGTCCTGGGATGGAGCCCCGCATCCGGCTCCCCCAGCGAGCCTGCTTCTCCCTCTGCCTAGATCTCTGACTCTCTCCTCTGTCTCTTATGAATAAACAAAAAAAAAAATTTTTTTAAAAGTAAAGGTAATAATGGAACCTATTTTGGAGTTGCTGGGAGGATTTAATGGGAGAGTGCACTAGAATCTAGCCGTACTGAGCACTTTCCTGGCACACAATCAGTAATCGCCACTGCTGGCATTTTCTAATGCCCGTCCTCGGCTTATGAAACGTCCAGAAGAGGCAAAAGGGCAGGGAGCCTGTATTAACGACCTCACTAATATTCAACGTCCCACGAGGGCCCCGGGGCGCCCCCCACACCTCGGAGGGGGCCGTTCTGCAGGAGGGCTCAGCCTGAGGCCCGAGCCACAAGCGGCCGCGCCGCCACCCCGCCCTGCTCGTCCCCGCCCTGCTAGTCCGCACCGACCTCAGCTCACCCCCGCGAGCCGAGACACGCCCACGCCGCCGCCGACCCGCGGCTCCCGGCGCACCCAAGGTGCCTAACGGCACGCGCTCCCGCGACCGCCGGGGGCGCCGGGAAGTCCAGCGCCGACGGTGTCGCAAAAGCGTCGCGAAGCCGTCGGTCCTTGGCGGCTGCTGGCCACCTGTATAAGCGAAGCGTGCTGGGGTTTGAAAACTGCCATGGAGGCTCCCGAGCTTCTCCGACGCTGCGGAGACTCTGCGGAGCGGGGGCTCGCCGGCGCCCCAGGCTGCTGAGCTCTCGCCGCCTGTGTCCTCGCGGCGCGGCGGCAGGGCCATGCTGGCTTCACGCGTGGCGCGCGGCTCGTGGGGGCTCCTTCGCAGCGCGGCCTGGGCGCCGGGGGCGCGGCCGGGCAAGGGGCGCGCCCGCGGGGCCGTGCTGCGCTCGGTGCCGGGCTGCCGAGGCTGCCTGGTGGAGCGCTGGTGGCTGCGCCCGGCCGCGCTCGGCCTGCGGCTGCCTGGCGTCGGCCCACGGGGCCACTGCTCCGGCGCGGGGAAGGCGGCCCCCCGGCCCGTGGCGCGAGGGGACGCCGCCGCCGAGGCCCGGGGCGGCCGATGGGGCCAGGCGAGCGCCGCCAGCTTGGTAGGTACCGGGGGGGGGGGGGGGGCGGAGGGGCATCCCCGGGTCGGGCGCGCGGGCCCCCGCGGGGGGATCGGACTCGGACGCGAATGACGCGCTCTGCCCGGCCCAAGTCGGACGTTTCCGTTCCAGAACTTGTCGGCTGTGCCCTGAGGAGAAGTCCTGGGCAGGTCATTTAGTCGGGATGAATTTCAGGGGTGCCAAAGGAGGTCGGGTTAGAAGCCCTCCTCCCTTTGCTCCCCTTTCCGTCCGCACCTTTAGCTGGACCGGCCTCTGGTTATTGCATTGGTAAAAATAGCCTTCGCTTGTCTTATTAAGTGTGTTTTTAATTCTCTGAAGCCATTCCTCAATGTTTAGGACAAGTCAGTAAGAATTTCTAGAAAAGTATACAAGCCTCTTGGCTTGTGTATTGACTGTCATTTGACCTTTGTTAACCTTATGTAAGATGAAGGATAATTGAATAAGTCATACTACTAATTCTTTAATCTCTAATTATAGAAAAAGATCACAACTCTCTTCTTGAGGCAATAGAACAAACTTTTTCTCCACTTACCTGTTGAAGTACTGCCCGAGCAGAAGACCCCAGAGCATGAATGTGGGAGAGGTTTTGATGTCATGTTAGCAGGACTCATGCAATTATTACATCTTCAATTGTTAGGTCTTCAGTGGGCCCTTGGACTGCTTTCATCAGTTGTACAGCATGGGTTGAGGTGGCCACATCCTGGCAGGGGTCTCAGCTCCACTAATAGCTAAAGCATGTCAGGGTTTGCATGCTGGATGCTTTGAGGTTGCCATATCGTGGGTGAAGACCTTCCCAGAACGGCAGTAGTTGGTCGAGTATGCCACAGGTTATCTGGTTGGGTAATCTGAGATTAGCTCTCTTAATTTTAATGTAGAAACTTTTACAAATTTAATGATTAGAAATTAATGAGGTGCTTTAAAGTATTTTATGTGGAGCTAAAAAGAACTTTCTTTCACGGTTCCGACAACATTATAGTTCTGTTGATTAGTTCACCAGATGTAACGATCTGGCTGTTTGCACCGTGTCTTTTAATTTTGCCCTATGGATGTATCTGACGTTAATTTGGGGGCTCTCTCCTGACCTTTTGCTTTGTGATTCGTGTTTCTCAGTCGTGAACTATGTGTTTTTCTTCCAAGTTGCTGTAACACTGGATCAGTGTTTGACTTACTCTGTACCATGTTATGGTAAACAAACTTCTCTTTTTCTCTGGATTCTGAGACACTCTGGCCTTTGAACTTCAATTTGGAACGCGTTCCAAGAATGTTACCATTTAATTACATAAGGTGGCCTACTTTCAGTACAGAGTCCCTGAGTAGAAGTTTGTGCTGCTTCTTGTTTAGTGATTGTTTCCTGCAGAATGTGAAGTTTTCCTGTAGCTTTCAGTGGCAGTATTCTGGCATCTGACCTCAACAGTAACCTCCAAAACTAAGCTGAATGTTTCTTGCCAGTTTTTGTTTATACACACAAATTTAGTATCTATAGAGAACTGCTTTTTCTTATGGGATGGTTCATGGAATTTTAAAAGATTTCTTTAGAAATGGAAACTGTCACTTAAAAAAAAAATCAGCGTCGAGGTTCAAGTTAATTGATTAGTGATTAAGAGTAGGGTTAGTCTTGTGAAGAGATAGTCCCATGGGTTGGCAGCCTTCACCAGTGGAGAAAAAGTCCAGGCTTTAGGGAGACATTTTCTTGTAATTATTTCTGTATCCTGTTGGGCAGGGTATCCTAGCTCCACTAGGGCGAGGTTTTTTAAAATTAAAATATCCTCATGAAACAGATTTTGTTTGGCAAGGAAGTAACGTTTTTCATAGTAGCTGCCAAAGAGCCCTTTTGTTAGTGCCAACTTCAAGCAGCTTGGTTCCAAATGAAGTTTCAAGGAATCCTAAAACCCTCAGATTTTAGGTGGGAATCTTAACATTTCATTTTCATGGCTATTGGGAACAGATTTACATTTCTCTTTATTTCCTAAGGCTCTCAATCCCTATTTCTAGCTCCATTTTCTTCCACCAGTTATCCATTTAGCCATGAGATTATGGAATTAAATTTTTTTTCCTCTTCAAATGTCCATACACTGTATATAGCATTTAGCCTTCTTTTGATAAGCCAAAATGCCTGGGGTTGATAATTTGCCTTTTTTTTTTTTCTGACATTTCCATCTAGACTGTCTACTTGAAGTATAAGATCTTGAAGTTACATTTTTAAAAGCAGAGTGTTGTAAGGTTTGAATTCTAATCATGAAGTCCTATATTAATGCCTTGACCTATATCGTAAATAATACATCTTTGTTCTTTTCTTTCTTTGGGAAACATGTACATATACTCTGTACTCTATATATGGTGTCTCCCCCCCCCATATATATATATATATATGCACACACACACACACACACACTGTATATACTGTCTATATATAGCAGATACTTTAGTCTGTGGACATATGACATATCTTCATCTTTTGTATTCTGGACAGTTTTAGAGCTATGGTCTGTAAACAGTGGATTTTAAAACTCAGAGTACTAAATTTAAAGTTTATTTAGCTTCTGACTCCTAAGTTGATGTATTTTTCTAATAAGTTACCATTTAATATAAATTTTGTTGTCTTTGTGTTTCAGTATGAAAACCCGTGGACAATCCCAAATATGTTGTCAATGACGAGAATTGGCTTGGCCCCAGTTTTGGGCTATTTGATTATTGAAGAGGATTTTAATATTGCACTAGGAGTTTTTGCTTTAGCTGGTCTAACTGATTTGGTAAGTTGTAAATGTACTCTGCCCCGCCCCGTTTTGCTTTCTTTTCAAATCCCAGGGTCTCTGGTACACTGAAATAGCAGAGACTTAGTCTGTTTTTTCCTAGAAGGAAATCCTCAAGATAAATTTAACCTAGTACTTTGTATAAAGACTTGTCTTTAGCATCTGTGTGGGACTCCAATTTTTTAAGTGATCTAAGGAAGGAGGTGAAAGTTGTTGGGAGGCATAGGAGGGGGTGCTTTTTATTTTTGGTTTTTAACTTTTTTGTAAAAGAAAATTTGCCTTTAGAAATTCTCAGGGAGCCAAGTGTTTGCTTTAGGAATAGAAATAAAGGAGAAACGTTGTGAGACTATTTTTCTACTTATTGTGATAGAAATACTCTGATCTGTAACAACACTTAGTTTTACTGGTGGAGGGGGAAACAGTGGGTCACCTGTGACCACGGAGCTTGTAGAAGTCAGAGCTCTACTCAAGTTTATGCTGGTAGGAGGCTATAGGCACACACAGGGTTTGGTTTCTGATCCCGGCTCTGCATCCCTCTGAGTGCCTAGCAGAAGATCCTGCCCTGGGTCAGGCCTTAGGCATCCTTTCTTCTACTCTCCCAGTAGATGGAAAATGTAAAAAGAACCCCTTTATACCACTTTGTCAGTTTTGAGAAAGGGAAGTATTTATTCAGGTTATATCAAATTAGAACTTGGAAAATAATTTTATAGCAGAGGACAAAATACGTGTGAAATAGGCTTTGGGGTCTAACCAGCCATCAGTATGTATGACATTACTTGTATTTATCACCCACCTTGTTGCATAAGGGATTTGAAATGGTTTTTAAAATTACATGTCCTACAAAAACCCAGTTAAGGAAACCGGTGAAAATAAGGAAGAAAAAATTAAAATCAGGGCAAAGTTAACATGTAGAAATAAATACATTATATACTCATACAAGACTGGTCTGAGATCCATGTGAGCACCCAGACAGGCAATAATGATTTGGTGCCTCTTCAAACTGATTTATGTTTTAAAAGTATTGCTTGTGATACTTATTTAGTGAGAATGAAGGTTAAGTTTCTGTAAATTACAGTTGTACAGTATCTGTAATGTCAGCTATTCCCTTTGAGGTTCACAGAAACAAAATTCCACTCTCCCATTAACATTGATGAGCAATATAGAAATAGTGAAGAATTTGCAGGGTAAACAGAGGAGGACATTTGCATTATTATATAGCATTTCCAAATATGCTTTAAAAATAGTCTCTCAAAATAGTTCCAACTTCTTTTTCCAGAGTTTAGCTTCTGTTTGTTACTATTTCTCCCCATTTTCACAGTCTTTCTTTTTTTTGGTTCCTCCTTTTATCTCTTCATGAAGCCTGAAGGGCTCCACTCAGACACACTCCAGGTCTGTCAAAGGCCATTGTATTGATAATGGATTTTTTTTTTAATGTAACAAGATCTTTTTGTTACTGGATTTGCTTTTCTTTTGTTTGTACCTTTTTTATGCTGCCACAGGAGACTGCAATATTCACCAAACTCAGGCCTCATTTACATTTTTCAAAATCTGTGTGGCAGTATATGTGAAAACCTAAGTTATTTGGCACTATATTTCACATTTACTTCATGGAGGTTTTGATGCCTCTCGATTGCCCACTGGGCAGATGGCTGGAGTCATGGAGGGTTTAAGCAGGGGAATGACCAGGCCTGATTTATATTGTAAATGGGAAAGAAGTTGTAGGAAGGCAAGAGTGGAAGCAGAGAGGCCAGTTAAGGAGTTTACAGTTACATAGGGGAGTGGCAATGATAGTAGCTTGGACTGGGGTGGGAGTTTGGGGAGAAGTAAATGAATTTGGGATATGTTTTGAAGATAGAGTTGATTTGTCAATGGATTGTTAATGTGTAGTGAGGGAATTATGTCTGATAGGCTGTTACTTTTTTGTTTTATTTTTTAACAACTGGTGCATGAAGGTAACAGTTTTGTGATGAACAATACTCTGTAGGACAGAGTTAAAAAGTACCAAGTGTTGTTGTGCCTGTCGACAGAGAGAGGTATTAGTTGGGTAGTAGTAGTTTGGAGTTGGAAGAAGTCAGGGTTAGAGATAAATGTGAGAGTTATCAGCTGTGGACGGTCAAGTCTGGGTGAAGTCAGGCTGGGTTACAGAAGAGACAGAGTCAGAGAAATGAGCAGTTAAGTGGAGCAAAAGTAAAGGAGCCAGTAAAGGACACTGAGAATAGCTGGTGAGAAAGGAAGAAAATTAGGCCATCAGGTGTCCCAGAAGTTAAGTGAAGTCATTGCTTCAATTGTGTTGAGGTCAGGTATGCTAAAAATGTAGAATTCATTGGTGATCTTGATGAGAACCCTATTGAGTAGAGACAATCAGAGTGGTTGGCAACAAACGTGAGGTATAATGACAATTATAGATTTCAAAGATACTGCTTTGAAAAAGCTTTGCTTTGTAGGGATATAGGGAAGTAGGGTCAAGGAAGGCTAGTTTTTAAAGCTATATATCCTGGAGAAATTTTTGTTGTTAATTAACTGGTTAATTAAATGATCAAATAGAAAAGAGGAGCTTGATGATGCGGGAGAGATGGGGGAGAAGAGAGGCAAATCACAGAAGGTGAGAGGGCCTACGATCATGAATCAGGAAAAGGCAGAGAATGTGTATGGATGCAGCAGGTAGGCGGTAGACTTGTGGGTGGGAACAGAGTGCTGACAATCTTGTTTCTGTTTTTCAAGGAAAGTATAGATAGGATCATAAGAGTGAGAGGCTTTGGGAATGAAGAAGGAGTAGGCTCGAAGTGAGAACAGACAGTGTGAAAAGAGAAGGTAAACAAGCAGATGTGGGATTGCCAGGCAGTGCTGAGTGCCCATGGGAGATTTATGGTCTTGAATTGGAAGTGAGACACCCACTTAAGTATTCTTGAGCACTGTTCAGTTGATTAGGTGCAGGCCTGGAGTTAAGTACATGGATAGCTGTGTGTAAGCAGGGTGGATGAAGAGTGAAGTAAGGGAGTTACAGATATTTGCAAAGGAGCAGTGATGTTGATGACCTTGGAATCTAATGTAGATAGAGGAACAGGGAGATCCAGATGGGAGTGCTAGTAAAAAAGTGGAAGGTGTTGACGTTCTTTGAGATCAAAAACTGAACTGAAACCTGGATCTACTAAGGCCCTGATGCCAACCAAGTTCTAGGTACTTTCTGTTAGACATTGTTACATGTATATTTATAAGAAAGTAGGTTCTTTCTGTTGCTATAGTAATAGCTAGTTAAGTGCTCTTGAGGATTTACTGAGTACTAAAGAAGTATTAATCCCATTATGTCCTGAAGACAATCAACCCTTTGAGGTGGGCTATACAGATGAGGAAAGGGATGCTTGGGCCAAATAATTTCCCCAAGGTCATATAGTAAATGGCTGAGCCAGGACTTGAACCAGTTATGTTCTGCTGCCAAAGAGCAAGTTCTTAACCATAGTTCTGTAGTACTACTATCTCTAACTCACTACAGTACTTACGATATGGTTCTGTAGTACTGCTATCTCTAACTCACTACAATACTTAGGATATAGAGGACTTATTTATCCTTTAAAATGCACATGTTTAATTATGTCTAAATTACTTTCTCCTTGGATCTTTCTCCTTGAAGATAGGACTAGAAAATTCAAACATTTGTTAAAGCTTGAAGTTAAATAAAATGAGTAAAAGTCAGATAGAGACTTGGGAAGCCAGAAAATAACCCCCATTATTTAATGGGAATAGGTGATAGATACTTGGTTTCAATTCATCTTGTGACCCCAGGTGATTGGCTCTTTCCATTTCTCAAGTGAAACTAGAGATCTGGATTTTTGTGGTAAGACTGTGACTATTTAAATATTGGCAACTAATTTACATTTTTAAAAGCTCTGGGTGGGTTAAACAAAAAGCTGCTGCCAGGTCCCAATTGGCCCATTGGTAACCAGGTGTGACCTCTGCTTTGAGATATAATTTATTTCCAGGAATAGTGAGTAAGCAATTTGCGTATCAAAATTTTTAAGTAGGCCAGGGACAGAAGACTGATTTTTTTGTTTTTAAGAGATTTATTTATTTTAAAGGAGCGAGAAAATGTGCACATGCCTGTGAGGGGAGAGGCAGAGGGAGAGAATCTCAAGCAGGTTCCTCACTGAGCCTGGAACTGAATGTGGAGCCTCTGAATGTGGCTTACTGTCATGACCCACGAGATGATTACCTGAGCCAAAACCAAGAGCTAGATACTTAACTGATTGAGCCACCTAGCTGCCCCCTGAGGATTGAGTTTTTTATTCACGTACAGTCAGACATGGAATTAACAGTTGGACTAAACAAAAAAGAAAAATAGTAATAGTGAAAACTTAGAGTATTGGATCATATCTTAGAAAAGTAGGTAGGAGTGAAAACCAAAGTCTTACGGTTAAAAGGTAGGCCTCGCGAGCAAAAGCAGCCATTTTGGCTGTAGTGAAATAGCCCAAGGAGGGGCTCCTAATCCATGCTCCTAATCCATGTCAGCCATGCTTTCTGTGGGTTTTTTTTTTTTTTGGGGTTCTTTAAATCTCTAAATTTGTGTTTGGGTTCAACCCACAAAGAGGCCTTATGAAAAGAAAAGAAATACCAGGAGGCCTTGAGAAAGAAAAGTACTGTAGAAAAGTGAAATTATTTATAGACTATTTGGCAATTTGAAAACTAAACATATACCAGTAAAAGAATGAGAAGATTTGGGGGTAAGAAATAGAAGAGGTTTTATTAACATTTTAAAACATAGAGTTGTTATCCTGGTATCTATTAACCTTCAAGATATCTACTTTGTACCTATTATGACATTTATTAAAAAAAACTTTTATTTTCAGTTGGATGGATTTATTGCTCGAAACTGGGCCAATCAAAAATCAGCTTTGGGAAGTGCTCTTGATCCACTTGCTGATAAAATACTTATCAGTATCTTATATGTTAGCTTGACCTATGCAGATCTTATTCCAGGTAAGAACGCCATCATGCGTACTTTTAAATAGCATAGCGAAGAATGACATTAGTCAGTTTAGGATTTCTCTTGATTGAGAGATGTTTAATTTTTGTTCCAAAAGTATATTTTTCAACTTTAAACTGTTTCCCTAATTTTAAACTATTGAACTGTTTTGCTTGTCAAGCTGTTATTTTACCTTAGAATTTGTGTCCTTGTTTTATTAGTAGAATCTGTTGTTTTCTTAGATTGTTTAAATTTAAGCAAATATTATTTCACATTACCAATTCATATTAGTTTAGAACTTTTTGAAACCATAAGTTTATATTCTTAGTGCCTGGCTTTTTGAAAGCAATTTAAAGTTTGCTTAAATCTATTACTTATTAAGTATAGTTTCATCATAAAAAATGAGAGTTCTGAAATCCTGAAAATGTTTATAAAATTCTACATCACTAGTTTTACTTAGAAATTATTACGCAATTTCAAATCATAGATACAGTTTGTACATTATCTGAATACTCTTAACAAAATTTTACGATCTTCTGCTTTGTATTTTGCATGTACTTTTCTGGTTGTTCATTTTATACTTAAGCTGTATTTCTCAGTTTTTCTCCCTTTGTTTAGATTAACCTGTTAATTTCCAAGTATTAGAAATAGAATCCGAGAATAAAGCATGTTATTATTGTCATTTGATAGGAAGAAGTGTAATGGGGTTTCAGTCTAGTCTCCTCAGTCTACAGGTTCTTTTTCTCTTTTACTTTTAGGCTTTTAAATTCCCATACTAAATTTAAAAATTGGATTAATGTTTCTTTCCTTTGAAAGTCAGAATTTTGGTGTGTATATGGTTGGGGGTGTTGAAGGGGCAGGGGTACTCTCGTTCTAATATAATTTGTGGGGGGAGAAAGGAACCTAAAGAGCATCCTATTGACATTATTCAAAATCCAAATGATCCTGTATGTGTGTGTATATACTTTCCTGCCTCCAGTTTTTTGAGTTATTTTGTATTTTGTTACATTATTATGCAAAGGTTGGTCAGACATTTCCCTTTTGAACAAAGAAACTGTATCCAGGTTTTAGTATAATAGATACTATTGCTGTGAGATTTACCTAAATAATTGGTTTAGGTTGCTTTGCAAACTGAGAATTTTCTTTTGCTATTATTCTGGAAATTTCTGTCATCTCTTTTTTGTGTTGGATCTATTTTTCTAAACTCCCATGGCTTCCTTTTGGTGGAGTACGATCTAGTTTCCTGTGCAAGGATGCAGCGTGGCAGCCAGAGTTTTAGAGTCCACAATGTCTTTATTCTAAAGACACTTAAAATGTGTTTATTCTACCTCCATACTTGATTGAGATTTGAATTGGATGTAATTTTCAATTGCAGATCATTTTTACTCAGAATTTTTGAAGACCCTGTCCTATAGACTTCCAAATTCCATTTTGCTGTTGAGATGTCTCATGCCATTCTGGTACCTTTTCCTTTATATGTGATCATGTTTTGTATTGGAAAGTTTTCAGAATTTCTTTTGTTGTTTACATTTTTCTAGTTGATATTTTAGAAAAAAATTATCTTTCCTAAAAATTTTCTAGCTATTTCTGTGGGTACCAGATTATCCCAGCACTTTTCTTTTTTAAAAAAGATTTTATTTATTTATTCAAGAGAGAAAAAGCAAGCAGCGGGAAGGGCAGAGGGAGAGGAACAAGGAGCTTCTGTGCTGAGTGTGGAGCCTGACTCAGGGCTCAGTCCCACAACCCTGAGATTACCACCTGAGTGGAAACCAAGAATTGGATGCTTTAACTGACTGAGCCACCCAAGCACCCCTATCCCAGCATTTTTTATTGAAAAATCTGTACTTTATAGACTCCCTGCAATGTCCATATATACATGGGTTCATTTCTGGGTTGTCTTAGTTGTTCCCCTATTGAGTTGTCTACTTTTGCGCTAGTACCATTGTAATTATTACTGCTTTGCTAAAAGTCTTGATATCTAGTAGAATAAATTCTTCCATATTTGATATTCTTAGCTGTTTCCATTTTGTGTATAAACTTTATTTTTTTTAAATAACATATTTTAAGTTTATTTCAGCAATCTCTGAACCTAACATGGGGCTCAAACTCAGGACCCTGAGATCAAGAGCTCCATGCTCTACCAACTGAGACTGCCAGGCGCCCGTGTGTGTCAATTTTAGAATCAGCTTTTCAAATTCCCCAAAAAAGCCTGTTGGAATTTTAATTGGGATTGTATTGAGTTTATAGTTCTAAATGAAAGAATTGATATCTTTACAGTATTGATCTTCCAGTTCACAGACATGATATATCTACTCTATTTAGTCTTTTTAAAATGTCAGAATGTAGGGCAGACCTGGTGGCACAGTGGTTTGGCGCCGCCTGCAGCCCAGGGTGTGATCCTGGAGACTCGTGATCGAGTCCCACGTCGGGCTCCCTGCATGGAGCCTGCTTCTCCCTCTGTCTGTGTCTCTGCCTCTCTATGAATAAATAATAAAATCTTTAAAAAAAAAAAAAAACCAAAAAACTATTTAAAAAATAAATAAATAAAATGTCAGAATGTTTTCTTCGGAGAGGTGAAAACCAATTTATTAGTTTTATTCTGTGTTGCTTGTTAATTTTGATGCTTTACTATTTCATTTTGTAATAACTGCCTGTTGTTGATAGGATAAAAATCCTTTCTATTTCTGATGTTGATTTTTGTGTCTAGCAAAACTTGTTAAACTCTTACTCTAATATAAATATAAATTCTCTTGGATTTTCTACATCCTCAATTATATAATATCTGTAATTACTAGTATATTTCTTCTTTTTCAATTGTTTTCTTTTCCTTTTCTATACTGCACAGCATAGTGTAGTGAATAGGAATGGTGTCTGTGTTTTGTTTCCAGTTTCAAAAGGAAAGTTATCAACATTTCACTGTTAAATGTTTCCTGTAGGGTTGTAGAGATATCCTTTTTTTAGGATACGGAAGTTCACTTCTATTTGGAGTTTGCTAGGCGTTTTAATTAGTATTAGATATTAAATTTATCAAATTCTTTTTCTTCATGTATTATGAGAGTCCTGTTTATTCATTTTGAGCTGTTAATGTGTGGTGAATTACGTTATTGATTTTTCTAATGTTAAAACAGTGTGAAATTCCTGGTATAAATCCAATTTGGTCGTGACAGATTACGAAAATATTGCTAAATTTGGTTTCTACTATTTTGTTGAAGATTTTGTTTCAATATTTACAAGATGGGCCTGGATATTTTTTCTCTGAATATCCAACAGGTATACTTTAGGTTTTATTATCAAATATATATTAACCTCATAAGAGTTAGGAAGTCTGTTTTTTTCCCCCCATTCTTGGGAAACGTTTGTGTGAAATGCAGTATTCCTTCTTTAAATGTTTGGTAGAACTTATTGAAGCACTGAGGACTGGAGTTTAGGAAAGAGTTTTCAAATAGGTGATGCCTTTTTTTTTGTTATAGGATGATTCAGATTTTCTGGTTCATCTTTTGTCTATTTGGTAAGTTACAGTGTTTTTCTAAGAACTTGTCCATTACAACTACGTTTATAAAGATTTACTATCAACTCTTTATGGTATCCACATTAACTTTCTGATATCTGCGGGATATGTAGTAGTGTTCCCCTCTTCATCCTGATTATTAGTTTGTCCCTTCTTTGTTTTTTTCCCTTGAATTGTCTTAATAGAAGTGTGTCAGTTATGAATCTTTTCAAAGAACCAACTTTTTCTGATATGCTTACTACTTTGTTAAATATTGCTCTTTTCTTCAGGTTTCTCTTGCTGTTCTTTTTCCAACTTCTTTAGATTGCATTTGTTCAGTAGAAATATAATGGGAGCCAAATATATAACTTAAAATTTTCTGGTAGCCTATTAAAAACAAAAGGGAACAGGTAAACATAGTTTTAATAACACTTAACCTTCTAGATCAAAAATATCATTTCATTGTGTAAACCATAAAAAATTAGTGAATTTTTCTTCATACTATGAACTCAAAAGCCAGTGTCTAGTTTTTACTTACAGCACCTCTCATTCAGACCAGCCACATTTCAGGTGCTTTATCTTCTCATGTGGGTAGTGGCTGTTGTATTGAACGGCCCAGCTGTAGATGAATATTTAACTCATTCCTTTAAGCTTTTCTAAAGCTGGCATTTAGGGCTGTACATTTCGTCTTAAGTATTCCTTTCACTGCATCTCATATGTTGGTAAAATATGCCGTTGCCATTATTGAGTTCAAAAGAATCTATTTTCATTGTAATTCTTTCTTTGACTTAGGGGGGTTAATAAAAGTTAATTTGTGGACTTGTCTAGGTATCTTTTTATTATCAATTTCAAGCATAATTACTTTATATCCAAAGAACATGCTCTGCTTTTAGCCCTTTGGCCCAGTATACAATCATTTTATAAACATTTTACGTGTGCTTCAAATGACGATGTATGTGGTAGTTGGGCATGATGTTATTTATATATTTATCTATTTGATCAAATTTTAAATCCTGACATTTAAATCTTTACTGACTTCTATTTGGTTTGCTTGTTCAGTTACTGAGAGAGAGAGAGTAGGTTAGTTTCTCACTAGTTCCTACCTGTGTAGTTTTCCATTATTTTTCTTTGTGTCTCATTTTTGCTTTGTGTCTTTTGAAGTCATGCTGTTAAGTGCATATGAATTAGATTTCTTTGTCTTCTTGGTAAATTGAATGCTTTATTATGAAGTGTGGCCCTCCATATCTTCAGTAATGATTATTGCCTTAAAGTCTCTTGTTGAATATTGCTAGAACTGCACTAGCTTACTTGTGGTCAGTGTTTCCCTGATAGATAAATCACTTTCAACTTCTCCGTATTTTTATATTTTATTTTATTTTTTTTATTTTTATATTTTAGATATTTCTTGTAAATAGCATAAAGATAGATGGGTTTTCTTTATCCAGTCTAAAAATATTTTCTTTCAACTAGAACATTTAATCCATTAACGTTTACTGTGATTACTAATGTTTGTGTAGCAGTCTTCCATTTTCTGTGTTTCATTTGGCTCATATGTGTATTTCTACATCTATATAGATTTTATCATTATACTTGTTTTCCTTGTGTGCCAGTTGGCAATGTTATGTACTGTTTCCACTTAGTTATTCTCAAAATTATATCATTCATCCTTATCAAAGTTCAGTGTTAATGAATCTGCACCATGGGCCCCTGCTTTACCTCCAATTATTCCTTTCTCAACTTAGGTTTATTGTTACCGTACTTTACTTTTATATACTTCTTAAACTCACATGATACTGTTTTTCCAATGTTCATTTAGATGTATCTTCATATTTACTTTTTTCTGGCTTACATTGTTTGGTGTATCTCAGACCTTCCATCTAGGATCATTTACCTTTTGTCTAAAGTCTATCTCTAGAAATCTCTTTAATATTGGTCAGCTGGTGGTAGGTACATTCCTGTCTTTTGTGTCTCTGAAAATATTTACCTTTATTCTTTTGTGTATATGAGAACATTTTATTCTTTTGTATGTGTGAGAATATTTAAGTTCCAGTCTCCTAGCAGATTTCAGTTAATACAATACAGTGAAATCAACTCTATTTTTTTTTTTTAAATCAACTCTAGTCACCATATTATACATTAGATCCTCGGACTTTATTCATCTTAAAAGTGAAAGTTTTCACCCTTTTATCAACCTCTCCCTATTTATCTGGCAACCACTTTTTTACTTGCCACTCTGGCAACCACTTTTTTACTTGCCATTTTTATTTCAGATTTTATTTTATTTTTTATATTCCACATATAGGTGATACTGGGCAGTATTTCTCTTTCTTTGATTTTCCCTTTGTTCTTAAAGGATATTTTTATTGAGTGTAGAAGTCTGGGTTAGTAGTCATTTCAGCATATTTAATATACTGTTCAATTTTCCTTTCTGTTGTTGGTATATAAGAAGCCAACTGCTAATCCATTTCTTTTTTGAAGGTAAGTTTTTTTTTTACTCTGGCTGCTTTTAAGATTTTCTCTTGGTCTTTGGGGTTTTCCACAGTTGCATAGTGATATATCTTGGTATGAGTTTCTTTTTTATTTATCTTGCATGGGATTTGTTGGACTTTTAATGATATTGTTAATCAGTTTGAATTAAAGTAGCTCTTACTAATAAACTTAGAACTGGGAAATTTGAGTTCTCTTCCCATTCTCTTTGTGACTTTTTCTTTTCATTCCTTCACTGTCATTTTAGAAGGGTTTTAGGGGAAGAGATGGTATATATGCTGTCTTGCATCTTATTTTTATACTGCCTGCATTTTTGTAAAAGTTCCATCCACCTTGATTTGGATAGCTTTGTTGTCTTCAAGAGTAAGAAATGTGCTTTCTTCCTCAGCTAGGATAATAAACAAGTCTGCTTTTCTTTTTGCTCTTTCTATGGGAGGAGAGATAAAGATGAAAATAACTTATTTCATTTGTTATAACAGTCTGGATGTGAGCTAAGTTAATTTTTACTTATGTGCATTTGTTCTGCTATATTTACTAAATTAGAGTTCCTTTCTATGTCTTGTATTATTTCTGGTTTACTGTATAGCAAATTCTTATTGCTGATTTGAATTGATTTCTGGAATAATTGTTATTTTCAATGTAATGTATGATATTGATAATGACCACTTGTAATATATAAAAGTAACTTTGTCTTATTAATTTCCCTTGAATGCTAATAAAATTTGCCTGTAATGTACTCCTTTGTTGCAGACATTACCTATTTCAGATAGGATTAGCAAGTAGGGAGGAAAACCTTGGAGCAATCCTTGACACATTTTACACCCTTCTACCCTCACTAACACACTGACATACTCTGATAGGCAAAAATGAAAACTGTTTTAGCTCTGGAAATAAAGGGAAGGGAAGGCTGGAGAGAAAGGAGGAACAGTTAGAAGATGCAAAAGCCAGGGAACTGGATAAAATTGTCCAAAGGACCAAAGTAAGAACCTGCATATAATACTGTCAGTTGGCAGAGGCCTTAGAGAGCACCTGGTGAGGCAGGGTCCTAGCCTGGCTCTGCATGCGAATCCTCCAGGTAGCTTCTTTCATCTGTGCTTCTGTGATGCTCTTCCAGAGTGATTGTGTTGTGGGCAGTCAGTTTGGAGAACACTTCATTTCTGTTAACAGTCCTTTCCTCCCCCAGACTGTTACAGATGGTAAGCTGAGTCCAGAGATGCTAATCGCAATTCACACTGCTGGATTGAAGCCTCATACACTGACCAGAGCATAGGCTATGAATTCCTTAGACCTAGGTTCTATTCCTAGGTTTCTGGCTATATGTACTACTTACTCTACTGTACTGCTGTACTGCTTGCTAGTACTAGTATTGGCTGTACTACTCACTAACTGGTGACCTTGGCCAGATTATATAATCTGCCTAAGGCTGGTTTTCCTTATCTGTAAAATGGGGGTAATGATGGTCCCTGTTTTGTGGAGTTGATATATAGATTAAATCATATGTATGAAATGCTTAAAACAGTGCCAGATAATAAATGGCAATTTGGGTTGTTGCTAGTTAGAACAAGAACCCAAATCTTTGTAGTGTATTGAATTGCCTCATCTCTTTTGCAGAAACTTCTTATTTAGGATTAAATCCTAGCCTCTTTTCCCCTGTGACTAAATACACTAACAGGTGTTTTTTGTCTTCTAGAGTTATGTTTAGCAGGCTTACTCTATGTAATTTGCATGAGTTTGCTGCATCTTAAAATCTGATGGTTAGAATTTGCTAGCTAATGATTGCTGTAGAAAAGTCTGTTTTACAGACACAAAAATGCTTCTAAAAATCATAGCTGACTTGTTTTGTTACTTGGCTCAGACAGCTGTGTCTTTTGTGTGCTCCAAATGCCATGACTTGAGTGGTAGATAAGTATTTTCTCTTTCAGATAGTCATGTCATTAAGGATTGGCCAATGATCTATACTTACATCATAGCCATAACCAGTAGAGATTTAAATTATAATCTGTAATTAGAGTCTACTCAAGTTGCAGAATGAATAAAATGTCAGAACTGGAGAGGATCATAAATATCTCAAAAGTAATTCATAAAAGAGCTGTTTGGAAGTATTATGGAAGGGATACACATGACCCTCTTAATTTGAAGCAATTTGAGTGTCAGGACTTTTTTCTTTTTTAAGAAATATTTTTTCTAATAAAAGTAATGTATGTTCATAGTTAAGACTTCCTACAGTGTAGAAAATGTGAAATGAAACAGAACCTCTGCCGTCCCATTATTATTCAGCAAGGGAGCAGGGGTTCTTTGGGTATCAATCTGAAATATTTGGGCAGCCCAGGTGGCCTAGCAGTTTAGTGCCACCTTCAGCCCAGGGTTGTGATCCTGGAGACCCAGGATCGAGTCCGGCGTCAGGCTCCCTGCTTCTCCCTCTGCCTGTGTCTCTGCGCCTCTCTCTCTCTCTCTCTCTCTCATGAGTAAATAAATAAAATCTTTAAAAAAAAAAAATAAATCTTTAAAAAAATAAATAAAATATTTTGCTTGCTCTGGCTTTGGGGCCATGCTATAGAATCTTTTAGGGGAGGTAAGGAGGAGCTGAGGGAAAAGGGAGAGAGAATCTTCAGGGTCTGGATCTCATGACTCTGAGATCATGACCTGAGCCTAAATCAAGAGTTGGATGCTTAACCAACTGAGCCACTCAGGCACCCCCAAGCTATAGAATCTTAAGAATAATGAGAAAACTATCAACTGATTGAATTCTTTTTAAATTAAAATTCGTTGAATGGGGTAGGAGAAAAAAATAGCAATTTCCTGGATAGGAACTGGCCAGACAATAATGAAAATGTCCAGCTTCTTCACAAGTGTTACATATAGCAAATTTTACTACTTCTAAAATAGTCTGGAAGATAGAAGCCATTAGAGCTCCTGAGTCAGCATGATTAGAGTCTTCCATTATCTTTTCTGATCTCTACCGTTTCATTCATTCCATGTGAGCATGGTGATCATTTTTCCAAATGCACAAAGCTGAGGAGTAACAAAGGAGAAAATAGTGGCTGAATTGAGCTGACAATAATATTAATAACTACAGCTTAAAAACATGGGTAAGAAAAAACAAACAAACATGGGTAAGAAGGAAAGCAGGCAAGAGGATAGACATTCTGAAAGGCAGACATAGACTTTAAAAGCCATAATCTAGGGGGCATGGGGTAACTGGGTGACGGGCACTTGATGGGATGAGCACTGGGTGTTATACTATAGGTTGGCAAATTGAATTTAAATTAAAAAAAAAAAAAGCCATAGTCTTTCACTTAGAGGGTAGGTTAAAGATGAATACAAAAATCAGTGGTTCACTCTAAGGACCCTAAAACATCAGTAAGTATTTTGTTAAAACATTTTTACTTATGTGAAACACCAGTTCATGATAAGGCTGAATGTGGCTTTATTGTATATGTAATACCAGTAATTTTCTAAATCCCAATCAAAATTATTTTACATTTGATTTTCAGTTCCACTTACTTATATGATAATTTCAAGAGATGTAATGTTGATTGCTGCTGTTTTTTACGTCAGATATCGAACTCTTCCAACACCGGTGAGTCTGTTTAAAAAAAAAAAAATTCTTTGGATGCCTGGGTGGCTCAGCAGTTAAGCATCTGCCTTCGGCCCAGGGTGTGATCCTGGAGTCCTGGGATCAAGTCCCATATAGGGCTTCTTGCATGGAGCCTGCTTCTCCCTCTGCCTGTGTCTCTGCCTCTCTTTCTATGTCTCTCATGAATAAATAAAATATTTTTAAAAATTAATTAAAAAAATAAAATTATTTTATTATTACTTATAACTTAATGTTAAAAGAAAAACCCAAAAAAAAAAAAAAAGAAAAGAAAAACCCACTCTGTTGTATCTTGAGTTTAACTTTATGAGACTAATTTATGGCCATTATTTTTTATCCTTTTTCCAAGAATTTTTAAAAACCATACATAACTCTCATCTTGCTATTTAAATCACCCACAATGGTAGTTGCTCAGTGAACACATAAATGATCAGTTTTGAAAAGGCATGTTTATGAGTCAAAACCTTTTTAATTGACAGCACATAAAACCCAGACCAACTTGCCCTGTCCATAGTAGCAAACTGTTAGGAGTGGTTATGTAACCAAGCCTCTTTTGCTGTCTGGTTTAGCTTCTACTGTGGACTGTCTGGAACTAGTTTTTAAAATCAAAGTTGTATGAGCACATAATGGTTTGTTTGCATATTAGTTCATTTCTCTACAGATACTTGAGCACTTAGGGATAGCATAATAACCTCATCTTTAGTTTATTAGTCCAGTGAAAATAGCAGGATTTGATTCATTTCATTTTTTCGTCTATGAAAGAAAATAACAAGGGAGATTTATTGAGTTTATTTAGAAAATGGATGTGGTCACTCACTTCAGGATAGTTACTGTGTTAGATTTTTCTAGGGATTGAGTAATCTATAAATTAAAAAAATCTGTTTTCAGTAACCTGTGTATGATTTGAAAAGAATATAGACACTGTTCATTTAGGGTATTAAAAGAAGGTGCAGATAAAGGGCTTGTCTAGCATAGAGCCAGGCATACAGTGAACACTCAGTCACTATTACATATAATAACAAAATGTTTGTTTTAAACTTGAATAATAAATTGAATAAACTTTATCTTTTTGTCCTCTGCCAGCGAACACTTTCTAAGTATTTCAATCCTTGCTATGCCACTGCTAGGTTAAAACCAACCTTCATCAGCAAGGTAAGAGACACACACATGCTTTTAAGTTACTGCCTTGTAAATGTTTATTATAATGAATATAAACCTTAATCTGGAGCAGCTGAAAATGAGACCTATTTCATGCACTAAGACTGTAGGAGAGAGTGAGGTCATTAACCCAGTTCTTTTGTCCTTTGAGCTTTTGGGGTCTTTAAGCTATGCATTATGTTTTGCCTTTGATGGTCTGAATAGTTAAGTCTCTGCATGAGGTCTTAGGGTCACCGTTTAGGGAAGGGGAGGAAGTGGAATTATAATCTCATCTTGATTGAGATACAAAGAAATTATGGAGGCTCCTTTGTAGTTTCATTACCCTCCTTTCTGTGGTGTAAACACCATAAAATCAGGCTCTTCATTTTCACAATCAATTATTACATGGAAAGGATAGGAAAAAGTTTTACTTACTAATAAGCAGCTGCTACTCTTAGTTTTCCATCGAGTCTTCCTGAGCCCTTTTCAGGACAGCACCTGTGCCACTCTTTGCATACAGGGAACACACAGTTAATGCCTTAAGGCATGTTTATTTTTCTAGTAGCCTTGGTAAGTTCATTCTAATCATCCTTTTGTCCTGTCCTTTGTGACAGAAGTTTAACAGGTTAGGGACCCAGATCATCTTTGAGACAGAAGGGTTATTAATTAGTATTATACCTAAAACTTCCTGGGGTCAACTTTTACCTACATTTATGGGTTTCTTTGTTTTTTTGAGGTTCAAGTGACTTATATTTGTATCAAGTACAGCAGTTTGAGTGTAGCACTGCTTAGAAAATGACTCAAAAAGGGCAAGAAGTTCTCCAGTTTTATTATTTAATTTTTTAAGATGAAGTGGAATCCTTGTCTTTAGTTGCAGAATGGACGATAGAGATGCTTCTGTGCACATTTCCCACTGCTTCATACTTATCACACTCTTCCCCAGCACACTTCTCAGGATGAGTAGGCAGTCTCCAATGCATTTTTGGTTCTGTTTTCTTCCTTTTCTCCTCTGTGGCTTGTAGGGTATGGAAACATGCTCATTTCCTCCATAGCCTCTCTCATAGAGATAGATGCATTTCAGATTACTGGATACCCTAGTGTTTGACCTTTAGGCAAGTGAAGGAGCACTAGACGAAGCGCTGGGTATCTAGGTTCTGGGTTAGGTCCTATAGCCTGCTATAAAACTACAAGCAAGTCACTTAACTCATTACATTTTCATCTGTGAAGCAGTAACTTTATTATTGCAATGTTCACAGGGCTATTTTAACAGAAAACTGAAAAAGGCAAGGAACTTTGCAACATTATTGAATTGCTATGGAAATTCAAGGTAGTAGTTTTTTCTGACAGATGCCCCTATCCTCACTGTAAAGGGCACCTGTGTAGACAGATGAGTCGGTTAGTGAAGTTCACATTTTGGTGTGAATGCCAGCGTCTTTAGCAAGGATAGTACAACACCAAGCACGCTGAGGGTATGTCATGTTACAGCATTGTGGGCTGTGCCCTTGTCTCTTGAGCTTGCAACAGAATCTCCTTGGTACCGCTCATTTATGACTTTTTTTTTTAGGTAAACACAGCAGTCCAGTTAATCTTGGTAGCAGCTTCTTTGGCAGCTCCAGTTTTCAATTACGCTGACAGCATTTATCTTCAGATACTCTGGTAAGCTAAATGTAGAATTACTCTCTGAGAATGTCAACAAAATGTCTTATTGTGACAATTTTAGAATTAACTTGGTTCTTACCGTGTTTATTGAGCACTAACTGGGTAAAGCTGGGGGGTATATTTTATGACTGATACTCTTCTGAAGTTTACTATCAAGCATGGGATATAGAAATTACAGAAGCTTTCATGCAAATTAAAAGTGATGAGAGGTATGGATAAAGTATTGGGGTTTGGGGGGAGGGAGGATACTTGTTTCCAGGTAGGGAGAAAAGGGAAATCTTCAGGAAGAAGTGCCATTTGGGGTATATATACAGGGAGAAACTGGGGTAGGCCACTGACGTGAAGATCGGCCCTGAGTAAAGTCCGGTGTAGGAGAGTAGGTTAGGGGAAAGTGCATCCAGCATAGTGGCAGAGGGGCATGGTGGGAGGGAAACTTGGAGAAAGTAGTTTTATTTTTATTTTATTATCCTTAGTTACAGCTTTGAAATGTATCACCTTGAAATCGTGTCAAATTTAAACTTTTGGAGTCCAGATGTGCCCCGTTGAAACCAAAGCACTATGTTTTAGTATACTTTAACTAAAACCTTGCTTGATGCAGTCTGGGCCAGAAAATGGTTAGTTAACCAAAGTCAGTTAAGCTAAAGAAGCTTTAAAGATGATACACATGCTAAACATTTTATTTTCTAAAATACATGTCTACATTTTTTCTGATTCATCCTACATTTTTTGATAGAGGATTAATGCCTTTTCTTTAAGTATTGGTCTGTGGGAGTGTTCTCATTCTTGACTAAACTATATCCATAGTACAACCTCTCTGATGTTTGTTTTCTGCTTCTTAAAAGTGATATAAGAACTTAAGACATTTGTAAAGCAATCTAAGCCTAGAAACTTTCTATATTTTTACCATTTTTCCAACCTTTCAACTATCTTTGCTTATGTTGACAGTAGTTTTTAGCATTTTACCTTGTTATAAAGTATTTGCAAAATATCTCACTTAGTTCTCAGAAATAGCAACTCTCCCTACATGTATGTTTCATTGGTTCAGGTGGATTTAGATGATCAAACTGGCACAAACAGCTTTGGTAACAAACGAAAATAGTCTCCGGGACATCCCACTCAGCTGGTGGAAGCAGACATGGGTGCACTATAGAAAGTAAGCCCCTAGGCCACGAGTACTCAGCAAGCGATGAACATCACCCATGGAACTTCTCAGGGAATCTGGTTAATTGGCAGTTCACTTAAGGGAAAATCATTAAAACAAACAAAGAACTGGATTTTATTTAAGATGACTCAGATATTCGAATTTTGCAGGAAATAAAAGCCCAATACCCTTAGCAGCATAGGGCAGTGGAAAAAGCACATGGGCTCTAGAATTGGAACCATGCCAGGCTCAGACAAGATTCTGTGGCCCGTAGCAAAGTTCTCTGGGGCTCCATATGCTGCTCGGTAAGAGAAGGTTGTTGGGAAAATAAGATGATGGCATAAGACACCTAGAATAACGGCTGGGTAAAAATGACAATTGCTAGGATTGCCTTTTTCAGGCTCATTAACTAGATTCTGTTTGACATTACTAATTCACATGAAATCTTAAAAGCAGTAGCTTTAGCTTCCTATAGCTAAAAGAATTACGCCCGTAGTGTGTTGCTTATAGTTCTTACTAAATGTATTTTTTGTGATTCTCATGGTTACTGTGTTTTTGACCCGACAACTAAATTTTTGTTCTCTTCCATAAAAGGTGTTTTACAGCTTTCACCACAGCTGCATCAGCTTACAGTTACTATCATTATGGTCGAAAAACTGTTCAGGTGATAAAAGGGAGATGAAAGCCATCTATCATCATTAGCAAGGAAGCAATATACATCATTGGTGGCAGGGCAAGTGGAAATCTACAGGAGTTTCCGTATTTCGGTGTTCAGCTTGAAAAAGGACTTGTCAGAACAAACCATGTCATCAAAATTTAAGTAATGTGCGTTGAAAATAAGCTTGATCATGGGCATATGCAGAATTTCCAATGTATTTTTAAATACAAATAAAACTATAATTTAGAGTTTTTTATCTTAGGTTTCTTGATTAATTTATAAGGTACCAATTATTCCAATTATCATCAGTCACTTTTTAATACATTTTTTAAAAACATAGTCTAGAGCATGGAAACTGGAGTTGCCACTTTTGTTTAACAGAGTTTAGATTGCTTACAAAGCACTAGGGAATTTCTTGGGTTTACGTATCTATCTTACACAACTTGGCTACATAATCTTATGTTTGATATTTAGACTGTGTACACATTAATAGTTCATTTGGTTAATATTTGATCAGTTAGGATAATGACAAGGTAGCTTAGCTATGGATGAAGTAAACTTGTAAAGAGATTGAAAATGCAGTAAGTTTTGAAAATAATAATTAAGATCACAACAGAAGGTATTGAAGTTCATGTTCAGTAGTCTTCCAAACTCTCAGGTGCCTAATAGTTTATGTACTAGGATAGCAAGCAACCAAGGTGGTAGAAGTACAAAACCATGTCCATTAGCCTACACCATCCAGGGAGCAGTGAATTATATTATATCTTCCACTGTTTCTAACATAGCAATGTTTGTATGATATTGGAGCCTGTACTCCCATGTAAATAATATGAAACTGTATATTTTTCAAAGGTTTTTAAATTTTTGGGGTATCTTTTGTTAAGATATTAAAGGAATAAAAGAGCTGGAAAAGTACCTTCGGTGATGGTGTTCTGTATAGCATGCTGTGGTGCTTGCTGTTGTGTTAAGTTTTCTGATTCTTACAGTCCATTCAGATACATCACTTGCAATTACATTGTAAACATAATTTGTTTGGGACCATCTGACAAAGTCCTGACTGACTACACTTCAATATTTGAAAGAGTGGGAGATGCAGAGAGAGGGAAGAGGAAAGACAATGGCTGTTGCTGGTTGCTTCCTCTTAGCAATGGAGGCCAGCTGCTGCCAACTGTTGGTATACAAGTGAAAAGAGGATGTAGTAAGACATAAGTGTAATATGGAGTGATGCAATGAGATTATCCAGACACAGCTTGTTGAGCTGTGTTAAATTAAGATGGGAGTTATAAAAAGCAAAACGCATGCTTCTTGGCAATGGCATCCTTGGATCAGTATGCTCCTTTGTTGCATTCGGTCTTGACTTCCTTGTTCCCAGGCTGGCAGCTGAGTTGCCCTTGGCTTGAAACATACTGAAGCTTGCAGCCAGGGACACTGTCACTGAATCAGACGGAGGGTGGTGTGAGGGAAGAAACGGATGGCCTCTAGCAGCTGGCCAGTCTCCCTTTCTGGAACCTCCTGTGTAGTGTCATAACTTGGGAGGGAGTGAGGCTGGAGATGGAGTTCCCACCCAAGAGACACATTGAACATGTCTTGGCACTAGCAAAGTGGGAGCACAAAAATGTTTTAAAATGAGAGAACTCGAGATAGAGTGATTATGGGAAAAATTAGGATTTTGCACTTCATATGTTTATTTCATGGTTTAGTGTTGATGCTGTTTGGAGTTACTTATGTGTTGGACCCAGAGTCTCTTTAATATGAAGGTCTTCATCTGGCTCTGGTTAATAAACCTCAAATGGGACAAGTTTCTTGAGGGTTTTGGATATTGGACAGTTGTAAAACATGAATTGTGCTAGTTTGCAAAACACTGGAATTCTATTAGGCATGTTTGAGTGTATATTCATGCATACAGAGTCCAGCACAACAAATTTCATTTTGGTGTCTCCTTTATAAAATAGGATTCAGTCCTGATAGCTAAAAAAGGCATTGAAAGGATTACATGTCTGGAGTCTATGCTAGTCACATTTTTGGCTTTTGCTTTCCAATTTTTAATCAGGAGCTGGTAGGTATCTTAAAAGATTGCTTAATCCAGTTCTCATGGGTTACATATGTGATGAAACTTGGAATCACCTTAGAATCACCTTAGAATCACCTTAGAATTTTAGAAGGCCTTTTCAAAACTTCAAATACCTATTCAGGTCAAACCTGGATATACTGACTTTCTGCAGCATGTTTTTTTGTGCTACAGCACATTTTGGAAGCAAGATATGTGAGAATCAAACTTGATTTTTTTTTTTTTAAACAAATAAATGCTGGTTGGGTTGAATTGTGTCTCCCCAAAAGATATGTTCAGGTTCTAAGCCCTGGTACCTGTGAATGTGACCTTATTAGAAATGGAATCTTTTCAGAAGTAACCCTGGATGATAAAGTCCTATTGGATTTGGGTAGGCCTTAATCCAATGCCTAGTGTGTCCTTATAAGATGAGGGAAGTTTGACTTTGGGTATATACTGGAAGAAAATGAAATCATCTTGAAGAGGAGATCTGCACCCTTATGTTCACTACAGCATTATTTATAATAGCAAAGACATGGAAATAACCCAAGTGTCAGTGGATGAGTGGATAAAACGTGTGTGTGTGTTTATAAAATTTATTGGCTGAATGTTACTCAACCTTAAAATGGAAATCCTGCCATGTGTAATGATAGGGATGGAACTTGAGGGCATTATATCAAGTGAGATAAGGCAGAAAAGGACAAATTCTGTTTGATTCCACTTATATATAGAATCTAAAAAACAAACCAAACCCAACTCCTAGAAACAGCAGTAGATTGGTGGTTCATACTGGTGGAAGACAATGGATGAATGTGATCAAAGGGTATAAACTTTCAGTTACAAGATGAGAAGGTTCGGGAGATTTAATGATCCTCAGAAGACAGCATGATGATTATAGTTAATAATGTATACTTGAAAGTTGCTTATAAAGTGGATCTTAAAAGTTCTTAGCACACATCAAAATAACCATGTGAGTTGAAGGATGTGTTGACTAAGTATTTTGTAATCATTTCCCAATATATAGGGGTATCAAGTCCTTACACTATATACCATAAATGTACGCAGTTATATGTCAATTATATCTCTGTAAAGATGGAGGGCGAAATAATTTTTAAAGAGGGAAATTTGGACACAGAATGCCATAAGACAATGATAGCATAGAATGGATTTATCTGCAACCCAGGGAACACCAAGGATTGCCAGCAACCAGGACTGATACGGAATAATTCTCAAGATTCTCCAGAAGAAACCAGTCCTATGGATACCCTCGGTTGTGGTTTTCTTGCCTGAATTGTAAAAATAGATTTCTGTTGTTTTAAGCCACCCAGTTTGTGATCATTGTTAAAATAGTGACAGAAACGTAAAATAAATACTAATGTAGAAAATTAAAAATCTGGAGCCACATAATTTTTATAAAATCACTTTTTTAAAGTTGGCATACAAGTGAAAAGAGGATGTAGTAAGACATAATCCATAGTCATACAAATCATGAAGGCACCGTTTGATGCAAATGAGAGCAAAATGCTTTGGCCTCTAGCTAGAGCCTTGAGGTTCTTTTTTGTTCATTTCTTCTCTTAAAAAAAAAAAAAAGATCCTGAAAGTCACCTTATTATGCTTTGTTAAGAAAAGGAGTTCATAGTTTCTTTGACCACTTAGACTGTGGAGAAGTACAGTAAACTGACTTTAGAAAGGACAGCTTATCCTTGCGTTTCTCAGATGCTCCCAGAAGACTGCAGTTTCGGTAACAAAGCTAGAAGCGCATTTTTTCGGCAATAACCCGGATGGCGTCGGGAACCATAAGCAGTAGTTCTCCCTTCTCCCCAGTCCACCGGAGTGGATCCCTTGAGTAACCTCTGCCTTAGCTGAAGCTTGGCCAGGGCCGTACCTCCCTGCAGTGACTTGAGAATGTCACCTCGATGTGGCCAAGGGGGCTGGACCGCATGAACCGCTGCCTCTCCTCCTCCTTTCGCACGCGGCCTATTGCCGCCGACACGGGGGGGGGGGGGGGCGCGGGGGCGTGCGAACTCCACGGCGTCCGGAGGAGCGGAAGGCGGGGGAGCCCAGCTCCCCGTGCGCCCCGGGCCGGCGGGCCTGGGCCGGCCGCGGCTCCTCCGCACAGGCGGCCGTTGCTCGGCCCGAGGCGGGCGGGAGCGCCGGGCGCCGGGCGCCGGGCTACGAGCGGCCCCGGGGCTCGGGCGGCGGCCCGAAGGCGGGGTTCCTGTAGGCCGCCAGGTGCGTGGCGCGGCGCGGCGGGCGCGGCGGGCGGCGCCGGCGGCACACGCAGAGCGCGAGCAGCAGGGAGGCGCCGAGCAGCAGGCCGCAGGCGGCGCACAGCCCCGCGAGGACGAGCGCGAAGCGGGGCCTGGTGGTGAAGGCGGCGCAGGCGCGCGGCCGGCTCAGGCCCGCGGGGTTGGCGGCCAGGACGCACACGCGGTACGCGGTGGCCGGCGAGAGCCCGTGCAGGGCGTGCTGCCGCGCCGTGGCGCAGAGGCCGGCCACCACCGACAGCGACCGGTTCCCCGCGCCCTCGGGCGAGTAGCGGACCTGGTAGCCGCGCACCGCCGAGCTGGGGGCGCACCAGCGGACGAGCGCCGACGTGTCGCCGATGTCGGTGACCGCCTGCAGCCGGGGCGGGTCCGGCGCCGTGTCCTCCCCGCTGAGGCCGGGGCACCGGCACCGCCAGCGCCGCTGCAGCTCGGCGCACGGGGTCTGCAGGTGCCTGCAGGGGTGGTAGTCGCAGGGCACGTCCCGCGGGGGCGCCGCCGCCGGCCCCTGCTGCCCCTGCCCCTGCCCCGCCCCCGCGCCCTCCTCCTCCTCGCTGGAGTCGCCCAGCAGCAAGATGGGAATGGCGCCCTCGGAGGGACTCGGGTGGGGAGCCCGGGGGGAGGCCTGCGGGCGGCGGGCGGCGGGGGGCAGCCCCGGGCGCGGGCTGGCGGGCGGAGCCCCGGGGACGCCGCCTCCGGCTGCCGCGGGCCGAGCGGGGCGGACGCTGCTCCGTGGGGCGGCGGCGCGCGGGGTCGGCGGCGCGTGGGCGAAGGGCTCAGAGGGCCGCGTGGCATCGGGGACGGCGGTGCTTCGGGCCCAGGGGCAGGCGGCGGGCAGCCGGGACAGCGGAAGAGGGGCCGCGGGGACGCCTTGGGGTCCTGAGGCTGCGACGCACGCCGTGTCTGCTGCCCTGGAGGGGGCCCAGCAAGTTAGCAGGCGCTTGGAGGCGGGGCTCACCTCGCTGACCCTAGGGGCAACCTGTGGAGGAGGGAGCCTCCCCTCATCATCCCCGTGGGGCAGAGAAGCTCAGCACGAGGAACTAGCTGCCCAGGACGGCCGCTGGCAGAACCCGAACCCAGGGCAGGCCGGGGAATGGGGGTTCCCAGTCTGCCGTTTGGTAGCCGACCGTCCGCTTCCTGGCTGACTTCTAGTAACAACACCCGATGCTCGCTGACATTTTCTGGGCGCTTGCCAAATGCCAGTGACTACTGGTAGCACTTTTATCGTATGAACTAATTTAATCCGTATGACCCTATGAAGCAGCCACTATGATCCCATTTTACAGATGGGGAAGTAGAGGCACAGAGTGGTCAAGCAATACAGCCGAAATCAACAGTGGTAAGTGGTGTGAAGAGGCAGCACTCTCAACCTCTTCATTAAAACTAGAGTGAGACCCTTCACTGCAAAGGATCTGGGTCCTTTGGAGGTAACATGAAGGGGATGGGAGCCCCACTTCACAGCTGGGTTTGGGTGGGACGTGAAAAAACAACCACACATGATGCTGGGAAGGGTCTCCTGAAGTGAGCTGCAAGGAGGACGGGTTTGCTTGTGGAGCTGGTGTGAGGGTTCTCGTCACCGGAGGTGTCCCTAGCTGCCCCCATTCTCTCCTGGTGGCTAGTCTGGGCATGGCTCCCCACTGCAAAAACAGCTCATCTGGCCAACACCCAATGGGAAGTCTTTGAAGGACTTCTTTGAAGGACTGTCAGCCTTGTGCCAGGCTGACAAGAGCTCTGTAAGCCCATTGGCCTTAGACTGAATGATGCAGGAGACCAGCTGCATCTTGGGGAACTCACTAGGGGGGCCCAGTGGTTAAGAGCACAGTTTTGAAGGAAGACACATCCTGCCTCCTTCATCCAACAGCTGCTTGACCCTAAGCAAGCACCTCCCCCTTTGGGCCCCAACCCACTTGTCCATAAAATAGAACAAAGATAAAACTATCTTGGCAGAGAGGATATAGCTGTTCACTTAGCCCATTTTTCCCCCTACTGGGCACAAAACTAGACTATCTTTCCCAGCCTCCCTTGTAGTGGATGTGGCCTGCCGACTGTCATCGAGCCACTGAGGTGAGAGTGGAAGTGATGAGCCCCACCTCCTGGCTTTGCCCCTTTGAAACTGCCATGTCTGTTCCTTCCTCCATGCTCTGTGCCACTCTGGCTGGCTGGAATGAAGAGCCTCCCTCGCTGGGGGGCCCTGAGTGTGACTACATGGGGGATGGCCACCCTGCCCAAGATGAGCAAGACAAGATGAGCTGTGAGAACTCAGCTCACCTCTTAGTCATCTGCTTTGTAAATGTATTACCTGCTTAGGATGGTCCTCTTTGCATCCCTGAGGAGCCAGGACAACTCACAGCTGCAAATGAGGGGGTTGCCAAAGAGGCTGATGGACAGGACCTGGGAGGAATGCAGGTTCCAAGGAGGGAAGGAACTCAAGTTGCAGCTGAAACACAAAAATTAATTAAGTCAGGCCTTAAAAATCAAGTCAGAACTACTCCCAGAGAGCCATGGTGGTTTCATTGCAAAACCATTCTGTTAGGGGTTAGATGACACCACTTTGGACAAAACTCTTTAAAGACCCTAGACTTCATTTTTTATCATCTGTCAAGATACCAGCCCAACTCAGTCACTATCACCCCTCCTATCAAATGGAGACAATACTCCCCTGCCCGTTTGTTACATCAGAAAGAGTCTGTGATAATGAAACTGCTTAAAAGTGTAAATCTCTACATAAAAGTGAGATATTGTTATTATAGACCAGTCACAAGAGATGGAAGAAGTTGTTTATTAATGAGAACACTCTTAAAAAAAAAAAAAAAAAAAGAACACTCTTGAATATATACTATGGCAGTTGAACTGAGTGCTGATGGCACTCAGCACCAGTCCTTTGGTGGAAGACACCTCAATGAAGTGTATCAGTTAAGCTCTGGCTGAGTAGAAATTTCCCCAAAACTTAGTAGTTTAAAATAACAAATGTTTGTTCTTAGGAGTCTGTGGTTCTTGTGGTCTGGGTCAGGTCAGCTGGGGCTGGAAGATTAGGCTGGCCTCATGTCTATGGAGCCTCAGCTAGGTTTGCTGGGGCCCCCTTCCATGTACTCCTCATCATTCAGGAGGCTAGCCCAGGCTAGTGTACATGGTGGTGGTGGTGTGGTGGGGGTCCCCACCAGCCAGGAAGGGAAAGCTCCAGTGCTCAACCACTTTCCAGTCTTTGCTTATGTCACTTTTGTTAATGTCTCACTAGCCTAAGCAAGTCACATTGCCACGTCCATGTTCCAGAGGTGGAGAAAAGACTCTACTTCTTGATGGGAGGAGCTGCAGTCACATTGCAAAGGGTGTGTCCGCAAGGATGGGAGGAATTCCTGGGGCCATTTTGCAACGGGTCTAGCACACTCAGCAATGACAGGGCCCCTCTCAATCCTCGGTTCTTTCTTCCCTAGAGTCTTGCAGAGCATTTGGCCTGAACTTTCTCAATTCCTTGAGTCTCCTGGCTTCTTTTACACATACTTATAATTCATCTTGAGCTACAGGTGCTGTACTTGACTTTCAGGTTTCTTCTGACTAAAGGCTGGCTTTCTCCACCTGCCTGGGAACCTTCTGCCTTCCTCAACTACTCTGTGGGAGAAGCTCATGTGCTAGGTGAGGAAGGACCGACTCCTCAGATCTGCTCTAACACTCCAGGGTGATGGAGACCTGACACTTGTCCCCTCTGGAACACCAGATATATGTGTGTGCTATTTATATTGAATCTTAATGCACATATGTGAATATATACATATATGCATGCTTGCTTTCAGCAGATTTCACAGAGCTAGAGTGGAATCTTAGGATGAGAGTTTACTTAGTACTTCAGCATGCCAGGGAAATATTTTTCTTTTTGCCTGAAGGGGGAGAGGGAAAGGATCATCATATTTTTGAACAGGTAACATTGCCCAGTACTTTACATTCATCATCTCGTTGACATCATTCTGACAATATAGTGACATAATAATATTCTGCTCATTTTTCAGGTAAGGAAAATAAGTCCTTTCCTTATCTGGTGGCCCTTTCTGCCACCTGTGCAACTTGCATGTGATAAAATCAAGTTGAATCACCACCTACTCGGGGCTACAGGAGGGCCTGGCTCACATCCTAGTGTGTGTTGCATGTCTCTCCATTTGAACTACAAAGACCTAGTGTGAAAGAGGTTTTGTTTGCTCTCCCAAATAACCTCTTTTCACTTCTTTGCTGAAATACTGCCCCTCCCTCCTGCGTGTCAGAGGGGACTGTTGGAGGCTTTGGGCACACTGGGTTGGCAGAGCAGCCAGGGAGGTGGCCATCCCCTCACCAGTGGGTGCTAGCTATGCTAGGGCAGCCAAACATGACTGGGTATTTATTTATTTATTTATTTATTTATTTATTTATTTATTTTTTATTTTTTTTATTTTTTTTTGACTGGGTATTTAGAACAGCCTCCCCGGGGGAGGGGGCAGATGGGCTAAGGAGAGCCAAGAGTAGGCCAGGCTGAGAAGAGGGAGAGAGGGCTCAGCGGGGCAGATGGAGAGGCTTGAGAGCACAAGAAAGCAAATGGCTCCTTCCCCCACACTGGAGCACAGGTGGTAGAGTTGGGGGGAGAGGGGCCTAGGATGAGCCAGAAGGGGTTCAAACTTCTCCTTCAGGCCATGGGAAGCACTGCAAGGTTTTCAGTTGGCAGGAGGCTCAATCAAATTATGATTTAGACCGACCTCTTGCCTCAATGTGGTGACAGGGTTGCAAGTGTTCTTAACCTGGGGTCTGCAGAGACAAGGTGTGTGAAAGTGGATGGGGTCAGGATTTGAGCTGTGGCTCCTCATCTGATACCTTATCCACAAGTCTGAAGCTCAGAAGAGGAGTCAGAGCCAGAGAGGATATCACTCTCACCAACATCACCACCACCACCACCATCATCATCATCACGATTACCATCACTATCACCAATTCACCATGACTACCAACGTCAACACCATTACCACCATCACTGTCGCTGCCATTATTCCCATCACCTTCTTCACAGCCACCATATCATCTTCACGAATGGTAGACCACGCACCATGTGCCAGACACTGAGCTAAGTGCTCTGCATGTTTGGTTTCCTTTTCTCTCATGACAAACCTCAAAGTGAATATTCTGGTTGTGGCTGGAGCTAGCAGAGAAAAGAAAGAAGTGGCTACACTGAAAGTGATGATGGAGGCAAAGGTGCTTCCCAGGGCCCAGATAAGGGCTCCCATGAAAGGAGGTGGCTTGGGGTCATCTGCAAAGGGATTCTGCTTCTCCTGTTGAAGTCAGGACAGTAGCTGCTCTTGATAAGGAAGGTAAATACAGTGACACTCTGGACAACCAGGCCTGAAAGGACTGATCCTGGGTCCCAGCTGCAAGTAGGACCCTTCTACTCCCTCACCTTTCCTCCCTGGACACATTCAAACTTTGAAAGGGCTGAATTGCATAAATACCTGGGGTGGCAGAGGGGAGGTGGCGGGGGGAGGCAAGTGGATCCAGAAATAGAGAAGAACCTGATGCCTCATCCCCTCTTCCCCCAGCAAGTTTCTCAGCCTGGGCTTAAAGGAAACTTTACATGCATGAGAGTTTCTTACACAGTTATTAGGCCAATGTACTATCTGGTACCCGACCAAAATATCACCCAAAGCACGAGGAAGCACAGAAATCCAGAGAGGATGCGAAGGAGCAGAGGGAGAGGAATTAAGGTCTGGTCAGTGCTATACAATGCTTACACGCGTTCAGCTTGGTGCAATGGGCAGAAATCAGTTATGTGATTCACATGTGTCTTAGAAACACTTACTTCTGGAGTAGAAGGACCTGTAGGCAAGGAGTGTCTTGGAAGATGTGCGTGTGGACAGAGCTAAGTGCTGAGGAGTCTTGACAATCCAACTGCCGCAGGTTTGGGTTCATCTTGAAAATGTCCCCCTCCAGGATTCTCAGCCTGGGCATCTTCCTCAGGTAGAGAGATGTGAGGTTCTGCAGGTCTTTGATCCACCCTGACTGCACTGAAATACAGAGGGGAAACTGCCCACTACCCAGGAGGGCACACACCCGAGAGGCTGACACAGCATTACAGAAACAATGAAAGGGACAGGGTGAGTTGTAAAGGCCATTGCTGAGTATGGGCACAGTTAGCAGCTTTGGGAAGCTCAGGAGCATGGACCACTTCAGCTGGAAGAGCCCTCAGAGGTGACCAGTCTGTCCTTCCTTCCAGCCCCGGAGGCAGCCAAAGTCAGAGAGGAGAATGACAGGCCCAGGGCCACACAGCTGGGAAAGGATGGAGCGAGGACTTGAACCCAGGATAGGGTCTCCAAGGCTTGTCCTGCCTCATCCTCTTGTTGGAACTCCACAGTGAAATACCCCAGGCTTCGCTCTAATGGCTACTGGGAGTGGTGACATTTTTGAGAGAGGTAAGGAAGGAGGAGAGGAGGAGCAAGGCTGGATGAGGCCCAGAAACCTAATTTTGTGGCTCCCCTAACAAATGGAGGATGTACCACTTCCCCTGCTCCCCATTCCCGCTCCTTCTTCTGTCTGTAGTGGAACAGGTGATTATAGGCACGCGAAGTGTTTTTTAAAAAAGTAAAAACCAACCTTGTGAATCAGTCAAAACATGCCAAGTACAGGGGAAGTGGTACTCACTTCCCTCCTGTGTCTTATTTGAAGACTCAACGTTCACAGAAACAATTTGGGCCAAACAAAGTAGAAAAATCCATGAATTCATCCTCAGGGCACCTGTTGCTTCAGGTTACCTGCACGCTTGGTGCCAAATTCACTCATTAATGGCCCCGAAGCCCTGCCTCCACTCCCCCGTCCCGCCGGCCTCGCCCGCTCTGCTGGGTGGTAGCAGAGCAGCAGAGTGGCTCAGGCTGGGTCTGGACCCCGGATGCCCGTTCGGATCTGGAGCTGCGAGACCGCGGGCGTTCATCGTTCGTGCCTCGGTCCCCTCCTCTGCAAAGCGGCGACAGGAATCACAGTCCCCACCTTCGAACAAGGCGCGCTGGGCTCCAGAAATCGAGGAGAGGAGCCGGGTCGCCACCCGCTAGGGAGGCCCCCCCGCACCCCCCAGCCCCCGCCCGCCGGGGGCGCCCTCCCAGCCCCGCTGCGAACTCACCGCGCTCCAGGAACGTGCCGCTCAGGTCCAGCACCTCGAGCGCGCCGCCCGCGCCCGCGAAGGCCCCGTCGGCGATGCCCGCCCCGGGGTCGCGGCCCAGCGCCGTGCACGACAGGTTGAGGAGGCGCAGCGCGGGGAGGCAGGCGAAGGCCCGCGGCTGCAGCGCGCGCAGCGGGTTCCCGGCCAGCCCCAGCGAGCGGAGGCCGGGCAGCGCGGGCCCGGCGCACGGCGGCAGCGCGGCCAGCCGGTTGTGGCTGAGGTCCAGCGTGTGCAGCGCGGCCGGGCCGCCGGGGCCCCAGCGCAGCGCGGCGATGCGGTTGTGGCTCAGCGAGAGCACCCGCAGGCGCGGCAGGTGGCCGAGCTCGGCGGCGCTCAGGGCGCGCAGCAGGTTGCGGCTGCCGTCCAGGCTGCGCAGCGCGGGCGGCAGGCAGGCGGGCAGGCGCTCCAGGCTGCGGTTCGCGAGGCTCAAAGTCGAGGCTCCCGCGGCCGGCAGCCCCTCGCAGGGCGAGGCCGTGGCGTTGCCGGCCCCGCTGGCCCGGGGGTCCTGCGGGGTCAGCCGGGAAGGGGGGCCGCTCTCCTGGGGCGGCCCTGCCCAGCCGGGGCGCAGCGCGGTGGGCAGCAGCAGCGGCAGCGGCAGCAGGGCCCACCACATGGTGAGCGGCTGCGGAGAGAAGAGCCCCGCAGCCTGTGAGCCCGCAGAAGCCCTCCCCGAAGGGGCAGGTATGCCCCTCTACTCGCCGGCTCCGAGGGACGCACAGGCCCTGGATGTTCCCCGAAGGACGCCGGACGCTCCTGCCGCACCTCCTGCCCTTCCTGCTCCCAGTGATGCCTTTCCCTCTCATTCGCTGTGGGCCAGCATCCACAGGTGACGTCCTGCAGGAGGCCTCCTCCATCTGTCCCCTCCTGCCTGAACCTCCAAGGAACCTCCTCCCTTGTTCCCATTGCATGAGCTTCTGGAGCGAAGGGACCGTGTCCCTTATTGCTCTAAACTTTCCCCAGGTGCCCAGATGCTGCTCCAGAAACATCTGTTAATAATGAGCCAGTGAATGACCTCAGTCGGGAGAAGCTCTGCTGGAATAGAAGCATGGGACTTTCAGAAGACTTTGACAATTCCAGCAAAACTCACTTGCCCCCCGTTTTTCCCCTTAGAAGGGTTCAGCCACAAGGGAGTCCCATTTGCATTTGACCTGGTTTGCAGGTCATATTTTAAAATGAGTTCAGAGGGCAGAACTTCCTCTTGAGAGGGCACTCAGGGTTGCCTTTGGGGAAGAAAAGAGCCCCCAGAAAGTTGTGAGGCGTGGGAACCCAAAGTCAAGCATTTCCTGGCCTCATGCTGGTTCCAACGACAGCCAGGACCCCTGAGGTCAACCTTGCCCTAGGGGGGTGGCTGCAGGCTCCTAGGTGTGGAGTTTCTAGAGCAGCTGGGGGACCGGAGAGGGGTAGATCACAAACCCAGGGGCTGGTTTGGGAGCGGCAAAGCTACTTCCCACCAGGCCTGGCCTTGAGGTCACTGCTCCATGTGGCCCCAGTTCTGCAGGGTCATATTCCCCAACCCCACTGTCTCTGCTGACCACCGGGTTTCTGAGCAGCCACCCAAGCTTCTCTCTTGCCAGTTGAGGGTCAAGGTGATGGGAAGAATCCTGGAAACAGGCCAGGAGGCCACGGGTCTGGGAGAATGTCATACTCACCCTAAGCTGCCCTGCGGGAGTATGGCACCCCTGGATGCTCTTCACAGTCCTCTATCCTGTCTTACGGATTCCAGAGGTCGGTGACTTAGACAGCCAGCCGTGCAACTCTGAATTCCAGAGGGAGGCCTGTTTCCCAGGTACCCCTGCTCCTGGCCCCACCTACTGAGAGAGCCTGAGCTACTCCAGTCCCTGCAGCCCCTCCTTCCCCACCAAGACTTTGTGGTCCTTAGCCAACGCTCTCACTGCCTTTTTCCCTTCTCCCTGGTGCTGGGCCTGGGCCTGCCCCTTGCTGGGCCTGGCACCTCCTTCCTGCTCTCCACCATTGTTACCTCTTCCTGCACTGCCTTTCCAAGGCCTGACAAAGGGAGGGAGTTGGCTGGCCAGAGAGAAGTCTGAGGGCTAGTGGGTGCAGTGAGGCAAAGGCACACTCTCACCTCCCAGGAATCTGAACCTCCTGCTGGGTGGTTCCCACTTCCTGGGATAGTTGGAGGCTGAATGATGAGCTGGTATGAGGAGGAAGCCCCTTTCTCCAAAGGAGGAAGGCACCTCAGTCCATAGGAAGGCTTGCAGGACTTTAGAAGAAAAACTGGCAGGAGAGTGGGTCCTCAGAAGAGTCTGGAAGCAGGGCCAGGCTCAAACTGTTAGGAGTTAGTTGGATAGTTCGGTAGTTAGGGCCGGGGTCCCCCACAAGAAAATACCAAGTCAGGAGAGCTGAAAGAAAACAGCACTGACACCCTGTTTTGCAGTTTAGACAGGACCGGATTGACATTCTTTTTTTGCAGCCTTTGCAGAAATGACTTCTATCCTGAAATAAGACAATGAAGCACAAGGCATTTGTCCCTATCACAGGGAGTGGGGTGGTTAAGACCTAAGCCCCCAGGTGTCAGCAAAAAATGACCATCAGCACAGAGACACTAACGTAATAGGCAGACAGATAACGTAAGCAAAGCCCTGAGTGGTACGACTCAGCACCCCAGGATTGCTTATGATAATTCTGCAAAACAGCTTGCAAAACTTGGTGAACTTAGAAACTCCGGGGTCAGCCGTCTCTGGCCTCCCTCCCTCTCCAGGCAGGAGCTTCATACTCATGCTCGATAGACTTTGCTTTGCTGCTGCCACTTTCCTCTGGTCCACCTCTTCGTTCTTTGAAGCGAGAACCGAGAACCGCAGGCACTAAAAGGCAGAGAAATCCTGCAACAAAACCAGATCCAGGAGTCCCCAAGAATGGGTTTCCGCTGGGGTGACAGAGTGGATATTTGTCTCCGTTTATCTTGTGAAGATAAGTAAAGGGGGCGGAAGTGCAGAAAGAACATTGCTGCCCCATGCCTGGGGTGGTGGATGCGCATTACTAAGAGCCCCAGGTCTCCCCCAAGCAGTGATGATATTAAATACACTTTGTTTACAGCTCACAGTGCCCTTCTCTCCCAGAGTTCCAAGACTAGTCATCTTGTCTGAGAGGCTTTGATCTGCATCCCCCACCTCCATCCCCTTCCCACTGCCGCCCCCAGGCTGGGGATTAATCATCCCCAGCATTGTGTATACAGACAAGGACCAGAACTTCATGGATCTTTCCTCCTGTCAGTCCTTATCTGAGCAGCCCTGAGGAATTCCAGGACGCCGCCTCGCCTCGGAACTGGTGTGTTGTGTTAATTGGATAATTGCAAGTCCCCTGGGATCTCCTTTGAGGCCTTCTCTACTGAAAAGCCTCAAAATATCAGCCTAAGTGCCAGCCTGGGGCCTTGCTGCTTAGAAGCATTCCTTCATCTGCCCCAGCTGGCGGCAGGAAGAGGCCTGTTCTGTACAACCCTGTCTGGGGCAACCCAGTCACTATCCAGGGGGCCCAGGGCCCAGACTCCAGAGCCCCTCCCTGCCAACCTTCTCGCAGATTAAACCAGCCAGGTCTACTCTATAGGCCAGGAGAGGTTTGGGGAGTATAGGCAGGGCTCCCTAGATGAGAGGGGTCAAATCTATTGAAACAGCGACCCTGAAGAGGAAGTTGGCCCCCCATGGAAGCCAATAAAAGAGGATCCCAGGAAGCAATGTTGGGTGCTCTTCTGCACAACAGTGGGGCAAGGAGGCTGAGGAACCCCGCTGAAGTCATTGCCCTGTACCTACCCAGAGCCCCAGGCCTTCTGAGCCAATATCTTGTCCTCACTGCTTGCTGGCTAGCTCACCAATGGCGGCCTGGACAGCCTGGCCTGGACAGGATGACCCAGTGTCTGAGCTTGGCTGTCTGGTTTGCTCTTGTCATGCCCAATCCAAGCAGATACACACACCCTTGGTGGGCTTCCCAGTTGGGCTTTTGAGTTTGGGAGTCTGATGGTAGACACTTCATGGCAGAGTTTGCTTACTGGTCTTGCCCAAGTGGCTGGTTGGCTTTGCCCCAGTGGGTGTACTCAGCTTGTCACCACTACCACCTTTTTTAAACCAAGCATCTACTATAGTCAGAGCCTAATGCCATATGTATTATCTCATTGAGTCCTCCTCAGGTACTATTATTCCCATGGTACAGATAAGCAAATTGGGAGGTGACCCTAAAGAGCATGTAGAGGTATTAGGAAGTGAGACAGGCACCGCTGCTGTGTTAATGAGCAGGTCACTCGATCCCGTTGGGACCCCGTGAGACTCCGCAAAGCACACCTCAGGATGAAGTGGTGAGGAATTGAGAGTTTTACCCACCAGCTTCTGCTTCTCATTGGATTGAGGTTTCCTCCTGTGGTTTAACTCCCTGACACCCCTGGCCTGTCCTGAGCATGCATCGAGCAACGCTGATAGGAGCGGGCATCTATAGCATCAGCAATAGCACACTTCAAGATTTTGCCCAGGCAGGCCTGCCCTTGGTGTTCTCTCCCAGGTGACCCAGGCTAACTGCCATCAGGTGGATTGGCAAGGCTTCTCCTTAATGAATGGATTCAACTTCTTTTCTTTCTTTCTTTCTTTCTTTCTTTCTTTCTTTCTTTCTTTCTTTCTTTCTTTCTTTTTCTTTCTTTTCTTCTTTCTTTCTTCTTTCTTTCTTTTTTTTAAGGTTTTATTTATTTCTCCATGAGAGACATACACACACAGAGGCAGAGACACAGGCAGAGGGAGAAGCAGGCTCCATGCAGCGAGCCTGATTTGGGACTCGATCCTGGGATTCCAGGTTCATGCCCTGAGCCAAAGGCAGGCAGACGCTCAACTGCTGAGCCACCCAGGAGTCCCTGGATTCAACTTCCTAAGAACTGGGCAACATTGTTTTTCTCAGTATCCCTTGGGAGAAATGTTCAACAAATGAATGAGAAGAGTACACAGTGAGTCACAATGTCCTCTGCAGTGCCCAAGAGTGGATGGGGCAGGACTCAAAACCATAAACATTGAATTCTCAGGCCCACCAGCATCACAGCATTGAACAAGCTCAGGTGGGGGTGGACAAGGGGTACGGGGGGGGGGGTGGTTGGGGTGGAAGTGGAAGGAGAGAAATGAGTCACAGAGAAATTTCCAACCCAGATTCCCAGTACTTTCATGGATTTGGAGGGGAATGATCTCATGGAAGAAGATCATAAGGTCAGAGTGTTAGTAAAACCAACGCCTGCAGGGAAAAAAAAAAAGCACCAGCAATCAATTATATACTTGGCCATACTCATTTTCTGAACTTAGATCAAAATCCAACTTGTAGATTCTTCCTTAGAAGTGACTTTACAACTTGTCTGGTTCCACCCTTCCCTGTCTACTTTAGAGGGAGAACACTGGTCCCTAAAGAGGAAAATTCGCTTGTCTGAGGTCACAGAGGTGAATCCTAGTAATCTAGTGGGATTCTCATTAATCTATTCTGGGCTGTAGGCTCTTTTGCTTAGTTGATTAGGTCTCTCCTGCCCTGGCATCAGCACTGTAGGTCTTTTCCCGTAGGTACAGCTAAGTAAACATACCTGATGAGCATCAGGTCACTGGGCAGAGTCTCCAGGGGTTCTGACTCTGGCTCTCCCCCTCCTATCCCCAGAACTCCAGAAAGCAATACCCCTAATATGGGTTGTCCCCGAGAAACAGAAGTGGTGCTCCCCCAGGGGGTCTGTCCAGCTCTGTTCGCAGTTGTAGCAGCCTGGGACGGGGTGAGGACGGCTGCGCTAAGCGGCAGGTGGTTCTCCAGCCAGATGTCCTGGCCCTGGCCCTGCTTTCCAAATGCCAGAGGCTCTGCTGAGGGTTCTTCCCCTAAGTGCTGGAGCCGGAATGCACAAGCCTGAGGCTGCATTCTTCTCTGACAGCAGAGATAAGCTGGAGGAATGGGAGGGTGTCTGGGGGAGGAGTCGGTACCAGGTTGTCAAGTCTCTGGGCAGCCAGCTCTTGGGGAATGGTATGCAGAAAAGAGGCCTTCTGGTGGTGGGGACTGAGATGTCTGAGTGGGCTCCGCTGACGTGGCTGACCTGCCTGTGAGGAAGTGATCCTCAGGGAATGAAATAGTCATGGGTTGCGACTCATGGTATCTTCCTCTTGAGGCATCCCTCAATAGCAGTAAGTTTTCAGCATAATGATTTGTAAAATGCATAGAATTTGAAAAAACACCACTTGAGATTCTATTAAAACCCATAGTGGGTAAGATTCAAACTGAAATGAGAGGTCAGACTTTAACCCACCACTTTATTTTGCATGTAGGAAGTAGGACAAGACAGTATGTGGGCTTTTTTTTTTTTTTTTCCAAGGCACAATCTGGAATTTATTACAGACTGCGGCAGTGCGTGTTAGTAAAAAGGTCCCAAAACTGGGACAAGATATTGGGTTTGCATTTTAACACTGCCACTTTTTAAATTGGGTATAATATCTGTATTCTTCAGCTTCTCTTTCATATTTTTCATCTGTAAAGTAAACACATTGGTTCAGCACACACATCCTGAGAAGATGCAGTGCATGCCCCAGGTGCTGAATATATAAAATGGGGATCCAGAAATGAACGAGACCTGGACCGTGCCCTTCAAGCAGTTCTCAAGTCTAGAAGATGTGGAAGACAGGGAACAGTCACCAACAGTGTGAGCCTACTGTCTTGGCACATAAGGCTGAAACACAAGCTCTGTTAGGCCAGGGTGTGTGTCTAGCTGGTTTGCTGCTCTATCCCAGTGTGTGGTGTTACCTGCCTAAAATGCGTGTTTTTAGGAAATATTTGCTGAGTGAATGAGTGTTTATGAACTGTATCCTCCCCTTCTTTTGTTACTGATCAGTTGTATTTCCTTATTTGGGATTTTCCACGGAGCAGTGACAGTTTGCCTGTATATTTATTTAGATTTTTGGTATGTTAAAGAAAATTCTTCCCAAAGCAAAAGCATTCAAGATGTACAAACAAGATGATGATTTAGAGTCCTGTAGAGCTTGGATGTTATTTATTCCTCATTGCCACAGTGACTTGCACACACAATAAGACTTTGTTGAAGGAAAAAATACATGCTATCCAATAAGCATATGAGCATGTACTTAATGTTATTACTTCCCACGGAAGTACAAATTCAAACCACAATGAAAAACAACTATGCTTCCACTGGAATGACCAAAATTGAAAAGACTGACAGTACTGAGTTTTGGGAAGGATGTAGAGCAATAGAACTCTTATACGCTGTTGGTAGGAGTGTCAAATGGTACAATTCCTTTGGAAAACTGGCGTTTTGATGAATGCTAAGCATATACCTATGTAATGGTTCAGCAGATGCACTCTTTATACTCAAGAGAAATGAGCATATATATCCACCAAAAGAAAGTTTATAACAACTTCATTCATAAAAGCCTCAAACTGAAAATAACCTGAAAGGCTAAAATAGCAAAATGAGTATATAAATTATGGTATATCATAGTATAGTCACACAATTGGCTACTACACAGTCACAAAGCAACAACAACAACCCAGATGAATCTCATGGACACTATGTTGAACAACAGAAGCCAGGCGCGAGAGTACATATTATATGGCTCAATGTATGTAAAGTTCAAGAACAGGCAAAACCAATCAATGGTCAGAATAGTGGCTATTTTTGGAGAGCTTACCAAGTAAGTATATGGCCCAGTAAATGTGAGAGCTGGAGGTATGATAAGACATGGTGTGTTGAGGAGATGGGCAGTTCAATATGGCGGGAGGCTAGTAGGTGTGTGGTGGAGAAGTGTAGGGAGAAGACATTGGAAACATTATTTGGGATCATTTTGTAAAAGGCCCTGTGGTGGTCATTAGAGCCGTTTGCCACATATTCAGCTTTTCTCCCTCTGGTCACTCAGTAAGATTGTACTTTCTGGCCCCTAATGATTGAATGTTCCACATTTTGTTCTGACCAATGAGTTGTAACAGGAAGCCATGTGCATCACTTCCAGACAATGCATTTAATTGCTGATGTCAGATCATCCAGGGCTCTCTCTTCCCCCTCTGGCATTGGCAGTATTTTGGAAGGTGGGTGCTATCAGCCTGGGTCCCTGGGAGTGCCAGAACTCCCCTGATGTTGCTGTGCCTATATTGGCAAATAGAAATAAGTAAGTAAGTGAATAAGATAATTGCAGATTGCAGTTAAGAATTAGAAAGGAAATAACAGGCTGATGTAATATATAAAGGAATTGGGGAAGAGAGAAGGGCTGGTCTTGGGGAAGGATTGCTTCATTTGCATGGAAGCCTAGGGATGAGATGGAGTTGGCATGCAAAGGGCCATGGAAATAATGTTCCAGGGAATAGCATGGGCAAAGATTTGAACCCAGGAAAGAGCCGGCTGTATATGAATCACAGAAAGCACACCTTTGTGGTTGGAGGATAGTGGGAGAGGGGAGAGGTGGGCAGGGATGTGATTATGCAATGAGGTTGTGTTAAAGGTCCCTCTAGTTGCTTTATCTATTGTAGGCAAGAGCAAAGCTAGAGAGCTACATTAGGAGGGTGTTGAAAGTGTTCATGGGGGAGGAAATGATGCTGATTCAAGAGTGATGACAGTGAAAATGGAGATAATTGTTCACATTTGAAATATGTTGTGAAAGTGGAATCCACAAGATTTGTTAATGGATTGGAAATGAGGTGTGGTTGGCTGAATAATGGGCCCCCAGTGATACACATATCTCAATTCCTGGAACCTGTATATGTTACTATATTTGGCAAAAGGAATTTGCATATGAGATTAAGTAAGGATCTTGTGATGGGAAGATTATCCTGGATAATCTGGATAGACCCTGAGTGGAATCACAGGTATCTTTATAAGATGGAGGCAGAAGGAGAGTTACTACAGAGAAGAAGGTCATGTGGAGACTGAAGATGCTATGCTACTGGCTTTGAAGATGGAGGAAGAGGTCTAGAATGCAAGGAATGCAGCCGTGGAAGCTGGAAAGGCAAGGAAATGGATGGTCCCCAATCCTTCCTGAGGGAGTATGGCCCTCCTGGCACTTTGTATTTGACTCAAGGAAACTGATTTCAGAATTCTCACCTCCAGAGCTCAGAATAAATGCGTTTGTCATCAATATTTTTATTGTGGTACAATATACATAACAACATGTATTATTTTAAGCACTCCCTAGGTGTACCATTCAGTGGCATTAAATACATTTGTAATGTTGTACAACCATCACTGTTATCTATGCTTGAAACATTTTCTTCATCACAACAAAAACTCTACCCATTAAATAATAACTTCCTTCCCCGCCCCAACTCCTGGTAACCTTGTTTCTATTTTCTGTCTCTATGTTTGTCTATTCTAGATTCTTCCTATCAGTGGAATTGCATGATATTTATCCTATGTTGGGCTTATTTCACTAGGCATGATGTTTAATGCCAATGTCCATCATACATAAAAATTTCATTCCTCTTTATGGCTGAATAATATTGTATGTTGTTTTAAGCTGCCAAATTTGTGGTGATTTGTTATAGCAGCCATAGGAAACTAATACATGAGGGAATAGAGAAAAGGTCTCAAGGACAATCCCTAGGCTCTTGGACCTGAAGACTATTTACTGGGAAAAGAGAAGTCTAAAAAAGCAACAGATTTAGGGGAGGAAAATTAGACTCTGTCTTGGTCATATTAAGTTTGAGATGTCTGTTAGACCTACAAAGAGATGCTGAGGGAGATAACTGGACATCCAACTGTGTCATTGTGGGAAGAGGTCAGAGCCAGAGAGTTACATTTGGGAGGCATTATCATACAGATGGTACTTAAAGCCAGCAGACTGACTGAGGCTACCTAGGACAAAGGTGTAGAGAGGGAAGACAAGAGGACCAAGCCAACATTTGAAGGTAGAGCAGAGCGAAGAGGAATCGGCCTCGTAGGCTGAGAAGGAGCAGCCAGGGAGGTGGGAATAAAATTTGGAATCATGGAAGTTGAGAGAGAACAATGTTTCATTAAGGAGGGCACAGCCAGCCAAGTTTTAACAGACTGAGTAATGGTGGACATTTATGACCTGGGCAAGAGTAGAGTTTAGGGAGGGGAGGGACAGAAGCCAAAGAGCAATGAGTTAAGGGCATGAGAAAATATGTATTAGCCTTCTTAACTATTTGGAGAGCTTTTGCTGTGAGCAGGAGCAGAAAAATGGGGCAAAGTAGAGTTCAAACCTTTTATAAGGTGGGAAATATTGTTGTAGTTGTCTATGGCTACCCAATAAGTATCCCTAAAACTTAGTGCCTTAAAGCAATGGTTATTCTATTCCATGATTTTTGAGGGTCAGGAATGTGTCACAGAGGGGCTGGATGATTCTTTTGATCCATATAGCACTGACTGGTGGTCAGTATTCACTGGTAGTATTCAGCTGTTAAATGGGCTGGTTTTGAGGCTTCAAGATGGTTTGACTCATGGGTCTGGCACCTGGGTAAGGCTGACTAGAGGGCTGGGCTCTGCTGAGACTGTCAACTGGAGTGCCTAATTGTGGCCTCCCTAATATGGTGGCCTCAGGGCTCCAAAAGGGAGTATCCTGTGAACAAAACAGAAGCTACATGGCCTTTGTGCCCTACAGTTAGAAGTCACATAGCATTATTTTTGCTGTCCTCTATTGGTCAATCCAGCCACAAGCCTACTCAGGTTTAAGGGATGGGGACATAAATCCCATCTCTTGATGGTAAGATATCCAGAGAATTTGTAGCTATGTTTAAAAACCCGCATAAACAGGGAACATGTTTACAGTCTGGATAGGAATGTACCAGGAGATGGGGAGAGGTGAATGATGCCAAAGAGAGGAGAAAAACTGCAGGAATCAAATCCTTTGGCGGTCATGAAGGGATACTACGCAGAAGGCTAGGGATTGGGCATTTTTCCACCTAGGGCAGAAGGGAAGAATGACATCATGAGAAGATGAAGCTCTTCCCATCTGGTGACATCACTGTGCTCAGTAACTTACAGGTCATTATGCTACAAATCATCAGCTGATGGTAGGTGTTGAGGCAGGTTGAGAAGAAAAGAAGGTACAAAAATAGTAATTTCAGAGACTTGGAATATTAAGTATTTTTTTGAAAAGCAAATTTTAACAGTGATTGGCTTTTTGTCATCACCAAAAACAGTATAGATTTTAAGTACATGATTATAAATCCTTAATAATATATTAGTAACAAAATTGCCTTTTTGGTTATTATTAATTATGCCAAGTGTTTATGGAATCTATTTGAGATTATCTAAATTCTAGGAAGTTGCTGACCAATTCTTTTAGATGGGAGCCACATAATATTATATTTCCATTTTGTTGCTGGAGGAACTAGCATTAATTTCATAAAGTAAGTCTGGGAAAGAACCCAAGATTATAACTCTGAGATCATTTCATTTTTTAGGAGAGCTGAGAACATGGAAAATACTTGTTTATTTTACTTGAAGGGGATATTTGAATCATCAACTCCTGAGAATGACTTAAAAAAATTATCTGGCAAGGGTTGGTCTTGAGCAAAGTTAGGTAGTAGATCATGTCCTTTTGCAAATGATGCTTTCAGGTGTTGAAATCTGTAATTCTTGTTCTGGAATTGCTTTGAGAATAAGTTTTTTCACACACACAAAACAATCACCAGGGCTACTTTTGTTTGTTAAGTTGTTCATCAAAATATTTTATTAGTCACAATCTCATAGCTCACTTTATTTAGTCTTGGGTAGTTCCAAAAATTGAACCCCTTATGAAAGTACTGAAGATCTGTCAACAGTAAGGACATCCCAAATAAGGCAAACTAGGCTTTGCTGAGAATTTCCAAAGGGGAGTTCTGAGGATGTTTAGAACAGCACCATTGCAAAGGTCCACACACATACTTCATAGAATTACACTGTGTCAGGAGAGATGGAGATCTTAGGGTCACTCAAACCAAACTTACTATCTGTGCCCACTGATTTCCCCTCTCTCCAGTATCCTTTATATTTATTTACTGGTTGGATTTCCATCCACTGTAGGTCAGGTTTGACTCTCTTCTCTGTTACTCTACAAATTCATTTCTTTACTCTTCACCACAATCCGGAATATATTCAGCGGCAGGTTACAGAAAACTCACTTAATAGTGGCTTACATGCATCTGTTTATTCTTCTATAACAAAGAATCCAGAATTAGGCAGCTATTGGTAAACAAACTTCTTCTGTTTTTAGGCTCTCTCATCTTTAGTGTATTTCCTTTATCCTCAAGCTTGTTGCCTTCTGGTTGCAAGATGACTGCTGTACCTCCAGACTTCGTATCCAGACATTCAAGGCAGGTGGAATGGGGAAGGTGAAGGTGAAGCCAGCTGCATCTCCCTTCTCTCAGGGTAGAAAAAGCTTCCCCAGAAATCTCCACAACATTCTCTCCCTTAGACCTCATTGGTTAGAACTGGTCACATAGCCACCTCTATCTGCACAGGAAACTGAGAAGTTTGGGAATAGGATTGTCACAACTGGTGTAGACCATTAAGATCTGTCACTGGGAAAAACAAAACAAAACAAAACAAAAACCCAAAAAATCCGTCACTGGGGCTGGACATATTGGCTCAGCCCAAATCAGGTTATGTTAGGAAAGAAGAAATTGTGTTGGTAGGTAAATAATAGCATTGGCCACAATTGCAGTGTGCTGATTTTACTTCCGAAATGGCTCTCAGTTCTCCCTACCTCACTTTCCACTGGCTTAGCTCTGGTCCTCAGTCTTTTAATTTGGCTCTTGGAGGCAAGCTCTGAACTGACCCATCAACTTCCAGCCCATTCTCCATCAGCTGCCAGACTAACACTTCTAAAATGCAAGTCTGATCATGGCACCCCAAGGATAAGAACTTTCACTGGCTCTCTCTACTAATGGCCCTTCTTTCAAGCTTGACTTTATTCCTGTCTTTCTCCCCACTCTTACTCATCCTTCAAGACCAAGTCTAAATGTCCCTTTCTCTGGGAAATCCTTCCTTCATTGCTCTTGACTAACAAAAACTACTACTCTCTCCTTTTTGTTCTCATAAATCTTTTTAACATATCAAGAATAATGCCTGTTATATAATATTACAGAATTATTTGCTCAGATGTCTGTCTCTTGCTGGATTATATTACCCTTAGCAGCTAGTGTAATACCTAGCACATAGTAAGTATGTGCTAGGCAGAAGGAGCTACTTGTTTTCTAATATCTCCTTATGGCAGAAGGAGCTACCTGTTTCCTAATACCTCTTCTCACCCTCTTTATCAGTAAAGGAACTCTAATTTTTAGTTGAGCCTATGGTAACTTTGAATAAGGACCAAATATTTCGATCTCCCTTATAGTTATTTGAAGCCATGTGACATAGTGCCTAGAGCCAAAGCAGCCATATTGGATCATGAGATGACTTTGTGAATAGAAGCTGTGCTTAGTGGATAGAAAAGATAAAAGAGTGTGGGTCTTGACGTGGTATATAATGCTTTATTGGCCTAGGCCTGCTTTTGGAGTTTCAGGTGGAAGAGAGAAAAACCTCTGTTGTTTGAGCCACTATTATTTTCAATTTTCCATCATTAGTAGCTAAGCAATTTTAACAGGTAGAAATATATGTACATGTATAAGTTACATAATATAATATGTAAATAGTACACAAATACACAATAAATGTAATAAATTATATCAACTATATGGCTTATATAATACAAAAAATATTTATGTGTGTGATTGCGTGTATATGTGTGTTTAACTGAACTGGTTGAAACACTGTTGGCTGGAACCTAGCATGGCTTGACAACTGTAGGTCCATAGGTTACATTAGGTTCTCGGATATATTAGATATGCATTCATATATTTTAAGATCTGTGAATACTAGGCAGGGCGTACCTTCCAAACCCCTGTGGCCTCATATCTGACTGAGTATGCCTGTGCACACTACCTACCCCAAGTGCATTAGCATTTTGCAGCCCCTTGTCCTAGAATGAACTTTGCTAAGCTTATAAGGAATGGATTATTCAACAGCTTCTTGCTGAGTATTTGGCTGCCCATTTGCTCTTCTGATGTCTACCTGATTCAAAGAACCATTTATAAAGGGAGGAAAAGGTCAGAATAAAAACATTTCACTCAGCCTCTAAAAACAGAGTTCAGTCCCTAAGGGAAAGTTGCCTCTCTCTGATGGAATTGGCACTAATCACTTACATGCAATGGCAGGACCAAGGCCAATCATTTGTGGGGTTGGGGGTGGATGGGGTTGTCTCCGGTCATGGGTTGGTGTTTCCTCTGCTGGGAAGAAGGCAGAACTCTCCCACCCTCCTGAATGCCACCTCTGACCCAGATGTGCAGTCAGATGTCATATTGGGCAAGTGGGCCATCCCACATCTTGGGATCCGAAGGTTATTTAGTAGAAATTTTCACGATTTTGACATTCGAAATCTGGTATAATGTAAATGAAGGAAAAAAATGTCTATGGAGTTTTGTAGGCCTTACCCAAATACGTTGGGGGTGGTGGTGGAAATCACCTCGGGGGGTTATCAGAAATAAAGACAATCTAGGGCTTTTTTAAAAACAATTTTATTTATTTATTCATGAGAGACACAGAGAGAGAGGCAGAGACATGGGCAGAGGGAGAAGCAGGCTCCCTGTGGGGAACCTGATGCGGGACTCCATCCCAGGACCCTGGGATCATGACCTGAGCCGAATGCAGATGCTCAATCTCTGAGGCACCCAGGTGCCTCAATCTAGGGCTCTCGACCCAAGGGGCCTTGCCACTCACATGGGATTATCAAGAGCAGTGGTATAGAGCACAGCTTAGGTCAGAAGGTCTGGGTTCAAATCCTTGCTTCCCACACTCTAGCTCGGTGACCTTGACAAGTTGCTTGACCTCTCTGTGCACAATAGATCTGCTGTGTGCTAGAGCTGTCTCATCCCTGTCAGAGGGCTGGGTATTTGGATATCTTCCCAATTGTGTTCACTGATGCCATGCTGACTATGGTGGGAGTTTTTAGACCAGGGAAACTGGCAAATCCAGTCTCCGCCTGCTAACCCTTATACCCACAGAGTATGAAACATTTGCCAGCAACCACATCACATTTCCTAATTTTTACGGTGAGGCTGACAACACCTATCTCTCCCAGAGGCTGAATTGAAAGGACTTATGGGAAGCACAAGTGATAGCCCTAATACATGTTGGCATTCTAAGCTCTATTATTTTTGAGGATATTCTTTGGTCAGGGGCAGAAGCAAGATTTGACTTAATCTGGGACACCTGAGTGGCTCAGCAGTTGAACGTCTGTCTGCCTTTGGCTCAGGGCATAATCCCGCGGTTCCAGGATTGGGCCCCGCATCAGGCTCCCTGCATGGGGCCTGCTTCTCCCTCTCTGTGTGTGTGTCTCTCATGAATGAATAAATCAAATCTTAAAAAAAAAATTTAACTTGCTCTAACATTGGTTGGCACTACCATTTAACCTCCTGGTATCTGTTTTGCCCCTGGGGCTTATTTGACTGTCATGACAGCCTGTCAACCTGCTCTGAAATTTGAGTTATAGAACTATGTGTTCGGACTTAGAAAATGGGCCAGTATTGACAGAGTGATGCCAGAGTTTTGGAAGAAAGGCATGGCATGATGCACAGGAGTCGGGGATGTACCTCAACCTGTGGGGGAAAATGGATCACAACCAAAGAATGCTGGAGTGCAATGGGCTCTAGGAAATCATGCAATCCAAACCCTTGTTTTACATACAGGAGACCTACAACTCTCAGATGGAGGCTTGGGATTTCCTCTGCTATTGTTCCAGTTTCCTCCCCCCCCCCTTTTTTTAAAGATTTTATTTATTTGAGAGAGAGAGCACACCTGCAGTTTCCTTTTTGACCAGGCTGATGCAATCACTGTCTTGAAGAGGTATCTGCATCCCCCTGTTCACTGCAGCGTTATTCACAATAGCCAAGATATGGAAACAACCTATTAATGGGTACATGGATAGAGATAAAATATATGGGCAGCCCGGATGGCGCAGCGGTTTAGCGCTGACTGCAGTCCGGGGTGTGATCCTGGAGACCCGGGATCGAGTCCGTCGGGTTCCCGGCATGGAGCCTGCTTCTCCCTCTGCCTGTGTCGCTGCCTCTCTCTCTCTCTCTCTCTCTCTCTCTCTGTCTCACTAAATAAAATCTTAAAAAAAAGGATACAGGGATCCCTGGGTGGCGCAGTGGTTTGGCGCCTGCCTTTGGCTCAGGGCACGATCCTGGAGACCGGGATCGAATCCCACATCAGGCTCCCGGTGCATGGAGCCTGCTTCTCCCTCTGCCTGTGTCTCTGTCTCTCTCTCTCTCTCTCTGTGACTATCATAAATAAATAAAAAAATTAAAAAAAAAAGGATACAAATATATATGTGTATGTATATAGTGGAATATTATTCAGCCATAAAGACGGAAATCCTGCCATTTGCAACCACATGGATGGACCTTGAGGGCATTATGCTAAGCGAAATAAGTCAGGCAGAAAAAGACAAATACTGTATATTCTCACTTATATGTGGAATCTAAAAGAAACAAGCTGGGGCACCTGGGTGACTCAGTGGTTGAGGGTCTGTCTTTGGCTCAGGGTGTGATCCTGGGGTTCTGGGCTCGAGTCCCACATTGGGCTCCCCATGGGGAACCTGCTTCTCCCTCTGCCTATGTCGCTGCCTCTCTCTGTCTCTCATGAATAAATAAAATCTTAAAAAAAGAAAAGAAACAAACTCCTAGAAATAGATTGATGGTTGCCAGATGTTGGGGATGGAGGATGAAGGAAATAGGTGAAAGTGGGGGAAAAAAAGAGAAAGAAAATGTTTTAAAAGAAGAGGCATGATATTCCACATCAGAAGTTTTAAGCTGCCTTTGGGCAGAATAATCATGGCCCCATACTTTGCATTCAGCCAGCACTTAAATAGCTCCTTTTTTTTTTCTCAGTAAATATCTCATGAATTAATTTTCATGAATATAGAATGACTTAATTGATATCATATTAAGATACAAAAACAAAAGCCAGTATACGAGATGGTATAAAGGCTGGAAAGACAAAGTCCGAAATGCCAAAAATGTGTGTCTTTGGATAGTGTTAGTAAGACAAAGCTGGCTTTGAATTCTGGTTTTGCTTACTGGTGGTGTGACCTAGAGCAAGTGCTTCACCAGCTATCTGATTCTGTTTCCTCCTTTGTGAAATGAGAAGACAAGCCATTCCTGTCCTCCAATGGGTTGATGTGAGACTTGTATGAAGGGACATCTATAAACTGCACATCACTGCCTGTTATGGACTATCTACCACTAAATCAAAGAACTGTCCTGGATATTCATCCATCAGATCAGAGGCCCTCTGATGCTCCTCCACCTCTGGATATTTCTTTGTTCTCTGGTGCTTTTTCCAAAAGGTACTGGGAAAAAAGAGCTTATGATGTCAGGAGTCTAGGGATACCTTCAATGGGAAAGGAATTAAAGTGAATGGTTAAGTGAGGTTTCTAGGTCAACCTCACTGGAAAGAATGAGCTCAAATCTTGGAATTGTGAGGAAAAGTATGGATTAAGCCTGAAAGTTGCATTCCTTTTTCATGGGGGAGAAAATATTCACCTTTTTTCAGAGACAGCAGAGTGGAGATGACACCACCAGACCATACTCAAATCTATATAAAGCATTTAATTAAAAAAGTCCTATAAAATAATAATAAATGCAGATTTCCCCATCTAGTGTAGTTAAGAAAGCATAGGAGGCTGAAAGACACACATTAATTTAAAATTTCATCATAGGAAGTCACATGACCTTTTGCATCCAATATAAAAAAAGTCCTCAAGTTGCTCTTTGGAATAGCAGCGTTTAAGGTTTTTCTTGACACACTTGTTTATTCCTTTGGGATGTGGCAGTGTAGTCATAGGAGAAATGTTCCCCGGAAAGTTTGGTTTAAAACTCCTTTGAATGTTTTCATGGCAACGTCAGACAACCATGAAAAGCTAAGAGGGTCACACTGGAGGTCTAACTTTGGTAAATGATGCAGAGCTGTACTTGGTAGGAGATAGGTAAAATGTGACATCAAGGGGCATTATTTTGTTGTAGGGTATGACATACTCATAAAGACCTGACTTAGGTTCTAAAAATCATGGAGCCCAAGACTACACAGAAATGACCAACACCAAGTTGAACAGTATGCTCAGCACTAGTTTCCATACAAAACATTTCAAACTAAGTTCTTTATGATGTGGACCAGATTTTCCAAGGGCCTGAGTTGCCTCCAAGCTTTAAAAGAGGCCTTGGAAGCTCACCTTGGTGCCTGGGGGGTTTTCACGAACATTTACCTCAAAGGAGAGTCTGAAAGAGGAATAACAGCTTCCAGCTCAGGGCCTGGGGTTCCCTAGACAAGGCTGTCCTAATGTGGCTCCTGGAGCTGTGAAGATCTCTCTTCTCAAATGTCTTTGTTGGAAAATATAGAAACAGATGATGAATGGGGGCATCTGAGCTCTGGCCAGGCCCCCAGAGCTTTTGTATCCTAAAGGATTTCAAAATGGAGATGGAGCCTCTGCTTTACCCTGGTAACCCAAGTCCTTTCTGTGACAGCAGAACGTTTATAAAAACATAATTAAATGCCATCTGATATTTCCCTCTACCCCCCATATCGCTTCTTTCCTTCTCAAATCCCACTCCTCCCAAAGCTGACAAACTAAAGCAGAAAATGACAGGTGAGATGGCAATTAACTGGCTCATGCTCATGTCTTGAGGTAGAGATGACAGAGCAAAAAAAAAAAAAAAGCAGAGAAAACAGAAGTCTATTACTGGCTCCTGATTTGCAAAATGTAGACAGAAGTCAGTAGGGGAAACTGTTAGCCCTTGCACTTGGTGGTCTTTGAGAATGAGCTTGTTCTTCTCTTCCTGACCAGCTGGGATAGAGACCCCATGGTAAGCCTGGAGATGTGGGGAGGATGGTTTTTATAAACAGAGAGAACTGGACCCATCTTCTGGAGCCCCAGCTCAGAAGACAAGCAGCTGAGACATGCAGCTGGGTGAGGAATGGATTTCCCTGTACCTCTGTCACCTGTGTCATCAAGAAAGACTTTAAAGGTGGGTGACGGATCCCCAGGAATGGACTAGGAGGACTTGCAGTGGCAGAAGTGACCCAAGGGGACAAATGTCCAAGACCAGATGGGTCAGTAGTCACTTCTGCAGAAGTCACTGTGAGTTGATGACATTGAAAGCCACTGCTCTGACCCTTTGTCACCAGCTAGTACCAGTAACTCCATCTTTCCCCTCCCTACCCCCAGGGAAAAAGTATATATGTGGAGACTCCCTCTGCATGTTTATAAGATGGGAGCTAAAAGTGGTTCTGCTAGGAAAGACAAATTACTTTTTATACCTGAGTTGTAGAATAAGATATATCCTTGGTTACATGTGCTTTTGACCTTTCTATCTTTTGCTGATTTAGCAACGAAGCAGAAAAACACACTGGTAACTTCTAGCCATATCCTTGTGGGTTCTGAAGTCATAGAACTATAGCCACATGCTGGGCCATGGTGTAATCTTTGAGTACTAGCCTGTCTCCTACACGTGTTTTACAGAAAAGGCAACTGAGGCCCCTTCCACCACTGGTAGGACAGGGTAAAGAGAGGAAGAGGATATGCTAGGCAGTCTGTTTTGAAATGAGATGAGGATCTTCATCTGAGTGACCAGTGGTGAGCACATGTTGTCCATCAGTCTGCAGCCTACACACTGTGTGAGCCAAGGATGCCATCTGTCCAGGGAGGACCACATTTGGCTCACCCTCTGCGTGTGGGCAGGTCTGCTTTGCTTCATTCCTGCCCACCAGTTAGCTTGTGGAACAGGTCCTCGTCGAGTGTCTCATTCTGGTCCTTAGACCGAGTGGACAAGAAAATGTAGCCACCAATGTATTCGTGCACAATTTTGCAATCTGCACTCAGGCAGGTGAACGCAATGGAGACATTCTGGTCAAATTCAATTGCCACCTGCAAGAGGAAGGCACAGGTAAACTCACACTCTGGCAAGGAAAATGGGGAAAAAACTGCCCTGTTATGGCCCCAGAGCTGAGGACTGCGTAGGTGGCTTACAGATGATCTCCCTCTGCTGCCCCCCCCCCCCAACAAAATCCACAAGAAACCCAACCCAATCACCATTTCCATTAAACGCTTACAGAAAACAAGTCTTTGCTCCCTGCGCCCTCTTGTGGTGTTAACTTTGCTGCACACCTAGCAAAACATTCTAACTCCCAACACACAGAGATACTTTTGGCTGCTCTTGTTTAGATGTAGGAACTTCCTAAGCATTTCCTCTCTTAAGGGGCAGGGTGCTTCACAGACTTTTTCATGGAGAATAAAAGGTTTAGTCATAAACTCTAAACACTAGAAGAAACAGATTTCAGGGGTTCTCAACCTTGGTTGCCCATTGGAATCACCTATGGTCCTTTAAAAATTGCTGCCAAGGCTCCCACTTCCCGAGACTGGGATTTTACTAGTCTAGTGTGTGGCCAGTGCAGTGGTGTATGAAAGCTCCCCAAGTGGTCCTAATACGCAACAAGGTTTTAAGGCCACTGCCATAGAGGTCACCTGATCTCAAGCTTCTATTCTATAGATGAGTGCCCACATGGTTAACAGCTCTGCCGAGAGGAATCCATGGTTCTTTAAAAAAAGGTAAGTCTCTTACCATCCCTCTAGGGTAGATGGCTTTCTACTGGAAAAATGAGAAAAAAAAAGGAGGCAAGGTTCTATACCAGCAACATTGGAATGTTTTAAATCAGCTGGATGCTAAGATGCCTCTGACTTGATCTAGAGTTTCCCATGCTATAGCCTTGGCTTGAACTTAGCCCCTAGGGTTCAACTGATGGGAGGCAGAGGTTTTGGGGGTTCCTTAGCTAAGGAGGCAAGGCTTTTCTCAGTCATCCCTGATCATATCACTTGCTTCTCTTACCCAGTTTTTCTCTTTGGGGACTGGAATGTTCTCCAGGTGGGCGGTTGAGCTGTTGAGTCCTCAACTAGTTAGACCTCTTGGCAGCCAGTCAGATGAAGCTTTTTTTTGATTCATTTTGGATGACAGTCCCATCTCACATAATTTCTGCTAAGTAATTACTAGCCTATGTCTTACATAATCCCATGGTGAGTTGAAGGAAACGAATCAAACTGCTCACCAATTTTAGAGTATGTAGAGTCTATATGGAGACTAAGCCAACTTGTGGTGTTAATTCAAAACCATTTGGCCTATACCTGTTAGTAAATTATCCAGAACTGCATGTGATTATTTTAGCAGACAAATACCACATGCTTGTGGTTTCTGAGTTCTAAATACACGAACAGAGTAATCTACAATTCTGATGGAACACACATTTATAGCCTCAACACTGAAGATGCCAAAAACTTTCACTGTACCTGCCGGATTTCCCAGTTTACGTTCCACTGTTTCATATTTGTGAATCTCCAAGTTGTAATTGGAATCCCAGTGGTTGCATCAATTCTAATCAACCTATTATATGAAACTCCCAGAATATCATCTTTCTTACTTCCTTTAAATCTACAAAAAAATTAATATGAATTAAAAGAAGCAACTGCTTCCTATAATATGATTTTCATTCATACACTACTTTTTTTAAAGATTTATTTATTTATTTATTCATGAGAGATAGAAAGAGAGAGAGGCAGAGATATAGGCAGATGGAGAAGCAGGCTCCAGCAGGGAGCCAGATGCAGGACTGGATCCCGGATCCTGGGATCATGCACTGAACCTAAGGTGGACTTTCAACTACTGAGCCACCCAGGTGTCTCCATACACTACTTCTTAAAGATAATATGAACATTTCTAAATGATATCCAAAGAATGGACAGTGAGGGATTAACTTTCTACAGAAGGGCATTTTTATTGTGATATGAAGATAATATGAAGAATGGAGGGAATTAAGTCTGTCCCACAGACATCCTTTACCTGAAATTGACATCAGAGTAAAGCAAAGTAAGAGAGGGTCAGGTCAATTAGTTTAAAATCAACTGTAGGGGTTCCTGGGTGGCTCAGTTAGTTAAGTGTCTGCCTTGGGCTCAGGTCATGATCCCAGGGTCCTGGGATACAGCTACACATTGGCCTCCCTACTTGGCAGGGAGCCTGCTTCTCCTTCTCCCTCTGCATGCTGCTTCCCCTGCTTGTGGTCTCTCTCTCTGTGTCAGATAAATACATAAAATCTTAAAAGAAATAAAATCAACTGTGTATGCCAGCCACCCTTTTAGGCACAGGGAATATATACTAGTGACTTATTGGAGAGCAACTATCTAATTCATGGAGCTTATATTCTGGGGGGTGGTGGTGGTGGACAGGGTGATGAATAAGTGAAATATATATGGCAGATAAGATCATGAAGGAAAATCAAACATAGAAGGGAGCAGGGAATACTGCCAATGAGGTGGTGACAGTTTTAAAAAGGGAGTCAGGGAAGATTACATTTGAGGACATTAGAGATTACAAAAGAGAGGACATTTGATTAGAGATGTTTGTGAGGGAATGAGCCACATGGGAATCAGGGGAAAGAGCATTGTAGGCAGAGGGCACAACCAGTGCAAGGCTGTAGCTTTTTTTTTTTTTTTTTTTTTGTGGCATACTCAAGGACCTGCCAGGAAGCCAGTGTGCCTGGGCACAGTGAAGAAGGGTCAGAGAATGTGAAATCCCCAAGCTAAGGTCTTATAGGGCCATTGTAAGGATTTGGCTTATACACTGAGTGAATCAGAAGGCTTTCAGATTGTTCTGGGAAGACGCCCACTCTGGTTTGACTCAAATCTTAAAAGGATCACTCTAGCAGCCAAGTTGAAAATTTGGGGGAAGAAGGGGAGAAGCAGGGAGCCCAGATAAGTACTGAAGAGAAGGTGTGGAAGATTATTACGAGCAGCCAAAGTGTTTGGGCCATTTGTGAGAGATCAGTTTTTTTTTTTTTTTTTAAAGATTTTATTTATTTATTTAAGATAGTGAGAGACAGCACAAGCTGCAGGGAGAAGTAGACGGAGAGGGAGAAGAAGACTCCCTGCTGAGCAGGGAGCCGGATGTGGGGCTTGATCCCAGGACCTGTGATTGTGGCCTGAGTCAAAGGCAGATGCTTAACCGACTGAACCACCCAGGTGCCCCAGAGGACAGTATTCTAAAATTAAAAAGAGTTCTACATTCTAGACTGAGAATAAACTGGGGTCCAAGAAAGGCACTTAGAAACACACAAAGTGAGAGAGGCAAGTGAACATTGTAATCACCTGACAAGGTAGTAGGTGAGGCCAAATTCAGGTAGCGATTGCCACGCCTGGATGAACCTCAGTTTGGCTTCAACCAGTGGCATCTGGGCCACATTCTGGTGGGCTTCTAGAATCCGGGCTGCCAGCTAAGAAGAAGTGGTAGACACTGAACCATCCTTAGCATACACGTACTATACTATAATCATCCCTTTAACTCAGATCCCTAGTGAGAAAAATAAACGCAAGGCCCAACTGTAACTCTATGAAGACAATTCATTTCCATTCATTCATCCTCTGTTCCTCTCTGTCCTACTATAAAAGACATAAATCACTGGGGAGAAGAAGGAGCAACACCAGCCAACACCTAAACTTCTAAGGTTCATGGAGATAGAGAGTTCTAGGTCGTGTTTCTGGGATCTGTACAGGGTCTGTGGACAATGGTTCTACTTATACCAGTTCATCTGCATAACCCTAATTATACTTCCCTTGAATGGAAGTATAATTAAAATTTTTAATTTGTGGGGACTAAGTAATTGTAATGAAGCCTGGGAATACTGCCATGTTCAGTTAGCTCTAACAAAATGTAGTCTGCTCTAACAAAACGAATGATGATTTCTTAACATCGTCTAATACCGAGTCCAGAGTCAAAAATCCCCATCAGCCGATTTTGCATGATGGTGGCCTTGATCATTTTAATTCATTTTACTTCAGAAAATACAGAATTTACTGCAAACCATTGCTCCAACAAGATTAGCAGTACCTGCTTAGACTTCTGTTTTTTTGCACATCTAGGTGACACGAAACATTCAGGGTTCATGTCCATGCTTTCGAGATTGGAAGCCACCTGAGATGACACGTTTCGGTTTTTCATCCTCAGAAATGAAAGGATGTTGAGGACCTCTGGCTGATAGGAGCTGTCTGCCATGGTTTTGCCCTTCGATGCCAGAATGCAGGCAGCCATCCACTGGGCATACTGATTCTCCTGTAGCAAACATCAGGGGGCTGAGACACAAATTCAAATGCAAAGCCACCCGCTGTGAACAGAACAGGACGTGGGCTTTCATCTCTACAATATACAAAACTGTCACCTACCAAGCAAGGAAAGATGTGAAGCGGCACATGTTTTAAGTGGCTGTCAATCACCTAATTTAACACCCTGCAGAAGCTTTTGAGTCCTGTGTTGAGTTTCTCTACACTAAGGGGCTAGAGAATAGGAATGTCAGTTGTCATAAATTCCATGCTGGGAACTTGGCATTGAAAGATGAACTGAGGACACAGGAGTGCATGGCACACAGAAAGGTGAAAACCCAAACTACCTGACAGCCCTCCTTGATACATATTTCCATTTTCACATCATGTCTGATCTCTATTACAGAAGGAAAAGAGGCAAAAAATCATTAACTGATTTCTCGTATTTTGTCTACCCTGACCTATCCTTAGTAAAGATTCTAATTCCAAAGCAGGAATGAGGTCCACTGATGGGCTCTGAACCAGTCAGTGGTGGCCTCTATTGCTCCGTAATGTTTGTGTTCATTCTTTGCCTAGGGGAGCCAATAGAAGTAGTCCTAGAAGCAGAGGGGATGCATTTAAAGAGAGGAATTCTAAAGAGCAACAGCAGGTATGGTACACGGAATTACTGGCCTCAGTCTTCATCTTCCTGGTATTCACACTTTTTGCCATGTAATTTTACAATCTGTCTCATTGGAGCCAGAGTGTAATTTCCTACCTCTTGACTTTGAGCCCCACCATGGACTTCAGCCAAAAGAATGTGGGTGGAAATAACAGTGTACTTGCAAGCCCAAGCTTTAGGAGGTCTTCCATATTTGTAGTTCCTCCCTCGCATTTCTGCCATCACTATGAGCAGAGCATCCCCAGGCAGTCTGGCACCCAGAATAAGTGCAGTGAGCTAGTGAGCTTTACTTCCAGAAGGCCTAGTCAGACCTACAGCTAGAAGCAGGTCTGTCCAGGTGACACTAGGCTGGATCATCCAAGCCCCAGCCTACCCACCTGTGTTTCGGAGACAAATGTTTATTGATATATGTCATTTGATTTTGTGGTTGTTTGTTACAAAGAAATAACTGACTGACGAGTGCTCTGATTTGAGACAACATCTCAGCTGGTTTGTCCTTAGGCTCAATAAAGGGGAAAGGACTTAGCATTTTTGTGATTTTACTTACATGGTCACATCTCAGATACACTTCATTCATACCATCAGCAACCGGGATTAGTAACTTGATTCCAAATTTTCTCCCTGCTACATTGACATCTGGCACAACTTCACAGCCTGGATGATAAAAGGCAGGGACAAAACCAAGTTCTGAGAAATCTGTTATGTAAATCAGATGTGCATCTAAAAGAAACACTTTGAACATAAGCCCTTCAGATTTGGTTCTCCTCTGAAAAATTGAGAAGCAAGCAGACAACATTAATTAAAGGATAACTAAATAAGACTCATGAACAATTTGCATAGATAACAAAAAAAATATTTTCTGTTGTGGTTTTCTTAAATATGTCATCAATTGAATTCATTTCTCAGATCAATTTGGCTATGCTAACTCATAGTAACATGGAGTGATGAATATGAACTTTTAAATAAACCAAAGGAGAGGGAATTCTCTTACTGTCACAATGATAAGGGAATTGAGTGCACTGGTTAGCTAAGTATTTCAGTTGATGGTGTTACCAGTACACTCATAGCCACTTTCAGAAATTAGAATGGAAACTAAAGTGACATTGAATTAAACATAACCATTATGGAATTTAGACCAGACCCTACAATGCCTCAGGTACTACATGGATGACACCAATTACCACCACTTTGTAGACTTGGACATACTGGGGAAGAAGGGACAGCAGAAGGCAAATAATCACAGTTATTGCACCACATTTCAGGTCCATGCTCCATGGGGAAAAGGATCTGCAGGCAGGCTGCCATGTGAAACCCAATGAAATAGAGAGGTTCCTCTGGAAGTAAGCCCTGCTTCATTGGGTCTTGGTTGGGTCATGACAAGCCATACCCATACACAGGACTCTCTTACCTCTAAGATTTAGTTTTTCTATTGGTTCTCCTTGCTCAAGTTCCTTATTTTTAAAGTAGGCTATAGATGTGTCTTTAAAGATGAACCAATATTGTTTGAAAGCCTTTAGCATTAGCTTCTTGGGCCTGCAAATTAAAGTACAGTAAGCATTTTAACATCCAGAAGGCATCCAGAAATGTAGGGACACACTGCAAATTTCAAGGGGATCAAGATGCTCTAGAAAGCTATTCAAACAACATACTCTTTATTTTTGAAAGTAATTTTCAAATTGTGAACTCATTTCTAAAAACTAAAAGTGAGGTTTTTAATAGGAGATGTAGAAGTTAATGCAGAATAAATCACTTTGAATAAATCACTTTGGCTTTGCTACTGCCTAATATGTGACCTTGGGGAAGACACGTCATCTGCTTGGGCCATGTGTATTGCCTCTGTGTGATGGGGATAGTATCAGCCTCCAACTCATAGGGTTTCTGTGAGGATGAGAAGAGGTAATCTCTGAAAGTGCTTATCACAGGATCTGGCATAACTGAAGTGCTCAATAAATTATTATTATTATGATTATGATTATTGAAACATCCATGAATCTGAGGATCTCTGTAATTTCAGTATTCTTTTTGGATCTGAAAAAGCTGTCCATATGGACAGCACAGCTTTCAAAGTACCAGGCATAAAAACTAGATCTAAAAGTAAGCAACCTTTTCTATAGTTTCCTCTTGATCCTTAAGAGAAATAATCAGAGAATTCCCAGTGAATCATGGAAATCACAAAAACCAACAGCTAATAATCTATGTAGATTCTACTGTTACTAAAAAGTGTTTTGGGGGAAGATCTCCAAAAGTGATATCTGTGGGGCCAGAACACTTTGTACTCTGGGTTGGTGGTGCCAATGACAAGTGTTGGGTCATTCGAAATAGAAAACATGAGAGAGCTGGGGAGTAGGAAAGGGAATACAGCTGGGCAGAGAAAAGATAATATACGCTGTCCATGGTTCCATGGAGCAGTCCTGGCTGTGGGGATGAATCAAGGTATCTTACGCTAGAGCAGTGGATTTCTGCATTTGAGAATGAGAGAGAGGAAGCCTAGTTTTAACTCCACTCATACATAATTTGGGGCAAGTTTTTTAACATGTCAGTCCTAGACTTTCCTTAGCTAAAAATGCATTGTCCTTACCACATGTATAAGGGAGAAGATGTTCATTTAAAAACCAGTGTGTTACATAAAAAGTATAGAATAAAATTGTAAAACATCATATGCAGTTAACATTACCAGGATTTAGAAAACCCCTGCATTTAAATAATATTTGTCATGTTGAAAGTTGTAGTTATGATCATTCTAAGGAACATATATAGAAGGTTATTTGTCTAAGAATCAGATTCAGATTCTCCAAAATTAATAGTATCTTTTTTTTTTTTTTAGTATTTTCAAAATAAAATCTAAACACAAGCCTAGAATCAAAAGATAGTAAGATCTCGGTTTAGTCCTAGGTATTTAAATATTTCTATCCAGAATTAAGAATGAAACTCTCCATCTCCATTTCAACTAGACTTCAAGAATATTGAAAGATTCCCCCTGCTATCGTCTCCCAGTTTAGTTCATCTTTCAGGCTGCTTCCATTCATTCCCAAAGCTAATGATGATTGCTCCTATTCCATGTTGCAGAGGCTGGGGCAGGACAGGGTTGGGGAAGAAGTGGAGAAGGTGGCTGGATGGAGCATGATATATCCAGAATGAGGCAGTCATTTGAATCCTAATGGAGCCCATAAGGTCAAGAGGGAAATGCACACATTAATTAAAAAAAAAAAAAAAAACACCAAGTCACATGACAAGGATGTGTAGCATGGTGTTACAGAGGATATAGCATTTAAACAGAGAATGAAGGATGGATAAGAATTTGACTGCAGGAAAAGGGAAGAGAAATTTCAGAAGGTGGTAACTGAATATATAAAATGTAAGGTAAGTCAGAGCTGGGCACTTTGTGAATAAGAATTGGGTCAAACACTTCTTGAACACCTATCTCATACTGGGCACTGTGCTGAGCAATGGAAATGGGGGGGGGGTGCTTTTCTGTGACTGATGATGGGGATCAGGGATGATGGAGACAGGAATGGCACAATAAGGGGAGGGCCAGGGTGGGAATCTGAATGTTCTGCTAAGGCGTCAGACCTTATTTTCTAGAATGAAGGTTCTCAAACTCTGGTGGTTCATCAGAGCTTGTTAGACATACCCAAGCATGGCCCTAGTCCCAGAGACTCATAATTAGCAGGTCCAGGTTATAGCCTAGGGTCCTGCATTTTAAGTAAGGTTTCCTAAGGTGATTCCCGAGGCCAGTAATCTCCAAAATAAAACTGGGTACACCTCATCTTTAAAATATTTTGAATATTTTCATATATAATGTTACTCATATGTATTATGTGACAATAATACCCATCCCCTAACATATTTATAATTATTTCTGTGTAACATTTGCAATATATATATAAAACCTATATAAATATAGAAATTAAAAATGAATATGAAAAGTTCAATTTGTTTCAAAAAGGGAGGTTGTTACTCAGTGACATAAACCCCAGATGAGGAAGTATGCTGTTGGCTATGCTCATGAAATCACAATGTCCATTGTATGATGCCATCTACCTAGTTCTGGGGTTTTTTGTTAGAACAAAGCTACTGAGTTCCATTTTCCCCAGTGTCAATCACTCACTTATGCAAATCAATCAGAATAGGTTGCATTTTTATATTTTTAATAAGTGGGTTTCAAATACAGGATTGCTTCATTTAGATGATGTTTAACACAGAAAAACCGTTTCCAAGTTTCAAAGGTATGCTGACGACCTTGTTTTATTTTATTATTTTTTAAACTTTGAAGATCTAATTGGCTTTATTAAGTGATTCATAAATTGGGCAGTATCCCATCTGGCAAGTAGAGGGGAGCTCTGAGGAGTGAGTGGTACAAATTGGAAGGTTGTCATAGGAAGGAAGGTGGGGTGAGAAAGTTATTTGCAAAAGAAAGGACAGGTTCAGGCAAGGTCACCTTCCTTGTGGGGAAGGGCAGGAGGTCTTATTAGGGGATTACCTCATCTTTTGGGAGATGGAGGGCCCATGAGACAAATGACCTCATTGGTGCTGATCAGAAAATTTCCTTCTGACTGGTTAAGACTAATTTCCGGGGGAAGCTGAAATTGCAATTAGTTAGGTGTTAAGCCCCAGCTTGGTGACTTGGTCTAAGTGATGCCTTTGGGGCCTATGGTTTTCAACAATTCCACTTCCCCCACCTTTTGAGCAGATTCACAGCTTAAAGGACAGATGTAATCAAAATTTAAGGCAAGAGAATATTGTTTTAGTAGGCAGTATCATTATTGGCAACACTGTGACAATGGAAACATTTCCAAATAAGTGCTTTTAAAATGCTCTCTTCACACCATTAATCTCTTTCAAATACCAATTAGATTCTCACTCATTTCACAATTTCTTAAAGGAGAGGTTAAGTGTATTTATTCTTTTGAAAGCACCCAGAGGCTTACCACTGACGGCCACTTGCCAGCACAGACAGGTCATAAATTTGGAACACATTCTTTTGAAAAAACAAGAAGTGCATATTCCAGGTATTTTTCCATGTGATAACCAGGGTGTCTTAGGGAGATCAAAGATTTTCATGGTCACTCTCTTTTTCTGAAGTATCATGAAGATTCCACTGTATTTTAGGTGTCTTGTATTTATAACATGAATCTCAGTGATAATCTCCCATACAGCACATCGTGTAAATTGGCCTGGGACTTCTTTGCTACAGTAACTTGCCTCCTTGCCTATACTAACTTACCTGTGAATGAAGCAATGAATGAATTTTATGTGTGGCTTCTCTCCCTATAATCCTCTAATGGAGCCGTTTTATTTACTCCAAAGTAATCTCTCCAACAGTGGTCACACCTTACAGTTTGGACATAAATCATTCTTTTCATGAAGTATGTAATTTGGTAGTAGGATTGTATCTTGTCTGGTTTATATTTATGGGTTTGCATAATGTAGAATCTTGAAAGGCTGGTTGGGCAGAAAGTTCTAGATTGACTGTGATTTTCTCTTCATACTTTCAAGAGATTTCCTAGCCAACAAGAACTCTGCTCCCACTTAACTGCTTTTCCTTGCTAGGAAATCTGTCTTTTCTTTCTGATCTAAAGACTTTCTCTGATCAATGGTCGGCCTTAGTAAGATGTTCATTTATGGTAGTTTATTTTGCTTGGGATTTACATTTCCTGAGTTTAAGGATTTTTGTCTTCAACAATTATGGAATATTCTTAAGTTTTCTTTTTTGAATACTTGCCTGTCTTCCATGTTTCTCTCTAGAATTCCTAGTAGATGTACATTGAAACTTTTCATCCTACCTATAGCATTTTCCATTTCTACCTTTTTGTGTTCTTTATTCAACTGAGTTTGTATTTTTATTACTTATTTTAATTTGTTTTAAGAGAGAGTGCATACTTGTGTGAGTGAGGGGAGGGGTAGAAGGAGAGGGAGAGAGAATCTTAAGCAGGCTCCATGCTCAATGTTGAGCCTGAGGTGGGGCTTGCTCTCACAAACCTGAGATTATGACCTGAGCTGAAACCAGGAGTTGGATGCTTAACCCACTGAGGCACTCAGGTGCCCCTTAACTGTGTTTTTCAACTTGACAATCAGTGCACTTATTTAATTTTAAATTTCTACAACTAAGTTTTTAATTTCCAGAGTTTCTATTTGGTTCCTTTTTAATATTGCCTCTTCTCTTTCATGATGATTTTTATCTTTTAATTTCCTTAAGGATTCTTTTTTAAAAAATATTTATTTAAATTCAATTTGCCAACATACAGTCTAACACCAGTGCTCATATTAGTGCCCATCACCCTCCTTAAGGATTCTAAACACTGGGTAGCCCTGGTGGCTTAGCGGTTTAGCGCCGCCTTTGGCCCAGGGCATGATCCTGGAGACCTGGGATCAAGTCCCGTGTTGGGCTCCCTGCATGGAGCCTGTTTCTCTCTCTGCCTGTGTCTCTGTGCCTCTCTCTCTCTCTCTCATGAATAAATAAATAAAATCTTAAAAAAAAAAAAAGGATTCTAAACACTCATTTTATGGCTTTTTCAGATTGTTCTATTACCTAGAATTACTGAAACTACTAATCTTCTTGTTTGTTGGGTCTTCTGTCTTTCTTTTATGGTGGTTCATGAACTCCCATGGTTGGTAGTTTTTACTGTGAGCTCATTTTTTAGGGGGTTATTGTTTTCTCTAGAAGACCCACAGATGCTAGATTGTGAGTACTTCCCTCCAAGTATTTTTGTAATTACATTTCGTAGTGCTTCACAGGTTTTGTGGTCCTGGGCCAGTTTCTATTTTATTTTTTTCAGAATTCACTTATCATACAAGACATTTAAATTTAGATCTACATTCACATGTGGCACAGGACTTGGCTCCAATTTCTCCAGAGAGACTTTTCATTTCCCCACATAGAATCCCATGCAAGGATGAATTTCCTTACAGCTTCCTGTGGCAGATGGACAGTTTTTCTACTCCCTGTTAAACAGAGAAGGCGTCCCTTGCAAGTTCCTGCCTTGAGGCATGGGCCTCAGTCCTGTGTCACAACCTTACAATAGGCCTGAAGCCTCATCTTCTAGCTCTCCCAGGGATTAAAATCCCAGTCCCAAACCATGAGAATCTACATTGTGGCCCAAATCCTTCTGTGGGTTGGAGGCTTCATTTGTAGATTTAGATTCCCTCTGTATTTCCTGCAAGCTGGACTTTCCCAGTCTCACTTTAACACTGATCTCTATTTTTACTTTATCTAGCTCTCAGACATATTTATAGCAAGACCGAAGTTTGCCTTAGATCAGATGCATTTAGATCAGATGCTGGAAACCAAAGTCCATCATTTATATTGTGAGTTCAATAGATTTTGTTTAGAAAAAAAGAGCTTCACTGTTAAAAACAGAAAAATCCATTAAAAACCACAGGACTAGCTCAATGCTTTTCTACTGGTAAGAAAAGGAAGCCCAAGGAAATGGAAATGAAGAGTTTTTAAGGGTCACAAATGCTGAGGAGAAGGAGTAGAGCTCTAGTCTCCTTTCTCCTTCCCCCCTTCCTGTCTCCTTTCTTCTTTAATTCTTCCCTCCTTCTCTTCCTCCTTCATTTCTTTCTTCCATGAACTATATTATCTATTAAAGTCAACATCTTCAGACCTTTGGCAGATATAGCGACCACTGTGAAACATGAGGACAATTCTGTGGTTTTCAGCAAAGCAATCGCACCAGAGCGAAGGGGATGTAGGGCTTAACCCCAGAATGTCATCTCCTTCACTGAAAACATCTATATAAAGGGAGCTGTCATTATTTGGTTTGTGAAGGGCCAGATTTCCTCTAGGCAGAGAATATGGCAACTTACTCTCTTCATCGAATGATTACTAGGGCACCTGAGTGGCTTAGTGGTTGAGTGTCTGCCTTTGGCTCAGGGTATGATCCTGGGGCATGGGGATTGAGTCCCACATCGGGCTCCCCACGGGGAGCCTGATTCTCCCCCTGCCTGTGTCTCTGCTTCTCTCTCTGTGTCTCTCATGAATAATAAATAAAATGTTTTAAAAAAGACTGATTACTAAAAAATTCTAAGGACGTATTCGTGCATTCAAATTATTACCTTTTTTTCTGTAGCTCTGATGATAACAATATGTATGGTTGCAACCATTTATGCCACAAAAGCTAAATTAAGGATCCTATTGTATGAGACCACATTAAAAAAAAAAAATAGCAACCTGTAGTAACCCAGGGACAAAAATTGTTACCTTTAGATGCTTGTTTCTCATTTATACTTTATTTACTGTTCACTCTTTCTAAGTCTTTCTTTGCGTCATGTATTATCAACAACTTGTGTTTCTTTTCAAGCCAACTGGCCTACTGAAGTGTCTGTTTGTTAAGAAAAGTCAACGAACCATAAAGTGACCTGAGTAACTGATAGAACTTCAAAGGAGTCTTATTCTTTTCATCTTAACACACCCTGGCACCATCACAAATGTGGCAGTCTTTTCTTTCCAAGAAATAAAAAACTCTTCAGCCCTTTTAGTAGTTTCAGATTGATCTGATGTGGCTGGGGTATTTATCAGAAACATTTTAACAGGCAAAGGTAGATAAACCGAGTTGACTACTCTGTATAAGCCCAGGACCAAAGTTCTAGAGACAACTGATTTTTAAACCATGGAAGAACCTTCACATGGTGTCAAATCTTAAGCCTCACGGATGACTAGTCTAGTCTAGCATATATGTTCACTAACTGCTGACACCAGTCATGTTTACACCACTGTTAATGAGCACCACTGTTTACTATGAACCAGGTACCATGCTCAGTGCTTCATATATGTTATTTTATTCAATCCCCCCAATAAACCAAAGAGCAGGTATATCCCCCATTTTATAGTTCAAGAAACTGAGGCTCAGGCACATGACAATGCCCAAGGTAACTTAGCTAGTTAGCGTGTGTTGTCAAGCTAGGATTCAGCCCATTGTCTGTCTGATGCCAAAGACATCATGCTTGTTTACCTTACCTTTGAACCAGGAAGCTGTCTAGTGCAGGTTCAATTTAAATTCCTGGACTCTCTACCTGCAAGGCTTTGTTAAGAATAATTCCCTTCCCCTTTAAGGGTGACTTACCTAAATAACTTGAGATTATCTGCAAGTTTAGGGATATCAGTAATGTCCTCCTAAGGAGAAATAGATAACATTTCATAAGCAGTTAATTAGGTGGTGTTGAGACTCTATACCTGCACTGTCCAATACTGCAGCCAGTCGCCACATGGAGTTATTAAAATCTGAATTAATTAAAATGAAATTAAATGAAAAACTCAGTTCCTCAGTTACACTAGCCAGATTTCCAGTAGTTGCCCCAGCAGGTGGTGAGTGGGCAGGAGTGAGATGGGGCACACACAGGGCTTTCTGGGGGACTTGCAGAGTTCTCATTCTTGATTCGGGTGGTGATTTGGGTGATAATACACATTTGTTAACCTGTACATTTTTGTTTTATTTTTTTTCCTGCTTTTCTGTATGTGTCATGTGTCATACCAATGAAAAAAGAGATGAAAAAAAGTGACCAGGGCACTACCATTCAAGTTAAAAAGTTGAGTTAGAAAAACTACTTTTATGTACAAAGTATTTTACGAATTTTGCCTCAGAGCCAGTAAATCTAGCTACATCTAGTTCACTGATTAACTTCTCAAAAGGAACTTGGCTCAAAGTTCATTCTGCAGTGTAGGTTGGTGCCTACTTTCTAAATGAAAAGCCTATTGTTTAGCATCACATGAAGATTTTGAAGGAGGGAGGAGAGAATTTTTTCATTTATTCTGAGAATATGTATATTCTCAGAGTATATAAATAGTATATCTAGTTAGTGGAGGAAGTCAACAAAAGAAACTTCAATTTCATGAGGCCTGTGTCTCCTATAAATGTGAGACAGGCTCTGAATTGCTATAGAATCTTGGCATTTAGTTTGTATGAAGTATTTGCTTTTGCATGACACCGACTTCCCATTTTAAGGAAATGAATCATAAGGAAGCAGGCATTAAATACATAGAATATAGTGATTCATTTTTTTTCTCTTATTTATATCTAATTATAATAGATCCACCTATCTAATTCAATGTGGATTAAACTAACAGTGACTCCCACGAATCCCAAACAAAAGTATGGCACTCAACAGATGACTCAAACAAGAGAGGCATTCCGACTATAAAGCCACCCTTTGGCCACATTTCATGGATAAGGAGATGATAAAATAGTTGTATTATTTCTGTATAACTGGAAAGTTTTTGTCTATTTCCTGAAGTCAAAAAGGTGTCCCAGAATAAAGGCCCCCACTGTGTCAACCTTGCCCAGTTGTGGGGCATGACTAGGTCAATAGAGAATAGGCTTTACATCTGTGAAGCATCTTCTCCAGTTCTCATAGCCAGCCATACAATAGACTGGGTAGTTCTCTTTGATCTGAGTGAAGGGACAACTTCCAGAATCCCTATGAGTGAAAAAAAAAAGCCTTTGGTGGTGGTAGTCTTTCCCTCATATGCCACAGCTTATCCCTAAGAAATACATACAAAGGTACTGTCATTAATAGCACTGAACATATCTCACAATCCCTTCCAGAACTGACCTGAGAAAAGCCAGTCAGTTTTTGTTAGCTTTAAGCTTGTGACAAGTATGTTTTCTTTTTTCAAAATCAGGTCAAATATTCTCTTATTTATGATAAAAAAGAGCTCATTTACATTTGTCAGAGTCCATCAGAACACAGCCACAGTTCTGAGTTACCAGAGAAGTTCATACCAAAGTGTTGTCCGTTCTTCCACCTTCTAGGGTCACTTCCAAATTAGAGAGCGCTGCTTCTACTTCATCCACCTCAGACTCATTTGTAAAATCCTGTGTTTCAGCTGACAAGGACAGTTTGCTAATGTGATACTACAATGTAAACAGAGGTTGTGGAAATGTTATAAACACAAACGCATCCATTAGCCCTTTCCTCTTTTTGCAGACAACTCCCCTGTAGTTCCAAACACCTCCTGGAAAGAGATTTCCCTCCTATGAAGGGGAAATGACATTTTAATCTGAATTATTTTGAGATCTATGGTTAGCCAATGTTCCAACTTGATTCTTCTCCATCACTGGTTGAACTGGTAGGGGGGATGACATAAGAATCACAAGAAGGGCCTTATATAAGGCCCTTATATAAGAAGGGCACCTGTGTAGGTTATGAAGAATATTTTAAATTTAAATTGGCTTCCTTCACAGTTCTTTCCTTGAAGAAAACAAAAACAGTATGAAGAAAATGAAACTTTCAGAAAACAAATTTGCTTTGTTTTCTTCCAGAGAAAGGGTACTGAAATTTCTATACCTGCAGTGCTGCAAAGATCAACATTTCTTCTTCTGTACAGTCAATTTCTTCTAAGAGAATGGCCCACCTGGCTTGTTCATAGAGTTGGTTTATTCGGACAGCGTCGTACTAAAGAAAGAAACAGGTAGATAGATGTGTGTTGGCTGGGGGCGGGGCATGTATTTATATTTCTCAGTACAAAAACTCTGCAATAACTGAAGCCATTCCTTGTTAATCAGATGCAAGAAACTTTGCTCAGGTAAGTGAAAGAAACACCTATCTTTCCACTGCCCCAGCTCATTTTGCTTCTGAACTTGGAACTTCTGTTGTCAAAATATTTTCCAGAGCCTCTTCAAGAGGCCAGATTCCATTGTTTCTTCCTCTCTTTTATCACACTTCCATTGGTAGGAAAAAACCATTGTCCCCACCTATCTACAGGACTCTCTTCAGTTCAGTTTCGTGAAACTGTAACTCTGTACCCATTAAACCATAACTCCTATTTTTTTCCTCCCATGGGTACACAATTTACTATATCCTTAGGAAAAAAAGAAAATGACTGTGAGGGAAATATGGAGGAGGAATAGAAAAATAGATTGTCTAAACAGATTTATCACGGGTTGGTTAGCATTAGTTTATTTTTCCTTTTGCACTAACCTTATACACACTAGAAAAAAGGTGAGATAAGGGGTATAAAGATCCACAGCAAGCCCAAACCAGCAAATAGCACTGCTACAAGGTGCAGGGGGAAACGGAACCTTCCATGGAGGCATGTTCCCTCCAGCAGTGCTCAGGACACGGTCAAGGCAAGACAAATGCAAACTGAAATGTGTGGCAGGCTGGGAGCTGTAAGGCTAAGGACCTTAAGAAAGTCTGTCTTTGCTTTGGGAACTTTGCCAGGTGGCATGGCACCCCTCAGGAGCTAGCCCCACTAGCCTCTCCAGACAAACCCAAGCAGAACACACGTGAGAATATTCACAACAGCATTGTTCATGACAACTCCAAACTGCAAACATTCCGGTGTCCCTTGACTGGTGACCGGATAAATGGGGCTCATGCACAAGAGGATGTGGTGCAGCAGTAGAAGGAGCGTGCTCCTGGGGCACGTGAGAGCACAGGGGGGCCTCAGATACCTGCCCAGTGAAAGATCCAGATGTGCAAGCTTACACACTGTATGATTTCACCTATGTGAAACTTCCAGAAAAGGTAGGGCTGGAGACAGAAAGCAGAGACCAGTGGTGGGCTAAGGCTGGGGGCAAGGATTGACCACGGATGGGGTACGAGGAAACTTTTGGGGTGATGCAAGTGTTTCACAGCTGGACTGTTGCACAACCATATGAATGTACTACAACCATTACATTAGAATTTTATAGCATGTAAATGACATGGCAATCAAGATGCAACAACTAAAAAAATTTACACCATACACACCAAAACCCACAACGCCTGCCCCCCACAAAAGACCTCTGCTTCACAAACAGTTGAAAGACAACACCTAGGGGTGCCTGGGTGGCTCAATCAGTTAAGTGTCTGCCTTCGGCTCAGGTCGCAATCCTAGGGTCCTGGGATCAAGTCCTGCATCAGGCTCCCTGCTTAGTGGGGAGCCTGCTTCTCCCTCTGCTCCTCACCCTGCTCATGCTCTCTTTCTCTAAAATAAATAAATAAACTCTTAGGACAAAATCTAAATAGTGTGTGTAAAATCTGAATCTGCCAGTAAAATCTGAATTGGCCTGTAATGTCTGTCTGTCTGTCCACCAGTGAGTCTATAATCCTCATTCTGTAGGAGTTTTAGTGAGAGTAAGTTAAATCACTCGATATGGCTTTTCTCTCAAAGGTACTCATTGAAGATCTACAAAAAGTAATCGCTTCCACACCTGAACAAACCTAACTCCCCTACCACCCCCCCAAAGCCAAATAAAACAATTCCTTGAGAGAATACTGGTTAAACAAAAGTTACTTACATTTACAAACTGACACTGGGAGAACAGGATCTAGTACAAGGTGTTATAAAGGACAGGATAAACCCGGGCTCCCACGGAGGAACACTGGCTTTCTCTGGGGCAGCCAGCGGAGCTCTGCAATTTCTTCTTTGGGGCCTTCTTCATGTTCCCCCTGAGACTCTAGAACATCACGAGGTCCTAGGTTTTCAGGGGTCACTTATTAACAGGCATTCTGATAGGTTTTTTTTCTTTCTGAAAACTCTCTCAGTGGTTTCCCCAACTTAGAAACAAATTTTTCCCTTGGTGGGGATTGGCTCCTCTTCCCCTTCCTTAGCCCTAGATTTCTTTTGTCATCTGGTTTACTGAAAATAGAAATCCCAGACTGGAAGCACATGGTTTTTGCCTCCTCTACTGCCTGAATCCCTGTTTCTCCTCATCCAGCCAATTCAGTAAACCCCTCTCTCCTTCCACCAACCACCAATACGAACAAATAACAAGACCTGCTTCCTATAACTCTCTCAGTAAAGAGTTATTTAGATCTAATCACGGAGGATTCCCTATTAGCTGGGAGGAAGCTAATTCAGTATTATATATAAATATATATATATGAAGTATATATAAATACATATAAATATAAATATATATGTAAATATATACAAATCCAGTATTCTCTAGGACTCTTATTAAAATCAATGTGCCTGGGGCACCTTGTGGCTCAGTGGTTGAACATTTTTTTTTTTTACTCTTATAATTTTTTTAATTAAGTAGTCCCCCCAAATACAGGAGGTAAGTGTTAGTATCCCCTTTTTACAGTTTTGTAAAGGTGTGTTAGGCAAATTCAGAGAGGTTAAGGAGCTATGGATGATCTCTTAGGGAATAAGAGATGGGTTTGAAATTAAAGTGACATTGGATCAAACCCAAGACTTTGCTCTTTGGCTTCGGTTGTGATCCCAATGTCCCTGGAATTGAGTCCCTCTGCCTGTGTCTCTGCCTCTCTGTGTCTCTCGTGAATACATTTAAAAAAAAAATCTTAAAACAAACAAACAAACTGATGTACCTTTTCTCTATTGAACTTTTAAAAAATACTATGAATTATTGGAGTTATAAAATTTTTTATTCACATATTTAAATAACAGATAATAGATACTGAAGGAATTAATTTTGAATGAATTCTAAAGAGACAAAAGAACGTATAATAAAAAGTCTCCTTCTCTTCCTTGTTCCTTACAAATGCTGGTTTCTCTATGGACTGTTTTGTACCTTGTTCTTTTTCATTTGATAAAACACCTTGAATTTGTTCTACATCAAAAGAAAGTTGATTCATTCTTCTTAGCAACAACACTATATATATATCATAATGTATATAATCACTTCCCTATTGATGGATGTTTAGGGAGTTTCCAATTTTCTTCTTCAAATAATGTAGCAATAACTGTTCCTGGGTACAGACATATTGATCCACATATTTGAATGTAACTGTGGTATAAGTACCAAGGATTTGCTATGTCAAAGCTATGTAGAATTGTAATTCTGATAGATATTGCCAAATTACCTCCCATAAGGATCAGATTAATTTGCACTGTGATCAATAAGCAGGGTATGAGAGCCATTTTCTCCACACTCTTGTTAAGACAGTGTGTGAAGCTTTTTGATCTTTACCAATACAAGGCTAAAAGCCATCCTAGTTCCTTTTCTCTTAACTATGTGTTCATATTCTTTGCTCATTAGGCTACTGGGTGTTGGTCTTATTATTGATTTCTGGGAGCTCTTTATTAGGAATATTAGCCTTTTGTTTATAGTATGTGTTGCAAAGACTTTTTCACTTTGTATATAGTTTTTGGGTGTGGATAATATTTTGATTTATGAAAAAGTACCAATCTTTTATGGATTCTGGGTTTTGTATTTTTAAGATATATTATTTTTGAAATTTTGTATATTCTAGTATTTTGTATATCTGAGATTTTAATCAGTAGCTGTAACCCTGGTGCTACAGCCTCCCTGCATCTCTCTTTCGAAAGCTGGAGAAGCTCCCTGATTCTACTATCCACTTCGGTTCCCATTTGTAGGATGTCTTGTCTGTTTTACAATGGCATTATGGGTGCTATCTTTGCTCTTCTTGATTTGATTGTAGATTCTATGAAAACATGAACTGCATCTTAAGTTTCTGTATTCCTCTATCTACTCAGCACCTAGTAGAAAGTTGGAACTAAACTTGGTTATATTTATAGCATTCCATACTCTAGAAAAGAGGGGAAGGGAACTCTAAAGTGGTTGGGGATCACTGTTCCTATGCCCCAAAGCCATATCCCCAAAGCCTGAGTCTTCCTGTTACTTTTGGGTTGACAGCTTCTATTTGGCTATTAGATTCAAAAAGGTTTTGTTTGTGAGCCATGTGGAGAGAACTCCTTACCAATTGAGAAAACATGATCATTCATAGCACCCTTGAAAAAAATTAAAACAAAAACCCCCTCCTTTTTAAGAGAAGCTGTAGTTTCTCCTGAAGGTTTTATAGAGGAGCCAAAATTTGCTCTTTTGCCATGATTTGGTGAAAGTTACATGCTCTAGTCACAAGCCAGGTCCATGGGTATTAAGGTAGATCTAAACCAAAGACTGGAAAGGAACTGCACAGAAGTGACAAGGAACAGGGCTTATTTTGAAGAAGAAGCCAGTTGAGGAAGCAGTGCAACTTGAGATGTACCTTTGAAGACCAGATTTAAAAATCAGGGTCAAGGAGAAGACAGTGCCATGAGAGGCAGAATCACTGTTGTGGATGAGAAAGGAGTCTACACAGAAGAGGTGGCCTGAGGCAGGCTCCTCAAACAAGTGCCTGGCAATGAATGGAAAAGAGCAACAAGCATATGGAACTGGGATAAAATCACCCTGTGCACTCGGAGAGCCTATGGCTCAGTTTATATTCTCTGTATTTGGCCAGCTGAGTGCTGACTCACAACTCCACAAACTGGCCAAACAGGGGCAAGGAAGGGGCAGAAATTCAGAGGATTTATTTCACCACTCAGTTGTCCCAGTACACTTCAGGTGGCAGATGTGTACTTAATGAGAATTGATAATCAGCTGGGGTCCATCCTTTTTCATTTATTATTTATTTATTTATTTATTTATTTATTCATTCATTCATTCATTCATTCAGATGGTGCCTCTTTCTCATCTCCAAATCAGCCCTGTGATGGGGAGTGTGGTACGCACCATCATGGGGTCCTGGCTTATTCACAGAAACCTGCTCTTAACCCTGGCTCTGATGCTCCTTCCTCCCTAAGCATTAAGGACTCCAGCTCTCTGAGCCACTCTCCTCTTTTTCCTTCGTTCACGTGGATGGATGGGGTGGCACAAACCATGCTGGGCAGCTGACCATGCTTGTTAGAAACTAAAAGATGAAAATCTAAAGACAGTTTACATTCATTGGTCTAACCTTGCAGAGTTACACAAAAGATTACACAGATTAACCCTAATTCTGATAACTAAATGACTCAATTTTACACTTCCAGGCCTTGACATTGAAAAAAGGAGAGAGAGAAGAGAGCAAGGATCTTACTTTGGGATTCAAGTCAAAGAAAGTGTAGTATTTAAATCGTAACAGCAGCTGCTCATCCTCCTGGATGCCTTGTTCCATAAGTGAACGTGAAGAATCCAGCCAACTAGAAAACAATAGGATGACTTTTAAAAGTCAATCGATTTTTTTTAAGTCAATCGATTTTACACACGTTATAGTATTACCTAATATGTTTATATACATACTTATATACATATATACATTTATACACACACATATGTAAATATAAGTGTGTGTATATTTCTTTGAACAAAGCCCGAGTAATATACCCAAAAACCTTACAAGGGGGAGGACTTGATAATAGCTTATATTTGCATTTTATATTATAATTTTTATAACGTTCCAAGTGCTTTTTCTATATATATTTTGTTTACATTGATTCTTTACAGGACAAGCAGGGGCCAGCTTGAGCAGGATGAAAGGAGGAGAGGCCTGGAGCAGAGCAAAGGTAGTGACAGAAGAGTGTGTGTACACCAAGGGGGGATGGGGTATGTGAGCACACAGGACTGGGACATCTGCTGGGCCAGCTCTCACAGGGAGTGGAATGCTATGAACAAATGACTTTATTTGGTGAACGAGGCAGGGGAGGGGAGTGAAAGAAATGGTGGTTTGAGAAGTGGTCTGGGTATATTTTCTAAGATGACTTCAGAGCTGAAGGACACATTAAAATACTTAAAGGGAGATGTGATGTCCCCTTGGGGGATGTTGGCCCGGTGAGCCACCGTGGATCTCCCCGCTGCCACTTAAAACTGATCTCCATCCCACTAAATGCACTTTGCACATAGACAGGGACAAAGAATTTGTATTCACATACGACAATCCATTGAGTTACCTGAACACAAATGTTGTCACACTTTAAATGTATGGCAATGACCAAAGGTGGCAGTTTCCCCTTCTATAGCTAAAAGCGGCGTTGACTTTTGCTAATCGTGTACAATCCCCAGGCATGCTAACTTAAAAATTAAATAACCCCCTCTCCCCCACTTCTGTGGCATCTTCTTACTGTATCAACATCACTTCACAGATGCTGTGAACAGAGAGAAGCAAAGCAGAGCCCCGTCCTTACCCTGCGTTAAGCTTGGCTTTGTCAACCAGTGACCGAGGCTGGTACATATCAGCCAGCGCTTCTGGTGACTGCGGGGGTTGGCTGAATGCCAGGATGCTGCAGTTTTGTTCTGTCAAAGGGCTGTCACTGAACCAAGTCATGGTGGATGATGCTGGCGTTCCACTGATGGGGTCATATGTGGGAGTCATGGTTTTACTGTATAAGCCAGGACTTACTGCAAAGGTGAAGGGAAGCATACACCATGAGATGAGGTTCAAGGGGAGGAATCTTTGGAAAAATAAGGACTAACATTGCTTATACTAAAATGGATTTTGAATGTGAATTTGTGTACCATTTAAACTAAGGAGATGAGTTATGGCTGATGGGAGAGGACTCATGGAAGGGCAGAGAACTTACAGGCTGTAAAAGCTTATAAAAACCAACCCAGACAAATGTTGGGGACCATCTCCTTGTCAATAATTCAAAAATTTGGGATGCCTGGGTAGCTCAGCAGTTGAGTGCTTGCCTTTGGTTCAGGTCGTGATCCCTCAGTTCCGGGATCAAGTCCCACATCAGGCTCCCTGTGAGGAGCCTGCTCCTCCCTCTGCCTCAGTCTCTGCCTCTCTCATGAATAAATAAATAAAACCTTTAAAAAATAATTCAAAAATCTGTTTCAGCTGTGAGTTTTGGCACCAACAGAGAACAGAGGATCTCCCAAGAGTGTATGTACAGACTATATTTTTGGGCAAATCCTTTCAACAAATAACAGTACTTGCCAATTTTAAGAACCCAGATAGTTGGGAGTTTATACACTATGCAGTCTGTGTAAGGAAAATGGGAAAAGTGCCCTTTATTCTTTGCATTGGAATATACTATGCAAGAAGACTCTTGCTGCAAGCAAGCTAGAGATTGATTTGCTTTTGTATAAAAAGACAAGGATTATGTCTTTCCAGAATTTTTACCTGCCCTCTCATTACATGCCCAATGCAAAATAAAATTGAATTCAGGAAAGAGTCACCTGAAGATAGAATCAAGAAGAGAAAAGTATATTTGAGTGATCCAACTAATTTCTTTTTCTCCCAAATTCACAGCAAATTTCCCTACGGTTTTGCATTCATCAGAATATAATATACAAGGTTAAAACAATGAGGTATACAGTCAGTAGAGTCTGTGACTCTTGATCTCAGGGTCATGAGTTCAAGCCCCACGCTGGGCATGAAGCCTACTTAAAAAAAATAATAAGCTACAAAACAAACCTAATTTAAAAAATTCTGTGAGTTCTAAAATTAATTGCATATCCTTTCTTCATCACAGAAATCCTGCAATTTTAGTCTTTCTTTGTTTGGGGGCATGGGGAGGGGAAGAAAAGGGAGATGAGGGAAAGAGGAATAGAGGGGAGGGAGATTTCTTGGGATTTAAAAAATCCTTGGATTCAAGAATGAAACATAACAATAAAACATCTGTCATGAATCATACCTGGTGGACCTGCAGTCGTTGGAGAACCCTCCAGGTTTAAAATATCTTCAATTATGGGCTCCTTGTTACTTTTGTCTTTTTTTTTCTTCTTTTTAAAATAGTCACCAGAAGGCTTTAACAAGGAAAGTTCTTCTGATCTTCTAATATCTAACAAACAAATAAATATAAAGAAGAATGAAAACCTATCAAAAAGTAAAAAGAGGGAGTGCCTGGCTAGCTTAGTTGGAGGGGCATGTGACTCTTGACCTCAGGGTTGTGAGTTTAAGTCCCACGTTGGGCAAAGAGATTACTAAAAATAAATAAAATAAAACTTAAAAAAAAAAAAAGTAAAAAGTAAATCACATCTAAGACTCAAGAGTCATGCTAGGCATCTGAAATGATTGCTCAGGGAATTCCTGAGAAGTAAATGTTACTAGATTACATCCCTTTGGTAGAAATAGAAGGGGAGAGATGCCTGGGTGGCTTAGTGGTTGAGTGTCTGCCTTCGCCTCAGGTCATGAACCTGGGGTCCTGGGATCAAGTCCTGCATCAGGCTCCCTGCAAGGAGTCTGCTTCTCTCTCTGCCCTATATCTCCACCTCTGTCTCTGTTTCTCTCATGAATAAATAAAATTTAAAAATCTTAAAAAAAAAAAAGAAATAGAAGAAAAAGAAACAGACCAGAGACTCCTAAAACGGTTGTGTGTGTGTGTGTGTGTGGAGGGGGCAGTGGGGGTGTCAAAGAGTGGAGATAGCTTTAGTCCAATAAAATTTCTAGTTGTTTTTTTAATTTATCATGAAAATATTTCAAAGATACCCAAAGCAAAGAGAATGGCCCCCTCATGTTTTCATCACCCAGCTTCAACAACCACCAGTACTTGCTGTTCCTAGTCATCTACTTACTACCAATTTTTCCCTCTTTTTCTTTTCTAGTTTTTTTTTTTTAATAACAATAAAGAACCCCACCTTTTTCTTTATAGATCATAGTTCCTGAGACCTGTCTCTTATACTGTGCCCAATTGCTAATTTCATCCCTGTGGCAGACAGCACTGGTGCCCTGCCCATCTCCTCTTGGCCCTCACCACTTCAGTGTACCCTGATACGACTTCTAGTGGCAGCTAGGACAAGTGTCTTTCTGCCCGAGGGCTTGCTCTGGATGCCACAGTCTGCACTACCCAAATGTTCATGTAACAGGCCAAACAAGTTCAGAGAATTAACATTTCCCAAGAGCAGCCCTCCATGACTGACAAGACTCCTGCTCCCTCACCCCCTGGCAGGGAGAGCTCTGAAGCATGTTTACATCATCTCCCAGAAGCCCCCGATTGCCCCAAATGCAACTGGATTGGTGATACTCTCTTATTGGTGGCCTTGTCTTTCCAGTCTTACTTCCTCACCCCAACCAGTGTTTTCTGGATCACCTCCACACCCCAAAATAAATGTTTGTACTTGAATTCTTTTTTTTTTTTTTTTTAAGATTTTATTTATTCATGAGAGACACACAGAAAGGGACAGAGACACAGGCAGAGGGAGAAGCAGGCTCCCTGCGGGGACCCTGATGCGGGACTCAATCCCAGGACCCTGGGATCATGCCCTGAGCCAAACCAAAGGCAGACGCTCAACCACTGAGCCACTGGGTGTCCCTGTGCTTGAATTCTTGTCTCAGGGCCTGCCTCTGGAGCACTCAAACCCAAGATAATTTCCATTTTTCCCATTCATCAGATATGTTTATAACTGCCATTGCCAATCAGAATTCCTGGTAACCATTAACCACACTGGGCTGCTTTATGATTCCAAGTAAAAGCCACGGAAATGTGGATGTTAGTCTGAAAGCAGCTTCCCTGGAGGCAAATGTACTGATTCCATAGGTGCTGCCATTTTTCAGTTTAAATACTGCTTAGTCCTGAGGCTGAGGCTAGCAGTTTAGCTCCATCCTCTTCCCCTGTAACCAAGGATGCTCAATTGTCAGGTTGCAGTACACACCTGTGCCCATTCCAAATGCATAATTTATGTATGAGACCACGACATGAATCAGAATTTCCAGCAGGAGCATTAGAAACAAAACAACAAAACCAAACCAAACCTGCATCTCCAAGCCCAAGATTTGTGTCTTGTCTTCTCTTTGTAAGAAAATCCATCATATTGCTAAATTTGATTTAGCTTCCATTGAATAGATATAAAAAAAAAACAATGACTAGCAATGCCAGTTTGAGGGGCACTGGGGTGGTGAGCTCTGTAACGGCAGATTCCATTCGTTTGTTCACTTAACAATTAATGAGCAGTGAATGTGTGCCAGGCATTGTGTTAGGAACACGGGCATGCTCAATTAATGGTTTCTGCCTTCACCCTATTTCATGCCATCACAGTCTCCATTGCCCAACACTGGAACTCCTAATCCTGCGTATACTATTAGAGCTTTACTTTTGTTTTTCTCTGCCAAATAACTCTTTTTATTTTATTTTATTATTTTTTAAATTTTTATTTATTTATGATAGTCACAGAGAGAGAGAGAGAGAGGCAGAGACACTGGCAGAGGGAGAAGCAGGCTCCATGCACCGGGAGCCCGACGTGGGATTCGATCCCGGTCTCCAGGATCGCGGCCCTGGGCCAAAGGCAGGCGCCAAACCGCTGCGCCACCCAGGGATCCCAATAACTCCTTTTAATATCTTATTTTTCTTACTTTTAAATTATTTTTACATTCATTATTTTCTGTCTCTGCATCCTAGAATGTAAGCTCAAGAAGGGAAGGGGTTTGGGACTATTTTTATTGCTAACCAATCCCTAGCACTTGCCACAATGCCTACTTAATCAATATATATTTGTTGAAAGAATGAATGAAAAGTTGATAGTTTAATGGGGAAGACAGATTACTCACTCGTATGTTGTAAATACTGTATTCAAATGCCAAATCTTTGTCTTAGAGCCAGAGAATGTGCCTACACACTCTCAAAGAATATAAAACAAGAAAACCTTCATGACACAGCGTTCACTTCCGTTATAGAGGTTCCCCAGATAAATGGTTTGGGCAGTGTTGTCCTTAATGATTGTTAAAACCATAAGAATTAGTTTTCAATCCATAATTAAGTGTTCCTTCCTGCTTAAAATAAACTCCTCAAATAATTTTTGTGGATACGGTATTTCCTGTAGTGAAGTGTTTGTAAAACAATTAAGACATTGCAACACCATTATCTCAAAAACAATAAAGATACATCAGCTCTATGGTGATGACGATTTAATGGAACTTCTTATTTGTCTTAAATATAATGATATTAGTATGGCTTAGAGGAATGATTTTTTGGGGGGGGAATTCTTAATGGGTTTGTTTTTTCTGTCTTCAGATCTGTTTTGAAATAGTGTTAAGCTGGGGCACCTGGGTGGCTCAGTGGTTGAGCACCTGCCTTTGGCTCAGGTCGTGATCCTGGGGTCCTGGGATGGAGCCCCGCATCCAGCTCTCCACAGGGAGCCTGCTTCTCCCTCTGCCTATGTCTCTGCCTCTCTCTCTCTCTGTGTCTCTCATGAATAAATAAATAAATAAGCTTAAAAAATAGTGTTAAGCTCTGGGGAAATGAATCTGATTTACTCCAATGATGTTCCATTTGGTTTAACTCTACTTACATGGCTGAAGTCCCCAGAACTGGGCTTGAAAAGTATGCTTCCTAGTAAGAGAAGTGTTCTGTAAAACCAACCGCTTGTAGGCAGAAAGCACATATAATTTTCCTGTCCTCCCTTACTAACAGTCCAAAGGGCACGGGGCCTCTCCAGGGTACTCACTCAGGATTTTGCAGATATCACTGACAGCTTTAAAAACCACAGCGGAGAAGCTGACTCGCAACCTCACTGTCTTCACATTCGGCAGGCGGAGGCGAAGTATTTTGTGCTGAGGGGTGAAGAGAAGCTTTGCATCTGCCTGGACTCCATATTTGTCCAGAGTCCAGTGCGTTTTCAGAAGCCAGCAATGTTTCTGTTCCCACCAAAGGGCAAAGTCTGACCAGTCTTGGGATATTTCTGCAAAAGTGGAAAATACGATGAAGTGAAACAAGAGAGAACTCTAGGGTCCATTCCATTGTGTGTGAGAGCTGAAACATACAAATGGTCTTCGGCTGCCTGTCTCCTTTGACAGTGGGCTCTCTAAGGTGGGGCAGGTAGAAAACAGAGACTGAACCTTCCTTATCATGACTGTATTTAAATACAGTGAAAGAAACAGACACAAACACATTTTGTTCTTGATAAAGTAGCCCGAGTTCTTTTCCCTAAGGCCCTTTAGTGCCATGGTCCTTTCTAGGAAAGCCAGGGGCATTTGACTTTAATCAAGATTATTTCTCCACTAGAAACAAATCCTTCCACGTTGGATCACAAAGGACTATCAGTAACTCCCAAGGTGTGCACAGAAGGACTTTAAAGTTGACACTTCCCCCTCTCTATAATGTCCAGCTCTTTTATCCCAGTACCACCAGATTCCCAGTTTCCAAAGTGTCTACACTGAGATAAGCTGAATATTTTCTCTCTCTTGATGTCAGCATCAACTCTTTTCTCTCCTTCAATGCTGACATTGAAGTTGAATCTTTTCCTTTTGTCAATGTTGGAACCAATATTCAATCTTTTATTTGTTTTGTAAAAAAAAAAAGTTTCTCTTTTTCTCACTTTATGTTAGAAAACCTTTCTTTCAATGCTGTTAGAAGTATAAATGCTGTAACTATTTTAGAAAGTCCTATTACGCAGTCATTCCTCTCTGAGCTATACCCCAACAGCAATGCCTCTATATACTCACCAAAGACATGCAGTATAGCAGCCCTATCTGTAGGAGCCTGAAAATGGAAACAACCCAAATGCCCATCAATAGGTAAATGGGTAAATTGTGGCATAATCATATGATAGAATATCACACAGCAAATGAGAGTAAATGAGCCAAAACTATATGCAACAATATGGGTAAATCTCACAGACATAATGTTAAGTGAAAGAAAGCAGATGCATAAGAGTATATCCTACACGAGTCCACCTATATCAGTTTATAAACAAGTAAAATTATTCCTATGGTGTTAGAATTTAGGATAATGGTTTCCCTTGATGGGACAGTGACTGGGAGGGGTCAGACATGATACTTGGGTGGGGGAGTCAGTAATATTCTATTTCTTTTATTTTTTTTGTTAAGATTTTGTTTATTCATTCACTGAGAGACCACAGAGAGAGACAGAGACATAGGCAGAGGGAGAAGCAGGTTCCCTGCGAGGAGTCTGATATGGGACTCGATCCCAGGACCCCAGGATCATGCCCTGAGCCAAAGGCAGACGCTCTGAGCCACCCAGGCATCCCAGTAATATTCTATTTCTTGATCTGAGTGGAAGTTACATGACTTTGAAAATTTGTTGATTGGGACACTTATGATAAGCACACTTTTCTGCGTCCATATTATACTTCAGTGAAGACTTACTTAAAAAATCTCTATCTCATTAGTGTAAATGAAAAGTCAACATCTGGACAACCTGAGATAGAAGATAAAACAAATCAGAGAAAATAGAACACTACTAAGTTCCAGGTTAATCACGTTGATTCCTGATGTAAAGACTCTGACCCTTAAGGCTTCTCTTTCTTTATTTATACAGAGAGAGTAGCGCATGGTGGATATATGGTAAAAGACCCATTAGCACTGAACTGACTTTATCACTGAAAAATCAAACATTAACAAGAGAATCGACACAGCAATCTAATGCCGTGCTACCTGAAGTCACCTTAGATGTCACCAGGGGGATAGGGCTGTCGAAACATGGTTTTATACCCACTGGGGAGCTTTAGTTTGCCACCAAAGACTCAAGTTTTTACAAGAGTGGTTGGGAGGCGGGGTTCAGTTTATGGCTTCTGCAGGATCCTCTATTTTTCTTTCTCCTGTGGGAGGGGGCTTACTCTCCGAGCTATTACAAGAGTCATAAGCAGAACAACTTAGATGGTCAGACAATCTGGATCAGCCATTTACTGTTAGCGATAGAGAGGTTTTTAAACATAGGGAAACCATAAATAAACAGTAACTTACTGATCTGTTCTACTAACTTGAGCATCACTCCCCCAACATGCAGGTCTCCGGACACTCTCAGCGTGACATCTTTCTGCTCCTCCTCATTTGGATCATCAACTCTGACAATGAGCTCCCAAGAAGCCGATACAAAGTCGCTGGATGAGAGCATCGTGGCAAAGGCGGGTATCTGCCACACAAAAAAAGCAGACACAGATTAGAATGTGAGAAGGAAACTGGAGCTTGTCAGTAGATATTAAATTTAACATCCTAACTTTAAAGACAAAAAGTCCTATAGAAATGGTCCCAGGCCTTCCAAATTTACGTGACTTTATCTTTCCATTCCCCCCCAGGAGCACTGGCCTATTGATTTTCTGTGGCTGCCCAATCAATGCCTCAATCTTTGCTTTGTGTCTGTCTACTCTCTTGACTTTCTCTGAACTACTATTGTGACAGCAGGCAACAAATCATGGCAATCCTTGGTATCTTAAAAAACATCAACTTCACTGAAGTGTAATTTGTGTATAACAAAATGCATAGATTTTTTAAGAAGTAGGCTCCATGTTGGGGGCTTGAACTCATAACCCTGAGATCAAGACCTGAACTGAAATCAAGAGTCAGGCACTCAACTGACTGAGCCATCCGGGTACCCCTGCAGAGATTCTTCTTTGAGTGTAGTTGACACACAATGTGACATTAGCTTCAGGTGTACAATATGATGATGCAACAACTCTATATGTTATGCTGTGCTCACCACAAAAATGCACAGATTTTAAAGGTACAGTTTGATGCCTTTGTTATATGCAAATTATGCCTTGATAAAGCTTACTTTGGAAAAGGATGCCATTAATATCTTCCTCTATTTTATTATATTCCTTCCATAAATATTGATGACATCTGATATGAAAATGGAAGTATAGCAAAATAGTTTTCTATTTCAGTCATATAATATGTAGGTTTACATATGAAGATATAGGGCACTAATAATTATTGTCATGTATTTGACTTACTAGAGCTATCATTTTATATCATATAAAAGTCGATAAATTAAGTGCATCATTTAAGGTTTCAGACATACCTCTGGCAAAAGATTTAAAATAGGAGTGACAGACATTCAAAGCCCACTCTTGAAGATACAGATGGGGTGAGAACTTCAAAACCAGAATTTTCCTCTTATCAGAGGAACAAAAATAAAGCAAGCTAAGCAGTATGAAAACTGAAATGTTTCGAGGATTAACAGGAACCCTGGAATCCAAAATTGGCAGAACTTTAAATGATGGCTCTGTGTTACTTTTAAAAGAAAGCAAATGATACTACCTCTCCTATTTTAATATTTAAAATAAAAATTGGCCATTTAAATGATAATAACACATCTTTTTCACTTTACTATGTAAAGACAGCTTATGAGAAATCCATGTTTTCATAAGGCCTATTTTTGAGAAACATCAGTGCACTCAAACTCCTAAGAAGGGCCTTCTCTGATGGAAAGTGCATGAGTCCCTTGGGGATCTTCTTAACCTCAGATTCTGCTCAGCAGGTCTGGGGTAGAGGTGGAGACCCTGCATTTATAATAAGCTCCAGGTAACACTGATCTATGGCTCACACTTTTGAGTCCAAACAGCCATGTGAAAAATTGGCTTCAGAACTCAGTTCCTGCCTTCCATCTACCCAAATCAATATTAAGCCAGGGACTGTGGTGACACCTGAGGATAATTATTTTTAATAGTCAATAATTACACCACCAATGTCATACCAGTTTTTTTTTTGGTCATACCAGTTTTGTGCGCATTTGAAACTGCTCACATTTGAAAGCATAAGAGAATCTCAAAATATACAAAAAGATACACTGCAAATCTGAATGGGCTCAGGACAGACTTTATTTGTTCAAATCAAATTCACGGTTCAGAAGTAGCTCCTTGTGTTTGTGTGAATGATGTAATGCTTGCACCTCCCCAAGCACAGAGGCACACTTGGAGACCTGCATGAGCAGTGAATGCTACGTAATGACTATATGGGGCCTAACCACTCGCTTTACTGTCATCATCAGGCTCAAGTATCTTGTTACGTTATACACTTAGCTGGTGCTGTGGATGTGAACCACTAATTTGTGGTTCCTTCCTCGGCTCAGCAATCCCATTAGAAATGAGGAAACTCAGGCTGAGAGGTTAGGCAACTTGTTGGAAGTCATGCAGCAAGTTACACGGTGGAGCCCAGACAGAAATCCAGGTCCTTCTAACTCCAAACTCTCCACCATTACATTGGGACATGTCCTTGATAAAGGTGCGACCAATCTGAAACAAACCTCTTCAAACCACATGAGCTAAACTCAAGAGCCTTCTCTTAGCATTTCTACTAGTATCTTTCCCAGTGAGGAAGCAATAAATATAACCCCATAATGTGGCACTGAACTGATCTGACTTTAAGATCCTCACAATTTCTAAAATGCTATGCTGTGAGGTGTAGCCATTTAAAAAGTCTGTACTTTAAAGTGACTCCTTCCCGGGTCAGACATTGGTCTTTTCCTAACTTGGGCAATCAAAACACTTCTCTGAAACCAAAAAACCCCCCCCCACTTCTCATGTAGGCAATATATAGTGACTCCCTTACAGCGAAATTCAAGCTAAAATTAGACAACCTGGTTTCCCCACATTCCTCTCCTATCTTTCTGCACCTTCATTTCTGAGTGAACTTCTCATTCGCAGCAAGCTGTTACTTGTTGAGGGGAGCAGCGAACTGCAACCGGAAAGCCCGTCGAAGGAGACCAGAACAGAAAGCAAAGCGCACCGCACCGGCCGCCCCGCCTTCCCTGGGGGAGGCCCAGCTGTCCGCCTCCTCCTGTCCTCCTGGCCTGCAGAAAATGCAACAAAGGAGGGCAGAGGGACAGGCAGCCAGACAGCCAGACAGCAGGAGGAGGGACACGGCCCCGGACGCTTCCCCTGAAGTTCTGAGAGCGTGTCTGTCTGTCCAAAGGCCGCCCCGCCTGTCCCTGGCCGGTTCTGCAGGGTCCTGGGGCCAGAGGGAGTGAGGTGGGTTGGACAGAAACCTGTCCTTGACCCCTAAGGGCAGCCCCGAGGCTAACTGGAGGCTATTTTGCAAGGCCAGACAGGTAAGGCCGGAGAAAGCGGCCACACGCCGGGGACGTTATTTGCCTTTCAGCAGCTATTTACGTGCCAGGCGCGGCGGAAAGGAAGCCGCAGGGACCTCCAGCCCCCGCCCCCCAGCCCCGGCACCCACCTGCTTTCCCCGCGCCGGTGGCCTGCAGCCTCGCCGACGCGCACGTGGACGCGGCGCCCCCGGAGCCCGGGCCGAGAGGCGCCCCAGGCCGCGCGCGCGAAGCGGGGTGCGGGGGCCCGAGCTCGCGGCGGCGGCGGCGGCGGCGGCGGCGGCGGCGGCGGCGCTCGGCTGGGCCCGCGGGGCTGCGCGCGGCCGCGGCAGGGAAGCCGCCGGCTCCCCGCCCCCGCCCCCGCCCCCGCCCCCGCCGCCGCCGCCGCGGTCTCCGCCCTGCGGGGTGTGAAGGCTCGCCCGGCCCGGGCCTGCCGGGTCTCGCTCCCGGGGAGAAGAGCGCCCCGCAGCGCCGTGAGCGCTCCGCCCGCGCCCCTCCGGCGACCTCTGCAGCCCGCCCCTGCAGGACGCCTCCAGAGCCCCGGGTCCGAGGCACTTCGGGGACTCGGGGGGGGGGCTGAAGTCCGAGCGCCGCCCTCCCTGAGGTGTGCCCGCCACCCCACGCGACGGCCTCTGCCCCGAGGCTCCTCCGCCCCTTTAAGGAGCCTGGGGGCGGGACACGCCGGGGTGGCTCCGCGCTCCAGCAGCTGCCGTGGCCCCGGCGCGATCCCGCGGCCCGCGATCCAGTCTCGCACCGGGCTCCTTCGGGGGGGCCCGCCTCTCCCTCTGCCCGTGCCTCTGCCTCTCTCTGTGTCTCTCATGAATGAATAAAATCCTAAAAAATAAAAAATAAAGAGCCCGGGGGACCTGGGATGGCCAGGTGGAAGAAACAAGGGCGGCCCATCTGAGTCAGAGGGTGATGTAAACCCCCCGCCCCCCCCCGCCCCACACCACCCCCAGGGAAGACCCGCGCGACGCAAGGCCACGCCCCAGGCCGGCATCCGGCGGCTCACCTCAGGGTCACAGCTGGTGTCCCAGGGGCTCACCTCAGGGTCACAGCTGGTGTCCCAGGTGGCCTTCCGGTTGGATTTACTCCCAAAGAAAGCTGGGGCGCCCTGGAAGGATGGGTGACTTTGGGCAATGTACACAGCCTGTCCACGCCTCCTGGGTTCATGTTACACATACCTGTCGAGTGTTCACTACGTGCCAGGCGTGGGGCTGAGGTCGAAGGGTGCAGTAGTTTAAGGAAACAGTCAAGGCAGTGATAGTTTCCTCCTCTGTAAAATGGGTGGAGAGATGGAATGTCCATCACCATTCCAGGTGGGGTTTCATTCAGCCCATGACAGAATTTCATGCAGTGTAATATAGGCTTTAGCCCTTTACACCAAGTACGTAAAGCCTGTGATGACTTAATTTAAAATGGAATCGAATTTAGAAGTGGAATCCTTGTTTTTGCTTGAACATTAACATATTCAGCCGTTATAATGGTTTTGGAAGTATTTTACATTCATTTTTTAAAAGGTCAGTTGACTGGGACGCCTGGGTGGTTCAGTGGCTGAGTGTCTGTCTGCCTTTGGCTCAGGTGGTGATCCTGGGTTCTTGGGATGGAGTTCTCCATCCCGCTCCCTGCAGGGAGCCTGCTCCTCCCTCTGCCTAGGTCTCTGCCTCTCTCTGTGCGGCTCTCATGAATAAATAAAGAAAATCTTAAAAAAAAAAAAAAAGGTTAGTTGACTCTGATTTCAAGGTTAAGTTCAAGCCCCACATTGGGTACAGAGATTATGTTTAAAAACCTTTAAAAAGATCAGTTGAATAATTGTTAGCAAATGTGGGACTTTTTTCTTTTTTTTAGTTTGAATTCCAACTTGCCAACATATAGTGTAACACCTAGTGCTCATCATATCAGTGCCCTCCTTGATGCCAGTCCCCCAGTTACCCTGTCCTCCCCCTTACCTCCCCTTCAGCAATCCTTTGTTTCCCAGAGTTAGGAGTCTCTCATGATTTGTCTTCTTCTCTGATTTTTCCCCACTTAGTTTCCCCTCCTTCCCTTACGATCCCTTGCACTATTTCTTATATTCTACATACGAGTGAAACCATATAATTGTCTTTCTCTGATTGACATATTTCATTCAGCATAATACCCTCTAGTTCCATCCACATCAAAGCAAATGGTGGATATTCATCCTTTCTGATGGCTGAGTAATATTCCATTTTGTGTGAGTGCATATGTGTGTGTGTATATATATATATATACATATATATATATATCACATCTATATATTTACCACATCTTCTTTATCCATGCATCTGTTGAAGGACATCTTGGCTCCTTCCACGGTTAGGCTGTGGAAATTGCTGCTATGGACATTGGGGTGCACGTGCCCCTTCATTTCACTATATCTGTGTCCTTGGGGTAAAGACCCAGTAGTACAATTGCTGGGTCATGGGTAGCTCTATTTTTAACTTCTTGAGGAACTTCCACACTGTTTTCCAAAGTGGCTGCACCAGCTTGCATTACCACCAACAGTGTAAGAGGGTTCCCCTTTCTCCACATTCTAACATTTGTTGTTTCCTGTCTTGTTAATTTTCACCATTCTCACTGGTATAAAATGGTTTTGATTTGTATTTTCCTGATGGTAAGAGATGTGGAGCATTTTTTCATGTGCCAGTTGGCCATGTGTGTCTTCTCTGGAGAAATGTCTGTTCATGTCTTCTCTGCATTTCTTGAGTGGATTGTTTGTTTTTTGGGCACTGAGTTTGACAAGTTCATTATAGATCTTGGATACTAACCCTTTATCTGATATGTCATTTGCAAATATCTTCTCCCATTCTGTATGTTGCCTTTTAGTTTTGTTGGCTGTTTCCTTTGCTGTGCAGAAGCTTTTTTTTCTTGAAGTCCCAATAGTTCATTTTTGCTTTTGTTTCCCTTGCCTTTAGAGACATGTCTTGCAAGAAGTTGCTGCAGCTGAAGTCACAAAGGTTGCTGCCTGGGTTCTCCTCTAGGGCTGGAACAGAATAGAGAACCCAGAAATGGACCCTCAACTCTATGGTCAACTAATATTCAACAAAGCAGGAAAGAATATCCAATGGAATAAAGAGTCTCTTCAATAAATGACTTTGGGAAAGTTGGACAGCCACATGCAGAAGAATGAAACTAGACCACTCTCTTGCACCATACACAAAGATCAACTCAAATGTGGGATTTTATAATTAAAACAAAATAATTAAAACTTGAAACTAAATTTCCTAATTTGATAAAGTTTGTCAACTATGGGACTGGTGTCAACTGTCATCTGGTCCCACTTCCTTATGTGCACAATACCAACTATGGAATTATGTTATCTTGGGCAGAAGGTGTCTAAAGGCTTGCTTTGTGGAGACTGCTTATGGCTGCTTAGAACACAGACATTCTTTAAGATCTCCTGTGTGATCCTAAAGTAGTAATGGCTTTATTTATACCAAATTGGTATCTCATATTGGTTGAAAGTATCTGGATTTTGCTGAAGAATGTAACTGGCTTTAAGGTTTCTGCTTGGTCTGTGTTATTTTTTAAACTTTTAATTGAAATATTATATACTTTATATTTATATTCAAGAGCACAAATCATGAATATATAGATGATGAATTTTTACGTACTGAACACACCAGTGTAATGAGCATCCAGATCAAGAAATAAAACCTTATCAGTCCCCAGCAGTTCCCTAGTCCCCTCTTTTAATTACTACCACGTCCCCACCAGCAGTAGCCATTGTCCTGACTTTCAACTCCTTACATGGGTTTTGTTAATCTTTGTACTGTATATAAGCAGTACCAGACAGTACGTGCTATTTAATGTCTAGCTTCTTTTGTTCAACATTATGTTCATTCTATTTTGAATTTCATCCATATTGTGTGTCCTAGACCTTTTTCTTTCTTACTACTTGGTTATTATTATTCTTTTTTTTTTTTTTTTGAGAGAGAGAGAGAGAGAGAGAGAGAGAGAAAGTGACCAGAGGGAGGGGCAGAGGGAGGGGGCTCAATCCCAAGATCCTGAAATCATGACCTGAGCCAAAATCAAGAATCTGACGCTTAGCCAACTGAGCCACCCAGGCACCCCTGGGTTATTATCATTCTTATAACACAGGTCTAACACATCACTTAAGGACCTGGGTTAGAAATGAATTAAAAAGTGTATTCTGGACTTTAAAATTTCAGATATATATAAACAAGCAATACTCTCCCTTTCTCTCTCTTAAAAAACAAGCAGAATCAACCCTTTGAATCAGTTGTTTAATTAATTTACACATATTAATTAGGTAGTGAAATAGTTTTTTAATTCATTCAGCCATTGTATTACTGTGGGCTAGACACTGTGACATGTGTGGAAGATACTCAGATTATCTAGGCACAGACTTTATCTTCAGATCATAATTATGATGCTGGGGAATACAGAAGAGGGGTATCTACTTCACCCAAGTTTGCAGAATTGGGGGAAGTGTGATAAAAGATTTTGGAAAGGAGGTGATTTTTGAGATGGACTTTGAAGCATCAGATAAGAAAGTGATTGTTGCCTATAATAACCTGTAGTCTCTAGAAAACTGCTTTAAGATATTTTTAAGTTAGCAGATTGTTATTGGTAGCTTCAGTTGTCAGAAGGTGGAGAATAAAGAGGAGCTGTATTTCCTGACCTCAAAGTATTATGTGTTCATGGTACAAATAAATATTGAGACAATAACTGTTATCAGACTCCCATATGCTGAAAATCTGACATAAGGATTAGTATCTTCCAGTTATACGTTAGTCATGTCTGCATTATCATATGGAATATGAGTGGGTTGGACTGGGTGAGAGCTGTGACCACATTCTTATTCACTGAGCAGGAAAGGGAAGTAAAGAAGTAAAGGTTCTCTGATAGTCCTAGTTAGCTTGTTAAACACTAGCAACTTTCTTCCTCTAGCGCCTTTCCACTTCCATTAGATGAGCTCTCAGAGCTTAAAAAAATTTCTACATAATTAATTGAGAGAGAATGAGAAAATGCTGCTGGGAATTGAAAGAGGGTGGGATTTTCCCTTGATTGGTGGTTTTATTTGACCAGAGTGTTGTACAATGTAAACTTCTTTATTAAGTATTAGATACCTAAAATGTATTTTTATTTTTACCCAGTCCTCAGGACTCAGGGGCTGTGTTCATGTTTGCTGGCGAACATGTTCTGTTCAGTGCAAAGAAGCCGAATGTGCCTATTAAAGCTACACCCTCCTCTCCAGCTGGATGGATAATGAGCACTTTCTATGCCCAGGCAAGTTCTATAATTTTCTCCTTGCGAGGGTGGAGAGGGTGTGTCCTGATGTATCTAGAGGCCCTATATGGAGAAAGAAAAGTTAAGAAGGTCTTGCTGGAGACCACACTAGGGCCCACCATTGAGGATGAGAGGAGCAGAAAGATGGTCATCCCTCCCTTGTACCCTCCTTCCTCCCCTTTCCCTCCTTTCCTTTACATCCCTCTCAATCAAAGGGTACAAACGAATATACACTGATAATCAAGTCTTCCTCCTCTTTGATAATAAAGTTCCCTTCCCCAGAGAAAAAGGTTACTTATTTCCCCTAGAACCTTCTGGAGATAGTCTCTGCATGTAGGCTATTTTTGCTTTTTATACAAGTAGTTGTATTCTATACATATTCTGTGTTTTTCTTCTTCTCACTATAAAATAGTTGTGGTTGTAGTGGACGTCATGATTACCTACCATCCCTGGAAAGCGCTCTTTATGTTTGTAGAAATCCTTATGTTTGTTTGTAGAAATCCTTATGTTAGTATCCCAGTCTAGAAATCAGAACTCAAATTCCTCACCTCCTCTGCAGCTGGGGCATAGGCCTGCAACCTGCCCTCTGTCACTTGGATACACACAGAGAGACTTATTTGGAAGTGAGTGAGATGTGGAAACAGGATGCCCTTGGGGTTTCCATTGAATCATCATAGCCAAGAATCACTGATAGATAAAAAATTAGTGAGTAAAAAGATGATGAGAAACAGGATATTTGCAGTTTTAAGGTATTTTCCTGCAAAGTATTTGTCAATGACCTAGAGAAAGATGGTAGGAGCACCTGGGTGGCTCAGTGGTTGAACGTCTGCCTTTGGCTCAGGTTGTGATCCTGGAGTCCTGAGATCCTGTCTCACTCCTTGTGAGGAGCCTGCTTCTCCCTCTTTCTATGTCTCTGCCTCTCTCTGTGTGTCTCTCATGAATAAATAAGTAAAACCTTAAGAAAATCATGGTAACATTAGAATGGAAAAAAACTGGCAGCCATCCCCTTAACCAAGTGATCAAAATGAACATCATTGGTGATAATGCATGTTGACCTCACACACCTCCTGATGTGATACAATGAGAAGGGCACAGCATCACTTCCATAGTATTCTTGCTCAAAACGTATAACTTCTATTTAATCTTTAGAAAATATCAGACCAACCCAAATGGGAACCCAAATGGGAGGGCAGTTTACAAAATAATTTGCTAGTATTCTTCCAAAGTATCCTGGTCATGAGAGCAGACAACCTGAGGAGCTGTCTCAGGTCAGAGGAGACTGAAGAGACTTGGCCCTAAATGCCATGTGAGTTCCTGGATGGAATCCTGGAGCAGAGAGAGGACAGCAGAGGGAAAATCTTTGAAGTTTGAATAGGGCAGGAGATTAGTTAATAGCATCATTTCAACACTCATATCTTGGTTTCTGTAATTGGACTGTAGTTATGTATGATGTTAACAAGAGGAAGCTGGGTGAAGAGTATAAAGTTCTCTTTGTGTACTATTTTTGTGACATTTCTCTAAGTCTAAAATTATTTAAAACCAGGAGGAAGAGGAAGAGGAGAAAGGAGAGGAGGGGAAGGATAGGCATATGCCCTGACCCTGAAGCAACTCACTAACAGGGTAAGGCAGCTTGGGGGTACCGGAGCCAGCCATGACCTTCCAGTGAGTAGGGGGAGGGGAGACTATGCACAAAATGATTGTTCTTGAAACCCATAGTTTTCAAACTCAATAGTGGTTTGGAGACCATGTCTAGTATTCTTACACCTGACAGTGACTTTTTAACATGGTGGTTTAGATTTTGGAATCTAACTTAATCTGATTGATTTTTGGTTAAAGACGGTTGATTGGCGGGAGGCCTGTGTTGTGCTCAAGATTGCGAATCTGAGAAAACCACCAAGGAGCCGACACCGATGCAAGTACATGAGGGTTTATTAACAAGCTTGAGCTTGGGTCCAAGTATACCTGACACAGCAGAGCAGGGACTTGGACCCCGAGGTGGATTACAGCTGGGTTTTTATTTTATGGGCTGGTCTAGGGGTAAGGTGGGGTTTTTCAGTAAGGGGGGGGTGTGTGTGTGAGAATCTCCAGTAAAGAGGTCTCACAAGCTCTTGCTTCCTTATTCTGATAAGGGCAGGCTTTGTGTTTTTTCTGTAGCCGGGGTAAGGTAGAGTTCAGTACCTGGTCACAGTGGCCTGAGATGGCTACTGAAGCTACAGTGGCTGTACGTGTGCCAGTGTTAAACTTGAATGACCCTAATTTTCTCGGCCCTCACAGCCTGGGTGGCTCAGCAGTTGAGCACCTGATCCTGGGGTCCCGGGGCCAAGTCTGCATCAGTCTCCCTCCAGGGAGCCTGCTTCTCTCTCTGCCTATGTCTCTGCCTCTCTCTCTCTCTCTGTGTGTCTCTCATGAATAAATAAATAAAATCTTAAATAAAAAAAGATGGTTGATTGGTTACTCCTATTTATTGTTTCTCCCTATTGAGTTCCCTGCCAAAATAATAGTATAGGAATAAAAAGATATAAACCTACCATGACAAAAGTTAAGAAGACAAAGGCCATAAGTCAGTGAGAGATTTAAAGGATTGGAAAGATAGGAAAGAAAATTGAAGGAGAGGTTGGTGATGAGAGGTTGGTAGTGTAATCCATAGTCCATAGTCTAGAAGTATGATGTCCTCAGAGACATCCTGAGGCCTTCCAGAATATTTTCGGAGAAACATAGGACTTGGAAATGCCAAGCATGACAGACAGGGGAAGAGAGATATGTTGCCAAAAACAAGGGAATAAATAGAATGTCTCTCCACAGGACAATCTCCCACTATCATATTTAGGCTCAGGCTGTGGATGCCACATCTCCACCCTGCTCACCCAAATCCAGAGGGCTCTACTCTTAGAAGTTAAATGTCTCTTTTGAAAGGTTACCTGGTTTAAAGGCTAAATGTCCACTCACTTACCCTAAAGCAAACATTATTGGTAGAACCTTGGACACTGAGCTTCCAAACAGCTCTAAAAAAATATCTCCCAGGTAGCCTGGGTGGCTCAGCTGTTTAGCGCTGCCTTCAGCCCAGGGCCTGATCCTGGAGTCCCGGGATCGAGTCCCATGTCGGGCTCCCTGCATGGAGCCTGCTTCTCCCTCTGCCTGTGTCTCTGCCTCTCTCTCTGTCTGTGTCTCTCATAAATAAATAAATACAATCTTAAAAAAAACTCCTGATTCCCAAACATTATCAAACATTTAAGGAAATCCTCCAATATGCAAGAGAGACAAAATTTTTTTTTGAGTCTTTGTTTTACTTTTTTTCCAGTTTTATTGACTTATAACTAATACGACAAAATATAGCATACAACAAAATGAGTAAAAGGATGAGAAACCTGGAAGATTAATATAAGAGAAAAGCAAAAAGAGTAGAATAAATTATTACAGAAATAATATGAGAAACTGCCCAGAGATAAGGAACATTAATCTCCAGTTTAAAGTGTCTTCTGGATAATCAGCAAATGAATAAGAACAGCACTGAAATGTAAGATCACTATGGAAAAAAAAATTCAAAAGCTTTTCGGAAGTAACACCAGGTTACTTACAAAGGAACACAGATCAACATCCTATACCCAGACAGTTTGTTAATCAGGATATTTTTCAGCATATGAGGACTCAGAAAATTCAATCTCACATTACCTGCCTTAGAAATGTTTTCAAGGATGAACTCTAGAAACCAAGCAAGTAAATCAAGAAAGGGGAATACCCAGGAAACAGTAAATCCAAATCCAAAAAGAATAGAGTGGGAGAACTGAGGACCCTCCAAAGAGGTCTCCAGGGTAAATAAGACTCAGAAAATCTGGTATTATAAGAATTTTGGGAAAAAAAACCTAGTGAAAGGAAAATTCAGCAAAAAAATAAATAAATAAATAAATAAATAAAATAAAAATAAAATAAAATAAAGTCAGAAAATTCAGGAAAGCAAATGACTGTAGAAAAAGAAATAAAATGATAACCCTTTCAATTTAAAAATTAATCTATAAACAAAGTAAATATGAATTATAGTTATGAAACAGTGTAAGCATTGTCATTGTGGTATAATAAGGAAGATTCTTGGTCTTTGGCTGGTTCCTGACACAGAGCTCCTAAAACCCTTGGAATTTCCTATATGATAAACGTGGCAGGAGTGTCTCTTGCTCTAAGGTGGTGACTCTAGCAGGGCTCTGGATAGCTTCAGGATGGGGGCTGGTTGCCAGAAAGACTAGACCTTGATTAAAATCTTAGAACTTTCAGCACCGCCCTCTCATCTCTGGGGAGGGGAGAGAGACTTCACACTGAGTTAATCACTAACTGCCATAATCATGCCTCTGTTAAGAAACCTCCTAAAAACCCTTAAACTGTGGGTTTTGGAGAACTTCTGAATTGGTGAACACATCCACATGTCAGAAGTGGGGTGCACCCTAACCCCAAAGGGACAGAGGTCCCTGCCTTTGGGACCCTTCTGGACCTCACTCTAAAACTACCTCTTTCATCTGCCTGTTCATTTGTACCCTTTATAATGAACTGAAAGAGTAAATACACCATTTTTCTGAGTTCTATTAGTTGTTCTAGCAAATTATCAAGTCTTGAGGCTCGGGGAACCCCTGACTTTGTAGCCAAATCAGAGTATAGGTGGTCTAGGGACACAATTCTTGCAAGTGGCATCTGAATGAATACCCTTCCTCCCATGTCAACAGGCAGAATGGGAAACAAAATAAATTTTTAAAATTACACTGCATAAATCTTGCTTAGTTAATGTAGTGAGGATACATGTATTTCTATAATACTGAACATGATTGCAAGCTTTCTATTATTTGTATATACATAATTTATTTTAACCCATTAAATCTACTGTTTTGAATTGTCTCTATTTTTCCCTAACTTAAGGCTGTCCTTGGACATCTTGGTAAATTGTTGTGCATGTGCACAAAAATGTAAAGAGTATTTTTCCAGAAAGAAAGATTGTACCCATCAATATACTTTCCAGCAATATTTCAGAGTTCCTCTAAGATTATTATTTATTGTTATCAGGCACTGTCTTGTGTTAGTTAAACTGTGCTAAGTGCTTTGCCAGGCCCTTAGGATACCTGCCTTTGACACAGAAGTGAAACAGTGACGGTGCTTATGGCAAACAACTGTGCAATAATGAGAATGCATGTGTTTATTGCTGTAGAGTTCATAAAACATTTTCATATACCTTTGTCCAAGGCTTCTCAAAGTATAATGTGCATACATGTCACTTGGGTTTCTTGTTAAAATGCAGATTCTGGTTCAGTGGGTCTGGGTTGGAGACTGAGAATCTGCATTCTAGCAAGCTCCCAGGTGATGCTGATGTTATTGTCTCCAGACTACATTTTGTTTCTTTTCAAATTTTTATTTGAATTCTAGTTAGTTAACATACAGCGTAATACTGGTGTCAGGAGTAGAATTCAGTGATTCATCACTTACATACAACACCCAGTGCTCATCACAACAAGTGCTCTCCTTATGGACCATCACCCATCTAGCCCACCCCCCACCCTCCTCCCTCCATCACCCCTCAGTTTGTTCTCTGTCTTTAAAAGTCTCTTATGATTTGTTTCCCTCTCTCTTTTGTCTGTTTTTCCTCCTCTCATATGTTCATCTGTTTTGTTTCTTAAATTCCACATATGAGTAAAATCATATGGTATTTGTCTTTCTCTGACTTATTTCACTTAGTATAACACACTCTAATTCCATCCACATTATTGCAAATGTCAAAATCTCATTCTTTTTGATGGCTAAGTAATATTCCACTATATATATATATATATATATATATATATATATATATCATATCTTCTTTATTAAAATTGTGATGGACATTTGGGCTCTCCCCATAGTTTGGTTATTATTATAATGCTGCTATAAACATTGTACCCCTTTGAATCTGTATTTTTGTATTCTTTGGGTAAATACCTAGTAGTGCAATTGCTTGATCATAGGGTAGTTCTATTTTTAACTTAAAAAAAAGATATAGTTATTTATTTGAGAGAGTGTGTGAGTGAGGGGAGGTGCAGAGGGAGAGAATCTTTCAAGCAGACTCCCTGGTGAGCACAGAGCCAGATGTGGGACCTGAACTGAAACCAAGTGTTGGAGGCTAAACTGACTCAGCCACCAAGGAACCCCTATTTTTAACTTTCTGAGGAACATCCATACTGTTCTCCAGAGTGGCTGCAGCAGTTTGCATTCCCACCAACAGTGCAAGAGGGATCTTCTTTCTCTATATCCTCCCCAACACCTGTTGTTTCTCGTGTTGTTGATTTTAGCCATTCTGAAAGGTTTGAGGTGATATCTCATTGTGGTTTAGATTTGTATTTCCCTGATGATAAGCGATGTTGAGCATCTTTTCATGTGTCTGTTGGTCATCTGGATGTCTTCTTTGGAAAAGTGTCTATTCATGTCTTCTGCCCATTTCTTAACTGGATTATTTGTTATTTAGGTGTTGAGTTTGTTAAGTTCTTTATAGATTTTGGGTACTAACCTTCTATCAGATATGTCATTTGTAAATATCTTCTCCCATTCTGTAGACTGCCTTTTAGTTTTGTTAATTGTCTCTTCCACTGTGCAGAAGCTTTTATCTTGATGAAGTCCCAATAGCTGATTTTTGCTTTTGTTTTCTTTGCCTCTGGCGATGTGTCTAGTAAGAAGTTACTACAGCCAAGTTCAAAGAAGTGCTGCCTGGTTCTCTTCTAGGATTTTGATGGTCTGTGTCTCACATTTAGGTCTTTCATCCATTTTGAATTTATTTTTGTGTATAGTCTAAGAAAGTTGTCCAGTTTCATTTTTCTGCATGTGGCTGTCCAGTTGTCCCAACACTATTTGTTGGGGAGATTTTTTCCTTTGGCTATTCTTCCCTGCTTTGTCGTAGATGAGTTGACCACATAGTTGTGGGTCTATTTCTTGGTTTTCTCTTCTGTTCCATTGATCTGTGTGTGTGTTTTTGTGCCAGTACCATTCCATCCAGAATACATTTTGAATAGTTAGCTTTACTGCATCTTAACTCCTGTAATTACCTAGCAAAGTAAGTTTTAGCATTCCCATTTTAGTGATGAGGAAATTAAAACTCAGGTTAAGTAATTTGCAGCGCTAACAACAACAACAAAAAAACTGGTTTGGAGCTTGTTGCTTTCATTCATTTGTTCATTCTCTTATTTATCCCCTCTGTCACTGGGTTCAGCAGTGAGTGAAACCAACCCCTTACCTTTGTGGAACTTGTCTTCCAGTGGAGAGGACTGACAGTGGCTAAGTAAATGAATACAAATAAGGCATAATTTCAGGTTACAGAGGAAAATAAAGCAGGATAAGGGACTGATTTTAAACTGAAGGAGTCTTTTCAATGGAAAGTTTACTGCTTGATAATCCTCATTTGGAAATATGGGCCTCCATTAATGTGTAACACTTTGTAGCTCATGTTTTCTTTTAAAATCTTTTCCCTCTATTTGTCACAATAGCCCTGTGATAAGCTTAGGCAAGAATTCAACACAGTCTAGCTGGTGAACTATCCAAACTTCTTGAACTAAAATAGAGAGGGAGAGAGATGCCCTTATAAAAAAAGTAACTTGGAAAAGCCTTTTGTTTTCTTTTTTTTTTAAGGTTTTATTTTTTTAACTTTTAATTTTTTTTTATTTTTTTATTTTTTTAAATATTCTTTTTTTTAACTTTTAATTTTTAAAAAAGATTTTAATTATTTATTTGAGAGAGAAAGAGTGAGACAGAGAGCATGAACAAGGGGCAGAGAGAGAGAGAGAGAGAGAGAAGCAGACTCCCCACTGAGCAGGGAGCCCAAGGCAGGGGCTCGATCCCAGGACTCTGGGATCATGACCTGAACTGAAGGCAGACACTTAACCAACTGAGACACCCAGGCACCCCTTTTTTAAGTTTTTAAATTTATTTAAATAACCTCTACACCAAATGTGAGACTTGAATTCATGACCTGGAGATTAAGAGTCACATGTTCCTCTGACTGAGCCAGCCAGGTGCCTCATCCTTTGTTTTCATTTAAGTTGACAAAGAAACCCCTTGGCCTCTTCTTGCTAAGCTCACTCTTCAAGGTCCAAAGGGAAAGGAGGTGGGAGAAATGACGCTGTGTGTGTGTGTGTGTGTGTGTGTGTGTGTGTGTGTGTGTGTATGTCTGCCCCACACTCAGCCTTTTTGTCTTTAAGGATTGGGTTCAGCTGTTAGCATACTTTGGTTGTAGGCAACATGAACCATTTCTGTCTTAAAAGGATAAAAGGAAAAAAATTAAAAGAAGTTTATGGTAAGGATATGAAGGTATAGTTCATTGAATCAAGGAAGGAAAATCTCCCCATTAGACTTTGGAAAACATAAGGACCAAGTCACATCAGGGACCCAAGGAGTCTCTTCAGTTCCTCTTTTTGGATGAATGAGTTCCATATGGTTTTAGACTTCATGTCTATTATGGATTGGATTGTGTCCTTCCCCAAAATATATGTTGAAGTTTTAGCACTCCATACCTGTGAGTGAGATCTTATTGGGAAGAAGGATCTTGACAGATATACTCAAGATGAGGTCCTGCTGGAGGAGGAGGATGGTGATCCAGCATAACTAGTATCCATATAGGGGGAGAGACAGAGGCATGCAAGGGGAAGATGATGTGATGATGGGGGCAGAGACTGAGTTGATGCATCCGAAACCTAAGGTATGTCAAGGATTGCCAGAAAACACCAGAAGCCAGAAGAGGCAAGGAAGGGTTCTCATGTATAGATTTCAGAGGGAGCATGTGGGCCCTGCCTAGCTCCTTGATTTTGGAATTGTGGCTTCCAGGATTGTGAGACAAAAAGTTTCTGTTGTTTTAAGCCACCCCGTTTGTAGTACTTTATTATGGCAGCTCTAGGAAATGATTAGTGTTCTTCTGCTCCAGGTTCAAATTCCAAGGGGCAAACATCTGGGTAATCCAGCTTATGTCATGTGCCCACCCATGAGATCATATTTGGAGGAGGAAGTAATTCTTCAAAGGGTGAAGAGATGCTATTGCCAGGAGTAGGGAAAATGGTGAGGATAGCAAAAACAGGAGGTGTTCCTGGCACCGACCCATGTGTGCTGCTGGAGCCTCATGACCTGGGATGACAGTTTAGCAAAGTGCAGGCCACTTCCTGGCCGTGGGCTGCTCCAAACCCTGCTGGTGTTTCTGTGATATCTTCCTGACTGGAGCAAATTCAAGCCTCTACAAACTAAACTTTATTATAAGTATCCTGGTCACTGTACTGAAACTTATCATTTTATTCTTATTTTTTAAAAAGATTTTATTTATTTATTCATGAGAGATACAGAGAGAGGCAGACACATAGGCAGAGGGAGAAGCAGGCTCCCTGCATGGAGCCTGATGTGGAACTTGATCCTGGAACTCGGTGATCATGCCCTGAGCCAAAGGCAGATGCTCAACCACTGAGCTACCCAGGTATCTCTGAAACTTAACATTTTAAAAATCACCCACATAAGCTCTAACCCAACCATGCATCTATTCATCCACTCATTCATGTCCCATTAGCCTATCCCACCTTCTACCTGTCCATCCACCATTAACTCACCTAGACAGTTATCCACTCATTTATTCCACCACCTGTTTATCCATCTAACTATTCACAAATGAGGGCCTACCATCTGCAAGGCAACATTTCTAGTTTCATTCATTTATTCATTCATTCAATAAATTAATATTTGTTGAGTGCCTCCTAAGTGCCTGTGCGTAAGTGCCACTGTTCTAGGTGCTGGAGATAAAGCAGTGAATAAAAAGATATGGCCCCTGTTCTTATGGAGTTTGAAGTATACTGGCAAAGGCAGATTTTAGACTAATAATTAGGAAGATAAAATCTGAAGCAACTTCTTTTCTGCTAATGCCTTTCCCCTCGGTGCCTTTCTTTCTTCAGTGTGTGCTGGAAATTTTGATTTTGGAAAATTTGCAGAGCATTTAGCATAGAAAGATGACAAAAGGAAATCATGTCTAGAGGTGGGTGGGATTTAAGTCCACTAGACTCTCATCTCCTGTATGGCAGGAAGAGTGTGTGTTTTAATTCATCACTTTCCCCCAGGGTCTGTCATATAGAAAGCACCAAACAAATATTCACTAAATGATAAAGAGGGGTCAGACTTGAGTTTTTATCTATTGAAATGTTTAAAGAGAAAACTTTTAGGACAGCCCAGGTGGCTCAGTGGTTTAGTGCCACCTTCAGCCCAGGGGTGATCCTGGAGTCCCCGGATGGAGTCCCACATCAGGCTCCCTGCATGGAGCCTGCTTCTCCCTCTGCCTGTGTCTCTGCCTCTCTCTCTCTCTCTGTCTCTCATGGATAAATAAAAATAAAATTCTTTTAAGAAAAGAGAAAACTTAAAAAAATTTATTTAGAAATTAGGAAGACCTTAAGTAATATCTTTATAGATTTCACAGCTGTCCTATGCCAGCTGTTGTGGAGGGAGGAATTCAGCCAGGAAACTAGAGGATGTGTAGACTAAAGAATCCGGAACAGATGATTCAAAGTTGATTGAATTTTAAGGACTCCCAAAGAGCAAAAACAAATGCTAGGGAAAAAATATTCTCAGCACCACGAAGTTTGGCAGGATGCAAACCACTTCTTCCAGTATATTTTCAACATATGTTTTAATGCTTTTATTGAACAAATATTTGCTTTTAAAAAGCATTTTTCTCTATTATAAGATACATGCTGGTGGGAGAAGATGTTGGAAGGAGAGCCCCTGCATGGCACCTCACCCTTTTTACCCCAAAGGACCACGAGAGTTCTTCCACATGGAAGAGATCCCTAGTGAGTGCCAAGCTGTGAGTGCCCCTCTGACAATACTGCAAAGACACCAAATGGAAGTAAGATGGAATTTTATGACACCACTGAGAGCCTTCAGTCTAGCAACTTAGGACCTATTGGGAGACACTGGGACGGGTGGCCACACCAAGGGATATTAATAAGTCTATCTATCGGGGATCCCTGAGTGGCTCAGCGGTTTAGCGCTTGCCTTCAGCCCAGGGCGTGATCCTGGAGTCCCGGGATCGAGTCCTGCGTCAGGCTCCCTGCGTGGAGCCTGCTTCTCCCTCTGCCGGTTTCTCTGCCTCTCTTTCTCTCTCTATCATGAATAAATAAATAAATAAATAAATTAAAAAACCCAAATCTATCTATCTATCTATCTATCTATCTATCTATCTATCTATCTATACTGTTTTGTATTGGTATAGCAATAAAATAATTAAATAACACAAGATAGCATTAGAAGAGTTGACATTACAATTTAAGGAAGAATGTTGACATTATCTCAGCAGCGTTGTTCATTAAATGATTCTGTCTCACAATCATCATCTGTCTCCACATCTACAAGATGAGAATGAAGATTAAAAATAATACCTTCTCTGAGAGGTTATTTTGGGGATAAATAATAATAATAAAATAATAATAAAAAATAATGATAGTCATGGTAATAGTAGACACTTCTATGGATCTTACCATGTGCTGGGTACTGTTCTAAGAATTTAACGTACATTAACCAACCAAACATTATGGCTGCCTCATGAATAAGGAACTATGATTATCCCCATTTTACAGATGAAGAAATTGAAAGCACAGGGAAACTAAGTAACTGGCCTAACATCATACAGCTAAAAAGTTGTGAAAGTGGGATTTGAACTCAGGCAGTTTAGCTCTTATCTTGACTATGCATCTGAAGGAGGCTTTGCAATTGAGAAGTCCAGAGGTGGGATGCCTGGGTGGCTCAGTGGTTGAACTTCTGCCTTTGGCTCAGGACGTGATTCCAGGATCCGGGATCAAGTCCCACATCGGGCTCCGTGTGAGGAGCCTGCTTCTCCCTCTGCCTGTGTCTCTCATGAATAAATAAATAATATATATATATATTTTAAAGAGACGTCTAGAGGCGTGGCTAGGTGCAGGATTTCACCAGAGCTCTGCCTCTTTCTCATCATGTCTTGGCTATATTTTCTTCTGCAGTGGTGTCATTCTCAAGCTGACTCAAGCTGGTGAAAGGATGACCTTCACAATGTTCATTATAAAAGCACGGTTGGCAATGCTGAATAGTTCTAACAATGCCCTGGGAAGGCTTCCCACCAGCCTTGCTAGGGGCATGTGCCTGCTCTTGGGAGGGTAGAACCAGTCTCAAGTGAATCACATGGAATGAGGTGGATGCCTTAGGGAATGGGAGTGGGATGGGTTCTCTAAGAAAATGGAGTGCCAGGCAGGTGGAAATCATGTCTGCTACAGCCTTGCTACTTGAAGCAGCAGCACCTGGGAGTTGTTAGAAAAGTATGTTCTTGCTTCCCCTTTCAGACCCACTGGATCAGAATCTGCATTCTGACAAGTACCCAGGTGATTCCTGTGCACAGTGAAATACGGGAGGAGCTGTACTCCAGAGGGCTTTTATAAAGGGAGGTATGGTCGATCTCTCCCACTCCTCTTCCACATTGATGGTATGAATGCTTAAACAGTTGCTGCAGTCATGATAATGGTCCCAACTGGGAAATGTGGGGGGAAGGAAGTACAGGTAAGAGCCGTAGTACCCTTAAATCTTGGAAAGAGCTCCCTTCCCTCCCCTCTGGATCTCCTTTGGCTTCTCACTGGCTGAGGAGTCCATGGAGGCTAAGAGGAGTGTCCACTTGGAGTCTCCCTCTGCCCTTGTAGACCTTGTTTTGGGTACCTGAGACTCAGGAATTCTTTGTACAAATGATCCCAAGCATGTCTCTGCATGGGCCTCTCCTTTAACCATCAGACTGTGGTCACCCAGGTTCCAAAGGATCTTCAGCCTGCCATGGGGTATAGGACCCCAGCACAGAGAGGAATGGTGCCTGGGACTGCCCTTCCTCTGCAGAGTGAATCTGCCACAAGTGTCGGCACCTTTAGGTCTGAGGGCAGAAGGCCCTCACTTTCCTCCAAACTCTATTTTACTCCTTCCCCTTCCTTTCTTCTTGCACAGCCCTTGCATTATTTCTAAGGGACTTTGGGTTTGTTGGAGGAAGGAAAAAGTAATGATCACTGGAGACAGAACATGGAAGTAGTCTGGGGAGTATTGAATGACTCCACCCCTAGGGTCAACATCATAACCTACCCGAGTGCTCACGTTTTTCTTTGTCCCTTTGAACAAATATCCCTTGCCTAGATTTGGTAGTCTCATACCTGCATGAGTTTTTTCTTTGGCACTGAATCTCCAGACGCTTCATTTTAGAAGGTTAAGAATAGCCAGAATCATTTTCTTTACCTACCCTGTGTCCAGGACTTGGCTAAGGTGTGTACACATGAGGCCGTTATGGTGTGGAATAGAGCCAGGAGAGGGAAAAGAACACAAGTGGGCTGCTGGCCTGGGCCTAGAGATATTAATCTATAATAGGTGCTCAATAAATGTTTAATGAGTGTGGCTCTCTGTGCTTGCTTCCATCTGCAGCATTTCTTGGTAGGTACTTGAGGTGCTTTAGCACATAGTTCCCACTAGATGTCCCTGTTGTCATGCTTGCAAATCCTGTGTCGCTTGTATTCCCTCTACCCTTCCCCCATCCGGGTTTGATTTCATTAGAGAACGCAAGTATGCCCAATTTTAAGTTAGAAGGCAGATTTTTCTCTGTAAATTATTGGAATCGTTGCTTTATTTGCATGTTGTCACTGACTTTCCATTACGTTTGTTGTTTTTCTTGCTCATATTGAATGTATGAGGGTCTCTGTACCAGTAGGTGCTAAACAAAATTTGAATTGAAAGAACTTTGAGGAGATAGTATCCTACTTCAACCTACTGAAGTACTATTTCTTTATTTATCCAAAAGATTTTTTAATTAATTAATTTTTTTATGGGAAAGGTAGGAGCAGAGGGAGAGGGACAAGCAGACTCTGTGCCGAGCGTGGAGCCCATTTAGGGCTCAATCATGGGACCCGGAGATGGTGACCTGAGCTGAGATCAAGAGTTGGATGCTTAACCAACTGAGCCACCTAGGTGCCCCCTATTCATTTCTTTTAAATTAAGTAACCCCCCACCCCCCCCGCCCAAGATAAATAAATAAATAAATAAAGTAAATTCCTTAATTCTACCAGGGTCTTAACCAGATCTTAAGCCAAATTTGGTGTGGCTTTTGAGTAGGAAGAAAAAAATGACTAACCTCTAACAGAAAAATAGCATCTCCTTTAAGTATAAATGTAGGCAATGAGCCATAGTGGCTGTACTACCTAGGACTATGTCACCAATAGAAATCGTTATTTTTATAATATATGATTGCAGATGATTTTGAAATAGCACATATACATCATCTCCACTTTGAAATTAAGATAATTACTGGATTCACCATTAGCTCTTATAATGTGTTAGGAAAGAAGCACATGTATTACTATATCACACATTTGTTTTTAAAGTATTTTGATAATCGTATTTAGTGGGGTTGGTTTCCTTTGTAGTCATATGTATATTACTAAGTGGCTGTAAAAGCATCATCCTGAGAGGGGCTCCATGGATTTTGCCAGACTGACTAACGGTAGGCAGAATAATGTCTCCCCGAAGACTCCACAACCTAATCCCTGGAACCTGTGAAATATCATGCCACAATGCAAAGGGGGAATTAAGGTTGCAGATAGATTTAAGGTGGCTAATCATCTGACCTTAAAATAGGAAGATTAGCCTTAGTCCAGGTGGGCCCACTATAATTACAAAGGTCTTTATAAGCAAAAGAGGGAGGCTGACTTAGAATCAGAGTCAGGAGGGAATGATTTTGTGATCGTGGAAACAGAGTAAAGGGATTGCTTTGAAGATGGAAGGAGCCGCAGGCTGAAGAATGTGAGCAGCCTCTAGAAAGTGGAAAAATTAAGGAAACAGATCCTTCTCCAGAGCCTTTCTGACACCCATGCTGGAAAAATCAAGGAAACAGATCCACTCAGAAGAGTCAGGCAATGACTTATTTTTTTTTTTAATGCACAACAATGATCATTTCATATTTAAAAAATATTAAATTCGGCTTATGCTATTTCTGAGCAGTAAAACGTACTAGTGGGATGACTGAAGACCCTGAAATTGCAGTTTCCACAGCACGCCACAGGCATTCCAGTAAAGCCAGGGTTTCAGTCCCATACACTATTAATTTTGGGCCAAACATATTCAGGAGGACAAGGATAAGCAAGACAGGTGTGTAGGACAAAGGGTGGCAAAAAGCGTAGCGAACCTCACGCGCGGCCTGAGGACTCAGGAGGCATGCCTCTCTCAGCAAAGAAACAGATCTTCCAAGGGTTTCTGCGCTGCCGTCGGCTCAGGCTCCAGCCAACAATGGGAGCAGACCTGGTGTTCCTCAGGACACAGAAAGCAACAGCCAGAAAGAGCAGAACAGAGCCCTTCCTAACACCATCACTCTTCTGGAACCTCCCTGACACCCAGTGGAAAAATCCTTCCCCAGAGCCTCTCTGACACCCAGGCTGGGGAGAAATAGAAGTCGATGTGGAAACCACATTCGGAGAGATTATCACACAATATGTAAAAGTTGGAGCTGGGCTTCCACGCTGGCCTGTCTGAATCCAGATATTGAGCTGCTAACCCCCTGTTTCCAGAAAGAAACAGCATTGCCTACACATTGGTTTTAGCCCTGTGAGTTCCATATGAACTTTGGACCTCCGGAACCATAAGACAATGCATTTGTATTTTTTTTTTTAAGCAATTAGCTTTGTGATAATTTGTTACAGCAGCAGTAGGAAGCAAATACAGTGACAAAGAGGTCTATAGCACAAAAGAATCTAGGAGGCCCCGTGTCTAGACTAAGGGTCAGTTAAGGACAGTTCTATCTGTGGTGGAGGTGGGTGGTGAACCAAGGAGTTGTCTATTGCTGTGTGACAAATTACCCAAACCATAACAACTTAAACAATAAGCATTTATTGTAGTTTCTGTGGGTCAGGAATTTGGGGGTGACTTAGCTGGGTGGTTCTGGCTCTGAGCCTTTCATGAATCTGTGGTCAAGGTGTTGGCAGGGGCTGTAGTCAGCTAAAGGCTGAACTGGGAAATCTTCTAAGATGGTGCATTCACATCACAGTGGGTGGGAGGCCTCAGTTCCTAGCTGCATGGACCTGCTGATGGTGTCTCTGGAGTATCTTCCCAACACGGTGGCTGGCTTCCTTTTTTTTTTTTTTTTTTTTGCTTTTATTTTATTTTATTTTATTTTTAATTAATTTTTATTGGTGTTCAATTTACCAACATACAGAAAAACACCCAGTGCTCATCCCGTCAAGTGTCCACCTCAGTGCCCGTCACCCATTCCCCTCCCACACCCGCCCTCCTCCCCCCTTCCACCACCCCTAGTTCGTTTCCCCGAGTTAGGAGTCTTTATGTTCTGTCTCCCTTCCTGATATTTCCCACACATTTCTTCTCCCTTCCTTTATATTCCCTTTCACTATTATTTATATTCCCCAAATGAATGAGAACATACACTGCTTGTCCTTCTCCGATTGACTTATTTCACTCAGCATAATACCCTCCAGTTCCATCCACGTTGAAGCAAATGGTGGGTATTTGTCGTTTCTAATTGCTGAGTAATATTCCATTGTATACATAAACCACATCTTCTTTATCCATTCATCTTTCGATGGACACCGAGGCTCCTTCCACAGTTTGGCTATTGTGGCCATTGCTGCTAGAAACATCGGGGTGCAGGTGTCCCGACGTTTCATTGCATCTGAATCTTTGGAGTAAATCCCCAACAGTGCAATTGCTGGGTCGTAGGGCAGGTCTATTTTTAACTCTTTGAGGAACCTCCACACAGTTTTCCAGATTGGCTGCACCAGTTCACATTCCCACCAACAGTGTAAGAGGGTTCCCTTTTCTCCGCATCCTCTCCAACATTTGTTGTTTCCTGCCTTGTTAATTTTCCCCATTCTCACTGGTGTGAGGTGGTATCTCATTGTGGTTTTGATTTGTATTTCCCTGATGGCAAGTGATGCAGAGCATTTTCTCATGTGCATGTTGGCCATGTCCATGTCTTCCTCTGTGAGATTTCTCTTCATGTCTTTTGCCCATTTCATGATTGGATTGTTTGTTTCTTTGGTGTTGAGTTTAATAAGTTCTTTATAGATTTTGGAAACTAGCCCTTTATCTGATATGTCGTTTGCAAATACCTTCTCCCATTCTGTAGGTTGTCTTTTAGTTTTGTTGACTGTATCCTTTGCTGTGCAAAAGCTTCTTATCTTGATGAAGTCCCAATAGTTCATTTTTGCTTTTGTTTCTTTTGCCTTTGTGGATGTATCTTGCAAGAAGTTACTGTGGCCGAGTTCAAAAAGGGTGTTGCCTGTGTTCTCCTCTAGGATTTTGATGGACTCTTGTCTCACATTTAGATCTCTCATCCATTTTGAGTTTATCTTTGTGTATGGTGAAAGAGAGTGGTCCAGTTTCATTCTTCTGCATGTGGATGTCCAATTTTCCCAGCACCATTTATTGAAGAGACTGTCTTTCTTCCAATGGATAGTCTTTCCTCCTTTATTGAATATTAGATGACCATACATTTCAGGGTCCACTTCTGGGTTCTCTATTCTGTTCCATTGATCTATGTGTCTGTTTTTGTGCCAGTACCACACTGTCTTGATGACCACAGCTTTGTAGTACAACCTGAAATCTGGCATTGTGATGCCCCCAGCTATGGTTTTCTTTTTTAAAATTCCCCTGGCTATTCGGGGTCTTTTCTGATTCCACACAAATCTTAAAATAATTTGTTCTAACTCTCTGAAGAAAGTCCATGGTATTTTGATAGGGATTGCATTAAACGTGTAAATTGCCCTGGGTAACATTGACATTTTCACAATATTAATTCTTCCAATCCATGAGCATGGAATATTTTTCCATCTCTTTGTGTCTTCCTCAATTTCTTTCAGAAGTGTTCTATAGTTTTTAGGGTATAGATCCTTCACCTCTTTGGTTAGGTTTATTCCTAGGTATCTTATGCTTTTGGGTGCAATTGTAAATGGGATTGACTCCTTAATTTCTCTTTCTTCAGTCTCATTGTTAGTGTATAGAAATGCCATTGATTTCTGGGCATTGATTTTGTATCCTGGGTGGCTGGCTTCCTTGAGAATGGATGATTTGAGAGAGAGAGAGAGAGAGAGAAGGAGAAAGGCAGAAGTCACATGCCTTTTACAACTTGATTTCTGACGTCACACCATCACACCTGTCACATATATTCCTTAGAAGTGAAGGGGTAGGAATTTGTTCCACCTCATATATCAAAGAATCTGGATTTATTTTGAACTACCATACTACTTCTGTCTCTTTATTTCTTTTAAAAACTTCCATGAACAGATCCATACCAGGAGCTGAAACCAGGAAAATTGGGATAAGTAGTGTAAATTACTGACAAGACCATGTATAGAAAATTTCATTTTAATTTATTTATTAAAGCTCTAATTTAATCATATTAATCGTTGAAGTCTTAAGCCAAAGAAATAGTGTCTTTCCTTGTAGAAATTCTGTTACTACCAACTTGGCCTGGAATAGTATGTTTCTTTTAAAAAATAAACTTGATGGGATCCCTGGGTGGCGCAGCGGTTTGGCGCCTGCCTTTGGCCCAGGGTGTGATCCTGGAGACCCGGGATCGAATCCCACGTCGGGCTCCCGGTGCATGGAGCCTGCTTGTCCCTCTGCCTGTGTCTCTGCCCCCCCCCTCTGTGTGTGACTATCATAAATAAATAAAAATTAAAAAAAATAAACTTGATATTTTAGAATAGTTCTATGATTACATAAAAGTTGCCAAGGTAGCACAGAGAGATCTTGTATAACCCCTCACTCAGTTTCCCTTATTGTTAATATCTTACATTACTGAGGTACATTTGTGACAGCTAGTGAACCAATATTGGTTCTATTGGTTCAATACAATTATTAACTAAAGTCTGTAGTTTGTTTTTGTTTTTGATTTCCTTTATTTTTACTTAATGCCTTTTTCTCTGAGCAGTACATTTTTGGGTAGGTTTCTTCCACGTGTCTCTGGTATCTTACTGGTACCAGCCCTTTTGGAAATGACAACAAAAACAAGTAGGTATGGTGAAGAGGACAGAAACTCTAGAGAGGGATTTGGATTTGAATCTTGCCTGTATAATGGGCTGAGGGTCTCATAAAATTTTCCTTTATGCCCTCAGTTTCCTCATCTGTAAAATGGGAATGATTCATCATAGGAATGTTGTGAAGATTAAACAAATCCATTTATATAAGCACTTTGGATAACATTTGCCACATTAGCCATTTGGGGATAGCTATTTTTATTGTTACTATCATTACTATTTTTAATTTGGCATTTTATCAGGTAATCTGACCCAGAAGAAGATATTTCCTATACAACATGGGAAATGCAGAGTCCCTGTTAGTGTTTGGGGATGGTTATAAGGCCTTCTGCAGAAGTGATGTGAATTGAGTCTTCAAGAATGTGAGGTGTTGAGCACCTGGGAGGCCCATTAGTTGAGCATCTGCCTTTGGCTCAGGTTGTGATCCCAGGATCCTGGGATTGAGATTTGCATCAGGCTTCCCACCAGGGGCCTGCTTCTCCCTCTGCCTATGTCTCTGCCTCTCTCTGTGTTTGTCTCTCATGAATAAATAAATAAAAAACCTTAAAAAAAAAAAAGGAGGAGTGTTGGTGGAGGAAGTGTCCACGAGATAGGAAGAAAGATTTTGAGGAGGAGAGATTGTGGCATGATCCTCTGTGAGGTGGTGTGAATCAGCTGGGAGAACTTTAGAGAAGACGAGCAGCTCTGTGTGTGAGGAGTGAATGGCCAGGAGCTGGGTCAGGGAGACTCATAGGCTGTGGTGGGGAATGTGGATCTTTCTCTTTCCTGTGGGCAATGGGGAGCAAATGAAGGGTTTTCAACAGGTGAATCACTCAGTCAGATTAGGGTCTTGTAGAAATGGATTTGATAAGAAAGCAAATTGGAGATAGGCCAGAGTAGAGATTGATGAAGTTTTGGAATATAGGAGAGGTCTAGAGCCAATGACCAAGAAAAAATTCTTGAGACATCTTTAGTGCAAGATAGTGGTTTTATCAAAGCATGGGGACAGGACCAGTGGGCAGGAAGAGTGGCTGCCCCGGGCCTGTGAGAGGTGGCTGATTGTATACTTGGGAGTTGGGAGGGACTTGAGGATAGCATACTCTCTAAGGAATTTTGGAAGCAAAGTTTCCAGGACCTTGAGGGGGCTAGCTGTTGTTGGGAAAAGGTCATTTATTACTGTCTAATAAAACCTGTCATGAGACCCTTCAGATGTATATTGGTGGGCCATGTGCTTGGGGGATGATTGCCAATATGTATCTTGGGTGTTTAGAGATAAAGGAAATTTCTTTCTTTTTTTTAAATGTATTTTTAAAAAGATTTTATTTATTTATGCATGAGACACACACACACACACACACACACAGAGAGAGAGAGAGAGAGAGAGAGAGAGAGAGAGAGAGAGAGGCAGAGACACAGGAGGGAGAAGCAGGCTCCATGCAGGGAGCCCAACATAGGACTCGATCCTGGGACTCCAGGATCATGCCCTGGGTCAAAGGCAGGCGCTAAACCGCTGAGCCACCCAGAGATCCCCGACAAAGGAAATTTCTAAAGGAATTTTTATATGTTAAAGTAGACTTACAGGATCCTGGGGGTCGGGCTAAGATTGCCTTTTGCCCTTAGCAAAGTATGAACATTGAGGCAGTTGAGTGTAGAGGAATATCCCTCTGCCTGTTTCAAGGACTTGTTAATGTGCTTCCCTGGGCTTGTGCTTCGTCCTCAGTTAGTCCTGTTCCCCCATCAGAGATGCTTCATAGTAGGAAACACTGTTTTTGGAATTTACATAAATGAGAGATACTTATCTTGTGTTCAGGCACTGATCTTTAAGGTTATTTGTTACAGCCATTAGCCTACCCTGACAAATACAGCCACTATGGATAGATCATATGGCTGGGAAGAGTTTCAAACGCTAATGGACTCGGGGTTTTAAACTTCTGACATAAATGTGTAAAACTCTGGAGGTAGCGTCACCTGGCCTGTTATATAGGTCTATAAAGCAAGCCATGGTATCTGCAGGGGTGATCACAGCTGAGTAATTCTAAAGCATTTTCGAGTAGAGAGAAATGAAATGCAGAGGCTTTATGTTCAAGCCTAATATATATTTCATCAAAAAAGGAGACTGAAGTACACTGAATCTTCCTTGAAATAAATTGAAGTATAGAAAGAACCTACTTCCTTATAATAATAAGGATAATAAACAAGAAAGATCACTTAAAGAGACAAGCAACAGATTTATCAGACCCAAAGTCACATCTTGAGGCTCAACTTTGCTTCACAAGTGGATAGGTACATATGGTTTCCAGAAAGCTTATTTGATTGCTTATTTACAAATCTAAATTTTTAAAAAAGATTTTATTTATTTATTTATGTGAGAGAGAGAACACACGCTCTTGCACAAGGAGGGAGGAGTGAGGAGGGGAGTGGCAGAGGGAGAAGCAGACTCCCCATTGACCAGGGAGCTCCATGTGAGACTCCAATCCAGGACCCTGAGATCATGACCTGAGCTGATGTCAGATGCTAAAATGACTGAGCCACCCAGGTGGTCCTCAAATCTTAATTTTTTTAAAGAGTAAGGAGACGTTTTGTTGGTGTTTAGAAATATATTATATTAACTTAATATTTGATGTCCTAATTTTAATATCCTCTCCTTTTTTTTATTATTATTATTTATGATAGTCATACAGAGAGAGAGAGAGAGAGAGAGAGAGAGAGGCAGAGACACAGGCAGAGGGAGAAGCAGGCTCCATGCACCGGGAGCCCGACGCGGGATTCGATCCCGGGTCTCCAGGATCGCGCCCTGGGCCAAAGGCAAGCGCCAAACCGGTGCCCAGGGATCCCCATATCCTCTCCTTTTTTTTTTTTTTTTTTTTAATTTTATTTATTTATTTATTTACGATAGTCACAGAGAGGGAGAGAGAGAGAGAGAGGCAGAGACACAGGCAGAGGGAGAAGCAGGCTCCATGCACCGGGAGCCCGACGTGGGATTCGATCCCGGGTCTCCAGGATCGCGCCCTGGGCCAAAGGCAGGCGCCAAACCGCTGCGCCACCCAGGGATCCCTCCTCTCCTTTTTATAAAGAAGTGCCTTTTGCCCTAGAGTATAGAAGCAGAGTATAAATATAGCAAATATAGTATAAATATAGTAAACTATAACATTAATTAAAATATAAAATGTAAGTATATAATATAAAATATAAGAATTATAAATAACATTAATATATAAAAATAATATAAAAATATTTTTAAAATTGAAGTATAATAATAGAATATCTTTTTTTCCTGGTCGTGAAGTTACTTCATTACTCACTGTAGTAATAATTTAATAAATGCTCTCTACATGAACTAAAGGAAAAAAATGCTTTTTACCATTATGTTTTCTTAATTCTGTGTCCTGTCTGATGAGGAAATTTACTGAAATCTATTACTTCCTGTTTACTGACTTTTCAAAGCAGGAAACAAACTTCCTGACAAAATACATCCACTAAAGCTTGTAAATATATGTTAACTTTTGTATATGATGGATCTTTTTGGGATAACATATGTAAAAATGAATGAATTGTGTGAAGTTTGAACAAAAAAAATTTTAAGGTGGTTATTTAAAAGCTAATCTACCTTATGCAACTCACAATTTTTCCTGTGCAATTCAAAGTTTTAGTTTTTGACCTTATTGTGTATTTTTTACTTCCCTTTTGAAAACATCTTGCTGAGAAGGTTTTAACTAAACCTTCCCTTGAAAAATACTTGAGCAAAATTTCCTTTTTAGTATCTGAAATTGTAATAACAACAAAAAATAAAATAAATTATAACAACAAAATAATATGGTGTAGGAAAAAACCTGGAGAATGAATAAAAGATCCCTCTAGCCTTTATTGGCTGTTAAGATGCCATATAGCCCCATTACCTTTCTAAACTCTCCCATTACCTTCCTGGAGTTCACTCCAGTCTAGCCCATCCCAGCTCCCTTGCTTTTCTCTGAGCATACCAGCCCCACACTTGACTCAGGACCCTGCCTCTGCCTGGAAGTCTTTTTCTCCTAGTCTCCATATGACTGTCCCTATGAACATTTTTGTCTTCGTCTGTAAAAGGCCTGTCAGATCTCTAAAGGCTTTTCCAATCCCAAACTGCTAGGATTTTGGGACTTCTCTGGTGGCCCATGTAGCTTCCAGGGTACAAGTGATAAGAGAGGGCTCTTGGCTTGTTTTGATTGTATTTCGCAAATCTGATTATGAAGAATTCATTGGTCAGTATCTTTTAATGTACTTCTTTAGCTCTTGAGTATTATAGTTAGTGTTCCTTGATTAAATGGTTTGCTTTACCATTTTGTTGGGTAATGTTGGTGCTGGTTTAATCCTTGGAGCTTTAGTGAACATGCTCTTCTCAGCTCTGCCGATTACATACTGTGTGGCCTTGGAAAAATCCATCTAACTTCTCTTCTGAACAATGAAGGGGTTATTTAGAATTTTTCTTTTTTAAACTTGGACCCTATTGGAGCTCCCAGGGTACTCAGGGGTAAATACCATAACAACTAAAATTGTAAATTGTATGTTCTGTCCACTGCTCCCATGGTGGGAGCTGTTTTTAAGGACATAGTCTTAAGAGAGCAGTGTCTTGGTAGCCAGCAAAGTCTCTTTATTGAACACTGAAATGTCTCTACTGAGAAAAGCTGTGCTCCAAAACAGAATGACCTTGGATGTTATTATTGTATTGAGAGGAGGCACGTATACCATTATCCAAACAGAATGTTGTGTGTTCATACTTGATGAGTCTGCTAGTGTATCATTTTTGTTAAATTACATTAGGACGCATGTGTATACTCTGAGTGATCCAGTCCCGAGCCCAGGGGATCTAATAATTAGTGGTTCATTGAACCACTAACAAATCAGTGTTTCAGATCATAGGGCACTTGGTAGAAAATTGGTATTTATTTTAGGAAGCACTATCTCAATCTGTGTTTTTCTTGCATATGTGCCCATATCAATCCAGCGCAGCTGGATCGCTGCCAAAGGAACCACCTCCATGCTAATAAAACTGCTTGCTGACCCGCAGGGCACAATGTGGAAGAGGGGGCATTTAAGATTGTAAGAGCAGGTCATGAGAAATAGAATGTTGGAGGATGTCATTGAAAGGACATGACTGCTGGTTCACTTCCACAGATCTACCGAATTAGAAGCTTTTTGCCCTGGCCCTATCCTGGAATGTGTGCCCACCCATGGTGGGAGCCATTTCTGAGGACACAGCCTCAAGAGCAATGTGTTGTTGAGGACATCAGGACCACAAATGTGATTTAACCAAGGTAAGACCTCTCTATAAACTTCTAAGATTCTGGTGGCTGGGTATGGAGATCCATTCATCTTGCTGCTGCTTAGGACAAGCCTCCTCAGTTCCCTTGCTTTTTTAACCAGTTGCTTACTGATATGGAGGGTCTGCCTCTTTATTTAGTCTCCTTGCCCTTGTTGGGGGCCAGTTATAGATTTCTCCCCAGGACACTCCCAAGATAGTGAACTAACACCAGATACGGAAGGGACACATCCTTTCTGCAGTAGTCTCAAGATGATACTCAACAATCATTAAAGGCAGATTATGATACATTCAAGTAGCATGGCTAAGACTAATGCTAGAGGCATCTAGTTTGTTTTCTGAAAACTTCTGGTATGCTACATTTTTGTTTCCCAAAATCCTATTTCTTTATCTTTAGAGAGTGATAACTTATTTGCCTGTAGTAGCATTTAGCTTAACCCAGATAATTTAGACACAGCTATAGCATTACAATTTTATTTTGGTCACTGAGATTGGGGGAAATATAATCCAAAGATTAGTCATTGATGGCTTCAACATGTCTTTTTTTTTTTTTTTAAAGTTCTGCTGAGCTTCCTTTTTTTTTTTTCTTTTTTTAAGATTTTATTTATTTGTTCATGAGAGACCCAGAGAGAGAGAGAGGGTGGGGCAGAGACACAGGCAGAGGGAGAAACAGGCTCCACGCAGGGAGCCCGATGCGGGACTTGATTCCAGAACCCTGAGGTCATGACCTGAGCTCAACTGCTGAGCCTCCCAGGCGTCCTGGCTTCAACATGTCTTAACCTTCCTCTCTCCCTCAGTCTATAGGGTTTGTATGATTTTCATGAAGGTAAGGCTTCCTTCCATCTCTGTGTCAATCAGTCGTTGTTGGTGAGGTTATAAAAAGCTAAAAAGAAAAGCCAAGTAAAGCAAAAGAAAAAACCTGGAAAGACAAGACCCCGAATATGTAATCTATTAAAAAATCTCCCTCTGAACACCTGGAAATTGACCATATTCATATCACTTTTGCATTATGTTATGAGGCAGTACATTCTCTTTGGTCTTCTAAATCAATGCTATTCAAAGTGTGATTTCTGGACTAGCAGCATCGGAGAATGCTGAGAATGTATTAGAGATGCAGAATTTGAGGCCCCATCCTAGATCTTCTGAATCCTAATTTTTATTTAAACAAGATGCATAGAAGCCTTGTGGGCTCATTAAGCTTTCAAGGAATCAGTTCATTTAATTAATCTAAGTTATCAAATTTGTGAGCATAGAGTTGTTTATAGTATTTCTTATTATCCTTTTAAAGTCTTTGGGATCTATAAAGATGACCCCCCCCTTTATTATTATTATTTTGTGGGGTTTTTGGTTTTGGGATAAAAACTTGGTTTCTTCTTTTTTTTTTTTTTTTTAAAGATTGTATTTATTTATTCATGAAAGACACACACAGAGAGAGAAAGAGGCAGAGACACAGGCAGACGGAGAAGCAGGCTCCATTCAGGGAGCCCAACATGGGACTCGATCCCAGGTCTCCAGGATCACACCCTGGGCTGAAGGCAGTGCTAAACCGTTGAGCCACCTGGGCTGCCCTATTTTCTTTTTTTTTTTTTTAATTTAAATTCAATTTGCCAACATAGAGTATAACACCCAGTGCTCATCCCATCAAGTGCCCTCCTTAGTGTCCATCATGCAGTTACCGCATCCCCCCACCCACCTCCACTTCCACAATCCTTTGCTTGTTTCCCAGAGTTAGGAGTCTCTCATGGTTTGTCTCTCTCTCTCCCTGATTTTCCCCACTCAGTTCCCCTCCTTTCCCTTATAATCTCTTTTCATTATTTCTTATATTCCACATATGAATGAAACCATATGATGATTGTCCTTCTCTGATTGACTTATTTCACTCAACATGATATCCTCCAGTTCAATTCTTGCATCATTTATTTTGATGCTCTATTGGTGGGTATATACACATGAAGGATTGTTATGTCTTCTTGGAGAATTGATTTATCATCGTGTGATATCCTTCTTTATCCTTGATACTCTTCCTTGTTTCAAATTCTGCATTGTTTGAAATTAATAAAGTAAGTCCAACTTTCTTTTGATAGTGATAATGAGATGGATCTTTCTCCAAGCTTTTACTATTTATATACTATTTGATTTTGTGTTTAAAGTGGGTTTCTTATAGAAAACATAGTTGGGTTGTATTTTTATATCTGTTGTGGCAATATCTTTTACTAGGTGTGTTTAAACTGTTCACAATAACGATTATAATTTGTTCAATATCTATAATCTTTGTAATATTTTCTTAATTACATTTGTTTTTTGTTTCTTTCCCTCTTCTACCTTCTCTGGTTTTAGCTGAACATTTTATATGATTCCATTTTATCTCCTTTCTTAGCATATCTTTTATATTTCTTTAAAATTTTTTGTAGTTACCCTAGAGTTTACAATATACAGTTTTAAATAATTTAGGCACATTTTCAAATAGCATTATCCTGCTTTACAGGTATTCCAGTTATCTTAGAGTATCCCAATTCCATTCTCTATCCCTTGTGTCATTGCTGTCATTCATTTCTTTTATCTAGGTGCTTAAAATTACCAAATATGTTGTTATTGTTATTGCTTTAAACAAACTATTTTAGATCAATTAAGAATGAAAAAAATATTTTACTTCATTTGTTTCTTCTCTAACATGCTTTCTTTCAAGAGACGGAGAGGGCATGAGAGACCGAGCTGAGGGGAGAGACAGTGAGAGAGAGAGAGAGAGAATCTTAAGCAGGGTCTACTCTCAATTCAGAATCCAATGAAGGGCTCAATCTCACAACCCTGAGATCAGGACTTAAACTGAAATCAAGAGTTGGATACTCAACCCACTGAGCCACCTAGGCACTTCCTATTTCTTTCTTTATGTAGTTTCTGATTGACATAATTTTTCCTTTGCCTGAAGAATTTTTGTTAACGTTTCTTGCAGGGAAGGTCTGATGACAATAATACATTTTCTCAGTTTTTTTTTTTTTTTTTTTGTCTGAGAAAGCCTTTATTTCTCCTTGCTTTGGAAGGACAGTTTTGCTGGGTATAGAATTTTGGATTGGTGATTATTTCCCCCCAGATTTAAAGATTTCACTCTTTTCTTGATTGTCTGATTTCTGATGGGAAGTCCATAGTAATTCTTATTTGCATTCCTCTATATGTTAGTTTCTTCAGTCTTCCTTCAAAATTTTCTTTGTCTTTTTTTCCTGCAGTTTGAAGATAATTTAACATAGTATATAAATTTTTATTTTGTATTTATCTTATGTAAATACAAAGCTTTCTAGAGCTGTGGTTTGGGGTCCATCATTAATTTGGATAGTTTTGGCTGTTATAACTTCGGCATTTCTTCTCCATTATCTTTTTCTTCTTCTACCATTGGAATTGGATTGGAATACTATTCTAGTTTACTTTTATGTTATACCTGTTGAAATTGTCCCACAATCCTTAGATGTTTTGTCCTTTTTTTCCCACCTTTTTTCTCTCTGCATTTCAGCTTGAGAAGTTTCTATTGACCTATGTTCAAGTTCACTGATTCTTGTCTCTGTTGATGCTATTACATTGTTAGAGACATTTTTCATTTAAATATTTGTGTTTTTGATTTTTAGCATTTCCTTTGACTTATTCCTAAGAGTTTCCATCTATCTGTTTACTTTATCCATCTTGCATGTTGTCTTCCTTTTTTAAAAATATATTAAAGCCCATAATGTATTAATCATAGTTATTTAAAACTCCCTGTCTGATAATTCCAACACCTGTGTTTTATCTAAGTCTGGCTCTCATGATTGCTTTGTCTCTTTGGACTGTGTTTTTTTTTTTTTTTTCTTGTTTTTGAAAGCATTGTGGTTTTTATTGAAAGCTGAACATGTTGTATTGGGGAACAGAAACTGAAATAAATAAGCTTTTAGCATGAGGCTTAATGTTGGTTGGGCTGGGATTTGGACTGTGTTTAATATTTATTGTAGCTATAGGTATCAGAGGCTTCAAATTCTTCTAGTGTCTTTTTTTGTCTTTTCTCTTGGCTTTGGAGCATGTTTATGTTCATTCAGAAAGAATCTGTGTCTTATGGCTCTTTCAGCTGTAACCCTCTTGTTTTTACCTGGTAAAAGGTTGTAGCAAGGAGAATTTTCTATTATCTGGTGGGAATTCTCCAACTTCAGTGGGCTTGTGGTCCTTTCACAAATATGACCTCCAGAAGCATAGCTCCCCCACCTACAATGTCCCCAAAGTCCTTTCATGGGGCTCAGCAGCATTCCTGATCTATTTCCCTGAAGTCCTAGGCCCCGTTGACTATGGTCCCCCAACTCCACTTTTGAAGAGACAGGGGAAGGAGGGTCTGGAGTATGATGCAGATGTCTCTGAGTACATTTCCCTATCATTACTCTTCCCTCTGCAGGGGCCACAAGGAGGTTCTGCTCAAATCCTCAGTCTGAGAACCTGGTGCGGTTCCTGGAGAAAACCTCATGGCAGTGTAGGGGTCCCCCATGACTGCAGCTCCAGCAGTTTCTTACTTTTACATTGGTCCACACTCAGTCTCCAGGTATTCATCACAACTGTCATTTAAATATTCCTACCAGTTTCTACCTCCATGGGCTTCTGCTTCAGTTAATAATCTCTCAGTTGCTGTATTTCTCTTGATGTGTCTGTCTCTTCATTTTAAAAAAAAGATTTGATTTTTAAAAAAAGTAATCTCTACATCCAACATGGGGCTTGGACTTCCAACCCTGAGATCAAGAGTTGTATTCTCCACTGACTGAGTCAGCCAGGTGCCCCTGTATCTTCATATTTTGAAGTGGTAGTTTGCCCTGTGACTTCAGTTTCCTGAGGAGTCTAATAAAAGTGTTGATTTTCTATTTATCCAGCTTCATCTTGTAAGAACAGGAGTGATGTCTTTCAAGCTCTTTACATGTTGGGGCTGAAATCAGAGCCACACTAAGGTTTGAGCACATCAGGTTAGACATTTAGGTTCTAGGAAGAGGGTGGTCTAATGCACACACTGGCGGCATCTCAGAAGACTGGGATCTGGCTTGAAGGAGCTCTTGCTGTCTCAAGGGCCATAGTTTCCTTCTTTGTTAAATGGAAGCAGTTCCACCTGCCCCCAGAGTGCTGTGAGAGGACAAATGTGGCAGCTGAGAAGTGTTGCAAGGTCCTTCTGTCAGTTTTAAGACAGCCACACTCCACTTGCCTGGAACCTGTGGCTCTAGCATGTCAGAAAGGAGACTCAGCTTTCTGGAGCATTTGCTTTCTCTGATGTCCTTCTGTCTCTTGACTTCTTGACTTGCCCCATGTTTATAAAACATCAGGCTGAGACCTGGTTTCTCTCAGCCTGCTTCTCTCTCTCTCTCTCTCTCTCTCTCTCTCTCTCTCACACACACACACACACACACACCCACCCTGCTCCAGCACTGGCAGGCCTCCAGCCATCAGAAACATGCATCCTGTCAGTTTAAAGGGGAGTTGGCAGGAATCATTGGGAAAACACACTTGTTCTGGGATCTGGGCTCATTGGAATTTGCTCCTGCTGGACATTCCCTGGCCCCGGAGCAATGCCAACATAAGGCAATGCCACAAGCCTCCTCTCTTTGCCTGGCTTTTTCTTACTTCATGCCTATGGGCCTTGGAGAGCAGCTTCAGGGGACTGGTTGACCTCCAGAGGCAGCTCCTGTGAGCTAGCTGCCAGGGAATTCTCTCAGATGGGGGCCTTCTAAGGGATGGACATGTTTCTTGGTCCTAAAGCAGAGAAATTAGAAACAGAAAGAGATGTGGAAAGATATTTTGTTTAAAATAAGCCCCCTCAGTCTCCACAGACAGTTGAATAAAAATTCTTTCATTTGGGTATATTTTATTTTTAAAAGTTCAATTTAACAGCTTTGAAAAACAAAGTGGAATAGGTCAGAAATTTGGAGGCAAAAAGACACTGGGATTTTTTTTTTCTATAAGTCCTTCCTGGTGAGGCTGCTCTTTGAAGTGCTTAGAGTTTCTCACAATTCTGCTTGGACCATCTTCCCAAAAGCAATAGCCCCCAGGTGACCCAATCACCCCCGTTTCCTTTATTTTCTGCATTTGTGTCATTCTTCCCATGTAAACCACCTCAACTCAGAATAAGGGCACTAGGATGTCTCAACTGATGTCATTTAGGTGATAGAGGACTCCTTTAGGGTCCAGGCAAGAACATGAGATGGCCTCTTCATATGGTTTGGGAATAGGTATGGCCTTTTCAAGGTGTTCTATTTTGGGGGGAAACTCTTGACCAATTTTCTGGGAGGAGTTGGAGTAAGAACAAATCCCGTGGATGCTAATGTGATCCATCCACAATTATGGGTCTCCCTAGCTCACCACTTCTTCCAGGGGAAACATCATATGGAAGGAAATATGGCTTTCTTGCTGCATCTGCTTTATACACGTTCTGAAAATTCATGCTGGCATCTTTGTCCTTTTCACTTACTTTGTCTTTCATGGAAATGAGTGGTCTTTACACATCTTTTTATGTGATTATTTTTTTAAGGGGGAATCTCTCTTGTTCTGGGCCCAGTGACATCACTCACCATTACTGAATTCTTAGGGCCTACCACAGTGCCTGGCACAGAGTAAACTTAAAAATACTTGCTGGCATTATTATTTTTAAAAATTTTAAACTTATTTTTTAATTTAAATTTTAAATTCAAAAATAATTTTTAAATTTAAAATTAATTTTAAATTCAAGCATAATTAACATTCAGTGTTATATTAGTTTCAGGTGTATAATATAATGATTCAACACTTCTGTACCTAAGTGCTCATCATGATAAGTGTACTCTTGATCTCCTTTCCCTATTTTACCCATCCCCACTCCCACCTCTTCTCTGGCAAATATAGAGAACAAACTGGTGCTTAAGGTCTGCTTTTTTGTTTATCTGTTTTCAATTGTTTATCTGTTTTGTTTCTTAAATTCCACATATGAGGAAAATGATATGGTATTCGTCTTTCTCTGATTATTTCACTTAGCATTATACTCTCTAGGTCCTTCCATGTTGTGGCAAATGGCAAAATTTCATTCTTTTTTATGGCAGAGTAATATTCCGCTGCGTATACATATATATATATATATATATATATATATATATATATATATATATATACACACACACACATGCACATACTGTATCTTTTTTATTCATTTATCATTAGACAGTGGGGTTGCTTCCATATTTGACTATTGTAAATAATGCTGCAATAAATATAGAGGTGCATATATCTTTTTTTTTTTTTTAATTTATTTATGATAGTCACAGAGAGAGAGAGAGAGGCAGAGACACAGACAGAGGGAGAAGCAGGCTCCATGCACCGGGAGCCCGACGTGGGATTCGATCCCGGGTCTCCAGGATTGCGCCCTGGGCCAAAGGCAGGCACCAAACTGCTGCGCCACCCAGGGATCCCCCCCCCCCTTTTTTTTTTTCATATATCTTTTCAAGTTTGTGTTTTCATATTCTTTGGGTAAATTCCTAATAGTAGAATTACTGGGTCACATGATAATTTTATTTTTAACTTTTTGAGGAACCTCCATGCTGCTTTCCATAGTGCTGAACCAGTTTGTATTTCCAATAGTGCATGAGGGTTCCCTTTTACCTACATGCTTCCCAACACTTCATGGAATTACTTTTACTTAATCATCATCACAACCCTATGGATAAACTCTATATACCATTTGACAGAGGAAGAAATTGAGAATTTACACAACTCATTCAAGTCCCCCAACTGGAAATCCAGATCTGAGTGATTGATTCTTAAGCCCATGCCTTTAACTGACATATTATAAATCCTCCTGCTAGGTGAAGGAGTGAGAAAGAAAATGAATACATGATGCATCTTACAAGAACTTAACAAGAAGAAAATGAGGAAACATGCTTGAGGGACCTATAAAAAGGAAGGTTAAAAAAATGTTTCAGGCAAGAACTCTCTGGAGGTGATTTTGAATGCCAAGCACTGGCTCTGGAACATGTTTGGTTGGACCAGTCTCATTAATGTTTGTTTTGGCAAATCCGGGTCAGAAACTTTCTCTTTCACCGGTCATTGGAATTTGAAAAAAATTTCTATAAATGGATCTAAAGATTTGATAGTTTATTTCAATTAAATGACTTTTTTGTTTAAAAATGTGAGTAAATGACCTGTTTCAAATTTGACATTGAAATGATATCAAAATGATAAGTTACCAGCTAGAATGTAATATTTTATTGGGTAGCAGGGTTGGCACTACTATTTTTTTTGAACATGTGTTTTATGGTTGGTTCTTCACACTGAGTCATATGATAGCACCTTTGCTTGAAGACAGGTTGTATCTCTTCCTTTGCTTTATGGGTCCTATAGTGGCCAATAAATGGCTGGGGTTGGGAGGCCTAGGGTCTGTTCTGGGTTCTGCCTTTATGAATCTCAGGTAAAGCCTATGATCTACCAAGTTTGCCATTTTGTCCTGACTTAAATGAAGGGGGATGGGTTAGACAGGTCATTAAGAATTTTTCTGGGTTAAAAGTTCAATGAGTCCATGACTCCAGATGGTGTTCTGGTCCCTCTTTTATAGCCCTCTCTCTTTAGGAAAAATGGAAGGGCCAGAGAGGCGAAGCCACTGTTTAGCCAACACCTGCACAGCCTGTCTGACAGGTGGGTCCTGAGAATAAGCAGTCTCTGTGTGGTGGCCAAGTGCTGAGCCTGCAGCCTGCAGCTGGCCTCCTTGGCTTCTGTAGACCCCTTGGCTCCTACATCAGTCTTTGGAATCTCTAAGTCTCCAGCAACTGTTCAATAGTTTGCTTTTTCTCCTCCTAAGAGACAGTCAAGGGCATTAGGGGGCTTGTTACTTTGGGAGGTCTGCCACATTTACGAATGCCTTGTAACCCCTAATGAGTGACAGATTTATTTGACAATTTTTGATAAGTGGGTTGTTTGCGATTCACCAACGGAAGGAATGATTTGTCATCTTGACTTGAAAGGCTGACCATCAGAGCAATGACTGAGTGTACATATTAAAAGGTCATTCATCGTTGCCTAACATCCTGTCATATATCATCTTCTGATCTTTCTGTTTTTATTGTTTTGATCTAAAAAAAAAAATCTGTTTTAAATGTGGAAGCTGGAAATTGGGAAATGACAGAACTATTTATGGTCCCCATGAGCAGCCGGCCCGTTTCGGTGACAAACGTTGTAAACATGTTGTGTTAAAATCCCAATCCTTTGCTCTTGATTTTAATTGCTTGGAATTCATTGAACTTGAGGCACCCTGGATTCTGTTTCCTGCTGAGATTCGGTAATGGTGACATTCTGACTTGGCAGAGGGAGCATCGCTCTGCTGAGTCACGGTTCTCTTAACTCCGTCCAGGTCTCCAGGAACTGAAGAACTAGAATGTGGTCACTTTGCAGGTGTATGGAACTGTTCCCAGTGCCTCTTGCCAAATAAAGAGAATGACTATAAACTTTTTGCTTTAAAGAAACGCAAAGCACTTTTTTCTTTTCCCATTAGGGCCACACCTCTGATAAAGTGGTCATTTAATGGCCTATACTATTAAAGATGTGTTCTGTGATTAGTTCATCAGTTGAATAACCAGTCAAGCTCTCAGCATTTTGTGAAGTTTTCCTCATTTGATCCTCACAATACTCTTTAGAGGTAACTGCTATTATTCTTCCTATTTTCAGGTGAGGACTGGTTAACTAACTTGGCTGTAGCCACTCAGCTAGTAAGTGACAAAGCCAAGATGTAACCCGGGGAGGTCTGACGCCAAGGCCTGTGCTGTTATTATCCATGATTCATTATAAGTAAGTGACTCTAGTTCTTGGCCACTTGTATCAGCAAGCCACCTGGGAGATGTGTAAAACTGGTTGTGGTAGTGGTAGGGGAAAGGTGTGACAGGTACTGATCAGATGGCAGAAAGGGAGCCACCCAGAGCAAAGTCTTCCAAGTTATAGAAAAAGAAACCAAATGACCTTAAAAAAAAATCAGGGAGAAAAACTCACCAGTACATAGCATAATATTTGCAAATGATACACAATACGTTGGGGTTCAAAGACCCCCAAATAATATGAATATCTTGTTCTTAGGAACAAATGGACAAAGGAAAAGGATGAAATTTCAAAGGTGAAAATCGGGGCACAGACAAAGACCAAAACTTTGAGAGACCATTGATATTGATGGTTGATTCTCTTCTTAAAAGATATGTACTTCTATTGAAATATATTTTCAAAGGCCTATGGCAAATAATGTCTGAGAAAGGAACAATGGAAAGGTAGTGATGAAAAAATAGCACATCAATTCATGAGTTTACCAAAGGCAGCTAAAGGAATAATGTCTTGTGGGTATACTTGCTTAAAATGTACAATATTTAAAAACATACCTATAGAGCAGGAAAATAATGGCAGAAAGTTTATCAGTATTTTTAGACATGAAGTTGTAAGGAGCAAATCTGTTCAGAATTAAAGCAGGGGGTGGTGCCTGGGTGGCTCAGTCAGTTAAGCGTCTGCCTTCAGCTTGGGTCATGATCCCAAGGTCCTGGGATCCAGTCCCGCGTTGGGCTCCCTGCTCAGTGGGGAGTGTGCTTCTCCCTCTCTTCTGCCCCTCCCCCAGCTTGTGCTCTCTTCTTTCTTGCTCACTCTCTTTCAAATAAATAAATAAGTAAAAAAATTTTTTTTTAAAAAGAATTACAGCAGGGTCTTTTGTAGTCTCAGAAGGAAAAAAAAAGAGTTCTACAACTTATTTTTTTTTTTCTCTATGATATATTCAAAACATCTATCCATGTTAGTACAAAAAAAATCTGTGTGGTTCCTTTTAACTGCTGTGTGGATATTCTACACTGTGGATATTTAGTTATCTTGTTACCTCCTTAGCAATAGACCCTTGAGGCTTTTTACATTGTTTACTGGTGCAAATGATGTTACAAAGAGCGGTTCTTTGTGCATGCCTCCTGTGGTGGCTATCACTCCTTAAGAAAGCCTGCTTCTAGTGGCATTGCTGATTGTCACTTCCAGCTGCCACACCTCTGCTTCCAGCCGGTGGCAATATGACAGAGGTGGTGTACTTGCATGATGTAGGATTCCAAGGCATCTTTGGCTAAGGGTCTCCCCAGTGACCTGGCTTAAATTTTCTTAGAATTGCATTGTGGTCTGAGGATCATCCTATCCAAACCTTCCTTCCTTTTCTCCTTTCATAAATGTTAGAACTTTCATAGTTTGAAGGGTGTCCCTGCCTTCTGTCCCTTCTCCCTTTATTCTTTACAAGTGTTTCCTCCAATAGATCTCTTGCATGTTCAATCTTGTCTTGGCATCTGCTCCTCAGGGGACCCAAACTCACTCACTCCTTGAACACACTGGTAAACACTTTTCTAGGAAAACCTCAGAGAAATAAAAATTGGGCAGCCATGAAGTATGTATATGTATTTGTATATCTGTCTGTTTTTACCTTTTATTGTTATGGTGTAAAAAAGGGCACATAGTAGCTTAAGGAATTTCACAAACTGAGCACACTCATGAAGCTAGTACCCTTATCAGGAAATTGAGCATCATCAGCACCTCAGAAGCCCCCTCATGCTCCTTCCAGTCTTCCCTACCTCCTCAAGGCTAACCACTATCTGACTCCTGACACCATAGATTTGTTTTGACTACTGTTGAGTTTTTGTAAATGGAATCACACAATATGTTCTTTAGTGTCTGGTTTCTTTCTCTTCCCATTCTATTTGTGAGATTAATCCACGTTCATTTATTAGCACTGCTGTGTAATGTTCCATTTTATGGCTAAACCACAATTTATTCATTTGATTATTACCATAATTTCTAACTTTGGCTACATCAAAACAGTGCTGAAATGAAAAATCTTGTACAAGTCTCCTGGTGAACTTATGTAGGCAATTCTGTTCAGTGTATATCTAGAAGTGGAACCATTGGGACACAGGGTAGGCATAGATACTGCCAGACAATTTTCCAGAGTGGTCATACCAATTTATCCTCCCTCCAGCAGTGTCTATGAGTACTAGTTGTTCCTCTTACTCTTTAACACTTAGTGGATTTCATCTTTATTTTAGCCATTTTAGTGGGTATGTTTTGGTATTGCATTATGGTTTCAGTATGCTTTGATCTGATGATTAATAACATTGAGCACTTTTTAATGTATTTATTTGTCATTTGAATATCCTTTTCTGTAAAGTGCTTGCTCAAGTCTTGCCAATTTTTCTATTAGAGCACTCGACTTTTTTGTATTGATTTTTTTTAGGAGTTAATATTTTCTAGAAATGAAGGTATGTGTACATTAATTTTAACTTTAATGAGACTAAAACACATTTCAACATGATTGAAAAAATTAAAATGCCAAGAGAGACACTTTTCATTGTATTGGAGGAAGGCCATATACTGGGTTATATTGAATTAATGTAGGTTTTAAAGGAAATAACTTCACTTACATAGTTAACCTTGCCACCACAGTTTCTTTCTTTTTCTGATGGAGCCAATTCTTGTCCCCCTTCTTTCTGTGTGGTGAGCTTATGATAAAAAGAATTTTTGCTAAATTTTTCTCTTTGGGAATTAGAAACCAACAATCTAAGCTGCTTACCCATACATATGGAGACAGCCATCCCTTGTGACATCTAATTAGGGATAGCTGGTTCTCAGCTGGAGTAATGCCATGGTGACTTCTACTTTGAGTTACTTTGCTCAGTGAGCTAACATCACAAACTTAGGAAATTTCCTTTTTTTTTTTTAGCATTTGCTCATTTATATTTCAGTGTTACTTTTAAGATGCCAAAACATGTGTCAATAATAATCCAGAAGGTGAGTGAAGTGAGATGAATTGAGCTTGCAGTTATGATGTTAGTGAGTCCATCTCTAGGACAGTGGTCCTCAATCTTAGACACACTTTATAATCACCTGGGGAACTTCTAGATATCCTAGTGGCAGGCCACAAGCCAGACAGACCAATTAAATTGATCTGTGATGGTACGACCCAGATGTCATAATTCTATAAGCTCCCCAAGTGATTCCCCATTGGATTCATTCTCAGTGTGCTGACTGAGCCTGAAGTAGGCTAAAGGCCAGGCTTGACCTTATGAGATTCACAACGATCATGAGCGTACCTCTGTGAGAACTTTGAGTGTAGAGCCAGACAACCTTTTCTGTAGACAGGAAATATATACTACCCAAACAATCCTATTGACTAGTCCCCGGAAAGACTCCATACCATTTTGTGTGATGTTAACCCAAACTACCTTAGCTAAACCACAATGCCCTCTCTGTGAGATTTGCAAGCAACTCTTGGCTCTGCTTTCCCAAATAACTGGACTGAATGGGTAGGAGGTGGGTAGGCTGGAGTTAGAGCATCAGACAGGGACAGGAAATGGGAGAGATGGTACATACTCTAGCCCTTGCCTATTGATCCTCTTTTTCCCCAGAAGAAGGGTGCCTCCGAGGCACTGTTCCCATTCCGAGGACTGGCGGACTGTTCTTCAGTTAGTTTCTCCAGTCCAAATTGCAAAGGTGGATCTGAGCATTTTGTAGAACTTCAGAACCTCTTTCTGAGTCAGAAATTGTCCATTCCAGCTACCGCATATCCAAGTTACATCCCACTTCAGCACTCTTTGTGGCTTTAGCCCCTCTGCATGAACTCTGCCTGTTGGTGCTAGGGTTGCTGGGCTGCTGGTTTTAACCCTTCATTTGCTGCTGGCCTCAAGTCTCAATAGGAGGAGCGAATTTCTAGGCAGCCTTGAAGAGCAGAGGCAAATGTGAAAATCTTCACCAAAGGAGGGTCCCTAGGAATGTTCTTTTATGTGACACTAAAATATTCAAACAGGATGAGGAGATAGAGAAGGAGGGTGGGAGAAGAGGGAGAACAAATAAAAGTCCATCAAGACTTTAAAACCCAGTGACTAGTCTGTTTCTAACAGTATTAAGATCAAATTAGGCCAGGAAGTGAGCAATCCCCCTTTCAGTTGAAGTACAATGAAAAAAATATCAATACAATTTCTATAAGATGGAATTCAGCCAGAGGCTGGACTTAACTGCTTCTAAACCTAAACAGATCTGCAAAGATTAGGCAGTCTAAGAAGACTACATTGAGAGGATAAAATTGGGCATATAGAAAATATTCATTGAGTTTGGAACCTGAACACCTTTTTCTCTCCAAAGTTTATCTATCTTCCAAGATTTCTTCACCTTATGCTTTACAGGTGACCTATGAACAACATGGGTTTGAACTACATGGGTCCACTTATATGTGGATTTTTTCCAGTAAATATATTGGAAAACATTTTTTGGAGATTTGTGACAATTTGAAAAAACTTGCAGAAGAACCCAATAGCCTAGAAATACTGAAAAATTTAAGAATATGTAGGTATTATAAGAATAAAGTATATAATACACACAAATATGTGTCAATTGATTCTTAATTATTGGTAAGGCTTCTGATCAACATTAGGCTCTTAGTAGTTCAGTTTCTAGGTAGTTGAAAATTGTACGCAGATTTTCAACTCTGTCAGGTCCCCCCCACCCCTCAACATCACCACTGTGCTGTGGCCTGTTGTCCAAGAGTCCCCTGTAGTTTGAGATGGTTCTATCTAAAATGAGAATGATGGCAGTTTGATTGCTCCCTGGAGTTTGAAGTCTTCTGACACTAGGATTTCAGGCTCACACCCTGTGTGGCCTTTTTCTCCTCTGAAGAGAAATGTGAATGGTAGGCAAGTGAATGAAGAAAGTTGGTATTTTGTGCTGAGTGGAAAAGAGTGTTTCCCAGTAGAGGGCATCCTTACATAATGAATTTCTCTTTACCCTTAGAATTATTTGCAGATACTGATGTGCATTAGGAAACAGAGTTTTCTTCTAAAGGCTTTACAGTTAAGCTTGTTTTTGGCAAGTCATTTATATATAAGGTGTTAAAGTGTTAAGAAGTTTTGTTCCAATATTTTTCTTAGTTGGGTAAGTGATAAGTTGTACTAGTAGTGATAGTAGTAGCAGATCATAAAATGGTTTAAATTTCTGCTGATTTTATTTACTTGTAAATCCAACCAATATTGATTGTGTACAAGGCACAAGGGCTGGGGTGGATCTACAGAGGTGAGCCTGAGTCAAACCTTCCTGGAAGAGAATTTATGAAATACAGAGATAATAAGACATAAATGCAGGAAGTTAAAATATAATACAAAATATTTATTCTTGTTTCAAATACTTGCTGACTTCTCTAATATTAATTATTGGTGGGTTTTAGAATTCTTTCCATTTCCTGTTGTAGATGGTGGCCAGAATATTCAAGTTGTTTTAAAATCTTTTAGCTTCTGCCAAGATTGATTTGTTCAAGCCTCCTTTCTTCCTACTTTTGAAATCCAGCTACATTTTAGGAGGAAATTAATCTGTACATTGCAATTCTACCCATGATTTTTAAAGTAGATTATTTGGAAAGACTTGTTCATTGTCTTGGTTTCCTCTAAAGTCTTTCCATTTCTAGTGAAAAAGGGGAATTGTTATAACTCAGCTCTCCTCGACCCAGAGGAAATCTAGAGTGAAATTTGGAAGTGGAGAGTTGCTTAACCTTTTCCTATCAGAGTGTTGGCAGTGGAAGGTTTGTTGAAAGTGTGTGGGTTGAATGATATGCTGTAGGCTTAAGACCAGGCCCCAGGCTCTGGGTGATTCATTTGATCCCTGCAGGCTGATGTCACTAGATGAGAAACAAGCCGCTCCCCTAGTTCAGATGCTTTCTCCACCTCAAGTACAGGACCACTCAACCTATAAAGAGAGCCAGACCAGCAGTTTCTGAAGTTTGTTATCTTAATAAAGTAGCTTCTAGCACCTTCCAGTGGTGGACAGAGGGGTACAGCAGAGCAGTCATGAATATGGAAATGCTTTTCATCTTGGGTTCCATGTTCTATAAAAGCTCTAGAAGTAATACCTGGAACCCAGGCTGTAACATGGGGAACTAAGTGCTGGACCGTGGGACATGCTAGTAGTTTTGGGCTCTTCCAGAGAAAACACAGGGGCTGACAACACTTTCTATAATTGTCCTGTTTGGGAGAACCAGAATGGCCCAGCATGCCAGACATCTTCTGCAGAGCACCATTTTGGAGGCTGGTTAAGGTTTTTCAGTCGTTGAGTCTATTTCCAGTGGCAACTTCTATGGTGTGCATTGTTAGTGCTTCATTCAGATCCCTTTTAATAGACTGTACTCCCATCCCAGATGCTGTGAGTGTTGGCTGCAAATGACTCATAGCTATGTCTTTCTCTAGAGAGTTGTCTCTCATTGAAAAGAGTCACTTTGTCATAAAGTTTATGCCCCTTTCAACAATTCACAAACAATGACTGACTGAAATGGGGTACAAAAGGTCAACTTCCTTTCCTTAAAGTCCATACAACTTTGTAGTATGACTTATGCTTAGGGGCTCCCCATGGAATCAAGCTGTAGGAAATGTCTAGCTGAGATCGCCTCTTCCTTGCTTAGCAACTTTTCTTCCATCCTGCTTCCTTCACTCTCCTTTTCTAAGGGCATTCCTAAAGTAAATTATCTCAGGCTCTGCTTTTTAAATTTTTTTAAAAAGATTTTATTTATTTGAGAGCGAGTGAGAGCAAGCAGGGGGAGCAGCAGAGGGAGAGGAAGAAGCAGGCTCCCCACTGAGCAGGGATTCAATCCCGGATTTAGGGATCATGACCTGAGCCAAAGGCAGACATTTAACTGACTGCCCACCCAGGCGCCCCTCAGGTTCTGCTTTTAGGAAACTTGCCTGAGACAGCACCTCTTTGGACTTGGTAGGACAAATAGTCTTCTTTGCTCTATATAATGTGTTGTTTTCTATCAGTAGTCACTTCCTACTCTTTTTAAGAGAACACATTTTATTCATAAATCGGTGGCTGTGTGCTTCAGTTCACCCTAGTCTCCAAGGGTGAATCTTAAGTCCAAGCCAGTCATGATAGTTTCATTCTCCTTTCCAGTGAGTTAAGAACTACATGTGACCCTTAATCTATTATAAACGAGGCAAGAATATACAATAGGGGAAAAAGTCTCTTCAATAAATGGTGCTGGGAAGCTTAGACAGCTACATGCAAAAGAATGAAACTGGACCACTTTCTTACATCTTACACAAAAATAAACTCAAAAAGGATTAAAGACCTAAAGGTGAGACCTAAAGCCATAAAAATCCTAGAAGAGAATATAGGCAGTAACTTCTCTGACATTAGCCACAGCAATATATATATATTTTCCCTGGATATATCTCCTAAAGCAAGGGAAACAAAAGAAAAATAAACTATTGGGACTCCATCAAAATAAAATGCTTTTGCACAGCAAAGGAAACCATCAAGACAAAAGGCAACCAACTGAATGGGGAAAGATATTTGCAAATGATGTATCTGATAAGGGGTAATGTCCAAAATATTTAAAGAACTTATACAACTCAACACCAAAAAAAACAAAACAAAACAAAACAAAACAAAACAAAAAACCCAACAAAACAAAACAAACAAACAAACAAAAAAACACAAACCAATCTGATGAAAATGGGCAGAGGACCTGAATCGATATTTCTCCAAAGAAGACATACAGATGGCCAACAGACACATGAAAAGATGTTCAACATCACTAATCATCAGGAAAATGCCAATCAAAACCACATTGAGATATCACCTTACCCCTGTCAGAATGACTAGGATCAAAGAGACAGAAAATAATAAGTGTTAGTGAGGTTGTGGAGAAAAAGGAACCCTTGTGCACTGTTGGTGGGAATGTAAATTGGTAAAGTACTGTTGAAAACAGTATGGCAGGGATCCCTGGGTGGCGCAGCGGTTTGGCGCCTGCCTTTGGCCCAGGGCGTGATCCTGCAGACCCAGGATCGAATCCCACGTCGGGCTCCCGGTGCATGGAGCCTGCTTCTCTCTCTGCCTGTGTCTCTGCCTCTCTCTCTGTGTGTGTGTGACTATCATAAATAAATAAAAAAAGAAAAAAAAGAGAAAGAGAACAGTATGGTAAATTTCAAAAAATTAAAAATAGAAATACCATATGATCCAATAATTCCACTACCGGGTATTTACCCAAAGAAAACAAAAACACAATATATGCACCTGTGTGTTTATAGCAGCATTATTTACAGTAGCCAAGATATGGAAGACACCCACATGTCCATCCATAGATGGATAAAGATGTAGTATGTGCATAAAAAATGGAATGTTATTACTCAGCCATAAAAAAATGAGATTTTGCTATTTGCAACAACATGGTTAGACCTAGAGAGTATTATGAGTGAGTGAAACATGCCAGAGAAAGACCAATATCATATGATTTCACTTACATGTGGAATCTAGAAAACAAAACAAAGAAGCAAAAAGTAGAATCAGATCTATAAATACAGAGAAAAAACTAAGTTGCCAGAGGGCAGGGAAGTTGGGTGTGATGGGCAAAATGGATGAAGGCAAGGAGATACAGTCTTCCAAATACATCACAGGAATAAAAGGCACAGCATAGGGAATATAGTCAATGGTATTGTAATAGTGTTGTTTAGTGACAGATGGTATAGCTACACTTGTGGTGTGAGCACAGCACAACACAGAGAATTGTGGAATCACTATGTTGTATACCTGAAACTAATGTAACATTGTGTGTCAACTATACTGAAAAAAAAAAAAAAAAAGGCACTTGACGTAGTTCTAGTCAATGGCACCTCAGGGAAGACTGTTGAATTCCTGCTATCACGCTCCTTCAAATGTCTTTCTTTTCTTTTTTTTTTTTTTTAATTAACTTTTATTGGTGTTCAATTTACCAACATACAGAAAAACACCCAGTAATGTCTTTCTTTTTTTAAAAAAATTTAAATTCAATTAACATATAATGTATTATTAGTTTCAGTGGCAGAGGTCAGTGATTCATCAGTCTTTCTCTTAAAAGGACCTTTGTGATGATATTGGGCTCACCTGGATAATCCAGGATAACCTTCCCATCTCAAAGTCCTTAGCTTTATCACACCTGCAAAGTCCCTTTTGCCATGTACGGTAACATATTCACAGGCTCTAGGATATGGACATCCTGGTGTGTGTGGGGGCAGTATTCAACCTACCATGATTGTGGTAATATAACTAATGTTATCCAATATATGGTTCATCTCCATTGTGAAGCACATGAATAATTAAGATTCTCTGTCCCCTTCAAGTGCGGTATGGTGATGTGACCAGTTCTGGCCAATGAAATGTGAGTAGTAAACATGAATTTAACTTCTGAATGGAAGCATTTAATTGCCAGTGCTTGACTTCCACTCTTCTTTTTTCTTGCTTGGCAAATCATGCAGACTTGTTTTTGAAATATGGCAATTATAAAAGAATGGTGGCTCTGTCAACTTGGGTCCCTGAGTGAGGACACGAAGCAGAGCCAGCCCAAACCTTAGATGTATAGTGTTAAAAAAAAAAAAAAAAAGGAAAAAAAAATCCCAAACCGTTGTTTTAAAGTACTGAAATTTTGCCCATCTTGTTGGATATAATTTTCAGCTTTGAACCTTCCACTGAAATTCTAAGGCAAGAGGAAAGCCCTATTCAACATGCTGTCACCCTTAGAATTGAGTTTCCATTTGGGGTATATTTCTATGCATTTCCTGAGAGTACCCATTTCTTAATCCTATAATGCTAAGATAACTTTAATAAATGGATTTTTTTTTTTTTGGTAGCTACTCTATAAAGAAATCCCTTGAGAAAATCTTTGATGATTTCATGGGAGAAGGTCATCATTAGAAAAATCTGGTCTTATCTGGCCTGTTTAGCCTCACTGCCTCCTTTCTCCAGTCTGAACCTCCATACCAGTAAGGGCTCTGGGCCTACTTGCTTGTTTTTTAACTCTGAAGATTCATCTTAACATATAGTCACTTTTCCTTTTGTCTCTCTTCTTCTGTGAATTTAAGTCATCAAAACAAATGCTGATATTTATTGAGTATTGTTTTAGATTGGATTCTCCCAGATGTAGGCTTTAAGATAAGGATTCTAGAGTAGGTATTTATTTGAGAGAGAATCTTAGGAAACAGCAACAGAAAAGTGGGGAAGTGGGGATGAGTTGGGGACATATGGGGTTATCACCTAAGAGGGCTCAAACCTACTGGAGCCCTCTTAGAGAATGTGTAGAACAGAGTTCTGCAGAATTGTTCTACCAGAGAGGCGAGGGTACTGGGGTATTACTCTACTAATCCATGACCATAATTTGTTGAGGACTGCTCCCAGCGACATTTATTCTCCAATTCTAACTTTTCCTTGGGAGGGCTAGCACAGTCCAGCCACCAAAGAGACCCTGTGGGGCAGATTTACGGATGCATACAGTAGGAACACTAGGAAGTCTGAACCTGTAAGGGACTGGGGAGTGCAGAGAACCCTGCAATATCTACCATGATCCTGTTGTGTGCTCAGAGTGCTGGTTGGGTGCCTCCAGTCACAGGATTGAGAAAAGGAGGCAGAGAAGCACCCATTTACTATACCATGAGGCAGGATATTTGTTAATAGATTGGCTAAAAAGAAGCACAGGAGCATGAAGAAAGGGGAAATTGATTTTACTTAGGGGAGCAGAGAAGATGGGTTTTGATTTGTCCTTAGATGATGGAAAGGATTAAGCTAAGAAGAGGAACTTAATTCAAGTTGAAGGACTAGTGTTTGCACAGCTGTGGCCACTGCAGCATCAGATTGTTTGGGGACAGTTGTAAGTAGTGGGCTTGAATGGGACATAAAACGGCTGAGAGGAAGTAGGAGATCATTTGGAAGAGCACAGGGCTGGACTATGGACCAAGGGTTCAATTTGTGATATTTTTCACAACAGGGACAACATACTACATTTTTAAAACTTGCCGATGGACTTAAACCCTTGCTCTGGGCCAGGATCCTTCAGGTAAAGCCTGATCCCCCCCATTTACCTGCTTCTACTTTCTCCTCTTTGAGTTTGCTTTTTTTGCTCTATTTTTCTAAATGTTTCATTCCTAATTCCTTTAGCTGATACCCCCTTAGTTCTTTCTAGGTCTAGTGTCCTGGACATGGAGCTTTTCCTGGGCTTGGTCATCAAGTGCTCAAATCAGTGGCAGCCATCTTGTGTCATGTCCACCTTCCTCCTTTGTGTTCCATCTATTTCTGACTCTAAAGTGCTCTGTTTGACTTTTTGACTTCCTTTTTTCATCAAATAATTCTTCCTTTTTTGCTATAATGTGGGCTATTAAACTCTTGTTTAATAATTGCAGTGCTTTTAAAAGAACTCTATGTCCTTCTGAGTCTGTTGTAGCTACAGACTCATGACAAAATTTGCTTGTACCTTCTGGAATTTGTTCAAAGTCACAGAAAATTTATGCAGTTCCCTCATTTGATAGATCACTGTTTCATATGCAGTACTTGAGAACAAGACTGATAATTGTATTTATAATAAAAAAGTAAATAAATTGGGTTATTTTTCTTAGCTTTACTAGTGCTCTGAGTAAAGCTAGTACAGAATTAATTTGTCTTCAGTAGGCATTGACATTAACAGCTGACACTGAGAGAACTTGTACAATTTGCTAAGCACTGTTCTGTGCTTTTTATCTGTATTAACATTTTTAATCACTGTGACAACCCAAGGAGATTATCCTGTTATTATCTTCATTTTGTAAGTAAAGAGATGGAAGCAGAGAGAGGTTAAGTAGCTTGCTCAAGGTCATCCATTTTGGAAGAAGCAGAGTTGGGTTTTAAATAAGGATACTGGCTCAGAGTTCCAGCTCCTTTATGTTAGGTTAGTGTTACCCACCATGCTACACTGCAAGGGTTCTCAGTGTGCAGTCCTGGCACTAGCAGCAGCAGCAGCAACACCTGGGGGCATGTTAGAAAAGCACATTTTTTGGCAATGGCCCAACCTACTAAACCAGAAATTCTGAGGATGGGATCCAATAATCTGTGTTGAAATTAAACCCTCCAGGTAATTCAGTGCATGCCAACATTTGACAACCAACTGCTGGACTGCTGTCCACATAGCAAGTAATTTTTGATTTACCCTTTGAGTTATGTCACCTTTTGGATAAGTGGGAGAAACTTCTGCCTAAGCATTCACATCCAGAGTAGGTTCTAGTATGCTCTTTTTAGGTAGGAGGATGCTACCAATAGTCTCCCTAACCCTTCATTTTTTCATTTGTTGATAGGTAGGGCACTGTTTTCTCACCTTCCTTGGAAGCTCTTGGGGGGTGGGGGATGAAGGAAAGGCTCTATGTGAGATAGGTAGGGCACTGTTTTCTTACCTTCCTTGGAAGCTCTTGGGGGGTGGGGGATGAAGGAAAGGCTCTATGTGATTGGCTTTTTATTTTTTATTTTTTTTAAAAGATTATTTATTCATGAGAGACACAGACAGAGAGAGAGAGAGAGTCAGAGGTGCAGGCAGAGGGAGAAGCAGGCTCTCCTCAGGAAGCAGGCTCTCCTCAGGGATGAGACTCAATCTTGGATCCCGGGATCATGACCTGAGCCAAAGGCAGGCGCCCAACCGCTGAGCCACCCAGATGTCCCGTGCTTGGCTTTTTAAAAAACAGATCACATTGATAAAATTTAAAGTTTGTAGGTAAGTCATAAAGCTGATTATCAATAACTGAGGATTAGCCATAATTATACTGCTGATAACGAAGTAGGATAGGAAAAAAGTAAGAAATTTTGTTTTCTTTCTTTTAAATCAAGTTTTGTTAGCACATTTACTATAGACAGAGAAGGCTAGAGTAGAGCAGTTTTTATATTCTTTTCACAAAACCTCCAAAGCCTTACAGTGAGTATAGTATTTCCTCTGGCCTCAAACCAATGAGAAGTAATTTTGCTGTCTTTTTTGATTTTTGTCTCTTAAGGCAGGTCCTCTCTGACATCCTAATTTTTACTGATCACTCCCTAGAGTTCTTTATTTCTCTTTGACACTGAGAGAAGTTATTTGTTCCCTCCTGCTTTTCCCACCTATCTCTTTGAGTTTTCATTCTTCCTGTCTTTTTGATATTTTGAAGAACCACTTTGTGAAATGCTAAACTTGGTTTGTCTCTATGCACCCAATTTCAGTTCCTGCAGCGAAACCATATGTGCCAACCTATTTGATGTTCAGTTGCTACCTATCACCAGGTGTGGCCTGGGGAAAGGATTAGAGCAGTGTTTCTCAAACTTTAATGTAGTACAAGGCATCTGGGCAATCTTGTTGACATTTAAATTTCACTTCTCACATCCTCTTGGGCCCACACTTGGAATGGCTATGCTCTATCTGTGGTTCTTGACCTTGGCTGCACATTGGAATCACCTGGAAGGCTTTAAAAACTACTAATGCTTGGGTTGCGCTCCATAGATCTTGCCTCAATTGATCTAGAGTGCGGCACAGGCATTGGTAGAAGTTCCCCCTTGTGAACCTAATATGCAGCCAGAATAAGACAAAGGCATCTTATTCAGTGGTTCCCTGAAACTGTATCTCATGATGCTCTCAGAAATATATTCTAACTGATCTGGGGTAGAACTCTGTAGTGTTAGAGAGCAAGACACTGGTTCTTGACCCCCTGTTTGGAATCCCCATTCTCATGCATACTAGCTGTGGGAACATAGGCAATTTAATTAACCTCTCTGCACCTTGGTTTTCCAATCTGTAACATGGGGGATAAGATAGTATGTTCTGTTCTACTAAAGTGTTAATTCTAATGCAAAGTGCTTAGAACTATATATCAGTTCTCTATTGCTAGGTAACGAATTAGCTGAAACTTAGTGGCTTAAAACAAGTATTTATTACCTTACAGTTCCTATAGGTTAGGAGTTTGGGAGTAACTTAGCTAGCTAGGTTTGGCACAGGATCTCTCCTGAGGTTGCAGTCTAGATGTCAGCCAGATATGTGGTGATCTTGACAGGGGCTGGAGGATTACTTCCAAAATAGCTCAATCACGTGGCTTTGGCTGGAACCTTAGTTTTTCACCACATGGGCATTTCCATAGGGTTGCTAAAATGTCCTTACAACATGGCAGCTGGTTTCCCTCAGAGTGAGTGATCTGAGAGAGAGAGAGAGAGAGAGAAGGAAGCCACAGTGGTTTTCTGAGATGAGTCTCAGAAGTCACAACATCACAGCTGTCACATTTTACTCATTTATTCATCTGCACTCAAAAGGAAAATGAAGTTCCATCTCTTAAAGGGAGGAACACTGAGGGATTTATTTGTGGATATAACTTAAAACCACTACAGACAGTTTTTGGCTCATGCTAAGTAATATGTTATATATTAGTTATTTTCATTTGCTGGTCTCATATCCCTGTCTGAAAAATACCTAATGGTGCCATGTTGTCTTTTAGAATCAGCCGTGACCAATGGAACTTTCTGTGATGGTGGAAACATTCTATTTCTGCACTGTTCAGTATGGTAGCTACTAGTCCCTTGTGGCTATTGAGTATTTGAAATGTGGTTAGTGAAACTGAGGAACTAGATTTTAAGTTCTATTTGATTCTACATAATTACAGTTTAACTTGCACTAGTGGCTACTGTATTGGGTATTCTACTATATTTGACCACCTTGGTATTCAAGAGTATGCTGCTCAGACATCAGCATTGACATTCTCTGGGAGCTTGTTAGAAATGGAGAATCTCCAGCCACATCGCAGACCTCCTGAATCTGAACCTTACCAAGATTCCCCAGTGATTCTCATGCACATTAAAATTTTAGAACCACTGGCTTATAGTCCTAAATCTTTGACTTACAAAGCTCTTAAGAACCAGGGGCTTCCCTCTTTTCAAGTGTGTCTCTACCATCCTTTCCATATGTTCCACCCATTGTGGTCTCCTGAATTAAGGTCTTTGTGTGAGTGGTTGCCTCTGCAGGAGTGTCTAAACCTGGCCAACCTTACTCATTCTCTAAGATCTGGCTCAACTGCCATCTCTTAAGTGACTTTCCCCTTCATCTCACTCAAGGAGTAATTGCTCCTTCTTTTGCATTCCAGAGAGCTTTATATGCTTTTTTTAAAAATAAGGTTTCAATATTGCAATATGATTGTTTTTATGGAGGTTATTTAAAATTTAGGACCACATCTTGATTTATTTTTCTGTTGTATGCATATAGCATAATGTCTCATAATGTCTCTCTTATCTCAAACCCTTGGATTTTAGGAGGCTGTTATGGTATACATATTGTATAGTTTCTAAAACTGAAGCAGCAATATACAATCTATTACATGACTATTTCTGCAGAGAAATTTAGGATTATTCACACTAAGTGAGCTGAATGAGGCTGTTAATCATCCCACATCAGCCAAACTCAGATTTTGCCATCAAATGGATCATTTCAAAACTTGTTTTCAGAACTTTATGGATTTCAGAGTGTCAAGAAAGTTAAACCTATAGTTGCTTGAGACTCTAAAAAGAATTTAAATCACATTATATATTTAAAGCCAAACAGAAACTCAAAACAACTAGTTTAGGTCCAGACCCATTATGCTGTTTCTACAGTGAATGGGAACCCCTAAAGGGAAGAAACCTTATGGATGGCCAACGTAGCTCTCGCAATAGTTCTACAGCTGTGGTTCTCAGGCTTTTCTGCATATCTGAATCATGTGGATAGCTTTAAAAATATACAAAAAAAAAAAAAAACCCAATGTCTAGGCCACAATGCATGACAATTACATCAGAATAATCTCTGAGGGTGGGACCCAAGCATCAGTATTTTGTTTTGTTTTGTCTTCTTAAAAATATTATTTAAGTATAGTGGACACACGATGTTATATTAGTTTCAGGTGTACAGCACAGTGATTTGACAGGTCCGTACGTTATACTGTGCTCACCACAAGTGTAGCTATCATCCGTCACCATACAACACTATTACAATGCCATTGATTATATCAGGCATAAGTACTTTTAAGTCTCCCCAGGTGATTTCAACATGCAATAAAGCTCAATGTGCAATCCTTAGCAAAGCAGATTTTTACTTACCTTACTGACATAAAACTTGAATGTGGCCATCAAAGATTCAGTAAGAAAGGAGACCATGTCAAAATTAAATACATGCCCACATTTTCCCATGGTGTTGTTCTTTACAAATGCCCTGGGTAGCCTATACATACTGTCCTTTTCCCTGGGAACTTCATAACCAGGGAAACAGCATTGGCTACCAGCTTTGGAGATTATGGAACCTTGTCTATGTGCAGGATAGAGAACAGGGACTTACAATTTGACTAAATCCCTCTTGTTGACAAATGGTCATAACTTTCTGACAATTTTCTAGTGTGTTCCTAGACTGTATGGAGCACAGACATTATAATGTAGCCAGGGAAGGACAGTCTAGTTTGCTCTTCCTTGAGGCTGCTTGAAGTTCTCAGAAATGTGGCCAGGCTGGGCTCTTCTTAGCTTGTTGATATCTGGTTTCTACCATAAAACTGTATTGTATGCTCAGACCTGCTGGTGGCTGAGGAACAGGACCATTCATTTGCAAGCATTAGCCTTCAGTTATTCAGAATCCATATGACTCACTCTAGAAACAAATTGAGATTTTCCAGGTCAGGAATGAGCTGCACTTGTTACTGGCAGATGAATGGCAATGTATTACCTTTTTTCTGCTGATCCTCACATGTAGGAAACCCACACAGGAGGTGCCTGTGGATCAGGGGCAGAAATTGAAGAACTGGGAAGGCCTGAACAGCCAGCTAGGGAACTGGGACCTCACTCAAGGCTGATATTTCCTGTTGAGTAAGTTTCCTTTTGAATGAAGTCTTGAATCTTCTCTTGTTTAGAAGGCAAGTGGTTGGGATTTCACTCTTGTTTTCAGTTGATTCTAAAAGGGGAAAACTGACATATGTGGTCTGGGGGGGAGGTATACTTCCAGTGTTTAGAAACCAGGCAAAAATTAGGAGGAGAGTTAAGCAGTGCTTTCAAACAGAATACTCTTTATTCATCCTAACATCCATATGAATAAGATTAGTTCTTATTCTCTTATTAGCCTTAAAATATCATACTACCTTTTGTTCTTAAGTACTGTCCCTTCAATTCTAGCATTTGTGAAGGTTCACATTGTCCTTTTATTTATTTTTATTTATTTTTTTATTGGAGTTCAATTTGCCAACATATAGCATAACACCCAGTGCTCATCCCGCCAGGTGCCCCTCCTCAGTGCCCATCACCCAGTCACCCCAACCCCCTGCCCACCTCCCCTACCACTACCCCTTGTTCATTTCCCAGAGTTAGGTGTCTCTCTTGTATTGTCTCCCTCACTGATATTTCTACTCATTTTCTCTCCTTTCCCTTTATTCCCTTTCACTAATTTTTATATTCCCCAAATGAATGAGACCATATCACATTGTCCTTTAAAATTTAATAGTGATCTCCAGAATCTTCGTGTTTTTATCAACTCCTATCTGTACTTCTTGGATATATATCTTGAGTGATTAAGTTCCATTTACTAAATTTTAATCTTGAATGCCATTCAAGTTTTTCTTTTACTACCCCTTTCTTTGGCATGTACCAAACAGAGGTCAGATGTTAGTAAGAATGACATCAAAGTAAGAAGATTTAGCTTTCTACTCTTTGTCAGTTGCTGCTTTAACCTTAATATCGGTGCTATAATATGCAGACATTATTTCACAGGTTATAAAATGTCCATAAAATTCACTTAAAAGAAGCTTTTTTTAGAGGTCCTAGCAGGGGAGTAGAGCTACTCATGTACTCTTGACCGAAAGAACAGTCCTCCTTTATTGGGGATGGTCTTCCTCTTCTACCAATCATACAGCTTCGGGAGGGACACACTGGAGCTCTGAGGGAAGAAGGGGACACCCACCTAGCCAGCCAGATCAGCCGAATCAACCCTGGCGATCAATGGGGTGACAGATGTTGCAGCCAGATTGCCCTCACATCCAAAATTCACTTAAAAGGAAATGAGACCCATACTGAATCCAATGCCTGAGTTTCTCAATAAGCATGAGAGTATAATTAATATACATTATAATCAATTTTTTTAGGTTATGGTAGTATTATAAAATTAAAATATTCAAATTTGAGCACTTAGGGCCCTTGGTAGTCCAAGCTGACCGATGGCTCCTTATTCACCAATTATCAGATCTTCCAACTAAACATCAAATGAGTGAAACCAGATTGTTTAAAGTGGGAGGCCAGGGAGACAACTGCTTGAATAGTGATTTAGCTTAACACCTGCCTAGCTGAAAATATTGCTCATTCAACTACATTCCTAGGCATTCACAGCTCACAGGCTCTCATTTTACTCTTCCTTCAACTTATACACTAGACTTCTAGTTCTTTATTCGTGGTACAGACATCTTCCCTTAGTTCCAGATGCTCACCCGTCTGCCTGTTGGCATCTTTAGCTCAATGTCTTACTAGTGTCTAAAACTCAATCTGTCCTGTGCTAAACTCACAGTCCTTCCTCCACTCTTCCCAACATGGGAACCTTCTAGATGCATCCATCTCACCAAGACTCCTTGATTATTAAGACCTTAAAGTAGGGTAAGAAATAGTGCATGCTATCCTAGACTTTGCCAACTTGTTTTCCAAAAATTATTGTACCCACTTATATTCCTGTCAGAAATATATAAGAATTTCTGTTTTTCCACATACTCTCCAACATTTGGGGTGTTAGGTCTACATTTTTATCAATTTGTTGAGTATGAAAACAGTAATTTTGGTTTAGTTTTGAACTTCTCTGATTAATTTTTATTCTCTGATAGTTTTGCATGTTTATTCTACATTCATTTTTTATTCTGTCAACTGTCTATTAATATCTTATTAATATCTTCCCATTGAGTTGCCTCTCTTTTTGGGTTGAAGTATGTTCTGGGTACTAATCCATGTTGGTGTATGTATGGAAAATAAGTTTTCTTAGTTTGTTAGAATTGTTGAAAATCTTCAGATTTTTATTCTCTCATCAGAGATGAATTTTTAAATTTAATGCAGTAAATGTATCAGTCTTTTATCATCTCTATTGTGCTGTTTTAGGTCTTGTTTAAAAAGACCCTTTCCTACCTCAAGATTATAAAGAAATTCTCCTACTTTTCATTCTAATTTTTTAAAAGTTTTGGGTTGTGTTTTTATGTCTTTAACTCAACTGGAATTCATTTTATATGAGGTAGAAATCTAATCTGCTTTAAAAAGTTGGCAACCATCCCAGAAATTGTAGAATAGTTTGTTCTTCCTTGTATTGATTACAAGTCCATTTCTATAAAAATATTGTTTCTATGTATGTGTGCATCTATTTCTGGACTCTTTGGTTTGAACTATTTATCTTTATGTCAAACACACGTTTGAGATTTCTATTGCTTTAAAATAAGTATTAATATTTGATTAGGCAGGTTTCTGTACTTGTCTTCAAATGTTTCTTGATTATTTTTGGACCTTTTCTGTGAAAATTTTAGAATCAGTGTATTAAGTATAGTGAAAATTTATAGATTAATTTGGGGACTATTACATTTAAAATATTAAGCTTTCCCATCAATACTGTATCTTAATTAAAATGTGGATTTTTGAACTCTATTACTCTTGCATAAAAATGTAATTGAATTTTGTATATTGATGCTGTTTCTGGCAACCTTGCTACACTTTCTTATTAATCATAAGGAATTATATGCATTTTATTTTGGATTTTCCACCTCAATAATTTAACTTGTTTTAAAAATGTGCACAGATTTCTTGTTATTTCCCCCTTCAAGAAGTGGAGCCTAAACCCCCTCCATTGAGTATGGGCTGGGCTCTGTGATTTCTAACAAATAGACAAAAGTGATGGTGTGTCATTCTGAGATTTGGTTGTAAAAGACACTGAAGCTTCCATTTTGCCCTTTATGTCTTTTTTTTTTTTTTTTTCTGATGATGATTCACTCTGGGGGGAGGCAGCTGCCATGTCATGAGAACACACAGACAACCCAGTGGAGAGGCCCACGTGGAGAACTGAGGGCTCCTGCCAACAGCCAAGTGAATGAGCCAACTTGGAAATGAATCCTCCAGTCCCACTCAAGCCTTCAGACAATGTAGCCTCAGCAGATATATTGATAATGACCTTTTCAGAGATGCTGGGCCTTTAAGCTGCTTCTAGAACCCTGATCTTCAAAAACTGTTTGACATAATAGGAGTTTATTATTTTCAGCTCTTAAGTGTTGGGATAATTTGATACACAGCAATAAATAATAATACGGTGATCATATAGTTTATAATAAGAACACTTTTCTTTCTTTCTAATGCTCAGGCCCTTATACTTTTCATTTATTTTTTTTGTACAAGATTGAACAGAAGCAGTGATAGTAACTTACTTATGTTGGCCCTAATTTTAGAGGTAATGTTTCCTAATATTCCACCCTTAAGTAAGATGTTTGCTATGGATTTTGGGGAAATTCTTATTTTTGGGTTAAGTCCATTCCATTCAATTTCTTTTTATTTAAGAGATTTATTTTAAAAATCATAAATATATGTTGTATTCAGAAAAGGCATTCAATAAAACATTTTGCAATGATCCAATAGCATTTCTCCTTAATCACTAATGTAGTGAATTATAACCCACTCCATTTTTTTTTTAAAGGTTAAGCCATTCTTTCATGTCCAGCTTGATCACGCTTTGTCTGTTGTTAATGTATTATTAAGTTAACCTGAGTCTATGTTTAGGATTCTTGTATTGATGTTCATAAGGGACACTCTCTTGCGGTTTTCCTTTCTTTTGCTTTCTGAGTCTGATTTTGATTTCAAGATTGTGATAGTCTCAAAAAAAGAATTAGGGATCATTTCCAATTTTTCTATTTTCTGGAAGAGTTTATATAATGTAGAATGAAATATTCTTTGACTATTTGTACAACTTGTATCTAAAACCACCTGAACCACCTGGACATGGTATTTTTTCCACAAGTATTTTTTTTTCTTGAACTGCTCAGTTTTTTTTTTTTTTTTCTTCTCAATTCTATTTCTTTAGTCTATTTTGGGAAGTTACATTTCTCTAAGAAATGTCTATTTCATCTAAATTGTCAAACTGATTTGCCATAAATTTTATATATTTATAGTTTTTTAATCTTTGTTTTATCCACAGTTTTGCCAACTTTTGAATTCTTAAATGGATTACTTTACCTTTTCTCCTTTTCCTGATAAGCCATTATCTCTATTACATGTTCATTTTAAAAATGATATTGGTTTTTTCTCTTTGCTTTACTATTTCCTTCCTTCTGCTTTGGGTTTATTTTACTAAGTAAAATAGCTTTTTAATTGGTGCTCATCATCTTAATTTTCAATTTTTTTTTCTTTTCTAAGATAAGCAATTATAGCCAAGGAAATAATTTTCTTGTATAATCATAGTACATACATTCCTAAAACTTTGGAATGTAGTATTCCCATTATTGTTTAATTCTAAGTATTTTCAAAATTTTTGCCATAATTCCTTCTTAAAAAATTATTTAGAAGTGTGTCTTTAAATCTCCCAAACTTATCCTTGTCTGTCTTAAGGATATCGTGGTAAGAGGATATGATCAGTATGATGCTTTGAAACGTACTGGACATTGCGTTAGGGTTTGGTATGTGGTCAGTTTTTGTAAATATTCCAAATGTGTTTTAAATAAATGTGTATTTAATGTGTTTTAATATATGTCTATTAGATTAACCTTATTAATTGGGTTGTTTGTATGTTTTATATACTTTTTTCTTGCATGCTTTACTGATTACTCAGAGAGCGATGTTTAAATCTCCATTTCTCCTTGTTTTTCTTCCATACTTTTTGCTTTACATATTGTAAGGCTCTGTTTTTAGGTTAAGGTTAGACTTACATAACTTCCTGATTAGGTAAATGACTTATCATCACCATTTCATCTTTTGTTTTTTATAAAAATTTTATTTATTTGAGAGAGTGTGTGTGAGTGTGCATATGTGCAAGGGTGTTGGGAGTTGGGGGGTTCAGGGGAGACAGAGAAAGAAGTAAACTTTCTGCTGAGCAGATAGTCCAACATGGGTGGAGTTTGTTCCCAGGACCCATGAGATCATGATGTGAGCCAAAGGCAGCTGCTTAAGCCACTGAGACACCTAGGTGCCCCATCACCTTTTTATCTTTGATAATACTTTGTTTTAAGGTCTATACCATCTGATGTTAATATTACTGTACCAGCTTTCTTCTAATTGGTGTTTACTTAAGATAAACTGTTTTTATCATTTAACTCTCAATATTTCTGTATCCTTATATCTGATACATGTCTTTTGAAAACAGCAGATAGCTGAATCCAGACTGACAACCTTCTGTGCTACTTTAGTCCAATAACATTAATTATGATCACTAGTATATTTATTTTTACCATCTTAATTTGCATTTTGAGTATGAATTGATTTTTCTAATTTGCTTCTTTTTTGGCATGCTTGTCTTTTTTTTGATAAGTAAACTTTATAACATTTTTTTCATTACTCTTTGAAAAATATATGCTTTTTCTTTTAATGGTTATTATTAAAATAATAATAACTAACATGCATACTTAGACTCTAAAGTTAATATTTCTACCTTTCCCTACATATTTCAAGGATCTTAGACCACTTTCACTCCAGTAACCCCCACCATCATACATTTTGATGTTTTCCAATATTTTATTTCTATTTTAATTTTAGCCCCAGCTTAAATGTTATTATGATTATTGCATACAGTTTCTGTTTATAGGGATTTGTATATTTATCAATTTGTTTGCTCACAATTCCTTCCTGTATCACTGAACTCTCATTATGGATTCCTTTTCCTTCTCTCCAAGTACATTCTTCTGTGAATGCTTCTAAGTAGTAAAAAATCTCAATTTTGATGTTTTACTTTCATTCCTGAATAAATACAACCAGGTAAAGGACAGGTTAAGAAGCATTTTTTCTTAGCACTTTAATCACATTGTGCTATTGTATTCTAATTTGCACAGTTGTCGATATGTTGACTTTTAGGCAAATGATTATTTTTATGTCGCTAACCAAAAAAAAAAAAAAAAAAAATCTGACTTGATTCTTCAGTTTCCTCAGGACACCAGGAAACGGGGTAATTTACAAAGTGAGGAGGGAGATGGAAGTGCTGGAGGTTTGAAGAAAGGAGAAAAGATAAGAAATAGCTATTTGACAGAATCTCATCTCGGGAGCATGGAGGGTCAGGGAAGTGTATGTTTACTAGGATATCTGAGGTCCATCTACAGGTGCCAGTTAGCATGATTGCACATTTTCTACATCCTGTGTTGGGCAACCTTAATAGAGGCTCATAGAAGTGAAGAGTTAGATTTAACAAGAGATGGGATACTACTAAGTGAATTTATTAAAAAAAAAAAAAAGGATAGCAGGAGGAATACAGGGCGTGGGGGTAAAGATAGTGAAAGAGACACAAGGACATGAGGAGCGTTAGGGACAGTGAAGAGGTGGTAAAATAAAACAATTCTAGGTCCCAGCAGGTTTAATGGATTGTTTTAGTTGGGGGTACTGGAGAGAGTGAGCTGACAAGATAAGAGGTGGGAGATATTAGTGGGATGCTTAAAAGCGAGATTAATTTAAAATCAGATGTGTTTTTATCCCTATGCTAATACAGATAATTTTAATTATTCTAACTGTTCAATAAATCTTAGTAAACTTTATTATTATCTTTTTACCCTTCAAAATGAAGTTTGGGTCAGCTTGCAAGTTTCTTGAAAAATACTCTGAGATTTTGATTGGAATTATAGATTAATTTGGAGGCGAAATGACTTTTTTTGGGATATTGTCTTTCTATCAAAAGTATTCCCTTTAATTTATGTAATCTTCTCTAGCCTCTGACTACTTATTCATTTTCCCATTAAGGATTATCATTTCTTTTGTTAAGTTTTTCTATTCCCAGATATGTAGTTTCTGTTGCTACTATGAATTGTATTTTTTTAAAATTAAGTCTTTTGAGGGTTCTTTCTAGAATTAAGAAGGCCATTGACTGTTGTATATTGTTTTGTCAGCAATTTTTCTGAATTTAAAAACTTTTAGTAGTTTGAATATTTTCTTGTATTTTTTTTGTGTAGGCCAATCATATGTGGCATGATCTTTCTTCCTACTTAACACCTTATTTCTTTTCTCATCTTATTATCCAACTCAGAAATCTAGACCAATGTTGAATCAAAGCAATGATAGTGGGAATCCTTGCTTTTCCCCTGTTAGAGTCAATGCATCTAATCTATTTCAATTGTGAGTGATGTTTTCTGTCAATTATCAGGGAAGATACCTGATTACTAAGGTTTTTGTCTGATATCCAAGTCTAAATGTATGTAGGTTTTCTTTTGGACTGTATAAATTCCCCAAGGTGGAACATTTGATGTCCAGCTTGTGGGTTAGACCTGACAGTCAATGCTCTCAGTGCCAAGACAAGAGTACTTATAGTCTCATCATTAAATGATCTTCTTGTTTCAGGTTAGCATGTCACACCTGCCCCTTGCTTTGCTTGTTCTTCCAGTTATGAGCCTTTTGGGTTGAAAGGTGCTGCATGTTTGGAGAGGGGAAATAATTTCTTATGCAGAATTTCAACCAAACTTCCTCTTTTCAATGTTATCCTTCACTGAGCTTTTAGGGCAACTTGATGCCTCCATTTCAGGCCCTTTTGGGTTTCTGCTATGTGAGTCAGACACTTCATATTGCCTTCTTACCTCCTGCAGACTGGCTGTTGGGTTTCAGCTTTCTCTGCTCTGCTGAGTCAGTTACCACTTACCGTCTGCTTTTCTTCTTCCAAAACTTTCTTGACATTTCTCATCTCTTCTGTTGCCTTTGTGGGTTTATTCCTTTATTCTTTTTGGGGGCTTCAGAGGCAAGTAAGAATAAAAAATTTATTTAAATTTCTAATGTTTAACTGGAAGTCCTGATTTATTTTGTCATTCCTTTCTTTCATAATTTCTATATCATCTGTGCTATCATATCTCTTAAGAGTATCATATAGTTGGATTAAAAATTATTACAACGCCAATCTGAGGATCTTCATTTTTTAATTGGAAAGTGTAACTTATTTATATTTATTGTGAGTATTGTTACACTTGGAATTTATTTCCATCATCTTTGTTTTTTTTTGCATACTATGATTTTCCTTTACTTTTCTTTCTTTTTCAGGTGCCTATTTTATTTTTTCTTCATTCTCTACTTTTTCCTCTCTATTGGTTTGAAAATTATTGATTCTATTTCTATAGTTTTAAGGATTACAAATTTTAAACTTGCATACTTGATTTAGTACAGTCTAACCATAATCAGATCTAAACATAATAAATATTTCTACCTTACATTGATCATTACAAGTCCCTTAGAATGATTAACTCATATTATCTACTCTTCATTACTATCCTCTCCAATTTCTCAGGATTTCTTTGTTTTATGTTTGATATACATATTAGTCATCATTATTGTTGTCAGTGTATACTTAATAATTTCCTTGTTTGCAGTTGCTTTTGTATCTCCCTTTATTTCTGGGTTCAATTAACCTGTTATTGGAGAACATGTGTTGGTGTTTTTTTTCAGTGAAAGGCTTTGAATAATATATTTTCTTTAGATAACTAAAAATATAACTATTTCACTTTCATTTTATATTTTGGTGAGTTGGTTACAGAGTTTCAAAGCCATAGTTAGCTCTTTCCATACACTGAAGCTATTTTTCATTATCTTTTGACATCTGTTACTGTGGAGAACTTTCACGTAGTTAATCTTGCAGCTAATTCATCCCTATTTTTGCCTTTTTTTGTCTTTTAAGATTTATTTATTTATTTGACAGGGAGGGGCCAAAGCAGAGGGGAGAGAGAGAATCTCAAGCAGACTCCCCACTGAGCATGGAGCCTGATATGGGGCTCAATCTCACGACCCTGAGATCATGACCCTGCCCCAAATCAACACTTATCTGACTGAGCTACCCAGGTGCCTCATTCCTATTTTTTTAAATAATAATCTCTCTGTCTTTTATATCCTCCAGATTTATTAAAATATATCTAGGTATGGATTTATTTTTATTTTTTATGCTTGTAATACTTAATAAATCTCAGTATGAATTATTTTTACTTTTGATGCTTACAAGTTTTTGTGTGTTGTTATTCTGAGGATTTATGTTTCTGATCAATTCTGGAAGATTCTTAGCCATTATCTTTTCAAGTGTTGCCTCTGTTCTCTCTTTCTGGAACTTTTGTTTTAGGTAGGTTAAATCTTCTCATTCTGCCCTATCACACCTCTTTTTTTTCCTTTTTATTTTGGGTAATTCTCTCTCTTCTCTCTCCTATGACACTAATTCTTTTTTCCTTTTTCAACTTAAATAGTCTGTGTTTTAACCCATTTGCTGAGATTTAATTTTATTCTCACTAGTTCTTTCTTTAGCTATTCTTTCTCAGAGTATTCTATTCTTTCATTTGAGCTTCCATTTCTCCCATGAGCTCTTTATTAGGAATATAATTATTATTTAATCTTGCTCAGTTTAGTCTATTATTTCAAATTCTTGACATGATACATATTCCAGTTTGTTGTATCTGCTGCCTTCCTCTGATAGTGGATCATTTCCTTGTCCTCTGAGTAATTTTTGAAAGTGAGTTTATCTTCATCAAAGCTTAAATTTTTTTTTTTTTTGGATATGTGTGTATGGGTATTGTGTGCAGCCTACATAGGAATTTTGCTTTGCCTCTGCCTCAGGTCTTTGGGATTTTTAGGCTATCCAATCAGATTGGAATTCTGGCATCACTTAAATGGCATAAATTCTAGAATTTCTCAAGCTTGATGTTTTAATTTCTTTTTAAAAAAAATTTTTTTTTTTTTTATTTATGATAGTCAGAGAGAGAGAGAGAGAGAGAGAGAGAGGCAGATACATAGGCAGAGGGAGAAGCAGGCTCCATGCACCGGGAGCCCGACGTGGGATTCGATCCTAGGTCTCCAGGATTGCGCCCTGGGCCAAAGGCAGGCGCTAAACCGCTGCGCCACCCAGGGATCCCGATGTTTTAATTTCTTATGGGAAAATTTTATTTTATTTCACTCAATTTTGAGAAAGGGCAAGCTTCCCTGATCCTTCACCAGGTGAAAGGGCTAATTTTCTCTAGTTCTTTTTTCACAAAACAAGCAGACTTTCTACTATTTCCTTCCATGCAGATATTTCAGAAGTACCTGCCTCATCTGTGCCAAAGATCTTAACTTTGTCTTCTCATAGGTGATAAGATCCTACCTTCCCACTGTGGATGTGTATAAAGGATTTTGAAACTATCCCAGTGTCAACTTATGCACTTATTCTTCTTTCCCTCTTGCATCTGCAGATATGTTTTTCCTTTTCTTCTTCTTTTTTCTTTGTTTTTTATCTATATGTTTTTGAGTCTATAGAGGGAGAAGATTTGCATTGGTTTCATCTGCATTTAGTTTAGTTGCTACAAATGGAAATCATTAATAAAAATATAGTATGTTCTGTCCTCTTATTTTAATGAGCATGACTGAAAGTCTATAAAATGTCAAAGATGACAGATTTAATTATTATTGTCCATGTATTCTATTGATGAATCAAGTATATTTGAATAAGTAATAAAGATCTATATAATTGTTAAGTTAATTTTATAGAATTAATTTTTCTTGCCTTCATTCAGCAAAATCATTATGTTTTTAAATCAATATTTTCACAGGTGCCTAGGTGGCTCAGTTTGTTAAGTGTCTGTCTTCGGCTTATGTCATGATTCCAGAGTCCTGGGATTGAGTCCCACATGAGGCTCCCTGCTTTGCAGGGAATCTACTTCTCCCTCTACATACCCCTGCTCAGACTCTCTGTCTCTCATGCTCTCTCTCTCTTTAAAATAATAAATAAATTCTTTTAAAAAATCATTATTTTCACAAAATTGATAGAATTGCTATTGAATTGATCTAAAAGATTAAAAAATAAAATATAATTATAATCAGAATGCAGAATTTTTGTATTTTCACCGATGTGTAAATTAAACAATTATTTTTTTTAAAAGATTTTATTTATTTATTCATGAGAAACAGAGAGACAGAGAGAGAGAGAGAGAGAGAGAGAGAGAGAGAGTCAGAGACACAGGCAGAGGCAGAAGCAAGCTCCATGCAGGGAGCCCAACATGGGACCAGATCCTGGATATCTGGGATCATACCCTGGGCTGAAGGCAGCGCCAAACCACTGAGCCACCAGGCCTGCCCACCAATGTGTAAATTAATGTAAAAATTATAAAATTGAAATTGTTTTCAAAAGTTATTTTTCTTCTAAAATATTAAAAAAATAGTTATCAAAATTTGTAGTAAAAATATAAATTATAGTTAATAGATCTCATCTTTATTTAATTTATGAAAATTTAATTAAAAGTTAGTTTTTACAAAAATAAAACTATTTTTAGGTTTACTGTACAATGACTAGTTATCAATGTAAAAGATCTGCATCAAACTTCATGTCTCATCTAGACCTGTGTATATACAAGTTCAAAGATAATATAAATTAATATTACAAAGTATTCCTCACTTCCTATACAAATGTGTGTTTTTTTTTTAAAGATTCTACTTATTTATTCATGAAAGACAGAAAGAGAGGCAGAGACATAGGCAGAGGGAGAAGCAGGCTCCTTACGGGGAGCTGGATGCAGGATTCCATCCCAGGACCCCGGATCATGCCCTGAGCCAAAGGTAGACACTTAACTGCTGAGCTACCCAGGCGTCCCTGTCTATACAACTGTCAAAAATACCAGACTTAGCTCATGAATACCATTAGAACCCTGAGTTGTTTCTGGAGAAGAAAAATAGAAACAAAAATACTTAGGCATTATGGGAAATGATTCTTCATTAAACCAGGAGCTATTGAATGCATTTCTCTCAGAGAAAGAGTGTGACAAGGGGACTTGTTTTATTGCTCACCAAGTGTCTCTGCACTCAAGTCTTCTAATCATTCCCTCACTCTGACATACCTGTCCAGCATTTGGGTACATTATTTGCCTTTATTTTTGAGCATGTAGGTGAAAGATGTGGAAAATGATTTCTTGGGGCCTGAACATTGTTAATCATGAGAATTAATGTTTGGAGTTCTGCTTGCACTCTGCGCTCACTGAGTGTATCAGATTCTAAGTGATGGAGGCACGCATGTGTTCTTTGATAAATTTGTTCACTTGTGTGATTTGTGGAGCCTTCTAGAGCCAGGACAGAATGCTGCCTTGCCTGAGTCTGAGGGAGTCACTGATTGTTAAGACCCTTAATTTATTTTATATTCCCTGTTTTTGAAGAAAAAAACCTTACCTATCACTCAGTATTTCCTCCTCTAGGGCAAAGAGTCTAACTTCACTTAACCCCTTGTGTTAGCCATTTTTGTGATTTTCTTGTAGACAACACATATAGCTTTGCCTGATTATTATCCATTTCCCTTTCTTAGATTATAGCACTTTTCTTTGCTGAACTACCTCCTTATAGTCACCTCCCTTATTACATGAAGCTCATCACACCCCCAACTCCAAGAGTAGACCTGTGACTACAAATACTTGGTCATAGTGGTTTACTGGAACTTCTGGGAATGAAGTATTCTTTCAAGATTATGAGTGCTAAGGCCATTGTGTGTTAGCAGTTCTAGCTGGTGGCCAACACTGCCATTGTTTGAATGGAAGAAAGCAGAATCAAGACATCTCCTTCTCCAAAGCACAGCCACATACACAGAGATAAAGCCTTTGTACAGATTACATTATTTGATTTTTTTTTACATGCAGCCACTTCTATCCCTATGTTTTTCATTTATATGAGCTGATAAATTTTCTTTTGTGTAAGATAGTTTCAATAGATTTTTATTACTTGCTACCAAAACAATTCTATTACCTCCTAAATTTTTGACTAACTTTTCTTAAGTAGATTATTGAGTTTAATCCATTAGAGAATATTTTTAAAGATTATTTATTCATGAGAGAGACACACAGAGAGAGGCAGAAACATAGGCAGAGGGAGAGGCAGACTCCCTGAGGGGAGCCTAATGCAGGACTTGATCCCAGCACCCCGGGATCATGACCTGAGTCAAAGGCAGACACTCAACCACTGAGCTACCCAGGTGCCCCAATCCATGAGAGAATTACTTCATGTTTTCATAGGTCGGGTTCCATTAATCTAGAATCACCTTTCCCTCCCACCACCCCCAATGACAGCACTACTTTGCTGACTCATATTCACAATTATGGTCTCTCCCTTGTATTCTGTTGTATTTATGTAATTCATATAGTTCCTTACCTTAAACAGGTGTAATTTGTTGTGAATAAAAATGTAATTTATTGAGAAAAAAAATGAATTAGAGAAGAACTATTAGGAACTGGAGTTTGCTTTAGGTGGCAGCACATAGAAAGATCATAAATAAAACAGAAGATTATATAGCCTCTTACAAAGAGGTAGAATGGCAGAGTACAATTGCTCTTGAACTTTACTGTGCATAAGAATCTTCAGATGAACCTGTTAAATATACAGATGTCTAAACTTCACATATAAAAATTCTCTTTCAGGAGATTGTGGTGGATACCAATACTATACATTAAAAACACAGTCTAAGGACAGGTAAAATAATTTTTGGTAGGAAAAAAACTAAGAACACTGGTTGCCTATTGGGTGGGGTGGGAATTAACTGAGAATGAATCCCTTGGCTGATGGTAATGTTCTATATTTTGAGATGCATTTAGGTTGCACAGATTTGTCAAAACTCATTGACTTATACACTTAAAATTTGTGCATTTCATTGTATTTCAGTTTATCTCAAAAGAAAAACAGTTGAACGTAGTGCTGAACTCTCATTACTAGTATGCATGCTGAAATGTGTATGGGTGAAATGTGTGAATGCCTGCAATTTATTTTTAAAAGAGGAAATCAAATGAATTAAATGTATTAGGATTAAATGGATTGTGCTGATGACCTGAGATGATAGTGGTCAAACATGTAGCTGAATGTCTGGTACTCAGATATTGTATTTTTGGAATGGTAGCTGCTACTAAAGGATAAGTATAAAATTTTGTTAGGGAGGCTACTTAGCATTAACTGCAATGCTGGTGTCCACTGTGGATTTGTCTTTTAGGTAGACACTTGCCCCCCTCAGTGCCTGCCACCCAGTCACCCCCACTATAACCACTTAGAAATGGTTTTCATTCATGTCAGATTGAGGTTAACTTGTTGGTACCGTCTGTCTATAGAGAGATATTTTTATCAGCAGGGAAATTTAATACATTGATTTAGCGATAAGACCATGTCTTCTGACCAAATATCCACCAAAGTTACAGCATTAACTGCAATGCTGGTGTCCACTGTGGATTTGTCTTTTAGGTGGCTTTGCTGATCAGAGTCAGGAGAGGTTGTTAAGTGTCAATAGAGGAAAAGAAGCAAAGAGAGTGCATCTTCAGGGCTTTTTCGGGGCAGTGCTTCTCTGACATATTGTTTCGTGGTTCTAAGACTATCCTTTTCCTTAGGTCCCTCCATTTCTGAAAGTCAGTAGTTGATGCGATTCCCTTGAGTTTTCTGGTTTATATTCTCCTCCCCTTTAAGCAGTTCTTCCTTTTAAAGATGCCATGACTGTACTATACATGACCAACAACATCTTTAGTATCAGTTTCCACTTTTTTGCTTTTGCTGTTTTGGCAACCACCAGTGTGATGTACTATCCCTGATGGCCACTCTCCAAGAATGCTATGTCTTATCTAATCTACATTTAACTCAATATTATTTAAGCCTCAAGACTCTTCTGACTCACCCCCTCTCTTCCCTTTCTGGTCTTTATTGTTCTTAGAATTCATAAAACACCATTTAGCACTTTATTGTTTCCTGCTCCTATCTCTCAAGTTAGGTGGGTAAACATCTTGAAAGTTGGGCCCATTTCTTAGAGAAACTTCGTGGTGCATACCAATCTAGTCTATGCTGTTGCTTGTCACAGATTTTATTTTCTGAGCACATTACTCACGTTCCTCAGCATATCTATTAATAGCTCATATAATTGTTAAAGTATAATATAGGTATTTTAAAAATAAGTGGTAGATGACTATGAATGTCTTCATCCCCCCCTTTATTAGGACTACAAATACAATTTATTGAATTCTCTTACTTTTCTCCCTCTGTTTATTTGTTCTGTGCTAAGTGAAATACATTTTTTGGTAGTATGTGAACAATAAATGCAAATAAAGCAACCATTTTATGCTATAAATGATATTTGCCTGCAAGCCAGAGAAATGTGGAAACTTGTCTACATTAATGGAAAAATACCACTAGTTTTTATTTTTAAAGTTTCCATTTTAAAATTTATTGAGATTATCTTAGGCAGCATTAAACTTACATTCCAAAGATGGCCTTTTCTTTTTTTTAAATAATAAATTTATTTAAAAAAAATAAATTTATTTTTTATTGGTGTTCAATTTGCCAACATACAGAATAACACCCAGTGCTCATCCCGTCAAATGCCCCCCTCAGTGCCTGCCACCCAGTCACCCCCACCCCCCGCCCTCCTCCCCTTCCACCACCCCTAGTTCATTTCCCAGAGTTAGGAGTCTTCCATGTTCTGTCTCCCTTTCTGATATTTCCTGCCCATTTCTTCTCCCTTCCCTTCTATTCCCTTTCACTATTATTTATATTCCCCAATTGAATGAGACCATATAATGTTTGTTCTTCTCCGATCGACTTCTTTCACTCAGCATAATACTCTCCAGTTCAAGATGGCCTTTTCTGATTTTATTGTGGTCTCTTCGTTATACCTATTAAAGGATGGACACATTTCTGTATTTTTGTCACTAATAAAAGACAATAGAATTATTTCAGTACCAACAGGTATTTATAGAGTTGTATATATGTCTAGTTCACTTTTTCTTCTTATTAGACACAGTTAAGATTTGAAGAGAAACAAAGCTCTAGACTTTAGTCAAACAATTAACGTAAGAGCAGAATACATCAGTTTTTCCTTAAAAAGTCAGAATTTCTCCCATATTCCCTAAAGTCTGTTATTAATTCTCTTGGCATGTTATGCAGCAAAATGAAAGTATTTATGAATATGGCTACTTCTTTTAACAAGTTCCAATAACTGCTTCCTAAACTTGTGTTTTTATATCAATTACATACAGTAAGCACTGAAATCAACCAGAGAACTGCAGAGGCCAACTTGAGATATTCACGTTAAATGAACACTGCAGCCTGCCAAAAGTAAAATGTGGATATAATTTTATAACACCATTTTATAATTAAAGTCATAAGTGAGGTTTCCTGCTATTGTTTAAAAATGTGTCATGATAAATTTAAATCAAAGATATGGGCAAGTAAAGGTCTGCAAAGTTACAGATGAAGGCAACTAAGATGGTACAGGAACATGGCCTGGTGCAGAAAAGAAACACATGCAAACAATTTTAGTGAAATAATTACATTTATTGTAGATGGAGTTCTGTTTTAGAAACTATAACCACTTAGAAATGGTTTTCATTCATGTCAGATTGAGGTTAACTTGTTGGTACCGTCTGTCTATAGAGAGATATTTTTATCAGCAGGGAAATTTAATACATTGATTTAGTGATAAGACCATGTCTTCTGACCAAATATCCACCAAAGTCCCTAAAAACCGAAGAATGTGACTGCAGTATGTGGAGTCCACAGTAGTTAATGTTGCCAGATTTAGCAAATAAAAATACAGGACACTAAATTAAATTCCAATTTTCAATAAACAACAAATGTGTTTTTAGTATAAGTATGTCCTGTGCAATATTTGGGACATACTTATACTAAAAAAGTATTTGTTGTTTATCTGAAATTTAAATTTAACCAGATGTCCTGATTTTATTGGCAAGTTTAACATTAGTAAAAATACAAATTTTGGCAATAGATTTTTGTATTTTTATTTTTACTTTTTAAAAGATTTTATTTACTTATTTATAAGAGACACAGAGAGGTAGAGACATAGCCAGAGGGAGAAAAGGCTCCCTGCAGGGAGCCTGATGCAGGATTTGATCCCAGGATCCTGGGATCATGACCTGAGCCAAAGGCAGATGCTCAACCATAAAGCCACCCAGACCACCCAGACACCCTGATTTTCGTATTTTAAAACTAAAACTTGAAGGAGAGTAAACTTACATCATCAGAGTAGAGAATAAGGTAAATTTTTTTTTGCACTGTCAGCTCACTATATTTCTAATATTCACAGTTTTGTGGGTGAATGGTGGTTTCTCTGTTCATTGATGGGGAAGATTTCTTTTTCTTTAGTAGTGAACATAATCCATTTAAAAGAACTGCTTCCCGAAAGAGATACATTGATTTACATACATGGATAGATTTACTCATTAGGACATTCCTGGCTTTACTAAGTCATGTTCATCTAATGTGAAGGCAGTTCCCAATGTATCAATTCATTCATCTTGTCTCTAATACAAGCCATATGTTTCATGTAGGAGTTGAAAGGACATTAATCAGAATCTCCCCCTTCAACCAGTCCCAGGGATGCAAAGATCTTGGTTACATCTCAAATGTCAAGATATGGGGAAACGGAAAATAACATTCAAAGCAGATCACTTGTAATTCATACCGTTGTTACAATTGCTGTAAAATATGTTGAAGGTGGGCAGGCAATGTACCATAAAGCAATGTCTATTCAGTGGAAATTGTGGCTGGAAGGGGCTGGAAAGCTGTATCTGCTTTTCCTCAGAAGACAAAACTCCTATTGAATCCATGAGAGAGCAGGAATTGGTATTCAAACTTATGTATAGCTTGATTGTCCTTGAAGAGTAAGAGAAGATGTAGTCATATATGAGTTGATTTCCTTGTTACAGATCAGTGGTTCTCAATCTTGGCTGCATATAGGAACCACCTGGGAGCTTTTAAAATTCCCCATGTCCAGGCCACACCCTGGACCAATTAAATTACGATCTCTTGGGCTAGGACTCAAAGCATCAGTTGTTATCAAAACTCCTGAGGTGGTATCAGTGTGCAGCTAAATTTGAGAACCACTGTTTCATCACAGGAAAGTCTGGTTATAGATGTAGAAACACCTACTGACTTGTTCACATTCATGGCATTTGATTTCATACCAACTTATCATGCTATGTTTGGCAACTGCTCTATGTTTACAAAGTTTTGCTATTTCATCATCATCACCATCATATCATTATGATTATCATCTTTTATGCTTTTAGAGGAAAAACAATCATAAACAATTAAGATAAACAATTTGTAATGTAAAGTGGATGGAATGTACCAGGTGCTGGTTTAGAGAAGACGTGCTCTGAAGAGGATATTTATTTATTTAAAAGATTTTATTTATTTATTAATGAAAGACACAGAGAGAGAGGCAGACACATAGGCAGAGGGAGAAGCAAGCTATACAAGGAGCCAAATGTGGGGTGTGATCCTGGAGTCCCAAAGCCAAAGGCAGATGCTCAACCACTGAGCCACCCAGGTGTCCCCTGAAGAGGATATTTAAATAAAACTATGAAACAGTGGTTTTTGAAATGTGGTTCTGGGACTAGCAGCCTCAATGTCACCTGGAAACTTGCTCAAAATGCAAATTCTCAGGCCCCACCCCACTGCTCTTGAATCAGAGACTCTGGGAAAGACAGCAATAGATAATTGAATTGACATATTATTTTTACTTTTCTATTTGTTAAAATATTTGTAAATTTATATAGATTACTATAATAGCAAACATTAATACATTTATAACCTATAACCTGAGCAAGGCAAGATCTTTAACAAATTTATACTTAACCTCTTTCCCTCTTTTAGTTCTCTGGTAATAATATTGAGATTATTTATTATTATGTCTTATTGATTGATTGATTGATGGAGAGAGAGCACGAGAGAGAGAGAGAGAGAGCACAGAAGGACCCAGGACTCTGAGATCATGCCCTGAGCTGAAGGCAGATGCTTAACTGACTGAGCCAAACAGGTGCCCCAAGAAATCTTTTATTAATAATTGCCTTGTATCTTATGCATATTAACAACAGGTATTTAGATTCAATTGCAAGTTTTATAGATTTCTTTTTAAGGATTGTTTTATTTGAGAGAAAGTGTAAGAATGAGCACAGGAGGAGTTGGGAGGGTAAGAGAGAGAGAGTCTTAACCGAACTCCACACTGAGCAGGGAGCCAGATGCAAGGCTTGATGCAGGGCTCTACCTCATGACCCTGAGGTCATCACTTGAGCTGAAACCAAGAGTTGGACATTTAACCAACTGTGCCACTCAGGTACCCCAATAAGTTTTGTGGCTTTTGTTATATATCTTAGTATACTATTCCAGGTATTCCATGTCTTTTCTTGGATTTATTTTTTTATTTCACTGGGATAATTTTTCAGAGAGGATATATGAATATTGAACATTTTGATCCCTTGCCTATCTGAAGCTTTAATTATGTCTTCACAGATAGATGATGGTTTGGCTGGGAATGGAATGCTCAACTCCAAATAATTTTCTTTCAGAAATTTGAAAACAGTGCTCCATTTTATTTTATTTTATTTTATTTTATTTTATTTTTGTTTATTGGAGTTCAATTTGCCAACATACAGCATAACACCCAGTGCTTATCCCGCCAAGTGCCCCCCGTCAGTGCCCATCACCCAGTCACCCTAACCCCCTGCCCACCTCCCCTTCCACTACCCCTTGTTCATTTCCCAGAATTAGGTGTCTCTCATGTTTTGCACCCTCACTGATATTTTCACTCCTTTTCTCTCCTTTCCCTTTATTCCCTTTCACTAAAGTGCTCCATTTTCTACTAATATTCCTTGTTGATGAGAGATCAGATGCCAAATCAATATTTGTCCTTTTGTTTATATGGTTTTTTTACTTTGGGGATTTTTAGTTTATTTTTTAATGTAAATATTTTACTAGTAGGGACCTCTACATACATATCACTTAAAGTTATTTCCACTTATCTTTGGTGGACCATGTTAATCTGATGACTCAAGTCCTTTAGCTCAGTAATTTTTTCTTCTGTTATTTCTTGGATTATCCCTTCTGTCTCTCATTTTCTTTCTTCCGTCTTTCTTAAATTTTTATCAGATGAATGTTGGTATCTTGGAATTCTCTTCCGGATTTCTTAAGTTGTATTTTCACATTTTCAGTCTAGTTTCTTTCTTTCCTTCTTTCTCTTCCCTTCATCCTATCCTCCTTCCCTTTTTGCATCTCTCCTTTCCTCCTTCCCTCCATCACTCCTTTCTTCTCTTTCTGTCTCTCTTTCTTTTTGTGTTATAGTCTAAGAGATTTATCATCTAAGACACTATTTTGGCATTTTCAGCCATATCCATTCTATTATTCAGCCCTTTAATTCAATATATTATTTTGGTAATCATGATTTTAATGCTAAAGAGCTCCTTTTCTTCCCTCCAAATGCCTCTTTTTTAGTAGCCTGTCCTTATTTTATGGGTCCACTATCTTCTCATAATTAGAACTTTAAAAAAGCTCTCATCTCTGTCTTATATTATTGATCTGTTCTTATATCCCTTGTACTTTAGGATCTTCAAATATCTGGCTATGGTGATAGCCACAAAAGGAGACAGTTCTCACAAGTGGAGATAGTCTCACAAAAGAGAACTAGATTGGTCACAATAGGTATCGTACATGAGTACCATCTGGAGATCTCTTTCCACAGTAGGGACATTTCTTTTTAACTTGCATGAACAGAGAACAAGGAAGAGAGACAAATCTGGATGAACCTCGGGGGGCGGTTGTCTCATTTCCTTTTGATAGTTTAGCAAAGAGGTGACTCAAAATATCTGAGTTAGCTTAACAGGTTGACAGCAGGAACTTAGCTGCTGAGATAACCTCTCCCAATTTCTTCCATCAAGGCCCATCCCTGGCCAGAAGATTCCATGTAACATAGTCTCATAGGTGTTTCCTTTCTCTGACCCTATCAACATACAGAACATTATGGGGTCAAAGTACAATCTATTAGAATGTTGATCATGTGAATACTTTATATATGCCTGGTCTAAGCTGTGGGTTAATGAGAGGTTCAGAGATTGTGTACACTCTATTACTTCTCTACTTAAAATTTTTTTTCACTTGATGAAACAGTATCATTTGATACTCTCTTTGGCGTCTGTACTACATGGTACTATGTTATGGATCTATGACCCATTTGTATGACAAGCAGGCTTGGGGAACCTAAGAAATCCCAAACTGAGCTGGCTTCACTCTCCCTTGGGATATGTTTTAGTTTCTCTACATTGCTTCCCTTTGCTTTTCCTCTTCATGTTTATTGTGGAGTTATGGAGTTATCTCTTTGGGCCTAATGTCTGCACTGGAGTCTTCTCCCTACACCTTGTTTAAATTTTTTTTAAAATTTTTTTATTTATTTATGATAGAGAGAGAGAGAGAGAGAGAGAGAGAGAGAGGCAGAGACCCAGGCAGAGTGAGAAGCAGGCTCCATGCACCGGGAGCCCGATGTGGGATTCGATCCCGGGTCTCCAGGATCGTGCCCTGGGCCAAAGGCAGGCGCCAAACTGCTGCGCCACCCAGGGACCCCCCCACACCTTGTTTAAAAGACATTTATTATAACTGCCCTAGAGGCAAATCAATAGCCAACAGCTCTATATACAGGAGTCAGGACATATATACATTATTGCTTTTCATATCAACTATTGAGGGAGGAGGACAGGAGGGAGGAGGAGGAGGAGAAGGAGGAGGAGGAGGAGGAGGAGGAGGAGAGAGAGAGAGAGAGAGAGAGGAAAAGAGAGGGGTGTGTGTTCAAAGTAGTACAGTGATGAGCCTTCTAGTCTACTCACTGGTGGAGAGGTATTGTGAAACTGCTGTTCCTTCAGTGTGATTCTAATGTTTAAAGATATATATTATTTTCTGTACAATGTGTATAGTTAATGCCAATCACAAACTTTATCTAGTGCTCAAGTAAAAAATTATGCTGGAGGAAAAACTGTCAGCCTTATCAAGAGACAGTCTGTCTCTAGTCTCCATGTTGATTGAAGATATTTCAAGGCCAATAGTGACCCCAGGCAATTTTTACCATACATAATGACCTTAAAAGCAAGCTCCTTGAGGGTCTGATCAACCTATATGGGCTGGCCTTTATTTAAGCTTCTGTAGGATTGCTCCATTACCTGTTCCCACTCCTGCTTTATTAAATTAGAGCTTGGAGATTCTTTGGGGCTTTTTGGGGAATAAGTTATTTTACATGTATACATTCCTCTGCAATTCTATTGTAGATGGGAATTTTTCTCTGTTCTGTCTTCTTACATTAACCTAATTCCATCTGCTTATGTTAAAAAAAAATCTTGTTTTTGGAGTTATCCATTTATCCATTGATACATTTCCATTGGAAAGTTTTCAAACTGTAGAAGTATAAGGCCATTTTTGATGTTCAGTCTAGAGTAGACCTGAATCCTCATCTTTGACATCACTATGTTAAATGTGTATTCAAATATATTTCAGATTCTAACCTTTCTTACCCATATGTGTATGTATGCTAATTTTTTTTTTAGATATTTCAATTGTCTAGTGGTCTGTTTGCTCTATGTACAAAACACTCCAAACTCAGTGGCTTAAAAACATGTATGTTATTGTATCTCATGATTCTGTGGCTTGACTGGGGCTTAGCTGGTCTACTGACATTGCTTGGGCTCTGTAGATAAAAATATTCATAACAATATTCTCCATTTTACATGCTATTCCAGAATCTTGTTACACTCCAATCAAATGGTGAAGTCTATGTCCCCTCCTCTTAATCTAGGTATGCCATTGTGAATTGCTCAACTAATAGAGTATAACAGAAAAGATTCCATGTAACTTTGAGGCTAGTTTGTTGAAGGTACAGCTTCCTATGGCTCTCTCTTAAAACACTTGCCTTTGGAAACCAGCCACCATGCCTTGAAGGATCCCAGGCCATATGGAACCTTGGTCTTGGCTGAGATTCCAGCTGATAGGCAGCACCAACTTACTAGACACATAGTTGAGCCAGCTTGGATGTGAATCATCTAGCTCTCTGTCAGATTGACTCTAGTGGATGCCATATGAAGCATCATGTGAAAATGCCAAGCTCTGCCCAAATTGAAGATATAGAGTAAAATAAATGTTACTGTTTTGAGTCACTAAGTTTTGGAGTGGTCTGTTATGCAGTCATAGGGTAATTGGAATAGTCTCTCTTAAGCATCTGCAGTCAGATGGTCATATGGAGTTGGATATGTGTTGCCTTGGCACTCCTTGTTGTAGCCTCTCTTTCCACAATGAAAGTCGTACTCCTTACATGGCAGCTCAGGGCTTCAAAAGAGAGAACCTGGAAACTTCCAGGCCTTTTTAATGCCTGAACTTGGATGTCCCAGAATGTCACTTCAATCCATATTCAATTGGTCTCAGCAGTCACAGGCTCAACTCAAATTCCAGGGGAGGAAACACACACTCCACCTCCTGATGGGAGGAAGGAGGAACAGCATGTGCGTGCATATAGGAGGGGAAGGAATTGATGTTGGCCATTTTTGGAAACCAGCTGCTGCACTGTCCCTCACTAGATGATTAGGCCCATCAGGGCTCCAGCCTTGCCTCTCCTGTTCACCTTTGGATCCTCAGCACCTATTGGCATGTGCTGTGGAAATATTTATTGCAAAAATGAATGGACACTTAGTGTAGAAGTGAAAGTGTATGACTTTTGTAGGAGACTATTTTCTTTGACCAGAACACATTCATTTCTTTCTCCTCTTTCACTGTGCTGACTAATTCCCACTCCTCCTCAAAACTCAGTTTAAGTGTCATTTCCTTCATGGCCCCAGGCAGAGCTAATTACTCTCTCTTCTTGGCTCCTTTAATCTATTGCTCATGCTTCATTGTTGTGTTGGGCATTTCTCAGTTTCCTTTTGGGAGGATCTCAAAGGGCAAAAATCATATCTTAGTCATATCTTTGAATGACTTCCAGTGTCTGGCAGGTAGTATGCTCAGAAATAGAGCCATGGCTTAGAACAGACGAACACTCAAAAATGGAATCAATTACTTCTAATTCTGGACTCCACCACTCAACAGAGAACTAAAAAAATTGAAGTACATTTTTAAGGAGAGGTTATAACTAAAGGCATTGGTATGGGGGTGGGACAGGCGAAGAAAGATCCTTTAGTCAAGAAAAAGAAAGTCATTTCCAAAGAAGAATAAGGAATTACTGAAATGTTAAAAACAATTACATGAGCTTGCAACCATAAGGAATCTCTAACCTTCCAGACTTTATGGAGATAATAACAGTAAAAGGGAATAGTAATAGTCCTTAAAATAATCTACAGTTGATGTGAGGAGTAAATGAAATAAAATATGCACAATGGATGGGCCAATTCCTGGAATGGAGTACATACTCAATAAGTGGTAACTATAATAATGAAACCTTCAGCAATATTTGACATTTTTTGATCATTTTGTGCTGGGAGCTGTCCTCAGGGATAATACTGATGCCAAACAATGGGTGCTTCTTCACTCAAGTAATTTAACATGAAGCAAGAAAGGAAGGGTAACCTTTCTGGAAACATCAACAAGATTATTGTGCTTCAAGGAGCTCTTTCCTGCTGTTTTTCAATAGCACTACAGTGACTAGAGTCCTCTCCAATGCAGCAGGGAAGAACATTTGCTGATTCTGCAAGTTGGTGAACAGGTGGAAAGCCTTATACGTGCTCAGCCATCATTTTGAAGAGCAGAAAATCCTACATCTTAAATGAAATCTCCAGTCCTAGGATTTCTAGCTCTTGGGAATTTGAAGCTTATTTTATGTAGCACTTCCTTTCTGTTCAATTATAGAGCTCAAAAGGCTGTTTTATTAGCCTTCTTTTGAGAGTTATTCTGAATAGAAAGATGGCACAGACCTTACCTGATGGCCATGAGATGCTGATGAAGGATACAGGAGCTGGCTCATGGGGATAGCCTCTCATGAGTACTCCACAGCTAAGCTTTCGAGGTTGTCTCGGAGAATCCATCATCAGTTGAAATTGCTTTGTTTGCTGTCTTAGATGGCCTGTTCAGGGGCACTTGGCCCAGACAGACCTCTTTGCTGGCTGCCAGCTAATTAATTATTTACCACCAAATGCAAAATAATGCTTACTGTTCTCTCTTTATATTTCTTCCTTCTTTTTCTCCACTGGGTTTTAAAAAATTAACCTTATTTTTACCTTTGTTCACTGAAAACAGTTTAATGGCCATCTCACTTATATACAAGTGAATTATTTGGAATGCAGGTAATTACGTGTCTCTGAACCTTTCTTTGACATTTGACATCATGGAGATTTATAGTCACCTTTATGCAGTCCCTTACAATATTAGTAAATGTTCTGTTTTGATTGTCTTCAATATAAATGCTGCTTTTGGAGCCTGGGTTTATAATACAGAAATGAAGGCAGATGCCTTGTTGAAATAGGATGGCTCATTATACAAGTAGTACTAGGACACTGAATGATCTGTATGTCACAGATATTTTATATTTTATACCTGGAGATGCGTTGGCTGAAGATACAATTAAGTTTTAAGCAGAATTCTTCAGTTAATATCAATATGTAAGTAAAAGAAAGTTACTTATTTTCTGAGATCTCTAGGGCAGTGGTTCTCAGCTGGGAAGAATTTTGCCCCCCAGTGGATGCTTGGCAGTGTTTGGAGACAACTTTGGTTGTCACAATTAGGGCAGAGTGAATGCAAGTGCTACTGGCATTTAGTGGGTAGACGCCAGGGATGCTGCTCAACATCCTACAATGCACAGCTCCTTGCAACAAAGAATTATTTGGTTCAAAATATCAATTAATAAACCCTGCTTGAATGCTGTAAGTTCCATGACAATTACTCTGGATTGCACAAGTCAGTTTAAATGTGTCGTTTATTTCCCTACCCTATACCTTCATACTATTATAGTGTTCTGTATTTTTGTAAGCCAATGTCAAAAAAAAGGCTGGCACATATTTTGGCACTCAAATATTTCTTCCTTAGATAAATATATGACTCTTGGTGCACATTTGTTCAGTGAATGAGGGGGCTAACCTTACCAGCTAATTGCAGTGTTCATGCAAAATTGCAGTTTTGCTGCTCCTTCCTGGCACTCAGGCTTACAAATGTCAAGAGAGAAATTCTGTAGAGATATGGGAAGATAGTAATGAAGCTACAGGAAGCAAGGAGATAATTAATATTTCTCTGCTTCAATACTGAGATTACTAAGCCCTCTGAATAATAGTGGTTTATAAGGGCTTACACGTTTTGTTGTAATATTTATATATAAAATATATTTATTTTTAAAAAAATCACATAAAATAACTAATATTCACAATGTCCTGGAGAAGATCTTTTATTAATTTTTGTAGTTGGAAGCATTTATTGAGTGCCTTTTGTATACCAAGTACTAGTTATTTCCCCAAATTTTGGTGAGACTAAGAGAGTTTATATAATTAGCTGGTGAGTTTCTCTGAAAGTGTTGGCTTATTTATGACCAGAGAGTTCCATCTCTTTTGTGGCCTTGGCTAGATTTTATAAAGTGTAGCTTCTTATTTATTTATAATGGACTTTGAGATCCTTGGATGAGATATATTACATATGTGTGAAGGATTAGAGGGCAGCTTTTAATAACAACAGGAATAATACTGCTTTGTGCTGCTAAACTGTAGATCTTTTCTTCTAAAGATTTAAAGCCCATTATAGACATAATTTGATTGTTGCTCTATTGCAACAGTGTTTTTCCTTCTCTCCCTGTCCAGTCAGATTTTTTCTTTATTAAAGATGGCACGAATACTTTCTCATGTTATGACCTCTTTGATAAACAGCTCAGGATGTTATAAAAGCAAAGCAGGAGATGTCTCAAGTAATTAGTGGTAGAAAGCTTGCTGATGCTCGGGTGTTAATGTTGCCAGAAAGCTCAGCTATTTGTGGGTTGCTCAGTATGTTTTTGTACAGATGTGTGTGAGGTTGAGTTTCAGCCATATGCCTGTGAAAGCATCAGGAAACATTTTGTCATGCTACTTCCTTGGGTGATCATTTATGACCAAAAGAAAAAAAAAGCCATATTTCTGTCTTGTGAAATTGAGCTCGAATTCTGGGTAGTTTAGCAGTAATCAGTATATGCTTGGATCACAATTGCATGGGATGGTTTGTATTATATACCAATGGCAACTACTGCTCTAAATATGGAAATTAAATACTTTAGGTTCAGGCTGATTCGAATCTGTGGGTAGGAAACGTCTGATCTTTTCCAAGATAAGTTTAAAAGTGTGTGGAGTTTCCTCTAGGGCTACAACTTCTATTCATATTCATATGTATTTTTTGGGGGGATGGTCCCTTGAGGCCTCTTGGCAACCACCTTCTTTAATATGGGGAGAGACTGGGATCTATAGGAATGTCAAAAAAAAAAAAATCAAAACGTCCACAGAAGATTACCAGAGTGTGGTTGATCTAGATACCAAATCCGACAGTTCCAAGCCTCAAAAGATGAGTATCAAACAATACTTGGCTTCCTTCCCTTGAGGCATGAGACACTCACATTTACCCAGAATCAGCTCGTAATTTGGAAGCTTCTTATATTACTGACAGTCTCAGATCCTGCACCAAATTTCTCGTCCACTCTCCTAATCATAAGTAGTTATGTACAGTATTACGGTTGCAGTCTTGATGCTTCTATTATCAGCCTATCATTCTGGATATATTTCAGAGCCTCTGTAGCCATGGAACAATACTTTACTACATAAAGATGACCAAATGAAACTCACCTAGTAAACTATAGGGTTTCCTTAATGTGGCCCAATCAGTATATATTACAGTTCACTTAAAAATTTGTAAATGGGGATGCCTCGGTGGTTCAGCGATTGAGCTTCTGCTTTTGGCACAGGGCATGATCCCAGGGTCCTGGGATCGAGTCCCGGATTGGGCTTCCCGCAAGGAGCCTGCTTCTCTGTCTGCCTATGTCTCTGCCTCTCTCTCTTTGTGTCTCTCATGAATAAATAAATAAATAAATAAATAAATAAATAAATAAATAAATAAAATCTTTAAAAACAAAACAATGAAATTTGTAAAGGGATGAAACTGACCTGGTGTTTCAGAAATGATTTACTCTTGCCTTGCTAGATAATCTGAGTCTATGACCTTCTACTCACTTAGCAAACTGTGCTGTGCCATCCTTGCCCTCCCCACCCACCTTAGAGGCCATGTGCAACTCTGGTGGACTGTTTCTGTAACACCAGTGGCTTCTTCCCTCAAGCACTCTGACTCTTTGCCCGAGGGCAGCTCATCCTGGTTTGGGCAGGGCACCAGTGCTGGGGAATCAGCACTCTCAGGATTGGCCCTCAACTATTGAGGGATGAAGGGTTGGTGGATAGGAATTCAGGTTTGCTTACCTATTGGGTCTGTCCTGAGCTGTATTTGGCATATTGTCTGAGATGGTACCCAGTGGGATTGAACAGTAGTGCCCACAGAGGTGTACTATGGATAACATATTCCATCTCTTACCTGCTCTGGCCTCTCCCTTGTGATTTTCTGCTGTCACTTCTCAAATAAGCTACCTGCACCAAATTCTTGTTTTGGGATCTATTGTTGGGGTGACTCAAACTTAGCATCCAATACAGTAGTCCCCCGAGGAGCCCTCCTTTTCTCTTCACCTTACATTCATTCAGTGGGTTACTAAGTGCTTTTGGATTATTTCCTAAATAAGCTTCATTTGTCTCCTTTTATGCTTCTAGAGCTTAGTCCAAACACCTAGTATCTTATTGATTGTAATGGCATTTTAATGGGTCTCCCTATTTAATCTACTACCCCCATAACCAGTTGCCACAACACTGCCAGAGACACTTTTCCAAAAGACAAATATGATCCTGCTACTTCCCAGCTTCAAACCTTCAGTGGCTCAGGCCTTTCATCACCCAGCCCTTGCTTACCCACTCCATACCCTTCTTGAGCACCATAACTATTGCACATATTCCGTGGCTACAGGGTGGGGTTTATACTCCACTTTTGCCCAAACCTGTGAACTTCACAATTTTAAAGACAGAATAAACCTCATCTTCTCTCTTCTTCACTAACCATAGCCAGTGATGGCTTCTTCAGTGCTATCCCTCTGCCTTGGACATATCTACATGAAAGCCTTTATTCCTGTTTATTGTTGGGTGACTGTATTGGTTTTTACTGCTCAACTGTAAGTTCCTTGAGAGCAGGACCCCCATATGATTCCTAGTTCCTGACTCAGCAGTAGGCATGAAATCAACATTTGATCCTGACAAGGACAAATTGGCCAAAGACTTTGTCCTTTGGAAGTTTGCTCTGGAAAATATGGTGGGGCCAAGGTTTGGGAGGGCGCTCTCTGCTTTGCTAACACCTAAGAACTGGTTAATGAAGAGAGACAAATTGGTGATGATGGTCACACAATCCAGAGGTTTGGTGGGAGAGTGTGATTAAAATAATCACTAAATATTTTATATCAAAAAATGTGAGAGGCGCCTGGGTGGCTCTATTAAATTAAGCATCTGGCTCTTGATTTTAGGTCAGGTCTTGATCTCAAGGTCGTGAGTTCGAGCTCCACATTGGGCTCCGCACTGGGCATGGAGCCTGCTTAAAACAAGCAAACAAAAAACATGACTGGTGCTTCATTGTTAGGTCTATTTATTCTGCTGTGTTTAATTTCTTTTGAATGGATATACTTCTAAGCTCTTGCTGAGCATGTATGATGGAACAGAGGCAAGTTTGCAGGAAACTCTAGTCCTTTGGGGTTTATTTTGCCCCCTTTCCAGATCTGTTAAGTCCCAGAGTCATTGAAGTCAGTGAAAGAAAAGTTACAAAGTAAAATAAAGCCATGTTCAGTTCTGTCTAATCTTGGCTTGAAAGTTAACTGGATTTCTATCGGTTGGTTGTACCTCTATGTGGAAACATGTGAATTGGCCAAAGTGTCCAGTTATGTTCCTTCTGAGGGAGGACTTGGGGGGAGGACACTGTTTTTCTGGTGCTTCTGCTCCCTTCCCTATGGAAACATCTCCATTCTGGAAGCCAGATTCCCATCTACTGTTCCGGGGAAGGGATGGGGCAGGCAGATTCATCAGTTTATACATGGTCTGGAATGGGATGTTGATTCTTATTCTTTGAAGCTGTAGTCCATGACTCAGCCTCATTCCCTAGAACTTCCTGGTGTCAGGGTAATATGGTGGAATGGAGAAAGTATGGCACTTCATGGGTGTCTCCATGGAGGCTCTGTGAACATATATGTGCTGAGAAAGGGCAGAGATACCAAGCAGGGTTGAGGTCAATTGTGGTCACCACAGCCACCTCCTAGCTGCATTGGAATACATAGTCACACTCATGGTGATGGCTGGGATACATCTCCCTGGCAGGATGGAAAAGCTAGGTGTTCCCAGCCTCGCAAGGGGCTGGGAACTTCTTTTTAATTGGGTAGAGCCCTGAGGCCTATGTGATGGGATATAGGCGTACCCTGTAATATAAATAAAGCCACAGGTGTGGGTCTACCCCGAGGAATGGAGACAGGAGACATTGGCCAAGACAAGGCAGAGGGGAGGCTGGGAAACGACTGGCTGTGAGCAGGGCACAGGGGTCCAGTTCCCACGCACAGTGAGCGGCCTGTATCCCTGTCTGAGTTCCCAGCAGAACAGCCCTCACTGACCCAGCCCAGGGTTTCGCTCTCTGGTATGGATTTCCTCACTCTTTCCATGGGGAGCCTGGTGTGCCCTGTCCCTGTCCTCTTGTGTTTTTTTCTCTGCCTGCCCAGGCCCATCTGAGCTTGCAAGGTGGTGAGACCTGAGCTCAAGGCTGAGGCTTTTGCACTCTGCATTCCAACTCTGCTCTCAGATAAAGTCTATCTTTTCTTTTCTTTCTTTTTTTTTTTTTTTAACTTATTTATTCATGAGACACACACACACACACACACACACACACACACACAGAGACACAGGCAGAGGGAGAAGCAGGCTCCATGCAGAGAGCCTGATGTGGGACTCGATCCCGGGACTCCAGGATCACACCCTGGGCTGAAGGCAGGTGCTAAACTGCTGAGCCACCCAAGGGATCCCCAAAGTCTATCTTTTCAAAACTAAAAGCAAGGACTAAAAAATGGTATATGTCCATCAATGATAATACTTTATTTTGATCCATTTTGGTAAAGTATCAGATATTTCTATTTTAGCAATAACAGTTGTAATAGTTTATATTAAAAGAAAGTTTTCCATGTGACTCAGTCCTGTGTTCTTTGTTTCCATAATTTTGTTTAATCTTCATGGCAGATATTTAAGGAACATACTGCTATGAACTCCATTTATAGACAAGGGAACAGAGGAACTGAGAATTTTTTTTTAAAGATTGTATTTATTCATGAGAGACACAGAGAGAGAGAGACAAAGACAGAGGCAGAGGGTGAAGCAGTCTCTCTGTCGGGAGCTCGATGTGGGACTCGGTCCCAGGACCCTGGGATCATGCCCTGAGCCAAAGGCAGATGCTCAACCACTGAGCCACCCAGGTGCCCCAGGAACTGAGAATTTAAGCAACATGCCCAAGTCACACAGTAAGTGGAAAAGCTGGGATGGCAACTCCACTGCAGCGTGATAAATATTTCCCATCACTCACTCCTTGCTTAATACACGCAAACAGTATGGGCTCAGGTTCTTTGTAGCATCTGGGAGACACTTGTGGTGGATGCAATGCTGCTGCTGAGGCACGCTCTGCTTGTTACAACGGACAATGAATGTAGGTGTCCATATTTTTATTGGCCTCTTACCTTCCCAGGGGCACTCATCCCTCTTTTGGAGGTAGTCTTAGGTTCATTCCCTCCCATCATCAATTTCCAAATAAATTGTTTTCATGCCCCTTCTGTCAGCCCAGAGAGTTGGCTTTTCCTCCTCACTGCCATTGGTACCCCACTTTCTCTCCCCCACACGGTTAGAACGGTAGCTCTAACAAGACTAACACATAACATATCCTCAGTTGTCTGTTCCACGGGAAAGAATGCATCTGTTTATTCAGGAAATCCCAGAGAAGTGTCACTGTGTTGAAACCTGCACCGCCTGATGTGGAAACCACCAGCCCCATGTGGCTACTGAGCACATGGAATGGGGCAAGCTGCAATTGAGATGTGCTGTGAGTGTACATCTCAAAGTGCCAAATTTCAAAGATACTAACAGGTGAAAAAAATGTTAGGATCACTTGTTAATAACTTCTTAAGCATTGACTATAGGTTGAAATGATGGCTTAGATAAAATACATTATTAAAATTAATCTTACCTGTTTCTTTTTACTTTTTCTAATGAAGTTAGTAGAAAATTTAAAATTGCATATGAGGCTCACATTACATTTCAATTGCACAGCACTGCTCTAAATCTTGTGCTCACTGTTTGGGGCAAAGAAAGGAGGGAGGCACAGCACAGCCCTGACTGAGTTCCCAAACTTGTGGGGAGTTCACCTCTTTTGATGCTGAGGCTCACAGACCCTGTGGGTGTCCCTGCAGAGTGCATCTGCATTTTAATGGAAGGCAGATGCTTTCATCTGGTGGGAGTACAAGCATCAGTGACCAGCTGGATAGATCAATGTCAGCTTCAGGCACTGGGTTGTGGAGGCTGTGCCTCTCTGCTGTTCCCTGGCACAGCGCCTAGAGAGAGCCCTGAGCAATCAGTAGCTGTTCAGTGATTACACGTATTTGGGTCGCAAAGCTTTCTGCCTGGTGTCCCTCCTCACATGGGTGGTTGTGTTCTCTGCTTGTTCCAGATGGATTCTCTCCTTCCTGCCCCATCACCAGCCCTACCAGGTCTCCCTCTTTAATTATTCTCTGAGTACCCCTTCTATGTTCCAGGTCTTCACCAGAGCCTCCCCCATCTCTCACTTAGATCCCACCTAGTCTTTCCACCTCCACATTAGCTCAGGGATCCTCATACTCTAGTAAGAATCAGAGTCACTTGGTGGACCCATTCATACACACGCTGCTGAGCTCCACCCCCAGAGCTTCTGACTCACTGGGCCTGGGTTGAGGCCTGAATATGTGCATTTCTAACAAGTTTCCAGGTAAGGTAGATGCTGCTGGTCCAGGGCCACACTTAGAGGATCACTGGCCTAGCTTAATGATCTTCCTGAAACACAAATCTGATCATGATATTCTTTTCCTAAGATCTACAAGTAGTAGTTCAGAGACAGAACAAGCAGGAGGAGCAGCAGGCAGAGGGAGAGGGAGAAGCAGGCTCCCCAATGAGCAGGAAGCCCAATGTGGAGCTCGATCCCAGAACCCTGGGATCATGACCTGAGTGGAATGCAGATACTTAAGGGACTGAGCCACCCAGGCACCCAGGACTTCCCTGATTCTTGACCAATCTCAGGAGCATCAATGCTACATCTCCATCCTGGGGTCTCTAGTTTCTTAGAACAATATGTCCACCTCCAGTTTTTCAGGATCCTAGAAAGCCCATGTACTGTGTTTTTAATTTCTTCTCTTAGCTATGTACTGGATTCTTGAGCCTATCACTTCTAGATTAATATAACTACTTTTTTATAGTGCACCCTTTTTTGCATGATTTAGTGCTAAGAATGACACAAAACAAGCCAATGGACATAGTAGCAATTCTGGTGGCTGGCTGCATAACTTGGATAAGTTAACCTCTCTGTGCCTATTTTTTCAATTATGAAATAGGGATAGTAATAAAACCTAGCCCATAAGATAGCTATGGAGGTTAAATATTGACCTTTTGTTAAGTGAGTACACTTACAATTCAAGACAAATATGTGATACCCAATATGTGGAAACTTGCTGAAAAGGAATTAGTGAATAGTAGTGAGTTTAGGATAGGCTATATAAAAATTCATGTGGATTTTGAGAATTTTCCTTACTGGAAAATAAATCTCATAGGCGGGAGCTGTCCCCTAGAGATCCATATCAGATTTCATGTTAAACTGAGTGTATATTTGAATCTTTGACTCTACTGTGTGCTGAATCTGATGTCTTTATGAATTCCAAGAGAAGGATCAAGCTTTGATAATCTGTTCAGTGTAGGTTAATCAACACAGAGAGCTGACCATCCCATGCTGGGATCAAGTGCATGAGAACAAAATTCAGTGGACTAGGGGCCCTAACCATGAAGGAGCATTGGAATGGAACATTCTGTGCCAGCCTTCCAGACTTTGCTTTCCTGACTCCTGGGTGATCTTCAAAACTGCCCACTGAACTTGAGCCTAATCTCCCTCTCTCAATCTCAGCTTGCAGATTTATTATATTTTTCCCCAAGTGGCATGGCTTTATTGATTCCTAACCACACAATGGGAAAGGAAGATTCACTATGTAGACTTTCTAAGCTAATCATAAATCCCTCTGACACGGGATGTATAATAAGTTGCTTAGCACACTTACTCATAATTGCCAAACCCTGGAAACAACCCAAATATGCATCTGTAGGAGCATGGATATACACACACTGTGGTATATTCATCCAATGGAATATTACTCAGCAATAAAACAGGACAAACTGACACACACAGTAACATGGATGGAAATAAAAAAGATTTTGCTGAACAGAAATAGCTAGAGAGAAAGGAGTATGTACCATATGATTCCATTTATATGAAAACTTATTACAGTGACAGAAATAAGAACAGATATTGTCTCTGTTAGAGAATAGTTTAAATGCAAGGGATGCAGAGGAGCTTCCAGGGGTGCAGGAAAAGGGCCATGTCTTGACCTGGATAGTGTTATATGGGTTAAATGGTTAAATTCATTGAGCTGTAGTATTGTAATGCTACTGTATGCAAATCATACTTCAATAAAAACTATTAGCATTTTTACCTTTATAATGGGGAAAATTTATGAGAGAAAGGAAAGAGAATATTTAAAATTTTTTTTATTATTTATTTATGATAGTCATACAGAGAGAGAGAGAGAGAGGCAGAGACACAGGCAGAGGGAGAAGCAGGCTCCATGCACCGGGAGCCCGACGTGGGATTCGATCCCGGGTCTCCAGGATCGGCCCTGGGCCAAAGGCAGGCGCCAAACCGCTGCGCCGCCCAGGGATCCCGGAAAGGGAATATTTAATAAAACTTACCAAATGAGAAGTCTTTAGGAGTGAGAATTCCTGTTTAATATGTCTTGCTGTATTGTTACCTAGAATTTATTTCAGCGGCTCATTAGCTAAGGATCTTTTGTTTCTTTCTCTTCCTTATTTGCCTGTGGGCCTCCTGATTTCAGTGCTTATTGACACCTTAAAAGAGGTGTCAGAGGAGAAAGTGAAGTGCCAAAAGTTGCGATTCAAAGGTAATGTAGCATTCAGAAAAGGACAGATTTTGGGTGCGTTTCCTAAAGGCAAGGCTTCAGTGGGGATTCTAGAGTAAGTGATTTGTTGAGGGAGAAGTGTCTGGTGAACCTGTGAGGAAGGGAAGCAGGTTAGGGCACGGAAACGTGGGCAAAGATGTGTGCTGGGCTGAAATCCAGCCTCAGCCCGATCCCACAGAGAACTCCAGAGTGGGAATGGTACCACTCTGGAGTTGTTTCATCTGGAGGCAAGAGGGTTGGGCTTTCATATCCCCGTGACTGACAATCCCCGGGGGGATTGCCCTGTGTGCACACGAGCTTGTGCATGCACGTGTGTGGCAACATCTAGGCATTTCTTGGCAAGGCAGATCTTGTCAGGCAAAAACACTTTTCCAGACACCAGAGCAGCTGTGATCCATCAGCAGAGATAGCAGCTGGGAGATGCAGCCCCTAGCTAGTAAAGGGGAGCTTGGTGGGGTACCAACAGCTCTTGTGGGGAGTCATGTGGCTGGTGCAGCAGGTGTTGAAGATAAATTGGTATGCCATTTCAGGGAATCACAGGGAAGTCCACAAGGGAAGTCCACAGCGCCTCTGAGCACAATAAGAAGATGGATAGGACATGGACTTCCTTTAGAGAAAGTGGAATATGCTGTTTAGAATTTGAAAAGCAACCTCTAAAGAGACAACCAAGTTATGTATTCCAATTATAGACACTCAAAATGCTCTATACTTTTTTTCTTCACTATATTTAACACAATTGCAATTAAATTATAATTTTTCTGCACTTTCTTAATTTTATCCCCTCCATAATACTGTAAAAGCTGTGAGGAGGCTCACAGTAATACTAAAAAAGCAGTTCTGTGTCTCCATTGCCTGGCACCTAGTAGGTGCTCAGTGAATAGTGATAAATGATGAGTAAATGGGCTTAGAAAAACGAAAGAGATGCTCATAAAGGTGACATCTTTTATTAATTATTTCATTACCTGAAATACCTTCTCTGCTGCCCATACCTATCCTAGTCTGTTCTTTAGTGCCCAGCTCACTACCTATCTGTTATATATCCTCCCCTCTAACTCCTTATATACAATGTCATCTAACTAATAAATATGGGAGGCCTGCAAACCTTGCTTTTCCAACTGTTTTTATGTATTTACCTGTAATCTAACTCATTATGGAAAGAGAATGGTTGGAATTTTTGTGATGATCACATTAATGTCTTGCCTCTGGTTTCTAGGATGCTTCGTGTACCATTTCTGTTATTTGCAAAGCACATCTCTCAACCATTACCTACAAAAGTATTTTAAAGATCTGCCTAAAAGTCATGGAAATCATCCTTTTTCCTCTGAGTTCTACCACTCTGAGGACACTTACTTTTGCTTCTTTGTGTGAGAGTCCAGACCTGCTGGCTCCTTTACAATAAGGAGTAGTGCTGTAGGTACACAAATAAATGTCTTTTGTACTGTTAACATAAATGTGTAGATGTTAGGCAGTCAATCAAAATTATAGATTGACTTAACAATAATAAGGTTGGAAATTGGACAGGAGGGAAGATGAATTCTTTATCTTTTTTTTTTTTTGAAGTGACTCGAGTTCAGTATTTAATACTTAAAGAAGAGAGATACCAATGGGAGAAGTATATCTGAGAATTATGTTACTGCCAATTAATTGGTATCAAAAGCCACTCCAGTGTGGGATGGAGTATGGTTTCTCCATGAATTTTCTTTTCTTTTTTTCACATCTAGTTGGGGTGATATATACCAAACTTGAGTGATAGAGACCTTCCCCTATAACTTCACCAGTCTCACATTTTATGGCAATTCTTCCCAGAACTGAGTCATGTGGTCTGTGGTCAGCATGGCCCGGCCTGTCTTACTGGATTTGGCACAGATGTTGATGATCACCCCATCAGCTTCGAAACAAGGGTTTATAGTGCCAGCAATTCATATTAAATGAAGCCCGTTTCCTCTATAATGTGAGAGCACTTTCCTGATCAGTCTTTAATCGAAACAGATGTTTTTAAAGAGGCCTAGAACAGGATATGGAAAATTTGGCCAACAATCAAATATGGGTTCAAAGGGAGATCTTTGATGGCACCCTTTGAGCTGTGGGCATTGTTTAAAAATAGCACATTGATATGGTACTTTTTAAAAATGCAACTAACTGCTAGAAATTCCTGCTGAATTCTAGAAAGCAGCCATCTGATTTCACGAAGATAGTCCATATGTGAAGTGCCAGAAAGAATGTGGCATGAGCTTCTTTCCTGTGGAAGTGGGTTATGTCAATGCTGTGCTGTGTAAGACTGTAACTTACCTCTTATAACCTCCTTATGAGTTAGGAAGCAGAGTTACTTCCTTTAGCATATAGTTCTAGAGACACAGAGAACATGTGCCTTATCCTGAACCTGGTTTATACTGGGGAAACTTCTTCCAATGTTACAAATACTAATTAAGGTACATAATTGTGCTTACTACTATGCTAGATCCAAAGATATACAAATAAAGCAAAGTGGTGAAGCAGAGAATGTAGAATTAGAAGGGATTTTTATGGATTAGCTATTATAAATCCCTCATTATAATAATAGTGAAGTGCGAAGGGAAAGAAGAGAAAGTGAACATTTATTATGTGATGACTGTATGTCAGGCATGTAAATTGTATTATTTTCTCCCCCCGAAAGCTCTCTGTGGGAAAAGATGATAATGTGAATATATTTAAATTGAGTATAATGGAGACATTGTGCCTTTAACTAACTTGAATTCTCACAAAATTCCTGTGAGATAGCTGATACATTCTTCGTTTTAGAGAAGAGGAAAGTGAAACTCAGAGACGTTAAATACCATTAAAACCAAATGGTTGAGATTTGAATTGGTCTGTCTACAGTCAAAGTCCTTGCTCTTTCCTGATCTTCATATTTCAAATAAGGACACAAAGAAGCAGAGGGATGACACGTTTCAACCAGGCCTTCTGATTGTGGCTGTCTTTTTCCTATTTCATATCGAATGTGCCTATGACAAGGGACTAGGAAAAACAAGCATGAGTTTGCTGGGGGCCGAAAAGCCCTGGCCCCCAGTTAATTCCTCTTCCCAGATTACATGCCTTTAATGAGTAGCTTTAATCTCCTATTTTCCGGGGGAACAAGTTCCAGAGACCAACAAACTTAATTTTCTTTTAAAGTGTTTCCAAAATCGCCAGTGAGACTACTTGGAATATTCTGTTTGCTTAACCCTATGTTAATTCTTGATTTATGAAATTTTAATCCACTCTTTCCTAATGAGTTCATATTATCAGAAATCTGTTTCCAGTCTTCTATTCTGTGTCCCACATCTCTCTTCTCTCTTGTGACTACTTTGGATTGCTCAGGCTGGAGTTAAAACAGTTTTCTTATTCTCTCTTCAGAGCTGCTGGAAATGAGGCAATGATTATTCTCTGAACAACACCCATTGAATATTTGGAGATAGATATGGAATCTTCTTGCAGCTTTTATTAATACAAATTTTTCTTTTAGAGCGATTTTTTTTTTAGAATGGGGTGATCATCCATACATGCTTTTAATGATTGGGGTAGGGCATGGAGGTTCCTTCACCATGTGTTTGAACAAGGTGGAACCCAAGTGTACTAGTATAGAACCTATAGTTTGGTGGTGTAATAACAGCTGAGAAAGGTTTTATAGCACTGTGTGAATTTCAGATGATCCTCTGCTCAGCTTAAGGGAGAAAGAAATCAGTCCAATGACAGTGATTAGGGAGCCAATATACTTATTTGCGGTGATCAAACATGTTAATCTGGATTCTTACCTCTAATGACAAGGCACCATGGTCAGTGAGATTAGCCGTGGCCGGAGACTTGACATATATGGTACCTGATTGTGTAACCAAGGGAGAGTGTCTTCATTTCTCAGGTTCTTCTTTCTCTTGGGTGAAATGAGAAAGTCAAGCAGTAATCTCTAGGAACTCACCTAGATCTAACAATCTATATCTTGGAAGAATTTCTAGGATGGGCATAGCATGTTCTGCTCCATATCTTGGATAAGCCCAAAATGGGTGAATTACTTACGGATTGGTAGGGGAAAAGACTGATATCCCATTGGAAAACCTAGCAAGAGAAGACAACATGGTGTCCTAAACCAAGAATCAGGGGCCTGTGACTGAAACTGAATCTTGGCTATTGCATGAACTTAACTGGATGACTTCGAATGAATGACTAAAACATTTGGATCTACACTTCCTCATTACTTATGAGAATTCAAATTCAGTGACCCTCTGAATGCCTACTGTTGATGACTTCTACACGCTAGTCACTGAACTAGGGGTAGAAAGGTAAATAGGATATGATTTCTCTTTTTTTTAAAAGATTTATTTATTTATTCATGAGAGACATACAGAGAGAGGCAGAGACACAGGCAGAGGGAGAAGCAGGCTCCCCGCAGAGAGCCCGATGTGGTACTCAATCCATCCTGGGATCATGCCCTGAGCCGAAGGCAGATGCTCAAATGCTGAGCCATCCAGGCATCCCAAGGATATGGTTTCTAACTCTGGAGGCTCACAGTTTGTTTGGAGAGCAGTAAATAAACCATTACAGTGATTATTTTAAGGGCTATAATAGGATTATGTTCACATGCTGCCCAAATGAGGAGTTAGGAATTTATATAGAGTAGGAGAAAGGACAGGGAAGACTGGAAGTCACATTTGGTTCAGTACTCTCAAGACAAGAGGATTGAGAAGAAGGACATTCTAGGCAGAGGAATGAGCAAAAATAGGACAAGGAGAGGACAGGACAAAGAAATCTGGGGCAGTGATTCTGGGTCAGTAGTATAGAGTGAGAGAAGGAGATAAGGGGAAAGAGTGGAGAGGCTGAATGGAGGTTGTAGTACACTTGTAATGGACATTTATGCTTTGCAAAAAATTTGAACTTTATCCTGCATGCAATGAAGGATCCATTGAAAGATCTTAGGGCATGATGTGATCTGTATATTCTGCAGAGAAAATAGAGGCAAGGGAGGAAGAAAGGCAAGTAAGTAGAGTAATTAGAAATTCTTTCAAACATTCTTAGAAGAGATGAGAGCCTGAACAAAGGTCTTAGCAGAGGAAGTGAAGGAGCAGGCTTCGGGTTGGGAATTGGCATGTAAGTGGAATCAGAATTGGCTACATAATTTGTGGAGCCCAGTGTAAAATAAAATTGAGGAGCCCTTTCTTAAAATAGTTGAAAATTTTAAGATGGTGACAACAAAGCATTAAAGTAGCCCTTGTAAGCATGGGACCCTGAAGCTGATTTTGAGCAGAACAATACTTACTTTATTTACTTCCAAATTTATTGTAATCTTAGGGTTTATAAGATTATACAGGTTAAGTGGGCCCATTTTGCAGGTAATTTCATTCTGTTTATTCTGCCACATGTTTAGACTTTTAGCTTATGTAATCTTTTTGAGTTGTCATGCCAGGAGGTAAGTCCAAACAAATGCCCCTAAGTGAGGCTTCCTGGAACCTTCAATAGGTTTTCTGGAGGAAAGTTGTTCTGTAAGTCACAAAACAGAGCAGGAATTTCTTATAGAGAGAGCTAAGAAAAGAGAGAATGAGGTAATGGAATAACATCAAAATAGAGCCTTATGATAGGGTGATGGAGAACTGAGGTTATTTAATCTGGAGACAGACAGAAATAGAGAAGGACTTCATTATAGTATTTGTATCAGTTAGCTATCCCAGAACAACACTGTATGGTAAACCAAACCATCCCCCAACTCAGTGATACACAACAACCATTTATTCTCATGGTCATGGGGCTACAGGAGAGTTGTGGTTTAGTTGGTCTACAGTGGGCCCAGGTGGGTGACTCTGCTACAGTCTGATTACTGGCTAGTCTTAAATCCAGGCTGTGAGTTGGGTTCAGGTCTGCTCTAGATGTATTTTTTTGTGTGTGTGGGGACTCAGGCTGAAAAGTCAGTATCCAGGGAGTATTCTTTGTTGTTGTTGTTGTTGTTTTGGATATTCAGTATCCTTAAAACTTTGCTCTGACCATCTTTTTATTGCAAATGGAATGAAATTTGCTGGGCTATTTATCAGACACTATGCCTATTTTTGGGTGCCATTGATATATGTGCTAATTTTAAATGGGCTATTATCATGTAGAGTCCCTAGACATCACAAAAGAAAGGTTTGTAAATATACAAATTTTTTTTTTTGTAAATATTCAACTAAAAGTCCAGTAATGTACACTCTAGGACTGAATAGAATGACACCACATCTTTGTATTGTATTGTGTTGGTTTACTTTTATTGTTATTTTATGATGAGGCACAATTATCCATCTCCCCCTACTTTAAGATTTTGCTGTTTTCCAGAGGAGTCTTGGGACTTTGGCGTAGCCCTCCTAACACAATGCTGAGTGGAAAATATTACTAATTAAGGGAAATGATCTTTATGTGCCCATTACCTTTATATTATTTTTATTTATAAATTTAACCTTATCCAAGATTAGCTGTCTTGGGGTCACAACCTCAGAGATTTCCTGGGAATGATCCTGACCCCAAACAAGAGGGTAAGGAGAGACGTAGGAAGGAGACAGGCCACTCCAGATGCTAGCTGGCAAGTTTAAAAAGCAAAGGAACTTACAAATGAGGCTCTTTGGCTGCAAGAGGAGTGGATCTCCATCCAGGACATGTTCTTGTCACAGCTGTTCCAGAAATGTAGGAGGCCAAGCCAAACTGTGGAAGCATATGTAAGGCTTCTATTTGTATACTATCTATTAATATCCCATTGGCCAAGGCAACTTATAGACCAAGCCCAATGTCAATGGAGCAGAGAAGTAAACTTCACCCACAAAAAAAGGAGGAAGAGGATAAATAGTTGCTGAATAAACTTTCACAGGATTCAAGAAATCACATTTTCTTTCACCAGCTATTGGACTAGTTGCTGGATAGTTACACCAAGGATCATATTAAAAGGAAGGGGGCTCAAAGAGTCTTGGTTAGGTATATAGTCCTTTCTGACAGGAAGCATTGCTCTTTGGTAGAAGGTGGGGGTTTCTGCAGATCTTCAAGGGAGGTTCATTCTGCAGCTGAGGAGCCTTTAGGTGAGGACCCACTGGCAGGAAGGGGCAGGGTTGAAGATAAGTCATGTGATCTTCCCAGATTCCTTCAAGTGTATATGGATCTAACAGTGGTCTCAAGTACCAGTGTCTCAGGATGAGTGGTTGATTCTCAGGGGGAGGAGACACTCAGTGAGACCACCTCTCTCTTTACCTTCTTTTCTCATGAATCAAAAGTGAAGATCCCTACTGTACTCTATTTTAAATTTGATGGATCTCATTTTCCAAATCAAATTATTCAGTATTAATGTACATGCAGCTTTGTTTTTGTGTTTTGATTTTGTAGTTTATGGTTTTTGGAAAAATTTGCTTGAGGATTTGGGGGGAATCTTTAATATTTTTCTTTAGGATTTAATACCCACAAACTTTTCAGAATTCTCATTCAGATCAAGAAGCAGCTTAGATATTTGTGAACAAGTTTCCAGTTTGCAATTAAAATTACAAAAGGATGATATTGAAATATGGTAGGTGAAAAATAGTGTGCCAGCTAGTAAAAGCAGAAAGGATGATGGAATTAGAAAAATCACGATTTTGCAACCATCATTAGCAATAATTAACTCAGGAAAAATGTCTACTAAAACTAGTAAGTAAAATGTGATGAGGAACAATCTATATTTATAGTCTTAAAGTGTGTCCCCACAAATTATTAATTAATTATGGAGGGGAAAATTGGTGAGCACCATCACATACCATGATCTAAGTTAGCACTGCCAGCATCATGTCTCTCCTAATGTGGTGCACTAAGAACACAACATCATTTCTGTGATGAGAAAAGGCAAAAGAGGCATAGCCTCAAATAGGGGACTGTCTCTAAAACAGCTGGCCCAGACTCTTCAAAAAAGTGTCAAAAGTCATGAAAGATAAAGGGAAACTGATAAAACTGAAAAACCACTCTAAAACAAAGGAGAACAAAGAGAACAATGAAGCGAAAGGTGTGAGTCTGGGTTGGATCCTGGGCTGGAATGAAAAACAGCTGTGTTTACAGCTGTAAACACATTATTGGGATCATTGGTGAAATTTGAAGATGGGCTGTGGATTAGCTAGATAGTAGAATTACACCAATGGTTAGTCTCTGAGAGTTTGGTAATTGTACTGTGGTTATGTAAGAGAATGTCCTTCTTTTAGGAAGTACACACTATTTTATTCAGGAGTAAAGGAGCATGAATTGTGATTTATTCTCAAATGGGTAGGAAAAAAATGATATATAGAGAAAGGGTGATAAAACAAATGGGTCAGAATTTTTACAGCTTACCCCATTTGGATCTGGGGGTACTGGTATGATCTTGGCAATTTCTCTGGAGGGTTAAAATGGTATCACATTAAAAGTTGTCCAAACAAAAACTTTACCATAAAATGTGAAGGTGCAAAATAAAATATTATGGAGGGTATAATTACAAGATACTGTGTTAACATGAAACCAAAACTGGATACACTTTTAAGCTAAGGCCAGTTAATGACAGTAGAAAAAAATGAAAAACCCTGTAGATTTAGCAAAAAAAAGATTGTCTGCCTGGACATAACTGTGTTCTCCCCAGTTTTATGTCCTAGTTCAGCCACTCCTCACTGTTTCAAAGGGAACCATGTATTTCTTTTTAGCTGTGGTAGAGAGAAACTGGATTTTACCTGAAAAGCATCTGAGACTTACCAGAAGAATAAAAGAGTAGAGAAGAAAAAAAAAAGTTTCCTTGTTGGCACTTCTTAATCGCATATTGAGAGAAGAATAGCAACATCTATTGTGGTTGAGGTTCTAGAAATTAGACAAGAAAGTTTGCTGTAATGGAGGGGCGTTGATTTGGAGGGTTTGGTAGCAGTGGAAAAAGTCGAAACAAAAGAATTAATTCTATCGGAAATTATTTCTTGGATCAGATCCTGTGTGAGTGAGCCACGAGCAAAGACTGGGGAGGAGAAGAGTTGGATCATTTTGAAAGGAACATTCATTTAAAGACTTGGATTCTCTTGCTTCTCTCCTGCCTTCAGCTCCCATGTCACCATTTCCTTCAAATCCAGGCAAAACAAGATTGCACCGATACCATCAGGACTTGTGCTTATGAATATTTTACTTATATTTTAAAGTCTGTTCTTTCCCCAAAGTTGTGTGTTCCTTGAGGACTTCTCCCAACTGTCTCACTTTTCAGCAAATGTTGGCAACGATGTTGATAGATATTGCAAAACACTCAAACAATTCATTCCTTGCCTGTTTTTACTTCACACTCTTTTGCTTGTGATGTATAATGTATGGGCTTTGTCTATTTGCTTCACCAGTGGTGGAAACCTATTAGCTAACTTGAGCAGAAAGCAGTTACATATATGAGCTTTGTATTGAAAAGAGAGAGCTGGTTCGCTGGACCTGTGTCTTTATTTTTCAGTGCTGAAACCCTGGTTGTCATCTTTGAAGAAGCAGTAGGTGGAGCTACAGGCTTTTTATCTCGAAAGAATTTGTTCAGTAGCTGCCCATTGCTGGAATAACCTGAACAAGCACATATTTCCAAAAATAACAGAGGCATTTCCAAGTATTCCAGAAATATATGCAAGACTGTTTAGTCATTCATAATCACTGCTTTGCAAGTACGAGAGAGATTCTGTAGAAAATACTTCAGAAGCAGCAAAAAGATTCAGAGAATTCCTTGTATTTTTAGAAAAGAGATTCTTTAAAAAATGGGATTCAAGAGGGAGGGAGCAGTACTTACTCTGTTCAATCATGTACCACTGTTTTTTTCCAGGTGGTGAAAGGGCCCAGAGGGGTAACTGGAGGTGGAAAAAAAAATCTTTTCCATTTGCGTCAGAACTCTGAGGAACTCTTCATTTCCCCACTACATGAACTTTCTTGAGGCTCTAAACTGTGGTTTCGATTTTCTCTGAATTACGGAGGGGTGGCCTAGGTTAAGTGATTCTGAGGAGGCCAGGAGGCACTTATAAACAGGTCACTCACAAGGGTCATTCCTCTCGCTGGGTATCATGATGTTCTTGACCATTCCCTGAGAGAGGATAAAAAACAGCTTTTCATCACTATGGAAAAGGTAGATTCTCTCTGCATGTAAAAATCACAAACTCTGAGAAAACTCTAATGATTCTCTATATATCCCATGATATATACTGTTGGTTCTCCCTCTCTCTTAATCTATATATATTCTCTCATATAAAAATTTAGGGAATATTCTCTGAGAATCTGATGAAAGAATCTGATGGACCCTAACCCCAGAAAAAAATACACATAAAACAATTTCACATATAATTTATATATATTCATGTTTAATACATATTTAACAGATACATATTTATAAATATACTTAATATGTAATTAATATATTTATATATGTAATTTGCATATGTATATATGAGGGAAAGATTTTTTTAAGGCATTGGCTCATGTGATTATGGGGACTGGCAAGTCCAGGATTCATAGGGTAGACCTGGAAACTGGCATAATTTCTATGTTACAGCCTTTGGGCAGAATTCCTTCTCTGGGGACCCCAGTCCTTGTTCTTAATGTCTTCAGCAGATTGAATGAGACCCACTCACATTATGAAGGGTAATCTGCTTTACTTAGCCTACTGACTGTAAGTGTTAACCACATCAACAGAACACCTTCACGGCAACATCTAAACTAGTGTTTGAGCATTTGGTTCCCATGGCCTGGCCATGTTGATATCTAAAATTGACTATCACAGATCCCATCGTGATGCTCCATCCTCAGAGGAGCCCCACAAGGAAATGAGGGAAGATACCTGCAAGTGCACCATTGCCCTGGCTATTGCACAGAAAGCCACAGGATGATTGCAGTGGAAGATCCGAGTCTTTAAGTCCAGCCTGCTTGCTCTTGTCCACTCATGGAGATGGTAGATTACAACACAAAAGTAATAATGAGATAAAAAATGAGGCATTGCTAGATAAAAGTTTGCAAACCCCCAGGTGGCCCAACAGGTCTTCCAGATGCTGTTGTTAATGATGACTTGTGCTTTGGCAAAGAGTAACCATGGAGCTGTATGGCCAGAGAGAGTCCTGACAGCCAGCCCCATCCTTTATGTTGTGTTCTTCACAGCAAATGCAGCACATCTCTCATTTATAGATGAGAAGAAAAAGCTTGAGACTCAGAAAGTTTCACTGGGTCATCAGATACTGAGCAGTTGCCATATGCTGGGCATGCTCTGGGTGCTGGGAATATATATAAGCGTTTAAAATGCAGTTTTTTTGTTTTTGTTTTCTATTATGGCTCTAACATTCTAATGGGGTGACAGAAAGGTCAAGTTGTTTCCAATCAGCAAGGAAATAGACAAATATAAAAGTGCAAGTTGTGGTAAGTGATGGGAAGGAAACTAATAGATGGGCTGAGATAGAACCCACTGGGGAGATAGCAGGAAACTAGGTATTTCACAAGGCAGTCTAGGGGGTGGTGACGTGTAATCTGAAAAGTTAATGAACCTGATGGGTGTGGCTAAACCCTTCACTGATAAGTGATGGCTGGAACTGGGATGCATATTCAGGTATTTTTGACTCCAAGCTATTCTTTATCCTAGCCTAGAAGTTGTTAAGTTGCATCAGGCAAAGAAGGTCTGGTATTCCTTCTCAAAACAGGAGAATTGTGAATGTATAAGCAAGGGCAGATATGCACATACAAATGAAAATGTTTCTGAAGCCCAAGAAAGGAAATGCTAGATCACCTTAAGCAACTGTAGCCAGAGTATTTCTATCACTCTTATTAGGCAGTTCTTCCTCCCTGTAGCCTAAATTTTTCATGCTGTATCTGAAGCCTTTTTCCCTTTGCTTGTCCCTGGTTCATGTGGACAAACATGCTGGTTTTTGCCTTTTGGATAAGAGATGCTTGTCATGCTTCTCACTTGAATTAATACGTCATGTTTCTTTGGATTTTATTCTCTGGCTATTTAATGATCTTCCAGGCTCTACATATGTGGTGTGGGTTGTCCTTGGGTCAATCACACAAGGCACCATTCACATGTAGACATTATAGTTTGATATAATCACAATTGGCGAGTGGTATTAAAGAATCTAGAGGGATTTAGGGTGCACTTTCTCTGCTTTGCACCAAGCAGCATTACCAGCTAGAGGTGGCTGTACTGTCTGTCTTAGTTACCAGTCTTCTTTCTTTCTTTCTTTCTTTCTTTCTTTCTTTCTTTCTTTCTTTCTTTCTTTCTTTTTCTTTCTTCCTTTCCTTTCCTTTCCTTTTTTCTTTTCTTTTCTTTTCTTTTCTTTTCTTTTCTTTTCTTTTCTTTTCTTTTCTTTTCTTTTCTTTTCTTTTCTTTCCTTTCCTTTCCTTTCCTTTCCTTTCTTCTTTTTCTTTTTCTTTTTCTTTCTTTTTTTCTTTTTTTTTTTCTTTCTTTTCTTTCTTTCTTATCCAGACAGTTAGGAAGATAAAAAGTAAGCTTAAGAATCTTTTTTGTTTTTCTCCTCTTGGCACTGTGAAGTTTAGAGACTTTCTTATAGAAAGTATTATAAACAGGCACTGTCCATTTCTCTTCTTTTTACTGATGGCAATATTGATTTTTCATTTTGAGTCCAGTAACCTCCTGAAATTATATGTGAAACACAGTTTAGAGTGGTTTAGTAGCTATTTGTGTTATCCATTCCAGCCAATAAGATTACTTTTACTAATGACAATATGAGCAAATAACATTTGGAAAGTAGTCTCACCTAAGAAAGATTGGTACCATAAGCCAAAAGAGGAATGTCCAGTGGGAGAGTCAGTCTGGAGGAGAGAAGATAATGGACAGATAATGTTGTAGGTGCTTCTCAAAACTTCAACCTCTGTGTAGAATTGAGTGAGCTAGGGACTTTCCAGTTCTTTCTTTTATTAGGTCAATGTCCTCATTGGAAGGGATTCACTCTATCTTATTTATTCTCTAAAAAGCCCAAGTTGAAATCTTTTTTTCCAAGTTGAAATTTTTTAACTGAATAGGATTTTATTTTTTTTTAAAGATTTTATTTATTCATTCATGAAAGACACACACACAGAGGCAGAGACATAAGCAGAGGGAGAAGCAGGCTCCCTGTGGGGAGCCCAATGCGGGACTCCATCTCAGGACCTCAGGATCATGACCTGAGTCAAAGGCAGACACTCAACCACTTATGGGCCCAGGTGCCCCATGAAGACAAAAAAAATTTAATCTGATGGTGGGATTATAAGGACTTTTGATTCCTGGGATGGTGACTTAGTCAAATTGCAGCTGTACCGCTTACTAGCTTTTTAACTTCGGTCAAGTTATTTAACCTCCTCAAGGCTCAAAACAGGAGAATTTATAAACTGCAGATAATTTTAGCTCTTATCTCATAGGGTTATTATGAATATTAAATAACATGATTCACATAAAACAATTAGTATATTACCTTGTACATAATAAATATTAGCTATTGTTACATATTTCTGTAATGATTGAAGTTCTTGAAACAAGTATTTATTATTTTTATAATCTTAAAAATTAAGACTAGCAAATCAAAAATAAAGTCTAGACTGTTCAATTCAAGCTCATTTTAAATTTGTTTTTCATTCTAGAAGAGATCATCTTGCATTTTGAAGTGTTTCTAATATTGAGCAGCTATTTAAAATATTAGAGGTAGTAAGTTTAAAAAAGAGTTAAATTGCTTGTTTTCTGTAAGTTGAATAGGTAAGTTTTGTGGTTGGTAAATGACACGGGAAGAAAGGTTTTTGTGAAAACTTTAAATGAACGAATGGAATTTTTTTTTTTTTTTTTAACGAATGGAATTTTAAGATGCGAAACCCAAAGTATATTTAGAGAACCATGAATCATCTCTTTTGATTAGAGCAAAATGTTCATTGGGGGAGTATTTGCAGATAAAGCTGGAAAAAGAAATTGAGCTGGAAGCACTTTGCTTGCTTAGGTAAGAGGTGTGGGCTCATATTGAGCCACTGGGAAGCCCGCAAAGGTTTTCGAGGAGCGGGATTCAACCACAGTGTGAAGACACCTGTGCTTACTGCATGTAGGAGTTGGATGGGGTGATATTAAAGCAGGAGGCAGTTGCAACAGATTAGGTAAGAGGAAAACAGAGTGTGAGTGCAGGAGCCTCTGAAAAGTTAGAATTGACAAACACTTGGGAAAACCTTGAATGGGATCAAAGGAGAGGGAAACATAGACATTGATGCCAATAATAAACAGTGAATATAAGACAGCTTGGGACTAGCCATGGCGACAGCGTGTTCAGCTTGGACATGCTGACAGAACACCCAGGGAGAGGCCTTTAGACCATTGTGAAGTGCTCAGAAGGGACATCAAGCTGGTGATTTAGTTTGATATCATTAGAGAGGTGATGTTTGAAGTCATAGGATGGAATGGATTTCCCGGCAGGGGCAGGAAGAAACTGCAAAAGCTTGAGAAATGTTACATTCAGGGAGGAATGAGGTGGACAAGGAATCAGTGGAGATTGAGGAGGAGTGGTGAGAAAAATACCAAGAGTGGTAAAGAGTTACAGAGGCCAAAGGAAAAGGGCATTTCCATAATGAATGAGTAGTCTGACAATGACCAGGTCATTATCCATAGCTGGGAGCATATAGTTTCAATGCAGGAGTAAGGAAGAAGGCAGCTGAAATAAGTAGAGATGTGAGATATGATGAAAACAGCCAGGAAACAAGACATTTAGTGGGGCAGAGCATAAGAAATTAAGCTCGAGATAGGGCTGGATCAAAGAAATGCTGGCACTGGAGGAAAGAAGATTGAGAAGAAATGTGTGGGAAATATCAGAAAGGGAGACAGAACATAAAGACTCCTAACTCTGGGAAACGAACTAGGGGTGTTGGAAGGGGAGGTAGGCAGGGGATGGGGGTGACTGGGTGATGGGCACTGAGGGGGACATTTGATGGGAGGAGCACTGGGTGTTCTTCTGTATGTTGGTAAATTGAACACCAATAAAAAATAAATTTATTAAAAAAAAAGAAAATACCAGGAAGAAAGAATAATTAGGTAGAACAACATTCCAGATTCTAAGGTGGTATCCTATCATTGATAAACAATATTAACTTTCTCAAGAATTTTGAGACCTATTTCCTGTCTCTCTTGCTATATTTTCAATCTGTATTTGATATCTCTCTTTTTTGGACATCTATTGAATGAGTCTGATTCTTTGTTTTCTCTATTTTGAGTATTTTAGTTGTGTTTCTCCAACTTAAATTCTCCCTCCTTAAATATTGAAAATATGCTTCTGATAAATTGAAATAATCCACATCCTTGGGTATATATCCATTAAGTTTATATTGAATGACTAATTATTTGAATTTTTGTATATTGGCTGCTTCAAAATTCAGGGGGTTGGTCAGATATCCTACTTTTACTGCTGTTTCTAGAACCAACAATTTTTTTAATAATAAATTTATTTTTTATTGGTGTTCAATTTGCCAACGTACAGAATAACACCCAGTGCTCATCCTGTCAAGTGCCCCCTTCAATTCCCGTCACCCATTCACCCCCACCCCCCACCTTCCTCCCCTTCCACCACCCCTAGTTCATTTCCTCTAGAACCAACAATTGGTTTGAGAAACCAACAATTGGTTTCTCTTCTTTCTTTCTTTCTTTCTTTCTTTCTTTCTTTCTTTCTTTCTTTCTTTCTTTCTTTCTTCTTTCTTTCTTTCTTTCTTTCAATAATAAATTTATTTTTTATTGGTGTTCAATTTGCCAACATACAGAATATCACCCAGTGCTCATCCCGTCAAGTGCCCCCCTCAGTGCCTGTCACCCATTCACCCCCACCCAACAATTGGTTTCTCAATTAGTTTTCCAATAAGCATGCTAGTTCAGATGGCATACAGTATTTGACATTAGCTTTCATATTTAGTTGGTAATCATTAAATGTTTGTTGACTGGTTGAAATGGTCATTTTTGTTTAGGTGCACAGGCTTGATTTTATAAAATGTATCTTGTAATACCTGACACTTATTACTGGAATTAATCACTTAAAATAATTTCATGTAGTAAAAACTTCTTGAATTTATTCTTTAGTCTTCATGACAAGTTAGCAACTTGAATTTTCTTTTTCTTTACTTCTTGAAAGTAGGCATATGAAATAGGTGTTATTCAGGTTCATTAACATCTGGCTCTCCATTCTGGCTGCACAGGAGACTATGTTCCCAGCCTGTGTGCAATTAGGCAGGATCATGTGACTTAAGCTGGCTAATGAACCAGAAGCATAAATGAAGTATATGGCTTCTAGCCCCTCTGAAATTCTTCTGTTTCTCTTTTCCTTTCTTTGGTCATGGATATATCTTCATGTCATGATGACTTTATCTCACAAATCAAAGCAGCTTGGCTGGCAGGGGCACCATATAGAGGATGGTTGCCCTGATGAGTCACCTGAACTTGAAGTTTACTTTTCTGAGTGATAAAAAATTTTGTGGTGTGTAAAGCTACTGAGATTTGTTTTGTTACTGTGGCATAACCTACCTTATCCTGAATATTACTATTAAAAGCTAATGGTGTGCATAATAGCCTTCTAAGCAATTAGGAAGTTGTTAACTAGCAAGTGATGATTGTGTGGGTACAATGTCTAATCTCAAGGAGCTTTACCTCTCTCTCTGTCTCAAAAGAAAAAAACAATGCTGTAACTAAATACAAATATGGAAGAATGACATAAACTATACAGTCAACTATAACAATGTAGAGATCTAGCTACTTGTTGAGGATATGTGCTTATAAGTACTGATTTAACATGAAGGTAAAGAAGTTAAGGAATGGGTGTTTTTAGAGACATGTGAGTCAGATTACCTGGAAGGGTTGACTAGAAAAATCTCCTTTAAGAGAAAGGATGGGATTAAAGAAAATAATTTCATATGCTAGTTTTAAGGCAGTAGATGATAAATTTAAGGGTGACTTTTTTATGTAAAGAAATTAAGGCAAAAAAACCATTCAATTAGAATATAAAATACATGATTGAAGATAAATGGAGTCAGGGAAGAAATAAAGGTAGAAAAATTGTCTAGCAGGAGTAAGAGAGATTAACAGGTAGCCTAGTGGCCAAGGCAAAGAGAGAAATACCATCAGTCATTAAGAATGACAGTGTCTATAATATAAGAAACAAGCCAGTCCTTAGGAAAGACAGAGCCATTCCTGACCATGAGGTATAATGGAAATTTCTAACATGGGTCTGTAAAATGAGGGGAGTGTGATTTAGGGACTGTAAATAAGTAGGAAAAAAAATCTTGGCAGTACTAGCCAGCTAGGAGAACCTGAGAGCTATTTTTTTTCAAGCAAAAATAGAACATAAAAGCTGACAAATCATGTATATGCATTTATTGTTTGACCCAAAAATCACCTGTGAGGGTAACCCTTGATTTAATATTTCTAGTATATAAATAAAAGTACAAGAAAATTTGAAAAATAGTTTGTAGATACTGCATTGGCTAGACAACACTTTGTGGTGTTTTATTTGGGAAAAAATGTTTGAGTTTTACTGCTATTTCACTGTGTGTTTGCATGAATATATAGAGTAACTGGTGGTAACTTGGAAAGAGTTCCATTGCAATACCTGATACATGTCTTTTAAAAACTCCTCTCCAACCTTAAGAAAGATATGCCAGTAGTAATCAACATATTTATCATGAAGGACTGATAGGCGGCCATGGGAGATAGTCTCAAAGGATCAGTAAGCTCACTGAGACAGTGAGATAATTTTATAGTTGGACCAAATGACCAGAGAGCTCTTTTACAGCTACTTAAATTAAGTTAATATTGATTTTATGATGCTTTTTCTATTATTTTATAAGGGAAAGTAGTGAGAATATGAGGTGTTGGAGTCTGTTGCCCACTTTTATGAACTGGCCTGCTTGCTTTTTTTTATTAACCATTTCCTGCTCTCCAAGGCAATTGAGCAAAGTATTCATGGGCTGAACACTAGGTCAGAAAATAACTTTTCTTTTACTTTTTTTGAGAGAAAAAAAAAGAGGACAAATAATCAAATAGCCTTGAGACTCTTACATCTATTTCTACGAAATTGTGTCCTGAACTTGGATTATTTTACTTATCTGTCACCAAAACCAGGTCTCTTGTTGAAATGCTAATTGAAGTCTTTCAGTGAAGTCTCAAATCATTTTCTATAAAGCCATCTTTGCCCTGTGGTGTATCCAGAACATTCTCAGTTATTGCTCTCTAAATATTGCCTAAACATGTGACCCACAAAAAACCATGACTGTGGCCCTGGTTAATGCTGCTGTGCAATTCTCCTTTCATACTGATCCTTGGGGGCCATGCATGACCTGATTTAGCCATTGGCTTAACTATCCTTACTTCTATAATTTTCTTAAGAGTCTCCTTCTGTTTTAGTTATAAATCTCCTGAAATCAGGTCCTAAGTCACTGAAAATATGAGGCATTTGGTACCATTATGTGCTTAGATTTGTATGTCCTGGGTATTCAGTTTCCTCCAAATTTCAGGATCTCAGGCCATGGTATCAGTTAGTGTATATTTTATACTCTAACCTCTAATGTGGTTTTCCATAAATTGTCTTGACCTGGCAAGTCTTTGGGTGAGCTGAGGGCAGGCCTCTGAAAATGGATGTGAAGTGCCCCTGGACTGATTGTCATATAATTCTAAGGAACTGGGTTTCAATGGAGGTAGATAGATGGATGGATCCAGTTTGCTTTGTTGTCTAATGTTGAGTCTTCCCAAAGCCTTTTTATTTTTTTCACTTAGATCTTGCGAATTCTTAAAAAGAAATCAGTTCTGGTGGGAAATTTTAGCTAAAGAATTTTTATTTTGGGGCTTTGTATTCAACATGTCTTTTCTGGCAAAGCAAATAAAATTTCATCGGGCAGGAGGGCATAGGGCTTACCCTTAGATATACGATGATTGCATTTCCAAATGTTAGGCTGATGCTGGATGGGGGTTGTTTCAGATTGCGGGAGTGGATTGTGGCATCTTGGTATGAATTCAACAGGCCCATGCTCCCCTAACCTCCCTGGTGAGAGTGAGGCTAGGAGATAGAAGGAGGCCTGTGTATTCCATGTCGGAATATTTAAGTTAGAAATCAAGCTAACAAACCATTAAAAGGAAACAATTTAGTCTCTTCTCTTGATCAGTGTATCTTCATCTTTACCTGGAAGGCAAGGTTTAAATTTAGAATTCTTAAATCCTTGGATTTGCTGTTGCATTCCCTGTTGCGTTCCCTGTGCTGTTGGAGAGAGCTGCCCTCAGCCCTTGTCTTCCCATTATCAGTTCCTGCAGGCACAGAGGCCTCTCCTGCGCAACCTGATATATATTCACTGCTTGCACAGCTGCCCCTGTTCTTGGCACTAGAGGGGCATACATCAGGGGCACATTCTGCATTTAGGAGGATGGGCCTTGGGAAGAGGGGCTCAGGAGATCTGGGGCCCTGGGCACTGGCATGTATTCTAGAAGGAGGGTATATTTGTTTGCTAATAATGCTGTAACAAAGTATCACAAACTGGGTGGCTTGAACAACAGAAATTTATTGTTTCACAATTCTGGAGTCTAGAAGTCTGAGGTAAAGGTGTCAGGAGGATTGGTTGCTCCTGGGGCTGTGAGGGAGAATCTTTTCCATTAACTGTCCTAGTTTCTGGTGGTTTGCTGGAAAGTTTTGGTATTTATTAGCTTACAGATATATCACCTCTATCTCTGCCTCTATCTTCACATGGCCTTCTCTCTGTGTTCAAATGTCCCCTTTGTCTAAATACCCCCTTTTTATCTAACACTAGTCATATTGGACTAGGGCCCATCCTTATGACCTTAATTTGATTACATCTGCAAAGACCCTATTTCCAAATAAGATCACATTCCAAAGTTTGGGGATAAGGAATTCAACATGAGTTTTTGGAGGACACTTTTCAACCAGTAACAGTGGGGAAGTATGGGCTCCCAGTGGGCATTTCCCCTTGGCATCCTGGGTTTCTCCTCCTATATGGAAGAATGTAGCTGGACAAGATCCAGAGTGGGATTCTCTAAAGCTTGGGGTCTATGGCAGGGGACCCCTTCTCCCCTACCCCCAAGCAAGTGCCTGGTATAAATTCTTTATCATCAGTATCACTGTGGTCTTTGACATGGGAAGACCCAACAGTTTAAAAGGCAGTAGAAACAGCACGAACTTTTAACTTTCTCTGGATTTCCCCAGTTGGCCACATTAATGAAGGCTCTTCCTTATTCTCTGAATAGTCCTTCCAGTTTGGCCTACCCTATCAACTCATTCTCTTTTTACCCCTAATTCCCATGGCAACTTCTCACCCCAGTCACATAATGGAGGATGAGTTTCTGCTTTTTACTTCTAGTTAGAGGTATTGGTCTTGAGCATAATATCAACAGTGTTGCCAGTCTTAAATAAAAATGTGTTGGTTCTCTAGGCCTCTGACTTTTGTTGATCCCATTTTTAATGTATTAGCTTTGATTCTGGACAGTATATTTCTAGTTTTAAGGGCAGTCAGGCCTTCGATGTTGTGTATGTGGGTTATTTCTGAGCCTGCATTTTAAAAATAATCCATGGCGGGAAGGAGGGGTATTCAATTCTGTGACTAAAAACAATCTCCTGGGAGCCAAAGAAACACACAGATAATGTTTATTCTCCATGCTAAAAATAGGTGGGCTGGTATTTTTAGTCATTGCCCAAAATATGGTGTCTGGACTCAAATTCAGCTGTGGGTGCCTGTCTTTATGGGATCGAATGAGACTGGTAGTGTGGGGAGGAGCTGCTGGGGTCAGATGTTAGGAAAAAAATGTTTCTAGGAGAGAAGCTGGGCCTTGCTACCAATTTAAGGTTTCCAGCTAATGAGGGTGTAGTTCAATTTCAAACATTTTTAGAGTTAAAAAAAACAAAAACAAAAACAAAAACAAAGCAACCTCAAGGAATTATCCAAAGCATAAAGACCAGCAGTTGTTACATTGCAGGCTGTAAAAATGAACTACTTCTTCCCTTCAGATGAGGGCAAAAAGTGGTCTGGAATCACAACAAAATTAATTTGTTTGCTTGGGTATAAATTTAAAATGACTTACCTGATTTTTTTTCTTCTTCTGTAATTTGCCAGAGTTAATTCAGTCCCAATGGATTTGTTTTTTACCACCTTACTATAAAATCTGATTTAGTTTCATATAGTCCCCCCCCACCCCAATCCCCAGACTAAATGTATGCTTTAAGAAAATACGAGGCCTATAGCTTATGTTGTCATGTTCTTGTATAGATTTTTCTGGGATTCTAGGTGTGGGAGAGGGATGGAAGTACTTCAGGGGCATTTAAATCATTTAAGAAATCTTTCCAAATCAACATGGTTGGTTCTTCCACCTTCTCTATGAGCCAAGGTCTAGGGACCATTTCTCTACCTGGTCTTACATCTGCCGAATTACCACTAAGGTTGAGAATAGTTGTGAGGTTTCTAAAGGAGTAGAAAGAAACATGCTTAGTGAGAAAGTGCTGAGGGTCAGATGTGTCAAACTTAAAAATAAAAGCAGAATTTGAGTTATTCCTGCATTGTATGACAAAGCCATCTTCCTGGCCTTGTGAGCCTATGACCAGGAATGCAAAGGCCAAGGTGCTACCTCCAAGTCATAAGGCTATGTGTGGGATTTAAACTAAACCCATCCCACAGCAGGAGCATTTAGAAGATGTTTAATGTGACTCTGAAAATAGTAGAGTGATTAGCGATGATCCCACTCAGTGCATAAGAAACATGTGTGTCCTCATTGCACCAGGCTGTGTACAAGGGCACTAAGGTACAGCAGATGTGTTAGGATGTAGTAATGCATCTCTGTGTCTTATTTTGAAGGCTTGTGTTGTGACCACGAGTGAGTTCAATATATTCCTTATATAGGAATTAGAAAGTAGAGTTCGTGGTTACGTAATTGGTCATCTCATCACGTGTTAATAGCTTGGTAACACTGGGGGAAGGCTCTATGGCCAAAGGATCGGGTGACTGGAAAGAAATGCCATACATGGCATGACCTTGATGCCATGTCATTTGCTGAGCAGATGTGAATTTTTAAGATGGTATCTTCTGATTTCATCTCAAATTAATTCCCCTGTCTGTAGTGAACCATTTCAGGTTTCTTATAATGGGAGAGCATGGGCATTTTGAGGGATATTTCTGTATTTTCCAGACTCGTTCTTTTTAAAGTACACTCTTTATATTATAACCATTCTGAGATTAATGGCCATAATTTCTCAGCACACAATTCCTTTTCCTTTTGGCTTCATGAAACTAAGTGTCTCAGAATCACCTACTCTAATGTAAAGATGGAGATAGTGAAGGCAGGTCACACAAATTGTGACAAAGGTGGGAACCCACATATTGTGGCCATTTTGCAAGCTCTTCCTTGGATCCTGACAATATGCTATCTATTGTTTTTTATCTCTTGCAATTAAAACATAGAGTTGACATTTTTCTCTGCTTGGTATTCTCCTCACAATCTTTTGGGCGGAGCTTGAGGATTTTTCTGGACTCCTGGGGCTTGTCTGGCTACCTCTCCTGACAGACCTGGACACAGCCCTGTGTGTGTCTGTCGCACTCAGCAGGGAAGCAAATGGCAGGGTCCTGCTGTGATTTCACAGTCCTGCCTTTCTTCTCGGGCATCCAGGCTGGGATATATATATACCATTACCACATCATTCACAGCTTGCTGTCAGCAAGCCAAGAATCACATCACCTTATCCCACACTCACATTAGCACGAATAATTTAAATCAACATTTCTGTTGGGCTGCATTGGGGGATACTGTTGTTTGGGAAGTCGGGTGCATCTACAGGGCCAGCTGACAGTGGTGGGTTTTTCTTGCTCTTGGTGGGCTCAAATGCTTGTCTAAATACAGCCCCTTAACACTGCCTTGTTGTCTCGACCCAGCAGGCAGCGATTCTGGCTCACTACATCACAGCCTCCCATGTCAACAAAGCCTTGTCTTTGCAGTTTTCCTGGTGTTAGCCTGAGGGGTGTGTGTCTCTGTGAGTGTGTTTGCTAGGAAAGTTTTCCTCCCCGATGGAAGAAAGGGAGAACAGAAATAAGCCACAGAGTTCTTTGGAAATGGCCTGGGACTCATTCAGATTTCACTGTGAGGTTACATGCTCTTCTTCCTCTTCCAACCCCTTGAGGCCCTATATTGGTGTATCCTGGTGTATCACAGATTTTATTGACCTCTAACTTGGACAACCAGCTAGAAGGCAACCCAAATCCAAATACTCTTCCAGCCTCCTTGGCGCCTTTCAGTAAGAAGAGTAGCAATACATGCTCCCCGAGCCTCTTTCCTCTCCTGCGCAATGGAGACAGGACAGAGAAGGGCATAAGACCTTCAAGATGTCCCCTCTCCTGGTACTTACATCCTTATGTTCTTTTAGAATTGGGATGTAACTGAAAATAATGCCAAGCACAATAATAGGCACATTAGTAATATATATGTGAAATAAAGAATGAACAGTTTTGGGAAACTTACAGGGTATAATAGGATAAACAGAGACTTCATGTTAGAAAAATCACTCTCTGAAGATGCAAGTAGAATAAATGATCATCTGACATTTGATTGACTGGCATACTATGCCTCCTGCCCCTATATAGTCATGATTATTTCCCTGCAGTTAATAGTTTACATCACAGCCTTGCCATGGTCTTATGGTGGACAGAGTGGATTGATTATCTGATGCTTAGGTTTTGCACTTGGCCTTTTTACTTATTTGGTCAATGGGATGTTAACTGATATGAGGCCTGGGCTATACTTGGGCTGACGGACTTCCTTTTGGACTTATGCCAAAGCTGTGAGAAGAGCATCCCTGTCTCCCCACCTCACAATCTTTTGGCCTTAGGAGGATGAGAAACATGGAGCAGACCGGAAACGAACTCTGGCCTGAAGCGGAGCCCGACTGAACCAGCTGAGATCAGCTAAAGGTGAAAGTGAATGAGCAAGAGGTAAATGCTTATTGTTGTGTGCCTCTGAGCTTTTGTGTTCATTATGTAACAACTATCAACTTCACAAGGAGACTGTGGTTGGTTGTTACATAGTAATAGCTGACTATTACATGCCACTACTACCATTGTTACTAACTTCCATTTCACAACAACCCACTGAGGTTGTTTTTTAAAGAGAGAGGTTGCTGATAATCCTGGAGGTCAGCCAGTGTCTTTGTTCAAGCTGAGGAAACTGAAGCTCAGAGCTTGACACTTAGCTAATGTAACATGATCTGAAAAGGTCCAAAAGGAATCCTCTGACTGAACCACTAGTGTGGTCTGTCTACTCTCAAGCTTCAGGTTAAGATGGTAGATGATAAGACAGTGGCTGATGTTGTCTGTGACTCTAAATTATGATTGAGCAACCAATTATACAGCTACCTTCTGTTTACATGACATAAGGCCCACCCATATTTGAAACCACATGGGAAGATAAAGATCTATGAATGAGATGTGACAGTCATCTTGTCTTATGTACAAACATCACATTTCCAGACTTGACTACATCCCACAGTAACCTTAATGACAAATTGGACAGGGTGAAGTAACTACAACCAAAGTACTCAAGGAAAAATTAAGAGGAAAAAAAATGGAAGCAACCCCAAAGTCCATTAATGGATGAATGGATAAACAAAATGTGAGATATATATATCCATTGTTTTGTTTATCCATTTTGGACATCCATTTGTTTATCCATGTTTTCCTTCAGTTTAAAGATTGAATAATATTTCATTATATTCATTATATATTTATATATATAATATTATGCATAATATTATATATAATATACATAATATTATGTATATTATAATATTATGTATATTATAATATTATATATATATTTATATATTATATATAATGAAATATTATTCAATCTTTAAACTGAAGGAAATTCTGACACATGCTACCACATCGTTGCACCTTGACATTAGGCTAAGTGAAATAAATCAATCACAAAAGATAGCATACATAAGCAGGTCTGTACACAGGAGAAAATACCTGGGGAAAACTCATTCTCATATTGTGGCAATGACAGCTGCTTTCCTCCCATGACTGTCTTCCTCTTCTTAGATGATGGAACCTCTAGAATTTTAGTGGGACACATGGATTACCAGAATAGATTACATTTCCTAGATTTTCTTGTACCTAAATATAGTCATCTGGCTAAGATTTCACCATGGGAATAGAGTAGTTGTGAACTCCCCAAGATGGTTCTTTAGGTGGATGAGATTTGTGCTTTATTTTATTTTCCTTCTGGAATGAGTGCTTGATGGTAGAAAGAAGAGACATTTTGTACCACAAGATGGAAACGTAATTTTGAATGAGAAAGCAACAAGACAGAAGAAATACTCTTTAACATCATTAAGTCACCTACAAAGGCTTCATCTACAAACCAGCACTTAAGGATGAGTACACTTGTATTTATTTTAAATTAGGATAGTTTTGTGTTTTGTCACAGCAGAATACCAGGTTGATTATGTTTGTCTTTTGTCTTTGCCCCCCCCCCCCCTTTTTGGTGCCATTTCTGGTAGATGGGATATAATGAGCCAAAGGAGGGACGGCTGAAGATAGGAGCACAAATAGTTTGTCAGTAGTAGCAGTCAGGAAGCAAAACTATGGGGCAAGGCATGACTGTAGTCTGGAGGCTTGGTGGCAGTAGTCTGCAGAAGTCTCTTCTGAATCCTGAAATTTCTCAGGGAAGAGGAAGCAAAGTCAAACTGTGCATAGGGAGGGGGTGTGGAAGTCAAAGGAGAAGATGTGAGGTAGACATTGCATTAGTTTTTTTTAGCATTGGTATAACAAAGCACTGCAAACTAGATGACTTAAACATTAGAAATTTATTGTCTGACAGTTCTGCAGGCTGGAAGTCCAAGATCAAGGTGTTGGCAGGCTTGGTTCCTTCTGAAGGCTACAGAGAGAATGTATTCTGTGCTTCTCTCCCAGCTTGTAGTGGTTTACTGGCAATCTTTGGCATTTCTTGGCTTGCAGAAGCATTTCCCTGATCTCTGTCTTGATTTTCTTGTGTGCATATCTGTCCTTATGTCCAGATTTTCCCTTTTTTATAAGGATATTGGTCATATTGGATTATAGCCCAATGCAATGACCTCACTGTAACTTGATTAGCTCTGTAAAGACTCTTTCCAGGACACCTGAGTGGCTCAGCAGTTGAGTGTCTGCCTTTGGCTCAGGACCCCAGAGTTCCAGGATTGAGTCCCACATTGGGCTCCCTGTGAGGAGCCTGCTTCTCCCTCTACCTATGTCTCTGCCTCTCTGTGTGTGTGTCTCTAATGAATAAATAAATAAAATCTAAAAAAAAAAGACTTTCCAAATCATGTCACATTCTAGGTGCTGGGGATTAGAACTTCTACATAGCTTTTGGGGGACACAATGAAACCCATAAGAAGCATACAGGATAGAGAGTAGAAAAATGACTGAGGTGGGCTTAACTTGATTACAGACAATATCTAGGCAAGAATCCAACTGACATCTGTGGTCATGAACTTAAAATGAGGCCAATGAGGGAGGTATATATATATTTTTTCAGCTATGTTAATCTTTTTTTTAAGACTTTATTTATTTACTCACAGAAACAGAGGGGGGGGGGCAGAGGCACAGGCAGAGGGAGAAGCAGGCTCCATGCAGGGAGCCTGACATGGGGCTCGATCCAGGTCCCCAGGATCACACCCCAGGCTGCAGGTCGCGCTAAACTGCTGCGCCACCGGGGCTGCCCTCAGCTATGTTAATCTGTACAAAACAAATATCTTCAGACTCCATTTAAAATAATTATTGGTCATTTTGTGTAGATATGTTTGCAAATATCTACTATTTTGGTTACATTACATTTCATTGGTGAACTTTCATGTAACCACCATTTTTAGCATTGATGATATAAGAAAGTGACTTCTGGGGCATCTGGGAGGCTCAGTCAGTTGAGTGTCTGACTTGATTTTGGCTCAGGTTGTGATCTCAGGGTCGTGGGATTGAGCCCTGTGTCAGACTCCACACTCAGCACAGAGTCTGCTTGACTTTCTCTCTCCTCTTTCTCCCCCCAGCTCATGTTCTCTTTCTTTCTCTCTCTAAATAAATAAATAAAATCTTTAAAAAAAGAGAAAGTGACTTAAAAATTAAGTATCTGGGTTTTTTGTACTGAAAACAGAAAATAATTGTTGGTGTCTTTGTAGGTCAGGGGAATGTAGCACCTTGAGGAATTCATGCCTGGTGCTCACCCAGAGGCAAGACATGATGAAATTTCAGTAAAACAAATAAAATAAATTTTTAATGGGAAACTCGCAACATATACAAAAGTAGAGGATGATACACTGAACTATCATCCTGCTTAAACAATCATCAACACATGGCTAAACTCTTTTTTTCTAAGATATAACCCACTCATAACATTGTATTAGTTTTAGGCATACAACGTAATGACTTGATATATGTGTATACTGTGAAATAATTATCCCATTAAGTTTAGTGAACATCCATCACCACACATAGTTACAGATTTTTCTTTCTTGTGATGAGAACTTTTAAGATCTCTTGTAGCAACTTTCCGATATGCAATACAATATTGAACTGGTGGCTGATCTTGTTTCATTTGTATACTTATCCATTCCTTTCCTCCCATACTATTTTGATGCAAACCCCAGACATCAAAGTTTTTTTATCTATCAGTATTTCACTATCTCTAAAGGATTAAAAAAAATCCACAATACCTAAAAATTAACAGAACTTTCTTACTATCATTAAATATACAATGTACAATATTCTTATAATTGTTTTATAGTTTTTTAAAACAAGATTTAAATAAGACTGTTGGGATTTGTGTATATATGTTATAAATTTCTTTTAATATATAAATTCCCCCTCCATCTCTCTTTTTTTCCTTTAAAATTTATTTGTAGAAAGAAACAGATTGTCCTGTGGAGTTCCTGACTCTCTGGATTTTATTGATTGCATTCCATGGTGTGGTTTAACAGGTTCCTACATCCTTGTATTTCCTGAAATTGGAAGTTATATCAGCAGGCTTAATCAGCACTAGTTTGGCATTTTTCCAAAACATTTCATGGAAAGTGATGATTCTTCTCTCAGGTGGCACATATGTCTAGTGGTCTCTCCTTTCACAATATTGGCTGATGCTCAATGACCAGATCCATTAATTTATCAGGACTTGGAAAACAATGATATTGTATCACTCATTCTTCACTTCTTAGGTGGAATAGTTCTATAGCTGCTATTTGGTTATTTGCTGCTATAATTTATATAGAAAAGACAGGATAAGTGCTTATCTCTTTTCCTTTATTTTTATTTGTCTTTTCCTTGATTTAGCATCCTCTAATGATGACTAATTAGTCTGCTAGGTATTTTTGAATCTCATATATTTTAAACACTTGTGTTTCGATCTATTACAGCCATTATCTTTATTAGTACTCAAATTGTTCCATCTTTGTCCAGAGAGCATCTCTTTAAGTTAGCTCCTGAGTGCTTTGGATATGACTTTAGTGGTTTTGATTGTGCTTTCTTCCTTCGCAATGTTCTACCTATCCCTAAGCAGGAAATCCTGAATACTGAGGTGGAGACACCCCTCTATATAAACAGAGAACACACTGAGCTTCTGAGAGAACAAACTTACATGGAAATTTCAGGCTGCATCAATGCATGCTCCCATTTCCTCTCTTCATTATATTTGAACAAATTGCCCAAATATATGTGAATCTATTCAGAGAAGAATAATCAATAAAACATGGCTTTATAGCATGCCTGCAACATGGGCTCTGTGCATAGACTACCAATAAAAAAGAAGACAGTAAACAAATAGCATGAGCAATTCCTAGTTCAATTGTCCTTGCTTCCAGGATGTCTCCTCCCATACTTCCCACTGGCCAAGTCAAATGAGTCTTCTTTGGATTTCCATATCCTCCATGAATATATCTTTTCCTAACCCATCACACTTCCAAATTTGGCTTACATGGTCACTGCCTACTAGACTCTAAGATGCTGGAAGACTGGGGATGTGATTTATTTCTACACCCTTAGTAACTAACATAGTACTTGGAGCATGCCAGGCAGAGATAAAAGTTTGAATAAAAGAGTTAAAAATTCAATTGACATCTGTTTAGATAATACCAGGTTAATAAAAAACAAGGCATGAATCTTTTATTCACTGACTGGATTCCCATTCCAAAACTTAATCGTTGAATTAAGAACATTCTGTAGGTCAGGGTTGTCCTATAGAAATAGAATGAAAGCTACATACGTAATTAAATTTTTTAAAAATTTAAATTCAATTTTCCAGCATATAGTAGATCATTAGCAAATTTAAAATTTTCTAATAGCCACATTAAAAGAAGTAAAATGAAATGGGTAAATTTAATTTCAACAATATATTTTAAGTTATGTCTCAAATATTATTTCAAAATGTAATAGATATTAAAAGTTACTAATGCATTTACATTATTTTTGTCATGCTAAAATTTTGAAATTAGTATAAATTTTCCACATAGAATACATTTCAATTTGGATCCTAAATTTATACCAGAAATATATGGTCTGTACTTTGAGTTTATAAAAATTTAAGGTTGAAAAGTAGATTCACATGTCAAGTTTTTCTAACTACTTAAGTTTTCCAATAATTGAGTCAATCATAAGCCTAAAATGTTTAATTTAAATAAAGTAAAATGAAATAAAGTTTAAAACTCAGTTTCTCAGTTGTATTAGCCATAGCTTAAGGCTAAATTGCTATGTGTTGTGCTGAACAGTGAATTTCTAGATAGTGCAGATCCTAAGTCATGAGGTATGTGAGTAAAGATGGGTCCTTACCATAATATTAATCAACCAATTTTCTTCTTTGTTTAGCATTCAAGGAATTGCATTAATCATGTTTGCCCATTAAACTTGCAGACATACTACTGTTAAAAGGAAAAGTGCTTTCCCCTCCCTCAAAAAATGGGTCAAATTCTTGATTTTTCCTATGAGACTGAATTTAGTCACTTTGCCTGCTGTAAATGGTGTACTTTTATATATTTTTTTAAAGTTGTCCTTTGGGGACCTGAGTGTTTTTCAGCTTGGAGCTGCACTATTGATAGGTCAACAATTAGCCTAGTCTTTTGAGATGCATAACAAATATACCAACTCCTAAGAAATGAATGATGTCAGGACAAACTTATACCAATTTAGGTGGAATCTCCTTTAATGGGTCCATAAAATATGGCTGTAAATAATGAGGAGGGGTAGAGAGGGAAGTGAGAGAGAGGGAGAAGCACAAGCAGGGGGATCAGGAGAGGGAGAAGCAGGCTCCCTGCAATGTGGGACTTAATCCCATGATCCTGGGATCAAGACCTGAGTCGAAGGCAATCACTTAACTGAGCCACCCAGGTGCCCCATAATGTGGACTGTTAAATATCATTTTTCAAAAAAATTTTCAAAGAGAGAAGAATAAAATAAAGAATAAATTCCAATAAAGGATTAGAATTCTCTTTCATATCAATATCCACTGAGAAAAGGTCCAAACTTGGAAACTAGAAAGGTCTTAGAACTGAACCCTGGGAGTATAACTGAGTTTAAGCATTAATCAAACTCTACCACTCTTCATAATTCCAGATGTCCACAAGTAGGACAAAACAAGGAAGTCACAGGCAACTTAAAAGGCCAATATATGAAAAGCTCACAGCTAACTTTGTGGGTCAGTAATTTGGGTGGGTTCAGCAAAGTGATTCTTCTGCTCAATGTGGTGTTGAGTAGAATCACACTGTGAAATTCAGCTAGTATCTGGGTTTGCCTGGAAGGTCCAAGATGGTGTCACTCACATGCCTATGCCTTGGCAGGGAGGTCTGGAAGGCTGGGCTCAGCTGTGTCCCTCTCTCCTTTCACATGGTCTCAGGGTCTCCTGAAGGGGATCTTTCCAGCAGACCATGTGATGACATGGCAGCTCATTGCTTCCACAGTCTATTGACTAAATCAGTGTTTTTTTTTTTTTTTTTTGGAGAGAAAAAGGACTTCCTCACATATGCACCCTCCCTCTCCTCTCTTTCCTCTTGTAATTCTGTCTACTATTGAAAAAGGGCACAGAACATTTATGAAAGGCCTCTAAAAACAACATTTATTGTCTTATTAAGGACTAAATGAAGAGACAAGTTCCCAGGCTGATCCTTCAGCTTTCCTAAGGCCATATGGTCACAGCTCATGGTTCAAGATTAGCATGTATCCCGGGTGGGGTAGGGGAGGACAGCATCATTCTGGAGGTCTCCACCACCACAGATCTCCATCTCTGGGGTGTGTGTCCAGAGCTGGATGGATATGGCTAAGAGCCAGCCATGGCAGGTAGCTGTCCAGTGTTCTGTAGTACCCTGTTCTCTGGGGGCTGTCTGACTCCTTTTGGCTCGTGGATGATGGCTTCTATGCAGACAGGTCTAAGTCTGGCTCCAAAGTGTTCTGAGCTCCAGATGAGTGGCTGTGTTGAGGACAGGTCTGGCTCAGTAGCCCACACAGACTAGAAAGTAGTTCCCAGTTGAAATATATACTGTCCCACCAGGGCTCCTCCAGCTTAGGGTAGAAAGGGAGAGGCCATGGCCCCAAATCTTTTGAACTCAGAGGCAAAGGCAGTGGGGTTTCTAGCACCACCTCTGCAGATTCCCAAGCAGTCACAGGGTGTGCCCTGATTCCAGGGGGCAGAATAATAAACTCTACCTCTAGACAGGGAAAGGACAAAGTCACATTTAAGAAGAGAATAGGAATGAAAGTTACTGTTGCAGGCATTTTTGGAAAATAAAATCTACCCTTACAGGCAGCAGAAAGGTCATGGAATAGAAAGGAAGAAAAAATGTGACTTAAATCCCGAGATAATGGACTCCAGACAAAGGATGATTGATTACCTCAAAATGTTATGATTTACTAAATTAGAGGAACAAGGGCTACTTAGTTCCTTATTTTTAGTCTGATCTTATTGTGTACCTTTTGCTTATTTATCGATTGGCATCTGCTTTGTTTTGTTCAAAAAACTCACTTTGTTTTAGGGCTCTAAGGTGCAGAATTTGACTTAGTGATGTAAATAAAATTTTGTTCATTTTGACAAGAAAGGTTTCATCCATCCATGCATCCATCCCTTCATCCATTGCTTCAGTATGAATTTAGTGTCTACTATGCCCTAGGATTGTTTTAGGTGGTGGAGTTACAGCATTGGGCAACGCAAAGTCCTTTGACTTACGAAGTTTACATCCTCCATATTTCTCTCTTGAATAGTAGTGCAGAACAAGGCAAAGGGACAGTTATGACTAATGAGAATTGGGAATAGAAAAAGAATGTCTGCAGGACCCTAATGGTATGAGAAGAAATACTTCCCTCTTAACCAGCACATAAACACATCGAGGGAAGCCCATTTCTTTTGTACATGTGGGGAAAATAAAATCTATTGGTGAAGGTTGAGAAATTCTTCTGGAAGTCTGGAGTGACTTTAAATTTGCCAGGAGGCTGTAAATGAAATTAACTGTTGTGTTCATTGGGTCAGAAAAGAAAACTCAGATCAGGAAGTTCCAAGAAGCAATTATTATCAGCCTAGGTGACCTTAGATCCTGTTCATTCTCCTGACTGTTGGAAGGCTATTAAATATGGAATGCTTCTGATTTTATGTTATACTAATTTTAGAAACATCAGAAAAATATCAAAGAGGAAGGTAACAATGATTCATAATTTCACTATCCAAAGATTAGCTCCACAAATATTCTGAAATATTTTGTTTCTTTCTAACTAGCCATACCTATGGCTAAAGCCATGTATCTAAGAAAATTGGGATGACATGCTATAAATGATTCTGCCTTTTTTACTTAACACCATAAAAATGTGCTTCTCTCTATGTTACAGAGTATCTCTGGGGCAGAGAGGTTCTAATGGCTGTGTAAGATTACATTGTATAAATAGACCAATCCCAATTTTGGATATTTACAGTTTCCTTTGTTATTAATACCATTGTAGCAAACATCTATGTGCATTGACATTTGTGTACATCTCTGATTTTTTTCCTTAGGATAACTCCTAAAAGTGGAATTTCTTGGTCGAAATACCAACTTTTTTTTAAAGGTGACCACCTCTATCTTCTCCAGGTAGGTAAGGGAGGATACTTGAATTTCCACTAATCAAAGGTAAAATGGCATCTGATGGTTGAATAGGTGAAAGTGTCATATTTTGTTACCAGAGGTAGTATTATAATAGCTGTCTTACACAATTTCTTAATGAGGAAAAACCTCATTATAGCATTCTTGAAGCTGTTTTAGACCAGTTCAGGAGCAAAATTCTCAACCAGTCCAACCAGAGTGTTTTTTTTTTTTTTTAATGATTTGCTTTTTAGTTCTCAAGTAAAAGCAAGACAAGCAGACACATCAATTGGAGGCTGCATCCATCACTTACAGCTGCTCCTGATAAAAGACGAGCAGTTCCAAGTGCCTTAGTGCTGGCAGCTGCTTCCTTGCCAGCTATCATTCCTTCCCCTGTATCATCTCGAGTTTCTCATTTTGTCCAAAGTGCAGAGCCAAGAGGGCGTCTGTTCTCAAGCCTGGGACCCACTCACCTTATCATTCCAGCATTGCATCCCAGGAAGAGAGGGCCTTTTCTGTTTCCTTCCCCCATCCTCCGCTGCCCCCACCTTTTTAGCAGTTTATAACAAGTTGCTCTCTTGTATACAGAAAAAGCAGGCCCTCAACAGGATCTGACTATGCTGTTTGGAACTGTTTACTACTTATTTTGGACTCTCCAGGCAGGGCCATAAATATACAGTTAATCTGCCTGATAGCGAGAACAGCCACCTTGGCCCCAAGAGATTAACCACATGTGGAAACACAGAGACCCCATCTTTCCTGCACCAGCCAGCTGTCCACAAGGCAGGCCCTCTGTGGATTGGATCCAGGATGGATGCTCCAGCTGCCCCCTCTGGCCATTTCCTTTCCCTGAACATTCTTTTGAACACCTGGTGCCATCCTTGCTCCTTCCTGGTCTTTGGGGAAAAAAAAATATCAATTGTTGAAGCCATTGGTTGTCTCTTCTAACTTCAGTTTGGAATGTAATCCTATCACTGTGACCTGGAAAGCCTTGTCACGTCTTGTTTGATCATTTAAGGCTGCACTGGTTAATAAGGCAGCCAGTAACCACATGGCTATTGGAACTTAAATGAATTAGAATGCTCTAAAGTAAAATAATTCAGTTTCTCACTCACACTAACCACCATGTGGCTTGTGGTTATTGTATTGAATAATGCAGATGTAGTACAATATTGTCATCACATTATTGTCTCTTATTTGGCAGAGCTGATTTATGACATCCTCCCCTGGGTAAGGCAGAGGTAGGAAAAATGGCCTCCTCACATCATATTTTGGACTTTTGGCCAGTCTGAATGTAGAAAAAAAATAATTATAGTAGCTGACATATATTTAGCTTTATTTATTTATTAGCTTTTTCTACATGCCAGGTAATATGCTTAGCACTTTATATACTCTACTTCATTGAAACCTCAAAATAAATCAATAAAGTAGGAACTATTATTGTGCCTATTTGACAGATGACAATAAGAAAGGCTGAGTAACTCTCCCAAGATCATACAACTGGATTTTGAGCCTGTTCTGCCTTCCTCTCAGCCAAACTGCCCTCTGCCACTGTGAGGAGCCTCATGTCTGGGCTGCTCCTAGACTCCTAGACTCCAGGACAATTCAGGCAGTTCTGAAACTCTGTAGCTCTCTGGAGTGAGGGCTTGAGGCTGGAAGTCTATTCAGGCCTAGAGTCAGTGCCTTGGTTATGTGCTTCCAGATCCAGCTATCGGAAGACTTCCCTTCTAGAAATCACTATTAACTTCAGTTTTCTGGCCCTTTGAGTGAACGAAAGCTGGGAATTCATTGAGTATCATCTTGATAGGGGTTGTAGAAAGTTCCTGAATCTTTCCAACTTACGACAAAAAGTGGCTTGGAGGCTAAAGGTCCTCAGAAGGCATGTTTTGACCTGTTCCAGCTTCCCTAGATCCTGTCAGATGTTAGAGACATGCTTTGGGTGGGCAGTCATGTAGAGAGGCATAGGGGCAGTGAAAGGAAAGGAGGAGTGAGGAGGTAGCACTACAGAAGATTCTGTATTATGTCCCCAGGACCTTTGCTTATAACCAGCCTCTCACTCATGATTCTGGTCATTGTCCCTGTTGCCCCACCTTTGGCTTCCTCTCTTTTGGACGCCTGTGGGCATCGAAGTTTTCTCTTCATACTGGATGTGAGCCAGCACCCCAGCACTTTGTGAGTTGAGTGTCAGGACAAGGTGCGACTTGATTCTCCTAGAAATCTCCCTTGTTCTGGAGATAGCCTGTGGGGCCAGGGAGCTCTGAAGGGCCAGAGTTCAATTTTCTCTCCTCTCATCTCACTCGAATCTCAGAAGGTGTAAGTTCCACGTTTCACAGTGGTGACAGATCAGAGGGGGGCCAGACCTGACAACACAGCTGCTGCTGGAGAGGCTGAGAGGTGGGCTGATTAGGTGAAGCCTGCACAGTTGATGGCAGGCTGATGGCAGGGGCTGGCCTCCTGGAGGAAGCACCCATTTCGACCTTCTCAAGCAATGAAGCTTGTACCTAAAGCCTTATTTATTGGGTGGAAACATCTTTGTAGACATTTCTTTGTGTGCGCGAGTACTCTTTAATCAAATTGTGAGTTACTAGAGAGTAGAGGGTGCACCTTACTATTTAATATTAGTATTTATGAAGTACTGGCTTATACCTTTATGGCTATGATTAAAAAAAAAGACTTTAGAGGGAGACAATGGCAAGATGGTCACCAAATTCTGTTATATTAAAAATGAACATATCAAGTAGTTTATATAATCTAGCCACTTTGGGGGAATAGTTATACCTCTATATAACCTGCCTTTCTGCCTTCCTTCCCTTTCATCTAACTGATTCCCTCTCTCTCTTTTAATCTTTACAAAGAAGAAAGTCAGGATGTTATCCATAAAATATTTACTGCTGGTTATCTCTGGGTGTTGGGATTATGCTTCAGTAAAGCAATAACACCAGGGAACTTCAGTAAATATGGATGTCTTGGAAGCTGTGGTACAGCTCCAAGATCCAGCTATCGGAAGACTTCCCTTCTAGAAATCACTTCCCTTCTAGAAAACTTCAGTTTTCTGGCCCTTTGAGTGAACAAAAGCTGGGAATTCATTGAGTATCATCTTGATAGGGGTTGCTAGGTCACTATCAACTTTCCAACAAATGTTGGAAGGTCACTATCTAAGGGAACTTCCAGACATAGGGACTGGGAAATTAAGGAGAGCCCTGGTGCTGGAATTTATCTGCTCCAGGTATTATTCCCTCCATACAAGCCTTCCTTCAAGAGTCAAAATGCTTGAAGAGAAGAATATGACTGGCCTAGATTGGGTCACATGACCATTCTTGGGTGAGACACTTTGGCCAATTGGAAACCCGTGCTCTTAGCAAAGAAAGGGGGAGAGGTGGTGAGAGGGCAAAAACACATGGCTGTTAGGGATCATGGGTACTTTCATTTCTGTTCATCTGTGGTTTCTAAATTTTTTTCAGAAAACATTAAGATTTATTTTTATATACTTATATAGTTTATAATAATTTTTAAAATTTGTTATTTTGATACTAAAAAAGATGAAAGGACTAACTGTAAGAGAGAGCTGATACACTAGGAAAAATTAAGAGGTGAACATTTGGGGAGATAAAGGGCTAAGAAACTATGCACAAAGGATTTCTGGGAGGGGCCTGTGATGTTTTAATCAGGTGTCAGGGAGACTCAGGTGCATAGGCGAGCTTCTTCTACCACTTCAGGGGACATCAAACTATTTGGTAGGGATATTCTGCAAGGTTCCAGGGGTGCTTCTGAAGGCTGTTGCTTTCCAGAGACTGGAGCAGCGGCCTCAAAATCTAACATATGACCTCACTGAGGGTATCTGTACAGGGGCTCAATAATTCATGCTGCAGTTGGTTTAATTGGGTGAGAGGATTCTGACATCCCTTCCAACTCTGATTCGTAGGGTTTCATGACTCACCATCACCATGCGTACATTGGTGGCGGAAGCATGAAAGCCAACTTGTTAAAAGTCAATGGAACAAAACTCATGGATGCCTGGGAAGAAGTATAGAAAGAATATAGTTTAAAAATTTTTGCATATTCAAACATATGTCCAAGAATATATTCAAGATTCCTATCTTTCAGGATCCTTCTCTCTGCTTCATTTTTGGTCCACAGTTTCTTCTTCTCTTTATCTCTCAGTCCCCTGCTGTAGTAGTGGAAAGAAGCTGCAGAGACAAATTGAACATCCTTTAAAAATATGGAGACAAAGTAAAATTTTGTCAAATATAACTAGATAACATTTAGAGAAGATGAACTTAGAGAATTGCTCACTTGGTGACTTGATGTTCAGGGAATTTGCTTGTAGTGAACTGAACCTCAGTTTGGGGGTTATTTTCTGAAGCTATTGGGATTTGAACAGAACTTTCCTGATTCTCTCAAGTTCAGAAAGCTGATATACACTGGCTTGTCTGGGGACATACCAGTCTTCAGAGTCATCTCTGATTATCTCATTCCTAGGGTAGGTGGGGACTTTTCTAAGCACAGCAGACTTTAGGTTGCCATGGGTGTTCTGGATGGTTCTGAGGGGTCTATCATTCCTTATCCAATTTGGAGCTGCTTTGGAAGGATTTGGAGGCCAGCTGTATCCCAGTCAGGAGGACCCCTGAATCAGTCAGGGTTATTCTAAACCATTCATGGGGCTCATAAGTCGATGCTGTGTTGAGTTTCTCAGATCCACTTACCTGGAAAAGGCATTTATTCTTATAGCTGCTAGAAGTGCTGCCTTGAGATAGTCATCAGTGGCCAGAACCCTTTCAGAGCCTTGGTTGAAGAGTGCTGCCTTGTTCCAGGCCATACCCCTTCCCAGGTGACCCATATCCAAAAACTGAAAAGGATTCTTGCTCCAACTTGACAAGTCTCAGTTCAGGTGCCCTGTGGTCCCTGTGGAACATCCTAGTGGCTCTGAAATCCTTCATGCTTTATCATCTGCCTCACCCAGAATATATTATAGTAAATTATTATACCTTGATGCACATATGATATTCTTTTTAGGTATTTATATGTTTCTCAAGCCCAGAAGCTATGTCCAATATTTATTTGTATGGGTTCAAGTAGTTTGCACATAGTAAGAACTCAAAAATATGAGTCAGTTATTCTACTATTAGTACTAATGATCTTTGCTAGCATTTTTTTTTTATGGCTTACTATATACCACTTATAGAACAAAGAGCTTTGTGTACAGACTTTCAGTTAGTCCCATATATATCCATTTAGCCTATGGTATTATTACAATTTTAGAGATAAAACCCAAGGCCTAGAGTAGTACAGTAACATGATCAACATCATTAATGGTAACTGATGGTTTTGGTATAATTAACATATCTTCCTTATATGTAATATACTTAGTTTTTTTTAGGGCTCTTTAGTATTTACTTTTTCATTTTGTTTTTCTTATATCTGTGTGAGTAAACCATGATAAACACACACATATACATATATACATATATGCATAAATATATATATGTATATATGTATATATACATAAATATAAGAAGGGATGAAACTGGAATGAATGTTGTGGGTTTAGATTTGGGATTGAAGGTGTCAGTCTGAACTCATGGTTTTCAATATATAGAAATGTATTTTCCCTAACTGTCCAATGAGAGTGCCTGGGAGCAGCAATCCCCCAGTGGCAACAAGCACACCCTGCATCCAGATCTTGATTTCTAATCATTCTACAATAGAAGGAACCACGGCTCCTTGGAGGAATAGCTGGTTCCTGGACCAGCACAGGGAAATTATCCAGTAAGCCTGGAATATCTTGTGTCTGAAAGCAAGGAGATGCTAAAAGAATAATGAAGACATGAAAAAGGACACACAAACCACCTGGAGAGGTGTCTATTGGCCAAATACAGGACAAATTAAGCATCAAAATATGATAGTAATAGATTTTGAGCCACTCAATAAAATTGAAACATATGGGGTTACACTAATATAAACGAAGGTTTGATGAGGAAGTGGATAATTAATTACATGGTTTCAAAGTACCTCCCTTTAAAATATTTATTAATTTCAGAGAAAAGTGGGTAGCTTTGCAATGAATAAGCCTGACAGATACACCTTCAAATGACCCACCTGAACATTTCCAGCAATGGGACAAACTGAAACCATGTGGCCCCTGGCAGGACATGAGAATCAGATGAGGAAATAAAGGTTTATACTATCTAAATCCCAGTAAAGTCATATAAGGTTTGGTGAAAGAAACAGCAGGGTGTGGAGTCAAAGCTCCTGATGTATGTCAAATCTGGTGGTCTTTCTAGTAATTGTGTTGACAGTGAAAGCTTTGTGTGAGTTCAGGTCCCAGCCTTTCTTCTGTTGACTTGGACTTGAGATGCACTGAGGAGTCTCATGGCTCCAGAAATGTTTGTAGGCTTCCAAACTCTTGGATCATTTTATAGTTTCTGAGAAAGCCCCAGATGATGCCACAATCTATTGGTGCATCATTTAATACAAAGTAGAGATAGGAAAAAAGATGCATGGGAGAGAGAAGAAAGTATTCCAAAAAAATTAATGATTTTCTTGGTTATGACCAAGAAAAGACTTTAAAAATTTTCCATTACAACAACTGGACAAGTGGTTAGTCAAAATTAACAAAAATCTTCATGCTTTTGCTCTGCTAATGTAAGACAAGGGCCACAAATCTGTCGCTGGAAACTACCATGCATTTTTCACAAACGAACAAAAATATGCCCCCCCCCCCCCACCAAAAGAAAAGTGTGCTCACGATATGTCTGGAACTTCACATCCATACTCCTCTGAAGATTTACAGCAATTGTGTCTGATTTCCTAGTAATTTTTCTAGAAGCTACATCACTACCTCCAAGTATGTTTACTGCTTAAAAATAAACAGTGTAGACAGGAAGTCAATGTGGGATAAACACGATCCTTATGTTTTACTCCTGCATTTCAGAAAAGTCAATATCTTAATGTGACTTCATGCTGCACACTGTCAGTTTAGTTTGATTATTCTTTCCTCTGCTTCTTGAGGCAGAATGGAAATAGGATGAACAAAATATGTGTATTAAGAACCAAACTTTTGAACTTGGTCAGTGACTGGCTGGCCTGCTTTGATAAACAAGGTACATTTTTGTCATCAAGAATGTGGCTGATACAGATGAGCTTATCTTCACATTAGGGAAGTATACACAGCATAAGGAAAAGCCAGATTTTAGCAGCTGCTTGATTTTACTTTGAGTTCTGGTCAACCAAGAGCATCTGGGACTTTCCTCCATTTCTTAATAGGGTACGAGGTGTCCACCTCACAGAAAGACCCATCAACTGACAAGGTCTTTCAAGGTCACGTCTTCCTCCCATCACTAGTTAGGCATTCCTCAGTCATGCAGGATACCAATGCTTATGATGGGTCAAGATGTCATGGCTGTTAAAGGCTGTAGTTCAATTGGTCTGAAAATGAGAGCATCCTTTACTTTCGTTGTTCATTTCTTTCATCCCTCTATATCATCCTCCATCCCTGCGCTTCTTTCTTTTCTTGGTGTGTCAGATTCTTTAGGTTTGGGGCACAAAATAATTTAAAGGCCATTCTAATCCTTGAGAAGTTCAGATTCTGCAGGGAGATGGATCATCTTTTGGGGTTTAACCAACAAACATCTTAAGTATTTAAAACAGAGGGTCTTTAGTGATACATGGAATAATAAGAGCAGGGAATTGCAGGCACAGGTTACAGAAGAGCTCAGAAGCCAAACAGGGGTTAATGAAGACACTAGAGATTAGCAACAGTAAGAAGTCCTCGCCATCATTTGGTAGGAGGGAAAGAGGTAGAGAGGATGAAAAGTTAGCTTTTGAGGGATTAATTCTTAGAAGCTGGAAACTGAGATGGATTTCTTTAGTGGAAGCAGAATCACTGCGGGTCTTGGCTGTGCTGGAGATAATGCCCAAGGCAGAGGAGAAAGACCATGGCTTTTCCCTTCTGTCTGCTCTTCAGTCCTTTCCCATTGAGCAAACCCAATCATTCTGTTGCAAATATTGCTTACTTGTGACAGCCTCAGACTGGTTTCCCCTCTGAGTCAGTTCTCAGCTGTCCTTCTCTCTGTTCGTAATCTCAGGGATTGACAGAGCCTGGGGAAATACAGCCCACAGAGGCTAGCCTTGGACATTTAGTACAGAGAATGGGTGGGTTGAGGATGGCATGTGATGAATATCTACATGTGATCAATATCCACAATAGAATCCTGCTACTGCCTGCTTGCCTTTAGAATCCAGTTCAGCATCACCTCTGGAGAGCTTTCTCTATGTTGCTAGTCTGAAGTCTTCCTTTGATTTGTGATCTCAAAATGTCCCAAGTATACTTCTACTAGGGCATGGATTACAGTAAATTGTAACAGACAATTTTTTAACTTTGTCTTTCTCCATCAGCCCCAAATCTTGATGGCAGGGACCATATTTTATCCCTCTTTCTGTCCCCAGTCCCTAGCACTCCTTTTTAGTAGGAACTCAATACACAAATGAAGAAATGCCTGAATCTTATGAACTGAGATATGTAAAATATCAACAGATATCTTCACATGCTAGTCACTTGCTTTATAAAACACAAAAATTGTGCATTTGAAAAATGGTCTGATTAGCTTTTGTCATTCTTTGAGAATTTACAAATAGTTTTATTTTTAGAGCCAAACCTGAACTCCGTAGGTTGGGAGCTGGATATCCTTTATCATTCCTTTTGGATGCTAAATGTGTGTCTTTGGCAGATAAAAACTGTTGACAGATTGCTGGAAAGGCAACCAGAGATGACAGAAGTGTGAAATAAATGGTCTTGGGAGCTGAAAATTGATCTTCTGAATGCTCCCTTCTTTTATACTGATGGTTATCTGCTAGAATAATATGTCAATTAGTCTTTTTGTCTTTTTTCCTTTTACTCCATCATAAACAGAACATTGCTGCTATAGACAGGACAAAAGAGAAGAGTTTTTATTTAATCACTGGAATGAGACAGTGCATGATCTTCATGTTTGAGAAGAAGGGACTTTATCCCATTTTCCTTTTCATTTCCGACAATCACTAACCACTCCCCCACACACTTTTTTTTTTTTTTCTGACTTTGGTGAATTTTTTTGTAAGTCAGATGACACCCTTTCTGGCCAAAGTAGCTTGGCTCCTGTCCTCCTTTTGGGTGCCTGGAGAATGAGTTCACATAAATTATCATAAAAATTCCTTTCAAGCCTTTGTAGAATTTGCCTATTCACAAAGTAAGTAGCAGTTTATGCCATGATATTTGTTTTTAATCTAATATAAAAATTTTGGCATATGTAATACATTCAAAGGCATAGAAAATTTTAATTAAGTTTTTAATTTTAATTTCAGTATAGAGCATAGTGATAATATTAGTTTCAGATGTACAATATAGTGATTCAACAATTCTATACTTTACTCAGTGCTCATTATGATAAGGGTCCTCTTAATCCCTCTCACCTATTTCACCCATTCCTCCACCTGACTCTGTTCTGGTAACCATTAATTTGTTCTCTATAGTTAAACATTATCTTTCTTGGTTTGTCTCTTTCTCTCTTTTTGTTTCCTTTGTTCTTTTGTATTGTTTCTTAAATTCCACATATGAGTGAAATCAAATGCTATTTGTCTTTCTCTGACTTCATTTAACAATATACTTTCTAGATCCATCCATGTAGTTGCAAATGGCAAGATTTCATCTTTTTTATGGTTGAATAATATTCCATTGTGTATATGTATATATATACACATATGCACTGTATAATGTATACACATATATGATATATATGTATATAAAATATTGTATATTTTATTTTATATACATATATATATATATACACACACACACACATACACACAGACACTACATCTTCATTTTAAAAATCTTCAAAGAGGAGAGAATTGCTTAAAATTCCAGTATAGTTAACATGCAGTGTTATATTAATTTCAGGTATATAATATAGTGATTCAACAATTCCAGTGCTCATCCCAAGTATATTTCTTAATCCCTGTTGTCTATTTTACTCATACTCCAACTCACCTCCCCTCTGGTAACCAACAGTTTGTTCTCTACCATATCTTCTTTATCCATCTACTGATCCATCTACTGATGGAACCTAGGGCTGCTTCCATAATTTGGTTATTGTAAATAATGCTACAATAAATATAGAGGTGCATGTATCCTTTTGAATTAGTGTTTTTGTATTTTTGGTGATCATTGGATCATAAGGTGGTTCTATTTTTGACTTTTGAGGAAATGCCAATGTTTTCAACAATGGCTACACTAATTTGCATTCCCATCAATGGTGCAAAAGAGTTCTTTTTTCTCCACATCCTCGCCAACATTTGCCATTTTCTTGTGTTTTTGATTTTAGCCATTCTGACAGGTGTGAGGTGTACCACATTGTAGTTTTGATTTGCATTTCCATGATGATGAGTGATTTTGAGCATCTTTTCATGTATTGTTGGCCATCTGTATGTCTTCTTTGGGGAAATGTCTGTTCATGCCTTCTGCCCATTTTTAGATTGGATTATTTGTGCATGGGTGTTGACTTGTATCAGTTTTTTGACATATTTTGGATATTAACTCTTTATTAGATATGTGATTTGCAAATATCTTCTTCCATTCAGTAAGTTGCCTTTTAGTTTTGATTATTTCCTTTGCTGTGCAGAAGCTTTTTATTTTGATGTAATCCCAATAGTTTATTTTTGGTTTTCTTTCCCTTGCAAAGGCATAGAATTTTTTTTTAACTTTTTAAAAAAATTTTTATTTACTTATGATAGTCACACAGGGAGAGAGAGAGAGGCAGAGACACAGGCAGAGGGAGAAGCAGGCTCCATGCACCGGGAGCCCAACGTGGGATTTGATCCCAGGTCTCCAGGATCACGCCCTGGGCCAAAGGCAGGCACCAAACCGCTGTGCCACCCAGGGATCTCAAGGCATAGAATTTTCAAGGCAAGAAATATTTTATATTTCATCCCAATATATAATGAAACATATAATTATGTAAATGTATTTCATTATATTTCATATTTCAGGTATATCTTTTGCTTGTTCTTGTCTACCAGGCATCTAGTTTTCCTCTCAAAAATCAAGTATTGTTTGTATCTTTGTAGAGTTATTCTATGCTTATAAGAGCAAAGTACACATCCATATATACCACACCCCTTTTCCCCTATGTTTGGTATAAACGGAGCATATTGTACCTGCTGTTTAACACTTGCCGCTTGCATTTTTTTTTTTACTTAATGCTATACAATATATAAATTTGGAAATATTAGGAAAGGTTCTCTTTTACCTAAATTTCCTAAATAGGCCTATTTCTGATACTTACAAGTTACATTTCTCTTCGATAATAGATTTTTTTTCATGTATAAAATCAGCATCACTGAAGAGACAGTGCATTAAAATTTCTTAGGCATTTCTTTTTTTTTTTTTAAAGATTTTATTTATTTATTCATGAGAGACACACAGAGAGAGGCAAAGACATAGGCATAGGAGAATCAGACTTCCTGCAGGAAGCCTGATGTAGGACTCAATCCCAGGACTTTGGGATCACGACCTACACTGAAGGCAGATGCTCAACCACTGAACCACGCAGGTGCCCCTTCCTTAGGCATTTATTTCATGCTTAGTATGAATTGATTAATAACCTAGCTTCCTAATCTGCTAAGGGGAGGGGTTGATGAAAACATGTGAAGTTTGGGATTTGGGGGAGAAAGAATGCTGTGACTAGGAAGAGAGGTGCTGAGAGGAAACTTTTCTTGCTCCTGTGATTTGCAGAGTGCCCTTCTGAAATATAAACAACTCAGAGAACATTAAGTCATGAAAGGCAGAGGGCCAAGGAGAGCAATACTTGAATCAATATTGCAACACCAATGTGATTGTCAACGACAAATGTAATCTAACCCTGGGAGATAAGGATTGCTTTATAAATGCTGTTAAGACTGGCTGGAAAAATATATTAATAGAGATGACTTCAAGGAATTTATTCAAAGGATCTTAGATGTGCTCAATGACCTAGCTATAAGAATGATTATACAGTACTGTGATGAAATAGTGAAAAAATTTAAATCATATCAATATTCAACAATGGGAAATTCACTGTATAATGATGATATGTCCATATAGTGAATGATCATGTCAGGCAGCTTTTAACGACACAGAAAAGGTTTGCAATATCATGTTAAGTAGATAAGTGAGCATTTAGAATATTATTCAAATCTTATTTTGGTGAAATAATTCACTAGCAGTATATGAGAATATGTGTTTAGAAAAAGCATAGAGGTATATAAAATGCATCTATGTGGTGGGATTAGGGTGATTTTTAATTTCCTTTTTTTGCTTTCCTGTATTTTCTAAATTTTCTACAGTCAACATGCATTCCTTTTTCAACAATAATTTTTAAAACTGTAAGAACACTTAGCTGAGCAACATGCAAAGTAGTTTATGTTATCAATTTCAACCGTACTTCTACTTCTGTTTTGCCATATGTCCTACTTAAAATTCTTCATGAAGTATAATGTGAAATATGTATGATTATCAAAATGATAGGCATTATAGGTCCCTGTGGAACCTTAAGTAAATCCAATCAATGTTCATTCTTGAACTTTTGTTCTAAAAATTCTATTCAGAGCCAGTATTTTTTCCCTTTTCCAACTTGGACAATACTATTTACCGCATAACCAGTTTTTCCCCCCTTTTCTAACTTAGAAAGTACTATTTACCCCATAAATGACATCTAAATTTGTGGCCAGTGTCTATTATGAAATAAAGAATTTTGTGATGCTCACTGATTTTTGGAAATCATACATGAGATCAGTTAGCTTGATCTTACTCCCTCTGCATTTTTTGAGATTGAGCTCCTTCTTGGAGCTTGGATCATGCTATGCGTGTTCTTTCTAGAGATATTAGTATTTTCAAAAGAGGCTGCTTTTTTACTAGTCCAAGGCATGTCTGTGGTGAGCATGGCTAGTCCCTAAGTTTATGTTGGACTCTGTTGATCCATGTAACAAGGGCAGCCATATTTGCCTTTGTGGCCATCAAATGTCTGAGAACATAGATGACATATAGATATGTCCCTCAATTTAAGTCTCACATAATACTTATTAGGAAAGTAGGAAGAAAAATTATTCACCCTGCCACATAGACAAACCAGATACAAATGCATAGAACTATCAATAAAGCAAAGATCTTTCTCAGCAAAATAGAAGTAGGTTGATGTCAAAAACAAATATATAAATGAGTTTCATGAGAAGTGACTTTACTTTCAGCACAATAACTGTTTTGGAAAAATTTCCTGGTTAATGATTGTCACTATAATGCTACAAAAGAAGCAATCACAAAACTTCAGTGCCATTCAACAATAAATATTTCTTTTTCTCTTGAGTCTGTGGGACAGCCTGGTGATTGGCTTGGGTAGTTTTGTCTGTGTGTGTCCATGCATCTGGAGTCAGGCTGGCAGTCCAGTTTTGTTCCATGTGTCTCTCATACTCCAGCTGGCTAATCTGAGTTTGTTCTCATGGTGGAAGCAGGTGTCTAAGAGACAATGGAAGTGCGCAAGGCTTCTTAAGTTCTCAGAACTAACACAATGTAATTTCTGGTATATTCTATTGGCTACAGCAAAGCATGAGGCAAATTCAATTTCGGAGGGTAGGGAAGCAGACCGATATCTTGATGGGAGTTGGTGCAAAGACGTATTGGAATGAACATGGATCAAGGAGAGGTAGAGAACTGATGCTATATTTTAGTAATCATTATGCACAGGGATTTTGCATTTTGAAAAATAAGAGATTGCCACTTGATAACACTGATGAATTCTGGTATTAATAGATTGACCACCTGGTGATACTATTTTAATAGTTTTTCAGTTCATGTTTCACAAAACTGAAGTCTATATGAATGAATTGTACTCATGATCTGTATTTGTAGTTCCTACAAAGGACAAGAATAAGTAAGAGGAGGGGTGCCTGGGTAGCTTAGTTGGTTAAGTGTCTGTCCTCAGTTCAAGTCATGATATTAGGTCCTAGGATTGAGCCCTGAGTGGGGCTCCCTGCTCAGTGGGGAGTCTGCTTCTCCTTCTCTTTCTACCCCTCCCCTCCACTCATGCTCTCTTGCTCTACTGTCTCTCTTTCAAATAAATAAATAAATAAATAAATAAATAAATAAATAAATAAAATCTTTTAAAAAAATAAATAAAAGGAAGCAACATCTTAATTTCCCAGTTTGAACTTGTGCTTTGATTATAAATTGTGATGGTCTTTGAAGCTAAATAGTTTTTACCTCTCTCTGTGTGTCTGATTTTTCATAAAATGAAGAGAATTTGTGTAATCAGAATTCATAAAAAAAGGATCTGAGATTCTAAATTTCCCAATTCTATCAATGAAGACAGTGGTACCCAGAGACACAAGTGACCATATTTATGACTTCATTTTTCCAAAACATGACATCCAAAAGCATAAAATAAAAGCCCCTAAAATACAAGAAAAAATATTTAAAATAGGATTATCTAGATATTTACAGGTTAAATAAGATCACAAGTGAAAAAGGCATTAAAAATTTGAAGATCATAGTAAAAAACTCACTTTAATAGATGTAGAGATATGGAGAAAACTTTGTGTCCTACCTCACAAACAGAAATTATGTCCTCTTTAGTCCAAGAAATATTTTATTAGTTAAAAAAATAGCATTTGGTTATGTCTGTGATCTCTAAGCTTTCTTTATAGTCTACTTATTTTCTGCTTTTTACCTTTACTATTTATTTTATTTTCTTTATGTTTACTCTGTTATTGTATTTTTGTTTCTGTTTGTCTAGTTCCCTTAACAGAAGGTTCAGGTTTTTAATTCCCAACTTTCTTGTTTTCTAAAAATATGCCTCTAAGGATATAAATTGCCTTCTTCATTTTTTTTTCTGTGTTCCACAATTTTGTGCCATGTTTTGGGTGATTTCCTCATATCTATATTCTAATTCACTAAGTGCCTCTTTAGCTATGTCTATCTATTGTATGGCCATTTCACATTCTAGTATTTTATTTTTTTAATTCTAGAATTTCTATATGGCTCTTCTTAAATAATATCCTGAAAAAGTACAGAGTAGTCTCAAGTAGTGTATATAATTCTTATTGAATTACAGTTGAAAACTATGGTCCTGGTTTGGCTTTGTTTGCTTTCTGATGAGAACAGCTAACATGGTGAATAATCAAGTCTATATTTGGAGTTAGCTCAAGTCAGAAGGCTACTGGACTTCACTCTTTGACTTAAAAACTATTTGGTGTTTTATTGCTCTGTTGTAATTAGCTGTGAAATTGGGCCCACAAATAAGAAAGAAAGTCTCTTGCAATTATTAAATTTTAAATTTTTTTCTAAGTTTTATTTTTAAAAATAATAGTATTTTTAAAGTTAGACACTTTATTTCTTATCATGTAGTGTTTCTACTGAGCTAGGCAGAGTAGATATACTTCTTAGGCCAATGAACCTTAAATTCTGATGAGATCAATCTGATAACTATTGTAGATGTTTGTCCATAGAATCCCGGCATTTCCCTATTGATAACCTACCATGCTGCACATAAAAATGAAACAATAGTTACTTTCATGATAAATGTTTGGAGGTTGCAAGTTATAGGAGGAGGACAGCATGAAAAATGAAAGTTATAGTAACTAGGGTATCTATTGTGAATGGGCAAAAAGTTCTATTCTTATTTTATAAGTTATATCCCTTTCTATATGTCTTTAAGCATTTTTAAATGTGTTAATTTAAAGACTCTTTCAGATTTAGGTTTATGATCTCTGGTTCTTCATGGGTACATTCTCCATGTGTTCCACCTATTGATTATCTCGAATGATGGTGGGTTTCTTTGGTGCATGGTGGTGTATTCCCTTTTATGCTTTATTATTTTTGAGTGAGTCTTTTTTGGTAGGAAATATTTTATTCCAGAGTCTCCTGAGTGCCTTAAATTGTGTAGGTGTCTCTAGGGTGATTTTACCATATCTTTTGATAGAGTTCTGCTAAGTTTACTGGCTCTAAATTAGTTTTCATACCAGTGTGTTCACTTAGGTTTTATGTACCATGTAAGTTTACATGTGTGCAGCATGGCCAAGAGCTTCGAAACTCTCTGGTAACTTTCTTTCCCAGCAGAGTTGGAGTAAAGTCTCACTTCTGCACCATAACCCTAGGTAGTGGTTGAGTTTTCTGAGAATCTATTCAAGGATGGAGTGTCTTTTGTGGTTCCTAGAAACCTTAAAGCATCTTTCAACCCATACATCTTCAAAGGCCATGTGGTTTCAACTCTTGCTCAGCCATGTGGCTTTGGATATGAGTTTCCTTATTTATGCACCTAAATTTTTTTTCTCTCCTATTTTTAGGCTCAGCCAGGTATTTTATTTCAAGTCTTTGTGCTAATTGGACAGAAATTCTGTTGATGGTTTATTTACAAAGAATGTTCTTTTCCAAGAATAAAATATATAAGTATCATTTTAGGTAGTAATAAGAACTGTAAAGATAAAACAGGTTAAAGATCTAGAGAACTGGGGTTTATTTTAGAGTAAGATCATGGGAAAACCTCTCTGAAAATGTAATATGTGAACAGAGGCCATGCAAAGATCTTGGGGAAGAACATTCCAAGCTGAGAGACAGCAACTGCAAAGGCCTTGAGGTCAAGATAAGAATAGTGTGCATAGGGAACAGGAAGATATTCCGGTGACACCAGAGCACCATGAGCAAGGTGGAGCATGGTAAGAGATGAAGTCGTAAAGATGGGAGATCATATATATAAACTTGAAGCCATCATGGGTTGGGGATATGAATTTTACTGATAGGAAGCCACTGGAGGATTTTAGGAAGGATGAACACAAATTTCTATTTATGTTTATAAAGGGCATTCTTGCTACTGTTTGGTGAAGAGACTGTGGGGATGAATTGGAGACACAGAGATACATTGGAAGATTATCTCTATTCTCCAGGCAAATGATGATGTTGGTTGGAATCAGGATGGTGGCAGTGAGGAATTGAGAAGTGGTCAGATTAAGGATGCATTTTTAAGAAATAGGTGAATGGATTTGTGGAGTGTAAAGGAAAAAGAGTAATCAAGGATGACTGGCTTTTGCTCTGAGCAAATAAGTGATTGGTAGTGTCATTTGCTGAACTTTGGAAGGATCTAGGGTGTAGTGTGTGGCATGATGTATTTCAGATGTCCAGTAAGCAGTTCAATTACAAGTCTAGCACTTAGGAGAAAGTGAATATGAACTATAGTCAGAGCATAAAGCAGTTTCACTCTATGGTAAACCAGGTTAATTTAATCCCTGGGAAACTAGTTCATAATATGTGGTTAGCAAAAAGGGTGGAATGAATATATAGTAGAAACTAAATTTTTGCATGACACATTTGTATTATTCAGTAAGTAGCAGAGTTGATGAAGAACTGGTAAAAGAAGTAAATAAATGGAGAACCATGGCAACTGGGGAAGCCTTTGAACTGTTAGGTTTTTTTATTTTTAATGGTGTGAATGATTTTGATTAAGATATAAAAGTATTCTATGTCTATCATACCAAGTGTACATGAGTGCTTGTACTCAGCTTTTACTTTAGTCTGCGCTTACAGATAGGCATTGAAACTCTTCTTTTAAAGGGTAGCATATGTAAAAACCATGTAGTTTGATTGAAATGTATGCATCATAAAGCAGTACTGGAGGTTGCCAGTAGATGGAACCATCGATTTTAGAAATTCAGGTTGAGATTTCCTTCCTAGTAAACAATGGTAATATAACAGCTCTAAAAAAGCATAACCTTTGTGAAAAAAAAATAACACTTTCCTGGACACATATCAACCAGACTAAAGAGCAGCAACCTAAGTAAACTTGTAACTATGAGATTCAGTCTTTGAGGTTATTTGTTTAAGGGTAAGTCTTGTCAAAATTTTTTTTTAAAAATTTGGTATCTATAATGTAATGCAAATGTTAAGATCTAGAAAATAACTATGTATCCATCAAATAATGTGAATAATATAGGTAGTGGAGTAGGAAGGCATGGGTTACATTGCTTGTTCAAAAACATTTTTTTTTTAATTTAAATTCAGTTACCCATCATTAGTTTCAGATGTAGAGTTCAGTAATTCATTAGTTGCATATAATACCCAGTGTTCATCACATCATATACCCTCCTTATTTAAATCCTTTTTTGCTTGGTTGGAGAGGAGGCCTATGGCTTCTGCAACTGGTATGGTATTCATGCCTGATTTTGTGTTATCTCAAGCATTACCTGATTAATACAGCCAGAGTTTAAGAAAAGTAAGTTATAGAGGAGGCAACATGTCAAGCAGTTTGGTATTAAATGGAGATTATATCTTTTTTTTTTAAAAAAGATTATTTATTCATGAGAAATATACACACACACACAGAGGGGAGGAGAGAGAGAGAGAGAGAGAGAGGCAGAGACATAGGCAGAGGGAGAAGCAGGCTCCATGCAAGGAGCCTGACATGGGACTCGATCCCAGGACTCCAGGATCACGTCCTGGGTGGAAGGCAGGGGCTAAACCGCTAAGCCACCCAGGGATCCCCAAGATTATATCTTTTAAGTGTCTGAAGTTTTGAAAAATGGTGTATGGGGAGGAGTTGGTTGCCACCAAGTTTAGTCCACAAAGGGCTGGTCAAGATTTGAAGGGTGCCTACTAAATGCTGTATTGCTGACCAAGTGTTTCTAGGTGCAACATGCCAACGTTTGTCACATGTTTTCCAAATGCTTTCGGGGGTGTCCCCTGCGTATTCAAAGGCACTACTTTCTACCAGCCCTGTTATTCTTCCTTCCATCCTTTCCTTCCTTTCTTTCCTTCCTCCCTTTTTCTTTCTGCACTTCCCTCCCTTCTTCTCTGCCTTCCTTCCTTCTCTCTCTCTCTTCTCTTCTCTCCTCCTTTTCTTTTTCTTTTCCTTTCTCTTTCTCTTCTCTTCTCTTTTCCTTGAGTATGATTCCTAGACTTTGGCCCCTCAAAGGCAGGTAAAGACATGTTATCTCCTACATTCTCTTTGCTTAAATGATGATATGAAAAACCACCTCAAATCTGGTTCTTTCAGTTTCAAGGGAGACCACACCCTTGAAAAAATAACTGAATTAGTACTAACTATACCAGTGGTAAATGTTTAGAAGACAGCTGTGTTTGGACAAGAAAATTAAAAGCTCTTTTTTACTTTCTTCTTCATTGTGATCTCTATGTTCTTTCTCTAGTTTTCTCCCCATAAAGCACAATCTATTGGTAGTTATGTTCTACAAACGCCTCCATGAACACTGAATTAACAAATATGGAACAACTCCTCCAAAGAAATACGGGGTTAGGTTCCTGAGAGCCTCTGGTCCTATTTTCATCAACCCATCAATACATAACCTTGTTTTTATGTGGGTTTCTGTTTAAAGGTACTTACTTGATAGGCATTGTTGATCCATTAACATTGGATTCATGTTGATAGCACTATAACTTATGCTGGAATAAAGCTCAGCTAGCATACACATTTTCTCCAGAAGGCACACCACAGCCTTCTTGCAATTAGAAGTAGAGACAACACTGCAGCACCAAGCTGGGGGTGGGGGTGGGGTGGTGTGTGTGTGTGGGAGCATCTGAAACAGGGAATCTCCAACAAAAAGCACAAAAAAATGAAGAATGTGGCACTCAGTTGGTGGTGAAAAGGACACCTGTTTACAAAATAAGAGCTGAAATAAGAAGATAGAATGTTGCCTTTTCCTACCTCAGTTGGGAACATAGGGATGGAATGATTCAAATATGTGGCTGCCCTGCACATGTCCCTGAATGATGAAATGGTGAAACTGTTGTGAGTATTGATTTGAGGCTACAAATTCTAGTGAGTAGGGGAATCTACAAATATGAAAACCGTGAGTAGTGAGGATTCAATGTGCTGTTATCATTGGCAAATAACTGCTAAATAATAGCTCAGTATGCTTGCCTCTAAACCTATGACAAGATATTTTTGTTTTATGTAATTTAATGGCGATTCTCTGGTCCCACTTACCTGTCTTTTTAAAACAAACGAGGCCATTAGTAGATTAGAAATAGGTTTTATGGCTTGCCATGACAAAGCCAGGACTAGAATCCAGATCCCCAGATGTATGCTCCGGTGGTTTGTCAAGCTCCCAAGCATGTGGAAGTTTCTGCTCTGTCAGGGGTTTGTACTGAACCTGACTTTCACAGCCTGGGTAGCTCTTGTAGGGGAAAAGGGAATCAGTAATTTGGGGATTGCCAAGGACACTCCCCACCCCCCCAGCCTTCATGTTCTAACTTTAGTTCATGAATCCTTTTGAATTAAAATGTAGATTTCTCCCTTTAAAAATTAACATGGGTATGACATTGAGCAAGATTAAGTATTAATTAAGTATATGAGAATGAATTAATGTCACATGAGTTAGCTCTGGGGTGACTAGAGTGAGGCCAAGTGAAATTGAGAAGTGGTTCTCAGTAAGACAAGCAAGAGGTGGGAGAACCTTCTAAGAGACTAACCACCTGGAAGAGAAATTGCTCAACATGCTGATTCCTCCACACTAGGCTTACCTGGCTGTTCACTTACTAAGACAAAAGTGGGAGCCATTGGAAAAATTATCTTATCAAAGTCCAGGAATTCTGTCTTGTAACTTAACATATTTTTGAATAAATAACCCCCTCTGGGATTTCCTTTCCAGTTTGGCAGTGTTTGTTTGCATGATATCTTTGATTCTTATCCCTTTCTCTTGTTTATGGGGATCTTCCTCTTTTGTGCTTGGCTATGGACTTCTCAGTTTGAGATGTCCTCCCTGTTTCATCTTGTTTGGATATTAGTAACCTCACTGCATGGAGTTTCTCTTCTGCTTTTAAGGGGAAAAAAAGCTTCATCTCTTCTATGGAAGCAAATTTTTATGATTAGAATGTTAGCTTTTCTCTTAGTTTTCTCAAAAGCCAGTCTCCTACTGAGACTTAAGAAATATGTGTGTAGCATACATTTAAAAAATATGCTCCCTAATTTCTCTAAAAGGAAATCTTGAACATTACCAGTAAAAGTACAGTTCTGTATCCCAAAAGATATTGTTGATAATTAGGGTGACCATATGCATTGGTTTGCCTGAAACAGCCCTGGTTTGTGCCAACATCATTATTGATAGCACCTCCTTTCACTTGTAGATTACAAATTATATGGTTATGCTATGGACAATACCAATGTAAGAAATTAAAAAAAGTAAATACTAATACAGTTGGCATTTCTAACCCCTCCTAGACCAAGTTTACACATGATATCAATTAGTATTGAATTTTCTGGCATTTGTGTCATCCTAAAATATAAGAGTTACTTTTGTTTCCTTCTGAACAAAGGAATCTCCTAGAATTTGGTGACTTATGCTTTAAATATATTTTTAAAATTCAAAGGTAACATAAATTTATTGCAGAAATTTTAGATTTCTAGTACTTTAGACTTATTCTATACTGTCAATATATTTCTTAAATTTTAAAAGTAACGTGTTTATTGCAATAATTTTAGAAAATGCATACAAACTATAAAGAAAAAATACAAGCCATCTGTGATCTTTTCACTCACAGAACCACTGTTATCTATTAGCATTTACTTATATTTTCCATGTTCTTTTCCCTTAGAAATCATATATCAGACGTATTGTATCACATATATGTATTTTATAATTAGAAAAACAATTTTTTGAGGCTGCTGATTTTTAACATGCTTTTCCACTGGCATATTATGATTACTTTTCTGTTATTAAATATTCTTCTATGACAGTAAATTGAACATTTAAAAAAAGATTTTATTTATTTATTTGACAGAGAATGAGAGAGAGAGAGAGCAGAAGCAGGCAGAGTGGCAGGCAGAGGGAGAGGGAGAAGCAGGTTTCCCACTGAGCAGGGAGCCCACCACTGCGGGGCTTGATCTCAGGACCCTGGGATGATGACCTGAGCGTAAGGCAGATGCTCAAGCAACTGAGCCACCCAGGCACCGCAGTAAATTGAACACATTATTGAACACTGTTAATTATTTGAATTTACCATAATTTATTTATCTGAGCAAAATCTCAGGCCTTTGAGATCCTTCCCAAGAGAAAGTAGAACTTAAAGCTAGATTTGGGGTAGACATAAGAAAGAGCTTGCATGCTGCAATTACACTGTGGTGACAATGTGAATATTCTATCCTGGATGGTTGCATTGTCTACTTGCCTGAATGTAAGGGGCCTAATGACATGATTTCTTGAGATTCATTTCCCTTACTCATTTGATATTTCTGTCATGGTTTAATACTTACAGGAAGGAAACCGATGACTAGTTATTTTTATTTCAGATCAACTCTATTATTGTGCTTTCTAACAGCAGCAGTACATACTTTGTGTATCCTCAATAATATAGTGCAAATTTAAATAAATATTTCCTTTGTTAGCTCTATAATTTCAAGTTGTGAAATTGTTGGAATGCACTAAGTTGTACGTTATATAAATATCAGAGTTTATGGTTTTAGATAAGGAAAAGATTGTTTCATTGTCATCATTTTTGTTTAACTTCTAATTATTTTATTATACTTTTTTATTGTAACATTATTAACATGTTACTAAAAGTGAATTTTTAAGTTCACTACAAAGAGTAAATAATATACCCCTTGTATTCAAATCCAGCTCCAACAAACTATCAAATTTCCATGCTACTTGTTTCCTCTAGCCCCTTTTATGCCATGCATATTTACTAACAATATTTTATTGGGGCCCAATTTACAGATAGTAAAATACACAAATCCTAGCGTATATAGTTCAGTAAATTTTGACAAATACAACCACCGCCATAATCAAAATTTAGAATATTTCTATAACCCCAGAAAGTTCCTTGGTGCTCTTTTTCAGTTAATCTCTATCCTGGTATCATCCCTACTTCTACTCCTTGGCCCAAGGCAAACATTTCTCTGATTTCTGTTGCAGCGGATTAATTTGGGCTATTTTAAAACTTCATGTAAATAGAATTGGGTGCCTGGGTGACTCAGGCAGTTAAGCATCTGCCTTTGGCTCCGGTCATGATCCCAGAGTTTCAGGATAGAGTCCCGCATCAGGCTCCCTGTTAAATGGGAGTCTACTTCTCCCTTTGTCCCTCACCCTGCTTATGCTCTCTCTCTTTCTCAAATAAATAAATAAAACTTAAAAAATAGAATCACTTTTGTGTCTTGTTTCTCTTAGCATATTTGTTTAAGATTTTCTGGGTATATCAGTCATCTGTTCTTTTTTAATTATTGAGTAATATTCCATTATGTGTATCTGCCATAGTTTGTTTATTCATTCCTCAATTGATGGCTATTTGAGTTGTTTCCAGTATGGGGTGGTTATGAATAAACTGCTCTTGTGCTTTGTGGACTTAAGCTTTATGTCTCTTGGGTGTTACCTCTTTTGTTGGCATTATTTTTTTCTTATATGATTTCTTTCAGTTATGATTAGAGGGATTCTAGGGAGTATTTGGAGGATAAACTTTTTTTGCAGGCAGGCATTTACCAAAATAATTTACATAAGAGTTACTTTTTATATCAGAAAACATTTTACATTGAAATGTTACTCAAATTATTCTTACATCAAAATTTAAGATTTGGGCTAGTAAATTATTTTTCAAGCTTTCTGAATGAAATGTCCACTCTGAGCATCTTTTCAGTTGAGTTGGCTGTAAGAGAGTTATCAAACAAGCCCAAGCATTAAACATGAGTACTGTTAAATGTGGCTCTATCATGGTACTTTCTTAGTTGTTTTTCTTCTTCTCAACAATGTGGGACTTATAATTTTGAAAGTTTGAGGGAAATACTATAATGAGTCAATCATGGGGCCAATATGCATTCTTCTCAGGGTTTTCTTTGCCAGCATTTGGTCTTGGTTTCATTTAGCTAAAGATCTATCATAGTCACATTCTGTGAATTTTTATATTAAAGATAAATGAATCTGTTCCAAGGAAATGAGAAGCAATTCAAGTTTTAAAAGGATCTGAGCTTTCTCCTTTGAAGTTCAAGAGGAATTATGTGCACTTCATCTTTTTCCTATTTCTAGACTTTGCTGGATATGGAAATGAGGCCACCACAGGAGGGTCAATAGTGACATTTCTAGTTATGCTTAAAATTGCATAGCAATTTTTAATCAATTAGTGGTTAAAGTGTTATTTTTTTAAAAAGCAGGTTCCCAAAATCCATTAAAGGATGCAAATTCTATTTAAGCACCTATTTGTGGATCACTATACAAAGCACCAAAAAAGTTTAACATCAGTTTATATGCAGAGATCAGTTTTCTTATCCTTTTCTTATCCATGACCTTTTCTTTTAACTTAGTGAAACTAAAAAAAAAAAAAAAAAAAGGATAGCCATTTTAAAGATTAAAAATGGCCTCTTCATTTTGTTTTATTTTTTTATCAGGAAACAACTTAGTTGGTCCTTAAAGACATATTATTATCTGTTAGAAAACCTGAGACTTAGAGTTTCAAAATGGCTTATGACTGTGCAGACTTAAAAAGATCTAATCATTTTATAGTTGCCTCTTGACTCCTTTTCAAAGATCTGTTGGATTTTGCCTTTGTGATTTAAGATCTAAAATTCTTACTTTAGCATATATTTTTTAGCATATTAGCAGTTAATGGGAAAAAATTCTTTCTGTTGTTTCTAGCCTTTGTTGCTAACAATAATAGCACCTATTATGCTTCCATGATATCTTTGAATAAAAGCACCACCTATCTGGGGACACATGTAGTCTGTGTGTTCATCCCAAAGTTGTATTTTGAGAAATATGTTAAATAGCCACAATTTCAGGGGCCTTAGGAGGTAGGTCTTCTGGTTTTGATGGAATTCACTTTTCTAAGAATTGGCTTCATTATTTGTGTTTCTTTTATATAGCAAAAGTCTTTTGGTAGCCGTTGGGGCTATTAAAGCTACTATCCTACACCAGAAGAGGGAGAAATTAAATGTAATTCATGTTCTATCAATGATAAAACTTTGCCTAAGAGTTTATGTTTCTACTGAAAGTCAAACAGGAGATTTTGAGGAAAGTATTAATTGAGAACTAATTTCTTCCTGAAGTTGATTAGATGATGAATGATGAACCCTGAATTATTGCATCCCAGCATGTGTCATAGGCATGCTTAGTTCTTTGCAGAAACCACAGTGATGTTGGCAATATCGACATTGTATTACACTGTCTTGAAAGAAATATGTTAACAGAACATGGCAGATTCTGGACAGACTGTGATCCTAGCAATCTATCTTTATTTTCTACTTTCTGTGTTTTAACTTCATAAGGGTTTCCTTCTCCATACACCACTCTTGAACATTCCTGCCTTCCATCCTTTGCTGGGATCTCTTGTAAAAATTGGAAGTTTAAAGGTATATCTCTCTGAGAAGTATTTCTATTTCATCAGGGGTCAACATTTTCAGCTAAAGAAAGCCTAGGAATGGAGACTTCAGGATGAGGGTGATCTTGTTTCACAAGGGTCTCATAGACACTTAGTTAATGTGTGGGAGTGGTACTATCTTATTCTGCCTTTTAGAGTATACCAAGTAGATAAGAAATTCAGCTCCTTTTATTTGGAAATTTCTTAGCAAAGCCATTTCCTGTGTGTTGGCCATTTTTCAGGCTGATTTCTCTTGTGCTATCAAAATAGGTTTCATGGTTTTAAGCCTCATATCTGGAAACCATGCCATTTAGAATAAGGGAGGGGTGTCTGTGTCCTAGAATTCCCTTAGAACATCCTGAAATTCATTCCACTTAAACTGAGTTAGGCCACATGTGAACCTGTCAACTAAGTACCATGACTGGGGAAATGGAAAATTCTGAATGGCTTACATTAGGACAGGCCCTCTACACCTTGCTCTATGTGCAGAATGAACTGACCTGAATCACATGATACTCCAAAGAAAAGGGAGAGTTAAGGGTTTGGGTAGGCAACTAAGAGGTTCTCACTATAGTTTACCCCTCTGGTTACCCAACATCTATTTATACCCAACTACATAAAATGAGCTCAACCCATTCCTGCAGGAAGTCAATACAAAATCTATTCCAAAGACTGTATCATACTCTGAATTCAGGATCTCTAATTGACATGTAGTGTTCTATATCAGGCCCATGTACATCTTCTTATGGTTTGGAGACTTATAGTTAATGATGAGACATCCATCCCAATGCAACTAGTGTAGAGAGCGTAATGTAGGCAGACCATTATAATTATAGGAAAAACTCCCAGAAAAGGAAAGGATGGGAAACAATGAAGTGGTCACTGGTACATTGCATATATTCTTACCTGCTTTCAGGAATAGTGTGGATTCCTGCTCTAGCATGGGAGTGATTTCCTTGGTCAGCCAATAGGCAGGCTATGATTCTTTCTGAAAAGAGTCTGCTTGTTCCTTGTCCTCCAGACTGTCTAATCCTGTACTCCAGGAGCATCTCTCTTAGCTATTATTATCCATAACCATATCTCAATTGGACTAAGTGAATTTTGGCAGCTTATTGCTGCTTGCTTCTGGACTAAAAATGCCTCAAGGTAGAAGTGGAGGCAGGCACCAAACTCACTGAATCTGAAGGAGTGATGAAGTTTCTTGAATTGAGTAGGAAGCTTAAATATAAAATTCCAACAGACCATGCATGCCCAGGGTAATTTTTCATGGCAGCCCTGGGAAACTAATATAGGTGTCATACTTTTATGTAATACAATAGATAATAGCACTTTATTAATGTGGCATTCTTACTGAACATAACACTTCTCTAACTTTTATGCAAATTCATTTGAGTCATCAAAATTTATACTTCTAAATTTTAACTTACAGTTGATATCATTGAAAGGAACATTGGTTACTGTTAGCAAATGCAAGATTGTAAATAATTTTTTGATAATTTTTCATTTTGAGAAGGATATTTTGTTGGACCTGTTAAGGGTATTTAATGCTGTGACAATATTGGGATAACTTCTGATAAAGTATTTTGAAGTATGTATTTCTGTGCATCCTTAGCTGATGATTCTTAAAAAAATATTTTTTCTTAGTAGATCTAACTCTTTGTACAATCAGTTTAACTTCAACTGAAAATGTATACAATGGCATTTTAGTGGTTTCTCTGCTATTTCCTGAACTTGAGGCTGTACAAGAAAGCAACTTAGTGATTTGTTTATAATTCAAAATGCCTTTTTATACCTTCTGTCACTGCATCTATGATTTTTTAAAAAAGTTCTTAGTTTATTAATCCTCTCATGAAAAATCTGCGCAATCACCACAGATAAAGTTACTGCAGAATCTTTACTCCTTCTGTTATCCAATCTCTAGCTCACTTTTTGCCAACACCAACATTGGCTTTTGCAGTCTTCCTTTCTTTTTTCTATTCTTGCATTCCTTTTGCTGTTTTCTTGAGGACTTTTTCTTTTTATACAGGCCATGCCCTGCAAGTCTATGTTTGGGTTCTTTTATTTTTATTTCATAGCCCAAGGAATCATAAATCATGCCAAAGCCAGTTGTTTTGCCACCACCTAAATGGGTTCTGAATCTAAATACAAAGATGACATTTGGTGTGGTCTTGTACATTTTGGCTATTTTTTTCCCAAATTTCTCTCTTGATACTGTTGCCTTTCTGGGGTGAAGAAAATCAGTGACTTTGTTTCCACTGAAGTAGTTGGTTAATTATGAACTTCCTGGTCCAGATAGTTACTGGGTCATTCATGATGGTGGCTGAGCTTCATGTAGCCAGGGAGGGTGCATCTACAATTTTATGAAAAAATTAGAAAATTATCTTCCTTGTTAAAAATTTGTCTGAAGCTTCATGTGAAAATAGTGTTCTTTTCATTAAATGTGGCAATATTTACATTTAATTTCTATTTCTAAGGCTGTGAATATTTATTTTTTAATGTTATAAGTAATTTTCAAAATTAGCTGTATCTATTGAAGATACAACTCCCTGATGTACTTTATTGTGTAATGTCTGTGTGTACTTTTTGTAATTGTTTATTGACAAAATTTATTGCCAGATGACTGGTTGTTCTATCCCTCAGGCTGGAGAGGTGGTTATTTACACCAGTACCTCAGGGTTGGGCACAAAGGGTAAACCATGACATGAGCTGGCTTCCCACTAAGGGTCCCAGCGCTGATCCACATTAGAGTGCCTCCTCTCTTTCTACTTATGACCTCTGCCACCACTGCTTCTGCTGCTGTCACCAACAATTTGGGCCCAGGTTTCAGCCCAGCTGCCCCCTGCCAGCTCTCAGGATCACAGACTGTCCTAGACATGTGTATATGTATACCAGCAGGCCAGGCCAATAGCACAGCACACTATGGCTCCTGTCCCCAGGGGCTTGGTCCTGTGTGTGTATGCACAGCTGCCTGGCCTGTTTCCTCTTCCCACATGCACTCTCCATTGTCTTATAAGATTTCACTGACAAAACACAGGTTCAGAGACAAAGATGGATTTCACAATGGTGATGACAGAGCATTAAACCAAGTGCAAGGCCCTTCTGCATGTGGGACCCTAGGTGACTGCACATGTCATGTCCACAAAGGTGGCTCTGAGGGAAGCCTCAGTGATACTCCTCTTGCCATCCCATATCTCTTGAGGTTAGCCATCACTGCATTACACATGCATTTGAATTGGCTGATTTTAGTCTGTGCTTTATAACAGCACAGGCCAGGTTCATTGGCTTTAGCCTGAGGGAATAATCTAATACAGTGTTGCCTTGATTCTACCACTGAGACCAAGGAGATTTTGAAATCTCTTCCTCAGATTCAAAAGTCTCCTTATATAGCTGCCTTTCTAACTTGGAATGTAAAGTTTAAATTGTTTAGGAAGTGCTAATGAATGTGCATAAATAACACCCTAAATTTCTAATAATCCGGTCTTTAAAAATATAAACCGTTTTCAACTTTCCAGTTATACCTATGGATCAGTTCCTTCCACGATCTATGTCATCTCTTGATGACATTTTTGCCCTTTATTTTCTGCATGTATATATCTTGTGTTTAGGCGTCAGGAAGTCATATCTTATTTGAGTATCTTGGTATACTGACAGGCTCATAAAAATGGTTGAAGTTGTTAGGTTCAGAGATTCAGATCTAGATGCTTATCTGTAAACTTATCCAAATCTATCTAATACTATTTAGCCTAATTTTGGAAGAGATAGGAAACAATAATGAGGACAGCTTGTTGAGTTGTTTTTTTTTTTTAACATAACAGTTTTTTTAGTGATAAAAGAATATAAGGCTGTGCAATCTTTTTACTTATCTTTCAAACTCTATTTTTGTTAAGATTTTATTTTTAGGTAATCTCTATACTTATGGTGGGGCTTTAACTCACAACCCTGAGATCAAGAGTCTCAAGCTCCACTGACTAAACCAGCCAGGTGCACCTATCTTTCAAACTCATAACATTACATACTGTAGTGCAGTATTACATATCCTAGTTATAAAATATGTATCATCTAAAATCTGTATTATAACTGGAGGGCTAAATATCAACTAGTTAACAAATTGCCCATATGTTCTCATATGCCTTTATTTGATTGTCTAATTATACCTTTTGTAGGATTTGAGATGATTCTATATAAAAATACTTGGTAAGCTTGACTTTCTGCCAAACCCAAGAGATTCAAACTTACTTGAGAAATTAAAGCAACTTTCATTTATTAAGTGTCTGTGATTAAGGCAGAACTCCCTGCTTAAATCATAGCTTTGGGATGGGAATATAAATAGAAGTATAATTCATGTGTGGGCCCATCGTTTCTCCCCATTCTGGACATTAACCGAACTTCAGTTTAGTGTTATCAGAAATAGAGAGCACACTGTCATTAAAAATGAACTTAAACAGGGCTCATGTTGGGTTAAGATTTTATTATCCTTTTTTAAAAAAAAGATTTTATTTATTTATTCATGAAAGACACACAGAGAGAAAAAGATACAGGCAGAGGGAGAAGCAGGCTCCCTGACAGGAGCCCAATGTGGGACTCCATCCCTGAGCCAAAGGCAGATGCTCAATCTCTGAGCCACCCAGGCATTCCAGATTTTATTATCCCTTTAAAAACTTCTGATTTAGTTGCTATTATTGGTGAGCATTTGGGAAAATGGAGTTAACTTTTTTGAGGTAAGAAAGGAGACAATCTGTTATGTTGAAAACTCTGATGGGGAAGATCCACTTTTGTGTTGGATTGGTACTTTTGTGCTTGTTATTGAAATGATTGATTTGGACAAAAAAAAAAAAGGTACCTACTTATTTCTGTGCATTTCTCACATGGCTCAAAATTTAAAATTATTTCCTTTTATACACTGCTTTTACGTTAAAAAATGATTGGACATCTCTCTATGGGTCTTTGAAACCGAACAAGGCATTGAGGCACTAGCCTTTCATTTTGGGGACTTTGGTTTAAACCTGGCTGAGTCTAAGTGTAAACAAGTTTGATCTTGTCACCTGCATCTCTCCAAGCTCTTAGAGTGAGCAATAATTATAACAAACTGAAACCATTCCAAAATATTTTAGCATTTTTTTCTACTACACGAAGAACAGTAACAAAATACTCATTGTGCAACTAGGAAAGATTAGTATTATTATTGAATATCATTATATTGTAGCCTTAACCAGAAGAAAAATAAGAACTACTGTACCTTCTGTCACAAGATATTCTAGAAAAGGGAATCAGAATTCCATTTTCTAAAATGGAATCAGAGTGTTAAGTAGGATGCTCTTCACAGCACTGTGAAGGAGAGACCAGTGTCTGGTGATTTTGGGGGGCTGCTTTCTACTCTTCCTTGACAGAGCAATTCCCCTTTCCCTGAAGCCATCAACTGACAAGAAGTCTTCTATCACTTACCAAATTCCACTCTAGTAAGCTGCCAACCTTCATTCCCCTAAAGTTCCATGTTGAAGATACCAGGTTAAATTTGAATCCGGCCTTAAAACATTAACATTTTAAGATTCATAGTTTTAAACTGGAGAACGAGGCCTGAGAGTGGGAAGTTTTGGTAGACAGAAGGAGTATAGTTTCATGATCCTCAGGGGAGCCTTTGAATCTCCCTGAATTCATACTGGAACTCAGTATTTGAGGTGGGCCAAAGAAGGAATGAGGATAGCAAGGTGGTATTTTCACCAATTCAACTCATTCTCCTGTCTTTCTCCTCAAAGGACACAGAGCATCCGGTGTGGCCTGGAGCAGCTCTGTTGCTTCTTAGCAGTGGAAACTTGGAAAGTGATTGCTGTCTCTATCTTGGGTTCAGGTCTCTGTACACCCATGGAGTGTCCTTGACCTATTCCTAAGAAGCCCTCAGTGTTGCCTTGACACTTAGGGTGGTCCAATTTGCTGTGCATCCCGTTTCCTCCATGCAGCTATGGCAACTCTCCCTCTGGATCTCCACAGACAACAGATATCTAGCTTCTTGGGGAAATTTCAGCTTCTGCCTGGGGCCCCCACTTGCTCCCCATGAGTCAGGTGAGAACTTTTACCTGTGAGTATTGAAAAGCCTGCCGGTACTTTCAGTGCCAGAACATATTGGTGGTTTACAAAACTTGAAACCTAAAATGTATTCATGGATTCAATTTTATCCCTCCACCTTGTAACTGGAAGAGAGAATAACTCATATATGATTAAAAATGCTCCAATTTTAATGCTGGAGGTCTCTTAAAATCCCATGATTCTGGTCCTGTTTGCTTTTCTCAAGAAGTTCATTTCATCACTGCCACTTGGTCTCCATATGCATCTATATGTGTTGATATTAGATGAGAGATAATGAAGTGAGGTCAGATGCCTCCCAGGGGAGGCTGCCTAGGCCTCTGAATGACCTGATATCCTATCTATTCAGAGAACATCAGGCTTCAAGACACTGATTCTTCATTACTAAAAACTCATGAAGCTAAGAGTGATAATTTATTTATCCATGGTGAGAAATAGAGCTGTCACATGGACCAGGACAGTGGAGATTTACAACCAGCTCATTTTTCCTCTATCATCAAGCTATGAGGTTCCTGCCCTTGTTAATTTCCTGCAGGAAATCACTGCAATAACCAGAAATGCTCATGTTCATAGGGTCAGTTTCCTCTCTTTCTCTGTAACTGACTGACTTGGAAATTGTCTGGGGAATAGGTCATCAGAACAAGGGGGACTAGAAGAACAAATGATTGGTAGCAGTGGTCCAAGGTGGTCTGATGCCTCCAGTATATAACACAACTAGCTTTGCCAATAGTACCAGATATAACTAAGTCTGTTGGCTTCATGTTGCATCCATTTCTACCCCAGGAGTAACTTGACCATGGGGGTTAGAAACATACCAAACTCCATTGGCTAAGCCTTCTCTTTTGGACTGTGCTTTGACACAGCTGGGTGCTGTCAATAAACTTTCTGGTTTCATTAGTCCCTACTTCGATGGACACATTCATTCACTTTTTGAATGTGTTAATGTCCACCTGGTTATAGTCAAACCTATTGGCCAGAAAGCCAATCATGTAACTTGATATATCTATGAACTATCTCATAGTATGCAGTTCTTATATTTATCTCCAAAGAAGACCAGTTATTTCTAAGTTCTTGGAGACAACTTACATTAGCCTCTATGCATTAGCAGAAAACACATGGAAGCAAAAATAAAGCAGGTTTAAAAAATTATTTATTTATTTTGAGAGAGCATGTGCTGGGGGAAAGGGTAGAGGGAGAGGGAGAGAGCCCAATGTGGAGCTTGATCTCATGACCCCAAGACCAGGACCTGAGCTGAAACCAGGAATCAGATGCTCAACTGACTGAGCCACCCAAGTGCCCCATTAGGCAGATTTTTAATCATCAATAAACATTTCTTAGTTACCTATCAAGTTTGATGCAGATGCAGTATATAAGACATGATTTCACCATAATTATTTTATCCAAGTACTTTTAGCTTTTACTTTTCTGAAAAAAAAAACCCTTATAATTATTCTTTTTATGAATTAAATTAGAATATTTCCTAGTGGGTTTCCCAAGTTTGGATTTCCTGGTCACCAGAAGATGTGCTTTCAAGGGTCATCTTAAATAGAAAAGTGAATTTAAAATCTAAAACATTTTGCTCAAATGGCTTTGCAAAGTCATTTTAATGAAGCTATTTATGAGCCATTTACTTGTGTACCATCTATTAAATTTATGATGGTCAATTATTATTATGAAAAAAAGTCAAAATATTCTTCCGGATATATTTTTATGGCATTTTAATTTTGCTCTTTCAGTAGCTAGCCAAATTGTGCTTATCAGAGAATGATCAAAGGGCATTTGAGGTCAGATTTTGGTTTTCATATTCTATTGAATATAAAATTGCTGGCTTGATTTTTAAAATCCCTTAAATATCCTGGAAGTACACATAATGTGTTACTATATGAAAAAAGCAGCTTTTAAAACAGTATGTGACAATGTGGCTCCAATTTTATAATGGATTCATGTATGTAAATATATCTAGTTGAGAAAATTAAAAAATGAATCAGTAATTTATTTTCAGGGTAAGGGAAATATGAGTGAATATTTTAGTTTCACCACCCCTCCCAAATTTTGTGTTTAAAAATTTATTTAAAAATATAACTAGAATGTTCTGTTTACTCTAGGAAGGAAATAAATTAAAAAGCACTCTAGGATATTTGTTCTTTATTCTAAAATAGCCGTGTATTTAGTAATTATCTCACCATAAAGCTGGTCTCATTTTTTTTTCTTTTTTTTTTTTAATTAATTTTTATTGGTGTTCAATTTACCAACATACAGAAAAACACCCAGTGCTCATCCCATCAAGTGTCCACCTCAGTGCCCGTCACCCATTCCCCTCCAACACCCGCCCTCCTCCCCTACATTTTTTTTTTTTCTAATTAATTTTGGCACTTTCTTTTTTCCACTGGCTTCTCCTCTTTGTGACTAATTTAAAACTATTAATTTAAAAGCTACTTCTCTAATCTTGAGCTAGTCACCAAGATATTTGATTTTTTTCTAGAGCAGAAAAGAAAGACATTTCTGTATCTCCTCCCATTTCACTTATCCAGTGACATCACTGATTAAAATCTCTATTCTTTGAAGGGAAAATTTTGAGCTACTACTAACTAGAATATTCATCTGCTGGAGAGATTGTTAAGGGGCCAATCTCCCTTCTAGATAGATGATAGCTAGCTTGCTAGATAAAGTTGTCATTAGATTTAACTTGGTCTTTAATTATAAGCAGATGGATGAATTATTTTAATCACTGCTCTATTTCTTAACAGTAGTTCATACATTGACACAAAGTGAAGAACATCAAACAAAAATTAAATGCTAGGGCAGGAAAGCAGCCAGCCTTTCAAGGGAAGTGATTGATCACAACTTGTCATCTTTAAAGGCCAGAAGAATGCAGAATAAACACTTGGGATTAGTGTACTAAATATGGTTCATCAGTCTTCAGCCCTGCTCTCTGATAATTTATCTATCTCATTTATTCTAATGCTTTATCATGTATCTATCCAGCTCTGTAATTAGCTGTTCAGGTATTCCCTTTTTCTTCCTGCCTTTGAAATTGTGTGTGGTGAGATTCTGCAAGGAGAGGATATTATTACCATCCCATACAAAAGAAGCAACTCTTAAAATGATTCTGTTTTATAGCTTACATGCCAGAATTCTTGCTAAAACTCAGAGGGTGTGTTAGATTTGCTTTAAAGAGAAGGTCTTAGCAAATTTACTATGTTCTTTTAAATAAAGAGTTTGCTTTGGCTGTAGGTAAACTGTTTGATTTTATAGGAGGAGTCTGGATTTAGATTCACTAAACCCAAAATGCTGGTTTGATTTTTTTAAAAATAAAAAATACCAAAGTTAACTTCTGAATTAAAGTCATTAAGTGCTAGCATTTCACTGATTTGTTTCTGAGTAAAGAGTTTGTTGCTCCGTGACTCAAAAGAACATCATTAATAATCCATATTTTCTCTTATAGTGATGAATATACTGAGATTATATAGTAAATTATGTTTGGGATTTATACTTGGTCATAAATTTTCCTGTATGACAGAAGCATTCCCACAGATCTATTACGGGATGTAGATTTATTACTTTATTCATTAGTCTCAGAATATTAACAATGGTGAATCATTTTGATTATTTATTACTAAGCATTGAAAACCTAAAACAATATGCACAGTCCAAATTGAGGCACTATTTTCACCTTAACATTGTGAATATGAGATGGCTTCTGGTACTTTGAGTTTGGACAAAATGTCAAAATATTGAGTTATCATATGCTTCTTTACAAACCCAAAAGTGTGTGATTTTCTTTTTTTAACTTCACTTTAAACTACACGTGGTTCATTCATTTTTAGGTTATCTAAGGCAAAGCTTTCATCCTATTTGACTTCCTGTTGCAATGTCTCTAGGCTACTTCCCTTTATAGGGTGTTAGAGAGTTCCTGTGAGCTCAAACCCTCCTTGGAATTAACCAAAGACCAATATCATTTGGAATTTCCAGTGGCAGATCCATGTTCCAAAGTTCGAAATGATTTTTGTTTTAAAGGTTCTCTGAGGGACGCCTGGGTGGCTCAGCAGTTGAGCATCTGCTTTCGGCTCAGGGCATGATCCTGGAGTCCTGGGGATCCAGCCCCACATCCGGCTCCTCTTGGGGAGCCTGCTTCTCCCTCTGCTTATGTCTCTGCCTCTCTCTGTGTCTCTCATGAGTAAATAAATAAAATCTTTAAAAAATGTTCTCTGATGTGTTAGTTTATTGGCCAGCATGATATACAGCTGTGTTAAAAGAATTGACTTTAACATTTTAGGGGCATATAGATCTTTTACTATATGGACTAGAAACTCACTTTTTATTGTCATGTCCTGCTTTGTGGAGTCATTATTGTCTTCCACTTTTCCTGCTTCTAGATCTTCTATTAGCTTCCAGGAGACCATACAATTTACTGATTTTGAATATGGGCTTTAAAATTACAATTGTTTCTGGTTCCTCAGAGCTATGTAATCTTGGGCATCTTCTCTATAAATAGGCCTGTTATGGGAACTCAATGAGATTGTATCTGCAATATGCTCAGCATAGTGCCTGATGTGTGTAACTGTACAATATTATTAGCCATTATATATTAAAAATAATCAGTTGATTTAACTACCATCCCAGGGTGATATTGGGCTATGTTGTTCAGAAGTTCCTTTGGATTTTTTTGCATTATATATTGCCTCTTAAAATTCTCATTCTTTCTTTTTTTTTTTTTTAATTTTTTTTTTTTATTTATTTATGATAGTCACAGAGAGAGAGAGAGAGGCAGAGACACAGGCGGAGGGAGAAGCAGGCTCCATGCACCGGGAGCCTGATGTGGGATTCGATCCCGGGTCTCCAGGATCGCGCCCTGGGCCAAAGGCAGGCGCCAAACCGCTGCGCCACCCAGGGATCCCAAAATTCTCATTCTTTCTAAAAGTATCTTTCCAAAGTGCTCAGAGACAGGGGGTGAAAGAAGAAAGGGGTAGGCAATGGTGTTTTTAAGCAGAGTAATCTTGCCATGCCCCCAAGAAACTTCCAGTCTCTGATTAGGGAATGCACTTGGGAGGGAAGTTTCTCTCCTGCAGGGTTTGGGGTTGTCCTAATGAAGAAAGGGGCAGAGTTCTCTCTTTATGGAAACACGAGGATGGAACACTAGTCTCATCAAACTTACTATTTGATGATTATCGACCCTGTGTCCTCTCTGGGTTTCTCATAAATACCATTAAAACTATGACCAATCAAGCTAAGGACTGCAGGGTGTTTTGTTTTTTTTTTTTTGTCTTTGTTAGAATTTTCCCTTAACCTGCTTGGGTGGAGGAGGGGATGTTTATTCCAGACTATGACAGTCTTTTTGTTTTAGGTTATATACCACTCACCCAACCCCTCCTTGGACTTCAGTGCTAATCATGCAACCATGTGCCACTATATGTTACCAGTTATCCTAGTTCTCCTCTCATTTGCTCCCCTGAGTGACTCTGAGTTAGATCAAACATGGATTTGAACCTCAGCTATACTTATTACCTTAGACAAATCACTTAACTTCTCAAAGCTTCTGTTTTTTAATCTATAAAATGGTAGTAAGAATGGTTTTACTTCTCCGGGTTGTCATGAAGATTAAACGACATGTATGGTTGTGTAATAAAAGCTGATATTTTCACAAATGAATCACACATATGTAGAAAACACTCTTCAACATGAATTTTTCTATTTCAACTGTTCTCTATTCATTTCACCAATCAATTCAAGTTTTCAGTTTTTTCTACTTCTAACTCCTGTATTTCCTTGCAAATATAGGTTCCAAATAACTTAATAGATTCCACTGTTGCCTGGAATATTCAGCTTAATTCCCTAGAAACTTAAGCAGTGCCAAAAGCCAGCTGAATGTATTTTTTTCAAATATGTGACTACAGGAACAACAATTTTGCATCTCACATTAGGCCAAGAAAAGGAAGGAAGAGAGAGAGAGGAGAGAAAGAAAGAAGGGAAAGAAAAGAAAGAGAAAAAGAGGAAAAAGAAAGAAGAGAAAGAAAGGAAAGAAAGAAGAAAAGCACCATTCATGCTTCAGAAGGTAGTGAAAGAGGAGCATGGTGGCACAAAGGTGACCATGGTGGCACATGTATTTTGATGATGCCAGAACTGACAAGCCAACTGGACAAGAGAGACACTCATAGGCTACCTGCCACCCCGAATGTTTTGTTTCTGTCTCCTTGGAGGGGAAACTCAGAGGAAGCCTTTAGCAGTCTGGTGCCTAGACTCAAACTCATCCTTGTCATGTTGGTGCCACATTGAAGCACTATCCATGCTTGATTTTCCTTCCCTCCTTCCCCACTTCATCCTAAAAATGTAATTATTTTCACTGAATTGATTCCCTCTTGCTGCCCCCGCCCACCGTTCCATATACCTTAATGACTCAATTAGTTGATAGCTGTAGATACAAATCAAACTTGCTACCCAATTGAAAACTTTCCAGGGACATATCAGCAATGATGATTTGATAGAAATATGCCATACCGTATTGTCATAAGGGTAATTTTTTTTTCACAGAGAAGTTTGGTTTCTCCTCCCCTGGATAACTTTATTTTTCACCTGAGATATCTGTTATTATGAAAGATGGGCCTGTTAATCTTTATTAATTGCTTACCATTTAGCAAGTAATTTTATTGAGCATCTATGGAGTTCTGGGTTGAAACTATCATCAGACTTGGAATTAGGATAGATAAGGTAAAATCTGTGGCCACGGAGCTTACAAGAGGAGGTAGACTACTAAACAGACTGGTTTAATATTGTCTGCTGGGAAAGCTGTATAAATCTTTGCATAAGGACTATGGAGCTACATGGAGCAGGAGTGACAGACCTGCTTCTGAAAGGGGCTGATTCACATGCCAGGTTTTGAAGAGTTTGTGTGGTTATTACTTATTCCTCTTTCCACTGCTCCCAGATCCATTCTGCACTCTTTTTTTTTGCCTAGGAAGCTGATCCTTGCCATGGTGGATACTTTATATATCAACCAGATTCCCATTTCAGGAGTGAAAGACTTATTCTGTCAGCTGCTGGAAGAAAAACCTCAGGTGTCAGCCCTCTTCGGGTATTACATCTCCTGAAGAAAACTGCCTCCTACACATCACGCCTCCTTCTAGGAGTAGCCTGTGTCCAATCACTGATCATTACCAGGATGTAAAGACAGCCTGCCCCCCCCCCCCCCCAACTTGAGAGAGCTTGAATGATCATATCAGCTCTAGATCCTCTCTGGTGAACCTAATCTATGATACTGTGGACTGCTGTGCCCAGGCTTCTGAGATGGCAAGATTCTTGATGTTTCAATTGGTGGTATATGATTAGCAGTGGGAGGAGAGAGGGAGGTATTTACTCCATGTATACTCTCTGCTTCCATGCTGTTCTCTGTCAGTAGCTGGTCCCTCTAGGACTATAGCTCTTGCCCAGGCAGGCCATTTTCCCTGACAGTTGCTCTCATTATTCCCTTCCTTTCCTCCTTCAGGCCTAAAATGGTAATCTCTATTAATCTCTAGAGGCTTCAATATCTCCAGTTGGTTTTCTTACCACAATCAGATCCTTTAGTTCAGCCTTCAGTTGAAGCAGTGCTATGCTGGTAAATGTTTAACAACTGGGTCTCTGGAAAAATAAAAATAAAAAAAAAACGTAGAGCATTTTCTGACTTCTGTAGAGTCTATAAGTCCATCATGGCTCAACTGTTGGATATAGAACAGGAGAAAGATGCTAGCTAAATTGTCTACCATACTGGTACAGTAGATGTAAATATTTTTAAGATTGTACATAATAGTAAAATGTAATAAAATAATAAGGAAAGGATGCATTTTGAATATTTACTGCCTTTATTTTAATATAATTTAAGAAATTGTAAGTTCATTTAATTTTTAATAATGACTGTGTTTAACAACTAGCTTGTAAAATTCCTGAGAATTAACAATCAACTCTTGCAAGTCAATATAAGTGGGCTCCAACATACTACTGAGTTGAACTGAGTAAAATTTGGTTTTAAGGTGGGACCCGCCTGATACAGGTAAATAGCAGTTAACTAGGCAAGTTATAGGTGGGGCTGAGAAATGAGTGGTAGGGGGCAAGCGTAGACCTGAGTTCTGTGTTTAGAGAGTGTTGGTATGGCTGGTTGGGGAGAGGAATTGAGTTCAGAGGAAGAGATGGAATCCTATTGGTTGAAAAGTCAAAAGACATTGAGAGAAATTGATGAGACATTGAGTAGACAGGAGTGAGTTTGCAAATAAGGATTTCTTCTTTTCCTTTTAAAGCAAGTTCTCTTCTAAATTTTTATATCTATACTTACCTTGAAAATATGGAAAGAATCATCAGTGTTTTGGCAAATCTATTAACAACAGGACCAGACCAAAGAATGCAGAAATGGGGAGATAATTGATTTTGAAAAGTTATTCTTGCCCACATTTTCTGGTAAGATTGAGATCACATTTTCAACACACTTATATCCTGGGATGTGTTGTCCCTCAGAAGATGTATTAATAGAGCATCTGTAACTGTGTTCCAGATAATGATGAAGAGCCTCTTGAGACTGCATGTTCCAAATCTGACATCAACCATCCCAGTATTCCAACAGAAAACAAAACTTCTATCCCTCTTCTGTAGTGAAAAAGTTCCATGGGTGGTTCTCAATCCATGAAATGTGGGCTACATAATTGAGAAGGAAATTTGGTCTTCCTTACTTGATCAGGGAAGCCATAATTTCAGAACTTGTAGGTGGACAGAGGATTGGTCCTTTCCCTAGACATTCTGGGACCAAGAATTCTGCACTGAGTGAATTCAGCAGGTAACTCATTCTTAGGAACTAACTAGGAAATTTTCAACTAACTAGAAACTAATGGTAAGTGGCTGAGCCCTAATTAATGATGGGTGTGACTTAAGATCACATAAAAACTTTCACAAAAAATAGAGACACTGCTTCTACCATGCCCTCTGAACAAAAACTGAATATATTTTATTCCCTGGAGTCTATATAATTTTAAAAAGTTCTCTTTGAGTGAGTTAAAACAAAATTCCTTTTGGGTAAGATTTTATCATATTTATCTGGCTCTGGGGTATCTTTTCATTTTTTAAGGCCTTCTTCCCACCTAGAGAAGGAAAGATGGGGTGGCAGTGAATGGAATTTCATTTGCTTTTTTCTGATGCATTGTCTTTTTAATCAGGAACATTTGATTCCATTTTATATTGTATATGGCACTTGATAGTATGTAGTGTAGGATTTTTTTTTTTTTTACCTTCCTCAATTTCTAATCCAACCTCTTTACTATAAATAGCAGCAACTACTACTATTTGGGTGGAGTTTTACAATTTTGTAAGTCTTATGTTATTTCAGTTAATTCTCACCATGAGAATTAAAAACACCTGGCAAGGTGTTTTTGTTAGTAATCATATTTTATGCCAAGAAACCTGGGTTGGAGAGTTTCAACAAATTGCCCAAGGTTAAGCAGGTTGGAAGTGACCTAAGTGAGAATCAACCTTTGTCTGCCTCCCTATCCCTCACATTCCTACTTATATATCCTGCCAGTCACCAGTGGGATTCGCTGACTACATCTGTGGGCCATTTAATTTATTTATTATTTATTATTACTTTTAAATATTTTATTTAAATTCAATTTGCCAACATATAGTGTAACAACCAGTGCTCATCTCATCATGTGCATCTGTGGGCCATTTTAATAAAGAAGAGTCTCTGTATGTTGTCTCTGGCTACATTTTCCTGGTGAGGACATTGGTGTTCTGTGACCAATAAGAGCACTCTAGATGCTGTGAGAAGAGAGACCTCTCTACTCAATGAAATGCCATCTCAGATCCTGTCTTTTTCTAAGTTACAGCAGGGGAAATCAAATTTCTGTGAAAGTGGTTCCACATATCATATTCGGCAACTCTGTTATTTTTCCCTCTAGCCCCCACCAACAGTTTTATAGGTAAGAGCTCATCTCAGGTTTAACAATAGTTCTGGCACATGTCCCTTTGGATGCTGTGTAGTGACAGGCACTGGGGAGACACTAGGCTCTTCAGAGTACTGAAAGGGAAAAGGTTGAGATGATAAATTTCCCATTGAGAAAAGCTTAGGAAGCAGGAAGTCATAGAACAAAGAGCAAATAGAAGGAAGAAGAGCACTGTCCTTATACCAAGCTAAGTGTTTTATTTAATCATTGTTTAATATTCAACTGTTTTACGAAAGAATTGCTATCATTATCTTCAACTCGCAGGCGAGAAAACAAAATGAAGATATTAAAAAACTCGCCCAGAACCACCTGTCATAAGCAGCTAGGGAGTGGTAAAGCAGAAATTTGACATAATGTTCGTTGTTGTTGTTTTTTTTTTATAACAACACTATGCTCTTCTATCTCTTAGATTATAATCCAGTTCTGAATAGTAGTATAGAGAGATATAATCTGAATCCTTAGCATGCTCTCTGGGCCTTTATAATGGACTTATCTCAAGCCTGTCCACAGACTTTCCATATTTCCCACTTCCTTTCATGCTTTGTTCCAGCCATAGTGGGTGCACTATAGTTTACAGAATCTTCTGTGATCTGTCTTCCTCTGAACCTGCATCTTGCCAAGTATCTACTCTATCTTCTTGGATAATCTTGCTCTTGTTCTGTGTCTTAGCTGTATACGGGAGACCTACCATATCCTCCCAAGTCTGGGTTGGAAGCTCTGGACTTCTCAGAACATCCCTATTACTCCTCAGTGGAGCACACACTGTAGTTTTTACTTGCCTCTTTCCTCTACTACAGGATAAACCTCATAAAAGTAAGGACTGTCTGCCTTGTTTGCTGTTGTTTCTGTGACATCATTAGTCAAAACACATTCAGTAGAAGCTTGCTGCAAAGTGAATGAGGATTCATTTGCCTCCTGGCCTTTGTACTTTGATGCTCCTTCTGCCTCACCTTTTTCTCTTTTTCTGGTTGATTCTTATTTTATTTTGTGCCTCTGTTAAAAGCTCCCTCCTTCTGAGGCCCTCTGGATTAGGTGCTCCTCTTAGGTGTTTTATGACATCTTGTTCTTCTCTCAAGTCCTTCAATCATCATCACTATCATCAATGTTTCTCACTAACTCTGGACTGAAAAATCCATGAGGACAGAGTTTCTGTTTGATTATCACAATGGTCCCATTAAGCAATACAGTGCCTAGCACAATGTAAGTACAATTTTTGGAATGAACGGATACATTGTTTTGGACACAGTTAACTAAGGGACTGTGATACGAGTAACATTCATCTCACAAATATTAATTGTGTGTCAACATTTTTCCAGATATATGACAGGTGAAGGTACAATAATGAACAAAACACACATGTTCCTTGCTCTCATAGTTCTTCAAACCCAATGGTGGGGATAAGGGGATGGTGGTAGGAGAAAAGAGGTAGCATTGAACCTAATTGCTGAGCAGTCCAGTTGGAATGATAGGAAGCCTTTATAAAGAATTATATAAAGTATCATCCCATAATAAGTAGGTTACTGTTGAAACTATGGAGGTACACACATTTTGTATCTTACAATTTCTGCAGATCTCCTAGTTTTAATGTATCTTTTACAATTGCGGTAAAGTCCTTCATAAGTAGCAGATAGTTTCCCACTACCTAAACTGAAAAGCTCTTTATGCAGAAGGTTTGTCTTCTGTATCACTTACTTTCAAAGCATCCTCCTTCTGGCCTGGTTTGGGTATCATATTGCCTGAGTCAGGGGAAGGATGCCATGACCTCATGAAGTTCCTATCTACTCAATGCTTTTCTCTGATTATTTTAATCAGGTGTAAAGTTTGCCCTGTTTGGAGAACTAAGGAGGATGTGATGAGAAAAGCATAAGCAGACTTATTTGATTGAAGTTATCACTACAAAAGATGGGATTAATGCAGATTTTTATTGTAGGGGAGGCATGAATGTTTGGATAATTAGGATTATGCACAGAGTACTGGTGAGCTTGAAAGAAACAGAAGACATGCATTCAAGAGGACATGAAAAGTCAATGGAGTATTTTAGATGAATGAAAGGAAGAAAAGTGCTGGGGATGATAAGAGGCAGGGAAGCCTTTGTGTAAAGAGTAAATAGATGAAACAGAACAGGAGTTTTAGAAGTATCATAAGGAGAAGCGTGTAATTGGGGAGAAAGAGTGAAGAGCTTTGGTATGGGAGCTGTACTGTGGTCCTGGCTTTAGAACATAAACTCTCTGAGGTTTTTTTTTTTTTTTTTTTTTTTGCCTTATCTGTTAAAGGCCCCAGATTTCTAGGCACTTTCTACTGCTGGGTCCACTTTATTTCGGGAAGAGATAACACAGACAAACCATAAAGTAGAGCATTGGGAAAGTCCAGATCTGGGATGGCAAATGGGTATATATTCACGTGCTACCTTTTACCATTTGGTGGTTGGCCACACTGAGAAGGATTCTGGTGCCATGCTTAGGCTGGAGAGGAAAAAATGCCATGCTTGACTAGTAAGGTCTGTGTTGGGCACAAAAATAAGGAGTAATGGCCTTTGTGTCAGCTATTTAGAATACCTGCTTTAAACAAAATGAATGCGTTTAAGATATATCTCTGTGACTTACAAAATGAGAGTCTAGCGTTTAGGCCTTTGCTTTCTTTGAGCTACATAGCTTCTGTGAAGACATTTCTTGCCTTTCAGTGATTTCCAGGATGTATAATAGTGATCATCATGACAAGCAACAACGATTAAAAATAAAAATCTTGGTTTATAAAGTGTTTTCAATTATCTTCCATTTGGGATGGTCAAGATATACCTGCACTAATGTGCATCATCTGATATTTATTGCCGAATAGCTCTGTGTAGTGCCATGTTTCCAAGATTCAGAGAAATGAAGCATCATTAAGTGATTTTTAAATGTTTTAGAAATAGGCCTACATGCAACAAGTTAAATTTGGCAACCAATGCACCTTTTTTCTCCTTTAGGTCAGGTTTTCCTGGATATATGGCTACAAAATAGTCAAAACATATGAAGCCAAAGAAGAAACCAAAGAGAGAAGCCAAGCATACATTCAATTTTTTTTTATTGAAGTAAAATTTACATACAGGGAAATGAAAAGATATTAAATGTACATTTGACAAATTGTAGCAAATGTGTATATCTGTGTAACATATGTTTTCCTTTATACTGAATAAGTTTCTAGGAGTGGAATTTTGAGGTTATAGGGTAGATCTATGTTTAACCTATTAAGAAACTAGTTTTTCAAAGTTCTTTTATTGTTCTACTCTCCCACTGGCCATTGTACCCCCCTCCTCTATTCATATGTTAAAGTCCTAACCTCTAGTGTGACATTATTCAAAGGTGGTGCTTTGGGGAGGTTTAGAAGAAGTCATGGGGGTGGGGCCCCTATGATAGGTTTACTTCCCTTATTTTTCTTTTTAAAAAGATTTTATTTATTTATTAGAGAGAGAGAGAGAGAGAGAGTGAGAGAGAGAGAGAGGGGCTCCATGCAGGGAGCCTGACGTGGGACTCGATCCCGAGTCTCCAGGATCAGGCCCTGGGCTGAAGGGGGCGCAAACCGCTGAACCACCCGGGCTTACTTCCTTTATGAGAAAAGGAAGATAGAAGAGATCCCTCTTTTCCAGCCATGTGAGGACACAGTGAAAAGGTGTTCCTCTGAAACTCGGGAAGAGAGCCTTTACCAAGAACCAAATCTGCCAGCGTCTGGAAATTGGACTTCCTAGCTTCCAGAAATGTGAGAAATAAATTTCTGTTAAGTCACCTAGTCTCTGGTATTTTGTTATAGCTGCCTGAGCTAAGACAGACTTCCTCAGAATTTCTATTCTCCTGTCTTTATTAGGAAAGAAAGTTAGCTTTCTACTTATTGGTCAGTATTGCCCACTATAGCTTAGAACCCTCATGTAATACTATCTTAGAAGGCCAAGGTCTGCCTGCTTATTATGTGAAAATACTTCCTACGTGTGTAAACACATGGGCTTGATAACAGTCACTAGAAAAGGGTGGCCTAACAAGGCTGAGCCCATTCTCTCCTAGATGAAATAATTTATGTAAGTCAGGATTAAGGAGGGAATTAAGTCATGAGCTGTTCCTATATCATGAGAAGTTTTGCATGTTAGTTAATATATGAACTATCTGTCAGAGAACAGAAGAATTCTGTTTCTCAGCACCTCAAGTGAAAAAGGAAAAGTGGTAATTGGATAGTATTACTGTCAATCTTCCTGAGTGAAACAGAGGAGATAAGTCACTTTCCAGGAACTCTGAGAGTGGCTGCTTCCATGCTTAGACCCTTAGCCAAGGAAGTAAATGCAAATAACTTATTTGGAAGGTGATCTGAGGAAGAAATATTTTTGGACGTTTGAATTGTTTCCAAGTTTTTACAATTACAAATAATTCTGTACAGGGCAGCCCAGGTGGCTCATCGGTTTAGCGCCCCCTTCAACCCAGGGCCTGATCCTGGGGACCTGCGATCAAGTCCCACCTCGGGCTCTCTGCTTGGAGCCTGCTTCTCCCTCTGCCCGTGTCTCTACCTCTCTCTCTCTGTGTCTCTCATGAATAAATAAATAAAATCTTAAAAAAAAAAGAAATCCAACTTAAAAAAAATTCTGTACCTATATATGTGTTTATATGTGCAAGTATTGTAGTAAGAAACATTTCCAGAAATGGCCTTTGTTGACTAAGTGTATACACACTTAAAATTTTGATGAAAGCCACAAAATTTTTTTCTAAAAAGTTTGTACCCACTTATACTTACCTTAAAAGTGTTTGAGTACCCAGTTCTTTTTTTATTTTTAATTTTTTTGTATTTTATTTAAATTCAATTTGCCAAAAATAAAAAAAATAAAAAATAAATAAATTCGATATGCCAATACGTAGTATAACAGTGCTCAGATCATCATGTGCCCTCCTTAATGCCCAACACCCAGTTACTTCATCCCCCCATCCTCCTCCCCTTCTGCAAATCTTTGTTTCCCAGAATTAGGAGTCTCTCATGGTTTTCAGTACCCATTTCTTCACCCCCAGTTCATTTGGATATATCCAACTTCTTAAGTTTTTTTTTTTTTAACTAACCAAGGAGTTAAAAAAATTATCTCATTTTTTAAAAAGATTTTATTTATTTATTTGAGAGAGATACTAAGAGAGAGAGAGTATGAACATGGCAGAAGGAGAGGGACATGCAGACTCCCATCTCAGCCGGGAGCCCAACATGGGGTTCCATCCCAGGACTCTGGGATCCTGACCTGAGCTAAAGGCAGGCACTTAACTGACTGAGCCACCCAGACATCCCAAAGTGATCTCATTTTAATTTGCATTTTACTATTGTAAGAAAACACATCTTTTTCACAGATTTATTGACTAAAGTTATTTCTTCTTTATCTTATTCATAGCCTTTGCTCACTTTCATATTGGCTTATTTTTCATTTAGAAATTGATGCATAGGAATTATATAGCCTGGATATGAATCTTTGGTCTGATATATGTGTATCGATATTCTGCCCCTGAGGCCATACTGCTTTACTCATTTCTGACTTCAGCACCTGGATCACTGTCTCCTTCTCCAGTATTCCTCTTGTTATTAGTTTTGGTGCCAGATGTTGACACAGCGGATTCTGTCTAACACATGGCCTCCTCGATTCCTTGACCTCTCTTATACAGTGGCCTTTTCCTTTATCCTTCCTCAAACACCTATCACAATCATTACTGAGATCTTGTCATCAACAACAACAGCGATGCTTGTGAAATCTCAGCGTTGAATCATTTATATTCTGGGCATCAGCTTTTACCCTTCCATCTTACCTTTCCTCTGGACTTCTTTTCATTTGTCATTTTTCATTACCTGTGCCCCTTTTCAGTTTCTTCTTTCTTTAACTTAGATCTCATGGCATAGAATTATAATTATTCTCAGGAAGACGTCCTAGATTTTCTTATTCACTTTCCTTCATCATACCCTTCTACAAACTCCACCCTAGTTAAGCCCAATTATCTATTCATTCCTTCCTTGCACTCAAGCAGCTTAACATGGCTGGAGAATATGGAACACCATTGCCATTTGGACTCACTTCAACTATGACCACAAATCTCAAATGGGCATTCAGTTCTTCCAGACAGTTCTACTATACATCCCTAATAAATTGAGTTTCTAACTCTCAGAGATGACTATTTCAAATCTTCTCAATGTCCCCTTCTCACCACATGCATCTTAGCTTATGCGGTTGCCTCACATTTTACAGAGAAATTGGATATATTCTAACGAGAATGGTATCTTTTAAATGTAAAATTTGCCAATCCATTTGCTATCCCACTAATATACTCTGATACATAAGGCGTAACTGCTCCTGTGTTAGACCAATCCTTTGTTCCATCCTTTTACCTTCTCAAGCAACCTGCTTCTAAAATTATTCCTACTCTGTCCTTCATAATGAGTTTGTTCAATTGTTTGACTATTATAGATAGTCATTTGGAATGTTTCTAGCTGTTTTGTCATCAAGAACAATGATACTATAAATTGCTTATATATATATACATACAATTTTATATATATAAAATAGTGTACTTATGCAAAAGTTTGGCAAGTATGGTAGATAGCTAGAAATGGAACTGCCGTGAGAGGCAGAATTTGCTAGTACTCATCAATATCTGTGTTCTTTGGTTCTTCTTGTGACTATAGACTATCCTATTTTAGATTCTCTTTCAGTTAGACAAGGCCTTTGACTGAGTTCTGGCCAATGGGTGTAAACAAATGATGCTTGCTACTTCTTGGCCTAGCCCATGAAAACCTCCATGCAGCAATTTTTACTCTTTCCCCACATGACTGTGGATTAGTTATCACCCTTCCCCCTGTCCCATGCTATTCATATGACTAAGTTGTGAGCAAAAGATTAATTTTTATTTAGAATAAATTTGATTCTGAAATTTGGGTTTGCTTACTACAAAATTAACTCACTCTGATCAGTCAGTACATTGGGTCATAGAGAATAAAATGTTGAATATTATTAGGTAATGAAAAATCATTTTTCACACCACCTGATTTGCAAATAAAGTTTTAATGGAATATAGCCATGCTGATTCCTTTACATATTGTCATTTGCTTCTTTCACTGCATTGGCCGCATTGACACTTGTGATAGAGACTGTATGGTCTACCAAGCCTTAAATATTTATTGTCTGGTCCTTTATAGAAAGATGTAGCACACTGTCAATTTTCATAAATGTTCCTGTGTGCTTGGGGAAAATATGTATTCTCCCATTTTTGAGAAGAATATTTTTCCATTAGATGAAATATTAAATATGCTATTTAAACATATTTATTTACTTTTTTTGGTAGGTCTATCACTAAGCAAGTATGTTAAAATATTTTACAATGATGGTGGATTTTTCATTTTTTTCTTGAGGTTCTGTCTGCTGGCCCACATAGCAGATTTTGGGCTTCTCAGACTCCAGAATTGCATGAATCATTTCTCTCTCTCTCTCTTCACACACACACACACACACACACACACATTCTATTGGTTCTGTTTCCCCAGAGAAACCTAACTATATATTTCTTGATTTTTTATTCTTTTGGGTTCTAATGCTATTATTGATTTACATTCTTTAAAATCTCCCTCTTTTTAACTTAAGGGAGAAAGTAGACATATATTTTCACTTCCACATGGATCCAATTCTTCATATTCTTTTGTTACATTTTTAAACAGTATCATTTAGGTTTTAAATCCATGTTTTCATTTCTAATTTGTGTATTTCTTGTTTCATTGATCTTGCTCCTGATTTGACAACCAAACTGTCAGAAGATAACTCCATACTCTTGTATGGAGACCTTAGAATTATGCTCACTTGGCTCCAAATGTTGTGATTATTGGAAATCAACTAGGTACAGAGAAGGTTCCAGGCTCAACTGTAATCTACTTGTTTTAAAACTTGATTAAGCCACTCAAAATCTCTAAGATACACCTACTAAATAGCTTTAATAATTCAGTACCCTGTATTTCCTGTGAATAATATGGGTTTTGAATTTAAATAGTCCTGTGTTCAAGCCATGCATGTGCTACTTTTGAGATGTGTGATCTTAAATTGCTTAATTGCTTTAAACCTCAATTCTCTCTTTAGAAAGGGATAAATAATACTTTGAAAGATTGACAAAAGAATGAAATTAAGCAGCTGATTAAGCACCTAGTAGAGGGCTTAGGACATAATAGAATTAAGTTAATTGTTATTATTAATATTATCATTATTTTTTATTCATTTATTCTAATATCATTTTTAAAATTCATTTATTCATTCATCAATTCAGTAAATATTGATAGAAAACCTATGTATCAGGTGCTGTCTTGGTACTGAGGAAGCATCAATGACCCACATAGACAAGATCTGTGCTGTCATGGAATTGATGTTCAAGTGGATATAGTGCTATTGAATGGGATTGTGTATTATATGGTACTTTGCAAGCTATTGTGTTAATAACAAACCACCTAAAACCTATGGCACTGAATAACATACATTGAGTCTGCAGATTGGCTGGGTGGTTCCTCTGGTCTTTGGGTAGACTTGCCTACAAGTTGGGAGAATTTTGGGGTATCTGATCTAGGATGGCCCCAGCAGTGATGTCAACTCAGATCCTTTCTGTGTCTCACCCTCCATCTTAGCCCACGAATATTCTAATAGCAGTGGCAGAGAAGTAAGACTGAGAGTGGACACACGCAAGCGCTTTTTAAAACCTTTGAAACCTGTCTGCCAACATCCTATTGGCCACATGAAGGAACTTGGCTAGCCCAAAAATCAGCATCAGAAGGCACTTCAAGGTTACAAAGGACACAGGTACAGGGAAGGGTGAGGATTAGGACCATCAGTGCAAAAAATCTACCCCACCTCTAAAACAATTTGGTGTACTAATTGCAGGTGTGGATACATACATGAGATATTACTTCCTATACTATTATGTGAAGTCTTAAAAAAGGTAGTACATAACATTTATTCCTACGTGCCTAGATATTCTGCTGTAAGCCCATTAAAAAATATATTTTACTTATTTATGAGAGAGAGAGAGAGAGAGAATGAGCTGGAGGGAGAGGGGCACGGAGAGAGGGAGAAGCAGATTCCACACTGAGCAGGGAGCCCAACTTGGGGCTTGATCCCAGGACCCCAGGAATACAACCTGAGCTGAAGGCAGATGCTTAACTGTCTGAGCCACCCAGGTGCTCCAAGCCCAATTTTGAAAACAAAATTTAAAAGAAATATTAGGCCAATGTTATCAATCCTATGCAGCATGGCACAAAAAATACTGGATTAAAGAAAATTTAATTTAAAAGACCTAGAAAACTTGATAACAGGTAGAGCTTATGGGTCATACAAATATTTGACAACCAGTCTATGGTGTTGCAGGAACATAGTGTGGCAGATCAAAGAGTATAGGTCAGTTCAGGCAGCAGTAGATTGGGCAAGCAAGTGGGAGCAAGGCGAACACTGTTTCCAGAGGTCAGGGCCAAGTGATAGGTCAGGAAGTTCAAGAAAGGCAAGAGGAGCTAATAAGTGTCCTGATTGCCAGGAGCCCATGACATCACCTTGATAATGAAGCAAGTCTCTGGCCCAGACAGTAGTGTGGAATGTTCAGAACCTAAATGTGGGGTCAGGAAAAGCAATTGGATGGAAAGAGGGACCATGCAAAGGCAGCTGAGAGACACAGACATATTTTAGTGGTGGTGGTGGGGGTGGGGGTGTCATTTTATCTCTCATCCATGTGCCTTTCAGCTCATTCCTTTAATGACTCTCGTGCACACATTATCTTCTGTCTCCTTGTTTATTCACTAGTGACTCATTCAAACTCTGCTGCTCTTGTCCCTAAGCGTTCAGTTGATGATCTTGTACCTCCCTAGAATTTCTAGGAGGTAGTTCCCTTGAAACTCCCAGGATGGGAGTTTTAATGGTATACCTCTGCACAGGTGTGCCTCCAGTGACTTCATTTGACCTTTTGATTAGTAGCCAGGAACAATTATGATTCACATCTATACTACCTTTCTCTTGATATCCAGCATATTGGAATAGAAACCTCCTCCTCTGTGTTGTCTTTCAAAATTCAGAATATTTTTTAATAACAATTGTATATGTCTCACAGTGATTGTTAAAGCAAATATTTTGCCCATAAAGTGTTGCATATGGCCCATTCCTTCTGCTCCCCCTCCTCCAAGAATGTAAACTTAATCTACATGGAGAGGGTTTTTCCTGCTTAATGGTTTGACCAGACAGTGGTCCAACCAAGATAGAAGTTACAAATGAGAGGAATCAATGCATATGCATTGTGTCCATACTAGGGAGAGGGTTTTAATCTACATGAAGAGGGTTTTTCCTGCTTAATGGTTTGACCAGACAGTGGTCCAACCAAGATAGAAGTTACAAATGAGAGGAATCAATGCATTGTGTCCATACTAGGGAGAGGCCTGCCATTACTCAAAAGAGGGACTGGTTTGAGCCCTCACTTCGAATTGCTGTGGCTAAGTTAACCATAATTTACATTATGATTGTGATATAGTTGGAGCAGCCCCAGACTAGAAGCCCAAAATCTTAGCTGAAAATGCTAACGTGTAGTTGCATGCTTACCTGGTATGCATTGAACTGTGTCCCCCTCCCCCACAAATTCTTACCTTGAAATACTAACCTCCAGTACCTCATCCTGTGACTTTACTTAGAAATAGAGTTGGGGATATAGTTATGATGAAGTCATACTGGAATAGGGTGGGCTCCTAATCCAATATGACTGCTGTCTTAATAAGAAGGAGGGAAATTTAGAGATAGACACACACATAGGGAGCATGCCATGTAAAGACTGGAGCTTGTTGTGTTACGACAAGGAAGATCTGGGGCTACCAGAAGCTAGAAGAGGCAAGGAAGAATGTTTCCCCTAGAGGTTTCAGAGGGAGCATGACCCTGCTGACACCTTGATCTGGGATTTCCAGCTTCCAGGACTGTGAGACAATTCATTTCTATTATTTAACTGCTCTGTTTTGGTACTCTATTATGATAAGCCCTAAGAAACAACTATGTTATCCCTGAGCTCCTGACATTTGGGTAATGCATGCTATGGCATTCACCAAACACAAGAATGTTTGTTACTTGATGGACAAAGACTGTGGATGGTGGATCCATGGCTTCCCCTTGGAAATTCATTCTAGTCAGAGCAGCTATCCTCTGCTGTCCAGAGGCTCACCAGTCATTTAAAAGTGGGTACTGTTAGTGCTCTGCCCAATTTCCTTTACTGAGTTGGAATTTATTTCTCAGCAGCTCTTTGTATTGTTTGCCTTTCCAGAGGATTGCCCCCAGCCAGTAGGAGCCCCATTATCAGGGAAGCTACACCTTCCTTCTTCCCTTTTAGCTTGCAGCCATAACAGGGTCTAACCCAGCAATGTCATTACCCACAGGATCAGGATGAGGCTAGACTCCATCTGAGTATACATTCTTGCTCAGCTCCTTCCTCTGTCTTGCTTCCCCTACACCTCTTCTGAGAGCACACCCTCACTAAATCCCTGTCCTTAAATTCTTCTGCCCTTGAGGAACTTGACTTTGGACCTTAAGCCTCCCAGCCCTCTTTCCTGGACACATTGGAAAGAGCAGGGTCATCTCATTTAATACGAGAGATTAAGGACAAAGAAGACCTGGTGCACTGTTGGGCCATATTTGAATGAGGTTATGTGCGCAGGTGTGGCAGGCTGAGTCTCAGGTGTTAGAGTTGACATGTGCCCTCTCATCTGCTGCCCTTACAATGTTGTCAGCCAACAAGCATGTCTGACTCTGTGGTCATTATGGGTGTATTGACCTTGTTCCCATAGACATCTTCTCATTGATTCCATCCCGAACTTTCCAAACTAGGGCCAAGTATGTGAGAAGACTTGTGAAAGACACCCTTTCCCAATCAAGTGAGTGATGGGAGCTGGTCTGGCCAGGGCTTGCTCCTCAGAAGTGTCCTTGTCTGCCCTCTTCTTTTGGCATTGCACTCACCAGCTAGGCCCACTCAACTTGACAAAGGCTCCCTTGGTGACCACCTTACCTCAGGTGAACCCTCAGCAGGGAAAGAGTGGAGGAGGCAGGGCTAGGTGACTCAGGCATATAGTATGCATGGTTTATAAGAGAGATGGAACATTTGGGATTTACAAAGGCAGTAAGAGGTCCTAAAGACAGATGATATAAGAACAACAGAAATCTGAGAAAAAAATCTGGGCAAGAGCAGTCTGGAATAAATTTTTCTTGGGCACATTTTCTTTTCAGAGACTCCTTTTCACCTCATGTCTTGTCTACCTGTTGTTAAGTGAGCCTCAGTGAGTGAAAATTCTTTGTCACCTCTTACCCTGTCCCCATTCATTTAGTTCCTCTTCTTAGATGGAAGCTTTCTTATAGTTTCATGAGTATCCTTCCAGTGATAAGATATTGCATGCATTTCTAATATGTGCGTGTGGGGTGGGGTATGCATGTACATGCCTACCTAAATGATAACATCTTTTATGTCCTATCCTCAATCTTGAACTTTTTCCCTTAATATTATACCTTGGAGTTCATTCCATGTTAGTAAATGGGACCTCCCTATTGTCTTTAACAGTTGACTATTATTCCACAGTATAGATACTTTAAAATTGTCTCCAATTCTTCTGCGTATTATTTCACGTATGTGTGAGTATACTTATGAGCTATAGGCCTACAATCAGAATTGATGGATCAAAAAATGGTGACATATAATGCCAGACTACCTTCCAGGAAAGTGATGCCCATTACAGTCCCAGTAGCACTGTATGTGAGTGCTTGTTCGGCTACACCAGTGGTAGCCGAACTATGGCTTCCTGCTTTTATAAATACAATTTTGTTGGAGCACCACCATGCCCATTGTCTGTGGCTGCTTTCAAACAGCAGAGTTGAGTAGATGTGACATAAAGCATATGGTCCACAAAGCTGCAGATATTTACTATTTGGTCCTTTAGAGAAGAAGTTTGCTGACCTTTGCTCCATACGCTGCCAATACAGGAGATCAAACTTTTTGATAGTTGTCAATCTAGTGTAAGAAAAAAAGGTGTGTCATTAAGACTTGTATTTCTTGGGAATGCCTGGGTGAGTCAATTGGTCAAGTGTCTGATCCTTGATTTCAGCTCAGGTCGTGATCTCAAGGTCATGGGATCAAGCCCTGTGTCAGGCTCCACACTCAGAGCAGAGTCTTCCTGAGATTCTGTTTCTCCCTCTGCCCCTCCCGCTGCTCATACACATGCTCTTTCTCTTGCTCTCAAATAAATAAATAAATAAATAAATAAATAAATAAATAAATAAAATCTTTAAAAAAGACAAATTTTTATCTTTGTTTTATCTTTATCTTTAAAAAAGATAAATTTCTCAATTTATAAGTGAGGTTGGAAATTTTTCTTCTTTTCTGCATTTTTTTTTCTCCCCAGTTTTCTCTTGAGGACGTTAGCTTTTCAGTGACATGAGTAGAAAATATAGTCTCCTGTTTGTTGCTTTTCTTTATGTTTTGATTTTGGTATTTATTTTTGGCATGCAGAAATACTTGATTTTTATGTAACGGAATACATCAATCTTTTCTTTTGTGGTTTTAGATTTTCTAACATAGTTATAAAGTCATACCCACTGTTCTTTTATTCTTTACCTTTAAATGTTTGTATATTTGATCTATTTTGAATTTTATTGTAAGGTGTGATGTAGTGATGCACTATTATTGTTTTGTTTTGTTTTCCTGGACTAATCAATAGCTTGAAGCCCATTTACTGAATAATTCATCTTGGGAAAATATATTGGAAATGCTATATTTATTATGAATTAAATTCCATTTTTGGGGCTCTATTTCAGTATATTTTATTTTATTAAACTGATCTTCACTATTTTAATGATTCTAGCTTTACAGTATGTTGTATTTTCTGAAGGAGCTGGTATCCCCTTATCCCTTTTCTTTTTTTAGAATGGATTTTCCTAGCTATCCTTCCTTTAAATTTTTTTTCCATAGGATTGTTAGAATTAGCTTGTATAGTTTTTTTTTTTTTAAGCTTGTACAGTTTTAAGATTATTTGGGAGGGAGAGAGAAAGAGCATGTGTGCTTGCCTGTGTATGGGACAGAGGCAGAGAGAGAGGGAAAGAGAGAGAGAGAATCTCAAGCAAACTCCACATTGAGCATGGAGCTGAAGGCTTGGGAGCTGGACCCAAGGCTTGATATCAAGACCCTGAGATTATGACCTGAGCCAAAACCAAGAGTCAGACACTAAACAGACTGAGCCACCTAGGCATCCCTAGCTTGTATAATTTCAAAACAGGCTCTGATGCTTCCTCTTTTTCTGAAGCCCCTGCTTGTGTCATGAGAACACACTTAAACCCTAGTCTGTTGGAGGACAAGAGACCAAGTATAACAATGCTGATATCACTCTAGACCACTAGCTCCCAGCTGACTTTACAGCTGACCACAGCATGGGAGTAAGCCCATCAGATTTTAACTAAACCTGTCTTGTGTTGGTAGAATTTCCTAGACAACCTATAGGTTTGTTAGCAAAAGAAAATATTTATTGTTGTATGTCACTGAGATTTCATGGTAGTTGTTGACAGTAATACTGTGGTAGTAACTGATAAAAGACCCAATGAGATCACCTAGGTTTTAGGGAGATCATACAAATACAGACAAAAAGGTGGCCTAAATTGGAAACTTAGGGCAAACCCTATTTAGAGGCTGAGCAGAGGAACTCAGAATGTGATCTTACCTGCTGTTATCCTCTTACTTCTAAATAACAATACCTATATAACAATTTCTTATGCAGAATGAGTAACAACATTTAAAGCATATGGACAATAGCCTGCACAAATAAATCTGGAGAGTGACAAAATACTTTCATTCATTTATTCATAAACATTTAGTAAGTGTTACTTCATGCTAAGTTTTACATATTTCTTAAGATCTTATTTATTTATTCATGAGAAACAGAGAGAGAGGCAGAGACAAAGGCAGAGGGAGAAGCAGGCTCCCTGTGGGGTGCTTGATGCAGGACTATATCCCAGGACCCTGGGATCATAACCTGAACCAAAGGCAGATGCTCAACCACTGAGCTACCCAGGTGCCCCTTTGCTAAGTTATACTTTCTTTTATTTTTTAAGATTTTATTTATTTATGTGAGAGAGAAAGAGAGTGTGAGTGCAGGAGCATGGGGGTGGGCAGAGGGAGAAGCAGACTACCCACTGAGCAGGAAGCCTGATGATGCGATGATGCAGAGCTGGATCCCAGGACCCTGAGATCACAAGCTGAGCTGAAGGCAGATGCTTACCTGGCTGAGCCACTCAGGTGCCCCTAAGTTATATTTTCAAAAATACAACTATTTTACTATAAATAATATAGTCATGTCACTAAAGAGCTCACAGTCCAGTGAGACTGCTAAGGAGGAAGTGGGGCATTTGCAGAGAGAGGATTCATTTTTGTTTTTGTTTTGATATCAAGGATCCAATGACCTTTGATTATTAGCTATGGAGTAACTACATTTTTGATAAATCTTTACAGTAAAGGTATTACAGGGGATGACCTGTGGTGCCTTAATCACATCCTTTCAGGCTACTTTGAATTGTAGCTGCAGCTGTGGGCAACAGTTCCTTCAGCAAGCAGCATCAGCACCCTCTCGTGTGTTATTGATCTCTATCCCAGGACCTCCCACACTGAGAAATTCCAAGTGAAGCCCCAGCATGTAGGATTGCTGTGCTTGCTTAGGGTCAAATCTTAACCAGTAGGGAAGGCAGCGGGAGAATAATACCCCAGGTGTTTATCTCTTAGATGGACAGTCCTGTGAAGCATTCTGAACTCTTCTCAGGAGGGCCTAGAGGAATCACTTCCACTTACATACTGTGGCAGCATTGATAATGCCTCCTCTGTGGGCGTTGCTGGCTCCTTCCTGTCTCATTCTCCCCACCGCTCACTCCCACTTCCTGGGGGCACCTCCCAAATAAACTGTCTGAATCCAAGTCTTTGTCTCAGGGTGTGCTTTTAGGCAAAGCCAAACTAAGGTACTATGAGTAAGAATTTCTGCAAGTCTTTTCTACCTCTGAAACAAATAAATCCAAGTATCAATTTTTGCCTTTGGAATATTCTTTTCATTTTGTTGGAAGCACCTACTGGATATCACTCCTAAGGCCAGCTATTGCCTCTCTTGGAAGTCCAAGATTTTACAACATTATATCTAATCATTGTGAGTGAAATCTTATTTAACATTTAACACACAAACACACCTGTAAATTATTTACAATTTTGAGCCAATAATTTTTTGAATAACTTTTGGATACCAGGTACTATGCTTGGCACTGGAACTTCTTTCTTGCTTATGCAGCTTTGTGACAATATTCCATTACTTGTGCTGCTGGAGAGCTAGACATGTTCTTTGCAAGAAAGCATATCATGCCTCTGGAAAATATATGCTACTTTTTTGTGTGTGTTTTCAATCCTTGTAAAATTATTTTATTTCTTCACTTAGATATTTCTCTTACTCTTTATTATCATTACCACGTTCTTTTTTTAAATTTCCGAATACATTTTCTTTACTTTGTCAGACCTCATTCATGATCTGCTTATTATTGATATGGGATATATAGTGTGTCTCTTAAAGATGAAGTAGAAGATTATCTTTTACGTGTTCGTTAGGTGCTCAACTTTTTGTTGAGACGAACTATATTACAAAAGGGTTTTCATATGATTACCTAAGAATCAAATCTCTTTGGGTACAGTGCATGATTTATCCAAATTCTTACCTGTAACAAATTAGCCGAAATAATGTTGAGAGCCCTTGGGGTCACAGTGAGAACCTACTTTTCCTTTATTTTCTGATAACAAACTGTAAAAGTTTCAACAGCTTTGAGTGACACAAAGATAGAAATCTCTGATGTTCCTCGATTATGTTTTTCTTCTACCTGGTGAATTCCCCAGGAATTTCACAGGAGCCATCTGTCCCCTCTCCAGGCTGTCACTGTCTTAGGATGCCACCCTGACTGGCTCTTCCCAGAAGTGACTCGTGTGGCAAGCCTCTCTCTAATAACGAATAGCACTTGCATGTTTGGTTCTGTTCACTTATTTCTATTAAGCCCCATTTTACAGATGAATAAAGTATAGAGAGGTCAATGGCTTGCTCAGTGTCACAGAGCTAGTCAGTGGTGAGCTGGGTTTTGAGTTCAGGTAGTCTGCCTCCAGAGCCCATAGTGTCTGGCGATGTACTGTATCTAATGGTGATTCTACACCCTAGAAGTCTTCCCTATTGTCAATTCTATTCTGCACTTTCAGTTAGCCCCCAGTGAAATCCTAGATAATCTATCTGTAACCTATGTGGATGCAATAATATTATTTTAATCTAGTCCAGGACCCTGGTGGTGGGAATTTCAGGCACCATTGTAGTCCAGTGGTTTATATATTTTAGGGGAAAAATAAGTTCTTTCAGTGTCTTTAAGTCTCAGCTGATCCTGGGCCACCTGCTTATGAAGTGTTCGGACTGGTGGAGGGGATTACACAAGAGGCCTAAGAGTTTGACTGGCAAAGATGCTCAAATCCTTCAGTTGATCTGACATGACATCTATTAGTCATGAGCAGATCTGTGACTTATTTAGAAATCTATCAGATAAAGAGAATTAGAGCATAAATATAATCTGTAGAAAATTGAAAATTCCCTTATCTCTCACTGTGAACCATATCTGAACCATGTTCAGAATTTCATGTCTAGAATTGTGCCTTTGTCCATGATGTTTTTGGGTCACTCAGAAACAGATACTCATGCCATTTGGCAAATGTGATGAGGTATGGGCACTAATTAGGCATGCCAATTTCCTACTAGTTCATTGGCTAAATAAATATTTATTGGACACCATCTGATGGAAGGCCTGGGGACATACAATGTAGCAAATAGATATAAGCTGGTCTGTGCTTGCATAGTTGTTGGCATCTGTTTTGCAGAATCTAATTCTACAAATTCTTCCTTGAGATTCTGAACTAGTTGAGAAATAGATGCAGAATAAGTTTAGGATAAAATATATCAGTCTTATTGCTGGTCAGTATGCACTGGGAAACATGGCTACATGTTGCTGCAATCTGGCTTCCTAATTTACTCACCTTCTTATCCAGTAAACACATGCTTTGCACACAGCTGCAGGCACATGCCCCACCAGAAAGCAGATGTACTGCAAGTTGGCTGCTCCCAGACGGAAAATCTCTGAAAGGTTAAAAAGTGGTTTAATCTCATTGACAATCTGGGTCACTCCATTTCCTCTGGGAGAAGAGTCGGGGTGGGGGGGCAGTTAAGAGGAAGGAAGGAATACCAATTTCCCAGTGCCTCCCAAAACCAGAAGTTCCCATTTTATTAGTCAATGTAAAAATACAGAGATGGGAAGAAAATGGTTTCTTTTAACCTATCCATGAAAACATAATTACTGGTATCTTTTACAACATAAGGTAGTATGCAATTATGTGATTATCCTTTGAAAGTCTGTCCTTACATAACAACATCACCCAGAGTTCTTCGTGTTTTCACAGAGATAGCTATAAAAATTTATAATTTTCTTTGGATTTTGTTTTGCTCTAACATCCTCTTTATCCTGCTAGATTTTTCAGCAAGTCAAAGCTCATTTTATAAAATTTCTGGAAAATGTGTTTGTTAATGTAGAGTTTTTTTTTTAGAGGAATGAGTTTCAAATGCATTGCTGTGGAAAAACATTCTCCAAAGAGAGTTTTGTGGAGTAACTCCCATGACAGCAATGAGTATTGCATATGTATGTGAAACAGAAACAGTAAGGAAAAGCAGAAAAGGTTGCCTTGCTGCAGGACTTTTCAGAGCCTTTAATGGACAACTGTGAATTGTGACGTTCTAAAGTGTGGATATAACAGGGAGCATTTCTCAAACTGATTTGTTCATGGAATGCTTCTGCAGAATTAAACTGCAAAATTAAACTAAAGAATTAATGTGCTGTGGAACATACTTTGGGAAATGTGGTAGTAGGAATTCAGAGATGGGCGATAAACACTCTGGGGTGAACAGTCAGTAAAGGCTTCATGTTGAATGTGAAACTTCACTAGGCATTGACAGATGGGAGAACCTAGCAACAGAGAAAGAAGTGGATATTCCACATGGGGAAACAATACTAGCTCAGCGTTACTGGAGGGAAAGTGAAAAATAAATCTTTCTAAAACAAAGGGGGTAAATATCACTGACTATAAGATTGGTGCTTTAAAAAATAATGTTTTTGTTCGTTACAAATGTAATATGTAGAAATTTGAAAGACATAAAAAAGGAGAAGGAAGGAAATACATACACTATAGAGGTTCCTCCAAAAATTAAAAAAGAAACACCACATGACCTAGGAATTCCATTACTGGGCATTTACCCAAAGAAAACAAAAACACTATTTTGAAAAGATCTGTGTACCCCTATGTTTATAGCCGCATTATTTACAACAGCCAAGATATGGAAGCAGCCCAAGGGTTCATTGATAGAGGAATGGATAGAGAAGATGTGATATATGTGGGCGCCTGGGTGGCTCAGCCGTTGAGTGTCTGTCTTTGGCTCGGGTCATGATCCAGGGTCCTGGAGTCAAGTTCTGTATCAGGCTCCATGCAGGGAGCCTGATTCTCCCTCTGCCTGTGTCTCTGCCTCTCTCTCTGTATCTTTCATGAATAAATAAATAAAATCTTAAAAAAAAGATGTGAGATATGTAAATATATAAAAATATTTATAAACAAATATACACAATGGAATATTACCCAGCCATAAAAAAGATGAAATCTGGCCATTTGTTACAACATGGATGTAAACTAGAAGGGTATCACATTAAGCAAAAAAATCAGAGAAAGACAAATATTGTTTGATTTTGCTTACATATGAAGTCTAAAAAACAAAACAAAGGAACAAACAAATAAGAAAAAGCAGAAACAGACCCATAAATACAGAGAACAAGCTAACAAGCTGATACTTACCAGGGATGAGGAGTGAGGATGTGGGGAAATGGGTAAAATAGGTGAAGGACAGTGAGAGGTACAGACTTCCAGTCATGGAATGAATAAGTCACAGGAATGAAAGGTACAGCATAGGGAATATAGTCAGTGGTATGATAATTGCATTTGTATGGTGGCGGTAGCTTGTAGTCAGCATAGCATAACATACAGAGTTGTTGAATCACTATGGTGTACACCTGAAACTAATGTAACTTTGTGTGCCAACTAAAATTCAATAAAATAGCTTTTAAAAAGAAGGGAAAACACATAAGATATAATCTCAGCACCTAAAAAAATAATTTATTTATTTATTTATTTATTTATTTATTTATTTATTTATGATAGTCACAGAGAGAGAGAGAGGCAGAGACACAGGCGGAGGAAGAAGCAGGCTCCATGCACCGGGAGCCCGATGTGGGATTCGATCCCGGGTCTCCAGGATCGCGCCCTGGGCCAAAGGCAGGCGCCAAACCACTGCGCCACCCAGGGATCCCCTAAAAAAATAATTTTTGATATTTTTAGCAATTTAAGTTTCTTGAAATTTTGGCCATTTAAACAAACGAAAGAAAGGAACAGATACAGTAAAAGTGCATGCAGAGGAGATAGACCTTTTTTTTTTTTTTTTTTTTTTTTAGATTTTGTTCATTCATTTGAGAAAGAGAGAGAATCCAAGAGTGAGGGTTGAGGGGAGAGGCAGAGGGAGAGGGAAAAGCAGACTCTCTGCTGAGCAGGGAGCCCAACTCGGGGCTCCATCCCAGGACCCTGGGATCATGACCTGAGCCAAAGCCAGATGCTTAACGAACTGAGCCACCCAGGTGCCCCATGATAGACGTTGATGAGCCAAGTAGTAGTAGCGTTTGCTGGGACTTCTGCAGCCATGCCGGCCTCTATCCTCTGCTGAATGATGTTTGTATTCTTTAAATAGATCCCAAACAGTGGCTGCCTCTTGTATTTTCCTACCATTTCATTTCCCGTGTCTTATTAGGCTGCTTTCAGCCCCATTTCTATTGGATTTTGTTATATGAGTTTGCCTCTTTCCTGGCCATGACTTGGGTCCATGTGGCTTTAGATGCTTGGAGAGGACTGTTCAGTTTGTTGGCATTCCAGAAAATATTTTCAGAAAAAAAGTAGGAACTCCTGGCCAAAGCCATGGTTTGCTGACTGGTGTCTGTGGAATGGAGCTCTCTCATCTGTTTTGGATTTTAATTACTTAGGGGTGATGGGTGCATTCAAATTACCTCCCTCTTCCATGAGCTCATCCTGGCAGTACAAAGCAAGCCATTCCAGAGAGATAATCACAGATAATTGTCATGGGAACCCGATGGCAACGAATGTGCTTCTGAGTGATTGGGCTTTGTACTGACTTGGCACCAGACCGTGTTCATTCATTGTGAATGCCCCTGGCTCAGGTAGGTGCAGTCACCACTGCTCTGGTGTTAATTTTGTCGTTCTTTTGGATTTGCATAAAAATGCCCATAAATTAATAATACTTGGAGTGTTGACCAGGCTCCTCAATTTTTTTCTCTGTGTCTATGGTTAAGGGTGATAAAATATTCATGCTGTAATGTGAGTTCAGGTAATGGATACTGATAGTTTTTTTCTCTTTGCAGGATTTTGAAAATTTCAGAAATGATATACTTTGCCTCCAGAATTTTTGTACTTAGATTCAGATGACATTTATTAAGCCCTCACTACATATTAAACTCTGTGCTAGATGTTTTATGTTTGCTTTCTCATTTAATTTTCACAAAATCTTTGTATCAAGTTGTTGTTTCCATTTGATAGATGAGGAAGCAGAGGAGTTCAGTAAGTTGCTCAGAGCCAAAAGCCTGAGGTAGGTGGAGGGGAGACTGAAAATCAGGTCCTCTCAGGGTTTTCTCACACTTCCCCCTGTGCAGCAGGCAATGATTAGAGGCTAGTCAAAGCTCACACAAAGTTTCCTAATTTCCCTTTTTGGATTTTTACAAAGAAAATCGATGCTCTTTTGGTGGTTTGTGTTGAGACCATGACGGAGTCACTAATATAAGTATTGAATGAATTTTTAGGGGAACACTCAGGGTTCAAGATTCCCAAGAAGAACCTCCTTCAGTCTCTCAGTGAGATTTCTTAGCTAACCAACATCATGGCATCCTTAAGAATTCTTCAAGGATTACTAAATGCTGAGACCTGCCTACTGTTTCACCTGTCCTTGAAGACATTTATCCTGGCTCCTCCTATTGAATCAAATCCAAACTCTTCCATGTAGAATTGAAGATCCTCTAAAACATGGTATATTTCTTTAACTCTATTTTGGGTCACTTTCCAGTGGTTGCTTTCCATTCAGAATAGGTGTAACTGCTATTTCCCCTGAGACCCTCCTCCCTACAGTTTCCCTTACTCAAGTGCCCAGTGTTCCTCTTTGCCTATCTGTATCCTCCCCATCCTTCCAAACCCAACCGAAGTCCTATTTGGTCTTGGAAACTCCCCAAAAGATGGACCTTTTACTGATACTTGGTTTTTCAGCAGTGCCTCTGGAGTTTGAGACCTTCCAGAAGCTGTGAAAGGGAGACACAGAGGGCGCCCCCCTTCACACCAGCTACCCCTAAAGCAATCCTGCTTTTTTTGTTTGATACACAGGAGTTCTTTCAAAAGAGCTTCCCATTCTCCATTTTGATAGTGCTTGAGCATCAGGGGATGGTGTTTCTGATGAGGTTCCTTAGCATCAGGTATTGGATTGGGGTGCTGGCTCCTGTCAAAAACATTCTACAGGTGACTGATTTATAAACATCAGAATGCTAATTTAGCTTGGGAAATACAGCCAACAGGACTGGAATACTTTAGTCAGCCCAGCTAGCCACTTGTTCCCTGAAAGCAAGCTAGTTACCTGGGAAGCCAAATTATCTGCTGGGTTTTTGGAGACCATGGAACAGAACCAAAAGTCGTTTTATCCTAGCAGTGCTTCTGAGCCAAGGTAAATCCACACACTAAACCAGTGGTTCAGAATTTAGTATGTATCAGAATTGCCTTGATCTGGGTTTCATCTTCCCTAGAAGTTCTCGTTGTGTATGTGTAAGAATTTGCATTTCTTTTCTTAAATTTTATTTTAATTCCAGTATAGTTAATATACCGTTTACATTAGTTTCAGGTGTACAATACAGTGCTTCAGCACTTCCAACCAACAGCCACTGCTCATCATGACAGGTGCCCTCTTTCATCCCCATCACCTATTTTCCCCATCCCCCCACCCACCTCCATTTCTGGTAAGTGCCCAGATGAGGCTGATGCTGCTGGTCTGGGGTCACACTTTGAGAACTATTGTTTTCAGTTATTATAGGAGACAACAGTGCTGTATGTATAAAGCTAATGTCAGCTCTCCTCTGGCCTTCTTCATGGGTCCTGCCAGTTTGGGATGACTTTTTTTCATGTGATCTAAGGTTTACTAACTTGCAATTCTATTATTACCTTTCTCCAAACTCACCAGTGAGAGTCAGCGTAATCTCCTGACTTTGTTACAATGGCACCTCAGAGCTGCATCACTGAAATTACTCTCAGTCCATCCATTTTCCTACAAGTTTTGACCTTCTCAAACCTTTTTGTCACACACCTTTAGACCATGTTTTATTCTCTGACATTCTCTCCACATGATTACATGTAGACAGAGGGCTCAATCTCACACATATCTTTGATTCTATTTTTCCACCCTACCCCATATATATGAACAACAGTGCTCTTCTTCTGCCTATTTTTGTCATGAGGTAATAAAGTGAAAGACACTTGGTTGTAATTTGCTACCAATAGAGATTTCCTGCCTGAAGCTCAATGAGAGCATGAGTCACAGTGTCATGGACACATGAAAATAAGCTGTGACCCATGTCCTGGGAGTAATTGGACCCAGGCTAATGAGGACCAAGTGGTTGGTGTGCACAGCCTAACTACAATCATTGATGCTTTCTGCTTTTTCCCCATTATCTTTTGGGCTTCCTGGGGAACTGGCTCAGATCCCCTAGGGAATCCAGGAAGCCTCAAACTATGGAATCCGTTATGGGAGTGGTATACTTAGGCAACCAGAACAGATGCAGCAGGTGACTAGACTTGAAAATGAGATCAAGTACTCAAAACATTGGATAAGGTTTTTGTTTTTTAGTTTAATGATTTTGGAAGTCCTCCTTAAGTCTAGGATAAAATATTTATCATATACTCACCTGGCGTGTGGTTTTGGATGGCATTACTAGGACTTCAGTCTCAGTAGATATGCTAAGTCAGGTGATGAGGACCTCCAGATCCTCTTTTTCCCACTGGCTGATCTTAGTTTAATAGATAATTGTTGCAGATTAGAGAGTGAAGGTTGGTAGGGGTCACAGCAGCCTTTTATTTAAGATGTTCCAGTGCACTGAAGTTTGTTCCAAGTCTGGGCAGTTATCTTGCTATGCTATCACTGCTTTATATGATAAGAAACCAAGAGGCTCTTTCTCTTTCTTCTTGTTTTGATCAATCTGGATAGTGCACCTTGCCTCCACTGTTTCTTTCTCCCCTTACTTCTTCTGTGCTCTTCTTCTCTCCCTTGCCTGTCATATAGCAGAAAAGACAGTCAAGTGAAGCCAGCTTGGTGGGTGAGGTAGGTACTAGAAAACCGGTCAAGATGGGGTAGGTTTGTATTGTGTTAAGTTAGCTTGGCTGGATCTACATTTTCCACAATTCTGTTCCTTGCATAGTTCTGGGTTAAAATAGCCACAAGAGACATTTTATGAGAGGTGTAGGAGGCAGAATGAAGCAACAGCCATATTATTTTTAAGTTTGAAAGGTCTGTATATGGCACAAGGCACTGTTGCAGCTCATGTATACCAGTAGTTATCCTTAGGCTCATCCTGATAGCTGGTCTGCTGCTCCTGCTGGATCCTTCTTCAGCTGTTCTACCTCCTGGAAGGTGGTAGAAGTCTAGTTTCATGATGAATGATCATCTCGTCCTGCAGGACACTCTGTCATTGAAGGTGGAGGCTTTGAGCTGTTCTTGAAGCTCATCCTTGTAAGCTCCAGTTTGTCTTTGTTTTCTCCACTTGATGTCCACACTTCCCTTCTGTCTGTTGGCCCTGCCGACGTTAGGTCTTAGCACCAAACACAGAAGGTAAAGCTTTATGTAGGCTGTTTAACCAACTGCCACCATTGTGTTATGTCAAATCCCTGTAATAAACCCTTTATTAGCCATCTCCTGGTAGTTCTGTTTCTTTGATCTGATCCTGGTTGATATATACCTCAAGTCATGATTCTTAGGCAGGGGGATCAAATGTAGGCTCTCTGGTTGGAATCAATTCACAAGGAATTTGGCCAATGGATTTTGAGATCACCAAGCACCCAGTGGTTATTGGTGGCAGCTCATTTAGGACAATCAAGTATGTGGTTCTGAATGAGCAGGTAGATAGAAGCAGTCGTTTCCACTGTGAGAGGCATTATACAAACCAATTCTGGGAGGAAGATTCCCAAATCCTGCTGAGCCAGTCTGAAAACTGGCCTTAAGACTCAGGAATTTTAGGGGATCCCTGGGTGACTCAGTGATTTAGTGCCTGCCTTTGGCCCAGGGTGTGATCCTGGAGTCCCAGGATCGAGTCCCACATCAGGCTCCCTGCAAGGAGCCTGCTTCTCTCTCTGCCTGTGTCTCTGCCTCTCTCTCTCTGTGTCTCTCATGAGTAAATAAATAAAATCCTTAAAAAACAAAAAGACTCAGGAATTTTAAAGCAATATAAGAATACACCGTCTTCACTACATTGCTTCTTGGGTCCATAAATCTCCCAAAGCAGGTACTGTCCAGAAAGTTATTGAGTGTTTTTCTTTCTGTGCCCTTTCCTTCTCCTTTTTTTTTTTTTTTTTTTTTTGTTGTTGTTGTTTTGTTGTTGTTGTTCATGTAAGGGAAGGTAGGCAGGAAGAGAAAAGGAGGAAACTTTTCTTGTTGCTTTTCTTCATTTTCTCCTTTACAATCTCATCAGTTCATGGTGCCAAACCACAGGCATGTGGCCATCAGATGGTGATATTGTCTCAGTGTTAAGAAATTTGACAGCCTTGGAAAAAAGAATGCAACTCAATGTTTATGGAATTCTGTTTTGTACTTGGGCAGTGGCTTAGGACAGTGATATTTCTGACCTCCCTTAGCTCTCCTCTCTACCTAGACTCAAGCTTCTAGCCCTTTCTAAAGAAGCAACCCAGAAAAGAAAATTTTATTTTAAAGCCAGTTTTTCTCCTGAATTCCATCTTTGGGGAGAAAAGTATTTTTTGAGCCATGGTTTAGGATTAAATTATATGTCTTTAACCCAACTTCCATTATTCAGAAAAGCCCAATACAAAAAGCTCTTCAGATTCTTCTATTCTAAGGGGAAATTTGACTCTTCACAGAAGCTTCTTTTTAAATTTAGGCTATGACAAGTCACTACAAGTCATTGGCAATGGCATGAAGCAACATGATTGAAACCTATGGTTATATCATCCTTCATTGCTTTGTATCTTTCTTCTGAATTACCATTTCTGGTTCTCTCTGTTTCTGGAACCCCCTTTGGCCTGGGGACCCTGCTGCCTTGGCTTTTTGTCATACCTTTTTGTATGGCTCAGTTAATCCTTAATTCATACTAAAGTGAGAAAGTTTGACCACCACTTCTCTTGGCAGGGAGGTTAGGGGGAGATGGGAGCTTCAATTTAAGAGTTTGATCTTTAAGAAGAACACTTCAGGTTTCACCTGAATGTTTGGGGAAATATTCTTTGGAGATTCAGTTCCTTTCTCCTACCACTAAAATCACTCACATTAGATAAATAATAGTGCCACTTATTACACAATCTCTTCTGCCGTTTTCCCTTAATTTTTCTGCTGCACAGATGAGTCTTAATGGCAGAAGTAGGAGAATCACCAACCCTCTGTTTGTGATAATCCTAGACATGGGGGCAGGGAGATAGGATAGCTTATATGAGTGGGCCATACATCCCAAATGTGCTTCACACTTTTTCTTTTCTCCATGCAGCAGTGTTAAATTTGCAAGCTCTTTGGAATTTCTCATATTGAGAATTGGAATCTATTTTCCTTCCCCTTGTATCTGGGTAGGCTTGTGAGTTTTTTGACCAAAAGAGTACAGCATAAGTAATAATGTGTTACTTCTAAGTCATGATCACAAAAGACCATAAAACTTCAATTTAGTTGTCAGGAACATTATCTAGGAGCCCTGATACCCTAAGGCCACCATATTGTGAAAAAAACCAAACCACCTGGTGGATAGTATTATGGTATTATTTCAACTTCATCCAGGATGAAGCTATCCTTGCCTGTGTTGAATTTTGTTCTTATTAATTACTGTCTTATTGCCCAGTATAGATGTTATATATCTACTTGGTAGGCTGAAAGAGAAAAAGAAATATGCATCATGCCCACTAATACCTTTCTTTCCAAGAGTAACCTAAATTCTGACTTCTTTCACCAAAGATTAGTTTTGCCTACTTTTGAACTGAATATAAATGGAGTCTTTCAGTCTATGCTTTTGTTTCTGGTGTTTTCTCTGCAACATAATATTTCTGAGATTTACCTATGGTATTGCGTAGTTTAGTAGTGTATTATTCAGTATATAACTGAATTTTAAAGTGACCATGAGTTCGGAAATTAAATATAAGTTCCTTGAAAGCAGGAATCTTGCACTGTACTTTGTGGCTTACCCTCAGAGTTTAAAATAAATATTGGCTGAATAAATTAACATAGTATTTCTCTTTTAGTCTTTCTTTTTAACCTATCTCCATGTCAATAACGTAAAATAGAGCACATTTCTGCCTTCCTGCACCACCCAAGGTAGTAGCTTATTGAGCTGGTTTCTAAAAGATAAAGAAGTAGTTTCTAGCAGGTAAATACTTTTTTTAGTGACTAAATAGGAAGATTGCTGACTTCAGAATTGTTAATTTTTTAAACAATAGTAAAATAATCAGAATCATCTGGGTCTAAATAGGTCAAGCTACCATACTTTGATCTAAGTACAAATTACATTAATATTAAAACAATATTTGAATTCTGAAAGTCTGATTTTGAAAAATATCAGGTCTACCTTTATTTTATTAGACCTACTCCACAGGGAAAGCCTTTTTCTACTCTCTTATACTATTTTGTTTACTATTTAATGCTGTGTATGTATTTATATTTTTCCAGTTTTATTGAGACATAATTGCCATATAACATGTAGTAGTTTAAGGCATGCAGTATAATGATTTGATATATGTATATATTGTGAGTTCCTTGAGTAAGTCTTTGACCATTTATTTTGCTGGCTACTCAATGACTTTTGGCCTATAGGTACATGCTTTCAAGTTCTAGGAAATTTTCTTGTATTTGATATAATCTCTTTTTTCTTTGCCTTTTCCTTCTAAAACTTCTATTGGTCTGAAATTGAACATAGTGGATATTAAGATTCATTCACAACATATATTTCACCCCATAAAGTGAGTCTCAACCAATCATTGTAAACTTAACCTTTGTATAAGTCAATATTTCAGGGATGAGCAGCCTAAACTAGTTTGGGATAATAATAAAGGAAGAGAAATTTCCACAATATTCTGGGAGAGATAAGACCAGCTCTCCCTGCGGCTTGCTATGAACAAAGAAAGTCTTCATTTTAGTTGCTGCTTGTAGCAACTTTATGGCACCAGAGGAACCAGACATGGGATCATGGTAGAACTGTGGGCAAGAGAATCAGGTTAAGAGAATCTGAGATCCTAATGACAAGGAAAAACTAGAGCTCACCCTGTCTCTCTTAAATAAAAATTGTCCTTATTTTTAATAGGGGTTTGAGATTGATTTTTCTTACTTGAAACCCAAGGCATCCTAACTATAATATATTGATCTCCTCTATAAGTTTCTCAAAGTTTCATGGATTTTATAAAAATACAGATTCTGACTTAATAGATCTGGAATGGGGCCTGAGAATCTGTGTTTCTGGCAAGTTCCCAAGAAATGTCCATGCTTCTAGTCTGTAGGCCATACTTTGAGTACCAAGGTTAGATCTAGATGGATCTTATTTCCTTATATATTCTCTCATATCTTTTGATATTGTTTCATATCTTTGGCTTTAAAAATTTTTTTCCCGGGAGATTTATTTGTTATAATATTTTTATTGTATTTCTTCAATTATCATTAAAAAATTAAGATATCTCTCTTGTTTTCTAATCATTTCTTTTTTATAACATCCATTCTTTCATAGATACACTTTTTCCCCATCCTTCTGAAGATATGAAGTATAGCGTTTTTGGATAGTTTTCTTTTATATCCTGTATTGTTTTGGGGTTTTTGCTTTGTTTTGTTTTCAGTTTATTTTTTAGAATTCCTCTTTCATACTAGATTTTTTCCTTTTCTGGTGACCCCTGAATGCCTAGTTATATTTAAATGAAGCTCTAATGAAATAATTGGTAGCTTTGTCTGTAGGTAAAGAGTGGAGGCTGCTTTGTTGGCTAGTGGAATTCTCATTAAGGTGAGATAGATTTTCTAGCAGTGTATCACCAAGTATCTCTATGTAAAGTATTTTTCAAGAAGTAGCTTCTCCAGATAAGAATTTCAGTCTTCTGTCCTGAGGCTGGAAGTAATGTTGGTGTAAACACTTGACTACTGGTTTCTTTTTCTTTTTTTCTTTTTTTCTTTTTATTTATGATAGTCAGACAGAGAGAGAGAGAGGCAGAGACACAGGCAGAGGGAGAAGCAGGCTCCATGCACCGGGAGCCCGACGTGGGACTCTATCCCGGGTCTCCAGGATCGCGCCCTGGGCCAAAGGCAGGCGCCAAACTACTGCGCCACCCAGGGATCCCTGACTACTGGTTTCTGTGAGCAGAGTGGAGGAAGGAGGCTAAGGGGCACACAACTCAGCATGTAGACCCTTATATTCAAGCCCAGCTCCTCTCAGGCCTGTTTATCCAGAACATTACACTTTGCTTCTCTAGGGATTATAGACGGAAGGTAGATCCTTTAGCTGCCTTGAATGGAGAGAATCCGGTACATGGGAAATGTCCCACTCTCTGTAAACAAATAACCCATGCCTCTTATGTTTGGACCTACATCTAAATCCAGACTTCCATGTCACCAAGTGTATGCCTTTTAGGGTTTAGCAGGGACAAATTGACTAACTTCTCCCTAGTATACCTTTCTGTAGGCATTTACGCTGTGATTTACTTAGTCCTATGATGTCCATTATCACCTTTCATCTGTTTCCATATTTCAAGCCTTCATTTACTTAGTCAAACTTTGTAAACTTTGGAAACAAATGCATAAGGCAAAGTAGAGGAATGCTTATTTCTCTAGCATATAAAGGTAATAATGGGTTCCATCAAAGGATACTTAACAATAATTGAGTTATAGAAAGAAAATTTAGCTCTATTTCATTAATTATTAAAATAGATATCAACATTTTCAAATTTATGCCATTTGAACTTGAAACATTTCATAAAGCACAGTGTCTTCTAAGCATTATGAAGGAGAATGCTCAAATTATGAGGCTTGACACATTTGAGAATGAGAAGTTAACATAGCAGGGAGGAGGAATTGGAGGGTGGACAGGAAACCAGAATTCTGGATGCAGAACGTGAAGGGCAAGCTATGTCATCAAAAGAAATTTGGGTTCCATTTGTATAGGTACTTGATAGGTAGGTAATTGGAAAGTGATCATCTTGAATTTCTAAAACAAGGAATCTGTATGATCAGAAATGTTTTTAGATAGATATATTTGGCAGCAATATGGAGGAGAGATTGAAGGTAAAGATAGCAGCAGATATAAAGTAAGATATAAAGTAAGATATGAAGATATAAAGTAAGATATAAAGTAAGCAGATAGTAAAGATAGCAGATATAATTGTGATTATATTGATAAGATGTGAGAGTCTGAATGAAGTATTGATGGACAGAAAGAGACAAATTGAACAATATTTAAGGGGCTGAATTATTAGGAGTTGGAAATTGGGTGTGGAGACAAAGGAAAATGGCAGAGGTATATATGCCTCTTATAATATTTCTTTGTTTCACTTCTGATTTCAGCTGCAATGATGTTAGACGATTTCTATGCCCTCTGGAAGTACAGGGAATACCCAACCTGTGTCCTACTCTCAGCAGCCCTTAACTACTGGGAAATAGGTATTTGGAAAAATTCTATAGCCTCATATCTTCAGTGGGAAAATCTGGAAACTTATTCTACATGGTTCCTCAGAAATTCCCATGTGAAATTGAACTGCCCTTGCTCATAACAAGAACCCACTCAGTAACACTCTATACTGGCTCTTTCTCCTTTTTTGTCTCATGCTCCTTGATCTCTCACTCCTGCTTCTTAGGTTTACCTTCCAAATTGACTCTTTGTACACATTTCATGGTTCTAGATTCTGCTTTTGGAGGGAGCTGATTGAAGACAGGGAGGATTAAAGGATGACTAGAATGCATGGCTGGATGAATAAGGAGGTGTGGACCTACACAGAGAATGCTGGCAGTGGCAATTGAATTTGGTTCAGGATGTATTGAATTTGGGGGACCTATGGAATATTCAGCTGAAGAGGTATGGAGGGGAGAAGCAGGGTCCTTGTGAATCATCAGCATTAGGGTCGAGGAAGAGAATGAAACCACACAAGTAGAGAGACGGTTCAGGGAGAAGATGTAAAATAAGGGAGGTAGACAAAACCTTGGAGAACACCAACATTTGCGGGGGTGGACAAAGGTAAAAATTGCATTGTGTTCATTGTATCTGACCTCTAGGGAGTGCCTGGCATGGTAATACTCAGTAAATATTTGTCCAATAACTGAAGGAGACTGAGATGGAGTGAACATAAGTTTGGAGAACCAGGAAAACCAGGGCCATATTCAGGAGAGTATAGAATGGAGAAAATGTCAAATCTCACGGTAGTTTCACCTAGTACATTGGCTGAATTTTGTCACTGGGGGACTTTTCTGTCTTTACTGAGAGAAGCAGGAGGAGAAAGTTCAAAGAACAGATGTCAAAGGGCTATGGAATCAATGTGCCTTCATAGCGGGGATGGAGATTTTGGCCAGATTTGTTTTTTGATTGTGATTTTGAAACTAACATAAGCTGGTTAAAGAGATTTGGAAAGTATAGTTGAGTATAAAGTAGAAACTAATGATCAATCAAGATCCCTCCACTCTTCCATCCTTTCTTCCATGACAAACACTATTAACAGATTCGGGGTATTAGGGTGAACCACCTGAAAGATTCTGTAGGTCAAAACAGTTGAATATTGACAATTTCCAAAAGTTTGGAGTCTGTTTCTTTGCAGAGAGAGGACCACTCTTTTAAGAGGTGGAGAAGGAAGGAAGAATATATAGGAGTAGTTGTGGGGTCTGCATAATTTAGGCAAAGGTTTAAATTTTTAAAATACAATAACCTTGTTTTTTAGGATAAGAACATCATAAAAGGGGTGCCTGGGTGGCTCAGCAGTTGAGCGCCTGCCTTCAGCCCAGGGTGTGACCCTGGAGTCCCTGGATCGAGTCCCACATTGGGCTCCCTGCATGGAACCTGAGTCTCTCTCTGCCTATGTCTCTGCCTCTCTCTCTCTCTCTCTCTCTCTCTCTCTCTCTCTGTGTGTGTGTCTCTCATGAATAAATAAATAAAATCTTTTTTAAAAAAGAACATCATAAAATATTTTGGTAAACTAAGAAGTAGAAGGAAGGTTACAACAACTGATGAGAGTTGTTTACTGGGTTAGAAATATGAGAATTGCCTTCTACTTCTTGATGTGGTATGTGCTTTTCTCTAGCAGCAATGGGCAATTGGGGGCTGCTAGATGGGGATTGCAAGGTGGCAGCTCCCAGAAAAACAGGCCCGACTTCTTTGCTGTGGTTGCAGGGGCCAATGAGCTTTCCCATTCTGGGCCTTGTCCTGTACTTGAACCCAAACAGCTTGGGACAGAACATGCTGAAGTTCTTATCAGGGAATGGATCACAGTTCAGGCCACACTCTGGGCTGCTATGTAAACAGGCTGTTTGAAGTGATTGGAGCCTCAACCTCAAGGTAGGAAGCAAGATGCTCATGTTTATTTTTGGAGTGGAATTTTGTGGTCCAATCTGTAGAGAGTTTGCTTCATCATCCGGAAAACCATTGGAGCACTGGGATGCCAGAAGAGGATTCTGCTTCCAGATGTCCCTAGGGAGCCAACCAGGTTTCAGACATTAAAGCTCAGCCACTATAGATTTCCTGAAGCACAGAGGTAAGCAGAAGAAGGACACACAGAAGAATTATAGTTCTTGTTTTATTTTATTTTATTTTATTTTATTTTTTTATTTTATTTTATTTTATTTTATTTTATTTTATTTTATTTTATTTATCCATGAGAGACACACACACACACAGAGGCAGAGACACAGGCAGAGGGAGAAGCAGGCTCCATGCAGTAGCCTGATGAGGGACTCGATCTTGGGACTCCAGGATCACGTTCTGAGCCGAAGGCAGAGGCTCAACTGCTGAACCACCCAGGCATCCCAATCTTGTTTTATTTTTAAAAATACAGGAGGACAATAGGGACTAATCAAGCCTTTAGTATAGTTAAAGAAACAAACAAAAAAACCAACAAAAAACCCCTAAACTCTAATTAGAAAGTCAGATGTCCTATTCACAAATGAGAAATGAATTATTTTAAAACCAAAAACAGTTATTATGAAGGAAAACCAAAATATCTCCAGTGAAAGGCCTTATGCTCTCTACTTATAATACATGGACCCTTTAGTCACTGACTTCTACCTCTTTCTTCTCAGAAGCTGGAAGCTGACAAGCAACTGAGATTTAGTGTGCTCTGGGTCCACAGGCTGCACCCTGGAAGGAATCCCCCCCCACAGCAGACAAAAAAATCATTATCTCAGGGGATCAGTGACACTGGATCCTTTTGCCTTATATCTACCATAGGGCTATACCTTACGATGGAATCTTAAGCAGGTCTCGTTGTTACTGTACTTAATTAAGACCCTTTGATAGAAACCTTTTTATGAATTCGTTTGAAAGTAACTGGGGTTAGAAGGGCTTGAGTTGATTCTGTATTTTTTTTTTAAGATTTTATTTATTTATTCATGAGAGACAGAGAGAGAGAGAGAGAGAGGCAGAGACATAGGCAAAGGGAGAAGCAGGCTCCCCGTGTTGATCCTGATGTGGGACTCGACTCCAGGACCCCAGTATTACGACCTGAGCCAAAGGCAGACACTCAACCACTGAGCCACCCAGGTGCCCCCAAATATGTATTTTTAATCAAGGTCAAGTCAAACTGCTTTACAGTGTCTTCATTTCAGGCATCGGTTACCTCTCCTGTTTTGTCCCCTCCTCTCCCTGGGGTCTGTGGCTTAACTTGCAAACAGTAGCAACACAAGCTAATGTGGACCTGGCCGTACTGTGTTACAGGCACTGGGCTAATGGATTTATGTGCTGGATCCCCTTTTATCTTCAGCCACATTGTAAGCCAACATGATGATTATTCCCACCTCCCTCATGTGGACACCAAGTTTTAGAGAGGCTAAATGACTTGCTTAGGGCCACACAGTTTCAGAACCACTTTAAACAATGTGGTATCATTGCCAGGCTGCTCTTGCTAACATGATCAATTTCTGTATGAATAGAGGGAGTGGGGAGCACCTAGGCCAGTGTGTCTCATAGATCCCATAGAAGGACAGTTCCATGAGAACTAGCAGGTTGCTGCTTCACTGACAGTCATTTCCAATAATTTGGAAGTTAACATCTCTAAAATCTTGTTAGAAATAGAAAGATAAAGATGCTTAAGTTTGCAGGGAGAGCACTGTGAGTGGTCTAACTGCCTGAAATGATCAAATAAATAAAATAGTTTCTTACTGTTTCTATTACAGACTTAGGAATAAACAGTGGTGGTCTCAAAATTTGGGACTCCCTTCTCCCACATATCACCCTGGATACACTGGAAGGAAAAGACTAATGTAATGCCCATTCCTAGAAATTTATGTTTCCAATCACCTGATCACTTAAATTTAAAGCTGGTCCAGAAAAGAAAAAGAAAAGCAATTAACTTAGACCCCCAAATGGCAAATCTGACTCTTTCATTTATATTCAAGACCATTTCTCTCCACAGCTTCCTAACCAATATGTGTTTCAGGCAAGTCCAAACTGTCCTAATTCTAGGACATCTTTTTTTTTTTTCATTTAGGCTTTTCCTTACTCTGGAGCAGTGGTTTGGGTAGTAGACTGTGACCCAGATGCTATGTTCTAGCGTTAGTTCTGCTTCCATTGCTGTGTCACTTTAGGTGAGCGACTTAGTCCTTTTAGACTTCCCATTCCTGCTTGGATTAAACTGGATGTCTTTAATGGGGAGCCCAATGGACTCTGAGTGGATTCATAATATATACAGATTTTTTAAAAATTCCTGAAACTTCTTTGCAAGGGGGCACCTGGGTGGCTCAGTGGTTGAGTGTCTGCCTTTGCTCAGGTCATGATCCTGGGGTCCTGGGATCAAGTTCCACATAAGACTTCCTATGGGGAGCCTACTTCTCTCTCTGCCTCTCCCTTCTCCCCTGTTTCTCTCTCTCTGTGTCTCTTATGAATAAATAAAACCTAAAAAAAGTTCTATGTGAGATTGTAAATGTAGTTTGGAAGCCAAGGAGTCAATATCTCTCCATGGGTTTTCAAAGGCTACATGATCCCAAAGAAATTAGGAGCTTCTGACTTCAATGATCACAACAAGGCCTTCCTTGGCCAAGATTTTTCTAATGGTAGTTATTTTTTAGTGAGTTCTGTTTATAAGGTATGCATTTGTATTCTTTAGAGATTGCCACAGTCCCTTTGAGAATTGATTTCATAAACCAGAGAAACAGGTGTAACCCACTGTAGAGTCCGCTTTTTGTACTGTCCTGAGTCCAGAGGGACAGATCATTTGACTGGAACATCCAGAGGCTCAGCCTAGGGAGCTGGTTTTGAGAGGCATTGTTTATTTTCTTAGAGTTAGATGCACATTCCTGATCAATAAAAAGGTATTTTTGGAAGTGAGACACAAGTCAATCTTCAGGAATGACAAAACATCCAAAAGTCAAAGAGAATGGCTTAACAACATGAAAACCAACCAGCTGAATTAAAACAAAACAAATGAACAACTAAGAATAATAGCTGATGTATATCTTTGATTCTTACACTATTGTTTGCTATTCCATTTCTTCTGTTCCTTAACTGGTATTCCAGTCAGTTCTTCCCATAGTCTACATCCACAACTATACGTAGATATGATGTATGAGCTTGGTGTAAAGAAACACTCAGCAATTGGAGTTGGGGCTCATGCATGTGATGTCTGTAATAACTGTAACAGGGTATCCTGGAGTAAGAGTTGGTGAAAAGGGAAAACTAGCTCAGTGGCTATGAGAACACATTGTTTCCAAAGAACCCTGCCCAGTAGCTTCAGAGTAATTTATTTACACCAAGGGTAAGAGAGTTAAGCTAATGTGCCTGGGTTTTATCTACTTGATCTTTTAGGTCTGTCAGCTGGCAGCAACCACTACAGCTGATAAGGTGGGACTTATACTTGGGCTTATCTGTAGTCATGGAATCTACAGGAAGAAGTTCTGATCCATGACAATCCAGAAGTTAGACCTCAGAGATCCAGCAGATATAGTTGCAGATTTATGTTTTATCTGTTGCTAAGTTTATACCTGGGCTTTATAAGATGCTGAAGTATAAGTTTGCACTCTCCATTCAAGTAGACTCCACTCTTCATGCTGTATTTGCAAAGAACTTTTGTACCGTATTTGTTTGGGTGGCATGTGCTTAGTAAACATTTGCTGGAGTAAGAGTCCCTCACATCAAAAACGGTTAGTAGGTAAGCTTTAATCATTTCATGTTCTTGTGATGCCATTGATTCATTCAATACATAAAGTATTCCAAGATATTGCTAAATGAATTGCTTCTTGGCTTTCTTAGTTCTTTATGTCTCTTTATGATCAACCCAATAATATCTACCATATTTTTATTTTCCCTAGTTGAAATACTTCAAGAAATGTCAGGCAATGATTTTTTTTTTTTTTTTTTTTTTTAGCTGTTAAGTATTTTATTGAAACAAGATGCCCTGCTGTACCATCACCATCCAGCCACCTCCCTCACCTGGCTGGGTGCCTAGAAAGGCCCAACGATGTAGGTGAGTTCAGACCCAACAGTGTCAAACATGGAAGACTCCAGACTGAGAGACTGGTTATCAAAGCAGGAACCCAGATGAGGAGAATCGTTAGTTGACAAATATTTAAGTGATAAAAGCATCTTAGGAAGGGAGATGAATGCATGACAAGAAGTTCTGAACAGAAGTGCCGGTGACCTCTCCTCCTTGGAGCCCCTCAAGCCTAATGGGCTTTGCTGACTAGTCTCCAGGGGCTCAAGCAGTCAACTGTGGTCACAGCCAAAGATGCCAGTGCAGATTGGCTGTGGTCCCTGCAGACGGCATCAGTGAGGACTTGTCCTGGTGCACAAGGTAGAAAATTCTAAGAGAAACCCTCAAGACTTCAGGAAATGTCAGGCAATGATGTGTTCTATGTATTAGCCCACTTACCACAAGTTGTGCGTGTGTGTCTGTTTATGGTTGTATGATTCTGGTAAACGTGCAACAGGCGGAAAAAGCCTGTGGTTTTTCTTTTACAAACTAAAAAGGAGGTAGAAGTTCTGTATAGTTGGAAGTAATGGTAAATTCTAGGAATTACGAAACTTGCATCTCTCTTTGCTTTGGAGTGAACTATATTCTAAGCAAGGATTTTTTGACCAGTGAATTTATCTGTTGATTAAAATATGCTGGGATGAATTTCTTGGCTACCGGAGGACTGGATCCAGTAGATGGAGAAAAATGGTCAATGTTAGGAGACTTCTGCTATCTCAAAATGACAACTCTCTAGCCTTTTCAATGGTGGTATATCATGAACACACATCAAAGGAAAATTGTAGGTGATTTAGTATCTGAACACATATGTTGCAATTTCTTGAATTGGTGTAATCTTTAAGAAACGGGTTGAGAGCAGAAAGGATTAACTGTGAAGATCCTCAATTATAGAAGGGATGACTGTCTCTTCACTTGTTCTTCTCTCCTTGGTGAGAATTCTAGTAAACAAGGCAGGGAGATTTTAGTAAACAAGTGGAGAGGGAAAAAGAAGTAATTGAAAATCTGTGAAGTAGATTTCAGGAACTATCAGAAACCGTTATTTTATTGGTGGAGATTTCTCTGATAAAATAATAATCTCTTAAAGACTTTTCATCCCTTTGTGAAATAACACTGTATGAAGTAATACTAATTGAAGTCCCTCCCCATGTGAGCAGATAGCTTATGACATTGACACACACACATACTTATGTAGGGAAAAAGATTTCCCTTACGTCACCAAAATGTTGCTTTGATAAGTATCATATTTGGAACCCTAATTGTGTTCATTCTGTAGGAAACTGTTTTGGCCAGTGGTCATTTCACATAGACTTTAATGTATAAAGACATAGTGGTTCCTTTCCTGGTAAACTTATTATTGGAATATAAGATGCATACAGAATGATTACAAATCCTAAGCATGTATCTTCATAAATTTCCCCAAAGTAGGCATTCCCCTGAAAACAATACCCATTATCAAGACAAAAAGCACTGCTGTGTCCCTGTTAGCCTTCCTTGTAACTTACCTGATTATTCTGACATTCCATCCACATGGATTAGTTTTTCCTTCTTTTGAACTTCATATAAATGGAAGCATACAGTACATATTATTTTGTGTTTGGCTTCCTATCATGTTTATGAAATTCATCAATGATGTTACATGTATCAATAGTTCATACTTTTCATTGCTTTGTACTATTCCATTGTATCAATACAACACAATTTACCCATTCTATTGATGGTAAATGTCTGAGTTGTTTCCAATTTGGGGCTATTAACATTCTTGTATATATCCTTTGTTAGACATAGTAACTCCTTTCTAGTGAGAAATGGAATTTTTGGATCAGAGAGTATTTACATTTCACCATTAATAAATAGGCAAAAGAGTGTCTCAAAGTGATCCTTCCAATTTATAATTCTTTCTACAGTGTTTGAAGGGTCCTGCTGTTCCGTATTCTCATGAACACTGGTTAATTTTAGTTATGCTGGTGGTTGTTTAATAATATCTTTCTGTGATTTTAATTTGCACTTCTCTGATGCCTTACAAACCTTTGTATGGGTATTGGTCCTTTGGGTAGTCTCTTTTATAAAATGTCTGTTCAAGTCTATTACCCATTTTAGAAATGGTATTGTCTCTCTTTTCCTTGTTGATTAAGAGTTCTTTATATATTATCGTGGAGTCCTTTCTCTCCATGAGTGTCTTTCCTTTTCCTGTTTAGTGTTATCTTTTGGTGATGCAAGTTCTTAATTTAAGTGAAGCCCAATTTATCAATATTTAACGTTACTACTTGAACTTTTTGTGCCCATGCCAAGGGAATAAAGATATTCTCCTACTTGCTTCAAGAAACTTTATTGTTTTACTTTTCACATTTAGGTCTGTGATCTACATGATATTCAGTTGGGTAAATCCTCCAACTTTAGGATTTCTTTGGGATTTCTTTAGTTTTTCTTTAGGATTTCTTTGGGTATTCTTAGTCTTTTGCATTTTCATCTCCACTAGAGTATCAGTATGTCAATTTCCATTTAAAACCTGCTGAGAATTATTATTGGAATTGTACTGACTATAGTACAATCATTTGGAAAGAATTTATATCTTATGATACTAAATTTTCCAATCTGTGAACAGTGTCTGTCCTTCCCTTTTTATTTGGGCATTTAATTTCTTTCAGTAAAATATTATAGCTACCTAAGAGTCTGCAATATGTTTCCATGATTTATCAATGTTTAATATAAACCTTATATAAGTTATAAGTAGTATAAATTCATAGTTTTACTACTTCCCAGAGCATTTATCACTTCCATGTTTTATATTGTGGTTTTCTTTTTTATTCCACCTTTATTGGAATATACTTCACATGGAGTAAAATTCACCATTTTTATATATACAGTTCTATGTGTTTGACAAAGGTAACCATTTAACTACCCACAATCAAGATATAAAATATTGCCATAACCACAAATACCCAAAATTTTCCTGTGTGTCTTTATGATCAATATTCTCACCACAGCCCTTGGTAGCCAGTAATATAATTTTTATTTTTAATACTTTTTTAAAAAGATTTTATTTATTTGAGAGAGATAGAGAGCACATGAGCAGGGGAAGCAGCAGAGGGAGAGGGAGAAGTAGACTCCCCACTGAGCAGGGAGCCTGATATGGGACTTGATCCCAGGACCCCAAGATCATGACCTGAGCCAAAGGCAGATTTTAACTAACTGAGCCACCCAAGCACCCTGCTTTGAATACTTTTATGTATTTCAGAGTGTCTTCTAGATGGAACATACAGTTAAACAAATAGGGTGTCTTCTTTCACATGGTGTAATGCTTTTGAGATTTATGCATGTTGTTGCATGTATCAATAGTTCATTCTTTTTTATGACTGAGGAGTATTCCATTGTGTGGATCCATCACAATTTGTTTATCTATTCACTGATTGATGGACATTATTTAAAGTTTTTGATTATTATGAATAAAGCCACTATGAACATTCTGTAGAGGCTTTTGTATAGACATATGTTTTTATTTCTCTTGCAAAATACATATCTGATAAAGATCTTGTGACCAGAATAAAGTGCTTTCACCACTCAACAATAAGAAAACAAACAGCTCAATTTCAAAATGGAAAAATGTTTTGAAGAGACGTATCTCAGGAAATACATGGATGGAAATAAACACATGAAAAGATATTCAATATTATTAGTCATTAAAAAAATATGAATTAAAACCTCAGTGAGATATTGCCTCATACTATTTGAATGGCTAAAATTAAAAAATAAAAATGACAAAACTAAATTCTTATGAGTACTATGAAGGAACTGGAACTCTTTTACATTGCTGGTGGGAAAGCAAATATACAACCAGTTTGTTTTTATTCATTTCAGTGAAATGATATCACAAAACATTATTGTTTTACACCTAATATTAATATTAACAAAATAATATTAGTTATATTTAACGCATATCTTTACAATTTCCATTGCTTCTTAGGGGCCCCCCAGTTTTTCTGTGTTTCTGAGATTCTTTTCCTTCTACTTAAACAACTATAATACTTCTCTTAGTGCAAGGCTGCTGGTGACAAATTCTCTTGTTTTAGTTGTCTAGAAATGTATCTATTTTGCCTTTACTTTTATAGGAGATTTTCTCTGCGTATATAAATTGAAGCATGTAGTTTTCTCATAGCACTTCAAATAATTTCTTCCCCTGTCTTCTGGCTTCCATGGTTTCTGTTAAGAGGTTAGTCATAAATCCCATTGTTTATATGACTTTCTTGAATCCAGACTTCTGAGCTTTATGGGGGAAAAAAAGGATTTTATTGTTTTATTTTAAGATTTTATTTATTTATTCTTGAGAGACACAGAGAAAGAGGCAGAGACATAGGCAGAGGGAGAAGCAGGCTCCCTGTGGGGAGTGGGACTCGATCCCAGGACCCCAGGATCATGGCCTGAGCAGAAGGCAGATGCTCAACCACTGAGCCACCCAGGCGTCCCAAAAGGATTTTACTTAAACTTTAAATAATCTTCATATTTTTTTCTATAAGAAGGAAGAATATGTTCAACATGTGTTTGAAATTTATAAGAGAACATTTGGTGGGTTCTTTCATCCATGAATATCCGTCTAGCTTCCTAAGCACTTTAATCTTGCTTAGTTTCACAAAATCCTTGGAGATAAGGAGTAGCTGATTTTCTAAATGAGAAAGATGTGGAGTGTAGTGCTTACCTGAAGTCCCCCAGGGAGAAGAGCTGGACAGCTAAAAGTAGAACCCTGTAAAAGAACCTTAGTTTTCAGGTGCTAAAGCTTTCTCTCTTCAATAATACAATAACAACCAAGCCTCTCTTTCTGCAATGGGGTTAAAGAAATTACTCCTTCCTTTTAATGTATTTTGAAGTTCACATTTTAATGTATTTTGGAGAACCTAACAGACCTGGGTGAACTGTGGACAGGCTGCCTTTGTGAGCACACAAGGACCAGGAGAGAGGATACAAAGCCATTGACTAAATGATGCAGATGTTGACAACCTCTGTTCAGTTTGTTCATATTCTGGAGTCCTGGCATTAATTATATTAGCTAACTTCAATGAATCAGTGGTTTTTTTTTTTGTTGTTGTTCTAAGTTTTATTAAGGAAAAATATGAGAAGATGCTATAGAAACAGGAAGAAAGCAAATAAATCAAACTCAGCTTGGCTTGCTTAACAAAGGATGTTTTTTGTGGTGATGGCCCAGAATGTCCTATAAGCAAAATTGGGGACCCTTTACTCTGAATGTTCATTGTCCTATATATCTCTATAAAAATTTGATCATTTATGGGACTGTGGGCCACCGGGGTCGGTGAAGGATCTCAAGATGGCTGGGTGAAAACTTGCTCTAAAAACCATTGACTGGGTAGCTTTTGGGGAAATCATACCCTGAAACCAGAAGGCCATTGCCAACTCCCTGAAATCCTGGAATGAGATGCTTACCTCCAGGTTGGCTACTCTTCCTGAGAAACCACCTGCTATCGACTGGGCTTACTACAAGGCCAATGTGGCAAAGGCTGGCTTGGTAGATGACTTTGAGAAGAAGTTTAACGCCCTTAAGGTTCCTGTGCCAGAGGATAAATACACTGTCCAGGTGGATGCTGAGGAAAAAGAAGATGTGAAAAGCTGTGCTGAGTTTTTGTCCCTCTCAAAGGCCAGGATTGAAGAATATGAAAAAGAGCTGGAGAAGATGAAGAACATAATTCCATTTGATCAGATGACCATTGAGGACCTGAATGAAGTCTTCCCAGAAACCAAATTAGACAAGAAGAAGTATCCCTATTGGCCTCACAAGCCAATCGAAAATTTATAAACTTGAGTTGAGGAGAAAGCCCCGGCCCTCATAAACATTGGACATTAAAAATAATGATATGGTAAAAAAAATTGATCATTTATGAGGTAAAATTAAATTTTTAGAAGTAAAAGACTCTTATTTCCTTGTCATTGGGTGTTTAGTGGAGTGACAAGGAGAGATGAAATAATAGGATATTCTATGTGAGTTTTGTTTCACTGATTTCAGCCAACATTGTATACTCATCTCCACTTCTATGTCAGTTCTTTCTATTGGCACACTTGTGGGTAGCCGTTCTTTTTTAAGTAGTACCTTGTATTAGATGAGGATCAGAACTCAATGTCAGCCAGAAACCCCTTCTGAAGAAGAACAAATGAAATCTTTGCCAAGTGCATGTACTCCTGGTACTGATTTCTGGACCCAACTTGTTTATTACAGTTGTCCATCATTATTTCAAAGAGGTTCTTTTTGCATTTTTTTTCTTTTTTAAAAGACCCCCCCCCACCCCCCGCCCCACTCCATTTGCTTTCGTTGTCAGCTGAAATTCTTGCTATCAGCTGCTTCAAATAATGTGACTGTGGTACTTGGACCCTATCCACTTATAAGGAGTGGAGTCCTGTCAGTGTCTTAAATACTTCCTGATCTTCCTTGAAGCTTCACAGAGCTCATAGTTATTGCAAAGAGATAGGCTGGAAGGTACAATGCTTGTATATCAGAGAGGTATTTTGTTTCTAAAAAAGTAGCTTTCATAGGGGTTCAAAAAAGTACTTAGTTTGAACAGAACACCCCATTCGAAAATGAATTACTCACATAGAAGCATATATAATCTATACCTAAGATAGAGAAAGCCTTTTAATAAAAAGTAAGATAGGTTTTATAGTTTTATGGTCATTAGGTTTTAAAGATACAGTGATAGATTAGGCTATATTGGTGAGGAGTTTCAAATAACTTAAAGAATGTTTTAGTTTGTTATTAATCTTCGTGGTGATCATAGTGAATCCCACACCCAGCACCTTATCCAGGGCTTCTGTCAATGGAAGGTGCCAGGTATACCTTTGAGATCAAGTTTAGCTCAGTTTTTGCAGGCTACATGGATCTGTCTTGGGCAATTAAAATACGCTAAATAGAGTTGGGAATATCCCAAGCAAACCAACTGAAGCAGGGATTGTTGTGGGTATGTGTGTGTTAGAAAGAGAAGTGTATTGCATGAATGCCGGAAGTAAGCTAAGCCTAGTTAGAAAAGGTAAAGAGAACAAAATGAGGTGTGTGATCCTTTAAAAGCATTCTTTTTTTTTTTTTTAAGATTTTATTTATTTGAGATAGAGTCAGAAAGAGAAAGAGAGAGAGAGAGATAGAGAGCGCGCACACACAAGCAGAGGGAGTAGTAAGCAGAAGGAGAGGGAGAAGCAGGCTCCTCACGGAGCAGGGGATTGATTCCAAGACCCTGGGATCATGACCTGAGCAGAAGGTAGATGCTTAACTGACCAAGCCACTCAGGCACCCTAAAAGCATTCTTCTGAAAAGATTACAGGGTTTGGAATCAGAGAGACCCGGGTGGGAAACCCTTCCACATACAAAGTGCAGGATTCTAGACAAGTTGTTTCACTTCTCTGAGTGCCAGAGCTTTGGTTTCAATATCATAGAACTATTTATAATGAAGAAGATGAAAGCAATAAAGAAGTACAGTAGATCTAGGGAAGAGGAGGAAGGAAGAGATAAGAAAGATAAAAACTGGAAGGTAGAGGAGATGAGAAGAAAAGATTGTGACAATTAGGGACACCATCTGAAAAGCATGATGCCTGACATAGAGCACATATTTAATAAATTGACATTGCTGTTACTGTCCTGTTATTGTAACTATGTTTCTATATGTAGATTGAAACACATAATTTGAGCTGGCAGATGGCGGCAACTATGGAATATTTTGGCACTAAACTATTAAACTATTTTTAAATTATTCTTGCGAGGTCAGGAGCATTTAAATGTTGACTTTTAAAGAGAAATTGCTTGGACTTCTTACCTGCATTTAAAATAATCCAAGGTGAACACCTAAATAAATAAATAAAACAAAAACAATAATTTTCTATAAGAACAAGAGAAAAATCACAGAAAATCAAAGTCAAGATCCTCTTCAATCTCTACTTTGTGTGATTTTTTTTTTTTACAAATATTTTCTGAATTCTTTGACATGATGGTAATGTTCTAGAGGTTATTTCATCCTCTGATTTTTAGACAATTTTCTTTAAATAGAAGATCCTTCCCTTGTTAAGATTTCTGTAATTCTAAATTGTGAAGGCATGGTATAATTAAGTTTAAAAGAGCATGTAAACAATTAGGAGGGAATTTGGCTTGTGTTTAAGAAAAAAAAATCAGTGTATTATTGAGTAAAAGACATTCGTGAGGAAGAAAACAATTAAATAAGTGACTGAAGCGCCCTAGGGAAATATTAGCTTACAATGACTTCTTGTGCAGCCAGTTAAAGCAGGCGATTGATTCAGTGACAGGCTTTACAGGAAACATTAAAAAGCCCAGATGGCTCAAGTTTATGTTTACAGAGTAGCTGGGAAAGGCAGTTAAATCCTGCAAGTGCCACTCAGTTAACGAGAAGATTTTTAGTTCTGAGGACAAGAGCAACGTTGAAAAGGGGTGGAACAGAAAGGAAAAGAAGAAGAGCAAGGAGAAGAGGGCAAATAAGATGAAAAGATAATGAGGTTGAAAAGGATAGTGGGGAAGATGAAGAAGTAAAATGAATGTAGAAAAGAGAAAGAAGAAGGAAGATGAAAATGGGGTATAAAAAAGAATGAGGGAAAACAAGGCCTGTAAACACACTGGTGTTCTGGTAACTCATGTTTCTGTTTTATTTTTTTTGTGTGTGTGTTATAATAGAATTAGATGGTTTGGGGACAAAGGGAAAGGGCGTATTTTAAGCAGGTTCAGCTCTGGACTATTCTATTGGGTAAGGTAGCACCTGGTTCCGATGGTGAATTAGCCTCTGTATGATACAGCAGTGACTTTGATGATATATTTAGAATAGTTTCAGGATTCATCTGCAATGGGGTTTATATGGTTCTGTGACAAAAACATTAACATATTCCACCAAAAAAAATGTGTCTATGAAGAGTGACATTAGATTACTTACATATTGGCTTCACTAGCCAATGGTTGGAGTAAAATTCATTCCCAGAGAATGAGGTGAACATTCATAAACTTTGAGGAGGTAGAAGAATAATTCTGCTGTTGACAAACCTAATTATGACATAAATTAGTTTAATCTTCTGACTTAAGAGCAAGGTTTCCCAACGGTAGCACTACTGATATTTAGACTGAATAATTCTTTCTTGTAAGAGATTGTCCACTACATTGTAGGATAAGTAGCATCCTTGTTCCCTATACAGTAAATGCCAGTCACTCCCCTCCTCCTGAGTTGTGACCATCAAAAATGTCTTCAGACATTTCCAAATGTCCTCAGTGGGCAAAATCGCCCCCAGTGGAGAACTACTGCTCTAGAGGCATTGACTAAAGCTTACCAATTCACTATACCAAGAAAAAAAATAAGCTGGCTAGATTTAAATGAAGATATCATGGATCTGTGCACCCTTGTTTTAAGATTTTCACAAGTGTTATTTCTTTCTTATTCATATATGTTCCTGGGGAGAAAATTAAGAGAGATGATATTATACCTCTTTTCCCAAGGCAAGTGAGATACAGAGAAAAAGTAGGATCCAAAGCACAGAATGTCTTAGTTTGGATTCTCCCAGAAGACAACACTGAGACAAGGATCTTATGCAAGTAGTTTATGTGGGTGATGGTCCCAGGAAACCTCAGTTGGGGAATCAAAAAAAAAAGAAAAGAGGCAACCAATAAATTAATTCACTACCTCATTGAATCTGAGCCTCATTGAAATTTAATCTGGCTGGGCAACTCTGAGGGCCAGGGTAAAACATGCACCTCAAAGTTATCCCATGGTGGTGGTGGTGGGGGGGCACAGGCAAGTATTTATATACTAATTCATGCCAGCAATTGATTAGGGGCTGATTCTAGAATGAGGATGTGTTAGAGAGAATAATGGTCCCCTCCCCCAAAGATATCCACATCTTAATCTCTGGGATCTGTGAAGTTGTTACCATACATAGAAAAATTGACTTTGCAGAGGTGATTAAGTTGTGGGCCTTGACTTGGGGAGATAATCCTGGATTGTCTGGATGGGTCTTTATATAATCACAAGGGTCTTTATAAATGAAAGAAGGAGGAGGAGAATTAGAGTCAGAGAAGGTGATGTGACAGTGGGGTCAGTATTGGAGATACAATGTGGGAAGAACTCATCGGGGGCCAAGAGCCAAGGACTATGGAAGCCTCTAGAAGGTGCAGAAAGCAGGAAAATGAGTTCTTTCTCAGAGCCTCCAAAAAGCATTGGAATCATGCTAACACCTTGATTTTAGCCAAATGAGACCCATTTCAGACTTCTATCCTGCAGAATTATATGATATAAAGCATGCATTTGCTTAAGCCACTGCATTTGTGATAATTTATTATAGAAGCAATAGGAAACTTATAAATATTTTGATACCAGATGCCACTATAACAAATAAGTAGACATGGCTTTGAAATTGAGCCACAGAAAGAGGCTGGGGGAGTTTTGAGTAGCATAATAGAATTTCTAATTTTTGACTCCTGGTTCAGTATCTATACTACTATACCATCAGTATCAAAGGAAGCCTCATAATCACGAGTCATAATCATAATCTAAGAATAAAAGCTTAATTTTTAAAATTACATTTTGGTTGTCCAATGACAAAAACTTCTATATCTGATTGTTCAATGGAGAAATTAAATAGGGAAACTAATTACAAAGATGTTAGAAGAACTGAAAATGCTGATAGAGGAAGTTGAAACAGCTCATAGGTTAGCAATGTTAGGAAGCTGCTGCCACCCATAGATGTACAGCCCCAAAGACAAGAAGTGGTGTCTTCAGAAGCCAAGGGTCACGTAACAGGAACTAGGACACCACCTGTACACCTCTATATATTCCTGAATATTTGCATCTAATAATTTGCCATTGATGACTCATTCTGCAGAAGGATAATAATGACATGGTTCATCTAAACATGTTAAGAATAGGTTATCATGTGATTACTATTTTTAGTAGTCATTTTACCTCCTTATTTAGGTTGAAAAGTATTGGAAACATGGAAAGAATCACCCATTGTGGTTAAAATTTTTCTCCATCAACACACAGTGTACATGATTCTCATTCACTGATTCATCAATTCATTTATTGATAAGCTAATTAATAGAGCACCTCCTTTTGCTAGTTTTTGATGAGGCAATAAATGAAAACAATGAAGCCCTTAACCTTTATGAGGAAAGTGCAAAAGCCCTGAATCAGGAGTATGCTTAGAGGATTCCAGGAAAAGCAAAAGATCTGTTGTATTCTGGCTGGGGCATGTGGAAGGAGAGGGCACTGAAGATGCTGTAGGATCCTGTTACTCCTCTACTCAAAGCCTGCAGAATGATTTCTTTTCTTTTTTTTTAAATTTTTTAAAATTTATTTATGATAGTCACGGGGGGAGAGAGAGAGAGAGAGAGAGAGAGAGAGAGAGAGAGGCAGAGACATAGGCAGAGGGAGAAGCAGGCTCCATGCACCAGGAGCCTGACAGGATTTGATCCCAGGTCTCCAGGATCACACCCTGGGCCAAAGGCAGGCACTAAACCACTGCGCCACCCAGAGATCCCTGCAGAATGATTTCTCAGAAGAATAACATCTCTAAAGGATGAATAGGGAGTGGGACGGTAAATAAAATCACTGGTGCCTGGTTTCTCTTAGTTGATTTTTGACTGTCTCAGGGTAAGGCACAGAGCATCTTTGCATTCTTAGAAGTCTGTTAGGCACTGTGAGTATTTGCTGTCTATTTCAGTTGAGCTTGTGAGCTGCTTCTTCTTTTTTTAAAAAGGCTTATTTATTTATTCATGAGAGACATACAGAGAGAGGCAGAGACATAGGCAGAGGGAGAAGCAAGCTCCCTGTGGGGAGCCTGATGTGGGACTCGATCCCAAGACCCCAGGATCACAACGTGAGCCAAAGGCAGATGCTCAACCACTGAGCCACCCAGGTGCTCCGAGCTTGTGAGCATCTTTAAGGAAACTGACACCTGAGGTTGGCTCTCTGCCCATCCAAGACTAGTCGCTCACTTTAGTTACACTCACAGGGGCAGACAGATCTTGGAGGAAGACATCATGAGTAAGGAAGGCTTGTTTCTGTCAGCATCTGGGCAGGAAGCAGATGGCACCCTCAAATGGAGAATTGAGGAAAGTTTAATGATCAGACTACTTATAAAGTTACAGAAGATTGAGGAATACCAACAGAGGATATTGAAGTACTTGGGTCTGTTAACATCAGGAAGTTGGTAATGGTATGATAATCCCTAGACCTAAATGGGCAAGGGAAGGAGAAGTCACCAGCAGAGGAAGGGTCCCTAGCTGTAGCTGTGTTGTGGGAGAGGGGCCGCCCAATCAAAGGCATGACCTTTCTCAGGGGAATGCAGCCACTGCCTGCCTGTGGCATTTGACCATAAGCGTCTTTGCTGCAAGCATTTGCACTGCAAACATTTTTGCCGCAATTTTCACTGCATAACTAATTGACCATAAGGCAATTCTACCATAAGAGATAAAATTACCAAAACCAAAAGAAGTTTCATTCATGAAACTTTTTCATTCATGAAAAAGAACATCATGAAACATAAAAATTGAATAACAAAGTTAAAAAGACAATCGCAAAATAGAAAATATTTGGGTACATTTAAAATATGTGTAGATTCAGGGCAATTCTGAACAAATAATTGATTTGATTTGATGGATTGTACTTAAGCACCTGTATTGAAAGTCTTTCATTCCTAGTAGTACACATTTTTTTTGCTTGTTGATTTGTCTCCTTGTTCAGCATCGCACTTTTTCTTTTTTGCTAAAACTTCTTCCTTCATTAAGAGAGATGTCAGTTTCCAGATATTAGGATGCATATTTGTAACTGAACTTTGTATTGCATTGTGAAAGCCCATCTGCTGTTGTTTATTCTTGGCATATTGTCACATGTCTTTTGATAGACACCCCAAAGTTGTGTGTGAAATATGGGTTCAAAACTCTGTACCACTATATAGACTATTATGAGGGCTAAGATTTGTATATAGGAGTATTGCATCAATGGAGAAATGAAACTAAATTGTCAACCAGTTGATGAGGCAAATTGTCAAGCCAGACTATCATCCGGTTATTATTTTTTTAATCTTTTATGGCAGAATTGCCTTATAGCCAATTAGTTATGCAGCAGAAGCATTTGCAGTGAAAATGCGGCAGCAAAGACGCTGATGCTGACAGTGAAACTACCCAGAACCACCGCTGCCAACCTAACTCTCAAGTGAGGGAGCTGAGGGAAAATCCCTTGATTCCACTCTGTCCCTTCTCTCCTTCCCTCCTTCCATCTAGGCATCTCCGGCTTGTTCAGGGCTTCTCTTTGGCCAGGCCCAACTGGAAACTAGAGGGCAAAGCAGCCCAATGTCGCAGTTCATACAGGTCAGCTGCAGGGACACAGAACAGAGTGGAAAAGAGTTTACAATGGATCGAGAGGGGCAAAAGGAGAATGTCCAATTCATAATCATCTTGAGCAACGCTAACTTTATATTAACAATAATTCTTCCAACAGTCAAAATTATTTTGAATTTGTGATCTTTTAGAAACAATTCAGAGTTAAGGTGGGGGGAAAAGGAAAGATTTGCTATGCAATTAAATAGTATGAATAAAATTGCTCTGAGGTGGTATGTTGTCACTGAATCTTCCTGATGGGAAAACATGTTTCCAAAGCTTTTCCATGTAAATAATTGATTTGTGGTGTAAATAACTATTGTTGATTTTTTAAAATTGATTTAAAAAAAATTTCAAACATGCCTCCAAAGGCCTAAGGCCTTTTGTGCCTGTCCAGAGATGACAATATTTCACCTTGCTTTAAAAGATATTCTTTGAACGCACTTTTTACTATCCATTTGGCTTCCCCAAATCCAATCTGACTAGCAGGGATTTTCTGTAGTCACATGTTTGTCTCTAGTATGTCCATTATGGACATGACAACAGCCATTACATAAGCAAACCATAGAGGGTCTGATTTCTCATTTGATCTTGTATATTATTTCTTTTCCTTTGTGTTAGCTCTTCTGCACCTGTGTTTGAGTTAACTCTTGGCTCTGAGGACATTTGGGGGTGATTAGAATATTTAAAAAGCAGCGAGTAAACAGATCTTATAATTAGTTGATTGCCTGTGTAGCCAGACAGAAGAGATTGTTGTATTGTTATAGGAGCTCAAAAGAAGCACCCCTTGAGAACCTAATAAACTTCTACCTTTTCAGACCTGACCTGATCATTTGGCATCAGAGACCACGGGGTCATGCACAGGACAAAAAGCTTCCTCTAGAACCTTTGTTGGAAGTAATTTGTTTTGAATGGGCAAGTGTTAAGCTGGTGGATTTAGTCATTGAGAGGACTTGAGAAATGGATTGGACAGGATTGAGAAGGTGGCATTTTATTTTGTCTGTTGGAATTGAACTTCATGCTTCTACCAGCCAGAATAACAAGGAGGAGGAAGGATGAGAAGAGGAGAATAAAAGAAGGCCGTAGAGACAGCCAGAAATTCTAATATAGATGGAGTTAATGGTATAAACATTTCTGTTTATTCCTTGAGGCATTCCCATCACTGTCTTTAACTCTTTTTTGCCCTCATGTTGTTTTTGGAACTTCTCTGTGTACTAACATCAGGCACTGTGATCACTTAATTTTCCTATCTCCTCCTAGACCAACTCCTCTAACAGAACTTTTTACCATGGTGGAAATGCTCTATCTCTGCCCTGTGGCTCTTGAGTATTAGAAATGTGGCTCGTGTGACTGAGGGGCTGCAGTTTTAATTTTACTTAATTTTTGTTAATTTGAATTACACAGCCATATGGTCTAGCTGCTACCATATTGGACCTCAGAGTTCAAGACTATATACTCTGTGAGGGTAGGGACTACACAGGTCATCATTGTGTGCCTGAAGAATAGTGGGCAATCAAGAAATATCTGTTGTATGTAGCATGGAGGAAAGAAGAAAGGGAGGGAGGAAGAATGGCACAATCTCACAAGAGGGAAAATGTGTAATCGGGAATTTGGAAAGATGGGCAATGCTGGGACTGAGTACCTCTTGGGCCAGAGAAGTTATTTTTTCTCTGTAACAATGACTTATAAGTGCTCAGATCAGAGATTTGGAGGATAGAATCTCAGTTTAAACACTCATTAGCCATCTTTCTGCAGAGCCTGCATTCTATTTTTTCCCCAGGCTTTCACATGTGATATAGTTGAGTGCTTTTTGAGAAGCATTATCATCTAGAATTCTGAGGGGACTTGAGAAGTCACTCCCAGCAGTTTGGTGGCTTAGACAGGGTGTCCCATGAGAAGATCAAACACAGGGGATGTGGTGGTGGCTCTGCCCTTCATATACTGTGTGACATTAACCCCTTAATCTCCTTGCATGTCAGTTTACCTTTGTAAGATTTTAGGGTTAAATGAGCTAATTACTAAGCTACCTTTTAGTGCTGACCTTATAAAAATGTACCAGGATACTTGTTGACCTTTAAAAAAGTGGAGCCATTTAAAATAACTTTATTTATAAAATGCATGTTCTTTAGTTGTCCACTGGTCATTATGAAGGCTTTTCTAGTCTGATACAGCTTCAGGTTGGGGATTACTTGCAAACTAACAAACTAAGGAGGACACAATGACTTGAAAAAAGAATTTGTGATTACTGAAACTTGAAGTAGCATTTCTTTTTTAAATGGCCGCTAAAACTATTTTAGAAGTATTGGCTTGACTGTGTAAATAAACACTGACTCATTTAAGTTATTGTAACTACTGGATTCAATATTTACAATGCTAAATTTAAAGGCATTCATTACTAATGTGTAGTCTCAAAAGCAGTATGAGTCATTTATCTCTTTGAAAAGACAAAATTTCACCTTTAGAAGATAAGAAAATCTCCTAATTAAATTTTCTAGTCAAATTGATACATATTTAAACCTTAAAAGTAATATATGCGCAATAAACAAAATTTGGGCAAGATAGAAAAGAGGAGGAAAGTTAATCAATTGTTTGACTTCACTTTTAGCAATTTGGTACACAGTATTTTGGTGTATTTCTTCTGTGCATGTTCCTGTTTATATATTAAATTTTAAGTATGCAGTATATACAATATGTATGTATTGCTCAGGTTTTTAATGAAAAATTATTAAATGTTTCAGACTTCCAGTAAAGTATAAAAAATAATCTAATGCACATCATGTATTCAGATAAGTTTGGTGCGTTTGTTTTAGATTTCTTTCTTGTTTCAGATATTTTTGTTTTTAAATGATAAAATATTAAGAATATAGCACCAAACTCAGCCTACACCTTCCTTCTTTTTCCTTCCTGAAATTGTTCTCTGCTTTCACCCATGCTTTCCTAATTTTTCTTACAAATGTCTGATTCCACAATTTATAGTATTATCTCATGTATTTAAAATGTGCATAAATGCTATCATATACAACTTGCATTCTTCATTCATTGCACAATTTTTGAAATATATCCATGTTGGTACATGTATATCTAGTTCATTTTAATTGTTATATGGCATCCCATTTCTGAATAGTCTGCAGTTACTTATTTACCTGTGATATGGTAGTTGCTTCCATAATTTTTATGATTATAACAATTTTGTAACAAACACTCTTTACATATTTTTTTATGAATGCATCTGAGAATTTTTTTAGATAGATATCTACATCAGTAGATTGTATGGTGGTAACAACTTCAAACGTACTAGGTATGGCTAATTACTATTCCAAGTAACTGAAGTAATTTATATCTCAGTCTAATTTTACCTTATTTTTGCCAACAGTGGTTACTTTCATACTTTTTAGGTTGGTTAATTTTATGGATATAAACTAGTATCTCATAACTTAATTTCTGTGTCACTATTTCACTGATTTCTAAAGAGGTTGAAAAAATCCTCATATTTATACTGATCATTAGTATTTCTTCTTCTTTTCTGAATTCTTCCCCATATCCTTTGTACTTGGTTGTTTTTATTTATTGATTGATTTGAAGAGGTCTTTGGACCACTTCATTGAACTTTTACAAAAAATATATACTTAAATAATTTTATTTACCCAAATGGGCTTTATTCATGTTTAGTCACAATTTATTAACATGAGCATGGTGAAAATTTTATAAAATACTTAAGACTCTAGGGTGTCTTGAGAATCAGTATTTCATAGGTGTGAAATCTAAACTGTGAACAGCATCGTTTTTGTTTTGTTTTGTTTTTAAGAATGCAGAGAAGAGGGATGCCTGGGTGGCTCAGTGGTTAAATGTCTGCCTTTGGCCCAGGGCATGATCCCAGAGCCCTGGGATCAAGTCCCGCGTCGGGCTCCCTGCATGGAGCCTGCTTCTCCCTCTGCCTGTGTCTCTGACTCTCTCTGTGTGTCTCCCATGAATAAATAAATAAAATCTTTAAAAAAAAAGAATGCAGAAAAGAACCACATACCTTTTAGAGTCTTAGAAACAGTTATATGGGTGGTTGTCAAAAGCCACTCATGTCACCATTTTACCTGCCTAGAATTTTTTTTTTCCCCTCCATCTGGAAATAGAGCTGATAATTAAAACAAAAGAAAACAACCCCAAAACACATCCACTGATATTTTATCTTTAGCTTGGGGTTCTCTTTGGGCCCACAGACTACAAAATCTAACTTCTAGAGATGTATAGAGGGTAGATAAATCTTATTTGAAAAACAAAATCATCTAAACAAAATCAAAATTAGTTTTGTAGTGTATAGAATTGTTCGATCAAAATGTGGTATACCTGAAATTAATATAACATTGTCAATTATATTGCAGTTAAAAATTTAGACAGTTTACAAAGATATGGGTGTTTGTGATTCATATCCTTCTGTATCTTCCAGATATTTGAAAATCAAAGCTTATTTACCTGTGGCTATAATTGTGAGTCCTTCTTGCTGTCTCTTCTCCCACTCTGTTCATGCCTGTTTTTCCTCTCATTATCCCACAGTAAACATTCTCTTGGTTGCTTCAGGAAGGTAGAACTGGGTGATGGACAGAAGCACTCCTATGCTGAGGCAAAGATGCCTGGAGTTCTTGGAATCATTCAGACCTGGAATAATTCTCAATTTGTCACTTTCTATCAAAATGGACTTGTTATTGACTTCCCAGGTCCTGTATCTCCACCTATGAAATGATGGTATGAAAATTATTATAATTCTCGAGCTCAAGATCAGGGTTTATGATAAGCCAGCTACCATATTAACTATGTAACATTGGGTGTCTCATTTAATTAAGACTCATAGAGCAATCAGTAAGGAGTAGGAAAAATATTGGACAGCAGTTAAGTAGTGGCAGCCATGAGGCAAGAGACTTGAAAATCAAAAACGGTGCTGGACTGAGATAGGCAAACAACCCAGAAGAAATTTCATGATGGAAAGTGAAGTCAAACACTTTTGCAGAGGCAAAAGTGCCATTTTTGTAATCCTTAACGCACATAGTTCTGAGAAAGGTGTAGGGTACCAAGAGTTACTTATAGCTCAAATACCACCAGTGCTAGAATTGTGGTTTACTTGAAGGGGTTAAACTCTTATTAATGGGGAGAAAATGCTTTTCTGGAACTGGTCATTTTGTAATAGTGGTGGGTAACAGATTTCATGCAGAAAGATTTCAACTGTTTTCAACGTTCAAGGAGGGCATTGTTCATAGTGGCTGAGTATTCCAAACAGTTTGGGGTTTAGTAACTTCAAGCATAAACACCTCTTTAAAAAATTTACCAATTGTATATGGGAGTTATTATAAAATATACATTTTATTACTCTGTCTTTTTAAGCAAAACATACTTATGTAATTTAATCTTTTCTTTCTGAATCAAGAGAATCATTATATATTTTAGTTTTTATATCATGTCATAATATAAAATGCTCTTGGGATCTATTAATGTTTAAATGTCTGTGCGAGGCTGTTTGAATCCCATGTCTGCCTTTAAAGTTTTATTCTGTTTTCTCTCTTGCTTTTATTTATCTTGTGAAGTGCTGCCAAATATGTTACAAATATTTATAAAGTAAAAGTAATTAGGCTTTGCGTAAAGACCTAAGAACCTTTCCTTATTATTCAAACAACTTCACTCAAAATGTGTTGAGTGCCTAATATGTGACAGGCACTGTGCTAAGTGCTCAGGATATAGAGATGAATAAATGTTGGTTTATTATAACTAGTGCATTATAAACTTTGCTGTGGCTAACAGGTCTGTAATTTCTTCTGTAAACTCCAAGACACCTGTTTTCATTACTTGCCAAACATTCTTTCTAAATTTCAGGTGCATTTGTACTACTTGAAGTTAGTAAATATGCAAGCTTCCAAGAGTTAATAAATTCCTCTTCCATATTAATGGTTATTTGCATATTAGGAGGAACAGAGAAAATGCTGAGAGGAGTTGTGGCTACGCAGGGTTTGAAAGAGTCTACCAGACTTTCTATTGGCATGGTATTCAAATATTCCACATTTATGATAGAGATTTTTAGACAACACAGTTTCATTAATTTGAATTTTAAACTCCATCCTCTGTTCCAGAAAAAGACAATAGACAATATTACTAATGAATTAAAAGAGGTAGGCAAACTCTGAAACAGAGGGAAAACAGATTGATCAGACTGAAGGGGTAGGCTCACTGTGTACCTCCTCTGGAGATAGGCAGCTGTGGTTACAAGTTTGACTTTTGAGAGTACATGGTTGTAGAACCAATTTATGTTTGGGAATTGAGTTTGTCTCCTTTTATGAAATTGGAGGTGACATTGTTTCTCTGTCAAAAAAAGTCTCAAAAGAGCCATGATTGATACTTACATCTCAGGTTTTTGTAAAGCTGCTGGAAAGAGACATCTCTGCAAACAGGGCTGGGTTAAGCTTTTTGCTGGTTCAGAAGATATATTATTTTGTAGGATAATAGTCCTTAGATGCTAAATAAAGACTTATTTCTTGATGTACAGATCTTGGGGAATTAAAGGGAGGAAAAGTTGAAATAATTAGCCAGAGAGACAGAAGTAAATAGAGTCTAAGACCACCATCTCTTTTAGATTTGCCCACGATTTTTCCAGTTTTAATATTAAAATTCCTATGCTCCAAGAACATTAGTCCTGGTCAAATCAGGATGACTAGTAATCCTCCCCTCCCCCAACCTTATAATAAACCTGAAAACTAAAATGCTAAAGCATATGAGAATAACCAGCACCAAGAAAGATAGCCAACAAGGTCAATAATAAGAACACAAATTAACTCCTGATAAAAATACAAAATGACTTCATAATAAATGTTTAAAGAAAGTAACAAAAATTATGAAACAAAAACAGTAAGCTATGTATCAAGGCAGGTGGATGTGGAGAAAAAAATCTGTTAGAAATCCTGGATGTATAGTCATTGAATATTAAAACACTAGCTGGTAATTCACAGCTAAAAGTAGAATTTGTGAATTGGATGATGTTACTGAGGAATCCACTCATCATGCTGCACAGATTGACTAAGTGAGTAAAATCTTGAAAGAGAAATAGTGTAATGGACTATGTGTGTATACACACACACACACACACACACACATATATCCTTTTTTTTTGTAAGGAGAGAAGAGTGTCAGTTGAAAGAAAATATTAAAATGGTGGTTGAAAGGAAAAATGTTTTTAATACCACAAGAAGGACATGAGTCTTTGGATTGAAGGTGAACGTCAAGTGCTAATCAGATTAAATGAAATTCAGAAAGATTAAGTGAAGTTGCAGAACATCAAGGATAAATTGAATAATGTTAATGTTACCAAATAGAAAAAAAGATTACATACAATTGATGGCAATTAGATAGCAGACATCTCAGATTCAAAAATAGATACTTAAAAAACATGAAGTAGTATCATCAAAATGCAAAGGGAAAGAAGCTAGAATACTGTATCAAACTAAACTGTCTTTGGAAATAGGTATTAAATGAACACGTTTTCAGATGTGCAAAGACCAATGGTATATTCACCACATTCCTTCATTAAAGTTACCACTTACAAATACTATACCAAGATAAACAATAATTTGAAAGTGAGTGTTAAATGAGTCCATTTCCAGATAGGCAAAAACTAAGAGAGTTTATGCATCACAATCCTTCAATTAAAAAAAAACTATCTAAGAAGAAGTTTTTTTTTTAATTTTAATTTTTTAAAGATATTTATTTCAGAGAGAAAGAGAGAGGGAGAGTTCATGCAAGCATGAGCAGGGATGAGGGGCAGAGAGAGAGAGGGAGAAGCAGACTCCCCACTGAGCAAGGAGCCAGACTCAGGGCTTGATCCCAGGGTCCAGGTGCCTCTAGTAAGAAGTATTTTTAAAAAATGGCTGTGCATAAGGAAATTCATAAACTGTATTAGTAAATATTATTGACTTAAGAAAAGTAGTTACTAATTTTTTAAAAGATGAAACTAAAATTCCAGATAAAGAAGTGGGAGGGGTGCCTGGGTGGCTCAGTAGGTTAAGCATCTGCCTTCGGCTCAGGTCTTGTTCTCAGGGTCCTGGAATGGGGCCCCAAGTCCCAAGTTGGGACTGAATACTGATATAGTCTTATATTCTTTTTTCCATTGTTTCTTAATTTCCTATTTTCAAAAGAAATACATTTCTTACAAAATAGGTTTAAGGTCCATAGAGGTTGGGTTTTAAGATTTTGATGAGGAGAAAACAGTAGATCTGTGAAAAACTACTCAGGAAAAAGGAAGAGACCAAACAGGACAACATTTTCAAGAAATTGCCTTTGCATGGCAGTTTTGAACTCCATTGTTAAGTGGTTTCTGGCATGGGGCATGATTTTTCTATACGATCTCCTGAATATTTGTGAGAAAAATTAGACACATTTTAAGAAGTCAAGGCAAACCTATTTGAATGCAGTAAGGCTTATTATTTTGTGCATTCATTCATTATGGATTTAGGTACATATACACATATATACATGCATCTGTATATATATAATATACATACATTCATCAAATATATGTAATATACACACGTATACCTCTCTTTCCCTCTGTTTCTCCCTCCCCTTCTTTCTCTCTCTCTCCTAATAGTGCTATGTTGTCCTAACTTCTGTGGGAGATGAAAGAAGTAATATAAAATCCATGCTCTCAAGAGCTTATTTTAGGAGAAGAAACAATATATCAACATAACAGTATTTAAGAAAAATAATAATACCTGATGATGATGTAATACAAGTTATGGCAAAGGCAGTATTTGATTCAGAGGCAAAATAGCAATGGAAGCAAGAACAGTTTTGAAAATTATTGAGAAGAGGAAACCATGGAAATTAGAGATAATTGAGGAAGTTATGAAGGAAGAAAAGAAACTGCCAGTGGGGGTATTGCTAAGAGTAAAAGTGCTGAGGCAGAAATGGCTTTGGTGTGCTTGGGAGAAGGTGAATGGATGAATCTGGCTGCAGTAGTAGGTGTGGTGGAGAATATCATCAAAAAGGTAAGGTCGGAATGTCAAGATTCTTAAATGCTGGCAAACAAGTATCTTTGAAAGTAGCTTGAGCATACATGTGACACAGTGTTATATTTAATCAGCAACTGATCATTGAATGAACTAGCAGAGGAGTGTCTAGAAGCAAGATCAAATGCAAATCTTCTAAACAAGAGTTTGCAAGACTCTAACCTATATATATGCCACAGCATGCATGGAAGAAAAGAGACAAATGGAAAGAGTAGTTGACAAGTTACCAGGATGTGATGGCAAAAGAGAGTGGAGATAATCATAGATAACTTGGTAGAGTTTGCAAACCTGGGTGAGCTGATTTTAGCAAGGACAGATAATGAGTTTGACTTAGGAAACCACAATGTCCTTTTGCAAACATTAGTGGAGAATAGCGTTTTATGTCCTTCTGCAAACATTAGTGGAGAATACTGTTTTGAAATTGAAGGTTACCCAGTTCCATTAAAACACCTCTTAAGGAGTTGTATGCCAAGCAAGTGTGCTTAGGGTATGCTGAGTCAGAACCTCAGGGTTTATAAACTGGTCCTTAGAAACCAGACATTTTGGGAAGCTTCACATTGCTTTAGAGTATTTTAATAGGGAGAAATTCAGCTATGGTTTAAATTTTTCTTCCAAAGCATCTCTCTCCAAAAGAACTTTTTGCAATGACAGAAATGTTCCTTATTTCTGTTGTTTACTATGGTCTCCACTAATCTCATGTGGTTTTACAAAATATTTTATCGTGGTAACATGTATTTATTGTGTTTAACATGAGATCTATTCTCTTAACAAATCTTTAAGTATATAATACGATATTGTTATTGATAAGTACAGTGTTGTACAGCAGATCTTTAGAATTTGCAAACTTTGCATGACTGTAACTTTGAGCCTATTGATTAGCAACATTCTGTTATAAACTTCCCTTAGATCCTGGAAACTACCATTCCACTCTTCCATTTTTTGAGTTAGTTACCTTACATAAGTGGAATCATGCAGTATTTGTCCTTCTATGACTGGCTTATTTCACTTGACATAATATCCTCAACGTTCATCCATGTTGTCACATATTGTAGAATTTCATTTTTTAAAGGCTAAATAATATTCTATTATATGTGCATATTTTTAATCCCTTCATCTGCTGATTGACAGGTTGTTTCCATGTTTTGGCAGTTGTGAATAGTGCTTCAGTGAATGAACCTGGGAGTGCTAATATTGTTGATTTAATGCATATGACATCAAAAATACAGTCAACAAAAGCAAAAATATGCAACTGGAACTACATCAAACTAAAAAACTTCTGACAGCAAAGGAAATGATTTGCAGAATAAAAAGGCAATCTATGGGATGGGAGAAAATATTTGCACACCATTGTATCAGATAGGGATTATTTCCAAAATATATAAGAAACTCCTAGTACTCAATTGCAAAAAAACCTAATGACTCAATTTAACAATAGGCAAAAGACTTGAATATAATATTTCTCCAAAGAAGACATACAAATGACCGAGAGGTATGTGAAAAGATACACATCACTAATCATCAGGGAAATGCAAACCCAAACCACAATGAGATATCAACATATATCTGTTAGGATGGCTATTGTATAAACAAACAACAAGTATTGGTGAGAATGTGGAGAAGCTGGAACCCCTGTGTACTGTTAGTGGGAATGGTGTACCTGTTATAGAAAATAGTATGGAGGTTCCTTCAAAAATTAAAAATAGAATTACCAAATGAGCGTGCAGTACTATTTCTGGGTATTTTCTCATGTAGCACCTTAGTGCAACTGAGGAACTGAATTCTAATTTCAATTAAAATACATAAATTTAAACTTACATTTAAATAGTCTCACATCACTAGTGGCTACCATATTGAACAATGCAATGCTAAAGGATCTCTAAGTCAGCATGTTGACAATATGTGGCTGTCTAATTAGTTCGGGGAAAATATTTGCTTTAGCATATGTGATTGAAAGCTGAACTCTTAATAAAAAATCATCCTTTGGAGGAAAATTTTCTATTCATTGAGTCAATATTTATTTATTGCCTGTTTTCTTTTAGGGTAAGTGTTAGCGACAAAGGTGGAAGCAGTCATGGTCCTGCCCTCCCTTGGCTCATGGTTCATGGCTTACAGTGAGGGATGGAGTTGAAATAAAATCACACAATTGCAAATTGAGATGAGCACAATCAAATAGGATAAAGCTTCTGCAAAAGATTTTAATGATGTTCTGAGTAAGGTTAAGATGTGCTAAGGAGCTGGAAGAAAGCCTTTAGGACATACACAATATGTATTTGTTCCCAGGAAGTTTGTTTGTCTGTTTAGCTTATGCTAAACCAGGTTATGTGTGAACTCTTTCCTCAAAATCCGTGGCTTCACACTGTCTGAAGGTAACCACCTTTAGAGATACAGCTCTCTTCTTGTTCTCTTTCTTTCTCTTCTTATTAAAACATGGAGTGTTCAAGTGATACATTGAATAACTGCTCCCAATTATTCACTGCTTCTCTGTTACAGAATTATTTGCCCAAGCCCTTTGCCATGGGACATTGTAATATTTCTCTCTGGAGTAAGTGAAATACTGTTCCACCCCATTGGTACAGGACATGACTATGTGAGTTGTTTTTGCTAAAGGAATAGGAATCAATGTTAAGTGAGCAGCAAGTGTAAATGTGCTTTCGTTATTTGACTTTATGTCTTATACTTCTGTCATCCTCCTTGAAGATAATCTGTCCTATATAGTTGCTGGTTAACCACAAGACATAGACTTAAATCCAACTGGCAACCTAAGCTAAACACTGCCAATCAATGATGAAATTAGATCAGCACCAGCCATACTACAGAAATCAGAGTGAAACAAAAGAAATATTTTTTTATAAGCCACGCAGCTTATTGAGTTATCATCATGCAGCATAGTTGCAGTTGAAGCCTGGCTAATATAGAAGGATGTTATTCTTACTGGTTGATCGGCTAATTATCTACCAAAATATTCTCAACCAGTCTTTGAATTTTTCATTTTTATTTTTTTCTGTTTTTAAAAGAATTATAGGCATAGTGAACAGATGGGGAACTTAAGGCTGAGTGTGTTTGTGAGGGTTGGTTGAAGCATTGGAAGTCTCACACCAGTTTTGCTTAGGTGACTTTCATGGTTATTCTGATGTAATTATTGAAGGATCTGAGTATAATGACAAAGGGGCAGAACATAGGTGGCTTGTCTTTCCTACTCATCCCCTTGCTGTCAGGGAAATGCAATAGCTAAGAGACTCCTGAAGAATATAGTAAGCAAGATGTGTGGGTGGGATGAGGAATGGCCCTTTAATATATGAAGACTTATGATAGAACTACATAGTTCAAAAAAAAAAAAAAAGGACTACATAGTTCAGACAGAACAGTATAGTACACAAATGAACCAGAAGAGAAAAAGAGAAGACGGTAGTGAAAAATTTATATACTTTTCTAAATATAACATAGATGGTGATGGGTATCAGTGGGAAAAGGATGAATTATTCAATGAATAACGCTGGGGTAATTGGTTAGCCATAAGGAAAAAGAAGATATAATTGTATTCTTACCTCACACCATTCACAATTTGCTTGTCTTATAGCCCCAAATGCTTCTGGGGGACTTTCTCCTGTCACAGTGACCACTGGAACAGAGGCAAATGTCATTAGTTTTATTCTTCAGGAGTGGAAGTTTCTCTAAATACTCATGGTGGAAAAGCCCTAAATAGAGAAACTTGTAGAAGTTACCAGTGGGTAGCAAGCTGATTCAGCAATTCAGAAGTTGGTTGAAAAATACATATACAAGTAAATATTGGATTCAATTCTCTGGTGATTCTAAGTAACATTTTAGAGGCCTAACACTTCTAAGTACATTTCCCTTCCTTTAAGGAAAAGTTAAGTGTTAATGCTGTAGCTGGTTTGCCAAGTGAAATCTGGCAAGTGTTACTAGTACATATGTAAACTGTAATTAAATTCTTAATGTAAAGCTATACAATTCACTGCTTTGAAAATAATACTCAGCTACAAAGCCACCCTACATTCTTTTACTAATAAGTGTTGAATGGAGTTGGAAGAGCACTGTTTTTCTTACCTGGTTGATGAATTCAAGTGACAAGTTTTATGTTTTGTTGGAAGCTGACATCTTCTGAGAGGAAGTAAGAAATATTAACTTAAGTTATAAGGCAGAACTCAGAAGCTCCTCTTGAATATAGAGTAAGCCATTTGTGGTGTGGAGAGGAGATAGTTTCACAGAGATAGTGAAAACAGAGAGAGGGAGGTCACATCCCTGACCTTGGCAAATGTTGGACAAGCCCTGTCCTTCTGTGTTCTATCTAGCTAAGGTTAGGGGATTTAAATGAGTGAACTAGATAAGAGTTAAGTAATGGACAGGAGGTGCCTTGTTTTTTTCAGGAACTAAAAAGCATTTATACAAATAAAGTATATACTGCATATCATAAAAATTCTATGTAATTTTTCATATAAGCCTAGTAGACATGACACACAAAATATATTTTCTCAGTTATATATATATTTCTCAGTTATATATATATATATATATATATATATATATATATATATATATATATGTCTGAGACATATATATGATGTCTTTCTGCATCACATCTAGGGACAACCTGCAAACGAATCATCTAGGGTGTTTGTTTATTGCATCTACATTTTAATGATAATCAGAAAACCTTTTCCTACAGGCAAGTTATAGGGGAATTCACCCATGCAAATTTCCAGAACTTGTTTGATTCCATTTTTTGTAGTAGATCTCTCATTTGGTATAGTAACTGTAGTTTATTCTTATGTATAGTGTGAGGTCAGTATTTGATTTTTTATCTTTTCCCAAGTGGCAAACGAGTTATCCCAGAATCATTGTCCTTGTGACTTAAGATGCCATCTTCATCATGTATTAAAGTTCTATGGTTACTTTGATCTATTTCTAGATTGTCTGTTCCATTCCATCATTCTTTTCCATTGCCCATAGTGCTTCTTTAACACACACACACACACACACACACACACACACACACACACACACTGCCTCATTCAAGAATCTTTGTGACTCTAGGTCTAGAAATGTGCATTTGAGATAAGTTCCTCAGGTGATTTTCATGTGCACATGGTTGTTCCTTTCCAACTTCTTCAGGAATTTTAACAAACTTTCTTATCTTTCCAAGAAAATAGGTTGTTAACAGGTACAAAAGGACAGATTGTGGTATGGGGAGAATGGTGGTCCTCCCTCCCATTCCTGGTAGTTTATTTTCAGGCTTCGTCTAGAAAAATGTGCATCATTTACAACAAAATAGTCAGAGGTCAGGTACAAGATGGTAAGACTACATGCAAATATTCCTGTCTTTCTCCAAACCTATTAAATTGGCAGTGAAATACTAAAGGAATAAATTCTTAAAGTTGCTGAAAGTAGATGAGGGGGATATAGGAAAACATAAATGAACCAAACTTTTGGATTAATTTCTGGAATACAGAAGACCATCTGATGTATAGTTGTCATCTATCGCTGCATAATAAACTGTCTCCAGCACTCAAAAGCATAAGATACCTAGGAATAAACCTAACCAAAGAGGTAAAGGATCCATACCCTAAAAACTATAGAACACTTCTGAAAGAAATTGAGGAAGACACAAAGAGATGGAAAAATATTCCATGCTCATGGATTGGAAGAATTAATATTGTGAAAATGTAAGTGTTACCCAGGGCAATTTACACGTTTAATGCAATCCCTATCAAAATACCATGGACTTTCTTCAGAGACTTGGAAAAAATTATTTTAAGATTTGTGTGGAATCAGAAAAGACCCCGAATAGCCAGGGGAATTTTAAAAAAGAAAACCATATCAGGGGGCATCACAATGCCAGATTTCAGGTTGTACTACAAAGCTGTGGTCATCAAGACAGTGTGGTACTGGCACAAAAACAGACACATAGATCAATGGAACAGAATAGAGAACCCAGAAGTGGACCCTGAACTTTATGGTCAACTAATATTCGATAAAGGAGGAAAGACTATCCATTGGAAGAAAGACAGTCTCTTCAATAAATGGTGCTGGGAAAATTGGACATCCACAGGCAGAAGAATGAAACTAGACCACTCTCTTGCACCATACACAAAGATAAACTCAAAATGGATGAAAGATCTAAATGTGAGACAAGATTCCATCAAAATCCTAGAGGAGAACACAGGCAACACCCTTTTTGAACTCAGCCACAGTAACTTCTTGCAAGATACATCCACAAAGGCAAAAGAAACAAAAGCAAAAATGAACTATTGGGACTTCATCAAGATAAGAAGCTTTTGCACAGCAAAGGATACAGTCAACAAAACTCAAAGACAACCTACAGAATGGGAGAAGATATTTGCAAATGACGTATCAGATAAAGGGCTAGTTTCCAAGATCTATAAAGAACTTATTAAACTCAACACCAAAGAAACAAACAATCCAGTCATGAAATGGGCAAAAGACATGAAGAGAAATCTCACAGAGGAAGACATAGACATGGCCAACAAGCACATGAGAAAATGCTCCGCATCACTTGCCATCAGGGAAATACAAAACAAAACCACAATGAGATACCACCTCACACCAGTGAGAATGGTGAAAATTAACAAGGCAGGAAACCACAAATGTTGGAGAGGATGCGGAGAAAAGGGAACCCTCTTGCACTGTTGGTGGGAATGTGAACTGGTGCAGCCACTCTGGAAAACTGTGTGGAGGTTCCTCAAAGAGTTAAAAATAGACCTGCCCTATGACCCAGCAATTGCACTGTTGGGGATTTATCCCAAAGATAAAGATGCAATGAAACGCCGGGACACCTGCACCCCAATGTTTCTAGCAGCAATGTCCACAATAGCCAAACTGTGGAAGGAGCCTCGGTGTCCATCGAAAGATAAATGGATAAAGAAGATGTGGTTTATGTACACAATGGAATATTACTCAGCCATTAGAAACAACAAATACCCACCATTTGCTTCGATGTGGATGGAACTGGAGGGTGTTATGCTGAGTGAAGTAAGTCAATCGGAGAAGGACAAAATTATATGTTCTCATTCATTTAGGGAATATAAATAATAGTGAAAGGGAATAGAAGGGAAGGGAGAAGAAATGGGTAGGAAATATCAGAAAGGGAGACAGAACATAAAGACTCCTAACTCTGGGAAATGAACTAAGGGTGGTGGAAGGGGAGGAGGGCGGGTGGTGGGGGTGAACGGGTGACGGGCACTGAGGCGTACACTTGACGGGATGAGCACTGGGTGTTTTTCTGTATGTTGGTAAATTGAACACCAATAAAAAATAAATTTATTAAAAAAAATAATAAACTGTCTCTAAATTAGGTAGCTTAAAACAAAGATACACATTTATTATCTCACATGTTTTCTGTGGGCCAGTAATTTGAGAGCAGTTTAGCTGGTTGTCTCTGGCTCAGGGTCGCTCTCATGAAGCTGTGGTCAAAATGTCAATTGGGAATTAATTGGGACTGGAAGATCTGCCTCCAAGATGGCTCATTGATGTGACTGGCAAGGTGGTTCTGGTTACTGAGAGGCCTCAGTTCCTCTCCAAAAGCTCAGGAAAAGAATCAATTTACTTGACATCATATCCTAGGAGTGATAATATTGATAAATAATGAAAACTGAGAGAGGAAGATGGAAAGCAGTGTAGCAGAAATAAAAATGTTGTTAAAAATAAATATAAAAATTAACTGGAAAGTAAATAGATAAACAAAATGTTATGTAACCATACAATGGAATATTATATGCCATTGAAAAGGAATGGGCTGTTGACACATGCTATATTAAAGATGAACTTCAAAAATATTATGTGGAATGAAAGAAACCAGATACAGTTATCATGATATAGGACTCCACTTATATAAAATGTGCATAAAAAGCAAACTGATAGGGACAACAAGTAGATAAGAGGTTGTCTGAGGCTGAGATGTATGGAGGAAGAGGTATTAGTTGTAAATGGGCACAAGGAGTCTTACTGGGGAGATGAAATATTCCAAAATCAATGTATGGTAAAGGTGGTACCATTCAGTAAAGTTGCTAAAAATCATGACATTGCACACGAAATGGGTGAATTTTATGACACATAAGATATATCTCAATAAAGTTGAAAACAAATATATTTAGGGGCACCTGGTATCTCAGTCAGTTGACTATCCTACTCTTGTTTTCGGATCAGGTCGTGATCTCGGGGTCCTGAGATTGAGCCCTACATTGGGCTCCATGCTCACCTGGAGTCTGCCTTTCCCTCTCCCTCTGCTCCTCCTTCTCCTCTTTCTGTCTCTCATAAATAAATTAAAAAGTCCAAAAAACACCCCAAACAAATATATTTAATGTAAAAAATAACTGCAGTATAATACTTTTATAGTACTATTCATATTAATAGTAGTATAGATAAAGTAAATACGAAATACTGACTGCTCTAAGAAGAGAGAATTTGAGTGATAGTGTGATCTGTGGCACTCTTTTTTTCAATAATTTTTTTATTTGAGTATTGTTGACACACAATGTTACATTAGTTTCAGGTGTACAACATGGTTATTTGACAAGATTATACATTATGCTATGTTCACCACAAATGTAGTTACCATCTGTCACCATACAACACTATTAAAATATTATTGATTATATTCCTTATGCTCTGCCATTTATTCCCTTGGCTTACTCATTCCATAATGGGAAGCCTGTGTCTCGCATTCCTCTTCACCCATTTTGCTGATCCCCCCAACTCTAATCCCTCTTGCAATTATCAGTTTGCTTTCTTTATTTATGGGTGTGATTCTACTTTTTGTTTATTAATTTATTTGTGTGTTTTTTTAAGGTTTATTTGTGACACTCTTAAAACAGACTTTTAAAACATACTACTTATTTTTTCTTGAAAAAATAAGTTTACAAATGTAATACATCTTCAGTGTGATAGTTTTAGAACATTAAGATATGTACACTGAAGGAGATAAAAATTACCATACTCTCCCTATCCAGAATAACCATTATTAACATTTAGTGTATATATTTCTAAGTTGTTTTTTCTATTTTAAAGCAGAGTTTAAATGTGTAGAAAATGTCTTTATGAGGCTATGGGGAAGCTTTTGTTTTATTTGGTGTCTTGAGGAAATAATTATGAATTATATAATTTTATGTATCAAAGTATCAAATAAAAATGATGGTTGAATCTGAACTTTGAAAGAATGGGAAATGTGAACTCAATAGAATATCATAGCAAGTTTATTGCACCTGGGTGGCTCAGTGGTTGAGCATCTGCCTTTGGCTCAGGGTGTGATCCCTGGGATTGAATCCTGCATCAGGCTGCCAACAAGGGCCTGCTTCTCCCTCTGCCTATGTCTCTGCCTCTCTCTGTGTCTCTCATAAGTAAATAAATAAAAATCTTAAAAAAAAAAAAAAAAGAATATCATAGCAATTTTAATTGGTAAACATGAGTTGGATAATTTGATTTCCCTTCCAAATTGTAGTGCTAGGATGCACTTTAGAGTCTTTGATCCAATGCAGTCAGTTTATAAAATGGGGAAACTGAGGTCCCAAAAGCTTGTGAGCTTCCAAAGCTCCCATATCAATGACATCAAAGTGAGAACACACATCTCACTCCATGCCTGTGTTCTTAAGTTTGAATTGGTGTCACGTCCAGAGTTTTAGGAGATGCATGAAGGCCAATCAATGGAGTTTCCTGCTATTCTTGCATATAGGCTGCTCCATTGCGGGAATGTCCAATATTGGAGATACTGCTACTTATCTAAGGTAAAGTTAGACCTTCACAGATACGGGGTCACTTTAACTTATGGTATCTTTTCCTGTTGTTGTAGGTTGTCTTTTTGGGTGAACCAAGCTATCTTCCTTGCCTTTCTATGTTGGTCTCAATTTAGAATCAATGTAACTCTGATCAGATCAGTGAGAGCTGTTAATAAGCCTTAGAGGTCATGGAAAAGACACAATAACTTTTCTTCATGGGTGAGATATCCTGAGATCGCTATTTGAGAAAATAATGATACTTGTCATATATTTCCTCTAAATAAATCTGGCTTTAATACCAAAAATCCCTGTTTTCTTCACTTCTGTTTATTTTCGGTCACTCAAACTGACGCTTGCTATCAATATCGCCTCACTGTAAGTGCAAACAGAAGTATTTAAAGAAAGCGGTATTGTTTTATTTTGGGGTTAGCAATTTTCCAGGGCTCACTGGCAGAAGTGCTTAGCTCTAAAGAATCACATGTGTTTGCTTTGTTCTAAATATAGGCTAAACAGAATGCAGTAGAGCCTGAAGGCTTCAGACCAAAGCATTTGGAATATTAAAAAAAAAAATCTAAGAAGTAATATCTCCTGCCCAGAACTAAACAAATAAACAGGTTTCTGCTAAATGCAGGAAACAAACTGATGGATATCAGATTTTATTCTCAAATCTTTTGGTGGTTTTTTAAAACATTATTTTCTTTAAGATGTAAAATCAAAGTCAGCCTACAAAGGTACAGTAACTCATTGCTATACTAGTAAATGGCAAACAGTGTGTGGTCTTGCCGGACCATGGGGTAGGGCTGAAGGGTAATGGATGTGGCCACTTTGAAAAAGCACATCATTAGAATTTTTTTTCTTTGAACTTTGCCCTTTAGAATATCTTGTGTATGGATCTGGCATAATGCCAAAGAGCTTCTAATGCAGCAAGGCTTTTGCCTTTGGCTTATGTTGCCAGTGAGATGGGGAGGTACACATGTAACATGTGGTATTAATATTATTAAGTTCTGTTTTACATTGTTTCTCAAACTGGAAAGTGTAGATACTTGTGGCCTCTGGACATATTTTCAGAGATAGGCTAGTTCTTGATTGTATTTTTTTCTCAAATTTTAAGGATAAGAAAAATTAACATGAAGATCTTAAAGGTCCTTACAGGTGCTCTTTCTGTACTAGTCTTGCTGTATAAAGTCCCACAACGGGGTGGCTTAACCAACAGAAATTTATTATCTCCCCATTGAGGAGGCTGAAAGTCCAAGGTGAAGGTGCTGGCAGGGTTGGCGCCTTCTGAAAGGCTGAACGAGAATTTGTTTTATGCCTCTTTCTAAGCTTCTGGTGGTTTTGCTGGCAATTTTTGACGTTTTATTTTGCCTGCAGATGCCAAAGTTCTCTGCAACCATCTTCCTGTGGCATTCTCCTTATGTGCATGTCTGTCTCTTTCCCCAAATTTCTCCTTTTTTTTTTAAAGTTTTATTTATTTATTCATGAGAGACACACAGAGAGAGGCCGAGACACAGGCAGAGGAAAGAAGCAGGCTCCTTGCAGAGAGCCTGATGTGGACTTGATTGACAGACCTCTGGATTGTGCCTTGAGCCAAAGGCAGATGCTCAACTGTTGAGCCACCCAGGCATTCTCCAAATTTCTTACAAGCACACCAGTTATATCAAATTAGAGTTCACCCTAGTGACCTCATCTTAACCTGATCTTCTACAAAGACCCTATTTCCAAATATGATCACATTCATAGCTACTGAGGGTTAGGACTACATCTTTGAGGGGGGTGGCACAAGTCACAATTCACCATTTTGGGTGACAACATCTTCTAAATAACTTTTACCAGTTTAAATTGATAATTGGGATAAAGGAAAGTAATACTATTATAATTGTCCCATCCTCAAGGGGAAAATACAGATATGACTTAATTTGCAATAATTAAGTCAATAATGCAATAATGTATTGGTGCCAAGAAAAAGGCAGACACTATCATATCAAATCACCCTACAGGAAAGAAGTTTGTGCAGGAGTTGTAATAAAGAACAGTAATGGGACATGATAAAACAGACATAATGAGTCTATCCATATCATAAAAATTATGTATGAACCTCTTAAAGTAGCAATTTATATGCATTTCTATGTTACATATGACTTAAGACACTATTGAATATATGTATCCAGCAGCCTTATTTTGCCATAACTTTATAAGAGAAAAAAGCCTATTTTTTAAAAGGAAAAGTTAAAGATAAAATATTCAAGTTTACTTGTTAATAATCATAGTAATGATAATTACAGTTATCATTTATTAAAGGCCATCTTTATATCAGGCATTATATAAAATGCTAACCTTTCCCCTCATCCACTTTAAATTATTATAATCCCCAGTTGGTAAGTGAAAAATCTGCTGGGATTGGTACTTTACTCATTTCTATCTAAACTTAAAGTTTGTATTCTTTTCACTACATTTTTGCATTTGTCTGATTTCATTTAAGCCTTGTGCAAGATGAATATTTCTCAGTAAGCATACCCTAGACTTTGTCCTTGGATATCAGTAGTTCTTTTTCTCTTTAAATCATATTTCACCTCTCCTACACATATAAAATCAAAAGATCATGAATCATACAAAGTGATCTCTGGGTCCATGAGTCTAGGTGGAAATATAAACCTGATGTCTGGCTCCTGGATCAATATGGCCTGCAGGTCTTAATAGGGGCACTGTTCCCTGGGGGTTGGCCCCATCGAGAAGCCTGAAAGAGCAGTGGCTCACTCTAATGAGATTAAGTCACATAAGACTTCATGAATTTAACAAAACCCCAGCAATGTTGATATTGGCATCTTCCACCCTAGAAAAGAGGGATCAAGGGCAGTCTCTGGTCTCTAACCTGAAATTATTAGCTGGGAGTTTGTTTTCAGCTCTTTAGTGGAAAGTTGCATTTCCTTTCAAAGTTTGCAAGGTTCTCCACTGTGACAGTATTGTTCCTTGGGCACATGAATGAACTTCTATAATGAAGGGTGGCCTTGAGACTTATTGAGCTCGAATTGTCTCCTGGGAGACTTAAGATGAAATCTGACAGAAAAACTGGTCATTTTAGAAGAAGCTAATTTCTTTGAGGATTAGATACTTATTATTGTTTATTGAACCAATCAGTCTCTTCTTCTCTCATTCCAAACTTGTGCCATAAAAGATTTCAGACTTTAAAGCAGGTTAGATATAAATCCTGAATGAAATTGTAGTTAAGTGGTATAGCCAGCTTGTTTCCATTTGGGGATCGCCCCTGATTGAAAAATGGGCTTTGCAGTGTCATTTCAAAGATTTTGTTTCATTTCTTGCTTTGACGAGTAAGTGCAAAGATCAGAAATTGCATATGCAATACAGTATTTCAATTACACCACCTGGCAAATATACCAAAGCTGTTTCACATTGCTGTTGGTGGTGTCGAGGAACAAGCGTCTTGAAGGAAATAATTTATTGTAACTAAATAATTGTCTTATCCTATCAACATCCTCAGGATAGGAAATCTAGGAAGAAGGCTTGATCATGTCAAAAATATGCTTGCCTCAAATACAGGTTTCACACAGTATGTCTAAAGAATGGAATGTTGAGTTGTAATTCAACCTTTTCTGCTTCCCTTCCTACCTTTGCACACTCCTCTACCCCCTCCCTTGCTTGCTCCCTCTCCCTCTTCTAGTTTCCTTGTTATTTATTTTAGGATTGGATACAGGTACTTATTTTATTATAATTTGGTATTATCTTGGCTATTTTTTAAAAAATAGAATACCTTGTTGAGTTTGAAATTTCAAAGCCAGGGAAGCAATTGTTCCTTGGTTTTGTCTTTGAAAGTTCCTTTTGCTGGCTGTGTATAGGAGATCAAATACACATTTGACATTCAGGGGTAAATGCATTTCAACCCTTTACAAACCATAATGGGAGACTTGGCTACACAATGAAAGCAGGTTTGACTGAAGATCTAACATCCCAATATGGCTTGATGAGTTTAAGTGAAGACAATGCAAGGTGAATTGCAAGAATTTATTATTCTATGTATACTAACACAAAATGTATTTTTGGTGCTATGATGGTAGAGGTAGTTGAGGCCTGGAAAAATCTTGTGATGTTGAGTATATGTGAGCATGAGAGAGTGTGTGTGTGCGCTAACACATGCATGAACTGTGATAAAGAGGAAGGGACCGTAGAGCTCCTTCTACGAGTAGTCATTGCTGATCTCAAAACAGAGTACAGACTCCCATCACTTTCCCTGTGCCCACCATGACTCACTGAGGAGTGGATTCAACTATTGAATAACAGTGGAGTTTTTGCTGGATGCAGCAAGGTGCTGAAGGTTTGGACTTGCACAAGAGCCCTTTGGCTCTCTGCTGTGGATGCCGGAGGCAAGATTTGCAAAGGGCTCACCTGCATTGAGGATATCCACAGTGCTCTGGCTGGTTTGATCTTCCCTATCTAGTTCCAAATTATTACCAACATGGGGTGGATGAGGAATATCCTTGCATCTTTGACAAAGGCCTTTATATTCCACAGGCTGCGCAAATTGAATAAGCATTAGAAGCAGCAGTGCAGAGGTTGAATTCAGAAGACAAGGAAAGGAGAGACCTTAGTTGAGTCCAGAAAAAAAAATGAAGACTAGACACCCAATAGGCAACTTCAATCACATTCTGGTAGAGTGAGGGAGAGCGGAGGGAGGAATCCAAAGGCCTGAATGGATATTTACTCCAAAGGGACCAATTTTTATTTATTTATTTATTTTTATAATTTTATTTTTTATTGGTGTTCAATTTGCCAACATACAGAATAACACCCAGTGCTCATCCCGTCAAGTGCCCACCTCAGTGCCCGCCACCCAGTCACCCCCACCCCCCCGCCCTCCTTCCCTTCCACCACCCTTAGTTCATTTCCCAGGGTTCAGAGTCTTCCATGTTCTGTCTCCCTTTCTGATATTTCCCACTTATTTTTTCTCCTTTCCCCTTTATTCCCTTTCACTATTTTTTATATTCCCCAAATGAATGAGACCATATAATGTTTGTCCTTCTCTGATTGACTTATTTCACTCAGCATAACACCCTCCAGTTCCATCCACGTTGAAGCAAATGGTGGGCATTTGTCATTTCTAATGGCTGAGTAATAGTCCATTGTATACATAGACCACAGCTTCTTTATCCATTCATCTTTTGATGGACACCGAGGCTCCTTCCACAGTTTGGCTATTGTGCACATTGCTGCTAGAAACATCGGGGTGCAGGTGTCCCGGCATTTCACTGCATCTGTATCTTTGGGGTAAATCCCCAACAGTGCAATTGCTGGGTGTAGGGCAGGTCTATTTTTAACTCTTTGAGGAACCCCGGTTCCACGGTTTTCCAGAGTGGCTGTACCAGTTCACATTCCCACCAACAGTGCAAGAGGGTTCCCTTTTCTCCGCATCCTCTCCAACATTTGTGGTTTCCTGCCTTGTTAATTTTCACCATTCTCACTGGTGTGAGGTGGTATCTCATTGTGGTTTTGATTTGTATTTCCCTGATGGCAAGTGATGCGGAGCATTTTCTCATGTGCTTGTTGGCCATGTCTATGTCTTCCTCTGTGAGATTTCTCTTCATGTCTTTTGCGCATTTCATGACTGGATTGTTTGTTTCTTTGGTGTTGAGTTTAATAAGTTCTTTATAGATCTTGGAAACTAGCCCTTTATCTGATACGTCATTTGCAAATATCTTCTCCCATTCTGTAGGTTGTCTTTGAGTTTTGTTGACTGTATCCTTTGCTGTGCAAAAGCTTCTTATCTTGATGAAGTCCCAATAGTTCATTTTTGCTTTTGTTTCTTTTGCCTTTGTGGATGTATCTTGCAAGAAGTTACTGTGGCCGAGTTCAAAAAGGGTGTTGCCTGTGTTCTCCTCTAGGATTTTGATGGAATCTTGTCTCACATTTAGATCTTTCATCCATTTTGAGTTTATCTTTGTGTATGGTGCAAGAGAGTGGTCTAGTTTCATTCTTCTGCATGTGGATGTCCAATTTTCCCAGCACCATTTATTGAAGAGACTGTCTTTCTTCCTTTGTTGAATATTAGTTGACCATAAAGTTGAGGGTCCACTTCTGGATTCTCTATTCTGTTCCATTGATCTATGTGTCTGTTTTTGTGCCAGTGCCACGCTGCCTTGATGACCACAGCTTTGTAGTACAACCTGAAATCTGGCTTTGTGATGCCCCCAGCTATGGTTTTCTTTTTTAAAATTCCCCTGGCTATTCGGGGTCTTTTCTGATTCCACACAAATCTTAAGATGATTTGTTCCAAGTCTCTGAAGAAAGTCCATGGTATTTTGATAGGGATTGCATTAGACATGTAAATTGCCCTGGGTAACATTGACATTTTCACAATATTAATTCTTCCAATCCATGAGCATGGAATATTTTTCCATCTCTTTGTGTCTTCCTCAATTTCAAAGGGACCAATTTTTAAATTGGAAGTAATGAAGCTTCCTTACTTTGGCAAAATCAGTATTTCACCTTGACTAGTTTCCTAGAGCTGCTATAGTAAAGTACCACAAACTGGGTGGCTTAAAACAACAGAATTTTATCCACAGTTCTGGAGGCTGAAAGTCTGTGTTCAAGGTATCAGCAGGGCCAGGCTCTCCCTCTGAAGGCTCTAGGCAGGCCTCCTTCCTTGGATTTTCCAAGCTTCTGGTGGTTACCAGCAATCCTTGACATTCCTTGGCTAGTGGATGCATCACTCCAATCTCTGCCTCCATAGTCAAGTGGCACTCCCCTGTGTGTTTTTGTTTTTGTTTTTGTTTTTTCTTTTTCAAGCACACCAGCCATTGAATTGGGTTTCATCCTAATCCAGTATGAATTCAGATTAATTTTTTTACCTGAGTCTTCTTTACTGGAAATATCTATAAGCTTCAGTACGGAAAGGCAATATTACCTATTCATGAATTTCAAAAGAGGAGGCAGGTGACTTATCTATGGGAGACCATAAATTCATAATTATATTGGCACATGAAAAGTTCAACAGTTTGAGAGCATTTTTAGATATGTTTAATGGGTACTTATTAAACATAATGAAGACACAACGGAAGAGTGTAGGCATAAGGTTGTGTGTGCATTCATTGCTTCGTGTGAAGAATTCTTTGAAGAGGTGTGCCTTCGAGATAATTTGATTCTGGAACATCTTTCATTTATACCTACACACTTTTAAGTTTTAAAGGGAACTTTATATGGTTTTAGTCCGTTCTTTGTATGTCAAGAATAGGTAACTTCCTACTATTAGGCAAGTTAGTCAGATATGTAATTTAGAATAAGATCAGTAGACAGTACAAAGTAACAACAACAACAACAACAAAACCCAAGGACTGCAGTCTTGAACTCAAATTAATTTGACTACATCTGCAAATATTGTATTTCTAAATAGGGTCACTTTATGAGATACTATGTAGACATGAGTTTTAGACCACTTATAATTGGTAATGAGGGCTCATGAGTGAATAGAATTTAGTTATAGAGAAATAGAGAATGTTAAAACCTTTTATATGTGAATTGCAACTGTAAATTTAGGACCTTGGAGACATGCATAGGTATCCCAACCTTTGCATAACGTAAATATCTACCTCCAGGAAAATTATATGCAGTGTTGGTGTTATATAGACGACTGGAGAATGAAAGTCACCCTAAAGAGAATGATGGACTTGGAAGTCAACATAGCTTGGGTCTAAATATATTCCTTTTGACAAGTTAGTGAACTTCTTCAAGCCTCAGTCTTCTCATCTGTAAAATGGCGATTAAAAATGGCTAATAGGGCAGTTTCAGACAGTAAACCATAGCTCTGTTCAGCAGCTACTCGAGGTTTGGTGCATGATAGTTTGGTGATGGCTTTAAGCAAATATTCACCCTAGTTCCTTCCTTAACTCATATGCCTTAGGATATTCCACTAGTCATCCTTTCCTCTTGAATTACATACATTCACAGGTTTACGCAGTAGTTAGTTTTAACTTGAACTTTTTCTTTCCTGTGATAAGTTAATAAAAATTAAGTAAATAGTTAGGAAATTAGGTTGATAATGGAGACTGTAGGGATATAGTAAACATCCTTTCCCATTTTCTAGTCTGTGATAAAATAGATGCAGCAAATAGTTATTAGCACTGGTTCTGCTTTGCTTTCTGGCATTCTTCTGGATGACTTTGGAATCCAGAGAAAATCTATAGGTTGAAGAGCAGAGAGACAGGAGAAGAAATAAATGAGAATTTAGAAACATGATTAGTTAGAACTTTAAACAAAGATATTTTATCAAATACCAACAATTTTTTTCACTTGTAAAATGTTCCCAGGCACCTTGTTATGCCATTTATCAAATTGCATCTAAATAGCCTTTTTTCTAGTCTCTCTTCTCTATTGGATTCTAGTCTTCGTTCTTTCAACAGCTAAATGGCTGTTATGGGTAGTCGTGGTGGAATACAGTAGGGATTCAAAAGTGCTTAAAACAGATTCAGATTTGCTAGTGTCCAGGGATATGCTTAAAGGCCTCTGTAGGAACCCTATGCTCAAAGCTCATGAACCCAGTTTGAAGAGACCCAGCACATTCCCACTGTCCACTGCAAATTATGTAAATATTGTCATCTCAGAAAAGCCAGGGTCTCTGCTAACAGGCCAATTTAAGAATTTCCAAGGGCTTACATGGCACTTTCTTTGTATCTTTGTATCTTTTTTCTTTTTTTAAAGTAGGCTCCATGCACAACATGGGGCTTGAACTCACGTTCCAGAGATCAAGAGTTGCATGCTCTACTGACTGAGCCAGCTAGGTGCCCCTCTTTGTATCTTTTGTAGAAACTTGTAATTCTATCTTACCTTAGTTATTAATTGTGAGTTCTGTGTCCCCTACTGCATAGAAAAGAACACTTTGTTTCTGTGGAGTGGGAAAGGGTCTCCCAAATTCAGTAAAGATGATAGTGTCTAACTTTGTGCACTTTGCAGCTTTCAAATATAAGAACCATACTAATATTTCTTTCTGACCACAATCCTACCTGAATCTTATAAATGCTCATAAATGTGGAGAGTATCCTGAAGAAGGTAAGGAACCCAACCAGTGCTGCTTAACTAATAAAGGGGCGGGCACAGACTGGAGTTTTAAACCTTTTTGCTTCCAGTTTCAGTGATCTTTCTTCAAGCAGACTCCCTGCTGAGTGGGGAACCTGATGTGGACTCAACCCCCCCACTTGTAAACTCAAGACCTGAGCCCAGGGCAGCCGGGGTGGCTCAGTAGTTTAGCCCCGCTGTCAGTCCAGGATGTAATCCTGGAGACCCAGAATTGAGTCCCATGTTGGGCTCTCTGCATGGAGCCTGCTTCTCCCTCTGCCTGTGTCTCTGCCTCTCTTTCTCTGTGTCTCTCATGAATAAATAAATAAAATCTTAAAAAAAAAAAACAAACGACCTGAGCTGAAACCAAGAGTCAGTTGGTCAACCAACTGAGCCACCCAGGCTCCCCCTCAATATTATTTTAAAATCATAAAGCATATGCCTATTTGGTAAATTCAAATGACTCAGAAATATACACATTAAAAAGATCTCTTCTTTGCTAGATTTCTACCCTTCCCATCACCATTCTTGTACAAACCCAGATAGCCGGTACTAATAGTTTGGTATATATCCCTTTTTATATTTTATCTCATAAACCCCTTTATGTTTTTAGAAATATATGCGCACAGAAGGTTATTTATGAGCACATATTATATTTTCATATTGTCTTTTTTCCATCAATTTGTCTTTTATACTTTCAAACTTTTTGGACTTTATTTCAAGTCAATATAGGCAGATCTTTTTTATTTTTCTGTTAACAGATAGTTGAATTACACCTAATTAAATAATATATATTTTACTTTTATTTATTTTATACATTTCTTATTTTGAGCATGACTCTTCTGCATGTATATGTGTTCATGCAAATGTACTTTTCCCTGTCATCCTTTTTGAGATGTGAGGAAAATTATAATGTATTTTTAGTCATCTTTGTTGAAGCCAAAAGATCAAATCTACTCTTAAAGGAAAATTTTAGATGCAAAGCTTTCGGGATGGTAACATGAATTACTCTGGCTTTGCAGAAGTACTTTTTAAATTAATATATATACTTCAACATTAAGAAGACTGGACTATAAGCAATATGTACACAAGCTAATTTTATCTTTAGCCCATTTTCTTAATTCCAAGTGTCATGGTACATAAGGATCATAGAAACTTCAAGCTTTGGTTTTAGGCTATTTCAAGGATAATAATTCTTTCCATTTAAGAAAATAGAACTTTTAATAATTTACTGATCTTTATCTAGAAATTATAGATGGACTACAAATCAGTTTAAATCATATTGCCATAATTTGCTTCTGATAATTCAATAACGGAAAATCAAACATTAATTGCAAAAGTTTTCAAATAGCATAGTATGAGATTAAGTCTCATACTAGAAGATATTACAAAGAATACCAAACATTTACAAATGTTTGATGATATTAATTATGGTAGAAGCATAGCATAAACAGTTACAAAGAGAAGTTTATAAGAAACTTGGAATAATAATATAGGTATAAATATATATCAGGATGCCTTTGATGATTTGGACTAATTTCATTTTGTTGTATTCATGTGCATTTGTATATTTACAGGAACATTTTTCTCATTAAAATCATCCAAAATTGAATTGAAATTCATTGCTGCTTTAATATTAGATAGAAATAGCTTCAAGCTAGTGATTTTTATTTTCACCATTTTGGGACCTCCTTTTAAGAAGAGAGAAGCAAGTTTATGTCTCTCGGATATCATTAATTCACACCCTTACTGCACATTAGAATCCCCTAGGGAGTTTTTAAGACAACCTTGCACCCCTGCTCCAGCCCTGCTCAGTGGGTCAAAGAAGCTAGTTGTGAGTTAAAGCTAAAGAACTACTGCTAACAGTGGAATTTTCTGGGATTTTAAACTACCGATGTCTGGATCCCACTCCTGGAGATGTTCTAATTGGTCAGGAGTGTGATCTGGGCATTGGAGTTCTTGAATGCTCCCTAGCATACCAGATATTTTTGTTAAGATATTTAGAAAAGATTTTTAAAACATATAACTTGAGAGTTTACTACAGTAAAAAAACAAACAAACAAACAAACAAACAACACCTTGAAGGTAGACTTAGGTTCAAGTAGAGATCCTATAGTTAGTAGTTGTGAAACATGGGTAGTTAATCTCTAGGTACTTCAGTTTTTCTCAGATGTAAAATAATTTAGTAAACATCTACTTAGGACCTACTATATGCTATGAATTACATGGTCTAGTTCATAAGAGTCTCCTCAAACCCCTGCAAGGTAAGTACTATTATTATACACAATTCATGCAGATGCAACATCACCTAGGAACTGGTTTGAGAAATAATGCTCGGGCTGTACTCCAAACCAATCAAATAAAAAAAGCCCCTAAAATAAGTTTTCCTGAAGCACTTTAGATGATTCTGTTATATCTTCATGTTTAAGAACCTACTATACTACACTATACTGTGATAGTCTCTGCCTTGTAGTGGTGTTGGAAGGATTAAGAAAATAACTTCATACTTAGTACTATGTCAAACTCATAAGTGATCAACAGCTATTAGTTATTAGTCTCATTATAGATTATGCCCTCATCACCATATCTCCCTTTGCAAAGATGTAACCAAGCTGTTTCTTCTTTAGCTTGACAGTTAAAAACCAAAACAACAAAAACCACATATGACTCTCATGGATTTAACTCACAATCTTTCTATTTCAAATTTTGGCCATATTTCACTTGCTTCCCTGACTATAGCGGCAATGTTGGAATTAGAACTTTGAGCTTCAGTGTTGTTGAAGTTGAAGCAAGAGAGGGAAGGAGCAGGGAGAGGGGCAGCAGGAGATGGACAAGCAGACTCCCCGCAATATGGGGCTGGATCCTGGACTCTGGGATCACGACCTGAGCCAAAGACAGATGCTCAACTGACTGACCCACCCAGGCACCCCACTGATGACAGTTTGGTAAAAATATTAAACATTTTATAACTCCTCCCAGATTATGGTATTGCTATCTCCCTTCTCCTCCATGCAATATCACATGCCACATCACCTTGGGTGGATGGACATTTGGAATTCTTCACTAAACTTTGACCAGCACTCTGCAATAAAATCCTCTCTATTTGATTCTTTAACTGTAGAGGGGTCAGTGTCATCCTCCCTGCTGAAATTGCCAAGGTGACACTAATAATTTGTGATATGAATGCTAATGGGAACTCTATGTCAGGTAATCCTTATTTTTTTTTTCTCAGCCTTCTGCTGAGAGAAATACCTTTTATGTGGGAATCATTAAAACCACTGGAGGTAAACATTCAGCCTATTTAGCATTTATAATAAAGCTAGTAAAAATATGTGTATGTGGCTTTGTTCATCATAAAAAAAAGAAGTTACACAAAGGTAGTAACCATGGCTATAGGCTTACATTTTGAGCCCTCATTTTCCTAATGGATTGTATTCTTTAAAAATTCCACTATAAATTTCATTGTAGGTGTTTTCAGACTACTGTTCTCAAAGTGCTACTGGAAGTCTCAGGGATTAAAGAAGAAAGGGAAGTGGACCAAGAAAACCCAACTAGCTTTTGGGAGATCATTGATATATTGTGTCACCTTATGATAACACATTTCTTCTCACTTTATAATATGCAGTTTCTCCCTCTGAATTAAGCCTGTTAATTTTCATTGTTATTGCTCAAATCTATGATACACAAGTATCTTTAATAACAGTATTCTGCAGAAGAATGGGGTTTATAGTTGTCTTCCATTGTAATTTGTCCAAGAGGCTTAGGACTGCGATGTTGATGTGGCTTACTGGGTAGAGTGGATGGGAATGGGGTTTTTAGAGACAGGAAAGATGTGAAAGAATGACCTGGTGGAAAGGAAGGAGCCCAGACAGCCGAAGCATTCCATTTTGGATCAGGCTCTCTAGAGCTTGAGATGGGGATTCTTATATAAGTGATTTGCTGAAGGGAGCTCAGAGGAGAAATTGGTAAAGAAGTGAAGAAAATAGGACAGGGCAAGAGAAGGAACCAAAGAAAACTGTGAGTTCAATTAAAGACTCCTGTCAGCCTGAGCCTATGGAGAGCTCTAGAACATGAATGGCACCTCACAGTTTTCCTGTGTTGGAGCAAGGGGATTGGGCATTTGTAGTCCTACATTAGTCCATCATTGGCTATAAGCTACCTCTGGGAGTACGGAGTCATAACCTCCTAGGCATCCCTGGGGAGATTTCTTTCTCGGCTAAGACCAGTTCTCTGGAGAAGGGATAATCTGTGAATCACTAGCAGCCAATACTCACAATACAGGGGTAACAGAGTTCTGAGTGCAATACCAGTGGCATCTATTACCCATTGTGTCTAAAGTCTGGTGCTGGTACAGGTTGGTGGCTTCTAATGGATAAATGGATTCCAAAGGGTCCATAACATAGTGGATATCCCTGAAGAGGAGAGGATCACAGAAATAAAAAGATCAAGTTTGAACAATACTTAGGGGCCTTGGTGAGTTACTAGTGAGGCCAGACACAAAAGGGCTGTGTGAGTTCCTAGAACATGAACTCAAAATAGAGGATGAATTTTTTTCAATGGACTCTGAAAAGCAGGATGAGATAATTTATCATCAGAAAAATATTGCTCTGAGTGTCCAGGTAGGGGTTGCCGATTAAAGGGACACATCACTATGATAGTGTGTTCTGAATCACCCTGCATGGCAGGTAACTTAATTCTGAGCTCCACTGGAAGGAGATACTGAATTTACTTGCTATGCAAAAGTGTTCACTTTTCTCCTTCCAGTATGTCCATTATTTTAATATCTTATATCTCTATAAGCCCTTAATCTCTCTAGGGATATTTTTAAATTCAGAACAGTCACTAATTTTCCAACAACTCCTACATCTGGGTAAATACTCCTCAGAGTACAGATATTCAGATAGATAATACCTTTGTGGGGAATGACACATACATGATAGACTAAGGACATTAATCGCCACTTGTGACAAAATGAAAATAATCAACAGTTGTATGGACAAAGGCTGAGATTGTACTCTGTTGTGAGGAATATTTTACATTAACCTTTAGTGCCTTACTCTGGAAGTGTTTCCCAGGGAGGATTTCACAATGGGGTTACTGTGCCAGTCTTATAGCAATGATCTGGATTCAGATCACAATTTCAGAATTTATTAACTGTCTGACTTCTGGGTCTCAGTTTCCCTCCTGCATAAGATGGTAACAATACTACCTCCCTGGTAATATTGATATGTACTTTAATGTTTATAGCTTATAGGCATGGATGACCTTAATCAAGGTGGACTACCTCAATTATTAAATTGACAATGATGTTTCTTTACTACAACTACAACTCAAAGTTTGGGTCCCTGGTAGAGCCCCTGGATGAGGCACTAAGAGTAAATTTCTTATTAGCAATTGTGGAGAAACTTACGAGATTTGTAAGCCTATCTCTCTAAAATAAATGTTTTTTGAGGAGAGAATTGTTTAAAATTCATGGTAACAATGTTTCCATAAACACTAATTTTAGGTATAAGCATCATTCTTGTTATACAGCTACTCAGTTCTGGGATGAGGTGCATTCTAGGTATGAAGTATGTGATTTGATGAATGTGGCAACGCAGAAGCTTGGCTTCTGTTAGAATTTGGGTCAAAAGAAATAAAATGTATTTTTTTCTTAGTTCATTTGGGCTGCTAAAACAAATAACCACAGACTGGGTGTCTTATAAACGCCAGAAATTTATTGCTCCCAGTTCTGGAGTTTGGGAAGTCCAAGAGCAAGGCACCAGCATGGTCGTATTTTGGTAAGGGCTCTCCTCTTGGTTCATAGCTGATACCTTTCAACTACGTCCTAACATGGCAGAAGGGGCTAGAGATCTCTTTGGAGCCTTTTTTATAAGGCACTAAATCTATCAAGAGGGCATCTACTCTCCTGGCTTAAGGATGTCCCAAAGGCCCACACCCTAATACCATTATTTTTGGGGATTGGAATTTCAACATATGAATTTTGGAGTTGGGGGACACATTCAGAACATAGCAATTCCTTATACAGTTTTCTCCCATCATCACTCATAAAGGAGAATTTCATGGTTGAATGATCTCTTCCATCTGTATGTCCTCTATAATCTATAATATCCTTACCTTATGACTAGATGCCTTTGTCTCAACTGCCTGCAATGAGAAGCTTCATATAACTTAGTTTGGGGGTGATTTAATATTACCAAAGTTTTTATTTTGAACAAAAGTCTGTCTTATCATGTCTTCTACAATTACTTATTATCCTTCCCTATGAAGCCAGCTGAAACAAGTTTAATCTTTCACTCCTGTCGCTAAGCCTTAAGTATTTGAAGATAGCTTGTCCCAGGGTCTCTTTTCATTTGACTAAAATCCTAAAGCTTCCCTTACTGTTCTTCATTACTCTTATGGTGACTGACTATGGACATGCTTATGTTTATTTTTAAAGAACTAAACTCCATACCCAACATATGAACAGGATGGAATGGGGTAGGGCCCAAGGGGATGTGACAAGTCCTCTGTTTCGGACATACTCTTTTTTTTTTTAAATTAATTTATTTATTTATGATAGTCACAGAGAGAGAGAGAGAGAGGCAGAGACACAGGCAGAGGGAGATGCAGGCTCCATGCACCGGGAGCCCGACGTGGGACTCGATCCTGGGTCTCCAGGATCACGCCCTGGGCCAAAGGCAGGCGCTAAACCACTGCACCACCCAGGGATCCCCCTCGGACATACTCTTTTGACTTTGGCAGTCACACCATTGCTTCACTTATAATGAGTTTATAGTCATCTATGATCTCGAAGTCTTTTCCACCTCTGCTACTACTAATACATGTAACTTATATTTGCTTTTTTGGACTTGTAGGACTAAACATTGTACAGATGATATTTCACCTTCTTAGATTCGATCCAACTCTCTAGTTTGTTGGTGGCATATTTTTTTTCTTGTAACCAATCTGTTTTACTACTAGCATTAGTTGGACAGTGGTATTTGTATCATGGATCAGTGGATAACTAGTCTTAGCTCAGAAGATCAGAGAATAATGTTATACTGCCAATTAGTTGATAAGTCATTTACTAGTTTGGGAACCATGCTTCCATGTACACATACATTGTTCATATTGTATATATGGTTTTAATGTCTCCATCTGAGACCAATATGGAAGTCATAAGATTATTTCAAAATACATATAAGAAAAATAAACAATATCCCAAAGATGTGGTTTATTTACATGCTATGTGAAGAGTTCAGTCAATAATGTGACCTATGAGCCCACTGATTGTTGAGATCTTCACAGAAGTAGTGGAATTTGAGCCAGGCAGGTCTAGAAGTTTGCCTAGAGTTGGCTGAGACAGAAGAAAGGGGAGCATGTATCTGAGAGGGTATGAAATTCAGATTGATGAAGTAGGAATGGCAGGGTCACATTAGGTAATGGTATAGAGATGAACTTCCAGGAAGTATATAGGAGAGTGTATACTTTCCTATATAGTATGATGAGGTCAGGAATGTAGATCAGTGTACCTTGCTGATTGAGGTCATTAGATACTGGTATTAGAGCTGGTGTCCTTAATTGGAGCAATTGTTCTTTGGCCAGACTAATCCTTCCATGTTTACAAGTGAAAAGACTGAAGGTTCCTGTGTACTAGCTATTTCCACATTTGTCTTCATCAGTTTCATTTGCACTAAGAGTCCATCACATATATATGAATTTTGCAAGCAGTTGTACCTCCTAGCATACTGTTTGGAAAATATCTGGTTTTCTCTTTATAATAAGATGATCTTAAGATTTCTTTTGGGAGGCATGCTTATTTCTCATCAAATATGGTTCTTTCATTGTTCTTCTAACATGGCCCACCTGGTTATTGGCTTTTTGGGGGGACACTTTGAAGTTCACACGTTTTAACACCCTTTAAACATACATTTAAGCATATAGTTTATTTTGGAGTAAACTGATATTCACTTTTCTTGTCCTGTCTTTTGTGGCCTGTGTGGCAAAAACATCTGCTCTGACAATGAAAGGTATCATAAGCTAGTAACTCCTCATTAAGTTACTAGTGCAATAATGTAATCCTTTTGGCATCCATCTCCATGGATGATGGTGATGGCAGTGATCCTTCAGCTTCTCTGTGTATTGTTTCCTCACTCCTTCCTAGCAGAGTCTCAGTGAAAGGTGGTTTCCCTTGGACTTGTATTTTACTAATGATATATTTAATAAGGGGAGGGGAGGAAAACAAAGGGCATCAATGATCACAAACATCTACATCTGGCAGAGGATTGAAAGGAAAACCGATCACAGCTGCCTTTGACAGTTAATGTTATTAAAATATTCAACGTGGAATTTCTATTTTAAATAAGAAACACTTGAAAGAAATGGTCAGGATTAACAGAAGCTTAAATTGAAACCATGTTGGTTTGTAGGTAATAGAATGCTACAGTCAAACACTGCCTTTAATATAAAAGCATTCTTTACCCCCACATTATCCATGTGGCCCTGTTTGTGCCACTGGAATTTGATTAGGTTTGGCTTTTTCAGGAAACCAGGAGGTAAGAAGAACCTATTTAATCTTCTGTTAAGTGGTTCATTCCCTGCCCAAGCCTTTGGGTAACTCAGTTTATTAAAACGTTCTGGAGTTCAGGTGGGCTAACTCAGTGCTACGCCATCCATATGCCTGCCTTTTGGCTGGTGCTACAGTCTAACATCTGATTGGCCCAAAACTGGGAGTAATAGAGCCAGTATACAATGGGGGACCTTGTTAAGAGCCCAGACCACGGGTATCAGTTCATTGTTTGGCTCAAGGTTGTTAGCTGAAGCTCAGAATGTTCCCATCTGGCAATCCCCTCAGTCTGCATTTGTCCTGTCAACTTGCTGTAACTTAACTACTAAAACAGAGTTGCTGGTTCTAATTCTCCTAATGTACCTAGAAGCCTCTATTCCACTCACAGATAAAAGTAGCATGTGTCATTTTAGTAGGAGACCTTACACTGACTTACAGCTCTTTTGTTCTCTACTCCACATGGGTCTTTGTCAGTCAACTCAGGGGAAAAAACATATATATGATACATATATATCATATATATTTTATATAAATATAAAAACATTCCACCCAGGATATTTCCAGGAAGTATTCTGCTGCATTACCACTATCAGGAATTCCAGAAAGTTATTAGAGGAGATAGACACTCAAGAAGCAAAAATCTACTAAAACATTCTTAAAAGAGAACACCTTCAAAAATAAATCAGAACTCCTTGGTTATTGTTAATCTTGCCAGAAAAAAAAAAAGTAAAGACCCCACAAAACTGTTATTCCCGAAATGTTTCTTTTGTGTGCAGCTCAGTGGCTAGGCTATAGTGTTTTGCCTGTTTCTTCTGAGATTCTATTCACTGGCATCACTGCCTAGCAAGTACCCCATATCCATTGTCAATGTTTATTCCATTAATAAATGCTTGATGAAATAAATGAAGTTGAGTTCAAGTCCTTATTATTATTATACCTAGGCTACTTCAGTAGCACACACAATTCCATCAGACTAGTCTTCAAATTTTATCCTTTGATTGTTTTATTCATTATTCAAAAACTTTTAGTCCTATCAAAATGTAGGATAATTTCAAAACTTCTTAGTCTCTTAGCATTTAAGTCTATATAAAATACCAGCTCAGCCTATCCTCTTGCCTTATCTCCTTTGAAGTCCCCAAATATTATTTCCCAGCCAAAGTTTCCCTTGGTCTTTCTGAGCATGAATTGTTTAGCAGCCTTATATTCATATTCTGTCCTGCCCAGAGCTCTCTGACCAGGAAAATCCTCCTGATTCTTCAAGAGCTACCTGGAGACCATTATTCTTCATGAATCCTTCTTTGGTATGTCCAATTAGAACAAATAAGGAAGTTCTCTTGCCAGGTGTGTGGAAAGCCTGCTAATAGCATCCCCATGAGAGAAATCCTATGTCATGCCAATCCTTTTCTCTTAGTACCTTGTTGGACTCAAATTGTTGGGTTGGAAGGTCACATCTGATTCTTTTCTGTAACCACATTAATGCCCTCAGAATAAAAACTGAAACTGTCCTGTGATTGATTTCTTGCTGACCTGTGTGCCCTGGATTTTTTTCTCTGTACATCATTTGGTCAAGCCAGCATGGCATTATTCTGCCAAACTTTTCCCACTTCCAGGAAACAGAAGAGTGTGAAGTATATCTTTTTCCTGTTCACTGAGCACTTGTCTCTGTGGTAGGAACTGGTCCTAACAGGTGAGGATGAAAACCAAGCCCTGAACGGCAAAACATATCACTCTTGTCTATGCTGGCAGTGAATGCTCCCTTTGATTCAATTTGATGGGGATCTCTATTCAGCTGACCCCAATGGTTTTCAAAATGTGGTCTCCAGAAGAGCAATATCAGCCTCACCTGGGACCTGTTTGAGATGCAAATTTCCCTTGCAGATCTACTGAATCAGAAATGCTGGCCCCTGAAGCGATTTTGATGTCTGCTAAAATTTGAGAATTATGAATTTCATGAAGGCTAGCAGTCTCCATATTAATTCCTAATTCAGTTTTTGTTGATTAGAATAGGCAGCTCCTGTGTATATGTGTGTGGGTTGGGGAGGCAGAAAAGATATGGGAAATCTCTGTACCTTCCTCTTAATTGTGCTATGCACCCAAATTTGATCTAAAAAAAGAAAGTCTTAAAAATCATTGTAGTCAAATTTAAAATTGTGAAATTTTATAAGATGATTCTAAAATTTATTCAGAAAGGCAAAAATTCAAGAATATATAATATACTTTTCAAGGAAAAAAGGTACCAAGGCTCAGAGTAATGGAAATTAAAGCAGTGAGATTTGGTGCAGGGATAGACACACATAACCAAATAGACCAAGAATAGTCTTCTCCAACAGACCTAAACTTATATGGATATTTGAAATGTGGCAAAGATAGTATTACATGCCAGTAGTGAAATGATAGATTTTTTAATAAATTGTGCTAGGAAAACTGGATATCTATATTGGCCAACAGAAAGAAAAATATTCCAACTTTGCCCCATTCACAAAAATAAATTCCAGTTGAGTGGACTGAATATCCAAATATGAAAGGCAAGGCAATAGTGCTTTCAGGTCATAAGTGGAAAATATCTTTATTACTACCAGTTAAGGATAGGTTTTTTCAAGATGAGATAAAATTACACTTATTAAGTAGGATTTTGTGTAACAAATATGTAAATTTTAGCTGCCAGGAGATAAATGAGTTTATTTCTTTTTTTGAAACAATGAAGGGATGGTGTTTGGATCAGCAAGAGAGCTTTCTATTACACACTTATCCATGGAATAAACTGAAGTTGTACTTCTTTCTTCCACAAGTGGCTTTCCAAGGATACTTTGGATGTGGCCACTGGAAAGAAAAGAGTCCATATAGCATGTTTCTATGGATCAAGCTCAGGAAGGCATGCATCACTTCCATTCATATCACACTGGAGAGAACTTAGTCACATGACTCACTTAATGGCAAGGGAATCTGGGACATTGTAGTCCAGGCCTGCTCCCAGGAAGAAGAATAGAGAGGCAGACAGCCAGTCCATACTTATTGTAGAACATATCACATGCCTATATTAAAATGGCCAAAAGAAAAAAAAAATGACCAAAAGATAAAGAGAACAAAAGTGTAGCCAGTATGTGGGAGAAGTTGTATATACAATATAAATAACATACCCACAATATATTAAGGACACTGAGAAATCAGTAAAAAAGAGATAATTAGAAAAGTGGGTGTAAGGCTTGATTAGGCACTTAATGAAAAAGGAAATCCAAAAAGAAGCCTCATAATTAACCAGGGAAATGTTAGTGAAAATCATGAATTATGACTAGATTGTGTATAATACACACACCTATATCAGAAAATATGAGATGTGCTAAAAAATTGGGGCAATGAGAACTCTTCTACAGTGTTGGCAGGAGTTGGAATTTTTATACCCACTTTGGAAAATAGTTTGGCATCATCTAATGTAGTCATTAGATGGACATACTACTTAGCCATTCTATTGCTAGGCACAGCTGCTAGGGAAACTTTTGCACGTTTACCCCAGAAGACGATATGAATGTTCACAGTAGCATTGTTCATGTTGTAATGGCCACCAAAGAAAAACATCCCAAATGTCCATTTATAGTAAAACAAATCAACTTTGACTAGTGATTCATTGGAATACTTTAGAACATGAAAATGAATGAATTATAGCTACTTATAACAGGATGGATAAGCCTTTCAAACATAATGAGTAAAGAAGAAGAAATGTAGCATAATACAGGGGAATAAAGCCTATAATGTCTTCAAAGAAAATAAGTTTGACTCAGGAATTTTGTACTCATTTATACACATTTTGAGTATAAAACATGGAGAAATGGCTTTGAATATGCAAGGATTTATAATTTTATCATTACGAAGAACCCTGGCCATTGAAAATTTTGTAATACAGCTTTCCATGACACACTGGACTAGGGGTACCTCAAGTACCTAGTTAGTTCTTCCTTTCTTAATTTGGGTTACTTCTGTGCAAAAATTTAAAAAAAGTAGAAGTTCATGCCCTGTTGTTAGCTTTTAGAGCCCAATTTCTCGTGTCAAGAACTTTAGGTGCTTCCAACTGAGATGATGCAATGTTGTAATGGCAGTTCCGTCAGAACATGAATATGTAACAGGTATAAGATTTTCTGATTGTTGGTGCTTAATTTCTTAATTTTGGTGCTGATAGTCTCTTTTACAGGCTTCCTTCAAAAAGATTGGTAATTCTAGTAATTTCTGGTGACTAGAGAGGTCTTCTGGGGGCATTAAATGTCCAAACATTTGGATCCTGACATACCAGAATTTTCCTTTAAAGTTGAGAATAGCATAATCACCAAGTCACTTGATCTTCTTTGTTTCAAGAAAACTTTAATTGTGGTCCTCATTCCTGTTCGTGTGCTTTTTTCCCTACAGAATTAGAATGTGCCTGATGTTTGTTAATCTGGATTGCATCTGGTTTGTGTACAAAGAGCAGAAGTAATGATGAACTAGTTTACGCTCAGGGATTTAAGGAATGGTGGTCCAGGAAAATCAGCATGAGCTAAATTTAATATTCCAAAATGGCAGAGATCCACCTCAGGAAGCCAGCCTCTGTCAACACATCCAAAAGGCATGTGCAAATCTAAAAGTAGGAGGTGAAATTCAGAGCAAAGTGGAAGCCAAAAAGCCAAGAACAGAGCTGAGCAGAGAGTGAAGGAGGGCCCAAGTGACACTATAAATAGAGTTTGTACTTTTGAAAGCAGCCAGGTGGAGTCAGGATCTTTGATGTTATCATAAAGCTACAGGTCAGAGAACGCTTCCAGGAAAGTGATCTTGGTGGGATAGAATTATTCTGAGAATAGCAGAAAGCTATTGCAAAAATCTAGGCTAGTGATGATGGTTCCTTGAAATGGAGACCTGAGGGTCTCAATGGGGAGAAGTGGTTTGACTTTAGCTGTAGTCTGAGGGAACAGAAGGTAGATTGACTGATGTGTATGAGAGATAAATCAAGGAAGTCTCCTTTAGCTAAGATGGGAAAGACTGTGGCAAGAGTATATAAAGTGTGAGAGTAGAAGTTAGGAGTTTGGTTTTGGATGCAAATTTAAGATGTTTGAGAGACATCCTAAGGGAGATGGTTTTCTAAGCAGGAGGCTCAACAAACAATAGCTGTGGTAGCTGTTACTTTTCATCATCTTGACATTCACTGACATAAATCCCTGTAAGTTGGACCCTGCTAACATCTGTCAGATGACAGAAGCCTTGCTCGCCAAGAGCCACTCACATTTCTCTTTCCATTAAGACACCCTAATACGCATTCTATTTGGTTCCCATTCCCTACTGTTTCCTTTACTTGTCATCATGTGACATCTGAACTTAAACAACGGCTGGATTAGGAAGCTCAAAGAACTTTCACCCCCATTACCGATCCTGTGGGCCCATTCATTCACTAAACATATGTTTACGAAGCACCTACTCTGAGTATCAAAATCAAGCTTCCATTGCTCGTGGCGGTGACCTCAAGAATGCCCCTTACATCTGTGTATCCTTCTTCCCTGTTTCACTCTCCTTATTTCCTCACTCATGTTTAGGGGATCTTATCTCAGGCTGTGTTTTTGAAGGAACATAGACTGTGTTCATGCAATAGTCAACGATGAACTAGAATAAACTACTGAAAACATAATTGACGTGCTCTTCACCGGGACATGTGAGGACAGGGTAGAGCGTTGTCTGCAGGAAGAGGGGAGGCCCTGGCAGGGATGGACAGCACTGGATATTATTAGGCAGGCTCCTCTGCTGGCCTGACACATTATTTTCTGATTTCAGAATATAAAGGTGTGTTTGGGCGGTAGCATCCTTGCACTTTGGCAGATGCCGGATAGGGGCTCGGAGTTCCGGGCCAGCAGCTCCTATAGCTGCCCCAGGGCCTTAAGCCTCTGGGAGGTGCAAGATGTGCAGCCCGCGCAAATCACTCCCTGGTCTGGCCTCAGCACTTCCACCCTTGCGGGTTTTGGTGCAGGCCTTTTGCTTGCGCCTGGCTGGGCCCCTGAGGAGCTGCTGATGCACCATGACTCTGAGTTGGGGGCAAGGCGTCCAGGAGGAATTGGGATTTGGCTGATGGGAAGTGAGCCAGACTCTTGAAGGTAGAGTCTAGTACAGAGAGCCTCTGGCACCTGGGGCACCCAAGTGTTTCTCACCCCAGGATTCCCTGCAGGTGCCCATACATCTCCCGAGACCCTCGTGACCTGGCTTCTCTGGGAAGAGTGATCTGCACAGGTGCACCTGGGGCCTGCTGCAGCCATTCTCTGAGGTTTCCAGACTTTTGGCTTATCCTAGCCTGGCCTCTCCCTGCTTCTACATAAGGACCCGCACTTACACCCCCACACCCCCGAAGTCATCCAGCATACCCTGCAGGCCCCTGTTTGTCTTCCTCCGAAGCCCCACAGTCACATGCCTCCCTTCCCGCCAACCCAGGTCCTAACCCTGGGCTGGCAGCCCCTCGTGGTATTCAAAGAGAAGAACAGTTCCTGGTGGGAGGGCTTTGGGTGAAGGGACCAATTTCCCCATCTCAGGGTGCTGGCATGACGCTGGCTGAGTGAGCAGTGGGCTGAGGCTGTGCTTTAGGGGAAGGAAGGCTGGAGGAACCGGCAGTGATGGTATACTGGGACAGATTCAAGACACCTCAAAGCTGCTGGGAGGAATACCAGGAGGATGTGGGTGAGTGCCTGGGTCTTTTTGTGAGTATATGTTGTATTTATTTCTTTTCTTTTCTTTAGTTTTCTTTCTTCTTTCTTTCTTTCTTTCTTTCTTTCTTTCTTTCTTTCTCTTTCTTTCTTCTCTCTCTCTCTTTTGTTTTTTTCTTGTAAATCATGCTTCTAGAAGTGCACTAAATTGACTAAGCCCTAGTTCCTGGATGAGAGTGTTTAGGTTGGGTAGTCCAAGTGCTTTAGGACCAGCTATAGCCTGTGTTCTGGGAGTAAAGGCCATGTTTTCTCTTGCATCAGTATTGTGCTGAGAAGACCATTTCTTTCAGTGGGGAAGGTGCCCAGGTCTAGTTGTGAGAATGTCTATTGTGTTACACAGTTTCATGGTCCAGAGGGAGAGATCCTCAAACCTTTGTCTTTGGATGTTGCTGTGTGTCTGTGAAATGTGTACACAGTACAGACGGTGGACACCGAATTTCAGTAGGTCTTTCTCTCAGGTGTCAGGGTGGAGGCCCACCCACCCCTGTTGGTCCTAGATCTGTGTGCGCCCAGATGATTGCAGAGCAGGTGCCCTGCCCCTTTAGTTATCAGAGGCAGTATGCATATGAGATGTCACATCATCTTTATTTTCTTCCCTTTCCCTACCTTACTTTCCACCTCCAGCTGTGTTTCCTAAGATTACCTCCCAATTAATTTACTTGTGCTTGAATCCTTTCCTCATATCCCCTTGCATCGTTGCTTTAGGAAATCTAATCTCAGACAGTCATGAATAAATGCCCAAGTATTCATTCTCAAATAGTACTTATTGACTGGAAGTCATAGTTACTGCCTTGATGATAGTGCCAGTGTTTTCCCTACATTAAACATTCCATAAGTATACTTTTTATTTAATTTTATCCTTTGCAGGGAAAAGGTACAGTAATGTGTTGTGTATGTTGTTTAATGATTGCAGTAAGGAATCACTACCTGTTTGTTAATTCCAGCATTCGAGTAAATTTTTTGATATATATATTTTTTGGAAGATATTTTCTATGTAGTCCTAAGCTCTTGCTGAACAGGAGGGATGATGGAGAATGTCTTGGGTTGCACCTCCACCATGAAAGGGAAATAGAATGCATCATTAGAGTCAGAATATTGCAGAACCTCTGTAAACAAAGAGCAAAGTCCTAAGCAAAGGGAAAACAGGAAGTGATATGAGAAGGAACTTGTTTACCATGATTCCAACCACACTGGAATTTATTTTTATCAGAGTGAAACCATGGGTAAGTCAACATAGTTGGACAAAGCCTCCAGAGTGTGAGAAACTAGATTCCCAACCAGGAATGTATGAATCAAAGGAATTTGAATACATTTCGATCTTTCCAGAAGTTACTAAATGTTCCTCAGAAGACTCTGCATTCCCTTTACTCTTCTTTTTGAAATTCAAAATATTTTTTCTTGAGGAATGTCATGTATCAAAAAGAGTTTCTAAGAACAATGATTTAAACTTCAGAGCTAATTTTCTGTAAGGTTACCCCTGTTTTATCATTAGCATGACGAACACCAGTGATATAAATGATCCCCATTATTTTGTCTCCTCTTATTAACTTGTTAGCAGAGAGGGAACTGGGCTTTTGAGCCAGGCTCTTATGTCCTTAATGATTAGAGATGGGGCTAAAAACTCAACATTCACAGTGGCCAGTGGTCCACAGGGAAGACACAGGAGTATGTGTTTTGGGGGGTCTTGTAGCAGTATGGGATCAGTGAAAATAAGGTTTCTGACTTTTTAGAAGAAGTCAGGAGTCTAGAATTTCATGTGAAATTTCCTCATATTGCAATATTTTAAAAGTGCTTTGTGAGGAGGTGGGGAAGAATTTCCATCTTGGAGCTTGATTAGACATTTTGGTCACTATTTTCCAACCTCTATTTCAGAGATTCAAGGCCACTTTGATATTCTAATAAAAGAAAGGAATCCTTTGTAATGAAAGCACCATCAGAGATCCTCTGTTGACTCCATATGCCATAGCCTTGCTATATAAAGGGTGGTCTCAGGCCAGCTGTATCAGCATTGCCTTGGAGCTCCTTGGAGACCCAGATTCCCAGGCCCCACCCAGAGCCACTGAATCAGAACTTGCTTTATAAAAAGATCCCCACGTGATTCCTATGCACATTGGATTTTGAGAAGCATTGCTTGAGTTTGCCTCCTGAGGAAAAAAAAAAATCAGATTCTAAATGCAGCAGCTATGATTTAAGTGTACTTATATGGAGAGGAAAAAGAATATTCCAGAAGTCATAGACCTCTGGCTAGTAACAGCTAGCAAAAATTTTTAAAGTGGCCTATTGATGAAGAAGTATATATTCTCTGTTTTAGCTGAGGAATGCAATTGTTTAAGACAGACCATTTCTCTGTTTTTCCAACCAAAATCTATGTATTTTTGGTAGTGATAGGTTTTTAAAAATTGGGTTATTTAGTCAATAACATATATTAAAAAGTTATTATGTGCACGTAACTGTTCTGAGAACTATATAAAGGGATGGATTAAAGCATAGTTTCTACCCTCAAAGTGTTTACAGTCGCAAAGACAAAATATGGCAAGGGTGACCACAGAGGCATAAAGAGAGTGGAAATTCAGTATGAGAGGCAGAGTTGCCGAATGCCCAATAATTCATTTGTGTCAAGATCATTCAACACAATATTTTACTCACATTTTTGAGTGCTTATTTGCTTAACATCTGTCTACACTTCTGCATTGAAAGTGCCATGCTTGCAGGGCCAAATATTTATTGAATGATACTCCTCTTGCTTCCACATTTACATAAGCTGTCTCCTTGAGGAAGGAGAATATAAAAAAGTACTATAGGAAAAAACATGCTTGAGTCATTTCCCATAACTTTTAGAATCTTTCTCTAGAGAGAATATACATGAGGTAAAACTAACTGAATTTTTAAAACTGTTTTATCGATATATAATAATACACCTACTGTGCAGTTCACTCATTTAAAGTATACACTTTAATGACTTAGCATATTTAGTTATGGATGTATTATCACAATCAATTTAAAATTTTTTCATCACCCCCAAAAGAAATCCTGTACCTCTTAGCTTTCATACACTGCCTCACTCCACAACTCCCTTATCCTTTGACCCCAGCCAATTAGTATATGTCCTTTGTGACTGGCTGTTTTCACTTAGCTCAATGTTTTAAAATTTCACTAAATTTTATTTTAATTCTGTATTTCCTTGAACCAAGAAAAGAAACTTAGACTAAGGAAAATATTAAAATGCTATTAGAAGTATAAATGACCTCTAAAGCTGGAGCTACATCAGGCTTTTGTTTATAAACTTAGAAACACATATCTTCTTTTTCTCTTTCATTGGTCTTGAACCAAGTTTTTATTAGATGTTTGGTGGAGCCAGTTCTAGACTTTCCTAGAACTGGCTGGTTCTAGGAAAAATTGTGGAATGAATGAAGTTTACTTTCCTTGCCTCTTCTTTTTACTTTTTTATTCTTTTCCTCTTAGTGCCCAATATTCTTGTGGTACATCTTTATTCTCCATTCTGATAATGAAAGGGAAAATATTTTAACTTTGTCAAATAATATTTTCACTTCAATAGAATCATTCAATTTCCCATCTAAGGGATAACCTAATGGCATATACTTTTGGAAGATGGGGAAAGGGGCACCTACTTTTGGGTAAGGTCAATTTCATAGACGTTTGTTAAGAGCTTACCATATCCCAGGTGTTGGGCAGTTGCTATATGAGAAAGGGCAAGTAACTTGCCCAAAGACAGCTATAAGGTGGTGAGAGCAGAATTTGAATGCAATTTTTCCATGATTTGAGAACCTCAGTTTATAGTTATTGTGGTATACTGGCAATCCCCAAAGTTCCTAAGTCATCTGTAGTCTGTAGCCTACAACCATTCCATTTCTTCTCTCCTAAAACAGACACAGGACATATCATTTGGCATTCTGTATTTTGGATCTTTAGAGCAAATATTATTGATTCTGTCAGTTTTAGTTCCTACTGGTTACTTAAAAATATGAAAGTTGATTTTGCGTTCTACAACTTGACTGAATTTATTATTCTAACAGATTTTAGGTGGTGGTGGTATTAGATTTTTCTATATATTAGATCATGTCCTCTGCAAACAAACATAATTTCTTCCTTTCTGATTAGGTGCCTTTTATTTCTTATTCTTGCCTGAATGCTGTGGCTGAGACTTCCAGTGCTATGTGGAATATAAGTGGTGAGAGTGGACACACCTGTCTGTTTCTGACCTAAAGGAAAAATTTTCAGATTTTCACCATTGATTATCATGTTAGCTGTGGGCTTGTCTTTATTATGTTGAGGTACATTCCTTCTATAACTAATTTGTTGAGATTTCTTTTTTTATAGGATAAGGATATCGGATTTTGTCAAATACATTTTCTATATCTATTGAAATAATCTTGTGATTTTTATATTTCATTCTGTTAATGTGATATATCACATTTATTGTTTTGTGCATATTGAGCCTTCCTTGCATCTTAGGAATAAATTCTACTTGATCATGGTGTATGATTCTCTTGATGTGTTGTTGAATTCAGTTTGCCAGTATTCTGTTGAGGATCTTTGCACCTATTATGTTCATCAAAGATATTGGCTTGTAGTTTTCTTGTTGTGTCTTTGTCCAGTTTTGATAAAGGAAGGGGTAATTTGGTATTCTTTAAATGTTTGGTAGAATTCACCAGTGAAACCATCTAATAAATAAATGTAGTTGCAGGATACAAAATCAACATACAAAATCAGTTGCATTTCTACGCAGTAACAATGAATCATCCAAAACAAATTAAGAAAACTATCCAATTTATAGTAACAAAAATTACTTAGGAATAGATTTAACCAAGGGAATAAAAGATCTGTACTCTGCAAATGATGGAAGATTGGTAGACGAAATTGAAGGAGGCACAAATAAAAGATATTCTGTGTGCTTTAACTGGAAAAACTAATATTGTTAAAATGTCCATGCTACTCAGTGAAATCCTCAAAATTCCAATGCATTTTTCACAAATAGAAAAAGAATCCTAAAATTCTGTGGAACTAAATAGCCAGCACAATCTTGAGCAAGAAGAGCAAAGCTGGAGGTATACCACCTGATTTCAAAAAATACTACAAAATTACAGTAATTGAAACTGTATGGTAGTGGCATAAAAACAGACATACAGACTAATAAAACAGAATAGAGGATCCAGAAATAAATCCACACATTACCATTCAACTGACCTTTCACAGAGGTGGTCAGAACACACAAAGGGGATGTGATAGTCTCTTCAATAAATGGTGTTGGGAATACTGGACTTCCATATGCAGAAGAATGAAACTGGATTCTTACCTCACACCATATACAAAATTAACTCAAAATGTATTTTTTTTTAACTCAAAATGTATTAAAGGGTTAAAACCAGAAACTGTAAAAACGACTAGAAAAAAAAAAAAGGAAAAAGCTCCTTGACATTGGTCTGGGCAATGATTTCTTGAATATGACTCTGAAAAGTATAGGAAGCAGAAGTAAAAATAGACGAATGAGATTGCATCAAACTAAAAAGCTTCAGCACAGTAAAGAAAACAATCAACGGAGTGAAGAAACAGCCACAGAATGGTAGAAAATATTTGCAAATAGTACATCTGGTAATAGCCAAAATATATAAGGAACTCAACTCTACAGCAAGAAACCAAATAACCCAATTAAAAAATTGGCCATGGAGGTGCACTTGGGTGGCTCAGTGGCTGAACATCTGCCTTTGGCTCAGGTTGTGATCCCAGGGTCCTGGGATCCAGTCCTGCATCAGGCTCCCTGTGGGAAGTCTGCTTCTCCCTCTGCCTGTGTGTCTGCCTCTCTCATGAATAAATAAATAAAATCTTTAAAAAAAAAATAGGCCATGGACCTGTACAGATATTTCTCAAAGACATACACGTAGCCACCAGATATATGAAAAAATACTCAACATCACTAATTTTTAGGGAAATACTATGTGCTGGAGTATAATTTAGGTGAACCATTCTGCCAAAGAATGCCAAGACTGAAACAACTTCCTTAGTAATGGCTAAGAGGGGCTGAGAAGGGCTCAGATGCAGACAGGAGGGGAACTGAAGGCTTGTGATGCAAAAATTATTATGATGCCTAACAAGGAGCATCACTCCATTTATCTGTAGTCAGGGTAACTGAAACTCCAAGTTTGGTATTTTCTAGTGGAGTATCCATTTACAGAAGCTTTCATGTTATTTAATCAGTCAGTATCTACCATATATACCTAATATATATATATATATATATATATATATATATATATATATATATACTCAGTGATCACATCAGACAGACTATCTGGGCATTTTTAAATTGCTATGAATATGAAGATTGAAACATAAGCCTTTAAAAGTTATATGAAATGCTTTTTTAGGACCAAAAATAAAGGCAAATAAAGTGAAATATTTTAGCGGTTAAAATTGAATTACAAGACCTGAATGATCATTAATCTCAATGGCTTTCATGCATTTTTAGAATCAGAACACAGTTCTCAAATGAAATTTTATAAGGAAGCCTAATATTTTAAAATTGAGATGATTAAAGCAGCCATGGCTGAGATAGGGGTGGGAACATAACCTTCTAGCATGTTCTCCCTTTCCTTTTCACCTTCTTTTCTCATGCACCCACTCCCTTTACTTGTTTCAGTACAGCCCTGATGGACATCATATAAGCCTTTGTAGTGACTTGCAGAGCAGTTTGGAAATGATTATTCTAGCTCAGTCCTTTTGTTGAACAAGTTACTACTCAGCATTTTCTTTCTTTACAGAATAGGTTTGAACTTACTATGATCCTCTAGAAAATTGGCTCAGGTTCTAGGCCATTGTGGATGACCTGCATCCTGTAATTTACTTGAGATGATGTTAATGACCCCCTACCTGTACATGTATCTATATTGCTGCATCTATTCCATAGTTTACAGTTTCCTGGATAATATGCAGGCACAGCTGGATGCCTCTTTTTGATAGAGAGGAGAGGTTCTAATTCATGTTTTCATTCAGTTTTTCAACAAACACTAAGTATGTACTATGTAAACAAACAAAAGAACCAAACATTTAAAACACCAAGAGATTATAAGGGAAAGGAGGGGAACTGAGTGGAAAAAATTAGAGAGGGAGACAAACCATGAGAGACTCCTAACTCTGGGAAACAAAGGATTGAGGAAGGGGAGGTGGATGGGGGGATGGGTTAACTGCATGATGGGCAATGAGGGGGGAACTTGATGGGATGAGCACTGGGTGTTATACTATATGTTGGCAGATTGAATTTAAATAAAGTAAAAAAAAAATAAATAAAAATTTAAAAAATGAAAAAGCTGAAAAAAAAAATAACCTACCACCATGGAGCTGAATGAAGAACAAGATTTGGCCTCTTCATTCAAGGTCTTAAAGGAAAAGGGACAAGATAGCCTTGTAAACAACTTCCTAGAATGCAAGGGGGAATGGAGTACTATAGCTCTCTCAGAAAGATGGAAACTGTTAGTATTGCTGAAAGTAGAAGGAACAATCTGGAAGAAGATTAAATCAGCAATTGGGGCCAACTTAGATGTGGGTGACAGGGCCATTAGCCACGGCCAGCAGAATGTCCAGGGAATGGGCAATAACTGATTATTCTGTGGTTAAACATGGTTTAGCTGGGGGTCCCTCTTTCTAGGGTCACCTGCCAGGGTGAGAGATCTTTTTAAGGTCAAGAGATCTCATCAAGAGGTGGATTGATAAAGAGGTCATTATATGGGGCTCCAAGCAGGCAAAATATCTGCTCACATCAGGGAGAGGTAGCAATATTTCTCCGAGAGCTCTCCACAGAAATGATTTTGGCTCCAGGTCTCTGTGTTATGAGCAAAACAGGAAAATCCAGCATAGGCTTCAAGGTAGGGGCCTAAGATGATGGCTTGATTGTAGGAACAAAACAGAAGATCTAATTGTTAAACTGCAAGCAGCAAATTTTATCTGAAGTTTAATTCCAGGAGTTTATAGAGTACCTTAAATTCCCATGAAGGACAGGACTAGCTTCAGCCTTATCAGCCTCAGGGAGGAGGAAAGGTGAGGCCTGGCAGGGTCATTATAATGAGCTTCTTTACTTATTTCTAGTTCCCTGTCTATTAGCTCCTATATTCACTGTCTGGCAAGTAAGTTGTACTTTTGGATTAAGTTCTACTTTTGAATCTTATCTGGATTCTCTTTGCTCAGGTTTCCAAATTGCTCTGGGTGACATCTGCTTGTCACCAGTAAAACCAAAAGGACAGCAGGGTAGATTGCCTTGCACAGGGCAGACAGGTAATTATAGTTTTAATTTTGTTTTGTTTTTGGAAGGATCCAGGTGTCCAACCTCTTTATCTCACAAAAGAACCTTAATATATGTAGGAGTGTTGGCAGACAAGATGGCCCAGTGGGCAGTCTGCCCATCAGATGTGTTAGCCTTCTGTTACTGAAATAGTACTTCCCATGGAAGCATCACACATCAAGAATTCTCTGCTGGTCCAAAGCCCCAACAGCTTCCAAGCTAGAAGCACATTTAGAGACATAGAGACTTCTAAGTAAGCCAAGAGATACATTTCACTCTGGAGATTCAGATCTCAACACTGCTTAACTGTGTGTACATAAATTATTCCTCTGAAAAGTCCTCTTTTTGTGAAATGAAATAATTTGGAGCTCGAACCTATTGGCTAGATGATGGGTATGTCTCTGACATGGAAGAATTGACTGCTTTGGAAATTGTGCACAATAGAATATAAGCTGAATTTTCTAGAATCTGGGATTGTCTTCCATTTCAAAGCCTTCTGTTTTGTTGCCTGTGTGCTCAGAGTGAAGTCAGAGGTGTTAAAAGCAAGGCTTAATCAAAAGTGCAGTAGGCTAAGACTTGGGTATAGGTTGAGCAGCAGCTGCAGGAGACTGTATGGGGGCGGTTTCACCAGGACTTGGAAGTACTAATGGGTCCAAGAAAATTGATGATCAATGAAAATCAGAGACATCTGGCAAGAGGATAAATTTGAGACTTAGAAGGTAGATAGAGCTCAGAATAAGGAAATGTGGTAGGACTACACTACTTTGCATAGGGACTGAATGGAATGTGTGGGTAGAACTATAATCCCTAGAAGCACTGGAGGATGGTAAAAGACGGGAGAAACCAGTCAACTCTGACACTCAGATATAGGGTCCAGAGAAAGTGTGGTTTACTACAATTAGGGAATATAATGGGAAGTGGTTGAACAGAAAAGAATAAAGCTCAGTGATTGGAACCGATCGCAATTAGGGACCCTAGAATCTCAATATAATTCCATCCTTTAAATCCCAGGATAGTGGCATTTCAGCTATCTTCTGAGTAACCAGGCATATGGTAGATACTATGGGAAGGGGGGTTGGAGGGGGAGGAACTTGGTTTGTTTTTGTTTTTTATGGGCAAGAATGAAGTGCAAAAAAAAAAAAAAAAAAAAAAAAAAAAAGACTTCTTGAACTTGGAGGATGCAGCTAGATCCAATCATGGATTCTTGTAGAACAACCTTGATTCTTGGGTTCTAGCAAGTATGTCTATTTTCAGGGCATTGGAAACAGATGGCTCAGATCTGTTGTCATGAGAAGTTGTAGGATTATGGGAATTGGCACAGGATTGCAACACTGGGGAGACTGAGGAAAACCTGGAGAAACTGGGGACAAAACAGGACAAAGTCTTCATGTTTCTATGGAAACAGATCTTTGAAGGCTTCCTTGATCCTAGCAGTCTCTGCCTGTTGGGCATCTAGCATACATCCTTGCATTTGTTGGGTATTTTGTTACATTAGTACATATGTTTACCTAACGTCTGCTCAGCCAGAGGATATAGCCTTTGATAGTGAGGACAGGGAACAGATAGAATTTTGTAAAGGGTTTGTCCTAGAAGCTGAAACTAGATTACATCTAGGGCTGTGATCCATTCTGGCAAGATACCAATGTTCTCAGGCATTCTACTCAACTTTATTCAATTTGATTCCATTCCATTCTGCTCCACGTCATTCCAATTTATTTAGTTTCAGTTCAGGGCTACAGCTGTGCTAGTGGAGTAGTCCAAAGATGAATAGACAAACTATTGACTCACAGGGAGTTCCATATAGTATGTTTAATGATGGACTAATCTTGTGAACTGCCCTTCAAAAAAAGCTCTGTTGTATCCTCTCATGGAGAGTCATATTATCCTCTGAAAATGTGATGAAAGTTTATAATAAATAAAAGTAGTTTAATTTTGTTTAGCCTGAGTTTCCCAAAGATTTTTGGTCACAGAAAAGTTGTTATTGTTGTTGAACTAGTTATTAATAGCCCATTGAATTATTTTAAGGGAACCACAGGATTATCACATGATGCCTTGTTGGATAATCTAGGGCTGGCCCCAAAGTTTAAGTGTCCAGGTAGTCCCCAAAGGGTAAGCTGGTGTCTTTTAGTACAATCTGGTGTCTCTGGGGGTTTATGAATATTGAAATGCTGGGGGTGGGGCTTGATCATGTAAGTGGGGTTTGGCTCCAGGACTTACTCAAGTTGTCATTAAGGTCTGGGTAGGAAAGCTGTTGTTTAGCTTTAAATTTGAAGGATTACCGGTTGGGTAGTGTAATGATTCTCATTTTCTTTTTTTGGATCAGGGAATATATATCAGAAGACATTCACACGGCAATACATGCCCATGGTTATACTCAAAGGTTTACATGAATCCCACTCAGGAACCTAGCTCCTATGTGCTGGGCAAAATCCTCTGTCATTGAGTGTTAGAAGACAGTGGAGCACAAGTTTGGCTTCAATTTTGCTTTGTCTAGATTGGAAACATAAACAAAGGGGTTGCCTTTGTTCGATTCCCTAGTTGGAATCTGGTTATTTTGATGCCCAGTGTGTTGTCAAAGTCAGCACTGAGAGGCTGCTTCTGAATTTACTGGGCAAAATGCTTCAGATAAATATGCAGTGACAAGGAAGGTGACAGAGGAACTTAAAGCAGCAAGTGCATGCAGGTGGTTTGGTGGGAGAGCAGCAGGTAGATCCAATGGTAGGGTGAGGCAGGGAGAATCAGAGAGCAGAGCACTGAAGCTCGTTTTTCATGGCCAGCAGTAGGGGCTACCAGGAAGCCTGTTGTCATGAGAAGGACCTGGTGATGAGGTGATGAGGAACAAGTGGTGAGGAATAACATTCCAGCTTGCAATTCCAGTTCTAGGAAGGGACTAGACAGAGAGCTGAGCTAGGATCCTGACCCCAGCACCACTAGAATTCAAACAGTGGTGGGTGCTTGCAGAACAAGTAGAAACCAAGTAGCAGACTAACAATACTGCAGAACTAAATCCTCTTGTACTCAAAAAAATCTAAAGACCGGTATTTGGCCCAGGAACTAATGGAGGGGCTCAAACTTTGGAACAGGGCTCATGAGTACAGCTGAGAGATTTGCAGAGAATCATGTTTACACTAAGTGCTCAGTTGTTACCTCTTTGATTAATATTAGCACCATAAAGACACAATTACAATTAAATAACTGTACTCAAATGATATTTCTGATTCCACTGATATCCTCCCATAAAAATTCCAGTGTTTCCAAGAACAAGTTAAATGGAAGCACCAGAAAATGTCAAACAGTATCAGTTTTATAGTGTGATGTGATATTGTTTGTGGTATTTTTCATGTTTCTAAATGCACTATAACGTCTTGTCTATTATTCTATTATTTCATTCTTATTAAGTTTTTAAAAAAATCCAATTATTTCCTAATTACAGAAAATTTTTTTAAAAAGATTTATTTATTTATTTTAGATAAAGAGTGCATGTGTGCTGGTGGAGGGAGGGGCAGAGGGAGAGAACCTTCAGGTAGACTCCCCACTGATTGTGGAGCCTAACTCAGGCCTCGATTCTCTGACCCATGGGATCATGAACTGGGCCAAAACCAAGAGTTGGATGTCTAACCAACCTAGCCACCCAGGTGCCCCTAGAAAATTTTTTCTTAAAGCTTCTGGTGTGATCTTTCCTTTCTCATAAACAAAATATACTTAATGTTATTATTCTATCTTGTTTTTCTACTTCCCTTCCTTTCTTTATGTTTTTCTTTTTTCTTGAATGTTTATTCTTCTGAAGAGGGCCTCTAACAATGTTTTATTTAAGCTATTTGGCATTCATGCATTACAGGATTCTTGTACCCAAATAATAATTGTATTTTTAAACAAAGTTATGTAAGATTTTTCTTCTTTCCTATGAGGTACATGGGGTGGGTATTCTATCCATTTTAGGTATAAAGAATATGAGGGATAGAGGCAAAGACTTATGTTTGAGTAGTTTGTATAGGAATCAAGATTGGAATGCAGTTCAATGGTCTTTTTTTCCATAGTTCTCTGCTCTACACGAAAGTTGGGATGCCCTTGGAGGGTTTTAAAAAATCTCAACATCACAGAGTCAGCCCCACACCCAGAGATTCTCCAATGTGAACCTTGAATCAAATTTGGGTAACTGATATTTTCTTTTGTGTGCTCAGGGAACTCTGAAACTCCTCCCCATAGCCTATCCCATTGACTTGGCTTCATTATCACAGCTGGGTAGCACATTGTCAAATTCACCTTCTTGAGAGCACAGAACCAGCTTGGCCATGCAGATAAGAATGATCCCAGAAGATAAAGTTTAAAATTGGTCTTGTGAGAAGCAGATGTTAACTGTCACCTGCCAAGGAAACAGGAGGACCCTGACACTCTTTGATATATTTGGAGGTGACAAAAAAAATGACACTTTAAGTCTGTAGCTCTTCTAGGAAATATATCTGAATACCAGCATGAGATAGAGGCCTTCAGCCTGTTCCAGATTGAGATTATGAGTACCTACTGTCACTCCTTATGTAGTAGTTTAATGAACCTTGTTACAAAGTAAACATTGACACTGTCTGAACTAGCTTTATTACTTTATTACACAAATTGGAAATAAAGTAGGTCAAAGTCTGGTTAATACACATGGTTACTTGAGTGGTATGTGTATACCATATATTTTTTGTAGGTATTCTGTTCATTTTATGAGAAAGATGGTATCAAGCTTCTATCTTTCACTTGGGTATTTTCCTTGGGCAAAGACTGCAATCCTTGTATTTGATTTTCAGTATGATAGGGAATCTATAACCACCTATTTCTTCTTTGTTATAGCTATGCATTTTTAATTTAATTTTTTCCCAGCTTTTTGAGATACCATTTACACATAACATTGTATAAGTTTAAAGTGTACAATACAATGATTTTGTGTACTGTGATATGGTTATCATCATAAGATTGTTAACAGTGGTCACCTCACACAATTACAATTTTTATTTCTTGTGATGAGAGGTTTTAAGATCTGCTCTTTAGTCAACTTTCAAATATATAAAACACTATTAATAACTATAGTCATCCTATTGTATATTACACGTCCAGGACTTAGAGACAAGGAATGCATGAGGACCCTAATGTCCTTCACACAAAATATGAAACAATTGTAAGGAATTTGAGAAATTGTCTTCTCAGGTAAGAGGAGGGCACCTTCAGGATTTTGCTGTGTTTTACCCTGGGGAGAACCAACAGAATAGTTAGTGTGTAATGCTACAGTGACTGGGCCAAGGATAGAGCTCAGAGGTTAACTGGCTGTCTCAGTTAGACTTTCCTAAAAGTAGATTCTGAGACAAGAACATGGGTCCAGAAAGGATGGTGTGGAAGTTGGGGAATAAGACATGAAAGTTAATAAAGGGCTTGTTCATGAATGGATTATTAGGCTGGGCAATGGAGTTCACTCCTGCTGGGGACCCTCTCAGTTGCACAACTAAGGGGCAAAAAAGTTATTTGTAACTTCCAAGTCTCATTCCTTATTGCACTGCCCGGCCAAGAGGTGCTTGTGCTATCCAATGTAGGAGAACTGTGGGAGCTTCAGGTGCTTTCCGGGTGGGCAGAAAGCACCTGCTCAGGATATCATTGTCCTCAAGGCATAGAATCTAATCCTAGATGTGCCTCTGATGTGCCAGGCTGACTATTGATCTACTATGCACACTGCAGAGTTGAGGATGGTGGGATATCCAACTTGACTGAATATTTGTACAGTGTTGATGACTTTCATTGCTAATAAATGATTTTGGCACTAGAAAAATTTTGACATGTTAATTAAAAAGAAAACAACCTGAGCTTATTTAATCCTTTCAAGTTGATTTGCATGTTTGGGAGGCTGTAGTATTTGTTGTGTGTGAGTGCATGTGTGCTTGCCTACTTGAAAGTATGCATAAGTCTTAGTTATTAAAGGAGGACTAGTTGTACATGTCAGTGCATATATGATATAAAACGCCATGCTTATTTGTGAACATGTGAACTTAAGAGGAAATGGCAAAATGTCTTGATTAGAAAATTGCCCTTTTACCCAATGTGATATGTGTAATATGAAATATTTCTTTGAAATGGATCCGAGGTCAGTAGCAGCTAGATGGAAACCATGTGCTTTTTCTTGGGCCTTTTAAAAAACTCTTTCTACTGGAGTGGTCTGCATGTTAAAATTAGGAACAGAAAGGCTGACCACACCAAAGGCCTCCTCACATTGTAGAAATTTGACGCCCTTGGTAATGGTCACAAGGAATGAAAGCCCGTGTAGACAGCCATGTTCAAGTAAACTTCTCTCTCCCACGTGATCCAGTGGAAGGTCAGCCAATCCAGCAGAGCATAATGTTGAAGGTGACAGCCCTACGAATCAGAGTGGGCACCTTAGAAAGCCGTTTGTGTCAGTACTGGGGATTAAAAAAAATATAGGTGGAGAATAAGAATGAATCAACCATCAAATCCACTCTTTCAAATGACCAATAGACAAAAAAAAAATGGGCTCATCATTTTTCACCATTTGTCATCAAATTCTATCTGGTTTGGTGGGTTAACAGCCTAATTACTTTTTAAACTGTGTTAATATAAAGGCTATACATGGTTTTCTTACCATTTAGTTGCATTCTCAGCAGGTTTAGGGGAGATTAAGGCTCGAAGAAAAACATAATTCCAATAGCCCGTATTGTATGAATGTATTAAAATGGGTGTGGCGTCTTTGTCATTTTAAGCTTTTCTATCTCTCTGTCCTGTGTTCCTTCCCATATGTATATAAAATAAACATATATACAGAAAGTAGACATTTTAAATATATATACACTGTATCACTCAAGATCCAGTTGACAAAGCAGAAGCCATGCAAGTAATTTTCACAGAAGTCTTAATTACAGGATTTATTAAACAGATATCAAAAGACTAGAATTTGCTAAAGAACGAACTGATATTGTTAGCAGTTACTACCTCGTAGGCTACAGGAACAAAGAGAAGAACCTGGGTTTCTGAGAAGCTTGAAGTAGAGACCCTGAAAAGCTGAATCTAAGGGAATGCAGTGAGACTAGTTCTTGGAGTGTGGGGCATCAATAAATACTGTGCATAACTACAGAATTGGAGGCTGGACTCAAAAGCCAGTAACAGGTGGAGAAGCAAGCCTAAGTGTGTGTGCATATTGGAACAGCAAGCCGACAATGGAAAGAGTCAAGACTTTCTCCCTCTTCCTATCTTCCAGTCTCTCTCTCTAGTGTCCCTTACTGCTCAGTCTAGCAGAGAATAACACAGAAGTATAGTTTGCATAGTCCCAGCCCTGACATCCAAATGAATGTTGAGAAGGTGGGCTTGGGGATGAAGCACAGTAGCTTAATAATACATGTGTATGCATTGATTGAACCATGTGGAATTACTGATGATCAACTAACATATATTTTTTAAAAAGATTATTAGAGTGTGTGGGAGGCAGGAGGGAGGTTGCAGGGAGAGAGAATTTCAAGCAGACTCTGCTGAGCCCGGGGCCCCATGTGGGGCTCGATCCCATGACCCTGAGATCACAACCTGAGCTGAAACTGAGAATTGGATGCTTAACTGACTGTACCACCCAGATACCTCAACTAAAATATTTTTTATCTACAAAAACGGCAATTTCGTATGGTTCAAACAAACATAGGTATGTAAATGATCTATTGTATGTAAATATGTTCCATGTGTTCATACTTTCACACCTTATAACTGTATCTATACATACACATAAAGATATTTAAGGTAGAAGGAGCCATCTCTACACTTAATTATGTCAGAGGAAGCTGGTGTCATTCTCTGAATAAGATTATATATATGTGCATCTCAGCCTGTCAATTAGGTATATTTATCCTGGCCTTCATGATGATTATACCGATATATTTTTTGCACAATACCTTTTACCACTGTAGTGTTTTCCCATCGTGGATATGTCATTTGGTTCATCATCCTGCTGCCTTGGTTGTGACTTCGTGAGCCTTTCAAGGGTCCCCAGTGAACATGTTCTAGAAGTGAAGGCTTGACGTAAAAGTTTCCTCCATGTCTAGATTAGTGGAGGAAACATAGTTGTTTCAAGAAGTTCCTTTAAGGATTTGAAGCCCTCCCAATTGCTGCTGCTATGTGGCTGTCATGATGTTTTAGTGTAGAGTTGCTGTCTCTTAGAAAGGCCGTTGTTTATCTTTGTTTGGTTACCTGTGTGCATTTTTGGGTTGGGCTCTCCTAGTCTAAAAGGAGAAAGGTATGTTTGAGTTTTCTTTATGGGGAGTGATTCAGAGGCCGTTGAGTAAGTTACCAGTAAAGGCACATGGTGTGCTCGTAACAGGCCATGTGAAGACTCCTTGAGTGCCTGTCAATGGCTATTATGCTTCTCCTGAGGGCCATTGTGTGAATTCCTATTTTGTTTATTTGTTTCCCATCACTCTACTTATTAGAATGTAAGAGAGGTGAGTGAACCTGCAGAAAGAGGCAGCTCTTAATCTAAAAGATTGCTGAAGTATTTGTGTAGCTCCAATGTGCAGCTCATTTCAGGGAATCCCGCAGAGAGCTTTCCCAATGTGGGCATTTTCTTTTGTACAACTCACTGTCCTTTCCTTGGCTCTTGGAGCCTTAAGTCCCCTCTTTCCTTTGACAAGCCAATGCCACAATTTCAAAGTGATTCAGCTGGTGTCCCAGCAATGCCTTCTAATTCTACTTCTTTCACAATAGCAGGGAGCAGAGGAAACTGACAAATGGGCTATTTTTGAACGAGAAGTTGGCCCAACTGTCAGGAGTAATAGCAGCCGAGTAATGTTTGTGGGATAGCTTGCTCATGAAAGATGACTTTATAATTGCCTTCCAGATCCCCAGGATAAGAGTGTATGTTGAAATCGGCATAACCCTCTCAGGCTTTCAGACTCTGACCTTCAGAGGCCCAGCGGACGTGCCAGCAGCATATGCACTTGGCTGTTCATATGACCATCATCTCCACCGTTTACTCAGATGTGTTCTGGGCATTTTGTTTACCCCTCAGCTTGTCTGTTTGTGCCCTCTAAGAGATCAAATGGCACCTATTAACATGTGGTGGCCTCTTTCCAGAGGGACTTGGTACTGCCTTTACTGCTTATAAAATCCTTTTGTGTTTGATCCTCTTGGCACTTTCCTTTCTTTCTTCCCATCTGTCAGTGGGCTTTTGTGCCCCGTGGGTCAGCATATCAACACTTCAGTCTTCCTTCCCTGAATACAAGCTCCTGTTTCTGATGTCCTTTCACTGGGGAAGCCTGTTGGAACAATTTGCACAAGGCAAGTAGGAGAGCCCAAGTAAAAGAAGAAAACAAAAAACAAAACAAAACAAAAAACAAAAAAAACAAAGCCCACTCAAAAACCACTGCATTCAGTTCAGTGTCATTTAATTGGTACCCTGATAAGGCTCCTGCTGAAATGGTATTCTTTCCTGGATCTTAGGTTCACATTCCTATCTTAGGAATGAGTGCTTGCTGTAGAATTGAATTTCTTTGGTACAAAGCAAAGATGAATTCTAGAAATCCATTCTTTGCTGGAAAGATGGAATATTCTAAACAAAATGATGGTGCTCTGTCTCATTTGCTTCTTCTGTTAAACATGTGATTTTTGTGGGATGTGTCTAACACTGGGGCAAAATACACTGAAGGAAATAGATTCTTAGCTTTTCCTGATAATTCTCAAACCCTTTCACTATCCCTATGTAATTAACTTACTTGTTCTCAATCAGATAGTTACTAAAGGGGACCTGGGGTGAGGTGTGCATTGACTCTAGTCAGCAGGCAGGATGGCAAGCGATTTATGTGAGTGGCCTTCTGATGAAAAGATGAGCATGTTTCTATCTGTAAACTGGGACATTCCTTAGCTTAGCAGTAAAAATAATGGGACAGGGTTTATGTGTTTTCAAACTACCATCTTAACATTAGGACGGTTAAAATAAATGACATTAAAACTGAGACTTAGTAGTTCAGCACCAGTGGAATGTGAGAATGTTAGAGAGCCTCACAGTGCAGTCTGTGAACCCTCTGCATCAGAATCACCTGGAATGTTTCACAGATATGCAATTTCCAAGGCCCACCTAGGACTGCTGATTCAAAATACTGAGGCCCTTGGGGTCTATACATTTCATAAGCATTTCCAATTATTCTAACTCACACCAAAGTTTGAAAATCACTCTTCTAGAAGGCCAAATGATAATTCTAAGTGGGATCAGCAAAAGTAAACAAATTCCCTCTGCCTTGAATATAGTGTTTTAATTATGCCAGGAAGTATAACCATGTTTATCTGTGAAAATAATTTATTTGGAGGAATCTAATGAAAAGATTTAGTTTTGGAAGGTTTTTTTCCCCCAAAACTAGTTTGACAAGACTACTTGACCATATTCTCTTTTATGTGTTCTTTACTTTTATCTCCATGCAATTCTGTTCGTTTAGTATTTTAAGCACAACACCAAGAGTAGAATAATCATCTCCTCTTTATTATCCACAGGGCTATGTCAATGGAGATAGTAAAATAGCTAAACATTAATCGGCAAACCCATATTTTAACCCTAGCTATGAAACATTAATTTCTCCAAAGCATTAATCTAGGAAGCCTTAGTGAGGGGATCTTGTGATTGGAGAATGAATTCTTATAAAATAGCTCGCACTCAGATTGTAGCTGAAAAAAATGTGTAGCCTGTCAATTTTTTTTCTCCCCATTTAAATGAAAGTACAACATGAAAATCAATTTGACGAAGACTTAACTAAAAAGTCTGGTTAATTGAGGCTTTATCATGCATTGTTCTGAATCAAAACTAAATTATAAGTGTCTGGTGTAAAGGAGACAGCTGCTTTTATCACAGATGTATTATCCTGCCACTCTGGCTGTCCTCACATCTCATGTTGGTGAAACACCACAGAAAGTAAAACAGGCTCCCAGAACAGAGTTATTTCCATAGCCTCCTACACAGTATTCCCTTTGGAGCAAGCAATTTGTCTGCACTCAACTTTTCCCTGTTGGTTTTCTGAATCAGACAGGCTTTCCCCAAACCCCTAAAGCTATTAATCCTGTTAATCTTTGTCCTTCACAAGTGAATCTTTTGTGATGCTTGTTACTGGACTTGGGTTGCTGTCTTTTTCACCCTTTCATTCTTCTTCTTCTTCTTTTTCTTTTTTTTTTAAATGAACAATAAGAGCAAACAGCTTGAGATAAAAGGGGGAGTGAGGAATGATGACCTCTGATTGGTCAGTCATGATGACACAGTTTATGGGTTTGGAGGATTCCGTTGTCAAGAGCAACAGGGCAGGATCACCTCTGTAAGGAAATAATGTGATCACATGGCAAAGAGGTAAGGATGAGAGAAACCACAAGGTTTCTGCTGCTGAACAATGCCCAAGTTCACTGGTGTTCTCAGGTGCATGGGAGAGAATAGGCCCTCATTGTTAAGGCAGCATCAGCACCTGTCTTTGTTTCTGTTTCCCTTGCTGCAGCATTAACACTATCTTGTCAGTCTGGAGACAGGTTGGCATAGGACATAACCACTGATGGATATTTAGTCAGTCAGTGTACCATACAGCTTGTCCTTATTGATACATATCTTTGCACACTCCTGAATTAGGTATATAAGTAACTAAAATATTTACGAATCACTGTGTTTTATAATGTCCAGTTTAACTCTTCCACTGACTAGTTATTTGTCTTAAGATCATGCTCTGCTGAGAACTAAAGGCTCAACATCTAAAACTTGGCAAGTTATGAACACTGGTTTTTAAAATATTTTTTCCCCTAATTCCAGGTGAAATTTTCTTTTTTATCTTCTTTTTTTAAGCAAAGTAATATACATTGTGTACCTACAATCTAATATACAGTCAGATAACTACCATCTAGAGTAAGATGTAGAACATTTCTGGTAGTCCCAAAGGTTTCATCTGCCCCTTCCCAGTCAATACCCATCTCCACTCCAAGAAACACTATTCTAACTTCTATTCCCAGAGATAAATTTTGCCTATTCTTGAACTTTACATGGATGAAATGATACAGAATTTATGCCTTTGGGTCTGGTTTCTTCTACTTATGTCTATGAGATTCAGCCTTGTTGCATTCTTCTTCATAGTTGTTTAATATTTTGTTGTGTGATATACTACAATTTATTCATTCTGTTGCTGCTGGATACTGGGTTGTTTTCAGTTTGGAGTTTCAATGAGAATTCTTATACAAGTCTTTTTGTTTATATACAAACAATCATTGAATATACCCAGAAGATAAGAAGTGCTGAATTATAGGTTGGGTGCCAATGTTTAGCTTGAGGAGATATTGTCTGATAGTTTAATATTCTTTTAAGTTATTAATGTAAATTCAATTTATTTATTTTTTTAAAGATTTATTTATTTATTTATTTATTTATGAGAGACACAGACTAGAGAGAGAGAGACAGAGACACAGGCAGAGGGAGAAGCAGGCTCCTTGCAGGGAGCCCAATGCAGGACTCGATCCTGGATCCCTGGATCCCAGGATCACGACCTGATCCGAAGGCAGGCGCCCAACCACTGAGCCACCCAGGCATCCCGTGTAAATTCAATTTAGACAGTAGAAATGATAGGCTTAAAATATTTAGATTAGCCACAATATTAGACTAGATTGAAAATATCACTCTGGGTCAGTATTCCCAATATCAAAGATTATGGTTAGCAAATTAGGTAATGATTGAATGCCATTTTTTATATATAGTTGTCCATCTGATTTAAAGAAAAATAACTGTAAAGGAGATAAACCTTGCTTATGAATCAGAATCAGCTACATATCTTTTGGCTTAATTATTTCCATGCATTTAAAGCTAGGCAAAGGTATGAAATACCATTACCCTCAGAAACTGCAGGTTGAAACCCTACTCAGGATCATGCAACTCTCCATCTTTCAAGGTAAAGAAAATGAGGGTGAGACAAATTTATTTGGGATAAGAGGAATTTTGAAAACAGAAGCCCTTTTCCAACTTGGAAACAAATACTATATTTCTGCGAAATTCACAGACCCTGCCCCCAAATAAGAAGAGTACAAAACTGGGTGTTGGAACACATTAAAAAAAAAAAAAAAAGCAGAAGGGTGCTCTTTAATTTCTTTTGAGAAGTAATTACATGTCTCTTATCCCAAGAAAGAAATCTTGACTTCTCTTATAAATGAAACATTCTATTTCATCAGGAATAGCTTTTAAAAATCCACAAAATCAATAGACTAATATCTGTTGACTTGATGTGAAAACCTTGACCGTGTATCTCTTTTTATGTTAGAGATCATTGAAGATACAGGAATGAAGATAGTGTCTGTCTGGAGGAGTTGTCAGTTTAACCCAGAGGAGGAAAGAAACTCATGAAATCATTATAGAGTTAGTTTTAACTATGCAAGGTTGATCACAAGAGCAACAATTATGCTGAGAAAGGTGTGATTGATGTGGGCTAGTAGTAAGAAGTCATGTTTAAGGCCAGTATTGAAGGATACAGGGGAATCTCTGTGAAGGGAAAGAAGGGAAGTCTCTTTAGAAGAATCCTGTGGAGAAAGAGGAAGTAGAATAATCCTTGAATAAAAGCATAGGAGAGGAAATTCAATAATTTAAAGGATGGGATAATTTTCCCATTTCAGGTTCTTTTTAAAGTGGTGTGGCTTTAGAGCAGTGAGTATATTGCAGTGATTCACAACTTTTATTATTGTGTATAACCTGAGAAATGTGGATTCCCAGACCATATCCTAGGACTGTGTTGTATTTGTCATCTATTGCTGTGTAACAAACCAGCCCCAAATCCAAAGGCACACAATGATCATTTATTCACACACTCAGAGTTATGCAAGTTTGGCTTACATATGCTCCATGTATGTCCATTATGAGACCCAGACCAACAAAAATACACTGGGGGCATATTCTTCTCATGACAGAGGTTGGAAGCTTTCACAGTGGATTCCTCTGGTGGCATATGATGGAAACTTCCACTCACATTCCCCTGGTCAAAAAAGATAACATGGCCAAGTCCAGTATGAATGGTACAGGGAAATAAAATCTGCTTTTAGTGGGAAGACCTGCCAACTCACATGGGAGAAGAGGTGGATACAGGAAGGGGTGACAAATTAGGAATAATTCAAAGAACCACAGATATTAAAATATTATATATAATCCTCAGAAAAACCTCATGGAGTTGACTGTATTATTATTCTAACTTACAGGTAATGAAATGGACGCATGGAAAGGCCAGGAGACTTACCCAAGATAATCCTTGTTAATAAGTGACCAAGATACAGTTCTAAATGTACTTAAAGCTTAATATAACCTCAGTAACACAAAATATTTAATTAAGTCCCTAGAAGAGGCTCTGGATAGTTGTATTTTGCATTTCACTTGAGCCATACTCTCAAGATCTCTTCATTACTTATACCTCAAACCTCTATTCCTCAAGGTGGCTGTTTTCAGCCTCTTGCCTGGATCCCTATATATATACACAAAACTTTTTTTTTTAAGATTTTATTTATTTATTAATGAGAGACAGAAAGAAAGAGAGAGAAAGTGAGAGAGAGAGAGAGAGAGGCAGAGACACAGGCAGAGGGAGAAGCAGGCTCCATGCAGGGATCCTGACATGGGACTCGATCCCCGGTCTCCAGGATCAGGGCCTGGGCTGAAGGCGGCGCTAAACCGCTGAGCCACCTGGGTGGCCCACACACAAAACTTTTGATCTCAGAAAGAAGTTTGGCCAGATCTGGCTTTCTATCCTTTCTTTGTCTTTTCCTCTCCATTATGGATATCAGTTAGCCCAAGAAGTTCTCTGGTATTGTAGAACATTTAAAATAATTGAAAATAGCTTAGATGTAACCAATCATTGCCTTATAATGAGATATTAAGCCAGTCATTAAGAAGATATGTTTCAGTGTTCCTACAGTAACTTGCTTCTCACCAAGAACATCTGATATTTGTTTTTCCAGACTTTATAGGATATTAATGAAAAGTTGAACTCACTTTGCTAAGTGCTGATAGTTTGACCCTCACTCTGCTCACCTGAGAGCCCCATTTAATCTTAATTCTTTGCCTTTGCCTCCTCCATCTCTCACTTCTAGTGATAAATCATTTGTACAGCCTGAATCTCTGGATCCTAAATTTTCCCAAATACGGAAACATTCTTTGGCAACTATCAGGGTCAAAACCAAGAAAATTCACTGCTACCCCTTGCCTACCTATTCCCGATTCCAGAGGTTAATAACTCACTGACCCAAGATGAGTTGGGATGTCTCAAAAGGCATTGTTGTGTTTGTTTGGTATTTTATGGTGATGTAGATTGCTTGGGCCTCAGAGTTTAAAGATGATTGTGTACTAGTTTAGAAACTGCCTGACGATATTTCCTGACACACAGCTCATTGAGGAGGGCATCAAAGCAGATAATGTTCAGCAGTGCCTTGCCCTTTGGATGGATGGGTCAGCCTAGAAAATGGCACTTTAAAGAGTGTTTGAAGGACCACTTGGCCTTTCTCTGCCCTCTGGGAGGTGCTCCTGAATATGGGCAGAGGCGCCTGACCTTCTCAAGGGCCCATTGTCCTCATCTACTCTCTGTCTTCTTCTTTCACCATTATTACCCATTTCAGTTTTAGTAGACCTTAGTATTTGTCTATTTATTACCTTTTACATTTGTACGTATGGGATATCTGGTCCACCAACCATTAGTATAGCAAGCGACATTAAAAAATGTCAAACTAATAAAATATTTTGGAACTTAACCAGAGGCAAGAATGGATGGGGGACGTGAAATATAAATTTGAAGTAAATTATAATTTTTGTTTATAATTATCTTTTTATAACATTTAAAATTTATCATTTTTAATTAAAAAGGCTTTTAACTGAAGTATGTCTCATTAAGTATATCTTGTTATTAGACACTTTTAATTTCTTAAATGTAATGCACCTTCATTTAATACATAGTTTTCTCAGTTGGTTATTTCCTTTTTCTTATGTTTTAATGAAGCAGCAGTATATCTGTAGCCATAGCCATAGTTATGTCTGTCTATATTTGCATTAGATTACTTTTTAAATTTTATTATTTTTTATTTTTTTTTAAAGATTTTATTTATCTATTCATGAGAGGCACAGAGAGAAAGAGAGAGAGAGAGAGAGGCAGAGACACAGGCAGAGGGAGAAACAGGCTCCACGCAGGGAACCCGACATGGGACTGGATCCCAGGTCTCCAGGATCATGCCCTGGGCTGAAGGCAGTGCTAAACAGCTCAGCCACCAGGGCTGCCCAGGATTACTTTTTTAAAATGGAAATGCTTGTTCATTTATTAGCCCTATCATACAAACTCCTCTTTTGAATAATTAATTTTTTAGGTGAGTTGTTTTTGTCTTGGAGAATTCTTTAGCAATCAACTGCAAGATGAGCTAGTCTTAGCTTTTGGAAATGCTTGCATGCTGTTCTAGCTTATTGTAGACAGCAAGAATACTCTAGCCAATTTCCCCAAAGCCTAACCTCTCAGGAATGATAACTTTGCATTTGTTTCAAAATGAAGAGAGATAACTTTTCCCTACATTAAGTTTACAAAGATGTTGCTACTTTTATTGGTGTTAGCCTTGTCACTCAAATTAACAAAAGAACTTCTGCAGGGATTTTTGATATTTGCATAATAAGGAAATTCTTTCTTTCTTTTTTTTTTTTTTTAAGGAAATTCTTTCTTAAAGTTACCTAAATTCTACAAATTTCGAGAGTCCTTCCCAACAGAGGTAAACAGGCAACCATTAAAACATCTATAAAATGATTATCTACATTGTGTAGTATATACATATATCTAATCATGTGTGTACTTGGAACTACTGTAATATTATATATTAATTATATCTCAATAAAAATATTTTTTAAAACCAAAACTGAAAGACATTTTTTTAAAGATTTTATTTATTCATGAGAGACACACACACACACACACACAGAGAGAGAGAGAGAGAGGCAGAGACATAGGCAGAGGGAGAAGCAGGCTCCATGCAGGGAGCCCAATGTGGGACTTGATCCCAGGATTCCAGGACCACACCCTGAGCCAAAGGCAGGCACCAAACCTCTGAGCCACCCAGAGATCCCCTGAAAGACATCTTAAGTGATTCTTTGAACCACTCTTAATTTGGTAGTCTCCACATATTCATGGTAATAAAATATCTGCATACATCTCAATCATTGTTTTAAAATTGCATACCTGTCACTCATAGAAAAATTGAGATCAATTTTGTTAGTAAACTTTCCCCAGCTCTCATTGCCAGGAGGAATCACTACTCTGAAAACAGAGGATTCTCTACTGTTGTTTTATGAAAGTTCCTTTGACTTCAGATTTAAAAATCATGATCTTTTTATAGTTCTGGTCTTTTGTTGGAACCAGCCTGTCCTGCTTCAGCTGTGACCAGGTAGAAAGGCAGACCAGGCATGAGAGGGTGAAAAAGGGAGATGCTGGTACCATTGGCTCTTGTTTTAACTGATGACATTGCTTTTACAGCTTCTCAGGCTTTCTATGCTTTCCTGATGGTGGCAAGGGTCAGGTCATTCCTAGGAATCTGTATTTGGGACTTAGGACAATCACACACTCCCCACAGGCTCTCCACTGCCTTCTGAATTAGGAAAAGCTTCAGCGCAAATATCAGAAAGAACTGCCCTGCTCTGAAGGGAAACCTGAAAGCAACTCTGAGAGTCAAATTCGAAATGTCATCTCCTACCTTTAAGACTTTGGTCACCTTTTCATCCTTCAGGAGTCCCCTGCTCTATTCTTTAGTTCATTCAACAAGATTACTGAAATTTTCCAGCCACCAAATAAATGCAAGTAAAAACTAAAATGACCAAAATATAAAACAATGACAACGTCAAGTGGCACTAAGATGAGAAACTACTAGAATTCTGATACATTTTTGCTACAAATGCCTTGTTTTGTTACTTTTCATTTGTGCATGTATATGTACTTACTTTTTAATTTACACTTATTCAGAATAAAATAATTTCAATTTTTCTTATTATATCCCTTCCCATCTACTTCCAATTATATTTATGGTTTTGTAAGTAAATCCCCTCAAATCTACCCATTACTAAAGAGTACAGGTTAGTTTCTGGTGTATTTTTAATAGGTGAAAGCCTCCCTCTTTGAGTATAGGCTTCTAAAAACTTAATTTTCAAAGGCAGTAGAGAGTTTTGTTGGGATTTGTGATGTCCCTTTTGTCAAAGCAATTTTGTCAGCTTCATTTTCCCTAAGCTGTTTCCAGGTGTACCTTTTAGAAATGCAAGAGTGATCTCTTACATTTTCTACCTCATTTGTCAGGAGACATGATGGTCTTTAGGCCTAGTGAGGGCTGTGGAGGAATATGCAAAGATATGGAAGGTCTCTTGAATGTTTTCAGCTTGATAATATGGTTATATGTGGGCACTGTCTACACAGGCTTTTCGTCATGAGATGTCAGGTATAGTCCTGTGATTTGTTTTAGCCAATTATAGGAGCAGAAGTGATTACATATTACCTTTAGGGACAACTTTAAGAGCCAGTACATAATTCACCATACTCTCTCTTTCCATTTGCTGTGGTGACCAGTAATATTCAAATAGAGGCTCTTTTGTCAGCCTGGTTCCCAGCATGAGGGCAGTGCTGAACATAGCCCCCAGCTGACCCATGATGGCCATGTAGCATGAACAATAAATTAAGCCTTTGATGTTTTAGGCCACTGAGTTTTCTTTGTTTTTGTTACTGCAGCATAACCTAGCTCATCCTGAACTTTTCAGATGGGTCCAATAATTGGTCCCTGAAAGACCAATTTTATTAACATACTCCAAACAACAGGGCTTCATACATCAGAGAGCACAGTCATTCCCAGGAGACAAAAAGGCCTGGAAAGACACCTGATGATTCAGAATCCTGAGGCACAGAGGAAAAAACATCCTTCCCTGCCCTGACATTCTTTGCCAAACTCCCGAGCCCAAGCGAAGCATGGCTCAGTGATTCACAGTGTGAGTAAGGTCACAGAGAATCAATAAACCATTGCATTTCATATCAGTAGTCCAACAGTCTTTCCAGTTGTCCATGGATAAAGGCTTTGAAGGGTTCAGTGGAGTTTTCTGGTAAATCATAGTTTATTCTACTTTAGACTTGAGACTGTCTAGTGCTTCTCACTGCCCATGATAAGGAATGAAACTAATGCACTGTGAAAGTAGTTGTTTAAATGATAGGTACAGATACTCTTATTATATATACTTGTGGCCCTGGCCAGTTCTCTCTGGGTCTTCTACTCTGATTTGTTATTTTTAAAATTGGGAGTCTAAAGTCTAGAGAAGTGACCAAGTCACAGCTATACAGCAAATAAATGTCAGAGTCTGATCTGGAATCCAAGACCCATTAGAGGATCCTTGACACACTAGACTGTGTGTCTGCTTAGAACCAGAACAGAAGGGAAGGGTGGGTCATTCTTTCTCTTGGTTCATAAAACTCCTGCAAGTGATCTCTGGATGGACTATGAAGGCTTTTTACACTAGTGCCTGGTTGGGACCCCTAACTAAGAGAAGCTAGATAGTTTGGGGATTGGGGAGTGAAGGTAGAAAAGGGAAAGCCATTGACTTTACAACTCAGACTTTATCAGTTGTAGAATAAAAGAGTTATCTCAGCCACTGCTGGTTATCACTGGGGAAACCATGCTGGAATGAGAACAAGGTGAGGTCAGGAGCCTTCCAACTGATTACAAGCATGAGTTCAGCTCTCAGGTCTTAAGAGAACTGCTGTAAATGATGAGTGGCTCACAGTCATTGACTTGGATAAAAAGAAAATTGGCTGGCTTCCCCTTTGCTTATCAGTGAGCTTGTGTATTAGAAGCTGGCTGAAAGGGGAGTGGGGGGCAGGGAGTAGATGAGGAGAGTTGCAGAAAACATCCCTAAAGGAGATGGTACCAGGTGATCCAATGCCCCTGAGAGTTTCTTTTTCATACCTCCAAAATGTTTAGCCTCTCACTAGAAATCTAGTTTCTTTCTTTTCCTATTTTTGCTCAGATAGTAGGATGACAAAGTGTGGAAGTCATCAGAAGTAGAATGGGTGAAATGGTGTGGTGCCCATGATCTTTTATCCCAGCCAAACAGTTTTTGGCTGAAACTTGCCTGACTTGGGCGCAGATTACATCTTTGTGTATATGCCTGTATGTCTGTGTATTTACTTTTTAGTTTACTTTAATTCAGAATAAAATAATCCCAATGGTTGCTTTGTCTTATTTATATTGCTTTGCTTCTCATTTACTTCCATTTATATCTGTGGTTCAGCAAGTAAAAACCAAAATGTACACTCTCTATTAAATGATGAAAGCAAACCCAGTCAGTGTTTGGTATAAACCTTGTATGTTCTTATTACTGGATTGCTTTTACTTGCTGAACTCGAATCCCTCCCACAAAAATCTAATGCTGGGAGATGTTTTATGGCATTTGAACACCACAGAAGTGCTGAAAGCAATAGATGAAAACAGAGAACTTCCCAAGCAGTGAGAGGCTGCCTGGTTTCCCACATAGCCCCTCTGTCACACTTATCTCTGGAAGGCTTTGTAATAACATCTGTCACTTTAACCACAAACATCCTTCAGTCAAGAAGTCCGACTTTTCCCAAGGAAGGTGATTCTCTGGGGTGTGCCAACCTGGTCTGGTGACCTATTTCAGAACCTTGAGCCTTCTAAATGAAGTTTGCAACCTCAGATTTGCTTACTAAGTGTTAGATTGAAACTAAAAGAACAGAATTGCTCCGTATAATAAAATAGAAGGAATCTTTATAGGCAGTACAATAGAGAAAGGAGGAAGGGCTTATGAAATGAGGGAAAGGTAGGGTAATTAGAGGGGATTGGAGCCCCAAGGACAGACAGTGGCCAATTCCTGATGTGAGTGTGGTTTAGGTGTTTTTGAAAACACTGCTGGCTTATACTAATGGTAAGATGTTTTCTTTTTTTTTTTGGTAAGATGTTTTCTATTCAGTGTTTTCCTCTCTCCTACCATTATCCTCACTCTTTAATACAATTCTACTATCTAAACCTACCTTATCATAAATACCATATTGAAAAAATTGATTAATGGAATGGAGGAAGTGAAGGCCAGCCAGGGGCTATGGGATGAGAGAGTTCAAGAATACATCAGAGGAAGAACATTGGAACAAAAGATGATTAGGAGAAAGATAACCCACATCACTTCCTCCCCTTTCCACACGCCCATAGAGGACTCTCCAAATATATGGAAGGTAAGGGTAAAGGAATTTGAGTTTGGGATATCTTTTTAAATGTGGGTTTGGATATCCTTTTTAAAAAATATTTTATTTATTTGAGAGAGAGCACAAGTAGGCAGAGTGGCAGGCAGAGGGAAAGGGAGAAGCAGGCTCCCTGCTGGGCAGAGAACCCACTGTGGGGCTCAATCCTAGGATCCTGGGATCAGGGCCTGAGCCAAAGGCAGATACTTAACCAACTGAACCACTCAGGCACCCCTGGACATCCTTTTTATTTTCTAAAAAATTTTATTTATTTATTTATTTATTTATTTATTTATTTATTAATTAATTATTGGTTAACATTCCAAACATGTATAACCAATGAACATGGCCTAGGTTTTTTTTTTTTTATTGGTATTCACTTCAAAAACTTGAATCCACAGATATAAGCAGTATATTACCAGAAAGTTACAAGTAAACACAGATTATACATGCAAATTTTTGTTCACAAAGGTCACATGTGCAGGTATATGAATTAGAAGCGTGCGTCTAGATTATGGCCAAACTGTTTTTAAAATGCAGAAATGTAAAATTGCATCTTGAAATATGAAGAGATGGTCTACACACTTCAAAAATCTAATGTTGCTTATACCAGATGTATGACAGCTACAGGATTCAAGTAGCAAGCAATAAGATCTCAAGAAATTAATACTGCTCGAAGACAATGGGAATATTTTTACATTTCACTGAAAATACATTGACTACTAGAATATGAAATCTAGCAGGAAGTTATGGGAAAAAATTACAAAAATCTAAAGCCAATTACTTAGTATTTCTTATTACCTAAACAACAGCATGACATTAAAAGAAAACTGCACCTGCTTTTTAATTGCCAATCTCATATTAGTGAAGATCTCCAAATAAAAAGCAACCAAAAAAGCTTCAAACTCCAAATGAAAAGTCTGCAAGGCTCAGATCTCAGAGAGATGCAGAGACACAGGCAGAGGGAGAAGCAGGCTGCATATGCAGGGAGCCCGAAGTGGGACTTGATCCCGGGTTCCCAGGATCAGGCCCTGGGCTGAAGGCGATGCTAAACTGCTGAGCCACCGGGCTGCCCTGGACATCCTTTTTAAATGTGACTCCTGCTATCTGGCAAAGTTAGAGGATATCTGGGAGATGTCTGCTTTATTTTCATGCTGATCCATCACTTTCTTCATTTTTAAAGGTACAGTAGAATGCACACATATAGCATAACAGAAAATAAACCTATTTGCTATGCCTGCAAACAGTTCATCTAATAGACTTATTTTTGGTAATTCAGTTACCCTCTATATTTCCAGCTCATGGGATATTCCGTGAAACTCCAATATAGGTTTGGATCTTGTGGGCTTCTGGCTTCTAAATATCTTATTTGCATGTTGTTTGTTAGACAGTTTGAGAACCAAACCTAGTGAGGCTTTTGAACAACCTGTTTCACCTTTGGAGTTTATGGATGAATAATAAAAATGTCTGAGCTCATTAATCCCAGCTGAAGAACCCTGGCTTATGCTTCCAGTTGTTTGAGACCCCACAAATCATTCACAGAAACTCAAATCATTTAGGGAGGTATTCTAGAGATGCAGGTTTGGAGAACTGGGAGCCAGGGGCAGCTAGTATAATCATTAAGGATGTTGGCTGCGTAGTGAAAAAGATTTTGGTTTGAGTCCTGGTTATTAATTGTGTTCATCACGTTGCTTCATTTCTCGAGTGTCAGTTTCTTCATCTGTAAAGGGGCTAAATAAAGCCCAGGTTGGTCTTTAGAATGTAATGAAATGCATTTGGTACAGATCCTGGCCTATAGGATGCCCTTAACAATAGTAGCTGTTATTTATTATTGATAATGTAGTTGTTTATATCACCCTTAGGATTATTACCATGTCAAGGTGAGAAAATTTAGGCCAATGGTGCCTTGACCCAGGGCACATGGTTAATTAGCTAGAGCCAGATCTGACATTTGATATTCCAGGGGTGAATCCAGCTTTCATTCAATTACTTTGTGAAATTTCTCACAGCTCTTGCCAAGCTGTGGTTCACTTCTGCCTTACACACTTGTATGCATACCTGGGAGAAGATGATGCAGACAGACGTGGCCAAATGGGTCTGTGGAGCAGTGGTTGAATGGGGACATGCTGTGTCGGTGAGCTCATCATGGAGTCTTTCTTTCTGCCTTTTCTATTCTGCCCTTCCCGTCGAAACCAAACACTCTCACCTGGAAACTATGCATCGTCCTTGAACACGATGCTCCACCACCCTTCCAACCCTACCTATGGCTGGAACAGCTGTTTACCTTCCTCACACCTCTATTTAGCATTTTTTTAATGAAGGAGAACAGTGTGATGTAGTGGAAAAAACAGTGAGATTAGAACTGAAATATGTAGTTTCTAGTTCTGGTATAGACACCCTTCAACATTTTTCTTAAAAAAGGGGACTAGATGAATAAATCTTCCTTGAACTTCTGACTCTATGAAAAGAAGAGAAAATATGCTAAGTATACAATATAAATCTATTTAAATTGCTGTTTTATGTTTCATTGTTTTACAAAAATGGAGCAAAAGTCAGTATAGTGAATTTTTAAAACAAATGGAAACTTTATATTGGAAAAAACTTTAAATTCAATTAAATATCTAATTTTTGGCTAACCTTTAAAACAAAATAGGCATAAGTGTGTTTTTTTTTTTGGTGGATTTTGTGTAGCAAGTAAATAGTTTCTTGCATAAAATGAAAATGATAGATAGCTTGTTAGGCTAGATGTTCTCAACTTTGGCAATGTTGACATTTGGGGACAGATAATTCTCTGTTATGGATGCTGTCTTTTATTTTTTTTTTTTTTAAGATTTTATTCATTTATTCATGAGAGACACAGAGAGAGGCAGAGGGAGAAGCAGGCTCCATGCAGGGAGCCCAACGTGGGACTCGATCCCAGGTCTTCAGGATCACACCCTGGGCTGAAGGCAGGTGCTAAACCACTGAGCCACCCAGGGATCCCCTGGATGCTGTCTTATATATTGTAGAATATCTGGTGGCATTCCTTCCCTCTACCCACTAGACAATGGTAGCCCAACTCCCTTATCCCTAGTTGTGTCAACCAAAGATGTCTCTAGAAATTGCCAAATATCCTTTGGGAAGTAGGGGGAGAAAAATATAGCCCTTGGCTGAGAACTACTACTTGAGGCATCTGTGTATGCTAATATATAAATGGAATGCTTTTCTCTGCTCCAAATCAATGTATTTTTTCAGTTGTATTACTTAGGATAGGATAGACGGGGTTGCAGTAACAAAATCTGCATGTCATCAGCCTAATGGAAGAAATTTTTATTGTTCCAAGGCACCTCTCCTCTATCTAGTGATTGAATGGCACAGGCTGCTTCCGTTTGGGTTCTATTATCACAACACAGGCCTCCATGATTGTGAAGACATAGTAAGAAAACACAGAATTCATACTAGGTCTTCTATACTTTGGCCCAGAAGAGATACAGCTCTCTTATATCCACAGACCATGCTGAGACCTGGTCACATGACTCTTCTCAACTATAAGGGGGCTGAAGAATATCAGGGAGCATATGGAGAATTCGGTGAACATTACTATATCTACTACACCAAATATTTACATCTTGGAGAGTTGGCTGCATAAGATGGAAGCCTAGAGGCAGTTTTCCATTTATCTGTCATCTTTTACCTTGAGAGTCCACTAGTAACTGGAACAGAAAATGTTCTCAATTTCTTCTGTGTGCATTACTCTTTCTTAAATAGGTATTAATGCAAATCATCGTGGTGATATTTTAGTTGCTTAATAATACTTTATTTAAAGTCCCACTGAACCTCTCTTCCCTCCTCTCTCCCTTTTTTTTCAGAGAAAAGTCTCTAGAGAAGCCCAGAATATAAAGCAATTAAATGTTAAGATGAAGAGGTCAGAGTGGGGATGGTTTCTTACTCTCCCAAGCCTCCAAAATCACAATGCCCAGTGAGATCACTGAGCACATTTTGCAAACCTGTGACCTGCAGCATTTTAAACCATTAGTTCAGAATGAATATATGCTGTCCAATGTGGTTCTGATAGCTTTTCCAACAGCTGCTAGAAAAAAGGCAATGGGAGGATATACATGTGCATCCTTTCCTATAGGTTAGGGGAGATCTAATTTCTCCCTGAGTCCCTATTAGCAAAATTGTTGGAATCTCAACTGCCTCTGGCAGTTACTTGTGGCTGACAAGACTAAGGAACAGGTTACCAGTGATCCAGACAGCACACGTACTCTTGCTGACATTCTTCATGTCCCAAGCCTCACCCCACCCATTGCCATCTCCTCTGCACTATGTGCTCTTACTATCCTCAGAAACATTTCTGTCTCTCAAGACAAGTTGCTCAAATTGGCATTGTCTCCTCCCAAGGCCTCAGCATACTAATGAACTCCCCCAGAGACTCAGAATATCCCTCTACTTCTGGAGGGATCAAGGCAGGTGCTCCAAGACCACATGGAAGTTCCCCAACTCTCCAGGATAGATTTGCTTCTACCTTCTTGACCTGGCTCCATCATTAATCCTTAAGTCTTCTACTTAACCGGATACTGAATATTCTAGGTTAACTCTGTCTTTATGACCTTTTCCTTTTGGGGGGACATTAGTAATAATGTCATTTGGCATATCATTTAGTTTAAAAAATGCCAAGCCGCTTGTTTGCTGTTGAAAATAGGTAGTTTCTTTAAACTGATATAAAGTTAAAGCATCTTAGAGAAAATAGAATTTGTGTACCTGTGTCGGGGTAGCACATTATAAATGTTTAAGAGTACACATTTCTGGTACTGCTTTGGTTCAGTGCAGTGATCTTGTATAAGCTCCTTGAACTTGAACATATTACTCAAGTCCACTGCCTCCATTTTCTCATCTGTAAGATGGGAATGATAATAGTACCTTATTAGGTTATAATAATAATTCTTAAAATGGCTACTCTTCGTAGGGGTGCCTGGCTGGCTCAGTTGTGACTCTTGATTTCGGGGTCTTTAGTTTGAGCCCCAATTTGGACATGGGCCTACTCAAAAAAAAAGGCTACTATTTGTAAACCATTTAAATAGAATGCTAAGCATATAACATATGCTGCATTAACAGTTACATAAATAGATAAATATATTGATATCCCCATTACAGCTTAACACTGCTATACATAAGAAATCTGCTAGGGGTGCCTGGGTGGCTCAGTTGATTAAGTGTCTGCCTTCAGGTCCGGTCAGTGTTCTGGGATTGATCCCTATGGCTGGCTCCCTGCTCAGCGGGGACCCTGCTTCTCCCTCTCCTTCTGCTGTTCCTCCTACTTGTGCTCTCTGGCTCTTCCCGCCCCCCCATCAAATAACTAAATAAAACCTTTAAAAATAATAATAATAAAAAAAGAAATCTGCTATACCTTGGAAAATCTTCAACAAAAGGCCCAGTTATGATTCTAGACAAATTGCAGTGACCAGCCAGAAAATCCTGCTCTAACAGGTTAACTATTAGAGACTATACAGGATAGTTTGTCAACCCTAACATTTAAAAAGTGAATTTGCTAGTTGGTATTTTGTGTGTGTGTGTGTGTGTGTGTGTGTGTGTGTGTGTGTGAGGAAGAACTTTTCCTTATTCAGAATGAAGGAGTTTGACAATCACTATTTCATGAGATTCATCAGTGGATGCTTAAAACGTCAAAGTTTGGTGAGAAAGAGGACATTTACATAGTCTCAAATTATTTCCCCAGAGTTTACATATTAATTACAAAAGGAAGCATAGTAACTCTTCAGTGGCAAAACCTAGTAGACACTATGGTAACTAAGTTACCAAAATTGACATCATTAGCAATGAAACAGACTAACATTAGCTATGTCTTGATGGGATCTAACGAGAAGAACATATCGTGTATAGTATTCTTGCCAAATTTTCATAAACTGATGTAATCCTAGGAAATATCTGATCAATTCAAACTAAGAGATAAGCTATAAGATGACAGTCATCCACTCATCCAAGATGTTGATATCACGTAGACAAAGCCTGAAGAACTCTATTTAGTGTCTTAAAGGAGATTCAAATGAAGTGACAACTAAATGCCATAAGTAATTCTGAACTGATTCTGTATTGGGGGGCAGCAGGGGAATGGCGATTGTGAAAACGGACATTAATATGTTAGTTGGTGAAATTTGAATATGGATTGTGAATTATATAATATTATATCACTGTTAATGTCCTAATTTTAATAATTACACAGTGGTTATGTAAGACCATGTCTTTGTTCTTAGGAACACTGAAGTGTTTATGGGTAAAGATGTATGACGTCTGCAACTCACTGTCAAATGGTTCAGAAAAAAAAAATCTGTGTTCGTGTGTATATGTGTGTGTGTTGAGAGAATTATAAAACAACTGTAGCAAAATATTAATAATGCTGTGTTTTAGGAAACTATATATGGAAATTCTTGGTACTGTTTTTGCAGTTTTTCTATAAATTTTAAATCATTTTTAATAAAGGTTTTAAAAAAGGAAAGCATTATAGAAAGATATATTCCTCCCCCCCAAACAAAAAACAAAAAACAGTGCATTTGTTACCTGACTCTTAAGGCTATTATGAACCTGGAAATTTAGTAGATGCCCAGGAACTACTCCTAACAGTCAAAACCTGTGAAAAATTACTAGGGATAAATGGTTCTCTGCTTTGGGTTTAGAATTTTTAAAAAGAAAGCCTTTTAAGTAATTTCTTGGATACCAGTGTTACCTGATGAAAACTTTTCTGATGCAGTTTTTTTCTTGGTGATTTAAAAAATCTTTATGGGATTTTGCTCCATGCATGAAGGTGGTATGAGGCCCCTCTGGTGGTCGCAATGAATGCGTATCATGCCAGATAATTATAGCTAAGGTATAATAATGATATATACAAGAACTTATTCTTTTTAAACAATTTTTAAATTTAAATTCAATTAGTCAACATATAGTAGTACATCATTAGTTTCAGGTGTGGTTTTCAGTAATTCATCAGTTGTGTATAACACCCAGTGTTCATCATATCATGTGCCCTCCTTAATACCCATCACCCAGTTACCTCATTCCCCCACCCACCTCCTCTTCAGCAACCCACAGTTTGTTTACAAGAATTTATTCTAATGAGCGTCCTCATTCAATTCCTTGCCTGTGGACTACTTATATGCCTTAGGGACATGACTCTTCCCTGTGTACAAAATCCAGCATCTTAAGAAGGACACCAGGGCATCCTCACAGACCGTGTACTGACTCAGTAGATACCTTCAGCGGGTACTCAGGTTAAATGATTTTGAAAAGAGGAGACAAAAAGTTTTATTGTTTTTATAATCCCTTTGCCTTCTGAGAATATGGAAGAGGAGAGAGGGTTTCTGCAGCTGAAGAGGCAATTTGTTTATTGAGTTAGAGGTTAGTGACTGTATTCAGTTTGAATATATAGGCAATTTCTTTGCAAATTGAATTGGGGGATAGTAGAAAGAGGAAGTTCCTGGAGCAGAAAACTAGCAGCCAGTAAGGCAGGGCAGGTCTATATCCTCAGTGTACTGAGTGCTCTGCAGTTTTCATATAGTGCTGGCTGGCTCTACTATAGAGCTCTCAAGGGGCTGATGAGCATTTCTCTAGGGAAACTCTATCTATATAACACAAATCCTTGGCCACTGCTAGAGAAAAAAACGCCAGAAGTTTTTATCTGTGCATGGAAGCCACTACCCTCCTAAATTATTCCTTCCCATGCATGTTTTTTCATTGAGGAAACAATTTCATAAAGTTTTCAGCAGATGCTCCCAAGCTTCCAGGGTATTGCTGGATCTTGCCAGATTTGGGGGTTGCTGTTTTGGCCTGCTTCATCTATCTGGAGTCCATAAACTTACTTATAGGAAATATGCCACAATTATCGTCATGCACAATTATTCCCACTACCTTTGATTGGTCCATTCTCCACTTTGTGATCACCTTGACTTATTCAACATTTGTAGCCAGTTTGCTCTCTGATCCGCTAACTTACTGATGTATATCCCATATCCACTGAGAAATATTTGGAAACACATTCCATATCACTGCTGGACTACAGGTCAGCCCCAGAATTACAGGTCAGTAATTCCTAGTAGGGTACTAGGTACCCTAGTACCTAGAGGTACTAGGATTTGTTAGGCACTTTGTCTGGTCCCCCATCTGAATAAGTGTCCCCACGCAGGTGAAATAACTAGACATTACTTCCCCTAATATCTACTAAACTAAAGTCTCAGAGAGGCTGTCTTTGTCCCACCCCACTTTCGCTAGCATAACATGAAGATTTCTTAAACCCTCAGCGTTTGAACTGAAGAATTCTATCAAATCCCATATTCCTGTTGAAAGGACAGTGGTTATTTTGGTCTTTCCATGTAAAGTAATCGTTTAATATGAAACTTCTCAGCATAGCTCAGCACCAAGTCTGCCTTTCAGCATAGCTTTGATTAAGTACCTCTGAATGAACTGCATGTGCATTGAGAATGGAGAAAGAACTAGACTAGTAGTGCTGTGGCCTTGGCATAACACCTCCAAATGGTTAATCATGCACTGACTAGTGTTCAGCTTGTCCCTCACCTGCAGAGGGACATAGCCTCAGATTGGTTTAGATATTCAGCCAGGCAGCAATTGGTATGGACCTAAGAAAAGCTACATTGTCTATACAGGAAATAACCCTCGTTTAGAAGCATTTTATCACAAAGTGTGTATGGGTGTTTGAAAAATTGCTCATTAACGCACATCCTCAAACTGTTTCCTCTTTTTTCTCTCTCTCTTTTTTCCTCTTTTCTCTTAAACACCTCTTCCCTACCCCAGAATGGAAAGGTGAATCTTTTAGCTGGTGAATGCCCACCACAATCTGAAGCAATTTACCATCACTAGACGATGTCAGGGGGCTGAGAAGTAGGCTGTAAATAGTAATGTGCTGATAGCAGGCTCTAGCTCTGCCTTTTTGGGACTGTTGATAACTTTGGGTATGAGTGGAGAATGAGTGAAGTCCTTTGTGTTGTTATTTGTTTTAATCCCACAGGGACTATTCTTCTCTTTTCTCGTGTTATTTAATCTGTAATTCTAATTACAGCTTGCTTCATTCAGTCAGTCACCTGAGATATTGTAGAACTTTAGGCATGTACTAGATATTGCAATGATTTAAACTTCATTGAAGGATGATACTTCTAGTAAGAAAAATCACAGTGATACATGCTATTATCAAGGATAAGAGGCTTTTGGGAGCCCTAATTGGATCCCCATTTTATCCCTTGTATCTTAATCTCCTTTAGTTATACATACTTTAATTCCCACCACTCAAGTGATTCCCCATCTATCTTCCATCAGTGACTTTCCACATGGCCAAGTTTATCTTCTCGAGGATGACTTTGCAGACTACTCTAAACTCTTACCCCTGAATTGTAACCCTCGTTTGGTCATAATGTATTCTCATGGCAACTTGCTTTGCTATCTTTGTTGGAATTTGAATTTTGTGCCATTATTTATCATTTGATGGTTTTGCATTGTGTCCTCCCAGTTAGACTACAAGTTTCTTCAGGGCAAAGACTTATCTTGTACCTCTCAGATTTTATCATGGAAGAAGCATGGTTCTGGATTTTAGGAATCTAAATTCTAGTCTCAATTTTACAACTAACTGGCTTTGTGACTACAAGGCAGCAATTTAATGTCTTGAGTTGTAAAGATTCTAATATAAAAATGTGATGTTTTGGTTTGATCATTTTTATAGTCCCTTTGAGTTCTATAGTCCAGAGCACTACATAGCACTCAGTTCAGTATGCAGAACAGTGCCTTAAATGTATCAGGCACTCAATAAGCATCTGAAAAAAATTTGAAATATTGTTAATTATTGTCACGGACACTCAAATGTGATTGACTTTGGATGGGACATTACTTTTCAAAAGGAACCCTAAAATGTTGAGAATATACAGTTGACCCTTGAACAACACAAGTTTGAACTTAGAATACGTGGGTTTTTTTCGATAGATACGGTACAGAGTTACTATAAATGTATTTTCTCTCTCTTATGTTTTGTTAATAACATTTCTTTTCTCTAGCTTACTCTATTATAATAATACAGTAGATAATACCTATAACATACAAAATATGTGCTAGTTGTTTGTTATAGGTAAAGCTTTTGGTCAACAGTGGACTATTAGTAGTTAAATTTGGGGAAAGTCAAAGTTTTACATGGTTTTTTGACTACATGAAGGGTTGGTAACCCAAACATCTATGTTGTTCAAGGGTCAACTGTACCTTATACTAAGGTATTTACTAATAAGAAGCAGTGATTCTCCTTCCAGTGTTGAACTATGGAATCAAATCCCAGACCTGCGCCTAATTAGCTGTGTGACATTGAACAAATTATTTAATGTCTCTGACCCTTAGTTAATTCATATTCATTATTCATAAAATTATGACTACTGTTTGCCCTTTTGAATTGCTGTAAAGACAGGGGGATCCCTGGGTGGCGCAGCGGTTTAGCGCCTGCCTTTGGCCCAGGGCGTGATCCTGGAGGCCCGGGATCGAATCCCACGTCGGGCTCCCGGTGCATGGAGCCTGCTTCTCCCTCTGCCTATGTCTCTGCCTCTCTCTCTCTCTCTGTGACTATCATTAAAAAAAAAAAAAAAAAGTGAATTGCTGTAAAGATAGATCTTATCTGGTACCTTAAACTGATATAGAAATGAAAGTAAGGTACATGCCTTATGAATTAGGTTTAAAATTTTTTAATTTTAACTTGAAGTTTGGGATAATTTAAGCAAGAGTCTTAAGGAAACTATGGCAGAAGTTTTATAGTAAGTTCTAAATTTTCCAGATGAGATATTTCAAGGTCCCAGAACTTCATTAAGACAACATGGCTGTCTTGGCTTTCTTTGGGTGGGCCTGTCACTCTTTACTAGCATCATACCTTTGTAGAGTAGATTGACAAATAGAAAAGCAGTGAAGTCTAATCAACCAGTATTATTTCTTAACAGAAAGCTTTTTTGGTGATTTGGTGGGCAAAAACATTGGAAATAATGGCTGTGCATCCCCTCACATAAAGATTGAAATATCTGGGAATGGAATGTTACTGCATTTGTGCTCCTTTTCCCTAACTGCACAATTAGTGGATTGGAATCTGATTTCATTGCCTGGAATTCTCCTGAGATCTTTTACTTTCTACTCCTCTATGGCCCCAATTCCCAAGCAATCATAATCAGAAAGGCCAATTTACTTGAAATGAATATATAACTTGTTTCAAAACTAAATGTAATTGGTTATTGGATTGTCAGTCTCTTCCATTTGTGTGGCTGCAATTTTCACTATTAAAAGTCTGCTATTAAAATAGCTTCTGTCCATTTATGTTAGAATGCAAGGTTCATGTTTAATAGTCTTTAGGGAGAATGCCTGGCACTTACTGAATTACCCAGTAGAACCATTTTGGGTACTTGGTGTCCTGGAGTCCTCAAACTGCCTTCTTGGGAAACAGCCAACCATCACCCAAATAATAGCGAAGCCAGATTCCAGGGTTAGTAGTAATAAATGTTTAAAAGAATGAAACACACTATATTTAAGGGGAAAAGCGCCCTTTGGGCTTTTTCCCTGGAAACTTTAAAAGTAATGACCATATTAAAGCAACAGTTTTACAAACAAACAAGTCTACCTCTGGAGATGTCATTTTAATCACAGTATACTGAAGAGAACATGTAGACATTAGCCAAATACATGATTTCTCTTATAGCAAACTTTTTCCTTCTATTTAATAGTAGTAGCTAACACACAGCCCTGAAACCTGGAGTTTGTTTTGTTGAGGAATGTTTGGAACTAAATGGTTGCTTCATTATTTTCTTAAATTGCCATGAGGTGATTTTCAAAAGACTTGGAGACTCAATTATAATAAAATAGCATGTAGAGCTAAAATATTAATGGTCCTAGATGACTACATTCTCATCTTCTTCCTTCTATCCATGACTGTTCCTTGATCACAGCTTTTCTATGATACCTTTCCCTTCCCATCTTCTGGCTAGCTTCATTTCTGACCTTTCTTGAGTCAATTAATTAAATGTCTATTGGCACAGTAGCATTTCAGTTGACAGAGGAAGACAAATATGAATACATCATTGGATCTGCCATTAACATTCTCCATCCTATTACTGATTGGGCCATGAAAAGAAGCACTACCCCACAAGTTCAAGGCATAATAACACTTGGATAAGTGGTCCATCAAGAATGTGAGGTACTTGGCCTTTTTTATAACTTATCTTTTGGTGTAACTGTAGCAATACTGTGAAAGGACTCTGAATAGCCTTCTATAGTTCTTGTACTTTCAACAAGAGATGAGCAGTGGAATAAAGAGAACAGGCACAGAGATGAGAAGACATCATTGGGAATTACAGTCTGTTTCCAACATAGATTGTCAGATGGCCTTTTAGTATGCCTTCTGTGCCACAATGGAGATTTGGGCTTCATCCATACAATTCTGAGTGACAGAAAGGGAAAATCCAGAGATGAGTTTAGTTAGAGACAGATCTTACTGATATGGTAGAAGGACTTAAGGTCCTCAGAGGGTCCCTGATAGAGTCTTAGGGTTTACTAATTTTAGTGACTTAGTTTTCTAACCTAAGAGTTTAGTTTTTTGTTTAATCAATAGTAAGAAAGAATGTCTAACAGAAGTGGTTTCATGGTTACTTTTGATTTCAATACTAGAACTAAAAACATGGGCTAACAATTTCTGGTCCATGTAGTAACCTATCCTATACCATCTGCAAATTATTTTCTGGCTCTCTAACTAACTTTGTGGCATTATCAATGATGCAATCTTTTGAAATTACTTCTTTTTTGTGACCTTTAGCATCTTCTGAGGTAATAAACCTGATATGTTTATGAATCACAGAATTTATCTCCAATACTCTCCAATTTGACTTTTTAAAATGTTGAGGGTAAACTCTGTATTCTTGCTAGCCAAACACATTACACTTTGAGACTCTGGTATATTCTCTTAAAGTCTTTGTCTTTCCAAACTGAATAATACTATTTCTTAGTCTGTTCTCATAAAGAAGTTCCTTGTCCCATTTAATAGCTCTTCTCTGGTTGTCTCCATGCCAGTTCTTGGTTTTCTTGACCTATAATGACCAAATGATACTCATGACTCCAGGTGTGGGTAAACCATGTTTCCATGGATGAGATGGATTAAATTTTCTGCTCTGTTCCCAATACTCTTTCTGATGATGATCAGTGTTCTGTAGCCTTCTCAGCCACAAGAGCACATTGTGCTGATTTCTTAAAGTCTGCAGTATGACTCTTTTCTGAGTCATAATTGTTCAGATTATTTTGAGAGTAAGGTACACTTCTGTCCTTTGTTTACCTAACTTCTGTTGCTGCTGAAACACTCAGTAATTACCAGGGATCTTTGAAATTACTGTAGGAAAACCTCAAGCTATTGATCCCAGATTTATTTTCGCCTGTACAATGTTCCTATTTTAATTGAATCATTTTTTCCATTACTAGCATTTGGTTTTCTAAAGGAGTGAGGTTTCACAGTAGGAAACACTTTATAGATGGCCTGGAAGTCAAAACTTTTTCAGAGTTCATATATTAAATTCACTTGTACCCCATTGTTATTTTGCTCTCCATAGCATCATATGTATAATGTGTCCATTAAGTATATACATACATAAATATTGTATGTTTAATGTTCCAGTGAAGACAGGAATGGGAGGCAGAAAAATGAGATTTTGTTCAAATGAAGTCTGATCAGGGCAACATTAAATTCTTTATTGCTGAAAACCTCAGCATCTCCATTCACAAGTCAAAGAAGTTAACTCTGTTGACATTGTGAAATTAAGAGCATGATACCTATGGGCTATTTGGAGATCTTTGAGAATAAGGAACCATTTAGATTTGATTTATGACAATATCAAAGGAATGGGGCAGATGAAGTTTACATACTAGTTAAGGCACTATCATATACTAGTTAACAGAAAGGCTCCCTGGGTTCAGACTTAAGTTAAACTCTGACTCCACCTCATATAGGCACAATGACCTTGGGTTGAACTTTTAAAGTCTATTATCCATCTGTATTTTGGAGATAATGATAATACAGGCATACTTCATGTTATTGCACTTCACTTTATTGTGCTTTTAAAAACTGCATTTTTTTTTACAAATTGAAGATTTGTTGCAGCGCTGGGTTGAGTCTGTTGGCACCATTTTCCCAATAGTATTTACTCACTTTGTGTCTTTGTGTCACATTTTGGCAATTCTCACAATATTTTCACCCTTTTCAGTATTATATTTGCTAAGGTGATCAGTGATCTTTGATGTTACTAGTATAATTGTTTTGGAGCACCACGAACTATGCCCATATAAGAGGGCAAACTTAACAAATGTGTGCTCTGACTGCCCTACTAGCCAGCTGTTCCCCCATCTCTCTCCCTGTTCTTAGGCCTTGCTATTCCCTGAAACATAATAGTATTGAAATTGGGCCAATTAACAACCCTACAATGGCCTCTAGGTGCTCAAGTGAAAAGAATTACATGTCTCTCATTTTAAATCAACAACTAGTGGGGAGCCTGGGTGGTTCAGTCAGTTAAGTCTCTGCCTTGGGCTCAGGTCTTGGGGCCTGGGATCAAGCCCTGCATAGGGCTCCCTTCTCAGTGGGGAGTTGAGTCTGCTTCTTGCTCTCCCTCTGGTGCTTCCCCTGCTTGTCTGTATTCTCAGTCTGTCTCTCAAATAAATAAATAAAATCTTAAGAAAAATAAATCAACAACTAGAAATGATTGCACTTAGTGCGGAAGGCATGTCAAAAACTGAAAGATGGGCCTCTTGCACCAAGCAACCAAGTTGTGACTGCAAAGGTAAAGTTCTTGAGGGAAATTAAAAGTGCTACTCCAGTGAACACATGGATGATAAGAAAGCAAAACCAACCTTATTTCTGATAAGAAAGTTTTAGTGGTGTGGATAAAAATCAAACCAGACGTAATGTTCCCTTAAGCCAAAGCTGAATCACAGCAAAGCCCTGACTCTCTTCAATTCTTTAAGGGAGGTGAGGAAGCTACAAGAAAAGTGTGAAGCTAGCAGAGGTTGATTCATATGGTTTATGGAAAGTAGCCTCCTCCATAGCATAGAAGTGGAAGGTAAACTAGCAAGTGCTGCAGCAAGTTCTCCAGATCTAGATAAGATAATTAATGAAGGTGGCTATTCTAAATAACATATTTTCAATGTAGACTAAACAGCCTTATATTGGAAGAAGATGCCATCTAGGACTTTCATAGTTAGAGAGGAGAATTCCTGGCTTCAGAGCTTGAAAGTATGGCTGACTCTCTTGTTAGTGGCAAATGCAGCTGTTGACTTAAAGTTGAAGCCAGTGCTCATTGACCATTCTCAAAACCCTAGGGCCTTTGGGAATTATGCTAAATCTACTCTCCCTGTGCTCTATAAATAGAACAACAAAGCCTGGATGACAGGACATCTGTTTACAACATAGTATAGCCTGGTTTACTGAGTATTTTAAGCCCACTGTTGTGACCTACTGCTCAGAAAAAACAAAAATTGTTTCAAAATATGACAGCTCATTGACAATGTACCTAGTCACCCAAGAGCTCTGATGGAGATGTATAATGAGATTCATATTGTTTTCATGCCTGCTGCCACAACATCTGTACTGCAGTCTATAGATGAAAGAGTAGTTTTGACTTTTAAGTCTTAATATTTAAGAAATACATACTGTAAGGTGATAGCTGCCATTGACAGTGATTCCTCTGATGGACCTGGGAAAAGTAAATATGATTAAGAGTTTGGAAGAAGCTAATTCCAACCCTCATGGATGATTTTGGTCATGGGAGGTTCAAGATTTCAGTGGAGGACGTGACTGCAGATGTGGTGGAAACAGCAAGAGAACTAGAATTAGAGATGGAGCCTGGAGACGTGGCTGAATCGCTGCAATCTCATGATATACCTTGAATGGATGAAGAGTTGCTTCTTATGGTTGAGAAAAGGGATTTCCTGAAATGGAATCTATTCCCAGTGAAGATGCTGTGAAGGTTGTTGAAATGACAACAAAGGATTTAGAATCTTACATAAACTTAGTTGATAAAGCAACAGCAGAGTTTGGGAGGATTGACTCCAGTTTTGAAAGAAGTTCTACTGTGGGTAGCTACTATAAATAGCATTGTATGCTACAGAGAAATCATTTATGAAAGGAAGAGAGGATTGATGCTGTGGACTTCACTGTTATTTTATTTTAAGAAATTGCTATAGCCACCCCAACCCCTACCACCCTAATCATTCAGCAGCCATCAACATGGAGGGAAGACCATCCACCTGCAAAATGATTACAACTTACTGACAGTTCAGATGATGGTTAGCATTTTTTAGCAAAAAAGCATTTATTATTTATTTATTTATTTATTTATTTATTTATTTATTTATTTATTTTTAAGTAGGCTCCACACCCAGTGTAGAGGCCACATGGAGCTTGAACTTACCATCCTGAGATCAAGACCTGAGCTGAGATCAAGAGTCTGACGCTTAACCAGCTGAGCCACCCAGGCACCCCTAAAGTCGTTTTTAAAATTAAAGTATGTACGTTGTTTTTTTAGACATAACATGACTGAATACTTAATAGACTGCAATATAGTCTAAACATAACTTTTATATGCTCTAAGAAATAAATTCATTTGACTCACTTTATTGCAGTTTTGACTTTATTACTGTGATCTGAAAACAAACCTGCAATATCTCTAAGGTAGGCCTATACTTACCTCACAGGTTATCATGAGGGCTAAAAAAAAAAAAAAAAAAAAAAAAAAAGGATATGTACAAAACACTTAGCATAGTAGCATAGTATCTGGAATATAATAAGTGCTAAATACACTAGCTATAATAATAATAGTCACTGTTACTATTATTATAAATGTGGGATCTCAGGGTTTTCCAGTAGGAGTAATTATTTAAGTTTATCATCTAGAGTAGACTATATTAGGTAACTGAAATAAAGTTCAAATGCTTATAAATTGAGGAAAAATGTTTTCCAATTGCTATTTTATATATCAAAGTAAAATTATAATTAAACTTGTTAGAGGAGAGACAAATACATAAAACATTACTACAATATAAGGTCTATCTTAAAGGTATGAAAAATGGTGGGGATACCCAATAGTTATTGTGAATAGCTACTACTACTTAACTATGTCATGCTAATCAGAGCATTGTAATCACCTTGTAATTATTTCAGAGGTACACAGCAGTATGAAAATCAGACAGAGAACTTGGTTTAAACTTCTGGGAGAGACTCTTTTTATTCTTCCCAGCCTGGAATTATGAGGATGGAAGCCTGGCATCACTGGCCTCCGTATTGTCATAATAAGGAACGATCCTTTTTGCCAATAGAAACAACACCAGAGGGCAGAAGATGGAGAGAACAGGTCAGGATGACCCTTAATTTCCAACTACTAATTCCTTTATGCTGAAGCTGGCATAAGTTGACTCCTGCCTGCAGTCAAGAATATTTAATTTTACTTGGACAATTAAGGAAAGTTCTATAAGAGTTGATTCTAATGTCATAGAAGAAGGTAGAATAGAAGAAATTCAGAAATGTGCAGTTTCTGAATAGCAGAAATAGCAGGGTCAAGGCACAGATGTGTGAAAAGGGATGTTTAAAGAAAATATCAGCATAGCCAAAACTTGTAACTCTCTGACAGTAATGCTTGGACCACCTGGTTTTCCTCTATCTGTAGGCATTTTGGCATGGTTTAAAGAAAATGAGCTTGAGAGAAGTTTAAATCCAAGATATCTCAATTATTAAGTGGGTGAGCTTAGGCAGTTACCTAATTTCATTAAAACTCACTTTCCCATTCTTTGCTATGAGAATAAAAATACCTACATTTTATAGTTTTTTGAAGAGTAAATTAAAATGAAATATGGAAAGCTTTTAAAACAATTCCTACCTGCCTAGAACATAGGTGTTCTATAAACATATGATCTATATTGACTTCTAATCCTTGCTACTACAGGAATGACATCTTCTGACTGACTTATGTGGAATACTCTTTCTATTTTGACATTTTTTGCTGGAAATATTTATAGAGTATGTTGGTCCACTTTCTTGTCTTACAGTTGAGTATACTGAACACGGATATTTCTCTGATGGGTAAGGTTCTCTTCCTGTTCCCTGCATGATTCCTTAATTTTTGTAGTGTTGTAGATGTGGGTAATTGGGCAAAAATCTCTAATGACTCCTATATTCCAAAACCATGGAATATTTGCAAACCAAAATTGTCCTTGTGTCTTGCCTGCCTCTGATGAAAGCAAATAATCAAGTAGAAATCTTGTAGAGGGCCCAGAACCAGTTGGGTAGAGGTTTTACTATTATCAATTAAACTCTCTTTTTCATTCAAGACTAGGAATATCCAGAAAATGTTTCATGTCCGTGAAATACTAACTTGTGAAAGTCCAGAATTTTCCCCCAGTCTTTGCTTGGCTAGATTGCAACCCCCTACCCAACTTTGAATTCCTTTAATAAATATTTATTGAGCACATATTATGTGCCAGATCATGTTCTGAGACATTGACAATGTCTGTCAGAAATGGGTTGGATTTTTATTAGATAAAGACATCATCAATTATAAATGTGGGAAAGTATATCAGCTGTCATAGTATTGTGATATTGTGTAGGAGAAAATAAAAAGCTACTTAAATCAGTGATTTTTCACATTTTTGTGATTGTGATATAGAATAAAAAATGTGTTATGGGATGCCTGGGTGGCTTAGAAGGTTGGGCATCCAGCTCTTGATTTTGGCTCAGGTCATGATCTCAGGGTCTTAGGATTGAGCCTTGCAATGGGCTCCATGCTGAATGTGGAGCCTACTTGGGGTTCTCCCTCTTCCTCTGCCCCTCCTCTCTCTTTCTTACTCTCAAAAAAAAGTATTATATATGTAGATATAGATATAGATACACACACTCATGTATGTGTATATATATGTATAAATAATGAATTATATAGTACAGTTTATATATACATGTGTATAAATTGAAACAAAAGTTTCTTGAGTTAATGTTTTTTCTTACTCCTTGTCTGATGTTTTCTGTTCTAGTCAGTATTACTTCACTAAAAAATGCTGCAAATACTGGTTAGTAGCTCTTTAAATTTATTTCAAAACCCACTAATAAGTGGCAATCTGTTATAGACAAGCTAAAAATCATCACTCATGTAACAGTTGTATACAGAAAAGTGTTTTTTTTAATTAAAAAATTAAAAAAAATATATGTAGGGCTTGACTTCATGACCCTGAGATCAAGACTTGAACTGAGATCAAGAGGCAGATGCTTAACTGACTGAGCCACCCAGGTGCCCCAGAAGATTGTTCTTTCTTGATTGACTTTTATCATATTCAGGTAGGAAGGCTCTTCTTTGGATGAGAAATTAATCTAACAGATGTGGATCACTTTACATAGACTAAGAGAAGTACTTGGACCCAGATTTGACAAGTTGTATGTCAAGTGCAAACAGGGGTAAATTAACATAGCTGGATTAGTTAGTAAACCACAGGAATCAAGGTTTCTAATGTAACTACTGGGCACTTACCACTAATAAGGCAAATATGGGCATTGAAGGCACAACAGAAACCAGCAGAATTTAATATAGCACTCTTCAGAAATAGTGAAAAGAAATTATGTGATCACTGAGAAAATGTTGGGACACAGTCCTACAGTAAAGAGAAATAATCCATTGGTTTTCTTCTTTGTTTTTGTTTTTTTGTTTTGTTTTGTTTTGTTCTTAGTGCTAACAGTTGGAAGTTTGGTGCTTTAGTTGCAATATGCTAACAATCCAGAAACTTCATGTTTAGCTAGATTATAAAATGTCCACAGAAGAATTCTGCTTCCCTATTAATACTGTTCTTCATAGCCTTCTCTTATGCAAGTACTCATGTTTTCCTATGCAGCCCCGTAGCAGTCCCCTTCATTGCTGCTTTGATGAACTGGTGCTGAAGAGAAAGCATGTTGTACTGAGCTCTTATTTCTTGCACGTGAAAAGCCAAGCAAATTATTGCGGTGTATTGCAATTATAATAGTGTGAGGATGCCATATCCCACTATCTAGAGGGGCTGTTTTGGCTTGGTTCTGGTCTGTTAAAACTGACTGCCTTGGCTAACAGTGGGTTACTGAGGTGAAAAATTGTGGTCCACAGAAGGTCTACCTGATTAACATTTTCCTGGGTTTTAACAGCCAAATATCATAGGATGTACAAATCTTTCAACACAGCATTTTTCAGGTGACTGTTTATAGGATAAATTATATTTGCATTCCCAAAGCTCATTACAACATTAACAATACATTAGACAGGAAAAGTTTTCAGGTCTATTCCAGATACATTTGGTGGAATGCCAGAAGCACACGTGGGGATTTTTTAAAAGTTTTTATTTAAATTCCAGTTAGGTAACATACAATGTAATATGTTTCAGGTGTGCAATATAGTGATTCAACACTTACATTCAACACAGTGCTTATCACAAGTGCACTCCTTAATCCCCCTCACTTATTTACTTGCCCCCACCCTAATCTCCCCTCTGGCAACCATTGGTTTGCTCTCTATAGAGGTTAAGAGTCCGTTTCTTGGTTTGCCTCGGTCTCTTTTTTTTCCCTTTATGCTCATTTGTTTTTGTTTCTTAAATTCCACATATGAGTGAAATCATATGGTATTTATCTTTCTCTGACTGACTTATTTTGCTTAGCATATACTCTTTTTTAAACATTTTTTTACTAGAGTTCAGTTTGCCAACATTTAGCATAACACCCAGTGCTCATCCCGCCAAATGCCCCCCTCAGTGCCCATCACCCAGTCACCCCAACCTGCTTAGCATATACTCTGTAACTCCATCCACATCATTGCAAATGGCAAGATTTCATTCTTTTTTATGGCTGAGTAATATTCCATTGTGTGTGTCTGTGTGTGTGTGTATGTGTGTGTACCACATTTTCTTTACCCATTCATCAGTTGATGTACGTTTGAGCAGTTTCTGTAATTTGGCTATTGTAGATAATGCTACTACAAACTATAAACATTGGGGTGCATATATCCCTTTGAATTAGTATTTCTTTATTCTTTGGGTAAATACCTAGTAGTGCAATTGCTGGATCTTAGGGTAGTTCTATTTTTAACTTTTTGAGGAACCTCTATGCTGTTTTTCAGAGAGACTGCACCAGTTTGCATTCCCACCAACAGTACAGGGGGGTTGCCCTTTCTCATATGTGAGCATTTTTGAAAGTGCACCAAATGTCAGCAAAGAGTGGAAGTATCAGAGCTAGGATAAGCTATGATACTCCATTCATAGCAACTGTTTGTTAATGACTGCATTAATTGTTTTGAGATTGGGAAGTCATTTTTAAAGTATTTACATCCTAACATGATAGTTTGTTATGTATATACAAGCATTTTACTATGCTTGAGGGTTTCAGATTGACATTATATAATTTTTACCATTTATTTGCACAGAGTATCTGAGTTTTGGAAACAGATCATTGATGTTATGCAGGAGATACCTTTGGTTATAAGATAAAAGTAAATAAATTAACAGAAACTAAAACTGAAGTTTGAGTTTTGAGATAAATCAATATATCTAGAGTTTTCATTTATGCTGAGCCTGTGCTCTTTTGAGTCTCTCTGAAATTTATTTTGGTATATAAATATGACATTTGATGTCATTAAATTTATTGATATATAAACACATAATATTTGTTTGTATAAAGATCGTTAAGCTCTAACTGTCCCTAATATCTTTGTTGAAGAGGCCATTAATATTTCATAGATTTGTACTATTTCTTGGTCATGTATTCAGTTACTGCATATTTTCTCAATTTTGCCATTATTGACATTTTGGGCTAGATTATTGAATAATATAGGAGGTTAGCAGCTATCATGGGCTGCACTCACTGGATGCTAATAGCGTCTCCCAAGTTGTATATTCCAAAATGTCTCCAGACATTGCCAAATATCCTGAGACTTCAGTTAAGAACCACTAAGTCATTGTATTAGGGTCCTCATAGAAAGAAGATAGTCTACCTCAGTGGGTAAATGAAGGAGAGTATAATGACTCTACAAAGGTATAGACAGGCATAAGGGAATTCAATAAGGCATGATGGCACATGGGCTAATAAGAATGAGGAAGAGTACTGTTATTTGGACCTTAAAGAGCAAGGGTGGGAGTAAGTACAGCACACAGAGCATATGAGAGAATCCCCTGACAGGAATTGTGCTTCTGTAAGGGGACAGACCAATTGGCCACTCACAGTCTGGTAGGGAGATAGCTGGAAGAATAAATGAATCTCCAAGTGGTTGCTCCCATTGTTTGAAGTTAATCAGAAACCAGAGGAAAAAGGAGCCATTGTTGCAACGGTTAAAATCAGCCTTTTGCGGCCCCAAGCAAGGTGGAGAAAGGTGAAGAATAGATCTGAAAAGGCACAGAGACTATCCAATACATTTCAGTATTCAATATTATGTGCATTATGGCATTCAGTGTAATGTTGATTATTGCCTCTGCTCCAAAATGTTACTATTATTTATAGCTTTATAATACATTTTAAGATCTTATAGACAAGTTCCACCATCGTCAGTTTTCCTCCTCTGTTTCCTACTTATGCTCCTTCAAATGTTGCCTCCTGTTTATGAAAACATTGTTATATTGGTTTTCCTGGTATTTTTTAGAGTCTTTTCTTCTGGGTTTATTCCCTGTGTTCTATAGGATAGAAGACATGTTGGTAGTAAATATTCTCTGTATCAGTTAAGATAGGTTAGGTAATGCTACAGTAAGAAAAACCCTGCATATTTCAATTGCTTAACACAAGGAACGTTTATTTTTTGCCTTGCAAAACCTGCTGTGAATCAGGTAACTCTTCATGGCTGCTGCTTCATGTGAAGGCATTTTTGAAAAGCAACTCACCTGAAGGTAGTGCTAAGTTGGTAGATATTTTGTCCCAGTAGTTTGAAGATAAATGTCTTCTGCTATGCATTTCTGTTGTTGCTGTTGAGAAACCAGGTAAAAGTGTAATTCTCATTTCTTTGTTGTAGGTGATATCTTTCTGATGCACAATATGCCTACCTACCCCCAGTTACTTTTGAGATCTTCAATTTAATTTAATTTAATTTAATTTTTTAAAAGATTGATTTATTTATTCATGAGACAGACAGATAGGGAGAGAGGCAGAGACATAGGCAGAGGGAGAAGCAGCCTCCTCCTAGGGAGCCCGATGCAGGACTTGATCAGATCCCGGGATCATGACCTGAGCCAAAGGCAGGTGCCCAGCCACTGAGCCACCTAGGCGTCCCGAGATCTTTAATTTTAGTGACCTGCAATTTAATTGATAGATCTGGCTATTTATTTCATTTAATTATTCTTTTTTGAGATACTTTCAGCTTCCTGAATCTGAGGAATATGTACTTCATTATTTTCAAAATATATCAGATTTTATTTCTTGAATATCACTTATTCCTTAGTCTTTCTATTTTGTCTTTCTAGAGCTTGGATCAAATACATGTTAGACTTCCTTATATATTCCCAGTGTCCTGGCAGTTGTTTCCATTTTCTGACCATTTCTCTCTCTATACTGCATTCTTGGTGTTTTTTAAAGAAATGCCTTTTAATTTATTTTCTATTCAGTCTATATGTTCATTGAATTTCTAATTTGAATGGTAATATTTTTTATTTTTACAACTTTTGGTTCTTTGTTAACTTTGATCACTTGCTTCAGATAATAATTTTGATATGCCCATCTATTTCTCTGTTCTATTTTTTTCTTGATAATTCTGACATTCTTCATCTTTTTTGGGCCAGATTGTGTGTGTATAAATTTTGTGTGTTTTCCTTGCTCATTCTCTGCCTGGGGTGACTTATTTATTTGTATGTTTTATTTTTGATTGTGAGCTCCTGGTACTTGAGATACTTGAGGCTCTATCTTTGGGAATTGTTGATCCCTTTTGGGATACCAGCTCCCTTCAGAGCTTTTCATTTGACTTACCACATTGTGGAGGCCATGACTTTACCTTCTTCCCCAAATCCCACAAAATCAGAGAACTAAAGACCACTAAGGATTGGAAGATATTACCAGCTTGTCTTTGGTTCATGCTTTCATGTACTATTCTTTCAATTTTTTTCTGTGAGTTTGGTAGTTTTCAAATAAAAGTTGGGGAAAATACAATTAAATTAATTGAAAAAAATAAAACCAAACAAACTAGGGGTGCCTGGGTGGCTCCAGTCAGTTCAGTGTCTGACTCTTGGTTTCCACTCAGGTCATGATCTCATGGGTCCTGGATTGATCCCCGTCTGGCCGCCCCACGTTCAGTGCTGAATCTACTTGCAATTTTTTCCCTCTGCCCCTCCCCCAAATCATGCATGCTCTCTCTCTTTCAAATAAGTAAATAAATAAATCTTGAAAAACTCAGAAAAATGATAATCAAGTTATTTCTAGGCATTCCTCAGCTAAAAATAAAAGTAGAGATGGCTGATTTATAGAATAGGAATAATCTTTCTTTTTCAAGAAAAGGGGTTTTTGTAGATATTTTACTTCTCTTTCTTTAATCTGTTGATTTCTGCTTTTCTTTACTTTCCCCCCTCTTTTTCTCTTGCTGTGTTAGAAGGGTTTTTAGTTCTTATAAATACTTGCTTTGAATTTATATTTCACTGATTTTCATTTTTAAAAGTTTCTTAAAATAATTAATATTACACATTTTTCTTCAAATTTAACTTTAGCTGATCCTTACAAGTTTTAATAGTACTATGATAATTTTCATCTTTTCTAAATAGTATTTTTTGTAACTTTTCTTAAGTGATGAAGTTATAACAGTGTATGCATTTGGACACATTGGTATATGTAGCTAACTACAGAAAAGCACTTATAATATTTGGCCTAAATATAAAAAATGAAAAGTATGAAAATAAATGTTATTATTCTGAAATTCCCTATACTTTGAGACCTACCATTGACATTCTCATGTATATCCTTCTAGTCTTTTATCCATAAGGCACAAGCTTAGATATTTGTTTTAAATAAAGTTGAGATCCCATTACATCTAAGATTTGTATCCTAACTTGCATCATGAGTGTTTTTGTATGTCATGTATTCTTTTAGAAAATAGTATTATTTGTGTTTTTTTTTAATATTTTATTTATTTATTCATGAGAGACAGAGAGAGAGGCGGATATATAGGAAGGGGGAGAAGCAGGCTCCTCTCAAGGAGCCCTATGCGGAACTTGATCCTGGAACCCTGGGATCACACCGTGAGCTGAAGGCAGATGCTCAACTGCTGGGCCACCCAGTCATCCCTAGAAAATAGTTTTAATAACTACATGTTAGTTCATCATGTGTATTTATTTTATTTAACCAGTTCCCTCTTCTTAGTTATCTAGATTGTTTGAATTTTTGCTATTATAAGTTGCGTAGTAATATATGTCCTTGTACCTATATCTTAGTGTAGATCTAGGATTATTGCTTTAAAATTTATTTCCAAACACAAATGGTAGTACAAAATGGGATAAACATTTTTAAGTCTTTTGATATATATTGTTATTTTACTGTGGAAATGTTGTCCAAACTGTGCAGCCACTGGCTGTCCAAGTCAGAATGTGCATTTCCTATTCAGGTGAATAGTTTAAATATAGTCTTTGCTGGCTTGGTTTGTGGTATGTGATACCACCTTGTCTTGATTTGAATTTGATTTCTAGTACTAATGAGTTTTAATAGATTTCTCATGTTTGTTGGTTGTTGCTGTTTGTTTGCTTTTACAGCTCATAAAAAAGAACATTAAAGCACTCTTGTCCAAAGTATAATGAGGGATAAGAGCCCACACCTGCCACCTTGCTCTCCAACTACTCAATCAGGTCATCTGCTCTCTCACAGGCAGCACAGTAAGGATTCCCCTTCGCTAGCAATTTTTCATAATAATCTCTCTGTGGTCAGAGCACTGACTGATGTTTTTCCTTAAAACAAAAAAAAAGTAACTACTAACAACAAAAGAACTAATGAACATCTCAAAACAAAAAACAAAAACAAAAAACAACCCAGAAAACTATCCCAGTATTATAGTCTCTTTTTATATCTGCACCTATCTTTTATCTTTTTGGGGGACTTCATCTTTTTCTAGGTGGTTTACATGCTGTTTTATATATAAAGGATGTTAACTCTGTCATTATGTTGCAAGACATGTTCAAAAAGTTTAAAAAATGTTTTATGATATACAGAAATTTTAAATCCTTATGTAATAAAAATAACCATTTTTAATGGTTTCTTTTTCTTTCCTGCTTAGAGAAATCTCCCCCAATTTGTGATGAGCTAAATATTCACTGATACCCTCCTTCATTTCTTTTATGATATCAATCTACATTTATTTAAACTTTTCATTATTCTGAGATAATTCTTAATATATGTTATGAGGCAGTGGTCTAAATTTATATATTTCCAAAGTTAATCGATGTCCCCAAACCATTTACTTAATATATTAACTAACCCCACTGATTTAAAATGTCACTTTTATTATACTAAAAGTTATACTTTTGATTTCCTTCTTTCACTCAGATGTGTTTAGGAAGGTACTTTTGAATTTCCACCTTTATTAAAAAAAGGTTGTTACTTCCAGAGACTATGGCCTCTGCAGTCTCTATATTTTGTCATTTCTTGACATTTCCATTATAACCCAATATGAACTTAAGTTTACTCAATGTTCAATATATTCTTTTTTTTTTTTTTTAAAGATTTGTTTATTTTAGAGAACAAGTGCATGGGCTAGAGGAGGAGCAGAGAGAGAGGGAGAGAGAAGATCTTAAGCAGACTCCCTACTGAGTACAGAACCCAACATGGGGTTTGAGCTCATGACCCTGAGATCATGACCTGAGCCGAAATCAAGAGTCCATTGCTTAACTGACTGAGCCTTCAATGTTCAATATATTACAATAAAGATATATACTATACCTATGTGATTTAAAAATATACAACTATTCAGTATTCAGTCCTACTTTTTTGTTTAACTGATCTATGGTAATAATTCTAATTCTTCCTTATTAAAAATGATTAAGTTTAATAAAATTTAAAATACTGCTTGGTAAGATTTTTATTTGGGGATAATATCCCAGGTTCTTTCTAGTGGAATGTATCTTATTAGCACTTGGCTAGTGTTAATGATACCCACTAATCAAATTGTCGTGAAATGCATGCACTTCTTGTCTCACTGTGACTTCTCTGGGGGCAGAGTTCATGCCTTCCTTGACCTTATCCTGGCACATGATTTGTAGACAGTAAACACCTTTACAATGCTGTTGAATTTTACCCAAGTTAAACTCAGTGCGAACCTACAGGAGGAAATTCCTAGAGACAGTAAATCCCAGAAATAGTAAAGAAAATCACTGTGTTCTCAATGTCAGACTTAGGGTCATTGAGTGGAAGGTGACAGGCCTTCAGATATGGTTCAGATCACTGTTTCTCTCTCCCAAAACACACAGTTTGTCTACTCCTATAAGGTTGTCCTATGAAGAACTCAGTCTTGAAATCTTGAATTCTTGAATTCAACTCAGCAGATTGAATTTGGTGGGCCTGGGGTAGGGAATTTCTATTCCTAGAGAAATAGATGTCCATCAAATCAACTGTAGTAATATTGAAATAGCCTTCTTCCCAGGAAGGAGATAGTACATTAATCCAGAAGTAGGGCTCAGAGCCCTCTCATCTCCAGGCTGTAAAGATCACTGCTAATGTCCTCATCTGGCTAAGCCCTCATGGGACTTGAAGGACACACATTTACTCCTCTGTGATAAATTTTTTTAAGATTTTATTTATTTATTCATGAAAGACCCAGAGAGGGGCAGAGACCTAGGCAGAGGGAGAAGCAGGTTCCCCCACAGGGATCCCGATGGGAATTTGATCCCAGGACCCCAGGATCATGAGCTGAAGGCAGGTGCTCAACTACTGAGCCACCCAGGCATCCCCTCTGTGACAAATTAAAGTGTAGAATGCTTTACCCACATTAGTAACCCCAGTATCCAGCTTCAGCCTTTTCTTTCTAGATAAGCAGCTATTCTCTGAAATCTTCCCATGATGATCTCAGCATGTGTGGGTCATATGGGCTTCTCCCAGAACCACTGACTAGCCCCACTTTTCCCAGTCTGGGGAAGTCTTTCTTCCTCCACTCCTTTGGCTTCTCCCTTATTTAGAAACTTTCTTCTCTCCTCTCCCCTGTGTACTGAACATCTAGCATTATTACTTCAAGAGTTTAGGTTTTACAAGGATAATTAGAAAGATCATCTGGGACAACTTCCCTTTTCAGCTGCCACATAAAGCCTTAGCATCCCTGAAGGCAAGAGCAAGAAAAGGCTTGGCCAGTGTGAGGGGTGTATATCTGTCTGTGTTTATGTACATTATGCCTGGGGTAGGAAGGGAGAATGGGAAACACAAATGAGTATTTTAATGAATTATCTCATTAAATGTGCTAGATTCTCTTGATTCTCTCTAGAGACAATCTGAGGTAGTTTTTTCAGGACCTATGAGGGTGACAAAGTGAGCTTACTCTGACATCCCAGAGAGTTTGCTCCCAGGGCAGAACAAGAGAAGCCTGGCTAAGACTGTGGAAGTTTGAGGGATCTATTGAGCTTTTCTTGGGCTGCTGACCTGATTCAGATTCAGACTCTCTTTTCTCTATTGAGAAGTCCCTGATTTCTTCTCTCCAAACCTTCCTGTCTTCATTCCTTGCCTGGGTAAGTTTGACCCTTTCTTATTCTTTGATCTTGACTCATTCTTTATTTTTCCCTCCCTTTATCCTAGGAATGCCAGAAGAAATAAAATGGTGGTCCATGTGTGAATCCAGTGTGTAGACATATTTGTTTGGCTTGCCCTATGGGGAAGTGTGTACAGTTTGTGTTTAATTTAAATTAGTGGCCAGTATTTAAATATTGGGAAATTTCATGTAAGAATCCAGATTCCCAACTTCTCTTATAATTTGGAAGATCTGGCCAAATTAGGTCCGTTATGTGGCAAAAATGAGTTGGAGTCCTTGAAAACATTATGCTAAGGGAAAGAAACCAGTGACACAAGACCACATATTATATGGTTCCATTTCTATGAAATGTCCAGAATAGGCAAATCTATAGACACTGAAAGTGGATTCGTGGCTGTCCAGGGCTAGGGGGAGTTGGAGGAAAATGAGGAGTGATTTTAAAGGGTACAGGGTTTCCTTGGCAGATGAAAATGTTCTAAAAGTTAATGGTGGTAATGGTTGCATAAATCTGTGATTATACTAAAAAATCACTGGCTTGTATCATTTGAATGCACAGTGTGTGAATTATAGCTCAATACAGGTATTAATAAATGAATTGGAGCTAAATAGCGTATATCTTCTTTAGATTGGGTACATGAATTCTCATTTATCCCCGTCCTCTTCTGTATTTATTCCCTACAGTGGGGTCCAACTGGCTTCTCTTACTTATGCTCTGTCACTAGCTTCTGTTGGCATTTGACTTTTTGGCCTCATTTAGCTCAACATTCATGAGCATTTTCCTTTTCTAGTATCTTTCTCAGAATTTCCCTTTTCTTGTCCTTTTCCTCATGAACTTTACCTTTAGCTGACTATCTCAGAGCACATCCTCTGTGGAATTTAACATGATAGAATAAAGAAAGGTATTTCCTTATCAGTAACATCACTGTCATATTAAACCCTATCAAACCAGACTTGGAAAAACATACAGTCTGAATTCTGGATTTCTTATACAAGTACTGTGCACTATGCCAACAGAAGAATAACAGGAAATGGTTTATAATCCCAAGTCATCTAAGTATTCTCCCCTGAACAGCCCCGCAGGGTGACCATGCGGGAGAAGCTGCAAGGCTGGAGATGGAGCTGGAAGAGCTGGCATTTTTAAACAGCTTGTTGACGGACTGGCTTGTGAGAAAACCAACATTACATTGAAACTCTTAGGGATACTTTAAATTGGTGGATTATATGGTTGCTTGATTAGGTTTGGGTTATGTAAACAGTGGAGTGTTTAGATTTAGGCTTGGCTGTTGGAGTCCAGGCAGCTGTTTGTACTTAAGTCCAGCAAGAAGTCTTGTTAATCAAAGAAGTGACTGAATTTCTTTCTTGCTCCCACCCCCGCCCGCTGCTTTTTTTGTACCTGTGTTGTTTTTCCTCCTGTCCAAACCCTTTGGGCTCAGGACTGTCAGGAGGCGAGTCAGAGCATTTTGAATTCTCCTCTGAGGACCAGGAACTTATTTTTTTGATTACATGGATGTGCCCCACAGATTTCCCTCACTGTGAGGTAATCACTTCATTTATCCAAGTTCTACAAAGCCTTTATTATTCCGGTTAGTTCATATTTTTGAAGCTAAGTCATCAGTTTGATGCATTTGTTGTAAAATGTGGTTTAACAGCTTGTTAGCACATTTATTTTTTTTTAATGGAACCCAAAGATATTTCATGCTTGAGCAGCAGTGGATTTAAGAGCCGATGAAAAGCTGCGCAAGCTGTGTACATTCATCACAAAACAATGGCACGAGAGAGTTGCAGAGCAGTGCATGGGGCTGGCACCAGCGGTGATGCAGGCTTTCTTCATGAGCTTGGGTTGCTTTTTTTCTGACCATGTCTTATAAATAACCAGTGCTGCATGATGCTTGTTGGTTTCAGGTCGTCTGGGATGCGCTGGATCATTTGAGCAGTCTGAGTTCATGTGGTTTTTCTACCCTCTGCGATGATTCTATTTTATTTTGTCCACAGAGCAAAGGGGAAACTGGGACTGTTGTTCTCTGCCTTCCTCATGTGGCTTTGTAAAGTTGTCTCAGATCTAACGGGTTGGAACTGAGCACTGTTGTAGAGCCTGGAGAGTGTCAGAGAGCCTTTGAAAAGTAAAAGGGGGAAAGCCACAGGCTCTTTCCACAGCCTCATCACAAATACAAACTAGGTCATTTTCCTGGGAGGCAGCAAAAGTGAACATTCTGTGTTTGACCAAAGCCAACCTCTTGGTTGAGAATTTTTGATAGTTTGGGGATGAAGTAGAGGCACACGGTCTCCTTTGACTAAATCCAGAGTTCTTTGTATGTATGGGGCTAGGTGTTTGTTGGATTATATGATCTGCATCCCTCAGGGAGAAACCTCATAAGAGTAGAACTGATGAACATGGACTTTTTGATTTAGCTAAAACATGTTAGCTTATCTGTTTCCCCTTTTGCATTTCTATGCTATCAAGTGCATAAACTGAGCAACAGGGATTTTTTTTTTTTGAAACAGTGACATTTTTTCCCACTGTTAGTTCAGAGCTCATATTTCCTTTATTTTCAAGCAATTAGAGAGTAAAGAAACATATTAAGAGAAAGGAGACAAGTTTCTTAGAGATTGAAGCACTTTTATGGAGGAAGAAGAGAAAACCATATGAGAAAAATTACCAACTATTTTGCCTCGTGATCACCTAGCAATGGATGACATTCATATTTCCAGTCTACCCATACCTCTGATGTTTCTTTGAGGCTGAGAATATGAAATGGAACTCCTATGTGAGTTGATCTTAATTTCTGAAGGAAGGAAGGAAAGAAAGAAAGAAAAAGAAAGAAAAAGAGAAAGAAAGAAAGAAAGAAAGAAAGAAAGAAAGAAAGAAGAAAGAAAGAGAAAGAAAGAAGAAAGAAAGAAAGAAAGAAAGAAAGAAAGAAAGAAAGAAAGAAAGAAAGAAAAAGAAAGAAAGAAAGAAAAGAAAAGAAAGACTGTCATTAACGGTGATGGTAGTAATGTACAGAATGATGACAAATGCTCATCCTGTAAGAGCTCTTTTATACAAACTACTCCAAATGTCTGATTTTGTAGACAAATAAAATGGAACATGGAAACTTGTCTTCTCTCACTTTCCTTCTGATCTCATCAGATATCCCTTAATTCTGGTTATTTCATATACATGGAATCATACAATATGTGGCCTTTTGTGTCTGGATTTTGTTTTACTCAGCCTAATGTTTTCAGGGTTCATCCTTGTTGTAGCATGTATCTAAACATCATTCCCTTTTATGGCTGAATAATATTCTGTTGTATGAATATTACATTTTATTTAACCATTCATCAATCTGGTGATATAGACACTTGGGTTTTTCTACCTTTTGGTTATTGTGAATAGCACTGCTATTAATATTCATATAAAAATATTTGTTTGAACATCTGTTTTCAACTCTTTTGAAGTAGAATTGCAAAGTCATACGGCAATTCTATATTTAACTTATTGAGGAACCACCAGACTGTTTTCTCAGTGGGTATACTACTTTATATCCCACTAGGAAGTGTGTGAGGGTTTCAGTTTCCCCACATCCTCATCAACACTTGTTATAATCTGCTTTATTCTAGCCCTCCTAATGTGTATGAAGTGGCATCTCATTGTGAGTGTGATTTGCATTTCCCTTGTGACCAGTAACATTAAACATCTTTTCATGAGCTTATTGGCCATTTGTATCTTCTTTGGAGAAATGTCTACTCAAGTCCTTTGCCCATTTTTAAATTAGGTTGTTTTATTTTTTAAAAAAAATACTGTGGAGTTCTAAGACTCCTTTTATTCTCTGGGTATTAGACCTTTACCAGACATATTGTTTTAAAATATTTTCTCTCATTACGTGAGTCTTCTTTTTGATGGACAAAGTTTTTAATTCTGATAAGGTCCAATTTCTTTTTCCTTTCTTTTATCTTTTTTCTTTCTTTCTTTCCTTTTTTTTTTTTTTTTTTTTGGCCTGTACTTTTGGTGTCCTATTTAAGAAACCATTGCCAAATCCAAAGTCTGGAAGATTGACCTGGCTTTCTTCTAACAGTTTTGTCCTTTTTAACTCTTATATTTAGGTATGTGATCCATTTTGAGTTAATTTTTACATAGAGTGTGAGGGTAAAGATTTCGATTCTTTGCATTCTTTTACATTTGGATATCGAGTTGTCCCAGGATTATTTGTTGAAGAGAATATTCTTTTCTTCATTGAATAGCTGTGTACCTTTGTAGAAAATTAATTGTCCATAGATGTATGGGTTTGTTTCTGCAAATTTCGTTCAATTTCATTGATCATTATCTATCCTTATGCCAGTACCTAGAAGTTCAATTATAAATTCCTCTTTATCTTAAGTTACTTAAAAACTATTTTGAAATTTTCAAATTGAAGTGTTTTATGAGTAATATCTTTATTGTTAAACTATATTTTTCTTTCACTGATTCAAAGAATGTGGATGTTCATATGATCATTTTATTTTCCTTGAAGTTCAGTAACTGTACTACATATGACTGGTGTTGCTTTTATCAGTTTTTCTTGAATCATGAGAAGTCTCTTTTAAACAGAAGATTCACATATACTTTATTTCAGGCAACTTTTCTTCTATTTCTGTTCATTTTTTTGTTTGATTTTTATTCCTATTCTCTTCTGCAGAGAATTCAGGTATGTATATGTGATAGACCTCTGTTATTTTTTAATCTTTCTTTTCATTCTGTATGATTTAATCAAGCTGTCCTATGTGCCCATTGTCATTGTTTTTTTTTTTAATTATGAATTTTTGGGATTTTTTAAAGATTGCCTCAACTGTGGCTTTCAACATTGTAATGTATCTATATTTCTTTTTTTTTTTGAAACATATTTATGGTAAATATTTTGAAGTCCTTGTCTGTTAAGTCAGACATCTGGCCCCTTTTGCATGCAGTTTCTATTGCCTGCTTTTTTTCCTCCCTGTGTATGGGGCACATAAAAAGAAAAATTACTTGTTTCTTTGAATGTTTCATGATTTTTTTTGGTTAAAGCTTGCATTTTCAATAATATATTTTAGCAACTCAGGATATTGGTCCCTGCTCTAGGGTCTGTTGTTGTTTGCTTATTTATTTGTTTAGTGACTTGTCTGGACTGTGGTAGTGAAGTCTGTTCCCCTCACTCTCAGTGTGAAGCTTCTGGTGTTACTCTACAGAGGGCACACCCACCTGATAGCTCCTCTAGTTGGAGGGATTGCTGTTTTGTTTTCAACATTGCCCTGGTCATAGATGGCACTACAGCCTTCTCCAATTAGTTTTGGACCCCTTTTGGGGGGTAGTTTTATGCCAGTCTTCGAGGTTTGTTCTGGCCATAGGAGGGTTCTTCTTAGCTATCTCTTTCCCTGGTTCTCTCGGGTAATCTAGCTGACCTGTAGTTTAGGTTTTTGCTCTTATGGAGCTCTCAGCCTCCTCCTAATTGTTTACTACCAAAATCTCCACTGTTTTGAAGAGTGTTTGGAGAGGCTTGAGCTTCCCTTATGCTTTGTCTCAAATAACTTATGTTAGATTTTTTGAGTAGAGCTTAGAACCTCTCTATTCTTAATGGCCAACATCTCCCCTGGGCAGATAATGGGGACAGAGTCTTTTTTTCTTAGGATGGCATTCCTGATTCATCAGCAGGATACTAGGTAGAAGCAGGAGCAGCTGGTCTCTTCAGCTTCTCCTGGTCTAGAACTTTCATGCTGTGAGGGAACTGGAATGAAGTTGATCAGGGCTGTAGTATTCTCAGGCACCTGCTATGTCTGGTATTGAGCTTCTGTCCTATAATTTGGTAGCTAGGGGGAGATGAGGAGCCCCTGACTCTTTGGCTGAACTCGCAATTTAGGCTCTGCAGTGTGAAATTGGGAGGGAATGAGAAATACTGATGGGCTAGTCCTAGTGGCAAGATACTATAGACCTTGACTGTGAGCTGGAGTGGAGTTTCTTGTCACGTTGAACTGGAGGTGGGTAGGAAAGTAGCAGGTGATGGCTCATGTGTCACAAATTCTCACTGTTCTTACCAAGACTTAGATTTTCTTAAATAAATGTCTTGGATAATGTTCTCCATTTGCTGTATGCCCTTAGGATAATTTCCAAAAATTCTTTTTTTTTTTTTTAAGTATCAGCTCCATTTTCTTCTCTTTATTTCTTCTTTATAAAAAATCTTTAAAAAAATTCATTTCCTCCTATTATTTGAAGACCTGTATCTATATTTTGTGTCCTTCTTAATTTTTTGAAATTACACATATAATCTGCTTGAGTGTGGGGATTTGTCTGATTCCTTAAATAGTTTCTGTTAGGCTGTGTGTTTCATTTGTACCTATATTCCTTTTTACTTTTTGCTTTTGAGTTTCTTTTTCTTTTCATAAGTTCATAGCTAGTTCTTTTCTCATTATTACTTCCCTTTGAGACAGTGAGGCTATTTTCAAATGTGTTTTGAGAATGGGCAGGAAGGCTGAAAGAGTGTTAAATTTCTGTTTGGATTTGTTTTCTTCAGTATCTCCTCACTGAATCTTGTAAAAAATTCTTTGATGGGGAACACATCCCTTTCAATCTCTGTGTGGCTTAAAGCAATGTCCATCTAGTTATACTCTGTTGCTGTGACCTGGGGATGACTTTCTCATCTCTTCCTCGGCAGTGCCTCATTTCCAGAAGGTCCCTCCAGGTTCCTAGGACAGGCCATACACAATTAGAAATGGCATGTCTATTTCATCTTCAGCTTCACCTCTCCTGCTGTTCTTTGGTTTCAGGTTGGGTCTCTTGAGGGACATTATCTGCCTTTTTCCATGCTCAGTCCACAGACTTCAATTTTGTTACTAACAAAGAATCACGAGACAGGCCTTCCAATACTGTGCCTTATTAAGCAAGAATCCTGTTTCTTGATCAGTTTCTGAGGGGTTCTGGGTCCCCTTCGCCAAAGTTCTCCTTCAGACCCAAATATCACTGTTTGGGTGTATATCTTCTTTGTAGTTTTCATTTCTGGTAGTATCCTTTTTCTTATTACACTAAAGATGAAGTTGGTTTTTATTTTTTAAATTTTTTATTCATTTTTTTATTTTCTTAAAGATTTTATTTATTTATTTTTATTTATTTGAAAGAGAGGGAGAGAGAGAGAGAGAGAATGAACTGGGGGAGATGCAGAGGGAGGAGAAAGGGGGAGTGACATGTAGACTCCCTATGGAACCCAACATGGTGTCACATCCCAGGACCCCAAGATCATGACTTGAGCTGAAGTCAGTTGCTACCCAGGCACCTTGATGATCTTTCTGACATCTTGTTAGCAGTTTTAAAATTTCTCCTTTCTTGGTATTTCTGCCTTCATTTTTGTGTGTAATCTCTAACAGGATTGATACAATATTTTGTTTAATGTTTTGGATTATCTGTTTCTTTTGTCTTAGATACTACTCTTAAATCGCTTAACACTTTTCCTAATGTCTTAGTGTCAATCAGTATTAATTGCTTCTCTAAAGAGATCAAGCTCCTGATAGTCTTCTCTTATTAGTTCCCCCTCCTACCCCCAAGATCTTACCGTGCCTTCCATATTTTGTTGCACTCATCTTGTAGTTAGGATCTAGATCTGCCATGGAGCAGGCTTCACAGACAGCTGTTCTGAGATTGGATTCTGCTACAAAAAATATGGTTCTTTAATTAATGCTCTCCTCCACCTGCACCAGGCTAAATACTCCTATTTTATTCGATTTTTACATTAAAAATTGGAATACTTCAAAGAAGGTTGTGTTCATGAAGTTTGAGTACTCAGATGCTTCTGGGTACTAAAGAGCAAGGAATTAAATCTCTGTGCATTCAAGGAATATTGATAGAAACCTTTGAGACATGCTGCATTATATCTGGCTGCTTTTTCACAAAAGTTCACCTTATTGGTGGTACATGTTGAATAATTGAATAAAAAATAAGTGAATTGCATAGGACATTTACATCAGTAGAAATAAAGTGCTGACTTTCTATATTTCTCTGAGCTATAGGGTATAGCTTTAGGTCAATCGCACTTTTGGTTGGATGTTGATATACGGACTTTGAGGTTGTTTTTCTTAATATTGGATAAAATTGATGACCATTTTCTATTTTAACTACTGGGCTTGAAGTAAGGCAGGTAAATGAGATGACAGTTGAATATAAATGTATATAATTTTCCATTGAAGACTGACTCTGAAAAGGAAAGTTTCTCTGTGGCAGGAAGGGTTACTGGAGGAGGTGACAGCATGGAAATAGCCCTGAAATCACAATCGGGTGATTTGCATTTGGGTCTTAATTCTGTTATTTTCTAGTCTTTAGGCCTTGGATAAATTCTTTTATCATGTTAACTTTTAATCTGTAAACTGATGAGAATACCTATTTCACAGAATTATTTTAAGGATTATTTGAAAGCCACTGAGTTAGAGACTGTCATTGAATGTTAATTGATCCTAAACCTACTAGAAAAATTATATATATATATATATATGCCTATATATATAGGCATAAATAATATATACATATATTATATGCATATATAGGCATATATATAGGCATATATAATTTCAAAAACTATAACACAGAAAGGTATATTTGTATAATTAAATTTTGTGGCATATAATGATCGATAGACCACTAGCTGAAATGATCATTTCCCTTTCCTCTTTACTAATAGAAACCTTGAATTATTGAGGGCGGTAATGTACCCAGCTAAACTCCTATGTTTTACAAGCCTCCCTTCAGATACAGGTGATAAATAAAACACAAATGGTTACTAGGGATGGGACTTCTGAAAAACAGTTGAGTGAATGACACAGTTGACACAGGGTGAAACAGATAATACATGAAATAGATGACCACTTGAAGAGAAAATGGAAAGATGTCCTCGAAGATCTAAGAAAAACTGTTGCTTTGCATAGAGGCTGCTGTAACTAAACTATAATTCCATTATATGTGTGGAATATGTGGAGGCCGAGAAAAATCAAGGCCATTCCACCTCAAGTTCAGCGTTAGCACAAGTTCAGCCATCCCAGGCCCCTGTGAATAAGAGCTGAACTTTACCTTACTTCGGTTACACGAAGAAAACAGCTCACAGCTTAAAGTCCTAGGAAGCCCCGTATTAGAAAAAGAACAGAGCTCAATGCCCTTGAAAGCCCCATATCAAAATGTAAACAGAACTTGAGAAATTCCTCCACCCCTTCTGAAAATCCCCTAGACCAGCCTATAAAAAACCCAGCTGTAACCCACTTCGGGGTCCAAGTCCCTGCTCCGCTGTGTCGGGTACACTTGGACCCAAGCTCGAGCTTGCTAATAAACCCTCGTGCGCTTGCATAGGTGTCGGCTCCTTGGTGGTTTCTCGGATTCGCAATCTTGGGCACAACAGAATATAATTCAGGTGTGACAGCAAGTACATTTTCACATATTCAAGATCTCAGAACTTGCATAATGATTAGGTCACTTGAAGGAGAATATTTTTCTTTTTAAAGGTTTTATTTATTTATTTTTTAACATGATCTCTACACCCAACATGGGGCTCAAACTCACAGCCTTGAAATCAAGAGTCGCATGCCCCACTGACTAAGCCAGCCAGGTGCCCCAAGGAGAATATTCTTAACATCAAGATCAAATGTATATTATTTCCTTTAATTAATGAAAATCCCCCACTTAAAGTTTTTTTTCTTAGTATTGTGATAATTATTTTGTTGAGTGTTTTGTTTTTCTTAAAGTTTCTAAATTCCTTTATTTTTTCAGAACAAGTTTTTGTAGGTCTAAATTAATGCAAGCTTTTGATTATACAGGATATCCGAATATTACAGGGTTTCTGTCTTTCTCATTTAGTCTCTCCTCCCTCCCTTATCTCCTTTTTCCTCTTTTTTTCAACTTTTAAATTTTTTAATTTAAAAAAAATTTTTTTAAAAATTTATTTATGATAGTCATACAGAGAGAGAGAGAGAGAGAGAGAGAGAGAGAGAGAGAGGCAGAGACATAGGCAGAGGGAGAAGCAGGCTCCATGCACCGGGAGCCCGACGTGGGCTTCGATCCCAGGTCTCCAGGATCGCGCCCTGGGCCAAAGGCAGGCGCCAAACCGCTGCGCCACCGAGGGATCCCTAAATTTTTTAATTTTTAAATTTTCTACTATGGCTTCTCATATTTCACCATGTTGCCTCCCCTCTCTCCTCTCCAGGATTGCCCCAGAGTTTCTTGGATCCCATATTCTCTTTTCTGGGTTTTCTGGCTCCTACCCAATTTCCCAGAAAAGCTATTTTCTTTCTTATATGTTTTGTATGCATTAAAATGTCTTTGTTCTGCTCTCACACTCAACTGATAACAAGATTGGCTGTTAAATTCCCCCGTTCAAAAGTCATTTAGCCTTGGGGCTTGAAGGCACTGCCCCAGTGTTTTTTATTATTCAGGATGTTTATTTACATCGTGTGTGATCTGGGTGTTTTTACCTACAGGATTCTTTTAGAATCTTTTTTTTTTTTTCTTTCATTGATGTGCTGAAATTTCTTGAAGATATATCTAAATGAGGGTTTTTTTGGGGGTGTAGGGTTGGCTCATTTATTTTCCTGGGGGCTCATTGACATTTCTCATTCTAATTTTTCTTCAATCCAAGGGAATTTCCATTGCTTATTTGAAAATTTCCTTTTACCTCTTTCTCTTCTTATATTTATGAGACTTATTTGTTGGCCATTGGATCTCTATAGTTCATTTCTTTTCACTGATAATTTCCACTTTTATTTTGTTTTACATTCTTTGACATTTCCTCAAGTTCTTCTATTATTTCTATTTTATAAAATCACAATTTTATTCCTAAACTATTCTTTCTTGTTCTTTGATGGAGTGATTGCCAGTGGGTATGGGGTTTCTTATTTGTAGTGATGAAGTATTCTAAAATTAGGTTGTGCTGATATTTGCACAACTCTGCAAATGTACTAAAACATTTAATTGTATACTTTCAACGGATGATTTTTATGGTATGTGAAATATATGTTAAAGTTGTTAAAAAGAAAAATACAGACTGTAGAGGGATGGGATAAGATCCAGATAACAGATAGAGGATTTATTCTTGGTTAAGAGTTTCACTGTAATCAGATAAAAGACATTTCTCAGGTTAATTTTGCATTAACCTATAAAGACCATCATTGCTGTTGATCTTAACTGGATTTCATTTGTACAAAAATATACTGTGAATCCTACACTATGTAATTTTCCCTTTGGCCCCATTCTCCTGAGTGATAACTTCTGCTGGTGGTCATCAGCATTTTGAACATGAAGTTTTAAGCCCCATCTTCTAGATGACAACAGTCTTTCTTAGTCTGCAAACAGATCCCAGCATCGACTTCATTATCTTTTCCATCCTCCCTTTCTGCCTGAAATAATTTTGAGTCATTCCTGCCCACAGACTAGGATGTCCAGCTGTGTGGACTCCTACGTGGAACTCTTTTCCTTAGAGCTGTACACACATTGTTCCCATCATTTAGCACCTGGAAGTCAAAATGAGCTATACCTGGGTCTAGAGGCACAGCCACTACATCTTCTCAAGTTATGAACCTGTTGTATAATTACCTCCTATCAGTGAGCAAGTAAGAAACAAAACAAAACAAAACAAAACAAAACAACTTAAGAAATGCTAGGCCACTCATTGCATAATCCTTGTTTATTTAAAGAAGGTATTTAAAATATTTCCCAGTCTTTCTTGTTAATACCTACTTTCTGTTTTATTTAGAAGTTTGGGATAGAATACTATGGAAGAGAGAGATTATTATTTTTTTAATTTAAATAAAATTAAATTAAGAGGAGGGAATGGACTACACACTCTTCCAGAAATATGCAACCTAAAACCAGGCAGAATCAGATGTTAAATACTTCAGACCTACAGATGCCTCTGCATTTATACTTCATTATAAAGGAGATGTCTCCAGTTTTCTGCAGGAAGATGCATTTACAACAAGGCAGTTAATCCATAGCAAATATTCCTAATTAGATACTTCAGATACTAGCTAATCAGGTAATCACAGGGCAGAAGGGTCCCCTCTCAGAAAACAAAGTGAAAAGGACCAATTCCAAAGATAAAAGTGTAAATTTTATCTTTATGATTTTGGGTAGCTTTTTGTGGTACTGGTTATCATGAACTGGTTTTCCTTAACACATACTGGGCTTTCACATCTGTGTGCTGATTTTTTATATTTTACTTTCTTTGGGCTAAAATATTTTTAATATATAGGGGTGAAAACTGTAAATGACAGTAAAATGGATCTTTGGTAGTTTTCGTAGTGACCAGCACTTTTATAGTAATTTTCTGCCTCCAAGAAATTCTGCCTATAATTGAACTTCATGGAAGCTCTCCATCCTGGTGGAGGATACCTGCACTGTTGAGTTTCCAACAAGGCTGAAATCTTGGTCTTAGGCAATGAGGCAATTGCTAGTAGCTATACTATCCCTCTCCACAAAAAGGATTCCCTCATTTCTGTCTTTTTTTTTTTGCCTTTTTGCCTTTTTTCTTCTTTCTGTTCTGATTGATTTGATTGGTTGATTGATTGAAGTCCTCAGTTTTCTCCCAGCAGACCAAGCCAGTCATACCTAGAGATATTAGATATCAATAGCTTTTGCCTCTCAGGGGACACATTTTTGGGGTAAAAGTGGCCAGTGACAGGTCATTATTTTTATCAGGAACCCAAGATTTATGGCATATATTCAGTGTCTACTATTTGGCACAGAGTTGTAAGGAGAGACATTCAAGACATATGAAACAAGATTTCTCTGCTCTATATCCAAAGGAGACACACATCCATGACACAATTTGAAAGCAACAGAAAAGAAAGAGAATTCAGTGCCAAATTGTGTGATAAAGGTTACAAAGAGCTGTGGTTCGCCGTATGTAAAATATTTATCTTGATCTGACCCTTGGGCCTACCCTTTGACCACTAACGTTGTTTTAATCCTTTATGTTTAATTGCAGGCCTGTCAGGCCCAAATATTTATAAGAATCAGACAGGCACTAGATAACTAACTAAGGGACCTTAGAGATGTTCATTTTCACCAAAAGGTTTTTAAACTCAAAAGGATTTATGTCCATGAACAACCAATCACAGTGGTAGCATACTAAGCCAAAAGGAAAATGACATACAAAGGGACACTGAAGAAATTCCTATTTTTTTCATTTAAACTGACTTATTTCACATCTACATGAAAGAGAAATGTTACCATAGGTTAGCGTTAATAATGATTTAGGAACTATATGTATTCTTGCTGGCAGACTTGGGGCTTTGTCCTCTAAGAAAGCAACCGAAAAACAGACATAATAAGAATGGTATTAAGCAGAGCTAATGCCAGTTGGGATGGTGACTTTTAGATATAACCTAAATAAATGTATTACATATCCTATGGTTATGAGACAATGGAAAAACAGGCAGTACTTTTTTCTGATAATTTTTGTTATTATATTATAAGCACAAAGCTAAGAATTCAGTTCAAAGTACAACGGAAAATGATTCTCTTACTACTGCCAATCCCAAAGAAGGCCCTTTTCTTTATTTTTAAAAAGACTTATTTATTTATTTTAGTGGAGGGAGGGCAGAGGGGAGTTACAAGCAGACTCTGCAGAGTGTGAGGCCCTATGGGGGACTTGATCCTATGACCCTGAGATCATGATCCAGGCTGAAATAAAGAGTTGGACGCTCAACCACTGTGCCACCCAGGTGCCTCAGAAAGTCCCTTTCTATACGTTCTTGCATATCCTTTTAAAATTTTGTCTGCTTATACATGTATCAGTGTATATATATATATATATATGTTCTTTTAAAATATTTTTTAGCATAAATAGTTACATATATACTGTGCTGATCCTTCTTTTTATTTAACAAAATAGCTTGGAGATTATTCCATGTTATATGTATGATTATGCCTCTTAGATTTTAACTATGCTTTGGCTTTTGGCCAAGATGGAGTAACAAAAATTGCATTGATCCTTCCAACTGAAGCAACCCTCCTCTTCTTCCACTCCACCACCCCTCCCCACTACACACACACACACACACACACACACACGATTTGAGACAACACTTTTCAAAGACATTGGGCATCAGGCATTAAAAGACAGTGATCTTTGAGAGATGAGAAAACAAAAGAGGTAAACCCTGCTCTTGACCCAGCTTACTGCCTTGGCTTTCCAGGACATCACACAGCAGGAAGAACCCAGCAAAACCTAGCTGACTCTCTGAGGTGAAGAGACAGAGCTGCATGAAAGAAGCACCGCAGAGATCTGCATAGGGTCCACCTGGAGTATGCAGCAGTGCCCTGCAGTACTGAGCTTAGCACTGATGAATGTGTCTGAAAGGATGGGAGGCAACAGTGCCTGGCACTCATATAGGACAGGAAATGGTGCCTGTTTTCATCAGCCACACAGGGTATTGGAGTAAATTACTCAGAAAGGTCTGACTTAATAGTGGGAGAATAATTAGCCAAGGACTAAGCATGGCTCTGGTTCCAGCTAATGAATCTTAAACAAGACCTAACAGGATCAAACTCTAAGAAATTTAACTGCATTGTAAACCAAAACTAAAAAAATATTTGCAGAAACACACAATATCCAACATCTAAAAAAGTAGCATTCCTAGTCTCTGGCATCCATGTCAATGATTACAAGCATACAAAAAGCAAGAAAATATGACCCATAATGAGAAAAATTAATCTATGGAAATCAATGCAGACAATAGAAGTCATGGACAAAGACCTTGAAAGCATTACTGTAACTTTTAATATAAAAATTGAAGAAGTTAAATACAGACATGGCAGGCATAAAGAAAAATTCCCAAGCCAAACTATTAGAGATGAAACTACAACATGTGAGGTGAAAAATACACTGGATTGGGTTTGTAACAGACTAGATATCTCAGAAGAAAAGAGTAGTAAACTTGAAAACATAATAATAATAATACTTTCTGAAAGGAAAACAGATTTTTTTTTAAAGGGAAAAAGTGTCAGGAAACTATAGGACAACTTCAGATGGCTTAATGTACATGTAATTGGAGCCATAAAGGAGAGTAGAAAGAATTGGAACAGAAAAAAGCATTTGAATAAAATAACAGTCTACATTTTCTTAATTTTATGAAAACTACAAACCTGCAAATCCAAGATTAACAAACTCCAAGTACAGGCAATTTGAAGAAAACACCAAAGCACATCATAATCAAATTGCTCAAATCTAGTGGTAAAAAGAAAATCTGAAAACCAACCAAGGGTAAAAGCTCACTAATTATGTGCAGGGTAAGAAAGATAAAGATGACATATTTCTCATCAGAAGCAATGCAAATAAGAAGGCAGTGGTGAAGCACTTTCAAAGTACTTAAGAGAAAAAAAAAAATTGTTAATCCAGAATACTAAATCTATTGAAAATACCTTCTAAAATGAATGTGAAATAGATTTTTCAGACATATAAAAGCTTAAATAATTCATCACAGCAGACTTATTATAAGAAATGGTAAAATCCTTCAGTGAGAAGGAAAATTATACCAGATAGAGGTCTGAATCTACTCAAAAAAATGAAGAGTACCAGAAATAATGACTGCATAGGTATACATATGGCTTTTCCTTATTACAGTAGCCTTGTATACCATAACATCTGCCTGGTGATGAAATCACTATTTATGTGAAAGAAACACAAAAGAGGGACAACCTGGTACAGTGAACGCTATGAAATGGTGGTCACCTTCTAAAATGAAACTACTTTCACTGCAATGAAATATCAAATAGTTATCTTACAAGTTCAATTTGAAGTAATCCTTTCTATTGAAGTACAGAAAAAGCACACAAATAAAAATTTAAAAAATTCAGCTTATTGAATTCACAGAGTACACTTGTGTAACACCCAGTGTAGGACCCAGATCAAGAAACAGAGTATTATTAACATTCCAGAAACTCATCTTGCACTTCCTTCCAACAGCTAACTCTTCTCAAAGGGCACCCTAACTTCTAACACTATAAATTAGCCTTGCCTGTTTTGTAATTTTATACAATTAGAATCAAAGTATTTACTTAAAAAAAATCTGACTTCTCTCATTCAATCTTATGTTTAGAAGATTCACCCATGCTGTCCTGTGTAGGATTGTTTAGTTTCATTGTTGTGTAGTGTTCCATGGGGTGATATGCAATTTACCTATTCTACTCTGATGGGTATTGGGTTTTTATCATATTTTGGCTATTATGAATGGCACTGTTGTAAATATTCTGTGTGTCTTCAGATGAACATATGTAGACATTTCTGTTGAATGCATACCTTGCAGTGGAGTTGCTAGGTAATAGATACATAGTTCAGCCTCCCCATATAGCTGTATCATGAACTATACTAGCACTATATGAGCATTTTAGTTGCAGTTGTTCAACATCAACACATAGTATTTTACATCTTTTTCTTTTTAGCTGTTCTAATGGGTGTATTGTGGAGGTTTAATTTTAATTTTCCTGATGGTTAATAAAATTGAGCTACTTTTCATATGCTTTTTGACTATTTTGATATCTTGGGTGAAGTGTCTGCCCATGTCCTTTGCCCACATCTCTACTGGGTAATTTGCCTTTTTCTTATTGATTTGTAGGAGTATATGTACTCCTACATATATATATACACACACACACACACACACACATATATATCTACATATAGGTATAGATCTCTCTCTATATATATTTATATATATATATATCTGTGTGTGCATATATATGTGTGTGTATATGCATACACACACATATATACATAATTTACATAATGTAATATTTGTTTAACCCTGTCTTGGCTCATTCTGTTATTTGCTTTTTCATTTTCTTATTAGAGTCTCTTGACAAACAGATGTTTTAAATATTAATGAAGTATCATTTATTAATTTTTTTTACTTTTAAAATTTCTTGAGCTCAATAGAAAGTAAATATTTTGATGTGGTTGTTAAAATAGCTAAAGATACTATTAATACAAAGTGAGTGACAGTCCCACTCCTCTGTATGATGTTCATATCTTACAGAGAGGAATTAATTTCTTTTTCAGTAGTGCATCATATGGAAGGTTTGGAACAACTAGGGTTCATTCAGGAAACAGCATCTTGGATGTTGAAAGATTTCCAAAGCTTAACGTCTGAGGAGGAGTTAAAGGATATGGAGACATTTAGACTGAAAACCTTACACAACAGGTGCGAGGAAATATTGCTTTGAAAGCAAAATTCAACTTATTTATTACTGCAGGAAGAAGAACAGGTTGTGAAGACTTAGGGTGACAGGGATATCAATTTCAACTTGTCAGGGGCATTCGGGTCTCTGTCATAGTGGTCCAAAGATAGATTGGTAAATGGAGTTGATACAATGTAAGAGTAGTGTTAAAAAGGATTTTGACATTGAGTGGAAAATGGCCTGAAGGAAATTATCCTTTTATGAGCCTGTATCATCTTAGTTCCTGTCACAGGCCAGGTTTCCCAGGAAGCAGACACTGCAATTAGGAGGGGAAGTTAAGAATAATGCAGACCCAGTGATGGCCTTGGTCAACCATTCAGGGAACTCTGGAGCTAGAGAAATCATTCACAGTTATACTGTATTGGGCTGAGATGGCCAGGCCTTTATTCCTTCATATTGATCATTCATTGGATGTGGGCTGTCCTGGGGCAGGTAGTAACCTGGTTCAGAGCAGTTCTTTGCAACTGAGGCAGTTCCTAAAAATGCTAAGAGCTGAAAGCCCTCTGTTGACCATATTTCCAGGAGCTGGACATTAAGTTCTTGCTCAAAGGAGAATCATGTTGTCTAGAGCAATATGTTATACAGCTTTGCATGGATTTTCTTTTTCATATTTTTATTTATAATTTTTATTTCCTTTGTCATATATATTTGGTTTAACTTTATCAATCCAAGCGACACCTGGGTGGCTCAGCAGTTCAGTGCCCACCTTTGGCCCAGGGCCTGATCCTGGAGACCCGGGATTGAATCCCATGTCAGGCTCCCTGCATGGATCCTGCTTCTCCCTCTGCCTATGACTCTGCCTCTCTCTCTGTGTCTCTCATGAATAAATAAAATCTTTAAAATAAAAAAAAAAAAAACAACTTTATCCCTCCAAAATAACAACTGACCACCATTCCGAGAATAGCAGCAAGAACTCTAGAAGCCACCCGCTTTGGTCCTGGCCATTGCTCACCACTGTAGAAGCTCACCTGTGCCTGGGCTCATGTACAAAGAATTGGGGCTCCCTGTGCTTTTGTGTCCAGAAGCAATGTGCAGCTTGTAATTTAATTGCATTTCACAAATGATAAGGCAATTTCATACCCACTGGGATACAATCTTCTAGGACCCCCAAGACTGCTCTCACCAAAACCCAAATTGCTATCTACAGAATTCAGCTCTGTTACCTAGAACTGTGGTTCTCTATAGCAATAAGAGCCAGATGTTGAAAAGATTCACAGAAAATTAGGATGCTAGGTACTTAAGTAGAATTTTATTTCATATTTAAATCTCTGTTTCAAGTATCAGGAGAATTTGCTTGGATGTGACTACTTTTTTTTTTTTTAAATTTGTGAAAGGGAGTGGGGGAGCAAGGGACATGTGTTCTGATGCTGAACTTCCAAACTGAACCTGATCAGTTGATAGCTCATTGATGGGAAAGACCAGTTGAGAGATGGTACTGAAAAAACAGGATGTATATATTTTTTATATTACTGTTCATTTGACTATTTTGTTTATTTGAATATTGGTATTTTTTAGGAAGAGGCTTCCTCACAAGTAGTTTGTACTTTGGTAACAGGTGTTTCATGAGGGCCCAGAAGCCTGGGGGCATGGTCAGGTTGTAGGATAGTACATTTTTTCCTTAGTATCTTCAGGTACTAATCACTGCTAATCACTGCTACCAAGCCCACAACTAAAAAAAGGATGGCTCTATTCTGCTATAAATTCTGTTTACATGGCTTGATCATATTGAACCTGATCAGTAGTCTTTGAGGATGAGTGTCTCTGTGATGTGGTAACCTTAGAACAACCGTGGGGTGAAGACTGCAATATTTCTTAAAGATCCCCCTTCAGAAATGGAGAACTTAATCCCCAGCTGCTGGGATATTGCAGAAAAGGACCCTTAGGTATTTTTCCCTGGAACAGATCCCCTTCTGAAGGAAGACTGCATCCTGTGATGGATCACTACTGGGATACTGGGAGTAAAAGGACTTAGACCTCTCTCACCCCAACTAAAGGGCCACCTCAGTTCTTGAGTTCTCCAAAGGCTGAGACCTTTGTTAGAGCTTCACTGCAGCTCAATTTCTCCTATTCATTCCTGTTTCCTTCCCCTCTTTTCTAGAGGTATGTATCCCAAGAGCTATCCAGAAGTTTCCTAGAGGTGGACACAAAACACTGATGCTTAATTTTAAAGAATTTGAAAACACCCCATCTGGTAGCCATAGTTTGTTCATGATGCCCTTGTGTCTGTAGGCTCTGAAGTCAAATCTGGATTCAAATTATAGTTCTCTCATCTGTTCACTATAGGACTTTGGACAGGTAATTTAATCTTCCCTAGGTGTCAGTTTATGTATTTGTAAAATGGGTATGATATTTGTGCCAACTTCATGAGTGTGTCCCAGATGGAGTTCCACAAGAAGCAGACTGACATTAAACTTCATTATTAGGACATTATTAGGAGGAAATTGACATCCAGGACACTTAAACTTTAATGGGTGGTGAGGGAGATAAAGAGAAAAAGATCCAGAGATGACATGCTAAGAAAGACTGAGCCTTGTGACTTTTGAGCACAATGGAGAAAATGTAACAAAGATAAGGTCACAAGAAAGATCAAAGGCACCAAAACAAAACAAAACACATGGGGAAAGTTAACAGATGATTCTGTTCAATGGAGAAAAGCATGGATTATCATTCTTCATTATACTCCAGGAATGAGTGGATGTGGCTTATGAATTTGAGAATAATACATGACAATTTGTTTCTGAATGAAAAAAAAATTACAAAGAGCAAAATCATAGATATTTCAGGTACCTGAAATGAAAAGCTCATTTATCTCATCTGATTAATGAAGTATACCACTTTCTGGGGAAAAAAAAAGAAAAGGTGACGGCACTTGGGTGGCTCAGTTGGTTAAGCAACTGACTCTTAATTTTGGCTCAAGACATGATCTCAGTCCTGAGATCATGCCCCACATCGGGTTCTGTGCTAAGTGGGAGCCTGCTTGAAATTCTCTCTCTCCCTCTGCTTCTCTTCCAACTCTTTCTCTTTCTCTCTCTCAAAAACAAAAAACAAAAAACAAAACCTACCTTTTTTTCCAGGGATATAATCTAAGGAGAATTTTTCATGTATGTTAGTTCATGTCTTCAGTGTTACAAAATACCCACAGCAGAAATATTGTTTGGCTGGATATTTTTATTTACTCACCATTAAAACCAAGAGCATAACATTGCATATTTATTCTCTGATGGCATTTTTATGTGAATCTTAGGAAATATGGTCCATTTACTTTGCTTAAGCTTACACTGCTAACATAACTAAGGGATAATGTTTAGAGAGTATAGAGCTGTGATTCTCAACCCTGGCTGTATATTAGAATCATCAGGGGAGCTTTAAAATTCCTGATGCCCATGCCACATCCTGGACCAATTAAATCAGGATCTCTGCTGGGAAATGAGACATTTAAAAAAAAAAAAAACTCCCTGGGTGATTCCAATGTTAAGTCAAGGTTGAGAACCACTGATAAAAAGGCCCAAGTAGTTACTGTGTTTATTAGTCTATCCTTTTTAAATATATTTTTTTCTTAGTGGCACTTTTGATAAGTGCTGAAATGCAATCAAATAATATACCAGTAAATATCTAAAGTGCTAGAACTATGGGAAATTGATTAAATTGATTAAATCACTAAAGTCAGCAAAGGGGGCCCAGGAGTGACTAAAACCAATAAGCTGTGTGGGACATCCAGTTATTATCTCTAGGTTTACAAAGGAGTCAACCAATCAATTGCTCATATTTTTCAGGGGTCAAAGCCCATGACCAGGTTACCTTTCTCAGTTGTTGGCCTCAGAACTCCAGGTTGGTGAAGGGTGAAAAAAATTCCATGGGGTCAATGGCCTTAAATATCTGGAAACACTAGCCTGATTCAGGAAATATTCTGGGTTCCAACAGTGCAGTTCCTCAAAGTGACTGAGTTGGAGTTGAAGTTCCCAGGAATTAATATGAAATGTGACTTCATGAATCGAAATGTGTTTGTAAATGACTTACAAATAATACTTTCATTCTTCACCAGTGTAAGGTGGTGGCCTTGCATCTTATCATAAGATCTAAGACCCAAATGGAATTGCAGATCTTTCCAAGAGCTTTCATTCTTTTCACTTTGGAGAGAGCTCTGACAGGCTTGTAACTCCATGCCTTTAATCCCAGGCCTTTCTGAGTCACTTTAGGTCTGACAGTTCACCTTGGCTATAAGCCATTACTCTTTCCATTCCTGTGCTATTTGGGGTGATGTTTCAGAAAGCTCAGCTGAGAGACAGACCAATGTTTGGACCCACAAGCTTGTTTTTAGCTCTGACACTCTAAGCAGGTTGATTTCTCTGAACCCATTTCCTAATGTTTATTGTAGGTTAATAGTCTGTTGCTAAAATGCTTAATAAGATGCTATATATTCAAGATGTTATATACAAAAAAAATTTGATAAAATGTTCAGTAAGCACAATTAAGGGAAAGAGAGTGATGGTACCAAATGGGATAATACTGTTTTTCTAAGTCTGTGTTCCACTAAAAATTTGTTAATGTTTAGTAAAATATGCACATACAGAGGCCTTTAGCAGACCGACTAACTAGAGCAGAAAAAGATGCTTATTTATCAGCTCTGTGCAATTTGTAAGTCATCCTATGACTTATAGAATGTTCTATGCAATATAGAAGTCATTCTATGACTTCTACAATGTTCTGTGAAATATGGAAGTGACTCTTTACTTGAAATGTAGGCTGAATCAGGATGTGCTGCAGATAGACACAGACTGGCTTTCAAAGAGTGTGAAAATAAGAATGTAAACTATCTTATTAATAATTTTATATTGATTACATGATTTATTTTGGATGTATAGAATTAAATGAACTATATTGTGAAAATTAATATTCTCTCTCTTTACTTTTTTGAAACAAAGTGGGGCTAATAAAAAACTTAAACTTGCATACCTATTTCAGATTGTGCTTTGTGTATATTTTTAACAGTGCTGTTCTAGAGCTTCATTGTGGACCAATACAATTTAATAGGAAAAAAAACTAAGTCTTATAATGATTACATTTTTTTTTCCTGGAAATCACTCTATTTTTTAATACATTTGCTCTGGTGACACCATGATGTGAAATCCTGCTCTTGACTCCTGTCTTAAAACCATGTTGGTTTGGGGCGTTAGAAATTAAACATTCTTGAATAAAGACTGTCAAGATTTTTAATCTTTCTTAAAATTAAACTCCTCTTTATTGTGAACAATATCACTGCCAGTGTTTTACAAGGTAGATTCTTTTCTTCAATTTTTTTTCCTTTTGCTGATGACACTTTTTAAAGATTCTTGATTGCTCTCTGGATCACTTGAGATATTACCTGTAATTCCTGTCTTACTATTTATTGGATATTTGAGGAAGGGGGAGGAATTCCATGTCTGTGTGGGATTCAAGTGACTGCAACTAGGATGGTGACAGTCTGATTTTACTAGGGGAAAAAATGGCAGAGAGTAGAGAGAGTACAAGTAGCTTTTTGAAGTGGAAGTCTGAAGTTCATCTGCATCTCACTGACATTGTTTTCTGGTGATAGCTCCAAAGTCACAAGCTCCTCAAGGCTACAGAATAATAAGGGCAGGTATCAGAGAGGGGCATGGTACATAGCCTACTTACACATACTTGGTGGAAATGGCTGTGAAATTGCTAAAGTTTAGTAGTTGAGGCAAAGATTGAACTATGCTCATAGATAAGTGTACCTAAAAAAATTGTGTATCAGCTATGCTCAAATCTATAGAATTGCTATTTTGTGGGGATAGCTTTGAAGATCATTAGCTGTAAACTGTTTGTCTCCATCTGCAATGTTCTGTGATATACTTATACAATAGTCACGGTACATGGTCACGTTGTCCAGAGAGGAACTCAAAAGACCCATGAGTGTACTTAAAACCTCTTCTCCCACATTTCGCATTTCCTTGTAGAACAGCATTGTCATTAGAAATACACAAGCCATATGTAATTTTAAATTTTCTCATAGCCACATTGAGAAAAGGGAAAAGAAGAAAGTGAAATTAATTTTAATCATATGTTTTATCTAAAATTTATTTTAACTAGTAATATTTTTTTTGTATTGAATCTTAAAATCTGATGTGCATTTTCCACTTACAGCACATCTCAGTTTAGTTACATTTCAAGCGGGCAAAGATGACATGTAGCTAATGGCTACTGTATTGGATAGACCTAGAAGCATTCATGTGGGGGCATCTGGATGGTTCAGTTGGTTAAGCATCCAACTCTTGATTTCGGCTCTGGTCATCATCTTGGGGTTGTGAGATTGAGCCCCCTATCTGGCTCCCTATTCAGCATGGAGTCTGTTTCTCTCCCTCTGCCCCTTCCCCAGCTTGTGCATGCATGTGTGTATATATGCATGCATGCTCTCTCTCTCTCAAATAAATCTTTTTTTTTTTTTTTTTTTTTTTAAGAAGCATTCATTTGTTCATAGGTGATCTGTCTACCTTAACATTTTGGGAGGCCTCAGGGTGTCTGCTGTTGATGGTAGCAGGTGGACAAGTGAGAGGGGCTGAGTCTTGATAATGGGCTTTAGGCTAAAATGGTCATTCTTAAGGCAGGGCTTAGGATGGCCCCAGAAGCGTCTGTCTAGGGGCTTTTGTAGAGACCCCTAGGCTTCTGGAGAACTGTTTCTAAACAATTCTGGAGAATGGGGTCCAGAAGAAGGTATATGCCATGGAGCCAGGGAGAGGATGTGGCATCCTGTACACTAAAGCATTAACTTTAGGCAATCCAGGCGTGGATTACCTAAAACCTGCATATTCCAGATGTGTTCATTACTGGCCCTTGACAAGCTGGTGAGATAACCTTGAGTCCCTGGAATATCTTGCCTGATAAGAATGTCTGTTTGTGTCTAAGGCTTTAATCCATGCCAAATAGTTTATGCTAATGATATGATTTATACTGAATGGTTTTTATATTCTTAGAGCTATGGGCCATACTGCATCTGTTGGGAGCTGGAGATTGGAACATCTAAGATCAACTCCATGCCTATGTGATTGACCCCAGTAAAAACCATGAACACCAAGGCTTGGGTGAGGTTCTCTGGTTGTCAATGCTTCTCACATGTTGCCATACATCAGTGCTTGGAAAATTAAGTGCATTATTGGCAAAGGACAACTGGAAGCTAGTTTCTGATTTCTTCTGGACTCTGTCCCATGTACTTTTCTCCTGTGCTGATTTTAACCTGTGTTCTTTCACCATAATAAACCATAATCACAAATATGACAGCTTTTCTGAGTTCTGTGAATCCTTTCAGTGAATCATCAAACTTGAAATTGGTCGTGGGGAACCCTAAGGTGCATTATCTATTATACATCAACAGCCTTACTGAGAAGGAAGTGGGCATAGAAACAAGATTGGGAGAATAAGGACAGGGCTCTAAAAACTGTGGTGGGGTTTATTATAAGCCAGGCACTATTCCAGATACTTTTCATGCAATTATTACCTGATTTATTTTTTTATTTTTTTTTAACTTTTTTTTTTTTTATTATTTATGATAGTCACAGAGAGATAGAGAGAGAGGCAGAGACACAGGCAGAGGGAGAAGCAGGCTCCATGCACCGGGAGCCCGACGTGGGATTCGATCCCTGGTCTCCAGGATCGCGCCCTGGGCCAAAGGCAGGCGCCAAACCGCTGCGCCACCCAGGGATCCCTATTACCTGATTTAATGCTTGTAATGCCTCTCTCATACCTGTCCTATAGAAGAAGAAATAGACATTCAGTTTCTAGTCCCCAAAAGGTCAAACTCGTAAAGTATGGCCCCAAGCACCAGGCATACAAAAATCCTTTGCAATAAATGAATGATAGAACAAGATTCAAGCTGGGTTCTCCTAGAGCCCAAGCCCTGGTTCTGGCATACCACAGCACAGATTTAGCCACATTCCCTGGGACACACTGGCCTTGATATGTGGAACAGAGTCTATGGTTTCCCTGCCTACCTCCCTTCAACCTCAACTGGAGTTCACTTCAAAGAGTTCCTAGATATATCTTCCTCATTTCTCTGTCTGATAGCTCCTTCTGGCAGCTGGGCCATATTCAGTTTGCACAGGGCCTGGTAAAGCTCCAGAAGTGGCCCTCAAACAATGAGGGAAAGTTGTTGTGAATAAATACCTGCCTTTCCTGGCCCCTCAGTGGAGACATGTTTCACACAGCCTCTCAAATGATCCCAACTGGGATTGAGCCCCAGCTGCCCACAGCTGTGTCCCTCTCCATAACCACACCCTTTATGGGCATTCTTACTTACCCATCTCACTTCTCATTCCTTCACTGTATGACCTGTGATCCCCTCCTGAATAAGCTGCTAGAATCCGAATTCTTAAACTGAGCATCTGTTTTTGGTGGGGACCCAGAATAAGAAGAGAGAGAGGATCACATCCGAATGGGTATATACAAAGCAAAAAGCAAAATGTTTGAAGGATAGTGACACTGGTTACACCCTGTATCCTGTATTTTTAAGTGTCATATTCATAGCACATATATTATTCTTTGTCCCATATTTGAATTAATTTGAATCACTGTGTTCAATTGTAGCATGAAATATGTACGTGCTGCAAGTCGCCATGCATGGTTGCATATTATAATTCATTCTTTGTACTTTAGTTTACCTGGCTAATTCTTCTTGTTTTCCACCCTTAATACCATTAAAATATGTGCCTAAATGAACCATCACTTGTAAAGCTGAAAGCTGATATTTACCTAATCAAAATTAGACTTCCTAATACCTATTAAAGGGAAAACCTGTTGGGGGTGGGGGGTAGAAAAGAAGATAATGCTCATATTATTTTTCAGACAATAAACAACCTTGTATAATCCTATTATGAACATTAGCATACATTTCACAGCCCATCTGGCAAACAATAAAGGTCATGACTCTATGTATTTGAAATGCTATCCAGGGCATTGTAGTAAGGAAAAGGGTAAAACCTACAGCTCTGTCAATGGGTCAGAAAGCGGTCATAGGACATTTCTCAGACACCGTGGATTACTCAAAGAGACTTTTATGAAGACAAGCTGTGTGTTAGGAAACATGTTTTTCAAAGCTAAACAGGTCTGAAAGAATAGTTATGTGGTAAACAGTGGAAGCGGGGTTGTGGTGGGGGATATTACCTGCTTTTAGTGATTCATGGTTAAAACTGTTACAAAACTCCAGTTGTCTTATGAAGTGCAGATAGTTATTATGGTGTCCTTTATGGGACAGAGAAATTATAGTATCTGCTTCTAGTTAAAAATTCTTATTCCAGAACTTCAAAAGAAATCACTCTAATGAGTTTTACTGAGAATTTCTAACGTGGAAAAAAGATTGGATTTTTTCCCCCTAGCTCATATTTGATAATGGTAACTTATTTTATTGGTAAACTTTAGAACCCAATAAAAATATTAAGAGTAACGTAGGTGTTAGAGATCCATTGGGCCTAGGTTCCATGTGCACACTGCCCGTTCCTGCTACATGGATTGTTTTGTTTTGTTTTGTTTTTCTGCTACATGGATTGACCTTTATTTCCTCTCTCTGTTTCTGTTTCTTTCTGGATGAAACACAAAATTTACATGAGGATTAAATATAATATATGAACTTGTATCTCCAAGGATTGTGATATCAGTGCTACACAATGTATTCTACTCCATTTCTGTCTGAGCAAAACCTTTAAAGTAGATGGACGTTAAACATTGTTTTATTAGAGTGAGCATATGTCGCAAGTATAGTATACTATTTAAAGTTAATAGTTACAGATACATTGACATTATCATTTAATTACAAGCTTTATAAATGTGAAAGATTTGTTGTTCTAAACTATTTCTAATTATTTTTCATGCATGCAGTTCACTTAGCTTGTACCTGAGTCTGAAAGTAACCTTGTTTGTCACATTCCTTTCTCTGACAATAGGATGAAATCACTATTAATTTGAAAGAAACTTTAAAACTCAAGTCTGCCTGAATGATAGTATTCATTGCATGCCATTATAGTGTAACATTAAGTGTGAAGTTGATAAACAGTCAAACCCCTAAACTACTCCTTTCCCTGAAAGTGTCATGGACCTATTGCATCTCTCTCACTGAGCATGCATTTTTATCAGGATCCACAAATGGTAAGTAGCATTTCTTGCCAAAACGCTGGAGGGTAAACCCTCCTTCCTCAGGCCAGTCCATCAATATCCTCTCCTTATTCAAAAGAACTTGGAGTCAGAGTCGGAATGTAGAAGCCTCCATCTTGATATTACAAAGCATTATAGGTCTTCCCAAATAGAGAGATGCATGCCTGGCTAAGCCCAAGATTGACAACAGGAATTTGTAGGGTACCAGAAAAAGTAAAGCCTTCTTCACATGCCATAGACAAAGTCACTCTTTTTTAAGTCACTCTTTTTATTGTAAAATTTGAATAACTGTAGATGGGAAATAGAATTTCCTATGACTTAAAATATGTCCTAGTATAGGGAAGTTACCAGCCCATGGCAAAACTTTATGAAATACACAAAAGAAAGTGAGAAAAATCCAAGATACTACTAGAAAAAAAAATACTGCATCAGTAAAGAGGCTATTTTCTAGTTTCATCAGGCAAAAGGATTTTTGTTAATTTCTTAATAATGAAGAATATTGGTTAAGATACTGGTGCGACAAATGGAAGCTTTAATTCAATGGGATGTATAATGGCTCCTATCTGTGGTTCTAATTAGTAGATGTTTCTTCTCAACACAGAAAATGGGGAACCAGGCTCCCTCTACTTTACAGCTCTGCCATCCCATAGGCAGTTGATGGAAATGGCAAAAAGACTGTAGAAGGGGCACATCTGTTCTCACTGACTCGGCCTCGAAATGTCACTCATCACTGCCACTCATTTTTCATTGATGAGAAATCCCAGAGCGAGACCCAGCTGCAAGAAGAGTAAGGAATGTGACCTATGGTTGGGCAACCACCTCCTGGTTACAACTGTGTTCTATGGAAAAGGAGAAAAGATAGAAATGGGCACCTAGCCACTGCCATAGGAAGAATTGGGAATGCCAGAATTTCATGAGTAATATCTGTAGTGTTTATTGTCTAATATCGAAAGAACATGGAAGAAACTTTCCAAATAGATCTCTGCTTATGGTGGTTTTATTTATCCTTCAAGATTCAGTCTTAAGTGCTACTTTTTCCATAGAGCCTCCATTGCCCCATAAAGCACATCCCATCCTGTCTAGCCAAGAATAATGCATGCATGGATGCTTCAGTTGATTCCCCACTTAGATCACCTTCACCAGGCTAGTGTACCTGTCTATAAGTTGTTCTGTATGTTGGCTGCTAAAGGCTCATTGTTGCTCTCCTCTCTGGAAGATTGCCCTTGGCCAAATTGAAGACATTTTGCTTTGGAGGTTAAATGACCTTTCTCCCTCCATGGGAGCAGATAACAGCCAATAATTGACTGACATATGTGTAAAAGAGGTCATTCCCAAAATGGGATCAAGTCTGTGGTTAGTTCTCACTCCCGAGTTTCCCTAAGGGATGAGGCTAAACTTTAGCTGAACCCCTTCCTTGCCCCATCCTGATTCTCTCATTCTCCTTAAGAGCATCCTCCCCAAACTTGCAATAAACCATGTGCACTGGAATCCCAAGAGAACCAGGCCTAAGACAATGGGGTACCTTGCTTTCTAGAATTGAGAGACAACATAATTTTCACGTATTCCCTTCTGCTTAATTCTTTCAGAGGTGAGGCAAACATTTAAAAAATAGGGCCATAAGTGCAATTCGATAAAAAATAAAAAATCAAATTCCAGAATTTTCCCCACATAAATGAATGTTCTCTTTAATTTCTAATCTTCTACATTTCAGGACTTTGTACTGAGAATGACCTAGGGGCCTTTTGTGATCCACTACTGTAATGGCAGGTTTTCTCTTCCATGTAATAAGCAGGAAGATGGGGACAAAAATTTTATGTTTTTAACCATCAGGAAGTTTTCCTTAACCAAAAAATACAAGTGAACCATAGCATTTCATCCAGGAGCAGTTAGCATAGGTAAGCTGGAGCTCAAATAATATATTAATTGGTGTACTAGCGTAGCATAGTATCTGTGACATGGCAAAATAGTCATGACTGTTGACTCTCGTTCTCCTTACTTGCATTCCGAAGCATTCCCTGAGCTAGGAAGGGAAAGCTAGAATTGGCCATATTTCTCAGAAGTACGATTTAAAATATCAGAGTCAGCTTCAGACCCTGATTCTCCACAGCAGCAATTTGAGATGTTATTGATTTGGTTTGAATGTTCCCAAAATTTGCTACAGGAACCACAAGGGAACCTCTATTTGGTTTTTATAATGTTCATGCTTTGAACATTTGTCATTTGTCATTGTCTTATGACAATAATAACATTAGGTGCTGGAATGAATTAATGCTTCATAAATATATTTAATAAGAATCAGGCATGACATCATTGGTGTGTTCTAATTCCTGTGGATATCATCTGTATGGAAATATTTCTTGAGGGGAAATATTTAGAAACACATTTTAGGACTTCCCCAATGGTGAAGGATAATGAGTCTTTTGCCTCTACTGCTGAGCAAATTGTCATAATTTTCTAGATTAATGCATAAATGTGGGAGCCCAGCTTTTTATGCAGACATCCAAGCATCCCTATAATCTTCTCATTAGAAGGCTAATGGGTTTCTGTCTCCTAATCAAATTATACTATTTTTTGCCTAATTTTATTTAAACTGTTTCTTCTCTTGAAATAACTTGACTTCTCCATTTAGCAGATCCACATCCTTTTCTGTCTTTTGAGCCAAACCTTTACCATGAAAACTTTTCTGAAAATTCTAGGCTACAATTATATTATTATTTTCTGACTACCCAAAGTGCAACTTGGTTATGCAGTTTGTTATTGGATTATATTCAAGTTATTACTTAATTTCTTTAATTGACAAACTTATCTAGATCATACCCTTTCTCTGACAGCATGCTGCATGATTAAATCATATCATACACTGCAATTGAATCCTCATTGTGCTTAGCACACAGCTGAGCATACAGTTGGTGCTCAATATATGCTTGAATGTGTGATGGAATGCACATCTCATATTTCTTGATGCCATCATTACTGGGTCTCTGAGATGAAAGGGGTCAGGAATGTCACATGTTTCCTCAGCTCACTTCCTTGACCCAGTGTGACCCAAGGGTGTTCTACAGCCAAGTGTAGAAAGGAATTCACTCCCTTGCCCTCCTCTCCCAACACATCCTGCCTAGAGACAGCTTTAGACATTGTTGGCAAGAGAATGTCTATAATCAGGTCAGACGAAAAGGTCATTTCTACATTAGAAAAGGTCTGTGATATCTTTCCCTCAACAAGGAGCAAGACCTCATTAAGTGTCAATTGAAGCACAGATAACACATGAGTATGAAAGAATATATACATAAACAAGTCTGCATGTTGTTGAGTATGGGAAAATGTGTATATGTGATATATTTATCTTGTTATTTTCTAAGGAGGCAATTATAATGTATATACACAACATGTTATAAAGTGGTTTATTTCTAAGGTGGTTAATCTATGTCACTGTGGATGTTTGACAGATATTTGGAGTTCAGGCAGCATAGCAATGAGTATTAGGAGAGAGATGTCTGCTTCTTTATGCTGAGCTGTAGAGTGCTATGAATTGTGTTGCATAGGCTCACATACTGCTCTAGAAAAGTGCTTCATTTGTCTATACTTTATGTGTCACCCTATTTGGGAAGACAACCTTGACATTCAGCTTCTCAGTGCAGGGGAAAGTGAAGAGGCTTAAAGAACATGGGCCTTGATATTCATCTCTTGCTTTCTCTAGCTTAGTGAATTTTGGAATGTTATTTGATTTTTCAGCTATTGTTTCCCTTTCGGCACAATGAAGATAATAGTATTTACATATCCAAACTATTTTGAGCATTAAATGTCATGTGTATAATCCACCTTGCACTGTGTTCAGGAAAAAAAAAATCTAGCCATTTAGTCATTTATCCATTCATGTAACAAATGTTTATCATGTACCTTCTATGGGTCAGGTTATATTCTAGCAGAGCTTTGGGGAGAGGATGGGAAATCCTGGAATAGAAATTTTTGTACAGGCCTCACTGTTAATGTAAATACAATAAAAGATCTGAAGGGGGCAAGGGAGTTAGCCATGTGCAAAGATGGAGGAGAGGAGTAGAAGAAACATCAACTGCAAAGGCCTTGGGATTTAAGTGTGTTTAATGAGTTTGAAGAATACCCTGAAGGTCAGCCTGGTTGGAGAGGGTTTGCCACGGAGGAGAAGAGAAAATAAATGAGCAAGGCAATGGGGAGCTTGATCAAGTAGAGTCCTGTGGTCATTGAAATAGCTTTTACTCTGATGAGATGGGAAACCACGGGAACATTTTGAGCAGTCAACTGACTTATGTTTTAAAGCATCACTCTGGCTGGTGGATGAGATTAAAATGAAAGGCAAGAACCCAGTTTTCAAGCTACCACAATACAGAAGAGGATGCTAGCTAAAACTGGGGTGGTGCCACTGACATTAGTGACAGTATTAGATTTTGGGTAATAATAAGTAATTACTGTTTGAAAAAAACATAAAATATGTTAATCATAATTTTTGATAACAGTATCTACTTGATACAGTGGTAGTTTTTGGTATTATAGCAGTGCTTTGGGAATTAATAGTGCTTAAATTGCTTCCTCCATACCAAAAATGCCACAAGAAACAACATGGATTTGAATATTCCGCATGTGAAATGCCTTAAAGGCTTTGGCAAGATATTTTTATCCTTTCTAATGTTTCTAAAACTGAGCTAAATCCTAAAGTTTTTTCAATTTTTAATTTGAAGACTTTGATTTTTTCCAAGTAGTTTTAGGTTCATAGCAAAATGAGAGGAAGTTAGAGATATCCCAAACACCACTGCCCTACCCTGCACATAGCCTTGAGCTTTTTCATTTTCTACCTGACTATTTTTTTTTTTTTTAGGATTTAAAAAATTCATTAATTTATGGAGTGCAAATGGGGCAAGGGGTAAGGGGAGAGGGAGAGAGGGAATCTTAAGCAGACTCCAGCACAGAGCCCAATGTGAGGCTCAGTCTCATGACCCTGAGACCCTAGCCAAAATCAAGAATTGGATATTTAACTGATTGAGTCACCCAAGCACCCCTCTACCTGGCTATTTTAATGGCTTGTGACAAAGTCACAAGTCTCAAATGTACAGTAGGTAGAGATTGGGAGTTTCAGGGTGGTAGTGTCCAATTCCAGACAAGGAGCATTTCTCATTAGCAACAAATGATAATAAGGTAATTCAAAGTGTGAAAGAAAATTAACTGTTAACCTTGGATTATACTTGGACTATTACTTTCACTCAAGATGTAGGTGAAACAGAGACTGACATTCATAAAAAATCCATAGCCCTTGCAGAACAAACTGCATGGATGTGTTTTGGTAAGAAAGAAAAGATTCTATAGGAAGGAAACAGAATGCAAGGCATAGTTATAAGCACAGGCATTGTGGAATATTTTGGTAAATCCATTGCAATTGGTAGTATCAATGATAATAGTAATAGCTGATTTTGTTTGCACTTAAAACCAAGTGAAACTAAAATATTATGCATCTTAAACATGGAAGACAAAGGAGGGGTGTTGGTGGTCTCTAGGGTACAGTCAAAATGTTTTGTTATTGAGCAGTATTTGATATCAACATGGATATCAACATGTATATAACATATGCATATGTCAGTATATATGCATTTTTTAAAAGATTTATTTATTTGAGAGCAAGTGAGCATGTGCAGGATGGGGAGAGGAGTGGAGGGAAAGAATCTCAAGCAGACTCCCTGCTGAGTGCAGAGACCAACACAGGACTTGATCTCACAACCCTGAGATCATTATGGGAGCTGACACCAAGAGTCGGACTGCACCACCTACATGCCCCAATATGCATGTGTTTCTTATACATATACATGTACATTTCTGATATTGTTGGGAGAAGGATAGAACTGCTGATTAACCATAGAATTTGTTAAAAAATATGTAAAGCTAACCACATATGTTAATAAACAGATTAGTTATATAACATTTATCTTCCAAACTAACACAGGGAAAACTAAAAGTCAAACTGAAGACAAGGGAACAAAATAGGTAGACAAATCTTAGTAAGTATATAGTATAAAATAGTTTAAGTCTATCACTAATTAAAATAAATATAAACAGATTAAATTCACTTCTTAAAAGACTCTAGGTTTTATAAAGAGTATTTGTAAAATCCAAGGTATATAAGAGACACACTCAAAATACAGCCCAGAAAATTTGAAAAAAGTAGGGTTTATATGTTAACAAGACATAATAATTTTTTAAATTCTTAAAAATTAAGTAATTAAATACTAATACAATTAGCATTATTTCTTTGCTCCCTGATCTCACTTGAACTGAATTCTATAGAATGACTCCAACTTAAAATAATACTCTCTATGTATTCGTGTTTTTATATTTTACATATATTTATTATTTTTAGTTTTGTTTTTCAGAATATATTCACATCTTTCATGTTATGTTACTCTTCAAATCTTCCTAGAAAGTAGAAGGGAAGAAACTATCTTCAATCTTATCTCTTCTTATTCCTGACCCATACAATCAATTAATATTATAAAAATATAACCTCACAAGAAAATCTAATTCTCTCCTACTTAAAGCTCTTCAGTGGTTTTCCATTGATTTTTAGAATTACTCTGTGTCCTGTTTAACTTATTGATTTCTTTGCACCTTGTTTTCTATTTCACTCTCTAATCGCCAGCTATATGCATTGATTTTCAGTTTGGGGGCATAGCAAATGCTTTTTAACTTAAGGTTTTTGTACACATTGTTTTGTCTTTTGTCTTCTGGGTTACTCTTTTGTGCAGAGTTTGCATGATTGAGCTTTTTTTTTTAGACTGGTGATGGCTAATTTTATGTGTCAACTTGGCTGGGCCAGAGGTGCTCAGATAGTAAACATTATTGCTGAATATACTTGTGAAGTGTTTCTGGATGAGATTTATGTTTGTGGTAGTAGACTGAAGAAAACAGATTGTCCTTCCCAATGTGAGTGGACCTCATCCAATCTGTTGAAGGCATGAATCAAATAATCAAACAATAAGGTTAAGGGATGGGGAGTTTGCTCTCTCTGCTTGACTATCTTCAACCTGGAACATTGGTCTTCTCCTGTCTTTGGACTTGGACTGGAACTAGACCCTCAGCTTTCCTGGGTCTCTAGCTTGCCAAATGAAGGATTTGGGATTTCTTAGCTGCCATATTTTATGTGAGCCAATTCCTTACAATAAATCTTTTCAGTTATGTTTTTTTCCTATTGGTTCTGTTTTTCTGGAGAACCCAGACTAATACAAGCCTCAATTTAAATGTTACCTTCTCTGAGAAGGCTTCTTTTCTTTATTCTCTGTTTCAATCATCTCTTTCCTTCATAATACATATAATAATAGAGATGGTCTCATTTGTCTGGTTTCTTATGTTTTATCTTCCCATTTATGATGTACCTCCTGAAGGCAGAGACCAAATCAGACCTATTAATTCCCTAAACTGTGCCCAAAGCCTGATGCAAACTAGGGTCTCAATAAATATAAATAAATGAATAAGAAGAATAAATGAGTGGATCAGTAAATGAATGCTTGAGTGATTGGCTGTTTTGCCCAGGTAATTGCACTTTTTTTTCTCATGGGTTGAAAAACTGTCTCTGTATTTCTGACTTTCAAACCATAATCTTTATCTTGAATTTTCATCACTAGAACTTAAGATTCAGATTTCCAAGATTTCTCATGTGTACCTCAAAGCTAAACTCAATTTCTTTTACCCTCCAAATTGTCCTATTATTAGACACCTATTTTGGTTAATGGCCCAAGCAATCACCAAGTCACCCATGCCTAAGACCTAAAGTCATCCTCATTCATTCATTTATAGAGCAACTTTTATGTGGCCCATACTGTATGAAGCACAACATACATAACATGTATAATGGAAAACAAACATAATTCATGTTCTCATGGAGTTTATTCTGCCATCATTCTCATGACTCTAATTATGTTGACTGCTAAGATTTGCTTAATCTACTTTAAGAATATGTTCTGGGCACTTCGGTGGCTCAGTTGGTTAAGCATCTGCTTTCCACTCACGTCATGATTCTAGGGTCCCGGGATCGAGTCCTGTATCCCATTCCCTGCTCTGCAAGGAGTTTGCATCTCTCTCTACCTCTCCCCCCTGCTTGTGATCTCTCTCTCTCTCTCTCATGCTCTCTTTCTCAAATAAAAAAAAAAAAATCTTAAAAAAAAATATTTCAAACCAGCACCTCTCTCTCCCTCCCCACAACCCTCCTCATATATGCATATACCTTTTCTAGATCAAGCCAACATTGTATCTTATCTGAACCTTGGTAACAGTTTTATAATTGGTTTCTTTGCCTTAAGTCTTATCTCCCTTGAATTTATTTGTCATACTACTGTTTCAACTTAAACACAAATTTAACTACCTCATGGCCCTATAAAAACTTTCATGTTTCACTGTCACTTGCAGGGGAAGTTCAAACTCTTTAGCATGGTATGCCATGTCCCTTATCATTCAATTCTATTACATGGAATTCAGATCTAAGCATATGACCTTATGTCTTTGCATATGTGGTTCCCTTACTCTGGAATCTCCCCTCTCTGCCTCACTGTATCAGCCTGAAAAATTCCTTTAATCTTCTCCTATTGTGTTGAAGCTCTCCTGATCCTATGCCATCCAGGCAGAAACAAGAGCTGGGGAACCATATTTTTACAACTTATAGGGATTTGTGCCTTCTGACTTAGTAATGAATGTCAAACATGTTCACATGTCTGAATTCCTCACTGGACCATGGGCAACTTACAAGCAGAAGTTATGGCTTATATAAACATCCATCTGTACAGAGCCTGAAACATTAGAGACTTTACTGAATCTTTGCTCAGATAATGAATATTGACTAAATGAAGAACATAAGTTCAGTCATTTGCCTAAACTGACCCAAGTGTCAGAACTAACCCAAATTTCCAAATTCCTACTCCACTGGTTTTCATTAGACCAGAGCACCTTAGTTATTTATCCAGTGATTTTTCAGTTGACCCAGGGGATAAGAAAGCAATAGGGCATTCTCTGGATCAAGGAGTTGGTTCAGAATCACCTTGGGTCTTTTTGAATCTGTATGTGCTTTGCTTAGAAATTCTGAAATGCACTCCCTGAAAAAGATCACCATTGGGTGATTTATGTCCAAATATAGATATAAATATATAGATATATTTTATATATATAATAAATATATAAGGGCACCTGAGTAGCTCAGTCTGTTAAGTAACTGACTCTTAATCTCCGCTCAGGCCATGATCTTAGGGTCATGAGATCAAGCTCCTTGTCAGACTCTTCACTCAGCATGGACTCTGCTTGAGATTCTCTCTTCCCCTCTCCCTGCTTGCTTGCTCTCTCTCTAGAAATAAATAAATAAAATCTTAAAAAATATGTTTATATATATGTATATGTGTGTATGTATATATAAGCATATATCTATATATATCTATATATCTCCTTGCTAGTGGGGGAAGAATGGGTTTGAAGTCAGGCAGCTATGGTTTTGAACATGTTTCTTCCTTGAGCACCCTTGTTTACAGGTGAAGAAATTGAGGCACAGACTTTACATCATCTAACTACTCTGTGCCTCAGTTTCCTCACCCGAAAACATGGCACCATACCATTGAAGTTGTTATGGGGATTATATCCGATGACTGACCCTTGATAAAGAACTAGAATATTGCCTGGCACACACTGGATGTTATAAAATTTAGTGGCCGTTTCCCAGCTTTTACCCTCAGACTTTAATAAAAATTCTGAAGATACCAAAATGATTTTTCCATTTGTGCGGGGAGAAGATTATTGCTATGCTGATGAATGGTCTGCATTTCACACACACTTTAACAGCTCCAGGGTGTCTTCAAATTAGAGCTCCTTATCACTCATTAGCACCACGGCAGGAAAGCTGATAAACCTCACCTCTCTCTCAGTCCTCTAACATAACTGGGGAAGCCTCGGTTCTTTTTTATCATCTGAATTCTGACCTAAAAGGCTTCACTCTAACCCGAGGGCTTAATTTATCTTCTGTTAAAAGCAGCTGTTTGCCCTTACATGGAAACTGCCATGCCCTGAGTGTGCATGGTGAAACCAAGAAACAGTTCTGCCTGTTTCATCTCAGACGCAAAGGAAGGCCTCTTTCACCCTCCCCGTCCACTGCGGGGCGATGGGGCTTTGATTAAGGGCAGCGTATTAAAGCTTTAGGCTGCTGTTGTACAGTTCGTACTGTAAAGTTTTAAAAGTTGATAGAATGCCATGAATGCCATTGTGTGAACTCAACCTCGTGTTTGTTTTACTTACTGTACATCACAGTATACTTCCTGATAGCCGAGAGTTTGTGTTGTTTTGACTAAACCTGGACAAATATGCATAAAATGTGTACTTAACAGATATTTCACCTAAAAACAAAGAAAGGTTTGTGTCTTTAGATTGCCCCAGAACCTGAGGGCTACTGAGAATTATAAATAAATTTGGCTTCACAGGCCTGCAGTCATAAATGACATTTTTTTAAATGATGGAAGGAGGGAGATTTCAGTCATACAAGAACCTTCCGTTTAACTCCCCTCCTCTCAAATATGTCCAAAATTTAAAGAGAGCTCCTCTAAATATAACTCTCAGTTGAAAAGGAGCTTTTGATTCCTAGTTATTGGGGAAAGACCTGTTTAACTATTTATACCTCTGCTTTGTTTTCTTAAAATCGATGCAGAAGGAACATGGGGTCCAGCCCCTTTAAAAATCCTATGTTTTATCACTCTCTGGCTGATGGGCGCAATCCAGCATGAGGAAATTAGAAACAGCTGGAGTAGACACAATAACTTCTTTTTCAAAAACTGTTCACAATTACTCAAGAAAAATAGAGATGGCACTAGAATCTCAAAATGTGGTTTCTGGACCAGCCGCACTCGCATCACCTGGGAACTTGTTTAAAATTCTTATTATTGGGCTCACTTGACCTATGGAATTAGATTCTGGGGGACAGGGCCCAACAATCTGTGTTTTACATCCACCGATTGCCAGATTCTGATATACAAAAGGGGCTAATCAGGAGACCTAGACCATGGGAAAGAGTAGAAAACAAGAGGAACCATGAAAGACCAGAGGCTAAGAGGAGTGGTTTGGGGACAGTTAATGATCAATAACAACCACGAAAGGTGCTAATCAGGTGTTTAACATCTATACTCCAACATGTGTCTGTTTCTAAATCTGAAATTACAGAACAGACTATGAACAGTTTTTCTGAAGACAGTGGAAAATACAATCCAAACAAGCTAGAGTTAGGAAAGATGTGGTTACAGAGTAACACTAACAGGAATATCACTTGTACTTAGATTTTTTTTTTTCTGGTAATACTTAGTCTGTATAGTGATTTTCACATTAATAAACAAGACACAGAATTAAATGCATATATGTAAATTATTAAAATGTATAAAGAATGTACTTTTGCTTCCTGTATGAGGGAGGAACTTGTGGCAGACAAATGTCCTGCTTAGAAAAACTATAAAAGCTGAATAAAATATGAAAATCATGTGTGAGGGCCTTCAAGAGCTGTCTGAGCAGTCAGACCCTGAAAAGAAGGGAGCTCACTGAGGGAAGGCTACCTTTGGCATTCAAGTTTCCCCTGAAGGCGTGTCTTAGCAATATCATCCCTACATCCATACCCAACAGAAATACAGACATAAGTATAGAAAAAGACATGTACAAGAAGTTCCATAAATCTACTATGTGTTGTAGACCCAACCTAAAAACTACCCAAAAGTCAATGAACCACAGAGCAGATAAATGAATTCTAGCATATAGACACATGAGACAATGAACATGAACTAATTATAGCTGTATGCAGCAATATGGGTGATTCTCACACATGCAGTGCAATATATTCCACTTACATAAAGTTCAAAATCATGTGGAGATAATCTATGATGTTAGAAGCCAAGATACTGGTTACCTGTGAAGATGTTGGAAAATGGAAGGGGTGATGTTCCAGGTTCTGGTCATGTCCTCATGGTGGAAGCCTTGCACTGTGTGTTTGCTTTGTGGAAATTCAGCTACCTGGACATCCATGATTTGGGCAGTTTTCCTTATATACATTTATAAAAACTTTTATACCTTTCTAAAAACTCTTTAAAAATGTATTAAAAAGACTTCTTTTATTGTTTCTCTGCCATCTTTGAAGACCATCAAATATGTCTCTGCCATCCTGTGACGGAAACATGCATTCTCTGGGAGTAACTGGGGACAGGAGGATGTGGTCATTAAGAATCTTAGATCGGGAAACAGACAGACCTGGGGTGCAGTGCTGTAACTTTGGGAAGCTCTTTAATCCAAGTCATGTTTTTCTCATTTCAGAAGTGAGGGAGATCATTCCAGTAGCAGCTAATTTGTAGAACTGAGTGAGGATTAAATGAGGAACTCTATCTAAAGTGCTTGGCTATTAATGAGGGTCTGGAGGGAAGTGAGTGGCCTGATGGCCAAGAATGAAGGTTGTGAATCTAAGATCAACTGAAAATAACCTAAGACCCCTGTCTTCGTGACTATACTTCTTTCAAGTAACAAATATCATGCTTACTCACTTGGCAGAGTAGATACTTATAAGAAATCAAATGAGATTTTTTTCAAGGGTGTCCAAAGAGAGAATTGATTGAAGAAGAAAGCATGCCACCATGACTAGGAACTGTCTAATGGATGGCCATGGGAACTTGATTAAAATATCATCTGTTCAGGATAAGCCAAATGTGCTGAGAAATTAAAGTTCTCTAGGAAAATCCTTCAGCCAATAACTAATGGCAGTTGGTGGATACTTCCTTGCCCCTTGAGCAAGGTAACACTGCTGCGTACATTTTACATCATCTCCCAGAGATGCCCAGTGGAACTGAGCTCCAATTGCACACAATGGTGATTTGCTTGGCAGAGCACACGAACTGACTACCTGCCTTTCCCCGTCTCACTTTTCCCTTCCTATAGCAGTGTTTTCTGACATCACCTTCCAAATAAATTACTCGTATTCAAAACTTTGTCTCATTACCAGTTTCTGTGGGAATCTGAACTCAGTCTTAGCCCTTATACAACTAATAGTACATTCTTAGTTGTGTTTTTCTAAAGACTTCTGTCAGCCAGCACACCATGGCTGCCTCCTTTGAACACTGTAATTACTACCCCCCATGCTGTTAAGGATACTGCAGTGTGCCCCACTGCTCTTCAGAAGACTTGTCTTGGCCACTGCCCCAAGCCCACTGTGCAGCCCTTTCCCCTTCACTACACCAGGCATCAGGAGAGGGATAGTTGTCCGTACATTACCTAGACTGTGGCCGCTTCGCTTTACTTCTTTTCTTTGTATCTTTTTCTTTGTATCTTCTGAAGATCCAGTAAGTCCAGAAATAATCTTGTCTTCCAGGGACTAAGGCCTCTGGCTATTTCTTTCTATATTTCTTTGCTTGGCAAATAAACCTCCTATCCACTTTGTAGTAGCTAAAGTCTTCTGTCACTATCACCTCCTCTAAGAAGTTTTGCTTCTTCCCTTCTCTCTCCTGAGGCTGTACTTCCTCACAGTATATCTGCATCTTCTTATTGCTCCTTCCTCACCAGAATCTCTATTCTTGATCTACAAGATTAGCCTTTCTGCTTTGGATCCTAGGCCATGCCTAGAATCAGAGAGTTCCATAAGAATCCTCTCATGAAAACATTGGGATATTTCGATACATGTTATTATGCCAAATCTACAATAATCTCTCCAAAAGAAAGACTCTTCTGTGTTACGGAGTTTTCAGGGTTTAATTTCTTTTCTCCTTGTGCAACATCTTAACACAAACTAGATTGAAGATGGCTTATAATCATCCACAGTCTTAAATAGAAAGAATGATCTAAATGTACTAATTAGTCTAATTGGAACTCATGAAAATGCTCCTAATCTTACTTTATCAGCTTCTACTTCCAATCATAGAATTTATCAGGGTGCCTTTTCAGTAGCAACACAATGAGTCACTAGTCTCACTTCCTCTCTCTAGGCATGCTAAACCAATACAGAGACACTGATAAAGATGGACAGTTGGGTAAAGAAGACTAGGACAGCACTAGCCTGGCATCTGAGCCTTGGAAGAAACCTCGAGGGCATGTGGTATGACCTGTATTTCCTTGGTGTAAAGCATTTTGTCTCCCAAAAGACAGGGAAACTTTGCCTGTGGTGGCGTGGGCTGCAATTCTCTGAGGATGCTTCTAAGAATCACATTATTAAAATAGCTTCTGAGCAAAAGGCTGCGATTCCCAAAGCCACTTTGAACACATGTAATAGGCAGAGATGAGGTCATCTCCCTAAAGGTCAGCTGCATCCCCAGATGTGTTCTTACCTCAGCCTTCACCCGCAGAGAGCCAAAGAATGGCTCATCTCGGGGAAAGTGCGGGAACGCATGCCCACATGTCTGCAACAGAACCAGCACCTGGCCAGGCCTGGCAGCCAGGAGTAGCCCCACCCCTTGTTCTTTGCCAAACATTGTTCCTTGTACCTGGCCAGTGTCCGGGTTTTGCAGCCTCAGACACTTAACCACCTTTTCCGAAAGGACCTCACCCACTTTACCTCAGCCCCACCCCATCCCATCCCTTGGCCAGACCTGTAATTACCGGACCTGAAAAGCAGCCTCAGAGATACCACACAGGGGCAGGGCAGCCCCCAGCAAGCAGCCAAGCTGTAAGATTTTCTTTCTACACCATCCTTTTACTGTGGCCATCCTGTGTCATCCACTTACCTCCCACCAGTGGCCTTGCCAGCCAGGCCTGCCCCTCGCACTTTGAGCCCAGAACAAGAGTAAAATGAAGCCCCCCCCCCCCCAGTCTGTGGCCTAGCTCTATGTCTTTCTACTTTCTGGCTCTGTCCTCATGCAACGGCCTACACTTGTGTATACACACCCTATCCTATCTTTCTATCCCCCACCCCTCAGTTCCCCCAAATAGCAGCCTCTTTTTAAGCCTTGGGCCTATACCTGTACACACCAGTCACTCTTAGAGAGACAGAACCTGGAAAGAGACACCTGTAGGTCCTGAGTGCAGGTGCAGATCTCTTTGGTCAGGGAATTTTCATGTCCCACGATTGCCTAGGGTGTGGTCCAAAAAGAAAGGGTAGGCTTCTAGAGGGTATATCCACTTGGCCCTGCAGATTCTTTGCCCTGCGCAGAGGGGTTCAGCCACAGAAAGGCCAGGGTCGAGCTCGCTAAAAGGAAGTATCCAGGGCAGAGGCCTCCACTTCCTCATCTAGGCTTGGTATTGCCACCAACTTACCAAGGGGTTTCCTGGCTTCTTGTGTCTTCCTTCTTCCTACTGGCATTGTTTGTACTAGATTCAATCGAGGTTGTTTATGGCTCCCATTGTCCTCTGGAGTAAACACAGCTCCTCTGCCAGGTCATCTACAATCTGAACCCAATCTGACTTCGGAAATCCTTTCCTTCCTATGCCCGAACATTCTGTGACCAGCAAACAGGATCTTAGAAGAACCAGAATGCAAGGGGACATGAATGAAGTGGCTGCTATGTCTTCTGAGAATGAGGAAGTCACCTGCCATCCCTTATGGCCTTCAGCTTTCCTGGTTTTGCTTCACTTAGTGAGTGGAATTTGGACAGAAGGAGTTTATGTGGCAAATCAAAGTCATGTGTCTTATCTGCCTTGCTGGAGATAATATTTTGTCTTTCCTGACACTCGTGGTGTTTATCCAATTTCTGCCTTCCTCCCACAGGCACTTTAGCCATGTGGAAGTACAGACCACGCCTTTAAGGACTTGCTCTCTCCATACTGATACTTCCCCTAAGAGCTTTGGCCCTGAGGTAGTTCCTCCAGGACAGTGGGCCAATACCCATTTCATTTACACCATCAAAACAGCTGCCTTGCCTCAGTTTTCTAAGGTCATTTCAGAGGTTCCTCTTCCCCTCCATTTTCTCTGAGGAAGGCATTGTTTCTGCCCATAGTTTTCTTCCCAGATCAATTTCTATTTCTTAACCCCTCCCAGCCCATCCAGGCTGCAGAGCTCTCCTTATACATGTTCTGCCCCTCCTGGAGCTTTTTGTGTCCAAAAACACATCTCAAAATGGCGAAACCCAGACCCTTTCTCCTTTCCCTCACTCATCCATTTCTTAGCTGATAGCCTGAGTTACATGCTCAGTGAGAAGAGGTTGGAGGTGGAGACTGCCTCTTCCATCTCCTTCGCCAACTTGAAGAATCCCCCTTGAACTTGGTAAAACATCTGTGTTTTCCCTTTGGGTGGTCTTCACACACCTCAACCATTGTCATGTCTAGGCTACTTTAGGGGAGCCATAGTTATCTCTCACCATGCTGTCAGCAGGGATCAGAAAGTTCTTTTTGTCCTTCTGTTTTCTACAGGCAGGGAGAGCCCTCTGGGAACCTCATAGCCTGGCTCTCACCCAGGTTCCAGCAGCACTGGCCTCAGTTTCCTTCTTCAATAAAGGTCTCTGCCCAAAGGTTTTCCCTTGCCCTTCTCACTTTCCTGGGAACACTAGCTCCTTGCTTCTCTGATACATAGGGCTCTAGCTGAATTCCAAGTACTCCTTTAGTAAAGGCCTCTTGGTCATCGATTGCGTTGAAATGCTAACTTTCATTATGATTAGAAAGTAAAGTCTTTTTTTTTTTTTAATCTGATCTAAGGAGAAGGGGTGAGATGCAGAAGAGTGTTTCAGAAGCTTTGCCACTAACCTGTAGAACTGAGGCCAGCTGACTCCAGGAGTAACAGCCTGCACTCATGCTGGCCCCACCACTCAATATCTAGGTGAATAACTGCTGTGTATGTTGGTCTTTTCATCTGTGGAATGGGAACAATAAAAGTTAGATATCCAAGGACATGAAAAGGCAATGAGATAATGTAAGAGTCATAGCCAAGGGCCCGATACACAGTAAGTGTTCAATATATGCTAGATGTCTTATTGTCTTTTTCAATTATTTAAATTATTATTGTTGGAAGAGAAAACTGCCCTTCCTGAAGGAGAATCATGGATCCTCATATGAGCTCACTTTGCCTTATGGAGAATTATGAGGGGAAGTCTTCACTGGGAATATGATTGTGCCTATGATGCAGAAAACTTGTAATTTAGAAGGATCCACTGAATCAGCCAGAAGATGAGGGAACCAGTGCTGAAATGGGTTGCCATTTTTTAAAATAATAATGGCTGCATTTATTGAGAACTTAGCAAATATCAAGTGCTCTCATAAGAGCTTGACATTAATTCGTTTAATCTATGAACCAGCAACTCTAAGAGGGTGGTACCATTATTATTCCCACTGAAGAATGTAGAACCACAGAAGGATTAAGCAGCTTGCTCAAGGTCACACAGCAACAAGATTCAAGGGCAGGACTCACACCCAGGAAGTCTGACACAAGAGACATCACTTTTAATACTGTTCTAGGCTGCAGATCATAGCTTAAAAGCCAGAGGCTAGATGAACAGAGTCTACATGTCTTCACATGAAGGCTTTCTTTTGTTGTGGGCAGCATCTGACCAATTCCATTACATTTAGGGAAATGTATTTCTTCCTTAATGTAGATTTAACTTTAGCATTCTGAGATATTGGTTTGGCAGATATTTGGTCTTATCCCTGAATGACCAGGAGGAATTCTTATTCTCTTCTCTAATTGGTGAAGAGATTGTTTGGCATGGAATACCAGTGCCCACCTTGGACTATCAGTCTCCAGCCTCACCAACTCCTCCACCTTGTCCCTAACTTGAATAACTGAGATTTTGGGGGAACGTCCTTTTGAAGATTATCATATGACCTGAGGTGAGAAATAGTGAACTCAACCTAGAGCAGCCCTGTGAGTTAAGGTTTAAATTCTTTTGTTTTGAAGAAAGAAGCACTTTCTCTGAAGGGGCAGATGAGTATTTGGGGGAGCAATACTCAGCACTCTTGGGGTTTTTTGGTTTTTGATTTTTTTTGACTATCAGAATATTATATAAAGCAGACAGTTTGAACTTTTCTGAATATCCACCAACCAAAGTTTGCTACTTACTGATTTTGGTCTATATCATGGAGGGACCAAAAGCAAAATGTATGATTTTTACTGTCATAAGTGGACAGCATTGTTGAAGAGACAAGAAAAAATGGATGGAAGAATATGTGGTGTTGGGTCAGAAGACATGTCACCAAATCCTAGTCCTTTCATCTTCCTGATCCTCTTTTTCTTCCCCACAAAATGAAAGGACTCTATTAAATGACTTTTTAGTCATTTAGGTAGTTTCATTCTTAGGAGAATGGTATGGATGGTAATCATTTGCAACTTTATCTTTGATACAAGTATCATTGTTGTATTTCATTTATTCGTTCAACAAAAATTGATTGAGTGCCTAATACATGCCAGACACTTCAGGGAACAGAAGACACAGTAGTCAAAAAAGTGGTAAAGAGCCCTCCCCTCAAGAATTGAACATTATAACCGGGAGAGACAGATAATGAACAATAAGCAAATGACAATGAATACTTATATATTTGAATGTGCCATAAAAATCTGTAAGAACAGTAACAAATTGGGAGTTTGCAATTTTAAGTGTCGGTAGGCTTTGTTGAGAAAATGACATTTGAACAAATGACTGAAGGAAGTGAGGTAGTTGTCTGTGGATATCTGGGGGAAGAGTCTTTCAAACAGAGGGAGAAGCCAGTGGAAACTCCCTGAAGTGAGGGCTTATTTGATTAGAGGAAGATCAGGGAAGTCAGTATACCTGGAACTGAGTAAGTAATGGGGAAAGGATAGGGATGGCATGGTACCCATATGGTCTGAGGCTTTGCAGAACATTGTAAGGGCTTTAACTTTCACTCATTGATGAGTGAGATGGAGGCAAGGGGCTTTGGCAGGTCATAAGCCCAGTAGTTGTAACAGGATGATTCTGGTCGCCATTGATGACAATAGCCAAGATTAGAAACAAGAAGACTAGTTGGGAGGCTACTGCAGTGATCCAGGCAGAGGATGGTGGTGGCACAGGCCAGAGTGGTAACAGTGTAGGGGGAAAGAAGTGGCCATAGTCTGGATATATTGTGAACATAGGTTTAATGAGATTTTCTGACTTTCTCCATTTGAGGGATAATGTAGTCATTCTGGGGTTAGTCCAAGTCACTAGTACTCATCCAAGAACAAAAAATAATTAGTGGAAACTGCTTCCTTCAGAGAATGCTATTGATAAGAGGTTAGTGTGAGGCATAGTTTTTTATCTTCCTTCACCTCCCAGTTCTGCAACACCTTTCGGTCTCAAGACTTAAGCTCTCTATATGCCCACTTCCTCTCCTTACGTCTCATCTGTAAATGATTTTGGTGCCACTCCTCACCTTCTTCTCACTTAGCCATTGTGAATACTTTCTGCAACAAATTAGAAAGTGAGTAATTATGTGTGCTCCTAGATTGATAGATGCATAATTCTCAAGGAACCAAAAATGTAAGTATAATGGTCTTTGCATTTGTTTATGTGTTGGCTCAGATGGAGTGTGATATAAAACAGTGCACCAGAATTGGCCAAAGGGTATAGTTCTGGTGTTATTACTTAGTAGTTGAGTAACCACAAGTAAGTTATTCAAATCTCTTGGACTTCTACTTTCTACCCTGCAAAATGGAACAAGTGGGAAAGTTGCTCCCTAAGGACCATTTGGGTTTATCCATCACACTTGGCTTCCACAATGCCACCCATGCCTTTGTTATTTCCTTTCATTTCCCTAGCCCTGTCCCCATTAGTAGCTTAGCTTAAGCAATATCTTTTGTCACTTCTGATTTCTTCTCATCCTTACTGGTGTCAGAAGCTTTTTCCACTGTGTGCCTTTTTCTCCCAGTAGATGGCAGTATTCAGTTTTGTTTCCCAGTAGTACTTCTTTCCACTGCTTTGAGGGACTTGTCCAGCTGCCCTTTTGCAAAGCTTGTGTTCTTTTTTCCCTTGAGGTGATCACAAAAGAAGGAATCAAGGGAGGAATTGATGACTGATCAGAGGCCCCCTCAAACAAAAATTGGGGGGAGGCCAAGGAGCCTCGCCTTGCTTCTGAAGAAGGTTTATTTTATTTAGCTGCCAGGTTAGAAATAAAACAACAGCAACTGTCTTCCATATTTCAGAGTTATTCTAACTCATCTGATCTCTTAACCCTATGAGAGAGATAATACAGATCTCACTTTTTTTAGATCTTGAGGCCAAAAGTTGTAACAGGATGACTCTGGCTGCCATTGTTGAGAATGGTTAGGGCTGGAAACAGGCTATTTAGGAGGCTGTCTGCAGTGGTCTAGGCAGGTGATGGTGGCAGCTACAGGCCCGTAAGAGTAGCAGTGGGGAGAAGTAGTGTGGAGATGGAGAATGGTAGAACAAGCTCTAGGCTTGTTACCTGGAGAACCAGAGTGTCCTCCAGCACTGCTATGTACCAACCTCAGGCAAGACTTAATTTCTCTGGGCCTCTGAAGTCCTTCCCTCCTCTAGGATTCTATGGAACTATGAAAAAAAAAATTGATCTACATGTAGCTTTCAAAGCACTTGAAAAGGAACACACCATTAGTTGGTAGAGTGAGAACGAGAAGACCAGGTCTTTAGTGGGTGCTTTACCTTGCCACTGACTGAGGATTGTGAGAGGATGTGTATTTCGGTAGTCAAGTTTCTTTTCTTCCCAGAAGAAATTTTGAAGAGGCAAACGAATACATATAACAAATCAAAGCAACTTGCTCTGGTTGAAGATGAGTAGACTCTTCAGCCCTCTTAGGCCCCAAGACCACAAGAAGCAGAGTAGAAACCCCCAAGATAGAAAAAGGAACAAGACTACTAATGGGCCTTCAAACTGCAGATGTTATATGCTGACCTATGTTAATTGAAGAATTCAGGAATCTCCTTTCTTCCACTACCTTGGGAAGATTTTTCAAGGAGGAGAATATAATGGAGATGTGGAGAAATTTTGTCTGGGGTAGCAAAAGCTGTCTGGGTGTGGGTTATGTGGGAGGGGGTGGTATCACAGTCCAATTCAAAAACCTTTTATGGTTCTTAATTGCCTTTAGGGTCAAGTTCAGTCTCGTTAGCATAGAGAAGAGATCTTCAATAATATATCCCCCTCTGACCTCTCCAATTCTGGAGGGCACACAGTGCTCCTGGCATATCATTGAAGGTGTCATGCCCCACCCCCCCCCAATACTCCTACTCATTCTGGAACATATGGCTCCCAGACTTTTCTTAAGTAATACTCCTGCAAGCATTTATAGCATTCTGTACATAATTCTGTTATAGCCCATATCACAGTGTTTGTCTTCTTACTAGCTTCCTACCTTGTCTGTGACTTACTTAAGAACAGAGATCATGTCTTACCCATCTTCAGCATCAAGCATAGCACATGATCCAAAAGCAGGTCTTACTATGATGTATCAGTGAATAATAGAAGATGTTTTAGAATGAGTTACACTGTGAGAAGGTGAGAGAATGCCATAAATGAAGAAGCTGGGAGATGATTTAGAAGTTTAGTACAGACAATGTAGTCAAATAGAGCCACTGTTGCCTCACAAAGAAGTATACACATATACAGTTAACCAAAATATTGACTGTCTGCTGGCTTCGTAACAGAGATTTTTGGTTTGTTGTTGTTTGTAAATGACCTTGTCAGAGTTCTTTTACGATCCAGTGGGCAATAGGACTTCAGAATAGTCAAGAATACTAGAACCCATGAGTTTGGCATACTTGATAGAGCAATCAACCAGGCCCATTTAATGTTACCACCCTTTTTGGGGAAAAAATAATCATGTTCAAATTAATTGTGAAAACAGGATTATAGTAGAAACTGTGACCTAATTAAAGAAAATTAACTACATTATTGCACACTAACAACACTAGTTTGTATGCACATAAAAATAAGCTTTATTCACATATTTACATTTAATCACTTATTTGTCTATTCAAAGGTAATGCAATATTTTATATTGGAGCTTTTTATTATTTTTACAACTGCTCCAGTTAAATTTATCTTATGATTAAGGCTAATATTGAGGAAATGACCTCCTGGCTAATGTTATTGCAACTGCTATATTTTAGATCCTTTAGAATTTAGATTTTTTAAAAAATTAGATATTTAAAACAATTCATATTTGAAAATATGCTCTACACTGGGTGTTATTCTGTATGTTGGTAAATTGAACACCAATAAAAATTAATTTATTAAAAAAATGAAAATATGCTCTGCATTATATGAAAATATATACCAATTTAATCCTAAGTAGCATATCTTTAGATGAGCAGCTTTTAAAGTTTTCTATGGTTTTAAGTTTGATGATATTTTATGAACAAAAGAAGTGAAGTGTGGACTTTAGAGCACAGACTCCAGGACCTTGACTAGATTCAAATTTCATCTCTGCCCTGTCTCTGTGTGTCTCTGAACAGGTCACCTTGACATTTTGTGCTTCATTTTCATCACCTGTAAAGGAGTGGAAATGACTACACCAACCTCCTGAAGTTATTGGGAGCATTAAATGAGTTGAGATATATAAAGGTTATAGCTAGAAAAGGCAAGGAAGTGAGGCCACTGGAGTCTCACAAAGGAATCAACCCTGTTGACACCTTGACATTTGCCCAGTGAAACTGATTTTGGGATTCTGGACCACAGAATTAGGAGAATAAACTTATGTTTTTTAAGCCAGTGCATTTGTGGTAATTTTTTACAGAAGCTATATGAAACTAATTATTCTGTAAGAATAGATCTCCAATATTACTATAAAAACCAGTAGAAAGATACAATTTCATTTGCAAAAATTGCATTTGAAGTCTATTTTAAAAAATCCTATCAGGGGTGCCTGGGTGGCTCAGTTGATTAAGCATCTGACTCTCATAGTCATGAGATTGAGCTCCATGTCAGGCTCCCTCCTCTACAGGGAGTCTGTTTGAGATTCTCTTCCTCTCCCTCTTTTTCTCTCCCCTCCTCCTTCACTCTCTCCCCCTCTCTCTCTAAAATAAAGATAAATAAAGATAAATAAATCTTTTTAAAAATCCTATCAGTTTCTGGTGAGTAGAAATTAAGTAATATGTATTTTGAGGTTGACTTTCTTTACATTGAATACATAAGTATAAGATTCCGATATCTTCTGATTACAATAGGATATTCCATTAGGAAGATAATGAAATCTCCCAGTTTAGTTCAAAAATAAAATACGATCTTTGAAATTCTTTATCATCACAGGATTTGGTCTGATGCATTTGGAAGACTGAATGGCCCTTTACTTTGGGGCATTATTACAGACCATGTTCTGGTCACTTTTATTTTCCACTGAAAAGAATTCACTACCTTGGAAAGTGAATCAAATGAAAGTAAGGAAAGAGGGAAGAAGGAAAGGGAGGGAGAGAGAAAGAAAGAGGGGAAAAAGAAAAGGAACCCTGTTTACAGGTAAGAACAAACTTTACAACCATCACCAACAATTTACAACTCTACCTCAAAATACACGCAGACTTATAATCTTCTTCGATTAAGTTGATAGAAGTTTAAAACACTACAAAGGATTTGAAACATTAAAAAAAAAAAGCCCTCAAAGTGTATGCACACACATGCACATTCTCCAAGTACACACATGCCCATAACCACTGCCACCATTAAATAATACTCATTCAAACACTACCCCAGGGGGCATGTGGAATTTATCACCCATCTCCTTTAACTAATTTCCTTTTCTTCATACTTTCTACTGCCTGTACATAACCTTGGTTCATAATCTATGTCTAAAAGGGATTTGAATCTCTCTCTCTCTCTTTTTATTGCCACGATACAAAAAATAACCTTTCTGGTCTCAAATATATACAAACTACCAAATACATGTCAAGGCATCTCAAACTACTTGCAAATAGTTTTCAGTAATGATTTTAAGAAATAATGTTGAGCTGGCAACATTTGTAACTAGCTCATTGACATTTTCTAATTATCACCTTTTTTTTTTTTTTTTTGCCTGTATAAATCATGCTTATAGTATTTGACTAGAGTTGATATCAACAGTCTGATTAATGCTAGACAGGCCTCCTTGGGGGAGGGATTCTGGAAAACAGCTGATTCTTTTCTCATTTCCCAAGCCCCATCTATTTCAGCAAAGTAGAGCATTATTTACAAGGATTGAGGAAAATATTGTGTATAAATCAACACAGGAGTTAAAAGCATAATTTTAAATTTATATCCCAGCTCTAGGCAAGCTTATAAACTCTTTTTGAGTCCAGCTTTACCATGTGTAAAATTAGGAAAATAATTTTCATTAGTTCTTCTTAAAGAAGTAATGAAAATTAAAGGGCTAATGTATCTATGATCAGTTCTCTCCACTGCCAAGAAAAACAACCACCAGTAGCAATAACACTCAATGCACAAGCCAGAACTGTCTGAACAGTGCTGTATTCCTTATCTGTGCAAAGACAGATAATTCAGATGGTGTGGGGGTGAAGAGGGCGGATGCTGGTATCTACAGATAAAGCAATTTTCCATATAGATAATAAGCACAAAATGGAGTAAAATATTTCTAATGAAACTATTGGAAGCTATCAGTTATATAGAATCCATTGACTCTTTTATATACATATTCTTCATCAAAAGTGCATCATTAAGTTTCCACGGTCTGAAAAGTGGCCACAATAGAGAGGCTGACTGTTGGACATGAGCTATCTGTCCACTCGGGTCTCAACTCTCACTTTTAAGCTATTTAGGTAGGTCTGTTTCAATAACATTATTTGCTCATTTTTGAGACTATATATATTCATTTGTACTGCTTTCCATTTTAGTGTGCATTTTCCCCCCTCCACTTACCAAATTCCTTCCTGTTCCCCAAGAGTCTACCTCCCACCCCTGGCTCTCATAAAGAACTTCCTGGTATTGCCCTACATGTTGATAATCCCTTTCTCTGAACTGCTTCTCAGTCTGGCATTTGATCAGAGTTTGAATGATGTAGATGTAAACTTTCCAGAGACCCACTGATCTGGAAGGGGCATGAAAGAGCATCTAGTCCAACCTTTTTGTTTTATAGATAAAGAAACCATACTCCAGAGAGTGAGGGCATCTCACCAAAGATCATTCAGAGAGAGTAGCCAAGCTAGAACAAGGGTCCTGGCTTCTTGACTCCCAATCTACACCTCTTAGAACTTTGCCAGTCAGATATTATGTTGTTGCCACTGTTTCATATTTCTTATGGGTCTCTCCTCTTGGTTCTAAAACCTATTTATAATGTTTTGATCCTGTCCTTTTCACTGGGGAGTACAGTGGAATATAGCTGCTTTTTGATTATTTGCATGTAAATATGTGTCACACTCACCTCAGTATAGGAGTTATAATTCCTGGTCTTCCTCAATTTGTCTCCCTAGAGGCAAGGATGTAGGGAATAGGCTGTCAAACTATTTGTTAGTCTCTTTCTTCTTCACATAATAACATAATATCTTACAAGTGCATGCCTACTTTTACAAACTAGATGTTCAGCTGATAATCAAAATATACACAAAGACTATACCTATAACTTCGTGCAATATGCACACAGTGAAGGGGATCCCTGGGTGGCTCAGCGGTTTAGCGCCCGCCTTTGGCTCTCTTGTACTAGTCATGAATAATGAGGCATGTAAAGTTTCAAGAGCTGCAGGCTCCATACTGGAACCATAGGAGAAGCAGAACTCATTTGCATATGGGTTGGTAGGAATTTTAACTTTTAAAAACTCTTCATTTTAGCCTATTTGCATTATCATTTATTCTTTTTGTCTCTCTTTTCCTGGCTTTAATATCTATCTCTCTATCTATCTCTACCCATCCATCCTATTTGAGAGTAAGCAATAGACATGATTCCCCTTTACCCTAAAACTTTCATCATGTATCTAAGAAAAAGGACATTCTTTTCTTTCCATACATAACTGTCCAAATTATATCTTTTAGAGATACTTCATTTTTCCTATTAATGGAATTCACTGTGTGCATATTTTATTTATTTATTTATTTATTTATTTATTTATTTATTTATTTATTTATATTCATTCATGAACCATACAGAGAGAGAGAGAGAGAGACAGAGGCAGAGACACAGGCAGAGGGAGAAGCAGGCTCCATGCAGGGAGACCGATGTAGGACTCAATCCAGGGACTCTGGGATCACGCCTTGAGCCGAAGGCAGACGCTCAACCACTGAGCCACTCCGGCATCCCAACTATGGGATTTTAGATTGTCTTTTTACTTTTCTGAGCTTATGAGCACAGAAGTGCCCTTATTTTTATCACATGGACGTTATTATAAAAAGAAAAAAATTACTTTTGGGAAAGTCAACATGTATGAAGCTTTGATTTATAACCCATAGGTATAAAAATATTTCATGAATTTTGTTCAGATACTTAGGAAAATTCTGATTCTGAAATTTACTTTGCATACTCTAGCCCATTCTTTAGCATGAGTCGAAAGATTCAGATTTTTGGGCTCTATCTAGATTTCTACTAAATTAGCACATCTGGAAGTATGGCCAGGAAACCTGGATCTTTAAATGATCTTTAGATGATTCTGAACAGCCAGATTTGATCTAACCTAGTGGTAGAACTGGCACTTGGCATGGAAATCAGAAACCCCAAATTCTACTCTTGGCTCTGCCATTTATTACATAAAATTGGAAAATTGCCGAGTGATTTGGACCCTAATTTCTTCTTCTATAAAATGAAGAACTAAGGTAGGATTATTTCTAAGTTTATTCCAGTAATAATGTTTATGAATTTATGAATGATCCTTTTGGTTATTTCAAAACAAGTTGTGAATTAGAGAATGAATTGGAGGCATTGATAATAAGAGGTTCTGAGTTAAGAATATGCTCCCAAGGCTGCAAACTCTGATATGAAATGTCTCAGAGTTACTCTATCTGTATTCATCAGCTGAGGCTCTGTGACCACAGCCCAGCAGATCTCTTATCAGAGGCTGCCTGGCAAAGTTAGTGTTTCTGATCTAGTACAAAGAAGGACCATATAAATGTTCAGGGCTCCCACTTCTGACCTGTGCTCGGGGAATTTTCATGGGAAACTCCCATACCTACAAATTAGGTTAATGTGTGAAAACCCCACTGTGTTAATGGGGGACAGTCAGTGGAATGGAATGCCAAAAGAGATGAACCAAACTGATTGACTGGCATATGTGGGGCATGAATTCTGCTCCAAATATAGGCACCTACTTCCCTTCTCCTCCCTTCTCTGCTTTACTTTACCATGGCAAAGACTATTTAGATAAGACACATTTCCCAGAGCTTATTAACCAGTTGGTATTAATGACTCCAGCCAGTTGGTTACCTTTATCCTCAAGAAATCCTAGTCCTTGGGAAGTGATCTTCAGCTCTGAACATCATGCCAGTTACCTTGTTTGGGTCCACTGACATGGGATGATTGAGTTAAAAGAGTAAGGGGGAATGGAGGAATTCATAAGCTGGGGCTCTTGCCCTTGTCTGCACTATTGAGTCATCACCATAATGTGCCAAATTACTCAAATAAGTCTGGTCATGTTCACATTCAGCAGTAAGGAGGATACTCTGTATGACTTGCATGAGGACATGAAATGCCAGCGGGATCCATATAATCAACATCCTGACTTGTGCCAAGAAGGGTGGGTGGAGTCGTGTGCCACATGCAAGGGATTCCTAAATGTTTACTCTAATTTGCTGCCTGGTTATATTTGACTTCTGTGGGTTGGCACGGCAACCATTCTATTTAATTCTGGCTCTTCTAATTGTAGGAGGAACAGTCAGGGGCTTTTAAACTAATGTTTAAAAAAAACAGTTGTTTTGGGTCATTGTTCCTTCTCCTTTAGAGTAATTGTTGAACATAGTGATGTGGTTAATAGCCCAGTTTCCAGAGAAAGATGGGTTTGGATTTCAGTTCTGGGTCATACTTCTAAGCTGTGTCTGACTTTCTATGCCTCTGCCTCCTTCATTTCCATAATGGGGATAATTAACAGCACCTGCTTCATGAGTTTGTAGGGAAGATTAAATAAATTAATATGTGTTGAGTACTTAGCATGGTGCCTGCTTGGCCCACAGTAAGCACTCAGTATATGTGATTGGATTATAAACACCCATAATTCATTATTTTGAGTTATGTATGTGTGGATATTTTTGGATGGCCTAGTTTTCAAACACTTTCAAGTAGAAAAGAACTTCACTATCCAACAGTCAATAGATGCCAAAATTCATGGAGTCCTTTCTATGCTATTAACCAAGGAAGCCATTTGACCTTGAAAGTTAATTTCTGGCCCTGACCAGAAGTTTTATTGAAAAGTCTTATGGCAAAATACTTTTGACTATATGCTAATATATATACATGAACTATAAAAAAACCTACAAAAATTGATTTTACTGCTGTACTCTATAAACCATGCTCAGTGCTCTCTCTCTTAGGCTGGGATCTCTCAGACACTAATGTGGACAAAAATCATGTGGGGAGCTTGTTAAAATACAGATCCTGATACAGTAGGTCTGGGTGGAGTTTGAGATTTTTTATTTCCAACAAGCTACCCTCTGGGGGATGCAAACTTCATTCCAGGAACCACACTTGGAATAATGAGATTTTGGCTGCTAGGCTGGATATGACGCAACCTTACCACATTGTCCTAGGGGAGGCTAGAGGCACTGATGGAGTGGCACTAGACCAATGTCCATTTTATCAGTAATTTTATGTGTTTATGGTAGAGCTCGAGATGAGAAATGTAAAATCAAGGACAATGATTCTCAACCCCAGATACATACCAATATCATTTGGTGAGTTTAAAAAGTGCTTTAAAAAGTACTTCAGAATCCACACTAACCTAATTGAATAAAATAATCTAGGGGGGTAGTTCAAGCATTAAAAAAAAACCCAGATGATTATAATGTGCAGCCAAAGATGAGTACCACTGCCTTAGAGCAGTGGTTTTCCAACTTTAGCATGCCTCAGAATCGCAGGACAATCTGCTAAAATAAAGAGTGCTGGGCCCTACCCCCTGAATTTCTGATTCAGTAGATATTCAGGAGGTCCTAAGAATTTACAGCTGTAAGTACCGAAGTGAAACTGATACTGTTGGTCTGTGCACCATACTTTGGGAACCTCTAGTATGTAGAAGGTATTTCACTCATTCATTCATCTATTCATTCAGCAGATATTTGCAGAGCCCTTATTATGTAACATACAGCATTCTAGATACTGGGAATATAACACTGAATAAGAGGGTAGCTTAGAAAGGGAGTTTACAGTGAGCAAGCAGTTCAGGCACATTCAAAAATACATAGGAGAGGCACTGATTTCAGGAAGTGATGTTCAAGTGAATTAGAATTAACCACAGGGTAAGTCCATGTTGGGCGAGAGGGGCAAGACAGGAAAGACTGTAACAAGTGGCAGACTCGTGTGTGTGTGTGTTGAAGGCAGGTCAGAGTGCATCTGAACTTACTAGTGGAGAATCGGGTACTAGGAAGGGTGGGAAGTGTTTGAGAGACAAGGCTGGGAAGATAAACAGAAGCCAGACCATAAAGAACTTTATATGCCATGCAGACTTTATTTCAGGGTCAGCAGCGTTTCAATGAAGGATTTTAAATAGGAGAGTGACAGCACTGCTTCTTGAAAATACCTTTTTGGCTCACAGTGGTGGATGGAATAAAGTGGAAGTAAGGAGATTGGTTGGTAGAAGAAAAGCAAGGCTATTGTTATTCTAAGATGTTTACTTGTACATTGTCTTAGTGGCCTTTTTCCTAGACAACTAGATGTCACCCTGGTCCTTTCAGTGTATGAAGTCTGGAATGGGCATAGAAGAGTAAAAGGAGAAGAATGTAGCTTCTGAAAGGAGAGGGGAAAGGGATGGGAGTAGAACATCTACATGAGGCACTTGCGTTTAGGCCAGAGTAGAAGTGAACAGAAAAGAGAAAATTTATTTTCAATTCAGTGTTTATCTGGAACTTATTTTGAGGAATTACTACCCACTTCATCAAACATTTAGCGATAAACTCAGTCCAGTTCTGTATGATTCGCAAGTTCTTTTGAGCTTGAAAAACAAATGGTTGCAGGGATGAGTGTTGTAGCTACTTAGGAATGCAGCCAAGGGAACATGGAAGGTGTCATCTGGGTAGCTGGGCAGTGGTTCACCCCAATGCCTATCTCACCCCGTGGTCAGAACTAGTGTTCTTTCTGAAACTCCTCCAAATGTAATTAAGGAACACAGTGCTGAAGGGATAATGGAGATCAACTTGTTTTCTTTCCTTGTTCCACAAAGAAACAATAGTAGTATACACTTCTAAGTGTGGAAAATGCAACGGTCCTTGGTCTTCCTGATGTTTCTGTGGATTCACAAACTCTTGAAGCACCATATTATTTTGAAATTAGAGATTTTTGAACAGATGGAGGATTCAGAGCTCTTACGGCTAAATGCTAAGGAAATATTTATTGATGTCAGGATACTTTAAATTATGGTTTTCTCTCTCCCAAAATATGTCCTAGCTGTCAAATTAGCCACCGAAGGAAATCCTTCAGTATTTTTAATGCTTGCTCTACTCATAGTAGCAATAGGCTTAATAGGATTTCAAGCTGCTCTGGAGATAAAGATGTTCTACTTTATTTCCACATTTGGAAGGACAGATGCATTTATTGGTTTATTTAACTTATTATTTAATTTGTGTACATACTTGATCTATCCTTTAGCTTACTTAGGACTCAGAGAAGTGCTGTGAAATAGGTTTTTATCGTTCCAGCTTTATAGAAAAGAAAATGAAATTTGTAGAAGGGAAGTGTGACATGTCCACAATGACATGGTTGTTATGCCAGAGCACTGGGTTCAGGTCTGTCTGATAGCAAACCTTCTCAGAGAGTTTACTTCCAGGTGGGGAGGTCACTCAACTTGGAGAAAACTAAAATTAAATTCAGCCATCCCCCCAGGCCCTTCAATTGAGAGTGAAGTGAAACCTGGGTTATGTGAGGAGCTACAACTTGCCACAAGTTTGGATCTGTTAAGACAGGACTTTTTGTGCTTTGAATCTCATTGATTTGATCTTAATTTTAGTCCCATGGAATGGTGCCTTAAAAGGTTACACCCCAGTAGGGATGGCCCCTTAAATGGACCTGTAATACCTCCTGAACTTTAAAGTCACCCTGGAGCAGAGCTTAGCAAAGAGGAAATAATCACTATTCCTTTTTAAAATTTGAATTGAATACAGTTAGTAAGAAAGTTCTCTTCCTCTGTCTTCTCACCTTGGAGATACACACCTTTCTTGCCCGGATTCCTCCGTTTCGTTGGGACTATGGAGATTAAAGCTATGGTGTATTGTTCATCACAACACTGAGTGGTAGGTGTTTGAATAACCACCCACTTAATTGTTTCCTATGTGTTTATTCACACTGCATCCGACCTGATGTCACTGGGCAAGCACACAAGATGCGTTGTTGGATAACTTTTGAAGCCAAAGCTCACATGAGTGGAAACGCAGCTATCTTGACTTTAGTCAGATTCCCAAAGGATTTTTTAGGTCTTTGCTACTCAAAATGTGGCCCAAGGACCCAAAGCAGTAGCATTACCTGGGAGTTTACCAGAAGTATAGAAATACAGACTTGCAGCCTCCACCACTATGTATATAGTCAGGATATGCATTTCACGAGGTCCCCACATAATTTAGGCACACAGAAATGGAGAGGTCTAGAGAAGTTTTCGCTAAGGGAAGAGGGTCTCTCATCCTCTCCAGGATACACAAGCAACAAGAAAGAGCCTTGGCCAGAACCTCTGAAAATGCATTCCTTTCAGAGCTTGTTTCCTGTTTGATAACTCACCAAATCTTTATAACTGGAATGTGAAGTGAGGGTTCAGCCAAGGAACTGGGTGAGAGTTAATGGATCAATCTGCTCTCCCCCATCAGTGCTTTTACTGCTGACTTCTGGAATGTGTTTGATGAAAAGAGAGCGACTTCTTCAGACAGAAGATACTGATGTGGACTGCTGAGGTTAGGACCTGCAGGAACAATACACCAATGTTATCAGGACTTTGCTTGCCTCCAACTCCATTCCAAAACTGACAACAGGAGAGAAAGCCTTTTTTTAAAGCCTTTGCTGTCAGTTGTCTGTATTATAAATAGCCATTTGCTCTGCTTATCCCTGGGGAGGGGGTGTATAGACATCATTGTTTCATTTTTATTTGGATTAAGAGTTTCTTTTCAGTAGGTTTTTAGAGCTGGATCTGAAAAATGGAACTAGTAGCAAAGTAACATTGCTTCCATTTATCTTTCCAAAGGCTTGGGTAAATTCAATGTCAAAATCAGAGAAGGAAGTTCTTACTTTTTTTCCGTCACCAGAAAGATTGCTCTTTATGAGTGGATAATTAAAAAAAAAAAAAAAGAAGCTCTATCTAATGCTGTGTTCACCACCAGAATTTCAGTAAAATAAGTGAGGTGAAAAAGTAAGGAAGTCAAAAGATTCCTAAATCACTGATAATCTCCATCAGTCCAACCTCTAGGTTGGTCTGGTGACCTCTAACACCAGCTGATTTTCCAAATAAAACATTTTTTGTCTTTCTCATTATGGCTAAGTGGGGTTATTAATACAAACAATTAACTTGAGTCTAGGTTTCAGAATGTGACTCTAAGAGTCAAGACTAACCAATGATTTGTGGGTATATTACAGTAAAATAAGATTTGTTGGCTCCATCTGAAATGGGCTATTTTTTAGAGAAAAGAAGGTCTAGCATCTGTAATGGCAGATGTAAGTGAGATGTTTGATTATAAAGAGGCACTCATGACCCATTCACAAAATAGGATTTACCTTTCAAGTTATATATCTGGAAGTGAAAAAGTATTTGGGTCTATTGACCTGTTTCTATCAGATTCCCTCTTTTGTTAGTTTGGCAAGCATTACAAGGCAACTGGAATCAGTCAGTTAGCAAACCTACTTGAGGATTATAGAGACACCTTTTACTTCATTAGCACTAATGAAACCAAGTCAGTCAATAGCTAAGGTCAGTGAGTTTGTCCATCTGGCTTGGAAGGGTGAGCCGATCAGAATTAACCAGAACTGAAGTATATAAATGACTGTCCTGAAGCCATGGGACAGCTAGTGTGAAATTGGCATGTTAAGGCCCAAAGCAAAAACCACCTGAAAGAGTCTAGCTCACCAAGGGACCCTGTTGGCTTTAAGAAGGAATTTCAAACTTTCCCACTAGCTAAACCTATTAATGTCAAGAGCTTTATTAGATTAGCTGGCCTCTGGTAGAATTTTCAAGGCTCAGGTTCCACAGCCCTCACTGTCAACAAAAGTTCCCGTTATGAAATGGTCTATTTCTGTGTTTCCTCAACTGAAAAGGTAAATGTGGTTCTCAGAAGGGTGGAGGCTGTTGTGAAGGAATTGACAGCACCCTGGTTTTGGGTCTTCCATTGTGTGACTCTTCCTGAGTACAGTTGGGAAGCAGAGACATGCCTTTATGCAAACAAAATAGTTCCCCTGGAAGCACACCTGATCACACTCAACCTGAATTCAAAGAGCCATGCACCATGTCAAAGGAAAATCTAGCATAAATCTAGCATAAATCTCCAGAAACGGAAAAGGTCAAAGTCACTCTTGGTAATTAGCCTGCTGAAATACAGTGGTTCTGCTTTTTGTTTAACCTTTAAAGAAAAGGGCTATACTCCCACACGTCTCAACAAGCAGCTTTTTATTAGGCACATCCTCAACACCCCTGCCCCTCTTCTTAACCCCTTCCTGACCTGCAACTCTGATAGAACATGTTTTTATTTTGTTGCTTAAATTCCTTAACTTTGGGTGGATGAGTGTTCCCTTCCTAGTACACTCTATGCATTCCTAACTACTTTAAGTCACTTTAGTATAGGCCATAAAGAAAAGCCATCATTTTAAATATCCAGAAAAATCTTCAGGCATATACCAACAGTTAAAAGAAAATCTTGGCCACGCAGGTTAGCAGCAGTATGTATGTTAATATTAGTTAGTGTATAGAACTGCTCTGTCCAATACAATATCCATTAGGTATGTGAGCCCTGGAGCACTAGTCTGAACTCAGATATGCTGGAAGTATAAAATGTACACTAGATTTTGAGGATTTAATATGTAGAAAAGAAGGTAAAGTCTCTCATTAGTAATTTTAATGTTTATTACATGTTGAAATAATATTTCAAGGGAGACAGAACATAAAGACTCCTAACTCTGGGAAACGAACTAGGGGTGGTGGAAGGGGAGGAGGGCAGGGGGTGGTGGTGAATGGGTGATGGGCACTGAGGGGGGCACTTGACGGGATGAGCACTGGGTGTTATTCTGTATGTTGGCAAATTGAACACCAATAAAAAATAAATTTATTATTAAAAAAAGAAATAATATTTCAGATATATTGGGTTATATAAAAGATACAAGTAAATTTGACTTCACTTGTTATTTTTGCTTTTTATAAAGTGGTTATTAGAGAATTTAAAATTACAAAGGTGTTGGATGTAGTGCTGATGTACCAGATCAAGGTACAGGTAAAGTAAAAGGAGCAATGTGATAAGTTTGATTTGTGTATCACATGATTTCGCACATAATTTTGCCTTACTTTATATTATTTTTGTAGTTTTCCCTTAAAAAGTTTTAAAAATTTTTTCTTGGTTCATCTTCCAGTTATATTGGAACCTTTTAGAAAACATATAAAATGTTTTAAATTATTCTGTGACCCATGTTACATGTAGCACAGTGCTGGGCACATGGTAGGGATTTAATCAGTGCTTGTGAGTAGAGTACCATTCAATGGTAGGAAATTCTTTAGATGGATAGATTTCTTTTGGGGCTAGTCTAAGGGTCACAGTGCAGTTTTTACATTAGATTAGAGACTGTTCCTGTTAGCTTGGGTCCCTAGCTGACCTGAAATAGACGTGTAGCCTGTACAACAAATAATTCCTTATTATTTATAGTCACCGAGGCTCAAGGATTCTTTGTCATGGCAATACAACATGCTGCTGATTTGCCCTTGGTTTGGCATGAATCCTTGCCCCTGCTGACTGATAGAGCATGGCTATTTGACTTTAGGTTAGTTTTCAAGCCAATGCTCAAGCTTTGTACACCTTATATTTTACTAATGTTTATTCTTGATAGTCAAAAAGAAAGAGGGTCAGTATTATATTCATCTCTTGAATTAGTGTGATCTTTAGTTTTAATGGAGTCAGAGTGTCTGCTATTAAAACATTTGTTGAATCTTCAATAATAGTAATAAGTTAAGAATGCCAATCAAACTGCTCTAGGTAGCTTCCCCTTTGAGCAAAGGTGGCAACTGAGAATGAAGCAACACATTTTAAAGGACATTGTGTAATTCTCCGTGCCTGGCACCGATTGATGTTTGTTGGATCATTTAGTTTTCTGTTTTTGAGAACTAATTGTGCCTCCTGCTTTACCACACCAAACTCATTTAACAAGGTTGTAGCACTGCCACAGGGGTGTCTTGGGTGAAGAAGTATGATTGAAGGATTCTTGAAGAGGGAAGAAGTGGAGGAGAAAGATGATAATCCCAGGGAGGTGTCCCCAGGCAAAAAGTGAAAACTTTAAGCTAATCTCATCACTTGGTTGACAAGACAAGTCCTGAATTTTGAGATGACATCTCTTACTTGCAGGGAAACTCCAGTCTGCTATTCCCAAACATGGCCTGTTACTGTCTTCCTTCTAAATAAAATACATGTTTTCTCTAAGTATTTCAATTCCTGTGTCTCATCTCAACTTGAGAAGAGTTTCCATCCAGGGCACTAATTAATAAAGCAGAGATGAATGAATCATTTTACTCTAAACTGGATGGGGCAGTGTGGCTAATGGGCTGTATTTTTAGTCCTTGAAGGTCCTGGGATTCCTCACTCTGGAGGCATCATCTAAAATCTAGACTCAGTGAATGATCACTGTGTCACCAAACAAAATGCAAACCCTCCTTTGGACCTAAGCACACACCTAGTATGATAGTATATTAAGGGATGAATTTCAGACTCTGTAGGTCTTTTCCTGGCTGAAACATTAGAGAGAGGAAAAGAGAAAAAGAGTCTCCTTCAGGTCAGTTATTAAGTCAGCCACGAATTTAGTTGCTGCTCTTCCCAGTCACTGTCCTGCTTGTTTTTGGTTGGCTTTCCTAAAAGCAGAGTTTAAGGCAAATTCAGCTACATATGATTTATTGAAGGAGTACTCTAAAAAAGAAAGAAAAATAAGGGAAGCAGGATGGTGCAGTGATAGGAAATAAGCAAAGAAGTGATGTAGCTATCTATAATCCAGCCTCAGCCTGATCCATCCGAAGCACAGGATTATGAGTTATACCACAGAAATGGTCCCACCTTAATGTAAGGAAGGACATTCTTTTATATTCCTGTCTCAATCAGTCATTAGCTCTGGGCTGCCCCAGATGGGGTCATAATCTCTTGGGCAGGGTGGCTCCTGTGGTTCACAGCAATTTTCTAGAGAAAGTGGAGTGAATGGCAGAGGGTAAGCCATTAGCAGCCAACTCTCACAGTAGCTGGGTGATATGTGCACCTGCCCAGTAAAAGGGCAGGCCACCCATAACACCCACTGCCCTGCTCCAATTATTCCTTGGGTCATCCCCCTAAGTGTTCAGGCCACTAGATCCCATGCCTCTGTGTCTCTGGCTTTCTAATTTCACAGTTCACTAATCTAAAACTCAAGCTCCAGCTACTTTGCCTCAAAAATGAGAGGTTGGACTCACTGTTCTCTAAAGCTCCTTCCAACTTTGTGAATCTACTCTGTTTTCTTAGTAGGTCAAAGGCTAGCAAAAAGCTTATCCTTTCCTGATAAACAAGTGGCCTTTTGTAGAAAGAATGTCACCCCCAATGAACAATTCTCAAGGTGGAGATTTCAGGGCATCTGACCAATTAGGTCAAAGAGAGCTGGGTATGGAACCTGTTCAGTGCTGCTCAGACACATCTTGTGAATTGCCACCTCTGCTGGTTTGCTAGAGGGCTGACCTTATCAGGCACCTGCACACCATCTGCTCTCTTCTTGGTGTTGCTGCTCTGAGCCCAGAAATTAAGGAAACCTGGTATTCTTGGGGGAGGTTGTGGTAGAGGGAAAGGATGTCTGAGGATGAAGTCAGGAGATGGAGCCAGTTCTGTTCTGCTGTCCTTGACATATGTAGTAGCCAGAACCATATCTGCTTCTATCAGACTGCATCAGTACCTCGGGTAATTCTCTTCTGCTTCCTTTTGACCTGTTACTTTTGTCTTTCCATTTCTTCCTTCTACTTACTTTTTCTTCAAAGGAATGCAGTACCACAATGATTAAAACCCACTGTGTCCTTTCTCTGGACAGTGACTTACAAATGGTGAGGGACTATCTATATACTCAGTGCCTGCCAAATGCAGACATCCTTAGAGTAAACTGTGTATAGGCAGTGACTAACTGGCTTAGAGAGGAAATATCCAGCACAGTTCTTCAGGACAAGCTGTACTATAGTGACTGAGGGTTGGGTTCTGGAATCAGACATCAGGATTTGAATCCAGATCCTGCCATTGATTAGCTATGTGATTGTGACAAGTTACTTAACATGTGTGCATCTTCAGTTTCCTGAACGTTTTCCTAAGACTTGAACTTCAGATGTAATGGGTATGTGTTGTCCAAAACAAAAAATGGTATAATAATCAACACTAAGGTAAATCCTAGTGAAGTTATTAAAACACAAATGTAAGTAAAGACTTTCATAAGTATCTAGACAGAAAAAACAATCACTAACTGGAAAGATGTCAGATTATCTGAAAAGATCTATACAGAACATAATGTTGCAAGACACAATAGAACAAAGTCCACAGAATTCTGAGGGAGAAAATGTGAGCTGGGAATTACAGATCCTTCAAGGATAAGGTCAACACATGAACATTTTCAAATATGAAATAATTCATATACTAGAACACTCAAGAGCACCTCTTGGGAAAAAAAAGGGCCAAACTGCTGAATTATTTAATGTTATTAATAGATCAAAGAAAATATTTAAAAGTCAGAAATGAAGCAACCACGATAAAAAATTGGTGATGGGCACTGCACTATTAACATACAGAAATAAAAAGGATCAACTATTGGAATTGTTGTCACAGAACAAAATGTAACTATTCTAAAACTCCACTATTAAAAAGAATATACATAATAAAATTAGGAATGCTATTTTCCACGTTTTTCACAAAAGAGAGTCATTAGATACTAACCAACACAATGTTTTTCACATTGTTTCTTTTAGAGAAAGAATTTAGGAAGCCTTCGTTTTTGTGAAACAGTGTACTTTTCTGAAGTTGAATAGTCCTTTGGCTTTCTTTTTCTTTTTCTTTATTTTTTAGAGCTGTCGAGGAACAGGGGGAGGAGAGGGGAGAAGCAGAGGGAGAGGGAGAATCTTAAGCACGCTCCATGCCCAGCACAGAGCTCAACTTGGGGCTTTATCTCTCAACCCTGAGATCATGACCTGAGCTGAAATCAAGAGTCAGATGCTTAACCCACTGAGCCACTCAGGCACCGTTTGTTGTTGTTGTTGTTGTTGTTTTGATTTTTAAATTCAAGGAAAATTATAATTAAAGCTTTTGTTTCAAAATGCTGTTATAACATAATCCCATTTTCCTATCTGTATATCTACAAATTGATTTATCAACCTGTTGACCTCCCTCCCTGCCTGCACTGCCTCCCTTCCTTTTTTCTTTCTCCCCTTCCTTCTCTCTTCCCTCCTTGCCTCTTTCTGCCCATGTATATACATAGAAAGATATCTGTGGTGAAGATCTTCAAATGTTAGTAACCACTGCTTCTGGATGAAATGATTTTAAGTAATTTGAGATTTTTATTATCTTTTTTGATTACTTGAGTGATTTGCTATCAATGTGTATCTCTTTTTTGGCTTTTAAACAACAGAAACTTATTTCTCACACTTTTGGAAGGATGTGCATCATTTTTACAAATCAGTAAAGGTAACTTTCAGAGAGGAGGATGAAAAAATATATATGCTAATATTATTAAGTAAATATGAGCACGCTATAGCCCCATATATGTAAGACAATGGATATAAGTGTATGTAGATGACTAGATATTTTCTAGAAGGATTCACAATTAACAGATCTAACAGTAGTTGCTTAAGAAGAGGAGACAGGGTGGTGATACTGTAATGAGAAGGGAACTTTTTTCTTTTTTCCCCCAAACTTTCTATAACATATTGGTATCGTAATAATTATGGAAAAGAAATACTAAGGGAATAAAACAAAACTGCTAAAGGTTATCTTTGGACTGGTGTAAGAAGACTGTTGAGAAGTCTACAAGTTTATTTCCTTGTATAGTCCTCAAATCTTCGCAGCTGTAGATCCTGCTTTCCCTATTCCAGAGAATAACAAGAAGGCCAATGGTCAAGTAATAGCAGTGTTCTCAGACCATTTCCTCTCTTTGTCTACCTTATAAAATCTCTTTTAATTTAAAAATCAAGTTCTTGTTTATAGTAACTCTTTCATACAGGGCATAGCTTTTCCTCTCATTTCTTAAAATATTCCAGGTTAGTAGCATGTAGAAAAGTCTAAGACTAAAGAAAGTTTAGAAGCAGGGACCTAACAGAGCAAGTGCAGTGATACATATCAATGGATTCCCTTGATGCTGGGGAGCAGGGGGCATTGTGATGGACTGGAGGCACATACTGTTGAGTGAGGGCAATCCCACTCAGCTGTGACCATTTGTTGCCATGTTGCAATGTGGCATAGTATGGTAAGAACCTCTGGAAAAACTAAAAATTAGATTTCTAAGTGAAATTTCCCAGTTTTAAAGGTTGTTCAACAAATTCAGATTTTCAAAAAGGTACTGTAAAGACCACTCAACATATCCATGCAGGCTGGATTTGGACTGTGAGTTGCCACTTTTTGACTTCTGCTATAGCTTTTGAAAGGTATATATTTGAGCTCCAATGGAAATTGTTGCAGGCACACCAGCTCATCATAGATAGATGTGCCTCATGGCTGGGTAGGCATTAAATTATGTGGCCCTAGGGACGCCTGGGTGGCTCAGCAGTTGAGCATCTGCCTTTGACTCAGGGTGTGATCCCGGGGTCCGGGATCGAGTCCTGCATTGGGCTCCTTATGAGGAGCCTGCTTCTCCCTCGGCCTATATCTTTGCCTCTCTGTGTTGCTCATGAGTAAATAAATAAAATATTGTTTAAAAAAACTAGAGACTGATGTTTATACTCTTCCTCCTCCTAGCACTTTCCTTAGGAAAATGGAGGGCAAACCAGTGGCCACAGAGATGACACCTGGTGTCACCCATGGGTCAGGATCACAGAATTTCTCATGCTCCTTGGGTGGAAGCAGCACTGAGCTTAAGTTGCAGGAAACAACCTTCAACAAAAGAAACTCAGTCCATTTTTCCTTTCTGGGGATCTAAAACATCCCAAGGGCAAATGTGGCACTCTGAACTGAATTTGACTTTGAAATCTGGACTTGCCGGCTCAAAGCAGAAAAGGCATGAGGAGGTAGAGTGAGAGGTGAGATGGAGAAGGAATGATACCTTTGGGCTGTACAAAATAAAGAGGCCCACGTCTGCTGCAGGATATGCAAGTAAATGAGGGACTGACATCAAGCACTGATTCAAAGGAAGTGATCAGGCTGTGAAGCGCAGAATCAGCGAACAGCAAACCTGTCTCCTGAATGTCCTTGGCTTTGCAACTTCATGGTTCTGTTTTCTCTTAGGTGTTGTGGGCACTGTTGTGAATTGACTAGAACTAGGGCTATTTTTTCTTTCCTTTCTTATCCAAATGTCTTCACTTTGTGTCCTGCTAGGCCAGCCTTCCATGGGGGAATCAACTTTTCACCCTCTCCTATTTAGTTCCTTCCAGAGGGTTAAGAACCCTTGCTATGAAAATGTGGGTGGCATAGTTTTGCATATTAGTTGGCACTTTAACTTCTCCTGGCCATGTATACCACCTAAGGTGCAGCTTCAGTAGCTGCTCTGATTTATTGCATCCACTTTCATAAAAATGGACATGGCAAGCAAGGTGTCAGCATGCAGGGCAACATGCATTTTGCCAAGATCTTAGGATCCTATTACAAGATAAGGCCCAGGATGCCTCTTGCTTTAAGGATGTTCTGTAAAATGGCCCAGCATGCTAACAGCAACTTGATTAATAATCCCATTTGTTTCACTCCTTGAATTTATTTCCAGGGAATATGTGCCTTTGATCACTAGGTGCTGACGAGGGTATAACCTGACCTGAGGTGTTTCCCTGGAGTGAAATATGCAGCACTTCTCAACTCCCAATTCCATTTAATTTATTGTTTGTTTTTGCTCAAGAAGAGGCTGTTTTTATAGCTGAGCAGATTTGGAAGCTGGTTTGGGGTGTTTCATTTCCTTACATAAAGAGTTATAATGCAGGGGATGGTAACCAGCTGTTTCTACCTTCACAAAACACAAAGCAAACAGGAATGAGCCCCTATTGCAGCAAAAGAGATTTAGGTTAGTTGTAAGAAGGAACTGCCTGAGAGAGTACAAAGGGATGCTAGCTAGGCCTCTTCCTTGGCGACTTTTAAAGGGGTAGTCTGTTGTTTCTCTCTGAGATGGATTATATGAGACTGAGATTAATAGCATTAGACTTTGTTAAACGACCTGGCTCTGTTCCTTCCAGTATCACATCTCTGTAAATGATAACTATGAATCAGGGCTGCGCTTTTGTGGATAGTTGAGTGATTGGGAGTAAGAATATTTTGGGGGTTTCTTATGAGTCTTGGAAGAGACGTTATTCCTTTACACGTGATTTTTAAATAAATGTTGTAATAGTGACATGCTTGCAGTAGCTTCCAAGAGAGTCAACTGTTGAATGTTTAGGAGTTTTTTTTTGGGGGGGGGGGAGTAGCAAGTCACTTGTTAAACATAGCTATTATTAAAAGTTAAATTATGCAAATGTACAGTTAAATTGTATTAAAAGAATAAATACATATAACTTGCTATTTTCTATTTATTTTATTTTCATATATGCTTTTGAGGGTATTTAGATTTATTGTATCTGTATGGTGGAAGTAGTATATAATAGTGTAATACTGCACATTTCTTCCCAACTTCTGTGACATTGGGGGGTACTTTAAAGTATGTCATGGAGGGAGTATTTACACCATAGGAATTGGCAGACTCTATTAATCAGGTTTTTCTCAGAGCTACACCTACATGGATGAGAGAGGGAGAGAGAAGGGTGAAAGGAAGGGAGAGATAGAAAGGAAGGAAAAAAAGAAAAGAATAAAAGAAAAATATTGTCATGGTGACTTTTATACCTTTTCAGTATTTTATATTTTCTTAATATTGTCCCAAATCTTTTTAGAGGTGTGTATGACAACACTGATTTGAAAAAGAAAATGCTCAGAACTTCTTATTTCCAGAAATGCTCTTTTCTTTACCTTGAACTAAATTAGCATGAGTAAATCTATCTGTGATGATAACATTTACACATCAGACCCTCCTCTGCTACACCACTCAACCTCTAAGTCAGTACCGCCCAACAAAAATATAATGTGGGCCTTGTATGCAATTTTAAATTTTCTACTAACTAAATTAAAAATAAAGTCAAAATAAATAGGAAATATTCATTTTAGTAATAAATTTATTTAAACCAATTTTTAAAAAATTACCATTTCAGCATATAATCAATATAAAAATATTAGGCATTTTAGCTTTTATTTGGTAATATGTCTTTGAAATCTAATGTAGTTTCTTACAGCACATCTCAATCAGACTAACCACATTTCAATATTCAATAGCACATGTGGCTGGTGGCTACCATGTTGGACAGTTCAAGTCTATATTCTCAAGGATGCAAAGGCAGAGAAGTGGCTATTGCCAGTGTACATTCTCATGCTTTTAGTGTGCACAGAGAGTATATAGAGGTTTATCTTGTGTTAGTGCTAGATGAACTCTGGAGTTCCCACTCAGTTTGTAGATACAGGGATGACTGAATTTCAGGGATGTTATTGACTTGTCCTGATATGCTCTGCTTTTTGAACTGGATCTCAGACCTTGGGTTCTGAATTGCAGTGCTTATGGACCTGATTCATGAATCATACTCCCAACTGTTATATCCCTGAGACTCCATCACCTACCAGTTGAGTGGCTTTGGGCTAATTACTCAACCTCTTTGTGCCTCAATTTCCTCATATGAAGAATGAGAAAAATGATTGTATCTTCCTCACCAGGGTGTTCATAGATATGTTCATTAAAAATACATTATAGCATAGAATACTTAGACTAAAGCTTGGTGCCTAATAAGTATATAATCACTGTTTGTTCATATTATGATAATATTATAAAACTAACATTTTAATGGCTTGAATAAAGAGAATTCAGGTGCTGGGAATAGAGGAAACACTATTGGACAGTTCTTAATCTGGAAAAGCTAGCTTGCTTAATAATTCTTTGTGCATTAGAAATGCAATTTCTAATTCAATTAGAAATGCAATTGTGCATTGCACAAATATATTATTGTGCAAGAATGTACAAGTTATGGATTTGATGGTTATTTCTTGAATATTTCGATAGTTTTGATTTTTTGTTTAAAAGACAAGTATTTTGCTTGTCTTCTGCTTAAATTCACTTAGAAGTGAATTTATCTGCGCCACCCAGGGATCCCTATATAATTTTTAAATGACACTTAATGGTGATACATAATCATGCCAGTTTAATATTTTTTGGAGTTTGAAATTCCAAAACATTTTAAAAGGAAGCTGTCATCTATTCTCAACATTCCACCTCCTAGGTTCTCTTGAAACACATGTATAAAAACAGAGAATTTCCACTTTACATTGAAAACTTCACAGGAAAGTTTCAAGAGGAAATTGATAGGCAAACCAAAATGTGAATATACAGCTTCATAACATTTATTCACCTTCATCAAAGGTGAAGTTGACCAAAGGTAACTGATGTGGATTTCTCAGTAGAATTTTAATGCTGCTGTGTCATGTCCATGTGGGCCACTATTTGATCAACATAAGCTTCGGTGTATTTTAAAGGCACGATAATTAATATAGCTATGCTGGAGTTACTTTAGAAGTGGGAATGGCATTTTCATTACACAGAAAGGTGTTGTAATTGATGAGAACAAATGCCAGTGGAATAAAAATTGTGATGAGGCTACTACTTTAGGATGCCATTGATATTTTAATATCAATGTAATTTTTCTGCTAAAGCATATTTCATGTTTGGCCAGGAAATTATGGAAAACATTTAATTCAGTCGAAAAAAATCAAATTCCCACAATACATTCAGCACTGTTGCAGTTAGGGGATACTGTAGAAAGTGTATATAATGTCTTTCCATTAAGTATCTTTAAATGTTATTAGATAAGGCTGGACATGCAAGAGTTGGGTAACAATATAAAATAATAAGTGAAAAAAATATAATAATAAGTGAATATGTCCTCAAATGAGTATAGAAAGTGAATTCTGTTTGGGTCTGAGGATGGGGAAATTAGATAATACACACATCAGTTATATTTTTTAAAGGGATTATGCCTTGGAAGAAAAGTGTATTCGTCTCACATGCTGGTAATAATGAATTAGAGCCAATTTGATTTAAAAAAAAAATAATGCCATTTGAGATTTGAGACCTTGGAGTTAAAGTCTTTCAAGAGCTCATCTATTGACTCCAATCCCATATGTCCAAACCAATGGGAGTAAATCCATGAATCACACTACTAAGTAGAAGTCCAACTTGTTATCCCATTTCTGCATGAAACTTAGGGGATATCAGATTTAGCAATTGCACTGAAGTTAGAGTAATCAACTTTTCAATCTTTTCTTTTTTTAGAAAATATTTAATTAATTAATTTATTTATTTATTGACAGAAAGATAGAGCCAGAGAGCACAAGTAGAAGGAGGGGCAGAAAGAGAGGGAGAAACAGACTCCTTGCTGACCAGAGAGCCCAATGCTAAGCAGGACTTGATCCCAGGACCCTGGGATCATGATCCATGCCAAAGGATGACACTTAACCAACTAAGCCACCCAGGTGTCTCAATTGTTTTTTTCTGAAGTAACTAAAATATTACTGGATTCATGTCAGAAGCTGGTCTTTAAAAAATACGAGGACTTTAGTCTCATTGGAAAAACTAAAGATGTTGGAGGGCAGATGACTATTTTTTATAGGGGGATGAGAAAAAAGTACATCTTGCATAATATTTCTTAATAGTCAATCAAATTTTATAGTTAGTTTTTGTTCTTATTGTATATGGGAGCATGTCTTATCTGTCAGTGTATTCTTAGAGATCTATTATGAACTTTCTACCCCAAGGTAAACAAAAATACCAAACAGAAGTGTTAAAGTATTGTATATTATAAATTGAAGAACCTTTTAAACAATTGTTTTGAGAAATCAGTTGCCTTTTATTGCATTGGCATTAGCACAGGACAAAATTATATTCTTTCTCTTTATTTCTCATAATGAGATATATATTCTTTAGAAAACTTTAAGTAATATCAGTGTGTCTTTTTTACCACCAAAGTTCCTTTAAAACTTTTCATAATTATAAAATAGTTTTGGCATTGTTGGTTTTCTGGGATCACAGAGGGGCATTTATCTATGCCTTCATTATATTTATGGCATGTATCCTTTTCATGTAAAGCAGATGCCTGAAGTACCGTCTGTCTCCAAAAGATAAAGGAGTCTTCGTTAGCTTTCTGTTCCCTTAATATTGGAAAGAACAAACCTGAAACTCTAGGAATCTCCATTGTCTCATTTTGTTTTCCCCACAAGTAAAGTTTAGAGTGCAAATAATATATTTGGAAGGTGATCCTGGGAAATACTGGTCAGGGGAGGGAAGATAATAAAGAATACATTATCAAGCAAATCACACTGTGGACAACTAGAAATTAAAATCCTGGGGAATGCTGGGAAACAATGTAGAACATGTACCTCAGAATTCTCCTTTGAAGGAGATAAGATATTTACCTACCAACATTCATTAGTCACTGATAGAGGGGTGCTTCTTGGGGGCACTGATTACCTACCAATTCTGGCCTTCCCTATACATGGGCAGAACAGGTTTTGGAGGTAAAAATGGGCTTAAAGCGGAGTTGCCAGTACTGAGAGCTGGAAGTTAGGCTGTTATGCTCAGAAATACTAAATTCCAAGGAGATAGAAGGGGAGGGGGATAAGTAAGGAAATTATGCACAGTGTTATAGAAGAGACTATATCCACACAGATTCACATGTAAACACACATTCAGTAAATACTTATGAGGACCTTCATACACCTTGTACTATATGTTAAAGAAATATCCGGTCCTTAAGCTCATAGACATGTCACTCTAACTGACATACGTTTATTGAATTTTATATACAGTATTCCCAGAAGGCCTAAAAACTCTCAAGAGTTGCCTAAGGAGAAAAATCTCAAATATTTTTCACAGGCATATTTCCGTCTCCACATTAGTTTTTCTGTCCTGTTAGTTTTTGCTGCATAATAAATAACTCCAAATGTAGTGACTTCAAATAACATTTTTTAGTTCATGAGTCTGAGTGTCACTAATTTGCTATGGATTCAGTGAGGTGGTTCTATTGATCTGGATGAGGTTTTCCTGGTTTTGGCTGGGCTTATGTACATATCAACTGCCTTGTTGATTAGGGGTACTTCAATTCTCCTCCACATGGATGATCAATCTCCAGCAGGTTGGCCAAGTCTTGTTTTCATGGTGGAAGGGTTCCCAAGACAATGTAGAGCCTTAAATGTGTAAGTGCTTGCATCATGATTGCCACTATTTCATTGGCCAAACCAAGTCAAGAGGCCAGGCCAGTTTCATGGCTGAAGAAAGGCTCCAAATCTTGATGGAAGGAGCCACAAAGTCATGTTGCAACAGATAGGGACATAGAACAGGGAGGAATCTGTGGCTGTTTCTACAGTTTACCACAAAGACAACATACATAGCCCTCCATGTACAGAAAACATCATATCAGGGAACTATTTAAAGAGAGAACATATGGTGCCATGAGCACTTGCCCTGGAGAATTCACCATTGCATTAGCTGTTATGGTCTGTGTGTCCTGGCAGCATTTCACAGTTTTTCATTAGAAAATTGTGCTTCCTGAATTTCTGGGATTTGTAAATCCCAAGCATATTTGAGAATCAAATCAAATCAAATCTTATGATCAAACCAAATCAATATGTGAGAGTGTATCAGCACTCTATATTAACAATGGCAGGCAGTTTCAAGTGCCTTCCCAGGAGTCATCAAAACTATACTACAACAGAATGAGCCTGTAAGATAGCAAATTACGTTTATCTTGCTTTATTGTTAGAGAAAGTGGTACTAACTGATCAGCTATATATTCGTAGAATATGGCTTAGAATAATGCTGGTTTATCTACATTTTTCGATTGCTCTGATAATCACCACTCCATCCTGTCACCTTTATGAATAGGAATTCCCCATTCACTGATTTCCCTATTCTGGACATGCATAAGAAATTTGTATTAGTGAACAATAATTTAGTGGTCCTGAAAATGTCTTAACCGATGGAAATGTGTTGAATAGTCAATGTTTTTCTGGATTCTAAAGGTCTGATTTAAATAGCCTAGGTATGCAAAAGTGTTATACAGATTTCAAATGTTAAAAAGTCGTCAAAAATCCTAAGTATCTGGATTTCTAACTTCAGACCACATCACCTAAAGCAGCCTCTCCAAATATTCTAAAATATTTCCATCTCCAAAAAATCCAAAATCTTACTTACCAAAAACTATATTTTTTAAGCTGACAGACAACTCATCATTACAATCTTGATTTACTTAAACTGGGCTAAAGTGAGAGACGAATAATACCCACCTCCATCCTCAATCAGACTTACGGACTTAGAGCACTCCTTCCTCCTGTTCCCCCTTCCATTCCCCCCTACACTTTGGTGACAGATTTACAAGCACCGTGGGAAAGAAAGCATGGATCCTGCTGGCAGATGAGGTGAGGTGGTGGTGGTGGCAAGTGAAGAGTGGTCCATCCCAAGGCTTTCAGGCTCTTTTCTGATACGCATTTCCTAATCTATTGTCTAAAATCACTAGAAGGGGCATAAGCTAGGGCTTGTCCTAGCGCCTCCCCTTGGCATACACTATTGATATTCTCCAGAGAAATAGATCACAGAAGAGATGGTATATATGTGTTTATTTATATTTATATTGAAATAGAAATATCAAGATGTATATGTGTGTATATAGAGAGGCTACATATGTAAAAAAGAGAAGCAGAAAAACAAAACTCACTGACTGGCTTATAGCGAACAAAACAGAATTAATGTATTAGAACAAGAATTTAAAATGAGTTAAATGAATATACTTAAAGTGATATGACCAAGCTTGATAACAAGGAACAGAAACAGGCAGTTATAAGGAAAATCAAAGTATAAAATAGGGAGTATAAAAGATAGAAGAGTTGTGGAAAACAGTGGCTCCTAAAATGTGATCCCCAGACCAACAACAGAATCAACATCAAAAAACTTGTTAGAAATACAGATTCTTTTATCCACTTGAGAACTGATGAATCAAAAACTCTGGGAGTAGGACTCAGGCATCTGCCTGTTAAGATACACTCCCAAGTAATTCTGAGGCAGTCAAGTTTAAGAACCACTACTGTAGAGCACCAAATTTTTCAATGGGGTTGACCCATGGAATGGTTAGAGCCAAAGAATTCTTAATTGAGCCTGAAGATGAAGTCGAAGAACTCCAGACTGTATCAGGATTTGAGAAGGAGATGGAAATATGTATGTAAATGTTGACAGTCATTAAAAAAATGTTAACAATCTAATGGATAGAAATAGAATGGCAACATCCATAAAAAAAAAAAAAAGAAAAGAATGGAGAGAAGGAATAGTCTAAGACCTGTTGACCAACAAGATTCCAGAATTAAATAAAGATCAGTCTATATCACATAAAAGTCCAGATTTTCATCCTTTTGTTGATAAATTGGAAGGTCCAGAAACACTGACCCACATTTTTTATATAACAGCACATCCAAGCTGACTAGCAATTGTTCTTTTTAAATGAGGCATTCATAGGGGTTTTTGTCATAGACTGGCTGGGATTCTAGTCTAACTCCACCATTTACTAACAGTGTGACTTAAGACAACCTTTTGAATCTCAGTTTCCTCATCTATACAGTAGAGATAGTAAGATACCCTCCTCATAGTTGTTTTGGAGATTAAATGAGTTCATATATGCAAAGACTCAATGCAGTGCTTGGTACTTAGTGTTTTAAAAGTGGCAGCTGTTAATTTTGCTGGTCATAGCCCTTACCCACCTCTAGTTGCTCAGATTTTTATACCCAACTTGGTTGCTTCCATTTGTCTAGTTACCTGCTTGCTCCCTTTCGGAAACTCAGTTTGTGATATCTGTCCTATCCCTTAATAACCCTGATACTTATTGGTTTGGTAACCTCTCTGAACCTCAATTTCCTCTTCAGTAAAATGGAATAATGATAAAATAGAATAATGACCTGCTTTGATCTCATATGTATATCAAGTGAAGTAATATTTGTGGACATGATTTCCATAGAATGGGCACTTAGTAATGTTTGAATATTTCTTTAGTCATTCATCTTCATATCCTGTACAGTAACTAGCACAGGATGGTGTGCTGCAGCCAGCCCCTCATAGCTCAAGAGAGCCAGTTGCTAAATTTTCAGGAATTTTGAGAGCTATTAAACACAGCCATTATTAAAAACTAAATCATATAAACTTACAATTCATTATATTAAAAACTAAGGTAACAAATTTTCAAAAATCCAGTTCTTGTTAATTTTTTACTATGTTTTACCATAATCTAGACTATTGAGGTGAATTAAGTCTATTGTGCCTTTACACTAGAAATACTAAAGAATGGTGTTCTGTGCATTTCTTCCTAAGTGCTGCTTCAAGTGACATCATATTGGTAGTTTGAAACTAGCTCCCATGGAATTTAGCAAAGCTTCAAATCAATGCTGTATTTCTCCTCAAAGAGTCCATTGTAAAATATTTACCAGGGCATCAGTAAGATCTTTAAAATCAATTTGGAAAACAAAAGAAGTATAACATTATGTTTATTACCACAGAACCTTAAAGCATTGTGAAGTACTCACAGTGACCATAAAAAAGACACCTGTATTAAATTACAAATTTGCCCTAAAATTTACAAGCTAGGTATTACATTAGACATTCAATATATTTATTTTTAAAAGCTTAAAGTGCCAAATGTCCTAGAATTCTAAGAGAGATGCTACTCAAAGATATTTTGTTTTTTTCCCTCCTGTGATTTAACTGCTACAAACAGCATCCTCTTTATCATGCAAGAAGAAGGTTTGTTTTCATAGTAATAATACTATGATGCAAAAATCACAGTAGGTTCTTTATATACATGGACAGTTCTCACAATGACCTTCTGAGACAAACACTATTCTTTCCCCTATTTAACGGATGAGAAAACTGAGCCTCAGAGAAGATAAAGTATCTTGAATATAAAAGCTTAGAAGTAGCAGGCCAGGAGTCTCTGCTCCTGAGACCCTCTGACCCCAAAGGACACACTCTCCGTGGTCCCTCCCATTACCTGCCTCGGTTCGACATTGATATTGAAGTCTTGATGAAGACAATTTTCTCCAAAGAGAATGATAAAAATCAAGCAAGGTCAATTATTTTTTCTTTTTCTCTGTAGTTTCTTCTGAGGTCTTCAAGTAAAGCTTTCTAGATTTTAGAGTATAGACTCCAATAATCTTTTTTTAATCTGTGAATTTTCCTTTTTTTTTTTTTTTTTGGTCTTTTTTGGCTCTTAGGTCTGTAGCCTTTTCAACAGATCTATCTTGATCAATCTCTCTAGAAAGAGGCTTTTTATATTATGGAAAATGGCCTATCATATTTTTTTGAAAATATATTCAAGTTTAAAGAAAATGATAAAACATAGACACGCATAAACATGTACACATACTATAGAGACCCTTATTACATTTAGCTGAACTTCCCTCCTGTTTTATTTCTACATACATATGGTATAGTATTTGTTTCTGGATTTTTTTCACTTACCATTACATCATTATAATTACTTCTTGCTATTCATATTATTAGACAATGTGACTTTCAACTACATGATTAAACATAAAAGGTTAATGAAGAAATGGATGTTAATTTTATAGGCCCAGATGAATAATGGAACAGTGAAACTTACAATCATGAAAAATATGGTTCACCTACAAGTGGTCTGACTAAAGATTTCACTTTTCAGTAAGATAGTTGATGATTTAACAATTAAATTAGTATTTCAACTGAAAATATTAATGACTTTTAACAAAAGGAACTTCCTTGCTAGAACTATGGCTACAGTGAATTTTATAAAAGAGTTTCATGCCTCCGGTTCTTTACTTTGTGACTTGGACCCAACTTAAACCATTTACTTTCTAGCACACTTTTACCTTTAAGGCACTTACTGCTAAATTGAGCCTTATTGCCTTCCTATGGAAGAGGAGCTTCAGGGAGATTATAAATCACATAAGAACTCAGTGATACAGAGAGGAGCTGCATTTGTGGGTAATCTTTTGCATTTGTGGGTATTTTACATTTTGCATTATATAAAAGATTATATAAGAAGTCCTCAGTGTTAGACTGCAACCATTTTCATTATAGAATTCCATTGTTTCTGACACCTTTACAGGTAGGTGCACTAGAATAGGGAGGATTGCTATTTTGTTTATGAAGTCCAGAGAAAAATAAAATAGGTTGAGATTATGGCATTAAGAATTTGGTTTAAATTCATTTGAGGCTGTATTGTGTGTGCATTTATGTGTACCTGGATTTGCACTGGAAGTTTGGATAAATGCAGATAGAGTGGAGTAAGGTTTCCATGAACAGTTCTTTGTGCTACATGGAGAAAGGAGGGTATTTGTTGCCTGGAATTCTCTAAAAGGAGAGAGTGCTATTTATGTAAAGGGTTTAGATTTTGATCTAATTATAAAGAAGATGGTGTATCCAGGATCTTTCTAGTCCTTTGAATTCATAAACCAAGTTTATCTGGCTGTCTTTCATTCTGAAACTTAATGAGATGATGCAGAAACTTGAATAGCTTCTAAATTCTCATAAATCTATTTTTCTTAGCAATACTTACCCTAAATCTGCAAGTCATTGCTGTTTATCATCAGGAATCTATCCCTAATATTAAAATGCCTTTTTAAAAGAATGTGTATCTATCACACTGCCCAAGGACAACATAAGGGTGTCTATCACCTCATGTCCACACAAAGGTGAAATAAGGGCACAGACAGAGAAGTAGTAGTGCATCTTGGCAATTTCAGTTCAACTGGAATTTTACTATGAGTGAGTGCTTCCTGTGCACAGACATGTTGCTGATTGCCTTTGTCCAGGGCTGTGGTTGACTCAGATTTCATCCCAAGGAACATAGTTGAGTTGTCCTCAAATGCAGTGAGTCCCAGAAATATACACTCTCCTAGAAACATAATTTTACTTCCTTATCTGAGCCTAAAAATATGCACAAATCTAAAACAATATGGCAGAAAGAAATGAAAGACATTACCAAAAATTTTTAAATTTATGACTAAATGTTCTTAGTGATATTACCTTAAAAAAAGACAATGGACTAAGATAGTTACCTATTATTAGTATGTGAAACAAACCACTCCGGTTTGGTAGTTTAAAAATCAACATGCATTATTTCTCACAGTTCTGGGCATTGGCTGAGCATCTCCCCTTGTGGTTCTTATGGCCCATGTGGTGGTATCTAGGATCACTCACACAGATAAATTCAAGTATGAGCTTGGCTTGCACTAGAACATTCAAGATGGTTTCACTGACAAGTCTGAAGGTGGCTTCACTCAGCATGAGTGGCCAGAACAATGAGGGGCTGACTAGATGTTTCTTTCTCCACAACTTCTCTCCAAGTTTCTTTACATGACAGCTGTAATGTAATGTTGCCAAAAGGATGAAAAAGAATGAGAAAGGAAACTTAACATGATTCTTAAGTCACAGACTATTAGCTCATCACATTCACTTGGTCAAAGCACATCACAAGGCCAGCCTTGATTCAGTAGGAGGGAAAGTAGAGAGAAGTGATAATCACATACAAGAAATTGTTTGTAGCCATATTTGTAGACATCTACCACATTATCTATCATCTATTTCTACATTTTTCTCCTTAGTAGCAGAATTCTTATTTTGCTAAGGTATCTGCCCTTCTACTGTGATCAAGGGCTTCAGGTAAACCCAAGGGATTCAGGTGACTCTCTGACCCTAGGAACGTGGACCTAGATTGTCATAAGCCACATACAGTGGTCACATTTTTAGTGCAAATTTAGGGATAGACAAGTGATAAAATTCCGACCAGTGAAATTTGAAAGAAGCATATTGGGAAGTTTCTGGGAAAGGTTTTGTAGCTCTTAAAAAGAAATATGAAAAATACCTAGTCTTTTCCATCTCTGGATATTGCTGTGTCTATTTGATAATCAGTTCTGCTAACTCCATGAGGATAAAGCTAACACATAGGAGAGAATAGAGTCAAAAGACCTACAAGGATTGTCTGTATTGATGCAATTCCTTTATTTTCAAAATTGGGTATTCTGTTACCTTTAGTTGAAACCTCCTTAATGTTGAAGACCATGTGAAGGGACGCATAGGTGGCTCAACTGTTGAGCGTCTGCTTTTGGCTCAGAGCGTGATCCCAGGGTCCCGGGATCGAGTTCCCCATTGGGCTCCCTGCATGTAGGCTGCTTCTCCCTCTGCCTGTGTCTCTGCCTCTCTCTCTGTGTCTCTCATTAATAAATAAATAAAAAGTAAGTAAGTAAGTAAGTAAATAAATAAATAAATAAATAAATAAATAAATAAATAAATTCTTAAAAAAAAAGAAGACCATGTGGAAAGATAGAACAGTAGAAATGTAAGTAAGAAAAGTGCTTATTATCAGCTATGTGTGATGCATACTTTACATTAGACATGAGAAGACAAGCTGTCTGCTAAAAATCCTCAGAGGGTGGTATTTGCTTTCTTGGTGAAAGTACCACAGTCTTGTGTCTAGCACTCAACTTGGCAAACTAATAAACTTGAACTTGCTAATTCACCAAGAACAGTTGCATCTTTGAGAACCAAACTTATGTTATCCCAGCTTATAAGATGGATGCATAAAACTTTTATGTCACTTTATGAGTTATCCAAATTAATCAGATGGCATAAAACTAAAATGCCAATTATAATTTATAATAAGACATATAAGCATTGAGGAATGAGAAACTTTGAGGTCATCATGACCTGCACATTCTGGAATCAGAACAAGAGGAAGTAGACAAATTAAATGTTTAATGGTAGCTAAGATAGCCTGAATCATCTACTTTATAGTGAGAATATTTTTGTCAACAGGATCAAAACATCAAAAATCCGATGGCTAGCCACTCTATGCATCCATTTTCATGTTAAGAGTACTCTTGCCAGTGGGATGGGAAATAGCCAAACATGATTGGCTGTGACCTTCTCTTCCTCAGATAATACTGGGGTAGACATAACCAATGATGGCCTCTGTTTTTCCTTTAGTCCATGTTTCCATGACTGGCCACGCTTTTGAAAAATCCCTATGTCATCTTAGGGTGATGATTTTCAAATGGTTCTCTGAACAAAGATTGATCCTTGATAAAGTTATAAATGGTGTATGACAAGATAAGAATAAGAACACATTTATGCAAACTCCAACAGATATATCCTACTCTGATTATTTGTATATAGCCACAGCATACATCAACTTCTTATTTTCAAGAGCCACCTTTCATTTGAATATCTGTCCTGAGATATCCATCGTCAGTTACTCCTTAGTGCCTTGTACAGCTCCCATTTTCATGTGGACCATGATGTGGGTGGATCATGGAGGATCAACCTCACCGGGCTGCCTCTCTTTTTGCACAAACCACATTTCCCTCTCCTCCTTGATCTGTTCCCTTTTTCTCTATCCCACCATGACACTAGGTTGTAGCTATATATCTGTGTATTTGTTCAGGTGGGCTAGCTGCCAATACCCATCTTAAGTATTAGCAACTTAATACAATAAAAATTTCTCACTCTCATAAAGTCCTGGGCAACTCTACTAATTAGATCTTTTTCATGAGGTACCTCAGGGGCTCAGGCTTCTTCCATAGTGTTCTTTGCCATCTTCAGCACATGACTTTGAGGTTGCCATAGAAGGGGAAGATGAGGAAGAGTCATAAATAACAGATGCTTTATTAGCCTGTCCTGGAAAGGGCTTACCTCACTTCACCAATATTCCATTGGTATGAGCTTAATCATGTGACCTTCACCTGACTACAAGGGGCTTATAATTAAGTTGTGTGCCAAGAAGAGGAGAAAAAGGGATCCTAGTGAACTTCATTTGAGCTTACCTAAGGATTTGAGATTTTTAAAAATAATAACATAAAACTCCCATAAAATTGCCCACTAGACATGATTATCTGTAGAGCTCAAGGGAAAAGCTTATTGGTAAATTATTTGTGTGGTCTCTTATAGACATATATATTACTTAATATTACTGCCCTGATTTCAAATGGAGGCCTTTCTTCAAAATGCTACTCTTTCTAAATTCTATTTTTTATGGTTTCTTTTCCATTGTGCATTATGCACTTTAATCAATTTAGAATGCTATCCTGAGGTAAGTGCTATAGTAAAGTGCTCAAGGTGGTCTTTGACACTGTAAGTCCAGAGGAAAGTCCAATCAAATGATTTACACATACATCCACTTATTCTTCTGATTGGCCAGACTGGTAGTGTATGTCTTCACATACATCAAAGATATATAACATCTTCCAAGATCAAATATTAATTATAGAGAACACCATAATATAGATCAGAGATTTGGTAAATTACAGCCCTGGGGCCAAATTTTTGTATATAAAGTTTATTGGAACACAATCACACTTATTTATTCACTTATTGCTATAGCTGCTTTCATGCTACAATGCCAAAGTTGAGTATTTACAACATAGACCACGTAGCCCATAAAGCTTAATATATTTATTATGTGGCCCTTCACAGATATAGTTTATCAATCCCTACTGTAACCTAGGAGTAGAAGTGTCATACACCTCTTGGACCAAATAGGCGATGTTGATGAATAAAGTGAATCAGCTATAATACACAAAGAAATGTAATTTTTGTTGAGCTGAAAAGTACACTCATACCTGTCTGAAAGTATTAATTTTTTTAAAGTTTTATTTAAGTAATCTCAACACCCAACATGGGGCTCAAACTCATGACACTGACTGAGATCAGGAGTCACATGCTCTTCTGACTACATCAGCCAGGCACCCTTGAAAGTATTCAATTTTTAAAATAATATGTGGTCCAACAGAATGCATTTTCACACCAGGTTAGACCTATCATCAACCAGTTTACAACATATGAACTAAGTCCATTAGGACAAAGAAAAGTATTTTTCTACAGCTCATAATGAGCAAGGCTGCCTTTCTACAACAAGCTTGGTTACTAGATGTTCCTTTATTACGTGAAATAGGGTCACTTCATTTACCTCACCAGCACCTGAACCTCCTGTCCACACCCATCTTCAAATTGTGACTGCTTGGATTTTCTTAAATAAGCAGCTGGTCATACTCAGCTATATCCCGTAATTGCTCTTCCAGCAACACAAAGACGAGGCAGAAATCTGACAGAACAGCTTGTTAGGATTTGATTAAATGCTTAGCAGGGGCCATTTTACCCCTTGATCCCTGGAGAAAGGGATTTCATCCTTCATGATATTTTATTATTTGTTGTTCTAATGTCCTTCCTTGGCAAATTTATAATCTGGCAACCCTGGATTTTATTTCATTTTGAAATTATAACTTGTCTATGAATTCCCAATGTATGGGAACCATTGACCCAAGTGACATTATAGCATTATAAGAAGGCTTTGCTTACTTCCGTTCTCATCCATCATTAGTAGATTTATATAGTGTAGACTCTCAATGGCAAGCTTTTCCTCTTATGTCCAAGTTTTTAGGGAACTCCTCGCTGAAATCAGAACTCATTACTAAGAGCAATACCAAGAATATAGTGCTTGTTTCTGGCTTAAGCTTAAGCAGGGGAAACCTGAATCCTAGAATGTCTTAGGTCTTGAAGGAAATGTCAAACACAGAGAAAGGCCTTCAAAACTATGTATTCAGCAAGGACAAGAAAGCAGAAATTACAAGTGTCCTGCTTTCAGGACAGGTGGATAGAAAATCACCTTTAGTCAATTTCTACCATGTGTAGTTCCTTTAATAAAATGTAAAAAATAGAGTTTGCTATCTCTAATTCATGGATTAATAATTTGAACCCTTCCATGATTAAACCAACATATTCAAGATTAAGCAAGTAACAAGTAAGTGGTAAATTTGGTGCGACTGAAGCAAAAATTATTATTTCAGATTAGAGAAACAGCTAACATTTTTTTCTTTTCTTTCTCTTTTTTCTTGACACAAGTAATAACCTCTAAAGTGCAAAGGGCTTAGAAAACCGTCCTGTCAGTTGAAGTTAAATTAGAGACGAATTTAGGGAAAAAATATAGAATCTCTCTTTTTTAAAAGATTTTATCTATTCATGAGAGATACTTTGAGAGAGAGAGAGAGAGAGAGAGGCAAAGACACAGGCAGAGGGAGAAGCAGACTCCATGCAGGGAGCCCAACGCAGGACTCGATCCTGGGACTCCAGGATCATGCCCTGGGCTGAAGGCGGTGCTAAACTATTGAGCTACCCGGGCTGCTCTAGCATTTCTTTACAACACACTCAAATCTTGAAGTGAAGTCCATCCAGGGTAGAGAGAAGCATGTGATGTGCAGAATTTTCTCACCTGCTTTAAGGAAATCATGGATAGTAAGAGAGATTCCTACATGAGAGAGATTTCCTATAGGAAAGATAAAATGTCTATACATTTTCAAGGAGAGAAAAAGATGAATTAGAGCCACCAGTGAATTAAATAAATTCCTGGAAAAAAATTATAGGTTTTATCATTGAACAGAATGATCATTTGATCATTGGCAAGGTCTTAGAAAACCAGTAATCTTTCATGAATCAATTAGTTTATAGGCAACAGAAAGTTGGAAGCCTGTTTATAGAAGGAAAAGCCTAGTCTGTGTTGTATAACTTAAAAGGGCAAACAACCATACCTTCATCTGAATATAAACTGCTCAAAATTCAAAGTCTTAGGAGAGAAGCTATGATCAGCCAAGCTTAGTCATATCTCAGCCTCCTTGCCCTATAAAGGAGATAAAGGGAAGCTCTGGACCATTGGGTTATTAGGGGTAGGAAGCTAGGTTTGCCTGTTTGCCAAAGCTACGGACACAAGAGGGTGATAGTTCATTTTTTAAAAGAAAATCAGTATATTTTTTTGGAAAGAAAACAGGATTGTAAATTACAAAAAATAAAAAAATAAAAAAATAGATTGGATTCATGATATGCTTGCCTCTTTCATTTTTCAAAAGTGCTTTTGAACAAGTAGATATCATGTAGGTGACTCATTATCAAAGTCCTTGTGAGAGTCTTATGATATTCTTGGAACAAGATAGAAAAATGCAAAGTGGCAGATGATATGTTCATAGCTAGCAGAATAATATGAAAAACAACATTGAATTGAATCTCAACAAAGACCAAACTCTTGAGAGAGAATGCTATAATCTTTTTTAGTTCAACATGATAAAGAAGCATTTGAGTAGGAAAAATAAAGAGGTAAAGTTCTTTTAATTGCAAATGGCAGAAATCAACCAGAAAATTTCAGGAGTGAGGCTTCAACCACATCTTGGATTATAAAAATTTAACTAACGTGATAAAAATATTGTCTTTCTCACCATCTCTTGGCTCTGCTTCCTCTCTGCTGGTTTTGTTATATAAGCTCCTCCATTTGATGTTTTAAGATGACCCACATGATTCCATTCTTATATTCTAACAGGTTAGTAACATCAGAAGAGAATGAATCCCAGCAGAAGCGCAGAGATGAGTCCCATAGCCTGACTTAGTTATGTATTAATCCTGAATCAATAATGATTGGCCAGGGTGATAGAGTATTCTGATTAGCCAGGCCAAAATCACATTTCCTTCCATGGAGTCAGGGCATTAGATTTGTAAAACAAAAAGCTCCATCAAAAGTACTTGGATAGAGAATAAAGAAGAATCGTTCTCAAAAAAAATAATTGAGATTTTTGTTACAAAAGGGGGATTCTGAACAGGCAAAAATAATGAACATCTTTTAAAACATAAATGTCTTTGAAAGCATAAAATTGAGAGAAATAATTAATATTGATAAGCTAGAGGTTCAAAAGATTTCAATAGGCTAGTGGAATAGGCTTAAACTAACAAAATTAAATTTAATTAGGACAGATGGAAAATCCAACGTTGGCACCAAAATCTCAGTTACATAAGTAATTATGCAGTAATTTGCTTCAGTGGTAAATCATGAAAGTTTTAGTTGTCTACACATTCAAGTATTTCTTAATTCAATTATCTAAAAAGCTAATACAATTCTAGGCTGCTTTATGAAAACTAAACTGCCCCAGCAAAGTTGTCTTATTGTATCATGCACTGGTTGGATCATTTCTGGGTATCTCTCTAGTTCTGGGCATTGACATTGACAAACTACTTAACTAGAGGAAGAGACCCATAAGAAGAACAAACAATTTCTTGTCAAGGAAATTAGTCAGGGAATATATTTGAAAGTCAAATACAAACATTTTCTCCATAATTCATATCCTGTTTATTACATATACTAGTAAACTGGCTGTATCACATCTAGAGAGTTACATATATTATCCAGTGATTTATCTAGTTTACTCTCAGACATCTGGTATAAGAGAAGTAATGTATACTTTAGCTAAATCTTTATTGTCTAGGGGCAAAGCAATTTTTTATATACTCTACGAAGCACACACATCGAATTACGTATTCTTTTGCATCAACGCCAAAAGAATTTAGTCATTAAATGTCTTTTTTAACACAAACTCACATATTATATGTATGTGGATGAGTGTGGCTGTGAGTACATATACAGATATAAACTAATGCATGTACTGTACATTTGTTTGGCAAAACTATTAGGAAAGTATTTCTGCATAAAAATAACTAGTACAAAAGCACTGGGACTCTTCACCATGGGAAGGATGTGTTATCTTAGATATTCTCTTTCTGAACCTTTCTTTAGCGACACATTAACCTCTGTACTGTTGACTACAGCACAAACCAGTTTCCCTCACTTCCTGTTATCCTGTTCCTATTTCATAGTAAGGCTCAGAGGGTGTCTGAGGGGAGGGAACATTTTGGTACAAAGGCAATTGGCAAACAGGAAAAGCAACCAGCTTGCTGGTTACAGGTTAATAAGGACAACAGAGAAGTTCCTTAGACTGCCCTTGGCCTGGTCAGCTTCCCTTGAGGCCAAAATGTCTTAGGGAAGCTTTAATTGATTTTTAAAGACAAGGAAAAGTGTTTTTGGCTGGCTGTAAAACAAAAAGAACTTATGGGTGAATCAGGCGACAGTTTCAGAAATGTTCATGGTTTACCAAGATCTGGTTGTGAGGCCTGATGAGGCTGGTGTTAGAATACACTTTGGGAGCCGTAAAGCTCTATAGAAATAATTTGTGATTGTTAGCCAAGGGAACTTCTAGGCAACTTCCATATACTGTATCCTTTTAAATGTGGCTAAGCAGTTAAATTTTCAAGCATGGATGAAAATCAATCTAAAACATATTGCTTATTTTCTTGTCTTTGAAAATAAAATATGTTGAGTAAAATAGAAACTTTCTTAAATAATACAGTGTGATCATTATGAACATTATGTTTTGAAATAACAGGCCAATATACAGCAATTACCATTTGTTGAAAGCTTATTGTGTGCCAGCCACAGTGTTAAGCACTATGAAGAACTTAGATGATTTGGTATGTGAAACAACCTTGCAAAGTCAGTGTTATGCCCATTTACCCATTTTACATATATATAAACTAAGGTTGACAAAGTTTAAGTAACTCACATGAAGTTAACCACTAAATGGTACCCATAGAACTAGAATCCAGGTGAACCAAAATGCAAAATTCATGACTAAAATTTTCCAGGGTTTACTTTACAGCAGTGTTCTCAGAGCAGTGCTCTCCTGGTAACCAGCTTTCACAAAAAAGTATACACACATCTGTTTATTATAAGCTTTATTGACATAAATACTGATATCTTTTCTATAAATTGGATGTAGCCACTTGACTATCATAGAATGCTTTTGATAATTTTTTTTTTTTTTTTTTTTACCGAACTCATATAAACTTTCAGAAGAAAATATGGAAGAAAATCTTTGTGACACGGAGCAGAGTGGGCAACTGGGCAAAGAAGTTTTACAAAAGTACAATTCACAAATGAAAAAAAAAAAGAGGGATGCTCGGGTGGCTCAGCAGTTGAGTGTCTGCCTTCGGCTCAGGGCATGATCCTGGGATCCACGATGGAGTCCTGCATCAGGCTCCTTGCAAGAAGCCTGCTTCTCCCTCTACCTGTGTCTCTGCCTCTTTCTCTCTCTCTGTCTCTCATGAATAAATAAAATCTTTAAAAAAGGAAAAAAGAGAAAAGCAGGACTTTAACGTCAAAAACATGTTTATTTCAAGAGATACCATTACAAAATGAGAAGGTAAGCCATGGATTGGGAAAATGGGTGCAGATCACATATTGGCAAAGAACTTATATCCAGAACATAGAAAGAACTCTCAAAACTCAACAGTAATAAAACAAGTACTGCATTAAAAAAAAAAAGTAGACAAAAAACTTGACACTCTACCAAAGAGGATATAGGGATGACAATTAAGCACATGAAGACGTGTTCAACACTATTAGTCATTAGGGAAATGAAAATTAAAGCTATGATGAGATGAGATACTACTACACAGCTATGAGGCCAAAAATTTAAAAATACAGAAAATACAAGGTACTGACAAAGATACAGAGCAACTGAAACTGTCATGGCTGGTGGGAATATAGCACTTCTAGAAAATGGTTTGGCATTTCTTACATAATTAAACATACCTTTCTTACAAGAATAGCCATCTTACTCTTTGATGCTTATCCTAGAGAAGTGAAAACTTATGTTCACACAAAAATCTGTATGTGAATATTTATAGTGGCTTTATTCATGATTGCCTGAAACTGTAAGAAACCCTAATATCCTTCAGCAAATGAATGGATAAACTGTAGTATATCTTTACAATGGACTACTACTCAGTAATAAAAACAAACTAGCATATGTACAACAACATGGATGTATCTCAGAAGCACTTTGCTGAGGGAAAGAAACCAATCTCAAGAGATCACATATATGATTCTACTTATACGAAATTATCAAAAAGAATTGGAAGAACAGATCAGTGGCTCCTAGCAATTAGGGGTGAGTGGAGAAAGTATGACCACAAAGGGGTAGCATGACACTTTTTATGGGCAACAGGACTTTTCCCAGTCCTGGTAGTGGTCGTAGTTCCAATAATCTACATGTGTTACAATTCTCTTAACTGTATACTAAAAGGGAAAGAAAGTCAATTTTATTGCATGTTGATTTTTAAAATTTAATTAAATTTTAAGTTTAAATTAATTAAAATTAAATTAAAAGTCAATGCTTAATAATATTAAAATCTGACCTATTGAGCCATTGAGACCTATAGCTGCCTGAGTGTTCTGAGCCTTTAAATTCCACCATGCTCTTATAAAACAGAGTAGGAGACATAGTGAAATATTTGTTTTAAGGCAACTATTTGGAGTTCTCGGATATAGGAAGAAAAAGCACTAAAAGGTGAAATTTTTACTTGTTCTAAGGTTTTCAATTTTGAAGGACTGAAAGAAGAGCCATGCAGTTGGTCTCAGGAAAGATGTATGAACCTTGCTTTTTGGATCTGGGATCAAGAGCTGTACTTGCCTGATACCCTTTTACTTATTGCAGTTTTCTTTAGCCTGTGTGGCACCTGTATTGGGATAGTGTATTAGAGTCGAACTAGGGGTGAGAAACCACTTGATTGTTTAAAACAGAAGGAATACAATGCAATAAATCAGTAACACAAGTGACAGAAGCTCACAAACCCAAACAAGGAACAATGAGGCAACCCAAAAATGAGTACGGTTGGAATCCTCTACCATCCCTATGCTAGAAGGACAGAGAGAAGAGGTGGTTTTACTGGCAGCCAAAGACTAGGATCATGTGACAAAAGAGGGAACTACAGCAGACCACATAGAAAGTGTGATCCCACCAGGAAGATAAAAGCCCTGGGAGGGATGCTGCCCCAGACAGAGAAGGAAAGGGAGAAATACCCTGGTTTTTCTCTTCCTGTTTTCCTCTAATCTTCCAGTAATGGCTCTCATTGGCCAAACCCATCCAAAAGCCAGCTGATGTAAGATACTAGGAAATTCAGCATGACGGAATCAGCCCCCTCCTTCCAAGATAAAGAATAGATCAGATGGGGGGATCCTAAGTGGCTCAGTCGATTAAGTGTCTGCCATCTGCTCAGGGTCCTGGAATGGAGCCGCTTTGGGCTCCCTGCTCAACAGGGAGTCTGCTTCTTCCTCTCCCTCTGCCTTCCAACCCCAGCTTGTGCTCTCTCTCTCTTGCTCTTTCTGTTTCAAATAAATAAATGAAATCTAAATTAAAAAAAAAAAAAAAAAAAGCAGATCAGAGAGAGTATAAAGAATGGATCTGTGGTAAAGATCAGAACCGGCCCAGTCAGTCTAAGACTGACTACAAAACAAAGGGGTTACTGGTCCTGATTTTTGGACTCTCCCTCCTGATAATGGAAGATTTGTAATCAAGTTAGGAAGTCCTTTGTCATCTGCAACAGCTATGATGGCAACCATGAGGACGACCTACATAGTTTAGGGGAGCTTTGTAACAGTACCTCCAGATTCTCCACTTTTCCCTATGGGCCACTTCAAGGAAAAGGCCCTCTGTGCTGTCTGTAATCTTCTTAAACCCCCCCCGCCCCGCCCCCAGGTGAGACATTCTACTCTTACAACATTTGCCTAGTATGCTTCAGGTCACAGATCATTTTATTCCTTCCCTGCTCCCCTGATACATGCCATACAAAACCATATGCTTTTGGTACCTAATAGTGTCCCCCACAGGTTGCTTGTTTTAGGATGTCTGGCCCTCTTCTTGATGTGGACAGCAGAATCCAAACTTCCTTGGACCTCTCATCAGCTTTTCTGTCATTTTTCCCAGTGCTCTCTGATGCCTCTCCCAGTACTCTCTAATTCCTTTAAATATATGAAAACAATGGCAATGGAATTCTAAACCACCCTCCATGCCCCTCTTCCTCCAATAACTCTGGAGGGAAATTTTTGTGGGGGAATAGCCTGATAATGACATATGCTATAGCAGAAGAAGGGCTTTCTGGTTTTATCAGTCATGGTTCAGTCATGGGCACAGAGGCCATGCAAGGAACTCTAGTAGAAGGAATTCAATATGGGGAACTAGTTACAATTGTATTTTAAGAACTGAAAAAACAAACTAAGGCCATTGAAACCATGACGTGAAGCTGCCCCTAGTCCTAGTAGGGCCAGAAAAATAAAGTGAAGAATTGGGAGATATTTGACCCTCTCACTGGAGGTAAATGATAGCAGAGGCTTCAGGATAGGAACAGGAATCAAGGAGGATATACAGCCCTTGCCAGAGACCCTGGCTGAAGCTCAGAGAAAAGAGAAGAAATACTCTGATTCCTCTGCCCCCTGTTTTCCAACCTCTCCAGTGCCTTTTATTGACTAAACCAAGACAGAAGCCAGTTGGCAGGAGAGTCTAGTAACTGAAATTTGCAGAGGAAGGACTGGGAAAGGATTTAAAAGCAAACAAATCACCAAGTATACTAGTTGTAATATTTATTCTTAAACTTTATACTTTCTGATAGCTCTGAGATTTCTGCTGTTACCTCAAAACCTTTTTTGTTCCTGAAGAGTCCACTTTTAATACCCCAGCCTCTTTCTGCTAGTGGTTTAATTAAAAGGCATGCAGATATAGAATGTCATAGGACTGGGTCTAGAGCATCGATTCAGTGCTTCATCTAATGTTAAGTCACAATTTAACAATCTGTTGTGAACTCTATCCTCCAACCCTCACCCCTGGCCTGCTACTCCCTACCCAAATATTGCTATGTATTTATGGCCATAATATGTGGGAGGGCATATTGGTGCAAATGTTGCCAGTTAATAGAGGAGGAATTTGCAATTCTTAGCAAAGGTTGTGTAAGTTATTGATATACCTTTCACTTTCAGTTGCTGATTGGTCCATTGAAGTACTTCTCTAGCTGGTGGAACCCCTCTTGTCTCCTTCCTTCCTCCTCCATGATCTCTTTATCTTTTCTATTGTTGACCTTCATGGAGTCTTTTATGCTTCTTTGCTGATTCTAACCATGTGTGAGGAGCAGGTATGATTATCGAAGTGATTTCTATTTTGTTTGTTTAAGTAGTGGCCACGCCCAGCATGGAGCCCAGTGTGAGGCTTGAACTCACAACTCTGAGTTCAAGACCTGAGCTAAAATCAAGAGTCAGATGTTTAATTGACTGAGCCACCAGGTGCCCTGGAAGTGATTCATGTTTACTGTGAAAGTTTATTAAATGTTTATGAATTAACATTCTTGCTAGAATCTTGAGTATCTCTCTCTCATTGAGTGTATATCTTTAGTTTCCTTCAAATGGTATAACTCTCCCAAATTGAGTCTGTCTTACTTGAGAGGGCTTATTAAATTATGCTTGTTTTGCCTTTATTTGTGGTCCTTTTAGTGTTTGGTTTCCTCTAACTGAATTGTGAGTTTCTCTGAAGGCCCCCCTTACCCCAGTACAGAGCACTGCATTTGGTGGACTGTAAGATGAAAGAGTTCTCAGATCTCCTGACTTGATTGATAAATGAGAGGAGGTGGACAGTAGGAGCAGGAGTTAGTGCTGACCCAAGGCTCTTTAGCCTAGGTGAGCAGGTCCTACCTGGCACCACCCCCACTTTCTACTTTTGCTCAGAAAGGAAACCTGAAGGTGCAGCTCTTGCATTGCCTTCCAGGCCCATGACTTATTTTTCTGAGAACTGTCAGAACCATCAACTTGCTTCCATTTCTGTTGCTCCCATTCTGTCCAAGCCACTTGGACAGCTGTAATGGTTTCCTCTTGGTGATAAAATCATGCGGTTATCACATTGTAGATTAGCTTTGCATTGTTATGTAAGTGGAATCACAAAGCATGAAAAATTCAATCTCTGGAATCTTTTGCTTAACATTATGCTTCTGGAATTTCCCATGTAGTTGTATATGGCAATAGTTTATTCATTCTCTTTGCTGAATATTATTCCATTGCTTTGGCTTGTTTGAATGGATTTCTCTTTCTTGCAGTCAAGCAAGCCATGACTAAGGAAGACAATGAAGCATGAAACTGTCCTTTCCAGAGAAATCACAGGCACGGAATAAGAAGTCCCTGAGGAGGTCTTTCCCTCATCAAGCTGGGATATTCCTTTCATATCCAGTGAACTTCAGAGCAACACTGAGTTTTGCTGAGTAGGTAGAGTTCCATATGGCAGCTGTCTCAGGTTCTGGCACCAAGCCAAAAGATGATATTTTTCTCCTTCCATATTTCTTTACCATATGGTTGCTCATATCTGAAAATCTTACACTTTGCAATCTTCCCTCAGCTGAATGCTATGTAGTATTAATGCTTTGCATGCTGCAGTGTTGAACTTCAAAACTACCATTTTCTTGCTGTATTCCCAAGTACTAGATCCATAAAGTTCGGAGAAAGGTAATATGTATTTTCATGTAATACAACAGATCATTCACTGGGTCTTTGCCAATATTTTCAGGATTGTGACTGCTTTGTAGAAGCAAAATGTCTTTTCTCTTTTTTCGTAATTAGCTGAGATAAAGGACCAGGTGAAGCCACTATGATTTAGGCAAAGATTCTTCATGCATGTTTTTGTCAGATACACAATTCTGTGTGGTAAGAGTAGCCTAGTGTGTGTGATACATGCCTCTATTATGTAATTGCATTCTGTTTTCCCCAACTGGAATAACATTTTAAAGAGTACAAGAAGGCAGGAAGAAACATTGCATAATTTTTTTAATGACAGTAAATAAATTATTCTTAAGAAAATATCTGAGAGATGGTTGGCATTTCCAAAACCAGTAGAAACCAGGATAATGGCCCTGTTTTTCTTAATATTCTATAGAATCTTAGTTTTGAAGGCCTACTTGTTAGCCATCTTAATCTCCTTGATCCTCCTGCAGCTCTCCTCATAGGATGCCTTGTAATCCTACTGACTCTTGCCCAATAATGGGGACATTTTCTAACTCCCTTAATGTAGCAGTTGAAGGTACTTATCCTGAGAAAGTAAAAAAAAAAAAAAGGCTGCAGTAAAGTAACTATTGGATTCTCCAGCCCATGGGCCAAACAAAATGGAAAATGAATTCACTGTCAGAATCCATTTTTTTTTTTTTTTTTGTAGAGAAAATCAAAGGAAAAGAAGAAATGGGCATTTGTCTGCTGGGAGACAAGAGACCTACTCAAAGGTGAAGATATTTAAATTGGTTGATCCCATCAAGACTGACTCTTGTCCTTGTAGGATCTTTCTTCTTTCTTTCTTTCTTTTTTTTTTTTTTTTAAGATTTTATTTATTTATCATGAGAGACACACAGAGAGAGGCAGAGACACAGGCAGAGGAAGGAGAAGCAGGCTCCACACAGGGAGCCCGATATGAGACTCCATCCTAGAACTCCAGGATCCCGCCCTGGGCCGAAGGCAGGTGCTTAACCGTGGAGCCACCCAGGCGTCCCTCTTTCTTCTTTCTATTTCTGTCTTTGTCCCTCCACCATTTCCCTCCTACCTTCTCTCTTTGCCTCTACCCAGGATATAGGTACAGGTTATATGGGGATGAAGTTTATATAATATTTTCTAGAGTAGAAAAAAAAATGACAGAAATAACTGTGAAGTAAACATTTATTTAGAATTGAAAACTAAATTATCAGAAATTACAAATTCAAAAAAACTGAAAATGTCTCAAATATCATACCATTACAAAAAAGTAACACAATGTTTTAAAAATTAACTGCTTTATATATTTTCCTATACATTTCTACTTATTGTCTCTGTGTGTAGCAATGGATTTGGAATGTTTTTCTTGTAAAAAAAAAAAAAAACCCAGAAAGATAATCTAGTCCTTAGCCTAGCATGCTTGATCAAAATTTATTTTTTATTATTGCTGAAATGTATAGAACATGCCACCTCATGCATAAGTATACTCATTCCTTTCAGTATTGTGAAAAGTTTGTGTCATTCACACATTGGAATTCTGATAAATTTCTATTTCATTTGAAATAGAAGTGAAAGAGAATAAAAGATTATATAGGCACATTTATCATTGTATTTGTTGAGAAGCAGAGTATATATTCTGATAAAACTTGCATTTTGCATTTTTGACAGGTTCTCAATGAGAATGGAATCCTCCACTTAAAACTTCACAAATCCACAGTATGTCTTCTGGCTGCCTACATTCAAGCCCTGTTATCCTCCAGTGACATAACTCCAGTGTCAGGTGCCATACACCATAGGACCATAGGATTCTGTGACATGACCTAGATCTTGTACCTTATTATCATGGTACTAGACAAGATTACGTAGGGGACCTTGGGAATATTTCAGGGGCCTATTCCTATGCTGGGGAAAGAAATAATTTTACACTATATAAGTGACTATGAACTGCTTAACTATTTCCCACTAAATGAGAATGGAATATATCCCTACTCACCTTTTCCATATGTAGACCCTCAGAACCTTCACTCAGTGTCACCTAACACAAAGGGAAGCATAAAACAGCAGAAGTTAGAGTAGGAAACAGGTATTAGTCTTTATTAAGATTACTCTCTGTTTCTTTTAAAAAATTTGCAAAAATCAAAAGACAATGCAAATCACTTTTGAGGTCTGTTCCAGGGCTTGGAGGGGCCTATGGGAGTGAGGGCCCTTATACATAAACTTCCTGGAAAATCTTCCTCTAGTCTCACTGTCAGCTCTAAGCTTTGTGCCTTGTTGACTGTTCTTCCATTTGCAGCAGTGTCAAGCTTTCAGTCACTGAGGAGGGAGGTCCAGGCGTTCTGTGGGATGATACCATGTGTCCTGGAGGCCAGATGCCCCAGGGCAGATAGGTCTGACCACACATGGAGATGGGCATTGCTCCTGGGCTTTCTAGGTAGGGGAGTTGTCACTGATGGCCAGTGAGGTTGGGCTTTGGACATTTGGACATTTGGTTTCAGTGTTTGCAGCTGAGAGACCCTTGTCAATGAACTGATAAGAAGAATTGTACAATGCATTTAACTCCTCAAAGTGTTTTTCTTTTTTCTCATTTGATTGTCCTGCTGGAGACAGAACTAAAAATTTGGATCCTCGATTTTTGTTCTGAACTACCTATCATCACCCATGTGTCCTTAACATTTCTGAGCCTCTGTTATCATCTATAAAGAAAGTGAGTGAACTTGGTTCCCCTCCCTTGCTCACATTGGATTTTTCTAAGCCTTAATATTATGCCAGTTTCATCTGTAATATTGTAATCTGTGAGGTTATGTTCTAACCACTAGATTATGTCCACTGAATATTAATACATCAAAGCTATCAAGTATGTATTATGGGGGATCCCTGGGTGGCTCAGCGGTTTAGTGCCTGCCTTTGGCCCAGGGCGTGATCCCGGAATTCCGGGATCGAGTCCCACATCGGACTCCCTGCATGGAGCCTGATTCTCCCTCTGCCTGTGTCTCTGCCTCTCTCTGCCTCTCTCTGTGTCTCTCATGAGTAAATACATAAATACATTTTAAAAAGTATGTACCATGAACCTGGAACTACACGAAGTGCTTGACATGTATAATTCCCGAACGGTTAATGTCTTGGGGGAAAATGTATTGATCACTTCAGATATCTCAGTTACTGCAATAAGTTCCTTTTACAAAGCCCATATCATGCCATTGGACATAATATGTCATAAAACTGAACAAAGTGTATAATTAAATCCTCTTAAGAGAGATGAGTGATATTATAGTCTTTCTTATTTTGGAGAAGAGGAAACTGAGGCACAGGAAGTTTGGTGACGTGTCAAAGTCATACAGCTAGTGCATGCCATGGTCATTGCCTCAGATGACCCCTGTGTCACAGATGAGAGCAATTTAATGATTCCCCAAGATTACACCTCCTCTAGATGTCAGAGAGAAGATCTCATTGCCTCTAGATACTGGGACAACTAAGAAAAACCAACTAATTTGAGATAATTTCTATTTACCACATAATTTTTCCAATTATTACCCAACAAAGCAAATTTTACCCTTGCTTTTGGATTTATCTGTTGTTAAAAGGGAAGATAAGAAGACCTACTCTATATAAAAAGCTAAGAAGTGAAAACAACCTTAAGTGGCAATCACTTAATCTTTGAATCTGGCTTTAATTAGTGATTTATTCAAAAATCAAGAACACTTATACAAAAAAATTGGATAAAACTGCTCTCCTGGCATCAGATATGAAAGAAATGGTCACTGCTACTTTCTACATCCTAGGTATCTTCCCTTTATTTAGGTAGGATTTATTGCAGCGCTCCACCAGGTGGTGCTCTAGTGAAGACATGGCTCTGAAGCTCTCCAACCCCAATGCTTACACTTGGAAGAATTTCGAGTAGGTTAAGTGGTTGCTCCTAAAAAGAGGCTGCTCAGTCCAAGGGATATAGTTGTCCATCTTGCCAATAGGACACAGCCTGTAGATAGGAGAAAGTCCACGAATAGGAATCATCAGACAAGGACAGTGGCTTTAGGAAAAGTCAGTCCCCAAACATCTTACAAGGACATGTTACAATAGTGGTCTTGGATAAGTACTGTGGAACTAGTATCAGAATTTTGAAGCTTGTGTCTCTGCTAGTAAATTGTGACTTCAAAGAATCTCATGCCTCTCTGGGCTGCAGTGTCCTATCTACAAAATGTGTGTGTGGGGGCGGCAGTTAGTCTATATTAGGACTTCTCAAATTAAGGGGTCATGGACCCAGTCCATGGCATTTGTGATTCAACTTCCTGACGTCTTGTGAAAATCTTTGTACACACATTTTTCTGGAAAGAAGATCCATTGCTTTCAACAGATTCTAATCAGAGGCAGTGAGTCCCAAAATGTAAACCATATCTGCATGAGGTAATTTGTAAGGTCCCTCTAGCTTCAGTATTCTATGAAGCTATAATTTTTCTGGAAAGGAATCTATGGCTGTCAAGTTAATTGGATTAAGTCCCTGGATAAGTTCCAGCTACATCCTTTCTTATGCTCTCTCTAATGGTTTTGTTGGGGCAGTCACACCTAGATCCAAGGAGTCCTGCAATACCCTGTCTGGTAGATTAGGTGGCATGTCATGTGACTGGCGTGGTTCATTAGGGAAAAGTGGCAAGATGAACCAGAGGAACTATAAGAGCAACATGCCAGATCCCACAGGAGTTCAGTGGTGGAAGCAGGTGCTAATTATCATCCTTTGGACGAACAGGATATGCATTTTTTGGGAGTGGGTAAGAATTTCTGGTTAGACAAGCTCTGAATTCTTTGGCCTACTTAGAAGGCACTGCCAGTTCCATCAGCGAGGATGAGATTTTGTTTCCTGATGAACACCTGCTCAGCCAAGAAGGAAGGCCCAGCAAGGAAGTGGGAATATTATTTTCAAAGGCATTGTCATTCAAATAAATGCTCCTTCCAAAACCAGGCTATAACTGTTAGGGAGTGTCATGGTCCCCTCCTTTCTGGCTCAGGAAAAAATATCTCTTAAGTCTTTTTTACAGGAGTAGGTTTAGTAGCTGAGTAATATAATTATATAGATTACCAACAGAAACTGAGATTTCAGCCTGTCCTAGATATACAGTACTTGTGAAGGGAGGGGCTTGGAGAAGAAGAGCAGAGATATTGATTGGGAATGCAACCAGTGGAGAACCCCGTTATTAAACAGAAGACATTGCCCATGCTTTGTATCCTCAAGAGAGCTTTGAAATATGGAGATGATGGGAGTCAAGATTAGTGCTTGAGGAAAGGAGACAGGAATTATTCCAGAATATCAGAATGTTGCCCATAATGTAGGATGAGTATAAGAAAGGACTTCCTTCCTAGGAATTTGGAAGATCTAGACTGGTTACCTTTCAGAATGATTTGACATATTGCCTAAGCCAATGGTCTCAGTCCTCACCACACATTAAAATCACCTCTTAAAAAATTACTGTTGCCTTGGGCCCACCCAAGCTCAATAAATCAGAATTTCTGAGGGTGAAAAAAATTTCAGAATTTTATTTTTTAAAATCTCTCCTGGTCACTTTAATATGCTACCATGGCTGAGAACCACTGGCTTGACCAGTGGTAGAAAATATGGGACATATATGCCATTAAGCCCTTCCTAACCGCAGCATGTTTAACAATTAAAGAAGTCTTTGTGCAATATCAGGATTGTGCACAATGCCTGGTACATAGTAGGTGCTCAACAAACATTCACTCAATTGAGTGAGAGTGGGGGGAGGGGGCTGGTGATACCTTCCATCTTAGTGTCAATGTTTCAATTACTCTTTTTCATGAGAAGGCCAATGAAAAATTATTATTTCTACTAACTATTCTTCTGCTATTTAAATTTTTTCCTCTCTTTTTTGTTCTTCTCCCTTCTCCTGTTGTCTCCTTTCCTTGGTGTCCTATATGCTAACCCCAGGAGGTTGGTGTAGAAGCCAAATGCATGAGAGAAGGAAGAAGAGAAGAGAAGAGCAAGAACACTGTCACGGTTTCTTTGACTATTTGTCTTGGGGAGCACAAATCTTTCTTCCCCACTGCCCTTCCAACCTCAAAGAGAGGGTGTGCTCTCTATGGCTCTTAAGAAAACCAGGCTGAACCAATGAAGTGAGTTGGCTTGCAGAGGTGGTAACACCTTCAGAGTGGTAAGTAAAGGGAATGGAAATAAAATTGGGCCATGAAAATATCTTTTTCTAAAAGGACCCCTCTCATATTCTCCCACCATGTTGTCAGTGATGGCTTGATTGTGGAAATTCATATTGGATTTAGGCAAAGGAACTACAGTCTGTGAAGAAGGGTAGGCTTACTCTGGAAAACTGTGTGGAGGTTCCTCAAAGAGTTAAAAATAGACCTGCCCTATGACCCAGCAATTGCACTGCTTTGGATTTACCCCAAAGATTCAGATGCAATGAAATGCCGGGACACCTGCACCCCGATGTTTCTAGCAGCAATGTCCACAATAGCCAAACTGTGGAAGGAGCTTCAGTGTCCATCGAAAGATGAATGGATACAGAAGATGTGGTCTATGTATACAATGGAATATTCCTCAGCCATTAGAAATGACAAATACCCACCATTTGCTTCGCCATGGATGGACCTGGAGGGTATTATGCTGAGTGAAATAAGTCATTCGGAGGAGGACAAACATTATATGGCCTCATTCATTTGGGGAATATAAAAAAATAGTGAAAGGGAATAAGGGGAAAGGAGAAAAAATGAGTGGGAAATATCAGAAAGGGAGACAGAACATGAGAGACTCCTAACTCTGGGAAACGAACTACCGGTGGTGGAAGGGGAGGTGGGCGGGTGGTGGGGGTGACTGATGACGGGCACTGAGGGGGGCTCTTGATGGGATGTTATTCTATATGTTATTCTATATCCAGCTAAGGACACCTGCCTCCTCGGGGTTCTCTCTGGATCCTCAGGAGCACACCCCACCCAGGTGACCTCCAGGAACCACAGGCACAGTGCTTCCCCCCAGAAGGCAGCACGGCCGGCCCTGGGGTGCGCCCAGACCCCTGCAGGGACGGGCCTCAGCCAGGGGTGGGAGCACGCCCTCCACCGGTGTGTCCTCTAGGAGCCCTGTCCCCTGCCCGCATAGATGCCCTCGTGCTTACCTGTGCTTGTGTGCAGAAAAAAACCCAAAACCAAAACAACAACAACAACAAAACACCTTCTATTCTATAGAAGTGTTATTCTATATGTTGTCAAATTGAACACCAATAAAATATAAATTTAAAAAAAAAAGAAGGGTAGGCTTACTCCAGACTTTAAGGAAAAGGGGCATTCCTCATACCATGAGGGCATTTTCTTTGGAGAGTCAAGGCTAGTGTTTGGAGAGCAGAGAAAGAGTAAACTTCTTAGATTACTTCTCATTTAAGTATTCAATTAAGAGGACAGAAGAAATCTTTTAATACTCGCACAAGAGCCAGTTCAATTCTTGAGGGACTCAGAGAACTTCTAGAAATAGAATGTGCATTTTTCCTCTTTCCAGAAGATCCTTCAGGAAGGTTTTCCTTTGTGCACTTATCACACCTTTATGCATGGATTTATTTATCGTCTAGCTCCCTCATTACGCTTGTGATTCCATGAGAGCGGAACATCTGTTTACTACCAAGCCTTGTATATTGTCCTGTGGTAGCCATTCAAAATTATGTGTTGAATGAATGGAAAGGTGAATTAATGAGGTGAATCTAATGTGTCAGTCATCTGTTGGTCAGAGATTCAGGGATTTTTTTATTTGGCCACATCTAAATGAAAGACATAATTAACCATCTCTTTCTTCTTACCATGTCCTTTATTGTTTTATGCCATTGCATAAACATTCTCACAGCATTTACTGTCCAAAGAGGCAGAGAATGAGTAGTAGAGCTATGATTATCCCATTTTGTTTGTCTTCCGTTTTAAATATCAATTCTTTGGCTTCCCCTCCTTAAGGTAATTTTCTTAATCTGATGAGGAATTTTTGAATCCTGCTGTATGTGTGATGGGAGAAGAGACAGAAGGCCCAAGCTAAGTCCTGGAGTCCTGTGAACCCTCCTGGAGCCCACAGTCTATAAGATGGGACAATTTTGAGAGTGTTGCTAGGTTTCAGGTACTCCAGGGACACTTAGAGAAATTCCTCACCTAGTTGGGAGTGGCTTCCAAGAGGATATTTGAGAGGATAATTAGGGCAAAAAATGCTTGGAAAACCAAGGGAAGGGTCAACTCCAAAAAGGAGAAATGCCTCTTCCTTGAGAGTGGGTAGGAAGGGATTGGAAAGGAAACCGAAGATAGGAATGCAGGTTAGGTAACCATTGCTAAATAATTGGTAATAAAAATGAGGGCTTAAAATGTGGGAATTAGGAGGAGGGACAGATAAAGTTTAAAGCAGAGTGAAGGAAAGAATATTGAAGACAGAAGCTAGTGATGAGACACATTGTTGGGATAACGGAGAAATAGGAGCCCATGGAGGAGAGACTGAAAAGGAGCATCTGTAGCACTGAGAAAACCAGGAAGAGAGGAACTAGGAAGTTAAATTAGCAAACTCTAAGAGGAGGGAGTGGTCAGCAGTGTCAGACAGTGGTGACTGGCAGAAACAACAGCAATGGTGAAATGGGAACAGAAGAAAGATTATAGGTGAGAGAGGAGTAAAGTGCAGACAACTTTTTCTAGATGCTTCACTACGAAAAAAAAGGAGACATATCATGGTAGGTAGAGGGATATGTAGAACCAAGGTATGGATTTTAGAATAGAGAGTATTTTCCATTTATAAAGGTGAGAGGAAGTGTAAAGAGAGAGATGGAAGACAGAGGAGAACAGAGTGGGTGTTTTATCCTTTTCACTTGGGTTCCATCCTTAAACACTTTATTATCATCTTTATTTTTTATTTATTTTCTTAAAAGATTTTATTTACTCATGAGAGACACACAGAGAGAGGCAGAGACATAGGCAGAGAGAGAAGCAGGCCCCCTGTGGGGAACTTGATGTGGGACTTGATCCTAGGACCACGGGATCACAACCTGAGCCGAAGGCAGCCGCTCAACCACTGAGCCACCCAGGTGCCCCTTGTTATCATCTTTAATGACTTCTCTCAGGCATTTTGAGTTTCCTGCTGCAATTAATCCTAAATTAGAACACAAGCATCAGATAGCATCTAATCAGATCTGATCTGTCATTTCCACTTAGCAGATTCTGATAGTTGGATTAATTTGTCCCTTGTTTCAAGGATTCTTGATCTGGTGTTCACAGATCCCTAAGGTATCCATAGATATAATTATATTTTAATATAATTCACTTATTCATAATCATAAGTATTTTATTTTATGCTTTTGGAAAACAATGAGTCTGAGAAAGAATATATTACTTGCTTCTTGGTCTGCCAAAGAAGTCCATGGAACAAAGATAATTTGAGAGGCATGATAAGCCTTGTATCTAGGACTACCTTTCTTTGGCCTTCTTTTGATCACCCATTCACCTCCTTTGTTTCAGACTGACTGATGAATCAAGGAAGTGGATAGACCTGAAAAGCCTAATGCTAGCAGTTCTCCAACTATGGGTAAGAATTAATTTGAGAAGGAGACAAAAAAATTTCAAAACCCATATTTTGAAATCTCACCCTACGTGAGCCTGATTTAGTACATTTAAGAAGAAAATCAGGGAGCACCTGGGTGGATCAGTGGTTGAGTGTCTGCCTTAGGTTTAGATAGTGATCCCGAGGTCCTGGAATCGAGTCCCACATCAGGCTCCTCGCAGGGAGCCTACTCTTCCCTCTGCCTATGTCGCTGCCTATCTCTGTGTGTCTCTCATGAAAAATAAATACAATCTTAATTTAAAAAAAGGAGATCAAGAATCCACATTTTAAAAACAAGCTCCTCCATTAGTTTTGTTGCATATGGAAATTTGAACATGAGGAAACATTGCACACTTTTCTCTGGATTTTTTTTTAATGTGTCTAAATACTTTTCAATTTTATCAAACATTTTCAGAGACTTTGGAAGGGCCTAGTCCTCAAAATTAAACCTTTTCTAAATTTCTCAAAAGGAATACTGTCGTCTCTAGTATTTATGCATGTGGATGAACCAGTCTGCACCGGTATGTGTTAAGTATTCATCCATCACAGTCACAGAACAACATATAAATCACTGGAAATGGGGGAGGGGATGTGTGTATGGAGCCTTACAGGATGAGAGGAAATAGGAGGGTGTTCATTGAGAAGTATAGTTTTAACTTTTTGAAAATAAAAAGGATTGCAAAATAGTGGAAATGAGTTTAGGAGAAGATAAAGTAGGTAATGATGCAGCCAGGAAAAAAGCCTAAATAATGCAGTTGACAATTTTTTTCCTGTGAAAGAGCCACAAAATAGACCATGAATTGTATAATACGAAATCACCAGGCAGATTTTCCAGGGGGTTGCTCCTCTTACAGGCTTAAAATTTCAGATGATCCCAAGGGACATGTTATGTAAAGATGTCCCACCCTGAGGAGAGTTGGTAATTGTAGCACTCTGACAATACTAGTTTGACCTTCAACTGATGGATGAATTTGCCAGATCTGTTTAATGATTCCAAGGAACAGTGTAATCACTAATCTTCTGTATCTGGGAAAACCTCAAGTGGGGCCTCATGTTCCTCTCTTTCTAACTTGAAGAAGAAATTCATCCTTCATCTCCAAGTCAATGTTACAAGCTGGCTTCTCTTTCCAGGTATGTCAAATTCCTGCCAACAAAGCTGAAATGGAATATTTCAGCACTTTGCAGCTAATTGAAGAATTTTTGCACTAGGTTTTGAAGTAGAGCTAACAGGACAGAGGAAGTAAAAGACATAAGATCTGTCTCTGGTATCTGCATTTAAATAAAAGTCTATATTCCAGTCATAACATGTGTTGAGTCTCTGCATCCTTTGACTTCTCGGTACTCTTATACACTTATGAAGATACATCAGATGCTATACCTAATGTCAAGCAGTCTGTGATCCTCAAACAATGGTTCCCCAAACAATATCCATTTATTTATTTATTTATTTATTTATCTATCTATTTTTAAGATTTTGTTTATTTATTCATTAGAGACACAGAGACAGGCAGAGAGAGAAGCAGGCTCCATGCAGGGAGCCCAATGTGGACTCGATCCCGGGACTCCAGGATCATGCCCTGTACTGGAAGGCAAATGCTTAACCATTGAGCCACCCAGGCATCCCAACAATGTCTTTTTAATAGTGCTTATTGAGTGTTTTGGTTGATTAGGTAGATACTTGAAATGGCTTATACATTTATTGGAAATAAAAGAATTGACAAGAGCATGGTATACTGCTTTTCCAGATCCAGCAACACCATTTTGCTATAATGACAGCCACTAACTGGCAGCAACCATCAGTTAAATAATGTCAGCCTATGGATGGCAAGATGAAACAGGATACATTTCTGGCACACTGCTCTGACCTAATAGGAGTTCAGAATTACCTTTAAGGTCATGATGTTGATAGGGTTCTTTTTTTTTTTAAAGATACTATTTTTAAGTAATCTCTACACTCAATGTAGGGCTCAAACTGAACAACCCCAAGATCAAGAGTTGTATGTTCTACTGATTAAGCCAACAGGGAGTCCTGACAGGATTCTTTTTTTTTTTTTTTTTTTTTTACCAGAGATTGAATGTCATTATTCATGAAGAATTTTTGGATTCTCCTGCTTTTCTGCCTCTTTGGACTGGGAAAAGCTATATGCAGAACATGTTCTTCCCATGTTTTTATAGTACAGCAGGGCTCATATTTTAATTATATATTTAAAAAATAGTGGTGAGTGAAAAATACAATCATAAGTGCCTCTGGAATACTCTTGATTGTTACCTAGTAGACATTTGTCTGCCCTTTCTTTTGCTCACAGGGCCCTCCCCTTATGATAGGTATGGAAAATGCCAGACACGTGTTTTCTAAGCCTTCCTTGTGGGTAGGCTAAGGGCATGTGGCTTATCCTGGCCAGTGGGAACTGAGGGAGAAGGTTCTTCAGTAGATCTCTGAGAATTTTCTTCCTTAATAAGAAACTGATGCTTAAGATGTGATCTCTTCCTTCTCTATTTACTGGGTTTTTTAAACCCACTTTTGTGAGGATGTGTGCTTGTAATTGTGGCAGTCATTTTGTGGTGATAAGGGGAAAACCAAGAGACTGACAGTGAAGTAGACTCAGTGCCCTGACATGATTGGACTACTCAATTAACCTACTTTGGAAATATCTGCCTCTGGACATCTTATGAAATTCAGTTGTATATTGTGTTACTTGCAGTCAAAACCTTCCTAACAATGCAATTATATTGTTTAGAAATTAAGAATAGTTTTCTTTTCTTCATTCATTCAATAAATGTTTTCTGAGTGTCCACTAAAGGTTAGGCATGGGGCTACCCTGGTGAGTGTAATAGACATTGTTTCTGCACTTCTGGGGATTCCATTCTAAGCAAGAGACAGAAACTGATGAGGGGCTATAATATATAATAACTTGATTTTGTTGGGAGTTTATGGTTAGAGAAAGCTTCTCTGTGGAGGTACTGTTTGAGCTGCTACCTGAAGAATGAGTGGGAGCCAATCAGGTGACTAGGGTTGTTCTCATTGTGCAATTAAAAAATAATCCCTAAGAACCAGTGAAGTTAATGAATAGAACCACAAGAGAAAGAAAAGTAACCCACAGTGGTCACACTGTGTAGCTGACTATCTCTGTAATCAGTGTTGATCATGCAGGATGTTTGTAGACCCTTGTCCCCATCCTCCTGCCCCAGACCCTCCACAAACCTTATTGTGATCATTTTTATAAATAAAAAACATCATTGTGTTTGTGGTAGCTGGGTTCAGGGATACCAATTTTCATTTGCATGTTGTGCTCATTATAAATGATCTAATAAATTATCCCTTTTGGCTAAGAATTTCCATAATTGGTTTTAGCCCGAAGGCACTTTTTTGTTTGTTTTAAACATTCAGCCATTTTGATTTATGTGAATGTGAAAATATCTACTTTTTTCCTGCTTTTAATCCAATCTACAGAATATTATTTAGCACAAGGAAAACTCCAAAATAGCTGAACCTTTCCACTTATTTAGATTTCACCAAAGAGTCCCCAGGGTAGAATGAAAACATCTCTGAGCTAGGGTAATTTTACAAAAACTGCTTAGAGCTCAACAGCTATTTCTGTACTTTCGGAATTCTGTAAACATATGGGGGAAAATCTGTCCACAGTTATGCCGGAGCAGTGCCCGGGTCCTGAATTCTCCTATCGTTTCATTGTTGGGAAGGGCTAGAGCCCGGGGTTCAGTGTCTGTGGTGGAAAGGCCCTGCAGATTCTGTACCTTAATGCTTTTGCCCTATTAGACAAGGTCTTTTGTTCTTTCTTCCTTACAAAATGATTGTTTTCTTCTTCCTCTTTCCTTCCTTCCTCCCTCTCTGCCTGCTTGCATTTTTTCTCCCTTCCCTTCCCTTCCCTTCCCTTCCCTTCCCTTCCTTTATGTTTTCCTCCATTCTCCTTCTCTCCCTTCTTTCCTTCCTTATCTCCAGATCCCCATCTGATTTCCCTCAGCCCTGGTATTACCTTTGTCCTCTGACTGGGAATCACCCTTAAATGTCATAGATCAAGCATATTGTTTTTTAGGTGGTAATAGAATACCGCTATTTATATCAAAAGGGGTTGTTATGATTAATGCCAGGAAGGATTTTGGAAAGATTTTGGTTTATAGGTGAGGAGAGGGAATGCAGAGATGGAAGTTTGCCTTAACTTTTAAAGACAGGGAGCATTTCTGAAGTAAAATACCCCTTCTCATGTATGGCAGGGTCCTGGGTGGTGACAATTCCAGAATATCAGCCACTTTTCCCTTTTGACCAGGGCATGTTACTAGGCCTCTTCAATGTGACTTCACATTTATACTTTCCACATTCAAATTAGTTTATAAATAAGATATACATTTTTTTACATTTTCTTTAAATGAAGTTGTATACACAAGTGTACTGTTATAGAGGTCAAAGATGAATCCATAGATGTCCATGCTGCAACATCAAACTTGTGTCCTTTTTGCTGAACCATACAATCTCTAAGGAACCTTAAAATAATATTATTTGTAAGTATATATGTTAATTTTATGACTATCACAATTATATTACATTGTATTTTAAAATTAAAAGAGTTACCACATTCAAGGTAAATATCTAAAATATTTTGCAATTTTTAAAATCAAGTGATAACATTTCTCCATTTTTTAATACTATAGGAACTTAAAGGATGTATCTTAAGCTTCTCTTGACCTCTGGAAGAGCTTGATCTTGCCTGTTTCACCCTGGGAAGTATTTTATTGTATTGTGAACATTGGCTTGCTAATTATCTTAAATCTAAAAGGATACTGTTAGTAAGGTTGTGTGAAAACCCCATTAAGTCAGGACTTTCCTATTTGAATTTTGAAAAATCTGGGCCTGTTGGGTATAATATTTATTGAAACAAAGTATTATTTATTATGAGAAAAAGTAATATTTTTAAGACAAGTAATATTTCTTCCTCCATGTATTTTTTTCAATCTTATTATTCTTGAAATCTCAACAACATAGCACAATGCTTAGTATATAGTAGGAACTTAGTAACTGTATTAATAAAAAAGTTTCAAGTAAGGGAAATATATCCTAGGATAGGCAGTTTTTTGGAACCAAGAAAGACTCAAGGGAAACAAAAGGAATTCTAACTATGTACCTCAAATTTCTAAGTCCATGAGTTCATTTTTAGTGTTGGTATAAGACATTTTGGTTAAAATACATCTTTTACTTTATAGGCCCTATGTGATATTAAATGTCTTTATATTGCTAAATAGAAATTACTTCTATCTACTTTACAATGTTCACTGGGCTTCAGAGAATAAAACTGAATTTTTTTATGATTTCTTTTTTTTTTAAGATTTATTTATTTATTCATGATAGACACACACACAGAGAGAGAGAGAGAGAGAGAGAGAGAGAGGCAGAGACACAGGCAGAGGAAGAAGCAGGCTCTGAGCCCAATGCGGGATTAGATCCCAGGACTCCAGGATCACGCCCTGGGCCAAAGGCAGGCGCCAAACAGCTGAGCTACCCAGGGATCCCTAAAACTGAATTTTTAAGTAATATGACCTTTTCAGCAAGTCAGATACATTTATCAATATACTTCCAAATACTTGGTCTAGGAAGAAAAGGGGGAAAAAAACACATGAAGATATGTTGAATAAGGTTCTTTCTCAAAAGAAAAGAATTTCTTCTATACATAAATTTGAAAATTTGATATTGCTTATCTATCCTTGATGGCTTCAAGACCTTCAACTTTACAACCAGACCCAAGTTGTGTGATACAAAATCAACATACAAAAAAATCAGTGACATTTCTATATACAAACAATGAACTATCTGAAAAGGAAATTAAGAGGGCAATCCTGGGTAGCCCCGGTGGCACAGCAGTTTGACGCCGCCTGCAGCTCAGGGTGTGATCATGGAGACCCTGGATCAAGTCCCATGTCAGGCTCTCTGTGTATGATGCCTGCTTCTCCCTCTGCCTGTGTCTCTGCCTCTCTCTCTCTGTCTCCATGAATAAGTAAATAAAATCTTTTTTTTTTTAAAGGCAATCCCATTTATAATAGCAACAAAAGAATGGGACACTTAGGAATATACTTAGTCAAGTAAAAGATTTGCACCCTGAAAATTATAAAACATAGATGAAGGAATTTAAAGGAGACACAGACAAATGGAAAGACATTCCATCTTCATGGATTGGAAGAATTAACGTTAAAATGTTTGTACAAGCCAAAGTGATTTACAGATTGAGTGTGACCCTGTCAAAATCCTAGTAGCATTCTTTACAGAAATAGAAAAAGTAATCATGCAATTCATATGAAACCACCAATGACCCCAAATAGCCAAAACAGTCTTGAGCAAGAAGAACAAAGCTGGAGGCATCACACTTCCTGATTTCAAATGATATTTCACAGAGCTAGAATGGGCAATCCTAAAATTTGTATGGAACCACACAAGACCCTGAGTAGCTAACACAATCTTGAAAAAGAAAAAACTTGGAGGTATCACAATTCTAGACTTCAAATTATATTACAAAGCTATAGTAATCAAAACAGGATGATACTGGCATAAAAACAGATACAGACCAATGGAACAGAATAAGGAGTACTGAATATAATTCACACATTTATGGTCAACTGATTTCCAACAGGGATGCCAAAAATACACAATGGGGAAGGAATAGTCTCTTCCATAAATGGTGCTTGGAAAACTAGATATCCACCTACAGAAGAATGAAATTGTACCCTTATTTCACACTACACACAAGTATTAACTCAAAATGGATTAAAAATTTAATTTTTTTTTAATTTTATTTATTTATGATAGTCATACAGAGAGAAAGAGAGAGAGGCAGAGACACAGGCAGAGGGAGAAGCAGGCTCCATGCGCCGGGAGCCTGATGTGGGATTCGATCCCGGATCTCCAGGATCGCGCCCTGGGCCAAAGGCAGGCGCCAAACCGCTGCGCCACCCAGGGATCCCTGGATTAAAAATTTAAACAGAAGACCTGAAACAGTAAGGAAAAACTTCTTGATATGGGTCTAGGCAGTGATTTTTTTTGGATAAAACCACAAAAGCATAGGCAACAAAAGCAAAAAAACAAAAACAAAACAAAACAAGTGGGATTGCATCAAAGTGAAAAATTTCTGCACATCAAAGGAAACAATCAACAAAGTGAAAGGCAAACTACTGAATGGGAGAAAATATTTGCAAACCATATATCTGATAGTTAATTTTAAAAATATATAAGAAACTCAACAGTAAAAAAACCCCAACCTGATTAGAAAATGGGAAGGAACTAGATAGACATTTCTCAAAAGAGGGCATATAGAAGTCCAACAGATGTATGGAAAGGTGCTCAACATCACTCATCATCAAGGAAATTAAAATCACAATGAGTTATCACCTCATACCCGTTAGGGTGGCCATTATCAAAAAGGCAAAAGATAACAAGTGTTGGTAAGGATGGGAAAGGTAAAGGAAAAGGAATGTTTGTACACTATTGGTGGGAATATAAATATAAATTGGTGTATCTGGAATGGAAAACAGTATGGAAATTCCTCAAAAAATTAAAAAAATAGAAGTAGCATATGATTCAGTGATCCCTCTTCTGGGCATATATCATGAGGAATGAAATCAGTATTTCAAAGAGACATTTGCACTCCCATGTTCACTGCAGCATTATTCATGATATCTGGAAACAATGCAGGTGTCCACTGTGAAATAATGGGTAAGGAAAATGTGGAACATACATTGGCATATTATTCAGCCTTAAAAAAGAAGGAAATCCTGTTATTTGTGACAATGCAAATGAACACATTATGCTAAATGAAATAAGCCTGTCACAGAAAGACAAATGCTGCATGATCTCACTTACATGTGGAATCTAAAATAGTTGAACTCATGGTGCCTGGCTGGCTTAGTAAGGAGAGCATGTGACTCTTGTTCTGGGGGTCATGAGTTGAAACCCCTCATTAAGCATACAACTCACTAAAAAAAGATAAAATAAAATGACAAAATATTTGAACATAGAATTCATAGAAGCACAGAGTAGAATCATGGTTATCAGAGGTTGATGGGTGGGGGAAATGGTCAAAGGGTACAAAGTTTCAGTTATACAAGATGAAGAAGTTCTGGAGCTCTAATGCACAGCATGGTGACTGTATTATACACTTGAAATTTGCTAAGGGTGGATCTTAAATGTTCTTATTACCACCCATACACATAATACTATGTATGGTAATGAATATGTTAATTAGCTTGATTGTGGTGATCATTTCACAGTGCTTATGTATATTAAAATATCAAGTTGTTCACCCTAAATATATACATTTTTTATTTGTCAATTATACATCAATAGAGTTAACAAAAAAAAAAAAAACTAGCCCCAAGGGTACTTGACCAGCTGACTCTTATGTTGAATCCTAAAATATCAAAAATTACTATTTTTGTTTTATCTATGTATCTATTCACAGATGTTTATCCATCTCTCCTTGTCTGTCCCTTTATCTATTTTTCTACCTATTGTATGCATATCTGAAACCAATAACAGTACCATATATGGAAGTCTAAAGCAAAAAGAAATCTTAAAAACAATTCTTTATACAAAAAGAACATAATCAAATATTGCTACATTTTTTCATGATGTTTGAATGCATTTGTCCTTTGCAGTAGTCCCTAAGATGTAAGCAATAACAGTGATAAATGCTACTGAGGCAGAAGTGTCAGGACGGCCCTCAGAGGAAATAGATTTTTAATGAAGTATTTTATAGGAGATTCTAATCAAGTATTTTATAGGAGTTTTTATGGAAAAACACTATACATTGAGCAAAATTGAAGGAAGTATGAAAGAACACAATATTTTCTAATAACACTGAGAAAGAACTTTGGGTGACCTGAATGGAGGGTGATTTTAATGAAGAAAATGAGAGAAGATGCTGCCAAAATAGGTTCATGTAAGATTTTGAAGGATCTATGGGATATCCTAAAGAATTTGTAGTTTATTTTTTGGGTCGCTCAAGTTATATGCTTCATATGTGGTGCTGAGTCCACCATGACTATATTATGGTGTATTGCATGTCATAGATGTTGTTGTAGTTGTTTGCTGTATGAACAGATAGGTGTTTTAAAAAGTGAAGGGATGGGATCAGATCTATGTTTTATTTAGTTAGACAAGAAGCAAAAATTTCAGAGAGCCTTTATGAGCACGTAGGAATGGCTCTCAAGCAATAATGGTGAGAATTGGAAAATAAATATCCCAACTTCCTCCCCCTCCTCAGCAGGAATGAGCCCTAGTTACTATAATACTTTATATTGGTCTTCTTCCTTTTCTGTTTCACTGTTTTACTTTCCCACGAGTGTTTCCTGTGTTAACCTTGCAAATAGACTGCCCAGACTTGAGTCATTATCTCAAGTTCTGTTTTTGGGAGAAACTACTTCAAGACAGAGTCAGATGGTTATTGTAATGACCTATACAGAGATCTTAGAGCCTCAGCTAAAGTAGTGGACCATGGAAAACGGAGAAGGCAGGACTGGTCTCGTAATCTCTCCAACACATGCCTTAGTATACACAGCCTTCTCCCAATATTCTGTCAAGCATTTATCTCAGTGCCACTGTAAAGGGGTTTTGCAGAGATAGTTAAGATCCCAAATTAGTTGACTTTAAGAAAAGGAGATTATCATGAGTGAGCTTGACCTAATGGGATGAGTCCTAAAAAGGGACTAGGATCTCCCTGGTGAGAGAGATTCAAACTGTGAGAAGAATTTAATATGAGGGACCTTTAAATATGGAAGGGCCATTGAGCTTGGTACATGGACTTCCAAGAGCTGAAAGCAGCGCCCTCTTCCCACTTCCCACCAGTTTAATTACCAGTGGGGAAATGGGATTTCAGTTCTACAACCATAAGGTACTAGATTCTGTCAACAGCGTGAAAGAGCTTGGAAGCAGATATTTCCCCAGGGACTTCAGATCAGAAAGTAGCCAGTGAGATTCTGATCAGAAGACTCAGCCCACCAAGACTTCTTACCAAGGAAACCATAAGATAATAAATTGTGTTATTTTAAGCTGCTAATTTTTTTTTGTAATCTGTTATGCAGCTATAAAAAAACAATACCTAAGGCAGCCCAGGTGGCTCAGCAGTTTAGCGCACCCTTCAGCCCAGGGCCTGTTTCTAGAGACCCCAGATCAAGTCCCATGTCAGGTCCCTGCTCTCCCTCTCTCTGTGTGTGTGTGTGTCTCTCATGAATAAATAAATAAAATCTTAAAAAAAAAAAGCAATACCTAAAGAAAAGATGTTAAGTTTAAGGCATAGATAGGTTTATAATTGCAAAGATTTTGAGGCTGATTGTATAGATTAGTGAAAGAAGACGAATGGCTTTAAGGGTCTACTCTAGATTCATAATGATGCCATTAATGGAATACAAAATGTGCAAAGAGGAATCTTTTTAGATTAAGAGATTGTTGTCATTTTTTGAGTTTTCCACGTTTGAGATGAAGAGGTCTAATAAATGATAGAAAATATAATCCAGAGCTCAGGGAAGATTCTTGGTCTAAAGAATAAACGTTAGGAAGTCATTGGAATATGTTGAATGTTGAAGCCATGAGGGGAAGAAGAAAGAGCTTACCTATCTGGTATCAAGATGTTCTTCACTGGTCAGCCTCTCTAATGTTTGATAATAAGGCTTCTTGAGTGAGAAAAGATACAGAGTACTTAGATTAATGGGAATATCTCAGATGATGTGTTATCTAAATATTGTGTTTCATCTTTTTTACAGTAAAATAATTTTTAACATTCTGGTTGAGGAAGTAGGGTGTGGATGCCAAATAGATGGCATTAGACCACTATTACTCCAATTCTGAGCCTATGGCAGATATTATAATCAATGGGGTAATTTTTCCTCAGAACCAGTATCTTTTTCCATCCAGTGCTCCAAGCAGCAACCTATCGGTTAAAGTAAAACACACATTTACTATCCCAGGTTGGTTTCCAAACCATAGCTTTTAGTATCAGATATATCGAATTGAAAAGAACTTGATTTTTAAAAAAGATTTTGTTTGTTTCTATTTTTCTTACAAATGGTGTTATCTGACTTCTGAATGATATTAGATGGCTTCTGGTGAAAGTTGCTAAAATGGCAAAAAGTGGTGCTTGCAGCCTGTAGACTCTTTGGGGGACAACTTTTGCAAAGCTAAATTTAGGTGTTGGGGAAAAGAAGCATAATTAGGAATTGAATTCACTCAGTTCTTCAAATAAGGCTGAATGGTATTCAAATAAGTCATGAAGGTCAAATACTAGGATTTCTAGCTCCTATCCTTAGAAAAGTGAAACTAGGGGCAGTTCTTGCTGTTCTAAGAGTGATGGCATAGAGTTAAGAGCCAACATAAATGCAAAGGAATTGATCTCTTTTTAACAAAAAATGGTTAAGAGTTGCTCAAAGTCATGCATACTAATCATCCATTTGTTGTCCTAATCATGTCCTAATCTGCCACATCATCTTAGAAGACACTGAAAACTCTAGGACACTACCTGAGACACAATTTGTATGACCCAGCCTAAAAAAGTTTAGGCAATTCCATTTCTGGATCACAGGGTGTTAACATATTAGTCAACCCATAAAAACTCCTACTGATTTGTATGGAGTTGTATCATTGCATCACAGGCGGAGGGGCCTAAATTGTTTTTGGAGAAATATAAGGCTTTGTCTTCAGGATCATGACCCATGAGTCACACACACCCAGGATTCCCAAAGACAAGGCCAGTGGGGACATGGAAGGACTTGGCTTAGACACAGGGATATGACTCATTAGAAAAGATGAACTGGTTTTGAAAAATAACAAGAACCACCTTCTATTCTCTGCATACCTACCTTCATTCCATAACCACCCCCTCCCCCCCCCCCCCCACACACAAAAGCAGCCTAGGATATTTGGAAGTATTTATGAGATATATAAACATATTATTATCATTATTTACTTTTAAAGTTCTTGGTCCATTTTGGTAGTAGAAGTGATGTTCAAAGTATCCTTTGAATAATAGGTTGACAAAATGACACTTGCTTTCCTTAAAAAAAAAAAAAAAAAGAAAAAAAACACTTGCCAAATCAATACACTAAGTTGAGTAAGTTGTGACAAACTCATATGACATGATATCCAGGCCCAACTTCCTAATCGTTTAAAGGACTCTGATTAGTAATTTATAAAGCTTATTAACAAAAATTCCAAGGTAATGGCTGACTATGGCTATAGATGCAGTGATAAGTGACCTGCAGGCAGAGAGTGGCACCTCAAATATGGGAAGGGGTGGCCATCCCATAAAGGAAACAGCCCTCTGATTTCAGGCCACCAGTCTCTTATTTTGCAATTTCCAAAAATTAGGTTGAAAATAGTTTTAATATTTTAATATTATTTTTGAAATTTCCTATTTAATATTGATTCATTTCTATGATTGCTGAATTTTATTCTAAATGTTATCTGAATAACTCTAATACCAAATATGAAAAACTTGTCATTTCCTTCTTCAATTTTTGGATTTTTAGGCCTAGAAATGTCACCGCACAGAGAAGATGGAAAAATCCAGCCTATAGGAAAGAGGAGAATGAGTAGAGATGTATATGACATTCTGGAAGCTAGTTCAATTCAACTCTTCTCTCCCTAGAATAAGCTGGGTGAGGAGCTGGTCTCAAGAACAGTCTACCCACAACCACCTGTCTGCTGGCATGGGCCTTCCAGAGCTTAGAGTGCCTTCCTCCATTCCCACCTTGACCCCTGCAATACCCACCACATTTCCATTAACCACTCAGGGTGGAGTCATTTCCTTCCTCTCTCATTCCTTCACTTGGAGGTTCTGATTTCCTCTCCTGCAGTGCCTTTTCCTATGTATAGTTTTAAGCCCACCTCTCATTTTTTCTGTCTCTACCTGAAATTCATGTGCTGAATTTCTGCCTAAGTGGTCCCCTACTTCTGCCATTTGCCACTACAGGCCATTCCATTCCCAGAAGCCAGAGCATACTTTAGAAAGCAAACATATCATGTTTGATAGTATATTCCCTGTTTTAAACCCTGAATGACTTTACATTTAGCATAGCCTATCAGACCTTAGATAACCAGCCACGCCACCCACACAGGCCTTGGGATATACCCTCAGAACCTGATTCCCAGAGGAAGGCCTTAGTACCTACTGCTTTTTCTCTGAGCCTATAGACCAGTCATGTGCTCTGTACTCAGCTCTCACAGAGCCTACAGCACTTGCCACATGGTGGGTACGTTGTTTCCTATCTGCCTTCACAGCTGGACTGGGAAATGCTGGGAGTAATGAGCTTGCCTGCGTTCCCAGGGCCTAGTCCAGAGTTTGCCACATAGCAGGAAATCAATAAATACTTGCTGAATGCTTCCTAGAAATGTGTCCACGGTTGTTTTCTAATTATTAGGTTTTCTTATTTGATCATTTCTAGAAAAGTGGTTGCAAATGCATTTAACTCAGAATTCCACTTGTTTCGTAAATCATCTCTTTCCTGCTTCACGGCCTTTGCACGCTGCCTCCTCCACCAGGACCAACACTGCTCTAGCTCTCTAGGCTAAGCAGTGAAGATGAATTTCAGGAATTGTATTTCCCCAGGGCTTCTGTAGACTTTTGTATTTGCATAGGGGAATGCCCTTTGGGCTGCCAATAAATATTCATTGGATGGGTAGACGGAGGGATGGCAGACAGATATGCTGATAGATGGTACACTGCAATTGTGGACAATTTCCATAGCCTATTTATCTCCATCTGTTTTCCCCTGTCTGTGAGTGAATAGTTAACATCCCTTATTCTCCCGGGAAACTGTCAGGCAAAACATCTCCTAGTGCCTACAAAATAACTAAAACAAAAGGAAATGGCAAAGCAGTCTTCAGGAGGATGAATTACTTTGTGTTTCTAAATATTTAAGGGTCCTAGAGGAAAACCTGTATGAATAAAGCTCAATGACCAGATGACCAGCTGACTCCTGGTTATTGTTGTATACAATTCTTTATAACTCACCTTTTTAATTGGTGTATTTTGAGCAAGATTGGCAAGAGATCTCACTCCCTGTTCTAATAATAATGAATCTTCTCCAAAAGATGCCCGTATCACTGGAGAGACTCTGAGAACCTCAACCTATTCTACTTGGGCTTTCCCTCTGTGATTTATGAGGAAACCTTACTGGTGAGTGAATCGTAAGCCTCCTCCCTTCCTCTCCTTTGGTTCCAAGGTAGTAGATCCTCGGCTCCCTTCAGACCTCAGACTCCCCCCAGTTTAGTCCCACTTGGCATTTCCTAGTTTCTAAGTGAGGTTACGGATACACATTGAGCCCAGAGCTCATTGCTTTTTTGGAAAGGGCAAAATAAGAGAGGGGATTTTCCATATTCACATTTTTCCACAGAAATGTATTCATAAGCTTTAAACTTGCCCAAGCTATGTTAATGTATGTGGTTGGCTTCTGTGCCAATTTTCATTGTGAATAAGATGCTAAATAAAAGGGTTCTTGTCTTTCCCTTCCCTCCTCCTCTCCCATAATTTTAAGTTCATAAGCCCATTTTGTAAGTGAATCAGGTCTTAGGAGAGAATCAGAAACGATGTTGTTCCTCTAGCTGCTTACAGTGTTTGCTTTCAACCCTTGATAGGAACATGGGGCTTGTGACAGCAGCGGCTGAGGTAAACAGATGACTTTATATATAATGCTTTTTACAAGGTGGTTCAGTTCATTTCTAACCTTGGTCTTGGCGTCATGGAACGAGCCAGGGAAATTCCACCTCTTAACCCTACCCTGCATCTCCTCCCCTGAAGGACAAGAAAATGTAGCTTCACAGCCCTTTCCCTGCAGGAAAGTTCACATGGTGTGGTACCCCCAAATACCAGAGAACCCCCAAAGTGTCAGCAGGTGGTATTATTAGCAAGATTGTTTTAACCAAGTGACTGTGAATGTTCACAATGAGAGTTACAACGTTTATGAGCCATGAGCTGGCGTGTCCTGGCATGTCCTGGTTGTCAAGTTTCAGTGCGTTTTGGTTCAAATGTTCCCTTCCTGTGTTTATTCCTGGTCACACCACACCTCCTGGGATTCTCTTTGTGGCTTTTGCTTAGCTGCTGACTCAAGTTGCAGAAGACCTGGGGGGAGAGTAAGGGGAAGTCTGCAAAAAACTGCTCCAATGGCTCTGCTCTTCTGAGATGGTGAGACCTCCCACTCCCTTTCCCTGGAAGTTTCCGTAATACCAATTAGCGGAGCATCTGTATGTCTAGAGGGGCATTAACGTAAGTGGTACAATGAGGACCAGGAGCCCTGATACAAGGAAAATAATGTGAACCTTCTGTCAGAAGCCTGGATTCAGATCTTCTAAGGAATAACTAGTTCCTCTGTGGGACCTAGGACATGTTCTTCAGTCCCTGACTTCCTCATCTACAAAAGAACCATAATAATAGAAGGTTGTGCAAAGATTATATGAGGAAATGAGAGTATAGTATGCCCTCTATGGTCTGGTACATGGCAAGATGCAATATACTTACTATTCTTATTACTATTGGCTATTTCGAATATTATTTGTAATTAATAATGATTATGATTCAAATACTACATGAAACAGTATGGAAGTTAAAATTAGAATCCACATTAATACTCATAATCCACAATTAGTTATTAATAACACTAATAATACATAATAGTAACCGATACTGACCTTGCCAAACCTCTTTTTCTTCATCTGGAAAGCAGAGATATTAACATGGATATTGGAAAAAAATCCCATCTCTGTAATTTTTTTTGTGAAGATGAGTAAATGGCTTTGCACAGTGCTGGCCCATCAGCTTGGAATGAAAGATTGCTCTTTTTAATATGAGTTTTGCATGCCCTTCTCGGGTCCTCTATGAAGGAATTCATCTTTTGCTTGTCAGCAAGTGTGACTATCTCATTCCAGCCTATGGAAATGTGGTGCCTAAGAAGGACGGCTGGCCAAGTGACCACAGGTGGGTTGCTGGCCTGGAGATATGCAGGTCTGAGGCTGGACACTTGGTCCAGTCTCCAGAAGATGGACCCTCAGCTCTCGCGTCCCAGTCTAGGCCTGGCACTGTGGTTTCTGTCTGGCAGAGTGGTGGCCACAGGGTACAAGCTGCAGTCCATACCAGTAGGCACCAAGGAGGAACGGGTTGTAAGCTCATTGCACCTGGAGGGTCCTTCTTTCCCTGTCACCTTTCTTAGCTTCCTCCTGCCTCATAGGTGGCAGCCTGGATCTTTCTGACAGACTTGTAAGGACCAGACTGGCTTCTCCATAGTTTGCCTGTTTCTTTAATCCAGGGCTTCAGGTATCTGGATCTTTGGTAGTCTGGCAAAGCCCGTGGACTTTTTCCTGAGGAATGTATAAAATGCATAGAATATAGTATTTGGATTACAAAGGCAACTATGTACAATTTTTAAAAAAATTTGTAATATTGTAATAGATGTATTTCTGTAATAGTCTGTTAAATTGCAAAATCTAGCAAGGGACCTAAAAACTATCATAATTTTAAAACAGCGATGGGTGAAAATGGTACTATTAGATATCTCTACAATATAAAAACATGTGATTTTTATAAACATGTCATTAGTATAATGTCATGGGTCCTGATAATGCCACTTTGGTTTGTTGCCTATACACAGAATTAAAGGAAGTGCTTCACTCCATTCAGAGATTAGTAGAAACAAGTTGAAATCTTCTCCCTGTCCAGGTTCACAAACCCAATAATGGAGAGCCCTGCCTAGGTCTGCTTTCCTCAGCTGATCTCTTGGTCTCTGTGCAGTTGGAGGTCCTACCTTCTCATTGTCCTGCCACCTCCTTTTCACCATGGACCCCCAGTACAACCTCCACATGCTCTCTGACTCTCAAGTAGTGTCCCTGGATCTATCACCCTGGTCACACCAGATCTGTCTCTGTGATCCCAGGCTTTGATGACAGAAACTACCTTCTACTTTAGCCTCTTGAAAATGGTTGAATGTATTTCTAAAACTGCACTCTGCACAAAAGTCATGTGAAATACTTGCTGAAGTCCAGATTGCTATCCCAGGGCTCAGTCTGGTTGCTGAGAGCAAGTTGGGACCATATTTTCTATATTTTAAGGAACTCTCTAAATTCTTCTGAGGCAGGTGCTCCATGAACAAAAATGGTACTTTGCTAAGGAACAAGCCTTTTCTGTTTTGAAAACTATCATTTTTATTATTCTATATTCTGAATGGGGGATGAATGGACAGCCAATGTACAGTGCTATGATACACAAACAGGGATGCAGCTGCAAAAGTGTGGAGGAAGAAAGGAAGGAGAAAAAGAAGAAAAGAAGGAAGGGGGACAGGGAGGGAGAGAAAAAGGTATCTTAAGTGCCATGAAATCTATGGGAGGCCAAATGTTTATCAGCAGAATCCAGAAATAAATATAAAAATCACAAGAAGAAGGATGGGTTGATTTTGAAATTCAGCAAATATTTATTATGTGCCTATTATATTCTAGGGCAGGGGTTGTGCACTCAAAGCACATACAGGAACCAGGCAAGAAGGTGCTGATATAAAAGATTCAGGCCCTCTGTCTTCTATTTACCTACTTTGAAGCATACAGTTCTGCCGCATAAGAAAAACAAGAGACTGTGTTTAACAATTCATGTCATCAAAACTTAGTTCGTGGTGTCAGGGAGGACAGCTGTGCAAAAACTGGAGAGCACATGTCCCATTGACTGTGATTCCATCTACTAGTCACTGGGTCTGCTACCTAGCTTCTTGCTTTGGAGGTGGAGGGAGTCCATCTATCATGTCCTTCATTTTTCAAGAAGCCCTGAAATAGTATGGGACAGCTCTGTGAATAAATGTTGGAAACTGTTCTGGTTACTATTCCTGCATAAGGCATTAACTTAAAACATCCACTTACAAAACAAAACAAAACAAAACAAAACAAAACAAAACAAAACAAAAAAAAACCCAGTTTGTTATTCACATGGACTCTTTGGGCCAGCATTTGCAGGCAAAGTGGTGATGTCTTATTTTGGCTCCTCTATCTCTGAAAGACTGGAGGGCTGGGGGCTGGAATTTCTAAATGCCCATCACTTACATGTATAGTTCTTGGGTTGGGAAGACCCAATGACTAGGACTGCCAATTGGAGCAACTACATGTGGCTTTCCCATGTGGCCCGATCTCCCCACATCATGAAAGCCTCAGGATACTGGGACTTCTTTCATGGCAGCTCAAGGTTTCAAGTCCCAATGTCCCCACAAACAAGAAGGAAGCTTCATGGTCTTTTGTGACCAGTCTTAGAAATCATGCAATATCACTTCAGCCATACTATCTTGATCAAAGTAGTCATAAGCTCACCAGATTCAAGGCTCTGCTTCCTGATGGAGTAGTGACAAGGTCACATTCTAGAAGAGCTTATGGGCCAGGAGATAGTGTTACCATCATCTTTGAAAAAATGTACTCTGCTGCAGTAGCTATCTCAAAACTTTATTTTTTTTCAAAACTTTATTTTAAAAATAAGCACTGAGTATGTGACATCATATAAAGTAAGTCTGTAGGCTAGACATAGCAGGGGGCCACTCATTTTAGACGTCTGTTCTAGTGTATAAGAACTCAGAGATGATTAAGATTTGGCTCCTCTCTTTAAAAAACATGACCTAGTATTGTGGATTTTTATAATTTCTATGAATTATATATTCACACTTCATGTACCCTTGTTGGAGCTGGAGGGGTATCCGTGAGGGTATGTTGAAACTAGGTGGTACTGTATATGAGAATAACCTGGAAAATGCTTCCCCCCCTTTCCAGCTCCAGGAGGTTTCTTCTGTATCCAGAGGAGGAATACATGGCATCTTTAAAATGCTTCTGAGGTTCAGAAACATGAGCTCCGGGGATCCCTGGGTGGCGCAGCGGTTTGGCGCCTGCCTTTGGCCCAGGGCGCGATCCTGGGGACCCGGGATCGAATCCCACGTCGGGCTCCCGGTGCATGGAGCCTGCTTCTCCCTCTGCCTGTGTCTCTGCCTCTCTCTCTCTCTCTCTGTGTGTGACTATCATAAAAAAAAAAAAAAAAAAAAAAAAAAAAAAAAGAAACATGAGCTCCCTCTTGCTCCCTGTTGAGAAGCACTGTCCAAAACAGACTTCCACATTCTAATTGATACTTGTGAATTCAGAGATCATTTCTATGTGCCGTTACCTAAATTCTTCATTTACTTGTAAATAACATGTAGCTCTAGACCCAGAATAGCCCATTCCTTGCTTCTCTCTGTCACTTACCTCTCTTTATCCTTCATAATCAGTCCCTTCTAAATATGTTTGGAAATTGCCTTGAGGATTAAAAAATAACTTAAAAAGTATTCAGTAGCTCAGATAAGGGCATGTGCTTTATAAAGTTATATTATTGTTCTCCAGGCCCATTCATAGAAAGAGTGACCTTGGAAAAATTCTAGGGGGCCTCCTTCCCATCTCTTTCTCCCTAGCTACCATGTTTATGGAAGGATGGAGGTAAAAATATCTGTCCCTCTTGTCACTTCCTAGGGACTTTTCTGCACTGTTAAATACTGCTTCTTGCCATCTTATTTACAATCTGTTCCCCAACTCACATAATATGCCTTGTGAGGTCTACTCATTCCATAAGGTGATTTAGGAGGTTATGCCTCAAGTATACCAGGAGTTCTGTGCCCTTCACCATGACCCTGTGTTCTAGGCATGTTAGGAAAGTTCAATTTCATTGTAAGAACGTTAATTATATAAACAAAGTGGCAGCCCAGTAGACCAATCCCAGACCCCTCAGCATTGGCAGGCATCCAGGGAGGTGTGCGATTGCAGCCTCTGTCTGAGCTCACCTTTGCAGGTAATGGGGCAGGTATGTGGCATTAAAGAGCAGGAAGGCCGGCATGGGTTGGTAATTGTTTAACTCTTCCAGTGGCACACCTCTGAGTACATGGACCACACCTGCAGACCTGGCAGGACGTGCTGTGCATGACTGGACAGAGGTGCTTGGTACACTCGGAGCCAAGGAATGGGTTTAGGCGGGAGCCCAGGGCTGACAGGGAGCCCAGCCCCTGGCCTACTTGAAATCTTGGGACTCAAAATGTCTGTCTTGGGGGAGGCAGCTGCTCATTAGCTAGGTGAAATTAAACAGTCATATCACTTTTTGGCACCTCAGTGTCCTCATCTCTATAGCAAGGGATTTGAGCATATGATCCTGCAGATATCTTTCAGCTCTGGCATACTCTAGTGCAGTGATTCCCAAACTAGAGGAACTATCAGAATCACTTTTCAAGCTTGATAATACACAAGTTTATGGGCCTCACCCCCAGAATTATGGATTCAGAAGGTCTGGGGTGGATCCCAAGAACTTACATTTCTAACAATTTCCCAAGTATGGTTAAGCTTGTGGTTTGGGACCACGCTTTGAGAACCACCATTCTAATTGAAGATGCCAGGCTATGCATTGAGGATCTTCCTGGGTCCCTCTATAGAGCTTCCAGAGGAGGACTCCTTTGTCACAGAATGAGTGAGACTTTGTTTTCTGAATTTTCCCAGACCTTTGCTATTACTTCTCCCACTAGATTGCCTATCTTTGGAACAAGAGTTTGAAATGAAAAATCAAATGAGGCATAGCTCATTTGGCCAGGCCAAGGGGGCTATATTTTATTCAGCCATGTGTCTTATTGGCTTGCCTAGTATTATTTCTTGAACATGAGAAACATTGGAGAAGTATTTGTTGAATGAAAAATAAGCTTAGTGGAAGGGAGGAGATTAAAAGTAGTGTTCAAATGAAGTTTATCTGCCAATTACAGTCATCAGTTTCAAGGGGTCCCTGAAGTAAAACTGGCAGGGACCAGACAGGCAATGTAACAGTGTGAATCTGCTGTATATAAGCAATAGGGAATGGTGAGTCTATGGTGCAAAAAAGAGGGAAAGTGTTTTAAGGAATTTCACATGTTTTCAGCATTTTATTGGCCAAATTGGAGCTCTTAATGGTTGCAATCTATAACTGTGCCTTTTCAGTGTACCCATTCCATAGAGACAAGAAGGAGAAAAGCGAACATTTATTGAGCTTATTAATTAATTTGCATTGCCTTTGTTCATATTGCTTATAATCTAATTTGAAATATTTGTGTAATGGACAATTTGACATATACTTGAGAGATAATTTTCATCTGTACTATAGGAGCTTAGTTGTTTTAAAAATAGCTCTCAGCAGTTCCCACCTACTTGTATTCACACCTTGTGTAAAGCCCTACTTTTTAATGTGGGCTAAATCCAGTGACTTGTTTCCCACAAAAGGAATATGGCAAAAGTGAAGGGATATTACTTCTGATATTAGATTACAAAACAGTATGATTTCAATCTTTACTCTCACTCTTGCTCTCATTGCCTTTCTTCCATGTTGGATGTGATGATGGAGCAGGAGAAATCCCCATGGCAAGGAATTGTGGGCAGCCTCTAGCTAACTCCCAGCAAGAACTGAGGCCCAGACCTTCTAGATTAAGCTTAAAATGGATCCCTCCCCAGTTCCAGTGAGACCATGAATGAGGCCAGTACATTGATCACAGCCTTCTAAGAGACCCCAAAGCAAAGGAATACCAGCTAAGTCATACCAATATTCCTGAGCCACAGAAACAGACAATAAATGTGTATTGTCTTCAACGGCTAAGTTTTGTGGTAATTCCTTATTCAACATTAGATAATGAACACAGAGCTATTTGTTAATGTTGAATGTTGCTTAGGGTAGTCAGCATTTGGAAAACTCAAATTATAAGACCACCCTTACTGGTGTCCAGGAGCTGGTTTCAATCAGCTCATGACAGCTGGTTATATCCATCTCTTTCTAGCTCTGCATTCAGGGATGTCATGTTAATGACTTAAAACCGGCATGATGGCAGTATTTATTCAATGAAAATCAGCAAACACTATCATTTTGAAATCTAGTCTACTATCATACCCTGTACTTCAAAAACTCCTATAAGCCCTGGAACTCCCTTTATTTTTTTGCAAATATCAGAAGCCTGGTAAATTAGTGTAATGGGTATCAGAGGTAGTTTTTCATTAGTAGAATTGGGGTTCCACTGTGTTCCAGCCATTTGTGGCTTGTGCGGGGATACTATATTGGGCTCCCCACCTTGCATGAACTGGGTGGATGAGTCCAAGAGTCTACAAGCTTTTGAATAGCATCTTCACCTTAGGAATATGAAATGGTTCTGACTCAAGCAGTCTCTAGAAAGATCTCTTGTCTGACTTTGGGCTCCGTTCTGCTACCGGAATATTTTTTTTTTCATCTGTTTCAAGTGAATTTTCTGGGCAAGGCTCTGTATAAGTATTTAGCAGAACAAAGAAAGAAGTCAAGAATTTCTAGCACTTGGTACCCACTTGCAAATAAATACTTATGCTTGGGGCAAATTTCTCTCTGAAAATCGCTTTTATTGTTACATAGTACCTGGTGGAGTGATTAGGGGGAGATGGGCTCACTTACCTTTAATTATTAAGCTACCTACATTACCAAAAAAGGAAGTAGTATTTGTGAAAGGTCAAATTGACTTAGGTCAACTTGACGTATCAATCATTAATAGCATTCATAACACACAGATATTACTATAAATCCTCACTTTGCACTTTAGGAATTTAGAATGTAGGCCTGGCAGTCATCTGAGTTTATGAAGCTCACATATAATAAAGTTAAAGGGCTCCAAATCAGCTCTACCCCCAAAGTCATGTTTCTAACCTCTCTGATAGAACTTGCCCTCCCCTCGTTTAGTATTATAATCTAAAAATCTTACAGGGGAAGTTCTGGGGAAGGAAACCCCACAGGCTCAAATTTCACAGCCTTCCCTGACAGGAAATCCTCAATAACCTTGAACTTCGGGGTCATCTGCTGTGGTTTAACGTCCTTTTTTCATTTCCAGTTAAAAGAACAGCTCTGCTCACTGTCCTTTGCATGCACTGCCCTTAAAGATCTTCATTCCACATTGTTGCTACCTGAAAATCTGATCTGCCAAATAACTCCTCCAAATTCAGATGACATTGATCTTCCTTAACTATTTGCTACGTTGACATTTCTAATACTAGAAAGTCTTCTTTTTAAAGAATATTTGGGCCAATGCCTTGGCCAATTGCCATCTCTGAGTGCCCTAGAAGTTATAATTGTGGCTGTGGCAGGATCCCTACACATAAATAACCAAACTGTAAGTGTTATGCTCTGAGATCTACACACTGTTCCCAGGGGAAGTCATTATTTCAGGGCTTTTCACTGTGTATCTGTGTATCTCTCTCTCAACCAGGCCTCTGAGGAGAAATGCACCTATTTCATGTATGAGGCATGATAGCAAAGAGGTAGAAACAGTCAGTGTTCAAACTCTGGTTTTGTCTTTAACAACCTGGATAATCCTGGACAAATTACTTAACTGTTCTGTGCTTGTCTCTTGTCTGTGAAATGGAAGTATTAGTACTGCCCATCTCATAAGTCACTGTGAGGATTAAATGAGTTAAGACATACAAAGTGTTTGGAATGGTGCCTCATACACAGAAGTGCTCAGTTATTGTTACTTATTACAATAGGTGGTTCTGCTTTCCACTGATGCTTCCTGGAAGTGCCCATGCATGTTGGAAAGAATGGTTTTTTGCTGTCCTGCTTGCAGTCAATCTGTTTTTTAGTTCATTTGGCTTATCTTTCATATACCAGGAGTATTGTGTTAGCTAGCTGTGACTGTGCAACAAACTTCCCCAAATTTAGCAGCTTAAAACATACACACACATACACACACACACACTTTATCTTAAGTTTTTGTAGGTTGGAAATCTAGGAATAGCTTAACTGCATGGTTATGATTTTTGGTCTGTCATGAGGTCATAGTCAATCTGTCCCCTTGATTGGACAATCTCACCTCAAGGCTTGGCTAAAACATGACCGGTTTCTAAGCTCACTCACATGTGTGTTAGCAGGCCTCAGTTCCTAGCACTTTGACCCAACCCACAGGCTGTCTGAATATCTTCCTGGCATGGCAGTTCTCTTGCCTCAGAGCAAGTGATAAGAGGAAAGAGAGAGACAGAATCCAACACAAAAGCATCAGTCTTTTTGTAACCTAATATCGAAAGTGACATCCTATAGCTTCTGCCATATTCTGTTGACTAGAAGCATGTCTCTTAACTCCAACCCATACTGAAGGGGTGAGAATTAGGCTCTATCTCTAGTGAGGACAAAAAAAAAAAAAATAGAGAACATATATTTAAATCCATCACCAGTATCTTTCACAATCCCAGAGACCTTGGAAATCTGAGACCTTAAGTGTACTTGGGAGATCCAGCTAGCATAGCTGCCTCAGTTGACAGATAAGGAAAGTGGAATTCAGTGACTTATCCAAAGTCACACAACCAGCTGACCACAGAGATGGGATTCAGTTCTTCCGTTGCTATATACAACAGTACGTTATTCCCAAGTCATGTTGCTGGAGTTACTGCATTGATACCCTAGGACAGTGAGAGATTAGAATTTATATGTGGTTTCTTTAGATCGCAGTACCAATAGCCACATGTGTGGTAAGCAGCCTGGGGCATAAAATATGTACATCCTATTCCCAAGACTAGGTATGAATAAAAGAATGTAAACTAGTAAGTATTTCTATTTTGATTACATGTTGAAATGATATAATATTTTAAATAGAGTAAGTTAAGTAAAATATTAAAATTCACTTTCCCTGTTTCATTTTACTTTTTAAAAATGTGGTTACTAGAAAATTTGAAACTTCATATATGGCTTGCTTTGTGCTTCTATTGCACAGTGCTGCTCTAGACTAGCCAAACTAATATGCTCATTCTCTACCACTTTTGTCTGTCAGGGTCATGCCTCTGCTTCCAGCCCTGATTTTGGCCATGGTGCTTGGGTCACTGAAACCTCTGTTGCTCACAGGCCTCTCTGCCCCAGCTGAAGTAACTGCAGAGCCTGCACTGTGACTGCAGAGTGTGTGCCTGTGATTTTATAAGTCTACACTTTTTGACCTTTCTGAAGCATGTTAATAACTCCAAGTATCCTGTGCAACCTGTGGCAAGGGTTTCTGATGTCTGCTATGGTCTGATGAGTCAAAACGTTCTCTGAGGATTGAACTTTCACCCAAAAGCTGGCTTCCAAAATTCTCCTTTCTCTTTTGAAAGACATGACAGGCTAAGTAACCCCAACTGGACCCATTACATACTGTTCTTCACTCCTTTCTTCCTGTTTCTTTTTTCTTTTCTTTTCTTTTTTTTTTTTCAGCTGTGAGTCAGCCTAGAAAAATTCAAGCCCAGATTTGGTCTTGAAGACTATTGTAAGTAAAATGACCAGTTGCATCTCCCTGGCTAAACTGAACGTTTGGAAGGTTGTCTAGTGAGAGATGTTGAAAGACAAACAATGCAGGGTCTTACCATTCGGTGAACAGATTTTCAGCCTCATCTTCTGTAGAGTCTTGTATTTAGAATCCTGCTTGCTCAGGATTCTTGGTTGTAATTTGTCCATGTCTAGGGCAGATAAATCTCCCTTGCATGTTAATTCAAAGTGGTTAGTCTGCTTACTCTTTCCAAACAGCTTTCAGCTTTGACTCCTTTCCTCACATTGATCAATGAGTGAGCCATGAAGCCTCTAGCAGGCCTCTGCTCCCAATCACCCTTCTTGTTGACATTCCTAACTGTTAAGCTCACAAATGTACTGGGAGGACAGTAGCTTGAGGACACTTATTCCCTGAGAGAGAATCCTTGACTTTCACGGTATGTGACTTCGTTATTTTCCCATCCTTGTAAGGGCTTGACATTGTTTCAGAAAATAGTGTTGATTTGGGGAATGTCGTTTCCAGTTGCTCTCTCACTGACCCATACCATTCAATGTCTTCATTCCCCTCAAAACCTTTTTTGGAATGAGGCACAATATTAAATAAATAAATAAATAAAACTGCCTCCAATGTAAAAGGAGGTTGGGTAGTTTGAGGATTTCTTTCCTCTCATACACTTGAAGGAAGATGAGGGCTGAAAAAAAAAAGCTGCTATTTTTAAATATAAATGAGAATGTTTAGACAAGGACCATTGGGTAAATATGGTAAATTATGAGGGGATCAGTATTTGATAGCTTGTGATGGGATGAAGGCACAAATCAGTACTTCCAGGTTTTTTCCCCCCCTAACTGCCATTGGAAATTCCAGAACAGTTGTTAGGTATTACTGATGGTTGTGGCCACAAGGGTTGCTGAGATCTGCTAAGGAGGGCTAGGATCAAACCAGGATTTGTGTGAGCACGAGTAAAAGAGGAGTGAAGTAAGGAAGAGGGCTTGGGTCAGAAAACACATCTCTTCCCCGCAGGAGAATTTTCCAGAAGGTGGCATTTTTGTAATCCAATTTGTTAAACCTTTTGGCTATAATGAACAGAACCATGTCTGTGTCAAGTAATGGAGGTTGCCCTTAAGTTACCATGGCAGCAAGGCAGGCAGAAGTTAGTGCCATCCTTAGACCAGGTCAGCAGTTTTCAACTAGGGGACATTTTGCCCTGGGGGGCAATTGGCAATGTCTGGAGATATTTTTGATTGTCATACCTAGGGAGGATGCTGCTGATATCTAGTGAGTAGAGGCCAGGAATGCTGTTAAATCTCTTAACAATGCACAGGACAAATCTTGGCAACAAAGGATTATCTTGCCCAAAATGTTAATAGTGCTGAAGTTGAAAAACTGTAAACTAGGGCGAGAAGTACCCCCCTTCTCAACTCTCCTTCCCTATGCCTATCCCCTGGAGGACTTCTACATATCAAAGATTAAAAGACAAAGACAAAGAATGGTGTTTTTCCAACATTCATATAAGAAAGTTCTTTATTGAACAAAAGGCAATTTCAAGACAAGAGAAGCTAACAAGAAATAGCCAACAGTGCTGTTAGCTATAACACTGTTGTTTAGGTTCAGAGAATAGACATTGGATTTTAATGGACTCTCACCTGGAAATGATCATGCAAAGGCAGTATTACTACACTGTAACTGAGAGGCACTGTAACTGAGAGACAAGGACAGGAGTCCCTCATCCCTAAAGATCTAGTGTGGAGACCCAGCTGGCTGGAATGGTTAGGGGGATGTCGTCCAGGGTCAGTAGGCAGGACAGGAAGTCCTGGAGAGATATACTGCCTCTCCACTCCACTGGTGACTTCAGCTGCAGATTCAATGTTTCAGAACATTTTAGAAATGACTCAGTAACATTCTCTACAGAAAAATAGTGATGTACCATTTAAAAACTTCTCAAAAACATTGCTTATAACATTATTGCTCACTATACTGTCTTTTTTTTAATTTAAGATTTTATTTATTTATTTATTCATGAGAGACACAGAGAGAGAGGCAGACACGTAGGCAGAAGGAGAAGCAGACTCCTTGCGGGGAGCCCAGTGTGGGACTTGATCCCAGGACCCCAGGATCACAACCTGAGCCAAAGGTAGATGCTCAACCACTGAGCCCCCCAGGTGCCCCTCCTTACCATACTGTCTTGACCATAGTTTCTCAATCCTTGTGTGTACCCCACTCCCTTAGAGATCTATCAGCCCTCCTTGTCTGCCCTGCTCTGTAACCCTGGAGGCTAACTTTTACTGACCAACTCATGGGCATCCTCTTGTTCTCCAGCTCCTACCTGGCTCAGCTGATATGAGGCTCTGGCAGGAGAACAACTGTGAGAAGGAGAAAGAGATCAGGATACTTCTTCCCTTGCTTCCATCTGGCCTTATCACCTCCCATGGCCATTGCTCCAGAACTCTGTGATTATGACTCCCTCATGGTTTTAGTTCCCTGGGCTCTGTCAACTCTGCTTTCCCTCTTTTACCTTTCAGGATTAGAAGTGGTAACACCTTCCAGCTATTGCTAGTCTCAGAGTTCCTCAACACCTTTTGTTACTTCCATTAAAACCACCCACATATTATAGAGCAATGGGAACCCTCATTCATTGCTGGTGGGGATACAAAAATGGTATAGCCATTTTAGAAGATAGGCAGTTTCTTACAAAGTTAAGTATAATATTGATGTATGATTCAGCAATTGCGATCCTATATATTTACTCAGATGAGTTGAAAACTCATGTCCACACAAAAGCCTGCACATAGAGCAGCTTTATTCATAACTGCCCTAAGTTGGAAGCGCTCAAGATGTCCTTTATACGTGAATGGATAAACTGTGATACTCTCAAAAATGGAAGATTATTCAGTTATTTTTTTTTAAATGAGTGAAGAGGTCCTAGAAAAACATGTGGGAACTTGAATACATATTAGCTAAATGAAAGAAGGCAATCTGAAAATGGCTGCATACATTGTGATTCCAATTTCATGACATTCCAGAAAAGACAAAGCTATATACAGACAAGAAAAAGATCAGTGGTTGCTACAGGTAGGAGGGAGCGAGGAAGGGATAATAGGTGGAACACTGGTGAATTTTAAAGCAGTGAACTATTCTTTATTATACTGCAATGGTAGGTACATGTCATTATGTACTTGTCAAAACCCATAGAATGTAAAACACAAAGGATGAACCCTAATATTAACTTTGGATTTTAACTAATAATGATGTATCAGTATTGATTCATCAGCTGTAACAAATGGACCATACTAATGCAAGATGTTAATGGGGAAATTGTGTAGGGCAGAGGAGGTAGATAAGAACTCTCTATCATTTTCACTTCAGTTTTTCTCTAAATCTAAAATTGCTCTAAAAAGTGAAGTGTATTAGTTAAAAGTATATTAATTGGATAAAAGAGTATATCTACACATATATAATAAAAAAGTGAATATATGCAAAGCAATATCTACATATGTGCATGTGTATATGTGTGTGCGTGTATATATATAAAAAAATATATATATATTTATATATATATAGTGGAAAGTGGAAAAAAAAGCCCAAACTTTCCCTATATCTTTGTGCATAGTCCCATATTAATTTCTTTTCTGTTAAGTGCCTTCCAGAGAAATCCTGTTTCCCACCCAGTCACTGACCATTATAACTTTCATCAAAAAGGCATTGTGAGGGGTACCTGGGTGGCTCAGTCTATTAAGCATCTGTATGCTGCTCAGGCCATGATCTTAGGATCCTGGGACCAACCCTGCATCAGGCTCCTTGCTGAGCAGGGATCTGTTTTTCTCTCTCCCTCTGTCCAAATTGCACCCCCTCCAAACTGTGTGTGTACTCTCTGTCTCTCTCTTTCTTAAATAAATAAGTAAAATCTTTTTTTTTAAGGCATTATGAAAATAGAGAAAACAGGTAAAACAAAGACACTAAAAATGTTGCTCATAAAATGCATATTAGAAGCCAAAATACTGGTGGATCTTTATTTTATCAATCCTGAAAATTTAATTAATAGGTATGTATCTCTTTGTTTCCTTAAAAATATCTGGGCTTTAGAAAATAAAGAATGACAAACATCCAGTTTGGGGACAATCCTGATTTGGGCCTATTTTCCTAGATGTAATTATTAACAGAATCCCATTTTACTCTCAAAAGTGTCCTGGTTTGGACAATAAATTACTTTATCATTGTACTTCTAAGCCTTTTCTTGGGAGAAAAGAGGAGTTACAAAGTTCCATGAATGGAGTTTAGTCATATTTACCCCAGTTTGTCTGTTTGGACAATGTCTGGAACAGACTGACTAGACTGAGAACAAAGGTGTGTCTGCAAAGACTAAATGTTCCAAAAACAAATGGCGTTATCAGATGAAACTATAACCTAGATCTTACAATGATTGAATGCAATTTCTGTGGTGAAAAACCATGTTAATATAGTATAAGGATTTGTTAAAGTTGAACCTCAAGCCATGTGAGATTTTCAAGAACTTGAACCATGAGAGTGGTGCAGGGGGTGCTTTGAAGTTCATCTGTGTAGCACCTGGCCTATGGATGAGGCATGGAGCATAGAGGCCTTGTTCTATACCAGCAAGCTACCGGGCAGCCCCAGAAGCCAGTTTTCTTGCTTCCAGTGCAGAGAATGTTTAATTACTTTTGATTATTTTTAAATTTTTATTTCTTAAAGATTTTATTTATTTATTAATGAGGGAGGGAGAGACACAGGCAGAGAGAGAAGCAGATTTCCTTTGGGGAGCCTGATGCAGAACTCGATCCCGGGATTCTGGGATCGTGACCTGACTCGAAGGCAGATGCTCAATCACTGAGCCACGCAGGCACTCCAATTACCCTTCATTATTACCCACTCATTTAATAAATACCTCCTTTAGCTAGAAAGCAAGAAAGAAAATTCCATTCCAGTAAGAGACAACCAGTAAATATGTCATCAAATCAGTGAAATAATTCATGTAATGGTGAATGCTATGAAAAGTATAGACAGAAAATCCTTGGGTAGAAGAGAGGAAGGGCTTCTCTCAAGAGATGATAGTTCATCTAATTCTGAAGAGGACAGGGAGACAGCCATGTGAGACCTTGGAGGTTCAGCCCATGGTCCCTCTAGAATTAGGGAAACTACTAAATAAAGTATTCTAGGACAAGATGATTGTCCTAGATGATGATGATTTTTCTTGATCATAGAAAAGGAACTTAGCACTGCAAGTCATGTGTATGGGCACCCCAAGCTCTAGAAAAGAACTGCTCTCTTGTTAGCAGTCATTTGTTATTGATTATTGTCACCGTCATGATGCATATCTAAAACTAAGCTAAATCATGTTGGCCAATTTCCCTACTCCAAGGCATTCCCAGCTTGTTCCAGTCACCATGGCTTCATAACAAATTGCCCTAAAATGTTGTTGCTTAAAACAATGCAACACTTATTTTGCTCATGATTCTAACACTGGGACAGGGTTCCCTGGGAGCTCCACTTTGTTCCACTTTCTGTGAACCAGGGAAGCTGAAAAAAGGGGACCTGGAATCATCCAAAGGCTTTTCTGTTGTTACATGTCTGGCAGTTGGTAGTAGCTTTTAGCTGAGCTCTTAGCTAATGCTGTTGGCCAGAAAACCTGCAGGTAGCCTTTCTATGTGGCCTGGACTTTTTCACATGGAGGCTGTGAGACATCCTGAGAGAGCAAACCAGGTGAAAGCTATATTGATTTGCTAATCTGGTTTCAGAAAACCAAAACCTATCACGTCACTTCAGCAATATCTATCAGTCACAGCAGTAATAGATCCTGTCCAGATTCAGAGAAAGGGAACTAATGAAAACTAAAAGCACATCTCATCTCTCATTGGAAATCACAGTATAAGAGGAGAGTGTGGATGGAATATATTAAAGCAGTCATCTTTGGAAACTATAATCTTCTAGAAAGCTCCATCCTTTGTGCTTCTTACCCTTCTACTCTTGTACCTTTGTTCTTGTTCCTACATTTTAAAACCCCCAAAGAGCACATTGGGCAACTGCAGAGAGTAGAGAAATGGAAGAATTTGGGAAAATACAAAATCCTCACTGGTGACCAGACAGACAGGAAAGCCTAGAGACTCATTTATTTGTAATCTTGGTGATAAGTATTGAATTAAAATGAGTCAATTGTTAAAGAAGTTTAGAAAATCTTGGCTTAAAGAAAGCAAAGCAGTTTTCTCTATTTCCTATCTTCTTAGAAACTTTAACATGTGCATGTACATTCTCCAAGAGGGAGACCTAGTAGGAAATGTTTCCCCATCTTGTTTGCCTATGGAAGCCTTTTTGCATGCAATCCTTAAACAACTTGTGGAACCATTTCGGAAATTCCATTTAGCCAATTTGTCCTAAGAGAGGTTATAGTAGATCCACAGAGTGGGACATTTTGTGGGTTTATGAGGGGATGGAAAAATTTGTCTCTTCCAGGCTGAAGCTGTGAAAGGAATGTAATGTCTGCTTTTCAACTCTGGTTGGCAGAATATTGTACCCTATGGCACCTGAATGAAATAGCTGAGCTGAGTGTGTTCAGTAATATGTTGTTTCTGGTATGCCAGGATTCAAAACCAGAGCCCATTAGCATGAGTGCTTCAAGGGATTACCACTGATGTAACCTTTCAGGGGAAAGGCTGGTTCATCTACAAATGACTCAGGATGTGATCAATGGTAGGAAGCCAAGCCAGTGAGTAAGGAACCTACATATGCTGCTGACTGAGCTCAACTTCACTCTGCCTCATTTGACCAAGTTCATTACCTGAGAGTGATGAAATGAGGCAAAGGAGAATGTCCTCCAAGACCACAGAAACGTATATAAGTACTGTAGGTTAGAAATCTAGACCGACCTCAGAATGCCAAGATTCCACTTAGAGAAAAGGGAAATACATCTGTGAAAATTAATGAGAAACACAGATATTCCATGGGAGTTCAGAACCTGGAAATTAACGAGTCCAAGAAAAGATCTAGAGGGACATGACAGAGGGCAAATTTCATAGGAATTTGCAACATGATATTTGAGTGGAAAGGAGTTTGGTTTGCTTTCAGCAGCAGGAGGAAAGTCTCCATTTCACACACTACAAAAGGAACATTTTCACTTTTTGAGATCCTAGTGAGGCCTCACCTGGAATACCATCTTCATATTGGCGCCTTGTTACAGTAGGGAAGGAAGTAGATGACTCCGCTAAAATTTCAACAAGAGCCAGAGGAATGCCTTTGGGCCTGGGTACACTGATTAAATAAATCAAATCCTGTTGGCCTTCTGGGCATCTTAACTCCCAGTGATCACCTTAGATCACATTGAGAAAGACTATGAAAACCCTGAAAGATTCCAAGGGAAATGTTCCTGACCACAAGCATATGAAGATTGATACAGCCAAGGAAGGAAGGAGACTATTGCTCTTGGAGAATGTGGAATTCCAACCAGGGACCAGAGAAGACACTTCACCCTCAAGATACATTAAATTTCACATGAGGCCTCTCATGGACTGCTTGGACACATCCTGCCTTTAGACACTTCAGATTAGCTCTAGTGCTAGAGTGTTTGATGATCTTTCAAAACTCATGAATCCTTCCTGACACTGGCAAAGAATCCTGGAAAAGAGGAGATGCCATATGTTATTTAATAGGAAGATTATTGTTAAGTGGCATTCTTTCTTCTTTCAGTTGGATTAAGAATAAAACGTGTTTAAAGAAGGAAATATATTAAACAAAAGCTATTTGTGCTTAGCCAGAAGTCAGATTTGGGCAAATCTTTACTGCAATCAGGATTTTAATAATACCTGTAAAAATTGTGGCTCTAATTAGAAAACCTACCCAAACACTGAAATAATAAGTCTGTTCATTTTTACCCTCTCTGGATCAGCTTTAAATGACTGATTTTCAACATCCTAGGCCCATATTGTTGGGACTGTTATCTATTTTCCTATTCCCTACTTGATTGGGGATTTCTCCCCTCCTCTTGCCCTTCCTTTGTTTGCCTATATTTTCATCCCCTTCTTTCTTTACTTTCTTTCCCTCTGGAGACATTGTCTTCCTTTTTATTCACCCTTGTTTTTGCTTCTAGTTGTTTCTCTTTTTCTCACTTCCTTGGTTATAAACTACCCTTTCTATGCAAGAAACTTCTTCTTCAAAGGAATTTTCTGGCAGTTGTCTTCCCATTCTGAAAGGATCTTGTGTGAATGATGAAATTACCTTATGAATACATGTCTCTTCTCCATGAACTTGGTGAATTTGGTGTTCAGCCCAGATTCTGAAGAAGGAAATTGATGTCTATTAATCTGTTTATTTAAAAATTACAGATTGCAGTGTAAGTCCTGGAAAAAAATATAAAGATTGGTCTTCTTTTCTCAAATAAGCTTATAAGCTCACAGAATTCATTAAATTCAAATGCTGATAAAATGATAATACGATAAGATGCCTTAAGGATGGGTAGAAATCACAGCTAGGATAGACCAGAAGTAAAGAGATAAGGTTTGAAGTATCTGGACAAAGGATCCAATGTAATATGGGACCTGTTTAGAAATTACTGAGCCAGAAGAAAAGGAGTCTTGGAAGGATGAATGGTCTTGGAAAGGTGGCTGGGGCCAAGCATAGGGCTTTAAGTATAATAACAGGTAATGTACATAAAAATACCAGCATATGCTTTGAAATTACACAGAAATGGATTTGAATCTAGACTTCACCACACATTGTCTAGTTTACCTGGTTGAACCTCAGCTTCTGATCTTTAAATTGAGATTCAATTAATTATCACCTACATTTCACTGTTATGAGAACTAACATTTTCAAGGCATAAAAATTAAATTAGGTGACAAATGGAAAATTATTTGCATGATGTCTATACATGGTAAACTTCTAATACAGAGTGGCTATTATTATTATCACCCTGGAAACTAGGACATTTATTATAGAGAAAAAAGAATGGGTTTTCAAATCATCTTTAGACAATATATAGATACTGTCTTTGGAAGGAAATGAAGTGATATCTGTATACATAAACATACATAAATTGCATTGTTAGTCTCAATTCTCTACCTCTTTCTGTATCCAAGCTTTTCACCACTTATGCAATATCCTCCTATTGTGGGATGCATATAATTCTCCACACTTGAGATATGCCATGGTCACTGGTTTGGTGGCAGTTATGACATAAGTAGAGTCTTGAAAAATGCTTTTACTCTTTCTCTTCTGCCATCTTCATGTGAAGAGCATGCCAGGACAGCCCACAGTTCCCAGGAGGAGGGTGAGTCATGTGGTATAGAGATATACTACATAAGCCAGTGGAGACTAGAAGAACTACCCAGCCAAATGAAGTGTATATCAGCCTGCAGACATGTTTTAATGAGTTTGAGTGTGACTTGTTATGTAGCATTTTTGTGACAATAGATAATGGATACAATATAAAATATGTATGTATACAATATATAGTATGTAGATGTGTAAGCCTACTTTAATTACAGTATTTCATTAAACTTTTTAAAAAATTTCCCAAGATAGTAAACTGTGTGTTTATGGGATCCTTCCTGGTAGGTAGTAAACATTTATACCCCAATGATTTTTGAAGAGGTATTTGTTTGCCTTAGGAAGCTGGCTATTATTTATATCGCATATACAAAAACACTCATTCAAAGGGATACATGGACTCCTATATTTATTGCAGCATTATTTACAATAACTAAATTATGGAAGCACCCTAAGTGTCCATTGATAGATGAATGGATAAAGAAGGTATGATATATATATATATATATATATATATATATATATATATCCACACATGAGATATACACACACACACACACACACACACATATACACACACAATGGAATATTATTTGGCCAATAATGTCTTGCCATTTCAAAAACATGGGTGGAACTAGAGAGTATAATGCCAAGTGAAATAAGTCAGAGAAAAACAAGTACCATATAATTTCACTCATGTGAAATTTAAGACACAAAACAAATGAACAAGGGAAAAAAAAGAGAGAGAAAGACAAACCAAGAAACAGACTCTTAGCTTTAGAGAACAAACTGATGGTTATCACAGGGAAGGTGGCAGGAGGGATGGGGGAAACAGATGATGGGGATTAAAGAGCACACATATGATGAGCACTGAGAAATATATAGAAGTATAGAATCATTATATCATACATTTGAAACTAATTTAACACTTTATGTTAACTATACTGGAATTAAAATAAAAAGCAATATTTAAAAATGGGCAGTGTCATGTCAGAAATGGTTCAGAAAGTAGTTAGGAAAGGAAAATGTGAAGAATAGTTTGAAGCATCAGAGGAAAAGGTGTAAGATGGAAAAGAAGGAACTTTGTTAAACCAGGCAGTTTTGCAGCAGATCAAATGGGGGCACTGGATAATGCCTTACAAGTGCCATTGGATGAGTCTGTACATGCATAGCACTCAGAATAGTACCTAGCATAGAGTAAGTGCTCAAAAAATGTTGAAATAAAAAAAAATAATTCCCTTAGAAGTTATCCTTGAAAATAAGTGTTTTCCCCTTGTATTTTGACATTTGAAAGCCTTTAATAGCATGAAACATTACATATTTAACACAAATCCACAGCCACTACCTTTTAGCCAAGTGGTCCACAAACTGATGATGAAAATATGATATTTTTAACTACTTATTTTAGAGGCAGCAAGAGAGTGAGCATGCATGAAAGCAGGGAGAGGGGAGGGGGAGAAGGAGATAGAATTCTCAAGCGGACTCCATGCTCAGTGCGGAGCCCAACACTGTATTCCTCCCAGGACTGTAGGTCAGACCTGAGCTGAAATCAAGAGTCGGATGCTCAACCAACTGAACCACCCAGGTACCCCTACAATGAGATTTTCTATTCTCTCTTTTCTTCTTCTTCATGTTTAACATTTTGATAGTTGCTCTTTGTGGGAAACTCTGGCATGACCATGGAAGATGAGTAGATGTAAACTTGTTCCCTGCCCTCATAGGGTTGAGACTCTGGTGCATGCTAACCAGACAGGCAAGAATGTCATAAAGGACAAATGACTAACAGAGCAATCGTTTCTAAAAAAAAGAGAAATTGTAAGAAATGGGAGGAGTGTTTCATTTTAAGTTTTCTTTTTCATATACAATTAAATTTTAATTTGGGAGGTGTGGTGCACAGAAACCTGTTTGGGAGTCAATTACTTGCTTTCTAAGTAAGAATGTAATGGACTGAAGCATTATTCTTAGCCCTCTGTTAGAACTCTGCATTTCATCTATGTAAATTGATCTGATGATAGCTTTTTTTTTTTTTTCTGATTTGGGACTTTTATTTTTTTCATGCCCAATAAGCCTATGTGGTTGGCATTCACGGGTCCCCTCTTACTCCCAAGCCCCCTACCCTTTATTGCCTTGTACTCGCTAGTGCAGAGGGCACCTAGGCTTTGGCAGCTGCCTTGTAATGGGCCAGAGTGCGGGCAGAAGGGTCAGTGGCATTGATCCACCTCGGCATCCAGTAATGGGTCAGCCAGTCAGCCTGGCCTGGGTAGTGGCGTTCAAAGATTTGACGGTAGTAATAGCCCTCTTTAGTTTTAGGAGTATTGAAGGGAAATTTCTGGGCTGCAGCGGCCATCATTGATTGCATCGTCAACCTGATGTTCAATATATTCCTGCAAGATCCTAAACCAGGAATTCTTAACTGAGGTTATTCCATCACTGAAAGCTTCTTTTGGATTTTGTGAACATTGTATTCTGCTTTGGCACTTTGGATACCCAGAACCATAACTGTGACCAAATTCAGCCATTGTTTAGATCTATTGTGTTTATTTTCAATTTTCTTGTGTTACATCTGTAAATTACCTTAAATCCTTATTTATGAGATGTAGGCTGAATAACTAATGAGGACTATAAGGAAGTCATTTATCTTCCTCACTTCTCAGTTTTCTCAATTATAAAATGGAAGGCTTGGATTAAGTTAAACTGAGCTTATTTTTTCCTGATGTTAGTGCTTACGATTACATGAATGAAGGCAAGACTTTCCAGGAATAAAGAATAGACTGATTGAGTCAATACTTAAAGGCACTTGACATGGAGACTTCCTATGTAAGAGCATAAATAACTTGATTTAAAACCATGAGCAAAGTCAGTTTATTACAGGATCTCAATTGTAAACGTTTCCCACATGCTAGAAATCCTCCAAATAAGACATTTATTCAATTCTAAGGATGGTTAGAGCATATAAATGCATAAAGAAATGCATATAAATAAATACATTTTTAAAAGTACATATAGTATCATCAAACTTATCATTAGTATTTATTATGGGACATCAAATTAATCATCTCAATTGGAGAAACTTTTTAAAAATACCCAGCAATTTTTGTTTTTTTTTTTTTAAAGATTTTATTTATTTATTCATGAGAAACAGAGAGTGAGGCAGAGACATAGGCAGAGGGAGAAGCAGGCTCCCTGTGGGGAGCCTGATGTGGAACTCAATCCCAGGACCCTGGGATCATGACCTGAGTCAAAGGCAGATGCCACTGAGCAACCCAGGCATCCCAGCTTTTAAGGTTTTATAGACTATATCAAACATATGTTCTTAGAGAAAAAAAATAAAGAATGTTTGTTTCTTCCATACCTAAAACAGATAAACAAAACCGTAAGGATTGCACCAGTCTTATATCGTTATCTGTCACCATTTGATAGCCAAAGCCAATAGGGAAAAATTCACAGAGAAGTATTTGGTTTTTCCTGGGGTTTTTTTTTGGGGGGGGGAGGGCAGGCATGGGGGGAGGGAAATTGTGAGGTATAGAGTATGGGGAGAAGAGATTTTACCTAATGGTTGTTAGCAATAATAATAAATATTGGTAACCAATTATTAGGTACTGCAGAATTAGTGAGTTTCTGAGCTGTACTCATAACAGCTTTATTGTAGATTCTGGATGAAGTACATTTCTGGGCTTTTATCAATTTAATTCTGTCACATTTAGCCAGATGATCTATTATCTCTAAATATAGGACTAAACAAATCTTAAAGAATATTGGAGTACAGATGCAGAATTGCTAAAAATAGGCAAAAATAGGCATAAATTAAAGGTAATTGGAAGTCAGGGAAGAAAAAGAGGCTTTACTCTAACATCTAACTCCGGCTTGATATTACTTTATGAATGATTTGGATAATCGTGTTCTTAGCACAAAATTAAATTCACATTGTAGTATAATCACAACTGAAATTTCAAATCAACAAAGGAAGATTGCTTCTGAGCAATGAGTATGGAATTTATTCCTCCAGGAATTAACTAATTTAATCACCGCAAATAAGATTATCAGGTGCTATTATGTCTCATGTTCCAAATGCTTCACTTCCATGAAACAAAAAGATAATAAAATGGTTGAGACAGAACAGAATCTATTAATTACTTTGGGTGGAAACTCTGACCTGAGGTTTTGGTAGATCAGTAAAAAGAATCATTTTTCTAGGTAGGAACATCACAGAGAACAACCCTTACCTTAACTGCATCAACATTTGTGTTCAAAGGGAGTTGTGTTTAGAGACTGTAATAGATGCTTCCATAGCTGTGGTTTTGGGGAATGAATGAAAACATTATTAAGCCATGTCAATGGGGACAAGAGCATTGAAGCTATTCGACAACTGTAGTTATCTTTGGCTCTGAAATTTGTTGTACCCCCCGCCCCAGTAAAATTGTCTTTTGTTCAGTCTAATACTTAAATTTGTTTGCAAGACTCAGTGAGTAGCAAGTGGATGATGTGTTTCCAAATTAAGTTGGGGGACAAAGTACAGGCAGCCTGGTATTGCTAGATAGCATATCCGTAAGTGAAAACTAATTCAGTATGCTAGATTTCAACTGTACTAAGTATTAGAAACAACCTAAGCAAGAGGACATGTATGTGTTTTAAGATCAGAACTCTGGTTGGTCCTCATTTCATCTTCAGTGATACCACCAGTCTAAAGAGATAATTCAGATTAGGAATTGTTTACTTCCTCTGTGGCCAAAAGTCCATAATAAAAAAATCCAGAGAAATAAGATCATTCTTCCTAAGACTCCCATTCTCTAGTAATCCCTCTGAAATGTTCTCTTTTAGACTGCCGGAGATTCTGCTATAATAAATCATTTGAACCACCTGTGGGTAAATGCGAGTGACAGCCAAGATGAGATACCTGTTTCCTAAACTAACTGTTCTTTCTAAGCCATAGCCCTTACACCTATTTCCTAGAGCCTGAAATATGAAGAGTTCATGTGAATGTCTCTTTACTACTAAGAAATCAGGGAGGTAGGAAGGGAGTCTTCCATTCCAACACTCTTCTAGCAGGATGAAAACAAGCCAGCCCCCTAGTCCTAGTGGACCACCCAGAGCCACAGGGAAGGGAGGCTGCTTTGCTTGAAAAGAGTCACCATTTCCTGGAGGTTAAAGGGGGAATTTCTTCTAAAATTCCCTTGCTGGCCCAACAGCAAAGGCAATAGAAGTCAGTAGTGGTGCCTGGCTCTTTTTATTCTATCCCTTTGTTTACTTTTGATTAGCATTTTACATTCTTTTATTTATTTTGGATTGATTTTAAAAAGAAAATAGAACCATCAGCTCCCACCCTAGAAGCTGAGAGGGAAGTAGCAGGGGGGATTTTTGATTGGATATATCTTTGTTCAGGGATTGGCAAACTAACACATTCCTAGGGGGTTTTCAGAAAGGTCTTGTATCTTTTAAGTTAAAAATGGGTCACCCTCTCCTGTGACTAAGCGAATTAGAGGCTGCATAGATTTTAACTCATGTCTAGATTTTGAGGTAAAATGGAGACCATGGTCGTCACGTTGAAGGGCTCTTCAGGCTAGAGGACAGATTTCTTGTTTCCTTTGTTGCCCTGCTTCAATCTTATTTGCCATACAGAGATGCTTTTTGGCCCTGCCACTTTTCTGCTTTAACCTCCCCTATGTCTCTTCCATCCCATGGCTTCCCATCTGATGTGAAATAAAATCACCTGATGCCAGCCTTCCCGATTCTATTTGATTTGGCCCTTGCCTGCATCTCTCACATATATCCACCTTAAGGCCGCGGGCTTATAGTTCCTTTTGTTTGAGAGTATTCTTCACCCTGATCTTTTAAACCCACAGGCTCCAAGGTGATATCTCTGGAGACAATTTTTGTCCCCATGCCTCCTATCTAAACCATTCACATGATCACATCACCTATTCTATTTCCTTTCCAGAGTTTATACTGTCATTTTCTTATTTATTTACTTATCTGTTTGTCTCCCTCAATGGGAAGACTATAAAGGTCAAGATGGCAGGAATATCTGACATAAATGACTGTATCTTTTGGTACTTGAAACACTTCCTGGCACAAAGTCATCACTCAAAAAAGATTTATTGAATGAAATAGCAAGTGAATTATTACTGTCATATAATTCACACAATGTAGCCAGAACAAGTGGCCTCAAATAACTTCTTTTTATCCCTACTTCTAACAATTCTGTTTTCTTTGCTTGTGGAGTTATCTCTTACCCCCTGCTATGCCCGCACACATGCGTGCTTTGCCCACCTTGCCCTTCAAAACTCCATTTGCTTATCATCATCATCATCCCTCTTGGCCATCCAGAAAGGATGTAGTGCTTCCCCTACACTCTTTTTCAGGTTAGAGCACTAGTCACACTGGGTAATCATGACTCCTGGAGGCAGAGCCAATTCTGTTTCTTTCAGTGTGTAAAGTGTCCAGAGGAGGGCTTGCCTTCTCAGGTCCTATTCATTGGATACACAAATGTGTAATCAGAATGTCTTCAAATATATCAACTTTATTATCTTTCCATGTTGTGCATAAAATGATACCTGTCTGTTGAATATGTGCATGCATAATGAGAATCGTAGAATGTTTTGACATATGCCAACTTTATTACCTTTCCACATTGTGTGTAAAATGCCTGTGATGTTCCACAGGAAAGGCAGAAGTCATCAGCCTGCTTCTTTTTTATCTCCTTGTTTAACCCAGTAATTAACACCTTTAGAGTGTGTATGTTTTGTCAGGATACAGCTGAGGCCTTTGCCTGTGTAATCTCCCTTATAATTGCTCCAGAAGGTAGGAGGTGTTGGAACCACTGCTATATACTCGATAGAACCAAAGGTGAATTGCTCAGCATCACAATCAGTAAATGCTGGGAGCAGAATTTGAACCCAGCCAGTCACTTATAGTAGAGACCTCACTGTTAGCCATATAGCAAGTTTGATATAAATGCCACCAGCAACTTTTTCTGCCCTTGCAGACTCAGGATAGTTGCCAGTATTTTAAAAATCTGATTATGTTATTTCTTTAAAAAAAAAAAAAATCTCTGCAATTCATGAAGACCATTATTCTCATCCCCCTACTGTAGCTATCAGGTCCTTCTGCCCTGCACACTTTCCCCATCATTCCTCAATATAAGCAGTTCTCACAACCTTTTTCTGGTCACTAAACACACCTTGATTCTTTCTTTTATTGTTTATTCATCTTTTCCACTGGGTTCTGCTCATCCTTCTAGCACCAGCTCATATATCCTTTGTCAGCATCTTGGAGGACCTGGTTGTGCCCCCTTTGATGAGTCCACTGCATTTGATAGTACCTTTATTATATCTCTAACCACTGTGAATTGCATATGCTGCTTTCTTTCTCTGTCTCTCTTATAGGACGAATTTCTAAGATCAAGGTCTGGCCTTTTGTGCCTGTCCCAGTGCTTAGGACATGCTTGGGAACATGCTATATTCTCAAAAACAAACAAACAAAAACTTACCTAAAATAAAAGTATTCACACGCCAGAACAGCTAAGGTGTAAAGGTGAAAAACACCAGTGTACAAGCTCTTTGGAGGACTGGTCATATTTACTCAACAGAACAACCCATGTGACTCAGCAATTCTACTCCTGAGTATATACACTAAAGAAATAGGTGTTTATGATCATCAAAGGACTTGTTCAAGAAGATTTAAAATAGTATTATTTGTAATAGTCAAACACTGGAAATCACTCAAATACCCATTAAAAGTAGAATGCATAAATTGTGCTATATGTGTACAAAGGAATACTACTCAGCAATGAGAATAAAGGAACCAGAACTTGGATATCATGACTGAGTGCCACGGATGGGTATTGCAAACACTGAGCAGCAACAAGAAGCCAGACACAAGAAGACATCTGCATAACTCCATTTATATAGAGCTTAACAACTGGCAAAATGAATCTATGGAGTTAGAAGTCTAGAGAGCATTTACCATTCGTAGGAGTAGTGGTGGCTGGAAGGTGACACAAGGAGTCCCCTGGGGTGCTGGTAATTTTTTGTTCTTATCCTGGGATCTGGTTTTACAATTGTGTTTAATGTGTGAAAATTAGTCAAGCTGTCCTACTTTTTCTGTGTCCATTTTGTGCTCCAATAAAAAGTAGAGATAGTAGAAGAGGAAGGGAGGAGAGAGGAATGAAGGAAGGAAAGAGAGAAGGGAAATTTTATGAATAAATGAAGATGTCAATCAAATGAAATGAACTTTTTAAAAAGTTCTGCATTTTTATGAAATCCCAAGTCCCACAATTTACTTCAGCTTTTAATTCAATAGAATTGTAAGAATTGCATCTGAGTTGGCATAAAATCCTAGTTAGTTAGCTTGGGGAATTTTACCAAGCTTTATTTTAAATCTAAAATTATATCCAAGTGAATTCCCCATGTTTGTAAAGCCCAGCGCGGCACCCCTGAGAATGGATGTAATCCTTTTAAGCATCCACATAGCCATTAGGGAGCAGATGAGCGGTTCTAACTGATTCAGCTAAAAACATACTTCTATTTAGCTTGCCAGTGGATTCCTGACTGCCAGTTGTACTTAAAGGAAGCCGGTATGATTAGGTATAGATATTTTTCACTTCGCAGGTGGTAGAAATGATAGGTGCACACAGCTCCCACTAATTTACAGTGATTAGATTTTATTCACAAGTTCGTAGTTCAGTCTGACAGAGTTCACCCTGCAATGGCCACATTCAGACCTTTTCTTTGGTAAGTTGCAAGGTTCTGTTTCTTCCTCATGTCACAGAGGTGGGATTGATCTGTGTGTGTTGGCCCAGGGTAGACATGTGGAGATCAAACATGAGCTTTGTCAAACAGATGGTAGTCCTCTGCTGCGGAAAATGACTTTCCCCTCCTTTTCCTTAAGGCAAGTGAGAATTTTAGGAGTTACCATAGTGTTGAATTTCAGATCAGGTAAACTGACAAAGAGCCCTGCTATGAATCAGTGTTTCATTTTGTACATTTTGGCAGCTCCTTGAAAGCAGAAAGTAAGCCTCAGACTGTCAGCCGTTGTGGTTGTGATTCCTTGATGTTGATACAAGATATGAAAGAATATTGTGCATTTGATTTGAAAGGGGGGTGTGTGTGCGTGTGTGTGTGTGTGTGTGTGTGTGTGTGTGTGTGTGGTCAGTACATTAGAAATAACTTGAGGACAAATAACCACTATAAGAATCACAGGTCATAAGTCAGCAAGTAAAAATATTTGAATGACATCGCCTAGCTGCTAACCTTTTCGAGAAAGGTACACACCTTTACTTTTATAGACAGCTGAAAGCAATTGTGTCTGTCCCATATGCTTCTAAAGTTTATAATTGTCTTTGGTGTGCATATGAGGCTATGTGTTCACATATAAATTCAATTGTCAGAGCCTCATCTGTGAGACGAAAACATTCAGCAGTGTTTTATTAGTGGAATGCTCAACAACTGACCTGATGCCTTTCCCTTATGACTGATTAAAATTCCCCTCTAAGGTATTTAGAAGGATTTGGATTCCCTCTAGATACAGGACCTATGTCTTCTGTTTTGTGCTTCAATACTACTTCAAGACAAAAATGTGCCAAAGAATTATCTGCCTTTAGTTGTTAGCAGTTAAATATTAAAGTGCATAAATTTCAGATTCCTTTCAATAGGTTGGTTTTAACTGCAAGGGAGTGTAGCTATAGGCTTGTGGGAGGAGTGAACTGCAAGGAAGAAGGGAGAAGGAGATTTTCAAAGGAGTAAAACAATGTGTTAATATGTTCTTAACCATTGGAGAGGAGTCACAGTCTCCTTGTAGAATCCGAGTTAAGACGATAGATTCCTTAGGAAAAAAAAATACATGCATATGGGTAAACAGCAAATGTTATAACTGTATTAGTTTGGATTCCCCCAGAACTGAACCTAAGGGAAGGATTTGAGGGCAAGTAGTTTATTTGGACAGAATAAGGAAGGAACTGAGCTTAGGTGATAGGAGGGGTTGAGATGGGGAAGAGAACAGGCAGGTATTAAAGGATGTTATTATTAAGGTACTTTCCACAAAGATGAGTGAAACTGAAGTCCATGAAAAAACTCTGAAAAATGGTGCAAAACAGATTTAGTATTTTCCTGCCCAAAAGAGCCCAAGATTCATCAGTCCTTGGTTAGCGTGGCCCTTGGTAGGACATGAATTCATAGGTGTGTCTCTTGGCAGTGTGTAGGGCAAAGGGGGTTCTATGACAGAGATGCAGCTGTTAGCTGTGTGATATCAGGCTGGTCTGCACAGAAATAGTGAACAAGAATGAGGGGAGTGTAGAGAGATGTAAGCCTTCCTGGACCAGTTTCTTAATTCTGATTGTGAGGAAAGGGACACCTAATGGTAAGATGGCCAGTTGGAAGATGACTTTACCTATTCACATCTTTGAGAAGGGCCAAGTTATATGCTCAACAGTGTTTTTAAATTGTAAACTTATTCTAGAAGGAAGGGATTCAGTGAGTCAGTAGATACCTTCAAAAAGATTGTGAGGAGTCCAGGGGATGCTTTAAACTCCTCTGACTCACTGTGTCTCATAAGGGCAGTCACATGACCTTTCTTTATGAGAAAGTCTTCATCTAGGGAATGGTCTAACAATGGCCTTTATCATTCTGAAGACAAAGGGTGCCCAAGCCCATGATGCCATGAGACTAGTAGCTTCAACATCCCTGTGTGATGCTCTTCCTATATGTAATCTCCTTTACCCCAAGCAATGACTTGAGTCAACAGGGCAATCCTATCTCAGACTCTAGGAAACTGAGTCTGGAACATCAAGATGATGTACCAGAATCACCCAGTGAGTCACTGTCACAGTAGGAATTAGACACCAGAAGATCTATATTCTAGGGCATTCTTCAACTCTCCAGGTCTCACCATCTCCTCCTGGAAATGAGTGTTAATAATAGCCTTGGCCCTCCCATGAGCCAGAATGACTTATTCACAACCTGGGGACAGAGTCATCCAGGGGAGGTGAGTTAACTCTTTCAGGCCATCATTCTATGACAAAGGCCAGTCAAAAAGGCCTGGGAAATGGTGGTAGTACATACATGCATTATTCCTGTGTTCCCTGGTCCACTGTCCCCACTAAAAAAATAATTAGAAGAAATCGTAGATCTGTGTTAGGTCATGATGGTGGTGGTAACATAGGGGAGGGAATTACAAACAGAGGGGAAGTGTCCCAAGACCCAGGGAGAGATCTAAAGTAATATAATAATATGTCATGGTCTCTCTCTCAGACCCAAAACTGCGCTTGACCCATTCTGGCAATTATTATAACATTATATTTTCTCAAAAGCCAAGCCTCCTTCTCTTTCTCTCTTTTTCACACACACACACACACACACACACACACACACACACACTCTCACACTCACACACGGAGAATAACAAGCTTTGCAAAGTGCAAACATTTCCATTGCTGCCAAAGGTCAGGCTGAGGATGAAGCTCGAAACCTCGAATTTGTCCAGCTGTCATCTCCCAGTCTCCGTCAATACTGTGAATGTCCAGTTCTATCCCGAACATACCTACAAATACATCTCCTTGGAAAATACTGGCACATAAATTTAGAGAGGTTTAAAGTGGGAATGAATACCTCAACCTACGGAGTGGAAAAAACCTGTGCCCTGCTCCTTGTGGGCAACCCAACCTGTTTGAACTGCTAAAAACACTCAGGGCAAAACAAGGAGAGCTGAAAAAAATAAGCTTTTAAGAAAACAGTTCTCTCAATATTCCTAAGTTTAATGGCTCAATATTTAGCATGTGTTTCATAACTCCAGCTTTTTTTGGGCGGAGGTAGGTAGGGGAAATGGGAATATAGTAAAGGGTTTTCAAAACACTTGCTATTTGTAAGGCTTCTTTTTTTATGTACCATAACGCACGCAGCCTTCTCAGGCTTGGGGTCAGGATGTTTCCTTGCAGTGGAATGGAACACGAATGAGGAAGAGTGGGAAACTAGGTTATAGGCTACCATGGAAAATATGAAGAATCCTGGAAAACGTGAGCCCAGAGTCTGACAGTGGTTCCAGGGTTATGGGAAGAACTCCTTTTCCCTCTTTCCTCTAAGTACCTATCAGGATCCCTGGGCTGTGGTGTTAACAATGAATTATCAATGGGTCATTCACCCAAGGGGCTTACAATCCAGGGAGACAGATAAGACAGGCAGATGGATAGACAGGGAGACCAAATGTCACAACAAAGAGAGAAGGGCTGCTGCCGAGACAGTTGACTGTAGCAGAGACAGACTGTGTCTCTGTTTATCTTTAGTTCTGTTACTTGCTGGCTGTGTGGTTTTGGAAAGCTACTAAACCTCTCTGGCCTCAGATTCTTCATCTGCCAAGTGGAGATAATGGTACTACCCAAGAATGTGTTTGAGGTTTCATGACAAATTTATGCAAAACACTTTGAACAGTGCCTAACACGTAGTAATTGGTCATAAGTGTTAGCCATGACAGTGATTTCATAGGAAGGGATGGGGCTGGGTGGAGGCTTTATAGCAGCAGGAGTGTTTCAGCTGAGTCTTCAAGAAAAAGTAGGCACAATCCAGATAGACACAGAGTACCTGCTTGTTGGGCTAAAACGATGATTCAAACAGGGGAAGAAGAATGTGAAAAGGATTGTAGGTGGAAAAACCCAAAGATGTTCAGGTTAAGAGGAAGACCTTTGGGGGAAGGTAAAGAGTGGTGGGGCCACAGTGTGTAGCCCTTCCCAAACATAATGTGGTATCAGTCAGTGTTAAGGCATAATGCAAGTATGAGCCGAATTTTGGGTTGACCTTTAACAACTAGATTCGGTGCTTTATTTGAAATGTTAAACCTCAAATTTCTTCAAAAGATAGTTGCTTTTATTGTTTCTGAGACGGCTGAACCTCCCTGTAGGGTCATCCAGGGACCTCATTATTAGCTATAGATGGAATGGTTGTGGATTTGGGAAGATGAAAATTGAAATGCAGACACATTTCACAAATTTCACAATTTCACAAAATTGTGAAGAGTGGCCCTTTGGAAGCTTTGAAAGAAGTGGGCAGGGAACATTTGGCAAAAAATTTCATGTTGATTGAGTGACATGTACAGGGAACTCTGGTGGCCTTGTGAGGAAGGAGTTTCAGTGGCAATTCCCATTGGGAATGGGGTATTGGTGGGAGAACAAAACTGCCTGAGCAGCCTTTTACAAATACATAATAACCTTTGGCTCTTAGGATGACAGAGCCAAAGGGGGGTGGGTTGGGGGTGGGTTGGGAGATCCAGTGAGGAGCTAGAATGAAAAGAATCCTGAGAAAGAGATTGTTAGGAGTCTATTAAAATACCACCTTGTTAACCTTCTTATTTCCCTCTACTCCCATTTCTGGCAGGTCTAATTTCACCCTGTTCCACTAATCCATATAATACAATGAATTTCAGAATGCGTACAAGTATTCTCCATGGCTGTTTTACCCTTACATCAAGTCATACATACCTTCTCTGATCTAAAACCAGAAGCTAATCTGCTTTTCATTCTGTGTGAAGTCCACAATTGACGGAATATCCAGGTGAGGGAGAGACTTTCCATTCTTCACATACATCTAGTGCTGTGGGGCCTTCATGCCAGCCTTCTGGTCCCATACGTGCTTGGTAGGAATGCTGCAATCTCCTGTTAGTCTGAGGTCAAATCTCTGCTTATTTTCGATACCTAGAATTTCGACTTCGGTTTTCACCTCATATTTGTTTACTAAGTCAGACATGTACCCACTCCTGAGTGTGCGCATACACACACACACACACGCACACACACACGCACACACACACACACTTACCAAACAGGAGTGATATCTGATTCAAAGGAGTGTAGCCGGGATCCCTGGGTGGTGCAGCGGTTTGGCGCCTGCCTTTGGCCCAGGGCGCGATCCTGGAGACCCGGGATCGAATCCCACATCGGGCTCCCGGTGCATGGAGCCTGCTTCTCCCTCTGCCTGTGTCTCTGCCTCTCTCTCTCTCTCTCTGTGACTATCATAAATAAATAACAATTAAAAAAAAAATCTTTAAAAAAAAAAAAAAAACAAAGGAGTGTAGCCTCCCAGAGATTTCAGGTCTAGGTAAAAGCTAACAGCAACATACTGTATCTGTGATTTGGCGTGACGGTTGTTACTATTCCTTTACGCTGTGAAGCAATACTATTGTGTCATGTTTAATGATTTTCAATTGCACAACTTTGGATTTTTTTTAATGGAATTTTGATTTAATCGGTGATTTTTTTTTTTTCAGGAGCTAGAAGCATATTTTTGGTACCCTCAGAATTTGATCCAAGACCTGCTTCAGGTACCAGATATCCTGTCACATTCTATGACAACTCTCTTTGAAATTCATGTAACTTTTGTTTTCTGAACTTTCATTTGCTTTGTGTTAATTTTAGAGCTTGCCTCACTTTGGAAGCTTCTTTTTAACTCAGAAAAACACAAGAGAATAGTATAACAGAGACTCATAGAGTAAGATTGCAAAATTAACATATGTTAACATTTTATCATATTTTCTCAAGATAAATGATGTATATGTCAACATAAACAAACATTGCTGATAGAATTAAAATTCCTTTCACTTCCTTTGTTTTTATAGGTGGGTTGCAATTTCAGTTTTTTGAGAGAAAAATTAAGACTTAACATGACTTCGAAAAACATCTCTAAGTTTATGTGACTTTTTAGGCAAGTTACTCTTCCTAGGCCTCTGTTTCTTCATCTGTAAAATGGGAATAAAAATCGCATCTATCTCGTAAGATTGTTGTGGGGCTCAACTCAACTCATACACATGCCTGATGTCTAGTAAGATCTAAATAAATGCTAGCGTTTTTGTTGTTGTTTTTAATTAACATACTTCCTCACCGGTTCACAGTCCAGTGCAGAAGCAAACAAATCTTTACAACATAGTGATAAGTGTTGCAGTAGAAGTTAATGCAAAGAAATGTAGATAAGAGAGTGAACAGAGAGGTGAGGAAGGCTTCACAGAGGAGGGCTGAACTTTGATCCATTTCCTGGAGAAGAAATCTGGTTTCATCAAGTGAAGAGAGAAGTCATGCAGGCAGAGGGAAGAGCCAGTGCAAAAGACAACTACATAGAAACGGGCTTTTGATGGTGAGCCTGCAGGGTCCACTGTGTGGTGGGTAGAAGGGAAGGAAAGAGAGGTGGGCCAGGGGGTGAGTTGGGGCATGGAAGTTTCCATAGATAGCATTGTTGACCACAGAAGGTACATTTCCATGTGTTTGTGGATATATGAGCCTGTTTCTTTCTGGGAACTTAGATTTCAAAGTTGAAGATTATTACATTATATTTGAAAAGACTTATCCTTATTACTGTCCTTTCACCCTGATATGTTCATTCCTGTAACCTTGGTAACTCACTGATATGCCTCCAGCGGGAGGACCCTCAAATGCAGTCAGGCTACTATGAGTTGTAACGCCATTAACATTGACAATCAGGGCCACTGGGCATTGGACATGAATTAAGGTCTCTGCAATCTGCAATGGCCCTAATATAGTCTAGAAGATACAGTATTGCTTCTTATGCATCTATTACCCAGCTTGACCTAGTGAGAAGGTGCAAGGTCTCTGACTCAGAGAGTGCTATGATATCATCCTGGCTCTGCTCTGCTGATTTCTTGCCATTTGGTCCCCAGGACCATTCTCTCTTCTTTTCTACCCTGCTCTTGCATCAGGAGACTGATGCCTGGGGGCTGTACGCCAGTCCCCTTGACCTTCTGGCTTTTGTTAGGTTCAGGCTACCAGAAGGTCTCACAGGAAGTAGGAAGGCAAGAAGAGACAGAGAGGTTGGGATATTTATTCCTCTTCCTTCTTCCAAGCTTCTCTCTAGTTCTGGTGGTGGCTGTGCTCCTTGGTGGCTAGAGCTCCTGCCAGGTGGCCCCTCTTGTCTGCTTCTGCCCTCACCAGGCTCCAGTGACATCCTTTTCTGCCATTGCCCCCTTAACTCTCCACTGTTGCCACTTCCAATGCTTGGCCATCCCCTGGCTGTTCCTTTAGCTCTGCCCACATGTCCATAAAAAGCACCTTTATTACATTTTTCTCAGTGACTTTTTTGAACATGTCCCCTCTTTCCTACTGAGACCTTGACCAAACCAACTGTATACTAGTTGTGCGGGACTTTCACTTTTGGGCTGACTCTCCATATGCAAAATCAGGATAGTGTTGTTCTCTGCCTCCTAAAGTTGTTTATAGGTAATGAGGAGATTATATGTTTTGATAATATTTTTGTAAAGATTTTATTTATTCATCATAGACATATATATAGAGAGAGGCAGAGACACAGGCAGAGGGAGAAGCAGGCTCCATGCCGGGGCCCAACGTGGGACTCAATCCCGGGACTCCAGGATCACACCCTGGGCCAAAGGCAGGCGCCAAACCGCTGAGCCACCCAGGGATCCCCTGTTTTGATAATATTTTTAAAGCCTCTAGCACAGTGCCTGACACACAGAAGGCCTTTTATGAATATCATATACAATTGTCATCACAGTTATTACTAAGATTGCTATAATTATTTTTCATTTAGAATCAAAGGATGTCAGATCTAGAAAATACCTGGGACATTGCCAAGGACAATCTCAACATTTTATATTTGAGGAAACTGAGGCCCAGAATGCTTGGGTAAATTCACATAGCTAATTAGTGGTAGAACTAAGGATAGTATCAGCCTACATTGAAAGAAGGCCAGATGTGTTTACATCAATTCTGTTTAACATCTTTAATGAAGGTGTTGATTCCTTCAGTGACGTCGCCCACTTGTTTTAGAAATGAGTTACATAAGCCCAACTCCCACCACTAACACTTTATTTGCTCCCTCTGAGAAGAGCATCATACTGTCCCAAAATAAGCAAGAATTCAAGAGAAAACCCCTGTTTCATTTGCTCCTGCTCCCCGCTGCTGACTCATTCACTCCTGGGCCTCTGAGCTCCAGCACATCAATCATCCATCCTCAGAAGAGCGCTGGTCAGTCTCACAAGCTCCAGCTCTGCTGGAGCTCAGCAATGCTGCCCTTGGGGCTCTGCTGCACCACAGGGGAGGACACTTTCAGGTTCTCTTCTGCACAGATGGTGGTACCCAGCTGATAATCCTAGCCGGCAACTGCCCTTTTGCGTTTTAGAATCCATGGTAGGCCATCCTGGTGGAGACAGAGCCCAAGCAGATATGCCTTTTGACCACACACTTTTGAAACATTTAGATAAACAGTGAACCTTGGCTTCGTCATCCTATTACTAGGCATTCAGGTCTTTCCAAGTTTTAAACAAATAATGCAAATTGCCATACATTTCAGGATGATGATGTCTACTTCTGGGGCAAGTAAAGAATTCCCTTCCAAAGCTCAAATAATAAGTGCTTAATTGTCCCCCCCCCCCCCAAAAAAAAACAGTAATAAACTTTAAATTACTTTCTTCTCATTATTCCCCAAACATGCTTTTGCCCAGTCTGTGTGTGTCTGTCAGGGCCGAGCTGACATTACCTGATCCTATTGCACAGAAAGCCTGTGTTTGTGAGATGCCCAAATAAGTGGTTGATTCAGGGGAAAAAAAATATTAGTCAAACCATTTGTTTCACTGAATTAATGAATCAGTTCAGGTAAAGTAGGCGAGCTTGTAGCCCAGAGTAGGCAAAGCTGCGTGTCCCAGGATGATCTCTCCTGCCTGCATTACAGGGAGGGCTGGGCTCTTGGGGCAAACCTGAAGGAACTGCTTTGGGCTCAGGGCAACATTCTCTCTCAGCAACTTGTTCTTCACCATTTCTAGCAGACGTTTGAACTCCCTTCCCACACCACCTTCAACCCAGCTGCTAGAACTTCTCACCCTACAGTGCTTGAATGTCGAAAGAGAAAGCTAAGCCCTGAGGACTCTCTTGTTTCTTTCCTGATTTGAATCATGTAATCTTTTAAAACAAACTCACCCAAAAAGTAGGGAAACATTTGCTGTAGTATCTAAATGGCAGGGATGAGAAAAAATAAATGAATGAATGAATGAATGAATGAATGAATGAATGAATAAATAAATAAATAAATAAATAAAATGGCAGGGATGAAGAGAAAGCTAAAAAGTAATAAAGGAATATTGAGAAAACCAGTATGAAAATTTCAAAAGTAGAGGAAGGAAACTACTCCATGTAACACACCTACTATGTGTCAAACATGTTCACATGCATTATCTTATTTAATTCTTACAGTAACCCCATGAGATCTGTGGGACCAGAGCACCTGCATGCAGTGGTTGTTGTTCTCTGCACAACAGGTACCAGGAAGGGTATGGGGCCTTGGAACCTGGCCTACGCTCTGCCCAACATGCTGTGGATCAGCCTGGAGAATGGTATATCTTTTTCTAATTTGTACAAAGACATGATATTAGTTTGGCTTCTCCAAAAGCAGACCTCGAGCAAGGATTTAGATGCTGGCAGTTAATTGGGAAGTAATTCCTGGAAGCACAGTGGGGAAGTGAGGTGAGAAAGGGAAGGAAGGCCAAAAAAGGGTGAGCTGATGAGTGGTTATCCTTATGAGCAACTGAGGGTTAATTTCCCCTTGGACCTTCTGAGACACCATGTGGAGCATGCCTCAGAATTTTCCTAGTTGGGGCAAAGAACCTAGGATACTTCTTTTTCTACTCCCATCCCTCCTAAGGTAAGGGTTGTTCCTGGGGCATTAATGCTTTGGCACATGGGTCGAGCACAATTCTGATACCAGAGACCAACCTCAGGGAGAGACACATACAGGAGGCCATCTGTGTGTTTGCAAACTGCCTGCAGGTGACCTCTGCTCAGCCAAAGGGCTCTAGTTGGGCTTAAAAGCCAGAATACTCAGAGAAGCAGGTAATCTGCATGCAGACATGTTTTGGTCCATTGGACATCTGTCAAATGTTACTCTTAGGGTAACTAAAATGATCATAAAAATATCAATTGTCCTGCCTTTGAAAGAAGAGTAAATGGCAAAAGATTAATGCCAGAAGGCTGGGTATCTGGCCACATTCCAGATATGGGGTCATCATTTTTATCACTTACATGAATTCTCAATAATGAATAATACCATTTTAGAATATAAATAGACTGAACTTCCCCTGCATGTAAAAGTTTTACTCACATTTTTCCACCTCCCTGAATTTGTTCACTGGGAATAGGTTGCCTAGTGGGTAAATGAAGACAACTTAAAGAGCTTCTGGCACATCTCAAAAGCTTCCTTGCTGCCCCTGTATGTTGTGTAGTATTTATGAATCACAACATGGCACACAGTGAACACTCTAAAGGAATGTGTCCAGAAATGTTGTGCAGATTTAGTGTGTGGTGGTGTGTGTGTATGTGTGCGTTGTGTATACACGGATGTCTGTATTTATACATTTGGATCCTTCCACCATCTGCCCACTAGGACTGTGTGGATTGTCACCCCTGTCAACCCTTTGGAAGCCCCTAAGCTCTGCATTGAACACTGGGGCCAGGGCTGTGCTGCCCATGGTGGAATCCGCAGCCATGCAATAGCTCCTGCTGGGACTCTGAGCAACTAGGAACTCTCCATGTTCCGAATGGTGACTTAGAGCTTTCACACTGTGGTGCTGCTTTTGTTGTTTCATGTTAATATGTCCTAAGCATTTCATATTCAAAGAGGGAGAAGAAGACAGAAAAGAAATCAAGGCCAGTTTCATGCAGCAAGGCACAGTGTGAGCAGCATCACACTATGATACTAAGGCTAAGAATTTTAAGTGTTTGAGCGACAGTTGTTTAGGGTTGTGTCAACTGTCCCATTTTAGGGTGAGGAAAACAAGGCCCAGGCAACTGATGTGGCTCATTCAAGGCCACAGAGATGGGTCTCTTCTATGCTGGGAGGCCCGGGTTCTCTCAGGCCCTGTCAGCAGAAATTTAACTTGTGAGCTTGGGAGTCGCTTGATGTGTTGGTTTTTCTCTATGTATCTCCTCAGATGCATCCTCTGCCCTTGCTTGCCTGGCTCTGTGTCCAGGAAGCTGGACCACCCCCTCCACCACCTAGCTACCAGCTGATGCCAGAGAAAGGTTGGGGTATTTAGTCTCTGTGTTCTTTCTTTGGTTTTTGTGGTGGCTATGCTCCTCAGGAATGGCTATGACTCCAGTCAGGTGGCCTTCCTTCTAAGGCTGCGGTTCTTATGGGATTCCAATCATACTTCCTCCTCCATTTTGCTGTAGATGTGAGAGTGGCAAAGGCTCTCCACTGTTGTTATCCCATGGATGGCTCACCCAGCTCTGTTCCTTCATCCTTCCTATATATCTGTATGCATTCCCTTCATTAAAATCTTTATAAGAAAACTGTCTGAGCAGGCTGGGAGCTTCCTGGCCAGAGGATATACTTAGGGAAGAGTTTTTCCTTTGACAAATGGGGATAAAAAACTGTCACTTAGGATGAAATAGGTAAAGAAGGTCAAGAGGTACAAGTTTCCAGTTAGAAGTAAGACATGGAGGTGAAAAGCAAAGCATAAGCAATATACTCAATAGTGCTGCAATAACATTATATGGTGAGAGATGGTGACATAATTATCATGGTGGGCAGTGAGTACTATACAGACTGTCAAATCACTATGTTGTATATTTAAAATCAATATAACTTTGTATGGATACTACACTTCATTACTAAATTTTAGAAAAACTGTCCACTTGGGTTTTGGTGAGGGTCAAATAAGGTCATGTATGTAAGCATGCTATGTATAGCCCAAATGCATGCTTGTTTTAACCAGAGATTTTTCACCCAGCCAGTTTACGCCTTAATTAGTTTTCATATCAGCATACAACAGTAGCACCTCAACTGTCCTTCTCCATCTCTCAGGTCACCCAAATTGATATCTCATGGCAGAGTCTTCCAGTTTTCATTTTGAAGGCAATGAAACTGCACACCAAACCTTGATCTTGTTGCAAAACAGTGAGACATTCTGCATTTTGGTGTTATACCAGACAGCTGTGCACACTGATCTGCAAAGGATGCCCTGCATCTCCTGCCTCCACTTTTCACCTGAAAGCCAAACCAGAGTGACTCACTGATGCACCAAAGAAGGGAAACAAGTTTTCAGTTAGTGGGGTGTCTCCAACAATATTCCACTTAAGAGTTCTGAGGGGCACCCGGGTGGCTCAGCAGTTTAGCGCCTGTCTTCAGCCCAGGACGTGACTCTGGAGTCCCAGGATCGAGTCCCACATCAGGCCCCCCGCAGGGAGCCTGCTTCTCCTGCCGCCTGTGTCTCTGCCTCTCTCCCTGGGTCTCTCATGAATAAATAAATAAAATCTTAAAAAAAAAAAAAAGAGTTCTGAGAACAGGATCCAGGACCAGCCTCGGGAAGAAGACAGACAGGGGATGTCTGTCCTAAGGGACCCCTATTCCATAGACCTCACCCCACTCTGCCAATTTTCACTCTCTCCCTGGTCCCTACTCCCACTTACCTCATCTCCAGGATACTGACTCCCAGTTCTGAGGAATTCACAGAAGATTAACCCATATTCCTTCCATTCTAGTCAGGAAAATTTCACTAACAGCTGGGAATACCCAAAGCATGCAGGTACTTTCTTAGGTATAGGGAAGGCAAAAATGATCAAGACATGTTATTTCATCTGTGCCAACAAATACTATTGTGACTATCTGTGAAATTACCTAATTAATTAAGATAAACATTCCAAGCAACCTGCTAATCAGAGGGGGCCCTTCTGGTTGATTCTGGCTATGCTTTGTGGTGGTTAAGGGTAAGGATTTGAGAGCCAGTCTGCCCTCTTCCAAATTCTGCTCTACCATGTACTTGCCCTGTGACTTTGAGGGGGTAACTTAACTTCTCTGTCTAGAGAAGTGTGCAGGAGCCAACTTGAGAAACCCAGTTGTGCAGACTTCTTTCCAACCCTGCATTCACTGACATCATATTGGTAGTTTAAAATCTTTTGTGACATAGTGCAGGTTTAGCCAACATTTAGTGGTGAAAGTGACACACTGGGGCCCTTTCTGCCTGGAGAGTCAGTGGTTAATATTTCCCAGCACACTACTGCCTCTTTCCTTATATTTCTTTGTCTCTTAGAATGGAATGAAATAGTATCTACTTCATTGGATTGCTGTGAAGATTAAGTGATATCGAAGACATACACACTGCGTGGTGCTTGCTAAATATATATGCCCTGCTATCGTGACTATTTTCATAGTCAATGGAGTTTCTCCTTGGGACTCTTTTGGCTAATGATGCCAAGACCAGATACACTAGAAGTTACAGGCTGTGCTGGCCAAAGGGTCGACACGCCTTCTAAATCCCTATCTAGACTACTCTAAGACTCAGTTTTCCAAAACAAAGCAAAATACATACATACATACATACATACATACATACATACATACATACAAAGCAAAATAGAAAAGTAACTCCTTGCTTGAGAATGACTCAGCTCCCTTTTAGGGGAACATGACTCCGCTTCCCAGGAATCAACAGTGATTAGTGATAGAAGGAATAACCCCTTGACCCTGTGTGATCATCAGACCGCTGGGGAAGGAAGGAGCTTTTTGATTAAGTGCTGACCTGCAAAAACCACCAGCACAGGTGTCCAGCAATTTCACCCTTGAGAAGCTGGAGTTGAGTTTCTGGGGTTGCTTGGGAGGCTCAGGACATACTGCAGGGTAATAGGAAGGACATGGGGTGAGAAAAAGGTTCCTGCCAAGTTACTAGGAGACACATGATAGCTCAACTGGGAATGGAGAGTCAGGTTTAATATTGTTTCTGTTCCACACTTAATAATTGAGGTCAATGGTTTATCAAGTCGTCACTGAGAGCCACCGGGAGGCCAGGCTTCTAAGTGCAGAGAGGCAGCAGGGAAGGCTGAGGCTGTGAGAAATATAATCAGAGCTTACAGCACTAACCCTTCACCTGTTGATGTGATTGGGAGACATTCAAAAGACCTTTGGCCCTTGACTTCTCTCTATGTCCAAATTCCCACTATTACGTTAGGTCTTGAAGAACCTTTGGAAACTAGTGCTTCCTCCCCTCCTCCGTGAAGGCAAAGTTGCCTTAAAGACAAGTATCATATCCTTGCACATATGCTCCTATCTGATCAGTTACCATCTGGGATCCCATATCTGGAAGCAGGATCTAGGAACTGCACACTGGATAGTCACACTCTCTTTAGATGAGATGTGTGAGTGATGAAAAGTGGAAAAAGACTTGATTTAAGGGATGATTGTGGTCTAATGGACAACTACATAAGACTGTGGGAAGCCCGAGGGTATATCTTCTCTTGGAGAATAGGGTGCTGGGTACAAGGAGGGCTGAATGAGGCAGGGAGACTGGCTAATGTGCAAGATGGGAGCTTGAGGTCAGGGGTAGGGGCCCACAGGAAGCACAAGGGACGTAGCTGTTTGCTGGACTTTTCTCTTGTGCTAACTGATGGGTTAGAAGGCTCAACAGGAAAGAAACTTTTGATAGCAAGCAGGGTCAAAAACGGGAAGGGCATTCAGAGGGCAGTAGCCATGGTGGGGCTCCATGGCCTTGTTGGCAGAAGGAAGAGTATATTTTTGAACTGTGGATCTCGTGAGCAGACAGAAATCAGGAAAGGGAAGCTGAGCATTTAATCCTACATAGATCATAGGCTAATGGCACTTATTTAGTGCTTGTAAGTGAAAAGTTGTCAAGGCTTTTTGATGGCCTTGAAACCACAGGCATTAGTAGATGGCCTGAACCCAGTAGAAGGCACATCCATTACCCAACTCTGCTTTAGCATGCTCCCAAATCATTAATACTCCAAGGTTAAGCAAAATGTTCATAATAGTGCTCTAATTTAGCCTATATGCACCCCCCCCACACACACACTTCTCTCCCTTTTTCTCCCTTTCCCTTGTGCCCCCCTCTCTTTTGTCCAGAGAGGCATTTGCCGTTAAGAGCAGAGGTTTTGAATCTTTCAGAAATCACTTAAACATGCAGAAGAGAGGCAATCTTTCCTCTATACAGTCAATATATTATGAACACCCTAAATGCCAGACATATGCCTCACACTGGGACGTAATAGTGAGGAGTGAGGCCCAGAGGAATTCCTCATCCTTCTTTCTGTACTATCATTTGGCCTGATTTTTAGGAGGCTTCAGAGCTGGTCATCTCAACTCTCTGGACTCCCATCTTCTGTTTTTTTTTTTTTTGCTTGCGCTATGGGAAGCAAAGTAAATTCAAATCCAAGGTGCTGAGTGTAGGAGTTTCCTTTCTAAGGATTCAAACTTTTATTTTTGGTTTCTAAATTTGGCCTATCACCCACTCCACTTTGAATCAACACACAGGAAACATTATCTGTAAAATGATGAAAACACTGGGCATGAACCATGTGAGGAATTCATGAAACAACGGCTGTAAAGTACTCATACAGTGCCTGACATTTAGTGTTGTTGTTGGTGTCAGTATTATTTAAAATTGACCAAAACCATACTGGTTATTGGCCCACGGACTATATATTAACATAGTCAGGGACTGAGTTGATCTGTATATTGTTGAATGTCTGGAGAAAGGCAAACCCTTTATGGGAAGATTTGCTTATTCCTGGTAGATAGGCTTATTCATGCTTCAGACTAGATTTGTGACACACTTCTGCGAATATTTAGTTCTCAGTTTTATCATAAATCTATCGTACATGCATGTATTAGGTGAAGATGGTACAGGATTTTGCTTTGAGATAAGGAAGGAAAGAGTCAGAATGTACAAGTAAATGGATTTACTTTGGTGAGTGGCATTTTCTCTTGGCCTTACGATATGTGGCAAGGTTTTTATGGTTGACCTTTGAACTATACAGAGGTTGGGGCACTGATCCCACACAGCCAATAATCCGAGTATAACTTTTAATTTCCCAGAAACTTACCTACTAATAGCCTGCTATTGACCAGAAGCCTTACCAATGACATAAACCATCAATAACATGCATTTTGTATATTGTGTATATAATATATCATATTCTACAATAAAGGAAACTAGAGAAAAGAAAATCTTATTGAGAAAATCATAAGGGGAAGAAAACACATTTACACTACTGTACTATATTTACTGGAAATAATCCTCATATACATGGAGCCACTCAGTTCAAGTCCATCTTGTTAAAGGGTCAATTTTGTTTTAGAATTTTCAGTTGTTTTTTTCTTTTTAAAGTGCACCTTCTGAGGAAACAAATCTTTCTATTGACATTGAAAATGAGTCATAAAAGAAGTGTTGGTGCTTTCCTTTTGAGGGATTTTTTTTTAGTTTTTCTTTTTTCCATTAAGTTTCAGCAACAGGAAAATATGGACTTTCAGCATCCACAGGGATATGATAAAATGGAAACATACGTCCCTTCCTTGTGCATTACTACAAACCATGAGAAAACTCACAAGTCACTCATAGACTTTCTAGAAAGGCTGATTGTCAAATAGCCTTCTGCTCCCTTTATTTTTCTAAAACCAAATGGGTATTAGTGTTTCAAAAAACCTAAGTTGATAAAAAGCAGCTGATGGAAGTCCCAGATCGCCTGGGGGTCAGTTATTTTTATTGTGGGAACACCAGAGAGTGGATGAGAGGTGAAGCCATATGCATGGAAGCCTGCCTGCACCTGCACGCACTTCTTGATCTTATTGCCAAGGAGTGATTGAAAACCCCTCCTTGTCTTTTCCTCAACCGTGGCCACATTTGGGCAAATTGCAAATGAAGGAATGGGGCATAGGCAATAACATATGAGTTAAAGATATTTCTCAAAGCTTTGGAAAAGTAGCAGGCTTGCCCAACATTACTGAGGACGCTCCATAGAGACTCATTTGTGGAATCCTGCAGCCTTTCCTTCAACTTTGTAAAATAGAAAGGGCATATCTAAACCTCTGGACATATTTTGACAAAACCAAATATTCCTTCCTGCATCTTCAGTGCCTGTAGGAAGGGACATAGTAAACACTTGTGGGCTGGATAGACTCCATCAGCAACAGAGGCACCCAATTAATTTTTTAATGAACCTGATTAAGTTGTTTAAACATCATGGCCAAGATGCCTGCTTTCAGTTAAAGTACTTGTATTCCAAGGAAGTGAATTAATTTGGCCTCCTTCGCCCTCCATTTCCCCCTCTGCAAACAAAGGGATTGGACTTTATCTGGTTATTTCTAGGTTAATAAAGGAAAGAGGTCAAATTCACTATAGTCAAGGGATTTCATTTGTACCTGGTTTTTAGGTTCCTTTCCCGTCTTTTTAATTTTTCTCTTGTTCTTTCTACTTTCTGCTTCTTCCTCCTGCTTCCCCAATATTTTCTCCTTATGATCATCTACCAGGAAATGTGCAAAGACCTTATCATAGAAACTGTTAGGATGCTGTGTTCCCTGTGAGTTTCTATTTTTATTATCCTCTCTGACCTATATTTTCTTGTTTATTGCACCTTTGGCTATAATTTCTATCCTGGATAAGATGAAGAATAATACTGATACATGTTCTTGTATTTAGCAAAAACCACTTCATTTTCCTTGAGACATCTTGGTCCAGCCACCTTGCAGTATGGCTATTTTAAATACTTCATGTGATGATTAATCATGTGCCTAAAGTAAATAGATAAACCTTGAGATACAGTTCAGCTCAGCAAATGTTTATTCATCATCTCCCATGTGCCTGGCTCAGGAGTTGGGTGTATAGTGGGTACAAAGATGAGTGTGTTCAAGCCGATGATGAAGGAGGCAAGAGAAGCTGAGTGAGAATTTGCTCATGTGTAAGTTTACTTATGTATCATAAGAAAGACCCAAAGTGCTTAGAGGTTTAAAGCAAGGAAGAGATTACGTATGTTTGGGTGGGGTAGGATGTGTTTCGCAAAATCTTTGGGGTTTCACAGGGTGCTCAGGTATGGAATTCAAACCTTCCTCTCTTGGCAGTGGGGTATTGTGGAAGCCTTTTACACCAGGGAATCATGATTCCACTGGTGCTTTGGGAAGATAAATCTGGCAGGAGTGTTTGGAGTAGTTGGGGGATGGGGGGTGGGGGGTTCTAGAAGGAGCCTTCTCTGTGTCTTGCTCCTGGTTATAATACTTCTATGCCAATCCCACTCCAGTGGTTGGAGCAGCTCACAGCTATAAAAATGTGTTGACCCAGGAGGTTTAATATTAACCAAAGTTATAGTCAAAGTCAATTTGGAGGATTCAAGAAAAAATCTGATGCTAATAGAGAAATAGAAGTCAATATTTGTAATGTGAGTCACAGGCTCAAAATAGAAAAGTAAAACACATCACTGCTACAGCTCCCAGAGGGCTGTGGGTTACACAGTGCAGTAGATCTGTGAACCAGGCCTGACCACCCTCTAGGGCTATTTTAAAATTTCCTCTGGCCCCTTCCTCTAATTCCTAAATTCCAGAGCATGATATTCTAGTGGAACTTACCAGATATCCAGGCCTGATGAAGTCATGGCTTGTTTTGAGTGGGCCAATGGAAAAAAAAAAGATTTTTTTTTTTCTCTCAGTTGTGTGTAAGCTTTCTAGTGACGTGACATGGAACTAACTTATCATGATTTTATTTTTTAATGCACACTTCTTTCCACGGTGGCTATCACTGTTTAGGTCCTGATCTCTCACCTGTTGCCTATTTTGGAGAAGGCAAGGAAGTGCAATAGGAAATAGAAATATCCAGGATGACGTGAATTTTTTGTTTCATCTGGGGTTTGTTATATTAATACCAGAAATGGGGATGTTGTCCACTTAGGGGCTTTGACAGGTTAGGGAGTGTCTGGAATTTTCCTAGGTAAGACGGTCCATGTGAGCATTGGTCATGGCTTTGTTCTGGCTCTGATGTTAATTCTGGACTGAAGCTTGACTGCGTTTTACTGAGAAAGTTTGGGGAAATGGAGAATTAATGAGGATAAAGGAGAAAACAAATGGCAAAGTGTAGGAAGCACACTCTCTGAACGGATGTTACTTTCTTGACGCAGTGCCTTATTCAGTAGTGGTGTGGAATGTGCAACAATAAAGCCTTAAATTAGCTTCACTTTATCCAATGTATTGGAACATCGTGGAGTCAGATAACATCTTATCATTAATGCCCACAGGAAGAACAACTCATTCAAAAGAGTCTTCCAGGGCTCCCATGTGTTTGATTCCTGTCCGGTGCTTACAGTTCAGACTGTCCTTATATTGAATCCTCTGGAAGGCCTGAGAAATGGGTTATACTCAGTTTCTCCTTGATTCCTTTTTATTTGGTTTGCAGGCATCCCAGCTTCTATAGCTCAGCTTGGACAATTCCTGCTTCAGTGGAGTGCTCATAATACCTAGTGATGAGGACTAGAGATGACCAGACGAGGAAGAAACAGAGAGTAGTGATGAGGGATGGAGCCAGGGCAGGCTTGACTGGCAAGTGATGGGCAAAGTTGGGCAAATAGCTTATGCTCTATCTTAGAGATGGCCATTTTTCCATCTTCCTAATCTAGACCTGGTCAAGATTGGGTGGTTTATCATAAGTCACCGATCCCTGACCCAGCATCAGCTTCCTCATCAGCACAATGGTTATAACCACATCTCCCTCCCAGCCTGTTTGGAGAAGTAATTAATGCTTATGAGTGTTTTGAGATCACTGATAAAAGACACTCTACCTTCCCAGGGTGTCATTACATTATTTTATATTCTTCTTTATAGACAGGATCAAGCCAGTGACAATTTAGAAATGGGACAAATTTGTAAAATGTGTGGAGTGAACACCACCTTAACAACTGGATTTGTATTAGACTGGACATTGCACTTGAACTATATACATAAGAAGAGGTGCTAAGCTATGCTTGGGAAATCTCAATTGCTTTCAGATTCGACTGTCAGGTGACATTTAATGACTCTACTTAGACTTCCTCAGAAATGATAAATTATTAAGAGCAAAGCATCAGTACATATTACCCTCATCAAAACAGACTTAGTACCTGGCTTCAGAAATGCCCAAACCACACATGACCTTTTGCAGATTTGTTTCTGTTCCTCTAGAAGATTGTGTATCTCTTTGGACAATAGACAGGATGTATAGTAACTGGTAATTTCAGTTTATTATGCTCATGTGAAAACTGGATAGTCACCAAACCCTTCAGGATAGGATCCTCCTCTTACAAAACTCAGAACTATGATGCATGTGAGGCACAGATTAAGAGGGCTTTTTTTTTTTTCTCCTCAAGGAAGGGGCACTGGCCTGAAAGCTCGCATGGTTATTACAGGATACTTCCATCAGATCTTTCGAAAGAAAGGTGGAGATGACCAAAGGGCAGGAGGTCACCTACGTAATAAGATCCACGTGAGACATTAATTAAAATGGAATGCTGAAGGAGGATACCTGTGTCCTGACCACATAATTCCCAATAAAATTATTCTAAGTTGATATTCATTTCCCTTGAGATTTTTCCAAAAGGCCACATCCCATTACATTTTATTTACCAGAAGTTCATGGATAATAAAACTAGAGGATTGGCAAATGTATTGAAATAAATGCAAATGTTTTCCACTTGTGCATTTTTTTTTTCTAGGAGGATAATTTATCCACATTTTACATTATTTTTAACGTGGTCTGTGATCCTTAGGAATTGCTATGCCATGTGAACTAGTACAGAGGAATCATGTATTTGAGCAAAAACGTGGGTGAAATTTACAAGCAGGATAGATTTGTCTCTGCATGCAGATTAGGCACATTATACTTAGACAATATTTAATTGTATTTTCCTTGATGCCACATCCTGATTTTTTATTGTCTTGCAATCCTTATCCAATCATAGCTGCTCAACCAAAGTCTGAAGTTGCATACAAAGTATGTAACCTTTTATCCACTCGAATGTACAAAAAAGCATCCTAGGGGTGTGTCAATCACAGCCTTTCTCAATAGAGAGTAAAGATCATCTCTTGGAATTTGACCTAAGGTTGAAGAGGGAGGAGTGGGACAAAGGGTCAGTGTCAAGGTGGGACTGAACCCATACATTCTAATCAGTTTCTATTTCCCTTTCTCTGCCCCATGCAATGCAACACATAGGTATTTTAACCAAGAGACAGACTTCAGGGAAAGGACAGGTACGGGCTAACTGTAGATCTTGGAACAGGACAGGGACAGAGGAGGAAAAAGGGATATTAGACTCTGAATTGAAAGATGAAACTTAGAGAATACCCCATGGCCCATGTAATTCAAATGTCTACAGGGTTACCTAAACAGAAGATCAGGGCTGGAAGGTAGGGAGAGAGAAGGAGGATCATTGTATAACACATTTTTTTTTTAAACATCTTTGAATGGCAGAAGCTTTAAGCTCCCCTTCTACCACATGAACAGTAAATGTGCCATATACACACGGGGCATGCCCCAGCTCCTGTCTTGAGTGGGCCAGGGCTAGCTAGGGCATATTAGGTACCTGGTCTGGTGAAGAGTGAAATTGAATTTGTCCAGAATTTAGGAGCTACTTGACGTATCAGCCTGGCTACAGAGAGCAGAGAGACTGTTGGTTGTTACCTACCAACAGTCTAAACCACATGGTTTATGATAGATTGCTTACAGAGATGACATCCCATAACCTCCAAAGTCTGTACATGTACGCTGCTCCTACCATCAAGAGGGAGAATCTGTTTCTTTACCTCCTGAATATGGGCTGACCTAGGCATTTGCTTTGACCACTTGAATATTCAGGAAGGGAATGTTCTGGAATTTCCAAACTCAGGACTTAAGACCTATAACTTACTATTTTTTTTAAAGATTTTATTTATTTATTCATGAGAGACACACACAGAGAGAAGCAGAGACAGAGGCAGAGGAGAAAGCAGGCTCCTTGCAGGGAGCCTGAGTGGGACTTGACCCTGGACTCTGGGATCACGCCCTGAGCCGAAGGCAGACACTCAACTGCTGAGCCACCCAGAGGTCCCAAGACCTTATAACTTCTGCTTTAATCCTTATAACTCTGCAACACCACATGAACAAGCCTAGGCCATCTTGCTGGAGAGAAAGGCCCTGGAGGATGAGAGGCCATTTGGTGGTCTCTTGAAGAAAGGCCGTGAAGAGGAGAACCAGTGTGTTCCAGCAGACAGCCAGCACAGAGGCCACCTTGAATCCTCCAGCTCAGCCTAAACCATCTGACAGTTGAATGAAGCCACATGTATGAATCCCACCAACCCCAGGTGAAACAGAGACAAGCTGTACCACTCAGCCCTGCCCAAATTCCTGACCCAAAGAATGATGAGCAGTAAAAAGATGGTTCTTTTAAGTCACTATGTACCAAGGTGATATGTAACACACAACTATAGATAATTGCAATAGTGTCTAAATGGTTCTGGGAAACTCAGGCAGGATTCAAGATTGGCTCCTCACAGATGTGATAAGTGAAGTTTGGAAGTAGGAGATTTAGGCAGAAAATTGCCAGTGTTGTGATATTTCTAGTTTAGAATGAAACTCCAGAGTTTCCACAGCATAACTCTCTGGGGAAAAGAGTGGTGAAGTTAAGAGCATAAAGGCAGAAGCCCTCAATGCAGACTGCATAGTGCTCAAGGAGGCCAATTTATTCATTCGGCTTCCACTCTGCTGCTCCTGAGACTTCTAATAAGCTACTGTCTTGGTTGGAACTGGTGTGGGTGGCTCTGTATACTCAGTCTGTTCTGGGGTTACCTCAACCAGCTGATCCTGCTCTTACCACCAGCTCATGTGCCCACTGCCTAGTGGAAAGCAGAAGAGGAGACCATCCCTGCCAACCAGACACTAAGCGATGTTTTGTGTCAACATTTGGTTCTCACCTTAAAAGAGACAAGTTAAATAAAACATAGTTTCTATTTGCAAAAATACCTCCATCTTGGGTTGTACTTTATTATTTGTCTTTCTTTCAAATCTGCCCTTGGTATTAATTTTAATTGGATCTCCCCTAATCAAAGCATGCTGGGGAGATAGAAATCTCCTAGTAGAGCAATCTCTGCTGGTTTCTGGGAAGGAACCCAAGCCTGAGTATAGACTCTACAACTCTGCTTCTCAGCATAAGAGGGCACAAAACTGCATGGTTTTATATGTAATTCTGATATCTATAGATTTTTTTTTTATAAGCAGATTTATTCTCAGGGGCTCAATGGATATGGAAATAATTTAACATTCAGCAAGAGAGTCTTGAGTCTATTTTATATGAGCTACAAGCTGAGCCAAATAGAGAAATCTTCTTGACATATTTACCTAGGCACAGCATGGTAGTTCTTCATTTGCTGTTGCTGGTGTTTGTGCTATTATCTCAAAGGTTTTGGTATCTCTGTGTTTTGTCTTGAATTCCTCAGAAGTATGGAGAAGTTGAGGCAAGGGTTAAAATTTGTATCGTCAGTTCAATCCCTCAAATACAGGAGTTTTGTAAGAGAGATGAAGAAAGGAGGGTGGTGGGGGGGGAATAGATTATCTACAAGCTAATCCCTCCTGCTGCTCTTCACCTGAAACCATGAAGAATAAACTCAAGCTTAATGCACTTTCAAGTCCTGTCATGTGTGTTTGTGCTCATGAGTTATAAAGGTGTTGGAATTGCATGCACCATTGTTCCTTTAGAGTCCTAGTGCAATTCTGTTAGGTCCCAATTTAGCCCAGCAAACAATGCCATAGCTGCAGAACAATTTGCTTGCCTGATCTAACTGGGACAGACTTTACTTAGATTAAAAAGGGTTAAAGTTCTGAAGGAATCGCTAACTCTCTTTTGTTGGGAAAAATCCTCCTAATCTGACATTTCCTCACATTCCAGCCATACCTTATGCTGGAGGAACTAGATTTCCGGGTCCGTGGTATATGATTTAATGATTTGTAGAAGGTAAGAATGTTAACTTAGTTGATTACTCAAAACTGGCTGATAAGGTATCAGACAGGTTAATTTGCTACTTTTCTAACCTCTCCCAGAGAACTTGAACTGAAGCCTCCTTTTCCATTGATCATCCTTATTGCACTTCACATGAAAGGCTAAGAATTTATGAAGGGAACAAGCATTTTGTTCCTTATGCTTCCATTTGCTCCATCATTTCATTCCAGGGCAATAAGACTTTATTTGTGATAAACTAATCTTTTCCTCAACAATCAATGGGGACGTCACAATTGGAATATTTTTACTTCAGATAGAAAAAGCACACTGGCAGATAGACCCTGTTTACATTGAGAATAGGATTTAGCAATAGGGGTAAAGAGGTATTCTAGATTTAATTCAAACACCGAGTGTTATCAGAGTGTTATCCCAGAGACAAACATCCAGGGATCCTGTGATCTAAGCAGTTGCTTTTCCCTTGTGTCCCCATTCCTTGCAACCATCACCTCCATTGAATCCTAGAGCCCCAGATCTAGAGGTAACTTCCAAAGAGCAGCTAGCTGAACCTATCCTTTGCCTGCAGAAGTTTATGAAGTCTTTGCTTGGCATAGTTTGAGGAGCATTTTTATATGTATTCTTGAGCAGGTGATAACTATCTGAAATGAGCTAATAAAGGAGTTGTTGCTTTATACACCTTTATCTCAGGAAATGAGAAGGTTAAAGTCAAAAGGTTTAAAAGTGAATTATAAATTGAGATTATCTCAACTGCATCCTAGAAGTACTTGGCATTTAACAAACCAGAGGATGTTTCTAAATGATAAAATAGCCCTTTGGCGGGGTGCCTAGGTGGCTCAGTCGGTTAAGTGCCTGCCTTTGGCTTAGGTCATGATCTCGGGGTCCTGGGATCCAAGCCCTGATGTCAGACTCCCTGCTCAGTGGAGAGTCTGCTTTACCCTCTCCCCCTGCCCCTCTCCCTGCCCACTCCCCCCACTTGTGCTCTTTGCTCTCTCTTGTGCTCACTCTTTCTCAAATAAATAAAATATTTTTAAAAATAGCCCTGTCAGAGTTCACATACAATTCCATGAGATGATTCAATCTCAGAGATTGAAGAAAAAATTCTATAAATAATGAAATGTAAATATTTATGATAGTACATACAGAAGATACATTCAAGAGTAATTTAACCTAGATCTCCAGTAGATATTCAGACATTTCCAAAATAATCTATACTTCATCTGCTAATGTTTTGTCACTATTAAATCACTCTTGGACATGCATGCTTTTACTTATTATTAAGTACACAGATTTTTTTCCAATTTTAATGTATAATATACTTATGAGGAGTATGGGCTTCATATGTGGGTTGAGTGGGAAGTAAAGTTCAGATTTAAGTATTATCATCTGAAGCATTATGTTGTTAACATTGCAACAGGCACAATAATGCCTCAACTTTGCAGACCAAGAAAGGACAGAGTTTGGAGAGAGTGGTGGTCCTAAAAAAGGAAATGTTAAATATTTGGCATCAAGTCATATGAACTCTAGTAAGAATTGTAATTCTGTGCATTAAGCAAATGCCACTCAATTTAACAGGGAGAAGAATGATGAGGTAATCCCTTGATTAAGTTCTTTCAACCCAATTGAGGTTAAATCCTCCTAGTTTTAGAATCTAGAGGCAGGCTATATATAAGACAATATCTGTCGATATATGGATAAAGTAAGCCATCCGCTTGTCACCAGTAAAGAAGACTTTCATTCCCCTTGCCTTATACATGCATGGAGGACTTTCCAACAGGGTTATATATGTGGGGCTTCTGACCCCATGGGATTCTAATCAGCCCTAGCCCTGGGTTTTCATTCATTCTCTGTTAAAAGGATATGCAGGGGCAGCCTGGGTGGCTCAGCAGTTTAGTGCCTGCTTTCAGCCCAGGGTGTGATCCTGGAGACCCAGAATCTAGTCCCACGTCAGGCTCCCTGCATGGAGCCTGCTTCTGGCTCTGCGTCTCTCTCTCTCTCTCTCTCTCTCTCTCTCTCGAATAAATAAATAAATAAATAAAATCTTTAAAAAAAAGTGGATATGCAGAATTTATTCTGCACTAGAATGTTGCTAATGACAAAAGAAGAAAAGCGATGATCAGTTTAAGTTCAGTGTTCCAACTATCCCAAACTGCATTATAGTGAAAACAACGCACAGAATGCCTCACTCCTAATAATCTGAGGTAAATAGTGTTAAATAGCATTTATTGCTCAATGATTATTAAGAAATGGGGATACCTGGGTGGCTTAGAAGTTAAGCTCCTGCCTTTGACCCAGGGTGTGATCCTGGAGTCCCGGGATCGAGTCCCACATTGGGCTCCTTGCGTGGAGCCTCCCTCTCTCTCTCTGCCTCTCTCTGTGTGTCTCTCATGAATAAATAAACAAAATTAAAAAAAAAAGAAATGAATTTTCTCAACCCTTGGGCTTCTTTGAAGCAATTATTACATATGTGGATCAGATGGATGGCTATAGAACAGAATGTCCCAGACATCACAGTCTTGGTGCTAGGAGTTGGGTGGAGGGTGGAGGGTGCTCAAATAGCAGAGGCAAATCAGGCCAAGGAAAAGCAATGCATGCGACAAGAGAAGAAGAGAGACCAGGGACAAAGAAAGGGAAGCCAGGGGCTAGAAGGGAGGTAATATGTGTTTAGGGCATGAGTCTTTGTGCCAGCCCGGCCAAGTTTCATAAACTAGCTCTGCAACCTCCTGGTTATGTGACATTGGGTATGTTACTTAACCTCTCTGATTCTCTGCTCCTCACCTCTAGAATTATGCTAATAGTACTACCTTCAGAGTGCAGTCATAAGGATTTAATGACATAATGAATATGAATCATTTAACATAGTTCCTAAAACAAAACACACAGTTGGTGTTGTGTCAAAAATTGTCTTCTTCTTATTATTATTTTTATTATTCTTAGTGTGAGTTTTAAAAGTTCTTGCCATAAAATGCATATGTGTCCAAAAAAGATCTATGAAATGAAGCCATTTAGAACTAAGGTAACATTGTATACTAATTAATATACTTACTTTATGAGAAATTCCTATTCATTAATTCACTCATATAGCCATATTTATCAGCCACATTATTCCAGGAACTGCTTTAGTCATTTAGGATACAAAAATGAATAAAATAAAAGAGTTCTTGCCCTCAAGAGCACCTAGTCTGTAAGGGTGACAGCCGCATAAATAATTATGATAAAATATAGGAAGTAAAATAAGGTTGCTATGATAACTTTAAGGTATGAATGGCAACCTGGAAACCAGGTGACTACTCAGATTGGAAAGTCATGATAGCCTGCTTGGAGGCAGTACCCAATTTGAGTCTTATGAGTAGAAGTTTCCTAGATTCAAAATAGCGAAAGAATATTCCAGTTAATGGGACAGTTTCAGCAAAATTATCAAGGCATAAAACAACATAGTGTGTCAAAGAGAGAAATCATTAGAATGTGTGGGGCAGGGAATTGTGGGAGATGAAGCTGTAGAATTACATAAGAGAATTTCATATAACAAGTTGCAGAGATGGGAAAGGAAGCAGAATGGAGGCAGAGTTTGAAGATGAAGATACTGGTGGGAATAAGCAATGCAAGTCTGAAAAAATAGGATGAGACATCAGGAGTGGTCAATACAGAGGTGATTCTGGTCTGTCCTAAGCAGGAGAGACACCTCATCACCTGAGAATGTGAACGAAGAAGGAAGTAAAGATGGGTGTGGGTGAAGATAAGTTTATAGATAGTGGAAGATAGCAGTTTACCTAGAAGAGCTTCTCTAATGTAACAGAAGCAAGGCTGCTCATTGAGATTAGAAGCATGGGCTTGGGCTGATTGGAGATTTGAGGAAGGGGAGAAAGACTGAAAGAGTGGCTCAAGAAACTAACCAATGTGAATGTATGAATTATCGAGTTGTGCAAGGGCCCAGTGGAGGCTTAGATAATGTGTTTGTGTGGCACCAGTTGGCATATAGGGTTATTTTCTCTAGCCATGGTCAGTTTCTCATGTTTAGGAAAAATAAGGGCAAATGATGGAATTGCTTTAAATGGAGCATTAAAAAAAAAATAAAAACTCGGCAGCCCCCGTGGCTCAGTGGTTTGGCATCTGCCTTCGACCCGGGGTGTGATTCTGGAGGCCCGGGATCGAGTCCTATGCCAGGCTCCCTGCATGGAGACTCCTTCTCCCTTTGCCTGTGTCTCTGCCTCTGTCTCTCTCTCTCTCTGTCATTAATAAATAAATCTTTAAAAATAAATAAAGATTTTAAAAAAATAAAAGAACTCAAGGAAATAGAGTGTGCTTATTAGAAGAGTATGATCATACAGAGGATGATCATATAGAAGACCCAGATAACATAGACAGGGACAAGAGGTCAGGCAATAGTCATGATAGCAAGGATGAAAGCATTGAAAGATCCAAGGTCACTATAGGAAGAGCAGAAGACACCTGGAAGGATGGGAGGTCAGAGAGTGGGATATCAAGGTTTAAATTTTCTGATACATAGTAGTTCTGGGATGTGGCCAAGTCTAGAGAGTGGCTTTTAGAATGGATAGCAGCAATGGAGTGGAAGTAAAGTTGACTTTAAAAAAATAAATAAGGAGGGGTGCCCCGGTGGTTCAGTTGGTTGAGCATCTGCCTTCGGCTTACGTCATGATCCCAGGGTCCTGAGATTGAGCCCCTTGTAGGGCTTCCTGCTCAGCGGGAGCCTGCTCTTCCCTCTCTTCCCTCTTGTGCTATCCCTCTAGGTATCTCTGTCACTATCTTTCAAATAAATAAATAAATAAAATCTTTAAAAAATAAAAATAAATAAGGAAATTGGAAGTACAAGTATTGGATGGGCTAGCTATATGGATATTGTAGACTGATCATAAGAGGTAGACTGGAGATGATGATTATGGTTCTTCAAGGGCCAGTCTCCACCAAAAGATGGGATAAATCAGATCACAGATGACAATGACAAAGGCAGGGAGGAGGTGATACAAGCATGGGGCTTGAACTTCAAAGAGGGGTGAGCTTTTTGATGCAAGGGCAAAAAAGAAATTTTGGAACCATGAAAAGGCTACCTACCCATCACAATTGACACAGTAAAGGGAATCTAAGACAATGGAACACAGGATCATTAAGTTTTGATGGAGAATGGAGAGAAGAGAAGCACTAGCCAGAGAACACAGTCCAGATGTGGTAGGGAAGGAAACACTGGAGGACTAGAGAGTTCTTGAACACCTGGCTACTCAAAGTGTGGTCTCAGACCAGCAGTATTGGCACTACCTGGGAGCTTGTTAGAAACACAGGATCTCAGGCTCTAGCCCAGACCTGTGGAATCAAGATCAGCATGTTAACAAGATCCCTAGGTGATTTGTGTATCAATTAAAATCCTCTAAACATAAGCAGGATGATTACTGATGGGAAAGGTAAGAGTGAAAATAAATTGTTTCTGATGACCCTAGCTTTTCGTGTCTGCTCACATGAGAAATTAAACTTCTCCGAGGAATAATAAAATGGTACTCTCAACTCAGAATGTCGAAGCACATTAAAATATCAGTTTTAATTCCTTGTAGGCTCAGGGAATCAGTTCCTGTCTTACATTCATTTATGTGAGGCGAAAGAGTCTCAGTGACCAGTAGGTCTCTTCCCTTGACTTCAGAGAGAGGAAGGGAGACAGAACAGCAAAAAGAGTTTCCTATGGGGTACTTTGCTTTTAGACCGGTATTGGTGGGGGAGCCAGGAGACAGAGCCAGGGCTCAGACTTCTCCACCACTGTGTGTGCTAAGCATCGAACCACACTTCCTCCTCAGCCAGTCAGTCCCTCCTGGCCAAAGAGCCAAAAAGAAACGATGCCAGGGAACCGGTAATTGTATAGCTTTTCCAGTGTACTGCTCCAGATCCACATAACGGACATGTCAAAGCCTACTCTCCCCTCTGAACATTCAGCAGTGACCAAATGGGCTGGAGGAAGTGGGAAAAATACCGTGAAAAATCCTGGGCTGCACCTCAGAGACTAATAAATAATTACTAATGGGAAAGAAAACAGAGGAAAGAGAAAAAGCAAAGTAGCAGGCAAGACAGGAAGAATGGATTCTGGCCCACAGAAGGGGAACAGACTGGGGGTTAAGTGCAATCAAAAAAATCTAACACACCAAGAGCAGTGACCCAAAGACAGCAGAAGACAGAGGAGTAAAGCTAGTTGGGGAAACTTACTGTTCTCACATTTGATCCCTCTGTTCACAACATTTCACTGACTTATTGAAGCTTGGAATTGGACTGTTAAATCATTCAGCATATGAGATTTGTCCCAAGTTAAATGGATCACTTCCCCTTGTAGGTTTTTGGATACTGGCTTGTTTTTAGGAAGAGAATTGGAGGGACTCTGCTAAATTATTGATGTGAGGGAGACTTGAACCCAGGCAGCAGAAATGACCGAATGGAGAAGCATGGGCAGGTGCCATATTGTAATTTGTCCATCTCTTAAATTATGTAGCATATGTATCACAATATATTGAATTTAAAACCTGAAGTATGACATTCAGTGAATAATTCATACTGGCTTTTTCATTAAGTGTGAGCTGAGGCTTAGGATAATGATATCAGATTTTAGCTAGTGCCTCATTTAAATACAGATGTGGAAAAGGGTATTTCTTTACCATTGCTATAGACAAGGTATTCATGGCTATGTAGAGAACTGGCACTGAATCACACATACACATCTTCCCCAGGAACAGCCCAGAATAAAAATAGATAATGCATTACTTTTTAAAAAACAGATTTCATTCATCCTTCCCTTGGTTAACAGTTTCTTTAAAATATATAATTTAGGGATGCCTGGGTGGCTCAGCGGTTGAGCGCCTGCTTTCGGCCCAGGGTGTGATCCTGGAGCCCTGGGATCGAGTCCCACATCAGGGTCCCTGCATGGAGTCTGCTTCTCTCTCTGTCTGTGTCTCTGCCTCTTTTTCTCTCTGTGTCTCTCATGAATCAATCAATGAGAAAAAATAAAATATATAATTTAAATGTGATTATCTCTCTAGGAATTTTATTTTCTTCTCTCAGAAGATCCTCATCCTGAGAAACATGCCTGGGATTTTAGGGATGACTAAAATCCCATATGATTCATAGAGCATGTGTCCATAAAACACCTCCTCCAAGTCTTCCTTCTCTGGATCTTACAGGGAACCCACAGTCCAGAGATAAATCTCTAGTAATCTAGTTCTGGGAGACTATGCATACACATTTGAAAACTGAACTACCATGCACAATAACTGCATGCAACATTTCAAGAAATGTGCAGCTTGGCTTCCAGTGACTGGTACTACTAAAATGTGTTCTCTGATTTTGTAGAAAGGAAGGAAGTTTGGGCTGATGTGGTTATAAGCATCTGAACTGGAGAACTTAGGTGGAAGTTAATGTCTCTTCACTTACTCCTTCTTATATCTGCTTACATTTGCTATCATATTGCTTTTTCTCGCATCTTTTCTTCATAGGCTGACCAGACATGGTTCTAACATAATACTTTAAAATTTTTATGGAACTTTTGGAGAATATGCTCAAGGGACATGATTCCCTTCTCCCCATCTCTCCCATATCATTTTGAGATAAAGATAAAGCAAGGTCAACTGATGTATGTTTCAATAAGATTGAATAGAGAAAAGATGGCCATCTGTCTGTAAATCCCAAAGGAAGCTGTTTTTAAGTTTAGTGCACCCAAAGACATGATTTTTTTTACCTTGATCTTCATTAATGTATTCATTTAGTACATATTTGTATATACAGAGAATATGAAATGGGCACAAAGTTTCAATCTTGTAATAGGAAATGAATCCCTCAGGTAAAAAAACCATTGTGCATGAACCTGTGCAAGGTGAGGTGTCAACTTTATACAATAATAGAGGTTGAAAGACAGGAAAGGCCACTTTTGGCTGAAGTAATTAGAAAAAGTTTATGGAAGAAGGGTGGTTTTTTCTGAGTCTTAAGGCAATTATTAATTAGACATCAGAAGCAGAAGATGACATATACAAAGACACAAAACCATAGACAAGGAACATGTGGGAATGTGAAATTAGAATCTGGGCCTTGCATGGAGCAGTGGAGGGAAAAAAAGACTAGACATGTAGAGGTTTCATTTGAGAGGACTTTGAAGCCATATTGTGGAGGTGAAAGGTATTGGGTGAGTAGTGGAAAGCCTCGGAAAGGTATGAAGTCGAGAAAGATATAATCAGAATGCACATTATTCCAACATGGAGTGTAGCATTTGTTGGGGTAGGGAGGGGCAGTGATTAGGTGAGTCTGTTAAGCTACTGCCATGCATTTCAGGTACAAGATAAGAGTACCTGAAGTAACATGATGATAAGGGGAGATTGCCATCTCCACTTTGCCTCTAAGTCAGTTCTCAACCTATTGTCATCTGGCTTCCTCTACTCATCATACCCCAAATGCAGCTTATTGTCTTCTTCATAAACATACTCTTCCCTTAGAGTTCATCTCTCACTTATGATACCCCCTACAGTGCCAACCAAACCAGAAACTTTCAGATTAAGTCTGATGCCTTCCTCTGCTGAGTCTTCCTTCATCCAGTCAACCTTAACTCCTCCTTATCTAAACACATATACATTTCCTAAATCTAACCCTTGTGACAACCACATTATCCCTACCTGCTCATCTAACATCTTTTAGTTACCTTCAATTTGGTCTCTCCACATCCAGCCATATGAAATAATATAGTGGTTCAATATTTGAACTTTGATGCCAAATTGGGCTTTCATATTTGTTAGCTGTATGGCCAGGAACAAGTTTCTTCATTTCTTCCTTGCTTCATATATAAACTGGTAGATAGCAGTAATTCATATCTACTAAGGCTTGGAAGAACTAAATGAGCACTTAGAGTGGCATCTGGCATGTAATAGGCTCTATACAATGTCATCTGTTTTAATTGACATAAAAAATAATCCACCCTCTCTGCTAGGGAGGTAAGATCTAACCATATGCTTCTCTACACAGGATCAACTGTAGGATCAACTCTAGGTTGTGTGACATGGTGTACAAACTTTTCCATAGCCTAGACCTTGCCTAATGCTCTCATCTCACCTCTTACCACACCTAACCTTATAATTTAAACCCAGATATTGAACCACATGTAGCTCTCCCAATCCACCCCACTCAGTCATGTCTTCCTGGTTCTTCGAATAGTCTGTCTGATTGCCTTGTGCCCATCCCCCTTCCCTTGATACTGCTTACTCATTCCTGAAATGCCAGCTCAGGCATCATTTCCCCCAGGCCTCTGTGAATGCCCAGGTTGGGCTAAATGCCTCTCTTCTCCACCTACAAGATAATTTTATCATGGCATGAATTGTATAGTGCTGAAGTCATCTTTATGATTCTATTTCCAGACCAGACTGAAGACTTGTTGAGGGCAGGGGCTGTGCCTTAATTATCTTTAAATCCCATAGAAACAAGAACCGTGCTAGATCTATAATAGGCTTTCATAAACAGTTATTAAAATAAAGGAAAGAATTCAACAGGCTTGGCAGTTAGCTAAATGTGGAAGTAGTGAGAAAGAGAAAGATTGGAAGCTGATTCCAAGGTTTGAAGTCCAAGTTGCCACAAGGATCAAGGTCATATTTATAGAAATAGGGAAGTCAGAAGGAGGAACTTCTTCGAGGGAAAAGAAAGAAAAAAAAAAAAAAGCAAAACCCTGATGAGTTAATTTTTAAACAAACTAGGTTTGAGATGCCAGCAAAACGCAGTAAGAAATATAAGCTGTGTGGTACTGGAAAGAAGCTACGGTGGATTTGAGAGTGACTGTGTTTGTTATATTTCACTAGATTATGCTGCATAACAAACATCCCCCAAATATCAGTGGTTTATAACAACAAAAGCCTATTATTTCTCATATAATACGTCACCTATAAGTCAGCTACAGTTCTGTGATACTGCTGTTCTGTTCCAGGCCACATGTGGATCTGGTGCCTACCATTCTCATGATGAAAATTCAGAATAAGAGTGGGCACAGAGCCAACTGCACAAACACATTTAAAGATTAAAAACTGTGCTCAGATCTGACATATATAATATCTACTCACATTCCAGTGGCCAAAGCAAGTTATGGCCAAGCCTAAAGTCAACAGTGTGAGGAAGCATGGCAAGGGCATGGGAGAGAATAAGATTATAAACAAATAATGCATTCTAGCACAGCGGGAACAGTTGGGATTATGTATGTAGATAAGATCATGCACTCAATTTCTAATTAAAGGAGAAAGAGAAGCCAAAGAAGGAAGAAAAGAAGTAGCTTAAAGGCAGTTAGAGAGAAAGAGGAGAACTAGAATAATTGATTATAGTGCAAGTCAAAGGAGAAGACAGTCAGAGGAGGCCGACACTTTGTCCAGTATAACATAAATAAGAACATGTGAATGTGAGGAGGCTTGAAAGAAGGGATTCACTACCAATGCACAGCCCATTTCTGTACAGATTTCTGTCAGGTTGTACTTGGCTAATCTAGGTTTCAAGTGGCACTCATAGGAGCTTACCTAGAATGGTTTTAGATGCTAAGTCCCACAGCAGCTGACTTGTGTGGACCAGAAGATAGGAAACTAAGGGCACATAACATAGCACTCCTACTCTCATCAAATATTAGAGAGATTGTCATGGGTAGGGGGGTAGGGGCACCTCCAGTCCTTGAGCTAGTCTAGAGAGCAAAATTCCTGACAAGTAGCTGGATGATCATAGGAGGCAGAATTTTTCTCAGTTAAAAAAAGAGGCTTCTATAACCTAGAAGTCCAACAGTGGAGTGGTAGCCTCCATGAAACAAACAACTCTCAATACCACTGGAGTTTTCAAGCAGAATGCAGATGTCCACAAAGCAAATATGCTATGGAAAAGTGCATATACTGGATAAAAAGTTAGGCCCATAGGCCTCACTGTCCTTTTAAAGAATAGACTATATTGTTTTATAATCATCACATGAAATATGTTGTCTAGCATATATCTATTATTCTTTTTTTTTTTTTTTTTTTTTTTTTTTTTTGCTTCTCCAACTCCTTGCCAATGTGCTCAGCTTTATATTCCCTATTGAATAGGTGTTTTCAGGTATCTGAATGCTGTGGTTTGAATTGAGTGCTCCAGAATATTATATTGAAATCCTAATCCCCAATACCTTAGAATGTGATCTTATTTGGCAAAAGGGTCTTTGCAGACGTAGTTCAGATGAGGTCATACTGGAGTGACATTGGCCCTTAATCCAACGTGACTTACATCCTTAAAAGAAGGGAGAAGATACCAAGAGAAAGCCATGTGATGACAGAGGTAGAGATTAGAGTGCTGTAGCCACAAGCCGAGGAATGCCAAGGATTATTGGCAGCTACCAGAAGCTGGAGAGAAACGAAGGATTCCTCCCTATGGGTTTCAGAGGTAGCATGTTCCTGCCAACATCTTGATTTCAGACTTCTAGCTCCGGAACCATGAGAGAATAAATTTATGTTGTTTTAAGTCACCCAGTTTGTGGTATCTTGTTAGAGCAGTACAAGAAAACTGATACACTGAAATACCCCTTGAAAGGCAGCAAAGTAGCTTTTGAAATATCTGCTGATAACCCTGTTGTAATTTTAATTAGAGTAGGATTCTTTTTTTCCTGAAGTTGCAAATCTTCATCAGTAGGAGAGACCGATAGAATTCCACCACCTATGAAGATGCAAGAAAAATGTGTTATTTGGTAAAATAATATCTTCCTTCTTGTAACTTGTCATGAATGAAAGAACATTTGTCTTTGTGAAACTTACTTTTAGTAATCGTCCTTGCTTGTCTTGTTTACACTACAAAGCTGATTTGTTTTAAAGATCTGAGCTCCAGTTTGAGGTAAATACTTCCTGAAGTTCTAAGGAGACTCCCTTAAGATATTTAGTAGTTGTAACTGCTTAAGGAGAGGGGGGGAAATACAGGTTCTTATTTGATTAAATAAAATATGTGTGCCTGCTGTGTTAAATGCAGCAGCAGTAGAAACTTTATATTCCATTATCTGCATTTTCCTGGGAATTGCTAGGCTTTTGGAAGTTACAAAGTGAAGGACATTAGGATTTTAATCTAATTGACAGTTATGTCTTTGGGACAGGTGATTAGTACTGCAGAACGTGTACTTGGCAGCTATCGTGGAATGCTCACACAAGTGTATACGTGGACACAAACTCAAAGATAAAGATACTGTGATGTCTGGAAGCAGAGTGACCCTTGTAGCCATCAATGCTCAATGCCTTTATCTTATAGGGAAGGCCCAGATATGTGCCCAAGGCCAACCAGACTAGGCATGAACCAAGTCTGAATTCTACTAACCTCATCAAGTACTTTTTAAGAACCAATTATGTGCATCTGTTGGCTGGTTACCTGGAGGTTACATGATATATCCATAACATATATCCATATGTGCTCTATTTGAGCACATAGATATTATTCTCACAGATTTCTAGGCAAGACAAGCAACTCCATGACAGTTACTGCTACCTTTCTAGAATCATATAACAAGTAAACGGCAAACAGGGGTCTGGGACGCAAGTCTCCCTCTTTCCTAGTGATTTATACTTACCCTACACTTAAAAAAATTATGAACATCATGTTCATTTTCATATACATTTGTGTAAAGACACATCAGTGTGTACAACTTGTATCCTTTCACTCTCATGAAATAATCCTCAACCCAGACTTCAGTCTGCTAAAGATGTTCTCATCAGCAGCTTTGTTTTATTTTAAGCCAAGACTTTCCTTCCACTTTGAAATGCCACCAACAATTATATGACTAGAAGGAAAATCCATTCCAGTTCAACTGTTGTCATAAAACCTTAATCATTTCGGCAAGTAGCCATTTTCAAACAGCCTACGTTCTGCATTGATACTTCCTTTAGAAACATACCAAGACTGGTGTATCCATAGAGAATACAGAAGTTTGCAAACATTTTAAGAGTTTGGAGGCAAATCACAGCTGAGTCATAAGAAAGTTCCCTTCCTTGCCCTGATGCCAAGGGTTCTGCCATTTAAAAGGAAATTACATTGTCTCTATATACTGATACCGTGGAGATCCAAGGATTTCCCTTGAATTTTTCGGTTTTACCCAGAAACCCAGTTCAAGAGGCAAGAACCCACATAGTTAGATTCATGGTCACAAGGGCACCCTAAGGAAGGATTTTGCCTAGAAAAAAAGCCAAGAAAAAAAAAAAAGAAAGAAAAAAAGCCAAGATTAAAACTAACTAGCTATAGATGTCATCAACAATAATAAAAATAAAGGTTACTGGGTTTGGACATCAATTATATGCCAGGAATATTCTATGTATTATTATTACCATACCCTACAAACTAGAGTTGCTTCTCAACTTTTTTCAGAAATTGATGTGAGTTTTATAACTTACTCAGAATCACCCAGCTAGAAATTTGCATAGCTGAAACTGAAAGATAAGAGTGTCCAACTATAAAATTCTGTTTTTTTTTTTTAAATACCATGTTACTGCTCTGTAAAAACCAGCTTCCATGTATCGAGTATTAGCAGAATAGAGAAACTCAGTACTGTCTTTGCAGCACTGTGATCATAACCTCCTACTCACAGGCACGCATCACCATTTTGCAAATGGAGATGAAGTTGGAGAGATCCCTTTCATAGTAGTAAGTGAGGAGGCTAGCATGCAAAGCCAAGTCTCCAAGCCACGAATCCTAGCCTCCTGGTGTCTCTCAGTGAAACGATGGAAGGGAAGCTCCACACACTAATGACTGAAATTTCAATAGCTAGCGTTCAGCTAGTGGCCTGAAACAATGATCTGCTCTTATAAGATCAACATTCCTTTTAGATGTACCCTCTTTCCACTCTGATTTCCCTGAGCCCCAAAAGAACGGGTGTTGACACCCACAAATTGGCACTGTCACCAGATTCCCTACAAGGCCATGGAGACCAGTGCCCTGTGAAGTCATCCACATCCCAGACTATTCATCTGAATATCCAATTAGTAAGTTTTAATAAAGTGATGAATTTCATGCTTGGCACTTGAAAGCTCATTATAATTATTCAGTAATTCTATTCATAACAGCATTTCTGCACTGAATTGCCTACTGCCGTGTCAAATCCACATGTTTTTCCCCCAACCTTTTTCTTTAAAAATGCTGAAAGTGTTCAAAGTTAACACTAGTAAAAAGGTATCATTATAATGTACCTCTCATGGGATGCACTGAGGAGGACCCAACATTATTTTGGGGATATTTTTGACAAAAACTCATAACTTCTATCTAATCATGAGAAAAGAAAACCAGAAAAACTCAAATGGAAAGACACTCTACAAAAGAACTCTTCAAAAGTGAAAATATCATGAAAGACAAGGGAAACCAAAGAACTGTCATAGATTGGGGAAGAATAAGGAGACAACAGCTATATAGCCACATAGGATCCTAGATAAGATCCTGGAACATAAAGGGGACATTGTTGGGAAAATGAGTGAAGTTTTAAAATATCTGTAGTTAATATTGTACCAATATTCATTCCCCTGTTTTGATCATTGTTTTTATGACATTGTACCAATGTCATAAGGAGTTGACATCAGGGGTAGGTGGGTGAAGGATATAGAGGAACTTTTGTACTATTTTTGAAACTTTTCTGTAAACTTATGTCAAAATGAAAGATTTTTTAAACATTCTATTTGTTAAGTAAGGAGGGCTCAAAATCAGACTGAGGAGTTGAGACCAGGCTGTTTGATCTAGAATCCCAGCTCTACCACTTCCAAACTGTGTGGCTTCAGACAAGTTCTCCAACCTTCTCTGAGCTTGGGATTCTGATAACTACCTCAAAGCTTTGTTATAAGCATGGTATAGATAATACATTTAAGTTGCATAGCACAGTGCTTGACATACAGTAAATACAACTGGAAGCTCTTGTCATTATCTTCTAATAAGTAAAGATCTTTTTTTTCCTCTTAGCTAAGTGCCTAATAACCACATCTTCAATAGGACATTAATGACTAATAGTAATTTATCATATTACCTTTCCACAAATATTTGCATTTTAATGAAATTATATTAAAGATGCATTGAGAGAATTCAGTGACAAATTGTATTCTCTAAAGCTGACACCAACAATGTCTCTCATCCCAAAAGCATTTCTAGAACCATGCCACCCTGTATCAAGAGGTAGAGTCTATGTACCCTTGTATCTGGGCAGCTTTTGTGAGTGCCATGACCCATAGAGTATGGTGGAAATGATGCTATGTGATCTCCAAACAGGTCTGAAAAATGTTGTGCATTGAAAAATGCCAGTTCTTTTAGGATGCTCACTCTCAGAACCTAGGTTACATGCTGTGTTGAAATCCAAGTAGCTCATGGAAAGGTTCATGTAGAAAGGAACAAAGGTCCATGGCCCATATCTCCAGCTGATCTCCCTGCTGACAGCCAGTGCCAACATGCGAACTATATGAGTGTATCACCTTGAAAGTACATCTTCCAGCCTTAGTCAAGCCACTCAGATGAAACCACATGGAGAAGAGATGGCCTGACCCCATCACGCCTTATCTAATTACAAATTTGTAAGCAAAACAAAACAAAACAACAAAAGAAAACAAAACATTACTGTTGGTTTAAGCCATTAAGCTTTGGGGTGATTTATTATATAGCCATAGATACTGTATTTTGATGGCAGAAAACTTCTGCTAGAGTAGGGACAGGAACAGAAACAAGACTCAAAAATGTGAGCATAGTTGAGAACTGTGGCTGGGAGAGAGCTTGTAGAGACATAAGGAACATTCAGTGAACGTGTTATGTGTTCATCCTTCCACAATGCAAAGAAACCAAAAAAGTACTATTTGTTCAATAGACTAGAAAATGGAACAAAGAGAAAATTGAAGACTGGACCTCAAATGTGGAGAGAGCCTTGCATAGGTTCTCAGAAAGATGGTGCCCACCATCAGAGTAAATATCCAAGTCAGTCCCTAGAGCTGGTCTGCTGTAGTAGATGAAGTTTGAGGTGTCGGGAGCCAATTAGTCATGCCTCTCTTTTTCTCTTGCCTCAAATCAACTGAGAACAGAGTCCACTGATGAGAATTCAATTCATTTTCAGAAGTTTTGACCTCCAAATAGAGGATTTCTGGTATTTTGAGTCTGAGAAAGACATGTCTTGGGCCTAACGTCAGAGAGGAGCTGTCCAGTCACTATCACACCTCCTCATCTAGAACTTTCCTACAGGAAGGCCTGGGTTCACGGAGCACATACCATCTGGGCTCATTCATGGTGGTTGCTGCCTGTCTGGCTCATATCCCAGGGAGGAACCCCAAAATTTTTAGACCTGTCTCTAAAAGGCCATCCTCACCTGACCGGCACCAGATGTGCTTGCTATAAAGAAGCAAAACAAATTCAGGGGTAGCTGTGAGTAGGGAACTCAAAGAAACAGAGCCAAGAGCCCAGTCCACATGGAATACTGATTGCCCTGTCTCATCATCAGCTAAGTTGTTCCCAACCCCCAATAGAGGAATTGGGGAGGATCCAGGAGAGAAAGACAGAAGCTTTCTTTCCAAACTTTCTCAAAAGGCAAAATAGTCTAGTTAGGGTCTGAGACAAGACCTTGAGAGAGGAGAGTAATTTTCTAATTAAAAGTAGGCATGTAGGGCACCTGGGTGGCTCAGGCAGTTAAGTGTCTGCCTTCAACTGAGGTCATGATCCCAGAGTCCTGGGATCAAGTCCTGCATTGGGCTCCGCACTAAGCAGGAGCGTCTGCTTCTCCCTCTTCCACTGCCCCTCTCCCTGCTCCTGTGCTTGCTTTCTCTCTCAAATAAATAAATAAAACCTTTTTATTTTCTTTAAAGAAAAGCAGGCCTGTGTCTAACAAATATAGTGGCTCTCAAATTTGATAGAATATCAGAATCACTTGGAGGACTTGTTAAAACAGATTCTTGGGCCCTACCACCTGAATTTCCAATTCAGTAGGTCTGGGATGAGGCCGAGAAATTGTATTTCTAACAAATGGCAGGTAATGGTGATATTGCTGGTCCAGAGGCCACATTTCACGAGCCCTGATGCAGTACATTTTTTAGCTCAGAAAACAACTGCACACAGCTAATCTCATTTCCATCATTCATCAGTGACACATGAGGGCACTAAGACTGGCAGGGACTAAGGATCTTCTCAAAGCTTACACCACACTAACTTAAGACCAAGCTTTCAAATCCAAGTCTTTTGATGCTAACTCAAGGAATCTTTTCACTGATCTATAGTTGTTTACAGGAGTAGAAGCAAAACAAAGAGAGAAATCAAGAAAATCAAGATGTCCTACAGGTATTTAAGAATTGGAGACTAGTATTTTTTATACTCATTGTTAAATATTTTTGTAATTTCTTTTATTTTATAGCTCCTTATGAAATATGTTGATGTGTCTTGCATATATTGAGGGGAAAAATACAGGAAAAAGTCATGTGTCTGTTTTATGTGCACCTAGGCCAGCAGAGGTATGAGAGTTGAATGCATCTAGAAACATGGTTGTGGTAACAACTGCCATCTGGCCTGGAGACCAGGTGAAATGGGGTGTCTTTAGAATAAGGAAGGAGATTGTGGGCAAGTTTTGCCTAGTAATTATTTTCAAAAGTGAACCATCTTTTTATAGATGAAAAGCCTTAACCAAAATGAATTAATTGACAATAATGCTATTTTAGACAATATTTGGAGAGGTACTTTAAGGAATGAGTACTTTACATCATCCTTCATATTGTTCCATTTGGCTTACAGACATGACTGCAAACTCTGTTAGTTCTCCCGAACCCTCTCCCAACCCCCTTAATTAACTTTTTGAAAAGCCAAGGCCAAAGACCAGATGGCATGAGGAATTAATGAAGATCATGAGCTGATGGGTTCAGTTGGCCATGTCTCCTTTTTCATGTTGCTAAAAGGAAACTTTGAGGACATTTCCAAAGCTTCACACCAAGTTTTATGATACATGATTATTTAGTTATCATAGGTATCTTCACTTGTAAGTAGGTCTTGATGTCTTATCTAGCACACCTCACTCTAGTGTCACAATTATTTTGGCCTCCTTGACAGTGACTTAGACTGCTAGTCACCTGTTCTTGCCCCATGACCCCATTTTATGAACTGCAGTTCGCAGCATGCCCGGCCAACAATTTCTCAGTTCCTGTGATATGTGTGTGCATATTTGTGTGTATTATGTGTGTGTGTTTGTGAGGGTGGAGGATTGAGAATATAAAAGCTTTCCTACTTTTTGATACTCTTTTTTAAAAAAGATTTTATTTATTTATTCATGAGAGATGGGGGAGGGGGAGGAGGCAGAGAGAGAGAAGCAGGCTCCATGCAGGGAGCCTGATGTGGGACTTGATCCTGGGACTCCAGGATGGAGTCAAAAGGCAGATGGCAGGGGCGATCTGGGCCAAAGGCAGATGCTTAACCACTGAGCCATCCAGGGATCCCTGATACTCTTTATTATTGAATAACATAGAGAAAAAATGCACAAATTATTAAGTGCAGATTTTGGTTTGTTTTTACAAGCTAATACACCTGAGTAACCAGATCAATAAACAGAACATTACCAGCCTTATGAAAGCTCCAATTCTATGTCCTCTCTTCCTGTTACTATGCTTACCAAGGGCAACTGCAATCCTAACTTCTAACACTATACATGAGTTTTAGGAATGTACATATAAATGGATCATGTGGAATATACTCTTTTGATCTAGATTCTTTGGCCTAATATGTTTATGAAATATCCATATTATATGTATAATGTTCACTCCCATTGCTGTACAGTAGTCTATGATGTAAATTTACCACATTGCATTTATCCACTCTACTATCGATGGATACTTAGATAATTTTCTGTTTGGGGTTATTATGAATAGTGCTGCTGTGAACATTTTAGTACATGTCCCTTGGTGTGCATACATACATGTTTCCATTGTGCATAAACCTGTAAATAGAATTGCTAGGTCACAGATTTGGGTTATTATCTTTCAGTTCATACTCCCAGTTTAAAAATGATGGTTTCAATTATACTACTCTAAGCACAGCATTAGAGTTTGGCTTTCTCTCCATCCTTGCCAACACTAGGTATTATGAGTATTTTTCATTTCAGCCATTCTAGCAAGGGTCTGATGGTAACCCATTTTGGCTTTAATTTGCAGATGTTGGATATTTGGATATCCTTCTTTATGAAGTGCCAATTTAAAGTCTGTTGCTCATATTTCTATAACTGGTTAACTTTACCTTTCCTGTCTTCTCTGTCTCCTTCACTGTGTCGTATTACTGCCATTAAAAAAAATGCAAGTGTCTGACAGCAGGTAAATGGGTAAATACACCATGGCATACTCATATACTGAAATATTACCTAGCAACAAAAATAAATCGTATCCTAATACCCATAATATCACTGAAACTCAAAAATATTATCGAAAGCAAAAGAAGTCAAATACAAAAGAATACATAGTGTATGATTCTACTCATATGGCATTCTAGAAGTGACAAAACTAATTTATAGTGACAGAAAACAGATCAGTGGTTTCCTGGGGCTGGAAGACAGCATTGGCTAGAAAGGGGCATGAAGGAATGCTTTAGGGTGATGGAAATGCCCTGTCTTGATTTCAGTAGTGGTTACATGGATGTATACGTTTATCGAGACTCTTTGAACTGTACACTAAAGATAGGTAATTTAATAGATTAAATTATACTTCCATAAAATTGATTAAAATGAAAACTTTTACTGAGCCCTACCATGTATAACCCATAGTATATGGTCAAATTAGGGCTTTTCTTTGGCCACAATCATTAGTCAAAAAGGCCAAAGACCCACATGTACTCCACTGGAGAGTCATATCTCTCTAGAAGGAAATGTAGAGTCGCCAACATCTTTTGAAATAACTGTTTTGATGGAAGACATCACAAAAGCCTGGTTCTGGCTACTTGGCCACCTCGTACCCCACAAATGGTTTAGTTTCCGCTCACTTAGGGCTGTCTGCCAGTCACCCAGCAATCCAGCCAGCACACTTAACAAGCTGGCCCATCACCACGTTTAAAATATACAAGGAGAATGCAGGCATGTCCAGCCCTGGGCTGGAGAGTGAAACTTCCCCAGCTAGTTTTCCCAACACTTTACCTTGCAGGAGCCAAACTGCAGTAATTTTTTCCTTTGACTCTCAAGGGAAACCTGACAGGGCCCACGTTTCAGAAAGCTCCTCTTCCATAGAGCACCAGAGCTGTGGTATTTTAATAGCCTCTCTCAGCCCCTCCCCTGGGAACATATTATTATGTGATCACTAGTGATGGGCAAACCTCACTGGGTTTCCAGGTTTGAACCTATGCCAGAAGTTGAGAGTTCCTCCTTTCTGACAACTCCACATCTCCATTTCCCCCCTATTTATGTATATTTATTTTTGTCTTTACTCGATTTGTTCTTATTGACCTAAGCATGCTTTCCAACCCTTACCTACTTTTCACCACAGAAAGAGGAAAGGGAAGGAGATAGGGCAGAGGGCATGAGTTCTCTGCTGGTTTCTCACCTTGCAACATGCCACCTCTCTCTGTTGAAATGCCCTATACCAAATAGAATTGTAATCAGGCCCCAATTATTGGTGTAGCCAGAAAAGAATGAACGGAAAATCATTGTGTGCCCATGACCACACTGCTGGGGGTACCCAGTGAATTTGTGGGCAAAGAATGAGGTCTATCCTTAGAAGCCCAATAGATGTAGTTGACAGAGGCATGCCAATACATTCTAAAATAATACTCTTGGAACTAAGTGGTCAAGGCTATTAGAAGGCTGAAAAGGGAGCTATAAGAAGTTGTGAGACATATGTGCACATCCTTCATTTGAGGTAACAATTTCTGTTCCTGGAATATGAGAATAAATGCCTTAAATATATTATATCTAAACTCAAGCACTCCTCTCAAAGATTCCTGTCAACATTTTTCTCCTTCTTTAGAAAATAGGAGTGTTAACATTTATTTCATGAACTATTTTGTTGGTTAAGGAGCTGAATGGAGTACTGATTTATAATTAGGGATTATATTAATTCAGATCCATACAGCTTCTATCACAGAACTGGCGGTCAAAGCACCTGTGTTTGTAAACTGGGCCCACCAGCCAGGGAATCTTAGGGTCACAGGGGCAGTGGGGACATGAAATTTCAAGCCCTTCCCATCCTCCATTAGAAGAATCCCAGAATACAGCGTGTCCCGTGACCTTGTAGAAGGCTGGGAATGTCCAGGTCAGAGGCAGCAGCTGGCCTAGGAGGGCTGCCAGAATTTCCAGGACACTGATGCATTCAGAATAGGAGAAAAGGGAACATGGGAGGGGGTGCCTGATGGTGGGGGGAGAGGGGACAGAAAGCATAGAGAGCCCTGAACTGATGAATTCTGATTTGCGTATTTCAACTGAAAACAGAGATGAGTCATTTATGCTAATATGTATTTTCTTTTTAACACATTTTCCCAAATTCATCTGAAACTATAGAGTCTACTATGAGTAATTTCACACAGTCACAACATAAAATTTATTTTTCTGCCCAAAGTGCAGCCACTTGTTTTTGGACCAGAGTCCCCTCAGTGTGTAACTAAATCAGGGAAACCATTTCTGCCACAGTTGAGGCCCTTCCACTGCTTTCTGTGAAGCTGCAGTGAATGGACCTGTCTGTTCCTTAGGGAATTTTTCTAACACACCAAGGAGATCTGTGCCCTCTTAGTTTTCTTGGTCCACTTTAATCAGTAATTTTGATTCTCCCTGAGCCTTTGTTTATCGTGTTATATTACCATCTCTAGATAGTCTTGTGTCTAAAACAAATGGAATGTATACTCATATCATTATCTGTTTTCCAATTTTTCCTTTTATGATTGCATTGATTTTTAAACTGGTTTTACAGCCAGAAATTGACAGAAAGAATATTCATGGAATAAATAATCAGAAAAGTAAGGTCAAACAAGCTAACTACTTATTATGTTAGGTGGCAACTTCGTCTATTAGCAGTGACTGCTGGCAATGCTGTACGAAGAAGGAACCTGAGGCCACTTCTAGGCTTGGCAAGAAAGAGGGCCAGGAGTTGATTAGTAATGTCTGCCATGGCCTTGCATCCTTTGGTTAGTGGGGGAGGGAATGGTCAGTGGAGCTTCAACACAGACATTATGAATTTGCCACTTCTGGTCTTGGCAATATGTTCATTCAAGCAACTAATACAAGTGGAGTTCTACAGAAATTGATTAAATTGAATAGAGACCTGGGCACTGTATTTTGAGTCTGTAGCTGGATCAAAATATATCTAGGGGCACTTCTAACTCAAAGATTCCTTGTCTGTGTAATCATATTTTTACTCAGACACAGAAATAAAGGACTCTTGAAGACTCTTCTAGCTTAAGGCATAAACAGTGGAAACATTTAAATTTGCTTCAGGAATTGCAAGCCACTTTAATGTACATATATTCAACATAGCCCCTACTCTCCTTTAGCCTTGTTTCTGGCTCCATGTCTCTTGTGTATCTCAAACAGAAGTTGTGTGGCTGATGTCAAGAGAAAGATAGACATTTAAATGGGAAATAATGGTGTCTTTCTTTTTAAACTTTGATTTGTTTCTCTTGTTTACCTAAAAACCAGATAGAGAATTGGGCAGAGATTTTTTTATCTTAGCCAGGACTGAGAAACCACATCTGACAAGTGAGTCAAAAGAGAAATAGTGGCTATCTTTTGCAGTGTATAATCCATGAGTATGTGATCTGTGGAAAAAGTCCTTGGACAAGTCTTAAATCTTTGAATTTGGGGGCTCCTGGGTGGCTCAGTCCATTAAGCATCTGACTCTTGATTTCAGTTCAGATCATGATCTCAGGGTTGTGAGATTGAGCCCTATATTGGGCTCTGCATTGGGCATGGAGCCTGCTTGGATTCTCTCTCTCCCTCTCCCCTCTGCCCCTTCCCACTGGTACTCTACCTCTCTCTCTCTCTCTCTTCCTAAAAAAAAAAATCTTTAAACTTTATTGAATGTGGCTATTGATCGGAAGAAAATGAATTACAGTTTTTTAGTGTTAAATGGTAACTTTTTTTTCCTCACCAATGATATGATTTCCTGAGTTTTGTTAGCTAAAGATGATGTAGCTTACCATTTAGGCTAAATCAGGGATTATTTACTCATGGGCTCAAAAATAATAATAACGCTGTATTAAATGTTCGTAGTATGTGCTCAAAAGTGCAGATATATGCAATTGTGCTAAATAGCAAAATATTTGCTTTTCAGTACTGTATTATTAGTCAGCTCTTGACACAATAAAGCTATATAACAAACCACTATAAATCTCAGGGGCTTACAACACCATTTATGTTTCTTACTCATGGGTCTATAGGTCAATTGAAACTATTCTGCTTCAGGCTGGGGGTTGACTAAGCTTGGCTTGGGCCTTGGGTTGGGTTCAAATCTACTCCATGTGTCACCTTTTGGGGCTCAGGCTGATGAGGCAGTTGCTACCTGGGTAGTACTTTTTTTACTGTGATCATAGGAGTAGAAGGGGGTAAATGAGACAGCCTTTTCTGGGAACTGGCACACAGTCATTTCCACTCACATTTCATTGATTAAAGTTAGTCATACGGCCAACTTTACCAACAATGGATACAGAAATTGATTCCACCTCCAGGGAGATGAAATGCAAAGTTACATGGCAAAGTATATGAATATATAATTCTAAAACAGGAAGGGCATGGGAATTGAGAACAATGAACCAATTTACCAAAAATACTATTATGCCTAAAACATTGAATGGGGAAGTAGTACAATGAGGTTAAAAAAAATGTGTGTATAGATATCAGGCTTTAGAGCCAGGGAGATCTGAGTTTGAATCTTGGCTCCATTCTTTTCTGACTATGTGACTTCAACAAAAGGCAGGTCTTACAAATGCTAGAACTGGAAAAGTGCTCTTCAGCAGAAGTTTGTGGGTATCTCTCCCTTGCCCTGCCATGAATGGGACCTCACTTGCCTATCTGTTTTCTGTATTGAGCAGTTCAAATTCCTGACATTTACTCGACTCAACTAAAAGTTATTGTGCCAATTGGAGTATATCGTTTTGCAATGGGCCACATCTGGTCCAGTGCCAGTCTGCGATCAGGGCAAATACATAGCCTTGGTTCAATCAACCATGGCTGATGGAAAGTCATACATAACATAACTTCCTTTGGGAGGCATGGCTAGTTGTCCTCCAATGAGTCATGCTTTTAGAGCAGAGATGCTGTTAGGCTGGAAATTCTTTTCCTAGAGAGGTGCCACATTTCCAAGTCCTCCTTGAGAATAGGTAGAGCCATGTCACTAATTTTTCCCAGTGGAATACGAGCAGATTATGAGTATCACTTCCAAACAAAGAGGTTAAGATGCTGGTGGTTTTTCTACTGTCTCTTTTCCCATTTAGTTCCTAAGAGTGAAGACTGTAAGACCCCCCAAAAGGACAGAACTACAAAATGGAAAGAGCCTGGGTCACTGACTCATCTTGTAGATGGTTCCCTGTGAGTGAGAAACATTTAGGGGTTAACATTTTAGGGTTGTGTTTATATCGGTTAACAAAGACGGTCCATTCTGCCTGATTGGAAGAGAACAAGTGTTCCTTAAAGGGGCTGATGGCATGGTCCTCACTGGGATTAGGGTGTGGAATGAAGCAAAGCATAAAAGGCTAATCAACTGAGCAAAGGTTTCAGCTGGAGAGGCCCAGTGTGCCCCTGTGACATGGCTTTGCTGCTACTACATTCAGCTGAGAAGGTTGAGTTCAGTAAGAAGTCAAGTGTAACTGTCAGGGAACGTGGCCTTTGTGAAGGATGAGCTCCAAATCCAAACAGTTGTCCACATTTCAACTCACACTCATGAAAGAGAGCTTTCATTCAACACAGGAAAGTCAGGATTTCCTTTGTGGGCCCTTGCTCCCCTGGACATGGTTTCTGAAATATCTTTCTTAAGGGCTAAGCTTCCCTCTTTCCTTTAGGGGCTCTGCTCACTCAAATCAACCAGTTTTAACTAAACTTGAAAATCCATTGTCTCTCTGAGGAAGCCACACTGCCCTCTTGGCCTCCATTAGTAACCAGCACTGGCACCAATTATGCTTACTGAGGAAGAGGAGGAGGAGGAGGAGGAGGAAGAAGAGCAGGGAGCTATTCACTCATTAACAACCATACTTTCACCTTGATCATAGTCTCAAGCTTGGAATCTTGGTGGGGAAAGTTGCTGATGGGAGCCTGAGCCAGAAGATTCCACTAGAGGAAGTCTGCCTCTGACTGCGGGGTATTCTAAGGCCAGACAGGAGTGAGGAAGAAGCAAGTCCAATCTCTCGCAGTTCTCTTTCTCTCTCTCTCCTTCTGTCTCTCTTTGTCTTTCTCTCCCTCTTCTCTCTCTCTTTTTCCTGACTCACATCCAGTTATTCAATTGCTGCCCGCATCCAGCTGGCACACCACGCACCACAGTTGAATTCAGTCCATGCTCCAACACTTTGTCTGTGAGCTGCACTACAATTGCTTCTGCTTCTCTGGTTAAAGAAGGTTCCTGTCTCCCCTTGCCGGATCTTGCCTGCCTTTCATTGACAGAGTCTGACTTCAGCCTATGTGTTGCCTCCACTCCACTCAGCCAGTTCCCTTCTTTCCTTTGTCAGACACACATTAGTGCTGTGGGACTGATTTCCTTTGGGGCCCAAGAGTCTGCTAACTTGGTAGGTCCCAGAGACTCCCTTTTGGATTTCCACGGCACAGTCATAAGCAAGAACCCTGCAGTGTCAGTAGAGGAGTGGTATCCATTCAGCTGTTCAAAACAAAGGTTTTAATTCTGAATCTTCCTTCCCCAACTGATAACCAGTCTGTCACTGCAAGTGGGAAGGGTGGGGGTGGAAAGGCATGGAAGGAAGGGAGGGGAGTGCAGAGCAGCAAGCTTATTAACCTTTCCAAGAGGCTTGTGATTCAAGCTTGTGGAGCTTAACATTTTTTTTCTCTCCCAATTATTTTAATGATGCTGCAGAAAGTTCTAACTTCTGTGCTCAGACTGTGTTGCTGCCACGGTCTGGGCTGATCACATGGTAACATTCCGACCCAGGCTGGGTCACCCTGTAAGGAAAATCAGCTTGGGAAAACCACTCCTCTCGCTGCGTGCAGCTCGCTCTCTCGCTGTCTCGCTCTCTGGCTCTCTCTTGCTCTCTCTCTCTCTCAATCTTTCTCTTGGGGTGGGGTAGGGGGGAGCCTCCTTTATAAGACCTTTGAAGCTTAAATCTCAGATGTGAGCTTTGCCTCAGAGTTTATTAGTTATTTTTTATCCCCATTCACCACTCCCCCCGCCCCTCAGAAAAAGTTTATGTTCTTTCAGAATGGCAATTATTTGACTCTAATTCAAACCACTTTTGTGTCATTTAGATCCAGGCATATTGCTTGATCTCAATAATAAGGGAATGTACCAAATATTTTCGTTTCTAGAAGAACTGTAGTCATATAAGCCAGTTCATCAATCATGTTTTTTTCCCCTTTCACAGTCTTAATGTATTCCTCATTTCATTTTGAGCAAGAAAATTAAGCCTATAACATAAACTTAAAAGCCAACTACTGTAGTCTGTACTTTGAACCCAGATACAAAAGCAAACATTCCTTCCTATTAGGTTCAGATCAAGATGTATTGATTTAGGAGGTTAACTAATACATAGCAGGAGGCTGATTAGGGGAAATGTGGGAGAAAGAAGGCAGGAGGAGTTGAAGAGGAAGTGACTTTTCTTCTTGTATATGCATATTCACTTTATCTGGAGGCATTGCTAATTTTCAATAATCCGCTATGAACATCATCATGGTTGTGAGGATTGAAAAGACAGAGAACATCTTTCTGCAAGGCCACCCTCCCTTCCCATTTAACAAGAGCAACTAGATACTGCTGGGGATTAAAGAGATATCCATCCTAATCTGGATTGTCACATGCACATAAATAATTTTTAAACTTTTACTGACAGATCGTCTACATAGGAAGAAGTGCACTTACCGTAAGTGTACAGTTTGCTGAATTTTCACAAACTTAACACACCTGTGTAATAGGCATCCAGATTACAATATGAAACAATAGCACCTTAGAAGCCCCGCTACACACCCACCTATTCACTACCTCCCAAAGCATAACCTAAATTCTAATGTCAGAGACAGTTTAATCTTTTTTTGAAATTTCTATAAATGGAATCGTATGGAATGTGTTCTTTTACATCTGGCTTATTTCATTCAATATTATATTTGAGAGATTCATCCTTGTTTTTGTTTGTAGTTGTAGATTGTTTAATTTTTTGTTATTTTCTATTGTATGAGTACAGCAAAAATTATAAATCCATTCTATTGTTGAGGGGCACAGCCCAAATTCCTGTTGGGCTATTATGAATAGTACTATTATGAGGATTCTGGTACATATCTTTTGATGAACATATGTCCACATCTTTTCTGGGTTTATTCCTAGGAGAGAAATTGCTGTGTATAGACTGTGCACTTGATTAGTTTTAGTAGAACTGCCAAACAGTTTTCCAAAGTGTCTGTAACCAACTGATACTTCCCCTGGCAGTATGTGAAGGTTCTAGTTGCTCCTTGCCCTTGTCAGTATTTGGTATTTCCAGTGTTTATTTTAGTTCTTCTGGAGGGTATGTGGTGATAATCACATTGTCACCTTACTGAGTGTGTCCTACACTCATTAACTTTCATTTCTGTGCTTTAGTTAACTTCCTATCATCTCTTAAGCTCACAAGAACCAACTGGACCATCATCTTCCCCCTGCAAAGACTATTTTGTCAATACTCATATCTCCACATCACTTCCTCCACTCACCCATGTGGACTTTTACCTTTGTTGAGCTTTCGTGGAACTTATGTATGGAGCCACCCCATTTACACTCAGCCCCTGAGTAATATTATGCTCCAGGTATTTCTCCTGTGTTATGCTGTCTTCCCAACTGAAGGCTGGGTCCATGAACGATAGAATCCAGCTCAGTAGGTCATGTGTACCCACACAAACCCACCAGGCTGAGTTCAAAGGGATGTGGGCTATGCCCCAATTGGACTGGACTTTTCACTTTTTTGCTCAATCATTACAATGCCCAGGAGCTTTAGCCTAGATGACTGATATTGATTTAAACCATTCAAGACTCAAGAAGTTAATTAGGGCAGGAAGATGAGTAATGTAGTAAAATAACTTAAATTTGAAGCCTCAGTTCCCACGTGTACAGAGGGAGAAGAATGGAGTTGCAGTGATATTTCAACAACAAAATTTAGCAAAGTATCCAGCATGTTGTAGGTGCTGGATATATCCATTTCTTTGGAGAGATCTCAATCTCTCAGTCTTTTTAAAAAAATTTTTTAAAAAGATTTACTTATTTATTTGAGAGAGAGAGGGAGCATGAGCAAGAGGGGCAGAGGGAGAGAGAATCTCAAGCAAACTCCAAGTTGAGGTGGAGCCAACGTGGGGCTCAATCTCACAACCCTGAGATCATGACCCGAGCTAAAATCAAGAGTCAGACACTTAACTGACTGCTGCCCTCTCCCCAATCTCACAGTCTTACAAGAGGAGGGAACTCAAACAGTTTTGTAGACCTTTGGTTTGGTCTACAATTGGCCAATCTCCCCCCCCACCCCCCCAGCCTCTCTGAAATAAAGCATTATTATGAATTAGATGGTGACTTTTAAAATACATTTAACAACTTTTTCAAAGAAATAACTTTTTAAAAAAATTAAGGGCAATGTCTTTTCTAAAGTATAACTTGGTCCCTTGGCAGCAAAATCTTCTTTGAGCCAAGGCAAGTTAACAACTCCCTATGTAATGTCCATCTCTCTAACTGCTCAGCCCACTATATCTAAAGGGAGATGCTTTAAGTGCAGATGATGCAGGGAGCATCCATTTCTGCTTGTAAGTGTGTGGTTTAAAGTTCAGACATCTCTGCTTCTAGAAGGGCTCTTAGAAAATTGAATAAGGGAAAAGATTTGTCCTAGAGTTTTTTGCTGAAAAACCTGGAGATTTTCAGCAGCACTTTTCCAGGGGCAGGCAATTTCTGGAGTCACATACTGACTTTGCCCTGTATAGTGACTCAGGGCTTGGAATGGTGGCCTCTGTTTTTCTTCTTGAACACTACTGCTCTGTGCCAGGGTGGGTTGGTGTGGCCAAAACTAATTTGGCAGGTCATTCATTTGTTTCCTCTGATAGTGCTACACTGGAGGCAGGGTTACAAAACACTTTCCAGCTGGCTAGACTTCTGATAGGAGTATCTCAGAAAGGTTCCATGGCCTTTAGTTAGATTTAGTGGTCAAGGTTCTCATAGACCTCCCTTTCTCTTTCCTTTTTAATTTCCAGCCCACTTCAGTAGAACCATATTATAAGAGAGCTCAATATATTATATAGGATTTTTAATATCACAGGTCAAACTATGAAGTAGGGATCTTGGATGCTAATCCTATAACTAAATTTGTGTATAAAGTGATTCTCATATACATGCTTGCTCTTTATCTCTGCCTCTAGGAAAGAATGGGAATCTTAAAAGGAAAAATAGGGAAAAATGCATTTCATGACTTGTTCCAGAGCCCTGTCATTTAATCATGTACCAGGAGGAAGTAATATTATTTTCTCCATTTTACAGAGATGAGAAAACACGCACTCCGAGTAGTTTAATATCTTGTTCAAGGTCACATAGCCCTTTGAAGTTGGGATCAGAATCTGGGGTTTGTCCAGCTCCAAAGCCTGAACTCTTTTTTTTTTCTCTTTCTTCTCTCTTCTCCCACTTATAATACATGTAACTTTGACACAAATCTTTCAATATTCAAGTTAAGCATGACCTATGAGGTCAACCCAGGTCCTATCAAGTGTAGGAATTCCCTCTACAAGGTCCACAACAGTTCATTGAGAATAGCAATTACCTCATTACTTCCCAGAGCAACTGGTGGCCATGTTAGATGGCTCTTCCCCTATTTAGAGGAAAGTTACTTCTTTGAGACTTCCACCCAGTGGTACACTGGAGCAGGTCCATACTTACTCATGCCAGCTCAAGAGCTGACTGTGTACATCTGTTCCCAACTCCACATTTAGTGACCTCAAGTTGGCACCTTGAAATCAGCCATGGTAGGTGTTCTTACACCATAGAGATTGCCAGAAGGTACAAATCAAGCATTATCCTCCTATCTCCCACACTAGGAGTCCATTCTTAAACATTTATCAGCACACCAATCTTTCTGCCCTTTGTCCTTACATAGTAAAAGTCCAAATCCTCTTCCACAACAGCCCCTCAGAGACTTAGGGACAGCTCTTTTGTCCACTCTGTCTTTCTCTGACAGCTTTAGAGAGACCTGAATTTGAGTCTCAGATCAGTCCTTAGTTGCTACGAAACCATGAACAAATTAGTTAATCATTCTAAGTTTTTAAATTTTCTTATATGCAAAATAGGGATGATAAAAACAATGTCTTACTTCTAGGGTGAACATGAAGCTTAAATGAGACAATGAATATAAAATACACTGCCTGACCTACAGAAAGCTCTCAACTAACTTTATTATCAGAATGATCATTATTATTGATCATAATGCCACAAGCATTTAGAGAGTTATGTAGGGCTTCCAGCAAATGAAATTATACCTGTCAGGATCCTGACAGGAGCAGGTGGCCCATTCAAAGAGTTGGATTACAGAGAGTTTAATGTCCACCACGTACAGAAGAGTGAAGATAGATAGTTAAGGTAACTAATAAGGGATAATGAGTGGCCCAGGATTCACCAACAAGAAGAGATTGTTCCCACCCCAATTTTGAAGGCACAAGGGAAGGGAGCAATGCCAAGAGGGGCAGTTACATAGGAGCTGTAGCACCAGTACAGGAACATACTCCCAAACATGAGGCCCATCAGGAAGAGAGCAGGGTAATAAATACTGTGACTTCATCATTCTCCTGCCCTCCAATCTCCTGCCAGTACCCCCCAGAGAAGCCAAAAGCCAGAGGACACAAGGGGTGGGATGATTCTATCCATAGATATCCCCTCGTGCGGCATAAAGCAAAGAAGAATGTAGACTGGAGGGTAGGGTAAGGTGGATGTGGAAACAGATGGCGATTGACCAACCAGCGTTTGAATTTTCACTCTTATATTCAATTTGTTGGATCCACCTCTAACTTCTTTTTGCTGGAGAAGATCCAGACTAAGAAATTGTACAGAAATATAGCTGTCAAGACTGGGGGAAAGTGCTCAGTGTGAAGAAGTATGTTTGATTTAGGGGCTTAATTATGCTTTAAATTTCATGCGATGCATTGAAAAACTAGCTAAACCTGGGATTAGCAGAATGCCTATTATCTTGTGATTGTAGAGTCCCCCCAAACCCTCCCGGGAGAAAAGTCCCATGTTACCCCATTAACTAATAGTGTCCCAATCATCGGTCTTATCCAGTGCTTGCCTTCATCTTCTTTCCCTTTGAAAATGTGTCTCTTGGTGGATGTCACTGCTGTAGTCTGTGCGTGTGTGTGTTTCATATTTTAGGGGTCTTTAATTGTTCCATCCTAATAGCATTTCCCTCCCCTTTGAACTACCTCTGTAGTCTATTAAAAAAAAAAATCTGCAGGACCTGAAATGTATTAAAGTCCTCATAGTTCCCCAGTACAATGTTTCCATCTGTTTTTAAAAAGAGACACTTTATAGCTCTGGGAGAGCTACTTAAAAACTTCGTTAACTGAGGCAACACATACCCTCATGTGCTGAGAAGTCTTGACTGACAGGAACAGCTTCCCTTCTCATCTAGATCTCTCTAAACCTGTCAGATTTGAGGAAGTAGTTGACTCTTCCTTCAGCTCACTATTTACACAAAATCCGGCAGTCATTCACACAGTTCCTTAAGGGTAGTAACATTTAGCTTTAAAAGCTATTTCCAGAAATCATTTCTTAATGAAAATTCAAGGGGAAGTTTGATTGTTCAAATGAGTCCCAATGGTCTGAGCAGATAGGTTTTTGAACCACCTTCTAAGCTCATTTTTGTTTATTTCCACATGGTTCTCTGCACAAGAATGACAGAAGTAATGATGCTCTCCTAACTGATCCTGTTTGTACCACAGATTGACTACTGTCACACTCACTGTCAACCTGTAGCCTTCTATTATAAATGAGACTAATTCAGGCTCTCTAACTCAAGTGCCTACAGCAGCCACACATGAGCAAAGTAAAACGGGTGTAAAAAAACCCCGCTTCTTGGCATGCATAGATGCTCTATGCCTATCTCTGTTTCCTATATTTGATAGAGATGTTTGCACAAGATGTATTTTACTTCTATCTTATTCTCTGTTAAGGAAAACGGTATTGTCAGTGTGATGATAAATGGCAAGAGAGACCAAGGAGACAAAAGGGAGTGATGGAGTCTGTGGCAAACTGGGGAACATGTATCCCATCTAGAGGGATGCCTCACTGCTTTGGCCCAGCACACTAATGTTATGTGGGAATGAAAACTTGGTGTTGTTAAATCTTTGTCATTCAAAAAGCAAGAATTCCAAGCAAGTTTTTATGGGAAAATTTTCAAAGTTCAGATATTAGTAACAAATATGAAAAAGTTAAAAAGTACTTCATAATCCAAATCTAATGTTTTTTAAGTTAGAAATCACCTACCAGCCACCAGAGAGCAGCTGCTGGACTTGATGAGTCCATGAATGGAAGGCTACTGGGCAGAGTTTTACATGGAGTAAGAAGGGGCAGAGTTGCTCCAATTCCCTTCTTTCCTTCTGTATTTAATAAAAGTATAGAAATTAGCATGTTCTAGAAGGCAGTAAGACGGTGCTCAACTGCCTTCAAGGCAATCCTGGCTCTTGATTACCTTCTCCCTGCCCACAGAGTCACCTCTTCCCCATCACCCCCATGTAGACACTCCACTCTTATTATACACACACATTTGCACATTCAGCATGGTTATCTAAGAATGACTTTTTTTTGACATCTAGTCTGTGTTTGGATGACTCCCTTCTTATGCATTGTACTATTAGAGTGTGAAAATATCTCCATAACTATATTTTCAAGCTCTAATTTATCCTGGATTCAAAATCATCTAGACACTGCCATGGAAAACTTCTGACTCATATGATCTATAAACATTTCCAATGTGCCTCTTTACTCGCAGTGTAAGTTGATTTGTCAGCATTCACCTAAATCTCAATGAGAACAACACAATGTGTACTAAACACTAAGGAAAATGTTAGGATTGTACAATTCAATGATCTAGCAAGAAAGCCCATCTAAAGTATAATTTATCATTGTGTGGATAAAGGCTTCTCAAACAAGGGATCAACATAGAGAATTGGCGATGCCAGAAGACATCCTTCAGGACTTTAAGACATTTTGGAGGAGTCCTGTGGCTCCTGCTCCTAAGTGGGGCATTTCACAATTTATGGTATCTGAGTGTCTCACAGAAATGGGGTAACTCTGAAGTTAGGCCAGGGTCAAGAGAAGAAGAAAATCTCTCCAGAGGCAGTCCTCCTCTGAGTTTAGCTCTCTCCTGGCCCAGCCCACTGCCAGCCCGTGAGCCAATCTGATGCCTCTGTCTCCTCCTCTATTTCTACACTGTCTGCTTAGGGTTTTTATGGTTCTGACATTGGCTTTCTGGCTGGCTTCACATCCTCTGACTTTCTGAGATGGTCTGTGTTCTGTTTGCTGCATCTGCTTTCCTTGGGTTCTGCTGTCAGTGTTTCCAAACAAAGTGCATCAACTTTGAACCCTTGACTCCTTTGCTAAGAGGATGCTGTCCTTGGCAGCATGGGGCCAATTTCCTACCCCCTACAAGAGCATCTACCTCATGGAAGGATACACAAGTTCCTTCCCTTGACAACAACCCCCCTTGCCAGATGCCATACCTTGGAAACTCTGCCTTATTTAAACCTGAACATTGCCCATTGTTTGCACTGAGTTTTGTTGGCTAACTACTTGTGCACAGGACATACCAGAGTCACAGCATTGGAATTATTATTTTACGTCTTTCCCCCTAGTTTAGAAAAGAGATTTAAAAAACTGGTTCCATAATGAACAGAAAGCATGACGTTATTGACTGAAAATAAAAAGGCAAATGCTTATTAAGGCGTGTTGGTCACTATGTGTTAGAGGACAGGAATTCCTGGTGATGCAATCTGCCTCATCCAGAAACTGAGCACAGAAAACCTTTTCATATGTGCTAAGTCTGCAGCTGCAATAAAGCCTTCGTGCAAACAGTCAGCTGTGACTGCAAATCCTAGCTTCTCTACTAAGGTTCACATCCCTGGGGGTGCAGTGGCATTTCCTGATGGAGCCCAGCACCCAAATCCTATATCCAGATCCCCAACCTGATGCCATGCAAGCAAATAAATAAAATGCTTTATGGGAAAGGATTCCTACTAGCTGTGGTGGTCCTGAGATCAATAAAAATATTACCTGAGGAAGAGAATCATCAATATTTAAAGATTATTTGTTAAATCATTGTCATGGGAGTAGCTTTCCTAATGGGTGATGAGTTTTTATGCACCACATGCTGTGCATGAGTTTGACATACTGCATATGTGGTATGACAAAACAGAATATGTAGTGAAGAGCCCACAGGGAGGTGAATTGAAGAGAATATGATTGCATCTGAGTAGATACTTCATTTTGAGTAACTCAACTTTCATGTCCTCTAAATGAGCAATTAGGGTTATTCCCACATATATCACAAACACAGCTCAGTTAGCTCAGGAAGAGAAAAATTAGCATGAGTGCCACAACATCCTTACCAGAGATAACTAGTGCAGCTTGTCTACAAAACTGTAGGTCAGTAAAACACCCCTACTCCTGTATAGTTTAGATCACAAACAAAAACATTGCATATGGGTATCTATGAGGGTCCAGTCAGGAAAACTGGGGTCACAACAGGTGTTTCAAGCAGAAGGGATTTAATAGAGGGCCTTGATGACAGAGATGAAGAGTGGGTAAGGAGCTCTACAGGGGATGGTGAGACAATCCAGAGATTAGTATCAGCAATAAAGAGGTACCACCCCTAAGGTTAGCAGAAGGAATGTGGTTACCAAGTCCAGAATATGGGTGCATCTGCTGGAAACTACAACCAGGTTGAGGCCTTCCCAGTGAATGCTGAAATCATAGAGAAGATGATATAGTCTGAAGTAGAGAGAGTAGAGGAGAAATATCCTGGTTTTTCCCATCTTCCATTCCCTACTCTCCCATCAAAGCCTCCCTTTGGCTGAATCCGCCAGGAAATCAGGGTGCATGAGGGCCTGGGAAATGTAGTTTCCATAGTGAGACATGGGAAGTATCTCAGAATGGCAAATGACTAGCACATTTGGCATCTCTGAAGGCAAGTATATTTGTATATTTGCATTAGCTAATTGACCTATATCTTAACTGGACTTTAACAAGCAACATTTAGCTCCTTTTCTCATTTGTTTTCATCTGAAAAAGTGAGTGAAGGGAAATCAGGCTATGATGCATTTGCCAGTAATTTACCCTGTGAGATATGTAGTTAAGTCTCTCTGTACCAATATATCTTCATTTTTCCTTAAATGTTCTTTGCCGTCTCCCCTGCTTCTTTTTTTATTTTAGCTTTGGGATTATCCAGTAAACAGGAATGATGATTTCATTCATTTTTATAACCTAATCCCTCACAGGGTGAGGCAAGCTGTGGAGTGGGGGAGTACAAGGCTGGTAACTATTTTAGACTTGTAAATTTTATAAGTTTAAATATCTTACTCAGTGCTAGAACATGAGTAGGAAAATGCCTGGTTCAATGATGTAAACATAGCAAACATCAGCCTAGAGTGAAAGAAGGGAAATAGAAGCAAAAGAGGTTTTTCAGGAGCATCTCTGCTTTTTAGACATTAGCAATTTTTTGATCTGAATTGCTCAAGTACATCAGAGCTTTAACAAACCTCTTTAGTTGCCTGAGGGGGATCTGTTTTCTGAAATATAAATTGCAGGGTGATTTTGAACTGTATTAAGTGAAATCTGCTTGTAGACTTGTGAGGCACATCTAAAAGGACATGCATGTTTCTTTTAACAAATACTTTCATAGTGTGTCTTATTTGCCAGCCCTTTTCTAAGATACTAACACATCTGACCATTTAAACAATTGCATAAAGTACAGGTAAGATTTCAGGTGGTGTGCAGCAGACTACTTTTTCTCCGTATTTTGTAAATGAGGAAACTGAGGTGCAGAAAGATTAAGTAACTGTCCCAAAGTTACTATACAACTACTAGTAAGTAGTAATAGGGTCAGGATTTGAACCCATGCATTTTGGCTCTAGAGTCTGTGTTTTTTAACCAGTAATCTATGCCATCTTCTTCAGTGTGGCAGCCTCAGGGTAGAGTTATTGCTTGACAACTCAGGACTCCGTGAGTGAGTGTTTCAGTGAATAAAGTGGGAGCCACCTGGCCTTTCTTGATGGCCTCAGACCTTGTGTGACTTCCTCTGTAATCTCTTGGTCAAAGCAGTGGCAGTCCCATTCAGATCCAGGAGTGTGAGAGCAATGTCAAAGTGTCAAACAATTTGCAGCCATGCTTTGAAGCCAACAAGTGAACAAAATACCAGCAGCAATAACCACAATATATGATACCCACAATGGTGGGTTGGTTTTTATTTGCTGAAATGACCTTATGGTTTCCTATATTTGGTCCTCATTTATCTACAGCAGGAAATGGAAGGAAATAGAGTCTTTCCTTAAGGCAGTTCTCTGTTCCAACTGGTATTCTTCTAACGCCTCCCTTAGCTCTGACAGCCTTCTAAATGGCATCGGACAAGACTTCCACCGACTCAAGTTTCATTGATGTAGTTGTACCCAAATAGAAAATGTTCTGTTGCCTATATTCAAAACACATTGCTAAGCCAATTTTCTTTAAATTCTCCTGAATTTCCTCCCCTGGGAGGATTATACAACTGCCAAGTTTGAATTTTAAACTTTCAGATACTTTTGAGTAATACTCAATGGACAGGGGAAAAAAGTATTTTGGTAAGGTGATGTGTGTGTGTGTGTGTGTGTGTGTGTGTGTGTTTTCCTCAGAGAAAATTGCAGGTTTTCTACTTTAACTTAACAGTAAAATGCTGAACTAATTTAGCTCAAATCTTTTGAATACAGGTTCAATTTATGGGGCCAGTGACTATCAAAAAATTTAAGCTGAAAAATATTGGAAAACCACTCAACTCACCAGAATTCTGGTTTTGATTAAAATCTGAGTTTGTGACCAATGTTGCTTTTTAAAAAATAGTTCTGGTGAATGCCACAATTAGAGTATTCAATGACATTTCTTTATGATATGTCCCGAGGGAACAATTTGATTGGTATACAGAAAAAAATTTCAAAAGAAGAACATTTCCTTCTGTGCCATGGTCTAAGACAGGCATTCCACATGCAGACAGCAAATATTGGAGTGATCGGGTTGGCTCATCTGTCATGCCTTCATGGCCAAGGTTAATTCAAATTATGTGGCTGGCTGCCAAATTTGCCCTTTTCTCTCTCACCAAGGCATAAGTAGACAAAAGATGGCGTGCTGCAACATAGCAGTCCACTGCTATATTTTCTGTGACAACCTCTAAATGTGCAAACAAAAACATTAAAAGGACTACTAATGAAATTGTGTTTTTATTGATTAAGGATGGGCCAGTATGAAATCAGATCATTTGATCAATTTAGCAAGAACTTGAATAAACCCAGTTGTGAGGAGTATTGAACATGAAATATCTGCATGAATGGTTGGAGTTGACAGGGTTGACTTAATTAAAAAGATATCTCAGCTTTCCTCGGGGAACCAAACTTCTTTGAAAGCCTACATATACAATATGGAAACCTTAATGTGTCTTGACCTGTGGTTTAAGCAGCAAAAGGTCAGAGTTAAGACCACCACTTCAGGGACTGGACCTCCAAGATTTGAATCCTGTTTCTACTACTTGGAGCTTGGTGGCTTTGGACAAATTACTACTCTGTGTTTTATGTTTATCCTATATAAAATGGGGATAATGGAAGCTCATAGTTTATAGTGTTGTGAAGATCAAATAAATTAATTTATGCTCAGTGTTTATTTATTTTTTAAAGATTTTGTTTATTTAGGAGAGAGTGAGCATGAGCAGCAGGAGGGACAGCAGAATAAGTAGACTCCCCACTGAGTGGGGAGATAGATGTTGGGCTCCATCCCAGGACCTGAGATCATGACCTGAGCTGAAGTCAGATGACTAACCAACTGAGCCACCCAGGTACCCTTATGCTCAGGTTTTAGAAGGGTAATTGTTGCATTGTGAGTGTTCAATGAATATGGCTATCATTTATGCTATGTTTGATTCTGATATTCTTACCATTTTATCAGTATTCTTCTCTCACCACCACAGCTGAGAAAGTAGGATAAGTCCTACCTTCAACATAATCATCTAGTGTCCTTGGAGAAGCCATTTATTGTCAATGAAACTTGTGGGATTATAAAGCTATTCTTGTGTGGTGGCATCTGCTTTTAAATCAAGCTAGCTAAAACATGTGAGATAGAGCCCAGCAAATAAATACTTCATATCCATAATCCAAAGTAAAATGGCAGGGTGAAACAGAAAAACAAGTTTGTTTGTTTGTTTATGGGAAAGAAATATGCTTCTAGGAACCAAAGAAAGGAAAGGCCACATTACTCAGATCTACATCTTTGAATTGTGTCTGAGTCATAGACACACTGGAGTGTGTCCCTCATTTCCCAGACGCACCCCTGATTTCTACTCTACTGCAAACAGAAACTTTGTGAGGGGTCATCTAGCTCCAACCTGAAGAGATGGCCATTGCAGAGGTTATGAAAGCAACCCAAGATAAATGTGAAGAAAAGCTTTCAGAAAGAGCCTGACAAGTAATCTCAACAAATGGAGGAGAGAAGGCGATTAAAATATATAATACAAGAAAGTAGTAGAAGAATGACAATTATTTAAATTAAGAAGTCTATTAAATGTGTTATATAATGTGTTCTAGGATAAACTAATAAATAATTACAAACACAGATACAGCCTACTAAAATTTCAACTTCAAGGATCAAGATGATTTTCTTCAGAAATACAAGTAGAAAAAGCAAGTTGATCATTAGGATAAAAATCAAGCTGGCTTCAGACTTTTCTATAACAGTATCTATTGCCAGAAGCAGTGGAGCAATGTCTTCAAGTTCTTTGGGACAGAAGTAGGATAAAGGAGGTTGTCAGAAAAAATGCTAAACCAAGCCAAGAGGGCATGTACATTTAATACCAATTAAATTATATGCAAAAATTCCAGAACTATCATTTTTATAATTAAATTACTTAATATTTATAAAGCACTTGCTGTGCCTGGTATATAAAATGCACTATATAAGTGTTAGTTAATTCATTAAATGGGAATGAGCTGAATCTCATGAAATCCATGAGTTCTTCTTAATAAAACCTGCCTTAACAGAAGCCCTAATAAGACTACAGGTGGATACACTGAATCTCTTTACACCTAGAACTAAAATTAAATCAATGTGGGAAACAGGTTTTCAGAAAGTCCTTTCTCATTATTGAACATTTTAAAATAATAAAGCAACAGGAAATCAAGAGATAAAGAACAGAGCTAAGAATATGTGTTACTGTATTAATTTTTCCATTTATATATTGAGAGTCAATAGATCATATCTCAATTTGATGAATGAGGAAGATCTTTTTATTAATCATGTATACAACTAATTTTTAAGGACCTACTATGTGTTGGGCACTGTTGTAAATGGTGTGGATTTAACTACAAACAAGGCATATAAAATCCCTGCTCCTTTGTATTTAATATTCCAATAGGAAGAGACTAGCCCATGCAATTAGTTAAGAAAAAAATAAATAGGTGAATAGGTCAATGAAAGGGTCCCAAACATAAGTGGGATAAAGATGATACATGACACATGATAAAGATGTCATTTCAAGCTAATAAGAATAGAGGGATATTTAATAAATGTAATGGGACACTGGCAAGCTGCAATAAATTCCAGATATGTCTAAGATTTAAAGAAAAATAATGACTCCATTAAGATATAATAAGAAAACATTGATGTATTTACATGGAAATATGCATCATAAAGTCATAAGTCAATCAACAGATGTAGGAATATTCATAGCAAATGAATGTTGTAAACATATAAAATGTTGTAAACCTATAAAATTAAGAACAAAACTTAGGTATGATAGTAGTAGTATGATATTTTTGTTTTTCTGCCTTAAGTCAAAGAAAAAAGCAAGCAACCTAGAAAAATGGGTAAAGGATCTGATTAAAAATTGAAATATAATGGCTAGTAATTATATGATAAGATTTCAACCTCAATCATAATGAAGCAAAATAAAAATTAAAACGAGATACCATTTTTACTTCACCATTTTATCAATGTTTGATGACATGGAAGGTTGATGATGATTCTGCTGATGTTAAATCAGTAACGCTTTTTTGAAGTACAATTCAGCTACAGTCTTTCAAAAAAAAGGTTTTAAATGCATATATTCTGACCCAGAAAATCTATTATTAGATTTACCCTCTGGATATACTTGAATTTTTGTATAAATTTATTGTCAAAAATAAAAATAAAAATAAAAATAAATAAACTTATTCTCAAAATATCTTTATAAAAGAAAAAAAGATTGGAAATACCTAAATGTCTATCAGGAGGGGAAAATTAAACAAATCATGCTACCTTTAAAAACAATAATATTTATGTGTGTGTGTGTGTATATATATATATATATATATACATTTAAAAAGCAGAAAACTAAGATATGGCTATTAGTTCTTTGCACAAAATATCTGCACACGAATATATACACATGCATATGTGCATATGCTAGTATGCATGTAATGTCTTGATTTCCATAAGGTTATATATGTATCTGTTAACCCTAGTTACCTTTAGAAAAATTCATTTAGGGTAGAAAAGAAGGAAGGAGACCTTTATTTTCATTTTATGTGTTTTTATACAGTTTAAATTTTTTAATATGTGTGTGGATTATTATTTTTGAAGTTAACAGAGGTTATCTGGGTAACAGAATTATGAATCATTATAATTTTCTTTTCTTTATTAAAAATACTTTAAAACATGATTTTTAAAAACAGATCTTATTTATTTATTCATGAGAGACACACAGAGAGGCAGAGATATAGGCAGAGGAAGAAGCAGGCTCCCTGCAAGGAGCCAGATGTGGGATTAGATCTAGGGACTCTGAGATCAGGCCCTGAGTCAAAGGCAGATGCTGAACCATTGAGCCACCCAGCCGTCCCTAAAACATGATTTAAAATAAGATGTTATATCATTATTCAATTTTAAATACTTTATAAACTTACACTGAATGAAAATCAATTCCTGAAAATATTCAGATATTTTATTAATGGGGAACAGTGCCTTCAGTTTACTGTGAGCAGGGTTTCTGGGGGGCTAAGCAAAGCTAGCATTTGCTGTTTGCGTGCTCCTTCTCTCCTGACTGGCAGCCTGATCCGTATAGCAAGACAATGGCCTCTTTCCCTACTTCTCCTTTCCTGAACCTGCCTTCTCCAAAGTGAGATCTTTAAACTCGAAAAACACATAGGTTTTCAAATTGGGTAGACTCGGAGGAAAGACCATAGAGATCAGAAAACATCATGAAGCACAAGAAATGTTCCTTGTAACTTAGTATAGAGTTGAGTGTTCATTAGGGTGGGATTTCACAGAAGAAATCGTCATTTATTTTTAAAGTTAGTCCACCCTAATGCATGTTATTTCCAAAAGAGGTAGAGAGACAATTGGAGAAGAGCCTTTCGATTCTTTTTGTGGCTTAATTAAAGCCAAATTAGCAAAATGGGAGAAACCTCCAGTTTCAATTTTTATTTACTGATGTAATACATGAAACAAGAGCGATTAATCCAAAAGTTACTTCCTATCTAAGAGTGCTCCATTTGTTTATTGCTTTAAATGAAGGAAGATATGTGGGAATGCAATTCAGATATCTCCCAGTAACTCCATAATGAAAATCACTTAAATCTGCAAAGGAGGTAAATTATAGCGGAGGCACTTATACTGAACATAGCCAAATAATTATCATTCTGTCAGATTCTGATTTGGTACTTTGGAATACCATATTAACTCGATAGCTCAAGGGAAGCTAGAATTCACTGAGTTCAAACTTACTCTGAATTCAAATAACAAATAGCTCTCAAATAACCAAAGAACTTTACTCCTTATACTACTTTTATGACAAATGAACAAATAACAAGTAGAGCTAATATCTTTTACCCTCCCTCTCTCCGTTCCTCCCTCCCCGCCTCCCTCCATTCTTTGATACTAACACTCTATAGTGTCTCAAATGGTCAGGACAAATAGGATATAACTTCTATATATTTTCAAATAGTTGGTTCAAGAATAACACCTGGTCATAAACATGGTTCTGAGGTTTCCATTATAGGAACCTAACAAAATGTAAAATATTCAAAAATAGATTAAATTGTGTTCAGTGACATTTTCTTATAATTATGTGTTATATACAAGTAAAACATAAAATTGTATTTTGATTTCACTTTTGAATTGCTACATATGCTAGTTCCATTCATCAGCATATTAAAATAACTAAATCTCCTAAATGCCCATCTTTTCTATATACATAATAGTTTACTTGTCTAATAAGATGCTAGAATTATAATTTGCTGAATCAATACCAAGTTAGCAAAAATTAATTGTTATAAAAGCAGAAAGTCTATTGTTAACATTAATTTTCCAGGCATTTAGTAGAATCAATGATAGCTTAATTGTCTTATAGCTTTTTCTTCTCTGGATTAAACCAGATATAGCCCATCTGTTAGCTACTTTATGTATGCAAATTGGTCTTTTATTAATTAATTGTTCAAACACAAAACTGCACCCTCATAGCTTAAAGTGAATCCTCCCCATTGAAAGCAGACTTAGCTTATTCGTCAATATACACTGACTGGCATGAATGAACTTGGGAAAATAATCTTAAAGACATAATCATTGATAGCTGGGAATTGAAATTTTGGATTCTAGAAGCCACAGAAGTTTTCTCAAGAATTTTCTCTATCTCTATATACTTGTAAATTGACCATGTTCTTCCACTGCACTTTCTATAGTGGTTTATGTCATGTAATCTTTTTTCATTCCCTGTGGACAGTTAAGTGCCATCAGATCTTATCTTTTCAATCTCTTATAGCCTTCGCCTTTGCCCCGTGCTTCTGCTGAGTTCAAGGACTTCTCATCTCTTGCTTGAATAATTACAAGAACCTTTTAATTTGTCCTTCTGCCTCCAGTCTGGCACTACTCCAAACAATGATCATGCTCATTTCTACCAAAGACATTTTTCTCAAAGTAGATCCTATAGGGAAAAGTCCAAATTCCTTTGCCCAGCAAAATGCTGGCACCCTCTCTCCTCTTCTTTCCAGTCACGCTAAATTGTTGACCACTTCTTTAATGCATCTTGATGTTTCATGCTTTCCTGCTTTTACCCCTGCTGTTCTTCCTGCTTAGAATTCCCTTCCCCCTCGCCTATCTGCCCAACACCTGCTCAGTTTTCATGATTTTATTCAAGTATTATGTCCTCCCAGGAAACCTTCTCTGATCTCCAGGGGAGGGTAGTAACTGTTGGTTCAATTTTTGTATCTTGTATAAATTTCTATTTGATGGTTTTGTGTAAATCGCTGTGTTCATCTTTGTAGCCCCCGAAACTTAGCAGTGCCTGGAGAAGTAAAAATCATTGAATGAATAAATGAACAAAGAAAATGCAGGAAACAGGTCTCCAAAGCCAACAATGTTATTTCATTCTTGGCAGAGTACCATTAAATTTGAGTCACTACAGATAGGTGCTATCTCAGGTCAGTAGATATTCTACTGAATATCATCCTGTGTTTATGATGAGTTCCACCAGAAGCTGATTCTAAGACAAAGATTTGAGTATAGATAGGTTACAGGGAGGTGAGAAACACAATTAGAGGAATAGAAAAGTGAGACAGGGAAGAGAAGGCAGCCAGTAAAGGACGCATTATCAAGCCCTTATCACTGCAGGTGACTGGAATTCGAGGAGTCCGTTTAGATCATGCACCTGAGTTATCCCTCCCAGAGGAAGGCAAGGTACTGATATACTCCCATTGGTCATTGATTTGAGTGCTGCTTCTGGGAGGTATGAAATTCCTTAGCACATCTGGCCAGCAGCACATGCTGGCAGAACAAACTCTACCAAATGGGGAAAGCCCTTCATTGGCAATCAGGTGTGTACTGGAGTGGACAGGGCTGGGGGGCTGCATCTTCTATTGGCTGCAATTGAGTGGTCACTGTGCAGTAAATATGAAAGTATGAAACATGATATTTCTCTAAATCTCGCAAGTCACATATACTCATAATATTTGCTCAACAAGTAAGTTCCACACTAATTAGGACAGAAAGCAAATCCTTTTGTATCCCAGTAAGACAATTTGTGAAATATGCCTGGAGTGAGAATATCCATTAAGAATCACTGGTTAAAGTGATTCTCTTGGATTGCTATTGTTCAATCAGAGTACTTTTTAAATCATAATTCTAAAGTTGTTACCTCCAAACCCCTTTTGCCTTTGAAAAATTCTTACTGAATCAATAGGTAAGTGAGATGAAAAGAATTTGCAGCTGGTCCCATGAGGGCACTGTGAGGAGATGAACATGACTGATAGTTTGAAGGTTAACTCTGCCACCTTACTGAGCTTCCTGTGGTCCTACAAATTGTGAAAGGTGCAGAAATATGCAAATGAAGTTTTAAGTAGATGACAAATCCCTGGGTATTAATTAGAACTATTTCCCTGGGAGATTTCTTCTTGTAAAAAATAAATAACCACCCAGAAATTCTCCAGCAAAACCAATAAGTAAACCCCTAAGAATTGAATTTTGATTTTTTTTTTCAAAAGATTTTATTTATTTATTTGAGAGAGAGAGAGAGAGCACAGAGGGAGAGTGACAGGGAGAAGCAGAGAGCCTGACTCAGGGCCCGATCTCAGGACCCTGAGATCAGGACTCAAACAGAAAGCAGATGCTCAACAAACTGAGCCACCCAAGCACCCCTTTGTTGATTTTGTTAAAGGCCTCCAGGTAACTTCAACCATTTCATGAACTATTTGGAGATATATTTCAAATATTGGTAATTCCTTTGCTTTATGTTCTTTCACTTACAGACTCAACTTCCATACCTCACTCCTACTTAATGCCATACTGTCTCCTGCCACTCCATCCTCTTCTATACCTGTGATCCAGTAACACCATCAAAGAGCTGTTCTTAATGCACCAGCACTGAAGATGTGGACCTACCTTCTTCTGGAAACTCCCCTCCTATGAATTCTAAGACAAATTACCATGGTCTGCTTTTGACTTCTTCTCTAAGACTTTTTCTGCAACATCTTCTGCACCTTCCTTGGCAATCTTTTCTTCTCTAAATGATTAAGATTTAGTTCAGAAATCTGCAAGCCAACCCCCTAATCCTTTCCCTGAACTACAGGCTAGTATCTAATTATCTGCTCTATACATCCATGAGGATATTTAACGACACCCAAAAAGAATCACCCCCACATCTCCCATCCAGCTCCTGTTCACACTCCTTACTGTGAACTGCACTGTGCTTTTTTGGCCACCCAAGCTCTAAAAACTGCAGATTTCGATTCTTCCTGTCCCCAGTGCTACTTCCCATCTCCAGGCCACACTAGCCATCTGATCTCACAGTTTTCACACTGGTTTCTTTTTCACCTGGACTTTAGGCCTCCAATACCACTCCTTCACCCTTATATATATAGTTACAAAAGCTATTAGTCTCTCTTTTCTGCCTCCTTTTCACCACTATACTCTACCAAACATGAGATTTGTTTTCTTAACATGTATCTCTAGCCATGCCATTCCTCTGGTAAAATTATTTCACAGTGATCCCGTTATACAGGATAGAGTCCAAATACCTTAGACTAGCAGTCAAGAGTCTTGAGGTCCTTAAGTCCGCTTACCTTTGTACCCCAGATCTACTCTGTTCCTTGCTTTGTGTCTGAGAGGTTGATTTCTATGGGCTGCATAGACAGAGATTCCCAGATTCCCAGCCCCTGCACAGCCCCTCCCCTTGAGGGATAGGGTGGGATAATACTCACCTTATTAGGTTACATTGTATGGCAACAGGTGATGGGATTTTTGTAGATGTAATTAAGGTCCCTAATCAATTGAAATTGAGTTACTGTATAAAGGGGATGGGCCTATCCTGGATGGGCATATAATCAGGTGAGTCTTTTAGAAGAGGGTCTAGTAATCAGAAAGATGTTCTCCTGTTGGCATTGATGCAAGAAATGATCATGAGTACATTTTATAGCTGCAACGAAATGAATTCTGCCCATAGCCCCATAGACTTGAAAGAACACCCTGAGCCTTAAATGAGATTGCAGCCTTGTGAGACCCTGAGTAGAGAACCACCTAAGCCATGCCTGGCTTTGTGACCCACAGAAACTGTGAGATAATACAGGAGCATCAAGACATTAAGTTTATGGTAGTTTGCTACACAGCAATGGATACTTGTCCTGGTTAAATTAGGTCACTGGGAGATTTCAACAGATGTTCAGAGAGGAGGAGCAAAGAAACTTTGAGTTATTTGTTTTCCCTGCCAGCTCCTTCCCAGCTGACCTTGAACCAGAGGTGCCCTACTTCTGCCAGGGGCTCCCTCCTGCGGTTGCAGCTTTCTCGGGGCCTTGGAATGTTTGCTCCTGAGCCCCTGTAGGCCTAAGCATTGTAAAGCCTCCATTTGGCTTCCTAATGTAGGGCCAGGGTGCTTCACAATCCCTTGTCATTTCCCCTCAACTCTGCCCAAACCTTTGTACAGTGCCTTTTGTTAAACTTCCTAAAATTCTGTGTTAAAGAATGTGCCCTCACTTTCCTGCTGGGATCCTGCCTGAAGAATAGACTTACCTGTGGTCTTGCCGTATCCCTATCCGAACACATGTCCCACCCATACTCCTCAAAACACTTCCCTACATTTTTCCATCTGATGTTTTGGGTTTGGGTTGTTTGTACTGTGTAGAACTGAGACCATTCGCATGGTGGGCATGTGGAACGTGGCATGAGGGTAGCGGGGATAAATACTCAAATGAGCAAACACAAGAGCTATAGAAAAGAGTGTGCCACTTACTCACTGTGTGACCTTGGGAGAATGGCTTAACCTCTCCAAGCATATTTTCTACAGCTGCAAAGTGGAAATAATAATGCCCATGGCACAAGGTTCTTGTGAGAATTAGGTAGAAAGCAGCTAATACATGAAATGCAGTAACTACCAGCATTGGTGGACCTCTACTGCTGTTAATGCTGACATTCATAAAGACACCTACCAATCCTACACAATTCTTGCCCTAAATGTTCCTCTCAAATGCCCTCCCTTCTATAAATGTAATGAATCTACATTTCAGAAGTGAAACTGTTCTTTCTCTACTAAACCTACAGCAATTGTTTTTCACTTAAGGTTCTTATTCATATACTTTACATTTATTATGTTCCATCTCTTCTAATGAATTCTAAATGTATTATGGGCTGAGACTGTATTTTTGTATTACCTGGGACTTAAGTAAATAGTGCCATGGGTATAATAGCTACTCGATAAATGTTTGGAGACTGGATATGTAAAGAGAAATTTTAGCCATTGACTCTTCACAATCTAACACAAGACCAAAATATTTTACTATTATTGACAAGATAAGCAAATATATTGATATATGCTAATGAAATAATATTTAATTGATATCTAAAACAGCCTATTGGAAGGCCATCTTTATTTTTCAGATGCATGTGTTCATTTAACATTCATTTTTGGTATCTACCAAGTGCAATAGAAAATAAGGTAAAACTAATTTTAGAAGACCTTAATTTGCATGTGTAGAGTAAATCAAATTTTGCAACGTATCTTTTTTCTTGACACATTATCTTCTCATTTATTTTTTACAAAACTTTGTGAAGAGATCAGCTGTAAGTCTCTACACGTTATTCACGAGAGAGCTGAGACTATGAAAATTTGTTGTTGTCTCAGATCAACCCAAATTTCTGGTGAAATATCCACTGTGATAAAAGCTGTTAGAGAAAAAAAAAGAAAAAATGCATGCAAAATCCTAACTCTCTAAAACAGGCCATAGTATTTCAGGCAGAAAGCTGAAAAACACATTTCAAGATACATAAAGTAGCAATCAGGATCTTGTGTTTGTATGGCATTTTTAAATTCTCCAATTCCACACATGTTTTATGCATTTGACCTTCATCATGCAGGCTGAGGCAGGCTAAGAATATATATTCTTTTATTCGGATCAACAGATGAGCCCAAGAGATGACCATTTTGTTTTTTTAAATTAATTTATTTTTAAGAGGAGGAGGTGAGAGAGAGAGAGAAAGATTGAGAGAGAGAATACACACACCGAGGGAGAGAATCTTTAGCAGGCTCCACGCCCAGCAGAGTCTGATACAGGGCTCTATCTCACAACCCCAAGATCACGACCTGAGCTGAAATCAAGAGTTGGGTGTGCTTAGTGGACTGAGCCACCCAGACACCTCAAGAGATGACCATTTTAAACTCAGCCATGCACAGCTGAAACAAATTAGAATCTAAGTCAAGCAATAAGGTCTTGGGTTTTAATCAACTTGTTTATAGAATACCTACTGTGTGCATCCTAAAATACTACCTAGTCAATTCACAAAGCTCATTCTCCCTTAATGTTTAAGATGTAGTCAGTATTTGCCTGAAAGCAGTAACCCGATTTGGCCTAGTAGGCCTAGTTTTACAAATAAATCACTCCACCTTACATCCTTTCTACCACATCTAATCACACACCCAACAGGTAAAAGTGATTGACTAGATGCTACTCTTTTGCTGTGGCTCCTGGTTCCCATGAAAGAACTTCATCCAGATGAAGTAAGTACAATTGGTGTTGGGTGTCACACTAGTAACAAAGTGACATGTATGCTAAAAAGCCAAGAGGTTTCTCAGGGGAGTTGCTACGGGTTTCATGGAATGACAATTACAAGGTAGATGGATCATTTAATGCCTGCTGTGACCTTTACAATAGTAAGGATCATTATTTTAATGTTAATTTGCATAATGGTTGACCTAGCAAGAACAATGGTGAATGCTAATAGCTGCAGGATGCAATAAAATTAAACATTATCTGGGCTGAACTGCTAAAGGAAAAGTTGCCAAAGTATGACTCTTTAAGCACTTAATTTCATCCTAGGTCATGTCCACACATAATCAAATGTGGATTTTCAGTATCTTTTTTCAAAACTGGCAAGAAATTACTGGAAGGGAATAGCAGCACCCTCTTTTATACAGAGTCCTTACACGGTAGGCTTTGCTTTTTTTTTTTTTTTCTTGTTCACACAATTTTCCTGTGCCCTCTTGCAACTACCATCAACCCTTCCCCCAGATAACTCCACACCCCCACTCTGGCCACTCCCCACATCTGGCAGATACATCAAATTTGATATGGCCACGAAGAATGAATCTCACTTTATGGGCTGGAAAACTTTTAATGAACCTTTGAAAAAGGTAGGGTCGGCCACAGTTAGCAGTGGGTGATATGTTCTAGGCACATAGACACTGGCATCTAAAGTAATAACCCAGCATTCTGAGCTACAGGTGGAAGGTGGCTATTAGCAGATAAAGAGAGAGGTCATCTCCATTTATACTTATTGTTTTTAATTATTTCTTTTGCTTGGAATGTGAACAGGTATGATTGCCCTATAGTTCATACCCCAATTCAGCCTGTGGAGATTATTTATTTATTTACTTAATTATTTACTTATTTATTTACGGACTTTTTCTACCAAGAGTTGGAACTCATTTCCACCACAAGAGGGCAGCCATCTCTAAAAAACAACCAGAGAGTCTGGCTCTTCCACAAATAGGGCCAAAATTTAGGAAGTTGTGCTCAGGAAAAGGCATTCTGCAGTCTCTCAGAAATCCTATATCACACATGAAAGAGATCCTGTGATGGGCAACACTGAAATGGAATGGAAGGTAGTGAAGTGCCCATTTTCTCTTAGATTCTTGACTTGAAGACTATTTCATACACCGAAAAGATTCCCTTTTCACAAGTCATGAGGGCCTAAAGGTGCAAGGCATCTTTGATATCATCACCAGAGATTAATTTTTCATCTTTACTCGAGGAGCATCCATCATCTTTCTCCTCCTCTTTAAAAGCTACATACTGATTTAGGTCTCAGGTTGTTTTGTCTTCTAAATCTCTCTGATGACAGAAACAATTGCTAACTTCTCAGTTAAACTTGATAAGAAAGGAAATCATTTTGGAAGCACAAGCAACGCTTTTTAACTTAACTGTCTATGGGTAGAATATGTTCTATTGCCAACTTGTTTGGTGGCCAGTGATTCAGAGGGACATTCTGCTTCTATGGCACTTTATTTTTTTTGGGGGGGAGGGGGGCAGAAGCATGTTCCTGAATATTTTACCCTCCCGCACTCCATTTACTTACTTTCCTAGTAGGTAGGCTTCCTCTGAAATACCTTATTTGACCTTTATACTTTCAGAAACAGCAAGTGCCTAATTCCCCTCTGTGGGTTGCTAATCCGATTTACGTGAGCAGAACCTAGAATTATTTTAGCTTCTCAACTGAAAAAATAATACACATGGATAATACGCTGTTATGAGCTCTGGCTGCAGACTTTTCCTGCTTTGCAGGCTGGAGGTTCAGTGCAGGCAAACTTGATTTTGCTGATCTGGTCTTTTCCAAAAATTGTTGGCTCTTGGCTTCTAGGATCATTTGGGCAACCTGGTTGTGTTATGCATGGAGGGCCCTGGAGAAAGGTGAGAAAGCCTTAACCTCCAAACGCCGTGGTACCGCAGATTTGGGGAATATTCAGCTGAGGAAGACAAGTGACTTGACCGTAGGTCATATACCTGCTGCTGGGCCTGGTGGGTCAGAAGGTTCTAAGGTCTTGTATGCTTGGTTCACACTGTGCATTACTTTACCTTCCTCTGAGCTGCTCAACGCCTGCCTCTGCGGTGGGCAAGATAAATATCACAAAGCATTACCTGATGGCTACCATAAAACATAATATCATCCTCTCTCTACACTGCCACACGCGAGAGTCAACATCGGGAATATCATGCACAGCAGGATGACATCCATTTCACATATGCAGATTTATAGACATGGACTTTCGTTAGCATATATTTACATATATGGATATATTGATAGAGACATACACGATGTCTATGCAAAAATATTACATGTACATTTATCTGAAAAAGGGGCATTTGCATAAACATAAATGTATACAGATATGTAAATGTAAATACGTACTCATGCATCACATATATATATATGTGGATACACTAAATTTTAAGTGACCTACTCTGCAATCTCTAGTTTTCTTTTAATTCTCCTACCCTGGAGAAACACAAGTGTCTACGCAACCCTATGCCAAGACGCCCTTGCAACTTGGTTGAGGCTTTTTTTTTTTTTTTTTTTTCCTTAATCATCTGTTACCGAAAAACTTCAAACTGAAAGTCGAATAACGGGCCGGGTAGGAAGTAAAGGCTCGGCCCCGCGTGCGTCCCTCCCGCCGCCCCGCCGCGGGCCCCGCGCTCCCGGGCTCTCTCCCCCGGCGCAGGGGCTGGATGCGCGAGCGCCCCCCTCGGCGGCCGCGGCCCCGCGGCCCCGCCCCCGGCCCCACCCCGCCGCGGCTGCCCCGGCGCGCCGTCCACACCCCTGCGCGCCGCTCCCGCCCGCTCGGGGATCCCCGGCGCGCCGCGCCACCGAGGGGGAGGTGTCCGGCCTCCGCGGAGACGGAGGCTGCAGGCAGGCCGCGTCCCCTTTAAAAGCCGCGAGCGCCGCGCCACGGCGCCGCCGCCGGAGTCCTCGCCCCGCCGCGCCGCGCCGCGCCCGCCGCGCCGCTTCCCGCACCGCCGGGGACTGGCCGCCGCCGCCGGACTCCCGCCGCCGCAGGCTGCGCCGCGACCCGACCCGACCCGCCGACCTCGCGGCCGGCGCGCCGCGGATTACGGGGCTCCGAGGCCGCCGCGCGCCGCAGACCTCGCGCGGGCTGGAGCGCTCGGCCGCCCGGGCCGCGCCGGAGCGGGGGAGCAGCGCGCACGGCGCCGCGGAGCCGCGAGCCGCGAGCCGAGCCCGAGCGCCGCGATGCCGAGCCCCCGCCGCCCGAGCGTGGGGGCCCGCGCCGCGCCGGTCGACGTGTGAGCGGCCCCGGGCTGGCCCCGGCGCGCAGCGCAGTCTGGCCCGGGCGCTGCCGCGAGGGGAGAGCGCGGCCGCGCGCCTCGGCCGCCCGGGACTCGCCTCGCCTCGCCTCGCCCCGCCGGGAATGCGCCCGAGGACGCCGCGGCGCCGGAGCCGCGGGGCGTTCAGCCGGCGAGCGCCGGCGGGGCCGCGCTGCAGTGAGGCCGCGTGATGCGGGGCGGCAGCCCGCCCGGCCCCGACTCCGCCGCTGCGCCCTCCCCCGGACCCGGCGTCGCCCAGGATGGCCGCCCCGAGCCATGGGCCGCGGCGGCGCTAGCGCGGAGCGCCCGACCCCCGCCCCCCGCGCCGCGCCGCCGGCCCCGCGCCGGGCCCCGCGTCCCGCGGGCGCCGGTGCCTGAGGACGACGACAGCAGCAGCTTCCCCCTGCCCCTCGCCTCGCCTGCCCCGGCCTCCTCCCCCTGCTCGCTGTTGTCGCGTGTCAGCACTTGGCTGGAGACTTGTTGAACTTGCAGGGAGAACAGCCTGCGCTCCCGCTTCGCGCCGGCGCCTCGGCCGCAGCCGCAGCCGCAGCCGCAGCCGCAGCCGCAGCCCGAGCCGCAGCCGCAGCCCCAGCGGAGCCGGCCCCGCGCCCGGACCCCGCGCCCGGACCCCGCCCGGACCGCGCGCCCCACCGCTCCGCGCGCCCCACCGCTCCGCGCGCCCCACCGCTCCGCGCGCCCCACCGCTGGGGCCAGAGCCCGGGACGCGGCGCCCGCGGCAGCAGGAGGACTGCCCGGCCGGCCGCGGGCGGAGGAGGCGGCGGACCGCGGGAACCGGGTCCCTGCGCCAGGGCCTTCCACCGGAGCTTTTTCCATGTGGAGGCTCTTTCAATGGACGTGTCCCCGCGTGCTTCTTAGACGGGCGGCGGTCTCCTAGAGGTAGGGGACGAGGGCCCGGGGCTGGGGTAGGGGGCGGGGCGGGGGCGGGGGCGGGCGGGCGCCGGGCCGAGCGCTCCTGGGGCCGCTCCTGGGGCCGGGCCGGATCGGGCCGGGCCGGACGTCCACAGACCCCGTCCGGGTCCACGTGCTGCCGAGCCCCTGCGGGGATGCCCCGGCCGACCGCCCCGGCGAGCCTGGCCCTCCCGGCCGCGCTCTTCCGCCCCTCCTCCCTTCCCTCTCTTCAGTATTTTATTAGGGCTGTTAACACTTGGATGATTAAAAAAAAAAAAAAAAGGTCGAAGGAGTCCGATGCAGGGTGGCCTCGGGGTTTCTCCCGTTAGTCGCCAGCCTTTGCGCCCCGCCATGGCCACCTTTTCTCCCTTCTTGTACTTTCTCAGGAGGACCTGCTCTCTACTCAGAGCCGAGTCCCGTTTCGGAGAATACTAGAGGTCGGGGCTCTCCCCGTCGGTTTCCAGGAATGCGAGGGGGGCAGTACTTAAGTGCCACCTTCCAGTGACACGTGACTGAATAGATACTATTTATGCGACGCGAGGGATACCCGTGTGTCTGGACCGCCTGGGGCGGGGGGTTCGGGGTTGGACTGGCCTGTCCGACACCTGTGAGGTCGAAGGCGTGGGCCACACGTTGCAAGTGGCTTCGGAAGTTGTGGCCCTGAGTTCACTGGGTCTGGAAGTCCGGGGGGGCGGGGAGGGAGGGAGGGAGGGAGTGTGTATGTGTATCAGGAAGTTCTATACGGTGCCTGTAAGGAAGTCACATGCGCCGCCCGTGCGTGTTTATATGCGAGCCAGCGCCGGGCGATGCGTTGGGGTTTGTTTAGCGAACGGAGAGGTGTCAGGCCGAGCGGTGGTTCCCCCGGGCTCCCTGCACCGGCTGTCAGCGCGAGTGTCACAGAAGGAAGGTGACAGTCTTGACGCTGCTGGGGTGTGTGTGTGTGTGTGTGTGTGTGTGTGCAAATCGTGTCAGATGGATGAGAGTGAGTCGGAGGGGGGAGCCTTCAGGCTCAGGAACTAGGGGCTTTGCATTCTCCCAAACGTTCGCGCTTAAGACCTTTGGAGTATCCCCGCGAGTATTGCAAGCCAGGTGGGCACCCTGGAGGGGGAGGCAACGGCCGGCGCGGGAGCCCGGGGACGCGAGGGCGGGGAGAGGATTGGGCGGGGAACTCGGTGACTCACGTCGGCCCTGTCCGCAGGTCGACCATGGTGGCCGGGACCCGCTGTCTTCTAGCGTTGCTGCTTCCCCAGGTCCTCCTGGGCGGCGCGGCCGGTCTCATTACGGAGCTGGGCCGGAGGAAGTTCGCGGCATCTCCTGGCCGCTCCTCGTCCCAGCCCTCGGACGAAGTCCTGAGCGAGTTCGAGTTGCGGCTGCTCAGCATGTTCGGCCTGAAGCGGAGACCCACCCCCAGCAGGGACGCCGTGGTGCCCCCCTACATGCTGGACCTGTACCGCCGGCACTCGGGCCAGCCGGGCGCACCGGCCCCGGACCAGCGGCTGGAGAGGGCAGCCAGCCTCGCCAACACCGTGCGCAGCTTCCACCACGAAGGTGAGGCGTGGAGCAGAGCGTGGGGGCGAGATGCGCGCGGAGGGTCCCCTCCAGAAGCTCCCCACTGTGGGCTGACTGTTGGCATCCCTGGGAAGGCAGTTCTCGCCTTTGTGAGAACCTCTCGGAACCTGGCTTTACCGCGCTGCCTGTGTGGCGGGGGAGCCAGGGATTCCCCTTTGGTCAGTCTGCACCCTTTTCCTGGCCTGCAGCCAGGAGAGCGACTCCTCCTCCAGGAACTGGAGAGAAATCAAGTGATGGGGAAGATGAGGGCAAAAGGCATGCCCCTAGTCAGCTAAATGTGCAAGAATTTCATAGGGGAAGAATGAAAAGGAGGGGGGCAGATTGGGATCTCTTTATGTCTGTTTGGAAGCCCTTTTGCCCTGTAAATCTGTTTCTCCCGCTTCAGCTGGGGTTTCAGGCTAGACACAGCCAAGGACAGACTTTTCAGAGATACTATTGAAGAATCAAAGCCAGGGGCCCCAAAGTCTTTCTAATTTACAGTTGATCTGGGCCTGGTTTGGAAGATTTCGAATCCCTATCTAATCCCCGTGAGAGATCAATCCCACAATCAATCTTATTGTTTCCACAATGACTTTCTTGTTTTGTGCTTAAATCTGAGATGAACTCCCTCTTAGAGACAAGGCAAGCCTTCAGATAAAAGCTTTTGCAGCAGCTGCCTGGTGGTTCTTTTTTTTTCCTCCATGTGCATTGAAATGTGGATTTTTTTTTTCTTTTATGATACTGGATGTGGTTTTCCTAAGGTACGCTATTTCTGTTTGTTTCATTAGAACAGTATTTAGTGGATTTGAAATGTCCAAGAGAGGCTATTGACATCTGTTGTACCCAAGTTCTTGGATCAATTAGTCAAAAATTTTATGTTCCACTTTAGTTCTTTTTCTACACTTTTAAATACCCTTTTGGCTTAATGCATTCCAAATAGAGCACGGGTTTCATCAAGTTCTAGAGAAATCTCCAAAGCTGTGTATCACAGAGCAGTCACTTGTAGGTTACTGGGGAATTGGGAGTAAAGTTCCCATTTTCTTGCCTTGCTTTGAGGTGGTACATTTCAGGCAGAAATCTATTCTCTAACATAAACAAATAAGAACTGTTACAGCTACGTATTTCCTCTCAGTGTGAAGGGTGACTACACTTGTGAGAACAGCACTTAGTGTTGGGAAGAAGTCCTAAAGGCAGGTGGCGTAACAAAAGGTACTTCTTCATCAAAGCAGTTGTACACTGGTGAAGGGACACGGGATTGATAACCCATTGATCGTAATCCATCATTTTCCAGCACATTTCCAAGTGAGGTGCTTCTTTGCAGTAGAGCTCCCATGAGAAAGCATAGAAGGTATCATTCTACTCCTTCGGGATTCGTTCGCTGAAAAGCAGAAGTTGTCTGTTGTCATATGTAGAAATGTTTTCGCTCCTATATACTCTGTCAACATAATCTTGGAACGATTGTAGTAGATGCAGCTCATCATTCCCAGCTGATGCTGATTAGAATTATTTTTCTGGATGGAAAAGTAGCAAGAGCAGCTATTTCATCCACCTCTCCTGGAAATTTAGCCTGGAACCACTCTTAATTATTTTAAAGGCTAGGAAGGTACTGTGTGTCTCTCATAACTTAAAGGAGGAACACTTAAGTCATCTGACACCTAAAACATTCAGCTGCATGAGGATCCCATCAGTGGAGTCTGTGTATTTCTCTTTCCTCTAGGAGTGGCTTGATCAAAACGAAACAGGCTACAAATTATTTGAGTGTGTTATTTTAACCTAAATAGCGTGCTTGAGTTTATAAGTCAGAATTTATAACTTTAAAAGTATGAATGTTATGTGCAGAGCACTAGAGAAATTATCAACCTGCTTAAAGTCAACTTACGGTAACCTCAGATCTCAATGCAGTTAGATGATAGAAAAAGCCATGTAATTTTTGCCTCAAATTTCATCACATCCATTTCTGTTCTTGTTATGACTAGCATATCATTCTTAGGCCACATCATGCATATTTTGAAGACCGTTTCATTTTTGTATAACCCAGGATTTGCTTTTTATAAAGATCCTTGTGCCATGCATGGCACTAAAAAATCTTTTAATAAATCATGTGATTAAGGCAGCTAGCTTAAGACCAGAACTTGGCTCCTGCAACCTTAATGGGCATGTGTTTGGTAGAGAACTAAGGGCCTGATTCCAAGAATTACCTGTTGTTGGTTTCATTTGTGGGTGGAATCTGGGTGATTTGGTGAAATTACAAGACCAGAGATACCATGGTTATCAGATAATCAACCACTGTGTGAAGATAATGGGACCACATGGTAGGTGATCTGAAACAGAATGATTGGTTGTCATTTCTCCTATTAAACTTTGTCTAGTCTTCTGGACAGTACTTGTCACTTAGGAGAACCCAAGTACTCCAGCAGTTTTCTTCAGTCATTAAAAAGTTCTTTGGCCGCACATAGACCTCTCGCAGCTGCCACTGAGGAAAGAAAAATCACTCCTCCTCCTGGAAAGAGTGTTCTGTGCTTTGCTGTACTGAAAAACACCTTGAAATTGGTTGACTTCACTGGCCCTGCAAAAAGCCTTTATGTTCTCCTGTCAGAGTAGAATATAGAAGGACCATCTGTTTGCTCTCCAGACTCTGAAGGACACAGTCTTCGTTTTAATGAACAATGGAATTATTTGCCTCCCTGACTAAAGCCTTTGAATAGAAAATACCCATTTTCCCACAAATGTAATTATCACGAAAATATCCGTATAATGGGAGAGTTCAAGAAGCAACTGATGCCCTGGGAGAGAAAACTTGTATCACAAATGCCCAGTGTAAGCAAAGGATTTGGACACAGACACACCCCCCCCCCCCAAAGCAGTATTTACTTGATGTGTGTCCCTAGTATCCCCGGGTCGTTCAGTGTCACTGAGAAGGGTCCCAGCAAGTAAAACAGGCATTCTCTTTGGAAGTCTTTGGGGGTCGAGGCTCTGATGCTCAACGATTGTTCTTGGACTAATATTATCTGTTCTCTACTCTTTTGGCCATTCCTCTGTCTCCTTCCTTAATCCCTTCTCATTGAGCTATCTTGTCTTCTTTGAGACTTGCCCTTTGTGTATTTCACTAAGTAGTAAAAGGACAGTAAACGGGCACATGATCGTTCCAAAGATGTTGGAGTTAAGGGTGGGCAGAAGCCAGATCAGGGTTCTTGAGGATGACAGTACTGTTCCTTCAGTTGCCTTTTGTTGTTTTTTATTTAAAAAAATTAAAAAAAAAAAGTTTCCTTTTAACCTTTTAATTTTATATTTTTTCTCCTTGGTAATAATAATTCTCTAGCCATTATTTTATATTCTAGAAAATATTGTTTCTTATTCTGAGGCACTTACCATTCATTTCTGGGCAGTGACATCCAGTTTTACTGGTTGGCTACGGCATCTGCTCGGTGGTGGTAGTTGTCTTATGTATGTATTTATTTATTTTTTTAAAAGACTTTATTTATTTATTCATGAGAGAGAGAGCGAGAGGCAGAGACACAGGCAGAGGGAGAAGCAGGCTCCCTGCAATGGAGTTGGGAGGTCCAGTGGGACTCAATCCCAGGACCCAGGAATCATGACCTAAGCCGAAGGCAGGCACTCAACCACTGAGCCACCCATGTGCTCTGTGGTTATTGTCTTAGTGGACACTTTTGGTTCAAAGAGGGTTGCAGAATTATAAAAACATAACCATTCACATTTTTTTGCTAAAATTCATCCTTGAGGACAAAAAGGTAACTGCAGACTAACAGTAGTTCTAGACCAGATCTGCATGTCCCAGTGGGCCCTACCACTGTATTCTCCTAATGTTTAGTTACATCTCTCCACCATACTTGGGTGATACAGTCTTTCTATGTCTTTGGTTGGAAAAGAACTCACCCTGTGGTTATTATTACAGTAAACATAAACGTGCCCCTAGTGGTTTTGACATTTGCGTGAGTTTTTGACTCCTCCCCTTGGATAGGTAGTGGTGCCTAATGGTCAGAAACTTGGGAACTTCAGTAAAGTTCACAGCTCTGCTCTTCATTTACTAGCCCGGTGACCTTGGGAAAGCCACATAACCTCTCTGAGCCCTAACTATTTCATTTCCAAAGTGGAGATAAGAGTCCCACTCTAATCGATTTGTTGTGAGATGATTCATATAGAGATCTTCATGCCAGACGTGGCACCAAGAATCCTTCAGCACACCAGAGGCATTACCATGGTGCCTTGTTTCTCTTCTTCTGTCCCATTCACCCGCTTGTCTGGGGAAGAAGAGGCCAGAGTGAACACAGGAGGGCTGAGGGAATTCAGCCTCATATTCTGTATTATTTTCATGTAGATGAATAATTGACAGGGGGTAGATGATTAAGTCAGAACTTCTCTTTGGACAAGAGGTCAGATGTCACTAATGTCTTATCTTTCTTTACTTCCCCACATTTCTACAGCCATAGCTCCCTCTCTATTTGGATAAGAACTTAGAGGTTCAGGAACCCAGGTCTAAAATAGGCTGGAATACCCAAATCCCTTGACAAGTTCAGCTTATTCAACACAGTTATTTACAGAGAACTAATAACTATGTAAACCTCTGAAAAAGCATACATTGCCAACTTAGGCGAATGCTGTATATTTTCAGAATCCCCAGGTGTTGTGATTTGCAGCTTTCCCCCCCCCCCCCTTCATTTTACTTCAAATAGCTTTTGATTTTTCCACCCTTAAGAAGAAAGTCATTCCTTGCAGATCAAAGGAAGTGGTGGTAGGTGCCCCAAACTTGAGCCATTTTTTCCTGGGTTTGGAGTGTTCTGACTTATTCTCTGACGTAAGTCCACAGGGGCATCACCAGAATCATTTGTATTAAGGACAAAGAGGGGTTCTTAGTGCACCTGGGAAGTCAGAGAAAGGCCTTCAAGTTACTTATTGTTCAATAGCGAGTGTCTTCCCTTTGCTGAAGTTACTAAGTGATTCTCCTTCCTGCCACTTAACTTCCAGTGAGATTTTGAAGTGCATGAAATTGTTGTTTTTTTAACATGTCAAATCTAGTCAAACGGCAATTTTATATGACTCACTTCAGTCTTACATTTATCTTCTGGAGGGTTATTCTATTCCATGCCTCTTTTATACCCATCTTTATCCATTTTACCTGTCTTTCAAGCTGGTCTTGCTGAGTGTTCATTATCATCCTCTTGCTGTGTGTGCGTGTGTGTGTGTCCTTGTGTCTGGGTGTGCTCATGTCTGTATGTGTTCATAACTTCTTTCTTTTTCATTTATGGATTTAGGATCTGAAGTTTTTGTTGCAATTGTGATTTCTCTGGGCACCTTATTACTACAGCCATTCAACAAATGCCCTGGATCATTTGCCTGTCCTCCACACTCTTTAAAAGAAAAGAGCATGTTCTTAGGTATACTAAGAAATCAGTAGTTCAAGCCAGATCTAGCTTTATGTCATTACATCTAGGGGATGCTACTGATTTTTAGGACACTCCTTCTTTCTTTGGTATATGTTGGCTTCTCTGTGAAAAGAATGCCTTCAGTGGAAACAGAGGGCCCTTGAATTAGGGGGAGGAAAAAAGAGAAGTAGCTAAATACAATCCTTGTTACTTGTTGGAGCTACTGAGGAAAGCCCTGCTCCGATTAGTTGGAGGGTTATTTTTAAAATAAAATAAGACCAAATCAGAGAGGGAGACAAACCATAAGAGACTCTTAAACATAGGAAACAAACTGAAGGTTGCTGGAAGGTGGAGCGGGGTGTGGGGATGGCTAACTAGGTGATGGGCATTAAGGAGGGCACAAGATAGAATGAGCACTGGGTGTTGTATGCAACTGATGAATCACTGACCTCTACCTCTAAAACTGATAATATAGTATATGTTATTAATTGAATTTAAGTGAAATTAAATTAAACAAAAAATAAAATATAAAAATAGCGCCTGAAGTACTATTAGCTTAGAATGAGGTTTAGAGTGTGAGTAGTTGCCAAAAGATATTCCCAACAGGTGTAGATTAGCAGGCATAAAGGGACCATGGAGAGTTTACTTCCTGGCCTGATAGTCTCCACTTCCCAAGTAGATAGATGAGCTTTGTTAGATCTTTCTGTTCTGAGTCCCTGGCTGCACCCTGCCCCTGCCCCCATGAACTCAGCTCTTATTCCTTGGCCAACACTAATGTTCTTCTGTGTGCTAACAAAATCTGTTTGGTGCTATCATTATCATAAATGGATACTGTATTGATTACTTTTATGGTTGTATTTCCCCTAAATCAAGCAGCTATAGGTTGTTCAGAGAATGTAGATCTCTTAGCAAAGGCGAATCACTTCAGATCATTCACTCAAAGGTCCTACTTGTGGAAAACTTCATCTTCAAAGCACCACTCATCAGGGCAAGCTAAGTGGAAGTGCCAAGTTCCGGAGTGACAGTTTACCAAAATTTCCTATTTGGTTTACACCAAATTTATGGAGTAATGCTTCCGTGTGATGCTTCTTAAATTTCAATCTTCACACAGTGGGCATGGGGTGGGACCGGAGATTCAGCACTTGTAGCAGGCTCCCAGGTTGAGGCAATGCTAGGACCTCATGACCTTTGAGAGTCAAGGTTTCAAAGTATGCTTTTCACATTCAAATGTAAATTCCATGAGCATATTTTTTTTTTTTTTGTCAGATAATATAAAGCACATAGGTTGGATCCAGAATGAAGCAGGTTAAGTTTTTTGACAATGAAAGGACAGGATGTTGGTAAAGCTCAATGAAAATAAACCCAGTGTCTCAAATTCTATTGCTATTTATAGCCAATTTAATGATAATGTGTACCTTTGATGATTTGCAGACTAAAGCATTCAAGGTGCTGTTATATTTTATTGTTTGCTTGGAAAACAGTACTCCTTAAAAATTTAAATTCAGGAGTCTTAAATCAGAAAGAGCTTTTATGCATAGTCCACTTGAATGGCTATTCTGAAATGATGATACTAGACTAGAATGTTTATTCTGTAATAGGATGGGATTATCCCTTAGGTCATGAATCTCATAATGGTATTTTTATAAATTTTCATAATTTTTTTTGGTTTTATGTCTTGGTAGGTGTATGTGTTTAATATGGTTTATCTTTTTTAAGGACAAAGGAATTAAAAACAGAAGAGAGTCTTTTTTTTTTTTCCTTTCAATAGTACCTAAAACGGGATTTGGTTTTTGAGGTCATAAAGAGGTGAGAGAACAGACAACAGTTGAGAAGTTCCTTCTCTTAAAATTGTCTGGCCTTAATTACTACGATGCTTTAGTACCACCCTTACGCTTCCAAAGAAGTCGATCCCTGTAAATGCCTTTGTCTCTGGACTTGGAGTAAAATAGTAGGGTGTGCATTGCAAAATGTCATCGTTGATGTTGAGTTTCGGACTCTTTAATTAGGAAACTGAAATCTGTATATCGAGATTTGTAAATCATCTAAATTGCAGAGTAATGTTATAGAATACTGTTTAAGGGATTGACATTAAAGCCTTTTTCTTTTTAAGAAATGCAATAATTTCCTCAAATCCTCACTCATTAGACCTTTACTAACTATAGTGCCTTTTTTTTTTTTTTGCCCTAAAGTCTATGAATTCCAAAGAAATGCTTCACTGTTTCCTCCATTATTATAGCCACCTGGAAGCAGTATTCATGTATTGGATTAAGAATGTAACGATGATAAAAAGAAAAGCCCTAACAAGGAATTGTGAAGTTTTGCTTCATGGTGTGCATGTTGACATAAATGTACAGAAAAGGGAGGCTTCCTTTGTATCCAAAGCAGAAGTTTTTGTTTTCTGGTTGCAAACTTTTACATAGGTTAAATCAGATACTGAAATGAGGTTTACAAATTCTCCTATGTCTTCAGATTGTCATTATTACTTTACTGAATGATTTTTTTTTTAATTTTCTTTCTTTCTTTTTTTTTTTTTTTTTTTTTGTCAAATTAGAATCTTTGGAAGAACTGCCAGAAATGAGTGGGAAAACAACCCGGAGATTCTTCTTTAATTTAACTTCTATCCCCACTGACGAGTTTATCACCTCAGCAGAACTTCAGGTTTTTCGGGAACAGATGCAGGAACCTTTGGAAAACAATAGCAATTTCCATCACCGAATTAATATTTATGAAATTATAAAACCTGCAGCAGCCAACTTGAAGTTCCCCGTGACCAGACTTTTGGACACCAGGTTGGTGAATCAGAACACAAGCAGGTGGGAGAGCTTTGATGTCACCCCTGCTGTGATGAGGTGGACGGCACAGGGGCTTGCCAACCACGGATTTGTGGTGGAAGTGACCCACTTGGAGGAGAATCAAGGTGTCTCCAAGAGACACGTCAGGATTAGCAGGTCTTTGCACCAAGACGAGCACAGCTGGTCACAAATCAGGCCACTGCTAGTAACGTTTGGCCACGATGGGAAAGGACACCCCCTCCACAAAAGAGAAAAGCGTCAAGCAAAACACAAACAGCGCAAACGCCTTAAGTCCAGCTGTAAGAGACACCCTTTGTACGTGGACTTCAGTGACGTGGGGTGGAATGACTGGATCGTAGCTCCCCCGGGGTACCACGCCTTTTATTGCCATGGGGAATGCCCCTTTCCCCTGGCAGATCACCTGAACTCCACTAACCACGCCATTGTTCAGACGTTGGTCAACTCGGTTAATTCTAAGATCCCCAAGGCGTGCTGTGTACCAACAGAACTCAGTGCTATCTCCATGCTGTACCTTGATGAAAACGAAAAGGTTGTATTAAAGAACTATCAGGACATGGTTGTGGAGGGTTGTGGGTGTCGTTAGCACAGCAAAATGAAATATATATATATATGTGTGTGTGTATATATATATATTTCTAATATATAAATATATATATTAGAAAAAAGCAAAAAAAAAAAAAAAAACCAAGTTGACACTTTAATATTTCCCAATGAAGACTTTATTTATGGAATGGAATGGAGAAAAAAAAGAAAAACACAGTTATTTTGAAAATATATTTATATCTACAAAAAAAGTTGGGAAAACAAATATTTTAATCAGAGAATTATTCCTTAAAGATTTTAAAATGTATTTAGTTGTACATTTTATATGGGTTCAACCCCAGCACATGAAGTATAATGGTCAGATTTATTTTGTATTTATTTACTTATTATAACCACTTTTTAGGAAAGATAGCTAATTTGTATTTATATGTAATCAAAAGAACTATTGGGTTTGTACATAATTTTCCAAAAATTGTAGTTGTTTTCAGTTGTGTGTATTTAAGATGAAAAGTCTACATGGAAGGTTACTCTGGCAAAGTGCTTAGCACATTTGCTTTTTTGCAGTGCTACTGTTAAGGTCACAAGTTCAAGTCCAGAAAAAAAAGTGGATAATCCACTCTGCTGACTTTCAAGATTATTATATTATTCAATTCTCAGGAATGTTGCAGAGTGGTTGTCCAATCCATGAGAACTTACGTCCTTATTAGGTGGAATATTTGGATAAGAACCAGACATTGCTGATCTAATATAGAAACACTCCCCTACCCCTTAATTTTCAGAAAAAAATAAAGCAGGACCAATAGAAATAATGAGGAAAACGATAAACCTGCAGGAAAGTGAATGATGGTTTGTTCCTCTTTCCTAAACTAGTGATCCCTTCAAAGGGGTTGGTCTGGCCAAAGTATTAAAATAAAACATAAGATTTCTTTATTATTAATATTGTGGTCATGTATATTTAAAATTGATGTCTAGTGGCTCTCATGAAGAGTTGGAAATTGATTTGTATTTAACTGTTACCTCATCTGGGAGCTCTTTATGCAGAAGGACCCAGTTTTCTAACTTTGCCCAACACACAGCAAAATTGTGCCCATCATGTTTTCTGCCCACCACCTATTCTCTGTTGGATCAGCTTGCTTTTCTTTCCAAAGGTATGTGTTGGAACACATTTCTCCAAATGTTAAACCTCTTTCAGACAATAAATATCAGAGCTCTGGCATTTCATTCTATAGTCCAACCTATAAGAGAGGATGGTGCATTTGTACAGCATGCATGATGATTGCCTCGTGTTTGCATTCTTTCGTCTGAAGCTACTCATTTCGGAGGGAGGTGGGGAAAAGGCAAAGAATGTTGGACATTTGCAAGCAGGTCACTTGATAATTGATACTTGTCCCAAAGGAATTAGCAACGATTTAGTATTTCATGTGACCCTCTTTGGGGTTCGTGATTTAGGAGAAAGAGAAAAACCAAAGCTCTGAAACAAGCAAAACCTGGGAAACCCAAGATAAAGTTTCAGAGATGATATCCCATGCAACAGAGGCAGCGGTGCCAAAAAATTAGAAAGGGAAAGTGTCTAAGATCAGCTTCTACAAGGACATCTGCCAATTGGACAGAAGCCCAAGCAGAATGAAGTCAAATTAGGCCACTCAGAGTGAACTCTCGCAGCGGCAGGGCTTCCGTGCTCTGTGTCGAAATCAGGCCCAAGGAAGGGTTCGATGGGTATGTCTGTACAGCCAGGGAACCCACCACTTCTCACTATTTTACTAGAAGTCTTTTAGGTCAATTTGTAGGACCCTGTGTCCCCTCTGATCGCTCTGATTGGTGAGGCCTAGTTCTAATCTTCTCTAGCCTTGCCTTGGAATTGGCTGAAAAAACAGTGTGCTCCTCAAGGAACAGACTGTTATAATCAGATTCTCCCCAAGAATTAACTTGTGATGACCATGAATGTAGTTACATTTTGATTATGCAGATCATGTTTTTAAATTAATACCAGTTATCTATCACTCCTTCCACTTTAAAAATCTTTCCATTCCTTTTCATGCCTATCCCTGTTGCTCTTGCATAGGTAAGAGTCATTAGTATTAGAACCAACCTAGGAGGGCAGGGTGATCTCTGTCCTCCAGCCACCCTTCACCCTCACTTGGCATGGAGGTGGGGGTGGGAGGGGGGTGGAGGTGGGGGTTAAGACAGCACTGTCTTAACATCTTCATGATAATAACCCGTGTTTTCTCATCTCCAAATACTCTAGAGGAGAGTGTATGGTTATTGCATAAGAATTTCCACCCATATTGACAATTCAATCCATTATTGATTTTTCTGCTTCATTGGTTCTGATTTTCTTTGTTAAAATGGTTTTCAGTGGTATCAACTCAAATGTGTTCTCTTGCATGTTTTATATGTATATAAACTACATATACACAAACGTAAATAAATACACATATAATATGTATAAAAACATACAAAGATATGTGATATAACATATGTATACATGACGGTATTTTCAGCTTCAGTTTAGTTTCAAAGATTTTGTAATAGTTGAGGACTCTGACCTTGGCAGCTCATTTGAGAGACAGAATATTATTACATACATTCTACATTCTTACATTTTGGCTCACATTCTTCATTCTGAGAGAAAGTGTCATAACTAACTCCATGACACTGAATCCTTTGAATCTTCAGTGACTATTCTGTAGGAATCTTTGAATCCTTTTAGAGTTGGCTTTTAAAAAATGTATTAGTTTCTGAATTTTGGAGGATCACCTTTCAAAATTGATTAAATCATGTCCTCTGTTTTTGTGCTTATCTGGGCTATGTGCTCTCCCTGGCATGGTTTTAACCTGCATGGCAGGTCCAGATTGTTCTGTTCATTTTTTGCTTTTACAATTGAGGAGGGAGAGGGTGAAAGTTTACAAATTTATCTGCTTCCATCTTTTCATAATTTCTACTCCAATCACTACTTTAAATTGTACCTCAAAGGCCAAGATTATCGCTAGATAATCTTAATGATCCATGTCTTTTCTCTCAACTTTTTTATCGGAGGTGGAGAAATCATTTGTGCAACTCAAAGCACTTTTTAAAAGAGTGTGTTTCTGTTCTGCAGTCATATTAATATTAAGAAAATTGAGTCACTGAATGTTAGTTAGATGCCACAGCCCCCAATCTGTTACAAGGCAAAAGGAACATAGCCTTGCAATAAATAATTTAAGTGTAGAGTGAGTATGATACAGATGAGCAACTACAAAGAACTAAGATTGCCCTATTCCTTTCCTGGTTTAATTTTTTAGGGGGCAAGTAGGATGAGATGGATAAAATACAAGTCTACTTTACTCAGGTAAAATGCTTTTCCCTTTTTCTCTACTTTGTTGACATAAATTATAGCCTTATGGTATTCCAGGGCAGAGGTTTTGGTTTGGGGGGTTTTGTTTGTTTGTTTGGACTGTCTCCCTGCCCTGCAAATTTCAAAGTGAGCTTCTACCTAACTTGGGGGACCAGTGCTCTAAATAAAACATCTCAGATTTTAATGTGCATACAAACCATCAGTACTGCCTCAAGGAGAATGCAAATTGATGTGTATACAGACCACTTGAGAAAATGTCATAACCTAGATTCTGTTTCAGTGCATCTGGGGTGGGGCTTGAGAGTCTGCATTTCCGAGTCGCCCCCAAGTGAAGCTGTTACTGCTGGTGCATGGACGACACTTTGAGAAGCAAGGTTCTGGTAATTATCTTCTCAATCACAGCAGCAGAAAGTTGGGTTGAGTTTAGACCCCTCTCTAAGAAGCAGTACTTAAGGGAAAAAAACAAAACCTGTATACAGGATGGCATTTGAATTTGTTTCACCATATCTGAAATGATGTTCTACATCTTTTTTTTCAAAGGCATTCTTTTCCCCCACAAGATGACTGGCAATTTTGTGTTCTAGCCACCCTCAGACATGAAAACACTTGGTTGCTTATCTTGTAAAATCTGCTCTGCTTGCTTGCTTGGGCATGTACGCAGTCAGTTTAGTCAAATGCGTGTCAGTACATCTATGTGGATGGGGGAGCAGGTGCAAGCCCTTAACGTACTTTAAAAAAGTTTAACACTTAAGTCAGTCCACTGAGTTGATCTCGTGTGATCTTAGTGCCAAGCGTCTGAGTTAAAAGTTTTCCCTTTGAAGGCAGCAAATAGATGTCATACATTTGAAGTATTTGTTTATACTAAAAATGATACTTGAATTTTTTTTTTAAGTTCTAAGACAGTTCACTGTATAACACCACTGAGCCTAGAGGGTGATATAAAGCTTCCCAAGCTGGTATTTGAGCTTTGATTTAATGGATATTGGAATTTGTGATGGCGTGGTTGGCTTTGAATAATCAGGTGCTGAGGTGAATGGGCTCAGGCTAGAAAAAGGAAAGGGACTTGATTTCCCTCTGCAGGGGGGAGGGGTCAGGGAAGAAATCGCTTTGTGTTGGTGCCTCCTTTTTCAGCAAAATGTCCAATGAGGGTCGTGTGTTCAGCCTCATTTTTACTTTTTAGGGGACCGCGATGAAGATTTCTTATAAGCAACACAGATTTGAATATTTGTTGAAATGTTGGAATGAAGGAGTTCCTAATGTCCAAACACCCTTTATATTTATATTTATTTATATATAATTAATATTATACATACTAATATATCAACATACACTATACATGTGCATAACGTACACACATATATAATCTGTCTTTTTCCCATATATATATATATCCAAAGAAAAAATTTTCGTTTGCTCCTGTCTGGAGCCCATAGGCCGAGTGGAGGGCATCTAGTATTATTTTGGTCGTCGGGTTTATAATTTCATTTAGGTCTCTACATTTTGAGTTGAGTTGCTCGGAGGTGCTTAAGTAGTATGCCAGATGCTGACTTGAGCGCCCATTTCAAGGCTGTGTTCGCCCCGCGCCCTGGGCCCCACTCAGACAGGGCCAGGAGTCCGTTATTGTTGCAGTCGTTCTGATGGAGAGATCTCTCTGCAAACCACCGATTTGCTCAAAGCTTCCCTCATAAGGAGCAGGATCTCATCTGGACTGCATTTACACTGGAACCACTTGGCCACAACACTATGAGAGAATAATTATTGAACTATTTTACTGTACAACTATTTCCAAATTGTTGATTTTTTATTGATTTCAGGAGGCAAGCTAATTGCCCCATGGCAACTTGATGTGAACGTTTAATGAAGATCAGGAAACAGAGTTTATGAAAAGCTTTTGTATAGTAACTGCAAAGTTTCAAGAACTGTTTTATACTTCCTGACAGTGCTGGGCCTAGCTTAATGGTTTGTTTTTACTACTTAAGAGTGTAAACCTTGCTTTAGCCTGGTGTGTGGAAACTAGACCCTCATCCCGCATTACGCATTTTCAAGTTGCTTTTTTACTCACTCCCGACTTCCTTTCCTGCCATCTACAATCAGCACTTTTTCTGTTTTAATTGCCTGAAAGCGAGTTTCTATCTTTGCACATTGAGAATCTTAACACACGTGCGCGTGCACACTCGCGAAATTAAGTGTCTGTATTGTTTCACTTTGTTTTGGGTGGAGTTTCTTGTCGGCACTTGGTTGCTAGACAACCAAGCAGACAAAAGTTAAAGATTGAAAAGGCATTTTTAAAGATGTCAAATCCTGGCGGCCGAACTATTTTATCTTTGTCTTAACATGGAAGGCTTAGTTTTCTTACCAGGTTACCCTTCCTTCTGTTGGGTAGTTGGCTGGCGAAGATTTTTTTGAAGTCGACCTCTTAAGGCATTATCTGTTTGAGAACTTTATTAAGAGTTGTTCCCCTTTGCTGGAACACACTTCCCACCTGAACGGACAAGAAAAAGCCAGCTTAGTTTCCAAGGGTGTGTTTTAAATCACTAACCAAGTTGAGCTCCAGCTTCCAGCCACTTCGATAGTTATGAGTCAAAGAGGTAGAGGAGAGATCACTTTGAGGCAATGTGCAGAAATGCCGGGACTTCAGGTTGTCTCCAAGAAGCTGCATTTGCTTTTTTTTTTTTTTTTTGGTGGATCAGATTGGAAATGTTTTTAAAGATTCTTAAAAGCCTAATTTTAAATCAAAGTCATTTAAATTGCTCATTTCAGTGAGATGTTTCAGGAGCGTGTTATAAATACATGATCTTTATACATCTGCCAAGTTGGACGTGTGTTCACAGGTTTGTCTTGCATGTGTACACAATTTGTAGCTGACGTGCTATCCTCACCCCGGGTCTGCCCTTTCCCCCTGTTCGTCCTCTGAGATGCTGCCTCTTTGTGCCTCCTCTTCACAGGGTTCCCCGTGCTGGAATTTAGTCAACTCCATGGAAAACTTTACCAACTTTACTGATTCATTTACAGGCAGGATTTCCTGGCATGGGGATCAAACAGGGAGCCCTGAAGTTTGTTCATCATAGCCTGTCTTGGAAATTAGGATCTTCTGAAGCCCGTCTGGCCTGTACATATAAATTTGACAAAATGTTCTCCTATAAAGAAGCCTTACTACTGACTTAAATATTGCTCAATCACTCGGTTTAAGCAGTAAGCCTACAAGTCCTCACGGGCACATTAGTATTGTCAATATTATAAGGCACAATATTTAAACACCAGGGCCCTGAAATGAATCAAATTGCAAACCTCATGACAATCAATAGATGAGCTAAATAGAAATAGGAAAATAGGCCCAGGAGAGGATTCTAATATATTCTAATCTCATAGGATTAAGTGCGTGTTTGCTGCCTGAAGATAGCTTGGCTGAATAAAAGAAAATGGAGAAGCTAGGGGTTATTTTGTGGTTTGAAAACACACACACACACACACACACACACACAATCAATGCAGCTTTGATGAGCAGAGGAGTGATTTTTAAAGATTCTCATAGCATAATAACCCTTTCCTTGGTGATGTTACAGAACATTTTACCCGGGGAGAAAAGGGCTTAGAAGTTACTGAACTATTTGTTTTATATAAAAGAACAGTTTTTGAACTGTATAATTCTAGAATCCATTTACCAACAAGAGCAGAAAGAAAATATATAACCCTGCTTTGTTGGGAAATATATCTCTGGAAGGTTGTCATTATATAATATGGAAATCAGCTCCAGATTCTCTCTCTCTTTCGTGAGTACTTTTGAATATCAGTTTCACTGATGAGACCAGGTTGAGGTCAGTGTGTCAGAAGGATACTTCCTGAGTGCCTTTGTTTAACCTCACCCTTTGATATACTCTTGGGCTCACTAAGCAAATTTTAAGGGCATAGTGTGAAGGAGTAGAGGGGGTATTGACCTTCCTAAAGGACAATTAGGTACATTCTCATAGCATGGTGGGCAGTGTCTCATTTCTAGAACTTTTAAAGCTAGGACAATGAGACTGTACCACTGCTGTTCCTCTCAGGGATAGTAATTAAAGGACTTCTTGGGATGGGGACAAGTCCATCTATGATGTGCCATTTCTGGAAAGTTCAGAGGGATAGCAGTTTTTCACCCTCAGTGGTGTAAAAATAAGAGCCTCCCTCTATAGAAGCTGTTGCCCAAACACAGTCTCTGAAGGCTCCTTGCCTAGTAGATCTGTGGGGCTTTGACCTCTGGGTCCCAAAGGAGTTGGGACTCACAAGGCTGTCCAGTGAAGAGGTAAGGTAAGAGGTGGTCCTTCTCTGGGTGGAGTACAAACTGGTAACTTTAATTTTGTACTTATCACTTACCTGGTCCTCAGAAAACCAATTAGAACCTTCCGATAACTCTATTTCACGTTCAGCCCTCTGTCTCTTTTCCTTCCTCTGGGTATCAGGACCTTCCATGGAGATAAGGAAATATGTTAGGGAAAGAGGAGCTGGAAAAGCCAACTTGATTGGATAAAAAGGGAGAGGGATTTGGTCCTACAGCATCACCAACCTGAGAGTTGGCTCAACACAACTGAAACTGCTGAAGAAGGTCTGAAGGCACCAAATCCTATTGTTATTTTTCATTTCCATGGTGATGGGACTGAGTTTTGGGACACCAGTAACTCCATAGACTTAACTTATGGAAAATGCTTATTGTGGGAGGGAGAGAGCACTGTCCTCCTGTCCATAACCCAGCCTCTGAGATGATGCAGAGAAGGGCCACTCCGGTGGGAGGGGGTGCGAGGGAGGGAGCAGGCAGCCAGTTGGCCTTCTGCAAGCACTGAGCAAAGCGCTCTGTTTTGCAGCCAGAAAACAGTGATTCATTTGATTTTAATTTTGACGTTAGGATTTTTCTCATGACTCATTTGATAATTTCATATGGAATTTAAAACACTGAAACAGTTACTTACTTTTTAGGAACTTAAAACATTCACCAGGAAGAATGCACTTTTATCCTCCCAAATAGAAGATGTCCCTAAAACTTCACTGGGGGGGACAGAGAGGGGCGTTTCTCGCACCCCTCCCCTCCTGGCTGCGGTAGGGGCCTCTACCCTGGCTGATCTTTCCACTACTGTTGACGGATCCTCAAGCAGCCAGTTTCGTCTTAATGCCTTTCTTATCTTGAATTCCTTTCATCACCATATAGAAGGTTAGCTGCAGGTATTTTTAAAAAGATGTGTCCTTATCACATTGAAGAAATGCTGCTCTAATCCTGTGTTTTGAGAGCTTTGAGCGTGCATGAAAAATGCATTTTATGCTTCAATTGATGTGATCATACGATTTTTCTTTTTTAGTCTGTTAATGTGGTAGATTACACTGATTGATTTTCAAAAATTCAACCAGATTTGTATCAATTGAATAATCCCTACTTAGTCATGGCATAATAGCTTCTATACATTGCTGAATTCTATCTGCTAATATGTTACTAAAAATTTGTGCATCCATATTCATGAGGGATAGGGGTCTACAGTTTTTTTTGTGGTACTATTTTTGTCTGGTTTTGTTTTAAGGGTAATACTGGCTTTGTGGAATGAATTAGAAAGTGTTCCCTCTTCTTGGATTTTCTGGAAGAGATTGTATAAATTTGGCATCAATTCTTTAAGCATTGGTAGAATTCTTCAGTGAACAGCTGGGTTGAAGATTTCTTTTTTTGGAGACATTTTTAATTATGAATTCAATTTCAGTTTTTAAAACAGAGGGCTATTCAGATTATCTATTACATATTAGATGATTTATAATAGTTTGTACTTTTGAGGACTTGGCTCTTTTTATTTAAGTTTTCAAATACATGTGTAGAGATGTTTGTAATATTATTCTTTTGGTGTCTGCAGGGTCTGTAGTGGCATCTTGTTTTATTCTAGATATTATTAGTGTGTCTCTTCTCTCTTTTTCTTTGTCAGTCTTGCTACAGATTTGTAGATTTTATTGATCTTTTCAAAGAATCAAACTTTCTGTTCATTCATTTTCTCTAATTTTTTGTTTTCAGTTTCATTAATTTTTGTTTTTTGTTATTTCCTGTCTTCTTATTTGGGTTTATTTTTTGCTCTTTGTTGTCTGTGCTCTTCAGATGAGAGTTTAGTTTATTGGTTTGAGAGATTTTTCCTCTTCATGTAAGCAATCTAGTAATACAAATTCCCTCTCAGCAGTACTTTATTTGTGTCTTGAAAATTTTGACGTTATAGTTTCACTTTTTTGTGTGTGTGTGAGAATTTCCCTTTGACCCAGGGATTATTTAGAAATGTTTAGTTTCCAAGTGTTTGAATATTTTCTTTTTGGTTTTATGCTGTTGATTTCTAGTTTGATTGCATTGTGGTCAAACATACTCTATACAATTGCATATCTTTTAAATTTGTTAGCATCCATTCTATGGCCACGATTTGGTCTAACTTGTTATATAGCATGTGAGTAATTGAAGACAATGTGAATTCTGCTGTTGTGTGCAGTGTTCTGTTAATGTCTTTAGATTTTGTTGGTTGATAGTGTTGAATTTTTCTACATCATTGCTGGCTTTATCTCTAGTTATTCTATAAATTGTTGAGAGAGGGGTGTTGAAGTATTTACAATAGTGGACTTTATTTTTCCTATCGGGTTTTTGCCTTAAATATGCATAGATATAAAATATACTGCATCATATTTTTTTTTATCCTTGTACTTTTAGTCTACCTAAATTTTTATATTTAAAGTTACTTTCTTAGAGGCAGCAGATAGTTGGGTCATACTTCTTAAGCCACTCAGCAAATCCTGTCTTTTAATTGCTACAATGTCTTTTTTTTTTTTGAAGATTTTGCTTATTTTCATGAGAGACACAGAGGCAGAAACACAGGCAGAGGGAGAAGCAGGCTCCCTGCAGGGAGACTGATGCAGACTCAGTCCTAGGACCCTGGGATCATGATCTGAGCTGAAGGCAGATGCTCAACCTCTGAGCCACCCAGGCATCCTTACAATGTCTTTTTAATGACATGTAACTCATTATGGATAATTGCTCAAGTCTACTTTTTTATTATTTCTTTGTTCTCCTTGCCTTTTCTTTTTCCTACCTTACTTGAACATTTTTTAGAATTCTATTTTAATCTATCTATAGTTTTTTTTAATGCATCTCTTTGCAAGGCATTTTTAGTATGTAACTATGTACCAGAGAAATTAAAGTGAAGAAATTTCACCTCCTTTTATGTCCCTTTACTCATCCCCTTTTAGAACATGGGTGTCTCAAATATTTCCTTGCATTCCTTGCCAACCACGTTAGACAAGGTTATGATTTTTGTTTCAATCATCAAACGTAATTTAGAAAAGTCAGGAAGAGAAGGAAAGTCTATTGTGCTCAACCCATAAACCTGCTCTACCTGTGAACCTTCTTCATTAAGGACGTTCCACAAGGCCTTCCAGGATTGATTCCCGCATTCCCAGCAGCAGCCTGGGAGGTGGCTGGATGTGCGCACACCCAGGAGGGCACACCTGCAAGAGCTGGAGGTGGTGAGAGTTTGGCCGCATCTGGTGGCTTGGCGGCAATTCCTGGATGGGGCTGAGCGCTTTGGGCCGAGGTCCCCTGTCTCCATGGTACCTACGCACTGTTCTTCAGCTACCCTTTTAAGGTCGGTCTGCTGGCCACAAATTCTCTTAGGTTTTCTTCACCTGAGAATGTCTTGGTTTCACTTTCATTCTTGAAGGAGACTGTCAACTGGGTATAGGATTCTGGGTTGACTTCTTTTTTTGGCCCATAAAAAACACTGCACTACTTCCTCTGTCTTCTGTGGCTTCTGATGAGAAATATTCTGCTGTTTGAATTTTTTTTTAACCTTGTAAGCAATGCATAATTTTTCTAGGCTGTTTTTGAGATTTTCTTGGTCTTTAGTCTTCAAAAGTTTGTGGTGTCTCAGAATGGGGTTTTTTTGGCTTTTTATTTGAAGTTCACTTTGCTTGAATCTGAAGTCCCCCCTCCCTTTTTCTAAGTTTAGGAATTTTTTGCCATATTTTTTGACTGTTCTTTTAATCTTCTCTTCTCTCCCATTTCTTTATAGGACTTTAGTGACAAGATCTTTTGTCCAAATAACCCGGAGACTGTTCATTTCTTTTGGTCTATACTCTGTTGTTTGGATTGAATAACTCCTGCTATGTTTAAGTTCACGGATTCTTTCCTCTGTCTTATTCATTCTGGTGTTGAGCCCATCTATGGAGTTTCTTATATCAGTTATTTTGTTTTTCAGTTCTAAAATTTCCATTTGGTTTTTCTGTGTATCTTCTGTTTCTTTGCCAGGACTTTCTGTGCACTCATTTATTTCAAATATGTTTGTAACTGTTCTTCTGAGCAGTTTTATGATTGCTGCTTTAATTCTAACATCTTCATCATTTTAGGGTAGCATCTGATGATTGTCTTTTCTCATTTAGTTTGAGTTCTTCCTGGTTCTTGGTATAACAAGGGATTTTTTTTTTAATTGAAATCTGGACAGTTTGGGTATTATAATATTCTAGATCTTATTTAAGTCTTGTGTAGCAAGCATCCTCCAACAGTGCTTTTGTGGGTGAAGTGGGGGTACTACCTCCTGCTGCCAGGTGGAGGTAGAAGTCCAGGTTCTCCACTCTGCTTCCATTAATACCCAGGGAGTAAGGGGGCTTCTTCATTCACTGGATGGAGTGGAATTTCGGGGTCCCCTTTTGGCTTCCACTAATAGCTGTGAGTTGGGATATTCTTGTTACCACTGAATACTGATGAAAATTCTGACCCTCCATTAGGCTTCTTTTGACATGCACTCAAGGAAGAGAGAGTTGGAACACCTTGTTACAGCCTATAAAGAGGCATGTCTAGGCTGTCCATTTGGCTTTTGCTGGCAAGAGTTGGGAGTTAGGCTGCAGTTCTTTTCTGTGTTGTTTGGCTGGAGTAGACTTTGTATTATCTAAAAGTCTTTGTATTTCTAGACATTTTTCCTGGTCTTTGGCCAGAGAGGGCAAACTTTCCTTTGCACTTCTTCCTTTTCTCTTTCTCTTCTTTCTTTTTTTCTTTCCTTCTTTTATGTCTTTTCTTTTGTGTCTATGATCATGAGGTACCAGTTCTCCAGTATCTAGTCTGGAATATGTGAAGCAGAAAGAAGCCTCAGAGAACTCACCACCTATGTTCTTCTGGCGCAAGGTCCCTAGCTGGACTGCCTTCCTCTAATTAACCTTTAAGACCTGTTGGCATTTGTTTTATATATAAAGTCCAGGGTTTTTAGTTTAACCTAGCAAGAGGAATAGGGAAAAGTATGCCTACTCTATCTTCCTGGAAACAAATACCAGTACGTATGTTTCTTTCGATCTTTAAATGCCCTCACAAATTTGCAGATCAAAGGTGATAAATTATTTCAATTTTCTGAGGGAAAAATTGAGACACTTAGAGGTAATTTGCCTGATCAAAGTTGCTTAGAAATGTGGCCTTGGAGTAAAATCTTGGAATTTTAACAGTTATTATTTTGCTTTTTCCTTTTCTTTCTATGTTTGTTAGAAAGAAAAATCTGGGAGTAGGGGTAATGAGAGTGGGGAAGGAAAGAATAGTTACTAAAGAGAACACTAAAGGATTATTTTTTGTTTGGAAGCAGCAACTGTTTAGAATGGTGGAACTAGGGCTTTTTAGGTGGATTTTAATTGACCTTTGAAATGTTGTTAATCTACACAGATTAACTATATGGTCTTCGTAGTTACTCACTTATGTCTCATCTTATAAATGAATAACTTCAATTATTTGTACTGTGTCCTGAAACTCAAGTGGCAGGGTACATATTTAGTAATCACTCCCACCTCCTTAATTAAAGATTTGCATAGAAATGGGGAGGATGGGGAAAATTTTCGTCTTATATATAAAGCTTATATAAAACTTTCATCTGAACCCTTTTGGTCCTACAAATTCTTCAGATTGCTTAGTATTTCAAAGAAGACTTTATTTTAGAATGCTCTCTTAAAGCCCAATGTTTAGAGTTGCAGAAAGGTTTCCAATATTGCAAAGGCAGTGATGAGCTCAGAGAATTAGCTTCCCTAAGCAAATTTTCTAATTCTAATATACTTCCTAATAGAGCATTCAGAGCCCCTCTTCCCCTGTTTTACTCTTGATTACTACCACTGCTCTTTAGAATTCCCATGTCTAAAATCAAGAATGGATGGTAAATGGGGAAGACTTTTTAGGAACAAGTGAACTGACCTATCTGCTTGATCTTTTCATGGCCATTTTGGTTCATCCAGTTCTTAGGAGTTCAGACTTGGCATATATTGTAGGAGGAGAGTGAGCAAAACTAAGTAATTCTAGAAAAGAATATGGGACACAGCAGAGGGCCATTGGGAAGGTAGAATGAAATAAGGGTATAGTCATTCCTATGGAAAATTCTCTGCTTCTGAGTCAAGAGTTATGACAGTTCTGGTTTTCCCAAGGAGTTTGGGACTCCATTTAAGCTACTGTTCAGGAATCTCCTGGAGTGCCTCTGTCTTCCATCCAGTCTCCCGGTTTTCCTACAGAACTCAATGAGAAAAATGTCTCTTTGAAGGCAGCAACGTCTAGGTTTTTGTAGAAATTTTAGCTGTAGGGATTTTTTTTTTCTAAGTTGTTCATGATGTGTTCCAGCCTCTCAGCTGTAGAACTGGCTCCACTGAGGCATTCAAAGTTGTCTCAGCTTTGGTTCAAGAAGCTTTTTTGTTACTTTAATTGCCAGGGAAAGCCTTGCTCCCCTACAATGCTTTTGTTGGAGGGGATGGGCTGAGTTTTGCTTGGAGAAAGGAAAAGTGAATGATGACATCTATCTCCTTTCTCTTTTGTTTCTCCTAGCTGCACTTATCTCATGAGAAGAGACAGCCACACATAAATACTTGGTCAGAGAGGAACCTATGAACTTGGCAGGAGGCAAGCTTAGAGTTTAGGGGCAACTGAGAAATCTCAGTTACAAGTTTGCAGTCATTTCCATGAGACTTTCACCTCCAGAAATCAGACCAGAAGGAATAAATACGCATTTTGCTGTGATAAGGGAAGGGGGATGAGGAAATGGGGCCTGGGGATTAGTCCTTACATATGAACTGACTGGGCCTCTGACGGTCTTTTAAGACCTGCTACCCAGAAAAGAAATAGGAAATCAATGCATAGTTTACTAGCCATTGACATTGCTTGCTTATTTTCTGTAACTCCAGAAAAGTTGCTTTGTTAGGGTATCAGAGTTGGTAAGTGCCGGGGGTCCCCAGACGTTTTTTTAATGTTTTATAGTTTTCTATTTGAAGTTTTTTGTTTTGTTTTTTTGTTTTTTGTTTTGGAGATAATGATTTCTCTCTAGAGCCATCATTCTGGGTGAGTGTATGGAACTCCAGAAGGATCTATCCAAGTGTCGGCTTCCTCTCTAAAACACAAAGCTACTGCTGCAAACAGTAAGAATGAATGTTTTCTGTGCATCAGAGAACACTGTGGGAATAAGAGTATCTTATTTTCAACATTCATTTCTGCATCTCAGTTTGCATTTAGATACTTTGTGTCACTTATTTTTTTTTCCAAATGCCACTTATCCTTGTTTCATATCAGAAACCATGCTAAAAACTTTGCAAAAAAATAATGCAGTTTACTTCTAAGTTCAAATATTTGGTAATCTTTGTATATAATATTTCTAATTGCAAAGTTTTGTGCACCTGGAAAGGAGATCCATGTGTCTAAATATTGATGTTTCAGTAGGGTTATTGAGCTTATCTCTCTTATACATGCTCTCAAGGAAAGGAATATTTCTGTGACTTTGGTTTCAAAGTACAAGTGTTCCATCACTTATTCATTTTTAGCTTTTAGAATCTATCGAGTGTTTTAAATAATATTGAAAGCTCAGAAGTTGACAGTTGTGTCTGGAAAGGGGTAATGGATTATAAAGACCTATTACCTGACTATGTATCAATTTCCCAATTTTGGGGAAGATATTCTTCAAAATTCAACAGGTATTTGTAGGATACTTTTTGTACACTGTGTTGTATGATAGGCCCTGTGAATTCAGTGGTGGATAAAAGCTTACAAGCCCTTCCCTACATAATCTACATACCCCCTATTCCTTTGTACTCAGAGTGCAGACTGTATATTACCTGGGATACGAAAAGTGCAGAATCTTAGTCCCCATTCCAAATTTCCTGAACCAGAATCTGCATTTTACCAAGATTCCCAGAGTATTCATGTGGACTTGAAATTCCTGAGGATTTTGCCAATGATCAGTTTAAGAACTTAGGCTATAGCCTACTATTGTATGCCATTCCTTGTACCATAAGGATTGGCCCAGAAATGGGTGTGTTTTCAAGGAGATGCTGGTAAAGGAAGTTCTTTTCTGTATAGAGAGAGCCAGAGGAAGGAATAGTTCTTTCTCTGTCTACTATGCTGTCCAGGTTCAATTCCTGAAACTGCTGCAGCTTGATGAAGTAGGTGAAGATGGGCAGAGGCAAGAGCTTCAGAGAAACTTAGAGCAGAACCCTGATTGAACCATACCTGATCCCCATCCGACTCCTGGACCTTGTCACTTAGAGCAGCCAATATATCTCCTAAAATCCTAACTGATTCACTCAAAGAAGCTATATCCTAGAGCCTTAATAGAAAAGGCCATATGTCAAAAAAACAACATACACCAGAATAAGTGAACTTGGTCAGCATCATGTCAACCCTTATTACCACCCGCCAAAAGGGATAAATGAGACATGGCTTTGGGAAATCTCTGGGCTTGGGACCAATTTGGGACACAAGATGGAGAAGTGAAACTGCATGTTTTGCTGATAGAGGAGAGAGAGTGGTGAGTCATAGAGATATACAGATGCTTAGGGTTGTTGTGAAAGAGAAGGGAGAAGCCCTTGGATTCCTGAAATGGGATCTATGAGGTGGCCTAAGGCAGAATCAGTCTTCTCTGCTTCCTGCTTGCCTCTTGCTACCCTCAACTATTTTCACCTATCTTCTTGTACCACAGAAGGCAAATCAGTGGTCCTCTGCATCTTCTATTTCGTGCCCTCTTCTTTCTCATCTTTCCTACTTCCCCTCCTATTTCATCCAGTTGCACTTTTCCCAATTCTATGCAATAGGGTTGTGAAGCTATAATGGTTCCTTGATGTTTGTTTTTAGGAGGGCTTTCTTAGCATGATTTACTCTAGCATCAGCCTAGTAAGGGAGAGAGAATTTGGGTGTAGATTCCCACCTTCATGCACACAGATACCTCCATTGTCAACCCAGAGGATCAACCCTGGAGATATGAAATAGTTATAAATATGACAATTTATGGAGCATTTATATTGCAGAATCTGTGCTGTGTATAGGAAATGCTGTATCTGTTTTAATGAATTTACACTCATTTTCAGATGAGGATCTTGAGGCCTAAAATAGTAAAGATTCGTATCTGCAGTTACTAAGTGGGGAGCAGAGATTTGAAATTTTGTCTTTAGATGGACAAACATCATGTTATACCACGAATTTGTGGTGCTTTGGGCTTCATTGTCTAGTTATTATTTACTTCTCAAGCAAGCCATTGTTTGTACATTTTGATTATAGGAGCATGTCAAAGGACTATGAGTGCTTGGGTCTAGTGACACATTCATGTTTCTGAGTGTGCACTGAGTCAAATATATGCTTACTAGTGAGTTTTACCAAGAAAGTAGCTCTAAGTGTCTTAGTGCAACAGACTTGCTTGTATTTTCACTGTTACTATGGTCCTTTAAGCATCTCCTTGCCATGTTTTGCTGTTTTCGTCTGAAACGCAAATATTAGGTGGAGAAAGACCTTTGTAGGAAATTTGATTCCACATGCCTTTTCTTTTTTAAGATTCGATGTATTTTAGAAAGGAGAAGGGAGAGGAGGAGAGGGAGGGAGAGAGAGAATCTCTAGCAGACTCTGCACTGAGAACAGATCCTGATGCAGGGCTCAATCCCAGGACCTAAGATTATGACCTGAGCCAAAACCAAGAGTCAGCTGGTTAACCAACAGAGCCACCCAGGTGCCCCGATTCCACATGCTCTTTTTTGGTAGCTGAATAATATGAGACTCAGCAAGATGAAGCAAGGCAGTAGAATTTGCAGTTCATGGGCAACAGTGTCAGAACTAGAACCTAGTTATCTTAATTGTCAGATAAAACATTTTTTTTCTTTTATTATTTCCTATTGATGCTGTTTCAATCAGATTTTCCAAACTCTAGGTTAATTGTTGATTTTTATTTTATTTCGTAATAAAGTGATCATTTTAAATTCCTTTCCCTCAGTAATCATTTCATTGGGGTTCTGATGACACACAATTTCATTCTAGAGGGCAAGGCTTTTAGATAGAAGAAGTGAGGGGCATGGTAAATCTTCTCTGCAGGCAGCCCGGGTGGCCCAGTGGTTTAGCACCACCTTCAGCCCAGGATGTGATCCTGGAGACCTGGAATCAAATCCCACGTCATGCTCCTGCATGGAACCTGCTTCTGCCTCTTTCTCTCTCTCTCTGTCTCTCTCTGTCTCTCTCTCTCTCTCTGTCTCTCTATCATGAATAAATAAATAAATACATCTTCACAAAAGGCACTAATGAAACCGAACATAATTGTGAAAACTATTTTAGAACTCTTGAAATGTCCACCAAAGATATAAAAACAAATTTAAAAGCATTTATCTTTTAAAATTCTGCTGAACCTTGGGTTAGAACTGTGAAGATCTGTGGCATTTTAGCCTGGGATGCTTCCATCCATCCCATCCTCGAGACCCATTTCAGAAGTTCTATTAGGATGTGGCAAATTGAGAAAACACCAACAGTGAAACTGCTGGTGGGGAATGACTTGATTGGGAATGGGGTGCAAAAAAAATCATATCCCTAAGTGTTATTGAAAATTAGCCTCAGTAGCAAACAAAGAAGGAAGGCCAATACTGCAGTTTGCTTGAAGCTATGATCCTGGTTAGAGAGAAAATTTTAGCAGGGAGAGTCCGGGAATGAGATAGTCATAGTAGTCCTTGATAAGCTACAAAATATCTCTGGTCATTTGGAAGGCTGTGTACATGATTAGGTAATACACATACTCAGTAAAGATCCCTGGCTATATATTCATCCTGGCTGATCATGAGTTTTTGCACACATAGGAAGTTAAAGTCAAGGCAGTCTTGTAAACCACCTGAATTTTATTTATTTTTTATTTTAAAATATTTTATTTATTCATTCATGAGACACACACACACACACACACACACACACACACACACAGAGGTACAGACACAGGCAGAGGGAGAAGCAGGCTCCATGGAGGGAGCCTGATGTGGGACTTGATCCCAGGACTCCAGGATAACACCCTGGGCTGAAGGCAGGTGCTAAACCACTGAGCCACTCAGGGATCCCCTAAATTACCTGAATTTTAAATGCATGTCCCAGCCTACCCATAACTTTTCTTAAAATGGTAGAGGGGTTCAAGGTGTTTGAGTATAACCTCTGACCAATCTTTGGTTGACCACTAAGCTATGGTAACACCAGGGCAACCCCAAGGAAGTCAGGCTTGACAAAGCAAGAATAAAGAAAATATCTTAGCAAAGACATTAATGGTCACAGACTGCGAGGAAGGCATACTTTATAGAATTAGTTCAGGCAAATGACTAAATACATAAAGAAAGCAGCAATAATACTAATGCCCAGGAAGAAAAAATAGAAGTCTAGAGTTGTTACCTTATCTGAAATGTCCAATTTTCAACAAAGTGTTCAGCTTTCACCAAAAATACATACAAGGAATGCCAGGTGTTATACAAAGAAATAGTGAAGTATCACTCATACTTAAGAAAAAAAGTCAACCCCTATTATCTCTGAGGAGCCCAGTTGTTGGACTCAGTAGACAAAGACTTCAAAATAGCTATTGTAAATATGTTCAAACAGCTAAAGGTAACTGTTAAGCAATGAAAGAACAATATGAGAATAATGATTAATTAAATAGAGATCTTAATAGAGGGATATACATTATAAAAATAAGTGGAAATTCTATAGATAAAAAGTAAAATAACTGAAGTAAAGAATCATAAGGGCTCTACAGCATATTTGAGATTGCAGAAGAAAGAATCAACAAATTTGAAGATAGATCAATAGAATTTGTTTTGTTCAAGCAGAAGAGAAAAGGAAAAAAATGAGAGCCTCAGAGACTTATTGGGGTACTATCAATCATACTAATGCACATAAATTGGGAGTCTCACAGGAGAAGGGAGAAAGAAAAGATCAGAAAAAAAATTGAAAACATAATGGCCAAATACTTTCCAAATCTGATTAAAAACTAATCTATAGGGTGTTTGGGTGGCTCAGTCGGTTAAGTATCTGGCTCAGGTCATGATATCAGGATCGTGGGATGGAGCCCTACATTGGGGCTTCAGGCTCAGCAAGGAGCCTACTTCAAGATTTTCTCTCTCCCTCTGCCCTTCCCCTGCCAAAATAAATAAATAAATATTTTTTAATATTATCAAAATAAAAAATAAAAACTAATCTACAGATCTAACAAACTCAGTGGCTTCCAAGTATGATAGATGCCAAGAGAGTCACACCTGGACACTTCATAGTCAAACTGCTGAAAATCAAAGACAAAGAAAAATGATTCATTATATATAAGACAACAACAATGTAATTAACAGCTGATTTCTCATTCAAAACAAAGGAAACCAGAATGTAATGGTATGACATACTCAAAATGCTGAAAGAATATGACTGTCAGTGAAGATATGTAAATCCAGTAAAATTATCCTTTAAGACTGACATTTCAAGAATTCTAAATCCATTAAATTTATCCTTTAAAATTGATATTTCAAAAAGAAAGACATTCTCAGATTTAAAAATGAGTTTATTGCTAGCAGACCTGTTTTAGAACAAATACTAAAGGAATTCCTTCATGTTGAAATTTTACTATATGGTAAGTAGAATCCACATGAAGGAATTATATCACTAGAGATAAATATACAGGTAAATATATAAGACTTTATAAATATTTCTTCTTTTTTCTTTTAACTGGTTGAAAATATATGAGATTGCATAAAGCAATACTTATAAAACTGCATTACTGAACTTATAACATGTAAAGATATAATATTTATGAAAATAATAGCAAAAAGGAAGGAGAAAGAAATGGAGCTATATTGGAATAATTTTTTATATTTTATAAGAAGTTAGTATTAATCTGAAGTAGGTTGTAATAATCTAAGAACTTGCAGTACAAGTCCTAAATCAACCACTAAAAACTCCACAAAATATTTAAGAAAAAACTAACAAAAAATTAAAATGGTGCACTTTAAATATCTGTTTACCCCCACACAAACTAGTAGCAGATGACCAGAGAAACAAGAGAGGTACAAACAGAGAAAACAAAAAAACAAAGTGGCAGATGTGAATGAAACCATATCAATACATTAAATGTAAATGAATTGAAAACTCTAATCAAAGGCAGAGGTTGTTAGACTGGATAAAACTTCAAGTTCCAGCTGTATGCTATCTATAAGAGAGATACTTATCCAAATAGCTAAAAATGAAAAGCATAACAGTGATACATCATGTAAATGATAATATTAAGCAAATTGGAATGGCTCTACAATTATTGGGAAAAATAGACTTTAAGACAGCATATGTTACCAGAGACATTACATTTTGTAATGGAAAACGGCCCATTAATCAGGAGGATATAACACTTATGAAAGTATAAACACCGGGATGCCGGTGAAAGTATAAACACCGGGATCAAGTCCTGAGCACCCTGCATGGAGTCTGCTTCTCCCTTTGCCTGTGTCTCTGCCTCTCTCTCTGTGTGTCTCTCATAAATAAATAAAAAATCTTAAAAAAAAAGAAAGTATAAACACCTAATAATGGATCCCCAAAATATATGAAGCAAAAATGGAAAGAGTTGAAAGAAGAAATGAACCACTCAACAGTAGTAGTTGAAAACTTTAATATCTTTTTTCTCAATAATTTATAAAACAGTATGTTAATTATAGAAGATCAACAAACATGCAGAAGACTTAAATAACACTATCAACCAATATGGACCAACACCCTGTAGGATAATTCACCCAACAATAGCATACATAGGACATTTTCCAAGGTAGACCATATGTTGGGCCATAAATAAGATTCAGTAAATTTAAAAGGGTTGAAATCATACAATTATGTCCTCAGACTACAACACAATTAAATTAGAAATTAACAACAGAAACAAACTTGGGAAATCCCCAATTTGGAAATTAACACATATCAAATAATCCATGGTCAAAAAAGAAATCACATGGAAATCAGAAAATATTTTAAATTGAATAAAAGCCAAAGCATGACATATCAAAATCTGTGGGATGCAGCCAAAGCAGCGATCAAAGAGAAACTTAAAGCTTTAAACACCTACTTCGGAAGTGAAGAAAGATCTCAAACCAATAACCTAGCTTTTTGCCTTAAGAAACTAGGAAAAGAAGAAACTAAAAACAAAGCAAGCAGAATTATGGAAACAATAAAGATTGAAGTGGAAATCAGTGAAATGGAAAACAGAAAAGCAGTTGAGAGTATTAATGAAGCCAAAAGTTGAAAAGTCAATAAAATTGACAATTACCTAGTGTGACTGCGCTCCTCCCCCAAAGACACTATCAAAATCAGGAATGAAAAGAGGGGAGTTTTGTGCTAAACCTGAAGAATTTCAAGGGCTTAGACAGGAGTATTATGGAGAATTTGATGTCAGCAAATTGGGTAATGGAGCAAACCAAATCCAGCAGCATATAATAAAGAATCATACATCATGACCAAGAACCATTTGTCCTAGGAAAGCAAAGTTGGTTTTATACCCGAAAATTAATTAATGTAACACACCATCTAAATGTAAAAAAAAACTATAAAACTTCTAGAAGAAAACATAAGAGGAAATGTTCTGATCTTGGGATAGGCAGGTGATTCTTAGATATGAAACCAAAATTAAGATCCATAAAATAAAAATTTCATAAAGTGGACTTCATCTAAATTACAATCTTTTGCACCTCAAAAGACACTGTTAAGAAAATAAAACAAGTCACTAATTGGATGAAAATATTTGCAAATCATACCTGATAAAGATCTGTATTCATAATATATAAAGAGCTCTTAGAGTTCAATGCAGTTGACCCTTGAATAACATGGGTTTGAACTACACAGGTAGTTCACAGTAGTACACAGGTCTGCTTATACATGGATTTTTTTTATACATGGATTTTTTACAGTACAGTAAATATATTTTCTTTTGTGATTTTTCTTAATATTTTCTTTTCTCTGGATTTTTCATAAGAATACTGTTATAACATACAAAATATGTGTTAATTGGCTGTTTATGTAATTAGTAAGGCTTCTGGCCAACCTCTAGACTAAATAAAGTAAGTCTCTAGGGATGGGAGTCAAAATTTATACATGGATTTTTGGCTTCAAGGGGTGTTGGTACCTCAACCCCTATGTTGTTCTAGGGTCAACTGTACTGAGAGTAACAACCTAATTTTAAAAGATGAACAAATCATTTGAATAGGTACTTTACTAAGAAGATGTATAAATAGTGTATAAGCACACTATTGTGATGATGAAAAGATGTTCAAATTAAAATCACAATGGGATACTACTGGAAATACTATAGTGAAAAAAGCAGGCTATAACACATATTGGCAAGGATATAGAAAAACTGGAATACTCATACATTGTTGATGAGAATTATTTTCAGTGTAGACACTCTGGAAATAATTTGACAGTTTCTTAAAAAGTTGAACATAAATTTACCATACAACCCAGTAATTCCACTCCTTAGTATCTACCCAAGAGAAATGGAAACATATGTTCTCCCAAAGACATTTATAATGAATGTTTGTAGCAGCTTTATGCATAATAGCCCCAAAGTGGAAATTCTCCAAGTGTCCATCAACTAATGAATGGGTAAACTGAATGTGGCATATTCATACAATGGAATACTATTCAGCAATAAAACAAACAACTGATACATTCTACAACATGGGTGAATTTATTAAACATTATGCAAAATGAAAGAAGCTGGAGGCAACAAACAATATATATTGGTGATTGCCAGTATGTGAATCCTATGTTTTATATGAAATGTCCAGTAAAGGGAAATCTATGGAGGCAAAGCAGTTAAGAGATTGTCTGCAGTAGAGTGATGGAAATGTTCGAACACTGGATTGTGGGGATGGTTGTACAACTCCATAAATTCACTATAGTTTGTTGAAATACTTCAAATATGAGTACATATACCAAAAACAAAATAAAAACAACAGCCTTGCCTTGAACTTCTTGGTTAATGTTGAAGTAGTGTCCCAGAAACAAGGTTAATTTTGCAAAGTAAGGATTAGCACAAGTACCCTGCCCTTTAACAATGGTAGGTGCATTATATACTGTGTATTCCTAGAAAGGTATAAGCTTCTTCAGGTACTGTTTCTTTTATTTATTTGCCATAACCTCCCCTCACCCACCCCTGGAATCCCCAGTCAGAGCTCAGTCACTGTTGACTGATGTCCCTGAAAGAGTTTGTTGTCCCTTCCCAGTCTGAAAAACTGCAAGTAATCCTTTCTCAACCTAAATTCTTTGTGGGAGGAGAGGGAGAGCAAGAGCCATGAGCTGATCAGGTCAGAGCTTCCTATGTAGGGCTAGCAAAGATGATTCTGGTCTGTAACTACAATTGTCACATGTTCTTGCTCCAAAAGGGTTCTTAGAGGTCACCTGGCTGAGCTCACTTCTTCCCAGCTGGTGACCACCTGTCTTAGTGACTCTAACACTTTGGATTCAAAATAGTAAAAATATGTGCTCTTACTTCTCTGGCTCAAGGCAAATTTTAAAGACTTAAAGGGCCCGAGGTTCTTTGGATAAGTATTTCTCCCTGTAAATATAAAGGATTCTTATCATTACCAAAACATTCTGAAAACAATGCTGTTCCTGGCATTTGACCCAATTCCATATCTGTATACAAAATAACTATGCACTGAAACCTTACTATCTTACATTTTCAAGGTTCCAGAAAGCAAGAAAATGGTAAATAAGGGGGATATTAATGGAATTGCTCTGCAGCCTAACAGTTAGTCTTCTGAAAACATCATAAGCAGAAATGCTAAGTGAAAGAAGCCTATAAAATCTGCATTGTTCCCACTTTTCTGTTCCCTGTTTCCTTAGAGTCCTCAGGCTTACCGACCCCAGGGAACTGGCAGGTGCAGATTTCCATGGAAACCAACCCTAAAAGAATGAAAAACCAAAGAGAGAATTGTGTGAAGTGCCCTTGCTCCTGTATAATTTCCTTGCCAACAGTTTTTGAGGTCAACCTGGCTTATTTCATGAAATTAGAGGCCCTGCTGTCAGGATTTCCTCAGGCAACAAGGGTTTGCTCAGCAACATTGGTTGAAGTCCACATATTAGGGTTAGTTCTCTGCTTCTAGAAGAACAGCCTTCACTACTTGGCCTGACTTTCAAATATGTTTTATTCTAGCCTCATTCTAGTTAACCAGAGCCATGCTTTTTTTCCCCCCACATTTGGGTTACACTTATTTACTTTATTCATTATGAAATAAAGAGGTGCATTTTTAAAGGACCACATGAGAAGGGGTTATATATATATATATAACTATATATAGTTAAATATATAACTTATATAAGTTTATATAACTATATATATAGTTAAAAATTTAGTTGAAAAAATTCTGACAGTACAAAACATCAAAAAGGAAAATCACTGTGACTCCTTCCCAAAAGCAAAGTGGGTGTAAGTTATAGGAATGAGTGTGATTCCTCCAGCATTGGCCAGAGGAACACTTTCATTAGTATTTGCCAGAGTGGAGAAATGGGCCTCAATTGTGAAAAATCTCTGGGCTTGAAATCAGTTTGGGAACTATCTGCACCTTGCTTTGTAATTTAATAAAAAATATAGCTTAGAAGACTTCCTTCATCAATTCACAGATTCAGCTCATGTAGTAGATCAGTCTTTCTCAAACTTGAAAGCATATCAGAATCACCTGGAGGACTTGGTACGCCCTCCCCCACCCCGATGATGAGGTGCCACTCTCAGAGTTCTCGATTTAGTAGGTTTGGTCTGGAGGTCTGAGAATTTGCATTTCTAACCAGCTTTCCGATGCTGCCAGGTGTGCACCGTTCTTTATGTAGTGCTGTGATCAAATGCTCTAAGTGAATATGGAGATCCATCTCAGCAAACATACACCACTGTATGAATTTATCGTACTATTTTTAAGCAACCCCATATCATTAAAAGTTGTGAAGTTCTTTTTATTATCTCATTGTGATCCTCACAACAGCCTTATAATGCAATAATATGAGTACTCACCATTTTTAAGTATTCCCACTATGCATTACCTTATTTCATGCTCAGAGCCATCCTGTCTTGGAGGTATTGACATTATGCCCATTCTACAGATGAGAAGACCAAGTTTCAGAAATTAAATAATGCAGTTGAGTTCATGAAACAAATAAATTAAGGCAGATTTGCCTGATTCAGGGCCCATGTTCTTTTTAGAGTCTCAGCCTACAAGGAGTTTATAGGCTAGTGGGAGAAGTAGGTATGAGGCACAAAAGACTAAGAATAATAGAAAGTGCTAAGTGCCATAAGTGCAGAGGTCAGTTTAATCAAGGAAAGGATCAGAGTGTACGTTCTCCTGAGGCCCCATCCTTAGAAGTTCTGGCCTTTGGCTACATGCTCTACTGTCAACTATTTTGAAATTCATAATTTTTTAACAAAGTCTCCGTGTTTTTGTTTAGCACTGGACCATACAAATTATAGAGCCACTTCTGGAATGGTTAATTTACTTTTCAAAAGCTTTAATAGTGCCTTTAATAACCACCAAAACTGGTATCTTAACAAAGTTCACCCTTCATTGTTTATGTACCTTCATGAAGATATATGTTGTGCAACTTTTTATTTTATACTGCTTTGTTTTTGATCTCCAAGTAAACACCCTCCTGAGATATTTTTTTCTACCTTGAATACATTCAGAGAGGCAAGAAAAAAACAAACATCACTGGGACAGTAAATCTGAAGAGAAAGGACAACTTTCCAAAACCAGCCAGAAATGATGTTCTTGGGAGGGATGAGGGAGGGAAGAATCATTTGTTATTTCTCATCTCCTGGACCACATTGACTTATTAGTATATTGTTAACTATAGTTTGCAGCCTTTGAAACTTATTCTTATGTAAAGCAAAGTAGAGATTCTGAAATTTTGCTACATTAGCTAGTTTTCATATATTTTCTAGGGAAAAAGGAATTATTTACACATTAGTACACTGGGAAAATTCCATTGTGAATACAGTGCACATCAACTATGCCCCAGGGGAGTGCTGCCTTGTGTATTTCATATTTCACGCCATAACAATGTTATCCGATTTTATAATTAACATTAAATTTTTATAGGAAAAAGTACCTTGTTATACTAGTTGTTAACCTTTCGATGTAGTTAAAGCTCATTTCATAAGGAGCCATATGCTTCTTCATCACCATCCTAAGTAGGCTCTGTTGCTAAGTGTTATGGGATCTGGTAATGAAAGATATATACACAACGTGTTTGCCCGATACCAGGGACAGAATTAAGGGAGCAGTGGGAGCCTTAATTCTTGAATTTCCTGACTTCTGTGGGTTTCATTTGCAATTTCAGCATTCCAGTGATATTTCCTTTCTCACATCCATTCTTTTTTTTTCTTTCTTCCTCAACATCCCCGCCTCCTCTCCAAACCCGAAAATAACTACTTAAACATTCATACTCACTTTCCTACCACATCTGAGTTATATGATTAGTTCTATGATTAATGCATTAGTGCCATTTCTCATGGGGCTTAATTATTGCTTAAATGTTTCTAAACTATTGCTCAGTGCCACAAATCCATCTAGGACAAGACATATAATAAGCAAGCAATGGTGATCTTAACAGGTATTTATATATTTTTCCAAAAATGTAAGTGGGTAACAGCTTACATGAGAATGGGTTCTCAAGCTTGTATTTAAAGTAAAAATAGAGAATGGTAAAATTGGCAATTGAAAATCTCTTAGATTATTCCTCAAGAATGTGTGTTTAATGTAACAATTTTTACTAAAGCTGAAATTAAAACAACAACCAAAACATGCCAAAAGGAGAAATTAAACAAAAATCTTCATGCAGACAACTGGGCAGTCAAACCATTTGTGTTCTACACATACCTAGCAGTGAAAAGACTAATGTGGTCTTGTTTGCTGGTTCCATTCTTTCTGTTTTAATACTAGGCATCTCCAAATTAATTTATGTTAATTGATTGCTTGCTCATGAGGATAAGAGGAATGGTAGAGTCTCATTTTACAGAGGATGAGGTTTCAAAGTTAGTAACTGACTTAAATTTGCAGGTGGTGCAAACTTATATTTCTAGCATTAATTTGAGTTTTTGTAACATGCATATTCAGAGAGGTAAGACATACTGATTGCAGTATCATTCAACTTCTACAAAAGAGTGGTGTTTCAGTTAGGTGGTGGTGTAGCCTGAAATAGTGCTTCTTGAACTTCAGTGAGCCTATGAATACCCTGAGGGATCATATAGATGTAAAAGGTCTGAGGTCTGAGGTGGGACCTGAAATTCTGAATTTCCAGGTTCCTGAGTCATGCTGCTACTGTTGGTCTGCAGACTATGCAGTGAATAGCCAGAGTGTGATGGAACAAGTATTGGGAACTGAAGAAAAGAGTGGTCACTTGTGCTTTTGTGTGCTATTCACTGAAAATGCCTAAATTCCAGTTTCTTTATTTGAAAACAACAAACAGGTGTTTAAGTTAGTTGGAATAGATATACAAACACTTTTAATGTGAAAATATTTATGTTACTCTTTATAATGTGTACATATATATTTTTAGTTTAATATATATACCAGTGCTGAAACTGTTCATAGTTACTATCAAGGTTTGAGGTCTGAGTTGCAAACTTAGAAGACTAAACAGGCAGGGAAAAGTATCTCTACTGAGTATATCAACTCCTGCTTAGCTGTCTTCTATAACTGGTGGCTGTCACTTTTACTTTAAAAGCATTCCCCAGCCTGAAACTTTATAACCTTATTTAATTTAGCCTGCTCAGTATTTAAGTATCTTTTCAATTAAAAACCAATTGTGTTTAATTTAAGCTCTGCAACTTAAAAGACTTTGTCCCTGAATTCAGTTGAATTAGAGAATATAAATCTACTACTCATTTAAGAATCACAGTAGGGTAGGATTTATTTCCCCTAAGCCATGTGATTTCCTTTCAAAGTAGCATGACATTTTTGGTTTAAAGATGATTTTAAAAAAATGATGCAAACTCTGTATCAAAATAACATTATGGCCTAAGTGCTGTGATTTTCCTGTAGAATAGGGCATTTTTTTGGAATTTGCTTAATAAGCAGAGCTTCATCCTTGTCCTTAATTCTGTAAAGCAATGACTATTATTTTGCAATAACAATGTCCTTTGACGAGACTGTCTAGAAGTAAAAGCACATCATGAAACTTAAAAAATTCAAAGATTCACATGTAAAAAATATTTATACTTGCTTAAAAAATCTAGACTTTATTTTCCACCCACTGAGATAACTTGGAAAATAATAATACAAATGGTCAGGAAGTTTAATTTTTCAATTAATATGATAAAACAGTTCTTTTCTTCATGGGCAAATAGACTCAGAAACCCAGGATATTCCTTTATAAGAAGCTGCTTTTGGATATTTGGTTTCTCCAGCATTCTTAAACAAGCAGGATTGAAGACAGGGTTCCTGGGGAGGTTAGGGTGAGAACTAAGGGTGTTGGGAGCAGTGGGAGTTGAGGGTGAGGCCGCTGACCAGGGTGCTGAGAGGGGAGATTGTTAAAAGTGCAGCTGTCTGTCTATTCCAGTGAGTGATGGAAATGGACAAAACTCTGCACTTACCCTGTGGCTCTTCCCATTGGGGTGTCTAGTATGCATCCAGTGTGATATAATGGGCAGTTGCCTTGCACCGCAGTAATTTAGAGGAGAATTGGAATTTATTATGATCAGTGTAAGGCTTTTACTCTGTGATATGCTAGTTGATATTTGTTCAATTTGATTAAAAAGGTGCTTAAAAATACATTTTAGTTCATGCCTTATCACAATCATGCATTAACTTTCATGGGACCTGATGGAAGCTCAGTGAAATTTTTCCTTTAGTCCAATTCCTTTGTTCTATATAATTGAAGAATCTCCTTTACTAATGATAATACTTTCAAGATGTATAATTTGGGAATTGCAGTTTTCAAATACTTTTTATTTTAAAGCTTCAGAGACCCAAATCATAAGGAATTGACCCAGATAAGAAGTTTTTCCTTTTTTTTTCCTTTTTTTTTTTTTTTTTCTCATAACATGAAGCTTCGAAGGAGACAGTGCAGGGATGTATTGAAAATTCTGTAGCTCTACTAAGATCTTAGGCTTGTTCTTTCTTTCTGTTCCACCATCTTTTCAGAATTGATAGCTGCTATAGCGCAAGCTGTGGCGTTTTCTCTCTAGGCAAGAAGAAAGAGTAAGGAGAAAAGGACTCCTACCATTTTAGGAGCCCTGTTTGGATAATTTGCCCAGACGTTCACACAATGAAGACTTTTTCTTTCATTTCATTATCCACCCTGTTCTTCTAAGGCCACTGGGAAATGTAGTTTGTAGCTGCCTCCAACATCATAGGGATTTTATTAGAAAGAAGGGGTATTATGAATATTGGGTAGGGAACTAGTAGACTCTTGCCACAGATGTTTGGCATTTTAGTGAAACAGGATGCTGTTTCATGATGATATGGCATGTATACTCTTAGAAGAGGCCATTCAAGATCGTGTTGTCCATGGACTGGATGAATTTTCCCTCATGTGACCAGAGTAGCTAGACATATTCCTTACATATATTAAAAAAGAAAAAGAAAGAAAAGGAAGGAAGGAAGAAGGTAAATGCTACAGTGTGACAGAGTGAAAGGTGAACACACTTAGGTGTCCCAGTTCCAGTATGGTAGATGCAATTGTTCACTCCTTCAGTGCCCCCTTGTGCCCAGTATACTGTAGCAGGATAATGAAGTTAAGCACTGTGGAAAGAGACTTGTTGAAAAGCCTCCTCCATTACAGTTACAGTGTATCAGTGCGTGGTTTTAGCTACTAGAAAACCAAAAAGGGAAATACTTATCTTCATGATACTGGAACAAAAGTTACAATGTTGAGGCATATCTTTATTATGCTAAATGGCTTTCTTATCAAAATAATAAATTTCATTTGCATTTAGATTGGGAGTATTTTTTCCCCTCAAGTTTATGCATAGACTGATTTTATACACACATACAGTGTACGTACGTAAGCTATGAACGTGGATTATTGTTTACAAACAGATATGACTATTTGGAATTCAAGAGGGTTTTGTGAAGATAAAATACTCATTTGGTTTGTATGGACAGCAAACTAACTTTATTAAAGAGGGTATGGAATCACTCCTTCTGACGGACTTAACAGAAATTGAGTAAATATTATTTTTGCACTGAAACAAGCCATGAAAGACTATGAGCATCATTTTATTACTGTTTGCTTACCTTATAATTTACCTTATAATTTATAAGGAGGGATGGTTTTTTTTTTTTTTTTTGAGACAAAATGGACGCAAGTTAGATAATTGCATCAACTAATAGTGTTTCATTCTTGATGTGCTGATACCAGGTCTTTACACTTGGCCTATTCATTCCGTAGAAGGAAAAAAGCAACAGATCTCTAACATGGTCTGCCAGAGATAAAGCGTCAAGTATAAATTCAGAATAATCCTTTTGTCCTCTACTTTTATTGCAAACTCGATTTAAACAATTTAAGATGCAAAAATGTTTTCTTTTTGATTTTCTTTATCTATCAGACAAGCATTGGAACATGTGCTACAGAATTTACCAGCAGCACTGTCATCTGATATTTGAAAAAAGTGGGTAATAAAACTAAAGCTCTCCATGTCTTTGTTATGGGAAGGCACCCACTGAGCATTGAGTTAGTCTTACTGATTTGGACTTTCTAATTGCCCGCAGGCAGATTCCACTAGAAGCAGCATTTAGAGCTGTAACCATCAACAGTGACCAACTAGCACGATTTTCTCTTCATAGTGAGGAGGAAGCTGAAGTTATAGATTCTCCTAGTCTTCTGGGTCAGAGTAGGAGCTTGAACGAAGGTTTCAAACAGAGTTCATGTTAACTCCAAACTACTGTTACCATTTATAGAGTTTCATAGGGGTAGCTTCTTCCGTATGTGTGTGACTACTCCAAAGTAGGGCTGGTACTAAATCTTAGGCTTTCTGATTCTTGATCTAGTGCTTTTTCCTGTCTGCTACATTGTTATGTCACTCTGTCTCCCTTCTCTAACATGAAGACTTGACCCATTCCCAACCTCCTTTGGAAGAAAATGGGTCAATATATAAGAATGCCTTTGGGCTTAACCCTCTCAATAGGGAAATTATAATTTTTATTCCATTTGAAATAAACTTGGCAATTTAAAGTACACTGGAAAAGAAATTCACCATAGGTAAAGAGGATGGGGAGCCTTTGGAATTTATTTTCAATAAAATATTCTGCAACTAGAAGAATAACTCTGGTTTTATTAAGGCCTGTTAACCTGTGTACTTGAAACAAGAGTATGAAGCTTTTAAAATCTGCCCTTTCAAAAACTGTGACAAGTTATGTAGGGAGTTACAAGTACTTAAGATGAAAATGAACACTTTCCCTTGGTGAATGTATTTCAGGAACACTGAGAAACCATAAAGAGAAAGTTGAGGGTAATAGAACCTCACCTAGTAATTTTCTGGAGTGAGAAGACAAGGCAAAATGGCCCAGGGCTGAAAGGAAAAAGAGGAAGAAGAGCAACTCATTGCTAAGTAATGTACATAAAATTCTTCCCTGAAAAGCTTATTTTGGGTAAGACCATCTGATCAGACCAAAAAGCTTGATAAATGTTTAAATAAATAGTCTTTGTGTTTCTGGTCAATAAAAACTTGAATACAAGTGAAATACCTTTGCTTATTCTATGCCAATATAATTAGGTGGAGAATGGGGAAAATCCCATCAATGTCTCACTTTACAGTTAATCTAATATTGCTTTCAGCTGGGTTAGATTCTTGGCATTTCTGCATGAGGGTCTATTCATTTACCTTGTTAGGAACCTTTTCTTTATCTTAAATTCATCCACAAGTTGCCATCGTATCCTGATCCCAAAGGTAGTGAACAGGTGAGTAGAGAATAGGATCCTTAATGTCCATTCCCTCTGTTCCCTGTGTCTTTGCTTCTCCAAGTACTGTCTGCAAACTGGTCATATTAGTATCACCTGGAAGCTTATTCAAAATGTGGATCTCAGGCCCTCATGTCAGCCTGCTGGATCAGAATCAACATTTTTAAAGATCCTTGGGTGAATTGTAAGCACATTAAAGTTTGAGAAGCTGCCACAATCTATATAAATAACACTTTTTTCATATCGAAGTGTTGATTATGAAATTGATAAGGTCTAAAATATATTACACATAACCTAAGTCTGAGAAATACCTGGGGAATAAAATAAGATTATCTGTGTGTATTATAGCTTTCTATGCCTCAGCTTGATGTTTCTCCTCTATTTTATGCCAACAACAATTCTACTGAACCAACTTGGCTTTAGTTTTTGTTTTTAAAGGTTTTATTTATTTATTCATGAGAGACAGAGAGAGAGAGGCAGAGACACAGGCAGAGAGAGAAGCAGGCTCCATGCAGGGAGCCTGACGTGGGACTTGATCCTGGGTCTCCAGGATCAGGCCCTGGGCTGAAGGCAATGCTAAACCGTTGAGCCACCCGGGCTGCCCCCGACTTGGCTTTTGAATGGCAATTGACTTATGCATTTCACAAATCTGTATTAAGCACTCCATGTACCAAGCATAATAAAACGATGAAGATATCCCTCTCTTGAGAAATTCAAACTGTGGCCAGAGAAGCAAAATTAGCATTTCAAGGAACCCTAGGTCAGATATTCTTAATTTCAAGTGGGTGACAAACCCTGTTGATAGCATGATGGAAGCTAAGGAAACTTTCTCAGGAAAATGTCCTCAATTTTGGATGTTAACCAGATTAGGCCCAAGATGGAGATGATTATGCTAGGCCTATGTCAGCAAATGAAAACTTAAATAAGTTTTTGTGCTCACGTCTCCCAGAAAAGGAAGGTCTTAGATCAGCCAATCAGCACTTGCCTGTTTAGCCCGAATTATCTGACCTGGTTCCAAGATTTTTTTTTTTTTTTGCTGGTTTTTGTTGTTTTTATTTTTTATTATTTTTATTTTTTTAATAATAATAGAACCCAAACTTAAAAAAAAAAAAATCTGTTCATCTTCAAACCGACAAGAGCGCTAGAGGACTCGACTCAGTACCTTCATATAACACCACAAAAATAACTTTAGCCACAGTCTATGTTCACAGCGTGGTCAGTGGAACAAAGGAAATAACTTTTCTGGCGATTAGACATCGTCGGTAGAGAGGGTCGGGATATTCATTTGAGGCTGGGTAAAAAATGCCATCTTCTCCCTGAAAGACTGCACTTCTGGGGGCTCCTTACAGCTCTGGCCTCGAAGCCTGTGCACATCCTTGGCGGCTGCCCGCATCATCTTGTCTGTCTGAAGCTCACCCTTGTGCTCTGCTCGGTCCATCCGCTTCTCCAGTGCTTTAACCAATCAGAAAATGACCAGTATAACTTCCTTGATCCTGCTCACTTTGGTTTATAAAAATCTCTCATCCTGAACAACTTTTTGGATCTTTTTTCCATTTGTTAGATTAGATGCTGCCTGATTTATGAATCACTGAATAAAAGCCTGCTAGAGCAGTAAATTGTTTATGGAATATTTGTTGGCTTGGGGAATTCATGGTACCACTGGAGTCCATATCTAGGCTTCTTCAGATAGTCTTCTTAATCTGGTTCACTTTGGGTATAGTGTCTACGATTCATGAATCTTAGAGATATCCCAAACTGCTGAAGTTGTATATAAAACTCTGCTTACATGCATTTTTCTGTGAAGAGAAACCATAATATTAATCTGGTTGCCAAAGAATTCTATTTCCTAAAAAACAGGTTTAACAGATAATAATAATTTATAAGGTTTACATGGTTCTTTACTATATAAAAAAATCCTTTACCTGTGTTGTCCTTAGCAACTCAACAGGATGGGTAAATAGGAGATTCAGGGGTGGGACCCAAATAAAATATAAGTGAATTAGTCTAGTTTCACACTCACTTTCCATTCCCTGACTGAGCTGGTAAATACTTGAGGAGCTTTCTCCAACTTCTCCATACCATGTTCACAGTTGTTTCTAAATAGGTGTGCAGATTCCTAAGTTTTTGTTCTCTGTGGGCATCACCAGTCAACCCCTACATCCCAGGAGGCCAATTGTGTCCTTAAACAGGAAGCAGTTGCTCATGTTCCCTATCATGGGCAGGCAGAGGAGATCTCCTTTGAAGGAAGGAGTAAAGGAAGGACATATAATGCCATAACATTCTCTTTCATGGATAGTATTAAGGCAATCAAATTGAAAAAAAAAAAGTTTGCTTAAGCAGCTAAGATGTGGGCAAGCGGTCTCTTTGGGCAAGGTGAATTAAAAATGTGAAGTTCAATATAATAAAGCTCTTTAAATAGAGAACCTTAGCTTGCCTGGAGTTACCTAGTTAGTAGAGCTTCAGATCAATGTAATAGTGTTGGTATTTCAAAATATAACTCTTTGTATTTTCTTTTTCTTAAATAGTCTTAGATGTCTTCACAAACAAATATAAACAACTGTAATACATTTTTCTTTGACATATTTTGCACCTTAAAATATTTACTTTCCCTTTGGCCTTTAAAGATAAGAAACATAAAGTAGGCAGTGGGCTAAAATATATTCCTTTTTTCTTTAATGATAAATTTTTGAACTGTAATCATAGTCACACATATAGAATTAGATGTGACAACTAGGGAACATTCTAAGTTAGGAAAAGTTGTCATGTTACTTCTTTGAAACTGAGCTGCTTTTCAGAGGGTTAACATTTTGGAAAAACTTCTTTTGAGTAGAGAGTTCTATGGATTGTTTTAGAATAAAAGTGATGGTTCTTTTAATTTTTTAAAGCTGGAATTCATGTATGAATTATAGTGCCTAGAACAGTCTCGTTTCATTTTCATTTATGTACTAGTAACAATTTACTTTAATTGAATCTTTTAATCGAGAAATACCAGAACACTTTACAAGCATTAATTAATGCTCCCAAGTCTCCCAATGCGGTAGGTAGGTGTTAGCCTTGTTATATAAGTGGAGAATTAAAGAAAGAGTTAAGTGACTTGCCCAGGGCCACCCAGGAAGCCAAGATGTGAAAGGCAGAGAGAAACTAACCATTTGTGGCTCCCGGTAAATGCTCATCCCTGTTGTTCTCCAGCTAGAGGAAGCCCTGTGCTTTGGCTTATGAGAGAATAAGGAGAGAATGAGGAGATCCTCTGAGCTTCACTCTTTTATTTCATGTGGAAACTAAATGACAGAGCAGTGATGTGACCTCACTACCCAAGATAAATTTGTTCAATCATTCATTTGGCAAGTATTCGTTGAGTATCTGTTGCATGACAAGCATGCTTTAAATTCTGAAAACATGTGAACAAAGTTCCTGTTTCTGAGATCTTATATGACAGTGGGAGGGAGACAGTTGATAAAAAAGCAGACAAATAAATTTTATACTGTCAGATGGTAGTAAGTGTTTTGAAAAAAAAAAGTTCAGAAAAGGAGAGGAAGTTTGTGAATTGGAGGGAAGGTGTTGCTGTTTTATACATGGCATGCAATAAAGAAAAATAAAATATTTGAGTAGAGATATGGATTGTAGGAACAAGATATGCAAGTAGCTAGAGGAAGCAGATCTCTAAGCAGAAGGAACAGTATAAATGGCGGCAAAATCTCTGAGTAGAAGAATGTTTGGCTTACTTGAGGAACAGCAAGGCTAATTTACCCAAGAGAAGCAGGCAAAGAGAAGAGTCCTAGGCAGTGAGATCAGAGTGCAAAAGGGGGCAGTATTTTAAAAGACCTGATCAGCCATTGTAAGGACTTCAGCTTTTACCCTGACATGTGAGGCCATGAGACAATTTGGGCAGAGGAGTGATGTAATCTGACTTATGTTTGAGAAGGATCACTCCAGTTGTTATGTGGAGAAGAGTTAGGGATGCTTGGGGAAAGTGTACAAATGTAGTTCTGTTAAATGGGCAAGGGATTGTGATAAAATTGAATATTGACTAAGACAAACATTAGGGAGTGGGAAAAGCTGTCATGAGCCGGAGCAGCTATGACATAAATTCCCAACTTTAAAGCATAAGCCTTTCTCCTTATCATGCCAGGTATTTAATTAGTTTCAAAAGGTTTAAAAATATTCCTTCTGTGAGTAAAAACTGCATCTAATTTTCTCTAATGTGAACTCTTTAAGATATAGATGCCAAATGATGGCCAAGGAGCAAGCTGTACTTAGGTGTGATATACAGGTCACTCAAGTGAGACACTTGCTAAAATACTTACTGGGTAGAGAACTGATGATGGGCCCAGCCCGCTGGAGGTTGGGGGTGGTGCTAGAGTTAAGCCTGTGAACATCAGGTCAGTGGACCTGGGTTCAAGTCTCAGGTTTATCTTGTAGGCTGAAGAACCTTGGATAAATTCATCTCTCAGGCCTCAGTTTCTTCATCTGTGATATGAAGTTAATAATACTGGCTCTTAAAAAAAATAATAATAATACTGGCTCTTTTAGCTCATTAACAAGCTCAGATCATTGAGGTAAAATGCTTAATACTATTTTTTTGTAGTAGACTCATTAAGATTAATTATTATTATTATTATTATTTAAAGATTTTATTTATTTATTCATGACACACACACACACACACACACACACACACAGAGGCAGAGACACAGGCAGAGGGAGAATCAGGCTCCATGCAGGGAGCCCGATGTGGGACTTGATCCCGGGTCTCCAGGATCCCACCCTGGACTGAAGGCGGCACTAAACTGCTGAGCCACCCAGGCTGCCCCAATTTTTATTATTATTTAGTCTATTAAAAGAAACTTCTTCATAGAAATGCTTATAAAACGAGTCACCTTTATACTTCAGCCTTCATTGTTACTGCTAAAGATCTTAAGAAAGTTTAGCAAGAAAATTATAGGCCTCAGTAATTCTGTTGGTTCTTTGACATCAGGTATTTTTAAGTGCACGCTGCATTATAGAGTCTGTGTCTTTTAATGAATGAGCCATCATTTAGCAGGAAGATTCTGTGTGAATGAACATATCAATTAGGAATATTTTTTGCTACATGTAACACAAAATATGACTAGCAGGGTTTTAAGTGATAAGGGTATGTAATGAATTTTTATGTCAAGGAATCTAGAGGCTGGTTGGTGGACCAGGAATGGTGTAGTGTTTTGAAGATCAGAGTCTGATTTGTATCTTGCTGTTTTATCATTGTTGGTAGTATTAGATTTTTATTATCATGCTGTTTATCTCACATCACAAGATGGTTGCTTATCTCATAGTTCTGGACATTATATCCTTAAGGTAGTTACATCTAGAAAAGTAGTGATGGGAGAAAAAGATGCTGTTCTCACCAAGCCTGCTCTTTGTATTTTAGAAGGGAAGCTCCCAATAAATATCCTCCTACCTCTCATTACTAGAACCCATGACAGTTGTAGATGCTTTTGCTTCATCATTGAAGGAAAGGATTACTGTATCTTCTATAGAATAATCATGTGTCATTCCTGTAAATGAGAGGAGCCTGTATTGCCTAAGATCAAGATATCTTTGCCTGCTCTTAAACAAAGAATCAGGATTTTTTTTAGCAGGTAAGAAGTACGCTTGTGTTTGTGTGTGGTGATGGGTCAGGAATGACAGTTAGGCAGGGGAGTGTCTGAATGAGTACTTTATCTTCGGGTAGTGTTGTCTGTCTTTTCTGGAAGTGACATTTAAGTTGTGATCTGAATTCCCCCAGGGAAAGGGAACCCAACCTGGTATGTCGGAGGAACAAGAATCTGTTTGTGGTGGCTGGGAGTGATGGGAAATGAGCTTGAGAGGTGGGCAAGGCCAGGTTAAGAGTTTGGATCTTACTCTATGTATGGGAAGCCATTGGAGGGTTTTTAAGCATAAGAATGGCAAGATCTGATTTCTGGCTTGAGTGGTTAATGAATGGAGATGGTAAGAGGAGAAAAAGAGACATGGATCAGGAGGCTATTTCAGGCCTCTAGGCAGTTGAATGTGGAGGATTAAACTAGGATGATATAGTAGCCAGCTCCCACATTTGCCCCCAGTGATTCTCTCCTGATATCTACACTTTTATGCCAGCATATCCCGCATTTTACCAGGGTTGGTCAATATGACCAGTAGAATATAGCAGAAGTGATGTTCTGTTGCTTCTGAGATTAGGTTGTAAAAGACTGTGGCTTCCATCTTAGTCCCTCTTTTCTTTGATCTCTCACTCTGGGAGAAATAGGCTACCATGTTGCGAGCAACTATAGGGGGAAGCTCACATAGCAAAGAACTGAAACCTCCAGCCAGCAGCCAGCAAGGAACTGAGTCACGCCAACAACTTCCTGTGTGACCTTGGAAGCAGATCCTTCCTCTGTTGGCTGACTACAGCCCTCATGAGTTTGCAACCTCATGAAGAGACTCTGAACCAGAACTACCCAGCAAAGTCTGTCCCGGATTCCTCACCCTCAAACCATGTGATATAATAAATCTCTGTTGTTCTATGGCACTACGTTCGGGAATTATTTCTTGTGCCAAAATAGATGGCTAACATAGATGGTATCAATGGAGATGGAGAGAATTGGAATTTAGGAGAATTTTAGTTCAGCAAGAATTTCTGATGGATATGTGTAAGGAGCGATAGAAAAGAATCTAATCAAAGCTAGCTTTCAGGGGTGTCTGGGTGGCTGTCAGTTAGGTATCTGCCTTCAGCTCAGGTCGAGATCCTGGGGTCCTGGGATTGAGCTCACATCTCCGACTTCCTGCTCAGTGGGGAGTCTGCTTCTCCCTCTTCCTCTGCTGCTCTCCCTGTTATTCTTTCTCTCACTCTCTCAAATAAATAAATAAATAAAACCTTAAAAAATAGCTTTCAAATTTTTCACTTAAGCAAATGGGAAGGTTTTTAGGAAAGTGAGGAAATTTAGAGAGAAGAGCTGGTTTGGGTAACATAATTAACAGTTTGGCTTTGGGGCATGTCACACTAGAGAAGCTGATTATTTCTCAGGTGGGCAGTTGCCTGTGAGTAGGAGTTCTGAGGAGAAGTCAGGAATGGAGAAATAGATTGAAAAGTCTCTAGAATATAGATGGCACATAAAGGCCATGGAACTGAATAAGATAACCTAGAGACAGCATAAAGAGAAAATAAGGGTGCAGGGCATGGCCTTGGGCCCCTCTACATTGCTGTTTTTATTGTTAACATTGACAAGGGAATGAAAAATGAATGTCTATATTAAAACACAGTTCACTTTACGAACTAAGTAACTCAAAATACATATAAGTATTAAGTTGTTCATGCTGGGCCTATTCATTATTGGGCATTCCTACTGAGGAAGCCTTTTAAACCTCTTTATGATGTGGCATTTGTATACCATGGGTGTGTGTTAAGACTACTATGGGACCTTAACTCTTGAACTTCCTGACACTTGGTATACTTTCATTTGAAACTTTCCTATCGTATGGCCATAAATTTAAAAGTTAAACATGTATAGCTATGCACAGTGGCTTCTAATGTATCTAAATTTCCAAGAAACTTGTACCATATATTGGCTATTTTGAGTGCAGAAAATTTAAGGAAATATATTTTCATTTATATATTCTATATATATATGCTATATATTCTATAGCAAATTATAACTTGGTATGGACCTTTAAAAAACAGATTGCTTTACTTCAAACAACATGCTTACCCTGAGTTTTCCAGGAGTGTAGGTACATATGCTTCTTTTACAAATGATGTGATGTGTGCCAGAACTTTGTCACCCCCAGGCTCCTTGGAAACAGGCAGAAGAGGTAATCTTTTGCCTTGAAGGTTTGCTTAGGGAAAACTGAAAAGCAACCTTCCATTTGAGGTCAAAACTTATAGTCTTCAAGATACGTAGAAAGATACAAAATTCTATTTCCAGTGATCAGGGAAAGGCATGTCCAGTAACTTGTGAAGGGACCGGTAGTGACAGGTCAAGTGAATCTCTTGTATTGGTGGAATAATAGGACTGAAATATACCAGAATTTCTCAAAAGTTGAGTGTGAATAGGATCTTTTCCTTTTGCTTTCTGGACTATTCTTTTCCTTTCTCAAGGAAGATTGAGACCCCGGGGATTGAAAAGTTTTGATTGTGGCCTAAAGCTTACAATTTGTGCTTCCCATGAGAATACCCCCAACACCATGCCTTGTATGTCCATCATGATATGTCACCAGCAGGTGGCAACAGCGGGTGCAATAGAATGAAAAACCCCAGGTCAGGATCTCTAAGGATAACTAAGAAGGGTGGCATGCCAGTGTATGCAGAAGGGAAACGACTGCAATTTATTTAAAAAGAAATGTGTTTTACCACTCTATCTCACCTCTCCAAAAGCCCATTTTCTTTCTTCCACCAACATTGATTTGGACCAGAGGTCAGTACTCTATTAACCAGAGGGAGGTCCTTTTAACAACCTATAGATCTTTTCCTCTACATCAAGGGGAGGGTGGTTTGCCAGCATTTGTTAAAGAGTTCTCAATTTTTGACTTACCTGCCCCTATGGGCCTCTTAAAACAACTCTGAAAACAAGTGGCAAAGAATAATTTATTATGTGGAAGACTTAGCAAGAGCCAACTAATTTGACCCAGTTAAGTGGGGTATTACAAAGCTAGGAAGGGATGACTGGTTATTTGCCAACGTGAGAGAACAACAGAATTCATTGGCAGAAGCTGTGGTCCAAAGGGTTCACTGGCATTGATGCCCAGCCAGTTGGTGAAGAGTCCCATTTCTTTGTGGATGCCAACCCAGAGAAGGACTTGCCCCTCGCAGTGGCTTCTGTGTGATTTCAGAACTAGTGTTTCGACAAACACAGTATGGCAGGGTGGACATGCTTGGACTTGTTACGTACACAATAAGTGTCTCAAGCTCTCTTTCAGATCCAAGGTACAAGATTGCTTGAGGAATGAAGTCAACTGGGAGTGAGTATTCTTGAGGGTACATATGCTCCATAGGGATGCAGACCCTTGGAAGGGCATCCTTTGTAGGCTGAGGATGGAACAAATAGTAAATTAGTGAGGATAAGCTTGCCCTGTGTTTTAGTCTACTCTGAGCTCAAAATTACCTTTATAGGCTTAATAAATTCATTAGGCCTCAGCTATCACAATATGTCAAGGGCAATAAATACAAAAATATGAGGACATGGTCTGGAGGCACAGTCTTGGCAGGGCAACTCCAAAAATGATCCTTTCATGTTCCTCTGAAAGCAAGTGTGTGAGTATTTTGCAGGAACTTCTCGTTTCCCATCCCACTCAGAATCTGAATTGTTAGGAGTTTCCTGAGATGCAATTCTAATCATCCATGAGGCCTCTTCCCACTTCACTCTCTCTCTAAGACTGACAACATGTCATATTTTTAAGAAGGTGGGATCTAGGGGGCACCTCGGTGGCTCAGTCAGTTGAACATCTGACTCTTGATTTCAGCTCAGGTCATGATCTCAGGGTCCTGGGATCCAGGCTGCGTTGGGCTCTGTACTCAGTGGGGAGTCTGCTGGAGATTTTCTCTCTCCCTTTCACCTTCCTCACATGTACTCACTCTCCCCTCTCTCTCAAATAAGTAAATAAATCTAAGAAAAAAAAAAAAGAAAGTGGGATCTGTATTTACCTTACCACCTAAAAAACTCCTGGAGGTTGGGCTATGGCTTTGGTTTTGTCTGTAACTGAAAGTTTAACTTCTTGTAAGTCAAAAGTTTTTACATTTCCATTTAATCATCTATCAAATAGGGTAATAATCCTACCTTGGAGACACCATAGAACATATAACAATAATAACTAATTATGACTATAGTTTATTTATGTGCTAATTGCTGGACCATGTGGCTTGGCACTTCACCCATCTACCTCAGAGAAAAGCCAAAGAACTACCATTGCCTCCAAGACTCTATACTATCCTACTCCCTTACCGCTGACCCCGTTCCCTCCTGCTTTCCTTTCACTTGTTCATGTCACTGTACTGGTCTCCTTGCCATGTTTTGAATATACTGGAGTCTTTGCATTGCCTATTCCTCTGCCTGTACTGCTCTTCACTCGGATATGTACATAGTGAAATTTCTCACTCCATTCCATTGTTTGCTCAAATACTACCTTGTCAAGGAACTCTACCTGGATTTTTTAAAAAAAAATACAACCTGCCTCCCACCCACACTCCTAACGTTATTGGTAACCCAGGTCTAGCTCTATGTTTTCTGTGTTTCAAAACACTTATCTATATGATTATATTTTGTTTTCCATCTCCCCCAACTGGAACATAAATTCCTTAAATGCAAGAATTTTGTTTATTTTTTTCTTAGTGGAGTATCCCAAGTATCTCAAACGTATCTGATATACGAAGGCATTCAGTTTAATATTTGATGAATGAATGACAACACAATAATCCTGTAGTTAAGTACATATACACCACCACACACTCTCACTCACACTCACATACATGTACATATATATATATATATACTCACAAACACACACTTTCATACACACCTCATAAACACTGTCATATTCATACACACTTATAGACACTTAGATAAAGGATTTATTTTTTATCTTGAGGTTGGTTTACAACCTATTTTGTATTCATACTTCAAAGGCAACACAATTAGAGCTGCTTGAATATGCATTTAGGTGAATTGGCTATTTTTTTTCCCCTGAAATCATTTCTAGAAAATGAAATATTTTTATATTATACAGGATAAAACCTTATTATGCATATTTGTTAGAGTATTGCCTTTTTAATATGAATGATTACACAATAGTCAGTATGAATATGAAAAATATCCATAGGAGTATTAGGAATATTTTAAGAGAAATACAGTTTTATTGTTCTGGTATATAAAATAATAATAAGCAGGCTACTGAGCTGTTCCCAAATAAACACTCTGCTAGACCTAGTTGATTGACTAGATAAGGATCATTCATAATTAACACACTGTTGGGTAGTTGTAAATGTGTTTGAAAACAATTTGTTCTCTTAAGTAAATTTGAATGCCTCCCATCTCCGCTTTTGTTTACATTACTAATTTGTTTAATCAATGTATTTTTTTACACTGGGAACTTAAACTGTAGAGATATTGACAATAGGCAAAGTTGTATTTAGACTGTCACAAATTATTACAATTTATAATTACAATCTCAATTGATGGCATTCTTTTTCTTTTGAAAAAGTGTTCCATAATGTAACTACCAGGTGCCTTGTTTTGCTGGTTACTTTTGACCTATTCACATTCAGACTTTTTATCCGGAATCCTCCCAAATTATGGTTCTTTTTTTTAAAGATCTTATTTATTTATAAGAGACACACAGAGAGAGGCAGAAACATAGGCAGAGGGAGAAGCAGGCTCCCTGTGGGGAGCCTGATGTGGGACTTGATCCCAGGACCACAGGATCACAACCTGAGTCAAAGGCAGATCCTCAACCCCTGAGCCACCCAGGTGCCCCCCAAATTCTCATCCAAAAATTATTGGTTCTTTATCCAAATTCTCATCCAGAAACTATTGAGCCACAAAATGTGGCTTTTGTTTTGTTTGCAAAGGAATATTGGTGGTAGAGATGAGTGATAGTTTTACAGCTCTATTTAGTTCACCTGATATTTGGTTTAGTTGGCATTGCATCCAGGAAGTACAGCTCCTTCCACTGGATACTTTCTCTTGTTTGGTGTTCTAGGATCTATGTGTTCTGCATCTGCTCAGAGTAACCATCTAGTTTTGGTTGGAACATTCCTGCAGGGACTTACTATTTTCCCAAATAGGGTAGTACATGATTGCATAGTTAGAGGTGTTACAGAGTTCTTCCTCATGTATAGCTAAAATTTGGCTCCTTGGGGTTGCCCCCATGGGCAGGAGATCTAATGCTGTAATAAGGTCCTATCTACTACTTCTTTCTTCCTGTACACATCAAGATCCTTTTCTCAAGAAGACTAAGAGGGACATTATTCCTTAGTTTTTTTCTGCTCCAGGAGAGACCAGATATATCTACTTTCTTATTTTTTTTTAACAAAATGAGCATTTATACACACATGCACACATACAGTTCATATCATCATTTTGAGGATTTCTTCATTTTTTTTATTTTTATTATTATTATTATTATTTTTTTTTTTTGGATTTCTTCATTTTTAAATGGAATCTTGTAGTTTTTGCCTCCAGGAAGAAATCATTTCTAATTGGTAGAAAGTCAGAGGGAAAAGGAAAATGGCTTTTGTCCAGACAACTTTATAGGGGTACATGCCTTCTGTAAAATGAGGCGCAACTATTTCCTGGTAAAGTGTGCAGGGGCACCTGGTTACTGCTATTTGTATCTTTCAGGTCGGATTATAGGCATTCTTACCAACATTACTGGTTCTCAAAACATCCCCGTTTGAGATCATCAATCCCTCATCATTGCTTCTCCTGTTCTAGGGAGGATAATCTGGAAATACACATTGACTGAGACCCTGTCCAAATATTACACAAATCTAACCAAGACTCAAATCCAAACCTTTGGACATACATGAACAACAGCAAGAGAGGACAAATGGAGTATATGTGTCTACATCAATGAGCTGCATTATCGTAGGTAACGGGGACTTCAAGTCTTCATTGTAATGCCTTAACTTTTTCTAATTGATCAAAAGCAAGGGGATATGGAAGGAATTTGCTAACCTTGACGATGTCTTAGATCCAAGTCTGATCTTCAACTTCTGGATTGCTTTGAGAAATAGCTGAACACATAGCAATGATCAATTGAAGAATTATAATTAGCAAAACTATGTATGTTTTCATGGACCCAGATAACAGTCATCTGCAGGAGATTAGATATCAAAATAGAGCAGGGTAAAGAAATCATCCAGGAACATCACCATCAACTTAAAATTAAATCTAGTGAGGTCTAACATCAAAGGAGATTCTTTCAGTGTTTGGAATTGTTTAGTCACTACAAGGATCATTTTCAGAACCAAACCTTCTGCTTTATCTCTGTGGTCATTTTGTCTACTAGCAAATGAGGTGAGAGCCTCTGGGCTATTAGAAACATTTAAGCTATTTTATGGAACTACTCATGGAGGGCAAGAGAGTATGTGCTTGTCAACAAATGGCTATTTACAACTATCACTGAATTCCTAGTAAAGATACCTGAGCATTTTGATTTCCTTGATGCACCAAGACCTTTGCTTCTTGCTACTTAATATATTTCCAAAATTTGGGGAATAGAGTTTGGTTTCAAAGTTTATAGAATATTTTGTAAACTTCAGAGGGAAAATCTGTGTTAGAATATGGTTATAAGATGTTATTAGGAATATTTAATCAGAATAAACAAATAATGTGCCCTCAGCTGACATTTTAATTAGTAGGGTCTTAATTAAAGGCTGAGAAACTGTCATTGAATTTATATTTAATTTACATATTAAATACATAGCCTATGATAAATATGTAAAAGAGGATGTTTTGCATATTCACCAAGTTTTTCCTTTGTCTAGTTGAATAGTTGCCTCTTGCTTTCTTGATTCTCCAGCACTCTTGGTTGGGAGAGTGGTTTAAAGCTGTCATTTAGGAGATCCCTGGGTGGCTCAGCGGTTTAGCACCTGCCTTTGGCCCAGGGCGTGATCCTGGCGACCTGGGATCAAGTCCCATGTTGGGCCCCTGGCATGGGGCCTGCTTCTCCCTCTGCCTGTGTCTCAGCCTCTTTCTCTCTCTCTATGTCTGTCATAAATCAAATCTTTAAAAAAAATAAAGCTGTCATTTAGGCATTGAGAGTAAATTTTGAAACCTCAGCTTCAGACTGGGAGGCCTACTGGAAAGTAAAATCACTAAGGAAGACTTAGATGGATCTCCTAGAAAAAAAATCGATTTTAGTTTCTCTTAAGTTAATGTTAGGCCTGAAGGGAGGCTGAAAATAATGAACTTTTAAGGACTGTATTTTGTACTATGACATTAAGTGAAATGGAAAATACTTCCAGTACCTGGAACACATACCTATATCATAGTTTATGGCTTGGTATCATTTAGAAAGTAAAGATGATATTTTCTGAATTTCTCTGTGATAATCATATGTATTTTCCTTCCGATTTAATTTCTTTTGTGGAGGTGGGCAAGGGGACTATTAGTAGTTTCCCAATCTTTTGAAACTTTTAAAGTAGGCTGAGAACCTTTGCACATATCGATACCCTCCACCTTTCAAGATATCACACAGCTCTTTTTTATGGAACAGGAAAAGAAACCAAACCAAAACCAAACCAAAAACCTCTAACCAAACACCAATACACCACTCTTAGACCAAATTGTTCTCTTTGCTCTTTAAGAAAGAGTCAAAGTAACACATGGTTAGTGGGGTATATTAGCTGCTGACCTGGCATTCTTTTTGCACTCAGGACTTTGAGACTTTTGGATTTTCAGGACTTTACCCTGAACACTCTTTCCCCCAGGTTGATATCCCAAGAATGTCAGATACATTTTTGGAATTCAGCAAGACAGTTAAAAATTGCACCGACACATTGCAAGATACATTAATTCCTCTTTAGAGTTAGGAAAAAATAACTAGTCATGAGTACCCGCTGGAAAATTTTAGGGTTTGTTGTAAAAATTTCAGACCTGGAAGACACTTGAGCCTTTTATGTCCTATCCAAACCAGTCCTAAAGAGTAAAGTCTTAGTTGGCCTAGGACAGTCCAAATTTATGCTTGTTGTCCTTGAATTATAAAAGCACCTCCTGCTACTCTCAAGAGTTTCTGGTTTAAATGATATATAGTTACCTTACTAGGAAGGGAATGGAATCTCAAGCCTTGATAGAGCTGCATAGGTTTTTCAACTAGATGGAACTAAGTTTACAGCAAAGTAGAGATGGACTCTTTTAACTTCCAGACCATGGTTAAATCTATTATACTGATGCTATTCATGATTTGGGATGAATTGGATAAGTGCAAAACCTCTGGATTTTTCACTAAATAGGGCATGTGCCAGTGGTTCTCAAATTTTAGCTTACATTAGGATTACCTGGGGGGCTTGTTAAAACAGACTACTGAGCCCCACCCCTAGAGTTTCTTATTTCAGAAATCTAGGGTGGGGCTGATAATTTGCACTTCTAGCGAGCTCCCAAGTAATGCTGGTGCTGCTTGTGCAGGGCACTCTCACTTTGAGAACCTCTGACCTACACAGTGTTAAAGCGACATTTTCACGAGTTTCATGGCTGTGCACCTTCCCCCACTGTAAATGTTCACTTTTTCTTCTCAATATACAATTTATTTGATTTGTGCCATAATATTCGTATCTTACAGTAAAAACTAGAGGGGATGAGTGAAAATTTAATTTGAAATGTGAAATTCATGGGAGAAGTTAGGGTGAAGTGGGATTGGGCTAGTTGTGTTTTTCATCAGCAGGCACAGGACCAGTCTTTGAGGGCAAAACTGGAAGGCTGTCCAATTGGAAGGGGAAAATTGCTTCTACTTGTATGTTTAAGAAGCCTGCTACTCAAAGTCTGTCCATGATCCATCAGTATCATCTGGAGATTGCAGGAAATGCAGTTAGGAGCTTCTGAGGCTCCTCTGATAGCTTCGTAAATCAGTTCTATCTTAACTGGTACAGTGAGTGAGTGAGTGCAGAAGGAATGGAGTCACTGAACTGGATGGGAACCTAAAGTTTACCTTGAGATGGTGGAGGCATCAAAAAGTCTTAATTGCAAAAATTCTTTCCCACTGAAGTATTAGCTTCAGACAGTCTCTGCTTTCAAACCATTGTGAAGTAAGTTGATTTGAAATAGTTTTGTATTTTACACACTTAATAAAATCCTGAACCCAACAGAAATCTGGAGAGGGGAGACCTGCACCACCCTCATTTGGAGAAATACCTAGCTGGAAATAGATGGGAAACTAACATCAGGGTAAGAAACTCAGAGGAAGGCTGAATTTAAAATAATACAGCACCATATCAGTCAGGGAAGAGTTTATCTCAACAGTTGCCTTAGCTTAGGTTAGAGGAATTTAGTTGGAAAGAATGAAGTTATGTATTAATAGCACCATTGAATGTGATACTGTATATAGAGAACCCAAAAGACTCTACTCCAAAATTGCTAGGATTCATACAGCAATTCAGTAATGTGGCAAGATACAAAATTAATGCACAGAAATCAGTTGCATTTCTATATACTAATAATGAGACTGAAGAAAGAGAAATTAAGTAATTGATACTACTTACAATTGCATCCAAAACCATAAGATACCTGGGAATAAACCTAACCAAAGAGGTAAAGGATCTGTACTCTAAAAACTACAGAGCACAAATGAAAGAAATTGAGGAAGATACAAAGTGATGGAAAAACATTCCTTGTTTATGGATTGTGAATATTGTGAAACTGTCTATGCTACCCAGAGCAATTTACATATTCAGTGCAATTCCTATCAAGATACCATGGACTTTCTTCACATACTTGGAACAAATAATCCTAAGATTGGTATGGAACCAGAAAAGACCCCAAATAGCCAGAGGAATGTTGGAAAAGAAAACTGAAGCTGGGAGCATCACAATGCCTGACTTCAAGCTGTAGTACAAAGCTGCAATCATCAAGACAGTGTGGTACTGGCACAAAAACAGACACATAGATCAATGGAACAGAATGGAGAACCCAGAAATGGACCCTCAACTCGATGGTCAACTTATCTTCAACAAATAAATTGGAAAGACTATCCAATGGAAAAAAGACAATCTCTTCAACAAACAGTACTGGGAAAATTGGACAGCCACATGCAGAAGAATGAAACTGGACCATTCTCTTACACCATACACAAAGATAAACTCAAAATGGTTGAAAGATCTAAATGTGAGACAGAAATCCATCAAAATCCTAGAAGAGAACACAGGCAGCAACCTTTTTGATGTTGGCCATAGCAACTTCTTGCAAGAAACGTCCATAAGGGCATGTGAAACAAAAGCAATAATGAACTACTGGGACTTTATCAAATAAAAAGCTTCTGCAAAGCAAAGGAAACAGTCAACAAAACTAAAAAGCAATCTACAGAATGGGAGAAGATATTTGTAAATGACATATCAGATAAAGGGCTAGTATCCAAGATCTATATAGAACTTATCAAACTTAAGACCCCAAACCCAAAGAATCCAGTCAAGAAATGGGCAGAAAATATGAACAGACATTTCTCCAAAGAAGATCTACACATGGCCAACAAGCATATAAAAAAGGCTCCACATCATTTGCCATCAGGAAAACACAAATCAAAATCACAATGAGATACCACTTTACACTAGTGAGAATGGCTAAAATTAACAAGACAGGAAACAAGAAATGTTGGTGAGGATGTGAAGTGAGAACTCTCTTGCACTGTTGGTGGGAACGCAGGCTGATGCAGCCACTCTGGAAAACAGTGTGGAGTTTCCTCAAGAAGTTAAAAATAGAGCTTCCCTACAACCTAGCAATTGCACTATTGGGTATTTTTTTTTTTAAGATTTTATTGGTTTATTCATGGGAGACACAGAGAGAGAAGCAGAGACATAGGCAGAGGGAGAAGCAGGCTCCCTGCAGAGATCCCAATGTGAGACTCGATCTGGAAACTCCAGGATCACACTCTGAGCTGAAGGCAGATGCTCAACCCCTGAGCTAACCAGGTGTCCTGCACTACTGGGTATTTACCCCAAAGATGCATATGTAGTGGAACGATGGGACACCTGCACCCCAATGTTCATAGCAGCAATGTCCACAATAGTCTAACTGTGGAAGGAGCCATGATATCCTTCAACAGATGAATGGATAAAGAAGATGTGGTGTACGTATACAATGGAATATTACTCAGCCATCAGAAACGACAAATACCCACCGTTTACATTGACGTGGATGGAACTGGAGGATATTATGCTGAGTGAAATCAGTCAGTTGGAGAAAGACAATAATTATATGGTTTCATTCATGTGGAATATAAGAAATAGTGAAAGGGACCATAAAGGAGGGGGGAAATTGAGTGGGGAAAAATTAGAGAGGAAGACAAACCATGAGAGACTCCTAACTCGGGGAGACAAAGGATTACAGAAGGGGAGGTGGGTCAGGGGATGGGGTGACTGGGTGACAGGCTTTAAGGAGGGCACATGATGAGATGAGCACTGGGCGTTATACTATATGTTGGCAAATTGAATTTAAATTTAAAAAATTAATAGCACCATTGAAATAAAATTCACCTGGAAGTTCTGAAGGTGGAATTAATAAGAATTTCCAGTAATGTTAAGTACATTGAGTTTTCCAGGAATAATTAGATCCAAGTGATAAGACATTGGTATTGGATTTTCATTTCTTGCCATTTCTTCAACAACAACAAAATGGGGAAACTTTTTCTGTAAAATACATATTAAAAACAGAGTTTTGTGTGAGTCAAGCAGAATCACCTTTGCAACTGTAGCAATGGTGAGTCACCATTTTAAATTACTTGTCAACTCTCAAAACCCTGCGGTTGCTATGAATGACACCACCTTTCCTGGAGCATGCCTCAAAGATAGACAGCCCCAAAGAGTACCATTTCTCCCTGACTTTTAAGAGGCCAAGTGTTCAAAATGCACTTTTCCTTTGTGCACCTGCAGTTTTGAGTCAACAAAAATTGCTAACCCAGGGTGATAAGCTCCATATAAATAATTAATGACATGGAACTAATTACTCCTGCATTAGGCCACCTGCACCCTCAAAGCACAAGAGCCCCAGGTGTGAAAATTGCAGGGGCAGCTAATTGTGAGCTGCATTTCATCACGTAAACCCTGCAGAGGAGGCCCTGGCTGTTTCCTGCTCACGGTTTTTCAGGGTTCAGCAGGCTGAGCATGGGTGGGACTAACTGCATTTGTAACTATCTCAGAAGGCAAACCAGACAACACAGTGACTTGAAAACTGAGCCTTTAGAGGCCTCCAGGAGGTAATAGGGATTAGGTTTAATTAGAGGAAAATACAACTTGAAGGATATGGTTGGAAATTGTCCCTTGAGGTGTGTGAAACGTCTTGCAACAATTCTAGGTGAGAATGCTACATTGAGGAGCTAGGAGACATCTGGTTACTCAGGTAGATTACCCAACTAGAGGACTTTTGGATTTCAGTTTTGAAATAAATTATACACCTATACACCTGAAGTTTTATAAGTATACTTTGGGTGGGGATCTTTGAGTACATTGGTGCTGTGTATGTGTATGTATGTATGTGCATGGTGTAGACTCCCCAGCCAAGATTTTAAAATCATTTTTAAAAGGAAATCTAAGACAACTCTGTGCTGACTTAAGCACCTGTAGAAGTTCTCAGGCTGTCTTGCAGAGGACTCATTACTATTTTGTGTTGGCTTTGGAATGAGGAAGAACAGAAAAAAAAAACATGATTACAGTTATTACATCAAGCAACTTCAAATTCACTGTTGGAATTTGCTCAATGCAAAGAGCATGCATGGTCTGAAAATCAAGCTCCTCATATAATGATAGTTTCTTATCAATTATTTTTCCTATTTCATGGTTTGAAGGTGAGCTGAGGAAAGGAATATTTATGAAGTGATAGGATTAAAGTATTCTAAAAGTAACTGGAAAAAATTCCAACTGAGTTTGTTCAGCTATATATTTTTCCTTCTATATACACACAAATACACAATTTTACATGAATTAGATCATAGAATACCACTGTATTCATTTGTAAGTTGAAAAATTTGAAAAAAATGCTTTTTTTGGCTTAACTCCCTTATCCCCTTTTTTGCCCTTGAAACCTGCAACAACCTACAATTTTTTTCTGTGCTCATTATAATATTTAAATTTATATTTAAATAAATGCATAGTGGTCTCTAACCATTCTTTTTAACTAATAAACTTTTGTTGAGCAGTTTTAGATTTACATAAAAAATGAGTGGAAGGGGGCAGCCTGGGTGGGCTCAGCGGTTTAGCCTTCAGCCCAGGGTGTGATCCTGGAGACCCGGGATCGAGTCCCACATTGGGCTCCCTGCATGGAGCCTGCTTCTCCCTCTGCCTGTGTCTCTGCCTCTCTGTGTCTCTCATGAATAAATAAATAAAATCTTAAAAAAAATGAGTGGAAGGTACAGAGATATCCCATAAGCCCGTCAACTCCTCTTCTCCAGTATTTCCTATTCCTAAATCTTGTATTGGTTTGGTACATTTGTTACAATTGAAGAGCCAATATTGTTACATTACTGCACATTATTATTAACTAAATTCTATACTTAGGGTTCTTTCTTGTGTTGTACACTCTATGTGGTTTGACAGATATGTAATGACATAGTGCCCACATGACAGTACCAGAAGAGTTCTGCCTCCCTAAAATTCCTAATCATGTTTTTACAAAAATTGAATATAACTTACATCCTTTTGCTCAGCATCTTTCAGTCAACTGACTGGGTAGATCTACCTCTTTCCTTTTAATGGCTGTGTTGTTTTCCGTGGTAAGACTGTGCCACAATTTATTCAGCATTTCCCCTTGTGGAGTAGAATATAACATTATACTATTGTACATATTGTGCTTTTATACCTACAGGATTAACTCCCAGGAGCAGGGCTGCAAGATCAAAGACTATGTGCACTAATAATTTTAATAAGCATTGTCATGTTGCTTTTAAAGATCGCTGCATCAGGTGACATTTCTAGGAGTAATATGTGAGTACCTTTTTTAGTCCAAATCCCCACCAGGAGAAGGTGTTTTTTAAGGGTTGGCATTTTTAAACACTTGGTAATTCTTGTTTGAGAAGGACACATGACACACTAGTTACTTCTGTTGGCTCTGAATTCTGATTGCATTAGAATTCTAGCTTTATCAGTTTTTGCTCATCCAACCTCAGGCAATTCCGTTCACTTCCCGGTGCCTCAGTTTTCTCATCTGTAAAATATGGATGGTAATGATTCTATTAACATTATATGGTTGGGTGATAAATAAAACACATAAAACACAGGCTTGGCCTATGCCTGGCTTAGACTAGGTATTCAGTTAATGATAGTTTTTATTGTTAAAATGTTACAGATTAGTCATCAGACCCTTTGGGCAATATCCAGGAATATTGATTCATTATGATATTCCTGGATAAATTCTAGAATTCTTTCAAATTTGGTGATAATTAGGTTAGATACAAAGCAGGTGCAAACATTCCCTTAATGCTAAACCACAGAATATAGTGCTCTGAAACAGAGGGCCATCTAGGATGATTGTTCCTCTGCATATGTGCAAAAAAAGTTTAATTAAAAACCAGGTATTAGAGAACCTTGCTCTGCAAGAGTACAAACCTTTTGTCAGAGTTGAAGCTAGCTAGCTACGTTGCATATCAAGTTTATTCAAGTGTTATTTCTTCCTTCTCCATATTTACAGATGATATAGAAGCTATTACTATTAAATTATTAAGTAGATTATTTTTCTTCAGATTTTATCTTTAACTTTTTGCTTAGGCAGTCTGTAGACTGTACCTCAGGAGATATTATATGTTCTCTGTGATTCTTTGGACCTAAGACTATCTCTGAGTCTCTGTTTATCGCTCTATCCCATGCTGTTTTTCTATTCACTCACCTAAAATTACTCCTTAAGAAAAGCTGGAAGCATCCTTTGGGGATAAATAGAGGGGAAGGAAAAGGGGTTAGGGGAGGAAGATGGGAGGAGAGATGGGAATTTGATCTCTATGTTTGAAATGGAAGCATTATCCTTCAGGATCTTCTAGGCCAGTGGTGGTCAGGTGACAGGACAGGTGTTCCATTCTAGTTCCAGGTGAAATGGCCCCTCCCTCAAATGAGAATTCTTATGCTAGATTAAGAAATTGTGAGCATGCTGATAGTATGGGTCCTGGTCTCATGCTGGGCAATGTGTAGTTGTGATAGAAAGCCAGTTATATTGGATAAAGACCTTGAAGAATTGTGAAAAATTTTGCTTGTTTCTCTGGTGACTTTTGCTCTATCCTGAAGCAGGAAATATGGCTTATGAACTAGAAGACCTTCTAGTAAACATGCCTTGCTATGTTGATCTTTATTTCTGAATCAGAAGATGGCACATGTTGTCAGATAAAGTAGTTTTCACTAGCTGTTGTGAGTCGTGCCAAACATTGAAATTTCTAAGACCTTTTCACCATTTTATGGGATTTGTGGAAGAGAGTATTCTAATCAAAGTTGTTATTGACTTGAAGAATTGGTAAAGTGCAGTTTCTGAACAGTAAATTGAAAATTAGTTGTGTGTTTTTTTAAAAAAACAATTTGAGCCAATTTCTATATGACTCCATATCAAAAAGCAATTTATGTTTTGTACACTTTATTTTATTATTTTTTTAAAGATTTATTTATTTATTTGACACAGTGAGAGCACAAGCAGAGGGAGAAGCAAGCAGAAGGAGAAGCAGACTCCCTTTTGAGCAGGGAGCCTGATGTGGGGCTCGATCCCAGGACCCTGCAATCATGACCTGAGCTGAAGGCAGATATCCAACCAACTGAACCCCCATGTGCCCCTGTTCTATACATTTTAAAATATTAATTTAGTAAGACTCACTGACTGCCTATGATATATAAGAAATTGGGCAATTAAAGTCTGAAAGGCCAGATCCAACTCCTTTCTAAGTTTACCATCAAGAATAGGAAGTATAACACTTGTTAGTAATTTTAATTTGTATTAAGTTCTGAGCAAGTACAACTGAGTGAGTGAGTGTAAGAAGAAGGAATAACTTCTGCTTGGAAAATCAGCAACCGTATCACATGGGTAGAGAAAAGGGGTCAGGCTCTTAATGATAGGTATGGATTCCAACATCTTTAGTGAGAGGAAGCCTTCCTAAGAAGCTATGATGTGTAGTCTGAGAGTGTGAGGATCATTCTAGAGAGAGTGAATAGGTTGATTTGGTTCCCAGATGGGTAGGACCAGTCTTAATTTCAAATATTCCCCTTTCATAAATATAAATTTGTGAATTAATAAAAATAAAAATCCCTTGTCATGCCATGTGTCTCCATTCTGGGCTGACAAAGTCAGTTCACCTAAATTCAAGAAAAATGGTGGGCAGTAACTCTCAAATGGTGGAGGGACTGTAATGTTGAGGCTCTTGGATAACGGCTTTGTTTGTTTGTTTTGTTGTGTTGTGTTTTTGTTTTTTGTTTTTTGATTATTATTTTTTTTTAGTGGACTTCTATTCTGGAGTCCACAGGGAATTATTAAAATGTTTTGAGTAGGTATGGTATTAGAATTGTCAAAGATGAAATTGTCCCTCAGAGAGTCAGAGAAGAAACAAGACTTACCGATCACTTATATGGAAGGAACAATGAAATGGGAGAAACCAGAGATGAATCTGATGTTTTAAACTATTGTGTATTGATTGAAAGGTAATGTAGGGAGCAATTTATTGCTTGAGCTATAGAGAGCATAGTTATAGCTTAAATCTCATTCTCCTCATTTCCTAAGAACAACTTTGGGAAAGTTTTCTTACCTCTAAAATAGGAATTCTAATAGAACCCAATTAAAGAAGTTGTCTGGGCCGCCCGGTGCCTCAGTGGTTTAGCGCCGCCTTCAGCCCAGGGCCTGATCCTGGAGACCCAGAATCGAGTCCTGCGTCGGGCTCCCTGCATGGAGCCTGCTTCTCCCTCTGCCTGTGTCTCTGCCTCTCTCTCTCTCTCTCTCTCTCTGTGTGTGTGTCTCTCTCTTTCGCTCATAAATAAATAAAATCTTAAAAAAAAAGAAGTTGCCTAAATAAATCTGTGCTTCAAAAGTTGTAGTTATTTGTGTTAGTAGGATAGTATTTCAGGCAAGAAAACTCAGATATTCTGACTGAACTGCCCAGGTTCCTTCCATTTGTTGGAGTCAGTATATCAGAGGCAGAAATCAAAATCAGCATAAAATAATGGGTAGGGGTTTGGGTTGGTTTTCCATTTGTAAATTGCCTGTGGAATGCATGGATGATTTATAGACATTCTAATAGTGAAAGATAGAAAGGGAAAATACAGGATAGGAATGGTAAGGTGGGACATCCTAAACCAAAGCAGAGAATTATTACTAGGAAAATGATGTGTAATGGGGGGATGGGAAGCTGGCAGAAGGAAGCTTGGATCGTGTGTATACTCATTACACTGCTTATTTTGGAAAAGATGTGGAAAATTGCATGCAGAGTTTGAATGACTGTCCCAGCTATGATTCACTAAAGAAGTCACTCTCAGCCTCATCGACCTTGGAATTTTTTCAAAGGTCATGTTTACACATAATTTATAAAGTTATAACATGCGGTTGAAAGTTTCTCTGGCATATTTAGAAATGTCAGGGAGGGCATTTCTCACCATTTCACTCTGCCTGCCTTCAGTTTCTGCCTATGTTTTAATTCAGTAAGTATTTATTGTGCTTAGAGCAAAGAAGGGCTCTAGTTTTGTGTGCTATAAACCACAAATCTGGAGCCCTCTGCAACTATAGTTCCTGTTGTGTTTGCCACCTGGTTCTCAGCAAGTCACCTTTAAATGAAGAAATGTCTGTGCTGTGGGTTCTGAGAGCATTGTTCATCTGGCCCCTCACATTAGTCATCTTCATTTTCTGGGTCATAACTGAAGAGAAGTTTTTAAAAATGTTTTGAAGAAAAATCATCAGGTTAGGTATATTATGGAATCCCATCTGGCTGCAGTTTTTGCCTTGTGATTTGTTACCATTAAAGGGAAGTCACTTCTCCAAAGGGCCCATCTCATTCCTAGGCAGTTCTAGTTGCTAACATGTTCTTCCTTAAAATCTGTGTCTATTTTTGCTTGTTGCTCCTGGAACTATTTAGAATAAATCTCTTTCCTCTTTTGCAATAAGCAATTAATTTGGAAGCTATCATGTTTCCATATATCTCTTTTTTTTTCTTTTACAAGCTAAACCTGCCTCAGTTGTTTCAATAAATTCTCTTGTGACATGGTCAACACTGTTTTACGTTTCCTCTTTCTAATATTTGACGTCTGTTCTATCAGTAATTAGCAGATAGTATTATGTCTTCGGGGTAACTTATCTTGATAGGTATACTAGGCTTTCACATAGATAAGTAAGTAATAAGTAATAAAACTTACTTAATTTTTAAAATTAATTTCTCTCTGAAAGTTAACATGTTGACTTGTGGAGGTGATAATTTCAGTTATTTGACTAATTTCCTGAGGAAAACTCCTTTAGCCTAATTTTGAAGGTTTGCCACTCTGCTTTCCAGAGAGGTTTCTGGTGAGCAAGTCAGATTTGAACATGCTTCAGATTTTATAAAAAAGGAGTTTTTTAGCTTTTGGGGCAGAATTATTTCATATTATTAATTCTTTTACAGCAATATAAAGTGGGCTTCTTTATTCATTTGTTCATTAAACATTTACTGACTGAGTGCCCGACATACATTAGGTGAGAAGTTGTAAAAGATAAATAACATTCCTGCCAGTCACCAAAAGCTCTCCTGGTGTCAGTTGGCTTTGCTCTTCCATTGATAAAGCTCATTATGCTGTTCAAGTGCTTTTATGTGTACTACGGCATTTGAACCATGGACTCTGGAATCTGGAGGAGCAAAGAGAAGCCAGAGGTCGCTCTTGTTGAGAGCTGAAGTACCTGAAACCCAGAGAGGAAATGTCATTTGACTTTGTCCCATCCTGTCCACCAGGCTCTACAAACAAGTGTGAAGTAACAAAACTAACTTGGGATTGAACAGCATTGTTGTTATTTTGAAACTGGAAGTGATAGGAGAAGTTTTAAAAATTACAAATGTGTTATTTTTCATATTTTTGAGTGGAATGTTATTTTCCATAGATCTTAGGGACTTTTCTGGAGTTAACCTGAAAGGGACAACACTTAGGGAGATGTTTAGAGGCCATTATTAAACTTCCTGATACCTCTGAGATAATAGCCCATATTTATTGTGATTTAGCAACAAATTGATTTGTAGGAAAATTTTTCTAGCTACCTCAACTTTGGGAATAAAGACAGAAAACCCAGAGGGGATCATAAATTTTTTTTGAGCAGCCGAACAGATGTTACAAGTTCTGTAATTGAGTTTTAACAAGAGGATTTTGCAAATTCAAGAAATAGCTAAATGTTGTTTATACATTATCCTTAAGATGGCAGGGAAGAGTTTAATTAAGTGTAGAAAGATCACTAACAGAGGTGGAAATCTTCGGTTATGTGGAAAGTGATATTGGATATATGAGATCTTATGAGCTGTTTAAAAAACAAGTTGGATTTGAAATTGAAGATGATTTTGGAGAGACAACAATTAATGCAGGCCCAGGAGGGTTTTTCTAAAAATTAATATTGTTAAATAAAAAGATATTTGAACATAAGCCTTGAGAATGTCCTCAGCCCTTTGAAGCCATGATTTTAGCTTTCGGCTATGTGATACATGTCTTTTACCTCCATTTCATTACCATTTTTGCATCCCATCGTTAAACACATTATTTAGCAGTATAGGTCAAATTCTTTTCAAACAAATGCCACTAAAATGCAAAAAAGATTCCCAGATATCACTACTTTTACATGGCATTACATGCAATAAAATTCCAGAACTATAAAATAACTTCATTAAACCTGAGAGTTTATTGTATAAGAGAACTTGGATTGTGCCCAAGTTATCTGAAGTGTAATACTGTTATCCACCTGGGTTGAGCCTAACTTCCCATGAGCTTTGGCACTGAGGTAGGGGGTCTTGAGCTAATTAGTCACTTTTTGCCAGAGGCCAGGGATTAAATCATGTTTCCTGGAAACTATAATTCTATAGATATGTTTTCAAAGTTTTATACGTCTCAACAGTGTCACTCATCTGCAAAGTTTCATGGTATTTTTTCCATCAGTATTTGACTGCCTGGGTATAAAAGGAAAGAAAGTATATGATTGGATTGATCTAGGGTTTGGAAGTGTAGGAAAAGGACAATCAGTAGGAGCAAAGTGGGAAGAACAAACCAGGTTGATAAGACTGCTTAGGAAAGGAAGCCAAAAAGAGGCTCTTTGAATGGAGGAAAAGGGAAGCTAGTAGGACTAGAGGACATCATGAGTGAAGGAAGAAGATGGAAGAATGTGCTCAGAAGGAAGAGCATCTGGAATTAAAATTTCAGAAGTGGAACAATCCTGGAATTCTGGTTATGGTCATGGAAGTAGATTAGCAAGTGGTAGAGATTTTAGTAATGCATGCAGGCAGACAGAGCACCATAGGTATCTGATAATGGCTGTGTTGTCTAATTGGATATTGCCAGTTGGCAAGAGCTATGGTGATCTAAGAATACTGTGATCCAGGTACCAAAGTCTCCAGTTGATGGAGGGAGTATTCTAGGAGCCAGTAGGTATCAGTCCTGTAGACTGGCAGGCAGTGGTGGAATTAGGTGTCATAAGGCTTTGTAGAGAGGGAGTTTGGCAGGCTTGGAAGGTCGCAAGGAACAAGGAGAATGTTGAACTTGTCCATGAGTGTTGGGAGATTGAATAGTCTTCCATTAATAAAGTTGCAAGGGGGAATGGAGTGAATTTGTGAAAGGGCAGATTTTGCTTAGCAGGGGGACACATGTTGATCTCCAGTTTCCTTAATCTATAAGACTCTTAGAATCTGTTTTCCACATTTGAATTCTCACCACCATCTAAGGCAAAGTGGCCAATGCTACAACCCGCATGAAGAGATCTGGTGGCTTGGTTTTAACACCTTGTTTGAACGCCAGCAGCCTGAATCGGCAAGCCTCATCCTACCCCGTAATGTCCCACAGCTGTGAATTCTCCAGTTAATTATATGTTGGGTAATGAGGATTGCTTTTATCTGTACTAAATTTCAGTTTTAAGCTTTATTAATGGGCTTTCATTTCGGCACTTGTGGGAAAAGGGCAGTGAAGAGGCCTATTAAATTTTCTCTTAGGTTTTTATATACCTTCCTTCCTTCCAAATAGAATAATAAATATTTGCTTCCTTTCTTCCATAGCATTCTCCCATTGCTTTTAACCCAGATGCCTTGTCCAACATTTCTGAATCCCAGGTATGCCACTTATTAGTTCTTGGTCTTCTCTGTGCCTCAGTTTCCTCATTTGTAAGTTGATGATGATAATATTATTTACCTCAGAGTCTTGTTATGAGGTATAAGTGAACTAGTAACATTTGGAAAACAGTAAGAACAGGGTCTGGCAGTAATAAGCCAGATGAAAAGTATTTGTTAAATAAAAATACTGTGTATATGATTCATTAGTAGTAACCCTTGCTAAGAACTTGGCCACAGAAAACAGCAACAAGAAGCTATGACTAGTGTTGTCCTCTTTTAAAGACAAAATTCGTCCTTTCCTTGGAGTTCCCCATTGTGGTTCTGCAGACTTGCATATCTCTAGTAGAATCTTGTGAATAGATACATTCTCAGTATCAACTTCATAACTTCCTCTGCTTCTGTCACCATGGGCCACTTATCTCTCTACTGTCTCACACTTGTTCCAGCCAAAGATTAGGAATTTCAATCAGTCTTAGTGTGGATTAGAAAGCCTTCTTCTGCTTTGGTGTGCTATAAGCCTCTCAAGGCTAGTGGTTGGGCCATTAAAGGGCCCGAGTTGAACTTAATTGTTAACCCACTTCCTAACCAAACTTCTAACTCAATTAGCACTTATTTGACTGTCTAAATCTTTGGCTTGAAGCACCCTGCCAGTTTGGGTGGGAGCTTTTGGTATGAAAAGACACCCTTTTCCTGGGAACTCAGCCCGGACAAACCAATTCATTTCACACTTCTTTCCAACCGCCTACAAATGGGAAGCAAATCTTCATCCCAGTTCATCTATTGGGATTGCAGCCAGCAGGCTGATAGATCCCATCAGCCCGTCCATCTCTTAAGTTTCCTGGTCTTTTTAAATATTTATAATGGCTTTTGAATAACACCTTTACTTTAAATAGCCTTTTCATTGGGAGGCTTCTGTGCTTGCTGGCAATTCCTTTGGGGAGAGCCACAATTTTGAAGATGATATTTGTGTCCCTCTTAATGCCATTTTATAACTTGAGCGTTAAAGATTGTTAAGCAAACAAGTAAAGCCTTTGGTTTTGTACTAACATTTTATGACTGGTGAATTCAGTGACCTTCTACTTTGGCTTTGATCTTAATTATTTTAAATATCATAGGGTCTGATTCACAAGGCAGTAACGGCAGCTCATTATTCCTGGCATGATTAGTCTAGGTTAGAAATTAGCTTTGAGGCCCCCGGCACTATGCTCTAATACTTTCTGAAATGGAACACCTGTGTAATGGCTGCACAAATCATTTGGTTAAATCAGTCTCTAATTTAATGAGCTCTGACTTCACATTTGTGTTGTGATCTTTAAGAGTTAAATATGTATGCATAGTTTTGAATTTGCCATGTTGTACAATTATATGCATGCTCAACTTGTGTAACTCATTGCTACTAATTTGTATAAGAAAGATTTGCATAGATAAACATCTGTAAATTGAAAAATCAGCCTTTACTTTAAAAGGAACAAAAAAGAAAACGATAATAATCTATTTGCACATCAGCCCACTTGCCAGTATCTAAAGAGCAGCAACAGAATGTCCTTATGATTTATTCTCAGAAACTGGATGAAGTCACAAGTGAATATGAAATTTTTGGTATTTACACCAGAAGTTCAAGATTGTACATGGCCAGTTGCTATTTAGGAGGTTACCCTTTCATTTTGTGGTCTCTGGATCATCACATCACCTGGGAACTTAGAAATCCAGAACCTCAGGCCCCACCCTTGGTCTACTCAGTCAGAGGCTGTGTTTTAATGAGATCCTCAGAAGATTTGTAAGTACAGTGAAGTTTGAGAAACACTAATTAGCTTACTCTCCTTAAGCTGATACTGAATTCTGCCCCCATTGTTGGTATTTAAGGCCACAGTCCTAGAGAGATCAAACAAGACAGTACTAACAAAAGCTAATATAATGTGGATTTCTAGCAACATCAGAAAATCCTGAATTCAACCAAATCTCACCAGAGCCATCCTACCATCTTTTTCCAAGCCCTCATCACCCTTTGCCTTGGTTATTGCAAGAGCCTCCTAAGTATTCTTGCAACTACCTTACCTGTTACTCTGTCTAGCTTCACCACTTGATCATAATCTCTTCTCCATACTGCATAGTAATTCTTTTAAAATTTGAATTAGATCCATCCTCTCTGCCTAAAACCTTCTATTGGCTCCCTGTGTCACTCAGAGTGAAAGCTACTGTTACATGTAGATACGGTCTGCTCATACATTTTGAGCCAATGAACATACTTAGAGTCATGTGAATTCTTCCTGGACTGGATAGATATTGGGCATCATATGGTGTCTACTTCTCTGATCAAATTTTAATACAGAGTTATTTTTCACTTCCCTGAATCTTTGAAACCACTAGGGTTTGTGTCACTGAGCTTCCTTCACTGAACAAGGCAAGGGATTGCTATTGGCTGCCCAGTTCTCTTTGCTCAGAATTCTAGGATATCAGGCTATGGGGAGGAAGGGTGGCATATGGAAAGAGAACATGTTGGAGGTGTGGTGACTGGAATTTGGCAGCTGCTCAAATTAGTACCTGGCAAAGCCTTTTGCTCGATAAAATTGTACGTCTTGCCTTCCCTCTTGCTTCCTTTCTCTCTTTTGCTACATAATTTTTCTTTCTTCTAATTTTCTTCATTCCCTCCCTTTCTTCCTCCCTCTCTTTCTCTCTTTTTCTTTGTGTTTTCTTCATGTCCCTTTGAGATCTGAAGTATATTGTGAGTTGCTGACTATATTCACTTTTCTTCATATTTCTTTTCTTATTTAGAAGATAATTTAAATTGTTTTTATTCATATTTCTTTAAATATGTGTGCTAGCACTCAAAGATCTGGAATTTTTCTATAGTAATTTAATGGATCTCCAAAAAGGAAAACCTACACCTTTGCTGTGAATGTTCAACCCCCTTTGAGCAATGCTACTCAATTAGTTCACTTGCAAATACCTGTCTGTGGCTGATTTCTTTTTATGGGCCAAAGTTTTTGCAATCAGGTTTCATAAAGATCATTTGAGATTTGTGCAGATGGTATTTTTCATGGATGGCAGCAACAGTATCTCCCATCCCACATGTTCTGGTATCTTGACAAGCTATCTTTAAGAGGTAAAGTCCACATCCCCTCTCCTTGAACCTGGATAGGCCACTGTCATTGTCTCAATGAATAAAGTAAAATGAAAACAAGTGCTTTGTGACTTCTGAGGCTGGGTTATAAAAATGAGTACTGCAGAACATCTGAGATGTCATGCTGTGAGGACGCTCAAGAAGCCCATGGTGAGACCACATCGAGAGAAACCATGACCCCTGGCTCCTAGTTCCAGCTAAGCTATTAACCAGTACCCACCATAAACTGAGCCAGCTATGGCAATCAGCCATTTTAAGAACGGCTCCTCCACTTACTGGTTGAATTGCACAGAGCACGGATGACACTTCTCATCAAACCATCTCAAAATTTGTATTCATAAGCATAATAAACAATTGTTATTGTCTTAAATTTCAGGATGACTTACGTGGGAATAGATAACTGATGCAAATATATATGTTGCTTAGCCATTTTTTTTTTGTATTTAGCCAAAGAGTTTGAAAAACACTTAATGATCCGATAGTACAACCCACTTATTTTATAACCAGTACCACCCATAGAGAATGGCCATTGTCTCACCTTTTCTGAAGCATTTACTTTGTCCCAGAACCATAATTTGAATGCAAAAAATCTCTGGAACTCTGCCCAGGATTAGTTTAATTTTCTAACAACTTAACACATTAGTAAATTATGGACTACTGTCTTCATGCCTTTTTCAGACTCCTAGGAGCACTGATGGATGACCCCAAAGAGGCTTTATATCAGGAATGAAAGTAGCAAGTGTGAATTCAAGCTCAGTTACAGCCATCATCTAGGAGCCTTTAGCTTTGTCAAGAGGCAGGGAGTGCCTCAAATAAGACATGATACAAAAAGGGAGTGTGTCTTCAGGGAGGAGTAAGATTGAGACTAGTAGAACTGAGCTGCTCTTCAGAGAGCCCAAAGAACTTGGATAGCAACTAAGTTGAGAGAAGGGTTTTGTATTTAACATACAAACCATCTTGACAGTTATTAGTAGCCCATGGCTCCAACCTGCTAGGTATGGGTCTAATGTCGGCAAATTCTGGGCAGAGGCAGTGCTCAGTGCCAGGTAACTGTAAGCAAAATCCACCCATGTGGAGGTTAAGGCCCTCCCTAGTGTCTTCAGTTCAGCCTTTTTTGGGGGAGAGGCCAGCCAGGGTCAGGTAGCTTGTCTGAACTGTGGTTCAGAACAGCACTCTCAATTCAAAGGGGAACTGAATCACCAGCCAGTAAGGAAGCCAGACAGAACTGGCTTTCCTCAAGGGGGCTAATTTGTGTTATTTTTGTTTCTCTATTTATTGCATAATATTGTTCAGAATGTTTCTCAGGCTCTAAAAAGCAAGATGGAAAAGTGTATCAGTCTATAACACTGTTATCTGTTTCCTAAGATGGTCATTTGTTTTTCTTAATGTTCTGCTGGTGTCAACATGAGCTCTCAATCACTCATTTATTTGTCCTTGCAAATTGCATAGACTCATCTTAATTATAGATCTGCAAAAAATTTTAGAAGTCATTCCTTAGGTAAATTGGTCTTTCTACCAGTTTGCAGAGGTGGTGGAGGGAAGGAAGCAGGCTAGAAGCAGGTGAGCTGCAAAGAGGATTACCGGGTGATTCTGTGGCAGGAAGAAGCACAGGAAGGGGGCTTGAGAACACCAGGCAAATGCTGAAACATCCTTAAGAGCAATTTGGGACAGTTAAGTTCTCCTATAGAAGACAATAAGAAATGAAAAAAAAAGTTCATGTATGTGTCTATCTTATTTACTATTGTATCTCCAGAAATTAGGGCAGTGCCTGGCATAAGGTAAATATTCAAAAAATATTTACTGGGAGAAACAAACACACACAAACCCTGCAGCTCCACCAGCACATCTCTGGGATAAGCCCAGGCCACTGACCCTAAGTTTTCAGCCCCCACAACCATCTTCCAAAGTCTCTTCTGTTTCTCTCTTTAAAATTATTAATGATAAAGAATAGCAAGAGCCCTTTGGATCAGAAATCCCTGTCAGTATTAGGGAGGAACAAATTTTTTTGACCATCTTCTAATTGATTAATTGGATCTTCCAGATGTATTGAGATGGAGACTACACATTCTAAGACATAAAAACCAAAGTGGTCCCAGCCTCCTGCCTCTTTCATAAAGCCCCTTTTTAATTTTCTGCTTTTAATAAAGGTCATAATCAGGCAGTTTTTGGGATCCTTAGCCTTCTTTTGGGGAGGCTTCTTCCTCTAGTGTCAAATGTCCAGAGTAGAGACCTGTTGTCCCTCCCCCCCCCCTACTTTAAATAAAGAAAAACAGAAGTTAATTCACTGGAGAGATCTGTGGACATGGCCAGGTTACGGCTTCCCGGGGGCAAGGAAACTTGACCCTCTCTTTAATAAGCAGATGGTTGACCTTGGTGACATCCACTTACCACTTTTCCTTTCTCATTTGAGGCCCTGGGAGGTGGGTTTCCTCTCTTTTCTAAAAGATATATTATGAAATTCTGAACACAGTTTCAGGACAGAGAGTAAGTATTAAAATGAAGCAGAGTTTCATGCTTCAGTTCCTTCACATGTTGTAATATTCATAGATCATCCTGTTTAATGAAATGGTCCTGGCCTTGTAGTTCCATATTCCAGTAATAGAAATCAGGCTCATTTTGTTGCAGATTCAGGAAGATTCTAATGTGTGAGAGCTGGTTTTGTGCCTCATGCCACATTGCCTCTGTAGACCTTAGATTTCACCCTCAGCACATTCTGTGCTGTTCCTTAGAGGGTCCCCATAAGATGGAGCTTTTGCCCCCAGTGAAAACAGATCAATTCACTTTGCAATTGGGTATTCCTCTTTCCTTATTTCACCATTCCTACCTCCTATGGGATTGTCTCTCAAATATGCTACCCACACCCAAATCCTTATCTCAGGCTGTACTTTTGAGAGAACTCAAATTAAGACAAACTTTTTTGTGAAGGTGTAGACAATGCTGCAAATTTTATATGAACCACGCAGAAAGTGATGTGCTAGTTATCAGCTTTCCCAGAGAAAAAAACCTTAATTTGTAGCATTTGCCAATTTCTGTGGTGTAAATGCTCCCTCTGTGGCCAATATCAAGCCACCAGGATGGTAACTGCTAAACCCACAGTGGGATGCGATGTGTGCCATCAGCCCTCCACATGTATGTTGGCTCCAGCTCATCACTGCCATAGCCTGGAGCAGTATAATCCACATAACTGATCATCAAGAAATACCAATTGAGACTGAATACTACTAATGTTCTGTTTTCTGTTAGATGCCCTAACTCATTGTAGTGCATATTACGTTATTTTAAACATTAAAAATGCACATTTCACCTGCATACCTATATTCAGAATATAAGTCACCAATATTTGGAACTGCCTTTGTGTAATCATGTTGCATAAAGAGCAGTTGCCATCTCACCAGATGGAAACAGGTGGCCTACAATGAGATAATTTGAGGACAGTTTAGTGAAAGAGCTTTTTTTTTTTTTCCTTTTTAAAGATTTATTTATTTATTCATGATAGACAGAGAGGGAGAAGCAGGCTCCATGCAGGGAGCCCGACGTGGAACTCGATCCCGAGACTCCAGGATCACGCCCTGGGCCAAAGGCAGGGCTAAACCACTGAGCCACCCAGGGATCCCGTGAAAGAGCTTTTAACAAAGGATTAGGCAAGGATTAGAGAAAATGAGATTTTATGTAGTGCGCTTGGATTTGTGTTATTAATCCTAGGTCTGAAAGGGCAGAGAAGGTATGGTTATCAGAACTGAGGACAGAGAGGGCTGTGTGGCCAGAGACAGCCGACAGGAATTGAAGGTTTGCAAAAAACATAGCCAGCCCACAGTAACTTACCAGGAGGTTGCAGGGATTATTATTTCGGCAGCTCTGTCCTCCTTTCCAGTCTCCTACTTACGCAACCCACTGGCAAAACCATCTCTGCCCTTGAGAAGCTTATAGTCTGGTTCTAGTAGAAGCTTATAGTCTGCTTGTACATTCATTTGAGCCTCAGGCACAAGAACACATTTTCACAAAATGAACTAATTGAGGCCATAAAGAATTAGGTTACCATACATTAGGTTGCAGTATGAAATAGTAATAGTACTTGGGCTGTTTGGAATGGACAGGGGAAGTAGAATCAAATGCAATGCTGATCTGTTTGCTGGAAAGCTGTACTTTAACTAATGAAAGTACCACAATTGAAATTGGAAGAGTGGAAATTTACGAGGCAAGTATGCCAGGGAACATTCTGAAGGAAATCCAAGGGAAAGGTGTCTAGACAATATTAAGGAGTGGCTGGACAACGCCGTCAGCTGGTGACACAAATAACTATCTGTAAAGTTAGCAGCTCAAAATGGTTGCCATAGATACCCCTGGAATGGAACAATAGGGTTTCTAGCAATGCTTTTCTGCCAACATACTAAAATGTTTTAAGGAAATCTCCTTGATTTTATTTTTTAATTCTTGACTACTGACCTGTCCATATGGAAAGCCCCAGGTTTTAGAATATGGGCCCAGGAACACTATTCTACTCTGACCTAGATTTTGACCTCATTTTCCTTTTTAATCTTTGGTCAACAGGTTTCATAGAAATTATAAAATCCAAGACTTGGATTTTGATCTTTAGCATTGCTTTCTATTAGTCAGAACGTAGGTGTAGGGTGAGGTGGAAGAAGAGGGGCTTTCAGTAATATTCAAAGAAATTAGTGCTGGTGACCCTCAACTTACAGTCACTGGATTCTTGGCAGCTGAAATTTCTATTTGAGTTTCAATCAGTGTTGCTTGTAGGATATACAACTTCCTGAAACTTGAATGACTCGTGCCAAGTTGTCATACCATGCAGCCCTCCCTTTCTGAGACCACAGCTTTGGTAAGACACATTTCTTGGAGGCACTAGAAATGTGATTTAACCTTATCTTTATAACAGAGAACAAAGTGGATGGTGATGTGCTGAACAAAAGAGCAGAGAGTTTATCAGGATGTTTTTGGTTATAATTAAGAGATGAGCCAACCCAAACTGGCTTTTACAATATAGAGTTGTATTGGTTTTCACATTTGTAAAGTTTATAAGCTTCAGTCCTGGTTCCTGGTTTGTTTTTGGTTTGTTGTTCAAGAGTTCAAGATCCTTTATTTAAGGAGTTTCTCATTTCAGCCCTCTTCTCTGGGTTGTTTTTGTGTTCATAGTACCAAAAGAGCTATTGTGCATTACATCCACACCTTCATCACTCAGAGCTTAAGGTCATGGTTCCAGAATCCTCAGGGAGTTTCCAGAAGTCACTGATTAGTTTGATTTAAGTCATACACCCACCTCAGATCAATCCTGTGGTCAGAGCAAAGGAGAGATATCTTCTTCACCTACAATCTGTGCCCCTGGAACCATATTCACATAAGGGAAGGCATGGAATGGATGGTAGAGAGATCACCATGGCACTCATTGTAAAAAGTGAATGTGGGATAGAAAGGAGAAGAGTGGCCCAAAGGGGAGTTTGACAATAACAGGGTAATTTTATTCTGCATCTGGTTTAGGCAATACAGAAACTATGCGAATTAGAGGCAGTATCGCTGAAATTAGGTAAAGTGGCTGTATCAAACAATAAGAAAAATTTTAGTTCCGTAACCTATAAGTGATGTGGTTTTGGGTAAATTGATTTATTTTATTTACAGTTTTTTCAGCTGTAATATATGGGTGATAATTACTATTGTGTGGGGTTGTATTGATAATTAACTAGGATAGTTTTTGTAAAAGTCTCTATGATAGGATCTTGCATAAAATAGGCACAAATTATATGGTAGAATTAGTGACCCAAATGATAACAATAATTTATTGGTACTATATTTAGTGTATCCTATACAGTCCCAAGGTGATGGTTACTATATTTTAGAGTTGTTTTGGTGATTATAAGAGATAATACCCCCCAAAATTTAGAATACATGGGAAGATCATTAATAGTTAATATTATGTAACATGTAATCAGTGCCTTGCTGGGTTATACTTTCAATTACATTGTCAGTGGTGTCTCTTAGCAACCTTATTCTCATAAGCTACTTTTATAAACTCAGGGGTTTTAGGTAGTAGGTCAGATGAAAGCTGTACATTATGGCAGCATTTAGTGTATTTATATTTTTGAATTGTCTTACCTTGCAACACTCAAAAAATTGTAACATTTCTCACATCCTGTTCTACCATATTCACTACTACCTGTTGGTTATTCATCTCTGATACTTGTATTGTTTAATTCCTAGGCAGTCTTATTTTTAGTTCTGTTGTCTTTCTTCAGAAGTTTTTTTTTTTATCATATTCAGTGGTTAATTTCATTCTTACAATCCATATGATTTTTCCTCTCATCTTTCCTAAGCATGTTTTACATGATTTTTCTGTTTTCTTTTCTAACTCTCAACTGTTTTAATACATCCTAAAACATTTAACCTTTGCTTATGTCTCAGAAACACATATAATTATTCAATAAAGTAAATAAATGATTAGAAACCCACAGTAGTCTTAAAGATATGTTGTGTGCTATTGTAAATTTTAAATAAGACATGAGTTACTGTTAGACAGTATTAGAAATTCTACCTTTTAAAGATTAAATACATAAATTTTCAGAAATGCAAACGGTTCTTATTAAATGCCATTACCTGTCTCCTTTAAGCATTGACATTTATCAACTAACAGACTTGTCTTATCAAGCAACCACAGTATACTTGGACATGCTTTTGCTGACATCTTCATGTGAAAATCACTGCTACTGAATCTTAAGGACACATGCATACATGAACACATATTCTCCTTATAGGTTGTAGACCAGATGAGAAATGATTTGCATTAAGAGATTCATGATAAAACGCATTTACTTTTTTGAAATGTGATCACCGATTAAATGAAACTTTGGGGGCCTAGAAGTATTAGGAAGTAATAAAGAATGCCAACTAAGTTCTTTGCACTAAGTTCTTTGTACATTTTAGATAAATGTATGCTTTACAAAGCATGAAAATTTAATTCCAAGATGAAGCCATTAAAAGAAGAAAAAAAAATCCTAGTGCTGATGAAATGGTGGCCCCAGTAAGCACACGGACTTTAAACATGACTAACCACAAATTATTTACAACCAAAACAAAGGGGATAGCAGAAAGGCATTCCCTGATTAATGCCTCCAAACTCATGGTGTTGGACCAGATTTTTCCCTAAAAAGTCTGCTGTAAAAAATTCTTGGAGACTCTACTTTCAACGATACATTTGATGAAGGGTGCCCTTTTGTGGCAGCAGGGTGGAGGGTGGTATGTTTGGGTTTTGGCGAGAAGGATCCTCTTTTTGCTCTAATCTATTTCAGTAAAATTAGAGCACTATAGTAAGGAAAGAGCAAATAAAATGAAAATAATAAAGTAATTGAAATAAAATTAAAATTATCTTTATATAGCATATTATAATTATATATTATATGAATTACAGTTTCATGTCTTCAAAATTGGAATTGCTTTGTTTAATCAATTTAGATGCATCTTAAAGTGCATTATGCTTAGAGCATAGAAGTATGATATTTATGGTTATTGGCATTTAGAATTTGGCATCAGACCCTTACTTCACTAGAGTTTCATTGGAAAATAAATTATGACTTACAGGCTTACCCTATTGGCTACCATTTTAAGGAATGTAATGTGTCTTGGGTAACAGGATTATATTTATTCATTCACATCCACTGCTATCAGCTATGTTAACTGATTTAGAAATTTTAAGGAGAAGTTTTGTTTCTATGCAGTTGACATAAATTAAGATGGTAGGTTTGTGGAAATCTTAGGTAGTTTCTTCCATTTGCCAATGAGTTGAGTAGAAAGACTACTGAAAGATCCTGATTTTTTGGTTGTTGTTGTGTGACTCTGAACAAGTTGCTTTGCCTCTCTGAATCTTTCACTTCATGTGTAAAATGAGAGGATTTGAAGCAGATTATCTTTAAAGTGTCATTCTATTTCAAATCTTAATCTTCTACAGGGTGAATTAGCAAAGTGGAAGTTACTCATTGGTAGCGCATTAATATGGGAAAAGTAACTAACATGGGACTCAACTGTATACTTCTTGTCTTAATCCAATGCTTGGAAATGTAGTTCACTTGATTTGTAGGTAATTGCTGACCATAAGCAGCACAGCTCAAGTGAGCCTACATGGAATTAGAAAACAGGAAGTGCTTGTTTTTTTCTCATTTGAGCTTTCTCCATGTAGAATAATATTTCCCGTGTCTCCTTGTGGACTAGTATCATTAGGGACAGGAAACCCAATTAGTTGAACTCAGAAACCTTCCTCATCTTCATAAACTTTCATTCCTAGCTCAAGAATAACCACATTAGGTGTTTGACTGAAATTTTACAAGTGCCTTTAGAGTTTTAGAACTTTTCTTTAATGTATAATGTTAACCTCAGCTTTCGTTTATATATGTATATATTTACAATACTATATATGCATATATATACAACACTATACACACACACATATATATGTGTGTGTAATTTGGCTTATACATCTTATATGTATAAATTATTCTCATGGAAATCCTACTCTCAATTTGTAATTTTCCCAGAACATTCCTGAGCATTTTCCCACCTACTTTTCTCTGTCTCAGTCTTGACTATTTCTCCCTTTATGTTGTCTGCATTTATTTTATTTAGGCATGTTCACTCATTTTTCAGTTTTTCCCATTAGAAAAGAGTTTCTGTGAAGATAGAACCATTTCTCATTATTTTTATCTACCCAGTGTCTAACACTTAAAAGAAGAACAATAAATATTGAATAAATAAATGACAAAGTTTATTGTGTGCAGTATTCCAGGGAAACACTGTATTAAGGATTATCTAATATCCTCCAATGATTTTGAGGGGGATTAAGATCTCCTTTTTGACAAATGAAGGAGCTAAAGATATAGAATAAACAGAAGTAGATTAAACTCTCCTCTAAAAAAGTTATTAGCTTGAATATTTAAACAAGGATATAACAGCAATAAAAACAACCAAGTTAGTCCTATATCTTATGAGAGACAAAGCAAAAATTACGGAACAGAATGAAACTGAGGGATGAAAAAACATCCACCGGAAACTACCAGAAAAAAATGGACAAACCTACAATTATAAAGAGATATTTTTACACTTCTCTCAGAAGCTGGCAAATCAAGCCAACAGAAGATGATCATGGATACAAAATTTTCAACAGTTACAAGATTGATATTAAGCTTACCATCCAACTTGGCTTTTGCTTCTCCTCTGTTACTCTTTTTCTTTAAAAAGATTTTATAAAAAAAAAATTTTTATAAGGGCTCCCTGCATGACGCCTGCTTGTCCCTCTGCCTGTGTCTCTGCCTCTCTCTCTCTCTGTGTCACTCATGAATAAATATATAAATAATCTTTCAAAAATAAAATAGAAAAATAAAAAGATTTTATTGAAGTATACTTACGTAGAGTAAGATGCATAGATCTTAATTGTATTGTGTGATGTACTTTGACCGATGTACACACACATACAACCACCATCCCAATTAATATTAGAGCATTTCCATTATCAATAGAGTTCCCAAACCCCACCCTCCAGAGGCAACCCTGATCTGATTTGTATCACTAAAGATGAGTTTTTTCTGTTATTGAACTTCATATAAGTGAACCCATATAGTGTGTCTTTTTACCAGTTTGGCTTCTTTCACTGCTCATGGTGCTTTTCAGATTCATTTATATTGTTGCATGCATCTGTAGTTTTTTCAATTTTATGGCTAAGTAAGACTAGTATGGACTTACCATAGTTTGCTCCCTCACTTGTTGATCTATATTTAGATTGTTTCTAGACATTGGGTATCATCAGTAACATGTCTATGAACATGGAAATAAAAGTCTTTTTGTAGACATGTAGTTTCATTTCTTCTGGGTAAGTACCAAGGGGAGGAGTTACCAGATCATATGACAAGTGTAAGTTTAACCAAAAATCTGTCAAACTGGTTTACAAAGTGATTATATTATTTTATATTCTGATACCAGCAGATGCCAATGTATGAGCATTTCAGTTTTCGACATTCTCACCAACTTTGTTTTAATCATTACAGTGAGTATAAAGTGTGTAAAGTAGTATCTCAATGTAGTTTTTTTTTAAAGATTTTATTTATTTATTCATTAGAGACACACAGAGAGAGGCAGAGACATAGGCAGAGGGAGAAGCAGGTACCCTGCAGGAAGCCCGATGCAGGACTCGATCCTAGGACCCCGGGATCACGACCTGAGCCGAAGGCAGATGCTCAACCACTGAGCCACCCAGGCATCCCTCGGTGCAGTTTTAATTTATATTTCCCTGATGGTGACTGATTTTGAGGATGTTTCTGTATGCTAATTCAAGCATCGTATCAAGATTCAAATCTTTTGCCCCTTTAAAAAAGTTTTTTATTAAGTAGCATATGATTTTTATATATTTTTGATATAAGTCCATAGCAGACAGAGTGACTTCCCAAAAATGCCCATGCCCCAATCTTTAGATTCTATGCATATATTACATTATATAGTGAAAGGGATTTTACAGACAGAATTAAGGGTAGGGACCTGAAAGAAGATTATTTGGGTGGGCCAGTCTCATCACCTATGCCCATACAAGAAGGGAACTTTCTCTGGTTGGAGGCAGAAGAGATGAGACAGAAAGAAAAGTCAGAGAGATTGGAAGGATGAGAATTATTTGGTCCACCAATGCTGGCTTAAAGATAGAGGGGACAATGTGACAAAGAAATAGGCAGCCTTAAGGAGCTAAAAGAGCCTCCTGGGTGACAGCCAGTAAGGAAATGAGGACCTCAGCTTAAAAGTCTCAAGGAACTGAATGCTGCCAACAACCTGAATGAGTTTGGAAGTTGATTCTCCCCAAGAGCCTCCAGTAAGAGTTCTGGATGGCTGACACTTTGATTTGGGCCATGGGAGACCCAGAGCAGAGGAACCAGTCCAGCCCACCTGGACTTCCAACCTACAGAGCTGTGAGATAATAAATTTATGTTGCTTTAAATCATCAATTTTGTGGTAATTTGTTAAAGAAGCAATAGAAAACTAATGCAAGAGTCAAGCCACTGGTCAGATAAATGCATTGTAGATATTCTCTTGGCAGTCCTTGTGGCTTTTCATTTTTCCAATGCTGTCTTTTGATGACTAGCAGTCTTAAATTCAGGTGAAGTCCAGTTGTGTGTATTTTTCTTTCATCTTCCATGCTCCCTGTTTTGTTTCTTGGAATTTACCTCTTATGTTAGATCTCTTCTTCCAAGATATTTTGTACTTTTTCAAAGTTGTTAAGGTTTGTCCTGTAGCTCCCAGTATTGCTCAAGAAAAACTAAAATGTGTCAGATCACTGGTTAACCAGGGATCCTAAACATCATCCCCAGATTTATGTGCCAAGTTCTCCTGTACACAGAATCATTCATCCTTATTTCGTGAAATTGATTTTGATCTATTTTTCCCCAAACCATTATCTTCTCTCATAATTTTATAACGGGTTGTTTCAACTCTGACAGAAAATAAATCCTCAACATATATTTTCCTTAGTTACCACTGAGTCTTAAAAAGTGACAGGTACTCTACTGGGAACATGATATATCTGTGATCTTCCTAATAACCCTGTAAGGTAGTGTTATTGACACCACTTTAAAAAATAATACCACAGCTTAGTATTTAAAAAAAATCTTGAACATTCTAAAAATTTACTGCCCAGACTTTTGCCATTTTTCAGTTCTGATACCCACTAGGATATTTAATCTATGTCCATAAATTTCTCTTCAGAGTAGAAATTTATCAGTTTTTATTCTTTATTTTTTTAAAGACTTTATTTATTTATTCATGAGAGACACACAAAGAGAGGCAGAGACACAGGCAGAAGGAGAAGCAGGCTCCCTCCGGGGAGCCCGATGTGGGACTCAATCCCAGGACCCTGGGATCATGACCTGAGCCAAAGGCAGACACTCAACCGCTAAGCCATTGAGGCACACAGTTTCTATTCTTTAAATAACATAATTATAATAAACATTTTTGAATTCTAAGATATTTCTGTTTAAATATTTAAGCAGAAAAATGATAGGGAAAATTTAATGAGGAGAAGGATCTTAGCATGGTCTTAAAGTATCTCCACTTTAAATAAGGAGCAAAATTTAAGTGTGTAATAGAGCAATCAGTTAATACCTTGACACAGTGACAAAAAATAACATTGTAAATGTGGAACAAATGAACATTGTATGCCCTCCAGGTGTGATACCCTGAAAAAAACCATGTGATACTCTAACTGGGAATGCATGAACTGAATATGAACAGGGAATATCAGACAAATCCCAAGTAAGGAACATACACTTTTTTTTTTAAAGGACCATAGTCTTCAAAAATGTCATCATCTAAAATATAGACTGAAGAATATTCTCAGATTAAAGCAGACTAAAAGAGACATGTACTCAGCTGTGTATACACTTAGGTGTGCAAAAGCCAGATTTATACATCTCTTTCTGCATACACATTCAGTTATTTCATTTTGGTAGCTAGAAATTGGTTATGGTGAGAGTATTTACATCACAGAAATGACATGTTACAAATGAGGGTAGTTACCACTAGAGCACTGGTTGGTAAACATTTACCAGCATACCACTGGAGACTTGACAACCAAGCCCAGTATGTGATCCTGGACTAGATTTTGAACTGGAAGGAAAAATGCACTATAAAGGATGTTACTGAGAATATAGATGGTAGAAAAAGAAGAGTATTGTATCACTGTTAAGTTACTGAAGTTGGTAACTGTGGTTATGTAAGAGAATAGTTTTATATTCTTAGGAAATACACATTAAAGTATTAGGAGTAAGGGTCATAATGTATACAACTTATAACACTGATGTATTTTAGAAAAAAATGTATATATAAAAAGCATGTAGGGCACCTGACTGGTTCTGTTGGTTAGGCAGCCCACTCTTTTTTTTTAATAATAAATTTATTTTTTATTGGTGTTCAATTTGCCAACATACAGAATAACACCCAGTGCTCATCCTGTCAAGTGCCCCCCTCAGTGCCTGCCACCCAGTAACCCCCATCCCCCGCCCTCCTCCCCTTCCACCACCCTTAGTTCATTTCTAAGAGTTAGGAGTCTTTATGTTCTGTCTCCCTTTCTGATATTTCCTACCCATTTCTTCTCCCTTCCCTTCTATTCCCTTTCACTATTATTTATATTCCCCAAATGATTGAGACCATATAATGTTTGTCCTTCTACGATTGACTTACTTCACTCAGCATAATACCCTCCAGTTCCATCCACATCGAAGCAAATGGTGGGTATTTGTTGTTTCTAATGGCTGAGTAATATTCCATTGTGTACATAAACCACATCTTCTTTATCCATTTATCTTTCGATGGACACCGAGGCTCCTTCCACAGTTTGGCTATTGTGGACATTGCTGCTAGAAACATTGGGGTGCAGGTGTTCCGGGGTTTCACTGCATCTGTATCTTTGGGGTAAATCCCCAACAGTGCAATTGCTGGGTCGTAGGGCAGGTCTATTTTTAACTCTTTGAGGAACCTCCACACAGTTTTCCAGAGTGGCTGCACCAGTTCACATTCCCACCAACAGTGTAAGAGGGTTCCCCTTTCTCCGCATCCTCTCCAACATTTGTGGTTTCCTGCCTTGTTAATTTTCCCATTCTCACTGGTGTGAGGTGGGATCTCATTGTGGTTTGGATTTGTATTTTCCTGATGGCAAGTGATGGGGAGCATTTTCTCATGTGCATGTTGGCCATGTCCATGTCTTCCTCTGTGAGATTTCTGTTCATGTCTTTTGCCCATTTCATGATTGGATTGTTTGTTTCTTTGGTATTGAGTTTAAAAAGTTCTTTATAGATCTTGGAAACTAGCCCTTTATCTGATACGTCCTTTGCAAATCTCTTCTCCCATTCTGTAGGTTGTCTTTTAGTTTTGTTGACTGTATCCTTTGCTGTGCAAAAGCTTCTTATCTTGATGAAGTCCCAATAGTTCATTCTTGCGTTTGTTTCTTTTGCCTTCGTGGATGTATCTTGCAAGAAGTTACTGTGGCCGAGTTAAAAAAGGGTGTTGCCTGTGTTCTCCTCTAGGATTTTGATGGAATCTTGTCTCACATTTAGATCTTTCATCCATTTTGAGTTTATCTTTGTGTATGCCCACTCTTGATTTTGACTCAGCTTGTGATCTCATGGTCCTAGGACTGGACCCCATATCTAGCCCCACACTCAGCAGGGAGTCTGCTTTAGGATTCTCTCTCTCTCTCTAAAATAAATATTTTTTAAAAAGAGCATCATATAAAATCAAATAAAGCAAAGATACAAATATACAATATATAAACTAAATGAAGATTATATAGGTTATTGTTTTGCTTTTCTTTCAAGTTTTCTGTAAGCTTAAACTTTTTAAAAATAATAGTTAAAAATATCCTAAAAGGTAAAAACAAAAAACAAAAAACAAAACAAAAACTCCCCTATGAGAATAAGTTTTAAAAAAGCAGAAGACTTGAATATGTATTTTGTTTTGTGACATCTCTTTTATAAGACGAGGCATTATTCTCCTCAGCCATACACGGAAAAAGGGAATTTTACCACCTGGGAATTTTACCTCCCTTGGTAAATTGCTTATTTTGGAAAGTTTAAGATGTGCCCTGGCTGTTGCGGTTTTGCTATATCAGTGCCACTTGGATCAAAGATTGCTCAGAGTCTCACCTGCATTGGGCAAACACTGTTACATGAAACTCAATCCAGTCCATTCATTCTCTTGAAATCTTTATAAAGAAGTTGCAGGGGAAATGCATAGATAATTACTGTTTATGCTCTAGGACCAAATTTACCCCTTTCAGTGGGTTTGAAGAAGATGGTAATGAGCTTCTTTTGTGGTCCTGCCATTCACCAGAAGACAGCTCTTTCAAGCTGAAGGCTGATTTAATTCTTTCTCACTGAAGAGCATTGCAGCAAGGTTGCTACAGAAATTTTATATTTGTTATTTTTTTAAGTAACAGTATTACATACAAATGTTTAAAAAAATCAAATTATGCTAGAAAGGTACCAGATGAAAAATACCAATTACATCCATTCCCTGCACCCCCATAGTCATTATGAACTATTTCTTATATATTTCTGGGGGAAGAGAATATGTACACATACTTACATGCATGTTCTTTAAAAATATACAAGTGATTCCTTATTGTATACAGTATCTTACATTTTTTTCTCTGTATGTTATATTTTTCCCACCTCTAATAATATTATACAGAACTGTATGAAATTGTTGTTTTGACCTAATATTTCAGGATATTTTAAAAATTAGAAATATATGTTGTCTATTCATATAAATGAATATATATAGATAGGTACTACTGTGACTGTATTTTTGATAAATTCTTTTACTGGGAGAATTCTAGGTAAGAGAGAATGTTCATTTTAAATCTCAATTTTGTCAAATTTTTCTCTAAAAATGTACCACTTACAAGGACCCTATTAGTATAGGACACTGCCTCAACACCACTATAACTTAGGAATTTTAAGTTTTGCTTATCTTAGTTTTAAAAATTTAGTTTTTATTTTTTGATTGACTTTGAGCAGCTTCTTATAGCTTTATTTGCTTTTAGTATTTTTTTTTTTTACAAAAGTTGCCTTTTTGTATCTTTTAAGGATCATTGACTCCTTTCTATTGATTTGTAGATACACTGTGTAAGTTCAAGAAAGTAGCTTTGTCATATGTTCTGCAAACATTGAAGGTGAGTGAGGAGCATGAGTAAAATGTTAACATGGCAAAATTAATGCTGAGATTATTTCATAGCTTACATACAGAATTTTCTTTTCTTTTTTGCAATTTTATTTCCTTTTTTAATTTAATAAAAATTTTGTTAATTTTTAAAACAATTTTTGAGTATCAGGTTTAACATTTCTTATATGTCTTCTCTATTTTATGTCTGATTTAGAATGACCTTTCCTTCTCCAAAATTATTAAAATTTTATCCCTATTTTCTTCTAAATTCCTAGGACTTGTTCACCTTCAAAGAAGCATGTGTCCCTGCTTTTCCAGGAAAGTTCTGATTATAAATATTCCATTTTAGTATCAGACTATACCACCAGAATTAAATTGAGAAAAAAAAAAGTAACAACCTCCAGTAATTCTTTACTACAACATAGCTAAGTTATGGTCTGTATTAATTAAGCATCTCTTAAAACTTTGTACTTGTTCCCCCGGCTCTTGCCTGATTCATGCTCCCAAAAGGACTTTACAGTCTTTTTTTTTTTTTTTTTTTTTTTGGAATGTGACACTTTGGAGTAAGAATGTAGCTGGAATCCCACCTGTAAGTGAATTTGTATTCTGATGCAAAGGAATGTTTTCTGAAAGCCAGGATTTCCTTGGACATCGCAGACTTGCAGAGTTGAGACCTAGCTCATTCTGGAAGCTAGAGGTATGAGTGACTTGGAATTACAGGTTAAGGAAGGAGTTAGAGCCTCTTCCTAATTTAGGTTCCCATCTGAAAGATGGCTCCGATACTTGTTCCACATAAGCCAAAACAAAACAAAACAAAACACAAAACAAAAATGGAAAGAAAGAAAGAAAGAAAGAAAGAAAGAAAGAAAGAAAGAAAAAGAAAGAAAGAAAGAAGAAAGAAAGAAAGAAAGAAAGAAAGAAAGAAAGAAAGAAAGAAAGAAAAAAAGAAAGAAAGAAAGAACGAACCCAGGTAACAAGACCTGGGGCAAACAGAAGTTAAGACAACAACATTGAGGGGTTTATTGTTTTTGTGTGTATTGTTTGTTGCTGGCTTGTTTTTTTCCAGTTCATTGGACTTAGGCAGCTCAACCTTCATTTAAGGAAAGGCTCGTGGGTGTCTTGTGGGCTTCACTCCATATACCTCTGCTCTGCATCTATGACTTGTGAAAACAAGCATGTGGGATGCTAATTCAGTCTTTGGTTTCTTTTTCGTATCAAATACTGCCAACTTGGCCTTAAATGTGTGCCAGATGTGCTATGGTTTTATGATGTGATACTGTTAGGAAGTCTGGGTTAAGTATGGATGTGAGCTGGCTTTTGTTCCTGGAGTGGTTCCTGTCACCGATGGCTACAGCACAAGCTTGGAAGCCCAATAGCTTTGCTGGGCATCTTGGCGAGAGGTGCCTGGCAGCAAATGGTCATCAAATCCTTGGAGACAACTGCAGGTTCTCTGGTTGGTTCTCTCCTCTCTGATGGCTAGATTTCTGAGTTTTGTGAGAACTTGCAGATTGCTTGCCTGAAGGAGGGAAGCTGAAGCTTTGCCAGAGTGCAGTGCACACTGTGGAAGGATTGTCACAAATACCCTAGGGTAACCTCCTGATGTGCACACCTAGGGCACTGTTGCCTTTCCAACTAATATTTTAAAGGTATTGTCATTGCTATTGAGTCTGAACACTAGAATATATTTAACTTTTGAGTAAGAATTGAAAATAAAATGAGAGAGAGAGAGATACCAGTGAGAGAAAAAAATAATAACTAGAAAGTTTAAGGCAAGAAAGAGATGATCTGAATGGAAATGGGTTCTTTTGGAGACTGCAATATATGGACAGTTTTCCCAGGTCTATGTTTACCTTTTTACAAAAAACCTATCCGAAACATTATAAATGCATATTTTTCATGATTTATATTTATTCCTTTTTCATTCTATTTCTTGCAATCAGACAAAACTCTGGTTATAGTTTGGTGCTTTGTTTTTGATTTTGACAAAACTTGATCTCTCTCATGCATAACTACAATGAAAGACATACCACCAAGTGATGTTAAAATTTGTACACTTTAGAAAAACTAAGCAGTCTTATATCAGTGAAATTCCCACATTTTTAAATCTTGAAAATCCAGGTTCTGTTGGTCATTGAGAAGACTTGAATATTTTATTTCTGAAATCTGTTTGCTTACTCTGAAAGTGTTTAGGGTAAATTAGGTTGTACCAGAATATTTAGTGGTTCTGATAATAGTAATTACAGACAGGAGAAAATCATAGAGGAAAGCATTGATGTATCTTAGACATTATTTCCCTAATAAGGTATTTACAAAATGCAGGGCAATGAAAGGGATTTTTACATTGAATCAAAATGAAGTACCAAAGACCAATTTGTTTTCAGGATGTGGCAGGCAGCGACTCCCATTTCCTGTAATAGGGTCATAACCTCTTGCTAACAGCCTACCTTCTCTCACACATTGTGGCTCCAAAAAGATTTATGACTCTTGCTGTCCAGAATCGTATTTAGTAAAGGGAGCTTGTACTCGTAAGAGTGGAGTAGAGGTAAAGAAGATAGTCTATTTCCTTTATTTCCTTCACTTTTTCAGACTTGTCTTAGGGCAGAGCTGTCTAATAGAACTTGCTGATGGAAATGTTCTAAATCTGCACTAATATGGTAGCCAGTGGCCACATGTGGCTCTTGAGCTTTTGAAATGTGGCTAGCATAGCAAAATAACTGCATTTTAAATCTTATGAAAATTTAATTAGTTTAAATTTAGATAGGTACATGTGACGAGAGGCTATTGCTTTGGACAGTGCAGCCCTAGACTAGAGCTTAAATAATTTTCCCAGTGACAATTGACTTGGACAATGCAACACTAACCATTTCTTCCTAAATAACAGCACAAGTGAAAAAAATCAAGTAAATATGTACATTTTTCAGAATTTAGCTTAGACAAGATTTCATAGGACCCTAGTTCCCCCAAATGGCTTTAGGGAAAAGTTATTAATTATATAAAAAGAGAAGCTCCAATGCCAGTTTCTAAAATTTTCAAACAAAAATGGGCAATTTGATCAATAGATCTATTATTTAGGTCTTAGGGATTTTCTTCCTCTCTGAAGCACATTTAAATTGTTCTGATGTGATCTTATATCAGGTTGAGTATTAACTTGGAAGTCTCTTATATTATCCCAGATTATCTCATTAGAAATCTTATGTGACAAGATGTACAAAAGAACCATCTTTGTTTCAATGTTTTGGTACTTTGTTTTCTTTTAAATCATGAAGAGGTGCATGAAATTACACTCAGAAAAATATTCTGCAATGGACTTTGCTTCACAACTCTGGGAGGAACTAAATTTTTGTTTATGTGTGATCCAAGATGATCAATATCATCCCAAATGGTGAATCACCCGAAGTGACCTTTCTATTTCCAAGTGAGTTATTCTTAAACATGTAAACTAGTAGTTACCAGGGAGCATGATCTGTGTTATGATTTTCCTGTAAGGGACATATTATAATAAAAGATGATACTGAGGCATGAAGATTCAGAGATGTGAAACATCTGTAAGCAAATTTACATTTAGTTTGACTTCCTGGGAACCACCTTTATTCATTAACCTCTTTTGTCATAGGAAAATGCTCTTCTTTCTTGTGAAATCATTGTACAAATACCATTTCCTGTGTGCGTGCGTGCGTGCGTGTGTGTGTGTGTATAAAAGCACTGGAGTTGGTATGTGACTTCTTAGCTGTGTGACAAGTTTCTTCACTCTTCAGTTTCCAGGCCTCTGTTTAATCATCTGACTATATATATATATATATATTTTTTTTTTTACATATATATTTGAAACATTAAATTTACTAAACAAATTTAAGATCATCCTCTTAAATATTCTTTGAGGATTAATAATGCAGTAGGAACACTTGACAAGGTCATTTATCACAGAATTTTAGATGTTAGATGCTGGTTGGAATTTGAGTGTAAGTAGTTTGAAAGGTGCAGGAATTGGTGGTATGAGAGTGGGAAAGTGACAGGGAAAAAAAGCGACTATGTGGCAAAGTCATGAGCAGGTACCCACTGTGAGCAACTTTAACTCATTACTTCTTGAACATTTAGGAAAATGTATAGAACATATCTTAGAGTGGGTTGTCCCTTCTGAAACTGTTATATCTCTCCACCAACTCTTGTTCATTACTGCTTGAGCATTGCTCCCCAGGTCTGCTCATTGCCAAGCACTACAATTAATGGGCAACTAATGAGCAGAGTGGTCTTCCGTGGCTTTGGAAAATGTCTACAAACAAAGAGATGAGAATACTGGCAGTTGGAAATAAGAAGGTGTACAATGAGTTAATAAACCTAGGGATATAGGTGGAGCAACAGCATCCTTTGCTACGTGGGAGGAAAGGGGTCCATAAAGTTCAATGAAGAGTCTTCTTAAGAACAGTCCCTGGGGTGTACCATACTTGAGATAAGCTCTGCCATCCATCCAGGGGGAACCTTGGACAAACAGCTTGATATTCCTCTTCTGTGTAATTCAGCTTGTTAGGGACACAGGGGCTCAGGTCCCAATCCAGAACTAATAAGTCAGAATCTTCATTTTAGCAAGATCCCAAGGAGATTTATACCTACATTGAATCTTGAGAAGTAGTAGGCTAGGATTATTGTTTCATATGCTTCTTTCCTTTGTTGTGGGCAGGTAGAGGAAATTCTCAGATGAAATGGCTACATAGCTAAAGCTTAAGTAAGTGTGGCAAAGGTAGTTTGCTTCTTATAGCTTCCACATCTGCAGCCTCAGAGAGAGTAACCTTCTTGATCAATCAGCTGACTCATCCACCTGGAGGCAAGAGAGTGTGTTCTTTCCTAAGACTTCATTCAACTTGGTAATTCTGTTCTAAGAGCAGATGATGAAGGGAGCAACCAGACATGTAGAAGATGTGTTAGCTTGGGAGGGTCTTTGTTCATTCGAAACTTGATTTTCATCACAACTTGTTGACAGAAACTGTGAAGTTTGAAAAAAGCTAAATGGCAGGATACAAAAATAAATCTACATTATTAATTCAGTAATGTAAGAATAATTTTTAAAAGTAGATAAAAAATTTAATTCAATTGTTGGGATTAGGAAAACTAGGGGTAAACATTTTTAGTTAGCAGCTTTTATTGCATATGCATTTATTAATGGTGAAATTATTCATTATTTCATTATTTTAACAAACTCTTATTGAACAACAATGCCTTAAAAAGCATAATCTTTAGATCTGAAATAATAGGGTAAATGGGTAAGTATGCAGTAGTCTGGTAAGAGAGACACATGAAAACTATAACATAAGGTCATAACCCACTAGAAACATATGTTCATTGTGCTTTGAGAGATGATTATGATTTCTGGAAACCTCAAATAAAAATATTAGGAAGTTAAACTTTTCTATACAATGTATGACTTAATAGGAAAAGATCCTACTAAATTCTAGACAGTACTTAATGCTTTAGCAAGGCTTGATAACAATGGCAAACTATGGCCATGTTGAGCCTACACTTTGTTTCTGTAAATAAAGTTTAATTGGAACATAGGCAGATTAATTTGTTTATGTATTGTCTCTGGCTGCTTTTATGTTACAGTGACAAGTAATTGTGATTGACTCCATATGGCCTAAAAGCCTAAAATATTTAGTATTTTACTCTTCACAGAAAAATTTTGCTGACACTTGCTTTATAAACGTAACTATACTAGAAGGTCACCATAATAAACCCTTACTAGAGACCAACTCCCTAGGAGTCATCAAGAAGAGAGCCTAAGAAGGAGGAAACTCTGTCTGCAGCTGGGCATTTTAGAGACACTAGTTCTTGATTGCCTGCCTCCTTCTTTGCATGATCTAGGCTACTACTCATTACTGCTATGCACCCAGAACCTCACAGAAAGAGCTCTTTTCTTGTGTATATACAAGAGTGGTGGCTATAACTTAGGGTTGTGAGATCCCAAGTGATCAACTATTTCATTTCACCCATTCTTAATTTTTTACTGTAGAGTAATAAAAAGCTGGCTGTGTTTGCTCACACACATTATGCTGTTTCATATCTCTGTGGCCTGATCAGGCTATTTTAATCCATTTATCTATTCACCTAGTAACCCCAGTGTGCTACACACTCTAAAGAGCCAGTAGTTATTGATTACTTACCATGCTCTAGGCACTGTGTTAAGTACTTTACTTGTTGGCTCATTTAATTGGGGGAACTACCCTGTGAGATACATAGTATATAATCTATACTTTTTAGATAAGGAAATCAAGGCACAAAGTTTAAGAAACTTTCCCAAAGTCATACAGGTAATGGGTGAACAATCTTACGGTTTCAGGTCACACTACTAATATTGCCTCAACTTCCTTCCAGATGTATATCCTTCCCAGATACAGTATGTCATTCATTCCAGGCCCTAAAAATATAAAGATGTGTTATATGTTCTTTCTATTCTAATAGAAGGCACAGTGAGTGAGAAAGATAAAGAGATACATATGATCAAAAATGTAAAGTGTGAGGGACACCTGGGTGGCTCAGTGGTTGAGCGTCTTCAGCTCAGGGCATGATCCTGGAGACCCAGAATCAAGTCCCACATCAGGCTCCCTGCATAGAGCCTACTTCTCCCTTGGTCTTTGTCTCTTTCTCTCTCTGTCTCTCATGAATAAATAAAATCTTTTAAAAAATGTAAAATGTGACAACAGATCTGGAGAAAGGAAAATTTTCAGTAGTTTTTGAGTTTTCTGGATGGTTAAGAACTGATTAAAGGGAGTTGGAGGTAGGGAGAAAGACATGTAAGACTGAGAGAACCTTAAGAGCACAGAACAGAGATAAGAAACACCTTGCAAAGAATAAGAATTTCTATATTGCCAGAATGTAGAGTGTATTGCAAGGAGAAGTGGGAAGCAAAACATCAGTATAAGTAGGGGTAATTTCCAGAGGGTGCTGTAGGCCTCATTTTGATGATTGTAGCTAGTGAAGAGCCAAGAAGAGCTGTAGGTAATAGAGTTGCATGTCTTATTTTCATTCCAGACAAATCACACTAGAAGCTGGATAGATGATGAATTTGAGGAAGGAGACCAGTCAGGGGGCTGCTGTGGTTGGTGCAGGTGAGAAATGATGAAGAACTGAGTGAGCAACAATGAAGCTGTGGTTGTGGTGATGAGAAGGAGGAGAGTAGCTGGAAACTATTCATGAGTCAGTGTCAACAGGACTTGGGGATTGACTAAATGTGAGATACAGTGGGAGTAAGAGGGACGACAGAAAAATAGGATTCAGTATTCTACTTTGGGTGCCTGTGCAGCCAACAACTGTGCCTGTGAACTGCGGGGGATAAACCAAATTGAGGGAACAATGATGGACTAGAAGTGCACTTGGGGATATATCCTCAGGAAATTGCCCAGAATGTTGTCAGATACATAAATTGAGATTATTGAAGATATCTGTCTGGGCAAGAAAAAGAGATTTAAGAAGAATCATCATTCTGGCAAGTTACCCATATATGGGCAGTGATGAACCAAAATCATCAACTTGTAAAATAAGCAAAAAATAACAGGACCCTATGGAGAATACAGGGAAGGAATAGGGTGGATGAATAAAAGTATAGCATCATGGCAAGGAAAGAAGTAGTTTCCAGAAGGTCACCATGGTAAACAGAAGGTAGAAGAGACTGAGACTCCTGTAGGCATTGTATTACACATGATAAGCATCTAGGCCCGCTCTTGACTGTTCCTTCCTCTCTTTGACTCCTTTCCATGACTCCTGCATATTCTCCTACTCATTCTTCAAAATTCTTCATTCTTCAGTTTGGTGACATTGCTTCCTTAGAGGCAGGGAAACTTTCCTAACTCAATGCTCCACTTATCTAAACTACAGAGGTGCTCCTCTTTTTGACCCTGTTTGGTCTAGTGCTGACTTAAGTCATTGCACAGACAGTACTTTACATGCCTACTTCTCTCTCTGTGCTGCAAGCTTTTTTTAAAAAAAGTTATTTATTTATTTATATTTATTTATTTATTTATTTATTTATTTATTTATTTATTTATTTATGAGAGGTACAGAGACAGAGGCAGAGACACAAGCAGAGGGAGAAGCAGGATCCCCGAGGGGAGCCCAATAAAGGACTCAATTCCAGGACCCTGGGATCATGACTTGAGACGAAGATAGGCACTCAACCACTGAGCCACCCAGGTGTTCCTGTATTGCAAGCTTTTCAAGGTCACTGTGGTAGACTGATTTGCACTAAGGACACCACTTTTTCATGCTTCTCTTTATCCACTCCCTTTGACTGTGCCCTCTCATTGGACTTGACTGTGTCCAGTGGAATTTGGGCCAGTGGAATAGTAACAAGCTTAATGTAAGCAGAGATTTGAAAAGTACTGTGCGTTTTTATTTCCTCTCTTAGAATCTTGCTACCACAGGGTGACAAGTCTAGGCTAACCTACTAGAGGAAAGAGATTTCTTGGAGCAGAACCAAAGCCATCCTATACCATTCAGCCTTTAGCTGACCCCAATGGCTGAATTCACAAACACTAAGTTTTGGGGTGATTTGTTACACAGCAATGCCCAACATGATTAGAAATCATGTCTTATACATCTTTTTTACTCTAACACATATTATTAAACATGTAGTGAGTGATCCATAAATATATGTTGTACTGAAAAGTATAGAAGAAATGGAATGAAAATTCCAATCTGTTGCAAAGTACTTTTCCTCTCCTTTCACTCTACCAAACATCATGAGTGTGCCCCAACTTTCTCACTTGTTTTTACCTCTGAGATCTTAGGAGCTAAGACTGTAGGGGTGGCTGTGGGAATTCCAGCATGCACAGTGTGGTTTGAAATCCACAGACAAGGGAGCATGGCTTCCTTCCTTGGCCTGCTGCCCCATGCGTGGTGAGCAGAGCAGCCAAGCCAAAGTGGCAGCCGTGGTGTGGGAGCCCAGCTCTGCTGCCATAAATTAGCCAGGGGCAGGAAGGAGCAGTGAGAGTCAGCGGTTTCAACTACCTAGTAGTTCATTTTTGTTCTTGTTTTTCAGTTAGCAATCTGTAAAATTTATTGCAAAATTAAGCTCCCTGCTCCAGAGTCAATAATATTCCTGGTGCCAGGTGGTGTAATAATTCACAAAAAGGGCAGGAGTTGGAGAGAATGAGACTGATTTAGGAAGTAGACTTCCAAGCCCGATTTGCTGCTGCCTACTCCCTGCTGCTAAAGGTCAGGTAAGTAGAGGGCTAAGATTACAGCCTCATAATATCCTTGGAGGGCTAGAATTTCTATTGGGTTTGAAATTTAAAACAAAAACTGTTTCTTTTGCATGATGGATTCCTTTTATCCTTCCCACCTCTGTTTCCATTTTAGCATAAAAATAGAAACATTCAATTTCATATTTTGTTTCTGGCATCACAAGGAAGAGGTACTGTAGAAAACTTGGCCTTGTGCAAGCTTCCTATAGTGCTTTCTAATACCCTAACATCAGTTTCTCAAACTGGAGGGGCCACTGGAGATCGCTGTATTCCAACATCTTCACTTACAAATGCAAACACCAAGTTTTGGTATAATTAGTGACTATTCACATCCTGCCTACCTACCTACCTGGGATTAGAACCTAGATCTGATCTCTAGGTCGTACAGCAGCTGCTTCACTGGACCTTCTGCTACTGAAGGAATTTCAGTTGGTCACTTTAGCTTTTCTTGATCATATCTATTATGTTCAAAAAATACTCTTCATTTCATATTTTTAAAAATATTTTATTTATTTACTCATGAGAGACACACAGAGAGAGGCAGAAATATAAGCAAAGGGAGAAGCAGGCTCCCTGCAGGGATCCCAATGCAGGACTTGATCCTAGGACCCTGGGATCATGACCTGAGCCAAAGGCAGATGCTCAACCACTGAGCCACTGAGGCAGTCATTTCCTATTCTCTCTTTTTTTCTTTTCTTTTCTTTTTTTTTTTTTTACGAAATGATCACCACAATATGTCTAGTTATTATTATTGTAAGTTATTATTATTAAGCCTATTATTTCTCAAAGACTCTAAATTATGTATCTAATTATCTAAAAGGACTAAAAAGCCACATTTTCATTCCAGCTGCAAGGCACAAGATATTATCATTAATTTACTTTTAATTATCTTTACAAATTTGCTTTCAATTATCTTTACAAAGTAACTCCTTGAAAGACAATCATGGAAATATTGTATTTGGTTATTTCTCATGGTTTCTTTCTTGAAATGCCTACAAAATCATCTTTTCACTCTAAGGTACAAGTTTAGTATTTCTTGGGAGACATTTAGTAGTTGGCCATTATACTGTACAAATTAAGTGTATATGTGTTTCTTGTTCAACATCACTATTAGCTCTTTTAGAAAATTTTTCTTTCTATCAAATATTCAGTTCTTTTTTATTGGTGTTGGAGCTTTTGCCACTGTTGAGAGCTGGCTATAATGCTTAGATTAGAAGGAATTGCTTTGATGTTTTTCAAAGTTAAGAAAGTCTCTGAGTATCCCTTGACTGCAGGTAAAGAATGTGCCTCTCTGGACAGGTACCAATTAGAGCTAATTATATATGACCTGATTGATCCATGAAGCCCTTAGAGTTTCTAATTGAATTTGCTATGTCTTCAAAAAAAATGAAGATTTGGTTTAGTTGCGAGTTATGGATTGGAGGACCTGGCTGCATTCTCTGACTACAATGACACTGTCAATACAATGATCTAAAGGGGGCTGTGCAAATCCACCCTTATCATGGAATTCCTCCTCTATTACCCTGGTAAATCAGAGATGGTTTAGGAGAACTGGCTCCTGGCCTCTGAGAGGGAATACTAGTTCCACTTTTTAAGAGCTGTTACTTTTTTTTTTTTTCAGTTACTTGCATGGGGGTAAGAGTGGGAGGGGTAAGAGTGCTGTGAAATTTTTGTAACCTGACCAGGAGCCTGGCTTTAAGCCCCACCAAGACCTTGAAACTCAGCCTAAGCTGATTGAAACTCTTGAGTCTTTTCAAGTGTACTAATTATGTTACCTTGTGGATAGAAACCATGAAAAATGGATATTTTAAAAGTCTCCAGGTTGGGGCGCATTATACTTCTGAGATGATTAAATATCTGCTCTATTCTGAGATTTGGATCAAATCTCAATTGAATGAATGGTTGGAAAATGAATGAAATATGCATAGGTAAGTAGTCAATAAAGTGGATACACACTCTGGTGACATTTATTCTGATCTAGTTAAAATTAAATGTCTGAAATGGGTATCGTCTTTTCAATTCTGTCTACCAGTATGTTCAATAAAATAACAATGTTTTTTTAAAGAAAATTGTGGATATGATATTTATTGCATATCTCAAGTTGTTTCAAAACAGGAATTATTATTCAATTATTATTCAAACTTTCTTAAATTTGCTTTCTTTTTGTGTGTGTATGTATAAATGCATAGTGAACATTCTGTGATTCTCCATGAAAAGTAAAATTACATGTAAGTATATTATCTCCCCTTGCAAAATAATATTTAAAATTTCATACTCAGTTGTCTTCCTTACCTCACATACATAGGCATGTTTCATTCATTCATCTGCCAACTCCCTAGACATTAAGTTTCAGTGTCAGCCTTTTAGAATTCATGTTACACAATGAAAAGCAAAAAGAAAAAAGGAAGCATTTCCTGGACTAGCCATTTCCGCATCAATTTGCATAACAATAAATTGTCTACAATTGACTGTACATGGAGCAGATATACAGGCAGTATATAATGTTGTGGTGAAAGGTATGTACTTTGAAACTGCCTGAGCTCAAATTCCTGCTCTGCCACTTATTAGCTATATGACCTAGGGCAAGTTATTTAAACTGTTTGAGCCCCAGTTGGCTCATCTACAAAGTGGGATAATAATTCCACCTATCTCAAGGGATGTGGATGAAACAAATCAAACTATGTGAAGTCTTTAAAATAGTGCCTCAGTGCTATGACACTTATATATACAGTGTACACATGTTTCTTTTATAATTCTCTAAGTATCTTGGGAATATTTGTGAATTCAGGTAGTCTTGAAGTAAATTGAAGCAAGACTGATTTAATTAAAGTACTCCAATTTGAGCTCGTTTGGTATCCACATGCCACTTTTCCCTTGAAATCAAGGATGTTTTGCTTGTAGCTCAGAGCCCTACTGCTTGTAAAACACACATCATGAAACCCCAGAGTATTGGTTTTGAGATTTTAAAAATGTTTTTTTTCCCAGCTGTTTCTCAGGCTTATCAAAATTTCGTTATTGTTATTGTCACAAAGGAGAAGAAAAACTGTTGTATTTGTTGGAATAATTTTAATTAGGAATGAATGGAAATCAGCTGGTTTTTAGCTGACTTGCCTCTCTGGCATCTGATCACCATACAAACCCTTAAAATAGTAAAATGCTGTTTTTCTGGAGTTCTTCTCATTGGGAAAATTTTAAAAGACCCTCTTGTAAGCTCATTTGAAAAGCTCATGGTACTCAGGGTGATGAGGTTTTCCTGATGTAGAGATTTGTTTCAGGTTGTGCCATAAATCAACAAATGTGCTGCTTTTTCTGGTCCTCTTTATGATCCTGATGGGGGCTGAGCCATTCTCTAACTTGAAGCTTGAATAAGGTATAAAAGAAAGGAAAGGAAAGAAAGAAAAAAAGGAAAGAAAGGAAAAACTAAGTCCTTAGATTTTAAGGAAACCCATCTACCTACTCAGGCTCTCCTCTCTAATTTTTCTCTATGATGAACTTTGATAAAGGTATCTCCCTGTCAAGCAACAGGGTGAATAAATTCACAGGTTTCTGTGTCATGGGACTTTGATTCCTTCATATTGCAAAGTACATGAATGGTTTCCTAGCTCTTTACTGATGTATAAACTTTTGTTTAAAAAAATTATTTATTTATTTATTTTATTTGAGAGAGTGCACAAATGAGAGAGAGTGGAGGGAGGGGCAGAGGGAGAGACTCTTCAAGCAGACCTCCTAATGAGTGTGGAGCCTAACATCGCAGGGCTGGATCTCCTGGCCCATAAGACCATGACCTAAGCCAAAACCAAGAGTCAAATGCTTAACCAGCTGAGCCACTCAGGTAGCCTAATGTGTGAACTTTTAATTTTTGACCTAAAACATTGTTTTTCTTCCGGTATGGCTCGTGGCTCCATCTGTTGCCTCCAATTTGAACTTTTCCCTTGTAAATTCAAGTATAATTGTTCTATCTTATTTCTAGAGCCTATAGTAGTTTAATCAGTTTATTGGATAGAAACACTGAGAATACTTGGAGCATATGACTAAAAAATTCAGAATAAGAGCCTCTTAATCTTTGTTTGCTTTTCCTTCTATAACATAAAACTAGAAACTTCTCATCAAGAAGGTGTCAAAACATCATTAGGTATGAGATAGCCAGTCACTAATAATGATAGTTCAGGAAGAAACCATTTATATGTATAAGAAAAGAAAAGAAAAGAAAAGAAAAGGAATAAAGTATAAGGAGAAAGCATTTTGAAAGAGTTTATAATGTCTTCCCCCAACAGATGTCCTTTCCTAAATTTCTGTGTTTTCTATCTGACTGTTCTATGGGTCATTCTTTCTTGGAAGCCAGAGAAAAACTTCCTGCTGGCAATTGACTTATCAGAGAATATACCATTGCACTGCTTGAATCTTGATTTCCTGACAGCTGCCCCAACCTAAAGAGCCAAAATGATCTGTGTGTGGGACACATTTGCACAACGTCCTCTGGCCTTGTGCTTTAACACTGATAGGTCATAAGTGGAGTGACTCTATAATTCATCAAGGCCAGAGCATTTTTGAAAGTGAAAAGAAGAGCTAGTAATAATTGTCCAGGAAAGCACAACCTGGGATTATTTTACACAAATTTGGCTGAATTATGAAGAAGTACTGGGCAGTAAATACAAACTTATTCAAAAGAAAGGGGGAAAATCAAGGTAGGAATTCTTCTCTTGTTGTAATCTTGAGAAACTGTACTGTGTATTGTGAATCTATTAACTCACAGACTAGTACCTATATTAGATAAATGTACGCTTTTATGGATGAGAAAACCAGGGCTCTAGGAAACACTCGTTTGCCCAAGGCCACAGTATATTATATGTTGGGGTAGAATTGACTTTAGAGGGGTTAGAAATCATGAAAGGATCTATCCAAATGAATGAATGAATGAATAAAATGATTAGAAGTCCAGCCCATCTCATTCATGAGATGAAAAGAATCCTGTGTATATTACCATCTGGGTTTTCAGAAGTCCTCCAATTTGAAAAATATTTTTAGCTCATTTAGACTTCCTACACCTATTTTACTTTTATAACATCATAAAGATGATAGCAAGTTTCAGCAAGTAAGAAAGCTTAGGATCATTGCAGTGGATAATTTCTCCAAATGGGAAAATACATATAGCTTTCCAGTCATATATTTGACTAGTTGAAAACAATTCTTACACTTTTATTTAGTAATTTTATTTCTTTCTTTTCCATTTTCTTAATTGAAGTTCGATTTCCAACATATAACACCTGGTGCTCATCCCATTAAGTGCCCTCCTCAGTGCCTGTCACCTAGTTACCATATCCCCCTGCCCCCCTCCCCTTCCACTACCCTTTGTTCATTTCCCAGAGTTAGGAGTCTGTCATGTTTTGTCACCATCTATAATTTTTCTCACTCATTTTCTCTTCTTTCCCTTATGATCCATCTCACTATTAGTACTTTTATTTATAATAATATATTTTATGGGTATAAACCTGAGTCTTTGTACTCTTTGCATGGGCTGGTTGTTGGAACCCAGGGTAGCAGTTGAGACTTTCAGCTGGAGGCTTTCTTCAGTCAATGATAAGCTCCAGACATGGACTCAGGTAGCTCTGTGACCTTGAGCAAGTTACTTTATCTTCTCTGGTTCTCTACTTTTTTATAGAAAAATGTGGATTAATAATAACCACTTTGTTTACTGTGCACGGTTATTGTAGGAATCAACGAAGTGCCATCGTGTCTCAAAGCACCTCAAAAATATAAAACATGGAACAGAAGAGATGTTATTGTCAGCTCTATAACCCTGAATGAATTTTGCTTTCCAGTTTGACTGTCTGTGAGTACCTAATCTGTTTAAAGGAGTTCCTTCAGTGGAAAGGTTCATAAAGGCAGGCCCTGCTGAACACATTTCTTCTCTGTACTTTCTGGGAGAGACTATCTTTAGAAGGGTAAATATGGTGGTGGTGACTATCCATCATATGCTGGGTGTGGTAAACTGATTCTAAAATGGCCCCTAATTATCCTTACCTCTTAGACTTCATGCCTATATGTAATTCCCTTTCCTTGAATGTAGGCAAGAACTGTGATTTCCTCCTAACTGAGAAAATATGGCGAAGAGGATATTTTGTCGTTCATGTGATTATGTTATACTAGACTGTAACTCCCTCCATTGACTCTTCCTTGCTGGCTTAATGACATTAGCTGCCATGCTGGAGAAGGCCACAGAGAAGGAACTGAGGATAGCCATTAATAGCAAGAAACTGAGGCCTTCAGTCTGATAACCCATAGGTAACTGAATTTTGCCATCATCCATGTGAGTTTGGAAGCAGATCCTTCCCCAGTTAAACCTCAGCCCTAGCTGCCACCTTGATTGTAGCCTTGTGGAGGACCCAGTTAAGCCATAGATTTCTGACCAACAGAAACTGAGATGGATACTCCATGTTATTTTAAGCTGCTGATTTTGTGATAATATGGTTATATGGTCACAGATAATTTAAGACACCGGGTAATGGTAATACACTTTCAAAGGGATATATTCTTGAATTATTTCCCAGAAAATAATTTCTCTCAAAATTGGCATTTTATAAACTAAGCCAGTTATTGATTCACTAAAATTGTGCCCATATCACTGGCTACCATATAAGAGGGTTCACCAAGACTTTTGGGGAAAGGTACATTGATCTCAAACTTGGGAGTGAATTCTATCTATCTGTAGTACTTATTCACTGTGTAACTCTGAGAAAGCCACATATTCATTTTGGGCTATATCTTCTTTTTATTTATAGTGAGAAATAAGATGATGCATGTAAGGTTTATGACATAGTGGTCCTCAGTGGATTCCAGTTTTTCTCATTTCTTTCAAAGGTTGAATGGATTTAATGGAACTGGCACACTCAAGAGATAATAGCAGAAGAAGAGCATTCATTCATGAAACAGAGAAACAGACTTCAAGGACGATATTGCCCTTATTGCATTGTGATTAGATTAACCAAGTTAGCTGGACATTGGCTAACCTGGTTTTGTCTACTAATGCAAGTTTTGCTAACAAAACTGATAAATGGTTTGGAAGTAAAATTCCAGGTGTTATTCAGGCTTCTGAAAGGTCTAGAGGGATATACCATGTTAGTGACTCCAATGTGCATGTTGTCTGCATAGAAAATGTTTTTTTTTTCATTTAATGAATATTTATTGAGTACTTACTATGTAACAGGAATTCTCTGTGATATTAGGACTTTAATTTTATCTGGATATGTGGTTATATAACTCTTCATTAAAGGTCAACAAATTTAAATTTTCAGAGACAGGCTTTCACAAGGCCCTATTATATGAGATGATTTTTTAAAAGTCAGGATTGTTGTGGTATTTATATAGAATGGTATACTATGCAGCAGTAAGAACAAACCAGTGACAGGTGCAACAACCTGGATGAATCTCAACATTATTATGCTGAGTGAAAGAAGGCAGACAAAAGATGGTATGTATTGCATGATTCCATTCATACAAAATTCCACAAGGTGCAAACTAACTGATAGTAGTTACCTGGGAATGAAGAGGGGAGAGAGATGGTTTGACCCAGACTTGAAGGAAGTTTGGAAGTGGCACAAATATTTGGTATCTTGACTAATTTTGGTGATGGCTTCATAGATGTATAGATATGTCAGAATTCTTCAGCATGTACATGTTATAGTTTATCAATGACATCCTAATTAATTTGCAAAAAATTTTCTAGATCATTTGAAGAGTTAGGGAAATAACGTTTATTAAGTTAGCTGATAGATAATTTATATCTAATCTCATTGAATGCCTAGCTTTATAGTAGAATTTTAGTGCAGTCTAGGACAAGGAAGGAAAATACAATATCTCTTTTTGACTACAGATTAAATCAACTGCTAAAGGATTTGTTGTGAACACAGTGTGCAAAGGCATAAAAAATATGAAACATTGTTTCTGGGAAATATATATATATGTGTGTATATATATATGCACACACACATATATGATATATATATTTTTTAATATTTTTAAATCTATTTATGATAGTCACAGAGAGAGAGAGAGAGAGGCAGAGACATAGGCAGAGGGAGAAGCAGGCTCCATGCACCGGGAGCCCGATGTGGGACCCGATGCCGGGCCCCCAGGATCACGCCCTGGACCAAAGGCAGGCGCTAAACCGCTGCGCCACCCAGGGATCCCTATTTTTTTTATTTTAGAGAGAGAGCAAGAGATTGAGAGAGCACCCGGGGGGGGGGGTAGGGCAGAGGGTGAGGGAGAGAGAGAATCTCAAGCAGACTCCCCGCTGAGCATGGAGCCTGACACAGTGCTCCATCTTACCACCCTGAGATCATGACCTGAGCCAAAATCAAGAGTTGGTTGTTCAACAGACTGAGCCACCCAGGCACCCTGGGAACAGATATTCTTTATGAACATATGACATCTTTCTCTTGATTCAAACAAATTAAATGTCTACCATCAGAATAGGCTGGTAACTGAGTTACAGAAACATGCATGGTGATGTCATAGAATCTGTAGTAATTATAAAACAATTTTAAATATTTTTATTGTCCATGATTCCTCTTGGGGATTTGTAAAAATAAAACAAAATACTTTTAATGCTTTATTCAGGTAAGTCTTTGAACATAATTTTTGAATTTATAGTTGGGATTAAATACATGAACATCTAAGTGGACTGATAAACATAATAGCCTAGCAAAGGCAGAGCAGACATTAAAATTTTGAATATTCTTCATTCACATGTTTTGAAATATATTTTTATTTCTACTTTTGCATTACTTGCTTTCCTTTAGGTTTAAGATGTATAGCATTTCATAGAAATCTTTTTCTGATAGAGGAAATAACCCATCTGATTTGACTACTTGACCTCAGAAAAGATATCACTTAAGCAACGTAGAAATAATTATTGTTCATGATCTCTGCCATTCAGAATGACTTATTTTTTCCCTCCTGTTTTTCTTTTCTGATTTCCATATATTTTTTTCCTGTTATAGAATATCTCAGGATTATCTTCCAATTCAGTTAACTGATTTTCTGCAATAGCCAATCTGTTCTTCCCTGTTTCCAATGACTTTTGATTAGACAGTTTTAAATTTTTATATATTTACTTTATTTTTTAAAAGATTGTGTTTATTTATTATTGGGGGGGGAGAGAGAGAGAGAGAGAGAGAGCGAGCGCAGAGGGAGCGGCAGAAGGAGAGGGAGAAGCAGACTCCCTGCTGAGGCTAATCCCAGGACCCTGGGACCTTGACTGAACCACTCAGGTGCCCCAGACAGTTTTATTTCTCACCCTGAAGAAGGCGCTCTACTGTGTTCAGAGTTAACACCTTTTTATAGTTGATTCTTGTCTTATGGATATGTTACTCTTGGAGACACAATTAGGTTTTAGACTCAAGACCTTTAAGATCTTCTTCCTTTCTTATACTGTTTTACAAAGTATTAATTATTCTCCTTTCTTAGGTTCATCCCTTTCCATTTAGGTTTGATTTATTTATTCTCAAGCTGTTCTATGAACATATCACAACTTATTTCTCCATTTTACTACTGTTGGACCTTTGAATTTCTTCTAGTTTAGGTCTTTTACAATAATGCTATTATGGCTATTCTTTTAATGTTTATTCTGGTTCATATAAACTAGACTATCCTGGATATAAAAAAAAAAGGGACTAGAATTGTGGAGTCATGTCTATGCAAATCTTCTGCTATACTTGATGATGCCCAGCTATTTTCCACAGCAATTGTACCGATTTACAGTCACATCAGTAATGTGTATCTTCGGTTGACAGACTTTGTAGCAGACACTGTTGGTTCTCCACCTATTTACTCTGACAGTCAACCATTTTCATACACAGCCAAATCCAGGGATTTGAACTGCAAATACTTGCAACTCTGCTTGAAGGCTTTTTTACCTCCAAAGCTGCTTAACTCACAAATGGAGCAGCCTGGAAATGTCCAGGAGTTAATATTCTCCTCACCCATCCCTAGAAGCTACCCTCAACAAGTCTTAACCAGAATGGTGTATAATAACTCCAGTTTCCTTTTCTCACTACTGGGATAATTCTCAGATGTATTTGCCACCTTTTGTTTTACAGGGGGTATTTCTCATAGTGATAGATTGCTCAGTGATACTTTTTTTGTTGTTTGTTTTCTTCTCTTTCTTATCTCTCTTCTCTACTTGTATATTAAAGTTTCCTAGGATCATCTCTCAAATAAACTGCATTATATCCTGTACTGACACTTCTCAACATTTATGGAATGAGCTTCCCCTCCTGTCTTTTCACACAGCCATGTGGTCTTATTCTAAACACTTCTTACACTACATTATCTTTCATGAGGAATGTAAGCTCCGTGAGGGAAGGGACTTATGTGGCCTTCACAGCTTTATTATTAGTATCTAGCAAATTTCTCGTATTTAGAAGGTGCTCAGTATTTCCTAGAGGAATGATTGCTTCCAAAAGTATCAAGAAGCTAAAAGAACCATGACGAAAAATAAAACATTGGGGATCCCTGGGTGGCGCAGTGGTTTGGCACCGGCCTTTGGCCCAGGGCACGATCCTGGAGACCCTGGATCGAATCCCACATCAGGTTCCCGGTGCATGGAGCCTGCCTTCTCCCTCTGCCTGTGTCTCTGCCTCTCTCTCTCTCTCTCTCTCTCTCTCTCAATCTCTCTCTGTGACTATCATAAATAAATAAAAATTAAAAAAAAGAAAAAAAAGAAAAATAAAACATTGAAAGGTGACAGTGAATATAGGAGGTGAGAATCCTGGAGTAGCTTGGAGAACATCTTTGAGGAGAAATATTTGACCTCAGTGAAGTGTAGGAGTTCTTGTGCAGATATCTGGGGAGAGAGCATTCCAGAAGATGAGAAGAGCATGTGCAAAGGCCCTGAAATGGAAACATGCTTGACACATTTGAGGATAAGCTTATAGGTCTCTGTGGCTAAAGCAGAATAAGGAGAGAGTGATAGGAAATGACTCAGGGGAAGTAGCCAGTGATAAATATAAAGTGATAAATGAATGAATAAATAAATGTATAGGGTAAATGTCTGAAAAAATATATAATGGGAAGCAGCAGATACAGTGAAAGGGTAACAGATTTAAGTTAGACTTAGATCTTGTGAATAAATTTCTTAATTTGTAATACAGGAATATTAATATTTAACATAGAGGGGTAAAGGATGAAAAGAGGAGCAGTGAGCAAATTACCTAGTCGGAATAGTCTCTCAATAGAACTCAGTAGTAGTAGGAGAAGAAGCAATAATATAAGTAGTTGGTAGTTATTCTAGTGCAGTTAGTATTAAAATACTATGGTAATTATGGTAGAAATAATTAATTTTCCCAAGCAAGGGGAAGGTCAAAGACAGCTACCAAAAGCAACTAGTATTTGAGCTTAGTCATAAAGAATACAAGGAAATTATGAAAATAAATCCGTCAAAAAAGAAGATTGGCTTTCTGAAGATTAAATTTTGTTCATTATAAATAACTAAAGTCATTTCTGTTTTCCTAATTGGATACTGACTGAATCACTTTGATTCCATTAGCAAGTCTGAGATGTGTCATATATATTTCCTTCAGTTAGTTTAAGTTGGAATATGTTACTTTTTTAAAAAATATTTTATTTATTTGAGAGTGGAACTGAGTGCATAAGTGGGGGGAGGGGCAGAGGGTGAGAGAGAAGCTGACTCCCCCCCCACTCTGAGCTGGGAGCCCAACACAGGGCTTGATCCCAGGACCCTGACATCATGACCTGTGCCAAAGTCAGACATTTAACAAGCTGAACATACAGGCACCCCTGGAATCTATTACTTTAAACATAACAACCCAGTTAGAGCATAGAGTTTACAATAGAAACTCCAGAATAGAAATCCATAAACAAAGTACATTATAGTAAGCCCTGTAAAAACAAAATCAGGAAATGTAAAAATATATTTGATAACATTGAACCCAAATATTTCATATAAATTGCTCAGAAAATTAGGAATCCCTCTTTCCTGCTCAACTTTTTACCTGTCTGCCTAGCATTATATTCACTCTAGTTCTTGAATCCTCAAAGCATTACCTCTGCATTGCACACATGTTATTAATGTTATTAAGGAGAGCTGGGTGTTGTCTGCTGATTCTAAATGTTTACTTGCTCTTTGGGGCTCGTGGCTGACTGACAAGTGCTTGACAAGGAGTGTAGAATCAAAACCACTTGAGGCTTAGGTAGAAGAGACAAGCTGATGAATATGGATAAGTTAACATTTGGGGAATTTATGTACCATAAAACCTGTGGTGTTTGGAAGACATCACTATTTTAGATGTTTAAAAAATCCTGCATCCATCCTTATCTATTGCTTACAGAATCCAAATTAACATATCAGTAAAAGAATTAGTTGTGCAGTTGATGGAAGAGCCAAGAAGCCAAACATAGGATATTGAGATAACCCAGATAATTGCAACAGCAGGAAGCCATTACCACCCCCGTGATTGGGAGAACAAAGAAGGGGATGATATTACCAGAACCAAGGCACCAGGTTCACTCAGTAGAAGCTAGGGCCATGGTGGACTTGCTTGATAGGCGCTGGAGTGATGGAGCAGATAGAGCCATTGTCAGAGATGTTACCTGTGGCAGGAGTAGTGGGCATGGGCAGGGAGAGGTATCCTGGTTTCTGTCACATTCCTACCCCATTCTTCTACCAGTGTTGTCCATTGTCTGAACCCAGGAGGAAAAGTACTGATATGGAAGCCTAGGAAATGGAGTTCCTATAGGTTAGCCCTTTTGTGGTACAGAACAGAGCAGAAAAAGAGCAGAAAAAGATTTGAAGACAAGCTTAGGACCAGTACCCAAGGAATAGTTGAACTATTAAAGTTCAAGGACCTTAAAAAGGGGGATCTTACTTCTATTAACTCTTATTATAAGTAACTTTCAGCCCCCAATTCTAAGTCACTGTGCCTCAGTCTGGTTTTTCAAGGGAGAGAATCAAATTTGTTTCAAGTCTTCACTCCTATCCAATCATCCATGGTCAAAGAGGATTAGCTAATAGAAATGTGGCAGACTGGTACCTAATCCCTATCAATTTTGTTTCTGAGAAGGGTGGCTCAAGGGCTGGGAATACAGTGTATATTTTGCCTGACTATTAGATTTAAGTTACCTGCTACCTTCTTCAGGGTTTTTGAATTTGTATTTTTTATATGTATTTTTTTATTGGAGTTCGATTTGCCAACATATAATATAATACCCAGTGCTCATCCCGTCAAGTGCCCCCCTCAGTGCCCGTCACCCAGTCACCCCATGTCCCTGCCCACCTCCCTTTCCACTACATCTTGTTCTTTTCCCAGAGTTAGGAGTCTCTCATATTTTGTCACCCTCTCTGATATTGCCAACTCGTTTGATTTTGTATTCTTAAGAGAGATTGGCCTATTCTGGGCTGTATTTGTCAGGTTTGGGTGTCAGTATTATACTAGTAATATATTGTTAATTGGCTAGTTTTGAGTATTTTTGGATTAGAGGATATAGTAAAGGAATTATCTTTTCCTATAATTGTTTATTGGAACTCAGCTATAAAATAATGAATCTGAATCTCATTTTAGAAACAAGTGTTGAATAACTCCTCAATTTTATTCTATTGCTGGTCCTTTCATTTGCCAACATTTTTACCTTCCCCCCAAATATAAATATTTTTAAGTTTTACACATGGCTGTGTGCATTCTTTTTTAAATTAAAAAAAATATTCTGTCTCTGTAATATCTGTTTTCTTTTTTAAAAGATTTTATTTATTTATTCATAAGAGACACAGAGAGAGAGGCAGAGACATAGGCAGAGGGAGAAGCAGGCTCTATGCAGGGAGCCCAATGTGGGATTTGATCCCAGGACTCCAGGGTCACACCCTGAGCCAAAGGCAGATGCTCAACCACTGAGCCACCCAGGCATCCCTGTAATGTCTGTTTTCATTTCTTCAAGGTTTAAAATTTATAGAGAGTTCTTAGAGTTAATAAGAAATCAAGTCTACAATTTTTTTTCTACTTTCTAGCTCACTAAAATTTATGTACTGAGTTTTTCCTATTGCCTACGCATTTGTTTAACTTTGTTTATTTTGCAACTCAAAAATTTGCCAGGTCATGCTTCTGTATCAGTTAGTTTCTCTTCACTGACACACAGTTTCAATTTGTTTGCTTATTCCCCCCAACACCTGTGCATGTTAAATGCTTTTTATGATTGCTTATTTTTTAATTTCACCAGTTTTCCTTTCAAGAATACACTTAAATTGTTGGTTGAATCATCATTCCTTCATTTTTCATTTTTTTCTTGCCTTCCACATTGAGATAAATTGTGCAGATTTGTCCTCCCTTATGCATGACCCAATAGTCCCAGTTCACCCTGGATTGACAGCTTCCTCTAGTTGCACTTTCAGCGCTACGATTGGGGAAGTCCTGGGCAACTGGAGATAGTCTGGTTACCTTGACTTCATATCACTGACTCAGTCTTTCACAGTATCAGTCTTTACTCCTTTTAGCCTATGGGTTTAATTACATTATTTTTATTTATTTACTTATCCATTTATTTATTCAATCAATCATTTATTCATTTAATTTTAAATTCACTATAGTTAAAATACACTATCATATTAGTTTCAGATCTAGAATACAGTGATTCAGCAGTTCCATACATCACCCCATGCTCATCACAAGTGTACTTTTAATCTCCACCTGCTTCACCCCCCACCTACCTTCTTTGGTAATCATCAGTTCTCTATAGTTAAGAGTCTGTTTTATTTTATTTTTGTTCTTAAATTCCACATGTGAATGAAATCATGATGTAAGTGGCTTGTTTCACTTAGCATTATAACTCTCTAGATCCATCAATGTTGTTGCAAATGGCAAGATTTCATTTTTTTATGGCTGAGTTATTCCATTATATTATCCATTTATCTATTGATAGACACTTGGTCTGCTTCCATAATTTGGCTATTATAAATAAAGCTGCAGTAAACATAGGAGTGCGTCTATCTTTGTGAATTGGTGTTTTTGTGTTCTTGGGTCAATAGCCAAAAGTGGGATTACTGGATCATATGGTAATTCTATTTTTAATTTTTTGAGAAACCCCCATACTGTTTTTCACAGTGACTGCACTGGTTTGCATTCCCACCAACAGTGCATGAAGGTTCCTTTTTCTCCTCATCCTTGCCAACACTCGTTTCTTGTGTTTTTGATTTTAGCCATTCTGACAAGGGTGAGATGATATCATTATAGTTTTGATTTGTATTTTCCTGGTGATAAGTGATGATGAGCATCTTTTCATGTGTCTGTTGGCCATCTCTATGTCTTCTTTGGAGAAACGTCTGTTCATTTCTTCTGCCCATTTTTAATTAATTATGTTATTAAAAATACTATTTTGTTCTGATGGTTCCTTACCTCAGTGTTCTTCCTTTCCATCATATCCTGTGCTCTTTGACTTTTATCTGTTGAATTCTTTTGTCTTCTGCTCATTTTTTAGCAGCTTTTTCTTCCAGCTAGTAGAGATGCCATCAGTTTTCTTTAAATGCTGTTTTTGTTCCTATAGTAAGTAGTTCTCAGAAATGGTATCTTGAAATTGTAGCCTGTTGTTTCCTTTCTATGAGTATGAATCATGCAAATATCATTTTAGTTAAATATTCAAATGTCCATAAGATTCAGTACAAATTCTGTCATGTGGTACATTTCTTAGACCTTGTTTATTCCTTTTATTCATCCTTGATAAGTGCAATTAATTAGTGTTTCCTTTCACCAAAGATAAGGAACATGAATTTAACCTTGACTATTTGGGTGCTATCCATTCTCAGATCCAAAGGTAGAGAACAAACAGACTGACATGCACATGGTATAGGCTAAGCAATTCTGCTTCCTCTTCTAATAGTCTAGGCTCTGCTGTACTGTTCTGTATGTTCCATTTTGACAAAAGGAATTGTGATGCCAGCATGTGGTCCTTCCTGTGCCTCTAATAACTTACTTTTTTGAATTACCTTTTTGCCTTCCTTTTTTGTCTTCTCCTTGTATACCAAGGTTTTTATTTTTTATTTTTTAATTTAAAGATTTTACTTATTTACTTGAGAGAGAGAGAGAGGGAGCAAGAGCATGAGTAGAGGAAGGGCTGGGGGAAAAGTAGACTCCCCAAGGTACAGGTAGCCGGACATAGGACTTGATTCTGGGACTCCAGGATCATAATCTGAGCCCAAGGCAGACACTTAACTGACTGAGCCACCCACGGACCCTCAAGTTTTCTTTTATAGCAACTTCTGTTTTGTTTGCTGAGAACCAGATATCAATGCAGAAATGCAATGCTTGTACTAAACGTAGTCTAGCTTTCCTTTGTACTAGCAGCAGTGTAACAACAATAATAACAGCAACACTCACTGAGTACTTGCTGTGTGTTAGACATGTGGTAAATGCCTTAGATAGTGTGTCACTTTATTCATTGAGTAGCCCCACCTTTCCTGTGAATAAGGAAATCTCATGTATCTCTAAACTAAGGAAAGATGGTAAAACAGTAAAATAATTTATTCCTACCTTTTTCTTTTTCCGGGTATGCAGATCACTTATTCTATTCATCTAAACCAATTCCATCAACATTCTAGTTAGTGACAGTTTCTTCTACCAGCTTGCTTAACAGTTTTCATTATCAAGATTTTTGAGAGTTGTAGTATTTTCATCTGTCTTTTCAAATATTTTCCTGAGAAATTTAAAAATCATTCTTTAGTAACTTGCAAATATATAACTTTATTTTGTTTATAAATCGGACCCTAAGAGCCTTTAACAGATGGAAATATTATGATTTTTTTTTATTGCGAGTAGTACAACATATAACTTATAAATAATAAGCGGTTTATTGGATCATGTTAAGGTCAAAATCAGGATGGATGTCAGGTGCAGTTTAACGATGGTTCTGTTTTTAGTGATTCTTTTGGCTTTTCCCTCATGTATGTTTATTCCTTGTTCTCAGACTTGCTCCACTAATATTGGCAAATTTGTGTATTAAATTCTGAACATTAAGTCATGCAGAAAGAAAAGGTTGTTCTGTCAAATCCTTCAAAAAATGTCCTAAGCTGTGTTCTACTTCTACAACTCCTGAATTACTCTTTGTTTCTGGGGTGGATCACCCAGGTTTACCCTGGGACTGTAACTACCATCAGTCATTCCCAAACTCCTTGGTTGCTACCCACATAAGGTCAGGGGAGGGGATTGGCCCTGGGAATACAAGTTCATGTTTACATAGTCATCTACATTCTCTGAAAAGTGGGAATAGTTATAATGGCCAACGCTGTGCCTCCTCTTTCTGAAACAAATATCCGATAGGTGATTTCCACTTTTGAAAACTTGTACTAAATATTGAACAAGTATATTGTTCTTTGTTTTGGAAAACTCTTGCTTCTTTGACTTTGAGTGTTCAGTTCTTGCTGTCTGTGAAGTCCCACCTCTTCAAAGACCCCCCCTTTTTTTTAATCTAAATCATATAATGAAATCAATCATATTGCTCTTATTTTCTGTATTTCTTACTTCTACAGTTAAGATATTTATTATCTATCTCTTCAGACTGTTATTTTACAAACAAGACATGATTTCTCACAATATTTTCAACAGTAAAGCTTTACATGACTATTTGGTGTGTTTTTCCTATCTTTCCTATTAAATTAAAAGTGCATAGTACATAGGAAATGAGTCTGATGGAAGTGAGTCTCGCCCTCTTACCTCGGCACCTTTTGTGTTTTGCACACAGCCTATGCTAAATAGAAACTCATTAAATAAATAAAAATATTCCACTGGAATGGAAAAATTTGCTTCAACACAATCACTACCTACATAAGAGTCTCCTATCTGCTCTCTCATCTCCATCCAAATTACATACTCAACCTTATCTCTTCCCTCTAATTACACCCCCTCTTGACCTGTAAATGATGGGAATACCTTCCTGACCTTTGCTGAACTGGTTTTAAGTTTCTCTCCTGTTTGCAAATCTAATGCATTGAATTTTTTTCTCTGTAAGCTTTTGGAAGACTGTGTCAAAGTCTATATTTTTTGAGTTATAATAGACCAAACCTGATATTAAGCCCAATTTGGTTCATAAAAATTGGTTTATGATTATATGGTTATTTATTATTTATATGGTGTGATTATATAGTGTGGCTCTGAACAGTCACATAAAATGGAAGTACATAATATCAAGGAATGCACCTTAAAAAAACTGCATTAATTTGAACCTTATGTAAAAGAACAGAAATACAGAGGGCACTAAATTAGGGGGAATTTAAATGCACTTTAATATTTTGAAGGGAAAAACCAATTCTAACTTTTTTTATACACTGTAAATGTATATATCTTTGCCGTTATTGAATGAAGACAAACAAAATTTATAGTCAGGCATGAATATTTTTACATACCTAGAAGTTAGCTGACTCTTCAATCTCATTCCTGAAACTAACCTTCTATTTCAAATTGGAAAGACCTATGTACTTTTACTGAAGTTTTTAAATAGTTCAGAATGATAAATAGCATTTTTTGAGATAGATTTAATCTTTTAAGTTTTACTCCCATAGCAGCAACACTGTTGATTTGCAGTTGTTAACACTTCTCTCCCTTTGCCCAACAGACCTCCTAAATTATTCTGGTGTATTTTATTAGTAAGGAGGGCTATAATATGAAGTGTACTATCTCCTCTTTTATTTCCCTTCAGGGCAAAATATAGTGAAGGAAAATTAAATTATATAAAGGAGATAAATTAAAACTAAGTGAAAACTTCGAATATTTAGATGAATGAGAAACTCCAATAGTTTAAGTGTCCAAAGGAGATATTAGGATTCTGAATTTAAGAGAGCTGAATTCTTTTAAATTCTGAAGTGCTAACAATTTTTATCCCAAACCAGAGGAAACTATTTAAATAGAAGTTGAATAATCCTCAGCTTTGGCACTATCTCTAAAGGTTGTGTGGAAATTAATTGATGCTATATTTTTTACTTTAGATTCTATGGATGTGAATATTTTTAAATCAGCTAATTTCTATAAAAACTGCATTGAAAGCTAAACAGGATTGATTACTTCGTAGAACAGATAGCTCACATGCAAATGAAACTGACAAGCTGTCCAGTTGCAAGGACAGTGTTACTACAGTGTCCACTGAACATGGACAGTTGATGCTTAGCATCAAGGAATGACATGATTATGGAAATGCAATTTATGGCAGATGTGCTCTTCTGAGACTAACATAAAAAAATATTGAGTCCAACTAAACTCCTTCTACCCTCTAAAATCGTATTAGCTAGACAAAGTCCAGGGCACACTCCATGTGCAATGTGGAAATTAATTTCATTTTAGTTTCAAGCCACAAAATGAATTCCCAAACTTGGTCATTGCAAATGTTAATTTAAAACAATGAAATGTGCAAATCTATCTCTGTTGTTTTTTTTTTTTTTCTTGGAGCTTAAAATCTATCATATGGATCAGTACAGTTCATATAGATTTAACAGTTAAGCGATACCTTCGTATGATCACCTATCAGTAAGCTGATTCCATGGGGTGTAGTGAGCTCTGTATGTGGAATATGTACTGTTGTCTAAAGAATGCCCTTTATCAACTGGAGAGATTGCCTTCTGAATTTAATGAGTTGTAGTGGGAGAAAAAAACCCCACAGTTTTAATAAAGGAAAGGAAGTCTGTTAACAATATTAGTAATGAACAACATTTATCTAACATTTACTTGCCCCAAACATTGTGCTTTGCATGGATTAGTCCTCACAGCCAGTAGACACCCCATTTCGTGGTAGAGGAAACTGCATCATAGATTATCCAAGTCTACAGGACTAGTATAGAGCCAGGGTCTCTGACCTAAGAGCCATTTCCTTACATACAGGTGTTCCAGTAAATGCTGCCTTATTTCTGAGAAGTGGAGTGGACACTAATTTACACAAGGGCAGAAAACCCAGCTGGGGTTCATTGGAAATTAAAATATAGACCTGGAAAGCAATTGGGAGCCCAGTCTGTCATCATATCAGATATCTCTCTCCAGCTCTATTTCTTCCTTACTTTGCTCAGTAGGTTTTCTCTGCTTTTAAATTTCCACATGGTTCAGCATTAGCTAACAACAGTTGATGTGTTTCTTAATTAAAATTCTCAAAAGACATACTCCAGTTGATTCAGTTTATCTCTCATAAGTTGCTCAACAGACAATGACTTCTCTTGTTAAGATGTTCAGTCTTGATCCATAGATGAGAGAGGGCAAGAGACATATGGACTAGACTAGAGCAGCCATGGACCTGGCGAAGGTTAGAGACATTGCAGGCATACTGCCATCCCTTTCTCCTCAGGCCATTGGCATTGGCCTTCAGTCAATTCCGGATGCCTTGGTTCTCTATGGCTTATGTTTGCCCTCATCAACTATATAAGGACCAGAGCCAAGGAAGGAGCTGCCTAAGCCCCCAGTTCACTTCTCTGTGTATGATGAGGGCTCATTAAATGTTACACTGTCTGGAACTACAGTCACTTTAATTTAATTAGTCTTGGCAGGAAAGAAGTCATGTTCCCATTATTTGGTTCTTTATGTTTGGGTGAGAGAGCTGGCTCTAGAAGGTGAACGGGAAGTAGAAAGGATACCTCTTAAACCTTTCACTGAGATAAGAAATTTTTTGCTGGGTTTATACCTGGAGATTCCAAAGGATTCAAGTAATTGCAGTGAAATATCTTTTCCTCTTATTGTATTCGCTGCCCCCTTATGGAGGCCTCTACTCCCCTTCATGCTTATGCACTATCCTCTCAGGGGGATCCCTCAGGGTGGCTTAGACTTCTTCCTTTGTCTTTGTCCTTCCTCACAGAAACGTTTTCCAGTTATCAATAGTTCTCTGCTATTCTAGAACCACCATCGTCTCAAAGGTGTGAACTTAAAAACTGTTCACTTTTTAAAATATTTTATTTATTTATTTGTGAGAAAGAGAGAGAGAGAGAGAGAGAGAGAGAGACTGAGAGAGAGAAAGGCAGAGACACAGGCAGAGGGAGAAGCAGGCTCTACGCAGGGAGCCCGATGTGGGACCTGATCCCGGGTCTCCAGGATCAGGCCCTGGGTTGAAGGCGGTGCTAAACTGCTGAGCCATCGGGCTGCCCCAAACTGTTCACTTTTGTTGGCATCATGGTGAAATCATTCCTGTGCAGTTTTAGATTTCCCAAAGTACAGCATTATTGTGTTATGATTCTGAAAGTTAGCCTCTATATCTTCATTCTGGTATGTAGCTGTGCTGGCAGAAAAATACTGGTAACATTATAGATCCTTAACATTCTTAATACATAGTTGAGGAAATTATGGAGTAACTTCTTTGTCACCTTTGGTTAGCTTTCTTAAGTTGGCTTTAGGATTTGTTGGCTTGGCCTCTGAAGAATTGGGAAAGTTTGACCTTGCCTACAATTAACTTTCTTAGTGCATGGAGTTTAAAGCCAGACCCCCACTGCTCACTGCAGCCCCCCTCAGCCTGCTCTTGTATCAGCGGAGGCACCAATTTTTTGCAGGAAAAGCCAACTTTTGACATAGCAAGGTCAGAGCTAGGATCCCAGGAAGCAAGTTTGACTGCACATGGTCCTTGTAATTTCAAAGCAAAGCAATGTAAGGAGACAGCTTAGTAGTTGTTTTATTTTCTCTTGAGTGGACTTATGTTGTCAGTGGCAGAAAGCCATGAACCACGAAGATAAAATAATGCTAACCAGAGTGCTAAGTAAAGAAAACAAAGATGGCTCCACAATTAGTAGCATTATATATGTTAGTGCTAAGTAACAACAGATGTGTGGACAGGGAGTGAAGCATTCCTTGCAATCCATCAGAAACCAAAGTCCTCTGACATCACAAACCATTATGGTTATCTTGGGCTTGGAGGAATGATGGCTGAGTCCATTGGGTTGGCAAAGTAAGGATGCTCTTGAGGGTGTTTCAATCTACCTGTGTCATCCTTACCATGCTGCACACTTGTGCTGAGTTAACAGGGCGATGTGTGCTGTAAAATCCGGTTCTGTAAAGACATGCACTAGCCATGAGTCATTAGCAAGCATGCGGAGCTAATTGGCAAAATACTCATAAAAGATTTTGAAGGTGGGTTAATTACAATTCATTACACTGTAAACTGTCCCCAGGCTATTGTTAAAAAATGCAGGAGTTTCAGGGCCCATTATTTTATGATTCATTTTGCCATGTTGTGAAAAACAGACTCTAAATCAAACTACATTTATTATAGGTCAGACCACAAAATCTTTATTGGTTTTTCCAACATTCCACCCTCGTTATATGAATTCATATGGACTGCACATTTCTGTCAATTGGCAAGAAAGCATGAAATAAAATTTATGATATTTTCTTACTTTATCCTCAGTGCAGCCTTAAAAATCACAAGATCTAATTGCTTCCCCTATTTCTCCAAGTTCATGAGAAAAATAAGTATTTCAAAATCAGCCCTAAAGTTCTGATGATTGGAATCAACTGAAGAATAATGAAGCTGGTCTTCTAAAGGAAACATTTTTTTTTTTCAAAGATTTTATGTATTTATTCATGAGAGACACAGAGAGAGGCAGAGACATAGGCAGAGAGAGAAGCAGGCTCCATGCAGGGAACCCCACATGGGACTCGATCCTGGGTCTCCAGGATCATGCCCTGGGCCAAAGGCAGGCGCCAAACCGCTGAGCCAATCAGGCGTCCCTAAAGGAAACCTTTTAAAGTGTAACCTAAGAAGCATCATCCAGTTGAATTTATTAAAGCTGTTTTCCCTCCACACCTAGAAAAGTGACTGGAATGCACTTTTTATTTGGAGGATAATTTGAAGTTCATTGGCATTCTAAGCGTTAATCTTGTTCTCCTCATCCCTACCTTCAGAAGTGTCTTTTTTTAAAACAAACAAACAAACAAACAAACAAAATAAGACTGCACTTACTTCTCTAAAAACTGTGATACAATTGTACACCTCCTGTTATTACCACAGACAGACTTGGTTAGAATCATGTAAGGTCTCATAAGTAGTCATTCTGTACCATTATATGTAATTGTTTGTTGATTAATGCTTTCAATTATGCCGATTTTCACTGTGTGACCCAAACCACCTTGACAGCGACAGGCTGGTATACTCATTACTGGGGATGAGCAAGGAACAAAATGCTAGGTTCATTTCTAGCCCTCAAGAGCTCAGCAACTCATTTGAACCTTATCTGAACTATCAAAAAGTTTCGACTCTGCAAAAACTCATGTTTGAGGAAGGGCAGGGAATGTGTGGTGCGAGGAAGGCTTGGGGGTGGAGTGGGGGGGTGTTGTTGGAAATTGTGCAAGAATGAGTTTCCTTGTGAGTGATCTGGTACTTCCTGATTCTGGCTGGGCCAGAAATACCACAAAAGCCTTTCTTGAAACTTCCAAGATCTTTGGAAAGCCTTCCTCCAAGCAGTTCGCCACTTCTGCATGCCTGGGTTTGGTCCAGAGCTGGAGACAGAAGTATGTGCAAGGGGAAACAGTTTATTAGAAAGTTACCTGGATACTTGAGAGTTGTCAAAAGAGGTTTGCTTCTATGGAGTAAAACCTGAATGATCGGCCAGGGTCAATGATTTTAACCGCTCCCATTTTTTATAGAAAGATGGTGCTTAGAAGTCAACATCAGAAATTGCTAGAGTGACCTGCTTATTTTACGGAGGGAGTCAGGATATTCAGAGGAGCCATGTGACTGAACCTATACAGATGTGGACCAGAGTGAAGTTGGGAGTAAGTGGAGAGTAAAGGGAAAGAAGGAGTGAGCTGAACAGATTTCCAAAGGCTTAAGTTCTGTCTTTATTATACTACCAGTGGTATGATCCTGGGCAAGTCATCTCACTTCTCTGACCCTCTGTGGAACATTTAAACCACAAAATACTAAATTAAACATTTCTGTGGGATGAGAGTGCTAAAAAGCGGTGATTTAGAAGCAAGACCTGGCTTCATGAGAACATGTCACATAGAGAAGAGAAAGAATGGCTTCCAGAGAAGGCTGGTGAATAAGGAGAAAACTTTGAATGAAAATATAAAGAACCTGATGAACAATGTTTATTTTGAATTGGGTAACAGGCTGGTAATTACTTAAAAACTTGGAGAGGAAGTAAAGTTGTTTGATACAGTTTTTAAAGAAGTCATAATAATCTAAAGTTTTGTGAAATAAACAAAACAATCTGAAGAGGCATGGAAGAATGAAGTGCCCCAAAGAGGGAGACACTGGGACAAATTAGTTTTCTGAACCATGCTTGTGGGACATAAGGCAAAAAACATGGACTACCCTAACTTTCCCAACCAGAGTGATCACCAGTTTATCTATTGAGAGTAAGGTTTTGTTTAAAGAAAATTTTCTAAGGTTAAAAAGAAGCTTGCGAAGGCTGAACTGGCAAGAAATCAAGAAAACTAGTGGTATGTTTATGAGTTCATTTACTGTGACTCTCTTAAAAGATAAAATTTTAGGGCCTGAGTGTGTAGAGTTCTGAAGTGGCTATCCTGTATAAAATACTAATGAAATTTGCAATGTGGCCATTCTCACTGAGAGGCAACTAACTTTGGAACTAGAAATCTCTGACCTGGGATCTCCAAAGGAAAGGGACCAACCATCTTACAGGGACTGACTCTCCAGTTTAGTCATAGTCTCTTGACTAAGGGTTGCTCAGTATGCAAGGGGGAAAGTCAAGAACCAGGATTCATGTCTTTTCCACCTGTCTTAGAGTGAGACTGACCTCCAGAGGAATCTGATTATAGTGGAGAGGTTAGGGAAAGGCAACTGTAATCAGTAGCTCAAAGGTATAAACATGGAAAAGATAGAACATCTAGGAAGACAGGAACTAACAAATGCAAATGGCTGATAGAGAATCATTGATACCAATGAGTGCAAAATTGGTGTGGTAGGGAGCAATATTAACACTGAGTCGGGCCAACAAGACTTCCTGTATTGACTTGGTAACTGCAGGCTGGGAACTGGTGAGAAGGGATCTCTGGGTATAGCACCACTGACATCAGGATGCTTCTCCCAGGCATGGAGATCATTTTGATTTAATCATTAGGTGAAATAAGATCATCTTCTTTTTTTTCTCTTCTGCCCAAAGAGCCTTCCCAGTTGCAGCTTCAAAATTGTTTTCTCGGTAACCTTTTACTCTGAGGCATAAAGGCTTCAGCCAGTGCCTGATCTTGCTCCAGTGGGGATGCCTCAGCCGAACAGACCAGAGAGACCTGTATATTTGCGAGTTAAGTGCAGAAAGAAGCTGGCTCCTAACTTGTCCAAGGGAGCCACGCAGAGCAGAGCTGATGATTGCCCTGGCCAGTGGAAACAAGAGCCAGGCACCTGTCAAATGCTGCATTGCTCACTTTCCAATGCCTTGCTTCCCAGCATGCCTGCTAGGAGAATGGCAGTTCACACCACTACCTTCTCCCTCTATGGAAAGCCAGCTGCCAGCATTCCCTTAGATTCCTTCTCCAGCAGATATTTTGATCCTTAAGCAAGTTTATCTCCACACCACCCTCGCTCTACCTTTTGATAGGAAAAAAAATAGCCAAAAAGGAAAATGATGATACCTTTCCTTCTTAAATGAGGTTATTAAATACAGCATGCCCATTCTTTTGCTTTGAGAAGAAGGGGGGGGGGGCACATGGTATCAACTCTGTGTGTGTATGTGTGTGTGTGTGTGTGTGTGTGTGTGAGGTGTGGTGAGGGAAGGGATTTGAATGTATATATATATATATCATATATCTGTTTTGAGAAACTTGGAATATGTATCTGAAAGGACAGGCCCTCTTCTTTCCTCAGTCCTAAGTTAAAATATTAGCAAATACTTTGTAGATTCTTTCACTTCTGGTTGGTATCAGATAGTCTGGCCTTCCCTGTTTCAGGAAATGCTGCCCACTGGATTGGCCTTTTGGCTTAGGATATAGGCACTGGCTTGGGCATCAAAAGAACTAAGTTCAAGATCAACTCTCTTGATAACTCACCTGGGCCTCCAACGAGCTTTTTTCCGTTGCTGGGCTTCAGTGCCCTTATTTATAAAATGAGAAGGTTAGACATCACCTCCAAAATGCTGTGATTTTCATGAATTTGGCTATACTTAACTTTGTGGAACCAGTGGCCCTAATCTGAAACTTATGAACCAAGTAAACCTATTTCAACTTAGTTTCTTTCTTTACACAGGAAATAAACAGAACATAGTGTTGCAGACAGCCCAGGGAATAGGCCTTGTTTTTAGGAGAGAGCCTTGAGATGACAGCGGCGTGCATGCGGGCACATTCCTCCACTATAACCACAAGGAGCCTGCATATATTTGTTGTTGTTTTTAATTGCAAACTTTTCTAACAATCTGCCCTTTAGAAATGATTGCCCCTCTCTGAGGATCAGATCACAGCCTAGGCAGTTCTCAGGGAAAATTAAATGAAGAATGTTGAGCCTGGAATCTATGATTAGGGTGCCTGGCTAAGTAAAGATGATCATGTACTTTCCCAAATGGGTCAGCTGTGGCCCCGGATATCCACAGTAGAGCTGCAAATGATTCACACTGGCTTGATAGCTTCGCTAATGCTAGATTTACAGCTGGATTTAGGGCTGAATGTTGAAGGTAAATCTAAAAGAGCAGAAAGAGGCTAGGGAGGGAATTGGGAATCACGGGAATTTCCATCAAAGCTTTTCAGAAGCAGGAATCCATTTTACATTTGTCGATGACTGTGGTTTGCTAGGATCAAGATCAAAGGAATCACCGTGGGCAGAGCCATGACAAATGCGAGGCTCAGTCTGGTGAAACCTAGCATTAGCCCCTCTCTTAGGCTGCCGTCTAGACTGGAAGTGGGTGCTCGTGCCAGACCGGGCTGAGTATATAGTTAGGGTGCTCCTTCATGACCGGGCAAAGGAGGTGTAAAAGCTCTTCTTGATCCCCACAGGGAAGTTACAGCCAGGGCCAGCCCTCTGAGGCCCAACAGGGCCATAGCTCCAATCAGAAGAGTACTTTTGTAGGAAAATGGGGGACGTGAAGTAAGGATAGAGCTAAGAAGTTGACAAAGATGCAGAACTTCTGTTAATAAAATCCAACTGCCTTAAACTATGCATCTCCTTCTCCCTCCCTTATAGCTTTGGAGACTGCTTTGAAACTCTGCGAAGAAGTTATTCACTTGCAGGCCCAGAGACATTTGAACTGATACTAACAAAGAACAGCTACTGGAAACTTTTTTGTTTTTGTTTTTTTGATGGTCCATATGGTTTTATAGAGCTCCAGTTAACGTTCTAAGACAATTCAAGTAGCTGATGAAGGAATATTCAAGTAGCTAATAAAGGAATGGATAATGACATGACACTTTCCATGCTGTCTGCATCATAACATGTCAGCATTGACCAGTGTTTAAGTCTTTATTTGCCTTTTGAGAATACTGGCATAGAAAAGAATACCAATGACACCTTCCATACATTATCTCTTGTGACATTTACATTGACCTGGCATTCTGACAACTATGAGGTGATATCTCATGGTGATATTGGTTTGCAATTCCCTGATGTTGAGTGATACTGGCATCTTTTCATGTGTCTGTTGGCCATTTGTATGTCTTCTTCAAAAAATAAGTTTTGAATGAACTTATTCAACTTATGGCTCTCTCTTCATTTTTAAATTGGATTATTTGTATTTTTGGTGCTAAATTCTTTATTTTGGAAAGCAAAAACACTAATTTGAAAAGATAACTGTATCCCTGTGTTTACTGCAGCATTATTTAATGTAGCCAAGGTATGGAAGCAGCCCAAGTGTTCATAAATGAATGGATAAAGAAGATGTGGTTACACACACACACACACACACACTGGAATCTTATTCAGCCATGAGAAAGAATGAAATCTTGTCATTTGCAACCACATGGATGTCTCTAGAGGGTATAATGCTAAGTGAAATAAGTTAGAGAAAGACTACTATGTGATTTCACTTATATGTGGAATTTAAGAAACAAAACATAAAGAAAAAAATGACAAAAAATCAGACTCTTAAATACAGAGAACAAACTGGTAGTTGCCAGCAGGGAAGTAGGAGGGGGGATGGATGAAATACATAAAAAGGATTAAGAGGATACCTGATGAGTACTGAGTAATGTAAAGAATTGTTGAATCACTATATTGTCCACCTGAAACTAATATAATACTGTTAATTATACTTTGGTTAAAAAAAACCAAACAAACAAAGAAACAAATAAATGTCAGGAATCAAGGTTTCAATTCTGCTTCTGGTAATAATTTCAGTGTCATTCAGAGCAAACCTCCCTTTCATTTTCTACGAACTTATCTTTAAATTGGGAGTGCTAAGGTGGAAGATGAGGATAACAGTGATTAACTCCCAAAATAATTATGCCCATTATGGTATAGTCACAAGAAAGAATAATTTGCAGCCTGGAAAAATGACAGAAATAAATATAATATAAAAATGACCATGATGTAATACTAAATAAAGTGCCAAACACAAGATTGTTTGTATACTGAGTTCATAGTTTTATAAGGGGAAAAGGAAAAAGAAACAATGCAAATTTTAGCTAAGGTAATAGTAGAATAATTATTTAAGTATTTCCATATTTTCTATGATATGATTAGCTGTATTATTTTTATATATCTAAATATAAATGAATCTGTGAAGTGAAAAAGAGATACCCCCCAAATTCCTATCCAAAGGGATTTGCCACTTACTACAGTCTTGAGCAAGTTATCAATTCTGCACTTCAGTTTCCTAACCTGTAAGAGGGCCATACAAATCTTCACATACAGTATTAAGTTCTTATTTTGTGTCAGACAGTTATCCTGAGCATTTCACTTTTATTAACACATTACATCCTCATTATAACTCAAGAAGTAGGTCAGATTATTATCTATGTTTTATCAATCAGAAAACTGAGACATAGACAAGTTAAATTAAGTCATCCAACTATGGGTGGAGGATTTCTTAGCAAGTCAGGATAGAATAATTCCAAAGCCCATCGTGGGACCACTGTGTCAGACTACTTCAAGGGATGGTTATGAATTGAATTTTATTTCATTGGAAAGCCCCTTTTGTAGAACTGGTACATCACAGGTACTACATAGACCTAGTTCTTTCCAGTAAGGCTCAAAAGTACATGTGTTAAATTACAAAGCTGAAGACAGAACAACTGGGTGCTAAAGACATTAGTGTAAATTCATTGGGGTTAGTCAACTTGGGTTAGTTATCACAAAGAGATAATTTTGGGAATCACATGGCTAAATTTAGAAATGCATGTTTTTGTCTAAAGCATAGTCGTCCTGAACATGTTTTAATATTGTCTAATATTCCTGATTTTTTCACAAATATCTAGGACTCAAAGAAAACCTGAGCCCACCCTATGTAGAAAATATTTTAAAATTTTTTACTCCTCCAGTAATCTCTTTCCCAAGATTGGTGTGGTAGGTGACAGGGAGATGGTAATATATTTAGAAAACTGAATCCACATAGTTGTGATGCCTTTCCTTGGAAAATGTTGTTTTATGTGAGCTATTTGATGTCCCTAGAAGCTTAAACACTCTTTAACCATGAGTTATATAAGCTTGCTCAATGACTTAGGCATTTAATACGTAGAAGTTGCAAGTTGCCATGCTGACTCTTAACACTGAAAGGTTTAAGTGAAATCTCCAAATCCAGTTAGGAATGAGTTTCAGCTACTTATGTTTTTCTTATATGAATGGCTTATGCAGCAGGTGAATAGGCATCATCTTCCACTCAATTAGACATCTTGATATTTAAGTTTTGTATGAGGACTTTTTCCAACTGACAAAGTTGTGGACCTTTGTGAACTTGTGAACTCTGGAAATGGAGTGGATTCTTTATTAATTAAACATTACACTTCCTCCCTTAGAAAATCCTAGGATTAGGTTAAATTATTATCAATTCAAGTGAAAAATTACTACTGCTATACATTTAAAAATAACTACTATGTTGTACATCTTTCATTTAAAAGGAAGCCAGGGGATGCATAGGTGGCTCAGTCCATTGAGCGTCCAATTCTTAATTTCAGCTCAGGTCATGATCTCAGGGTCCTGAGATCAGGCTCCACACTCAGTATGGAGTCCGCTCCAGACTCTCTCTCCTTCTCCCTTCCCCTGGCTATCTCTCTCTCTCTAAAATAATTAAATAAAATTTTAAATATAAATGAATGAATGAATGGAAACTAGAAACTCAACAGCAAAGTAGGAGGTGGGTTGATTGTTCACCAGAGTGTCTCCCATGGTGCAAGTCCATGATTTAATAATTTCTACGTTTAAGGCTACCCTCCATTCTCTTTTATGGGTTTTTAACTAGAGAACAAGAGTATAGGTGCCCGACTACATAATGTGTTTTGGATAACATGGATAGTGTTCCACATTTTGGTGGGAAGGAGAAAACCTTTATTAAAGGTTAGGAGTGGAGGCCATGACTGGTAGAAGTCTTGTTAACTAGATATTGCCCTTTTAGTTTCCCTTTACTTCCTTGCTCTAGCTTCCCTCCCTTTAGGTTGAACCTCCCATGAATTTTATGACTCATCCAGTTCATTTTCTATCTAAAAGATTAAAGCAGGGGTTGGCACCCTCTTGGGACCAGCTTGCTAATGTTCATTTACTCACTGGAATTTAAGGCTTCCTTTGCCAGAAGTAATAACCCTCCTCCTCCTTCAGACCTTTCTGGCTGTAGAACCTTGATGCCAGCCTGGGGCAAGGGAAGGAAGAAAAGGAAAGAATAGAGGGGAAGATAATTGTTCATGGGCTTGTTAATATTTTTCTGTGGAGGATTCTGACACTTGAAAAAGGTGCAATGATCTTCAGATCACTCCTTAGAGAAGATAATTTTGGAAAAGAAAGGATTTGTAGTTTTGAAGCATCCATGCCTTAAGAAATAGAGAAAGGGTGGGGCAGCTGATTGGCTCAATCCGTTAAGCATATGACTCTTGATTTTGGCTCAGGTCATGTTCTCAGGGCTGTGGGATTGAGCCCTGCTTCGGGCTCTGGGCTGGGTGTGGAGACTGCTTGGATTTCTTTTTCTCCCTCTCCCTCTGTCCCTCCCCACTCCTTCTCTAGAGAGAGAGAGGAGAGCGAGAGCGAGCGAGAGAGAGAGCAAACAAAACAAAACAAAACAAAAACAAAAACAAAAAACCAACCCCAAACTAGTGAAAATCAGGAGCAGCTTGAAGAACAGACCTAGACAAAACAGTGTATCAGGAAAGAGGATGAGGGGACTGTTTCTCTCTCTTTCTCTACTCCTTTTCCTCCTCTTTATTATAAGTTCTCATTGAATAAATGAATATGTGGATAATAACCTAGAAAATGAGTAAATTTTTGAATGAATAATTGAATCAATCAATCATAGATCAGTGTTTCCTAAACCCAACTAATCCTCAGAATCAACTGGAAGCACTTTTTATAATACAAATCCTTGGGATGTCCCCCTGAAATTCTGATTCATTAAGTCACAAATGGGGCCCAGGGATCTGTATTTTTCAGCTGCTTCCCAAGTGATTCCAATGGTCAGCCATGTTCGGGAACCCAAGGCCTAGAGCCCTGTTGTAATCTAGATTGTTTCTCTTCATTCCCACTCTGAATGAAGGCCTCACACTAATTGTCCCCATACTGAATTTATTCATTTATTTGTTTGTTTGTTTGTTTGTTTATTTATTTAATTTTTTTTATTGGATTTCAATTTGCCAACATATAGCCAGATGCAGTGAAATGCCAGGACACCAGCACCCCGATGTTTCTAGCAGCAATGTCCACAATAGCCAAACTGTTGAAGGAGCCTCAGTGTCCATCGAAATATGGATGGATAAAGAAGATGTGGTCTATGTATACAATGGAATATTACTAAGCCATTAGAAATGACAAATACCCACCATTTGCTTTGGCCTGGGTGGACCTGGAGGGTATTATGCTGAGTGAACTAAGTCAATTGGAAAAGGACAAACATTATACGGTCCCATACTGAATTTAGCTGCAGATTAATTGATCGATTGTTATTCCCTTCTTGGCCAAACCAGTTGATTCCCCTGCCTGCCATCCTTATATGTTGCCATTGAAACTTAGAGATATTTTGCAAGAATTTGTCTTAGAAGCTTTTATTTTTATTGAGTTTTTAATTTTAACTCAAATAGTTAACATGCAATGTTCTATTAGCCTCAGGTCTATAATATAGTGATTAGATAATTCTATACATTACTCAGTGCTCATCACAACAAGGGTACTCTTTAATCCCCATCACCTATTTCACCTATTTCTCCCCACTGACTTTCCCTCTCATAACCATCAATCTTAGAAGCTTTTAAATTAGAATAATCAGAAGATTCCTCATCCTGTTCTATCCTTATTTTCTGGAATTGTCCATTCACAAACAAGCCAAGAATCCTCTTACTTAGTTTACTTGTTCATTTTTTATCAGAAATGAGGATGCTTCTGAAATCCATGGGTTTTAGAAATGCCTGAGCTCATCTCTCTTTTCATGCTTAGTCACTTGTATCTATTCAATAAATATGTATTGAACATCTCTAGTTTGCTGGGAACACAGAAGATACAGAGATGACAGATATCCCTTTTCTTAAGGAATTGATAGACTAATTGCTAAGTTGCATAAGAAAATGATTATTCTACAACCTAGGAAAGTAAAATTATGTATATGTTAGGAAGGTTGGAGTATATGTTGGTTTAGGAGGATAAGTGTTGATGAACAAAACCAAAACCAAGATTTAGATAATTAGGAAGGACTAAAGCATGTGTCCACAGTTATAGAGATGGTTCCCTTAAAACCTTTGAGAACTGAACGCAGAGCTGCATATATATTGGAGGGGGTGGTGGTGAACATGACATTGGAGATGTAGATCGAGACCATATTATGAGGTACCTTGAATGTCTTCCTAAAATTTTGGATTATAGACTGAAGTAGTGGGAATCTCATAAGGGACTTGAGCATGAGATGGGCACAAAAGATATATATGTTTGAAGAAATGCTCTCTTGTTGCAGGGGGCTTGCCTGACCTGAAATTTGTTACACTGGAAGCTTCAGGACTATCAGGGAAATGACAAGGACCTAAAGAAGTCACTCTCAGGAGATCTAAACAGAGGGGACAGTGGGAAAAAATGAAGTGGTAGAAATAATCACTAAACCTTGGCAATATTTGGGTATGTTTGTATGTGGTATGGGTAGCAGTGACAAAGTAGGGGGATGTTGGAATGGCTCTCGTGCTAGAGCATGGTGGTGTGATTCACAGAACCAGTTGTTTAACTGATTTTTATTCAATTTTCTGTGGTATCTAGGGAAAAGACTGAGAACATCACAATGTGAGGACCCATATCCAAGCACTTGAGTGAGTGGCTTTTCTTTTCCTTTTTTATTTTTATTTTTTCTTATCAAGGCTGAAAAATCTTCTAAGCACACATGAAAGAAACAGCAGGGCCAAGACTACTTTGAACTTACTACACATGATTCCTTTCATATAAGACATGCTTGACAAACATTAATTAAGTCTCCAAGCACCTCTTTGAAGTAATGTAGGAAATATGTACAGGTGGGTAAACTGAGGCCCCGGGAACTGGAAGCAAAGCCTGAGGACATACTAGGGCAGGTGCAGCATTTGAAAAGACCCTCATATGAGGCCCTTGTTTCTCTGATGAGGACAGACGTAGGTGCTTCTTTCCAGGCAGAGGTCTTCCAGCAAGTTCTCTAAACCAGGCAGGATGAGGCAGGCTGATTAATTTACTACAGTGGCCACATTCTCTGACCTCAGACTGGCAGCCCTGGGCCTCATAGTACACCCTGTCTACTTATAATTCAGACCCATTATCTCCTTCCTGAAATCTATAGCTATCTTGTAGCCCTTCGGATGTTTGCTTTGTCTTGTAACTTGCTAATGGTCATGAGAGTCAGAAAGTGAGGGCCAAAATAAGTCATGTGAGTCATTTTTGTACCTGAATTCCTGCTTTTTAGCTTTCTTTCTTTCTTTCTTTCTTTTTTTTTTTTTTTTTTTTTTTTTGGCAGGTTGGCCTTTTTGGTTTAGAGTACAGGGCGTTACAGAGTAGGAGTGGGCACATGGAAGAGATGGAAGAGTAGAGCTGTGATGCAGGCCTGTCAGCAGCAGCCTTGGCCAAGCTTATGAGGAGCTCTGCAGCTAAAATGGCCCTTCAGAGTTATCCCAAGGGATGATGGCTGAAACTTTGTACTTCCACAATGACCAGTCATTGGACATGGTACCCTGGGGATGGCTGCTGCTGAACCAGCCTCTGAAGAAGCTGAGAGCTGAAGGCTGTGCACAGTTCATGTTAAGAACCTCATCTTCTGCTTGCTAAACTAGATGCATCCAAAAACATGAGCCTTGATCAGTTCTATCTGCTAAGTATTGATGCTACCCAGATAGTTATTCTGTCTACCCATTTATCTATTGGGCCTATGGCATCTATGATGACAGAAATGATCTTAGGTGATATTATGGTAAAAGAATAAGTTCCTGTGGTCAGGAATCTCTCAATGTAGTGAGGGAAACACAAAATAAATAGACAAACAGAAACAGAATAAGCTCAGATATAGCTAAATGCTTCAGGAAATAGAAGAATCAGAGAGGAAATACCAAAAAATAAACATATGCACATATGTTATTGAAGAGAACAAGATGGGAAGGACTTCTGCTCTCCTCCAGTGGCATAAAAGGTCTTCTTCATGATAATCCAACAAGATACACAGATCACCAGCAATTTAGGGGGTTACAGAGAGACATGCTTGAAATTTATGGCAAGTAGTTGGAAACTTATTTTTATAGTGCAGTAGACCTTTTTGGCAAAGGGAATGAATTAAAAATAATCACTCAGAGAAAATAACATATTTTTAAACAAGAGGATTTGGAGTTGGTAGAATTGTAAACAGTGAGTTTTCTGCATAATACATCAGTAACATGAGGTGAATATTTCTTCCTTGGCTCTTTTTATTTCTAATGTATTCTTCTGAATCCATTGTCCTTTTTTTTTTTATCTTATTAGGAGTTTTAAATTTTTTTCCAGAAGCATTTCTCAAAGAAATCTTTGACTACAAACATAATCAGTTGCCTTACTGAATGTAATGGTCCCTTGAAAATCCCATTCCAGTTAAAATTTCTAAGGAATCCATTCAGAGATGAGAAGCATCTATAGATTTTGTTCACTAGTTTGGTTAACCATTGGTTTTCCATTTTATTTACTACATTTTCCTCTTTCTGTATGATTTAGCTCTCTAAAACATTTGGGCAGTTTGCATGAAAGGGGCTATATCATAAATGCTTTTAAGGTCTATATGATTTATACATACAGCACTCATGATTCATGTCTCAAATGGCCATGTTGGTGGATTTTTTTTATTAAATTCTTGATTTATGTGAAATAGATAAATACAAGGATCATTCAGAACAAGGGTGTCTGTGTCTGGGGGTGGAGAGGGGAAGGACGGGAGGGATTTGGATGCATGAATAACTCCCTATTGGTCCTAATGGGATTTGCACAAGGAAGACTCCTGTATTCCAAGATACAATCTTTCTTCATCCTAACATGTGGTTAGGTATATGTTATTGATATCATAACTTTAATTTCTGAGCAATGTTAAATAGATATGTGTTTTAGATGTCCCTTTTAAGGAATGAAACATGAAAGAATATGTTTTTTTCTTTTCCCTCTCCCCATGTTATATATGACAGATTACCCTGACATTCTAAAATGTCTTATCTATCTGATTTTTAAATCCCTTGAAGGCTGGACGTTCATCTTTTTTATTTTTTTGTATTATGAACAATCTCCTATGTTTAATCAGTATTTACCATCATAATAGCAGCAAAGGGAACCAAGAATGCTACTTAACAATGGGAACATTTCATAAAAGACGATACTTAAATCAGGTTTCCTGTAATAGTAATAAAACATTTTCAAGCACACTCTCAGCTAAAGAAAGGAACTTTCACCCTGTTCAAAGCTGGAGTTGTGTGAAAAGTGTGCATGTGCATGTTTCGAATAACAAAACCAATAAGTCCTATTTCTTTTCTTATTATAATCAAGGGAACAAGCATTCTAATAAAATTGTGTTCAACAGTTCCTCTATAAACTCCTTCCCTCATCCTAGCTCCACCTGGTATAATATAAAATGTAATATACTTTGGAGGCGTTTTTAATAAAACTTTTTCAGATGACTCTATGTGGCAACACAATTCATTTATAGTTTCCTATTAGTTCACCTTTATAGAGGTTTTAGTCTTTCCTATCTCATGGGGTAAAAGAGTCACTTTTTCTTTTTCATAACCAACATGTATTTCCTTTGATTTAATCTCTCCATTTCTTACTGTTTCACATATAAGAAAAGGTTGGGGACAGGGGGGCAATTAGCTTGCCTTTACCCCTGTGATATTAAGATTGATATTTTATATGAATCCCACCTTGCCCTGATACTTTTTATTTTAAGGCCCTATATTAACTCCATTATTTATAAAGATGGAGAAAGAGGAGGGAGGAGCTAATTCATGATTTGTTCTTATTAAAATAACTGCATAATTATTCTGTGTTATCCTCAGGGTCAAAATAGTGTTATTCATTCAGAATAACTTTTTATGTAGATAAGATGATTCAGAGGATGGTGAAAATTTGGAATGACTTCATGGCAAGAGAGACTTGCGTGAGTCATGATGCAAGCATGGGGATAAGGAGTATCCATCATTAAGAAGGATCATTCTACCAATGGCTGAAATTCAACGGCAAACATTCTGAGGTTCACTCCCTTCTATTTTTTAAGGGCATGGTATAGTCCAGTAGAGGGGAAATTAGTTTTCTAGGAAGGCTGATTCCTTCTTAGACATTCCACCAGTTCTTCTTTTAGCCTCTCCCTCCGCCCAGAGTTAGTAGAGCTGGCTTTGTATGGAGGTACCATTGGATCTGTTTGACTCATGACCATGTTTTACCGGTCATCTTAATATTCTGATTCTTGGCCGTATGTACACTTGTAGGTGATAGCCAGCAGAGTGGAAAGCTGAGAAGCAGCTCACTGTATATTGAAGAATTTCCCAAAGCTTAGAAACTGGAGACAGTAGATACCTCCACAACACTGGCTATATGGTTTAGGGGGCTCAGTGCAAAATGAAACTGTTTTCATTTTCATTTGTCTTTTGTGAAAAAAATTAAGAGGAATTTAAAAATGGTGAGAGTACTTAAACCAAGTATGGGGACCTTTTAAATATGGGTCCCCAGGTTTCTACACAGGTTGCTTCCAAGAAAGCATCCCTGCCTGCTTTCAGATATTTCTAGATATGAGAGTAAAAGTCAGGAATTTTGGCTAAATATCTATTTAAGGAGAAATTAGTCACCAAATTCCCACTTCTACTCCACAGAATTGGACTGCTGTCCCTCTCCCTCCCAAACAAAGTCCTGAACGTGAGCTTTCAGGGTATAGACTTCGCATCCCACTAGTTTGCTGCGTGTAATTGAATCGGTAAAATTATTTCCCTAAGCCCTAGACTCCCCTTTTTTAATATTATAGTTTAAAATAGATTTCTAAGATTTTTCAAAAACTTTAATAATAAAACCATTCAAAAGCAAGACAAAATTTTCAAAAGCAATCGTTGTGGGGTTTGAAGAAGGCTTTTGGAAATTTGGGGGCAAGAAGAGATTCTTGGAATAACTGATGATTAACATCTTTCTCTAAGGATAGTTGTGATTTTGTTCAAAAGGTAGTGTGTTGAAGTAGAGCATGGCAGTTTGGAACACTCTGAGGTGAGTGATGGCTCTGTCTCCTACTAGCTGTATGATCTTGGGCAAGCATCTTACTTTACTGAACTTCTTATAAAATGTGATCAGTGGTAAGTACTTGTATCAGAGGATTGTTCATGAGTTCAAAAGATAGTACATGAATGGCACTTCTTAGGGTACCTTGCAAATAGTAAGCATTCAATGAATATAATTGGATGTGGATTGCAAATGTGATGATGATGAGAGAAGCCATAGTTGTTAAAAAGGTGGGAGCTGAAATGAAACCAATCTGTGCTGCAATCCTCTTGTCACCATGACCTGTGAGAATTTGGCCAAGTAACTGAACCTCTTGGTGCCTGTATCAGTCAGATATCACTGAGTAATAAACCAGTCCAGAATTCAGTGACTTAAAATATATGTCATTTTTGTGACTGACTACACAGGAGTCAGTTGAGCTAGCCTGGGCAGCTGTGTTTCAAGTTGAAGATTTAGTTGGCTGGCCTACTTTTTGGCATTTGAGCTCAGGTCTGCTTTCCATATTTGCTATCCCCTCGGGATTAGCAGTCTGGCTGGAGCATTCTATTTTCATGTTAATGGTGGAAGCATAAGAGTAAAAGTTCCCTATGTAAATCCGTTTCAAGGTTCTGCTCACTTATGTCTATGAACATCCCATTGGCCAGATCAAGCACATGGCTGAGCCTAAAAACAATGGGCAGGGAAACATATTTCACTCTGGTAGTGGAAACAACTTACATGGCCAAGGGTGTGAATACAGAGAGGGAAAAGATCTGGGGCCAGTAATTCAATTTCCTTAAACGTAATATGGGGTTAATAAAATGACCTCTCTCATAGACTTGTTTTGAGGATTAAATGAGATAATCCATATAAAGTGTTTAGCACAATGCAGATACATAATTAACACTTAATAAATGTCAGCTATGTTTGTAATGATGACTGAACACTCTAAGACCCAAATATAATGAACGATTTTAGATGAGAAAGGCATATGTGGTTAGGGTAGTTGGAAAAGATTTGTAATGATGTTTTTAGCTAGACCTTAGAAGAAAAAAAGAGAGAAGGGTGTTCCTGGATGGGGAAGAACAAAAGCAAAAAGCCTAAAGGCAAAATAATGTGGACTTATGATGTTCATTGTGTTTAGGATTTTAGGTGAATTAAGCACCTTTCACTTCCATAATTTTTCTTTTAAAATCCTTGAGGTAAATTGTCATCCACAGTCCTGCTGTTTGTTTGGAAAGAGAACAGAGCATGTGTATATAATAAAACAGCTGTAAACCTGTGTTCTTTGCTTGGAACTTCCTCAAGCATTTCCCTTCCCTGAGCAGGTGCTGCTTCCCATGGGTCTGCTTCCATTCTGAATGGAAGGCTTGTCCATAGGAATCCAGGATGCTAGAAATTATGAAATACTCCTTGAGGGCTCAGTCTTACATTGGAGTCTTTGAGAATGTCTATTGCTTATATGAAAGGTTCTAGGAAGGGCCTGGAGTCTCTGTGGATTCTGTTCATGAATGGTCAGAATTTGAGGCAGAAGACCCTGTGAGCAATTATTAATATTGTAAGCTGTTTTATTCAAACTTCTTTCATATGTCATGCTCAGTCCTCCCAGTTCCACCATCCTGCTACTTGGATTGCACTGAATTGTACTGATGAACTAACAAGGGCAGAAAGCCTGCTGCTCATACAGCCCAAGTTGTCCAGGCCTATTAGCATCCCCCTCAGCAGCTACAGCCTGAAGAAAGGGCTTTCCTCCCCATGTAGGTAACATATGTGTACTCTGAGGGTGTTCTTTTCCTTGGAAAAATCACACATAAGAGTAAAGTCAAGCATAGAGCTGGAGCTTGGAACTCTTTCAGCTATGACTATTGTCCTCAGTGCTCTGTTCATCTCACTCCACCCTACTGTAAGAAGCATGGTCTGAAAACCTCTCTTCAACTGCCTTACAGCTTTTGACTCTAGCAATATAAATCAATTTTTAGAAGTCACTATGCAAAAAAACATCTTTTATGGTTATTCCAACCAATATTGGTGCTCTCCAATGTTGTTGTGCCCTTACACACTACTGAAGAGATGCAAATGAAAGGAGATGATGATGACAGCCAGCAGTTATTTAATAAATATTAAGTGTAGCAGATAATGTGGTGTGCTTGCTAGATACCCCCTCCAGGACCAAGGCACTCATTCCCCCATTTTCTGGGACTTCTAGCTGCTAACATCTCTCAGCTATGTATTTCTCTGGTCTTTTTGCCCTCAGATAGAGAGGAACACTTCTCTTGGGTGCAGCCCACATCCTGACTGACATCAGTGGAAAACAGACAGCCTTTTTCCCTCAAACTCAGGACTCTTTCAGCTTTAGAGCTACCCTTGGGGTTTGCTAGGGCTTTTGTGGCACCTTAACCCTTTGCTCAGTCCTGTGTCCCTCACTCCTCCACATGTTTTAATACTGAGAACACTCTGCAATTAACTTCTTTACACAAATCTCTGGACATACTAATAGATATATTCAGAAATCTGACCTATGACACCTGCCAACTGCCATTTGGCTCTTGGAACACTTCACACCTTAGGTCACTTAATTTTCACAACCACTATCCTGAGTACTTGAGGAAACTGAGATTGAGTGGTAACTTGCCCAAGATGTTTTTCTTGGTAAGTGGTATAAAATGCCTGCTTTTGTCCAAATTCCATAATCTATATGCAACCTCATAGTTAAGAGCACATGGAGCTTAAAGTATGCAGAAATGTGGCCTATTTGCTGAATGAATAAATTAATGAGATGTCAAAGCAGACAAAGAGGAAGGTATCAAATGTACTCAGTGAAATGATCTTTCTGTAGGAGCATCAAGGATGAGTGCCAGTGATTCCGCACAGAGACTCATGTGTCTGGGTATGTCTGGTTCACTGATAGTCTGCAGCCATGGGGGAAATCACAGCCCTATCAGGAAGCTTCACAATTATGCCCAAGGTGAGGGTAGCAGGAGGAAGACGTGGCATATACCTCCCACATACATGTGGTGGGTATTTGAGGAGAGTTTATGGAAGGGACTAACAGAGGTGTGGGAAGATTTAAAAGAGACCAACAGGTGATGTGAAGCTCCTAGGGTCTAATATCAGCAGAGAGCAGTTGCCAGCTAAGAGACTGAAGAAGGGAGGTGGAGGAGCAGCTGCAGGGTAGAGGTGCTGAAATGTTGGGAGAAGACTGCTGGACAGGAGCCTTTTGTGGAGGACTGCATTCAAACTTCAGACTAATGGAAAGAGAGATGGGAGAAGAAATAGTCCAGTTGCTCTCCTCTCCTGCCCTCTAATATTCTGTTGACCAAGGAGTATAAATAAATCAGATGGCATTGGAGTCAATTTGTTCAGTCCATACATACTAGCCTCTTGGGGCACAAGGCAGGGTGGGCTGTCGAAGAGTCTGGTGGGGAGTGGAAGGTAAGGTACTGTGCCAGAAATGAGGGAGTTGGTTTCAAGAGACAGTGAAACAAGGACACCAAGTAACACTTATTTCATGGTCAGACGCTAAAACATGACCCAAAGTTGGGGAGGGTGTATCCTCTCTACCATGAAAAAGAAGGTATCCCTGGGTGGCTTGGTGGTTTGGTGCCTGCCTTTGGCCCAGGGCATGATCCTGGAGTCCCGGGATTGAGTCCCTTATCGGGTTCCCTGTGGGGAGCCTGCTTCTCCCTCTGCCTGTGTCTCTCACTCTCTCTCTGTGTCTCTCATGAATAAGTAAATAAAATCTTAAAAATAAAGAAAATAAGAAGAATGTGGCCTGAATGGGGATGAAAGAAACAGCAGCCTTGCCATAGCCCCTGAGGGTTGGCAAGTTAGGGAGCACTGGGAAGCATCGCCCTTGGCATGAATATCAGCTTCAGCAGAAGCCACAAGTTATGACCCTCAAGTGGCTTTCCAAGCCACATTTATCAACAAGAAGAGGCCAGGAAGGAAGAAGAGGTTAGGACTATTCTTGGATTACATGAAACAAGTTTGAGGACTCTCAGAATTGACTGAGAAAAAGTTGAGGTGTGGTTTGTAATGCACTGAGCGACAGTGGGGCATGGGCATTAATCAGTAAGATGAAATGTTATAATTAATATGATGCCTTTGTACCCATAAGCCAGTGAAATCTGGGGAACAATTCAAACATAAAACTATATTTAGAGAAAAGGAACCTGAATTCCAGGCCAGAAGCTTATTCATTCAGCACACAGAAAGAGAGGCAGCTCATTCGATAAGGATGTTTGAACACCTGTAAACCAGGCACATGTTGCTAGTACCTCTTAAGCTGAGGTTCACTGAACCATAAGGGGTCTATGTTTATAATATGTAGCGTGGGAAACTACTTCATAGAGGTGATTTCTAAATTGAGATTTTGAAGATATGGGGGCACCTGGGTAGCTCAGTCAGTTAAGCATCTGACCTCCACTCAGGCCATGATGTCAGGGCCCTGGAATCGAGCCCTGCATCAGGCTCCCTGCTCAGTGAGGAGTATGCTTCTCCCTCTCCCTCTTTCTCTCTTCTCTCTCCCTACCCATGCTCATGCTTTTTTTCTCTCTCTCTCTCAATAAATAAGTAAAATCTTAAAAAAAAAAAGAAGATACAGAGGGGTCACATCATGGAAGGAGGGGGCTAAAGAGGGAGGGGCAAAGAAAGGGAGAGTTCTTGGAAGAGAACATGAGATACTGAGAAACGAAAGAGCATCATGTGGTATAGAGAGGTGGCATAAGGTACAGAGAGCTGGAGAGAAACCAGGCAAGAGTTAGAAGTATTTCCATGAATCCTTGGAGAGCCATTAAAGGACTCCATCCTGAGCAGGACATGATCACACCCATATGTCACATTTAGAATAATCACCTGGCAGTGGAGGAGAGGTTGAAGGAAAATGTGTGATGGGAAAGAAGGAGACACATTAGGACCCTCCTACTGACATTTAGGCTCATTATCACAAGAGCCTCACATAAGGGTGCACCAGACCAGTGTGGTTGGCCCACTTGGAAATGACTGAATAAAGTTCCAAAATACCCCAAAGGCTTCCTATTACTTTATTCTAAAGGCATTTTCTGGCAGAAAGAATGCTTGGCCTGTGTGCAGATTCTGAAGGCACTAAGAGAGATAATGTCCCAGGAGTAACCCTCAATAACAAGGGATAGAAATTGGTGGGTGGATACTCCTGTTCCCTCACCCCCATGCAGACTATTCTGAGATGTGTTTTGTGCACCCTCTCAGAGGACACCAGTGGGAGCTCAAGCTTCCCATAGTAATAGCTTGCTGTCCTCCTCCACATGAACACTGTTCTTTCTGAGGTCACCTCCCAAATAAATCACTTTGCACCCAAATCTGGTCTCAAAGTCTGCTTTGAGAGAACCACAGACTAAGATAGGGAGTTTCATTGGATCTGAAGAGATGAGAGCAGAAGAAAGAAAAGCTGTGAAAAGAAGTGGAATTGTAGAGCCCTAGTCATTCATCAAACATGAAACTGAAAGTATAGAAAGTATCAAGGATGATGTTAATTTTTCTTTTTGCCTTGTGTGGCTCATGGAGAGATCTGAAATTTTCTGAGATAGGGATGATGGAGGAAGAACAAATTAAGGAGAAGGACATGAAAACTTTGACATTGGACATGGGACACTAGACAGGGATGTCTAATGAGCAGTTGGAAATACAGAAAATTTGTGGAGGGAGAGTCCGGCTGGTGGGTCTTATTTAAAGTCATCAAGGATTTGGATGATATTTTACATAGATAATTTAGGGAACTTGAACCTAGCCCCTTTGAATAGAACATCTGTGGAAGCTGTTGTCTTCTAAGTTGGCCTTCTTCCTCCCCTAGTTCTGATTCTGCTATGTACTTCTAAAAACTGCTTGCTTTGATTTAGTGGAAGGCACTTTTTTTTTTTTTTTTGCCTAAAATCTTTTCCAGTAATACTCAAAAAATTTTAAATTTTTCTGGGAGATGATTGGCTAGATATGTTGACAAGAGTGTATGGCTGGCTCTTTTTTCACTTTCTACAAAAGCGTATGTTGTTAGCAGGGCAATCATATTATTTTTCATCCAAATCAAGACCCTTTTGAGAGTAAAAGGAATCACTATTTACAATTATACCTGGGCAATAGACATAAATTGGGACTATTTTAGACAAGTGAAGGTATATGGCTGCACTAATCATCTCATTAAAGATGTAGAATACAAATCTTTCTAGATATAGATGTAGAATGAGAGAGTGAGAGACAAGAACAGAGAGCAACAAAGAAAAGGGAAAAAAGAAAGGAGAGGGAAAGAGAGAAAGACAATGAGGATAAGTTATATATCTGTTCTGAGAGTCCTTTGTGACACATCTCTACCTGGAACATCCTTTTTTTCCTTTCTCTGCCTTTTTTTTTTTTTTTTTTTTTTTTTGGTGTGGATGTAGGGTTATTTTTTTTTTTTATCTTATTGAACTTTTTATCTTCAGTCTATACCCAGTGCCCAGTATACACTAGTCAGTAAATGATATTTGAATACATGAATTGGCAGATTACTCTTTAAGTACTCCTAAATATCCCATTTCCCAACCATTCTGGCCCACGTGGAATTCTCCCTCCACTGAAATCCTATGTCATCACTAGTTTTAATCACTCAGTTAAATATTTGATAAAATACTCTCCTTGTTCTGTTGATCATTTCAAACATAGTAATTTGATCTCTGTTACCCTATTGCACTGATCCTATTAAAATGTCCTGACTTTGGTATTTTCTTCTGTAAAATGAGGATAATTATAGTGCCACCTCAGGATTGTTGACAATTAAATTAGCTAATAAATACAAAGAGCCTGACCCATAGTAAGGGCTCATTTGATGTTAATTATTGTTGTTGCTTTTATGATTTCTTCAGGACAGAGAAGGGGCCATTGCACTTATTACTATTTGGGAAAAAACAGGGAATGCATTTTTAAATGACTTAAAAATATGCTAATCTGTATTTGATAAAATGGTTTCACTGAATGAACTCAGTTCTTCATATCTGGTATACTCATGAATGGTATTCAGTGAATGGCATCAATCTAGTCAGGTAAGCCAGAAATCCAGAAACTATCCTTGCAACCTTTATCTCCTTGCATTCATTTCCTACATCTGAGCCATCTGCAAGTCTAATTCATTTAATTGGGAAAATAGCTTTCAAATTCATTTACCTCCCTTCATCCCCACTGTTGCTACTATAATCGAAGTTGTCATCAACTTTTTCCTAGACCTTTTGCTGGAGGTTTCTATATAGCCAAAGTTACAGACTTTCTTTTGAATTTTATACATATGTCATGCTCCTTTCCGTCATGGAACCATTGCAGTGTCCTAGAATTAATGCTGCCTGTAATGCTCTCCAATTTCACCCTTCCAGCTAACCTGTCCTACTCAATACCTAGTGATCTCACCAAGGATTTATTCAGACCTTAGCTCAAATGCCATTTCTTTAAGGATACCTTTTCTAATACCCTGTATCCTAAACTTGTCCTATGCATTTTCATTTCACCCTGTACTTCTCCTTTTGAAAATTCATCACAAATATAAATAATTGTCTTTGATCTTCTCTATGCTACTAAGACAGTTATTTCCATGAGGGCAGGAACCTCATTCATCACTATTGGCATCTGACTCAGTTACCTGGCCCTTGAAAAGCACAAGTTTGAACTGTGCAGATCCATTTATACGTGGATTTTTTTTTCAATAAATGCTGTATAGTGCTGTGAATATGTTTTCTTTTCCTTATGATGTTTCTCTAGCTTACTTTCTTGTAGGAATATGGTATAAAAAAATAAAAAAAATAAAACAACAACAACAAAAAAACAAACAAAAAAAGGAATACAGTATATAATACATATAACATACAAAATATGGATTAGTTGATTGTGTATGTTAACAGTGAGGCTTCTTGTCAGCAGTAGTTAAGTTTTGGAGGAGTCAAAAGTTCTATTAATTTTCAATTTCACTGGGGGATCTGTACCTTTAGCTCCAGAATTGTTAAAGGATCAACTGTACATGCATTCAGTAGGTGCTCAATCACTGTACATTGATTTCTTAGTTACTTAACTGGAAGTTAAACACACACTCTCATTGCCTCAGGTTAGTAAGCTGATAACACTCAGTATCTGGATCAGAAAATTGGCGGGAAAATGAGTTTGGTAACTTGTCATTTCCATGTGATCTCAAATCTCAAAAGAGTGAGTTTCTCTGTGAATAAAACAATAAGTTACTGGAGTCTTGGAGTTTTCAAAACAAACACTTGATGTAAACCTTTACACCTTTGTTATTGCAGCTGCAAACTGTCCAGCTGTTTGCTAATATCTTAAATGTGTTTCAGATTATTCATTTACAACTTTGAATAGTTCTTCCAGAATACATTTCTGTTTTTTAAAATTTTTCAGTTAACTTGTTAACATTACTATATTGTTATTATTTTATAGAACAGTGTTCTTCCAAGAGCTCTTGTCAGAAACTCTCACCAGTGCTATTAGCTGCTGATGTAATTTCCAAAGAGCCACTCATCCTTCAGGAATAATCTTTGGAATCAGTTGTCTTTACTTATGTGGCATGATACCAGTCTACTGACTGTATTATTCAAAAGTGGCACCTTTTCTGTATCCTTTGTTATTGTTCCCAAACATGGATTTGATACGTTCCATGCAGGAAGGGAAAATGAATGCTTCTGAACTTGTATTAGGCTTTTTGTCTTTCCCCATTAATTGCTCAACTGACCTTGTAACTAGCTTCCTCTCTTTGATCTGATACTTTCTTATTTCACGCTTGCAGATGTTTTAAAATGTTCCAATATTTTTCCCCCTGGGTAAACTAGATGCTTTGTGGTAGCTACTGACGTAGTTTGCTTGGCCACCAGGGTTTAATTTGATAACTTTTCCTAGCAAGTAGGACATTTAGATTGAGGATGAGAAGGAATACCAGGCTACATGAATCTGAATTTTAGATATTCTTCATTGGATTGCCTTGTTAGTGAGTTAAATGATTTTTGTTTTTGTTTTTGGAGGAGGGGAAGAAATTGCTATGTGCGTCCCACAAAACTTCTGATTTTATAAGTTCACAATAAATATTTATTCAAATTAAATCTATTTAAATATAAATTGCTTGAAGGAATTGTAAGCTTTAAAGATTTTATTTATTTGAGAGAGAGTGAGAGAGTGAGAGAGAGAGAACATGAGCAGGGGGAGGGGCAGAGGGAGAGGGAAAGAATCTCAAGCCAAATCCACGCTAAGTATAAAGCTCGACACAGAGCTCAATCTCATAAACCTGAGACCATGACCTGAGCCAAAACCAAGAGTTGGACGTTTAACCAGGTGAGCCACCTAGGCACTCCAGGAACTATAGGTTCTTAAAGATTCCGAAAATTGATTTTAAAAGCATAATTGTTCTTTTTCTTCAGAGTATTTGAGACAAGTCACATCAAAGTTGGCAAAGTTTATCATGTAAATATTCAAGAAATTATTGAAGTACATAAATTTTATTGAATAATTAAAATTATAAAAAGGTCGTGAAATATTTACACTCCTTTATTATCAATAACTATTTTGAATAATCATTTTCTAAGGCTGTAGAAATCTGTAGTTCTCTTTAATTAATGAATTAATTTAATTAATATTTAACTTTTGCTTTTAGAAACAAACCTTTTTTTCATTTCCTAAAGAAAATGGTAATTTATTGTAGTTTTATCAAGGGTCAGACTTTAATCATCACCATTAAACAACAATTAAGAAAGTTAATCAAATCAGTTTTTTGAATTGTGGAACAACTATTTACAAATGATAATAACAATAATAAAGATAATAGTTACACATACGTTCTGTTAGAAGAAAAAATAGGAAAATAAAACCAAATTATATCTAAAGCAAAAATATAGGTTTTATATGATCATGAGAAATAAAGAAGTTTCTAGGTGTTAACCCAAATGAAAACTGAAGTTATAATCAATCTAAAAGGAATGTTCTAGTGTAAGAGTTAGAGGGTGCAGGCACCACATGCTGCAGTCACTCTGAGAGCCTTCTCTGGAGATGGGCGTTAGTCATTAGATTGTACACCACAAAAGAATAATTACTAAATTCGGGAAATGGTAGAAGGAGCCATTCAAAATCCATGCTATTAAAACCTGAGCTGGGGATCCCTGGGTGGCGCAGCGGTTTGGCGCCTGCCTTTGGCCCGGGGCGCGATCCTGGAGACCTGGGATCGAATCCCACGTCGGGCTCCCGGTGCATGGGGCCTGCTTCTCCCTCTGCCTGTCTCTGCCTCTCTCTCTCTCTCTCTCTCTGTGTGACTATCATGAATAAATAAATAAAATCTTAAAAAATAAAAATAAAAAATAAATAAAACCTGAGCTGTTGTAGATTTTCAAATGTCTATAAAAAACATAATTCTAATTTCTTTATTAAAATGTACCCGATCAGGGATCCCTGGGTGGCGCAGTGGTTTGGCGCTTGCCTTTGGCCCAGGGCGCGATCCTGGAGAGCCAGGATCGAATCCCACATCAGGCTCCCGGTGCATGGAGCCTGCTTCTCCCTCTGCCTATGTCTCTGCCTCTCTCTCTCTCTGTGACTATCATAAATAAATAAAAATAAAAAAAAAAATTAAAAAAAAAATAAAATGTACCCGATCAGTGTTTTGAGACACATCTTGTCCCTATTCTGCTGTGTCCTGCATACCTGTTGGGAAGGCCTGCTATTCAACATGGAGTCAGAGAACTCAGCTCTGTGTCTTGGATGAAATCTTGGCCTTGTTCCTTCTTACTTTGGGCATGTCACTTAAGCTCTGTGAAGTTTAGCTACTGCCTCTATATAGCATAAGGATAATTACTCCTAATTCTTAAAATTCTTGCATGGATTAAATGAGATAATGCATGAAAGTGAACCATGATTGTTCAATAAATACTGACTTTGTTAGCTCTAGTATTTCCTCTATGGACTTTGAGTGAGCTTTCTTGGTCAGGCCTCAAAGCCCTTCCATCGCTTATTATCTTATTATCATCAGACAGGGATGGAGTGTTAGACTATTAAGTCTGAATTTGCTAGTGGATGGTCTGGTATGCAGGGCATCTGAATTTCTCAGAAGAAAAGCCATTAGAAGCAGATTTGCTGCTTCTGCCAATTGAAGCAAACTACTTTAACTTCATTAGCACAGCCCTGCAAATAACTTATCAAGGGGTCAGGATAGTAAAATTCTATTCAGCTGGGGCTGTTTTGCATTATCTTCAAGGGGGCATTTTTCCCCCTGAAGATGCCACTTGAATCTTTCTTACAATTGAGAGGGTCTCTCTGCTCAGTCCTAGAGCTTCCACACAGCTGCGGATGGCACATATCTCCTTGCATTTGGTATCATAAAGGGAACTCAGTGGCTGGGCAAGGGCCTTGCTGTCATCTTCTCAACACTTGGTCTATTTTTCCTTAGACCCCCCCTCCAAATTTCCAGTAGGCCTCAAGTGGGAATCAGGAAGCACAACACAATCAGAAGAATTTGCAGTATTTGTTTTCAATTAAACTGTTTGAGACCATTGTAGATTTGCATGTAGTCATGAGAAATAAAACTGAAAAAAAGCTGTGTACTGCATAACCTAAAACCTTTACCCAGTTTCTCCCAATGGCACATCTTGGAAAACTAAAGTACAGTGTCCAGAATATTAACATTGATATGGTCAAGGTACAGAACAATTTCATCACCACAAGGATTCCTCTTACTGACCTTTGTGTCATACCCTTTCCACTTCACCCCTCTTTCATCGCTGACCTCTGGCAGCCACTAATCTGTTTTCCATTTCTATAATTTTGTAATTTTAAGAATATTATATAATAATCACATAGTCTATTGTCTTTTGGTATTGTGTTTTTCAACGTTTCTCATGATGACCTAGAGGTTCACGCATGATGCTGTATCAGTAGCTTGTTCCTTTTTATTGCTGCATGGTATTCTGTGGTATGAAAGTACCATAGTTTATTTAATCATTCATCTATTGAAGGACATCAGAGTTGTTTCCAATTTTAAGCTAATATGAATAAATCTGATATGAATAGCCATATGCAGGTTTATATGCAAACCTAAGTTTTCATTACTCTGCAATAAATGTCCAATTGCAAAGTATATTGTAGTTGCATTAGTTTAGTTTCATGAGAAACTGCCAAACTGTTTTCTGGAGTCAGTGTACCACATTACATTCTACCCACAGTGTATAAATGATCCAGTTTATCTGCATTCTTTCCAGCATTTGGTGGTGGTGCTATTTTTTTACTTGGGCTATTCTGATAGGTGTGTGGTCATATCTCATTATTGTTTCATTTTGCATTTCCTCAATAGCTAAATATGCTAAATATATTTTGCAGATGGTATAATTTAAGAGCTGGAAAGAACTAGGGGGGGGGCATTTCTATGATTGAGCCCAGAATTAATTTATTTAGATGATAGACAGGTCCCAGTTAGAGAGGGAGAAAGGGGAGCCAGGGCACCTCATTCTGAACTCAAGTCTCTTAAATTCCAGCCCAGTGATGTTTACACCAGATCCTCTCTCTAGCTGCATCAGAGCTGTTTTGTTTGCTCTGAGTGGTAGGGTAGAACAGGATTGGGTGATACGGCTAATTAAGAATGTACAATAAGTAATCTAGTGATTATGCTTGTATTTAGCACAATCTGGTACCCACTAGAGATTCAATAAATAATTGAATATTTTTGCACAGATTAAAGCAATATGGATATTTATATACGTAAAAATGTGTGAAAGTATACACACACATATATCATATTCTCCTAAGAAGTAAACATTTTTCTTTTCCTTTAAGTAGGTACATTAGAAGTTTATCTCCCTCTTTCAGAGGGAGAAATAAAGAAAATAGCCTTTTTATCACTTTAGATACTATTAAAAGAAAGAGAGAAAATAAAATAAAATTATGTCTGTTCAGTCTATGCCCTAGATCTCACATATTACTAGGGTTAGTAATGGCAGGGACCTTGCTCATGAAGGAATTCGCTCTCCTGATTTGCAGATGAGGAAACAGAAGGCATTGCCTTAGAGGCACTTTGAACCCCTTCTTAAACATTTGCACTGGTTACCACAGGGAAAGAAGCAAGCTCTGGTACTGGGAGAGGGTTGGGGGTATGCTGAAGAGATAAGCCTCCAGCCTCTGAAGCATCATGAAATAACTTATGGAAGCAAGAACAACCCAAATGAAGTGAGGGATTCTCAGAGGATGAGGGAAATATCTTTGGGGTTTTGAAAGTTTAATTTTGAGCATTTGTATCTGACTGTTAAAAGAATCATGAGCTCAGTGTTCAAGAAGCTAATGCTTCCTCCTTGCTATTGCTGGAGGAGGAAGAGGGGAGGAGATCGTGTGAGCTGTGGAGTCACCTTCCATCACCATCTTCCTGGGGAAAGTTGTGCAGCAAAGCTGTCATTCCGTTCAATTTATTCCTTGATAACGACTGTGTTTGTTACTTCATGTCCCAAAGCAAAACTAGCAGATGTAATAGCTGTTGGAAAAAAAAATTAACTGGTATGATGACTGATTTATAGCTTCATAATAACACAGGAGACAGAGGGAATGACTTTTTGGAAGCACTGCTTTTCAGTAGAAGTGCAAAGCACTGGCTTCTTTTCCAGCTATTAAGTTTGCTAAAAACACGTTTTGTGAGATATGTAAACATCAACCCCCTACCTGAATGAAAAATGTGAATTATTCAGATACTACATGTAGGAAAGGGTCAGTTGTTGGCCTAAGACCTTAAGTTCATGTCCTTGACAGGCTCTGAGCTTGTCAAAACTGCCCTTCAATCTCCTTGCTAATAGTATGGTGTACTTCAGTTACTGAACTGGTCACATAATTAGAAGCATACTCCTCTGGCTGGGAAGAAATCTGCTTGTACACTCTAAATTAAAGAAAACTGACTAGTTGTGCCAGGTTATATAATATAATGAAGAAACTGTAGAAGGAGCTCTTTAAAAAGGGTGATGGTGCACTCATTTTTGGTACAATATTAAGCACTCAAGCAGAACATTTCTCTTTTAACTCCCAGTCAGGAACTCATCACTGTTGTGTAAATGAATTAAATGCAGCCAAAAGCCACATCTGGTTGACAGGACAGAGTCAAATGGGACCTGAACATGTGGGATCTATACGCACTTGCTTTGTCACATCTTGGGCAAACCAGCTCTGATGTCCAGTATGAGAGGTGGGCATTGCTGCTTTCATCATGTTTCTAAGCCTGATTTTTCTTTTTTAACCTCTTCTCTATTTGTTCCTTAAACAACAACAAAAAATCTGGTGGTAGATCTCTCTGACCTCATTGAGTCCAAAACGGCATCTCCCTCTCCTTGTTCTTTCTCTCTGGCCGCTCCTTTATTTTTCTTCTTCTCTTTTTTCCCTTTCATCTGGCTTCTCCACCCAAAAAGCCAAGGGAAGTGAGGTAACAATAACTTTGTTGCATTTCACCTGGCCCACCCAAAGAAAAGCTATTTCTAGGCAAATGCGGAAAACCGAAACCTTGTGGAACTCAACTGGCCCTTTAATCTAACATTCTCTGTGTGCTGCAGAGCCTAATGTTTAATTTGAAAAACAATCTGAAAATAGCATGAAAGGAAACGTGGAATTTGCATAGCTATATATATGTTTAAGATAGTCATAGTCGTTTTCGAAAACACTGTGTTTGAGAGCTGACCCTTTACTTGAAGTTGCCCAAATTTCATGGACTCTTGTGAGATAAGGAGTGTAATTTTCACTTGAGTGATGGTTGCTTTTCTACACAGTCCTCTTGGTATTAAGGAGACAGATGTCAAACCCTGATGTTCTGGAAACAATACTGATCTTTAGAGCTGTTTGGCTAAAGCTGAAGTAACAATAATGATGAAGATGTGGTTATTTCTAGTAACTGCTGGATTGTCACACTTCTGAGAATCTAAATCTGTTGTTCTTTCTTTGTATTTCTATCTCTCTCACACTTTTTCTTTGCCCTTTTTTGGTCTTCTTTTCTTCTTCTTTTTTTTTTTTTTTAAATCTTTTTCTGTGCTTTCTTTATTTTCAAAGTTTAAATTGCACCGATACATTACTTTTTGCAGGCAAAGCCTTGGTTTGGTTTATTCTGGTTGCATACAGGGTTTTTTTTTCACCATCAAGTTTTTTGGAGGCTGACTTCTATTTCCAAAGCTCTAAATTTAGTAGCTGAAGAAAAACAACAAAAATGTCTATCATTCCAAGTTTCCTAGAAGTTCCATCATATTTGATGTGTCTTTTAAAACAATTTTACCAGCAGGTGCTAGAAATCCATGTGGGAAGCATAAGATCCTCACTATAAGAGGGTTGCTCTACAGGTCCAGGGTGCAAGGCAGAGAGGGTGCAGAGCTCATAGAGGGAATAATTTAAGGAAGATTTATAACCAGTATGTAGATCTTTACAAAAGGGATTCTTATTTTGAAATCCACCAAAGTATCAATGGATAGGAGTAAAGGCCTATGAACTTAGATAGGAAAAAAAAAGTGACTTCTTTATATCTCCTGTGTTTTAGTGGAAATGTAGCTTTCCATGGGAAAAATCCCATGGTAATATCAGTACCCTGTCACATCACATTGCAGTTGTTGCAGATATCTCAGATTATCCTTTATCCTCATCACTACATTGAAATTGTGATAAGTATTAAACCCACCACTAGATCTTTTTATTTAAAGGAGCACTCATATTACCTTGACATCATTAAAAATACTATAACGACTTCAATTTAATTATTTTCCTTTATAATCCTATGCATTTTATTAAATGCATTTAAAATCATTATTCTGATAATGTGTCAGTGGGTCTCAAATGAGTCCATGGCACAATAAATGTTAAGAATCTTGGCTTGGAGACTATTAAATGGTTCTTCCAATCAGATGTTTTGTGGACCTTGATTTTGGGGAAAGGGAGAGGTATAGTAGAAGAGGAGAGAGGGGGACCATGGAGTGTGGTTTGGGCCTAGCAGAAGTTCTACTTGCCTCTATTGGACCTGTGCCCAGAGCTAAACATCTGAATAGCCCTCATAAAATGCACAGAGAAAGAAAAAGCCCAGGCTAGATAGTAACATGTAGGGAAAATAATAAAACAAAGCAAAGCAAAGCAAAAATTTAAAAACTCACTGAAAATCCCACAGCACAAAGGGCTTCTTATCATTTCTTCCTGCCTTTCCTATAAACTTTTCCTGGTGCTAGTTCCCAAACTCCTCTTTTAAAGCAGTTTTAGGTAATTCTAAGAGATATTTATGCCCTTTGGCATTACTTTGTATAAGCACTTATAGGCATTACTGCTGTACCATTGACTGAGACTTTTTTAGAACCTTCACACACTTCCAGCTGCCCTGCTGGATTCTTTATTCATATTGTGGCAGTACCACAAGGCCAGCTTGCTGCGAATGGTTGTATGATCTATAGGGGAGTTGGTTTCTCTGCAAGACCTACATCAGCAGGGGTGAGGGATGTAAGTTGATAGCCATTATATGTGCTAAATTGACTTGGGGAGTCAGTAATTGAAAATATAGTGAGTCTAATGAGATGCAGTGTTTCCCCAGAGTTTCTGTTAAAATAGTCTCATCAGAATAATATTGAGGAGGCCTTGTCAAAAAGAAAGCTAATTTTTTTTTTCTTCTGTGGTACCTTCTAATCTTGCAAGGTGGTTGAAGGGAAAAAGAAAGGGAGGAAAGTGGGCAGCAAATGTGGGATGTGAAGTTTATGGGGACAGGAACAGATTTTGTAATCAAATGGAGATAAGTTCAAATCCAAGGTCTTTAACTTGCCCAGCTGTGTGATTTTGGGCATCTCACTTCACTTCACTGAGCTTCAGTTTTACATTTACAAAATAGACACAGTTACAGCACCATCTTATAGAGTTATTGTGAGACTTTGATGACGTATTTTGTGCAAGGTGTTTGGCCCTGTGCCTGGTGGGTACCATGTAATAAGCACTTAAAAGAGAATAGTTCCTGTAGGGGAGGTGCTGAGACTAGAGGAGTATGTCAGTAGGAAGAAGAGACAAGCATATGAGCAGCTGCTGTCCTGACCTGTATGCTGGGTTTTCCTTTGTGATCCACCAGCCAGTCCTATACTACTGGGAAGGGAGTGTCCTCTACATTGGGCTGCCAACAGCCTGTCTTTCTTCTTTTACTCTTTATCTTGGTTGCTTTATTGAATAACTGGTTTGACTCAATTTTTCTAGCTAAAAAGTCAGAGTCCTAATGATAGTTAATATCTACTTACCTCACAAGCTGGATTGTAACTAGTGTGTATGTGAAGTCGTGGTATTTCTTTAAGTGAAGAGAGTGACTTCACTACTCCTGTAATGAGGGTGTGAGCACTGAAGTAAATGTATTTATAGATGTGTATCTGTACCTGTTTTTTTTTTCTATGTAGTGCTACCTAGGTAATGTTTTAAATTGGATAATCATTTAACTGATAAATAAGATAATTCATGTGAAAGTCTTTGTAAATAGCAAAGCATTATTAAAAGCCAAGGCTTTACTATCATTATTGTTGTTTAAAATAAAAATAGTTTGCTCATTGGGAAATTCCCTCTGAAATCCCTTTGCCCACTGTTAAGGAAGAAGTTAAAACCATCAGAGGATATGAGATTTCTAAGGTTTAGCCCTGGCTGACCATTAAGGAACCAGGGAAGTTTCTGAATAATTTAGAATCTCATCTAGCTCTTTTGTGGGATAATATCCAAGACTTGACCCATGGTAAGCCTTCTGAATAATCATTCCTGGAAAATGATGCTGGAAGTGGATTGATGAAGAGTATGGTGGATGAAATTTTGGGTGGCCCTGCAAATATTCCTTGCTTCTTCCCATAACTGAAGATATAAATCTCATTCATAGAATAACACCTTTCTTAAATCTATTTATTATTTAGTAAGGGATTCTTAAAAAGTTCAGAGAGTGGTTGGAAACCCCCATAATGATGCTTAGCCTCCTGTTTGGACCTGGACTAACTTGGAAATGAAGCTTGTTTTGTCTCTAATTACCTGTGTGTTTACTTAAATCAATAAATATATTTTACACCTGTTATTATTTTACAGCTTAGATTAAGCTGTTCTAATTTTGTTGTTATGTTATTGTTGTTAAAAGATTTCCACAAGAAAAAGCATAGCTCATCTTTTGGACAGAGATTCAGGTGGTTTGATTGTGGGGATAGAAATCTTTAAGTTTGTCATACTATTATGTACAAAACTGAGTTAGATACTGGAAGGAAAACAAGGAATTAAGAAATAATTCTGCCTTTAGGAATAAATGACCAACTGTTGTTTTACAGATTGTTACTACTTCATCAGACCAGTGAGAAGAAATCAACTGGCTGGTAAATATGTGGCTTTTCCTTGTTTGTATCTGTACTGGCATCCGAAGAAGTGGCGGCAGGGCATATGTGCCCATGCCTGCAGGATGATTCACCCAGTACTCGTTTCATAATGGTTATTATTAATAGTACTAGGTGAGTTTGCATTAACAGTTCCTGATTCAAAGTGATATTTTGCCTGTTTTAAAAATAGTTCAGAGAGATAACTTATTGGCAGAGTAACTCTTGAGAAAGGCAAAGAAAGCTCTTTACCAAATTGGTGGCCAATATCCAGGCTTGGTTTGAAAACCATATTTTGAGGGAGCCTCATTTCTTGTGCTTGGCCAGAACTGCTCAGAGATGCTGAATTGTAATTTGCTCCTTTTAAATCCAGGATTTGGCTATACATTTAGGTTACTTTATGCAAAACTGGCAGGCGTTGATTTCTAGCTTTTTTTAGTGTCCAGGTTTGATCATTTCCCTCTGGTTAGTGTAGAGAGAACTAAAGCCTTCTGTTCTGACCAAACAACCACAACCTAAATAGGCCAAGACACTAGGAAAATACCAGGGCAAATGAAGTAAGGAGTGCCATTTAGTGTAGCCAAGCTGAGGCATAGAACTTAAAACCAATGCTAGGCCATGCCTGAGAGATTTCTTAAGAGGCCTAGTGGCACTTCTTATATGAAGATCTAAAGTCAGAGCTGTTTATATTAAGTCAGAAAACCTGTTATACTCCTCTGTTATCTTTACCTCTGTGTACTGTTTCGGTAACAGTGTCCTAATTTTTTGAGGATCCATTCTTCACTTTCAGTCCCTAAGGTTTGGATGGGACTGACTCACTCTCTCCCTACCTACATCAGCTCCAGCGGGAGTATCATAGTCCATAACTGACCACTGGGGAACTACCAGTCAGATCATCCATAATCAACTGATCAAATGATCAGAGAAAGTTAGTTCCAGGACTTTTGTTATAGATTTTAGAAAAGAGATGCTATCCTTTAAGGGTAGGTATATTGGTAGAAAGCAAACCTACCACTTCGGCAGACTATCTTTGTCACCACATGGAGGAAGTTTGTCTGAGAATGAAGCCAACCCAGAGGAAAGCGAAGCTGACAGCTGGTTACAGGTACACTTCTGATAGCACCATTTGAATCATATTAAAGGAAGATCTAAGACTAGCTTTGTCTAAAGCCAGAGGTGTAATTCATTGCTTTATTTATTTATTTATTTATTTATTTATTTATTTATTTCCTAAGCCAGTTTGAGTTGGGCTCCTGTTACTTGAAGTGGAAGATGCTCTGATTAACATACCATCTTTTTTTTTTTTTAATTAATTTTTATTGGTGTTCAATTTACCAACATACAGAAAAACACCCAGTGCTCATCCCGTCAAGTGTCCACCTCAGTGCCCGTCACCCATTCCCCTCCAGCACCCGCCCTCCTCCCCTTCCACCACCCCTAGTTCATTTCCCCGAGTTAGGAGTCTTTATGTTCTGTCTCCCTTCCTGATATTTCCCAACATTTCTTTTCCCTTCCTATATATTCCCTTTCACTATTATTCATATTCCCCAAATGAATGAGAACATACACTGTTTGTCCTTCTCCGATTGACTTATTTCACTCAGCAATGGCCACAATAGCCAAACTGTGGAACATACCATCTTTTATAGAGCCTGTGTATCTGTCAGCTATTGCCATACTAATGCTGTGTAACAAAATACTTAAAACTCAGAGGCATCCAACAGTAGTTATTTTTTTCTTATGTACTGTAAGTTATCTGGGGTTGGGTTAGTCTAAGCTGGGTTTAACTGTGTTTGGTTTTAAGGTTGGGTCAAATTCACTCTATGTATCTCCTACCCTTTTTGGGCCAGTGGCTATTTGAGACATATTGTTCTTTTTCATGGTGCTATCAGGAATGCCAGCCAGCAATGCCAATCACACAAATTCAAGCCTTTGATTGTGTCATGTTTATGAATGTGGCCTTGGCCAAATGAGGTAACTTGCTCAAGTCCAATACCAAAGGGATGGGAAAAGGCACTTTCCATAGAGGTAGGAATGAGGGAGAGAATATTCAGTGAATAGCCTACCTATCACAGGCTGAAATGAAACCAGAAGAAATAATGACTATTTATAAAATCATATAATTCTAAAACTATATATAATTCTAAATCTATATCGTGATAAATAATGTATTGTAAACAAGTTAAGTAACAACTGACTTTTTTTAGCACCAAGAGCTATGTATTACTGAAAGATTCAGGCTTTTAATTTGTTTATAATATGAATGATGGCAAAATTAGTTTTGAAATAAGTAGAACACCTCCTTCTGACTAAGGAATTATTTCAGCCATATATGCTGTTAATGCTATTAATGATGTAGGCATTCAATTTGTTTAATTTGATTCTGAAATTCTTGGATCACACAGTGTGCAAATATTATGAACACCACTTGTGTACAATTAAAGGAGAATATCTGAATACATCATAATAATAATGCCACTCTTTTAAGTGTCTTCTGTGTGTCAGATACTTTATTAAATTAGGCTTAGTTATCTTAAGTAATGTGGACAAATTCCCAAATTTTGGTAAGGGCCAGAGAAAGGGAATCAACCTGAGTCAATCATCTGTCAAAACTCGAGCCATTATTTCATTATATTATAGGAAGTTTGGGTTAGGCAATGAGGATGAGTTGGCAGTGTACTAATGGCAGTCATGCATCTTCAATTCTAGAAAATGCTACTGTACTGGTAAATAAAACCATTATTCCAGTCCTGCTTTAAAGCAGGAGCTGGATAGGTGAAGAGGGATTTGGTTAGAGAAGACAACTGGGGGGAGGCAGCTTGGTACAGTGGTAAAGCATATAGGATCTTGTGAGACTCACCTAGTGCTATTTTCCTTTTATGTGCAATGAGGAAGACAGTTGTCCCAGCCAACAGTTCCATTGTGAGGAGTTGATACCATATTGAGTGACAGGATGTTATGTAACCTGTGACTGAGGGAGCACAGTTGTAAGATTCAATGAAAAAACAAAAACTGACTAGTTCTCTCTCCTAGAGATTTTATAACTGACCTCTCTAAAGTAGAGACTGAATCTGATAATCTCTTGAAATCTCTTCAGCCTTTAGATTTTGTGGTTGTTTAGATTTCAGGACTTTTCTAACCATTTAATAAGATAAATTTTAAAGGGAGGCTCTGTGAGTTCCTGCAGTTGGTATCCAAGTTGCTTCAATGATCACGGTTGAGCAGAAGAAGTTCTTGAGGAAACAGAAACATTAGGTTTCAAATTCCACATGAATTCATATATCTGGATCCAAGATTTCATAGTTAAAATCTTTGTTTGGGAAACAGGATTTTTTTTTTTTTTTTTACCTTTACTTTGAAAAGAGGTAGGCCTGGACCAACAGATGAGTATAAAGTAGCTGGAGGCAGTAATATAGTTGATTCCCACTCAAGAAAGTGAAGAGAATAAAAAAAGTGAAGAGAGAAAAATATCTTCTCAGAATTTGTCATGTCCCTGCTGTACTGTATAACAGTTTATGAGTGATAATGTGGATGACAGCCATGATAATATCTATAATACAGTTAATATGTGAATATGATTCTGTTTATAAGGCACTTTTCGAACCAAGTGAGCACAACTTGAAAATAATTGCATGGGGAGGGATGATTCCGGACATGTGGAGGCATGATTCTGGATTCTAATTTGAATGTAGAAACAATTAGATTTAAAGCATGTGCCCACTTTTCCTAGGATGTGAAGGGGAAGAAAATTTTGATATATTTTTGTAAATCTTCTATTATTTTTAGGATGAGAGGGTTGCTTTATTGTTGGATGAAGGTACTGAGCAAGCACACAGGATTGGTGACAATAAAAAGCCCAGAAAACGGAGTCAGGCACCACTTTCTGGCAGAAGGCCAGAGTGAATAGATGGGTACACTGAGTGGCCGCAAGGAGGTGATTTGCCAGAACACGAAATGAGAGGAATTCTGAAGTTACAGCCTTGCCCAGAGAATATCCATCCTCCCACTTCTAAAGGTTAATTCTGTGGACTTATGAAATCATCAAAAATAAGTCATTTGTATTATTTCCCAGTAAAGCTCAGAATTATCAAGGTAATTCTCTTAACAGAAACCCAGAGTCAAGAAAAGTATTACTCTACTTTTCATAATTGCAAACACTCCCAAGTGAATTCTTTTGTTTCAGTACAAACTTTGGGCATCTTCGGTATGTCTTTCCCTCATCTCATCATTCTCACTTGTCAGCAAGGAGCTGTACAACATGGTACTATTTCAGTTTCTGTTGATAGCCAGACCTGCTTTTGCTTGTACCCATAACATAGGTAAACTATGGAAACCATCTCCATTTAGCTTATCTGATCTTTCGCACTAGTGAGAATTTCTGTCTTCCTTCCCATCAAATATATAAACTGCTGAAAGGAGTGAAATTATCTTCAGGCACCATGAAATATCCAAGGGCATGGCAAAGGTCCTTGTGCATATTGGACAGGGATTGACTCGGTTTGCTCGAAGGCAGCAGTCTATTATTATTTTTTCTTTTATAGGATTCTTTTAAGACAATCCTTGCAGCAAATGGTAGAGAAGAGAAATCCTGCCCAAGGGAACTCACACTATGAGAGATTCACAAGAGAGTATGTAGCCATACGTATGGGTAATTACACTGGCTGTCAGGGCGTAGGCAGATCATTTCATGAATATTGCCTTGTTTGTGAAGGCAGGAATGGATGTTCACTGTGGTAACCTGGCAACCAAAGAGTTAAAGTGGGAATAAAATGTGCTAGTCATGGTGGCAGGAGTGTGTATTCTTAAATACACTTGGAAGTTTTCTTGGGCTTTGTCACCATCTTTGGAGGTGCTGAAGGGAAAGACCTAGGTGAACATATTCACATCAGATGGTCTTACTCCAGTGGCTAAACTGACATTAATTGGACCAAAAAGGACTTGTGATTCAAGCTGACCCAATCATATTTTTGTTCAAATTTTAGCTAAGATACACAGTAACTAAAAGCAGTAAATATTAAATGCTGTCATGTGCCATCCAAATCCATGGGGCCTTACTATTGTAAAATAATGTGACTGCATTTTCCAAAGATTGAGAGTTTTTTCTGGTAGCCAAAGACAACTTTACCCATGATCACAGCAGGGCAGAAGTACTAGATAATTGATATCTCCAGGAAGTGCTCTTGATAAATGACTTATAAGAGTTGTTGCATAGACACCCCAGCTTTTTTCTTCTTGCTGGTGTGTGTTTTACACCAATCCCCAGAATTCCCAAGCAAGATACAGTTCTAGTTACCCACAGTGGCAACTAGCTTGATAATGCACATTTTAATTGGTTGTCTTCTCTTTCCTATCTCACTTCCACACATCTTTATTGATATTTTCTGGAGTCATCTCTCAAGTAGAATACACTATCTCAGAGTACACTTCTGAGGAAACCCAACTGAAGACATAAACAATAAGGTCAGGGAGATTAAGGTTAGTGTTCAGTTAGAGCAACCCAAAGTCACAGATGTTCAAATTGAATTCCTGGGGGATAAGATTTAAAAACTTCTCAAACTAGTTTGCATAGCAGAGAAAGGAAAGATGAGAGACAATACAATAAAAAGAGCCAATCAGGCAGCCAGACTGCCTGACAACCTAGTGTTTGGATTCTGTAAGAATTTAGAGACCTCCTTTTCTTGAGATACCATGGGGTATATCTGTTTCTTGCTATCTATGGATCCCCATGTGAGACAAAGATCAACAGTTAACTATGGGGGAAGATTCAGGATCAAGAAAAAGTGTTTGTAAGGAAATGCTAATATGTTGTCTCTATGTTGAATGCAAGGAATATACAGAACACCAGCACTGAGAACTTAATAGGGGGGGACCAAAGATATGAGGGAATTGGTGCAGAAGGTGAGAAAATTATGTTGTGATAGGAAAAAGGATGATGTGTCTAAAACATGGAGTATAATAATGGAGAAAAAGACTAAGCATAATTTGAGCCTGTGTTGAGAATGGACGGAAAATACAAATGAAAACCCTCACGTCTCATGGAGTCCTATGTTCAGTATCTTTTACAATTCCTGCTTTTCAGTTTCTGCAGGGTTGGGATTGTGCACAGTTCTGAGCTTTGTGTTTTTATTCTTGTTTTTTAAACAGATGCTCACACTCTCAGCCCCCTGAGAGAGGAACGTTAGGAAGATGGTGTTAGAGGATAGGCTTGCGATGGGCTCACCAGTGTTCAGCCAGCATGGACCTGGAGCACTTCTGAGTTTTAACTTCAAGTTTTCAATGCAGTTAGTTTCAAGAATGACTGAAGACATTATTGGAGCCACTAGATTATGGCTTCTTCAAAATCAGCTCTAGGAGGCAAATTAGGGGCAAACTTGTCATTACCACGGGATTGTCCTGAAGCTAACTAGTACTTGAATGAAATATGTAAAGATTGAAGGACACCTGAGTAAGGAAAAGGAAAAGGACAGGGGTGTGAGAAAGGCGGAGAAACATCAAAGATGGAGAGCCTCTTTGCTAAAAAGCTCTAGTAGAGCATTCCTAAATGAGCTGATCATGACGGATTTTTCTCCTTGTCATCTCTTTTCTTTTCCTGGTGTTTTTGCCTACCCCCATGTCCACTGTAACCATTGTTGTTGGAATTTATTTTTTTTTTCAAAATTTGTTCAAGGACAACAACTTAATGGATTTTTTACTTTAGAGTACACAAATGGATTAAAAAACTATTCAAAGGGAAATAAATTAAGGAGGTCCTGGTAGATATTCCTGTTGGTCTGTGACCACAGGAGGGTAGAAAGAGAAAAGGAGAGTGACAAGAAATAGATTGAATCCCAATATACCTTCTTTATGTATAAAAGAATTGTGATGTAATGAGGAGTTAAAAAGGGGGCCTATATTATGTATTAAGTTCATTCAAATTCTAGTGTGTTATTAAGGGGGAGTATCTAGAATTAACTGGATATGCTAGATTGAAAAGTAAATGACTAAGAATAACAGTAAAGTTGATGAAAACTAGCAATACCTTTTGGAATGTCTCTTGTAAAACACATGAATATATGTGAAAAAATACGTTCTGAACTATTTGCCGTTTGACAGGGATGTATAATTCAGTTTCATTTTGTAGTGATACCTGCTGTATTTGGACTAACTTCTTAAACTCCTGATATTAAGTTTTCCCTTTATCTTGAATTTTTTTGTTATTTTTCAAAATTTTTGTTATCTCTTGATTTATATCAGGATAACTAGGATTTCTGTACTTTTTATTTTTTATTTTTTTAAAAACTTTTAAAAAAGATTTTACTTATTTATTCATGAGAGGCAGAGAGAGAGAGAGAGAGAGAGAGAGAGAGAGAGGCAGAGACGTAGGCAGAGGGAGAAGCAGGCTCCATGCAGGGAGCCTGACGTGGGACTCCATCCTGGGACTCCAGGATCACGCCGTGGGCTGAAGGCGGCACTAAACTGCTGAGCTACCTGGGCTGCCCGGATTTCTGTACTTTTTAAATATTTTTTTTTCCTCCTTTAATTATTTTTGGTTCATTTTGCTGTGGCTCCCTTGTATTTTGAACATGTTTTATTTCTTTGACAAATCTGGAGTTAACCAGTATCTCTATCCTCCTCCAAAATTTTACAAGGAACTAAAAACAGCACACTGCTATCCTTCCTGCTTTTGTTGTTTAGTTTTCCCTTGACTTCAAATGCACTTAAATTATTAAGTGTATAATTATTGTTATTTCCATTAATGTATAGTCACCAATTTGTGTGTCGCTTCCTGCTTTTTTTTTTATCTGAGTTCATTTTCCTTTTTTATTTATAGAGTTTCCATTTAGTGATTCTTAAAGTATATATTTTCTTTATTCATAGAATCTTTTTTTAGTATATATTCTATTTCTTTTAGTTCTTTAAACATTTCAAAAACACTTATTTTGTAGACTTTTAGGCTGCTTTATAATTTCTCCATTTTAAGATGCTGATTGTTCCATTTGATACTTCCAGTGACTCCCAAGTAATGGTGAATGTTCTCTTATAATTCGTAATTTTTAATTGTGAGCTCATCTTTGAGAAACACCATGGATCATGGATATGTCTGTACAGCAGCCAGGGCCTAGCAGCTTTGTGATTTGAACCAATACCAAGGATTGGGATTCTAACACTTTGCCTAGGATATAAACTGAAAATTTAAACTTATTGTGGTTTTAATACCATGTTGAGACTTGGTATCCACCAAGACCCCAAGGTAGGCCAAAATTACCATTTTTTCTAGACTATCAGAATTTTTCTAGTATTCTCTTCATTTAAAAAAAATGACTAATGAATAGCACTCACTGTGGTGTCCTTAAGAGGGAAATAAGTGATAGACTATTTGATTAATATATTTATTTCATTTTTATATGCTTTTAAAGATTTTATTTATTTATTTGTCAGAGAGAGACAGAGAGAGAGAGAGAGTGAGAGAGAGAACATGAACACATGCATAAACAGGGCAAATGGCAAGCAGAGAGAGAAGCAGACTCCCTGCTGAGCAAGAGCCTGATTCGGGACTTAATTCCAGGACTCTGATATCATGACCTGAGCTGAAGACAGACACTTAACCACCTGAGCCACCCAGGCATCCCTGATTAATATATTTATGTAATATTTATTTAGTACTCTGTTAGCCCTCCAAAGACAGAAACAAAATCTTACTTTCTTTATGTATAAATAATTATCACCAATTAAGGACCCATTTTGTTTCAGATATTATTTTCTGGATATATTTTATATATATTGATATTCACCTTTATATTTTATATTGTATACTCAAGGTGATAAATTCTTCCCATTTAACAGATAAAAAAATTAAAACTCAGAAGGACATATGCTGTGTCTATTTTCACATACTTTGCTCACTTCTCACAGAAGAGACACTGAGGAAGTTAGTGGAAACAGCATATTACAGCATTTTAAGTAACGATTTGTCATACTTTATTTTATTATGGTATTCATCTGAATTTCTACAGACTAAGGAATTCTGTAAAATACTGTATCCAAAAAGTACAGGAAAGCTGAAGCTACCATTATTTGTTCAATCTTCTGAATACTCATCCCTTCTTTGTATTTCTAATCTACTGCAAGACATTAAATGAACCAACCCATAATTTCTTCACTTTTTTAAGCCATAGCACCTATAATATCCCTGAATCTAGGATTTGAAAAACTCATTTTTGGAAATGTTAAGTTTTCCCCATTCCTTCCATTCTCAAAACTCTCCTGTGATACTAAAAGAGCAAGCTGATATTTGGCAGACAAATTATAAAACTGAGGGTAAAAGATGCACGATTATATAATGACAATCTTCAAATGAAAATTCAGAACTCCAGGCAGCTAATTCAGTACTGCTTCTTCTATTTAATGGTCATCAACAGTGTTTATTGATGTGTAGCATAAAAATACCAACTTTTTAAAAAGATTTTATTTATTTATTCATGAGAGACACACACACACAGAGAGGCAGAGACATAGGCAGAGGGAGAAGCAGGGTCCCCAGGAGGAGCCTGATGTAAGACTTGATCCCAGATCCCAGGATCATGCCCTGAGCCAAAGGCAGATGCTCAACCACTGAGCCACCTGGGCATCCCAAAATACCAACTTATTTAAAAATGTTCAACTGTATTTATATATATATTGTGAGGATTTAGGATAGTAGCAGGGAACTATAAATTAGAGTCTACAGAGATTGTGGTTGATTATATTTCCAAATATGGCCACTATAATTTTCTACATACTATTCTTATAATGTGAATTCAGTACTCTTCCCATTGAGTTGTGGGGTTCTGTGTTTCCTCCCCTTGAATCTATGAGCATGTGACTATGGCAGAGGTGATGATCTGTGGTTTCTAAGGCCACATCATAAAAGGTGATAGAACTTGCTTCTGGTTCCAGTGGGATGCTTGCTCTTGAATTTCAGCTGCCATACTGTGAGGAAGCCTAGGACATATGGAGTGGCCATGTGTAGATTTCTGGCCAATAACTTGAAATTTATAGCCAGCATCAACTGCAAGACACATGAATGAGGGATCTTTGGGGACAAGTCCAGCATCAGCTACCATCTGACTGCAATAACATGAGAAACCCCGAGTAGGAACTTGTTACCGAGAACAGTCAACCCTCAGAATGGGGAAAGGATAATAAAATGATTTTTGTTGTTTTCTGCCACTAGGTTTGGGATAGTTTGTTACACAGCAACAGATAACTGATACAGAGATTAAAATATTCAATATAGACATTTGCATAGATCAGCTGAGCGGTTATTCTAATAAGACCCTCATACCATTGAGGGCCTTGGAAGTAGGGAGCGTAGAAGTAGATTCTAAAATTAAGTGAGACATTTTGCGACTTTTTCCCCTTGATTTTAAAATTGGTACATGTTTAGTGTAGAAAACATGAAAATTCAGGAATGTACACAATGGGATTATTTAAAATTTAAAATTGCACAGTATTACAGATAGTGGTTTACATTGCGATTTTCTCTATTATTTCTATAGTCTTAAATAATCTCCTACAATATCATATTTAATGGCTATTCATGTTCATGTAGTTCCTATAATGGCAGTATCCTGTTTAATATTCTTGTTTCATAGATTTATTCTTTCAATAAACATTTTATCAGCCTTTTCTATGAAACAGGTAATAGTATGGACACAAGACACATTCTAGTGATTATGATCCTGGCCATCATCATGGTATTAGAATTGGGCAAAACAAAAGCACAAATATACAACTATAATGTACAAAAATATTATGAAGTGAGTGTACTATATGCTGGGTTGGATAAATAATGGAGAAAGCATAAGGACATGTGAAGCTGAAACCGGAAGGATGAGAAGAAATGGCTATTCCAAGTTACGGGATAGAGCATTTGAGATAGAGTACTTGGGAGTTTTGAATGTTCAAAAGTAGGCCAGTTAAGTGAATGGAAGTTGCTGTGCAAAGAGTAGCTACAATGAGGGAAGAGGACAGCAGGGGGGCTTATAGCATAGTTCAATGAACAAACCTCACTAGTTAGACATCCATATTGTTTCTAGTTACTCACCATTACAAACAGTGCATAGGAAACATTATTAAACATACTTTGTGTCTGTGTTTTCAAAATATTCCTATTTCTATAGAATAAGTTCCTGGAATGGAAACTGATGAGCCATTTTGCTTTTTGTATGGTTTCTATATAAAAAAGAAAGATTTATTTATTTATTTTAGAGAGAATGTGAGTGAACCAGTGAGAGATTGGGGGAAGAGGTAAAAGGGAGACAGAGAGAGAATCCCAAGCAGACTCTGCACTGAGCACAGAGCCTCAGGTGGGACTCAATCTCACATCCCTGAGATAACAGCCTGAGCTGAAATCAAGAATCAGACACTTAACCAACTGCACCACTCAGGTGCCCTTGTATGGTTTTAATACATAGGATCCTCCAGAACTTTTATTCAAATTTGACTTTAGCTCCGCCCCCCTCCTTTCCTTTCCTTTAATCCTTCCTTCCTATTTCTTTCTTTCTCTTCTTTTTCTTCATCTTCATCATAGTTTTCATTAGAAGAAATATAAGAAGATTAAATTTAATAAATTTAACATATAAATTTAATAGGAAGAAATGAGCTTTGATTTTCTGTTATGACAATATTGACATCTTTTAACTACCCTTCTTTAAAACACTAACCCTATATTTAACATATAAGAAGCTTGCCTACTGATTTCCTTGGTCCTTTCTCCTACTTTTTTGGTCTTTGTCTTCATTTTTTTTCCCACCTGATTTATATCCTATTGACAGTGAAATGGGGGGGGGGGGTTCCTTTTTTTATAGATACCTTAGGGATCTTGATAGGTCTCAATATCACATACATGGCACATACTTTGTGCTTTTTCAGTTGATTCCTGGAGATTAGTGATTTTGTAAGCCACACACATTTTTGGAAAATCATTGGACAATCCTGCCTGTGTGCAAGATGTATAAATGCATTTTAGAAACCCCACAAAAATATTTGTTAAAACCACAGACAGAAACATTTCAAGGAGATGGGAATGAAGAATATGAGGTTTTTGAGTCACAATTGATCTGTGGGCATGTTTGTGAAATTGCTATCTTGCTAAGCTTCCTCTCAAACAAATAATTGCTTCTCCACAATGAATGGGATAAACATTTTCACATTGGAAATGTTTGCAGGTAAAACAAATAGTTCTTGGAAGGGAAGAGACAAACTTAGGGACTGTTTGCTGAAATGTTTGGAAAGCATTTGCCATTGTAGATAAATTCATTGTCTGACCTGTATTGTTGATTCTTGAGAGCAAATAGGGGAGTAGCAGAGATTTTTATACTAAGTCAAAGAAACAAAAAGGGGAGATATGTAATCTGTTGAGCATTGGACATGTGTAATTAATTCCTTCAAAATTAATTATTTAATTCTGAGGTGAAAAGTGTTTTTGGTTTTATTTTTATTTTTTTAAATAAATGCAGGCATCTGTCAGTATGAAACTTCCTGATGTTTCCTATGACTGTATACTAAGATTTATTAGTAAATGATGTTTTCATTTGACACACAAAAAAATGGACCTAATTCGTAAGAGAAGAGTGAAAAATCTTACACTACATTATGGCCTATTCTTCGCTTAAAATTCAGTCCAGTGAGAAATCTTACTGGCCAGCACTGCCCTGGGCCAAATGCATGAATTAGAAATTGGGACCCTTTCCTCAAGACCCTGTACTGCCATCTGTCGGAAAATCATCATACTAATAAAGATACAAGCCAGTGATCTTGCCATGGATGATGCCCTCTATGTTTGCGCAACACAAAACTTGTATGATCATACACAATGGGCCTTTAGGGGATAAAATGTGCTTAATTAAATCATCTGGAAGAGGTTGACGCTGACGAAATAGTGATGGTAATATGAAGTTTGAACCGAAAGGGTTGGATTTCCCCACTGATCCAGGCTGTAGGTAACATTATTCCATTTTGTGGGGTGCTAATGATTTGAGATGAATTGCTCACAATTCTTCCAAATTCAAATATTGACTTATACGAAAACTGCAGTGGGAAAGAGAAAAGGATTACTGGGGGTCGGGGAAGGGTCGTCTTTGTCAACACCCCTGTGGAAGCCTGGGTTGTGCTGGCCAATGTCTGTACTAATAATATATAAACTGCGGTGTTGGCAGCAGGATGGGAAGTCTCCAGGAAGACAGCTTCTGCGAGCCATTTTTTTTCCTTTACCAAATGCCGGACTGTAGGTAAATGTATAGAACTGAAAAGGGAGCCTTGTTAAATTAGGCAGAACTTTCAGGAAGCCGAGTAACAAATGACAACTTAATTAAATATAATTAAAACATTTTAGACCTTTTTGAGGCCTCTTTCAACAGGCGATGATTGCAGCATGGGGAAAGGCCATAAGGAAAAGAGAGGCAAGGTGCTTTCATTTTCCTTTTTCTTACTTTTTGCTCTCAGCTATTTTTTTCTCTTCACTATTAGAAATGCAGCTGGATCCTATTTATAATCCATTTTCACATTTGTTTGAATTAAAATCCCAGATTGTTGTGCTTTCAAGGTTGAATGTGCACAGCAGCCAACGTTTATCCAGCCATTTCAAGAGTTACTGGGTAACTGGGCTCCAGGAAGGGAAACTACGCCACGCGTTTGAGCCACAGGGAGGAGAGAGAGAAAACAGACCCAAACCGAAAACCTCTGACATCACTGTTGTTTGGAGAGAGATTGTTCTGCTCAGAACCTGTGCTGCCTACTTAAGACTCTAATTATTCTAAATTACTTAAATTGGCTCTAATACCCACATTTTATTATTTGATATTAAAGAACAAACCATTTTAAAAAGAAATTCATAATGCAATCAAAATATTGGCAACAAATTCTCTCTGTAGAAAGCTTGGGCTTGGAAATACCTATGCTCTCTACTCTACCACCTGAATTCTAATCTGAGAGCTGCCGTGTGCTCTCCCCAAGTCTTTTCCAGTATCCTGTTTATGTCTAAATCCAATAGTCCAGCCATGCCAGCTTGTTACCACATGGAAAACTCCATTGCTCAGAGAAAGTTATGAATCCCTATATTCTTTATGCTTTAAGATCCACCATGACATCTCAAAGTAATTGCCAGGTAAACCTACCAGATGGTTTTTGGGGGACAAGGAATAGACTAATAATTTCCATTAGCATAATATTGTTATTATAGAGATTTAACAACCTCAGCGATGTGGTGTCCTGTCCTGGTGGAAAGTTTATGAGCCAGAAATAAAATAATACTTATGGGTACCCCTGAGGCCTTTTGAGTGAAGTACTAGAGAGGTTAATGAGATCTCAGGTCTCTTCAGCTCCTAACAGAAATGTTCTTATTTGAGCTGAGCTAAGTGATCTGGGATGGGACGTGGTAGATGCACGACAGACTGAAGAGAGGTAGAGAGACTTCATTTCCAGTCCCAGCTCTGTTACTATAGTTCAGGTTATAATCAAGGCTCTGATTTGGTTTCAGACTGTCTGGGTTTCAGTTCTGGTTCCATTTTTTCACTGGCTGGAGTGTCTTGAGCATGTTACTTAAGCTCCCTGTGCCCCAGTTTTTTACACCTGCAAAATGGATATAATAGTTCCTCAATAAATGTTGTCATGGGGGATAAGGTGATCTTGACAACAGTGCTAAGAACAGTGCCAGTGACATGATAAACACATAGTGAATACTAACTATTACTTTTATTATTAAGATTATAGGGTTTTAAGCAAGTCACCTAACTGTGATGGACCTCAGCTTTCTTAACAGTCAAATGAAAGAAATTGGCTTACCTCTGGAATCTGTGACTCTCTGAGCTAGCATCCTAATGTAATTAAAAAGCACTCTGTTTTGAAATTGGAGAGTGATCTTGTTCTTTGAGACCTGTCACCAGACTTTGGAAGCCAGGTATGATAAACAGTAGGTGTTAACTGTTAGAACAGGAGTTCAGAAGGAGGGTCATTGAGAAGAGGAGGCTCCTCTGTAGTAGGCAGAAGGGATGATGGGTCTCTACCTTGTACTAATCTGCTTGGGAGGTTGTTAGGTTTCCCTTTATAGGGCAGGGGTTGGGGAGTAGGTTATGGAAAGGAGAAGAGGTGATTAGTTCTCATGGGGGCCTAAAAAAGGATAATGTAGGCTGGTCATCTTTAGTCATCAGATGCAAGCACACATCCTTCTCTGAAGGGAAGCAGCATCCTTCATTTTGCTCTTTTGTCTACAGAAAAGGAGAGGACCTTTTGGAAATACAGGGAAATAAATCAAGTAGCTCCTATTCCTGGAGTGGATAACTCTGTCTTTTGAGCCCTACAAGTTGCCTGTGTCTTGTTGTACAAGTAACATATGCCCCTTGTTTTTACAAGGATTATTTTCATTTCTAGTTGTCTGACCATAATCAATCAAAGTAGTTGATTATACTCTGGGGATACAATTGAACAATCCATTAAGCCATGGACTCCTCTGCTTTCTACCCACATAGCAATTGTTCTTTTTTCCCATGAGGAAGAGAAAGTGCCCTTTTGCCTCTCATGTGGCTTCAATACACAATTTTCTGTCCTGTTATCTGTAGCTACCCTGGTGAACACAAGTGTTCTTGTCTTTGAATTTAGGGCATATATCTTGAGGACAACTTTGAGCTTTGAACCTTTACACTGGTGAGATAGATGGAACCACACTCCCTTTCAAAACAGTCTCTCACTTGTGTGGGCAAAAACACAAGTTGGTATCTCTGTTCTCTGTCAAAAATGGCACAGTTGTTGAGTGTCCAATTCTTGGTTTCGGCTCAGGTGGTGATCTCAGGGTTGAGCCCCGCACTCGGTGTGGAGTCTGCTTGTGATTCTTTCTGCACCTTCTGCTTGTGTTGTCCCTTTCTAAAATAAATAAGTAATTTTTTTAAATGCCCTTTTCCTCTTGCCCTATGGCCTGAGTCTTGGATGTGCATGTCCACAGCCACCACAGAAAGAACTCTCCAAAACCTAAAGTCCCAGGAAAGCAACACATTAATAAATGAAGGCAACGGTCATTAAAGTTTCTTTTAAGCACACTGCCTGATTTCCTTAAAGGGCAATGTTGATTTTTTTTTATTTTACTTATAAGATATGTGTAATTCATGTGGATAACTTACATATCTTTAAACCAGCTGATTTGGTATAAATAGTGCTTCTGTCTTTAGCTATAAGATGAAGAATCTCCCCCCTATTTGGAGTCACTGTAGCATTTCAGTATTTGCAGTTTAGTCCATGTGGTTCTATTCAGGTTAAACACTCAGCCTTGAGAAATTGGAGCAGTTCATTTCCTACTCCAACAAGCTAAATACAGGAGATACAAGAGATAGAATGAAGATAAATTTCTCAATGGACCAAGACAAGCTAGTTGGTAAGGGGAAAGATAATTAGTCAGTCTTAAGCCAGTTCTGATTCTTTCAGGTTTTATCTTTGCAACTCTTCGTGTTGGAACTTCTGTCTCTAAAGTTGAATGATTTATATCTTTCTCTCACACCTGGGGCATTTCAGTAATAGGGTTGATGGTAGCTGTAAATGCCTCCCTAATAATCTCTTCATTGTGGACATGCCCTAAGTATGTTAGGAGACAGGGAAGAGGTATAGAGGGGATGATCTTAGAGAGAAGCAGGGTGGGGTTCTTTTTGTTAGAAATGAAGGACTTTTTTTTCCTGAAACCTTTTTTGGGAAATAGATTTAAAACCCACTGTCTCCCAATACGTTTATTACGAGGGGATTCATATGTAGATTTTGGAAAGTAGTACTAAATCAACACTACTTTTTCAGATGTATAAATGTAAATCCAAAACCAGTATGAAGTTTTTATATTTACTTCTGTTCTCTCTGAGGGCTATGCTCCATTATCTCCCACGTTTTTTATTGTATTCTCTCTTCTCATCTCAAATACTATTCTCATCCTAGTTGATGATGACCAGCAACATACAACTCTGGTCTACAGGTATTCCTGAAAGGTCAGCTGACTCATTTCTAAGGAAACTGTAGAACTACAGCACTGACATCATCTCCTGGGAGCTTGTTAGAAAGGCAGAATCTCATTGCCTTCTCCAGACCTCTTGATTCAGAATCTGTATTTTACAAGATCGCTACATGATCTGTATGCACATTGAATTTTCACTCTTCTTGAGTCATCATTGCCTGATGGTCACAGTATTTGACATTGGATAGTCCTTAGATCCGTGGTGTCAAATTCTGGCATTTGAAGAAATAGTAGACTATAATAAGTAGATGAGTTAACAGATATATATGGAATATTGGGGTGCCTGGGTAGCTCAGTCAAACATGTGCCTTCAGCTCAGGTTATGGCCTCAGGGTACTAGGATCGAGCCCCACATCAGGATTCCCGCTTAGCGAGGAGTCTGCTTCTCCCTTTCTCTCTGCTCTCCCTACTCATTCTCTCTCTCTCTCTCAAATTAATATATTAAATCTTATTTTTTTTAAAAGATTTTATTTATTTATTCATAGACACACACACAGAGAGAGAGGCAGAGACACAGGCAGAGGGAGAAGCAGGCTCCATGCAGGGAGCCCGATGTGGGACTCAATCCAGGGTCCCCAGGATCACGCCCCGGGCTGCAGGCAGCACTAAACCACTGCGCCACTGGGGCTGCCCTATATTAAATCTTTAAAAATAATAAATGGAATGTAGATTTAGAAAAAAATAATTTCTTTTCCCTAGTCTGCCTCCAGTCAGCTGGGGGGCCCTCAGGAAGTCACTTGTTCTCTCTAGATATTAGGGTATTTGTAGATGACTTCTAGTGATTCTGATAACATTAGATGGTGTGTGAACATAGGATTCAGTATTTATGGAGCAAGAAAAGTTCACTTATGAATTTATTGTACATCATATGCTTAGATCAATAATAAACCAATGGAGTGAGGACTCTTCCTGTCAGTAAATTTTCATTTCATGGCTTCCTGCTTTTTCATGTTGTACAACCAAAACTTCAAGTGTAGAGGGACTGCTTGGTTGACTTGCAAAAATGGTCCAAATGACTGCAGAAATAAAAACTGCAGCCAGAGTGTGTAAAAGAGTGACTCAAGACCAGAAGATTAAAAATATTTTTGTTTCCAGAAGGGCTGTTGAAATGTGCAGGTGTACATGGTAAAATGTGGCTGAAATTTGAAGTATGTAGGGCTGGAAAATCAAGAGCTTTAAAGAACCTGAGGTCTGAGCCTTTCAGCTGAATCTTTCACATATTTTGTGTAATGCAAATTGTGATAAGGCATAAAGTCCCATGTTTCCACATATGGAAAGGTAAGCAAGTTTTTATATATTTATATAACTTTGACTATATAGTTATGAATATATACATATATAAAAACCTATATTTTTTCAAATTTTGAAACAGCAGTCTATTATTCAAATGAACTTTAGAAGAATCTTATTTTCTTTGTTAAGATGTATATATTGCTTTACAGCCCAAATAAATGATATTTCATCTGTAAAAACTTCCTCAAACCTTTTGAGAAGTGGTTTCTGTTTTGGTTCTAACAAAGCATTCCTGTTAATCTGACTAGCATCTATAATGAGTCATTTCTCAGTTATCTTGTTTACTGTGTTGTAAATTCTTCTATTGGAGGGAAATTTCTTCTTTAATCTTTGTATTACAAGTATGTGGTAATATTTATTAAGTCCCTGAAACATTGAGAGTATGTGGTAAATATGTATTAAGCTAAATGAACTAGAATTATATTATCTCTGGCTCTTACTGTTGCTTTCATTAGTTATTAAATGGTCCCATACTTCCAATGATGAAACTAAGACTAAACTACATTTTAGAGTAATAGAAATGGGATAGGATATAGAAGATTCAGAAATAGTGCAGACCTCTGAAAATTATCTCCAGCATGTACAGAAGAAAACTTCAGAAAATTGCTTCCTCCATAGAATCTAAAAGGATGGGCAGCCCGGGTGGCTCGGCGGTTTAGCGATGCCTTCAGTCCAGGGCCTGATCCTGAAGACCCGTGATCGAGTCCCACGTCGGGCTCCCTGCATGAAGCCTGCTTCTCCCTCTGCCTGTGTCTCTGCCTCTCTCTCTCTCTCTCTGTGTCTGTCATGAATAAATAAATAAAATCTTTAAAAAAAAATCTAAAAAGACATAATTTCCATGAAGCTGGCACATAGCCTGATTATGAAAAGGTAACTGGTACAAGGAAAAGGAGGTATGATAACGTAGGAATAACAAATCAAAACAAACATTCAGAAAATCTCAATACTTTGGGATGCCTGAGTGGTTGAGAGTCTCTTTGGCTGAGGGCGTGGTGCTGGAGTTCTGGGATTGAGTCCCACATCCAGCTCCCCACAGGAAAATTGCTTCTCCCTCTGCCTATGTCTCTGCCTCTCTTTCTGTGTCTTTTATGAATGAATAATTAAAAAAATCTTTAAAATAAAAACAAAATAACCTCAATAGCAGAAACAAATGTTAACTTGTGCAATGCAAGTGATGATAAGAAATGATAGCAAATAAATAAATTTGGGAAACTTTTTAGAAGTTAGAGGGAAAAGGCACAAAATGAAAATGATGAGAAAATGAGTGGATTAATAAGAAAAGTGAATAGAAAAATGCCTTCTGGGAGCACTGGGCAGAACAGTTGGTTAAGTGTCTGATTCTTGGTTTCAGCTTGGGTTGTTATCTGGGGGTCATGATCTTGGAGTTGTGGGATCAAGCCCTATGTTGGGCTCCACACTTAGCAGAGACTCTGCTTAAGTTCATCTCTCTTTAATACTTCTTTTATTTTTTTAAATATTTTATTTATTTATTTGAGAGAGAGAGAAAGCAAAAGCAGTGGAGGTGGGGAGGGGATGGGAAAGGGCAGAGGGAGAAGGAGAAGCAGAAGCCATCTCCTTGCTGAGAAGGGAGCCTGACATGGAGCTCAATCCCAAGACCCTGACATCATGACCTGAGCTGAGGGTAGACACTTAACCGACTGAGCCATCCAGGTGTCCCGATACTTATTTTACCCATCCAGCAAATCTTTATTGAACTATATTTGTATGAACCGTGCTCATGGAATTGTCTCAATATACAGAGTCCCAGATCTCAGAAAGTATCATATTTATAACAAGGAAAAATTTGAATTAGAAGTCATGAAAATACTGAACAATAACTAGTTGGTGTATTCATTGTGTATCTGAGAAAACATTCATTTAAGAAAATAATTTTGCCATTTAATATAATTTTGTAAACATAAAATTTAAGATATTTATAATGACTTTTCCGGTAAGTTCTATAAAATAATTTATATATTGTGAATATTCTGGTAAAAATAGTATGTCTACTCATAAATTTACTAGTATGTTTGCTAAGTATGTGTTGGAAAAGATTGTTATTGGTGGTTATTTGGTGGGATGTTGTAAAATTGGACTTGATTTTTATTTATCTATATTTTCTAATTTATTGAAGAAATTAATAAGCACAAATGTTATAATAATAAGTATAGCGTTTTCAAAATTAAATACAAAAACATTATAGCACATGATTTTTAAGTAGGAAAATCCTATAATTAATGATAACCAAATTTCACATATAAATCATGAATTTAAACCTTTGAAATCAATTTTCAGAAAAATACTTAATTTACTATATGCCATACAGATTGAATAAACAGTTTGTTTTATATTTAGGCAGTAAGGATAAAAATTTTGAACATATCCTTTGACCCAGGAATTACATCTCTAAGGAGTTGCTCAATGTAGACACTTGATGTGCAAACAAATAATCTTCATTTCAGCATTTTTTTCCACGATAAGCATTATTTTTATACAAGTTCTATAAAGTTAAATAAGAGTTTCTATTTCCAGATTTAAGTGTAAGAACTGTAATTTTAATTATTTTTTTTTACTTTCTTCCGTAAGAATGGTATATATTTAAGGTATGTAACATGATGATTTGATACATACACACATATAGTGAAATAAGTACCATAGCCAAGCTAATTAACATGTCTTCTCACATAGTTACCATTGTATTTTTTGTGAGGAGAGTACCTAAAATCTACTCTCATCAAATTTCAAGTATTCCGTGAAATATTTTTATCTATAGTCTCCATGATGCACATTAGCTCTCAAGACTTATGCATGCTACATAACTACAGTTTTGCACCATTTGATCACCTCATCATGTCTCCCACCCTGGTAATCACTGTTCTGTGTTGGTATGTGGAGCCTGCTGAAGATTCTCTCTCTCCCTCTCCCTCTGCCCCACCTCCCCAGCTCATGCTTACACTCTGTCTCTCTCTAAAAATTAAAATAAATAAGTAAATGTGACCTACAAATAAAGTCTATATAATAGAAAAATTTGTAGCAATACAGTAAATGAAGCAGCTCCATATAAATGGTAGGGAAGTACAAAAAGGTAAAATAAAAATATTTTTATGATGATACACTTTATTAATTTATCTGTGCTTATGTATGTTTGCATGGAAGGATTGATAAGAATTTGTGCTTTTGCTTAAGGTAATGTAAAGAGGTTTTACACTTTACATTTTACACCATATGGTATTGTTAAATTTAATTTTTATTTTCATGGTTTATCATTAAAAGCTTTTTCAATATATTTGAAAAGTAGTCAGAAATAAAAAAGTATTAGTATTTCTCTTGCCATGTATTTATGACTTAAAGCTACATACATATTTTATTTACTGTTTTATTTTATATAATGTTATACTTTAATATAATGTTATATAATTTAACAAATTGTAAATAGTACTAAAACTGCATTCAATATTCTTTTGTAAGTAGCCACTTCTACTTTGCATAATTGACATTTTGAGACATCAATGGGATAACCACCATAGGATAACTTACCTTTTCTTTCTGAAATACAAGGTTAGGAACTAATTTACACATAATCTATGGATATCTTTTTTTCTGTTTGCTCATCTTTGATGTAAGGGTAGATACCTTTTGAAAAACTGATCTCTTCAAGCTCTCCTATTTTCTGTCATTTCCATCACTCCCTATTACTTAAACCCTCTCAGCATCACTCATTTGTGTTATGTTCTTGGCATTATATGCACCCCAAGTTTATAAACCATAAATTAAAGGAAAAATCTGGACATGAGGAGAAAGTAGACCTCTACTAGGAATTAGAACTAGACCATAAAACTTATGAAATTAAAATTGTGGTGATGAAGCATGGACAAATGAATTAGTGGAGTAGAATATTAAGCATGAAATAAATCCAAGTACATATGGAATTTTAGTACATGAGAAAAATGGCATCTGAAACCACTGGGCAAAAACTAAGAGAACTATGAGAACAACTGGTCAGCCGTTTGGAAAAAAGAAAAGTTGTATTGAAACCTCATACTGTACACAAGAGTAAACTCCAAATGGGTTAAATATATCTAACCACAAAATGATGAAATCACCTATATAAGAAATCATGGATGGACTTATTTTTAAATAAAATATAAAATAAAATCCCAATATAATAAAAGATTGATCAATTTGACTACAGAAAAAATCATGAACTAGTCAAAAGAGAAGTGGAAAACTGTTAGAAAAACTTGTAATATATACCACAAAGAGTTAATATCCTTAGTATATAAAGCACTCTTAAAAATTAAAGGACAGGGCAGCCCTGGTGGCACAGCGGTATAGTGCTGCCTGCAGCCTGAGGTGCGATCCTGGAAACCCGGGATCGAGTCCCACGTCGGGCTCCCTGCATGGAGCCTGCTTCTCCCTCTGCCTGTGTCTCTGCCTCCCTCTCTCTCTGTGTCTCTCATGAATAAATAAATAAATAAAATCTTAAAAAAATTAAAGGATAGAGAGCTAATAACCTGATAGAAAAATGGGAAATTGATATAAACAGTTTAAAAATGAAAATAAAAATGGTTCTTAAACATATGAAAACATGTTCATGCTCATAATTAGAAAAACACAAATTAAAGCAATACCTTTTCTCACCTGTTGGACTAATTAAAATTAGGACAACACATTCTGTTGGCAAAGCTATGGGGAAACATGCATTCTTTTGTGTTGCTGATAGTAATGCAAACTAGAACATTCTAGAGGGAATCTCAGCAATATATAACAAAACTACATGTTTCTTGACCCAGCAATTCTGGGTCAATTCAGTCACAAGGAAATCAATCTTTTTTTAAATTTAATTTGATTTATTTATTCATGAGAGACAGAGAGAGAGAGAGACAGAGACAGAGAGAGAGAGACAGAGGGAGAGGCAGACTCCATGCAGGGAGCCTGACCTGGGACTTGATCTGAGCCTCCAAGATCACGCCTGGGCGGAAGGCGGCGCTAAACCACTGAGCCACCTGGGCTGCTCACAAGGAAACCTATCTTAAAGTATACTTCCAACAGTACAAAAATAATGGCCAAACAAGATTATTCATTCCTGCATTGTTTGTGACTTAAAATATTAGAACAATCAAATGCCCATCTGTAATAGTTGAATAAACTATGGTAGAACCACATAAATGGAGTTTTGTGTAGCTGTAAAGAAAAATGAGAAAGATCTCTAAAAACTTATATGGGTGATGTCCATGACATACTGTTAAGTGAAAAAGCCAAAGCACAAAGAGCACCTGTTAGTGTGCTACCCTTCGTATAAGAAAGAATAGGATATTGGAAGATACACATGTATCTGTTCATTTGTGCCAAAGAGAGATAAGGAAGGATTAACCAGGAAAAAAAAAAGGACAGTTACCTATGATATATGTATGTGTGCATGAAAAGAGGGAGGAAAATGGGATAGTACAGATGATAAGTGAGTGATCCTTCTCTGAGTTCATTTTGTTGTATAGCTCTTTGAACCATGATAATGCTTGTGTGACCAACAAATAAATGAATAATTACAGTTATTAACTTAAATTAGTAGTTTGTGTGTGTGCGTGCACATGCATGTGTGTGGCCTGGAATGCATACAATCAATTAACCTAACTGTATTACAAATGAATAATAATCTTGCAGAAGGGTGAAGAAGGGGAAAGTTAAGTAACTTTAAAAGCTAGTATTTTGTTTACCTTTACCTAAGGAAAAGGGAAAAAGAATTACCTACAAAAGGTTGTGCTATAGTTAGTGACTTTGTTTCTGACACTTAGAGGTTAGCAGCACTGGAACTTCATCCTGTGTATACTAGGACTGAACCAATCAGTAAGTGAACTGGATATTGAAAGCCAGGCTCCTCACTGGCAGAAGCAACAAGCCAGGGAGAAGGGAAGACTAAAACAAACACAGTTGTGGTGGGTTGAAATCAGAGGTATTAGTATAAATTTGTGATTTTACATAAACATATATAGATGAATACACAGAAATAGAGACATTTGTGTTTATGTGGGTTAATATATTTATGTATTTCTCGTAAGTAGCAATAGACATACCTTCCATCGAGATTTTAGTTTTTAAATATCATTCTCCAATAAAGGAAAGAGGGCTCCCTGGTTGATACCAGGGTTGGAGGTAGATAAAATACAAGATGAGTTTGCAATCTCTTCTGGCACCAGATGTTAGGAAGTGTTGAACAAATGAGAGCAGCAAGTCAAAAGTCAAAAAGACACAGGATCTATGTTGTAGGAGCTCTTGGCCAAAACTGGGATTAATGTGAGCCAAAACATGATAGTATTGAATTCTAATCCATAGAATCAAGTAAATATCCATGGATCTGCTATAAATAAATAATTGAATAATAAAATGGGAGAAGGGACAGCTCTCTTCTAGAAGAATTTCAGTCAACAAACATAGAAGGAATGAGGAAAATAGGAAATCACCATTAAGCAATCATGAGAGCAATAATCATAGGCAAGAACCTTTGATAGATGCTAAAATCAGGGGACAAAAAATGATGAGAAAGAAGATATTTCCATAGTCGCAAATATCTCCCTACAAGATATTTTTTAATTACAAGGAGAAAGATAGTAACTTTATAGTGGGGACATTTGGCAGACACTATGGTGACCAAAAGATCAAGGTTTACATGACCATGATAAGACATACTGACATCATGTACCTGCCGATATGATGCACCGAGAAGGGTAAAAATAAATGCATAAAATCAAACTAATCATGAGAAGGCATCAGCTAGATCGACATTATAAAGACATTGTAGGAAAAAACTGATTTTAAAAGGTCAAAGTCACAAAATATATGGAAAGGTGAAGGAACTGTCATAGACCCCAGATAACAAGGGTTATGGAAAAGTGACCAAAAAAATGTAATGTGGGATCTTGGATTGGATTCTGGACAGAAAAAAACACAAAAAACCCCACAAAAACTCAGTGCAAAAAACTGGTGAAATTTGCGTAAATTCTCTAGTTAATTGTATTAAGAATATTAATTTCCTTGTTTTAATAGTTACACTATAATGAAGTGAGTTGTTAAGATTTGAGAAAGCTGGGGCACCTGTGTAGGTCAGTGGTTGAGCATCTGCCTTTGGCTCAGGTCCTCATCCCGGGTCCTAAGATCAAGCCCTGCATCAGGCTACCCTCTCCCTCTACACCTCCTCCCCTGCTCATGTTCTCTCTCTCTCAAAAATAAATAAATAAGTACAATCTTCAAAAACAAAGAAAGATTGGGGAAAGCTGTGTGAAGGATATGTAAGAACGATCTATTTTTGCAACTTAAAAAAAAAACGAAATTATTTCAAAATAAAAGTTGAAAACCAGTTCTAAATTGATCAGACTCTCAGATGTTGGTTTCCTAGAGTAGTTTTAAAAATTTTAGGAAAGGAATTATTGAAAGGATATGATAATAGTAAAGAATCAGAAAGAATGCATTGTTGGTATTTTTAAAAATGAGGAGATTGAAACTATCTTTCGAATCACAAGAGAAAATAATGGTTATATTTAAATGAAAGCAAGTGGAGGAAGGGAGAGCAAGAGAACAGAGTAGAATACTAAGTTCTCAAGTTAAAAAGGGATATAAAATAGGTATAAATGTGACAGGTTTGAAGGATTTATTTTGAAAGTTAGAAGTTCAGCCAGGCTGAAGAAATTGGTTTCTATATTTTCCAGAATGCTGTCTTGTCATCTCTCTTATTGAAGTGGACATAAAGCTAAATAAAAATAAAGACCATTGTTTGTTTGATAAAATTCCAGAACGGCTGCTGTATCCCAGAAACCACATGATATTTTAAAGATGTCAGTATTTGCCCTTGGTGCATGGCAGTTGGCTATGAATGTTCACCTTTAACGCTGGGGTTGTAATTAGATCACAAAGTTCATTTTTATTGTTTAAATTCTTTCTCTGTTGCTGCCCAATTGTGTAGGTAAAGCAGGTTTTATCACACTTTGCAAGTTCCTCACTTTTGATTCTATTCCTACCACGCTAGATTAAATGTAAGGGTTACCAAAGTCTGGAGCCACTGACCTTTGCCTTCTTAATGGTTCTCACCATTAATACTTGACCCTAAAAGCTATGTATACAATAAACCATATTTATGGGTGTGGAGGGAAGGGGAAAGCAGAAACAAAGTGAGTCGAGTGATTATTTATTTTGCCATGCTCTTCTGAGATTAGGAATGTTCACACAGTCTACACTTCAGCTGATGAACTTGGACTGGCTGCCTTTTATGGTGTCTGAACAGAATGTTAGGGTGGAATTTAAGGGTAATACTTGTGTCTCAGCCACTCAGAGATTGCTAATACTTTACTTTTGTTATGCTCTATCTTGGGATCTCTCTGTTTTTTGCTTTTGTTTCTGTTTTATATATGGAAGAAGGAAAATAAAGGACACATATTACGTTTAAGATTATCCTCTCTGAACAAAATATTGAAATGGTTCATCTTCAAAGATTAGGATTGTGTAAGCTGAGAAAATTATGTTGGAATTTTGTGAAATGTGTCATTATTCCATCTGGTGGAAGAGAACAAAAAAAAGTTTTTATGAATTGAAATCTCCAGCGTTTTTCATAAACTTTGGATGTTTTTCTCTACCTAGTAGTTTCTAGAGTTAGTTTTAGGCAAATTGAGTGATTTTGTTTGCTAATTTTGCTTCTTTTTCCTTCTTAACGCATCTGTTTTCCAGTGTATTTGTTACTTGCATGATCAATTAAAACTTGTTAACTTTTTTCTTTTTTTTTTTTTGTTTTTAGTGAGCATATCTGGGCTGAACAAGGGGATTCATTTCCTGGAAACAGAACTTTCAGTGCATCTGGGATGCCTATCATTTACAGATTTTAGATTTAGATTTACAGAAAACTTGGCTTTCGGTGGGATGTGTGTGTATGGGAGGGTGTATTTGTGCATGCATGTATGCATAGAATAGTGCATTATTAGGGGTTGCTTAAAAATACACATGTAAATATTGCAAGAAAGACAAAGTTTATTATTGATTTACACATAGGAGCATTCTACTTCCCAACCATTAAAATCTTTTGGGGAGTGACTAGACAAAATCTTTTCCTAAGCCTGGGATCATTATTTTGGTAATATAGTAGCTATCTGAAAGGAATGTATGGTGATTAAGGCAAAAGAATTTCTCTTGGTCACAGAATGACGGAGAGACCTGGGCTTATAAAATACTCTATTTCCTCCATTAATTGTGTCCGTGTGGAGTTGTAACCAACTAGCTGAAACAAATAAAACTTAAGTAATATTGTTTCCTTTTAAAATATTTCACTTAATTTGTGGAAGAGGTTTGAACTCATTAAACATGCACATTCCCCCCTGCCCCGCCCGGAGCAAGTTCCTCCCTCCCCAGCCCCATCCTTCTTTTGAAACATTCCAGCAATGTCCATAGCAACACCATCCCTTCAGCTCAGTGAGGGAGGCTCCTTTAGTCACCCTCTAATAGGGGAGTGTAGGTGGAAAGTAAAGCAGAGTGCAAAGTTAGCCTGGGGCCCTACAAATCTCTCTTCTTCTACCTGGAACTGAAGTTAACAATTGATTCTTTCTTTCTTTCTTTTTTTTTTTTAATTTATGATAGTCACAGAGAGAGAGAGAGAGAGAGAGAGAGAGAGAGGCAGAGACACAGGCAGAGGGAGAAGCAGGCTCCATGCACCGGGAGCCCGACGTGGGATTCGATCCCAGGTGCCCAGGATCGCGCCCTGGGCCAAAGGCAGGCGCCAAACTGCTGCGCCACTCAGGGATCCCCCAATTGATTCTTTCTTACCGTAGTCTTCATGATAATGAAGGCATCTTTATATGCCTCTGATTAATTCACTTTGCTGAGAATTCCTAATGCTTTGAGTTGGATTCCTTGTATGAAAGGATGATATGGTTTTATGAGGATATATTTCCCTACACAGTAAAGCAGGCAATCGATGGATTAGTACAGAAAAGCTTCATAGCAGGCGGGGGGAGGGGGAACTAGAAAGAGCACGTGTGTGTGTGTGTGTGTGTGTGTGTGTAGGGTTTGGACATTGCCTTGTGTTGGTTTATTGTCTCTGTCCATCCCCTAGAGTTGAAATCATGCCAGAGTTAACATATATAGAAGCCTGCTTGGAAACAAATCCTCTCACATCATGTACATATAGAGTAAAAACTTTCTACTTCCCTCTCCCCTTCCCCCCCTATTTTGTGAGAGAAGCCACAGAAGTGGGTAATTACGGTTCCCCTTATTGTGGACACAAAAGTATACCAGGAGATGAAACGGCAGAGGCCTGTTTTAGTAATTATTTTCTCCTATCATTTGTCTACTCTGTACAGCCAATCTAAGCCAAGAGACACATGCTTATTTAGGAACTTTGGGCAGTGTTTAGTAGACAAAGTAAGTTTAAAAACCTTCATGTGGATAGAATTACCTTTGGGTTCTATAAATTTTATTTGGGATTATTTAAGAATATATTTCTTAAATATCAATATAAATATATTTTCAGCTCTACAAAATATTAATATTGTGATGCATTTATCTTTTCCTTTCATTGGAATTTCCTTAATAATTGAACGTGTCTCATCATTTTTCACTTATTGATATATGAGATCATTCTCCATTTATTCTTTTCTAGGGATCAATATCAAGGATTTGCCCCAAACACCTCCTAGAAGTCAGGGCTTTGAGTTTAGTGAGTCAGACTTTTCCTGTTAGACTGAGTCAAACTTTATTTTTGTCTATCACCATTTGGAAGTATAGAGCTATGATACAGTCCTTTAGGGGACTTATCCCCTAAAGGGGATAAGGGAGTTTAGGGTAGGTTTATGGGTGCATGGAAAATAATAAAAGCTATTAACTTTCAATGTGATTCATTTCTAAATTTTTCTCATTTTTATTTCTCTCACTCTCTCATCTCTCCAATGTACTGTGAAGGAATAACACAGCTATAAATGCATTATAGACAGTACATCCTGAATGAATCTATTTTTAGTGTATAATTTTCCCTTTTTGTGGTAACATTGTAATTTAAATGTACAGAGAACAAGCAAGTAGACTGTGTGAGGTAGTTCAATATTTCTTTATTCAGTGAACAGCTGAATTTCTCAGCTGGAAGTATTTTGGCCATCTATATGGCCAGAATTTAAGAATATTAATTAGAGGATATTATTTGGTTATTCCAAAAGGAACTTTTGCAAGAATATTTACCACTAATTCTTTATTTTTATTTGATAAAATATGCATATTAAAAATTACCATATTAACCATTTCTGTATGTATAATTCAATAGGATGAAGGTAATTAAGGACTTAATTTCTATTTTATTCTTTCTTCTTATTATTATTTTTTGTTGATCTCCCCACTCACCTCCCCTCTGGTAATCATCAGTTTGCTCTCTATAGTTAAGAGTCTATTTCTTGGTTTGTCTTTCTCTCTTTTTCCTTTGCTCATTTATTTATTAAATTCCACACATGAGTAAAATCATATGATATTTGTCCATTGCTGGCTGACTTATTTCACTTAACATTATGCTCTATCCATGTTGTTACAAATGCCAAGACTTTATTCTTTTTTATGGGTGAATAATATTCCTGTGTGTGTGTGTGCATGTGTGTGTGTACTGAACCGTTCCCATGCATCTATAGATGGACACTTAGGATGCTTCCATAGTTTGGCTGTTGTAAAAGCTGCAATAAACATAGAGGTGCATGTGTCCCTTTGAAATAGTTTCTTGTATTTTTTTGGTAAATACCCAGTAGTGTGATTCCTGGATGATAGTGTAGTTGTAGTTTTAACTTTTTGAGGAAACTCCATACTGTTTTCCACAGTGGCTGCACCAATTTGCATTCCTACCAACGGTTCATGAGGGTTCCTTTTTCTCTACATCCTTGTCAACACTTGTTTCTTATGCTTTTGATTTTAGCCATTCTGACAGGTGTGAAGTGATGTCTCATTATAGTTTTGATTTGCGTATCCTTGAGTGATGTTGAGCATCTTTTCATGTGTCTGTTGGCCATCTGGATGTCTTCTTTGGAGAAACGTCTGTTCATGTCTTCTGCCCATTTTTTAAATTGGATTAATTGTTTTTTGGGGGGATTGAGTTGTATTAGTTCTTTTATATATTTTGGATACCAACCCTTTATTGGACAGGTCATTTACAGATATTTTTTCTCATTCCATAAGCTGATTTTTAGTTTTGTTGATTGTGTTCTTCACTATGCGGAGACTTTATTCTGATGTAGTCTCACTAGTTTATTTTTGCTTTTGTTTCTCTTGCCTGAGGAGACATACCTAGAAAAATATTGCTATGGCCAATGTCAGAAATATTACTACCTATGCTCTTTTCTGGGATTCATTCCTTCTTTGTCAAATATTAATTGACCATATTTGGGCTTAGGTTTGTTCCAGAGCTTTAATGTCTATTTTTATGCCAGTTCCGTACTATTTTAATTATTACTGCATTGTGATATAACTTGAAATCTGGAATTGCGATACCTCCAATTTTGTTTTTATTTTGTTAAGATTGCTTTGGCTATTTGAAGTCTTTTGTGGTTCCATTTTTAGGATTGTTTGTTCTACTTATGGGGAAAATGCTGTTGATATTTTGATAGGAATTGCATTAAATCTGTAGTTTTTTGGGTGTAGTATAGACATTTTCACAGTATTTTCTGATTCATCAGCAGGGAATATCTTTCCATTTCTTTGCATTATCTTGAATTTCTTTCATAAGTGTCTTATAGTTTTCAGAGTACAGATCTTTCACCTCTGTCCCCAGATATTTTATGTTTTTGGTGCAATTAAATACGGGATAGTTTTCTTAATTTTTCTGACGCTTCATTATTAATGTATATGAATGCAATAGATTTCTGTACATTGCTTTTTACATCTGCGACTTTACTGAAATCATTTTTCAATTCTAGTAGTTTTTTTTTTTTTTTGGTGAAGTATTTAGGGTTTTCTACACACAGTACCATGTTATTTGCAAGTAGTGAAAGTTTTACTTCTTCCTTACTGACTTGGATGACCTTTATTCCTTTTTCCTGATTGCTATGGCTCTGACTTCCAGTACTATGTTCAATAAAAATGAATAGAGTGGGCATCTTTGTCTTGTTCCTAACCTTAGGGGAAAAGCTCTGTTTCTACATTGAGTATGATTGGCTATAGGTTTTTCATATGAGACTTTTATTAGGTTGAGATATGTTCCCTGTTGACTTACTTTGTTGAGGGTTTTTATCATGAATGGATGTTCTGCTTCTGTTCAATGCTCTTTCTGCATGTATTGAAATGATTATATATTTTTAATCCTTTTACTGTCATGATGTATCACATTGTTTTCTGAATATTGAACCAGCCTTGCATCCCAGGAATAAATCCTACTTGGTCGTGTTGTATGATTTTTAAAAATATATTGTTGAATATAATCACTAATATTTTGTTGAGAATTTTGCATCTATATTCATAAGAGATACTAACTTTTGTGGTGACTACCTTGTTTTGGTATCAGGATGATGCTGGCACCATAGAACGAATTTGGAGGGTTTTCTTCATCTTGTGTTTTTTGGAATAGTTTGAGAAGAATGGGTACTAACTCTTCTTTGAATGTTTGTTAGAAGTTGCCTGTGAAGCCATCTGGTCCTGGACTTTTGTTTTTTGGGAATTATTTGATTACTGATATAATTTCATTGCTGGTAGGTGGTCTGTTCAAATTTTCTATTTCTTTTTGTTTTAGTTTTGGTAGGTTGTATGTTTCTAGGAATTTATCCATTTCTTCTAAATTGTCCAATTTGGTAGCAGATAAATTTTCATATTATTTTCTTACAATTGTTAGTATTTCTGTGGTATTGGTGGTTGTTTATATTTTTTCATTAATGATTTTGTTTATATGGGTCTTCTCTTTTTTAATGAGTTTTCTTTAACTTTTTTTGTTTTTTTAATTTGTTTTTGTTGAAGTTCAATTTGCCAGCATATAACACCCAAGTGCTCATCCCATAAATGCCCTCCTCAGTGCCTGTCACCCAGTTACCCCAACACCCTGCCCACCTCCCCTTCCACAATCCTTTGTTTATTTCCCAGAGTTAGGAGTCTCTCATGACTTATCTCCCTCTAATTTTTCCCACTCAGTTACCCTCCTTTCCCTTACAATCCCTTTCACTATTTCTTATATTGCCCGAATGAGTGAAACCAAATGATGATTGTCCTTCTCCAATTGACTTACTACACTCAGTATAATACCCTCCAGTTCCATCCACATTGAAGTGAAGTGAATGGTGGACATTCGTCCTTTCTGATGGCTGAGTAAAACTCCATTTTCACTCCATATACCACATCTTTATCCATTCATCTGTCAAAGGACATCGTGGCTCCTTCCACAGTTTGGCTATTGTGGACATTGCTGCTGTGAACATTGGGGTGCAGGTGTTTTTTTTTTAAGGTTTATTAATTTCATTGCTCTTTTCAAAAGAACTAGCTCTTGGTTTCATTGATCTCTTTTATGCTTTTTTAGTTTCTATATCATTTATTTCTGCTCTAATATCTTTTTGTTTCTGTCCTTTTTTCTAGTTTTGCATTTGGTTTGTTCTTCTTTTTCTAGTTCCTTTAAGTGTAAGGTTAGATTATTTACTTGAGATTTTTCTTGCTTCTTGAGGCAGACCTGTATTGCTATAAACTTCCCTCTTAGAACTATATTTATTGCATACCAATGATTTTGGACCATTGTGTTTATTTTCTTTTGTTTTCATGTAATTTTTTATTTTTTGTTTGATTTCTTAGTTGACTCATTTATTGTATATTGTTTAATAATATGTTATTTAACCTCCATGTATTTGTGTTCTTTCCAGACTTTTTTTTCTTGTGGTTGATTTCAAGTTTCATAGTGTTGTGGTCAGAAAAGATGCATGATATGTTTTTGATTTTTCTTTGAAAGTTGAGCATCTTTTCATGTGCATATTGACTATTTGTATATTGTCTTTGGAGAAAAATGTCTATTCACATCCTTTGCCCATTTTGAATTGGGGCTATTTTTTTCCTATATTTTGAATATTGATTCTTTTAGTCAGAAGTTTCCATGCTACATCCAAATGAATTTCCTTAAAGAGATTTTTTTCACTGTGTTATTAGGTTATTTTATGTATGTATGTATGCATATATATATATGTAAATTTTTGTATATATTTGTGTGTATACATATACAGAAAAATGTATATATACAAACAGATATATAAATGTATATAATTACAAAATAATTAGTGTAGTTTTAAGCTTGAATAATTGCAAACTTAACCAAAAACATCATTTGGATGTTTAGTTTTTTTTTTAAAGATTTATTTATTTATTCATGAGAGACACAGAGAGAGAGAGAGAAAGAGAAAGAGAGAGCAGAGACATAGGCAGAGGGAGAAGCAGGCTCCCCACAGGGAGCCAATGCAGGACTCAATACTGGATCCCAGGATCATGACCTGAGCTGAAGGCAGGCACCCAACTGCTGAGCCACCCAGGCGTCCCTGGATGTTTAGTTATCTAAATTTTTTATACTTGTTAATTTTCATGAATTCTAGAAAATTAATTTTAAATTTAATTTTTTGTTTCATTTTACTATCCTCAATTAGAGGGAGTAACACAAACATACATAAACAGCAAAAAGCAAATTGCCCCTTTTGTGAGTTATTTAAATCTTGGCCATTTGCCATATGTTCCAAAGTGAAAAGAGCAATAATTCATATTAACATTCATGCAAATGGAACTTGGTAATACTCTCTTGGTGTGTAGAATTAGCCTGACTGGGTTTGAATGATAGTGCCAGTTACTATGTTTGATTCTGGCTTATTTAACCTTTATAAATCTCACCTTCCTCATCTGAAAATTGGGATAATAGTAGATAACAATAGGCATTCTAAGGATTAAATAAATAAACAAATTTAGTGAGGTGATATGTGCAGTTCTCAACCCCTAGGAAGAACCCTGTTTTTGTTGGAGAATGATCTGATTAGTTAAGGAAGTTCACAATCCTTTGGATGATTTCCTAGACTTAAAGATGGAAGTCATTCCTTCGATTTTGCCAAGATATGATTGAGTGATAATCACAAACCCTCAGAGGTTAAGAAATTAATAATCAGTTTCTATGGTTTGAGATCTCCGGTACAATTGAAAATGAAGCAATGACAATTCAGGATCACAATTATGGGATGCTTAAATGTTTGTATCTAAAAAATTAACACTTAACACACATAGACAGGGGAACACACAAACACAACAGTACCTATGACTTCACTCGGTGATAAGATTAAAGTCTAGATTCATAGATTTCAGTGAATGGGGGACCTAAGCCAAGGGCCTATCTGAAATTTCCTCTTGCCCACTACCACATCCCATGATAATCCTTGGTAATCATGCAAAAATAAAAGACCATAGGAGTTTAAAGCTCAAAGAAACATGGGTATTTTTTAGTTCAGTGATTTTATACTCTAATACCCAAATTAGAAAACAGAAGTGGAGCTTCCATGGTTGAGGTAGGAGAGGGTGTCAAGACTGCTTGGCCCATTAGCCTCATGTTTAGGAGGCTTTGGAAACCCAAGAATAATGCATGGCTTGATAGAAAATGGTTGGAAAACATTGCTTTAGTCTTACTTTATTTTATAAGTATTTTTCTCCATCCCATTCTCTAAGAAATGGGATTTAGAAAGAAGTAGTGCAAAAAAAGTAGAAATTGTGAATTAATGACCATATATAACATATGGTCTTAGAAAATAAATAAAAGTAACATTAAAACCCTAATCATAGAGAATGACCAGTTCTATTGCCTTATGTAAATTTAATTATAAACAGGTCTAAAGTCAAACATATCTGAAAGAATAACACACGCATACCCAAATGCAGAGGTCTGTGTTAACACAATTATTTTAAATAATTTTAAATTGTTCTTTTTTATTTCCTTCTTCTTCTCCCTATTCCCCTCTCCTTCTTCTTTCTTCATTTCCTCTTCCTCTTCTTTCTGTAAACATTTTTTTTCAAACTACATAGACCAAGTCAGATTTTATTAACATTAGCTAAAGGTGATTGTAAGAATAAGGAGCAAAGAGCAAATACACTTATCTTCATGCTGTGTAATAGCCTATGTAAATATACAGGATATCATAAGGAATTCTAGAGATGGAGTTATCATAGCAAAGAAAAACTGCACAGATTATGCTCTCCTTAGGCATTTATTCGTTTTTGTATGATGAGTGGATGCAAGAAGTCATCATTAGAGAACATAATAGTCTCTGATGATGTATTTATGACATAGAAAGATGTCATGTGATGAAGTGTTTACAACATGTAATGAGGTTGTGTAACAGTCTCTTTACAGCCTGCAATTACATTGACTAATTCCTTATAAAAATACTCAACAATGTGCTCTCCCTGTGCACGTGCTTGGTATCACTGTAGTTTAGTAACTGATGCCTCTAAATTGCAAAATCAAGCAGCTTTTATGATTCAATACTGTTTCTTATTCAAGGCATATAAAAGATCCTGGTGTTTAGTACACTCCACAAATTGCATCTTATTGTAGGTGACAGAGATAACTAATATAATCCCTACGTGTCAAATATTCTTATGGATTAGAAAATGTATGAGGCAGCTTTACACCTGAAATAACCATTGTTAGTATATGTACTCTTCTGTTGTAGCAAGGGAAGAAGTATGCACACCTGCTCTCTGACATCCAGGGCAATGCTTGCATCTGATCCTCTACTCAGTCCTTAATTTATCCCTTGTCTTATTTTATTAATTGGTGAGGAATATCACTTAAATGAGGCCCCTCAAATGTTAAATATAGGACAGAAATCACTTTCCAAACGAAGTTGCAAATAATCTATATTATTCACACTCACAAGTATGAAGATGAATTAGGCAGCTGGGGAGCAGGAACTGTTAAGGGGCTAAGGGACTGATATACACACCTGAAATGAGATCCTAAACCTCTTGCCAAGAAATGAGCTCCAAGACAAAGTGAGAAAATGTTGGATCCATCATGCAGATATGTGAGAAGATGAGGGAAAATGAGGAAATAGGATGATGAATAAATAGGATGATGAATAAAGAGAAGAGTGATTTAGAAATCATCTACTGAACTTTCATCATGATATGAATGAGCAATTGAGAAGGATTCTACTCTGAGAAAAATGAATGGGATGTTAGACTAACAGAATTATTAGTCTAGGTGCATCGAGCAGAAAGAAAGACAAAGTTGGGGTGAAATATTTAATTTGTAGATATTCAAAAAAGTGTGTTGTAAAGATTGATTTAAGAGTAAGTCAAAATTAGTTGAAATTTCATCATGTCAAAAAAGGCTTGCTTCTTTCATATAGTGAATTCTAGCAGGATTTTTTTTAAAGATTTATTTATTTATTTATGATAGACATAGAGAGAGAGAGAGAGAGAGAGAGGCAGAGACACAGGCAGAGGGAGAAGCAGGCTCTATGCCGGGAGCCCAACGTGGCACTCGATCCCGGGACTCCAGGATCACGCCCTGGGCCAAAGGCAGGCGCTAAACTGCTGAGCCACCCAGGGATCCCCTCTAACAGGATTTTAACATTACATGGAACATCACTAATCCTTTTTGTAATATAACTAAATGTAACATTGACAAGAAGTGAATATAATCAGGTGATATTTTCATATCTTGCATTTACATAAGTCTTTATAATTTCCAAGACACTTTCCATAACTCAATCAAGCTTCAGAATAGTCTAGCACGTGGGCTGGAGGAAATGTTTTTCAAATAGAAAATAAGAAGTAAGACCATAAGAAGTTAAAGGACCACTTCAAGGTCTTGGAATGAATTAATAGGAGGTCACGGACTCTCTTTCCTTATCCAAAACTATTTCTGAGAAAAGTCACCATTTCTTCAGGCATGGTTAGAGGTACCAAGTGGCCTATGGTCAACCTAATATACCAACTGGAAGCAGTTAACTCGACACACACAGAGATGCCCCTACATAGAGTGTTATGGCTTTTGTTTTTCTTAGCTTATTCTATATCCAACAGTTAATGTGGAAGCAAAATAACAAAACTGAAAGAAAATACCTGCCATCAAAATGTCATGGAAGCTGAGCACTAGGCTTAAGACTCTGCTAGCTAGCATGTCCTTTAGCATGTTTTCACAGAACAGAAACATCTTATTAGCTTCATCACTCACGCAAGGTTTCTTAAGTCTTCAAGAAGAAAGAATTTATTTCAGTAATGCCAGAGATGTAATTGGCTATTTAGAGAGCTATTATCCTACTCCTCCAAGTACTGCTGTTTCCTCTAGTTCCAGACCTCCAAAGAACTTCAAAAAGAACTCTGCATAAAGAGGAGCAAATGGATTTGAACAGATAAATTGGATTTGAACAAATAAATTGGATTTGAAGACTAACAAGCTTTTGTCAGTGATACATTAGAGCAATTTAGTTGAAATGCTGTGGTTATTATTTTGTTTGTTTCTGCCATGAAAGTTTTAGTAAGTCATTTTACTTCAGAGTTCCAAGAAATGAGCAATAACATTCACACAGAAGGGACCATAGATAGAGTGGTCAGTGATGGTCCTGTGACACAGTTGCCATGATATATTTTAGTCCAGGTTGTGTACTATTCCTTTCTGGGTTACATACTTCATAATAATGAATTAATTAATTTTGATGGCATCTTATGGTGAGGTGGGACAATGTCTGAGAGAAGAAAGGGAAACTGGTACTCCAGACTTAGATTTGCAAACCAGGTATTCTAGGTCACAATAAGATCAGCCTCTGGTTTGCTTACAGGGAGCAGAAATTTTCAATTCGTTTCTTTTCTTCTGTCAATAAGCAATGAAAAGCAGTAAGATTTGCTGCATGACAAATTATCCAAGCAGTAGGACAAATCTGGTGTTAGAGAAAACATACTAAGGAGAAAAGAAATATAAAATTCAAATAGCATTCACAGCATCTGTGATTAGCAAGGCAATGGAGGGAAAGATGTACCGATATGTTGACAAAGCATCATTCTAGACAAGCATTTCTTTCCAGCAAAGACTCAGACACATTCTTCCTGATTTTAAATGTCCTCTCAAATTTGTGTTTTATCTTCCATATGAATATGGAAATGAGTGGAACTTCTGTTTTTCCATTTGCATTAGAGTATAAGTAATTAAAAAATACTTTTGACATTGACTTTTGACTGTCACTCTCATCTTAAACTTCAGGGGGACATTTAATTTCCCATTCAGAGCCAAATCCAGAGGTGCCTGGGTGGCTCAGATGGTTTGGTGTCTGCCTTCTGCTCAGGTTATGATTCCAAGGTCCTGGGATTGAGTCACTTTTGTCAGGTTCCCTGCTCAGCAGGGAGCCTGCTTCTCCCTCTCTCTACCCCCCTGTGCTCTCTCTCTCAAATAAATGAATAAATAAAATCTTTTTTAAAAAGCCAATATCCAGTTATGATATCTGCAGAATATTTCACTAGCACTGCACCATATCCAGTAAGCATTCTGGAATTCTGAGTTAAGAAGGCAACAGTTTTTTATAGTTATGCTTGTAGCACCTTAAAAAGAAATATATATGGCACAACTTTTAACCTGTAAGAATTATGAGAATCTCAAAAATCGTCCTGCTTTAAGAATATGACATGTGGAAAAGAGAGAAAAACATGATTCAAATGAATAGAAAGTGCTATTAAAAAAACACAAAGTATGTAGGATTGGGTGTTAATTTGTCCAAAATATTTATTAAGAATCTTTTTACATGCCAGATGATAGATGCTAATTAAAAATAATAAGAAACCAACATGTGAGACTTGCAGCCTATATTGCCATTACTTTCGGAGATACGATTACTTCATTTATTTTTCCTTTAACTAGATCGTTTCTCGGCCTTCTGGCGAAGATCAAGTGTATTTTTCCGTTAACTAGAGTGATATTGGCCAAGATCCACTTCTTTACCTCTATGATTCCTCCAAAGTCAAACTGAGCATTGAATCACTTCTATAATTTCTTTGAATAATCTAATCCATAAGCCTGTATTTTCATAAGAGACACAAGAAGAGTCTGTTTTGTCTTGACTTTGGAAAATGAGGTATGCTTCCATGGGCATAGTGGCTGTTGTGACATTTTAAATTATCCTCTATTGTGAGGTCCTTTGTGTTGGGCTCATAACACTTCACAATTCCCACAGATAACATCCTTATACTCCTTTACAACAGTGTAAAAAATACAAAGTGCTTTTCTCATTATTTTGTAGTCATGTGTGTTGTTATTGTCTTCTCCTGGATGAGTAAGCTGAGTTTCAAAAAAAGCTGAGTGACTTTTTTGCTAACTTAGAAATGGAGTCTATGTATAGTTTTGGATTCTATACTATCTCTTATTGCATGTATAATACAGATGTATTCCACACCTTATATTCTGTTTTCAGCTAATTCTCACTTATTTTTTTTATTATTCACCTTATTGAAAAATGCATCTTTGAGAAACAGATAAAAGCAACATTGTTTGGTGTAGAAAGTTAGAGGGACTGAAGAAATAAGGGTTAAAGTTAATTTAATCTAGAATCAGTGACCTGTACCGTATAGATATTTGCCTTGGAAGAGATTTCAGTTAAAAACTTATTTTTGATCTTCCGCACTGAAATATCTAGAATAGCTTGGAGGGTTTTCTTGCTTGCTTTGATTGTCACAGAGTCAATAAAATTGATTTCCAGTGTGTTTTTTTCTTTTATTCCAGAAAAAAAGAGGAAAGGAAGTAAAATTGTTTGTGTTTCAAAGATAAGGATTTGCATCTTAGAGAAGATTAAACCTTCAAAACTGGTGAAGGAAAGGGGTCGTCTCTTCACCTCTGGTGGACCTTGTTTGTCAGCATTATTTCCCAACCTCCGGGCATGGCCTCTTGATGTGACCTACAGGAAGATGAGGAGCCTTGGGAGAGTTGCATGCCAGAGGGCAGAGAAATCACACATCAGCCAGTCTCAGGACAAGAAGTGAAATGACGCTTTTTAAGTCGAAGGGTCTGACTTTTTACAGGTCACTAAACCCAAGGCGATTGCAACAAAGAAAATAAGATTCACATTAGGCACAACTTAAGTATTTTTAATTTTAAAAACCCCACAAAAACACAGTAAAAGAAAGAAGAAGCCAGAGTTCTAAGTAGCAGCAATTTTGTAATTAGATTTTTTTAGTTTAAAATGTTCATGCATTTCATTATATTTTAATAAAATTTTAATGCTTATTTGAGTACTTAAAAGTGTTGTCATATTTAGTGTCCATCAGTCTACAGAAATAGTTAAAAAGTCATCAAGTTTTTTGTAAAACAACTGAGGCAAACTTAGTTTAGAATGACTCCCTGAATTATTTATTACTTTTGAGGAAGTAGATATAATCGGGTAGGTTTTACCCTAATAGAAAGGAATATATACCACTGGAGCATGAAAAGGATAATATTTTTTTGGTTTTCCCATGATTTATTGCAATAATTAGATTTACCATAATCAATAAAATGTGTGAGTCAAGTTTATTGAAGTGTCAATTTCCCATTGCATAATTTCCCCTGAGAACTTTAATTTTTAATTCAAAAAGAAAAGTGGAAGATTTGTCTTACAGATGCCAGTGAATGTGTGAGGGTAAAGAAAGCTCAAGAGTCCTTACAGAAATCAAAGAGGGGCTTAGAACATTCCTTTACCACTCCTTCCCACATCCCTTGGCTGACCATTAATTTTCCAGGCGAATGAGATCTTGAAATGGCCCAGTTACAGATCTCTTTGCCTAAATTTCAGAAAGATGTATTGGACAGTAAGATTTGATGACTTTTATGTCATCATCCCCAACAGACAAGAGCACTCAGGGCTGGGGAACACTGTGATTGGCTTACATAATTTGAACAATAAAAGGAAATGAGTCCATTAGTTGGTCTATTGGCATAATTTACAACTATGTATATCAGTATTTGAAATGGAATGTGGGTCCTTCTGGATTTAAAAAATGAAGCTACACTAATGAAGATGAAGACATTTATTGGCAATATGCAGACTTTTTGGGTAATGATTATATAATACATGGATTAGAATGATTGCAAAAATATCCCGGATTCTTTACCTTTCCCTGAATCCACACTCTTTGCAATATATATTGGTGTCTCCACCCATCAAAAGAGGAGTCTTTTTTCTTATGCCTTAAGTCTGGGTTGACTTTGTGACTTGTTTTGGCCAAAAAAAATGCAGTGGCAGTGATGATGAACCAATTCTGGCCTAAACTTCAAAAGACCTTGTGTACTTTAATAAAATAAAGCATTACCCTGCACTATTCACTGGGTTTAAGGATGAGGGGGAATTTTAGAGATGTCAAAATAGGGCCATTATGACATTTCATTGGAGTGCTCATGGAGTCCTATCTTTAAGAACTACATGCACTTTTCCCCACACGCTCACTTCCTGTTCCAAAGTGACTTAGTTAATGTATCATTAGAGCTAGAAGAGTTTGTAAAGGTGATCTAATCTAACCAACACCCTCATTTTATAGATTAGGAAATAGATGGAGAACATTTATAAAGTTTTCTTAAGTTCACGTGGAAAGTGTTTTATTTTGAATGTGTTGGTGCCCGTGCACATTGCATAGATGCATGTGTGTGTGTATAAGTGATATGAAGTAAGAGATGTTGCTAGGTTGAAACAGATACAATACAAAACCCTTCTTCTCTGAGAATTGCTGATCTAGTCTATTCTGGATTTTGTTGAAAATCATGTGGTATCCTACCTAGAATTCCAAGTCTTAGATATTGAGTCCAACTTCCTTCTTCGGCAGAAATGGAAATGGAGAAATATTCTCAAGGACATCTTGGTTGCTAATTTCATGACCACATCATGCTACTGAGAAGAGTCTAGTAGCTCGTATCCATCCATTTCCACTGGGATAAGTTTTTTTTTGTTTTTAATCCTGTTTCCTATTTCCTTTTCCATGGGGAACAGGATCAACTGCTTTCCAATCAAATGGGGACAACTCTTCAGATAATGAAACCTTTTTTAGTGTCCTTTGAATATTCCTTTCTCCAAGTTAAGACGGATAAGCTGGTTATATTATTATTTTTTCTTTAAAGTCCCATTCTTGGTGGTATCTCTCTAATGTTGATCTGGGTGGGAATAGCAAGAATTGGATAAGAATCTGACTTACACAAAGTATACTCAAAAGACTATTTCATAAGTCCTATAAGTGCCTTCTAATATGCTTTTTCTTTTTAAAGAACAGAAACAAGGCTGGCATACATTTCACTTATGGAAATATCTTTTAGTTTTGTACTTAGAAGACATGTCCATGAATTTATGATGTCATTGAGGTTTGTGTCTAGAAATAATTTCTTCTTATGTTCTTTTCCTTAATACTCTACCTCTTACTTATTGTAACTTATTTACTTATTGTAAAATGAACACTTATGAGCTCTTGTTGCTTGCCATCCATTCAGACTCGATTTAAAGTCATTTTAAATTTAATTCTTTGCGCAAAAACTATTTTAATCACAGCAGAAAATTATAAACAGAGCAATTATCACTGTAAAAAATACGTTGATTCATTTTTTTTCATGTCCTGGACTAAAGGCATGTGTAATTTTTGCTTAGCTGTAATCATGCTTTCATTTGAAAATTCTATAGACGAAGGGTGTTTTCTCATTCTGGTGTTTGGGAAATGAGGATCTTAAACTAGTTACACTGAATACCTAACATCCTCAAGTGAAGCAAAGTGAGATTCTTTCTTCCGTATTCCTTCTTTCGCTGTTAGAGGCTCAAGGCTCTAATATTGAGTACCGACGAGGTGGCAACCTGGCCTGTATCAAAGGGGTTCTCACTTGACATCCATGAAAAGTTCAGCAGGACTAGGTGGCAGTGAGAAGCACCACTCAAATTTGTTGGAGCACAGACCATGTATCTGTGGATATTGATTCAGTTCTCCAATAAATCCTAAAATCTTGAACAATATTATGCCATTGATGTTTTATTTAAAAATATATGAAATAGTTCTTAACATATATGCGAGCGAGAGGCAGAAGAATTTAAGTTGATAATAATTGAGGAAGAAAAGAAAATAAATGTTGGACAATCAGTGGTATGTTTATAACATAGATCCAGGAATAAGTCTAATTTAATAAAATGTAACTAGTTTCCTCCCAAATACAATGCAATTGATCAAGAAAAGAACAGTTCTTTCTCATAAATGTCCAAAAATAATTATAAGAGCTCTCAAAAAAAATTTGGAATGCCCAATTTTGAAAATAACATCATCTCATATGGACCCTTGTTGCCCAAAGTGTATTTCTTATGCCCACAGCACCAGCCTCACCTTTGAGCTTGTTAAAAATGCAGGATGTCAGGGTTTACTACAGCCCTTTTGAACCAGAATCAGCACTTTAACAAGATTCTACTGGGGATTTGTGTATATCACATTAAAGTGTGAGGTGCCTTAGGCCGGAACATCTAGATTAGATACACTTCTTCCTGACAATTCTCTCAGTGTCTCAAAGCTGATGCATCCTTAATGAAAACCACTTTATGAATTTTGTTGGTTGCCTAATTAGGAGGCAGATGTCAAAGATTATCCATTCACACGAATGATCTGCCTGTCCTTCAGATAATCTCCACAAATGTATCTTCTTAGAAGATTTTATGCTTTGAACAACAGTGATTTTCCACTTGTATTTTCTGTCAGGGGCCTAGATTATAGATTCTGTCAAGGGCCTAGACTTTTTGGGGTCCTGAACATAATGGGGCACCTTCCAGGGACCTAGGTCTAGGTGTGTACAGAAGGCTTTCCCCCCATCACAGAGGTAGACATGAACAAGATTCTTCTTAGAGAAGAATTTTGTGAACTCTGGATGGGGAACATGGATGGTTCAAAAGTTAACATTGTGGGTCATAATCAGCATGCAAAAAAAAAAAAACAATAACTGAAAACAGAATTAAATGGAATGGAATAGAAAATATAAGAGCATCACTGGTAGTAAGGGGAAATTCTACTTTGTTAAACTTGTTTCAGTTAAACATATACATGTATGTGTGTACCCAGTCCCAAGTAAAATGCAAGGATTTTCTTGGGTTGGCCACCAGTCAAAAGTTTGAAAATTATTGACTTACACTGTATCTTTGAATACACTCTTATTTGAAAGACATACAAGGGAAGTTCACTTCCTACAAAATGTCAAGAGGAAATGTCTTAATTTCTAATAATTGTAAGCTATACTTGATGTTATATTCTTGAGATAAAAATCCATAATATTATGTTATTGTTTATACACAAAACCCAATATTCACAATTTGTGCAAAGATCATAAAAAGAAATCCACCATTAGCACAGTGTTTTCTCAGGCAAATAGGTTTAGTTTTTGGAAATAATGGTATTTTGAGTATGCCATAGAAGTTTGGAAATGTTGGTACTCATGATTCCTGAATTGCAATAGCCATTCGGTACTTAAGACACTCCTCTGACACAGGTCTAATTTATAAGAAGAAAGTCAGACTTAAGTCTTCACCCATAAAACTTATTGGGCATGACATCTCTTCTACAAATAACATTTTATTAGTTGCATGTTAAAGGATCGGAGACATAGTTATTTTATTTACCATCACATTCACATGGGCTTGCCACATTTAATATCAAGAAGTATGGGATGTCTGGGTGGCTCAGCGGTTGGACTCCTGCCTTCGGCCCAGGGCATGATCCTGGAGTCCCAGGATCGAGTCCTGCATTGGGCTCCCTGCATGGAGCCTGCTTCTCTCTCTCTGCCTATGTCTCCACCTCTCTCTGTGTGTCTCTCATGGGGATAAATAAAATCTTTAAAAAAAAATCAAGAAGTATTTTGTTTTTTTTCAAACCAAAATTTGAAGAAAACAGTACAGAGAATTTCTCTTTTACCATGGTCAGGTTCTTCCTCATAAAAATAAGATGGAATAATTTATACCCATAGCTTTGAATTTTTATACCATAATATTTTAAGATTGCAATTTATTCAGATTTTCATTCTATTTTCCTTAGAAGAGCAATTTTACAGAAATATTTATGGCCCAAAGCCCTTATGGTATTGTGTTTATTACTAGGAACTTGTGCATAAAAAGTTGTTTTAAAACACAAAGTAATAAAAAAATCTTAAAGTAATAATGTATTTGATATTTCAGAATTGTATATTATGTTCTGACTTATAAGAATTAAGATTCATTGACTAGCCATTCCCTAAGCTATAATATTTATAGAGTAGTCATTTTCTTTAATTCTTCTAAAAGCCCATTCCTTTCATTTTCATGAACATTCTATTTTAATATATACCAATTCATTTTATATTATCTCTTTATACATCAAAAATCATTCCTAAAATGACTTGTATATATGTTCAGTTGATCAGAATCAGTAAAGATGTTTTACACACTTGAATTTTTTTAGCAGTTAATAACTTTGGAACAGTTTCCAGAGGATAGATAATATGATCAAATGTGGGTTTTCTTGTTTTTTGGGTTTTTTTTTTTTTGTTTTTTTGCATCATATGTATCAAGGTGACACCAGAGAGATTTCTATGGAATATGCAGACAAACAATATTAAAATAATTTCATTCATATTGGCTGGTTAAATGCTACCAGAAGTGATCTAACTTATGGCACATGGGAAGAAACACTTTGGCTGAACTATTAATGATGCAGAAACACAACGAGTTCAGAAGAGGAACATTAAAACGATTGATTTGGGGTTTACATAATAGAGAAACCCTAAGAGAGCAAAAGTGTAATTACCACTTCAAAATATAGGAGATCATCTGATTATCTGGTCATTGTTTAAAATAATTGAAGATACTTAATAAAACACATGATTTAGAACTGTTAGCATCTAGGCAAAGAAAACACAAACACTTCTGTCCCTTGGCAGGGCAAAAAAAGTTATGCTACTACACAACTCTGAAGTCAGAGGCCTAAAATAGCCCACTGTAATTCCTTCTCGTAGATTTGCAAATAAATTATGTTTACTATATTAGAAGAAAGATTGCCTTTCTGATTAGAAGTGAAAGGAGTGTTATGCAATAAGTATGAGGAGTTGATTCTTGAAGATAAATGCCAGTTGTTTTTAAATATAGGGTGTGCTTTGGGCGCGCGCACGCGTGCACGTTTTATACATGACCACATGCTTTTCTGGGTTTCCTCTAAAGAGAAGTTTAATTTTTTTAAGTGTCTATGTTAAATTTGGACTCTTGTACTTCATGGAGCTATGGAGACATAATTGTGCCTGAGCCATGATGGGTAATTTTCAGGTTTAAGTCTCCTTTGAGTGTTTGGATGCTTTGGTGATTATAATTGCCGCTCACAGCTGAAAGGTTGAAAAGTTCCAAAGAACAATTCATTCATTGTCTTGTTCACATCTGGGTTAATGTTTCCTTCTTGGAGAACTCTGTACCACTCTGTTCTTTGCTTCTTGCCACAAGATAGCAATGCCAATTTCCCTCTGTTTACTTGGAAGCTCTTAAGGCTGATGTATCAGTGCTAGCCACAAATTAATGGAATTCTTTCCAGCTGCAATGCTTTCAGATATTCAAACAATAAGCCAAAAACACTGAACTACTTTGGCTGTTTTTCTCTGAACTACGTGCCATTCTCAGAGATGATGTAAAAACACAATAACTAGCTGAAATAACCATAGCATTTAAGATATTTCAAATAAATAGATAAAACTTAGAGAAAACAGTGGCTCAAAAAGATGTTTTTGTTTTGTTTTGTAATCTGAAGCCGGAGGGCATATCATCTCAGAAGAAGGAGCATCGGGAAAGGAAAAATACAAGGGTTCACATTGAAGAGAATGGTACAGAGGTCAAGATCTGAAGTTGGGAGCCCTGTTTCCTTCTTGGGTCTGTTTATGGCCTGTGTTGTTAGAATTAGCAGTATTGTTTCAGCTCTGCTATGATTTTAACCCTTTGAAAAGGACTCTGGGTGGAGGAGGTGCTTTGGCAGGTTACTAATTCATCTTGATATGGAGGCTGAGTCTGATGTCAGATCACCTGGTTAATCTGAGAACAGGACATCTGGTGAATTCAGCCATTTTGTTCAAATTTAAGAGAATCAGACAACTGAGGAAGTCTGGGTGTTATCTCTTAAATTGAGAGAACAAGTGGATTAATATGGCTGAACAAATAAGACTTCTTGGAATGATAATATTGGACTCCCCACTCTTAAAGTTCCTGTTGACTCATTCAGTACTCTGTGCCTAATTGGCAATCTCAGTATATTTATTGGATTTTGGAGTTGATCCTAAAATTAATTTAAATATCAGCTCATTTTCTTTAAGTAAGTTAAAATCTTTTTTTTATTTAATTTTTGGAAAAGTGTAATTCAGTAATTATTTTTGACCCCTACAATTGCCCTTTGGAATTGTCATGGGAGTTGTGTAAAATATTCATGCTAGGGGCTTCCTCACATAGATTCAGATTTAGTTTTTTGGGATAGAGTTTTAGTATGGGCTTTAGAAAGAAAGAAAGAGCTTTAAAGAAAGAGCTTTAGGGCAGCCCCAGTGGCTCAGCAGTTTAGTGCCACCTTCAGCCCAGGGCATGATCCTGGAGACCCGAGATCGAGTCCTACGTTGGGCTCCCTGCATGAAGCTTGCTTCTCCCTCTGCCTATGTCTCTGCCTCTCTCTCCGTGTCTCTCATGAATAAACAAATAAAATCTTTAAAAAAAATAAAGAGGTTTAAATTACTTTGATGTCTGTGTGTGTGTGTGTGTGTGCTTTATTTTATTTCAGCCTCCTTTTACTATTTCCCTCAAAAATCATCTTACTGTCAAGGAATATCATAAAATTTAGCTGCAAATGTACCAGGAAAATGATTTTTCCTATATGAATTGAAATTCAAAACTTTATTAAGTTGAAAATGTTGAGAAATGCAAATAAAATCAAAACCACAATGAGTTATCGCTTCACACCTGTCAGAATGGCTAAAATCAGCAACACAAGGAACAGGAAGTATTGGCAAAGACATGAGGGGAAAAGGCACACTCATGCTTTCTAGGTGAGAACACTTGGATGGAGCTAGAGAGTATAACGCTAAGTGAGCTTTGTCAGTCAGAGGACGACAAATACCATATAATCTCATTCATATGTGGAATTTAAGAAACAACAAATAAGCAAAGGGAAAAAAAGAGAGACAAACCAAGAAACACACTTTTTACAATGGAGAACAAACTTCTGGTTACCAGAGGAGAGTTGGGGGAGGGGATGGATGAGTAGGGGATGGGGATTAAAGAGTACACTTATCATGATGAAAGACAATGATAAAAAGATTTTAAAAAAGAATTTGAAAATGAAAGATATGTAGACAAACATTTTAGAAGAGTAGGAAGAATAGAGTATACATGATTTTCCCTAAATTCACCAACCTCACCAAATTACATAGCTTAGTGCTATATATGTATGTGAAAGGGGTAGGGAATGGGACAAAAATACAAAATAATTATGTGATCCAGTTGCAACATTGAAGGAAATGATGAATCTTTTGCAAGGAGTGATAAGATATATACACAAAATAATGAGAAAAATTAAATATAAATGGTCTAGAATTACTTTGATTTGTGTCAAAATTTATGACACAATTTCAACTTTGCCTTTATGATCTATTCTTTCCATTAATGTTACTGATTGAGGAGAGAAGCGAAATGTGCTTGGGTTTATGAAAAACTAGATGTCTAAAAAGTTCAAGTTTATATACTAACAGAAGAAAATAACCACCTTATAAAAGCTCTAGAAGAAGAACAAGAAAACCAGTGAGTACATGCAAAGCATGGATGAATAGGATAGTTGCTGGAAAATATAACAATCCTGAAATTTGATGATATCTGCCAATCTGGTCCAGTCTAAAATATCCTCCTGGCGGGAATTCTCCTCTCAGGCTTGAATCTGATGAAATCATATGGTTATAAATCAAGTCCAGAAATGGAAATCAGTAAATTGACCATATCCTCCCAGTGTTTTTTATTTCAATGTATCCTGCCTTTCCCAAGAAGAAATGTCTTGATTATAAGAGACTTGTCATTTCTAAATCTAAAAAGTTATTCGAATCAACCGTCTTTTCAGTAGCTACCTAACATTTTCAATGCTGAATCAGACATTTAATTAAAGACCACAAGAAAGTGAACACTTGATTTACAACTATTTCCTCAATAGCATAAATGCTCCACTCCCACTTAGTAAAACATGCTATCTTTTCCCTCATTGGTACTTCCTGTATTTGAAAGTGCATTGATTTTGGTAAGATTTTGGTATTGAGAATTTCATAAATAGTTCCAATCTTCCTTGGCCTCTAAGTCTTACTAAAGATTTTTTTTAATAATAAATTTATTTTTTATTGGTGTTCAATTTGCCAACATACAGAATAACATTTTTGAAAATGGTGGGGATTTCCTTCTATACCTTTAACTGCTTATTATTTCTACATAAAACTCCCTTCTACCAGAAACACACAGTATCACTGCCCTTTCTTCTCCTGGTAAATTCCCACACATCCTTCCAGATTCAGATCTAATAGAATCTCCTCTATGAGGTTTTCATATGACTGGCCCATCCTAGACAGTTAACTTTCTTTATATTCGGTGTATATAGCAAACTGTTACAAACCAAATTACATTCATTGTATTTTAATTATTTGTTTATGTATTATTGGTAACCTTAACTTTTATGTTTTAGTTCTGATCAAACCATAATTCAAGTTGTTTCTTTAGTCATATTTTAACATTTATTTTTATATAAGTAGTCCCTGTCCATTGTAGACAAAATAGAAGCCAAACAGAAACAAGAAGGCCTAAAAGGCCTGACAAGGCCTAAAGTATCACTCATAATCGATACCAACTGGAGATAGCTATGTGTAATAGATGGTGTGTTTCCTTCCAGAAATCCATCTGATACTATTTAATTTAAGCTGTTTTCAGTTATTTTCTCTTTTCTTTCAAACTTTTAAAAATATTTTATTTTTAAGTAATCTCTACACCCAACATGAGGCTTGAACACACAACCTCGAAAACAAGAGTTTCATGTTCTTCTGACTGAGCCAGACAGGCACCCTGATATTTGGTCTTTTAAACAGTATTTCTTCAATATCCTGGTAGTACACCTGGGTATATTTATTTGGTTATTTTATTAACTGAATGTTGAGGTGAAAAGTTATATCCAATAAGACCTTTCTTTAAGCACTCTGATTTATATTTCAAACTAACATATTACTCCAATGTATTCTCCCTTTATTGTATGAAAGTTCTCAAATACTATGAAAATATTGTTTATGTTTCTGCCTTACCTGAAGGACGGAGAACATTTTTTATTAATTTTGCATTTCTGATGCTTCTAGTATTGTTTCATCTAGTAGGCTTTCAAGGTTTGTCAGAAGGATGGATGAATAGAAGGGTAAGTGGAAGGAAGAAAGGTGAATTTTATTGTCAAAGCAATGTACCTGATCTTAGATTTTCAAACCAGAGGGTACTTAGAAAGCAACCTTTTAGGGAGAAAAATGAATCTCTGGCTCTTTTCTTCACCTCTCCTTCAGCTTCACCTTGTGATGGCCTCTTTTAGGACATAGTGCTCTTTCCCCTTTGATTTAGGCCTCAACCTTGACTTTGTCCAATGCCATGTAAGTTGAAGTAGCAACGTGCTGTTTTTAGCTTTGGCCTTAAGGCTCCTGAATTTTTACTTGCCTTCCTACTTCCTTACTTGCCTTCCTGTCTCTGTTCTTGTCATGAGAAGCACATCCATGTCACAGCTGTCTCTTTAGCCTGAGCTGCAGAATGAAATAGGCAAAAAAAAAAAAAAAAAAAAAATGAGCAAGCTGGACTTCCATTTTGCGGCTGAATTGCCTCAGCTGACCTGTTCCATAAAAGAGAATCTCCTCAGATACTGCAGGCTAAGAGTATTTCTGCCCCAGCTGAGCCCAGCCTAGATTAGCCAAGCCCCAGCTGACCTGCAGTCAAGTGTGAGCTTAATAAATTATGGTTTTTTCAAACTACTGAGCTTTGGGGTGGCTTGTTACATAGTACTGTAGTTTTCCTGATGCAATTTTCCCCATGGCTATAGAAATTTCTCAAATCTCTTTTCATTTTGAGTTACCCAACTGTGAAGAAATGAAGCAGATACCAGCGGTGACACTTTCATTTCTGTCCTTTGGATTCATGGACTCATGACATCATTCAGATGTCAAGATTCATGGACTGCACAGTGAAAAGAGCAGTGAAATTCTTGAAAGTTATTGGTTCAAATCCTGCCTCCACTCATTGTAGTTGTGTGACACATTTCACTTAATGTGTCTGAATTTTAGTTTCCTCTTTTCATGAAATCTATCACATGGTGCTATAGTGAAAATCAAAATATATTATTCACAAAAAGTATTCTTGAATTGTAGTAAATTCATCCGAATATTCTTTACTTGAAATTTTATGTTTAGTGTATTTACACATTTCATAATAGGCTAAATAATTTCTCACACTCTATTTCTTTTTTAGGATTATTTCCATGACCTTCTAGATCTAAAGATATTTCCATGGTTTCATCCTAGAATATTATCAACTAAAATATTGGTTAAATATTGGTTATCTGACTTCAGTGACAAGGCCTAAATAACATAAAAGACAGTAAGTTATCATGATTCTTTCTTTGTTTATTGCTGAGAAGTGTGAATTATTAGTTTAAAAAAGTTCTTTAAGGGGCATCTGGGTGATGCATTTGGTTAAGTATCCGACTCTTGGTTTCAGCTCATGGTCGTGAGATGGAGCCCTGTATTGGGCTGTGTGCTCAGTGCAGAATCTGCTTGAGATTTTCTCTCTCATGCCCTCTGTTCCTCCCACTTGTGTCCTCTCTCTCAGTGTATGTTCTCATTCATTTGGGGAATATAAATAATAGTGAAAGGGAATATAAAGGAAGGGAGAAGAAATGTTGGGAAATATCAGGAAGGGAGACAGAACATAAAGACTCCTAACTCGGGGAAACGAACTAGGGGTGGTGGAAGGGGGGAGGAGGGCGGGTGTTGGAGGGGAATGGGTGACGGGCACTGAGGTGGACACTTGACGGGATGAGCACTGGGTGTTTTTCTGTATGTTGGTAAATTGAACACCAATAAAAATTAATTAAAAAAAAAAAAAAGAATGGAAAAAAAAATAAAACAAATAAGAAGAAATTAAAAATGAAAAAAGTTATTTAAGTGTTGAATGTTCTTAAGGTTTTCAAAAGTAAATACAACCATAATAAGAGGTCCCTGCAAAAAATTTTTAAATTTCATTTTTCATAAAATCTGCAATTAAAAAAATACTTATTTGAAAGAGAGAGGGAGAGAGAGAAAGTGCTCACATGAGTGGGGAGAGGGGGAGAGGAAGAGAATTTCAAGCAGACTCCCTGCTGAGCATGGAGCCCTATGCAGGACTCGATCCCACGACCCTGAGATCATGACCTGAGCCGAAACCAAGAATCAGATGCTTAATTAACCGAGCCACCCAGGTGCCTCAATCCTACAATTTAAAAAAAGTAGTTAGAAATGAGATAAGTTGGGCAAGAAAAATCTTTTTTTTTTTTTTTAAGATTTTATTTATTTATTCATGAAAGACAGAGAGAGAGAGAAGCAGGCTCCATGCAGGGAGCCTGACGTGGGACTTGATCCAGGATCATGCCCTGGGCTGAAGGCAGGCACCCAACTGCTGAGCCACCCGGGCTGCCCAAGAAAAAATCTTAAAGTCAAAAAATATGACTTAAAAATAAAATGTATTTAAAATGTTTTAAATGTATAAGAGGTGTTAATTTATAGATGAATTGGTATTAGAGAAAGTGATTTTTTAGAAAAACCAACCTGGAGCCAGGGTGAAGGGTGCTTCAGACTAAAGTTTCTACAGCTTATGGTAATTCCATAGGCCAAAGAATAGGCTTATAGAACAAAGAACATAGAACAAAGAACAGAGTTGAGCATAGAGATTGGGTTGGAGCAAGACAGGAAGTGAAATTGTAGAAACAGTTAATAGATTGGGATTTATCCTGAGAGGAATGGGGCCCCCTCTGAGGAGGTTTATGCAGATGAGAGGCAGAGACCATTCTGGTTGTGGCACGGAGGGTGAATTAAAGAAGCAACTACAGAGGTTGAGCTCTGTGCAAGCCTTCATAATCAATCATGTCACAGCTGATGGTACTATGATGAAGCAGGTAGTTCAGAGGAATCCATTTGGGCTCAAATAGTACTTCTGCTGACTTTTTACGAAATCTATCAAAAAAACCCCAACAAACTTATCCAAAGGTAGGACCTCAGCTAGTGCAGAGAGTGGGACCTCCCCTTACCTTCAAGGAAATGGGACAGAGGGGAGCTAGATGGGATAATCAGTGCCCTCATGGAGTTCCATGGAGTTCCAGGAAAAAGTCTACACCAGAGACAATGTGAGGTTTTTTTTTTGTTTGTTTTTTGTTTTTTGTTTTTTGTTTTTTTGACAATGTCAGGTTATTCCCCCATGGCAAGGGTAAGGGACTCTGGTATACTAAGAAGGCCATGGAGTCTTCTTGACTTTAGATCAGAGAAGGGCTGAGTGAAAGAGGTTGTGGTCTTTGAGTCTCAAGCTAGAACAGGCAGGCATGACAGCTGTGTGATTGGTCTTCTTCATCTTCTATGTAAGAGTCTTTCTGAGACAGCAGGGTTGTTCTTTGCTTCTGGTGGCATGCTAGGGTAGGCATTACTGCGTGGCTGTAAGGTTTAGAGAGAGATGGTTTATGTACAATCAAGAACTATCCATACTGAAGGAATAATCATTTCCATTGCCACATGACTCCCTTATAACTTGAAAATATTATTCTTCCTCTCTTCTTCACATTGAGTTTTTAGTTCTCTGTATTTTCTTTACTAAGTTTCAATTCAGAGCTTTAATAATAGACCATGTTTTCCAAAAATCCAATCCAAATTCTGGCTCGTGCAGGCAACTGAATGATTTTGAATCCAATAATTTTTATCCAGCTATGAAGTTCATGGTATAGTCTTACATTCAACAAATTATTCTTTGGATTTGAATCTTTATAATTGTGTTCTTTAAAACAGGCACAATTAAACTAAAATACATGACCAGGTCTCTGTTTTAATGTGTAACCAAATTTAATTATATTTGCCCCAGCAATGTAATGATTTCAAAGAGTGTGAACACATAACATTGTAAACTGTCAGACATTTTTACAATTAAACTGCTTAATTAAAATATATTTAATGGTATAGAGTGGGCCTTATTGATGCCAGGAAATAGTTTTTGCATTTAAGTATCTGGCTTAATGTGAAAAATATCTTGCAGTTTTAAGCTCAATGATGCCAAAAAGAATCTATTATATGGAAGATCATGTGGCTGATAAACAAGAGGTTAAGCCAAGCCCAGATTATTCTTAATTCTGTTTTTTTCTCAAATATATTTTTAAAAAAACATACTTTATTATCTCATGCCTCAGTTTGTCTGTTCAAAAAATATAATGACCACAGTGATATTCTGAGGGCTAATTATAAATCTGTGAAGTAATTAAAGCAACTGTCACAACTGTTTAATAACAAGGAATATATTTTAATTGATTTTTTTGATTACTGACACTGTGGAACTTATAATGTGCCTTGTATGGTTTCCAAAGCAATGGATAAAACAAATAATTGTGATGGATGAAAATGAAGTCTATTTTTATTGTTAAACTTATCCCAGAGACTTATACTGAGACCAGTTGAGTCCTGTTTGGTTTGTTACAATTCATTGAGCATTCATACTGTGATGCTCCATTAAGTATTTCTAAAAGTTTAAAACACCATGGAAAAATTTGTGGAAATCAGTTTAATATTTAATGAGTGACTAGTAGGCCTTGATATATATTATAGTAAGCTCTTTTTTCCCTTTCCCCTTTTGAGTAAATTGCTGTAAGTAGTGTTTAGTTAATCTGTTTTGAATGTTGTATTGAAAGTTATTTATCCTTAAAAGAATAGACACAATTTTAAAGGAAAGGCAATTTGGAGCAGATGGAAAAACGCAGTTTAATCCTATTTGAGGAAATAGGGAACTGAATATTATTTCAATATGAGAAATACAGGTCAAAGAGGGGATTTTGAGAAAGAAATTGGGCCTCCAAAAGTTTGGAGGTGACAATGGGAAAGACTATCTTTTTAGAAGAAAGAAAATAAAGAGTATAGCTTCAAAGATCAGAGAGAAAGGCTGTAGTCCTGAATAGATCAGAGCTTTTATTTCCAAATGGTGGAATAAATAAAGCATTATCTGATATCTTCTCTAGAGGTTCTCAAAAGGAGACAAAGAATAGAGAGTAAGAAACACAATCTCTGAATAAACTGTGAGACTTCTGAAACACTAAATACATAGTAGGCAGAGAAAATAGCAAATGTTTGTATGTAGTAGATAGTAAGTGTATGAAGTAGGTAGAGATGACTTAGAAACAAAGTTAGACCAAAATAACTTTGGGGCCAGGGCTGGGAGATGGTGATATGGAAATAGATGCCACCCAATCCAGTGTGTTTGTAAACAAGGAAATAGCTAAGTAATTGGTAGGAATGAAGAAGGTAGTGATGAACTGTGGAGCTGAAAATAGATTTGTTTGAAAATAAGTCAAAGGAACAGGCAACTTCTTGGTCCTCTCTCCCACCGTTTGCAGTAAAAAGTAAAAATTCTCCCAACTCCCCATGCTTGTAAGAGCCTGGAAGTTTATTCTTGAGATAAATTGAATCAGAGAAATCCCAGAGATTAGGGATAAAAGCCCAGAAAAAGATGAGCTTGGGGTGTGACACTGGTCATAAGTAGAAGTATATAAACCAAAAGGTGAAAAACAACCTTCCTGCCTCTAGTCTGACCTTAGATAGAACATTGGAGATTCTCTTTGTGGAGAGCCAAGATAAACCCCAGAAATAAGACCAATGGATAATTATATTTGGCCTGCCATATATTTGGCCTGTAGAAACCCTATAAATACACATAAAGCTCCTATTCAAGTATTTAATGTTTTACTATGAAATGTAAATGGATAACCAAGCAATATCAACCATTTGAGGAAATACTATTACAGAAAAGATAAATACCAAAAGAAAGAGGAGAAAAGACAACAGAGGAAAAAGAGGCAATACAAATAAGAAAGGAAAACTTGAAGAAATTATTATTAATCATCTCAAAAAGATATATGCAGATATTGTAATCATTGCATCTTAACTTTATTGCTAAAAATGAAATAAACCAAAAATAAGATCTTGTGGAAGTTAAAAATAGGATAACTGAATTTTTTAAAAAAATTAAAATTAAAATTTAAAAACTATAAATAAATCTGAGGAAAATATCCAGAATATAGAAATAAAAAGACAATAAAAAGATCAGATTATTCCAGGTCATCAAACATCTAACTAATAGGTGTTTGAGAAAATAAGAATAGAAAAAATAGTACATTATTCACCAAATAATAGAAGAACACTTCTCAGAACTAAGGATGCTGAACTATCCTACCAAGTATTTGATATAATGAATACACACACACCAAAAAAACTCATACTAAGGCAACACTATCATGATATTTTAAGAAATCGGGGATAAAGAGAGAAAATAATGGTAAAAGCCTCAAGTGGTGAAAAAATAATGAGATAACAAAAAGTAATTAGGCATAAGAATGGTATCAGATAGCAATAATGGAACCTAGAATGGAATGCAAGAGGCCTTTAAAATTGTTAGTGAAAATGATTTTCACACCCTGCTAGTATACCCATCAAACCTATCCTTCACATGTTAGGAGGGAATAAAGTGATTTTTTGACATACGATGCGGAGACAGCAAAGAGAGATGTAGCCACAAGCCAAAGAATGCTGGTAACCACCAGACACTGGAATAGAGACAAGAAATGAATTCTCCACTGAAACTCCCAGAGGGAGTGTGGCTTTGCTGACACCTTAATTTTGTATTTCTGGCCTCCAGAACTGGGAGAGAATAAATTTCTATTGTTTTAAGCAACAAAGGTTGTGCAGCCCTAGGAAACTGATATACATGATACACAAAATGCTTTGTATTGAATATCAGATAAGGATTGACTAATTCTCTCTGGATCAGGTAGGGAGACTCAGGAAATATTTCACCAAGTTAGGGAGGTTCAAATTGCATTTTGAAGGATTTCCTCAATTAGAAAATAAGTAAGAAGGACATTCAAGAAGAAGAAACAGCACAAGTAAAGGCATAGAAGAGTGAAATGCAGTGGCTTCAGGCAATAGAAGGTAATTCAGTATCCCTGAATTGAAGACATGGAGAAGCATTATGATAGATAAGCCTGGAAAGTGAAAAGATGTGAAGAGGCCTTGAATACTATGCTAAAATCCTTGATGTGTTCTGATAGGTAGAACTGATTAACCAAGACTCTTTGAGGTAGGGATGAATGATGGGATACAATAATAGGATACCCTGTAGGGATAGACCTTGGTACTAGGAGGTCAGTTAAAATAATTTTGAAGTTGTTTGGCAAGAAATAAATGGGGATGAGTGATGGCCATGGATGTAGAATAGAAAACATGTAAGAGACTTTGGTTAGATATTGGCAGTGAAGGAGAAGAAGGTCAAGAATAACTTGGAAGACTCCAGTTCCTGAGCCTGAAGGGAGAGAGGGTGATGTTGCAAAGGCAGATTGCAAATGTAGGAGAGGGAACCATTTTTGAAGAGATATAAAGGCATCCCTGTCATATGCTGGGATAAGTAAGGAACTAGGATGCTGAAAAGTGGGTGTCTTTGCAAATTATCAGTTTAGTGACCTCAGGCCCTTGACCTTTATGAGCCTCAGCTTCCCTAGCTGCAGTGTGGGTACACATTATTATTTATTCCACAAGGATGTTGTGAAGATTCAAAGAGATAATGTCTATGAGAACATTTTCTAAATATTTTTTTGAAAACTATATGAAAGTCAGCTATTTTTATAGTGGGCTCCATTTGGAAATGAGAATCTTCTGGGTATGCAGGTGGCTAGTGCCACACAGATCTGGAACGAGGAAGGACTGTGAGTCCAGATGTGAGAGTCCTTAATAGCTAGGCAGGGGCAAAGAAGTTATCTTAGATCCTGCAGGGAAGGGAAGAGGGCTAATGCAGAACCCCCAAGGGACACCAGCTCCTTAGGTATGTGCTAAGGATATGAAAGAAAATGAAGAAGGCCACACCCTATGGAGAGACAGTCAGAGACTGATGGAAAGATCTTCAAATAGGGAGAGGGATGGTCATTGAATCTTTACATAGTTCTGTTAATAGACACAGTTGCAAGAAATCTAAATAGAAGTAGGCAATTCTGATTACATGATAAAATGTAAGAAATTGTTAGAAGTCCTGTGTTTCTTTCAGAAGATAGGCTCTGGAGTTCAGTTTTAGGGCAGCTCAGTATCACTTGTAGACTTGATCTGAGTGAAGCTTGCAAGCCGTATGTACAGTAAGCCCATGATAAAGATCCAGTTTTTTTGTTTTTTTTTAATTGAAGTGATTTAACCATTATACATAAAATGTATAATTCAGTGGCATTTATTTAGTACATTCACAGTGTTGTACATCCATCACCTCTATCTAGTTCCAAAACATTTTCATCACCCCAAAAGGAAAACATTTTCCCATTAAGCAATCACTCATTCTTTGCCCCCAGCACCTGGCAGCCACCAATCTGTTTTCTGTCTCTATACCTTTATTTAGATTATGTACACCAAAAAATTGAATACAGGTATTCAAACAAATGCTTGTACATAAACAAAGATCCAGTTTTGAATGGCATCTTTGAATGAGGTCATGCTATAGGCAATTTACCTTAGAAAGTGAGTCCTGTAAAAATAAATTCTGTGTGGCCACAATGCCAATAGAGTTTATTAAGACTCTGAGTGTGTGTGTGCGTGTGTGTGTGTGTGTGTGTGTGTACCTTAGTTCAATATGTTCTCAGTGCTAAAAGCAGAATCAGTGGATGACAATGGTTTCTGTAAATTAGGTGAATTAATGTGAAAAGCGAGTTCTAAGGTAGCCATATAATAACTTTTAATAAAGTTAAAGCACAGAAGCACAGAGTCTAAACTACATTGTTTTCAGGGATTTTTTTATTTTTATTTATTTATTTATTTATTTTTTTGTTTTTTTTTTTCAGGGTTTTTTTTAAAACTGTTTTATAATCGGGGAAATTTTTCCCTAAATGAATACTATTTGTAAATAATCCTCTCTAATTGTAGGCTTATAATGTCTGGGCAAAACCAAAAATGACTCCCTACCCAAGGTTTAGTAACAGTTAAGGTATTTATACAGGAGCAGCCTGAAGTATCGTCCTCGGGTTTGATCTTAGGAAACCTGCAATTACTCATCTCTCCAGATTGACTTTTCCTGAGCAAAGTGAAGGGCAACCAAAGTGCATTAATCGTTCACCGATGACTCAAGATAAACAAAAACTTTATAATCTTTGTTTCAAATAGTGTGTGTTTTAGCTAGGAAAAAAAAGGAGTCCCTTTTTTAGTGGTAACAGTTTGCCTATCAGGTTTTCTCCAAACCCAAGTTCCACTGCCTATGTCAAGCTTTTGAAAACTGCATATAAAACAAATGAAGCTTTACAAACTTAGTGGAATATTATGAAATACTAATTTTACAGGTGCATAAGAGCAAACTGCAGTTCCAAATACCAGAATGCCATTAAATATAATGCACTCCGTATGCAGGGGCAGTTAATTTAATATTAAACCAATAAAACATTTACCAGTGCCAGTGAAGGTTTTGGTTGTTGACAGCAAGCTAGGTGTCCCACAGCCATGCTGTCTTTCTGTTTGTAGGCCAATTTTACACAGCTGCTTTCTTCTGGAAATCATGCCTCATTTGAAGCCTTTGCAAGTATGACAAATAGCCTCTCTAAGCCTTAACGACGGTGGGGAAGCTTGAAAATATTTAGGAGCATTTATTAGCTAGAATCTGAAACAAGATTCAGTTCAATGACAGCCTTTGACTATGTGGAAGCCTCATTATTAGAGGAAACACTACCTGCTCTGGTATGTATATCTTTTGTAGAGCACTGTATGAAATTATCACCCTGAGGGCAATGCTCAGTTCAAACTGCATAGAAATTCTAATGCTGATCCATAAAATGGACAAAATTAGAATAATGTCTTTACTTTTAAACTCAACTGTCTGGTGACATTGCTGATCTATGATTGGCTGCCATTCTAGCAGATGGAAGATAGAGCTCCGTTTACAGGGAGCTTTGAAGCTGTGCAGGAATATAGGATTTATAGGAAAAGATAAAGAGCAATGCAAGGAAAGAAAAGCTGAGTGTATATTGTTCAAATAAGACTTTAGGTATGCAAAACATACTAGGACAAAAATAGGAAGTCCACCAGAAGTTGGACTTTGGCATGGAGAATGGAGGAGGGTAGAGCATAGGAAACTGGTAGCATGTAGGAGTGGGATGGGGTGGCTCTATGTACATAAGGATTGCACGTATCTTGAGAAAAAGTGAACCAACATTGCTGAGGAGTACTTGAAGTGGGTAGAAGGAGGTAACTTTGGTTAGATTGAATGGTTGTGATTACAGAATCTCTTGAATAGGATTATAGATTATTTTTGCTGTAGGAAATGGTATGATGAAAGCTTTGGGAACATGAAGGTGACATAAGAAGGAAGAGTTTTGGGAAATTCCATTACAGTAGCTTCTTGGATTAATTGACATGGAGAGAATTGAAAAATCTTCTATGCTTAGAAGATTAAGTAATAAGACTGGGTTGAAATTGGCAGTGATAAAAAGGAATGGAATGTTTAGAGAAGCATTTTGAAGGAAGTATTTATAGGTCCTGAGAACTTATTGGGTAGACAGAGTGACATGTGGGCAGATCCAGGCCAATTCCAGGACCCTGAGCCTGGGTAACTTGAAGAACAAAATGAGAACCCCAAAGAGGAAACTGACTTAGATGAGGAAAAGATGAGATCAGCTTTAAACCTGTTGAGAAAATCCTAGTGGAGATGCCTAGTAGGCTTTTGGGAAAGTCGGATTGAGCCTTAAAAGGAAAATAGATTTGGGTGTCATCATCCACAAGAGAAGTGTTTGCTGAAGCAATGAAACTCAATGAGATATCTGAAGAAAGCTGGAGAGAGAACACTGTAGTGTATTAGAGACAGAACTCCTTTTTGGATTCTCCATACCTAGTGGTAGAAAAAGAAATAAAACCAAAGATCTAAACATGGAGTGGGCCAGGAGCCAATGGAAAGTAAAACTTTTTATTTCAAAGCCTTTAATCAATAGCAATTACTGCATTGAAAACTGTGAAAAAGTTATTGAATTTCCTGGATAAAGACAGATGAGACATCATTGCTAGAGTGGTAGAGAAGGAAACCAAGTTTCTGGAGATTAAGGGATGAACGGCTGTTTTGAATGGAAGCCATGAATATAGACTCCATTTTGGGGGCATAAAAGTCAAAGCAAAGAGAGAAACGAGATGGGCATTTTGATGTAATAGCAGCATCAAGAGTACTTGTTTTTGAGATAAGACAAGAGTTTATTTTTAGATAAGGGAGAAATTAAAAAGAAGAACATATTAAAGACATTAAGTAGGGTATGTATTATCTTTGAAGGAAAAAAATCTGATATTAACAACTTCTACCCAGAGGAGAAATATTTAGAGGTGATGATTGAAAACTAAAAGAAGAAATGGATTTCTCAAAACTCAGAAAGTTGTTTGGAAGAAGAAATTGAGTAGCCGTGTGAACTTAATACTTTCAGGTACATAGAAAGCGGGATTAACTATTCACATTAAGAGATGGGAAACATTTTATCCCCAATGAAGTTTAGTATAACCATTTTGGGAGATTTATTTGATCAAAGAGAGACAGTCAGTTTGCTCTTGGTCTCCTGGGATTTGTTAATGGCGCACACTGTTCTGAGAAGGTGGTTGAGGCTACATTCAGACTCAGCATTCAGAAACACCATGTGGAATCAGCGATATCTGCCCTGAGCATAGCATTAGGGAATGGCAGCTCCAGTGCTAACTAGCGGGACTCTTAGGCAACAATGAGTGTGAAGAGTCCAGTTTATTAGCAGGTCCAGTTTAGGGGGTGTAAAAGTAATGCTTTCATTATCAAAAGTACAGGACTGGACCTTTAGCAAACTAGCTATGTTTATGTCAGTTATCATATATATCTGAAAGTACTGTGATTACATTCTTTTAGGAAATATATTACAATTCTAAATTCCCTTTCATTTACTACTGGAAAGCCCTTCTATACTAATCTAAAGGTGTTTAAATTGGGGCTGATGGGCACTGATATCTTTGGAGTTGTCACTATCAAGGAGAATCAGCTGGTGTCCTCTGTGTTGCTGCAGTCCCATGTGGGTAACCTCTAGCCACATGTGGCTATTTAAATTTCAGTTAATTAAATAACATGAAGAATTTTTCAGACAGACTAGCCACATTCTACATGTTTAATAGTCACCTGTTTTAAATGACAACAAGGCTTATAGGACATATGCTTACAGAAAGTTCTGTTGGATGGTACTTGGGGTTTTGATTCAGGATCTGTAATACTGCTTTGGCAGAATCAGGCTTACCATGGAGATGCTTTGTAGGGAGGATAAAAGCAGATCACATCTGGGAAAAATATGAGATTGGGGCAGAAACTATCAGTCTCCACCTACTCTGAATATACAAATGTTTTCTAGCTTCTACCTCAACAACTAGGATGTGGAGGTCTTCTGAGAGAATCAAGAGATGCCGGTATTTTATTCACTTTCTTCTTTCATTTTCATCTTGGTAGGGGGGACAAAAAAAATCACCCAGGACAAGATGATTTTGGCTAACATCCCATTACTTTCTTCATAATTTTATTTGCACAGTTTTGTTCTGTTTTGTTCTTGCCAAGGCCTTTTGCCAAGGCCTAGTTGCTTTATCTATCTATCTATCTATCTATCTATCTATCTATCTATCTATCATCTATCTATCTTATGTATCTTTTTTATTTGTTTGCTTTTTTCTGGAGCTCTAATCATACAAATGAATTCTCAACAGTGACTCTGGTGAGCAGCCAGGAAGAGTTGGGTCCCTGGCTGAGGCTGGCTTTTCAGGTTAGGTTAGAGGCCCTTGTAAATTTTCAGTTATTTGTAACCTGCCTTTCTTGAAAGCAGGCTAGAAAGAGAATGGTATTCATCCAGTCTTGCTACATAAATCTCTTTTTTTTTGGGGGGGGGGTTGTTAGGTCCTTTTCCTTTGATTGAAACAAATATGCCAGAAAAAGTTGGGGAAGGACAACAAATTATTGATTTGAAGCTAAAAAAAGTGTCAGCACATGAAACTGAGGGGGTCAAATCTAAGGTAAAGAAACTGGGAATTGACAGGAGCTCCTCTGGAAACCTTCATGCCTTTTGGTAAGATGGAGTTTTATATAAACCTCAGGGCTAATGTTCTGATGTTATAATAAGAACTCACTTGGTATCTAAAGAAATAAATTTTCTCAGCCAAAACAATGCCACATTTATAGTACATAGATATAAATCTGTGGATAATATGAAGTTTGGTAAGTGACTTTTGCCATTATATATATATATATATATATATATATATATATATATATATATTCATCTTAGAGTGTATATTATATACACTAAGATTAGAAAAAGGATAGTGCCTTGGGAGACATATGAGCTGTTGATGCAATTTAAGTTAGGGTTTTATGGCTGCATTTCTTGTTTATACTTTGGTGCCCACTTGGGTGAACATAAATACCTTTGTGCCACATCGTTCTTATGTTCCTCAGAGTAATTTTTTCTCACCCTTGTCCTAGGAAGAGAAATGCTCTAAGCCTTTCTGATGAGGCTTCCAAAATCTTCCCAATGAATCTCTGTGAAAAGCTAAGAGGTCTTTTCCGGGCAATTAGCCACATATAATTTTCCAAATTACATGTTTAGCTCTGACGTGTGTCTCTCCAAAGTTGGTGTGCTATTTGTTTATTTGGTTCTGAACCCGGGGTAGAAAGGAGTCTCTCCTGTTGCAGGTGACCTCCTATGAGTCACATTGTGAGCAAATGTAGCCAGAGAGGAGCTGTGTTACTGGCAAGGCTTCTCCAGGCATTTTCTAAAACCTTCACGGAATTGGAAAACTAGCTAGCTTCATAATTCTCATCATTATTTATTCTTAAAAACATAAATATGAAATCGACACCGAAGATTTGTTTTTTTGGCATCTTCTCCATTTTAGTATGTTTACTAACCTTGGTTGGCTTCAAGTCAAAGGCAGTTGAAAGGTTTTGCATGGGTAGAGTCCTTTTGAAATGTGTTTGTGCTCAGAACCTCTGGCCACCATTTGGAGAACACTTAGATAAAATTTGATCCTGCCTCCCAGCAAGATCTGGTCAGAATTTGGAAGCTCATCAAGCTTCTTTCTCTTTGCTCAAATTAAGCATTTACTTAAACTTTCATTTTCCAGTGTCCTGATCCTTCTTGTGACAATGGGTTCATCCAAGATTAATTAGATAAACTTACCCATGCTGATGTGTTAACCAGTTAATCTATTCCTCCTACCCATAAACTTTAACTCAGTTCACACAACCATGTTTCTAAGAATACTTAAGACTAATGGCAAGAGCAGGCAATTATACCTAGGAGACCACAGGAGGAGGCACGAGTGGTCACAGGGTGGTCAACACTCTACCAGGGAAATCCTGCTGATGGTTGCCTCCCCTGCTCCAAGATGACTAACAACATCAGGAAGAGTTTACGCTTTCTTGAGTGATTAACTTAAGATGGGCAAGAGTTATATATGGAGAACTTGATTTTTAGCCAATTAAGGATAATTCAGATAGTTTATGCAGAAATAACATTTGCCCCAAACTTGCCTTTTACTCATTAAATACAGCCCATATCTTTGTCATTCATACTTGAAATATCAGTCATTTTTAGTTCCATCATTTCCACGCAACACTGTGAGATTAAGTTCTCTAGACCAAACATCTCATGACTCTTCTCATCTGATAAAGCCCAAACTCCTTGGCATGGTAGATGCAATTGCTTAAAAACATATCTTCAGTACACCTTTCAGTCTTTCATGTCTTTGTGCCTATTGTGTATGCCCCTCACACATGCCCCCTTCCAAGAAGTTTTCTGAACTTGCCTTTTCTAGGGCTGGTTCCTCGTTTTTTTCTTTTCTTCAGGAGAAAAGAAGAAAGTTTCTTCCTGTTTCTTTCAGGAACACTGTCACCCCCTCTGCCTCCTAAAGTCCTACTCATTATTTAAGGTCCAATTTAAATTTGTTTTCTTTCATGGAGCTTTTTTTCTGGTCCCCTTGGCTATAGATCATCCCTTTGTCATCTGATCATCTCATATCCTTTGTTTAATTTTGCCTTTCACTGCATTGTTAATGAGCTGATAGCCTACCTACTCAATTATTTATTAGAAAATAAACTAAGCTTGGTTTGGTTTAGTTTCTATAGGGTATATTTGTTGCACATGGCAACTTTAAAAAAATTCTTGAATCCAAATCATGCAACTAATTTTTGTTGAATACCTATAGCACACGTCTTTGACATGTGATATGTCATGAACCACATATATCACAAAGAAGAGCAAGATGAAAGAAACAAAAAAATGGATTTAGAAACCCATGGTCATAAGAATTTTAAAAGGAAATAGGTCAAATAGAGTATGTACCAGGCTATCAACGATGCGGGCTGCCCAATGGTGCCTCAACTAGAAAGCTATGGGACCCTGAGCAAGGCTCTGTCTTCTGCTGTATCACATTTTCATTTCTCTTTATGTTACTCTAGACCTCTTTATAACCAAGCCAGGCATTTGCCAGGATTATAAAGTAGCTATGACCAGAGTGGTCCTATATGAGAGGTGAGTTAACTATTGCAGAAACAGAGGCATCTATGGCCTCTCAGTCTAATGGTATTGGTACCATATGAGTTTAGAGAAGGCAACAGAGTTTTTCTCCTTTTTTAGTAACTGGCAGTTATACCTTTTGACCACATTCACCCATTTTGCTGACTGCCATCCCTGCCTCTGGCAACCAACAATATAGTCTCTGGTTCTATGAATTTGTTTGCTTTAGATTCCACATATAAGTGAGATTGTCATTATTTGTCTTTCTCTGTCTGACTTATTTCATTTAGCATAATGCCCTCAAGATCCATCTATATTGCCACAGATGGCAGGATTTCCATTTTTACAGCTTATTAGTATTCCTTTGTGTGTGTGTGTGTGTGTGTGTGTATCATATTCTCTTCAATCATTGATCCATTGATGGGTACTTATTTAAGTCATTTTCATGTCTTGGCTATTGTGGAAAATGTGATAAAAATGGGTTTGCAGATATCTCTTCAAGATCATGATTTTATTTCCTTTTATTATATATATGCAGACGTGGGGTTGCAGGGTCATATGAAAGTTCTATTTTTAACTTTTTGAGGAACCTCCATCCTGTTTTCTATACTGGCTATACCAGTTTACATGCCCACCAATGGTGCATAAGGGCACCCTTTTCTGCACATCCTCACTAGAACTCTAATGACTTAGAAAGTGTTTATCTTTTTGATAATAGCCATTCTGATAGGTGTGAAATGATATCTCATTATGGTTTTGATTTGCATATCCCTGATGTTGAGTGATACAGACCATCTTTTTATCTATGCATTGGCCATTTTATGTTGTCTTTGGGAAAGTGTCTATTCAGGTCCTTTGCCCATTTTAAAATCAGATTTTTTGTTGTTACTGAGTTGTATGAGTTCTTAAAATAATTGCAAAGCTATAATATGTCACAATCAGGATATTGACACTGATACAATTCACTGAACTTATTCAGATTTCCTACTTTTCCTTATAATAATGTGTAATAAGGTGTGTGAATGCGCTAGGCACGTGTATGCTAAGGTCTACCCAATTTTATCACGTGTAAAGTGATTGTGTATTCACCTCTGCAGTCAAGATACAGAACAGTTCCATTATCACAGGATCCTTAATGTTGTTCATGGCTTTTAGACAGTTGTTTACTTTCTACTGTGGAGTTTTCAAAGTTCATTATATACTCTAGATACTGGCCCTTTGTTGGATAAGTACTTTGCAAATATTCTCTACCAGTCTGTAGTTTATTTTTATCCTCTTAACTGGATCTTTTGCAGAGCAAATGTTTTAAATTTTTATGAGATCTAATTTGTCAATTTTTTCTTTTAGGAGTTATGTTTTTGTTATCATCTAAGTATTCTTTGCCTAGTCAGAGATTCTGGAGATTTTTTCCCATGTCCTTTTCTCAAAGTTTTTATAGTTTTATGTTTTACATTTAAGTCCATGATTCATTTTAAGTTAATTTTTGTGTGATGTCTGAAGTTTAGACTGAGGTTCATTTATTGCCAACAGATGTCCAATTGCTCCATTCACCACTTGTTGTAAACACTATCCTACAAATTGTTTTTGTACTTTGTCAAAATTTAGTTAGACTTATTTTTCTGAGTATATGTCTAGGTTCTCTATTTTGTTTTATTGATCTGTGTGTCTGTCCCACTGCCAATATCACATTGTCTTGATTTCTGTGGCTATAGAATAAGCCTAAACATTAGATACAGTTATTCCTTTCACTTAACTCTCCTTTGTCAAGATTGTTTAAGCTAGTATAGGTTCTGTGCCTTTTCATATAAATTTTAGAATAAACTTGCTATGTCTATAATAAATCTTGCTGTGCTTTTGATAGGAATTGTATTAAATGTACAGGTCAGTTAAGGAGAATTGACATTCACTATGTCAAATCATGAAATCCATGAATCTTTAAATTATTTTAGTTTCTTTTATCAGCATACTAGTGTTATATATTTTTTGATAGCTTTTTACTGAAGCATTTTATTTTCTTTGACGTGACCGCAAGTGGTGTTTTTAACTCCTGCTTCCACATATTTATTGCTACTATACAGAAATATGATTAATTTTTATGTATTGATCCTGTATCCAGTTATCTTGCTGAAGTCAACTTTTTAGTTCTAGGATATTTTCTTAAGTACTTTCTGATTTTCTGTGTAGGTAATAATGTCAACTGCAAATAGGAACAGATTTATTTCTTCCTTTCCGGTCTACATGCTTCTTCTGTGTGTGTTGTTGCCTTATTTCACTGGTGAGAACTTCCAGAGCTATGTTGTGTAAGGGTGGTGAGAGCTGACATCTTTTTTTCTAATACTTTATTTATTTATTCACGAGAGACACACAGAGAGAGGCAGAGATATAGGCAGAGGGAGGAGCAGCCTCCTCAGAGAGAGTTCGATTCGGGGCTCCATACCCTGAGCCAAAGGCAGCTGCTCAAATGCTGAGCAACCTAGGCATCCCAAAAGCTGACATCTTTGTCTTCTTCCTAATTTTAGGAAGAGAACAGTCTTTCACTTTAAATATCATATTAACTGTATGTTGTTTTGTAAATCCTCTTTTTTCAAGTGGAGGTAATAACTCTCCATTCCTAACTTGCTGGAAATTTAACATGAATGGGGGTTCAATTTTATAAAATGCATTTTCTGTCAATAGATGTAATCTCATATGATTTTTCCAGTTTAGCCTTTTCATATTAGGGACCACACTGGTTTCTAAATGAATGATTTTTTTTTTCAATTTTAAAATTTTTTTGAAGAAACTTTTTTTTTGGTCTCATGTTTTCCATTATTTTTCCTATTTTCAATTTCATAGCTTTCTGCACTTTATTATTCTTCCCCATACTTGCTTTGGGTATAATTTCATCTTACCTCCCTAGTTTTCTGGTAGGAAATAGTTAATAATTTGAGATCTTTGATGTTGGCTAATGTGAGCATTTAGTCCTATAAATTTGCCTTACAAAACCATAGTAATACTATCTCACTTTCTGTTATGTTTTATTTTCATGTTAATTCAGGTTCTATGTATTTTTAATTTCCTTTGAGACTTCCTCTCTGACCCATGGATTATTTAGAAATATGTTACCTAATGTCTAGTTGTTTATAGAGTTTTCTGTTGTCTGTTATTTCTAGTTAGATTCCATTTGGTCCAACAACATACTATGTGTGATACTAGTACCTTCTAAATCTTTTAAATAATTTATGGCCTAAGATATGGATTATTTTGGTGAATATTTTATCTGTGCTTGAAAAAAATGTATATTCTACTATTGTTGGGTGGATCATTCTCTACGTGTCAATTAGACCCTGTTAGTTAATTGTGTTATTCATTTCTTCTGCATCCCTGCTGATTGTTTATCTAGTAGTTTTACCACTTGCTGAAATTGAGGTGTTGAAGTTCCCAACAATAATGTGATCTATTTCCTTTTCAACTATATCAGATTTTGCTTCATGTATTTTGAAACTCTTGTTTTTGGCTGGTTCACATTTAAGATTGTTTTTTCTTTAACATTATGTTATAGTTTTCTTTGTCATTAATAATTTTCTCTGCTCTAAATTAGAGTATAATTTAATCTGACATTATAATTTATCTGATTTTAATATAGCCACTCCTACTTTAAAAATATTATCATGGTAATTTTTTCCACCCTTTTACTTTCAATCTACTTCTGTTGTCATTTTTGAAGTGAGTTTCTTGTAGATAGCATATAGCTGGAGTATGATTTTTTTTATCCACTCTGTTAATCTCTGCCTTTTAATTGGTTTTTAGACTATAGTTAAGGTAGTTACTGACATGATATACCTTAAAACTGCCATTTTATTATTTGTTTTCTGTTTGGTTCTTTTGATTTCTTCTCTTTTCTTATTTTTCTGCCTCTCAATTCTTGCCTTCCTAGAAGTTACTTAAACATTTTTAGTATTCTATTTTGATTTATTTATGGTGTTTTTGAGTTTGAGTGTATCTCTTTTTGTAGTTTTCTTAATGGTTGCTCTGGGAAGTATAATATACATGTATGACCTATCACTGTCTACTGGTATCAACATTTAACCACTTTGAGTGAAGTATGGGAATTTTTCTTGTATTTAATTTTCTATAAAGGTAGGGAAAGAAGGTAACTTCTTATTTTAAATATTGTTGAGTATCAAATGATATGACAAATTTTAACCCATCCATCAAATGTGACATGTAAAACTCATAAGCAGAAAAATAGTGTTATGTGCCCATACTTCTGTTCTTTGTTTTTCTTTCTTACTTCCTCATCTCCAAAATTCCTTCTTTTATCCCTACCTTTCTTCTTGAAGAATTCCACTATCTAATCTTTGGCTGCTAGTGACTAATTCTTTTAGTTTTCCTTCACCTTAGAGTGTTTTTATATTCTCTTCCTTTCTGTGGAAAAGTTTCATTGGATATAGATTTTGAGGCTAATAGTTCTTTTCTTTCAACACTTGAAAAATGTTTACCACTTCCTTCTGGACTCCGTGATTTTAAATGAGGAATATGCTGTCATTCAAACTGATGTATCCTATATGTAATTCATTGTTTCTCTCTGATTGCTTTCAAGATTTTTCTTTTTCTGTTAATTTTCACAGTTGATATGCTACGTCTTGGTGTGGATTTCTTAGGATTTATAGTCTTTGGTGAGTCATTTCACCTTCTTCTTAAATCTAAGTTTATGTCCTTTACCAGATTTGGAAATTTTTAGCAATTATTTATTCAAATATTCCTGTAGCTCCACTCTTTTTTCTTTTTTCATTCTGCAGCTCTGATGATATGAATTTTGGCTTTCTTGTTGTTATCCTACAGGTCCCTCATACTCTGGAGTTTTGTCTTTTTTTTTTTTTAATCTATTTTTTCCTTTTTTTTTGTTTGAATTGGGTAAATTTTAAAATCTGTCCTCAAGTCCTGAAGTTCACTGATTCTTCCTATTTCATCTTCACTCTCCTATTGATCCAATCCATCTAGTTTAAAAATCTTTACAGTTAACCGTGTTTTTCAATTTTATAAGTTCCATTTGGTTTCTTTTTGCTTGTTTGTTTTTAGCAACTTTTTTCTTTGTTGACATTTTCCTTTTTTTTTCATTTTTTTAAAAGAATTTTCAGGTGCTTGTTGAAACATTTTAAGGATGGCTTCTCAGATGATTCTAACATGTGATTCATCTCAGTATTGGCATCAGTTAGTTGTCTCTTCTTATTTATGTTGTTATTTCTCTGTTTCTTGATATGACAGATAAAATTTTCTTTGTGTTCTAGACATTTTGTTTTTTATGTCTGGAAAATCTGGGTCTTATAGACATTTTTTTATTTTAGTAGACAGTCACTATGTTTAAATTTAGCACACAGGAGCATATCTTATTTTATGAGCTGTGGTTGCAGTAATAACTTCATTAATTTTCAGAACTTTTGCAATGCTCTTTTAGTTTGCTAAGTTAGTCTGGTGCTTCTGGGGCTCCCACTGGTCCCTGCTTTTGTCATCTAAGGAGGTGAAAGGGTTATCTCCAGGCCAGGATACCTGGTGCCTTTAGGTGGGGAGAAGAGTTAAGCCTGTGGGGATAAAGCCGTTTCCTGGTCAGGCACTTGTGACATCCTCCTTGCTGATGCTGTCCAGTTGCCTCATTGTCTCTCATTAGGGCAGGAGAATCTCAGGGCCTGGGAAAAAGACATTTTCCACTTGGACCACTTGTGGTAGAATTCCATAATCCCATCTGTGTACCCGACCTCCCATGGTCTCTGGGTGGATGAGGGAGTCTTGCTATAAAGAGGCTTCCCAGGCCAGGTGCAGGTGAGGTGGCATCCCCTTGCTGGTGCCATCTGTTCACTTTGTCTTTCTCTGTAAAGGAATGTGCTCTCCAACCCATTGGAGAAGCATCATTGCTTCCTGGGCCAGGCCCTTGTTATGAAGGCTCTCTATTACAACTCTTACCAGTGCTACTGAGTTCACATCATTTTATTAGAGGGATTTTTGTTCAATCTGGTGAAGATATGAGCCCCCCTGGACTATGTTCTGTTGCTAAGTTGGAGATCAGGAAACACTGGGCCTTGGTCAGCTTCTGTTGGGTGAGTGAATGGGGCAGGTATATCTAAGAGACTCCCAGCTGCCGTGCTGTTCCCTCAGTAATTAGGTCTTTTATTAGCCTTCCTTTCCCTTTTTACCAAGTTCCTTTTAGGTTGCCTCTTATATTACTTTCAGGGTTTATATCTGTATTTAGCAGGGAGCAACAGGTAGAAACAAGTCTATGCTGTCTTGTCCAGACCAGAGCAGTCTCAAGATTTGCTGTAACATTTTAAAGGTAATGCAAAAGTACACCCCTTCCCAAATAATCTTTATGATTTCTTATTGCCCTATGTTAGAATTTTCTTTCTAAATAACATTAGTAATTTTTCCTTATATAGAGTTGCTTCTGAATGATGTAGCAGACAATATTGAAGGTCTTTTGAATATTCATTGAATTTACACATCCAGTACATTTCTAGACTATTAAACTTCTTTCCCAATTCACACAGTAGTTATGATATCACATTTGAAAAGAGGGAAATGGAAGAGAAATAAAATTCCCAGTAATGATCTTTTTCCTTTTTCCTCTCCAGCTTGCAAATGCATAGGTGATGTTCCTCACGGTTTCCCAGAAACACTGACAAAGCCCACAACCAGCAACAGTGGTCCCATTTTGATCCCTTCTTTGTTATAGTATCTCTCATCTCCATTTCCTGAACCTCCTAATCTCAGTACAGCAGTTTCTTATCAGAAAGAGCTCTACAAATCAGATTGATTCATAAGAGGATGCAGACACAGCTGTGAGTGTTAGGCCAGAACTGGCTCAGCCTGGCTGCATGAGTGTCAGCTTGCTATAGGACAGGAGCCCCTGCATTGAGGAAATGGTCAACCCAGCAAACTTCAGAGCACAGGACAAAGTTGAAATTGTCCTTCTTCCTTCAGTACATAGTCAAAGGCCTGATTTTTTTTTCCAAGTACCAGAACTTAAATGATAGTTTAGATTATTGTTAGCATGCCTTTGTGCTGCAGTCAGAATGACTCTTCTCTCCTTGCTACTTTTAGACAACTAATTTTTATTGACCAAATATCATGCGTTAACCAGTATTCTAACCAATATACTAAGATGCAATGTAAGTCTGTTAATAATCACAATAGTGGTAGTAACAGTAATCATGATTTTATTGTACCAACAGTAATTAGTATTTATTGAGCCCTTACACTATTCAGATTGCTTTTTATGGATTAACTCATTTTATCTGCCCAATAACACTATGAGGTGGTGACTACTATTATCCATATTTTACAAATTTGGAAACTGAAGCAATGATATTAATTAAGTTGATCAAGATTACATAGTTACTAGGCAGAGGATTGGCATTCATACTTAGGCAGTATGGCATCAGAACAGATGCTCTTGATTTTTAAGGTATAGCTACTTGATGCTTTTAGAACTGCTTAATCTTCTATAAAATGAAGAAGGTGGATTATACAACAACAGTATCAATACAATTAATATATTGGCAATACCAAGTGCAATTGACTGTTTATTATGGTTCACAACATCTAATTAGGGGTGCCTGGGTGGCTCAGCAGTTGAGCATCTGCCTCCAACTCAGGGTGTGACCCCAGAGTCCTGGGATCAAGTCCCACATCGGGCTCCCTGCAGGGAGCCTTCTTCTCCCTCTGTGTATCTGCCTCTCTCTCTGTGTCTCTCATGAATAAATAAATAAAATCTCAAAAAAAAAAACCCCTCTAATTAGGCTTTTCCACTCAATTCTTTATTGTCACCAACTTACCTAGTGAAATAGAGACACTGACAGATGCATTTCAAGCAGAGGAAGTTGCCATACATATGGCTTGTATTTTTTCATATAACCCTAACTATGGCCAATATAGAAAGAAATATTCTTATCTCACAGGACTGTAGGCACATCAGATGATTTGCTGAATACAACTAATAAGAGATAGAACCAAGATGGAAGTCTAGGCATTCCATTTTTCTGTGATTTGGAAAGGAAATCCCTCAAAAATAGTAATTTATTCTTTATGGAACTTAAAAAATATTTATTTATTTTAGAGAGAGAGGAAGAGAGAGTGCAAGCAGGGGGAAGGGCAAAGGGAAAGGGAGACTCTGAGATCATGACCTTAGCCAAAACCAAGAAAGAGTCAAGCTGCTCAACCAACTAAGCCACCCAGGTGCCCCTTCTTTGTGGAACTTTTACCACAGTCCGCATGAATACACACACACACACACACACACACACACACACACACCCTCTAGCTAGGAATATATTTCTAAAGGTTGAGGCAGCATTACTTCTTGAACCATTTATCCAAGATTAGGACCATGGAAGCAGAAGTCAGCTACCATGTGAGATAATCAGAGATAGAGGTTGGTAAACTGCATTGAGCTTGTTTCTCCCCACATGCAAGATGGATTTGTTAGGCTGACAACTAAATCACAGTTTGACACTTAGGTTAACCTCCCCCTGATCCTTGATCAAGCCTTCAAAAACTTTAGACAGTGGTTTTATTTTTCGGGTGATTTTTTTTTCCTTATTAGTGGTTCAAGCCAGATTGCTTTTTTACAGAGTGTTTGAAAATAAAAAGGGAAACTAACATAAATCATAGCATTATACAAACAAATACGTATTTTCAAATCTTTCTCTTCTAATTTCTGAAAAAGAACAGAAGCCACAAGCTGATTAACTGAGAACTTGGTTATGTCATTCCAAAGGCAGCACAGCTAATAATCTGCTAAAGTAATTCATGTTCTGTTTGAACCCAAAAGAAAACATCTTTAAAATTATAAGTTATGAAAACGTGTCCGTAAGTTTATATTATATAAAAATAATGTTTGTATGGCTGAAGAGATAGGCAGTTTAAACTTAATTAACCAGTTATGACCCATTTAACGAGGAGTTTCAGGTATTCAAATTTAATTAATGCACAAATCTAAACTTGAAATATCTTCTTCCTATTTAAGATTCAGTTTAAAGTTGTGAAAAAGAAGTTAATCTTTCATTTTGGTGGAATTTAAATACACAGTGAATTTTTATTATGTATCAAAAGGATGTTAAAAAGTTGCTTTAATCACATCTACCAGATTCATTCCCTTTAGTTCATTTTTTCTCATAGAAATTCTAATATCCCTATCTATTCTTGTTTTATTTACATTTCAAAGAACAATAATAATAATCCAGAATTTCATCATGTGATTCTTTAAAATCTCACAAGTAAAGGGTCAAACATTCGGTGGCTAGTTTGGAGTGGGAAATTTATAAAAAAAAGTCTTCAAACTCTAGGCTTTGCATTGAGCTGCTTGCTCTTTGCCCAACAAATATTTACTGTGTTTCTACTTATGTGTAAAACACTGTGGGGGGCTTTCAAGGTGAATGAATCAGACAGGATCTAATCTCACAACCTGGTTAAAGAGAAGGGGTGATAAAGTACATTGACAAACAAACATGATATAGGGAGGTATGTGATAAGTCCCATAGAAAAGATATAGATAAAATACTAAGGAAATCTTGAGAAGGGAGACCAGCCTGGGTGCTGGAGCAAAACTCCATGGAGTAGGGAATACTAGGATGGAGGCTTAAAAAATGACCCGGATTTCACAAAGTAGAGACACTGACAGATGCATTTCAAGCAGTAGTTGTAGCTGAAGCCACAGCAGAGAGGGAAGAAATCATAAATTGTGCTTGGGTAGGAAAGTGTTAGCAATCTAGACTAGAGAGTTGGATTAAAAAGAGATGACAATAGAGAATTAAGTGGAAAAGCCTAATTAAAGGTTTTGAAGTTTTGTCTATAGGCAGTAAAGAACTACTGAAGTATCAGATCCTTAGACTGGCACATCTAAGGAATGATTTGCTAGAAGAATCTCAACGAGAAGAGCTTGAGAGATTAGAGGCAGGGAGACTAATTATGTGGCTATTAACAATAGAGTGATGGCATTGGGAACAGAATATAAAGAGCAAATAGAGGACATACAGCAAGAGAAGTATTAAATAGAACTTGGTAGAATATTTGTTGGTGTGTGTGTGTGTGTGTGTGTGTGTGTGTGTGTGTGTGTGTACTAGTCAGGTGAGTGGGGGCTTAGTGAGGGAGCATGATACCACTTTTTATAGAAATAGGAGAGTCTCTGGGGGCCAGCTGGTTGTGGTGGAAGGATACTGTGGTGGTGAATTTGAACTGATGAGAAACAGGGACATTGAGGAAACAGGCCTCTGAAAGGGAATTGAAGAGACCAAATCTGATTGGACATAGAGTAATTAGTTCCCCCAGCTCTGAAATCTCAAGTTGTACAGATGATTTATTCAATTTAAGTATACTTTTCAATCAGGGCTAGGACTGTATTTCAGAGCCTGCTTATAAAAAGAACATTAGCATTCCAATTAGAATTTATAGGACAGTAACTACAGTTTGCATTCTATCAAAGGCAAGAATGAAGCCAAAATTAAAGATTCCATATTGGATTATTGAGAGCCTAAGAGAGCCTCAAGCCCTCATCCCTGGGATGCATGAATGAATGTGTTTTCATTTTCCCTTGAAAATCTACAATGTTTCTCTAGACTGGACTGAAACAAAACCATTAGCTCTTACACAAATCTACTTCTTGCTTCCAGCCATCTCCTTTGCATTTATTTATTTCTTTATTTAGAGACATTTCTTTTAGAGAAATTTTAAGTTTACAACAAAATTGAGGGGAAGGTAGAAAGATTTCCCATAGATGCTCTGCACCTGCACATGCATGACCTCTTCCATCATCAACATTACTCACCAGAATGGTACATTTTTTTTTTTTACCAAAGGTGAACTTATGTTGACACATAATAATCATTCATAGCCCCTAGTTTACCTTAGGGTTCATTCTTGGTGTTGTAATTCTATAGATTTGGAGAAATGTGTAATGAAATATACCTACCATTATAATATCATATAGATATTTTCACTGGCCTAAAAATCCTCTGTGCTCTGTCTCCTCATCTGTCCTCACATTGACAGCTCTCCCTGATAAACCACTGATCTTTTTAGTATCTTCATAGGAATCATACAGAATGTAGCCTTTTCACATTGGCTACTTTCACTTAATAATACACATAAGTGTCAGTATTTATTCACTCAGGAAATTATCAGCCACATATTTGACTTCTAGTTCAGGTCAATCTTGGCACTCAGGATATTAACATACTCTTTTTTTTAAACAGTCAATAATTTTTATATAAATTTATATATAAATATATAAACATATATTATTATATATATTTAGCAAAATATAATAAGTATAAACATGTTACACTTCTAATATTTCAAAGTTAAATTGTTTTAAAAATTTTCACCAGGACAGACTTGTAGCACAACTTCCTATGTACACAGATAAATGAAAAAATGTAACTTTAAAAATTAAAAGTGTCTTACAAAAACTAGATTGTCAACCTCAAGTAAACAGTTATACACTATAACTTTTTGAGGTACGACTTACCAATTTCATCTCAAATGGGTAAAGTTCTTTTTTTCTTTCTTAGAGTTAGATTTTAGGATTTCTAACTCCAACCCTCAAGTTTACCCTCTGCCACTTCCTCTTGTTTTCTTCCCGTCATATCAGGTTTCCATTTTGTGATCTGTATACCCAAGGTTGTTTAAAAAGGAGCCCAGATTCTAGCCTATAAACATCACTTCCTCTGTCTCCTGAATTTATTTAAATGGCTGATACTTGACCCCAGGGGATTGTTTACACTAACACCATGGAGTCAAGAGTGCTTATTACCTCCACCTCATAGGTCAACACCTCATAGGTCAACAGCATATGGCAAGACCCCTCATATTTCATTACTTCAAGACCAAATCTCCTTTCTGAAACCTTTACTTCACAGGCTTTATACTTTGGGTCCTCATTCACCCACTTTGTTGATGAGTCAATTGAAATTTATGTTTTTCAGCCCAGTCAAAATTATATTTTCTTTTCCTTCCAGACCATTGTATTCACTTGCATGTTCTCTGTTATTGTAGAAATAACAAATTGGCGTCGACTCTTTTTTAACCAACTCTGAAAGTTTGTGTGCTTTTCCATTAGAGATTCTCTACTCATCCATGTCTTTAGCAGGTGGAAAAATGTATCAAAAAAACAATTTGGATGGCATTATTTTTCTAATTTAAAGAGAAGCATCATTTATTTGCATGCCACGTAAGTAGTTATGAAAGCCAATTAACAGTTTCTGCATCACTTTGTCTCCTGATAATACTCTACATGACAGATTATTTTATAATTTAAGTCTAAATATTACATTGAAGTCAATTGATAAAACTGATTACCATGAAAAAAAGGTATCCTAGACCATTCTTTTTTTTAAACAGACTTTTCCTCTCACTGGCCAATAAAATGTCTGTCATAAATTCATTTTCACTTTTGAGATGTTTCTCTTAAATTTCATCTGCTCCAAGTCAAGGAATTTCTGAATTACTAAAGTCTGTAGTATGAACTATTAGTGATGTTACAAGTAGAAGTTGTATTTTATTTCATTAGTAGTATGCTTTGCCCTTGGGGCAAAGGCATATGCTTGCTATGTAGAGGTTTTCCTAACAGTTGTAAAGAATATAGTCCTTCTCAAAGGCCATTTCCCACCTACAGGCATGTCCTCCCCTGGCAGGAGTTTTTGCTATGTAGGATTTATCAGTAGATCTGCTAGCTCTGCTAGCATGACCTTGGACTCATAGGGTTTTTCCTGATTCCTGATTCCCTGCCAAGGATGTGTTGGTATTTTATTCTCCAGTCTAATGTCTCATGTAGGAACAGGACTGATTGCTTTTCAGAGATTAAGGCTGAAGAGAGATCAGGTCTCAGAATTTACCCATGAACAGTTCACTTAGGGTAGGCCAAGTGGAAAGCCAACTCCCCATATGTTACTTAGAAGGGTTGGGCCTTCCTGTACTTACTCTTGTTCTCCTGTCTCATTTATGAGTCAATATAAATAATAATAAAAGTGGTTTCTATATCACTCATCCCTCACACCCCTCCGCATTTGGGTGAGTGGTAAATGAGAGATGGAGTGAGCATCACTGGAAACACATAGCCCCATATGTGACATAGGTTTTTTTAAGGAAAACTTGACATACTTAATTCAGACAACTTTAGCTAGTTTTGTTGAGTATCTGAAATGCATCTGTATGTGCACTTGTCATGCTCACCCTGCCATTCTACACACATACAACTTTAAACATTTATTCCTTTTTAAAATTCCATTGTCTAGTTAGTACCGGGATCATGGTAGGTGCTTTACAAATACTTATTGAATAAATAAATGCATGAATGCATAATGCTATAGGACTGTCTCACATACTTGTAGGTTGGTTGATCAATTTTTAAAATGTTGATGTGCAAAAGTGGAATAGACATAAAGATCAGAGCCAAGGAACCAATTCTTGCAATGTGCTTACTTTCACTCCACGACACAGACTCTGCTTGTCTATTTTGAAGGTATAACCAACTTTATACATTCAGATGATTCTTATTTTAAGTGTGTTAACAACTGGGCTTTGAAAGAGTTTAAATTACCATGAACTAAGTAGGCATATGAAAGAGAACTTCAGAGGGGTCAATTTAAATCTCTTGACCTATATAATATCTAGTTAGGTTGGCTCTCCATTAATTTTTTAATTAAAAAATGAATGAAACAGGTTTCCAGGGCTAATAAACCAGAGAAAGAGAATAAACCATTTTCAAGCATATTCACATGCTTTGAGGCACCACTTTACATGTTAGAATAATGAGTAACTACTCTTACTTAAAATAGGATAATTACTAAGCATTTTTTTCTTTTTGGTTACTTAAGTTTAGCTATTACTAGTATTTTAAAAATAACAAAACTTCATTTACAAAAGTTTCCATATTTAGCCCTTTAATTACTTCAGAACACTTTACTATATTAGATAATATGAATCAGAATTTTGGGACAGAACAGGGATAGAACACAGCATTCAATGGCACATGTGCTTCTGTTTTTAGGCTGATATAAAAGTCCTATTTAAAGACTGCCTCTTTCCTTTCCCGAGTCTTGGTCTCAGATTTGGTATCAACAGAATTGTTGCTGATATTTTTCTAGGATCAGGATTTCTGAGCATCACCCCTCAACCCTTGTTTATATCATTTGTGCTCATGTCTAGTTTATCTGCTTTCAACTTTTTGCTGCCAACCTCTTTGAATAGACACTTCTCCAGACAGACAATAAGCACCTGATCTCACAAATCTGTGCAGAGAGTAAGAAAAGAGAGCAAACTCTGGCATACTCATTTTTATCCTACCTGGAATAATTCGTTTAAAATCTTTCAAATGGGGATCTCTGGGTGGCGCAGCGGTTTGGCGCCTGCCTTTGGCCCAGGGCGCGATCCTGGACGACCCGGGATCGAATCCCACGTCAGGCTCCCGGTGCATGGAGCCTGCTTCTCCCTCTGCCTGTGTCTCTGCCTCTCTCTCTCTGACTATCATGAATAAATAAATAAAATCTTTAAAAAATAAAATAAAATAAAATAAAATCTTTCAAATGATAGAAAATCAGGCAGGATATGCTTGAGTGTATGTATGTTGGAGGAGAACCCTTCTCATTTAGCAGAAGACAGTTTTGATTGAAAAGTCTTTCACATTAATCTGATGAGGGCTGAACTAATCTAAGTAAAATGTGAGAATCAAATCAGCCTTATCTTCCATGATGAAAGCTCAGAAATGAAAATCAATTGTTTTAATTATTTTAGAGTCAGAAGAATCATTGGTTGTACCCTTGATTCTTCTCAGTTCCTAAATTCCACTCTGGAACATGACAGCTTTTCAGCCTTTGTATGGGCAACATTTCATGCATACTGGAGGTTAGAGTGGATTCTGGGAAATACTGCCTTACTGTATAGAAGACTAAGTTGACATATGCAATATACTGGGGTTTGTGCCACATAAATAAATAATAATAATAAATAATACATAAATAAATAATAAATAATGATTGACATTGGAATAATTTTCATCTTTATTCATTGTTGTCATCCAAATGATATGTCTGTGGCTTTAACTTGTAACTAATACATGGGGAAATTGAGAGTTTATGTATAAAATATTAGTAATGTGCATTATTTAAAAAGTTTTAGGCACTGGAACAAACTCATAAGGGCATTATAGAAGAATATGTGTATGTATGTAATGTGTGTGTATGTATGTAATGATGAAAATTTGGAAAGCATAAATCATAAGCATAGATTTGTAAGAATTAAAAAGCTTCCAAATCATAAATATGGGTCAATGTCTGCTTTAGATTTTGAGTACAATCCTGTGAACCAGATTCTCCTTGTACTACTTGTGGTGTAGCCACATTTGTATGAGAATTGCCTCCTGAGTCTCAGTGTAGATTTTGATGGCACTGTTTGTATTTTCTTCTTATATTTATTTTTAAATATTTAAAAAAGATTTTATTTACTTATTTGAGAAAGAGAGAGAATGAGCAATGGGGAAGTGGAGAGAGAGAGAGAGGGAGAAAAGCAGAATCCCCACTGAGCAGGAAGCCCCACGCAGGGCCTGATCCCAGGACTCAGTGATCATGACTTGAGCCAAAGCGGAAGCTTAACTGACTGAGCCACCCAGGCACCAATATTTTCTTCTTATATTTAAAGAAGCTTTTTTTAAAAAAGGAAATCTTGCATTTGTCAAAATTTCCTTTTGCCCTACAGATATAAATAGCAGTGCTTAGATGACAATTATGCAGCAAATTAAAAAATAATAATTTGGCATCTTCAAAAGCATTTGACTCCTTTGAAAGTGTCTGTTGATAGAATCATGTAGTTATTAAAACTGTTACTATCTGAGGTTCTTTCTCTGAGGTGTATAGTAGGGTCAACTATCTTCCATTATTTTTGTAAGGGATCACCATTGTCCTCTGTACCATTCCAATTAATTTTTATCCTATGAACTTTCTGGGAGTTTGTCTCCTTTCCTCCAAGTTAATGCATATCTAAGCTTCAGACACAACAGCTTAATTTTGGTCTTTCTAATTAAATATTAAATTGTTGCATGAGCTCTTGTGTATTGGGTGAAGCTTATTTATTCATCTTGACAAGCAACTGCATATCCTTTAGCAGAGAAATGAAGCCATATGCCAAGTTATTTCATTTAATTACTTATTTCCCCCAAACTTTTCTTTTTTTTTTTTTTAATTAATTTTTATTGGTGTTCAATTTACCAACATACAGAAAAACACCCAGTGCTCATCCCGTCAAGTGTCCACCTCAGTGCCCGTCACCCATTCCCCTCCAACACCCGCCCTCCTCCCCCCTTCCACCACCCCTAGTTCGTTTCCCCGAGTTAGGAGTCTTTATGTTCTGTCTCCCTTCCTGATATTTCCCAACATTTCTTCTCCCTTCCTTTATATTCCCTTTCACTATTATTTATATTCCCCAAATGAATGAGAACATACACTGCTTGTCCTTCTCCGATTGACTTATTTCACTCAGCACCAAATGATATAGTTCAGAGAAATAATGAACTTACTTGAACTATATGTCAAAGTCTAATATTAGCCATGAAAATAAACTTTAGAGTGAGACCATATAAGAGAAGAAATGTTGAAAAATAGATATTATCTAGACCCTCTCAACATCAATCAAAATGTTGATTGAATGAATCTGTTCCAAGACATATGTTAAATTTAGTTTTCATTAGTGAATATTATTATAAGCTAGCCATTTAGAACTTGGTTGATAGGTATTTTTCTTCATATTTCTTGCTTTTAATTTAATTTGAAGGATAAGAGTATATTCAGGCAATCCTCCAAAGTTGAACAGCTTTTATCCTATGTATGTACCAGACAGAAAAACAGATGACAACAACATAGGCTTTTCTGCCCAAGAAAAATGACACCTACGGGTGCTGATTATCTCCATGCACCAGATCACTCAATAGCTGTAAGCAATTTTTGGAGAACTGAAAAGCAAAGGAAGGGTGGCTATTAGCAGGTCAGAGGTCACTGTGAGCAGTGGCAGTTTATAATATAATAATGATAATAATGTTAATAATAATAGCAATAATAATGCTACCACTGATGGCACAACAAAAACTAGAACTGTTATTGTGATTGACTTCTGCTAATCCTTATAACAAGGTTACCCATTACCATTTTCATTTTACAAATGAAGGGTAAAACACACTCACTCTATTTTTATTTATTTACTGAGAAGTATAATTAGCATATAGTGTATTAGTTTCAGGTGTACACTATAATGATTCAGCAATCTTATAAATGTCTCAATGCTTATCAAGATAAGTATACTGTTAATCCCTTTTATGTTTCACTCTGCTCTGGCAATCATTTGTTCTCTGAGAATAAACTCACTTAAAATAATTTGCAAGAGATCACATAAACAGAAAGTGAATTAGACCAACCTACAACACATACACCCTTCACTGATACTTAAAATATTTTAAATTATATAACATGTGCTTACATAGATCATATAACAATAGTATTTATAATTTTTATACTTTTAATTAAATAAAATTAATTATGATTAATAGTTACTTTAAAAATGTCAAACAATACAGACATGTATGGAATACAAAGTAAGTCTAATAAAAAGTTAAATGACAATTGATAGGCATTGCTTTTAAACTCATGAATAGTAAGAAACTATTCCATAATTGCTCTAGGTTGGACTAGTCTCAGTATTATTATTTCTCAGTATGATAAGAAGATCACTGGTGGTCTATTCCAAAAAGCAACTGGAAAGCTTTATTTTATCAAATGTTACTATAGGACATCACACCAAACAACTGCACACACACAGGAGGGCAGGGAGCCATTGGGCATGTTTCAATATGCAGGGTCAGATCAATTCTTTGCACATGTGTGGTAAATATGTGATGGCAAAGTGTTCCACTGAAAATCCTTTTATGGAAGAAAGGATTTCAAGTGATTCTTACAGAATGCTTTTGAAGAACCATAATGTAGATTTGTATATATCCTGGGAGGCCCTGCTGATGTGTGAAGCAAGGAAGACACACTGATTAGGTGGAACAGCTAAGTGAAAACAAAACCTGTACCTGACTTCTATCCAACGATCCATCCATCACTTTGAATAATATGCTTCTTGATCTTGATTAAATATTGAAATAAGCAGCTAAATATGGAAATAAATATGGACATATGATCAGATATCTATTACAGGCTAAATCTCAAGGCCAAAATACCATGGCTTTTATAAAGGAGTCTAAAATAGCAGATTTTTTTGAGAATCTCAAATACTGATGAAAATAGCTAAGAATGAATTTAACTGTGAATTTAACTTTCCACCAGAACTTTATTTTCTTTGCTTATCAGATAAAACTATGGATGATACATTCTTGGCCATGCTTTAAAAATCATGAGCAAATGTTACAGCAGAATTTCAAGAAACACTTCTCAGAGACAAATAAAACTAACTTGAAGATTAGGATTCAGTTTGCTTCTTTCTCGTAAGAAAAAATATTTCAGTCTCCCAGCTTTTCAACATTATATGATCCTGGACTTAGCATCTATGGACTGCTTGGACTATTAAGAAACCTAACATTCCAAATGGCTCTTAGAGAAAGAGAAGATAGTACAGTGGCCTTGACTATGTCCAGTGATAGAGTTTGTGTTTTGTGCTTTTTTTTTTTTTGTCCTATTTTTGTCTGTGGGTGGGAGAAGGAGGGCATGGATGGGTAGGATGTGTAATCAGCTGTTATCAATCAACTTTGGAAATTCCCTTGTGGCTTGACATTTTTAAGGACTGGCCTAGTCTTCCTGTTGGAACTCATCCAAACCCCAGAGGAGGGCTTTTTGTCTCAATCGCAGATACTAATAAACAGAAATACACATGGTATTTTTATTTGTCTTGTTTCTGGATGAGGTTGATTAGTTGGCTATGCATTTGTAACTATGTCCTCTTTTAAAAGGTGGATTGGAATATACAGTAGTTATTAGCATTTGTTAGCTTTTGTTTTATACAGCTAATTTTGAAAATGGAGCCCATTATGGAAATTATGCCATTGGTAAAGCAGTATATTGAATTCAAGAACCATTTTCTTGATTTGAAAGGGTAAGGTTGGAAAAATAGTTCACAGTTTAGAGTCTTATGATTGGTTTTCTCCCCAAGTTTAAAACTAAATTTTGGTTTTGGAGGGAAGTCTGTATGTGAGCTAACTCTTACACTGTTCCCATGAAATATATGCCCTTATCAATACTAAAAATTCTATAGGTAAGGAGACGGAGACTTAGGAAGATTCTTTAAAAAACTGGCCCAAGTTTTAGTAACTAGGAATGAGAAGAGTAATAATTTAAACATAGATCTTCCTGACTCCAAATTTCTACCACTCATTTTGACATCAAACATCACCATCCTCCTCAGTTTTTACCTGCTGTCAATGACCATAATGATCACCAATTATTTGCCTTTTTCTTTAGCTTTTTTACACATGACTTGCTCCAGCCATTTATTTACATAAAGGACAAGTCATAGTTATAGGTATTAAATCTCAGAGTTTCAAAGAGACAAAAGATCTAAAGGAGACCAAAGCAACTGTTAAATGTACAGAAGATAGAGGCAGTAGGAGCAACCTCTTTATTTTCTATTAGGATTCTTTTAAAAAGGTAAAAAGAACATAGGCCTTGTCACCACCAAACGTCCACTCCTAACATTTAATCTGAGTCATTTTTAGTAAACAGAATTGGCACAAGCCAACAATTGCCTATGTATGGAGTTTATAGTGTGGAGAGTTTGCCAAATACTATTACAGTTTTTTTTTCTTTTAGATTCCCTACCTTCTCACCCTCCAGAAAAATGTTTAAGTTGTTTTAAAGTCTAAACCACCTGACCTTTTTCATTTTCCCCGTGTGTGTGTGTGTGTGTGTGTGTGTGTGTGTGGTATTTGGTATGAGGTGCCCCATTTAGGATTTAGGTTCTCATAGGGTCAGGTGCAGGACTTTCAGAATGTGATAACTCCTGAGAAAATGCTGAGAAGATTTTATTATTCCCCTTCTCTCGTCATTATTTTCAAGCATGACTTGAGACATTTTTCTTTATTGGTTTTTCCTCTATCATGATCAAGAAACTGATTTGTGCCAAATCAGAGTGAGTCAGACAATATGACACATGTATTGGAACCAGTGAACATGGATGTACTGAAATGAGCCTTAGCAAACCCTCTTTCTGGGTGTTCGACCACATGCAACAGGATGGGATGGTGGCTTCACAATGGGTGTGTTTCTTCCACCTCTCCTCCCGCAAACTCCCCTTCCTCTCTTTTCCTGCATGTGTTTCAAAAGGGAGCAATGTCAGATGGGAGAAGCAAGAGCTGCCCTGCAACTATAAATAGTAAAGCCAAGAATTCTGAGTGTTCAGGAGAGGAGGTACAGGGAAATAGAGTGGGAGAGGTAGGAAGCTACCCAAATTTAATCACTCGCACATTGCTTCAAACCAAATCAACTTCTGTGACCTATTAAGAGTATTGAGTAAATATGTGGCGAGCTTCAAACCCGGTCTGAAAACATAAGAAACCAAAACAACAACAGTGACAACAACAAAAGAGGACATAATAAAGATGATCCCTGATAGATAGTCACCTCCCTTAACTTTTTGGAAAAATACGGATATAAGTCAGGACTAATGTGGACCAAAACCCGTGGAAAGATTGATGGAAATTCATTTTAAAAAGCCACACACATGAAAATAATTTACACAGGAGGATTTCTGCACCACAGCTGTGCTGGTTATTTATTTTGGACCAGCTTATGCAAAAAGTGGTACCAAAAACGGACTCCGCTTTTTCTTGATAACCTTACGAATGTCAAATTAGTCCCCTGACCTCAATACCCCCATTCCTGAATAAGCTACTGTTTAGAGGCAGATGGTTTTAGTGTTTCCAGGGGTTCATTTCTTTAGAATTTACTGGAGGACTGCACCCCTGGATTTCATCATTTGTAACCAATGTATCTCTTGGTCCTATTTCTCATACAATTTAAATACATCCAGAAGATATAGAGCAGAAGACAAAAGACTGAATAGAACCACGGCTTAGTGTATGAACCTTCCTCTGCCTTGGTGTGGGTAACCACCATGCCTGTGAAGAGTACTTCTAGACCGATAAAAGTTAAACAAAAGAATTCTTTAGAGCATTGCTGCCCCACCCACGGACCATAGATACCAGAGGATGGAGTCGCATCTGCTTTGATGCTTGCTGTTTTTCCTCTAAACCCCTGAACCAGGAGGAGACAAGTGGTTAGTAAGAGTGCCAGTGCACCTTGCAGGGTGGCATCTTCATTGCACCTTGAAATTTAATAGAGCTTGATGTCTTGAAGCCAGCCAACACATGTGCAAGGGTGTAACATTTATTTAAGGGATTTGGAGACCAAGGTCTCAAGCACATGCAATCAGAGGCTTCTGGTGTCGGTATTCATTGAATTATCCTCTTGCAAAAGGATCTGGAGATTGATACATCAAAACTCTGCCTTTGTGAAAGGGGCATGTTTGTATAGTTCTGACCTGATTCATAATCATATTCATTATTTGGATTTATACACTGTCTTTCTTCCATGTTGCCAAAGTGCTTCTTGACTAATCTAGAATTACAGTGAATTAACTTTTTTAGGTCATTGCAAAGTTCATCTCTTAGGCCACCTCCCAATGGGATAGATTTGTTTTGAAGAAGAACTTATTTCCTGAAAAGAAGCCCTTCATTTATTATGAGAGCCTTTGTTATATTTCTGAAGGGAGGGGTGGTTGTTAAGATTATTTCCCAATGCCTACCGTATAGCCTTGGGCCTTGGACATAATAGGTTTAAGACTGATGCATTTCTTCTATAGATCAATGTGTTAAAGGACAAGGAATCAAAGTTATGCTCCAAGACTCAGTCTGTCTGGAATAAAATTTAAAAGGAAGCTAAATCCATTCACTAACACTACGCTCTCTTCACTGAAAATGCTGCATGTTGCTGAAAATCAATTTTGGCAGACATTGAAACTCTCACGGACCCAGACCAATATATTTAATTTAGCTATGTTCTTTTCTCTGATTTTTAATTTCCTTTCTTTTGCCATGTTTATATTAAAATGACTAGAAGCTATAAAAATTAAAATCTTACAAAGCAAGGATTTTTTTTCCTCTCACATTAACCTACTAAAATACAGATGTCAAGTTCTGTTTCATGAGCAGATTCTGTGATAGCACAATAGCAGAAAAGTCAGTTTTCTGTCACTCTTAAAAATTTTTTACTGTTCTAATATTTGGTAGGCTCAGCTTTATCACAATTGGAACAATGGCCTTTGATTATTTTTTCTGATTTTGTAGAATGTTTTTAAAAGAGAGTAAAGTTGACCTAATGAGACCTGTGAAATATACAAATATACTGTCTGTTCTTATCAGTGTATTTTAAATTTTAATTTTGCAATTAAAAAATGAGAGCATAGACACTGGATCAACAATTGACCTTAACCTTATTCTTAATTCAAAGATAAAACCTGTCAAACATATCACCTTTTGAAATGTGGAAAGTCAATGCAACCATTTGCCAGAATAAGCGATGCCTCACTTTACTCTGGCCTGATCCTTTTCTTGGGGAAAAAAATAGATGACATCCTCCTCATGGCCTCTTGACAGAGTTGATGTAAAACAGACTTGAAAATAAGTCCTACCCACTAAGTAGAAGTCCAAAGTAAAAGCAGAAATAGATGATTTTACCACCAGGGGGCGATAAACACTCCAACAAGCCCAAAAGGGTCTGTTCACAGTATTTCTCTTGTATTCTTTCTTTCTGGTGTCCTTGGGACATTTTATATCCATGGATAAGCATTGGCCTTCTTTATGGACTGGTACTGGAAAGAGAAACAGTGACAAAAAGTCTTTGAGATTGAAAGTGAGGAAGAGGGCCAAGGTGGTTTAAGTGAAGGAGTTAGGGAATTTAACCAAACATTTTACAGACTTAATGTGACCTTTGAAAGCCATACGTGAAGCTTAAAGACACATCAAGAAAAACACATTTTAATCCCTTTGTAGTCACGATTCTTGCGGTTACTATTTGCTATGGACTAAACGTTTGTGTCCCCTTCCAAAATTCATATGTAAAAACCCTAATCCCCAAAGTATTGGTATTTGGAGGTGGGGCTTGATAGGTGATTAGGTCATGAAGGTGGAACCCTCATTAATGGAATTAGTGCCCTTCTAAGAAGAGATGCGGGAAAGATGATCTATTCCTCCTAAGAGGACACAGAAGGAGGGTGTCTATCTGCAAACTAGGAAGAGTTTCTCATTAGGAAACAATTAACTGACACCTTGATCTTGGACTTCCCAGCCTCCAGAACTGTGAGAAATAAGTGTTTGCTATTTAAGCCACCCAGTCTATTGTATTTGTTACAGTAGTCCTAATAGAGGAAGGCATGACTGATACTACTTGGCCCTTAGTTTTGCTATCTGAATTTTGAAACACCTGTCTTTTAAGGCCATAAATAGGTTTTTAAAAAATTATTATTATGAATTCTAGGTATGTTTTCCTACTTTAATTTTATACTGTTCATTGACTGAATTCGTTTTAATGGAATTAAATTTGTAAAAAGTACATATTAGGGAGAAAAACCAAAGACAAAAAGGTCATTCTTTTCAATTTGTTTCTAGTCAGACCTGTAGTTCTTAACCAGGGCACTACCATTTTCCCAACACATGGGACATTTGGTGATTTTGAAGACATTTTTGATTGTCACTATGTAGGAGAGGTGTATAGCTCCTAGTATCTAGGCCAGAAAAAATTATCTTACTTTGTGCAGGACATCTCTCCACAAAGAATCTGATTCAAAATGTCAATAGTACTGAGATTGAGGAACTCTAGTTCAGAGCAAGAAACATAAGGTAATACATCTTTTTTTTTTCCTTTGAGGTAAATAGTATTAGTTTTAAAGAGGATACTCAGCTAAGATCTCCTGCTCCAGGACAAAGAAAACGTCATTCAGGGTAAGAATAAAGATGTGGTTGTTCCAAGGGGAGAAAGACCCCTATTAAGGGAACATGCAGGTAAGATGGCGGAAATGCCGTCAGTAATTTTGCCAAATCATGGAGAATAAAAGAAACATTAGAATTCTACAGATAGATGTGTCAGTTTTCAGAAAGGAAAAGGCAAATCCTGAGACATTGAAAGCAGAGTCGTATCAAGTAAAGAACGAATCAGTTATTATTAGCCTTTATCTTTCTTTACTTGGCCCAGTGGGGCAGACATAGGAGAAGTGATTTGAGTGAACCTTAGTTTCTTACAATTTGTGTAGGGTAGGTGATCCCTTTTGGTAGATAAGTAACATTTCACTAAGCAATGGATTAATTTCATCTTGAACAGGAGTGTCTGGTTCCCATTGCAAGGTTTTGTAGTCTATTCCTATCTCATATTTTATCCAGTCTCAGATGAAAACTGCTGATCAAACTAAAAGTGATTTGGCAGGAGCAAGATCAAAAAGATTATTGCAGAAAAAGAAGCATACGCCAGTGGTGAGGGATAAACTTTAACAAAGTCCTGAAAATCAGCAACATAAGAAGAAGTTGGAGGAGAAGGAGCTGAGTAGAAGTTTATTTTGAGAACCACTGAAGTAATTTAATGAATCATAACTTCATATTGAATTCAGGTTAACCCCAAAGTCTTTTGTCTGTGATAATAGATCAGAATGTTCAGAATTTAGACTGCTAAATCTTAGCTCAGGCCACACTGGGAAGAATGCATGTCAAGTATCTCATATCAAGAGACATACAGACAACCTGGAGTATCTGGGGAAGAATGGCTGTGCTGATGAGGGCCTAGAAGCTGTGCCATGTGATGAACAATTGAAAAACTAGGAAAAGAGAAACAAGGGAGAGGTGAGGGAATTGTTTTCAAACTACATTACAGGCTTTAGGGGAGGAGAATGTTTAGGCTTTTAGTGATTGACCCAAAAGAAGGACCTTTAGAAAGCTCAAGAAAGTAATTTGGGTTCAGAATAATAAACTGTTTAAAGATGAATGGGTTCCTTTGGTTGAATTCCTGTCACCAGAGGCTGGATAATGAAATAGTGTGGCTGTTTGTTTGTTTGTTTGTTTGTTTTCGAGGATGTTGAAACATCAGATAGCATGAGATGGATTTTAAATTATCTTCCAATTTAAGACTTAGTCATTTTTAGATCATCCATTATAAGTATAAAGCCAAATATCTTTTAGGCTGGTCTGATTCCATTAATAAATATTAATGCTATCATATTGATTGTGAAGCAGTTTCAAATTCCCTAAAACAGGGTTTCTCTAAGTGTATGTAATGGGGAAGGGTCTCTTTGCAGCTTATATACAAATTTTCATGAGCAAAATATTTAAGATTCTGGCATGTTACATTCTTAGAGAGCCACAGTGCATATTAGCATGTTAGAGGCTCTGAAAAGGATGCAGTTAAAAATAAAAGCAAGTCGTTTCTAATTGCTGAGTAATATTCCATTGTGCTTCAACGTGGATGGAACTGGAGGGTATTATGCTGAGTGAAATAAGTCAGTCGGAGAAGGACAAACATTATATGTTCTCATTCATTTGGGGAATATGAATAATAGTGAAAGGGAATATAAAGGAAGGGAGAAGAAATGTTGGGAAATATCAGGAAGGGAGACAGAACATAAAGACTCCTAACTCGGGGAAACGAACTAGGGGTGGTGGAGGGGGAGGAGGGCGGGTGTTGGAGGGGAATGGGTGACGGGCACTGAGGTGGACACTTGACGGGATGAGCACTGGGTGTTTTTCTGTATGTTGGTAAATTGAACACCAATAAAAATTAATTAAAAAAAAAATAAAAGCAAGTCTTAAATTCTTTAGTGAAGTTGTCAGATTCCTCCATTATACCTTCCCTGATTTTTCAGCTTCAATGTCCATAACTGTCCTTATGAACCTTTCTCTCCAGCCAGCCAGTAAATCCTTCCTTGCCTTTTCCGCTCTTTGGATCTTGCCGTTTCCTTTATTTGGAAGATTTTAGTGCCTGTATCTGCCCAGGGGCCACTCTTCCTGAAGTCAAAGCCTAACGGAATCCCTTTCACTTCTGCACATCACAGTCTAAAAGTGGTGCATTTCATAAGGTTTACTTGTTGTCCTCTGATGTGTGTTACAACACCTGGTATCATGTTTATCACCAAGTAGGCATTCAATAAATCCTTCTAGAATTATTAATGAAGCCATAAGGCAATTCTATTCACTCATACTAGGTTGGTGTAAATATTCTTAATATTAAGGGCATAGTCTGTTATAATCCCAAAGAACAAATCGAAAATGTTCATGTTAAATATACTTTTTTCTTTTTTTAGGCAAAGCATCCAAGTAGTCCATAGTGATTTTTTTTTTTAACAAATTACTATCACCTAGTGACTCTTGTTTCAGACTAGATGAGTACCTCCCAGATAAAGGGGTGGCTTTGTAGAGATTACTATAGTTCAGTGAATTAGCCCTGTTTTCAGTTTTAATTATTCTATTTTTTAATATTTGGTTTTTATTAGAGATTCATAGCTACCAGATAACTGGTTTCTCACCAGAGAATGGACTAACATAGTGATTTTGCTGTGTGAATAAATCTAGTGTATTCTAGGTCATCCTGTCAACTTCATCTAGAAAGAGAGAATGGTTTTTGACTCAAGTTGTTTGAGATCTTGCCCTGGGAACCTACTTAAAACTCTCTAAACAACTGAAGTGACAGAGCTTAAGGCTGGCAATGATAATCCTTTTTTTATAAATCTACAAGCAAGAGAGATTTGCAAAAATATAATCAGTGCTTTCCTATCCCCACCCCACACCCCCAGCTTCTTTTTCCCCAGGAGAATGTAGTGAAAACTTCCTGAACCAGGTAGTTTCAACACCTAATCCAGAATCACAAATGGAATCACCTTAGCCATATTTATTTTTATTTTTTAAGGAGTTTATTTATTTATTCATGAGAGACACACAGAGAGAGAGAGAGAGAGAGGCAGAGACACAGGCAGAAGGAGAAGCAGGCTCCACGCAGGGAACCCCATGTAGGACTTGATTCCGGGACTCCAGGATCACACCCTGGGCTGAAGGGAGGCGCTCACCCACTGAGCCACCCAAGCATCCCGTGACCTTAGCTATACTGAAATGGGAAGTCCATCGAAATGGAAGAGATACCACAGAAAGGGCATATTTTCAAATAAGCATGTTGAAATGCTTTACCAAATGAGTTCTGTGTGTAATAATTTCCTTCCCTAATAGAATTTTGTCTAGTACCTCTCTCAAAATTTCATCCTCCACATTGTATAACTTAGAGCTCAAGTCTGTAATTAGAGAGATTAGTTTTCTAATGAACAACAGTTATTATTAACTAAAATTATCCTAAAGTTTGAATTAAGAAAAAGGTGAAGGTATTTATTTAGAAAATGTTTCATCCATCTCAAAGAACTTTTTTATTGAAATAAAGCTAGAAAATAATTGAAGTTTAAAAAAATTAAAAAGTTCATGCATATAGAATATATACACTGTCTTTTCTTCAAAAAGAATTCATTGAACAATTACTTAGTAGATCTTATTTTTCCTTTTATCTTCTTTATCTATGGCATAATACCAGGATTAAGGAGCATAATTGTAATTAGCTTACCATTTCATAGCCCTTTAGTGGTTAATATCAAATCCCTGAAAAGCTATGATTCAGTATCCAGAAATGTCTAGTCAAATGCCAAGTGCACCAAAGGTAAACAGAAATAGAAAGAAAATTACTTTGTTTTCACTGAGTAATGAAATAAATCTTCTATAAGGATGTACAAATGAAGAAATTCAGGGTTCAATTCTAACGCTTTGAAATATTTTACCATTTATTTCTTTCCTGAAAGCTTTTAGCTGGAAATTATTTATTTTTCTAGATGAGAAGTGGAGGTGTAGGGCAGCCTGGGTGGCTCAGTGGTTTAGCGCCCCTTCAGCCTAGGGTGTGATCCTGGAGACCTGTGATGGAGTCCCACATGGGGTTCCCTGCTTGGAGCCTGTTCTCCCTCTGCCCGTGTCTCTGCCTCTCTCTGTCTCTCTCTGTGTCACTCATGAATGAATGAATAAAATCTTCAAAAAAGAGAGAGAGAGACAGAAGTGGAGGTGTGCTGTGCCCTACTCAATTGCTCTTATCATATGATCAAGTTTTAATTAAAGATTTTAGGTAAGAAAAATCCAAGCATCAGAAAAAGACATTTGTGTCTTTTTAAAAAATATTTATTTTATTTATTTATTCATGAGAGACATACAGAGAGAGGCAAAGACATAGACAGAGGGAGAAGCAGGCTCCACGCAGGGAGCCTGATGTGGGACTCGATCCCAGCACCAGGATCATGCCCTGAGCCAAAGGCAGACACTCAACCACTGAGCCACCCAGACATCCCCATTTGTGTCTTTCAACATGCAACATCTAAGGCAATTGCTACTTAGGCAGTTAGGGCTTCTTCTCTTTGCCTCCGTGGAATGGCTGATTATTTACCCTCATCATTCTTCCACTTGCTCATTAGCCTGAGCAACTCTCCCAGTGCTTCTCTATTTTTTCTGACTCTTCTATCCACCTTCCTTTAAGCAACTTATTAGGCATGCTTCACATCTGGCTGTCTCTATGCTTTTTTTTTTTTTTTTTTTTTTTTGGATAAACACGTGAATTCCAAGTGTAAGAGAGGAAAAATTTTATTCTTTATCCTATTAGATTCAATACCTAGGGCTATGCAAATTATACTGACAAAAGGCAAGTTAATAGGAGAAAAAGCATACAAATTATATTTAATCTTAATATTTTAATTTTTACATATAGATGGCATTCTCACAGAAAGGAAAGTGAAAAACCCAAAGAAGCAGTGAAGCCCATGAGCATATATACCATTTTAAAGAAGAGTGACAAATCTGTGGAAAAGTTTCAATACAACAGAAAAGGGCTTCTAGGAGTAGTAACTTGTGATGAAATAAATATATGAGGGAAATTAATGGAAGGTAAGGGTTATTTCAATAAGGTTTGCTAACAAGATTCAAGCTGGTGCTGTCTCCAGTGATGAGTTGAACTCATGTTCGTGGTGTCGAGTGAGGAAAGATACCTTCAGAAATGGAAATCTATGCCCCACCTTTAGGTAGAAAGTGGAAGGCAGCTTTCCTATGTTTGCTGTTTTTCAGCTGCCTTCAGTTCAAAATAATTCTCATGCCCAAAAAGCATACATTGGGATGGCATATTTTTTTAATTTAAAATAAATTAATTAACATATAGTGTATTATTAGTTTCAGAGGTAGAGTTTAGTGATTCAGTAGCTGAACACAACGCTCAATGCTCATTATATCAGGTTAATGCCCCTCACCCAGATGGTATATTCTGTTTGCCTTCCCACGCTTTCTTGGGAGGTCACTTTGACTAAGACACATTCCTGTACTCATATCTAACCAGTGCTCTACTCAGCTTAGTGAAGAAGGTCTTTGGGACATAGGTAGGGCAGAGCTTCCAGCCTCTCAGGATCAGTATAGGTCTGGGCTCACATTCATATGCGCCCCCTCTCCCTACACCTACCAGGTCTTGTTTGTCCCAGTACCTACACTCCAAATACATGGTCCTGGACTGCTTTCTCTTGTTCTCCATGGCCTAGGGCACTGCCACCTGGTCTTATCCTGGGAATGAGCCAGAGCATTCCTCTGCTATCTTTTTTTTCTTTTAAGATTTTATTTATTTATTCATGAGACAAACACACACACACACACACACACACACACACACACACACACACACACAGAAAGAGAGAGAGAGAGAGGCAGAGACACAGGCAGAGGGAGAAGCAGGCTCCATGCAGGGACCCTGATGTGGGACTCAATCCTGGGTCTCCAGCATCACTCCCTGGGCTGAAGGCAGCGCTAAACTGCTGAGCCACCCGGGCTGCCCATTTCTCTGCTGTCTTTCCAGTGTATCACTATGATGGCATAAAGTCTCCATCATGCTTCCTTCAGAACTTTCCTTTTTAATTCTTAGCCATCTTCCTCCCCCCACCCGTCCTCCTGCTCCTTTATGTGTTTTTTTTTTTTTCATTTTATCCCAGTAAGTTCTGCATCTTTCAAAATAAAAGCTTCAAGTTTCAAATGTATTATTTTTTCTCATGTGGGCTTCAGGAACACTTTTTGGATATTAAAGAATTTAAATGTTATTCTTTCTCTTTGAAGCTATAATAATACTAAATTATGATACTGTGGTTGCTGATAGATGACTTAGTGGTTTATATACAAGGAAGTTGAGAGTAGAAAAGCATGAAAATAGATATTAAATTGCTATATACTTTGTTGACAAAATAAAAGCCACTACTTGGAATTCACCTCTTCTCACTCCATATATCAAACCTACAGCCTTGCTTAGATCTTTCTCCACTGTCTTCCTACATATATATTTATATGTATAGGAGGAGCTACCTCTAGCTCCCATCAAAGGTACACATTACTTTTCTGCTTTTGCTTATTAGTGGACTTCATTCTTGAAATTGTGTCCTCTCTTTTCTGCATTACCCCCTTTGTTAGATTTTTCCTATTTGCATACAGACATGATTATATCTTAGAATTGTAGCTCTTCCATCTCACATTATCCTCCACCATTTCCTGTTCCTTTCCCATCAGTATATCTTGAAAAGGAAATGTGACCATTCTGTTTCCACTTCTTCATCGCCCATTCTCAAGCTCCACTGGAACTGGTCTTGTCAAGATTCATGATAACCTACAATGGCCAAAGCAAAGAACACTTTCTGCCTTCCAGTTACTTGATCTCAGATCAGCAGTTGATCTAATTGTTCATTGCCACATTTTTTCTAGTTAATAACCCTTGACATCATAGTCCCAGCCAAGGGATGAGCCTTTGCTGGTTCTTCCTTATGTGCTTGAACTTTAAACTTTGGAGTTTTATGAGGCATTCTCTTCTCTCTCTCTCTCTCCCTCTCTCTCTCTCTCTCTCCCCTCCCTTATACACTGTTCTCCTCTCCTACCTCCTTTTTCCCCCCCGATCTATTTGCCTGCTTTGCTTCCTTACATAAAATTTCTTTGTAGGTGAGCTCATCCACATTCATGGCTTTAAGCAAAATTCTATATACATTCTACAACAGTGAGGACTGTGTCTCTTACCGTTACTAGTGCCCCACTGTCTATTGCAATGCCTAGAAAGTAGTAGGTTCTTGTGTCAGTTAGCTCAGGCTGCCATAACAAAATACTATAGACTGGGTGGCTTAAACAACATTAGTTCATTTTTCAGTTCTAGAGGCTGTGAAGTCTAAGGTTAAGGGACCAGCAAAGTTGGTTTCATTCTGAGGCCTCTTCTCGTGGCTTGTAGGCAGATGCCATCTCCCTTTGTGTGCATATGACCTCCTCTTTGTGCTGGTGCTGAGAGATAAGCTCTCTGGCATCTTTTTTTTTTTTTTTTTTATAATAGTACCAGTCTCACCAGATCAAGATCCCACCTGACTTTATCTAACCCTTTTTACCTCCCAAGGGCCCCATTTCTAAATACTATCACATTGGGGATTGGAGCTCCAAGATACGAACTTTGGAGGAATAAAAACATTCAATCTGTAACAGCTCTTAACAAATACTTTCGAATAAACTGTTGACTATTTAAATTTATTTATTTATATTTACTGGTGAATTTCCTTCTTCATATTTCTATTGAAATATAATTGAAAAAAAGACATATACTTGACATATATCACTGTGCAGATTTAAGATGCACATGTTAATTTGATACATTTACATATTGTACTATAATTGCCATTGTAGTTATAATTAGCACCTCTATCATGTTACTTAATTATCACTTCTTTTTAGTGGAATAATTAAGTTCTAGTCTCTTAGCAACCTAGATGATAATAATACAATATTGTTGTCTATGTTTACTGTATTTTGTATTAGATCTCTAGAGCTTATTTACTACTCATTACAAGCTTGTACCCTTAAACAGCATCTGTCCTATCCTCCCTCCACCTTCATCCCCTGGTATCCACTATTTTCTTCTTTGTTTCCACAGAATTAGCTTTTAGATTCTACATATGAGTGATACAATACAATATTTGTCTTTATCTGTCTGGCTTATTTCACTTAGTATAATGTCCTCAAAGTCTATCTATGTTGTTGCAAATGACTAGATGCCCTTCTCTGGCAGAATAATATTACAATAATATGTAATACATAAATATAGTAGTAGAAGATATATACTACATCTTCTTTGTCCCTCATCTCTTGATGGACAAGACGGTATGGCATTGGCATAAAAGTAAATACATAGATCAGTGGAACCGAATGGAAAGCCCAGAATTAAGTCCCTGCATATACAGTTAGCTAATATTTGACAAGGGAGCTAAGAACACAAAGGGGGAAAGGATAGTTTCTTCTATAGATGGTACCAGTAAAACTGGATAAACACATGCAGAACAATAAAATTGGACCCCTGTTTTACACCGTTCACAAAAATTAACTCAAAATATATCAAAGACTTAAACATAAGACCTGGTATACTATAAATCTCGTAGAAGAAAACATAGGGAAGAACTTCCTCAATATTGGATTTGGCAGTGATTTATTGGCATGACACTAAAAGTACAAACAACAAAAGCAAAATCAACAAGAGAGACTACATCAGAATAAAAAGCTGTGCAACAAAAGAAATAATAAAATGAAAAGGCAGCCTACAGAATGGGACAAAATATTTGCAAATCATGTGTCTGATGAGGGATTAATATCCAGGATATATGAGGAACTCCTATAACTCAATAGCAAAAACAAAACAAAACAAAAAACAAAACTAAAATTCAAATAACACAATTCAAAAATGGGCAAAGTACATAAATAGATCTTTTTTTCCCCAAAAAACGATAGAGAAATAGACAACAGATGCATGGAAGGGTGTTCAACACTACTGACCATCTGGGAAATGAAAATCAAAATCTCAGTAAGGTATCACTTCACACCTATTAGAATGGCTAGTATCAAAAAGACAAGTGATAATAAATGGTGGTGAGGACATGGAGAAAAGGCAACCCTTATGCATTCTGGGAATTTAAATTGGTACAACCACTATGATAAACAGGGTGGAGGTTTCTTAAAAAATTAAAAATAAAACGACTATATGATTCAGCAATCCCACTTCTGGGTATATATCCTAAGGAATGAAAAAATGTTATAATGTTAAAGATATATCCCCGTATTCACTGCAGTATTATTTAGAGTAGCCAACAGATGGGAACAACCTAAGTGTCCATGATGGATGAGTGGATAAGGAATTTGTTATCTATCGATTGATCCATCATGCAATATTTTTCAGCTTAAGTAAGAAGGAAATCCTGCCATTTTCTACAACATGGGTGAACTTACAGAGCATTATGCTAAATGGAATAAATCAGATAAAGACAAATACTCTATGATCTCACTCATAAATGGCATCTTTTTTTTTTAGGTTTTATTTATTCATCTAAAAAAGAGAGAGAGACAGCAGTGCGAGAGAAGGAGCATGAGCTGGGGGGAGTGGCAGAGGGAGAGGAAGAAGCAGGCTCCCCACTGAGCAGGGAATTCAATATGGGGCATCATCCCAGCACTCTGGGATCATGACCCAAGCCAATGGCAGATGTTCAACCAACTGAACTGCCCCTCATTTGTGGAATCTTAAAAAAAGTACTAAACTCATGAAAACAGATAATATTTTAGTGGTTACCAGAGGCAGGGTGTGGGAGAAATGGGTGGTCAAAGTGTACACACTTGGAGTTTATAAGATGAACAAGTTTTGGAGATCTAATGTACATACAGTATGATGACTATAGTTACCAATTACTGTATTATATTATGTACTTGGAAGCTGCTAAGAGAATAAATCTTAAAATTTCTTACTATTTGCATACATTTAAAAAAGATAACTATGTGAGGTGATGCATGTCATCTGAACTTAAGGTAACATTTCACTATATATATATATATTTTATTTATATTATAAATATACTTTACATATATATATATATAATTATGTCATATACTTTAAACTTATAGAATGACATTTGTAAATTCTATGTCCAGAATGCTAGGGCAAAAAGGATGATTTAAGTGCAGTTTTTGAGATTTATGCTTCCTTTTAAAATGTGTTTGAATCTGGTCTTGCAAAGTCTTTAAATACTATATTGGTCTTTCTTTCTTCTTGAGGTCCATGGATGACTTAGATATAAAAGCCAATATAGCTTTATTATGAATATGAAGTTCTGAGTAATCCTACACAGTGTAGGATTGATAATGTTGATAATTTGGACCAATAATTACTTGTTGAGGGGAGATATGGGGATGAGAAAGGTTGTCCTGGGCAAGGTAGCATGTTTAACATCATCTCTGATCCATTGGATGCCAGTAACACACGTCCAGTCTCTTGTTTTGATCATCACAAATTTATTCAGACACTGTCAGTGCTCAGAAAGAGTGGTGGTAGCAGCAAATTGTCTCCCACTCTCCCACTGAGAACCATGATACTAAAGGATATTCTTCTCAGAAAAACTGGCCTAAGAATCAAAAGTTTCTTTTCTCTGTTAGAGTTCATTCAGCTCAAAATTGGCCTTCTCCCACAATACTTTTTCACTATACTCTAAATTCATTATTCCCTCATTATCTATTTAGCGTTTTTTCAGACTTTGCTTACCATTATGTAAATACTTCTCAGATTTTTGTTGTCATTGTTGTTTTAATATGCATATATTATTTGTCCTAATGACCTTTGACTTTGTGGAGATCAGGAACTATTAAATTCTTTTTATTTAATTTCTTGAAGAAGGGAAACACTGAAGGGAGTCTTTTTTTTTTTCTTTAAGATTTATTTATTCATGAGAGACATAGAGAGAGAGGCAGAGACACAGGCAGAGGGAGAAGCAGGCTCCTTGCAGGGAGCCTGATGCCGGACTCTATCCCCTAAGCCCCAGGGATCACACCCTGATCTGAAGGCAGATGCTCAACCCCTGAGCCACCCAGGTGTCCCTGAAGCAAGTCTTTAACTAGCAAAAGCAAGTGTAAAAGTATCTACCAAAGATCTGAGCTCACCTTATCAGGTGTGAAGTTATAAATTAGCATGCAAAATGTTATGTTGTAGGAGACCCTTCACATTTTCCCCTTTAATTGTGGAAGTTGATTAATTTTATTAGACTATTTTAATTGCTTTTCACTCCAATCAAGTGTACTTTGGAAAGGTTTAATGTTAGAACTATCCACCTATGCTATTTCAATAGAGAAAAATAGATGTGTGGGTGTTATTTTAAATTCAGGCACAATAGATTGTGTCTGAGTGAGTAGAGGTTATTGGTTTTTAACCTGGTCTTAATTTGGGAAGTTAAATTATACAGCTCTGAAAATAGGAGTAGGTAATGGAAAGACAAGCACACTTAAAATGTGAAAGGAGTTGGATATGATTCTTCCCTGTTCTGCCCTGGGAAGTCCCTCTGAAGTCACAGGGAGGTCCCTGAACCCAGCTGGGACAGGAGCAGCCTCGAGACTTCCATGGAGACATCCACTTGGATGGCTGTAAAGTGGGGCCAGTGAACTCATTCCTAATAACCAGTCAACTCCTTTTAGTTCATTTTCCAGGGCAAGATTAGATCATGTTGGAAACCTTACCAAATAACCTTATAAAAAGAGATGAACTCACTCCCAATTTTCATCAGGTTTTGAAGCAAAACCATAAAAACCACTATCCCACCTCAGGCTACTGGAAACAAATTTGCATTTCATTCTCAGGAACAGAAATATCTCTAGGCAAATATTTCAGTGAGAGGAGTGCCTGTGTTTCTTACCTTCTCAAGAAACCACTTTGTCGGATACTTGATCTGGAGACCAATATAGCCCAGTAGCCCATTATTGCCATGCAGACTGGATGAGGTTTAAAAGCAATTTGGAAGATTTATGTTCTTCATTTTGAGAAGAGTCAGAGCTCTTTCAAACTCATTCTTCCAATGAAGAATTGATTTGATTTGATCACATCCAGTCCTTCAGGTAGCCTATGTGCTGGATCTTTTTCTTTAAGAATTCACAGTAACTTTTCCAGTGGAAACTTCCTCTAAATGTAGCACTTCTTTGATTTACCAGGCGTTGTGTGATGTGATGAAGGCACTTGTTTGCTAAGTGTCATAAGGACCAGTGAATCTAAAGGGCAAAGATCAGGTGGCTAGACATCCAGAGGCTTTTATTCACACTAACACTACTTTATTGACACTTACATTCAATAAAATACATACAACTTCAGCATATAGTTCAATGAATTTTGACCTGTGTACATCCCTGTCACCCAGATCATAAGGAATATTTCCACCACTTCAGAAAGTTACTTTGCATTGATTAATGTGTCCACCTTCCCTCAAAAGTCAACTAGTACTCTGAGTTTTTATCACCATGATGATTAGTTTTGTTTTCTTCTTGAACTTCATACAAGTGGAATAATGCACTATGTACTCTTTTTTTGGGGGGTGGGGGGTCTGGCTTCTTTGACTTAGCATGATATTTGTGAGATTTATCTATGCCACTGCATGCATTTGTTGTTTGTAACTATTTATTGCTTAGTTGTATTTCACTGTATGAATATATCACATTTAGTTGACCCATTTTCCTGTAGACTTTTTTTTTTTCAGTTTGGAGTTCTTATGAATAGTGCTGCTATGAGCATTCATGTATGTACAGGTCAGTTTGTAGAATGCATGTACTCATTTCTCCAGGATAAATGCCTAAGAGTATAATAATTTAGTCATAAAGTAAGTGTGGCTTTATTAGAAGCTGCCAAACATTTTTCCGAAGTGATTGTATTATTTTACATTCTTGAACCAGCAATGCATGAGTTCTGGTTGCTCCATATCTTCATCAATACTTGGTATTATCAATTTTTGATGGACACAGAGTGTTTAGTCTCCAGTGCCCATTCTACTATAGATAGTAGTGCCTATGAACAAAACAAAAGAGAGTGGGAAAGGAACTTTTAAAATGTATTAGATGGGGAGAAGTTTCCATTTCCCTGACTCATCTTCTACACCTTATTTTAAAGGACGTTTCTTGGTTTCCTATTTGTAATACTGAAAGTGACTGTTGACTGATAAACATTGCTTTCTGCTTCAACTCTAGAGCATAATTCTAAATCCAGCTCTGTTCTTTCTGCTCAGAACCTATTAGCTTATTTTGCTCCCAAATAGATCTGCATTTGTTCAACGTAAGAAAAATTCCTAGACACCTACTATTAAATTTATGTGTTATAAATTAGAAGAAACTTACTAATGCAGCAATAAATTAAATGGGATTAAAAAATATTCCCCAATAAGTTCCCATTGATAACAAGGTTCTGGCTGTTAATTGGAGGATAATCTATTTTAATTCTGAATATATCATATGCTATACCAGTATTTATTTCAAAAGGTACTTATTTCAAATTGTAAGTTGGTAGGGAAAATCACAATCCCTTTCTTTATTTTTCACTTTTCATTTTGAAATAATTGTAGTCTTATGAAAATCTTCAAAAACTTTGAAAAAGATTCCTCTATCTCCTCAGTCAGATTCACCAAATTCAAATATTTTATCACATTTATTTTATCATTTTCTTTACCTATCTCCATACATATTAATATTTTTTGGAAGATTTTGAGAGTGATATATATAATATTCCTTTTCTCCTAAATATTTGTTTATTTCCTAAAACTAGGGTATTCTTTTACACAATTACACTGCAGTTATGAAAATAAAGACATGATAATTCATAAAATAGCAGTTTCTAATAGTAGATTCTAATTGTTCACATTTTGCCATTTGTTTTAATGATTTTGTTTTATGGCAAAATAGAGTTTTCCTTATCCAGGATCCCCCCTAGGATAACTTGTTGAAATGACTGGTTCTGTCTCTTTTTTTTCTCTTAATGTGGAACAATTCTACTGTCTTTCTTTTATCATCTTGACATTTTTGAGGAATGTGAATAATTGCTTTTGTCTTTCAATTTGGGTTTGTCTAGTATCTCCCCATAATTAAATTTATATTATAATTGGTGGAAAAAAGCCACAGATGGTATATTGTGTCCTTCTCAGTGTGTCATATTAAGAAGCCAAATGCATATTTTGCCAAATATTGGTGATACCTTTGATCATTTGTTTATGGTCATGAATGCCAGGTTTCTGGCATACTAAAGTTAGTCTTTTCTCTTGGTAATTAATAAATGTCTTGAGGCAAAATACTTGAGACCATATACATATCCTGTTGTTCATCACCCAATAGACTTATCACCCATCAATGATATTTTCCTGAGACTACTATTACTAAGTTTATTTGCTAAATGTTGAATTATTATATCTTTTATATCTTCCACATTTGCTACTTGGTATTCTATTCTAAGGGAGCATTTTTTCTTCTTCTTCATTTATTTGTTTTTTCTTCATTTTTATGTGAACTCATAGATTCTTACTTGATGCTGTGGATTATGATTTTTGTTATCACTACTTCTTTTAATGGTCAAACTATCCTAAATCCTTTGATGATTTTATTCTTGAAACTATGGTGAAATAATATGCTTTACATTAAACTGTCATCATTAGATGCTGGGTAACTGAACCATTTAGGTGAATGAAAAAGAAATCAATACATAATAAATACATAGATAACTTAAATAGATTTTTAAAATATTTTATTTTATTTTATTTATTTATTTTTAAATATTTTATTTATTTATTCATTAGAGACACACAGAGAGAGGCAGAGACATAAGCAGAGGGAGAAGCAGACTCCCCATGGATCTCTATCCCAGGACCCCGGGACCACTACCCAAGCCAAAGGCAGACTTTCAACCCCTGAGCCACTCAGGTGCCCAAAGATCTTATTTATTTATCTGAGAGAAAGACAGCAAGAGAGAGCATGAGCTGGAGGTGGAGAGAGGGAGAGAGAGAAGCAGACTCTCTACAGAACAGGGACCCCTAACAAGGGGCTCAGTCCTAGGATCCCAGGATCATGACTTGAACTGAAGGCAGATGCTTAACTGACTTAGCCACCCAGGTGCTCTGATAACTTAAATAGATTTTATTTAATAGATTTTCTATTCTATTAAGATAAAATCTGTTAGGCAGAATAATGTCACCCTAATGTATGCCAATGCATTAATATCCTAAATATGGGAATATGTTAACATTGCATGGCAATAGAGATTTTGCAGATGGAATTAAATTTGCTAATCAGCTGACCCAAAAAAAGATCATTTTGGATTGTTTGGGTGGGCCCAGTGTAATCTGATGGGCCTTTTAAAATAGAAGAGGAGGGGGCCAGAGTCAGAGAGAGATGATGAATGAGAAGTAATCCACTTGCCATTGCTAGCTCAGAATATGAAAGGGGCCATAAGCCAAGGAGTGTAAGGGGCTTCTAAGAGACAGCTCAGTTGACACCTGACAAGTAAATGGGGACCTCAGACCTAAAACCTAAAACTACCTGCATGAGCAAGAAAACATATTTTCCCCTGAGACCCTCCAGAAAGGATTGGTAGTCTCAATTTTAGCCTAGTGAGACCATGTCACACTTCTTACCTATAGAACCAGAAAATAATATTTTTTTGTTTTTCTTAAGCCACTAAGTTTGTGACAGTTGCTTATTACAGCAATAGAAAACTAATACATGGACTCTGTGACCACACATGGTCTATGGTCTCATCTATACAATTAGTTATATATTCTCACCCTTTCTCATTTATTCATTCTGTCTCTTTTTCTATGTATCTCTCTTCCTCCTTTCTGTTTCAATCCCTTTCTACTATGTCTTGGTTTTCTCGTGTGTGTGTGTGTGTGTGTGTGTGTGTGTGTGTGTGTACGCATGCACATTACTTAAAGCGGCTAATGAATAAAACTCTTGCTGTGGAAACCAAGAAGATAGTAACATGGTAGTAGAAAGCCAATAAACACAAATTAGCAGCAGGAGATCTTTGAACTTTTGAAAGCTGCACTCCTAACCTTTCTGTTATTTGCAGTGTGTTTTTGCTGCTTCCTTAGGGGAATCACCTAAAATGGTTTTGACTTGAGTATTACATAAAATATCTCCAAAGAGTTGTTTTGCCAAGCCACACATAACATGCTAATATTTTTCTCAAAAGACTTTAACGTAGCAATCAGTCTTCTTAAAAAATAGCATGTTTCCCCCTATAACTTGGCTTCATCTTTGAAGCTTGTGGTAAACATAATTAAATAGTCTGGAACAGATTTGAATACTTAATGGCACGCTGGACAGAAGCCAGTACTTATTCTAGGTGAGACTGGTTGGTTGGGCAGGTATCTCTAACTTTGTATAATTACCATATTCTAGAGAAGTTGTGGTCAAATTATATTTTCATAAATAAAACCACCTTTTAGAATGATGAGTGGAGTTTGCTGTATGAAGAGATCTTATGGTGAATTGTTTGTGAACCATCGGTTCATAATGTGGGGGTATGTGTGGTGGAGGGGATGGTTCCAGGTAGTTTCACTGTACAAGTATACCTCAGAGAAATTGCAGGTTCACTTCCAGACCACCACAATAAAGCAAATATTGCAATAAAGTGAGTCAGATGAAGCTTTTGGTTTCCCAGTGCCTATAAAAATGATGTTATACTGTTGCATTTCTATATACTAATAACGAAAGAGCAAAAAGGGAAATTAAGAAAACAATCCCCTTTACAATTGCACCAAAATAATAAAATACCTAGGAATAAACTTAACCAAAGAGGTGAGAGACCTATACTCTGAAAACTATAAAACATTGATGAAAGAAATTGAAGATGACACAAACAAATGGAAAGATATTTCATTCTCATGGATTGGGAGAACAAATGTTAAAATGTCCATACTACCCAAAGCAACCTATACATTTAATGCAATTCATAGCAAAATATCAATGGCATTTTTCACAGAACTAGAACAAAGTATTCTATCCCAAAATTTGTGGAACCACAAAAGACCCACCAAATAACCAAAGCAATCTTAAAAAAGAAGAACAAAGCTGAAGGTATCACAATCCCAGATTTCAACAAGTACTACAAAGCTGTAGTAATCAAAACAGTATGGTACTGGTGCAAAAATAGACACATAAATAGAACAGAATAGAAAACCCGGAAATAAACACATAATTATATGTTCAACTAGTCTTTGACAAAGGAGGCAAGAATATGCAATGGGGAAAAGACAGTCTTTTCAACAAATGGTATTGGGAAAATGGGACAGCTACATGCAAAGTAATTAAACTGGACCATTTCCTTATACTAAACTCCAAAATAAACCCAAAATGGATTAAAGGCTTAAATATGAGACCTGAAACCATAAATATCCTAGAAGAGCACAGGCAGTAACCTCTCTAACATTGGCTGTAGATATGTCTTCTGAGGCAAGGGAATTGAAAGCAAAAAATAAACTATCAGAGGGACATCAAAATGAAAAGCTTCTCCACAGCAAAAGAAACAGAAGCAAAACTACAAAACACCTACTGTATGGGAAAGATATTTGCAAATGACATATCCAATAAGGGGTTACTACCTAAAATATATCAAGAACTTAACTCAATACCTATAAACCAAATAATTGAATAAAAAATGGGCACCAGACATGAACAGACGTTTCTCCAGAAGACATACAGATGGCCAGCAAAGATATGAAAAGATGCTCAATGTCACTTATCATCAGGGAAGTGCAAATCAAAACCACAGAGAGATAGCACCTCACACTTATCTGGCTAAAATTGAAACACAAGAAACAACAAGTGTTGAAGAGGATGTGGAAAAAGGAAACCCTTGCGTACTATTGGTAGGAATGCAGACTGGTACAGCCACTGTGGAAAACAGTATGGAGGTTCCTCAAAAAATTAAAAATAGAATTAGCATATAATCCAATAATTCCATTACTGAGTATTTGCCCAAAGAATATGAAAACTGATTCAAAAGACAGATACACCCCTATGTTTATTAAAGCATTATTTACAATAGTCAAATTATGGAAGCAACCCAAGTATTCATCAGGAATGGATAAAGGAGATGCGGTGTGTGTGCATATGTGTATAACAATGTTATAAAAACGAATGAAATCTTGTCACTTACAACATGGGTATGATCCAGAGGGCATAATGCTAAGTGAAATAAACCAATCAAAGAAAGACAAATACCATATGACTTCAGTCATATGTGAATTTTAGAAACAAATTAAAAAATGGAAAAACCGAAAAATAGACTCTTAACTACAGAGAACAAACTGATGGTACCAGATGGGAAGTGGATGGAGGGAATGGATAATATAGGTGAAGGGAATTAAGAGTACACTTACTGTGATCAGCAGTGAATAATCTACAGAATTTTTCAATCACTATATTGCATCCCTCAAACTAATATAACACCATATGTTAATTATACTGGAATTAACATTTTAAAAAGTTATATTTATACTATATTGTAGTCTTTTAAGTGTATAATAGCATTATGTCTAAAAAACAATATGTATACCTAATACTTTATTGCTAAAAAATGCTAACCATCATCTGAGATTTTAGTGAGTCCTAGTCTTTTTGCTGGTGGAGAGCCTTGCCTTGATGTTGATGGCTGCTGATTGATCAGGATATTGGTTCTGAAGGGTGGAGTCACTCTGGCAATTTTAAAAACTAAGATGATAATGAAGTTTGCTACATTGATTGACTCTTCCTTTCATGAACAATTTCTCTGTAGTATGTGATACTTTTTGATAGCATTTTGCTCACAGTAGAACTTCTTTCAGAATTGGAGTCAATTCTCTCAACCCTGCTGCTGCTTTATCAAGTTAGGTTATGTAACATTCTTTTTTTTTTTTTTTGCTGTTGTTATTTCAACAGTCTGCATGGTATCTTTACTAGGAGTACATCTCAAGAAAACACCTTTCTTTGCTTATCCATAGAAGCAATTCATCATCCGCTTAGTTTTATCATCAGATTGCAGCAATTCAGTTACATCTCACACTCCACTTCTAATTCTAGTTCTCTTGCTGTGTCCATTTCATCTGCATCCTTGAACCCCCCAAAGCCATCCATGAAGGTTGGAATCAACTTCCTCTAAACTCCTGTTCTGGCAGTCCAGGTGGCTCAGCGGTTTAGCGCCGCCTTCAGCCTAGGGCGTGATCCCGGGGTCCCGGAATGGAGTCCAACGTCGGGCTCCCTGCATGGAGCCTGCTTCTCCCTCTGCCTGTGTCTCTTCCTCTCTCTCTGTATAGCTCATGAATAAATAAATAAAAATCTTTAAAAAATATTACTATTTTGACCTCCTCCCATAAATCACAAATTTTCTTAATGGCATATAGAATGGTGGCTTTTTTTTTCCAGAAGGTTTTTAATTAACTTTGCCCAGATCTATCAGAGGAAATCGGTATCTATGGCAGCTATGGACTGATGAAATGTATTTCCTAAATAATACGACTTGAAAGTTGAAATTATTCCTTGATCCATGGTTGCAGAATTTTGTATTAATAGGCATGAAAAAAAAACATTAATTTCAGTGTACTTCTCCATTAGAGCTCTTAGATGACCATGTGCATTGTCAATGAGCAACAATAGCTTGAAGGGATTTCTTTTTCTGAGCAGTAGGTCCCAGAGTAGGCTTAAAATATTTAGTAAACTAAGTTGTAAGCAGATGTGCTGTCATCCAGGTGTTGTTCTGTTTATAGAGCACAGGCAGAGAGATTGAGCATAGTTCTTAAGGGCCCTAGAATTTTCAGAATGGTAACTGAACATTGGCTTCAAATTGAAGTCACCATTTGTGAAGACACTGTAATAGCCCCAGGGGAGAGGTCCATGTGGTAAGGAATGGAGTCCTCTTACCAATAGGCAGTGAGTTGAGATCTGTAGCCAGCTTCCATGTAAATGAGCCATCTTGAAAGCTTATTTTCTTTCCAATCTCAGTCAAGCCTTTAGATGATTGCAACCTCATGAGAAAGCCTTAGTGACCCAACTAAAGTGTTCCCAGATTCCTAACCCTCAGAAACTATGTGAAATAATAAATATTTGTTATTATCAGCTGCTAAATTTTAGAAGTATTTGTTACATAGTGATAAATTTTATACTTTGTGTAAATGGAACCATATTCAGGTCCTTTTGCATCTGGCTTCCTTCACACAATATTATATTTTTGATACTCTTCCAAGTTGTTTTGTGAAGTAGTAGTTTCATGATCTCCCACTGCTGTACAGTATTTTGTTGTATAAATACATGGCAACCTATTGCTACTCTATTATTGACTGGCATTTGTATTGTTTCACTTTTCCGTTTTCCATGGATATACATTTTTTTGCTCATTTCCATACCTTTTTGTGAGTACTTCTCTATGGTACATGTCTATAAGTAGAATTTCTGGGTCATAAGTTACATATATAATATGTATACATTCAAATAATTTTCTGAGATGATTTTATTAATCTGCACTTCCACCAGTTATGGGTAAACCCCATATTCCTAGAATAAAGCCAGGTTGATTATAATGTATCTTCTGAATTTGGGTCTCACTGAGTATGGGCTTTAAATATTTTGTTTAAATTTTTGAACCTATGCTTAGAGAAATTGGCTTGCAAGTTCCTCTTATAATTGTCCTTTGCAGGTTTTGTTATCAAAGTTATGCTGGCCTCGGAAAACTGGTTAGGAAATAGCTGTCTTTGCTTATTCTCTTAACAAGTTTGTCTAAAATTGGACCTGTTTCTTCCTTAAATATTTATACAATTTTCTGGTAAAAGTATCTACCCTGGAATTTCTTTGTGGGAAGGTTTTAAAATACAGATTTAAGTTATTTAACAGACATGGGATTATTTAGATTTTTAAATTCTCTTTAGATATTTTTGTATGTTGTATTTTTCTGGGCACTATTACATTTCTTATACATTTTAAATGTATTAGAATAATACTTTTAATGCTATAGAATATGTGCAGCTAACTCCTTTTTGTTTCTGATGTTGGTAATTTCTACATTTTCTCACAATTCTTACCAGGAGTTTATTATCCTTTTCAAAGAAACAATTTTTTCTTTGTTAATTTTTTTCTATTATATAGTTGTTTTCTATTTAATTGAATCCAACTTTTATCTTTATTATTTCTTAAATTCTTTTTTCTTTTTGCCTAATTTGCTATTATTTTTAACTTTTTAAAAATGTTTTATTTTAGAGAGAGAGTGAGAGAGTGTGCATGTGTGCCAGTGGGAAGAGGGGCAGGGGGACAGAGGGAGAAGGAAAGGGAACGGGAGAGAATCACAAGCAGATTCTGTGCCAAGTGCAGAGCACTGTGTGGGGCTAGGTCTCAGGACCCTGAGATCATGACCCCAGCTGAAACCAAGAGGACTCAACCCAGTGAGCAACCCAGACTTGAGAGATCAACTGTTTTTAACTTCTTGAGAGATCAACTGAGATCATTCTCAAGCATTTTCATTTTTAAATATATGCAGAAGTATATAAATTCTTCCGAGCAGGACATTAACCTAGCATTTTTTATGTCTTATTTTTCATACATTTCTTTTCAAGATATTTTCTAATTTCCTTCTTGATTTTATCTTTGGCTCATGGAGTTATTTATAAGTTTATTAATTGATTTCCCAATATTTGGACACTTTAAATATTTTTTTTTGTTTGTTTGTTTTTCATTGATTTCAAACAGTATCATTTTAGTCACAGAATAATACTGGTGTTATTTTAAACTATGAAATTTGTTGAGAATTTGTTCATGGTCAAGATTGCTTCATGTATTTTTAAGAAATCAAAAAAGGAAAAAGTATGGTTTTCAAACGAGTGCAATGTTCTCTTTATGCCAGTTAATAAGGCTTGTTAATCATGTTGCTTATGCTGTGTTCTTGGTATATTTTGTCTGCTTTTTGTATCAGTTACTAGGAGAAGCATGTTAAAAGCTCTCACCATCAGTTTGGTCTTGTCTGTTTCTCTTTTTAGTTCTGTCATTTTTTTTTTTTTTTTTTTTGCTGTATGTATTTTCAGACAGCGTAATTAGATCTATGCACATGAAGAAATATTTTACTTTCCTCAACTATCAAACTCCTTTAACATATGAAACACCCTTCTTCAACTCCAGCACATCTTTTTCTTTAAAGTCTAGTTTGTCACTTAGTAATTATGCCATTTTTCTTTTAATTCTATTTCTCAGGATGTGTATTTTTCCTTATATGTTCTCATAAACCTTCTTTACTGTTAGACTTAAACTGTGTTTTTTTGTAAGCAACATACAGTGTAGTTTTGTTACTGGGAATTTTTCACCAGGCTGTTCATTCTGTTTGGATTATTTAATCCAATTATATTGAAGAATTATTGATCTATTTGGTTTGTAACTACTATTTTATTACTTATCATGTATTTATCTCACCTTATAGTCTGTAATCTTTTTTCCTCTGCTTTTTTTGCTGTCCTTGGATAAAACAAGTATTTTTATTAATTTATTTTCACCTTTGACCATGTTAGGTATATATTGTTGAGATAACAGTACACATTTTTTATTTGTTAGTCTCTTGAAATGTATTCTTTTACCACTTACCAGGTATTCAAGGACCTTAGAACACTTGAATTCTACTTATTTCTTTCCCACATTTTTGCTTTTTTTTCCAAACATTTTAATTATGTGTGTATTTTTAACCTCAAATAACCATTCTTTTTATTTGTATAATCAAATCCCATTTATGCTTACCCACATATTCACCTTTTCCATTGCTTTTCAGTGTTGCATTGATTTCCATATTTCCATCACTATTCTCCTAAAGACCTTCCTTGAACACTCATAATTAATACTTAGTGTAGATATGTTGACAGCAAATAATCTCTGACCTTGTCTTGAAATACTTTTATTTTCTTTTTAAAGAATACTAACAGAATTCTAGGTTAGCAATCAATTTCTTTTGGCACTTTGAAGTTGTCATTCTGTTGTGTTTCATTCATTAATATATCTGACTCATTTTAGTTTTCTCTTTGTCCTTGGTCTTACACCAATTTTAATATGACATACGTTGTAGTGTTTTTCTTTGTGTATTTATCCTGCTTGGGGCTCATAGCTCTTCTTAAATTTTGGCTTAATGTCTTTGATTATTTTGGACCTTAGTCATTATATCTTCATGCATTGATTCTTTATTATTTTTCTCTCCTCTCTTTCTGGGACTTGAATTACATGATCTTTTAATAACTACTCTTATATGCTCTTTTGCATATTCTTATTCTTCTTTTTCTCTGTGCTTCAGTCTGGGTATTTTTTGCAGCCTGTCTTTCCTGTCATAATTTTCTATGTGTATCTGTTAATTGCATCTATTGTACCTCAGTTGGTGTGTTCTTCAGATCTAGAATTTTCATTTAGTTTTTGATAGATCTAAAATATCTATGCAAATATTTCATTTTGTATTCTGCTTTCTTAAAAAGATTAATAACATCAATAGCTAGAATTCTTGTGGGTTTTTTTCTTGTGGGTTTGTGTGTATTTTCTCTTTATTTCTGATTATTTGGTTTTGTCTTATAATGTGAAAAATAATTGCCTCATGCTATACAAAATAATTTAGGAATTTATCTGCGAAAAATATAGACATAAATGGAGGCAATGTTAATTTTCTCTAGGTGGGATTTACATTTGCCTCTGGCAAGCAGTTTGGATAGATGTGGTTAAACTTAATCCCCGCTGAGATTGGGTGGAGTTGGCCTGTGCTTAATCTTTCTTAATAGTTTGTATATTTATAGTCTGGATTAACTACTAGGTTTTAACCCTTCTGGGTCTCACCTGAAAGTCTGTGGAGATATCAGGTTTCTTCCTTCTTCGTAGGACCTGAATTCTAAATTCTTCTACCCAGTATTTGGAGATTGCCTAAAGCACTGTTGGGCTTCTTAGTTTCTTTGCTTCCATTTCTTCTTGGCTCTCTGACTCCTGGCTTCTCTCTGGTTGGAATTTTGGTCTCTGGCTTGGAGAGAAGGTCCCCAATAATAACGTAATCATGAAGTCTAGATGAAAATCTCCTTCTAATCTCTAGAAAACTTCTTTCTCCTACTTTCACCATTTAAGGTCCTCAAACTCATCCCTCTTCCATACATCCTCTGGGACATGTCTTCATTGAGTTTAAAATTTTGTAAAAAGATAGATAGAACCTTCTCTATCTTCTACTACATATATCAATAAAGTATCCTACCATCATATTTGTAAGCATTTGATAGGGGCATATTTTAGAAAGCTTTTTGATTAAACCATACAGTAGATTACATTTGTTACTGATTCTATTACAAACTTGGTACCAACCCCTTGATCTTGAGCATAGCACTGGATAATAATGCTACTTCAATATGAACATGTAATCCAGTTTTTAACGTTTTGATTTTAAGACTTAATTTTTTTTTAAGTTTAATTTTATGGGATTGAGTAGAAAGCTTTAGAACTCCACTTAAATACTCTAGGTTAAAATAAAAATTTAAACAATCTAGGAAAAGTATACAGAAGACTTTTGCCCTCTCAGTAAGGATTGCCAAACTCCATACCTGCGCATTGTGATAGTTTCCTGAGTACAAAGGTAAGGGAGTTAGAGTTTTGTGAGTCTGAGAGAAGAACCAAGCATGTAGAAGTGAGTGAAAACTTGTATCTGTGTTAAACCACACAGGCTGGAGTCCAGAGTGTAAAAGTGAGAGAGAAGATCCATGTGATTGGGTCAAAAAAATCCTTGTATATCAAGTTTTAACAAAAGAGAGAACAGATCAAATCCTTCTGGGGATAGCAAGGTGGCTAGATGATAAGAATAAGACTGGTATAGACATTAGCAGGAAATGTGTGTGGTTTAAACAAAATGGCAGTGGGATGTCTGGAAGTGGCCTAATTGGAAAGACTCAAAGAGGAGAATGTATAGGACTCAGTGCTGACTGGACTTGGGGTGTGTGGAGAAAAGAGGACTCATGTCTTCAGGACCAGAGTGGGCAGCCAATTCCTAAATATGTACAAACATCTGCTTTGCTGACCAGTGGACATGGGTCCCTTTCTGATGTTATGTGGACTAAGTCGATACATTGTGGCCGCTGGATTGTGATATGTATGTGACTACTGAGATGTCAGCCATGCAAACAGGTGCCCTGATGTCCCGGATCCTGGGAACTAGACTAAAGAAGTGTTTTTCCACCTTATCCCTACTGTCCTCTTGCCAGGGAAAAACCAGGAGAGGTCTCTCTTCTTTGTTACACAGGAAATAAACTCTTCTTGTATTAGACCTTTAGGCAGTGTCTGTTATTGCCCTCTTTTTCTCTGTGATGTAGGCATTTCTGGATTGGTAGTGTTGCTTTGGGGTTTAGTTTCTCCGGTGTTATTAGCATATGGGTGTGGGGAAGGCTGTTGCCTCTGAAGCTCCAGCCTAGCTTCAGGAGAGGAGCTGTGGGATTCTGGGGGCTGTGTTTCTAAGTTCTTCTATACTAGAGCATCACTGGGCTGTAGGTGAGAATGGTGCTTGGAGCCTGACTAAAGTCCATGCACAAAGATAAGCTTATAGAAAGAGATAAGACAATCTGTATATTTTTGGATCCCTGGAAGGAACAGTGTATACTAAACTCATTCCAAGATTTTTTTTTTTTCAGTTTGGAGCCTTACTTTGAGGAGTAAAATTTGAGATTTTTGAAAACTAACGACCAGCAGCTAAATTAAATCTGGGTCAAAGCCAAGTTAAAGGCTGGGAGAAAGGAACAATATCAGTTCTCATAGGTCAAATGGATGGGTTTTGTTGACCATTTTTTTTTTCCCTTAGCTTACCAAACCCAAGTACTTTGAAAACTTTTGATCTCCTCTTCCTCCATTCAAGGAAATTAGATGTGACATCCCAGGATTGCCAGATAAAATGTAGAATACATAGTTAAACTTGAATTTCAGTTAAACAACAAATAAATTGTGTATTTATCCCAAATATTACCTTGGATATACTTATACTAAATAATTATTCATTGCTTTATCTGAGATTCAAATTTAACTTGCATCCTGTTTTTTTATCTTTCTGATTTGGAATAATTATAGCTCTTTAGGAAGTTGTAAAGAGAGTACAGAAATGTCCTATGTACCTTTCTCGTATTTGCTCCCAATGGTCAGTTATATTGTTTTAGTATAATGTCCAAACTAGGAATTTGATACTAGTATAATGTGTTTGTGTGGTTCTATGTCATTTTATCACATGTGTGAATTTATTTAACCACCACTGTATTCAAGGTATAGAACTATCCCATTACCACAAAGATCTTCCTCATACTATCATCTTTTTATCGTCACACCCCCACCACGTCAATGTATCTAACCCCTGGTAACCACTATTCTGTTTTCCATCTCTTTAATTTTGTCATTGAAAGATGTTGTATGAATGGTGTATGATATGTGACCTTTGGGATGGTTTTTTTTTCACTTAGCATAATTCCCTTTAAATTCATCCAAGCTTGGGTGTATCAAACAAAGGAGTTGCAAAATATATGAAATGATAACCATCAAACTAAAAGGAGACACAGGCAAATTCACAACTATAGTTAGGGACTTCAATACCCATATATCAGCAACTGATAAAACAATTGGACAGATCAGCAAGGATATAGAAGAAGTCAACACCATCATCATCCAATGAGATTGAACCTACATTTGTCAAATGTTTCATCCAGCCACAGCTGACTACATATTCCTTTCCTGCACCTGTAGAACATATACCAAGATAGAATATATTCTGTTCCATAAAATAATCCTTAACAAATTTCTGAATATATTCTATGACCACAATGAAATCAAACTGGAAATCAATAACAGAAAGGTAACAGAAAAATCTCCAACATTTAGAAATGAATTTAGAAATGAAACAACACATTTCCAAATAATCTTTGGGTCAAAAGGCACTTTTTGGGGAAAGAAATTAGAAAAATGGATCAAAATAAACCCAAAGCAGGAAGAAGGAAGGATATGATAAAGACAAGAGCAGGAATCAATGAAATTAAAAACAAATTAAAAAATAGAAATCAGTGAAACAAAATCTCTTTGATTTTTTTTAAATTTTTATTTATTTATGATAGTCACAGAGAGAGAGAGAGAGAGAGAGAGAGGCAGAGACACAGGCAGAGGGAGAAGGCGGGCTCCATGCACCGGGAACCTGATGTGGGATTCGATCCGGGGTCTCCAGGATCGTGCCCTGGGCCAAAGGCTGGCGCCAAACCACTGCACCACCCAGGGATCCCAAAATCTCTTTGAAAAGATTAATAAAGTTGACAAGTCTGTAGGAAGAATGACACACAAAAAAGAGAGAAGACACAAATTTTTAATGCCAAGAAAGAAGCAGGGGATACCACTGTAGATGGTGCAGACCTCAAAAAGATAATGAGGGAATACCACATAAAAAACCTCTACACACATAAATTTGAGGACTTAGATAAAATGGAACAATTATTTGTAAAGTACATACTATCACAACTCACCTAACATGAAATAGGTAATTTTAACAGCTGTGTGTAAAATATAAAAACTATGCAATATAAAGGAGGTGAGCATTTTTAACTGAGAATATTACCACCTCAAACTAAAAATGGGGAGTGTGTGACAAGGGGTAGCAACCAGCAGTGTCAGTCATGTCTCCTTTAAACATATGGTGATATACTGAAGAAATTATTGAGAGAGCATGGATTTCCTTTGCTCTGAAATCCAAGAAATTTCATAAATCTATAAGTTGCTCTTACTGTTTCTTTCTCCTTCGGGACTGATGTCACACTCATTCATCTCTTTCTGCCTCTGACATGGAGAGAAAGGAAATATCAAATATGGTTTTATCTATCTTGTAAGGACAGCCTTTGAAAATGAAGTTTTTGGTCTCTACTGTGGATGATGACAAAGTAAGACTTGATCCATGCCTTCCCTGGGTTCCTACACCAGACCAACTGGAATAGTATCAGGAAATTGTGAGCATTCTAGAGGTCCAAGAGTCAATAAGCATTTGGTGTTTCTTGCTTACTTTCTATTCAGCTCTTATTTTTCTCATCAGTCAAATTGCTTTAGCCTTTTATCCAGAGTAAAAGGCTCAAAGTAGTTGTGAAATAGTGTTTAGAATGTGTGCCACTGACTTTAATTCTCAGAAAAGGCATTATGCTTCATTTTCTCTTCTTCCCTATTAACATAATAAACTTTTTCAAGAATCTGTTGTAGGAGTCTTGAAAGAGAATTTCAGACACAGCTCTCACAATATTTCCTTAGTTAGTAGAGAAGATTGTATGGGTATGAAAACAAGTAAGATGTTTTGTCCAGCAATGCTTTTGTATTTCAGTAGAATGCTGGATTTATTATTGTTATTATTGTATTTCCTCATTATTGTCATTATCACCTTCATTAAAATTTTTTTTTATTTTTTTTTAATTTTTATTTATTTATGATAGTCACACAGAGAGAGAGAGAGAGAGGCAGAGACACAGGCAGAGGGAGAAGCAGGCTCCATGCACCGGGAGCCTGATGTGGGATTCGATCCCGGGTCTCCAGGATCACGCCCTGGGCCAAAGGCAGGCGCTAAACCGCTGCGCCACCCAGGGATCCCCATTAAAATTTTAGAATGCAAATTTTTTATTGTTACAGGAAAACATCCCTGATGACTCAACTAAAATGTCTCAACTAAAATTTGAAAACTTATTTGATTATTCCTGTTTTCAAATGTGTATGTATCTGTGTAGGTATGTGTACATGTAATTTGTACATTCTTGTGTGTCTCTGAATTACCTTTCCGTTGGTATAGTAAGGCTGAGTATGGACGTAGCTAGCCTCAGACTCTGTTGGGCATTTACCCTTGAAAGAGAAAGCTTTTCCAACTTTGAATTTCCTTTGTCATTTATTGGAAGTTGGTGGGAAATTCCAGTCCTCTGAGAAATGCTGACATTAATTTCTGTAAAATATCTAGAATAACTGATGTTACATAAACCAGACTCAATCAGCTCAGTGTAAAGCTCCTCGAACAGGGGTGGATGCACAGACTTATGGTAAAGGGAAGTCAATTGAATGTTTCCTCTTTTAATCTGGGAGTTTCCAAAGAAATAAAGTTAGGAGGGCATGAAGGGCTAGTTTGGAACAGAAAGGCATGACAGAAATTTATTTTCCTCATTGTTTAACTGATGGATCCCAAATCTCCAACTCAAGGAAGCCTTCATTTTCCCTGTCCAGCCATTATCTCTCTTCAGCAGTGGACTTCAGCCATTGCACCCGACCCTGCCACCAAAAAAAAAAAAAAAAAAAAAAAAAAAAAAAAAAAAAAATTATCTAGTATTGTTGAACTGCTGAGATAATGATAGAGAATAAACCTAATCAGCCTTGTTTAGAGAGCCTAATTTGTGAAAATTTACGAAAAGACATTATATCAGCTAAGACTATATACACAAATACATTCCATTCAAATCACAATTTACCTACTGTACTTATAATGATAGGTATTCTCTGTCTAGTCAAAGTTGATTTTCAAACAGATGAGCTTTAATTTTACGGATTCTCTTAACTAGCTGCACTGCTTGCTCTGTTTTCTTGATTCTTTGTGTAGCATAATGAGTAACTTGGTATCCGCCTCATATTTTATGGGCACATAATTCATCTCAATTCCAGATGCAGGAGAGTTATCCCTGCTTGACTTCCCACTGTCCTCTCCACAGACTCAATTAGATGATTATTTAACAGCCAGTCGAATTCCTGGACCAAGCCATCAAGACCAAGATCTTTAATTGCCCAAACTGTTCTAACATGTGCCTTTCAAACATCCTGTGGGGTCAAATTTAATTGAAAAAAGATGGCTTCCCTATTCTGAGAATATTTCAGAAGATAGAATATAAGCAGTGGGTCAGTGAGATAAGAAAACATTTCTTACATATTTTTACCTAAAATATGTATTTATTAAATCTTATATACATACATATACATACACATTTTTTAAAAACCCCATGAAACTACATTCTTTTCATTATTAAGAGTATTGAGAATTAGCTTCCCTCAGTGTCAAATTTTATCTTTAATCATAACTTAAGTTGATGAAGAGGCAAAATGGATACATAGCACATTAAAAGATTGACACTTTCTGATAGAAAAGTATAACCTCAATTTGATGTTGTTGCAGCCAATAGTTTTTTTTTTAATTTTTTTTTATTGGAGTTCAATTTGCCAACATATAGCACCCAGTGCCAACACCCAGTGCTCATCCCACCAAGTGCCTCCTCAGTGCCCATCACCCAGTCACCCCAACCCCCTGCCCACCTGCCCCTCCACTACCCCTTGTTCATTTCCCAGAGTTAGGTGTCTCTCATGTTTTGTTACCCTCACTGATATTTTCATTTTCTCTCCTTTCCCTTTATTCCCTTTCACTAATTTTTATATTCCCCAAATGAATGAGACCATATAATGTTTGTCCTTTTCCGATTGACTTATTTCACTCAACATAATACCCTCCAGTTCCATCCACGTCGAAGCAAATGGTGGGTATTTGTTGTTTCTAATGGCTGAGGAATATTCCATTGTATACATAGACCACAGCTTCCTTATTCATTCATCTTTCGATGGACACCGAGGCTCCTTACACAGTTTGGCTATTGTGGACATTGCTGCTAGAAACATCGGGGTGCAGGTGTCCTGGCGTTTCATTGCATCTGCATCTTTGGGGTAAATCCCCAGCAGTGCAATTGCTGGGTCATAGGGCAGGTCTATTTTTAACTCTTTGAGGAACCTCCACACAGTTTTCCAGAGTGGCTGCACCAGTTCACATTCCCACCAACACTGCAAGAGGGTTCCCCTTTCTCCGCATCCTCTCCAACATTTGTTGTTTTCTGCCTTGTTAATGTTCCCCATTCTCACTGGCGTGAGGTGGTATCTCATTGTGATTTTGATTTGTATTTCCCTAATGGTCAGTGATGGGGAGCATTTTCTCATGTGCTTGTTGGCCATATCTATGTCTTCCTCTGTGAGGTTTCTGTTCATGTCTTTTGCCCATTTCAGGATTGGATTGTTTGCTTCTTTGTTGTTGAGTTTAATAAGTTCTTTATAGATCTTGGAAACTAGCCCTTTATCTGATACGTCATTTGCAAATATCTTCTCCCATTCTGTAGGTTGTCTTTTAGTTTTGTTGACTGTTTCTTTTGCTGTGCAGAAGCTTCTTATCTTGATGAAGTCCCGATAGTTCATTTTTGCTTTTGTTTCTCTTGCCTTCATGGATGTATCTTGCAAGAAGTTTCTGCGGCCATGTTCAAAAAAGGTGTTGCCTGTGCTCTCCTCTAGGATTTTGATGGAATCTTGTCTCACATTTAGATCTTTCATCCATTTTGAATTTATCTTTGTGTATAGTGCAAGAGAGTGGTCTAGTTTCATTCTTCTGCATGTGGATGTCCAATTTTCCCAGCACCATTTATTGAAGAGACTGTCTTTTTTCCAGTGGATAGTCTTTCCTGCTTTGTTGAATATTAGTTGACCATAACGTTGAGGGTCCACTTCTGGATTCTTTATTCTGTTCCATTGATCTATGTGTCTGTTTTTGTGCCAGTACCACACTGTCTTGATGACCACAGCTTTGTAGTACAACCTGAAATCTGGCATTGTGATGCCCCCAGCTATGGTTTTCTTTTTTAATATTCCCCTGGCTATTCGGGGTCTTTTCTGATTCCACACAAATCTTAAGATGATTTGTTCCAACTCTCTGAAGAAAGTCCTTGGTATTTTGAAAGAGATTGCATTAAATGTGTAAATTTCCCTGGGTAACATTGACATTTTCACAATATTAATTCTTCCAACCTATGAGCATGGAATATTTTTCCATCTCTTTGTGTCTTCCTCAATTTCTTTCAGAAGTGTTCTGTAGTTTTTAGGGGATATATTCTTTACCTATTTGGTTAGGTTTATTCCTAGGTATCTTATGCTTTTGGGTGCAATTGTAAATGGGATTGACTCCTTAATTTCTCTTTCTTCAGTGTCATTGTTAGCGTATAGAAATGCCACTGATCCTGGGCATTGATTTTGTATCCTGCCACACTGCCGAATTGCTGTATGAGTTCTAGAGAATTAATAAAGATTCAAGCAGAACTCAATGAAATATAGACCAGAAGCACTGTGTAACAGATTAACAAAACCAGAGTTGGTTCTTTGAAAGAATTAATAAGATAGATAAACCATTAGCCAGCCTTATTAAAAAGAAGAGAAAAGACTCAAATTAATAAAATCATGAATGAGAAAGGAGGGATCACCACCAATACCAAGGAAATACAAACGATTATAAAAACTTATTATGAGCAGCTATACGCCAATAAATTAGGCAATCTAGAAGAAATGGACGCATTTCTGGAAAACCACAAACTACCAAAACTGGAACAGGAAGAAACAGAAAACCTGAACAGGCCGATAACCAAGGAGGAAATTGAAGCAGTCATCAAAAACCTCCCAAGACACAAGAGTCCAGGGCCAGATGGCTTCCCAGGGGAATTCTATCAAACGTTTAAAGAAGAAACCATACCTATTCTACTAAAGCAGTTCGGAAAGATAGAAAGAGATGGAGTACTTCCAAACTCGTTCTATGAGGCCAACATCACCTTAATTCCAAAACCAGACAAAGACCACACCAAAAAGGAGAATTACAGACCAATATCCCTGATGAACATGGATGCAAAAATTCTCAAAAAGATACTAGCCAATAAGATCCAACAATACATTAAGAAGATTATTCACCATGACCAAGTGGGATTATGCCCGGGATGCAAGGCTGGTTCAACACTGGTAAAGCAATCAATGTGATTGATCATATCAGCAAGAGAAAAACCAAGAACCATATGATCCTCTCAATAGATGCAGAGAAAGCATTTGACAAAATACTGCATCCATTCCTGATCAAAACTGCAGAGTGTAGGGATAGATGGAACATTCCCCAGCATCTTAAATGCCATCTACGAAAAGCCCACAGCAAATATCATTCTCAATGGGGAAACACTGGGAGCCTTTCCCCTAAGATCAGGAACAAGACAGGGATGTCCACTCTCACCACTGCTATTCAGCATACTACTAGAAGTCCTAGCTTCAGCAATCAGGCAACAAAAAGAAATAAAAAGCATTCAAATTGGCAAAGAAGAAGTCAAACTCTCCCTCTTCACAGATGACATGATACTGTACATAGAAAATCCAAGACTCCACCCCAAGATTGCTAGAACTCATACAGCAATTCGGCAGTGTGGCAGAATACAAATCAATGCCCAGAAATCAGTGGCATTTCTATACACTAACAATGAGATTGAAAAAAGAGAAATTAAAGAGTTTTTAAAATCTCTATTAAGTGCCTACTTATCCTGAAGTTGAACATTGACATAATGACACAGGGCATCTGAGGGATTATTATTTTTATGATAAGAAGAATAAATATTTAACAGTGTCTTAGTTCTCTGGGAAGTGACAATATCTACCCCAGGGTATGGTGAATCAAATGAAAATGTTACATAGTTAGAAGGCTATAATAGGCAATCTTATGAAAAGGCTGGGAAACTCCCAATAGGAATTGGGAAAAGATGAAGGAGGGACTTAAATAATGTCCATCAGTTATGCTCTTACGTGAAAGAAAAGCCAAATAAGCAGAAGTGAAACCATTTGAAAGTCATTTGAACTAAAGTCTCAAAAAACATAAGAAAGGAGCTTTAATCCTAGTGTCGAGCAGACTTCCTTTGCAAACCTGAACAAATGCTTTATTTCTCAGTTTCTAAAATGAGAAATATTGGACTTTGTTTCAAGTGCCTTTGAAGTGATTCATTGGCTAATGGTATCTAAAAACCTTTGAAAATGGAAGGGCTAAAATTTAAGACATTAAGGTGTTTTCCCCCTTGACTACTGCATGTACGTTAATTTCTCTGTAATTCAACTTCTATTCTTCCCTCTTTTTTTTTTTTTTTTTTTTAACATATTGAGTATTTCTCTCGAGATGTATCTTACCGAGAAAAGGGCCAAAAGAATCATTCACCAACACTTTGGATGAGATAACTGGTTTCAGATTTATTTTTAAAAAAATGTGACACTCTTGTTTCTTTTTTCTCTTCTTTTCTTTTTCTTCATTCCTTTATTTTTTCTTCTCCTTCCCTCCTTCCATGACATATTTCATACATAGAGAAAAATGCAGAGAATAATATAAAATTTCCAATTCATGTAACCATGACACAGATGTCACAAAGAAAGTTTAATTGGATTTGCTTCAAATGTATTTTTAATAGAAATAAAATGTAATACATGGTGAGGCTTTAAATGTGTCTCTTCCCACCTCCACTTACCTCTGTCCTTCCATGAGTTAACCACTGTCTTCAAGATTTGTGTCCCTCTCAATCAGGTTTTAAAAATTTATGTGATATTTTTGGGGTGCGTGGATGGTTCAGTTGGTTAAGCATCTAATCTTGGCTTTTGACTCAGGTCATGATTTCAGGGTGGTGAGAGAGAGAGCTGGATGGTGAGAGAGAGCTGGTAGTGAGAGAGCTGGTGTTGGGTTCTTTGCTCAGCAGGGAGTCAGCCCCTCTCCCTCTGCCCCTCCTGCCCAGTTCACACTCTCTAAATAAATAAATACATCTTTTTAAAAGTTTTGATATTTTGGGGGGATTTAAAAAAATTTGTGTAGTATTTTGGGGGTTTTAAATATACATAAATGGTGTGGTACAGTATATAACTATCTCACACTTATTTTTTTTTAAACTCAACAATAATATATTTAAAGAGCCAACTTGGGGTCATCTGGGTGGTTCAGTTGGTTAAGCATCTTAGCCTTAAGTGAGCATTTAGCTCATGATCCTAGGGTTCTGGGAAGGAGCCCTGCATCCGGCTCTCTTCTCAGTGGTAAGTTGGCTTCTCCCTCTTCGTCTCCCTCTATAATCTCTTTGGCTCTCACTTTCTTTCAAATAAAAAAATAAAATCTTTTTTTTTTTTTTAAAGGGACACCTGGGTGGCTCAGTGGTTGAGCTCAGTTCGTGATCCAGGGTCCTGGAATCGAGTCCCACATCAGGCTCCCTACAGGGAGCCTGCTTCTCCTTCTGCCTATGTCTCTGCCTCTCTCTCTGGGATTCTCATGAATAAATAAATAAAATCTTTAAAAAAAAAAGCAGTTTGGATCTTGTTGCAGTTGGATCCAAACTATTTATTTTAACTGAGTATACTGTTCCATTAGATGCATAGTAATTTATTTGTCTTTTTCCACATTGGTAGACTTTTATGCTATTTTCAAAAATTACAATTAAAAATTGTAATGAACATTTATATACTTATTTTCTTTTGAACAGGTATATGGTTTTCTAGACTGTACCCTTCAGGGAAATTCTTGGTTCATAGATAATCATATATTTAATTAACCTCAATATTTTCAGATTGTTTTCTAGATGAGTTATAATGCTATTGGTAGATTATAAGGCTCATTCTGTCCCCATATCCTCTGTAATTATTGAAGTTGCCAGTCTTCTTAATAATTGTTCATTTGATAAATATTAAATGGTATCTTATCTATTATGTATATGTATACTTCAAAGGTATGATTTATATATAGTAAAATTTTACCCTTTTAAATGTGCAGTTTTATGAATTTTGGCAAATGTATTCAGTTGCATAACTACCACCACAATCAAGATATACAACATTTCTACCACTCCAGAAAGTTTCCATGAGCCAAACCCTCTGTGTACCCCTAGCCCTGGCAACCACCAATCAGTTTTATTATATTTTTATATACATTTAAAAATTGGTGCAATAAATAGTTGTGCATATTTTCATAGGTGCATTTTCCTTCAGCACTGTGATTTTCTATTCCTGTTATGTATCAACTTGGAATCCATTTGGGTGTAAATACCTGAGACACTTATATATTATGAATCCATATTATTTCTATCTTTTTTTGCCTCCATCATTCTTGAACTATTATTTTTTTCTTTTATAAAATATTGCTGCATGGAGGCAAGGTGGCTGACATACATCCAGGCAAAATGTCTATATTCAAGGCAGAAAGAATGGATATGAGCATGCCATCTGCATCCATCTTTTTTATTAAGAAAGTTATTTTTTAAAAGGCATCAGCAATTTACCCTGTTATGTCTTCTTGGTCAAAATTTAGTTGTGTGTTTTTGGACAGGCGGCAAGGACCATCTTCTGGGAATTTGCTTGGAAATGCATTTAACTTACAGATTCACATGAAAAATAAATGTGGTATAACACTGTATGTTTTAGGGTCTTTTATGTATTTATAAAAATATTTTTATTTATTTATTTGAGAGAAAGAAAATGAGTAGAAGGAGGGACAAAGGTAGAAGCAGACTCTCTGCTGATCAGGGACCCCAATGTGGGACTTAATCCCAGGATGTTGGGATCATGACCTGAGCTGAAGGCAGATGCTTAACCTACTGAGGCACCCAGGTGCTCTCTTTATATGTATTTTGATCAAATTTTATATTCTTTCCATGTGCAAACCACTATTAGATTTATTCCTATATATTTGAAATTTATTTCTCAATTACCAATTAATTTTTATGATTGCACTTTATAAAAGAAATATATTTGTTGAATTCCTCAATTGATTATGCTTATTTTCTAATGAATCTCCTGAATTTTTTATTTAGATAAATAATTTATGAATAAGGACAATTTGGACTCTTCTTTGGCAGTTCTTTTAGTTTCCTTTCCTTCCTTCCTACCTACCTACCTATTTTCCCCCTCCTTTTACACATTTATTCTAATATTTATGATCTAGGAATACATCTTTTTAAAGTCATTTCTTTTTAATTAAACTCTACCCACAACGTGTGGCTCAACCTCAGAATCCCAAGATCGAGTTCCATGCTCCACCAAATGCGACTGTTAGATGCCCCTTTTTTTGAACCTGTTTTAACACCTGTGTCTCTCATGAATTAAAAAAAAAACTCTTAAAAAAACTCTTAAGCATATATTTATTTTCATATTTGTATGAGTCATAATTTTACCTTTTTAAAAAAAAAACATTATCATTTAAGTCTTTTCACCTTAGAATTTCTGTTGGTAAGTTTTTGCCTCCATATTATTCTAGAGTTTTCTGTCATATTTTTTTGTTTGGATTATTTTTTAAAAGATTTTATTTATTTGAGAGAGAAAGACCACACATGCATGCGCCTATGCTGGGGCATGAGCAGTGGGGAGAGAAAAGAGGGAAAGAGAGAAGCCAACTCCCAGCTGAGCAGTGAATCTGACTCTGGGCTGGGCTCCATCCCAGAATCCTGAGATCATGATCTGAACTGAAGGCAGAAGCTTAACTGACTAAACCAACCAGGCACCCCTAGGTTTTTCTAAATTATTGTATTAAAAATTTTCAGATTATCTTTTTTTTTTTTTTTTTTTTTTTTTAGTTCTTGGAAGTACTGTTTCTTCTGTTTTTTTGCATCCCCCTGCCTTTCCTCTTGGGAATCTGATTCCTGGTGTGGTTTGGATTTTATTTTTTTAATGTGCTATTACCTGTAGCACAATTTTCTTTTATTGTGGAATTTCCAAATGCCATGGGGTCTGGAGGTATCTTTATAGAATAATTTTTGGTTTGGGGCAGTTTTACTGGCTTGACTGAGTTGTAATGTTAAATTGATGTTCCTACACACACTGCTGGCTTTGGGTTTCTATTTCTCAATGTGAGAATATTAAGGTTCTCTCTTATGTATATGTTTTCTTATTGTTTCTGCAGTGTATCAATCAGGGTTCATTGTAAGGTACAGGGACGGGTTTAAAATAGAGTAAACTAGGTTGGAAGAATTAAAGAAGTGGATTCTAGAAATGACCCCCAGACCAACAGTCATCCTCACCTGAAAATCAGCATCAGTATGATGATAAGATTACAAAGCTACTGCTGGTGTTCCCGCTACTTCTGATGGTGCTTCTCTCTCCTATGAAGCTAAAAAACAGACACTACACTGGTATTGCAGGAAATCCACAGTTCTTCAGTTTTGCTTACAAAAGTAGTTAAAAAGTGAGCCCAGCTCTTTTCTAGTTTCAAATCTCATGTGACTACAATGTTGGTAGAACTTGATTCTCCAGATCCCTTACTGAATAGACATCTGAGAAATATAGTTGATTTCAATTTTGTTTCTGGTTTATTTTGTTTTGACATGCTTTTAACACCTCCAATCAGAACGAGGCTGTGATGGAGCTCAAGTAATTCAGTCAACAGTGACCACCAAAGGGGGATGATCCTTTCAGGGAGCTGGTTCTAGTTTCTACTTCTCAGGCACTGATGTTCAGGTATTGGTTGAGTCTTTTGGGATGCAGATGCTGGGTTGGAGGTGGGAGCACAAACACTTAATTGTGAAATAACACTGGTCAAACAAACATGGAGGAAGCCAATTGGGAGAAGGAGTCATCTGCCCTCAGTATAGATCCAATAAAGTCTCTGCTAAACCAGCAGGAGGCCCCAGGGCAAGGATGGCCCATTAGAAGACTTCCAATGCAGGACACCAGGGTGGCTCAGTGGTTGAAATCCTGCCCTTGACTTAAGGCATGATCCTGGGGTTCTGGGATGGAGTCCCATATGGGGCTCCCCGCAGGGAGCCTGCTTCTTCTTCTGTCAATGTATCTGCTTCTCTCTATGTGTCTCCCATGAATAAATAAACAAAATCTTCAAAAAAGAAAAGAAGAAGAAGACTTCCAATGCTGTATAGACATGGTCAGGCCCTTGAACAGTCGGCTTGGCTCAGTCACTGGCTGGGGCTGCCCTAGGCTATAAAGCTGAGGGGAACTTGATAGACATAACACCTGAAAGTTGTCAGCTAGTGATACTCTTTGTTATGGGTTTGTTTGTTTGTTTGTTTGTTTGTTTTTCTTTTTGTTTTGTTATTTGTTTTTTTTTTTTCAGGATATTTTGGCTGTGCCTCACTGTGTCTTCCAGAGATCACTTGTTCTGTCACTAGATTTGTGTAAAAACCCTTATTACCACCCACAATGGCCTAACTCCACTCTAATACCCAAATGCATTGCCACAGCATCACATAATCCTCTTTCTTCTTCATTCTGAGCCCAGGAAAATGGTCTTTTCTTTCTTATAAACATGCGTACATTATCTGGAATTTCTAAGTGTTAATAGTAGGAGAACAGCTATCTCTTGTCACCTCAATCTTTTTGCTCGACACAATTTCTGCCTCCCAAGACATCACTTATTGAGACTAGAGTCAGCACATTTAACACAATTATGATTATGTCACTGAGGCAATAAGTAAAAATGATCCTCTAGTTGCCACAAATTCACCTATAAACTGCCAAGGCTGCTGTAACTAATGGTTAAATATTGCCCTCCTTCTAACTCAGCCAACTGACAAATAACTTACTTTTCACTGACGGTGTTAATGATCATTATGCTATCAGATGGAGACAAGTAGAAAATGGAAAGGAAACTTTCTGTATTCAATAGACTCTTAGTTGGATGAACTAATCTCAAAAAAATGATAGAGAAACAGTGAAAATATATGGCTTGAACCCTTCATACTCAAAGTGTGGATTGTGGACTGTGTTGACCACATGGCAAACACATAAGAAATGCAGATTCTCAGGCCACTCTCCTAAAGTATTGAATCCTAATCTATAAAACAAGATCCCCAGCAATTCAGTGATTTAGGGTTTGGAAAGCAATACAAAAATGCCAGAGTTGATAGAAACTCAACAGGAAGGGGGGGACAGAGGACCCTTAAATGGTTGCATGATCTGTCACCTTAAAAAGAGAATGAGCAGAATTACAAGGAACAGACTTCAGTTTTCTGGAATAAAATGTGATAATACAATTTTAAAATCTGTCAGAGAAATCTCCAATATTAACACAAGAACTCACTGTGTTAGTCTCATGATATTTTATGACACATCTAATAAAAGGCAATTTGACTTGATATTGACATTTATGGAGTGTGTCTTCTGTGTTTCAGAAGTGTTCTTCAAACATGTAAAGTTCTTTGGCATTTCATTAGCTACAACTCAAATGCTTAGGTTTATAGTGAATTTCACTATACAGCAAATTTTGCCATTGTAAGATGTTTTCTGGCTACAATATGTAGATTTATTTTTAAAATGTGGCTTTTATAAATTCTATTACATGTATTCCCCTAGATTACAGAGAGGCTGACAGCTTTACAACATGGGTTCTCCTTGTAGCATTTTATAAGAGCCTTTCCTCTCCATTCCTCTGTCTTCTGCGAAATGGAATCTGTGTGATTTTGCAAAGCAGATCCACGTGCTTGGAAACAGTGAAAACGGGAGCTTTATGTTATAAATTAGAATGTTGTCTTTGATTTCCGCTCACATTATTAAGACAGGTAAATTATATTTTCATGAAATGCTTCCATTTTTAAAACTTCTGCTGATAAATAATGTAATTTCAGATGGTGTTGCTGTGGCTGCCATCCTTTTATTTCTAATGCCAGATCAGAGAGCGAGGAGGACAAGCCAACTTTGAACTGGCCCGACCGATTCACAGCTTTGACATCGTGGAGAGGATGCCTCCAGGTATGACTTTGAGGTAGATTTTAAAATAGAAGTACCTGAGCAGGAGTTAACTATGAAGAGGGATCTCACAGTTACAGAGTAGACTTTAAAGCTCAGTTGATTAAGAGGAGCCAGGAAAGTTGCTAAATTCAACCTTATTAATTGGTTCTCAGCCTCCATTTTTTTATGCCCTCAGTTCCCTAATTCATAAGTGAGTGCAGAGATTCATTAATAATGAAAAAAAAAGATAATTTAGGCTTTATTTTATTTTAACAACTTTGTTGAGATATAATCCATATACCAAAATTCAGCCATTTAAAACATGCAGAGTGGTGGCTTTAGTTTAGTTAGCTCATTAGTTGTGCGACTCTCACCACAATGAATTATAAAACACTTCCAAGAGAAGCCCAGTTATCTGGGCTTACCTCTGTAAGTAGTTGCTGTGTATAGTGTCTCCCCTAAGCCCTGGCAAATACTAGTCATTTTTTTTTGTCTTTATGGATTTACCTGTGAATAGATTTCTGCATGTGAATAGAAGAGCACATGATGTGTGATCTTTTTTGATTGGCTTCTTTCATTTAGAATATCTTTAGGGTTTGTGTGGTAATAGGTATCAGAACATATTCACAAAAGAAAATAACTTGTCTTTCTTTACGAAATATAATTGATTTTTGACAGATTACATTCCTCCTCAAGATTCAAGAGTCTTTTTTCAGGTGCTTATTTCCTATAAGAGGCTTTCTCCTGCATGTGGTGTGTGTGTGTGTGTGTGTGTGTGTGTGTGTGTATGTGTGTGTATGTATCTATATATGTCTGTCCTCACCGTCACTGGGAATTACCTTTTTAGTGAATTGATTGAGTTTTAAAGAACTCTGATATTTTCCTCCAGGGATCTCTTCTCTTTCCCTCTCTGTGTATCTTTCTGTCTCTCTCTCTCTCTCTCTCTCTCTCTGTTTCTCTCTGTTGGGTTCCCTGGTGAACCAGTTAATTCCTTGAAAGCTAATGTTCATATCTGAGGTCTTAGAGCTGCCTGGTTCTGTCTGGTTATGTCCACTTGCCATCAGTAGAATTTTGGGCAACAGCAAGATTTGTTGACTGATCCATACAGCTGCAGTCATTCATGAGAAAGAACTGATATTTGTATGAAAGAATGAAATACGTTTGTATGAAAGAATGGTCTTTTCCAACTTCTTTTTAGTTTTCCTGGCTATTTGCACTAACTACCCTAGCTATGTGGTGATAAATGTACATAATGGCTTAATCTTAGAACATCCTTAGAAAAAGGATTTCAAAGCAAACTAGTAAGAACAAGGACAAGTATTTAAGAATAAGTAAAACAATGGTGGACTTAGGAACAGGAGTCAGCTACTCAAAGGTGCCTATAATATTGGCTTTAAAAATGTTTTTGGCTCCTCAATGTCAAGGTAAAAATATTTTTAGAAATCAAAATATTTTAAGGAAGTGGTTATTTTGTCTGAATTTCAGTTAAGGACATTGAGCTGTTTCTACTTAACTTTTATCGTATGAATTGAGGATTAATGTTCTTTTAAAACTGATCAAAGATGTTTGGGTTGCCAAATGATTGTATAAATGAATTTAGCATAGCAAGGTTCTTCATGTGTCTTGTATGATGAATTTACTGCAGCAACTATCTTTGTTTTCTTAGTTTTCATTCATCGTCCATTCTCTCAAATGTATTTGCATTATCTACTACTGAGCCATGCAAATAAATGAACTTTGTCAAATAAGAGGCACATAAAAGGAAGGCAATCTGACAAAAACATGATGAGCGGAGAATTATTCTACTTACTGTTTTCCTTGATGTTATGTCTTCTGGAGCTTCACAAACCCTTGCACTTGCTTACATTATTTGGCAACATATTAATTTAAATTTGTTATCTTTATCTAGTTTTTGTGTCTTCTTCCTTTGTATTTGCCTTGTCTTATTCATTAAGCTGGAATTGACTTCAAGGGACTTGGTTTTCCTGGGGTTGAGAGAGCCAGCATTCTATGGAATCATGGGCTGCTTCCCTGTTGTATAGTGAGTGACAGGCAGAGCACACACTGCTGTTGTTATTTTTAACTAGGATGATGAATTCCAGAAGTTATTATCCTATGTGGGATATCCTCCTATCCACCCTATCATCAAGTTTCCCATCTCTATTGCCCTTGAGAGGAAGAGCAAGAGGCAGTCCTGCACTGAGCAGCTGAGTTATTCATCTCAGCTAGAGAATGGGACCACAGAGGAGATAACTGTGCAGTTGTGTAGAGGACAAAAACGTTTGAGACTAATGGAAATGGGAGGACAGCACTGGTGTCAGTCCGAGACCAGAGGTCTAGATTCTTGTTAGTCGAAACATTGCATTTCTGTCAAATCTTTGCAAGCACTCAACCTGTAAATGGGTCTTTACACAACATCAAATCATGGTGGAGAAGCGCTGCACTTATTTATTACTTGCCCAATTCTGTCACTGTTAATTCTTATCTAACAAGTGTCTTTGGAAAGCATGGAGCAAAAATAAGTGAGGTAAAAATGGGAAGATTCTTTTGTTTTTCTTTTTTTAAAAGATTTTATTTATTTATTCATGACACACACACACACACACACACACACAGACACACACACACACACAAAGGGAGAAGCAGTCTCCATGCAGGGAGCCTGACGGGGGACTTGATCCCAGGTCTCCAGGATCACGCTCTGGGCTGAAGGCAGGCGCTAAACCACTGAGCCACCCGGGCTGCCCAACATGGGAAGATCCTTGAAGAAAATTCACAGCCAGTGGCAGCTACACTATTTGACAAACTTAAACTCTCCTGTCTTTACCAATATAAAGTACAGCAGATTTTAAGTTTTAATTTGCATTTTTATTCTTGGGAAATTTTACTCTCCCTTGGCCAGATCCTCATTTATTTGCTCGCTCTAATCTTTCCTAGAACAACCATATTTTATAGCAAGTAGAATGCCTGGTTAACCAAAGCTGCTAATCCAAGGGGAAGAGTTCCAGCAGGAAGCACTTCTAGACTCAGTTAGAAATAGACAAAATGAGCAAAGAAGCAGACTGGCTGAGCAACTTTTTGGCTAATACTGTTGGAAGCAACACTCACAACCAATTTACAGCTTTGCAGAGTTTGGGTTTTAAAGCAATCTTCGTCTCCTCACTCATTAGTAAGGTTCTAGGGTTAACAACTGGGGTGAGCCTTCAGGGTACATGTGGGTCAGTTCCAGAGGCAAGACTCTATGTGCTAAGAGTCATCTACCAATATAATACAAAAAGCATAATTTTTAACATTTTAAATTGTATCTCTTTAATTTGTAATAGCTACTAACTGCCTTCTCAGTCAAGGGCATTCTAAAAAGAAGTATACAGGGGCTGGACTATTGTAATGGGCAATTTCTCAATTTAATAGCAAGACGGCTCTTTTGGAGTAGGCTGAGTTGAAATACCCCAAAATAAATTAGAAAGATGTAATTTCATTGTCAACCTCACTTTTAATTGTTTAATTATTTTTCATACTTATAAAATACACATAGGATTAAATTTTACTGTCTTAACCATTTCTCTGTGTGCAGTTTAGTGGCATAAAGGACATTCACATTGCTGTGCAGCCATCATTGCCATCCATCTCCAGAACCCTCTGTATCTTGCAAACTGAAACTCTGTTCCCATTAAACAACTCCCCATTCCTCCTAACCCCCCAGTGCCTGGGAAGCACCATTCTAGTTTCTTCTCTATAAATTTGGGTGCTCGACGTAACCCATATAAGTGACATCACAGTATTTGTCCTTTCTGACTGGCTTATTCCACTTAGAATAATGTCTTCAAGTTTCATCCATGCTCCAGCATGTGTCAGAATCTCATTCCTTCTAAAAAGGTGGAATAATACTCTAGTATGTGTGTATGTTACATTTTGTTTATCCACTCATCTGTCTGTGAACATTTGGGTTGCTTTCACCTTTTGACTATTGTGAATGATGATATATCCACTTCGTTTTGAAAAGAAAAGTTCTCTGCATCCAAAAAGGTACAGTTTGATCACAGTGTTTCGTGGTGGATTTGAGGATAGCAAAATCTGTTGAAAAACTGAGATCCAGATACAGTGTGTTGAAATCATAGACTCTTTCTTTCTTTCTTCTTTCTTTCTTTCTTTCTTTCTTTCTTTCTTTCTTTCTCTCTTTCTTTCTTTCTTTCTTTCTTTTCTTTCTTTCTCTTCTTTCTTTCTTTCTTTCTTTCTTTCTTTCTTTCTCTCTTTCTTTCTTTCTTTCTTTCTTTCTTTCTTTCTTTCTTCTTTCTTTTCTTTCTTTCTTTCTTTCTTTCTTTTTTTTTTCCTTTCCACAAAATATTCCCAGAAACCTTTATATGGTGCAGAATATCCAGTCTTTCAAGATCAGCATTTTTGAATCTACTAATTATGTCTGTTTACAAGAGAAAGGTGACTGCATTATCTCCCACAATGGAGTGATACGTGTTCCATTTGCCAGTGATATTTATGGGGAAGACTCTGTTCCAAGGATTTGGGGTTTTATGAGATCTTCCTCGACGGGATGCCTTTTAATTGCTTGAGTTATATTAGTGCTTGAGGTAAGATCCTTTTCTCAAGTGTCCAACCAAGCCCCCCTGATCAACCCTCCTCAAAGCCACAGTAAAATTGGCATGCTTAAGTAGGGCAGGAATGCTAACATCTCAGATCTGAGAGAGGTAATTTGGTCCAAAATGCACTCCAGTGATGTTTATGTTTCAGATAAAGTGCTTACAACACTGTCGCTGCCCTTTTGACCCCCATTTCCTTGTTCATGTGCTTCTAGGAGAAAGTGATACTTAAATTCAAATCCTTACTTTTATTAGCTCCCAGAGTGAACTAGGGTTTCAGTCCAGTCTTATCTCTGGTATAAACATCCTGCTACCATTCATATCTTAGGGAAAATGATTAAATACATTCCATCAAGGGAACAAATGGAAGCTCATCAGAATCTCTTCTTCCCTGCCTCCCTCAGTCCTCTTTCCTTCCTTCCTTCTTTCCTTCCTTCCTTCCTTCCTTCCTTCCTTCCTTCCTTCCTTCCTTCCTTCCTTCCTTTTATTCCTTCCATTCTTCCCCCTCCCCTTCTTCCTTTCTCTCCTTTCTTTTCAAATTCATGAACAAACGTGTTGCAAACTGAAGGCAAAACATTTTCACGGTTTGCAATATGACAGAGTACAGTCTGCAGCGGTTGCTGTGGAGAGGAGCAGCATTTGAGGTGGGAGCGAGGGAAGGGGAGTGAGGATTGGAGTCCCAGCCCTGTGTGTAGAGGCTATGTCTCAGGCTCGATGCTTCTGTGAGGAAAGCATCTTCATCTCAGCCATAAGGATTGGAAAAACACTATAACTAACTGCAAAACAAAGCAGAGAAGATGCACTTCTCAGTTGTCTTAAAAGAAAAATCTGCATGAGCCTTTTGAGATTTATGATTTCAAATAAGAAGGATCACACTTTCTGTCATTGGCTCTATTCCCCTAACTCCTTATCACCTGAGTATATCAAGTGAAGAGGTGTGAATGGAGAGGGAGGATAGCTTCAGGTCACTTAGCTGATATAGCCTCTAAAGGCATGAGGAGAAATCTTAGGTTGAGGCCAAAACGCAGTTAAAGTTTATTATCTGGGAGAAGGCTCATTCAGGTCAGTTCAGTAGTGAACCTTTTATTTATCTGAGGATATTAAAGTGATTTAGACAAGCAGGTTAAGCAGTTCACTGAACCAGAATTCTGAACATAGTTAAATTTCCATTCCATAATAAAACATATCTGTTTCTTTGACAGAAATCAATGAGCTAATAAATGTGAAAGCATGAAGTGAACTGGAACAAAATGCTATCAAATAATTGTCAGCACCCAGCACTCAATTGACACTTTTCACATTAGAAGTATGAAATGAGGAGCCAGCAGCCTCTCTACAAGTGGATCATCACAAAACCCTATATACCTAGAGTGATGCATAAATTATATCCAAAGATAAGGGGCCTCATGAAATAAGGACTGCCAGGATCTTACTGTGACCTTGTGAGTCCTTTTATTTCTTATTACATAGCAATATTCATTATTCACTTGAACAAAGGAAGAGTCATATGTTTGGCTTTGGGTAGCAGGGGAGTCTCTTATGTGACCAGAACTTTCTTATTTTCTCCAACTGTGAATATTTCTTGTGTTAACATCTGGACATAATCTCTGCACATTTAAAATAGTTTCGCTGTTTATGTCTAATAAAAATGTCTGATCAGTAGAATAAACAAAAATGATATTAAGAATGTAAATGGGAATTTAGTAGAAGATAGGAAAAACAAAGATCACATAAATCTTATTTTATAGAACTGCAAGAACAGTACACGTAAATTGATAGAGGTGAAGTTGCTTCAGACTTTTAGAGTGCAGTGGAGCTGAGTGCATCTAACCTGAGAACAGTTTTCTTTTTTCTTTTTTAAAAGATTTTATTTATTTATTCATGAGAGACAGAGAAAGAGAGAGAAAGAGGTAGAGACACAGGCAGAGGGAGAAGTAGGCTCCATGCGGGCGCTAAACCGCTGAGCCACCTGGGCTGCCCCAGTTTTCTTTTTTTAAAGATTTTATTTATTTATGTTAGAGAGGGGGAGGGGAAGAGAGAAAGTGAGAGAAAGACTCTCAAGCAGACTCCCTGCTGAGCACGGAGCCTGCCGCAGGGCTCATAACCCTGAGATCAGGACCTGAACCAAAACCAAGAGTCAGACACTCAACTGACTGAGCCACCCAGGTGCACCCCCTGAACGATTTTAAAGCAGTGACTCCATTTATAGGCATGCTAATTACATGAAATCTTTATTATCAGAATCAGAATATCTCACTTGGATGCCTCTGTCTAAAACCACTTACAGGCTTTCACCTGTTCTTGGCATAATGACAATTTCTGGAAACGGCCATTTACTCATGTAAAGGACTCTACTACATGCTGTAGGTGCAAATGTCTTATTTAACTTCCAAATGGTAATTAGTGTCCAAAACAGAGAATAACTGTTCTGTAATGAATTGTTTATCTGTTTACATATCTATTTCTGAGGTGAGTTGTTATAGTGAAAGTTTCCTTCTAGATTATAAATCTTTGCCAAAGAAAATCATGAGATGTTTGAACATAGAATGTTTGGCAGTTCATACCAGAAAGCCAGATACTTCAAACATTGCCTGATAATGACAGTATATTTGAAGTAAATGAACACTCAAAACTTAGTAGTCTAAAAGAACAACAATTATTGAGTGTCTCTTGTAGTTTTCTTGGATCAAGACATTATAAATGGTTTGGCTGAATGATTCTGTTTCAGAATCTCTTATGAGTTCTGTGAGGATGAATCTCATGAGGATGTTGGTCAGGCTGCAGTCATCTGAAGGTTTGACTGGAGCTGGAGGAGTGCCACTCATATGGCTGGCAAGTAATGGCCAACTGGTAACAGGTTTCAGTTTCTCATAATGGGGTCCCATCCAGAGGTGGCTTGAGTGTCCTCACAGGTTGGTGACTAGTTCCCGCAAAGCAAGTGGAAGTTGTGATGCTCTTTATGATCTTCGGAAGATTCGGAAGTTATACACTGTCACTTTTATCATATCCTGTTGATCTCCTGGCCAGCCTTGTTTTAATGAGGGAGAAGACAACTCAAGAGCATGAGGACCAAGAACCAGGGGTATGTGGAAAGTATCTTGGAGGGTGCCTATCATTATAGATATGTTTTTTCAATAATTAATATATGTATATGATGCATGCCCATCATGTATATGCCCTGAATGAAAAGCATTGTATATAATAGGCTTATTGTAAATATATGTTGAATAACTTCAGTGAGATATTTACTTGAACATTTAATCCATGAAGAGTAAAAGTGGATACTTTATCAATAGTAGTTATTTGTTATTAGAATCTGAACTTAACTCTATATGCAAAATTAGACCTTTATAAGCATGTTTAAAATACTGAAGGGCAGACTCACCAGGAAGGCATTTATGCATGCCTGGGAAAGACTTGGAACCTCCCCCCATCAGAGGGATGAGTTTGACCAAGGAAATAAGTGAGCTTAAGGGCCAGTCTGATACCTGGCTGTGTCACTGATTTCCATCCTGAACTCTAGATTTTTTCTTTTAAATTTTTAATCCCAAGTACAAATAATATGATAGTATTACTTCATGTTGCACTTACTTGACTACTAAGGAGGTTGATCATTTTCTTCATGGATTTATTGGTTATATCTAGTTTCTCTTCTGTGAAATTTCCAATCATAGCTTTTTGCCCATTTTTCTATTCAATTGTTTGTCTTTTTATATCAGTCTTCCTTGCATGTTTTTGCAAACTCTTCCTTAACTTTGTTATGTATACAAGTCTATAAATGGATCTTATTGTTCATATTTTGCTAAAAATAGTCCATTTTTAGATTTATTAACATAAAATCGTATATTCTGTCCTATTCTAAATTATCTCTTCCATTTATCAAGTCCAAAATGCTTTACATTTTATTAATGCTCCTTAAAAATTTGTTAATTTTTCTTCCATTTCTTTACATTTACTTATTTATTTTATTATTTTGGGGATGAGGGAGAAGGACAGAGGGAAAGGAAGAGAAAGAATATTAAGCAGGCTCCACATCCAGTGCAGAGCCAGTCATGGGGTTCAATCTCACAACCCTGAGATCATGCTCTGAGCCAAAATCAAGAATGGGATGTTTAACTGACTGAGCCACCCAGCTGCACTTTAAAGACTTCTTGAGTGGATTCTTACTTTATTAGTGTTTTTTTTTCTGATGAATGTATTAAGATTCTAAATGTTTCTGAGAGTCACTGTGATGACGCCTCTAAAGTTTGAGTATGTATTGTTCTCACTGACATTTATTTCTAAATGATGCTTAATTTCCATTTTTAATTTTCTCCTTTTCCTAAAATTATGCATAGAGAATACTTTTTAAATTGAGTAGGGATATATTTGAAAACTGTTCTTTTAATGACTATTTTTAGTTTTATAGCATTATAAGTGGAATGTGGCCTCTAAAATTTGGCACTAGGCAATATTTTCTTTGTGGACTTATTAATGGTTGGTCTTTTAAAAATGTCTAACAAATATTCAAATATGATTGTGTTCCCTAGTAGTCTCCCCTCTCTGCATTCTTAATTTCTTTAGTAGAACTAAAGTGGCTCTTGAAGTTTCCCAAATATGCCATGCTTTTTGGCAGCTTTGGGGGCCTTTACTCAGACATTTGCTATTCCTGCAATGTTCTCTTTCATACCCTTAATGTGGCTAACATCTATTGTCCTTTATGGTCATTTTAGAAAACATAGCCTGTGCAATTTCTATAAACTAGTAACTTCAAATGCTATTTTCTCTACAAAGGATTCTCTAAAATTCCTCAAGACTATACTTGGTCTACCTGTGAGACCGATGGGCTCTCACGATGGGCTCTCCCCTAACGTTCCACTCTTCATCTTCTGCATATGGTACTTGAATGTCTACTTGACTTTTTGTCTTTAGGCTACAGACCACTTTGGAGTAAGGGTATTATCTCCCTTTCGTTCCAGGGTGACTGGCACCTAGGAGGTGGTAAGTATGTGTTGAATAACTCAGGAAACAAAGTAACTGCACAGATCATGAAAGAGATCTGATATTAGTATATAACAGAGAGCTACTGAACATTTTCTCCATGCCAGATATTGTGTTATGCATCATGCATATATATAACCTCTAATCCTCAAAAGACAAGTGTCTGAAAGACAAGTGTCTATTCAATGTAGATAGGAAAACCTTAGGTCAAAGAGATAAACCATTATTGATGAAAAGTACATGTGTTGCTTTAAAGGGCATGAAAATAATGGAGAATAATGAATATCACAAAGATTAAAGATCGCTGATGGAGTGACACCAATGAAAATGATGGAGAAACACCAAAACACTGAGCAAACACTGTCACATTCAATTTTCTCAGACATTTGGAAAATTGTCAGAGCCTTACACTGAAAAGAAGACTGAATAAAGAAAGAGGCAACCCATAAATAGTGTCAAACCTCAGCATGCTCTATGGTGATAATTAGACATTGTAACCCAGGATAAAATAGCAGGACCTGGCCATCGTGTATTGGCAGAAACCTGGAGAATGTGTGTGAGTATGGTTTCTGAAGACCAAAAATGAAGGAATATAACACTGAAGGTCTGTGGTGAAGAAAAATCCTCTTAAGGAGGCAGGAATCTATTCATAGAGCATGTTTGTTGTCCACTACATCTGGAGTAGGAGCTGGCTGAAGTGAAGAGCTGTGCTGATTTATGGGGCACTTGCTAATGGTTTGGCTGAATGGTTAGAAACTTTGAAGAAATAAAAATGGAAGATGGGTGACAAATATAGGGAAGAAGTATGTGGATGGATATTTCAGAATATACATAGATTATGAAGATATTTCTGTCTCATATAAATGCTAAAAAGAATGTCTACCATGGAGGAGACCCTTAAGTAGACAAAAATAATGTCATTGTGAATGTCAGTCAGCCTCTTTCTCCAGCCAAACCAGTTTTTGCTTAATAGAGCCATGAACAGAGTGGCCATGATGGTAGGAATGTAGGCCATGTATCGACCCAACATGAGCTTTCTCTTACCAAGGCTGACCTTGTTATCCTTAACCTGAAGCCTAATCTGCCAACATTAGAGATCAACACTGAGTTCCCAATATGGCACCATTCCTGGGTACCACCCTGCCACCTAGTGGCAGATTAATTACATTGGCCCTCTTCCATTATGGAAGTAACAAGGATTTGTCCTTACAGACACAGACAAATACTTTGGATATGGACTTGTTTTCCCTGCCAGTAGTATTTTCTCTAACACCACTATCTGTGGACTCACAGAATGCCTCACCCACCATTCTACATAGCATTGCATCAGATCAAGAAATGTGTTTCACAAACCAAGGTAGGGCAACGATGGGCTCATGTCTGGAAATCAACTGGCCTCACCATATACCTCATCATCCAAAAATATTTGGCCTATTTAAAAGATGGAATGGCTTACTAAAGATTGATGGTGTTGGGAAACAGCACTCTGAAAAGACAGAGTTTTGTTTTACGGTATGTAGTCTGTGCTTTGAATCAGAGGCCATTGCCTGGTATGATTTTTCCCATAGCCAGAATCAACGGGTGAAAGTGAAAGTGGTTACTCTCACTATTGTAACCCATTGCATAATTTTTGCTTCTCATTTTGACATCTGTGAGCTCTGCTGAATTACCACAAAGGGGTAATGCTTCTACAAGTGGATATGATGGCTCAACAACAATGGTTCCACCAGATTGGAAAATCAGAATTCCACCTAGTCATTTTGGGCACCCTATGCACTGGGGAAGAGAAAGTGGGAGGGATATGCTTTAAAGGAGCAAACCTACTGGCTAGAGTGATTGATTTTGATTACTCAGGATAAGGAGTAAACTTGGTTGCTACTATACAATAAAGACATCCAATAATAAAAGTTAATGGAAAACTACATCAAGTGAAAATTGGCCAGGTGCCTGAGTACTCAGAAATGAAGGTTTGGGTCGTCTATCAAGTAAAGAACCTAGAACAGCTGAGATTCTGACTGAGATTAAAGGAAATAGGGACGTATGAGATGATAGATGAAAGATGCCATGGATATCAACTATGACCTTGTGATCAGTTACAGAATAGAGGACTGTAGTAGCTTTGAAAACATTCTTTATGCTTGTTATACAATATGCTTATTCGCATATGTTAATCATACTTTTCCTTTCCTCACCTTCCCACTAAAAAAGTTCATATATGAGTTATTGGAGGCTAGCAGATTTATTGGAGTAGTGAATCAGTGGAGTTTAGGTAGCTAACAATTATAAATCAACTTAAACTTTAAAAAATTCAACTTAAATTTAGTAAGACAGTGACTAAACTTAGGGAGTGATTAACATAGCCGATGATGGACACAATGACTATTGGGACTATGTGTCTTCCTACTTGGGGAAAGAGTGGGAACTTCTTTGTGAAAAGGATAGCTGTGTCTTGCTGCTGAAGGGTTTGAACTTGTATAGAAGAATACAAGAGATAATTGAGTAGCAAAGGATGTGAACTGTGTCAGTTTTCAATTATTTGTCTCTGGTTTCTGAATATACCTTCAAATGATAGAAATACTTAGTATGATTTTTTTGAGTTCCAACAATTTCATGCTTTGGGTTACTTTTAACCCTCACTATGGCTTGGCTAATAGTCAATATATTTTCATTTGCGCATTCCTGATAACTCCAATATCCTAAAATAAAATTTAGATCTTTTTCATATACTTTTTTTTTTAACCATTCCACATCCAACAAGCTGCTTGTTCCTTTAGTGCTATATCTTGAATTCCAATGCCTTAAATGGAGCATGTAGTTCTCTAGTCTTGAGAACTTGAGACAGTAACAGTCAACACAAGGCCACTTCTTCATTCACAATAGCATTCCTCATGCCTGTCTTTTTCTTTTAAGAAAGATAGATAGGCAGCAGTTAATTCTTCCTTTCTTTTTTAAGAATTCAATGACCAGAGTCCATCTCTGTAACATCAATATTCAAAGTTGAATACCTGATATAACAAGGCAAATCATGAGGCCTTCAGAAAATGATTTATCTTTTTCCATATATGCGTTTAGTTTCACATTACTATCTTTGATTAAAACCCACAGTGCTATCAACAAAGACACAATACGAAATTGGCATTTTACTGCATGAGAAGATGGCCAAGTCTAAGTCTTCATAATACTCAGCCATTATTTTAATGAGAATATATTAACTTATTTCCATTCCAATGTATGCAAAAATAAGATGCAAAATAGTGATTGCTATGAATCCTACATTTTAATTTTTTAAGTTATTTTTATTTTAGAGAGAGAGTGTGTGCACACAGTGGGGGAAGGGGCAAAGGGAGAAGGAGAGAATCCTCAAACTTATTCTCTGCTGAATGCAGAGCCTACAATGGAGGGTTCAATCCCAGGACAGGAGATCTTCCCCAAGCCAAAATCAAGAATCAGATGCTCAACTGACTGAACCACCCAGGCACCCCAGTGATTACTGTGAATTCTACATTTTAATTAGAGTCCCTATAAGCTGGTAACTTGGGGGAAAAAACTAGAGAATTTAACAATTTCCACATTACTTAGGTACTTAACCTAATTGCCCTTTTCCTTTGCTAATTTTCTCATAGACAAACTTCCCTGGGGACTTTCCTTAAAGTGAATCCCATCACTCAATTTGTGAGCTTCCCTAAAACATTCTAGGAAAACACAGTGTCTTGTCGATATTTAATCTAGAATTTCCAGATGTTCAGACTTCTAACCTAATGTGATAGTAATGCATCAGTGCATTCCTGTATATGTGTGTAGGTGTGCACCTGTGTAATGAAGGGGGCATGTGAGAGATGAAATACAAAAATTTTTATAATGATCTCACAACAATTAAATATGGAAAAATAGTAACTTTAAAAAATGAAGGTGGTATCTTTAAAATCCACTTGAAACCACATTAATAATCATGAATTCAGTATTTTTCAAGATAATAGTCTATTGAGGGAGTGATAGAAAATTACATTTAAAAACCTTTGCTCCCCAGATCTTGAGAAAAGTTTAATAATAGACACATAGGTTGTGAAGTGACAAGGAGCAGTCTTCCTCTAAATACATCCACCCCTTCCTCTGGCATTATGCTACAAGAGGTGTTTATTTTAGTCCTGGCTGATCTTTTTTTTTTTTTTAAACTTTCTTTTTTTTTATTTAACTTTATTTTTATTTATGATAGTCACAGAGAGAGAGAGAGAGATGCAGAGACATAGGCAGAGGGAGAAGCAGGCTCCATGCACCGGGAGCCCGACGTGGGATCCGATCTCGGGTCTCCAGGATCGCGCCCTGGGCGAAAGGCAGGCGCCAAACCGCTGTGCCACCCAGGGATCCCTAGTCCTGGGTGATCTTGACTTAGAAGTTAAAGTTACAGATAGACCATACTAGTGATATGACAAATAATATCTGGAAATAAAATTGATAGAGGAGTGTAAATAGGTTTTGTTGAATATATTAATAAATTGTAGCCCTTTATAACTAGGTTCAAAATTACTGGATACACCAGTATTTAATAAGATAGTTTTTGACATTTCAGAGGAACAGCTTTTTACTTAAATGTTTTGGCTCTGAGACAGACAGATAGGCAGGAGTTATGGAGACAGGGATGTGAGAGCATTTCTATTAGGAAAGACATAGTAGAAAGGCAAAAGAAAAAATAATCAAAAAGGAAAAGAGACAATATGTAATGGATTGTTAATTTTGTTTCATGCATTGAGACATATATGTTTTTTATTTTTATACATGAAATAAATCTTTTTCACCATAATTAACAACCACTTGTGCATAGGCATTGATCGATGAAAATGTTGTCCATTAAAAGCAGCATTATAGCTTATATTTTTCTCATCTGCAAAATGATTCAATCATATTTGTCTCCCAGGGAAGTTTGAGGATGGAATGAAACCCAGTATTAATCAAATGAGGCAAGGAAGTCATGCTTCAGTTTCATAGCCTAGGAAACCCCTATGCATGTCTCAGTAAACATGAAATATCACCCCATAAGATCACATTGAACACCCACCAGAATGGCTAATGTGGTTCAGAATATGGAGTATCTGGAGCTCTCATATATTGCCTGCCAGAGTATAAAAAAGTGCAGCTTTCTTTGGAAAACTTATAACAACTATATACTCTGGAACACCTGAATATATATCAAAGAGTTCATGCACCTACAAAATAACTTGTACAAAAATGTTCATAGTAGTCTTAGTCATAATAGCCAAGTATTAAACATGTATCCATCAACAAACAAATACCATTGACAGAAGAATGGAAAGACAAACTGTGATATGCTTCTGCAATTAGATGTAACAGAGCAATAAAGAGAACAAACTTGGGATAGATGCAACAACATGGATAAATAAATCTTAAAAAATTAATGTTGAAAGACAAGCCAGTCACAGGGGTGACAGGAGACAGAGTGGTGGTTGCTTGAGTCTTGAGGGTGTTATGGGGATTGACTGGGATGGGGTACAAGGAAACTTTGTGGGGTCCCTAGAAATGTTCTATATATTGATCAGAGTGACAGTTATATGGGCATATACATTGGTCCCACATTCTAGAACTTTAGTACTCATAGATTTGTGCATTTGCTATATGTAAATTATACTTTAGTAAAGTTCTATTATCTAAATAAATGAATGAATGGATAAACTAATAAATACATACCATCTATTTAAAAATACTTGCTAATTGTACTACAACTAACTTCTAATTATTATTATTTATTATTATTATTATTATTATTATTAATGTTTTTCCATACTAGATGCCAAATGTCTATGCCATATCCAGTTCGGTGAGGGTGGCTTAAGTTAAAAAAGGAAGGTAATAGTCTCTAAGGTTCAACTCAATACAATGAGCTCTAGAGGTCCACTGTGATTGAATCCAGGCTCAGTTCTTTGCTGACTCTGAATTTAGGCAAGTTTGCCTAAGTTCACTAAACCTTCATCCCCATTCTTAATATATGAATAATAATTATACCTGCTGCAGTTTTATGAGGATTAAAACATTTGTAAGCTAAACTATCACATATGAAACGATACCTATTATCTATCATTTTTATTTTCATCATTAGAATTCTTGCTCAGGGTGCCTGGGTGGCTCAATCAGTTAAGCATTCGACTCTTGATTTCGGCTCAGGTCACGTGACTGAGCCCTACATCATCAGGCTCTGCTCAGCACAGAGTCTGCTTGGTATTTTTTTTCTCTCTCTCTCTCCCTCTCCTTCCCCCTGATCGCACACACACACTCTCTCAAATAAATAAATAATAAATAAATAAATAAATAAATAAATAAATAAATAAATAAAATCTTATAAACAAAAAAAATAAAGTGCTTGTTAATTTTTGACAGGTTATGTTTAAAATGGAATTTTATTTTATTTTTAAATATTTTATTTATTCATTCATGAGAGACACAGAAAGAGAGGAAGAGACATAGGCAGAGGGAGAAGCAGGCTCTCCACAGGGAGCCTGATGTGGGACTCCATCCTAGAATTCCCGGATCACGACCTGAGCCAAAGGCAGACGCTCAATCACTGAGCCACCCAGGTGCCCCAAATATGGAATTTTAACTTAGTTTTTGGTATTACATTTTTATAGCCTTGCCAAAGTCCTTTTATGTTTTTTTAAAGAGGTTTATAAAAAATCACTTTCAAATTAGTTTGTGTTATCTTCTGATTACTATTTATGGTTAATTACCCTGGTGACTGGTTGCCTTTTCTGAAGGTTGGTATAATCAACATGATTAGTATAATCTCCTTAGAAATTAAATAAGATTTTACTAAAATGCAGCTTGAAAGGAGAAACTTTATTGTATCCATGGTTATAGCCTTCTATTATGCACATGGCCCAGTGTATAGTACATGCATTCCTAACAAATGAATTGATAATTTAATATATCTGGTAAATAAAAACCCACTCCTTAGCCCTATAACATGCCTAGACTCTCCCCTTGTGAAAATGAAAAAGGACACAATTTCAAAAGACTGCTAGTCTATATATTTCCCTCAATGTATGAGAACTTGCTAAAATAAAAGTCTCAAAATAAGATAGACTTTGCTTCCAGGTAAATAGTTTTATACCTGGATCAGAAATTATTTTCTTTGAGGCATGTGGGTGGCTCTGTTGGTTAAGCTTCTGACCTTCAGCTCAGGTCATGATCTCAGGGTCCTGGGATGAAGCCTACATCCTCAGGCTTCCTGCTCAGTAGGAATCTACATCTTCCTCTCACTATGCCCCTCTGCCCGCTACCCCACTTATGTGCACAACCACTCTCCCAGCAATAAATAATTAAAAACTAAAAAAAAGAAAGAAAGAAATTATTTTCTTTGGATGCATGGGACTTTGGATGATCACAAGACAGCAACAGTCTTGAGAGTGTGTGGGCATGACTGGAGGTTACTAGAGAGATGTGAGCTGGAGCTAAGTGGAGAGAGAGAGAGAGAGAAGGGGGGAAAAAACCCAAAAACTCTATTACCAGTGGCAGCAAGTCAGAAAAGGGTGTTGGACCAACTTCTGGGCTTCTACAAATTTCTGTGAAGTTTGTCAGATTATTTTTCCACAAGTATTGTAGTTGTTTGAGTGGAGCTCAAAGTCAAAACCACTCTGTTGCACCTCTGACACCCTGGCTTTTATTTACTTCTTTCCCTGTTTTGATGTCAATGGAATTTTATCCAGTTCTTTACTTCCATAGCAGATGACAAAATCCAGACTTGAAATACAGCCACAGATTAATGTGGAAGAGTTCTGGATTAAATATCCTGTCAAAAAACATAATTGAAATGTTAATTCTGTGAAAGTATTTGGACCGATGAGTCACAAGAAAAATAGGCTGAGTTGTGAGATATGTTAAAATAAGAAAATGTTTGTTTTCACTGAATGGAAACTAGAATGGAAAGGAAAGGTCATGGAAAGTAGTTTTAAGAAGCAAATATTTATGGAATTAGTTTTTATACTGTAAATAGGGAAAATAATTACAAAATCAGATTGTGTCTATACCTCTTCAACCCACTTGTTCATTCAGGGAGGTAGTGTCTTCCTACCTCCAGTGGCATTGGAGAATGTGTAGGGGTGTTTATTATTTAACAAAATGGGGAATACTACTGGGATTGAGGGTGAGAGACTGTGTGTATGTTTGAGATGCCAATTTTTCTTTCAAAATGCTTATTTTTTTCTCATCTCATTTCTACTCATGGAGAAATATGGTATTATGGGAAACAATGTTACACATAGCTTTGAAAATGATACTGAATATAGTCACAAGGAAACCAGCATACAGCCTAAACTGAGTCATTCTGCAAAACAAATAGCATGTACTCTTCAGTAATATCAATTTGATGAAAGAAGGAGAAAAGTAGGGACTGATGCAGATTGAAGGAGAATAGGGAGACATATCAGCTACATGAAATGTGTGATTTTATGCTGGATTCTGAGCCATTATGGGGATAAAAGACAGTATTGGAACAATTGGTAAAAGCCGAATTTGGATTATATATGAGATAATAATATTACAACAATGCCAGATTTCCTAAATTTGATCATTGTACCAAACGGAAAATTGGGAAAAAAATGCCCTTGTTCTTGGGAGATATATGCTTTTTATATAAAACAAAATCAAATATTTAAAGCCATAAAAGTATATGAAGGCATATATTTTTGAAGCATATAAGATATATGAAGTATTTAAAGACAAGGAGTCATGGTGAATTCAACTAAGTCTCAAATGGTTCAACCCACAGAACCTAAGATTGGATATATTGTAAGTTGGTATCCACAATGATACTGAGATCTATATCCATACCTATATCTACTTATATATGGAGTAAAACAAGTTGAAAAAATAGTAACTGTTTGCAACTTTAGGTGAAGAATATATGGTATTTCATTGTTTTCTTCTTGGAACTTTTTCTGTAAGTTTAATTTTATTTTTAGTAAAAAAGTTTTTTTAAAGGAATGAGATCGGGAGATAACAGCTTTGTCTAAGGGCTGCAGGGATACTGAGAGTGTAAATCAGCTTCTGAAACAGGACAATTGCAATGTCATGTATGACATATGATGGTTTTAATTAAATAGACTTTTGAAATATACTACTGACTAGAGCAGTCATATTTCTGAGACCCAAAGAAGTGACTCAATGCCAATGTTTAAAAAATGTCCTTAGAGACAAGTCTATGTGACCTGAACACGTCATTAAAATTCATTTTTAAGATAATAAAGGTGATTGTCTTCCACCTTAACTAAAATAACAACAACATGATTGAATTTTTCAGTTTCTGAAATGCTGTTGGAAATTATGTAGCCTATAAAACCAATCCAGAGTACAGAGTTGAATTGAACCAAACTTGGAATTAACCTGGTACTATCTGCCCAGTGTAGACACAACCAGACCTTCTGGATACATTTTGATTCATGGTCAGGGTATTACTGTTTTGTGGTTAAATATGAGAAAAAAAGGTCATAAAAACAATTTATAATCACTCTATCTCTTGCTCTCTCTTTCCCACTGCATGAATGCTCACATGAGCATGTGCTCTATGCTTTTATATACTGGTAAAAGTATATTTGAAATGTCACTGTCACTTCATGCTTTTTGTTGCTTGGGGGAGTACCTATATCACTTGTAACTTTTGACTGTGTCCCTGAGATGTAGCCTTTGCAGTTAAGGGTAATTGGCAGTTAGAATACACTTTGTTCTGTATAGTGTTAAAAAATGGACCCCTTTGTTTGGCCAACCTTCATGAACTTCCGTTTACTTCAATGGCAAATGAAACATTTGTGTAAGAAAGAAATATTGTCTTCAATGGGAAATGCATTCCATGTGTGTTATATTTCATAGTATGACAGATTTTTCTTGAGCTTATACTATTTTTATTCACAGTATGAATATATGCCTTTTTTGAGGCTCAGTATTTTAAGGTAACCACGATTTGTATTTGTGGGAAATAAATGATAAATATTAAATGTTTTTATAGTTAAATACTATTTTAACTCATGTTCTCAATAAAACACTTCTATCCTTTTTACATGAAAATAACTTGAACAATTCCCTTTTGAATAAAAAAAAAATGCCTGTTTTCATGAGACAGAGGAATGGGAGCTTGAGGATGGAAGATGAAGCATCGTGTCAATGTCCATATCCTATCACTCTTGTGAATTTTGCTGATTAAAGTCACTTTGTCTTTCCCCCATTACTCAGCTAGTGATATTACACGGTCCATGATTCCAGAGGGACATGGCTAGTGGTGTCTCTACGTGGTCTGACATACTATTTGGAGAATTTCTGAGCCATGGGGCAGAGTCCTAGAGACTGATATTTGCAGTGAGAATAGAAGTCTTAAAGTTACATATGTCCCAGGAGAGAGGGTAGCTGTTGGAGTTGAGAAGGCATTGATTAGCTATTAAGAGATAGAACCCCAGAATTTATAAAGGAAGGAAAAAAGTGAGAAACAAGGAGCAGACCCACTTTGATACCCTAAGAAGATTTATGGATTCTGTTCTTGGAGATGCATGTGCATGCACATGCTGATTGGAGAATTTGCAGGTATCCGAGGACCCGATGTTTGCAACCTCAACAGGTGACGGTGTGGTAGGTTGACAGAGGCCTTTGGCCTTTCTTCCTCCCCTCTTTTCTTTCTTATGAAGCATCAGCATCTTCCCAGTCATTTTAAGAAGTCAACCTTTTAGCCGTTTGGGACTCTTTTTAAGTACAGTAATTCCATTGCCCTAAACATAAACCCTTTGACACATCCCCTGACAGTAATCCATTCCTTGCAGAGCTTAGGGGCCTAAGCAGCCACAGAATGTTTTCATTATAGAGCTCTGGGCTTCCTCTTGTCTGGAGCTTTAAGTACCGATGTTCAGCCACTTAACAAAGACCGCATTGCGATCTTGGCCAAGTTTGTGACAAGGGAGTATAGTGTCCTGGGCTTATGGTCAGGCTGTATCTAAGAAATCTTGGATTTAATGTTTGCCCTTCTTCTTTTCAACTCCACCAACCCCCACTAAAAATATTCTGAACCTATTTTCTTAACTATTTCAATATAAGTCTAGAAAGTTGAACACCACCGCCCAGAGGGAGGCCAGCCTTTGTATATATTCAACCATACGTGAGGAGAGTATCTAGTGTTCAGAGATTCTGTGTGTATCTCCAAGATAATTTCTATTTATGTATCTGTGCTTTAACATTTCTTGTTCCCAGAGATTTGCATTCATAATGTAGTCCAGGACCAGCAGAGCCATCTCCTGGAAGATTGTTACAAATGTAAAATCTCAGGTAATGCACCAGACCTGCTGAATAAGAATCTGCCCTTTAACAAAATCCACATATGATTCTAGTGCATTTTAAAGTTTGGGAAGGTCTGGTTAGTCAAAGCTTCTGAATTACTTAGCTTATGAAGTAGTTATCTAATACATTTTTCTACACACAAATAACTAGATGACTCAGCATAAAAGTTATTCTGATAAATGGATTTTTTTCATTTTCTCCAAATTTATTTCAGAAACTGTTTTGTAACTTTTTTGGTCAAACTGTTGAAATAAGTCAGAAAATATTTTATCCATTAGCCATGAATCTTTCAGAAATAAGGCTCCGATAATCCTGACTGAAAAAAAAAATACTCAGCATATAGGATTGTGACAGATATTTGCATTATGACTAGTGCTTTATATATTTATTCTAAACAAAAACTATATGATGTGAGTCTCTCATATTCCCCAAATGAACACAGGTAGCCTGATGAGGTTATGATCTTAGAGCACAGCACTCAGTAAGTCCCTACTCTGGGATGTCTCACTATGGATCTCCTCCTCTTTTTCCATGGGAGACAATTCAGAAAAATAGGAAGACTTTAAGTCTAAGCCATCATCTAGAGCAGGTTTCTCAACCTTGGCAATATTGACTTTTGAAGCTAGATAATTCTTTGGTGTGGGGAACTATCCTGTGTGTTGTAGAATATTTAGTAGCATCCTAGATCTCTACCCATTAGATGCCAGTAGCAAGACACCCACATCTCACCCTTCCTCCACCTGCCCCCTTGTCTTCTCCCCTACCACCCCCACCTTCCACCACTGTGAAAACTAAAAAGGTCTCCAGACAACGCGAAATGTCACTTGGGGCTAAAAGCCCCTCTCTTTGGGAACCACTGGCTTAGAGGTATGTGTAGTTTTACTTATTCCTAGCTTTAATCTGATTTTTCTCTGTTGTGCAAGTCTTGCTTATGAGACTGCCTCCTCTGGTTAGTTTAAAGTTCCAGATAACTGAGGCTTTAAGACTTCCACAATTGCTGTCAGTTTGTTTTCTCTGTTTTCTTAGAGTTCTATAATTTCACACACAAAAAAACAAACAAGCAAGCAAACAAAACCACGTTCGTCTTCTGCTTAATTATCCTGGTAGATGAGCTCACAAGTTTAAGATTCTTATTGTTCTTCAGTGGTTGCATTATGAGCTTGGCCAATAGAAATATCAAGAGATACTCATATCATGAAGACAGTTCTAGTTCAGTAGATTAACAGGAAGGCTTGTGAGCCCACAGGCCTCTCCACCACTTCCTAGCTGTGTAATCCTAGGTAAGTCCCTTCCACTCTGCTTTCTCTGTGAGATGCAGTCTTACCTGATAAGGTTCTTGTGAGGATTAAATGAGATGTTCCATTGATACTTAGAATGGTATCTAACACAGAGAATATCAGAATATCATATTATTATTATTCCTTTGGGTATTACCTGTACTTCAGGGTCTTGTCGAGGACAGAGGAGGTCTAAGCTCTCTCTCCTAAACATATGCTCTGTGTATTTAAAATTTTATTCAGATCAAAGTAGCAGCCCATCTTTTACATATTTAAATTGTGTAACATATTCAGCTTCCATCACAGAAATTTCTGTATAGGAGATAAGAATATCAGAGAGACTGTGAGCTGATTGTTAAATTGGCTACTCTTGATTCAATTCATAAAAAAGTTCAAAAGTGAACCAAACTAATCAGTGTGAGAAAGGGTTACTATTGGTGCTCTGAGATGGCGGTAAATTGAAGGGAGCCCAGCACAGTTTCTGGAGTATTTGCATTCCATTTCTTTTGATCTGGGAGTTGGTTACAAGAAAGTGTTCAGTTTGTCAAAATCCATTAAACTATTCATTTATGATTTAGGCACCTTTCTTTATATATTATACTTTGGTAAAAGTTCAAACATATGCACAGATCAATTGTAGAAAAATAAAATCATTGTCACACACCTAACAATATTGTTTATGAAAAAGGTAAATACTCTCAGCGATACTTCATTTTTGTTATTTTGTTGCATTATGGTTCCTGCATTATTCCAGTGGCTTTCTAGGGAGGCCTGATTTCATAAACTCTGTCTGTGCTTGTGTCATAAATATGGGATGGGGCATGAAAAGAAGTTATTATATGGTTGTTTACATTCACGTAGCCAAATACAAACCTGAATTTTTTTTAACCCAGACATAGTATTGAGAAGTGCTACTTGGATGACTTCAACTGTATTTTTAGTTGCTCGTGCTATTGTTAATGTGAAAAATATAAAACTAAATTATAGGTCCCCCTATTTTCATTATGGGACAATTTTATAGCTGTCAAAAAAGTTGTATTTCACACTTCCCACATTGACAAGGCTGCATTGGTAGCAAAGTTTATAAGTTTTTCCTTGACTTTTTCCTCAGTAGCTGGAAAGTTGATATAGCAATGACTTTTGTGCAGAGTTGTCAAAATAAATAGACCCCACAAAGCAAAGACAGGAGACTTAACTCCCAGAAAAAGATGAAATTTAGGTTATAACTATGCTTGGTAAATAGAAGAGCTATGGGCAGAATCACCATATTATGCCCAATCCTCTTTCAAGCCAACATTTTTACCCCATTTGCCTCCTTAGATCAATTGCGAAGGAGGCCGTTTGGCTGGTAGGGGTTCCATGTCTTTTTATTTCTTCTGCCCTATTTTTCCTATGGAAGTGCCTATATTCAGAGAACCAGAAGTAAGACCCGAGGGTATAGAGATAGATGGAGGAGGAAAGTAGGAAAAAAAGCTGTTACACTCTTGGTTAAGCCATAAAATGGTTTAGAATAAATTGCTCATGAAAGAAAACTTAGTGACTGTGATAGCATCCTTAATTGAATAAAATTCTCCAGGACAATATAGAAAATATAATATTATTCATAGTTCTAGCAAAAAAACCCACACTTCCACAGCATAAAAACAATTAGAAAATGTCCAATAGGAATACTGAAGCATTCTTGGTCTTTTTTTATTATGCTTGCATTTAACAACAGAAGATTTTAGGATTTATTTACTAAATCCTAAAATGTAATCTTTATTTATAAGCAACAAATGTTAATTTCAGAATGAGAAGAAATCATCATAAATTTCAAGGCAGATTATGTTGAGGCTCAGATCAGGTAAGGTGTCATCACAGATCTCCTTCTTCTTCTCTTAAATATAAGCCATCTTTGTCTCCCCCAAGAGCATGGTGGTTTGGTACTCATTGGTCCAGTCAATTAATGATGTCTATAACTAACTTTTCTTTTAAAAAATGTCTTTGCCTTTTTCCCATTCTGTGTGTGGTAGGCCAGGCCTCTTCAAGTCCTTTTCACAAAGGAAGGGAAAGTGGTTAGTAAGAAACTGCACATGCATTGATTGGGGTTCAAAGGCTAAGCTGGCTTCGTCCCTGGGGTGGGAGGTGGAATTTTGGTGACAGCACTGGGCATGTCTTTTGTTTCCTCTGTTCACTCAGAGTCTTTGAAAGGCTCTCATTAAATGCTATTAACAAGCATTAATACGAAGCATGACTACAAAATTCCAGGGAGAATCAAACAGCAGAATGAGTGGTGAGAAGAATGTGAGACAATCAAAGTAGAGTCAGACATCCTTAGTGAAATAAAACTGCCAATGACAGACATGTCTCGAGGGTAGCAAGATTGTTTCTGAATCTGACATAGAGACTGTAAAGGGATCAGGACCACCAACTACTACTGTGCATGCATCTGTATCATAGAAACTCCCATATATGAGAGACACGTTTGTGTCTTAGAAACAAGTGATATACACATAACCATAGAACTGAAGGTAGCAGTTGTAAGGAAAAGCACCAACCACACAAATGAATGGGAATAGTCATGTAAGGGAAGCGATTTGGAAAGGCGGCATCTTTAATAACTAAACCCAGTAACACATTATCCTCTGGTGGAAGTTATATCATGTATACCATTTGGGAGAAGGTTTCAAATGGCATTCCCAGGATTATTCCCTTATAGACCTCTTGGTTCTGTTAGTTCTTTCACCTCAGTCCAGAGCTTTTTAATTCTTGAATTTAGTGTTGACCCCCTATCTCAAATACCATCTCGCTGTGCATTTGCAGTTAATTCTCTAAAAATGAGGATCAACATAAAATAAGCAAAGTGAACATGAGGCTAACTTTCCTCCCAAGTCAAGGTGTCCAGTGAACTGCTCACAGTTTTTGGATAGCATCAAGCTCTGCAGTCTTTCAGGCCCTGGAGCAATCACCGTGAAGCTGAATAACCTCTGTCTTGGCCTGCCAAAAGGTTTCTCAGCTTAGTGCTACCCTTGAATGGCACTCTGTCATTATGCTATATTTAGGTCATGAAAGTTGTAATTAGCTTTGTTCTGCTGCAAACGGATCCAGCCTCACATGCAATATAAAAGGTAATAAAATAGGTAGGCAGATATAAAAACTTAAATAAGCATTCTATGTAGGGAAATTTCATGATTCCCAAACTGATGAAAGAACCAAGGAAAGGGAATTTTCATGGCTTCAAAAGCAGCAGGAGCCACCTAAGAAGCTGCTTCTAGGTAGAGCCAGCTTGCAGCAGAATGTTTAGTCAATTCCCTCATCTCATTCCCCACAGCACCCCCTTACTCCCACCCACTGAGATAACTGTTCTGGAACTTTATAATATTTGCTGGAAACTTTTTATTCTACTATGACATCTCACGCCTCTTTAAGGGGCAATTTGGTCTGAAAGTGAACTTTTAGAATTCCATTGTTCAGTATCCTTGCATTATCTGTTCTAGAAATTGTCTGGAATCTGAACCATCTGTTTGTTTGTTGTTGTTGGCTTTTTGTTTTTTTGTGGGTTTTTTAGATTTATTTATTTATCCAAGAGAGAGAGAGAGAACTCAAAAACTAGGGGAGGAAAAGGGAGAGAAAGAGAATCTCCAGCAGCCTCCCTGCTGAGTGGGGTGTCCAACACAGGGCTCGATTCCACAACCCTGAGATTATGACCTAAGATGACTTAAGCTAAAAACCAAGAGTCGATTAAACAAACAAACAAACAAACAAAACAAGAGTCGGACACCCAATCACCTGAGCCACCCAGGCGCCCCCCTGAGCTATCTGTTTTTTATCACACACAGACATATATGCTTACAGGAATGGATACTACTTATAAGAAAAAGCTGGCAGAAAGGTATCAAAAGATGAGGTCCACAGTGCCAAAATTGCCATTATAAGTTGATGTATCCTTTCTCACCTTCCACTTGTTTATAAGCTCCTTGAAGGTGAGATTTTCTATTATCTCTTTTCTTGGATTTTAGTTTAACCTGAGTCAGCTGTAGATCATCGGTCAGTGCTCATTGAGTCATCCAGGTGATGTGCTGGGGGGAAAAATGCTTCCTCAAAACCCAGGGTAAACATTTTTCATATAATCTTTATTCAGCTATTAACTGTGGATTTTCTTTTCTTTTTAAAATTATTTTTCTTATTTATTCATGAGACACACACACACAGAGAGAGAGAGAGAGAGAGAGAGAGAGAGAGAGGCAGAGACACAGGTAGAGGGAGAAGCAGGCTCCATGCAGGAAGCCCTACATGGGACTCTATCCCGGGACTCCAGGATCACACCCTGGGCCAAAGGCAGGCACTAAACCTCTGAGCCACCCAGGGATCCCCTGGCTTTGCTTTTCAACATCATGGAAGACTTTGGGGAGCCTCCTATATTTGTTAGAATAAAAATCTAAATAAAAGTAATAGATGAATAAATATAATGAATGATTTTTAAAGAAAGAACAAGTATGAATTTTATGTATTGTGGGTAAAAAGAGACAGAAGAGTGAAACAAATAAAGGAGGCCCAAAGGAAAGTAATGAAAATACATTAATGAGTTGGGATATAATGCATAACAGTGAACCTGAGGGCAGGAAAAATTATGGTTGCCATGTCTTTGGGAGCAGATTACAGAGTGAGCATTATTTCTGGTGTTTTGTGGGTTATGAGAGATGAAGTGGCCTTTCACTCAATTTAAAGGAGAATCATAAGGGTACAAAGAGCAAATGGTGTCATGAAACAAGAAGGGACTTAGATACCAGGTAGATTTAGAAATGTTCCCTCTGTCCTCTTCTAACATTGGGTTTGTATGTAGTAAGATGAACTAGACACAGTGGACCTTCTAAGACAAAAAATTCAAACAGTACCTTATATCCATGGAGCTTTTAATAATTTACCTGAATATCTTTGCATTAATGTTCATATTCAATCTATGTAGCTCTTTGAAAAGGAAATGCTCAAGCTCATTTTTCAGGTGAATGGACTGAGTCTAGAAGTCAAGAAACTTGATTGACCGAGTTCTCAGCTACGTCAAGGCAGAGGCAGGATTCAAACCTAGATCTGCCTCCTTGTTTAATGCTCTTAAGTTCTTTTCTTCCTGTCTTAAAAAGAGCTTAAACCAACCTGAAGGGAAACCAGATATCAAGGATGTTTAGTTTTCAATAGGGCTCTTAAAGAGCACTTGTAATACACAGCCAAAATTTTATCTGCATTTCTATAACCAGAGTGTGCAAAAATCCCAGTGCTAGCAGTGTCAGCCTCCATTTCTTGATCAGCTTCAGGAAGCAAAAATACCTGTGTTCTTCCTTTTGGTCACTAATTAGAAAGCATGGAGTTTGGGGTTGACAAAGTAATTATAAAGGGAAATCAAGGACTTCTAGGAGTTGAGAGTCAAATAAAGGCATTTGGTGATTTCTGCTCATTTCCATGATGACTCGACGATTTTGCCATTGTCTCTAAGTGAAGGTATCCAAAGTTCTAGTACAGATTTCTTCATGTTAACTCAATGCATTCATGTTGTTATAATAAATATGCTTTGGATGGGGGTGAAAGGCTGGAATATTATTTTTCTTTTCTGAATATTGCATATTCTAAGTTTAGACATTGACTATGGTCCAGCTTGTAAGAAGAAGAGAAGGAAAAATAGGATATACACAAGACTTAATTACATTTATTTTCTGGAGCTTAGTCTTGAATTTTAAGTTTGTGGAGTTTTAAAATCAATATGTGCTTTTTTAAAAGACAATGTAAAAATTTCTTTTATTCCATATCATTATAATAAAAAGTCCAGTTCCAAGTATTTACACTATTCATAAAAAATGATATATTTTTCATTCACAAAGGGCTTCATTTGCTTCCCCAAAGTTGACTTTTTCATATTCAGAACCAGACACTTGATGGATTTGACATATTATAGTTGATGACAGAAAATGGAAAAAACACAAGCCTCCCACCTCCTCTTCTGCTTTCATAATTCTATCCTGGCTCAACATAATTTTTTTTCTCCCCTCAAAATTTCCAAAACTTTTTATACTGTTGTGATAAGACCCCAAGTCAGTGAGTTTAAGACTGGAAAGAATTCCCCTTAGGAAATGTTGAAAACGTGATTGGAAGGAAAATGGGGGGGTGGGGGGGAGGAGAGCGAACACTTGTGATGCTATTTCTTTGACAAGGTGTCAGCTCAGTTCCCTTGGTACAATTCTAAAGGCTAGAAAGCCAAACAAGACATACTTTTTCACTCCAACTCTGATTTCAATGCTGTATGTTTCTTTTTCTTTAAAGAGGTGTGAAGGTTCTCTTTAAGAAGACTCTATCTATATATACACATACATGGAATACACGAACACTTTCAGCCCAAAATCCAAAGAAAGAAAATCAATTTTAAAAATGCAAGAGGTGCTTAGAAAGTCTTATTATCAGGTCAAAAACAAATAAAATGTACTGTGAGATTAAATCTTGTAATCATCATGAACATTAGCTTTCCTTCTCTCTTTCTTTTTGACACAAAATTCTCACAGGTGGTTTTAATTAGACATAAGTAGTGACAGTGGCCAGTTTGACTAAATCCAGATCCCAGCCAAGAGTAATGGAAAAAAGTTTCAACTTGCCTTCTTAAAAAATGGAATCTATATTGAGACAGTTCAAGGAAATGACGCCTACAACAAGATGTAAAAGCCACGCTTGAGCCCCTTTGTGTTTTCTTGCTTTAGGGAGTCAAAGCAGCCTAAAACACCTAATGCCGTGTTTCTTACTGCTCATATTAAATTCCATGTTTTTAAGAGAAAGCTTCTATTCTTCTAAGAATTCTATCCACTTTGCCATCTTGCAGGAAAAACACAAGACAAGTATGTTACATACATTGTCAGTCATTTCTATTCTTTTGTTTGGCATAGTTGAATTGCCATATGATAATCCTGTCAAGTCATTTCCTAAATAATTCACTGTTTTCATTAAAACTCTCTATCACCTTTAGTTTAGCTGAGCCCTACAGAAAAGGAAAATATCTTTTTTGGAAAGAGTTTCCAAAAATCAGTAGGTTAGTAAAAAAAACAAAAACAAAAACAAAAACAAACAAAACAAAACAAAACAAAAAAACTTGGATTGCTTAGTTTATATGTTCTATGATAATAAAATTTTACACTTAGTCATGTTCTCTTTCTTAGTAATTTAAAGTAGTATTCTAAGATGCAAAAACTCATTCCTGGTTAAGAAATGTGTTTGAAAATCTGTATAGGTATTTGATGGACATCCTGAGTAATTTTTGTATTTCTTTAAGACAATTTTCAGAAGAGTTGATGAAGATCTGTCTCCACTTTCTGTATACCTCTCTCTAAGATACAGAGTAAAATAGCAACAGTGTAAACAAATAGCCATAAAACTCTACCTTTTATGAAACATATCTTCATTTTAGACATTTTGATGATAATAATAATTCTTGTCATTAAGTATTTTATCTCCTGCAAAACTATGCTTGAATTTATAGTGTTCACAATTCCTGGATATTATCTTTAAGATGGTGATTGCTCCTGAGTCAGCAAGAATAAAAAGTATGAAGGAAAGTAAATCAAAACAGTCTCAGCAGTTTATAAACAGCATATATTTGTAAATTTTACTTTTTAGTAGCTCAAGCTGATCTCAAATGAATACCCCCTTGAAGTTCTTTACAGCTCTTGCTCTTTGCAGATATAAAATATTTTTCCATATCAGTGCAAAATGACTGCTCTTTATCAGAGGTTAGAATAGTAATGAAGCTCATCTCCTACAGCAGAAGGCCTGGAATGTAGGTCCCATCATTTCAACTAATAGTGACAAAATAGATATTTCTGTTCTTTTGCTTTGGGGAATGCCTTTGATCTTAGCAGGGGATCCAGTGGTAATGAGAAGTGTCTTAGAAAGAAATGTCAGTCTCTAAAGGTAGAACATAATATCCATATTGCACAAATCACCACCAATCTGAGGAATCCCAAGAGACCTGGAGAAGTTATATTAAGATTCAGCAGGCAATCTCCCAAGACTTTCCCAATCCAGGGGAGATTAGATGATATAGATATAGATATAGATATAGATATAGATATAGATATAGATATAGATATAGATATAGATAGATATAGATAGATATAGAGATATCTATCTATATAGAGAGATATCTATCTATCTATCTATCATCTATATATATATATAGAGAGAGAGAAGAATTAATTGTCTTGGGATATTATCAGGATTTAAAGAATAGTTTTTCAAGTGAGATTCAAGATTGGACGTTTTCAGAAAGGAATCATTTTGAGCAGGCTTGTTCCTTAACTCCAGTCTGTCCCATGATGGATCTGTAGTGCCCCGTGGAAGAAATTCAATTTGCCTCCATCTCATGTGTTCCACTCAAACCTGCTGTTAACAAAAAAAAATTTTAAGCAACTGATTTTGGAATAAGAAATCTTGGCTAGGAATTGTATGAAGCTAAAGTAACCCTGGTTGGTTTTTTTTTTCTTTCTACTCTCTCTTCCCCCTCCTCTCTTTACCTTGATCCTTTTCTTTGGTTGATGCTTCTGTTTTATTTATTTCTTTATTTAGTCTCTTTAGTCAGTGGCAACAGCTAGAAAAATTTCTAGACCATGAAGTGGCCTTCTGCATCAGGGCACAGAGAGATTTGGTCAGAGGTCCTTCTTGCTCTTCTCCTAGCCAGCAGGACACCTACTGGTCTAACCAGTTAGTCTAACAGGATAGACTCTCCCTTCTCAAATGCCCAACTTCCCCTAGTGCAGTTTAGATATTCATTCTTTTATCTGTGGAGCTACCTATTAAAATCTACACTTACTGACTTTAGAATTTTATATTGCAACTTTTAACTTTAACGTATCAGTTCAGCTTTCTCTTCTGTAGTGCTGGAAACTGCCCATCAGAATCTCTGTTTCTTGTTGACATTTCTATTGTCTCAAGGAAGGAAGTGAGGAGGGGACTTCAACCTTGTCCTATAATCCTAGACCTACTCCTCATTTTACTTAAAATAGTGGTACTGATTGGCTTTTTCATGGTAAGTTAACCATGGATTCTCTCCCTCAATTTTGTCATGAACTCACCTAAAAAAAACATAAACTTCACTTTTTCTTTTTCAAAACATAAAAAAGGACTATTCACAGTAAGTTCCTATAGGTAAGGCAAAAGCACGGTTAGCCAGATGGGATCCCCAAATACAGTGATTAGATCATCTTTCTCATTGTGTGTTGGGAGATGACAAGTGAACAACTCTAGGTGTCAACTAGCTCTGAACTCTTCATAAGTCGCACCTCTGCTCTGCTCTTCATGTTTCCCATTTGTAATCATGGTGGTTGATGGTGATTATCTCATAGATCTTTTCCAATTCTAATGTGATGTAATTCTAGATTTTAAATGTGTACATTTCATTTGAATTTTTCCCAAAAGATAAGATGATGTGACTCTTTCAACAAAAATTTTTTACTATGTCTCACAATGGCAGTAACCTTTAAATCTATTGTGTAAATATTTCTACCGGTAAGGTGATCCTAATAGTGAAGAATAACATCCATGGAATTGGAAGGGAGCAGCTTGAGGATATCAGTATTCTTTCTGTCCTAGGATTCTTATTGGCTGAGAGATAAGAAGGTAGACCTGGAGATGTCAAATATTAATACTATAATAAATCTAACTAGTTAGGTTATAGTATAAAGGAAATAATTGAATATCTTTCATCTGTAATATGTGTGGAGTGTACTCATCCACTGGGAGATGTCATTATTCTTCAGGAAAGAATGAGCTGATTACTAACCTGATTTCTAGATTCCATGCCTCATGCTAGGGGCCCAACCCCAATAGGCATAGGGAATGGTGCAGAGGGCAAAGAGCTGGGAGCTAGTACAGTCCTAAGTCCACAGTGGAAAATTCCCTACTACCAAATGAGGAGGGCTTAGGAGCAGAGGCAGGAGCATTTCCTGAGGATGGGTGGTTATAAATATCAGGCACACACACTCTCCTGCTCACTCTTCTTCCTTTAGTCATAGGCAAGCTTTATCCTCTCTTGTGACTCTGCCTATTGTCTGACCACTCAGCCAAACCAGAATTTTAACCTAGAAAACAGAGACAAGTGAGTTCTTTTCCTTCTATTCTCTTTTTTCTCTATTTAGAAATACACTGGGGGCACTTGGGTGGTTCATTCAGTTAAACATTAGACTCTTTGTTTTAGCTCAGGTCATGATCTCAGGGTCGTGAGATGGAGCTCTACATTGGGCTGTCTGCTCAGTGGGAAGTCCACTTGAAGATTTTCTCCCTCTACTCCTCCCCCCCACTTGCATGCACACACTCTGTCCCCCTCTCTTTAAAATGAATAAATAAATTTAATAATTTAATTTAATATTAAAAAATAAATATTAGGAAAAAATACATTAAAAAGAAAGCTTCTCTTCTTAACACGTATTGAGAAGTTATATACAATTTTAACATTTAGGAGCCTCAGATATCTGTCACTCCAACTTCTGGTCTTATAGTTAACATACAAGTCTATTAGGAAGGAAGAATGGAAAGATCACATTCCTTGATCCTCAGATAAACTGGTTTTGTAATCCTTGGAAGTTTTTACAAAAGGGGCATGAAATCAACTTTGAAAGTTGTAGAAGGAGTGTTGTGTTTCTTGCTCATAAATGTTTCATTAAAACAGAATACTACAGGTACCTGGGTGGCACAGTGGGTAAGCGTCTGACTCTGGGTTTCAGCTCAGGTCATGATCTCAGTGTTGTGAAATTGAGCCCCTAGTCAGGCCTCTGCTCATTGTGGAGTCTGCTTAAGATTCTCTCCTCTCCCTCTGCCTCTTCTCCCTGCATGCATGCGGGACTGTGCTCTCACGCTCATTCTCTCTCTCTCTAAATAAATAAATCTTTAAAAAAATCCCTCAAAAACCAGAATCTTAAATCTCACTACTACCATATGTTTGCTGCTTCCTCAGATATTTCAGGTGTTTATCTGGAAGGAAGGCCTTGGTCCAGCAGGCTAGTGTTAGGGTGTAAGGCTTGAGGGCCACTTTGTATTTCTAATACCTTAAACATTGCCTTACAAAGAGGATAAGTTCCATAAGTTCTTGTTGAATAAATGAGTGACTAAATGCTCATTGAATGAATTGATGCCAAATGATCAGCAAAAGTATGAGAGAAGTGAACTCAACATGAGTGGTTTGGAAATGATGCAGAAATTCTATGCATGAAAATAAATGAATCAGAATAAAACACAAAGACATCTTTTGTAGTAAACCATTTTTAAAAAGATTTTATTTATTTATTTAAGAAAGAGAGAGCAAATGGGCACTAGTGGGGGGAAGGACAACCAAACTCCATTGAGCAGGGAGCCTAGAGGGTGGGGCTCAATTTCAGGACTCTGGGATCATGACCTGAGCTGAAGGCAGATGCTTTACCAACTGAGCTACGCAAGTGCCTCTCTATGAATCATTTTCTAATGCAAAAATTATCTGTACATGCATACTAAAAAGCTAGTGACAATACATCTTCACAGAAAAGTTTGGAAAGCTACTTTTTCCCGTGATTTTCCATTAGCTTTTTTTCCCCAGGTTAACCTGTACCATACATGCTCTGTGACTATAGAAGTTTGTATATTCTTTCTGGACTGTTCTTTTCAATTAGGTGGATGTCTGGAGAGCTGCATGTAATCTTAATAATGCTCAGATTTGATATAAGCCATTTTAATAGAGAAGGACTCTTTGAAGGTAAGTAAAAGGGATAATAACTCTTGGCAGTATTGTTGTTCAGGAAATTTCAATTCTTTCATAGGAAACTGAAAATACTTAGAGGATTAAAGCAAATACAATACACAGATGAAAATCCCCATTTGGAAGCTGGCTTTTCTCAAATAGTTCTTCTGTGTTGACTATTCTAACAATTGTCCCACTTAGCCTTAGACTCTTCCTTCTATAGAGTATAGCACTGTTTAAAAGATACTTTAGCCTGATAAATCAAGTGTTGAGATAAAGCATTATGTGTGATATGCTCACATGTAATATTCACAGGTACTCTGTTGAACGCTAACTCATGGCCAAGTATTTTTCAAGCAATGCAGTACTTTACCTGCATGTCAGGACCCCAGATTTAAAAAAAAAAAAAAGGACCCCAGAGTTCCCTGCCATCTCAGCAGAGAACACCATACACGGAGACAATGATAAATGATCTAAAGACTGAATATGTGTGCTATTCACAACAAGATAGTCTCCACACTGCTGATCCTTACATCTGTTTGGGCTCAATATTCAATGGAGCAGTGCATCATTTGTGATTTCTCAAAATTTCATATTTTCTTTGCATAATATGAGCATTTGTTTGTATTCCACAACAAGTATAAAACCCAGGAACTGTACTTGAAATAGAATCATGGGAATCTATAAAAATGACCTAAGACTGTGGTTGTAATATATTAATGTACATAAGGAATCCCTAATAATCATGTTTGATTACAGATACTCGGAGCTCACACCCAAACCTGTTTTCATAATATGTACAGTTATTCATCTGAAAAGACTAACTACATTTATTTTATAGCTGTCTCCTATGTTCTGGCTTATTCTCTTGAGTTAATTCATTTATTTAGTTTGTGTCTCTATTGTATACCAGTTTCTTCAATTGATTATTTTGGCATATCTGTTTATACTTGCAACTGATGGCCTAATTTATCAATGTCAGTAATTGAAGTAGGTATTTATGACATAAATGGGAAAGAATTATACCCTGAGGGTAATTACATGCTCTCTGGCTCTGAAGAGAAGCTGGTAGGGTGGAAGAAGGCAGGTTGGAAGCAAGTGATAGAACAAGGTGTCCTCTCCTTTAGGGTGGAAGGAGAACTTGCTTTCTGGAGTGTTACGGGACAACCCTTCTTATCCTTTGTCTTGACAGAAACTTGCCTGCAGTACTGCTTTCCTTCTCACGGCCCCAGGACATCTTTGGAATTAATGCTGGGCAGATCCTTAGCTTTATTCAGAAAGACTGAATGCCCCTGAGGGCAAATGCCTTAGTTGTCAACTACCTTGGGAACCAGACTGCCCTGTTGTCTACTAACAGACCTCACTACTCCTTAGCATAGTCTGCTCCTGAAGCTTCAGTATGTGAAGTTCTAGTAAGAAGTTTCACTGGGTTAAGAAACAATTCTGTCTAAGCCTGTGTTGTGCTGTGGGTTCTTCATGTCAGCATTGTATCTTCTGGACATTTCTCACTGGTTAAGCCAGCTGATGTAACCCTCTCAGTTTTCCACTGCTGCCTTAAACTTTGTAAATTTTTCTTTATGGGTTTTTGGATGGGAGAAGAGATAAATGTATGTGGTTTAATAGCCACCCTAAATATGAAACTGTCAACTGACCTTGATATATGGCTATTCCTTTACTCAGAATAATTTCTCACACTCCAAGATTTCCTGCTGTGGTCTACAATTCAATAAAAACACTGCTGATTATATAGTTCAAGCCAAATGCTAGCCACTCCTGATAAAGTAGTCCAGTTGCTGTGTTCCACCCCAATGCCTGGGCTCTAATAGCCAAGCCAAGCTTCTTATATTTTTCAGTTACCTCATTTCTACTTTTCTTTTTCTTTTCTTTTTTTTTTTTTTTTTTTGGTCAAGAGTGGAATTGGGGGTAGGTGCTGCTATATAGGCTTAGAATTTGCCCAGTGGTAATTTTGAAGTGTCTGATGCAGAAAATTCACATGTTCAGTACCTGTTTTGATTTCATAAATGTCTCCAATAAAATGAGGAGATAGGGGAATTATAATGCTTTGATTTTGACAATGATGTCAGAAGAGTTTGATTCTGAATCCTTTTCAGGCATACCTTTAGTGTTACAGCGTCTATTGGCTTTCTTGATTGAAAATAATAAAATTACAATTTATGTGTTAAGAAAGTCTCTTAACTTCTGAAGTTTCTTTTTTAAACTCATGCAAAGAAGAAGCAGCAGAATATGGTAATACAGAATATAGTAATAGAAATACTTTAGAAATGCTATAGAATATAATAATACGGATATAGTAATATAGTATGTAGTCATATTCTATATTGTACTATCCTACATAGTGATATATATAAATCACATATATATAGTGATGTAGAATAATATAATAATATAGAATGTAGTGATAGAAATATAATATAGAAATGCCAAATCAACATTAAGCCATCTTGGCATTTTATTTATTTATTTTTAAGTAGGCTCCACGCCCAGTGTGGAGCCCAACACAGGGCTCAAACTCAGAACCCTAAGATCAAGACCTGAGCTAAGATCAAGAGTCTGACACTTAACCAGCTGAGCCAACTAGGCACCCATTGGCATTTTGGAGCTAACTACAACTGCTAATTAATTTTAATGCTTCTGGCCTCCATTTATAATATAGCATGTATATATATTTTTTCCTTACTTATTCTGCATTATTGAAATGTGGAAAGGGGGATCCCTGAGTGGTGCAGCGGTTTGGCGCCTGCCTTTGGCCCAGGGCGTGATCTTGGAGACCCGGGATCGAATCCCACGTCAAGCTCCCGGTGCATGGAGCCTGCTTCTCCCTCTGCCTGTGTCTCTGCCTCTCTCTCTCTCTCTCTGTGTGACTATCATAAATAAATAAAAATTAAAAAAAAAAAGAAATATGGAAAGGGAGCCCCTTTACATGAGTAGTTGTACACATTAATTTTGGACAAGAACTATGATTCCAAAACACTATAAATTCTTCTGTTCTTTCTTGTAACTTATAATATTGTTGCCTGAAGCATGGTGACAGCAAGGAGTACCACAAAAATATGTGATACACATTGTTAAATCCAGTTCACAGAGTCAGTTGCTTGCCACTGACTGACATGTGGAGTTGCCATTCTCTGGCATGTGAATTATTTATTTTCTTTCCTTTGATTGTGCTATACTGTGAACTCCTTGTTCTTATGTTTCTTAGAATAACATTGATCTTTTTATAATTTCTTTAATAGTAGCATGGAGCTTCCTTTGTAACCCCATATTCTTTTTCTCAGCAAGCATCCATCCTTTTGTCTTTAGACCAAAGGCATTGTTGTCTTGGTGTGTGTGACAAAATAGAGGTACAGGGTTAGGCAATCACCAGCCTCATGCATAGTACCATGGATGTTGTCATTCAGGAGACGTGTTTTGACCCTTGAGCATTTATGAATCCATACACTGCAACAATAGGCCATAAAAAGTGGATCTCACCAATAAGAGTGCTAGCTAATCTCCAAAGAGTGAAAAGGAACCTCAGATTAAAAGGAGATGCAACCAGTGAAGGCTGCTCAAGAGGAGTTGGATGTTGACATTTGCAGCTGTGCCAGGTGAAGCAAAGATGAAGGGAAGAATTGTATTCTATTCTCATCACCTCTGGCTGACTTGTAAATTGGTTGGATGGCCCCCAAATCACTCTTGAGCTCTAGATGACAGCTGTGGCTTTCAGTGGAATTTAACATGGAACTTTCCAAGATCTTGCAAATGATGACTCCCTTAATAAAATGAGTTACAGAATTATCTATCTTAATTTTAACCAACAACTTTAGGAAGGGAGAATAGATTTGTAACCTCTATGGGATGTGAGCTCTAAATGAGTGACAGGGTCAAAACAACTTAAACCTTCCCACTTCCTACATCACTAACTCAAGAACAGCTGCTCTAAAGCTTGCCCTCTGGACCCTCTGCTACCAAATGCAAGAAGTAGTTTGGGGTGATTATGAAATAGCAACTATGTCTTCATTGATAAAGACAGGACTTCAGTTTCAGAAGTTCATCATGATGTCAGTCATTGTCATTATTCCAGCATCAAGGATGAGTAGTGTGGGATAGGACTAACTGGAAGGACTTCAGTCATCCAGGAAACTCGGAGAAGGTGAAAATAATGTCTGTGAGTCTAAATGGCAAGGAGGTAAAATCTGAAATATCTTCGCCATGGCTCACAACAGGGTCGTGTAAGAGTAATTCTACTGAATATTATTCTGTCTTAGAAGGTGCTGATGTAATTTTCTGTATCACTTCTGTTGGGTATATGAGTATTTTGACAATGATTTACTAAATCTTTGGATATTTTAGGTGGCTTTGGAGGGTTAAGTGACGAAGATTTCATCATGCTTTAGTGGCAAGCAATTAGACCTAATTATAAACTGAAAAAGTGCTATTTACTAACCACAAAGTATGTGTCCTTCAAGCAAACTGATCAGTGGCAGAGGAGGATATCTCATGTTTTTCAGCAACTAAATTTCTTTTTAAATTATATGTGGGCTGTGCAGGGGCATAATGTGTTCTCAGTTTATAGGATTCTTTTGCTAGAGTAGGGTCTATTGCTCAAAATTCTCACTTCTTAATGCCAGTAGGTTGTTTTTGATGGTTTCTTTTTTGTCATATGCAATGGGACTAAGATGATTTAATACCCAATTTAACTTGACATGAGACATTTTGAGTTTTTCCATCGTTGATTCATTTAATAATAAGGATAGGAGAGATGGAAGAAACTAGAAACGAGGGTCCCAGAAATGGATGATAGGTTACTTATTGTTTTCTTTTTTGTGTGTTATTTTTGAAAATTCTCCTTTGCTGACAAAATCAAAATCGATAAAGGCAGTGATTCACTCCCTGGGCTGTCAGGTGCCACCCTATCACCTTTAGCAGTGTTCACCCACATATAGACATGTCTTTTCAGTTCCCAGGTGGTTTTCCAAGAGGAGGTCCTCAGTTTAGTATCTCTCAGGCATTCTTTAAAAGGAAAAAAAAAAGAATCATATCACAAGAGATAATTCCATTTAGGGCATATTGGTTCCAAGAAAACAAAACAAAACAAAACAAAACAGTATGAGTAAATCTGTGCTCCTCTTCCCCCACCCCAGGGTCAAAGGTAGAAATTGTCTACATTTAAATGAAAATGAGTGTGTGCTTTCTTTTCCTTCCTGTCCTCAGACAATCAGATAAAACTCCCTGATGTCCTGCCAATCAACAGGACAGTTAGTTTGGAGATGAGACTAGTACTGTGATAGTGGTATTTGCAAGTCTGGCTAGATCTGCTCTGGAGACAGCAGGGCTGTGGGTGGTCAGTCTTCTCTCCTTTTTGAAATCTTATCATTGTCAGCCTGGCTGAGATAAAGTTCATTCCTAACTTCTTGTTTGTGGGGAAGATTTCTGTGGTCCTTTATTTGTACTGACCACTCAAGAGCCTGGTCCTATAACTCAGGTGGCTATATTAGTCAAGGAGAAAAAGGAATGATTGGTAGTTCTTTAACTTTTTCATTTAAATTAAAAATAAAAATCATAGTCCTTTAAGACTCAAGAGCTAAAGTTTGATGATGTAAAAGGCTTCACAAATTACATTAAGGTTTTTTTGAGTTTTTATCAAGATGATCTGTTTAGTTTTCCATTTAATTTCTAAAACTATGTAGCACTGAATGTATGGATGTGAAATATTTCTACAGCCATAGATTTATATGAAAGTTATATGTAAATGTTTGCTTATTTTACATGAAGATTAAGACCAAGTACACTTTTACAAAGTCTGAAATATTACAATATTTTGAGGGTTAAAAGTCCAAAACTAAAGGCTATTTATGGATGTGTTTTGCAAACTTCATTGGATGCAAGGTGTTTGAAATGGTTTTGAAACTGGGCCCTTTAGTGGATAATAAAAGAATAAAGATAAAGCCATTGTAACCATTTATGAAGAATAGTTAGTGTAATTTAAAGACCAGAAATTAGAGGCAGATCAAATTTGAAATCATAAGACAATAGTTTCTCTGAAGTTTTTGAAATATTGAATAAAAAAGTAAAATTAACATTTAGGTTTGGATCGTATATTAGGGAAAACTTATTTTTTTATAGCATTTGTGAGGCAAATCTGACTTGCAAAGAGTAAGTGAAATAGTTTAGGAATTAAAATTTTGCCTCTGGGTAGCCATACTTTATAGTGTTACCTTAGAAATAAGTACAATCAACCTCTTCCACATGAGAGACCCAGTAATGGCTTTCCCTTATACCTCACCATTGCATTACCTGAAATTCTCCTCAGAAGACATCCAAGATTTTGTCTTCAGCTCCAGGTAGCAATATTAGAACAAAACATATGGCAGCCCTGCTTAAAATATTGAGGCCGTCTCAGATGGCCTTGCCATTTGATAGGAAGTCAGAATCAAAGTATGTGACACACTGCCCAAATCACAATTTTTTCCATATAAACCCTGATTCCACTTCTGCAGTTATATTTCAATCTAAAAGAATTTAGAAAGAACTGGGTGTCTATTTTATTTATATTAGTGTAGGTGTATGAATGAATAAATGAATCAGTAATAAAATGAATAAATGAATCAAAGAACTAGACTTTTCCTGAGATGACTGCAATTTGCCAGGCACCTTGTAAGGTCCTTTTCGAATATAAATATTTTATTTAATCTCCACCATAATTGTCATTATAGATTAGGAAACCGGTACCCAGAGTGGTCGGCCCATGTTCAGATAACCTAATTAATAGCAGAACTGGAATTCAAATCAAGGCCTATTCAGTTCTGGGCCTAGTTAATTATACCTTAATTGCCAAAACCCTTGTGAGATCCAAAAGTTTCATTTTAATTTTGTACTATTTCTTTCATCTAAATATCTGTTTGCCTACCAACCTCCTTGAGATGTTATTGGCCATTTGATCTTGAATGGAGAGATGGGAGATACGCTGAAAAACATTTTTAGAGAGTCATTCAACATCTTTTCCAATGCAGCCAAAAAAAAAAAAACCCCATTAATATTATATATTTGTGGCTGCTGTAGTTGCTCTCATGTTGGTTAGAAAGCCTGGACGTGAGGCCACAGCAAGCTTTTCTTTTAAATCAAAAGCAGATCAGGTACAACTTTTTAAATCCTACCTGGCACACATGAGTGTGCTTCTGTGAAAGTTTATAGTAAAATGAGGAACTCAAGTGTCCTACAGCTGACAGGTAGCAAAGGAACAAAAATGTAAAATATAGTTAAAACACATACTTTGAATAAGAAAAGGATAAACCCTGCAATTTTGCAGATATCCATATAATGTGAAAGTTGATGTGAATTGATGTACATGCTACATAGCTGTCCAAAGCAAGCATAAAGCTAATTTAAAAATAAACAATTCATTCTTCAATACTTGCATTAAATTCTTATTCTTCAAGAAATGTTATTCCTAAAATGATTTAGACTTGCCAGATATCTAAAAAGCTGCACATCACTCAACTAGTGGAAAACAGTTTATCTGTATCAACAGGTGTCTACCAAGTGTCCTTTCACGTTTGACCTGTAGTTTATACAAATTCCTTCTTGTTGCCACCCTTCTCTTCCTTCCACTGTGTCTCTGGAGGTTTTCTATTTTACTTCTGCTTATCTAGGCTTGTTCTTCTCCATGCAATCTTTCCCACTTTACCTATCCTTTATGGACTCTTAATTCTATTGCACACAGAACGATGGACCCCTTCCAGTAGCTGACTTTTCACTAATTGTTAATTCTTAGACCGCATCTTTCTTACGTGCTGGGATCATGTTATATACTTGTTCTGTGTTTGCTATAGCTATTCTTAATGGGCTAGAATGAGGGATTATCTTTGTACATTATTTACTAAGAACTAAGGCCAGGAAATATATGTTATATGTAGAAACCATTGGACTCAACATAAGTTAAGACATTCTAATGAATAGAGCTCTGCATGAAGGAGGGTAAAAACAATGTTTAGAGGCAGGGGGGGGGTTTCAAATAGAGACCAAATGATCCTTTAGAAGGGATTGAGGGAAACAGATTTGCAATTGACAATCAGTGAGGTATTCTGAGCCTGGGACCTGGGTGTAAGTGATGTTATTACCACGGATATTCCAAGGAAATAAAAGAATGAAGGAAGAAGGGTAAAATCTGTTTCATCATACTTCTTGTTAAAATGTAAATTCTCCCCCAAAGCAATCCCAACTGCAAGCAAGGTTATGGTCTCAAATTAGGTATTTCTTATTATCCATGCATTACAAAAAGTATTTGTGAATGGGGATGCTTTTATTTCATACTTATTAGAGTATAGTTTGCTGCCCCAGATAGTAGAAACCAAATAAAACCTGCCACCAGGTTGAAACTCATTTTACTTCAGTCTCTTTTGTTCTTCATATGAGTCTTTGATATATTGTTTTTCCTTATAAAAATAATTGTTAATTTTAACATTTAGGGGGAAAAAAGATATCATAGAATTAGCTGGGTTTGTGGCTGTATGCTTCCTTCAGTTCTTACAGGATGAATTGAAGATAAGTGTGGATCCATTGCCTTATCTCTTTATTAAGGCAGAATGTAGTATCTTGGCCTGTCTGCAGGCCTCAGATGCTGACACCATGTGTAGATAGATTCTGATAGCTTCCATTCTGTGAATGAAAGTGGGAAGAAAAAGGGACTCCTCAATCCAATCCATCATGAACACAAATACAACCACCTAGAGAAGTGTATAATGAGTATAAAAAGCATTCTATAGCCTTTGAGAGCATGAAATAAGTATAGCTCCACAGGAAAAGGGAAAGTATACAATAATCTATCCCCAGCCAGGTAAGTTAACTACCATATTAGGATTTTACTCTACAAACCTCCTGTTCCTTGTGAAATGCATCTACAATAAAGGAAAAAGCTGTAAAAACAATGGCCAGTGGCTCACTCTAATTACTATTATGTACCTATGCATACATATATTTATTCATTCATTTACTGAAATGTTGGTTTGGTTGAGAAAAACAAACGTGCCTAATTTTATGTCTTTACTACTCATATATTTACCTGTTAATCTGAGGATGCCATTGTTTCTGATTTATTATCAGGCTTTTATTACCCTCTATAAGAGTCTTTCAGGCTCCAGAAAGTTGTGAAGTCTTTAGCTGTGTTCCTAGGCAATGCATTCTCACTGATCATGCTCTAGAAAAAGAGTCTGTCCAGTCTAAAAGTCATGATTCTTCTCTGAAGAGATCCATAAAGTATTCCTCCAGTCTGTGGAAGTTTCTGTCCCTGTGACACCATTCTTTCTTGTTTTTGCAGGGTGATTAGTTCTGAAGGTTCCATGTGTTTGTTCCTTACTTAACTCTAAATATCGTTGGCAAGAGTCATTGCAGTTTTAATAAATTGTAATTGTAAATAGGATGTTCAGACTGGCTTTGGAAAAATAGTTACATTGGCATCATCAATTCAGGCCTCCAAGCATAAGACGTTCACAAAGCCTCATACTTGCAAAGATGTGGGTCCTCAAGCCCATCCCAGGACACACCTGGTAACAACAGTGCTGATGACACTGATACAGAGCCTCTGTGTCGGGAGGCATGTACTATTTAGGTGTATGCTGTATCTGCCATTACTGTGGTGCCAAAGGAATTATATCACCTCCCTGCATGCAGCCTGGCAATACCAAAATACCTCTTTTGGCATCTAGCTGCAATCCTGTCATACAGATTCTCTTCCTTGAGACACACCAGCTATAAGCAATTATACATGGAAGGTTAAGTTCAGACATAAATGTTTTATAGCTCTGAAAAATACTTTAGGAACAGTCTTATTTTCCCTTTGCAGCTTTATCCTTTTAAAACATTTTAAAAATCAGCTTTTAATTTTTCTTTATTTTGTCTGTGTTCCTTTTTTTCTATTCCAAGTGTAATAAGGCAAAACATAGAAACTGCAAAATATAGTCGAAATGAAGCCATGAGTCATTAAAATGTAGCTGTATTTTCTCAAAGGTCAAGGTTGCCATTTTTATGCTATATCCTTGAAGGTCTTTTAGGCTAGGTTATTAGCTGCCTGCTTATGAACTACCAATGGTTCATGTCTACGATGTGACATCAGCTATTTTCTTTTTGGATATTTGAGAGCAAATTGTTGCTGACAGGAGATTATATGTATTCTAGGGTTGTGATGTCTAATACAGTAGCCATTAGCCCCATGTGGCTTGTGAATGCTTGAAATGTGACTAGTCCAATTGAGATAATCATACATCAAATTTCAAAGTTTCAGTATGAAAAAAAGAATGTAAAATATGTCATTAACAATTTCCATGTTGATCCCATGTTGAAACGATCATATCTCAGATACACTGGGTTAAATGTAATATCCCATTAAAATTTATTAAAATCAATTTCGCTTTTTAAAAAATCTTTGACTACTAGAAAGTGTAAATTTACATAGGTAGTTCACATTATGTTCCTTCTAGCTGACATTGTTCTAGAGAGCCTGCCACGTGGTCAGGAAGGCACCAAATAAAGCCTCCTGGAAACATCTACCTCTTCAACAGGTGGCAGAGAAACTTTCATTCCACAGACCCTCAGAGATCCGAGCGGCGCACGCAGTTCTTTCACACTGTGGGGCGTAGGACATGCCCTCTGTGCTCAGGGCGGATGAGCTCTGCATGAAGACCATCTTCCAGTTCCCACAGTTCACGGTCAGAATAAGCATCATTTCGGTCTTCTTCCTATTCAATGCCATCTGAGGGAATGTATCGGGAGATGAAATTGCTCATGTCTTGTGCTTTCATCTAAGAATTCTAAATAGCCACCTAAATCAGGATCTTTTATTGTCCTAAGAGGAACATAACATTCTTATTTGAACTATCATGTAAAGGATGTGAAATTCTGTTGAAGTATAGACTGGTATGCACTAAGGGAAAGATTCCATGGATGCGGTCTTGTTGATTTTTCTTCTGTCAGGGGCCAGAATACATCAGGTAGAAAGGAACCAAATAGTCCTTTTCACACATGGAAACTTTAGCTGCTCCTTCCCTCCGCATGTGACATCCTGCTTATCAACAAAAAGTTACCTTGGTTATGAGAAAGTAGGTCCTATGCACAACTGACTCACATTTTCATTGCTTTGGTTCCTGTACAAGTGCCATTTTCTCTTGCCTACACCACTGTGACACCTTTTTCTTTTTCCCATCATGTCCCCTTCTGTACTCTCTGGCACAGCAGCCTGAGTAATATTCCAGAATTCTAGATCATGTCATGCCACTTTCCAGATTAAACCCCTCTGGTACTTTGTCATGGCGCTTGAAACAAAAGTCATGCCTTTACCTGGGGTGATGAGGCTGTGTATGCTCCGGTCTTTGCTTATCTCTGGTGTGTTCTCTCCTTCCTCACAAGGCCCTCTAGTACATTCTTCATTCTTAGAATAGACTAAGCTCATTCTTGCCTTTCGGCCTCTGCACTTGCTGTTTCCTTTGCGTGCCCTCTAACCTCCATTTTTCACATGCCTACTCTTCAGCTTTCAGCTTAGATGTCACCTCCCAAGAGAGACCTTCCATCATCTGGAAGCAGCCAACAAGTCACTTTCTGGCACATGATTCTCTTCCCAAAGGTGCATATCATGATACCATTTTATCTTGTTTGCGGATTTATCTTCTTCTTGACTGTCTCTTCCTACATCCTCACAAACACTTCAGCCCACTTGAAGAAAAACCCTACATATTTTATCTTATTCCCTGGCATATCACCATCAAATAGAACAGTACCTGGGTACATAATGTATGGCCAGGGACTGTGAAATAAATGAAAGAATATATTGCAGTTATATCAAGACAGACTCTTCCTTGCTCCCATACCCACAAGTTTCTCTTAGTAGTTTGAAGATGTCATGCTTCAGAATCTTTCATTTCTTCATCACAAACTGGTGAACTTTTCCTTAGAGGAGACCTCTTGTCAGAAAATAACAATGTGTAGATATTTTGTTCAATTTCAACTTGAAAAATGGGTAATGCACTGGTCACAGAAGGACAGAAGCTTTAGCTCTCTCTTGACTTTTACACTCCATTTGATATACTCAGGGTCTGTATTGCTACGGTGTCCATGACCCTGTGTGCCTGGGATTTATAGCCTCCATAGTATAAGTCAAGACCAGTAGTTATATTCTATTTTTTTTTTTTTGTAGGCTCCACATACAGCATGGACCCCAGTGCAGGGCTTGAACTCATGAACTCAAGACCTGGGCTAAGATCAAGACTCAGATGCTTAACCTACTGAGCCACCCAGGCACCCCTGTGCTCTAATATTTTTATCTGACTTTGAATGATGTCAGGAATACAAACCTGATTCTTGGCTTATCTCACAGACTTAACCAATAGCCCTGTCTCTGTTTGCCATTTAAATGGTGAATTGTCAAATACATACTAAACTCAGGGCACCCAGGTGAGGAAGCAATGAATTCAGCTTTATCTTCTCTACTCTGACCATGCATACTTTGTAGTGAGTTGCAAGTCTTCTTGCCCACTCCCTCTAAGGAAAAAAAAAAAAAAAGAAATAGAAATGAAAGACGTAGATAAGTCTTTGATACCAGAAATACCTCATTGGACATGAACACCCTGAATAAGTTGTATATATTAAACAACTTTTTTTAGTCTGCATAATTGATAATAAATACAGTACAATCATTTTTAGTTTTTTTTTTTTTAGTGTACTTTAAAGAATTTCTTTAGTGAGAATTTTTTTTTCAGAGCAGAGAATTCTGTACTTCTAATAGCCAACACATTTTTAACATTCTATGAATTCAATCTAGAGATATAATGCTGGCATCATTCTTTAGGGGCACTGGGGAACAGAGGACAGGAAATAAATAGTTGGACAAAGTTGTACCAATCAACAAACTATTCGCATAGTCTTATTTGAACTTAGTTATATATATATAAAATGTAGCACTTCAATTCTAATTTTACTTTTGAATTATTGCTTTACTATTTGTGAAAGCATTTATGTTCTATTTATGCAGAATCATTTTGTCCCCAAATTAGTAAATCTTCTTTTCAAATGTGTCCTATCATGGTTCATGAATTCACAGCCGACTTGATTTACAGAGAGAATGGCTGCTCATAAAATCTGAGCATAACGAAGTCTCTTAGATATGAAAGAAGTTGCCATTTTTGAGATTGCTGAAAAGATACCAAGAGGAGAAGCATGTCATTTTATTCTGATTCCTAGATGGAGCAGTGAATTCGATTTCTAAGAAGAACAAGATATTTAACTTCAGAATGTAGTCCAATTTTAGCAACATCATTCTTAAAATGTAGGGAATGTAAAAAAGTGTCTTGTTTTAGGCAACCTGTTCATTAGGCATAAAGAAAACTTCTGGTTTATTTATAGACTTCTTGAAATGTTTAGTACAGCTGAGGAATTCGAGTACCTCTCAATTAAAAGAAAAAACAAAGTCCATAAAAATAAAGATTTGGCTGGAGAAAAAGAGATGTCCTCTCAATATATCTTTTAAATGTTTTCTAAGGTGTTTTTTTTTTTTTTTCATTTTTAATGAACACCAGCAGTGGAGCTGAACTCCAGGCTGTGAATAGATTCATAGAACAAAAGCAAACAAAACAAACTAACCAATTAAAAAAAATCTGTCTATAATATAGAAGTGTATTTATACTTATTTTGTATATTGGCTTAATAACTGAGAATGAAATGGAAGCATCTTTTGAAGGTTATGTTTAGCTTTAATCCCACCTCGCACTCTGACAAGTCTAGTCTGTCTCTTGGTGAGAGTGTTTTGGCAACCTCAGGTTGAGATGGAGCAGATTCACTCATTCCCCACAAACCCTAAAAATGTGCATCTGAAAAAAAAAATAGTGACAGGGACTAAGTCCCAGAGATATTCCCCAGGAACTCAACCCAATCTGTGGTACAGTATGTGGTCTGACCCAGCTGGGCACCAGGCCGGCCTTGGCCACCATCTCTTCTGGCTGGACTCCTCCCCAAGGTAGGGCTTACCATCACAAAATTGCCAACCAGGGCCCACGTGGGTACAGAACTAATTTAGCCTCCTGTACACTTGATGAATGAAGAATTTCCTCTTGGGACTAAATTATAGGGCTTGTTGGAGTTGCTCTTTCGTGATCTGTTATTTGGAGGTAATTTTCCAAAAGGGCTGGAACATATGGCCATGAGCTAGAATAGGATTCACCATGAACAGCTGCCACATGCTGGCCAGCACATCCCACTGGGCTCATCCTCTCCACCAGCCTCCCCCGCCTCTACTCTTGCTTCTCAAGAGGAGGCCCAGCTAAGAGAACTGGACTTATGTTAGATCTTTACTCTCCTTCTTAATTAAACCACAAGAATGACATCTGCCCACCTTTTTCTACATCTGGGTTTCTAGAAATGTAACATCTTGTCCTAACACGCTTAAAAACAGATGAGCAGGCCTTCCCCTCAACCCCCAATGTGGATGATTACAACCTTCTGTCAAATTCCACTTACCCTCCCTCCCTGTTGGCTGGAAGATAAGCTTCTGATCTTCCCTTGGCTTTTTGAACTGTTGGAAGCTGTGTAAACACAAGCTGCAGGTTAGTCAGATTCTGTTTGACCCAGGGCCTGCTGAGTGCAAAGAGATTACATTTGAAAACTCCCTTGTCTAATTAAGCAATGGTGACCTATTGCGGGGTGGTTGCTGATGAGGTCAAGTAGCAAGAGGTTCCAGGACAACCTGCTGCAGCTGGTCATTTGCTGATAAATAAGGAACAACTAATTTTTAGTGAGCCAGCTTTCCTACAGAGGTCTCATTTCATAAAATACTTGAATTTGGTTCTTTTTCTGAATTTCACATGTGCATTTTGGCACTTCAGAAAAATCTTTAACGGCGAGAGTGATGAGGACCTGTCCTATAATGGCAGCCTTTCTGTCCTTGGCCTTTGCCCAGCAATGGCCCATTCAATGCTTTACCTGATCTGCTGTGCTGCTCTGCTGCACCTTGAGCTCTATTTGGACCACTGACTTTTTCCAAATCCTGAAAGTCAGATAAGGACCCCTTTTTATTATTGACATGGATGGGGTTTAGTGGTGAGGGTGGGAAAGGAAGCCCCAAGAAATAGATCACCAGACCTGGATCAAATTGTGTAATCATGATCCCTTATTGAGTATCCACCACCTAGCAGAAGCAGTTGTAGGATCTTCTTATATCTCCAACCCCTACCATGATCCTCAGAATAAGAGTTATTATTCCTGTTTTACTGCTGAGATTTCTAAGGCATACAGAGGTTAGCAGCTTTCACAAGAGTACACCACTACCAGTAAATGAAAGGTGTTGGATATGACCCCACGTGGTTAGGCTCTAGGGCTTGCCCATTCCAGGGAACGGCACTGCTTCCTTGTGGAATTGAAAGTGTCTGGAGACCCCTGATGAGGGCTAACATTTGATGAATGCCGATTCTCCTTGTGGGTAAGTGATAAAAGTGAAGATAAGAACTTTGGAACCTTGGAAAAGTTATCAAAGAAGCCCTCCCATTCACTATCATGCCCCTAGATAGGTTTATCCCTAAATCTCTTGTAGTGGGTATGTATTGTTTCTGCCAGCAGCATCTATTTCCCAGAGTTCTGGAAAAACATATGCAGAATTCCTTTGGGATACCATCCCTTCTTCAAAATTCAGCTCATATGTTCTGGCAGAGTCAGATCCCTCAAATGCCTTGCTTGCTGTGATTACATTTGGACCAATCGGAGTCTGTGAAATAAAATACATGTTTTTATGGAACACTGCAGAACAGACAGTTTGCCTTCCCCTCTGTCCTCGAGTAAGGAGGACAGGCTGGAGTTACTTCTGTCATCCTGCCACCATAGGTTGCCATCTGAATGTATCTGAAAGACAGAAGGAAACTGGGTCTTGATGATATTGCTGGAATCCTGATACAGATGTGTGTGATCTCCCTCTGTGCTTCACTTTAGGAAATTCAGAATGTTTTAGATATTTTCAAACTCAAGAGTTCAAGAGGTTAAGTATTAATGTCCTGCCAGATCCATGCATGCACCTATCTCGTGATAAGACAAGAGTATAATGATGTCTGTCTGTCTTAAGAGCCAATCCTTTTCCATGGAATCACACTGCTTTTTGAGTTAGAGAAAGGACATTGCCACACATTTTCAACAATGTGTTTTTCCTTTGTGAGCAACAGAGGATGAAGTGTGACGATTCTAAAATCACATCTCTTGTAAAACCTTTCATCATGTCTGTCAGTTCACTTTTTAGCCTGCTCATAGGTTGAGCATATCAAGAGTTATAAATATTTCTGTTAATCATCCCCAAGAAAACAATGCAAACTCTCTGATGAAAACATTTTCTGATGCTCTGTAACTTTAGTTTTAGACAATTCGGAATAGTATCATACCTACATTTCTCTTGCTGTGTTTTTTTAGCTAATGCTCTCTTTAGATTATATGTAAAACTATTTTTCATATCCTTCAAAAGCTAAAGCAAAATTTCCCCAAATTTTCCCCCAAATTTTCAGCAATTTTGAGGATAGTGAAAAGTATCTTGTCCTCTTATTTTTCATTAGAGGGAGGGCCTAGTTTCTAAACATCACAGACATTTATTTTTGCTCTCCTTGAAAGTCTTGCCAGCTTCTTTGTCATCCACTCTCAATAATGGGATTAAAAACTAGATCCAGGACTAATACCAATGCCACATCAATTCTGGATATAAAAGAAAGATCACAACTCTTTCATGCTCTGCTCCTAAATGTGCTAAAATTACTAAACTTTCTTAGAGGCAGCTTCTCGTTCACTAAAATAACCCCAATGTGTATCTGCTCCATTGAGATATTTGGTAGCATCATATACATCTCAAAACTAATAATGATCTGTTCTACTTGTCCAGCTTTACAGAGTTTGCAGTTTCATGAAATTAATCTCTTATATTCCTTTTACAACCCTATAAGGTTGATATTATTATCTGCATTTTAGATATTAGTATTAAATGGTTTAGGGATTAAGTCATTTGCTTAAATCTTCCTAATCCCACCAATGGTGAGACTGTATTTTACACTCAGGTGTCTGGATCTAAGTTCAGACTTTTTATGGTTCCAGATAACATATCAGTATTTGGAAAACTTCTTTGAATAGAGGGGAGGAGTTTGAAGTAAAAATGCCACGATGTTGCTTCTTTTCTCTAGGTTAAAGTGAGCTGATTCTCTAAACATTTGAGAATGGCTTATAATGTTTTCTGTTCATAGTTATCCCTTGTGGGAACCACAGGAATTTTGATTTTCCTGACCATTTGTCCTCCATTGGACCCAAATGTTTAAAGGACATTATTTTTATGTGCCAATGATTGCAGTATTTGCATGTGCAAATCAAGTAATTACTTAACTACCCAAATTGTGCATGCAACTAAGGTAATTATGAACCTAGAAAATTGCCATAAGAATTTGACCCTGGAAAAATTATGATAGCAGAAAATGAGTGTTGGAGTGGAAATTTCTTGCAAGGCTGATTTTGTTGTTGTCATTGTTGTTTAGTGGAAATCTAAGCTAGGCTGATTAAGTTGCTCTCTATGCCTCAGCTTTGACATCTGAAGAATGAAAATAATAATGCTTACACTACCTACTTCCAATGCATAATTTCCACGTGAAGAGAATTAGGACAGTGCTAACAAGTGATTTGAAAAAGAATGACAAAATGTTTAAAAAGGGAATATTATTTTTAAGTAGACTCATTAACCTCCACTTTTGAAATAAATAGATATTAATATTTTTATATGAATCTTTGGCTCATCAACCCAAAATATGTCATATTGTGATTAAATAAATGTAAAAAAATTTAAGATAAAGTTGTCAAAAAAGAAAATAATTGTTATCTATTTCTAGGGTGCATAATAATTTCTTATGTGGCTCTCCAAACAATTATATGTGGCACCTGGAGAAAGACAGACTAACCATGGTTATCTATGAAGAAATTAAAACTTACTAAATTTGGAGGGCTTGTGCCAGTCACAGGAGCATCTAAGAGGCAGTAAGAATTTAGCACCAGTCAGACACCAGGGTGTCTGACTCCAATTATCCTTTTTTTATAACTTGGACATGCCTGTTAGAGAGACATTGGTAGCTATAGACATGAATAGGTCATGATACTAAAATGAGTCAAGAAATGGATCTGCTTCCCAATAATTTGGTGAATGTAGTAACTTGAATTGGATTGACTTGGAGATTACTATTGCATTATAGGCAGGAAAAGGACTTGCTAAGAAAACTAATGATGTACTTTTAAAAAGGTGGAGGCACTTAAAATTAACTTAAGAAAATAACTAAATCAGTGGATGTGATTGTACTTTGTCAAAATAGGTACAAAGGGATAGAGACTAGATCTATCTCCTTGAGCAGTTAGCTTGAGTTCCTGTCCCACAAGAAGTAACTCACTTTACTCTAAAGTTTTCTGTAATTCAACTAACCTTTGCCTTCCAAATGTTCATTGCAATGAGGTCATTATCATAATTGTTAGAATATCTGATAAAAGCATGCATGCATTGATACAATTCGGCAAACCATACTTAGGTTCCCAAGCCTTTCAGCTACTGTATTGGTTCTAAAGAGCATAAACAATGGAAGGAGTTTGACGTTTCTAGATCCAAATGATATTTTAAAGGTGATTCAGAGGGGGCAGCCTGGGTGGCTCAGCAGTTTAGTGCCACCTTCAGCCCAGGGCATGATCCTGGAGACCAGGGATCGAGTCCCACGTCGGGCTCCCTGCATGGAGCCTGCTTCTCCCTCTGCTGTGTCTCTGCCTCTTTCTCTCGCCGTGTCTCTCATGAATAAATAAATAAAATCTTTTAAAAAATAAAAAATAAATAAAGGTGATTCAGAGAATGTGTGGCAGGAATGGAGCATCAGTCATTGAGCCTGACTCTACATTCTGTTCTCTACTTATGTGGTGTTGCCAACTGTCAGCAGAGATCTCTCCAGACAGAAAATGACCAAAGATTTCTTGAATAGTAAATTAGAGTACTCCACAGGATATAGGCCACTAAGTCATTTATACGCCATGACCTGACAGGAAGAAAAATCATCACCTCCTTTTTAGAGTGACCATAAATCTCAAATTGTGTTTATTATGGTAAAATAAACAGTCATCAACATCATTCACATTTTTTCCAACTTTAGGAAATGTCAGATATATTATATACCATTATTATATTCTATCTTTGGCTCATCTTTTAAAGGTCAAGGATGTTATATGAATAGCTACCATTTCTTGAGCATTTACTGGGAACTGGTCCCTTTGCTAAGGATGTAATCCCTTATCTAATTTAGCCTCAACAATAGTCCTAGAAGTTAGGTATTACTGTATTCTTTTCCTACATTTACAGATAAGGAAATGGAGGCTTATCGAACTGAAGTAATTTGTCTAAACTCACAATGATTGACTTTTATATGTAAGTACTCCTGTGAGGTACTTCTGTAGGGTAAGAACAATACATCTATAGAATGAATTTTCTTTTAACTGAAGGCGCACCAAGTTCTACTTTTTCTACTCATATTTATAGATTCTAGTTAGGTCAGATCGGTATAATAGACACAGGCACCTATCAAGATATAGCTATGTGCTGGGTGCTGGGGATATAAAGATGATGGAATAATCGATCAGGAGAGACATCATCGCAACACATAGTTGGAATTTGAAAGCTAATATTGAGAAAAGGCTCCTAGGCAAGGTTCTCCAGCTGTGGCAAGGTAAAGGAAATTCAGCCTAGATCAGTCCTATATAAATACCTTAATTTCTCTAATTTAGGGTTTCTCCATTTAATTTCTACATTACAACTTGTTGATGAAAATTAAAAGGTAAAGATTCTTCACCAACTCCCTAGAAGATCAGTGGTAAAGGGAAGGTTCGTGTGCTCCATTGTCCTGTTGTGATAGCACAGGGTCTCAAGTAGCTCTAAAGTGGTACTAGAGCCCTAGCAAACTTATGATTTATCACAGTCATCTAGAGCTATGTTGTCCAATACAAGAGCTAATAAACACTTAGAGGGTGGCTAGTGGGAGTGGAATATGAAATACACACTGGATTTCTGACATAATGTGTGAAAATAATGCATAAAATCTAGCAATTTTATAATGATTACATGGTGAAATGAGAATATGTTGGACATATTGGGATAAGTAAGATATACTATTAAAACTAATTTCATCTATTTCTTGTAACTTTTTTAATTTGACCATTAAAATATTTAAAATTACATATATGGCTCACTGTATTTCTGTAGGATAATGCTGATACAGAGCTTACTTACTCTACTCGATATAGATTCTTTTAAAAATATTTCCTTGGAAGAGAGAATTTATATTTTGTATTGAATGGCTTCTCAAATAGCAGAGAAACATTTTGAACCAATGCTATTTCTTCCTCTACCACCCAGATTTTAATAAAACCTTTTAAATATGATCTATTAAATGCAAGAGTTTTCAGAAATCTCAAAAGAAAAAATATTTGGAAAAAATAGTGAAAGCAAATTTTAGAAATTAGAAAATTGGTGAGGGACAAAGTTAGAATACAATGTTAAAAAAATCCCTCTTTGGTCACAACTTTCTAAATTGTTTAAAATTAAATTTTACTTAAAAAAATAACAGATCATGGGATTTTCCTAATGTTGCTATCTCTTTAATTACCTTAAATGATTATGATTTGAGGCTTAGTGTTTGATAAAGACTTCTGTCAGGGGACTCAAGCCCTGGACCCGCTTTTCTCCAATGTGTCATTCACTCTCTTCCCTTAACTATTCATAGTAGGGAATGGAATAAAACAATCTTTATTTTTTTTCTTTAAACTGGCTGTGTTTTTGTATGCACCATACACTACATTTACAAAAAATTTATAACTGGAATGAAATTCCTAGTCTTCATGTGATTACCCTTCATGAAAGTTATCTGACTCAGTGTTTTCTGTTTTCTCCAAGTGTTGTGTTTGTTTAATTTTGATCTGTAGCCAAGGAAAAGTTGCATAATTTATAGATTACAATGTTTGAAAGAGTAATTATATTTCTGCACATTGAATGTTCTCTTCACAAGAAGTAGGGGAATAGACTACATCCAAAAATGTTTTCAAAACCTCTTAAAAAGAGAATGTGGCATATGATCTTCTCAATAGATGCAGTGAAAGCATTTGACAGTATATACAACATCAGTCCCTGATTAAAACTCTTCAAAGTGTAGGGATAGAGTGAACATTCCTCAATAACTTAAAAGCCATTTATGAAAAATCCACAGTGAATATCATTCTCAATGGAGAAAAACTGAGAGCCTTTCCCCTAAGATCAGGAGCACGACAGGGATGTCCACTCTCACTACTGCTATTCAAGATACTACTAGAAGTCCTAGCCTCAGCAATCTGGCAACAGAACGAAATAAAAGGCATTCAAATTGCCAAAAAAGAAGTCAAACTCTCCCTCTTCGCAGATGACATGATACTGTATATAGAAAATCCATAAGACTCAACCCCAGGATTGCTAGAACTCATACAATTCAGCAATGTGGCAGGATACAAAATCAATGCACAGAAGTCAGTGACATTTCTATGCACTAATAATGAGTCTGAAGAAAGAGAAATTAAGGAATCAACCACATTTACAATTGCACCCAAAAGCATAAGATACCTAGGAATAAACCTAACCAAAGAGGTAAAGGATCTATACCCTAAAAACTACAGGATACTTCTGAAAGAAACTGAGGAACATCTTAGGATTTGTATGGAATCAGAAAAGACTCTGAATAGATATAGGGATATTGAAAAAGAAAACCAATGCCAGGGGCATCAGAATGCCAGATTTCAAACTGTATTACAAAGCTGCAATCATCAAGACAGTGTGGTATTGGCACAAAAACGGACACGTAGATCAATGGAACAGAATAGAAAACCCATAAATGGGCCCTCAACTCTATGGTCAACTAATATTCAACAAAGCAGGAAAGAATATCCACTGGAAAAAGGACAGTCTCCTCAATAAATGGTGTTGGAAAAATTGGACGAGCCACGTGCAGAAGAATGAAACTAGACCATTCTCCTACACCATACACAAAAATAAACTCAAAATTGTTGAAAGGTCTAAATGTAAGACAAAATTCATCAAAATAGTAGAGGAGAACACAGTCAACAACCTTTTTGAACTTGGCCACAGCAACTTCTTGCAAGATACATCTATGGAAGCAAGGGAAACAAAAGCAAAAATGAACTATTGGGACTTAATCAGGATAAAAAGCTTCCGAACAGCAAAAGAAACAGTCAACAAAACTAAAAGACAACCTACAAAATGGGAGAAGATATTTGCAAGTGACATATCAGATAAGGACTAGTATCCAAGATCTATAAATAACTTCCTAAACTCAACATCCAAGAAACAAAAAATCCAATCATGAAATGGACAGAAGACATAAACAGACATTTCTCCAAAGAAGACATACACATGGCCAACAAGCACATGAGAAAATGCTCTTCATCACTTGCCATCAGGGAAATACAAATCAAAACCACAATGAGGGGATCCCTGGGTGGCGCAGCGGTTTGGCGCCTGCCTTTGGCCCAGGGCGCGATCCTGGAGACCGGGGATCAAATCCCACGTCGGGCTCCCGGTGCATGGAGCCTGCTTCTCCCTCTGCCTGTGTCTCTGCCTCTCTCTCTGTCTCTGTGTGTGACTATCATAAATAAATAAAAGTTTAAAAAAACACACAATGAGCTACCACCTCACACCAGTGAGAATGGCGAAAATTAAAAAGACAGGAAATAAATGTCAGCCAGGATATGGAGAAAGGGGGAACCCTCTCACACTGTTGGTGGGAATGCAAACTGGTACAGCAATTCTGGAAAACAGTGTGAAGGTTCCTCAAGAAGCTAAAAATAGAGATACCCTACAACCCAGCAATTGCACTACTGGGGATTTACCCCAAAGATACAGATGTAGTGAAATTCCAGGACACCTGTACCCCAATGTTCATAGCAGCAATGTCCACAATAGCCAAACTGTGGAAGGAGCCTCGGTGTCCATCGAAAGAGGAATGGATACAGAAGATGTGGTCTATGTATACAATGGAATATTACTCAGCCATTAGAAACGATGAATACCCACCATTTGCTTCAACGTGGATAGAATGGAGGGTATTATGCTGAGTGAAGTAAGTCAGTAGGAGAAGGATGATCATCATATGGTTTCACTCATACAGGAAATATAAAAAATAGTGAAAGGGATTATAAGGGAAAGGAGGGGAACTGAGTAGGAAAAATTAAAGAGGGGGACAAACCATGAGAGCCTCCTAACTCTGGGAAACAAACAAAGGATTGTGGAACTAGAGGTGGGCGAGGGGTTAGGGTAACTGGGTGATGGGCACTGAGGAGGGCACTTGATGGGATGAGCACTGAGTATTATACTATATTTTGGCAAATTGAACTTCAATAAAAAATGTAAGAAAAAAATTAAAAAGAGAATTTGAAATTGATTAAGAGAAACAAGAGACTATTGATGTGATGAATAAAATATATAACTAATTAAATTCTGTTGAGGGAGGCCTCTATTATTTTTGTTACCAATCTAAATCTGTCATTTAAAAAAAAACCAACAAAATCAAACTTTTGCAGCTTAAAATTGCTATGAGATTATAATAGAAAATAACTCATATGGTAGAACTATATTTTAAATGTATTTCATATCATTCATTATTAATGTTGTTGGTAATAATAATAATTTTATAAGATTATATAAATTAGCACCTTTCCATAGACACACTTTGTGAATGCTTAATATTTCATGATCTCATAGCCCTATAATAACTATTGTATTAGAAATGCTAGTAATTCAGGTCTATAAAGCAAATGAAAGGCTATTATAGCTGTAATTTTGTTTCTTAAACTTGCCACTTTTTAAATGTAGACATTAAACCTATGACTCAGGAAAAAAAAATAAACCTATGACTCAGATGTCTTACGATATTATGCTTTTGTCATTCCTTATATATTATATATATACATAGATAAAAATATATTAAAATAGTAGTTCCCTGGTTAAAAAAATGTGACTCTTTTTCTTCATAAATATGTACCAATTTGTTTTTTGAAGATTTGTAAGCCATGTGACACATTTTCATAGTTTATAATCATATCAGTTTAATTAAAAATATTAAGATGGTGCCTTCAGTGTTCCTTAAGGTTCTCTTTAAATGTCAATGAATGCCAGAAAGAGTTCTGTCTTTTGCCTTACTGTTCCAACTGTCTGGTTCTAACTTGCTAAAATGAGTAAGAATACTCATAACAGAGTAAATAGAAGATTGGGTTTGGGGAGGTTGCAAATTTCAGCTATATTTGAACTGTAACTATTGCATATAAATGTCAATCACTATGAAATGTTTCATCCTTCTACCCAAAGGTGCATGCATGCCCTGTTCAGCTCAAGCCCCTGCCTTTAGTATGTGTTCTGAAGTCACTAAACTGAACTTCTGTACCAAAGCTCTGCATTATCTATATAATTGAAAGGTTTGGCCTCATATCTTAGCCTGAATTGAAGTAGTTTTAACAACTTAGACCCTTTGGACAATAACCAAGGGATAAAATAAGTAAATAAATACTGAGAGTATTAAGGTGAGTCTACTGCTGGCTAAGGCAGGAAAATTTTATCCAACATACAGGAGGTGTGACCATGCTGGATGAGACATAGAGTATCAGATAATTTGAGAGAATTGTGAGTTAGATTGTAAATAGGTATATGCACAAGAAAACAGTCCCTGAAGATACCATCTCTCCAACCAAGGTAAGGGGGTCCTTTGCAAAGGCTTAAGACTTTACAAGGAAAAGGGACTAGTTGGCTCAAACATGTCTTTGACTTGTCATTTCTGGATTGGGTGATTGTAGGGTACTTTGGTGCTGGCCAATGGCTGAATCCCACATCTATTTGTGGTTTTCAGGAGCTGTGTTGACCCACAAAGCCTATTAAGGTTAAGTTCAGATAGTTTAGTTGAGTCACAGACTGCAAGGAGTAGTCAATCATCAGGCCACTTTTTTGCTGATTCTCATCTGTTTTCTAGAAGGGGCCACTCTAAGTTTTTCTTTTGGAGGCAGTAACACTCACTGTTTCACAATCTCATTCTCTCCACGCACAGGGTCAAATAGCAGGTTCATTGTCCTCGAATCACAGCAAAGATTTTCTGTATCACAGGTGAAATAAGAGCTTCTTAAGAGCTTGCTGAGAAATAGCCATATGATGAGGTAAATGTTAGTGATGGAAAGGAAAGTCACTCAAGGTTAACCCAGTAGAAAAAGAAATGAAAGGTGATTAGTTCCTCTTTAAAAATATTACTATCATAAGTACTGTTACTAAGAACCCTGTATGTGAATGAGTAGGTCCATTCTTTCAGGTCTCACTTTGGTTATTGAATTCTCTGATTTTAGTTTTCTATATGAAATAATGGTACAATAAGCACTCTGTGCTTTAGTTACTGTGGCATAGAATGATTCTGAACACAGTAATTTTCATTCTGCATTATTAAAACAAAGCAATTTTCTCAATCACCTTGTCAAACTTCAGGGAAATGTGTCAGTACTTTTATGGGATATTTTTGAGTCTTTTATTTTTGGTTTTTGATGTTTATTTAAAGATATATTCATCTATTCAAATATTCAGGTACTGGCAATTGTTCTAATTAATGTCTTATATAAAACATAGTTTTCTTTACTAGAAGGTGGAAAAGATATGTAAAGTCTAGTCTCTGCTCTTAAGGAATTTAAATCTGAGTGGAAAAGTAGCACAAGTTATCATTGTGGTGTTAGGCATAAAGAAGATTAGTAATAATTTTACCTGGCACATTAGAAAAAATCCTCACAGAATAGAAAAGCAAATTTTGAACTGTGTCTCAAGGTAGAGGTTGGGCAGGTGAAGAAAAGAATGAAATGAAATTCTTTTCTGGAAGAAAATACTCCATAGATATTCCATAGAGAGATGGAACTGATTACTATGGCCTGGAAATAGTGAGCAGGGACATGCAGCATTAATAGAGTCAGTGGGAGACAAAAATCTGGAAGGATAGGAATAGAAGGGGAAAAGATAGACCTTTAGATACCTGACTAAACATTCCCTTTGTTTTGTTACCTTTTTGTTTATGTTTATCTATTTTTGTAATAGGGAGCTCCAGATAAATTAAGTTGTTCCATCTTGCAGGTTAGGTAGACACCACTGTCATCATTGTAAAGGATGAATTAGAGAGCATTGAACCTGATCGAAAGTGGTCACAGGAGTCTAGGGAAAAGATCATGAAAATCTAGATGCTGGTGAGGGGTGAGGGAGATTGATTTTTGAGGCATCTTTGAAGGAAGACAGACAGATGTTGATCATCAATTAATAGAAGACAGAAGGGAGAAGGGGAAATCAAAGCAGAGTTGCTGTTCCTAGCAGGGACTCATGAGGATTGAAAAACAGTTCTTTTGGTTAGTGATACCACTCAACACAGATTAAAATAATGTATTGGGGCAAAAAATAATATTTGGTGGTTAAGCGTCTGACTCTTGATATGGGCTCAGGTCTTGACCTCACAATCGTTGAGTTTGAGCCCCACATTGGGCTCCAGTGTAGGTGCTTATAAGAGTAAACCAAACTTTAAAAAATAATGTGATGGCTCATAACTAAAAAGTCCAGAAGTAAGATTTGGCTGAGATGTAGGCATCCAAAACACGCCACCATTTCCTGACCTTTCTTTATCTCTTGGCCTTATACCTTCCATGGTGGATTTATTCTCAGACTGTAGGTGATGGCCACAAGGCTGACAACAAAACCAGCCCTAAACCCTCTTACACTGTTGGTGGGAATGTGAAATGGTGCAGCCACTCTGGAAAACTGTGTGGAGGTTCCTCAAAGAGTTAAAAATAGACCTGCCCTACGAGCCAGCAATTGCACTGCTGGGGATTTACCCCAAAGATGCAGATGCAATGAAATGCTGGGACACCTGCACCCCGATGTTTCTAGCAGCAACGTCCACAATAGCCAAACTGTGGAAGGAGCCTCGGTGTCCATTGAAAGATGAATGGATAAAGAAGATGTGGTTTATGTATACAATGGAATGTTACTCAGCCATTAGAAACCACAAATACCCACCATTTGCTTCGACGTGGATAGAACTGGAGGGTATTATGCTGAGTGAAATAAGTCAATCAGAGAAGGACAAACATTATATGGTCTCATTCATTTGTGGAATATAAATAATAGTGAAAGGGAATAGAAGGGAAGGGAGAAGAAATAGGTAGGAAATATCCGAAAGGGAGAGAGAACATAAAGACTCCTAACTCTGGGAAACGAACTAGGGGTGGTGGAAGGGGAGGAGGGCGGGGGATGGGGGTGACTGGGTGACGGGCACTGAGGAGGGCACTTGACGGGATGAGCACTGGGTGTTATTCTGTATGTTGGCAAACTGAACACCAATAAAAAAAATAAATTTATTATTAAAAAAAAACAGCCCTACATCTTTTAACTGTCAAGTCCAGCAGCAAAGAGAGAGCTTCCCTCTCTTTCCCTGAAAAGCTTAATTTGGCACCATCTCTCAACTCGTCACTGTGCGCATGAACATGCATTCTCTGATTGAACCCTGTGAATAAGAATAACGGAGAGGGGTTCCTTAAGGAAAAATTGGGATCCTGTTTCCAAGAGAAAGGAAAATGGACTTTGAGCAAAACACTGCAAATCTTATCTTACAGTTTACTACCTTAGTGAAACCACTAAGGTAGTAAATACAGAAGGAAGGAATGTCCAGGTGGGTGGATGAGGAAGGAGGAATGAGTGGTAAGAATGGTTTTGCATGTATTGCTTTTCACATCACAATGCTTATTAATAATTATCAAGGAGGACCATAGTCCTCATTCAGAGCCTGATTCTATCAAAACCAGGCAATATATGTAGTGCAAAGATATTATATTGCTTTGTATTCTTCTGTTACACGTGTAATTCCCCCCCAAAAAAATTTGATGTGCACAGGGAAGGCACTTCTTTATTAATCCATCATAAATCAGACAATAATTTTCAAATGTATTGTAATAATGTTTATGAATATATGCAAAGATGGTCAAACACTTGTATTATTTCAGCTTTATTAACGTGACTTTTTCTTTTTGCTTAAATGTCTGAAGACTGTGCCAGATAATACTTTTTTACTTTTTTTCTTTCTTTGTCATTTTTCTGGAAATTTCAGTTAAGTGTATCATATAGAAATAGACTGCATACTGGCACATTTTATGATCAAGACTTTTATAGAAATTTTCCATTACATAAAATATTTGGGAACATACATTTTAATTAAATCATCAGTTTAGCTAATGGATAATTTCTTCATGTACCATGCATGAGTCTAAACAATGGGAATATGAGTTCAGTATACATACACTTTCCACCTGTAGTACTGAATGTTTATATTAAAATCTTGCAATACTAAGCTGCTATCACTATAGATATATTTTTGAAATGTCTGACCCATAATTAAAAATGTAGAAGTTATAAGTCAATGGGGATTTCTTTGTGCTGATCCTGTGATATAACCTGACAAGCTAATTTTAATTTGATTCTCAATAATATTTATTACATAATGGCATAGACATAATTTTCACATTTTCACTATTCTCATAGAAAATTTGCATTAAAGTTAAATGGGACTCCAGGCTGGCTCATTTGGTGGCATGTGCAACTCATGATCTCAGGGTCATGAGTTCAAGCCCCGCACTGGGTGTGGAGCCTACTTAAAAAAATATATATATATATATATATTTAAATATATATTTTAATATATATATATTAAAGTTAAATGTAGTTCTGAAATAGTCAAGTAATGTTAATAGAACTTTGATAGTTAAAGTTTATGGAGATGTCACATAGGAAAGCACTGGATTCAGAAGACACAAATTCAAGTTCTAATATTCTTATATTTTTAGTAGTATAATGTGGAGTGAATCCCTCACATTCTTAGAATCCCAGTTCCTTTTCAATAAAATGGGGAGAGTGGACTTATTAGGGAAGATAAATATAAGGTGATACTTCAGTGGGTTGGTTTGGAAAGCGGAGAGTGGCCAGTGGTGAGTCCACTCAAAGCTTCATATGGGAACTCACAAGTTGTTAAAGTGGAGGAAGAATGAGTCACACACCATCTGTGGAAAGTTATGGAATTGGATATGGCAACACCTAGCCCCCCCCAATTTTCTCCCATACACGTTGTCCCAAGCTTGGTTTTAAGAATGGGACATTAAACTGTGTGTGAGTATATTTGGCAAATGGTAAAGCACACTGTGAATGTATGATATTATTTTACAACTCATCTCAGAAAAATTGATATTTTTTTCATATAAGATGAAAGAAAAGATACACTTTCTTTTTCCACTTACATAAATCTAAAAAAATCAGTCGTTGTTTTGTTTTCATTAGATAATCTTAATGTATGCAATAAAGGAATGCAGTGTAAGGAATACATTAATGTAAGGAATAAAACAATTTGAACCAATGGATAATGCCTAGTAAGTACATGAGAAAGACACAGGTTCCTAAGAAAATAGAGTTTACAGAATAGGGAGAAATATATTTTATAATGAGAGACACACACACACACACAACACAGTAAGAGAGTGAGCTTTATATATATGTGTGTGTATATATATATATAATCCCCCTCTCCCAGGATTCTAGATTGGATTCTAGAAAGCATTCCTGATGGGTTTGTTGGAATCAAAGCTTGCCATATAGATAGAATATTTAATTAAAGTTAGGACATATGTTCAGGGAGGAAAAAATCAACCTGTTGATGTAATCATTTTAGTCAATTTAGTGAAAAGGTTGGGCAGATTGGTATTTGGTTTTAGGTTGACACAAATATCTATGTTGGTATTTGCAGTAAACCTGGAGGTTTTGATGAAATGTGGAGGTGATTGAGCGAATTATAGTTTGTAGGTTCTCAAGAGTTTTGGAATCTTATTCTCTCTGTGTAGTGTGGAACTAGCTAAGCATGGTTTGAGTAACTAGTATGAAGTGATAGAAAGGGAAAAATAATTTCTTCTCTGTGGAAAAAGAAAATTTCCTAAATAATGGTTGCTGACTGTGGATGTATTAATAAAGCAATTAGTTAACAGAGTCTCTTAAAAAATGATGGTGAATTTTGACAACATTTCATTTTAATAAAGATTTATTTATTTATTTATTTATTTATTTATTTATTTATTTATTTTAGAGAGAGAGGGAGAGTGTGTGAGTGGGAGAAGGAGCAGAGGGAGAAGAAGATTCCCCACTGAATCCCTGTAACAGGGCTTGATCTCACAACCCTGAGATCATGATTTAAACTGAAACCAAGAGTTGGAGGATCAACTGACTGAGCCACTCAGGTGCCCCTGAATTTTGATAAAATATTTTAAACTCTACATAGAGGGATGCCTGGGTGGTATTGTCCATTAAACTGCTGACTTTTGGTTTCCACTCAGGTCATGATCTCAGTGTCTTGGGATAGAGCCCCACGTTGGGCTCCATGTACAGTGGGGAATCTGCTGGAGATTCTCATTCTCTTTGCCATTTGCCCTGCTCCTGCCTCTGTGTGTGCTCCTTCTCTCTGTCTTGAAAGAAAGAAAGAAAGAAAGAAAGAAAGAAAGAAAGAAAGAGAAAGAAAGAGAGAGAGAGAGAAAGAAAGAAATAAAAAGAAAGAAAGAAAGAAAGAAAGAAAGACAAAGAAAGAAAAAAAGAAAATGCATCTTTTTTTTTTTTTTTAAAGAATCTTTCAATATGTATCAGAATTAAGATGCTTCCTGGCAGAATTCATGGATACATGATTTGAAATAAGTTGGCAAAAGTGAAGATTATAATAAACTTATATTTAACTTTTTTTTACTTATCAATTTACCTGGGATATTTAAAAAGAATAATGTCCAGTGCTGGATGAGGATACTTTGAAATGAAAGTTCTAGCATTACTGTTGTGTAGTATGATGTGACAATGAAAGTTGAATGTTTAAAAGATGTTCTATTCTTATAAATTTGCCCCCATAAAATGATGTTCAGAGATATAGGTACTTAGGGCACCTGGGTGGCTCAGTTGGTTAAGTGTCCAACTCTTGATATTGGCTCAGGTCTTGATCGTACAGTCATGAGTTTGACCCCCACACTGGGCTCCAATGTAGGTGCTTATAAGAGTAAACCAAAATTTAATATCACAATAGGGGAATTTTTTGGTAAGTTAGTTATAATCACTTGACAAAACAATATACAGCATTGAAATCACATTCGGGAACAATTGGTGAAGATAATTGAAAATATTGACTTTATTTTGAATTTTCTAAATAAAAAAGCAAGTAAACAGCACATCAAGTAAAACAGTATAGAATGTAGAATGAACAGAAAAAAAAACATTTAAATACTGGGAAAAAGTGGTTATCTCTAGATAATGGTAAAAGGAGGAATTTTTATTTTGTGAGTGTTTTACTCTAACTTTTAAATTTTGTAAAGTATATATTGTTACATTGTGATTTAGGAAATAAATATGATAAACATTTATTCTGGGCCATTCAATTTTTTGGTTAAATGTCTGGCCTCCAACTGTCTACCTTTAGACTTAAACTCCCTCTTCTCTCAGTGTGTCTTATTTACACTGAATTTTACTCACATTCCAAAGGATTTTTCTTACAAACACACCCAAAAGAAAGCAAAAGGGCTAAGGCAGGCAATAATCAGACATCATCATAACAATCTAATAGATGTCTATACCCTGCTCTTTCTTAACTATTTTCAACAGTCTGAAATTTTCTATCAACTTCTGCCTCTCATTGGTCAAATATCATGCTCACCTTTCATCCCAAGACCCAGGTCCTCACAGATTGCTGAGGGCTGAAAGTCCACTGAGACAAGGGGATTTATTCTACAGTTTCAGAAGAGGAAAATCATTCTGAATAAATGCCTTAGCATCCTTGAGCATCGCCCTTTTCCCCTTTTCCCCTCTACAGTTTATTAACAGTCTAGATCTTTTGAGACTGTAAACATTTTTCTAGTTTTCCAACCAGCTCCACCTGCTGGTGCTAACCTGTGTTTCTAAATAATCTGTACCCTTGTCTCAGATAATGTAGAAGTTTTCTGCAAAATATGACATCCTTTTCACATTTTCTTATTTCTGCATCACTTAGTTCCTGGCATGAGAAGAAAGGGGGTTAGATCTGTTTTAGAATATTTTCTTTTGGTTTTAAACTGTGCTTTATTTGAGTCACATTTAATTGCTTTCAGGTAAACAGATGAACAATACTAGAAAATATACCTCAGAAGAGTACGCTGAGGTTAGGCTTGGAGGGACAAGCTGTCAATTACCTTCTCTTAGGCTTCCATAAGGATAACTTAGCAGAACTCTACTGTTTGGAGAACAGGATATTTTATTTGAGAATTCAGTAGACAGTGACTCAGATTTTGAATTTCTTGGATCTTTTATGATGTTTGACAAACAGGTATGAGGCCCCTACCTGCTTTGAAAAGTGTAACTAGAGGTCAGCTGGTTATTTTTCAGAAGTTTCTTGTTCTCTCTTGAATTCTAGTGGATGATTCTAGCCACATTTCAGATAACTATTTATCTAGGCATCTGCCAGGGGTCTTTATAAACTGACCACCCTCCACCTACATCTCTGAAAAGTCTAAATCAGTGTTAAAATACTTATTGGAAAATCCTTTGGGAAGCAAGGAAAAAAAAAACATAGTGAGTGAGTGTTTTGAAGGAGTTGATACTTGGCACATTGGCTGTTGTTCCTCTTAGGGGCCCATTGATAATAATCACTCATTGATTTTTAGCATCCTCTTGCCCCATGCACTGTAGAGCCAGTAGTTGGCTTTGGGATTGATACTGTTGGCTGGATTAGCATGTGCCTGGTGAGATAGCAAGGGGAAGGTGCCAAGAACCTGGGAGAGAGGCTATGTTTCCCAATGTTTACTCTTTGATCTTACTCTTCATGTTCTCAACTCTTTACTTGAAGGGGAAAAAGTTTGTTGTAGTCAATCCAAAGCTTCCTTCCTGGTTATTTTCCCAGAGACTTGGCCTCAAAAGTTTACTCTAGATATATTTATTTGGCATATGGTATATTTGTTCAGTGCCCTTTAGCAAAGATGGTTAGGTGCACACACACACACAACACACACACACACATGCACACACACACACAAGATTCACCTCTTGGTTCACTATGGATTTCAAGATCATAAATCATGTTGAGCTATAGCTACTAACAATGAATTATGGGCCTTTTCTTGGCATCTCCTCTACCTTGGGTTATCCTAGATTTTAAATTAGAATCTCTGCAATCATTGATGCATGGAACATAAAAGGACCCAAGTAAGAAGGACTGAAGATGTAACACTTGGTTCTGACATGACTTTTGGTCATTTTTTGACTGTTTACTACTCTTTCATATTTAAATTTAGTGTAATAGATTCTGAATCTATTATACACTAAAATATTTCTAAATCTAAGCACCTTACAACAATTCCTGAAAGACAGGAAGCATTTATGTTCTCTTCTCCAAATTTTTGAAGTCATTTTTGCTTGTGTGAAGGTAATCAAGTAAAAAGAGAAATCCAGACCAAATTATTTCTGAATACTTCCTAACAAATGTGAACATTTCCCCCAGTATTCTCCTACTTATTAATGAAAGAAAGAGGCAGCTGCTCTTTCAGATATCTTTGAGTGCTCACTAGGAATGATACCAACAAAGTTAACCAATTCCAGATATCTTCAGGTCTATGCATGTTGTAAGTATAAGGATAGTAGAGTATTGGTTTATGTCTTAATTTGACATGGCAAATCCCTGCAGGCTTCATAATATCTTTATGACATTTTCTCTTTGCTTTCTCTGATCATTTTGCACAATAGGTCCTCTCCACTCTTCCCTATGGATTTAGCTTCTTTTTTTTTTTATCACTGCCACCTGGTTTTCTGCTGAAAAAAAAATTCCCTTTAACCTCTTTTACTTTCTAAATTCCAGTGTTCTTGACTCTACCATTTGGTTTTAAGTAGTGTAACCTAAGGATATATTAAAGTTCTGAGTTCCTCCAATTAAATTATTTTAGGGTTATCATTTTCAAAGTGGACATGGTTATAGATGTTATACATTTATAAGGTTTATTCTATATTCACTGGTATGTATACTCAACCTCTCTCCTTGATCTGGGAAGTTATTTTAATGCCATAGGATGATGATACTTCTTTTTTTTTTTTTTTTAATGATTATTTATTTATTTATTTATTTATTTATTTTTATTAATTTTTATTGGTGTTCAATTTACCAACATACTTCTATTTAAAAAAAAACCCATGCAACTCTATTTTAAATAAAAAAAATGTATTTGATTAATTGAGAGACTATGTAAAAGTTCAAGGTTAAAGCCAGCAACATTAGTTTTATATCCCAACTTTACCAGCTATGACCTCTTTACAGGGGTGTGCTGGGAAATATTCAAAACAATCAACTATAGAGCAAAAACATACCCTGATTTAGGGAGTTTGCCAATTTCCATGTAGTGTTTTCAAATCTACTGTGACTAATTTTAAGCTACAGACAAGAAGTTGGTAAATTCATGTTGGGAAGCAACATGTATAATTGGCTCTCTCCAGCCTGTGTGATTCTGGTCTAACACATGTCCTGTAGACATTGGGTGTGACACATAACTTCCCTGAGTCTTAGTTCTGCTATATAAAATGGATTTTGTTAGGACAGAATGAAGTGGCCTATGAGAAAAACCTGAATATGGTATCACAATAAATATTTTTCCTGAAACTGTCCTTTAATGTAGCTACTATATTTCAGGGACATATTGTACATATAAAATATATTGTTTTCTTTAAATCTTTGTTGTAAAATGTAATTTTTTTACCTCAATACCAAACTTTATTTATCTTAGTAATATTTGGGTTTTAGTGTTTTATTCTGAAATCAATGAAACCTAAGATATATAAAAAGAAGAATTCTATAATTATGAAGCACACTCTGTTCCTCAAGCAGTTTTATTTTGTAACAGCATTTAATGGTTATGCATTAATAACTGGATATTACAACTGAATTTGTAATCTTCCTCCTGAATCAGAAAGAGAGAGAGAAGACCCTTCCCTAATTTTGAGATCAAAATTAGGTCTATTTTTTTGCCCACTGGCAACTCTAGATCCCAAGGATTTGGGAAAAGAGCAACATGTCCCAAAGATTTGGGAAAAGAACTATATTACTGAAGAGATTTATTTAATTGAGTCATAAAATGTTTGCCCCAATCTCTAATAAATACTGCTAAGTTTTACTTTACATTAACTGTTAATTATTTTTAAGAAAAATCTGTCCTTTCCTTATCTTAACCCCTGAAAATTATGGGGTTTTACCATGTTGAGTCACTTGACCTTGTTCCTTTTTCTGTTCAGCCGTGCCAATGATAGAAGTACTCTAGCTCTCATTCAGTCTCTCTCCTTGACTTGACTGCTGGCTTTGTTTCAGTTGTCTGTTTCTTCTTTCCCAAAGAAAGTTCTGGAATGGTAAAGAGGAAGGTAACAAGAGAGTGAGTTAAACTGGTCAAAAATTAAGTGATTACCTAACATCTTCTAAGTCACATAGACTATGGTATACATTCATAAAATCTTCAGAGGGAGAGGAAAAGAAAGAAGCCAAGTAGAGAAATATGGAAGGATGATATTTAAGGAAAGGTCCACAGGTGCAAGACAAGAATAAACAGTAAGGGGTCCATTTGTTTATATACAGTATATGCCTGCTATTGTGCTACAGTGGTAGAGTTGAATATTTGCAACATGGCCCTCAGAACTACAACTATTTATTAGTTGGCCCTTTTCCAGAAAGTTTTGTTGACTACTTTACTGCATTTATTACTCCATCCTATTGTAAGTTCTTTCTTTCTTTTTTACTTCTTTTAGTCTCTTAGAATCACTTCTCCTTAGATATTTATATGATATCCTTTGAGTGAGTTTCTCATGGCTTTGACTGACTTTGCAGTGCTAGTTCTTAAGGTCATGACAATGATATATTTAGTTATTTGTGTTTTTTTTAAATAAAATTATGTTGTATATGTGCGACAACTTGCCCCTGCCTCTTCCCCACTCAGTGTATCATTTGCTATTTTCCAAATTGATACATTTTAACAGTTGTATAATATTCAATCTTATAGACAGAGCATGAATTTAACCAGTGTGTGGTTTGGTTGTTTCCATTTCTTAGCAATTGTAAATGGCTAAAAAAGACATCTTTATAGGTATATTTTTGTAGTACTATTCTAATAAGAAAGAAACGCTAAGAAGTGGAGTTGCTGAATCCAAGAATATATATTTAAAAATATTCATAGAGTGATTGCTGAAATGATCCCATCTTCTGGCTGTAGACATTTTGATGTCTTACAGCCCTCTGCCAAACTGCTACCAGAAAAAAAGAATCAACATTAAGACCAAAGGAAGGCACAAAGTATATAAAAGAGCTAAAAAAATAAAAAATAAATAGCTTACACATTTGTTTCAAGTTGAGTAAAATGTATACAATATTCATAGTACCCAAAAGTGGATATGATATACATTTAACACTGTCTTTTTGTATTTCCCAAGGTAGTATTTCTTTTTGGAAAGCTAATTAGTAATCTATCTGTCTGCTTCTTCCTTATTCAGGTCTGGGAGCTTCCTATCCATTCAAAATTCCATTTAGTGAAATTCCATGAAATTCTAATGAAATAAATATAATGGCAGCAGACATGTTCCCCTACCATAATTCTCTTCCATTCTGACATACCAAAAGATGACTTCATGGATATTTATTTGATGTTAGGGCTGTGGGATTTGGATTTTGAAAGTTTATATTTTTTCTTTTCACCAAAAGTGATAATTAGAGGAGGCAGATGACACAACAGTTAGAAATCAAACAGCTTAATGTAGGTAGGCATCTTTTTACATTTCAGCAAATTACTCAGTCCTGCAAAGCCACAGATAGTGTTGTTTCAATGTCATATTTCTCGATCTCTTGACCTTTTAAACTTCACAAGAGGAACTTTTTTTTTTTTTAAATTGGGCTCCATGCCCAGCAAGGAGACTAACATGAGTCTTGAACTCACAACCCTGAGATAAGGACCTGAGCTGAGAGCAAGAGTCAGATGCCTAATTGACTGAGCCACCTGTGCCTCCACAAAAGGAACACTTTTATATTTATATAGTTATCAAAATACAGATTTCTTATGCAAAAAAATTTCAATCTTCTTTTTACACAAAGATGTTGATTTTCATAAGTTGGGGAATTGATTAGTACTGTCCAGTTGGTTTCTGAAAGGTATTGTCTATTAATCTACCAATAATCTATCCCTAGTAGATTCGATTTTATTCAGGTAGCATTAAACCTAGGTAATTAAACTCATTTATTATAACTTATATATTGTTGTTAACAAAATATGCAACTAAATATAAGCATAATTTGAATGTTTTGATATCTCTTTCATGCTATAGAGGCTGTACTTCCCTGACCTTTTGATTCAAGCTAACTTAAAGAAAAGAAAGCTATTAAATGCCTAGCTTTGAGGATGTAACCAGTATCTTGAAAATCTGTATTGACAGTTTACATAGTATGATACTTGAGTCAGACTTGGGTCCAAATAGTAATATTCTATTTACTCGTGTATAGCTTGATAAAATGACCAAACTCTCCAGGCTTTGTTTGATTTATTAACCAAATGGGATTAATTATATCATGGTTGCATGATTGCTCTGGGAATAAAGATGACCAATAAAGAGGAATGATTGCAAGTCTTTTCCTTATTAGTTTCTGAATTTTCCATACAGACGTTTATTCTTGATATTTTTTAAAGATTTATTTATTTTAGAGAGAGAGAAAGAAAGAGCACATGAGCAGGGGGAGGGGCAGACAGAAAGGGAGAGAATCTCAAGCAGGCTCTGTCTCCCTGCTGGGCATAGAAAGCTGATGTGGGGCTAGATATCACCAACCTGAGATCATAACCTGAGCCAAAATCAAGAGTTGGATGCTTAACTGACTAAGCCACCTATGTGCCCTGACATTTCTTTTTTTAAAGAAAGGTGAATAGGAAAAGGGATTCCTGGAGTATAGTTGATAGGAGGCCATGTGGGTGTTGTTATTTCTGTCTTGAGGCTCTTCCAGTTGAGATTCTGAGAGCTGGCAGAGGAAAGCTCAAATAAAAACAGCTGCTTTTGTGTACCTTCTAACATGATGTGGCTGTTTGCATCAACTTCTTTTTATAGTGAACAAAGCTCTTCAGGAAATGGCAAAGGTTTGGCTTTAAGATAAGAGTGGAATGGCACAAGAGTACTCATGTATTCCATGTAACATTTATAGACTAAAAGGTGCGAGCTTGTGGCAAATGGCTCCAAGCACAAGATTAAAAAAAATATTTCCATCACAAAAAGAGGCAATGTAACAATAAGGAAATCTACAAGAGATGATCTTAAGGTTTTCATCTCATTAAACTTCAGGTCCATCTTTCATCAGTAGCAGGAAAAAGGATCTGATGATTGACAAATGTGTATAGAGCTTAGGAATGCCAAAAGCCTGCAGTGAATCTTATGGGGGAATAAAACATCAGTTTATTATGTGTATGCTCTGTCAGTTATTGTAAGGCATTTTATGTTCACTGTAATGTACATCACATTATTTTTAATGGGGATACTGATGATCAGAAAGATTGGATAACTAAACTAATAGATTTGTACTGACTAATCTCAGAGGCCAGGATCCTTTCTATTTTATTCAGGTGTAATAGTGCAATAGGTGAATACTTTAGAATCTTTATAGTTAAATAAGCATATTCGTGAACAATACATAAATCATGTGGAATGTTGTCTTAAGTTGGGTTCTTTAAAAGCAGAGCTTGAGACAGAAGTTGGTATGCATGATTTATTGCGAGAGTACTCTCAAGTGATTGATGTAACACTATGTAGAAAAGCAGAAATGTGTTAAGCAAGAATATGGGTTCATGGCCTCCTGTAGGAGGATCCCTTGAGCCTGAATGGCACCACAATTTGAGGCAAAAGGGTCAGATTCTGTACCCCTGTATCAGCCATTGGCTGTGGGTTAGCCCCAGTGGGGACAGAGGCTGGCCTCCTAATCAGGGTGACTCCTGATTGGTCAAGGGCAAATCTATGAAGGAAGTAGCAGTGAGTTGGCAGCTGGGGCCTGGGTACACCAAGAGTGACCACTACATATCATAAGTGTTGTACACCTGTACCAAGAGATTAGATGCTATTTAACACATTCTCTACAACATAGAGTGACTTGCCAAGCTGGTTTCAAGTTAAGTCTTGAAAGTCACATGTCACATGTATAAATCTTACAATTTATCTAAAGGCCACAATAGTAAAATTCAAGAAGCTGAATGGCCACTAATAGCACCTACTATGCCATTCTCCAGAGTTTAAATCTCACAACATTCTCCCAGGGAGATGTAATTCTGCTATTCTTTAAGTGTGAAAACAAGTTATTTGGTGGTAAAATCTCTTCTGTATCAATACTGATTCCTTTATTTTATAGACTTTATTACTTGAATTCATAGGAATATTTACATATTTTAATGAAGGATTATTAATGAGTTTTAACACATAGTACCTTAGGTCCTACTACCAGTGTTGTATGATATACACAAAGTGTACTTTTTGCTATCACAATATCTGGAAAATTCTGAATTCCAAATCATGTGATTCACAATTCTAGAGAAGAGATTGTAGCCCTAGCTTATCATTCCCCTAAATGAGTGAGGAATGGAGCTCAGAAGCTTTAAGTGTCTTGTCCAAGACAAAATAGCCAATACAGGATCCTCCATTCAATTTGCATCTCTCTGAAAACACAATTACCTATATTGCATTTTCCAATATCAGGGTCCAGAGATGCTAAACCAAGACCTACTTCAGAAATATATGCCAGTTTTCCTTCCCAGAAGACAAACTATAAAAGCACTGAATTTTGAAGTTGGACAGGATCTCTGAGAATCCATTAAGAGTATGACTCGCTTAATGTAGGAATTTGTTTCACAACATCCAACCAGATTATCTGGCAGACATTTTGCACATATCCAAACTCATTGCTTTGTAAGGCAGGTCATTTCATAGGACTCCAAGGTTTAGAAAGTCCTCTTTTGAATCAGAATCCATTTCCTATACACTCTACCCATGTGCCCTAGTCTTGGTCTTGAGAAGACTGTAGACTGTTAAGTATTTCTTCTACCACATTTTACCCAGCAAATATGTGGATAAATGGCAAGTTCTACCTCACTAGGATTTTTATTCTTTAAACTCAGTGTCTCCATGCCTTTTGCCATTCTATTGGATCTTTTTTTGGAAGATTCTTTTCACAAAGATCTGCTTTATGGCCTAAAGCTTTCAGAACTTTAGCATAAAGTGAGGAGAAAGAAGAAGAAAGTAAGTGGAAGGAGCACTGAAAGAAAGGACACATTCTTAGAGCCTTGTCCCTACTGAGAACCAGCCTTTTTCCTGCTTTTGAATCCAAAGGCAAATTCAACCACAGTTTAAGTAAGTGAATATCAGAAGATTTGGCCATGTGATGGGCATAGAAGTAGGTGAAACCACACGATGGAGGTTTTATGGTTCCATGAAGTTATTCTGTTCACTATGGAACTGCTTGATAGTGACTAGAAAATACTGGGGTCAGAATCCAGCCCCCCAGCAGAAGCTAACTAGAACTTCAGATGCCCATCAGGATATTTTAGCACAATTTCCTCCTAGTGATTCTTGATTGGATTTCAGTCTTAAAAATCTGTAGAGATTTTTCTGGCACTGAGCACTATGTAAGTTTTCAACATATATTTACTGAATAAATGAATGGATAATTGAATGGTTGGGTAAATTGATTTTTTCAGTTATTATTTTAAAGGTACCCATTTGGGATATGCCTCTCTTCTGTTTTTCAATGCCTGTCCATTTTCCCATCTACCATTTTCCCATTATTCCTGACACATAAAGGGTACTATTTGTGGATCTGAGACTCTTAAATATTTCCAGAAATGTAATTTTTGTCTGATACCAGAGAGGTGGACTAATGCAATCAGTCTTTCTAATTTTTCAGAGGACAGTCTTGTTTGGCCACACTCAGGGTCATCAAAACCTACCATAACACATTTTAAGACAAAGCAATCAAGGCAAAGGGAAGCAGTGATTATCACTTAGCAGTCACATGGTAATTCTAGGATTTGTCTTAATCTAATAACATGGAGAACCATACAAATAAGACAGGGTCATAAGAAATAAAATTTACAAACTTGATTCATTATATGTCTGAAAAAATAAATTCTGCAGCTCAAATCCTATCCACTATAAATACCCCAAAACACATAGAAGATACATACTCTCTTTTGCAGTTTCTCTTTTTTCCTCCCCCAAAGATAATATCATTAAATTCTTTGAACCTTATCTTTGAGCTATTTAGAAAGTCTTGATAAATGTTTCCAATTAAGTATTTTGTAAAATAGATGCTTAAGATCAGGTTTTTTTAAAGATTTTATTTATTTATTTGACACAGAGAGAGAATTGCGGAGAAGGCAAGAGGGGTGTGAGAGAGAGAGAGAGAGGGAGAAGCAGACTCCACACTGAGCAGGAAGTCCAACAGCAGGAGTCTATCCCAGGACCCTGGGATCATGAGCTGAGCCCATCCCAGGACCCTAGGATCATGACCTAAGGCAGACACTTAACTGACTGAGCCACCCAGGCGCCCTGCTTAAGATTAGTTTTATGAGAATATTTCCAAAAGGAAAGAAAAAATTGACACATCAGATTATAAACTGAACACCTTTATGTAAAAAGTGAAAGCTGCTTTTTATTAATTCCAGTCTTTTGACATATTGAAAAGCTTATGTAAGACTTTATAACTTACTCTGACTGTGTTATGCATTATCATCTTTTAAAATATTCCTCCTGTCTCTTCTGTGATAAATACACATTTAATAGCTTAATAACATATTGTTTTAGATATTGCCATTTGTGCTTCCAACAGCCATTATGTTCCCAACAGTTTTCTTTATGCTGATTAATGAGAGAGTGCATTGGAAAGACTACAAACTGGGAACACGGAGAGAGAGGCTTTGTCATCCTAGAATTAATTTCAGGTAACTCTATTGAGTTCTGATATCTGCTACATATTTGTTGCAATATTCAGGAGAATATTTACACTTTCTTGGACTTAATTGTGACTATATCCTTTTGATCTAGAAATCTGGAATTTTAGTTCCAAAGGATTTGAGCTTAGACTAGCATCTTCCATTTATAAATGGTGACTAGTATTATCATTTTCCTTCACTCCTTGAGATTAGTAATAAAAAATATTAGTGGCAAACAGATTTGTTTTTATAATAAAGTAATAAATGTTCACATAGAAAAATTGAGAAATGTAAAACAAAAAAAAATCACTTTATTTATTAAAAAAAAATCTTTTTAACCACCATTTATACAACCCAGACATAACTACTATGAATGTGTAGATTCCCACACTTTTTACTGTCTTTTTAAAATATATTCAATCTTTAAAAGATAAAAATACAAATATATGTGCAAAAATAGAACAACACAGAAAATTATAAAGTGAAATATTAAAATTCTCTTCTCTCCTTGCCAACTTCAGTTCACCTTCATACTTCCTGGTCTTAGTTTTCTCTAGTACTGTCTTTGCCAATGTGACATCTCTTGATTTGCTTTCTTTAGCCTGTACATTATAACTCTTTACTGAGAAAAATGAGGAGTTTGTTCATTTTTCATCACACCTGTTCCCTCCTTTCTTTGCAGCTTTTGATTTTGCATCTACATTTAGGCTTCTCATGGGATCAAAGAATTAGATTAACTCTATGTCTTTAAATCTGAAATTCATGAGTTTTTTCTAATTATTGAGGATAATGGTTCAAGCACTCATGCAAACTAGATTCATATTTCTGCTAACTTACCCGCAATTAATGGGGAGGGATCTTGGAAGATCATTTTTATTCTCTGGTTATTAGATTGTTTACTTATGAACTGTTAGATGTGAATTAAAGGTCCCTTGTGATTCTGAAATTTTACTATCCATGGGTTGTTGGGAAGAGAACCACTCTTACTCAATGCATTCAGTTAGAACAGTCATGGGGACTGAAGGGTTATCTCTAACACCAGAGGTTCCTATCTTATTTTATCTTTTTACTTTAACTTCAGTTGAAGTTAAATATATACATCTATATCCCAATGATTGATGAAGAGTTTATTGGAGGCACATACTCTTAGGAATTATGTCATAAATAATGGTATTTCCAGCAGTGTGCTTGGAGTCAGCTTGTACTGGCTTGTGGAGAGCTAATTGTTTGAATCTCTTCCCAACTCCATGTTCAGTGTCATCATATTAATAGGTTGAAATTATCCCTGATAGGAGTCTTTACACCATGAAAATCAGCAAACAATATGAATTAAAACTCTTTTTATCTTTTTCCTAGAGAGTCAGTGTCCAGAAAAGAGTCCACATAGCAGGCCTTCAACTACTATCTTTACCTAGTGTCTGAGAGGCTGCATTTTGTGAGGCTTCTCACCCTTCCCTAACTGATGAGTCCACATGGTGTCTAAGCTGCTTGTGCAAATGATGTAGATTATGCAAAACACCTGCTTTCCTTCCAAGAGTCTGGATTCTTGATATGTGCTAGGCATAGGGTTTTCTACCAGTTTCAAATAAAAATCTTGGAAACTGTGCAGCCCGGGTGGCTCAGCGGTTTAGCGCCGCCTTCAGCCCAGGGCTGATCCTGAAGACTCCCACGTCGGGCTCCCTGCATGGAGCCTGCTTCTCCCTCTGCCTGTGTCTCTGCCTCTGTGTGTGTGTGTGTCTCATGAATAAATAAATAAAATCTTAAAAAAAAATCTTGGGAACTGAGTCTCTAATGAGCTTTGCAGGTAGACAGTATTTCACATGTATCGTCTGAATTCAATATTGAAGGAACTAAGTGCATTGTCTGTGACTGCCCTGAGAGGAGTCTTAGAAGCTGACTCCTGGTTTCCTCTGGACCTTACTCCATGTGTCTTTTACCTTTACTGATTTGGTTTTGTATACTTTGGCTGTAATAAATCATAGCTCTAAGTTCAACATGCTGAGTCCTGTCAATCTTCTAGCAAATCACCAAATTTGGAGGTGGACTTGAGGTCCCTCAACACAACCAGTTTATCAGCACACCAGTGGTCATATCATTAAATTCTTTTCAGTCTTTACTATGAAATATCACCATATATAATATCCTGGAAGGAGGCTCATGACACATTGTAAAGGAGGAAACACACAAAGATATAATTCATTAAGTATAAAATGTGTGTGTGTGTTTCTTTGAAGCTATAGAAAATGATATGAAAGATTATATGTTAAGCCATTAATATTTATTGGGTACTTTTGGAGGATGATATTGAGTACAGAATATAGTACTTCCTCTTCATGCTTTGTATAATAATAATGATAATAATAATAATAAATAAGATAGTGGAATTTATCAATGACTCATTTTATTTTCCAATAATATTGAAATAAAAATACAGATTAGGCAAAATTTTATCACTGAATGACACTAGCTATAATGTATTTTTAAATAGTCTATATCATGGGAAACTCCAAATTTTAGTCAGATATAACAAAATTTGGTGTGCTAAGGAGCCTCCAATGATAAATGACTAAAAGCATTGCTAATGGACATTTTGGGTATATGGCCCTTGTTGGTTCTATTGCAAACATCAGGGGAATTTTCATGTCTTATGTTGAATTTTCATGTGCAGTTTGCCAAATCTGTCTTCTCAAATACTGTTGGTCCAAATTTATCAATTTGCTCCATTTGGCTTCTGGTTGTTCAGCAATTTTTCTCTGGTATATATTTGTGAATAGAGATGGATAATCATAGGTCACTTCAGTATCAGGATGACAGGTATTTGAATAATTGATATAGGCATATTGAAAACAAGAAGTAGAAATATGATATATATAGAATTGAAGCTTAGATTAAACCTAATGGCACTATTAAGAATAATGACCTAAAGTTTTTTCTTCATTTTCTTCAATTCACTAATAAATAATTCAAAAGGTATTATTTTCTCCATTTAACTCAAATACTTATTGGTAAAATCATCCCCACATTTCTCCTCTTGGCCCCCACCTATAACTCCTCAAGGAGCTATTGTGTTCTAAGTAAATATTAGGTTATTACAGTTGCATTCATGCATATTTGCACAGTAGACAGTTAAATCAGTTCTGTTACTATGTTCTATAAAACTACATAATTACAGACCTTTCAGAGTGCATCTTATTAACTTGGTGCATGACTACTTCAAAGCAGACCTGCTGCAGATCAGTTGAGTCAATATTCACAAGGTATTTTTCAGCTTTCAGTCTCGGAGAAAGTAAAAATACTGAGGCTTCTGCATATTTTTTAATGAAGAATTGGACATTGAACTAAAAATTTCACACAATCATCCAAGATTTTTAAATATCTAGATGTTGGATCCTCTATTTTATAGCATTATATGTGAATAAAATATCAAGTGATTTCCTGAATATATCATTTTTATGTGAAATTTGAATCAATTATTAAATACACTGTAGCTAGGTTCAAGAGAAGCCAATTGACAAATCAGAATGTAGGTTTATTTTATTACAATAAAGAATATGCATTTCCAGTGTATACACACCTAGATCTGTGATATTCAAACCTGATGCTCTAGATGGTCCCCAATCTTTGGCACCTGAGTTTTTAGAAAACTGAATTAGCCTGCAGAGGATTCTTTGGACATCTTGGAATAAGATCAAGGGATATGAATAAGGTTGGAGACCTTAGTGCAGACTCAGGTAAACCTAAGGGAACAGGTTCACCCTAATCAAGGAACACCTTGCTCATTCTCAAGTTCTTTCCATCCACATAATTGAGACAGATCAAGAAACACCGGAGGCATACTGTTGGCTTTTTCATTCTTGTTTCCTGGTTGATCACATTTCTTCGGTTTGATGCATATTTCCCTTAAATGTCTTATCAATTAGACTATATGTTTTTGATGACTCTATCCTCTTTAGTTAAATATTCCTTTCCCCACAAGGGACAAAGAGATAGGTTGCTTATTTCCTCACTTACTGATGCCGTGTCTGGATCAGGATTATACCACTGGACATCCAGCTATATTGTCACTGTCCCCATCTCATTCCAGTTGTTATCTTTTCCTTCTTTCACTGAAGAATGAGTGTGTTGTCTTCTTCACTCCAAGTCTTGCCATCATCCTTGGGGACTTCCACATTCACAAGTATAGCTCATCCAACCTCCTGACCCAAATCGATACCTGATTTTCAATAACTTGCCCTGACCCTAACTGAGCCACACTCTCTCATGGCTGAGCAGGCCAAAAGCAATACCTACTCTATTTCTGAACTGTTGAATGAAAATGTTCACTGAGTGATCGTATACCACCATTCCATCTTCAACCCCCTGCTTCACTGATGTCCTTAACAACCCATCTGGGAAAGCTGTAAAACTAGACCAATCCAGACATTTGCTTTCTTTATCTCCACAGTTAGACAGCTGGACATAGAGGAGAGGGAACAGTCCAAGCTTCCCAGTATCTGGAACGGTTTAAGGCCTTGTAGTCTAAGCTTGAGGTCCTGGGCAGAGTTGAGTCAGAAAGCCTTTTGACTCTGACCACCCAGCTCATCCAAGAGCAGCTCCCCACCTGTGAAGCCAAGGATACCGTGACCTACGAGCAGAAGCTGCAGCAGTGGCATCTGGAGCACTTGATTTCGTATGCAGCTTTCTCTTCCCTTCTCTACTGGAGCCATTTCAAATTTCCTTAAACACTTCTCTCTGAACTCGGTACCCATCCCTTCACAGCTATTTTTACTTCCTATTTTAAAGATAAAATGAGTTCTGTCAGATGGGAACTATCACTACTTCCAACCTTTGTTCCATATTCATAGTTACCTCTATAATACTTTGTTGACTATTTCTTTTCGGCCTTGTTTTCCTTGCCTTCTCTCTTTTATTTCCTGTCCAACAGTATTTCACCAAGTTCAGATCACTTGTAGATGAGTAATTAAAAAGAAAATAACAACCTACTTCAAGCACCAATTACCCCACAATACATGCTCTATTTCTTTTTTTCACTGAAGCCAAGCTTCTCCCCACTCCCCCCATTTTCTTATTGAGATGAAATTCACATAGCACAAAATTAACCATCTTAATGTGAACAATTTGGTGGCTGTTAGTACATTAAGAAAATTGAGCAACCGCACCTTTACCTAGTTCCCAAATATTTTCATCATATGAAAAGAAAGCTATGTTTCCTATTACTCCTTATCCCCCCTTTGTCCAAGCCTCTGACAACCAAAAATCTTTTTTTTCCTGTTTTTATCAATTTATCTATTCTGGATATTTCAGGTAAATTTGCACAATTCACACAATGTGTGTCCTTCTGTGTCTTGTTTCATTTTACTCCGCACAGTGTTTTTAAGGTTCATTCATGTTGTAGTGTTTATTAGTACATCATTGTTTTTCATGGCTGAAAAATATTTTGTTGTGTATACTTACCATGATTTGTTATCTGTTCATCCACTGATGACAATTTGGGCTGTTTCCATCTCTTAGGTATTGTGAATACTACTATAAACAAACATGAATGTCCACATATTTGAGTATCAATTTTCAGTTTTGGAGGGGTTATATATGTTGGGGTTGAATTGTTAGATCATATGGTAAGTCTATGTTTAACTTTTTGAAAAACTGCCAAACTATTTTGCAGAGTGACTGAACCATTTTACATTCCCATCAGCAATGTATCAGGTTTCCAAATTTCTCCAAATCCCCCTGATACTTTTTATTTTCAATATTTTGTTGTAGCCATCATAGATGGTGTGATATAGTTCCTTATTACAGTGTGGTAGCTCAGGAGATAGAGCTCCTCCTTCCCTAGTTTGCTGTTGTTGATATTTGATTGTCTAGATGTACATTTGTTAGTGACTTTTCCAAACAATTTTTGCAAGACTATATCCCTTGCTACATGTGGTCACTAAAGTGTTCTGTTATCTCAGTGATCAGCCAATGGCCTGACATGGATTTCCTCAAATTATTTCCTTAGAGTCTGCCTTTTATTCGGCTGTGGAATCATACTCACTGACTGCACAGAGTTTACAAGACCCACCACAGGTGGGTCCTAGAGTCCTCTGAGTCTTTTTTGCACATGTGTTGGTATTGGGCATTTAGGTTTCACTCTATGTGACGTGATGAAGTTTGAGTGAACTTCTCATAGAATTTCAGCCATCCTGTCCTTCATTCAACAGTCTGCAGCTACCCAAAGATTTCTCATTAGATTCCAGAGTTCCAAAAAAATTAATCTGTTAATCTTTGTCAGTTTATGATTATTTCAGTGGAGGGACCAGTTTTTTAAGGCCTTATTCCACCATTTTCTGTGATGTGACATGTGAAGCCAAACTTCTATATTTTGTCTAATACACTGCTAATCAAAGTATGATCTGTGGACAAGTACCAATCTGCAAAATATTGAGAATAACACAATATTAACACAAAATATTGAAAATAACACAATATTATCGTAATGTTCAAGTGGCAATCAGTACATTTGTCTCCTTAAAAAATAATGTAAATCAGTGCTGCATAATAGAAATGTACTACAATCCACATATTCTAGTAGTCTTTTTTTTTATATATATATATTTTTTAATTTATTTATGATAGTCACACAGAGAGAGAGAGAGAGAGAGAGAGAGACAGAGACACAGGCAGAGGGAGAAGCAGGCTCCATGCACTGGGAGCCCGACGTGGGATTCGATCCCGGGTCTCCAGGATCGCGCCCTGGGCCAAAGGCAGGCGCTAAACTGCTGCGCCACCCAGGGATCCCTCTAGTAGTCTTTTTAAGAAAAAGCAAGTATCACTTCAAAATACTATCATTTCAGGCACCTGGGTGGCTCAGTTGGTTGAGCATCTGCCTTTGGCTCAAGTCGTGATCCTGGGATCCTGGGATCGAGTTCTGCATCAGGCTCCCCACAGAGAGCCTGCTTCTCCTTCTGCCTGTGTCTCTCCTTCTCTTTGTGTGTCTCTTATGAATAAATAAGTAAAATCTTTTTAAAAACTACTATCATTTCAACATGAAATCAAGTGAAATTGTTATTTTATATTTTTTATCCTAAATCTTTGAAATGCCCAGATAGAGAAATAGATTTGTGTGCTTACACACACACACACACACACACACACACACACACACACATTTCTCTCTATATATGTATACATAGAGAACATATCAATTTGCACAGTCACATCTCCAGTATTCAATACTAGTGGCTGCCACATTGGACAGTGCAGGACTGTGCAGGACTTGTGAATTGAGTTCCATGTAATGTGAGTTGTATAGTTATAGGAGTCCACAAATAGTTTGAGAGGCATTGAATTAATGAACTGTCTCTAGGTTCTTACATCCTATTTACTTCTTAACTTATTGCATTATGGCTTCTAACTCCACAATTCACTGAAATAGCTCTTCTCAAGATCTTCATGAGTAACAATATGCTATTTATATCTCTGTGCATAAATAATATAGCAAATATTCCTTTGCTTGACTGCTTAACTACATTTAACTATATTGAATAATTCCTCTTCCTTGAAGCCTCCTGTTCAACTGGGTTTTATTAATTAATTTTATTGTTCATTAAACAAAAGTTTATTAAACAGTTGTTATTGACTCAGAAATGTGCACAGCACTGAGGATACAGTGGTAGATAGATCAACAGAGCTTTTATCTAATGGTGGAGGTAGCCATCATCAGAAAATAACAACAACAACAACAACAACAACAAAAAAACAACTGTAAAATTGAAATTGGCAAGTGCTGCAAAAGTGAGATATGTGGTGCAAATAGCAGAAAATAATATTGGTAGTAAATATTCATGTAATACTTATAATGTGCCAGCCATTTTTCTAAACATGTTACATTTATGGACTCAATCTTCATAACAAGCCTGTGAAATAGATACTATTATTAGCCACACTTCATATATAAGGAAGCTTAACAACAAGGTTACATAAATACCCAAGGGTATATATCCAATATACCTATAATATACCAAGTGTGGTATAAGAGTTTGAACCTAGGTAGTTTGGTGCTTATAAGCCATGCACATGACCATATTACTAAAGGGATTAGTTGAAATGGAGAGGGAAGTTTTTATCCTCTAGGAGTGATGATTGAATCATACAGAGCCATGTAGGTGTGATGAAAAGTCTGTTTTTCATCTTACAAGAAGAGAAACTATTAAAATTCTTTAAGAACAAGTATAATTTATAGGGCAATAGTGGGTGGACCACCATGAGGAGAACGTATTATAAAAGGATGAGGATAGTTGGAGGAACACCAGTTATAAGCCAATGCAGTTGTCTCTGAAAGAGAGGTAGCTTAAAAGGAAGACAGTGTGTGGAAGAAATGGAGAACATTTCTGTCCACAGAACACACTTCAGAAATGTGTAGGTTGTAAAAAGTCAGTATTTAGTGATTACTTGGGTATATGCAATTTATGAAAAAGAAATTTCAGGAATTACTTCTAACTACATGATGATGTGCATTACTAGTGAGAAGTTGAGATGAAGAACTCTTGGAAAGAAACATATGAGGAGCTGGGAGTTTGGTTTTAGATATGATGCAGTTGAGGAACCTTTAGGATGTGCAGTAGAGACCAGAGGAGAGCTCTCAAAAGGATAAAATATATGATTATCTCTTAAAGGCAGTTGAGACCATGAGGTATCAGTCACCTGAAAAGGAAAATACAGAAAGAGAAGACAAGAGAGTCTAAGGTCAAGAGCTCCAGCATTTTATAATAAGATAAAGGAGGTTGATGAAGTGAAGGAGAGAAGGAATGAGAAGCTTAAAGAGTAAGAGGAAAACTGGGGTCATGTCATGCCACTGGAACCAAGGAAAGAACATGTTTCAACAACGCAGTGGTCGTCACTATCTAATGCTGTTGAGGGGCCCGTGAGGATAAAGTCTGAAAACTGTCTACTAAACAGAAAGACACCAAGTTACTGGAGGGTTTATTCAGATCTTTCATGAAGCTTCCATGAAACAGAGTTCCTAATTTGAGAACCTCTTTCAGTAGGATTTGACACAATTATAACTTAAATTTGTTCCTGTCATTTTTGATTGGTGTATCTCCACCACTAGACCTTAAGTTCTAGGAGTGCATGGACTTCTTTTGTGTAGCAGCCTGTGACTTTATTTGCCATACATCAGCACTTACCCTACTGTCTAGGTCACTGTGGGAAGTGTGTGTGTGTGTCTGTGTGTCTGTGTTAAATAAATGAGCTATTTCGAAAAGAAGGATTAACTGTTATAACAGCAGCTCAAAATCCTGTTCTATTTTGCTTTCTCTTTTACATTAGACTGAAGCTCATTTGATCGCTACTAAAAGTTACAAAAAGGCCTCCATCATTGCAAATGATGGTACAGGTCATTGCTATGTGGGTAGCTTTTCCTTAATATTTAGGGAAAACTTTCTCATTCATGAACAAAAAAATATATTATTTGTTTATGCTAAATGCAATTTTATTTTATTTTTTAAAGATTTTATTTATTTATTCATGAGAGACAGAGAGACAGAGAGAGAGAGGGAGACAGAGAGAAGCAGAGACACAGGCAGAGGGAGAAATAGGCTCCATGCAGGAAGCCTGACCCAGGACTCGATTCCGGGTCTCCAGGATCACACATTAGGCTGGAGGTGGCGCTAAACTGCTGAGCCACCTGGGCTGCCCAATGCTATTTTATACATGGTGTAGTCTTCTTCATTTTCCAGAACTTCCTTTCTGAACGTAAATACTATCTCAGTGTGACTGGACTTTGATTTAACTCTTACAGACTTTTCAATATTTTATTTTCCAAAAACTTGTATTCTAAATAGCTTTCTCAAAGAACTGAGTTTATAAGAATTTGTTAGATCCGTCATACCTATTGATTTTCTACCCCCATTTATTCTCTCTTGCTTATTCTCATGATCAAACCCTGTCACTATCTCTACCAATTACTGCCATTCACCAGGATGCTAGATTGAAGGCAATCAAACCATGGATTTTGAAATTTTTTTTCTCATGCATATTGGCATTTATATTTCTTTCTTTCTGGCTTCTAATGCCTAGATTTGTTTTCTCTTTGCCTTGAAAGTATATTGGGAATAGGACATTGTGTAAGTTCTGTTCTACTTGACTCATAAAAGAAGAACAATGTGCTCAGTGGTCTGACTCTGTAAATCATTCTCATTGTGCAAACCATCAGTGTCTCAACAGAAAAAGAAGATAAATATTGCAAAAGAGAGAAGGTTCATCACGGATTGAGTAAAAGCTTAGAGACTATGATTATAGAGTAAGGAAGTGCCATAGGTAAAATTACACACTAAAAACCAGGTTCCTAAACCTTGCATGTTACTTTGTCCACAGGAATACGTAGCTTTGTTTATAACTCTCAGTGATGTACTTTGCTCTACATACAGTCCATCCTTTACCATGCTGATAACTTGGACTCTGTAAAGCCTTCCGATTCCCATCCCCTCATTTTCTACCCACTTCGTTTACCTTCTCCTGTGCCATCATAGTAGTCTCTCCTCTCTCTGTTCTTTTTCTCATCACTCTAATATTTAACATGAACATTAGGAGGCTTGATTTCTGATTTGTTCAGTGCTGGCATACTGGGAAAGTCTCTTTTTCATGGCAAGCAATTTGGATTGCTCTAAGACGAATTTATTTTTAAAGTTCCACATTGCACATTGTTGGCTCTCCAATATCTTCTGGCAATAAGGCGCCAACAAGACAGAACACATAAAAAAGAAGAAAAACACCCAAACATTTTCTTTCCCCTTTTCCATATTCTCCCCAAGCCAAGTTTGGAATGGCTTAAGGGAGGGGTTTTTCTTTCCCTTTTTTCTTTGCCTAAAACTGGCTGCTGTTAAGCACCTTTTTGGATTCAGACACTTTCCTGTTGGCCTTTCCTGAGGGAATCTACCATTGAGTTCTAGCACATTTTACTTATGCAAGAAACACTGCTTAAGGGGGAAGCAGGCCTTCGGTTGAAGAACAACAGGCTCTACATTTTAAAGATCCTCTCTGTTGAGTGGAACTAACCACATTCCTTCAGATTTAAGGCTTGGTTAAGTCTTTAACCCATTCTGACCATTTGCAAGACCACGCACAAAAAATAAAAATATCAAATGTGCATGTAATAGTTTGTCACTATGTGAGGTGAATCAGTAGTAGAGGGCAAGTGTTTGGTCTTTGAAGATGGTTATGAGCAACAAACCTGAAGTTTCTGCTAAAGGTCTCAAGTCTTTCACTGCAAAGAACTGTACCCTTGGAGAAGGAGTTTAAATACACAATTCATCAGAGTTACCTCTGAATCACTTCTCCTTTGTTTCTCCTTTTCTTTCATCATTGCATACATCTGCAGTCCTAAGTACATGAACATTCGTTCCCTACCCTACCCATTCCAGGTCATTGTCACAAAGGATGTTATGTAGATAGAATTTTTCCCAGTGAGTAGTGCACAAGTCACTTCACTCCACGGTTTTGCCTTGGTCTCCGAGCATCTGTGTGCTATAGAATGAAAGTATATAGAATACTGGTTTACCCATTTTCTTCTTAATAAAGAAGAAATAAGTAAATTCTTTTAACCCAGAAAAATTAGCCAGTCCAGAACAGATATCAAAGGCAGTGTTGTTTTTGTAGAACTTAGCTGAGACTTTGAATTACAAAGTAAACTGGCAGAAGCTGAGAAGTGAAATTAAGTTGAGACTGTACCACTGGGAGAACATCCTCTTTGTGTTTCCAATAGATTCTAGGAATCTAGAAACATGTTAAGCCCCTAGTTATTTTTTAAAGCATCAAAGACAAAATGATAATGAACAAATAAACTTGCATACCCACATACAGAAGTGCAGCAAAGAAATAGATATATACCACCTGAGCCTTACTGAACAGTTATATCTATTAATGATGATGAAAAAGTCCTTCTCTGATTTATTTGAGATTAGAATATAGAGATGTTGGGGTCAATGTTTGTGAGCCCCTTTACAGTGAGTCTGATGTAAGCAGATCATAAGCCAACATTCACAGGCTACACAAAGGAAAGATTTATTAAGCAGCCAGAAATCCAGACAGCTAGCAGGTTTGGCATTATTCTGCTCACCACAGTAGAAATCACCCCAGACTGTGTTAATGCCTGTTTGGTTGCAAATGTCTCACTGCTGCTCCTATGGTGCTCCTTGGGCAATAATCCTCATTTGGAAGAGCTGTTGGCAACCCACATTTTTTTTTAAAGAATAAACTGCCAAGCACCAAATACACTCATCATCAAATAACAATGATGGCAGCAAAAGCAAAACAAAGGGATTAGAATCATCTGATAGTCACTTTCTTTTTGGCCAATGAGGTTCTTTTTGTATACATTTATAGAGTCTTTATGTTTTACCATATTTCTCTTTTAATTATTTTATCCCAGAAGACACCAATTACATTTGTTCTGTCTTAAATAATACTTCATATCCCCCAGTTGTGGCAGAATTGTATTTTCTTGACCAAGGTTTGCCAGAGGAATAAGATTTGTGAGTGCACCAGCCCCATTGTCATGCCCTTAAAGACACTGGATGCACTTCCAAGAACTCAGCTTAAGTGCTAAGAAAAATGATCTGTATCCTTATCAGGATCAAGCTCAGTTTCTTTTTCTTAATCTCTCATTTTCTGCATAGCACCAGTCCTCACACTGCAAGATTTACACTGAGAAGGCACAATTCAAGTTTCAGTTAATTAAGTGAACATATCTTGCTTTTGGCTATCGAAGAACCTTTCACTCTTTTAGTTGGTGACGGTACTGTTTTCCTTTGTGAGTGTCATCCCTCCTCCACTCTCATGAGATGTGGTCTGGTGAGGCTAACATAATAATTTCTGGATCTTCTGAACAGGAGGTGGGGGCAGAACCTATAGTAGACTCTATTGGGGGTCTACCCATATCCCTTCACATCCCCTCTCCATTACTATTCCTATAATTCTGGCTTCCAGTAGCCAACAAAAGTATGATTGTTGGGAGACTGAATTCATGCTGATGAAACCTACTGTGCCCACACACAAGGCTCATGCATAGGCGGGTGAGACATACCTACAGGGAAAAAAGTCCCCCTGCAGGTAGCCCATACTTAGTAATTAATGGATGCAGGGTGTATAAATACCCCAAATATATTCCAAATACCTCACTTCTTGGCAAGGGTAATTCTTACATATTTGTTTTGCCAGGGAATATTCCTGCAATATTAAGCTCTGATTTTTCACTGGTATCTGATTTAACATGCCTGTATTGGCTGACTTCCCTGTCACCCACCTATGTTCCTTGCAACTTCCTGAAACTGTTTTCCCTGAAATCCTTGGCTCAGGATCTATTTCTTGGGGAACCAGAACTAAGACCGAACCAAAGCCTGGCACCTAAGAACATTCCATTCCCTGGCTTCAGCGACTGATTATGGATGCAAAGCTGACCCACGCCAGAGCAATGACAGACCCAGGCCTTTTTCTGGAACTGTTAAATGAGAAGTTTTTTTCTTTCTACTGGGATTTCTTAGTGTATGAAATGTAAGCTGATACTGTTCCTCATCTTTCCTATGACATAAGAAGAGCCCTTTGAGAGCAAAGTCAGCACATAAGAAAACAGTGCCAGCAAGTAGACAGGGAGATTTTCTTGATGGGTTCAGCCATGCCTGAAACTCTGATCTACTTCATTGCCTATTTTCTTCTCTCACCATTTTGAAAGTCAGGTTAAATTACTACTTTTTGAAACTGAAAGAGTTCTGATTAATGCAGATATGGAATTGAAGGTTCAATTTCTACTTGCTTTCAATGCAGTGGTAGCCAGCAAGCTGGGGGTCAGAGACCATAGTCCTTCAATTTATGATATATATGGTGGTCAGCTGTTAGCTGTGAATGAAAAGCATGGGCTCTGGAATCTGACTACAGAGGAGCTTGTTTTTTTCTCTTTTTACCACAAAAGTTGAAACAGGCCTTACTCCAATTTTGGTTGGGAAAGAGGAAAAAATTCTTAAATATTTCACCGCCTTTCTTCTTACATGAGAATTTTTGTAAGATATGAGCAAATGGTCTTTGAGGACAAAGTGTAATATAGTGAAGAACTTTGTCCACATGACATAAATAATTATCTTAAATTTTGCTGTGTAAATTGCAGGCTGCATTTTTTCATTTTAATTAAGCAATGGCAAAAATGGTTTTGTGGCATTTTTCTTTTAGGATTGGGAACCTACACACATCAGCTTTGTGCATGAGAACCAGAAATTAAAACTGACCACAACTAATGGGAACCTGCTCAGGCCCATTTTATAGGCTCTGCTGAGGGAAGTGCAAAGAGAAAACAGACTAAGCAAAGAAGGAAAAACTTAATTCTGCCTTTTCAATAAGTTTTAATAATGTACAATCTCCCAGAAAGTAACATATGATCGGAATTACAAATTCTGGGTTTGTTGCTTTTCTACCATTAAGGATTTGTTAAGTACCCAAGGGGATTTGTTGGTCCTTTATATGTTTAATTCAACTCCAATGTCTTCAATTAGAGCATGCTGTCAAAGTAAATAGCATGCTGAAAATACGTGGTTGAGAAGGACTGATGCCAAATCTTGAGGTGTACCCACCCAAGTGGAAATTCAAGGGTAGGTGGTTATTTTTTTTTAAGATTTTATTTATTTATTCATGAGAGAGAGAGAGAGAGAGAGAGAGAGAGAGAGAGAGTGAGGCAGAGACACAGGCAGAGGGAGAAGCAGGCTCCACGCTCGATTCCGGGTCTCCAGGATCAGGCCCTGGGCTGAAAGCGGCGCTAAACCGCTGAGCCACCCGGGCTGCCCAAGGGTAGGTGATTAACTGAGGGAATCCTTGCTATCAAAGTGACCTCTTCTAGAATGGTCTGTTGAGTGTGCGCAATCTTGCTATTCTGTGCATATTCTGTATATGAAGCAACATAAAAACAAATGGGCATCCAGGAGATACTTGTCACAGTTCTTAGCCTTTTTTAGTGATCCCAGGAGGTATCTTCTGCTTGGGCTTTTTGAATCTCCTGTTCTCTCTCTTTTTAGGCTAAGTTTTATAGAATGTTATGACATAGCTCTTCTATGAAGGCATATGGGAGCACCTAGGTATTCGAAAGCTCTCATGAGGGTTACAAAATATGCAGAGAGAGAGAGGTTTTATTAACAACTGTGGTGACTCCACAGCAAGAAAGGGCTGGCAAATGTACTTCTAATCTGATCTCTGCAAGTTGCTCTTGTCTTTGGGAATTTTTTCAGAATTCAGTTAGGGGACTGGTGTCCAGCTGCAGTTGTTTATGTTTATTTTTTAAAGCTTCTTTATTTATTCAGTTGGCTTTCTTACATTAGACTTCATTACACATTGTGGCATTGTTGTGGCTGTTTTTTTTTCTTGTCCCTCTTTCTACGACTCTTCCCAAAGATGAGCTCCTTGCAAATGTGAGATGATCAAAACCAAAGAAAGCAGCCAGAGAGTTGTTTATAATTCAGTTGTAAATTCATTGAATGGAGAGAGATTCTATCAGTTACCCACTGAAATGTGACAAATCACCTCAAAACCTGGTGCATTTAAATGAGGATGTATTATTTTACATCATTAAGTAGACTATGAAGTAATCCTTCTGTTGGTTTTACCAGGGCTTCTTCAAGTGGCTGCATTTATCTGTGGATTGGCTGGAGTTGGAAGGTTTACAATAGCCTCATCTTCTCAGTAGTAAGGAAAATGCAAGTGGTAAATTCAGGAAAACCCTTGGTAAACTGCTTTCCTAATGAGTATGAGCTGGAGAAGATAGTCCCAGTACATCTTTCTCTGATATAGGGAATAGAGGGGTGTCTAGGCTGAAGCAGCAGAGCAGTTGAAAAATTATTACATTACTGGAGGTATTGTAAGGTAGAGCCTCATGCTAAGCTTCTGGCAAAGGTGAACAAAGTTGTTTGGAACAAAGAATCTTGCTTTTTCTATGGAGAAGAAAGAGGAGTATGTTGGTAAATGAAATGGTTAACAGTTGGTTCTCTGCAAATTGTATCTTGATAAAGCTATTAAGAACATTTAAAAATGTGTTTATAAAAAACAACAACAAAACTCTTGATCTGAAGCATTTGCCAGTTTCCTTTGTGTAAATGCTTCTTCTGTGACTAATACCACACTTTTGCTCAAGTTGGGGAAGCATGCACATAATGGACTCTTGTGAGCCTGTGTGAGCCTGCTCTAGCACACTGATCAGAAATAATAAAAAAAAAATAAAGCATTATAAGGAAGTGGAAGATAGAAGGTCTCTTGTTTCTAAATACATTGGAATAGTGAGATAGAAATGTAAGAATAGGGTATGAGATAGATTCATTGGTGAAATATGCTACTTTTGTAAGAATAACTTAAGTGGTCTTGAAATGATAGCACAGGCCCAAATGCAAAACCAAAGACCAACAAAACAAAACAAAACAGAAAAGAAAAGAAAAAAGTATAACAGGAAATAAGGGCAGGAAAGTTGAAATTGCTCAGTTTGACCCCAAAGTCACACTTCAGTCCCTGGGTTTGGTTCACATATCAGCACCTCTGAGAGATTTGACCTGAAGTGGGGTATAGTATAAGATATACCCTTCATTGAAGGATATCTGTGAAGGCTGGTGGAATGGAAAGAGCCTGATGAAAAATTTGGGAATCTGGGCATGGTTCTGGCTGTTATTAGCCCAATTTTTTTGGCCTTGAACATTCAATTTATACAAGTTCTGAGTTTTCTGAGTCACTTCTTTGCCCATCTTTGCTGTATAAATGTATCTCAAGGTAACAATGATCACTTTTTTTTAAGAGTGATTGCTTCTATTTAAAAAATGTAAAATAGCAAAAGGACAATGCAATAATGACTTCCTTATTTTTGGCGTAGAGTCCAGGGTGGTCACTCAGGGAAGAGGAAGGTCCCATTGACTTGACTTAAAAGTGGGGAGAAAGCATTTATAGTTCTCAGAAATATCTTTGACAGTGGCAGATATTGGTCCCAGAAGAATACATGATGCTCTCAACGCCAGCCAACATGGGGGAGAAGGAGATGATGCCTTCAAACTGGTCCTGGGTCAGATGGTGATGCTGTGGCTTAGCTCACAAGTACAAACAGAGTCCCTCTCCCTCAGGGAAACAGCAGTAGAGGTGTTGACTAAAGTCTACCCTACACTCATCCCAGCTTCTTATACTGGTCAAATGGAGTTTTGACTTTGCTTGTCAAATGGAGTTATTATTCCTAGAGATCTGGTGACAATTTTTTAACAGCAGAAAATTACTCCTACAAAGGTTTGTATTTCTCTTAGGGGAAGATTATATATATCCCTTCTGTGATATCTGTCTCTAGAATAGCTCCGTAACCAACAAAGAAGGACCCGATTCAAGTTCTAGAATTGTACTATATGAAATTACCCAAAATTGATTCATTGTAAAAGTCTAATGTTGGCAATATCATAAAGTTTGCACACAATTTATCAAATATTTATTCAGCTTAGTAGAATCCCTTAAAAATAGCCATAAATACAAAGTGGGTCTCTTCAGCACATATGCTCCATTGCTAGAGTATGTCCTGAACTGATCTTCACAAACTGTGAATTAATTATATTAAACTTTCTGTTTTATTTCCCAGTGTGCATTCCTCTGGACCCATGACTCACTGTCCCTTCCTTGATAAAGACTTTGTCTTCTTCACTTTTATGGAGGCAAAGGCATAGGTGCTCTGACCTTCCAGTGCTGACTTCAGAGATTCAAACAGCTTCCAGGGACACCAGCCAATCCTGTTTATTCATGCAATATATATATATATACTTCCATTTTGCCAGAACATATGCATATGCATATGTTTTTATGGCCACCTTGTGGTACTTGAGTGTCACTGAGTATATGGCATTTTGGCTTCTTGCTTGATACATCGGTTAAAGAACCAGTTGTGTACATATAAAGTCAATCTACTCTGGAGTCTGCTCACTCTCTGAGCCTCCAGGAGAACTATGAGAATTTAAGACACTCTGCAAGAGTGGAGTATGTTTATCTATTTACTGCCTCTGATGTGGAGGAGGGTTAGTCATAAGAGATTTCAGGTTCAACTCTAAGCTATTGGGACTGTGTTTGAAAGGATGTCATTCGGAAAGCAATTTCAAAAACATTTAGTTATCAGGACTCCTGGTTGGCTCAGTGGTTGAGCGTCTGCGTTTGGCTCAGGGTGTGATCCCGGGGTCCTGGGATCGAGTCCCACATCGAGCTCCCTGCATGGAGCCTGCTTCTCCCTATGCCTGTATCTCTACCTCTCTCTCTCTGTGTCTCTCATGAATAAATAAATAAAATCTTAAAAAAAAAGTTTAGTTATCTTTTTGCCATGAGCTGACCAAAAAAGTTTAGTTATCTTTTTGCCATGAGCTGACCAAGATCTAAGTCAGATGGTCTGTTTGGATCAGTGACCTGATGAGTACAGGGGGCTAGTCATAACCAACCTGGTTATGTTTTTAGTTCAAGGCCTTTCTCAAAGCAGGGAATTAACCTAAATTTCTATGGGGAAGTATTCCTCCACTCCCACTCAGGAAGAAGTCCAGTCCAAACTTCATTCTTTCTCTTACCTTGAGGTGTATATTGACTACCCATGGTTTGGATATTTGGACCCTGCCTCTATAACCTGTTGATAATAGATTCTAACAAAACAGGTGTATTTATAGCTGAATAGAAAAACTTGTTGTTTATTTATATCTTCATGTTGTCACAATTAGTGTCCATGTGCCCATGATCCTGCTACAAGTGTCCAAGTGGACTACTATGCACAGAGTGTTGATGTTTAAGACACCTGACTTGAGATCCGTGAATTGGAGGGCTTTCCTGTGAGTAGAAGACTACTTTGTCCAACTGTACCAAACTTAGATAATTGGCTGCCTGAGAAACTATCTAGCTCACCACTAAAGTAGTTTGTCATTCAAGCACATGGCCTGCCATTGGGCTTGTAGAGAAAACAGAAAAAGAATTGCATCTAATTACACTAAGATTATGACTATGATCTTATTTTGGGACTGGAATTCTTCAAAAGTGCAAATTCTATCTTAGAGCCAGAGACCTGAGCTACAGGAAATTCATCCATAAAGCTTGCAATGTGACAGTGTTCAACAGACACTTATCTGTCTCTTTTGAAACTAAAGTTCTGTAAGTATCTTGATTGCTGGTAAAAGTCTGAAAGAGTGTCAGGTGCTCACAAGAAATGAATTTCCAGGACCTCAAAAGGGATATGAATGGAAAGTTCATTGTCAAGTAAATTCATCTCATCCTTGGTTTTGTAATTTTATTTTGCCTGTGTAGTATCCCCACAGTATTGTACCTGTCATTAATCACATCTTCTAATAGCCTTAGGTTAAGAGATAATTAACTGTTTCAGAGATAGGTTGATTCAGTCTTCCCTAGGCTCATGATCTGAGATGTCCTAATGCAGCTATGTTACAGGTGTTGGAATGATGTGTGATTAAAACCAGGATTGGGTTAAGCTAATACCATGGGCTTGCAGGTCTGGCTTCAATTCAGGACTCAGAGCCTTGATATATAGAAATTAATAAGGAATCCTCATGAGTTGGGGACTGGAAGTTGCATTGGGGTGAAACCCAGATAGTCACAGAAGGAAGGCTAAGATTCAAATTTAAATAAGAGTAGGAAAAGTCAGTGGTGTTGAGGATAGACATCTTTGATTTAGTCACAGAAAACCATGAAAGAAACTAGTCATTCTGAAACCTTGCCATGAGTTAAGAGATGGGGCACATGGTCTTGTTGCAACCATTTAATAGAGTCTTTCTCCAAAGGAAGTATGTAGGACCTAACACTCGAAAGGAAGATGGCATGTTATAGAGGAATTCTTCATTTTGAGTAAAGGCATGGTGCTATTCATTCTCAGTACAGGCATGGAGTGACACAGATGGCCAAAGAGAGTACTAAATAAACTCGGGACTCAGCATCAGGAGGAAAATAGCCATGACAATTACAGTTTATCTGTCTCCAGTCATTCTTAAATCTACATAAATATTGTAGGGTACAAAAGACCAAGTGTAGAGTGTATATAAAGCAAAAGAAAATGTATTAGTGATGAATGGTGGTCCCTTTCTATGACTCTTGTCAAATATAACTGTGTCAACTGCTCTCCTTAGTTTGGTCCTGTTGCTTTACAGCTGAGTTTCATGGAGGTTTATACTTCTTTTAGAGCATATACAGCTACTATAGAGAGTAAAAGGGATGTCAAATGCACAAAGCACTAGAGTCTCAACTGTTTCTAAATTGTTAACTCCTCTATTACCTTCTTTATTTATTAAGGTTACACTTTGGGGACAAAAGTTATGTTATTAAAAGTAACCACTAGCTAAGTTATTACCACCTGAAAATTTTGCATACTTTAATTTTCCCAGGAGGTATGAATATTACAACCTGTCTTTTTTTTTTTTTTAATTTTGGTCCTGGCCCCAGTTAGTACCTTCAGAGAATAGCAATTATCCACAAGGAACAAAGTCTTAAGGATCATAGAAGGCTTCATAACTACAAATAAGACCCAAGTGGGTAAATTTGCTCCCTTATTTCAATAGAAGCAGTATATTAAATGAGGAGGAAGTAATTAGTTAAAGACAAACTGTAAATAGAAGGCTATCATTGGTGACTAGGTCCTGGAGACCTTTACCTTTCCCTCTTAGCATTCTTCTGACACTGCTCCTTTTAATACAATTAGTCATTTAGAGAGCAGAATTACCTCTTTACATTGAGAGATAAGCATAGAGTGCACTTAAGAAGTTTACTGTCCTGTGAGGGAGTGGACAGAGTCATTGTGAGTAATTGGGGCAAAAACAAGGAAAAACTCAGGGGCACAGGTGGAGGGCTGGGGACAGCAAGGTCAGAACAAAAATCCAAAAAGAGCAGAAAGTGAGTAGGAAGACTGAGTAGAAATTATCTGGAACACAGATAATAAAACAAGCAGTACAAAACATTAGAATAATAGAGAGCATGGCACATTGGAAGAAACTCAAGTGGTCCAATTTGCCTAGAGCAAACGGTAAAGGTGGAATACAAAATGAGACTGAAGGGATAGGGAAGGTTCTCTCTTCTTTTATAAACCCCTAAATCCTGTGGAAATTCTTGGCAAGAAACATCACAAGAGGAGGTGGATAAGAAGGAATTAGTGTCTTTCATGATAACAAGCTATTAAAGTGATTCAGCAGGGATTCCACATCATGTTTTCTGCCCATAAAATTATTCTATGAAATTAATGCTTCTATCTTTAGGACTATCAATAAAATCTAGGTTTTTATTGAAAAAAAAAAACCTAAAATTATGTGAAGGAAGATTACATACAAATCTCTTAGGCTACATACCTTCGTGGTTTTGCCTCATTTTTTCATTAAAATCATACATGAGATATTCATGACTATGTTTATTTTACATAATTCTACATGTCATAACCCAGAAGATAGCATGTGATCTTGAAGAAGAAAAGGAAAGGTTTTTGTGTGACTCACAGACTGAAAATAAGGGAAATGCTTAGGTTAAAGGTTACACTCCAGAAATTAGGGTTGTATTGATATCTTCAAGACTTCTTATTCCATTCCGTGTTCACCAGTTTGTGCAACCCATGAATTGTCACTCCCAAGAACCTAGATTTGAATAAGGTCTGGTACATTCTAAGTAATTCTCCTTCCTCCTATAATGTTTTCATTTTGTATTATGCTCTTCATTTTACTTTGACTCCTAAATCTTCTGAAGTTTTAAGGAGACAAAAAGCAGCATGGACCAGTGGAGTAGTGTCTTGTTTTATCACGAGACGCTCACACCACACCTTCAAGAAGTGTTCATAAGATCACCCTCTTGTTCTTGGGTGAACAGTCCAAAGCATGACTCAGTCTCAGGACCCATGAAGTCATGATCTGAACAGAAACCAAGAGTCAGACACTTATCAACTTAGCCAACCAGGCATCCCTTAATTTATTCCTTCTAAGATGCTGGATGCCCAATGAGTGGCTGAGTGAGTGGAACATGAGTGGAATTCATGTTTTGGAATGGCAGACTTAATAATATCTGAGTATTCTTCTATCGCATGATTTGTTAACACTACAGAATAATTAGTGGAAATGGAATTGCATCACTAGCCTTGGATCTTACTCTTTCCCCATTAGAACACTAGCAAATCCGTTAGGATTTTTTTGGTTGTTTGTTTGTTTTTGTTTTCGTTTTGGTTGTGGTAGTGGTAAGGAGGGGATTCTAGGGACATATCTGGTCCTGATCTAATTTCCTATCTCCCAAATCTAGTTTTCATTATTTCCATGTTTCAAAATTGTTACACATTGTGTTTTTCAGAGTACCTATAGCCCTATGTCTTCAACTCCTCAATGTATTGGAATATTGAGGTTACTTAACCACTTGGTGCCTTTTTTCTATGGTCTCAGTACAATGAGAAGTGTTTTTAAAATATTCAGTCTTGGGGTACCTGGATGACTCATTCTGTTGAGTGTCTCCACTCTTGGTTTCAGCTCAAGTCATGATCTCAGAGTTGTGGGATCAAGCCCCAGGTCAGGCTCCCCACTCAGCAGGGAGTCTGCTTGAAGATTCTCACCCTATGCCCCTCCCACTGCTTGTGCACATGTGCACACTCTCTCTCTCTCTAAAATCAATCAATCAAAAAAATTTAGTCTTTGCATAGAACAAGTTTAGTGTTAAATGTATAAATCAATGACTGTCACAACACTTGAGAGAGGACGTTTTTAAAGATTTTATTTATTTATTCATGAGAGACACACAGAGGGAGAGGCAGACATAGACAGAGGGAGAAGCAGGCTCCCTGTTGAAAACCTGATGCAGCGTTTGATTCCAGGACCCCAGAATCACAACCTGAGCCAAAGGCAAGATGCTCAACCACTGAGCCACCCAGGATCCTAAGAGATGGTTTATTGAGAATATATGGAAATTATTGCATTGGCGGAAGAAGACAGAATCCACTGAGATTATTTTTTAGAGAATAATATAAAAAGTTAGGATTCTTTTTTTTTAGTCAAAATGTAGCCATTATACTTTGTGATAGTCCCACTGATACTTTATTGCATTTATATTTTTACAAGTCTTTCTTCCTTACCAAAGGGCATTCTCCTGTATTCCACTCACTTTGTACCTTTACCACCCAGCATGAAACCTGGTATATATAGGAAGTGTTTAATAAATATGTGAGTCCCAAGTAGAGGAGTAACAGGTCAATGGATTGAGAAAACATGATCTGGGCTTTGAAAGAAGTTGAAGAATTTAATGTGATGAAGATGAGTTAAGAGAGCACATACAAAGACATGAAGGTGAATATGTTGGGGTATATTCAGATCATCATGTTGGATTGAGTATCAGCACTTCAATACATTTTTATTTTTTTTTATGTTTCCCATATATTGATTCTAAAATATGTTCAAAAGATTCCTTTTTCTACCCTGAGGATAGTGTGAGGTTTTTCTCTATCAGTCTACCATCAGGGTTATAATTAAGTCATTGAGTCTGTGGCCTATATTTATGATTACAATATATGATCAAGCATTATAAACACCAGGAAAATTGTATTATTACACTGTCTAATTATCACGTTAAGAGAATGACAGCAGACAAACGTTTCATCTCTTACTAGAAAGAAGAAATCTGACAGAACCTGGGAGTTCACTTTGATGTTGGATTTGTATATGAAAGTATCAAAGATTGAAACTATTTTCAGACAGAACTTATAATGTTGGTTTCATCCAGGCAGTTAGTTTTCTGCTCCACTATCATATTTTACTTTGAAGTGGCATAGCCTAGAGATTGTTATTAGTATTTATTTATTGCAGTCAAAGGAATGAAATTCAAGAAGGTGAAAGAAAAATCAGAAGAACTCAAAGCCATCAACAGGTGTTGTAAGTTGGTCTATGAAATGTGTAAGTTGCTAAAAGATCTATGCAGTTAGTGTGAATGACCCAAATAGATCAGTGGTTACTAAAGTGTGGTCCTCACACCAGTAGCACCAGCAGCATGTTGGATGCAGATTCTCAGGTTGCACTCCAGACCTATTGACTCAGAAACTCTAGGAATGGGACTTATTTACCTGTGTTTTGATGAGTCTTCCCTCCAGGTGATTCTGTTGTCCACTAAAGTTTCAGAACCACTGACCTAAAGTAATGCATCAAATGGATCTCATGGATCCTCTTTACTTTTCTAATATTGGTGGTATGGCATGATATCTTTTATGGGTATTCCAATCCTTTGTAAATTTGCTTTTCTGAGCAATTTTTCACTTAAATATGTTCTGGATTATGCTACTGTCTAATTGCTTTATATGTGTTCGTTATGCATCCCTAAAATCTGTAAATGTCACCACAAATTGGTGTATCTTCTAGAACTATATCTTCCTGGCTGCAGAAACAGCAAAACACAAGGCATAAATGCTCAAAAACTTATTGATTTATTGACAATGCTAAGCAGTATCCATGATAGGCTCCAAAAAATGATTATAGAAGAAAATCATGCTACAGAGAGCAATTTCCTTTTATTTTTCTCTTTCATCAATAGTGAAGAAGTCCCAAGTATCTCTTGCTATGCCGGTTTAGTTAGGAAGATGAAAAAAGAAAAGTGAATAGGATGAATTTTCATATTGAATTAGTTTCTAGGACAGAGACCATGTGTAGTTCATCTATATATGTTTATTACATGGCACAAGCCTGAAGTTAAAGGTGCCCCATGTTCATGACTTAGGCATTTAAGACTGATAGAAAAAGACAATATGACTCTAGTGCTGTTACCAAGTAGTTATTTTATTTATTTGGTAGAGAGAGAGAACATGAGCAGGGGATGGGGGAAAGGAGGGGAGAAGCAGACTCCCCACTGAGTAGGGAGCTGGACATGGGGCTGGATCCCAGGACATTATGACCTGAGCCAAAGGCAGAAGCTTAACCAACAGAGCCATACAGGTGCCCCATGCTACCAAGTAGTTTTTTGTTTTGTTTTGTTTTTTTTTTTATGATAGTCACAGAGAGAGAGAGAGAGAGAGAGGCAGAGACACAGGCAGAGGGAGAAGCAGGCTCCATGCACCGGGAGCCCGACGTGGGATTCGATCCCGGGTCTCCAGGATCGCGCCCTGGGCCAAAGGCAGGCGCCAAACCGCTGCGCCACCCAGGGATCCCTACCAAGTAGTTTTGAATGCCAATCAAGTTCTGTGTGGTGGTTGTTAAAAGACTTTGGAGTCAGCACATTTAAATTCAAATCATATGCTAGTGTCTTATCAGCAAGTTATTTCTTTTAAACTCAGTTTCGTCATTTTAAAAGTAGAAATAGTAATACTTTTATCATATAGTAATTTTGAAATTTAAAGAGAGAATCTAAATCTCTTCATAGTGAGTATAGCAGACATCTAATCAATGAAATTTATGACTACTTACCTCTCTGTCAGGGTTCTCTAAGGAAATAGAAGCAATAGGGTGTGTGTGTATGTGTATGTATGGAGAGAGACAGAGACAGAGAGAAGACTAAATTTCTTTTTCTGGAAGAAACTGAAAAATTTCAATCTTTTCTCTTAAGGTCTTCAACTGATTGGTTGAGATTCACCCACAAAACAGAGGGAAATCTCCTTTACTCAGACCCTAGTAATTTAAATGTTAATCACATCTAAAAAATATTTTTATAGCAACATCTGGATTGATGTTTGACCAAATATTTGGACACCATAGCCTAGCCAAATTGACACATAAAATTAGGTGTCACACTGGGTAACTCACTTAAATCCCCAGACTACTCCCTGTTATTAGGTTATGCCATTAGGATTTTTATATTTGTGTGAGTGAACTGGTAAGATTTGGCCCTTTTCTTTGTCATAATGCACATCAGTGCAAGGTTTAGCAGATGATAGATGGAGAGACAAAAGAGAAACAGGACCTAGAGCCTGGGAGGATTTGCGAGAATATAGTAGACCTCCAGGAAGGTCTCAGCTGAAGGTTTGAGAGAATCATGTCCTCCATTGTTCTCTTTCCATGCTTCAATGACTCTGGAAGCCACATGTTGAGATGGCCATGTCCAGAAATAGTGGAGTTTTCATACTTAGTATCCATAAGACATAATAGGACAATGGGAGCTATGAATAGCTTGCACTCCAGTTCCTCCTCTCCCCTCTTCTGGTGTCAGAACTTCCTAGCAGGTAGCTGAGTTTTTGCTCTCACCTTCCAGCCACAAGTTGGTATGTCAGCCCTCTTTCCCCAGGTGTCAGTTAGGACAATTAGCAGAGTAGAAGTCGCCAGCACCTCCACCAGGAATCAAAAGGGAAGTTTGAACTAGTGCCCTATTTTTGCTGGCATGGTTTGGCAGGACCTAGCAGGAAGTAAAAATCTTCATCATGGGACTCCAGCATTCTTTCAGTCTAATTCTCTGGTTCTCACAGTGCAGCCCCAGAACTGTAGCATCATCACTTGGAAACTTGTTAGAAACTTAATTTCTCAGGCCCGACTCCAGCTCACTCCATCCATGTAGTCCTCCAGCTACACTTCAACAGATGGAATCTCTGCTAAGAAAGAAGATTAAATAGGATCCAGATTCTTACAAAATAATATTCAAAATGTCCAGGATATAATGAAAAAAAAATCACTCAAAATACCACGTACCAGGAAAATCACATTTTGATTTGATTGAAGCAAATCAATCAGCAGAGATAACTCAAAGGTTATAATTCTCCTACAAGAACTTTAAATAAAGCAGCCATCTTAGAAACACTTCAACAAGTAATTACAAGTTCTGTTGAAACAAATGAAAAATTAGAAAAATATCAGGAAAGAATTAAAAATAGTGAATGAAACCATATACAAATTTAAGATTGAAAAATAAAATAATTTAAATAAAAAATTCATTGGATGAGCCCAACCATAGAGTGAAGGTGACAAGGATGGAATAAGTGAACTTGAGGACAGAGCAACAGAATTTACCCAAACTGAACAACAAAGAGAAAACAGTCTACCAAAGGATGAACAGTCTCAGAGACTTGTGAGACAGTGACAAAAATGCTAACATTCACATTACTAGAGTCACAGAAGGTAAGGAGAGAGTGCAATTGAAAAGGTATTTGAAGAAATAATGTCTGAAAACTTTCCAAATTTGACAAAGATATTAACCTACAGATTCAAGAGGCTGAATGAATCCCATTAGGATAAAACCTTAAGAAACCTATGCTATGACATATCATAATGAAAACTTTGGGGAACTAAAGACAAATATCTTGAAAGTAGCCAGAGAGTAACAATACATTAGTTGTAGAGGAACTACCAACAATGACAGCATTTATTTTTTCATTTGATAATCATGAAGGCCAGAAGGAAGTGGCACATTTTTACAAATGCTGAAAGAAAAGATCTGTCAATTATAAAGTCTTTATCCAGTGAAAATACCCTTCAAGAATGAAAGGGAAATTAAGACATTCTAAGATTAAGGAATGCTGAGAGAATTTGTTCTTGGCAAGCCAACTCATAAAGAACGGCTACAGGAATTTTTCTAGGGGAACCCTGGGTGGCTCAGTGGTTTAGTGCCTGCCCTCAGCCCAGGGCGTGATCCTGGAGTCCTGGGATTGAGTCCCGTATCAAGCTCCCTGCATGGAGCCTGCTTCTCCCTCTGCCTGTGTCTCTGCCTCTCTCTCTCTCTCTCTTTCTCTCTCTCTCTCTCCCTGTCTGTCTCTCATGTATAAATAATAAAATAAAATCTTTAAAAAATAAATAAGAGAATTTTTCTAAATAGAAAGTAAATTTGGCAGAGACTGGCTAACTGGTCTTCAGTACCTATTTTACTTCAATGTTCAGCTTAAGCTAGAACATATTTCCGGCATCCCTTACTTTTAAGTATGACCATTTAACTGAGGTCAAGCTAATGAGATATATCATCCTCATTTGCTTAAGGACTATCTTATAAAATCTTCCATGTTTGGCTTTTTCATGTTCTTTTTTCATTGGCTTGAGTTGAAGATGTTGGAAGAACGATATGAAAGGAGCTTGAATACCTCAACTGCCACTTGGAATAGAGCTGTCTACCTTCAGGATGAGCTGATTTGGAAGTAAAAATAAATTTCTGCCATTGCCTGTCAGCCATTATACATGTTCCATTTATTGTTACAGCAGCTGGCATTACCTTGACTAATATAGTAACTATCACTTAATAGATGGAGAAGGCTAAATCAAGTGTACCTGTACTATTTTAGCATTCGGTGTTTATTCCTTTATCTATTATAACTGCAGATAATCTTTAAACAATCAGGAAAGCAGATTTTTTGTTTTATTCATGTGTTAGTAGGAGAGATTAAAATAAAGTCGTTTTTCTTCTAACATATAACTGTGATTAATTTTCCTTGGGGAAAAAAAAGGTGGTGTTCAGATTGAAAGGACAAGTAATTTCACTTCCAGGGAAGTTAGGTAAGAATATGGTGACAGGGTAAAGGGATTTAAAGTCATCGAGCTGGGCAGCCCGGGTGGCTCAGGGGTTTAGCGCTGCCTTCAGCCCAGGGCATGATCCTGGAGACCTGGGATCCAGTCCCAGGTCGGGCTCCCTGCATGGAGCCTGCTTCTCCCTCTGCCTGTGTCTCTCTGCCTCTCTCTCTCCCTCTCTGTGCCTCTCATTAATAAATAAAACAAATCTTTAAAAAAAATAAAATAAAGTCATCGAGCTTCTGTAGCACAGTGGAATGGGGTGACAGGAAGAGAGAAAAGAAACCTAGAAACTGATTTGCTTAGGTCGTCACTCTGGTCTTACCTCCAGTGAAAGTGGTAAGAAAAATTCTATAATAGGAAATATCAAGAAGCAGTAGGTTGCAGAGGTGGGGAGTGAATGGAAATGAGAATAAACAGCATAAAGTAGAAAATTCACAAGTAGTCAAAATGCATTATCTTAATAAATTAACGTTGCACAATAAATGAAAATTTATCTGTGTGCACTGATATATAGATTGAGGGAAAAAACCACTAAAGTTTCAGATTCTAATAAAAGAACTTGCTGTTTTGACCTGTCTGATATTTTTGGAAGAGATTTGGAAAAGATTTATCTCTTTTGTTTGTTTGTTTTTTATATACAGCTTCCTGCAAATGTATATGCGTTGCACGCTTCTGTGTTTGAGACACAGAGAAAGAAAGATGGAAAGAGAAAAAGAGTGAGACACTATTAGGTTACCTTTCTCTTCTCCCTTTCAAAGGGAAGCCCTAAGAATATAAGGGTTGAAGGAGAACAGAGGGACTCTTCTGAATAGCCCTCAAACAAAGGACTTTTAACCATCAAATGAAGTTTCTGATTCCTGTCCTTTCTGCAGTAAGCCAAGAGATCAGCAGTAATGCTGGAAAATACTTTCTCTGACCTTGAATGCATTTGCTAAGCCATTACCTGAGTTGAATCTCCTTGAGATGTTAAATGGAACTCTGCCAAGTTGTGCCAGAATGAGCAACAGGGATGTGCTTCCCTGCAGGACTTGTACAGTGAATCTGAGATGTTTCTGTGAGGTCTTGAGAACTATCATTTTGTATCAACAGGGGGAAATCCACAGAGCTTCTGTTTTAAGACACTGTGTTCAATAGTTAAGCATTTCTTTCAAGCCTTCCCATACTGCTTTCATTTAGGCATCCCTATTCTCTTGGAAGGCACAGTGATGCACAGACAATATGCGGAAGCCACATCAAAGATGATAGTGATCATGGCCAGGGGGGCATTTTAGATTATGTGAATGAATAAAAGCTGCTTTTCAAAAACAAGCTTTTTTTCCCTCTCTCTCTCTCTCTTGTTGATGTGCTGCCATAGATTGAGAGAGTGGCAACATTCTGTTTCCTGTTGCTGAAATTGTGGGATTCTGGTGGGGCAGAAGTGGAATTGTGTGTATGAAGGAATGGCTTGGCAATTTGTTTTTTGACCAGCTCTGTTCAAATTAAAGACTTGGTTTCTGAGAAATTCCTGGTTGTTCAGAAGTAATGCCTTGCTCTGGGTTTTGAAACACGTTCCATAATAATTTAATTTGTCCTAGGAACAAGAGCCTTGTTGGAAAGGAGTGTGGGTGGTCACCATGAGCACAGAAGCAGCTGAATATGGCAGAAAAGGAGAAGCCGGGGCCTCAGAACTCAACATTGGGGTACTATTATTCACAAGGAGCAAATATCTCCTCTTCAGGCCAAGTTAGAAACTAAACACACACTTTGAATATCTTAATCATCTATGCATACAATTCAGGATGTAGAACTGGAGGATATCACTGACCCCTGTTGTCTCTTCTACTTCCCACTTGGCTTTTGGTATCCTGCCATTGGCTTTAAAAGATTTTTAAAAAGATTTAATGATGTAACAATTAACAATCAGTTATATCTTTAATATAGAATGTCCACATTCACTTCAGGTAACCATTTTTTTATTCATTGAAACATTTCACACCCACACAGAAGTGACCTATTGGTCACAGTGTAGTCAATACTTAGATACCCGCTTGCTCAACTGAACACTAAAATGCTACAAATACACTTGAAGCCCTTGTGTCACCTTCTTATTTACATTCCCCTCTTCTCTTTCCCAACCATGGGAGTAAAGCTATGCTATCCAATACCAGCGGTCAACTCTGATAAGTTCTGTTATCCTCTTCCCCACCAAAACTAGAAAAGTTTAGGTCAATTTTAGTAGATAATGTGAGTAAACTAAAATTGTTGAAGTGGAACTTCAATATCAACCTTAGGAGTCCAAAGTCTCTTTATTCTTATAACATGAGCTTACCTCTTTAGGTGCTAAAGCATTTATTTCATTACTAGGAGGATCCTAGTGATACTGTGATCACTGTGAACAGGCTATAAAAGATGAAAGGCTACAAAAAATTTTTGTGAAATCTTTTTTGAATTTCAAAGTTTATTAAAACTGTAACCCTTCAAATGTGCCATTTGATGGACCAAAAAAACAAGTGAATTTATTATGTATTAGGACAAGAAAGTGGGGGAGTAGGAATATTCTATCATCTACCAAATAATAATAACAATAATAGTTACAAAGATTGAGTGCAAACTATGTACTAGTTACTGTACTAAGCACTTTATAAGGATATCTCACTTTAATAGTTAAATCATGGAACACCTGGGTGGCTCAGTGGTTGAGCATCTGCCTTCGGCTCAGGGTGTGATGCCAGGATCTGGGATCAAGTCCCACATCGGACTCCCTGTGAGGAGCCTGCTTCTCCCTCTGCCTATGTCTCTGCCTCTTTCTGTGTGGCTCATGAATGAATAAATTGGGGATCTCTGGGTGGCTCAGTGGTTTAGCGCCTGCCTTTGGCCCGGGACGCGATCCTGGAGTCCCGAGATCAAGTCCCGCCTTGGGCTCCTGGCATGGAGCCTGCTTTTCCCTCCTCCTGTGTCTCTGCCTCTCTCTCTCTCTCTCTATGTCTATCATAAACAAATAAACAAATAAATATTTGTCTATCATAAACAAATAAATAAATCTTAAAAAAATAATAGTCATATCACTTTTTTGAAGTAACAATAATTATTATTCCCATTTTACAGATTAATAACTTGAAGAAAAAGGTAAATGACTTACAAATAACTTAAAACAAGCCAACTCTCTTGATTGCTCTGTAAGCCTATCTGTCCTCATCATTCTCTCTTTTATTAAATATGGATTGACCACATACCATGTGCCAAGCCCTTGTTCTGGATCAGTCCTGTCTGACAGAAATAGAATTCAAGTCACCTATGTCATTTCAAACTTTCAGTAGCTACATAAAGAGCAAAGGAGAAAATGAACAGATTAATAATGTGTTTTATGTAACTCAGTGTATCCAAATTAGTATCATTTCAACATATATGTGATATTTTATGTTCCTTTTTCTTACAGAGTCTAGGCCCATTTTATACTCATGGAACATCTTAATTCAAAGTAACCACATTTCGAGTGCTCAACAGCAACATGTATCTAGTGGCTACCTTATGGAACAAGATGTGGCTTATGATTTGGGATACAACACTGAGTAGTAAAAGAATTGCTTTCCATTGTGAAATGTAAGTTCAACATATTAAGGAAAGAACACTCCTGTTTCATTGAAAGAATAGTCTTAAAGGTCACTACAAGGACTTGAATTTAGTGAGTGCTATAGGCAGTCTTCAGAGTGTGTTATAGAAAGGAACAACATGGTATGACTTAGGATCTCTCTGGATATATATTGAAATAGGTTGTAATAAGGAATTGAGGGGAGAGTGGAAGCCTGCAGGCCAGTTAAGAGATACCTGCAACAATCCAAGTATAATAGTTTGGAACATAGTACAAATAGTGGAAGTGGTTAGATGTTGTTGGACTCTGGAGAGAAAGATATATATATATATATATATATATATATGTATATATATAATATATATAATAATTATAATATATAATTATATATATTATTCTCTTTAAAAAATTTATTAAAATATAGTTGACATATGATACTATGTTAGTTTCAGGTGAGTTGGATTCTGTATATGTTTTATCTGATAGTTAATATACAAATTTAAAATGTGTGATAGATCCTTGCTTACAATGTTAAGAAAAACAACTCTAAACCTATAAAAAAGACTAAGAATATAGCTGCATTTTTTAAGGATTAATTTGTTTTCTAGGGGAATTTACAATTGGTTGATGTCCCATTCTATGAACTAAAGGCACACACTTTAAGTTACATGATAAGTTATTGATCTGTGATATAAATGAGTTTTTTTTCCCATTGGAAAAAAATAAACACTAAAGAATATATGTTGCCCTGTAGGGCATGAACCAGCCTTATACCTAACCTAGCAATCTTATTCTAACACTCCTCTAATAAATTCCTTATAAATATTCAGCTCCCCAAACATTCTTTGCTTTTTTTTTTTCATATTCTTTGAATCAGTCATAGCATCTTTAAGGTTTCCTCATTTTTTAATATGTTCAACAATATCTTTGACAAATGTGTTTTTCTAATTTGTATAAGTCATACTTTCAAGAATAATTTTTTTGAAAATCATTCTTTGATGTTAATGACATTGACAATAGATTCCAGTGGAATTTTGTGTGTTGTCTGCAACATCAGTGATCACTACTTTCATTTCCTTTCAAACTCCAGGTTTGCTCTGAGAGAAAACGCTTATCCCCTCTCTCTCTTTCCTTCCTTCTTCCTGCTACTTTTACTCTCTGACCTTATCTTGTTTCAGATCAAGCCAGTTTCTCCTGTATCCACCTTCTTTCCTGCCTTATTAATCCCCATAGTCTGTAGTAATAACGTAGTGATAATCCTCACTATTGCCCCTTTACTGTGTGTTTTCTCTAAATGCCTACTAACCAAATTGTTCAGATATCTGCAACTTCTTCTGTAAACCCAAGGTCACAGAGTCTGCTGAATTAGTGCAATAGCTTATTCCTTCTCCCCTTTCCATTTCTGTTCTGGGACCAACTTCCATCACTGTATCCTATCTGTATCCTCTCTAATCTGTGAATTTCTCCTTCTCAAAATCCTTCAATGGTTGTAATCTATCTTTGGTTGCAGATCCTTTGAAGGGTAGGCAAGGGTTTTTCCTAACCTGGCTATCACCCAGTTTAAATTTTGCCAGCCTTTTATCACACAGGCTGCCATACAGCACTAAGCTTGTGAAGTTCTTATAATAAGCCTTCCTTTCTTTAGCTTTTTGGCCTTAATTGTGTTGCCACCTTTGCCTCTCATGCTCACCCAGCTTCCCACTGGTGCCCCTGTAACCAGCTTCCTGGCAAAAATACCTGTTCTTCAAATTTCACCTTAAAGAAGGGAAAAGAAATGTTGGGAAATATCAGGAAGGGAGACAGAACATAAAGACTCCTAACTTGGGGAAATGAACTAGGGGTGGTGGAAGGGGAGGAGGGCGGGTGTTGGAGGGGAACGGGTGACGGGCACTGAGGTGGACACTGGACGGGATGAGCACTGGGTGTTTTTCTGTATTTTGGTAAATTGAACACCAATAAAAATTAATTAAAAAAAATTTCACCTTAAAGGTTTCATTGTAAAGCTAAAGTTCTTTTTCCCAGGGCCAGGGGGGTTATTATTTTTTTTTTTTAAGATTTATTTATTTATTTGAGGTAGAGGAGGAGTAGGTAAGGGGGCAGAGGAGAGAGATTCCCAAACAGACTCCCCGCTGAGACCAGAGCCTGACTCTAGGCTCAGTGTGATGACCCTGAGATCAATGACCTGGGCTGAAATCAAGAGTCTGACACTTGGGATGCTGCGGTGGCTCAGGGGTTAAGAGCCTCCTTTTGGCTCAGGGCATGATCCTGGGTCCAGGGATCGAGTCCCACATGGGGCTTTCTGTAAGGGGACTGCTTCTCCCTTTGCCTGTGTCTCTGCCTCTCTCTCTGTGTCTCTCATGAATAAATAAATAAAAGCTTTAAAAAACAAGAGTCTGATACTTAACCAACTGAGCCACAGAGGCGCCCCTTACCCCGCCCCCCGCCATTATTTTTTGAGAGAGTTTACAGACACCTGAGTTTGGATGAGTTTGGGGATAGGGGATGGAGAGGAGGGGTAGAGGAAGAGGGAGGGAGAGAATCTTATGGAGGGCTCCGTCTCACAACTCTGAGATTGTGATCTGAGCTGAAATCAAGAGTCTGATGCTAAGCTGGCTGAGTCGCCCAGGCACTGCATAAAGCTAAAGTCTAATCTTAAATGTTTCATCAATAAAGGAAGACTTCTGATGCTACTCAGCAGTCAGCTGTAGCTAACTGGTCTCATGTAGTCCCATGGAATTGTTCAATTTATAAATCCTTTGTAGCAATTATTATACTGTATTTTATTTATATGTAGGGGTATATGTGTTCCTGTAGACTTCATGAAGTTACTTGTTTTAATCTCTTTTAAACACTTTAATTTTTAAATGGGACTTTATCTTTCTTGCCAACTGTTTTTTTTTTTTTGATATCTTGCCAACTGTTATTCATCAATTTTGTGGCTTTAATAATTTTACAATACATATTTAAATATTTCTGTCCTGAAATTCTCTCATAGGGGGACTCATGGAGATTGATTCTAAATGTATTTTGCAATTATATTTTTATTTTGAGTTCATTTTCCAGCACCGATAAATATGCTATTTGTTCTCAGAAAACATCTTTCACCGGGTACCCCAGATATCACTTATATGGAAATAACATTCTATTCATTTCTTGGCTTGAAGTTTACAAATTAGTTTGTGGGTAGATAAGTATTCTTAGATCAATTTTATTTCTTCATTATGAATTAATTCCAACTCCAAACCCCTATAAGAGCAAAATTGAAGGTAACAATTCTCAAAGGAGGTTTTTTTCTCCACTCAGATCATAAGCCAGAAGAGAAAAGATTATTTATTTTTTCCTGCTGTTTAATGGATTTTCTTCAACTCAACCATTTACGAATCCCCTGGGTATATAATCTCAGCTTTCTTATTGCTGCCATTAGACTTGAATTTTTGTTCCATTACTGCATGTTTTGTTAAGGCTCTGATAACCAAGGCACACAAATGTCTGTCATGTACTCAAAGTGCTATTAGAAAATTGTTAATCATGAATCAATATCCAACAAAAATTCTCCCCCAAATTCAAAAAAGAAGTTAACACATTCCCAGTTTTGCTAATTCATCTAACAGTTAAAATCTAGTATTGATCCTATACAGCGAAATTTTTTGAAGTTTTTATTTAAATTCCAGTTAGTTAATGTACAGTGTAATATTAGTTTCAAGGGTACAATTTAATGATTCAACACCTGGTGCTGATCACAAGTGCCCTCCTTAATCCCCATCACCTATTTTAACCCACCCCACCCCCCACTTTCCCTCTGGTAACCATCAATTTGTTCTCTATAATTACGAGTTTATTTCTTGGTTTTCCTCTCTTTTTCCCCCTATGATCATTTGTTTTGTTTCTAAAATTCCACATATGAGTGAGATTATATGGTATTTTTCTTTTTCTGACTGACTTTATTTCATTTAGCATAATATTCTCTAGTTCTATCCACATCGTTGCAAATGGCAAGATTTCATTCTTTCCTATGGCTGAGTAATATTCCATTGTATATATGTACCACATCTTCTTTATCAATTCATCAGTTGATGGACATTTGGGCTCTTTCCATAATTTAACTATTGTTGATAATGCTGCTATAAACATTGAGATGCATGTATACCTTTGAGTTAGTATGTTTGTATTCTTTGGGTAAATACCTAGTAATTCAACTGCCAGATTATAGGGTAGTTCTAGTTTTAACTTTTTGAGGAACCTCCATACTGTTCTTCACAGTAGCTGCACCAGTTTGCATTCCCACCAACAGCTTAAGAGGGTTCCCCTTTCAATGAATCCTTGCCAACATGTGTTGTTTCCTGTGTTGTTAATTTTAGCCATTCCCCTTGAGGAAAATTTTAACTGTAGTTATATTTTCCAACTCCAGAATTTCCATTTGGTTCATTTTTATAATTTCTACCTCTTTATTTTATTCTCCATTTGATGCAACATTATCATCATACCTTCCTTTATTTCTCTAATTATGGGTTTCTTTAGTTCTTTACACACATTTGTAATGACTACCTTGAAGACTTTGTTAAATCTGACATCTGTTTGCTTTAACTTTCAGGTACTTTCAGTTGCCTGTTTTTCTAGGGTGTAGGTCATACTTTACTGTTTCTTTGCATGTCTCATGATATATATATATTTTTTTTTGGAAACTGGAAATTTTATTTTATTTTTTATTTTTTTAATATTTTATTTAAATTAAATTTGTTAACATATAGTATAATATTCAGTGATCATCCCATCATGTGCCCTCCTTAGTGTCTATCACCCAGTTACCCCATCCCCCTACCTTCCTCACCTTCTGCAACCCTTTGTTTCCCAGAGTTAGGAGTCTCTCATGGTTTGTCCTCCTCTCTAATTTTTCCCCATTCAAGAAACTGGAAATTTTAGATGATGTTACATGGCAACACTGGGCACTAATTCCCCACTCCAGGGCTTGTTATTGCTATTTGCTTGTTTATTTGATTAGTAACTGGCTAGATTGTTTCAGTAAAGTCCATTCCATCCTTTCCCCTCCCCCAACACATAATATGATGCACTGTTACTCCTTAGGTCCTGCAATCTAGGGAATGCCCAGTCACTCTAAGTGACGGTGGCTTTGGTAAGCTCTCTGATTGTCTTTTTCCCTGACCCATATACAGCTTTCAAGATCTACTAACTGCCTGCTGCTTGCTCTCTTGTTTGCAATAAAGCTTTGGTAGTATTACTCTATAGACTTATCCAATTAAATTTTGGCTCTTTTGAAGGAATAGTTTCTGAGGTTACTGTTTGAGATTTGTTCTTATCCTAGGAGGGCTCCATTCAGCTCTCTCTTTCCCTAGTTCTCTTTGGCAAACTAGCCAGCCTACAGTTTAACCTGTATCTCCAGCAAATCTACCAGTCTCCTCACAGTTTCTGTGTTTGAGAGCTTTTTTAAGCTTGAACTTCACCATACTCTATTTCAATTGAAGTCAATTTCATTAGGAAGAGATTCAGAGCAACCAGGACAGTACATTTACAATCTGCAAAGGCCTATAGGACCTTGGTGCTCTTTTCCCTTCGTGATTATTAAAAAAATGCAAATTTACTATGTGCCATGATAAACTTTCCCCCTTTTGTTTTATTTATTTAAACTTACATTTTGAGAAAGGTTTTTAAATCCTAGGCACTGCTCAAGGTGCATGAAAAAATATTAACTTGCTTAACGTCCATGCAACCAGAGAGGTAGACACAGTGAGTGCAGAGTTGGGGTTGGACACAGGAAGTCAGACTTCAAAGGCCCAGCTTCTAATCACTACGTTATGCTACATATATGCATGTGGTGATGCAAAATGTATGTATTTGGTGGTATGGTGGTACAAAAGTAATGGCTATTTTTGCAGAGAAAAAAGTTATAATTTAGACACTTACAGATTTGGCCAGTACTTATCAACTGAAGCCTCTGTGTTCTCATCTGTGAAAGAGCAAGAACAACTACCTAATCATGTTATTGAGGTGATCAAATGAGATTGTGTGTATGAAATGTCTGATAAGATGCTTGGGTTACTATTATCTTACTTTACCTTTAGAGGGTATTTTGCTATTAATTTTTATCTATTTTTTATGGACATCCTTATTTGTCCTTACCTATTTGCCACAAATTAGAGATCACTCCCTGAAAAAAGACTCAGAAGCTAAAGAAAGACATTTCCTTGAAATGTTAAAATTACTGCACATCAGAATCTAATTTTGGTGATAACATATCAATGAAGAAGCAGGGAATAAGGACTATAGAGCAAATGCATGATACTCAGATATTGCAAAGGGAAAAGGAATTTATGGTATTGATAGATAAGGACTGGAATAAAAGACCCCTGTTTCCTGGGTTTCTTTCCTTTGCAGGATCTCTGTTTTTCTAAATTGTTGGCTACACTATCCTGTTGCTTCCTAATGACCTATTTCCTCATCTCTGAAACACTTGGGGATCTAGTTTAGCTTATCTAGACTGTTAGTTATTAAAAAATGGTCTATGGACTATCAGTGTTAGCATCACTTGAGAATTTGTTAGAAATACAATCATACTAAGGCATAAACATCAGTGGGCAGAGCCTGGCAATCACTGGCAATTATGATGATATCTAGAGATATAAGATATTGAGAACCACTGCTTTAGACAATTACCACTGCTGCCATTGGACAGAGCTCTTTATGCATAGATTCTCGGCCAGAAGGCCCTGACTGGGACTACCTTTGAATCAAGAGCCCACTCATGGTCATAGGAATTGTCTGTGGTGAGTAGTGTGTTAATTCAGTATTGCTAGAATTCCACCAGAAGGAAATTGGATAATTTTTCTTCTAGTCCAGACAAAAGCACTTATTATCATAGAGCATTTAGGAGAAGACCATCATCCTCTACTCTCTAGATTCCTGACTAATAGAGCTTTTTGGGTTCCTTAAAATAGAGTTGTTTGTTATTGCCCTTGGCCTTTGTCCAGCCTGTTCCCTGTGTCTGAAATTCTTTTTCTCTCTCTCTTTATCTAATTAACACTGTCTTTCTCCTCAGATTTCAACTTATGCTTCAATTCCTTGCATGTGGCATTTTCTGAGCCCATAATTGAAGTTAAGTCCATCATTCCGTCCTTCTTCCCTCCCTCTCTCCTTCCTTCCTTCCTTCCTTCCTTCCTTCCTTCCTTCCTTCCTTCCTTCCTTCTTTCTTTCCTTCCTTCCTTCTTTCTTCCTCCTTCCCTCCCTCCTTCATAGAACGATTTCAGTTTTCAGTCATCATACTCCATCACACTTTTATCGATGGGGTGTTTGGATTCATTTGTCTGTCCCTTGGGAGACTGTAAGCTCCATGGGAACTAAGAGTGAACCAGTTTTCCTTCACAAATGCATTCTCAGTTGGAGCACTCAACAAAAATGCACAAATAAATGAAAAACAAAGTTCTACTTTATCAACATTTTGTGTCATTTAGTAGTTAATTTGTGCCCATGTGAAGAAGTATTTCATTCCTGATTATTTCAGCTTGGCAATTTATGTGCCAGACATTCTTTGGTGCTGGAGATGAAGAGGTAAGTAAAACAAAATACCAGCTCTCTTGGAGCTTACATTCTATCAAAGGCCTGTAAGTAAAGCTATGAAGCTAGGTTGCTGAAAATTATACATCTAACTTCTATAATATAAATTTAAAAATTTGAATTAGAATTTAAATTGAAGAAAATATAGTTAGTATAGTTAAAGAGAACATGTAGAACTATATAAATTAGGGTAGTTCTTAATTTGGGATTCCTTGTTACAAAAATTATTCTGAAACTAACTAGGGGACTTGGTCTCCAGCATATATTTATAAAGTGTAAAAGATGTGTTCATATAATCACAGTGACATCAGTGGAAAAAATATATTTATATCTCAAAAATAAAATTTTAATTTGCAATAGAATAATTTATGTTTTTGGCAATGTAATGCTAATGGTAGATTGTTAAGGAGAGTGATTTAAAGTGAATGGGAGCAAGTTTTTGATTCAATTGGCAAAGTTTATTTTAGGGAATTAGCTGCTCTTCAGGAGGTGAGCTGAGAGAGAATCAGAGAGAAAAACTGCTGATCTCACTGGCAAATGCATGCTTACATAATTTACACAAACAAATACATGGCCTTCAGTCAACAGAGCAGAATAGTTGTGTCTCTAGAAACTGGTTATCCTGGCATTGGTTATTTCAGACCCATTCTAGGTATTAGTCTCCATTGCCAGAATCACAGATTAAAAAACAAACAAACAAAAAAACATAAAAAAAAAAAACAACATAAAAACTGCTTGGAAGGATATTAAACCCACTGTTTTCTAGAGTTGTAGCTTGTTAAAGTGCTTGATAACTCCCAACTGTGTTTGGTCAGCCCTTATAATTGCCATCTCCATGTAGCAGCTGCCCCAAAGTCCCTAGCATGAGACAGGAGCAGAAATGCAGCTGCTCAAGCAGTTAAAAATAGATCTGCCCTATGACCCAGCAGCACTGCTGGGGATTTACCCCAAAGATACAGATGCAATGAAATGGCAGGACACCTGCACCCTGATGTTTATAGCAGCAATGTCCACAATAGCCAAACTGTGAAGGGAGCCTCGGTGTCCATCAAAAGATGGATGAATGGATAAAGAAGATGTGGTTTATGTATACAATGGAATATTATTCAGCCATTATAAATGACAAATACCCACCATTTGCTTCAAAGTGGATGGTACTGGAGGGTATTATACTGAGTGAAGTAAATCAATCAGAGAAGGACAAACATTATATGGTCTCATTTGGGGAATATAAAAAGTAGTGAAAGGGGATAAAGGGAAAAGGAGAGAAAATGAGTGGTAATATCAGTGAGAGTGGCAGAACATGAGAGACTCCTAACTCTGGGAAATGAACAAGGGGTGGTGGAAAGGGAGGTGGTCGGGGGGTTGGGATGACTGAGTGATGGGCACTGAGGGGGGCACTTGACGGGATGAGCACTGGGTGTTATGCTATATTTTGGCAAATTGAACTTCAATAAAAAAAATATACAAAAAAATAAAAAATAAATAAATAAATAAATAAATAAATGCAGCTGAGCTCTCTTTATTAGTTGAAGCTCCTCACATCTAATTAGAATTTCTTCCTTCTTCCTCTCCTCTGTTGAAAAGTGATTTAGCATTCTTAATTAGTTCAAACATAATATGTGGCATCTCAATCTTGCCAACAACAAGGAATTATCCAAATCAAGGACTAATTCCTCCTGCATGAAAATGAAAGATTAAAAAAAAATTATCTATGGGGGCACCTGAGTGGCTCAGTCAGTTGAATGTCCAGTTCTTGATTTTGGCTGAGATAGTCATGTTGTGGGTTGTGGGATTGAGCCCCATGTGGGGTCCAGTGCTCAGTGGGGGTCTGCTTAAGATTCTCTCTCTTCCTCTCCCTTTCCCTTTGCTCCTCCCCCTGCTTGTGCACTCTGTCTCTTCCTAAAATAAATTAATCTTTTTAAAAAATTATCTAGGATAATTTAATCTTTCCTAAGTGAGTGGCATTTTTTGTTTTTAAACTTGTCACATTGGAGACACCATTGGTTGTCAGTTATTGTTAATTCAATCATATATACCAGAAAGAAAGGAAAATGGAAGGGAGGGAAGGAAGGAAAGGAAAGGAAAGGAAAGGAAAGGAAAGGAAAGGAAAGGAAAGGAAAGGAAAGGAAAGGAAAGGAAAGGAAAAAGGGAAGGGAAGGGAAGGAGGGAAGGAAGGAAGGGGAAAGGACCCCCACACACACACCCTTCTGTGTTAGTTCAAGCCTTTTAGGGAGATTTTGTAAGCTTTAATGTGATACCTTCTCTTACTGTAACTTCCACCTCCCCCTTAACAAATAAAAACCTGGCATTTCTTTGAAGTCTTAACTGCATCAGAGACTAACTCCCATTAATTTTAAATTACCCTTCTAAAAGCCTGTCTATAGTTAGCAGTTCATGAAAAGGATGCCCTGTTTTGCTGTCCTCTGGCTTCTCAAAGCAGAAGAAATCTTAATTGATCTTCCTGACTTTTTGCATGAAATAATAGCAGAAAAATGCCACATCTATTAGAGATCCTTAAGGCAGATAGAACTGAAGAAATGTATCTGGCTCACACTTTAGGGTTCTGGATTTAGAAGAGAACTATAAATTGAAGAACTGAATTTATACTTGAAGCCAAAAAACTACTGGCTCTTGATTGGTTTCTGTGGCAGAGCGACAGTCAAATATTCTTGGACATAAATTAGCATTTTTAGGGTATTTAAAAAATTCAGCAATGTAACACAGTATTAATTGTTAGACTTGCAGATTTGAAGTAGTTAAAAATGTATTTCTTTTCTCTAAATCTTTACTAGATTTATTAAACAGATCAATTTAGTTTATTGTATAAAATATCCATATCTGTTTATATCATTATGTAATTGTTCTTTACATCAGGAAATTTTTCTTATATTTACCTATCACATGGCTGAAGAGCAGTATTAAGTAGTCCTTTAATTTTCTCCTCTAAACAATATACAAATATTGTTTTCACCACAAGATACAAATTAATTCAGAAGAGGGATAATAAGCACTTTTCACCACAAGATACAAATAAATTCAGGGGAGTGATGATAAAATCACCAGATTTGTGAGATTCTATCAAAATTATTGTTTGGAAAAATACATCAACCTCATTCATTCTTTAGAAGACAACTAATTAAACTATGCTAGCTCTAAATTTTTAGATCTAAATTTTTATTTAGCAAATTAATAATGTTAAACTGTAGTTGGTTGTCTAACAAATTGAAGAAATTAAATTGCTTTACTTTTTTACATCTGTAATTTTCTAAAATGTATTGCCCTATTGTTTAATTTATTTGCAAACTATGAAATTAAAATTAAGTGCAGTGATACCACATATCAGGAAATTAATATTCAAAGTCTCCTCCTAAGTGACACTTTATTAAATTCTGGAAATAACAAGTCTAATAGAATAATATATTCTTCAATGTGTTATTTTCAAAAGCAAGAACGCAGATGATAACCAAAATTTATTTTATGTTATTAGAGCAGCTTGTCCATACTAAGCTCAGAATAACTACTTAATCTCTTTAAACAAGGGTTATGTAAGAAAATTATAGCTAGTGCAGAGTAGCATGTGGCTTCCTTGCCACCGACTGCCAAGAGAATAGTTATCCAAATAACGAAATTAGACAAGCAGTTCATCAATAATGGGGTCCTCTCTCTAATATTCAAATATTTATGGTTCCACCCAACCTAAAGTGACACAAAACATATCTAGTCCTCTTCATGTCAACTATGAAATAAATCTCTTCTGGTATTATTTGATTATAGTGATACTTTGTAATGACACCCAGGAGGTCACTTTACAAGTGCTTGGAAAGGAAGCATAGTATTTTGAGACTAGCTAAATATCTTGGAAGTCACTTTATTCAAATGCCTCATTTTAGAGACAGTAAAACTAAGAGTCAAAGGCATTGGTGACTTGCCAAGGACACAAAATTTAAGCATGAGAAAATCAAGAATAGGGCCTGGCTAAGTTTGGAAACTGAATGTCCACCATTGAGTAGTAGAAACAAGCTTTAGTGGTAGAAAGAACCAATGGAATACAGAGGAAATATGATCCCAAGCACAATAAGAAGACAAGAAGCAAAACAGTGAATGAGCATAAGGAATATTACCAAAAGGTCCCACGGAGTTTCATGTTAGCATTGTGCAGCAATTTGGGTCATCTTGAAGGCCCATGTGTTAGTTCCATGGGGATGATTCCACTGACTTGAAACGGGCCATAGGAGAGTCAAGAGATATACCAGCACTACTGATACAAGTTATTAACGTGATCCTTGTCTTTCCAACTAGTTTATTGATATCTTCAATCTCATAGAGAAGCTTTTTTGCTGTCCTCCACCCTAACTGACTTACACAAAGCCATGGAGATGATTGATTAGAAACAGAAGAGCTCAGGCCAACTAAATTCAGTGATAAATCCCACTGAAGATAAGAGTATATATCTAACAGAAGATGTTTGACCAGGGTGTTAAACCTGGTTAAAAGCATGGTACCTGGGGACAGAGTATCAGGGTTCAAATCCCAGTTCTGTCTCTAGCAGGTTGATATTGGGCAAATTGTTTCCCCTTGTTTTGGTTTCTTTAAATACATCTATAGGGGCATCCAAATAGTTTAGCAGTTGAGCTTCTGCCTTTGGCTCAGGTTGTGATCCTGGGGTCCTGGGATCAAGTCCCACATCAGGCTCCCCTCAGGGAGTGTGCTTCTCCCTCTGCCTATGTCTGCCTCTTTCTCTATGTGTCTCATGAATAAATAAATAAAATCTTAAATAAATAAATAAATCTATAAAATGGGAATAAGTAATAATAGGGCTGTGATCTAGACGAGATAACAAATATAAAATGAGTAGTGCCAGGCCCATAGGAAGTGATACTATGACATTTAGGTGATTCCATAGGAATCTCAATATAGACTTGGAAAGCACTTACTTTTTTTTAAGGTAATTCTATATTTTCATCTAAGAAACAATTGATCTATTTGGCATTATATAAAGTTTGAAAAGCTACACAAAATTTGAAAAGATAGTTTAGCTGCTATAGATGCCTTTGTAAAGAGGATTTGGGGAAAGGTGGATTTTTGCTTACTATTAATATCCAAAAAAATTGAAATCTAAATTTTTGGATTGTTAAAATAAGGCAGTAAGTCCTCTTAGATCCAAACATAAAAGGATTTGTTTTTTTAAATATTTGCAAACCTTGAAAATAGGGAGATATGAAAATTAGCATCTATTTCATAGCAACTATGTGCTAGTAATTATTTTAAGTACTTTAAGATGAGACTGAATAGAGACACCTGGGTGGCTCTGTGGTTGAGTGTCTTTGGCTAAGGTCATGATCCCAGGCTCCTAGGATAGAGTCCCACATCAGGCTCCCCACAGGGAGCCTGCTTCTCCCTCTGCCTATGTCTTTGCCTCTCTCTGTGTGTCTCTCGTGAATAAATAAATAAAATCTTTAAAAATAAGATAAAATAAAATAAAATCAGACCCAATAAACAACTTAAGTACATTTTATAAACATAACTGTGAGTAAAAAAATTCAAGTTGCAAAATATTACATACAGTACAGTTCCAATTAGATATAATTAAAAATAGGCAAAATTAATACTTTTAGTCTCATATACCAAACTGATAAAAATATTTTTAAAAAATCTATGGAAGTGATTATCATAAAAAGCAAGCTAGTAGTTATGTAAGGGAACGAGGAAGAGCATGTGTAATAGAGAGGAGATCAATGGGGGGGTCAAGGTTTCAGAATTGCTGGCAGGGTTGATTTCTGTACTTGTATCCTTGTACACATGTTTATCCACTTCTGTAGTGTAATATTATATTTCAGAATAAAAAGCAACAAAATTTTAAGAGGTGAACATTTAAAAAATTGCGTAGTTTCCATACCGTATATACTGTCTTGTTTGAAATAGTAACAATTGTGGTAAAGAAACCTGACTCAACCTGCATATGGAATCTCATTCTCAGCTACCAATGCCTGATTCCACAGGCAATTTGTAGACAGGAAATATATAGCAAATTAGTGCTCAGCAAATATACCCAACAACAAGTTTAATGAAGATGGCAATGTTTCAATACCAAATGAGGAATGAAACTTGTCAAAATCATGGTGTCTATAAAGGGGAATGATACATGAAGCATTTCATCATCCTCATCATGTCTTACTAAAATAATTTTGTGCCTTTTAAATTAAGCAATTGACTTGGAAGCAATGTTTCAACTTGTGGCCTTGTATTAAAGAAGCCAAGAGAGTAATGGGGCAAAATATACTTAGTGATGAGTCAAAAGTGAAACTGGTTTGGCAGATCTATCTCACCTCAGTGGCAAATAATTAACCTATGATGAAAACTGAATCTGACTACACTGAGGTATAACTGAAGGTCAGTTTCTGAAGGCACAGCTAACTGTGAATGGGTTTATGGATCTCATGGACTATTGATTTATTATGGAGGATCAAAGGCATATATTAGCTCACTATATCACTCAATGAAGAAGTTGAGTGATATATTGAGTTCATCAACTCCCAGTATTTCTAATGTTTGTTCATGAGGTTTCTAGATGGGTGCCAGATTGTATTTTTCAAAAGTGGCTGCAACATTATCCCCATTCACAATGCTCTTCTAAGTTCTTACTATTCCTCCATCATGAAATAAAATCCGATTCTCTCCATATGAAACCAGGTGAGTTTATAACTTATTTATAATCAGTAAACGTTGGTAAGTATGATAGTGTATAATTTTTGAGTCTAAGGCATGAAATATAGTACTACCTCTATCTTACTTGCTAGAATACTCATTATTAAAGCCTTCAGAGGCCATATAAATCATCAACTGCCATAAGGCTGCCATGTTGGGAGGAAGGCTAAAATATTTATCACATAGAGAGCACATGGTGAGGACATGAGACTAAATGAAGAGAAAGAGACGTCCAGCTAGCGCATTGTTGGTGCAACCCTTCAACATTGGAGGTTGTAGCTATAGCCATCATCTGACTACAACCACAATTCAAAACCAAAATCATTTACAAATTCTCTTTACCCACAAAATTCATGCAGTAACTTAATATTTATTGTTGTCTTAAGTCACTAAGATTTAGGTTGATTTGCCACAGGCAGTATTTAACTGACCAACTAACTAGATTATTCTCTTAATCCTCAGGGCTTTTTGTTCTTATTGAAGGATTATGTATGATAATCAGGAGACTTTATACATATATCCATGTGATATTTATAGTTGATTAGTTCAAGTTATTTGATCAACCTTGCAAAAGTTTGATATCATGCATTTGACTTCTGACATGGCTATTCATGATCATTTTGATAAACCCATGAATGCAGACTTTTAGTCCACAATATGTAATCTGAGGTAGCATCAGCGAAAATGGCAGAGTAAAACAAAACAAAACAAAACAAAACAAAAAGCTCTGAAAATCCTTCCTCCCTTAAAGCAATGAGAACACCACCAAAAATTGTCAGGTTTAAATTTTTCACAACTACAGAAATTAACCAAAGGATTGAAGCAATTCCTGAAACATTTATTTAAGAAAAATGCTGAATCTTGGTAAAAACAGTGAGTTTTGTGGCATCTTAATTTACCTCATTCCCAGTCCAGCTCCTCAGAAGCCTTAAAAACCAACAGCTAACAATCATTCCCAAAACTAGCAGCCTGGCAACCACTGGTGGTGGCAAAAGGGATTTAGAGTTTCTTCAAAATCCCATTCCTAGAGGAAGATCATTATTTAAGCTGTCTAGTGGTTCAATGGCATACAGTACTTGGAAGGCTGTCTTGTTTGACCTGACTAGGAGTTTGCTTCATATAAGCTGCCTTTTCCTTAGAAGCGTTTGTTGCAACAGAGGCAACTGTACAACATCACGGTTGCCTGGGGTAGTAGATAAAGATTGGGACAAACAATAAGCAAATCAAAAAAGCTTAAAAGGAAAAGTAGGGAAATGGGATGTCCTTAAAGGATTTTGAAAAGCTCAAAGTTGTTTCTGAGAGTCTCGGATTATTCACATATGTAGGGCGGTGCCCATGCCTAGGACTGTAAGCATGCTAAATGCTAACCTCTGACTGACTAGAGGTTCTGTATAAGCAGGAAGTGAAGGCTAAGGCAGAGTTGTAAACTGCCTGATTGACTGTTGAAGGTTTACCCCAAACAGACAGAATCCTTTAGCAAAGACTGGAAAATTATTGGTTGCAGTTATTTAAGGAATCTCTGTTCAGTCATCAGCTATTAAGATAGCTGGATGGAGATTTCAGTGAACACACAACAAAAAATATAGACTGGAAGAGTTTTAAAGCTTTACTCTGATAGATTCTTGAGTTATCTAAGATTCGTTCCTAGCTAGATCTCTATTTTTCTCTTATAAATGGTATCTTCTTTTGGTTAATGTTTTTCTAGCTGTTTGTTGTATCAAAAGAAACATGTGTTTATCTCTATTAATTATTTCAACTACTTTAGTGCTCACTTCGGCAGCACATTATATTTCAACTCCAAAGAAATATATTGGAAGTGGGGTGTCTGGGTGACTCAGTCAATTAAGTGTCCAACTCTTGATTTCTGCCCAGTGTTGTGAAGTTGAGCCCTGCGTGGGGCTCTACACTGAGGGAGAAATCTGCTTAAGATTCTCATTCTCTCTCTCCTTCTCCCTCTGCCCTTTCCCACTCTAAGGAAATATAGATATATATTCTAATATGTATTAACAAGTATATGTATGTAATTTTGTGGCCTAATGTATGGTAAACTCTGGTAACTGATCAACAGTTCCTTTAAGAAGAATATGTACTCTGTATTTTTAAAGAATAAAATTTGATCTGTATCTAATATATCAACCTTATCCATTATTCGGATCTTATCTATGATTTCTTTTTTTCTATACTTATTTTCCCATGAGTCGACAGGGGTAAAATCAAGTCTATAATTTTTGTTTCTGCTCATTTACCCCTGCATTTTTTATATTTTGCTTTATGTATTTGAGTACTATGTTATTTGTTGCATGAAATAAAACATTATGAAGGGTATTTCATCACTATGGATTGTATCTTTTATGTTACACTATGTCCCATTTGGTCCTATTCAATAGCTCTTGGCTTGAATTCCACTTATCTAATACTAATATAGTGACTCTAACTTTTTGTTTCGTTTTTTATTCCCTTTTACAGAACTTGCCTCTATATTTTTCCCTTTTACAAAAATTTCCCCATTTATACTTCCCTTTTCTTTCCTTTTTAAATCAGCGTTAAGCAATACTTTAATGCAACAAATAACATAATACCCAAATACATAAAGTGTAAATAGTTCTTGATGTTATGATGTTAAAGACACCTTTTTTCTTAATTAGGAAATAATTATCATTTAAAAAATAATTGAATGTCACTTTATTTCAAGTGCATTAAGCATCCATATGTTGGATCTATTTTCTACTTTCATTTTCTTCTTCTTTTTTTTTTTTTTAGATTTTATTTATTTATTCATGAAAGACACACAGAGAGAGGCAGAGATGTAGGCTGAGGGAGAAGCAGGTTCCTCACAGGGAGCCTGATGCGAGATTCAATCCCCAGACTGAGGATCATGCCCTGAGCCGAATATAGATGCTCAACCACTGAGGCATCCCGTCATAATCTCTTGAAATTGCATTCATCTTTTTTCTTCTTCCTCCTTCTTTGTTATTATGTGCTCTATATGTGTATAAAAATTTGTTAGATTTCCTCTATCACTTTCTCAAATCTTTACCCTCAATAGGCTTCCTTTTCTCCTAATCTTTCCCTTTTGATTAATTTAGTTGTAATATCAGCTTATCTTTATACATTTCATGTTTTCTTTTTTTTTTTTTTGAAGGAGAAATTTGTTACAAGAAATTTTTCCATTTCCAAGGGTATATTGACTTCCTGTGTTGAGTATTCAGCTTTTCCTCCCTTCTACCTTCACTTCCTCTCCCCCTTCTTCTTTACTTTCTTCTTCCTTCTATTTCTATAGCCTGCTTGCATTATTGGCATGCCATTTTGTTTAATCTTCTTTATCTATTTTACAAATATTCTTTGCTGGCTTAGATTTCCTCTCTAACCTTCTCATGCTCAGTGCTCTGGCCATTTGACCCATATGGATGGCATCAATGGACTCTCTACTCTCTACCTTCCTATTGAATTTGACTTATGGTGAGAAGATTGCAGGGAAGAGGGAAGGATATTTATTCCTAAACAGTTGTCATAGGACATAGTTGTCCATGCAGCCATTCCTTCTCACTATTTTTTGGGAGATTTGGGGGATTTTGTTTGTTTTTATTGTTTTGGTTTTGGTCCCACAGAGCAGAGGATATAGTTTGTACCCACCATGGTACAGATATCCAAATAAATAGTACTGGTCGTTTCTCTCTGCACTATTCCTGTGAGCTGTCTTCTGAGCTTTCTTCCTCACAAATGGGATGTGCTTGTTATATTTCTGTACACCTTTATTTTATACAGTTTTTCTTCAATGGTGGCAAAATTAACTTGACTGTAGTGGTGAACCAAAAGTATCCCTTTCCATCCTTATTCCTCACCCCAAGAAAATTCTAGATCATATGGGTGCTTGTGTCTTCCAATTTTCTCACAGTTTTTTTTTTTTCTCTGACCTGAAATCATAGTTATAAATCAATCAGATTCTGTGGGCTGAAGGAGCAGTATGCCACGGAGCGTGTCCTCTGGTAGAAGTTTTCCTCGAGTGCTAGGTGTCTGCCTGTGGTTACTGAGCAGGAGCTGCCTCTCTGTACCCCCAGCCCAGTTCACTCCTCTACGTCCATGTGCATTGTTGCAAGCAATATTCTTCTCAAATTTTATATGTTTACTTTAAATCAAAGTTAGTCTATTTGTATAAAATTTTTTAAAAATCTAAAATTAAAAAACATAGTTGGTTGCATTCCTTGTTTGTAAAGTACAGCTCCTATCAGGCAGCCCTCTCCAATTATGATAACCATGCATCAAATGCTTTTGTCCTTTCAGGTTTTGCAGTAGTAACAATTCCAATGTTACCAGTTTGGTGATACTATGCTATTTCTTATGATGTTTATATATATATATATATGTTTTTATATATTAATATACATATGTTTATATATATTAATATATATATATATATATATATATATATATATATTCAACCTACCATATCTCTTACACTAAAGTAAGACTGGTGCTCTGAGACATGAGGAGAGGAACCACTTGGGAAAATATACATGGTCTGAGAACTTTGATTTCCTCAATTTTCTCTGACCAGTTCTTGCTGGCTGAGGAAGCTCTTCCATCTCCACAGAGGAATCCATCCATCTTCTACATAAAAGCCTTATATCAACTGCAAAACTTGCACATAAGGGGCAGTCATGTCCCAAGCAGTCAGTTCTTGTCAGGACACATCTACACCATTCCTCATTGCCATCAGCCCTATAATGAGATTTAGATGTCAACATAGCCCAGACAGAAAGAACATAAGACCTGACATGAAAAGAGTATATCCCAAAGGTATTGTAAGATTTCACCAATCTGTATTGGCCAAGGTATGGGTATCATATAAGACAATGAAATATACGGGTCTTAGACAAAGAGAAATACAACTCTTGAGTAAGACAAATTATTGACATGAGTACACTCACCTAGAATTTAAGATTTAATGCACTGGCTTGAACACTTTAAATGATACTCATAGTCTTATAGGTTAGCTAACCGAAGTTTGATCAAGTGAGATTGAAATGCTGGAATATCTCTGGCATCTTGAGAAAAACTGAGACATCAGGGAAATGGAAATATTGGTGGAGATCTTCTGTGTGTAAATTACTCCTAGAACAATCATCTGGTTTGTCCAGGACTAAGGAGTTTCTAGGACATGGGATTTTTAATATTAACACCAGGACAGCCTGGGCAAACTGGGATGAATGGTTACTCTTAACTTCCACCCTTGAGAAACGGGAGAACAGTCTTTAAGAGGCATAAAGAAATCCATTGGTGATGGCAGTGGTGTGGGAGATGCCGAGCACTTTAAATGCTCTCTAGTGGTTGCTTTCTCTAAGCCAGAGAGATAATGGGGGCCACTTTAGTGGAATTAAGTTTCTGGATGCCAGTAGGAATACTGGGTTCCCACAATCATAGAAACAGGTAGTGGACCATGAAAGAGCAGCCCCATTCTGTGGTTATTTCCTGAATCCCAAGTAGAAAAACATAAATAGTTTACTTAATAATACACAGAATCCAGACATTGGCTCTCTGACTTATAGATTGAGAACTGTTATGGCAGGTCATATAGAATTTCCCCTTCTTCACATCTTGTCCCTCACACTCTTTCATATTGTAAAGCAAAAGCAATGGTATATTTCTAGGCATATCTCTCAGTGACAGAGCTTGGTATCTCCAGAAAACAGTTGCATGATGCAGATTGTGGTTCTTACCAGTTCACCATTTAACTTTCCTGTTTGACCTGCGCAAAGAGTCATATAGATTGTAAATTTCTGCATACCCAATCAGGTGGGAATGCTAATCAGAATTGTAGTTTTAGAGTGATATCTTGATATCTTTTAGAGTGATATATTGATACAAATCAATATAATTTCTGACAACTCTTCAACTATTGACTTAGCTAGAGCTTTCTCTCTTGTACTTTGTAACAGGATAGTTGGAAGTAGTTTGCCTACACTTGTTGAAAACAACTGTTTCTTTTACTATCCTGCTTAAAGGATGTGTCATCTTTCCTGCTCTCTAACATAAGAAACATATTTGCTTCATAACTACTTAATCCATTGATGACAACCCTCCTAAATGAAAGCCATTAATGTATATACAATTATATCGTTATATATATTATCCTATATAAATTCCAAGGAGAAAATTATAACTAATAAATTCTCAGAGATGGAAAAATATATTAATTGAACAATAAAAACAGCTTTGTGTCAGTATCAAATTAGAACTGGAAAATAAATAAATCTATGTTGTAAATAATATTGTACTCACCAAAGGAGGAAGAGAAGATTTGATAGTGGATGGTGGACAAGGGTATGAGGAGTTGTTCTTTGGAAGGTGATAGAGAGCAGATTGATTGATATTTAGGAAGGCATTCGATAGCAGAATCAGGTGTGCTTATGATAATATTCTTTCCCTTGAGAATGTGAAACTGGAAAGAAGCATCTAATGTGCAAGGATTTGGTATTTCTATAGAAGGAATTGAATCTGTGGGTAGAAAAACTGCTTATTTGAAACATGTGGAAATTATGTTTCTTCCTGAAACAAAGGGGCTTTTTATCACTCTCCCTGGGCCTGCATAAGCAAAGCAAAACATTTTAGGTTCATGCAAACATGGCATGCAAGTCAAATATGTTTCACATGGTATTATCTGGGTAGCATTGGCTAATTTAAATTGGTTGGTGTGTGTTTGCCTGAAATTTTATTGTTGAGGTATCACTTTCTTATAGCACATTTATTTGGTGTGTTTTGGGTTGAATTTTTGTTTAATGATAACAGCAAAAGAAGTCATTGTTCCAAGGTGGTTCTAACATTTCCATAGCCATGATAGCAAAAGGTCATTACTTTAATATACATCCCATGAATTAAACTTCTGTAGTCCAGAAGGACCCTGGTCATCTTCATATCTCAAAGAATATCACACTGGTCCATTATATTGATGACATAATGCTAATTCAACCTTGTGAGCTAGAAGTAATAAGTATCTTGGATGCCTTAGTAAGACATGTGTATGGCCAAAAATAGAAAGTAAACCCTCAAAATCTCAGGAACCTATGATCTGGAGGATTTCAATCATCTTTTCTAAAGTGACAGACAAGTTATTACACTTATATTGCAAACCACCAAGAAAGAGGCACAATGTTTAACAGAGCTTTTATGTAGAGAGGCAGTATATACCATATTTAGGCATGAGGCTTGTTGGGCCCATAATCTAGGTTATCTTTAAGGCTGTCCTTTTGAGTGGGGTCTAGGATAAAAAGATTTCTATAGCAGCTCAGATTTTGGCTGTCTTCTTGGCTGCAATGCTGCATGGGCCTTATGATCCACCAGACCCAATAGTGTGGGCACATTTGAGGCCAGAAGAGATTTCTCTGAAATCTCTGGCAAGTCTCAACAGGAGAATCACAGAGTAGATTGCTAGAGTTTTAGAGTAAGGCCACTTCATCTGCAGGCAACAAATATTCTCTATCTTAAAAGCAACTTCTGGCTTGCTACTGGTCCCTAATAGACTGAATACTTGATTATAGAACATCAAGTGATTATGCAGTCTGAATTACCTGTCATGCACTGAGCATTATGTGATCCATTGAACCATAAAATTGGATGTGCACAGCAGCATTCCATTACAAAAGAGGAATCATATTTGTGAGACCATGACTGAGCAGGCTTGGAAGGCACAAATAAAATGGCATGAGTAGATAGCTCCATTTTACCTTTCCTTTTGCTGTGCTGCCTCTCCCTCATTCCACAAATACAAACTCAAGATAAGCTCATTATGACCCGGTGGCAGATTGAGTAAAAAGCTCAAGCTTTGTTTGTGGGTAGGTTTACATGGCATGCTGGCACCAACTAGAATTAGAGTCATTGCTTTCAACTCTCTTCATGAATGGCCCTCAAAAATAGTAGTGGCTGTCATATAGTTCCTACTTTTTATAGCCAGGTACAAAGATCTAAGAATCAAATGTTTGAAATGGAAGTGACTACTCTATTATGGATAAGATCCACATAAAGAACGTTTGCTTCCTGCCTCCATCTATTTTGGGCTTGAGAGCTTGGAAGGTCCCAGTGCTCATCATGGGAAAGTTTCCAGGCATCTGGTGATGGTTCTGATGAATTGACATTATCCTCTTTGTACCAGCATTCTGAACTTCCTGTGTCACTGAGCCAACAAGCAGAAAAGAGAACTAGTATTCTGGGTAAAGTGGTTGAATTTTATTACAAGGTAGGATTAAGGTTGGTAATATACAACATAGGCAATAAAGACTATGTTTGGAACCTAGAGGGTTTTCTGGTAGCACCTGTTAGTACTTTCTCTGCAAATACACCTAATCAATGGATAATTGTGATTCATATCTCACAGGAATAGGATTGAGTCACCATTCTACTATAATATCCCACCCAGCCAAGGTACTAATATAGGACAAGCAAAACAAAAAATGAAGAAAGATGATTAATTAATACATTAAGTCACATCCATGGCCAGCTATAAACCATCTATCTCTAAGGGCTACAACAATCTCTTTCTTCCCAGATCTCTGGCTAATACTACATTATATTTGACATGGGAATTTCTCTTTGGAACTTTAATTTTCACAAACAGCATAGCTGGATCTCCTTGACTACGTGCATACCTTATCTGGGCACAGTTTTTGATCTCGCTTCAGTCTTGAGTTTACAGTCTGGATATTGATGGTTGCGTTAAACCCACTTTCCAGTGTCTCTGGATGGAGATCCTAACTGGAGTTATGAGCTACAGTGGTTTATAGATTGAGTGAAAACTTTTCAACATATGTTAATAAATTTTCTTGTAATGGAGCTCATTTCACCCACTTTGTAGTTCATTTAGCATGTTGCCTTGGTTGTGGTGTTTGTCAACCATTAATATGATTCTCAAATTCATGAATTCTATCTAGATGTGTTTCTGGTAATGAAAATTAACACAGGGCTCTTGTAATGTTGTTTAAATATCCTTTCCCAGAGTCAAACTCACTGTCAGACTATCTCAGAGAAAAGAAGAAATGGGTGAATCTTTTGTGAAATATAAGAGTTTTAATTACTGTGTCATTTCTGGATATTAAGAGTCAGATTTGTATGAAGGATTCTCTTAAGGGAGTTCACATTTCATTTGTTTTTGGTAATTCTTGTTTTTAATTCCTGGTGGTTATTGGTTAAAATTCTTTTTTTTTTTTGCATTCTCTCAGAAGGAAACACAATACACATTGTCCAGATAAGAAACCAAAAATTGAGTAAAGATGCTGTTGAAAAATTGAATAGGGAAATAAGTGGAATAAAAATTGTCAAAATGTGTCTTTCCCAAAATACCCTATGTCATCTGACTCTTCTTCCAATTATCAAACATATTCCTTAGCATACAAAAATGTTTCCAATTGATTTTATAAAGGTAGTATAGCCATAATATTGAAATTATTGTTCACTGCGTATTTCATCATTGGGCAACATTATATACATTATCTCATTATTTCACAACAACCATTAAGTATCAGATAATATTTTATGCATACCTTATGGATGAGAAAAGTAAGGCTTAAAGCAGTTGAGAAACTTGTTAAGAGTATGAGTCAGTATGTCAACTTAGATATATTTGTTGCATGAGACAATTGATAAAAAGCCTGTGCTGCCCCTGACTAGTAAATAAAAGTTCATTTGGTTGGAATGAGAGTGAATTTCAGAAAGAGAAGAACTTAAGCATGAGTGAGTTCTTAAGATGGAATTAGAGAGTCTAGCATCTGACTAACTTCTAGATCAAGGGCTAATGAACAGAAAGTCTGGACAGAAATGAGGGCCTTCCAAGGGCAGAAAAAGCTTGTTCCCAAATCAAGAGTAGGCTTGTAATCCTGAGATTACAGCAATAGGAAGTACCATAGAAATGTCCTCTGTGCCAGAATGATCCATAGAGTAGAAATGGAAACAAGACAGGTATAGCTAGTACATAATGAAGTTGCTCTCAGTCTCACACTCTGGTCTTCTGATGTCTCAGAGAGGTGTGGGAAAAGATGAAAATGTTTCTCATGCCAGAAGATGAATGACAACCCACCTAAAGTATCTTTACATTGTGGACAAAGAGATGGTAAAGTGATTTGCATTATTTCTTGAAGCTGAGAACATCTTGGCAAAAAAGCATTATGAATAGGTGACGACCAAAGGTGGGTGTGATAAACTACATTATGGAAAGTGGCAATAGAGAGAGGACTTCAAATGACCGGTTAAATACTCAACACTGACACAATACAAGCCATCCAGTAAATAGGATCTTGCATCAGGGAGGAAGGCAGAGATAAATAACACTAAATTAACAAGGTTTCCCTCCAAAGAGGCACCTAGCTACTTGCAGATTAGGCAGCCTGTTGATCTTGGCTGTGTTGGTTCATATGCTTGGGTGTTGGCTGGCTATTGACTGATCTAGTATGGACTTGGCTGGAGTATAATGGATGATACAGTTTTGCTCCATATCTCTCATCCTCTAGTAGACTAGCTCAGGCGTGTTCTCATGACAGTTGTATAAGGACAAGAGAAAAAGCAGAAATGTACATGCTGTTTTGTAATTCTCTGCAAACATCACACCTGCTAACATCCTATTGGACAAAACTAATCACAGGGCTGCATTCAGAATCAAGGTGTGGGGGAAATAAGCTTCTCTTCAGGGAAAAGAGCTAGGAAGTATTGTGACTCATGGACAAGTTGGAGGGGTGGGGGAGAAGAGAGTACATGAAATTATGAGAAATTGGAATAATTAAATACGCATTCTATCATAGGAGGGAAAGGAAAGGATGGGTGGGTGAAACTGAAAGATCTGCCAGGAGTGGTAGTACATAAGGATTTAATTAAGGAATAAACAGTAATAAAGAACAGCAAACAGTTTCAGATGCAGAGATCAAAAATTTTTCATTTCCATCTCCCATTAGAAACCTAGATTTAGAGGAAATCCTCAGAATCATTTGGTTCTTGCCTAATTAAATATCCATTAGGAGAAAATTCATATCCTCTGCCTCCCTCAGTTTTCATTGTCAATTTTTTCCTATATTAAGCTGTCATTATTTTTTTCCTTTAAGCATATTTTTTTGTCTTTGCTAAACTAGAGAAAAGCAGTTTATAATTTTTCATTGACTCAAAAAAACATTTCCCTTCTTGATTGGCTATACCAATTTCTTAGCTAGTCTATTTCCCAGAAATATCTGCCTGATAAACTTTGATCATTTATATAAGCTTGCCTAATACATAAAAACATCCTTTCTAGTTGCAAGAAAAAAAATTAGTCTTTAATATACCAATAAGAACCTGATCACTGTGGCAAGAAGTGGAAACATACTTCCAATGTTTCTTGGCATACTCCTCTTTACATAACCTAGAATCAAATTAATATATTAGCGGTCTCATTACCAGGCTGTTTATAAAACCTTGGGTCCAATCTGGCTCCTGGATCCTGTCCTGTTGTCTTTATGCCCAGGCAGCCCTCACCCCCATCTCGACTGATACAATTTCTCCTGAAAATGAGTGAGACATTCATTTAACCTTCCATTTTCAAATTCCAGTTCACTGTAGACAGCTGTTGAACTTCATGCTGAATTACCTGTTCTATGACCCAAATCCTGAAGAAAAATGAAGGCTGGTATTAATTTTGATGGAGATACCCTTTCTTTGGAACAACTACTTCCAATCAATTTTAAAAGCACACTTTCCCATTTCCTGAAGCATAGTGTCTTTACTATAGTTCCATCTTCCTTCAGTTATCAATCTCGCAATTCCAACTGAGAAATGAATAGTCTAAAATTGGCTTTTGTCTAGTGAAGGTGTATACTTTTTAAATTGCCTTTGATTTTGGTATTAGAGTAATGTGAGCCTCATAAAATGAGTTGGTGACTATTCCTTCACTTTCTATTTCTAGAGAAGTCTATCTAGAATTGGAAATATTTCTAAAATTTTTATAGAATTCACCAGTAACAGCATTTGGGCCTAGAGACTTCCTTATTAGGGCTGTAAAATAAGGATTAAGTAAATATCTTTAATAGTTTTAAGATTATTCATGTTACCTATTTCATCCTAAATTGTGAACAGTTGTGGTTTTTGAGGAGTTGGTTCATTTCATATAAGTTCTCATATTTATGTATATAGAACTGTTCATAGCATTCCTTTTATCTTTTTTAAGTCAATGGGTATCTAGAGTGATATTCTTTATTTCAGTACTAATTTATGAGTAATTTATATTTTGTTTCTGTTATCATTCTTGCCAGAAATACATCCATTTTATTTATTTTTTCAAAAGGCCAGCTTTTAATTTCTTTGATCTTTTTTCCTGTCTGTTTTTTTCATTGGTTTGTTTTAAAATTTCAGTAATCTTGTATTTTTTAATTATTATCTCCTTCTTTTTTTTGAGTTTATTTTCCTCTTGTATGGTTAAACAGTGGGAAGACTGGAAAGAAAAAAAATAAAACATTAATCTTCAAGCTTGGTAGTACTTTAAATTATGATCTTCTTGCTAAATCTGCCTGCTATTACTTATCTTTTAGGGTCCTCAAATATCTGACCTATGTATTCTTCCTAGGGTTTTGGTAGTATTCAATCAAAGAGAACACAGGATATACTTTTATTGGCTACTCAAACACATATTGGTATTTCTTTTCATGATGTGATTTTCTTTTTTGTTTTAAAGATTTATTTATTTATTTTTAGAGAGACAGCATGAGCAGGGGTAGGAGCAGAGGGAAAGGCATACATCCTTAAGCAGACTCCCAGCTGAGTACAGAGCCCAATGTGGGGCTCAATCTCACGATGCTATGGCCATGACCTGATCTGAAACTGAGAGTTGGATGCTTAACCCACTGTGCCACCCAGGCACCCCTAGCACAGTCAACTCTAAGCTAATGAAGGTAAACACTAGTGGTGGTAATACCAAAAAAAAAAAATAATAATAATATATATATACACACACACACACACACACATAAATATATATCCATTTGGGTCTGTTTTTGTGTATGTGTGTATATATGTATACACACACAGTATATGTATATGTGTATATACAATATATACATACACATATATGTAATTTAAATTTAATTAATTAACATACACTGTATTATTGGTTTCAGAGGTAGACGTCAGTGATTCATCAGTCTTATGTGACACCCAATGCTCATTACATCACATCACATGCCCTCCTTAATGTCCATTACCTAGTTACCCCATTCCCCCACCCCCTCCCCTGCATCAACCCTCTGTCTCCTGTGATCAAGAGTTTTTTATGATTTGTCTCTCTTTCTGATTTCAACTTGTTTTATTTTTTCCTCTCTTCCCTGACGATCCCTTTTTTTTTCTTAAATTCCCCGTATGAGTGGGATCGTATGATAATTGTCTTTCTTGGACTCACTTATTTTGCTTAGCATAATACCCTCTAGTTCTGTCCATGTCTTTGCAAATGATAACATTTCATTTTTTGGCTGAGTAGTATTCCAATATATATATATATATATATATATATATATATATATATATATATATGTGTGTGTGTGTGTGTGTGTACACATACACACACACACACACACACACACCAACATCTTCATCTGTCCTTGGACATCTGGGCTCTTCCCATAGTTTGGTTATCGTCAATATTGCTGCTATAAACATTGAGGTGTAGGTGCCTCTTCAGTCACTACATTTGTTCTTTGGAGTAAATATCCAGTAGTGCAATTGCTGGTTGTAGGGTAGCTCTATTTTCAACTTTCTGAGAAACCACCATACTGTTTTCCAGAGTGGTTGCACCAGCTTTCAATCCCACCAACAATGTAAGATGGTTTCCCTTTCTCTGAATCCTCGCCAATATCTGTCATTTCCTGACTTGTTAATTTTAGCCAGTCTGACTGGTGTGAAGTGGTATCTCATTGTGATTGTGATTTGTATTTCCCTGATGGCAAATGATGTTGAGCATTTTTTCATGTGTCAGTTGGCCATTGATAGGTCCTCTTTGGAGAAATGTCTGTTCATGTCTTCTGCCCATTTCTTGATTGGATTATTTGTTCCTTGGGTGTTGAGTTTGATAAGTTCTTTATAGATTTTGGATACTAGCTCTTTATCTGATAAGACATTTGCAAATAGCTTTTCTCATTCTGCTATGTGTCTTTTGATTTTTGTCAACTATTTCCTTTACTGCATAAACACTTTTTATCTTGTGGAAGTCCCAGTAATTCACTTTTGTCTTTGATTCCCTTGCCTTTGGAGATGTGTCTAGCAAGAAGTTGCTGTGGCCAAGGTCACAGAAGTAGCTGCCTGTGTTCTTCTCTAGGATTTTGATGGATTCTTCTCACACATTTAGATATTTCACCCATTTTGAGTGTGTTTTTGTGTATGTTGTGAGGAAATCATCCAATTTCACTTTTCTGAATATGGCTGTCCAATTTTCCCAGCAGCATTTGGTGAAGAGATATTTTTTTTTCCATTGGATATTCTTTTCTGCTTTGTTGAAGATGAGTTGACCATAGAGCTGAGGGTCCATTCGGGTTCTCTATTCTCTTCCATTGATCTATATGTCTGTTTTTGTGTAGTACAATACTGTCTTGATGTTACAGCTTTCTATTTTACAAAGATGAGCCATGACAGAAGGCCTGTGCAGTTCTATATTTTTGTAATGTATTAGTTGACATTAAACAGGGAGTTTAATTTTGTCTTTGCTAAATAGTATCTTATGTAGCTAGACACATCAGTCATATCTGTTAATATCATGTGGAGTCTTAAATTTATCATCCAAACAATTAGCTATTCTTCTAGTTTTGTGCAAAAACTTAATAATCCCATCATTTAATTTAATTTAATTATTTATTTAAGAGGTTTAGAAATTTGTTGCATAGGAAAGATACAGGAATATATCCCTTTATAATAGCATTAGAAGCCTTTTTTCAAGCGAGCCTTGTTCTATTGGACAATCCTGAATTCCCACTTTTCTTCTTGTCCCCAAAGGTATTAAAGAATTCCTGGTCAAATAACTTATTGAAATAAAAGTTCTGTCTGTGTATCTGTTCATCTATCTACCTATCTAACTACATATATATTTATTTATATATAAACTGTACATATAAACTGGCTAATATTTTACTTAGGAAAAGAAATGAGATTAATTTGGTAGTATTTATTATAAAGAAGTAATATCCCGATTTATAAATGAGGGAACTGAGACACAATGAGAGTAATAAGTTTATCCAAAGTCAAATATCTAAGAAGTAGTGGACCAGGAAGTAGAAGTTAGGAAATCTAACTCTAAAATCTGTGACATTTCCATGAGATTGCTGTGATAAGCAGCCTGTATGATGGCGTCCAGTGATCCCATTCTCCTGGTATTCACAAACTAGTAGAATCCCCTTCTCTTGAGTAACTTGCTTCTGAACAATAGAATACAATGGCACAACACTAGCAGTTGGTATACAAAATGCTTAGGCCAACTGATACTTAAACTGATGTTCATAGGACTTATATGTATGATTTCTGAAATACACTCATCAAATTCATTTAACTTGTGTAGCTGAATTGGGATTGAATCTAGATTTTATATTTTCAGAATTTGTGTTCTCTCCTCATGTACCAACTTTACTGTGTTGCTTATTATGAGATCAAAGTTACTTTAATGTGTTAAAATTTCAGAACTGCTTGTTTATTATGCATATTCTGTTCTTTGATACATACATATTTGTATTAGTTCCATCTATCTAGGTTTCCTCTCTAGTGGTTCTTGCTGTGAATTACTGAACACTTTCTTTCTACATTGTGACTGTTCTCTTTATTAGAAGGGAGTTTTATAGTCTTATCCATATTGAACAAAGTGTTAGACACATGTACATGGCCATAATGAAACGTAATTCTTTATGCATCTGCTTCAAAGTAGGATGCTCTAGCAATATCAATGGAAAGAATGTTTGGGGGCTTTCTCAATAATTCAAGAAATCTCATGAGGACAGAGCAGACCTTGGAGGATATTTTACCCCAAGACACTTTTGGTAGAGAAGCTTTATAGGACAGTGTCCTAAAGGTCAGTTTTTATCAGAAATATAATTTACACCAACACTAAGCCAAGATTAGAGCTTAATCACTGGTTCAGTAAGTCACTAAGAAGAGAAACCCATGAAAGTACCATTGGATTGTCAATTGGAAAGGCTACGGCAGCTTCTCTTCTGAATTGGGGGTCAAGTGAGTGGAAAGGATATGACACAGGCAAAATGAGTGTGAGTGCTCCGTGGCTGGAGTTGAGCTACTCTCATGTTTGTGACAGTGTGTTCCTGAAAACTAGAAGCAGGCAGTGAACTTATCTGAACTAGGCCAGATACAATCAATTCAGCATGTGTTTAGAGACTATTCTAGGTGCACATTTGGGAATATCTACTTGTGTTTTTCAGCACCCCCTACCTCCCTTTAACTTATTACTCCTCAAGGCTATAGAACATTGAGATTTGGCTTTCAACTGATGTGGTTAAAGAGGAAAAACAGCCAGCCTTAATTATATTAGGAATCTAGGCAGAACCTAGTTTTAACTGGTCTCCTCTTCTTCAACTTTTGTAGACCAGATGTTTTTTCAGTAACCCTCATGAAACTGTGCATCATACATAGATCTTATAGTCTACAGCAAAATTTCTTTTGTTCTTTTAATTTGGCTAGAGATATAATCTGTGAGCAACCTCAATATGTAAGAATGAGAAACCACTTCTGTTTTGATGTTTTTTTGTTTTGTTTTTTTTTTCAAACCTAAATGATCTAAATGAATAGGGCTGTGGCAAAGAGCTCATCCTACTAAGGCCAACTTGGTAGTAGGCCACCTAGATGCTATCAATTTTGCATTCCCAGCTGGTGTCCCTGTGTAGTTTTAATAGGAAGTCCTGCGCGTGGCCCTTACAAATTCCCCACTGCTTGCTGAGATGGATTAAAAGATGCAAACTCACTGAAATACGCCAAGGAATATAATGGTCTCTACAGAAGATCTGGCTGTGTCAACCAACAAAAAGTTCCAGCTGTGGCAGCCGTGTGGAACAAAGGGAACTCTTGGCTTAATGTGGAGTACATGCTTCTGACGTTCCAGTTCAGGCAAGAAATAAATAAAGCTATTACAAAGCCCTTGACCAGATGTGTCTAACATAGTCTAAAATGTGTTTGCACAGAAACTTCACTATCAACGTGGCTCATTCTTACGGCAATGGACATCTGTTCCTGAAGGTTAATGGGGGGTGCAGTCCATAATCACAATAAAGACCTGATCTGGCTGGCCTCTGAACTGCCTTTTCCCTGGCTGCTGTTGTTCACATTAATCTGCATAGTCTCGGTCATGTGTGGGTCAATGATTTATTTAACACAGAATCTAAATGCTTCTGTGTCATGGAATCAAACTCTGTCCAATAGTCAAAGACTTGAAACTTTTCATTTGTTTTCCAGGAGCAATTGTGCACATTCCCCATAGATAACTTGACACTGTTATGCCCTGTCACAGTTTACATCTGTCTTTGACTTATATTGTTCCTAAGGTTAGCTATTGATCATTGTTCTCACATGAATCCTTCATTACTCTAATTGGAACCATTTATAAACACATTCCTTGGACAGATGACAAAAGGATCCATGATAGACAACTTCTTATTCAAAACAGCTGTTCAATATGTAAATCAAAAGCTGTTAAAGATTGTATTGAGCTGAGAACAATTATACAAGTTTCTAGCCTGTTGTGAATTAAAATGACTGCATTAGAACTTAAGGGATTTGTAAAGGGAGTCTTTCTTTTCAAGAATGCCAGTTCAAATATAGCTCAGGTCATTGACAAGTAATATTACGTAAAAATAATGTAAAACAAATCTATGCTCTCAGCTTTATTGTTAATAGATGATATCTTCTGAAAGCACTATTTACTATCGACAATCTTTGGTTACCCTACCTGAAAACCTAAGGACTAAAAGGTCTTAACTAAATTAAGGAACTACTAAGAACTGATTTTAAATTTCAGAATTTAGGAACTGTTGATCATTTTAGGCACACTATAAGATTTTCTTTAAGTTACTTTAGTTCTGTTTATACACACATGTGCATACCGCCAGGGTTTCTTCTTCCCATTTTTATCTGGAAATAAGATAAAAGTCAAAACTGAGTAATCATTTAGAGGACTATGGAAACAAAATGATTACAATGGATAACTAACACTTATTGGCTGTTTGGTCTATGCCAATTACTATTCTAAGTACTACAATAAGTATTAGCTCATTTATTTTTCATAATAACCCCAGGAGGTAAGAACTATTATAATCATTATCTCATAGATGAGAAAATTAAGCCAGTGAGATTAAAAAGCTTCACCCAATAAGTATAAACATCACGTAGCCCATATTCAAACTCAGAATGTCCAAACAAAAGTCTATATTCCTTTGCTATATTTTCTCCAAGGCAGGCACATTGAATGCCAATATCTAGTCAAGTAAATTAAGGTTGGTTATCAATCTACAATTTTAAAGATAGATACATAGGTAAATGATAGATGCAAAGACAGATGAGGGACACTAGTATCTATTGAATGCCTCCATTATCTTCAGTACTTACAATTTTTAATTTAATGTCCCATTTTTAAAAGGTAAATTTTATTAGCCTCATTTGTTTTAACATGAAGACCTTGATATATAGCAACTAAGCTGAATTTCTAATTCCTCTCACCTATTCTAAATCATGTTGCAGGACTGCAGCAGGTTCTCTAGGCCTTTGGGGGAAATTGGTATCTTCGTGTGACTCTCATTTCAGATATGATTAGGCATGTGGAATCAGAATCCTATGTAATACAAAACGTCAGTTAATATAAATGTTTAAATTTGACTTCAGAATATTTTTACCATTACATATTTTTATATGTGTGATGTAACAAAGAACAAAGAGAGTTTTGTTGAGTTCAATTCCAATAATAAAGCTGAAGTTAGTGTCAGAATTATATCTGTTTCGTCGAGATATAAGCTTGTAACAACCTTCTCATCTCCAGCTTCTCTCCCAAAACAGGTAATGGAGCAAGGTAAAGAAAACCAGCTTTGAATTAAATGGAACAGGGGAAACTTTTTGAGATGATTTACTATCCCTGATTATGTAATGCTACCATTTTTGACATACCTGATTATGTAATGCTACTATTTCAGCAATTACTCAAATAGCTTATTTAAGCCCAGAAAAAGCTATGTGATAAATATCTAAAATATTTGCATTAATATTTGTGATATGTGTGTGATAAATGTTTTATAAAATATTTGTGATAAAAATTCTGGCTGACTGAATACTTCAAGGATTCAAGGAAAAGTAGAAATAGCCAACTAAACAAGAGAGATCTCTATCCTGTTCTTGTTCCTTGTCTTTTCCATTAAATTTATTTTTCTTTTATTCTTTAATTTGTCCCTGATCCTAATTCAGTATTACAGTAGACATGCCCTCTTGACATCAATAATTTATTCTTTCAGCCCTCTTTATAAATGACTATAATTCTGTTTGTCTTATTTTAATATTTATTTATTTATTTATTTATTTAATATTTATTTATTTATTTCGGAGAGAAAGAGAGAGCAGGGGTTGGGGAAGAGGCAGACAGAGAAGGAGAGAGAGTCCAAAAGTCCCAAGAGGACTCCATGCTGAGTATAGAGCCGGACATGGGGCTCGATCCCATGTCAACTCTTAATCTCCAATTTAAGGAGAGGTGGGATAACATTAAGAGATTAATCCTACTTTGATCAGTACAGCATAAGTTCTTTCTTTCACCCTTTAGTTATCAACTGAAAAACTCAGTTTTTAAATTAATTACATGTAGTTTAAAACACTATTTCAATCACTATGTCAATCTATTAATTAAAAATGTGATTAGGTAATAACTTCTATGTCTACATTACCTTATTTTGCCTCCACTACCATACTACAAGAACCCTGTCAGAAGAGACCAGACCTGATACCTCCTCCTATTTCCACATAAGGTTTTAGTTGCCCTGTTTCAATAAAATACTGTCATTTAATTTGGTAAATAAAACTGAAGAAAGGAAAATGGAAATTAAGTGAATTGGTATCTACTGAGTACTTACTAGGTACCAGGGAGTATGGCAGGTACATTTGGCTACATCTAGATGAATGAAGCAATATAAAATATGGGCTTTAGAAACATACAGATTGGACTCAAGCCTTGTTTTGAAGGTCTCTTTACCTCTCTGTGTCTCAGCTTTCAAATGTATAAAATAGGATATGAGAAGTATCTGATTTATGGGATTGTGGTAAGGCTTCGATGAAATATCATATGTTACAGTACCTACCTACATGTAGAAGTGCCTAAAAGTAAAATAGTATTAGTTTATGACTAGTCTTATTAGTGTGCTATTTTCTCAATAATGCTGCATAACAAAACACACAAAACTCAGTGGCTTACAGCAGTAAATACTAATATTCTATTTCCATTTTTTTAGACCAGCATGGGATCTGCCATTGTAGACTATGTTTGACAGGCCTTGGCTCAGAACTATAGGCTGAGTACAGGTCTGCTCCAGCTGTCTCATCCTCCTTGTCCAAACCAGTGACTACATTATTCTTATAGCAGAAAACAGAGAGCTACAGAGCAAGCCCAAATTCACAAGCACATTTCAAATCTCTGCTTAAAGAACATCTGCTAACATCCCACTGACCAAAGCAAGTTACAAAGCCAAGTTGAAAGTTAAAATGTGAACATGGGGGGAAAGAGCAAATATTTGTTAAAAAGTGATTCAATCTGCCATAATAGTTATTTTGGCATGTAATTTCAATCTTTTAAAAAATTCAATTATCTAAATACAATCTAAGTTATCTACATCTGAAAATCTATAGTTTGACTAATTTTATTTAAAAAACTATACAAGTGACTAATTTTAAATTTGCTTAAGGAAAAAGTAAGAGTTTTGTGTGCCTGGGTGGCTCAGTTGGTTAAGTGACCAACTCCTGATTTCAGCTTAAATCATTAATCTCAGGGTCCTGGGATGGAGCCCCATGTCAGGCTCCACACTCATTGGGAAGTCTGCTTGAGATTCTCTCTCCCTCTTCTGCTGCTCCTCACCTCACTTTCACATGCATGCACACTTTCTCTCTAAAATGAGTAAATAAATCTTAAAAAAAGAAGGGCTCAAATATGGTATAGCTAATTAATTATGAAATCCCCAAAGATGAACAATATCAAAAGATAGGCAAATGATGGTCATGAATAATATATTTAATAAACAACTCACCATTCCAAACCTTTCTGTTTTATGCTATATGGGAAACATTGTTGCTCTGTGTTTTGGAGTGTCAAAGGAACAGGAGACAGGGACCCAATTTTCTGTGTCATTATGGCAGTTGGAAGCCAATTGTTTTTCTCTTAGTGTAATATTCATATGTGATTGGGCCTTTTCCACCCATTGGCTTTACCTAGTAATTTGATCATGCTTTTGAACAATTATTTTTGGGTGTCTACTCTATGCCAGGCTCTGTGCTAGTTATTGGAGAAATAACTGTTGACTCCTGAGCAGCCTTCCAAATTGGAAACTTCTATTACATGAGTGGAAAAATAATTGATTTCTTTAAATTCCACAAAGCCATGAATGAAGAACAAAAGACATAATTTAGAAAAGGCTATGTGTAACCCTGAACATTTTGCATGTATATATGTGTAGCATATTCCCAGAAGAACATGGAATGAGACAAAACTGAGGGTTCCTAGGTGGACACTAATTGCTTCAACTGCTTTGTGTAAAGAGTGGGCATTTCTTATAGCATGGGCATACTGTAATTTCTCTCAGTTGGGTTTTTAATGAGATGTTTCATTGTTAGAATCCTTGTAATTTTTGTTTCTGTTGAAAAATGTTAATTAGCAGGTATTTATTGATTTTGAGGGCTTGTGCTAAGTGTTTTCGCACATCTCAATTCGAGTGAGTCTAGAATCACCACACTTACAAAGGCTTCAAACTGAAGTTTCTCAGAGCAGACCTCTGCTTCTGCTTTCCAAGTCCATGGGTATGTGTGAAGATGATAAAGATAATTCTTCTCTAAGATAAAGCACATTTTAAAGATGTTCTATGAGAGACTCAGTTCATTGGACAAAGGCACAGAATCAAGTGATTACTCAACTGAATTAATACATAATGATCTCAATACCCACATAGAGATGTTGAGTGGGGAACTATGCTTTTTTACTAATTTCTTTCTTTTTCTTTTAAATAGCTTCCAACACATTTTAGTTGTTCAATGACAATTAGGGAGGGCATGGAAGTTTGCACCTTGACTCTAAGCCCTGTGGTGGTTTCTGTCTTATCGTCAACCTCAGAGCTCTTTGCAGAGAGAAAAGAAGAGGGTTGGTACTGAGTGTTTTCTAGAACTGTGATTAATGGTGTACGTTCATCTATCATCTTACCACCTTAAACCCACAACCTGACTTTAAGTGCACTCTATAAGCACACACCCAATGCTGCATTTCTGCAAATTTCACCAAAAAAAGACTACACTTCTCTTCTAATTACCATCACAACCGCTCCCATTATGGTTTGACCCTAGTAATTTAGTTATATTTATGCTGCTACAATGCACCAAATAGATAATAATGAATACTGATGCAGCCTAGGGTTGAAGCAAACTGTAATTACACAGGCTTAATGAAGTTACCAGAAAAGGCAGTATGTAAAAAACATACTTAGATTAAGCAAAGAAAAAAATGAATATTTCACATTCCTAAAGCTTTGCTTTATACTTGGAAATTCCTGGACACCTGGGCATGTGCTATTCTCTGAGAAGACTCCTTGATTTCTGGTCTGTGATTTCTGGACTTACACCATCACATTCTGAGCTTTCTTCTTTCATTTCCCACTGTCTAACTGTATTTGACAAATCGAGACAAACAGTTGCATGACTTACAGAGTAAATCAAATGAGACACTTATTTGGCAATCTCATTTTGTCCTAAGTATGCTGAATTAAAATTTAAAATCAGGAGTTTGGTCAAGATGTTGGCAACCAGATCCATCAAATGAGGCAGAGCTCATGGCTGGAGCTCCTGAGAATAGCAGGTAACAAAGTTACTGGACTTGTAAATTAAAGTCATAGCCAGTTAGCATCTCAGGATGAATGAACTTGAGCCAGAAATTGCTTTTGTGAAAGTTGAAGTTTAATAAGTGGTGTATGGCAGGAAGAAGCAAAGGGGTGGTGGTGGTGTTATCATATATTACACAATAGAGGTGCTCTGTTGGAAAGATTTGGGAATCAATGAGACAGGACTAAAGAATCTTACATTCCCTAGCGTTCAGACCATTTTAAGTTCATTGAATAATGAGATATGAAACAGAAAAAGAGACATACATCTGTCTTAATATTTCATATTTTTATAATTATTGTGGTACTTTTCCTCTTTTCATTTGTCCCTGAGGGAAAAGTAAGAAGAAATGTGGTTTCCATGGACAGGGTATGACTTTGAGAAGTGGGAGAAGGAGATCCCGTGGGCTTCATATTCTTCATCCTGTGCTTATCTATCCTAATCTTCTGTAAACCTGAAGAATAGTCATTCTTTTATCTCATAAATTACTTCCACAGTTATCAGTTTCTAAGAAGGATGGAATCCTTAATATAGAGTCAAATCCTCACAATAAAAATTCTCCTAATGGCATAGAGGTCATGTGAAATTATGTGCGGCTACTCAGGTTCAGTTGGTTGAAATTCCAAAAGGTCCTTCTAAAGAGATTTCTCTCATTCTCCTCGTTGTTGAATAGTTCTCAACTATTTCATGCCCCAGTAGGCCCACATTCCTATTTTAAGTGCATATCTGGGTAGCAGATTAAGAGAAAAAGGATAGAGGCAATGTTTAAACTTGCCAAAGGATTATTTTTTTAATTTGACTGCCCCCCCCCCGACTATGTCTCTTCATCAGTTCATAACTAGAAATAAATCTTGGCCAAATGCATTTTTATGCTTCCTGATGTATTTCATATCCACATCACTCACTCTCTGTTATCTCTACTACTTTGATCCATCAACTGCTCCTTTCTCTGTACCAGGTGAGCTAGCTTTTTAGCTGTAGAGGGATCCAGCTGTTCATCTGGGAGTCATTTGAGTCCCCAGTATCGAGGTGGAGCTGCTGTATTTTGCTTCACCTGCTATACTTTTTTTTTCTGTCTTTGTAATTGGATTTCCTGATGAGAGTGAAGCTGCAGTAGGGACAGATGTTCTTAAAATTAAAAAAGAAAAAAATTAAGGACCAGAGAAAGCATATAAATATAGGGGTGATTTGCATTGTTAAAAATGAAGTTTCTGTGCTTTGGATTTCATACACATTTTTTATTAAAATAAAGTGAACCTGGATTTAAACAAAACTTCACTTTCTTGCAGACAGGAGAGAAGTGGGCATGAGGGAGAAGTGCCCATTATCCCTGGTAGGTCCCAAGAATATCAGGGACTCTTCAGGAAAGTATCCCTGCTGAACCTAATCAAGGAGTTACAACAAAGAGAAGTTTGTGACTAGACAGAGTTGGGAAATGTATGTTCTTTCTTTGTTTCAAATATTTTGACTCTGGCTCAAATACATTTGCCCTTAGTCAGATTCTGATTGCTATGCCATAAATAAAATAAAATAGAGTAAAATAGAGTAAAGTAAAAAAATGAAATAAAACAAAAGTCTCCTTGTGATCTCCTAATCACAAAATCATTTCTCAATTATTAATCTTCCTCACCTATACACATTGGTTGCATCCATCAGTTGTATCATGAAGTTGGCTTAAAACTGAGGATACATCTTGTCTTTCACTACACATGATGGATTCCAGATGTTCGGATTAAATAATGGTGTTCCCTTGTAGACATAACGGACCATAGCAGCAAAGTAACTAGGCAAAATGAGCAAACCAGGCACTGCAAATGATCTTAATTATTTCAACTATGAGAGAACAGAAAAGCACTGGGTAATACAACAAACAGTCCTTTGAACGAGCAAACAAAAAGTCCTGGTAATTTACATTTAAGTCAAACCTGCTCCCTGCAAAGTATAACGTATGTGGAATAATCCAGGAAGAAATCTAGCACCATACCATTTTCATAATTGGTATTCTATGCCAAGTCTCCAGCAGCAAGTAGCATATAAATCATAATGCTAATATTGGTATGCTTTTCATTTTTTTAAATGATGTCCTTATAGTCAAAGTATTACTGCTGAAAATATGAATGTGCTTTTATATCATTCAAGATGTCTCTTGTGCTTCCAGCATTTGAAAAGGCAGTTACAAATGCCACAACTGAGGTGGGTCAGATTTATACTGCATGCAGATGTATATAGATGTATGGAATCAAATCTATATCTTTAATTTCTCCTTTCCATGATTAAAAGACAGTACAGCTGATATTCTACTTGGCATAAAATTACCCAAATGCAGTCTTCCAGGCCTTGGAAATGGAGCTAAATTGTAGTTCATGTCAATGCTGGACCAAAAGGTGAATTCTGCCCTAGCAATCTTTTGTGGTTCTGTACTACGCTGTAAATTAATCTGTCCGAACCATTGACACTCTTCCACGAAGCACAGGTGGCAGTCTCCTTTCATGCACACCAAAGAGAGTGAGATAAAAATAAATTGTGCTGCCATTAAAAACATGCCAAAATAATATTTTTCCCATCTGCTAAGCCCAGCCCCTGTGGTAAGTGAACTAACAGGTTTCCACGCTCATACTTGATGAACAGACACCACAAGCAATTAATTACCATTAACACGGACAGGAGTCAATTGGATTTCTCTCTTATAGACATTAATCAAAGCCAAAAACAGAACATGCACCTTGTATAACACTCAGACTTGTGGGTGTTCAGATGTGGCTGCTCTAAAACCCATTTCTGTCTACATATTTGCAACAAAGTTGGTCTGCTCAACATTCCTATCAAGAGGGACTCTATGTCCTGGGTGCCATACTGCCATGGCCAGCAGACCCATCTCAGCTTGGCCTCCCTCATTTTCCTGAAATGCACACCACAAACAAGGACAATCCAAGGTTAAAGTCTATTTTTGCAAAGAACTAGTTAACAATACACTTTACAGGTCCTTCCCATTAAAAATGTATGCAGACAAATATGTATGTTTTAAAATGTTGGTCTGGGGAGTATTAGAAAGTCCACCAAAAGATGAATCTTGGCATTAAGACACTATTAATTATCTTTACTTTCATACTAAAGGTATCATAGTTTCGTCAATACTTATGGTAATATTAAACTTTTATTAAAAAATAATTTTAAAAAAAGTAAATAAATAAATAAACTGACAAAAAAAAAAAAAACTTTTATAGAAATAGTTGGCCTAGGGGCAGCTCCATTGGCACAGCGGTTTAGCACCGCCTGCAGCCCAGGGCCTGATCCTGGAGACCCGGGATCAAGTCCCACATCAGGCTCCCTGCATGGAGACTACTTCTTCCTCTGCCTGTGTCTCTGCCTCTCTTTCTGTGTCTCTCATGAATAAATAAATAAAATCTTAAAAAAAAAAGAAATAGTTGGTCTATGGTTCAAAAACAAGTTTGAATAAATGGAAAAATTAGAAAATAGGAAATCTAGCAAAGTATCCTTCAAAAAAACCTCAGGCCAGGAGAATATAGCTAGTAAATTATTTTCAGACTTCCAACATAGAAATAATTCTTTTTTTCATACAATTTATTTTTTATATTTTAGAGAGAGAGAGAGCAAGAAAGAGAGAGAGTGGAGAGGGAGGGGCAGAAAGAGAGAGAGAGAGAGAAGAGACTCTCAAGTGGACTCCCTTCTGAATGTGGACAGGAGGCTTGATCTCATGACCCTGAGATCATGACCTGAGCCAAAATCAAGAGTCAGACACTTAACTGACAGAGTCACCCAGCTGTTCCAATAACTCTTCTATTTTTTTTTTTTTTCAAAAAAACAGAGAGGGAGGTAAACCATAAGGGACTCAACTGTAGGAAATAGACTGAGGGTTGCTGGAGAGGAGATGGGTAGGAGGGTGGGATAATTAGGTGATGCACTTTGAGGAGGGTACTTGAACTAATCAACACTGGGTGTTATATGCAATTGATGAAGCAGTAAATTCTACCTCTGAAACTAATAATACAGTATATGCTAATGAAATTGAACTTATATAACAAAAATTAAAAATACACTCAGAGATAAATAAATTTCTAAAGTTCTTTTTAGAAATCCAGCATGACAGTGAGGTTTCATGACTTCTAAACTGGAAAGAGATCAATATTAGAATATTGGAGACAGTAGATAAAAATTAATGAATTGATCCCTCTATTTATAGCTCTTCATTTTTAGTTGAGTCTCAGTGTGTAAACCTAGGTGAAGGAGTGGGGAAAAGTAGGCTCAATAACACAGTAATGGAAAAAAGGAATAAATAGCAGAGATGTGACATGTGATTATAGTTTACAAATAACCTGCCTATGGGTCATTAAAAAGAGAGAGAGAAGTCTCTTGTTCTGTTAAATTATTGTGTCCTGGTGTTGTTCTGGTAATGCTGACAGGCTGACAGACACTTCTGGGAGGCCAGAGGATGGCAGAAAGAGGGCTCTGGGTGTTATTTCCCCTTCTCTCCCTTCCCCATCCCTTCCCTTCTTTTCCCTCTGTTTCCTTCTCCTTCACTCCATCCTTCTATGCTCTCCATCTTTCCTTTCCTAAACTGCTTCTTGGATGCTAATAGTTATAATTAACCCTGTAACTAGAACAATCTCTACCTGATTTCTTATGCCCAACTCTTCTTGTTGAATGGATGTCAAAAGGGGATGCATCTTGAGTGGTGGCTCAACCCAGAGGAATCACTAAAAACAGATCTTCAATAGTTATTCATTTTTTTTAAAAAATTCATGATAGACACACAGAAAGAGACAAAGACATAGGCAGAGGGAGAAGCAGGCTCCTCACAGGGACCCTGATGTGGGACTCAATCCCAGGACTCCGGCATCACTCCCTGAGCCGACGGCAGATGCTCAACCACTGAACCACCCAGGTGTTCCAGATCTTCAATAGTTATTCAAATAATGAATCCTGTCTGTATCTATCTGTCTTCATCTGTCTTTCTCTTGTCTATCTATCTATCTATCTATCTATCTATCTATCTATCTATCATCTATCTATCTCCATTTAAATCCATTCTATTTTAGTTACTCCCATCAGCATCTGTGGCAGATAGTATTTTCCAAAGATGGCTACAATAATATCACTGCTGCCACATGTTCTTCATATTCTTCTAGAACCTTGCCATTTCCCCATCAAGAGATGAAGTCTAATTCTCTTCCCTTTATTCTGTGACTTCCTGTTAACCAATAGAATATGGCAGAAGTAACAGTGTGTGACTTCTAGTGCTACATCATAAAAGGTGTTACAGCTAGGATACTTTCTTTTGGAAACCACATAAGAACCCTGACTATCCTGAGATTGCTATGCTGAAGAGGCCATATGAGGCCTCAGCTGAATCTCAGTCAACCATCATAACCAACTGCAAGCCAGGTGAGAGAATCTTCTTGAACATTTAACCCGCTTGAGCCTAAAGATAAATAACTGCAGCTCCAAGTGGTATCTACTGTAACCATATGTGAGACCCTAAGCTAGAACTACCTAGCAGATGCTTTCCTAAATATCTTACTCAGACAATTATGAGCATGTTTTAAGTCACAAATTTTTGAGTTAATTTGTTTGTTAGCAATAGTAACTGGAACAGTCTTCAACATTTCAAGGAATGACTTCTAATTAAAGCTTGTTGGAATGAAGCACACACAACTTTAGGGACAAGATTATACAGAGGAAGTTAAATGTCATTGTATTTTATAGGAGAAACGTTTGGAGTCATACACTTTTCTAAAAGCATCTTCTTCAGTGTCAAAGGCACTGAGGCATGACAGCCGTATTTCCTGTTTTCAGTTCCTCTGGTGTCTGGTATTCTCATGGAGAAAACATTGGGTTTCCTACCCTACAATATTCCTTATCCAGTCTGATTAATATATTCTGATGTCCATTCAAGACACTCTTACTTCTATATAAACTGGCCACATTGATCTCTGGGGGAAAAAACAAGGGAAGGAAGGAGATGGAAGTTCAAGAAATAGAGGTGAAGAATTTGAATGATATTTGAGAATGTCTCAGTTTTCACTTTAAGAAACTATCAAAAAAAACTATAGTTGACTATTTTATATTATCTTGCACATTTTTATAATAAACACCTACATAGAAATAAATATTACTGTGGGTTTTCTAAATGTACAATTTACTGTTAAGATTTTGTTTTAAGTAATATTAATATATTAACCAAATTCATATTTTCTTAGCAAATAGCTTTACTTCATTATTGAATATATAGAATTTCTGTGTATACTTTTTTTTTTTTTTACTTTTCAACCAATTGTCTTAGTATATGGTCTTAAGCTCAGGAAAATAATCGCATTAACCTTTTAGTCTGTTATTTTATTAGCTATAAGCTGTGAAGTAATCTATGATTCAGCTTGCTTATACTGCTCTGCCCTTGTTGGGGGATGATCTAGCTGATGACAATCTGGCAGATTTATGTCCAGGGAGAATCAGTCCCACCCTGTGTGGGTGTTGGCTTGAATGGCTCTAGTCCCCATGGGGCAAAGAGGTCTTGTCACCTCAACAAGCAAGGAGGGCAAGTTGGAGCCAGCTAACATCCGTCAGGAACTCCACAGCCAAAGGCATGATCTGAAAGGAAGAACTGAGTTCACTGTCAACTATACTAAATTGAAAGGGAAAAATAATATAAGTTAGGTCATCTACTTGGTCCCAATCATAAGGAGAAAATTGCTAGCTGTAAAATAGCACTAGTAATTTATCTTTTAATTGGGAAGCCACTTCAGCATATTTATGCTAATAAATATACTATAGCCGTTAGTTACTATAGTGAGAAGAGTATGCATATTATTCTGCTTTGGAAATACAAGTGAAGTAAAAATTGCATTTGGCCATTGAATGCTTTGATGGAGTCTTCATAAGGGAAGTGCCTAGAGCCAGAGGATCCAGAGTCTAAAGCAGATCCTCAGTTATCTTAAACACACACACAGTCTCTCTCTCTTTTTAACTATAAAAGGAAGGACTTTTAAGGAGGTTTCTATATACAAGATTCTGAATCCTAAAAAAAAAAAAAAAAAAAAAAAAAGACTTTAATTAAAAAAAGATTTTGAATCCTGAATAACATCTTCATTTATTTAGAATGCTTTAGAATTTATAGGGCACTAACTTTCAAGTTAAACAGCTGTTTTTTAGGTTGGAGTCTTATGTGCCCTTAACCTAGCAAACTTGCAGGCAAAAGGAAGGTACTGTTTTGTACAGCAAACATCTCTTGCAAAAAGAGAGTACCTTTTTGAGTTTAATGTAAATGATTTGGAAGCATAAAGATTTAATTTCATATTAGTTGGGGGGATTATGAATACTTAGGCTTTAATCAAAACCCTGGTAATTGGAAAACAAGGTGGGTATATTTAAGAAAACCAAAATTGATGTTGGAGTCACATGTTTTCAGACAAATGCACTTATGATGCATAGTATGCAATTGCAAAATCCTTGGTGTTTATTTTTATAATTGGATTTACCTTGAGATCAGAGTGGACAGCTAATGTTGGGTTTGATAAGTTATGGCTTAGAGTGTAATAATGTTTAGGCTTAAGGTGTCTTATGGAGATTCTGAAATGCTATGTACCTTTAAATTTGGAAGAGTTAAAAATAATTTATTTCAATAACACTAACAATGATGAATGGATAGATAGATAAATAGATACATAGGATAGATATATAGATGATAGAATATATAGATAGATAGATATAGATATAATATATATAATATATTATTAATAATATATAATATAATAATTATATATTATATACATATGTGTGTGTGTGTGTGTATATATATATATATATATATATATATATATATATATATGTTTGAAAGACAAGAGGTCCTTAATGTCAGTGAAGGCCCAGTTAACTAGCTAAAGTAAGGAGGCCCTGCCCTGCAGGAGGACTATATTTGCATGGACAGGTCAGATCTGAGTCACCATTTTGGGGTTGCTGGCAGGCTGATGAAGTCAACCCAGCTTTGTGCTCTAAATAGAGCAATATCTGGGTCAAAATCCGGGCTCTGCCTACGTAAAGAGGAAAACAGGCATGGGCAGTTCAAGTAGTGAGCAGAGGTGTAGTCTGAGCTCAAACCCATAGCTCTCAACAAGAGTAGGCACATTTTGGCTTAGGGTTGGCATGAAAAATAGAAGCAACTAGTTTTCTTGCAGGCAGTGTAGCAAAATCATTCCTGCAGCTTCTAAAAACTTGGGGACACATTTTAATTTATGCAGCAACTCATAAATTTTCTGATCTTGGTTAGGATGGCTGGAAGGTTCTTGAAAATTTTGTGGTAGGTCATCTAGGCATTGCTTTTTAATGTACACATAAATGGTTGAGGATTTTGTTAAAATAATGTTTCTGATTCAGTAGGTGTTGGGTGGGTCCCAAGTATTTACATTTCTAGTAAGTTCCTGAGTGAAGCTGATGCTCCTACCCATGAATAGAGAGACCAGCCATTCTGGCTATATAGGACATTTATTATAGATATTATATTATCTGGTTATAATATAATCACATGCATAGGGTTACCAGATTTAGCATACAAAAATACAGGATACCCTGTTAAATTAGAATTTCGGGTAAGCAACAAATAATATTTTAGCTTAAGTATTTGGAACAAATAAAATATTTGGGACATATTTGTTCTAAAAAATTATTTCTTGCTTATCTGAAATTCACAATTACCTTAGCATTATCCACTTTGTTTGGCAATCCTACACGGAGACTATTTTGAAATGTCAATCACTGCTGAAGTTCTTGCTTTAGATATTCTTATTTAATTGGTCCAAGGTGCAGCCTGGGCATATGGACTTAACAAAATACCCTAAATGACTCTAATGTTCAGTCATGGTTGAGAGTTACTGATTAAAAACTCCCCTTCTTATTAATCAGATGAGAAAACTGAAACTTAAGGAGTTGTGTAGTCTGGCCATACAGAATAGAATGGGGTTTAAAGTTTAGAGTTCCAGGAACTTTTTGCCCTATATTCCCTCCATCTTGTATAGAAAGCATATTGCTTTCTTAGAAGCTTAAACAACAGCCTCACCTGGAAGCTTCATTTGTGCCTAGGTCCCTGAGGTTGAGGGGGTTGTCTTCCCTCATTTGAGTTCTCCCTTGAAGCCCCTGCAGGCCTCATCCCAGCTAAGCATTCAGAATGCATTTTGAGATCTGTCTACTATGAATCTTAATTCATTGATACTTTAAAATTCATTTATTCTCATTCTTAACCTCACAACTGGGAAATTTAAAAAACAATGGTGTCTGGGTGCCACTCCCAGAGATTGTGATTTAATTGATTTGGGATGCAGCCTATGCATTGGAATTTTTGGAAAGCTCCCTGTGTAATTCTAATGTGCATATGGAGATGAACAGTACTGTTCTATCAGAGCCTTTACAGGCAGTGGACCTGGGGCCTGTGACTCTGAAGTTGTCTGTAAGTGGTGGGTCCAGCTGAGCCCATCACAGATGTGTGTAAATCAGCAACTTCAAAGGCTGGAAATACTGAGCTTGACTGCAGGGTAAACCTGGAATGCCTCATATGTTATTCTTTCAAGACTTGTCAAAGCATCTGAACCCGTTCTAATTAAAAAATACATAGTTTCCTTAGATTCCAACATCTTAAAATACCTATAGGAGCCTTGTATGTATTTCCACTGGCCCTGGGATATCCTGTTTCTCTGATGGAATGCAGAATAAATAGTTATTTTAGAAAAATAATTTAAAAAATAGGTAGGGAATGGGAAGGGGAGAGAAAGCCAGCATTTGCTCAATCTGAGCTTTCTAACTAGCAGTTTCAAGGTCCTAGAAATACCTCCCTATCCCTAATCCTTCCCTGTGATCTTGTACTTTTCCTACTCATCAGAAGAAAGTGGACCAAGTTCCTAATTTAGAAATAGCTGCATATCAGGCCTTACATGAAGAAGGAAGATTTCTTAGGTGAAGTATTTGGCAAGAATTAGGACAATAAACAGTAAGACCATGAGCTTCCTTCCTGCTTTCTCCTTTAAGAATTGAAATGCACTCAGAGCAAGCCATGGATGAATCACTACTATTTAAGACGGACAAATGAGGGTCTTCTGAAGTCTTGAAATTCTGGAGCATTATTTCATACACTTGTAAAGATCATCCATGGTTTTTCTATAGGAAAACAGTCTTCCTACCCATCAGGGAGTGGTGAATATTTAGAGTGCTTCTTACTTAGTCTGATCCCATTATATTAAACTACCCGATTACACCTCTATAAGCTTGGTGAATGTACTTAGGTTTAGAAGACTGGATCACATGATTAGAAGTTCACCAACTTGTCCTACCCAGATTTCCCAACTCCTAATCTAAATGTTCTTCATAACTAAGATAGACTACTTACTACCCATGATTTCATTGCATGGTTCTGGTTTAAGTATTTAAATCAGATGGACTTTGATTCTATTCCTTCTATGTTAAATTGAGAGAAATCTAGGCCACATAAAGGGAAAGAGTTATTGACTCAGTACAAGGCAAGAGCAATCTCTCCCACCCCTACTCCTGTCAGCCTCAACCCACCTGCAGGTCCTTAGAACCATCCTATAAAGCTAGAAAGTATAGACTCCACAATAGTTTGTTCAAAAGTGTCATATTTTTTACTGAATTATGATATGTGCTTTGTAAATCTAAAGAAAAAAGCAAAAAGGAAAGATGTCATATTTAGTAAGTGGAGCATCTCCTTAAATTGCTATTTGTTAGAAAGCTATATTGAGATATTAATTTGCGTTATGATCTCTTTTATTTTTCTTTCCTCTCTTCCAATTCTCAAGTTCTTCTTTGTCTCCAAGGTGGTCGGTATGACAGAATTAAAATAGATGTTATCTTTGGACTACCTGGATTCTAAGCTTGACTCCCAAACAAGTATGGGTATGAGGTGACCAGTAAAGAAGCTAAGACCAATGAAAAATTTACTGTATTGTATCCAAGAGGATGGAATGCAAGCTTGGATTGTACCTCCTAGAATTTGCAAAACCTGAATTTGGGCCAGACAGCTTTCAGAGTTTGGAACCAGTGCTTATCAATAGGATTTGCAGGCTCAGACAAGAAGTAGGGTTGTAAGTTTTGGTCCATATAGGACACTCAATAAAATTTGAATTTCAAGTAAACATTGAATTGCCTTTTAGTCTAAGTACATCAGTGCAATATTTGTCACATATTTATGCTAGATGTTACTCATTTTTATCTGAAATTCAAAATTAGGTAGGTGCCCTGCATTTAATCTTGCAAGCCTAGCAAGGGAGGGATTTCATTACTGATTATGATGAACTGATAGGAACATTCCCTGGCTTCTGTTTACCAGACAGCACACAAGCCTTCTGGGTTCTTGGGTAACACTAGGTGAGAGGAAGGGCTCTCCTTTAATGACTCCTTTAATTAAAGTCCTCCTTTAATGACTAAGATATATTCTCAGGTCAAGTTTTAATTGATTTGACTTTATTTTTATGTATTTATTTCTTAAAGATTTATTTATTTATTCATGAGAGACACACACACACAGAGAAGCAGAGACATAGGCAGAGGGAGAAGCAGGCTCCTCGCAGGGAGCCCAATGTGGGACTCAATTCTGGATCCTGGGATCATGCCTTGAGCCGAAGGCAGACACTCAACCACTGAGCCACACAGGCATTCCTGGTTTTATTTTTTTTAAAGGTTTTATTTATTTGATAGAGAGAGCTAGAGAAAGAGACGATGAGCAGGCAGAGGGGAGAGACTCCCTATTGAATAGGGAACCCTACATGAGGCTCGATCCCAGGATCCTGGGATCATGACCTGAACTAAAGGCAGATGCTTAACCTTCTGAGCCACCTAGGTGTCCCAGATTTAATTGATTTTAAAGAAAAATACTTTAAAATGGCATTTCTTGCACATTGAAGTCTGATTGTAGATACATACTTAATATAAATATAATCCCTGTTTATTGTAGACATGTTTCCTAGGGGATATGAGGCAGGGTATTTGTTCACTTTCCTGTAGAGAAACAAGGAGGTAGAGAGAGAGAATTCTGAAGGTTCGCTTTTATTTTTCCTCAACATGACAAAAGGTTGTTGGTTATGGTCTAAAAAGAGATTGAGAGACTCCTGGTGCCATGTTTCTAAAAGAGATAATGCCTACTGTCACCAAAATGCTGTTGATTTCATTGGAAAGTAGGCTTTATAATACTTCTCAAAGAATGAATGGTGGATTTTTGTCTTACAAAGTGTATCATGTCATGTAAGTATATGGCAAATGCATTAAAATCTGGATGACCAGGTTTTCGGGAAGAGCCAAACACTGTTTAGATTCTGAGGGAAATGGCTTACCCTTTCCATATGTGTCTACCCATATAGGGTAAAGAACTAACACAAGATATTTATGAATGTGACCCACTAAGCCAACTATGGCTTACACTTTCATTTGCAAGAGAGCAAGGGAACAATATTGGATGAGCCATTTGTTCCTGGGATGGAACACAGCTGCTAATGGGTCTGATGAGTTGGGGAGGAACCACATCCTGGGACAGGAAGTGAAGAGGCATCCTGTTCAGGTCAACTTAAAGGTGAAATCGAGGCAAACAGATTATAATGTTTCAAGAATCAGTTCAGGCCAGACAAGAGGATTAACATTCCTTCCCTGAATGACATGATGCCAAAGGCTTTTTTGTTTTATTTTATATATATATATATATATATATATATATATATATATATATTTTTTTTTTTTTTTTTAGATGAGCAACAGCCTTCAGATCCTGAGTTTAAAAGCCTGATCCAGACCTGAGTCATTGGCACCACTCCCTAACTCCTCTCTACTGCAGGTGTGCTACAGGTCTCCTTCCAGCTCTCACTGAACCCTGCCCCCTTTGCCTATCTCCCACCTGACAATTGTAAAATTCAAGAAGATCCTCTCAGGGTGGTATAGCTTCAGGCATATGAATTCCTTCCGGGGCTCTTTGAGCTTGGAAGCAGTTTAAAGGTAGGAAGGTTTGAAAAGTGAAAGAATTCCCAAGGATAAACATGTTTCAAAGGAACCTTGAATGAGGGACTTTGTTTTTACAGTTTTTTTTTTCTTTTAATGACATTTGCTTACTTAATGTAGTAACTCCTTGAACATATTGCCTCGTATGATATAATTTATTTACATAATTCTGGATTGGAAAATTATAAGCAAATCCAAAGAAAACTTTAAGAAAGAAGAAAACTTAGTTTTGTGAGGATTTTAGAATGAAATATATATATATGTATGTATGTGTGTATATATTCATACATCATGTATGATGGCCGTGTGTAAGGCCATATTTCTGGTAACTGATAGTGTTTAAAACAAGTGATTGTTGACCTGGGAAGTGATTGCCTCTCTCCAGAGGGTTACTTTGGGCTCTTTATTATTTTTTTAAAGATTTTATTTATTTATTCTTGATAGACACAGAGAGCGAGAGAGGCAGAGACACAGGCAGAGGCAGAAGCAGGCTCCATACAGGGAACCTGATGCGGGATTCAATCCCGGGACTCCAGAATCATGCCCTGGGCAGAAGGCAGGTGCCAAACCGTTGAGCCACCCAAGTGTCCCAACTTTAGGCTCTTAAAATGCTACTTGAATTGATCCTTAAGCATAGAGTCCACTAATTATGTGAAAGAAAGCATGTTTCAATCAAAAGAGTTAATGTCTAACATACTAATTTAAGAAGAGTAATTCACAGATGACTTTTCTCTAATAAATAAATTCCCTTTTTCCTAAAAATCCAACAAAAATACATACTACATATATATATTTCATCTTAAAATCCTCACAAAAACAAGTTTTGTTTTTGTGTTTTTGTATATGTATATGTGTGTATTATATATATACACATACATGTATATATACAGGTATAGGTTATATACATATAGAGAGAGATTTAGGTACAGATATTTGGGAAAGTGAGCTTAAATAAATTTAGATCATGAGCTAATTTCCAGCCTGTTTTAATTTATGCCAAATTGTTTCCAATGGGATTCAAAAGAAGATGGTGCTTTGTAATCCAATCCAAGTTTTTGCTTTTGTGAGCATTCAGCTTTTGCTACATTGACATATTATAAAATGGAGGAAGACATTTAAGAACTGAACAGGAGAGTTGGCAACTCTCATAGCAGAATCCTAGTAAAAGAGGTAAAGAAAAGAGTTTACCTTCTGTGCCTCCTGGAAAGAGAAATTCCTTCTAATAGTGTGGAGAGGTGAAAAATAGGAGAAAGGAGTCTTTCTTTCTAGAAGAGTGACCATAACTTGTTCATTTTCTAAAAAAAATTTTTTGTCACCTAAAATAGGTTGTAAGCTCCTTCATTTGATTTATCCACTTATTTATTCCCTAACAATCTCCCTACAGTGAGACTGGTTTTTTTTTTTTCTAAATCTTGAACTTTGGAAATGTAAGTAGTGGGACTGGGGATAAAAGAAATACAGGAAAGGTGGGGGTGGGCCGAAATCAGATGAACTTTTCAATTATAAAAGCAGTGGAGCACATTATCTAAAATGCCGAGGCCGATAACACAGCCAGACTGAAGATTTTGGTTGTCTAGAGAATGTGCTTTACCAGCTATGTTGCTGAAATAATTCACATTGTTAGAGAGAAAGCCAGAAGGATCAGTATAGACATTCTACCATCCAGGTTTATCCTGGATTTTTAAATAAAATATTCCTTTTTAAAATCATTATCTCACGACTGACAGACATATCCCTAGGTAACAGGAGCCTAAGGATAATTGCAGATGAGAAAGTATTCTGTTTAGGATGCTGAAATTTTTCTTGTTGAGAAATCTGGAGGGGAGGGGCCAGTGCTTTGGCCAGGCATCATTAGAGTAAGGATGGGACATTCAAAGTGCAATATAAAAAAAGGAAGTGACTCTAAAAAAAATTATTTATTTACTTGAGAGAGAAAGGAGTGGAGTGGGAGGAGAGCCTAGAGGAAGGCAGAGGGCAGAGGAAAAGAGAGAATCTCAAGCAGACTCCCTGCTGGACAGGGAGCCTAATGTGGGTCTGAGATGTCCTGAGATGACCTGAGCCAAAATCACGAGTTGGAAGCTTAACCAACTAACTGAGCCACCCTGACATCCCTAAAAAAGAGGTGACTTTCAAATCAAGTCACTGGCTATGTTGATTTTTCCAAACCCCTTGAGGAAGCTTAGCTTGGAATGATGTCTTGTTTATTTTTTTTTTCTATATTTTGATTTTCCTTTCATTGTAATTCTAACTGAATTAAGTTACATCTAAGCCACTTGAGTGGCTCATTGTTTGAGTGTCTGCCTTTGGCTCAGGTTGTGATCCCTGGATCCTGGGATCAAGTCCCGCCTCAGGCTCTCTGCAGGAAGCCTGCTTCTCCCTCTGCCTGTGTCTCTGCCTCTCTCTCTCTCTGTGTCTCTCATGAGTGAATAAACAAAATCCAAAAAAAGAAAGTTACACCTAGATCCCAGGGCAATTGTTTTAATCATTGTCTATTCATTGGACATAGAAAAAGATTTTAATGAGACACCTAGAAATTACCTGTCCCAGATATGATTTTTTAAAAAAATCTAAAAAAAAAAAAAAGAATCATACATTGACTTTGTTTACAATTTGGAGGAGATAATATCACTAAAACACTCTAGAAGCCTCTGGAATTACAAAGGGTTACCTGGGAGTCTCTGTCTAGAGGTGGAACATCTACTGATAACCTTTTGCTTCAATAATTTTTTCCAAAGTTTCATTTCCCATGTCAGAATTCTCACCTGGATTCTGTCTACAATAAACATCTCATATACACAAAAATAGTTGGTAGCATTTCTGATTCTGATATTGGAGTAAGAATGACAATAAAAGTAATGAAAGCAGATTAATAATTAAGATAGTATTTATGAGAGTTCTTTCTTATATGAATCCAGCCTTTCTAGATACCCAGTAATATGAGGGTGTTAGTCACCAGGAATTATCTACTGAATGTCTTTTTGGGGTTGTGGGTAGTGGAAGTCATGAGAAAGTGTAAAGAACTAGATTTACCATAAGATATTGTGCATTTCCTTCTAAGCATATTAAAGAATAGATTCATGTTACTGCTGAATTTCTAGCTGTCCTAGAATATCCCAGCCTGAGTAGCACACATATTCTTGCTGGAATAAGAGTATCATGTAGGAAATTCAAAGAAAGTGTTGAGAAAGAAAAGCACTAGAGCTGCTGAGAGATACAAAAATTGTAGAAAAAGATTAGCTGGATTCTTTCAGAAGTGCTCTTGTAGGTGGCAAAAAGGTAAACCCTTTAATAATCTTGTAGGGGAACAAGTACTTTTAAATTACATTTAACTAATATCCTATGTTTCTATAAATGAGATCATAAGGTTAGGCTGAACCATTTGGCATACCCTGATTATTTGGGTTACACAGACATTCTATAAGCCCACATGGAATGTGAGTTTTGTAAAAATAAGTTTTATCTTTTCTCTCTGCATCTTCATGTCCTGTTGGTTCATGCCCAATTAGTGATGATGGATTGATTTCTAAGCTTATCGTTTAGATATAGTGCTACTAAGTAAAACCTCTCAAAATATTAACAATAGTGATAGTAACATATTTATAGGGTATTTTACAGTTTATAAAATGTTTTCCCAATGTTTTATCCTTATAATGCATACCTTTGTTTCTGCCTTGCAATATCTTGAAGGAGCAAATGTTATCCTAACCAGAAAGCATAGTATGTTTGGTTAACATGAACTCACAGTGAACTCTAAGTTGTTTTTGAGTTCAAATAGAACCATCCTTAGATGGGTAGTGGTCTTCTTGTCTCGTCCTTTACAGCCATCTCCTCAATCTCTGGCTCCATCTGGTGGAATATTGTGAGGTCATGACCAAAGGCATCAGTGTGCCTAAATCTACCATATGGGGCCAGTACTGTGTTTTTATAATCCTCCAAGGAAATCAAAGTATATCTGTCAGACTCTGAAGATTGGATTACCTGTTGTCTCTTGCTAATGTTATTGCCTGGGAACAGAATGTCTATTTTGTAAAACCCTTCCTGGTAGGGTTAAAGAAGAAAAGACATGCACAGTTAAAAGAAAAATCCCATCCTGCTCACAAAAAATAATCTACGTTGTTCTTTTATATTCCTCTTTCTTTCACTTGACCATAAAAACATGTTCCATGAAGTAGGAATGGAAAACTGAAACCTATAGTATGAAAAAACTGAAAAAACTGTCCCAAAAACAAAATTGAAGAGGCAGAGAGAAGACCAAAGGCCAAATGTTGTGATCATATATACATGTTTATAATGTGCATATTACATTATTTAAAACAAATTAACAAATAAACCCTTATTTTATGTCCATAATATACCTTTTACATATTTTGGATGTCTTAAATATTATACAATGAAAAATTAAATATTTAGAAGAAAATCTTCTCCAAAAGGACAAAAAAAATCGAAACCAAATCAAAAAATTATATTACAGTGAATCTGTATAAGAAAATAAATAACAAAAATTTATTCATTTTTAAAAAGTTGGTAAATTCCACCAGCATCATAAAATATATGGAGAAATATACAGAGAAGATAATATTTTTATTATTTCACTGTCAGATGCATCTCAGTATTTTTCCCCCTGACATTTACTCTGCTTATACTTTTATACAACTGAATATTGGGAGAGTCTTCCACAGGCCAACGTCTGACTGCATACACTTCAAATCTTATTTATCCTCCACCATCCACATAGACTTAGTACTGGAAGCCGTAGGATAGATTCATGTCAGGATATGATCTTTGGCCCTACAGCTTGGGGCCAATACCAGTGTTCTAGAAGTGACTCCTACATCAGAATTCCAGCCACACATCAGCAGTGCTTGAAAGTCAGTGAAAAGACATGCATGTATCTCATATTCCCAAAATGATGTTTCCTCCAACTCAACTTTCACTTAACTCCTCCCCCCAAGTCCCTGTGGCACTCCAGTGCCACCCAACATGAAAGGAATTATGGTAAAGAAGAAATTGGAAAGGAAACAAATAGTTACAATCAATTGTAATTAAATATCCTATCTCTAAAAATTAAAAAAGAAAAGTACATATGACTTTGTGAGAACATTGCTGAGCCTTGAAAGGGTTTGTGTAAGTGAAGGACCCTGAATTTAAGCTTCATTGTCTTTATGACAAATCCATCTTTGATTGCCTTTAAAATACCTTAACTAAAAGAGGCTTATTTAATGTTGGCTTTATCATCACTATTTCTTGAGGGTCCCACTGATCTTCAGTTTCCAGCGTTGTATGAGGGATATCTTTGAAAGTCAGTCTAGGTGTTTTCTGTTGCTGCATTTCCAAAGTTTGGATATGGCTGTCATTGGAGAAGAGAGTATGATTCATATGTGACAGCAATTGGGTTATCCACATAGTAGCCCATGCAAATGATGGCCTGGCTCTAGGCACCAGATGAGCTTGAAAAGGATTTCATGTTTAGCTTGCATTTGTTTTCCTCTATATAGTTTCTGTTCTGTCTTTTCTACCTCCCACTTTCCTTCCCTCCCCCAACTCCATCCCTCCCTCCCTCCCTGTCAGGCAATAAATAATAAGTTTGGTCTGTCTAGCTATGGCAACCATTACTCTTGATCCGAAAATGGTAACTTATATTTCTGGTATGCTTTAATATTGGAAAAAATACTGTCTGGTCAGTTCTTAGCAACCATTCCACAGCCACTTCTTTTAATGGTTGCTGAAAAGGTTCATCCTGTCCTAAAGCAGTTGTGGAACTTCTCACACTTAGTATATGGGAAGTAGTCTCATTATGGAAGGAGCATGAGAGACTCTGCAGTGTAAAGTGATAAGCAGTGAGAAGGCTGGTGGATTTTTGAGAACCCCAATAGGCTGCTCTCTCAGGGTACTGTGACTTTTAATTTCCTTTTTTTATTAAAGATTTTATTTATTTATTCATTAGAGACACAGAGAGAGAGGCAGAGACACAGGCAGAGACACAGGCAGAGGGAGAAGCAGGCTCCATGCAGGGAGCCTGATACGGGACTCAATCCCAGGACTCCAGGATCATGCCCTGGGCCGAAGGCAGGCGCTAAAATGCTGAGCTACCCAGGGATCCCCCTATTTCCATATGATTTTTTAAACAGACTTTGTTTTTTGGATCAATTTAAAGTTCATGGAAAAAGTAAGAAGATACAGAGATTTCTTGTAAAACCCCTACTATCACATATGCAAACATTGCCCTGATATCAACATTTCCCAGCAGAGTGGTAACAATTGATGAATCTACATTCACATATCATTATCACCCAAAGTCATAGTTTACATTAGGTTTCACTCATAGTGTTGTATATTCTATAGGCTTGGACAAATATATGTTTTAACTTTTGACTCCGCAAACTCAACTACTCATAGGCTACTGTTGATCAAAAGCCTTACCAATAGCATAGTTGATTAATACATATTTTGTATGCTATATGTATTATATGCTATATTTTTAAAATACAGTAAGCTAGAGAAAAGAATGTTATTAAGAAAATTATAAGAGAGAATACATGAATAGTGCTGTGCTGTATTTATTTAAAAAAAAAAATCCATGTGAAAGTATATCTGTGCCGTTCAAACCCATGTCATTGGAGAATCAACTATCTAAGGGGCACCTGGGTGGCTCACTTGGTTAAGTGTCTGCCTTCAGCTCAGCTCATGATCCCAGGGTCCTGGAATTGAGCCCTGCATAGGGCTCCCTGCTCAGTGGGGGAGCCTGCTTCTCCCTCTCCCACTCTCCCTGCTTATGCTTATGCTCTTTCTCTGTCAAATAAAAAAAAAATAAAAATCAACTATCTATTACAGCCACTTGTTAACTGGATCTCCATTCTCAGACACCATTGTACAAGTCTTTCAATTCTTATTTCTTTATGCAGCATCATATTATCTTTTGCCTTACTATTGAGGAGGGAATGGAGAGGAAATCTATAGATCCCTTAAAGTCTCTTAAATAAAGACTTAGAGGGTGGCTCAGCAGTTTAGCGATGCCTTCGGCTTAGGGTGTGATCCTGGAGACCCCGGATCAAGTCCTGCCTCCTGTGTCAGGCTCCCTGCATGGAGCCTGCTTCTCCCTCTGCCTGTGTCTCTGCTTCTTTCTCTCTCTGTGTCTCTTGTGAATAAATAAATAAAATCTTTTTTTAAAAAAAGTCTCTTAAATATACAACTCATATGGAGAGATAAATGAAATTTTATTTACAGAACTGTTGTTCTGTTTGATGAAAAAAAAAGTCAATGAACTTAATACCCCCTTACCTCATGCACACAAAATAAGATTGGAATAGGGCAAATTAATCACCATGGCAAATATTATCTTGTTACCCTTTAATACAGTTGTGTGGTACTACTACAAGTATGTGTGTGTTCAGCCAAGTTCAGCCCTTAATACTGCATACCAATAATTTATTTCTCTACTGTCAGCTTCCTTTCCCACCATTTGGAAGCTATCCCCTAAATTTTACTTTTCTTCTTTTAGCCCTTAGACATATATTATACTGCATTCTAAAAACATAGCATGCAGCCTTTATATGATAAATTTGATATAATCTGCCATTAAATTTCTGACCTTTCCCACCCACTCACTTATCTGCTTCTGCAGTTTGTTCTGTCTTTGTTGTATCTGTGGGGAAATAAGTTACTTTTTCACTCTGCATTCCTTATAATTCTTCCTATGGCCTCAATCACTACCCATCCACCTTTTCAGATCCTTTGATTTCATTCACTCATTTATATCCAAATATGACTCAGGATAAGTCTACATGTTGACCTTCATCATCTTACCGATTACTTCCTGTTGGTTCTTTCACTGGCACCTCAAAAAATAGCTCCAAAATTTCACCTTATTCTGCTTTAGTTGTGGCCCAAAGTAGAGTAGATCCAAGAAACAAGGGTCCTCCATTCAGCATCTTTTACTGGCTATTAGATATGTAAAGATACATGTGGCACAGCCTTTATCCTTGAGGAACTCACAGAACTCTTTGTCAATCGGGCAGATAGGATATACGATATATATTTATCGTACCTCTGTATGATACCACCTCTGTACACAATCACCAGAAAAGTAAACAAGCAGTGCAATATAAAGATCTGCCACATGATAGGAAATCCATCCCGGTACTTATGCAAAAAGTGAACTTTTAAATGAAACTTTAAATTGCTAAACAAATTCCAGGTATTTGCAGGGATTGGCATTCCTGGTAAGCAAACAGAACTGAGTAAGTGCAGAACATAACAGACTTGTAGAAGGAAGGGCTTGGGAGGTAGTGAGCATGTGTCTAAATTTGTGGAGAGTTCCTCCAGACCTTAAGCATGACTCACTCACTAATCTCCTATAAACTAATTCTCAACGAGGTGTCAATGGCTTAAAGATACCCCTCATAGGACATTAAAGGATTTTTTTAGATGAGTGTTTCCGTTTAAAGGGCTACATTTCCAATGTTGAGGGGGCTTCACATAAGATGGTAGGATGACTTTGGGGGATATTTGAGGATAGAGGAAACTTTTAGCATCATCACTTAAACCATACCACAAAAACAACTGGGGCCAGTCCCAGTGAAAGATGAGCTGATAAAATGCTGTTGGTTTTGGAGTTGCTGTGTTATTATTGTTATTGTTATTGTTAGCTGTTTGGAAATTGCAGTGCTTCTATGGAGAGGTGGATGAATTTTAAAATAACATGGTAATTGTATGTGAGTATGTGTGCTTGTGTATGTTACTGTGTTTGTGCCCTGGGGCGTCCTAGGTGAAGGGCTCCCTTGAAAAATTTGAAACAAATAAATAAAATGAGAGCTGACCTAAATTTTTGCCTCAAACTGGAACGGAGTTCAAACTTTTGAGGAGGATCAAAAGCTTGATTAACTGTTGTTTATTTGTTTTTAAAGGCTTTGCTTCCCTCCAACTCAAAAAAGTAAAAGTGATCAAACACTACACTCTGAGAGAGACTCTTGTCTCAATATTTCCAACCGGGTTGAAACCAGAAAGTACTTGTGAGGCAACTGGGAAACCCAAGCAACTTAGAGCCCAAAGTCCAAGATTCAAGGGGTTAGGAGGAGTTCAACTAAATTTCATGTTGGCATCCAAGGAAAACACAGCAGTAGTGTTGTGTTCAGTGGAACTGAGATCCTAGAGGGCAGAAAACATCATTATGTGAAACAGAAAAAGTACATGTATTTGTGTTTTTCACCAATGTCTGGGAAAAGCACATTTATCTATTGGTTAAAAAGTTAAAAAAAAAAAAAAAAAAGATCCACGGGATGTGCTGAAACCTGTGGGTCAACTTAAGGCAGCTGGTGTAAGGCGAAAGCCACAAGGGAGAAGTCAGGGGACTTGGAAGTGAGGCCCTCCTCTCACAGCTGTGTGACCTTGGGCATGCTGTGTAGCTCCTACAGAACTCGGTGTTTGAATCTGTAAAATATTCACTTGCTCAGAAATACCAGTGGCCTGTCATTCATGACACACTGAAATAGTGATGTGGATCTTTCTGAATTGGGTAAGAACCAGTCGTACCCTTGAGAATAGTAAAATTCAGGAGGGGGGACTTAAGACACATACCAAAATCATTTTTTAAAAGAGATTATGGGCTATGAGAGTTTGGGAAAAAGAAAGGGTCACTTGGCTAAACTCCCATGCTTTGGAAGGCTTTATAAAAATAGAATTGAAAATAGGTAGGGTTTTGGCATAGAGTAATTCATTGGATGGAGGACATTCCAAACAGAGGTGACAACCGTCTGAAAAAGGACCTTGACAAGAAAAAAGTAGAACTTAACATAGCAATAGCAAATAGGCAAATTGGGTACATGAACTGGAGAACGGTTAGAGGATATGTTTGGAAACATCACTGAGGCCAAAGATTGGATGTTACGGAATCCCAAGCTGCTAGTTGAGATTTTATTTTATATGGGGCAGGGGGGATAGGGGTGTAATTTGGAGTTTTGTTCAGGCATATGAATAATTATAATCTTTTATCAAGATTAAATTCACAATGTGTGATAAAGTGAACTAGAAAGGAAAGATAATAGAGAGAGGCTAACTAGTCAAGAGACCATCACATCAATGTAGGTAAGAGATGGTAAGGCCCCAGCCAAGAAAATTGTCATGCTTGTAGAAAGGAGGTTGTCAATCTTCGGGTTAAGATAGAAGTAGGATTGAGAGAATTTGGCCTACAAAGGATCCAGAGGAGTCAAGGAGGTAAGGATTCACTGTTGAATAACTTAGGAATTAATTTAAGGAACTTGGGGTAGAAGCAGGCTTGAGAGAAAAAATGTGAGTCCAGTTGAATTTACGATAGAGCATCTTGAGATCAAGAGCTAGATGATGACTAGAGACAAAGATGGAGAGTCATCTGCATAGATATCACCATTGAAATTATGGAAGTACTAGATGTTGATGGGCATTATTCAATATCTTTTCTTGAGTGTGATGCCAGCTATACAGGTATTTTCCTGGGCTTTGCTGATAAGCTTCCCTGTGTGACCATGTCTTTGTCCCTACAACCTACACCCATCTCTACTGAGCTGTATTTCACCACTGACATGAGTTATTGAAGCCTGATCCAACATCTGCTGCTCACTGCATGTTCTGACCTCCTTAGTATTTATCATGTTCTCAATTCATTAAGTCCATGAGCTGCAGCTCCCATGTTGATAAAACTTAGAAATGCCTATCAAAACATTTTCCAGAGAAAAAGGCCTCAGGCTTTTGTTTGTTTCTTTAGATTTGTGATTTAACTCTTTCAGAAAAACCCATGGGTTAAGGATCTGAAAGCATTGTTTAAATATAAGCAGTGTGCATTTTAATAATGCATTTCCAAAGAACATTCCAGGAAAATTTCAATACCAAGAAAACATGAGAAATTCCTTCCCTGTATATATCACATTTTCCCTGCTTTTTACTCCTCCAGAAGACTTCATATAGATCACACAGGTGATTCTTTAATATTCAGAGACTTGTGAAGATAAGATGATAAAATTATACAAGGCATATCACCTGCATTGAGGCCAGGCTTTAAAACTTTGCAGTTACATGATGTTTGATAAACCATGTGAGTTTTCTAAGAGGTACCTTAATAATAGGAGAATTCAATGAGGTTCAGAATCATTCTCTGAAAGCTATGAAGAACTAAGAAATATAAAGTATTGTAACATTGGATAAAGGTTTAATAAAGAAAAATTATTCACCATAATCTAGAATACTAGAAGTGGTACCTAACATAGTAACTTTACATGTATTTTTATAATTAGTTGATTAATGGTTATAATCAGTATCAGATTGCTAGTTATATGATGAAGAGTCTATGTCAGCATTTGCTCATCATGACATTAGTAGCTAGTACTGCATTTACCATACATACAGTAGATGCCAGTAAAAATTTTTGAATGAATAATTGAATACTTTGTAGCTTAAATGTCTTAATCAGTATAATAAAATGTATAACTTAGATGCATTATTAAAATGCACACCTTGGATACAATTTATGGATGAAAATTGATGGTAGCAAAATGAGAAAAGACAGAGATGATTGAAAACACTGTAGCCCTAACCCTGTTTTCCTTTGGTCCTACAGCTGGAATAAACCAGTACTGACTCAATTTGCTACTAAATAGTCTTTCTTGTGTTATATGTTATATTCCCTTTGCTTTGCTCTTTCTGTGCTTCTATTGAAATATATGTTCTTCAAAGAGCAAACAACACTCATGCTTCATCCTCTTTCCTATTATTCCTTGAAGTTCTATCCTTATCTATGGACTGCTGTTGAATTTGCTCTTAAGGGGGTTCACCAGCAGCTTTAGAGAACTTTTCCCTTAACTGTGCTAATGACTTTCTTTCTTAAGTCTCATTTCCTTTGGATTTTATAATTTTCCTCTCTTTTTAAGCTCGCTTTGTCAGATACACTCTTTGGCCCCATCTACAACTCCTCAAACAGAGAGATGCTCTGTAAGTCTTCAACCTCTTTTAAGTTTTTCTATATATTCATTAGGGTTGGGGATTTTTTTTGTTGTTGGTTTTTCTTGTTTTGTTTTTTGTTTGTTTGTTTGTTTTACCTTCCTTCACCTATATGGATCAGGTTTCCATAGCCACTTGGACATTTTGATGTGGGTATATTCATAATATCCCAAACATAGTTTATCCAAAATGTTTCCCAAACTGAATTTATTCAAAGGTGAATCATTCTTATATTTATCCATATTATTCTTATTTTTGTCCAAAGTTAAAACTATCAATTTATTTCATTTTCTACCCCCCCCCAGTTTAAAAGTTACAGTTTATCTAAAGCTGATCAACTTATATTTTTTCATTCTCACCCCGCATACTGATAAACTCAGTTTATCCAAAGCTGAGTCTGTAGTTTCTTACATTTTTCCACTCCCACCCCTCATGCCATCTGTCTATACCATTGGGCTTTAAAACTACCATTTAGCAATCATATTTGACTCTTTAAATCAATCTCTCACTGGAGTGCCCCAGGTGACTCAGTCAATTAAGCCTCTGACTCTGGGTTTTGGCTCAGGTCATGATCTCAGGGTCATGAGATTGAGCCCTGCACTGGGTTCCATGCTCAGCAGGGAGTCTGCTTCAGATTCTCTCTCCCTCTGCCCCTCCCTCCCTCCTGTCTAAAATAAATAAATAAATCTTCAAAAAAAAATCTCCCTCTGTGTGTGTGTGTCTCTCTCTCTTTCTCTTTCTGCCTCTCCCCTCTTTCTCTCCCTCTTTCTCACTTCCCACACCTGATAAGACTTCTCAGTTTTACTTACTAGTGCCCATTATGTCACTCCCACTTTTCTGCTCCAGCCATCACAGCCCGGGTTCCATTTGGCTTCATTATATTAAATCTGTCCTGATATGTCACTTCTCTGTCATGTGATACACTACTACCAAAATGATCTTTCTAGAATTCACATCTGCATATTTCACCCCTCTCTCTTCTCAGTTTCTAAAGTGAAAGGCCTTTTCTAACATTCATGATCTTTTATTTATTTTTTATTTTTTTTAAAGAATTTTTTTTATTTATTCATGAGAGAGAGAGAGAGAGAGAGAGAGAGGCAGAGACACAGGCAGAGGGAGAAGCAGGCTCTATGCAGGGAGCCCGATGTGAGACTTGATCCAGGGACTCCAGGATCACGCCTGGGCAGAAGGCAGGCACTAAACTGCTGAGCCACCCAAGGATCCCCCATTCATATTATTTTAAAATAAGGATCCAAGCTGTCTTGCAAATCTTTTTTTTTTATTTTTAATTTGTAAATGACATGATGTATGATTCACATACCATGAAATTCACATATTTAGAGTATACAGTTCAATGGTTTTTAATATTTTCACAGAGTTGTGCAATTATCACCACAACCAATTTTAGAACATGTTTAACACTTCAGAAAAGAAGCCCAATATCTTTTTTTTTTTTATGATAGTCACACAGAGAGAGAGAGAGAGAGAGACAGAGACAGAGACACAGGCAGAGGGAGAAGCAGGCTCCATGCACCGGGAGCCCAACGTGGGATTCGATCCTGGGTCTCCAGGATCGCGCCTTGGGCCAAAGGCAGGCGCCAAACCGCTGTGCCACCCAGGGATCCCCCTGAAGCCCAATATCTTTATTGGTCATTCCTGCCTGCCTGATTTCCCTCATCCCAACCCCATCTATAGAGGACCTTTGTAGCTATTTATCTTCTATCTCTGTGTAGATAGATATTTCTGTTGTGGACTTTTTATATAAATAGAATCCTTCATTATGTGCTTTTCTTTCACTTATCATAATGTTTTTAAGGCTCACCCATATTATAGCATGTATAAGTACTTTTTATTGCAAAAAAAATTTCATTGTATCTATTCATTAGTTATCAGTCTCCATTTGCACTATTTTTTCCTCTTGCCATATGTTGTTCTCTTATTTTTACATCTTAGAGTCCTTTTCCTCAACTTACTTGAGTTCTTTGTACTGGAAAGGTGTATTGGTTCTTTAAATTTCTTAATTTCTAGTAGGTTTTATGATTGTTCTTTGCTCTTCCTTAGTTGTTATATTCCTAGAATTACCTTTTTTCCATCAATAATTCCATTCAATAGAAATGTATTAGATTTACTGTTTTAGTATTTTGAAATAGACATGTAGGGGATATACATTACCATTATTTCTCTTTCTCTCTCTCTCTGTATATAGTACACAGTACTTAGTTTATAGTGCATATATATATGTATATATATATATATACACACACACAGTTGTAGTATTTACATATAATATACTATATATTAACTGCATAGCATAGTAAATACATACTATATAATATTACATATTATGCAAAAAATGATATATATGCTATATATGGTATCCATGATGTCAATGTTTAAGCCTGCAGTCATGCACATACGGTCATTATGCTTATATAATTGATTCAATCATCTTTATTTTTACATGGAACAACATTATTATTGTCATCCTTGATGGCAGATTATCTGCATCAGTTATTTGGAATTCCTTTGCACAAAGATTTTTCTAGTCTCTCTATTTATTTAGATCAATATGGATATGTAGATATTGATTTTATATTTTGGATTATAATTTGATACTGTTTTGTTTTGTTTTTGTTCAAATTGTTCCAGCATTGGCCATTGATGGCTCTTTCAGACGATGTCTGTGCCCTTTGACATTTCCCATCTTTCTTTTTTATTTTTCTTACTCGATCTGAGTAAAACAAGATAAAAACTGGAAAAAAATACAGATATCTCTAACTCTAATCCAGTACCAATGAATCATTCTATCCTCTCCATTGCCTTGCTCAAATGTAACCTCCCACTCTAACAAACCTGTAGTGACAGAACATTGTTCAATTCCTGTGCATATGAAATGCACAGTGGCCTCAAAAATTTTATCCCATACCCCCTTGAGAAATAACTTTTGCCAAATAGAGTTTTATAGTCTCACATACAGAATATGTTCCACTGATTGTTGGAGTGGCAACCCAAAATAAAACTTAGTCTTCATCATTCTATAAATCTAAAAGAACAAGTCCTTCAAGAAACTCTAGGCTATAATATCCTGGACCTATTTCTTTTAAAGGGAAAAAATGTAATTCACAAAAGTTTTTTAAAGGACATAAAAGGCATCAGAGGTAGACAAGATCCTGGAAAAAAAAAAAGGAGTACTTTCTAAGCAGTGCCAGCAGCTGCCAGTACACATGCAAGACCTATTTTGTTAAATCATTCATGGATTTAGAGTGTTTCACTATGGTTCCTCCTAATCTGAAAGACAGACACCACACAGAGTTTCAGAGCCTTATGAACCAGAAATGTGGGGGTGCTTGGGTGACTCAATTGGAGCATCTGCCTTTGGCTCAGGTCATGATCTCAGGGTTCTGGATCGAGGCCCACATCAGACTCTCTGCTTAGTGGAGATCCTGCTTCCCTCTCTCATCCTTGCTGTGCTCTCTCTCATTATCTTTATCGCTATCTCTGTCTCTTTCAGAAATAAAGAAATAAAATATTTTAAAACAACAACAGAAATGTGCAACAAGCCCAGGGGGGTTGAGTTTTGGCCCATGTCCTCTTCTTAGGAAAGCTGTACAGATATGACAGTACATCAGGGGATGCAGGACCAGGGAGAAGAGGGGAGCTGGCTGCACCACTGAAAGGGGTTTAGCTAAAGTCCTAGTGATCCAACAGCTATTTTTGATGGATCTTCCCAGGAAAGATACTCATTCAAAATAATTGGCAGGTTGTTGTTTTTTTTTTTTTAAGCAAATGACATCCTATTTCTTTAATTTCTTATTAATTTAATTTCTTATTAAAATTTCTTATTAAAATTATGTTACTTCTGCTAAGAAGGAAACCAAAATTGCCCCATGTGAGAATATATCATTGTTTTTTATCTCTCAAGTCCCTTATTATATTTTTCTCTACATTCAATTACATATGGTCTATAGTATAGTTTTTTGTTTATAATGTTGCATCTTTTCCTGTCCAGTCTGTATAGGTATGCTCTTTGAGGATGAGGACTTGGTCTCCTTGTTAGAATGCTTATTGTATAATAGGTGGTGAATGAATATTGAATGGAAATTCAATAACATCATAGGAAAGAATGATTCAACATTATAGCTTTTAATTCACAGATTTCTCCCCTGAAAGTGAATGATTTCCTTGAGTTTATTTAGATAAATGGCTTTTAACCATGAACATTCATACTCATAAAAGCAGATTTTCAAGAGGTAGTTTGAGGAATGATAGTGCCTTTTGAATCTCGGGGAGCTAATTTATTCATGCTTCTTGCAAGCTTTCTTTTTAATATCATAGGATTCTTCATTATATTGCTGGAATTTTGTTATATTATTTAGTTCCTGCTGTCAAATAGTGGATTAGCAGTATCAGAGTCCATGTGAGGAGATTAAAAAATTTAGATTCATACACCCAAAGTTTTGGATGCAGCAGAGTTGAAGTTTAGCTTGGAAGTCTGTCACTTTAAGACACTTCCCCAAGGGTTTCTGATTGGAGACCCTGCCTCCCCTTCTGGACTAGGTGGTTAAAAACTCTCAAGGTTGTATTCTTGCACTAGCAAGAAATTAGTACTGAATCGAAAGTCATCATCCACGTGTGTATTACATCAAAAGACTGTTTATTTCCGAACTCCCCTGGAGATCAAGCTGGGTTTGCCTAATTACTGGTAGCAGCACCAGCTGTATGGAAGCACAGACTGGCTGAAAAGCAAAATTTGCATTTGGAAACCATATTAACAACATAGGTCAAAGAGAAAGCCAGTTTCAACACAGATGAGTGATAAGCTTTCCATACTATAGAATTATCAGGACTTCTCCTTTATCAGTTAACAAAACTGCCTGCCAGTTCTTTTTTTTTTTTTTAAACAATCTTGTTTGTTTGTTTGTTTATGATAGTCACACACAGAGAGAGAGGCAGAGACACAGGCAGAGGGAGAAGCAGGCTCCATGCACCGGGAGCCCGACGTGGGATTCGATCCCGGGTCTCCAGGATCGCGCCCTGGGCCAAAGGCAGGCGCCAAACCGCTGCGCCACCCAGGGATCCCCCTGCCAGTTCTTAATATCAAATAGATCTGGGGTTTCCAGCATTTGGGGAAAGTGATTTTCTGTCTCTTACTGTCTACCTGTATGTCTTGTGAAGCACAAACCAGTATTAAGAAACAGGCTTCTCTGACAAGCTCTGAGCCTCAGGGAACAGCGCCATCTGCTGTTTACCTGGGACATAGATTACACGAAAACGGTTGAGTTAAGTATTTGGGAAAGTGACAGACGTTAATTATATATTTCCTGGCTTTCTTACCACTGCTGCTTATAACACCCTGCTGCCAAGCGCCGGGCGTTCTTTCAGCTCATTGTCTGCAATGAGCCGGTATTAATTGGTGGGTGTTTTTGTTACTTAAGGGTGCACACCTCTCTGAGTGCCTTGGCTTTCACTAATTTGTATTTCAATATATTTGTAAGCCTCAGGTAGATAACTCTGCCTATAGGTGCTCATTCATGATCCAGGGAAGCTCAGCACTCGGGAGTATCAAGAGTCGGAGCTATCAGGCAAGGCACAGCACCTTTGCCCACAGCACCTCTGCTGATTTATGGACAATATTCTGAAGAGTTGGCCTACAATGGGGGGAGTGGGTAATTTCATTTCCTACATAGTTTTTCTTTAGGACCCAACAATAGCAGTCCACAGTTAGTGCTGCAATACTTGAAGTTCCCCTATGTGCCATTTCCTGCTGGAACAGGTCTAGCAGGGCAAAGCGGACCCCAGGGAAGCCCAATTTTGGTCAAGTCCTTTAAGAAACTATGTGCTATTTCCCCCCCTTGGTAGTTTATTTATGTGTTTGTTTTAATGTTAGGGCCTGTCCTTTATGATACCTTCCCCAGGACCAGGAAAGGGGAATGTTAAAAAGCAATACCATGCACATGGTGTGTGTGTGTGTGTGTGTGTGTGTGTGTGTGTGTGTGTTCTAAACCAGGCCTTTGAAAGATAAACATTTGATGTAGGGAAATGTTGAAAGTAAGAAAGTCATAAGCAGGTTTCATTACATTTTTCTAAAAATATTTGGCTTTCAAAATCAAACCCACTTAAAGTTTTCCTCCTTTTATTTTCTTTTCTTAGTCATTTCGACATATTGTAGGGGGTTCCACTGTGTCATAATAATGTTATTTTTATACAAGTTTTAATAGTGAAAATAAAGTCAGTGGACCCCATTGCCCTCCATACAGCTGAAAGTGCAATTCTCTGCCCAATTCTTCCCACACTCATGAAAAAATACCAGGCTTAAAATTAAAGTTCAGCACTTAAGCTCTTGTGAGGTCCTGTAATATTTGATCACTGTTAAAGAAAAAAAAATCTATGGCATATATTACAAATAATAGTGGGGAATAAGTGCAGATGGGACTAATCAGACTTTTCCATTTTGATTTTACCATTTTCAAAATAAAGCATTTTATTTTTGAACTAAGTTTATTTTTTTCTGTGTTCAGAGTGTATAATCCAATTTTCACTGCTGCAAGAACAGAAGTGGCATAAACACAGTCCTATGAACTCTATTTCTAGACTAGCACAACTTTAGTCACTGAATTCCAGGTGCTTCAACTTAAAAGTTGGCTAGTTTAAGTGAATCAAATTTGATATTATTGTAATAATGATTATTAATGACAGCTAATGCATTGTGAACATTTTTGACCATGTTTTTCATATGTTATGTGCGATAATTTAATCCTAAAACAACCTCATGATTTAGGTACTGTTACTTCTCCAGTGATGACAGAGAGAAGCTAAGTACTTTGCCTAGAGTGCATGTATCTAGTAAATGGTGGAATAGAGAGAGAGAGAGAGAGAGAAATATACAGATATAGATATGCAGGGATAAGGCTGGGATGAGATCCCTTTGCATGCCCTGAGGATACTGCATTAAATTTTGCCCCTGAGATGTTCCATCCATATCAACCTGGTCGTGGTCCTGAGGCATCTATCAATATCTATCTACCAATCATCTATCTATTTACCTACACAGACAGGTATAGATACATATGTGAGTATGTGTGTGTATTTAGAGAAAGACAGCAAGAGAGAGAGATAATTAATATGGAGAGGGTGAATAATACGGACAATATTAATTTGCTCTTCTCTTTTGTCTTTCTGCCTGTGAGGTACTTCTTCACTAGCTTCTTGATTACTCATCTCCTGGGGACTGGTGATCAGATTTGGCTCTTGCTGTCCAAGAACTTTCAATTTCATAAGCTAAGTAACACACACACACACACACACACACACACACACACACGCTAATGGCTTTAAAATGCTCAGTGCTAGAAAATGTTCCCTTTAGTAGTAGTTGAGAACTGGAGCAAGTTCTTCCACGCTGGGGTGTGGAGGAAAGAGGAGAGGCTTTGGTAGCAGAGATAGCATCATGAACCATTCAGGAGGTGGAAGTAGAAGAACATTTCACCAATATGGATGAGCCCATGGAACTCTGCGCAGGGAGCAGAGGGGTATGTATAAAATATAGAAATCCCATCCCATATGTTCTCCCACTTCTCACCATTACCTGTCTTTGCAACCTAGATAACTTAGATGACTTACCTGTAACAAAGTTTCTCTCTTTAAAAAAAAACAAACAAACAAACAAGGTTTCTCTCTCCTTTCCTTCAGCATGAGTTACTTTCAACAGGACTAGTAATAAACCACAACATTCAAGTGTTTCAGCTCTGGAGAGATACAGCCTGCTGTACGGTTCCCACTGCCACTGCATAGCTGCTTGCATTTAAGGGAAGATGAAAAGGTAAGAAAGGAGCAGGAGTAGATCTTCGCAGCAAACAAGAAAACAGAGAATTTTAAAGGAGGTGGGACAGAAGCAGAGAGTCTTAAATGCTACAAGGAGGCCAAGAAAGAAAACGGCTAAGACCTTTCCTGTATCAGATGATTTAGTATGTGAGCACCATGTGTGATTTTATTTTTCCTGGTAATCACATCAAAAAGACACAGGTAAAGTTAGGTTTAAAAATAAATTTCATTTGGGGCACCTGGGTGGCTCAGTTGGTTAAACATCTGACTCTTGATTTAGGCTCAGGTCATGATCTCAGGATCGTGGAATCGAGCCCTGCAACAGGCTCCGTGCTCAGGGAAAGTCTGCTTCGGATTCTGTCTCTGCCTTTCCCCTTCTGGTCGTTCTCTCTCTCTCTTTCTCTCTCATAAATAAATAAATAAATAAATAAATAAATAAATAAATAAATAAACGAATAAATAAATAAATCTTTAAAAAATAATAAATTTCACTTAGCCCAATATATAGTAAAAATAATTTAATATGTCATTGGTATAAAGATTTATATTTTACATTCTTGATTTCATGCTGTCTTTTAAGTTCAGCATATATTTTAAACTCACAACACATCCCAATTCAAATGAACCCCATATCAAGTAATCAGTTGTTCCTGTGGTTCATGGCTACTGATTTGGATGGCACAGATTTAGCCAATAGTAAGAAAGTGTAGGTAGATAAGTGGGACCAGAAGTCAAGTTCTAAAGATTTAGGATAGAGTGGCTGGTGTGGACCCAGGAGCATGAGAGCACGAGAGCTTGGACACTTGGAGGGTAAAGAACTGAGACCATTTTTTAAAAATTCGTGCTTTAAGGTAACTGAGATGAGGATATGTTTCATGGAAAGAGTCAACAAATGAAGAATGAGAACTTGGAGATGTAAGGAAGAAGTTACAAAGCAAGCATTTCACCCTGAGGGCGAAGCCTAGAGGGCCTGGGACGATGATAGTCAGCGTTCTGTTGTGTTGGTGAACAGACACTAACTTCCAAGGGTCCAGTTTGGCCGTAATGCAGTCTGCTTATCACCTCTTGTCTTCAACTGGCCTGGTGCCCACACAAGTTAACTAGATGCCTTCCTGGAGGAGTTAATGTTTGCACCTCTTAAGGACACTGGTGGACAAATCAGTCTTTTCTACGATACTGGAGGAGAATTGGATATAAATGTACATACAGATTTTCTTCTCAAAACCCAATGTTTTGGTGGACATTTCCTGTTCTCATGAACTGCTAGGTTCATTTGTCATTCATTAACCTATTCACTCTTCAATGTAAAATATTTATTGAACTTATACTAATTTTTTCTTGAAACTTCCAGCCAGTGCATTCACAAACTTTCTTTGAGCCCACTCACTCTCCTTTTTCATGATTAGGACCAATGTAAGGCAAAGATTTTACATGGGTGAAATTGATTTGGGGCATTTTTTCCATCTTGCTTTATGCACTCTCTGTTTTCTAATGCTGACTTATCCTTTTTTGACCTTGCCCTAAGAACCACATCAACTAAACACAATGGTTGGCCACCACCATTAACACTGCCCCCATCATCTTTCCTACCACAATTTTCACCACCATCAACAACAATTAAACTTCTGTTTCTATTCTAAACTGTACTACTTATTAGAAGAAAAAAAACAGAGGAAATCAATATAAATATTTCAAAGATTTGATGCCCTTATCTTTTCCAGAAGCGTTGGCATTATAAAAAGAGAATGGTTATAAACACAAATGAATCTCTAGTTCTTGCAAAGTAAAGTGAATGACAATAGCTTCTTCTCCAATATTTATTGATAGAGCGAAGGTGAATGAATACATTTTATATCAAATACCCATATACCTCCCACCTAGAATCCTCAAATATTTTCTTGTTATATTGCTTTCTCGTGTATCTATCCATTTATTATCTCTCTATTCTTTAATTAACCCATATTATTTGTTCACATATTTCAAAGTAAATTGCTTTATGAAGACATCAGAATATTTTTCCCTAAAACTTTAGCAAGGACATTAGCTAGACTTTGCTATTTCCTTTGAGATAAAGTTGAAATGTGGTGCAGTGGATGGAATCCTAAGTGCAGTGGATGGAATCAATGCAAACAGCCATGTAACCCACACCTCCATCAAGGTGAACATTACCACCATCCCAGAAAATTCTCTAGAGCAACCACTCTTCTGATTTTTTCCTACCATAGATTTGTTCTAGAATTTTATATAAATTAGGCTTCTTTCACCCAAAGTAAGGTTTTTGAGATTCAAATAATATTGTATATTTTAGATGGAAGAGCTCCCAATTCTGCCAGTGATAACATTCCTGCTCCAGAGTTTGCTCCTAGAGGAGCTTACAACTCCTCCCCAAGGTCCCGCTGCTTCTCTCCCTATCTTCTTCTCAGTCTGCATATGCTTTGTTTTTTACTAACAAACCAAATTTATTTTCAGGTTCTAAAGGTTGTTGTTGCTTTTATTTTGGATTTCTATAGGGCTTGCATAACATTAGGATATTCATATATCAGAGAGAATGATTTTTTTTTATTCTGTGTCATTTAATTAGTGTTAGTAGTTTTCCCTTTTTGGCTAATTCCATTTAACATATATAAAGATAATATGGAAAGTGACTTAGAAAGAAAGGACACATGTGATAAAACTGTGACCTGATGATGTGAACTCACTTGATGCTGGGAGCATTAGATGGTCTGGTTTCCCCATGAGCAGAGCAGCAGTATGTGCCCTCTCAAAATCAAATAAGTTGTCACTTGTCTGTGGTCCGAACTGACACTTGTCTGTGTCAAGATCTTGGGGTAATGGGTGCTGCCAAGCTCCTATGTAGATGTATGTAAGTATGGCAAGGAGCCATTCCTCCCTGCTGACATGTGTTAGGGAAGGGCCAGGGGAGTCATGCTGTCAGCCCAGTATTGTGGTAAATGTCTGTTCTCAATGGCAAGAGATTATTTCTCACATTATAGACCAACCAATGTCTTCATGATGCTCTAACTCTCTTACATTGTGTTTGGCCACCTTATCAAAAAAAGCAAGTCTTTCCAGATTGACTAAGAGGAAATTTGGGGCAAGCAACTATTAAGAAACTTAACCTATGGTCTCAAGAAGTGAAGATAAAAAGTAGCAAGAATATTCGGGACCTGTAAGCCTGATATTTTCTTGAACATCTTGTTTTCTATTGAATCAAATTATCATGGATTCAAGATTATATTTTACAAAAGGACTTAGGGACATATTTTAAATGTTATATGTGTACATATGCTTATAGATTTTCACTTTTTTCTTCTTATAATTTGTTGGCATGAAATAAAAGATTATCATAAGAATATCTTTCATTTGAGGTAAAAGCAAGTGTCTTTGGTTTCTTTCTTGATCTCCTCTGTTCAGATCAGACAGTTTCACAGGAGTGAAATCATAGCTTGATTAGTCATATCTTAACATTAGAAATGGCCATGCCCCCGTGGGTGGCTAGAAAGAATGGAGGTTATGCTTAAAGCCTAAACCTCAGACCTGTGGGTATTTTCTCCTCCACGTTTAAAAAAATACCAGAAAGGAAAGGTTTAACTCACTCGTTATTTTGAGAAAATCAAGTTCCATAAATACATTTAATTGCTCACTCATAAATTTATATTTCCCCTTCCCTCACTGCATAATTGGTTTCCTGCATTCAGTTTAGCTCCATGCTTCATGTTTTCATAGGCGTTTTATTCCTGATATTTGTCTGGTCAAGCTATTCTTCTGCTGAAAGAGGTGGTGGCTTTTCATTGCCTGAAGGATGAAATCTAAAATTCTTAGTGTGGCATTCAAGGATTTTCAAAAGCTGGTTCCAAACAGTTTTTCTAGCTTTACCTTCCCCTGAGATTCCTTCCCAATTTCCTCCCTTTTTCTTTTCAGTTCCCACAATTCTTGCTTTCTTTGCTTACCCTATGTGCATAAAATTTTGGGAAATGGGGAGGTACAATTTTATATCACATAGGTGCCTGTCCATCTATGGCACCGTGATTCCTTTGTCAGAAGATAATCTCTAATCCACCAACCCCTCACTTGTTTTATTAGGCTTTAAAAAAATTCTAGTAAAATATACATAACATAAAATTTACCACTGTAACCATTTTCAAATGTACAGTTAAGTGACATTAAATACATTCACGTTGTTGTACAGCCATCCCCACCATCCATCTCTGGAATTTTGCATTATTTCAAACTCACTCTATCTCTATTAACTCCCCATTAGGTGTCTCATATAAGTGGAATCATATAATGTTTGTCCTTTTGTGTCTGGCTTATTTTACTTAGTGTAATGTCTTCAGAGTTCATCTCGATTGTAGTATGTGTCAGAATTGCCTTTCTTCTTAAAGATCAGTAATGTTTTATTGTATGGATATGACACATTTTGTTTATCCATTTATCTATCGACAGTCATTAAGGTAGCTTCCACGTTAGAGCTATTATGAATAATACTATTATGCACATTGGTGTGCAAATATTTGAATCTCTCCTATCAATTCTTTTGTGTATGTATCCAGAATGGAATTGCTGGGTCAGATGGCCCATCTATGCTTAATTTTTTGAAAAACTGCCATACTGTTTCTACAATGGCTGTTTCTACATACTGTTTCTATAATTTTACCTTCCTGCTCAAAACAAATTTCTTCATATAAATGCCGTCACTTGTTTTCTAGGTTTTTCTAGGTTTTTGTTTTGTTTTGTTTTACAATAGCCATTTTAATGGGTGTCAAATGGCATCTGATTATGGGTTTGATCTGCATTTCCCTAATGATTAGTGATTTAATATGCCTATTGACCATTTGTATATCTTCTTTGAAGAAATGTCCAGTCATGTCTTTCCCCATTTTTTTTCGATTGAGTTATTTTTTGTTGCTGAGTTTTAAAGACCTTTTTTTATAATAAATGTATTTTTTATTGGTGTTCAATTTACCAACATACATAACACCCAGTGCTCATCCCGTCAAGTGCCCCCCTCAGTGCCCGTCACCCATTCACCCTTACCCCCCGCCCTCCTCCCCTTCCACCACCCCTAGTTCATTTCCCAGAGTTAGGAGTCTTTATGTTCTGTCTCCCTTTCTGATATTTCCTACCCATTTCTTCTCCCTTCCCTTATATTCCCTTTCACTATTATTTATATTCCCCAAATGAATGAGAACATATAATGTTTGTCCTTCTCCGATTGACTTACTTCACTCAGCATAATACCCTCCAGTTCCATCCACGTTGAAGCAAATGGTGGGTATTTGTCGTTTCTAATGGCTGAGTAATATTCCATTGTATACATAAACCACATCTTCTTTATCCATTCATCTTTCGATGGACACGGAGGCTCCTTCCACAGTTTGGCTATTGTGAGTTTTAAAGACTTTTGTATACAGTTTGGATATTAATTCCTCATGACATATGTGATTTGCAAATATTCTCTCCCATTCTGTGAGTAGTCTTTTTAATCTGTCGATAATGTCTTTTGAGGCAAAGAAGTTGTAATTTTTATGAAGTCTAATTTATCTATCACTTTTCTTTTGTTGCCCATGCTTTGATGTCATATCCAAGAAATCACTGCCACATCCTTTGTCCTGAAAATTTTCCTCTATGTTTTCTTCTAAACACTGTATAGTTTTAGACTTTACTCTTAGGTCTTTGTTTGGTTTTCAGTTTATTTTTTTATATGGTGTAAAGTAAGGGTGCAACTTCATTCTTTTGCATGTAGACATGGAGTTTTCCCAAGACCACTGTTGAAAAGATGGTCCTTTCCCCATTAGATAGTCTTGGCATTCTTGCTGAAAATTATTTGATCATATAAGCAAGGGTTTATTTATGGGTTTCTTATTCTATTCCATTGGCAATATATCTGCCTTTAAGCATCACGGTTTTGATTGCTATATGTTTATAGTAAATTTTTAAATCAAGAAGTGTCAGTCCTCCAACTTTGTTCTTCTCTTGCAAGATTCTTTTGGCTATTGAGGGATCCTTTGATATTCCACATGAATTTTAGGATGAGTTTTTCTATTTCTGCAAAAAAAAATTATGTTGAGCTTTTCACAGGGACAAAATTGAATCTGCAGATTGCTTTGTGGAGTACTGACATCTTAATAACATTAAATCTAATTCATGAGCATGCAGTGCCTTTTCATTTATTTATGTCTTCTTTAATTTTTTTGGTAATATTTTACAGTTTTCCGTGTGTGAATCCTTCACCTCCTTAGTAAGTTAATTCCTAAGTATTTTATTCTTTTTGATGCTATTGCAAATAAATTGTTTTCTTAATTTCATTTTCAGATTGTTCATCATCAGTATAAAAGAATGCACCTGATTTTTGTTTGTTGCTCTTGTATCCTGCTACCTTCCTGAATTTATTTCTTAGTACAATTATTTGTGTATGTGCAATCTTTGGGGTTTCTTACATACAAAATCATGTTGTCTTTGAACAGAGATAATTTTTTTTCTCCCATTCCAATTTGAATATCATTTATTTCTTTTCCTTGTCTAATTGTTCTGGCTGTGTTAACTAGAAGTGGTAAAAGTAAGCATCCATGGTTTTTCTTTTTTCTCTTCCTTACATTAGAGGAAAAGCTTTTTGTCCTTCAACATTGAATAAAATGTTAGCTGTGAGTTTTTCATATATGAGCTGTATTATATTGGGATAGTTTCTTTCTATTTCTAATTTGTTGAACTTTTTTTAATCATAAAAGGATATCGAATTTTTGTCAGTTGCTTCTATATCTTCTGAGATGATCTTATGGTTTTTTCTTACATTCTATTAATGTGATATATTACATTGATTCTTTTTTTCTGTGTTGCATCATCCTTACATTACAGGAATAAATTCCACATAATCATAGTGTATAGTTGGTTTCATACACTGTCAAATTAAGTGTTCTAGTATTCTGTTGAGGATGTTTACATCAATATCTACAACACAAATTGGTCTTCAATTTTCTTTCCTTGTACTGTCTTTGTGTGGCTTTGGTATTAGGGTAATGCTGGCCTCACAGTGAGTTAGGAATCACTCCCTCCTATTCAAGGTTTGGAGGAGTTTGAGGGGGGGAATTGATGTTGCTTTTCTTTACATGAATGTTAGGTAGGATTCATCAGTGAAGCCATCAAGTCTAGGGCTTTTCTTTGTTGAGAGGTTCTTGATTATTATTTAATCTCCTAACTAGTTATGGGTCTATTCTGATTTTCTGTTTCATTGTGATTCGGTCTTGGTATGTTCCTAGGACTTTGTCCATTTCATTTAGGTTACTCAATGCACTGGCATACAATGTTTCATAGTACTCTCTTATACTCCTTTTTATTTCTAAAGATTTTGTAGTACTGTCTTTTTTTTAAATTTTTTTTTAAATTTTTATTTATTTATGATAGTCATACAGAGAGAGAGAAACAGGCAGAGACACAGGCAGAGGGAGAAGCAGGCTCCATGCACTGGGAGCCTGATGTGGGATTCGATCCCGGCTCTCCAGGATCGCGCCCTGGGCCAAAGGCAGGCGCCAAACTGCTGCGCCACCCAGGGATCCCTCTAGTACTGTCTTTAGTTTCATTTTTGATTTTAGTAATTGGAGAGAAAACATGATACCTTATAAAAGTATTTGGCCAGATAGAATATTATAAAGGACCAGAAAGTAAAAAGGGAGAATAAAAACATTTGTCCCTGAAGATTTGTCTGAACCCCAGTGGCTCTCCAAAGTCTATATCCAGGTACATGTCCCCAAATAGTTACCTTTTAACCCACCAAATGAGATGGATCAAAGGCCAGTGTTTTTCATGATTGTGTGTCACTGTGGTCAGCTTTTGTCACCGAAATACTGTGACTTTGGAGTGATGACTTTTTATATCCAGTATATTTCCCTAAGTATTTTGGGGCCAAGGCAAATAGCTGAGACAATCCATGGTGACTGGCTTAATGGTTATTTCTGAAAGAGGGGAAAATGAAGGGGACTTCGTTTTTTTCTTTCTCATTTCCATAAGATTTCCATTTCTGTCTCCTGTTTGTACTTCACAGAGTACTTAGAAGGCATCAGTGAAACTCCCAATAAATACCCAGTATTTTTCTACATCAAAAGTTTCACAACTCAACACTTCAGGAAGTGTGATTTTATTACTTGTTTATACATTTTTCCCTTTTGCCTGAACCAAAGCTGTCTTTTGCCAAATTTAAATGAAATTTGCCCCTCATAGAATTTCAGTTTGATACTGAATTCAGAAGCAAGAAAGACGATGGAAGCACGCGTTTAAATGCTACAGAACGTATCTATTTTTAAAAAATGGATATTTCATAGTATTCAAAGCCAGGTATCTAAAACAAATTGCAACACATTTCCTCAAGCAACCACTTAGTGATCACACTAAATGAACTTAGTAATTATGTTTTACATTTTTTTTTTAATGAGCAATGAGGAATGTGCCTGAATGGTCCAATTTATTGGAAACTTTTCCAGGAAAACTTCCTACCAGCTTCTCCCACTAGAGAACACTTTCTTAAAAAAAAAAAAAAAATCTAAGTTTACTCCTCTCTGCTTCCCTCTCTCTCTCTCTCTCTCTCTCTCTCAGCTTTTTCAGGTGGTGTAGGGTCTGAGGATCATTTGCACTAATTATTTTTAGTTCCTCCTCACATAACACCTGAAGAGGACATTCTATTTATGGGAACCAAATTACTTAGAAATATTTCCAAGCTCCTTAGCAGAGGTCAGTACACACATTAGCTCGGGGCAAAAGGAATATTCAAGCCCAGGCACCCTTTTTGAATTCACAGCTGGGATTTATGCAGCTCCATGCTGTCAGCCTGGTCCCCTTGGTTACCCTTTACCTTGCTCATAATATCCAGACAGCATGTCAGGACCCATCTCATCTCCACATATCAACAAATGTTTGTGGAGGATCAGCTGTTCCCATGGTACCTGGGCTCAGGGATTTGTATTGGAATGTGCGGTGTTTCCCAGACCCTGGGTTCCCAGCAACTGCTCATATACAATCTTGATTCTCTACACCTACTGAGTCCTTCTAGGATTTCATGGTGCTGCTCTGACATTTTCACATTCTGGGTCCTAACTCCCTATTACAAGCTACAAGGATTAATGAATTCCTTCCCTGAGTGCACTTGCCTTAATAGGCCATTTGTTCTTCCCTACTTTTTTCTCTGTTAGGGTAATTTTCAAAGAATCTCTAGTTATCACTTTTCCTCATTCTAAATCCATGTGAAAAACTTTCTGAATTGGGCTACTTCCACTGGAGAAAATGTAGAACTTTATCATGGTGGAAATATCCTATATTCTCAGCTGTGTGTTTCATAGCACGTAAAAAACTCAAACTGGTGGCCGTGGCTCTAAAATAACAATAGACATAGTATGGAAATACTTCTGAATAAAAATAAAATGAAGAATACAACCTGTGTAAGTTAAGTGACTTCTAAATAATAAGACATTTGAAACAGACATTTTATGAAAATAATTAAAATGCTTCCCTTGAATCATGAATAAGTTTAAGGTAATGTTTCTTACATAGTAACTCTCCAACTTTAAAAACTATGTATCTTGTGTGATAGCTCTTCAGTTTAAGTCTTAAATGGAGATTTTAAAAAGAAGAATAAACGAAGAAGAAAACTTGAAAAAAATAAAAGACCAATTTGAACAGAACTAGCTTGAAAACTACAGATTCTTCATTGCTACTCTTGGTAGGATTCCCAGATTTACTAAAAAGAAGGAAACACACACATTCACACACCAACAGCAGCAGCAACAACAACAATGCCCCTGCCCACCCCACCCCCCCCGAAAACTGAAATGCCAGGTAAATTTAAGTTTCAGGTAAACAAAGAATAATTTTTTGTAAGTATGTCCCAAATGTGGCATGAAGAGTACCTGATTCAAAATAATTATTTGCTGTTTATCTGAAATTCAGATTTAACTGGGTGTCTTGCATTTTATGTCAGCCTTAACCATTAAAAGTTCCAATTCAGTTGATTGTGGGTGGAAGCCCAAATGACTATACTTTTCATACTGTAAGCTCTATATGGAATTCTAATAAGTCATTAGAAACCACTGGATTATCATTTTAAGACATAACAAACACACACACAATATAACAGAGACATAATAGAACCGAATTCTGTTCTGACAGAGTTATACTGCAAACGAAGAAAAAAATTTATCTTAAGTAAAAGAGAAAGCAAAGGACATCTGAACTTGCCTTTAGGTATCCTGGCACAGGTGGGAAAATACTCAGACATTTTTCAAATTATAGTCTGAGCTATAAGCTGGTAGAATTATAATAATAATCATCATGATGATCAATATTGTTTTGGCTGGTTGGTTTGAATTTTTGTAATGAATTTTTGTTATCAAATATGATTAGTTTAACTGGATATTCTTGTTACCTTTTATGCTTGATATGAAGTACAAGTTATAAGTAAAACCCAAAATATTATATGTATCTATAAGCTTTCAAAAACAGAATTCAGTAAAATACACAATAATAAATCTAAACTGAATTTTAATTAATTAATTAATTAATTAACTTAATTAATTCTTTTACTATACATATAGTGCCTGGTGTGTAGCAGTGCTGGAGGGCAATGATAAGTAAGATAGAACCCAAGCTCTCCAGATGCTGAAATTAATGGTGTGGGGACACAACAATTTCCAGCAGGCCTTTAAGTGTTTTATGATAAGCTGATTAACATAGAGCTTTATATGCAAAATACCAGAGTAGTGGGATGCTTGGGTGACTCAGTGGTTGAGTGGCTGCTTTTGGCTCAGGGCATGATCCCAGGGTTCTGGATTGAGTCCCTGCATTAGGAACCTGCAGGGAGCCTACTTCTCCCTCTGCCTGTGCTCTGTGTCTCTCATGAATAAATAAATAACATTTTTAAACATAAAGAAATACACGAAGTAGTAGAATACATGGTTTCACAGAGCTTATAACATAAAAAAATGTCTTTACATTTTTAAATATAGCAGCTTCAAGATAAACTTTATAAAGGTGAAATTCCTTTTATGAACCATTGAGGCTGCATGATTTGGTGAGAAGATGACATTAAAGCTCTTTGTACTGACCTGAGTTTATTTAATTAAGAATAAGTTATGGCATTTAGCACTAAGTGATAATGTTTCAATTGGTCATTGTCATGAGACCTTGTCTGAATGTTTTTTCCCTCTGTTAAAAGTGTCCATTGTAACCAGCCTGCACATGGGAGGCTAGGCTATGTGCTATTAAATAATGCTCATCATTTCACGTGGGGAAATTTCAGGCTTTTTAGTGTAGAAAATCCAGCTCACTTCCCAACTGTTTCATGAAGCCTATTCTGACAGTGACCACCCCCTTTGAGCTCTCATTTTCCAAATGACCACAGCACTCCTCACTGGACCATCTACTGTTCCAGAAATCTCTTCATAATGTTGAGTCTGGTAGTCTGATAGTATTTGGGGAGGAGGGAGTCGAGCAGTATGTCATGAACTTAGGGACTTATTTAAAATTCCCCACAGTGTCTCCAGAAGTAGCCCCTAAGTATTTTATCACTTAGTGGTTTGATCTGAAAGTCACTTTGAAGATCACAGCACCAAAGCAAGCAGTGTAGACCGCAAGCATCATTTGTAGCACCTAGGGTATGTCCTGAGAAACAGCCCAATCAAAAGTAAAACTTCACTATGCCAGGATGAGTGAGGATTTAGAGGTAATTATTCTTTCTGGCTGGCTGGAAAATGTCTTTCTGAAAATTATATCTAGTATGATATGAAAGTGGCTGTGCTTAGTATCCTGGTTCATACAAAGAGGACCAATGCAGAGCACCTGCTCTCAGGGATCAGCTAATCCAGGTGAGGAGTTAAGACAAATGTGTACAGAAAATTTAATTAACATAAGAAATAGGCAGCACAGGCAGGTTATTTCTTGCCTCCTAAAGAGAGCTATTAAATATTAGCTTCTTATGGTGCCTGGGTGGCTCAGTCAGTTAAGAGTCTGCCTTGGGCTTAGGTCATGATCTCAGGGTCCCAGGGTCAAGCCCCACATCTGGCTCCCTGCTCAGTAGGGAGTCTGCTTTTGCCTCTTAAATAAACAAATAAATAATCTTTATTTTAAATAAATAAATAAACATTAGCTTCTCATTCTCTAGTCTAGTTTATCTTTTAGTCCTAGTAAGTTCAAGATGGTGAATGGAAATGGGTCATTCTCTTGACATGGTTTCTTGTGTCAATAGTAGTAATAATAAGAATATGATTGCAGCCAGTTACGGGGTGCTTAATACTTTCCAGATACTCTTGTAAGAGCTTTTTAAAATTTAAGTTTTAATCCTCCCAACAATCCTGTAAGCTAAGAGCTCTTATCCTCATCTTCCAGAAAAGGAGAGGTTAAGTAACTTGCCCAGGTTTGCAAGCATGAAGTAACTGGTCAAACTGGGTGTTTGCTGAGCAGTTCTGTTCTGCCTTCTTTGCTTCTGCATATCAACTCTTAGGGGCCTTCTCAAAAGTTACATCCCAGAAAATGTTTCCTCTTCTTTTGTCTCTTTATGTTACAAAGTTGAAAAGAAAAACATCTGACTAGTGGATGATTCTTAACAAGAGACACTCTATCCCTGGTCATTGCAATTTTACATTAATGAGGGTGAGAGAATACCTAGTCAAGGTCAGTTCATAAGAGGTGGAAGAAACAGCAAAACCAACATCGATGCCCCCTAGCAGTCTGTGATCAGAAAATGAGGTTGTGTGGGATACCAGAAGAAAGTGCAGTTCCCTGGAGAAATACACTGTCTTCGTAGGTAGGAAAGGGATATTTTTCTGTGAGGAACCAAGGTGATTTCTGTGGAGGAACTATTTCAGTTAACAACAAACAGGGGAAGCAGTGAGCTGTCTCATGCTTTGTAACATCTGTTATAACTGCACCTGCCTCCAAGATTTCCTGGTTCCTATTCCCCAAAGAAAGTCAGTCAGCAGGAAATGAGGCAAGTGCATAACGATTTTACGGAAAAAGATGGCTTTTAACTTCTTGGGCTTAATTCCTGACAGTGTTACACATCCCCCTTGTTGTTTGTCGTACAAGGTGGCAGTTTGTAAAGCGGAAGATGGGGGAGAAGAATGGGACCTATGCTTGAAAACGGTGGTTAAGGAGCACAGGAATGTCTTGGGTCATTGGTTAATTGGGTGACATCAGTGCATCTGGCCGGTTAGTCCTCACTCTGACTCAGTGGGTCACAGGTGGAAACAAAGCATATCCCTATTTGCCAAAACAATTCAAAGACTCACCACCTTGTTCCTCCTTTCTTTCTCTAATTCAGTCAGTCTCAAACTGTAGAGTGAATCAGAATCACCTGGAAGCTTGTTAAAACAGATTTCTGGACCTGATGCCCAGAGTTTTTGACTCAGTATGTCTAGTGTGTCGCATGGGAATGTGCAGTCCTGCAAGTTTTACCTGGTGATGCTGATGTTGCTGGTCTGGGATTACATCTGAGAACCATTGCTCTAATTGATTTAAACAGAAATCCTCTAAGCTTATTATTCTATCCTAGGGCCTTTCTCCCATCAGGATTATCCAGTGCCCAGGAATTTCCATCTTTTCTTCCTGTCAGTACCAATGATGAGAACCTGCCTCTCATTTTCCTCTTTATCCTCACCCTAGCACCAGCCCAGCGCAGCCCCAGCCCCAGCAATCCTAACTTAAAGAAAGTGATGAAATTATATTCCAAGGGCCCCAGATAGAAGTTAAGTGGCTGTGGCCTTCCCAAGCTAGTAGAATGGAGTGGGCATTTCCCCCAAGGCCTCACTACACTGGAGATAGTACCCTAGATCAGTTTTTCTGGAGTCAGACTACTGCAGATGAAATGCAAATAGCTTTATCCATTATTATTTATGACACTTTGGGCAAGTAACCTTTCTCTATTTCATGTGAAAAGTATGGAAGAGTACTGGTGCATCAAAAGTCACTTAATAAGGGATCCCTGGGTGGCGCAGCGGTTTGGCGCCTGCCTTTGGCCCAGGGCGCGATCCTGGAGACCCGGGATCGAATCCCACATCAGGCTCCCGGTGCATGGAGCCTGCTTCTCCCTCTGCCTGTATCTCTGCCTTGTCTCTGCCTCTCTCTCTCTGTATGACTATCATAAATAAATAATAATAAAAAAAAATTTTTTTTAAAAAAAAGTCACTTAATAAGAAGTTATTACAATCAGAAACTCCCTGGATATAGTATATGCAGCATCATTCAAAGAAGTAAATAAGGGTATAATCTCTATATCTAAAGTACTGTGTTACTATGATTACAGTGTTTACTACATTAATTGCATATATGTTGATCACTATAATGATCCACATTATTTATTCTTACTGTTTTATTCAAGGATATTATTTTAGATATATAATGATTTGGCCTTTGCTCAGTGATCATCAAGATAAGTGTACTCTTAATCCCTTTTATCTATTTTACCCATCCCTCCATCTACCTCCTCTTTGTCAACCCCCATTTTGTTCTCTGTGTTTAAGAGTCTAGGGTTGTTGTTTTTTGTTTTTGTCTCTTTTTTTCTTTGTTTGTTTCTTAAATTCCACATATGAGTGAAATCATTTGGTATTTGTCTCTCTCTGACTCATTTGATTCAGTTAGCATTATACCCTCTAGGTCCATCCATATTGTTGCAAATGTCAAGATTTCGTTCTTTTTTATGCCGTGTAATATTCTATGGTGTATGTATACTGCATCTTCTTTATCAATTCATCTGTGGATGGACATTCGAGTTGCTTCCATAATTTGGCTATTGTAAATGACACTGAAATAAACATGGAGGTGCATATATCTTTTTTAGTGTTTCCATTTTCTTTGGGTAAATATCCAAAAGTAGTGGAATTACTGAGTCATAAAATAACTCTATTTTTAGTTTTTTGAGGAAGTTCCATACTGTTTTCCACAGTGGCTGCACCAGTTTGTTCCCACCAGCAATACATGAGAGTTCCTATCTTCTACATCCTCACCAACACTTGTTCTTTCTTGTGTTTTTGATTTTACCCATCCTGGCAGGTGTAAGGTGATATCTCATTGTGGTTTTGATTTGCATTTTCCTGATGATGAGTGATGTTGAACAACTTTTCATGTGTCTGTTGGCCATCTGTGTGTCTTCTTGGAAAAAATACTGCTCAGGTCCTTGGCCCATTTTTTAGTTAGATCATTTGTTTTTATGTGTTGAGTTATATAAGTTCTTTATATGTTTTTTATATTAACCTCTGTACTCTGAAAACTATAAAACATTGATGAAAGAAATTGAAGATGACACAAATAAATTGAACGATTCTCCATGTTCATGATTGGAAGAACCAATATTTTTAAAATGTTCATACTACCCAAAGAAATCCACAGATTTAATACAACCCCTATTAAAATACCAAAAACATATTTCAGAGAACTAGAACAAATACCCTACATTTGAATGGAACCACAGAAGATCCCAAATAGCCAAAGCAGTTTTGAAAAAGAACGAAGCTGGATGTATCTCAAACCCAGATTTTAAAATATACTATTGAGATATAGTAATCAAAACAGTATGGTCCTGGCAAAAAAATAGACACATAGATCAATAGAACAGAAGAGAGTCCAGAAATAAACCCATGCATATGTGGTCAATTAATCTGGGAAAGAGGAGGCAAGGATATACAATGGAGAAAGGACAGTCTCTTCAACAAATGGTGTTGGGAAAACTGGACAGCCACATGCAAAAGAATAAAACTGGACCACTTTCTATCACTATACACAAAATCAAACTTAAAATGGATTAAAGACCTAAATATGAACTGAAACTATAATATTCCTGGAAGAAAATATACAGTAATTTCTTTGACATTGGCCAGAACAACTTATAGATATGTCTCCTGAGGCAGGGGAAGCAAAAACAAAATTAAACTATTGGAAATACATCAAAATAAAATGCTTTTACACAGTGAAAAAAAACCATTAACAAAACTAAAAGGCGACCTACTGAATGGTAGAAGGTATTTGCAAATGCTATATCTGATAAAGGGTTAATATCCACATCATTTCCTAAAAGTAAAAAAGTAAAATTCTATATGTAAGGTATGTACAATATTTTAGTTACTTAAATGTTTGAAAAATAATATTTATTATATTAACAAACTACAGATTGTAAAATATACTACATATATTTACATCTGAAATTATAGCAAATATCAATCATCTTTATTATATTAGATATAAAATATAAAATGTACAATAGCACATAATACATAAACACATTAGAATAATGTATCCATTGTATTCATGTTGATATATGCAAGGTGCATATAAATAAAATATTACATCTAGGGATGCCTCGGTGGCTCAGTGGTTGAGTGCCTGCCTTTGGCCAAGGGTGTGATCCCGGGGTCCCGGGATTGAGTCCCATGTCAGGCTACCTGGGTGGAGCCTGCTTCTCTCTCTGCCTGTGTCTCTGCCTCTTTCTCTGTGTCTCTCATGAATAAATAAATTTTTAAAAAATAAAATATTACATCTGTAATTAATATTAATTTAGGAAAATGTTGAAAAAGTAAAATACATGGAATAATATATAATGTGTATTATTAATATCACTTATTATATATAATATGTTATTTACTGTTTCTAAACAGTTGGTTCATTATTCACATTTTAATCCATTCTCTCACATTTGTATTAAATAAACTTATCATCACCAATCTTGTTGGAAAAACAACTAGAATTAACAAATTCATTAGATAGCGGAAAACTGACTTCATTTTCTCAGTACATTAACAAATGGAAACTACAGTCTTGGAGGTCTTTGGCATATATCCAATGCTTTTCCTTTAGTGCATGTTTTTAAACAAAGAATAATAATTAACACTATTTTTCACTTCTAAGGCAATATGTTAACTACAAAGGCTTTAAAAATTTGATATTTCCTGAGCTCTTTTTGAAGAGAGCAGCATCAGCTTCATAGGGATCATTCATGGGCTTCCAGAATGTCTTGCTCTTCTGTCTCCTCTGTCTTCCACCATGGTTACTGCAGTTCCACTTTTCCAGCTTTCTTGATTTAATCACTGTGATTATTCCCCTCCTACGGAACAGTGTTCTTCAAAATCCTTCTGTTTCTATGAGTATCTTTCCTGTGAGTTCCATTATCAGAGTCATTTTCTGATGGCCTGTGACAAATTGCAGTATTTAGAATTCAGGGCACCAAAAATACAAGAGAAGGAAGATGGGGACAAATTTTTCCTGCTTCAGGCTTCTTTAGGTTCCCACACAAGGGAAGAATCAACACTGATCCTTATTCAGTCAGTCTTATTCTTTAATATTTTACCAAACGGAAAGCCAATGTTATCATCAGTAATATGGCCCTAGTGAGGTGTGTGACTGACAGAAGTTAATCTAAAGGCATGTGCTAATGAATATTGAACTAAAAGCTAATAATCGTACCCTGTGGAAAAAGCCATGTGCACAGAGAAAGTAGTCTATTCTGAATCACTATTCAAAAGACACTGGTTTAAAGTTGGCTCTATTTAAATCTCCAAGCATTTTAAGTGGGCAACCATTTAAAATCAAATACATCGTGGTGATTACAATAATCCCTTCCATTTGTTCAAAGCCTGACTGTATACAAAGGCTTTTCAGGGCATTTTCAGATTTTATCAAGGATGTTCTCTCATTTAAGACTTAGCCTACACCAACCCAATTTTGTAGCAGGTAATTAATAGTCTTATTTTACTCAAGTAAAAACCAAGGCTCAGACAAGAAGTCAAGTAATATAAGCTCACACAGATGATAGGTTGTGGATCCGAGACTAAAATCAACCCCTTTGTAGCCAGTGCACTTTCCATACTACCGTGCTCTCTTTAAAGATATTTGGGGTCATGGGATAAATATGTGCTGCCCAAGATCTGCAGGGTCACTATCTCAGTTCTAATTCAAAGAAAAAATTGGGACTGAGCAACTATTGCCAGATATTCTCCTCTCTAGATTTTGATATGCCTTCTACCTGTGTTAATGGGCTGAATTGTGTCTTCCCCAAACTTATATGTTAAAATCCCAACCCTCAGTACCTCAGAATGTTGACAGTATTTGGACATAACATCTCTAAGTCAAAATGAGGCTGTTAGGGTGGGCCCTAAATCAATTTGATTTGTGTCTTTATAAGAAGAGGCACAGGATACACATGCACAAGGGACATCCATGGTGAAGAGGCAGCAGGGGGTAACCACCCACAAGGCAGGAGAAAGGCCCACAACAGATCCTTCCCCCTTGGGCCTTCAGAGCCAACAAGTCTGCTGGCACCTTGTTCTTGGAATTCCAGCCACCTAGTCTGTGGTGCTTTGTTATGGCAGCCCTACTGAACTAAAGTAAACTAATACAGCACTCAATACAGCCACTTTGAACCCCTACCTGGAAAAAGTAATGAGAGGGCAGCTTTTGGAAACATGTCTGCAGTGAAGCCATTCATTAACATATTAGCCCCTCTAGAGAGTAAACCTTCCAATCCTCATGAAGATGTTTTACTGCTTATTTAAGCTAAAATTTTTCTTTAACCATCTGCAAGTGGCATGTACTGAACATTTTTATTCTTTATTGAAATGTCTCACCTGCCTCTTCTTCCCTTTCATCATTCTTCTCCTTCTCTTCCCTTTTTCCTGTCTTCTCTTCTCTCCCTTCTGTCCTTGCTTATCTGTCCCTTTCTTTTCTTTCTCCTGTCTCCCTTCTCTATGATCTTTCCCACTCTCTTCCTTTGTCCTATATTTTCTCCTGTTTCACTCCCCTGCTCGTATATTCTTCTGTCCTTACCCTAACCCTTCCTCCTTCCTCTCAAAACAATTTAAAAAAGACAGATGTTCAATCCTTTTTGCCCTAGTGCAAACAGTCTTCAAACTACATTATACCATGGGTGTTTTCTCTGAATTCAGCAGGCAATTAAGTGGAATAAATTGCTGATTCAACCCCTAGTGGAATGGTAGGCATCAGGGAATAGACGCAGAGGCATTTCTGGATCGGCACAAGGCTTTCCATGGTCCCAAAGTCATACTACTGACCAGACATCAACTCTTAACTCTTCAGAAGTCCTCCTGCAGCCACTTTTATTCTAAATATTCTTTGAAGTTCCTGAACTGTTTCAGTTGTAAATATATTTAAAACATTCTGAGTCAGTGGATCTGGGAAAGGACTAGGCTGCAAGCATTAACTGTGGCAGGAATGACTGAAATGACCAAGGATTCTTGAACTTACTGTTATATGACCAACCTGGAAATAGAAAGCTAAAGACAGAGCATCAAGCACACATCATGTTTGTCTCTTCCAAAGCACTTCTTGCCATATTCATGTAGGCATTGCAAAATGGAACAATGAGATCCCAATTGAACAACTGAAATCAATATCACAGATTCCTCCATTTTGTTTGACTCCTTTGTAGGAAACAAATGGTGAAGAGTTTCTCAGCTTGTCGTATAACAGCACTCTTAACTCTCCACTTCAGCTTTTTGGATTTCATCTTATATATAGAATAACATACTTATGATCCATTGAAAAGAATTCTTAAATTGCAGGAGAAATGTGGCTTAACACGTCTTCTCTGGCCCAAAGAAAATAATTGGTATCCCAATAAAGTCATTATTAAAAGTAATGGATGGACAAAGCCTGGAAAAATCATTTTTGAAAATTTCCAAACAGGATGAAACAGGAAAATGTCTGGGTTTCACAGTGTTATTTAACAAACACACACTGTCTGCTCAAGGGACCTGCATCTCCTCGTCATGAATTAAACATCATCTCATGGTGCCCCTTCTTGTAACGATGGTAAAATCCATGACTTCCAGGTGTGGTTTCAGGACAGTTTTTTTTTTTTTTAAAGAAAACCAGTGAGGATTTCTACACTTTTAAATGCTATAGGTATTAATTACCAGGTTTTATCTAGAGTGACAAGTGAATAAGAAAAGACAAGGATGTATGAGATTTTTTCAGAACATTATAAGATACCATTGCTACAGGCAAACAGGAGTCCTGCCCTTCTGATGGACATAAGCATCTTCCTTCTAAAGGGGGAATTTCAAGTATCAATCCCAGGCAGGGTACAACTGATATCTTCATTGTATGGCAAGTATGGACTTTCTATTTGTCAGCCATCCCTGAAAAGAGACTACATATAAAACTACATCACTGCAATACCCACACCGCTCTTAGGGTGTCTGTGCTCACAACTATTGCTATAAGTCTAGAGAAGTGAGCTTTTTCTATAAAAGATCTTGCAAGAAGCCTCATTTTCATTCTGCCTAAAGCCAAAGTCTAACAGCTTATTAATTAAAAGAAAGATAGAAAGCTAAAAGAAAGAAAGAAAGAAAGAAAGAAAGAAAGAAAGAAAGAAAGAAAGAAAAAAAGAAAAAGAAAGAAAAGAAAGAAAGAAAGAGAAAGAGGAAATGAAGAAAACATACCTACGTCTTTTCAGAGTGTCAGAGCCAGAGCAATCTTGTACATAGTAATTCACAAGTTGAAATTTATATCTAGTTATCTATAGAGCTATGTTGAATTGCACAGTATACAAATTTTGGAATTGGGTGTTTTGGAAATATGAGTAAAAGAGGTCTATGCACTGGGTTATCCTGAGACTACCTAATTCATATATTTGTCCACGTTGCTCTAAGTAGACTTGTTATTGTCTATTGTTTTTCTTGCTTCAATTCTAAAAGTTATGTTGGAAAAGAATCATTGCATAATCTGGGGAGGTGTAGAATCATTTCTTGTGGTTATTTCAGCTGTATACACACTTCTCTATTCACATTCACACGTCATTGAGCTTTCATTGTATAGTATCTGTAGCACTAAGTCACGTTTGAAAAGTTGAATGTAAGATATTTCTTTTTCAAAGACTTTAACTCCTGACTCCCTTAATATAATCTGAACCTCTGTGCCTCACTTTACTCCTCTGTCAAATGGCCATATTAGGCTATGTGGTAAATTTAAGTTTCCTCATAATCATTTTGTGAAACAGATCTGGATCAAAGTTACTCTACACTACTCCTAGTATAGGGAGAAAATCTGCACAATATAACAAAAAGAACATGAAGTTAATGGTGTCTCTTTTCTAGTTGCTCTGTCATGCGAGGATCTGGATTTGCCTCTTTGGGACTTGTGACATAGAGATAATAGGCAGAAAATAAGTGTGTTTACCAGCCAGCAGATATTTTGAACTTTTTCAAGTGTTTACAAGACTTATAGAAGTAGAGGCTTATTCAGATTAATGACAGTTGCCCAGGAATCCATTATTTAGGTTTTGTGTATTCCAGAGAAATACTATCTAGGCCTTTGTTTATCATTCTTCTCTATAAATTTATGACTATTCAGTCATTTGGAATATTATGATTTCTAATTCCAAGATGCATATAGGAAAAGTGAGAGGTACACTATAAAAATTTGTATTTTTGTCTATTCTCCCTACATGTCAATATGTTGGATAGATAATATAGATGCTATGTATATATGCCATAGAGTCAACTATTACTCCTGGTTAACAGCAACTAAAACTCTTGAGGGAAAATGTTGAAGTACACACAGACAGACTTTGGGACTTATCTGATGGCTTTAGCCTCTGTACCCTGACTTCCCAACTTTCTTCATACCCATTGTCTTTGAGCAATTGTGGAGTCTGTGAAATGTCTGCTTTTGTCTATGTGTAGGGTAAAGGTGTAGTTATTTGAGAATAGGATAGGCTAGTTTTTAAATTATAGGCAAATCCTTTCTATTTCTTGGAATTTTTTTCATTAGGATTTTAAATGGATTTTCTGAATCTACTTGCTTCCTCTTGGAGGATCTTTGTCATTATGAAGACAGAAGGATATCCTGGATAGTCAATAAATAGATGATCTTCTAAAACAGAGAATGATTAGAAAGTCCAGATACAGGTTGTGAATTTGTCAACCAGAATACAGTAAGTCAGTAGAGAGATTCAGCCTTGGCGCAATAGAAACTAAATAGGAGTTAATTAGGGTTTTAAAGAAGTGGACAGAATAAAGGAAACCCTGGTCAAAGGACTCACTGGTCAAAGGACTCACTGTGAATCAGAATAAGGAGATACTAATGTCTAATGTTGTAATCTCTAGAAAGTTATTATAGTAATACAACTGATGAGTAAATGATCACAACACTGAGGAAAAAATAGATCTGTAGTAGGTTATTGATAAAATCTACATCAAAAATTAGCTTGTCCTGTGGTTTCCATAATCATCTGGACAGCTTTATTCATATTGTGCACATCTGTGTCTGCCCATTGCTGTCACTGAAAATTCTTGATCTAGGTCATTTTATAAATGAAGAGACAGTGACTCAGAAAGATTAAGTGATTTGCTGTAAATCAAAAGTATTATTCATAAACATACTGGGATCAGCAAAAAGGCTTTTTGTATTGAATCATCTTGGGGAACATTGGGATACCTTTCTTTGAGGAGGGAGGTGTTTTTCTTTTATAGTTGTAGAATTGGAGACCCATTCTATTCTTCCTATATCATTTTTAAATCTCAGGAGTTTAGCACTCTTGCCTCCTTTCCTTTCAAAGTGTACCCACATGCCACCCACGTTTGCACATCCACATCACTCAAAAGATAAAAGTTTTGAACTCTGCTTCTACATAGTGAAACACAGTTCTTCTCAATAGCATCTCTTACAGGCTTTGAAAAAGACAACCACCTTTTTTTGTTGAGCTGAATTGGTTGTTTTATTTCCTTTCCTCTAGCTCTGTTAAACATGTATATTTGTCTTCATATTTTCTGGTTTTGGTTCTTTTTATATTTTCATGAAAAATCCAGTAAATAATTCCTTGTTACCTATATTTAGCAAGCCTCAATTGCTTCCTCCAAACACAGCCCGGCAGAGCTTTGGCTCAAGCAAACTTCAGGTGGTTTTGGCCAAAACATTAATACTCACCTGAGTGAGTTACAAGCTAAACAGACTGTATTTGGAATCTTAAAGGCCTTATTAGAATATTGTCTGGGATTCTAGCTTTGTTCTACTGAGCCTGCAAAAGGACTCCTGAATTGCTACCCATTCATTAAAACATTGTTATTCAGCAAGAGAAAGTGCAGGTGTCACATTGAAGAGCTGCAAAGGGAGCCATTTGGTACTAACAATAGAGGTTTATTATAAATAATTTTATCTTATGGTTAAAAACACATACTTTGATTTTCTAAACCCCTCTAGTGTTTGGCTTCCATTTCTTTTTCTTATACTCTCAAAAAACTACTTCATAATCAGAAGTGAACATATCCATCATCCCTAAAACTTTCCACATGCCCCTTTGTAATTCCTTTCTTCTAGCTCTTTTCCCAAACACCATGCAAAGCAGTCACTCATCTGTTTTCATTTCTCTACATTAGTTAGCTTTTCCTAGAATTATATATAAATAGAATCACATAGTATGTATTCTTTTTTTAATCTTCTTTACTGCCTCATTAGCTTTAATTTTTTTTTAATTTTGGTGGTTGCTTCAGAGTTTATAGTAATATGCTTTTACCTTCAGAAGATTCTATACTACTTTAGATATAGTATAAAACTTTTATAATTTGGTTGCACCTGGGTGGCACAGTCAGTTAAACATCCAACTCTTGGTTTCAGCATAGGTCATGATCTCAGGGTCATAATATCAAGCCCCTCATTGGACTCTGCTCTCAGCACAGAGCCTGCTTGAGTTTCTCCCTCCCTCTTCTTCTACTCATGCTCTCTCTCTCTCTCTCAAATAAATAAATAAATAAATAAATATCTTTAAAATCTTATAGTTTTTCTGTTTCTCCCCTCCAATACTTTATTATCACACATTTTACCTATACATATGTTATAAACCCCACAATACATACTATTTTTGTTTAAACTGTCAGTATCTTTAAAGAGATTTAAATAATAAGAAAAATATATGTTTTCCCATACAGTTACTTATGGTGTTTTTTATTCCCTCGGATAAATCCATATTTTCATCTGTTCTTATTTTCCTTCTGCCTAAAGGACTTCCTTTAACATTTGTTAGAGTATAGATCTGCTGTTGATGAAGTGGTATTTCTGTTTTCCACCATTTTTTGGCAATCCCCACCTGAACCTCTCCTCTGATATGCATTCAAGGTCAACTGAGCTGGCTTTAGATGTTTAGTTCCTTACTATATGTTAGTCTGTATTTCATCATCTTTTTCAGAATTGATTTGGTTATTCAGTTTTCCCTGACTTTTCATATAAATTTTAAAGTCAGAAATTTACAAAAAGGTTTCCTGGAATTTTGATTGAGATTGTATTATTGAATCTATAGATCAAATGGGAGAGATAACATCATGACAATATTGAGTCTTCCAACCCATGAGCAAGTATATCTCTTTGTTTGTCTAGGTTTTCTTTGATTTCTCTCACTAATGTTTTGTAGGGATTTTTAATACAGAGCTTGTACCTATTTAGATTTATACCTAAGTAATTCAATTTTAGGTGCTATTGTAAAGGTATTATTATTATTATTATGTTTCAGATTTCAATTTATCATGCAATGTAGGAAAATACAATTGACTTTTGTAGGTTGACCTTGTATTCTGAGACCAGGTAGAATTCATGTATTAGTTCCAGGAGTATTTTGTGAATCCTTTGGGATTATCTCCATAGACAATCATATTATCTCTAAGTAAAGATAGATTTATTTCTTCTTTTCCAACATTTTCCTTTTATGTCTTTTTCTTGCTTTATTGCACTAGCTAGAACATCCATTATGATGTTGAGTAGGAATGGTGGGAGAGGACATCCTTGACTCAATGTAGGGCTTAGGAGAAAACATTTAGTCTTCTACCATTAAATATGATGGTAGTTATAGGTTTTGGGTTTTTTGTAGATATTTTGCATTAAGTTAAAGGCATTTGCTCACAAAGAGTTGCAGTTGTTAATATATGAGACTATATCATGAATGTATGTTGGATTTTGTTGAAAGGTTTTCTGCATGTACTAATATGGTCATATGGATTTCTTATTTAGTCTAATAATATAGAGAATTGCAGTGATTGAATTTTGAATGTTGAACCAGCCTTGCATTCCTGGGATAAATTCTACTTAAATTTGATGCATTATGCTTTTTATATATTGCTGCATTAAATTTTTTAATTTTTGTTATAATTTTTGTGTTAATGTTTATGAGGGATAATGGTAATACTATTCTTTCCCTGTAATTGTCTGATTTTAGTATTAGAATAATACTGACCTCATAAAATGACTTGAAAAAATTCCCTCTTCTTTTATTTTCTGGAAGAGAATATATAGGTTGGTATGATTTCTTCCTTAAATGCTTGGTAGAACTCAGTGAAAGTATCTGGGCTTGGAGAATTTTGTTTTGTTTTGTTTTAGCATATTTAAAACTTCAAATTAAATTCTCTGGGTGTGTTTGTGTATGTGTGTGTCTCTCTCTCTTCAAAAAAGAGAGAGTGATCTGGTGGTGGAGAGGAGCAGAGGGAGAAGGAGAGAGAGAATCTTAAGTAGGCTCCATGCCAGTGCAGAGCCCAATGCAGGGCTCAATCTCATGACCCTGAGATCATGACCTGAGCTGAAATTGAGTCAGACACTTAACCAATTCAGCTACCCAGGCACCCCACAAATTTAATTCTTTTAATAATATAGGACTATTCAGTTATCCCACTATCATTGTAGAGTTGTCTGTTTATTCTCTCAGATATCAGTTTTTGCCTCAAGCTCTGTTGTTAGGCGCTTGCATATATAAGATTGTTATGTATCCTTGGAGAATTAATCCCTCTATTATTATGTAATGTTCCTCTTTGTACGGACAATCTTCCTTGTTCTGCCTTGTTTGGAGGGATTAATTCTCCAAGAGATTGTCCTATTGGATAAAAAGGAATCAAAACAACAATAGTAGAAAACAAGATTCATCTATATTCTGTCTAGTAAAAATGCACTTTTAAAAATCAATACATGCAAATCCTAAGTAGAAAATCAATACATGCAAATATGTACAAATACTAATATAATAAAATTAAATTATCCAATATGACAATCTCCGTATTTAACAAGTACATTTATAACCACAGGCATTTAAAGTAATTGTTAATATATTTATATTAAAATTTATCATGTGTATTACCTATCGTATTTCTTCTGTGCATCTTGTTCCTTCTAATTGTATCTTTTCTGATTTTTGAAATATTTTTCCTTCAATTTTATCCATACACTTACTATTTATACTTTAAAAATCTTTTTAGTGCTTCTGCTATAATTTAAAATATACTTTTAAAAAGATTTTATTTATTTGTTTGAGAGAGATAGAGAGCTCAAGCAGGGGAAGGGGCAGAGGGAGAGAATCTCAAGCAGACTGTGTGCTGGGTAGAGCTTGATGTGTGATCTCGGGCCCAATCTCATGAGCCTGAGATCATGACCTGAGCCAAAATTAAGAGTTGGATGTTTAATTGACTGAGCCACCCAGGTGCCCCATAAAATATGCTTTTTAAAACTATTTGGGTCTGTTTTCTTTTTTTTTTTAATTCACACACACACACAGAGAGAGAGAGGCAGAGACATAGGCAGAGGGAGAAGCAGGCTCCATGCACCGGGAGCCCAACGTGGGACTCGATCCCGAGGCTCCAGGATCGCGCCCCGGGCCAAAGGCAGGCGCCAAACCGCTGCGCCACCCAGGGATCCCGTCTGTTTTCAAATAATATGATACCACCTTACATGTAGTAGAAGTACTTGGTAACAGTACATTCCCCGTGTCTCCCTCCCATCTTTATGCCAGTGTCATGTATCTCACTTCCACATATATTATAAATATGAACACAGTCCATTTTTATAGTTATCACTTTATTTGAAATTTTTAAAGAATATTTTTAAAAACTTATTTATTTAAGAGAGCAAGAGACAGAGCATGAGCAGAGGGGAGGAAGCAGAGAGAGAGGGAGAAAGAGACTCCCTACTAGCAGGGAGCCAGATGCAGGGCTTGATCAACCAACTGAGGCATATAGGCACCCCTATAGTTATCACTTTAAATAGACAGGTCTCTTTTAGGGTGGTTAAAATAAGAAAAAAAATAAGTTATATTTTACCTTCATCTATTCTATTTCCAACACTCTTTTTTTTTTTTTTAATGTGGATCTAAGTTCCTCACCTTAATCATATTTTTTCTGCCTGAAGAAGTTCCTTTAATGTTTGTTATAGAAGAGGTCTATGACAATTAATTTTCTCAGTTTTGTATGTTTGTATGCTAAATAGACAATTATGGGTTGGTGAGTTTTTTCTTCTCTTTAACACTTTAAAGTTCTCACTTTACTATTTCTTATTTGCATAGTTTCTGTTCAGAAATCTGCTGCAACCCAATGTTTCTAGCAGCAATGTCCACAATAGCCAAACTGTGGAAGGAGCCTCGGTGTCCATCGAAAGATGAATGGATAAAGAAGATGTGGTTTATGTATACGATGGAATATTACTCAGCAATTAGAAACGACAAATACCCACCATTTGCTTCAACGTGGATGGAACTGGAGGGTATTATGCTGAGTGAAATAAGTCAATCGGAGAAGGACAAACAGTGTAGGTTCTCATTCATTTGGGGAATATAAAAAATAGTGAAAGGGAATATAAAGGAAGGGAGAAGAAATGTTGGGAAATATCAGGAAGGGAAACAGAACATAAAGACTCCTAACTCGGGGAAACGAACTAGGGGTGGTGGAAGGGGAGGAGGGCGGGGGGTGGAGGGGAATGGGTGACGGGCACTGAGGTGGACACTTGACGGGATGAGCACTGGGTGTTTCTCTGTATGTTGGTAAATTGAACACCAATAAAAATTAATTAAAAAAAAAAAGAAATCTGCTGCAATTCTTCTCCTTGTGCCTATGTAGGTAAAATACTGTTTTCCCTCTGGCTTTCATCAATAATTTTTCTTTTTCTTTGATTTTCTGTAGCTTGAATATGATATCTCTAGGTTTTGTGTTTGGGATATTTATTCTACTTGAATTTCTGGTTTGGTGTCACTTGTTTTTGAAAATTTTCAGCATTATTTCTGTAATATTTCACTTGCTTTGTGTTCTCTTCTCCTTTTGGCATTCCAGTTATCCACATTATGGCATTTGACATGATCCAACAGTTCTCTGGTGCTCTGTTTCCCACCCACCCCCACCACCAACAACAACATTTTACCTCTGTGCTTCAACTATTGTAAATTTTATTGCTTTTCCTTCATATTCATTGATTGTTTTCTCAGTTCTGTCAAATCTACTAATGAGTTCAGTGAAGGTCTTCTTTTCTGTTATAGTATTTTATGTTTCTAGCATTTCCATTTGATTCTTTTTTATAGTTTCTATCTCTCTGCTGAAAAAAAACTAATTTTGCATGTTTTCTATCTTTTCATGGGCCCTTAAACATATCTAAGTTTGGTTCTGATGAATTACTTTGTAATTTTCAGTTGGAAACTGAATATATTGTACAGAGCGTAGATGCTGAGGTAAATCTATTTATGTAAATCTATCCAGGGTTGGGCTGTGTTTGAGATTTGTTCCAATGATTCCTACTGTTGAGGACTTTTGTTGCTATGTGTACCAGAGACTTTGAATTTCTCTATTTAACTTGATTTTGTCTTTCTTCTTGGCTCTTTGTGCTCTTATTCAGTGTCTGTCTTGTGCATCTCTCTCAGGTGAAATGCATTGCTACTGCTATTGGAGGTTTGATAGTGTGAGATTTAGGGAAGGGAACCAGTTTTAATGTCTGGTTAAATATGAATGTTTGGTGTCCACAAGTGGGTTTCTTGGAATGTGGCCTTTTTAAGTGATTCCAACCTTCATCCGGGGACGGAACTTTCTCCTTCACCCTCTATTTTATTCTCTTGGACATCCTTTAGTGTTTTCAGTCTATCCATCAAATGTATTCCACCCTATAGCTTAAGTGCCTTTTAAAATTTTGTTTTGTTTTGTTTTTCAGGTAAGACAGGGAAGGTGGGGATGGAAGAAATTTCCTTCCCTCAGCTGTAATGGTTCAGTCTGGCAATATATACCTCTGAGGATTAAACCTTTTGTTCCATCAAGAAGATGGGGTCTGGGAAGATTAAGCAGTAGCTGTTTTCTCTACTCCAGGAAGCACCATGGGAGAGCTTCTCCATGGGAGAGCTTCTCCATGAGAGAGCTTTCTCCATGGTCTCTGATTTTCCCTGTGAGAATCTGGTGGGGTTTCTATAGGAAAAGCTTGCAAAATTATGGAAGCACCCCTGATTATGACCCCCAGGGGTTCCAAATTTTTACACTAGAACACTCTTAGCCTCCAGAAATTCATTCATCAAAATCTGTAGTTTAATGTTTTTACCAGCTTATATGGCTTCCTTTGGCTTTTACTCCAAGCAAGCAAATACTTGGGTACCATTTCTCACTACATGTACCTTTTCCTCTAAGTTTCATCAACTGTTCTAGAATCTTTATAGGATCACCATCTGTGCTGAGACTTTGTTTTCTGATGAGTTCATGAAAAGTGATTAATTAGCTGTCTGTCTAGCTTTTTCTTTCTTAAGGATGGGAACTTCTTTTTTTCACTCTATACATGTCTAAGCTAAAAATCAGATATCAATTCACATAGATGATAATTAAAGTCTTAAAATATTTTCCATCTCCTAGTTATACAACTGAGCATTAGGTTTTTTAAAAATATTTTATTTATTTATTTATTTGACAGAGAGAGAGAGAGCACAGAAGCAGGAGGAGTGGCAGGCAGAGGGAGAGGGAGAAGCAGGCTCAGGGAGCCTGATGTAGGGCTCGATCCCAGGGTCCTGGGGTCATGATCCGAACTGAAGGCAAATGCTTCACCACTTAACCATCACCCAGGTGCCCCTGTGCATTAGTTTTATTTGTTGTTCTGTATAGTTTTTTTGTTCAAAGATATGTGAAGATATTTGAATTATGAAATCATCATCTACTCATGGACCATTTGCCTTTGTCCCATCCTGAAAAACATTTATGGTTGATAGTATGTTTCATCATAGGTTTTGATTTACCAGAATTAGAATGATTATCTCTGGAATAGTAACTTTTAATGTATAGTTGCTCTGATTCATCTAGACTTATTCTAGTTTGACTTGCCCTCTCAAAGAGAGCAAACTTTAATTGCTTACAATATTCTGAATCTGGCCTGACTAAAACAGAACTCTGTAAGATGGATCCATTTAGGGGCACAAACACCAAATTTACATGGTTAAAATTTAACTTGAATTGGCATTAATAACTGTTACTACTGCCTTTAGAGGTTACTAAGATTTTTAGATGATTGGTTTATAATCTATTGTCATAGTAAGAATTCCATTATTTCTCATTTTTGCAAGTGACCTTTTCAGCTAACTTTTGCTATTTTGCTCTTAATTCTCTGAAATATCATCTTGTTTTGGGTATGACATCTTTGATTGTCAAGATTACTTTATATAACTTCAGTCATACACAATATTAACTAACTCTCATCTACAAACTTGCTAAACATTCCATCAACCTCTCTATAATAATTATTGAGAAAAATTATATAGAATATCAAGACAGAACCACAGAAATTTCTATCCACATTGTCAGAGAGACATTAATTATGCCATGTACATTAATTATTAATCTGTCTACAAATCTGTGTAAGTGATTTTGAGATGAGCCCAACTTGAGCCCATTGTATCTACAATATATCATGAAGGCTGCTGGATGCGTCTTTGATATAATGAAAAAAAAAAATTACCTCTATGCTTTCAGAACCTTATGATTTGTTCTTATCAAATCTATGTTGACTTCAACTGATTACAGTACTCTCTTTTTCCCTCTTTGATTTTTAAAATATTTATTTAAATTCAATTTAAACCTATGAGCATATAATGCAGCATAACAAATTTAACTGATATTTGTGTTATGACTGCTTAGGAAATTTTAATCTTATGTTCATATTACGTACATTTAAATATTGACCTCGAAGCATAATTGTATATAGCTTTGTTCACTGAAATTATTAACATATATCTAATATTTTATTTTTCCACCACCCTCACTACTCCCCCTCCACATTTATATATTCTTATGAATGTATTATTTGGATAAAGGGAACAAAGCAAGGACTTTTACAAATAAAAACAATTGGGCACCTGGGTGGCTTAGTGGTTGGGCCTACCTTCAGCTCAGGTCATGATCCCTAAGGTCCTGGGATCAAGTTCCACATCTGGCTCCCCACTCTGTGGGGTGTCTGCTTCTCCCTCTGCCCATGTTTCTGCCTCTATCTCTGTGTCTCTCATGAATAAAAAAATAAAATAGTTTTAAAAAAAACTAAAAACAACTAATACTGATCTCTTTTATGAGCTACATTTAGACTTTGGCGATGTTGTCTTTATAGTTCTTTCTTTTCCTTCCTTCTTTCCTTTCTTTCTTCTTTTTTCCCAAATGATTATGTTCCAAATATTCCAATTATAATCTTCCTAGCAGCTTAAATAGTCTATGCCTATATTAGGTGGAAAATTTGCCTTTGAGACCCACATATGCAAGGCAATACAAAATCCTCACTTTGTTGTGTTTGAGACAATTGAAACTCTTAACCTTATATCTACCATACCATGTATCCCCACATTTACCTTCTGCCCCTTTGACTCATTTTCTGTTTATGTGCCTGGTTCCTTTTTCTTCATACTGTCTCAAATGTTTCAAAATGCAATGTTCTCTTTTTGTCCCTCATTTTAGTTTCAATCTTCATAGTTCCCTTGGGTGATCTCATCCATTCTCAATGTCCCAGAGTGATAGATGGATTACCAATTTACTTGCTTAGAACAGTATTCTGCTTCCAGACCCATATTTTCAAATGTCTCTTGCATGCCCTCAACTATATGCCCCAAACTCATCCACATTTCCTTGTTTGTTTATTCATAAAAGAATAATTGAATTGTACTCTGTGCCAGAATTAAGTGCTTGAGATACCTCAGTTTACAGACAAAGGTCTTTGCCTTCATAAAAGTTACATTGTGTGTGTGTGCATGTATCAGAGAGAGGAGGGGAAGTGAGAGAGACAAAATAAACACTATGCTATAAGGTATTCAGTGTATACTCTAGAGTGAGGTGATGGGGAGTGCCTAGGAAGAGTGTTGACTTACAGCTTTAAATAGACTTATCAGGGTAGGCATTGTTTTGAAGGGTTATTCAAGCAAAATGTTGAAGAGCAGGTGGGAGTTAGGTCTTACACATCTGGGGAGAAGCATTCAAGTTAGGAGGAATGGTACGCAATGGTTGTATGGCAGATGTGAGCCTGTGTCTTCTAGGACAAGAAAGATAATTGTGCTCTTCAGAGCAGTGTGAATGAGGAGGTGAGAGGGAAAAGACAGAGGGTCAGTAGAGGCCACATCCTGCAAGTCCACAAAAACTGTTGTAAATACTTTGGCCATTTTTTTTTTTTTAAATGAAAGAAGTCATTGCCGTGTTCTGAGCAAAGGAGTTGCTACTCTGTCTGCTGTGTGTCTTTACCACCAAAGTTGTCCACAGTGTAAATAATTAATTTCATTTACTAAATCCCCAAACTCAACCTTATCTTATGTTCTTTTGAAATTCCCCATCTCCTAGGCCAGAAATACTAGAAATTTATCTCTTGCTCATATAATAGTCAATGCAAGTATTTCTCATCAGCAAATGATTCTCTCCTTTTCATTGTTCAGGTACCAAGGTTTTTGCATATGATTCTTCCATCCCTTAGGACCTTAATCAACAAAAGGAGGAAGAAGGCATGCGGGGAGCCCTCTCCTCTAGAGACAGCATGCATCACTTCTGTCAGATTCCATTGATAAGAACTTAAAGATATAATACCACTTAAATGTAACAGAGGCTGGGAAATGCAGGCTAGCTAGGTGCCCAGAAAGGAAAGATTTGTATCAGGGATCCCTGGGTGGCGCAGCGGTGTAGCGCTGGCCTTTGGCCCAGGGCACGATCCTGGAGACCTGGGATCGAATCCCATGTCGGGTTCCCGGTGCATGGAGCCTGCTTCTCCCTCTGCCTGTGTCTCTGCCTCTCTCTGTGTGACTATCATAAATAAATAAAAAAAAAAATTAAAAAAAAAAAAGATTTGTATCAATGGCTAAACATTCTTTTTCTCACCAAATGATCATTAAATTGATTGATTCTACAACTAAATACCTCTGAAAAGTAGGTAACTTTTATCTCTGTCAAAACTTCGGTGCTTTATTCAGGTTTTATCCCCTGTACCTAAATTTATTGGAAAACCTTATAACTATTCTCTAGGTGAGATCTTCTACAGATGTCCTGTTTCTAACACGCAGATTTGGTCATTTTCACACTTTTTCAGGAATTCTCCATAGCTTCTTACACTAGTACTTGTGGCCTTCCTGGATCAGATTTTAAGATTTGTCCGCCCTTATATTCTCCTGCACTGAGGCTGCGTGCTTCCTTGGTGCCATATTATCTGCTATTCCCTCAGATCATCTGTGTCCTGTCACATGCTCTCGGTGCCTAAATCACATTGCACCATATGCACGTGGCAAATTCCAACTTTTAAAACAGCTGATCTCTCCTCTGCAAAACCACCTCTAACCTTGCCAGAAAACCCCAGGAAATGAGCTACGTACTTGATGCCTCACACCTACTTAGTTATGACCTGGGACATAGTCTGTGGCTCTGGGAGTGACAGAAAACAGACACATAGTATAGATTTTTTTTACAACAAGATTGATTTAATAAGCAATATCTCATTTCCTTTTCTCTTTCTCCCTCTTCCTTCTTTTTTTTTTCTCTCTCTCTTTCTTTCCCCTTTTTTCTTTTGATAGTGTTTTATAGTGGTTTGGCCAGAGTACTTCATATTTTCAAAGTGTGATTTGAATAGAAGAACATCCAAGATTTCTTTTAGCACCAAAAATGATGGATTCTAAAGGTCATGAACATGAGGCCTCATCTTTAATAGCACCTGCCTTGTGATGCCTGGATTGAGTTTGTGAGGGTAGTGTTCCCTACAGACCATAGATACTCTCCAGAAACCACTGTCTATGCACAACACATTTGTTGGACACAAACCATCTGATCAGTATTAGATATCCAGAGGGTAAGGAATTCAGATGCTATTTAAATAGCAAGACCTTTTCAGGTCAAAAAAAGATGTCTATTCCTATCTCATTCTCTAATCCATCTGGAAAATGCTTGGAAATTAAGCAGGTGCATAACATGTGAGTTTTCTTTGAGATGGAATTTCCTACCCCTTTTGGTTCAGACTGCCAACAGCATTTCTTTCAATTAGTTACACATTAGATAGATAGGAAAAAACATATTTCTCATCTCTTCAGGAGACTATAAGAGATAACTGGGGACAGATTACTCTTTTATTCTAAACTGGTACTGTTTTTCATGTCTTGCATCAATATTTTTCTTTCTTTTTTTTTTTAATTTTTTATTTATTTATGATAGTCACAGAGAGAGAGAGAATGGCAGAGACACAGGCAGAGGGAGAAGCAGGCTCCATCCACCGGGAGCCCGATGTGGGATTTGATCCCAGGTCTCCAGGATCGCGCCCTGGGCCAAAGGCAGGCACCAAACCGCTGCACCACCCAGGGATCCCCTCAATATTTTTCATATACTGAATGAAAAGCAGAAGTGGATGCACCTGTACCTCTGCTATCTCTCCTTGATGTATCTCCAGAAGTGGTTCAAAGTATATTATCAGTGTCTTGAACTTACTTATTCCCCATTAAATTCTAGTTATTAAATTGTTTTAAAATCAATTTTAAATTGGATAAAAATACCTTACATTAGAATGATTTTTGTTTTGTGAGAGAAGGGATAAGCCCAATGACTGTATTAGTCAATGAATACTTCTTAACTATGTTCTTCCTTTTGATTTTTATATTTTGGATAAGACAAAGCCCACTAAAACATGAACAAAAATGAAGAAAAACAATAAAGTAATTTTAGCTAAGAATTTTGAGCAATTTTTTTAACCTATAATGAATCTTCATGAGTGGGTGATATTGACTTCATAAACATGGAATAAATTGCCACAAACTCATGGTTTAGTTTCATTATGTTGATGCCTGAAATATACAATTAAAAGGCACACTATTTATACTCTGTCTACATTAATAACTTCAAATTTACTTCTGGAAAACATTATTTTTTTCTTCATTATAAATACCTTTTGAGGTTTTAAATGTCATCAATATGCCCAGGATTCATACTTACATGTTGAATTATGTGTTTATAATCCCCACTTGAATGCTTTGCAGGTATATTAAAGGTAAGATTAAAACTGAATTCCTTATGTTGCTTGCACATCTTGGTAATTGTGAATAATAGTGTGATGAGCATGAGTGTACAAATAGCTCTTCAAGATTCTGATTTCAATTCTTTTGGTTAAATACCCAGAAGCAGAATTGCTGGATCATATGGTAATTCTATTTTTAGTTGTTTGAGGAACCTCCATACTGTTTTCCAGCAACTACATGATTTTATATTCCCACAACAGTGTACACGTTTTCATTTTCTCCACATCCTCATCAATGCTTATTATATTTTTTTCTCCTTATAATTGCCATCCTAACAGGTCTGAGGTGGTATCTCACTGTGGCTTGAATTCACACTTTTCTGATGATTGGTATCATTGAGTATTTTTCATTTATATTTATAATATATATTATATATATAATATAAATATTATATATTAATTTGAGTGGAAGTGTCTATTCAAAATATGAAATACACACACAATGGAATATTGTTCAGCCTTTAAAAAAGAAAGAAGTTCTATCATTTAAAACAATATGTATGAGCCTTGAGGACATTATACTAATTAAAGTAAACCAGTCACAGAAAGACAATTATTACACAATTCCATTTACATGAGGAATCTAAAGTAGTCTGATTCATAGTATCTGAGAGTAGAATCATGATTGACAGGGCAAGCAGGGGGATTGGGAATTGTTGTTCAGCAGGGATAATATTTCAGTTACACAAAATGAATAAATCCTAAAGATTTATTATATAACATTGTGACTATAATTAATGATACTTTATTTTTTATTACATACGTGGTAAGTGGGTAGATTACATGTTAAGTGTTCTTATCAAATAAAAAAACCCCACTAAATTCCTTAGTTCTTTCTCATCATTCATTTCTGAGGAAATGGTTTTATTGTTTAAACTGTTGTGGGGGAGTCGCCATGCCTACAACACAGCAGTCACCTCAGGATGAGCAGGAAAAGCTCTTGGATGAAGCCATCCAGGCTGTGAAGGTCCAGTCATTCCAGATGAAGAGATGCCTGGACAAAAACAAGCTTATGGATGCTCTGAAACATGCTTCTAATATGCTTGGTGAACTCCGGACTTCTATGTTATCACCAAAGAGCTACTATGAACTTTATATGGCTATTTCTGATGAACTACACTACTTGGAGGTCTACCTGACAGATGAATTTGCTAAAGGAAGAAAAGTGGCAGATCTCTATGAACTTGTACAGTATGCTGGAAACATTATCCCAAGGCTTTACCTGTTGATCACAGTTGGAGTTGTATATGTCAAGTCATTTCCTCAGTCCAGGAAAGATATCTTAAAAGATTTGGTAGAAATGTGTCGTGGTGTGCAGCATCCCTTAAGAGGTTTATTTCTTCGAAACTATCTTCTTCAGTGTACCAGAAACATCTTACCTGATGAAGGAGAGCCAACAGATGAAGAAACAACTGGTGATATCAGTGATTCCATGGATTTTGTACTACTTAACTTTGCGGAGATGAACAAACTCTGGGTGCGAATGCAACATCAGGGACATAGCCGAGATAGAGAAAAAAGAGAACGAGAAAGACAAGAACTGAGAATTTTAGTGGGAACAAATTTGGTGCGCCTCAGTCAGTTGGAAGGTGTAAATGTGGAACGTTACAAACAGATTGTTTTGACTGGCATATTGGAGCAAGTTGTGAATTGCAGGGATGCTTTGGCTCAAGAGTATCTCATGGAGTGTATTATTCAGGTTTTCCCTGATGAATTCCACCTTCAGACTTTGAATCCTTTTCTCCGGGCCTGTGCTGAGTTACACCAAAATGTAAATGTGAAGAACATAATCATTGCTTTAATTGATAGATTAGCTTTATTTGCTCACCGTGAAGATGGACCTGGAATCCCAGCAGATATTAAACTTTTTGACATATTTTCACAGCAGGTGGCTACAGTAATACAGTCTAGACAAGACATGCCTTCAGAGGATGTTGTATCTTTACAAGTCTCTCTAATTAATCTTGCTATGAAGTGTTACCCTGATCGTGTGGACTATGTTGATAAAGTTCTAGAAACTACAGTGGAGATATTTAATAAGCTCAACCTTGAACATATTGCTACCAGTAGTGCAGTTTCAAAAGAGCTCACCAGACTTTTGAAGATACCTGTTGACACTTACAACAATATCTTAACAGTCTTGAAATTAAAACATTTTCACCCACTTTTTGAGTATTTTGACTATGAGTCCAGAAAGAGCATGAGTTGTTATGTGCTTAGTAATGTTCTGGATTATAACACAGAAATTGTCTCTCAAGACCAGGTGGATTCCATAATGAATTTGGTGTCCACATTGATTCAGGATCAGCCAGATCAGCCCATAGAAGACCCTGATCCAGAAGACTTTGCTGATGAGCAGAGCCTTGTGGGCAGATTCATTCATCTTCTGCGGTCTGAGGACCCAGATCAGCAGTACTTGATTTTAAACACCGCACGAAAACATTTTGGAGCTGGTGGAAATCAACGGATTCGCTTCACACTGCCACCTTTGGTGTTTGCAGCCTACCAGCTGGCGTTTCGCTACAAAGAGAATTCTAAAGTGGATGACAAATGGGAAAAGAAATGCCAGAAGATTTTTTCATTCGCTCACCAGACTATCAGTGCTTTGATCAAGGCAGAGCTAGCAGAATTACCCTTGAGACTCTTCCTTCAAGGGGCTCTAGCTGCTGGAGAAATTGGTTTTGAAAATCATGAAACGGTAGCATATGAATTTATGTCCCAGGCATTTTCTCTGTATGAAGATGAAATCAGTGATTCCAAAGCACAGCTGGCTGCCATCACCTTGATCATTGGTACTTTTGAGAGGATGAAGTGCTTCAGTGAAGAGAATCATGAACCTTTGAGAACTCAGTGTGCACTTGCTGCATCCAAACTTCTGAAGAAACCCGATCAGGGCCGAGCTGTGAGCACCTGTGCACATCTCTTCTGGTCTGGCAGAAACACAGACAAAAATGGGGAGGAGCTTCATGGAGGCAAGAGGGTAATGGAATGCCTAAAGAAAGCTCTGAAAATAGCAAATCAGTGCATGGACCCCTCTTTACAAGTGCAACTTTTTATAGAAATTCTGAACAGATATATCTATTTTTATGAAAAGGAAAATGATGCGGTCACAATTCAGGTTTTGAACCAGCTTATCCAAAAGATTCGTGAAGATCTCCCAAATCTTGAGTCCAGTGAAGAAACAGAGCAGATCAACAAACATTTTCATAACACATTGGAGCATTTGCGTTTGAGGCGGGAATCACCAGAATCTGAGGGTCCAATTTATGAAGGTCTCGTCCTTTGAAAAGGAAACAGGCTCACCCTACTCTTTTCCATGTACATCCAGTAAGGGTTTTATTATACTAGGTTTCCCTTCCATAGATTGTGCCTTTCAGAAATGCTGAGGTAGGTTTCCCGTTCTTACCTGTGATGTGTTTTACCCAGCACCTCCGGACACTCACCTTCAGGACCTTAATAAAGTTACTCACTTCATAAGTGTTCAATCTGTCTTATCACCCCAGGTGGCATGATTGATCTGCTATTTAAAAGTCATGTGGTCTGTAAAAAAAAAAAAAAAAAAAAAGGAAAGACAAACCACCTCTTAGCTACTAATGAAGCTCTTCTTCCTTTATTCTGTTTTGTTGGTTGTGTAATTTCCTTCATTACTTGGGAGTACTAACCTGAAAGTGTCTGTCTCTTTGTTCTCTAGTCCAATTTGAGAATAATTTAGAGGAAAGGGATACTACGTATGTGAAATTCAGCTTGGGCTTTTCCCTAAATGCAAGATAAGGCCATGTGTAAAATTTTCCCTAAAACTAGAATATATTATTGCATGTCTGAGAATTCTGAAACACCATGGTCAATACCAAAAGCTATATTTTGCATATTTGGACTCAATCATCCATTAAGAACTTAAGTTGTCCTCTGGGCATATTTATCCAAATAATTTTGTTCTAAATATTAGTATAAAATAGAAAATTTGTGATCAATATAATTTATGTATAACCTTCATTATTGTAAATTTAGGGGGAAATGCATCGTACAATTATGTTTTTGTTTTGTTTTTGTTTTTTTTTGCACCAGTGGAACAATAAAGTTGCTATTAACAAAAAAAAAAAAAATAAATAAACTGTTGTTAAAACATAATAAAAGAAAGCAAAAAGCAAACAAACAGAAACATCTGACTGCCTTGACCACCTCCTCTTTCTCATTCTCACATTCAATCCCCAATCTATTAATTTCATTTCTAGAATTATCTTAGATGCACTCACTATTTTACATCACCACTTTTATGGCCCTGGACCAAGCCACAACTTTCAAATTTCTACAGTCCTACTACAAAATCCTCTAACAAAATTCTCATTTTACTGCTGTCTTCTCTAATATATTGTTTAGAGACTATCTGAAATGCTCTTTTTAAAACCAAAAGATGACATATACTGCCCCACTGCTTAAATGTCTGCCATGGCTTCTCATTGCACATATAGTAAAATCCAAATTTCCCACCATAGCAACTCCCTACCTGCTCTGGTCTCTGCTCACCTCTCTCTAAAGTCATCACAATTTGACCTACTTTCATGTACTCACAAAGCTGAGTTCTTTCATGCTTTGTTCAGCCTGGGCCACCCTTCTACTGAATGTTGTCAATATTATCATCTTCCCTAATTCCAGTTCTCTGCTTTAATGCTATGTTTTTGGAAAGAGCTTTTGTAATTAACCTAACTATATTAATGTCCATAACTAGTCCTATTCTATTTTTTTTTTTATTTTAACACTACAGAGTACTATCCACATATTGTAACTTGAGTAGAAGCTTTATAATTTCACATGATTGGAACCAGTAGTTGATTGGGTAATTGTAATTACAACAAAGAAAATAGTTCAAGACTAAAATTAGTAAAAGAGTACATCTATAAATTAACATTTTATGTTAACTCAGAACATAGATATGTATGTGCTTTCCTTTATTGATATTTTTACATAGAGCCAAGGATATAAGTATGTTGTTGAATAATTAGTCATTCTAGATCTTTTTTGCATTAGTATACAGCTTTGGCTATGACTTCTAGTTTCAGTTGCATAATTTAAAACAAGAAACTGAAGACACTTGAGAAACAGAGTGTTTCTAGATTTTGATATTTCTAATTGTTTGTAGATGTATCTCCCACACTTAATTTGTAAAGGTTTTGTTTTATCTTGTTTTTGATTGTTTTGTTTTTCGGGAACTGTTCTTATTGAGTTTTTCCAAAGATTTTACTCATATTTTTTTTCTCATAATAATCACACAGGGACTCAGACTCCTTCCATCCTGTCCTTTGCCTTCCTCAAGTGACATATTTGTATTGCTCAGACCTGGAAATAGCACATATTACCTTTACTCACATTCTATTGGCTAGTCCAAACACGAGCACAGTTAACTGCTAAAGAGGCAGGAAATGTAGTCTAAATGTGTGCTCAGGAAGAAGAGGAAATGGGTTTGGTTAGCAGCTAGCCAATCTTGGCAAAACTCTCCTTTAAGTCCACTTTATATTGTTATACAACGTGGGCCCTATTTAATATAGTAAAAACAAAAAAGAAGATGACTAAGTTCAGTAAGTATTATTTGTTCTGGAATGGTCTATGTAGCAGTTTGTTTATTCTTCTTACTCAAATCTCCTAGCAGGTATTGCCTGCAAATACAAGTCAGTAGGAGATATTGCATCTTATTAATAGTATCCCCTTTAGAAATTATTCAGCACTTATACAGACAGGATCAGGAAAAAAATGAGGTCATGAGGACCATAATATAAATTGGCATTATAAGTAGGATAATGTTGTAGACATTGAAATATTAAAATAGTCTCTACTATTTCCTGGCCTACCAGTCAGTTCTTTTGGCTCTCACTTACCTACTTAGGTGTCAGCAAAACATTCATGAGATTGAAAGTAATAAAAGGCCTTGGTGGCTGTATCAGGATTGTTTTGTTGGCCAGGAATAGCTTCCACACAGATGGATTGAGCCTGTGCAGAACCACTTGAAGGTACTGAAAACACCACCGCATTAAATATATCCCATTACTTATCAATCAGCTGCAGTTCTGAAGACCTATTATTAAAGTGACTTTGCTGGACTAATCATTATCTTCACATGATTCCTAACCAAAAAAAAAATTATTTATTCATGAGAGACACACAGAGAGAGGCAGAGACATGGGCAAAGGGAGAAAACAGGCTCCTTGCGGGGAGCCTGATGCGGGACTCAATCCCAGGACCCCGGGATCACGCCCTGAGCTGAAGGCAGATGCTCAAACACTGAGCCACCCAGGTGCCCCCTACCTAACAAAATATTAATATTAAACTGGAAAGAGTAATAAATTAACCTCAAATTGCCTTTTACTACATCATGAATAAATGTATTAAATTACCTAACTCTATGCAAATGGCAGAAGGTATGTAACATAGGACAGGTGACATTGTAATGGCAAAGTTTGGGAAAATAGAAAACGGTAGATATAGGTACTAAATTAAATGCTTCTGGTAGGTAGGGGCAGGCCTAGCATTAGGGGAGTGGAAGGGAGCACTAACTTACAAACATATATTTGTCCCTGGACATTGATGTGTATTTCTTATTCAGAGTCTGCTTTCTGCAAATGTTACTCTACTAGTTCTGTTTTAAAGAGTTATAAGTCTTTTATATTATTCAGTAGCCACTTCCACATAATATAAAATGATATCTTCTGCTATCTGCTGGCAACTTCAAACATTAGATCAATCATATGTAAATGGAAAATCAATATAGAGTGTTTTAACAACTTTGAGGTATGATTGATATTAATAAAAGACTACACAGGGGATCCCTGGGTGGCTCAGCGGTTTAGCGCCTGCCCTTGGCCCAGGGCGTGATCCTGGAGTCCCAGGATTGAGCCCCACCTCGGGCTCCCGGCATGGAGCCTGCTTCTCCCTCCTCCAGTGTCTCTGCCTCTCTCTCTCTCTATGTCTATCATAAATAAATAAATAAGTAAATCTTAAAAAAAAAAAGACTACACATATTTAGTGTATACATTCTGGTGAATTTGGACATATATATATATATATATATATCCATGAAACCGTCACCATAGTCAAGTTAACAGACAAATTCATCATCTCCAAAAGTTTACTTGCATCCCTTTGGAGTTTTTTTTTTTCCTGAGTTTTGTTTTTTATTACAGTAAGAACTAATAACATGAGATCTACCCTCTTTACAAATTTTTAAGTACACAAAACAGTGTTGTTGACTATAGGCAGTATGTTTTATAGCAGATCTCTAGAACTTATTCATCTTGCATAACAGAAATTATATACTGATTAAACAATTCCTCATTTCCCTTTCTGCCCTGGTAACAACTATCTTATTTTCTGCTTCTATGAGTTTTACTGCTCTTTATAAGTGGAATCATGCAGTATTTCCCCTTTTGTGATTGGCTTATTTTACTTAGCATAATTGCCATACAGCAATAAAACATTATCTATTAGTAGACACAAATATGGTTAAACCTCAAAAAATTATATTGATTAAATATAAATATATTTATATTATTTATATATAATATTAAATTATAATATTATTAAATTCTATAATATATATTTTATATAAAATAAGCCAGACACTAAGAAGTACACACACACTGTATGAACCCATTTATATAAAATCCAAGTAAAAGCAAAATTGCCCTATGGTGATAAAAGTCAGCATAGTGGTTGTCTTGGATTGGGGCAGATATTAATTAAAAAGATGCACAATTCTCAATTAACAGTCACAGAAAAATACGTGCTCAGTGGAGGACTACTTGATGGGTTATAAAGAGATGAGTGATCATATCCAAAAGTTGCCTGTTAATGAACAGATATCAATCTGGAAGGGATTTTTTTCAAGACAATTTACAAGGACTAGACTTTGGTCCTCTTCTGTTGAACTATTAGTACAATTTGGGCAGAGGTTCTAGATACCAGTACCATCGAACATGTGGCTCAGTGCTGAAATTTATATCACTTTTTATCACAACACTGTGCCATGACAAAGCACTCCTTTATTAGACAGCTATTTCTGTATAAATAAACTGTTAAAAAGTTTGGTGGCTGAAAACCACAATAGTTTTATTTGCTTATGATCCTGTTGGTCAGCAATTTGAGCTGGGCTCAGCTGGACAATTTTTCTTCTGACCTCTCTTCAGGCCACTTACACAGCCGTGGTCAGCTGGAGGGTTGGTTAGAGGCTAGTTAGGAGAATAGGCCTCAGCTGGCTGCATTTTCCTGATCCCCATGGTCTCACCCTTCAGTTGGCTATCCCAGGCTTACATAGCAACAGGAGGACAAAGGGAAGTGGCAAGGCCCCTTGAGGCCCATACTCAGGAAGCACACAGTGTATCTTCCACTTTATTTTGTTGCTTAAACAAGATATTAGGCCAGCCCAGGTTTAAAAGGTAGGGTAATAGATTCTACCTGTCAGAGGAGAATACTACAAATAACTTTTGGTCATTTTAAAGATTATTTATTTATTTATTCTTGAGAGACACAGAGAGAAAGGCAGAGACATAGGCAGAGGGAGAAGCAGGCTCTCCTTAGGAAGCCCAATGTGGGACTCGATCCCAGGACCCTAAGAACACATCCTGAACCAAAGGCAGATACTCAGCCACTGAGCTACCCAGACGTCCCACAATTTGTGGTCATTTTAAATGTAGCACAGACCTCTCTCCTTGGGTGCAATTATTTAGATTCCTCTTGGGAAAAATACACTTACCACCTTATAAGACCACCAAAAGTAGTGGTGTATGACAGCTAACTCTCTAAAAAGAAGAAAAAAAGAGCCCTGATATGAAACATTTGATCAATTCTGTGATATAAATACTACCAGCATCCATAATTTCAAGATACTGATAGGATATCCTGAGTATAAGTTGGGAAAAGATGCACACAATCAGCTCTCACAAGCTGTGGCAGGTAGCACTGACATACCACTGCCAATTATGGCTTCAGACCCAAATACAATATATCAAAATCTATTAACGTGGCTTCTCATGACCTATAGGTCTATAAAAACATAGATTATCCACTTCCCATATTCTCAAAGCACAATTTTGAGATAGTGGCAAGATAACTAGTATAATCAGTGTTTCAAAAAGGAGAGGAACAGACATCACATAGCAGACACTGGTGCATAGCAATTTTTATATAGCAGATATTATTAGGTCTCCCTACCCCAGGAGCTGGCAATAGTCTGCTTAAGGCCTTAATCTGTTCTATGAGGGTAGCTCTCTAGTCCATTGCTGTTCTTAGGACTTGAAATTACTCTTTAGGAATTTGGCTTTGCTCTGTAGGATTTTTGCTTGCCCTCCGAGACCTCTTGTCTTTTCTATAAGAAAGACTGCATATTTCCAGCTGATGAATTTTCTTCTTACTTGATAAAACTGGGGGCCCAGAGGAGTGTTTTCATTTTGCACTCTCTGTGCCACTTATAGATCAAAGTGCTGAATATCTCCTATAATGTATTTACTACTGTGCTGAAAGTGAAAAACAAAATAGCTGTATGGGTACAGAACAGTTGTTAGGTGTATCAGTTGTTTATAGTTGTGATCGCATGGATGATTGGGAATTGAGGCTACCACTACCCAGCATCATGAGAGTACCTACTACATATCACCAGCCAGGGAAGAAATAGAAACAAAAAGTTTGGAGTACAGTTTCTATTCAATATGTATCACATTCATACCATCTTAAAGTCAAAAAAATTACAGGTTGGAGACTGCCTGAAGTGTGATTTGGGATTTCTTATAGTGACTCCTGTGACTTGAATTCTTGGCTTTGCAAGTAGAGTACTGATATTCACCCCACAGCCTGGAGAGAAGCTGGCATTTCTTAAGTATACACATTTAAATTATATATTTACTCCAAGCCACTAAAATTGCATTTGTAGAGAATATTTCAGGATTAGATCACTCACTAATTCTTGTTTAGATACAAGAAACAATAAGGAGACCACAAGATGTATAAATACACATTTTACGCACAAACATACAAACACACTGCCCCAAGTGAGGGAATACAGACAGGCTCACAGTAAACCATATGCATAACAGAGAGAAAGAAGCCTTCCAAACCCAATCAACTTTTTGGCAGTCTTTGGAAAGTCTAATCTACCAAGGTCTGTGGGGAGAAACAAATGCTTCCTAGGCCCATTTTAATGGGTCAGGGAGTTGAATGCCCAGCTGAAAGAGAGAAATAGCCATTCATCCAGGAGGGGAGATTAAATCTTTTATTCTGCTGATTGACCTGGATGTACTCCTTTCTCCAGTCCCCTTTCTATTTTGTGTCTTGGGGCACCAGCAATGAGCTTGGTCACCAGCAGTGGATTTAAGACTTTTCCTCAAACTTGGTGCTTATATACAAACTTGTAGGTGACAGAAGCTTAAACTGGAAGTCATTTCACCTAACCAAATAGCAACTAACACTCCTGTAAATGTAAAAAAAAATGGCAGCAGAGGTATGAGACCTCTGTCTTGGATCATAATCCACAGTATATTCACACTTGCCTGTCAAGTGTGCCTCCGTATAAAATGCCTAGACAGTGGGTTTGGCTTCTCTTTTGCTCTTTACCTACACACGTTCCCTAATAAATTTCTATAGATGCCAGGGACATATATCTGAAAAGTAATTTATGTAGCTTTTCCCTTCCTTCTTTCAAATTCTATTGTAGTTATGATTCACTCTATTTATTGGTAAGCATAGGAAGCCTAGCTAAATGTTTGAGAGAAACAAAGATAAGCAGAAACAAAGCAAATTTCTGTTTATTTCCCATAATATATATTTTTAAATGTCCTAAGTGTTAAGCTCTATGCTGTGCCCTATAACAGTGTTTCTGAAATGGGGGTAATTTTGCCACAAGGGACATTTTGATAATGATTGGAAGAATTTTTGGTTATCACAAAGAGGGAGGGGGGAGGCTACTGTTAGGATCCAACTGTTAGAGATCAAGGAAGCTGTTAAGCATCCTGTAAAGCTTTGGACAACCTCCCACAACAAATTATCTCGCCAAAATGTTGATAGTTCTGAGGTTATGAAACCCTGCACTAAAGATAAAATGACGTTTCAACAGTGATATTAACAGTTTCTGAGCATGGCCGATATCTTCAAATAAGTGCCTCAGTGTATGTAAATTTGCACATCCGCAATGTCAGAAATTAGCGTCAGAACATCTTCCAGGAAGACATGTCCGAGAAGTATTGCTTGAAATGAAACCTGAATGGTGAGTAGAAATCAGCTATGTGCAGGGAGGAAGGAAGAACATTCCAAAGAAAAGGAACATTGTGTGGAAAGAGTAAACAGAAAGACGCTGAAGGGCAATGTTGATAGAATGCCAAAATGGAGGTGCAACTTGGAATGGAAGAGTCTGGGAAGAGGGGCAGAGAGATACATCATGTGGGGCCTCATAGGCAATGCTAGTGAACTTTGACTTTTTCCTAAAAGCAATGGGAAATAATGACATTTTTGAACTAAAGAGGTAGTGGTGGTAGTGGATGATCATTCTGTGTACAATTAAAAATGGTCAAAATGGTCAATTTTATGTTCTATGTATTTTACCAGATTAAAACATAAGTAGCAGTATGCCATTTATTATGGGATATAAATGGGTGATCAAATTTAGAACTTTAATGGGTGATCAAATTCAGAAGTCAACAATAGCCATAAAGATTTTGAGATAGCTCTAGACTGTTACTGGCATCAAGATTAGTACTGTGTATGTGAACAGTCTCAGTTGCTTCTCAGCCAAATACTTCCTTTTCCTATCTATACCTGTGAAACCTTTTCCTTTTGAATGTCACAGTAGGTGTTTACTTGAACCTTGTTAGAATTTCCAACTGATGGATTTCCTTTCCCAGATGGAAATTCTTCTAGCTCAAGTAATTTTTCAAGGAGAAAAATTTCTGCTATGAAGTTAAGTGGGTTGGGTCCTTTTTTCCAGTGTAGAAAGATTTGTGTCTGAGTGGAGGAAGCTGAATAACAAAGAGATGAGACAGCCACCACTTGGGTGTTAGTGACCCAGGACGTCCCATCTGGGGCCTTTTACTATCTTTTATAGTTGTTTTGCATTGATTAGCATATTCATTGGTGCTCAGCATCCCAGACATCCGGCTTGTTCAAATGAAATCCTAGAAGAAATATACTTTTAATAAAAATCAGTAATAATCTTTTCTTTACTTTAATGTTTTTAGTATAGCAAACCTCAAAGTATTTAATCACAGAAAAAACCTGAGTTTTCCTTATTCATGAATATATTTTCCTGATAGATATATTTTTAAAATACTTTGCCTTAAGTGTTTGTTGTATTTTCTTAATAGAATAAAATATTTTCTTATTTGTAAGGGAATCTGGGCAGTAAGATTATAAAACTGATATTTTTGTTTGTTTGTTTACCTAATGAAGGCTAAGACTTTGTAACACATAATAGTGGGTGCAAAATGAACCCGATCTTTGAGGGACCGTTCTATACTTTTCATCTTAGAAAGGGAGGAAAGTGAGTCTTAGTACTTTGCTATATGCCTTCCAGAGGTGCCGTCCAGTAAGATGTTCTGTACTTACAGAAATACTATAAAATACTCTATAATTTCTGCTGCCTAACATGGCAGCCAATAGCCCCATTGTGCTGCTGAGCCGTTGAAATATGGCTAATGTGATGGAGTAACTGAATTTTTAATTTTATTTCACTTTAATAAATTTAAATTTAAATAACAATATGTGGGTAATAGCTACAGTATTGGACAGTGGAACTTAGAGTTTAAAATTGCAACTGGGGGCATCTGGACAGCTGGGTCAGTAAAGCATCCAACTCTTGGTTTTGGCTGAGGTCATGATCTCAGGATCATGAGATTGAGCTGCAAGTTGGCTCCATGCTGAGCATGAAATCCTCCCTCTCTCTCCTCCTCTGCCCCTTCCCCCACTTGCTCTCTTTCAAATAAATAAACAAAATCTTTAAAATTGTAATTGGATGGAGAAATATCAAATTGAATTATTTTATGGGAAAAAAAGCTTCTTTTGAACTTTTAAGGCTTGGAGCACATTGATTAGTCATGTTATTTTTTAAAGGATTTTATTTAATTATTTGAGACAGTGAGAGTACAAACAGGGAGGGGGGTCAGAGGGAGAGGGAGAAGCAGACTCCCTGCTGAGCAGGGAGTCCGATGCAGGCTCAATACCAGGACCCTGAGATCATGACCCAATCCAAAGGCAAACACTCAACTGACTGCACCACCCAGGAGCTCCAATTAGCCACATTATTGATGGTGGTGAGGATTTGTTTTTTTAAAACATCCTTTTTTATTCTTTTTTATTTTTATCAAGTTTTTTTTAATTCCACTGTAGTTAGCAGTGTTATATTAGTTTCAGTTATAAAACATACTGACTCAGCACATATACATCACCCAGTGTTCATCATGACAAGTGCACTGCTTTGCTTAATCCCTATCATCTATTTCTCTTGTCCCCCCAACCCTCTTTCCTTTGGTAACTATTAGGTTGTTCTCTACAGCTAAGTCTGTTTCTTCATTTCTCTCTCTATCCCTCTCTTTTTTTATCCGTGCTCATTTATTTGTTTCTTAAATTCCAAACATAAGTGAAATCATATGCCATTTGTCTTTCTCTGAATGACTTATTTTGCTTAGCAATATACTTTCTAGCTCTATCCATGTTGTTACAAACATCAAGATTTCATTCTTTTTATGGCTGAGTAATATTCCAATGTATGTTATACACACACACACATGCAAACACATACACACACATATATATCTATATATACATACATAGATATAGATACCAAATCTTCTTCATCCATTCATCTATCAATGGACACTTAGGCTGCTTCCATATTTTAGCTATTGTAAATAATGCTGCAATAAACATAGAGGTGCATGTATCACTTTGAATTAGTATTTTTGTATTTTTTGGATAGTTACTCAGTAGTGTGACTACTGGACCATTGGGTAATTCTATTTTAAGTTTTTGAAGAACCACTACACTGTTTCCTAGAGTAGCTGTACCAGTTTACATTCCCACCAACAGTGTATGAAGGTTCCTTTTTCTCCCTATCTTCACCAACACTTGTTTGTTGTGTTTTTTTGTTTTTTTATTTTAGCTGTTGGACAGGTGTGAGGTAATGTCTAATTGTGGTATTGATTTGTATTTCCCTGATGATGAATGATGTTGAGTATCTTTTCATGTGTCTGTTGGCTAAAACACCTTCAGTTAGTTTACAAATGTCAGTTCGTTTTACAAAATGCAATGAAATATAAATATGAATTCATGTTATAAAAAAACAGAAGAAGAACCTGGTCAACCAGAAATCTACAGGTGCTAACGTTTAAGACATTCTCAGTCCACAAGATGTTATAAAACAGAATTGTAGATTCAGTTCACCTGGGCTGCATGTGTAACCCTTCATGGAAATAAATGCAGTAAACTTCTACTGTGTAAAATACAGGGACTGCAGGACACAGAGGAGGAAGAGTTTAAGAGCTTGCTTTCTTATTCAAACTAAAGATCTTAATAGCAGCCTCTAAGAATGACCAAAAATTTTGATTATCATAGGCCTCGATGTTTAAAGCTACAAACTTAAACTAAATGGTGTGTTGGTTTTTCCCTTTGGAACGCTTGCTATAAATGCAGGGTCAGTTTACTTCTGTCCATCACATTTTTTTCTCTACCTAGTGATAAGGTACTTCTAAAACACAGGCATGGCACACTTACAAGAAACAGGCATCTGTCCCCAGGGGAGCTGATTTCTTCTCTGTAAGCTTGATTTCTTTGTAAGCTTGATACTTACACTGTGTGATTGTGCCCTTCCTTTTGTAATTGAAGGCAATATTTTGCTAGCTTGTCTTTATTCATTTAACTACTCTTCACTGTGCTTATGCATCACAACATTCACGAGCAGTAGTCTTCTCTTTCTTGTGATTTTTAAGGTCCTTTACCTAGTTCATGAAACATTCAGTTAATGTCCTTTTGGTGCATGTATTACTGTAAAATCACACATTTTTGCATCAAACAGGTCTGAATTAGAATCCTGTCTCTTACATCTGTGAAAACTAAAATATTTAACTTACTTAACTTCTTTGACATTATGTTTCCTAACATTGAAAATAGAACTAATCTTATCTCTAGCATATTTTGTCAATGTATAGTCATAATTATCATTGATGGCGATATTAACTGTGGATCACAAATCTTCAGCAACTTTACAGGGCAGATGGGATTTTTATGCCATTTTGCAGATGAGGAAAGGGAGCCTTAGTAAATGAATTGCTGAGCCTGATTTCAAGGAGTCTGTCAAACTCATAAGATGAATGAAAGAGTTGATACTGTGATACACATAGTTGGTTCTCACTAACAAGTACTTAAGAGTTGGTAGCTCTTAGAAAATTTAAAGTTTTCAAAAATAAAGTATTTCTAACATATGAAAAGGTATAGTGTTCAAGGTAGCAATTGCTCATCTATTCAATGCCAAGAATGGTCATATACTACTAACATTTGGTATATTTTCTCCAAAACATATTATTTTATTTTAAGAAATATAAAGCAATAGTAGAGACAGATAGTCTTTTTCTCACCCTTCCTCTGCCCCATTTTCCATTTTCCAGAGGTACCAACCAAGAATGTGCAGCTGGGGGTGGGTGGGTTGAATCTAGCCATATATTCTGGTGTGAGGTTGCATGTGCTTCAGAAGTGGTTTACATTTTAAAAATCTGCACAAAGTGACTGTAGTGGCAAACAAAAGCCCTGCCATTACTTTCTCTCCCCCACTCTCTCCCCAAGAAAACCAGCATTCTGTATTCATATTTCTTCATTCTCTCTCTCTCTCTCTCTATATATATATATATATATAATAAATATAGTATTATTTTATATCTTTTAAATTTTCCATTAATAATATGGTATGGGTGTCATTTTCCACCTTCCATTTTTTATTCAAAATTATGATTTCAAGATTCTTTTAAATTGGTACATAACAATCAAATTCCATCATTTAAAACTAGGATAATAATATGTTATACAAATACATACCATTGGTTTATTCATTCCCCCTGTTAATGGTCATTTAGGCTGTTTGCAATTTTCAACTTTCTATAAATACTGAAACTAGGACCAGAAAGCAGGAATAATTCTTGATTCTTCTGTTTTTAGCCTTGATTCTTCTCTTTTCTATTCCCATTCACTATCAACCCATCAGAAAATTCCTCAGGCTCTATCTTCAGAATATGTCCATGATAATCAAAGCCATCATGATAATGTCCATGATAATCAAAGCCATCATCAACTCTCTCAGCTAGATTAATGTCAAAAGCTTCCGATTAACTCCTCTCCCAGCTTCTTTCATGCCTTTCAAAATCTATTCTATATGCAGCAGCCAGGGTGACATAGAAGACAAGCTACTTTTCTACTTAGTGCTTTCCTCTATTTCCCATGTCACTGAGAATAAAATCCAAAGTCATTATCATGGTTTACAAACCTTTTCATCAAGCATTCTAATCTCTTATCACATCTGTCAATCATATTGCTCTAGTGTTACTGTTCTTTCTATTTCTAGAATGGCACTTGCCTCAGTATTAGTTTCCCCCAAAATATCCACCCTAAATTGCCCATTCACTTTTTTGAGAACTGTGCTCAATCCTGTCCATATCAGCTAGGTCTTTTCTTGCCACATGTTCTACAGTAGCACCTGCTTAATCCGTATTTTCTTGATATGTCATCTCATGGATAAAATGTAAGTTCACTAAGACGAGATACTTTGTTTAAATGTTATTGGTAAATCCCCTTGACCTAGAACAGTGTCTAGCTTATATCAGGTGGTCAATTAATGCTTGTTAAAATTTTTTTTAAAGATTTTATTTATTTATTCATAAGAGACACAGACAGAGGGAGAAACAGGCTCCCTGCAGGGAGCCCGATGCAGGACTCGATCCCAGGACCCCAGAATCATGACCTGAGCCAAATGCAGACACTCAACCACTCAGCCACCCAGGTACCCCAATGCTTATTAAATTAATCAATGTATTGGTATTCTTGTATAGGCTTCCTTATGCACGTGTGCAATAGTTAATATTTCTAGCCCTGATATATACCTAAAATTCAGATTTTTATATTGTACAATATAGTTCTACACTGATCTCTAAAATTGAGTTAGTTTAAATTTCCATCAGCATGTCTTTGCTATCCTTCTTAAGCTTGGCCGATTTTATGGTGGAAATAGTATCTATGGGCAGTATGATTTCCTCAACTATGAATGTGTGTTCATAGCCTGGATCCGTTTTTTTTTCTTATTGGTTATAAGGACTGTTTTATACTTTTAGTTATTAATTACAAATTAATTAATAACACACTCAAATCTTTTCTCAGTACATCGATTATCTTTTAACTGCATTCATAATATTTTTTCTTGTATAACTTTTAATGTTATCATTTCATAATTTCTGAGGTTTGGGAATCTGGGAGTAGCTTGTCTGTGTCATTCTGGATTAGAGTCTCTTATGACATCACAGTCAAGCTTCTGGCCAGGACTGTAGTCACCTGAGTTCAACTAGGGCTGAATAATGTGCTTTTGCTCTCACACATGTGGTTACTGGAAGGTCTTAGTTCCTTCCTATCTTTATCTAAAGATCTCAGTTTTCTGCCACATGGTTTTCTTCATTTGCTGCCTGAGAGTCCTCATAATATATTGGTTGGCTTCTCCCAGAGTAAATGATTCAAGATAGACTAAGCCTCAGATTTAACTGTAATCTTTTATAATCTAATTTTAGAAGTGGCATACCATCACTTCTGCTATTTTCTATTAGTCACACAAACCAACCATCCTAGACTAGCATGAAACTACACAAGGGTGTGACTACAAAGCGGCAAGAATCATTGAAAACTCTCTTGTAGGCTATCTACTGCAGATGATCAGTGAATTAGTATTGGAAGAAGTTAGTGATTTATTTGGTTTCTTTTTTAAATAACACAGTTAGGGTAGTGGTTCTTAATTGGTGGTGATTTTTGCCTCCAGGGAATATTTGGCAATATCTGGAGATACTTTTGATTGTCACAACTGTTCAGAGAAAGGCACTATTGGCATCTAGTGGGTAGATGCCAGATCTGTTGTTAAATACACAGAATACATGGGGTGACTGGCTGGTTCAATTGATGGAACATGAGACTCTTGATCTCAGGGTTGTGAGCTCAAGCCTCACATTGGATGTAGAAATTACTTAAAAATAATAAAATATTTTGGGACACCTGTGAGACACAGGTGGTTAAACATCCTACTCTTGGTTTTAATTCAGCTCCTGATCCCAGGGTCAGAAGATGGAGCCCCATATGGGGCTCCCTGCTCAGTGTAGAATCTGCTTGAGTTTCCCTCTCTCCCTCCCCCTTCATCCTTCCTCCCCCTCACTTGCTCTCTCTCAAATAAATAAATATTTTAAAAATAAAATCTTAAAAAAAACACACATAATACCTACTTATGGTAAATTAACCAGCACACACACACACACACACACACACGCACACACACAAACAGTAGTGCTAAATTGGAGAAAGTCTAAATAAACAGCAAATACCTTGGTTCCTAAATAGATTTTTTAGCTAATTCTATTCAAAGAGTAGTAAATATATAAAGCAATTTACAATCACACTTACACACACATACACACACACACACACACACCTGTATTTGATTACATCAAATCCAAGAGTTATAACCCATAGAAGATACCACGAATTAAAATAAAATTTGGGAGCATTTCAGAACAGTAGCTAGCAATTAGCTATTAATGTTCATTGGGCCAGTGTGCTGTAGTCACTTAAGTCATTAAAAAGATACAAGCTTGAGCAGAAGGTGTAATAATGTTTCTCTAATTTCTTCCACAGATGAATATTTTCTGTTTCTCTTCCCTCTTATGTGTCATAACATTATTGGGTCAAGACTACACCTCCCAGACTCACTCAAGCTATATAAATAACTGGTAGGAAACTGAATGGCTAGAGAAGAGGGAGGTTGGGTTATTTCCTTCTCCATTCTCTACCTTTTTTTGTACCTAATGTCCAGCTAGTGGTGATGTCTCTCCAGGACAACAGCTCCTTTCAGGAAGCCCTCCCCTTCTACCACTCTAGTTTTCAGTGTGATTTTGCATCTTTGCTGCTCCCAGATCTTGAGGTGATGATGGATTTCTATGATGGATTTCTACTGCTGTTAGTCACAGTCTCACATCTTTTGCAGGATATCTAAATCCTGCTGTCTCTTTATATATAGGCCCATCATTATTTTTTTCTTTTTTCAGAATCTCATATAAGGGTGTCTTTGGCCCCTTGCTCAACCTGATATATTTCTGAACAATATAGTGTGGAAAGAAGATCTTGACACTGGATACCATCTGGGATTGGGATGAGTCTGGATAGGGAGAGTTGTAGTGGGCAGAGGTGATAACAACTGCATGTGTAGTGAAGTTCATTAGAGATGGTGTTATTAGAGAAAAGAACAAATCTTTATAATTAATTTCCAGGCTGTATATTTGTACCTCTGTGGTAGAATGAAAAATATACATTTGGTCTTTGTCTCATATTCCTGGCACAGAGGTCCTAAAACTTCCTAGAATTTCCTGAGTGAAGGAGCATCTTTGGTTATTCATAATGAGTGCCATTCAACCACACCTGAGTTTATGCTAGTGAGGTGACTCAGGGCAGGGCCTCTAGATAGCTTGAGGATGGAGGTTGGTCACTAGAAAGCCTTTGAGTGATGGAACTTTCAGTCCCACCTCTAGATCTCTGAGGAGGGGGATCCCTGGGTGGCTCAGTGGTTTGGCACCTGCCTTTGGCCCAGGGTGTGATCCTGGAGTCCCAGGATTGAGTCCCACATCGGGCTTCCTGCCTGGAGCCTGCTTCTCCTCTGTCTGTGTCTCTGCCTCTCTCTCTCTGTGTGTCTCTCATGAATAAATGAATAAAATCTTAAAAAAAAAAAAAAAAAGATTAGATCCCTGAGGAGGCAAAGCACACTGAAGATGGAGTTCAGTCACCAATGGCTGATGATTTAATCAGCTGTGCCTAAATTACAGAGATTTCAATAAAATTTTTTGAATAATGAGATTTGAAGAGTTTTCAGGTTGATGAACATGTCCATGTGCTGAGAGTCAGCTACATCCTCTCCACCACACCATCTTGCCCTTTGCATCTCTTCCATTTAGTTCTTCCTAAGTAGTATCCTTTTAATAAAACAGTAATAGCAAGTGTAGCACTTTCCTGAGTTCTGTGAGGTGTTCTACTGAATTATTGAACTTAGAGGGAGAGCTCAAGGGAACCACTCAATTTGTAGTTAGCTAGGTCAGAAGTGAAGGTAGCCTGGGGACCCTATTTGTGGTTAGCATCTGAAACAGAGAGTCTTGTAAGCCTGAGCCCTTAACTTGTGGGATCTGCATTAATTAACTCTGGTGGTGTCAGAATTGGACTGAATTGAATTTTTGGACATCTTGTTGGTGTTGGAGAATTAGTTGTCACTTAGAAAATCAAGTAATCTCTTAGTAGAGTATACATATCATGAAGAGAAGGACAATGCCTGATCCATTCACTATTGAATATCCAGTACTAAATCATGATTTATATATGATAAATGATTATTTTATAAACCATTGTGGTCCCATGAGAAGTTAGAGAAATAAGTTAGAATAATTCAGTATTTGCTTAGCAAAATATATAATCTAAAGAACTGTTATGATCCATGAAGACTGCAGCATCATTGGGAAGGAATTCTTAACTATTCTTCAGTACCCTACTGATCTAGATAAGTAGCAGAAAAATAGAAAGTCCCAAAGGCATTTGCCATTTATAAAAGAAAATAATACAAGAATTATAAGAATTATACCAAATGTATATTTGTCCTCAATCCTATATATTTAAATGGGAATCATAATTGATGATATTTTAACCTGGAAAAGAACAAGGAGGAAAAGAAGAGGAGGAGAAGGACCAAAGAAGAATGGAAGAGGACATTAAATTTTAGTCCTAAGCAAATACAGCATGAGCTACTGTGATTACAAAACAGCTGTTTAGCACTTTCTCTGACATTGTTAGGTAAGAGAACATAGAGAAATCCTGAACTGTTGTAAGAATTGTTGTTTATTTAACAGTTTGTGCTTCTAATATATATTCATAGGCTAGCCTTTAACTTTATGATTCATTTGGCCCATGTATAAAATGGAAATAATCATATATCTCTCTTTCTGTAAAGATTCATAAACTTAACAATTGCATTTTCTTAAAATATTTTGAAATCTAGACAAATATGGTTCTGAAATTGTTTTAAAAAATATATGGCTACTGTAAAATTCCTGGGTTAAGATTATTTAGAATTAGATGCTATAATTGATAAATATTATAATTTTCCCCATCCCCATTTCTTTTTAGAGAAAAAATTCTCTAAAACTCTTGTCCTAATGTGTCTTCTTCCTTCTTATTGCTAATATTCAATAATCATGAGGACTATGTCAGCTTTTACTTCTCTTCCCTCACAGACAAGTTGGTATTTGTAAGTTCAGTTGCTTCCATGTCTCTGAATTTAATCGCCTCCTCCCTTCTCACTACTGCCCATGTCATTCAAGAACATATTTCTTCTCACTGGACTAATGAAGAATCCTTCTATCTCTATCTTCTATCTTCTATCTTGTCACCAATTTCTTTCTGTTTATCATTTTATGTTCTTCTCTTGGAATGTATCCAGATAAAGACTTAGGATGAACCTTTCAGAAATACTCAGCTACTCCCCATTTTCCATCAGTTAATTAACTGATTATTGTTCAGTTGAAAAATGAAGTTCCATACTGTCACTTGCCTGATTCCAGCCTACCTTTTAAAACTTCTTTCTCATTTATTCTTTCCCTTTATCTGTATTCTAGCCAAATTGGTTCATTTCTAAATCTTTAATATTCTCCATACATTACCATTCTCATGTTTTTGCTTCTCCCATTTCCTTCACCTAGAACACCTTTCTTTCCCACTATGTCAACTTGTCAAAACTTTGTCCGTACTTGCTCATTTTTAAGGCTGACTTCCTGATGTTATTTTTGACCCTACATAAAGATCCTTGAACCTAATTATGCCTTATATTTGCTTAATGAGAATGTCATTCTCCTTTGAGAGACAGTTATCTATACCCTCAGAAGTCAATATCATGAAGTGATTGAATTGATGGGCCTAGAATCGGAATCTGGCTCAGCCACTAACTCTTTGATTAGGCAAGTTACCTAATGTCTCTATACTTCAGTTTTCTTCTTTGCAAAATAGGGTTAATAATAGAACTTCCTTCATAAAGTTGTGCCCAGAGTTACTGAGCTAGTATCTATATAGTTTTAAACTTTGCCTGACATATAGTAAATGTCAGCTGCTATTGTTACTTGTTTCCTCCCTGTCTTCCCAAACCATCACTATTTTGACTTTTCTTTCTCAGTCTTGCCAACTTTGAGTCCAAGTTAAAATTATCTCTCTCCCAAACAATTTCAGTCATCTTCTCAGTGGTTTCCTTGTGGTCAGTCTGGACCTCCTCCAATCTATTTTCCACAAAAGCCAGAGTGATATCTTAAAATGCAAAACCACTCCTATCACCTCCTTATGAAAATTGCTTCAGTGGTTTCTCAATATATGCAGGATGAAGATTCAGCTTCCCAGGATCCAAAATCCCATTTGGTCTAGCCTAGCACTGTCCAATAAAATTTTCTGTGAAGAAGAAAATGTTCTATTATCTCTGCTGTCCTATAGTCAGCTTAATACTTGTCTTCACTTTCCAAAGTCCAGACACATTACAGTTCTCCAATGTCTCATTGCTTGTTCTTGACTTAGCTCATATTGCATCATATGGCGGTTAATTTTGTGTCAGTTTGGCTAGGCTATGTGTCCTGTTGTTTGTTCAAAGACCAGTCTAGATGTTACTGAGGAAGTATTTTCAAATGTGGTTACCATTTAAACTGGTAGACTTGAAGTAAAGGAGAATACCCTCCATAATGTGGGTGGATCTTGGTCAGTCAAAGACCTTAAGAGTAAAGACTGAGGTTTCCCAAAAGAAGCAATTCTGCCTCAAGCTCTTAACACAGAACCTCTTCTTGAGTTTCAGTCTGTAGATCTCAGTTTAACAGTAAAACATCATCTCTTACCTGAATTTTCAGCCTGATGGCCTATCATAATGCCCTACAGATTTCATAATTGCCAGCCCCCAGAATTACCAGCTCAAGGGAATCAATCGAGCTAATTCCTTAGGATGAAATAATGTGTGTGTGTATGTGTATGTGTACACATGATTGGTTTTTGTTTTTGTTTTTGTTTTGTTTTTGTTTTTGTTTTTGTTTTTGTTTTGAGAACCCTAACTCATGCATCCCCTTTCTGAAACACTCATTCCCAGAAGCATTTTCTTGATTATTTTTTAATCATCTTTCGGATCTCAATATGAGATGAGTTTCTTTGCTCCATTCTCTAAATCAAGTCTCCTATCTCTTTGAATACTTATTTCATTTTCAACCAACATTCATTCATTTAGCAAATGTTTATTGAAGTTTTGTACTGTGCATGCTCCCTAGCATGGAACACATAGCAGTGGCATAGCCTCATAATTATTTATTAGTGTGATTTCCTGATTAATATCTATCTGCACCTTTAGATTATAAATTCATGAAAGCAAGGATTTAGTTATGTTTTGGTCACTAATTATTGCTGAGTACTGATTCAGTGCTTTGAGCATCTAAGTGTTAATGAATGAATAAAGCTCTGAAAGGCCAGGCTTTTGTGTTAACCTTCCTCATGGTATCTTTCATCAGATTGTGCACTTGGAAACACTAAGATGTTATTTTTTTTCTTTCTTCTTTCTTTCTTTCTTTCTTTCTTTCTTTCTTTCTTTCTTTCTTCTTCTTTCTTCTTTCTTCTTTCTTTCTTTTTTTTTTTTTTTTTTAAGTAGTCTCCATGTCCAATGTGGAGCCCAGTGCTTGGTTTGAATTCACAACCCTGAGATCAAGACTTGAGCTGAGATCAAGAGTTGGATGCCTAACCAACTGGGCCACCCTGGCACCCCCAACACTAAGATATTCTACAATTACGATAGAGTTTTCTACATTTTAACGCACATAATGTTTTTTATGCTACCTTCAGATAAGACAACCCTCCAAGTGTTATGGATGCTAAATAGAGTACAAACAAATAGCATTTAAAAATAAGTAGAAGAGCGAATTTGGGGGTCAGAGTTTTCCACTGGAAAAGAGATCCAGGTAATATATATCATAGGCCAAATATCTCTGTTCAGGTGAGCAGCTCTTCCTGAATCACAGTAAAAATCAATACTACTTTAAAAGATGCTGTAAGTCTTATGTTCCACAAGAAAGATGGGAAGGAATCCAAGAGTTATAAGAACCTGCTATTATCTGGGCACCTCAGGCATTAGTTCTTACAAAAGCTCCAGGAGGTTGGCATTTATCATTAGCTCATTTTAAGATTTTAAGAGATGAGAAGACAGAGGCTTAGGGATGTTACATAACCTGCCCTGCCCAGCTCCTTTAGGGACAGCTGGTAGTAGACTTGAGAGTTAGAAACCAAGCCTGTTGGACTGAAGCCATGACCCATCCCAGTCAACAGAATGGGAAGGGTGACATACCTTTGCATCTTCATCCAAATAAACCCTTTTGGGTCAGGATTACCTAGATCCTCTAGAGAAAAGGTGGAGGGTTTTTACCAGATCCTATAAAAATGTGTATAACTATACACACACACATACACACTGTTTTGAAGTATATGAAATATATATATTCATATCATAAACTAGAGGACAAAATTTGGGAATGTGTAAAAATGGACATGCTCTCTTTTTGGTCTGTATGTCTGGTTGAACAACCCTGGGGCAGACTGCCTCTGAACTGAGGTAAGGTGATGCAGGCAGTCCCCTGCCCTTTCTTATTAACCCCCATCCCCTTGACCTTTCCCATCAGGGCCTTATCTAAACTTCTGATGTAGCAGACAGGGTGCCTTCTGCTTCCTTCCTACTACAATATATATTTGTTGAATTGTTGGACAAAATATACAGGAGGCATTAATTGGAAATAATCACTCTGTAGGAAACCAAAACAACAACAACGACCTCATGACAAAAAAAAAAAAAAAAAAAAAAGCAAAATAAACCTGTCTGGATTTTCAGACCCTACCTCTCAGAATGCTGACAGTGAACTAAAACCAAAACCGCAACCATGGCAACACAGTAGATATTTGTTGAATTAGGCCAATAGACAGAAATTTACCTATAATACATAACAAAATATAAAGTTTTATAAATGATTGAAGGAGAGGGAGAGAGAAAGGTCAAAGGAGAAACCCTCAGTTTATAGGGACTGAAATATTTCCATCAGAGCAACTACATTCCAATGTGGTTACAGGACTGGATGGGGAGCTTGTAGAGGCATGTTACACAACCCAGGAGAGTCTTTGCAGATTTGTACTCACACTTACTTTCTAGAGACTTATGAGGGCATTTTAGACACTACCTTTCCAGGGCTGCATCAAAAATATACATCTGTATTTTTCTTAAGGAAAGAATAGACGCTACAGTATTATGAATTGGGTATATGTTGAACAGAATTCAGTCTTCGTTATGGACAGACTGCTTTGGTAATTATAACACAAAGAGGCAGGATTAATTCCTGATTGGTGACAATTGGCTTCTGGGGCCTGAAAACAACATCATATTTATTCCATGTAGTTTCTCCCTTCTTCTTTTCCTTTCTCCTTCACCCTTCCCTCTCTCCTTCCCTTTTCCATTTTCTTTCCCCTTTCATTCAACAAATGTTTATTGTTGCTTATTTTGCCAGACACTGCTTTGGGCTCTGTGTATGCATTAGTGAATAAGACAGGTACAGCCCCTGACAGTATAGAACTTAACCAAAGTGAGAGAAGAATTGTGTGAAGGATTTCTTTGAAACTCCTATATGCTTTAATCAGACTCATCTAGGGGTTTATAGATAAGAATAGTGATGTTAAAATATTTCACAATTAAGAATATGTGTCAAAATCAGGGTACTTTTGATGGGAAACTGAGACCAGCTGATTTGTAGAAACTAAGAAGACAAAGGATAGCATGTGGTTGGAAGAAGCAATAGGTAGCATAGAAAAATCCAGATGGGTGAATCTTCATTTTTCAGAAGGTGGTATATAGTGCATGACAGGTGATGCTCCTGCCCAGAAAAGTAGCAAGTGCCTGGGGATTTGGCAGCTGCAACTCATCTGGAGGTGTGTCTTACAGCAAGAGGGTGCATGGAAAGTTCAAGAAACTGAAGAAAAGGTCAGAGCACCTTGATGGCAGAGTAGGGATACATGTATGAAATGAGGCTGTAAAAATAGGTAGTGACCAGATCACAGCTTGCAAGGCATTTGAGAATTTTGATATTTGTGGCATCCGCACAGCTCAGTTGACTGGCTCTTGGTATCAGTTCAGGTCATGATCTCTGGGTCCTGAGGTTGAACCCAGATGTGGGCTCCATGCTCAGTGGAGAGTATTCTTAAGGATTTCTCTCCTCCCCACTCGTGTACACACACACACACTCTCTCTCTCTCTCAAAATAAATAAATCTTTTAAATTATTTTTAAAAGAATTTTAATGTTTAATCCAAGTGAATTGAAAACTTAGATGTTTTAAAGATAACTGTGCATGAAAGAGAGGAAGAGAGGATAATTTTTATATATTTACAGTCTACTTTGGTGGCAGTAAGACTATGAGGCAGTGGTCTAGGTAAGAGAAGATAGCAGTTTGGAATAGGGTAATGGCCCTAGAGGGGGAGAAAATGGCCATCGTTGACTACTATTCAGCAATAAAATTCCTAGGACTTGTAGCTAGCCGTATATGATAGGTTGTAAAGAATGACTCCAAGATTTAGCCATATGAATGATAGTTGTCATTCTCTGAGATAGTTAATACTGAATATAGAATCAATTTGGGGAGGGCGAAGAAAATGAACTTTATTTTATTAGCTATGAATTTGAGGTGCTTTAGTGATATCCAGATGGACTTATCAAAGAGACGCTGGGCAAATGGGTTTGGAGCTCAGAGGTGAGGTCTATGACAAAGACACTAATTTGTGAGTCCTCTGTAGTGAGGTGAAAATTGAAGCCATTGGCCCAGATGGGATCTCTTTGTTTTAATGTAGAATATAAGAAGGCCTAGGATAAAACCTTGAAAAATAACATTCCTTGGCACAATAAATGAGACTTTAAAGACTAAAAGACTTTAAAGACTTTAAAGGCTAAAAGAGTAGCCTGTGTTATTGAGTGCTCATTATGAAAGTTAAATTAAGATGAGAATTGAAAAAGTTTTGATTTAGGGCTCACTAGTGACCCAAGGTAAAATTTTTACATAGAAGGAAGGCACTAAAGCCCAGATAGACATTAATTGAAGAGTGAAGATGGTTCGGAAGGAAAGACTGAGCACACATAAAATAGAAGAGATAATAATAGGAAAGGATTGGATCTAAAGTATAGGTTCCATGGACAGCAAAAAGGTCAGCTCTCTATTGAGACTGGATAGACACAGGACAAGAAGATATAGATGCTAGAACATTTGTAGCCTTTATGGAAGGAAGTTGAGGGAGTTAGCATTAGACTCTCTATTCTCTCTGAAGCATGTGGCTATTTTTTAAGAATGAGATGAAACAAATTGTTTTGGGAATTGGAGCACAAGTAGATCAAAGAAACATAGCTAATAGTGTTAGTTATCAATTGCCACAGCAGTGCTATGTAACAAACAACCCAAAGGTGAGTGACTTAAAACAATAGGTATTTATTTATTTATTTATTTATTTATTTATTTATTTATTTTGTGAGTCTGTGGATTAACCTGGTAGTTCAATAGCTATTTGAGCTTCCTTACATATTTTGAGATTGGTTGACTGTCACTAATCTAAGCTGGCTTCCACTGGGTCACTGGGAAGAGTGATTCCTCTCCAAGTGTCTTGCATCTCCAGCAGCCTAGCCCAGGCATGTTCTTGTAGCCAAGGCAGAGATGCAAGAGCAGATATTAAAGTATGCAAGCATGTTTTCAAGCCTCTGCATTCATCACATCTGCTAACATTCCATTGGCAAAACTCAGTTAAATGACTGAATTCAGGATCAAAGAGTGGGGAAGGTGACTTTTCCTTTTTAGGGAAGAAACCCCCATGCTCTAAAGTTGTATGCAAGGTGGGGACGGATACAGTTGAAGGGCATGACATTTGGGCCCATAATGCAATGAATCCACAAGTCCCCAATAGTATTGAGAGCTCATTCATGATTATTATTTGGTAGCAGAATCTAAATGCCCTATTGTGTTAATTTCTCCAGAAGCATTTGAAATCTTGGGTGGAGCACCAAAAGAATATGTTAGACTACTTATGAGAATTGCCAGAAAGTGTAAGGAAAACACAGAAAGAGAAGCAAGGCCATTTCTGACATAAATTAGGCAGATGTTGATGTTTAAAGTATCTTAAAACATAAACTGGTTACTGAGGAATGTGAAGGTATAGGAAAATGGAAAGTGAGAGCATTGTGAAGCCAAAATAAAGCCATAACAAAAATAGTTAAAATATAATATTGGGTCAAATCAGGAAAAAGATGCTTAAATTTTTGAGGTAGAGCATTTACATGAGATAACAAGGTCCAGGGAGAAGTGGTATGAGTGGGGAAGTAAGGTGAAGAGTAGAAAAAAGAGAAGGGCAAGCAAATGAAGTGAGAGTGGGATGTGGGTGTTGGGTCATTCTTGTAACAGGAGAAAAGATTAAAATACTAGCCAACTGTCCATAATGTGGATGAATGAGAGGAAGTGACCTAGAGCTTAATAGATAAGAGTGTGAGGAGAAGGAAAACCAGCATAGGATGAAAGAGTTGGATTTTTGTGATCAGATTGATACTATTGTTACTATCATTGGGGAAGAAGGTGAAAGGACTAGAAACAGCAATTAGAAGCAAAGAAGTCAAGCTTTTTTCTCACCCTTGAAATACCTGGATTGTGATAAAAACAGCCAACATCTGGGAGAGCAACAACCTAGACTGTAGGATAGACCAGATTGAGGGGCCTGAAAACTTTTATTTTAGAGAGTACACATAGTTTTGGAACCAATAGTGGTGCCATATTGGCTAACGTAGCCTAGACTAATGCTCGTAAACTAGGCGTGGATATTGGAGGCTAGGCCAGAGAACAATAAAGATGTGAAAGGAAGTGAGTTAAGGGGAAAAAAGGTAGGAGAAGGTCACAGAGAAACATTCATTCTCCCTCCATGTCATTTCAGAGGTTCCTTGGCAAGAAGTCAGTGTCTCCTGAAAGGAACCCCTTTTCTGCCCTGGGAAGGACAGAAACCATTCTAACAATTGATGATTTCGAAGCCCTTGTGGGAAAATAATTAAACATTATGGAGAGGTTGGGAGGCAATACATGAGGATTATACAGAGATAAGGTTGCTATTTATTTTCTTCTCCATATGAGAAAGAAAAGTGGAAAAATATAAAAAAAATTGTAGTAAATATAGCACATACATCCATATAAAGGTAACATGAGTGTCTGGAGTAATAACTTGATTATAACTTGCTCCAATGATCTAAGATCAGTGAATTAACTAAAGTTGTAAGGAATAAATTATATAGTTTTGCATGTAATTTGAGTTCATGTCCCAACTCTGTCTTGCTCATAATTGTGCCTCCACTCTGGTTGGGGCATAGGTTCTGATACACAGTAAGTGTTCAGTTGATATATATGAAAAAAATAATAAATAGTTGGTCAGTTGTTCTCTTGGCAAAGTATAGTTAAGGCTTTCTGAACCTCAGTGTTGGCATTTCTATTTTCCTAAATGACAGTTTCTCTCTAAGTTATTATGTGTATTAAATGAGATAAGACATGTGGGCTTGGCCTACAGTAGAAGTTAGCAAATGATCATTTGAATCTAAATTTGTGAATGTGAAGAGAATCCTTTCCTTAGCCTGTTTAGTCATCATTCAAAGGTCTCTTGCTATCTTCCCACACTTGCATTTAACCCAAACCTGGCATATAAACATCAGTGATTCTTCTTAAAGGGTCGACCTGTTATATTTGCACACATGTATACTCTTTGAGGTAATCTTGAGCCAGGCTCTTGCTGATTACATTTCAGCTTTTCATGCTGTTGTCCCAGAAGACGTTGACGTCATCTGGAGACATAGTAGCGCCATCCGTCCTCAGAGGTTCAATTCATTCTGCCATCCGGAAACTCTGTCGACAAGGCGGCCAGTGTTAGAAATTAAGCTTGTGACATGCAGGACATGGTGGAGTGCAAACATTGGTCAGTGCTTCCTCTCCCAGCCACAGAGGAAAGCCACACTGATTGGTATTCAGGAAAGGGACCTCCTGTTTCGAAGGATTCCTTCATGCTGTTCAGCAATGCTGTTTAGGGTGGATTTTCCCATTTGAACTGCAAGGCTTAAACACAAATATTAACTACCTGAAGCTGCAAATAGCAGCATAGTACATTAAAAAAATAATGAATATTTTAACCAGCCTTTGCCCAACCAAGAAAAATATTATGCAGAAACGAGGCTGATTTTAGAAAAATGCCCAAGGAAACATTAAAAAAAAAAGTTGAGTTTCCTTTCAAAGTTTGTTTTTGCTAAACATTCATAGTTTTGCTTTTTCCAATCCAATTTTATTATAAGAAAGGTCTCCCACATGTGTACCTGGCACTCCTTTCAAAATAATCAGCAATACACAAAACCTTTGGAAATGGTGGGTGAGTTCTTAAATGTGACAGAAAGAAAGGACAAAACATATAAATAAAGGAAGGCACATCTTTGCAAACACATATGTTTGTCTTCCCATTAGTTATAGGCAGACTTTCATGTTCATCATTTTGACTATTTAACATTTTGCTCATTTGGAGAATCCAAAATTTAATCGATTCTTCACTGCAAATTTTCCCTGCAATGAAATCACTGAAGGTATCAATCACTTGTCATCAAGACTGACGTTTTGGAGCTGTAATTTTGGGTGAAGGCAGTGGATAGACATTCTGTTATACCTGTTGTATAGCTTCCTTGGCATGCATTTCTGTCCTTGGGAAAGATCAAAATAAAATTATCAAAACATGCTCTTTAAGAATTCTGATTCTCAATCAGTAAAATAGAAATTTTAGACTGACCTTAGTAACAAAATGCTTCTAGAGCATTTTTTTCCAAGCTTAGTTTTCTTAATACTTAACATTATCTCATTAACTCCTTATCTTATAACAACGCTTTGAGGTTGGTATTAGTATTAACCCATTTTGCAGATGAGGACAATATCACACAGAGGTTAAAAACGGCCCAGAAGGGTGCCTGAGTGGCTCATTAGGCTGGGCATCTGATTCTTGATTTCAGCTCAGGTTATGATCTCAGGGTCATGAGCATGGAAACTGCATAAGCTTCTCTCTCTCCCTTTCCCTATGCCCTTTCCCCCCACACTCATTTTCTCTCTCTCTCTCTCTCTCAAAAAACAAAAACAAAAACAAAAACAAAACAAAAATAAACTGCCCAGATGGTCTATACAGGATTCAAGTATCAGCTGTCCTAGTCCAGAGCCTATGCCTTTTAACCTCCCTACTTTGCTGTAAGTGAAATTCAGTTTCAGATTGGCTCAATTGGCTTTCCCAGGCTGGCTATTAATCCACTGTCATTCAAGGTTTCAGCTGGTTTTTTGTTTTGTTTCATTTTGGGGGTTTTTGGGGGGTCTAATTTGTGGATTATACATTGTATTGTTATAATGGTAATAAAACATGGGTCAGGGTACCTTGATTCTGCTCACAGCTTTGCTACTGTCTGTGAATGACTCTGGCTTTCACATGAGCTCAGTTTCTCTCCTGTAAAACAGATACAAAAGTAGCATTCTTATCTGCCTCAGGGTTTTGTTCTCCAAATCCACTGGTAATAGATTTAAAATTGTAATTACTGATACTTTTCTCCCTGTGCAAGAAAAATGGGTTGAGCTGAAGTTCTTAACTGTTCAACTTAACACTTGAATATTTAACTTCAAAAATTTTTTGTTCTAGAGGAAAGGGAAATTTTAAATTATTGATGAATTTTTATCAAACTTTTTGCTCTACATCAAGAATAACTATCAATAATAAGTTGTGAGGGATGCCTGGGTGGCTCAGTCGGTTAAGTGTCTGACTCTTGATTTCAGCTCAGGTCATGATCTCAGGGTTGTGAGATCAAGCCTATGTTGGGCTCCATGCTCAGCAGGTAGTCTGCTTGAGCTTGTCTCCCTCTCTCTGCCCCTTTCCCCCTACCAATGAAATAAATAAATAATTTTTTAAAGATTAAGTTATAATATGTATTTGGGATAATAAAAACCAATAACCACCTAGGTTTCAGTAATATCAGAAATGTGAGAACATCTACAATGATAGTCCAATGGTGAAATTAATTTCAACTGCCAACCGATTCCTCATGCCAATCTTTAGGGATTTCGGAATCTATTTATAGGGAACCATACTTAGAAAAATGCCACAGTTGAAAGGGTCATCACAATATTTGTGAACCCTTGGCATAAATGAATTTTCAGACTATTTTAAGGCAATTTACTATTTTTATTCCTGAGCATTTATTTGGACATCTTTTTCTTCTTACCCACATAGGAATGTTTATCTCCATCACTAAGTTCCTGTTTTAGTTCCATGCTTATACAGCTTTCTTTTCACACCAAGCTTGGAATCAAATTCCTCAGTTTTATATTGTTCAAAATAAGCCTTTCTCCTGTCCTTCTCTCTCTTGGCTAGTGTTGTCCCATAAAAGATGAAAATGTACTATAAATGAAGGAAAAACCCAAATTTAATACCCTACTCTATTATTTGAAAGAACTAATTCATCCTTTTTTTCCTTTAATACAAGCAACTGAAAGGATGTAGTCTTCATTGCTGGAAAGCCAGAATGGTTTTATTTGAAAAAGGGACCCCCTCAGTTTGTGTTACTAAGCACTGTGCTGTGGTTTTTGTAGTTCCTTCCTTTGAGGACATCCTGACCCCTACCATACTTAATAATTTTACTCTTCTGTTTCGTTCTTTGATGTCTGATGGTGACAATGGAGCAGCAGGAACCACCATAGTGGATTAAATGATTTATTAAGTAATTCTATAAATATTTGGTGAGCACCTTCTATATGCCAAGAACTATTTTATGTACAAAGGATATTGCAGTCAAAGGTCAAATACTACTGCTCATATGGTACTTACATTCTAAGGACATTGGAAAGAAAAACAGAAAAATAATTATCTATCTTAATATTGTCTGTCTTAAGGGAATACATAAATGGATGAATAGATAATTTGGTATATGGTATAAAAGTACAGGAAATAGGGGTACCTATGTGGCTCAGTCTGTCAAGTGACTGCCTTGGGCTTGGTTATAATCTTGGAGTCCTGGGATAGAGCCCCACATTGGGCTCCCTGCTCCACGGGGAGTCTGCTTCTCCCTCTGCCTCTCCTCTCTGCTCATGCTCGCTCTCTCTCTCTCTCTCTCTCTCTCAAATAAATAAAGTATTTTAAAAATAAAGGATATAAAAATGGGATATAGTTGTTTGGGTTGAGAGGAAAATGCCTTATTGTGGTCAAAATTCTGAGAGATGACTTTTAAGGGCTACTGTAATTATGAGAACTAGCCACATGAGGAACATTCTAAGGCAGAGAGAACACCACATACAGATGTGGTGAGATGACAATTACTTGGAATGTTGAGAATTAGAAGATGAAATGAGCAAGGTGAAGATGACGCAGATGAGATCTAAGAGGTATAAGAAGATCATGTATATATATGTGGCTTTGTAGATTGTGGAAGAGGGTATGGATTTTGTTCTAAGTATGATGGTACAGAGCAGTGACTCTCAAACTTTGTGCACATCAGAATCACCTGGATGACTTGCTAAAGCATGCATTACTGGGTCCACCCCCAGAGTATCTGGCTCAGGACCTCTAGGGTAGAGCCTAAGAATTGGCATTTCTAACACATGGTGCTGATGCTGCTGGTGTGCAGGCAATGCTTTGAGGACCATTGCTCTAATACGTATGTATTTTTTGTGTGGGCCCAGAATAGATTTCACCATGGTTTTGTAACTGAATTTCTTTTCTTATAGGAAAAGTCCCTTTTCTACTTTTATTCAAACCTTGTATTCCATTACCTTTGTCACAGTAAAGACATTCAATGATGGACATGTGACTTGGCAGTCAGTTGAAACCCAGTCCAGAGATACTCTTGCAACTATTGGGAAATGAAAGTTCTCAAGCCACTGGATGAGAAGCTGGTAGGCAGGGGAAATCTCCCCAGAAATTAAGCCAGTGCAGAGGAGCACTGAGCTGAAAGATAGCAAGACACTAAGCTTTGATATTCTCAGCTGACCTCCTGGATCCAGCCTGCCTAAATCAACCCTGTTCTGTACTTTTCAGTTACATGACTCATTTTCCCATTTTATACTTCAGGCAGTTTCTCTTTGGTTCCTAAAACTTTAAAACCAAAAGTAAAAACAAATAAGAAGCTATTATAGATATACCAGCTATTTTATTTAGATACACATTAGTTCATCACAGAGAACCAGACAAGAGAGTTTAGACGGCTCATATTTGTGCATATTATGACATAATAACCTTTGTACAAGCCAAACTTGAGATGCTTTAAAATAGAAAGGAGGGCAAAAAAATAATGCAAAAAACATAGGAGCACAAAAAAGTATAGGACTTGGTGGCACCACACCCCTACCAGCAGCACTGTTATCCCTATATTTCCATAATCTGACTCTAAATAAAATTTATAATTTTATGGAAACCTCATGTTCTTAACAAGTCAATACATGCTTTAAATTTTTTTTCTTTTTACTGCTGGCCCCTTTCGGCCACGATTTTCATTAGAATTATATATGGTAGCTTCTCACTTGGTCTAAATGTGATCCCTTCAAAAAGCCTTCTTGGCTGTCCTATTTGAGATAGCATCTCCATACTCAAGTCCAACTCTGTCAAATAATTCTATTTCATTACTTTCTGAGAATTTGACATTTTCTCAAATTATCTTGTGTATTTGCTCATTATCCGTCCCTTATAATGGAGCATGGACTACATGAAAGCAGTAGTGTCTTATGTATTATTTATCAGTAGGTCTCTGTCACCCAAATGATGAATGAATTAGTTACACATTTTGTAGAATGGAAAAATAATGAACCAGTTGCACAGTTTTACTTTTCCTTAAATAGGTTTTAGGTTCACAGCAAAATTGAGAGGAAGGTACAGAGATTTTTCGTATACTCCCCACCCCGACACATGCTCAGCTTCCCCATTATCAATATTCTGCACCAGAGTAGTACATTTGTTACAATTAGTGAACTTCATTGACACATCATTATCACCCAAAGTCCAAAACTGACATTGGACTTTACTCGTGGTGGTATACTTTTTATGGATTTGGACAAATGTATAATGACATATATTCATTATTATAATATCACATAGGATATTTTCACTGCTCTAAAAGCCTTTCATGCTTCTCCTATTTACTGTCTCCCCACCCCCCCAGCAAACAATGATCATTTTTACTGTATCACAGTTTTGACTGTTATGTAGCTGGGACCATATAGTATGCAACCTTTTCATATTGGTTTCTTTCACTTGGGAATATGCATTTAAGATTCCTCCATGTCTTCTCGTGGTTTGATAACTCATCTTTTTTTAGTGCTGAATAATATTCCATTGTCTGGATGTACCACAGCTGATTTAAACTTCCATTTAATTGAAACACATCTCAGTTGTTTCCCAGGCTTTATTTAGTCAGGTGAATGGGAAAATGTGAGGACTGTCTGAGATTTGGTAATTACATGTAACCTTTATGATTTCAAGATGTTGCTAGTGACCCATTGGCCATATGTGGATCAAAGTGTTTTTCTGCAGTGGTGAAGGATTTGTGCCAACCTGTCTATGCTTCCTCTCTTGTTCAACCTCATGACCACTTTGGCATTGGCCTGTGGGACAGGGTGTGGGCATTGGCAGACCTCAGACGTTTTGGAAAGGAAGTTGTTTTTTGGGGGCAGTGGTAAATCTGTTTTTAGACATGTTATTTCGGAGGGGACAGCAGGCTACTGAGCATGACGTCTACATGTATGGAATTGTATGTAGTTAGAAATACAGCATTGTAGATAGATTAGAGTTGGTCTTAAGTATATGAGAATCATAAGATTGAACATTTGAAAGTAAAAGGGTAGATGAACATAAAATACAGGTTGGTGGTCATTTTGAGGAGAGGCAAAGGGAGATGGGATTATATATGGGGAAGGTCACTGAGGGGCATTCTTAACAGTTATTGGTAATCTTCTCTTCCATAATCTGGGTGGTGTGTTTTCTATTATTTTTCAAACTCATATATTTAAGTTAAAAAATAAATATGGATTGCTTTTCTAAAAAAATATGTAATACCAAAGAATGAATTTTTAATACTTCAGATGTCTTTTTTAATTTCGTAAAATGTGGTTGCTTGTGGGTGCCTGGGTGGCTCAGTGGTTGAGCATCTGCCTTCGGCTCAGGTCATGATCCTGGGGTCCTGGGATCAAGTACTGCATCAGGCTCCTGGCAGGAAGCCTGCTTCTTCTTCTGCTTATGCCTCTGCCTCTCTGTGTCTCTCATGAATAAATAAATAAAACCTTTAAAAAAAAAATGTGGTTGCTTGTGGCACTTAGTTGAGAGAATTTAAGTGAGTTCAATATTTTTCCTTAGTTTCCAGCTATGTCAGGAGCACTGTTTTATTTTATTTATTTAAATATTTTATTTAAATTCAATTTGCCAACATGTAGTATAATACCCAGTACTCATGGAGCACTATTTTATGTATGGATGAATTGATGATGATATTTTCCTCAATTCTGTTTGTGTGTAAACAAACATAACTCTTTGAGCTTCCTTTCTCTTCATACTAATGCCTACACCTCTACAAAAGATGATTTCCAAATACCGACAGCATGAAGAATGGAAGAATCTGTCCTCAGATTAGAGCCTATATTAATAAATACACCATTTAAAGCATGATATGTATATCAGTTCCTTATTGCCATAATAATACTGCATAGCAAATCACCTCAAAACTTACTGGCTTAAAATAAAAGCATATTTATGTGTAGTATGTAGGTTGTTGGCCGGGAGATTCCTATAGTCTTGGGTGAGTCTGTTCTTGTGCTTGCAGTGTGCTGTGGGTGAGCTAGGGGGCTCTGCTGATCTTACCTGGGTTCTCTCCAATGTCTACACCTACTGTTAGCTTGTGTAGAAGGAACCCCACTGGAAATACTGGGACAATTCTGATGTGCGTTACATGTCTTACCCTGTAGCAGGCTAATCTGAGCATTTTCTCATGGCACCAGTAGAAGGGGAATGTAAAATAGATATTCAAGACTTTTCTGGAGTTCTAGTATATTTTTACAGCCTCTGTTGGCGCCATGTTTGCTAACAGTTTGCCAAAACAAGAATCAGGGGATAGAGCAGAACATTCTGCCCAGAGTGAAAGGACACTGTACATTACAGGGCAAAGGGCATGGATTCGGGAGAGGATGAAAAGTGGGGCTATTGATGCAATTCATATACCACCACATGGCCTTGCCCATCCCTTCCCCATCCCCTTCTGCATCCTCTCCCTGCCTATCTAGGTCCTACATCTTAGCAGTCACATATCCCTGACTCTGTAAGTGATCATTCTAACCTTATTTCCCATTAAAGACCTTAAGGTGCTCATTGTTAACTTCCATCATTTCTCTTTTTTACTACCTTCTCGAATGTTACTTCATAGAAGACTATGTCCAATCAGACAATGAGGGACTGGTATATTAACTCCTCCCTGGAGTTCTGGTATCTTGACTTTCATTTTTGTTGGTAATTGGATATAATCAATCAATCCCTCCCTTCCTTTTATTACCTTTTCTCCTTTCTTCCTCCCTCACTTGTTAACTTCGTTCTTTAGCTTTTTTCTTTTCCTTTCTTCATTTTTAAAAATTTTTCTCTAGATATAAGGATTTTAACTTACTGAGGATAAAGAGGCTCAAAACTCTTTTCATCACAGTTAATTAGATTTCTGACTCACCCTCCATAGCTAGTATTTCTCCAGGCATATTACTTGTGTGTACCCCCCAAAACAGGTGTCAAAACACATTAAAGGCACAACCTCCGAAAACATCAAAGACTTCTGTTCTTTATTTTTTTAAGTGCCCACCACAAAGCTACAAACCTGTCTAAATTAGTCATATGAAGTGTATTACTGTCAAGATATAGTTAATTCAGTTGCTGCCCTCAGTATTGATCTCATTATCTCATTTATGTATGTGTAAAATTCTGCTTTAATCCAATTCTGAATCTGAATAATTTATGCAGAGACCAAAGGTATGGCAGGCTAGCAAATAATTTCAGGACCTTTACAGAGATGCCAGGTAAAAGCAACGAGCTGGAAAGTAGAAGAGAAACAACACATGTCTTGTTAGGTGGACTGTTTAAGAGTCAGGCACACTAGCTATCAAATATAAGCCTTCAGTTTCTCAGTGGAAGGTTTAACAAGAATTTCCAGTGTGTAGAATTTCTACCACGAAGATGACCTTCGTCTAAGCCACCAGCAACAGAGATTTGAAAAAAGACTAAAAGCAAGATCCACATTCGCTTTATCACAACTGAGCTATGTGTTGGAGTGGAAGGGATGACTCTAAAACATGCTTTTGAACCTGAGCTCAATTGGGCAAGACATGTAATAAGGCATTCTTTTCCTCATTCTACAGCTGGAGAAATGTAACCTGCAACAAAGTAGTTGAATGCTTTGTCCCACCAAGTTCACACACTGGCAGGTGTAAGAGAATCTGAACTACCTGGCCTTAGAATCACTTTCCTTTCCTTCCTCCACAGATGGCTGAAAGCGTAATCTTGTCATATACGTAAAACATCTCCAGATTGACTAAAAAAGGATTTCCTCACAGCCAAAATGAGTCCACTGGAGAGTAAATACAGAGAGAGACTTCCTTGGTATTTAAAGATCTTGTAATCCAGGTTAATTAGGTATCTCATTACAACTTGTTACTATTTCTTGAGACAAGTAGGAAAAACAAAGTGAACTTGGGGGAAAAGGAGATCCATTTTGAAGCAGGCCTTCTTTTTAAAGAATCTTCTCCTTCATTCTTTATTCTCTCACTTAAAACTAACTGTGACATTTAACTTAGAGCCTTATGATAGAGAGTATCTCTTACTTTTTTTCCCCCCCTTTGGATAGCTCCCTTTTCTTGAATAAACTCCTGCGCTTTACCCCTCTCTCCTTACATCCTGATATACCAGAGACATTCATATGAAATCAGCCTGGTTGGTCTGTGTGCTCATGCTCCCACTGTTCTCATAAGTAAAGAGAGGAAGGGGGCTCAATGCCTGGAGTGTGTGAAAATGGGAGTGAGGTGAAGGCAGAGTGTGGCAGGTATTGTCCTGAGGGCATGAATGGATAATCACTCCTGTCACGGCAAATAGACTCTGTCACAAGGAATTCCGTGGTTTTCCAGAGGAAATGAGCTTTCCCTGCAGGCTGCCAAGCCCAAATGAGCTCCTTACAGCACCTGCAGATCTGAGCATCAAGCAATTATTCCACTATCTTGCCTAAAAACAAAGACTGTGCTACCCTTTGACAACCTCTGACCTTTTCCAGCTAACATAAACTAATTATATTTGCAGCAGGAGGGGAGGAAGGCTTTCGTAGTCCTCCGTGGGAGTTGTCCTTCGTGCTTTGTGCCATGTTGTCAGTTCTGGCAATCCAAAAAATGACCACCCTTCAATCAAGGGAGTTGCTGGATGAACCGCTTAAAGAGATACAGGGAGGCCCTTATCACAAATAAATCTAGCAACGTGCCTGAGTGGCCCACACTGTCCATTTAGCAGTGGTACAAGGGAGCCATTGTTTAGTGTCACTTAGCAGCAATTACAGCCTGGTCAAAACAGTTTTTTTTTTGTTTGGTTTTGTTTTCGCACAACTTGTTAATGGGCCCACGATTAGGTGTAAGGAATAACCCAAGCCACGGGCACTGAAACAAGGTTAGAGGTTAATTGAGACTTTCTATCTCAACGGCCTGAGATTTTGCAACCTTTTGCTGAGAGGACAGTCTTGAACAAAAAGGAGATAATATGATACAATTAGTTGGAAAGCAGGAGGGTCAAAATTCCCAGATGAGAAAGGAAAACTGGCCAAGGGAATCAGGCCAGAGGGACCACCTGGACCACTTCAGATGCCAGAATATCTGCGGCCATTCATCTGGTGGATGAGGCGGAAAGTGGTGTGCCTGCCATTCATCACATCGCTCGTCTCTACCAAAGAAAATACAAGGTCAATGCTATAAACAGTAGGCACCCCAGAGTAATTGAAATTCCAGAAACTGCCTCATTAGAAGAGCTCATAGGCAATCAGGTTTTCCTTTTCCTACAGAAGATGTATTCACATCTCGAAATTGCATGGCCAGCCTTCTTCATGGTGGCTAAAGCTGCAGGGGCATTTTCTGAGAGAGTTCTGGAAGGACTGTGTTTAAATCAACGAGTGCCTTCACAGGTGAGAGGAAGTGGCCCATCAGGGCTTCTCCGGCTTACTTGCCAGGGCATGGCACACCCTGAAGTCCACACCTGCTCACTCCCTCTTCACTCTATCATTGAGGCCCCTCTTTCTCCATCCCTTCTAGGTCGTGGTCAACATTTTGTGTCACATGTTCAGCAGCAGCTCCTCTTTATCTAGAAAACCAGGCCCTCGAAACTCCTGTTGGAAGTCTTTGGGATTTTATATTTCTTGGTTTTTCTTTCAAACCCTCTCCCTCCCTGCCCCTGCCCTCAATGCAAACTTGGATGCATCCAGCTGGCAGACCCCTCTGACTGGAAGTTGACTAAAAATTGCCAACTCATTTTCTTTCTTTCATTTTGTTTTTTCTTTCCAGTGCAGCTGGTGCCAAAATGTGATGATTTGTTTTGCTCCAGTCACTGAAGTTTTTGTTTTCTTTTATTTCAACCCCCTGCTGGCTTCCCAACGTGGTGCTGAGTCATCTGGAGCAGGTGTTCTGAGCGGCTGGTATTTATGTCACTCGCAGATGGTTTGGGTAAATGACACGATGTTCCTGCAGCCCCATCGAGGCTCTCTCAGCTCTCTTTGATCCCAGGGGCTTCCTGTGGCTCCTACACATGTGTAGGACTTCAGGGCACAGGGTGAAGTCTTGGATGGCTCCTATCCAAAGATGGTTAGGTTGCTCTGGGCCCCACAGACTGATGGGCTCCAACTCATGCTAGGAGAAGTTGACTAGAACAGAGAACCCCAAAATCACAAGGCACCACCGCTTAACCTACACAGGGAATTACATGCCCAGTGTTCAGTAGAACATGAATAAGCTGCCTAAGGAAACTGGGATCAAAGGGGCCCCATTCTGTTTCTGAAGAGTGTGGATTCATGTGGGAAAAATAAGTATGATGGTGGAACTGTGAAGTCTTAGAAATATACAGTTAGTGTTTTGTCTTGCCCCTTGTTTAACCCTGCTGTCTCTAGCTTCTATTCTAACGCTCAGTGCAAATACTGATCACATAAAAATCTGAAACTGTCCTTCATTTATGCTTTAGACACAGAGTGTCAGTGAGGAGCTTATGAATCCTTGCTCCCTTCCTTGTGCAAAAGCTGTCCTTTGTCATGAAGCAATATACTCCACTTGGAAAGGCTCCATGAATTACCTTGCTGTGGAGATTTACAGCTTAGCAAGGAAAATCTCTGGTCATTGCCAAAAGACATGAAGTATTAACAGTATCTCAGAAGTATTTTTACAAATAAGCTTGGGTAGAACAGTGCCTTCCCAGTACTTCAGAAGTCTCATCACTGTAGGATACTATAGTGATTCTTCCACTGACCAACCTTCTGAAGGGATCTCAGAAAGGACTTTCAGTGCTAAAACCCAAACAGTCCTGTGCAAATGGTGACCACCTTAACATGAGGGGAGCATTTCCTGGAAAACTGGTTAAAACACAGATTTTTGGGCCTCGTCCCCAGAGATAATGATCCAGTTGGTCTGGAGTGCCACCTGAGGATGTACATGTCGAATAAGCACCAAGGTGATGGTAAAAGTGCCAGAGCAGGGCTGTATTTTGAGTTGCAAGAAGCTAGAACATCCTTTCCTACTCTCTAGCAACTTCAGAAGATGAGATTACATGTATGAGAAGATAAAAATGACAAGCACAGATGCTGAAGCAATGCATAGACTACTGAAAGGCATTATTATTTTTTTTTAAAGTGACTTACCTTCAATGTAGCAGGCAGTTGTTACCAGAAGAAACAACAACCAAACAGTCTCAGTGACATACAAAATAAAGATATTCTCACATTGACGGAATGGCAGGCTCAGTGCAGTTCAGCAGATCTGGGATCAGCTGGGGGGGCTCTGTTTCACTCTGTAGGTTGGGTGCAGGTGTCTTCAACATACCTCATTCTGGCAACCTGATGCGTGTTTTTTGCAAGGTGGAGGTCACAAGTGGAAACGTGATGTTTCTAAACACTCAGGCTCAGAACTGGCACAACGGTGCTTTCACACACATTCCACTGGCTACAGCCAGTCAAGCCCCAAATCAATGGACTGGGGTGCAGTACATTCTTCCATTGAAATGAGTGAGGGAGTAAATGTGTGCTGAATGATAATCTAATCTACTATAGTGATCTCAGAGTTTAAGAATATCCAGCCCAGGGACTGAAATATAATTGCTATACATCTTATAATATATAATCAACTTTCAGCTTCTCTTAGCAGAGAGAGAGAGTGGTAGTTCCCAGGTAACTGAACTAGTTAACTAAATATTATAGTACAGATAATATTTAGTTGCTTTTTAGGGTAACCAAAGAGAATATAGAATATACAATGTTAATCTGGTTATAAGTTTGTATAGGAATAATAAGGGTGCTATAATTTATTTTATTTTACTTTATTTTATTTGAAATATTCTACATCTCATCTTCAATATCCTTTCCTCTGAAGTCCTTAACCAGATTGCATTCAATTAAGTAAACCTGCAGATTCAGTGGCTTTTCCCTTCATAAACATTACAAATATTTCATGTTATAATAATGTATCATGTAAGAGATTTAGAGAGAAAGCAAAATAACTACCAAAATACATAGATGAATTATTTAAGGAATAATTTCAACTACAATAGAACCATTTTGTTCTTTAAACAGATAATCTATTCTTGATTTTTAGCAAAAGGCTTGAAATAGGATTTATCTGGGCAGCCCGGCTGGCTCAGCGGTTTAGCGCTGCCTTCAGCCCATGGCCTGATCCTGGAGACGCAGGATCAAGTCCCACGTCGGGCTCCCAGCATGGAGCCTGCTTCTCCCTCTGCCTGTGTCTCTGCCTCTCTCTCTCTCTCTCTCTCTCTCTCTGTCTCAAATAAATAAATAAATCTTAAAAAAATAGGATTTATCCATATGTTGGGATTAAGGAGTATTTGTTATCATTGGCAGGACCTTCTGGAGAATCAATATTTCCAGAATTTTGGTGGTATCATCCCTTACTCACCGATTAGAACTTCTCCAACAGAGCATGAGTTTTTCATTGATCTAGCAAAGGAATGTATCAAAGTTAAAGAAATCAATTTGTTATGTGTATGGCTCAAAACCATAAACATGTATCACTGAGTGCCCCCCCCCCCAAAAAATCTATCACAAAAAGACTGGCTAATTTTTTAAACTATGTGTTCAATCAGGATGCAGGTTATGCACCATGGTATCTGTAGCTTTTTGGCTGGGTCATGGTGACCTGCACATAACCCTGGCAGGAAGCCCCTGGACACAGTGTTTTCATCCCTTTGGTGCGCCAGTATATCAAGAATCCACAGTTCTCATGAAAATGACCAATGGAAGACTAACGCAAATAGGTCATCAGTTGGGATTGTTTCTCCAAAAGGTACTAATCTTGCAACTGCTATAAAGGATCAGAGGTAAATTCCATTTTGTGCTAATCACTCCAATAAATTTTATGCAAGACAAACCTGGTTAAAATGAATGACTGTAGCAGCTTTGAACGAAAGGAAAAACAAGGAAAAGATCATAAAAATAGTACAATATGCAACCTAATAAATATGCAGGGAAAGAGGGATGGATATTGTTAACAAGTATCTGCTACTCAAGATGATTCCTCTAGAACTGTGATATTCAATTTCATAGTCACTAGCCATATGGAACTATTTAAATTAAAATTTAATTAAAATGAAAAATTCAGGTCCCAAGTCATATTAGCCACATTGCAAGTGCTCAATAGCCACCTGTGGCTAGTGGCTGCCGTAACATAAGGGAGAGCACAGATATGCAACATTTTCATCATTGCAGAAATTTCTGTTGGACAGTAATGATCTAGAGTGTCTTGTTACTTGGGAGGTGTTGCACTTAGGGCTTGTATATAGAAAACATAGGTTTTTTTGTTTGTTTTGTTTTGTTTTGTTTTAGTGATGCTACAAAAGTCTTTTCTTAGCTCCAGCTCTACAGTAAGGATTGCCCCAAAATTTGAACCTAGAGAATTGATTCATCATTAATGAATAAATTGCTCCTACTGATACTAATATTTCTGCTCCTGATGAGCCCTTGCTATGTGCTTCACATATGGAACATTAACTATGTCTGAAGCAGGAATCAAGAATAGGCTACTATCTGGAAAGGTGACTTTATGCCGTGCTTGCCATGCTAACTTTGTCAACCAGGGTTTTTTCTCCCCTGTTTAGTAGGAGATCTGAGTTTAAATGAAATATAGGATGTGACAATCTGAGGGTACCTACTAGTTTTTGCTCTTTTTTTTTCTGAATCGCCCCTATATTCCTTCTTGGATATACAGGGTCAGACTTCTTATACTATTTCATTTCATCTTCAAGAATTGTAAATGTTTATTGGACTCCATCTTGATTATACTTGACAGCTGGAAAGCCAAACCAATTCCTAAATGCCATGACTCCCAGGTTCCAAAGGATTCAAGTTTTGATTATGGCCTTTAAAGTATATAGGCTGGGACTCAAATTCAGTTCTTTATCCATCTCAGAGAGAATATGGTTCCCATGACTCTTACATAGAACTTCTGTTCCAGAATCTGCTCTATTGAACACCACTCAATTCTAGGCATTTTGCAAATATTGTATCATTTGATTCTCAGGGAGTAAGAACTTTCTATAGGTTACTTTGAGAAAAAAAGAGGTTAAGAGAATAGAAGAGCTGACCCAAGATCACAATTAAGTAAATTTATTTGAACCTTGGGTAATTGCTTCTGTTCAGCATTTTCTTTTTTCTTTTTCTTTTTTTTTTTTTACTGACAGCTACTTTTACTGAGATAGTATCTAGAATTAGGCAGCAAATTCTGGGGTGGGGTGAAAGTTTTCTGTAGGATAAGAATAAGGACCATGTCCTAGAGGAAAGAAGAAGAGAAACTACAGGGTATTTGCAGTCTAACCAAAGAGGCTGAGACTTAGTAAGAACAGTTGGAGCAGACTCAGGAAAGGCAGATATTCAGTTATAGGATCCAAGTAATCAGAGGAAGGTTGCACTTAGGAGATTTGTGGGTTCCCAGGCTCATCCCAAGGCAAAACAAGGCTTAGGGCTATGAGACTGATGCTGAAACCACTAAATGGGCAGATTAGGATCCTAGTTTCCTTCCAAGACTAAGTTAGATTCTACAATTTGGATATGGATTGCCATTCCCAAAGCTTCAGAATAAAGAGAATCCATACTCTCTTCATGTCACTTAGTGAATGTCCCCTTAGCCATAAAATTTCAGAGGAAGAAGATGGCATGCATTCATTGTTCTGAGTGAGATAGTAGTTACACAGTCAGAATAAGAGAAAGTCACAGAAAAACAAAAAGAACACAAGAAATTGTTGGATGTTGCACTTACGATGGTTGGTAATGAAAATATTCGACTCAGTTTATAGTAAATTACCCTCATAGAGGACATGGGATCAAAATCTCCTAACATCAAGGATTGTCTAGTCCCGTTTTGTTGCAGAAAAAAATTGCCATAGTGTTTCCATTTGGAAAGTTTTTCTTATGTTACACAAGGTAAAAATATAAGCTCTTTAGCACCTGGAATTGTTAGTGAGGTATAACCAAGGTGACAGTATAATTTATCGCCCAAATAGAGACACTTTTGAGAATGAATGTAATTATTTATAATTACACCAGAAACACAGGTGTAAACCAGAACTGTCCGAGGCAAAGCAGGGCACACTGTCACTCCAGGTATAGACCACAGCTGCATGCAATTGGATGCATGACATTTTCCCACTCAGTTGCTGAGTATGACCCAAAGGCTGCTCTTTTTTGTCAGCTGATTTACAAGCTGATTGGAATAATGATGTAAACGCACAGTGGTGAAGATGTCTAATACTTATTTGAAGTAAAAATAACTAGTGTAAAGAAAAATGTAATTGATCATTGTTGTTGAGTTTTTATTTTTTTGAAAAACAGTCACTGGATACGGCAGGTCTAAAAAAATGTATCCAGTAACCAATCCCCCTTCAGCATAGAAGAGTATTTCTCTTTAATTTTTTTAAATGATGAATTTCCTACTATCTCCAAGGCATTGTGTGTGACATTCTATTTCAGATGTGTCCTTAGTTACTAGGGGAATTTGGAGGTTGTCACAATGTTTGGCATGGTATTTAGTGGCTGGGGACCTGGAACTGTAGATGCCCTGAAATGTGTTAGATAATTTCACACGGTGGAGAAATAAGAAATGTCTCAGGTCCCATCTGACATTCATGTGCATTAAGAAATGAGTTTAAAAAATACCCAAACCTAAAACTTAACTTCATTCTGTATAAAAGTACAAAATCTCTTTTTTACACCATTTTAATTGTAACTATCATACATATTGAGAGAATATGCCTTTTGTTTTCTTTGGCACTTTTCAAGAATTGTTTAGTATTTCAGAGAATCACCTCACAGAAGGCACACCACTCCTCATAGCTGAGTGGCAATATAACACACCTGCATTTTAACTGAAATTCAGGGTGACCCTCAAGTGAGTGTAACCATTGACAATTAAATTTTATCTTAATATGCAGTTGTGCCTAAGCATTTACATGTTGAAATACTTATTTTATCATAAATTATTTTCCTCTTAATTTCTTTTACAATGTATTTTATAATATATTTAGAGCATTATATTGACTTAAAATAAGTGTGTGGGAGGTTTATATTATCTATGAATTTAATTTTAGTATAGTAAATGCTGTGTTATAAAATCTCTGATATGAATAAAGTCCTGTGGGTTGGGATAGGGCTGTGGACCAGGGGTCCAAGGCAGTGCTACCCAAAGGATAGCCCCAGAATTGGCACCAAGGAGTTCATTGAAAATGCAGATTTTTAAGCTCCACCTCAGATCAACAGAATCAGTCCCTTAGGAGACATCCAAGTGGTATGTGATTTAACAAGTGTTCTAGGTGATTCTTATACATGCCCTTCTGCATACAACAATTTGAGGATTATTTCTTCAGGTAAGACAAAGAGGAGTGGTAACTTATCTTCAAAAAAGTCTGACAGGAGGCATAAAGCTACCTTCCTACTTGAGTTAGCCATATACTGAACAGCACATATCAAGAGCAAAAAGCTGGGGTCTGAGACAAATTTATACTACACAACCCCGATTAAAATGAACAGGGCTCATGCTGTTAAGACTCGGTACAGTCCTAAAAACACACCCAGCAGAGTACTTAAGCTATTCCAAAACACGTCATTCTCTACTTTTTAACAGGGAGCGAACAGCTGGGATGTGTTATTAGTAAGCCATGTTTTCATAGGCTTTCTGGTTTTCTTTAGCCAAAGTCTTACAACAGTCCTCGGACAAATTAGTGCCTGAAGCTATAGGAAGTCTTTAGTCGTGTTGGAGAACTGCTGAGTAAGTCAGGTCTCAAAGCCAGCATGCCCACATGGACTGACTTTGCCACCTTTGGCCTCTCCACCTTGGAAATGCCTTCACAACCAATTACGCTATTCTCAAATGTCTATTTACTTTTAATGACTCTAGTTAAATGTTAAGAGTTATTCCGATGACCTAGTTCAAGACCAGCAGGAAAAGATTAAACAAATCAATAGATTAAACTGGGAAGATCTCAAGTAAATGAGCAAGAATCAAATCAACATTTTAATAAAAGAGCAGCAAATTGTTGACTGCCTATATGCCTTGATGGTACTGAACCAGACCTTACCTTTCACAAGACATTAAAAAGATCAACATGGAAGCAATGTTGGAACATGGAACATGGAAGCTTTCTTTTTCTAGCTAGTCTCACATCCACTTGTGCTCCAGGGCATTGTGTTTTGTGTTCCAAGTTCTCAGCCCAGTGATCTAGCCTCTCACATGTTAACCAAAACAACTCCCAGAGATACTCTTCTTGTATTTTGTTGTTGGGAAAAATCCTGAAACATATTCTCCTGCCGCACATAAGAAAGCAGACTGCCTAAGGTTCTTCCTTTGGTTGCCTCTTATTATTGGGACCTACATGGGTATTTGGTTTTAACTTTTTTTTATTTTTAGTGCTGCTGGCCAAGCATTTCTGAATCGTAGCAAATCCATTTATGACAGATTCTATACCAGAAGGTGTCTTCCAACTATTGTTATGTGCCTATTGTCCATATGTGCCCATGATCCACAATGTCTAGCATCCATTTTTTTTATGACCCATGGGCAATTACTGTAACTGTATAACACCCACTTGGGAGTCAGAGAGAGAATGGTGCCAATTCTTTTGATAACTCAGGATGCAAAAATCTATATGCTAAAGTCGTCTGGATAAAAAGTATAAGCTTCTTACTTTACTTTGGCTGGAGACAACGTCACATTAACATTCACATCCCCTTTGGTACTGATCCCTGCTCAAGGAAGCATTTAGCAACAGGTGGTCCTGCTTGCACTTAAGCAATTCCCCCAGGGAACAACACATGCTTACACTGGAGATTCCCAGGCCAGTAAACCCAAGACACAATTACAACTCCCAGTAGTCAGCTCATTTAGTTTTACACAATGGAGTCCATCCTCTTTGTTGGGAATGGAAAATGTATTCCTTTTAGAAAAAAGTATAGTGTAATGGAAGAGAGGGGAAATCATTGGAAATTAACAGACTCAGGAGATAATAAAAGTTCTGCCAATGATCAGCCCTGGGATTTGGGTCAAGAATTTAAAATTTCTGTTCATTAACAGTGTCAGTGTATATAAAAATTAAAAGGTTTAAAAATCCTAGATGGCCCATGAAAGGTTTTTAGGAGGTGCATATATGCTTTCATTTGTATAAAAAATTGGTGCTTCTCTGCATATGCTCTCTACAGATTTTTATAAGGGTAGATATGACCCTGAAAATTAAAAATCATGGGATTAAACTTCTCCAAGGAAATTTTACTACCCTAATGTTCTATTTAGGTCATTTTAGCAAAAATTTATTGAAAAGTTCTTATAAGCCAGCACATTGTGTCAAGATCTTGAAATACATGGACAGATAATACATAGACCTTGCCTTACAGTTTACCTTACCATGGCCTTACAATGCCCAACTACAAAGAGATCAATTGCACCAGATTTAATGTCTTTTATATTTTGGGTTTCATCCTCATTCCCAACTAAAATTTTATGTTCAGTCCAAAGGGGACTCATTCCCAAAACCAAATATATCACCTAAAAATACCTACATCTTCTGGTTGTTTATTACAAATGCAACATATCTCATTTCATCTGAGACCTTTTGAATGAGAATTGGCATTTTAATGGCAACAAAAAAGATGCATATACATGTTAGTTTGAGCAGCTCTATCTGTAATTCTCAGTAGTTCCCTTTTACCCTTCTAAACTAAAGAGATGATACAATCCATATTCTAGAGAAGCCTTAACTTTAATGTCATTATTACTTTTGTCAACATAAAGTATTCAAATTTCTTATAATAACTTAGAATAATTAAAAAAATAGAAAAAATAGGACTAGATTGTAGGGGAAAAAAGTCTACCCCCTCATTTCTGTGTCTAATTTCTGGGCTTAATTTGTTGAGTTAGGGGATCAAATTGATATCCTTAGCATTAGTGTGATTCATAACTAAATTGCTCAATAAATTTTGAATGAATAAATATCAAGAACAATACAACAAAAGAAGTTATCAGGAATATTGGTTAAAAAGAAAGGAAGTGACTTCCACTTCTGGCCAAGATGAAATAACAGGGTAAACACAGTGTTTACCCTCCCATCTAGAACAAGACAAAAACAGACCAAATATATGAGACATCAGTTTTCAAGGCACTGGACGTGAGACAACATCAGTGATGTCTGAGAGCTGGTAAAAAAATTAGATGAACCTTTCCATTACTCTAGATGACTGCCTTAAGATAGTTTCCAGGCCACAGCGTAGAAAGGGGTTCTCCGGAAGAGCCCAGTGGACTCTTGACTGTGGGAAGACATTGTTGAGAGTCTGCAGCAAACAACATAGCTAAAATTGACAGGGCAAAGAACCAGAGAAGAGAGTTGCACAGAGAGAGAGAGCTCTGGAGGTCTGTGGGTGGATCCCTTGTGTACTGATCACTTCATGTGTATGAGGAAGCTACTTGACACAGTATAACTAGACTCACAGGAACTGGAAATACTTCCTGTTCCCATTAGCCAGACTAGAGAACCTCAAGATTTATGGGACACTGTGTGAAGTACACTGAAAGATCTTGCCTCAGTAGTGAGAAATAATTAGCCCTAGATTGGACACTGCCAGGCTCACCTAGCAAATCTGAAAAACAAGACAGAAAGATAAACTGTTTCCAAATAATTATCCCTAAACAAAATTCAACAGTATTTAGAGAAATACAAAATATTATTATTATGCAGCACTCAAGAGGTGAAATTGATAATGTTTGATATCCAATCAACTCTTAGCAGGCATGCAAAGAACAAGGAAGAGACGGCCAATGGGGAAACAAATAAATCATGCCAAACCAACCCTGAACTGATCCAGGTGTTAGAATTAGCAGACAAATATACCACTAAATTTGAATGAATTAATTAGTATCTTAAAAAGAAAACAAACAAAACAGGAAATGTCAGAAATGTCTCCTTTTAGAAGAAACATCACCACCTGGTGGTATTTCCAGGTTTTGCCGATAAAAACACAAAAAAACGGAAGTATGGTTTTTCTTGGAGTTCACAAATAGTTGTATAAATGACACAACCACTGTGAAAATAAACAGTTGAAAAATTATATAGACTATACAGTTAATATTTGACCATTTATATAAATAATGTATACATAATTATTGTATGTATATACATGTGTGTATATATATAAATATATTCATCTATGAGTATTCATAACTATATAAATTAGAGATGCAACTAATAAATAGGCTTCCTGAAACAGTTGCTCTGTGAGTTAAATTATCCAGTGGGAAAGGCATTGTTTTCCTCCTAACAGTTGTATTCTTAAATGCAATTTATTTATTTTTATTTTTAATGTAATTTAAATATCATATTATACACTCTCTATCCTATTACCTAGCTTATTATTCTCATATAAGTGAGTTCCATCTAATTTTCTCATATATTCATTTATGTGTCTATTGTTTACCTCTTGCTATTGAAAAGTATGTTCTTTGAAGTTTTGTCTCCCCATTGCATTCCCAATACCTAGAATAATCTTTAGTATGTAGTAAGCACTTGAAAAGCAATGTTTAAATAATTGCTTCACATTCAAAGTGTAAGATGAGTTTACTGAGTCCTGAGGTTTCAATAATCAGATATATTTAGAATATATGTAAAACATATGTATGTATCTTTTATGCAGTTATGTGTGTATAGTATAATCCCAAATCTGTAAGTTAATAGATAATCAAATATCAACTTTGTTGGCCAATTTTAGTTTCTACCCAGGCATCTATTTATTTGGCAATTTGATTTTTGACACTATAAAATAATAGTTAAAAATACACCTGTGGAAGGGTGCCTGGGTGGCTCAGTTGGCTTGATGTCTGCCTTCACCTCAGGTCATGATTCTGGGGTTCTAGGATTGAGCTTTGCGTCAGGATCCCCACTCAGCTGGGAGCCTGCTTTTTCCTCTCCCTCTACCCCTCCCGTTAGTGCTCTCTCTCTCTTTCTCAAATAAATAAATAAATACAATCTTAAAAAAAAAAAAAATCTGTGAAGCCAGCCTGGGATCAAGTATTGATCCCAGTTCTTATTTCTATGTATGTTGATCAAGCCTTCTATTAGGCAACAGAAACTACTCTAAGTATTTTCAACAGGGAGATTTTAATACAGGTGTTGGATTACCCTGGGAGTAGAAGGTTTAAGATGCCCAAAGGTGAATTGAGTTCTCCAAAAGATCAGCAAAAGCAAGAAAACATAACCGCAGTTAAGGATGAAATTTCAACGTAGAGACTATGTTGCAGGAACCCAAGAGTTAGGGTAAAAGACGAGATTATCCTGACCACCTGATAGAAGACAAGATTATCATTCCTTTTGGGACCATGGGCAGAAGGGTTGTCAAGTTAGAGCTGGAGCCATAGAAGGTACACAGCTATTAACAGAGGTGTAATCAAGGTAGATAGAGGTAAAGGGAGAAATACACTGTTTTGCTCCTTTCTTCTGCCCTCTATTCACTTGTTCTTCCATTCCATTAGACAAAATAGCTAAAAGCCATTTGGAAAGGAAATCTGGGAAGAAGAGTTCTCAGGAGTTCATTCAGTAGGCTCTAGATACCCATCTTTAGGTTGGCTAAATGAATATTTTGTCCTCTAGCTTTGATTCAGGGTGGTTCCACAAACTTTCTCTTGCTTTGGAATAATCTTTCTTCACCTCTTCTCTTGGTTGCCTGTTTCTCATCCTTCAGATTTTGTTCTGTGTAGTAGAATCTATTTCTGATTCCGTAGATGAGATTAAGTTTTTCTATTGGACATGCTCTTGGAGAATTTACTACATCCCTGAAAATAGCACCAGAATTTGCGATTATGAATTTACTGGAGCACTTGTGTTGAGAATGTCTTTCTTTCTCACTAGGTAGTGTGCTCCATGAGGTCATTTTTCTCCACTGGGGACTCTTCAGAATCTAACACAAAGTTAGCACTCATATATTTGTCGAATGGTATTTCCCTACCCATATCTTCATCCCTGTTTTTGAAATGTGATCAGGTCCCAGCCTTCCCAGACGAAACAACTTAAGCCTTGAAATTTTATCTCTACATGTCTACCTGGACATGTAGAGTACCAAATTACTACTCAAATCAGCTTCCTTGGTGGAAATTCCAAAAGGAAAGCACTCAAACACCTCAAAACTCCATAGAATCTTTTCTACAAAAGTCCCAACTAAAATCCTTAATTCCATCTAATTCATTTTCAAAGATAATTTTGACATCTGTATTAGAATTCTCCAGAGAAACAGAACCAATACCATTTCACATATATAATTTATATGTATTAAAATTTAAAAGGTATTATAAAGGCATTGGCATACATGATCACAGAGGCTGACAAGCCCCAAAATCTATATTTGGCAAGCCAGAGACCTAAGAGAGCAGAGAGTATAGATGCAGTACGCATGCCAGCAGGCTTGAGACCCAAGAAGAACCAATGTTTCAGTTCGAGTCTGAAGGCAGGGAAAACACAACACAACAAAATAATGTCCCAGCTTGAAGGCAATCAGGCAGGAGAGGTTCTCTCTTACTCATGGAAAGGTCAGTGTGTTTTATTTTATTCAGATCTTCAACTGACTGGAGGAAGCCCAGCCACATTAGGGAGGATAGTCTGCTTTGCTCAATTTACTGATTTGGATGTTATCTCATCTAGAAACGCCCTCACAGCCACACCCAGAATGGTTTTTGATCAAATGTCTGAGCACCTCATGACTCAGTCAAATAGATACATAAAATTAAACATTACAAGTCCATCCCTTGTCAGCTTGGCACCTATACACATCTCCTTAAACTGTATGCAATCTCCAAATAAAGACAACAACAAGGCCTTAATTTGGCCTCACATGATTCAACCATTCTAGGTGCAACTAAAAACATGCCAATCCCTTCCCCAGTAGGGGAGGTGAAGTCCTTCATGATTTAAGTACTATAATATGAAACTAATATTTAAACACTGTGAAAAAAAAAAAGAAACAAAGAAAACCCAAAAAACAAAATAAATACTGCGATATAAAGTCAATACATCATATTTTACATAAGGAAATAAGAGAGAGAAGGAAACAAAAATATCGTTCTCATATTCAGACACACAAGTATATTTATAACAAAAAAAGAGGAAATATTCATGAAAATTTTTGTCCTCATTTCTGTAATCGGGCATTAGGTCGTAGCTAGTATTTACTGGCTACCTCCTTCTCTTGTCAATTCTGTAATCCCAGGCAGCCCCAATGGCGCAGCAGTGTAGCGCCCCCTGCCGCCCAGGGTGTGATCCAGGAGACCCGGAATCGAGTCCCATGTCGGGCTCCCTGCATGGAGCCTGCTTCTCCCTCTGCCTGTGTCTCTGCCTCTCTCTCTCTCTCTCTCTCTCTCTCTGTGTGTGTCTCAATAAGTAAATAAAATCTTTAAAAAAAAATCTGTATTCCCTTTGTCTTCAGCAAGCACCTTGCTGATCACCATCCTTTACCTGGTAGGGTGACAAAAACCTTCACTCAAGGGTCTGAGCCAATAGCACTCCTGCCTAGATTGGGATGTTGTATTTTTCCATTGAACTTAATCACTGGGCATGGTAATTTGAACAGTCACCCTACCGGCTCTCCATCATGTAGTAGTAGTCCACTCTCCCACTGTGACCTGGGTCATTCACCCAGCCAACACCGGAACTCCCTTTTTTGCCTGTTGAGTCAGAGGCATGAAGAATCTAATGTGTCCAGGTAGCAGTTTTTACTTCCAGTTCAGTGGAATCATCGTGTCTCCTGGTAGAAGAATTTCTCCCTTTGAAACTAAAACCTCCAGGCCAGGAACAAAAAGCAAACATTTTTACAAGTGGGTCACTAAGGTAATAGTGAGCAGTACCTCTTCCATTTTCACTGCCTGATTTCTGGAGAAATAGTAGTACTTTCATATATTTGGCACTGATTCAGTCTTTTGGAATAAACAGATGTATAAATGATTAAATATTGTGAAAAATCACAGAGTTCTCTGTAAGTGTACATTCTTGATGAAAGAGTTAGTGGAGCACTTCTCAGGGCATATGGCATTTGAAAGTGACTGAGAATCTTACGGCCTGATTGCGAATGACATTAATGCCATATGTTTTATCTTGGCTTCTCCCAGAAGTAGACTCCCAACTAAGAATTCAATTACAAGTGTTTATTTAAAAAGTGATCCAGAAACAGTAATGATGACATGGAGAAGTAGGACTAGGAGGAAGGAGCAGCCATCAGAGGGTGAATTGCCAAACTATTTGGGAACTAGAGTCTAATCTCATTGGAGATCTCTGAGAAAGTGCTGAACATGTTCCTCAAGTATATTGCTCCTGAGGAGTTGAAGGGGTTGGAGTAATTACCTTCATTAATTCTTTGAAGGTTGCTTCTGCAGGCAGTGTTAATTCCTTGACATTTCTGCCTTCCCTTGTGCACCAGCAGAGATGGCTCTGGTGGCTAGAAAAAAGCTTTCAGGCAAAGAGATGCGGAGCCTAGTATCTGATACTCAGATATGCATTCTGAAATGACAAAGTTGGGGAGAGGGACATCATAGCATGAACTGTGGGGAGGGGCAGAGGGAGAAGGAGAGAGAGAGAGAGAGAATCTCAAGCAGGCTCCACATTCAGTGCAGAGCCTGACATGGGGCTCCATCCCACTACCCTAAGATCATGACATGAGCCAAAATCAAGAGTTAGACACTTAACTGACTGAGCCATCCAAGTGCCCCAGTAAAGATCTCCAGTAGAGATTTTTATTTAAGACTCTTATATTGATTACTGAGCAACTAAGATAGATGAACACTAACAAAAAGTTAACAAAAATTTCATGGGACTGTTAGATATTCTGTCTACAGAAGCAGCTGTTCTTTTTGCTAGTAGTTTGGACTTTTTTTTTTTTTTCGAAGATTTTATTTATTTACTCATGAGAGACAGAGAGAGAGAGAGAGAGAGGCAGAGACAGAGGCAGAGGGAGAAGCAGGCTCCATGCAGGGAGCCCAATGCGGGACTCGATCCTGGGTCTCTAGGACCATACCCTGGGCTGAAGGCAGCGCCAAACCGCTGAGCCACCCAGGCTGCCCAGTTTGGACTTTTTTATCCATCAGCATTACAAGGTTATGGTACAATTGATCAAACATGTAATGAAAAATTAGTTCTTTAGAACCCTACTTTCATTACTTCTGAGAGGAATGAAAACTGATTCCAGTAAATTTTTGGAATTGCCAATCTATGTACACTCAAAACCAGCTTAGTGACCATTGACCAAATCTGACCTGACCAGCTGATGCAACAAACCAGCCTGTTTGTCTGATTGCCCGAATTGACCAGTTATTTGACTGGTATCATTGGATACTGAGGCAGAATTTCAGACTGTACATATAAATACAAACTCTGAGTTTGCAGTGGCAACTCATATACAACTCTCCCCAGCTATATGACACCTTTATTTCTTCTCTTTGTACCATTTCAAACTCAGTTTCCCTTTAGGTCAAAGGACTGTGATGACACAGAAGCCCATATCCATTTATCTTGTATTTACTTAGTGCCCACAATGTCCCAGACATTTCTCTGGGTCCACTGAGGTACAGTGGTGAGCCAGAAGAGACACATGGACCATACATCCATTTTCAAGTCATTTTCTCTCTTGCTCATCTCCATCTTTCTTTTTTTTTTTTTTTCATCTCCATCTTTCTGTAATCCTCTTTGTCCTAACAGAAGAAAAGTCTCTTTCATCCAAGCAAGCAACTCTTGTTTTCTTCTGTCATATAGTGGTCAGACTGTTCCCCTCCAGAACCAGTCCTTGCTAAAGTGATATGATCTCCAGCAATGTTAAATCTCACATCACGGGCAGCCCCGGTGGCTCAGCAGTTTAGCGCTGCCTTCAGCCCAGGGCCTGATCCTGGAGACCTGGAATTGAGTCCCACGTGGGGCTCCCTGCAAGGGGTCTGCTTCTCCCTCTGCCTGTGTCTCTGCCCCTCTCTCTCTCTCTCTCTCTCTCTCTCTGTGTCTCTCATGAATAAATAAATAAAATATTTAAATAAATAAATAAATCTCACATCACTTTCCCCTTTGCTACATGCCGTGCCCTAGAGCCTTAGCATTGGAGAACCACGAATATATAGTTTGGAAGAAAAGCTGCTTCTCTGGCAGGCATTCAAAAGAAGGGGAGTTTTGTGGTTGGTTAGTTTAGTGAATTTGACTTTTTCACAACAATAATTTAACTGTTATCATTGTGAATATTCTAGAAGTTATGACATCATTGAATTCAGGGAAGAGAGGGCTCCTATGAATACTTCTACTCCCTTACTTTTATACAAAAAGAACTTCAATACCAAGTGGTTAAGTAAGTGTTTGCCTTCACACAGTCCGCTTGCTTGGGAATAAAAAAAAAAAAAAGTCAGTGAAAAAAGTAGAGATAAAATCTAAACATAACTCATATCTAGAGTCTAATTCATTATTATTAAAATCCAAGTTTAATTACAATGATAAATTATTATTATTATAAAGGGTCAAGCCTCCTTATATTCCTTAAATTACTTCACTTAGGAAAATAGCTATAATTTCTTCTTTAAAATATCAAAATTAACAAAAATACTACTAATTCTCTGGGAACCAGGGGGAAGAGAATCTAGAGCACAATCACACATAGGCATGTGTAGTTAATATATTTTTAGCATCTATAAGGAAATAAGTTTTTTTTTCTTGGACAAAAGAGTCTGTATGATATAATCTGTTTCCACTTTTTCAATAAAAGTATGTTGGGTCTTTTTTTTTTTTTAACACTTTTACCTTCTTTCTATTTCTAAAATTGTCCAAAGGCAATGTGATTTTTGTAAAATGTCCTAACGGTTCAAAATCATTTGACTGCCAATGTTTAATTCTAAATCTGATGTTCTGGAGAAATGTGTGGCCTAAACCATGCCAGAATGTCTCGTTTTATGTTTAAATGGTCACAGATTTAATAATGGGCTACAAAAAAAAAAAAAAAAAAAAAAAAAAAGGCTTGCATTTAACTACATCCTTTACTTTTCAAGCACTCATCCAAGCATGCACAAACACAGGGGAATGCCATGTACTTTAAATCCATGAGCATCGTGGAAAAGACCCACTCTGGGCTCTGTACACATTAAGAAATTATTATTCATTAGGTCAATGCAGAAATTAATTGTGGGATTCTTTTCAAATCCACATTGTTTCCTGGCTCTGTTGCGGGCCACTCAATTAGACACCTCTCAAGGCCTTTGTGCTGGACTAAACGCAGCTAATTGTTCTATTTCTGCATGGAGTGATTCATCTCCCAGATGTCTCAGACCTTTCAGCAGCTCTGCTCCACCAATATCTCGACATATGAAAATAGAGTCATTTGGGACCTAGGCAAAGGGGAGAGATTGGGAAGCAAATAGAGCAGGGTATTCTTTACCCCTGCCCTTTGGTATGATTAATCTTTAGTGAGAAAGGACTCCTGAATCATTCTCTTGACAGGACAGCCCCCTTGCCCTATCTGGCTTCCCATGTGAGGAGAGATGGATGAATGCTTCCTTTTTTCTCTTCCTCCAGGTGCAGCCCTATTCACACTCGAGCCTGACAGCACATAATAGAACAGTTTCTACTTGCCCATTGCCTCAGCTCTGTATTCTTTTCTCCTCCACTGATTCTCATTTGTTCAATCCCTGTGACAAAGCCAGCCAAATTGAAAATGCACAGAGACCCAAAGACATTCACTTATTTTCTTGAAGCACTAGAGTGCTTTACTGGAGTAAATGTGTGTGTGTATTTTCTTACAGGAAACATCAGAATAATATGGAGAAAGGCCCTTAAACCTCTAAGTTATTGGGTTAGCTTATATTTTTTACACCGACTCAATTTTCACCTTCAACTCTTTCCTTTACCTATAGCAGGTGGTATCATTCTCCCATTGTAATAGCTGAGGATACAATAATGAAGTTCTGGACTAGAGAAATCCAATCCTGTTATTTATGTGATTTCAACCATAGTTAAAAGAACCAATAACTTATAATCATCAAATGTATTTTTTAGTTTTAACCCAGATTGATAAAAACCTTCTGATTCAAAATGAGATGAGAAATTGGTACCTAAAACAATGTTTTAACTTTGTGTGGGTACGTACCCAGATTTAGGCTGAGCCCTGTCAATAATAATTAAGCTAAATGTTGGCCTTAGTTTGAGTTCCATGAAAACAGACTTTGAGACTAGGATATGAGTGTACATAGTTAATTTGGGAGGCGATCACAGGAAGTGAGGTTGGAATGATTCATGGAAGGGAAGGCAACCTAAAAAGGTATATTATAAAGCAAATTACCACTGTAGGCAGCTTGAACTCAGTCCCAGTAGGGAACTCTGGGAACTCCTCTGCATGCAACTCAAGAGTTATCCTGTCTACAGAGCAAGGAAGCTGTAGTATTTATACACTGATTTCCATCAGTCAGTGGGCAAAGGTTGGTCCCATGAGACTTAATTAAACCTGTGTATCAGGTGGAGTACACTTGATCACTGAATAGTCTTCAGGCAAATAAATGGAGATGTGGCTATTGACAGGCTGCTGGGATTCAGCAGATGGCAGAGCACCAGCAGAGTAGTGTCTCCTCCATTATTGCACTTTCTGAAACTTGGTCGGGAATGATCACTGGCTTTGAGCTAATTAAAATCCTGCATGGCTATAGCATCTATGTAAAAACTCTGACTTTGAACTGTAAGACCCTCCTTGACTCTTCATTTTGTTTTGTCAACATTTCTGGCTGAATTTCTCCATCCTCTAATTAACTGAACAAACAGCATGACTAATTAGTATGAAATCACAACTTTAGGAGACCCTATTTGTCTGTTTATTTTTGCAAGTACAGTACAAAGATTCCCCCTCCCCCGAACCATATAAGAATAATTGCTAACCTGATGTCCCAATACTCCTGAATATTTTAGTGTATTTTATACAAACAAGGACATTCTCTTACATAATTACAAGATGTCAATCAAAATCAGGAAATTAACATTGATGCATTTCTAACTGCATTTCTACCATCGAATCCTCAAATCCCATTTAAGTTTCACCAATTTCCTCGCAAATGACCAAAACCCATACCTGCTAGTCATCTCTTTTCCTTGAGATCTTGATGCCACCAAGAGAAGTAAAGACACTTTGGTCAATAGCCAATGGAAAATAAGAGTACATATTGATCAATTCAATTGCCTATGACCTACCAGCAAAGAGGTTTGATAAAACCGAGTCTCCTGCTTCCCATCACTCATCCCAAATCTTAAGAATTGCTGGCTGGTCACAATGGTGCAAACTATATGAAACAATGGTCAGTGTATTGCAAATATAGAAGTAGTGAAGAGAGCAAGATGCCTGGGCTTCAAGAATTATTACTTCCTTTGCACAGAGTGAATGAAGACAGAAATGGAGCCCCTATTTAACCCACAGTCACTCCAACACTTGTAACAGTAGTCCAGTAAATGTCCTCAGCTCAGCATCATGATTAGCAAATCTTTCTCAAACTTTTGGGAGGAGGTGGTAAATAGTGTTGAACTGAGAGGTGGACAGAAAGAGCTTCCTTCTCTACATGTTCATTTGCATAGAGTCTAAGGAAGTAACAGCATGGCTCATTCAAAGATCTTGCCTTTAATGGAGCAAGACAAACTTTAGTTCACCAAATACAACGCAAGAAATAAGTATGAAGTTCTATATGAAAGGGACAGAAAAATGGACAAATGATGGTGTATGAGTAGGTTTCCTTTAAAAATTAAAAAGACATTGACAAATGAGTTATTTTTTTCTTGTTGACCTCCCCTACATACAGAGTTGAGAGTTTCATCTCAGGTCATTACACGGAGACCAATTCTCACCAGGTGCTTAGGGTCATGGGATCAGTTCACTCATTGGTTCCACTTCCTTTGGGCTCAGTCAACTAAACCAGTGCAGGAGAGAACTTAATAAAGGAAAGGAAATCCTACCAGTACCTGCTCTAAGGCATCTTAGGGTTTTAAACTTAATGCTTGGCCTCCTTATGCCTTCAGGTTAACCATGTGTAAACAATTGCTACTTTTCACACCAGAAGCAGGTTACCTTTCAGTGGTGGACTGATTCCTTGGCCATAAAGTTTATAAGTCCGCTGGCTAAGTTTATGAAGTGCTCAGGCATCCTTTGGAAATGAGAGGTGGTGTGTAGTGGCAAGGGCTCTAGAGTGCGAAAGAAAGGAAACACAGCCAAGGAGTCTAAGTCTTATTAGCCAGATACATTACTTTTCCAATGAAATTAGACACATTCTCAGAGAATTAAGGCTGACCCACAGCACTGAAATGCCCTTGAGCTGGTAAAGCAGAGAGTCATTACATGGTCTGCCTCCGAAGGCTTTTAAGCATGGGAAAGCCTAGAGAAAAGCTGAATGGAGTAAAGATAAAACATATTTATTTGGCTACAGTAAGTCTTGTCCCTGCTGTATATACACTGGATGATTCTTCCGTTGTGGTTGGTGGGAGAGTAAGAGTACTATCAAGACTTAGGCTTTGAATCATACTTCCTCGGTTTTCAGCATTTTTGTCAGAACTTTGAATTTGTCCTAGGGCCACTAATTCTGCATCTGCTCCAGAAGTAGATAAGATTTCCCTTCCTTAGTCATACATCTTACCTGAAGCTTTTATTCTCTGTAAAGATGAATAAGATATTTTCCCTTTCAAGTTAGAGCACCTAGTTTTGCTGTGTTAACAAACCATCTCAAAATTAGTGGCTGAAAATAACCATCTTTTCTTATGATAATGTAAGTTGGCACTTTGAGCTGGGCTTAACTAGGACTGCTTGTCTCTGCTCAGTAAAGCATTGGTGGAGTTCACCCATTTGTTTGTGATCAGTTGGTGGTTGATGGCCTCATTCACATGCCTGGTGGTGAATAGCTGGCTTCAGGGTCAATGGAAGTAGCTGCACCATATGTCACTCATCTTCCAGCAGGCTAGTTGGTGGTAGTGGACAGTGATGGTAGTTGGAGCTACTAAGAACAGCAAGACACTTGCTATGGCACTTGTCGTGTCTCAGTTTGTATCAGCTTTTCCAATTTCTCATTGGCTACCACCTGTCACAAGTCTAAATCTAAAGTCAAAAAACAGAAATAAACTCCCCTTTCCTTGAGAGAAGCCACAGTCTCACTGCAAAAAAGGCATGGACACAGGAAGAGAAAGAATTTGTGGTCAGCTTTGCAACTGACCATACAAGGCAAAAAAAATGAGAAGAAAGCTGAATATGTTCTCACCATAAATGCATTCAGATCCAAAGAAAATGCTAGAAGATAGTACCAATGGGAAAGAGGGATGCCATATTTATTTTGGTATATAATTGTCATTATTGGAATCCTTCAGCTTATGTGTGGAGAGATTTTTGAGTCTCATGGTACGATTTTTTTCTTTAAAGCTTCCCTTTCACATTATGTGTGGATTGAGGAAGCATAGTTATTTCTGGACAAAGAAGCATATTATTCATACACACACACACATACACACACATGCACAGTGGTGTTGGTGGGGAATAAAGAAAAGAAGATAAAGGAAAGAAGAATTCCAACTAGATTTTTTTCTCTTGTTTCTCCTTTCTTTCATTATTCTTTAGACTTGCCTATACAACAAAATGAATAATGTGATAAATCTGTTCATACTTTCTCATTTTTAGTGAATAACTTCATATATTTATTTCTCTATGCTAATGGTGTTCCGGACACACTACCCCAAAATATGACACCTTGGCATATTGACCATTTTAAGCTGAAGGAGTTTCAGAAAACAGCAGAAGAGTAGAGTCAGTGAGGTGCCCTCTGCCCTTCTTCCCTGAAACAAATCATTAAACCCTCATATGAGGGGCACCTGGGAGGCTCAGTGGTTGAGCATCTGCCTTCACCTCAGGTCATGATCCTGGAGTCCTGGCATCAAGTCTCACACCCAGCTCCCTGCAGGAAGCCTGCTTCTTCCTCTGCTTATGTCTCTGCCTCTCCCTCCCTCTCTCTCCCTCTCTCTCTCTCTCTCTCCCTCTCCCTCTTTCTGTCTCTCATGAATATGTAAATAAAAATCTTTTTAAAAGTCCTCATGTGAGAGGTGTCTTCCCTCTATGCAGATGAAAGGAATATCTTCACCTCCAAAGACAAAGGGAGGCCAAGAAGGATCCTAACAGGCCATGCTAAGTCTCTCCCAGTTTACTACACCTTAACCTATCTTTTTTTCTACACAACTGCCCACTCTTCATCAAATCTAGCATAAAAATACATGTCTCACTGTGTATTTGGGTCTTCATTTCCTTATGAAGCCTTCTGTGTCACTTAAAACATATACTAAATAAACTTATATGCTTCTCTCATGTTGACCTGTATCTGTCAGTTCGATTTTCAGACCCAGCCAGGGATTCTAAGAGGATCAAAAAAACCTTTTTCCTCTCCTACAATGTCAGCTAATACGATTATTTCAGTTTTACCACTTAGAGCTGTGTGACTTTGGCAAGTTACTTAAGTAACTGAGGTCTCCATTTCCTCATCAGAAAAATGAGAATAATGAAGGTATTTCCCTCAAAAGCTGTCATAGGAACTGAAAGACCTGTTATTTTTAAGGTATGTTGAACAGTGCCTGAAACATAACTATGCTTAAGCCACTTTATGAATAAAAGTAAGAAGTTTGTGTTTATTAAAACCATGTCAACCCAAGGCTGACAGGTGACCAAGACATTACCCCAATTTTAGAGCAAATTCAGTTGTATTTATGAAAATCATTTAGGCAGACCTACCATCATTATCTACTCTTTGTTCGTTGTTGCTAATGGGAAGTGATGTTGTTAGGAGGTAGCAATAATAATGTTAGGATGTAGCCTTGCAGAATGTTCTCCTGCCTCTAAAGCACTCTTCCATATATTGTTTGATCCTTGCAGTGCAGTATGTGGAGATTTACCTCCATGGTATTTGAGGGGTACATCAAAATATTGGCCTTAGGACAGAAATAACAGATGGAAAGAAAATGGAAAGGAGAGGAAAGAAGTAATTCTTCATCTTTTGGGGGCCTAATAGCCATGCCTCTTTTGAAAACTGCCAGAATTTTTCCTAGCAGTTCAGAGTCAGCAACTTTATAAGTAAAAAATCAGAGAGAGCCACAATAATCAGAAACAATGACACTTCACATAAAATTCATGAATTGTGATATAACCATTGTAAACAGAAGGAAATTACCAGAAATTCTTCATGACTGTAAAAAGGCCCACATTTTATTTATGTTTGCAAAAAAAGATAACACCCTTGATAATTTTGAATTGATTTGCTCTATTTGGGAATTTGGGGTGTCTGATAGATTTCTACAATTTACGTTCAGATGCTTTCTGCTGCAAAGAACAGAATGCCCAATTCAAAAGAGTTTAAACAGTAGAAGGTTCTTTTTGTCATATATCAAAAACTATGTAGAAAGGTATTTGTCAGTCTTCCTGGAATTTCTGGCTCTTTCCCCGATTTCAAAATGGCTCTAGTAACTTTAAGCCTCGCAGCCTCACAGGGGAACTTCCATATGCAGGGAGGGCAATAGGCCTGTTCTTCACACATTTTCTCTCTTCTAGAGAGCTCAGTTTTTCCCTGAGCCACCAGATTCCCCCTCTGATATCTCAGTGACCTAAAGTAGATCACATGACCATTTTATAGCAGCAAAATAGGTTGGGAAAGCAAGTTTTCAGCTATCTTTGCTTTTACTGGTATAGAATTGGTGACAGGGTCAGGAGTTCCCTGACTGGCAAGAAGGAAAGAGGAAATTCACACAGTCTGTCCCAGTTTGTTGGGGAATATATTTTGATCCTAAAATATATATGAGTTTTCTCATTCTTCCCCAATCCTCAATTACACTCACATTCACAAACAGTGCACACTCTTTATAATATTTTAGGAATGACTATGTCTGAATTAGTTCAGAGCTAAGTGGATCAACCCATGCCTAAGGAAGCTCTGAGGACCAGCCCAAAAGTGGTGTATAGTACAAGCAATTTGTCCATCTAGTGCCCCATGACTTACCTGGATATGCTGCCCCCTTCATGAAATAGCCTTAGTTTTTGCCTTGGCACATGAATATTTTGATCCATGTCTCTATGTGAAATTGAGTAGAAAGCTACTCAACTGAGAGTTGCGAGTAATAATACGTCACAGTATTATCTTTCAAAAATTAACATTAAACCATTTACACATTTTTCAAATACAATGTGGTATAGTGATTTTAAAAGTTATTTGTAGTGCCCTAAGATTCTGTTGACCTATGTGGGTGGGCAGGACTGAGAGTTATCCAAACTCTGGCACATCCATCCAGAGTTCAGCTCTTTTCATCTCTTTGATTTGGGGCTAAGAGAGTTCAGCATAAAAATTTGTAAAATGAATTTTATAACTTAAGAAAATTTCTTTAGTGAAAGGAGTGTAGGATTTGGAGTTAAACAGAACTGAGTTTGAACCTTAATACTACCATTTATTAATATGCCATGCAGTTACAGACAAGTTAGACTTCTTACCCTGTAATGGTATTTTAATGATAGTGAACCCATGAATTTTGAGAGATAAAATAGTTCACAAAATCACCCATGCTCTCCAAGTACACATTAGGTACCCAGAAGCTATTAATATCTTTGCTTATTCACATTTTCATGTTTTGATCATGGTATGGTGCCCCACTAAGTTCGTGTCCCATAAATTTCTTAGTCAAGGTGGATTGTTTCGAATGCTTTGTTGCAATAACCATCACTCATGCAGAAGATATTTTGCTTTACTGTAATGTTCCCATGGAATAAATTCTAGGAAATGAGTTTATGGGTCCAAGGATATAAACATCTATTTGCTACTCATAAAACTTTGCAGATTTTTTTTTCTAGCAGAATCATGATTTATACTGCCACTAACAATATATCATTGTACCAGGTTTTAAAAAGCTTGCCAATTTGAGGTATTTCTTTTACTTAATTTTGGTATATATAGCAGGTGTAAAATAATATCAAAGAGTTGTTAAATTTGTAATGGCTTGGGATCCCTGGGTGGCTTAGCGGGTTAGCACCTGCCTTTGGCCCAGGGCGCAATCCTGGAGTCCCAGGATCGAGTCCCACGTTGGGGTCCCAGCATAGAGCCTGCTTCTCCCTCCTCCTGTGTCTCTGTCTCTCTCTCTCTCATGAATAAATAAATAAAATAAAGCTTTAAATTTGTAATGGCTTTATTATTAGGAAGAATACACATTTTTCTTTATTTTTGAGAATGACTTTATTGTTTTTGTAAAAATGAGGCAATGGTCATTATAAAAATAAAAGCAAAAAATAAACTTACAAAGAAGAAATTAAGAAACCATTCCAAATCCCATCATCCAGATATATTTCATTCCAAAATCAGGTAAATATCATTCTAGAAATCTTATAACTCTCACCCTCTCACCCTCTGCCTTTCCTCTCTGTCTCTTTCTCTCACACATCTTCACATAAAATATTGATGAAGGATAAATAAAAATACAAGGAGAGATATTATACATATAAAATAATCTTATATCTATCTTTGATAATTAAAAGTATGATTTTTTGATGAATGGTAAACAATAATGAATAATAATAATGAATGAATTCCAGTTTCATCAAATTTAGAAAAGATATGTTTTTCACCATTGGTATAAATTAAATCAAAATATTATAAGAATCATCATTATTATTATTTTTAAATCTATGTATTTTTTACTCAGTTTTGGTTTTGTGTATTATTTTAAGTTTTAAAGTATGAAAATACTGATATTTAGATATTAACATGTTGCTTTATTACTTCAGATCACTTTTGTAAGGAATTAAAATAATATAAATATAGCTTAAAACCAGCATTTGAATCATTTCCCTTTCCTTCCTCCCTTCCTTATTAGAGGAAACCATTATTTTGAAATGAGTGTTGTTTTTTATTTCCATGCAAATGTTTGTAATTTTATTACACACATAAGGCCATAAACAGTACACTATTGTTTCCTGTGTATAGTGGACACTGGCATGCCCCTTCCAGACCCCTTTCACTGCTGGTACACTCAAGCTCCAGCTGTAGTGTGTGTTGGCTACTAATGGCTCTCAGCTGTCCTATTCTCTGAAGGATTGTCTTGGGCTAAATAGAAGATGTTCCATTGGGAGGATGTTTCCCATAGGTTAGCCATTAGCCAGTGATTGAATGATTGGCAAATGTGTGTGCCTGGGATGCGGGGTTGGGGCAGTGAGTCAAGGTAAGACCAGCCCTGTGTTTCAGTTCATTCTCCAGAGCTCCTTTTTGGATCAGGACTAGGTGAGACTCCAGGCAAGAGCACAACCTTGCTCTACTATTTTCTCCTGCCCTTATTCTGAGAGGTGTCCCCTGATAAATCACATGTACTACGTTCGCTGTATCAGGCCCTCCTTTTAGAGAGCTCCCCCAAAGAGGATGTGATATCTAAATTTACATGTATTATAGAAATGTATTTTGCTTTTTTTTAAGATTTTACTTATTTATTCATGAGAGATACAGAGAGAGAGGCAGAGACACAGGCAGAGGGAGAAGCAGGCTCCCTGAGGGGAGCCCAATGTGGGACTTGATTCCAGGACCCTAGGATCATATCCTGAGCCAAAGGCAGAGTCTCAACCACTGAGCCACCCAGGTGCGCCGAAATTGTATCTCACTTGTTGCACTTGTTTGGCACCTTGCTTTCTTCATTTGCATATTTTTGTGAGATTTATCATTATTGATATTTGAGACTTTATGTCTTTTAACTGGTATTGATTATTTTATTTTCAATGAGTTTATTCCTTCAGCTCCCTTCTAAGGAACTGTTAGATGTTTGTTTTCTCTCTCTTTTTGATATTTCAAACACTGAACAATTTTATGTATTTCATCTGTATGTGCATTAAAGTCTCTCCGTGGTTGATGCCCAGTATTAGAATTGCTGGCTCATAAAGTGGGTGGATCAACAACTTTCTTAGGTATTCCTAATTTATCCTATAAAGTGGGGATCCCAAATAGTCGGCTGGTAGTTTGCCTTACTGATTTGTAGCATCCTTGCCAACACTTGAGGTTATCAAATTTATTATTACTTTTATTATTACCACTTAGGATCTGAATTGGTATATTATTGGTTTGATATGTACTTTTTTAATTACAGTAAGATTATGTTTCTTTTAATATATGAATAAGCCATTTAGATTTGTAACTGAGCTGGTTATTTTCCATTTCCCTCCTGAATCTGTTCTTTTTCTACTGTGCTTTCTACCTGAGAGGCTGACCTTACTGAGGCTGATCTATAGGGACATATTTAGTTTGTCCAATGGGAGCAGCATCAAGAGATAAAAAAAGGGAAGTAGCGATTTTTATTTTGGCTCTCTCTTTACATTGCCATCATCTGGCTGTGTCTCTTTAATGAAACATCATTGCTCCTGATAGACCCTTTCTTCACAAAACTCCTATCCCCACCCACCTTTCTTGGCTCGCTGGGCCAATGGAAAGTGGCAGGAATGAAGTGAAGCTTCTGATACCAAACTTCAAGAGGTTTACATGCAAGTAGGGATAGTACAGGAAAAAAAAAATGTTTGGGAAGAGCATAAATATTGGGAAAAAGAAAATCCCTGAAGACCGTAGCTGAAGCATTAGAGTGGGCAGTCCCCAAAAGCTTCCTGGGGGAAAGCCTATAACTGTCCAGAGTCTCTGGCAAAGCTCCCCCTGCTCCCTAAACCAGCAACATGAAAGAAGGTGTTTGTGAGAAGGCTGAAGCCTGTGAAGACAATGACCTCCCTTCTGCCTTCCAGATGTCATGCCAGTTCCTCTTGCAGCGACATTTAACCCAGAAACACACAGTGAAGAGCACCTTTCCCAGCAGCTGCGCCGAACTTGGCAGGTGATACTGACAAGGAGGAGTTTGGCTTTATTGTTTTATTAGATTTTATGTTTAGTTTAAAATATTCAGACTGTCAGAAATCAGCAAACTTTTTCTGTATTGTATTCTGAAAATTTTAGGTTTGAGGGCTTGATTTCAGTGGTTGTTCTTCTTCCACCTCCTTCCTCATTCTTTTGGATAACTCCTTAAAAATACAAAACCCATTCTTTGTTCTTAGGCTATACAAGATCAGACTGCAGACCTTTGACCCAGGCCATAATTTTCCAACCTCTAATCTACATCTGGTGTCACTGTTGACACATTTAGATCTGCTCTGCATGGGTTTTTGTTGTTGTTGCTGTCGTTTTATTCTTCCTACTTAGAAAATTACATTTTTTCATCTTTATTGATTCCAAATGAATCATATTTTAGCACACTGTCCTTCACGAGTTGGAAAGTTATACATTCTATTTCTGTTATTTTAGTTAGTGCCTTCAATTCATGTTTTAAAATGAGGTAGAATTCATGTATCATAAAATTCACTACTTAAAAGTGCACAAATCACTTGTTTTTAGTATGTCCACAGGGCTGTATAATCATTGCAGTGTCTAATCCAGAATATTTTCATCACCCCCAAAAGAAATTTTGCCTCCACCAGCAGTCACTCCCCATTCCTCTCCTCAGAGCCCCTGGAAACCACTAATCTAGTATCTGTCTCTATGGATTTGCCTGTCCTGGACATTCCGTATAAATGGAATCATATAATTTATAGTTTTCTGTATCTGGCTTGCTATATTGCTTGCAATGTTCATCCATGTTGTAGCATGTAACTTTATTTCTTTTTATGGCTGAAAGATATTCCATTGTATAAATATACTACATTTTCCATTCACCAGTTGATAGATTTTTGGGTTGTTTTCATCCTTCGGCTATTGTGAATAATGCCGCTGTTTAATATTGGTTTACGAGTTTTAGTGTGTACATATGTTTTCACATGTAGGAGTGAAACTACTGGGTTATATGGTTGGTAACTTTTTAAGGAACTGCCAGATTATTTTCCACAACCATAACATATGACATCCCCATAGGTAATGAGTGAGGTTTCCAAATTCTCCACATCTTCACTAACACTTGTTACTGTCTATATTTTTTTTATTATAGTTATCATAAAGGTTGTGTAGTAGTATCCCATTTTAGTTTTGCTTTGCATTTCCCTAATGACTAATGATGTAGAGTATCTTTTCAAGTATTTACTGGCTTTTTGTCTATCTCCTTTGGAGAAATGTGTATTCAAGTCTTTTGCCTACTTTTTAATTGTGCTATTTGTCTTTATATTGTTGAATTTGTATGTCTTCTTTATACATTCTGCATTCAAGATCTTTATCAGATATATGCTTCACAAATGTTTTCTCCCATTCTGTGGATTACTTCAATTTCTTGATAGTGTTTCTAGTATTCAAAAGATTTTAATTTTGATGAAGTCCAATTTATCTCTCTCTCTCTCTTTTTTTTATTGTGCCATAGTCTGAATGTGTGTGTGTGTGTGTGTTTTCCCAAATCCAAGTTCATTTGTTGAAATCCTAACCCCCAAAACTCATGGTTTTTAGATGGGCCTTTGGGAGGTGATATGGAGAATGAAGGCTAAAGAGAATGTAGATAAAATTAAATTTCCTTATAACTTGCAGCCTATTGATACGTGATTGAGACAGTCATAGTACGACATTCCTCCAGAACTTCTGACTGTCTCAATGTTAATGTCTTGCTAGAGGAAAAAACAACCTCAGCTTGACAATAGCTGGGCCTCCAAAATCCTGTAAGTCTTCTTTAACATATGAAAATCCTTTTGGGAAAAAAGTCCTTTTGGAACCGTCCTTTGTCTCTACCCCTCCCAACTTAAAAGTATGTAATCAATCATTCCTCACAATCCCAGGGCAGCTCTTTCTGCCCAGGGGTCCTGTCCCCGCATTTTAATAAAACCACCTTTTTGCACCAAAAATGTCCCAAGAATTCTTTCTTGATCCTTCATTCCCAGAACCCACATCACATCACATCAGGGGGTGCTTAAATCATGAAGATGGAACCTTATGAATGGAATCTGTGCCTTATAAGAGAGTCTTAATGGAGATCCAGTCCTTTCCCATGTGAGAACACAGTGAAAAAACATAGGAAGCAAACCTCCCCCAACCACCATACTGTATCTACCAGCATCATGATCTTGGACTTACTAGTCTACTGAACTATGAGATATAAATTATAAACTGTGGTTATAAACTACCCAATCTGTGTGGTATTTATGATAATAGCCCAAATAGACAGATAGATTGCTTGTGTTTGGAGAGTCATATAAGAAACCTTTGTCTAATCAAAGTCATAAATGCATACACTGTGGAGGCCAAGAAAATTAAGGCCATTCCACTTTAAGTTCAGCGTTAGCACAAGTACAGCCATCCCAGGCCCCTGTGAACAAGAGCTGAAATTTACAGCATAACGCCCTAGAAAGCCCCATATTAGAATGAGAACAGCGCTCAATGCCCTTGAAAGCCCCATATCAGAATGTAAACAGAACTTGAGAAATTCCTCCACCCCTTTTGGAGGTCCCCTAGACCAGCCCTTAAAACTAAGCTGAAACCCACCTCGGGGTCCAAGTCCCTGCTCCGCTGTGTCGGGTACACTTGGACCCAAGCTCGAGTTTGCTAATAAACCCTCGTGTGTTTGCATCGGTGTCGGCTCCTTGGTGGTTTCTCGGATTCGCAATCTTGGGCACAACATACACCTATGTTTTATTTTCTTTGATCCATTTTGAGTTAAGTTTTATATATGGTGTGAGTTAGGACTCCAAATTCATTCTTTACGTGTGGATATCCAGATGTTTCAGCACCATTTATCGAAAAGACTTTAATTTCCCCATTGTATAATCTTGGCGCTATTGACAAAAATCAATTGTCAATAGATAATAGTTTTATTTTTGGACTCTTAATTCTATTCCACTAATTTGTTTGTTTTTATATCAGTACCACACATTTTTTCCTACTTATCAATGGATGTATTTTTTTTTTTTTAGATTTAATCTTAGGTAAGTTTTTATTTACTAATTTATTTTAATACCAGTATAGTTAACATACATTATATTCACTTCAGGTGTACAATATAGTGATTCAACAATCCTATACATTACTTGATGTTCATCATGATAAGTGTATTCTTTAATCCCCATCTCCTATTTCACTCATTCTTCCACCCACCTCCTCTCTGGTAACCATTAGTTTGTTCTCCATAGTTAACTCTGTTTCTTGGTTTGTCTGTCTCTCCTTTTCCTTCTGCGCATTTGTTTTGTTTCTTAAATTCCATATATGAGTGAAATTATATGGTATTTGTCTTTCTCTGATTGATTTATTTCACTTAGCATTATACTCTCTAGCTCCATCCAAGTCGTTGCAAATGGCAAAATTTCATTCTTTTTAATGGTTGTATAGTATTAGTATTCAATTGTGCATATACACCACATCTTCTTTATCCATTCTTTTATCGATGGACACCTGGGCTGCTTCTGTATTTTGGCTATTATAAATGATGCTGCAATAAACATAGGGGTGGATGCATCCCTTTGAATTAGTGTTTTTATATGTTTTGAGCAAATACCCAGTAGTGTGATTACTGGATTGTAGGATAGTTCTATTTTTAACTTTCTGAGGAAACTCCATGTTGTTTTCCATAGTAACTGTACCAATTTGCAATCCCATGAATAGTCCAAGAGTATTCCTTTTTCTCCACATCCTCACCAACACTTGTTTTTCTTTTTTCTTTTCTTTTCTTTTCTTTTCTTTTCTTTTCTTTTCTTTTCTTTCCTTTCCTTTCCTTTCTTTTCTTTCTTTTCTTTTCTTTTCTTTTCTTTTTTTTCTCTTTTCTTTCTTTTCTTTTCTTTCCTTTTCTTTCTTTCTTTCTTTTTTTATTTTAGTCATTCTGACAGGTGTGAGGTGATAATATCTCATTGTTGGTTTGATTCACATTTTCCTGATGATGAGTGATGTTCAGCATCTTTTCATGTGTCTGTTGACCATTTGGATGTCTTCTTTGAAGAAATGTCTGTTCATGTCTTCTGCCCACGTTTTAATTGGGTTATTTGTTTTTTAGCTGTTGATTACTGTAGCTTTATATTAAGTTTTGTAATAAAATGGATTGAATCTTCTAACTCTGCTCTTTTTCAAGACACTTTTGACTATTTTGTGTTCCTTGTATTCTTATATGACTTTTGGTATTGGCTGTCCAATTCTGGGGAAAAAGTCAGTGGAAACTTTGATGCATTAAATCTATATAGCTCAATTTGGGGGAGAATTACCATCTTAACAACATTAAATCTTCCAATCCATGAACACGGAAGACTTTCCACTTATTTATGTCTTTTTTAATTTCTTTCTGACATGTGCACACAGCGTTGCACATGTGCATGGCCCTCTATATTCCTAGAAATATGTCAAAGCTTTTCAGCATCCCTATGGGACCTGTCATTGCTCCGATTTTCCTTTTATGCCTTTTCTTTAGTCTATGGTTTACCCCAAATGTTATGCATTGCCTCAGGCAGCCATGACATTAAAACATTTGCCTGTAAATGTTTCTGACAAATGCCCCCCAGGAGGGGCATTTAGCATGAGATGAGCATTGAATCAGGTTAGAAAAAGACAATCCTTTCAAGTGGGGTCTTTTATGGAACCATTAAACAAGTCAAATAATGGCAATTTTGGGGGAATGAGAATTTGAAACGGCTATTGCTCTGTTCCATTCCCATTCATACTGAAAATGTGAGCATGTTTTTTCAAGGTTACTGTGAGTTGGAAAATGGGAAATGAGACTAGGGTGAGTTAAAACTCCATGAAACTCTTTTTTTTTTTTTTTTACTGAGATTCAGCTGTTTTTCTTAAATGCTCCCTGGATTGCTGCAAGGCTAATGTCCGGAGTTCTGAAAAAAATAGATTCTGACAATTTTGCCAGTTTCTCATTGATTTTATAGAGAGATAGAATTTTTGGAGGTCCTTATTCTGCCATTTTTATTGACATCAGTTGCCCTTAACTCACCTCAATTCTCAACATGGATTATTTTTTCTGAACAAAAATTCAAAGTAATAAAAGATTTTGTCTTCCCAATATTGTAGGAATCTTATAATGCTTTAATTCATATTACCCTTTTGTCTTACATGGTATTGTGAACATGTTGTATATATTATTATTTATAAAGCCATCCTCCTAAGATCTCTCCTTACTATCAAAGCAAGAGTTTTCTTTAGCTATTCTAGTTACATCTCATCCTTATTGTATATCATATCTTCCTTTAAACAACTTAATTCCCTTTTTATAAAGTTGAAACATATTCTGCAATTGTTTTAAAAAGAATACATTAAAAGAAATTTTTTTGAGAAACTTACATGTCTAGTATTTTAGTTCTACTTTGTTTTAATAATCATCAAATTTGTCATTATTATATGCTGTTTCTGATAACCTGGATTTTTTTTATTTACTTAGGAATGTGTTTGACCATGATTCTCTATTCTACTCTCTTCTTTTCCTTTTATTTTCAGTTTCTTCTTTCCTGAGCATATCCTTTACTAGTTTATTGAAAGTGTGTGTAAGATAAACCTAAATTTTTTTTCCAGAAAATTCTTATTTTGCTCTCATAGTTTGACATCCTTCATTTGCTTTATGTCTATATGATGGTATTCTAATAATGGCATTGCTTAGTTTAAGTATTTTTTCCACGTTCTTTTTTCATTAAAATTAAACATAGATGTGTTTAATTTTAATAGAAGTTGCTGATTGCTGACCCAAAAGCCTATAAAAATTACATTTCCACCTAGCCTGTTGGGGAGGGCAGGGTGACATGGAGCAGAAATGAGCCATCCTACTTGAGGACAGCCTAGACCAACCTACACTGAAGCTATCCTTAGATACAGCTCAGCCTAGACTAGAAGAATCAGGTAGCTGGCAACAGACTCTTGAGCCAAGAAAATGCATAATGCATAAGCCACTGTTAAAAAATAAGACAACAGGGGTGCCTTGGTGGCTCAGTTGGTTAAGCATTGGCCTTTGGCTCAGGTCATGGTCTCTGGATCCTGGAATCAAGCTCCACATAAGCCTTCCTGCTCAGCAGGGAGTCTGCTTCTCTCTCTCTCTATTCCTCTCTCCTTCTGCCCCTCCCCACTACTTATTCTCTCTTTCTCTCAAATAAATAAATAAAATCTTAAAAAAAATAAGACAACAGATGGAAAATGGAATCATTTATGCTAAGCCCCATGTTACCAAATCGACTTAATTACAGTTTCAGAACTCCCAAAATTGCTGTCTTAAACTAGTCAATGAGGAATTGCCTAAACAGCACTAGTTAGGTAATCTGCCTGATATACCCTTACCATTTCTTAAGTAAAGTGACCTTGCCATAACCAGTCATCTTTTTTTTTGTCTAGTATAACTTTCTTGTTTCTGCATCGTTGTGCTTATAAAAGCCTTTCATTTTGTACAGCATCTCTGAGTTCCTTTCTATCTGCTGGACTGGATGTGACCCAATTCATGAACTGTTGAATAAAGCCGTTGAGATATTTAAGATTTACTGAGTTAATTTCTTTTAACATCACTAAGTTTTGAAGTTATTTCTTATGCAATATCAAAATAATACATGTGGACTATAGTAAAAAACATTTCAAAGCAAGATTGTAACCTAATATTTCAAACTAGAGAATGAGGCCACAGTTTGGCTATAAGTATGACTATAAGCATGGTTACCAGTGTTGAGGTACAGACTTTATGCCTTTGCCCTTGAAGTTCAGCTTACAAGTCATGGGATAGAGAGGTGGACACTTAGGGAACAGGCTAAGACTGATTCCTCCAATTATCTAACTCTTCGCAGGTTTAATGGATACTTCTTCATTGTCAGGCATAGTGTCCTAAACATAGGAGAGGAGTAGTGGATCTTTAAAACTGGGATCAAAACTATCAGGTAAACACTCTGTCCCAAGCATTTATTGCACATAACTACAGAAACTCAAAAGTAATCTAAATGATAAGTTTAAAGTAGGCATATTCATAGACACCCTTAATCGTTTCCATGACAATTCCACCTAAAAGATAAATATTTTACCTTTTACCCAAGTACTATCAAACTATTTCTCTCTAAGAATACTGAGCTCCTTTTTTTTCAAAGCCGTTGGAGTCTTCATCCTTCTCTGGATCCATGGCGGCTGCTCTAGACTGATGAAGGTTTCCCCATCTGGATTTCCATCTTCATAAACCTGAGAGTGCTTCTGGTGTTGAGAGTGGCAGAAGGTGTTTGTTCCTTCTCTACCCTTATGGATAGATTGCCACATCCACCTAGGATTCTAGAAGATGTTTGTGGTAGGTAACTGTGGGCAATATATAAGTGAGTCTAACTGGACTAGTGCCTGACCTAGTGTCTGCTTATCATATATTACATGTAACATATAAACATAAAATCAGCTTTGGTTAGGGAACTTTTATAATTATGGTTACAATAATATGCAGACTCAAAGGCTATATAATATATACATTTTTAGGTGAAGAAAACTGTCTCCCATGCTATAAAAGAAAATATCCCATCAATAACAATAAATATAAATAGCAAAGCTCAAGGTGTTCACATTGGAGAGCTACCATTACCTTAGATGCTTTCCCTTTTACTAGTAGAGGCTTTTTTCCCCCTTTCCTGCCAACTGTACTATTATAAAGTATATTTTATGCACTTAATTACATTTCCACCAACGTCATGTCTAATGTGTGAGCATGCCAAAAATCCATGAGAATATTCCCTTTCTTGTTGTCATGCCAAGTCAAGTATAAATTAATTTTCTGAGGATCTTGCAAATGTCTCATTTAACATGCTTTCTACCTAAACCTGTCTAATATAAATGTACACAAGTGGTAATTCTCTGTTGGGAGGTGGATTGAGCAAAGATGTCATTTTGGAAGAACTCTTAACTTTAAGTGATTCCCTTTAAAAGTATGCTACATATTACCTGCTCTGGTTAGCTCTCAAACAAATAGCCAGCAATTTCAAATGACTACTTTCCAAAGCAAATTACTCACACCTTCCTACTCATCAGAAAGACTCAGCTGAACTAACATTTTAAAAGACTGTTCTCAATTCACAATTCTTATGGAACAAAATTGGATTTTTCTCCACCCCTCATTTTTGCTGTAACACTTTGGCTACCTTTACCACATGTCACTGTAATATGCTACCAAAAATAAAGTCTTAAGTTGGTGACATGAGATCAATTCTGGTATTCATCACTGTTATTCTCTAATGCTCCATCTATTACAAACCATGGAATGTTAAATAATCAAACTTTTTTTTTTTTGCCTATCTTATTTTGGCAAGATGTTTTACTCTTTCAAGAAAAAAAATGAAAGCCATGTGTTTTGAATGGGTTCCATTGCAGCATGATTACTGCAATGAAGACATTTTATTGTGCTAATTTTCATTAAATAAAACCCTGTTGAAAGCCAGTAGTTTTCCAAAACCCATATGATTTATGACATGCTAATGTTTGTAGGAATACACTCTGTTTCAATTATATGGAGTAAGTAACGCCTTTCAGAACAACTCAGTAATAATATCACCTACGACAACTTTAATTTTAGACCTACAGCACGGGTGTGAGACCTAGGAACCTATCGACAAAATTGTCAGCTTCTGCACAAATTTAATCTTCATCACCTCTATGCTATGTTTAACATCAGATGGTTGTGCTTGCCAGAGACTCCAATAATATGCTTCCAGAAGGCAGGCACTTCATAAACATTAAAAACTGCGTTTTCTATAACTCAGACATTTTTTTTTTTAAAGATGTATTTATTTCTTTTTGTTTAATTTTTTATTTATTTATGATAGTCACAGAGAGAAAGAGAGGCAGAGACATAGGCAGAGGGCGAAGCAGGCTCCATGCACCGGGAGCCTGATGTGGGATTCGATCCCGGTTCTCCAGGATCGCGCCCTGGGCCAAAGGCAGGCGCCAAACCACTGCGCCACCCAGGGATCCCAACTCAGACATTTTTTTAAACAGACAGAATGCACCTATAGGAAATGGGCTGGATATTTTAGATATTCTCCTCCTACATTCTTTCTCTTTGATTTACCTATTTCCCATGCATTTATTTTTATCTCTTCCTGAAAACCCAGACTCTAAGTGTGAATATGTGAAGTGAAAACAATATATTTTTTTCATTAATTTTATGGGGAAAATGGTGTTTTCTATTCCAACCCAGAAATATGCATGAATTTATCAGAGATTAAAGAACAAATCAAATGATTAAAGAATCAAGTTTACATAATATACAACTATGTGAAAGTACATAAGTAGCATGTACATGAAATTTAATGAAATAAAGATTTATTTTACTTTTCAAAATATGAAGTGAAGAGTTCAAAATAATAGCAGTTGAAGGTAAGTTCCAGGGAGTCATTTTTTGGAAGCTTCATTCTTTCTGTACCATTATTTTCACTAATATTTGAACCTTGCTGAGGCTCATTATTTTCTCACAGTCAAATTGAAATTTAAAATACAATTAAAACACAGAAGAATATCTGTAGTCAAATTAGATGCTAAACCTTTCATTGAGGGATCAAAATACATGGAAATAGGGCAGACACACAATAGCTTGAAGAGTTGTAGATGATATTTCTTTACTGCTTCCCCTTGGTGTGAGTATGCAAAGCAATATAATATAAATAATTGTTGGTGTCATCTAAACATGACATATAATTCTAATTCATTCTATATGATGTCCTCTGACTATTGTGTTAAGGGAGTGAGTGTAATTTTACCTGAAACTGTAATGTCCAATACCATTTTTAAAGACTCCTTAGGGTAAAAATTCATTACTGAGCAACCATTATTGAGGTAAGTCTGTGTTTAGAAAGAATGTGGTATCCTTGGCTGTTGCAGTTATGTAGGAAAAATGGTTCCTCTGGGGCAGCCTGGTGGCTCAGCGGTTTAGCACCGCCTTTGGCCCAGGGCTTGATCCTGGAGACCCGGGATGGAGTCCCACCTCAGGCTCCCTGTATGGAGCCTGCTTCTTCCTTTGCCTGTGTCTCTGCCTCTCTCTCTCTCTCTCTCTCTCTCTTGAATAAATTTTTTAAAACATTTAAGAAAAGGGTTCCTCTGCTTCTCTTCTGACTGATACTATGCTCAGATGATGGATGCTTCAGGAAAACTGATAATGTAAAACATGTAGGAAACAACATTTTTGACCTAGATGGAGAAACTGGACATTCCATTAAGCATATGCAATATCCAGTAAGATCACTTTGTTCCTAAAATATGCTATTGCTATGAGAGGGCCATTAACTAGAACACTACATGAATGACAGACAATTCTTGGTTATGTGTAAAAAAATGAAGAAAATTAATTCTAAAAATTTCTTCTGTTTACTGATCAAAAGTCAATCCCAAGAAATAGTGAATTTGTAATATGCTAACCAAATGAATAGATTAAAGATTCATTTTAAAATTTGGATGGTGAGGAGCACCATGGTGGCTCAATTGCTTAAGCATCCAACTCTTGATTTTAGCTCAGATCATAATCTCAGAGTCATGAGATCCAGCCCAGCGTCTGGCTCCATGCTGGGCATGGAGCCTGCTTAGATTCTCTCTCCCTCTGCCCCTCCCCTCTACTCTCTCCCTCTCTTTCTCAAAAGAAAAAAATGGGTGGTGAACTGGAGCACATTTGATTAAAGTTAAAACAAAACACCAGGATTTCAGATTGTTATTATTCTCTTACCATCCAGCAATCATGCTTCTTGATATTTATCAAAGGAGTTGAAAACATGTTCACACAACAATATGTGCATGGATGTAGAGCAGTTTTATTCCTAATTGCCAAAACTTGGAAGCATCTAAGATATCCTTCAGCAGGTGAATGGATAAGTAAACTGTGATACATCCAGACAACGGAATATTATTCAGCACCAGAAGAAGAAACTACCAAACTCCAAGCCCATACTCTTCCCTTTACAACCTCTTAATGATCTCTAGAAACAAGAGAACCTGGACATTTATTCAGAGAAGATAATTGAGTGATACCTGAAAGAAATGTTACATTATATATGAAATGTTATATATGAGGAGAGGAGAACTGAACTCAAATAATCCTGATTGATCCTCTGAAATCAAATGGCCAAATTTCTTAAAATTTCATTACATTATGCTTATTTAGCTATAAACTTAGGCCAGTGGAAACATGAGTAGCTTTCACCATTGCATTTGAAGCCAAATAAAACCCTCCGTGTCTCTCAAGTTCCTTAAAATTAACTGAATTAACTTTCCCAAAGAGAAAAATAATCACCAATTTAGAAACATCACATTTATGCATTCTAAGTACTAATAAAAAGGGGAGCATCAAGATAGTCCTAATAACTAAGTACTAATACCTAACCACTGTATCATTCTGACTTCATAATTAAAAGGATGTGTTTGAACCTGCTTCATGTGAGTCCTCCCTCTTTAAGCTCCTATACGCATAATGGTTATCAAATGGGTGGCTGTTTATTTTGCAAGGGAAGGCCAACTCTACAGACGGGGTTGTTTAAGTATTTTAAATAAACATTCTCTGTAAACTCTAAAATGGTGCATTTACCATGACTTTCATAAAGGGCTCATTTACATTTATGTGGAAAAAAATAAATAGAACAAAGTATCATTTACCGTGGTCTTCACTCAAATTCAACCTCCAAGTTCAAGCCCTTGGTGCTCCCTTTCAGATCAGGTACTTTGTGGTCAGAGTATAAATTGAGGAGGGCTTGCTAAACCTACAGTCACATTACACAGGATTTCCAGAATGTGTTGGGAATCCCTTTGGATTCTAAGCACCCCCATGGGGGAGTTTTTATATTTCCCATTTCCCACACTATACAGACTATTTGCAAACATTCCTCATGTTACAGGAAGATAATCATTTGTAGAAACAAGCCGTATAATTTTATCCGAAAAAGCTCTATAAAGAGAAAGCAGGTTGCACCCACTTCTATAGGCTTCTGGGCTTCATACCCATTTGTTAGTAAGTGATATTATTAATAGGTCCCTGAAATCCACCTTTTTTGGGCACTGAAATGCTCCTGGGAACAGAATACCATTGTGTGAAAATATCATTCTTTCTTTCAAATTGGAGGCCCTTTGTCTGTGTATACAAATTAAGGAGACATGAAATGGATTTTCTTCCTAGGTCCTGCCTATAGTGGTGACAAACTTTTCATTTTCTTTCTACATTGAACAGTGTTCAGCCTTTTCTAATAAGTTGTAGGAGTTATTCTTTACTTTGACTATGTAACATTTTATGACATACTAAAAAAAGTAATTTTTCATGGGACGCTCAATAAAATATAATCAATATTATGATTATATATTTTAAAATGCCATATATCATCATAATGTATAATAACTGGCATAACAAAGAAACTTTAGTTGGGTAAGAGTTTATGAGTTTACAAATATTTGGAAATAAAGAGAATTATCATTACTTTCCTAAGAGTACTCTTCTTGGGTTGAGGCTAACCAACAGTGAACAACTAGTTGAAAAGCGAAAAACTCCATTAATGGATGATTTTGCCTTTGCAATATTAACTATCTATGCTTTTAAAAAAAGACGTATTTGTTTATTTGTGAAACAGAGCAGGGGGGAAATTGAGGGAAAGGAAGAGAAAAATAGCAGACTCCAGGTGAGCCTGATGTGGGGGGCCACCCTGAGATCCCACAACCCTGAAATCAGGACCTGAGATCAAAATCTAAGCTGAAACCAAGAGCTGGGTGTTTAACCAATTATGTCATCCAGATGCCCTAATTAACTATGCTTTTTAAAATCAGCTGAATAATTGCTTCTATGATAGGTGGGCATTGACAAAAAATAGGATGTCCACATGGAAAGAGTGCTGAGCAGTGATTAGTTCAAACTTTGCCTTAAAAAGTTAATTTTGAGAGAGTTTTATATTTATAGAAAAAATTGTAAAAATAATATTGAGTTCACATATTCTCTTTTTTCATCTAGTCTTTTTCTAATTTGACATCTTGTGTTAACCAGAGTACAACTAGGAAATTGAAATCAGTGTAATACTAATAAATAAATACAATATTTTATTTGAATTTCAATAGTGCTTCCATTAATGTACTTTTCCTGGCCCAGGATCCCACATTGCATTTAGTTTTATGTCTCTGTAGTCTCTTCTTTCTGTGATAATTCTTTAATCTTTCCTTGTCCTTCATGACCTTGAGGCATTTGAAAGAGTAATTATCAGATATTTTGTAGGATGACTTTCAATTAATTTTTATTTGATGTGTTCTTATGATTAGATTGAACTCATGCATGTGGTTGAAATGTCTCAATACTAATGATATGAGCCCTGATTACTTGATCATTTTTCTTTTTTTTTTTAAGATTTTATTTATTTATTCATAGAGACACACACAGAGACAGAGACAGAGAGAGAGAGAGAGAGGCAGAGACACAGGCAGAGGAAGAAGCAGGCTCCTTGCAGGGAGCCCGACGTGGGACTCCATCCAGGGTCTCCAGGTTCACACCCCAGGCTGCAGGAGGCGCTAAACCGCTGCGCCACGGGGGCTGCCCTCATTTTTCTGTACATTTATGTTTTTCTCTTTATAATGAATATATATCTAAGGAGATACTTTAAGACTATTATCAATATATTGTTTCTTAAATATTCTGTTTCTTTGTGCCCACTAATTTTAGTAGTTATTGGTGGATGTTGCCTACAACAATTTTGATCTTGGTATGCACCATTTCTTTTTCTATTGGGTTGTATTGTGTATTAACTAATGAGCCTTCATATGTTGATCTGAGTCTGAAGCATAACTCTTCTTCTGTCAGATTATGACATGGTGAGTTGAATATTAGAAATGCTTGCTCAAAATTATTGAATATCATATTCCTACCTTAGGTTCAACTGAAATAAAAACACAGCCATCTAACATAATTACCTGCTACACAGGCAGTTGATCATACAGCTATCAGGTATCTTTAGAATTAAGATATTTCCCCTTAATCTCTATTCTAGAAATTGGATAACTAAAGTTTTCAACTAGGTTGAACATGCAACTTTTTTGTATTTATCATATCCTTTTAACAATAAACATTTAAAACAGATCTATTCAGGGCACTTCAGGTAATAGAGAAAGTGAAGATAGCTAGGAAATATACTTTATCCAATTAAATAGAGAGTTTTGCATTGTTCAGTACAGTAGCCACTAATTACTAGTAGCTATTGAAATATGGCTGATCAAATTGAGATATGCTATAAATATAAAATACAAACCAGATTTTTAAAACTTAGCATTAAGCAAGGAATACAAAACATGTTCATTAATTTTTATGTCTATTATATGCTGAAATGATATTTTTATATGCTGAGTTAAATGAAATATATTCTTAAAATTAGTTTTATTTTTAAATTTATCTGTTTAAGCATTTAAAATTACATGTATAGCTTACATTATATTTATATTAGACAATGCTTGATTTGAACTTAACATGACATTCTCTTAGCTCCTTGAAATATTGGGAAATGAAGTCCGAAGGTCCTGGGCACTATAGTTAGGAGACCTGGGTTCAAAATCAGGCGTAACTATGGTAATTGAAAAGTTACTTAATAAAAAAAAAAAAAGAAAAGTTACTTAGTCTCTTTAAGGTTCCCATTCCTCATCAAACAAAATGAAAACAGGAATATATAGATCATATGGTTTTTTTGAGGATTAAATAAAGACAATTTATGTACATTCTGTAGAACCACATTTGACACACACAACATATTCAGTAAATGGCCGCTAGAAGTATTATTACACACTGACTAATCGAAAAGAATTTCAGAACTTTGAACTGATGACCAAGGACAGATAATGCATACTCTATTTCCTTATTGCTTAACCCTTTAGGAAAATTATAGCTCATAGCCTACTAAAGAGTCTATTCAAAGAGTGACATAAATCTATCTTTGAAATTATTTTAGTTTTCTCTTTTAATTATACCCATCAGATTTTCTACCAAAATCTGCTTGATATTCAGCAGATATTTTCTTGAGCAAATTAAAAGCCAAGCAGGATGAGGCTCCTGAGGATATAAAACTTAACTTAAAAGAAAAATCCCCTGTTTTCCTGTAGCTCACACTGTTGTTGGGGAGCACAGATAATAAATAAATTAATAAATGTCAGGTACTGATATATGTGAGAAATAATAAGGCTCTATCCACTGGAAGATTTAAATTAAATCTCCCAACAATCCAGCCTTTTATACTAAAAATGGTACTAAAAATGGATACTTACACTAAAGGGATCCAACAGGATGGCACAAACCACAGAGGGAAAAACAAATGTGATGATGGGAGGCAGGAAGTTTTCTTTGAAGTAGGAACAGTAAGAAAGCCAGTGTTCCTGAAGCAGAATGGCCAAAGGTAACGAGCAATAGATAAAGTTTGAGAGGCAATTAAAGACCAAATGTGAGCATGTATATGACATGATAAAGACTTTTTATTCTTACATATTGTACTTGATTACTCATCCAGAAATTTCTACTAGTAGAATTCAGAGGATTTTAGGCCCATGGATCCAATTCATCTAGATATGATCTGATTTACTTACTGAAAAGATTTATCTGAACTCTTTGTGAGAATAGAAGAAGCTGGTCAGAAATACAATTGTGGGGATTATTTATATGGTTCTAATCATTAGTATCTGGGAGGAAGAGAGAAATGGTAGGATTTGAGATTTGCTTTGAAGATAGAACAGGCAGGACTTACTTTTCAATTTCACATGGGTTGTAGAGAAAATGAGGAATCAAGATGGTCTTCTTTGACCTAGGAAACTAGAAGAATAGTCCCTATCTGGTAGCATAGAGAAATTAGGGAGACTTGTCTTGGGTGGGTAGGTGAACAAGATTTCTACTTGGGCATCTTATGTTTGATATTCTCATTAGACATCCAGGTAAAGAAGATAAATAGAAAGGTGTCCAGGTTAGAGACACAAGTTTGAGCATTCTAAATGTATAATTAGAATATATGGCCATAAGACATGGATTAATAACATTGAAGAGAATTGCCATAAGAGTGAGCCCTGGAGAACTCCAACATTTAGAGATCTGGGAGAGGATGACAATTCAGCTTGGGAAATAAGGAGTGACCATTGAGGAAAGAAGGAAAATAAGAGAGTATGGTGTGCTGATAGTGTTTAAAGAAGATGAGTGAACAACTGGAGTAATCTCTACTGAGAATTCAAGTAAATTTAGACTGAAATCAATCATTGAATTTGGCAACATTTATCTTGTTGAATAATTTTGACAAAGGAAATTTCAGAGGAATGAAAGAAGCCTGTGTTATTCCTAACATTGAGCTGGATTCATGGAGAATGTCCTCGGGAGATTATAGCCAACTGGGGAGAGATGAAATCTGGCATAAGGGAGAATGTATAGAATCCTGTGAAAGCACAAAGGTGAGGTGACTTGGTATCAATCAACAATTGGAATTAAAATCTCATAAGAGGATTTTTGAGATTAGAAAATATACCTATAGTTACTGTGTTTTAAAAAATATCCACTTACTAAAATTTAAATATGAAATGTAGTTTTCTTAAGCCCATAATTAAAACATATATTTTTGTTCTTAAGAAAACAATTACATTCAGGGGTGCCCTGGGTGGCTCAGTTGGGTAAGTGTTGGACTCATGATTTTGGCTCAGGTCATAAGATCCAGCTCCTATTCAGGCTACACACTCAGAAGGGAGTCTTCTTGAGATTCTCTCTCCCGCTCCTTCTGCCCCTCCCCCTGCTCACATGCTTTCTCAGATTAATTAATTAATAGAAAATAATTATTTTCACTAGTTCAGTCAATTCATTTATCCTATTAAATAGCCTGAAAATGTGTAGCAATATTTACCTAATAATATATTTCAGACATTTCAAACCATTTTTGAGCATTTCAAACATTTCAGACCAAATTACAAATATAATTTATATTACTTTCTCAAATGTTAAAAATATAGCAGTAGAGTCAAAGAAGGAAAACGATCCAAAGCACTTAACTAAGACTTGTATGTGTAATAAATCCAATTTAGAAATGTCATTGATAGGCTCTTCAACTGCTTTTAAACATCTTAAAACAAATGAAGCATATACAAAGTAGCAAAATGTTGGTAAACCTTACTGAAATTGTATAAAAGCACAGCTTATACAAAACCATAACTATTATGATACATAAATCTGGATGTACCAATATAGACAGAGTGTTACCTATCAATGTTATTGGAAACTTTATATTCTTTTTTTCTAGCATCCCTCATATTTTTTGCCCCCTTTTAAACACCATTAGGTATTCTGTGACTTTACTGAATTTGTACATCAGTTGTAGCAATTTTTTGGTGAGGTCTTTGGGTTTTCTATATGGAGTTTCATGGCATCGGCAAATAATGAAAGTTTGACATCTTCCTTGCTGATTTGGATGCCTTTTATTTCTTTTTGTTTTCTGATTGCTGTGGCTAGGACTTCTGATACTATGATAAATAACAATGGTGAGTGTGGATGTTCGTGACTTGTTCCTGACTGTAGAGGAAAAGCTTTCAGTTTTCTGCCATTGAAAATGATACTAGCTCTGGGTTTTTCATATATGACCTTCATTATGTTGCATTTTTGTTCCCTCTAAAACTTCCTTGTTGAGGGTTTTTATCATGAATGGATGTTATACTTTGCCAAATGCTTTTTTTGTATCTAATGAAATGATCACATTTTTTTCTTTTATTAATGTAGTGTATCATGTTGATTGATTTGTGAATATTGAACCACTCTTACAAAAATCAACAACATGAAAAACAACAGGTGTTGGTGAGGATGTAGAGAAAGCAGAGCCCTCTTGCACTGTTGGTGGGAATGCAAACTTGTGTAGCCAATCTAGAAAACAATATGGAGGTTCCTCTAAAAGCTTAAGATAGAACTACCCTATGATCCAGCAGTTGCACTGCTAGGCATTTACCCAAAGAATACACAAATTATAATTCAAGGGAATACATGCACCCTGATGATTATAACATAATTATCTATAATAGCCAAATTATGGAAATAGCCCTGATATCCATCAACTAATGAATGGATAAAGAAAGATGTGAGATATATACACTATGGAATATTGCTAAGCCATCAAAAAGAATGAAATCTTGTCATTTGCAACAACGTGGATGGAGTTCGAGAGTATAATTCTAAGAGAAATAAGTCAGAGAAAGGCAAATACCATATGATTTCACTTATATGTGGAATTTAAGGAACAAATGAGCAAAGGGGAAAAAAGAGAGGTGAACCAAGAAATACTCTTAAAAAAAAAAAGATTTTATTTATTAGAGACACAGAGAGAGAGACAGAGACATAGGCAGTGGGAGAAGCAGGCTCCCCACCGGGAAGCCTGATATGGAACTCGATCTCAGGACCCTAGGATTATGCCCTGAGCCAAAGGCAGAGGCTCCACTGAGCTACTCAGGTGTCCCAAGAAACAGGCTCTTTAACTATAGAGAACAAACTGGGGTCACCAGAGGGGAGGTGGTGGTGGGGTAGATTAAATAGGTGAAGAGGATTAAGGATGTACTTGTGATGAACACCAAGTGTTGTATGGAAGTTTTGAATCACTCTATTGTACACCTGAAACTAACACTATATGTTAACTGGAATTTAAATAAAAACTTAAAAAATATATCATTATGATCTTATGACTTTTCACAAAATTCTATTTTCTTTAGAAAATGACATCTTCACAGCTTGGTCCAGGATAATCTCTCTTCAGCTAGCCCTGGTTCTTTCAGATATCTGTTACAATACTTTTGTTCTGACAACAAATATGCTCTCTGCTTATCTTGGAGTTTACTACTCCAATGCATTCAACCAGACATTATGTGATTAATTGAATTAGAGAATAATATCTACGTGGTAACAATATATGTATATGAGGGTTGGTTGTGGGTGACAGTGCTTATTGGTGACTGTAATAAAGATGCTAGAAAAATATATGTTTTTAAAGTCATATATTTGCTTTGATTTATTAGGTACAACATAACTCCTAATTTATTGAATATATGCTCTCAGATATTGACAAAAAATATTTTCAATCTACTTACTTTGATCCCTCCTTTTTCTGTTATACATGACATTTTTACACATTTTAATAGGACATATGTCTCTAAATTATAATATTGTATAGCCTGTCTGTAATTTTTTTTAAGTAGGCTCCACACTCAGCATGGAGCCCAACTCGAGGCTTGAACTCATGATGCTGAGATCAAGACCTAAGCTGAGATCAAAAGTTGGATTCTCTCTTTTTTAAAAATTTTATTTATTGGGGATCCCTGGGTGGCTCAGCGGTTTAGTGTCTGCCTTCGGTCCAGGGCGTGATCCTGGAGTCCAGGGATCGAGTCCCGCATCAGGCTCCCTGCATAGAGCCTGCTTCTCCGTCTGCCTGTATCTCTGCCTCTCTCTCTCTCTGTGTCTCTCATGAATAAACAAATAAATTTTAAAAAATTGAGAGACAGAGAGAGAGAGAGAGAGAGAGAGAGAGAGGCAGAGATACAGGCAGAGAGAGAAGCAGGCTCCTTGCAAGGAGCCTGATTCAGGACTCAATCCTAGATCCCAGGATCACACCCTGAGCCAAAGGCAGACACCCAACTGCTGAGACACCCAGGCATCCCAAGAGTTGGATTCTTAACTGACTGAGCCACCCAGGCACTCTAAGTCTCTCTGTAATTGAAGTGAACCCCTTTTATTTTTATTTCCTTTCTTTTGTTATCAATTGTCATCAAATATCTTATTGGACATCTTTCTGTAATTCCTTATTGACATCAATTGTAAGAGTTGAAAGAATTAGGATTGCTTGCCTCTAAAAACTTTAAACTCTTATTCTAGAAACAATTGCACCATGAAAACATTCATGCTTTTAGGCTCATAGAAAACATGCTTTCCAACTCTTTGGCTGAATTGACTTTCACCCAATAGGGTAACAAAGAATTTGTGCATAAAGTAACACTAAAATAATAGAAACAGCAAAGAGTTTCTTTTCTTAAAATTTTTATTTATTTATTTTATTCACGAGAGAGAGAGAGAGAGAGAGAGAGAGAGAGAGAGGCAGAGACACAGGCAGAAGGAGAAGCAGGCTCCACGCAGAGAGCCCGATGCAGGCCTCTGTCCCGGGACTCCAGTATCATGCCCTGGGCTGAAGGCAGGCGCTAAACTGCTGAGCCACCCAGGGATCCCCAAGGATTTTCTTTTGAAGATGTATTTTATTTGAAACAATGCTTCCAATTAGTAAAAAGAAAGACTCTATAGGTGGTTAAAGATGCTTTAGCAATTTGTATCACATCATAAAAAAGCCAAAAGGAAAAGAGAATTAATTTTATCCTGTCATAGGACTACAGAGAAAGAGGTTCCTAGAGGTTCAAGAGGGAAAGAGGCATGTGAAATGCCAATTATTTTTGTTTCTTTCCATAACTTAGGCTTCATTCTACATGAGATACATGAATATTGAAGCAGCTTTGTGCATCCTCAATGATTTTGCCTTAATATGTAGGACTAAGTCATCAGACTAAATAGCTTGGGGAAGAAGCAGGGCAAAACTAGTCTGAGGAAGTAGCATCTTTGTAAAATTAAAAAAAAAATTAACTCACAATTGAAACGATTGAAGAATGCAAAATTTCAGCAATAAAACAAAAGCCCAATCATATTTTTAAAATATTTGAACACATCATTTGATAATTTTTTAGATTCTTTTTTTTTTATTTTTTTTTATTTTTTTATTATTTATGATAGTCACAGAGAGAGAGAGAGAGAGAGAGGCAGAGACACAGGCAGAGGGAGAAGCAGGCTCCATGCACCGGGAGCCCGATGTAGGATTCGATCCTGGGTCTCCAGGATCGCGCCCTGGGCCAAAGGCAGGCGCCAAACCGCTGCGCCACCCAGGGATCTTTTTTTTTAAGATTTTATTTATTCATTCATGAGAGACACAGAGAGAATGAGAGAGAGAGAGAGAGAGAGAGAGAGAGAGAGAGACAGGCAGAGACAGGCAGAGGGAGAAGCAGGCTCCATGTAGGGAGCCCGATCCCGGGTCTCTAAGATCAGGCCCTGGGCCAAAGGAGTGCTAAACCGCTGAGCCACCTGGGCTGCCCTCATTTGATAATTTAAGTGAACCTGATGAACCTTCTATCTTTTTAAAAATTCAGTAGAAATTAATTATATGGAAAATGAAAAAAAAAGTGACTTATAAAATATTTGCTAACAAATTTTAAGCCTCACACCACTCTTTTCCCCTTATCCCTCATGTTTGGGGAAGCTAAAAAAATCTGGATATCCCTTCTTTTGGCACCAGTGGGAGATTTAGTGTATACAAACCCTAGCTACACATTAGAAACCTCACCTTGACCCCACCCACTAGCACCATAAAAACTCCACCAGCCTTTCCTTGCTTTTTCAAGCCATGTTTGGACTGCTTGAGAGGCCCATTCTGTATCTCCCAAAAATAATCATTACATAAGCAGTAAACATTTTCATACCTCTTGCTATTGTGGTAGTATTAGTCTCAGCATGTGAACCAAATTTTGCATGGAGGTCCATTCTGTTTACATAGAATGACTGTAGTAGAAAGCACACTTGTCAGAGAGATTTTTATGGCTATAGAAGTTGGGCTCTAACAAAATGAAACAATTATAAACTACTCAATGAAATTGCTTAATGGAAACCATAGGATATATTGGGAATCTGCATTGAGAGATATCCCTTTTTAAAGAATCCTTTTCTTAAAAATAGATGAATAATTATGGGTATACAACAAGGATCATTGGCCAACTAAAAGCTGATTATCTATTTCAGGACCCCTGGGTGGCTCAGTTGGTTAAATGCCCAACTCTTGGTTTCAGCTCAGGTCATGATCTCAGGATCGTAGGATGGCACCCTGCATCAGGCTCCCTGCTCAGTGCAGAGTCTGCTTGAGATTCTCTCCCTTTCCCTCTCACTCCCCCTTTGCTCCTTTCCCTGCTCATGCACATGTACACAAGCACTCTCTTTCTCTCTAAAATATATAAATAAAATCTTTAAAAAAACTAATCATCTATTTCAGAGCTTCTTATAACTAATGAACACTCTATATTTGCTTACAGCTGTATTTGGTCTATGGAGATTACAAGATATATCACAGGGTATATATTTATATATTTGAAACTTATGAAATCTTGCATCTGCCTTGGCCTTTCTTAAAACACCATTACTGAAAAATCGTGAGTGATGATGATTAGAAGGCTTAAATCTTCTGCAATGTATTTATAATGTGTTAATCCTGTTTCAGGTCTTGTTTTTTATACCTAGAATGCAATTTCCTCCTTAGTTAAACCATGGCCCAGTCTTCCACAAACGATAAATTCCAAGTCTAAAGGAAACACAGACTGAGATCTAGAAAGAAGTGTAATCTCTTCTTTTTATAGATGACCCCAAATACACTAAATCGCCTGCCCCATTTCACACAGCTAGTTAGTAGTAGAGCTGAGACTGGTATCGGGTTTCTTCAGGGCTATTTGTCTCCTCTACAACCATTCCTCTACTTCATGGCCAACATTTTCACACTTGGCCTTCATGCCTCTCAGTGAATAGATGACAGAAGGTGAACTGCTTATCTTGTCCTCACATATCTCAACACAGACACAAACACTGAGCTCTCAGTATAGCTTTTAAGGGCTGAGAGACCGCATTCATTTTCTCTGACTGAAGATGTAAGTAGCCATTTGCCACATGCATAGCTGGGGCTGTGGATGCTGATTGTGAACATAAAAGAGAGTGAAGTCTACAAAAGTACCTCTGCGTCTAGGAGTAAGCCAAGTCTAGTTGAACCTTTCCATTCTCTGTCAGATAAATTAAATCTGAGCTATTAAATGTATGGCCACTTGTGCAGAAGTCCAAATACAAAAACCTCCAGGTCTTATAAATACTGTTTTTTGGTGTTCATTTTGATGGCAACGTGCTACACTATGAGAAGCCACCTTTTATCCCCTTAAAAATAAAAATTTTAAAATCCACATCTTCACTGAAAAATCAAAGGACTTCCGGTTCACTACCAATGATATTAGTTTCTGTTAATGGCTAATTGTATTTATTTTGGCCATAATATATAGAGACACTAGAAGCAATAATACAGATAATAAGATAACATGACAAGTGTAGTACTAACCTCTTCATTTCTATCATTATTTATTATTCCATTTCTCTCTTCCTAATTAATCTCCCTATGAAGAACCCATTATTCCACTAATTTTATTATACAATTTTGATATTCTGAGTCCCACAGAAGTTACAGTTTATGTAGAATCTGTATACAGATCCAAGAAGACTGGCTGTGAATCCCAGGCTCCACATCTGTGGATTCTCTCTGCCTGCTTTAACACCCTGCCAGTCTTGTTTACTGTTTGAATAACAAGATCTCTCATCATACCCAACACGTAATAGAGGCTCAGTAGCTTTGTGTTACATGAAAAGATGAAGGAACAGCTATCATTGGTTTTCTGCCTAAACTTAAAATCAAGTCAAACCTCATTTTGTAGGCAGATGTTATTTGGAGCAATGCGAAAATCTGGTGTTTGTTAATGTACCTGAGAAAGACAATACAAGTACTTGGATGAGGAAGATGGTATAATGTAATTCACCCTGAATCCAGTGAGAACTGAGCAACAAATCATGGGCATAGTGTGGCTGTTGAGAAGTTTGCATAGTTCCAAGACAATGTGTTAAAAACACCCCCCATTTAGTTGTTTTAGTAAGAATTCTCTCCTGCTACATCCACACCACAGGATATTTAAAAAAGCACCCTCCACAGCGCTAGGGTGGCTCCGTCAGTTAAGCATCAGACTCTTGATTTTGGCTCAGGTCATGATCTCAGGGTCATGGGACTGAGCCCCAGGTCAGCCTCTGGACTGATTGTAGAGCATGTTTAATATTCTCTCCCTCCCACCCCTGCTTGCACAGGCTCTCTCTCTCTCTCTCTCTCAAAAAAAAAAAAAAAAAAGGCAGTCTCTTGTTTTGCCCTACTATCGATGCTAGTGGTTTTTTTTTTTTTAAGATTTTATTTATTTATTCATGAGAGACAGAGAGAAGGGAGAGACATAGGCAGAGGGAGAGGCACCCTCCCTGCAGGGAACCCCATGAGGGACTTGATCTCAGAACACCTGACTGTGCCCTGAGCCGAAGGCAGACTCTCAACCACTGAGCTGCCCAGGTGTCCCTATTGATGCTGTTTTAACATGAAAATGCAATTAACTTATACGGCTCCTATGAAGGGATCACACTTCTAGGAGTTTAAACAAACTGATAAATTTGATGATTAGGAAAGAGAATTCATCAGCCTTCTCTGTATATTTTTATTCAGTATAACACACACGGAGAACTGTGTTGTTATATTTGTCTACTGGCTGATGGGAAAGAGAAGGATGGTCGCCAGCTATTCTCCATTATCTCTGGTGATGAGAGGGAAGAAGCTTTAGCTCTAATACAAAACCATTAAGTTCATTACAAGGAAACTTAACTGTTCCATGGGGTTTTTAAACCTTTGGAATGGATTGGTGAGGGGTGCCTTGGATGGCTTAGATAAGCATCTGCCTTTGGCTCAGGTCATGATCCCGAGGTCCTGGGATCAAGCCCCATGTAGGGCTCCCTGGTCAACACGGAGTCTGTTTCTCCCTCTGCCCCTCCTCTCATCTCTCTTTCTCTCTTAAGTAAATAAATAAAATCCTAAAAAAAAAAAAAAAAAAAAAAAAAAAAAGGGAATGGATTGATGAGGGGCGTGGAGTTTTTTGCCAAGTAGGGAAAATGTCTTTTTTTTTTTTTTTGCTGAAATATCACACAAGAGGTATTTGTTTTCTAGTGCAACCATCTTCTGCTTCCCTTGCTCTGCTCCCACCATCTTCTTTATCAACCAGTAATTCTTAAGTGATGCACAGAGAAAAATGAAATCCCTTAGGGAGCTTTTAAAAATCCCAAGGTCTAGACCATTTCCCAAACCATTTAAACCAGAAATTTTAGGGATGAGAGCTAGTTATTAGTACTTTGTATAGTTCCCCTGGTGATTCTATGCTAAATCCTAACTATGGGAAGCTGCTTAAGGGGAAGTTCTCCTAAACTTTGATGACTGAAGATTGTGATAAAGGACATTTTCACTGAGCCATGAGCCTATATGTAGGACCCTAAGTAACCCTGTGAGAGCTTCTAAGCCTTTAGGAGAAAGTAGCAAGAGAAACTACTTCTTAAAAAGAGTTAATTATGATCAGTGTAAAAACATACTGGGAGCAAACTGTCCAAGGTCTGTGACCCCCATAAGAAATTGGGGCTAATGTAAGTGGACTTCCTAAAACACAGTGGATTGGGACTCCGCAGCCATCCAGCCCCAATCTCCACCACAACCAACCAGTCCTGAGCTGACAGTTCAAGTATGAGTTAAACTGACCAGTTTATCTTTTCCTGTGAAATTCTGTGGCAATTTCCTTTGTCAATCTTAAGGCAATTCCCTTGCCTTAAGTCTGGGACATAGACTTCACAGATGCTGTTCTTCCTCTAATGAAATTATATATGAGTAAAATTTCAATGCTTTAAACATTGTCTCTGGTCCTTCCCTTCTCCTGCCTTATTAAACTTTATTTTGAGATAATTTTAGCTTTTTATTGTGATAAAATGTACAAAACATAAAATTTTCCATTTTAAAATCATTTTTTAAAGTTTACTACTTAGTGGTATTAAGTACATTCACATAGTTGTGTGACAATAACTACCATCCATCTCCAGAACGTTTTTGCCATCCCAAACTAAAGCTCTGTGTCCATTAAGTAATAACTCCTCATTACCTCTTCTTCCCAGCCCCCAGGAACCACTACTCTACTTTTTGAGTCTATTAATTTCACTTTACTAGTTACTTCATATAGTGGAATCATATATTTGTCCCTTTGTGTCTGTTTCATTTTATCCTGCCTAATACATTCAAAGTTCACCCTTGTTGTAGCATGTATCAGAATTTTGCTCTCTCTTTTTAAGGCTGCATTGTATTATATTATGTGAATATATGAGATAATTGTAGATTCACATGCAGTTTAAGAAATGCTTATAGATCGGGGCTCCTGCATGGCTCAGTGAGCCAAGCAGCTAACTCTTGATTTCAGCTCGAGTCATGATCTCAAGATGGTGAGATCAAAGCTCATATCAGGCTCCACACCCAGACACAGGGGGTGTCTGCTTAAGGATTCTCTCTCTCCGTCGCCCTCTGCCTCTCCCCCCACCAGCCCACCAGCTCTCTGTCTTTCTCAGATAAATAAATAAATAAATAAATAAATAAATAAATAAATAACTCATTAAAAAGAAAAAAGAAATACTACAGGGAATGTATGTAACCTTTACCCAATTTTCCCCAAGGCTAACATTTTGCTATACTTTAGTATAGTATTGCAACCAGGAAATTAATATTGGTAAAATCTATTGACATTTTTTTTCAGATTTCACTTTACTGGTACTCATCTGTGAGTGTATGTGTGTGTGTGTGTGTGTGAGAGAGAGAGAGAGAGAGAGAAGGAAAGAAAGAGAGAGAGAATATCTATGCAGTTTTATCCATGTCAACATTTGGCATAACCACCAGAGTTCCAGCTTAAGGATCCCTCATGCTGCACTCTTAAATCCATAGCCATCTCCTGACCCTTCCTTCTCACTAACCCTTGGCAACCATTACTATATTCTCCATCTCTGGAATTTTGTTATTTCAAGAATGCTATGTAACTGGGATCATACAATATGTAACAATTTGAGATTGACTTTTTCTAGTCAGTGTAATTCCCTGGTGATCCAATCAAGTTGTCACATGTATTAAGAGTTTGATTCTTTTTTAATTTTTAATAGTATTCTATGGTATGAATGTACCACATTTTGTTTAACCATTCACGTGTTGAAGAGCATTTGAGCTTCCAGTTTGTGACTATTTTGAATAAAACTGGTATGAACACGTTTATGTACAGGTTGTTATATGAATGTAAGTTTTTATTCCTGAAATAAAAGCCCAAGAGTGCAATTGCTGGGTAGTATAGTAAGACTATTAGAAAATGACATGTCTTTTCAAAGATAGCTGTATCATTTTCCATTCTCACCAGTTATGTATATGTGATCTAGTTTCTCTGCATCCTTGCCAGCATTTGGTTTTACCACTTTTCCTCATTTTATCCATTTTGATAAGTGTATAGTAATATCACACTGTGGTATTAAACTGAATTTCCCTAATGGTTAATGACGCGCAACATCTTCTTGTGTGCTTATTTGTATTCTGTGTATTCTTTTTTGGTGAAATGTCTGCCCATTTTCTAAATGGGTTTTCTGGTTTTGTTTTTACTTCTTAAGTTTTTTTTTTTTTAAGATTTTATTTACTTGAGAGAGAGAAGAAAGAGAGTGAGTGTGTGTGCACAGAGGAAGAAAAAGAAGCAGACTCTCCACTGAGCAGGGAGCCCAATATGGGGCTTGATTCCAGGATCCTGAGGTCATAACCTGTGTTGAAGACAGACGCTTAACCAACTGAGCCACCCAAATACCCCTACTTCTTAGTTTTGAGAATTACTTTTATATTCCAGATACAAGTTTTTGTCGGATAAAAGGATTACAAAGGAATATTATGAAACCTGTATGCCCACCATTTTGATAAATTATATAAATGGACTAATTAATTCCTAGTAAGACACAATCTACCAAAACTCACACAACAAAAAATAGATAACCTGAATAGCTTCATATTTATTAAATATATTGAATTAGTAACAATCTTTTGGGGCATCTGGGTGGCTCAGTCAGGTAAGCCTCCAACTCTTGGTTTCAGCTCAGGTCATAATCTCATGGTTGTGGGGTCAAGCCCCATGTCAGGCTCTGTGCTTAATGAGGAGTCTGCTTCAGATTCTCTCTCTCTCAAATAAATAAATAAATAGAATCTTTAAATAATAATAATAGCTTTTATAACAAAAGGCAGCAAGGCCAGTTGTGTTCATTGGTAAATTCTACTAAACATTTAAGGAAGAAAGTACTCCAATTTCCTACAATTTCTTCCAGAAAAATAAGAACAGAGGGAATACTTCCTAACTCATCTACGAGGTTAGCATTACCCAAACACCAAAACCATTCATAGACTATAAATAAGAAAACTACAAACCAATATCTTTTATGTCTATAAATCCAAAAATTCTCAACAAAATATTGGCAAATTGAATTCAACAACATATAAAAATAAGTGTATGCTATGATCAAGTTGAATTTATCCTAAGTATGCAAAGTATATCAACATTCAAAAATCCCATCACATCAATAGGCTAAAGAAGAAAAATTCAACTAAAATTCAAAAGCCTTCTACTTCAGTTTTATTTTTTAGGGGTCCATTGGTGTGGGGCATGACAAGAAATTCCTTCTAAGGTAAAAGATAAATTGTTGTGTCTGCCCTCCTATAACAACAACAACAACAACAACAACAACAACAACAACAAATGCACATGACTTGTTGGGCCTCTTTGAATTTTAGAAGAAACATATTATTCATTTGGATCTGATACTAAGGTACATTTACTGACTGACCCAAAAAATGACAAATTTTGAGGCATATGCAGAACAAGAGAAGTCACAACTCCAAGTGCTGCCACTTGGGCCATATGATCCAGCAGATCCAATGGTACTTGAAGCATAACTGCCTGAGAGATGTTTGGAGACTTTAACAGGTCCCTACAGGCGAATCAGAGCATAAGACCTTAATATTTGGAGGAAAGCCATGCCATTCTCTAAAGATAACCACTCTCCTTTTGAGAAACAGATTTTGGTCTTAGTAGGTCCTACACACTGAACCACAGGCCACTAAGTTACCATGAAAACTGCACTACCATCATTAACTTGGTGTTATCTGATAACTAAGTCATAAAGTTGGTAGCAGCATTCTATCATCAAATGGAAGTGCTATATACAAGATCTGACCCCAGTATGCCTAAAGCTAAGTAAGCTACATGAAGAAGTTGCCCTTCTCTCTCCAGTCTGCACCTCTGGGTAAGTTTTCAGAGGAAGAGAAAAGTCTAGCATGGTTTACAGATGGTTCTGCATGATACACCAGCACCACCAGAAAGCTATGGCACCACAACATCTTTCTGAGACCTCTCTGAAGGACAATAGTGAAGGGAAATCCTCCCACTGGGCGGAACTTCAAGAAGTACAACTGGTTTTTAAACTTGCTTAGCCAGAGAAATGGCAAAATATATGATTATATATTGATTCATAGACAGTGACCAATGGTTTGGCATGATAGTCAGGGACTTGTAATGAACATGATTGGGAAATTGGTGACAAGAAAGTCTGAGGAACAGTTATTTAGATAGAATCCTCTAAGTGGGAAAAAAATGTGAAGATGTTTGTGTCCCATGTCAATGCCCACTAAAAGGTGACCTTTAGCAGAGGAAGATTTTAATAATCAAGTGGGTAGGATGGCTTATTTTGTGGGTATCAGTCAGCCTCTTTCTCCAGCCACTCTTGTCATTGCCCTACAGACTCATGGGCAATATAGCCAAAGACAGAGGTGGAGATTATATGTGTGCTCAGTAACATGGACTTCCACTCATTAAGGCTGATCTGGCTACAGCTGCTGGTGAGTGCCCAATCTGTCAGTTGCAGAGACCAACACTGAGTCTCTAATATGTCACCACTCTTTGTGTTGATCATCCAGTTCCCCGGTGGCTGGTTGATTACCTTAGGCCACTTCTGTCAAAGGAGAAGTGCTTTGTTCTTACTGAAATAGACACTTATTCTGGATGTGGATTCCCTGACTGCAGTTGTTCTGCCAAAACCACCACCCATGGACTTATGGAATGTTTTGTCTACCACTATGGTATTCCATATAGCATTGTTTCTGATGTTTCTGATGAAGGAACTGATTTCACTGCAAAAAAAAGTGGCAGTGGGCCTGTGCTTATGAAATTCACTGGTCTCACCTTGACCTCTACTGTCTTAAAATAGCTGGCTTGAAAGAATTATGGAATGACCTTTTGAAGACTATTACAGTGCCAAATAGGTGGCAATACCTTGCATAACTGGGGCAAGATTATTTAGGAGGCTGTATGTGCTCTGAATCAGCATTCAGTATTCTTCTCTATAGGCCAGAATTCATGTGTCCAGGAATCAAGAGGTGGACAAGGAGAAGCACCACTTACTATTATACCAAGCAACCCGCCAACAAAATTTTGCTTCCATTCCTTCAACTCTATATTCTGTTGGCCTAAAGATCATTGTTCTAAAAGGAGAAATAGTCTTCCTAGATACACAACGGTAATTCCTGTGAACTTAAGACTGTTGTCTATCCACTTTGGGTTCCTCTGGTCTTTAATCAATAAAAACAGAAGGGAATTGCTGTGCTAACTGTCATGACTGATCTTGAGTACCAAAAGGAAATTGGACTCAACAGTGGACCTAAGAAAGAGTGTATGTGGAATACAGGAGATCTTTTATGTTGTCTCTTACATTACTATACTCTGTCATTCAGGTCAATGGAAAACTACAATGCTTCAATCCAGGCAGTACTACTAATGAACCAGATCCTTCAGGAATGAAGATTTTGGTTGCCTTATCAGGTAAAGAGCTAGGGTTGGCTGAGATGCTTGCCAAGAACAAAGAGAATATGAAATGAGTAGGAAAAGAATACAGTTATAAATACCATCTACAACTGTGTTAGTGGTTATAGAATCAAAAGAGATTTTCATGAATATTTCCTATTTATCTCTTATGAATGTTTGTGTGTGTATATAATATTTTTGGTTTTTTCCCCTTTCTTATCCACATATTTTGTAACATAAATGCTTGACTTACACCATAGTATTCAAGTATTATTAACTTAAGTCATAGTATTCAATTTATAATATTTAGTTACAGAATGTCAAGGAGAAAAGTAAATGTCAGCAAAGACATTGCTTCATCTTTTGAGGAAAGGGTTAATGTATTTTCTGTTATGTGCATGGCAGGTGTATCATATTAGGTAGAAATATGACCTTGTTATTGTCTTTATTTAGAGCTTAAGTGTGGTTTAAGGATATGCATTTAAGTACCAGGTTGACAAGGGTAGACTTGTGATAATTAATTTTATGTGTCAATTTAGCTGGGCCTTGGTGCCCAGATATGTGGTCAACATTATTCTGAAAGTTTCTGTGAGGGTAGTTTTGGGTGAGATTAACATTAAAATCAGTGGGCTTTGAGATCACTCTCCAATATGTAGATGAGCCTCATCCAATCACTTGAAGGCCTTCAATGAACAAAAGTCTTGCATTCCCCAAGCAAGAGGGAATTCTGTAGCAGACATCCTTCAGGATCAAACTGCAACGAGTCTCCAGACTGCTGGACCATCCTGTCAGATTTTAGACTTGCCAGCCTCCATAATCATGTGAAGCAAACCTTTACAATAAATCTTTCCTTTTCTATATACAGATCCATTGGTTATGTTTCTCTGAAAATTTCTGACTAATGCAGAGGAAAGCTTTCTCAAGTTGATAAAATTATCTAGAAAAAAAACTTACAGTGAACATCATACACAATGATGAGAAACTGAATGCCTCCTCACTAAGATCAGGAACAAGACAAATGTATCCCTCTTACCACTCCTAATTGATATTATAGTAGATATTCTAGTTAACACATTAAGACAAGAAAAGGAAATAAAAGTCTATAGATTTTGAAGAAAGGGGTAAAACTTTCTTTACAGACAGCATGACAATCTATGCAAAAATCTCAAAGAATTCACCAAAAATTTCTGGGAGCCAATAAGCAGTTAAAGCACAGTTGCTAGATATAAGGTAAATTACAAAAGCCAATTGCTTTTCTATGCACCTGAAATTGATGAGTGGAATTTGACATTAAAAACACAATACCACTTTCATTAGCACAAAAAAAAATAGGTGGGTACTCTAAATAAATCTAACAAAATATGTACTATACATACATATATATTACATTGCAGATATTGACAAATTGATTATAAAATTTATATGAAAAGTAGAGGCACCTGGGTGGCTCAGTTGAGTGTCCTACTCTTGATTTTGGCTCATGATCTCAGGGTTGTGAGATTAAGCCCTGCATCAGGCTCCACGCTGAGCATGGAGCCTGCTTAAGGTTGTCTCTCTCTCTCTCTCCTTCTTCTGTTCCTCCTCCTACCCCATCCCCACCCCCAGCTAGGGTGCATGCTCTCTCTCTCTCTCAAAAATATTAATAAATAAAAAATAAATTAAATGAAATTTATATGAAAAGTAAAAACAAACAAACAAACAAACAAAAAACAGACACCAAAATCCAGAATGGCCCACACAACCCTGAAGAAGAACAAATTTGTAGGATGGAAATCTCCTGAATTCAAGACAGATTATAAAGTTACATTAATAAAGACAACATGATATTGGTAAAAGAATAGACAGATAAATCAATGGAACTGAATGCAGTCCTGATACAACCACAGAAAAATGGTCAAATTATCTTTGACAAAGAAGCAAGGACAATTCAGTGGAGAGAGGACAGTCTTTTCAAACACTGTTGCCAGAATGACAGGATGTCCACTTGCAAAAATAAATAAATAAATAAATCTAGACACTGACTTTATACCTTTCACAAACATTGACTCAGAAAAAGGTTACAAGTCTCAATATAAAATGCAAAGTTACAAAAGCTTCTAGAAGATTATATAGGAAAAAATTGGGATGACATTAAGTTTGGCAGTGAGATTTTAGATACACCAAAACTATGATCTGTGGAAAAAAAGAATTGCTTAAATTTGTTAAAATATAAGTTCAAAATTGGTAAAATTTAAAAAGTTAAAATTCAAATTTTAAACCTCTGCTTTGTGAAAGATAATAAGAATGAAAAGCCAAACCACAAATTGGTAGTAAACATTTGGCAAACATATCAGATAAGGACTTGTATCCAAAATATACAAAGAACTCTTAAATATCAATAGTACGAAAACAACCCAGTTAATAAATGAGTAAAAAAATTTGAATAAACACCTGGCCAAAGAAGACCTATGAGTCAAAGGAAGTACATGCATACACAAACACACGTAGAAAAAAAATCATCTCCATGATAAACTTCTGAAGAAAAGTTTATCTTTCTATGAAAGATATTAATATAGTGATGAACATATCCCTTAATTTGGGCCATGACTTTTTGATTACTTGGTATCTTATATAAAAAAATAATAGGCTTGTATGTCATGATTTTAATTATTTGTCCCTTATAAACCCTTCCATCCTCACAAATGGTATTGAGAGACATCTCTGACTCTTGCCTTTTCATCACCCATATTTTCAGTCACTTAAATTAACATACTAAAGATCTTTCCTATTCATTCTCTCTTCTCATCCTTTGAATTCCAACTGCCACTTTGCTAGCCCTGGCCCTTTTACCTTATCCATTCATGTCACCATAATGATTTCTCTGCTTTGGTTTTCACTTTTTTAGTTTCAATTCATATTCCATATGCCGATGCAGAAAGACCTCTAAAATCCAAATAACAGTTTATCTCATGCCTGTGTTCAAACATTTTTCATTCTCTACTAGTTCTACATGCTAATTCCTTAAACTATCATATTAAGATTCTGCATGATGGTAATAGAGTTGTATAATGACAGATGGTAGCTACACTTGCCATGAACATAAGGAATAAACTTGTTGAATCATCATGTTGTATTCCTGTGAGTCAATTATACTTAAAAACAGAGATCCTGCATTATATATTATAAAACTTTTAGCTTGCTACTAATCTTCAGATTTCCAGCATTGTAATCACACTAGAATGCACTGAGTTTTGTAAACAAGTATTATTTTATTTTCTAGTGTGTAGCTTACACCTAATAAGCCAACTTCCCTCTTACCCAGGTTAATACACCTGTTTTGTTTTTAGCTTTTAGAGAATTTATTCTCTTCAGGAAAAAAGCATCATTCTTTGTAGTAGATATTCAGTAATTATTTTGTTTTTGTTTTTGTTTTTTTTTAGATTTTATTTATTTATGAGAGACACATACACACACACACACACACAGAGAGAGAGAGAGAGAGAGAGGCAGAGACACAGGCAGAGGAAGAAGCAGGCTCCATGCAGGGAGCCCGATGTGGGACTCGATCCCAGGACTCCAGGATCACACCCCAGGCTGAAGGCAGCGCTAAACCGTTGAGCCACCCAGGGATCCCCCAGTAATTATTTTGAAAAAGAGGATAGATGGATGAGTGGATAGCTGAATGAATTTTAGTTATTCTATAAGCTGTGTAACTAGGCCCTCTTTCTTCTCTATGCCTTTAGAATAACAGGCACTCATTTACTAAATAGTTGAGAATGAATACATTAGTATCTTCCTGTATGAAAGACTATGGGCTAAATAATGCCTTATAAAACACTTATTTTTATAGTCCTTGTTTAAGGAATCAAATTGGTTATGTTTGACAGTCTCTTCTTTAGTAAGAACAACTCAATTGTTCTTTCCTCTGAAAGTTTGTATTTCATATCCAAAGTAGATAACTTCTGCCCAAGTAAGTTTCTGGCCACTCTTCCATCCTTAAAGGAGTATACCTATCACATTTTTCCTTTCATCATGAAAAAATAATTTATGTAGTAAATAAGCTCTGGGCAAATAATTAATTACACAATGTGGACTCTTTGGGCACTTAAATCTTATCATTTTATATGTCCTAGAGCTGAGACTCATCTAACAGAAAAGCAACATATGTCTAATGATGATAATTTTAGGCAGAGTGTTGAAAGAGACAAACCCTTGCATCTAAGCCTTAGGTTAGACACTGATACAGCAAACACTGAAAGTGTGCAGGGGTAGAGAGGATGAAATCTAAGAAAAATAAGAAACTGGACTCTTCTGTAGAAACCAATTTAAATCCAAAGAATCCTCAATCAGGTTCTCACAGTGAGCCACATACATATGAAAACCAAATTGTTATACTGATATTAATTAAACTCTTCATGAGAATTCAAATGATGTTTACTTAATAGACTCTTTAGACATTCCAAATAATATGCCAATCATTTTGCCTCTCATCTTTGCCTTCGATGTATTTTAAGAGATTATCTCTTGTGAAACATATTGGCACTCATATCTGAAAAGATTTTGTATAAGTACATGGCTAGAGCTCATTCAGAAGGAGAGATGGAAAAAAGCCATTTGGGTTCAATTCTAAAAAGATCTTGAAAAATCTCTCCCTGTGTTTAAGTTTCCAGAGGGATATTTCTCTTCTCTGTCCTTCTACTTTTGGATATAGAACTCATGGGGGAGAAAAAAGAAATGTCTTCATTTCCAAATGCACACATCACCATTCTCTAGACTTTTTGTCAAGATTTTACTTTTAGCAGGGATTATGAGAAAAATCAAAATTCACTCAGTTGCAGGTGTACATAGATAAGCATTTCTCCACTTCATTTGAAGATGAAAGAAAATGTGGTCCCTTTTACTCAGTTAATGATCAGGCAAGGCTTTCTCACTCCTTGAGGGGCTTTGGAAGATGATGGCTGCCATGGAGGCAATGTTCATTTTGTTGGTTTTATGGCTGGGCAGCTTCTACAATGGCTGATTGGAAAATCTTTGCCTTCTTTTTCCTTTCATGTATCTCTGCATGAACAGTAATATGCAACTAATAAAATAAATAGGCCAGGGCAGAATGAAGACAAGCCCCAAACAAACTTTACAACTAACATCCTAATTAAAAATTGGCTTCCTTTCTACCACATGTAAAAATGCTGGCAATGAAAACAAATACATATGCCACTTAGATACTAAGTTATTGCTTTACATTGGTTTTCTTTGACCAATGAATGCATAGGACTTGGGGCTTTTTATTTTTTTTATTTTTTATTTTTTAATTTTTTTGGGGGGGGCTTTTTATTTTTAATTTTATTTTACTTTATGACTTTTCTGTTGGGTCATCTATAGCATTGGTTTCATTTGTCAACCTAGTTTTATGTGAGGGATGAAACTCCCCCAGCTTTTTTTTTTTAACAACTTCTTTCCCTTCTGTTGTCTCTTAGGTGGTATCAACCAAGAAAAAAAAAAAAAAAAAAAAGCAATAACAGAGGAACTGCAAGGATATCAAAGGAACTTGTCAAATTTGTTTCTTTTTTGCCTTGATGAAAGGAGTTTAGAGAAGGTAAATAATGGGAAGTTTGTGCTTTATTCATGCTTTTGCATTATCATTGTTAACATTTTCCTTCTGATTTTCCTTTTTCATTTCACTATTATGCCATACCAGACCTATTTCTATATGGTTTTCATATTTAAAATATGGAAAGAACAATAATTTCTCTAAAGAATGAGCTCTTCATTTTTGTGATTTTAAATAAAATACACAGAAACATAAATGAATATATGTGACTCTTTTCTAGTTACAATCTGCCACATCCTGTGTTAGTAATCCAGCCAGCCTACTATATAAATGCAGAGGCATGAGTGAGCCCAGACAAGATTAGATAAAACCAGCTCAGATCACGAGAACCACCCAGCTGACCCAAGCATTTATGAAATAATAAAAGGTGGGTGTTTTGAGCCACTAATTTTAGGGGGTAGATTGCTATGCAACATTGTTGTGGCAAAAGAGCAGTGATGTAGACACTGCCCAGACACTTCCATATTGTGGGCTAAATGAATCTATTTAATGTGGCATTGCAAAAATGGGTACCATGACTAATTGGCTTCATTTTCATATGCAGAAATTTAGGAGATACAATTTTCTCCAATGCAAAAGGAAATTGCTATCTTTCCACAAGGTGCAACACCAAAATATCTTCAAAGATGTATGATATATAACAAGTGATCTGAAATTGGTAGTAAATAAGAAAAGAAGAAAATAAGGATAGTATATGAAACAAGAGATAGAAATGAAACATAGATTTAAAAATAGAGGCACCTGGGTTGCTCAGTTGGTTAAGGTCATGATCTCAGGGGCATGAGATCAAGCCCCACCATGGGCTCCACACTCAGTGGGGAGTCTGCTTGAGATTCTCTCCCTCTGCCCCTCCCCTCCATTCTCTCTCTCTCTCTCTATCTCTCTAATAAATTAATAAATCTTTTTAAAAAGTAAAATAAAAATTATACTAATATAGTCTTTACAGTTAGTAAGAAGGGGGTACCTGGCTGGCTCAATGGGTGTGGCATGCAACTCTTAATCTCATGATCATGAGTTCAAGCCCCACATTGGGTGTAAAGCTTACTTAAAAAATAAATAAATAGGGATGTCTGGGTGGCTCAGTGGCTGAGCATCTGCTTTTGGCTCAGGTCATGATCCTGGGATCCTGGGATCAAGTCCTGCATTGGGAGCTTGCCTTTCCCTCTGCTTGTCTCTACCTCTCTCTGTGTGTCTCTCATGAATAAATAAATAAAATCGCTAAAAATAAATGAAAAAATAACTAAAAATCAATTTTAAAAAAATTTAAAAAATAAGAAGAGACCACTAGTTTTTATTTAAGCCCTTTCAACACCCAATTGAAGCAGACAAACCTGAACCAGTTATAAATTCATCACAACCATAGCTTAACAGATGTACAGTTATTCCAGTATCAGACAGACTATTTGAATCTAAGACAGACAAACAAAAACTGGCATATGTGGGATGTTTGGTTGTTGAAAATATTAAAAGAAAGCAAGTGTAATATATGACTACCTAAGAAAGATAATATTTTTATTAAAAAAGGAAAAGAAAGGAAAAATTAAATGATGCATGGACAAAGAACATTCAAAGAAAATCTAATTTTATAGAAGAAAAATAAATTTCAGCAAGTCTATGTGTGTGTGTGTTACAGAGAAAGAGAATATGACCAAAAGACACAAAATTTGACATATGTAGCAGTTACAACATGTGATAAAAGAAATCTCTGAAAGAGAAATTAGAATAAAACATGGAGATGAAACAATAACTATCAAGTAAATTATTCCTGAAAACTAGCCTATCCAGACATGAATAACTGAATGACATAAGCATTAAGATTTAAGGTGCCAGGGCACCTGGGTGGCTCAGCAGTTGAGCATCTGCCTTCGGCCCAGGGTGTGATCCTGGAGTCCTAGGATTAAGTCCCACATCAGGCTCCCTATGTGGAGTCTGCTTCTCCCTCTGCCTGTGTCTCTATCTCTCTTTTTCTCTGTGTCTCTCATGAATAAATAAATAAAATCTTAAAAAAAAAGATTTAAGGTGCCATAAACTGCTGAGCAAAATATTAATATAAAATATATATTTTTCAAATACCTTATATAATACATGAATTTGCAGAACATAAGAATATGCAGAGCTATTAAAATTTCCAGAAAGAAAGTAATGGCCTCTTACAGTGAAACGAAGATGAGACTGAAACCTACTTGACTAGCAACTCTGAACCTCAGAAAGAAATGCCTTCAGTAATGTTTTCTCTGGTCTTCAAAAAAAAAAGAGGATATATTTGATCTACATTCTAAGACCGCCAAAGTGGCAATCAGGGCAAAATTAGATTTTTCTATATTCAAAGACTCAGAAAGGTTACCTCCCATATATTCTTTGTTATATTGTGTATGCACTTGACAGTAATATAAGATTTTTTAGAAATATACCCCCAATGGATCAGTTTTTCCTGCCTTCTAAGTCTGACCTAACCTGATGCTTTTAGATTTACAGAAAAATACCTCAAATCTTCTATGTGGATTCATGAACATAGGCGATTTTAGGCATCTGATATAATACATCAGAATTGATAACATTTGAGAGAGAAATGTATTTTTTAAAGGAAATCTTAAAAGAGATGGGGGGGTGGAAAGGAATATTTAACTTGCTTAATAAGCCACTGTTCTTAATCACTTTTAAAATCACCTTAGGTGTACCATCAATAATTAAGAGTTCTAAGAAAGTATACTCTGCTCATTATAATTGGCTCAGCAGGACCACTTATTGTAAGGGGCTCCCTTACTACTTCTAGTTAAAAGTAAACATATGGTGCCTCTTTTAATATTTCCTTTGTTTCCAGATTCAGGCCAACTCTCCTTGTAATTATTTCAAATTGGTAGAATTGTAGTCCATTTGTTGCTGGAGCATTTTATTAATTTTTTTCATTATGGAAAAGAACGTGACTATACATATCCTGGGAGTAAAAATTCAAGGAAATAATCTCATCTAAGTTATTTCTGATGTCAAGTCACACAATCCAGAAGTCAGACTATAGTAAAACATAAAAAGAATAAGCTTTATTAAAAGCCACTCTAAGTTACAGGAAATTGCAATTAGTTGGGTGTATTACTAGACATTTCATAAGACATTTCCATGGAATGTAAAGGCATATTTCCTGCCTTTTTATGACCAAGCACATTCTGAATACCCTATATCTTAGTTAACAGATTTAAAGTTAAAGTATGTTAATAGCCAATGTTATTAAGGTGTGTCCAGCCTGTTTTTACAGAAAATGATGAAGCAGAGCAGAGTGGAACAAAATCATAGATCTGCTTTGGCCAATGCCTGAAGAAAAAAGTGTAGTATATATAAGAAAAGTTATGGCAAGGATCTGTCAATAAAATTCTGTTAAGAGAATTAAGTGGCTTTGCAATGTCAAGGGCAAAACAAAATATTTTTCTAAATTAATGTAACATTGCCTTTTGTAAGAATTCAAAGTAATTTGCAGTTGGAAGGAAGAGCAGGACACAATTCATTGTACATATGGTATGAATATAGGAAGAGTGTGATATATATTTTATACACTAATATATATAGCATATGTATGCATATCCCTGTGTCCATATGTATATCATATCCTTTCTATAATGTTGCATGTGTAATAAATACAAACATATGCTCTCCCATCCACATACCTATTGTCCAGAAAGAATTTAAGGCAATTGGAGGTTTTTCATAGCTTTTTTTTTAATACTTTGTGTGTTTTATGACCATACCAATAAACACACAAATGCAGAGATCAATATTGTCAACACCATATACCTACCACTCAGATTTAACAAATGATGTTGACATTTGGACAGACTTACTTTCACATCATCTCTTCTCTTAAATAAATACAATGTGGCAGATAGAGTTGATGCCACCCTTACTCTCATTTCTTTCTGGAATTTACTTTTATACTGAAACTGCTGAATATCAATCCCGTCTAGGGTCTTATACTTTACTACCTTCATGTGGTCTGTAAACAGTGGTATTTTATGTGCTTTTTATTTAAATATATGTTAGCATTCTTATGTATTATTGTGTTACTTATTTATTGACTCAATATTCAATTGCTCCATGGTCTTCCATTATATAAACAGACCATAATTTATTCACCCATTGATTTACAGGTGGCATTTGGGTTTTTAGCAATTCATTGATCTTTGAAATAATGATAAAATGCTTACCTTTAAGTGTGCCTTCTTGGGCACATGTTTAAGAGTTTTTCTGCAGCATATAATTCAAAGATAAATTGCTGCATCATAGGCTACAAACATATTTGTTGTGTTTTTCTGGAAATTACCATAATGCTTTCAAAACAGTTATAGCCATTTACATGCCCACAAGAAGACAGTATGAAAGTTGTCATTTCTCCATGTCTTTACCAATACTTGCTATTGGTTTCCCCAGAATACATAGCACAATATAGGGAGAATATTATTTCTCTCTCTCTCTCTCTCTCTCTCTCTCTCTCTCTCTTCATCTCCCTCCTTCCCTCCCTCCCTCTCTCCTTGCCTTGCACTCTCCATGGAGGGTGTGTGTGTGTGTGTGTGTGTGTGTGTGTGTGTGCAGCATGTGTGTATATATAAACACATACACATACAAATGTATGCTTTTAATTTTGGACAGTTGGGTAGGTATAATACAAAAAGCTTTAACAAGAGAAAGTATAGGATTTAACAGGTATGAAATATAAATCAAAATCTGTACAGTCTGTCAAATTTTATTCTCCATCTAGATTTTGACATGGTTTTTATGACAACAATTTATCAGTAAAAAAGTTAAATTTTAAAAGCAGGAGACTTATCCAGGCTACACTACTTTTATGAATATATTTGGGTCAGAATCTGTTTGTACTCAGAGCTCATTTGTTTTTCACTATCCTAGTGTGTGTGTGTTATACTTTATGAAACACTTCTTATCATATTTATCTTGTAGGAAAAGCACTCTATTTAGAATTAAACTATGTTTCTAGTATAAGACTTACACATGTTATCATGTAATCTAATTTTTCAGAATCTTAAGTATATTAATTCTCATTTTTAAGAATTAGGAAAACAGAACAAGGGTACACAGTTACTGCAAAACATAACCAGAGAAACATAAGTGAGGATACAAGATTCGAACATAGTTATGCTACCACATCTGTTGTTTTGAGCTTTTAGTTTATTATGTTGGTTTGATTTGGTTTTGACTGAGATAACTAAGACAATAATCTATAGGGACTTTGATATATCATAGGAACATTAAAATTGACTTTAGGTTAATTTTAGAAAGGATGAAGGACAGGGAATTATTGGCTTTCTAAGTTGGCAGCCTACAAAAGTTGGGTCAGAGTTTCTGACTGGCCAAGGAACTTGTAAGAGGCCCTATAGGGCTGGAGAGTATGAAGATGGAAATATAGCTCAACGTGTATTTCTGATGTTAGAAGAGAAAGGGCATTTGCTTATCAGGACATGATAACAGGAATTGACTAGGATGAACAAAAGGAAAGGCAAAGTACCGGTTTTCCCTCATGAAATCATTAGAAAACCATCCCCACCACTAGATACTGTGGTAAATTTCCATGCTGCAATTTGCAATTTATTCTTCACCCCGACTTGCTGGAATTTTTCCCACATGCAATTTGCTTTGCCACTTAACGTTTGGCTGTTCAATGCAGAAGTCTCCAAGAGTCTTTTGTGTTTCTTCTCATTTTTCAATACTTTTGAGAACATGAGGTCTTAACTACTGTTTGGGCAATTAACTGTAAGTGCACAGGAGCAGCATTATGACAGAATTTTTACAAGTGCTGGTTCTGGAATCTGAGTCCTGGGTGTAATCCTGACTCTGATACTCATGTGCCTAAATGCCCTGAGCTGTTTACTTAAACTCTCTCAGCTTTGATATCCCCATTTATGAAAAGAAGAATTTTCGTAGTTCATGGTTCATGAAGAGTAGAGAAAATTAAACATGGATAATTAGCAAAATGCCTGGAACCTAATAAGTATCTGATACAAGTTAAACATCATTATTAAGTAATTTAAACTACATATATACATTGTAGAGCTTTAAGTAGTAAGCTAACACACACACAAGCAAATAGTCTCTAGAGTACATGATATTATTGAAGAGGGTAGAACAGAGCTATAAACTGCACCTTGGTAAAACCCACATAGCAGGTGCCTGAAGAAAGAGGATTAGGGGATGTGTCAAAAGTCTTCAGTATCAAAGGAATTCAAGAGGAAAGAATTTCCAATAACAGGGAATTTGTTTGGAACAAGATGATAAATTGTGTTTCCTTACTCCATCCCCATACTACTGAAATAACAGGAAAAAAAAATGAAAAGGGAAATAAGTAAACAATAGGCATGGGAAAGAAAAAGCATATCTTCATTAGACCAGCAATTCTTTAGAAATTTCCAGTAGATGGAGGATGGCTTGAGAATGAAGGAAACAACACAATGGGAAAAAGTCGTAACCCAAATTATAGGGAGCAAAAGGTTTTTGAGGCAGTGAGGAGAACTCTTCCCAACACAGCCTTAGAGGAACCCCAAAATTCAGTAGGAGCCAGAGAAACCTGGGGTAATCATCAAGAGAATTAAAGACTCAGTTTGAAAGAGATGTCTCTTTTTTAATTAAATTCAGGGTGTTTAGGGACCGCACTGTCCCCCAAGTACAAAGTATAAAGTCCCCTGTAAACAAGAATAATAATCAGCCTAAGGCATACGTTTGTCATGAATTTAGGGACTGAAATGCTGAGCAGAGTATGAATCAATTACAGAAGTGTTTCTTCTGAAGGAAGAAAGCTCTTAATACCCCTCTCAGTTTAATGGACCTGATACAGAAGACTGACAGAATGGGTGTTCGGTTAGAAAGTAGTTAATGTATAGCCACAGGAAGAGGTCAGGAGTACTCACACCTAGAAAAGAAGCTTCCTGCACCTTGTATTCTTGGTTAAGCCCTGTCTGTCCATCATGAGCCCTCCTAAAATTAGAACCTGACTATGCAAATAGGGATACTCACTGGATTGAGAGAAAACAATCCTGCTACCTATTTCATTTTTGGTTGTCAAGTGGATATTTAATCATATATCTGAGAATCACTAAACACTGGAATAAAACAGAGATAGGGTTTTTAAAAAGGATCAACTTCAGGTAACTTCTCCATGAGTTGGTGTTCAGTGTTATTTAAAAGGCTGTTGGATTTATTAAGAAGAGATGCACAATGACAAAAAAACAAGCCATTGGCATTCTTAGAAGTTATATATATTATCACAGCAGAATGTGTGGACTGAGTTGCAGAAATGACAGTGGAGTTAGTCAGGAGGGAGATTCTTAAAGAGTGAAATATGAAGTTTAAAAAATAGAATTCATGAAATAGAGTTAACAGGCATCAAGAACAACATCTTCCAACATCTAGAGAGCAGAGAAAATTACTAGTTTCAATAGGAAACAATTCCCAAGAGCTAAAGAAATGTATCTTTGAGTTAAATCTTGAGATTATGAGGGTTTTATCAAAACCAAAACAGAATACATGGGGAAGGAGTGAGATTTTACCTAAAACTCTTCTACCTCAATAGTTCTTGTTATGTGAGAAAAAATAAAAACCCAAAACATTTGAGCCAATTTTTTGACATTTGTTCTTAGTAGTCTCATGTAATACCTAATGAATAAAAAGTCTAAGATATGTCATTAATGACCATGAATGTTTGGGTTTACCTAGCAGAGACAGAGCTCCGAACTAAGCAAAGCATACCTGCACACAAACTAGCAAGTAAAACATCTAAATTTATCAATATGCTGCTTACAAGAGACATATCTCAAAAATGAATGTATGGAGGAGGATATGAAAGTTACAAAAGAAGGTAACTGTGATTGTAAGAGAATTAAAAGTGAAAGTTACTAAATAGATTAAAAATGATATAACATGATATACAAATTAAGTTCACATTTTTACAACACGATAGTATACATAGTTCTAAACTAAAATTTTGAAAGCCTAGCTATTGATTTTTATGAAGAATGTTACCAAGAAGTACTCAAGAAGGAATAGAAAGGAATTGCAAAAGTTGCCAAAGAGATATAAGGAGACTTGCTCTGTGTGTAGTACTAAAGTGTTGGTCCCTCAAGAAATTGAATGAATATATTTTGGTACATTTAAGCAACTTCAACATGGAGAGACAATAGATTAATGAATCACATGGATATGTGCCATAAAATATATTTCAATAAAAATAGCACAATATACATGACATGTTGTCATTTTTATAAAATGTCATAATATATGAGCAATTATACACATATATCTATTTTTGTAATTGTATTAAAATGAACAAAAATTGTAGCTAGCTCCCAATTTCCTGATAATGAATACATTGGATAACACAGTAGTGGAATTCAATTTTCATATGCATGAGGCTTCAACAATATTTTCTCCTAAAAAAATGTAAAAGAGAAGGATACAATGTGAAGATGTTACAAAGCTGACTAGGACATTTTTTATTATTTTTCTATTCATTTTTGTCAGTTTAAAATATTTACAAATACATAATACCTACCCAAAGGGAATCAGCTATAAATTACTAGAATAAGCAATTCAATACAGTGGCCAGATATAAGCACAACATACACAAAATTAATAGCTTTCCTGGTAAGCAGAAGTGATTAGTAAATGTAATGAAAACAGTAAGTCCATTTGTGAAGGATAGAAAAACTTGAATTATTAGTAATTACTCAAGCAAAAATTTACAACTAATAAGAAAAATCTACACAGTTTTTTGAAAAATGTTATCTCAAGATGGGGAAAAATTATATTGTAAAATTTTCAATTTTCATTCAAATCTTTGCATACATTTTTGATAAACATGCACATTATAAGACCTGACTTATAAAGGACACATTTTTAAAAATGACAATAATTGAGAAGAGTGTTTATTGGACCATATACATACAAAAAGAATGCTGAGACAAAAGTAACAATCAAAAAGGCCCATGTACTTACTAGAAAATTGCCTTTACCTTGAGGAAAATAAATATCTCTTCTTGACACTATACTTAAAAATAAGTTTGTAAAAAATAACATAAAGAGCAAAATCTTATGAGTAGATGAGGGAAAATATATAATGGAGAACAAATGTTCAAGGATTTGCCTTTGATTCTACAAGATATTGTTCCATCGTAGTGAGATAAAAGAATGAAGATGCAAGAAGAATTTTAGATTCAGTGGTTGAAAAATGAGGAGTCAAGGGGACACATTTTAACCACAAATGCCCTCCCTTCCCTAATCTCATATTGTATCTGGTCTCAAAGATACAGTCATGATGCACTTTTCCCTTCAGTCATATGCAGGGGACATAAATCTGCTCTGCCATGAACCACAGGTGAGAAGCCAAAGATAATTTTGGTCAAGTTTATTTGTAAGCTCTAGAAGAATTAATAATTGACACCTCTGACCCAAAAGATAATAACTGAATTGTAGTATCTGTCACTTTCCTTTTAGCCAAGTTTTGCTGTGTTGTATGTCCTCTCTTTCTCTTTCTTTCTCAACAGTAAAGTTTTTAGTTCATTGGCTTTGACCTTGTAAATTTAGTTACAAATTCTAACTGGCCTGAAAATTACTTCAAATCTAAATATAATAATAATAATAATAATAATAATATAACTTCAGCTGCACTTTTTTCATTTAATTGCATGCCTTGGTATGTGGTGGTTTCAGCCTGGGACAGAAACAGGGCTGTCGAAATATGTGAAGAGAGCCTGTTTTCTTGTTGTTTATGGCTGATGAAGATTGAGAAGGATAAGCTTTGCAGGAGACTAGGGGACTAGGGACACATGTGACTTCCAGACCAGAGAGGTTTGGATACTATTGAGAGAAGTACTCAAACCTTGTGATGTTTATCTATCTTCATGGGTTGACCTTCACAGATCCATTCATCTCCAATGATGGCATTCATCCTACCCAATTTCTCTACAGGATTTCTATGGGATAAACTATTATTGGTAACATTTCTGAAAAAATACTGTGTTTGGGAATAAATACTTAGACAAAATCAAGGATGAGGGTTCCATCAAAGAGTTTTAAGGGAAGTTAGAAATGTTAAGAGGCCACATCTTTTGAAAGTGATATCAGGTTGATTTTCTAACATGATTATATCAGTACCCTAATAATCTAGCCATTCATAAACTCAGATACTAGAAAGTAAGTAGATGGTCCAAACCAGTGGTTACTATATATCTCTGTCCACTTTATGAAGATGGTCTTAAGTCTTAAAAGGCATATTATAAATTGTTTAACCCTATAGCTAACCAGTAAAGGGTTTTGATTTAGTCTTTTAGTTACTTTTCACATTGTGTTCCTTACTTTACAAAGAACCAAGAGAACCAGGTATTTAGCAACTTTCATGATCAATAACAGAAGGATAAAAGAAACGTCATTGCTTGAAGTATTTTTTAATTGAAGAATAGTTAAGTTGGAGGCATTTTGAGGACAAAATTCTAGACATGCCAATAGACAGTCATTTGATGACCTATCCAAGTAGTAAGTGCCTGAAAACTTCTATTCTTAGGTTACCAACAAAATAGTGCATCCCAAAAGTTTGTGTAAAAGATTAATATTTTCTGTTCAACCAATTTGGTTCTGATAAACACTTGGGCAAGATAATATAGAAAATATTATATCACCAGCACTTGTTATAAAGTTTGAAATTATTGCCTTAAAATTATTATTTCTAAGACACATTTAGTTCTCAAATTAGTTCCTTGAAAATCTTTTAATTTAAACCTCAAATTCATATCTTTAATTTGTTTTTTTAAATCCTACCTTCTTTTAAAGGTGGAATTAATGATCTGTGTTTTACATCAACTCCTCTCTAACTTCTCAAACCTACAGTAATTTCTCTATTCTTTAACCTCTTATAATGCTTATAATATTCTACTTTGCAAAGAATGATTTTAAGTACAGTCTTTCTCATTATTTTTAAATAATTCCCCTTTAGATGAAGACTTCAGGAATAACTTCCTTTTCACCCAAAGAACATCCTGAGCATTGAAACCCATACAAAACATAAATTTCTTCATCAATTTCTAGCTGGCTCTTTAAAATGTGACCTTCAAAAATAAAAAAAAATAAATAAAAATAAATTTAAAAAATGTGACCTTCAAATTAAAAGTCAAACTAAAAAGTATTATTTTTCTATTGACAAATAGATATCAAATGATGGCAAAGGACATCTCAGTAAAACTATGTCAATCCCTAGATACAGAAAATTGGATAAACTCCACACCCTTCACTGTGATTAAGTTACTAATTGGTCATGAGACCCCCAACTAAAAGCAGATTCCATTCTAGATGTTGATATATGTATTCCTTGCTCAATAATAACATCCCACCCTTTTTTCTCTTCTGAAGAAATAATAGAAACCAGAGGGCCTGGGAGCATATGTGGGGCAAGTGACAGAGAACAGAGGTATAGGGGACATTGACTCACAAGGTTGCACACTCCCCTCCTGCTCCCTCAGAAATCATCAGAGACACTTCAATGAGTGAAGACCAATTCATTTGAGTGTTAAAAGACAGAATGATTCTGGACAGCCCGGGGACTTGGATTGGTGGTAGGGGCAGGAGGAAGGCATCTGTTTGGCTAAAGTTTAAGTTTCTCTGCTTTCTTCATTGGGGTAATAATCCTTGAAGGGAGGCAGAACAGATAGGCTATTTTGTCATATTATTTGGAGCTGAAGATAATGAAGAAGAAGCAGATACAAGAATAGCTCTGTACCCTACCCCTATTTGCCTAAAAGCAGGACATAAATTTGAAATGATGTCCTCTGTTTCCTCCCTACCAGGAAGGACTACAGTTAATCACTTAGCCCAGAGATGACACCAGAGGAATCTACATAACAAACCTTGCTAAAGCAACATTTATCTTCCATTAGTTTCCCCATGTATTTACCTTCCTACAAATTTTCAAACCTAAAATCTCAAAATTCATTTTTCTTCATCTTGTCGGCTCTCTACAAATTTCTCATTCTTAGCTAAGATGCTGTATAAGCTCACATTCTGACCACTCCTTTGAACTCTTCATAACTGAGTACTCCCATGTGTCTGTGTGATGCACATGTTGATAAATTTGTGTTTGTTTTTCTCCCACTAATCTGTCTTTGTTTGTCCAATTCATAATGCCAGAAAAAAAAAATGGTTAGTTTCCCCCCACCCTACCCCATCCCCCACCCCAAAGATAGAGTGATACCAGCACTCAAATGCAAGTAGCTTGTTTGAGAGTGACCCCAAGAAACCAAGGCAAAGAGAAGGACAAGGAGGAGACAAAGGTGCATTTGTGGGTAGGTTACCAGCATGGACAACAACAGAGCTCAATTCCACTGAGGACCCCTTGACAGAGACTCTATAGGACACAGTCCCTGCAAAGGTTCAGGAATCTGGGCAACCCCTGCCCCTTGTTTGTTGAGAGTGGCTCTTGGGCAAGTCAATATACTGGCACTTTCAGTCTTCCACTGTGGGTCAGGCATGCTCCTGAAGCCAGAGGCAGCCCACAGGCAGAAAGATACAGACCTTAAAGGAAAACAAAAACTTGGTACATGCAGGAACTGTTTACCACCTCAAGAAACTCCAGTGGGCTGAGGACCATGGGACAGAGGGCCATTAACCATATCTTCTCTATCCAGTAATATTTCAAAGGCAAGCAGCAAAGAAAATATTTTTTTCATCAAATATTTGTACTTGTAGAAGTCCTTAGTGGTTAGAGGAGGGAATAATAGAAGAGCATGTGTGAACATTCAGAAAACTTCTGTATCACTCTATATAAATTCTTTATCTGTATCTATACTGTTTTAAAAGTTTATGACAATGGATTCAGGGATTCTTCATATCAACTTGCTCTGATGGACCTTCTCTTAATTTTCCTTTAGTTTTAAAAATATTCTAATGAAGTATTAATTAAATTAATTAATAATGAAATTTTTCGATGATACAGAAAAAGTCAAGGACAAGTATAAATATCTGTTAATATCACTCAGAGTTAACATTTCCAAAGAAACCTGTTAACAGCATGTGCAGTATTATATTGCAATGTAGGTAACAATCAGTAGAGAATCTGAAACTCCTATACATTCCTGGAAAGAGTAAATTTGTACTTTTTAAAGAAATTTTGGCAGCATCCAGTAAGTAGAAGATGCTTATGAAACTACTACCTAGCAATCACATCTCAAGGTGTCCATCTTAGAGAAACTCTTGCAAATGCCTCTAAAGAGACATTTTTAAACATCATTTGTAACAATAATAAACTGTGAAATAGTATAACTATTTCTCCATTGAGTAATAGATAAGTAAATTATTTTATTCACATAGTGGAAGATAGTAAGTAGCACTTAAAAGGCTTACAGTAGGGCAGCTCAGGTGGCTCCATGGTTTAACACTGCCTTTAGCCCAGGGCCTGATCCTGGAGACCTGGGATCAAGTCCCATGTCGGACTCCCTGCATGGAGCCCTCTGTATGTGTCTCTGCCCCCCACCTCTCTGTGTCTCTCATAAATAAATAAAATCTTTTAAAATAAATAAATAAAATGCTTGCAGTAGCCTATTGCATTATTTTAAAAAATATTTTATTTATTTATCTATTATTTATTTTATTTGTTTATTTATTTATTTAGAGAGAAAGAGAGAGTGAGTGAGCAGAGGAAGGAATGGGAGACCACACACTCTCAAGGAGACTCGCGCTGAGCACATAGCCGGACTTGGGACTCGATCTCATGACCCTGAGATTATGACCTGAGCTGAAATCAAGAGTCAGAGGCTTAACCAACTGAGCCACTCAGGCACCCCTGTGGTATTATTCTTAAATATTTGTTGTCCTTCCTTAAGGGGATCATGCTCCCTTATCTGGCAGTCAACGCTGATACCTGTATTGTTTTTTTTTTAAAGATTTATTTACCTATTCATGAGACACACACACACACAGAGGCAGAGACACAGGCAGAGGGAGAAGCAGGTGCCTCACAAGGAGCCAGAGGTGGGACTCGATCCCGGATCCTGGGATCAGGACCTGAGCCAAAGGCAGGTGCCCAACCATTGAGCCACCCAGGTGTCCTTGATACCTGTAATTTGGAGGTGCCCTTCCCTATGGGGAGATTAAAACTACCCATCCTACTGAAGGCAGGTGTGATAATATGACTTGTTTTGGCCAGTGAAATGTGGGCAGGAGTGATTATGCCATACCAAGCATGAGTGAAGAGCCATTGTGTGTTTGATACCTGTTTCCTTGCCAGGAGCACACCAGTACACCAGAAAGGCCAATCATTCTGTTCAGGCCCACGATAATGAGAAATGAAAGACCTAGAGCTCATAGGGCCTCTGGGTGAGATGTAAACCTATTTATTATAAATTTAGTCAGGGGAGAATGGGAAATCATGCAGTCTTCTGTAGTGAGCCTGCAAAGCCTAGAGGAACAGGCTTTATTCATTGGTATTGCAGTTATATCAAATTCTTATGGCAATATTGGCCTTCTCCAGCTGATGAGAAATGAAATATCCTTGATTAATAAATGTGGGAAATAGTTTTTCTAATAAATGAGTGTAGGTGATCTGTAGAAGGTTTCATAGGAATCAGATCTGGGTGTGGGAACTAGGCCTGCCATTCAAGATTCTGTATCCTTTAGCTTAAACTAAGTGTGATCCCGAAGTGCCCCTTACACAGGGGAAGCTCTCAATGTGTTGTAGCTCTTATTAAATACAATATTTCAAACCATCAAGTCCTTGCTGTGGGTTCTATATTACTAAGCTTGAAAAAATAAAAGTGTTGTTCAATGTATAGAGTACTATGGATCATAGATACATATGCTATTAAACCAGCCTCTGGGTCTGTATGTGTGCGTCCCTCCATACATATGCTATTAAACCAGCCTCTGGGTCTGTATGTGTGCGTCCCTCCATACATATGCTATTAAACCAGCCTCTGGGTCTGTATGTGTGCGTCCCTCCATAAGTATACTATTTTTTAAGCTGAAGTGTATACAAAGAATGTATATGAGTTTGATGATTTTTTACAAACTGAGTCAGTACCTGCCTTGAGAAACAAAACATTCAGTACTCCCAGAAGTCTGCCTGGGGACTCTTTCCAGCACCATGCTTGCCTCAGGTTCAGTTACTTTCCTGATTTGTAGCAGCATAAATTAGTTCTGCCAGTTTTTGTACTTTTTATAAATGGAAAAATACAGCATGCATTTTTTTGTGGCTGGTTTCTTTCAAGCAATGTCGTGTTTGTGAGATCCATCCATATTGTTGCACGTAATTGTTGATCATTTATTGTCGTTTCATTGCTTGAATTCTCATAATTTAGTTACCCATTCCATTGTTGTTGAATTTGGGCATTGTTCAGCTTTTGGCTATTATGAATAGCAACTATTCTAATACATGTCTTTTGCTAACATGTGTGTATGTTTCCGTTGTGTGCACACTTCAGAGTCCTGTTGCTGCCTCAGTCGGAGGGCATGCATATGTTCAGTATTAGTAACAGCCAAACAGTTTTCAGATGTAGCTGTGCCAGTCCACACTTCCAGCAGCTGTGTATGAAAGTTCCGATTGTTCTACATTTTAGACTAAATTTGGTGTTTTTTATTTTCTATTTTTATTTTAGCTATTGTGGTAGATTTGCAGTGGCATCCCACTGTGGTTTCAATTTTCTTTCCTGATGACTAATGAAGTTTCAATATTTAGTTTTTCTCAATCAATGTAGGTCTTGTCTTTATCGGGTTTATTGGATATTTCTAAGAGATATGGAATTAGCAGATAGGGACTATCCCATGTGGAGAATGTATATTTTTGCCGGATAAAATACAAGGAAGGGTTAAAGAAAATTTGACGTGTATGACATGGTCACGTAATCTTGGCATTATTTTCTAAAGACAATCAAACGTAAAAACAACTGCAGCAGAATGGTTATGTACCAGGCGCTACTCTGGGCATTAGGGATAAAATAATTCAGTAACACACAATCCGTGGCATCTGGCAACTCAAGAGTACAGTTGAGAAATAATCAAGTGTTAAAAAACAAAGTTCAACTGAATAGATTTTAAAGATCTTATTGGCTTTAATCAGTGATTAATGAATCTGATAACATCCAATCTAGCAGAGAGAAGCCTCAAGGAGCTGTACAAAATAAAAGACTTTTATAGGCAGAAGGGAGCAAGGAGGAGGAAGTTATACTAGCAAAAAGCAGATCAGTTATGTTGAAGTCACTTCCCTTTAGGGGATGGCAGGTCTGTCAAACTGATTACCTCAAAAGTGCTGATCAGGTGATTCCTGATCAACTGGCTGAAAATTCCATTCTGGGAAAGCTGAAACTAATATTATTAAGTCATTGAGTCTCAGTTTGGTGAGTGGGGTTTAGTATAAAGCGATTCCATTTGGGGCCTGTTGTCTTGCTCCTTAACACAAGTGACACTCAGTTACCCAGTATCTTAGTCAGTTAGGGCTCCTGTAACAAGCTCCCGTAGACTGAGTGGCTTAAACAGTTTATTTCCTACAGTTCTGGAGGTATGCAAAGTCCAAGATCAAGACGCTGGTAGATCAGTATCTGGAGAAAGGTCCCTTCTTGGCTTGCAGATGGTCATTTTTTCTTTGTATTCTCTCATGGCAGGGAATACCATCCTACTGAGGGGTTAGATTTCAACATAGGAGTCTTGAGGGGACACATTTAAAAGCCCATAGCGGGATCCCTGGGTGGCGCAGCGGTTTGGCGCCTGCCTTTGGCCGAGGGCGCTATCCTGGAGACCCGGGATCGAGTCCCACGTCGGGCTCCCTGTATGGAGCCTGCTTCTCCCTCGCTTGTGTCTCTGCCTCTCTCTCTCTGTGTGTGACTATCATGAATAAATAAATAAAATCTTAAAAAAAAAAAAAGCCCATAGCGCCAAGCATGGGTAAATGCTAAACTACAAGTATTTATAGATTTCTGTAAAAGCACAAAGAAGAAACGCTTTAATTCTATGGGGGACAAATATGGAGTATAGGGGGTGGGGAGGAGACGAGCTAGAATGACACCAAGGAAGTGATAGAAATTCATGCTGATTACTGAAACAGAAGAGGTTACTAGAACAGAAGAGGTTACTAGGCAGGGAGTTGGAGAGAAATTTTTCTAGGAAGCACAAACAACACATAGAGCAATCAAGGGTGAACAACACATAGAGCAATCAAGGGTGAGAGAATTTCTCCTGGAAAGTGGTAACCAGTGTGGCATCCCTGGAGCACAGGGTGCTCATGTGGGAATGGGGCAAAAGAAGCTGTGGAAATAGGAAGTTTCAAGTACATGAGAACACCCATGACTGTCAGGAGGATTTTAACATCCTCCTGTGGTAAATATGAAGGACTGACTGATGAGATCCGTGCCATACAAGAGGTAATATACAGTGGCCTTTGTTTTTTAAAAAAAAATTATTCAAGACCCACATCTATACAATAAGCATTTTGTCAGTATTTGTTGTTCACATTAAAAGAAAAGAGAGGGCAGTTGAATGCAATCAAATGATTGGATTGCAAAGGTAATTAGCAGTAAGATAAAATATTGAATTAGGGTATACAATTAAAGATATCCAAGTCATGAAAGAGGCAGATACAATCCCAGTGGGTACACATGGATGTTAGAGCCTATGTTCATGGTAGCAAAAGGAAATAGACCAGAAGAAAGGAAACAGTATGTTTACTCATGGTGCCCACTGATTCATCCTGAAAGTGGGCAATTCCTGGGTCCTGTATCCTGGTCTGGGGTCTCTTATCAACTGGATACTATCTTATCATCCCAATATATTACTTTGTAACTTTTGAGATGGAAAATTATTTGAGCACATCACTTTACAATCACTTGGAATATTTAAAACTAAATTATGAGACGGTGAAATTAATCAAATCCTCATATTAAGACTTTTCTTGTTAAATTTACAAACATTCTATGTGTCATGAAGGGGTTTGCAATTTTAAGAGAATCTGGCAGATTAGAGCAGATTTACTTTATGATTTCAGTTGGAAATGAATAATTGATTTAGAACTCTGATTTTAAATTCAAAGGTGTAATAAAATTTAATTATTTATAAACAATAACAATGCTTTAAAAAAACAATTCACCATATTTATAAGTTTGTGTTTACAGATTTCAAATAGTTACTTCAGAACGTAGAGACATTTTGCTTTAGGGAGGTAAGTTCGTCCTGACATGCATTAGAAGAACTTAATTAATTAAATATGTTTAATTGAGGATTGAATGTAGTTTAAAATGTTTAAAGGCATTTAATTAAGTGAGGCTAATCATTATTAATATATAATGTGATAAACTTTAGTTAATTGAATATTTATTAATAGTGCAGGTGATTGGAGTTGTCATAAAAAATGGCTTTATGTATAAGAAATAAGTTTGGAAAGGTGAACTTCACATTATAAAAATAATGTGGCTTTTGAACTTGCAACCTTAGTTAATGGAATATTATTTAGAACCAAAATATTTATAATAAGCTAATTCCATACAATAGGCTTTTCTTGGATACAACATAACTCACATTAATATTTTCCAGGGAAGATACAGAGATAGAGTAGAAGTCTCAGAATGGGGTTTGGGAGAGGATTGGATTTTATCTTACTTTATTTTAGTAGGGTAGAAGCAATATTAACATGTTTAAAGGAAGAAGGGAAAGATAAACATGGCAGAGAAAAAGAGACTGAACATACACACAAACACACACACCACAGCACACCACATACACACATACACACATACAGCTTTTCTTTCCTATATGATAGACATAAATGTTTGAACCAAGAGTATTGTGTGTGAATATGACTTTGGAAGAAGCATTGACCTATCTCTAACAGGAGGTGGCAACTCAAGTTAAACTATAAATGCAAGTCCTGATTATTGTATTTTTATGGCTGAAGCTTACTATACTAGAAAAACAGTGAAATAATTTTAATGCTCTGAAAAATTTCAGTACTTCAGGCTAACCATCCTGAGAGTCAGTTCTTATAGTCTAGAGGAATAGAAGCATTAGGACAAATGATTTAACATTTATAGATCAAGAATATAACTTTTAGTAAAAATGAAGAATTTCTAATATCATCAACTAGTAATATCACTTATATGGACTAGGCACAAAGCATAGCAAAATTTACTTTACTAATTCTTCTTTATGTAAAAGGATATTTTCCCTATATCTGACATATCTGCTAAAAATAAAAAGATGTTAAATTAGATTGACTATATGATTAATCTAATACCATCTCATCACAGGGTGAGATCCTACCTAATTTTTTTTTTCTCTTCTGTTCTTCCTTTTTACTGACCTTCCCTTCTTAGATGAAACCACACTATCTCAAAGAAAATTAGGATTGTTAAAAAGAAAAATAGAATAAAAAGGAAGACTCAGTTGTTTTGACTTCCAGCCTGGGCTCCTAAACTTCCAGAGACTGGGCCCTGGCAGGAACAGAGTATGGAAGATATGGAGAAGAGGCCGATGGACCTGTTCCTAGCCTTTTCCCCAAACCCAATCCATCAGCTACCTCGGCTGACAGAAAGTCATATATGACCTTGAGATAGTGGGGCTTTAACATGTGCTGGAATTGCTTGGATGACTTGCTAAAATAGAGTGTGAGTCCATTCATACAGTTTCTGAGGTAAGTCTGGGATGAGGTTCAAGAGTTTACATTTCTAACTAATTCCCAGCTGAAGCCAATGCTGCTAGTTGTGGACCTGAGAACCAGTGACTAAGGAGATAAGGAAATTACCAAGAGGCATCAAGAAGATTTGATAAACAAGCTTCCAGATGGAAGTCTTTCTTCTGGCTAGCTCTGGAAAGCCCATGTGGAAGTGCGGCCGATGCATACAGATCATCTCATAGTCAGTCAAATAAGAATTTACATCATCTGACCAGTGACGATATTCTCCGGGTCCCTGGGGGGTGAGGGCCCATTAAAATTGGCAACTACTAGCCTATGGTTCCTTTAGCAAAAGTACTTGGCCCTGTTCTGAAATTTTGCTGAATCCCAAGTAAACAAACTCTTGGGTTCCTACTGTTTTTAAGAGCTAAATTATTTGGGAATTATTTGGGAATACAAAAGCAAAGGATGGGGGCTCTTAATGAAAAGAGATATTGACACCTATATGGCAAAGAAAGTCTCAGCACCATACTTAGATGGGACAAGATGTGCCAAATTCTCTTCCACTATACTCTAAGATTCCTTTCACATTTTAGATATTATGATTCTTTATCTTATTTATAAATACTTTTTCTCTTTTCCTCATGCATGTTTTTTCTTATAATCTCTCTTGGTGTTTTTATGAGACCCGCCCCTCTCTGACATTAGCCAGAACCACATAAATGTTCTGTGAGTGGAGGGTATTTCACAGCGATTACTTTAAACAAAACAAAACAAAACAAAACAAAACAAAAAAAAACCATTGCTGTTGTTTCCTACAAACACATTTCTAAACTCCTCTGTATCCTACTGCATCATCTCCTTCGATGATTGTATTAGCACAGAGAGGATGCCTCTAAATACTTTTCAAGTCTAAGGTATCCAAAATAGTCCTTTGATTTTTATCCAAACATGTTCACCAGTCTCGATCTGCAGGGAAGAGACAGTCAGCTCATTGCTGCTCCACAGATGTGAAAGAACAAGTTATGCCAAAGAAATCTCTATGCTAGTCCATATGGAGATAAATGTAAACACAAAGTCTATGTTTCATAACATCTCCTTCCAATCACATGACAAACTTGAGTCTGGATATAACATGTGAACATCAGGCATTGAACAAATCCTGATGGCCTATTTGGCAGTCATCGCCCTGGATAAAGACTGGGAAGGAAAACAGGCCATGAGGAAGCTGTACTATGTCAGAGCTTAGCCCACCCCTTCATCAAGGCCCATGTCATGCCATGCAACCTGCTTTCAAAGAGAAAGCCTGGTCCTACAAGGAATCTGGAATATCTCGATGTGGAATGTATTGTGGAAAATGCACTAGGTGCATTTTCATCAGTATGACTGAGGGTGAAACCATGTTGAAGGTGAGATAAATTCTAAGATTTATGGTTGTTACACAGCCTTTTGGGGCCACTGACTACAGTCACCACATTATCTGAATTATCTAGTTGCAGACTGTGCAACTAACAATAAGTCAAAGGAATGGGGCAACTGTATAATTTTTGAAATATCTTTCTTTTGTGGAAGTTTGAGAAATACTGTGAAGAGAAACAAAACTTTCTTAACATGGTAAATGTCAACCACTTCCCCATAAACATGTTTTGTATGTATATGTGTGTCTTTCACAGAAAAGGACCTTCCAACCTTTATGGCTACCTGACAGACCACCCAATAAAACGATAATCATATCATTATGCTCATTGATTCTGTGAGTCAGGAATTTGGAAAGAGCAAAAGGAGGTGTTGTGTTTCTGCTCTGTGATATCTGGGACCCCAATTTGGAATTTCAAAGACTGGGATGACTTGATCACTGGGTGCTTGAATCAACTAAAGGCTTACTTACTCATCTTTCTGGTGGCTGATCTGGTGAGCTCTTGGCAGGATTATTGGCCTGAAGCATGTACACAGGTGCCCTTCATGTAGATACTTGGGCTGTCTCACAACATGGTGGCTGTGTTCCAAGAATAGGTACCCAAAAGAACCAGGCAGAAGCTGTTTTACTTCTAATGAACTAGCATTGGAAGTCATGTTGCTTCACTTTGGTCAAAGTCATAAGCCACACTTAAGGAGAAGACACATAGAATCTCACTTTTCAATGGGAAGAGGGTAAAAGTCCCGTTGTAAGAGTGTGTGAGATGGAAAATGTTTTTCTGTGATCTTTGGAAAATGAAGCCTGTCACAAAGATCATCTCAGCTCTGAATCAGAATTTTTGCCATTTGGTTGATTTACTTCTCTAGTCTTAAGATTGGGACTACTTTATTGTAGCATGACATGTTTCATTCTGAAGATAGGATCCTTACTTCCATAAATTAAATTGTTTTGGAGGACATAGTTAAGATTCCACAAAATACATACTGGATGTAGGAGGATGGATCTTAATAGAAGAAGAGAAAGACTATTTCGAGTAGAAGCAAAGAGGAAGTTGACTCACTTCTATGGCTCAAAAATGAAAAACCTCCATGATTTTTCTGGACCTGTGGCCCATCTACTTTATCTTCGGTTACCTGGAAAAGTATAGGTAAGATGCAGAGGTCTGGTTGAAAACTGCTTTGACTGACTGCCGCTAATGGTTGAAAGAAGAATATTCTATGATTAAAGCAATTATAAAACTGGAGATGGATCCATTTGTGCTCACATCTGTGCCATTATCTGATGAGCTTGGATATTTCAAAGAAACTGAACAAATCGTCCATAAGAGGTTGCCTACTGCCTCTGGTGACCTTGGACCAATCTACAGCTGTTGCTCATCTGAAAATACTCCTCAATATCCCAAATTTCTAAAGACTGTGAACTTGGGGTTCCTGAGTACAAGTTTTGATCTCATTTGCATCCTTTTCCCTCTTCCCCAGGCTTACTGGTAATTCGAAGGCTTCTCACCTTTCTGTGAACTTTATTAAAATGAATATGCAAGAGTGAACAGGACCCCTTTCTTGAGTTGCCCTCTCCTTTTTCAGCTGCCATGGAGATGAGATAATGGGTTAATTGATGTAGCTACCTGTATTCAGTCCCTGCACAAACCTATTTCTCTGTTGTTTTTGGATAGTAGTCTAAAGTAAACTGCCTCCAAAATATTTTTCCAGAAACTTTGCCAATATTGCAATTTTCCACCAAAGCTTTTGAGGAAAAAAGAAAGCCTTAGCGATTGTTCATAAAAAAGCAAAAGTAATGCACTAGGCCCTTTATATATTGTATTTTATAATATACTTATAATGTGTTACATAGAATTTATAATATTATATATAAATGTCATAATTGTACTTTTTCTCATCTTCCATTAAGATATACCTTCTAACTCCCAGTGTGTACCTTGTGAAATCTTAATCATGTGCTCCAAAGCAATTGAACTGTAAGCATTAAGGATCCTATGCTCACAGTGGCACATGTCATGCTACAGTAAGGCAGTCTCAGTATCTATCTAAATATACCATAAGGAAAGGTGAAGTAACATTCTCCTCAGAGATGGCATTAAAGTCCCTTCAGGGAGATGCTCTTCAGTGAACAAAACTTTCTTCCTTGCCCTGAAGAACAATTATTTCAGGACATTCATTCTTGGACATTTGATAATGTCTTTGCTTTTTTCACCTTTAATAAAGTGTGAACATTTGCACTGGGGTCTTGAGGACATAAGTAGTTCTATTGTCTAGAGTAAAGGTTTTCAAATTTAGGGCACATCAAAATCATACCAGCACTTATTAAAATGCACATTGCCTCTAAGGACCCCACTTCCAGAACCACTGCTCTTCAGCCTTACTTTCAAAGTGTGGTCTGTGGACTAGCAGTATTGGTAATAACCTGGGAGCCTGGGAGCTTGTTGAAACACAAAACCTCAGGCTGTATTATAGACAAAGAAAATCAGAATCCCTACTTTAACAAGATCCTTAGGCGATCTGTATGCATATTTAAGATCAAGAAGCAGAAACATTCTTCTAGAATAGTAGTTTGTAGCCATTCCCTGCTATTGTTATTTATAATTAGGTCCTTGGTCATACTTGATGTTAAAAATAACTTCCAGGCAATTTCAATTGCACCCTTCTTTTTTCTTAAAGTTTATTTATTTTTTTTAGTAATCTTTCCACACAGCAAGGGGCTCAAACTCATGACCCCAAGATCAAAAATCTCATGCTTTTCTAACTGAGCCAGCCAGGAGCCCCTCAATTGCAACCATCTTAAAAAGGTGAAGAAAGTATATCCTTAAGCTAAGAAGTTAATGACATTATAATAAGAATAACTATTCTAATTTTAAAAATAAGTTGTTCTAATATCATAACAAATGACCCATAGTATTTGAAATACCAGAGTCAAAACCTATAAGAGATCCAAAGCTTTTTTGTCCCAAACAAGAATTGGAAAATGAGGATGAACAGTACTGATTTATAAGTTGTACTGAGAATAAGAATTTACAAAAATAAGTTATCAATAAGTAAATGCCAGATATCTGGACAAAAGAGTACAAGTCTGTCTAGATTACATCAATCAAAGCATGGGGAAAGTGAGCATCGTTATTCTTACTTTTCCATTAAATGGAATAACCAATAATGTCATATGGCCAACTTAGCTGACATACCAAAACATAATAATAAAAATCAAGGTTTAGTTTACTAAGAAAATTTGGAATTATCAATCAATATCTAAAAACCTCTCTCTTTTTTTTTTTTAGAGGAGGATGGGGAGGGGTAGAGAGAGGTAGAGAATCTTAAACAGGCTTTTATGTCCAGGTAAATCAGCTGAGGGTTTGTGGAAAGAGGAAGTCTGATTGACTAGGTCTGGAGTGTTGCCAGACTTCTTACAATTTCCCAGGCATTGCTGATGCTGCATACCCCTAACTGCAAGGTCTGTACTACAAAGATCTACACCAGCAACAACCAACTAGAAATTATAATGGGAAAAAAAATCCGATTCAAAATGACAAAGAGGCAACTAGGTGGCTCAGTTGGTTAAGTGTCTGCCTTTGGCTCAGGTCATGATCCCAGCATCTTGGGATGGAGTCCCACATTGGGCTCCCTGCTCAGTGGGGAGTCTGCTTCTTCCTCTGTCCCTCACTCTCCTCAGTGCCTGCTCTCTCTCTCTCTCTCTCACTCACTCATTCTCTCTCTCAAATAAATAAATAAAATCTTTAAAAAAAAAAACAACAAAATTCCAGAGTGTCTGGAGTAAGTCTAAAAATAGTTCAAAAAAAGAAATATTTAAAACTTACTTTAGTATTATAAAAGAAAATTTGCATAAATGGAGAGAGAGCAAAACCATGTTGATGTGTGGGACAAGGACAAAAATGGTAATTTTGTTGATAAGACCCTCTGCACTCAATGACTTGAATCACTTATCTGGGCTGAAAAATGTTCTAAATGGTTCTTTAGTGCTAACCATTAAAACAAAATAAAGAAACAGAAAATCCTTAGGGGAAAGGGAAACCATGGGAAAATGTAAGTAATACTTTCCCCCATAATTTTAATTAGAATATAATTTCTTCCTGGCTATGTAGATCATTTAACATGATAGTGTCCTGAAAAACTTAGGCATTTTCACTCAAGTTGTAGCTTTCTCGATGCTGATTATCAGTAAGTCTACCCCAAGAATACAGACCTGGTGCTTCGCAGTATGGAATACCATTGACTGTGGTTCAAAGGATGAATATTTGTGGAATTCACAAAATATTTTTGAAAAGGCTTTCATTCCTCTACTCAGAAACCTATCCACATCTGGCACTGAAGACTGCAAAGATTAATTCTGCAAGCCCAGAAAGTAGAACAGTTTTCAAGTGCTTTTAATAAAAGATATGGAAAGCCAAAGGGAAGAGGATAATTTGGGAAGAGAAGCATGACCAAAAGCCATGACCAAAAGCCATGAAAATCTTCTATGGTGTTATGAACTGAAAAGTTTATGTCCCTCCCAAACTCATAGATTGACATCCTCAACACCAAAGTGATGGTTTTAGGAGGTAGGGCCTTTGGGAAATAATTATGCCATGAAGTTAGAATTCCCATAAATGGAATTATGGAATTAGAAAAAGAACCCTAGAGAGCTCTCTTATCCTCTTTCCAGCACTGGGAGACACAATAAGAAGTTGGCAGTCTTCATACTGTAGGAGGGCACTTGCCAGTACCTGACCATGCTGGCACCCTGATCTGAACTTTCAGTCTCCAGAACCATGAGAATAAATATTTGTTGTAGCAGCCTGAGCTAAGAAATATGGGGTCTCACCTGCTTATTCTCTCAGAGGCTGTCAAGAAATTGGCATCTGCATAGAAATTCATATTTCTTTTCTGCAAAGAAATTCATATTTCTTTTCTTTGGATCTTCCTTATCTTTGTATCCATACGTTCTGCATAAAGCAAAGGATTTACCATGGATGGAGACTGTTAGCTTGGAAGGACTCTGCTATAATATCAAAATGTTGTCAGCCATTTGTTCTCTACTAATCTTTGCCTTCAGTTTATTATAAATCTTAAACTCTAAAACTACCTACAGCCTAATTACTGTGATCACAAGAAACTTTTAGAATGGTACTATATAACTTACAAAGCATTCTTGTGTGTGTGCACATGTGTGTATAGTTAATTTGATTCATAAATACAAAGTCTTTGGAGTTATGAAGTACCAAGGAGGGACAGTAAGACATTGAAATAATGACACAATCCTTGTTTTCAAAGGATTTGTTCATTGAAGTAGGACAGGCAAGTACTGTCATTCAGTGTCTTTGGTAGGGATTTCTTCTCTCTCAACTGAACTGGTTTCTCCAGTTACATTTGCACTACCTACACCCTTCACCCGCTGTTGCTGAGATTTGCTTCTCCAAGAGTTCCTACCTCAGTTCTCTCTTTTGGCCCACATCCTATATGTGAATTTGAGTGTGTGTGACTCACTTTTATTTTCCTAGGATGAAATGTTAGTATTGCCCAGGTCCTTAGAGAAATTTTTCATGATCCAGTATTACAAAAGCTAGTCATATTAAAGATTTATCTATTTTTGTTTTAAATCCATGATAGGGTATGTTGATGGTTGGAAAAGAAGTGGTTGTTAATGTCTTGACTTGGGCCTCTATACTTCAGATTCCTCAAATATGGATGCAGGTAATATTACTTCCTATGGATGTTGTCAGGATTCTAGAAGTATCCACTAGGTGCTTAAAATAGTTCATGGTTTGTAAAAAGTGTGTGCAAATGATCACAATTATTGTAGACCATAAGAGACCAAACTCAGCAGAGTGTCATAGGTTGAATAGGTCAGCTGGAATGTCAGCTTCATATTGAAAGGAAGAAAAAAGCATCGGGTCTAATGACCCTTACAAGTAGCAGTCACTCCCAATTACAGAAGCACAGGTCACGAGGACAGAATTTAAGAAACACAAATAACAGAATGAGCTTATCTCCCACTTCATTGGTACTGGGACTTAGATGTCTGACGGCATATCTTTAACTATGAAGCATACTGTTACACACACTAACCTTTCAAACACTAATACAGAATTCATGACTTACCAACCTTATTCATGCCTGAAGGCTTTCCACAGACAATCTTGTTCCTTCCATAGAAATTCCAGGAATATATTTTCAAAGCAGGTGTCTCTGCTAATCATTTTACGGTGTCTAGACTATAATCTCTAAAATAAAATAAAACATCTTGGGCTTAAATGTCAGCTCTCACACAAATGTTCTCTTCATGTTCCAATGACAGGTTAATACACCTTGTCCCATCAGATAATACACAACTACTATAGGAATAAATGTGTGGATTCCCAAGGAGAAGCTGAGAGCAAGGACATATGGAGTTGTATAATAATAGGAAGTGTACAAGATGCCTTAAAAACAAATCATTGAAGAAAATTATCTTTAGGATGACAGAAATTATCTTATATTGTAATATGCCATCCTTATGTGTCTTGTTCTTTTCCCTCAAATTCATGATGGTAGTGATGCTAAGCATGGAGTATTCTCCTCCAAAAAAATGCATGATAATATATCCAAAATGGCAGGTCACTCATGTAGGGAAGTAGGTTTAACAAGAAAACTATTTTCTTTTTGGTTTGATGGCCACTTCTATATATCAAAATGCTTACATAATTTTTTGTTTGTGTGCAGTTAAAGTTTATAGGGCAGCTGGTCTCAGAAAGTCTTACAAATTTAATGAGTATATTTGTAAAATGTACATATTGGGACAATCTTTTATGGGAATGAGGACTAGTCAAAATGACCTCATACGAATTTGAAAAAAAAAAAAAAAAAACGGACTTTGGGAAGTTACTCACATATGTGATCAGGACCAAGGAGAGGACACAGCAAAATCAAGGCCATAAAACATTTTTCTTATTTCCAGGACTACACAGAAGCCTTCATTTTTATGTAAGTGAGCTCTCTAAGAACCAGCATATATTTCCTTTTTTATTTACCTTTTTCTCTTTCAAATGACTTGATTGTCAGCCTTCCCTGATTTTATCTCATTATAATTATTCTGGCTCATAGAGGGGAAAAAAGATCTTTTGATTGAAAAAACTCGTCTGATATATATACTTAAATTACCAAAATGCTGTATTTGAGGTTAGGCATTCTATAAAAGATGCAAATTTTTTTGGAAACAACATTTTAGAATTAGTTAGGGGACAACATAAAGAGGACAAAATAACAGATTTGAGGTGTGCATTTGATGAAACAGGCATACCCCACACATTTTCAGAGATGAGGCTTTGCCTGTACACCAGCTTTAAAAAGGCTCACTATATGCTAGAAATCAGGACAGAGAATGTGATCACAAGAACAATAGACAAAAGGCAGTGGGTTTGTAATATCAAGGTCCTTATCTGAGAGAGGAAAAAATTAAATTTGAAATTACATATCATACTGCTGTTGCATCATTGGTAATACTTATGTATGATTAGTAGTCATCGGTAAACTATAGGAGTAATAATGAATAGGTTTCCTGAATTAAAAAAATGAATTATTGCTATTGCAGTTTTAAGAGCTAATGACATTTCTGATTCCAAACTGAACATAAATAATGCTTAAGATATCACCAGCTGAACTAGAGATATAATATTTTTAAATATTTTTAAATTTTTGTGTGATATTTTCTGAAGAGAAAATAATTTTATCAATACATTATATTGGTATAAATATTAATGTTTACATTATATTATAATTATTCATAAAATAACATTTATACCAATTAAACCATGTTCATGCTTTAGTCATTCCTAAAGGATAGGGAATTGGGAGTCATAATAGGTAGCTACAGAAGGAACTAGAGCCTGAAGGGGCATTTTCAAGGTAACTTGGTCTATTCACACTGAAATGGATTTTGGGGGAAATGAACTGTGAACAAACCATTCATTCATTGGAAAATCATTGGGATTTACATCATCCTATGAACCAGATGCTCTGTCCTCACCTAATCAAACTATATAAAGAAAAACACAAGAGGAATCCCTCAGAGACCTTTGGGCAAAAACCCATTGGTTCCACCTTGAATGCGATTGCTGTAAACCTCCTGAGATATTGTCAGTCTTCCAGAGACATATTTAATCTCTACCCAAGATTTTACCTGACTTTACTCTGACTTTCTAGGAAATACTCTTATTTTACTCTTTGAACAAGACAATACATCTCAGATAATATATTATCAAGGGGCTCAGATTCACAAATTTCTTTAATACTTTGGTCACAAAGCTGTATGTCAAGGAGCAACATTGCTTTTTTATGAGACTCTTCTTTATCTTGCCTTGAGGATTTATTCTGTATATACTACGTGTCCAAGGAATTCACTGATTTTTCCCTAAGTTTATTATCTATTTTTTATTTTAATTCCAGTATGGTTAACATACAGTGTTCTATTAGCTTTAGTTGTACAATATAGTGATTCGACAATTCTATACATTACTCAGTGCTCTTCATGATAAATGTACTCTTAATCCTTTTGACCTATTTCACTGATCCCTCTACCCACCTCCCTTTCTGGTAATCATTAGTTTGTTCTCTGTATTTAACAATCTGATTATTTGGTTTGCCAAAAGTTTCTTCATTTTTTCCCCTTAAATTCCACATATCAGTGAAGTCACATGGTATTTGTCTTTCTCTGATTGATTTATTTCACTTAGCATTATACTCTCTAGCTCCACCAATGTCATGGCAAATGGCAAGAACTTGGTCTTTTTTATAGCTGAATAATATTCTGTTGTGTCTATATACCACATCTTCTGTATCCATTCATCTATCAATCAACACTTGAGCTACTTCCATAATTTGACAATGTAAACAATGCTGCAATAAACATAATAGTGCATATATCTTTTTGAATTAGTGTTTTTGTATTCTTGGAATAAATCCCCAGTAGTGCAATTACTGAATCACATGGTAGTTTCTATTTTTAACTTTTTGAGGAACCTCTCTATTTTCCACAGGGACTGCACCAGTTTGCATTCCCACCAACAGTACATGAAGGTTCCTTTTTCTCCACATCCTTACCAACACTTTTTGTTTCTCATGTTTTTCATTTTACCATTCTGACAAGTGTGAAGTGATGCCTCATTGTAGCTTTGATTTGCATATGCCTGATGAGTGATGTTGAGCATCTTTTTATGTGTCTGTTTGCCATCTGTATGTCTTCTGTGGAGAAATGTCTATTTATGTCCTCCGCCCATTTTTTATTTTTTAATTTTTTTCAAAGATTTTATTTATGTACTTCTGTTATATATGTATTTATTTATTTATTTATTTGAGAGACAGAGGGAGAGATAAGGTGAGAGAGAGCATGAGCAGGGGGAAAGGCAGAGGGAGAAGCAGACTCCCCACTGAGTGGGAAGCCTGATGTGAGGCTTGCTTTTGGGACTCCGGGATCATGACCTGAGCTGAAGGCAGACACTTAACTGACTGAGCCACCCTGGCACCCCCTCTTCCCATTTTTTAATTGAATTGGGTTTTTTTGATGTTGAGTTGTGTAAGTTCTTCATACAGTTGGATACTAAACCCTTACTGGATATGTCATTTTAAAATATCATCTCCCATTTAGTCAGTTGTCTTTTAGTTTTGCTGATTGTTCCCTATGCTGTGAAGAAGCATTTTATTTTGATGTAGTCCCAGTAGTTTATTTTTGCTTTTATTTTCCTTGCCTCAGAAGACATATCTAGAAAGATGTTACTATAGCTGATATCAGAGAAATTACTGTCTATGCTCTTTCTAAGATTTTTAATGTTTCAGGTCTCATATTTAGGTCTTTAATCCATTTGGAGTTTATTTTTGTGTATGGTGTAAGAAAGTGGTCCAGTTTCATTCTTTTGCATGTAGCTCTCCAGTTTACTCAACATCATTTGTAAGGAGACTATATTTCTCCCATCAAATATTCTTGCCTTGTTTCTTGAAGATTAAAGACCTTATAACCTTGGGTTTATTTGTGGGCTGTCTGTTCTGTTCTATTGATTTTTGTGTCTATTTTTGTGCCAATACTGTACCGTATTGATTACAATGGCTTGGCAGTATATCTTTAAATCTAAGATTGTGATACCACCAGTTTTGTTTTTCCTATTCAAGAATACTTTGGCTGTTTAGGTCTTTTGTGGTTCCATACAAATGTTAGGATTATTTATTCTAGGTATTAGTATTTGTTCTAGGTATTAGTATTTTGATAGAGATTGCATTAAATCAATGGTATGGATATTTTGATGATATTTGTTCTTCTAATCCATGGGCATGGAATATCTTTCCATTTGTTTGTGTTGTCTTCAGATTCTTTCATCAGTGTTTATAGTTTTCAGAGTACATGGTTTTCACCTCCTTAGTGAAGTTTGTTCCTAAGTATTTTATTATTTTAGGTGCAATTATAAGTGAGACTGTTTTCCTTATTTCTCTTTCTGCTGCTTTATTATTAGGGTATGGAAATGCAATGGATTTCTGCATATTGATTTTTGTATCCTGCAACCTTACTGAATTTGTTATCAGTTCTAGTAAGTTTTTGGTGCAGTCATTTGGGTTTTCTATACATGGTATCATGTCACTGCAAATAGTGAAAGTTTTACTTCTTCCTTACCAATATGGATGGCTTCTTTTTTTGTTGATTGCTGTGGCTAGGACTTCCAGTACTGTTGAATAAAAGTAGTGAGAGTGGACATCTTTGTCTTGTTCCTGATCTTAGGGAGAAAGCCTTTGGTTTTTCACCATTAAGTATTATGCTAGCTGTGAGTTTTTCACGTATGGCCTTTTCATATTGAATATATTTAAAGGTTTTTATCATGACCAAATGTACTTTGGCTAATACTTTTTCTACATCTATTGAAATCATCATATGGTTTTTATCCCCTCTCTTGTTGAGGTGATGCATTATGTTAATTGACTGAATACTGAACCACTTTTGCATCCCTGGAATAAATTGTGCTTGATTGCAGTGAATCATTCTTTTAATGTATTGTTGGATTCAGTTTGCTATTATTTTATTAAGGATTTTTGCATCTATATTCATCAGAGATATTGCCCAGTTGTCTTTTTTTGTAGTGTTTGTATCTTGTTTCAATATCAAGGTAATGCTGGTCTCATAGGATGAATTTGGAAGCTTTCCTCCCTCTTCTGTTTTTTGGGATAGTTTGAGAAGAATAGGTTTTAACTCTTTAAATGTTAGGTAGAATTTGCCTGTGAAGCTGTCTGGTCTTGGACTTTTTTGGGGGGAGGTTTTTTTTTTTTATTACTGATTCAATTTCATTGCTGGTAATTGGTCTGTTCAAATTTTTTATTTATTTCTGTTTCAATTTTGGGAAGTTATATGTTTCTAGAAATTTATTAGTTTCTTCTAGGTTGTCCAATTTGTTGGCATATAGTTTGTCATAATATGCTCTTACAATCTCTTGTGTTACTGTGCTGTTTGTTGTTATTTATCTTCTCTCATTTCTGATTTTGTTTATTTGACTCTCTCTCTCTCTCTCTCTCTCTCTCTCTCTGAACCTGGCTAAAGGCTTATCACTTTTGTTGATCTTTCCAAAGCACCAATTCCTGGTTTCATTGATTTATTGGTTTTTTTTTTTTTTTAGTTTCTATTTCATTTCTTCCTGCTCTAATTTTTGTTATTTCCTTCTTTCTACTGGTTTTGTTTTTGTTTTTGTTGTTGTTCTTCTTCTTTCTCTACCTCATTTAGATATAAGGTTGTGTTGCTGATTCTTTTTCTGCTTCCTTAGGCAGGACTGTGTTGCTATAAACTTCCCTCTTAGAACAGTTTTGCTGCATTCCAAAAAATTTGGACCATTGTATTTTCATTTGCATTTTTCTCTATGTATTTTTAATTTCCTCTTTAATTTCTTGGTTGACCCATTCATTGTTTAGTTGCATATTATTTAACTTCCATGTGTTTGTGTTCTTTCCAGATTTTTTCTTGTGGTTGATTTCTAGTTTCATAGCACTATGGTCAGAAATGATGCATAGTATGATTTCAATCTTTCTGAATTTGTTGAGATTTGTTTTGTGGCCTAATATGTGGTCTCATGTGCACTTGAAAATAATATTTTGCTGTTTTAGGATGGAATGATCTGAACATATCTGCTAGATCCCTCTGGTCCAATGTGTCATTCAACAGCCTTTGATGTAAGTGGGCTGTTAAAGTCCCCTACTATTACTGCATTACTATCGATTACTTTCTTTGTTTGTTATTAGCTGCTTTATGTATTTGGGTGCTCCCATGGGTGCATAAACATTCACAGTTGTTACATCTTCTTGTTGGATTATTCTCTTTATGAAAGATATAGTGTCCTTCTTTGTCTTTTGATACAGTCTTTGTCTTTGTTTTAAAGTCTATTTTGTCTAAGTATTGCTACCCTGGATTTCTTTTCACATGCATATGCTTGATAAATTCTTTCCCATCCCTTCACTTTCAATCTTCATGTGTCTCTAGCTTTAAAATTAGTTTCTTGTAGGCATCATATAGATGGGTTTTTCTTTTTTTTATCCACTCTGTCATTCTATGTATTTTGATTGGAGCATTTAGTCCATTCATAATCAAGGTAATTATTGGTAGGTATGTACTTCTTGCCATTTTGTTACTTGTTTTATAGTTGTTTTTTGTAGTTCTTCTCTGTTCCTCTCTTTTTTTTTTTTTTTTTTTTTTTTTGCTCTCTTCTCTCATGGTTTGTTGGCCTTCTTTAGTGATATACTTGGATTCCTTTCTTTTTTATTTTTGTGTATCTATTACTCTTTTTGGACTGTGGTTACCATTTTTTGTGTGTATATATATGTGTGTGTGTGTGTATATATATATATACATACACACATGTGTGTATATGTGTGTGTGTGTGTATATATATATATACACATACACACATGTGTGTGTGTGTGTGTGTGTATATATATATATATATATATATATATATATATATATATAACAACTTATACTTATAGCAGTCTCTACTAAGTTGATGGTGACTTAAGTCTGAACCCATTCTTTATTCTTCCCAACCTGATGTTTTAGGTATGATACACTATACCCTATATTTTGTAAATCCCTTGACTGATTTTTATAGATATACTTAATTTTACTGCTCTTGCGCTTCATACTTTTCTTACTCCTACTTATGATCTTTCCTTTCCTCACAACCCTTTTACAGGACTGGTTTAGTGGTCATGAATTCCTTTAATTTTTGTCTGGGAGATTCTTTATCTCTCCTTCTATTCTGAATGCTGGCCTTGATGGGTAGAGTATTCCTGGCTGCAGGAATTTTTTTCTTTCAACACTTTAAATGTATCACGCCACTTTCTTTTAGCCTGCTAAATTTCTGCTGAAAAATCAGCTAATAGCCTTATGGTGTTTCTTTTATATGAAACTTTTCTTTTCTCTTGCTACTTTTAAAATTCTCACTTTATCATTGTTTTAGTTCCATTTTAATTATTGTGTATTTTGGTGTGGACCTCCTTGAGTTGATTTTGTGGGAAGCTCTCTGTGCCTCCTGGATCTGGATTTCTGTTTCCTTCCATAGATTAGGGAAGTTTTCAGCTAGTGTTTCTCCAAGTAAATTTTTTGCCCCTTTCTCTTGTCTTTTTCTGGGATCTCTATAATGCAAATATTATTATACTTGGTGGTGTCACTGAGTTCCCTAAGTCTATTTTCATTTCTTATTATTTTTTCCTCTCTTTTATTCTGCTTGATTGCTTTCCATTAGTCTGTCCTCTGTGTCACACTGATCTGTTCTTTTGCTTCCACTAGTCTATTATTTATCCCATTTAGTGTATTTTTAGTTTGAGTTATTGTGTTCTTCATGTCTTATTGGTTATTTTTTATGCTTTATATCTCTTTGTTAAGGGTGTCCTGAAGTCCTCTGCTCTTTTCTTGAGTCTAATGAGTATCTCTATGAACATTACTTTAAATTCTTTGTCAGGCATATTATTTATCTCTATTTCATTTAGCTCTCTTGCTGTGATTTTGTCCTTTTTTTCCCCTTTGGGACATATTCCTCTGTCTCTCATTTTATCTAACTCTCTTTTTCTGTTTATCTGTATTAGGAAAGTCAGCTCCATCTCTAGCTCTTGAAAGTAGTAGCCTTATGAAGAAGATGCTCTGCAATGCCCTGCAGTTTGATGTTCCCTGTTCATAGAACCTAGTGTGTCAGGAGTATCTCTTATGTGTGTTGCCTGTGCCCTGATGTTGTGGCTCAGCCACTTTTTCATTCAATCCAGTCCTTTGCAATGGCTCTCTTTGATTATTGCGAGCAGAGTTTGGTCCCTTTGTTGGTGCCAGTCTGGGTCCACCTTGGTCTTGAGTTGAGTCAGACCAGGATTTGCCAGAGATGTAGTAGCACTGAACTGCAGGGCAGTTTCCCTGTGTTGTCCACTGAGAAGCTTTCATTGGTGGGCAGGGCTTGCAATCAGACCAAATGTCTGCCCCCAGTCAACTGCTGTGGCCACAGTCTAACTGGTATGTGGTTGTCTTCTCCTCTCCCTTGAGGTCTGGCTGGAGGGGACATGCCTGCAGAAGAACATGGGGGCAGGGCACGGTGTTAGCAAGCTACTTGGAGAGTTTTGACACTGCACTGGTTCCTGCCAGTATCTCTATGCAGGGCAAGAGAGGGAAACGGTGTCTACCACGAGAAGTCTCCTCATGATCCATGCCCCCCAGCACATGCTCTGAGATTACAAAGCAAATATCCCTTTTGTATACCTCAGGCATTTTTCAAACTGCTGCTTCTATGCTCTATCTCAGCAGGGCTTTTTCTTGTGCTGTCTCTTTGAGAGCAGGACTCTAGTTTCCTTTCACTGTCCTGGCTCACCCAGAATTGAGCCCACTAACTTTTAAAGATCTAGGTGCTAAGCACTACTGACTATAAAAACTCACAAAATTCAATCCTTATGGTTTTCAAAGCTGAATGTTATGGGGATTTCTCTTTCCTGTATAGGTTTCCTTGCCAGGGGTGTCTGGCATGAACGTCTGTTTCTCTCCCTTCTCCTTGACTGAGGTGTCCCTCCTTCTCCTGGACAGTCCTACATCCATTTATCTCCTGACCACTTCTCCACCTTTCCTACCCTCTTATTCTTCTCTATATTTGGCTGTGGATAGTCTGTTCTGGCAGTTTTGGGGTAGTTTTCTGGGTTACTTCACTGCTGTGTGTATTATCTAGTTGTATTCATTGGATAGAGTGAACTTAAGGTCTTCCTACTCTGCCCTCTTCCCCAGAAGTCTGAAGACTTCACTGTTTTAGAATTATCAGGGGCAAAGAAACTTTGAGTTGGAAAAAACTATATATACTTCAGTTCAATTTAGTTAAACAAACAATTACTGTGTATCACTTGTATGCCAGAAAAACCTTCTAGGTTCTTGGGATGTGGGAGTAATCAAGCAGACATGATCCATCATAGATTTTAAAATGTACATTAACTTAAATACTATGTTCTTCCACATTCTCATTTCTTACAGGGAAAACTAGAATTCAAAGAGTTTAATAACTATCTTTTTATAATTTTCTATCATCAAGTGCTTTTATTGGGTATCATTAGGAAATAATTATCTCAAATAGGAAAGAAGAACATAAATCAAAACTGTAAATCAGAAATCCAGATATACTTGAGTGGTAAAGCATGAAACCACAACCTGTTTCCAGCCCTTATCTCTTGCAGCTTCACTTTCTCATCTAGAAAACTGGTATAATAAAGCTTGATCTCTCTATATTTTTCACAGTGCTGTTTAAGGAATATCATCATGAGCAGTTGATAAAGCTATTTGATTTCTTAGATCACAGGTAACTTATATAATTTTAATGAAGAAATAGTAACTATTATTTTACCATGTTTAGTGAACACAAGATTGCATTTTTTTTCAATCCAGAATGATTTAGCACATAGGATATAGTTTATAACTTCCCATTCTTTCCACAGAGTAAGCAAGCAATTATTTAAATGTTATTGAAAAGTTTTCCTTGAGGGTAAAATAAAGTGCTTTGCAATTCGTCAGTATTTTTATATTTCACAGAATGAATGGCATATTAAAATTAATTCTTACAGTGTATGCTCTAAAAGTACAAAGATTTTGGGATTGATTTAAATAAGAAATGAGAAATATGGTAGGGGAAAGGAGGGGAAAGGCAGCATAATGGACATATGTGGACAACCATAAACTTTTAAATGAGACTTGATATATTAATGTCTAATGATAAAAATCCTCTAGTAGCAGTGCACAGATAGCAGGTATCTTTGGTACCAAGATATATAGTACATGTGACTCTAGACCTGAAAGTAACTAGGAAGACTTAATGATGCCTGGTGCTTCAGACAAGTGCCTCTGTCTAAAATTTCCTTAGACTTAGAATTAAGATAGCCATGCAGAATTTCTTTGTAACTTCATTGTTCTGTCAGAGGTTGATTTTTACTATAGCTGAGATCATCAGTTCAGCTCTTTTCTTCATCCATAAATGGTGATAAAAGAAGAAGCAAGTACCTGCCTTCCATCCCAGGTTAGATCAATTCTGTTCTCTGTCAGTGTCTTCATCATCCTTCACAGAGTTTGAAGGGATACTCTTCCTTATCATTACTGGCCATAGGCTTATGCTCTTAGGTAGCATAATAAAACTTCCTTATTCTAATTTTTACTACAAATTTGTATGAAACAGGCATAACAATTGACTTCTTTCTTTATGATTGTGGAAACTAAGTCAGAGCAATTACTTGACATCTTTTTTTATTTTTAAAGATTTATTTATTTATTCATGATAGACATAGAGAGAGGGAGAGAAAGACAGAGGGAGAGAGAGAGGGAGGCAGAGACACAGGCAGAGGGAGAAGCAGGCTCCATGCTGGGAGCCCGTCGTGGGACTCGATCCCAGGACTCCAGGATCGTGCCCCAGGGCCAAAGGCAGGCGCCAAACTGCCGAGCCACCCAGGGATCCCTGATTGCTTGACATCTTTAAGGTCATTCCTTCAGTTAGCAGTGGGTCTGATTTAGAACACATGGCTCTCTGTACCTATCTTAATGCTTATTGCTCTGAAATGGTAGTTCTCAGTGTGTGGTCCCATGGACCAGTAGCAGTAGCATCACCTTTGAGCTTGCTAGATCCCACCCTCTGGTAGGTAGGCTAATGGCCTCAAAAAGATGTTTACATCCTAATCCCAGGAACCTGTGATTATGTCACTTTACATGACAAAAGCGATTTTGCAGATGTAATGAAGTCAAGGCTTTTGAGATTGGAAGATGAATCTGGGTGATCTGAGTTGGTTCAATGTAATCACAGGGGTCCAAATAAGAGGGAGACAGGAGGATTAGAGTAAGAGAAGGAGATATGACAGAAGCAGGGGTCAAAGTATTGCCAAAGATGCAGGTGGCCTCTAGGAAGCAGAATAGGCAAGGAAGCAGATACCCCCCCTAAAGCCAACAGAAGGAATACAACCCTGCTGACCAATTTTGGATTCCTCACCTTCATAAACAGTAAAATAATTACTTGTGTTGCTCTAAGCCACTAAATTTAAGGTAATATCTTATAAAAGAAATTACTACACAAGAGGGTGGGGCTCAGCATCCTGTGTTTTAACAAGCCTTACATGTAACACTGACACATGGCAAAGTCTGAGAACTGCTCTGTACCACTGAGTAATAATTTTAATGTCCCAATAAGATTTATACTTCATTAGGAAGTGTTTTTCAATGGAATTGATCCATGGAATTAAAAAAGCAAAAGTGGAAAGGGAATTCTGAAAAGGCTCAAGGGCAGTCAGAAGAGACAAGAGACTAGGAGCCCACCTGGCAAATAGAAAACTTAGAGAGCAAATAGAGAAACAATTCCCATAGATGTGGAGGTGAAGAACTTTGTGCATGCAGTGTAGTGGTGACGTATGCAAGAAATGGATTGACTGAGGACAGCTAACCTCTACTGAGTGATATGACCCTGTAGATTTGCTTGTGGATCTTTGTTTCATTGTCTGAGAAACAAATGAAACCAAGCTCGTGGCTTTTAAAATCTCTAATAGTCAAATAATTACTATTTCTTAACTTGAAATCCATGGAAAGAGGCCTGGAGACACAGATGACTGTAAGTAATGAATGTAAGTAATAAACCAAAATAATAATGGCAGAAACTGTTACTTAGTCATCAATAGAAACCACAGATATTTTTCTATTACATTACAGTTATTGCAGATGTCTCTTAATATCATTTACACTCATCACTACTTTAAAATTATGGTAGTAATTAGATGCACCACTGGATCCTTATTATACAATGTTGATAATACAAAAATATGTTACTCTATCACAAACTTATCTTTTTACATTTATATAACTGTATTCCAAAAACTTGCTTTTTAGTTATATATGCATGTGTATGTATTTGTATATGTATATACCTATTATATACATTGTATATGATACATTTAGAATCCTTTCCTAAGAAACATTTTATAGGCTCCACCAGACTGCTGAAAAGACTCACTGTAAGAAAACTAATGACAAATCCTTGATATCATGTGTGCCTCATAATGTGATATGATATAAATAAGACAGGAATCCTTCTAACACACTTATAAATAATGAAACAGAAAAAAAGGAAAGTAAAATATCATTTAATGTCACATAAATTGGACTACATACGTAAGCCTAGGGCCTTAGATTTCTTTTATGTTTTCCCACACATCCGCCTATATATCTTTGACACGAGGTGCTAAACTGGTATCATTTCTCCTTAGTCACATATCTTTAAAGTCCTACTTTGCTTTTGGATTATACTGATGTATAATCTCAAAAATTGGAGGAATACATTCTAAATGCCTTAGAACCAGGCTCTTCCAAATTTCTGTTCTTCCTCCGTTGCACTGGCTTCAAAGTCAATGGTTTGGATAATCCCACAGAATAAGTTTACCTCTCAGCTAAGGACCAGGGAGAAAGGGAAATAGCAAACTTTGACATACGCAATACAATTGAAAAGAAGGCTTTGAAATAGGATACAGTCCTCTGAACAGCTTCCCAGAGTGTATTTGTTCCTATCATACTATATGGTTTGAGGGGACTTTGAAGTCCACATTCAAAACTGCAACTGTTTGAATGTGGTGCAACAAGATATTCTATGAAATTAGGGTAGATGGATGCATTAGCCTCATGGATACCCAGTGATAGATGAACCATGCATGCTTGGGAGTTCAGAGTTAGTTCAAATGATCCTCCAAAATGTTATCTGTTCATCCAGAATTTATCCAAATGATCTGAATTTCTTCACCATCCAAAATCCAGCTGACACTCATGTGAGGATTTACTTTCCCATGAGATCTCCCTTTCTATCCTCAGCCAGAAATACTCCACACACTTTCTCAAGGTCATACAGCTGACAGATCCCAAATGGACTGGAAAACAAAAACAGACAAAAAAGTAAATAGAAATAAATTCAATGTGGAATCTGGTTATGGAGAATTAACTTTCTACGTGAATACTGCAGGTCTTTGCGTATTATGCTTTGTTAATATTCATAAGGAATGCTACAAGTGTGATTGCTTTAATGTGCTAGTACTGGACAATAATAAAACTTTTATCATTCTTGTTGCCTTGTCCAAAATCTAGATTCTACCATGAAACAGCAAAATGGGAGAGAGAGAGAGGTAAGAAGAAAGAACTGCAGAAGTGATTAAGGCCTAAGGATGTAAATCTAGAAGGAATGACTCAAAGAACAAGGACTATTCATCATAGAGAAGAAAAAAACTGAGAGTAGCTGGGTAACATGATACAGTAAAATAAATGAAATAAAACAAAGATGAAAAAATATCCCAGACAAGGATAGAGATCAACTTTGGTTCATTTACTCTGAGATCAAAAACCAAAGGAAAACATTGTAGCTGCTCTGAGAAAAATACTGATTTTCAGCTTGTTCAATTTCAAGGTGAATTACTATGGGAAAGTGTATAGCCTCCTCTCTGAAATCTTGATTGAAATATTATTCTCTATCTAACATCATTCCAATGTCTCCGTCTTGATTTAAGAAGAGGGACAAGAAGAGCTTTTCAAGGTCTTTTCCTATTAGTGAATCCTGACGTTCTCTGTGTTATCCTATAATAATAATAAATGGAATTATCAAGAGATTTCACTTATAGAAATTATCATGTTCAAAGAAGTACTCTATTGAGAAATCATGATATATAATGGGTGTCCCCATTAGTGATGGCTGAAAACTTTTGCACCAGGAAAGGGGCATAGTGGCCCCCAAATCATTTACTGAAGTAGTGCATAACTTTAGTTTTAACATAAAATGGAACATACCTTCCATATTCCTGTGTATTGAGAGACTTTAAAATGTCATTGGAGATGTGATACAGCAGTGATAGTTAATGTTCAGTTGTTCTCCAAATATCTATGAGCTTTTTATATTTCATAGCCTTGTTGCTCTTTCATGGGACTGTGTGGCTGATTCTGACTCCCATAGGGAGGAGAAAAAACTATGAGGAATTTTGTATCCTTTGAGTAAATACCTAGTGCAATTGCTAGATGGTAGGGTAGTTCTATTTTTAACTTTTTGAGGAAATTTCATATTGTTTTCCACAGTGGCTGTACCAATTTGCATCCTCGGTAACAGTGTAAGAGGGTTCTATTTTCTCTGCATTCTCCCCAACACCTGTTGTTTCCTGTGTTGTTAATTTACCCTGGTGTTTATAGCAGCATTATCAACAATAACCAAATTATGGAAAGAGCCCAAATGTTCATCCACTTGTGAAAGGATAAAGAAGAAATGGTATATCTATATATATACATATATATATGTATATATATATATATTTACACATATATACACATACATACAATGGAACATTACTCAACCATAAAAAAGAAAAAAAAAGAATGAAATCTCACCATTTGAACAACATGAGTGGAGCTAAGGAATATTACACTAAGCAAAATAGTCAGAAAAAGACAAATACCATATGATTCCACTCATATGTGGAGTTTAAGAAACAAAACTAAAGAACATGGGAGGGTAAAAAAAGAGAGGCAAACCAAGAAATAGACTCTTAGCCATAGAGAACAAACTGATGGTTACTGGAAGGGAGGTGGGCAGGGAGGATGGGTTAAATAGGTGATGCGTATTAAGCCTCCTTTATACTTGTGAGGAGCACTGGGTGTTGTATGAATTACTAAATTCTACACCTGAAACTAATATTGCCCCATATGTTAACTAGCTGGAATTTAAATAAAACTTGGGAGAAAAAAGGGAAAAAAATAAAATTAAAAATAAATAAGTAAATAAAAATTCTTATCTAGCAGAGGTAATAACAACAACAACACTAACAATAATAACAATAACTACGAGGAAGCAACAGGTCTCATTTCCAGATCAAAATATAGATGTGGTGTAATTTCTTAATGTGTCTCTTTCATGTGGCTCTACTACATACAGGGCCCATGTGGTAAGAAGATACCCCTTGAGAGAGGGATGCCCTATTGCATCAACTAATTGTCAGAGCTGCACTGTTCTTGGCATGAACAATAAATGGAATTTGAAGAGTTAAGCATTGCCCATCTGTCCTAATAGTTAGAATAGTGCTTGAGATAATAGTAAAGATAAAATATGTCTACTGTACTCTCAGTTCTCACAATAGCCTCTTTTGAAAAACATCACATTGTTTTGGCTAAAGGCAAGGATCTTCTGTTTTATCTATTGATTCATAGAAACTTGAAATCATCTATCAGTCATAGCCCTATATACTGATTACACCTAACATTGAGACTTTTTAATTTTTAAAAATTAAAAAAAAATCACATGGCACATCTAAATACTTATGAGAAGGGGTCCATATGAAGACACACACAAACATACACACATACTCTAACAGATTCCTAGATTTACCTCTTAAATATTAAGGAAAAAAATTATGCTATTCATACATTTTTAGCATTTTTTCTATTTATGTGTTGTATAAATTCATTTAGGCACAGAATCAGCATGGATGTGTGCACACACAAACATTAGTGATTCTATTACTTTATGTAACAAATATTTATAGACCTTACTATGGAATTAAAAGAATGGATTTGCCAGGGGTGGGGGGCACAATGGGAAAATTATTTAAGCTCATTGAGCCTCATTTTTCTGGAATAAGCAATATGTAGGGGATTGTGAAGCACTAAGATTCTGCTTAAACAAATTAACATGCACATAGAATTTTATAGAATAAACAAAGTATTCACCACTGCCATTTTACCTCTTGGCTTCTCACAATTTCTTGAGGTGGAGACATTTATTTTCACTTTATAATAGATAAAATAAAGCTTGTATAGCAACAGGAAGATGAAATAAGAATTTAAACTTAGATCTTCATCCTTTTTTTATACTATACATCTACCAAGCACTAAAATGTTTCCTTATCCTGTCATCTGGATCCTGACAGAAGGTCGTGGAGGGTTAAAATAGAGATAGGTAAATGGAGGTATGCTTAAATGGTGCTTAATGAATTGACTATTTGAGGTATACAGTGTGGTTAAGGGAGACCACAGGAATGATGAAGCACCCAGAAGCTTGAAAGAGCAAGAAAGACAACCATTAGATCTGAAGGGACAAAGGAGGAAAGCAGTCACAGGGACTCAGCAAAAACCTTTAGCTATAAAGAGGACCATCCTACATCACATGAGGCCCTCAATAAGAGAATGACCACTACCAATTGGTGTTTTCGTCCCATTAAAGAGTTCTTGCTTGTGGATCTCATTGACCAAACCCAATTGAGGCCAGAAAGCAAAGAAACTTGGCTTATTCTGTCTATTGAGGTCATGGACTAAGGGTGGAGAAGGACAGGAAGAGTTGACCTGAAAAGTCAAACAGAGACTATCTAGCCAATCACTTCTACAGATGGAGAAGCTACTTGGACACATCTGTATTGGAAAGAAATTTATAATACTGAAAGGCAGCCTTGAGGTGTAATTAAAAATGGAGTTGAGTCAGTCAGTGATAAACCATTTCCTAGGCAAAGGGTTTTCCCATATTGTTCAGAGACAGCTGGATGCCAAATAGAACACTTCTGAATGTGAGCAGGTGTGTGATCCTGGTGAGGATAAGGATATGAGTCAAGAAAAACAACTAAATAAAAGAAAATGATGAAGGAGGAGAGCTAAGGGATTGAAGCAGAGTTTGGAAGCATGATGTGGAAAAGACAGATGAGTGGTTACTGCCATCATGATAGAATGACTGCTGAAGGGAAGACCTAGTCAATAATCAATGCCAACAAGTTTTCTTTCATTGCTATTCAAAGCTTTGTGGAAAAATAAGTCTGTATCTGTTAACCATAATGGGGCATCTGGCTTTTTAAACAGTAATGAATTCTGAGTGGATGAACTGAATGATAGAGGTGGGCAAAAATTCTATATTACCCACATTGGCTTTTCTCTTTTACTCTAATACAGCCTAAATTCCACTTTCATGAGGATATGATGAGATCAAAGATCTTGTTTTAAAAAGCAGAGGGGTGCCTGGATGGTTCAGTTGGCTCAGGTCATGATCCTGGGGTCCTGGAATAGGTGTTGGCCTCCCTGCTTCTCCTTCTCCCTCTGCCCCTCTTCACCCACTCGTTCTCTCTCTATCTCAAATAAATAAATAAAATCTTTTTTTTTAAAGCAGAAACAAACTCATAAATTCAGAGAACAGACTGTTGGTTGCCAGAGGGGAGGGGGATGGAAGGATAGGCAAAATGAGTGAAGAGGAGTGGGAAGTACAGGTTCCCAGTTATGGAAGGATTAAGTCACAGAGATGAAAGGTACAGCATAGGGAATATAGTCAGTAGTATTGTAACAGCCTTGTATGGTGACAGATGGTAGCTGCCCGTGTGGCAAGCATAACATAAGGTATATACTTGTCAAGCCACTGTGTTGTACACCTAAAACCAGTGTAGCATTATGTGTCAACTATACTTCAATTAGGAAAAAAAAAAAAACAGTGAGGGCAAAATGTCATTTCCTTTCCTCCTAGCAAAAAATTCTTGTTAGTGAAAGACAGAGAAAAAGAAAGAAAGAGAAACTGAAAGAGATGGAGAGGATCCTTTAGCTAAACTCTGGGGATTATAAAGATGAGGACAAGCTTTGACTCAGTTGCACACCACCAGACTACAAGCTGAAAATCTGACAGCAGTTACATGATCAAACATTTAAGCACTTTCAGAACAGAATCAATTGAAACTAAGCCAGTATTTTAATTCAGGCTGGGGCTAGTTCTGAGTCCTTCGGCCTTTGTCTTTAAAAACTAACCACCTTCTTATACCTCTTTCTTACATCAAAAAAAATCTTCCTATATTCTTGCAAGTTGCTCTGTGTTAGTTCAAATGTTATTCAAAACATTTACCTGAAAAAAAACAAAAAACAAAACATTTACCTGTTAAAATGACGGTAATTTTGTCAGCCATTGCAAATCCCTCAAATTAACTAACACACATCATACCTTCTCAGGAACACTGATGGGCATCCTCCCAGTAAGTGATCCTGGTGGCTTTACTTGTGGTTGCAATCCTCTTCTTCCTCCTCCTTCCCTTGTTTGTTTTCTTTTCTTGAGGTTAAACTCTCAGAAGGTAAAATTTCAAGAGTTTAGTTTGACCAAAGAACTTTACTTCTAGTGTTGATGTCTTCAGCCATCTTCTGAAAAGAGGAAAGTGTTTTGAATCATGATGTACTCAGAAGAACTATGCATGGAAGAGTTAGAAAGGAAATGCTGAAAACAAACCCCATTTCCCAGTTTGGTTAGTGGTTTGTTGAATGATCTTAGCCTCTGCAAGGCAGACTTTAGGATCCATAAGTAAAATTCAGCCTTTAGGCACATTTGCTTAATATAATAGTGTTTTAAAAGAATTTCTACTAACTCAGTTACTCTAAATCTTGTCAGCTTTATATCAAACCTTCATTTCCAGCTTTTCCTGATAGGCTGGCTGAATTGGCAAAAGTAGGCCAGCATTCCTGATATGGAAACCCTAGAAGAGATTTAGGTTAATGCTGTACTTTCTAAATGAGGTGCATATACTCTATTATTATAGTCCCAACTCTTCCATGTTACTGGTCTTATTCTTCTCAGGTTCAATTATATTTACTGCCTGATACTTGATGGCAATTGATTTTGTCAAGAGTGATTAATCTGTTACAATGTGTGGTGTGTGGTGTATCATAATCACATACTTATATTATGGACATACTCATACTTCTAGGGAATCCATATAGGGTTCTGCATAGAGAATCCACAGGAGAATTCTTTAAAATTTCATTAAAACCTAAGTAAACAAATTGTAGTGTTGCCCAACAATCTAAATGACCTACACAGGAAAATGCAGACATAGTGACCTAAATTATTGTTGTTGTTTTTTAATTTTAATTTTTGCTCACACTTGTTTGGTTCAATGTAACACTGAAGTCATCTGAACATGGCGTTCCCTTTGAAATCAATGTATGATCCAAAGACAGATGAATTTATGGTGAAGCAGGCCAGTTTTTCCCTGTGTAAGCAGTATTACCAAATATTGCTTTCTGTTCCCAAATAATTGCTACCCAATTAAGCATCAGGCTGACAATAGCCATTTGGCTGTCATTTGCTATCCAGAATCATCTGGCACTGTGTTTGTTCATTGTGTCTGGGTGTTCCTGTCACCCTGACATCAAGGCCAGCCCTAAAGTTGCACAATGCAAATTGAGGAAGTAAAAGAACCTCTACTTAAATTAATCCATTCAGATTTCTCCTTAACAATTCTGGTTATTTGTCAGGATTTTCCATGGCCAGGATCTCTTTGCTTTGACTTTACCACTGGCGAGGATTGTATGACTGCCCTGTAAAAGAAATTTAGTTTTTCTATCAATATCTGCCGTATAGGCTGTCAAGAGTTTTTAATTTTTTTTATTCCATGGGCCCATGCCATTGGTTAAAGTCTATATAACTATCTCAGAATATTTTTTTTAAATGAATAAAATAAAGTACACAGAGTTACAAAGGAAACAATTTTATTGAAATATAGTCATCAAGATATTAAAATGTGATATATATGCTTATTTATGAATTCATTGAATATAAGCATTTTAAATATATTATCATTAGCATCATAGTTTCACGGTCTGGGTGAACTTAAATGATATTCAAAGATATTTGCAACAACCTTCCTATAGTATAACAGAATCAAGGGTCCTCTTGATATGCACTTTGCTGCCTATGTTAATAGTTGAAGAATATGCTTAAATTTCAGTTAGACTCTAGTGAAAATAAAGTTGTAATTTTTTTCTATTCAGATCCCTAGAACCCTTGAATTCTTTTCACAGACACTTTGGAGGTCTACAGAATCTAGGTTAAGAATAGTCCAGTCTAGGCTCATGCTATAGAAATTAAACACCTCTGCTATACCAGTTCACTTTGGTGGTAATAGAAGATGGCTGGGGGATAATTTTGGAAAACAGCTCAATCTACCGAGCCATTCAAGGGATTAAACTTATATTAGGTATATTAAACTATATTACTAAACTATAATGCAGAGCATCATGTTATCTATTTAAGCAAAGACAAAAAACTACTTAAACTTACCATTTCCCAGTTAGTTGATGGATCTTCCTTCCACTGAGCTAGCTAGTGTCTTAGTCTCAAAGAAATAGTCAGAAGCCTGCTTTTCTAAATAGGACTCCCTAATGGACTTAAGGAATAAGTGTAGACCTAGGGACAGAATGAACAAGGCTCCATCTGTCCAGCAAGCAGTCCGCACGTATTCACAAATGGATGACACATTGTTGTGATATTGATGTGCATCAGTGCTCTTTGCCTGATTTGGGAAACAAGTAATTCCAGAAAGGAACTGTAGTTGGTCATTTGCTCTAGCATTGGTTCCCTAACAGAGAGCCGCCATCTGTGAGCTTTCTCATGCCTGAGCTACTACTTGACAAATCATGACAGACATGGGATGAGGTGAAGAGACAGACAGAACCCTGGTAGAAGAGCAGTAATTTTTATTATGCTTATGCCCATACAAATAAATTGTACACTATTTAAGAGCCCATGGAAGAATTAGAAACTTACCCTTTATGGAAAAGAGGAAACCTAAATAGGTGTTTTTGAATAAGATCCTCTTAAACAACATTTTTAGAACAGTTATTCACCATATTGCAGCATTCAATAAATGTTTATTTTTTTTTCAATAATAACAACAACTTGTTAAAATGCTGTCCAACCAATCTGAAAGCTGAGCAGAGGAGGAAGGGGATGCTTGTCATTGCCTTCTCTCCTTTCCAGCCACCACAAATATTATGCTCTTGCTATTTTGTTTAACTTGGGCCTAATTCACTTCATAGAGTAACAGGGAGGGAGAGTTGGGTCCATTAAGAATAAACTTCAAAAACCCTCTGGCTTTGGTGCTTTCTTGTGTTATTCTACCCCAAACCCAGAGGATATGAAAGATGGGAAGATTAGCAAGGGTTTTGCCCTGGCTGTTCTTTTGCTGAATGGCTTCAGAAATGCCAATTGAAATAATTATCAAGCCATTATGATGATTTGCATTAAAAATGGTAACTTAAGCAAGCAGTCCCGGTGCTTGGAGGAGGGCAGTTGGGGGGTAGCATATAATGTTATAAAAGGCCCATTGAAGCCATACTAGCTTTCTGGCTTTAGGAGGATTACTGCACAGTAGTTCACAAAAAGGTTATTCTTCAAGCTCTATTTATACTCACAGTACTTACAGTGCATGCTCCCAGCGCACCCATTCCTGGTATTGATTTGTGCCTGTGCCCAAATTATCATCTGGCACAGACAAGGCAACGGCTTCTGGAGATGATGATGCAATGCTTGGAACAGGGCAGAACAAAGAAAGGGTCTCTTATCAACACTTCCTTTTGCTGCTTAAGTGAAAATACCAGAGTATTGGTACCATTTCCCACTCCCTGCCGCCCCCCCCCCCAACTGTCTCATTAAAGCCAATGGCTTACCCTTCAGAGTCTACTTAAAAGTACAAGTCAGGATATTATGGGGTCTAATTCTCATCAAACTCACCACTTTCCTCAGTGAGGGAAGTGGTTACCCTTATAAAAAATGTCATCTTCGTTTTGTAAATATCACAGACTCTAAAGGGTCTGGTGGGGGAGGGGGGACATAGAGTCTTATAACTGCCAACATGTAGACGGCAGTTCTGAAAGTTAGAGGGGGAAGGTGTTACAGTCCATATTCAGGACCGTGTAGCCCCCGAAGCCATCTCACAGGTGATAGGGTTCAAAACTGGCTACGGTAAAATATTATACCTTGGAATATTGAGTATTTTAAGCTGAAGGAATCTGAGAGATGGCATGTGCAGAAACAACTTTCTGACCTTCCCTGAAGCAGGTCCTAAAACCCTCATGTAAGAAGTACCCTCCCTCTACCCAGAGGAAAGAGGCTTCCTTCTCTCTGAAGAATAAGGGACACAGAGAGGAATCAGAATGAACAGGCCTTGCTAAGCTTCCCTGTTTACTACACTTAACTCACACTCTTTGCCCTGTACTATCTCTTCCAGCTTTCCACTCTTCTTCAAACCTACCGTAAAAGCATAGGTTTAATCATTTCTTCGTGTCTTCATTTCTTTATGAAGCCTCCCGTGTCATGTAAAACCTATATTAAATAAATTTGTGTGTTTTGATCTTATTAATCTGCCTTTGTCAGTTTAATTCTCAGACTGAGCCAGATACCTTACAAAGGTCAAGAACTTTCTCCTCCCCTACACAAGCCATGCTTTAAACATTTGCTGAAGGTGATCAAAGTTACACCATAGGGCAGTTTTACCAAATCATTACCACGGAGTTCTCAAGCTTCAGGTGCCCCAATTTGCCCAAGGAAGTGGATAACAATCCGGACTTGTGCACTCCATCCCCACATAATCTGATTCAACACATCTGTTCAGGACCCAGGAATCTGTACTTTTATTAAAGCATCAGAGTGCTTGTGGTACAGGTGGAAGAATGAATACCACCTTAAGAGTTAGCTGGAATACAATAACTTTTTAATCTTTCATGACAAACCAACAGAAAAATGTACAAATTGTAAAAGTACAGCTTAGTGAATTCTCACAAAACAAACAAACTCATCTGCTATCTAGCAACCTTACAAAGAAGGAGAATATTAAGAGCACCTCAGAAGTCCACTTCATGCTCCTTTCTAGCCACTGCTCCCACCAAGGGTATCCTGACTTCTAATACCATAGATTCCTTTGACCTGTTTCAGAACTTTACATAAATGGAGCCATAAAAGACTTTTTAACATCTTCTTTTGTTCAACATCACATTTGTGAGGTTTATCCATAAGATGAGTGTAGTTATAATTTATCACTTCTTGTCTTAAAAAAAAAAGATATTTTCTTAACATTTGCTTTTTGGTAGGCTGGTCTCATAGGTGCGAGCACTTCAGAGCTTTTTAAATTATTATTTTTAAATTTTTTGATATTGTTATTTTTTCTTCTAGTGAAGTCATTTAGCAGACCCCAGGTGCTGAATATTTAGTAGACCCCCTTGATATAACTCAAGTTGAATTTTTAGGCATTTATTGTTTGCTTTATTAAGTCTTCTGCTGAAACAAATACTTAAAACATGAAGTAGCGTAGAATAGACTTAAGGAAATAGGTGAGCATGAAGGAAATGTCGGTGTTTAAATGGTTGTTTTTGTTGGGCCGAGGGGACTGGGGAGTCCGAGGGAAACCTCTAAAATGGCTGATGGAAGGCCAACATTCAGTACACCTACCCACCCCCTTCTCCTTTCAAGTAAAGTAATAATCCCCAAATTTAGCAGGTTTAGGAAACCTGTGACCCTTGTTGCCCTAGCCAACTGGAAAAAACAAGACTCAGAAGAAGACTGAAACCTGAAAACACCACCAAATAAGGAAACCTCACCCCATATCTCCTTACCAACCCTCCCACCAAAAACTCCTTATAAACCTCCTATAACCTGCCCGGGCACGCCTCCCCCCCACTTGCCCCCCGCCCCCGACTTCCCCGCTGTCTCCCTCCCCTGTGGGCCCCGGAACCTCGCCGAGAGCGTGTCCCATTAAAAACCTGTTTCGCCCAACTTTTGCCTGGCTCTCTCTATTTCATTTCACTACCGATCGGATTAAACCTGACAGTTTTTAAGTTCATACATGAGATTGCTCTATGGAAAGTGTCTCTTCATGGAGATCAAATTCTGAGAAGCTTTGGATAGCAGTTCTCAAAAGATAGGGACTGCTCCTGGGCCCTAGAGCACCATGTGTGTGCTCTAACATATGACTTAGACTTATGAGTTTCATTCCCTGAAAACAAGATGATCCAGGGATGATCTGCTATATAAGCCCCAGCTTACCATTTTATGTGACAATTTCTCCTCTAATACAGAACCCTTTTCTAGCAATTTAGGTGTATTTGATAACCATACTAATGCTTGAGGTGCCAGTTGTGCTGAGCAGCTTCTCCAAGTGCCCATAGGGCCTCTGAACTGTAGTACATGCTGTGGCACATCCTGATTCTGGGTGCAATGTTCTTTAGGTAGATTTTCCTATGAAATTTCTGAGAATGGACTGGGAGTTCCCATTAATCAAGTGCTTGGTTCTCCTCATCACTGTTTTTTTGTTTGAAAGTATATTATAAACCAGATCCCCCTATCTAATATTTTATAATTAGTTTTGGTATTAAGGCCTTCCAGGGTAGTACACACAGGTTGAAAGAGAGGAAGATGAAAAAGGTCTAATGATCAAAATCATAATTCCAAGATCATACATACTAGAATACATGGTAAGTGGATCATTTTATATTATTATGAAATTTATGTTCAGTTAGAAATATGTTATATACCAGATAGACCTTAAGTTTCTTAGATGTTTTTCAGCCCTTTTCTGGATGGTGATGTCTAATATCCATTCAGTAATTGCACCAAAACACTGAAGATGAGCCAGTGTGCCTTGTGAATACATGTACATGTCGGGTGTGCCTAGTGAATACATGTACATGTTGGGTGCCAAGGACAGATCCCCTTGTCAGACTCAAATGATATTTTTCTCCAATGGTTTGGGCTTTCATGATGATCCTCTGTCATAGTCCACATTCTCCCAGGAACAGTCTTGAGCCAAATGATTTATTTAATGAAGAGCTTCCAGGAGAAACCAGTAAGGGTTTAAGGGGAAAAGAACAGGGAAGGAGAAGAAGCCAAACTACTGCTTGATATTTCAGACACAGCCTAAGACTCCAGGGAACTCTGGAGAGTAAACAACATCTCAAGTACTTCTGTTTTCTGATCCAGTGAGGCAATCCCATTGCCCATGGGTAGTCACTTGATCAAGCAGCAAAAACTGGGAAATAGATTTATAGAACTGGTCAAAGAAATGCAAGTGAATTTGAACAGGATACCAAATTACCTACTACATAATTTTATCATGATCATAGTATCTCAATAATTTCACCAGGATACCAGAGAGCAGAAATTCATTTCAGAATTCATAGAAAACATGAATGAGTCCGCCATGTTGTAGTCAAATACATCAAAAGGAAAGCTAATATTACAGGGAATCTGCCATATACTGTAGCATGGCATGCCATGGCATTTCTTGGAATTAAATTACAATAAAAGGATCTGAATATTAGAAGAAGAACAAATCTATCAGAAAGAGGAAGGAAGAAAGATTTTAGCCAAATAGGGCAGATAAGAACTCTAGTGGTGAAGTTTCTCTTACTTCAGTGCTTTTGTTGGATCTTCAATTCTTGAAGAACTGAAAAACATATGAATAGAACTGAATGTATCCTGGTGCCATTCCTGTTTTCACCTCAGTTCTTCTCCATAACTCGTCAGTTGGTCTCACCTGGTGGTGCAGTTTGAGTTGCAAGTAGGAGCCTTGGATAGGCTACTTCTCCCTGACCTTGATATGTTCACCAATAGCAAGGAGATAACAGAACCTAATTCCCAGGAATTATGTTATAATTAGATGAGTAAGAAAGTGCATAGCAAAATATTTGTTTTATGATCAATATCAATAAGATACTGATTATTAATATTAGTAAAAGTGTCAAAAACCTTAATTTATGTGGCCACTCCTCTAGTTACCATCCTAGATAATAAAGCACACCATCACTTAGTGATGGGAAATAATCCTTTTATTATGCTCATGCATTCTGTGGGTTAGGAGTTCAGACAGCACAGAAGGGATGGCTTTTCTCTGCTCTGTAGTATCAGAGACCTCAGCTATGAACATGAGCTTGCTTGAAATGATTTAAGAACTGGGGCAGGAATCTTCTGGAGGCAACTTCACTCTCATCTATCTGGCAGTAGATGCCGCCTGTTACCTGAAATGTCAGTTAGAACAAATCACCTAGTCTCTGCATGTGGTCTGGACTCCCTCAGCATTGGGAGTTCAGGGCAGTCAGACTTCCTACAGGGAATGCAGGCCTCCAAAGGAGCATATCCAGGCTAAGTAGGCTTAAGGGGGCTCACCTTTGTGATGAAGCCTATCAAGTCATATGTAGTCACATATAGCTCACTGTTACTAGTGAGCCACAGACTCACCTAGATTAAATGGAAGGGGACATACACCCTACCTCTCAAAAGAAGATATGTCAAATTATATAAAGCTATTATTTTTTAACCACCAGAGCCATGATAAACTAAAAGATATTCATAGTTTTCTATCGTTGTGCCTCTATGAAGAATGCTTATTGTATAATTTTAGGCTATACCTCAATGTTTTCTAACAATCCAAGGCCATCAAAGGAATTCAATGAATGGCATACAGACTCAGTATCCTGGCAGACAATTTGACTCCTATATAGTTCTTGGTATTCAAATATAAACTTGGCCACAGGGCACTTTACTCCCTAAGAGTATCTTGCCTAACTTACAGAATTTTAGCTTTTTCCACTAATTTACAGCAGGAAAATGTCTATACCACATGGAAGTGCTAAGTAAAAAATGTGCTTTAAAAATCCTATTTCCCTGGATATTTAAAAAAAGATTTTATTTATTCATTTATTTGAGAACAGGGGAAAGAGTAGAGAGAGAGAGACAAGCAGACTCTGCACTGAGCATGGAGGCCGACTCGGGTAGGGTTTGATCCCAGGACCAGAGATCACAACCTGAGATTACACCAAGAGTCCAACACTTAACTGACTGAGCCACCCAGGTGCCCTTCCCTGAACATTTTTGTGAAAAAGAATAAAAACTAGATTTTTAGCATTTTACACATTATATATCATGGAAAAAAATACTTTCTGATAACATTGCAATAGTTGCTCCTTGAAAAACCAATGCATGTCAAATAGATCTAAAAAGTTGTGAAACTAAATTAAACAAAGCTAAATTGGATTGTCCATTGCAAGCCATTCACAATCTTTACTTTGGTAATGGCACCATGAAACTCCCAAGTGGCAGATATAGTTGCCAGCTTGTTTCAAATTTACTTAAGAATATGCGGGGCTATTATCTACCAGAATACACTTTGTGAAGTAAGAGATGAGATAGTTGATATGGATCATAAAGGAGTTGACCAAAGGAGCAAGTAGCAAGTAGCAAAGCTGTGTCATTAGCACCCCCACAGCTAATGACAAGGCTACTAATTGTGTAGCAGGTTACCTGGTTGGTAAGGCTGACACAATGGGAAGCTTCCTGTGGTATTTTAAGTGCATTCGTGGTGTATGCTAGTGTATGCTTTCACACTTCTTACTGGCAACTGACTCTACTGACTTACTAAAGTCAATAGGACTTAAAAAATAAAGAGATGAAGTCCATTTTGCATCATTTAGCTCCCTGTTGGTTTTTACCCTGTGTGGTCTATTTTTATGTTTCCTGGGTTTCATCTTCTTTTCATTCCTTTTCTTTTCCAACATATTAATAAGAATGAGTAGCAAGGTAACTAAGATAGTACAACACTTAGGAACAGTTGGAAATTCAGCTACTAAACAATATTCATCATATTATAGATGACAAACAAGCACACTGGCTATTGAACACCAGTCAAAACCAAATAAAACAGTGGATTCCTAGGAGAAAAACAAGTTCACATTCATAATTTGATAAGAATGCTTTACAATTAAACTGCATAAACATAAAGGTTGAGAATAGTGCTCAGGAAAAAAATGGATGACTGTTCTGGTTTCTTTTTTTTTTTTTTCATTTCTATTTTACACAACTATGTCTTGGCCAATTTATTGTGGGGTATGTATGTGTGTGTGTATAACTCACAGTGCAAATTAAAAGTAGAAAGCAAAATTATTTAATTAAATACTAGTCCAATCATAGCATTCCAGGACTTGAAGAGATCTTAGTGGACAGCAAAAATGACCCAAGTCTTCACCCCTCCTTATAATCATGTTTTTATCATGGAATCTTTTAGGCTCCTTCCAACTCAAATCTGGTGACTGCCATGTGACTTGATTTGACCACTGAGATGTTAACAAGTATGACATAAGCAGAGTCTGGAAAAACACTTGTTAAACTAGGATTACTTTCTCTCTCTCTCTCTTTTGCCTCTGTCATCACCCTGAGAACATGCCCAGGCTAGTCTGCTCAAGGATGAGAGACATGAGGGGCAGACCTGAGTCATCTCAGTCCCCTCAGCCAAAACCAGCCTAGACTAGCTGACAGCCAGTGATCCCCAGGCCCAAGTGCCCCCAAGCCAAGATCAGCAGTGCTGCCTAACTGTCTTTCTGTGTGTTAGTGCCTCATACCACTGAGGCTTTGTGTGGTAACTTATTCCTCATTACTAATGTAATAGATAACTGATATATCAGAATATTTTTAAAAAATCTAACCACCTTATTTTACACAGACTTAGTCAATTAAGTAAATTTTCTTTGAAGATTGGAATCCACATTCCAGGTCTTTGTCTAAATACCTGTGCTGTTATCAACAAGTCACAAACTTTTCATGTTTTATTTTGTCTTCCTCTGCAAAACCAGGTACCTTCTTTATTTATCTTTGATTGGTCCTCTAAAGCATTGTTATGGTAAATTTTGACTAGCTAGAAAACTTTGGTAAAAAGTTAGTTGTGAAAAGCCTGGGAATATTTGGGGGCAAAAAAATTATTGTTTGGTATAGAATGTATTCTTAGCAGCAAATAAATAAATGAACAACTGCTAGTCAAATTTTCCAGATCAATAGGTGACTTTAAGAGAGGCTGTTATTAGCATATAGATAGCTGAAGTTTTACCATATAAGAATAAAAGAAGAAAATAGACAGCCAAGCCACCTGGAAGATTATTTTATTGTAGAGAAATAGGGAAGAATATGGAAGGAATGGCAGCACATGTAAATATCACCTTCTTGAGAGAATTAACACTGATGGAAACACCTATAAAAGTGAGGGTTGTGTGGAATGCAAATTACAATAAACACTACTTTGTTATGATTTAAATAACAGATTTAAATAAAAGAATTCTTTTATAAGATGAAACAGTTACAATTTTAACAGTAGAGTTAAGGTGTCTGGCATGCACACTAAATTATATCCTTCCACTGATACTTTATGCCCAGTGACACCACATTGGTACAATCTTAATACTTAAAATATATAGATTTATATATATATATATATATATAAACTTATATATATATTCCTATGAAGCTTGCTTTTCTATATATATATATATATATATATATATATATATATATTCCTATGAAACTTGCCTTTTATACTTAAAATACAGCTTAGAGACATTTGCATCAGAATATATAAATCTACTTCATTCTTTTTAACTGTTGACCAGTATTTTGTAGTAAGAATCTACCATTCTTTCATTTGTTCATTACTAAGGAGCATTTTATTAAACATCTGTTAGGTGCCACATATGGTTCTAGATGCTAGGAATACAAAAACAAGTATTTCATCTCCAAGAGTTTATTTTGGGGGGGAATGGGAGACAGATAATAAGCAAATACTCAGTATAATTTCTGACAATGATAATTGTTAATGAAGCTATGAAAGCTGGGCCAGGAACCAACAGGTATGTGAAAAGATGCAACATTACTAATCATCAGTGAATGTAATTCAAAACCACAATGAAGTATCACCTCACACTTGTTAGAATGACTGTTCTCTAAAATACAAGAAATAATAAGTGCTGGCAAGGATGTGGAGAAAAGAATCCCCACACATAGTTGGTAGGAATGTGAACTGCTATAGCCACTATGGAAAACAGTATGGAAGCTCCCCAAAAAAGTGAAAATAGAAGTACAATATTATTTAGCAATTCTACTTCTGTGTATTTTTGAAGAAAATGAAAACATGAATTGAAAAATATCTGTACTCCCATGCTCATTGCAGCTTTATTTTCAGTAGCCAAGATATAGAAACAACCTAAGTGTTCATTAACAGATGAATAAAGAAAATGCAATATATATGTATATTGTATATGCTATATATATATATATATATGAATATTATCTAGCCATAAAAAAGAATGAAATCTTGCCATTTGTGACAATGTGGTTGATGGACCTCAGAGGCATTATGCTAAGTAAAATAAGTTAGAGAAAAACAAATATCATGTGATCTCACTTATATGTGGAATCTTAAAAAACAACAGAAGCATGCTAATGGAAGCAGAGAACAGATGGGTAGTTGCCAGAGGTAGGGGGTGAAGGCATGCATGGGTAGAAAAAAAGCCAAAAGGTACAAGCTTCCAGCTATAAAAATCATGGGGATACAATGTACAGCATGGCAACTATAGTTAATAAAACTGTATTTACAAGTTACTGAGAGTCGTTCTTAAAAGTTCTCATCCAAGAAAAAAAGTTTAACTATGTATTGTGACAGAGGTTAACTAGACTTATTGTGGTCATCATTTTGCAACATTTACAAATATTGAGTCATGTTGTACACTTTAAACTAATACAATGTTGTATGTTGGTGATACTTCAAAAATAACAACAACAACAAATAAAGGGTGGGCCAGGGAATAGGAGTCTTACAGGGTTTGTGGGGATATTTGGAAAAGGGGCATAGGAGTGGCTCTATGAGGATGACATTTGAACAAAGATATGAATGATGTAGGTCCTTGGGTGGCTCAGTTGGTTGAATATCCAAATCTTAGTTTCAGCTCAGGTCATGATCTCAGGGTAAGTGGGATCGAGCCCCACATTAGGCTCCCTGTTCAGCATGGAGTCTGCTTGTCCCTCTCCCTCTGCTCCTCCCCAACCCCCTTCTCTCTTTCTAAATAAATAAATAAATAAATAAATAAATAAATAAATAAATAAATCTTTTTTAAAAAAGGATTTAAATGATGTAATGGAGAGTGAGATGTAACTATCTCAGGGCAAGCATTGCTGACAGTGGGGATGATCCTTCTGAGCTCCCCATGCACTAAGTGCTGTGTATTAGTTTCTGTTACCCTCACTATGTTCCCCCGGTGGAAGAGGTCCCACCCTTAGTCTCAGCATTGGGATCCTCTCTTTTCAAATGAGGAAATAGAAGCTTAGCCAGGGTGCCAGCCTGGCACAGCATGTGAGTGGTTGAGCTGACATTGAAACCCAGCAGCCTCATCCCACTTCAGTGCTCTTAACCATCACTCTATACTGCCTGCAGCTCTAAGTGAGATCCAGCCTGGCTTGGTCCAGCCAGTGTGTCTGGACCACAGTTAGCAACAGGGACTCCCCCCAAGAAGGAAAATTCTTTTAATTTATAAAAATCACCTGAAACACTTACTTCCACTTTGTACTTCACTCCCCTGTTCTTGACCCATAATGATTCCATGCTGACAGACTGGCCGCCCTCCTTGACAGAATTCAAAAGAGCTATTTTATTTTAAAGAAATTGACCTTTCCTCAGCATCCCAGGATCCCTGTCAGTGTATTAAATGTGGTGGGTAGGATTTAAACCACTGGGTGGTACGTTAGGTGATAAGATGCTTATTGTTCTGCATCACCCAACTTCCTCTTCTCAGAAGAAGATCTATAAATGGATTGATTCTTGACTATATTTAAATCTTGTTGATAGGAAGATATTAGTAGAGCTTCAGTAGTCCTTGATCTCAAGCATTGCTGGTACATTTGCAAGTGGCCAATGCTGAAAATGCAAGCTTCCAAATCCCCAGATACTGTTAAGAAGCAGTGCCTCTCTCAGAAGATCCAACAAAGACTACGATACTTTTTATTATTCATTCCTATGGGATGAGTCTGCACGAGGTTCAGGGGAGAAAAAAAAAGACATTTTGCTAGTGTGTGAGCCACTATCCAGGAGACAAGAACCATTCCATCACTAAGTCATTTAGGACCCCTGTTCAGAATCAGGGCATCATAGGTTGGAATCATAATGTGCCAAATGACCTCACCAGGACCTCTGCAGGGAGTGGCATTCCTTCTTCTAATGTTAGTGCAGTTTCAAGCTTTTATAGGAAGAGAATTATTTTCCCTAAAAACATGATAAAAATCTCTTCTGATAGTCAGCATTTCCGTGACAAATTCCTTCCAGAATGCTCTGCCTTCCTCATTTTTTAGACCCCTACTGGTTTACTCTCTTAAATAATTTTGCTTCCACTCTCTTTAGGACAAGTATATTACAAAAATACCTCACTTCACTGTATTAAGCAACGTTGCAATACATATTTTTGAAAGTCCTTTTTTGTATCAGTGGAAATGGTTCTCTAGGTTGGATTGCCAGAGAGAAATGGATGGGTCAATGGGTTTGCATATTATTTTAATAATGCCAAATTCCCTTCGATAAATACTTGACTGACTTGACTGACTTCTAGTCATTCTACCATTATATATTACTTATTTCCTCAGACAGTGACTGAAAATATGCAAAAAATTATTGCTGAATATTAGTGCAGTTAAAAATTTTTCATAAGCATATTAACTATTTATAGTTCTCCTGTAAATTGCTTGTACATATTTTGCTGAGTTATTATTTAGAGTTTAATAGAACTCTTCCATGAAACCAGTTAGGCATTACACTTTTATTAGAAAATAATTGAATGTATTTTAATTTCTTATATCATTATTAATATACCAATATTTTCTATATCTTCTGAAGACAACCTTATTTTTTATATTTTCCTAGAAAAACCATTGATAATTGGACATTTATTTGGTATTAATCAACTAATAGGAATCCTGGGTATGACACCTTAAATCAATAGGCTGTGCTAAAATTATAGCTTTAAGAATGTGCTGCTCTGTGTGAAGAGGATCTACTTACACGCAACTGTTAAAATTTTTGAAGTCGGTCTCAATCTTTCTATGTTCCTAGATTTTTTTACTCTTACAAAAGAAACAAAGCAAAACAAAACACAAAACAAAGAACAATTTCCTGTTTCTAAATAAAAGGGGGGGGGGGGCTTTAAAAGACATTTGGACATCAAATAGCCCTTACAAAACATTTTGATGAGTTAAGTGTAAACGATTCTGAACCATATGGATTAAATTTCCCCAGGAATCACTTGGGTTTAAAAATTGAGAGAAAAACACTCAACAAAGCTAGGTTTGGTGTTTGCCAACTCTGAGGCATTTGGTAAATAGTTCAAGACAAATGACAAATCCCAAATTGGCCCTCCCTTAATCAGAGGATGTGTACAAGCCCCTTTATAAGCTTTTCTCTGCCTTATCTCCTCCTGTAGCAGAGGCAAGTGTCCCAGACTTCTCTAATTCTAGATGTTATGTCTAGAATTATGTCTGGCTCTGAAAGATATTGTTTAATAACAATAAAGATTAATTAGATAAAATTTATAAAGTTTCTTTTTTTTTAATTTTTATTTATTTATGATAGTCACACAGAGAGAGAGAGAGAGGCAGAGATACAGGCAGAGGGAGAAGCAGGCTCCATGCACCGGGAGCCCGACGTGGGATTCGATCCCGGGTCTCCAGGATCGCGCCCTGGGCCAAAGGCAGGCGCCAAACCGCTGCGCCACCCAGGGATCCCCATAGATAAAATTTATAATAACAAGTCTTATTACTTTTTATAGAACAGTGTTCAGGGTCATCTTTTGCCACCAAACCATCACTATATTTCTTAAGTATAATTAAATGCTCTGGGCTGAAATTTTACTAATGTCAGTGAAATACAAACTACATACCATATGATTTCTTGCAACAGTTCTAAAGTTGATTGAAAAGTTTTGAGAGATTTTTTGCCACCTAGATCTAAATTTCATTGACTTGAACATATGTCCAGCTTCAGCCCTGGATCACTTATTTGGACACTTTTCATTATACTTTGTAGAGAAGTGAAAGGAGCATAAACAAAGCCTCTTCCATCTGCATAGACTCTTCCAGGCTAACGTGTTAGTATTAGAACTCAAGACATAAGATGTACACAAGACTTGGTATGTTCAGGATATTCTTGGAAAGTAATTTAGCATACAAGATGGGACTCTGTGAAATAAGGCGGGATTACACTTAATTAATTTTTATTTTAAGGGATGTAAGAGTGGGCCTATAACAGATCCAAAAGCAGATGTCTTCAGGGTTAGTCAGTAGAGATCCCCAAGCAGAAATATTAGAGGGTGATTATTTGTATTAAAATAGTTTTTCTTCAGAAAGTGAACCAATTCACATGAGCATTTACTCCAAATATATTTTATAAATGATATATTTCATAAATATTTTAGAGAAACTGCTACTGGTTTTTATAGTATTTTTTCCTGCTTCAGATTCATCATGTCTAAAACAAAATCCCTTATATTTGCATCCAAATCAGTACCACTTCTTCCTTCTAAACCATTTTCCTCCTCCAAGGTTCATGGACAGTGGAAAGGACACAGAATCAAAGCACTGGGTTTGTGTCCTGGTTTTGACCATTTTTGTTCTGCACCCTTGGACAAAGGATGACTTCTCTGATTCGCATTTTCTACTTCTGAAAAATAAAAAAACAGAAGCAATAAGTACAGCCTAAAAAGTGAAACACAGATGTTATCCTCATGCTTATGTTTATCCTCCAATTCTGATAATAACATTCCCATTCTCCAGTGGCCTAGACTTCAATCATTGTCTTTTTTTTCTTTTTGAATTTGCATCCTTCCCCTCCTTCAGGCCATAGTAGGTTGCTATGGTTACCTCTTCTCAATTCATCCTGCATACCACTTCAAGATATATATATATATATATATATATATATATATATATATTATATATATATATATATATAATATACATATATATTATATATATTATATAAAGATTTTATTTATTTATTCATGAGAGACACAGAGAGAGAGGCACAGACACAGGCAGAGGGAGAAGCAGGCTCCATGCAGGGAGCCCAACATGGGACTTGATCCCAGGTCTCCAGGATCACGCCCTGGGCCGAAGGCGGTGCTAAACCGCTAAGCCATCCAGGCTGCCGGACAACCTCAAGAAATAGATATATCTTTCTGAAGCATAATCTTGGAGGAGGAAGACACCCACTTTTAAACCTTTCTTGATTGATTCCCTGTGACTTCAAATCCTATAGCCTGATAATCTTGATCAGAGATGGGATGAATAGATTTGTTTCTGGGATACCTAAAAATATTAAAGCTTCTAGATACTGAAACTTGAACAATATATTTACTAAGTTCATATTTATAAAATAAGAATAAGGGGTTTCTAAATGTTTTCCAAAGAATAAAGTAATAGAAATTTGGAGCAGTGGCAAATGTTTTAACTGCTGAAAAATCTTTACCAATTATCAGAACATCATATGATATGTGTATTATTATTTTAAATTCTGGGTATAAGTTACTGAGCATTGCTTCCACGGAGTTTACAATGTAGAAGACTGAAAGACATTAATCCAACAAGCATGTGAGTAAATGCAAATTATAATTGAGATAGGTAACATCAGTATGTGAAAGATATTCACTGGGGAATTTGATGTAGTCAGGGAGATCAGACAAGTCTTAGAACAAGTAATGACTGAGGTAAGGAATATAACAATGGCAGAAACTAAACAATACACTGGGGTTGGGAATGAGAGGTGAGAGTAAAGCATCCCAGACAGAAGGAAAAGCAGGCACAAAGGCCCTGTGGTGATCAGAATGGGAAGTTGGAGGAACCATAGAAAGTTAACTGTAGCTAGAGCACAGAGTGACATAAACTGTGTTTGAAAAAAAAGGCTGTAGAAGTAATCTGGAGCTTATTTCAGTTAAGATTCAATTCTAGGTAACAGAAGCTTAAAAAGAAGACACTTATAAAATGGACTTTAGTCAATAGCCAGAATTTCTGGAAGGCAGGGAGCCAAAACTGAATGCCACATAGTCAAGAGAGACTCAGTTATTCCCCAGGGGAAATTTCATAGAAGAAATCCCATGTCTTTCACCAATTGCTCAATATCCATCCAGCCAGCTGAATGGATAAAGCTGGTCCATCCCCTTGTGTAGCAGAAGAACTGCACAACCTTACAACATTCCTGTGTATCTTCAAATACCACGAGGAAGGATGTGCTTCGCTGGAGCCAACTACAGATTCTATAAACCAATACCATGAGGACATGGAGAATTGTTGGTTGGGAATTCTACCTACCTTAGGAAGGCAGGATTGACAAAAGGAAGAATAATTACAACGCAAAGAGAGGAGATGTTCAAAAGGCTTAAGACATTAAAAAAATGACAGATGTCAGAGAGATGAGGTCTAGCTGGAGATATATATTTGTGAATCACTGATGTCATCATTATAATTAAAGCTGAGGAGGTGGATGATGATAGACGGTGAGATCATAGATGGGAGATGGGAGAAAATCCGTCTGTAGACATTCAACAAGCACTGTCTTAGGTGCTGTGAGTAATTGGCTCATAGCCAAGCTTGAGATACCACTTCCAAGTAGGTAATTATGACCCAGTATAACAAAGCTACAATCAAGTCTTGTATAGAATACTGTGGAATAATGGAGGGCAATGGCTCAGGCAGGGGGCACTCATGTAAGAAAGGAAACTCAAGAGAACCAAAATGTCTGTCCTTCCTTATTCATTTTTTCCCACTTCCATCTCAAGGTCAGCCATGGACTGTTGATTTGGCACTTCACTGTCCAAAATTATGCTTATTATTTGTTTGTTTGCTTGCTTCACATCTATTTGTTCCTTTTTCTGCACTCATCATCACTATCAGCTATCCAGGTCATTGTGCAAGTTGAAATCTGGAAGTCCCGCTTGGCGTCCCTTTGTTACACCTCACATCCAATCAATCAACAGGGATTTTAAATTCCATCACAGAAGTATTTCCTAAATTGAGCATCTCCCCTAAGTAATCAAATCTTTCTTTCCTCTAATGCAAGGGTCCACCAACTTTTTTCTGTAAAGGGCCAAATAGAAAATATTTTCAGCTTTGTGAGGCGTAGGTTCTTGCCATAAGTACTCGACTCTGTAGTTGTGTTGTGAAAGCAGGCACAACAACCTATTTAAAAAAGGGGGGGTGGTATTTAATAAAGCTGTTTTTCAAGTTTGCTGACCCCTGCTGACTCTAAAAGAACACCAGAGTCATTGTCTTAAAAACAAATCAATTCACATGACTTGGTTGTTCCCCATTTCCTGCAAAAGAAAATCTACATGCCTTGCCTCTTGAGAAGAGCCTTATGCTTTTTTCCTAAACTATTCTGCTTTCATCTCCTGCCTTCTTACTGTATCCAGTTGTATCTATCATTTGTATGTTTCTGAGCCTTCATACATGCTGTTTCAGCCTTCCTCTTGTTTTCTTGGCAAATCCTATTCCTATTTCTACCTCAAATATGAGTGCTAGCTCTCTTAGTAGTGTTCCCTCTTATTCTCTTCCAGGATTCTATACTCTGCCCTACCATAGCTTTGTTATAATAATTGTGGTTATATGTTTGGAAGCTGTTTCTCACACTTGACTGAGCTATTCACTCACAGCATTTAATGCAATGCTTGTCAAATGTCTACCAAAGGAATAAATGATAAATACAAAACATTAAATGAAGGAATAAATATGAGAGTAGTCAGAAAGGGGAGAAAAGGTACTTATTTTAAAAATTGGGGTAGCATAAAATAAGTAGGAGAGACAGATTTTATTCTCACAATCATTCTATAAGATTAGCAATAATAAGCTATGTTTGTAAGCTCAGTTTCCAAGTTTAAATAATGAAACAAACATGTAGAGAAATATGGAGATTTCTCTGATTTCAGGAATTGAGAATAGTGCTCAAATTTTGGAATCGTACAGTGCTTATTTTGCTCTGCCTACTTTGGTGCACAGCTATAATTCTGCCTAGGAACTTCCTATTTTAAAAGAGTGCTATTGAGGTAACAAAGCCTTAAATCATAGAAAGAAATCTGGAGTGCTGGAAATTCTAGCACTATGGATAAGACAATTTGCAAAGAAGGGTCCATCTCAGACTTCCCTTGGAATCATCTCAAGCAGATAATTCTGAGTGAGCTGTGCTTAGTGGTCTTTGAGAAGGATCATGTGAGGCTATCATTCATCCTTCCTCCTCTGGTAATAGCAAACCTTAACCTGCTCTAGGTGAGGGAGCACTGACAATGTAAGAGAATGCATGCTACAAGCCAGAACAATTTGATGTTCAATAGTGATGAGAAGACGTATTTGTGGGCCATCATACTCATCTCTGTAATCCTCGGGCACCTCCATGTCTCCTGGTCTGACACCAGGTTAGGGCATCCCACAGTTGTCAGTACTCCCAAACTACTAGGAAAGAAGACAGAAGGAGAAATTGAGATTTAGCAGTATATTATCAAATGGTAATGTATCTGCACAATTTAAATCAAATGCCTCTGGGCTTGAGCACCTAGGGCAGTTTCTTTCAAAGGATTTGTTTTAGGACTATCTTTTCTCTCATACAAAATACAGTGAGTCATTGGACACTATCGATGGCCCATCCAGTATCCCCTCAGAGGGCTTGTGCTGTTCTTTTTTTTTTTTTTTAAGATTTTATTTATTTATTCATGAGACACACAGAGAAGACAGATAGAGAAGCAGGCTCCCCGTGGGGAGCCTGATGCAGGACCAATTGCAGGACCCCAAGATCACACCCTGAGCCAAAGGCAAATGCTCAACCACTGAGCCACCCAGGTGTCCTCTGTACCGTTCTTCTAGTGATTGTCCAAATCACCTGCTAAAGGCTCATAGTTTGCCTCTTTAGAGGATTGTCCTCAGCTGAGCAGTAGCCACTTTGCAGGGGAGATTATATGCATGACTCCTCTGCCCCCCTTACTTCAAGTGGGGCCAACTCCAAGGGTCAGTTGACACTCCAGAGCTCCCTGTGGGATGAAGCTGAAGCCAGACTTCATGTTAGATTCTTTGCTCAGTTCCCTTCCCTCCCTTTCCCCTCAGGATGCTTCTTCTTCTTCTTCTTTTATTTTTTTTAAAGATTTTATTTATTTGTTCATGACAGACACAGAGTGAGAGAGAGGCAGAGACACAGGCAGAGGGAGAAGCAGACTCCAGGCATGCCCGACGCGGGACTCTATCCCAGGTTTCCAGGATCAGGCCCTGGGCTGAAGGTGGCGCTAAACCACTGGGCCACTGGGCTGCCCTGAGGATGCTTCTTTAATGAATCAGATGCACCTGAATTTCAGTCTTAGGCTCCTCCACGTCTAGAAGTCCAGACCCAGGAAAGTTGTGGGTAAAGTGGGGAATCCTATGAGAGAAAATGGAAGATCATAAGGAGAACCTAGTCAATAGAAAAATTTATGAGGAACTGCAGGTATCACATAAAGAAATGAAATCATTTATGTCTTTAAGCACATTTATCAATATTAAGTGCTATTAAGTGCTAATTATTTGGACCTTAAAATAAAACATTGGATTTCTAAAATTACTATATCAAAATGCAGCATGCACACACACAGCTAAAGGAATCATGATGATTTAGAATATTCTGGAACTCTCTCTCCTTCCCTTTTTTCCTCTTATTTTAAAACTTTCAAGAGCAGAGCACTGGCTACTCCCAAAAGAGGCAGAATCTCCTTGACTCAATTTTATCCTCCTAGGAATTTTAAAGTACTCAAGCTATCTGGCTTCTTATTAATTATAAAATCTTGCAGTCATGAAATAATTCTTAAAGGACCCGGTTTATCTTTTTGCATGGAAAGAGTCCCTGTAATTAAAAAGAAACCATTTCTGTCAAAACTTTGAGTCTACTCAGGACTAATGGAGTTTCTTTGTTTCTCTACAAAATCTTTCACCCTCAGACCAGCTGCTAAAGTTGAACGCCACAAATGACTCTTTCAAAGTGATTCTGAAAAGCGATTCTGATTCCATATGCTGGAATCCAAATTTCTCCCACTTTACACACAAGATCAGAGCTCCACATCTTAATAGCCATACAACTCCATAAAGAATTATCCTTGATTTCTCTGATAGATCATCACAGCAGAAGGAACTAAGAAAGGCTCCATGAAAGCATTCCACCTGTATTGCTGGCAGATGACTTATAAATGTCACACAGACACGGGCCTACTACTGGCTCATAGAAGAAGCATTAAATAAACGGCTGAACATCTGCTGGTAAATACACAGCAAACAAAAAATGCAATCCAGTGCCAAACATGTGCACAGTGTGGGCCTCATCTCTGCTCATAAACCAAGCAATGTGTTCTGCTAATCATTAGCAGAGTTATTGATTTTAGATGTGTATCACACAGCTATAATTTTGTCAGAGAGTAGACCACATAAGTTGTTCTTTTTCTGGTTGTTTCATTTTGTCTTATTCCAAGAGTCCGTAAATTGACGACCGGGACAAAAATTATAATTGACATCATCTGTGGGAAATATTTCATAAAACAACAGGCCCAGATGTAGGATTAAAGCCATGTGGTAGTAAAATACCCCACTGAAAAAGGGCCAGGTTCCATGATTTCTTACGAAAACAGATGTGCTTGTACTCCCCTCTGCTTGTTTTTCAATGCTTTTTTTTTTTTACTCCAAATAATTCCTCCCCCCGAACTTTTTTTCCCCTCTCTCTTTGCGATTGCACTGGAGAGAGTTCATAAATGGATTACAGATGCAGGCTTGTACTTCAAGATCCTAACTGTCACACTCTCTGAAATAAAAGAAATGAAACATTTGGGGAAATTATATTGAACTGTGGTAAAGGTAATGAAGATTATACAAACATGTCTGCTTGTCATTTATCTAGCATCCTTGGGCATGAACATGTGATCTCTTGGACAATGCAAACTGCCAACTAGGGAGTAAGATATATGTCCAAGATGCATCTAGAGAAGTGACTGGGAAGTTTCCACCTTTGGGGTTTAGATGAGCTGGTTGAACCACACATATACTTTCTCTCTTCCTTGAGATGAGAATTCTGGATAAAGGGAGGATATAGAAAAATAAGAATCCATCATACCTGAGCCTCTACTGGTTCAGGTTCCTTTAACTACGTTATTGCTCTATAGTTTCCCCTTTGGAAATGTCAGGAACCACAGGAGTGGGATCCTGTGGCACAAACATGGGCTATATTGTTTGAAGACTGATCTGTAAGTGCTGTAAAGAACTGCACACAACCAAGTTTCTGCCAAAGAACTCAGTGTCATATGGAATCCATTATAGTATCACTGATTATAATTAATTAACTCAGCATTTATACTGCATCTCAGCCTTGACCTCTAGTAATGTGCCAAGATGGCGTAGTGTTAGGAGGCCATAGCACAGTACAGAGGAAACTAAATTTTCGTCATTACTGCTCAGATTTCAACAGAATATCTTCACTTTCTAGCTCTCCCTTTTCAGCCTCTCAAATACCAAAGCAAACAAAAAGTACATAAAGTTGTTTAGAGCCAAGAGAGACTGAGTCCAATTTTCCTGTATTATTTCTTTAGTCCATCTCCTTGGGGTTGAATGAAGACTAGAACTCAAAGTACTAGTTGGACTCCAGAAGACCAAAGCTGAATAATAACTCAGCATCATTTTTAGCATCTTCTCTTCTGCCACTTCCTCACACACCCAGCTCACTACCACAGTAGCATTTGGGTTCTAAGTTTTTTGGGTGAAATGCTGCTAGACACCTCTGAGTTTGTGCTGAAAGCAAATTTTTTAATTCCTTGATTTTATTGTGAGACAATATGTATAATATTTAAAAGCCATTTATATGTCAGTCTAAGCATTTTAAAGTAGGCAATTCAGTGGCATTAATTAAATATATTCACAATGTTGTACAAGTCCATCACCACTATCTAAAATTTGCCACCATCTCGAACAGAAACTCTCTACCCATTAAAGCCATAACTTCCCATTTCCCACTCTTTTCATCTTCTAGTAACCTGTAGTCTACTTTCTGTCTCTATGAATTTGCCTATTTTAGATGCTTCACGTAAATGATTTTTTTTCTGGTTTATTTCACTTAGCATAGCTCATCCAAGTTGCAGCATGGATCAGAGTTCAGTTCTTCTTATATCTGAATAATATTCCATTATAGTTATACACATATTTTTAATTCATTTAACTACTGATGAACACTTGAACCCTTTTTTGGTTATCTTGAATAATGCTACAATAAACATTGACACACAGGTAACTGTTTCAGTTCCTGTTTTCTTTTTCTTTTTTAAGATTTTATATATTTATTTGACAGAGAGAGAGCACAAACAGGGGGAGCAGCAGGCAGAGGGAGAAGAAAGCAGGCTCCCCACTGAGCAGGACTCCCTGGGATCATGACCTGAGCTGACAGTAGATACTTAACCAACTGGTCCACCCAGCTGCCCCATCAGTTCCTGTTTTCAATTCTTGTAGATAGATATACTTAGGAGTGGAATTATTAGGTGATATGTAATGCCATTTGGAAGAAATGCCACACTGTTTCCACAGCAGCTGTGCCATTTTATGTTTCCACCATCAGTATATGAGGTTCCCAATTTCTCCACATCTTTGCCAATATTTGTTATTTCCCCCCAATTTTTATAGCCTTCCTACTAAGTGTGAAGTAGTGTCTCATTGTAGTTTTTATTTGTGTTTCCTTAATGAGTAATGATGTCGAGCATACTTGTTGAGTATTTGTACATCTTCTTTGGAGACATATCTATTCAAGCCCTTTGTTCATATTTTAACTGAGTTGCCTTTTTGTTGCATTTTCAGAGTTATTCATTTATTATAGATATGAAACCCTTTTCAAGTATATAATTTGCAAATATTTTCTCTCATTCTTTAGATTCTATTTTCACTTTCTTGATAATATCTTTTGATGTATAGAATTTTTTAATTTTGATGAAGTCTAATATATTTATTTTTCTTTTGGGGATCATCTGTAAGAATTCATTACCAAATTCAAGGTCATGAAGACTTACTGGTGTTCTCCTTAAGAGTTTTATTACTTTGGCTCTTATTTATAGGTTGCTGATCTTTTTTTTTAAAGGATTTTATTTATTTATTCATGAGAGACACACAGAGAGAGGCAGAGACATAGGCAGAGGGAAAAGCAGGCTTCCTGCAGAGAGCCTGATGTGGGACTCCATCCCAAGCCTCCAGGATCACGACTTGAGCCAAAAGCAGATGCTCAACCATTGAGCCACCCAGGTGCCCCTATAGGTTGTTGATCTATTTTAATTTAGTTTTTGTATGTAGTGTAAGGTTCCACGTTCTTTTTCTTTTTTCTTTTTGGAGGTGAATACCCAGGTATATACTGATAGTATATTTTGATTCAGGTCTCAGATCAGGCTCTGGAGATCAAATTTATGGTATCAAGGATTAAAGTTGTATGTCTCTAGAGAATTCTTTATTCACCAACTGGGCTGAATTGACAGACCCATATTTGATGCAAAATTGTTTAATTCAACACCTATTCTATTCAAGCATGCAGTTTTACTTATTTTCTCTCAAAAGATTACTGGAGAACTTTGTAATTATTAAACTACATCCGCAAAGTGTTTCTGTAGTCACAAATGGTTGATTACTGGGGAGTTAGAAAATGAGAAAAACATTTGTAAGGGAGAGAGAAAATAGCCTATTAGAGACTATACAGGGACATGGTCCTCTATGGGGTCACTGCCTGGGACCTCTGTAGGAGAGCAGGAGAGACTGGGAAAAAGTTCTAGCAGAGAAAGCCCTCCCATGTGTCAATAGGCTCCAGTTCTTATTTCATAAGAAGAGTATATAAAATTTGGCCCGACTTGGGCTGCTGAAAAATCAGCCTGTTCAGTAGGGAAGGACAGCTGAAGTGAACAGATAGCTGAGCACATAAACCACTGAGTCCCTACTAATGAGTGATTTAGGAGGAAATTTATGGCCTTGAGTAGAGGATGGAGACAGGAATCTCACTTGGCCTGAGAGAAAGATGAAGAGAAAGGCCACATCTCAGTGAAACCATTCAAACCATCTCTGTATCTCTCATGGAGCACTGAAGCATCAAATCAAGAAACTGAGGCAAGAACCACATAGATTAGAAAAATAATATTCAGGGATCATTCCAGTAATATGGGCTATGAAATCTTGAATGGCATAATTCACCCAAACCACATCTGATGTTGGAATTGGGCCTTCCCTGCAATTGGCTCAAAATCATAAGCGTTTGAGCCTGAACATGAAGGGAGGCAGGTCTGACAGGAAAGGCACAAAAAAGAGGGTTCAGCCCGGATAGAAAGAAAGCCAGAAACACTTTGATCCCTACAGCCATAGTGACTCCTTACCCCATGTCTCTATAGAAAGGGAAATCTGGTAAGAGCTTTTATTCATAAAGTAGCCTGACATTACATTTATAATTCTGTTTTCCTAGAGTTAGGGACTTAGAAACATGTAACAAGAGAGTAAAAACAGGACCAAGAAAAATGTCACAGAAAGAAAAGTTTCAAATTCTGTGGTCTCCCCTTCAACATCCATGGCAAACTATTATATCAGTCTTATATCAAAAAATTTGAAGCAACAAAGAATAAAGGAATCAATCTCATGATGTGACTCCCTTAGACAAAGAAAATGAGAATACATCCTGGAATGTATTCTTCTAATCCACTCTGTATTGGAACCCAGGCAGTAGTTCTGGGAAAAATTCTGGGAAAATCTGGGAAAAATTAAAAGTGTTCTGGGAAAAGTGAAAAGTGTTAGGAATTCAAAGAAGAGTTGACAGAGTTGTCAGAAAGATTTTCAGGACAAGAAGTGGCTAAACTAGAATCTTTGCATCAGACCTTAATGTTCCATTTACTTAGATTGGACCCTTCTAGAAGTTTCTTGGTCAGCTTCAAATTTTCACTTAGGGATTAGTGGATAAAGAGATATAGAAGAAAAAACTATCACTTCTGAAAGCTGAGAGTGTTATGTTTGTCATAAGCTTTTAAATGTAAGTAAAAGTATATTTTTATTTGCAATGCTTTGGGAGCTACATTTTATGAGGCAATCAGACAAAATACATTCATATTTCATTTCACATCTACAGGAACAAATGATCTTAAATACTTCTCATTTAAAAACCAAGTGGCAAATTTAAAAAAAAAAAATGTGAAACAAGCAGCGTTCCTTTTGTGTTTGCTCTTTCAAAATGTTATGGGAAGTGACCTCAGAGCAAACATTTTTATTTTCTCTTCACCAATGGCTAAGATGATAAATATGGTTATAAGAATTCTCGAGCCCTGAGTCATAGCTTCTTTGTCCCAGGCTCTCCTTGTTCACACACCCAACAGAACTTCTTCATGAGATTTACTTTCTTTAAATGTTGTTTTCATCTTATTATGTCCCAACTCAAAACTCTTAATTACCTCCTTACTGGTCACTGGAGAATGGCATTGAATACATTTTTCAGTCCTAAAAGAGAACTTAAATTATACCTAATACAGTGTCCGTTCAGCAAAAAAAAGGAGAAATCAATGTCCTGAGAGATTAAGTGAAGTACTATAGGCCACACCGTTAGTTGCTGAAGGATCTGTGCCCCCAACTGGCTCTGGCTTCCATTCCCATGCTTTTTGTGGAATAGGATCACTGCACAGCCCAAAAATAGCTGCTTAATTTGAGGAGCTATCTCGTCTAAATTGCCCTTCTCACAACTCTTCAAATGCCCCACAGGCTTGGGATATGTCCTTTTTTTTTTTTCTATTTAAGATAGGCTACATTTTTAAAGGAATTATTCCTGAACAACAGCAGTCTCAGAAGCATTAGTATTAGTTATACTCACTTGTCATGTTTCTCTAATTACTTTTATCTGTATTTAAAAGCTTGTGATAAGCATAACACTCTTAACTTTCAGAAGTGGTACATTTTTTTTTCTAGATCTCTTTATCCACTAAGCACTCTATCATTTTATATGAAAATTTACTATATACTTATGTTTGCTGCATGGCACAAGTGGATGGATTATACGGTGGGTTTCTTGTGTTGTAGATACATTAAGAAGCCTCAAACTTCTATAAAATACAAAATTGTGATATAGACAATATCACTCTATTTTCTGGGATAAAATTAAGATGGTTAGATATCAGCTGTTGGAATTTTTAAATACAAAGTTGAGATGAGTATAAGTAAGGAGTACTTTCAAAGGAAAGGATCTGAGATCAAAAGGTTAAGAGACTCAGCCAAAAGCAAATTTGTCAGATAGCATAGCTGAAGTGGAAACCCAAAGCTCTTCGGTCTTTTTGTTTATTCTCCCCAACCTTTCAAACTTATTTTTTTTTATCATGTCTTCATTTTTTTTAATTGAAATGTAGTTGACACACAATGTTACATGAGTTTCAAGTGTACGACATAGTAATTCGACAAGTCTATATGTTATGCTGTGCTCACACCACAAGAGTAGCTGCCATCTGTCACCGTATGACACTATTGCAATACCACTGACTGTTTTCCCTATGTTGTACTTTTTATTTCCATGACTTATTCATTGTATAACTAGAAGCCTGTATCTCCCACTTCTCTTCATCCATTTTGCCCATCCCTGACCTCCTTCTCCTCTGGCAGCCATCAGTTTGTTCTCTGAATTTATAGATCTGTTTCTGTTTTTTGTTTGTTTATTCATTTGTTTTGTTTTTTAGATTCCACATATAAGTGAAATCATATGATACCAAACTTATTCTTATAAGTTCTTCTTTCACAGAATTAGGATCAGAATATCCTTTTGAAATCCAGTGTTTATGTGGCAATGGTTCACTCTCACTATGTGTTCTGTTGATACCTCTCCAATGTCCTCTATTTGAACTGAAGTTGTACACACAGATTCCAAATGAATGGGGATTTCACTAGTTTCATTGGTTTGGCCAAAGTTCTTAGCACCAGTCTTGCTCTTTAATCTGGCACTATGATTCAGTTCCTATAGTTACCTAAGATGAAAATCCCATTGTTACCTAAGATGAAAATCAGCTGGACACATAGTACATATTTTCAGCAGACCATTTATATGAACTAGAGCCAATGTACACATTAAAATCTCTTTACAAGTTGTCCATTGCCTTATTCAGCAAAGTGGCTTCATCTTTGGGAAAAGGAAAAGAGGATAGATTTTACAGAAGAATAAGAAATGTTGGTGACCAAATTAATTCTACAGAAAAGAGAGCTGGGGAAATGACAAGCCTGTAAAGTGGTTTTTAAAATGAGTCTTATCAAAGGAAAAGAACAATAACACATTCTTCAACAAGAAAATGGTAGAATTGATTGAGGAATTCATTGGAGAGAGTTTTTACAAAATCAAAAAATTCAGCTCTTTGATGGATTATATATACCTATAAAATGTATACATATATCTACACTTTTATTGGTTTACTGTAACTGTATATTTGTTTTGTTAGCTATAAAAATTAGGGCTGTTTCAACAAGCCAATCTGAATATGGTTTCCTCAAGGTTTACCTGGGAATAGTTTACTAGCACTTCTCCTATTATCCATGTAATCTTACTATGACTAAGTTATTCAGTGATCATATGGGAACCAGCTGAACCTTGCAGAGAAAGGCCTAGACATATTAGACAGTGAAGATTTGTTGGGAGGATACTAATATGCTTTTCTCACTTCCTGTTTGCATGTGACCAACAACAACTTGACCTGCTGAACATTACCTTCAATTGTCCCAAAGAGAAGCAAAGGGGAAAAAATATCAGTCTCCTGGTAAATCTACCAGATTCCCAGCAGAAAACATACATTTGAATAGAGTATTATGATGAAACTGACTTGGAGTTCTGGTTAGGGCTAAGGAGACCAACAAGGGATGTGAAAGCACCAGGAACTGTGAGGAGATTGAAAGAGCCCTAGGCTTTTTATTCCACTTTACAGGAATAAGTAGGGCTACTGGTATAGGTGTGGTGACCATGGATAGAGGAAGTCACTGCTGCCTGGCAGGGAGCAAGCAAGGAAGATACTTACCCTACCATCTTTCTCTCATGAACTTCTAGTCTTCTGCAGATGTGTTCCATTGTTAAACCCAGGGGGAAGCCAGAGGGCATGGAAGCACAGGTGTGTAGTGGACAACTTTGTGGAGTAAAGACTGGCAGAGATAAATTTTCAGGAGTGGCAAATAGAAAATGAACAGCATACCTGGTTTTTAGATTCTACAACTTCTAAAAATATAGTTCAGACTTCAGCTTCTGGGAAAAATGGAATAGACATACATTTCCCTATTTCTCCTGCAAGTACAATTTTAAAGCCTGGACATATTGCACACGCATACACACAGAGAGACTCCAGCAGGTTGAAGGAAGAGAGTAAATTAGGGAATTCAGGACACAAGAAATTCCAAATTTTCTTAGTCCAGCTCTTCACTAATAGTATTTGCTTAACAATAATCAAAGAAGCAAGCCAAAATCATATAACATATTGGGTAACTGGCTAATTGGTAAGTCTGAATTTATTGGGACATAAATTTAAAATGATTTTTTTTCCTCCAGGGTAACAATTAACATCTCGAACACATCCCATACCACTCTGGTCAAGATAAATAATTGAAAACCCAGGCTAATCTAATTTAAAACCTTAGTCTCATGTTTTATTTATATCCGTTCTACCCTTCCAGGATGGTAGAGCCTGTAGAGAATGAGTGAAAAGATATTGTGGTATATGTTTCTACCCCAAACCAACACTTTGGAGCAAAGGAGAGAGTAGTCTAACTTTTCATTGTTCCCCCTCTCTCATCTTGGAACAATCCCTCTGGTGAGGGAAGAAAATAGAAGACAATATATATCTAGAGAGTGGTTGCCATGCCTTACTTTCCACTTCTGCAGGTGACCAATGCCACTATCTAGCTCTTGAGATCGTATTGAGTATCTCTTGGCTGTATTGGTAACTTCTTTGGTAATCTTACGGTTTATGCCTTTCCCCTCACCTTTTATGTTCCATGTAGAACATAAAAAGAGGATTATAGAAATCCTCTTCTCTGCCATCTGAACCAAGGGGGTCTGGTGTGTGAGTTGGTTGAGTGGGTTCTCTTCTCAGGCACCACACACACGCTTATTTCTCATCCCTCTGCTTATGGCTAACTACACAAGCCTTTAGCTTTTTAGAGGTCTAAAAATGAACACAGGCACACATCTCTGTGTTCATGTATTCCTGAAAACTGCCAGGGCATTCATGCCAGCTCTCCCTAAATTTTGTCACTATAACTCATTCTCATGGCAATACCAAAGTATAGCAGTATAGGAAATCAATCTGAAGAGAGGGAGGCCAGTTCATACGGATGTGCTTTATTTCTAGAGTGATTCTTTTGAAGCTCTCTTTTAATTGGTTTGGTGGAATATGGAAAGAAAATGCTATTCTTGCATAAACACTGACCTCTTTGCAATTCAAACACCTTCATCTCCCTTCTTCAGTAGGTGGATTGCAAAGGAAGAAGAAGGAAATAGGAGAGGAAAGAATAAAGAGAAAAGTTACTGGGATAAAATTTGGGATAGTAGGGCAGATCCAGCTGCCTCTTACTAAGATCTAAGGAACATGTCCAGTGCTAATTATTGGTGGATCTTTTTAGAAAGTGAAGTATTTAATAGCTTTCTTATTGTAGCTTTGGGACTAGTTACCAATTCATTCTACCATTCTCTCAATGGAAAGAAAGTTCCATTCAACTTCCTTTCATTATAGATACATTCAAATTTTATTTTTTATTTTTTTTTTAAATTTTTTTATTTATTTATGATAGTCATTACAGAGAGATAGAGAGAGAGGCAGAGACACAGGCAGAGGGAGAAGCAGGCTCCATGCACCGGGAGCCCGATGTGGGATTCGATCCCGGATCTCCAGGATCGCGCCCTGGGCCAAAGGCAGGCGCCAAACCGCTGCGCCACCCAGGGATCCCTACATTCAAATTTTAGAAGCAGAAAACATGATTGTATACTCTTGCTCCATTATTCCTCCCTCCAATTTATTACCTCTTTCCAATCCAAGAAAGCCTCTACTCTAGTGCTCTGTAATCTCACCCTGTGTTCTGAATTATCTTTGTGCATTGATTTTGGAGCTGATCTGTCATATATTGCATAAAGATCATAGTTTTTGTGCCACTTGTGAATGAGGACAGATAACTTCATAAGGACCTTAATTTAAAAAGTATGCTAGGGGATCCCTGGGTGGCGCAGCGGTTTGGCGCCTGCCTTTGGCCCAGGGCGCCTTCGTGAAGACCCGGGATCGAATCCCACATCGGGCTCCCGGTGCATGGAGCCTGCTTCTCCCTCTGCCTGTGTGTGTCTCTGCCTCTCTCTCTCTGTGACTATCATAAATAAATAAAAATTTAAAAAAATAAAAAAGTATGCTATTTTTGAGTGAATGGATAACAATCAACTGGGGCTTAAGTAAAGGTCTTACCAAAAAAAAAAAAAAAAAAGTAAGAGAAGAATCTGTAAATTGATATCTTTCTTTCTTTGGTTTTAATTTTTCTTCTCTTTCCTTCTCTTTTTTTTCTGCTTTCTCTTCAGATTTTTCTTCTGTCATATTTTCTATCTCTTCTCCTTCTAGGACTCTAATTATATCTCATCATAACTGGAAGAGAAATGAGAGAAAGAATCATTCATTATAATTCATAAGTCTTTTATGTTCTTTTTCTGTATTTTCTATTTTATGCTTTCTTGAGTATTTTAATTTCAGTTCCTTCTAAATCCTTGGCAGTTATGTCAGATATGTCAAACTATAAAATGTAGCAAAGCTTGAAATGTATATATTAGTAAGAAAATTCAGTTTCAAGAAGCTCAAAGACAAAAACAACAAACAACTCAACAAACAACTCACCAAATTGTTTGGGAAGATAGAGAAAATTGATAAACCTCTAAAAAGACTGATTATGAGAGAGAGTGAGAGAGGTAACAGAAATTATAATATCAGAACTAAAAAGAGGGAGAAAACTGAAAAGAGGTCTTTCAGGCAATAAAATATAATTATAAGTATATAAATAATTTTATGCCAATAAAATTGACAAGATGAAGTATGCAAAATCTTTGAAGGGTGCAATTTACTAAAACTCACACAATAAAAAAGGAAAAACAATCATGAATATGCCTATTACTATTTAAGAAGTAGATTTTGCTATCCAAAACCTCATAAAAAGAAACTTCAGGCCTAGATGGATTCACTGATAAACTTTTCCAAATATTGAGGGAAGAAATAATATCACTTGTATCATATCAATACAAATGCTATCAGAAAAGAAAAAGAGAAAAATACTTCCCAATTCATTTTAAGAAGTTGGCATAATCTTGATACTAAAAACTGGAAAGACATTGTTACAGATCAATCTTTCATAAACATGGCTAGAGTGGACTATCATAGACATGAATACTAGCACATCAAATCCGATCATGGAAAGATATGACATAGAGTTTAATATCTACTTATCAAACTATAGCTTAACATTCAAAAATCAAGCTACTTTATTGCCATATTAAGAGAAAAAAAGAGTGAAATCATCTTATGATTTTTATGGATGAAGCAAAAAGCATTTGTAAAACTCAACTACTCATTCATAAATTTAAATAGCTTCTTAAAACCTAGGAATAGAAGAGAATTTCCTTAATGTGATAAAAGATATTCACAGAAAATCCTCAGTAAACATGGGTGAAATATTTAAAGCATTATCTGTAAGGGGACAAAGATGACTACTGTAACCATGATTTTCTATTTTGTACTGCTTGGAGTATCCAATGAAATAAGGTAGGTAGATGGATAGATAGTAGATAGATGATAGATAGATAGATAGATAGATAGATAGATAGATAGATAGAGGGGATACCTGGGTGGCTCAGTGGTTTAGTGCCTGGCTTGACCCAGGGCATGATCCTGGTGTCCCAGGATTGAGTCCCACATCAGGCTCTGCCTGCACTCTGCCTCTTTCTCTGTGTGTCTCTCATGAATAAATACATAAAATCTTAAAAAAAAAAAAAAAGAGGAAGGAAGAGAGAGAGAAAGAAAAAGAGGGAAATACAAAATATTCTTATATTCTTATTTATAAAATAAATATCTGTGCATATACAAAATATGAAATTATTTGTTATAAATTATTAGATTAACAAATTTAGCAAGATCACTGGATACAAGACCAGTATGCAAAAAATAGTTATGTTTATTTATTTATTTTTTAATTTTTATTTATTTATGATAGTCACACAGAGAGAGAGAGAGAGAGAGAGAGAGAGAGAGGGAGAGGCAGAGACACAGGCAGAGGGAGAAGCAGGCTCCATGCACTGGGAGCCCGAGGTGGGATTCGATCCCGGGTTTCCAGGATCGCGCCCTGGGCCAAAGGCAGGTGCCAAACCGCTGGGCCACCCAGGGATCCCAATAATTGTGTTTATATACCAAAAACAAAAAAATAGGAAATTAATTTTTAAAAGACACCATTTACAACAACACCAAAAATGCTAAATTTCTAGGAGTAAATCTAATGAAATTTGAACATGAAATCTGCACTAAAATCTATAAAATGTTATTGAGAGAAATTGAAGAACCTCTAAATGAAGGAATGTACAGATAAGTCCTGTGCCTCAGTATTATAAAAATGTAAGTTCTCTTCAAATTATCTAGAAATTCAGTACAATCCAATTAAAAATCTGGATTTTTCTTTTTTTTTTTGGTGGAAATAAAAAGCCATCTGTAGCCACACCTAGGTGGTTCAGTGGCTGAGCGTCTGCTTTGGGTCAGGTGCTGGATCATATGGGGAAAAAGTAAATTTTGACTTCTACCTCACATCCTACACACAAATCAATTCTAGATTGATTATAACAGTAAATATAAAAGGTAAATAGTAACACTGCTAGAAGAAAACAGGAGAACCTACCCATGATTTTGGTAAAGGCAAATTTTTCTTTAATGGGACAATAAAGCAGTTACTATAAAAGAAATCATTGATGAACTTTAGTCTATTGAGAGGAAAGATCTGTTTATCAAAATGGAATTGAAAGACTCAAAAAGCAAACTACAAATAGGTAGATGATATTTCATATATTTTATAAAAGGTTTAGATCCAGAATATATTAAATATTCCTATAAATCTGTAAGAAAAAAGCAGGCAATATATTGCACAAAATAAGCAAAACCCCTTGAATATATACTTCACAAAATAGATTTTCTAAATGGTCAAGAGGAGCCTGGGTGGCTTAGTCAATTAAGCATTTGACTCTTGGTTTCAACTCAGTGGTGATCTCAGGGTTGTGAAATGGAGCTCTCCTATGGGCTCAGGCTTAGTGTGGAGTCAGCTTGCTCGTCTTCCTCCCCTTCTGCTATCCCCCTCTGCCCCTTCCCCTCTGCCCCTCCCGCAATCTCTCAAATAAATAGAAATAAAATATTTTCAAGTGGTCCATAATCATATGAAAAGATATTCGGTATCGTTAGTCATAAGACAATGATGATTAAATCTATCATGTACCCATTGGCATAGCAAAATGAAAAAAGAAAATGGAGGAACTGAATTTTGATGTGCTGCACATGGGTATAAAATGCACACCCACCCTAGAAAACCATTTTGCAATGCTGAATTAAATATGAACATGTGTATATCCTATGACCTGGTAATTTTACTTCTAGCCATATACCAAAAAAGGAGTGTGTGTGTATATAATCACTAAAATATAAATATTATAATGTTCATATCTATATTATTAATAATAGCTTGAAAATGGAAACAATCAAGTGTTAAATACCACAGTGGCATATTTCTATAATAAAATATACAGAAACAAAATAAATAAATAAATCTCAAAACATAATGTTGAGTTACAGAAACTAAATGCAAAAGAACTTGTACTTCTGCTTCCATTTTTAAAGATTAGAAAAAAAACCCTCATCTCTGTTGTTAAATGAGGGTAGTTGTTATCTTTGGGAAGAAGAATGACTACAGTGACTGGAAGGGAGAACGAGGTGGGTTCAGGTGGTTCTGGTTTCTTGATCCGCATGATGGTTATACAAGGGTGTCTGTAACATTTCATAATCTGTGCATTGGAGCCACAGGTAGGGGTCAGATTGTCTGAAGTTTGCTTAAGGATTTTGGTTTTAACCCTGAGAGCAACAGGGAACAAATAAAGACATTGTAGAAGATAGTGCAGTATAATCTGATTTGCATTTCAGATAAATTCTTCTAGTCCTATGAATGGCATGGGGCTGAGAGCAGATGGGTTAAACTGGTGTGTTGGTGGTAGAAATGGAGAGAAATTGAAAGATTTGGAATCTATTTGGAAGGCAGTCTTGCTGATATATTAGATATAGGGGTGAGGTTGATGGAGGTGCCAAAGATAAGTCCCAGATTGCTGACTAGTAGAAATAGGAGTCTGGGGATTTCATTCACAGAGAGAGGGAACACTGAAATTTGACCTACCTTTGAGGAGACAATCATGAATTTCCTTGGGAATGTACTCAGTTTGAGATGCCTGTCAGACATAAAAGCAGAAATGCCCAGAGGTCAGTTGTGTTTAAACATTTGGAACTCAGATAAATTTGACAAATAATAATAAAATCTAACATAATTTGGTGCTTTTTATTTGCCAAGCACTGTTCTGTGTGCTTTACATATCTGAACTCATTTATTCTGCACCAGAACCCCATGCCACTGATATTATTCTTATCCTCATTTTCCAGATGAAGAGACAGAGGTATGGAGAAGTTACCTAACCTGCACATAATATCTTATGGTATTCAAACATATGTTGTCTGGCTTGAGCGGCTGTGCCCTGAATCACTAATTTAATTAATTTTTCAATCACTCAAAAATACAGAAAATGCAGTCTTGCATTATAGCAGATCTTGACCCCATGTGACATACATTTTTTCCTTAAATTCAATACACTGTCCCTTAAAGTATTCCATTCTCTGTACCCCCAAGTGTACACATCTCCTCTCAATTCTGCTATTAAAGAAAATGCCATGGGGTAGTTTTTTTTTTCCTTTTCTTATTCCATAACTCTTAGTTTGTCCATCACTCTGGTCCTGTCTGCATTTCATCAAAACAGAGTCCATCAATATCGATTGGCTTCTTTGCTAGCCCCTCTTCCTGTTTTTTGTTTGTTTTTGCAATGCTATGGATTTGCTCCATATTGAACACTTCCAATCTGCAATTTCTTTTTTTTTTTTTTATTTTTTTTTTATTTTTTATTTTTTTTTTTTAATTTTTTTTTATTTATTTATGATAGGCACACAGTGAGAGAGAGAGAGAGGCAGAGACACAGGCAGAGGGAGAAGCAGGCTCCATGCACCGGGAGCCTGATGTGGGATTCGATCCCGGGTCTCCAGGATCGCGCCCTGGGCCAAAGGCAGGCGCTAAACCGCTGCGCCACCCAGGGATCCCCCCAATCTGCAATTTCAATAGGATATGAAGATGTTAACAAGCCTCCTGGGCTATTTTAAACCATCTTAAATGCTTCCAAGTTTCATGATGAAGAATTAGAAGTTGTACTCCAGTGCCATCATTCTGCATGACTCCAGCCTCTGGACATTAAATCTAAAACTTTTGTAATAACAGGGGAAAAAAACATGCAGGAGTTAATATTTATATTCTTACTAGATGAGGAAAGATTCATTTCTAAAAATCATACCTAAGTGCAGCAAGTTATTTTCTTAGGATTCCCGGTTTACATTCCATTTTAGAACAGTGCTCATTATCCTTTCCCTTCATTCTCATTTCCACTTGGAGCCACAGCAAGATGAGAGGAAAAAAATGCATCAGGTCATGAAAGTGGCAGATCCCTCATAATTGTTAGAGTAAATATCCATATGATTTCACAAAAGTTTGATTCCACGTGATATCTAAGATGAAGATTGCTTCCTTTGTTAGTTTTAACACTTTTTGTGAAGCAGTAAACCAGAATTCACCAAATTTCTCATCTGATAAAAGAGACTTAATATATTTATATTATCAAGAGACCCAAACAAAGACTCCAACTAGCAAAAAAGGTAGAGGTAGAAACCAGAGCTTTAAGAGTTTTCAATGGTCATTGCATTCTCAGTTCAGAATTTAGATAGGCACCTCCTGGACTAGCCTGGGAGAGAAAATTTGATCAAGGGCTTCCCAATTTGTTGCTATATTAATTTGGGCTCCAAAGGAGCAGATCTTCAGACTAACATCTGAGAGTAAATTATTTAATCTTAAGGTCCAGAGACACATGAATAGGAGCATAGGGAAGTGATACGAGAAAGAGAAGGCAGTGAATCAAAGTATGTGTTACAAAGCTACCTATCAGGGCAGTAACTAGAGCTTAACCTGCAGAGAAGCTCTCTTCTTTCACCAAGAGGTAAGGGAAATAGGCTGTTTACTCACTAACTTTTAGTCACTGATTCATGACCACATGGATTCTTGACAACAAGAACGGATGTTAATTCCCTGGCACTTCTGGTCTGCTGCTCTCACAGGCAGAACAGCCTTTACAGTTCCGGAAGGGAAAAACGATTATACACACAGAGACTCAGATGCTGGCAGCTGGAAATTAGCTGAAGTACATGAAAGATCTAAGGGATTCAAGCTAGTCACTAACAACAATAGCGTCTCTAGAGTTACCCAGAGTTCTATAAATTTAAGCCCTGTTTGGAAAATTGAAGACATATCCCAAATCCCAAATCCAAGTATGGTTATAAACTATTTGACCTTTCCCCAAACTCTTAGAAACTCCTAGAACTAAAATTCTTGCTTAGGCACTACCTTGCAAATACAAATACATTTTGAAAAATCATCTAAAATACTCCCTGAAGATTCATGTGGCCTAATGACTGTTTGAGAGCTGTCTACCTTCACAAAGCATAGCCTTGAAATCTACTGTGGGTGGCTTTGATTTACTCTTTCAATAAATTGACTGGGTGCCTGTTAAATGTCAGCCACTGGAGAATGCTGGGGTACAACAATTAGTAAGACAAATCAACAGGGCACAAGTATGAACACCTTATAGAAGGGAAGTACAGGGGATGATATAAAATGAACAACTGTTTTTTTTTTTTTAATTTTTAAAATGTAGAGTTGAGGTACTAACTTTATAGGACTATAAAGGAATTTTAGGAATTCCTTTATAGGAATACAGGACTTTAATTATGTAATCTTGATAATTAGCTTTCTTTTCTCTGCTGTCTTTTTGTCTCCATTTAGTTAGTCCTCTCCCTCACTGGGGGATTTTCCACAGTCTTTAAAGAATGTTAATCTGGAGATCTTCGAGTGCCCATTCACAGGCCACATGTGCAGGTGGGTCTTGATTTGAGGTACGATGGAAAAAGAGCCCATGTCAGTCGTATTTGCATGTAACTTTAATAAAAATACATAGCCTGCGCACAATTAGCAATGGTAATTACTGGAACTTTTAACTGAAAAATTGTAAGTGTAAAAAATAAAACTATTGAAGTAATTGTTTTTACCATGCTGAAATTGTAAAAATCATCAAGGAGTTTTCTATGGTCTTCAAAAGTCTAAACTTCAGAGTCCTACTCCCAAAGTCTTTGGCAAGGTAATCTCAAAGGACCTTGAGGATGCATCTCTCATCATTTCCTAAATAAATCATTGTTCTTATCTAGCCAGTTCACCATGGCTCTTAAACATTCATGTTTCATCTGTCCCCACAATATGCCACCTGTGTTAAGTCGAATAAATGCCCTTTTATCTTCAGTGTTCAGCTTTTGACCTCTCTCAAACAGACCTGTCTTTCCCTCCAGTAAATGTTTCTAAAATCATTATTATATTCTTCATTTGTTATAGTAAGTGTGCATGCATTATTACACACGCCATTTATTCATGTCCTACACACAGCACAGCAGCAGTTAAATCCTGTATTTCTTAATAATCCTATTGCAATTAGCACCCAATCTATGACAGACATTCAAGATAATTATTGTTGTGGTTATTATTATTATTATTACCTGACTAATTGGAATGGAAAGAACTAGTGTATAACAATCTACAGTAGATGTCAAGGCTTTGATTCAGGTGATTGGCAGAAGGAGCACTCTTTCAAATTTGGGTTGCAGTTTAAGAAATGAGAATCTTCAGAATGCCTGGGTGGTTCAGTGGTTTAAGCAGCCATTGGTTCTGTCTCAGGTTGTGATCTTAGGGTCATGAGATTGGGCTCTGTGTCTGGCTTGGTCTCAGCATGGAGTCTGCTTTGTATTCTCTCTCTCTCTCTCTCTCTCTCTCTCTCTCTCTTGTTTGTGCGTGTTCTCTCTCTCTTTCAAATAAATCAATAAATCTTTAAAAAAAGAAAGAAGGAAAGGAATGAGAATCTTTTACCACCTGAAGACACAACATTTTGCTCATCCCGTTATCCAAATTTAAATTTATTCTGTTCAGATGCTACCTCATATTAAGACTTCTACAATTGTTTTCTGCAATATTCACTGTGGCTCTAGATCTCTCAGAAACCCAGAATCTATAAAATTATTCAAAACAAGGTTTTTGAAGAAAAAAAAGTAGTCCCCTCACTTTACAAAAACAAATAAATTGTCCTCATTTGCAACTAACCTCTGATTGGTATCTCTGGATCATGTTGAGATCTTGGAGATAATTTCTTCAAAGGTAGCAGCTGCCCTTCAGTTTCTTAGGAATTTCTGTTTCCCTAAGATTTGTTACTTAATTTTGGATTAGATCCCACAGGCACTGTTTCAGTTATCAAAAGATAGGCCTCCATTAGGAAAAAAAAAGAAAGGCTACAATTTAACTAACGTATCTTGCACAGATGATAGCTGAAGCAGACCCTCTTTCTGCATTCAAAATGAAGACCACTAGTCATTCATTTTAACTTGACTTGAGGCTTTTCAAATTTCTATTTTAATTTAAAACACATTTCTGAGCGTTACTGATATTCCGTTCATGTTTTGAATTCTATAAACGGTTTTGAAACCTTTAAACTGCTGTGAAGCATTGCTTCTTCTGTGGTGCACATCTGAAACGCTGGCAGGGGTCAGAGGAATGATTGCGTGGGTTCTTTTCTGCAGGATTTCAGGGCAGATTTCTCTCTTAAATATCTGAAAAGTTAGGAGATTTTTTTTAACCTGAATCAAATCAGTGACCATGACTGTGAAAATGATAGTCAAAGTATGAGTATAATATCCTGGTGAGGAAAATATAATAATACAGTCTTATTTTTAGAGTCTTTCTAGAAATCACATCACAAAGGATTTTATTATACGTTTTATATTATGAATGATGATGGAATTTTAAATAGAATTTTTAAAGGCCTGTGCAATATTTCAGATGAATATGCCACTGACTTGCAAACTCAGGTTTGAAATAGAGTTAACAATCCTCACTCAGGTTACTTATTACTTCTAAAATTAATAAAATAATATATGTGTGTGGGTCTGTGTGTTTTTATGATACCAATATCCTTCAATTACTCAGGATAATTCAAGTTACATTTTATTTGCTTTATCTTCCTTGGCCTCCATTCCAATCAGCTTCATGATCTCAAAATTCTAGTCTATATAAAAAACATGCACAATAGTTTTCTCTAGTTTATTCCCTCTGCCACTGCAATAATTTAGGCATTCACTTATCTCCTAAAAATTAAAATATTTGTTAATGTGATTAGATTAGAAAAGTAATCCATATACCTTCTTTAATATTTGGGGAAAAATATAGAAAAGAGGCAAACACACACACACACACACACACACACACACCCTATTTTTCCTCCAAAACTGAGAAACAAAAAAGCATAAGCACTGTGTCTTTAAGTTTCTATTTAAATTCCAGTTAGTTAACATACAGTGTAATATTAGTTTCAAGTGTGCAGTAGAGTGATTCAATACTTCCATATAACATTGCAAGTATATTCTTTAATCCCCATCACCTATTTAACCCATCCCCCCACACCCTCCCCTCTTGTAACAATCAGTTTGTTCTCTATCGTTAAGAGTCCGTTTCTTAAGACCCGGAATAGCCAGGGGAATATTGATAAAGAAAGCCAAAGCTGGGGGCATTACAATGCGGGATTTCAGGTTGTACTACAAAGCTGTGATTATCAAGACAGTATGGTACTGGCACAAAAACAGATACATAGATCAATGGAACAGAATAGAGAACCCAGAAGTGGACCCTCAACTTTATGGTCAACTAATATTCGATAAGCAGGAAAGACTATCCACTGGAAAAAGGACAGTCTCTTCAATAAATGGTGCTGGGAAAATCGGACATCCGCATGCAGAAGAATGAAACTAGACCATTCTCTTACACCATACACAAAGATAAACTCAAAATGGATGAAAGATCTAAAATGTGAGGGCAGCCCCAGTGGCCCAGCTGTTTAGCACCACCTTTGGCCCAGGGCCTGATCCTGGAGACCCAGGATTGAGTCCCATGTCGGCCTCCATGCACGGAGCCTGCTTCTCTCTCTCTCTCTCTCTCTCTCTCTCTCTGTGTGTGTGTGTGTGTGTGTGTGTGTGTGTCATGAGTAAATAAATAAAATCTTTTAAAAAAAAATAAAAAAAAATAAATGTGAGACAAGAATCCATCAAAATTCTAGAGGAGAACACAGGCAACACCCTTTTTGAACTTGGCCACAGCAACTTCTTGCAAGATACATCTATGAAGGCAAGGGAAACAAAAGCAAAAATGAACTATTTGGACTTAATCAAGATAAAAACCTTCTTCACAGCAAAAGAAACAGTCAACAAAACTAAAAGACAACCTACAGAATGGGAGAAGATATTTGCAAATGACCTATCAGATAAAGGGCTAGTTTCCAAGATCTATAAAGAACTTATTGAACTCAACAGCAAAGAAACAAACAATCCAATCATGAAATGGGCAACACATGAACAGAAATTTCACCAAAGAAGACGTAGACATGGCCAACAAGCACATGAGAAAATGCTCTGCATCACTTGCCATCGGGGAAATACAAATCAAAACCACCATGAGATACCACCTCACACCAGTGAGAATGGGAAAAATTAACAAGACAGGAAACAACACATGCTGGAGAGGATGTGGAGAAAGGGGAACCCTCTTGCACTGTTGGTGGGAATGTGAACTGGTGCAGCCACTCTGGAAAACTGTGTGGAGGTTCCTGCAAGAGTTAAAAATAGACCTGCCCTACGACCCAGCAATTGCACGGCTGGGGATTTACCCCAAAGATACAGATGCAATGAAACGCCAGGACACCTGCACCCCAATGTTTCTAGCAGCAATGTCCACAATAGCCAAACTGTGGAAGGAGCCTTGGTGTCCATCGAAAGATGAATGGATAAGGAAGATATGGTCAATGGAATATTACTCAGCCATTAGAAATGACAAATACCCACCACTTGCTTCGACATGGATGGAACTAGAGGGTATTATGCTGAGTGAAGTAAGTCAGTCGGAGAAGGACAAACATTATATGGTCTCATTCATTCGGGGAATATAAAAACTAGTGAAAGGGACTATAGGGGAAAGGAGAGAAAATGAGTGGGAAAAATCAGAGAGGGTGACAGAACATGAGAGACTCCTAACTCCGGGAAACGAACAAGAGGTGGTGAAAGGGGAGGTGGGCAGGGGGATGGGGTGACTGGGTGATGGAAACTGAGGAGGGCACTGATGGGATGAGCACGGGGTGTTATGCTATATGTTGGCAAATTGAACTCCAATAAAAAAATATACAGAAGAAAAAAGAGTCCTGTTTCTTGGTTTGCCTCTCTCTCTCTTTTGTTTTTTTGTTTGCTCATTTTTTTTGTTTCTTAAATTCCACAGATGAGTGAAATCATATAGTATTTATCTTTCTCTAGCTTATATTTTCTAAGCATTATATTCTCTAAGATCCATCCACATCATTGCAAATGGTAAGATTTCATTCTTTTTTATGGCTGAATAATATTCCTGTGTGTGTGTGTGTGTGTGTGTGTGTGCGTTTGTGTGTACCACATCTTTATTAATTTCTCCATCAATGGAAACCTGGGCTATTTTTATAATTTGGGTATTGTAGATAATGCTTCTATAAACATTGAGGTGCATGTATCCCTTTGAATTAGTATTTCTTTATTCTTTGGGTAAATACCTAGCAGTGCAATTGCTGGGTTATAGGGTAGTTCTATTTGTAACTCTTTGAGGACCCTCCATACTGTTTTCCAGAGTGGCTGTACCAGTTTGCTTTCCCACCAACAGTGTAAGGGGGTTCCCCAGGGGCAGCCCGGGTGGCTCAGTGGTTTAGTGCCGCCTTCAGCCCAGGGTGTGATCCTGGAAACCCGGGATTGAGTCCCACATCAGGCTCCCTGCATGGAGCCTGTTTCTCCCTCTGCCTGTGTCTCTGTCTCTGTCTCTCTCTCTCTCTGTGTCTCTCATGAATAAATAAATAAAATCTTAAAAAAAGAAATGAGGTTCCCCTTTCTCTGCATCCTCGCCAACACCTGTTGTTTCCTGTGTCGTTGATTTTAGCTATTCTGATAGGTGTGAAGTGATACCTCATTGAAGTTTTGATTTCTATTTCCCTGATGATCAGTGATGTTGAGCATCTTTTCATGTGCCTATTGGCCATATGGATGTCTTCCTTGGAAAAAATGTCTATTCACGTCTTCTGCACATTTTTAAATTGTGTTTTATTCTCTTCCAGTCCTGATTATGCATATTTATGTATATATATTTTATTTATTTATTTATTTATTTATTTATTTATTTATTCATGAGAGACACAGAGAAAAAGACCATTTCTAATTACTGCTACTGCCCATGTTGCTAAAATGGACAATATTATACGGACAAATTTTTCCACATCTTTAGGACTTATATCTAGATTCTTTGAAGTAGGATAATTTGCTAAGAGTATGAATTATTTTATTTTATTCTCCTACTTTGAACATCTTATTTTGAGGTGCCTAAGTGGGACAGTCAGTTACACTTGTGACTGTTGGTTTCAGCTCAGGTCCTGATTTCAGGGTGCTGAGATGAAGCCTTGAATAGGGTTCAGTACAGAGCATCCTTAGAGTGTCTCTCTCTCCCTCTTCTTTGGCCCCTCTCCCTCAAAATCAATCAATCAATTAAAAAAAAACTCTTTTTTTTTGTTTTTTTCAAAGAATATATTCAGACATCTAGAATTTATTATAGTGTATAATTTGACAGTTTTTTAAAGAGTCATTTTCCCCATTATTTATTGCATAATACATTAACTTGTGACTTTTCTTTGTGACATTTTATGTATTATACATGTATATATTGCAAGTCTTTTCTATGGGTATGCCTTTGACTTTGTTGATCTGCCTGTCTACTATTACACAAATACAATTCTTCCTTGACTTACAATGGGATTTTGTCCCAATAAACCCATTGTCAATTGAAAATATCATAAGTCAAAAAAGCATTTAATACACTTAACCTATTGAACATCATAGGTTAGTCTCTTCAGAGACTGTGCTGAGAACACTTACATTAGTCTACAGTTATGCATAATCATCAAACACAAAGCCTATTTTGTAATATAGTGTTGAATATCTCATGTAATATATTGAATACTGTACTAACAGTGAAAAACAGAATGGTTGTGTGGGAACAAAATGGTTGTATGGGTACAGAATGGTTGTAAGTGTAACAGTTGTGTACCCTGTGATCACGGGGCTGACTGGGAGCTGCAGTTCTCATTTTGCCCACCAAAGCGAGAGTATCCTACTGGCCCAGGAAAAAAATCAAAATGCAAAGGACAGTTTCTATTGAATGTGTATCACTTTTGCACCACCATAAAATCCAAAGCATTTAAGTTGAATTATTGTTAAGTTGGACTGTCTATACATTTTGTTGATATTTACTAGGAATATATATTTTACTATTTGCTGGGGAAAGTCCTCATTAATATTCTTTACATTTTCTTACATAGTCTCACTTATTTGCGCTTCTAGATTATTTTGGATTCAATCTGCTAAGTTCATGTGTAAGAAGAAAAACTCATATTAGGAATTGAGTTTTTTGGGAAATGGACTTCACTTTTTAAAAATTTAAAATAAGTTCCATGCCCAGTGTGGAGCCCAGTGCAGGGATTAAACTCATGACCCTGAGATCAAGACCTGAGCTGAGATTAAGAGTCAGACACTTAACCAACTGAGCTACCCAGGCACTCCTAGACTTTATTATTTTTTTTTATTTAAATTCAAGTTAGTTAACATATAGTGTAGTATTGGTTTAAGGAGTAGAATTAGTGATTCATCACTTACATATAACACCCAGTGCTCATCGCAACAAGTGCCCTCCTTACTGCCTGTCGCCCATCTAGCCCACCACCCCCACCTTCCTCCCCCAACCTTGAGTTTATTCTCTATATTTAAGATTCTCTTATGGATTGCCTCCCTATCTGTTTTTATCTTTTTATTTTTCCTTCTCTTCCCCTATGTTTATCCGTTTTGTTTCTTAAATTCCACATATGAGTGAAATCATATGATATTTGTCTTTTCTCTGACTTATTTCCTTAGCATAATACACTCCAGGTCCATCCACATTGTTGCAAATGACAAGGTTTCATTCTTTTTAATCTCCGAGTAACATTCCATTATATTTACATACACTTTATCCACTCATTAGTCAATGAATATTTGTTCTCTTTCCATAATTTGGCTATTGTGGGTAGTGCTGCTATAAACACTGGGGTCCATTTGCCCCTTTGGATCAACATTTTTGTATCCTTTGGATGAATACCTAGTAGTCCAATTGCTGGGTCATAGATTAGTTCTACTTTTAACTTTTTGGGGAACCTCCATACTATTTTCCAGAGTGGCTGCACCAGTTTGTATTCCCACCAACAGTGTAAAAGGGTTCCCCTTTTTCTGCATCTTTACCAACGTCTGTTGTTTCTGAAGTTGCTATTTTTAGCCTTTCTGACAGGTGTCAGGTGATATCTCATTGTGGTTTTGATTTGTATTTCCCTTATGATGAGTGATGTTGAGCATCTTTTACATGTCTGTTGGCCATCTGGATGTCTTCTTTATATTTTAGAGCATTTTAAATTCACAACAAAATTGAGCAGAAAAACAGAGTTCCCACGTACTTCCTGAACTCACACATTCACAGCCCCCTCCTTTATCAATGTCCTTTACCAGAATGATACATTTGTTATAGTCAATAAACCTGCATTCACACATCATTATCACTAAAACTCCATAGGTTAACTTAGGGTCCACTCCTGGTGTTGTACATGCTATGGGTTTTGAAAAACATATAATGACATGTGTCCATCATTATAGTTTTATACAGACTATTTTCACTGCTCTAAAAATCCTCAGTGTTCCACCTATTCATCCCTCCATCAACTCCTGGAAACCACCATCATTTTACTCTCTCCATAGTTTACCTTTTCCACAGTACCATATAGTTGGAATCATACAGTTTTAAGCCTTTTCAGATTGGCTTCTTTTACTTAGTAATACACGTTTACATTTCCTCCATGTCTTTTCATATCTTAATAGCTCATTTCTTCTCAGTGCTGAGTAACATTCTCTTGTTTGGATGTATTAGAATTTATTTATGCATTCACCTCGTGAAAGATATCTTGGTTGCTTTCTGGCAATTATAAATTGAGTTTTGGCAATTATAAAGCTGCTATCAACATTGATGTGCAGGTTTTTGTGTTTACGTAAGTTTTCAAATCATTTGAGTAAATACCTAGGAGCATGATTGCTTGATTGTGTGGGCAGACTATGGTAAGCTTGTAGAAACTGCTAAATTGTTTTCAGAAGTAGGGCAGTGTCATTTTGCATTCCCAGCAGAAATGAATAGGGGTTCCTGAAACTCCACATCCTTGCCAGCATTTGGCATTATTACAGTTTGGGGATTTTAGTTAGTCTAATAGATATATAATATATCATTGCTGTTTTAATTTGTAATGCCCTAATGATATAAGACATTGAAGATCTTTTCATATTTTATTTACTTTCTGTATGTATTTTTAAGTGAGATTTTCATTCAGACCTTTTGTCCATTTTTAAACTGAGTAGTCTATTTTCTTATTGTTGAGTTTTAAGAGTTCTTTGTATATTTTGATAGAAGTCTTTTCTGGGATATGTGTTTTGCAACTATTGCCTCCCAGACTGTAGCTTCTCTCTTCATTCTCATAATGGTATCTTTCACAAAGCAGAAGGTTTTCCCCTTTTTTTCACTTTTAATGATGTTCAACTTACCAATATTTCCTTTCATAATCAGGCTTTTGGTGTTGTATCTAAAAACTCATCACCAAACCCAAGTTTAGACAGATTTTCTCCCATGTTATCTTCTAGAGGTGTTATGGTTCTGCATTTTACACTTAGGTCTAAGATCCAATTTTTCTAAAGGTATAAAGTCTGTGTCTAGATTCATACTTTATGAATGTGGATGCCCAGTTATTCCAGTACCATTTGTTGGAAAGACTCCTTTTTTCATTGAGTCACCCTTGATCCTTTGTCAAAGGGCAGGTAACTATATCTGTAGGGTCTATTTCTGAGGCCCCTATTCTGTTCCATTTACCATTTTTGTATTCTTTGGCCAATGCCATACTGTATTGATTACTATATCTTAACAGTAAGTCATAAAGTTGGGTAGCAGCTGTCATTTTATATTGATCTTTGACATTATTTCTTTTGCTATTCAGACTCCCCATAGATTGGGTGATGCCCATCTGCTTTACTGAGCAGTTCATATGCTAATCTCACCTAGAAACACCCTCACAGACATATCCAGAAATAATTTTTAATCTGGGATCCTTGTGGCTAGTCAAGTTGGTACATAAAATTAACCATCATAGAAATAAAACAGCTAGTTTCTCCTTAGTAGGTATGATGTTAGCTGTGGGTTTTATGCAGTTGCTTTTATCAAGATGCAGATGTTCTTCCCTATTCCTTGTCTGTTGAGAGTTTTTGTCATGAATGTATGCTGGATTCTTCTAAATACTTTTTCTTTTTCTTTTTTTTTTTAATATTTTATTTATTTATTCAGGAAGAGAGAGAGAGAGAGAGAGGCAGAGACACAGGCAGAAGAAGAATCAGGCCACATGCAGGGAGCCCGATGTGGGACTCAATCCCAGGTCTCCAGTACCACTCCCTGGGCTCAAGGCAGGTGCCAAATCGCTGAGCCATCCAGGGATCCCCCTTTTTCTTTTTAAAGAGAGAGACAGAAGGCAAGCCTGGGGCGGGAGTGGGTGGGTGGGGGTAGGGAAGAGGTAGAGTGGGAGGTGACAGAAAGAATCTTAAGTAACCCAATGTGGGACTCTATCTTAATGGCCTTGAGATCATGACCTAAGCTGTAATCAAGAGTCAGATGCTTGGGCAGCCCTGGTGTTTTTTGTTTTTTGTTTTTGAAATACTGCATCTTTACTGCATGTTTTTGATATCTAGCAGGGTGTGTCCTCCATTATTCTTTTTCTTTTTTTTTTTAAGATTTTATTTATTTATTCATGAGAATGCACAGGGAGGAGAGAGAGAGAGGCAGAGACAGGCAGAGGGAGAAGCAGGCTTCATGCAGGGAGCCTGACGTGGGACTCGATCTGGGGTCTCCAGGATCAGCCCTGGGCTGCAGGCGGCGCTAAACCGCTGAGCCACCGGGGCTGCCCTTTTTTTTTTTTTTTTTTTTTTTTAAGATTTTATGTATTTATTCATGAGAGACACAGAGAGAGAGAGGCAGAGATGCAGGCAGAGGGAGAAGCAGGCTCCATGCAGGGAGCCCAATGTGGGACTCAATTCCGGGTCTCCGGATCACGCCCTGAGCCAAAGGCAGACTCAACGGCTTAGCCACCCGGGCGTCCCTTTCTTTTTCTTTTTTAAAGATCTTAGAGAGTCAGTGGGGGCAGGGGCAGAGATGGAGGGACACACAGGATCTCAAGAAGACTTCCTGCTGAGTGCAGAGCCTGATCCCAGGATCCCAAGATCACGACCTGAGCATTTCTGTGGGTGAGACATGCCACAGAGAAACTGTCTTCTCCTCAGCCTCATTATTTATAGAGACATACCAAGGCTGGTAGACTTCGGTGGGTTCTGTCACCAGCACTGGAAATCTGAGTCCATTCAGGCCATAACTTTCCCTGAGCTGAAGGCAGATGCTCAACCTCTGAGCCACCCAGGCGTTCCTTATTTGATTTTCTAATGTTGAATCAGTGTTGTATCACCAGGATAAATCCCAGTTAGTCATGGCAAATAATTATTTTTATATATTGTTGGATTCAACTTGTCAAGATTTACCAAGAATCTTTGCATCTGTGTTCATGATAGATATTGGTGTTTTGCTTTCTTATGATGTCTTACTCTGGTTTTGCCTTACTGAATGAGTTAGGAAGAATATTGTCTTTGCTTTTATTTTCTGGAAATGATTGTAGAATTTTTGGTATAATTTCTTAAATATCTGGCAGAATTCACCAATAAATTCATCTAAAATTGTGCTTTCTATTTTAGAAAGTTATTAATTGCTTATTCAAAAATTTTAATAGATATGAAACTAGTCAGATTATTTCTCTATTGTTTTGGCAGATGGTGTTTTTCAAGGAATTGGTTCATTTTATCTAGGTTATCAAATTTGTGAGCATTCATAGTATTCCTTTATTAACTTTTTTATATTCATGAGGTCAGTTGTTATGGCCCCTCTTTCATTTCTCATATTAGTAATCTCTGTCTTCTTAATTTTTCTCATTGTTAGCCTGGACAGAGGTTTATCAATTACTGACCTTTAACAAGAACAAGTCTTTGATTTTGTTAATTTTCTCTATTGTTTTCCTGGTTTCAATGTAACTGAATGCTACTCTAACCTTTCTTTTCTGTTTTCTTCTGTTTGCATTATTTTACATTGCTCTTCCTTCTTCTTCTTCTTCTTTTTTTTTTTTTTTTAGTTTTCTAAATTGAAAACTTAGATTATTGATTTTAGATCTTTCTTCTTTTCTAATATATTCACTCAATACTATAAATTTTCCTCTTAGCACTGCTTTTACTGTTTCCCCCAAATTTTAGTAGATTGTATACACATTTTATTTAATTCAAAATATTTCTTGAGACAACTTCTTTGACCCATGTGTTATTTAGAAGTATATTATTTAATCTTCAAGTATTTTATGATTTTCCAGCTATTTTATGTTATTTATTCCACTGTGGTCTGAGAATATATTTTATTTGATTTCTATCCTTTTAAATTTGTTAAGGTGTATTTTATAGCCCAGAATGTGGTATATCTGTTAAAAGGTTCCATGTGAGCTTGCGAAGATTTTGATATATATTATGCTGTAGGTGGATAAAGTATTCTATTTTATAAATGTCCATTAGATATATATGAGCACATATTTAATAAAAGTCAATGAACGCTATAATATGCCAATAAATAGTATATTTAGAATTTGTTACAATAGACAGTAACAGACAGTGAAGGATACTTTAAAGAAACTCAAGGCAGAAGGAAGATTTATGGATCTTACAGTCTATTTGAAGAAAGTACTAAGAAGCCAGGCAATTATATTTCCATGTGAAAAGTACTTTGTTATGGATCTTATGAAAACACAAAGAAAGGTATACTTTACAAGCTTAATGACATTCAAAATAAGACCTAATTTACTAGCAATAAGTAACCAGAAAAGGAGGGTAGGAAAAATATTTCCATCTAAAAGAAGAGCACCGGGAAAATTCTGAAGCGATAGTGAACATATTAAAGTTAAGAAGCTGAAAGGAGATCCTGGTATGGAGAGGACAGTAGACAGAAGCAAGATTGGAGACAAGATTTGGAACTGAGTTATTCCAGATGTATGGGAAGATATTTATGGGTTTCTTTTTTTCTTTTTTTTTAAGATTTTATTTATTTATTCATGAGAGACACAGGGAGAGAGAGAGAAGCAGAGGGAGAAGCAGGCTCCATGCAAGGAGCCCGATGTGGAACTCGATCCCGGGACTCCAGGATCACGCCCTGGGCCAAAGGTGGGTGCTAAACCACTGAGCCACCCAGGGATCCCCTATTTATGGGTTTTAATGAGGAGTGACATGTTAGGAACTTGACTTCAAGAAAGTTATACTGAATGTTGATGAAAGAGTGGATTGGAGGATAGACTGGAGTGAAAGAAACTAACTAAGCAGTTACTTTAGTAGTCCCAGTGAGTCATGGTGGTGATCTGGACAAGAATAATGGGAGCAGTACACATGGACCTCTTATTTGTTATCTTATTTCTTTAAAATATTTCTCTATGGCTTTTGTGGTAGTTTATCTTTTCCACAGGTGGCTACAGCTGTATGTCCCATGCTTCATGTTCTTCCGGTTCTTCTGCAGTGTGGCCTTGTTTCTCTCTCATCAACAGGTAGAGTCTCTTTCCCTCCAGTTGAATCTGGATTGGCCCTAGTGACTTGCTTGACCAACAGAATATAACAAAGTAATTTCTTGGTCTTCAAGGTCAGGTCATAAGAAGCTTTGTGACTTCTTTCTGGGTCTTTTGGAATGCTTGCTCTGTCTCAGAGCCCACACCTTGCTGACAGAATCCCAAAACACATGGAGAGGTGATTGGCACCCCTAGTGATATGTTAGTGATATGGTAGTCTCTGCTGAAATCTTGACTGACCATCAATAACAACTGCCAGACATCTTCAATACCAGTCCAGTTGAAACTTCAGATGAATTCATTTCATGCTGACCACTGACTACATGGTATGAGACTCTATGAAAGAATTATCCAACTGAAGCCAGTTCATCCTCCGAAATCTGAAGCATAATAATCAATTATTATTTTGAGCCACTAAGTCTTGAGATGCTTTGTTCCATGGCAATAAGAAAAAAAATATCTTCAACATTTGCTATAATCAGGTCCTACCCTTCCTATCCAAATGTACTTTCTATACCTTCTCCTCAATCTGTTGCTGGTCAAGTATAATGACTTCATTTGGTCAAATGATTCTTCACCTTAAAGTTTTAATAGCAAATTACCAAAGTTTTTAAATCTCCCAAGAAAACTTGTTTGTTTGGTTTTACCCACTAGAGAGTAGAAAGAAAAATTCACTTCTGAAAAAACAGTATTGAAAGGAGTGAATTTATTAATTATGTGGTCCTGCTGTATATCTTCTGTTCTCAGAATAAGGTATTTGATTATTTTATCTTAAATTCCTTTTAATGCTCATTATAAGGCAGGAGTAAGCCAAATTAGAGACATAAAGATAAGTACAGGAACTCAAACTAGGAATGAACTAAATTACAATAAAAACAACATCTTTGAAGCTTAATATTCCACAAGTTTAGGCCAATTTCTTTATTTACTTGATTTTCCATTTAACATTCCAATTTGAGAGAAATGCTGAACTGTATCCAATATGGATTACATATACTTCATCTAATTATAACTTAGTATCTAACATTATTGTCAAAATTTAATGCTAGGGGATTTTTTTGTGGTTAAATTAAAAACACAAATTGTGAAGTTCTGAGGAAAAGAGGAGGTTATAAAACGAAAGCCAAAATTTGCACAACCAATTGTGTATCCATGCACACAGCAATTACCCCACAGATGTTTATTCCTATGCATTTTTCACTGTCTAGGCAAAGCTTTAGACTTTCTTAACTTCTAAGAAACTGGAATTAGTTGATAATATAAGATTAAATTTTGAAAATAATGGCTTTATTCATGAATATTTAGTACCCTAGAGACTGGGAGGATAAAATAATTACTAAGATATCATCTGTATGCTTGAAAAACATCTGGTCTAGGGTGGGAGACAGACATATTAAGCAATAATGTGCTATGGCAAAGCTAAGTACTAAGCCAAGCTCAAAGGTTAAGGGGCACACAAAGAAGAAAATAACCTGCTCTACCTTGGGAATAAATAGTAATGGGTGGAGCATGAGCTACATTTAATAAAGTGTAGAAACTGGGGGGGGGGGGGGTAGGCATTCCAGGAAAGGGAACTACTCAGGCAAAGGCAAGGAGTTATGAATGTGTCAGAGATGAGTCTACGAAAGAAGGTTTGAATTTGATCATAGGACACCGTTCAACACACGAAAGACTGAGTTTTACCCTGTACTTAACTGTAGTTAATTAGGATTCAAAGGAACATTCCCTTAGCATAAAGGTGGCATAATCTAGTTGTTGTTTTGAGATCATGATTCAAGCATTATTAAGGAGGCAGAGACCAGTACCAGAAGTATATGTGAGTGACCAGGACACTGAAATCATTTCCAACTCGAATCACTCTCAATTCCCTAGATGACTATTTCATAACATCCTTTTTCTCCTCTCATTTCTAATACTGATAAGAACTCCTAGATGATAATTTTGCTTGTTACTGAACAGAGAAAATAGGAGCATTCCAAATAGAAGTTCTATAATATCTATCCTTCACCTACACTTGTTTCCATACCTTCTGCCTTCTCTTCCATTTCTTGGGACAGACTATCCATGCTCCTAACAAAGGCTAGCCTTTTACTTGTGCACTACATTCCATCTTCTCTGCCTTTCTTAAATACTTCTCTCTTTTTTAAGTATAATCAAATTATCCTGCCTAAAACTAGATATTTTCCATCAACACAAAATGCTCATTTCTCCCATTTTAAGATACAATTATCCTTCGAGTTCACGTGTTCGTTTTCCTACTTTCCCTAACAACAAAGAGCCTCAAAGAATTGTTTCTACTCAGTCTTCAATTTCTCTCCTCTCTTTCATGAATCCATTCAATCAGGTTTCCTACTTCTGCTGAAATGGAATTCTCTTTGCTCTGTCATATCCTACCTTCAATCTATCTTCATTTTACTTTTCAGCATCATGTCAGTTGATCATTCATTGATACTTGAGTCATTTTGTTAACTTGTACTTGAAGACTCCAGTCTCTCCTAAGCGTACCAATCACTCATTGGCAAATCCTTCTCAGTCTTATTGATGCATTTTCTTCATCTACCTGGCCTTTGAAATTTGTAAACCTGTGATTCAGTCCTGGAACATTTCTGTTTCTTATTTACATTCCGTTGGTGTTATCATTTAGTCTCATGGCAATAAATCCACCTATATACTGATGACACCCAAATTCCTATCTCCCTAGGACAACAGAATCACAAATCCAACAACCTACCCAATAGCTCTACTGAGAAATCTAAGAAATCTCAAACTTCAGAAGTATAAAATTAAGACTCTTGATCTTCCCCTCTAAAACCTCTTTAGTCACAGTCTTCTCTCATCTCACTCATTAGCAACTCCATCTAGTTTCTCAGGCACCAAACTAAAAAACTATTAATAATCTAAACCCACTGACATTCATATGCCATAATACAATCCATCTGCAAATATTATTGACTTTAACCTTCAAAATATGCACATATTCTGATCACTAACACCACTTTCACTGCTAACAGCGGTTGGTGTATACCCACAACCAGTTAGTCCAATCCACTCCCATCTCTGGCCAATATTATTCCAATTTTCTAACCAGGCTCCTTGCATTGGATGTCAGCCATTCAAAGCTATCTCAAAAAAGCAACCAGAGTTTTATAGTCAAAATGTAGTCAGATCATGTTTCATCTCTGCTCAAAAATCTCCAGGCTTCTTATCTCATTCCAGGTAGACACCAAAGTTGTTAGAATAGCCAGCAATGCTCTACATGCTGAGATTTCCATCCAACACTTTGCCCCTTAGACCTAATATTCTATTATATTCTTCCTTTAAAATTTGTTTTGCCTCTATCAGCTCTTTACCTGTTCCTTAAACTTTCCAGATATGCTCTTGCCTCAGGACATTTGCACTTGATGTTTCTTTTACCTGGAACTCTGTTTCTACAGATACCCACAAAGTTCCTATACCTTCTTTAGGACTTTAATCAAAGACCACCTTCTCAAAGATACCTTCTTTGGGTAATCCTCTTTAAAATTGTGACTCCTGGGCAGCCCGGGTGGCTCAGCGGTTTAGCGCCACCTTTGGTCCAGGGCCTAATCCTGGAGACCTGGGATCGAGTCCCACGTCAGCCTCCCTGCATGGAGCCTGCTTCTCCCTCTGCTTCTGTCTCTGCCTCTCTCTCTCTCAATCTGTGTCTCTCATGAATAAATAAATAAAATCTTAAAAAAAATTGTGACTCCTACCTGCTGACCCTTTTTGAACCCTTTTCCTGGTTTAATTATGTTGATAACAGCTATAGCCACCCAATATTCTACTATATTACTTATTTTATATCACTTGTTTACCCACCTATCCTCATAAATGCAATGTAAGCTCCAGGAAGGCAATAATTTTTATCTGTGTGATTATTGCTTTGTTCCCTTTCCTTTATTGTTTTTTATACAAATAAATATAATTCAATAAATATCTGTTTAATGAATTAAAAATGTGCAACTTCAGAAGAATAATAAACACATGACAGCTTGAGAAAAATATAACAGATATGTTGTGGAGAAGAGATTAATCTCACTAACTTTGAAGAGATCTTATAAATTACTAAGGCAAAGACCATATATCAATAGGAGAATAAACATGTGTAGCCTGAAAACAGAAAAAAATAGTAATTAAAATCATGAGCAATTAAAACATACAGAATAAAACAATTACATGCAATATTTATACTGGCAAAGATTTAAAAAATGCAAATCTGTGGTAGATGAAAAATTCAGCAATCTTTGTAATTGTAAAGGGAAAATATAAATTAATTAAAATAGGGGAAACTAAAAATATGCATAAAGATCTAAAGAAAGTATATTTGATGTAGAAAACTACTTCCTGGAATTTCTTTATTTTTCCTTCATTCACTCATATGCAAATATATGAGCAGAATGGAGAGCAAAAACAAAAAGTTACCTATTTCAGTCAAATCTAACATATGAGTGGTCACTTAATCACTTGTCATAGAAAATAATATAAATTACACAAGGAACACTATTAGAAAAGAGATACCTTTATACATGGTGCTGTAAGAGTTAATAATAAGGGATTTGATCTACTTTAGAAATCAGGGAAGACTTTCAAGAAGAAATTATTTTTAACCTCAAATCATCTGTTAAATATCCTTAGAAGTCCAAGCAAGAGATGGAGGTGACTAGATCTACATTTTGGACTACCTACTAAGTGTCAGGCATCATGCCAAGCACTAGGGCAAAATGATTAATAAAGCACTTACACCTTCAGCTCTCATGGTTTCACATCTAATGAGGGATGATTGTGGTTTGGGTAGGAAATGGCTGTTGAGATGATGAGAAGGGTGTAGATTTGAGATATAATGACACACTAGGTCAGTTTTATAATTTTAAATTACCCCTAGGTGAATGGCATGCCATTTACTGCGATAGGAAGACAGGTGTTAGTAGAGGGAGAGTAGCAAATACACACATCAATTTTGTACTGTTTCTGAGATACCAATACCAGTTGACAAATAACCACTTGTTTAAGAGCCTTAAGCTAAAAAATGAAGACGAGTTTGGTTATATGAATCTGGGAGATGCTTACAGAGAGATAGTGTTTGAAACTGTACAATCAGAAAACCTAAGTCAAAGATGAAAACAGAAATGTTAAGGAAAAATTAGAGAAGTGGAGAAAGAGAAGAGAACATGAGAGATAAGGAAAAGAGTGGAGAAGAAAAGGAGACAAAAAGAAAAATTCAAGAGGAAGGGAATTAATAAGGCTTCAGATAAATTAAAATACTTGGAGACTGGCCAGCAGACAGTAAAGGCAGGGGAGAAAAAGATTGGTCAAAAAAGAGATAGGGCAATGAGATCCAAAGTTTGGCTGCCAGAACTGACCTTCAGTAGAGAAATGAAAGAATGTGGGAGAGCAGATTCTTTACTTTAAGAGAATCAAAGGCAGCCAGGCCAAGTGTGTGGGGAGATGCATAAGTTTCTCTTTGGCAGTGGAAATCACTTTAAGGATATTACATTCGGATGGCTACTATATTCTCTATGAACTGTTAGGTTCAGTCATCTGCAGAGAGTCTGGAGGGAAGTGGGGAAAGATTTGGTGGTCCAGGGAGGCTGAAGACTTAAAATAACCAATATGTGGAGTGGAGAAGTATTGCCAAATAGAAGAGTTTGAGCGCTTATGTGATGTAATGAATATTCTATGAAATCAATTTTTCTGTCATGATTTTCACTAGCAGACTTCCATCTGAAACCAAGAACGAGCAGAAATGAAATAATAAGTAATGCTGGATTTCTGGCACTTGAATGTGATGAAGAATACAGAGTACCAAATGAGTGATTCAATTTGTTGACGAGAATTATATTGAATTATGAACTACGTATACAAAGAATTATATAATCAACTTTGCTCGTATGTAAAAATTAAAATTCTATGAAAATAATCATCAATAAGGAATTGATTACACACATTTAGTTAGATACAGTGCACAAAAGATTATTATACAACAATTTAAAATGATGATGATCTCTTTCTTTATTGACATGAAAAGATACCCAAGATAAATGGTTAGGTAGGAAATACAGGCTACCAAAGTACATTTAGAGAATTAATTTCATTTTTATTTTAAAACATTCTTTGATATCAAGTGTTGGCAAGGAAGTAGAGCAACTGGAACTCTCATGTATTGCCAGGGAAAGTGTAAATTATTATAGTTATTTTGGAAACTCATTGACTGCTTATTAAAAATTTTAATATATATACACCCCTAGAAATCAGCCAGTAATTCTTCTTCTGGGTATATACCAAATGGAAACATGTCCACAAGTTCCACCATTAAAGCCCACACTAAGGGCAGCGCGGGTGGCTCCGCAGTTTAGCGTCTGCCTTCGGTCCAGGGCGTGATCCTGGAGTTCCGGGATTGAGTCCCGGATCGGGCTCCTGGCATGGGGCCTGCTTCTCCCTCTGCCTGTGTTTCTGCCTTGCTGTCTGTGTCTCTCATGAATAAATAGATAAAATCTTTTTAAAAAATAAAAATAGGGGATCCCTGGGTGGCGCAGCAGTTTGGCGCCTGCCTTTGGCCCAGGGCGCGATCTTGGAGACCCGGGATCGAATCCCTCGTCGGGCTCCCGGAGCATGGAGCCTGCTTCTCCCTCTGTCTGTGTCTCTGCCTCTCTCTCTCTCTCTGTGTGTGACTATCATAAATTAAAAAAAAAAAATAAATTAAATAAATAAATAAAAATAAATCATACACTAAAATTTCATGTGCCCAAACATGAAAAAAAACAAATGGCAAAATTGATAATGCAATTTTATGAGAATAAGCCAATTACAATGACAAATAACAATATGAATATATCTTACAAACATAATCTTATATAAAATAAGCCAACATAGGGGATCCCTGGATGGCTCAGTGGTTTAGTGCCTACCTGCCTTCAGCCCAGGGCATGGTCCTGGAGTCCCGGGATCGAGTCCCACATCCGGCTCCTGCATGGAGCCTGCTTCTCTTTCTGCCTGTGTTTCTGCCTCTCTCTCTGTGTATCTCTCATGAATAAGTGAATAGAATCTTTAAAAAAAATTAGCCAATATAAAAGAATACATAATGTGTGATTCCATCTATATAAAAATTCAGAAACAGGAAAAACTTCATAATGGTGTTAGGAATTGGGGAACTTACTCTTGGTAGAGAGCTAGTTATGGGATAGCTCCTGGAGTCCCAACAATGTTCTGCTTATTTAGTTATAAAGTCAATAATAGATTACTGATTATGTGTTCACTTTCTGTATCTTGCTATGCTTTAACGTTTACATAAGTATAATCCTCATACAGAGAGAAAAATCTGGGAAGAAGTATATCTACATGTTAATCATTATAATATCTGTATGATAAGTGTATTGGTGATTTCTATATTTTCTTTATATATTTCGCAGATTTTTATATTGCAAGTATGTTACTTTTATATGCAGAAAACAATGAAGCTCTTTGCTTTAAAAAAAATGTGCTAAATGTGGCTTGAAGAATAACCACTCTAAAAGTATGTAGTACATTTTTCATATTCAGAAAAAAACACTTTACCTCTTCAAATACTTCCAGGATACTGAAAAAGAAAATTAATATCACTTTTATTATTTCAGTCTGTTGTCAACATGTGACCTTAATAATTTAATTTCTAACACATTTAAAGTTTAGTCTAATACTAAAACAAATTGTTTGCCTATTTCTGGCATTAATTTTTAAATAGGGTAGGGCCATCTATTAAAACTGAACTAATCTCTTTAAATTCCTTACTATGAACTCATTTTTTAAAACACCTACTTATATTTCACCTCTAATGGAATGGGAGAGGATACTGCAGAAAATGCTCAATTATTGTTAATCCCCTTCTTTCCCATGCAAGTCATATCAATCTTGTTAAGTTTTTTTTCCCCTCCATAGAGGAAGGGTCTACTTAACAAAATGCATGTGGTTAAGTTTGTTGCTCTAATAAAATTCAAGAGGATGGAATTAAATTAGTATAGGGTAATTACTTATAATTAGATATTCTTAATGGAAACTGAATAAGTCCTAAGTTATTCTAAAAACTTGCTTGCTTAAATATGCTGCTCTGTTGGCAACTCCCCCATCCCCTCCCCATATGGAAAGATGAAAACTGCTTTCCAATTTTCAAGGCAGAATTCCATTCGCCCTAGAAAATACTCCAAGGCACACTTAGAGAACGTTTCTAAACAGTTATTGTTCATTAAACTAAAGAACAGTTAGCTAAAAGCTTGAAATTTAGATTACACAAAGATAACTATCCCTTGGACTTGCCAAAAAAAGGTGGAAAACAGGAGGCAACACTACAGTAAAGGTGATTTAAAAAGGGCAAGGAGGTTAGAGGCAAAAGTAGAGGACATACAATCTCTGAGGATCAAGTGTGATTATCTGTTGTCTACTCAGACACCTGGTTGTGAGACTCTCTTGAAAACTCATCAGGTGTCTGTCCATATATGCTGCTGGGCAGAAAAACTAGCTCTGGGTAATGGCCAGCTCCATGAGGGTACCTTGTGAGCGGCAGAGCTCTACAAGCAATGTGGTATTCAGCAGGCCATGCCAAGGGGACCACATCTGTTTTGAATTGGGGATATCTTCACACCAAAGGAGTGGAAGAGATAGCCAAAGACACAAGCAGCCAGCACTCCTATAAAATCACCAGGACTTCGATTTTTATCTTTCTCTCATCAAAACAGCAGAGAGGTTAACTTCTCCAATTGACAGATGTGTAAAAGCCTAGTGCAAAAAGAAGCCTGACATGCTTTATGAAACTCCATGGCAGAAGAATGTTTTCATCCCCACCATGTGAAAAATTTAGGTTTAAATGACTTCCACATGGAGAATTTTGGTTACTCCATGTGAGACCCTGGCTTTTGTCTTCTACATGCTTTTGCTCTCCAAATTAGATTTGTTCATTTGCTTAAACTTTCCTGTGTGTGTGTTTGAATTATAAATAATGGGCTCCTCTTGGTCCCAATACAATGAAACTTTTGATCAGTAACTCAAACTCAGGAAAAAGTAAGTTTCATCAGACTAGAACATCAAGGGATGTGATTTGACCTGACAGGTTCTGAGACTGCACTTATTTAAATATCTTGTAAGTTTTTGCCTGACATTATGGAGCAGGGACATGAGAGAGACAAAAAAAAAAAAAGATACTACATAATACTACCATGACTTAGTAATGCTTGTTCTTTAGGATACGTGAACTTTCTTTTTGGTTTAATACATAGATTGAGTTTGTGATACCTTTACTATTCCTTAAGGAAAAAAATCAAACTGACAATCAGATCCTAATATGTCTTTAAATTATGCATAAATAAATAATAAATCAATGAGCAAGGTGAAGAAGATATGAAAACACTATTCTAACATTAATTGAATACCAGGCATATATACTGATTTTAGCTCTAAAATAGATACCAACTTTCTCCTTTTTCAAGGGAGGTCACTGGCCAGAGATTTTAAATAATTTTTCCAAGGTTCTACAGATAATAAGTGATGGAGGGAGGATCAAATTATGATATCATTTCAAAGTCCACTGTCTTGTGTTCTGTCATCTCTCTCTCTCTCTCTCTTTTTAAGATTTTATTTATTTATTCATGAGAGACACACAGAGAGAAGCAGAGACATAGGCAGAGGAAGAAGCAGGCTCCCTGCAGGGAGCCTAATGCCAGACTCATTGCCCAGACCCTGGGATCATGCCCTGAGCTGAAGGTAGATGCTCACCTGCTGAACCGCCGAGCCACCCAGGTGTGGCTTATAATGTAGGCCAAAGAAGACCCTGTAGCTCCACCCAGTTCTTATGGCCTGCTTACTACTCTGATATTGCCATGTTGGAAAAGACACAGGTAGGAGTCCTGATTATTGGTCTATCTGAGCACTGAGCCAGCAGCCAGAGTCAGCTATCAGTCATATGACTGAGCCATATTAAATGTTCAATCCAGTTGAGCTTTCAGATGACTGCAACCCTAGGGGACAGTTAACTTCAACCACATGAGAGATCCTATGAAAGAATAGCCTAGGCAAGCCTTTTCTAAATTCATGAACCATAAAATCATTAGCAAAGTAAAGAAATTGCTCTATTACGCTACTGAATTTGGGGATAATTATTTCACAGCATCAATAATTAAAACAAAATATTCAGAAACAGGCAATGAAGCATCAGTAGGAGATATCAGGGGGGTAGTTCCTTTGGGTCATTATTCATCTTCACTGGTTCATAAGCATAATTCAAGTATGGATATTAGAGTCAGACAAACCTGGGTGTATCCCAACATGGGCACTTACTAATTTTAGTGTGGCTTAAGGTATTTAAATTTTCTCAGACTCATCTCTGTAATGAAGGTAATAATAGTGTATTAGAGAATTAGTTTGGTTCTGTATTTCAGAGAAACCGAACAAATAGATATAAATGTATATTTATATTCATATATATACACATATATAACTAATATATAACTGTAGTTCTATATTATTTTATTATAAGGAAGAGATTCATTATAAGAAATTGGCTTATTTAGTTATAGAGACTGAGAAGTCCTAAAATCTGCAGTTGGCAAGCTGGAGACACAAGAAAGCCAAAGGTATGGTTTTAGTTCCAGCCCAAGTCTGAAGGTCTGAGAACAAGAGAGCCAACGGTATGAGTTCCAATCTGAAAGCTGACAGGCTCCATACTCATGAGCTGTTGTTTCATTTTGTGTCTGAAGGCGGAAAAAGACTAATACCAATGTTCCAGCTCAAGGAATCAGGCAGGAGAAATTTCATCTTATGGTGTGACCCTTTTTGTTCTCTTTGGACTTCCAACTGATTGAGTGAGGGCACTCACACTAGGGGAAGCAGTCTGCAGATCCAAATTTTCATCTCATCCAAAAATACCCACATAGACACACCCAGAGTAATGTTTGACAAAAGCCTCAACTCCTCCAGCCAAGTAAAATTGACAAATAAAATTAACCATCACAAGTCCATCCTTTACTAGGCACCCATGTACATCTCTTTAAATGATACTTGATCTCCAAATATAGATAATAACAAGGTCATAATTTCACTTAATGTGATACAACTATCCTGCATACAACTAAAAGTACCCTAACTCCTTCTCCAGAAAAGAAGATAAAGTTCTTGAGTGATGTTTACGCTTCTTGATACCCCATGACTTAAATACTGATTTAAAATGAACGGTAATTGGATACTATGATATCAAGTCAGTATGTCTTATGTAAGGATAAGGAAAAAGAAGGAAGAAAACAAAGATACATAAAAATACACTTATATTCATATTCACACAAACATTTATAACAAAATAAGTGGGAAATACTCATGACAATCGCAGTCCTCATTTCAGTAATTAGTTACTTGGTAACTGTTTTTTATGACTACCTTCTTCTACTACCCCCTCTGTATTCTCTTTGTCTTCTGAAAACATCTCAGTTGGTTCTTTATCTAGTCAGGGACCTGCACTTTCATTTCAGAAAGGTCTGGGGTTATTCGTTGTCCTACTCAAATTGAGTGTCACACTTTTCCACTGACTTTAATCATAGCGCATGTTAATTCTAATAGACATATTAAGAGATTTCTTGTATCTCAGACATAATCCTTATATTTGTTATGGAGAGGAATCCAATCTCCCCTTAGTAATCAGAATCAATTAGCAGCCAGTGCAGTAATTCCTTTCTGTGCATGTTGGTTCTGAAGCATGAGACACCCACAATATCTCAGAGGTAGTCTTTTTTTTTTAATGTTTTTTTTCCTTTTTTTAATTTTTATTTATTTATGATAGTCACAGAGAGAGAGAGAGAGAGAGAGAGGCAGAGACATAGGCAGAGGGAGAAGCAGGCTCCATGCACCGGGAGCCCGACGTGGGATTCGATACTGGGTCTCCAGGATCGCGCCCTGGGCCAAAGGCAGGCGCTAAACTGCTGCGCCACCCAGGGATCCCTCTCAGAGGTAGTCTTAACTTTGAGTTTGATGGAATTACTCTTGTGTCTCCTGGTGGAAGCATTCCTTCTTTTGGATCTAAGACCTATAGGCTAGCAGACCATAAGGTCATAGCCATGGGAAGCAAAATTTTAACTAGTGGGTCACTAGCAAATAATAGTGACTACTGCCACTCATCTCCACTTCTGATTCCCTGACCTATGAATCCTGGCTATTGAAATACCACCTCATAATGGATCCTGATGCAGATCATGCATAACATTCTGAAGAGACTTGCTGTAGTCCAGCTGAGTGGCACTGTACCTGAGTCTTCAAAGGGCCATTTCACCATTTTATTAAGCCACTTGCTTTAGAATGGTGGAGACATGGGAATGCCTGTAAATTCTATGAAAATGGGCCCATTGCCACACTTTATTTGCTATGTATTTCCTTCATTAGAAGCAATGCTAAAGGAAAAATTAATAAAGAAGGAGGAGGATGAGGAGGAGGAGGTGGAGAAGGAGAAGAAGAAGAAGAAGAAGAAGAAGAAGAAGAAGAAGAAGAAGAAGAAGCAGCAGCAATGTTGTGTGGAATACAATAATGGTGGATAAGGCATTCTGTAAATCTACATATGGCAGAACTACTACTTGCAGGGAAGGCAAATTTGTATCCAGAGTATATTCTAGTAAGAGCAAAATGCTATCCTTTCCATGGTGGATGTCATCCAGTGTAATCAACCTGCCACCAGGTTGCTGGCTGAGTACCTTTGGAAAGAATGCCATATTGTCATATCCCAGACTCAGTATTGGTCTTTGTTGCTGGCAAATTGAGCACTCAGCAATGGCTCTAGCCAGGTTGGCTTTGGTGACTGGAAGTTCATATTGCTAATTCCATGTGTCATCTCCATCTCTGCCACCATCACTTTTATGTTCATGAACTTTTTGGGCAGTAACAGGAGTATCTGGGGAAAGAAACCAACTGGTATTCACACAGTAATTTTATTCACTTGATTATTAAAATACTCCTCTGTTGAGGTCACCTCTTGATGAGCACTCACATGCAAAAATATCTTCACTTTTTCCCATTCTGAGAGAACTGTCTACATCTTTCCTGAATTTCCTCATCACCAATTTTCCAATCATGTTCCTTCCAGGTCTCTGACCATGCCAAACCATTGGCCATAACCCATGAATTTGTATATAATCACACATCTGACCATTTCTCCTTTCAAGAAAAGTGAAGAATAAGGCTCACTGCTATAGTTCTGTCCACTGGGAAGATCTCTCTTCACATCTGTCCACCAGAGATGTCCCAGGAATTGTAGTATACAGATGTCCACTCTCCATTATTGCCTGCATATCAAGCATAAATCTGTAAACCAGGCTCAAATCTTCTCTTCCTCTGTCATGATCTTATAGAATTTCCCATGAAGCCATAAGTGCAGTCTGGGAAAGGGAAGTTAATATAACAACAGTGGGGACTAGGGCATTTGGGCCACTTCTTCATAAAACTTATGTGTACATTAAGGGCTTGCTGTGGCACCACTTCCTATATACCACCTCCATTTGATGACATGGTGCTGCTGTACTGTTAAGTCAAATAATGCTCAGTTCATTATAAACAGCGCAGGTTACATGGAAACTTGGTGACCATGGTCAAGCATTGAGTCTCTATTAAGGCCTGTAGCAGGCTAAGAGCTATTCTCAAATGGAGAATAGTTACCTGCAGAAAATGGTAGGGCTTTTCTCCAACAACCTAAAGGCCTTTACTTGTAGGGGCCTGCCAGAGACTCCATCCCTATTCAACTGACACATCAAATGTCATTGGAACTGCTAGATGATATGGCCCAAGTGTCAGAACAGTTTGCCTGGTAGCCTGGACCTATTATAGAGCATTCTCTTATTCTGGAACCCACTTTAAATTAGCAGCTTTTGGGATCCCTGGGTGGCGCAGCGGTTTAGCGCCTGCCTTTGGCCCAGGGCGCGATCCTAGAGACCCAGGATCGAATCCCACGTCGGGCTCCCGGTGCATGGAGCCTGCTTCTCCCTCTGCCTATGTCTCTGCTTCTCTCTCTCTCTCTCTCTCTGTGACTATAATAAATAAATAAAAATTAAAAAAAAAATACCAAGCTACAACTTCTAAAAAAATAAATAAATAAATAAAAAATAAATTAGCAGCTTTTTGGGTCATTCAGTAAATAAGTTGGAGTAAGATACCCAAATGAGGAATAAGTGTCCTCCAAAAACCAAAGCATCCCACTAGCCATTGTGCCTGTTTCTTGGTTGTAGGAGGGGCCAGATGAAGCAACTATTCTTTCCCTTAGAAGGCATATCTCGACATGCTCCACAACACTGGACCCCTAGAAATTTCACTGATATAGAAGCCCTCTGAATTTTTGTCATATTTATTTCTATCCTTTGATATGCAGATGTATTACCAATAAATCTGGAACAGTTGCTACTCACTGCTCCCTAGGTCTTATAATATCAACAATATAATGGATCAGAGTGATTTCTTGTGGAAGGAAAAGGCAATCAATAGTCTTTTGAGCTAAATTATGACCTAGATCTTGAGATACACTTCTGAGATAGAAAAATGATGTAATATTTCTGGCCTTAGCAGCTGAAAGCAAACCGCTTCTGATGCCCCATGTAGTCAGGGATGGAGATAAAAGGCATTTCCCAGATCAATATCTGCATACCAGGTACTAGAGGATGTGTTAGTTTGCTCAAACAACGTGACCGCATCTGGAGAAGCTGAAATTGGATTTACCACCTGGTTAAGCTTGTGACAACTTATTGTCATTCTCCAAGATCCAACTGTATCCTGCAAAGACCAAATAGGCAAGTTGGAAAGGGATATGGTAAAACTCACTACCCCTGCATATTTCAGTCCTTGGTGGTAGCAATATTCTCTGCAGTCCCTCTAAGAATGCGGTATTGCTTTTGTTTTGCTATTTTTTAAGTAGAGGTAGTTCTAGTAGTTTTCACTTGGCCTTTCCCATAATAGCCCTCACTCTACAGGTCAGGGAACCATGTAGTGATTCTGGCAGCTGCTAAGTACAACTATTCCAATTGTACATTCCAGAACTGAGGAAATAACCACAGGACATGTTCCCACTAGGCCCATCCCATTGTTAAACAAACTTCAATTAAAACTCTATTGATCATCTGGCCTCCAGAAACCCCTACTGACTGGTGGGCCACAGTATTATTTTTTTTTAATTAATTTTTATTGGTGTTCAATTTACCAACATACAGAAAAACACCCAGTGCTCATCCCGTCAAGTGTCCACCTCAGTGCCCGTCACCCATTCCCCTCCAACACCCGCCCTCCTCCCCCCTTCCACCACCCCTAGTTCGTTTCCCCGAGTTAGGAGTCTTTATGTTCTGTCTCCCTTCCTGATATTTCCCAACATTTCTTCTCCCTTCCTTTATATTCCCTTTCACTATTATTTATATTCCCCAAATGAATGAGAACATACACTGTTTGTCCTTTGGATGTCCTGGAATTAGTGTCTCAGAGCCAATATCCAGCAATCCCTGAAAATTCTGATCATTTCTCTTTTGCCAATGGATAGTTACCCTAGTAAAAGGCCATAGATCCCTTTGGAGAAGTCTGGGAGAAAGATTAACAGGACAAATTTTGGCAGTTTACGGGGATCCTTCCTCAAGGGGATCCAGTTTCCCCATCATTCAAGAGGTTCTGGTTCTATAAACTGGCTCAAGTCTGGGAACTGACTGAAGGGCTATGACTTTCTGTTTTTATGATTCAAGTAGGACTTTTGTTCATTGACCTAAAACACTTTTGTTTATACAGATCAAGTAAGAATTTGGTAGTCTTCCTACTTATCTCACTTTTAGGAACCCCATGAGTGACTAGCCAGAGCCATAGGTCTGCATGAGTCAGAGTATTCTGTTTGTTGTTTTGACCTATTGTCCATTATGGTAACTACGTCCATACTGCCTTTGATGGGTGGGTTCTGCCGCTTGGCCTTGCTACTATGGGATTCAATTACTCCCATTGCATTTAGGTTCCTCAATTCAGTGACTGCAATTCCCATTGTAAATTCTGACCTACAGATAAGAGTGAGTACACAGCTCTTTAAGGAGGCCCAGGTCTAGATTAAAGTGAGAATTCATACGAGTTTTGAAACCTGAATCACATAACTTGATTTAGTTTTTCAATATGGTTAATGTAAACTTGTTTGTGCCTCCTAACAAGAATGACATCATGGATTTGATAGTAAAACATATGTGCTAATGGATAGATTTCCGAGCATGTCTGGTTTCAACAGTGATAGAATTGCTTAGGGACATGCACACAGACATCCTTATTATAGCTTTTAGAGCCTTCATTTTAAAGCTTTGCCCCAGCATTTATGCACATAGGTTGTTCTATGTTGTCATAGCCTTACTCATGTGATTATCTTTCAGGTTTAAATTGTGCATGGTTTTAGCCATTTCAGGCCACAATGATAGTACCATAGACTGGGTGGCTTATTAACAATGGACATTTATTTCCTCCCATTTTTGTGGACTGGAAATCCAAGAGCAGGGTGCCTGCATGGTTAAGTTCTGGTGAGGACCCATGTGTAGGTTGCAGACTGCTAACTTTTCCTTGTATCTTCGCATGGTGAAAGAGGAAAAGAGAGCTAATGGGGTCCCTTTTAAACAGGGCACAAATCTCATTCATGAGGGCTTCATCCTTTTGACCGAATTACTTCTCCAAATTCCCACCTCTTCATATACCATTGCATTGGAGGTTAGGATGCCAAAGTATTGATTTGGGGGAGATATAAACATTCAGTCCATAACATGCACTAAGGTCATAAGTACACATATCGTGCATGTACAGCTCATTGAATCTTACAGACAGATTAAAAATGCTCATGTGATTTTAATAATTATTTTCTTATACCTCAAGAATATAGATTCTTAACCCCTAGAATTAGACCCAACAGCCATTCTATAGTCAAGAGTGCAGGATCTAGGTTAGATTATCAAGATTCACCCATCAGATCTACCATTGGCTAACTCCCTCCATAAATGAATTTTCTCCTCTATAAAATTGGTATAATAATATATCTACCTCATAGATATATCAAATGATTTAATACATGTAAAGAGCTTCGAAAGTGGCCAGCCTCTAATAAGCTCTCAATAAATATAAGCCTTTTTTACTGCTTATAGTACCTTATAGTACCTATTACCCACCAGATGGTGTCTGAGGTGAAGTGCTTGCTGAATGAATAGGAAGGAAAAATAAGAGAACTTTACCTGACAGAATATAATGTTTCAATGAAGTTACACCATGCAGAGAAAAAGCAATTTGTCCTGTTTATATGGAAGACAAACAAGGAGCTGGACTTTGACTTCAAGCTCTGTGAATAGAAGATGACATTGCTCCTGTGACCCACATTCACAGTGAATAACAAGAACAGAGAGAAATAGCTTTTAGGAGCCCAACAGGAATTGTCACCTAAGACTCGCTGTTTGACTAAACAGCCACTCCATTCTTTTCTTCTACAGAGCCATTCCTTACACATTTCAACTGTTTAGCAATATGACTCTCCTGAGATTGAGAAACAGTGTGTCAGATTCCATTGATCCTTAACATAACAGAGGAGTGGTGGCCACAGTACACTAGAAAGGGTGCTTTCATTGATCTGGAGCACTCCGTTTCCATCGCAGGGGACAATCTCCCCACAACCAAAGTGCTAGAGGACTGAGGGCCAAATAAAATCTTGGACGAGATGGGGTCACCCACATACCCAGAGTATTAATTTACTGAAAGAATAAAGTTCACAAACAAGACCATCACTAAAAATTTGCCAAAAAGAATACCAGCTTTTCTGTTTCATTTGTTAAGTGTACAAAACACTCAATGCTAATTCTCACATTGATTTGAACAAATGAAAACAACTTCTTCCAGGCTAACTAGAGAAATCTATAATTTACTGAGCTATTTTTAACTAAAAATGTTCCCATTTGAAATCTCTGAGTTAAGAATGCAATAGGCAAGAGTTATTAATCAAGGATCATGTGGATTATGAAGTGTATGCAAAGGATAATTTGCTGATATGTTGACATTATGGGGGTACTATATCCAGCCAGAAGTTCTTCTGTGTACTTTGTTATTATTTAAAGATTATTCAGGAATTAGTCTTTTCACATATAAATTAGAAGAATGAGCACTTAAGAAATTCTGCAGTTTTTTTTTTCATTTTCATACTCCATTAAGCCATCAAGCTGTTTCAGAAAAAAAACAAGCAAACAAAATATTTAATAGGCTACTTTTTTAGTTCACTCACTAAACAGGTGTTCATTCTATGAGATCATAAAATTGAAATCATGATATATATTACATCATTATTTAACATTGAATACTGGCCAGAGGGCCATACAGTTGTTGGTGGACATGTGATACAAATTACCTGTCATGCCACTAGAGAATTGAAATGTAATGAAAGAGAACGAGAAAATCTTAGAATTGAGTTCAAATGCTCTTGAATTTTAACACTGTTAGTTATTTCTTCTAGTATATGCATTCTCAACTCTTTGAAGGTTAGATTAGATACAGTCATGTTCTTGTTTACTGAGCCTACTGCATTTGCCACATTTAGACAGTCCCTTCTCAATGGCAAACGACTTCATTTTCTGGCAGAAAGCAAAGCATAAGAACTGAAGCAATAGACTTTACATAAAGTACACTCTGTACTTCCTCCCTAGGGTAAGAATAGTTTCCACCCCAGACACACTCCAAAACCTTTCATGATTTTGATGACAGTAGCAGTAAAAAATTATTTCACATGTACCAAAATGCACAACCATAAATCTCAAGTTTCTTTTCACAGCTTTGAAAATCTTAATTTACCAATTGAGAAATTTACTTAATGGGAGTATTTGGGAACTAAGAAGGTACACTCAAATGTGCCTTCATTCTGTCAGACTGAATTCGTTTCTAGAAGTGCCATTGCATTGTGTGCGATAGTAGGTGAAAAAAGAGTATTGGCAATAGGACTCTCTTGAATTTATGAAAAAAAGAAAAAAGTGTGTGTGTGTGTGTGTGTGTGTGTGACAGAGAGAGAGAGAGAGAGAGAGAGAGAGAGAAAGACAGAGACAGAGACAGAGACAGAGAGATGTAAGCTTATAAGAGATGAAGTAGGCTTGGAGTTATGCACTTTTTCACCCTCACTTGCATATATGACACATAATTATCTAAAAAGAAAAAAAAAGACTAAACAATTACTGATAGGGATATTTTCACAATGAGGGAAATAATAATATAGATGTAAACAAAGAAGCCAGTATGTGTTAGACTCATTCATTTATATTTCTTTTATGAAATTCTTAGAACAAACTGCAATTTAAAAACCAGGAAAGCAGAGTTGTCATCAGTTCAGTAATTAAGACTCACAGTCTCACCTTGAGAAGGTGGAAGCACAAGTTTGAAATATATACATTTGTCAATTCTGGTTGCAGAATCTGAACGGGAAAAGAATAGAAGAGGTGTTCATACCGATAAAATGGCTATGATGGAGAGGTAGCACGATAACCACTTCTTAGAGAGGTTTACTCACAGGGGCTACTGCTCACCTACAGAGAATCCAACTGGCTTTTTCTTAGCATGAGGGGAGCGAGACTAGGATTTCAACCTGAGGGATTGGGAAGTGGGAGGTGGTTTGATGATTCTATCAGCACAGAAAGACAGGAGACGGGGAAGTGATTAAGGTGATCCTTTATAATACCTTGCAGTTTTATTTACAAATTTCTGATTTCTCCTCAAACTTAAGTCTTCCTTCTTTATCATTCACATCAGTCATGATGAAAAACCAGGGCAGATTCCCAGGATTCTCTGTACTTGCTCTTCTCTTTGTTTTGAAGTGAAGGCTAGACTAACGTGGAGATGGTTCCATATCTCTTTTCCCTCTCTGTCTTTGGCAAGGACCTCTATTATAGGTAAAGTTTTAATTATAGAGCATATCAGCCTGATTTTAACATATTTCTAGTTGGTGCTCTTTTTAGAAATCTTATTTTATTTTATTTAGCTCGGTCTGTTAGTATGAAGATAATTTTGAATTTAGAATTTTCCCTTGGACTCAAAAGCCCTCTGTAGTTGAGGTGAATATCTTAAGGTGTCTTTTTAACAACTATGTTGCCATCAAGCAGGTGTTTATTTTGTGCCAAATTACTTGGAAAAGAAAATATGAATCTCCTAGCTTCACTCAGGCCATCCCATTGGTCACATCTTTGGAGACAGATAGTTATCAAAATGTCCTCTAACACATCTGCCTTATCTCAACCAAATCAGAACTGTTGAAACTTCAACTGGTATCAAAGAAACTTAACACAAAAGGATTACATTACTTTAATTGTCATATGAAATATATAAAATATGTAGAAAAAGAAAACATTTAATTATTCAGTAAACATTTATTCCATACTTTCCACACACCAGGAGCTATGTTAATTCTGGTAGTGCTAATAGAATATAAAATGCTTCTGAAGAAAAAAATACATATAAACAGAAAAATTATAAAACAAGGAGCTAAAAATATTTGTTAGTTTAATATTTATTGAGTCTGAACTTTATTCTAGGCACTATTCTGGGAGGTAGCAAAAAACAATGGATAAAGTCCTTCCCTACATGATGTTTACACTATAAGAGGGAGAGAAAGACTGTAAACAAAAGGATAAAGTACAATATAGTACTAGGCAGAGCTAGGAGCTGTGATGGAGTATCTATAAATGAAGGCAAATGAATAAAGACAGATAGGATGATCTCTGTTAGAGCTTACATTTTTTATTTCAATTAAAAATCACTTTTGAAGAGTGCCTGGGTGGCTCAGCTGGTTAAGCGTCTGCCTTGGGCTCAGGTCATGATCTCAGGGTCCCAGGAACAAGCCCCACATTGGGCTCCTTCCCCATGTGGAGTCTGTTTGAGATTCTCTCACCTTCCCCATCTGTCCCTCCATCTCATGTTGTCTCTCTCTATAAAATAAATAAATAAAATCTTTAAAAAAATAAGAGTTTGAAATTAAGTCTCCTCAATGTGTGTACATGAACTGTCTGCATAAGTACTGTCCCCAAGTTCTTATTAAAATGCAAATTTCTGTGTCTCACTTCAGGCTAATGAATCAGAATTTCTGAGGCAAACCTTGGAAGTCTAAGTTTTCAACAGACCTGAGGATGAGGAAGAACAATCTTAAGAAAAAGAGAGATCTTTCCAGGTAGGATGATCTATGAAGTTTCCAAGTTGACAGGTTCTGAGGACTAGAAAGGTCATTATGGCTAAATTATAGTTCTCAAAAGGGAGGGTGATGGAAGATATGATCAGGAAATAGGTTGAACAAATCAACAGTGCCTTCTAAGCCATGGTATAATATTTTGGGATTTTTTTTGAAGGATGATGGGAAGTCCTTGGTGATGACAAAAGGGTCATGTTCGAAGACAAGACACCAGTGGAAAGGTTTTCAGAGACCACTAAATCTTACATCCTCCTTGATTATTTTCTTCATGTTCATGTTTGTGGAGGATATGGATAAGCAATATTTCATGGCTTTTTTTTGGCTAACACAAACATTTCTTTTAGATGACATCTCTTTATAATTTTACATTCCAACAAAAAAATACAAACTTGCCATGTTACATTTTTATTTTAATTCCAGTGTTAATACTGTTTCAGGTATATACTATACAGTGATTCAACAATTCTATACATTACCTGCTACTCACCATAAGTGCATCCTTAATCCCCATCACCTATTTAACCCATCCCCACCACCACCTCCCCTCTTGTAACTATCAGTTTTTTTCCCTCTAGTTAAGAATCTGTTTCTTGATTTGTCTCTCTTTTCTTCCCCTTGCTCATATTTTGTTTCTTAAGTTCCACAGATAAGTGAAATCATATGGTATATTTCTTTCTTTGACTGACATTTCACCAGCATTATACTCTCCAGCTCCATCTATATCCTTGAAAATGGCAAGATTTCATTCTTTTTTTATGGCTGGAATTATATATATATATATATATATATATATATATATATATATATATATATATATAATGACACATCTACTTTATCTATTGACCAATCGATGGACCCTTGGGCTGCTTCCATATCTTGGCTATTATAAATAACACTGCTATAAACATAGGGATGTATGTATCCCTTTAGTTTAGTGTTTTTGTGCTCTTTGGGTAAATACCCAGTAGGGCAATTGCTGGAGAGTAGGGTAGTTCTATTTTCAAGTTTTTGAAGAAACTCCACACTGTTTCCCACAGTGGTTTCACCAGTTTACATTCCCACCAACAGGGACAAGAGTCCCTTTTTATCCACATTCTCACCAACACCTGTTGTTCCTTGTGTTGTTGACTTTAGCCATTCTCATGGAGGTGAGGGGTATCTCATTGTAGTTTTGATTTGCATTTCCGTGATGGTAAGTGATGATGAACATTTTTTCATGTCTCTGTTAGCCATCTAGATGTCTTTTTTGGAGAAAAGTCTCTTCATGTCTTCTGCCTGATTTTTAATTACATTGTTTTATGGTTATTGAGTTTTATAAGATTTTATATATTTTGGATACTAATCCTTTCTTGGATATGTCATTTGCAAATATCCTCTCCTTTTCCAAAAGTAACCTTTAGTTTTGTTGATTATGTCCTTCACTCTACAGAAGCTTTTTATTTTGATATAGACCCAATGGTAATTTTTGCTTTTGTTTCCCCTGCCTTGGGAGGTTTATCTAGAAAAAAGTTGTGAGGGCATATGTCAAAGAAGTTACTGCCTATGTTCTAGGATTTTTATGGTTTCAGGTCTCACACTTAGGTCTTTAATCCATTTTGGACTTGTTTTTGTGTATGGCATAAAAAAGTGGTCCGGTTTCATTCTTTTGGATGTTGCTGTCCACTTTCCAACACTCTTTGTTGAAAAGACTTCTTTTCCCCATAGATATACATTCTTGCTTTGTTGAAGATTAATTGATCATCTAGTTATGGGTTTGTTTCTGAATTTTCTATTCTGTTCCACTGATTTATGTGTCTGTTTGGGGGCCAATACCATACTGTTTCAATCACTACAGCTTTGTAATATAACTTGAAGTCTGGAATTGTAGTGTCCCCAGCTTTGCTTTTCTTTTTCAAGATTACTTTGGCTATTTGGGACCTTTTGTGGTTCCACACAAATTTTAGAATTTTTTGTTCTAGTTCTGTGAAAGATGCTCCTGGCATATTTATAGGGGTTGCTTCAGGTAGTATAGATATTTTAACAATATTTGTTTTTCCAATCCATTAGCATGGAATGTTTTTACATTTCTTTGTGCTATCTTCAATTTCTTTCATCAGTGTTTCATAGTCTTCAGAGTACAGATCTTTCACCTTTTTGGTTAGGCTTATTCCTAGGTACCTTATTATTATTTAGTGCAATTTAAAATAGGATTGTTTTCTTAATTTCTTTATCTGCTGCTTCATTATTGGTATATAGAAATGCAGCAGATTTCTGTACATTGATTTTTGTATCCTGCAACTTTACTGAATCCATTTATGAATTCTAGCAGTTTTTAGTGTAGTCTTTCAGGTTTTTTGTTTATAGTATCATGTCATCTGTAAATAGTGAAGGTTTTACATCTTCCTTACCAATTTGGATGCCTTTTATTTCTTTTTATTGCTTAATTGGTATGGCTAGGCCTCCAGCACTATGTTTAGTGGAAGTGGTGAAATTGGACATCCTTGTCTTATTCCTGACCTTAGGGAAAGGTCTAGTTTTTCCCCATTGAGTATGATGTTCACTGTGGGTTTTTCATACATGGCCTTTATTATGTTGAAGTATATCTCTCTAAACCTATTTTTTGAGGGTTTTTTTTTAACATGAATTGATGTTGTACTTTGTTAAATGCTTTTTCTGCGTCTGTTGAAATGATCATATGGTTCTTATCTTTTCTCTTATTGATGTAATGCATCACACTGATTTGTGAATATTGAATCATGTTTACAACCCAGGAGTATTAATAGTCATTTAATTTGAACCCCCTCTTTTTACCTCTCCTCCTTACATTTTAGGTATATATTATTTTTGTGAGTTCCTAACTAATTTTTTACAGAAATAATTCATTTTTACTGCCTTTGTGTTTTCTACCTTTATACTGTCACTTATAGTCTCTCCTTTCCAGTCAAAAAGTCTCCATTCATATTTCTTGCAGGACTGGTTTAGTTGTTATGAATTCCTTTAGTTTTTGTTTGTCTAGGAAACTCTTTATCTCTCCTATTCTGAATGATAAGCTTGCTAGATAGACTATTCTTGGCTGCAGATTTTTCCCATTCGGCACTTAGAATACATCATGCAACTCCTTTCTGGCTTTCAAAGTATTTGTCAAAAAATAGCCTGCTTGACTTGTGGGTTTTCCCTTATAAGTTAGTGTCTTCTTTTGTCTTGCTGCTTTCAAGTTGGCTTGGGAAATAGTACTGCCACAGTTAGTGCCAGTCATCTGGTTCACCTTGCTAGAATATGCAGCAGCTACTCCAGCTCCCTCTGGATATGGAGTTCTGAGTCAAACTGTGCAGCTCTGTGACAAATGGTGCTAGTTTCTTTACTGTCCAATTTGGATGCCCTGATAGACAGACATGGTTCCCATTTATCCTTGAGAGTTCCATCTTGGCCTTGTGGGTTCTGGTTTGTCCTTCTGTTTGAACAAACTTCTGTTTGAACCCTTGCCTACTGGTTCAGTTTGTCTTCATTCTTCCCTACTTTGCATCCAAGTTTCTTTCTGATTAGAACTGACCTATGGCAACTTTAGACCAACCTAAAAAAACAATAGCCTTTCTTAGACTTCTGCACCAGATTGAATAATTATGTGAGAAGTAATACCAATAATAAATCCTTTATCCCACATTACCCAGAAGAGTTCTGCTACTCTTATCTAACTCTTCTGTTACTCACGGAACAAATCACTGCTAATGACTAAGTGAGGAAATGGAGATTAAATCTCATTAGAGATTATAAGGAAATTGAAAGAGGGAAATTTCAAAATGAAGAAAAATATGAAAAAATAGAGAGGTAAACAATCAGCTAACGTTTGTTTACTAATGCCTATCTAACAATGGTCACTCACCATTTTTCTAAGCATTACATAGATATGCAAACCCCCTCACTTTAGACTTTAGCAAATAATCAAACTAAGCTTTCAAAAAATGTTCCACTGAACAATGGTGCTGGTTTCATTTTTTATGTGTACTGTCTAATAATATTTTGGGGTAATATACATTTCAGTTTCTTTTTGAAAATAAATTATACATTAAGAATATTTTACAGGAACACCTGGGTGGCTCAGTGGTTGAGCATCTGCCTTTGGCTCAGAGCATGATCCCAGAGTCCCAGGATCAAGTTCCACATTGGACTTCCTGTGAGGACCCTACTTCTCCTGCTACCTATGTCTCTGCCTCCTCTCATTCTCTCTCTCTTTCTCCTTCTCTCTCTCTCTGTCTCTTATGAATATATAAAATATTTTTAAAAAGAATATTTTACAAAAAACCTTATAGTTGAGCAACATTTTAACTATTATTTAATCAATATTTCTTAGCTTACTTAAACGTTGGTCTTTTATCCTGTCTAAATAGATATATTAAAATGAAAACAAGAGAGTGCTTTGAAAAATCTGTACTAGGTAACATAATGAAGCACTGACTATAAACAGTCCAAGAGTTTAGAGAAAGGAGATGTCAATATGAGATCCAGTAATCTTGGAGGACTCCATGAAAGAAGTGTAATTTGTACTGGGATATAGGATGAGAAATGTTTAGATGAGTGGAAAAAAGAACGAATAACATTTTAGAAGTAATGGATAATTTAATTGAGTGGAATTTATAATATGGGAAGGAACTCAACTTTTGGTGAGAAATTATCTGATGGAGTCATATTTCAGAGGGCTTTGAAAGCCAGATGAAGGTATTTAGATTTTTATTGTTAAGAATTAGGAAGAGTTAAAACTTTTGAATCATTAAGTGCTGTGAAAAAATATTAAATATTTTCTCCAGCATTACTCTGCTAGTAAAGAGTAGACTCAAGGTTCAAACCCAGGATCTCTGGTTCTAAAGCCTACCATTTTATCCTCTAACATTGGATTTCCAGCAAGTCCACTGAATGTTAAGTCCATATGGGCAAAAATGAATTAATAGGCAATTTGAAAATATGGATGATAGGTTTCCTTGCAGTGGCTTACACCAGGGAGAACATGAAAGATTGGACATGGATATCTTGGAAGCAATGCACCAAGTAAGTTACATATCTGTGTAACTGGTCATATTGAAGGGAGCTCCATTAGCTAACTGTGTTCACAGACCTGACATTGAAGGAATTCATCCAGTTGAAATAAAAAAAACAGAAGCTACAGAATTAGCACCAAAAGACAGAAATGCAACCAAGCTCAGGGCTTTCCTGCCAAGAATAAAAGGTTATGGAAAACTCATCTCCTGCTTGTCTGGTCTAGTAAAACTTGACTGAATTATTAGAGAAAGGTAAAAAATTAAAATAAAAAGATCCATTTGTAGGATTCTTACCAAGGGAACTTTTTCTTGGATTGGTTCAAATAGCAGAGAAGTGAGGTAGAGCTGATTCCAAAACAGTAGACAAGTTATGAAACCACTTGGATAATTACAGCTGGCCTTTGCAGTTCTATGTAGATAATAAACTGAACTATATACCCCTGCTAAATGCACAGAGAATACTGTAGTTTGTCAGACCATGGTCATATGTCTGCTGAAGTGACTGGAGACAAAACATAGACTGAGAGCCTCAGTAATAGTTTAAAATTTGGTTAGTTAATTCTCTTCTCCTTTTCTTCTTATTAGAAAAACAAACTTTATTATACTTAAATAAATAGAGTAGGCCACATTATTAATACAAAGCCCAGGCCATCCACATTGGTCAATACCAATCTCAAACTGTGCTGACCATGTGTAAAAGAAATGCATAAGAAAGGAAGAGAGATTAAGAACCACTAGTTTAAGACTCATAGTTTATTTTGAAGACATTTTTTTTTCTCTTTGTATTTCAATAAACCATATTTGTTACAAAACAAGTTAGTGAAAAAGTTTTCTAATAACTTGGCATTAAGAATTGTGAATGAGCACTTTTATTTCTTCTCTGTCTAAAATTCTCACTAAAATAAAACTGGATTATTTTGAATTAATAAATATGCAAAAATCCTTGAAAACAAAAAATGATACCACCAGCCGATCACTAATTCTCAGCAATTTCTGATTTCATGTCACTTTTTGTATATTCAGAGCAACTGCCATTAACCTTATTCCCAAGTTGGAGAGACTCAAGTCTTAAGTACTATGTTTTTTTTTTAAAAAAGCAAGATCTTGAGGTACCTGGGTGGCACAGTTAAGCATCTGCTTTCAGCTTGGGTTGTGACCCCAGGGTCCTAGCATTGAGCCTTATATCAGGATCCCAGCTCAGTGGGGAGTCTGTTTCTCCCTCTGCCTGCTGCTCCCCATGCTTGTGTTTTTTTTTTTTCTTCTCTCTCTCTCTCTCTCTCTCAAATAAATAAATAAATAAATTCTTAAGAAAAAAATGCAAGATCTACCTAGGATCACCTCGGGTATTGGTCTTGGTAAAGAAGTCAATCAGATCCTGAATAAATGTTACTATAAAAGAGAATAAATAAAACAAGAGGATTTGGGGAAAGATTTAAATTGTTAGTGTATTTAAATCAAAAGGTTAAATAATATAATGGATAACATCAGATGATAATTAGTAATTTAGAAGAATAAATCAGTTAAATCTCATAAAATGAAGGGTGACAAGATGAATCACTGGCAAATAGGAGAAAAGGCTTCATAGAATTGTAAAGTGTGCATACCAAATGCAGCATCTAATAGGCATTCAAGAAGCAAACAAAATAGCAGAAAAATGAAACATAGAAGTGTAGTGTAGTGCTAGAAACTGTGAACATTGGATTTTACCTTACTTTAAAGCTAAGAAGTTCTCCTGTCATCATTTTATGGATGCTGGCAGAAGACACAAGTCTCCTGGGTCAGAGATAAAAGTCTTTGTACTCAAGGCATAGCAAGCAACAGAAGCATCAGAATATTTACATCCTTTCTCCTTTCTCCCAAGCCCTACAGGGTGACATAAATAAGCATAGATGCATGCCTCCTAATGAAGAACCTGAAATTAAGTAACCCATATCTTTTATAAGGGCAGTAAGTATCTCTTATTAGTCAGGTCTGACAGGAGACCTCAGTATGGTCTCTTGTGCTGGAAAGACACTATCCTGCCTTCCTAAGATGTATACAAACCTCTTTTTTCTGAGTGGAGACACTGTATATTCTAAATTTGTTATGTAATAATACTTGTAAAAGTTAGTATGGGGCAAATAAAAGTTAGTGTCTCTGTTCACAAAATGCATAGAAAAGTGAGAGGTCTGGGAAGCCTGGGCGGCTCAGTGGTTGAGTGTCTGCCTTTGGCACAGGATTCCAGAGATCCGGTATTGAGTCCCACATTGGGCTCCTGCATGGAGCCTGCTTCTCCTCCCTCTGCCTGTGTCTCTGCCTCTCTCTCTCTCTCTCTCTCTCTCTCTCTCATAAAGAAAGAAAGAAAGAAAGAAAGAAAGAAAGAAAGAAAGAAAAGTGAGGGATCCATGGAAAATGTTCTTTTATTTATTTTTAAATGTTCTTTTAAATGACATGAAATAATCAAAGATATGTTAGAAAAAAAAAACTCCATAACATTAAGAAAACATCAAAACTTCAGCCAAGGGATCCCTGGGTGGCGCAGCGGTTTGGCGCCTGCCTTTGGCCCAGGGCGCGATCCTGGAGTCCCGAGATCAAGTCCCACGTCAGGCTCCGGGCATGGAGCCTGCTTCTCCCTCTGCCTGTGTCTCTGCCTCTCTCTCTCTCTCTCTCTCTCTGTGTGTGACTATCATAAATAAATAAAAATTTAAAAAAAAAACTTCAGCCAAGAAAGATCACCAATAAATTAATAGGAAAACTAAAAGACTCACACTGGTATTTCTGAGTTCCAAGAATAGAGAATCCTGAACACCCTTTATTTGTGTTGGAAATTTGTGCTGGAAAGTTCTATTATCAACTTTGTTAAGGGGGAAACTTTATATCTCAAAATATCTTTATCTTTTTCTGTTTGGTACTGCTTGGAATTTACCAAAAAAAAAAAAAAAAGAGAGAGAGAGAGAGAGAGACAGAGACAGAGAGAGAGAGAGACATAGAGAGAGAGAGACCTTCAAGAGAGAGGAAGCAAAGCATCAACTATTACTCTGTGAGGATTACCATGATTAGGGTGGGTGAGAGATGCAAAAAACGTTTGAAAGTACAGTTTACTCTCAATCTCTTCTACTCAACATTCACTTCTTCTTCACTTATACAATTCTTATTAATTAACAACCATTTCAGGCACATCAAACTCTTGCTTTCAGATAAGCAGAAGCAAGAACTTCTCAACCAGCTTTCCTGTCATGATACCACTTGCTGTCTGGATGTGCTTGGCTTATCAGATGAAATGGTTGGTGATTCTGTGATCTTCCAATTATTCCCTTCAGCCTTTCAATTCTTTAGCTTCTCCCACAAATGCGTAAGATCAAATTCCTTTAATAGTTCTCTTATCTCATGACTCATAGTAGTTTTGCTTTCCTAATTGAGCCCTGACTAATAAAATTCCAAAGGTTTGGAACCTAAGAGACTAGAGTTAATAATTCCTCATAATGACTGCAGCTCAGTTTCGAGTAATCTTAGTTGCTGAAATGTGATTAAGGTAATCCTTGTGACTAATGTTCTTGGGGACCTAGTAGGAAGTCAACAACAACAAAAATAAAACCCAATTTAAATTCCTTCTAGGAGCTAACATCACCTATCATCTGAGGCCTCAAATTATTTGCAAACCAGTTTGCAAATAAATCTCCTCACAATAAAAAGTTATTCACATGAAGAGATAAGCCAACATGGAAAGAAACACAACACACAGAAGAAAAAGATCCACAGAGATTTCAGGTTTTGCAATTATCAGGCACAGACTTTAAAAGAACTTGCTTATTATGTTGAATGATATAAAAATAGATTTAAACTTCAAGCAAGAATTTGAACTTTAAATAAAACCAACTGAAAAGTCTAGAATTTAAAAATACTTACCAAAAGGAAGAACTAAATAGGTAAAATAATTAGACACACATGAAGATCTAAATAGTAAAATGTACAGAAAGTCAGAAAAATTATTCAGAAGGAATCACAGAGAGACAAATGATGCAAAACACAGAGGATTAAAAGACACAGAAGATACCATGAGAAAAGCTAACTAGTTCGAATTGGTGAGAAGAAGAAAATGAGTAGAGACAATGTAAGGGTAGACAATGGCCAAGAATTTTATACTGTTGAAAGATATGAAGTTACAGATTCAAGAATCAGAATAAACACTGAGGGATATTGAAGAAGGAATACAAATAGACTCATATTAGTAAAACTGACAATTACAAGGTAATTAGTAAATATCAAAATAACTTAGATAAAAAAAAAACAAATTACCTTCAAAGGGATAGCAATTAGATGAAAATCTCACTACTCAATAGAAAAATAGAAACCAGACAAAAACACAATGACATATTACATGTGTTGAAAAAGATAGCTACAATGCTAAAATTCTGTACCCAGAAAGCATCTTTCAAATATGAAAGTGAAGTAAAGACATTTTTTTGCTCAAAATAAACTAAAATAATTCTCGCTAGCGGATTCCTCTAAAGGAAATAATAAATGTACTCTTCAGCCAGGAAAAAAAAAATGATCCTTGATGGGAGTTTTACAATATAGGATGTCATGAATAGCAATGGAAAAGATAAAAATCTGGATAAGTCTAAATGAATATTAACAATATTCAAAAATAATAACAAAGATTTACAGGATATTTAGAGAATTAAAACATATGAAAATATTGCAAATATCAGAAAAGGGGTAAATGAAGAGTAAGGTTTACAAGGTCCTTGCAGTATTCTTGGAAAAGGATAAAATTAATTATTAATATCATACTTTGAAAAGGGAAGAATGCCTGGTAGTCACTGAAAGAATTATAAAGAACATATAACTAAGAAGCCATACCATAAAGTACAATAATAAAAATAATCAACAAGGCAAAAGAGGACACAAAGTAGATAAAATATTATAAGGACCATACAGGACAAAGAGAAAGCACTTACTAAGATCATTAATTTAAAGAAAAATCTATATAGAACTTATCAAACTCAACACCTAAAAAAAATAATCTGGTTAAGAAATGGGCAGAAGACAAAAACAGGTTTTTCTAAAGAAGACATCCAGATGGCTAACAGACACATGAAAAGATGTTCAATTATCACTCATCACTGGGAAAATACAAATCGGAACCACAGTGAAATAACACCTCATATAGCTAAAATTAACAACATGGGAAACAACAGATGTTAGTGAGGATGTGGAGAAAGGGGAATCCTCTTATGCTATTGGTGGGAATGCAAATTGGTACAGCCAATGCGGAAAACAGCATGGAAGTTCCCTAAAAAGTTAAAAATAGAACTACCCTATAATCCAGCAATTGTACTACTAGGTGTACTAGGTGTACTACTAGGTGTGTCTCCAAAGGAGACAAAAATACTGATTCAGAGTGGGGCATGCGCCTGAATGTTTATAGCAGCATTATCAACAATGGCCAAATTATGGGAAGAGACCAACGTCCATCAACTGATGAATGGATAAAGAAGATGTGGTACATATACAATGGAATATTACTCAGCCATCAAAAGAATGAAATCTTACCATTTGCAATGATGTGGTTGGAGCTATAGTGTATTATGCTAAGCAAAATGAGTCAGAGAAAGATAAATACCATTTCATTTTCACTCATGTGGAAATTAAGAAACAAAACAGATGAACATAGGGGAAGGGAAACAAAAACCAAAGGAGACACAAGCCATAAGAGACTCTTAACTATAGAGAACAAACAAGGTTGATAGAGGGAGGTGGGCAGGGGATGGACTAAATGGATGAGAGGCAGAAATGAGGGCACTTGCTGTGATGAGCACTGAATGTTATATGTAAGTGATGAATCACTAAATTCTGCTCCTGAAACCAATATTACCCTATATGTTAACCAATTATAAATAAAAACTTGAAGCAAAGAGTAAATAAAAATTAAAAGATAAAGCAAAATACTAAAATTAAAAAGCAAATTCTTTCATACTGGATAAAATTAAAACACAACTATATGATATTTATAGGTGAATATGTCTAAAACCTAGGAGAACAGAAAAGGCTACAAGTTGAAGGATGGAAAAATCTGATATACTTTTCTTGATATCAGAAATGAAGTTTAAGTCATTAAAGGGAAAGCTTTGCTGGAGTTCTAAAGGACACATCAAAATGATAAAAGGTGAATTCAGTAGGAAAATGTACAGAATAAATTTTTGTATATCTAATAATATAGCTTCAAATATATAAAATGAAAAGTATGGAAAACTTCAAGGAGGAAAAATACAGCTGCAGTGTTGCAGCATGCTTGTAACACACCTCTGTTGATAAATAATAGACAAAAATTTTAAAACTCTTCATCATTAGTGTACCATTTCTCCTTGTCTCCTACACACCCACTCTATTATGTTGTGCATTCTTCAGTGTATATAAAATTTATGGTTTTCTGTGTGCAGTTATTATGATATTATTTAATAAAGAATTATGTGCACTTCCATCTCCAGAATTATGGTACGCTAGGTCATTCAAACTGATTTTCCTAAAATCAACTAGAGTTTTTGATAAAATAGATCTGATAATTTAGTAAAGAACTGCCAGTCCAAGATCCAGTTAAAAATCAGAGCCTAGAAAAAAAAAAATCAGAGCCTAGGAATATGAATGCATTCTGGGAGTTTTGCCTGAAATCTGGGTAACTTGATCTTTGTTTTATAATACTAAATGGGGGCCATGAGACACAAGTCAAAGCTCCAGGTGAGGATTCTCATAGGAGCTTTGTTCTTATAAATCTGGGAACTGAAAAAGCTAAAGCTATACCCTTAATATAAGAGAAAGTTAGAAATAAACCTACAACAGGATCACCTCCATCCCTACCATACCTGAAGTCTACTGTGGCTCTGAGTGGAGCAGGAAGGAAATATCCTTGAAGAACTCTAATCACAAGCTGTGCTCCCTAGATTTGGAAACCTAAATTTACATCATCTTCATGATCCACAATACTCCAATATGACAAATTTAAATTGATCCCAAACCAGACACCTGGCAAAAGCAAATGTATATCCTCTTGATGAAATGCACTCTCCTCCTAGGCCTCAAAGAATTCCCAGCAAGAATTTTCCAAAGAGAATAAACTCATGGTGAAACAATAACCTACCTCATGAGGGAAAAGGCACGATTAGTGAAAACCCACAGAATCCACAGGGAACAAATAATTACCAACCCTAGACTAAAAACTGTACTTTTCTCTGAAATTCTTTTCAAGAACAACAATAAAAAAAATTTAGATGACTGGATTCAGATTTGTGAAGAGTCAAAGGGAAGTTGCAGAATGTGAAAATGCTCGCTTAGCATACTCCATTTGCAATCACTATTGACATTTGAGTTCTTGTTTTTCTTTTTTTAGGCAGCAAATGGAAGAGAATATGCTCTGGGAATCATACTGCAAGTTAACTGAAATGATAGGCATACCTCAATTTCATTTAGACAAGTTTTTCATTTTTAAATTTTTTGTCATCATATATAAACTACTTTTCAGAGGTGAGTGAAGGCATAGAAATCTGTAGAGAGGATGATAGGAGAGGTTATAAAATCAAAACTAATTGTGATAAAGTGAAATACAAAAATAATAAAAATATATAATAAAAATCATAAAGTCATAAAAATAAATAACTTTTCCTTTGCAAATCCATTTTCCTAGCATTTCAGGGTTTCTAATCCTTATGCTGTGCTTAAATGTCTCCCAGATCATTATTGACAGAATGCTCTGGTCCTAACTTATTCCTACATTTTTTATAAGAACTTTTGAAGTGATTATGTTCAATTCCATGTCTCAGAAAAAAAGGTCCTGCCCAAAATACACTTCTTTTCTCCTCTAATTCCCTTCCTCCTTCCTAATTCAGTTTAGTTCTATTCAACAAATTCAATTTGAAAGCTGTCATACACCAAGCAACATAACACAAGTTATATTTGAACTTTTATTATTCTTTGCCAGCTAACAATCAGGTAGAAAAAATTATATCCTTTCCTATATTATCAAATTAGATTTGGAATTTTTTCCTGCATATAAGTGGTTTATCTAACTATAGCTTTGTGCCTGATTTCACTATTGTTTGGGAGACAATCTGTCTATACACATAAATTACCACTGCCCTCTTATTTATACATCCAGGGCTGGTTTTGCTATTGATCAATATAAATGTCTATTATAAAAGCAATGGAGTAGATTTCTATTAGGGCTGAGAATCCTTCTATTGCAAGGGAAGGAAACCTCAAACTCAGTTCCAAAAGGATATTTATTGGCCTAAATAACTAAAACATCTAGGAGTAAGTTGGATATAATTAGAACTTCAATCAACAGATCTGATGTCTCTTTCATTTGTTGTTCTTTTCTTCATTCACATGTGAGTGCTTCCCCATGTAGTAGAAAAGGTGGACCCCAGAATTGTCAAATAACCTTATTCTTGGCACACATGTCTCTGAAGGAAAAATTCCCTTTCCCAAGAGATACATCAAAAATTATAAAGTTGATGTGGATTAACTGAACTTGGACCATATGTCTTTGTCTGATCATCCCTATGGCTCTGATTGTCCCAGCCTGGGTCACATGCCCACTCCAGAAATGAGCAATAATATAAGTCCTATATGAAGCAAAGAAAGAGAAAGTGAAGAAGAGTGATTGCCCTAAAGGAAGAGATTAACCTTGCTCCAGAAAAAGAGAGATTGGCATTTAAAAATAATATTTATACCAATTATAATCTAGTTCATTTCAAATGGACTCATCAGCTATCAAGATTTAATATTATATATAATACCTGGAAGAGATACTGAGTTGTACAGAATATAAATTAATATTTTATTTGGGGAACATATTTAACACTTGAAGTCATAAAATCAGCACTTGTTTTATAACAATGAACTTACAAATATCTTTATCATTTGGATTTACACACAACAGAAAAGATGAATCCAAGTCAGTTTCTCTCATTGGAAATTGTAAAAAAATGTGCTATCTATAGTCATCAGAATAAAAAGCAGGATAATCCATTAAACCTACCTCAGAGCTGTCCTAGGAAAAAAGTAACCAAACAATGTTCTTTACATTTTTCCAAGTGAACAGTAAGAACAATTGTATACCACAAGAGAGTGAAGGATAACTTGACTACTGTCTGTTTAGGTGAGGAAGCCTGGCTATCACAGGTACGTTTCAATAACATAGGTCACATTTTGCATATCATGAGGCTGGCATTAAGTAGAAGAAAATCTTTTGGACCCCAGTGTATAATTTCCCCCAGATTATGTTTTTGTGTGTGTGTGTGTGTGTGTGTGTGTGTGTGTTTTATTTCCCTTCTTTTTCAATGACTTTGTGCTCTGGCCATGGTGCTGAATGCTTGAGGGCCACACCTTGGGCATCACTGGGCAGACTTAAAGAATGCAGATTTAAATGATGGATTCAAAGCCACAGCAGATACTTACTTTTTGAAGTAAAGAAGTATTATATTCTCTGACTTTGTTGAGGAAGAAGAGGAGCTGTGACAAAGGATAAGGCAGAGACTTTAGCCCAAAGGAATATTAAATTACTGTCTCTAAATCAGAGAATATTTATCATTGCCTTTCTGTAAACCTATGGTTAATATTTCTTACTCAGTACCCCTCACAGAACCATTAATTACTTTGGAGAACAAATTAATTATGTGAACTACTTGTACTAGTTAGAAAAAAAGACTCTCACTACCTCGATGAATAAAAAAATAGTAATTTATTTACATGGATGTAAGCTCCATGAGGGCAAGGTTTTGTTTTTAATGGATGTTTTTTCTTCTTTTGTATCCTCCTATTATATCTCTAGTATGTCAAATTGCACTTCACATATAGAAAGTACTAAAAATTTCTTTTTAAATGAAAAAGACTTCTTCAACTTTCTCTGATACTGAATAACTCACTATCTTGCCTGATTTACTTCACATGTAAACTGTATCTGGACCATTACAAGATATGTGGTAGTTAAGTGAGCTAAAACACATAAAACATCTCAGAGTCTCACAAAATTGTCACTAAAGAAAAATAGTGACTGTTATTCAATAAAACAGAAAAAAGAAGTTACTCAAGTATGAAATACATTCCCATTATCAAGACTTCATTTTTTTTTCAACTCTTAATCTCACTTTATTTTTTTTTATTAATTTTTATTGGTGTTCAATTTACCAACATACAGAAAAACACCCAGTGCTCATCCCGTCAAGTGTCCACCTCAGTGCCCGTCACCCATTCCCCTCCAACACCCGCCCTCCTCCCCTTCCACCACCCCTAGTTCGTTTCCCCGAGTTAGGAGTCTTTATGTTCTGTCTCCTTTCCTGATATTTCCCAACATTTCTTTTCCCTTCCTTTATATTCCCTTTCACTATTATTCATATTCCCCAAATGAATGAGAACATACACTGTTTGTCCTTCTCCGATTGACTTATTTCACTCAGCATAATACCCTCCAGTTCCATCCACGTTGAAGCAAATGGTGGGTATTTGTCGTTTCTAATTGCTGAGTAATATTCCATTGTATACATAAACCACATCTTCTTTATCCATTCATCTTTCGATGGACACCGAGGCTCCTTCCACAGTTTGGCTATTGTGGCCATTGCTGATAGAAACATCGGAGTGCAGGTGTCCCAACGTTTCATTGCATCTGAATCTTTGGGGTAAATCCCCAACAGTGCAATTGCTGGGTCGTAGGGCAGGTCTATTTTTCACTCTTTGAGGAACCTCCACACAGTTATCCAGAGTGGCTGCACCAGTTCACATTCCCACCAACAGTGTAAGAGGGTTCCCTTTTCTCCGCATCCTCTCCAACATTTGTTGTTTCCTGCCTTGTTAATTTTCCCCATTCTCACTGGTGTGAGGTGGTATCTCATTGTGGTTTTGATTTGTATTTCCCTGATGGCAAGTGATGCGGAGCATTTTCTCATGTGCATGTTGGCCATGTCCATGTCTTCCTCTGTGAGATTTCTCTTCATGTCTTTTGCCCATTTCATGATTGGATTGTTTGTTTCTTTGGTGTTGAGTTTAATAAGTTCTTTATAGATTTTGGAAACTAGCCCTTTATCTGATATGTCATTTGCAAATATCTTCTCCCATTCTGTAGGTTGTCTTTTAGTTTTGTTGACTGTATCCTTTGCTGTGCAAAAGCTTCTTATCTTGATGAAGTCCCAATAGTTCATTTTTGCTTTTGTTTCTTTTGCCTTTGTGGATGTATCTTGCAAGAAGTTACTGTGGCCGAGTTCAAAGAGGGTGTTGCCTGTGTTCTCTTCTATGATTTTGATGGACTCTTGTCTCACATTTAGATCTCTCATCCATTTTGAGTTTATCTTTGTGTATGGTGAAAGAGAGTGGTCCAGTTTCATTCTTCTGCATGTGGATGTCCAATTTTCCCAGCACCATTTATTGAAGAGACTGTCTTTCTTCCAATGGATAGTCTTTCCTCCTTTATCGAATATTAGATGACCATACATTTCAGGGTCCACTTCTGGGTTCTCTATTCTGTTCCATTGATCTATGTGTCTGTTTTTGTGCCAGTACCACACTGTCTTGATGACCACAGCTTTGTAGTACAACCTGAAATCTGGCATTGTGATGCCCCCAGCTATGGTTTTCTTTTTTAAAATTCCCCTGGCTATTCGGGGTCTTTTCTGATTCCACACAAATCTTAAAATCATTTGTTCTAACTCTCTGAAGAAAGTCCATGGTATTTTGATAGGGATTGCATTAAACGTGTAAATTGCCCTGGGTAACATTGACATTTTTACAATATTAATTCTGCCAATCCATGAGCATGGAATATTTTTCCATCTCTTTGTGTCTTCCTCAATTTCTTTCAGAAGTGTTCTATAGTTTTTAGGGTATAGATCTTTTACCTACTAAAGCTGTTTGGAAAGATAGAAAGAGATGGAGTACTTCCAAATTCGTTCTATGAGGCCAGCATCACCTTAATTCCGAAACCAGACAAAGACCCCACCAAAAAGGAGAATTACAGACCAATATCCCTGATGAACATGGATGCAAAAATTCTCAACAAGATACTAGCCAATAGGATCCAACAACACATTAAGAAAATTATTCACCATCACCAAGTAGGATTTATCCCTGGGACACAAGGCTGGTTCAACACTCGTAAAACCATCAATGTGATTCATCATATCAGCAAGAGAAAAACCAAGAACCATATGATCCTCTCATTAGATGCAGAGAAAGCATTTGACAAAATACAGCATCCATTCCTGATCAAAACCCTTCAGAGTGTGGGATAGAGGGAACTTTCCTCGACATCTTAAAAGCCATTTACGAAAAGCCCACAGCAAATATCATTCTCAATGGGGAAGCACTGGGAGCCTTTCCCCTAAGATCAGGAACAAGACAGGGATGTCCACTCTCACCACTGCTGTTCAACATAGTTCTGGAAGTCCTCGCCTCAGCAATCAGACAACAAAAAGACATTAAAGGCATTCAAATTGGCAAAGAAGAAGTCAAACTCTCCCTCTTTGCCGATGACATGATACTCTACATAGAAAACCCAAAAGCCTCCACCCCAAGATTGCTAGAACTCATACAGCAATTTGGTAGCGTGACAGGATACAAAATCAATGCCCAGAAATCAATGGCATTTCTATACACTAACATAAAGACTCCTAACTCGGGGAAACGAACTAGGGGTGGTGGAAGGGGGGAGGAGGGCGGGTGTTGGAGGGGAATGGGTGACGGGCACTGAGGTGGACACTTGACGGGATGAGCACTGGGTGTTTTTCTGTATGTTGGTAAATTGAACACCAATAAAAATTAATTAAAAAAAAATAACAATGAGACTGAAGAAAGAGAAATTAAGGAGTCAATCCCATTTACAATTGCACCCAAAAGCATAAGATACCTAGGAATAAACCTAACCAAAGAGGTAAAAGATCCATTATCAAGACTTCAAAATAAAAATGTCTGTCTTATTATTTAGAGTTTTGAATTCATTTAGAGTCCAAAATTCCAAAAAATAAAAAAGTCAGTGCAGAACATCTTTAACTTTATGAAATTGACTGCTAAGCCCATTCACCAATTTTTACTCTAAAGGTATGGAGGAAAAAACATGAGTCTCAACTTTGTGGATATATCCACTATAACCTTCACTATGAGGCAACATGCAGTGTGAACAATAACTTAGAGAAAGTTTAAAATAAATTGTGAGAGCTTCCAGCTAAGATAGAAATACATGTCATAATTCAACTAGATATTAAACAATGTAGAAATCATGGGAACAATAGTAAGAAAATAACACCAGAAGTAATCAGTTATTAAAGTAAATTAAATGTTAGTTAAAAATCTTTTTCATGGAGAAATGTTAGTAATAAAAATGTTTGTTATATTCAACACATTTATTCATGCATGAGTCATTACATCCCAAAATAATAATTTGTCAGTGTGGTTTCATATAACATAAAAAATTACATATGTTTTATATCTGTAAGATATTTTTTTAAATTTAGTTATTGCTTAAATGAAATGCCATCTATAATGTTACCAAATTATTCAGCAGCTCTACCTTCAGGATATTTTAATTCATTTCAAAATATATCAGTCATATTTTTCTATAATAAGAAATAATTTTTTAGGCTCTTTAACATAGAGTAACAGGAAGCTTTACACACACACCCAGAGGACCCATGCACTTTTCATACACCCTCCATCGATGTTAGCATCTTTCATAACTTCAGTACAATAACAACACCATGAAACTGACATAAGTACAGTGCACATACCTTTTTCATATTTTACAAGTTACACATGCTTTTACTTGTGTGTATATGTAGTTGTATGCAAATTATTTGTGCAGCTGTAGGAACTACCACCACAGTCAAAGATGCAGGATTGTTTTATTATATGTTACAACTTACAGCTACCCATACCACTTCCCTCTAAAGCTCTATCCCCTAGACACCACTAATCCGTTTTAAATCCTTCTAACTACATTATTTCAAGAATGTTATATAAATTAGTATGTATATTATATAAACTTTTGTGATTGGGTTTTGTCAGTCAATATAATTATATGATGATCCATCCAAGTTTTGTGTGTAATAAGAGCTGTTCTATTGTTAATCAGTATTCTATTTCATGGTATGTCTTCATGTGTTTAACCATTCTCCCACTTAAAGAAATTTGGGTTGTTTCAGTTTTTTGTCTATTACCAATAAAGCTGGTAAGAACATTCACAAACAAGTTTGTATGAGTATGTAAATATTAGTTTTTTGTTTAAGGAATTTTTTATTTATTTTTATTTTTTTTAAGATTTTATTTATTTATTCATGAGAGACATAGAGAGAGACAGAGAGAGAGAGGCAGAGACATAGGCAGAGGGAGAAGCAGGCTCCCTGCGAGTAGCCCATTGCCGGACTCGATCCCAGGAACCCGGGATCATGCCCTGAGCCAAAGGCAGACGCTCTACCGCTGAGCCACCCGGGTGTCCCTGTTTAAGGAATTTTTTAAAAGAGCAATTGTAGATTCAAAGCAAAATTAAGCAGAAAGTACAGGATTTTCCATTATACTCCTTACTTTCACAAATGCATAGCCTCCTCCATTATTGGCATCCTCCACTAGCAAGGGACATTTATAACGATTGATAAACCTGCATTGACACAACATAATAACCCAGTTTATAGTTTACATTATGGTTCAGTCTATGGCTCAGTGATGTAAATTCTATGGGTGTAGACAGATGTATAAATGATATGTATACATCATCACAGTATCATACAGAGTATTTTCACTGTCCTGAGATCCTCTATGTTCTACCCATTCATCCCTCTCCTCTAACCCTTGAAAATCACTGTTCTTTTTACTGTTTCCATGGGTTTTGCATTTTCAAGAATGTTATATACTTGGAATCATATAGTATATAGACTTTTCAGATTGGCTTCTTTCACTTAGTAATTAATATAGATTTAAGTTTCCTCCATTATCTTTTCATGGCTTGATAGCTCACTTCCTTGTAGCACATAATACCATTTTACTATCTGGGTGTGCCATGGCTTATTTACCCCTTCACCTACTGAAGAATGTCTTGGTTGCTTCCAACTTCTTGCAATTATGAAAATCTGCTATAAACATCATTGCGCAGGTTTTTGTGTGGATATGAGTTTGCAGCTCTTTGGGGTAGATACCATAGAGTGTCATTGTTTGGGTCATAAGGCAAAACTATGTTTTGTTGGGTCGTTGTTGTTGTTGTTGTTTTTAAGAGACCAAACTATCTTCCAAAGTGTCTGTGCCATTTTGCATTCTCATCAGCAATGAATGAGGGGTTCCTGTTGCTCCACATCCTCACCAGCATTTGGTAGTGTAAGCACACCAGGTTTTGGCCATTCTAATGGCCAAAATATCCAAAATGATAGGATAGTGATATCCTATCATTTTTTTTAAAAATTTTGTATCTCTAATGACATGATAGTGACTATCTTTTCATATACTTATTTGACATCTGCATATCTTGTTTGGTGAAGTATCAGTTAAGGCCTTTGGCTGATTTTTATATCAAGTTGTTTGTTTTCTTATAGTTTAATTTCAAGAGCTCTTTTTATATCTTGGCTAACAGTCCTTTACCAGATGTGTCTTTAGCAATATTTTCTTCCAATCTGTGGCTTGTCTGCTTATTCTCTTGACATTGTCTTTATCAGAGCAAAACTTTTTAATTTTACTGAAGTCCAACTTATCAATTATTTTTTTCATGCTTTGTGACTTCACTATTGTATCTAAAAAGTCATTGCCATCCACACAATCATTTAGATTTTCTATGTTATTTCTAGGAGTTTCATAGTTTTGTGTTTTACATTTAAGCCTATCATAGATCTCGAAATAATTATTGTGAAAGGTGTAAGTTCTGTGTCTACATTGATTATTTTTGTATGTCGACGTCCAATTGTTCCAGAACCATTTATTGAAAAGACTCTCTTTGCTCTATTGCCTTATTACCTTTGCTCCTTTGTCAAAGATCAGCTGACTATATTTATTTCTGGGCCCTATTTTGCCCATTGATCTATTTATCTATTCTTTCACTAATACCAGACCGTTTTGATTACTGTACCTTTATAGTAAGTTAGGTAGTATAAGTCCTTCAGCTTTATTCTTCTCCTCAGTATTATGTTGTCCTTTCTGGGTATTTTGCCTCTCAATTTAAACTTTATAATTAGTTTATCCATATCCACAAAATAACTTGCTAGGATTAAGATCAGGATTGTATTGAATTTTAGATCAAGTTGGGAAAACCTGACAATGCTCAGTCCTCCCATCCATGAACTTAAAATGTCTTGTCCATTTATGTAGGTCTTCTTTACTTTCATTCATCAAAGTTTTAAAATGTTCCCCATATAGAAATTTATCTGTTTTGTTAGATTTATACCTAAGTTTCACTTATGGGGGATGCTAATGTAAATGGTATTGTATTTTCAATTTCAAATTCCACTTGTTTATGGCTAGTATTGGCTAAATATTAGTTTTCATTTCTGAAAGATAAATGCCCAAGAGTGAAATGCTGGGTTGTATGCAAAGTGTGTTTTTAGTTTTAAAAGAAAATGCTGGCAGCCCTGGTGGCCCAGCGATTTGGTACCGCCTTCAGCCCGAGGTGTGATCCTGAAGACCCGAGATCGAGTTCCATGTCCGGCTCCCCGCATGGAGCCTGCTTCTCTCCCTCTCCCTCTGCCTGTGTCTCTGCCTCTCTCTCTCTCTCTCACTCTCTCTCTCTCTCTCTCTCTCTGTCTTGAATAAATAAATAAAATCTTAAAAAAGAATAAAAATAAAATACCAAACTTATTTCCACACTGATTGTTCCATTTTACATTCCCATTCATAATGCAATCCAGTTTTTCTACATCCTTTTCAGTATTTTATGTTTTCACAATTTTTTATTCTAGCCACTGTGAGATGTACAGCAATATACTATTGTGCTTTAACTTTACATTTTCCTGGTGGACTATTATGTGGAGTACTTTTCATGTATTTGTTTGAAATCCATATATCTTCTTTGATTAAATGTCTAGTCATGTTTTTAACCTATTATATACAATTGGATTGTTTGTTTTTAAATTTTTGTGTTTTGAGATCACTCATATATTGCAGATCCAAGATCTTTGTCAGATATTTCAGATCCTTGCAAACATTTTCTCCAAGTCTGTAGCTTGTCTTTTTATTCTCTTAACAGGTTTTCACAGAGCAAAAGTTTTTAGAGAGATTCAATATATCAATTTTCCTGTTATGGATATGCCTGTATTATTTGTATTATTACCTGTATAACTATTTAGGATTGGCACTTATGTATATATAGAGGTGTTCACTGGTAGGCTCTTAGGGTGTCATGATGGACAGATGTGAAGGCTTAAATGTCCATACTAGTACATCTAAATTTTTTCTTATTTCTTAAGTTGATTTCTGAAAGATATATTTTTCACATAAATTAATTCATGTCCTCCAAGTTGTCAAAGAATTTTACAGGGTTCTTATCTTCTAGTTATCTTTTAATTTGTTATGTTATTAAATTTTTTGTTTGTGCTTTCTCTTTTCACTGTTCATTTTGTCAGACTTTTATGCATTTCATTAATCTTTTAAAAAACTAGTGTATTGCATGCATCTTTCATATTTCATTAATTTGTTCTCATATTTATATATATGTATTTTTCCTATTTGGGAATTTATTCTATTTTTCTTTCCAACTTTTTAAGTTAGAACTCATATAACTAATGGTTCTTTTGACCATAAAAATTTAAGGCTAAATATTTCCTTTGAAACATTTTTCTGTTGACTTCCATAGAGGTGTGTGTGTGTGTGTGTGTGTGTGTGTGTGTGTGTGTGTGTATTTTAAAATAATAGACTGTATTTTTTGTAATAGTCTTAGGTTTACAGATAAATTGAACACATGCTACAAAGAGTTCCCATATATTCCCTTTCCTCCTGCAAAGTTTCCCCTATTATTAATGTCTTGCATTAGTAACATACATTTGTTACAACTTATGACCCAATATTAATACGTCATTTTTAACTATTGTTCATAGTTTATATTAGGTTTTAAATCCTACCAGATTCTTCTCCCGAAGAAGAGGCTAATTTCTAAAGCCATAGAATTCACCAAAGTGCAATTCTGAAACATATTCCATTTGGAGAAGTGAATTCTGTCCCAGCTATAGCATTTCTGTTTCATATAAGAGGAAAAAATGTTAAACCTCAAATCATCCTTCAAGGAAATAGAGTGCGAATACTATAGTCAGAGAAGGGATTAGAGGGCATGGGGAAGCATACTGTAAAGACAATGCCACCAAGACTGAGAATCATAAAATCACAGAATGCTCTACCTCCTGTACACTCTATCAACACTTCAAAAAATCTCTAGTTTAACTGAATTATAGCTAAAATTGCTGGAAGACAGAGATTATCTCTTTGAAGAAGTAAAAATAGAAGCCCCAAAACTAATAGAGAAGACAACAGCAAGGACAGAGAGAGGCTTTGAAGCCTTTGTTACCTATAGCTATAATGAACATTAAACACAATATAATTTCTATTACAAGATACCACATGCCCTACTTTAAACAACAACAACAATCACAAGGCATGCCAAAAAATGCAAGAAAAAAGATACATTCTGAAGAGACAAAATAAACATTAGAATTAGATTTAGATATGACGCAGATGTTGGAATTATCAGACAGAATTTAAATAGCTATGATTATATGTTAGAGTTCTAGTGGAAAAAGTACATATCATGCAAGGCCAGATGTGTTATGTCAGCAGAGAAACAGAAGGTTTAAGAAAGAATTAATATGATATACTAAAAAGAAAAAAAAATTAAAAACACAGTAGTAGAAATAAAGAATGCCTTTGAGAGAATCATCAGTAGACTCAACAGAGCTGAGGTTAAGAATAGATCAGTAGAAGTTTTCCAAACTAAAATGAGTGGCATTTTAAAAAAGAACATAAAAATAAACAAACAAACAGAACAGAACAGAATGTCCAAGAACTGTGTGACAGTACCAGAGATGTAATATACACATAATTGGAATACCAAAAGGAGAAGAAAAAAAGAAAAGGGCAAAAGAAATATTTGAAGTAATAATGTCCATGAATTTCCAAAATTAACAACAGACACCAAACTGTAAATCCAAGGAGATACAGAACACCAAAGAGGGATGCCTGGGTGGCTCAGCGGTTGAGCGGCTGCCTTCGGCTCAGGGTGTGGTCCTGGAGTCCAAGGATTGGGCCCTGCATCAAGATCCTTGCATGGAGCCTCCTTCTCCCTCTGCCTATGTGTCTGCCTCTCTCTCTCTCTCTCTCTCTGTCTCTCATGAATAAATAAATAAAATATTTAAAAAAAGAAGCACCAAAGAGATGACTACTGAGAAAGAAAAACACCTAGGAATATCATATTTAAACAGAATAAAGCTAAAATAAAAAGAAATATTTTGAAGGAAACCAGAGAAAGGGAAGGAAATATCTTACAGATAAAGAAACATATGGCTAAGTGAAATTCAGCAATGTCACAAGGGATGGGAGGGAAGAATTAAGATTACACTCTTCTAAAAATATCTGCACTACACCTGAAGCAGTATAATGTTATTTGAAAGTGAATACACATTATTAAAAAAAAAATCTATATTGTAAACCTGAGGGAGAACATTTTTTTAAGTATGACCAAGAGAGGAAATAAAAATTGCATCATATAAAAGGCTCAATAAAAAACAGAGAAGGCAGAAAATAAAAGACTAAAAAGAAGAATTAGCATGAATAAAAAGTAGTTACACATATGTAACAATTTAAGCCATCATCATCAATAATCATTTAAAATGTGTATTTCTTAAGTATAACAATTAAAAAACAGAGATTGTGATATTGGTTAATAAAGGAAAAAATCCATTTGTATGCCATCTACAAGAAACTCCCTTTAAATACAAAGACTCAGATGATAATAGTAAAGGAATGAGAAATATATACTATGCTAAAAATAGTCAAAAGAAAGATGAAGTAGTATGTTAAATTCAACGTATACTTTAGAACAAGGAAAATTGTCAGGAATAAAGAAAGATATTACATGATGATGAAGGAGGCAATGCCATAAGAATACATAACAATCCTAAACATTTATGTATCTAACAGTAAAGTGACAAAATATGTGAGACAAAACATGACATAACTGAAAGGAGATATAGAGAAATCCACTATTATAGTTGGAGATTTCAATATCCTTTTGTCAGTAATTGATAAATTAAACAGCAGAAGACCAGTAAGTATATAGATGATTGGAACACTATTAATGAACTTGATGTCTATCTGACAACACCAGAATACACGTTCTCCTCAGGCACATATAAATTTTTTTGCCAACAAAGTAACTTTCTGGCCAATAAAACATACCTTACAAATTAAACAAAAATTACAAATTTAAGAAATAAAGTATGTTCTTAGAGCATGTGGAAATAAACTACAAATAAAGAAAAGAGCTGGAAAATTCCAAAATATTTAGAAATCAAAGAATATACCTCTAAATAATGCATGTATCCAATAAGAAGCCTTGAGAAAAATCTCAAAATATTTTGAATTAAATAAAGATGAAAATACAACTTACCAAAATTTGTGGATGCAACTATAGCAGTATTTAGAGGAAAATTTATAATATTAAAAACTTCCCTCTAAGCACTGCAGGAAGAAAAACTGAATATCAATTAACCTAAGCTTCTACATTTGGAATATAGGGAAAGGAAGAAAATTTAAAACTAAGGAAAATAGAAGAGAGTGCATAATAAAAATTAGAAATGAGTACAGAAAAAAGTAGAGAAAAATCAGTAAAACCAAAAGGTGGATCTTTTGGAAGATATACATTGATAAAATAATATCTTCTAGTAAAATTGATAAAATCTGGCCAGGAAAACCACATGAAATAAAAAAAAAGGACAGAAATTAGCAATATCAGAATTGAAAGAAGGATCATTGCTGCTGATCCCATGGACATTAAAGAATAATAAAAGAATATTATGAATAGTTTTATATCCACAAATTTGATAGGATAAATCAACAAGATCTTTGAAAAACATGAATTACAAAAACTGTTCAAGGAGAAATAAATATCACTATGTCTATTAAAGGAATTTAATTATTAGTCATAAACGTTTCTAAAAAGAAAATTCCAGGTCCAGATGGCTTCACTAGTGAATTCCATCTGACAGTTAATGAAGAAAAAAATACCAATTTTACATAATTCCTTCTCAAAGATGAATGCAGAGAAATATAATTCATGTGTTTCTAAAGTGTGGCCTCACATATTATTCTAACACTATAACTAGATAAAGTTATTACAAAAATTGGAAATTACCAACATGTCTTCATGAATACAGATGAAGAATCCTTTAAAAGTATTAACAAATAGGATCCAGCAATATACAAAAAGAGTAATGTAGTTAGTCCTAGGGTGGTTCATTTGAGGGATGCAAGATTGCTTCAACATTCATAAGTCATTCAATGTAATACAGTACAATAACACACTGAGTATGGAAAAAATGATTACATCTATAGATGCAGAAAACACACTTGACAAAATTCAACACCTTCTCATGATAAAGAATTCTCAACAAGCTAGGAATAGCAGGGAACACTCTGAACTTAAAGGGTATAAATAAAACATCTACAGATATTATCATATGTAACCATGGGAGATTGAATGTTTTCCTTCTACAACCGGGAACAAGACAAGGAAGTCTTCTGTCATGTTTCCCATTCAACATCATACTAGAAGTCCTACTAGTTTCATAATACATGGAAAGGAAATAAAAGAAGTACAATGGGAAAGGAAGAGACAAAATTGTACTCACAGATAATAGTATTGTCTATGTAGAAAACCCCAAAATTTACAAAAAGAAAACCTCCCAGAGCTAGTAAATGACTAGAGCAAGTTGGCAGCCCACAAGGCTCATATACAAATGTTAATTACATTTCTATATGCTAGCAATCAATAACTTGAATCAATAACAAATACCATTATAATAACATCAAAAATAGAATAAATTTGTAGATCACATATCTGATAATAGATTTGTGTCCAGAATGTATAAAAAACTCATAACTGGGGCTCTTAGGTGGCTCAGTTGATTAAGCATCTGATGCTTAATTTTGGCTCAGCTCAAGATCTCAGGGTCATAGGATCAAGTCCTGTGTCAGGCTCCACATTCAGCATGGAGCCTGCTTAAGATTCTTTCTTTGCTCTTCCTTATCCCAATGCTTTTGCCTTTTTTTTTTTTTTTCAAAAAAAAAGAAGGAAGAAAGAAGAAAGAAAGAAAGAAAGAAAGAAAGAAAGAAAGAAAGAAAGAAAAAAGAAAGAAAGAAAACAAAGAAAGAAAGAGAAAGAAAGAAAGAAAGAAAAAGAAAGAAAGAAAGAAAAGAAAGAAGAAAAAGAAAAAGAAAGAAGAAAGAAAGAAAGAAAGAAAGAAAGAAAAAGAAAAAGGAAAGAACTCTTACAACTTGATGCTAAAGAGATTAATAACCCAAATTTTAAAATTTGCAAAAGATCCAAAAGGACATCTGTATGTCTTTTAAATATGGCATGCAAAGTCTCCATATAGTGAATCATTAGGGAACAATGAGATACCACTTTATATTTACTGGGATGAGTATAATATAAATACAGACAATAACAAGATTTGGCAAGCATTTAGAGAAATTAGAACTTTCACACATTGCCCTTATGCATATAAAATGGGGCAGTCACTTTTCAAGAGTTTGGCAGTTCCTCAAAAAGTGAAACATAGAGTTACCATATATCACAAGTGATTCATTTAATAGGTATATGCCCAAGGGAATTAAAAACAGAGGTCCACACAAAAACATACACCGATGATTATAGCAGCATTAGTCATGTTAGGCAAAAAGTAGAAATAACCCAAATATCCATTAACTGGTGAATAGATTAAAAATGGTTTATAAAGTGATATATCCACACAATGGAACAGTACTCGGCAATAAAAATAAATGAAGTATTAATATGTGCTACAACATGGATGACCCTTGGAAACATTATGTATGTGCAAATCTGTGAAATAGGCTAATCTATAGAGACAGAAAATAGATTACTGGTTGCTTAAGACTGAGTGAAGAAAATAGAAAATGACTAGCAATAGGTGCAGGGTTTCTTTTTGAGGTCATGAAAATCTTCTAAAATTAATCGTGGTAATGGCTGTACAACTATTTTACTAAAAAACTCTGAAATTGAGCATTAAGTTGGTGAATTGTATGACATGTAAATTATACCTCAATAAACATTTTAAAAAATTAAGTATTTAGGGAAAATCTGACAAAATGGGTACACAAAATATATGCAAAAATCAAAAAAACACTGACAAAGAGGATGTAAATTAATGGTGAGATACTTTGTTTTATGACATGGAAAATGTAATATTAAGATGTCATTCTTTCTAGCTTAATCTACAAAATTAGTGCAATCCCAGTCAAAACCCAAAAGCCTTTTTTTGTGAATAATAACAAACTGATTATAAAATTTTATGGAAACTCAAAGAGTCCATACTAACCTACACAATAATGAAGAACAAAGTTGGAAGACTCACATTATCCAATATTAAGACTCTAATTGACTTGAATTGAGACAACATGGTTTTGGCAAAAGAAGAGACATACTGATGAATGGAATAGAATAGAGACCAGAAACAGACCTACACAAATATAGTCAACTAATTTTTGACAAGTGTGCAAGGACAATTCAATGGATAAAGAGTAGTTTCTTTTTCAAAATTTGTACTAGAGCAATTGGGCAGCCATATTAAAAAAAAAAAAAAAAAGAGGAACCTAGACTCAGAATTCACACTTTACAAAGAAATAAACTCAAAATGAATCAAAAATCTAAGTGTAAAATGCAAAATGATAAAACTTGTAGAAGAAAACACAGGATAAAAATCTGTGAGATCTTGGGTTTGGTGATGAATTTTTATATACAACAAAACACTATCCATGAAAGAAAAAAATTGATAAGCTATATTTTATTAAAATTAAAACTCTTGCTCTAAAAGGCACTGTTAAGAGATTGAAAAGCCACAATTGTGAGAACTATTTGCAAGATACTTATCTGATAAAGGACTTGTTCCAGAATATACAAAACTCAGTAATAAGAAAATAATTTAAAAAAGGATAAAAGACCTGAACATATACCTCACCAGAAAAAGCTACATAGAGCAAGTAACATATGAAAGATAGTTAACATCATATGTCATTAGGGAAGTACAAATTAAAATGAGAAACCTCTTAGAAGGTATTTCTTACTCCTTAGAGACACACCTCTTAAATGGCTAACATTGAGGGGGAAATTTGATAAATCAATGTTGGTGAGATAGTGAAGCAACGGGAATCTCATTCATTGTTAGAATGCAAAATGAAACAATCCCTTTGGAAGATAGTTTAACAGCTTCTATAAAATTAAATATAATTTTACCATACAATCCAGCAATTCCAGGTATTATTCATCCAACTGATTTGAAGACTTATGCCCATGCAAAAACCTGCACACGTTTATAGAAGCTTATATGACCATAGTAATGTTAATGATGAGGACACTGGGGATGGGGTGGATGGAAGTTCCATTAATACTCTTAAACCTTCTCTGTAAATCTACAACTATTTAAAATTTTTAAAAGTTTAACAAAAAAATTTTAAATAGCAAATTAAAAATTATTCTTACACTTCTTAAGCGTGGCACCAGACAGACACAGTGGGTTTTGAGGTGTGGAAAAAAAGGTTGAGATCAGCTCATTAGGAAGAAGCCTGTATTTCTCATCGATATAAGCTTCTCTTCCACATGTGATTTGTAGTTGTTCAGGCTAACTGCCAGTGAAAGATTTGTTTTGTCTTTGTTCAGGTAATAATCTGCCCATTAGGTGTGATAGGCTGTTCAATAACTTTCCATAACCTCTTAACTCAACCTGTCATTGCATCAATAAGCCTGAGAGGTTCTAGACTCAAAATTATGAATATGATTCCAACCCAAGAGAAACTAGACTTTGTAAAATGTGAGGATGTATTCATCTCATTTGCCTTGCTGTCTTTGAGCACTTTTTCTGGTGATAATGACTTTTCAGTGCCAGCAAATTTAAACTCCTGAAAACAAAGTTAGAAAAGTATTGATTCATTTAGTAGAAACTACATTATTAGAGTTCACAGCCTCAAGGAAATATAATTGGATCTAAGTAAGTTTTCAAGAGACACAACAAAGCAGCCTAAAGATTAAGGAATATATGTCATGAAAGAGCATTCATTCACTAAGTCAGAGACTCATGGAATTCTGAAAACAGCAGCCTCTAATTAATATTTGCATGGCTTGTTAATAGCTAGATGGTTCCATGTGACATACTGACAATGATAATATAAATGATATGATACATTTAAAGCATTAGGATTAAGACAGGACTATTTTATTGCCGCTTACTAACTACATAGGCTATTGCTAAGTAGTAAGTAGAAACTGACAAGTTTCTAACTTTTGTATTTTGAGTAGAGTGGGAGACGAGAAGGGCAAAAAAAAAAAAAAAAAAATCAATGAAAAGCCCGCCTGTGATACAGTGATTTATAATAAGAAACATATTTGGTCTTCCTTCCCACTTCTGGCACAGAGCTCTTAAAACCCTTGGAATTTCCTAAGTGAGGACAGTAATAAAGGTGTCTTTTGTTGTGTTAATGAAGTGACTTTTGGACCCCAGTTAAGGATGGAGACTGTTTGACAAAGAAACCAACCACTTGTTAGGGGGTTGGAATTTTCAGTCTCACCCCCTGATCTGGGAGAAGGGAGAGGTATTGGAGGTTGAGTTCAATCAACAATGGCCAATCATCTAATCAATTTCATGTATGTAATGAAGTTCCATAAAAACCCCAAAGATCTGCTTTATCAAAACATTGTAATCAATTGGGTCTTTAAGATTTTTAGATAATGTGTTTTCTTGATTCATTTGCTGAAAGATCTTCCTTTTCAAATTATATGGGGGGTGGGTGTGCCTAGGTGTCATCCTGGGGTCCTGGGATGGAGTTCCCTATCAGGCTCCCCACAGGGAGCCTGCTTCTCCCTCTGCCTATGTCTCTGCCTCTCTGTGTGTTTCTCATGAATAAATAAAATTTAAAAAAAATCTTTGTATGTGTTCCTTTGAACATACATATAAGATTTTCCTAGGTTATTTATTTAAGTTAATAATGGGTTATCAGTATATATGCAATTACAGCACTATTAAAAACTTCCCTCCAAAATGAGTGCATCAATATATATTCTCACCAGAAATGCACAGATTTTTTATTGTGTAGGGAGAGATTATGCTATTTAGCAAGTCCCATTTCCTGTTCCTCCTGAGCATAAAATTTGACTCCTTGCATAAGGTGTTGCCAATGACCTGAGTCCTGCTGACATGTGAGCAGAAGGGATATGTAGTCCTCTAATGTCTCTGTGACCAAGAAGTGAGACTTCCCATGGTCTCTTTTCAGTCTTCCAGCTGCACGCAGAGTTCTCCATGGATTTTGAACAAAGTTGAGCTACAAAATGAGAGGCCATGGGCTGCCTGAATGACTTCATCAAGGGCTGTGTGACCAGGATCACATCCCCTGGACTGGGACATAAACAGTAAATGAGCTTCCATTGTATTAAGCCACTGAGATTATAGATTTCTGATTCAACAGAGATTGCTACATGTTACCTTCCACTGATCTTATTACATAAACATTTCCTTCCATCCTCACCTCCTTTTGAAGTGATCAGACTTGTACTATTCTGTTTTAATTTCTATAAGATAAATAGTTATATAGATCTGAGCATTGTGCCAATTTGCATAAATCTGTACTAGTAATGTCAGGTAGTAGCTTCCATGTTGGCATTTGGTTTTCTCCTTCAACATACCAGTTCACCTCTTGTTTCATTTTTTCAGGCTATTCATTTTGCCTTATTGTTTTCAAGGACCACCTTCCATATTTTGGCTATCAGGCCTTCTATGGCTAGGTTCGTTGTTAGTATCTTCTGTTGGTCTGTAGTGAGCATCTCAACTTTGTTCACGGTATTGTTTGCACAGATTTTATTCATTTTAATATGGTCAATTTATCATTCACTTCCTTTATGGCTTGCGTGTTCTTTTCTTAGTTATGAAATTTCACTTTACTTTGTGGCCAAAGGATTCTCTAATAGAGTCTCCTCACATCTAGAATTTTACTATTTATTTTTGTGTATCATGTGAAGTAGTAATATAGTTTTACCTTTTATATACATGTAGTTCATTCTGCCTACAATGACTTGTCATGCCACCTCTGTCATAGATCAAATATTTATAAGTATACAAGTGGGACTGTTCCTAAGGTCTTTATTCTGTCCTTAGCCTACTGTGTATACCAGCACCACATCTATCTATTGTTTATACAGGCATACCTTGGATATATTGCAGGTTTGGTTCCAGACCACCGCAATAAAATTAACATCACAATAAAGCAAGTTAAATGCATTTTTTGGCTTCCATGTGCATATAAAAGTTATGCTTATACTACATTATAATCTATAAAGTGAGTAATAGCATTGTGTAAAAAAATATGCAAACCTTATTAAAAAGACTTTGTTGCTAAAATATGCCAATGACCATCATCTGAGCTTTCAACAAGTCATTATCTTTCTGCTGGTAGAAGGTCTTGCTTCCATGTTGATGACACTTGACTGATCAGGGTGGTGGCAGCCTAAGGCTGGGGTGGCTGTGGTAATTTCTTACAATAAGACAACAGTGAATTTTGCCGAATCAATGGACTTTTCCTTTCATGAACAATTTCTCTGTAGAGCTTGTGATGCTACTTAATACCATTTTACCCACAATAACACTTCTTTCCAAACTAGAATCAATCCCCTCAAACTCTGCTGCTGTTTTATCAACTAAGTTTATGTGAGATTCTAAATACTTTGTTGTCATTTCAGCAATCTTCACAGCATCTTAACTAGGACTAGATTCCATCTCAAGAAACACTTTCTTTGTCTATCCATAAGAAATGGCTCCTCACTCAAGGAATTTCATAAGATTGTAGTAATTCAGCCACATCTTCAGAATCTGCTTCTAATCCTAGTTCTCTTACTATTTCCACCACATCTATAGTTACTTCCTCCACTGAAGTTCTGATCACCTCAAAAGTCATCTGTGAGGGTTAGATTCAACTTTTTCCAAACTCCTATTCATGTTGGTATTTCGACCTCGTCCCATGAACCACTGATGTTCTTAATGGCATCTAGAATGGTGGAAGACCTCCCAGGTTTTCAGTTTACTTTGTTCGGATCCATCAGAGGAATCACTACCTATGGTAGCTATAGCCTTACGAAATGCATTTCTTAACTAATAAAACTTTAAAAGTCACAATTGCTCCTTGATCTATAAGCTGCAGCATGGATATTGTGTTAGCAGGCATGAAAGTAACAATCTCCTCTATATCTCCATCAGAATTCTTGGGTGACAGATGCATTGTGGATGAACAGTCATATTTTAAAAGCAATTTTCTTTCTGAACAATATTTTGAAAAGAATTTTTTTTCCCTATCTCAACAGTGGATTTGAAATATTCAGTAAACCAAGATGTGTTGTCATCCAGGCTTTGTTGTTTCATTTATAGAGCTAGCTTAATAAAGATACCAGTTCTATCAGTATGCCTTCTAACAAGCACCGGAACAGATTAACCTGTCTTTACAGAGCATTTGAGAAGTCCTGCTCCTCTTTAGAAAATTGTGTGTGGGGACACCTGGGTGGCTCAGCAGTTGGGCGTCTGCCTTCCACTCTGGGCATGATGATCCCAGGATCCAGGATTGAGTCCCGCATTGGGCTCCCCTCAGGGAGTCTGCTTCTCCCTCTGCCTATGTCTCTGCCTTTCTTTCTGTGTCTCTCATGAATAAATAAAATATTTTAAAAAAATGAAACACAAAAACCTGTGTGTGATTTTATGCCTAACTGTAGACTATTACAAAGGTTTTACTTGTTAGGCCTCACAGGGAAAACTGCCACCCCACACCCATTCTGCAGCAAACCTGGGCAAACCTGGATGGGTGGGGAGTTGTGGTCTGGCCCGCCTATCCCCCAGTCCTATTTGTTCACACATTTGCAATCCTAGTCTCCTAGTAAGGTGCCTTTATTCCTGAGCCTCTTTATCTGAGGTCTTGAGCAGAAGTTTTCATCAGGAGCCTCTGCTGAACATTCTTATGGAAGAAAATGAGGAAGGTTTTTTGTTTGTTTGTTTTCATTCATGAGAGACATAGAGAGAGAGAGAGGCAGATACATAGGCAGAGGGAGAAGCAGGCTCCCTGCCGGGAGCCGGATGCTGGGACTCCATCCCAGATTCTGGGGTCACGCCCTGAGCTGAAGGCAGACACTCAACCGCTGAGCCACCCAGGTGTCCTGGAAAATGAGGAAGTTTTGAAGACACTTTCCCCACTCTCAGTCCCCAATACTTGTCCTCTCCTTCCCCCCTGCCCCCCACCACAGAAAAAAACTGATCCCCAACAAAGAAATGATCCCTCATGCCCCACACTTGTGCTGACCCACTGACCCTTAGCCAGTGTACACTTTTCATGGGGGACAATGGAACAGGGGAACTGGAACTGTCTCTGGTTTCAGCCTCTTGCTTGTACTACAGCAGTAAGTTGGCTAGTTGCTTTAATTGGCTGCTTGGACATCTGACAGCTCAGCTGAGCTCCTAACAATATTAAAATCCCACCCCCCAAATCCTAGCATATATATTGTATCTACCACTGGCTCAGGCTACCATATTGTCAGCTTATAATTTTGCCTTCCTTTTTTTTAAATTTTTTTTTAAATTTATTTATGATAGTCATACAAAGAGAGAGAGAGAGGCAGAGACACAGGAAGAGGGAGAAGCAGGCTCCATGCACCGAGAGCCCGATGTGGGACTCGATCCCGGGTCTCCAGGATCGCGCCCTGGGCCAAAGGCAGGTGCCAAACCGCTGCGCCACCCAGGGATCCCTAATTTTGCCTTCCTAACTTTGGATTCCCTTGTTGTTTCTAGAGCCTGCATTTCTTTTCTGCCCTTCTGGTACAGATACCAGCCCAATGCTATCAAGTATATCTGTGTTTGTAACCAAAAGGAGGTTCTAGAGAGCCCTGTCCCTAGGTTAGAGGAATGGGAACCCTCATTTCATTTCTGCCCCCCAAAAAGAAAATGAGAAGAATAATTCTGGTTAAAGTAAAGGGAACAGAATTTAGCGATTCCTCAAATCTACACAGGGCAGAAGAGGGGGAGGAAATTTACAGTGGATGGCAAGCAATTGCATTAGATTGAAATAAGGAATTTTCAAACAGAATCATTAGCCATTCAAATGAGTTACTGATTAAAGTTATAGATGTTCTTCTCTCAGAATCTGTACACAAGGAAAGACACCTGATTCTTATATCTGAGTTGAGACCTGCACGTAAAGAATCTTTAGGTTTCTTTCCTACCATGCATATCCATTATGTTTACTCTGGGAAGGCTTATGATTTTATAGATAATTTTGTAGCTCAGAAAATTTTAAATTATCTATTTCCAGCTACAGTATATTACCACAGACATTTAATTCCCCATTGTAGGAAATTAAATACATTTGTTTATTATTTATTTATTTAAAAAAAATACATGCGTTTAAATATCAAGAGTGCACTGAGCAGCCCGGGTGGCTCAGCGGTTTAGCGTTGCCTTCAGTCCAGAGCCTGATCCTGGAGTCCCGGGATCGAGTCCCACATCAGGCTCCTTGCATGGAGCCTGCTTCTCCCTCTGCCTGTGTCTCTGCCTCTCTCTTTCTCTCTGTGTGTCTCTCATGAATAAATAATAAAATATTTTTTTTAAAAAGTGTATTGATATCAGAGCACTGTGTAAGAATTAACTTTATTGATCCTTTTGTATGCCACATGCAACCTCTTCTTTGCTCAACTCTCTCCCTCTATGTGGAGACCCATCAGCCTCTTACTATGATTTACTGTCGGCTCTCAATGAATATTTGCCTTGGCCTCATTCCCTAGAAGTAAAACCTAACATATTTATCTCTCTCTCTCTCTCTTTCTCTCTCTCCCTCCCTCCCTCTATGTGTGTGTGTGTGTGTGTGTGTGTGTGTGTGTGAGAGAGAGAGAGAGAGAGAGGCATATTAACTGATTTACTAAGGGAGTTGACTGAGGAGAAACCTATAGGAAAATGAGAAAAACAGTAAAAAGAGGAAGAGCATATACAGATAGGTGGCTTAGCTGAAGTCCAGCCTTGGCCTAATCCTATTGGGAGCTTTTGCATGTGAGTGGCACCACAGGTCTGACTACACCTTGAGGCCAGAGAGTAGAGCTTTTGTACCCTTTCAACACTTGGTCACTAACTACCAGCCATCTTTTCTGGTGGTAGTGTAACTTCTCAAGCATTTCTGGGTACAGTGGCTCCCAGTGCCCTAGAAGAGATGAGAAGAGATGGCAGCTGTCAACCACGAGTAGCAAATTCTCAGAGCAGCTGGGAAATGGGTGTACTAGAAGCTAAATGGAATCCTTATCAGGCACCAACAGTGTCTACAATAGTATGACACATTTTTGTGTCACTGTAAGGCAGTAAAAATCAAGATAGAATGGAGCCCAGTGTTTGGTTCCTTTCTATGGGCTTAGCTCGAAATTGAATACTTAGAATTACCAATACTTAGACATATTTTTAAGAAAATATTCAAAGACAAATGTTTATTTAAATACTCTTACTTCTTGTACCTCCATTTCTCCATTTGGCTTTTACTGTATTTGATGCCCTGGATACACCTGAGACTATAGCTAAGAAAGGTTTCATGCAGCAACTCTAGAAGCAACTACTCCCTGGAAGACCAGTGAGGTGAAGGTAGGCCACAACTGCATGTCTCTACCTCAGCCTAGGACGTTTTTCTTTTCTTTTTTCTTTTCTTTTTAAGATTTATTTATCTATTTATGATAGACATAAAGAGAAAGAGAGGCAGAGACACAGGAGGAGGGAGAAGCAGGCTCCATGCTGGGAGTCTGATGTGGGACTCGATCCCAGGACTCCAGGATCGTGCCCTGGGCCAAAGGCAGGCGCTAAACCGCTGAGCCACCCAGGGATCCCCAAGCCTAGGACTTTCTATACAGATCTTTGAATCACCAAAAAGAATTCAGAGTCTTACTTTTTGGGCTATTTTGTCATATATTACAAAATCCTTACTCTGCATGAAGAAAGACATTCTGATGTAGAGGCCTGGAGCCAGCCAGCATTGGATATGAATGTGTTTCCATTAGAGCTAAGTTCTACAACTCAAGGCATTAGAAGTCACCAGTGAGATGAACTGCAAAAAATAGTTTTGATTGGTATTCTGTCCTCCAAACTATTTGAAACTGGACTTTGACATATGAGTTCAACAGATAAGTCTTTTGAGAACTGCCCTCTCTTCAAGAAATCACTAAAATACAGCATTCCTTTCTTTCTTGCAGCAAGAAATATCAATGATGAGCATTTTTTCATCTGCCTGTGACTACGAAGTAAATAGGTTTTGTTTGCAAAAAAAAAAAAAAAGGTTATAAGAATAATAAAATGCCATGTCTAACCTTCACACTCAGAAACAAAAACTATAAAAGCAAGCCATGTATTAACTCAACCTCCTATTCATAGCCTCCTGAAATTCCCCAAACATCATGGTGGGTTCCCTTTGCACAAGCAGTAATTTCTAATAGATTTGTAAATTACACATTGCAGAAACCTCTGCATTGTTCTTAAATGTAATATACACTATTTGGAAGAAAAGGAAAGCAATAATAAAGACACAAATTATAGATTTTTGTTTAATCAGTTTCATCTTAATTCTTTTGGCTTGTCATTTTATATCAAGATTCTAAAATACCAGTTTAGGGGTGACTGGGTGGCTCAGTCAGTTAAGCATCTGACTTTGGTTTCAGGTCATGATCTCAGGGTCCTGGAATAAAACCTTTTCCCTCTGTCCCTCCCCCTGTTGATGTGGTCTCTCTCATAAATAAATAAATAAATAAATAAATAAATAAATAAATAAATAAAATCTTTTTAAAAAATTACCCATTTAATGTACTCAAAGTCAGATGAACTAGAGAAAAGTACTTCCAAGCCAATACCAGGGATCAAACTTATCCTTTTCCATTTTAAGAAAACCTTACTTAGGGTAGGAGACATTAGTGAGATGCAATTTCTTGACACAAAGATATAGCATAACATTTATGAGAACAGAATCTAGATCCCAGGGGGATCCCTGGGTTGCTCAGCGGTTTAGTGCCTGCCTTCAGCCCAGGGTGTAATCCTGGAGTCCCAGGATCAAGTCCTGCATGGGACTCCCTGCATGGAGCCTGCTTATCCCTCTGCCTATGTCTCTGCCTCTCTCTCTCTCTTTCCCTCTCTCTCTCTCCCTCTCTCTCTGTCTCTTATGAATAAATAAATAAATAAATAAAATCTTTAAAAAAAAAAAGTCTAGAGCCCAGCTTCCTAAATTCAAATTCCCACTTCCACCACGGTATGACTTTAGGAAAGTACCTAATCTTAGTACTTAGTACTTAGTCCCTCTATGCATCAGTTTTCTGGTTTGACAATGAGATTAATCATAGTATCTAACTTATAAAGCTACCAGGTAGATTAATAAATGTAAAACAGTAAGTAGTGTCTGAAAAAGTTAATATGCAATAATTGTTCTTCCCTTATTATTATCTTTGTTAGATAGCAGACTTCCATTGGACCATCTAAATTGGTTTTGTGGCATTTTTCTTATAACGAGAAATCATCAAAACTACTTCAAGATGAAGAGAGAAAAGGTTAACATAATTTTGCCATTTCCTCATTCTTTAACCCAGCTCATAGGCCAAGACATTTTGCCTTCTTTTTGTAATTCTATTAAAAGTTTCTTTCCTCTGAGGATCACTAATCTCTTCTCCATTTCTATAATTTTGTCATTTCAAGATTGTTATGCAAATGGAATCATGGAATATGTAACCCTATGAAATTAGCTTTATCATTCAGCACAATTCACTGAGCATCCATCTACATTGATGTGTGTATTAATGGTTTGTTCTTTTTTATTGCTGAGTGGCATCCTATCCCATGTACGCACCACATTTGTTCAATCATTCACCAACTGAAGAACATGTATGCTGTTTCCACTTTAGGCTGTTATGAAAAAAGCTATGAATATTTGTAAACAGATTTTATGTTAACATGTTTTAATTTCTGGGATGTTAAGTGCCCGAGAGCGTAATGCTGGATCATATGGTAAACACATGTTTAATTTTCTAAGCAAATGTAATACTCTTTTCAAGATTAGCCATTCAATTTTTTGTTTCTACCAGTGACATATGAATGATCCAGTTTCTCTGCACCTGCAACAGCATTTGGTGTTATCACTATTTTTTATTTTATCTTTTCTAATAGACATATACTAATATCTCATTGTGGTTTCAATTTACATTCTCCACATGGCTAATGGTGTTGAACACCTTTTTTTTGTTGTTTTTTGTTTTGTTTTGTTTTTTACAAACACATGAGGGTTTATTTACAAGCTCGAGCTTGGGTCCAAGTATACCCGACACAGCGGAGCAGGGACTTGGACCTGTTGAACACCTTTTTGCGTATTTACTTGCCATCTGTACATTTTCTGGCAAAATGTCCAGGATTGTCTGTCTTTCAACTTGAGATTTGAAAGTCCTTTATATACTCTCCATACTGGCTCTTTGTCAAATACGTGGTTTGCACTTATTTTCTCCTGTTTCTAGTTTGTCTCTCAATTCTCTTAAGATGATCTTTCACAAAAGGAAAGTTTTAAATATGATGAGATCCAATTTGCCTATGACTGACATACTCAGAAAATCCTAAGGCATCAAGAACCAAAAATTGGGAGAAATAATATCCAGTCATACATGTTTTAACCAAAAACTGCACAAAAATACATTTCTGGTAGGTTGAATTCAAATGAATTCAATTTATGTAAACATAGTTCAAGAGAAATCTCACAGAGGAAGACATGGACATGGCCAACATGCACATGAGAAAATGCTCCGCATCACTTGCCATCAGGGAAATACAAATCAAAACCACAATGAGATACCACCTCACACCAGTGAGAATGGGGAAAATTAACAAGGCAGGAAACCACAAATGTTGGAGAGGATGCGGAGAAAAGGGAACCCTCTTACACTGTTGGTGGGAATGTGAACTGGTGCAGCCACTCTGGAAAACTGTGTGGAGGTTCCTCAAAGAGTTAAAAATAGACCTGCCCTATGACCCAGCAATTGCACTGTTGGGGATTTACCCCAAAGATGCAGATGCAATGAAACGTCGGGACACCTGCACCCCGATGTTTCTATCAGCAATGGCCACAATAGCCAAACTGTGGAAGGAGCCTCGGTGTCCATCGAAAGATGAATGGATAAAGAAGATGTGGTTTATGTATACAATGGAATATTACTCAGCAATTAGAAACGACAAATACTCACCATTTGCTTCAACGTGGATGGAACTGGAGGGTATTATGCTGAGTGAAATAAGTCAATTGGAGAAGGACAAACAATGTATGTTCTCATTCATTTGGGGAATATGAATAATAGTGAAAGGGAATATAAAGGAAGGGAAAAGAAATGTTGGGAAATATCAGGAAAGGAGACAGAACATAAAGACTCCTAACTCGGGGAAACGAACTAGGGGTGGTGGAAGGGGAGGAGGGCGGGTGTTGGAGGGGAATGGGTGACGGGCACTGAGGGGGACACTTGACGGGATGAGCACTGGGTGTTTTTCTGTATGTTGGTAAATGAACACCAATAAAAATTAATTAAAAAAAATAAATAAAAAAAATAAAAAAATAAAAAAAAGAAACAGAAATTAGATTTAATTTTGTTCATCTATTTTTTAAAGATCTTATTTATTTATTCATGAGACATAGAGAGAGGCACAGAGACGTAGGCAGAGGGAGAAGCAGGCTCCCTGTGAGGAGCCCAATGCAGGACTTGATTCTGGGACCCCAGGATCATGCACTAAGCCAAAGGCAGACACTCAACTACTGAGCCACCTCGGTGCCCCTGTTCATCTATTTTTTTTGTTCACCTATTTTTAATAGAATTAAAAGTATTAACTACTTCTGGCTTTGTAACAACAGTTGGAATCCTAGAGAATTTTTTATAGAAGTTGATGATTTGATTGAAGAACACTCAACTTTATTACACAACCAACTTCATATACAGCAGCCATGATTGAAAGGGAAATTATTTTCCACGCATCTCAGACTCAGAAAAAGAAGGCAGGAAGGGTAGGCAAATTGTAGGTAAGATGCAAAAAGGAGTCACTCTCAGACTTTTTAGTATCATGTAGAACAAAAACTCAGACTCCCTGAAGCTGGAGTATCCCCCATAATCTCCAGATGTTATCCATACTGAAACAGAACTTCCAGTGTTAAAAGTCCTGCAGACATCCATGTCACACTTCTACACTGTGCTGGCTTCTTACCTTTACCTTTTGACATAACCCATTTTTTATTGGCTCTCATTAAATGAGTGGCAGATGCATAGCACCCAGATTCTGGAGGCAAAGTATAATTTGTTAAGAGCAAAGGATTAAAAATCAAGATCTGTTTTTGAATCCCAGTTCTGTCAGCCACTTGTTTTGTGACTATGCAGAGAATATTTACGTATCTAAGGCTCTTACTTGTAAAATGGAGATCATTGTACTTGCATGATAGTGATGTTTTTTTATTTTTTTATTTTTTTATTTTTTTAAATTCAATTAAATTAACATACAGTGTATCATTAGTTCCAGAGGTAGAATTCACTGATTCATCAGTTGCATATAACACCCTGTGCTCATATGATTCAAAGGGGCACCTGAACCCCAATGTTTATAGAGACAATATCCACAAAAGCCAAGATATGGAAAGAGCCCAGATGTCCATCAACAGATGAATGGATAAGAAGAAGTGGTATACATATACCATGGAATATTACTCAGCCATCAGAAAGAATGAAATCTTTCCATTTGCAAAATTGTGGATGGAACTAGAGGATATTATGCTAAGCAAAATAAGTGAATTGGAGAAAGACAAATATCATGATTTCACTCATATGTGGAATTTATGAAACAAAATAAACATAGGGGAAGGTAAGGAAAAATAAGACAAAATCAGAGAAGGAGACAAACTATAAGAGACTCTTAACTATAGGAAACAAAATGAAGATTGCTAGAAGGGAGGTGGTGGGAGGATGGAGTACTGAGCATGATAATAATGTTTTGATCCTTAAATGAGATAATGCATGCACAGGCCCTAGCATATTTTAAGAACTCATGAAATGAGTTATTTTATTATAGTCCAGTACCTATGCTCCATCAACAGGTGATCAGGAGTATATCACCTGTTAGCCCATCCAAGGTATGAGCCAAATTGTGAGAGTGGCCAAGACAACTTGCCTGCCTTCAAATTTTGGATGCTCTTCCAAAAGCAGGCTAGCCCTATCATATTTGCAAGATGAACTGTCATCTAAGAACATGGCTTGATACTTGCATAAATGGACAACAGAGGAGAGAAGCGTAAGTAGTAACTATGATAAACAGAAGTAGATAGACCGTAATTCCATTTCTGGTTAACTTGAAAAGGTGAAATAAATTATCTTCATTTAGAGTTGGTCCTAATAGTAATTGCCACCCACAGTTTATGTTCAAAATGTTATTTCTATTTCCAAAGAAACAGGCCAAGAAAATATTCAAGAGCATAATAAAATTTTTACTCTCACAGAACCAATTTGAGGTTAATGGCCTCATACAATGGTCACATTAGACCAGTAGCTCTTGAAGATAATCAGCTACATTAAGGTAGTTTAAGTGTTTAGAAGCATGGGTTATTGTTTTAAGTTGGGTTCTACAAAAGCAGAGCCTAAGTCATGGATTTAGGTGCTCTCAGAAAAAAAGGGAATAAAGGAAGCAGAATGGGGAAGAAGAAGCAACTAAGCAAGGATGTGGTCTCAACTGGAATTGAATTCCAGCCTGAGCCACAGAGACCACTAGAGTGTGAACTTCACCATAGATCTGGCACCTTCTTTTAACATGGGGGCAAGCCTTTGGTACTCTGTGACAGTGGTAATTAGATGTAGGCTGTTCTCATCTTGTGAGCAGAAGTTCACAGTTAGATGGAGAATAATTCTCTGGAGAAGACAGTCCTAAACTGATAGCTGTCAATACTCATGACAAGTAGGGATTAGTTGTATCTGCCTCTAAAAGGAATCTGGACCAGTGAGAGAAGTAGGTATATGTATTTGGAACCAGAAAAACCTTGCCCCACAATAAAAATGTATTGGCTTAATAGGAAAGCAAATAAAAGGAAATATATAATAAAATTGTCCAGACCATGCCAAAAAGAATCTATGCTTGTAGTCTTTAAACTTTTGGAGGGCACTATGGATTTCTGAAAGATTGCGATAAATGTTAGAGACCTACAATCAAGAAAATGCACAAGTGTGCATACACATATTTGCATAGAATTTCAGGGGTTCTTGGATCCCTTGATGAAACTTACTTATAGATTGAATTAGAAATTTCTGTTTAGACCACTTGACCTTGTACTGGCCTTGACACCTGCACTAGAATGGTGACCAGAGTCTTGATGAATGAAGGAAACCAGTGGAGAAGCAAGATAAAGATTTGCGTTTCTAGGACAATGGAAAGACAACAGTTGGAAGAAATCAATTATAACTAATAATAAGTCCACTAGACTAGTTACCTCAAGAGACACATGGGATAGGAAAATGACTCCAGGAGCAATGAAAAAAACAGGTTTCTAGATCTTAACTCCTGCAGTGTGTTTTTGTACAGCTGTCCTCATTCTGCTCACACATAAAGGTGGCACTCCCACCCTTCTAGCATAAGCAATAATGGCAGTTCTTAATTCTTCAAGTAGCCACCACAGGTGAGAACAATATGGAATCACTTTCATATGTATTATACTCAGGGATGTCTCTTTTATCACCCTGACTCTTCCATATATAACAGCAAGGAAATCCAACAAAGTCCCATGACTCATTTTCTTCCCATTTTTCCCAATAGATATTGCCAGAATTCTAGGATTAGATACTCCAAAACCCAGTGTGGAGAAGAATGTTGAGGGAATTAACTGAGGAATAGGTGCTGAGTGGGATATGAAATGGGCTTTTGTTTTGAAATGTTTAGTGAAAATTTACTGTAGTTGTTACAAACAGTTAACTGATGTTAATTTTTATTAACATATAACATATATACATAAAGATGTACATATCATAAACTTGATGAATTTTCTCTGAGCATATGCTCCAGGATTGAGAAACAGAACTTCACGTGCCTTTTAGGAGCCATCCTGAAGCCTCGTTTTATGTTCACAGTTATATCTGTTAACTTTTTTGAAGCAGGGTACAACTGCCCTAGAATTAATTCCACAGAAAGTCTTCTTTTTGTAGCTAATTCATTCTGACTATATTCATTCTTACTCTTTATCTCTGAATGCTTTTCCTGATAGTTATCCTTCAATTTAAGTGACCTGGGAGCTCATTGTGATAACTTCCAATTAATTCCCTTTGTTATTTTAGTTTCTCAGCAATCTGGAACTCTGGCCACTAAAATGTCCTTCATGAGAAACAAGGACACATTTCATCCTGACCTCTATTTTAAGGATTAGTTAAGAGGGCAGGAAGCAATATATCTACAAACAGGATGGGAAGTACTGATCACACACTGATATTCACACACATAAATAGGCAAAGTGCAAATCTGGGAAATATTACAGTGACTTAGGCAAGAAAACAAGCTGAGATGTTCATTGACTCTTCTCCACTGATTCAGAACCTAAGAGTAGATGTTCTTTCATTGCTGTGAAATGTAATGACAGGCAGGGCTTCAGATAACCATCCCCAAATCCGGATGCTTATCTAAACCAAACCTGCCTGCCTGGAATCCTTTTGACTTTCAAAAATAGAGCCCGGATTCATAAGGAGCCCTGCATCCCAGGCAATTTGGGGCAGTTCCAGTGTTTAGTAAGGAATATTTTTAAGGAAAATACATCATTTCCTCTCCTCTTTCCTCCAGGTTAAACCCAGACCATGAAGACAAATACAGGGCAAAGTTTAACAAATAAAGATCATATAAGCAACAGAATGGGGAGAAGTAGGGAATCTAGGATTTCATTTGTGACTATTCTATTTTTAAATACAACCACTTTTCCATTCTATATCTATATGAATATCCATTGAACTTTTCCTCTCACTTCTTTGTTCCTTTCTTTTATTTTGTTTAATGATCTGGGATATTTCCAATAGCTATTGGATAGCTGTATTTGGATAGAAAGTATTTTTATATAGCAGGACTGGTCTCAGCAAATCTGTAAAAGGATAGGAATTTAAGTGCAGAACCTGATGGCTTTCTCTCTCAGAGACAATGACTGGCCCTGCCAATACCATCGCCCCCTCCCCACATCTCTTCTAATTCATTCCTGTCTTCATTTACTCCTTCATGTGTTCATTTAAGATTAACTGAACACCTAATTTATGTCAAACCTAGTGTCTTTATGTCCTTTAATATATTCCCTTAAGGAATTTGGGAAATATTTATTAAACTCACTCTCCCAAAGCAAAAGATCTCAGTGTCACAATAGTGTTTCATAAAAAGTACATCCTTAAGGTCACAAAATGGTTCTATGACATAAGCTGATCAGAGTTCAGCACTGTTAGTGGTGGGAGCTGAGTTTCAGGTTCCAGCTTCCCAGAATGCCTTAAACTTAACCCACTAAAGGAGTGGATTCCCTATTTACAAGGTTAGTCCCACTTAAGAGTGAATGTGAACATAAGCAAATTGGGACTGGAAATTTGAGTTTAAGTCTCTGACCTCCATTTTGTGTTTTTCTAATTGGTTTCCACACCACAGTCACCATGTTTTCTACCCATCAACATGGATTTTATCATGAAAATCTAATCATGATAGTCACTACTTAAAAATCTCCCTTGAGAGTGTTAGAAGGTCAAACCAGGCTTATGAAACATTTGAAGAGTTTATTTGAGCAAAAATCAGTTTGAATCTGGCAGTGCCAAATGGAAAGTTATTAGGAGCACTCCACTGACAGAACTTTCCCAAAGAGACTGATTCTGAGTAGTGTGGAAGCTGAGCAGTGAAGTTATGTGTTTGACTATAGCTTAAAGCCTACTTGGCTGTTTGTGATTGGTTGTCCTCAGCATTTCAATTTTGAAACCTTGAAGCACTCTTAGATTTAACCTTGCTTATTACACAGGCTCCTGATGTGGGAAACAAAGGCAGAAGAGCATTTATTAAATTTCCTTACCACCTACAACCCATTGACAAGTCCTTTAAAATAGTCAGAGTGACCTTCCTCTATGAACTCAACTGCCTTGATGTTGACACTTCGTGAAGAGCAAAAGGCAATCTTAGCAGGAACCCCAGGACCCTGTAAGTCTACCTTAACATATAAAAATTCCTTTGGAAACTTTATCTCTACCTCCCCAAGATATATGCTGGCAATCATCCTCCAAGCATATGACCCACTGATAGACATCTGAAGGGTCTCATGCCTAAGGTCTTATCAGATTGTACTAAATGACCTTTCCTAACAGTAGCTAGCCCCCTCAAGGTCCTGGAAACCTTGCTTCCAAAATTCTTTAGGGATTTGTGCTATCCTATCCGTAACCCTTTCCCAACCTGAAAGTATATAATGGGCCACTCCTCATCACCCTAGGGCAGCTCTTCCTTCCCATGGGTCCTGTCCCCATGCTTTAATAAAACTACCTTTTGCAAGAAAGACATCTCAAGAATTCTTTCTTGGCCACCAGCTTTGAACCCTAACATTCTTTCCTACATCAGCCACCACAGCATTACAGCCTCCTCAGCTTAATGAATTTGACAAGAGAAAACTCAAAATTTTCATACGACTTTAAGACCCTACAGAATTTGGCTACTCCTCACCTCTTGATTCTTCTTTCTCCCAGCCTCCTTGCGTCAGAGCTCAGAGCTGAGTATGGTCCTGTGGAGAACAGAGATGAGCGCATGTGGTCCTGAAAAGCCCAGGAAACCAGGAGGCTCCTCTGAGAGGTCAACAGATATTAAAAGTCCTCAGAACTGGGATAAAGATAAAGGGGGTTAAAGGTCCATTACCAGTTTCTCTTTTAGATCAGAAACTGAGGGGGAAAAAAATGAACTCCTAATGAATGCAGTTTGAGGAAACTCAATAATTGTTTTCTTTTTGTCCTAAGGTAATGCTAAAATGGTTGTATAGCTATCAATAAAAAGGTAATAAATATATTGTAAAAATTTTAAGGACTAACAAAACACATAATAATACAAATTTTCTTAAATCCTAATATTTTTCATATTCTAAAATTTCTGAAATAAAAGAATCATTATTTAAAATTATACTATCAAAATCCATAATGTTTAATTTAATTGGCAAGGTTATTTCTTTTTAGTATTACACTGAATAATGATATGTCTTATAATAAAAGGTGACTGATTTGATGAGATCTGATAGCCAAGATTTTCTCCACCCCAGGTCTTTAGCCTCCACTTCAAGGATAACCATTCCTTCCCAAAATTTTCATGCATATAGGTATATAAATAATATGAGAACATATATAATGTATATTTCAATACCTCATATCACATTTATTATTATACTTGCAGAAAAATTCCTTTTTAAAGGATTTTATTTATTCATGAGAGAGAGAGAGAGGGAGAGAGAGAGAGAGAAAGTACGAGCAGGGGAAGGGGCGGAGGGAGAGGAAGAAACAGGGTTCCCACTGAGCAGGGAGCCTAATGATGATGCAGGGCTCCATCCCAGGACCTAGAGATCATGACCTGGGCTGAAGGCAGATGCTTAACTTACTGAGCCACACAGGTACCCTTATTTGCAGAAAAATTCTGAATAATGATGTTGTCAGTGGACATCTTTGCCTTTGCTGATTGAGTAATTCCACTTAGAATTAAGTGGAAGAATTATACCCAAGAATTATATTTTTAAGTGCTGCTAGATTTTACTTAATAGCATACCAGTATGTGAGCACTCGCATTTTTTTTTTTAAGATTCTATTCATTCATTCATTCATGAAAGACACAGAGAAAGAGGTAGAGATGTAGGCAGAAGGAGAAGCAGGATCACTGCAGGGATCCCAATGTAGTGCTTGATCCCAGGGCCCCCGAGATCACGACCTGAGCTAAACAAAGGCAGACACTCAACCACTGAGCCACCCAGGTGCTCCAGCATTCATATTTGTAATTGATCATAGTTTCCATAATTTCTTTATTGTGATGTTAGCTTTTTCTATGTTATTTTTATGTCATAATAGCAATTTGGAAGCTCCCTTTCTCTTTCTTTAAGGTCTAAAACAGTGTAATCAATCTTGAAGTTTTGTTTCTCAATAGTTTGAAAGAATTTGTATGTTTATAATCCTAAATTAATTACACAAGGAGGCTATTAGACTGAAGTGGCTTTAATGCCTTAGTATCATACATAAGTAAACCATTCCCAAGCCTATAAATGTCTGAAGGTTAAGAAATCAAAATCTCGGGGATCCCTGGGTGGTGCAGTGGTTTGGCGCCTGCCTTTGGCCCAGGGCGCGATCCTGGAGACCCGGGATCGAGTCCCACGTCGGGCTCCCGGTGCATGGAGCCTGCTTCTCCCTCTGCCTGTGTCTCTGCCTCTCTCTCTCTCTCTCTCTGTATGACTATCATAAATTAAAAAAAAAAAAAAAAAAAGAAAGAAAGAAATCAAAATCTCAGGACTACCAGTCACAAACACCCAACTAGGTTTTCCCAACTAAAGCAATTGCTTATGTTATAGCCAAGCAAATATTTCCTTGAGGGGAGCCTCCATTGATTAGTTAAGCTTCCAACTTTATTTTGGCTCAGGTCATGTTCTCAGGGTTGTGAGATCAAGCCCCCGGTTAGGCTCTGTGGCTCAGCACAGAATCTGTTTGAGATCCTCTCACTCTGCCTCTCCCCCTAGTGCTCTCTCTCTCTCAAATATATAAAATAAATCTTTAAAATTATAAAGGTAATAATTTCCTTGCTTTACTTCCACTTTTACTGTCAGAGTCTTCCTCCCTAGCTCCTGTTCAGTGTGACTCTTCTAACCACTTCCTGTTCGATGCTGCCTATTTGATCAGATAAACATCATAGTAAGTCTCAGTTTATCTTTTAACAATAAGTAAAATTGTGTCATCTATGTGAGGAAGAGACAGGGGAAGGTGCCCAGTCCCTTTTGGTCAGCTGCATAGATTTATTCTAGGGAGGTTGGCCTATCTCTTCTGAAGTTACTTTCTTTTCATTAGAAAATTATGCATTTCATCCAAATACTCAAAATTATTTGCATAAAATTGAGAAAAAGCATTCTCTAAAATACTTGTTATTTTCTCCATATCAATGGTTATTTTTCAATTCTTTTTTATAATTTCATATACTTCTATTTTCTTGATATTTTTAATTAATGCATTGTTTTGTTAGCTTTTTCAAAAAATCAGCTCTTAGATTTATTCACGTTTGCAAATTTGTATTATTTGTTTTCATTTGGTTCTCCTTTTGAAACATTTCTTGGGTCAGATACTGAGTTGTGTAGTTTGATTATTCCATCCTCTCTGATTTCTTAGGATTTTACCTCTGATAATTGCTTTAAACTATACTCTTAGTTTTGATGCATAGATTTTTACCATCCCTATTTTTCTAGGTATGCTGTAATTTGATTTCTGATATTATATTTGCCCTAGCAATGAATTAGAAAGTTTTTTAACATTTTGGTGGTGGTTGATTTCTCTTTTGTTATGAATCAATGCCATGGAGATTTTGTTGTGAACTAATATAAAGTGCAATTTTGTAACTAATTCATGGGTACATGAAAGAAGAGATGTTTGCTTTCCTGATTATGTATCCTGATACATTTTATTAACTGTGTTATTTATATGCTTATATCTTCTTAAATATCTTTACTATTTTGCACAATTAGTATGTTTTGCTCTGAATGAAGTAGATAAAAGTTTCCTGCCAATATTTTATTTCCTCTTTACACTTGAGCTTGTTTTGCCTTCAGCTTTTGAGGCTGTTATTTGGTTGAAAAACATGTAACACACCTTCATGGTGGTCGTTGCTACTTTCATTTTTGAAGCACCATCCTTGTCACTTGAATTTAATAGTTAAGTATTATAATCCTTGCTCTTTGCTACTTTCTCCTGTGTCTTTCCCCAGTATTTACTTTTGACCTACCTGCGTCATTTTAAATCCATTCCATTTAAAGAGTTTAATAAGGTTCTGACTTTATAAATCTAATTTGAGAATATTTTTTCTTTTGTTAACAAGTGTTTATTTTATATGTATTTATTGCTAAGATGAATGTATTTTCTTAGTTCCACCATTATTATTTACCATTATTATTTTATGCTCTAATTTCTGTTTTTAATGGTTCCTTTGTATTTTTAAATTTCTCAATGATTTGTGCATTTCTTTGTTCTGTAGTCTGAATGCTTTCTTCCCCTGAGTTTGGAGCATTCAGGATCTTCAGTTTTCTGCTTCTTTTATTTATTTGCAAATGGTTTCAGAGAATAGAGCAACACAAGAGATGTTTTGTTCTGCCATATATAGTTAAAGTGCCCACTGATTGAAAGCTTTGATATTTGCTCACATCTCTCTCTCTTTTTTCTTTTTCCCCTCAGCTTTATTGGGATATAACTGACAAATAAAAACTTCATATATTTATGGTGTACAACTTGATGTTTTCAAATACACGTACATTGTGAAATAACCACAATCAAGCTATTTAACATGTCCATCATCTTACATAGTTACCACCTCTGTTGTCTTTTTCTTTTGTGTGTTTTGGTGGGAACTTCTTAGCAAATTTCAAACATACAATACAGTATTGCAAAACAATACAATATGGTCACATTACTCTATAGTAGATCTCCAGAACTTATTCATCTTGCATGATTGAAACTTTGTACCATTTAATCAACATTTTCATATCCTCTCTTATAAACTACTATAGGGTCTTTATACTGAATGCTATGAAGGCTGGGCTTTCTTTGGCACCAATAGAATGTCACCAAAAGCACTATTACCTAAGACCACTGAATTACTCAGCCCACCCTTCACACAGAGCATCTCAGCTTTCACTGGGTTTGTATATGCATCCATGAAAGCTTCTAATTAACAAAAAGGGTATAGTTAAAATAATCCTGAACATCAATGATACAGGTAACCTAAACCTGCCACTTTCTGTTCTAATGTGGACATATAAAATATCACTTGAAAAAACTAAGTGCAGGGGTGCCTGGCTGGCTCAGTTGGTTGAGCATCCAACTCTTGGTTTCCACTCAGGTCATGATCTCAGCAACGCATCTGCTTGGGATTCTGTCTCTCCTTGTCCCTTTCCCTCCCACTCTCTCCCTCTTTCTCTCTCTCAAATAAATAAATAAATATTTAAAAATTAATTACAAGGTAAAGGTAAATGCTTCCTCAGTGGTTTAACATGAGCAATTGCCTTCTGATCTCTAGCCCTATTTCCAGGAAATGTTAAGATCGTTCCTCCTCATTTCTAAAGTTCAACAGTTCCAGTTTCCTCTGAGTGAGTCGAATGATACTTGCCACAAACGGTCCTCTCCAAGTCAGTTACTTAGGAAGAGGAAGAGAAAACCATCCACTACTCTACATTGAGTCTATCTTTTGCCCGTGAGTTTTCTGTCCTTCATGCAAGTCTGAAGATTCTGACGGATTATTCTTTTCTCAAAATAAACAGCCGTATTTTCTCTTCAATTAATACAAATATTAACCTCAGTATTTATCAATTCCTTCATTCAAGTTTACTGAATACCTACCATGTGCCAGACATAGAAGAATGAAAACAAGCAGAAGAACAAAAGAAAGGTGGCCCCTGACATCAAGGAGATTATTTGCTAGACTTCTAGTGAGAGAAGCAAGTGTTGATTTTGAGAACAAGAAAAATGTCCATTAGATTTAGAGACAAGTAGTTCATTGCTAGGAGTTTGTGAGTTTTTAATATCCCTAGGACCTAGCCCCATATCCAGCACTTGATAAGCTAAATAAATATATATTGAAGGAAGAGACGAGGGAGGAAAGTTTTCAATTAAGACTCACAAATTCTTTCCTTAAAGATGATGTACGATTTCATGACAATTTAAGGAATTCATGTAAAAAGTATTACGACAACAAAATTAGGAAAAACACATTTAATGGAAGGTCCAAGTAGAGACATGTTGGGATCCATGATGAAACTAGAAAGGAATCAGTTGGTAGAGGTCCTTGAATACCAGTCCCAGGTTACGCGGTAGAAGTTGAGATTTGTTGAGCACGTACATGAAATGATTGGAGCCATCGTATAGAAAAATCATTGTGCCAGTAGCATTTCCTAATCGGACATTAAAGTTCCCCAAACTACTTGGGACTTCATAGCTATAGTCTGAGATTTATTTGGCATCTCTAAAATGGAATCACTGCTGCAGCTTACCCTACCTACCCCATAAGATCCATATGAAGAATAACTTATGAGAAAAAAAGTATCATCCATATAGTTTTAAATCTCTGTAAATGGCAGAATTGATAATAAAAATTATTGACATTAAAAAAGGGACAAAATAGGGACAACACAAACACATATGAAGAAGCTAATAAAGTCAACTTAATAAATTTAAGCATATTATATGAAAGCAAATTTGGAGCTGAGTTCTATATATTTTCCAGTGCCATTCTTTGAAAATTGACTGAGTAACATTCCACTTCCACTTTGGCTTTCTCTGTAATACCCTCCCCTCCCCTTCACTCTCCACCTTTCTAAGTAGATGAAGTTGCCTGGGTTCCTATCTCATTTGCCCAAACTATTCCTTTATATTTTACCTAATTATACATCTATCTCCCCTCTGGTGTCTGTGAAATCCTCAAAAGGAGCAACCTTCTTGTTTTATGTTTGCCTAATTAGTGTCTCATGTAGTTTGTAGTAAGTGGTAAAGATGGAAAATTTATAGACTCTCCTTCATGTAAAAATCTCATACCCCAATCCAGTTTCCTTAGAGCATAAGCCTCACTACTAGCAGCCTCTTCTCTGATTAAGCTTTCTTTGCCTAATGGTTTGTTACGGGACTTTTGCCCAGCAAATTTACAGTCCCTACCTCTTCATACCATGGCATGATGTGGTCAACTTTGTTAGTATCCTAGGACTGCTATAACAAATGATCACAACTTGGTGGCTTAAAAGTCAACAGGAATTTGTTCACTCACAATTCTGGAGACTAAAAATTCACAATCAAGGTGTTGGCAGAGCTGCACTCCCTCTGAGGCTCTAGGGGGGATTCTGTTCCGTGTGTCTTCCAGTGTCTGGTGGCTGCTGGCAGGGCTTCCAGTTCACTCCCATCTCTGCTTCTGTGGTCACACTGCCTCCTCCTCTTCTATCCTTCCTTTCCTCTGTGTGTCTCATGAGGACACTGTCACTGGGTTTAGGGTGATCTCATCATTAATTATATCTGCAAAGATTCCTTTACAAAATAAAGTGACATTCACAAGTTCCAGATTTTGACAAGGACTTATATTTTGGGGAGGCACTACTAAACTCACTACCATGTCAATCTCAAGTGTGTGAATTGTTTTTCAACACTTATTTCAACAGTAAGTAGGAATTGCCGAGTCTAAATTCATCTCACCCATTTTATTTTTTTTTATTTTTTTATTTTTTCATCTCACCCATTTTAGTTAAGGCTAATCCTCAGACCTCTGCATGTGGGAAAAATCGATTCTCATTTGTCTGTTATGAAATCAAAAAGCCTTCTGAGAAAAGTTATAAACATATATATTCATGAGAAAAGCTTCCTTTGCTTGAGTTTCCCTCTTTTTGAAAGTTAGAATTTACTGCGAAAAAAATAATGGCTATGTTTCAAATGTTTCTGGTACTGCATATATACATTCAGATACATTCCAGATCCCTCTTTTGTCTATGCTTCTCTTTGTAGACTTTCTTGGTTTTAATTACATGCTCCCCATGTGAACCTAACAGTTAGGTTTAGGACTGGGGTTAGGGCTAGGATTAGGATTAGGTCTGTGATTAGGGGCTGAGGGTATGTTGAGAACCTAAATTAGGATTATTGTTAGTTAGATTTGGGAAACTAGGGTTAGGATTAGGGCTAGTGTTAGTTAAGGTGAGGCTAGGGGAGGTTAGAGTTAGGTTTAGGATTAAACCTAGGGTTTGGGTTCAGTCTGAGGCTAGACCTACTAAAGTAGAGTTTAGGTTAGTTCAGGATTAATATTAAGGTGATCCCTGGGTAAGGGTTGGATTAGGGCATGATCCTGATCAAATCACATTTTTTTTTTCTGTGAAATAATGATAAAAGTTATCCAATTGTGTTTCCATGTGGAAAAGCATACTACTGCATGGGAAGGCTCTTAGCAAACTCTAAAATACAGTGGAAAATGACAGGATTTCTTTTAGTATTACTGCATATGAAGGTCAAAACTCGGTTTTTCTGGAATTAAACTACATTTGAAACTGGTTCTATGACATTCTTTTTTATGAATATTCAATTTATAGTCAATCTTAATTTATTCCAAAATAACCATTAATCAAACTCCATATACTAGATATGGCATTACGCTAGTTGTTTTAGGACACACAAATGAGGAAATTAATTTTTATAGCATGGTCACTTTCTTCAAAGAATCTTCCTTATCTAATTGGTCGACACACTCATCTGAAAAAAATATGTGTGTGTGAATAATGTGTTTGAGTTTATCGTTGGTGAAAAGTTTAGCCCAGAAACACAATAAATGAGCATTACTGTAGTCATAGCAGCCTTCATAGAACACTGAGTTTTATGTAGGTTAAAACTTGGCAAGGATTCAGAGAAGCAATAGGAGATGACACTGTGTTGCGAGAAAAGTAGAGTATAGGATGTTAGGCAAAAACTATCATTTTAGTCCAGAGTTTGTTGAACAAACATAGACTACAACAATAGTGTGTGTGGTGTGTGTTAGAGAGTAGTAGAAACAAAATTTGCATTATTGTGGTGGAAGCAAACAATAAGGGGCCTTGGAAACGAGGCCAAGAATATTGAACTGGGTGCTGCACAAAATATGAAGTGACAGATAATTTTTTATTAGAAGATTAACATGTGCAAAGTCAGGGTGTTTAAATACCATTATTATGATCTGAGAACTAAGTAAAAGGTTTGAAGTTTGAGAAACTGCGGAACGAGTACCCAGCGGAATATTGTGGTCAAGGGTGGGGGTTATTTTTTCTGAACTGGTTGGTGGTGATCTAAATAGAAAAAAGAATGGCTACCCGGAACACTTGGAAGAGAAAAAGCATAAAACCTACTCACTGCCTGAATGGGAAAGATGATGGAGGAAAAGACTCAAAGATTGCCTTTTGGTTTAGAGTGGGTATGAGGAGGAGGAGCATGGTAAGACAGATGGAAGAGATACCTTGGATTTATCAGATATACTCACCTAGATTAATTTTTAACTTCCAAAACACAATAAATTAGCTCTAGAACTCAAACCACAAAATAAAAAAACAAAACAAAACAAGTCCAAATTTTTTTGATATTTCAGAAAACGCTCCCAAACCATGGGCACACACCTATCTTTTTGCTCATAACCTTCATTCAAATTACACAATCGCTTTGAGTAATAACTGTTTTCCAAATACTGTGTATAGTTCTTATTTACCCTGCATATGTGATATGGAATAACATTATGTTTACATGTGTGTATTCACATGTATCTATAATTGTCATGCAGTCTTATACCTACTTCTTAGTATTAATTCCTGATTGGGTTGTGTGTGTGTGTGTGTGTGTGTGTGTGTGTGTGTGTAAACAGTACACTTTCAGAAGAGAAGACTACACTCCTATTTCCTTTGTGTATTAAAATGAATAGCAATTATGGGAAATGGCCTTTTCTTTATCCTGAGTCCAAATTAAAAGGGCTTTTCTCATCAAGCTACAATTTAAGAGTCTTTTTCTATCCTGGATTTTGAGGTGTGGTATGGCCAACATGAGTTTAAACCACCTCCTCTCATTCTTAAGATTCTCAATTCAAGGAAAAAGCTTAAGGCTGGAACAATATTGTGCAGTCAACACCCTCTCAAACCTTGGTGAAGATGAAAGGGTCCACAGCTCCTTTCCATTCTTTGTGACAGTTAAGCCTTGTTTTGCTTTTCTTTAATTCGGATTTATCCTAGGGCCTGTTCTTTTTCAATGTGATCCACTTGGCCGCACCCATTTGGAAGAGTCTATTACTATGGTCAGGGTTGGGTTGGCTTGCAGCAAGCTCATTGCTACGTTCTTTTTTTAGAGACTGCCAAATGTGGGACAATGGGTGTGTCTTGTTGACATCCTGTGGTTCATCAGATAGGATCACTCTTCAGCACAACCTCTGTAGAAGCCTGCAGCTGTGTTGGGAGGCACAAGTCTAAGGGGAAGCCCAAACTCTGATTCACATTTAACCAAAATGCTTGTGGGGAATCGGAACACAGGCATGCCTTGCTTTATGAAATACATGGGCCCTTCCCATACCTAGATTAGTGATTTGTGGTTGCAAATATTTGCCCATTTCTCCAACCCATAATTTATTCCAAAGAGATGACTATGTCACTTAAACATTTAGATATAAGAACCAAACACAAAATGGATTTCCTGGATCAGCTCTGATTTTCAAAGAATATGCCCCATTTTTTATTATTTGTCCCATGTAGACCACAGAGTCACTTTCAAGGATAAGTTAGTAATACAGGGAACATTAGCGTGCAGTTAAAATGCATATCCCATGGCAGGGAAGGCTCAGAGGACATAATTTCAGGCTGTAGGAGGCAAGCATCACCAGAAATTTCTTCCTCAAATGTATCATCTAACATATGTATCCTCTGTTACAGATTTAAGTAGATTAACAACTTCAGCTTATTAAGTACAAATGCTCCTTCAGATGGTTAGAATCCATCCATATTTCAGTATAAAATACTTCAATGAGATTTTCCAGACCTTTCTCCCTGAGCACCTGGAACTCCTGAGAGATGGGGTTGGGGATATGATGGAGTGTTTTGCTTTATTTCCCAAATCTATTGCAGAAAGTGTTATCATTAACTTGAATGAATAAAAATATAATCAAAGCTTATGTATGTTCAGGTTCCACTGAATATGTTTAACATGAAATATGAACTCTTAGTTAAATCAAAGGGAAAAGTTTAAAAAAAAAAAACAAAGGGAAAAGTTTAAAAGTTGATGAATCTTGTTTCAAGGTATAGGGATGTGTTTTACTATTTTTGCAGCTTTTCTGTAGGTGTATAATTTTTCCAAAATAAATATTTGGAAAAAGATTTTAAATAATGAACTCTCACATCTGAAGAATCAGTCTGAAATCATTGATCTAGCCAACCAATGATTGAGACCATTAATGTTCAAATTGTTCCTAGAGCAATAAGGATGGGAGTAGTATTGATAGAGAAGAAGAAGGTAGTATTAGAGAATCAGAAGGTAAAATAAGAAAGATATCTAAGGGCCAGAAATAAGGAGATGGGAGATAGGAAAGGAGACTGAAAATAAAAATGAGGTGAGATGTCAATTTTGCCAAATTCTGCCAGCATTTCTAAAAAAGAAATGGCAACTTAACCATAAAATATTGTCAGAATAGAGGTACCTAGGTGGCTCCATCAGTTAAGTGTCTCACTTCAGCTGATATCATGATCCCAGGGTTGTGAGATCAAGCCCCATATCAGGCTCCCCACTTGGTGGGGAGTCTGCATGAGAGTTTCTCTCTCCCTCTGCCTCTGTCTCTGCTGTCTCTCTCTTTCTGTCTCAAATAAATAAATAAAATCTTAAAAATATATATATTGTCAGAATAAAGGAAGGTTCTCAAATCTGAATAAATGTGTTATTTTGAAAGGCCACTTAATCTTTCTGTTTGTCTTTCTGATTTCCTCATAGTCCAGTAGAAACTTTCTCATAGACACAGGTCCAAAGTCAGCCTTTTGGAAGCCAGTGAACTTGTGGACAGATGACGAGGAGTCATCTCCAGGTGAGATATCGGATCATTTTTCCTCCAACAGGTTCCAATACATTTAATAAACTACCTCTTTGAGCCTGCCCTGCTTTCTTAAAGAATTCTGTTTGTAGCTCATGACTGTTGCCTTTCAAACAAAACCTTGCTCAACCTCTTTAAATTCTGTCCTGACCTCTACAACCATGGGCTCTATGTCTTACTTTAGCTGCTCCTGTCTAAAAGAAAGGAAGGAAAGACATAGCTTTCTGAGTTTTTCCTTTGTATTTGCTTTTGTGGTATTGTCCTTTTTATTTAATAAAACTAACTGCAGGAAATACTTGACTTCTCTAAAGAGAAGGAAAATTATGGAAGAAGGAACATCCTTAAAGTACTCTGTCCTATTTTTCTCTTTTGAAAAGATAAGAAGATAGAAAACAGAAGATGAAAATATCTCTCATTATTGTGTCTTTTTCCCTGATATTTACTTAGGTATTTTGAGACTAGTTTTCTGAGTACTATGATGTAAAAACATTCTTGACATATAAATTATTCATCTGTGCTATTCAAAACTTGGAAATTTAAAAGGAAAAAAAAGAATAGATTAATTTGGGGGAGAATTCAGCATTCACTTAGGGAAAAAATTTAAAGAGGAAATCAAGTCTCTTTGGAAACTGAATGAAGTCATGGACTGAAAATGTCTTTCAGTAAATGTAAGGTATTAATAATGCAAGAAAATGAGAGAATAGCTCTAAAAATACATATCACTCTCCCCTTCCACACATCATCTCAATAATGCTAAGTAAAATCTTTCTATTCCTCTGAGCATGTCCAGGATTCCACACTCAGGACATTTCTTATCACATACATCCAGTCCTCGAGGTCATGCCCTGGAGTCATTATTCTTCTCTGCTGTTCAAGTAATTTGCAGAACTGGGTGTAGTCTGGTGTATGCTGGTTCTTCATTATTCTCTATCCCAGAAGGTCAAAGCATAATATGGAACTTCTTGAACTTAAAAGGGACACTTAGCCTAGATAACTAGCTGTGCTCAAGTTAAAACATCCAAAAATAGCATTCATTCTCCCAACCGCATGGACTGATACTAAATCCAAGGGAAGAGGAATACCTCCTAGCTGTATTTTCAAATTGTACCAAGTCACTCCAATTTCACAAGTTTCAAGAAGATTCTTTCAGAACTAAAATAAAAAAAATTTGCTCGACAACATCAGCTTTATAAAGAGATAAGTTCTTACACCCAATTGTAAAACTTCAGAGGATTTCCTACTATTTAAATAGACTGGAAAGTTGGAGAACTGAGTTTTGTTCCTTGGAAAATCATCATTAATCTGTATTACCAGATTACTACGTGTTACCACTGATTAGCAAAAATTTCCTCAATTCCTGTGAAGGTTAAATAAAACATGAGCACACAGGACAATCTGAGAGAAATGAGAAAGCATCATTAGTATTTTGACCAATATGAGGAAATTCATTCATATTTTACAAGGGCCTGCAATGCACATGACTAATTCTAGTTCTTCAATACCTACAGCATAAGGACTCTTGCCTCAGATACACAATACGAGTGAAAGTCCTTCTGAAGTGGGATCTACTTCTGTGAATTTTCTTATGCAAAAAATAATATGTTAAAAGTCTGATAGTGTTACCAGCACTTCCCAGTAGAATATATGATTTTTGGCTTTTTTAGCATAATTACAGGAGTTGTCCTGCATTTTTATTACCCGATAGATCAAAATTGATGGATCTTGACATTGGTTTTAAATGAATCTTAATATTTTCCCTCTTTGAACAGAACTTGTTGCTATGAACACAGAGAACAACAATCTCTTCCACATAATATGCTTGTATGTGTGAGCAGTTGCAGATTAACAAAATCCATGAATAACAGACCATATTATGCAGTCTCAATAAATTATTGGGCCCACTATTTCCATCTTGACCACAACTCACAAGAATATGAGCCAGTCTAAGGTGAGGTACCACATCTCATTTATCTTGCACACCTAGCTAGCAGTATGCTCAATACTGGGCAGAACCCCCATAACTGCTAAACTGCTAAGTTCTATGAAAATGAGTCTATTATATGGTCCATCATAGCAAAGAGCCTAGAATACAATGGGATTAATTAAATATGTGTGATATAGACAGATCATTGGGTAAGTTATTGAATTAATGAATGGTTTGACCTAGCTAATTAGTAAACAAAAGCATAGATGTTCCAGGCAGAAATAATGTCATAGAAACTGTGGTTAGTGGGTTGAATATCAAGTATTGTAGGTAGGTTGACTGTTGGCCATAGGAAACTATTAAATATTCATGAGGTAAAAGTGGGTTGGTGGAACCCACTTTTGGTGGGGTTTTGCCGTGTTTTTTTTTTTTTTTTATGATGTACTGGAACAAGGAGAGAATCAAGGGAGAAAGAGGCAAATATATCCAAAAGCTTTAGATAAACGACGTAAGTGGAGAATATATCACCTTCCACGTGTTTCTCATTTTTCTATCTCTCACTCTCCTTTAGATCCTCTGTAATACTATTTAAATATCTTCTTAGCTTTGGTTCTTTCCCCTTTGGTCTATTCCAAAATATACCACCAGATTTATCTCCCTAAAATCCAATTACTCTTCTCTTACTCATCTAATCAGAAATCCTCAACTATTCTTCATGTCCTACTACAGCATGTTAAAACTTAGAGTCTGGTATTGAAGGCTGTGAATATGGTGCAGTGAAAAAGGAGCTAGAGTGGTGTGAGGGGAAAAAACTCAAGTCCATCAGGATCAACCACTTGTAAATTAGTTTTCTCAACCAAATGTCAAACTAGACAATTCCTAAGGACCTTTATAAATTAGCATTTTATTTTTTGTTTGATATGATCTTTGTGGATACTCTTCATGCACCCTGAACCAACACTCCTCAAACTTCAGTTTATATATGACTCACCTTGTTAAAATGTAGGTTCTGATTCAGTGGGACTGGAGTTGCTCTGATGCCACTGGTCCGTGGACCACACTTTGAGTAACAATGTCCTACATAACAGACATGTTATAGAACTTCAGGTTGGTAAAACAACACCTATCCTTTCCTTCCAAATTTTGCTGAATCTATTGCTCAACTTGGAATGTCCTCTCATCCACATTCACCTGTAAGAAATTTTCTCATCTTTCAAATCTTTTTCATTCCAGCTAAAACATTGTCATCTTAATAAGGCACTTTTTAATCTACTTCTTTACCCACAAAGGAAAGATGTTCTGTCCTCTCAGATTTCCCAGTTCTTTGTGTATCTCTTATAGCATCATGAAAATCCTGTGTTATCATCACTTGTGCATGTATGTTGTCTCTTCTCTCTAGGTTGTCAGCTTCTTCACAATACAGATGATAGATGCCAATTTTGACTAAGGAGTAGGAGGAAGAACATTCTGAAGGGGGTGGCATAGTCACTCTAGTGTCAGGGAAATTCAAATCTTGTACATCTGACCCCAACACGCATTTCTATTACACCTGGCAGGTACCGTAATATCCACCAGAACACAACACCTGACACATTACTGGATTTACACCATTGTTTATGTCTGGCAATGGAGACAGAGTAGAAGTAACAGTCCTATTTTTTGCATGCTTAACTTTCAGTTGTTGGAAAATAGCCTCATAAAGAAGTTATCCCTGCATCTGGACCTTGAGAGTTTGGGAGACTGATCTGGAGCAGGGAGTGGTTCATTTGGAGAATAAACGGCCTTATTCTACGTATAGAGCTTCAAAATTAATGTAGTCACCCTCGTTGGCTCAGGATATTTTTTAAAGATGTTTATATTTCTTGAGACACAAGTACAGTAGTGCAACACGTACAAGTGCCCTTTTATATCACTGGGTTCTAGCCTCTTTAGATTTGGCATATTATATAAAGACTAGAGGCCATTTGATGTATTCTTTAGCATGATGCCAGCTACATTTAAAACTCTAAAACATTAGTCAGGGCAATATGATGTTTTACAAATCATGAAAAAAATGCATTTTTAACTTGTCTTTACTCCATGATCTATTTCTTTTGTAATACATTTTATTGCTTGGGATTTATAGGGTCATTTCTCTCAGTGGTTTATGCAACAACACACATTAATGTATCTGCCTTCATTCATCAAAGGGCAAAAACTCAGGTCAGACATCAGTCATTTGTTAAACTCATCTGGATAAATGAAGGTCTAGAGCTTGCATTCAGAATACACAAAGAGCAATGTAAGGTACATCTACAAATAACATCAACTCACTCCTGAACTAGTAATGTCCAGATTTATATCTGCCATGTTCTTAAATCAAAACAGTATTGACTATTGTGATAACAAAGATTTGTTCCCACTTACAACTGCTGCTCCAACTACAGTCCTGTTAATTTTCACAGAATAATCAAGCAATAAACTTCCTCATAAATCTTACTCCTTAATTCTGATTTGAGTATGAACTGGGGCTTCTTTGGGTAACTTTGAATGGAGTAAATACACTCTTGAGTGGAAATGAATCTTGCTGTCTCTCTTGGTTCCATTCCAAACACATGGCCCTATAAAAGGAAAACTGTCAAAGGCCTGCAAAAGGACTCTGCAATGAAATAAAATCACTGTACTGGAAAGCTCTTTGCACTTTTCCCCAAAGCTCATGGTTTAGAATATTTAATGTTCACAATCACTTAGTAAGGTCAGCAGAGTTGGTGACACTATGTCCAATCGACATGTGTACAAACTGAGCTTCTGTAATCTGCCCAAGTTTCAAAAGATTCAAAACAACAAAACAAAGGTAATGCAGGTTTTCCTGATAATAGTCAGATATCCTCTCCATTGTGTGATTTTTCTTTTTTTAAGACAGTCATAGGTCAAAAAGGAGTTGATGTCATGGTAATTTAACAATCCAGAATGAGCTAAAAAATTCCTGAAAGTATTGATGAAAGATCTAAATGTGAGACAGGAATCCATCAAAATCCTACAGGAGAACACAGGCAGTGATCTCTGTGACCTCAGCCGCAGCAACTTCTTATTAGACACATCTCTAAAAGGAAACAAAGGCAAATATAAACTATTGGAATTTCATCAAGATAAAAAGCTTTTGCATAGCAAAAGAAAGAGTTGACAAAACCAAAAGACAACAGACAGAATGGGAGAAAGTATTTTCAAATGTTTTATCAGATAAAGGGCTAGTATTCAAAATCTATAAAGAATTTATCAACTCAACACCCAATGAACAAATAATCTAATCAAGAAATGGGCAGAAGACATGAACAGGCATTTCTCCATAGAAGACATGCAAATGGCCAATAGAAACATGAAAAGTACTCAACATCACTCAGGTACCTTAGGGAAATACAAATCAAAACCACAATGAGATACCATCTCACACTAGTCAAAATGGCTAAAATTAATAGGAAACTTCAGATGTTGGTGAGGATGTAGAGAAAGGGGAATCCTCTTACACTGTTGGCGAGAATGCAAGATGGCACAGCCACTCTGGATATATGGAGATTCCTTAAAAAGTTGAAAATAGAGCTACCCTACAACCCAGCAATTGAAATACTGAGTACCCCAAAGATACAAATGCAGTGATCTAGTGGGCACTTGCTCCCCAATGTATATAATAGCAATGTCCAAAATAGCCAAACTATGGAAAGAGCCCAGATGTCCATTAACAGATGAATGGATATATATATATATATATATATATATATATATATATATTCCATATATAATGGAATACTTCACTGATGAGATAATTGTGGAAATGAGATAGTGAGTAAGCATTTACTGCATCCTAGGTGGAAACAAAGAGAAGGAATAATCAGCATCACCAAGTTCTCCAAAGAGTACCTAAGAACTCAATTCATCTCAGCTTAATTCAGTGTCTCAGAAGTTTCTAATAAGGCACTTGAGATGATAAAATACACAAAATTGGTAGTTAATGAAAATATATTCAGATTGTAATACTCTTCAAGCAAATTATTTAAATGTTTCCTCAAGTGATGACTGGATTGGTACCTTAAAAAGCAAAAAGCAGTGTGTAAGAGGGGATACATCTGAGCACACAGAAACACTTGTATATCTGCTTCTTGGAAAGATATTTAAACTCTCTAGGCATTAAATTTCTAATCTGTAAAGTAGGACTGGTATGAGAATAAACAAATCAATGAACATATGACTCCTGTGTTTTGCCCTACAGATAGTCGATATTCAATTCAATGCACGTTAGTCACACAGTCTTACTTGCATCTCTGACCTTCTTCTGTGTACCTCTGGTACTGAAATGAACCACTGCTATCTATCCTATGACAGAATACTAAGAGAGGAGAACCAGATTTCAGTGAGGACTTTCCCTCCTGCTTTGTCAGAGAACTATCAGCGAGGCAGAATTTAAGATCAAACAACAACTCCATTGTATGCTTTTCTCCAGAAGAAATGAGAAGCAGGGTCCCAGGGTAATTGGCAAAGTAAGTGAAACCTTGAATGTGCCCAAGGAAGGGAAAGCATCTGTCATAACTGTTCATTATAAATAGTGGTGTCCTACAAGAATCCTTTTTAAATTTTACCTCCAGAATCAAGAAGAGAGAGAGAGAGACAGAGAGAGAGAAGGGAAGGGGAGGGAAGGGAAAGGAAGAAAAAGGAAGGGAAGGGGGAAAGGAGAGAAAAGAAATAAAGTACATTTGGAAAATTGAATAGAATTTCATGGACTCTTCCAGGACAGGAGCAAGGACTTTTCCAAGAGAAGTTCAGACAGAGCCAGAAATAAAAAAATAAAACTAAGTACAAACAATGGTTTTGAAAGACAAATGTATTATAAATACATTTTGCTTTTGTCATTTCTTTTCCACTGATTCTCATGAAGTAAGGGACAACAAAGGAAGACAAACAACACTCTAGGACCAATTATTTTCTCCTATGATGTAGTCAAGGCTTTTGGCCAAACGTAGACCCTGGGTTCTACTGGAGAAGTTAGCCAGAATGCTGACAGGTGAGGTCCATTTCACTTTAAGGTGAAATATGGGAAAAAGTTTGAGCTCCTTGCTCATGATATGGAATTTCAATCTGGAATGACTGGTTTGAAGATTTTGCTGTAGGTCTTTTGGATGATGTGTGCACACTGTTTGCTCTCCCTTTAGAGACTTGACTCTGTCATGGTTCTGAAAATGCCTTATGCCGTCACAGAGTGGAAAGAGAATGGAAATTAGAGCGAGGTCCAAGAAGAATTCATCTTAAATACCAGAATATTTTGATTATTTGAGATGTGCTTCCTGGGCAAAGAGTGTTGTTATTAAAGAGATTTGACAATTGAAATTGAAATAATTCTTCAATGCGGTATAAATCAGGATCATTCAGTAGTAATATTGAAGATAATGACGATAATGACAGTGATGATAGTAAAATAACATTTACTATTTGAGCCAAGTATCATTTTCAGGACTTTGTATGCAATATCTCATTTAGCCATCATAAAAACCCACTGACATGGTATTATTAATTTCATTGGATAGGTGAGGAAATTGAACAAGGAATCATGATGCAGTACATGGTATAGGTGTTTGCTAACTAAGACAGAAGTACTAACAGAAGGATAGACACCCAAAATTGTCCATCATGTAATTCTTCACAGCTTAAACCTCAGGTGTATTTTGGTGTGGAAGGAGTATTACAAATACATCAGCAACTGAAATTGTGGCTATAAATGACCCTAAACATTCTGCTCAAAGACATAGCACCCATGACCATGGTGGCCTCTTTCCTGGTTGCCAAACAAGGACTATAATAATAGTAACAAATGTGAAAGCAAGATTTACTGTTCCAAAAAAAAAAAAAAAAGATTTACTGTTCCTAGATTGTCTGCAATTTTTCCTTTTCCTTCTTCCTTTCTCTTAGAATCCATTTATTTTCATTTCCTCATTTATGACCATAGCCGTTCTCCCTTATGAGTACCTTTGCATGTAGACAATTAAAATTTTCTGAATTATTCTTTGACATAAGTCCTAGAGAGGTCAAGTGTCTTGCCCAAGGTCTAATGCCTAATAAGTAAAGGAACTTATATTTGAACCCAGGCTTTCTTATTTGTACCAATCTCCTCCAGACAAGAATGGAAGTCTATGTGCCTACAATTAGAATATAAAAGGTGTTCTGGTGAGAAGAATGGTGGCACACATTGGTTCCCAAATTGCAAAATTATTCTAATACATAGACTCACACACACACACACACACACACACACACACTTTCATCATGTGCAAACACATTGGACACTTCTTTTGTGATTCCTATTCCATTTCAAAGTTTCTTTTGATATTCATTTCAGCAAGGTTCTGCACAAATACTGTCATGTAAGGGGGTTGTCTTTATAGTAGCAGAGGATTGCAATGATTCCCATAGCATGGAGGAGTGACCTCAGGGGAGGGGGAAAGAGCACTTGTGGCTGGAGCTGAGGCACTAGGTCATGTCCAACAGAGAAACATCATTAGGCCACTCAGCAGTTTAAGAAGTACTGCTCATTATGTCCACTCTTCCCAGTGTCTCACCACATTCTCCTCCTTAGTCATCTCCAAAGGCCTCTATCTCCATCATGAAGACCTGCTAGCTTCCTCATGAAGTCTCTAACTGTACAAGTGCCAAAGCATATTACAGCTGTCTCATTGTGACTCAACTGGCTGAATGCTATTCCTACCTCCCCTCTAGCTTTAGAGCTCCAAGTACAACACCAGTGTCTCATACAACAGCCACATTCTCCTCGGAGCCTGACATATGGCATGTGCTTGATAAATATTTATAGATAATAGAAATCTGAGGCCTATGCTCAATGGTCTTCTAGCTAATTTAGTAACTCTTCCCATATTTCCTTAAATATAAACAAAGACAAGTCAGCAGGAACCAACCAGAAGTATCTGACCAACTCTATTTGATGGCAGAAGTTGATCTTTCCAAATGGAAAATAGTCCTGAATTTCTGCTAGTTATCTTTTCCATTCTCCATATGTGCCAATTATTTTTTCCATTTACATACATATTCTTAGTGACCTCTAAGTGAATGTCAGAAAACATTCCACAAAAGGAAGAATTGCCAAGATATGTTCAGGTGCTGCGGGAGTAAGAAGAAACATTGTGTAAAGGCAGAGAAATTAGCATAGGACCTGCCTTGATCTTTATTCACAACGCTCACCATACAGGGATTAAAAATCCTATCTAGGTAATGGTTAATGCCTGGGTCAAGTTAGAGTAAAATTTATACACTGATCCTAGACTTTTGCAAGTTAACATGCTTTTAGAAAAATCTAGTCCAATTCCTTATGTCATTCATCCCCCAAGCTATTCTTCAAAGTAACACCTTTTTAAAATGGATTTTGATAATGATCTGACCAAAGATCTTCTAAAAAGTGTGATGCAGACTTTTCTCTTATTTAAAAATAAGAGTGAATTAGCTATGAAATAATGGCAGACCTAGAAATGGAACTCAGGTAGTTGGAATCTACAGCTCTAGATGACTCTCCTTGGACTCCATCAACATATCTCAGCCTCCTAAATACAGCCATGATGTTTGATCAGCCTATGTTGTGGGATCTCTGTCTGAGGGAGGGTCTGTCTAATTCTCAATTCTATACACAAACTTATTGGCCTTTTCTGAACTGAGATATCCCTTTGCTCTGGGAAACCCAGATCATCCTCACCCAGTAAATCCTTGTAGCCTATATGACCATGTCTTTTTGAATATCAAGCATATTTACTATCATCTTCAGGATTAACACAAGTAATTACAAATTTACTTGTTGGTAAACTGTATCCTAAATTACCACATTAAGGTCCCTTAGAATTTTACTGCAACTTCAAGAGAAAAATTCCTGAGGTCCAGGTTATGAAGATTTAAAGAAAAACAAATAAAAACCAAACAAACAACCCCCTGCCCCCCCCCAAAAAAACCTCTGCTTTGTAAAAACTGTACACTTAATAATAAATGGTAATATAAATATAAGTTCAATTAAAATAAATATTCCTTTTCTTTAGAAAGATAACTGAGGGGAGTTTACTAAAAAACACAAAAGTCAGCCTACAGTGTGGTAAATGTGCTGCAATTATTAGTTAGCACATTCACCTCTTAATCAGAGGTGCGTGGGTGTGACATAAAGACCATCAAGAGCCTTTACTATACTCATAGGCGTGTGATTTCAGTTTGGCTGCCCAGGAGTCCATTTAAGCAACCAAATCACAAAAAATTACACATATGCACAACACACAGAGTCAGATGTTGGGTTTCTTCTTTAAAAGACCTGGCAACACTGAGTTCACAGTCCCACAAAACTGCCAATTTGTAGTAGCTGACATATTTTGGTAACGTCTGGGCTTCTGAGTATGCCACAGGCTATACCACTCCCAGTTGTCTTCAACTCACTGGTTTGAGGCACCTGCCCAACCCACAGAGGCACTGACTTTATCACCGTCCACACGTGTGCATGATGCATATATACTTATGTGTATTTATTTACATACATTTTTAAATTTTGAACATAGAACTAATCTTTGCCAGTTTTAATTTTCGTTCCTAGACAGTGTAATGAAGACCCTCTTTTATACTCAAAATACTCCATTTTCTCTGCTTTGTGCTAAACCTGAAAAACAGTAAAGTTAAATGTGTAAAAGGAGTGAGTAGTGAAAGGGTCAATTGCGTCTGAAGCAGCCCACAACTGTTTATGCTGGCATCATTTTGCTCTGAAGATTTTTCCTACTACTTTCTGGAAACATTCTAACATAAAACATTCACTCTGGTTTTCAGATTCAAACACATTCTAGTCTAACCACCTGTGTATGCAATTGATTTGATTTTAACTTTGAGCTTCATCCCTGAACCAGACCTGGCACCTGCAGAAGAAAATACCGGGGGCTAACATAGAGTGAGCAGGGCCACAGAATAGTGTAATATCCTCCCACTGTGGTTCAGAGGGGATGCTGTTTCGGGGTATGCATTTCATCTCACGAGACTCCAGACAACAGAAGAACTAGACAAAAGGAAAACATGTGATGAAGCAGTATTTATACTGCAATCTTTCCAACATTTCAGAAGGGAATGGTTTACAGATGTATACCCTCCAATGACATTTACACATCTATTGTTTTCTTAACCCCCTTCTCCATCCTATTACAAGATTCTTTTTGTGAAAAAAGATTACAAACTTCCCCATGCTTTTCTGAGATAAAGAACCCATTTCCTCCTGATTACAAGAGAAGACACGATGAGCTACGTGATAGGCCAAGTGTTAATGTGAAATCAGCTTCAGAAAATGGAATACTTTTATGATTACTTAAGCATTTGTATTTCATGCCATAAATTTTTCCCTGTCTGAAACAAACCACTTAACCCAGTCTTAGAACATCAAGCTGCTAATTTACACCATTTTCTGACAGGAAACCATCTACGGCAATGAATGCACAGTAGGGGATTTTAACAGAAGCCCATCTGGACTTTTAGCAATTGAAGACAATTTCTTCTTAATAATCTATTAAAGAGGGATGCCATAAAGATGAGTTATCATCTCTTGGTCGTAAATTTCAGAAGAGGCTTTATAAAGAGCCTTTTATTTTTTCAACTTTTTTCAATGAGTTAATTCAACAATATTTAACTTAGGAGTCTTTCTGCCTTATTATTACTCTCAAGGAGCTTAAAGTGCTGTTAAGATCACAGTTGTTGTTGCCTTCGGGAAATGATATCTGTCTTAGACACGTGCTTTCTATTAATTGAGGTCTCTGGATTCCTTTATGATGAAATATATCTTCTTCAAAAAAAATCAAATTTCAGAGTTGTGTGTGTGTGTGTGTTTCACGATTTTTTTCCCCAAAATAATCCTTTTCTGGTCATGGAAAACTCAAATAAGAAAAATGAAATTCTGATTATTTGGTAAATTTGGAATTTTTGATATTGAATTATTTTAAGTAAAAAAAAAAAAAAAAAAAAAAAAACATGAGCACCTGAAGACTTCTTTCCCCTAGCCCTTTGCTACCTTGCCTCCTTCAAGTCTTGGTTCAAATCACCTTCTCAGAAAAGCCTTCCTTGACAGACCCTATTTTATATCATAATCTTGTCCCACCTTCACCTTTACTGAGCCACCCCCAAATCTTTTCATTCCAATATACTATGTATTTGGTTATTTTTTCTTGCCTTTTGCCACCCATTAGAATGTAAGCTCCATGAGAACAGGGGTTTTCGGTTCTCTCACTTCTGTGTCCCCAGAGCCTAGAACAGTGAATGTGGAAAAATATTTGTCGAATAAATGAATATTGAGGAAATAACTAATTTGGCAAATACAGAAAATAAAAAAGTAGTAATGACAGATTTAGAACCAAGAATGATACATTACACAGAAAATATGCAGATTTGTGTTTAATTAGTGGTAAATGAACCCAAGAATATTTTTTTTTAATTAGAAAAAACCACACAACCAAAGAACTACATTAAAGTGAAAGAGCTAGGATAATTACATGGCCAATACCTGAAAAGAAGTTATTAGAGATAATTAAGATGCAATTATGAACACTGTTTTTCTTTTCAGAGCAAATTTGCTAAAGAAGAAAAGAAAAAAATAGAAAAGCAAGTGAAAGAAATGTTTTAATGTTAAGATAGTGTTTAAAATTTGGTTTTAGTGTTTTAAGGACACCTGGGTGTCCCAGTCGATTGAGCATCCAACTCTTGATTTTGGCTCACGTCATGATCTTGGGGACATGGGATGGAGATCCATCAGGTTCCACAGTCAGGTGGAGTCTGCTTGTCCCTCTCCCTCCCCCCTGCCCTCCTGCTCACCACCCCACCTTGCATGCACATGCTTTCCGTCTCTTTCTAAAATAAATAAAATCCTTAAAAAATATTTTAAATATGATTTTCAAAAACATCTACTAACTCAATATGATTAAGATGATACATAAAGGACAAAGAAGGAAATGAAATCACCTATTAGTTTCATCCTTTAAAATCCAGCTCTGTAAGTGTGTGGGTATACTGAATATACTGATAGATTTTTCTATGATGTAACATACAAATTTTAATAAACAGGAAGGAAAAAATTCATATACTGTGATGGATAATATTATGTGTCAACCTCACTGGACTAAAGCATGCCCAGATAGTTGGTAAAACATTATTTCTGAGTGCTTTTGTGAAGGTGTTCCAGAGGAGATTAGCTTTTGAATCCAGAGACTGAATAAAGAAGATCACTGTCACCAGTGAAGGTATCATCCAATCCACCTGAGGGCCTGAAAAGAATAAAAAAGTGAAGGAAGGGCAAACTCTCTCTTCTGCTTGAGCTGAGACATCCATATTCTCCTGCCCTTGGACATCAGGCTTTCAAGCTCCGACTGGGACTTACACCACTGGGTTCCCTGATTCTCAGGCTTTCAGACTGAGACTGAATTCCACTACAGGCTCTCCTGGTTCTCCAGCTCTACTCAGCAAATAGTGGGACTTCCTGACCTCCATAACCACATGAACCAGTTCCTATAACAAATCTCCTTTTCTATATCTATATCTGTATCTGTATCATCTATTTCTTTTTTTATTTTTTTAAAATTTTTATTGATTTATGATAGTCACACACAGATAGAGAGAGAGAGAGAGGCAGAGACACAGGCAGAGGGAGAAGCAGGCTCCATGCACCGGGAGCCCGACGTGGGATTCGATCCCGGGTCTTCAGGATCGCGCCCTGGGCCAAAGGCAGGCGCCAAACTGCTGCGCCACCCAGGGATCCCTATTTCTTTTTTTTTTAAATAGGCTCCATACCAAACATGGGTCTTGAACTCATGACCCTGAGGTTAAGAGTTGCATGTTCTTCCAACTCAGCCAACCAGGCACCCCTACACCATCTATTTCTATATCATATGAGTCTGTATCATCTATTTCTATCTACCCTACTGGTGCTGTTTCTCTGGAGGATCCTAAATCATATGCTTATCAACATGCTTTTTTTTTCTTACAAGGTCAATATATTATGGTCATTGGATAGACTTCTATGTATTTCTAACTAACTTCTTGGTATTTCTTTGTGCATAAATGCACCTTAATTTTTCTAGACTGTTTTCTCTTGTTAAATAATTTGATTAGTGCAAATGTTTGACTTTTCTAAATTAGGTCCCATTATTTGGGATAATTTTTTGCCTATGTCTGTGATAGTTTTCTTAAAATCTTAAAAATGAAACATAAAAATATTTAATATATATTTTTAAGATGTGTTTATTTATTTGAGATAAAGTGTGTGTTTCCAGGGGTGGGGTGGGGGATGGGAGGGCACAGGGAGAGGGAGAGAAAACCCAAGTGGACTCTGTACTCAGCATAGAGCCTGATGCAGTTTTTCATCTCACAACCCTGAGATCATGATCTGAGATGTAACCAAAGGTCAAACACTTAACCAACTACACCCAGGCTACCCAAATATTTTTAAATATTTTAAAATTTTTATACAGATTGCTGTATTTCCTCCAGAACTATCAAGCCATTTTGAACTTCCATTAGCGATGTTTGAGAATGCTCAATTTCTTGCAATTCCATAACTGTAACTTAAAAACATATTTGCCATTTTTTTGTATTTGCTATTTTGATAGATGAAAAACAAAAGGGAAATTTAGTTATAGTAAGGTAGGGGAGAGATGGATATTCAGGGAGAGGAAGCAACACAATTTAGGATGAAATTCCACAATAGTATATTTAATTTGCATTTTTCATTTTACATTTTAAATAGACCATCAAGGTTAGCAGCCCCCCTAGAGTAATTTGTAATCATAAACCATCTTAGCTATACTGTAAGTGCCTTGTGCATATATAGAGATTTTATATAACAAATAGTTCTCTACTTTGTAAGAATCACCTGGGCAGTTTGTAAACATTACTTGAAGTTCATGCTCCCCTTTTTTCAAAACCTTTCTGCAGAAAACAGAAATTATGCCAGAGTGTAAGTTGTGCTAGACAGGAAGACAGTCAAAATGTCACAGATATGTTCTGAATTTTACATGACATCTAAGAGCAAAAAGAAAGCTGAAAACAGAGGGTAGATTTATTTTGTAGTATATTATGATGATAAGCCTTGATATTTAAGGAATTTGCCAAACCCAGTGAGCATACAAATTTGTCATACATAATGATTACTGATAACAAAATCTGACTCATGATTATCATTTACATGATGGTGAATTGCTTTTCATTAAAGAATAAAACTCATCTCTCTTTGCATTAAATTTCTACTTCTCTTCAGTTTTAGGGAGCTCTAAGCCTATGCTCCTACGTGGACCAGTAGCATCTATATCAATTGGAAATATTACAAGTATACACTTTTAGGAACTACTCCAGACCTACAAATCAGAATCTGCATTTTCACCAGTTCGCCAGGTGATTTATATGCATAGTGCAGCTCAAGAAGCATGGAACATGGGGCACCAGGTGGCTCAGTGGTTGAACCTCTGCCTTTGGCTCAGGACCTGATCCTGAGGTCCTGGGATCAAGTCCCATATCAGGCTCCTTGCAGGAAGCATGCTTCTCCCTCTGTCTATGTCTCTGTCTCTCTGGATCTCTCATAAATGAATAATAAAATATTTAAAAAAAGAAGCATGGAACATTAGTTTATGCTGAGAATGGGGTGCAAACATGGTCAAATTGCCAGACTCTCAACTGTCCATTTCTTACTATATATGGCACATTATGCTTAGGTGCAGGTGGAGTCTATCTTCAGAGGGTGAAGACCAGGAAAACATAAAAATTTACATAAATATCTCATGGGCAAGTTTGTAAGAAAAACTGCCAAACAAAAAATTTTCTGAAAATAATAATAGCCCTGGTTTAGATAAACTTGTGGCAAACTTATCATAAAAATTTGTTTCTAAATATTTTGGGTGAAAGCATTAATTTAAAATGAAATCTTAAGGTTATTTCTCTAAGTCAGTGATGGGAGAAATGACCGCTGGCCATTTTGCCCAAGCTTTCCAGAAATTATGAAAGCATACCCTTGAAGTTTTCTTCCACTTTATGTTGCTGGACAGTAAATCACCCCCAAACACAGTGGCTTCAAGCTACAATTCATTATTGTCTTTCATGATTCCGTGTGTTAGTGAGGCTCAGCTGGGAAGTTGTTATTTGAGGCCTGGCAGCTGAGAGCAGTTGGCAAGTGCACTTCCAGTCACCTCAAGTATCTCCTGGTTAGATGTCAAAGATGGCTGATTCTCGTGTCTGGGAGTTTGTGTGAGCTAAGTTTGACAACTGCACTCTGGAGTGTACTCTGACTAGAGTACCTATCCATGGACAGCACGTGTGGCTTGGTTTTCTCAAAGTAGGGTACTGCCTTTGGAGAGGGAATGTCCCAAGAGCAAATATTCCAAGAGAACCAGGAGAACCTTGCAAGGCTCCTTATTTCTGAGCCTGAGAAGCCCAAAAACGTAACTTTAGTCGTGTTTTATTGTTTTTGTAGGTCACTAAGTCTGGCCCAGGTACAAGGAAGAAGGGAAATCAATAGTACCTGCAATAGGAGAAATAGCAAATAATTTTTTGACCATTTTTAATCTACCACAAGTTTTTTTCAAAGTTAGAATAACTTTCTTGACAAGCCACATTCTCTGCCTACCATACCACACCCAGATCCACCATATATATATCCAACATGGAAAAACATTCAATGGAATCAGAGCTTTGGTCTTACATAGTCCACTTTAAAAATTATCAAAAACTCCTTCGTCCTATTTTGGGTGAAATAGACTTTTGTGTATATATTAATATTTGAGGAGAACTCAGAAGTGTCCTTCACCTAAAAAGATCTTTCTCTATGTGATCATTACACCGGATTTCTTTCTTCCTCAAGTTCCATTCTCCATGCTCCTCCTGGTATCAGCTGAGCTGCAGATTCTACCATCTGGGTCCCCTGGCTTTGGGCTTTTAGTTGGGTTGTACCAATGGCAGCCACTTAGCTGCCATTTCTTCCCTTCCCCCGGCTGCGGTCCAGTTTCTGGTAGCAGCTGCATGCACTACCCCTGCCTCGCAGCCCTGCCTCCACAGTTCTGCTTCCCACTGGCCTCTGGTAGCATTTTACTCTCCTTCTCTCCAGCTCTCAGTGAGATAGTGACTTCCTACTCTCTGAATAACCTACCATGCAGACTTTAGGGGAAAAAAAGTTTCATTTAAAAATGTTTTTTCTCAAAGAATACTTTTCTATTCAACTAAGACTGAAATTTTAGAAAAGGAGAATTACGTTTGGTTAATCTGGAAATGTGTTGCTGGGAGAAAAATAATAGTCTTATGTAAGTAAAATCTCACCTATCACAAGAGGAGTCCAGAAAAATCACAGGAGACTTTCTTCACTTGTGTGAAGAAGTTCCTTATAGGTTTAGTTTTACTTTAGAATATTTTAAAAGAAGCATTTCATTTATGAAAACTGAAGAAGGGCTCAGAGTGGCTCTCAGAGGCCAAAAACTGGTATGACTATAAAAATTTCTCTACACATCTCTTTGGTCAGAATTATGTTGCTTGACCATTTGTCTAGAAGAGAATGTTTAATATACTCTTTTCTAGACTATCTTGCAGCTAGTCATGTAATGAAATGGAATACTGAGGAATGACATCATCGTGATGGCAGAATAGGAAGTCCCCTGCTAGTTACAGCCCCTCATTTTTTAAAAGGCTTGTAATTTTTGATAATTCACATTCAGTGATAATAGAATGAGCTATTAATTATACTGTTAAGCCCTTATTATTTTCATCATTAAAAGGTATATAAAGGATATGCATAGTAAATGATCAATATACTGATAACTATTAATACTACTATTCCTTGCTCAGAAGAAGTTTGAAGAATCTCTTTTATAGGAAATGAAACCACAACAGTGTTTACATTATAATCACAGAAGAAAATAATGTGTGGAAAGCAAGCATAACAATAATTAACACTATTTCTTAAAATATATTTTGTGGGTTAAATAACTTCAATATTGGACCCATTTTGATATGGAAGTTCAAAAGGAAAACCATAGATTTCCCACTTATTTTCCTTTGGCAAATACTGTATTCACAGATGGTACAGATATTCTAGCATTCTAAACTAAAGCATCTCTATTTATGATTTTGTCTTGGAAGTCTCTTTCGTGGTTAGACCACATTTTGTATACTTCCGATGATGGACATATGATCTGAGCTTAGCCAACGCAAGGGGTAGGCCACATGAAACATCATCAAGGCAGCAAGCTGCTGCTGCCAAGAAGTTGGAAAATGCAATTTTACAGGTCATGAAGAAAATTAGGACCCAGATTAACCAACAAAGCGTTCAGTGAATAGAAAAATAAGTATGTGATGCTCATACAGAGTCAATGTGGGCCTCAAAGGAAACTTATTTACATGGAAGAGTAGGATGGGAATGTTGAGTTTAAACTATTTTTTACCAAGAGGGGAAGAAGAGGGTTAGGGAAGAATTAACCTGTCTTTGGAAAAATCACATTTCTGAAAAAGTCGAATCCTCCTCATTTAAAGACATTCTCCTTGCACCAAGGATAAGCCTCTTGTTGGAATATATATATATATATATATATATATATATATATATATATATATATTTGATTTTCAAGTATTTGAATTGCAAAATTATAAATGGATTTTGGTGAAAATTCTTAAGGCAAAAATTGAAATTATTGGGGCAGCCCTGGTGGCGCAGTGGTTTAGCACCGCCTGCAGCCCAGGGCATGATCCTGGAGACCCTGGATTGAGTCCCATGTCAGACTCTCTGTATGATGCCTGCTTTTCCCTCTGCCTGTGTCTCTGCCTCTCTCTCTCTGTCTCTATGAATAAATTTTTAAAAAAATTTTTTAAATTGAAATTACTGACCAAGAAAAGAATTTTTTCATCTTATTATACAGATGTAGACATTCTTATAAAATTTACATTGCCTTAGAAAATAGAAACAGTAAGAAATACTAATTATAACAAAATTTCCAAGTCAACCTTGGTTAATCCTTCTGGGAAGAGCCTGATATGAAAATCACTGGTAGAGTCTTCCAACTTGCCATGTTAGAGTATATGTAAGTGAACTTGTCCCCCCAGGAGCAACAACCAGAAGATTGGCAACATACATGAAAAAGTAGTTTTGGACACTGAATGACTAACAGTTTAAGACTGTAATGAAAGAAAGAAGGTAAAACAAATTAGATAAGTCCCACAATCTACCAATTTTTTGGCATGTCACAGACTGTGGCATAGCAAGGGAGACCCCAAGTAGATCTAGAAGTTCCCAATGGAATAAGAAGTTAGAGATCAGATCTGGGAGATGGAGGCAGCTAGATTTTGTAGGACAGAATACTACAGATGAAAGAGCAAAGAGCTCCAAAAATCAAATACAGGATCTTTTTGAGCCTGTTTCTAAATACTAAGGCCCACATGAATAGGGCAAAATTTCCTGATGCTGGGCAAAGAATTCTCAGGAAGATTTAATTTAAACAATTCCAAGAGTGTTGGCAAGGCTGGAGGATATTCAAGCAGGAGTACAGCTACATCAGTGGATACATGGTCAGTAGAGAGCCCAGAAGAGTTAACTTTAGAGTAAGGCTAATGCAACACTATCATAAACTACAGTATATACATGCCCTAACAAATATTAAAAACAAACATGGAAAGAACTGAAATGATTTGAAAGTTACTTAACTGCCTGCCAAAGCAAAGTTGAACATTTTTTAAGATACACAACAAAATCCAGACTCTCAAAAACATTATATCACAGTGCCTATTAACAAAAACGAAGAAATCTATAAAGAAGCAAGGGATGCCTGCGTGGCCCAGCAGTTAAGTGTCTGCCTTTGGCTCAGGACATGATCCCAGGTCCCAGGATCGAATCCCGCATCGGGCTCCCTGTGAGGAGTCTGCTTCTCCCTCTGCCTATGTCTCTGTCTCTCTCTTTGTGTTTCTGTCATGAATAAATAAATAAAATAAAAAAAAAAGAAACTATAACACATCACCTATTAATCTATTAATAGAAATAGTAAAATGAAGATGATAGTGCTAAGAGACAAGGTTTTTAAAAGAGCTATTATAAATAAGCTCAAAGATTTAAAGGAAAACATGATTATCAGGCTGAAAGAAATAGAAGATATAAAAAGAAACCAAATGGGACTATGAAGATAAAAATTTCCATACACGAAATTTTTCAAAATCACAAGACGAGTTTAATGGATTAGACATTGAAAAAGAAAAGTGAACTTCAAACATTGCCATAGAAGCCATCTAACATAAAACAGAGTAAAAAATTTAAAAAAGAATGAACAGTGCATTAGTGACCTATGAAATAATATTAAGTAGTCTAACATACATAAAACTGGAACTTATATTTGTTTCCTATTGCTGCTGTAAAAATAAATAAATAAACTTAATGGCCTTTAAAAATCCCATAAATTTGTTATCTTACTGCTCTAGAGCTCAGAAGTCAGAAATGGATCTGATGGACTAAAATTAAGGTGTAGGCTAGAGCTGCATTCCTTCTGGAGACTCTAGCAAAGAGTCCATTTCCTTGCCTTTTCCAGCTTCTAGAGGTCACCTGTATTCCTTGGCTTGTGCCCAATCTCCTCTTTTGGAAGCATTGGACTCCAAATTTGGCTTCTGTTAGCACATCATTCTCTCATTCTACCCTTTTCCTCCCTCTCAGAGGAATCCTGTTCTTATACTGGGCCTATCTAAATAATCAGGAGCTTAACATAATTATATCAGCAAATGTGTGTTAAACTGTTACCTTTTACAATGTAAGGTAACAGATACTAGGTTCCAGGGATTAGAGCACAGACATCTTTAGGAGTGCCATTATTCAGCCTACCATAGAGTCCTAGAAGAAGAGAGAGGACAGGCAGGACTTTTTTTTTTTTTTTTTTAAAGAGCAACTGACAATTTCCTTATTTTGATAAAAATTATAAACTCACAAATCCAAGAACCACAATAAAGCAGAGAAGATAAACTGCATCAAGGAATATCATAATCGAATTTCTGGAAATCTGTGATGAAGAGAAAATCTTAAAAGCAGGAGTAAGGTAAGAGGAATGAGTGAAGAGGGAATTCACATTACTTATATGGAAATAAAGACTAGAATCTCCCCAGCCCTTTTGTCAGAAACAAAACAAGCCAGTAAACAAAGGAATCTTTGAAATATTGGGGGGGGGGATGACTCTTTTTACTATGCAAAAATATTTTTACCTCCAGAAAGTATAATTTAAAAATGAAAATAAAAAGTCATTTTCAACATAAAAATGCTGAGAATTTTATGTTTGTTGAGAGGTATGCAACAAAACTGCATGATAAGAAATATCAAAGGAAATTCTTCAGGTAGAAGGAAAATTGTATCAGAAATTCAAATAGATTCAAAGAAATGGATAGCCAAAAACAATATTTTTTTTTCTTTTTATTTTGATGTCAGTAAGAGAAAATTTGTTGTTTAAGACAGAGGTTGGCAAACGAAGGCCCATAGGCTAAACAGGAGTTACAGGAGTTCTTGTTTCTTTTTGAGAATGAACTGTACTGGAACACATCCATGCTCATTTGTTTATATGTTGTTTATGACTATTTTCATACCACAATGACAGAGTTCAATAGTTTTGATAGAGGTATTATCGCCTGCACAGCCTAAAATATTTACTATCTAGTCCTTTACGAAAACTAAAATTGCCCTTGTCTAAAGAAAAACAATAACAATCCACTGTGGAGTTTATAATATATGTAGAAATAAAATGTATATCAAGTCACACAAAGAACAAGAGAGAGGAAACGGAAATTTATTATCTGTAAGGTTCTTCATCACACATGAAGTAGTATATTATTTGAAAGTAAGCTATATATAAGAAGGTATATTGTACACCCCAGGAAACTGTTACTCAAAAATAGAGCAAAGATGTGTAGCAATGAAGCCAATAGTGGAAATAAAATGAAAAAAAAAACCTTACTCATTAATCTAAAATAAGGCAGGACCTAAATTTCATGCACCCAATTATAGAGTTTCAAATGCATGAGGCAAACACTGACAGAACTAAAAGGAAAATGAAAGTAACCCATAAATATTACTGACTGTCACAAAAAATACAGAAAACAGTAAGAGTATGTTTATATGAACATTTGCAAGTAGTGTGAATAAATTAAAGAACACTCCACCCAACAACAGAATATATAGATTTTTCAGGTATATATATGGGACATCCACAAAGTACTCTGGGACAGAGACAAGTCTCAATAAATGTGAAATAATTGAATTTACAGAGTATATTTTGCTATCCAGTAAAAGCACACTTTTGGCACCAGTTTCATGAACTATATGACCATTAAAATAAGTTTTCAACAATAAATACCCTGTTTGGTTTGGAGGACCTAATTAGCAAAACAAAAAACAAACCCTTTGGATTAGCCCTCAAAATTAACCTTAACTAACAATCTCCATTAGTTTAATTAATAAATGTTTACAATATTAGGTAGAAATATTTAACCCATTTTTAAAGTTCAGAATTATGAAAGTTATTTAAGTTTTTCTGTTATTTTGATCAACTGGTAGAGATGGAGGCAGACTGACTCCTGATAGAGCAAAACACACTCAGTCACCATCCAACAGTTTGTCTTTTAGCCAGATGTGTTGTGGCCCACATGTATTATTACAAAGGCAGACAGAACTACAGCCACCAATTACTGTTCAATTATTTTACAATGTACAGACATTGCAGCAAATGCAGTTGGAGCTTGAGAACCACATTATTCTGTCAGGAACTATGTCACACGAAGAAAAGAGGCCCAGCAACAAATTATTTGCATGTGTTCTTGCTCTCTCTCTCTCTCACTCTCTCTCTCCCTCTCTAAGTATAATATATAGGGGTATGTGTGTGTGTAATATGCACTTGTATAGTCACATATATATAAGTATACAGTTTATGAGTGATTTTCTTTTTCAAGAGAATAAAGATATTTACAGGAGATAGAAAAAAATTAGCTCAAAAGAGTAAGTCTTAGGGAGCCTAAGGGAGTTTAGTTCACAGAATGCAAAGTTTAGGGAAAGGAAATAAAACCCAGTTTAGTCCTTTTAAAAAGACATTTTGTATATATATATACATATATATATATACACACACATATGTATATGTATATATATATACACACATATACACATATACAATAAATATATCATATAACTATATGTAGTATTAATATACATTATATATTATACATGTATTACATGTAATATATATTTATATATAAATATGAATCTGTAATCAGAATAAAAACATTTATGTGAAATATTTAGAGTGATATTTCTGGTCCACGAGTCTATAAAGTAGATGCAAAGTATTAGGGAAAGAAGGTAGGACTCAGGCCAAAACCTGAACATACCAAGATAACATCAATGAATAAACATCAGTGAAACATCAATGAAAAAGCATCAACGATAGAATACTAAGGAAGCTTCTTATCTGCTTCCTGCCTCCAACAGGGATCACATTCAAACCTAATAGAAAGAAGTAATATAGGCCTTAATAATGACCCTAATTTCTAGAAAATGCTGACTGGGACTCCAGCAGAATCATTCTTAAGGGGATTTAAACATTTACTCTTGTTCTACATTTTCTTAAATGTGGAAATTACATGCAAGAGAAGTTGTCCAACTTCCTCTTCAAATGTGGCACACCTTCACCAATGTGCCAGCTGGGATGCTCAACTTTTTTGAGAATTAAGGTCCCCACAGCTGTTCGGGTATGTGATGAAAACAGCAGAATCTACAGATGGAGAATATGGCCTGCCCACGTTCAAATCTCAGTTCTGCCACGCCATAGCTATGTGAACCTGAACGAGTTATTTTATGTCTCTGTGCTTTGGTTTGCTTATGGTTGAGATAAGGGTGCCAGAGAGAGACGATAAGTATTAAACGACATTGCAAAGTGCTCAAAACAGTGCCTGGCATCCAGTAATTCCTGTATAAAGCTTGTGAAAAAATTAAAAAAGAAAACCTTGGGGCACCTGGGTGGCTCAGTTGTTGAGCATTTGCCTTTGGCTCAGTTCGTAATCCTGGGGTCCTGGGATCAAGTTCCAAATCAGGCTCCCCACAGGGAGGCTGCTTCTCCCTCTGCCTGTGTCTCTGCCTCTCTCTCTCTCTCTGTGTGTCTCTCATGAATAAACAAAATAAAATCTTAAAAAAAAAAAAAGAAAACCTCATTCAAGTGGATTCTCATTTCAAAAATTTAGAGAATAACCTTTTCTGTCCTCTTTTCTCCCTTGGGTGAGAAAAAAAAAATAATATAGGCCTTAAAATAGAAAAACCCTAATAATGATAATGGAGGTTTATTCTTATAAAAATCATGGCAAAATAATTTCCAAAGACTATAGAGGAAAAAAAGCATTCATTTTTTCCCCCATCAAATAAAAACGTGAAGGGTTTCTTTGCCACTTCAACCACAAAGGCAACTTTAACCAAAAGACTTAGTTGGTGTGGGCTCTGAGATTACATAACTATCAATTTATATCATTTCCTGCCCTAGTTTGCAGACATAAATAAAAATCTTCTCTCCACACACTTAAAATATCATCCCATTACATGATGTTTTTAAGTAAGAATTCTCTACCTTCTTGTGTAGTTTTTAAGTAACTTTTTACACTTTAAATTAATGAAATGATATGATCAGATAATAGATGTTTTAAGTTTTCTTTAGGTAATAAACTTGCAAAAGAGTAACATGAAATCAAATGTTTAAGGCAAGAAAAGGGATAAAAGAAATTTTAAGTCAAATCTTCCTATGGGAACAAGCCATTAAATTGGTAGTCATTTCAAGATATGTCAACTAATGGTCACCTAACAAGGAGAGGAATATTTGATAAATATTGTTCTAGAATCATCGACACTTTGGGAGTGTTTCCTCCCATATTCTTACAGAAACACTGATTTTTAAAGGTAGAATTGTTAGGAAAATATAGACGGTTGAAGTTAGTTATATTGAGTTGGTGTGAAATAATTAAAATGCTTACATGACAATATCCTTTACCACCATCCATTTATCACCCAGACATAACATTCTGGATTCAGAAGCATGTTGTGAAATGTTCCATCAAATCTTTTACCCTTCAAATATTAATGCCTTTCTCTCCTCTTCCCAGTTAGTTCATTAAGATACATCATTTTCCTTTTTATATGTATCATGTTTCTGTTTCCAAAAGGGGGAGACTAATATTTGTGAAATCTAAAAAAGCTGAACTCAAAGAAACAGAGAATAGATTGGTGGTTGTCAGGGGCTAGAGGGTAGAGGAAATGGGGAGATGTAGGTCAAAGGGTACAAACTTCCAGTTATAAAATGAGTCAGTTACAGGGTTATAATGTACAGCATGTGATTATGGTGAACAAGAGTATACTCAAGAATCTCAAGAATTTGTAATATAACCGAGGCAGAGGGGTGCAGAAGCACCTGGCCCCAGAGGTACCACACAGACCACGTTTGGCCACTCACTGCTGACAAAATCCACAGGCAAAAAGATGAGTAGAGGTGAAACAAGAAAAGGATTTATTTCAGTGAGGCCAACACCAGGAAGACAGAAGACTAGCATCTCAAAGACTGTCTCCAAAGTGCTGAAAATACTTCTGGGTTTATGTAAGGAAAATGTGGGACAAAGGGAGGTAGGTACATGCAGATGGATGGTAAGGTCAGGTTGATCACTGTCGTAGAGTCAATCACTGTGGGCATTGAGGGCTTAGGGCAGTCTTTATTGCTTGAGGGGATAATTTTGGTTCCCCAGTACAGGATGCTTTGCCCACAGGGTATTTTGCCTGAGTTAACAGATAAGCTGGAAAGAAAAACAACCCAACTGTAGTACAGATAGAGGTCAAAATCAAGGTAGTTGAAGTTTTTCTCTAACAGATCTTGAAAGTTCTCACCACATGCACAAAAAGGTAGCCATGTGAGATGATAGATGTGTTAATTAACCTTACTGTAGCAATCAATTCATAATATATACATTAATCAGCACATTGCAAACCTTACATTTATACAATGCTATGTGTCAATTATATCACAATCACAATGGAAGAAAATAAAATAAAAGAAGTCAGATACTTTTCAGTATAACTATAAAGGAAAGTAAACTGGATTTCATACAATTTCAAAAGGGACAGAAACACGTTAGTATCAGACATACTTAGGACAGTACAAGGAGGGCAATCATTATGATATTCCATGTACCAATAGACGGTTGAAAACAAATATCAATCAAAAGAATGGGGGATGTCTGGGTGGCTCAGTGGTTGAGCATCTGCCTTTAGCTCAGGTTGTGGTTCCAGAGTCCTGGGATTGAGTCCCACATTGGGCTCCCTACGTGGAGCCACTTCTCCCTCTGCATTTGTCTCTGCCTCTATGTGTGTGTGTGTGTCTCTCATGAATAAATAAATAAAATATTTAAAAAAACAGAGGAATGGAGAATGTTACTGTCTTAAAATTATATACAATATTATACAACACAAAATAAATGAAACATATGTATTGATGGATACATACATCAACTTGAGATCTCAAAATAGTGTCCTTTAAAATTAAAAACAAAAATTAATACTATGTGTTATTTATAAATAATTATGATCTATCTAAAAAATATAAAAGTATTGCCGGGTAAACTGAGGTGACCCCAGGCCCTGAAGCCTCGACCTACCAGTGCAGTTCCAAAGATGTTGCCCAAGGTTCTTGGTCTCATCATAAGAAAGAATTCCAGGACAGACACAACACAAAGGATGGATGACACAAGTGGGAAAGTTTATTAAATGGAAGTACGTTCTGGAGATGTGACAGTGGATGAGCCCAAAAAAGAGCTGTGTGTCCTGGGATTTCGGTTTCTATCTTTTTTTTTTTTTTTTCGTTCTTATTTATTTCTTATAAAATAAATGAAAGCTTTTCTTTTTTTTTTTTTTTTTAAAGGTTTTATTTATTTTTTTTGTTTTTTTTGTTTTTTAACTTTTTATTTTATTTATTTATGATAGGCACACAGTGAGAGAGAGAGAGAGGCAGAGACACAGGCAGAGGGAGAAGCAGGCTCCATGCACCGGGAGCCCGACGTGGGATTCGATCCCGGGTCTCCAGGATCGCGCCCTGGGCCAAAGGCAGGCGCCAAACCGCTGCGCCACCCAGGGATCCCAATGAAAGCTTTTCTTACATGAAACCTAATGATTTTATATTTTTTTAATTAATATTTATTGGTGTTCAATTTACCAACATACAGAAAAACACCCAGTGCTCATCCCGTCAAGTGTCCACCTCAGTGCCCGTCACCCATTCCCCTCCAACACCCGCCCTCCCCCCCCTCCACCACCCCTAGTTCGTTTCCCCGAGTTAGGAGTCTTTATGTTCTGTCTCCCTTCCTGATATTTCCCAACATTTCTTCTCCCTTCCTTTATATTCCCTTTCACTATTATTTATATTCCCCAAATGAATGAGAACATACACTGTTTGTCCTTCTCCGATCGACTTATTTCACTCAGCATAACACCCTCCAGTTCCATCCACGTTGAAGCAAATGGTGGGTATTTGTCGTTTCTAATTGCTGAGTAATATTCCATTGTATACATAAACCACATCTTCTATCTTTTATTGACAAAGGTTAGTTAGCAGACAGAGTATTCATTACTTGGGGCAGGTATTTCTAGGAAGCAGGATTTCCTTATTCCTTATTTGGCAAAGGGTTTGCTGTCATGGCACCTGCCATCTTGGGCCTGCCTGGTCTAATCCAGCTTCTTGGGGAGTGCTGCCAGGACAGGCCACTGACTTGCCGGTAGCTGGCCATGAGCTCCTCTTTTTTTTTCCAAGATTTTATTTTTATTTATTTATTTATGAGAGGCAGAGAGAGAGGCACAAACATAGGCAGAGGGAGAAGCAGGCTCCATGCAGGAGCCTGATGCAGGACTTGATCCCAGGACTCCAGGATCACGACCTGAGCCAAAGACAGATGCTCAACCATTGAGCCACCCAGGTGCCCCCATGAGTTCCTCTTTCTTGGCTTCTAGGTATCCTGTTAGAACCTAACTAACTGCCCACACTAACAAAAGCAGGAGCTGAAAAGAGTCACACCAAATGTGTTATAATTGGAAAGGGTCCACGAGAGAAAAGCAGAAACATTATATTTAATGACTTAATTCTTCTATTTGAAATATAGGAAAGTGACTAAATATTAATTTGCTAAATCTGGGTAGTGTACATGTGTATTTGTTTTGCTATTTGCTGTGCTTTCCGTTTTCTATATTTTCTGAAACTTTAGAATTACACACAAAAGCAATCACCCATTTACTGAGGTTTTGTCAGCTTTATTGAAGTATAATTGAAAAATTAAAATTGCATATATTTAAGGTGTGCAACTTGATATTCTGATATGTATATATATTAAGAAATGATCACTATAATCAAAGCTAATCAACATATCCATCAGCTGACACAGTTACCTTTTGTTTCTCTGTTTTTACTGCATAAATATAAGTATTTATATTTGTCACTGGTTAGTTACAACTAATTGAATTGTCACTGGTTAGTTACAACTTTGATCTGAAGATCTGGTCAGTTCAGAATTGTCACTGGTTAGTTACAACTTTGATCTGAAGATCTGGTCAGTTCATGAGCCACACATCACGGTAGCAACAACTCTCAGTTGTTGGGGAAGGTGTGATCATTGATGCTATTTCACCAAAAATCACTGAACACTAGAGCAAGTGTTTGTTAAGTGGTCACTGTGTGGCAGCTTTGCCTCAAAATAGTGTCCTTTAAAAAAAATGTTTTTATTTATTTACTTGACAGAGAGAGAGAGAGGGAGAGAGAGAGAGAGAGCAATCACAAACAGGGGGAGCAGCAGAGGGAGAGGGAGAAGCAGGCTCCACAATGAGTAGGAGCCCTATGTGGGGCTCGATTCCAGGATCTTATGATCACAAGCTGAGCCAAAGGCAGATGTTTACCAGTCTAAACTATCCAGGTGCCCCCAAAATAGTGTTCATAAGTCCAAAAACATACAACACTTTCTATTTTCAATAATAATTTTTATGCATATTATTAAGATGAGGCTTGAAGTTGTGCCGATCTTTATCCTTAACTAATGAAAATAATATATCTTTGATTTGTATATGTCCTTGCCCTTCTGGCTTGAAACTGTCACTTGTAGTGACACTTCAGCTTGCATTCCATTGATCATAGCAAGTTATATGACCCCAAGACAATGGAGTAGGGAAGTAGCCACCACACATAGGGTGAGAGGAAGGCAGAACTGTACCTAAATACTATGATGACCACACCAGTGTTCATTACATTGAGTGTATCTGTGTTAGTGTTGGTAAAAGAAGTGTAGGGTACTAAAGTAGGAGAAATTTCACAATGTAAACTCATTTTTTTGCATTGTAAAATAGGGATAATAACTGTACCATCTGACTTTGGGCAATGCCCTAATTTGATTGAAAACCAGAGTTCAAAAAGATTCAGTAACTTCCTTAAGATAGCACAGCTAGCAAACGGCAAATGATGGATTTGAACACAAGTTTGCCATCAGTAAAAAACTGGGATATTGATATGTAATAGGCCTCTAAGCTCTTATTTATAAAATACTATAGTGTTTCAACATGATCTCTTGCTTCACAATCTATTAATCTAGTACCCAGGAGAGTTCCTAAAAGCTATTCCCAGACATGGAGACTTGTTTTCTAGTCTTTCAAAGCTTCACCTCAGAGCCCCAAGTTTAGCTGGCACCACAGCTCTTGCCACTGATAACATTTACCACCAAGAGGACTGTACCAAGATTTGAAAATTTCTTGTGATAAAACCTCTACTTAGATTATATCTTAGATCTTACTGGTAATTGACTTATTACTGAATAATATTATAGTATTTTAGGTAGCAGAGGAGAAAAGGGTCACTTATAATCTACACAAATGACAGTTCAAGAGAAATGTGCTTAGGTACCAAAGAAAAAAAAAAGAGGAAAATATTAGTACATGTCACTCCTCTTACATAATATCTTTGGCACATACTATTGTGAAAGACTATCTAATAAAATTCTTATTTAAAAAAAAATTAGGAAAATAGAATATTTTTTTTTTAGATAGAAAAAATATCAGTTTTCAAAGATGCCAGTATGTTTCTCTTCTGGGAATCTCAAGTTCAAGTCTGACCATGTACCTGGCCATTTTACTGGAAAAAAAAATTAATGACAGTTGGTTTACTTAAATAAATTAAAAACAAAACTTAAAAATAAATCAATAAAATAAAGTGAGTTTCCAAAATTCTACTGCCAAAATAAACTTCTCTCAACATTTTTGTCATCACATTCAACTGCCCTTTCTTCTCTATAATCCTCTAATTTTTGGAGGGAATATTCTTTACTGTATATTTTAACCCAGATAAAATACACACTAAAAATTTTTTAGTATCTTGGGAAGAATGAGAAGAGTCAGAAAGCAACAACAGGGTAGCCCGGTGGCTCAGTGGTTTAGCGCTATCTTCAGCCCAGGGCCTGATCCTGGAGACCTGGGATCGAGTCCCACGTCAGACTCCCTGCATGGAACCTGCTTCTCCCTCTGCCTGTGTCTCTTCCTCTCTCTCCCTCTCTGCCTCTCTCATGAATAAATAAATAAAATATTTTTTAAAAATAAAAATAAATAAAAAAGAAAGAAAGAGAGCAATAAGAAGTATCAAATGCCTTCCATGAGCTGACATTGAGCTAAATGCTTACCAATGTGTCCTTATATAGTGCTTACCAAAAACTCTAGAATGTAAAACAAAATGATGATCAGAGTTTAAACAACTTATCCCAGGGCTGGGTGGAGAAATTAAGGCTTATATTAATTCAGTTTAACTCCCTAGCTAGTCCTCTTTGTTCAATGAAGACACATCCACAAACCTATAAAATCCCCCAATCCATCATTTATGGTCCCAGAAATCTGAAATCTGGAAATTATTATCACAGGACATTCACTATCAAATCAAGCAATCACAAATAAACGGACAAACCCACCAGTATTAACTTGAGCCTTTAAATGCTCTACAAATCCCAGGCCTTCAGGCCACTGTGAAGGCTGTTTGTTTAGAGAAAGGCAGGATAATTGCCAAAGATCATTTGATCCTTTTTTTTTCTTGGGTATCCTGGTAGTCAATGGGAGGAACTACCCTGACTTCTTAATTTTAGCAAGCAGACGGGAAAAATCAATTCATTTAATATGTTAACCTACACAAAAGTGAGCTTGCCTTGCAGTATACAGTCATACTGTCTTTCTTCCCATCTTCCGAAATTGTCAATGAATTTCAATGCAAAAAGGACATCATCTTCTTCAAAATCAGTGTCCCCTCTGGGTCCCCTTTCTGTGATTTCTCTACTTCATCCTTCCCTGTAGCATCAAGGTTAAATGCAAATGATGGCAAGATGCAGCTATTATAAAGCTGTACAGTTCAGTACCCTGTACCATCAGGTCTCAGTTCTTCATTTGCATTAGGAAACAATGATTTCATGAGAGTTTCAAAAAAAAAATAAAAGGGAGAGGAAGTAGGTAGAATGACTTAGAATGGAGTGATCTGAGGGGTGAGTCCAACCCTTTCATTTTATAGATAAAATGCTCCCTGGAACAAAAAGATTAAGTGATTGAGGCATGATTACACAACAGATCCTACAGAACCACAGTTACATCCCATTACAGCAAACTCAATAATAGAGGATTAAAAAAAAGGATATTTGCTCTTGAATCTGTGCTACTAGAATGGGTCATTCCAACTATGCTCATGTATTAGCTAATATGCTGAAGTTAAAAGAAACTACAGCTTTGTATGGATGTAATATGTTTCTGAAACCAATTTTATGTGACACAGATATAGGTATATAGATAAAGTTTCTTTTTAAAAGGTCTAAGCTTTTTAAAATATAAAGATACTAATGAAACAAATAAGTTCTATAGCTCAAGCAGAGGGATGATGAATCTTCCTTTTTGTGTCAGTTTCTGATATATATTCCATCTCTTATCTCCAAAAAATGAATAGTTAATGTGGAAACATCTTTTAGAGACCAACAGCTCAAATAACTTTTCTTCCAAATGCAAAAGAGAATCATTAAAACTTTAGGCAATCTACTCCTGTTATCTATAAAGGAATTGACAAATTGTATGAGTTCCAATAAAATCATACTCAAGTGCAAATTCTAGTTAATATTGTGAGATGGTAGACTTTTGGAAGTACTACAAAGGGTCAACCTGATGTCTCAAAGGAGTCTTCAATCCTATTTCATAGAACAAGATGACTTTTCTGCATCCTGGCTATGTTTAATCAGTCAACTATTATCTGTTGTATATTTCTTGTGTCTAGTTGAGCATATAAAGAAATAAGTGAGACACCTGGGTGGCTCAGTGGCTTAGCATCTGCCTTTAGCTCAGGTCATGATCCTAGGTTCCTGGGATCGAGTCCCACACGGGGATCCCCACAGGGAGCCTGCTTCTCCCTCTGCTTATGTCTCTGCCTCTCTCTCTCTCTCTGTCTGTCATGAATAAATAAATAAAATCTTAAAAAAGAAAGAAAGAAAGAAAGAAAGAAAGAAAGAAAGAAAGAAAGAAAGAAAGAAAGAAACATAAACAGCAGCCTGTATCAACCAAGAAAACAGGGAATTTAACAGAAGCAATTTAATATTGGGAATTAGTTCAAAAGAAAGCTTCAAGGTATATCAGGGGACCATAAGGCAACCCAGAAATTAACGAAAGCAGAAAGCCACTGCTGTCACTAGGATCAGAGCGTCAAAGGGAGATTGCTGCCAAAGATCAAGAGCTGACACCTCAAGGCACTTTTTAAAACCGTTTCAAGGGGTGCATGTCAGGATCTGGGACCATAAAGGAGACATAGTCCCACAAGACACTGCCTGATACAGAAGAGGAAGAATGAAAAGGAGAAACACCTCCCCTACTCTTGCCTTCCAGTTGGCCACTAACGTTTCCTATTGGCTGCAACTACCTTCAAACCAATGGGAAATGTAGCTTCTAGTCCTTCTCTTGCACTCCAGTCATTTGTTGTTGTATTACAAACTATACAAACACATGGTGTTGTATAACCACAGCCAGTGCATTAGGCTCACAGGTGTGGCAGGTGTGGCTGGCCTCTGCTCTATGATGTTTGGAGCCTCAGCTAGGGTGACACTAAAGACTTACCTATGCCTGCACTGGACCGCTGAAGAACAAACTTAGCATGTACTGTCAACTGGAGTACCTCCATGTAGCTTCTACAGCACTGTGGTTTCAGAGTAGTCAAACTTCTCACATAGTTTTCTTAGGGACTCAAGAGTGAATCTGACCAGTAAGTAAGGCTGGGTCTATCATGAGCCACCATAGGAACTGAGTTGTGGTTTTACTACCCTGTGTTTTTGGAAGTATGACATCACTTCTGCTGTTCTCTATAGATCAAAGCACTCATCGCCTGCCTAGATTCACTGGTCGGGGGCATGTGGCCCATCCCTGAAGGAGAAGCATGTAAAAGAATGCATTGCCACATTTTGGAACAAATTCTCCTAAGTGCAGAGAAAACCAAAATAAAGAACAAAATTCAAAGAGGAACATAAGGACAAAGCAACAATACCAGAAAACAGTACAAATGATGCACACGTCACCGTGCACTCAGAATAACTGCCAAAGGAGTAGCATAGACAATAAAAGTTTCACAGGGTCTAGAAGGATAAATCACTGAGAAGAGGTAAGCATGGCTTCCAAAAACATTTTCTAGTTTTCCTGAAGCTGATGTAGAGAATCACAGGGGAACCCTTTATTTCCTCCCAAAACTTTAGAAAAGCATGTCATATATAAGTTCAGTACAAACCTAGGTGAATTCTGAATTCTTGGAGGCCAATCCCCCTGCTGACCTTACACACACTGTGATTTCATCTTCAGGAGCAGCAATCTGCACTGCTAACTCCACTTCCATCCTTAATAGGAAGTTAGCTAGTCTTTCTTCAGGTGTGCTGGAACACAAACATACTGTTACTCAAACATACAGCTCTCCTGCTTCCTCCTGGCTCATCCCCTACACTCTTGGCATTGGTTCTTTCGTGTTCTTCCCTCCTCTCTTTCTTTTTCTCCTTCAGTCAACTCATGCCCTGCCCTGAAGACCTTTCAGTTTGGGCTTACTTTGCATTCTTAGCCTCACATTCCAGTGCAACCTCTCAGCCTAAAGCAGCTATTACTTTTTTTGTAGGATGTGGTGAGTCCAGCAGTCTTCAGTTACCACTTGTGGACCTCCAGACCTCTCTGTGGTAAGGGGAGGGGGAGCCTGGCCCATTTCTGCCTGGGACAGATGACTAAAGGAAAGCACATGACCCAAATTAGCAAAGGATGGAGTGGGGACACATGGAAAGAATTTCCTTCAAACAAATAAAAGTTTTTTTGGACTTTTTTCTTTTATGATTCAACTCTTCTGTTGTTCAGCTAGAAGTTAGGAGTCATAGAAAAGGGAGAAATGGTTGGCGAGTGGATGAGCAAACTTTGTAATTGATCACCTTAGTGTAAAGAAGATGCAAAAGAATGCATATTCACGAGGCATCCCATAGGTTTATCATGTAACTGTATGCCATCAAACCATCCCCGTACTCTCTGTTCCATTGGAGTTTCTATTTTGGTTAACACAAAAGCACTTGTGACCACAAGGCTTTTATTTTATGTGCAAACAGAAGGCTCTGATAAGTGTCAATCTGTCCTCTATAACAACCACACAGGAATGTAGCAATAAGCTTTGCTAGGAAGCAGGCTTCCACTCAATTATATCCTGAGGAGAACCTTCCAGATCTTAAAGCCTTACTGCAGACCTCTGCCATGAATTAGGAGGGGGCAAAGGCTCACATTAAGAGATGAGTTTAGAGTTGGGAATAACTGTGAACGAATTTCCTGAAAAAAGAGAAGTGATTTCCAACATGATTGTGTGTTTTAAAGAAACTGGACAAAGTTCAGTCCATATTCAGCTCTTTAGAAACACATTCTCTCCACACAGTAGAAAGTAACATTTGTATGTGTAAATTTTAATCCTTTACCACTCAAGTCCTCTGCTTCTGATCCAAAAGTATTCCAACTCAATTCTTATGCCTTAAGACTCTGTACCTGTTGTCAAGGGTAGTAATTCTCTGTGGCCCTCTATTTTATGAGGCCAAGTGAAATAAAAGAGAAACAGAATCACTGTCTTCAACTCTGTGGCCCTGTCTTTGAATATACTCTTCCCACATTTTCACTTTTGAATTTGTATCTCACTTTCTCTTCACAGTGCTAACCATATTTATCTGAATGTTCATCCCTTTTGGTTTTTGTTGTTGTTGTTGTTGTTCATTCCTTTTGAATAAGAGTTTCCTTGAGTAGTACCTGGGTGCCTCAGTTGGTTAAGCATCCTGCTCTTGATTTCTGCTCAGGTTATGATGTCAGAGTCATGGGATCAAGCCCCAATTCAAGCTCCACACTCAGTAGGGAGTCTGCTTGTGATTCTCCTTCTCCTTCTCCATCTGTCCCTCTCCCCACTTATGTTTTCTCTTTCTCTAAAACAAATAAATAAATATTTTTAAAAAGTTTTCTTGAATAAGAGCTATTGGTTTCCTTTAACCTGAGGAAGCATAACATTTAATGCCTACCCTTCATCCCTAGGTAGGATAGTAGAAAGCCCATGTGTCACACCTTGGTATGAATCATCAATTCTCTGTATAGTGGTGAGCAAGGACAGCAAATGTAACTGAAGAAATCAAATGTGCAACACCTCCATTTAAACTGAGCAACAGAGAAGAAATGTAGCCAAACTCCAACAGAGAACTATAAAAGTCACAAAGAAAATTATCTGCAGAGGGGTTTTCATAATACATAAAATCAGGTGAGCTTATTATAGATGAAGATGGTTACTCTATTTGGCATTGCTGCACTGGTCCCCAAGGACAGATATGACTTGTAAGTTCTGAGTGCCCCGAAAGCACATGGTACACTTCTGCCACAAGCACACTTGATTTCTAAGATTTTGCTGTGTGGAGTGTGGTTTGTGACTAGTAGCACCAGCATCACCTGGATGGAAATGCTTCACCACAGGCTTAATTATTCAGCAATTTTTCTGAAAGATTATGACTGGAGTGCACGTTAGCACTAGAGAAGTTCTATTCTAAGTTCCCTCCAAATTTGCCGTGCAGAGGTGAAGTGTAAAAAAAAAAAAAAATCCCCCCACCTATTGATTGAAGAAAGGATCTGCTCACCTATAAAATGAAACAGACAGCATTAATATATATAAACCAAGGCCCCTGTTAAGTCACTTTGGAAATTCCCAAACTGTGAGTTGGATTAGTCCAGAAGCTGTGGTTACCAGGCAAATCGAGGGCTCAAACCACCTCAGAAAGCTTCCAAAAACACACTTGGTGTCACAGTTTCAAAACAAAGCTAGTAATATTTTAATCCCCTCACCACAAGGGCATGTCTAATATAGCTTGTCATGAGGCCAGTGACTTAGAGAAAAGAATCTGGATTTCCCCTGTACCACTAGTTTTTTAATATTAAAAAAAATAAAATAAAATATGTATCAGAACTGGCTGCAAATGGGAGCAGTTCAAACAGATTGCAGGCCTGCCTCCAGCACTAATGATAATTCAAGATCATTCTATGGGTTTTAATGTTAGGCTTTCTAGATTGTTCACTCGATGATATCACTGCATACTTTAAAAATCCTTTTAAAAGTTACCATAACATTTGTGGAAAAAAATAAACATAGCTGAAAATTATCCCACTCCAAAGGGTTTAAGGATTGTTAAACTCAGACTTCAGGAAGAAATCTAAATCAATAATGGGGGCGGGGAGACATTTGGTTGCTTCCCATAAGCAGCACCAGAGATCAGGAATAGCAGCACCCATGGCCTGAACAAATATGTCTGCTTCTTGCAGTTGTCCTTGGGACTGATTCACTAATGATCTGGAATTAACCGCTTGGGTCCTCACTGTACCTGACTCGAGCCTGATCATCTGGCACCATAACACAGGGCTGCTCCTCATGCTGGGGTGAGAATAATTTTTTTTAATAATAAATTTATTTTTTATTGGTGTTCAATTTGCCAACATACAGAATAACACCCAGTGCTCATCCCGTCAAGTGCCCCCGTCAGTGCCCACCACCCAGTCACCCCCACCCCCCGCCCTCCTCCCCTTCCACCACCCCTAGTTCGTTTCCCAGAGTTAGGAGTCTTTATGTTCTGTCTCCCTTTCTGATATTTCCTACCCATTTCTTCTCCCTTCCCTTCTATTCCCTTTCACGATTATTTATATTCCCCAAATGAATGAGACCACATAATGTTTGTCCTTCTCCGATTGACTTATTTCACTCAGCATAATACCCCCCAGTTCCATCCACGTTGGATGGGTATTTGTTATAATTCTTTGACTACAAATCAGGAGAGACTCATCAGTGAGTCTCTTTTTGTGGAAAATGATTCTAGATTCCATACTTAAAGAACTTATCATAATTTTTCCCTTAAGTAGCCAGATATGTTTTAACAGCCAGTGGTTTGAGTTTCTGAATCCACCCTCCAAAAATATCAGGCCATTGCCTTGTGATTCAGTTTCTTGTTACTGAATTTGGCTTGCTGTACTTCCATTCCCCCCAAGGTAACCAACTCATCCTACTTGGCACTGAGTGTCTTCTGGCACAAGAAACCCCTCAATCTCAGTCCAACTGGATCCATTGGTCACCTTAATTACTTTCCTCCTATCACTGTCTACTTCTACCTGTATCTCTAATTCCTACTGACAAATACATATACACTATTTTCCATGATGTCTATATCGTGTTGTCGTTCTTTTCCTGCATCCTGTCCCTCAATCCAACATACATGGTCTTTCTTTCCATTTAAACCTTGTTTCTCAAATGTTTATCTGTCCCTAAGCAACAGAAGGTCAGCTGAGTAGACAGAGAAAACCCCAAAACATTTAAGGATTTTATGCAAACCAAAATAATTAACAAAGACGAGGGTAATGCCTAGAGTAAGACAAAAGTTTTAAGGGAAGAGTTAATGTGTGTTCTCTCCAATCACCGTGGTATATTTTGCACTGGATATGAAAAATTTTGGTGGGGAGAGAGCTAAGGAGCTCGGGGAGACCATGTGAGTATGGATTTTGAAATATCTGAGCAAGGAGATCTCTATGCATGTTTTTATTTAATTTCCAGATAGGAGAAGTGAGGTAGGCATTAATACAAAATTTAGTGACAAGGAGTTTGAATTGCAGGAAAATTAAGTAATTTGTAAATTTATAAATTTCTGGCCACTAAGCTGATGTGACAGAATCAGGGTTTTGGAAGTAGATCTCTTAAGGAATTTCTAGTTTTATTTAGAAGATAAGAGAACATCAATGGCTATGTATGTGGAAAGTATTTGGTAAATTGTTAAATAGGTGAATTGTCTCCTCTAGACTAAGTGGTAAGAGAGATTAGCTTGCAGACCAACTGGCAGAATGAAGGGCTGAAAGTTATGAGAGCCACATCTGCATGGGTAGACTAGGGTATAGAGACCTGGGAAAGCCATGCTCAGAGCATGGACACCTTCTAGACTGAACGCTGGTAAGATAAGAGTGGTACCCTGGGTAGTAAGACTCTGGAACAGTCACTGTTGTGAATTGACATCACCCCTCCATATAAGTAAAGGGAAAGTACTGAACACAGCATATTTTGGCTTCTAGATGTCTTGACAAAGGCATAAGGAAGGGAAGACTTCCTTATGAATCTGTTAAGTTTGGCAAGTTAAATACATCTGTGGAAAAGCATTAAATATTACACTCTATTTATATTTAACCTTAATGAGAAAGATATTAATGGAAAGCCTTTGGCTTGGATCCTGGGATAGAGCCCCACCTGGAGCTCCTTGCTTAGCAGGGAGTCTGCTTCTCCCTCTCCTCTCTGCTTGTGCTCTGTCTCAAATAAATAAATACATAAATAAACAAACTTTGTAACAATGAAAAATAATAATGATAATAAAATATGAGTTCTTATTATATGCCAAGAACTATGCCAATGGTGTTGAGTGTATCATTTCACTGGCTCCTCTTAGCAATTATAGAAAAGGGTACCTTTTTTAAGGTGAGGAAATTGGGGAACAGTAAGTTCCCCGATTGAGATATAAGGGTCAACTTCTCTGAAACTGACCTCTGCAGCCTGGCCTCCCCTAAAAGGAATTTTCCTTGTGCAGTGCTCTGTGAGAAACCCACTATGGTAGTGTTTAGGTCAATCAAGGAAGGCTTGGACTCTAATCCCTCTTCCCTCCACCCTCAGTCTTGCCAGCAGAGGTGTTGTGCTTTACCAACCAAGAACTCCAACATGGCTAACCATATGCCGCTAGCTCATGTAACCCAGCTGCAATTACAAATCTTGGAATCCAGCATCCCGATTATGCTAGGGCAGGGGCTTGTGCCTCCCTCCACCTCTCAGCACAGAACCTTAGCTGGCTGGAGAAGGTCAGCACTGTTTCTGCCGTTCATTTCACCATCATATCCTGGTCCCTGATCACGTCGGGGCCCAATTATGTAGTATCAAAGCTCTATAGCCCAAGCATCAGGAGCTGTCCTATAAATCAGACCCTCCCAAATCATAGGTCACTGTCCCAGACTCAGTGAAGGCAGCAGGAGACATGTATGTCTATAAGTCATCTAGGGGCAGTGAGTTTCTCCAGTGAGTACACTGCTCCTGTAGGCCCGTCTGTGAGCACTGCTTGCTCCTTGTCCTTGTCTGTGCTATAGTCATTTGCTCAAGGATCCACCTTTAGTAATATCAGACCCAAAAAATAAACATTTCAAATTAATGGTGGCCAAATGAATTAGTGAATGTAATCCAGATGGTTGTTATCAATGAGTTGATAACAAGTATATCAATAAGTAGATATCACTTACATTATTTATATTAAGCCTGAAGTAAAACCTATCTTAAAAGACATTTTAATATGTTTTTCCAAGTAGAACTGGTGATTTAAATGTCCAAAAATAATAAAAAATACAATTCTTTGTGGATTTGAGGGATAAGATTATTTATGCTTTTAAAAACATGACCAGACTCCGAGGAGTTCAACCTAATGCCACAGTAATATATGAGGAACCCGCCGTTGGGTGTCAGCATCGCTGAGCATGGGGAAATGATAAGCAGATAGACCTGAGTTCGTAAAGTTTACAATCTAGTGACAGTCCCTAGATGATAAACAGATGGTTCCAATGCTGAGTGGTACGTGGTATAAAAGGGATGTCTCTGTATGCCATGGGGACAGAGAAATTGCTTAGCACAGGCTGTAGGATCAGGAAGAGCAGGTGGATATATCAAAGGGTCTTCACTTAGGGTTGCGAACTTGGATAGTGAAAAAAATATTACATCTTTATTTTTAGTAACTAACTGAAAATTTACCATGTCCTTCTATAAGGATTGTAGGCAATAAACCACAGTAGCATAAGTAGAACCTATAATCACAGAATAGGAATCATAAGTATTTTCATATCACATTACAACTGCTGAAGGTAACTAGAATGTCCTTTATGCTTATCATCACTTCAAAATGACAGTTTATTTAACCCATCGTTATATTTTGCCATTTAAAACATCAATAAAGAAGCTCAGGGATCAAAACTTATTTCCTCTAGTGTTTTAATAGGCGTATTTCAAAAGAACTGTTCTCCCTTGCTTCTATGCTTTATTTCATACATAGAAAACACTATTCTGAGAAGGCATGATCAGACCCCCAATGAATCTGTGGTGCCAAAAGGGGAGAAATCCTTCCTCTGGTCTCTGACAGTTGGGTAGAAGCTTGTGCAGCTAGGGGGTTCCCATAGGGTTGACTGTGAAGGTGAGGATGAGGAAGACAGGGGAGGTGGGCTTCTGTCTGGAGGAAATGAACAGTATCCCTGATAGAACAGCACAGGCAACATGGAGCAACGTGCAGTGGAAGAGAAGGGTAAATATTGGGAACCTCTGGAAATGTCAGGAGAGGAGGAAAGCGGGGGGATGGGGAGAACAATGCAGTTAAGAAAGACAATCAGGTGACAAGCCCTGGAACAGCTGGAGAAGCATGCAGAAAAATCGTAATTTCGTCCTCAGGGGACTGGGTGGTAAACAAAAGTTTTCAAGAAAAGTTTTTGAAATTATTCATTCTATAGTTAAAAATAAAAACAAAAGAAAAACACACAACCTTCTTCCCAAATAACTTTTCTTTCTCAATCTTACTTCTTTAAGATTTGAAATGATCCTGTTGCACGGAGTCATAAATTTCCTTATATTACCTACAGATGGGCAAAGACAACATAGCAATTTATGTGATTTTTTTCCTATATTGGGCTAATCTTTGTACAATGTTATGCACAACTGTCAACTTACATATGACACAGAGGAATATCACCTTCTCCTTTAATTTTACACCTGCTCCAGTCTATTTAGCCTGATGATCCATCTCCTCCCTCGCTCCTTCCCACAGTGGGGGCAGCTCCTCCATCCCATGGTAAAAGCAGGTAAGGGAAGGAGTGTAAATGTGTTGGGGGAAGACTTGTGATGCTGTCTTGACTGAGGTATCCATGGTCCGCTGCTGGCAATAGGTCCTGTATCCACTTTTTCACTGCCTGGCTAGCTAAGACCATTGTGATATTTATTGCTTATGATACTGTAGTCTTACTCTCTGGTTGTATTCAGGGGATGATGTCCCTTCCTGTTGAGTTGGGTCCTCCATGGCTCTTGCTAGCAATCCATATCCCATTCCCCCAGCTGTCCAGCAGGACTCCTACCCAATCCTAGCCAGGCAGTCAAACCTGAAACGTTCAGCTACAGAGCTCTCTGCGTCTCCACTGTGGTATTCCCTTCTCTCCAGTTGTCATCAGTAGCAACCTCCACTCCACAATGGGACAAGTAGGGAATTCTAGATGTCCCCATATCATCCTTGTCTAGACACACACACACACACACACACACACACACACACACACACACACCAATCAAGTCACACTGCTGACTTAGACATAAAGTATATTTTCATTGTTGGTATATCTTGAGAGCCAATGTCTTCCCAAAGTAACAAACAGGAAATGAAGAACTGCACCTTATTTCTTCCCTTAACTGATCTGAGAAAAAAACACCCTACAGTGTTTTTGAGATGTGAAGTTTAAGGGTATTACACATGGATCACCAGCTCTTCTCCCTCCTCATTGGTTCTCTTCTCCTTCCCACAATCCACCAAGCTGAAGGACTGCAATTTCCTATCCTATCCTGCTCTGGCTGGTTCTTCCCCTAAATCATATCCTCCTTACTACCTGCCATATTAAAATTCAAGGTTTACTCTGCAGAGTGAAACAGCCTATGATCTGAGTTTGTCAGACATAAATCTTATAAAGAATTGCTCAGACATCTTAGAAATAAAATAGGGACAGTGGAGTATGAAAACCCATTAGCTAATATTCTAAAAAAACACTACCAGATCATCATTTTTTTTTTGGAAAATCATTTCTTTCAATGTGCTATTCAGAATGGACTTAGATTGGAGTCACCCCCAACCAATGGATCTGAAAATCCCAAACTTTTTGTGTCTCATTGTAGATAGAGATTTCTGCATAAGGCATTGGTTTGATTCTCTAATCTCACAGCAGACCGAATTTAAGCAGGCAGACTTTTACACTTTTATATTGTCACAGTGCCAGATCCATAACCAATTTATTGGAGAAGCTCTCCCCTCTCCCTTGTTCTCTCTTGTCTCTGTTTCCCTCTCTCCTTCCCTTCTCTTCTCTTCCTTTCTCCCCTATTCAGTCCTCTTGCTAGCCGCCTATTGCTTGTCCACAGAGAAGACTCCATTCTAGAAAACTATACTTAGGGAGGCTTCAACTATAATGCATTACACGTGGTAATACAAAAAAATTGTTAGAACAATTATGCTCTTTAAAACATGACTCCCATTCAATGCTTTGGTTTCCCTGCCTTTGTGCTTCAGGCTAAATATTACTCAGATTCCTGCAAGGCCGGGTGCTTTCTCACCAATTATCTGAAAGGCCCAGAGAACAGTACTTACATCAAAGCCAGGCCTAATGACAAAGGACACCTGGCCACTGCAAACACAGGCATCTCTCAGCTCCTCGCTCCATTTGGCAAAAAGCTATTTCCATCTCAGTCACGACGTAACAAAGGACTAATTGATGGGAGCATTTTTTTTCCATCTTTCAAAAAATAAATTGAGCCAACCCCACAAGCTCATCTAGAGGAATTAATTAGGGAATAGGAAATCTCCAAAGCCATCCTTAAATTCAGATTGAACAAAGCCTAGGGAACAGATGGCTTTTCATCTGAATTCTTTAAAACCTTTAGCACTAGGCTAATTCCCCTACAGGAATGAAAAAAAAAAATTGCTAAATGAATTTGAGCAAACCATTTCACCAGGTGTTCAGATCCCCTAAGGTTCCTTCTGCTCTAGGAAAAAAAAAAAAAAAGGAAGAAGAAAGAAAGAAACAAACAAACCCAACAGGTATCCTCTCTACTGATAGTCTTATAATTTCATTTGTACATCTAAGCCCTTCCCCAGGGGCCCATTGTAAGCTTCCCCAGCATTTCTGACTACCAAGCTGGTGGAGTGTTTCCCTTAATTGATGCAGCTGATCAGAGACAACTGCTTGGAGCACGAGGATTATGTCATCACACAGAAAACAAAGTCCAGAATGAGGTCATCATTCAAGCAAAATAGAAAAATAGGAAACAATTTTGTTATTCTGTTTCAGATAGCTGGAAATTTCTGGAGCAAGGGCTGGTGATTTTGATTGCATTATCCCATTAGTTAAGAGATTTTTTTTTTTCTTCTCATACAAATGAATTTGGCATGTAGAAACACAGTGAGGGAGAAGGGCACTGCCTCTCACTTGTATGGTTCACAAGAAGTTGTCCTACACAGGATCCTGGAAGGGGTGAATTGCTCACTTTTACACATTTTCTATTCCAAGGATAGCTAAATACCACCTTCTAGAAAACTTGGTATATCTTTTTGAAACAGTTTTTACACATTTATTATTATTTACTTTGATTCACATTTTAGACTGAATACTTTTATTTAGAATTCTGATCCTGTACTAGAATATCAGAACATCCTGGCATCCATCCTTTTGTGTGCTCTTTTTTAAATAACAATTTACATCAAATACAATCTACCCATAGAATGGACCGTGACAGGGGAAATCTAATGACACTATTCTGATACAGGTAAGTTCTGATACATGGATTGAAATGTATTGATTGAAATGCAACCTTGGGATGGAGGCCATAGGAAGAAACTGAAACCCTAAAGGAAAACATCTGAAGCTGGTCAGCAAAATGGAGGGGATTCTTAGTTTCCAGTCCCAAGACACTCCACAGGCTGACCCAATGGTTCAAGCCTTCATTGGCAACAGCTTCTGAGTCACTTCCTCTTCACCTGCCTGCCACCTGCCCACTACAGCTGCTGTGACAGCCCTTGTCTCCTCTGTACACTCCTCTACTCTAGAAAAAGTTCTGACAATACAGATGTCCATTTCCATCATGGTGGATGTAAGAAAAGTTTAGTCTCAAGAGTTTTTTGTTCTAAGGGGAAGGGCTGCTAAGTGAAGCTTCTGGAAGCAGATGGTATGTTAAAAATAAATGTATAAATACATTTACACCACACACACACACACACACACACACATCCTAACACTTATCCATTCAATAAATAGCCAATAAGCACTTGGCTAGGAGTTAAGGAAAAATTAGTGAGTAAAATAGAAATGAGCCTTGTCCTTTTAGAGTTCTACATTCCTTTTGGGGAGACAGAGAGTAAAATGTCCCCACATGTATATAATTATAAACGGTAATAAATGCTATGAAGATTAAAGGATAAGAAGTCTATAAAAGCAGAAACCAGTCTAGGCAGGGATGCCAATCTTCCCTGAAAAAATGAATTTTTGAACTGATACCAGAAAAATGAGCAGACATTAACTGCTATGAGGGTTAGGATAAGGGATAGAATGTGTCCCAGTGAGGGAAATAGTATGAGCATAGGCCCTGAAAGAGGATGAGGCTGAGTGTATTTGAGGAATGGAAACAGATCCAAGGGCTGGAAGGAAGTCAGCAAAGGCTCAGAGTGGCATTAGGAGGGTTTTAAGTCTGTTGGAACATGAGGGACAATGGAAGTGTCTCTTCTTTGGGCCTCCCAGAAGCAACCTCTGAGACCAGGGCTCCAGTGGGAGGTGATCCCAAGAAACACTGGTAGGGGGGTGTGACACAAACAAGGGAAGACAGTAGATAAAGGATGGGTTATCCATTAAATTATCACTATGGGTAACTGAACCATCACTTGCTTGCAAGGGAACTGGGAGACACGCAATGGGCAAAGGACTCAGTGTCTTTATTTGCCAATTCTCATTATCCTTTGATGGAGGATGCTAGTGAAGGAGGGGATAGGAAGCCGCGTTACTTTTCTAGCATCATAGGACCTCAGTGACTGGTGTGGGGCATACTGTATGAGAGCCTACCAGAGAAAGCCCTCAGGCAGTGGGAGCTGGGCTACTGTGCCCCACAGAGTTGAGGCTAAAGGCACCAGGGAGGTCACTCATGATATCAGCAACCTCACCCCAGATCTACACATGGACACTCCCTCCTGCTTCCAGTACAGCATTAGTAACATCAGAAAGCAGCAACATTCCCCCTCCATTTTTATTTTTACGCTTATACAAAGACATGATACCTTTTGTGTTTGAGTATATAAGCCTCAAGTGCATCCCTCTAATGCTTTCAAAAGTGCTCTGTGGTAGGTTAGGGTCATTGCTTCCATTTTATGCACTGGAAAATTGGGAATTACTGAGACAGAGCAAGTTGTTTGAGGCCATATGTGTAAAGGATAAGCACCTTCGATTCAAATTCAAGGCATCAGTTTCCACAGCCACTTTTATTCCTGGCACGCCATAATGACGCAAGTGACACGTGACAAGATGGTCTACAAATCTGATTTAAACCTGATTTAAATACAATTGACTGCAGGAACTATTGGGGGAAAACAGAGATCCCTATTATGTACCATAGTCTAATTCTAAAATGTAACAGAATTCCATTCTGAATGATAATAAAATGCAGTGATATGTCAAAAATAAAAGTTCTGAGGGGTACCTGAGTGGCTCAGTGGTTAAGCAGCTGGTCCTTGGTTTTGGTTCAGGTCCCAATCTTGGGGTCCTGGGATCAAGTTCCAAGTTGGCCTCCCTGCTCAGCAGGAAGTCTGCCTCAGGATGGTCTCCCTCTGCACCTCCCTGGCCCCACTCTCTTCTGTCTCTCAAATAAATAAACCTTTAAAAAATAAAAGATGTGAGCATCTTTCCCAATAGATCAATATTTAATATACTTCAAGTGATGAGCAAGAAGATTAATTATGAAAACCAATGGAAAATAGAGGGGAGTCCAATATGATTGACTTCAACACCATGTATAAATGGAAGACAATTAGATAAGCCCACCCTCTTAAAAGTGAAGATAAATATTACCAGGAAGATACCATTATACTCCTTTTAAACCGAACTTCCAGTGCTTAAGCTTTAAGGTAAGAGTAAATGAAACTGAACTCAGAGAGAAGCATGCCTTTCGGAAATTCTATCCTGCATAGAAAAGTGCACCCGTTCTCCTCAGATCAATTTCTGAAACACACTTTTGGGCAGCAGAAGATAATTTTTCATGCAAGATTAGGGGTCAAATGTCAGCTTCAGGGGCAGAGGTTGTGTTTTATAGACATGTGCTTTAATGTGATTCTCATACTCTGGTTTATGATATCCCTTTTCAAAGTGAATATTTCCACTCTTTTGGCCAGGGCGCCAGTCTTACTGCTGATTATGTGTCAAGTCTTGAACATCATCCCACATTGTCTGAAAAATGAGCCCCACCATGGCTTTGCACTATGCAATGAGATGAGGACGTAAAGGATAACCTGGTGGGAGAATGTCCACTATAAAAAAAAGAAAAGGAGAAAATCTGTAAGTAAGAAAGCAGATATTTCTGAGTACCTATTTTCTGGGGGAATTTCTGCTGACCATGCAGCCCAGATCTGTAGTTCCCAACACGCCTGACTCCATTTCCTGCAGTGCACCATTTCTAGGTAATTGTCCCATAAGGATGAGAAAGTATGTATTTTTTTTCCTCAGGATGACAAAATATTGCTTTCAAAGGAGACATTGCAATAATAAGAATTGTTGCAGCTTCTTACAGGGGAAGTGTTTGGGGTTGAGGGGGACATTCTTTAGCATTTTTTATTTATATTCACTCTAAGTTTTGAAGCACAATCTATTTTCAATAACCTCTGCATCTGGCAGTTAAAGCTAATGTCACTGTGGTGGGAAAAATTTTGTTGTTATTGATAAATGCCAAAAAGCCTCTCTCCCGGCCTCAGAAACCATTCACATCAGCTTTAGAAATTCTAATTCCTTTTCAAATTGTTTTACTCTAATTTCACAGAAAGCTTATGCATGTAATGACATGCCCAATAATAATGGAATCTAAATTTCTCAATCAAACACAGATTGAGATTTTTACAACTTGTATATATTGAATCCGTGAGAAACTCAGAAGAATGACATCTTGGTACTTGTAGACCACTCAACCCAAATCAATAACGGCTTGTTTATTTTTTGAAATGTAAATATAGTTCCTTTTCCTACTGTGCCTTTGGCACTTTTGAAAATACTTGGTGATAGGATATTTATTTTAATATGTCCCACAGCAACAATGCATTGTGACTCTTTGTCTCCTTCAAAGTTTATAGCAGGCATGTCTGAACATGGTTTCATTTGATTTTGACTGGACACAAATCTGTTCCATTTAGTTAAATTAAATTATAGAAGTGATACTCAGGGTGATATCAACAATTTATTTAACAATTTACCTGCAGAGATACAATGGGTCTTAGGTTAGTATCCTACAAAAAATTAAAATGTTTTTTTAAAGATGTTATGTCCTAAAATTGTAACATCACCCGCAGTAGCAGGTTCCCTCGGTGGTTCTGGTGGCTATCTTTTCTCCACACCTATGTCTATATCATGTGTTATGAAAGTGGAAGTAACACATAGAAATTCATAGTGCTAAGAAAACAATGAGAGGCATCCCCATTTTGAAAAGAAATAACAGTGCCTGTGGATTTTTAAATGTCCTTTTAGCTGTTTGCGGCAAATCTCAAAAAAACAAAAACAAAAACCCACAGTTCTAGACATTTGTAGATATTGTAGGGTTTTGCCATTAAGCCACAAACCAGCATTTTAAAAAAAAAAAACTCTTGAGACTTTTATTGTTGCTGATTTGGTAGACTTTTAGCAAACAAATTATTTCAGAATGTTTTTTTTAAGATTTTATTTATTTATCCATGAGAGACACAGAGCAAGAGGCAGAGACATAGGCAGAGGGAGTAGCAGGTTACCCACGGGGAGCCTAATGCAGGACTCAATTCCAGGACCCCAGGATCATACCCTGAGCCAAAGGCAGACACTCAACCACTGAGCCACCCAGAAGTACTAGTTTCAGAATGTTGCTGTCAATACAGTATGGTGTGTCAGGTAATGAGATATTTCTCTTATAGAGTGTTCAACGAATTACTCTTCAAGGTTGATAAACATTTTTGCTGTTTTAATAACAAAAAGAGATGTGAGAATTTTTTTAATTAGGATTTTCAATATGACTACTGACACTAATATCTCTCACTTATTGAAGACTTTAAAGAATAGGAAATAAAATATTTTTTATCTTAGAAGATATAAAACTCAGGCCTATGTAAATGAATTCAAGTCATTTAAGTATCCTTTCAAATAAAATTAAAGTTTGCAAAATTAAACGATTGTCACTGAGCCCATAGTTATATGATATTTAGGAGTAAGGATATAAATGCCAGATAAGGATATTATGTGTCAGAGTAGTGGTTTCTACACTTACAAGAACACTGGAATCACCTTCAGGGCTTCAAATACACTACTATGCCTCTGTACCAACCCAAAGATTGTAGTTTATTTACTCTAGGGTAGAACCTAGGCTTTGTAATTTTTATGAGATCCCTAAGTGATTCAAATGTGAAGAAAGGTTTGGAAACTCCTTGGTGACAAGATAGAACCACATATTCTTTAATGTTAGGGTTCTTGCAAGTTATTAATTTTCTGTATTGCATTGAATATAGCCTGGGATATTAATCAGATAATTTTAAAAATTGAAAATATGTGACTAATATTATCAATGCTATATTTTTATAAGAGAGATATTTGGTACTTTCTGGGTTGGTGATCAACCCTAATACATTGTGTTGTTATTATATGTGATGATAATAATATCTACATTTACTTTATTTTTAAAAAATATTTTATTTATTTATTTATTCATGAGAGGCAATGAGAGAGAGACAGACACAGGCAGAGGGAGAAGCAGGCTCTATGCAAGGAGCCTGATGTGGGACTCCATCCTGGATCCCGGTATCATGCCCTGAGCCGAAGGCAGACGCTCAACCACTGAGCCACCCAGGTGTCCCATAAATTCTAAATTTAATGAGTACTTCTTATTTGCCCGGTTTGCTTTACAAGTATTTTTGCGTGTGCTTTCCATAGTGCTGTAAGGATTTTTTTTTTTTTTTTTACCTCTTTTAGAGGTGAGGAGTCTGAGACACAGAGCAGTGATACAACTTGCTGGAAGATTGTAGCCAGTAAATGGCAAAGACAAGATTCAGACCCAAATTTTCCAGAACCCATGGCTTATGCTCTGTATCATCATGATATCTACTATGGCCTCAACATTCATGGATAATAATGATGACACAGTTTCAATTAAGGGTGGGTTTCACAGTCAATAGTCAAATATTCTTGTCAAATTCATCCTTGAAACTACTTTGTCTTAGATTTCTTTGTTGAGGCCCCAGCTTTCCTTCATTCTATACCATAAACCATAACCATAATGGCACCTACTCCTGGTGCCTGATCTCCTTCCTTTTAATATTTTTTAAAAATTATTCATTTAAGAGAGAGAATGAGAAAGAGAGAACAAGCGATGGGGAGTGGCAGAAGGAAAGGGAGAAGCAGACTCCCCAATGAGCAGGGAGCCTGATGTAAGGCTCAATCCCAGGACTGGGAGATCATGATCTGAGCCAAAGGCAGACGTTTAACCACCTGGGCCACCCTAGGCACCCCTACTATTTCTTCCTTCCTCAAGATACATTATGTCTCCATTAATTATCCTTCTTTTAGCAATGAAAGACAAATGAAGCCTATTTATTGCTATTGTTACTTGGGATTTGTCACTTGCAGCTGAAGTAATTTTTAAATTATGCACAGAGATGGAGAAAAAGATAGACAAGGGTCAGTTGGTATAAGGCACAAAACTTCATGAACAATTTTGGGAACTACACCCATAGGCACACAGAGTAGCTAAGTGGAAAAGCCAAAGGCCTCCCATGAACTTCTCAACTGCACACTGGATTCCTAGAGTGTTTCCACTATTTCTCAGGGACGATTACAACCCTATTTTAATTTTTTTTATTTTTTTAATTTTTTTAAAAGATTTTATTTATTTATTCATGAGACACACAGAGAGAGAGAGGCAGAGACACAGGCAGAGGGAGAAGCAGGCTCCATGCAGGCTCCCCGACGTGGGACTCGATCCCAGGTCTCTAGGATCATGCCCTGGGCTGAAGGCGGCATTAAACCACTGAGCCACCAGGCTGCCAACAACCCTATTTTTAAAAGAAACTATAGAAAATATAATTTTTTTACTCTTTTAGGACTGTTTGCTTGTTTTAATGAGAATGCATTTCAAATCACATATTGTATTATCATAGACTATTATCATGTGTGTGTGTTGGAAATTCAATGATATGTGAAAAATACAGCAATTCAATATAAAGGATTCTTTAAAGGCATGAGAACTTGTAGTATCCATGGAATAATTTTTTAAGAATTCTCTAATCCTCATTCCTAATCCAATCTGAAAGGACATAACATTTATGAAAAGGAAAGCGTGCTATTGGGAATATTTTTGCAGGTGAAAATCACTACCACCAAATTTTAAAAATCAATAAAATAAACAGTGAACTATAATCCACAGAAAGCTAAAGGCAATATTTAGAAGATGGATTATAGAAACTCAGTCCAAATTAAGAGGTTAAAGGGTATGAGGAGAAAGGCAATGATCAAAGATATGAGAAACAAGGCATATAGAAAGGAGATTGAATAAGTATAAATTAGAATTCTATAAAGCAAGAAGATGTAATTAGCAAAGTAATCTGAGAAGTTTCTGAGCTAAAGAAAGTTTTTAATATTTAGTCCAAGGGTGTAAGAATACTACATATTAACAGAAATCAACCTGCAATTAAACAAGTAAACAACTTATTTTGTATTTCTTTGGGTATAAAGATACTTTTCTAAAAGCTTCCAGAGAGAAGAGAGTAAAGTAAGGCATATAAAGATACCATCAGACTTTTCTCAGTGGTATATGAAATATGGCAATGGGGAGGTTTTTTCAAGATTTCATGGGGAATGTTTGTGACCCCAAAATTCTAATCTCATTCAAGTCAACATTCAGAAGGACCTTCTCAGATACAAAATGACTCAGAAAGTAAACTACTTAGTTATCTGTCTTGAAGAAAGGTCCATAAGGAAGTACCTCACTCAACGAAGTGAATCAAAACCACGGAATTCACTGAATTTGAGGGCATGTGTGGTTCAAAAGTAAAGGCAGTGAGTAATGAACTTAACACAAGGCTGGTGTCTAAGTAACTATTATAAACATAGTTATGAAAGTTGACAAATGTCAAAAGTAATTCTTGGATGGAAAAAAGTACCATTTTTTAAAAACACTGCATATCTAGTCTTATTTAAATAGAAACATGTCAGTAGCAATACTGAGGAAGAGGGGAGAAATAAAGGTATTCTAATCTCTCTTACTAAGATATAGCAAATCAGTTCTGTTTTATTAATAATGTCTATTGATTTATTTATTCATTTATCTTCTCTGTGCAAAGTGCTGGCTCAATGCTACTGTGCAGAGATCAATGATCATATCTAGGTCCCTGCTTCACAGTGGGTAACTTCTAATCCACAAGTAGATCACTTTTAAAGTGAAAACAACTGAAGAGAATAAAGATAGCACATATTACCTAAAACCATTATATGGAGAAAGAGTTAAGAGAATTTAAGCAATATTTCAGTATGAACAAATGACACTGATAAAACTTAATGACACAACTTTTCTTTAATAGAAGCATGCTCAAATATTGACAGGAAACTATAGGCAAACTGTGGATATTGATGTGAAATGAGAAGTAGAATTCTAGATAAAACTATTAAATTTTAAAATCAAGGGATATTTTATATTGATAAAGATGTAGTTCACAGTGAAGAAGTTAAGAGTCTTAAATGTGTAGGCATCAAATAGCATTCAAGACATGTAAAACATAAATGGTTAGATTTATGTAATATTAAAATTATGATTAATATAATTATAATAACTTGACAGATCTATCTTCATCAATGCTAGATAAGGAAGACAAATTTTATGGTAAAGCAGATAAAGTAATAATTTGAAAACTAAGCTAATTAAATAGCTACATACATACATTATAAACATGTTCATGGAAAAATAAAAAATTCAATTGTAGTTTAAAAAACTTTAATTGTAGTTTAAAAAAGTTTTTACATTGTAGTAAAAAATGTAGTTTACAAACATTTTTGTAGTAAAAAATTCAATTGTAGTTTATGGGGTGCCTGGGTGGCTCAGTCAGTTAACCATCTGCCTTCAGCTCAGGTCATGATCCCAGAGTGCTGGGATTGAGCCCCATGTTGGGCTCCCTGCTCAGTGGGGAGTCGGCTTCTCCCTCTCCCATTGCCCCTCCCCTCACTCTTTCTTTCCCTTGCTCACTCTTTCTCTCTCAAATAAATAAAATCTTTAAAAAACAAAACAAAACAAAACACTCTCATTATATTTGAAACAGCAGTGAGAAGCCTGATTGGCTCAGTCACTTAAGCATCCAACTCTTGGCTTTCAGCTCAGGTCATGATCTCAGGGTCATGGGATCAAATCCCATGTTGGGCTCCATGCTCAGATTAAAGTTTGCTTGAGATTCTCTCCATTTCCTTCTGTTCCTCTTCCTGCTCATGCACATGTGTGCACTCTCTCTTTGTCTCAAATAGAATAAATAAAACATTTTAAAAATATCTGAAAGAGCAGAATTTACTCAAGCTACATACTCTGATCACACTGAAATTAAACTAGAACTTCAAAACAAAGAAACCATATTTAAGAATAAAACACATGGAAATTGAAAAAAAAATATCTTAAGTATTTGACAGTGACAATGCTGTTAAGTTATACATGTAAAAATTCATGGAAAAGTTTCTAAACTATACAAGGAAACAATACTTTTCATGATAACAAATTTTAAACTAAATCACCTAAGTATTCAATTCAAGAAGCAAGAAAAAAATCTAAATCTGACATAGTGAAATATAGTTATATTATGATCTGGACAAATAATGAATGACATATTTTTAAATAGTTTAACTTTAGCCTTTATAGATCATCAAAGAACTGTCCATTTCTACAGTGCTCTTTAATAGTATTAAATAAGAAAATGTGGTTCTTTCTTAGTTCAGTTGCAAGGAAATATTTTTTGTCTGCCTCAGATTTGGAGGTTTATGATTTTTAAATCAAACAAATTCTTCATGATATTTTGGGCTCAGTTGACAGATTACTTTAGTAAACTTCCTATTATCCTCAGGTTTACCATCTTTTTGTGCACTACATTTAGTTTTTAAACTAACGTCAAGTGGAAATACTGGGAGGACAGCACTCTGCTTGTAAACATTTAACAACCAGTTCACTGTGGGGAAGTGGGGAAGTGGGGGGAAAAGGTGATGATTTATAACATTTACTACTTTCTATGGTGTAAAAATCTCATCATAGCCAATTTCAAGCTATCACCTTAGGGTCACTGAACATGGAATTGAGAAAAGATGCAAAGAATCATCTCCCGTTATCCAGTGCATGTTGGATGCCAGCACACTTTTATTTATATAAATGTGTGTGTGTGTGTATATATATATATATATATAATGGCATATATGTACACATGCCATTAATGAATCTATGAATTATGGATGGATGGATGGAAAAAAGGAAGGAGAGGGCACATAACATTTTACTTGATAGAGATATCATACTAGCCACTGTATTTTTGTTGATTTATTTACTTCTTCAGTTCTTTTTTTTTTTTTTTTCTTAATGGATAGGAAGCAAGAATGAAGTGGGCATATCTGTCTTTCAGTATCATTTCTGATATGTGATAACTTGTTGGAAAACTTTAAATAACCAATGGGGACCATGAAAATATTAGTATCAGAAATTCGGAGAATAGGAATTTTGCTAAAACCAGCTATGGACTTTAAATGGATATAGAAATTTCTCTCTTTAAAAAAAAATATATATTTACTGTTGAGAAAGAAAGGGAAAGAGAGAGAGAAAGCATGAGTGAATGGGGGAGGGTCAGAGAGAGATAGTAAGAATCTCAAGTAGACTTTGCTGAGTGTGGAGCCTGACATGGTGCTTGATCCCATGACCCTGAGATGATGACCTGAGCCAAAATGAAGAGTCTGACACTTAACTGTCTGAGCCACCCACACACCCTGGAAAATTCTCTTAACAATACTCATTAGTACTCTGCTCTTTTTTTCAGCAGTCTCAACTTATTGCACTTTCACATTTCTTAATTAACATTTATGTGCTTGGATAGCCTTAGTTCTTAAATTAGATGGTTATAGTTAATGAACCACACAAGTTCTAGAACGTTACAGTTCTACGATTGAAGTGAAACTACTTCTCTCATCATTTCACTCTCTCCTTTCACTCACTGAGGGTAGAAAAGTAATGATTTTAATCCTGATACAGTTTTTTAAAGGGCTAGACTTTGAAATTTAAATTTTATATAAGTGGTGATATTTTGCATTTTATCCTCATTGTATTGATAGGAAAACTCAGGATTTGAAAGAGATACCCTGCCTAGTGAATGATGGTGTTCCAGGGGTCAAAACTGTGACATGTTTGGTCCAGTATATGCTTCATAAATGTTTTTTAAGAGATCTTAACACTAAAAATATTAACTATTAATATTAAATATTAATATATGTATATGTATACATATATATGTATATAAATCCTATTGCAACACATGCATTACAGGCTATAATATTTGTGTCATTTGTCAAGTCCTAGTCCCAACTTGAAATTTTAAAACACATTGAGATGTTTCATACTACTAAAATTTTTAATTTCAACTAGTAACAGAAATACTCTGACTATAATTATTGCTCTTGATAAGGAACAGGCCTAAACATTTTGTCTAATTCCTACTACCTATACTTGCTTCTCTTAGAGTTTTTTCTTCCAGATTTCCTGTTATGACTCTTAAGATAGCATCAAAGGGTAACAAGAAGACAAATCCCCGGAGTTGCAAAGTTCACTACATCTTATTTTCAGCTGCATCTCCAGCATCTAAATGGTCAGTATTCTGCCTGTTTTACAGGCCACATGCAAATCTTGCAATTGTATAAAGGATTTAGGGCAGATGCACTGGATTTACAAGCTCTATCTGCAAAGAAATGGAGGAGGTGGTAAAACAGTTGCTTTGTTATCAAAATATGCACACCCACATATCATGGCAAATCTTTGTGGTGTCCCTATGCTTCCGCCAGACTGATGTTATCTGTTCTGTTGGGCAATCCCACTCCTTTTCCATCTTCAGCACATAGCTGTACCTGTCTGCTTTTCTGCATTGGGACTTTCTCCAAAGCTATGGTGGGCCGTTCAGCCTTTGTGACATTGGACATATAAAGAAGTTAACACCCATGGGAACAACCATCAGCCACTGGTCCCTGACTTCAGTAGACTAACACTTCATTTCCCTCCCCTCTGGTAAAACAGTCCAAGGTGTGTTTTATATGATTCCTCAGAAAGTCCCAGTTGGGTTATCTTCAGTTGGTCACAGTGAAACCTGCTCAACAATGCACCTTTATGTCCCTATTGCCTCCTGCATCTTACTCTCTTCACTCCTTCATTTCTCTTTGCCTGACCATCGCTAACTACCTGCACCCAAGTTCTCCCATCAGGTTCTACTTTCATGAGAACTCAAAGACATATCCTGGATATATCATGTTTTTCTAAAATTTATCTTCATGTTTTTATTGTTATAATTTTCAAATACAAAATCACATTGAACTTTATAAAATAAATACCTATTTGGTCATCACCAAGATTGAGCATCAAGACTGTCATGCATGTTTCTTCTAGCCATTTTCTGAGTATATTCTCAACAAGATTTGATCAGAAATATCAAAAGTGACAGAGTACCTCAAACCCAATTGTGTTCCTGTTATAAGGAGGAAGCACTTCTTATTATTCAGAATTTAATTACCAAGTGAATATGCAATCTTTTCAGAAGCATTTAATAACTATTAACTGGTTTTTATTAAAATCTTCTGGACAGAAGGGAATGATCTGGTCAATAGCTCATTTGACAAAATGCCCCAAATCCTTGAAGTTATATCTGTATTCAGCAAATGCTTATTTGAGCCCTTACTTGGTCTAGCCACTATGCTAGGTTCTGGAGATACGGTAAAAAAAAAAAAAAAAAAAAGAAAAAGAAAGAAAGAAAGAAAGAGAGAGAGAGAAAGAAAGAAAGAAAGAGAGAAAGAAAGAAAGAAAGAAAGAAAGAAAGAGAGAGAGAGAGAAAGAAAGAAAGAAAGAAAGAAAGAAAGAAAGAACGAACGGACTCTGGCCCTGAAGCCCACAACAGATAACCATATAAACCATAACTACTTCAGCAAATGAATGAACAAGACTATTACAAATCCTAATTGGTGCTGATAAGAGACTGTCCTGTGTAGAGGGTCTTTGGGAAAAGGGAGAAGTGAGGGCCACTGAGTGAAGTGAAATCTCAATGAATCTTGAAGGATGAAAGTGAGGCAACTGGAGAAAACAGCCAGCATGGCCTTGGCATGGTGGACATGTCTGAGACGATGGTAGAGGGGACATGGCAGGCTTAGAAAATGCAGAGCCTTGCAGATGAAGATAATGAATTAGGATGTTATTCTTAAAACTTGATATTCTTGAAACACTTAAAATAGCAAAGATATGTGAGATGGCTCCGTTTTTAAAAGATTGCCTTGACTGTTACGTGCCAAATGAGTTGTGGTTTTATCACTGACTCACAAACAGATAGACCTTGAGAACAAGCATAAGTAAGCAGCTCTATAGGTTTTCCCTTTACAAAATGTGGCTTTGAGAATCCACTGACACTCTCATGGGGCACCTGAGTGGCTCAGTGATTGAGAGTTTGCCTTCCACTCAGGACGTGATCCCGAGGTCCTGGGATCAAGTCACACAGCGGGCTCCCCACAGGGAGCCTGCTTCTCCCTCTGCCTATGTCTCTGCCTCTCTCTGTGTGTCTCTCATGAATAAGTAAATAAGATCTTAAAAAAAAAAAAAATCCACTGCCACTCTCTGAACTCAAGCCCTCAGTTCCTTTTTTCTAGATAATTTCCAGAACCTCTTATCTGAATTCCTTTGTCCAACCTGGAACTTCAAACTGATCTTCCTGAAGCTGATCTTAACACAGCATCCCTACACTGAAAGATGTCAATGATTCTCCTCTATACAAAATGAGGTACAAATTACTTAATATTTTCCTGTAATGTGGCTTTCCATGTTTTACCTCCAGCTATTCCCTGTGTCTTTCCTATACACTACCCAAATTGGATCCTTTACTAATATTCAAATGGACATACTTTGCACATATAAATATATGTATAATACAAAAAATATATAAATATATTATATGTACATATAATATAAATATGAACCAGAAGAGGGAGAAACAAAAACCATATTATAATTTAAAAACAGTTCAAAATAGGGAAAAAATAGGAAGAAATCTGAATTTAAAAATAAAAATGGATTAATAACACAAAAAGTTACCTTTGCTTGTCTATCAACTCCATATTCCAAGCATCAGCACCTCTTGGTGACTATATGTTCTGTAAAATATAGCCCAAATGTGATCACTTCCATCACTGCCACTTTGGTCCATGCCCTCTTCACTCCTGCCTGGACTATTGCAATAGCATCTTAACTTGGCTTCTCTCCTTCCAAACTTGCAAATTTTCTTTCTCCTTATAGTAGTTAAAATAACCTCATATAACTGAAATCAGATGAAATTCTTCCTCTGGTTGAAATAGATCATCTTCAGAATTAAATATGTACTATGGTCTAAAATGTCCTATATGACCTGCTGCTCTTTCTGACCTCATCTCCAACTTTATCTCACTTTTGCTCTGCGATTCAGTCACACAGACTTCTTCATTATTCCTTGAATGGACAAATACTGCCCCTTTCCTACCATCTCTGTAACTATTACTCCATCTTGACAGATTCTTCTCCCAAGTATCTGCGGAGCTACCTTATTTTAATCCAGCTCTGCTGAGATGTTGTTTTATCTGAAAATCCTTTCTGGACTCTAATTTCAAAAACGGCCCAATCAATAACTCTCTATTCCCTTATTCAGCTTCATTTACTTTAAAGGACATTCTAGCTGACATATGATATATGGGTTGGTTTACTATTTTCTTGTTCTCTTCTACCAATAAGAATGTAAACTACATGACAGATGGAAAATTCATCTGTTTGGTTCACTCCTGTATCCCCAAAGCCTAGTACCCTAACTAAAGTGGTGCTCAATATAGCCTTTTCCCCTCTTGTCTCACCTTTTTCTATCACCTGCCACTCATCATGATATCACTGATTCTAGACTAATGGGAAAAAAGACTTGATGAGATGGAAGGATTGGTGGGAGGGTGGGTGGAGGGAAGATCTTGGCTACAGTGGTACATGAAGCTTACATTAACCACACAAAGAAATGCAGAGCTACAATTGTGCTGTAAGCTAGGAAGGAGTAGTTCACGATGCCATGGGGGGCTTGGGAAGACTTCCGAAGAGACTGCCAGTGAACAGAGACCCGAAGTACAAATAAGGGTTAAGAAACCCACAATGAAGCCAAAAAGAATCCCAGGGGAAGAATCAATCCTATGCAATGGAACAAAATGGAAGGGACATGGTACACAAGAGCTCCTGTCATATAGTAAGTGCTCAGTAAATGTACATCGTGATAACAACGACTATTATAATTATTACTCTCAGTGTTTGCCCAGATAGGGTGTTTTTCCTAATTCAGAACAGAGTCAGTTGGAAAAGGTAAGCATGAATGAACATATGAGAAAGGACATCAAATATAGGAAGCTGTAAGAGAAAGTACCAAAGCCATAGATGTAGGTCAAAGGCAGCATTCATGAGCAGTTAGATCACAGACTGACTAAATAAATAAATACATACATACAGGGATCCCTGGGTGGCACAGGGGTTTGGCGCCTGCCTTTGGCCCAGGGGCGATCCTGCAGACCCAGGATCAAGTCCCACGTTGGGCTCCCGGTGCATGGAGCCTGCTTCTCCCTCTGCCTGTGTCTCTGCCTCTCTCACTCTCTCTCTCTCTCTCTCTGTGTGACTATCATAAATAAATAAAAATTAAAAAAATAAATAAAAACAGGGCATTCCTGTGCATGTGTGATACAGGATCTTTTTAAAAAAATACTTACATACATACATACATACATACATACATACATACATACAGTGTTGTCTCTGAAAAGGCTGTTTGTGAAGGAACACTAGAGAATAAAAGGGGCTCACACAAGCTACATTTTCATATATTCAGGACACAGCCATCACCTCACCCAAAATCTTAGACCTTCCTAAAGTAAATAGGATGGACACTGCCATGTTTACTCAACTCCTTAAATGGGAGTTAAATCACACGACACTGTGATCTTATTTTTTCTTGTTCAATTAATGTGGAAGTGCTTCCTGGCCAGTCTTCATTCAGTGATAGACCAAGCTGAGAACTTTTAATTTTCTCTAATAAATACTATCAACATCCCTCCTCCTATCCCCAACATCAGCTACCACACCAAGAGAAAATAGAAAACAAAATCACTAATTAATGAGGCCTCAATCTATTCAAAGAGAAAGCCATTTAGCACTATAATTTATAACATAAGCTGGTTATTATAGCCTCCGTCTCCTTCAAATAGATAGGTGGTTGCATTCAGATACCCAGCTCCTCTTCTACTTAAAACTTAGGGAGAGTGGGGCCTGATTTCTCTTCCCCTTTGTCCCACTCTTCCATGCCCTTTACCCTTCCCACAGCTCCTGCTCACCCTCAGGGCAGTACTGCATGCAACAGAGGGAAAGATAAACTTTTAAAGGTAAATGGAGACTCTTCTGTCAGTGATTTGACTCCTGCCTTCTGGCTAGCTCCCCTGAAATCTGGGCTTAATAGAACCTAAGAATGTACATTTTGAAATTTCTCAAGTAATTGAAGTAGGTGACAACCTAAACATGTAAACACTTAGAAATGGCAGTTATCATTTTGAAACAGTGTTCCTTTTGTTTCAGGATTCACAATGAATTAGATCAATTTTGCTATGAGAATACAACTTGCCTGCCAGCGGCCTCCAGACATCCTCCAGTGCTGCCTCAAAGTAAAACCAGACCCCCAGCCCCAGGAAAAGATCAACATTTTTATAGGACCCAGCATGGTGTGTATTTGCTCAGGATTTTTGTCTTCTTAATTAAATATTTTTCAGTCCCTGTCTCAGAAATTAGAAAACACAATTGAAATGCCGCAAGATACATACTATTCTAAGCCTGGATGTGAAATGGTAGCTAGAGGCCATAAAATTACACCGCAGCTATTACAGATAATTATCAAGGATATTCTGTGAGAACATAAACAATGGACTAAAAAAACCATAGACTACATTACTTGTGTTAAATAAAAACAACTGTGTCACATTTCCTAAAAGTGATATGATCATCGCATAACCCTCACTGATAATAGCAGATGGGTGGATTTTTTTTTAAATATATTTGAAACAAAAGAGTGGTCAGCCCTGATTTAATATGGGATATGTTCAAAACCAGAGTGAATCACTCCTATTTGTCAAGCCACCTATGTCTGCCCTAAGAACGTTGCTAAAGGAAGTAATACTGGTTCCTCCCAGTAACCTGGAATTTCTCCAAAATATTTTACAGAGCCATACTTCCAAGAGCTGAATTTTTTGGAAAGTAGTTGTCATGCTACTTACTGAATGACAATAGGGTCTATCTATAATTAAACTCAAAATAAAAAATAGAAGCCTTTATGGGATTTCAGTGAAATTTGGGGTTGGGTCAAAGGCATAGAAATATATGATAACACTACCCAAATATTTTTTTTTATTAAATTTTTTGGACATGTGATTCTACTAAGTAATAAATGCTGATCATAGATTCACTCATTTCAATTCCAAATTCAGGGGCACCTGGGTGGTTCAGTTGGTTAGGTGTCTGACTTCATTTTGGCTCAGATCATGATCTCAGGGATGTGGGATCCAACATGGGATGCTGGGTCCTTAAGATTCTCTCTCTCACTCTCCTTCTGCCCCTCCCCACTCCACTCCCACTCCCACACTGTCTCTCTCTCTTTCCCTCTAAAAATAAATAAATAAATTCTAAATCAAATCCAAGATAAGCAGGATTTAAGTTTTTAAACACTAATAACTTATTTGTTGACATTAATTTACAACTTTTACTTCCCAAGTAATGGACAATTTGCAATTATTAAAAAACATATAGTCAAACTTTTTGTTTCCTAAAATACCAGTAGAATCTCCCTGAGAAATACTGTACTACTTGAAAAAAATCAGGGTGACGTTAATCAAGGCAGAGAGGTGGGAGATCATAATTTGGGGAGTGGAGTTGAATGCAGCCTGAATAGGCTATAAGCAGTGATGATCATGGGAAGGTTACATAGATCTTCCAGAACTGACAAAAATAGAACAGAGTCTTGATCCAGCTGAAGTCATATATTCTGTTGATTTCTGAATAGGACATGCTGCCTATTTATTTCCACCAATCAAAATTGAGCACTGTCATCTGGTGGGTGACATCCACTTTTACATTTGAATATCACATATTGCATCAACTACACTTTTTATACATAGAATTTAATATGTAACTAAGTAAATTTCATGATTACACATCTTTGTTTACTTTGTATTACATGATTAATTATAACTTGACAGGAATGAGTTACAATTCTCCCATTATTAAAGTGTCATATAATGTAATAATTAAAATAGTATCTAGAATCCAACTGCCTGAGTTCAAATCCCTACCTATGCAACATTGAACAAATTCCTTTGTATCCAGAACATCAGTATCTTCAAGTATAAAATTGTAAGTAATAAAAATCGATTAAATGTGTGGACTCTGGAGCAAATACTTACATTCTATGTGACCTAAGGCTAATTAATTTTTCTGTCCCTGAATTTCCTCATCTATGGAATGGCTATTGATAGCACCTAGATCAAAAAGTTCCCGATTAGAGTCTAAATTATATGCTATGCTAAATTGCCTTCTTGAACAATTATAAAAGTGTTTATCTAGTTCTGGGTAATACCAAACTAGTAGATTGATTTTTTTTAATTGCTGTAAGTATAGTTGGTTCTTGCCTTGCAATGGTTTCACAATTTTTTCACTTCAAGATGGTGCAAAAGTAATATGCATTCAATAGAAACTATCCTTCAGATTTGAATTATAATCTTTTCCTGGGTTAGTGAAATGCAGTACCATACTCCCTCATGATGCTGGCCAGTGGCAGCAAGCCATAGCTCCCAGTCAATCATGTGATCATGAGAGTAAACAACTGATACACTTAGAACCATTCTATACTCATACAATAATTCTGTTTTTCACTTTATTCAATAAATCACATGAAATATTCAACAATATCATGAAACAGGCTTTGCTTTGTGTTAGATGACTTTGCCCAACTGTAGGTTTATGTAAGTGTTCTGAACACATTTAAGTTGGTAGGCTTAGCTATGATGTTTGGTAGATTAAGTGTATAAAATGGATTTTCAACTTAGGATATTTTCAACTTACAATGGGTTTATAGGGATGTAACCCCATCATATGTTGAGGAAGATCTGTACTAAGACCAGAACATAGTTTTATTTACCACATTGACTCTGAACATGATTCTCCACTGATTTGAACCAATTAAGAATAGCCTGCCATTCAGCAAAAGCATTATGTGATTACAGTTGACCCTCAAACGACTGAGAGATTAGAGGCATCGATCCTACAGTCAAAATTCCACATATAATGTTGGATGATCCCAAAACTTAACTACTAAGAGCCTACTGTTGACTGGAAGTCTTACTAATAACATAAACAGTCAATTAACACGTATTTCGTATGCTGTATGTATTATGTACTGTATTCTTACAACAAAGTAACCCAGAGAAGTGAAAATTTTAAGAAAATCATAAAAGAAAATACATTTACAGCACTGTACTATATTTGTTGAAAAAAATCTGCATGTAATGGAGCCCCACATTTCAAATCCATGTTGTTCAAGGGTGAACTATATGTCCTTTGTTTTAATAATATGGAGAAGCAGTGGTAAAATGAATACTTCACCTGTTTGTGACTGCCCAGCGTCATTTAAACAACCTTTCACATGTAAGTAAAAAATTTGCTTTCCAACTGCTTTTGCATCAAGAGCCTAGGTGTAACAACCCTTTGCCAAAGAGATGCACATGTGTGAGACTTCAATTTATAAGAGAGCAGTATGATAAAGGAATCAACTGAAAGAGTCCATCTTTTATGAAGGATATCATAGATGGTGAAGTCAGTTCATCCTACAGCATCATGGGTAGGAATTGCTGGCTTCTGGGTCTCACATGGAATTGGGTTCTTTGCTTCAGTGACTCCCACAGTTTTTGTACATTTTTCCTGGACATGCAGCTTCTATCTCTGACTGTCTGGCCTTTTTGAAAATCTCTAAACTATCAAATATCCTTTTAACAATTTGCATATCTGTTTAGACCAATCAAAATTGGTTCTGTTCTCCACTAGGAACTTGATACAGGTGAAACAAGGCAGACAGGCAACCTCTCCTATATGAGGATCTTGTTTCAGACCATGATAAAGGGGCAGCAGAAATCCATCATGGAAGTTCCAATGCTGCCTACTTTCAGTTCATCTATGAATTCAGATCATCTTTACTTGTTTTTTTTTTTAAGTAGAAGACAGTAGCTTCTTATTAAACTATGGCTTCTAGTTTTACTTAGATGTTAAGCAACTAAAAATGTAGGTAAAGGGAAAAAAGCATGAGACAGTGTAGTTACGTGTAGCAGTAATATCCGAGAAGTTTCCTCAACTTTAGCATTTTGGATCAGATAATTACTTATTGCAGGCACTTGTCCTCTGCATGTCACCACTGGTCTCTATCCATTTAATTCCAGTAGAATCCTTACCCTAATTTTTACAACTAAAGATATCTCCACACATAGCCAAAATCCTCAGTGTAAGGAGAGGGCAAAAGGTTGTGAAACATGGATATAGGAACAAAGAATGGTAAATCTTTTTACAAGAGCACTGCCCATTGCTTTACCCATACATGTTGGAATTATTAATAGTGTTTCCTCTTAAGTCTGATTTGGCTCAGAATCCGTCTCAACACAGCACTCCAAGCAGCTACTATTAACTAACAGGAGTTGACAGATAAAACAAACCCCAATTGATATCCTGATTGTAGTTTACTTCTTCCTCAGTGCCTGATTTTCCTAACTCCCATTTCTATGCATTATACTCTTTTGCCAAAACCAAAATTTGTCTTGGACCCAAACTTTTTAGACAAGTTGGGAAAAGAGTACTTAGGATTTATTGATTCTCCAGTGGTTTCCCCATGACTTGCTCTGCTTCTCTTATATATTCAAATAACAAATTGGTCAAAGAAAACCTGCACGATGGTGGGATAGGAAGGACAAGTTGATTGAAACTCTGTCACCATGGATTCAATATAACTGAGGGCTGTGTGCTGGGTGATGTTTGAAAAGTTTGGCAATAGAGAATAACCAAAAAAGAATAACCAAGAGGGTAATTAAGGAAGGTTTGCGGGAGTAGTAATGATAATCATTTGGCAACAGAGTGCCATCCCTTGTCATTACGACCTTATATTTTGAACCTCTACTGCATTAGTCAATTCTATAATAACAAGCAGTTAGAAATGTGTATATTCAGGGGCGCCTGGGTGGCTCAGTTGGTTAAGCATCTGCCTTCGGCTCAGGTCATGATCCCACATCAGGCTCCCCATGCTGCAGAGAGTCTGCTTCTCCCTCTGCTTGAAGCTCCCCTTGCTTGTGCTCTCTCTCTCTGTCAAATAAATAAAATCTTAGGAAGGAAGGAAGGAAGGAAGGAAGGAAGGAAGGAAGGAAGGAAGGAAGGAAGGAAGGAAGGAAGAAAGGTGTACATTTATTTCACAAACCTGCAAAATATGTTACATATTATAAACATATATGTAACATGTGTAAATGTATACATTATATATGTGTGTGTGCACCAAATATATGGACCTCATTTTGTGAAACAGAAGTGTTTTCAAAGTACATCATCTTCAAATATTTCTTCTAATACACTTTTAGAACAGCTAAATTGGGATTTTTGAAATCTGGGGGGAAAAAAACTTCTGCAAGTTGATTTCCTTAAACTTTTAAAGTCTCATGGGAAAACTGCCACTAGTATGAACTACATGTGGGCTAGACCTATATAGTCTTCGTTATGATTTGGCTCAAATTTTGTTACCAATTAAAACATCATATACAATACTTCCATGGCTTGAGTAACAGAAATTTTTGACTTACTGCAACTCTATTTTATATAGGAATATTAATCTCTTGACTTAGCATGGCAGTTTTTCACATTTCTTTTAAAAATTTATAGAACAAAGAAAATTTCCTTCATTCCTTTTCCCTTACCACTTGATTTACAGAGGGCATTTTACATCTTTGTGCACATAATTCTTGCTTTACTGTCTTTATGATCAATTATCTGAAATAAACTATTTTAAATATCAAATCTATCAACGATTTGCACAAATCATCTGAAAACTGACAAGTTGTAGGTTTCCTGAGAGCAGAATATTTAGAAACCAGGTCAAAATAAGCATCACAAACCAATTATCATCAGTTACTACCTAAACCCAGCACCAGCTCTCCGTCTGCATTGAGCAACAAGCTGAAGTGACAAGAGTCAACCTAGACCCAGAGGGTGGAGGTGGAATGTCAATGGGTGATTATAAAGCCAGCTTCTGTATCACCTCCTGGCCTACCACTAACCACTCCAGCCAAGAAGCCCTGTTGAGGCTTAACAGAAGATGGAAAAGAAGAGGAAAATTCATAAACAAAAAGCTTACCTGACTTGTCACTAACCCTGGAATATATACTGTTGACCAGCAACTTTCATGTATGGTGGTGTGAATGTTTCAGAGAACGCACTCACTAATCTATTCCATTATCCATTCCATGAGAATGTATCTAACCCTAGCTTCATGTCAAGCCTGGGACTATGTCTTCATAGAAGAAAAACTCTTGTTAATAAAGTGTTAGTGTACTGATGTGTTATTATGTAAGGCTATGAGGGGAAAGATCACTTTCTAAATCATTTTATGTAAGAAAATTTTCAGGAGAGGAATATGATGGTCTGGGGTCCATTGTCAAAACCCAGAAAAGAAATTTTCAAAGGACCCTAATGCAGCAGTATGTGTGTACTATATGCCTTTCTACCTGAGAAAATTTTCAGTTGTGACTACTTGTCTGAGATAGTAACTGAGAGAACAATGCTAAGTCCTTTGTCTTATTAGAGGCAAGGATCACTAGAATAAGTGAAGTAAATAAACAAGAAAGCAGGGTTAAACACGTAGAATCAGAATAGGCTGCTAAAGATGGTGAAGGGAAGGATGTGCCAATGTGATAAAGAAAGTGAAAAATCAGAGAATTAGACAAGGGACTCTACCCAGGAAGAATATATTTGAATATTCAGAAAAATTAAAGGAATAATTTTCCAACAATTAGCTATTTAGCAGAAGGGTAGACCTCTCAAAACAGTTTGTTTCATTCAGTCTATTTAACAAAGCATTGGGAAAGGAGTTGACTGTTGATCTCTAAAACCCCTAATATCAAAATCATATTATTACAAAAAATTAAAAAGACATGAGCTAACTAGACTAGTCATAAAATGTGAGAAAATTCACCATTGTCCCTAGGTATGCAAAACTATTTCTAGATTTTTACCTTAATGTGGGATAGAAAATGAAACTTTTAAGTCATTTTAGTCAATGATATAAATCCATGAAGATGAATGATAAGTATCACAGAGTTTCATGAAGCTGATTTTCTTAACAACTAATCTAAGTTAGGCTTATTCCCTTGTGTAGAAAATGGCAGTCTACTGAAAAATACACAAATTTGTGTTATAATTAATGTATGAAAAATAGATTGACAATGATTAAGGCAATCAATGTGACTAGAATATGAACCATCTCATTAATCATAGTCCAGCCAGATTTCAACATTAACAAAATGCATCATCTTTAATTTCATAGTTACTGTCCAATCCAAATAGAACAAAACATGCAATTAAGCCATTTAAAATAGTTGGATTAGGTCATTGCGTTTTTTGGTCAAACCCTTTCCTTTAAAAGACAATGGATTTCTTCATAGGAAACTCCTGTTGGCAAGGCTACTTCTGAATACTGCCCATTGATTTTTGCATCTCCCATGAAGAGAGAGTGCCCAACTGCCCTAAAATAGACATTTCTTCTTAATATAGCACTATTAGAATATAAAATAAAAGATTTTCCACTGTTCCTGATCTCAGAGGGCAAGCTTTCCACATTTCATTGTGGCCTCTGTGCTCTGTTAGTTTTCTGGTGATACACTTTTTCATTCCTGGTTTACTGAGAGTTTCTTTTATATATGGATTTGAATTTAATCATACATGTTTCCTCATATTTTATTCCTTTTATCTGTTGTTTAATGTGGTTAATATCTGCTAATAATAAAATCATTGACTTTAAAACCTTAAACTGACCTTGTATTATTGGTATGAACCCAATCTGGTTATGATATGTTTCATTTCTGTAAATCACTGGATATAATTTTTAAAATATTTTATTTAGGATTTATTGAATCAGAGGCTGGTTCACAGTTACCCCTATGTGCATTTTTTTTTAAAAATCACATATTGGTATCAAGATGACACCAGCCTCATGAAGAAAGCTGGGATGTGATGACTTTGCCCTATTCTCTGCAAGTTTATGTAAGATTTCTGTTATTTTTTCTCAATTGTTTGATAAACATTCACAGGTGAGGGGTGCCTGGGTGGCTAAGTCAGTTAAGTATCCAATTCTTGATTTCAGCTCACATTGTGATCTCACAGTTGTGAGATTAAGCCCCATGTCAGGCACTGCACTGGGCATGGAGCCTACTTAAGAATCTCTCCTTCTTTCCCCCTCTGCCCCTCCCCCTGCTTGCTCCTCTAAATAATAATAATGATGATGATAATAATAAATATTCACTGGTGAAATGCACTATTTGGGTAAGCTGGGTGAATGCTACACAGGACTATAATATTTTTGCAACTTTCTGCATGCCTACAGTTATTTCAAAATATATTTTTTTAAAATTCACTGGTGATTCCTCCTTTCCAGTTCATATGTAAACAGCTTGGAAGTTTCCACTCCATCCTAATAGCAAATAAAAAGGTAAAAAGACTGAAAAATCAGTAACTCTTCTTAGACTTTAAGAGAAGGGAGAACAAGGGCAAGTCTCTGCCCCCAAAAGTTGAGAGACAGACAAATACAGTGTATCACAGCTTACCAGAGAGAGCACAGATTCACAAGCAGAAACTACCTCAGGATCGAGTGTAGGAATATAAAACCATGAACTGTAATTGATTTACAAATTCCGGGAGCCTCAATGTAGACAAGCATAATAGTTTAACTATTCCAAAGGAATAAACAATCCTTCTCTTATTGGAAGGAAGACTTACAATATTGTGAAATTTACTTCCAGGAGCCTGACCATGTTCCCACATTACATATCAGTGAAAAATACACTCCTGTTTTCTGTAGGGGGAAGAGAAAAGGAACCCTTTATAATACAGAAGAGTATACTTCTCTTCCTAATAAATACTGCCCTCAGAGGAAACTGGCTAATGGGGGCCTAATTTGCTAGGGTAATATCAGAGCCTACCTCACTTAGGTAAAGGAAAATACCCAATTCCAAATTATTCTGTCAACCCATCCCATCTAAGGGGCATGGAACAAATATGAAAGACTTGTGAAGTTCAAAGGCATAGGCTCACTTAAAGAGACCTAATCATAGAACTATAGAATGCATCCCTCCCCTTCCATGCTTCACCATATTACTAAGGGTAATTACAGGAGTCCCTTTTACCCTGTACATCACATATGGCTATCAAGAAAAAGTTATAAGACATTTCAAAAAGCAAAACAAGCAAAAACAAACCACATTTGGAAGAGATAGCACAAACATCAGAACCAAATATGGCAAAGACGTTGGAACTATCAGACCAAGAATTTAGAACAACTACGATTAATATGCTAAGGGTTCTAATGGATAAAGTAGATGGCATGCAAGAATAGATGAGCAATATAAGCCCAATATAAAAGAGACAGAAATACTAAGAAAAAAACCCAAGAAGAAATACTACAGATAAAACACATTGTGACAGAAATGAAGGATGGCTTTGATGGGCTCATTAGTAATTCATGAGAAAACAATCTCTAAGTGAGAGGATATATCAGTGGAGTCCTTGAAAACCAAAAAAAAAAAAAAAAAAAAGAGAGAGAGAGAGAGAGAGAACAACAGACAGAAGAGAATATCCAAAGATTATGAGACATCTCCAAAAGATATAACATATGTAGAATGGCAATACCAGAAGAGGAAGAAAGAAGGAAATAGAAGATGTATTTGAAACAATGACTGAAAACTTCCTCAAATTAGTGTCAGACACCGAACCATGCATTCAGAAAGTTCAGAGGACAAACAGTAAGATAAATGCCAAAAACAAAAGCAAAAAACAAAACTACATATTTGCATATAATTTTCAAACAGAAAAATCAAAGATAAACTCCTAAAAGAACACCTTACCTACAGAGGGAAAAAACACCTTACCTACAGAGAAAGAAACAAAGGAAAGAAACACATCCTCAGAAACCATGCAAGCAAAGAAAGACTGGAATAAATACTTAAAGAATTGAGAGAGAAAGAGAAAAAAATCCAACAACATAGAATTCTGTATCCCATGAAATTATCCTTCAAAAGTGAAGAAAGAATAAAGACATTCTCAGACCAAAACAAGTGAGGAAATTTGTTGCCAGTATACCAGCCTTGCAAGAAATGTGAAAAGAAATTACTTAGAGAAAAAAAAAAAAAAGAAATTACTTAGAGAAATAAAATAATATAGGATAGAAATTCAGATCTATATAAAATAGGAAAAAACATCAAAGAATTAAGTGAAGGTAAAATGAAAACTTTTGTATTTCTTATTTAAATTGATGTAACAGCTAACTGCTGTAGATTCAAAATAATAATGCTAAAAACTATTCAATTATGTTGATGTATATATGTCAATATATAAATGATATATATATAATTTATAGAGAGAAATACAAATGTATGCTTATATATAAGTGAAATGAATGTCAGCAATAATACAACACATGGAATGAAGGAATCAGGACTATTTTGTTATTGTAAAGGACTCACAGAACCCACATAATAGTATAGTGTTACTTGAAAGTGTACTTGTATTATATTATATTATTATACCCAAATTCAAGAGCAACACTTAAAAAGGACCAAAAAAGGAAGGAAAGAAATATAACAATATTCTAAGAGAGAAAATGGAAACACAAAATGTTCAATTAAGCCACAAAAGAGGGATGCCTGGGTAGCTCAACGGTTGAGCATCTGCCTTCAGCTTAGGGGGTGATTCCTGGGTCCAGGATTGAGTCCCACATCAGGCTCATTCAGGGAGCCTGCTTCTCCCTCTGTCTGTGTCTCTGCCTCTCTCTCTGTGTCTCTCATAAATAAATTAATTAAATCTTTAAAATAAAATAAAATTAAAATTAAATAAAATAAATCACAAAAGGCAGGGCCATCTGGCTGTCTCAGTCAGTGGAGCATGTGGCACTTGGTCTAAGGGGTTGTGAGTTCAAGCCCCACATTGGTTATAGAGATTACTTAAAAATAAAATCTTAGGAAAAACGGCAAAGGGGCACGTGGGTGGTTCTGTTCATTAAGTGTCTGCCTTTGGCTCAGGTCAAGATTTCTAGGTCCTGGTATCAAGTCCTATGTTGTCAGGATCCCTTCTCAATGGGAAGTCTGCTTCTCCCTCTGCCCTCCCATGCTCGCTCACTCTCTCTCTTCTTTCCCTCTCAAATAAATAAATAAAATATTATTTTAAAAGGCAGAAAAAGGATGGAAAAATAAGAACAAGGAACAAGCGTAACAAATCGAAAACAACAAATAGGATAGATACTAATCCAACTATATTAATAATAATTTTTAACATAAGTAATATAAATGCACCAATTAAAAGACAGAAATTGTCAGAATGGATTAAAAAAAACAAGACCCAGATATGTGTTGTCTACAGGAAACCCACTTTAAATATAAAGACACATACAAATTATATAAATTAAAAGCAAGTGGTTGGAGGAAAACATAACACACTAATATTAATAAAAAAAAAGCAGGAGGAGTTATACAAAGCTGGCTTCAGAACAAGGAAAATTATCAGGAAAGGAGGGCACTATGTAAAGATAAAAGGGTCAATTCTCCAAAAAGACCTAACAATTCTTTTCCTTTCTTTCTTTCTTTCTTTCTTTCTTTCTTTCTTTCTTTCTTTCTTTCTTTCTTTCTTTCTTTCTTCTTCTTCTTCTTTCTTTCTTTCTTTCTTTCTTTCTTTCTTTCTTTCTTTCTTTCTGATAGACATAGAGAGAGAGGCAGAGACACTGGAGGAGGAAGAAGCAGGCACCATGCCAGGAGCCGGACGTGGGACCAATCCCAGGACTCCAGGATTGCGCCCTGGGCCAAAGGTAGGCGCCAAACTGCCGAGCCACCCAGGGATCCCCCAGACATAACAATTCTTAACATGTATGCACCTAACATCAGAAAATCCAACTATATGAGACAAAAACTAATAGCACTGCAAAGTGATATAGATGAATCCACTATCATGGTTGGAGATTTCAACACCCTTCTATCAGAAGTGGACAGATCCAACAGGCAGAAAGTCAGTAAGGACATAGTTGAACTCAACAACTTCTTTCTAGATATAATTGCCATCTTCAGACAAATTCATCCAAAACAGCAGAACACACTTTTTTTTTTCAAGTCCCTATGGAACATTCACCAAGATAGGCCACAATCTGGGCCATAAAATATACCTTAACAACTTTAAAATAAATTATGCTCTCAAACCACAATAAAATTAAACTAGAAATCAATAATATAAAAATGATAAATTCCAAAAATACATGAATATTAAACAACACACTTCTAAATAACTATTAGGTCAAATAAGAAATCTCATGTGAAATTTAAAAAAAACATTTTGAATTAAATGAAAATGACAAAAATTTATCAAAATGTGTGGAATGCAGTGAAAGTACTTAGAGGAAAATATATAGCATGGGATGCATATGTAAGAAAAGAAAATACCGGGAACCCTGGGTGGCGCAGCGGTTTAGCGCCTGTCTTTGGCCCAGGGCGCGATCCTGGAGACCCGGGATCGAATCCCAAGTCGGGCTCCCGGTGCATGGAGCCTACTTCTCCCTCTGCCTGTGTCTCTGCCTCTGTCTCTCTCTGTGTGTGACTATCATAAATAAATAAAAAAATTTAAAAAAAAAAGAAAATACCTCTGAAACTAATAATATATTATCTGTTAATTAAATTGAATATAAACAAAAATTTTTAAAAAGAAGAAAGGTTTAAAATTAATAATGTAAGTTTCTACATTAAGAAACTAGAAAAAGGGCAGCCTGGGTGGCTTGGTGGTTTAACGCCTGCCTTCAGCCCAGGGCATGATCCTGGAGACCCGAAATCGAATCCCACTTCGGGGTCCCTGCTTGGAGCCTGCTTCTCCCTCTGCCTGTGTCTCTGCCTCTCTCTCTGTGTCTGTCATGAATAAATAAATCAATTCTTAAAAACAAAAGGAACTAGAAAAAGAAGAATAGTTTACATCCAAAGTAAGCAGAAGAAAAGAAATAATAATTAGAGCAGAAATCGATGAAACAAAAATAAGAAATTATTAGAGAAAATCAGTGAAACTTGTTCTTTGAAAGGTCAAAAAAATTGATAAACCTCTAACCAAGCTAAGAGGAAAAAAGTGATGGCACGAATTACTAATATTAGAAATGAAAGAGGAGACATCACTATAGAGTTCATGGACATTTAAAGAATCACAAAGAAAAAAATCACAAAGGAATATTATGAACAATACTATATCCACAAATTTGATGACCTAGATTAAATGGGCCAATTTATTGAAAGATACAATATGCTAAAATTCACGCAAGAAATAGACAATCTTACATCGACTAAAGAAATTGAATCAATACTTTAAAACCTTCTGAAACAGAAAGCACCTGTTTTCGAATTGGGTGAATTGGTGAATTCTACCAAACATTTAAGGAAGAAATTATACCAATTCTTTATAATCTTTCAGAGGATAGAAGCATAAGGAATACTTCCTATATTATTTCATGAAGCCTGCATTACCTTAATAACAGAAGTAAGCAAATTATTACAAGAAATCTATAGACCAGTATCTGTCATGAACAAAGATACAAAATTTCTAAACAAAATATTACCAAATTGAGCCCAAACATGTATAAAAAAGAATTATACACCACAACCAAGTGGGCTTTACCCTGGATATGCAAAGCTGGTTCAACATTTGAAAATTAATGAATATAATCCATCACATTGACAGACTAAAAAAAACTACACCATCATATCAATAAATGTGGAAAAAGCATTTGACAATGTGATATTCATTCATAATAAAAATGCTTGGTAAAGTAGTAATAGAGTGGAACTTAATAAAGAATATCTACAAAATCCTACATCTGACATCATACTTAATGGTAAGAAACTTGAAGCTTTCCTACTAAGGTAAGGTACAAAGAGGGATGTCCCATTTCCTGACTCCTTTTAAACAGCATACTGGAAGTTCTAGCTAATGCAATAAGACAAGAACATGAAATAAAAGATATACAGATTGGAAAAGAATAAACAAAACTCTCATTGTTCTCATAGTCATGATTGTCTATGTAGAAAATCTGAAAAATCTGACCAAAAACTCCTGGGGTTAATAAATAATTATAGCACATCACAGGGTATGAGGTTAATATACAAAATTCAATACATCAGCAATGAGGAAGTGGAATCTGCAACTAAAAACACAATACCATTCATACTATCATCCCTCAATGAAACATTTAGGTATAAATCTGGCAAAATATGTACAATATCTATATTAGAAAAACAACAAAATGTTGATGAATAAATCGAAGAACTAAAAAAGTGGAGAAATCTTCTACCTTCATGGATAAAAATATTGAGTATTGCTAAAATATCAGTTCTCAGCTTGATCTAAGATTCAATGCAATCCAAATAAAAATCCCAGCAAGTTAATTATGTAGATATTGAAAGATTAATTCTAAAGTCTTTCTGGAGAGGCAAAAGATCCAGAATAGCCAACACAATAGTGATGAAAATGTACAATGATGGGGGACTGACACTACAATATTTCAAGGCTTAATATAAAACTAAAGTGATAAAGACACTATGGTGTTGATGAAAGAATAGGCAGGTAGATCATGGAACCAAATAGAATCAGACACAAATACAGTCAACTGATTAGATAGATAGATATAAATATAGAGAGAAGGAGAAGCAAAGGCAATACAATGGAGCAAACAGTGTTTTCAACAAATGGTGCTAGAACAATTGGACATCAATATGAAGAATAAATCAAAGCGCATACCTTACATCCTCTACATAAATTAACTCAAAATGCATCACAGGCCTAAATGTAAAATGCAAAACAATAAACCTCATAGGAGATAGCACGGAAGAAACATGGGTATGGCAATGCATTTTTACAAAACCAAAGACAAGATTCATGATAGAATTGATAAGCTATAATTCATTAAAATTCAAAATTTCTACTTTGCAAAGTCACTGCCAAGACAATGACAAGACAAGCCACAAACTGGGAGAAAATATTTGCATAAGACTTGTTAAAGGATTGTTATCCAAAATGCACAAAGAACTCTTAAAACTCAACAATAAGAAAATTAACAACCTTATTTTTTAAATGGGAAAATACCTACTAGACAGGCCCAAATCCAAAATACTGAGACCATCAAATGCTGGCGAGGATGTGGAGCAACAGGAACTCTTTTTCATTGCTGGTCAAAATGCAAAACAGTCACTTTGTAAGATAGTTTGGCAGTTTCTTAGAAAACTAAACAAACTCTTATGATACTATCCAGCAACTGAGCTCCTTGGTATTTATCCAAAGGAGCTGAAAACTTATGTCAACATCAATGTGTTAATGGATATTAATAGTAGCTTAATTCATAATTGCCAAAACTCAGAGGCAACCAAGAAGCCCTTCAGTTGGTGAATGAATAAAGTGTAGTACCTTCAGACAATAGAATGTTATTCAGTGCTAAAAAGAAATTAGCTATCAAGCCATCAAATTTTAAAACTGGACTTATTCTATATTCTAAGGGCTACATATTCTTAAACATTACAGAATTATAAAATACTAAACTAATACATATTTCTTAATGAAATGATATTGATATTGTGGTTTTGAACTTTCTAAATATTTCATCCTTTAAAACATTTTATACTTTATACTTATTTATACTTTGAATGGTATTGCAATTAATATTCCTGAAATTAAAAGGAAAAGAATCCTCCATCCAGTTAACTGAAGCTATTTTCCACTGAAGATTTAGTATTTGGAACTATATAAAATACTATATCATACTATATAATTTTGGAGACTGCCCCTCTAGTGTCCCTGAGGATGGTAAGGATAGGAGTTTTGGTGAAGGGTTTGATTAGATTCTTACTGTAGACATGAATGGATGTTCTAAACTCTATCTATAGTTGCTATGTTGACTAACCTACAATTACAAGAGAGAGTGGCCTTAGTCCAAGACATCACTGGATTCATAATGTAGAAAGAAGTCTGCAACTCCAAACTTGATTATCTCTGATTTCAATTTTGCCAACTCTTTCATAGGTAAGAATTATAAATGCCTTCTGTCTGTGCTTTAAATTTGGTGGAATCCAACACACCTACCATTTTGTTTTGGGTCTATACAACCATTGTAGATTTTAAAATATATCTTGTTGAACTCAATACCTTTCATGGCTTTATCTGATAATTCAGTGACACCTTACATGGTCATTATAATAAGAGTCTATCATTAGTACCTTGAAGAGAGTTGGAGTTGTACCTTATAAAGAACTGGATATTCTAGATGAACTATCATTTCCACTACAGTTCTGACCCCTGGAATTTATTTGAGTGTAGATATTCATTTGTATGATGATATTCCCACCTATCACTCTAAGTAACTTTTGAAATCCCCTGTCGAAATACCAAGATAGGAGCCAAATTCTTAATTTGGCTACCTCATTCAACAATTGCATACCTGGAAAAAACTATAATATGAGAACCTAAATGCCACTATTACTATGAAAGTGTCCAGCAGTCTTTGATTAGGGTTCACATTTAAAACTCTAAGGTACCTCCAAGTATCCAAACAATGGTACATGATTTCCACACCTTAGAAACAGAGGCTTATCTATGCTTCCTTTATTGCTCAATAATCTATTTTTATGATGGTTTTAAAAGGAATACATGTTTATGTAAATGGCATAATTTTTACTATGATAAAATAATACATAATATGAAGTCTATCATCTAAGCAATATTGTAAGTTTAGAGTACAGTTAATGTACATTGTTGTACAATGGATCTCTAGAAGTCTTTTTTTTTTTTAGATTTTATTTATTTATTTGTGAGACACAAAGAGAGAGGCAGAGACACTGGCAGAGGGAAAAGCAGTCTCCCTGCCGGGAATCCAATGTGGTACTTAATCCTAGGACCATAGGATTACAGCCTGAGCCGAAGGCAGATGATCAACCACTGAGCCACCCAGGCATCTCCCTAGAAGTTTTTTTTAAAATTTTTATTTATTTATTATAGTCACACACAGAGAGAGAGGCAGAGACATAGGCAGAGGGAGAAGCAGGCTCCTTGCCCCGGGAGCCCGACGTGGGATTCGATCCCGGGTCTCCAGGATCGCACCCTGGGCCAAAGGCAGGCGCTAAACCACTGCGCCACCCAGGGATCCCTCTCTAGAAGTTTTTTATCTTGCATGATTGGAACTCTTTACCCATTGAATAGCAACTTCTCTTTCCCCCTGCTTCTAGCCCAGACAACCACCATTATTTTACCATCTCCCTCCCTCTTTGAGTTTACTACTTTAGATACCTCAAATAGCTAGGATTATGCAGTATGTCTGTGACTGACTTATTTCACTTAGCACAATGTCATCAAGGTTCATGTTGTAGCATATGACAGTATATCCTTTTTTAAGGCTGAATACTATTCCATTTTTTGTATATACCACATTTTCTTTATTCACCTATCATGGGCGTTTAGGTTGTTTCAACCTCTTTAGCATTATTTTTAAATATGCTTATAAGAACATACAATGAAACATATAATGAATAGTGAAAACGATGGTATTGCTGGTGATAAGAACTAATGCTTGAAGCATCAAACTCAGTTAGGGGAGAAAGATAATCATGTTCACAATGATTTTGATCTGTTAAATTCTAGAAAACCCAATGTTGTCCAGCCTTACAAGAATGAAAGTAGTGATTTTGTTACAGAGCAGGTTCCTTGTTTCTTCTAGGGGGAAAAATGTATTATTCGAAATATAACGCAGATTTAGGGGAGGCACGGGTTCATTTAGTCTCAGTCTTTCTTATGGAACTAGGCAGCCTTTTTGTCTCTCAAGCAAATGGATTTTCTGTGGGTAGGATTGGTGGTTCATTTCCATTGCCACTCCGGAGAAGGAAGGTGATGAATGTTTGAGGAGCCGAAAACACAGGTCACTCTAGACCCAAAGTAAGTACAAATCTCAAAACAATGAGCCTCTGTCTGAATACAGATCTCCTGGCCCCCAGAGTGGTACCTTAGCCAGGCTGTTTGCTGTGGCTATCCTAAGCTGCTGGGTCTGGAGCAAGGAAGTAATACACATGCTCTTAGGTTTCAGCATTAGATGCTCAGGCTAGGTGCCCAAGGCAGAGATAGAGAAAAATCTACTCTTTATTTTCTCAATCTACCGGCCCACTCCCCTCTCTCCCTCTCTTTCCCTCTCTTCTGTCTCTAAAGAAGTATTAATAAAGAAACTGGTATACTTGAAATTAGATCATGACTGAGAGCCAGGAGATAACCCTTCACCTTTCTGATCAGAAACAAGGTAATTTGAACTCTGCTGTTCCCCATTCTCGTGGAATTCTACAAGATTTGTACCATTGAGATTTTCATGCCTTTCTCTTGTTGAAATTATCCAAAATGTGAAATAGGCAAAAGAATAACTGCATCTTCATGTTTATTGTTTAACAGCCCAACCGAGGATTGTTTCATTCGTTAGTCCAGGAGACAGCAAACTTTTCCTTTAAAGGGCCAGACAGAACATATTTTAGGCTTTCAGGACTACCTATGATTCTCTGTCACAACTATCCTGTTCTACCGTTGTAGCAGAAAACAGCCAAAAACAGCACTTAAATGAATAGAGATGGCTTTGTTCCAAAGAAACTTTATTTTTTAAAAACTTTATTTACAAAAACAAGTAGACAGTGGATTTTTGCCTACTGTAATTTGCCACTTTGCTCTGGTAAAGGAGAAGGACCATTGTCTGACTCTCCCCTCAGTAAGGGCCCAGGTTATAAGTTAACTTGTAGATATTGATAGCTACATATTAATCCTTTAGAGTCATAAATTATTATTATTATTTTGTAGAATAGACAACCCAAAAAGTTAGGATATTACTGTCCTTTAGGACTTCAAACAGTTTTGATTCCATCCTCAAAAGTAAAATCTTAATTTTAGTATGCCTTTCCTAATGGACCAACTCTATATACCCTAGAGCCTCAAAGGCTCTTTGAACCAGTTTTGCCATCCCTCTCATCCCCCAATTAATGAATTACATAAGTCAATTAGTGTTAATTCTATATTCATTTGAGAATTGTTTTTAACTTTCTGAAAATTAAAATATTGACGAATCAGCTTTAAGGCAAACAGGCCAGCATTCTATATTCAGCACCAAGCACAAGCAGCACAAACACCTAGGGCAAACAAGCAAGTGGTATGAGGCCCTTCTCTTCATTCCACATAAGCTTACAAGTCTCCTGGTAAGCTATACTGACCTCACCTGATGCTACCTTCAATATCCAACACTCCCCTTCAGAAAAACAGGGATGCCTGGGTGGCTCAATGGTTGAGCGTCTGTCTTCAGCCCAGGGCATGATCCTGGAGTCCCCAGATCGAGTCTCACATCAGGCATCCTGCATGGAGCCTGATTCTCCCTCTGTGTCTCTGCCTCTCTCTGTGTGTGTGTTTTTCATGAATAAATGGGTTAAATCTTAAAAAAAAAAAAAAAAAAGAAAGGAAAACATCCTCTTTCCGTGTGTAAAATAAGTCAACTCACCCATATAAAGCTCTGAGGTACTTCCCAGCTGTGCTATTCTGTAATAACTACCTACCTGTGAAATAGATGATTGGTCAGAATCCTCCCCTCTCATCAACCCCATCCACACACAAGAGGGTTTTATAAAATGAAGGAATCATGAATTTGATTACGGAGAAGATGTATGCAAATTGTCTGAAATCTTTCAAGCTTGAAACATAAAATATGTTGTTTTGGTGACTGGTTTAAAAACTAGAAGGATGTTTCTATTAAAAAAATATAGCTTTCAATGAGCTTTGACTTGCCCATACAATCAGGGTTGGATCAGATTAACTTTAGGGTCCATTTCAAAGCTGCACTAATATGCTTTCAATCATTTTTCACCTCTATCACTCAACAGCTCACTTTCCCTGATTCCTGTCATGTCTTCAAGCATCACTTCCACAGATAACTTCTCATCCCCTATGTCCAGGACACACCATTCTTCCATGAGCCAATCCCCCATTTGTAAATTACCTTTGAACATTTCCGTCCTTATCCAAACTTGTTTCTCTTCCTTACATGTCCATGCCATGGCACTGACATCAACCTGCCTTCTTTGCTCAAAACCTTAGAATCTTTTACATTTCCCTCACTCTTACCACCACGCCTACATCCACTCAGTATCTGAAACCTATCAGTACTCCTCCACTCTTCCTGACAGCTTCCTAGCACAGGCCTTCACTGGCTTCACTTTTCACCTGCTTAGTCTCATGATTGGCTCAAAGACCTTCCTCACTCTACTTATACTGTACACAGCCACAGACTAATTTTCTTAAACATAGATTCCCTTGTGCCTGCTTTGCTTAGCCTTGATTTTAAAAAAAAAATGTTTCTGGCATCCTATTACTGGGCAAATAAAATCCAAACCCAAGACCCAACTTAGGCTACATACCTACATACCAACCTTTCCATCATAAATTCATTTGAATTATCTCTAAGCCCTGTTCATTCATTTTCTTTTTCCCTGAAATGCATTTTGCCACAGCCTTTCCTTGGATTATGGCATTTCCACATGTACCAAGCCTGCCTCAAGGTCTTCCCGATTTCCCCAAAGGGCACAATTTTCCCTCCTTTGATACCTACCACATTCACATTCTTAAGCTTCTTAGGTGCTAGTAAGCAGTAAATTGTGTGACGATAGATTCTAACAGTTTTTAGTTTGTACCCCAGCATTGACATTTATTAGTTCTGTGACGTTTGCCAAGTAACTAAATGACTCCATGCAGTAATTTTCACATATCAATAGAAATTTAAGACAACGGCATTTACTTCTCTAGGCTTTTGTAGGAATAAATGAAGAAATTGGCCCATAGTAAGTAGCATTTACATGGCTCCTAAACATAATATCTTGCATATCTGAGTTTGCCCTCTAATTAAAATTATTTAATGAAAGACTAAATAAGCTTGTTTTTTGTTTTTTGTTTTTGTTTTGTTTTTGTTTTTTGTTTGGTTTTTTTTGTTTTGTTTTTTGGCTGTCCAGCATCACTTCCATCTTCTTTTGGTAACAGTGTTCTGGGGGAACATTTCTCCTCATTAGGTCCAGTTCTGGAGAGAGGCTATATATCAAGGTGCCTGGCCTTTCCTGCCACACTGGTGGGCACACTACTTAAGCAGAATAAATTGGAGTTTCTGCTTTGGGACTTGGTACCTTGAACTGAGTAAATGAAAGGTTGATAAAAGAATAATTGGAGTACTTTTATTTCAACCTTAGATCCCTAACAAAACTGTTGTATGATTGCTCTTACTGAGATCACTAGAATGTCTGGTTTCAGCCCTTCTAATTCTGATTTTTCTTCCATTTCTTCTTTTGTCTTTCGCTTCAGTCCTGTATCCCACCCGCAAGTCCCTCCAAAAAATTCCATTTCTGTTTGAGTTAGCAGAAATGAATTATGTTGCTTGCAACCAAAGAACCCTAACACGGGATTATGTTATCTTTTAACTTCTAGCAGCCAAAACCCAATGTCTAGCACTTTTAGTCTTAAGTAAATGTTTGTGTTTTAAAAGAATTCTTCAACTTGTGTTGCCCTTGTCTATGTACATTTTAGTTTATGTTCACTCTTTTAACTCCATTATGAATCAGAATTCTTGCATGCTTCATTCAGCTTCTGTTCTAAAAATCCAAATATTTATGCTCATATTTGTTCCAAAAATAATTTAACATCACTTTATTTGAATTAGCATGAAAATTAATACAATGGAGAAAAACTTAAAAGAAGTAGAGCTTTTCTCCTAAAGTTATAAAATGAATAGACTAAAATGTCCATTATCTCAGCCATTAAATTAATTAACTTCAAAAAATTCATTTCTGGTCTGGTATTTTCTACCTTGGCTACCCCACAGACTGAACTGGGAATATTAAAAAAAAAAAATACAGATGACTAGCTCTCACCGAAGACTAATTTGGCTTGAAGCTCTGAGTGTGAGACCTGAGATGCAGTATTTTTTTCAAATTTCTCCACTTTACTCTGATGCACAATAAGGGTAGAAGTTTTGAAAATCATAGAGCTATTCAATTATATAAGATGCTTAAAATGGAATGTTGATCTTCAAATGATACTTGTTAAGTGTAGAAAACTGTGTGTAGATTTACGAACAAAAATGTGAGCATGAAAGATCCAGTAAAATAAACTCTCTTGAAAAATACTAATACTCTACAATTATTTTTCCATCAAAATAAAATAGTGCCAAGTACACAACTGCTTCCAAGTAACAAATCTTTAAAACCAAAATGAAATTTTAAAACCACTCCTTCAAATAGCATCTGTCCAGTAGGCAGATGGCCTATTTTAGTTCATTTCCCGTTTCTCCTTGGTGGAGTTCATGGGATATTTCGAGAATCAATGGGTAATTAGGAATTGGGTGCCAATTTAGATATTTGATTTGGAAATTGAGTCTTTGAAAACCATCAATTCCAAATACAGGGCAAGCCCTCCTTGTTATGCTACCCTAGAAACTGGCAATAAGAAAATCCTAATAACATTTATAAATGCAGAAGCCGGATTCTCTGGGCCACAGGTGGAGCATACACAGCTGGCAGGAAAAGTAAGACACCTGCTATGTCCTCGAGTACCCTTTGATGGGTGGAGAAAGGAGAACAATAGGGTCTGCTGTGGTATAAATCTGGGGAGTGGTTATTAAATAAGTACGATTAAAGAGCTCTGTTGGAAGGAAAACCTTTCTGAAAGGGCATGTACAAGTGGGGTCCCTGGTAGTAAGAAATCAAGGTCAGTAACCCCAGGCAGCTTTTGTTAAATGTAAAAGACTGCTGGAAAAGTTACACACCTGCCATAATCAGTCAGGAGACATTACTTCATCAGACACATAATTAACCACTCATTCTAGTCAGTTCAGCAGATGTCTATGGAAGTCTACTGTCTACATAACATTGTGTTTAGGCTGTGAGGCATCAATTTCAAATCCAAATGTGAAAAAGAATCACTTGAAAACATTAAAAGACATATGTCTGAGCCTCAGCCCCAAATAATCTGATTTTCAAGGCTTGTGGAGGGGTTAGGAATCTGCATTTTAACGGACACTCCAAGGATGGTCTAAGCACAACACTAAGATACATATAAAGATTTATACTATGCTTCCACTGAGAGTAACCTATTTGAGGGGATAGGAGTATTTAGGAAAAGACCTGAGTAGAGCAGGACCCTGGCTATAGTGAAAGAGTTTCTGGCTGTAGTGAAGCCTCAAAGAACAAGGAGTGATGGTAAACTCTTGAATGCAAAACACTCCAGAAAGTAGTGGAAGACCAAGAGAAGATGAGAAGATGAGCAGTTGCTGAGAAAAAAAAATCTCAAATTTCAAAACTTTACCCAAAATCCATCTGGGGAAGAACAGCAGTTTGGGAAGTATAAGACCATAAAAAAATTCCAGATCAGCAGTCACCAACTATAAGTACCTGCCCAGTATTGCAACAGTGGTTTCGATACAGTAGCTTCACTAGGAAGCTGCTGCTGCCTTCTGTTGGTTAGGAGAATGGACTCTAGAGCAGTGGTCATCAACCCTGGCTATGCCTGAGATCACCTGGGAGCTTTGAAAAAATGCTGATATCAAGGCCCCTAACCAAGGTCCTGAACAGAGTTTCAGATATAACTGGGTAGGGGTGTAGCATGAGCCATTGTGTTTCTTCAATATTCTCTAGTGAGGGTTGAGTACTAATCCTCTAAAAAAAAAAGTGCTTTGTAAAGTGTGGTGTGTATCAAAACCGCCAGGGGAGCTATGGGAAACAAAGAGGCCCAGACTCCTTCAAGTAGGTCAGACTCTTCTGTTTATCAATGCCCTACCTGACTCTGCTACCCACCAACCTTGAGAACCACAGATCTAGAATAAGACTGTGGGTTTTAATCAGGGTCTCACCACTCCTCAATAGAGTACTCTATTCAAGTTAGGCATTCCATCTGTGCTTCCTTTTCCACATCTGTAGAACAAGGAGGATAGGACATTATCTGATGAGAAATGGATGTGGATAGCTGTGGAGACTCTTCCTCTCCTTTTTTTTTGTCTAGCTTACCAGAGAACTGGCTCAGCAGCTCTGAGTAACCTCAATAGAACAGGCTGGTACTAGAACCAGCTCCAGCCTGCCCGATTCTTTTTTTTTTTTTTTAAGGTTTGTTTATTTATTTATTTGAGAGAGAAAGAGCATGGGGAGGAGGGGTAGAAGGAGACAGAAACTTAGGCAGAATGTGCAGAGTACAGACACAGGGCTCGGTCTCACAATCCCGAGATCATGACCTGAGCCCAAACCAAGAGTTGGGCACTTAACCAACTGTGCCACCCAATGCCCCCATCCTATCTAATGCTAATAAGGCATTGAGGAATTTATATTGCTTTATAATCTCACAGAAATCCCCTGCATGTTCTCCTCCAACTGCATTCTCACCACAATTAGTAGAATTGTGATTTTGAAACTTTAGTGTGCACTGAACCCCTTGGAGTACTTGATAAAACACAAATATCTGAGTCCTACCGTAGAGTTTCCAAGTCTGTAGGTCTGACTGTGTCTGCTAATTTGCATTTATAACAAGTTTTCAAGTGATCCTGATGCTAGTCTAAAATATACTTTGAGAACCACCAATATAGAACACTTTGGGGACAGGGGTTCTCTCTACAGAACCACTGGGCTTTGGGTGTAGAAAGTCTGAGGATGTACACTTCACTACTTTTCTGACTGTAACATTTTCCCAATAATCTCTCTTTTATATCTGTATTGGCTAATGCTAATGGGGTGTGTCCATGGCTATAATGGGGATTAATTACATGGGCAATCACATGTAAAATTGCTTAGAAACACACCTAACAAAGAATCTAAGCAACATTATTTTTCATTTGTCAGGCTCCTCCTGAGCACCTACTATACACCAGACATTCGGTGGGATGCTAGAATTACTATGATGGATAAGACAAATTCCTTAAAGTCTCAGAACTGACAGTTAAGAAGAAAATAAATGCATGCCCACAAATAACTATAATGCTATAATAAACACAAAGTGGTCTCTAACATGTACAGGATCCCATTAAGTTAGTTCTCATTAGAGAAGGGCAAATGCCATGAGTAGTTTCTTTGCAACCACTCACCTCCCACAAGAGGCATAAAAAACCAGTCCCTGACCCCCCACACCTCCTTCTCCCTTTAGCCTCCACCCCTGACTTCCAGAGTTCACTGAACATGTGTAGTATTAGGTTGGATTATATTCATCTAAGATAAACACAGTGCAGGAAATAGCATTTAAGAAATATCTGTTAGATGTGGTTTTATCCTAAATTATTTTTGCCCACATTCAGATGCTTGATGTTTTTATCATTATTTATTATCTGATGTTTACATAGAATCTTTCTTCAAAGAGTCACCACCACTTCTTCAAGTGCTACCTTCACCTACATTATATTTCTGAGAGATTAAAAAGAGTCATTGACTACCTTCATTTTGTAGAGGAGATATGACATAGAGCAGGGACTGGAAGCCTGAACTTCCGATTGAAGGGCCCAGGGTTCTACATGCTGTTGTATCACAAGAAGTAAAATATATACCAGTCGGGGGCACATGCTCCAATTGCCTCGAATGATAAAAATTGGGGGCAAAAAATAATAAGTGAAACCAGAAGAGAGGTATTATTTTTCAGAAATCATGCCTCATCATCTGAGAGAAGAATCTTGTCTTCTTTAGGGGATCATCACAGCTTACTTTAAATGAAGATATAAATTTCCATTTTTACCCACAGGATATAGCAGCTCCTATACCTGATTCCTGTTTCTGCCAAGAAGTGTTTATCCTTACTCAATCGTCTCCAATAATGTTTAACAAATGGTCTGGGCTGGACCACCCAGCTGCTGGTAAGAAGAAAGAAACAAGCATTCCCAGGATCCATGTTTTTCTATGCTGACAATGTCTGGAAAGAATGAGAACTGTGTGTTAAAATATCAGGACTTTTCCTCATTTAAAATAAATTGCATCCAGAGTCTTACAACATTAATGTTAGTAGGTCTGATGAAGTTAGTCAGAAAAACAGTTGGGTTTTCCCTCTCAGATATTCTCACCTAGCAGTGAAACTATCAGTGGATTCCCTACCCAATCAGAATCAAAAATAAGGCTTCAGTCAAGCACCTTCTTGCTGAAACTCACGTGAGAGAAAACCAGGCTTCCTTCTCAGTTCCCAGTATATCATAAATGCAGCCAATAATTCATCAGTTCAGCTGCGCCACCTACAATATCTTCTTCCAAATTTGTTCATTTCCAGGAAATCTTACAAATATTTACAATCTGAGGTCACTTTGGAATAACATTTTCTAGATGCTGATGAAAAACATGTCTGGCTTGCTTTGAACCATATCAACTTCTATATTGAGTCAGAACATCCTTACTCTGAGAGACTCTGTAAAACCCAAAAGTTAGAATCATCAGAAAGCTTGCACATGGAATATAATGAAAACCCAAATTCTTGGGGAATCCAGGAGGATTTCTACATAAATTCAGCTCTATTTAGCTAAGTTTATGGTAATATTTTTCTGGCTCATTGTCACCCCACATTTGAAGGAATCGTAGTATAACAGCATAATTTCTAGATTTCTATACCATCTCCACTAAAAAAACTCAAGAATAAGGATTTATACCCTTGAACTTTGAACTATGAAATCTTAGGCAGCCAATACCTGCTTGTGTAAATAATCGCATTACCACCATTTTTGTGTCTATATAACCTATAAACATTTATCAAATGCCAATAAGGATTTCTGGCTAAAGAAAAACCCTTACTTAAGTAACTCATGGCTGATCCCCAATAGGGAAAATTGATGAAGACAGTTGTCTACTTAGATATTCACATTAATAAATATCCAACCTAGAAGAGAGAAATCATCGAGGTATTTACCATTGGGTCATTTTGAACAAGATCTAGACTAGTTCTCCAATATTCACAGAAGAACAGAGATACCTTGCAAAGAGCAAAGCAATGGCATTCTTTTTCCCTGATCAGTCCACAACACTCAGAGCCTTGTCAGAGCCTTATTAGAGTTACTCATGATCACTCTGGGGTGGGGGGGGGGGGGGGGAGGAGGTGCTTTAAGGAAGAGAAAGGTGAACTAGTTTGACCTTCAGAGACTTAGGAAATTATATTTCTGTTATGATAGAGATGTTAGACTGCTCTGGCTTACAAAATCTTAGAAGGATATATTGCTTGTGGCCTCCTGGGAATGATAGGGATGTCCCATGGTTATCTCAGCAGTTCTCAAAAAAGTTCATGCAAGTTACAGAAACATGTCTTCCATCACACCTGTTTACAATCCCTTCTTGGCTTCAGCCCCTCCTCTTCACCTAAAAAGCAGAGATGTTATCAGAGTAAGAATTAGTTAAGCAACTTCAGCAAATTTCCCTCCCCTAATTCAGATAGCTTATAGTTGGAGGTTTCACCAATATGTAAACTTAATATTTTGTGACTCTAAGCAACCCATCAGAGAGTGGCCCTTCATCCACATCTTGATTTTCAAAGTATCTATGACTCTCCACCCCCACCATACCCCACAAAAAGTATCTCTTATAGCCAGGGAAAAGAAAACTTTCTAACACAAAGGAAACAATAGTTATTATTGGTTAAGTCTTGGTTTAAATAAGGAACTTAAGGATATCAGGGGCCTGCAGCATTGTTTCACTTTAAAGAACTAAATGTAAAAATACAAACCAGATTGCACTCCCTCCAGATTCTTTATACCTAGGAAGGACTCAGAATTGATTTTGCTTTATGATTGAAGTTCTCTGTTTAACCAAGAAGCTTATTTTATAATATCCTCTTCATGTATACCACTGAATGAGCTACTTGTATTTTCTTAACTAAGGATTTTCTACTAAACTAAAACAAAAGATCCATTTCTAACACTCAATAGTCTATTTGCTTTCTGGAGGTACTTAATGTTCTTAATTGGACTCAGATGAAGAGAGGAACATTATCAAAGACTTATCTCAAAATGCAAATGATAGCTTCCAGGTCTTACTCCATCCAGTGACCAACAATTAGCAAGCCTAGGATGCTATTTCTTTTGATCCTGTTAAACAAATAGTTCTCAGCTTTGACCACACATTAAAATCGCTTCAGGGGATTTCAAAAATCCCAAAGCCCACACCACTTTGGCCCATTTAAATAGGAATTCTGGAGGTGAGATTAAGTCTTCTATATTCTCTGAAATTGCACTAGTGACTCCAACACAGAGCCAGGATTAAAATCAATGTCTTAAACTATAGTTTTCAAGCTTCAGACTCTACCTGCATCATCTGAAGAACATGTTATAGATTACTGGGTCTCAATCCTATAGTTTTTGATTCAGTGGGTATGGGGTGAAGCCCAAGAATTTGCATTTCCAGCAAGTTCCCAAATGATGCTTAAACTGATGCTTTTCATATAGGACCACACCTTGAGAACCAATGAATATTACATGAATATGTTGATCTGACAGTTTTAAGCAAAAGAAATAAAGCTCATTTGTTTACATTTTAGAAAAATTGTCTTAATACAAACAGCTGTTTTTAATAGCATTATATAATCTTTAATTTGACAAACTAATGGAAATAGTGGTGACAGTGCCAAAGAGTAAGTCTTAATGGCTTCATTTCCCTCCCAATTATAGAAGAAATCCAGCTCATAAAATATAACTGAGATGTTTAAACAAACCACTTATGTGGTACTTAGGTGAAATTGTAAGCCTTGTAAATACCACAGATTATAATCAATTTCATGAAGTATCTGGTTTCTTTCACCCAATTCACTTGAAAATATGAGCAGCAAGGCATCACAGAAAGAGAATTGTGTAATTGCCTCATGATTAGCAAAAAGGAAATAATTCAAATATTTATCTAATTTATAATGTTTTTCTCATTCCTTGGGAAATAGCTTTATTCTAATTTTTTAAAAACCCCCAACATCTCTGGCTTGCCAAGGTGAAGGACATCACACTAACTCCCCCATGGGACATTTACATATCACATGTATCAATGTATCAAATCCATTTCTTCCATTTTTAAGGTTTTAATTTTTGTTGGCTGGGTATGTATGTACCAATGCTTTTATATAATATTTTTAAGAATTGTATGTGGATGTTTATATCAGCTTTATTCCTAATAGTGAAAAAGGCTGAAAATAACACCAATGTTCATTAACAATAGAATGATAAATAATGGCATATCTACACAATGAAGTATTGGACAACAATATAAAAAAGTGTACCACATAACAACATGATGACTTTCATAGATGCAATACTGAGTCAAGGAAGCCAGACACTAAGAGTTCATATTGTATGGTTCCATTTATCTGAAGTTTGAACAAACTTTGTTCAACAAAGTTTTTTGAACAAACAAAACTAATTTATAGCCATAAAATTCAGAAGAGTAGTTGTCTTTGAGGGGAGTTTTAACTGAAAGGAGTTTTAACTGTTTTAACTGAAACAGCATTCTGCAATGTGAAATATTCCATATTTTACCCTACATAGTAAAGTGGATATGTGTATATGTTAACATTGAGTTTATGATTTGTGCATTTTATATGCTCTAACTAATTGACAATTTTAATTTCAACATTGCATTAATATGACAAACTATTTATTGTAAAATATTCCTCATATCCAAATTCAAAAGCTACTCACATGCTAGAATTTAATAGTTGTTAATGCTGAGTCTAATATGGAAAATAGTCCAAATTTCAATCATGATCTCAGGGTTCTAGGATCAAGCCCTGCTGTCAGGCTCCCTGCTCAGTGGGGAGTCTGCTTCTCTCTCTCCCCCTCCCCGTGGCCTGCCCCTCACCCCAGCTTGTGCTCACATGTGCACTCTCTCTCTTCAATAAATAAATACATAAAATATTTTTTAAAAAAGAAAATGGCCAAAGATTTGATTATAAAGTCAAGTGTAGAAGACTTCTACCATAGATTATTTATGTATTATTCAAGTATTTTTAAAAGATTATCTATTTCCTCTTTTTTTAAGTAGGACTTCTTTTAGGGTCCCACCAGAATAAGAGTAAGGTATAAAATGCTATAAATCAAGGACAAAGAGATTGAAGAGGAGAGAGTCTTCATTAGCAGACAAAATATTTCAACAGTTTTAGAAAGCAGAAAGCAGATTGAAGATGGTGACTGAGTTTGCAGATGCAGAAAAATGCAGCCTGAGGTCACTGTAAAGGAGATAGGTGAGGGATAGTGGTAAGGATCATTTCTCTCAAGAATCCTAGAAAGGCATGGCATTCAAAGGCACTAAATATTATGGCTGAAGTATACAAAAGAGGCAAGATATGGGGTTAAAAAAATATAGTTATTCACTGAAAGTCTATACACAGAATGCCAGAGACCAGACTTCTAGCTCCCATTTAAGTAATAAAATATTTCTTCTCTAATGAAACTTAGTGTCCCCAATGCAAAAAATTCTGCTTGCATGCTACCATGAGTCCCTCAATTAAATGTTGTTTGCAATCCAAATAATCACCCTAATATAAAACCCACCCAAAAGCCCCACCAAAGCACATACTGTGGCCAATAAGTTTTAGTGCTAACATGAAATAGACAACCAAGGACCACCAGACACTATAATATGCTTCCAATATAAAAGAGAAATGAAAATGAGCAGGGAAAAAAAAAAAAACACTCTAGAGAGCATCAAGCAAAGTTCATGAGACACGCTAATTCATTTTCAACAGTGAAAAATAAAGTCATATTTGCAAAACAAGAATAGTATGTAGTTTTTGAAAAATAATAGAGGATAAACAATTTTTAGAAAATAAAAATATGAGCATAAAAATGCAGAAGCAGATTAAGAAGATAATGTCAAAAAACAACTGATAGACAAAAGGACCAAGGGAAAAATAGGAGAGAAATAATAAGAGGTCTGAAAATTAATACAGGAAGTAGGTATTTCAGATAGAGAAAAAAGGGAAAAGAGAAGAAATTATTTTATCTTTATTTTTTAAGATTTATTTATTTATTTAAGATTTTATTTATTTATTCATGAGAGGCAAAGAGAGAGAGGCAGAGACATAGGCAGAGGGAGAAGCAGGCTGTCTGGGGAGAGCCTGAAGCGGGACTTGATCCCAGGAGCCAAAGGCAGATGCTCAACCACTGAGCCACCCAGGTGCCCAATATTTATTTTTATATGAGAGAGAGAGAGAGTGCACAAGTGAGTGTGAGTGGTGGAAGGGTCAGAGGGAGAGAATCCTTAAGCAGACTCCCCACTGAGCAGGGAGCCCAATGCAGAGCTCAATCACATGACCCAGTAATCATGACCTCAGCTGAAACCAAGAGTCAGCTGCTTAATTGACTAAGCCACTCAGATGCTCCAGGAAGAAATTATTTTAAAAATCTGAGTAACAGGGGATCCCTGGGTGGCTCAGCGGTTTAGCTCCTGCCTTTGGCCCGGGGCCAGATTCTGGAGTCCCAGGATCGAGTCCCACATCGGGCTCCCTGCATGGAGCCTGCTTCTCCCTCTGCCTGTGTCTCTGCCCCTCTCTCTCTCCCTATCATGAATAAACGAGTAAAATCTTTTTTAAAAAATAACATTATCAAAGGTATAATGCTTGTGTTTGTTCATTGGAAAAGCCTGGGACAATGAAGGATAATCAAATTTAAAAAGCCACATGAATACATATCATTGCGAAGTTTAAGAGCCCAAGAATAGATAAGTTGATGGAATGATGGAGTGAGGATGTCCATGAACCTGCTCTCCTACAAAAACAATGAAAATACTGGCAAAACAATCAAAACCAATAATTTCAGGGGCACCTGGGTGGCTCAGCGGTTGAGCATCTGCCTCCAGCTCAGGGTGTGATCCGGGGTCCCAGGATCGAGTCCCGCATCTGTCTCACTGCAGGTAGCCTGCTTCTCCCTCTGCCTGTCTCTCTGCCCCCCCCCTCTCTCTCTGTGTCTCTCATGAATAAATAAATAAAATATTTTTCTAAATAATAATAATTTCAGAACTCTTGAAATTAATCAAAACCATTGAACAAACTAAAAATTCCTTGTCCAAGAGAAATGACTGACATATCTGAGACAGACAGTTGGTTGTGTGAAATTTAAACTCCAGGCTATTCTATCCATGCCCTCCCATGCCAGCTCAGGGGCACTGTAGCCATGATAAGCCAGCAGCCTGACAACTGAAGAAGCCTGGCATCTTCTGGGGTTCTGTTAAAAGCCTTGTGCTTAGAGTACAGACAATATTTGTCCAAAGTGGTAGCTCCCTAGAAAATCTCTTATTTTTAAGTTGTATTGCTACTTGATTTGATTCAGGGCTCAGCTCATTAAAAAAAAGAAGAAAGGCCTATCTCTAGGCAATTGATATAAACAATAGTAATCTTTCAGCTATTTTGCAGATGCCTAAAGCTGTGATTTGAGTTAAGGAATTCTAGATCCTAAACAAAAATTTCAAAAGGGAGTCCTGGAGACCTGCAGAACCAGAAGAAATTTTGAAATGCTCCAACATATTCCCCGGGATCTAAAAGGCCGCTTGCATGTACAGGGTGCTATGTGCATGCCACAAAAAACATGGGAAAGTACAAACCTCAATCATTCACCTCTGGCTGACCTTGAGGCACTGCATAATCGGAAGAGAAACCTAAAACTCTCTTGTAAATTTCCTGAATTCTGAAGGTGCACTCTCACACACAGATCCCTTGATAAGAAGTAGAAGACATAAAAGCAAGGTACTTAAAAATATATTTTGATTGATCATTGGCTAAGTACTACATTATACTGACCAAGTGGCAACCCTTAGGAAGCCAAGAATAACAACTGCACTTAATTGAATTAGTCACGAATGAACGTGTAAGCTCCAAGAGGACAGGGGCTTTGTTTTGCTCACCAAAGCGTTCCCAATCCTTTGCATATTTGCTGAGTTCAATGAACATACGAATACTCCATTAATATAAAGTAACAGGCTTGAAGCACTATCGACCGTTTTATAAAAAGAAAAAGAAATTATGAATCTGGCACTTTTGATCATTGCTTAATGCTTTGGGATAGGAAGTGCCAGAAGTAACACATATGGATTAGAAAATGAGGGAAAAATAAAATGGTGAGGTAGTAAAGGGAGGTCCAAATTCCCCTTCAGGAATGAAGGATTTATCCCTCCATTTGTTGGAAATGCTGTGAGAAGATGGCCTCCACTGCCAGCCCTCTTTGGGGACTGCCTCAGCTGAAGACACAGCCTTGTCCAAGACGGTGCCTCCTATTCCCAAAGATTCATCACACTAGAGTCCTTGTCTTAGCATGTCCTGCTTCAGTGGGGACTGCATTCTCCCCCTGGCCAGCCCTGTTTCTTCTGCCTTACTTTCACAAGTGTTCATCATGAAAGCATTGCTACCTAATAGGATGCTCTACAAATCTCTATCCAGAGAACTAGGAGTCAAATCTATCAATTTCTTTGACTTTATCAGACTGCCTCATGCATGAGCCCAGGCAAGAAGGTGCTCCCTGTTATTTTTATTCGTGCATAAACGGTTCTCCCAGATTAAGTACTTGCTTCCTGGTCTTCCATTTGGCATAGTTTAATTAAATTAAATCAAGCCTTTGAGGCAGCCCCAGTGGCCCAGTGGTTTAGCGCCGCCGTGGGTCGAGGGCGTAATCCTGGAGACTCTGGATCGAGTCCCACATCGGGCTCCCTGCATGGAGCCTGCTTCTCCCTCTGTCTCTGCCTCTCTCTCTCTATGTCTCTTCTGAATAAATAAATAAAATCTTTTTTAAAAAAATCAAGCCTTTGATAGAGGTTTGACATGTTCTCATAAAAATATAAAGAAGTGGTTTATTATAGATTTACTATGCCTTTCTATCTTTATTATTTGTTTTCAGAGACTGGTGAGCCCAGCCATGAGCACATATTAACAAACCAAGTTCCCAACTGCTCTGGCAGATTTCTGACCAACCTTGCTTGGAAAACACCTGGTAAAACATATTTTCAATCAACTCCAGGCAATTCAAAAGCAGCTGAAAGTCACTTAAGTGGAAACCCAACTATGATGCTGCTTTTCAAATCAAAAGAAAGCTCTCAGCTCCACAGGATGTGGCAGACTGCCAGGTGTTTAATATTTGAGGGGCAAGTACACTGCTGGGAGCATCTTTACATAATTGACAAACCAAAACCCAAAGTACCAAATTCGCTTCTCTCTGACCACAGAACTGGTATTGTGATATTCCTCTACTGCATATAAATCACTTTCCTAGGGCTGTTAAGGGTTGTTTTGAGTCTCTAGAAGACCAGCAGCAAGCTTCCGGGTAGCTGAGCAATGTTAGAATGAGGTAGGTTTAGGGTCACTTTGGAGCTACCATCATTTTTCTTCTTTCTGGCTCCTGAATCTGCCAGATTATTTTGGAGCATATTTGAATTCTATGCAGACAACAGTACAGACACATGGTTTTCCCCGTAAGGTCTTTGATGGATTGGATCAGGTCATCAAACATCAGCATTATCTCCAATGTCACAAAAAGCTTTGCAGAAGGTTTGCATATTATGTTTTGCCAACAATCTGGGCTGTGAAACAGACACATTGGGCAGAGGATGTCACATGAGCTGACGAATCAGTATTTTCACACATCACTGGCAGTCAGAGGGTAAGGTGTCTCATTTCTCTCTGCGTGCAGTGCAAGGCACACAAGTGATCTGTTATCAGAGAAATGACACAATAGGAAACTAATTCAAAAATGAATAGTACCAACTACATGAAATCTCTCAAGGATAGATTAAATTGTAAATTGTTTTATATAATTTTGCTTCTTTTCTTTTGAAAGATTTAGAAAAGGAACTGTAAATTGATATTTCTGAATGCCTATGATGTGCTGGTTGCCTTACATAATTTATATACTTCATTTAATTTTTCTAATGCATTATGAAAGAGTGAGGAAAAAGGAAATTCTCTATCTATAACCTGCCTAAATTTCAACAAAGAATAAGGTCAAAATATGAGGATTTGAAATAATGACTCGAGAATGTACATCATTTCCACTCTTAGAACAATCCCTGTATCAATTATGATCCAAACTCTAACTAAACATTCCTATTTGCTCCCTTTTGATGATTTGATTTTTTTAAAAACTCATAAAACAAGTGAAAATTTGTTCCATGCAGTTCACATTTTTAATACCTTTTTTCTCAATGGTGTGAACCTCTTGGCAAGGCCTTTTCTTCATAAGCTTGGCCATGCTATTCCTAAAAGTCTTGGTCAATAAATAAACTGAGTCATGAGAAGAGAAAGATTTAAAAAGAGGAAGCCTAATTATATCCACATTAGTAAAAATCCTGCAACTGAGATATGAGAAAATATGGAAGGAAAACTGCATGCCCTATTTATGAAGAACCAAAGAGCCGTTTTTGTTCTGATTTTACCACCAGATAGCTAAACTCTTCTTGTTTAACTTGTTCCCTTTTAATCTCACAAACATTTATGCATGAGAAAATATAAAATGATGGGCTTTGTAATTATTAGAAGGACTAATTTAATATGCAGATTCCTGGTCCCTGTCACAGAGATTCTGAATCTGTAGGTATGCAACAGAGTCAGGTATCAAATCTTTGTAACACGTTTTTCAAGGATTTCTGATGCAGATGATACATGGGCCATATTATGAGAAACATCAACCTGAAACCAAAGCAAGGACTTCTGAATACACACCACTACAATACAATTTTACCAGGCTTCAGATTATCTGTTTATTTTTTTCAAATCCTCTAAATTTAGTATCTATTTTTTTTCCTACCCAGGAAGCTTCCTTTCTTCTGGGAATAACACCCCTAGGGAATATTTTCTCCATCTTTTTCAGTCATGGAGTTCTACTAGAGATTTCAATACACCACCTCAAGGCAGAGTTGATTAGCCTGAAGTTGAGCATGTGACATCAGGTGGTCCAAACAAGAGTCCTTAACTGGGAATTTTCTATCTGGAAACAAAGAGATGAGGAAGTTTCTCCCTGGTTACAAGACCAAGGCCTTGAGAGGATTTGAGAGACCACCCAAGGCCTTATCAACTATATAGGTGGCTCACAGTAAGAGAAAAGGAAGTTAAGATGCAGTGGGAAAAGCAGGGGCAAAAGTCTGAGCAAGAGTATTCTGGTACAACTTGAGTTTCTGATTCTAGTTCAAGACAACCATATGCCTCTTTGCTCTTTTGAAAATTATGAGGTCCCATATTCACCAAATACTTTTTCCCATGGCCTAAATGCTTTGGCTGAGTTTATTGCTATCCAATTAGTTTTACTTATTAAACTATATATTCACATTTTATTTTTATTATTTTAGAAAATTCATTGTGAATCAACAACTTGTTATTACATTTCCAATCTTTGTTTTTCTTAAAACATCTTGCCATGCAAGACCTTCCTTAAAGTTGCCAGAAGCCAGAACAACTCTGCTTATATTCAATCTAAGATTGTTGATGCAAAGAAAACTAAAAATTATTTTTATGCAAAGAATAATCTTAATTACAAATTTTACCATGGATCAATAGTTTTCGAAAATTAGTTGCCAAAGTACTAGCTATATTAGCAAATATTTGCTGCAATAATAAACTATTTCAAAATCTCAGCAGTTTGCAACAGCAAACATCTACTTCTTGCTAATGATTAGTGGATTAGCAATACCCCTTCTCTAAATGCAAGCCAAGTTTAGAACCCATATACCCCTAACCGGGAAACAGAAACATTAATATTTCTTAGGGTCTCTATGGGAATTGTCATACTTGCAAACATTCATTGGATAACTCAAGTCACATGCCAAGCCCCAAATCAATGTCAGGCCAGTGTTCTCCAACCACATTGAAACACACAAAAACAGAAGAGAATGAGTAGCTGTTACCAAAAAACAGAAGCTACCACATAACATTTGAAAACAAACAAAAAACCTCTCACTTTTTAAATATGTTTGTCCGTTAGTTGAATAGTCAAATTTATTATTTATCTTCTAATCATATATATAGATTATATAGATATAGATAGATATAGATATAGATATATCATTAAAGACCTCTTGGACCTCAGTAGCTACAATAATATTCTCATGCTTGTGGTCACTATATATCTTCCAAATAGTGAATCTTTGGGCAACACGCTTAAAAATCACACAAAGAAGCTAGCAGTAAATATAATCTAATCATGATAGTCTATCTAAGTCTATAAAAGTACCTATTAACAACATTCTAGTATATTCCAGTAAAAAGACAATCATTAGCAACTTTATGATGTGTCTCTCACCTCACTTATAGAGATTGCCATTCTTCTTTCCATCCTATCATACAATCCACTCACCTACAAATTTCATTTAACAGGTGTTGTCCTAACTGTATGTATATTAAGCTATAGCAAAAATAATGTTTATTTATTTCCCAAGATTTGGAACCCACTTATCAAGAATTCTCTGTACATTAGTGCGCATGAGTAAATAGTGAATCAGTCATGAATAGAGCTCATTGCCTACTACAGTGCTCAGCTAGTACCACCTAGGCTTGGTTGGAAAAGTCCAGACTCACATACAACAAATTATCTTGTACTAAAACCCATTCTCTTTGGAATTGTGATAATCTGTTCTTGGACACAAGATTTAATTCTACAAGCATATAATGAGAGCCTATTTCTAATAATGAGATATATGAGGAGGTTGCTGACAGGGTGGCCATTATAGGCTGCTTAGAGAAAAGAAGCCCCACATGCATAAAGTAAGAGAAAACCATATATGATCATACATTTTGTTGTCTTATTTATTTAAGGAAGATATAACATATATTAGAAGAACTATGTTGGAAATTCTAGCCCGGAATACCAACCAATCTTTTGTTCTATGACTTAACACCACTGGGCTTCAGTTTCCTAAAGTGAAAAATGAAGAGGTTCAGAGAGGTCATCTTACAGATCCCTTCAAGTGCTCTGGTCCACAGAAGGTCAGAGAATAGGGTTTAATTGTGGCTCAGAGGGGCTGAAGAATCCCCCAGAAGGAAAAACAAATTTTTTTATATTAGGTATTAGCAGATGTATTGGCATGAATATTTGAAGAGGAAGAAGACAGTTTTAAATGGGCAAAACCATAAGAGTAAAAGGGCAAAGGGATTTTTCTCCTTTTAATAGCCCCCTGAAGATGCTGTGTAAAAACTCACAGGAATGTCTCAACTCAACCAATGTGATGACGTATGCCACATTGAAAATACACAGGTTTTAGAGCATTTTATGTAAAGTTTGGCTTGAATCTTAGCTCAGAAGGTTAATGCTGCCTAAATCTGGAGAAGTCAATTTCTCAATGCCTCAATTTTCTTATATTTAAAATGAAGATAATAATAATAATACATGTTCAATATGGCTTCTGTGAGAATATAATGGGCTGATGCATTTAAAACTCTTAGCATGGCACTTAGGGCATAAAGTTTTTCCGTACAATTTTTCTAATAATTGTAGTTTGAATAGCAGGAAGAGTCATAGCTGAAATACTTCAGCTGGTTATACATATAGATTTTGGCTCCCTGTATGTCTCCCACACTTAATATCTCCTAAAAACACAAATATGAGACACTGTAAAGAACTAATTACTGCTTTCTCAATACATAATCACAACCAAAACTCCACTTCTCTCCACCCTTTGACCACTCATCAATAAAATAAACAATTTATGGCTAAGACTTCTTGAGATACCTGTCTCCAGCCTGCACATTTGTAGGTGTAAACAAAGTAAGCCGAACAGCACTTTTAGTGATTTCAAAATTGAAGCTAAGAAAGCCTAAACACATAACCAAAATCATACAACTGCATAAAGAATTGTGAACAAAGTCAATTCTGCCTACCATTTATCTCCATTTAATTTCCTAATTATCAAAAACTAGTGACATTAAATATGGAAAGACATCTTGCACTTACAGATTGGAAGACATAATAACATTAATATGGTGTCTTAGTTCAAATTTGTATAATAGAATACTATGGACTGGGTGGCTTACACACAACAGAAATTTGTTTCTCACGGTTCTGGAGGCAGAGAATGCCAAGATCAAGGTACCATCTCTTTACAGTGAAAGTTTTCTGACCCCTATCCTAAAAGAATGACCCTGAAGAGGATATCAATAGATATAGGTCCTTGTTCATTTTATTAGAAAGTATGAACCCAGAGAAGTCTTCAAACATATATTCATATACATTCTCTGCCGCTTAGTATGTGATCTTGTGAACATTTCTAAACATACCTGAACATTTTTCTTCACCTTTAACTGTAAGTCTTTTGTTTTAAAGATTTTAATTATTTATTTGAGACAAAGAGAGTACATGCAGAGAGAGAGAGAGAGAGAGAGAAAGAGAGAGAGAGAGAGCGAGAAGCAGGTTCCTCACTGAGCAGGGAGCCCAATGCGGGACTCGATCCAATTGAGATCATGACCTGAGCTGAAGGTTTAACAGACAGAGCCACCCAGGAGCCCCTTTAGCCATAAGTCTTTCATGTGTAAGAATTAAGTGACCTAATTCACATAAAGGGCCTGAAACAGTGCCAGACACCCAAGGAATATTCATTTTCCTTCCATCTCCTGAGTAAGCTACTGGTAATCTCAGTCTTTCAGGTCAAATTCATAACAATGATTTACTACTAAAGTACAGTTGTAAACAGATTATATAATGTCTGCAATAGTACTCTAGAAAATTCATTCATTCAATATATATTGCACATCTGTATACCAGGCATCATTATATAGTGAGGAAATAAAGACAGTTCAAAACTTTGCTCTCATTACACTTGAAGTCTTGGAACTTATTAATAAACACCAAGAATGAATCAGAAAAATGGGAGTCCTCCACAGGGTCCAGTGCTGCTAACAGATGAAGAAGATGAAAGTGAAATGACCATGGGATTTAACAAGATGGAGGCCACTGGCCACCTAGACAAGAATAGTTCCAAGGGAGTGGGAGGGAAAGATGAGATGGTAGCAGCCATAATGATTTCAAGAAATGTTCTCATAAAGGGGGACAGAGAAATTGGATGGTGTCAAGAAAGACATTTTTAAAGATTCTTTTTTTAAAAGATTTTATTTATTTATTCATGAGAGACAGAGAGAGAGAGAGAGAGAGAGAAGTACAGATACAGGCAGAGGGAGAAGCAGGCTCCATGCAGGGAGCCCAACGTGGGAATCGATCCCAGGTCTCTAGGATCACACCCTGGGCTGAAGGCGGTGCTAAACCACTGAGCCACGCAGGCCGCCCAAAGATTATTTCTTAATATGAAAAGTTCTTTACTTATTGCAAGCCTTTTCAAAATAGATCACAGTATAAAAAAAAATGCAAGTTGAAACAACTGGCTAAAATAGAAAAATCACATGATCATATTAACAGATGCAGAAAAGGCATTTGACAAAATCCAGCACCCTTTCATGACAAACAAACAAACAGCAAACTAGGAACAGAGAGGAACCTCCAGAACTTAATAAATGGCAAATATTTAAAAACCTACAATCTACATAATACTTAATGGTAAGATGCTGGAAGCCTTCCTAAGATCAGTAACTAGTCATGGAGGGATGGCCCCTCTGCCCACTCCTTTTCAAGGTCTAGCTAATGCAATAATAAAAGAAAATAAAAAGTAAATTAACAGGGAAGAAAGAAGTAAAACTGCTTTTGTTCATGGATAGCATGATTGTCTATGTAGAAAATCTGAAAAAAATGACATACACAAAAACTCACAGAAGTAATTGTATCAAGACTGCAGGATACAAAGCTAATATGTAAAAGTCACTTTCTTATATACTAACAATGAACAGGTGGAATTTGAAATTAAAAATATAATGCTGTTTATATTTTCAACAACAAAAATGAAATACTTCATTATAAATAAAAATTATACACATTATCTATACAAGAAAAACTACAGAGCTCTGATAAAAGATATAAAAGAGAAACTAAATAAAAAGACAGTGAGTCCATGTTCATGGATAAGAACATACAATTTGTCAAGATGATGTCAATTCTTCCCAACTTGAACTATATAGATTCAATGCAATCCATCAAAATCTCACCAAGTTATTTTGGAGTATCAACAGACTGAATCTAAAATTTATATGGAGAGGCAAAAAAGACCCAGAGTAAGCAATGTAAAACTGAGGAGAAGAACAAAGTAAGAGGATTGAAACTGCTCAACTTCAAGAATTACTATAAAACTACAGTAACCAAGACAGAGTGGTATTGGCCAAAGAACAGACAAATAGATCAAAGAAACAGAACAGAGAGCCCAGAAATAGATCCGCATGAATATAGTCAACTAAATCTTTGACAAAAGAGGAAAGGCAATAGAATGCAAGAATAATAGCGTTTTTAACAAATGGTGATGGAACTGGACATACACACACCTTAACCCTTCTCTCTCTCTCTCTCTCTCTCTCCCCCTCACAGACACACACACACACACACACACACACACACACACACACCTCAAAATGGATCATGGACTTTAATGTAAAATGCAAAACTATAAATCTCCCAGAAGGTGAGATAGAGCAATCCTAGATGTCTCTGAGTATGGTGATAACTTTTTAAATATAATACCAAAAGCATAATTCATGAAAGAACTGACGAACTTCTATTTTGCAAACAACATTGTCAAGAGAAAACAAGCCACAGACTGTGAAAAAAATATTTGCAAAAGACACATCTGATAAAGGACAAAGAACTGTTATCTAAAATGTACAAAGAACTGTTAAAACTCAGTAATAATAAAACTAACGTTATTTTTTAAATGGGCAAAAAAACCTACTAAAATAGCCAAAATCCAAAACACTAGCAAAACCAAATACCAAGGAGGATGTGGGGTGACAGGAGCTTTCATTCTTTGCTTGGTGGGAATACAAAATGGTACAGCCACTTTAGAAGATAATTTAGCAGTTTCTTACAAAACTTAACATACTCTTTTTTTTTAGTTAACATATAGTGTATTATTAGTTTCAGGGGTAGAATTTAGTGATTCATCAGTTGCATATAACACCCAGGGCTCATTACATCAAGTGTAATGCCCGTAATGCCCATCACTAAACATATTCTTAACATGCAGTTTAGCAATCACACTCCTTAGTATTTGAGCAAATGACCTGAAAACATATCCCCAGAGAAGCTTGAACAAGGGTGTTTTAAGCAGCTTTATTCATACAGAAATATGAAAGCAATCAAGATGACCTTCAGTAAGTGAATTGATAAACTATGATACACCCAGATAGCAGAATATTATTTAGTGTGTTAAAAAAAAACTGAGTTATTAAACCATGAAGAGACATGAAGGAACCCTAAATATTACCTGTGCAAGAAGCCAATCTGAAAAGGCTACATAATGTATGATTCTGAAAAAGTCAAAACTATGGAGACAAAAAGATCAGTGGCTACAAAAGGTCTGGGGGAGGGAAAGATGAATCAACAGTGCACAGAGGATTTTTAGAGCAGTGAAATTACTCTGTATGATCGTATAACGGTAGATATAAGTCACCACACATTTGTTAAAACCCATCAAATATTTAAGAGTGAACCCTAATGCAAACTATAGACTTTAGGTGATAATGATGTATCTATGCAGATTTATCAATTATAAAAAACATGACTCCTGTGGAGGATTCTGATATGGAGAGAAGCTGTGCATATAACATGGGGGCAAGGGATATATGGGAAATCTCTGTACATTCTGCTTAATTTTGCTGTGAATCTAAAACTACTCTAAAAAAATGTCTGTCAGAAGCAACAACAACAAAAAAAGCCCAGAATGTTTAGACCAAGATGACTTCCTCTTAGTTCAGAAGACAATTCATAACTTTAAAAAATAAATAAAGCTCCACTGGATGAAATGAATGTGGTTGGATGTGTATCTCTTGTCTTTTAGCTGGTTCCTCAAATAGTCAGAACACACACCCGCCCCCATCTCCCACTTTCCTTTCATCCAAATTTGGCTCACTGATGCTGAGTGGGAAATGAATTTTACATTAACTGCATTGCTGGATTATGACTTAAAGCCTGAGTTTCCATGAGTTATCATGGACAGGGTTACTCTGCGGAACTGAATGATTCAGTTAATCCTAAACTTTACATGGAACAGTAATTGCAGCGACCTCTTATTCCTCCTAAATGTTTTGCCAAAACTAACAATTCACAAGGATTCTATTGTTTTCTTGGTGAGATATGAAGGAACCTAGATATCAATTACCATAATTTCAGAAGGCCTACTTATGCCCATCTTCTGAGCTAGAGGAAATAACTACTATCATTCGGTAAGCAATTCATATATGCCAGACATTGCACTATGTCATTTACCACATTATATCAATCCCTAGCAAAATGTGGGGTTCATACTAATATTCCCATTTCATAAAAGAAGAAACCAAAATTCAGAGAAGGTATACAATTTTCTCCAGGTCACACTGCCTGATATTTCTGGTTTTTAATATCAAAACCCATTCTTCAGGTATGATGCACCAAGAGACTCAGCATTGTTTCTGTGGATTTCCATAAGGAATGCAGAGCCAGAATCTGACTATGAGGAAACAACATGTCTAAATTGAGGGCACATTACAAGGTGACTGTCTTGTACTCTCCAGGGATGCTGGGGTCATGCAAGACCAGGCAGGACCAAAAATAATTCCAGATGAACTATTACCAGGGAGCATGACAGTGTAGGATCTTGGATTGGATCCCAGGCCAGAAAAATAACTCTGAGGAGGCAACTGGCAAGATCTGAAGGGGTCTGTATACTAGATAATATTATGTGCACATGTTGGTTTCCCAGATATTGGTAGTGGTACTGTGTTTATATCACAGAATGTCCTTGCTTTTGGGAAACACACAGTGAACTGATTAGAGGTAAGAGACAATCATGTCTGCAATGTACTTTCAAACATTTCAAAAAATAAACATGGTTAACACACACACACACACACACACACACACAAAAGGACCTTTTAACTATCATCCGTATCTTTGAAGGATCCTAAAACAAAGAGCAATACCAATTTAGTCTCCAATTTACAGTCCTTAAATGTGGCAGATAAAGAAACTATCATCCTAAAAGCTAGAGAAAGGATCTGTTTTGTTTAATTTTGTTTAATATTTATTCAGTGCCTTCCTAGTATAATAGTAAAAGCCTAAAAAATTCAAATTCAGAACCTCTATCCCTTGAGGAACACATAGAGTATTGCAATTTTAATTGAGTATGGCCTGAAATACAGAGGATTTGCCTAAAGCTCCATGATTTTATAAACCTCCAACAGAATTATTGTTATGAAAGATTAAAATAAGAAAATACCAAGAATTCTAATTTATCCATTTCATTTGTAAGTAGATACTTCCAAACTGATATTTAGACTGAAGTCAATAAATCCTTAACGCTTAACTAACTAATGCCTATAGTGTTGTTTGTCATTAAGACAATTATCTAAAGACAACTAACTTATAGGGGCCGTTTTCATATTCAAGTAAGGACCATCCCACATATTCACTGCCATATCTCCAATGCTTGTATTAGAACCCAGGATACATGATGTTTGTTGGAAATGGGGTAAATAAAAAAAAAAAAAGGAAATGGGGTAAATAGACCAAGTTTGGGACAGGTGAGATATCTTATCAGGGCATTAAAGTGGACACAGGTTTAATGCTTCTGATTATGAAAAGCCAACTTGTATCCATTACATTCCAGTGCCAGGAAATCCTTATTTCCAGCTTCCTAAAGTCATTCATGGATAAGTGACACAGGACAATGCATTTTCCCATGAGACTTCATAGGACAAACTTAACTAGGCAGAAATAACTTTCTCAAATAGCACCAGTCCCTCAACACTTGTCTCTATAACCATCTGGTGACATGACACTCATATGGCACCTTGGTTTTTAGTATCTGAGACAAGACAGCATTCATTTTGATCGCCTCCACTGTATTTTGGGATGGAATATAAATTCTATTTTACATATTTCTGCTGTTTCTGAAATCCCTTTTCTTAACTGAAAAGTTAAGTTTCATGGCTGGACTGAGGTCTCATCAATCATCAATCATCAGGACTCTGTGTGAATGTGGTGAGGCTGCCTGCAAAGTAACCCCATTAAGAAATTACCCCAGCAGGTTGTTTCTCTATCTTCATGTAAGTAATATTTGCCATCACCTGGCATCTCAGATTATAAGTGTTATGTGACTCCCCTGGTGCTGGAAGGAGGTTTGGAAGCAACTGTGTAGATCCTGTTAGTCATGTGTTTCTATGGTTATTTATAAATATTATGACCAATCTTAGTCAATATATGATGATTACAAATTATTCTTTTTTAATTGCCAGGAGCGGTTCTCTTCCAGAGGTCATTTAGAAGGGTTTTCAAATTCAGTTGACGCTGATGAATGTAACTTACCAGACAGAAAATAATAACGGGGCCAAGATTTGGGCTATTAGGTTGAGAGTCAGACTCCAGCTTACTGTGAAGAGTGAGAAAATAAGGAATAAGTGCAGAAAGGAATCCTTGGTTGACTATGTCTTTGAGAAGGTACTTATTTACAAACATGGGAAAAATAACTCTCATGAGAAAATTATCCATGCCTTGAGGATCCAGTAAAAGTCTATTGACTTTTCCAGATCTGAAGTTACGCAAGTAGAATTAGAGTTTCTTGTATCCTCACAGACTACGCCACTGGCAAAGACCATTAAACATGGTCAATAGAAAGTAATGTTGAGTAAAATGCAAACACTGATTGAATGGGAAGGAAATTAAGCAATGTGTGCTGAGAAATCCAGCTGATGCTTTATGTAGAATATGCAAAGTTAACTCTGAACCACTGGTCAGGCTCAAGTTAGCTCAAGGTTCTCATGACACATCTTGGAGCTAAGGATGCTAAGTGAATTACTAAGTATCAGAGGAAACGAAAGCCTAAGAAGCCAGGCTTATCTGTACCATACACATAAGGCAGAGAAAAATAATTCAGTCAAAATTGAATCACAGTAGTGAAAAGACTCTCATAGCTATTCTGTTAAGCATCTATTTCTGTAAATATCCCTCTTGTTGCTAAATATAATAGGTTCAACCACAACAAGTATTAACTTTAATAAGCTGCTCTTATAAATAGCTGCAATGACAATGCAACTTTTTAACGTCACAATTATTGCTTTTGCACATTAAGAATTGATGATGCATCTCTTAGTTGTTTAACATGCTTTCCAGTAGGCATGACAAAAGACAGGATTCTTTCCTTTTCTCCTTCCTTCCTTCCTTCCTTCCTTCCTTCCTTCCTTCCTTCCCTTCCAACATTTCTTTCACTCTTTTTCTTTCTCTCTCTCTCAATTATTCTTTCTCTCTCTCTCTCTCTTTCTATTAGGTCCTCTGACTTAGCAAAAAAAGTACTCAAAACACACCATAAAGGAGTAATTAACTCTGAATTCTCTTCTTTTGCCAATTAGTTCTTCTTCTGATCTTATCTATGTGTATATCTCTACTTTGTTGCAGAAAAAAATAAGGCTCAGAAAGTGTTTTCCAATTCGTCCAATTTCCATTTGAAAGAGCTAGGATTTTAATCCATGTTTTAACTTGGGATTTCAATCATGTTTTTCTATCATACCAGCAGTTAAGGATAAAATTATCATTGCAGGAACACAAATAATTATTATATTTAATTTTAAAAATATTTTTAAATTTCAATTCTAATTATGACCATTGATTCTGTTCGGTAGTGATATTGTAACCTAAACAAGAATGAATCAATCTAAAAATGATGTCTGGGCAGCCCCAGTGGCCCAATGGTTTAGCGTCACCTTCAGCCTGGGGGTGTGATCCTGGAGACCCTGGATTGAGTCCCATGTCGGGCTCCCTGCATGGAGCCTGCTTCTCCCTCTGCCTGTGTCTCTGCCTCTCCCTCTCTCTCTCTGTGTGTGTGTCTGTCATGAATAAATAAATAAAATCTTAAAAAAATAAAAAATAAAAATAAATAAAAATGATCTCTACCCAGGAGTCAGTGAAGCATCCAACTCTTGGTTTTGGCTCAGGTTGCAATCTCTGGGTAGTGAGATTGAGCCCCACGGTGCATGGGCTCTGCACTCAGCAGGAAATCTGTTGGCGATTCTCTCTCCCTCTCCTTCTTCCCTTCTACCTGTTCACTTGCTCTTGCTCTCTCTCTTCCAAATAAATAAACAAATCTTCAAATAAAATTATACCTATCAGTAACTGTATAGGTAACAGGTATACATGACAAAAAAAATTAGAGGACGCACACAAGTGAAATAAGGTTTGGAAACACCATGCTAAGTGCCTCCTACTTGTGATTAAGAGGGAATAAATTCATCTCCTGCAATCAAAAAAAAAAAATAGAGTTGAAAGTAATCCAAGGAAAAATTATTCCAAAACCCCTCTCCCTCTGCATTGCTTTACAGATAAGAAAATGGAAGATTGGAGGGTCTTTGGCTGCTGAAGTCACACAAATAATTTTGGTAGAAGCTGCATCTAGAACTGTTCCATATCCTATGCAGGGGCTAGAAGGAGGGTTCATATTTAACATGTAGATTTCTGGAGCAAAATGGTGGACCCTCTGAGAAAATACAGGTGTCACTACTGATCTGGAATTTATTCCAATCCACAGATAATACACAGATAAAGGTCTAAAAATAGACTAATGACATTTTTTTTATCATTTAAACTCTCTAGAGGTTATGCATCCAACTGAGAATGATTGTCAAAGAAGTCACTTCTAAAGACATTTATTCTCCATTCTATGATCATGCCACAGTCAAAAATATATTTGGATCTTCCACTGGTTGAAGCCCAAGCCTACATATCTGTCCATATATTTGACAAAGATTTGTCAAGTGCCTATTAGTAGCCAGGCACTGTGTAGGCACTGTGGATCCCACAAAGAAAGCAGAGGTGCTACCTGATGAGATCACCAATGCAAGAGAGTGAGACTAGCTATTCACAATTCAGTAAATCAATAAATAGTAATAACTGACTGATGCTAATGATGAAAGAAAAATTAACAGGGTGTCATGGTGGAGAATGAGGGAAAGGTCTAATTTTCAATAGACTGGTCACGTTCAGGCCGTTTTGATAAAGTGAAATTTCGCCTGAAGACTGATAGTAAAGGCAATGAGAGCCGATCATGGGAAAAAATATTCCAAGTAGAGGAAAAGTAGAGAAAAATCTCATGACCTAAATAAGTGGATATGTTTTAAAACTTAATAAGAAGGCTTGATCTCAAAAAAAAGTAATAAAATAAAGAAGAAGAAAAGAAGTTAGATCCCTTGGATATTTCAAAGGAGAGAATAGTAGCTGAAGATGCAGAGGAAAATGAAGATCACACAGACACTTCACAAAGACACTTACAGTCCATGGATAGGAACAGTTTTTATTCTAAGAACAATGCATTTAAGTAGATAAGTGACATATATATTTAAAGGATCCCTTCCCTCTGGCTGTGATGTAGACAGTAAATTGAAGGGGCAAGAATAGACATGAAGAAACCAATCTGGAGGCTGTTACAGAGGTCTGGGAAAACATGATAGTGATTTTGATACAGTGGGAGTTCTCAAGATTGAGAAAAAAGATGGAAATGAGGTATATTTTGGAGAGAAACTTGACAGCACTTGCTGATGAATTGGATGTAGGGATGAGGGAAAGGGAGGAATCAATAATGACTCTCAGGCTTCTGGCTTTGGTAACTAGGTCGATGGTGGTGCCATTTACAGATGGAAAAGGTTGAGGAGAGCCAGACTTAAGGGGGAGATTAAGAGTTCTGTTTTAGCTATATTAATAATAGCTTGAGATGCCTATGAGACATCCAAACAGAAATGCCAAATGGATAATTGGATGTTTGAGTCTCAGGCTTATAGGAATCACATGGTCTGAAGATAGAAAGTTGAACATTGTTGCCTATGGATGGGTTTAAACTCTGGGAGAAAATACACATCTATGTCTTTCCCGAACTATCTCCACACATAGCACTTTCCCTTTGTCTTCAGATTCTAAGAATTTGGATCAGTAACCTCTCAACTCTGGGTGTTCCCACACACACTACCTTCTCGGTTCCTCTCCTCTACAGAGCTGTGTCTTATAAAAATTTCCACTTGTCCTTTTAAGCTGACCAGAAAACAGTCATACAGGCCCTTCTCATTTAGGTGTTTTTAACTACAGTGGAAAAAAACCAATGCAAACAATAATAAAAACACTAAGGATGGTTTTCAGTGGAAATTGAAAAGTTTTTTCTTATTGTAAATGGAGCTACTCTTGAGAATCTTTATTGCTGATTTGTTTCTTAATGCTTAGAAAGAAGTTTTCATTTATCCTTCATCTATAACTCTATCATTCCTGTGAGTGTTCCAAGAGTTTTTTAATGGTGCAATTCTTATCAATTCAGAATTCCAGACACTGAAATCTGGAGAAGTTCTCAAATACTAGTCCAATCTGCTTATATTACATAAAAAAAAAAAAAGTAAAAAGTTTGAGTGACTAACATGGTGATTCTAATATATATTTTATGTTACTTATATGCTCTAATTTATATATACATATGAATATGAACATAAATATAAATGCATTCTCATTGCTGAGTAGATTGTTCTTTCCTCTGACTCACTCCACCTTGTGAGTTCCTGGAAGGAATGGCTGCAATTTCACTTCTAATTACACTTTCTTAAAACTGTAGAGAGCTGCCTGCAAATTTACTTACTACCAGCACCAGAATTATCTAATTGAAGATGGTGTCTTCCATAAGTCAAAGACATGCTCACAAAGATTTCGCAGGAAAAAAAATAAAAAACAAAGATTTCACAGGAAGAGGGCTTCTAAAATACAGCTTTATCTCACTCTCTTACTAGAGGGTCTTATGACTCCAATAGGACAATGCATGAGATAATGTATATAACAGATTTTAAAACCTTCTAATATTGTGCATACTTGAGATCTACAATATTATCTTCCACATTTTATTTATTCTTTTCAATGGCAAAATCCATATACATTTAGCCAAGAAGTTTTGGAAATGCAGAAAAGTATGAAGAACACCAAAATATTTACAATCCCGTAAACCTTAGAAAATCATAGTTTAGGGGATCCCTGGGTGGCTCAGAGGTTTGGTGCCTACCTTTGGCCTGGGGCGTGATCCTGGAGTTCCCGGGATCGAGCCCCACATCGGGCTCCCTGCATGGAGCCTGCCTCTCCCTTTACCTATGTCTCTGCCTCTATCTCTCTGTGTCTCTCATGAATGAATAAATAAAATCTTTAAAAAATAGAAAAAAGAAAATCATAGTTTATATTTTGTTATATTTCTTTCCAGACCTTTCCATGCATATAGGTTTGTACATGTGTATGTATCTGTGTAGACAGTGTTTACATACATTCATACACATGTATTATTTTTCCATATGCACATATAAATATTATACACATATACATGCAGAATTACACACAAATATATAAAATATATACACATGTATATTTTATATCACTTATATTCACATATATACGGATATATATATATATATATGTATATATAGCCTTTAGCCAAATGCATCGCACATGCAAAATGCATGGCACATTTTAAATACCAAGTAACTGTTGGCTATTTTATTACTATAATTAAAGATACAGAGTAGGTGTCAAAAGAGATGAGGAGTGTCCTTTGGCCAGGGCTGTAGAATGCACTCATGGAGCACAAGTCAAGGCCAACAGACTTTATGACTCCCACAATCCTGTGCTGGAACTTGAAGTGGATGGCCATAACGACTTCTGTTTATATCACCAAAACCCTGAACCACACCACCAGGAATGACAACAAACTCAACTGCATTCATATACCTACTTTGAGAATGATCAGTAGAGTAGAACATGCTTGCATCAAGAGGGATTGGAAACTCATCTTTGGTTTTAATTCTCAGTCGCAAAGCTTTAAAATAGTAAGATAATTGACTCTTCTCCTACCAACTACCATCATCCTCCAAACACTCATACTCCTATGAACGCCTACTTGTCTAAGTTTTGCGCTCTAGAAATGCTAGGTGTTGTTCCAGAGACAGAAAGAAGAGTTTCTTGAGGTGCAGAAAAAAGAACATTAGCCTGTGAGTTCAGAAATCTACTTTCTCATTGATTTTTGGCCTCTAGTAAAACTCCTTTTCCTGCCATAAGCTTGTTTTTTATTAAAAAAAAAAAATCAACTTCACTAAGAAAAGGTCAATATTGTTACATGTCAATCAGTAAAAGCAAATGAACCGAAGATTATTTTGTAAACCAGAAGGGACAGAGGTTAAAGAGGACTAATGGCTATGATTATATAGTAGCCTAAGTAATCTCTACTGGGGCAAAATAGTGGAAAGAGCAGGTTTCAAAGGTTAGACACAAGAAAGAACTCCTTAACGAGGGAAGTCATTTGTATAAGAATAAATGGCTGAGTTTATGAAATATTCTTCGGAGAGCTCTCAGAACAGACATGGTTCTCATCTGTCTTTTTTTGACCAGGCGGACACGGTCCCACTTTGCACTGGAAAAGACTAATTCACGAGCTGACCAGGGCTCATCCAGTCCTGACTCCATAAAGCTGACATTGGTCCATGGACACTGGAAACACTCAAAGATGTCTTGGGAATATAAGCCTCCCAGGAATCACATTTGGAGCCAATATTGTGACAGGTGCCTAGCATTGTCCAGAGTATAAATATAAGCTCATGGATGTTGATCTTTCCACTGCTACATGTGAACACTAGACATGCTTACAAATCATCTAATGGGAATTCTCAAAGTATGAGGCATAGTGTACCCAAACTCTGAGGAAACACTTCACAATTTAAGTACTTTGTTATATAAAAGGTTTTAATAGGAGTTTATTTCCCTTTACCTTCCTTTATTTGAAAGAATGTGTGTGTGTCTGTATGTGTGTGTGTGTCTATATATATCACACTATACTATAACCAGACCATTTTGCCATCTGTACAGCCATAAGTTATTTAAAGTGAGAGTGACTGACTTCTTGATACCTCAGGATACTTTTCAATCCCTCTGTTGGTATCACTGTGATTAAAAAATAAAACACCCTCTAAATCTTCTTTTCCTATTTTTATTTTGTAGCCCACCTCATCTGTTCATTAAGTCACTGAAAGTAAAGGCCTGTCTTTGACATTAAGGTTATACTTGACTTAGAGAATTGTGCAGGATATGTTTTCTCTCATGAATAAATAAATAAAATCTTTAAAAAATATTTTTAAATGCTGTAAAAAATAACATTAAAATCTGGATATTAGCAGGGAGTTTAGAGTATCCTTTTTAGTTTTAAGTATTAATTCTAAGTACATAACTTCTTTAACACCTATTTATTTGATCAAGACTCTGGGGACTTAACTAACTGTAAGCACAGCAATGAGGAATTGTTTAAAAATGTAAATGTATGGGGTACCTGAGTGGCTCAGTCAGCTGAGCACCTGCCTTTATTTGGCTCAGGTCGTGATCCCAGGGTCCTAGTATTGAGGCCTGTGACTGGCTCCCTGCTCTGCAAAGAGCCTGTCTCTGCCTCTGCCTCCTTCTCTCTCTGTCTTTAATTAATAAATAAATAAAATATTTAAAAAAATAAAAAATAAACATGCAAATGTATACTCAGTTACACTAATGGAAATACACTCTTCCTAGGAAAAGGGCTGTGGGGAGGAGCGCAGAATAGACTAATATTCTTTGTACTTAGAGCGCTACAGAGGAACAGTGTCAAATCTTTGGGTCCTTGTTTAGGAGGATATTGGAAGAGAAGAAGTTAGAAACTAAGGTGCAACATGGTAAGTGTTCTCAGCACCCTGAGCCTGTACCAGCCTCTCAGATTTTCTGCAAAGCCACCCACCATGGGGGCTTAATACTCCTACCTGCCTGCAATGGTTTTCCTCCCACTCCTTGCCAGTGAAACTCCTTACTCACCCTTTAAATCTTTACTTAAATACCACTTCCTCAAAGAAACATTCCCAAACCCTCACCTAAGTTTGCCACCTATAATATACATGCTTCTGGACAGTCTCATTTTTCTTATTTTCATCAGGAAAGATCTGGTAAAATTAGTATAAATGAAGGATCCCAGGATGCTCCCTTGTGAAGAAGCACTGATTGATACTAGCATTTCCTAATTCATTAAATATTAGCATTCCCTAATTCTAATGATCAAGCAGTCTTTATTTTCTAAGAAGCCTGACAACGTCTTGCTAAATACATACAGACATTCTCTATATACCCATATCACAGTCCCTAACTATCGTCTCATAATGCCTATTCCAATTTAGCATTTGATTACTATTTTTAAAATGATTTTACATCTTCCTACCTCCTCACTTGACTAGGACTTCCATGAGGACAGGAACTAACTCCAATTTGTTCAATGCTGAGTCTTACCAAACACTTAGGACAGCTCATTGGAATGCCAGGATATAATCAATATGAGGGAAGCATCTACTAATATATAACTTTCTTATTCAGAGAGATAGGAGCCTCAAAGGCAAAATCTTTAATTACTAGTGTATTAATGAACAGGTAAGGAGGCCTGAAAAATAGAAATTTCAAGAGTAGACTTCAACAGACTGGCTGAGCAGTCCAGGGAAATTAACTCCATTACTTGAGGAAATGAGGAAGCAGACATGTAGGAACCTGCAATAGGAGGATCTGACCTCATAAGAGATCAGAAGAATGAAAGGTATTATTTTAACTGGTCCAAGAGAAAGGAAAGTACATTCCAACATTGGCAACAGTATGTGCCTTGTGACAGGACTCACAATGCATAGGGTCTGAAAAAAGTCCATGCAGCCAAATCAGAGAAAGTCAATATGAGTTAAGACTGGAGAGATAGGTAGTGACCAATCCACACAAGGCTGCATAGGTAACCTGAAAGAAAGATGTCATGGCCTTACTCTTCTCTTCTGACACCCTACTGTCTGGGTATAAAACTGCAACCTCAGCAATCAACTTGGACCATGGAGACAAGGGCCAAATCCTGGAAGAGGTAGGACTCACATGCCAACTAGGCCACATACCTCCAGATTTTTTTTTCATGAGAAAATGAAACTTATTATGTCTAAACCACCTACAGCCAAAAGAGCATGACCTGACAAGCAATGTAATCCACTACATAAAAAGAATGTCATTAATGGAGAAGGGGAAGGCTACAGGAAGTTCAGGTGATGGGAGGAAACACCAAGAGTTACTTTAAATGAACTTGAGATGTTGCAGAGAGGGCCAACTGGGCAGGTAGACATACAAGTTTAGAGTTTCTAACATGTCTGGATTAAGTACAGATATTTGAGATTTCTTGACATAGTGAAGGCATTTACATTCACGTAAGAAAATAAAATGGATATACAGATGTAATGCAACCTACCAAGGGGCACCTGGGTGACTCATTTGGTTAAGCCTTCGACTCTTGGTTTCAGCTCAGTTCGTGATCTCAGAGTCATGGGATTGAGCCCCATGTGGGACTCCATGCCCAGTGGGAAGTATGCTTAGGGGCTTAGGGATTCTCTCCTTCTCCTTCTGAACTTCCAATGCATTCTCTCTCTCTCTCTCTCATAAATGAACAGATCTTTTGAAAAATACAACTAATCAAAATCTCAGATGGCTTTGTGAAGAAATTGAAAAGCAGATCCTAAAATTCATATGGAAAAGCAAGGAACCCAGCATGTCCAAATAATCTTTTAAAAAGATAAAGTAAAATAAAAATAAAACTTACTACAAAGCTACAGTACTTAAGATAGCATGATACTGACATAAAATGACATTTAATCAATAGAATGGTGTTCAAGATCCAAAAGTAAACCTTTATATTCAGTGGTCAACTGGTTTTTGATAAGAGTGCTGAGAGAGTTCAGTGGGGGAAATAATAGTTTTTGAAAAAATGGTGCTGAGACAACAGGACAGCAACAAGCAAAATAATAAAATAATGTGCCTACCTCACATCATGCATGTCACCCTGCATGCTCCAGAAGTCACAGCCCCGTCTGACCTACACAGACTGAACCCAGATGCGGAAACTCAGAATCTGGATACTCAGAAACACCACACATCCATGTGCAGATCACTCCCATGCATCTGCCCTCAGGCATCCCTCTGGCCTATTAGAGAGAGACAGACATCGTCCTGATCCATTATTCTGGGGTCAGCAGTCTCCCAAAGGGTTCCTTGATGAAGGTATTTGAATGGTGGTTACCCTCCCCCTGCTGTTTACGTGGGACTTACAGACTAGACACCATGATTAACAGATGTCTCTCATCCCATGTAGCCCAGGTCAAGCCCAGAAGGGCCTCTGTGATCCTGGCGAGATCTGGCTTCCGGGAAATTAGCAACTCTGTTCTGGAGCAGGATGGATCCTGGAGGCAGAGTGTTGCTGAGAAGTTCCTCCTCAGCTAATGCAGGGACCCAGCTCAGGGATCCCGAATTCCCAGCTGGCGGCAAGGATATCCACAGCTCACCCTCAGGCATTAGGACTTTGCCAGTGCGGATGGCGCTGCCCCCTCTAGCAGGCCACCTTCCTGGAGCCAGCAGCTCCCCACACTCCATTCTTGACGCCTATCAAGGAAGGGCTTTTGAGCTGGATCTCTACAGCCAAGTCTTGGGGAGTCAAGACTCCCAACTGTCTCAGGTGAGTGGACTCCTCTGCACTGCTCAGGTGGGCAAGACTGAGCTCCCTTGAGCTCTGACATCAGGAGAACAGTGATATTTGTTTGGCAGCAAGCCTCACCTTGGCAGCACGTTGTGTGCACCAGAAATCCCAGCTTGTGTCTGGCATATCCCCAGGCAGCAGGAACCAGAATCCCTAGGGCAGGAAGCAGGTGCAGAGTCCTGCTACAGCGCTTGCAGAGTTTCCTCCAGCGCACTGCCCTGCGGCTTCAGGCACCCCTGGTGGGTTTTCATAGGGTATGCTCTTGCACCCCGAAGCTGAGCCATTGATGAGGAAGTCTGTACGCAGGATGAAGTGTAAGTTGTACTTCATCCATGAAAATCATATAACTGATAAGAGACTTGTATCAGTTTATAGAAAGACTATTATAATTCAATGATAAAAATATGAAAGATGTGAATTAATATTTCTCCACAAGAGACAAATAGCCAAAAAGCACATGAAAACATCATTAGTGATTAGGAAGATGCAAATTGAAACCACAATGAGGTATCCCTTCACTCCACAAGAATGGCTATAATCAGAGATTCAATAATAAGTGTTGGCAGGAATGTGGAGAAATTGGAAATTTCTTACAGTGGTGGTGAGAATGTAAAATGATGGAGCAATGTTACTTAATACAGTCTGGCACTTTCTCAAAAGATTAAACATAGTGTGTATATGACCCAATAATCCCACCCTTAGTTATATACCCAAGAGAAATAAAAGCATATGTCCACCAAAAAAATTATTCATAAATATTTATAGCAAACTTTATTCATAATGTCAAAACAAAGAAACAACCCAAACGTCCTTCAAATGATGAATGGATTAATAAAGTCTGTCATATCCAAGCAATGGCATATTATTTGTCAATAAAAAGTAATAGAGTGCTGATAATATCCTAGATCATGGCTGAACACTGAAAACATACAAAATGAAAGGGGTCAGCACAAAACAATGGAAAGGACGGATATCATATGATCCCACTTATATGAGATGTACAGAATGTTCAGGGTATGTGTGTTTCTTTGCAGGATGATGAAAGTGTTCTAAAATTACATAGTGGTGATCATCACACAACTCTGTGAGTATACAACTCTGTGAGTATACAGTCAGTATGTATCAAGTGAGTATGTACCTAAAATGGGTGAATTTTATGCTATGTGAATTAAATCTTGATAAAATGGCTCTACAGTCAGAAGAGAAGAACCTAACTATCCTTTCTTTGACCATCAGAGTACACCACCACACAATCATATCAATGGCTTTGTAATTCCTTAAATGGACAGTTCCTTGCTAACTTGGAAGCTCCATATCTTTTTACACCCTTGCCAGGGATTGACTCTTTCTATCCAACATAACATTTGCCTGGTTCTTGGAGGTACCAGCTGTCTCTTCTCTTGCTTTTCCCTCTCACAAAACTGTAAGCAACTACGCAGAAGTCATGAGTTTTTATCTCAAAATTTCCAGACATTTTGATCCAGATTTCTGTTTGAAATATACTTAACTATTTGTAAAAATTATTTAATTGTATACTATTAAATGGACATATTGGAATAATCATTTGAATTCAAGTTAATTTCTTTTTAAATTTAATTATTTTAAATGCATCTGTCTGCCCTTTTTGTCAGCTTTTTGAAATGTTTATAAGTGAATCATCACCAAGACTTGCACTACACTAAACTTGGACTAGACTGATCTTCTACATGATTTCTGGTCTATGCATACATATATATAAGTACACTGTCCAAGTGTGTGTCTTTCTGGCCCAACACCTCCCAAACTTGAACTATGCAAGAATCACACAGGTGGCTTGTTAAAACAGATGGCTGAGCCCCACTCTCAAGAGTTCTGATTCAGTGGTATCAGATAAGGCCTGAAATTCTCCATTTTTGATTAGCTCCCAGGCAATGCTGACATTGCCATCTGTAGATCACACTTGCCGTCTACAGATCCAGCATCTAGAGCACTAAAATCTATGAGTTAAACTCAAAGGCTTAGGTGTGTCACTCAGAGGCCGCTTCTGCCAGGGCAATTATTCAATAATAAGTCCACATAAAGCAGTCTACCATTTATTAATAATTGCATATCACCACTAATATGATGTTTGGCTCCTTATTCTCTGACTGTTATAATTACAAGAATATTAACAATTGTAATGGGGCACCTGGATGGTGCAGTCAGTTAAGCGTGCAATTCTTGATTTCAGCTTACATTGTGATTTCAGGGCCATGAGACAGAGCCCTGCCTCAGGCTCTGTGCTTAGTGCAGACTCTGTTTAAGATTCTCTCTCCCTCTCCCTCTCCTTAAATAAGTAAATAAATAAATAATAAATAGAATATTAACAATTTTGAGATATTTGTTGCGATATAATAAAATAATGTCCTAGTGACTCACTTTAGGGTTTCTAGTTTAGCTCAAGATAATCCCAACATTGTAAAAGATGGTTTAAAAACAAGTAAATGCTTGTATTTATTATTCTAAATGACTGAAATTTTCCTGGTTCTATTCAACTACAACAAAAAATATAAAATATTGAATGCTGAAACATGTAATAAGCTGAATGCTACAACTGCCAGTCAGAAGCGCCAATAACCAATTTTGTGCTTACATTATAGCCCTATTATTCATACTTAACAATTGATTATTTTTATTAGAATTTGTAAGTGGAAATTATAGTAATAAGATGTTCCTTTTTAATATACACCAGAAAACTGAAACATATGTTAAGACTAATGTAAACATCAAATGGTGGAGAAATATCACAGGTAGAGGGTTTGGGTGGAGTAAAACTATTTTCTGAAAAATAACCTAGTCTATCACTGTTCTTAACATATGTTTAAATTATATTCATAAATAATAGTTGATTAAAGTCAAGAAGAAACATAGATTAGGGAGATCATGCAAATGTAACTTTTCTCAACGTGATCAGCACCATACCAGCACACTGAATTCTTCTGATTAAAATTCCTGCAGATCAAATCAAAATAGCTTTAGATCTAAGAAAATCAGAGGCTAACAAGAGAAAATACAGCAGGGATTATATGCAATTTATCTTTTCATTTAACATGAGTGAAGAAATTCCAGAGGTACCTCTTGTTTGAAAGTAGAATACCAAGTCAACTCTCTTATGACTTAGAAATAAACACAACTTTTAGAAAAATAGACCAGTTAATTGCTAGTCCAAGATGGTAATATTCTAAACATCAGATCACAAAACCAGTCTTTATTTCTAGTCTTTATTTTTTTTTGATGATGTAAAACATGTAACTAAGTTTCACATATATCTAACGAACATCTGTCTTATAACAAAGCATAACACACCATTTTTAATTTGTCAACAAATCACCTTTTTTTCTTTTACAATTTTATAATTGTTTTTTTTTGTCATTTTATCATTTTACTCTTAGAAGTAAATAGTCTTTGTTTTCAATTTAAATGTTAACATTTATACATTGCTAGGCATAAAGAATATTAAGAATTCAACTTAAATAATTTTGTAAAACATGATTAGTAATGGAAAGTAATTATTTTAAAGAAATACGTCACCATTATCATATAAATATTCTACAATAGTTGGGGTTTGTTTGGTTTTTTTTTTTTTTTTTTTTTTTTTTGCATATGTAAACTTGACTACAAGTTTGTATGTAGATTATTGTATTCAGTTCCAGGGCTGCTGTAACTAATTGCCAAAAGTTGGTGGTAAAACAATAAAAGTGCATTCCCTCACAATTCTGGAGGCCAGAAGTCCAAAATCAAGGTGTCAGAAGGGCTGGTTCTTCCTGAGGCTTTGAAGTAGAGCCTATTAACAGACCTTCCTCCTAGCTTCTGGTGGTTGACTGAAATCCTTGGCATTCCTGGGCTTGCAAATGACCATTATGATCAGTGTCCTGCCTTCAAATGGCTTTCACTCTCTATCTCTGTATGTCATGTCCCTGTTAGTCTGACACTCATCATTGAGTTTAGGTTCCATCCTAATCTAGAATTGTCCTATCTTGAACTCTTACCATAATTACATAAGCAAACCTTTTACAGATAGAGTCAGATTCTCAAGTTCTAGATAGACATATCTTTTGGGAGCTATAATTCAACTCACTGAAACTGTGAAAGAAGTTTGAGAATTAAAAATAAATTGGGAGCAGCCCGGTGGCTCAGCAGTTTAGTGCTGCCTTCAGCCCAGGGCCTGATCCTAGAGACCCAGGATGAGTCCCAAGTCAGGCTCCCTGCCTGGAGCCTGCTTCTACCTCTGCCTGTGTCTCTGCCTCTCTCTCTCTCTCTCTCTCTCTCTCTCTCTTCCTGTGTCATGAATAAATAAATAAAATATTTTAAGAAATAAAAAAATAAAATGAATAAAAATAAATAAATTGGTAGCAGCTCAAGTGTGCATCATAGATGAATGGATAAAGATATGATATATATATACTACTGAATATTATTCAGTTATAAAATAAGAATAATATCTTGCCACTTCCAACAATGTGGTTGGATCTAGAGACTATAATGCTAAGTGAAATAAACCAGAGAGAGACAAATAGCATATGATTTTAGTCATATATGGAATTTAAGAAACAAAAGACCAAAGTAAAAAAGAGAGAGAGAGACAACCAAAAACAAATTCTTTTTTAAAGATTTTTTTTAATTTATTCATTTGAGAGAGAGCAAGAGCACAAGCAAGGGGGAAGTTCAGAGGGTGAGGGAGAAGTAGACTTCCTGCTGAGGAAGGAGCCTGATGCAATGCAGGACTCCATCCCAAGACCCTGAGGTCTGACCTGAGCTGAAGGCAGAAGCTTAACCAGCTGAGCCAACCAGGAGTCCCCAAAAGCACTCTAGAGAACAAACAACTGGTTACTAGAGAGGAGATGGGTGAGGGGGATAGGTAAAATAGGTCAAGAGAATTAAGAGTCCATTTTTCTTGATAAGCAGTGAGTAATATATGGAATTGCTGAATCATGATATTGTACACCTGAAATTAATATAACACTATATGTTAACTACATTGGAATTAAAATTTCTTAAAATAATAAAATAAATTAAAATAAAAAGAATTGGTAAAATAGCAGCAATCCATTACTTAGCATTTCACCCATGCATTGCTTCATCCACTCATTTATTTGTCCAATAATTATCTACTATGGGCCAGGCTTTGAGGTAGGCCCTTGGAAGACAAGAGTGACCAAAACAACTTGTAAGAAGGCAGTCATCTACTGGTTTCCATGCAGAGAGGGCCATAGCAAAGTTTTCACCACTCTGAGACAAAGTGAAATACATTTTTAAAGAATTTGAATTTATTTCATTTAAATATTTATTTATTTTTTTTATTCCTAGAGTGTGCTCTAACTACTCTTTTGTACAGACACTTGTGTTCGACAAACAGGATTAAATCAATGAGAAGATGGTAACTGTACTTTGTAATACTCTTTTTTTGGGGAAAGTAAAAAATATGGAAGTTCTATTAGGTTCTCCCAAATGTATTTAGATTAACCGATTTTTTTAAAAAGCATTAAGTCTGGGAACCTCTGCTTCAAAATACACTGGTCATGCTTGGCCAATTTCACTATCATGTAAGAGTAGAATGAGATGCTCAAGACTTTTCAGAAATTGACATTAATCTGGTATCATTAGGACCAGCCTTCCAATTTCACTATAACCTCTGACCACATATCAGGTGATCAGAAAAAGAAAGAGCTTCCAGGAAACTAGCTGCATGAGGTAAAAAAATCTGCTGGCAGGAAAGGTTGCCTGGATGGGTATGGTGAGTCAGTCCAGTGCTTCTTAATCTGAACCCTGTGGGGATGGGTTACAGGCAAAAAAGGAAAACTCTGTTGCAACAAGGACAGTGAAAGATTAGGGCATCAAGTAAAGATGCTTTGGTGCTCAGTTAGATCAGATGTGACATAAACTATAGAGAGAATATTCTCCCCATGTCTGTGTGGAACTAAAGATAACTTGTATTCATTGAGGTCTCCCCAGGGCATACACCCACTCCCTCATTTCAAAGGCACCTGTGCTCCTAGATTCAGCAGACGGGGATTCTGATTAAAACTGGGGTGGGGGTGGGGTGGAGGGAGAGCCTAAATTGATGAGATCAAGAAAACTAACATTTGTTTTTATTAGTAGTAATAATAATTTAATATTTCTAATCAGAAACTGGTAACAATCATGTTACTGAAATGCATAAAGCAAACGAGCAAAAGAGAAAATTCATAATAAGGGAAGAGATTTTTAATAAGTGAGGCTGAGAAGTAACATTTTCCTTTCTAGGCATATTTTAGAAAGGGTTGAATTTTAAAAGTATATTAATTAACAACTGTGAGATAAAGTACTATTTAATACTTGTGAGTTGATAATAACTTGCTGAACTTTTATTTTCCACTGTCTTTGTGCAAGAGTTAACTCAGCAGGCCTGGGCTGCTCAAATCCACACATTTCAAAGAAAGGCCAGTCGTCAGGGCTGGCCCTAGACTGGATCCTGGGAGATAATCTCTGAACCTTTAGAACATCCTGCTCCATAAGAGTGGTTTAGTAATGCTTGAAACTTTGAGCCATGCATTGACATTTTCAGCTCTGAGCAGTCAATGCACAAGTAGTTGAGCACCTGCCTGTATGACTGACCCATGATAAAACTCTGGGCTCGACTTTGATGAGCTTCCTGGGAAAAAAAAGTCAATTCAAAAGAAGTCACAAAAAAAGGCGAAGCAAAAAAATTCTAAGCTGAAAAAATACCAAGTATACCAAGTAGAAAAAGTGATAACTGATTGGCACACCCAAACAACATACATGTTACTATGTGTAAAAGCATCAAATGTTTAAAGAGGCTCACATTGGCCACATGTGAGCTAATTTGACCATCAAAAATAACCCTGTCTGGGTTATTAATAATACCTGGGTGGCTTAGTGGTTGAGCTTCTGCCTTTGGCTCAGGTTGTGATTCCAGGATCTTGGGAATGAGTCCTGCATAGGGCTCCCTGTGGGGAGCTTGCTTCTCCCTCTGCCTCTCTCTGTGTCAATGTATAGACTTTGTCCTATTCCATTGATCTTTGTTTATTTTTGCACCAGTACAGACTATTCTAGTTTCAGTATATTTACAAGAAGTCTTTAGGTGTGCCTGGGTGGCTCAGTGACCTACTCTCAGTTTCATGTTTATTCTCATGAATAAACAAATAAAATCTTTGAAAATAAATAAATAAATAACGCTGTCTGTAACACAAACACTTGAATATGTAATAATTCCTAAGTCCATAATGATACTCATAATGATATAGAATGACACAGAAGACCCCATAGACTACCTTGGTAACTATCTAATACACCAATTCCTTCCTTTCAAAAGGATACCTAAAGGAAAAGATGAAATAATCTTTAAAATTGATTTTGCCTTATACATTTAGAATTATTTTATCTTTCTTGTTCATTGGCCCTCTTTATATTAAAGTCTACTATATGGTATACTTCTTTGACTAGATCATTTTCTTTTGTATTTGCATGATTAATCGTTTCTCCTTTTGTTTCAACATTTCCACATATTTGTTTTAGGTAGGTCTTTCATAAACATCACATAGATTTTTTTTACAATCTGTCAATCTTTGTCTTTTAACAGAACAATTAATCTATTTATTTTTAAATTTTATTTTGAAAATTTCAAACATAAATGAGAGGAAAAAATAGTACAATAGCCCTAATGCCCACCATGAAAATCATCCAGTTGTTGACATTTTGATGTATTTGTTTCATCTATGGCTATTATTATTCCCCTAAACATTAAAAAAAGAAGCACATCAAAATTGTGACTATTAATTCATTATAACCATTAAATTCAGACGTGACAAGGGTTTGTGTATTCTTAAACTTAATCAGTTTTGAAGGCCCTCTGTATGTAAAAAAAGTCTGAATACAAAATTGCTAGGTCCCTTCTCAGGTTCTCAAAATTACTAGTTCCTATTAAAATAAATGAGAGAATTAAGAAATATTGCTGGATGCAAATATACAAAGTGAAATCATATTCTGTTTATAAACAACAAACAGAAAAAGAAGTTAAAAGATACTGCTTTCAATGAAAAATACTAAACATAAATATAACACAAGATATGTGAAATTTCTAAAGGAAAAAATGATAAAATTTTCATTCATAGACATTAAAGATCTACATAATAATGGAGAGCTATATTATGCTCAAGGATTGGAAGAGTCAATATTATAAAGGTGCCAACCATCCCCAAGCTAATCTATAGATTCAATGCACTCACAATCAAAATCCCAACAGAATAGCATATTCATGTATGTGAGTATGGTATGTGGGTGTGTATGTGTGTGGGTTGACATACCTATTATAAAACTGATAAGAAAAGTTAAAGTAGCCAAGAAAATCTTGAAGAATAAAGCTTAGGAACTTGCCCACATTCATCCCCCATCAAGACTTCTTATAAAGCCTCTTTTGAGAGAGAGAGTACACTTGGGGGGTGGACATGGGGCTGAGTAAGAGGGAGAATCTTTTTTTAAGGTTTTATTTATTTATTTGAGAGAGAGAATGAACAGGGGAAGGGGCAGGACAAGCAGACCGCCCGCTGAACAGGGAGCCCAAGGTAGGCTCCATCCTAGGCTTGATCCCAGGAGCCAAGATAATGAACTGAACTGAAGTCAGCTGTTTAACCAACTGAACCACCCAGGCACCCCAGAGAGATAAAAATAATCTTAAGCAGGCTCCACACCCAGTACAGAGCCTGACTGGGGGCTGATCTCACAACTTTGAGATTATGATCTGAGCCGAAACCAAGAGTTAGTCACTTAACCAACTGAGCCACCCAGGCACACCTAAAGACGTCTTATAAAGATACTGATACTAAAATAGTCTGCACTGGTGCAAAAATAAACAAATAGATCAATGGAATAGGACAAAGTCTATATTGACACATCTGTTTGCAGAATAATAGAAAAGATTCAGGTAAGAGTGAGTGGCTGAATGCTCATGGGAGCAAAGGTTAAATAGGGGAAGTTAACAAGATGGCTGGAAAAGACAGCACACAAACTCTGGGAGGAAGGATAGCACCTAAACATCAGGTGACATCTGAGAACAAAGAGAAGGAGCGAGGATGCAGAATAAGAGTGAGCTGACCACAGACTGACCCAACATGGCCAAGCATATGGAAGAATTAGTAAGACTCATGACCAGGGATGTGTAATCATGAAATAGCAAAACATGAGTGCAGTGTGTATCTGTTCAAGTATGGGTTCAATAGGAGTTAAGATCATACTGGGTAATTATGGATAAAAGGAGAATAAGTAGGTAGGCATTCGGCAAGGAAGTTATGAAATTATTAATTAACTTTGGAAAATAAACTGTAAATGGAGAGAAATAAAGAAGAAAAGTGGATGGACGGCAAGAAAGGATGGGTAGGAGTCTCTACAGTAGTTTTGTCCAACTTTATCTGGTATTTCTTATCACCTCTCCACCTGAAAATGTTGTCTTTTTACTTGACCTAAGTACAGAAATCAAATTTCCCACCAAGCCTTTCACATTATGCCATCGACACAGTAATTCTTCTGGAATTGCTGATGGTGATATTGCCTTTCACTGCATTCAATAGAAAATGAAATAAATACATAAAATAAATGCACAGTCCAAACAAAGGACAAAAAGAAACATAGGACCTGCTGTGATTTATATAGCTAGTAGAATGTCTCCCCAAACGATATGTTTTAACCAACTATCAAAACCTTGAGTTCTTTTGCACAGCTTGTAAGCAAATGTTAGCGTGTGGATTAGATTTACATCTTACTTACGAAGAAAGAGAAAGGGTGGTGAGGCCAAGGAGAAGGCATAACAAAGGTTTATTTTGTAGCAATGGAATCACAACTTCCTGGTTAGAGATGAACTTGACTGATGGGTTTTCCGTGGTAGCCTCCCAGCACTTAATCTTAGCCAAATATTAATGTGCTGAATTTATTACATTTGAGCTCTGAAATTGAAAGTGACCATCTGTGGCACATGTGTGTGGTACATAGAACAGTAATATATTGTGGACTAGCCCAACACGAAGCAAAGGATATGGTGATTGTGACATGGCAGACAAACTCACTCAAACACCAAGACCACTAAATGTATGCGATGGGCACTGGTGTCATTCCTCTCCACAGGTATCTGCCTTCTGAAACAATGCACATTAAATAGGAGATATTTATTAATAATTCCTTGAACATATCGCTATAACAGACTGTGCAGTATAAATCTGGAAATGCACTTGACTTCACTGAAACAGCAATCAATTGAACAAAACGAAATTCTAGAGGAAAAAGATCACAAATGTCAAATAAAAGAAATAGGAAAGAAAAAGTTTCCTTTTTTTCTGGAAGGCAAGACTCCAGTGAAGGTCAGTATTGCAAAGGTTGTTCCCCTGGGATTGTCAGGCAGATGTTAGGATCAAATTAGGGAGGTATATGTATACATTTTGTGACCAAAGGAAAAACAATTCACATTTGCACAAGGAAATAGAATCCATATGAAATTAACTCTTGCTACAAATCCAAGAGAATAGGATTTACATTACAAGGCTGAAGATGTAAAAGTTTAATAGGAAACCAATCATTTTGTAAATTACATAGAGAGCACCCATATAGAAGAAAAGGGTGCAGTTTGCCATGGATCAAGAACTAACGAGCATGGATAAATTTGTTTATTTTGAATGAATTTTTATTCATATTTTGCATCCAGAGAAAAGAAAACAATTAGATTAAAATTAATTCTTGGAATGCCATGCCATCAGTATTATAGCAAGGACTGGGCTATAGTTTCTATGGCTGTGAGTAGTGTGTACAGGACTAAGTTTAATTAGTCTCACAGGTGAGATCCATAGCCAGATAAGATGTGTTGTGTCAGGGTTATCAAGAACTGGTGACTTTATAACAGTTTGATAGCCATAAACTCTAGAATGTGCTAGTGTCCTGTCAGGCATGTGAAGCTCCTTGAGGGATTCCCAGGGACACTCTACAGAGGGAAAATTAGGAGTAGGAATCAAAATATTACCTTACTACTAGGTGCTAAAGAACTTTAATATTATCAAGGTCAGTGACTTTGGCACTCCTAGAATGTTTTGGAGAAAGGAAAGAGGCTCAGAGATCCAGAGTAAAAGAGAACATTCACTGGCTACATAGCAGAACAAAGCCAAATTTACTCATTTATTTTGCATTATTCAGTATCCTTTCAATTGTAAGTGATAGAAACCCAACTCACATTGAGTGAAGAATATGAATAGGCAACTAGAAATACAAATGGTCAATGAGCCCATAAAAGTATTTTATCCTTATGGAAGAAATGAAAATTAGAACAATGAGCAATGAGATCTTTTTGCCTCTAAAACTGAGACTGCTTATAACAGAGGAAATGTTCACTTTTGTGTAGTGAGGTATAAAATCTTCAGGAGATCCGTTTGGCTTGATGCTGATTAAGTTTAGGGATGTATCTTAGCATTTATTCATTCATTAAACAAATATTTTATCAAGCATCTAATATGTGTCAAGCACATTGTAACACATCTACCACTCAAAGTGGTTATGATCTATAAGACAAGACAGACATTCCCCAAAAATAGGCATGCTAAAAAAAAAAAAAGCAAACAATGTAAAATTAGAATTGTGACAAGCACTGAAAAGGATTTATATGGCATTGGCGATGCCTACAGTAAGGGTAAGCTGAGCAGTGCCAGAATCCTGACAAAATTTCCTAAGATGCACTTACCTATAAACCATGGAGTAAGTAAATGCTTACTACATAAGGAAAGGAAATGCGGAAAATGTAATACCATGTACAAATAACATAAGGAAGGTGAGGGAATGCAAAATATAAAGGCCAGTGTATCAGTTATCATAGATTCTGCTATTCAACAGTAACATAACCCCAAAGTCTCCACGATTTAAACCAACAAAGATTTATTTCTCACTCACATTTTTTAACCAGTGTAAAATGACTTTGCTCTAATCAGCTCTGCTCCTTGTTCCTCTAACTCAGGAACAGGGTCTGGTCTAATAAAGCAACCACTATCTGAAATGCTAGTTACCAATCACCATGATAAAGGGAAAAGGTTAAAAGGTCACATAATTAGTGACATAGCCTCAGCCAACCACAGAGGGGTCCAGAGAATGCATTCTCACCAGGTGCAATGATGCCAGAAAGCTGAAATACTTCAAGAGCACACTAATCTCATGTCCAGTGTGGCTAGATCTAAGAGAGTGAGGAAAGTATGAGACAGGGTAAGAGAACCTATCTTTATCCTATTAGCAGTGTAGAGTCACTGAAGGCTTTACAGTTGGAGGAATTTTTCCCAAGGAGAAAAATAATTAGCTGCATAAAACTAATCTACAAGCTTATTTACCACAATAGTGCTCATTTCATTTTTTAAAATGATAGAAAAACCTAAATATTTAACTGTAGGTTCTTTGCATCTTTATGATGGAACACCATATAAGCAATGGAAACAATATACTTAGAAAAATGTGACATAAAAAATGTCTAAAAAGTATGCATAAGATAGAGTACAACATGACATCTACTTATTTTATTACATATCCTATATTTAGGGTATGTGGGTAAAAACTTAAAACATAAAAAAATTAATTCTTACTTAATCTAAAGTCACAGTTTGCTTATTTTTTACTTTTATTGTTGTCTTCTTTCTTATTATATGTTTTTATTCATGGGCTAATTTTTGCAAAGAAAATAAATTCATTTTTTAGCAGATTTTTTTTTTAAAACTGGCCATGACCTTATTTGTCACTATTCAAATAAAGATCTTTTCTTTCCCATTGGTGAACATGACCAGACTTTCTGTTAATCTCTTGCAAAGGATGTAAAAGTTAAAGTGTGATTTTTGTTGTTTCAATTCATCTGAATATTCTAGAAACAGTGTTTGTATCACCACTAGATCAGACACTGTTTAACTTTTGTTCTCGTTTTTTTAATTACTTCTTGCCACGAGCAACCCCACAACTCTGGTTTTGGGATCCATTGGGTTCCTGAGGCAACGGAACGGCAAATTGTTGCCATGTCCAAAGTAACCAAATATTCTTTAGGTAGCGATTCTTGAGTCTAGTCAAGCACCTCCACTTATGAGCAATAATGACCTCATAAGAACCTGTTCTGCATCCACCTTTTTGACATTCTTTTGGCGAGGGTGATAGAATGGTCATAACTGCCAGTAATGGATCAAGAATAATACAGCATATGTATCACTGACACCATAATAGGAGCACATATATCGCCGAAGAACAGGCTGCCTTATTTCATTTTCTTACTCCATTGCTGGACATTTTACAGGGGTAAGTTCTCTGATTTTTCAAGGAAAATTTTGGCACAAGATTTCAAGCCATATTTCATCTCTGCTTCAGCTTCCAAAAAAATAAATAATCGATTTGACCAGGCTTTATAGACATTGGCCAAATGTTGGCCTGAATACTGAGCTTATACCTGGATGGGTTGATACATCTGACACAATTGGGTTACTTCAAACTGGGCCATACATGAAAGGCTTGAAAATGTTTAAAATCAGTCTGGGGTGGGAACACTCTACTGGGAAGTATGTTGGTGAAGGAGCAGATTTTCACTTCCTGCATAGATTGTGTTGTAGCTTTATTGTAAAGGAGTTTGCTTTTATTGTTTAATGGGGAAAAAAAAGTTAAAGAATAAGACAAGAGTCTCATTACAATCTTTAGGACTCAGCATTTTATTTATCCAAATTCCATTTATAAATTTGCATCCATGAGGCCTATAAGGTCTGCCCTTTTGGCTTTCAGACTCTGCACAGCATTTTGAGTATCAAGAGGTTTCTGTTTGAGCTGATATTTCATAATGAAGAAGAATGTGATTTCGTTTTTGTTTTTTTAATGGGAAGATACAGCTAGTGGTTCTTTTCACCAAGAGGTCTCCTATTTTTGGTCTGGGGAATGAAAATTAGATTTGAAAAAACACTGAAGTAAAAATACAGAGTATTTGCTAGACAGAGTAACAGACTGTGTTTTTAAAATGAGATCTTTTCTGAAAATATTGTCCGAATGCTCCTTGGACTGTACAAAGTAGATACTTACTTAGTTTCAGGACAGTAAGGCAACTGCTAAGACTTCTGCAAATATTTCCCCCCAAAAAGCTCTAATCAACATGAAAGAAATAATGAAAGTTTGAGTCAATAGGGAAATTAATAGCTGGAAAAGGCAAGTCTTCAATTTCTATTTCTATTTTCTTTCATCATAAGAAAAGAGAAAAAAATTGAAGAAACTTTAAGATTATGATTAGTTCTATCAAATATTTACAGTTGCTTAAAGGCTACTCCATGCAAACATAGGTGTTGCTTTTCAAGTAAAAAGAAACAAACCCCCCAAAAAAGTATAAGAAGCAAATCCTTTCACCTAAATCTAAGAAGGGGAGGGGATACTTAGGTGGCTCAGTTGGTTAAGTGACCAACTCTTGATTTCTGCTCAGGTCATGATCTCAAGGTGGTGAGTTGGAGGCCCCCACTCTCCCTCACTGGGCTCTGTGCTCAGCAAATAATCTGCTTGAGATTTCCTCCCTTTCCCTCTTCCCCTCTCTCTGCTCTCACTCTCTCTCTAAAATAAATAAATAAATAAGTAAATCTTTAAAAATTAAAAAATAAAATCTCAGAAGGGGAATTTATAACAGGTGGCTCTCAACAATGTGTTGAAGGTGGGTAGATTTGTCAGGGCTTAATAAGGACACTAAGACAAAGTCAAGTCCATGGCAAAGGTCAGATACCATTAGGAAGTAGACAAAATGCTAAAAATCTAGCTATTGTGACAGAGTAGAGAAAGGATTTATTCAGAGTCAGATTTCAGGAGAACCCAAAGGCCCATGAAATTCTTGTGGGCAAATGAGAGCAATAGTAAGCTCCTCATTCAGAATCTGAGAAGTTAACAAGATGATTGACAGGAACCAGCACACACACACACACACAAACACACACACACACACACACACACACACACTGTCTTCAATGATTATTTGAACTGAAATTCCATAAGGGTTCCTCCATCCTCACGAGTATAACACTATATGCCTTTAGGGCACAACACATTAAGTTTATCTCTCACCAAACACAGTCGTTAAATTCAAATTTTTATTTCTAGTAGCTGTTCCTACCCAGCAAGACAAGTGTAGAAACCTCAAATTCTGTGAACTTGTCAATTATATACCTGTCTTATCATGGTCTCTCTAGTGAACTAAACTAGCTAAATTTGTTTGAGAGCTTTTATAATATTGTTTGAGAGCTTTATTTTCCTATTTATATTTATAGTATCCAATAAATTCATTGGGAACATGGGATCCCTGGGTGGCGCAGTGGTTTGGCGCTTGCCTTTGGCCCAGGGCGTGATCCTGGAGACCCGGGATCGAATCCCACATCAGGCTCCCAGTGCATGGAGCCTGCTTCTCCCTCTGCCTATGTCTCTGCCTCTCTCTCTCTCTCTCTCTCTCTCTCTCTCTGACTATCATAAATAAATAAAAATTAAAAAAAAAATTCATTGGGAACATTTATAATTTTAGTTGTATATTTCTCATAATATCTACTCTGTGTATGTGTATAAAATCAGACTAAAAATTCTCTCTCTGGGGCATGTGGGTGGCTCAGTCCATTAAGCATCTGTCTTTGGCTCAGGTCATGATCCCAAGGTCCTGGGACTGAGGGCTGAGTCCGACTCCTCGCTCAGCAGGAAGCCTATTTCTCCCTCTCCTGCTGCCTGACACTTCCCTTGTTTGTGTGCTCTCTCTCTCTCCCTCTCTCTTGCTCTCTCTCCCTCTCTCAAATAAATAAATAAAATCTTTTTAAAAAACTATTCTCTCTTTGAAAACACCAATAAATAATTTCAAAAGAGCCCAGCAATTAATACCAAATTTTTGGTAGGAAATACAAAAATCCATTTCTCTTAAAATCTTACTATATTGCAATAAGTTTCATAAAATCAGAGGCTTCAAGTTAGAAGTTACTGAAAAGCTCACCTGTGGCAGTTTTGAATGTTCACAAATTTTGTACACTTTTCCCATCAAAAATGGGGTCTATATCTCCCTCTCACACATCTATGTAGGCCTCTCACTGACTTGCAAAAACCGTAATGTAGGAAAAGTGATATTTTATGATTTCTAAGGTAATACAGCTTCTGCCTTGAACACACGAGGACACATGCTCTTTTTTATCCCTGAGCACTATGTAAGGAACCCAACTATTCTGATGTAGCCATGCTGTGAAGAAGTCACAAACACAAAAAGAAGCTACAAGTACAAGCTCCAGTGGACAGCCCCAGCTGAGCTCTCAGCGAACTGCCAGAAAAACCTGCCATCCAGGTAAATAAGCCACCTTGGACATGCAACCCAGTAAAGCCTTCATATGACTGTAATTGGTCCATAACTTCATATGGTTGCAGTTGGCATATAAAGCAACTGGATGAGAAACCCCAAGTGAGAATTGCCCAAGCAAGCAAGTCCTTCCTTCTGAGTTCCTGACCCACAAAAGGATGAAAAAAATAAAATTGTTGTGCTAATCCTTTGTGTTTTGGGGTAATTTGTTATGCAGAGGTAAATAACTAGTATACCCTCTGATCCAAAATCTCCATTCTGGGATGTAGCTTTTTGATTAAATGACTTTAGTAAAGGAGACACCCTTCGGGAATTAGCCATGTTTTGGATAACTCTAATTTATTCCTCATATAAGACCAAAATGGTCATCTCTCTACCTTCAAATTATTTCTTTTAAGATTTTATTTATTTATTCATGAGAGACACACAGAGAGAAAGAGACAGAGACATAGGCAGAAAGAGAAGCAGGGTCCATGCAGGGAGCCCGATGTGGGACTCAATCGGGACTCCAGGATCATGCCCTGGGCCAAAGGCAGGCACTCAACCACTGAGTCACCCAGGTGTTCCTCTACCTTCAAACTATTATTCTAGATTAACCTTCTAGGTCGGCATAAAACAGATCTTCCCTGGTTTCTTCGCATGAAAGCTTGCCACATAGACAAAAACATTCTGCGAATGTCTCCTTGGTCTTTTCTCCCACAGGAAAACAATGCCCCATTCTTTCAGACTTGCCCCAAATATATGATTTTTCTGAATTCCATGTGCCTTCCATTGAATATACTCCAATCGGAGAAGTCTATCTTTAAATACAATGCAATGTATTCCATAAGTCATCTCACTTGAATAGAATTTAGTGAAATTGTTATTTTTTTATTGTCTCTGTTGTGCTAGACCCAATATTTCATTAAGACAACTGACAATCATGCTAGCCTATTTTTCTAACAGCCACATCACACTATTGGCTTGTTTTACGGTTGTCATCAGATGGAAGTCCCAAAGCTTTGCCATCTGTACTGTAGCCAAGCCAGCTCACTCTCATGCAACTGACTTTCCGAACCTAAACAGAATTTGAAACTTGTTTCTGCTAAATTTCATTTCATTTGTTTTGGACCAGTATGTCTCCGTTATCTGACATCACTTTTAGGCTTGGATGTATCACTTATAGTTTTAGCTATGGAGCCCATCCACCCATCTCCACTTCTAAATTTTATCAAAATTATCTATATAAATATTGGGCCAACAGGGCTAAGAGCATAGCCTAGTCAAATTCCATTAGAAAACTATAAAATTATTCACCAACACATAGAAGGCAAAAAGATACTAAATATCAATCACTTTATCATTAAAGTACTTCTTCACCATGATATTCTTGCAAAAGTTAGTAGTATCACATGTGGTGATGTAATTGAAATAATGAAAATGTATTTTATCCATGGAATTTCCTGTTTTTGAGAGATTCTAACAAAATGAGAAATCATGTAAATTTAGTGTGATTTATCTTGAATGAATGTATGCTAGCTCCTAGAGGTGATCTATAGTATCTCCCAAAGCTTGTAAACTATATGCATGGCAATTCATTCTAGAATATTGTATTAAGCTAAAAAAAAAAAAAAGAGAGAGAGAGAGAGAGAGAAGCCAATGATTTCTACAATATATTTATTTCAGGGATCCCTGGGTGGCGCAGCAGTTTAGCGCCTGCCTTTGGCCCAGGGCGTGATCCTGGAGACCCGGAATCGAATCCCACGTCGAGCTCCCGGTGCATGGAGCCTGCTTCTCCCTCTGCCTGTGTCTCTACCTCTCTCTCTCACTGTGTGCCTATCATAAATAAATTAAAAAAAAATTTTTTTAAAAAGAAAATATATTTATTTCACTATTTTTAGGGCCAAGATATAGTTCCTAGTTGAAATTTTCTAGTTCAAATCTTGTTCTGTTCTATTTCTTCAAAATTAGAGTATAGCTATCTTATACCAGCAACAAATATTTATTAAACGAATGAGCTAGTTAACAAATGAATGGAAAATACATGAATGTATTCTTTGGTTTCAGTCTCTTCATAGAACATTACTCTGTGAAGTGATCTTGTTAATTAATGTTTCACTTTACATACAGTCCTCTATCACTTGCCCATAAGTATATAAGATCTTATCTTATTTTCTCAGAATTGTATCCCAAGTGCCTAAAATAGTGCTCAGAATAGTTCCCCAAAGCATAATACAACCACTGCATGGAAAGATGCTGAATGAACGAAGAGACATCATCAATCAACGCCATAGGTCTCAAAATCATTCAATTTCTCACTCAACGTTGCCATTATCTGTCTACTCCTCCCAGTTAGAAAAACCTTTTCCTTCATGAAGATTGATACAAAATAGGACTTCAGTTGGCTGTCACTCAGTATTTTTGAGAAACACCAAATTTGATCTTATTCTTACACTAAGTATCATTTCAAAAGGAGGTGTTTTGATTTAGTTCCTCCCAGGAGCCATATTCAAAAGCAAGCAGTTTATTTTGGAGGTAACCCCATGAAACACCAGGGGAAAGTTGGGAAGTAAGACCAGTGAAGGGAGGATGAAGAGTTTCTTTTTTCCATCCACAACATCGAAGCATGCATCCTTGAATCTTTGCAATTGGAGCAGTCATTCAGATCGACCTCAAGAGCTTAGTGGAGTAACAAATGTTTTGGTGACTTCATATTGCAAGCATTTTCCTCACTTTCCCAAACAAAATCATGTACCCTCAACACTGACTTCCCCCATACATAGCAGCAGACTGACATAGATCTAAATGGAACATCTGTGTATATCTGACTCTGACATCTACTATTTTCCTCCCTTTGCCTCATGATTTGCTCCTGGAATTTGCAGATTAGAAGCAGAATGTCCATATATACGTAAATGTATATAGGATGTTCTTTAAAAATTGGATAATTATAAATAATTATTCATCTCAATGTTCTATAAAATAACTATAGGAAATTCAACGCCATGAAAATATGATAATTAGGTTTTTTGTAAAATAAAAAACAATTTCAAAGCAGTATATAAAATATAAACTCATTTTTATAAAAATGTGTTTATATAAACATAATTCAAAGTGTATAGGTGGCCAGATTTCAGGTGAGTTTTTTTTCCTTCTTTTAATTATACGTCTGATTTACTTTTTCAAGAATAAAATTACATGTTATTTTTGTAATAATAAACAAGAAAAAAAGTTTGGTAATTGGTAAAAATAAATATCCAAAATAAGAAAACAGATAAGTTAAAAGATATTATTTACAGATACCTGCATGATAAAAAATCCTTACTTTATTAAAGAACATTTCATCCACCACTGGTTACTATAATAATGTTACCATTTTTTTCTATCAAACTATGACTAAATGATTGTAAAATGGGTCTATTTCATGTGTATTTTTTAATTTTAATTAAGGCTTACATTTCATTAATGTTTATCTTTTCTGTGACCCTTCCTATAGATCCAAATGGTTTCTTTCTAGTTATAATTGTTTTTTTCCCCCTAGAGAGCTCAATTTTGGCATGTCCTTGCAGTTTGAAAAAGCTGTGGATATTTTTGTGGTAATTATTTCATCAGAAAATTTATTCTATTATAAATGTTTAGAGGATTCTTACAAAAACTGAAAAGCTTTTACATGATAGCATATGCAAAAAATGCCTATTGGGACTTCCTATGTTTTTAAAATTCTGCAAAACAGAGGTAAATGCTATTTTAACAACAAAAAAAAATTTTTTTGGAGTTCAATTTGCCAAGGTATAGCATAACACCCAGTGCTCATCCCATCAAGTGTGCCCCTCAGTGCCCATCACCCAGCCACCCCAACCCCCCGCCCACCTCCCCTTCCACCACCCCCTGTTCGTTTCCCAGAGTTAGGAGTCTCTCATGTTCTGTCTCCCTTTCTGATATTTCCCACTCATTTTTTCTCCTTTCCCCTTTATTCCCTTTCACTATTTTTTATATTCCCCAATGAATGAGACCATATAATGTTTGTCCTTCTCCGACTGACTTATTTCACTCAGCATAATACCCTCCAGTTCCATCCACGTCAAAGCAAATGGTGGGTATTTGTCATTTCTAATGGCTGAGGAATATTCCATTGTATATCATGTGTATTTTTAAATAAAATTCAGGCTACAAAGTTTAGTCTACCCATAATTTTCCACATCTAACATGTTTGAAAATTTTGGATAAAGCAGAGAACAAAAAAAGGTGATAGGAACCTCTGTTAATTTATTTCTGGTCCCCTGATTTTGAGTGTTTGCTCTGATTAAATACCAAAAATAGTACAAGAGGCTAGGTAAATATAATAAATTAGTTTGATCCAAACTAGTAATCTATATTTAATAATCATCATTGTCACCATCATCACAGCATTGCAAATAAACAACATTTCCAGATAATAAACACTATAAATAGACCATGTTGGTGGCATATTCCTGGAAATCTTTCCAAGCCTACATTGGAATGTGTAGTCACCCAATAAGACAGAACAAAAGGAATAAGATGGCGGCTGGGAGGTACCTTTCTGGAAAGCAGGTCATCATACAGACAGTTGCATTTGAAAACATCTCAGAATTCTTCTCAGATTCCAATATAATCTCCTTTATCTTTAGAAAACCTGAAATCAATTACATCTTGGGTATATGATGGATCCCTTATGACATTGCTTCTTTGTGGTTTGTCATCATTCGCTCCAAGAGACACACATTTGGGGGTTAAAAGAAATACAAAGCATTTTTACTGGATATACCACAGATAAACTTCCCCCTTTACTGAATTTTCCACTTATTCTCAATTCACAGCTTATAAACTAGGGCAGAGTATTTTTGTCATCTCCATATTCTTCCCAGAAATTACATAAACTGTTCTGTCAATATGTTAGCAACCATTTAAAATTTAAAATTTTTAAATTTTTAAATTTAAAATTCATTTAAAATTAAATAAATTAAAAATTCAGCTCAGTTATACTAGCCAGGTTTCCATTGCTCAATAACAACTATTGGCTAAGTAGCTGCCATACTGGACAATGCATAGTGATATTCAGCAGTGCTCTTCTATGTATCAAATACTGTCTAGCTACATGTTAAGACTGTGGAACTGAGATTCAGTATTTCTAACCAACTCCTAAGAGATATGGATATTGCCAGTCAATGGGCCACACTGAGTTTCAAGGATCTAGATATTATAAAAAACTCAAAAAATGACTATAATGTATTTTCATCTCTCCCCTTTGATCTCATGCTGGTCTGTAGGACTGACATAGTTTTCTACCGTCCTCTTTTTTTATATATATAGTCTAGAATATGCAGAGAATTCCATTATTCTTATACTTTGAATTTCATCTTCTTTTATTATTGAAAATAGTCCTCTGAAAATCTTTAAGTTACAAGATTACGCATCATTCCATGAAAGAAAGACTGATAGGAAACAAATTTGTATCATAATAAAATTTATTCTGTTTCTAAACAAGAATTACTATATTCACAACTAAAATTAGCCATACCAACCCCAAATCCTTTCTCTTTACTCTCTGAGAAGGAAAAAGTCCTACACAATATAATTAAAGCTACTTACCACCCAGACTAAATATTGCACAAATTGTTATCATAAAGCACAGGACATAACACTTATAATGTCAATATGATTCATGCTTGGTGGTATTGTGGTTACATGTTAGTTGGGGGTGTACTGAGCTGTGCTTTTTTACTTTATCCTTTTATCCAGTCTATTGCTCAGGTCTTCAGGACATGGGAAGAAAATATACTCATTTGAAACGTAGCACCTCTTGGAAGAAAACAAACAAACAAACCTATATATAGTCTAATTATCTATAATCAATTACAGGAATGATCCTCATTGTTTTACTATTTCTTTATGAACATTACGAACATTATGAACCCTTGGCCATTCCAATGTTTTATCTTCAGTGACAAAGCTTATGAAAAGATCTTCACCTTCTATAAAATAATGCCAGTTCAAGGTAAAAATTACTAACATACTTTGAATATTTACTTCCCTGAGTTAATAACAAGACAGTGAATAAGAACATGGTTTTGTTTATCTTTTATAGAGAAAATAGTCCACCATAAAAAGAAAGAATAAAATATTGAAAACAATTCAAAGGACACATAATGTATCCTTGTATCCTGGCTATTCACTATAATCAAGTCAAACTTTAAGAAATTCTACTTTTATTACAAAGCTCTTTTACCTTTAAGCAAAACACCAAGCAAATAATATTCAGTGTTAAACAAACTCTATCGTTCTCAAAACTGTGTTGTTAGCATTATGCTAACCTGTTCCCAATTAATATTGCTTTGATTGAATCATATTTGGGCATAAAACAAAAATGTACCCCCATATTTCTATAGAAATAGTTTTGTGCACATTGTATCATTCTGGAAGGAAAAAACAGACTGTTTTTTTGCCTCCTTGGTATCAACCAGTGTAATCATACGATATTTCTGAACTCCGCCCAGGTCAGAATAAATAAATACATGAAAAGACATTGCAACGTGGAAGACCAATATTTGTAATAGCTGACTCCTTCATAAGAGTCACCCTTACCACAATCTTTACCTTGGAAATCACATCTGAAGTAGCCAGATCAATCCCTCCAAGCAGCATATGTTGAAATTTTTGTCTGACACCATGGTAACCATAGCAATGTTTATTTCATTACTAACTTTTATAATGAACATAAAGAACTTTGGACATAAATGTTTGGCAGCAATAACGAAATTGCCTAACTCTGGTGGCTTTTGTTCCATTGGCTCCCTGGGAGACCATACTGAAATATAAAGATCAAGTAACTATGTCCTCAATTAGACTCCATAATTAAACTATGGTTTAATCAAATGATTTCCATTTGCCTAGTTTGGAAGATGTGGATTCCTGTCCTGCTTCATCACTGGCCAATTGTTTGAATTTGAATAAGACAATCAATCTGAGTGTTAGTCATTTTAAAGTAAGAAATATCTAGGTATCTCTGAAGTGACTTTTATATAAAAATATAAATTATTAATCTAATTTTATTTTTAAATCAAAGAAAAAATTGACTTAAATGTTGAAGCTTTCTGGAAAATTTCAGCCACTAACTTTGAGTCATTAATTAAACTCCTGGCTGCCCAACCCAGACAAAGGAATATAAAACAGCCTACAAAAGTGGCAAATACTTAGGCAGCAAATAGTCACCGAAAGGCCATTAGAGGCTAAATGCTACATAAAACTGGTTAGTATTAGAGCCTCACAGAACCAGCTATGGGGCAAGTGGGTCGTGGTACTTCCTATAACTGGGAATAAAATTAAAAGGTGAGGCCCATAGGTAATGATCAAAGCAGAGATATGCAGAGTCCTCTTAAAGTGGGAGAATAACCACCACCACCACCCGCCCCCACATCTAAGCCTAGATAATAACCAGATGGATGGTATTCACACATTTGAAAAAGAAATGTGCCTGACGGGAACAACATTGGTCTGCTTTACAAGTTCAGAGATACAGCCTTGAGAACCAGCCTCTAGGACAATCCAGATCTACAAGCACCCCTTAAGAGAGATCCTCATGAATAGAAGAGACAAACTACCATGCTAAATTATAGTTAGCATTTAATTTTTGCAACTAATTCCATGCTTACTGTTTCCACGGCCACTAAACTACCTTTTGATTCCAATTTGACTTCCCATGTATCCATCCTTGCTCAGCAGGGAAAATTTGGTCCCACTCCAGAATGAAGGTAATGTTTTCCTAACTGGGAATGATAGCTCTTGATGCACTGATAAATCTCATTTTCTGAGCTTTTTGAAATGTTGGCAGGACGAGGGTGCCTATAATGCATTCCACAGGCTAAAGACAGACTTTCACAAGAAGCACCACACATCACAACTGGGCTTCTTTCTCCTCAAACTTCAACACATTTATTCTTTCTCTCTGTCCACCCCACTTTTATTCCCCACCAATAAACATAATGAATGGATATGGGTCTGAATTTTAAGAATGTTTGGGATTAGGAAGATTTTAGAAGAGGGAATTTCAAAGACAGGAGTGATTAAATTGGGTTGGGGGATTAAGTAGGCCTGTCCAGTCAATTTAAAGAATGGTGATGCCAGGTGAGATGAAACTAGAAACTTAAGACGATCTAGATCAGGAAGATTTCCAAAGTGCATTAAGGCATCTGGTCCTGAATAGTTGACTATGAGAATTTTTAGGGTGTCTTAAAAGGTAGTGACAGTTAATTTTGAGTATTAGGAAGATTATGCATAGATATATAATCATACATGAAGAAACCACATGGTAAACTGTATTTAGCACAAAAGTATATAGTTCAATACTTTGAATTTCAAAGAGATCACACACTTTTCTTTGGTACCTGGAGGTAAGACACTCAGAAGGAAATGACTAATGTTTACTCACAAAGCGACAACTGGGGGAAGGGGGGGAAGGGGGGGAAGGGAGGGATATGAGCCTGTCTACTGTCTATGAGTAATGGAAGGAGGAAAGAAAAGAAAGAATGGAGATCTCTCTAATTTATCCAGTACCTTTCCTCAGACGTAGAGTTTGCCTTCCGAAATTACCAGCAAGTCAACATTGGCAGCAGCTCAGACACCAGAGCAATATCCAGGAAGCTAACAGAACCACAGAGGAGTTGAAACACATGCGTCTGGGTTTCAGTATTATTCCCAAGCTCCATCTCCCCCAAACAGAGGGAGTGTCTTGGCTGACACCTCCAATACCTCTTTGGGTGAGGAATGGGAATTGAGCATCATGTGGCAAGAAGGGACAAATGGACACTCCAGTTGAGTCACAACATCAGGTGAGGACTTTTCTGTTATCATAGAACCTGAGAGACACTTAATAATCATTCCAGTTCCCAAGAGTAGCTCTCCCTACAGGAGGGTACAATAGCCTCAGAATTCCAGCTTGGGGAGAAATGTGTTTGTGTGGGTATAAGAGAAAGGAAATGTGTGTCCTCACACATATGTGTATTTTCAAAGCAGAACATGAACACAAAATCACACAGCCTTCTGATGTGATGGGTTCCCCTGAGTTGAATGTTTCAGTGATGCAGTTTGGCACCAGGACCTTCATCTGAGCTGAGGTTCCTTCCCTCTCTTTTTGCTTCGGCTCAGTGTTTTGCTTGAATCTGAGTCATAAGCTCCTTAAGCTGGCAGGAAGCGGATAGTTGGGCTGGCAGCTCCATCTCCCCCAAACAGAGGGAGTGTCTTGGCTGACACCTAAGCAACCTTTTCCATCCCATAACCAGTAACAGAACCAATGAACATTAGCAGAACAGAAGGCTGGGCTACACTTACAGAGTAGGAGAAAGGAGAAACCATCCTTGAGAAATCCATTAGCTCAAACCATGGTTTAAGAAAAAAACGCTTTGTGGAATTACCTCAGCCACTCACCAGGACCTTTGAATGTTTTGTGTTTATCCTCCAAAGCTGGCTGATAGACTCTCTAATCTAGCCCCGACTCTGACCCCGCAGGTCTTCTATCTCTATCCAGCTAACTCTTCCCCTTAGTAATCTCCATGCTTCCCTGTATTGTTCTTAAAACACAGCTACACTAACACCTAAGTTCATACTCTCGGGGTTGGCCTTTACTCATGGGTAAAGCAATAAGTTATCTGAAACAATCAAGAGAAAGCCACTTTCTTGCCCAATTCTATCGAGTCCCCTCTTTCCTGTGTTAGGAGGAGTTCAAATGTAACCAGAGAGAGAGGAAAAATTGAGACAACATCAGTCATTGACACCTTGGATCCAATCAGTTGTCAAATTAGCTCCAGCAGGGATCAAGGGCATGAGCAAGGAGGGAACCAGATTTGGGAGAAGCAAAAAAGCTGGGAAGAAAAGTTTGGAATAAGAAGGTTGTCCAATGATTACTACAATGTGGGTGACCCTGTATGCTGTAGTTCAGAGGAAGGGAGGGTGAGGGTCTGAACACCTGGATGGAGACAATCTGCCAAAAGAGCTACAGGGTGTTGAAAAGTAATGGCAGAATGTTGGAAACAACCCTTACCTACTTCATAGTTTTTCCTTCAATCAACCTGGTTACTTAAGCTAAGAACCAAGTCTTGGCAAGTTTTCTGTGTGCAGACCCCAACAGAAGAAGTCTGTCTTGCCCCATAAGGTTCCAACATTCCGAATGCCCCTCTCCCCACTCCTTCTGTCTCCCTTACAACCTGCCACCATCATTTGTCTTTCTCTGGCTCCCATCCATCTCATCTTCAGCCTCCTCTAACTCCACTTCTGACATGTGGCAAGACTCCCAGGCCCAGGGCCCCTGGCCCATCTTCTACTTGATGTTCCTCTCTTTCTTCCTGTCTGCACCATTGCCTGCTGCCTTCTGATTGCTTAAAACAGAGCTCACCTGTCAATCAAGTGCTTGACCTCCAGAAGGCAGTCTTTGGCCATCCAATTTAAGGAAAGTAAAAATAAAACAGAACAAAAAAAAAATCTCTAAAATATTTGAAATAGGTTCTGTTTGGAAAGTTAAAACTAGTGAATGCTGAGTGTGTAAAATAACATCTCCCACTGTCCTAGAGAGAACTTTGCAAAGCAGCTATATTTCCTATATTAGAAATATATGCAATTTTGTTATGAATTGAGCTCTTTCTTTTCATAGACACTAGCTCTTTGTTTATTTCAGATATGAGCAGCTACACAGCTGCTCCCAGTTCAATATTTGCAGCATATTAGTTATGAGAGATAACATTGAATTATTAATATAAATAATGTGTTAATACTGCCCCACCTGTACGTGCAAGGGGTCTTGGAAAATAGTTTTCATACGTAGTTGAAAATGACTTTCAGGACCAAGTTCGCATAGAGGAGAAGGCACACTCCTAACAACTGAGCTCAAGTAAGTTCATTTCTCCCTCTCCAGTTGGTTCAGATGAGATGTGTCCTTCAGTCTTTCTGTGTCCATTCTGAATGTCTGAATGCCAACCGTCTTGTAGACAGGTTCATGGTAGAGTAACTCGGCCAAACTAAAATTTTTATGGCTCAGTATTTAAGCATTATAGACCTTATCTAACATCTTTGGTTTAGTAATGTAAAGTGGTAGAAACAATTAATCATGGATCAAAAAACTTAATAAGAAAGCCTGAAAGGAAGAAGACCCTGTAGGAAAACTTGATTAATTCAAAGAGCTGAGGAAAGACCAATGTGATAAAATGTATCTACAGAAGAAAGAGATATATGAGAATCCCCTGACATTAAATTCTTAGTATAATTCTGTCTCCCATGGTTACCTGAAACATGATTAAATGCTTTCTGAAGACCCATAATATCAGAACTATAATAGAGTCCTGATTAAACAGTGAGAACTAAATGTTTTCTGAAGTGCTATGATATACTATGCTATGTATCTCTCTAAGTTCAGGCTCAGAAAACAATAAAATAAACTTGGTTCAAGGAAAAATAAGAACCCTCGAAGTAAGCTAACTTCTTTATTTTGAAGATATGTAATTTGACTTTATTAAACAATTCGTGAATTGGTTAGCACTCCATCCAGCAAGTAGAGAGATGCTCCCCCTAAATTCTTTATTTGCATTTTTTAACTCCTTGAAGAGAGGACAGAGAGTCCTAAAAATAAACTTGAAGGAAAAAAAAAAATCTGTTTTCTGCTCTTATCCACTGACTTCAGCATGGAAGCCACTCTCAAAGCACTTTTTCAAAATAGCAAGAACCTATTGCCCTCTAAACCTCCTGTCATCCAGATGTTTACTCCAACCGCTCCCCTTCACCACTTCATCCTGTTATGACCACTGATTGACTGTCTTTTGCTAAACCTTTCCCTCCTCCTCTCAGCTTCCAGGTCCTGATCCTCTATAGTCATTCTCTGGTCTCCCAACACAAATGCCAGAAGAACTCATCAGATCCTCCTCAGTTGGCAGCACTGAAGGTCTAGGTACATCTTTAGCTGGCAGGGGCTGACAGACACAGAATATGCATTGAGGAATGGTTCTTACCACTATAGTGATGGGCATGCATGCTTTTCAGTAGAAATGATATGAAAAATTTGTATGTAGTACATGCTAAAAGCCTTCGGGTAGAGATCCTACACTTTGATGAATTACTGTGAAGAACTGTACAATGAAGCAGATTGTACAGCATTTGATGACAATCAATGTATTAGAAGTCTATGCATCAATGTGCATGGTTCTCATGCATATATGCCTTTCTCCTCCAGTACCCTGGCCTTCTAACACCTCCATCTCTCCAGAATTTCAATTCTATCTGCTTTATTCACATTATCCACCAAGCTTTTCCTAGATTCTATCTACATGAATCACAGCCTGGAGATTCTCTCAACACAATAAATTGGGACAATAATAAGGCTTACCACACTTGTCTCTCTCCCTCAGGTACCATTGTCTTCTGTTACCTGATGACTAATGTCTTAAAAATTCATTTTTCATGTATTTGTTCTGATTTTTTGGTCATTTCAGGTAAGCAGGTAAATACATTCCCTCCTAACGCTTTGTTAGCCAGAGGTGGAATTCCTACCAGCTATTGATCTAACTGAAATGCAGGCTGTATTTGGTGAATTAAATTGCTAAAAATCCCCAACTTTTGACTCATAGTGCCTGCCCCTTCTGCCACCAAAACCATATCTCAAAAAAGATCTGATATACCTCATTATGCTTTCTACTTTTAAAGCACTGTATAACCTCTCCCAGGGTATATTAGCTTCCTAGGGCTGTTATAGCAAATTATCATGAATTTGGTGCCTTAAAAGAACAGAAATTTATTCTCTCATAATTCTGAAGGCCAGAAGTTCAAAATCAAGTTGTCAGTTTGTAACCATCTTGGGAGCAAAAATGGAGTCACATTTTATTCTAACCCACAGTACCTAGCTTTGTACTTAGCTTCTAAAATAAGCTCTACAGTGTTTATATAAAGTTTAATTTAATTGCAATGGTGAAGAGAATTTTCTATGAAAGTAATTTCAGGCATCAGTTTTAAATGAAGGGATTCCTAAAAATAGTGCCAGGTATGCAATTCTAATATGTCTATAAGTGACACCTGGCTTCAGAACAAACAGTATTTTTTCCACCATGTAGAGAAGTTACTGGAATGCCAAAATGGAGAGGTTTCACTATTTTATATGCCACAGAGAAACACAAAATGGTCTATATAAAATTTGTTCACTAATGCCAAGATAGCATCAACTATAAAATTCATCTCTGATTTCATAGATATTTAAAATGTGAAACTTATTTGTCTTAGAATCAAATATATACAGTGTGCTTTATATGTGAGTAAATGTAAACATATTTATGTGCAATAGATATTTCATGAGGTTGCTGTTCTTGAAGCTACCATTTAACCTGTCCAGAAAATTTCCGCAGCTTCCTACACTATTACATTTGCCGCATCTACTGACCCCTCCACCTCCACACATCCAGCCACGTTACAGCTTACTGGCCCAACCCAGCTTGGCCAATCATGTTTGAAATTTAAAACAGAAGTACCAGAGGCTGGGAAACCTTACAGCCAAGTCACATCAATGACAATCGTCTGACTTATGGTGCTGGGATGTCTCCTAACTTTCCCTTAGCCTACCCTTTCCAAAGACTTAGGGATTTAATCCTGCTTCAATTCCGCAAAATAGCCCAGCAACCTTCCAGTAAATTCTTTTTTGTGGCTTGTCAGCTGGAGTTTATTTTTGTGGCCTGAAACCAAAAGAACCTTAACTAATGCAGTGCACTAAGAACATTTTTGGAAAGATATAGAAGAAATTAACACTAATTACCTCTGAGAAAAGAGTGGGATGTAGGTCCTGAAGGTACAGAGGGGAACTTCCATCATCACATTATAACACACTGTACAATTCAATGTTGTGTTGCCATAAATTGCTTTAGTTGGATTTGAGATGTTTGTTTTTACACCATGAGCATGTATTACTTGCATATTATACTTTTTTATAGTCAAGTTTCTTTTTTCTTTTTTTTATTTCCATATTTGAAAAGGGCTAATATGATAGCAGCCTTCTAATTTTTTGCAACTCATCTTTATCCCTACTTTTAATAGGTATGACATGGCAGCAATCACAGCAAGTCACAGCAATCAAAACCATGAGGTCATTGTTTTAGACCAGCTTTGAATTATTCCTATCTTGTCATATGGTGAATAATGATTTTATTTTACGGTGTAGTAGATACTAATTGATCAAACATGCTACTCTTAAGCTGCTTTAAATTCTTCTTTCTATTAATACTCCAAATTTACTGGATTTGGGATTCTTTCTAGTTAATAATCTCCTATTCTAAAAAGACCATCAAGCTTAGATGGTTGGTTATTGATCATTTCACACTTCAGCATGAATTGTCTTAATCAGGTTAAATTTATCCAGATCCTTAGATAAAATCACTCCCTGAAGGAGTTGAGTGCCTGAGGGCACTGTGATAAATTTAGAGTGTTGGAAGTTACTTAAGAATACTCTTCTAGCCCCTTCCTCCATCTTTCCCCACTACCACTACTTATAAAAAAAAAATTAATATTGTCAGAAAAATCTCACCCCCTAGAGAGGAAATTAGCACAAGTCAAGACAAATGGACCAAATTAGCCATCTGCGGAAATAACCCATCCTGGGAGGTGACCTATAAATGCCTTGTCAATGGGAGCAAAGGGTTTCCAGCCCTGAGAGGGATCAGCAAAACCAGACTGGCATGTAATAATTATAAAGCAGAAAACAGCAGTTGTATTTTACCTTGCTTAGGATGATGTCATGGTGCCTTAGCAACTGATTTTAAAATAAAAATAGAAGACTAGGAATGTGTCAGTGTTTGTCCAGAAATGTCTTGAAAATCAGAGCACTTCTCAGAATCACTCTGATTCTACATGAGAGATCACAGTATGTGAGACATGCAGCAGGTGTTTCCTAGAGCACTAAACTGCAGGGAAACAGGGTCACAGAGAAAGAGAAAGGAGGGAGGAAGGAAAATGCAGAGGCCGGGATACATGAGGGAAGGAATGAAGGGGAAGAAAGGGAAAAGATAGTGGGAATGAAAAGAAGCAGTATAGCAGGGAAAGCCCCCTTCTCTAAAAACAAACAAGCAAACACAAAAACATAATTTGGCTGATCAAAGTGTTAGAATGTTTTGGGGGCAGGACGTGGAGTCTGGATCCTTGCCTCTCTGGTCTATTGTAACAACCTATTTTAACTGATTTTCCTAATACTAATGTAACATTATTTCAGGGTGTGATCTGAAATACTGAAATTATTACTTCTTTTCTGCTTAAAATTCACCATTAGTCCTCTACTTCTTTTAGCACCATGTGGTTTATCAGTTAATTCTGCCTTATGTACCTCAGCAGTTTCATTTCCCAGTCCCATCCCTCCCAATCCTCTGTTCTTTTGTTGATACTTGCAGTCCCCATAAATATGCCTCGCTGTTTTGCACTTGAGAGCCCTCCATATCCTGTTCCTTCTAGGTAGGATGGAATGGCAACCCTTCAATCTCCAACCTTCATTCAATCTCCAATCCCCCCTTTTTCCAGCTGATGAGTATTTCAACCAGTGACACTTTGCTCAAACAGTATTTCTTCAGTAGAGTCATGAATGCCCTTCTATAACAAAATGATTCATTAAGATTCAATTGGGGTTTATCAAGTGAACTGTAGTTACCTGAATATTAAACCCCTAAAGATCACTTAAATGTTAAATTCCTAAAGATCAGACATCTTCTCATGTTTAGAGAAGACTGTACAGCAGTCTCTAAAATGGGCTCATAATAGACCCTCAAAAATGCTCAAATTAATGAATGAAGCAGTAAGAACTCTGGTCAGGAAAATTTATCCAAGATTTGGAAATGACTTTTTTTTTAAGAATATTTCTTGGCCCTTTAAAAATTCTGTAGAGGTGGGTGTTAATTTGTAGAAAATGAATGGCCAAATGAATGATTTCTGCCCATAGCAATGCAAATGAATTTTATGTCTCAGTAAGTCAAATTCTCATTTGGACCTGTTTTAACATCTTACTGATTCTCTTACTTATTAACAAGTTGAAAAAGATCTTTCGCTTTATATTTGCATGAGTCATGATGCTACTCGTGTAAAAATTATGTTTTAACAGTTTAACAAAATATCTTTATTTAATGTGTGCATAAACTACCAAATAGCGTAGTTCGAGTTTGAGTTAACAGAATATACAGAATGTTTTCTATTGAACAACTCAATGTAATAGTTGCAAGGCAATTTGAAAGTGAAATGAATATGTCTGTTAATATAAGATCACTAAATGAAAACACCAAGAGAATAATCTAATAGAGCTCTTTAAAGCAGATGGTTACCTACTATGTATATACCTGTAATATAGACACATAGGCACATACATGTGTTAAAATGTAACTGATATATTGTATCCAACATATTTTCCATACAGTAATCCTGAGTTTATAGGTTTCTGCATCACAAGTATGTATCACATTCTGTTAAGCACGTGGTCATAAAGGCACAATGTTAACAGTGTTGCTTAACTCTTTTAATCACTATTACTCATTCTTGCCTGTTATTTGCTTTTCCATCATTCTCCCTAACTAAGACATATGTATCATCTCCCCCCACCCCAGACGTGGCCCCAGTCATTCAAGTGGAAATAGGAGCTTTTCCCCATAAAGGCAGCTGAGCAGACCACATTAGGCAAAAGATTCCAAATCTAATGGCCCATTAGTCATAGTCAACTGATGATCCACCGAAATGACTGACCAGGTAACTGGGCCAACCAGCTCAAGGGAAGCATTTACTAAGCCAATAAAGCATGTCACTGGGCCTCTCAAGGAGCCCTTCCCCACTTCACACCCAAACACACCTATCCAGACAGATGTGTGCATTTAGTATGGCTTGCTCACACCATTCCCTGGAATGGGAACAGCTCTCATGTTTCCAAACGCAAGTACCCCAGCTTCAGCTTCCATTCACAAAGACAGCATGTGGCCCCAGGAGCCACACAGCTCCTTGCCTGTGCAGTGTGGATTTCTCATGGAGATGTGAACACTTCAAAGAACTGAGAGTACACCCTCTTCCTAAAACTGAGTTCAGAGTCATTCAGAGTCCCTCTAAGAGAAGGGCAGAAAGGCAGAAAGGCATTGCAATGTCAGTCTGGCTCTCAAGTTAAAGAAAAAGAAAAAAACACACATCACTTTTTAAGATACATATTTTGTATGATTACAACTTTATTTCTCTCCCCCTCTTAAATAGCATTCCTTAGGAATGGAAAAAAAAAAAAAAAAACATCAAAGGCATTCCTACACAAAAGTCCACATTGAAGCCTGTGTAAGTGTCAGATTAAAATTAACAAAAGACAGGAAACAGGGAGTTAAGACTTTACTCAATCCTGAACTCACCCTATTGTGCCTAGGTACCAAGAGGTCAGAAAAAAACTCTTAGGTTCAGAATTAGCAGCTTCTGTTTCCTTTCACTGCTGAGATATTAAACTTCAAAAAATACTAGATGGACAAGAAATCCACAAGTGCCCATAACCACAAGTGCAGGGTGGTAATCTGTGCATATCTCTAGCTTTGAAAGCCAAGTTTGAACTTTACACTTTTACAAAATTAGGAAAACATCTGTTCCTTCTGGTCAAACTCCTTTCCTATATATCTGTTTTCTGATTGTCTTGAGTCCTTTCCCTTTCACTCAATAAATACTTAGATAAGGATAGAAAAGATGCCAAGGATAGGGAGAAGCAGGGATTTCTTACCAGACAATGACTAAGCAACTTAGTTTTGGTTTTCTTAGCTTCAAGCTTAATTTTCTAATCCAGATGAACTCCAACACCAGATATGATTCTGATTGCTCCTGGTTATTTTCAAATACGTCCTATAATAATAATTTTTAAATGACTCCAATCTATCTATAGATGGGGAGATCCCCCCCTTTGCAAAGATAGTTTATCCTTGGGGATTGTTGCCATTTGCCAGTTTCCTTACCCCACTACCAATTTAGATGCTACTCAGATATGACTGTGACTCAGTTATTTGGACTGGGAATGCCTTTTGTATCTTGTATAATAATAAACTTTGATTAGCCTTCCATAATCAATAATATTGAGGAAGAAATCAAGGAAGTTAGCAGGATTTAATGCTAGTAACAACAGGCATACCTGAGGAGAGATGATACTTAGAGTTCTAACAACCCAGGGTCTCTGGAACTTTTCCCCTTGGATACACTTCATGCTCCAGGACTAATGACTGATGTTCCAGAAGATTTGTCTCTCCAAGGTATGAGAAACGCCAGCTAGTACAAATCTCTCAGGTGAATTTTCAGAGCTAGCCTGCGCCTGCCACCTAAGGAAGCCCTGGGCCCAATCATCCTTCCCCACTATGTCCATCAATTTGTCTTCTTTTTCAACTCCCAAAAGGAGTGAGCAAATTGTCACTCTTCCTTTGGCCAAAAATCACAGAGCTCTTCCTTACATTTAACCATAGTAAAAGTGATGTGGGGTCAAATGGCAAATATCAGGGCGATCATAAAGTTTACACAAGAAATAAGCCATGCCCTGTCTCTTTCAGTAGCGCAAAAGTTTAAAATTGCTTCCTGCGTATTAGGTAACACCACTCAGGCCCCTCTTCCTACATGCTAACTCACATTTCATTTTTGCTCATATCTTATAAGAGAGAAGGAAATACAAGCATCGGGAAGAACTCTACAATTTGTGCTTCAAAGAAATAGCTCAGTTCTTGCCAACAACGATAAAGTCCACAAAAAAGGAAGTAGTTAAAGGAAAAGAGAATGATCATGTAGTTTACCATCCAAACTGGTTCAGTTTTTAGGTGGGACAAATGGCAAATTGGACTGAGCACAAGGACAAGAGGCTTAGTGGCACTGTCTCAGGCAGATCTAGCTGTGGGGTCTTGCTAAAGGAAAAGTCATGGAAGTGTCTGTGGTGTCTGCTTCAGAAATAGCCTTACAGAATTCATATGCAAGATGGATTTGAGGAGTCCCTTCCCCCCTCCAAAAAATACCAGATAAACCATTAAGCTATTGCACTAGACCTTGGAGAGGTAATGGCAGCTTAAATTGGTTGATAACAATGGGATAAATGTGAGATACTATTGATGTAAAATGAATGGACTTTTGTAAATTATTAGAGGTGGGAAACTTCACACAGGGTGAATCAGAGATGATTTTTCTGGATAACTGAGTTGGACTATTGACAATATATTTTTTATTTTATTTTATTTTATTGACAATATATTTTTTAAAGAAACTAAGGCCAAAAGGTTAAGTAACGTCCACAAGTTCACCAACTGATAATATGGCCGTCAGGTCTACCCATTAGTAAAGAGATGATTGTATTTCAGCATTGCAAGGGCCATTGAGAGGATATATACAGGAAACTCTGAGGTTACAGGACTTGCCTCTATTTTTGCAAGGTGTGGTACAAATCTGAAGATGTACCTTTGAGTCCTGCTCAATCAAACTCTAGCTTCATTACTTTTGAAAAATACTCTTCTGCAAGGATGAGCTCTTTTATGAATCTGGAGGCACTGGCAGGCTGGCTCTCCCGGAAAGGCCTCAGCTAGGACAACTGTTCCCTACTTCATATTACCTCCCATCCTCTACCTGGCTAGCCCAGATTTTTGTAGATAAAAACAATAGAGTTTAGAGAGAAGGTGGAACATGAAGGTCTCCACTTCTGTTGGTCAAAGCACATCACAAAGCCAGTCCAATGCAAGGAGAGGAAAAGAGAATTTGAGGCCATTACTGCACTAAATCTATCACATAAACACGGAATATGAGAGTTTAAGGGCTGGGATTGTGAGATTATTTCTAGTTCCTATATATGAAGCCACCACTAAATATATTTTTAGCCAAACATTTGCTCTGCTTATTTCACAGAGCTGTTGAAGGAACCCTTTGTTTTTCATTCCACTGTAGATTAAAGGGGAGAACTTTGAAGAGACAAAGAAATAAATAGTTACTACAAGCTGAATTGCTACTGGTCTAGATCTTTGGATGCACACTTGCAGAGCAAGGTTTTCATTGTGTCTGGGGACTTTAGAAGGAAAGAAGGGGAATAAAAACAGTTGACAGAAGAGCTTTAGCTCCCAGCTGATATTTGAAAGTTGAGTGGTCCTTATCTCTATTCTTGCTAGCCAAGAATGACCACATAATACCAATGGGAGCAGGTTTACTTCAAACATATAATAGAAAGCGTGCTTATCCTTTCCTGAAGGAAAGCTTCCCACCTGATCTATATAGGATCTCCCAGAACCATCTTCAGCAAGCTATCTACACTTAGAAAACTTGTGAGATGATGCTTTTAAGAGGAGTATACTTGACCAAATTTGACTAGACTGTAATATGTTCATGTTTCAAAAAAAAAAAAAAAAAGAAAGAAAGAAAAGTCAATGAACTTTCTAGCCCTGATACATGACATGGCAGAGATTAGCTAGATGCTCACTCACCAAAAGGTTTCCTCTTCTTGAGCACACAGCCGAACTACATCACACTGACACCTTCTGTCACGTGAGGACATGTGACCGGTTCTTGCCAATGCCATATGAGTGGACGGCATCCCTTTTGGTTTAATGTAAGAGTAAGCAAACCAAAACCCCAAATCTGGCCAAATCTGGCTCACCACCAGTCTTGGTAAATGAAGGTTTGTGTTTTTGGTTTTTTGTTTGTTTGCTTTTGACACGACCACCTCTATTCATTTACGTGTTATCTATGGCAGCTTTCATACCATAATGGCAAAATTGAGTAGTTGTAACAGGGAGTATGTGGCGAGCAGTCTAAAATATGTCTTATCTATCCCGTTACAGAAAATGTGCACCAACCCTTGCTTGAAGGCACCTTAAATCTGACTGTCTATTCCACTCTCTCTTCTACTTATCTGCTGTCTAGAAGGTGTCAGGGCAATATTGAAGCCATAATTTGGCTTTGGAGAGGCCCATCATGAAAAAGTTGGGTCCATGAATGACTACATGATGCTGAGGCCCCTGTCCAAATAACCAGCCTACCCCCACTCCTTTGGACCATGATCTGGGTGAAAAATAAAACTTTATCATGTTAAGGTACTGAGATGTGGGACTTTTTGTACAGGACCTAACATTACTTACCTCAACAAATATAAAAGGGATAGATGGAGTACCCTGTACAAACAATATATTATAAATTTAGGTAATTACAGTACAAAAAATAAAATAAAGGCATCAGTCTCAAGAATATATCAAAGCTTGGAAAAGACAGGACTGCTTATCATCACTTCCAATATCAAGATAAGATAAACTGGCACAGAACCACCAGAAGCCAGTTCCAGCACTGACTCTAACGTCTTCCTCATGTAATGTGACTTGAGGAAAACTGGAAGTTCAGGCCTAAAAGAATATCTCCCTGCTAGCTTGTCATTAATGTCTGTCTGCTTCTTATTTTATTATTAAAAGCTGCCTCTTTTTGTTGAAATACAAAGATCTCAGAAAAATGCATCAAAAAATCGTTAGTTGCTCCAACTTAAGAAAGATTTAACTGTACATACCCTTTTAAAAGGAAACCAGATGAAACAAATATATTTTTATGATCTCATAGACAATTAAAATTCTGGACACTTGAAAAAGAAGATTATGAAAATAAATGTAGGTATCTCTTGGAAAAAAGAAAGATCGCTTAACTTCTCTCTCTTTGTATAAGGAACAACTCTGGACTCTCAGTTATTCCATACAGGTATTAGGAACCTAGTAATTGCCTTGAACTCTGAGGTCAAGACAGTCTTCCCTGTCCACAGTATCCTCTGTTCTTCGCAGGCCTTGGCCCCCCCTCTTTACCAGGAGTCATTTTCTCTAAACACTCCAGATAAGCCCTTCTTTTGTCTTTTGAAACTCCTGCAATTAATAGATGCCTCAGGAAAGCATTAGTTCTACCACATTACAATTTTATACATCTGTCTCTCTTACTAGGCATCGGGCTGGGGTCTCTCCTTGGCGTGATTTCTAGGATACAGAATATGTTCAATAAATATTTGCTGAATTAATGGCAAACTATCCTCTGGGCCAGTGGGTCCCCAAATCTGTTTAAAAGTTTACTTTAGGAACACATACCTGGATGGATTCTCAGACTTACTGAATCAGAATCTCCAGGGGTAGGACTACAAGATGGATTAATCATGGAGTGATTGTAGGGCACTGAGTACCATGCTCCAGTCCTTCAAGTCAGGTAGCTGTAGTACCTCTGGTAGTTCTGCCAGGAGCTCATATCATGGAAGTATGTTGGGGAATATCATTCATTCAGTCAGTCATTCAGTCATTCAGTCATAGTGATTGAATGCCTCCTATATGTCAAGCATTATCATAGGCTTTGGGGAATAAAATGGACAAGAATCCCTGACCTCATGGAGACTATACTCTAGGATGTTAGAAAATACTGAGAAACAGAACTAATAAATACAGATTAAGTGTGAAGAGAGAAATTAAACCAGGAAAGGGATAGGAAATGGTTAGAGAGGAGTTTAATTTTAAATGGAGCTGCCAGGGAAGGCCACAGTGAGCAGGTGACATTGAGTAAAGATGTGAAGGAAATGAGAGTTAGAATGTGATCTCGGCAAGAGAAAGAGAAAGTGAATAGATTCCAAGGCAGGAGCATTCCTGGCAAGCTTGAGAAACAGCAGGAGGCTATGGGTGAGAGAGAATGGATAAGCAACACCAAACCGGGTCCGGGTTGTAGTTAGGAAGGGCCACATCGCACAGGGCTTTTGTAAGGCCTTTGTTCTTCCTCAATGTCCAGCGGAGAGTTGCTGGAGGGTTCTGGGCAAAAGAGGGAAAAAATCTGATTTACCCTTCACAGCCTCACTACTATACTGAGATAAGACTCAAATGGGGACATGGTTTGAAACAGGGAAATCTGTTAGAAAATTCTTGTTCTAATTCATGTAAGAGGCACTGATAGGTCATACCTGAGTGTAACAAGGTGGTGAGAAGCAGTCAGATTCTGAATATATTTTAAAGATAGAGCCAACAGGTTTTGCTTGTAGATCAGGTGTAGAATATAAAGGAGGAGAGTCAAGGACAACCTCAAAGTTTGGGAGCTAAGAACTGAAAGGAGGCCTTTGTCATTTACTGCGATAGAGAAGACAGGAAATTGAGCAGACTAGATGTCTATCAGAAGCTCAGCTTTGGATTTGCAAAACTGTAATACCCAGTTAGAGATCTAAGTGTGGAGATCTAAGTGAGGATAGAGGTCCTCAGCAATCTATGCATGTCTTCCTCACTGACTGGCTTGGGCCTCCAATGCCCTAATTTGAACCTCCATTTTCGAAGGAAAGGGATAATTACACATGTTTGTAAAACTGCTTTGTGAAGCCATAAAGCACTATAAAGTGAACGTTATTACTGTTTATTCACGGAAATCCTACAATGATGCCATCAACCCCAAGAAGGGCCTTTTATTTTGCCTTTGGAAAACCAGGCTATAGGAAATATACAAGAGTCCATAGCCCCTCAGGGCTTTAGAGCCCAAAGAGTAAAAGCTGAATTATTTGCAAGCAAATATAGTGCCCTTTCTGGAAACCTTCACAGTTTTGCTTAACTTTGGGAAAATTAAACACCCACCATTAAATCATAACCTAAGGGGATGTGAAGTAACAACTGACCATGGACGCCCACCTCATCTTGTCTAGGAAGTGAAAGTATTCTGTACAGTAAAGGAAATATGAGTTCAATTGAGAATATCTGAAACCCATGGGTTTCCTTTTTAAAGAAACCATAGTCCATTCTTTCAATCCATCTCCCACTTCCATCCCATCTTGCAACCACCAGCTCTGCCATCCCTCCCACCCATCAAATCTTGGTAGACACAGCTGTCACCACAAAAGTCATAGCTGGGCCAGGACAGCCAGCTGGCTCAATGATTCACAAACAAATTAACCTTGGTATTTTATTTTGAGCAAAGGGGCTTCCTATCCTGTTCTTAGCAGCCATCCATATTTCTGCTCTTGGATAAACAAATACCAACTCAAATGTCACACAAGCCCGAGCCATACTGTGGGTTTTCAGGGCCACTACCCACCCCTGCTTTTTTAAAAATGTCCTTTTTAATCAGAAGCTTTTCTCTTTTGACAACTTTTCCAATGAAGACATATACCCATTTGTATGACCTGATGTGGGCCTGGGGTTCTGCTTGTTTAAGGGGCAGAGGTGTGAACGTCATTGTTCCATTAACGTTTAACAATCACTTCTCAAAGTATAGGCATAAGACATAGAATTAACAGATGACATAATGTGATCTTTAAAATTTTTAAGACACCGGTAAATATATGTGTTGCGGCACAGCACCATCTACTGTCCACATTATGAAAAAACATAGAGGAGAAGGAGAAAAAAGGAAGACGGGGGAGAGAGAGGGTGAGAAGGAATGAGGTTGGAGGGGAAGGGAAAAAGGGGATGAAGGAAAAGAAGGGAAAGGGAAAAAAAAGAAAATGGCTTTAGCTTTCCACTGATCCAATTCCTCATTCTATCAATGAAGAATATGAGCTCAGAAAGTTTAGGTAAATTCACCAAGAGTGCACAAGATTCTTAGGGTATCTATTTACTGGAAAAAAAAAAAAGTCACTTTCACATGTCCAAGGTTTAAAAAACAATTAGCCTGCTGTGGTATTGGAGAATGAATAGACATATGGATCAAAGGAATGGAGTAAAGAATCCAGAAATAGACTGACACATTGAGTCTATTATTCTCTATAAAGGTGCAAGAGCAATTCAACAGAGAAATGAAAATCTTTTCAATAAATTGTGCTGGAACAATTATACAAAACATATGCAACCTCAACCCACACCTCATACCTTGTATAAAAATTAACGCAACAAATGGACCACAAATCTAAATAAGAACCCTACAACTGTAAAATTTCCTGAAGAAAACATAGCAAAAAATCTTTGTGACCTTGGATTGGGCAAATAAATCTTAGATATAACACCATGAACACAATCATTAAGAAAAGCGATAAAGTAAAAATTAAAAAAAAAAAAAAAGAAAAGCGATAAAGTGGATACTATCAAAAATTAAGAATGTCTGCTCTTTGACAGACAGTTTGGAAAACAAAGACAAGACTGAGAAAAAAGTATTCCCAAATCACATGTCTGATAAAGAACCAGACTACAATTTGAACTTTCAAAACACAGTAATAAGAAAGCAATCAGCTGAACTTAAAACTGGTCCAGACACGTGAGTAGACAAAAAGCTTAACATCAGTATTCAAATGAAAAATTAAAACAACAATCAGATACCACTACACTCCTATAAGAATGTCTAAATTTTAAAAATAAGTGAAAATATGAAAAGGATGAGAAATGATATGAAATATTTTATAGTGCTGGTGGGAATAGAATGCTGCACAGCGATTTGGACAACACTTTGACAATTTCTTTATATAGCTAAATATTCACTTGCCATATGGCACAGCAATTCTACACCTAGGTATTTATCCAAGTGAAATAAGAATATGTTTAAAATAAAAACTGTGTACAAATGCTTATAGTACCTTATTTATAATCAGCAAAACTTGGAACATACATAAATATTATTCAATAGGTAAATGGATAAACAAATTATAACAGAATGCTACTTAGCAATAAAAGTGAGGGAAATCAGAAATGAAACAGGAGACACATATATAGATCTTATAGACATTAAAAGAATAGTAAAGGAATATTACGAGCAACTTGATGTCCACAAATTTGATAACCTAGATGAAATGGACCAATTCCTTGAAAGACACAATTTTATTAAAACTCACACAAGGAGAAACAGACAATTCAAATAGGCCCATATCTATTAAAGAAATTAAATCAATAATTAAATATTTCTAAAACAGTAAGCATCAGGGATTACTTAACGAACCCCATATGGGTTCATTATTGAATTCTACAATTAAGGAAGAAATTATACCAACTATCTACAATCTCTTTCAGAGGATAAAAGCATAGGAAATACTTATTAACTCATTTTATGAGGCCTTAATACCAAAACTAGACAAAAACATTACAAGAAAACTATAGATCCATATATTTCATAAATATAGATGGAGAAATCCTCAAGAAAATATTGCCAAATAAAATATAACAATGTATAAAAAGAATTATACAAGTGGACCAAGAGCAAATGGAACTTATTCCAGGTATGCAAGGTTGGTTCAACATATGAAAACAAATGAATGTAACCTATCCATCATTTCCGTGGACTATATACATAGGAATGTACATACATAAGTAAAATCTCACCATCACATCAATAGACACAGAAAAAAACAGTTGACAGAATCCAACATTCTTTTATAATAAAAACTCTCAATAAACTAAGAATGGAAGAAAACTTCCTAAACATGATGGAGAATATTTACAAAAACCTACAGCTAACATTATACTTAATAGTGAGAAACTAGAAGCATTCTCACAAAGATCAGGAACAAATCAAGGATGTCCCATTTCACTGCTTCTTTTCAACAATATGCTGGAAGTTTTAGCTAATGCAACAAGACAAGAAAAGGAAGTAAAAGGCATATCGATTGGAAAGGAATAAACAAAGCTGTCATTGTTCACAGATGGCACAATTGTCTACATAGAAAACCTAAAATAATAAAAACAAATTTTCTAATTAGCAATTAACTAATAAGCAATTATAGCAAGATTGTTGGATACAAGGTTAATATACAAAAGTCAATAGCTTTCCTATATACCAGCAACAGAGAAGTGGAATTTGAAAGAAAAAATGCAATATCATTTACTTTAGCACCTCAAAATGCTTAGGTATAAATCTATCAAAATATGTACAAGTCTATATCGGGAAAATTACAAAATTCTGGTGAAGAAAATCATGACAAATACCCACCATTTGCTTCAACGTGGATGGAACTGGAGGGTATTATGCTGAGTGAAATAAGTCAATTGGAGAAGGACAAAATCAAAGAACTTAATAAATAGGGAAATAGTCCGTGCTCATAGGTAGGGAAACTCAATATTGTCAAGATGTCCCTTCTTTCAAACTTAATCTTATAGATTCAGTGAAATTGCAATCAAAATCCAAGCAAGTTGGTGTTCCTGGGTGGCTCATTTGGTTAAGTGTTTGCTTTCAGCTTGGGTCATGATCAAGGGGTCCTGAGATTGAGCTCCAAGTGCGGCTCCCTGCTTCTCCTTCTGCCCCTCTCCACTGCTCATGTTCTCTTTCTCGTTCTCTCAAATAAATCAATAAAATATTTTTTAAAAATACAAGCAAGTTAATTTTGTGGATATTGACAAATAGATTCTAAAGTTTATATGGAGAGGCAAAAGATCCACAACATCCAACACAATATTGAAGAAGAACAAAGTTGGAGGACTAACACTACCAGGCTTCAAGGCTTTGTTTTGTTTTTTTTTATTTATTTTTTATTTTTTTAAGATTTTATCTATTTTTTCATGAGAGACAGAGAGAGAGAGAGAAAGAAAGAGAGAGAGGCAGAGGGAGAAGCAGGCTCCATGCAGGGAGCCCGATGCATGACTCGATCCCAGGACTCCAGGATCAAGCCCTGGGACAAAGGCAGGAACTAAACCACTGAGCCACCCAGCGATCCCTGTTTTTTTTTTTTAAGATTTTATTTATTTATTCATGACAGACACACAGAGAGAGGCAGAGACATAGGCAGAGGGAGAAGCAGGCTCCATGCAGGGAGCCTGATGTGGGACTCGATCCCAAAACCGCAGGATCAGGACTCAAGCCAAAGGCAGGTGCTCAACCACTGAGCCACCCAGGAATCCTTTAAGGCATTGTTATTATTAAGCAACAATAATCAAGATGGCCTGGTGTTGGTGAAAGAATAGGCAAATAGATCAATGCAACAGAATGGAGAGCCCAGAAACAGACTCACATAAATTTAGGCAGCTGATCTTTGACAAAGGAGCAAAGGAGCAAAAATAGTCTCTTCAACAAATTGTAACTGGAACATCTACACTTTCACATTTTAAGAAAATGAATCTAAATATAGATCTTACACTTTTTCACAAAAAGTAACTCATAATGAATCACAGACCTAGGTATAAAAAGCAAAACTATAAAGTTCCTAAAGGATAATATAGCAGAAAAATCTATATGACTTCGGGAATAGTGATGATTTGTTAGAAAAATACCAAAGACACAATCCATTAAAGAAGTAATTAATAAGCTGTACTTCATTAAAATTAAAAACATCTGCTCTGCAAAAGACAATATCCAGAGAATGAGAAGACAAGTCACAGAATGGGAAAAATATTTCAGAAGATACATCTAATAAAGGACTATTATCCAAAATATCAAAAGAACTCCTAGAATTCAACAATAAAAAAAGAACAATCAGAGGAAGAAGAAAAAGGAGGAGGAGGAGGAGGAGGAGAGGAGGAGGAAGTAAATGAATATGAACAACCAGATTAAAAAGTATGCCAAAGAACTTAACAGACACCTCACTAAAGAAGATATACATAGGGCATATGAAAAGATGGCCCAAGAAAAAGAAAGAAAAGATGGTCCATATCATATCTTATCAGGGAAATGCAAATTAAAACAACAACAAGATACCACTGTGCACCTATTAATTAGGATGCTAAATTCTGGAACATTGATGACACCAAATGCTGGCATGGAAGTGGATCAACAGGAACTCTCATTCATGATGGTAAGAAAGCAAAATGGTACAGCCACTCTAGAGGATAATTTGACAGTTTCTTACAAAACCAAACGTTGTTTTCTTACCACATCATCCAGCCATCATGTTCCCTAGTATTTATCCAAAGGAGTTGAAACTTATGTCCATTTAAAAGCTACCATGTGAGTGTTAATGGAAGATTCATTCCTAATTGCCAAACTTGAAAGCAACCAAAATGTCCTTCAGTAGGTGAATGAATAAATAAACTGGTATTTTCAGACAATGGAATATTACTCAGCACTAAAAAGAAACAAACCATCAAGCCATGAGAAGACAGGGAAGAACTTTTATTGCATGTTGGTAAGTACAAGAAGTCTAGAAAGGCTATATACTGTATGATCCCAACTCTATGACATTCTGGAAAATGAAAACTTTTTGGGACAGAAAATGTATCAGTGGTTGCTGGGTTGAAGGAGAGGGTGACTGCAAGGGAAATTTGGGGGATGAGTACACTGCTCTATATCTTAATCAAGGTTATGATTACAAGATAGTATGCATTTGTCAAAACTCTTGGACTGTACAATTGATATGACAGACTTTATGTAAATTACACCTCGATAAAAAATATAAAACATAGTTAACTTGTAGTTCAATATATAACCTATGTTGAAAAAAGATGGAACTGAAAGTATTTTCTACCCTTGCACATTATTTGTTTAAACAAACCAATTTAGGGGATCCCTGGGTGGCGCAGCGGTTTGGCGCCTGCCTTTGGCCCAGGGCGCGATCCTGGAGACCCGGGATCGAATCCCACATCAGGCTCCCGGTGCATGGAGCCTGCTTCTCCCTCCGCCTGTGTTTCTGCCTCTCTCTCTCTCTGTGACTATCATAAATAAATAAAAAATTAAAAAAAATAAATAAAATAAAAAAAAAATAAATATTAAACAAACCAATTTATTTCTTAAAAGAATGCACTTGCTAAATAAACATTAATCCTGGCTCCTAAGATATCCTACATTTCAAAATAATAAAATCTGAACTAGGTTTTGGTCTAATATGAAGTTACATCATCCACATTTTTGTGATCAAAATTTATTATAAACAGTTACAAAATTTATTATAATTACAAATTATATTATATATATATTACAAATTATTTTACTATTTATTATATATTATATATTTTTATTATTTATTATATATATTACAAATTATATATAAATTACAAATTATATTATAATTACAAATTATGTATTATATTATAAATTATTATAATTTATTATAATTACAAAATTTATTATAAATTGTGCTGTCATTTAATGAAATCCTGAGTGCATTTTGAGCCTGAATGCTTATCTGTGTCAAATGTCTTCAGAAATTCTTTCTGGTAAAGAGAAAGAAGAAAGAAAGGAAGAAAGAGAGGAAGGAAGAAAGAAAGGAAGAAAGAAGGAAGAATTTCTGGTAGCTTACATTATACAAATAAATGAATGCACAGTTCTGAATGGTCTATCTTTCTTTTCAAGCCCAAGATTACACTGTTCTCTCTCTTCCTGGAGCCATACATTTGTTCACACAACCCAGGTGACTTCTTAGCCACAAACAGAAGAATTCAAAGGTTGCCACCTATGAGAGAACACTTGTTGGATTGGATTGATGATGCCAGGTGTAAGGTAAACCAAAGGGGGAGGAGAAGGGGAAAAACTCTTTAAAAACTCTCATAAATTAATTAATTAATTAAAAAACAAAAACTCACAGCTTCTAAGGCCATTTTGCCACAATAACATTTACTTTATCAGTGGTTTGATCACTGCTTCCCTTTAGATACATTGTCCACTAATATGATTCTTGGGCCATACACAATTTATTTAGCAATTATTCCTTGCATGTCTGTTACGTGTGTTATGGTGCTGAAAACCAACTTCGCTTATAGTGGTGAACAGAAAGACGAAGGACAGCTCACCATTTTTGGGAGGATACGTATCAATAATAAAGTTGGAAATGGAACAATAGGATCTGAGTTATGATGGGTGTCTCCAGGAGTACAGAGGAGGAAAGGCAGATTACTCAATGGAGGCTCCAAACCAGGGGACATGGTTTGTAATGAAAAAAATTTTTGAGGGCATTGGTACTAACCAATTTGATGCCTGCTAACCAGGTTGACTGAGGGTTGTGGGCAGTAAGAAAAGAAAATATGAGCAAACCCTAAAAGTTTAGAAGTCTGTAGCTTTATATAATCATGTAATTAAAGCTTTTCTCTGTGAAAAAAAGAAAAGCTTATAGAATAAAAAGACTCACTAAAACTTTTAAAACTTCAAATCTTAGGGCACCTGGGTGGCACAGTTAGTTGGTTAAGCATCCAACTCTTGGTTTTGGCTCAGGTAGCGATCTCAGGGTTGTAAAATTGGGCCCCATGTCAGGCTCTCCGATGAGTGTGGAGTCTGCTTAAGACACTCTCTCCCTCTCCCTCTGCCACTCCCCACACCTGCTTTCTCTTTCTCTCTTTCTCTCTTTCTCTCTTTCTCTCTTTCTCTCTCTCTCTCTCTCTCAGACAAATAAATCCTTTACAAAAAAATTTCAGAACACCTGGGTGACTCTGTGGCTCAGTGTCTGCCTTCGCCTCAGGTCCTGATCCTAGGATCCTGGGACCAAGTCCCGCATTGGACTCCCCATAGGGAGCCTGCTTCTCCCTCTGCCTCTGTCTCTGCCTCTCTCTGTGTGTCTCTCATGAATAAATAAATAAAATCTTTTTAAAAAATAAAAATAAATTAAAAACTCAGATCTCTGTTTAACTTATTTGTAAGTATCTAATTGAAGTAATCCAATTGACACTAAGTGGAAATAAAGGGAGCAGATCTAATCTGGAGAAAACTCTACCCCCAAATAATAGAATTAATTTGTCCATAACTGGGGAAAATATTTTGGCATGAAACTGACTGATGCTAGACAACTAGCCTCCCATGGAAAGTCATCAGTCTAGTAAAAAGCAAAGTGCATAGGACAGTCTCCATATCCTTTCTAGTTCGGAAATGATATGCACTTGGAGGGATAGCCTGATCAGACTGATTTCTGATCAGTGTCATTTTAAAAATTGATAGTAACCTCTTACATTTTATGAATTTCCCATCAACAGAAATGTTTTGCACATTTAATCTTTGCAATTTCTTTGCATAACAATTTCATCATTCAGAGAAAAACCATTCATTCATTCAACAAATCTGTACCTAGATCCCACATTGTGCCAGTACCCAGAATCCTCAATTGTGTTTTGCAGTTGGGTAACTGGTCTCACCAGTCATATTAAAGCATGAAGATACGCATAAAATTACTTAACCAGTGGCTTAAGTGCTTAGGTAAGCTCTCCTTCAAACCTCAAAACCTATAATGAAATGAAGGCTAAAATGTCGCAAACCTAGCCATATTTTTGATCTGAACCATTTTTAAGATAGGGTTTCAATAAATATTATTCCTTTAACATGCTATAAATTCACTTCTCTATTGCTTCAAAAGCTTACTCATACTTTTATGGTTCTCAGTTTTAGTGAATTTGTCCATCTTCAACCATCGGTCTTTGCCCTTTCAAAATACTCAAATAATTCAGAAATAGCACTCCCTTATTTTTTCCCAACACTTTTCACAATGACACTTTGTTGTTGTTGTTATGTTCCTTCCTCCTATTTCATTCTCCCCTTATTATGCAAAGAGCATTCTGATGCTTCATTGTGGGGGTGAGTTGGCAGTAGGCGAAGGTAAGATTTTTGAAGGAGTGCCCTGACTGTTTAAACTCATGACCAAACAGCAACCTGGCTGACATTTAGAAAGACTTTGAAAGTTCACAAGAAGCCAGCACTTCAATTGTTTTCTCAATGAACAAAGCAATGGTGGACGCCCGGGGTTTTTTTTTTTGCATCAGCCCCTATAATATTCTGCCAGAGAGTTTTATAGCGATTTAGCTGGAAACCATTCCTTGGAGTCCCTGTTTCTCCTAAACAGTGATACAAAATGGGTTGTCTGAGACATCCTTTCATGCGGATAATGGATTGCTTCAGGCAGAAGGAAGCACTCCTATAATAAATCCTATGGGTGGCCCTGCTCTGCGAGGGTTCCAGAAAGTAGAGAAAAATAACACAAGAAGCAAGTGGGAAACGTGAGACAGTTGTCACTGCCAACACACGGAGTTAAAAACACTCACACCATTTACTGACGCTACCTGCTCCGGTTAGTCAATTGACCAGTTTCTCACTCACTCTTATTTTTATGGACCAGGAGGAACACAAGGGGAAAAAAATGTCCCTTTCATGTTTATAACCTAAGAAAAGAATACAAGAAAAGGGTCAAGTTTGCAGATTTTTCACTATTTACTTTGGGCAGTTGGCATTAACTGCTAGAAGTTAAATCGAAAGAGGTCTAGGGTTCCATCAAGCTTGAGCCGTGCTAGGGAATATGCACCTTCTGTCTTCTGATGATGTGATGTCTTCTGATACATGTGATGTGCCTTCAGAGTTAGATACCACAGCATCATGGGAAGCAGCATGTTGCAAGGGAGTCACCATCGGGGGGGGGGGGGGCAGTTGCTTATTGTGCCCTCCCCTATGAAATCTGTAGGAGTTTGTTCAAGTCCACTCTCCGAATCTCTAAGTTGTGGCTTGGTACCTAATTTCGCACAGACGTTGACGTTGTCTTCATAAATTTGCTTCTAAGTATCCACTAGTGCTGACCCTACAATTCCATAGCCCTCAAGTCTCACATGACAAATAACTTTATGTGGATGATGAACTAAATACCTTACTGGAGGTTCCTGCCTTCTATCCCACATCTAAAATAATCTCTACCAAGATGTAAGTGTGGCTTTGAGAACCGGTTATAGGAAGTGCTGCCGTAGGAGACACAGCTGAGCTCCACCCAAAGGCCCTTGAATTCCCCTTGCCCTGTCCTTGGGCTCAGCCACAAGCTGTCACGGGCCATGCTTCACATGGCATGAACCTGTGACTACCTTTAGAAGGTTGTCCTTGGATTTCTAGAGCTATTTTGCTGCCCAGAGAGCCAGAAGTGCCTGCGAATTTACATCCTTCAAGGGTGGCTGATGAACCAGCCCAGTTTGCTTGAGACTGAAGTGTTCCCCAGGATGTGGGCTTTTTATTGCCCAAAGCAAGAAGTTCCCAGGCAAATGGACATAACTGGCTACCCAGAGCAGCGCCAACACCACTAGTGGGCAGTCCTTAGCCAATATCTGACTAGTGCAAGAGTATGAAAGCCCAGTTTCCTTGCCTCAAGTTGGGACAAACATTCAGACATAATTAGGCTCTAGAGTTCCTTGCAAGATCCAGGAATGTCTCTTATCTAGTATCTTTCTTTTTACGTCTTATTCGCCCTGCCCCATTTCTCCATGTCTCCTGGAAGCACTTTCTTTATAAATCACTTGCATCCCGTCTTCATCTCAGTGAAGCACATCTGGATATCCCCACTGAAGAAACCTGCCTTTCTGTGAGTGTCAGAAAAATCACGGGATGTGTCTGTCATTGAAATCGATAAGCCTGCCACAAATTTCCCTTTAGCCAAACTTTTCACCTTCCTCTCCTGAAGAGAATTTGATAATAGAGATAACAACAGGTGAAGAAATTCTTTCTTCTTGCTGAGTTTCCTTTTCTTGTTTCCTTGGGCCAAAGCATAGGAGGTAAACATAGTAGAAATGGCGGCAAGGGATAACAGTGGCTTTGATGGGCAAAGAAATAGTTAAAAGGAAGGATACAGAATTTATTTATTTATTTTTGAGATACAGAATTTAAATAAGAAACCCCAAGCAATCAAGATTTTATTACTTCTTAGACAGTGGAACTCAAGCAGTACTATTTCCTGAAATAAAAATAGAATCTAGTCCATTTTAGGAAAATAATATTTTTGACTATGATACTAGTAGAGTTATGTAATTCAACCATTTATATACACCTACAGATACTTTTCTGAAACTGTAACAAATAAAATATTAACCTGGCCTGGAACTGTCCTTTTTTGAATGTACATTCCTTAAGGTTCTCCTTCACTGATTTCCTCTCTCTTTGAACCATTGAAATTACCAGATGATGAAGAGCAATTTGCAACAATTTATGAAAAAAAAAAAACACACCTAATAATAAGGTAGCTGTACATCCTGTGTATTTGATTTAAGGAGAAGGGTTTCCCTTTCAGGACCCTATGAATGTACAAGGTTCAAACAAAGTGCGGGGCACTAATGAACAGACTCTGTTTTCCTGTGCAGGGCCCCTGGACAGAATGACTTCATTCAGGGCTACTGCTCGCGCATGGAAAGTGTTGGTAAAAAATCCCACAGAGTTCAGACGACCTTTTCCTAACTTTCGTTTTTTTTTCCCCTGTTTGTCTTTCTGGTCTAAGCCAGGGATAACATAAATATTCATCAGCTGATATTTGCAGGAGCTGTGAAGTTATGAATGAGGCCATGCGGCTTCCCTCCTATCCCATCTACAGAATGGCAGCTTCTCCACTCAGCTCCCAGCCAAATGACACTTTCCAAAATCCCCAAAGTGTACTAGTCGGCTTTTCAAATTCAGTCTTTTTTTTTTTTCTTTAATGCTCAAAGCAGAAATGCTGTCTGCTTAATGTTTACCTTGGGATTATAGAAGAAGAAAAAGAAAAACACGACTTTGCCAAGCTTTAAACTTTCAGATGCCTTGACATAACAGGCAAATGTGTTAGTAGCTCAACATATTGGTAACGTATATCAATGGTTATGATGGTAGCAGGTTTCCTTTTTATATAAAATGCCAGACAGATACCTGAGGCATTTATTATGTGAAGAACAGGGAAAATAACCACAGCTTTGATCTGTTTCTGCTGCTTTATTAGTCACCTGGGCAGGTGTTGGAGAGAAATGTTGGAAAACACTAGCGAATTAAACAATTTTAAATAGATCCTGGACGTTGAGACATAAAAACCTGAAAATTGTGCCTGTCACACAGCCTGGAATGGAACTGGTCTTCCTATAATCCAGATTTCCCACAAATCAGCACTTTAAAATCTGGATTTTTTTTTCTTTGAATCTTCCATGTTCTTTCACTCAAATAAGACTGAAGTAGAAGGTAAGTTGTAAATGGATCCAAGAGACTATGGTAGCAAATAGTCAATCGATGAACCAGCCCCAAGTGGCTAATAAATATAAATAAAATGTGTTTTTCAGTTAAATTTTATAAATATTGTCAATGTACAACATTCCTTTTTTGACTGCTCATCAGTATGTTCATTCAGCATTCAACATTTGGTCTGTCCTTGTCTCTACAGAAATGTTACCTACATATATCCATTAGCTGGGTAATTCTAGAACATGAGGATCATTTTTTTTTCATGAGGATCATTTTTAACAAGTGTTCCTCCAAGTGCCACATGTGGAAGAATCTTCTTGGGAATGTTCTGTATTTCTCAATTTTTAAATAACAATTGCAGATCAAAATCTTCTGTAATTACTATGCTGTATTTTTCAGGGTTCAGCCACCTTGCCCACACCTGACAGTGGAAATAATTGTCTAAACCACCACACCACAGAGCTGAAGAGAAAGATCTCAGGTGTTCAAAGAAGGACCAGATTCGAGTGTGGCAAGAATCTGACTGGAACAGATACTCATGGCAGGATTCCTGTTCCTGCCTTTATCCTGGAGGCTAGCCTTGCCAGGGCTAGAATGAGAGCCAGAGGCAAGCACTCAACTGCATGCTCCCTGGCTCCAGCCTTACCAGAGTAAGACTTGATGAGGAACTGTTGGAGGAAATCAAAGGCAATGAGCCTCTGCAGGAAAAACTAGATGGTAGACAGAAATGATAGATCATCACACATGCCCAGAGACATGTGGGAGGCCAGATGAGTTAGAGTAGGTGGGAAAGCCTCTCCCTCTCATCCATTCCCCATACTGAGCATTCTCACCTTGAAGTCACAGAGAGGAGAATTAGATGGCTATCTTTCTCTATGAAATTTTTTTTTCAAGGCACATCAGATTACAATGTCAAAAAGAATCCCAACTAGATATTCAGTACTCTTGTGTTATCTGAGTAACCTGACTCAACAATGACCTATAAAATCGTGTGTACAAGTGATTCTATGTTTTTTTTAAAGATTTATTTATTTATTCATGAGAGATACAGAGAGAGAGAGAGAGAGGCAGAGACAAGCAGAGGGAGAAGCAGGCTCTTCGCAGGAGCCCCACGTGGGACTCGATCCCAAATCCCAGGATCGTGACCTGAGCAGACGCTCAACTGCTGAGCCACCCAGGTGTCCCATGATTCTATGTTTTAATCTTGGTCACAAGCAAGCAAAGGTTTTTGTTTGTTTATTTTTCTTTGTTTTTAAAGGACCTTTTACTTATTAAAAGCCACTTCCTGGGTTCTAGACTTTCTTTCATCCCTCTGGCTTCTCCAGAAACACTGCACTTTTCCCACTAATACTTCATCTGTTCAGGCACACAGCTAAAATTTTCAACAGTACAAGAGAACTTCAGATCAGTTGAGGTGTGTCATAGTATTCATGTTATGAATAGTATGTAACATAGTATGTTCATGTTATTCCATCAAAGTAGCCCATGTAGTTTATAATCCAAACTAGGAGGCTCTGGAAGTGAATGTGGTATTTATACTGGAAGAATGAGTATAAAATTGGGACTGTTGTGCACAAACTAAAGCATGTGATCACCCTATGGATGAAGTCTTCTAGCTAATTCTACTTATCTACAATCTCCACTTTTGTTCTCTGGACAGTGGGTTGCTTTTCCATTGGGAGATTTAATGCCACTTTATAACGACTGCTATACCTTACTTATCTGCACCCTTCTGAGTTTGCTTTGGGAAATGTCATCTTCTTTCTGTCTTCCCCTTGATGATTTTAATGATTTCTAAGGCATTGTCACATAAACAATTATGTGCTTTGCCTGCATGTGGGGCCAGTACTATCTCAAGAAAAGCAGAAAATTAGATTATTGCCCTCTCTTCTGAGAGACTAGTTGGTGTATACTAGCTATCCAACCATTGGTTCTCTATACTGAAGTATGCTTAGCTCCTGATAGCAGGATCCAGATAATTAAGAGTATACAAAGAGACCTTGGACTGTTTTCATAGAGCCAGGATCCACAGATGTTAGAAAAGGACTCCTTAATAGAGTGACAACTTGAACACTTTGGTTTTGGCTCCATGATGCCAGCTGACTTCTACATCCTCTGTGGTGAATTCCCTTTACTCTTTGGTGATCTTTTTTTTTTTTTTTTTAAGATTTTATTTGTTTATTCATGAGAGAGAGAGAGAGAGAGAGAGAGAGAGAGGCAGAGACACAGGCAGAGGGAGAAACAGGCTCTCTGCAGGAGCCTGATATGGGATTTGATCCCTGAGCCCAGGATCAGGCCCTGAGTCAAAGGCAGATGCTCAACCGGTAAGCCACCCAGGCATTCCCTATTTAGTGATCTTGAAGAACCACTGTAACTCTCTTGCTTCATGTAATTCCTTCAGCATTGTGATGTGAAAAATAAAATTGTACCACTTTAAAGTTTATTAATTTTTTGAAGTAACAACTACCTGAAGTCTACAGATGCTGTTTAAACTGATGAGGCATATTCTAACAGAGATTTGTATTAAACAAGTTTTTAAAATTACTTACCATTACACTTAATTTTGTTATTAAAACTTTATCAATTAGCTCTGGGCTATTAGTTGACTAACCTTAGATGAGTCAAAATCCTTCTGGGTCAGTTTTCTACACTAAAGGGCTGGATTTTTAGATTTTCTTATAGTGCATTCCACAGAATTATAGTTCTTTATTATGTTAATCGTAGATATATACAATGTATTTATGGAAAATACCTGGTTGAGCAGATGTAACTAGATTTCTTTAACATAATACTTGAGATAGGCAAGTGTATCGTATTAAACCAGACATTCAGCTTTAAATGTATATGATTAATTTACGCACTTCAACAATAAAGCAATGAATAAATTAAATTAGCAAGAATGAACTCACTAGCTTTGGAATAACATGTTAAACTTCCATCAAACATTCTGTGGTCTTAAACTGACAGTACGGTTCTGGATCACAGACACATGGTCAAGCAAACAAAGTAACACACTGCTCACAGTGGGATTTGAGGCAATCCCTAACCAGCATTGAATTTCCCAGTTGCCATGTGATGATGTATCCTTCAGATATCATAAGGGTAAGGTCAAAAAAGTCGTATGTTTCTAGTTTCTTTTCTTTTTTTTTTTTTTTTACAAACGTATGACCAGAAAACATTGTTAATTTGTAAAGAGGCCCACAAATTTAGCACACAGACATAGACAGAAAAAAGATAAAATGCCAAGGTGAAGTTGAATATGAGGTAAAAAACAATCTTCTGAGATAAATATGTTTCAAATGCTGCATGGGATATACTTATACTAAAAAAGCATTTGTTGTTTCCACAAGGAACACCTATTGTTTCATTCCCAATTAAACTTCCTTACTCAGGAAATAGCAGCATCTCTTTTCTCCCCTCTTCTCTCTCTATACTATAACATTTCGGATCCACTGTGCACTAAACACCTACTGTACCTTTTCTATGACAATCTTTGATTGGGAAAGGAATGCACAAGTGGAATTAGCATTCCACTCTCAGACAATCTTGAACTGGAGCTGGAACAAGAGCATGAATTCTCCTTAGCAGCAGAGCCAGGAAATGTGAATCTAGGGAGCTACGGTAGCCTTGTGAGCCGTCAAGAAGAAGTTGACTGTCTGCATTGAGAAAGCAATAAAGCTAACATTCTGAGAGAACCAAAATGAAAACAAAACAAAACAAAAAACCGAGTACTTGTTGCTTTTAAATTCCTAAACCCAAGTATCCCAAGGCTCAATTGCCCTCACGTTTTTCATGTGGCTTCGTGTTTGTTTGTTTTTTAAGATTTATTTATTTATTTAAGAGAGAGAGAGAGAGAGAGGCAGGAGGAGGGAGAAGCAGGCTCCATGCCGGGAGCCCGACGCGGTACTTGATCCCAAGACTCCAGGATCGCACCCTAGGCCAAAGGCAAGCACCAAACCGCTGAGCCTCCCAGGGATCCCCTGGCTTGGGGTTTTAAACACTTCCTATGATTTAGTGAGATTAAAAATAAATAAATAAATAAAAACCTCCTTACACTTGACCTCACTCAAATTGTTTTTGTTTTTTCCAATAAAGTGTCATGAATTACAAAATCTCAATGGGATATTTTCGAGGATGCTTACAGAAAAATTAATTTTCTCAGAGAGACTAAATAAATATCAATTACTCATCGCTTTTTATGGTCTAACTCTTGAAGGATTGCGATGTGGCACACTCACATCACCTAAGTTATGTGACTATAAAGCTATTATTCAGAGAGTGGATCATGGGACTTGCCCACTGAATACAAGTAATGGCCACATGAACTGACATTCCAAGCAACTCTAAAATTCCATGACTTTGTGACATTTAAACAATTTATGAAACTCAGTTTGGTAGCTATTTATTTTAAAACACAATAAAAGATTAGGGGCACCTGGATGTCTTAGTGGTTGAGTGTCTGCCTTTGGCTCAGTTTGTGATCCTGGGGTAGTGACATCAAGTCCTGCATTGGGCTCTTCGTGGAGAGCCTGCTTCTTCCTGTGCCTATGTCTCTGCCTTTCTGTGTTTCTCATGAATAAATAAATAAAGTAAATATAAATAAAGTAAATATACATATACATATATAATCAAAAATTTGAAATTATGAAATCTACTCTTGAGAAAATTATACTTAATAGTATAATATCCTCCTTTTTAATTTGTCTTGAAAACCAAACACATTTCCACAATAGCTATTCATGATGATAAAATACATATAAAATCAGAGTTCTTAGAATTTCCCATTACATATTGTAATTTTAAATATCTAAGTGGAATGCACTAAGTATTTGCTATATCTGATGCCAAACGCAAAATGTCAATTGGCTCAAAAAAAAAATCTCTATAATATCCCCAACAAATGTTCATCGATTAATTTAACACGCATGTTTTGTTGGGGATCCCTGGGTGGCTCAGAGGTTGAATTTCTGCCTTCAGCCCAGGGCATGATCCTGGAGAGCCAGGATCGAGTCCCACATCGGGCTCCCTGAATGGAGCCTGCTTCTCCCTCTGCCTGTGTCTCTGTTTCTCTCTCCCTCTCTCTGTGTCTCTCATGAATAAATAAATAAAATTTTTAAAAAACACACACACATGTTTTGAATAACCACTGTTTTTCAGATAATGTGCTGGTAATACTACAAAAAAAAAAAGACAAACAAACAAGACAGAGAGATTCTCTGGCTTCATGGACATAAAAACCTAGCTTCTAGAGCTATTTCCTCATAATTTTTCCTTATGGATGTTTGTTTTGTTCTTGGGACAGACAACACAGCATGAGTTTACCCATATTCTTACTTAGCAGCATGTAAGGAAGTAAAGATTGTCACGTGTCAACCCCAAGACTGTGGTACCTTCCGTCAGCAGGACTGGATATCCAGACATCTTTACCATGTTGCTTGCTCCTCTCTGAATGCACTTGGTGTAGAAAGAACTGAAAGCAATGCTACATGAACAGAGAGAACACACTTGAGGGAGACTCTTTCTATTGTTCTTGACACCACATTTCTGTTATACTAAAGGGTTAAGAAGTATTACAGCTGGCAATAATAGAACTCTACCCTATATGAGATAAGTATTCAAAGCATCGAAGAGCAGTGCAGAAAGCAATGTGCCATGACAGAAGGAGGTCTCTGTCAGAAGCCCAGAGATCTGAATGGCACCCCTTAGCTCCAGCATTCATTGAGGCATGACCTCAATGCTCAGAGAAATATCTGATGGTCTCTAGGGTCCTCTAGGAAATTAAAGGTTATGTCCACAAAATTCCACTCTCCTACTCCTTTGCACCTTCCACATAAACCTGGCTAAAAAAATTTTTTTTAAAATAACGTATTGCTTTAGTAACTGATATGCTATCATGTGATAGCCAGCGACACACATAATTACTCATTTTACTGAACTGCTTCAATAGTGCAAAGAAGGTCTGATTATGAGAATTTTCTAACAAGGTCTCATATTTCTCATTTTCATTTTGATGTTTTAGAAGACTTATTTATTTATTTTAGAGAGGGGAGGGCAGAGGGAGAGGGAGAGAATCTCAGGCAGACTCCCTGCTGGGTGCGTAGCCCATCCCGAGGCTCCATCTCACTGCCCTGAGATCATGACCTGAGCTGTAACCAAGAGTCAGACACTTAACCACCTGAGCCACCCAGATGACCCTGTTTCATTCTTAATACTTAGTTTGCCGGAAACAAAAATATAAATGAATCTAGACTGGAAATCACATTGACTATTTTATTGGATTAGACCACCGAGAAAACTTGATGTATGCTTTATTTCTGAAGGAGAGTCAAAAACTCAGAAGGGTCAGCAGTACATAAATTGAAATTGATATGGAGAGTTGGATTCTTGTATGATGTCAGTCTTATCTCATTATTATGGCAGCTTTATCATTTCTCATTTCCTGCTACTGGGCAAGATAAAAAATAGTGGAGGACCATGCTAACCTTCATGATGGGAAAGGTCTGGACAACCAACAAAAATGTGAACATTTGTGAAAATTACAAGAGACTAAATAATTTTTAATTAATTCATTATATATAATTTTTAACCAACTTTTAAAAATATGTGTTGCTACTTTTTTTACTTACCTGAAGACTCTGAAGCATTTTGAAGTAGGAGTGTTAACAGGGAGCATATTTAAAGGAGGACAGATTCTTATTCCTATAAGCTCCTGGAAGTAGGCATCTCAAATGTGGAGGCAGTTTGGGCATGAACCTCCCATGCCCTTTTAATCATGCCCCTCCTGTGAAAGAGCCAACAACTGGAAGGAGTGTCCTGCTTTCCAAAGACCTTTTTTTCTATGTTTTATTTGCTTATACTTGCATCATTTTCTCCATCATTTGCCTGCCCAATAAAGGATGGACAAGAGGTGGCAAAAGAATTGAAAGCCAATCAAATCATTCTGGATAAATTGTTAACAGACCTGGAATAAGATTAGCCAAGAAACATTTAGCTAAAATAAGGTTTTGGGGGAAATCTGTGGATTTCATTTAGATCGTGTTTACATGACAACAAAGCATCTGGTCAATTTAGTGGAAAGTAGGCAAATTGTTTATGCAGTTGTGCAGACAAAACCACCAGTTGATTCAATGATTGCATTTTCAAATTTATGGGATTCTGGCTTTCACATACACTGCTCTGCCATAATCATGGATATTTAATAGTTGCATAAATTAAACCATTTCTTCCTTTTTTGTTAGATTAATACTTTACAAATGCCTGAATCTTCAAATATTTTTGTTGGTTTGTCAGGTTGTTGTATTTGCGTGTGCATGTGTGTGTTTGAGAGATTGGAAATACTGAATGTTAACCTTATTCAGTCAGATTATTGAAGAATATTTAAAAATAGTTTCTCCCTGACTACTTTTTTAGTGCATTTAAAAAAATAACTACTTGAAACAGGGATTTTCGCATTATGACACATATTATATTGAATTATTATTCAGAAATTCTCAAAAATTTAAGTAATATTGTTCATTAATATTTAAAATAGACAGCATGGCTGAAATGTTAGCTGATATTGAAACCAAAAATATATTCTTAAATATGGCAAACCTCTCAACTACTATTATTCAGAAATTTTCAAAAAATCTGAGGTTTTATTATTAATATTAAAACAAGATGACATGGTATCAACAACAATAAAGGAAAATCAGAACCAAAAGTATGTTCTTGGTTTGGGCAATGCTGCTTGTTCATTGACCCAGAAGACGCCAAACTTGCTTAGAGAAAGACTCGTTATTGGTGCCAGTCAGTTATTTAAGATACAGGATCTTGTCTACTCTACAGGACATATTTCACTATGTCTAATAAACTTTGCTCATTCTTTTCAGATTATACTACAGGGCATGTATTATTATTATAGCTTGCACAAATATAATTTCTAACTGTTTAAAAGGACATCGCTATTCATTATTACATCTTATTGACCAATAATATTACTTTCCACCTGAAGGATGAAAATTGACATCCAAGTTTATTTTCTCAAAAAGTGTTCACTCAGTGGCTGGTTTGGGCCATACACTCCAGACTTTAAGCAAGATTCTTGAGATCTTCCCATAAAACACAACTGGAAAGATTAATAAGAAAAACAAAACACAAAGCTGCTTAAATCAAATTTATTTTTAGATCAAAATCATTTCTTCAAAATAATTTTAAATTTCAAAATAATTTTTAAAAATATTACATTTACTATCACAATTGATGCACCTACCATATAAGTTGAGAGCTACTTTAACAGTTTATGTTTTAAGTTGGAAAATTACATGGAAAAGTCGTTATGTCACTGGCCTAGGGTTTAACTATGTAGTAAGTTTGGTCCTGAGTCCTAGATAAAGTTTCTTTGGTACTTAAGTTTGTTCTAAACATCTAGATTTATTCAACCCTGTATGGTACCAGTAGGCCATGTGCAACCACTTAAATTGAATTTAATTAAATTAAATAACGTGAAGCATTTAATATTAGGCATATTTCAAGTGCACAACAGCCAGCTGCATGTACATAATAACTATTGTATTGGACAGCATATATATAAAACTTTTTCATTATCACCAAGCATTCATGGGGTCAAGGTGAACTGGATAATAAGAATCTTTAATTTTGTTTCAAAGGAACAAATGGCCACACATTTATAATAACCATTGATATTACCATTGTTACAACATTATCAGTCAAGCTAACAGAAAAGTAGAAAGCAATGCTGTAAATTCTAAGTTAATAATTGACATTGGTAAAGTTGGTTTTTTCATATTTAAATTAAAAATAAAAACACAGCATGCTCGGCATAGTTCAGTTTCTAAATTGTGAGTCATGTGATATCTAGCATTACCTCACCTGAAGTTAATAAATTCATAGATATAGAGTAAGTGTTTCAGACATCGGGTTCTGTTTCATTTTCTTTTGTTTTGGAGAGAGGGGCCAGTTAACAACAAAGGGAGGAAAGCAGGCCAGGGTCCACTTCTTCATATCAAATTCAATGCTAGATGGCAATCCAAAATGTCTGCAAAAAGGAAGCATGACCCTAAAATATTATACTCCTCTGTCGTACAAATAAAAAAGCATGCAACAGAGTTTTGAATATGAACACACTCAAGAGATCCAGCTCTTCTTGAAAATACAATTTACCATCTCTAAAAAAAAGAGAAAAGAAAATACAATTTACCAATAAAATGCAGGAAACCAAGAAGTGAACTAAAGTCAAGAATGAGGGGATAGAGAAGCTATGAAGATTATAGTAAATATTGAACTCATTTCAATGAAAACTAATATTAAAACCATTTTGGAAATTATTATTCCATAGGAGGATGTTTTCTATTTTGATGGTATAAAAGTAATAGTATATTAAGAAAATAGGGAGAGAAAGGGAGAAAGAATAGGAGAGTGGGTATAAGAGGCTAATTTCTTCATTTTTTTTACAGCAATGAGTCAACTGATACAGTCTACAATTGTAATGTGTATATGCCAAAAACCGAAAATACGGGCAGCCCTGGTGGCTCAGCGGTTTAGCGCCGCCTTCAGCCCAGGGCCTGATTCTGGAGACCCGGACCCATGTCGGGCTCCCTGCATGGAGCCTGCTTCTCCCTCTGCCTGTGTCTCTCTCTCTCTTTCTCTCTTTGGCTCTAATAAATAAATAAAAAATCTTAAAAAAAAAAAAAGAAAAGAAAAAGGAAATACTCCAACCTGTTAAATTTTGCATAATTTTAAAAATATGAGCAGGCACTTTTATGCTATATTTTTTTTAAAAAAACATTACCTTAATTTTAAGAATCCTTTCAATTTCACTTTCTCTTACTAAAGTCAAGTTCAACTAAATTGAATATTTTCCTTAAATGTAACACTTATTGTGTAGTCCTATTCTAGTAAAGCCATTTCTATCTCTCCAACTGCTATTTATTATATGTGTATAACAGAATCTGAATAATATTCACCAAAGTTAAGCAACAATTACCTCTATGTGGTAAAATATATGATTTTTATCTTTACTCGGTTGAATTGCTTACAATTCTTAAAGATTTTTACAAACAAGTTAATTTTTCAAAATAAATAATATAAAAACAAAATATATGTCAGAATTTGTTATATTATCTATCTTGATAATAATTATTATTAATATGACTTTGTTGATATATAATCCATGATCTGTTCTCACATAGTTCACCATGCTGTGTCCTCATTTCAGAGCTGAGAATCTGAGGGTCCTAAGGTTTGTTGCACTCCACTAGTCACTCCAATCTTCAGGATCCTAATCCAGTGCTGTGGGGGCAGATTGGCCTTGATCGTCACTTAGTGAAACTCTAACACATAATGTGAAGTCTATTACCCTAAATGACTCTACCAACAAGGAGATCCCACTGTTAAAAACAGACTGAGGAGTTTGTAATGGAAAACAAATCAGCTTTCAAGACAGATGATACAACCAGGGAATACAGCTAAAAAAAACAAGCCACGATGTCTTCTGCAGCAATATGGAATCAAATGAACAAACTGAATCAAATTTACAGTTTGCTTGAATTCCACTGTGAATTTTTGGCATTATTTAAGGTAACAATTATCAGTTTGTGGAAGATCTTGGAAATTTTTCAGTTGCACCCATGTTCATTATCTAAAATGATATTCAGAAAAATGTCAGTGGAGAAACAAACAAGTAACTAGATAAAAATAAGCAGTTCTTGTTTCTTCCAACCAACTATGAGCAACCACATTAGGGAGAAAAGAAGATAGCTATTGCTCAAGGTAGATTTGTATAAAGACAGGAAATTGCATCTTTTAAAATGAAGAAGATTTCCCATCACATAAACATATAATAATAGCCTTCCATCATTTGGGTTAACATTTATATTACCCAAAATAAACTCTCATCATGATGTCCTTCTATTATTGGCATGTGACAGAGTGTGTGTGGAAGCAAATATAAGTTCAGAAAATATCCTCTATCTTTTTGTGATAAGAAACCTTCAGACTTTTTTAAACAAACTTTGTTTTGTTGCTATGCAACTGACATGCAATACAGCCTATCTGACAATAAATAGATTATGAATTTTACAACGAGAAGTCTTTTCTCTCTGTGTGAGAACAAGCCACAACTTCCTTCCATGCTGTACTAATCCACCACAACCCTCTAAAGCTGTTTCACAAATGCTAATGTTTTGGTGAGACAAATAAATGAATAAATAACACAGCAATGACACAGAGGCAGTTTGCAAACTGCACGCTAAGAAGCAGCAATACCATTTGATTCATTCCTCTAAGACTGTGAACCTGGGCTTCCCAGGCCTATGGAGAGAAGGAAGTTTACTTCACACCCACAGTCTTCCAGGTAGTAGAATATAAGCAAGCTTAAACAAAGAGATTCTGAGGAATTCTTCTGTCAGAATTCCACATCAGTGCTACATGTCTCAGGCATGACTCTGTAGGGGCATAAAATCCTCATGGATTTAAGCCATGAGGAAAACATCTGTGAGGACAAGACGTTACAGGCGTTGAGATCCAGTGACCCACCGGCCAGACACAGGCCACACCATGTTTAACATGACCTGCCCAATGTTCGCAATGTTAAATATTCACCAATATTTAAAATCTTTCTGTAAAAATGTGGATGTCTAGCTCTTTTCTTGAAGAATCAAAAATAATACCAAGCTTATATTTTCACAAAAAAAAATCAGTTGAGGTTGGCTTTCAGTAGAAAAACTGCAAACAATGCAAACATGTAACAATAGGAGAATGGACAGAATTGTGGTACTTTCAACACTGGATTTACTACAGAGTAAAACATAGAACTACCTGCTGGTATACTCAACAACATGAATGGACTTCATACATATTGTAAAGAAGAAACCAACAACAAAACACACACTGTATGGTTTTGCTTATACAAAGTTTAAGAACCGCCAAAAGTAATCAGTGGTGACGGAATTTAGCATAAATTTACTTCTGGCAGTGGAGTGTCTGCCTTTGGCTTAGGGCATGATCCCAGGATTCAGGATCGAGTCCCACATCAGGCTCCCTGCGAGAAGCCTGCTTTTTCCTCTGCGTATGTCTCTGCCTCTCTCTCTCTCTCTGTCTCTCATGAATAAATAAATAAATAAATATGTTTTAAAAATTACTTCTGGTAGAGCAGGTCCTTTTGGGGATGATGGAAATGTTCTATATCTTTATCTGGGTGATGGTGGTGTGGTCAGGTAGGTGCATATGTAAAATGCATCTACCTGTGCACTTAGGTTTCAACACTTTACACACCTCACTGTAAGCACTTTATACCTCAATAAGAAATAAAGTTCAACAAAAAGAATCAATTGGCTAAGGACAAGTTGTTCTTTGTAGGCAGGGCATTGTCCATATCCAACAGCTGGCTTATTACATGATTGGCCCAGTAAATCTGATTTGATGTTTCTTGCTCTAGACTAAATGGATGGTTCTCAAAATGCGATGGCCAGATGAACAGTAACAGCCTCACCTGGAAGCAGGTTAGAAATGCAGATTGCCAATCCCCTCCTCAGACCTACTTATCAGAACCTGTGGGCATGAGCCTAGCACTATGTTTTCACCAGTCCCCCAGGTGATCATGGCACACTCTGTAGTTTGGGAAACACTACTCTAGAGCACTATACCCATTAAATAACATCCAACAAAAGCAGAGTTGGCCTAGATTAAACTATACATTCCCTTTTATCCCTTCCCCAACATATTTCAGAAAACTCAGCAGCAGGAAAAGTCAATTGGCTTTCTCAGAAAACTCTATCAAGTTCAGGTAACAAATCTTCAGAAAAAGATATGCACCCAACATGCCCCATTCCTGTTCTAGCCATCAGGTAGCTGTCATTCTAGGATTGCTACAACTGGACTGGAGGCACTCTTAAAGAAAAGTAGAGACAACTTTATATCCTTCTGATTATGGAAATAATATATATCATAGAGGCTTCAGTAACATTACAACTCTGAAGAAAAAAAATGAAAATCTACATTCAATTAGGCAGCATGGCTCTGGGAGTCATAAAAGTGTCCAGAAATTCACAAGTTAAGAGCACTAATTCCCATTTCACAAAACTTGCATAAAACCTACTTACAACACCATGTGTGGATGTCCACTTGCTGGGAAAGTTGTCAACATTTGTATTCACCACCCAACCGCATACTATGATGTGGTCAAAGTGGACATTCCTTGCCAACATCTAAGGCATTTCTGAATCAGTTGGGGGAATCAAAGAGGTGCTTAATATATACCTATTAACTGATTAATATTAATTGTAAGTACATTAAACCATTGATATGACAGTAATATTCCTTCTTTGCATTTGGAGAAAACATTGAAGGGTAATTATTCCTTTTTATCACATTAGATAATTATTTTTTATCAGGCTAAATTAATAATTTTAGAAAGAAAGCGCTATGTTTGTGTCCATCATTTAGGAAAGGCCCAGAATTAAAGAAAATGGAAAAGGGAGGGAAAGAGAGAGAGAGTTCTGAAAATAATAAAACATCTTAATAAAACACTGAAACATGACTAAACAATCGTATTTTTAGGCAGTGATTCTCTCAATTGTTTCATTTAATATGTCACAGTGGTTGAACAACCAGGGAGATGGTGATAAATTTCAAAATTACTTTGGCTACCAAGTTCACCTCTAATCTGCCAAATGCCTGGTTTGGGGAATAAACTTAAGTCATGCGACCAGGGCTTCATAAGCACACTACCAGTACAGTTGCACCAGATTCCACACTCAGAAGGGGGCTTCACACTTGCATTTAATGCTCTGCAGTTGTTGGATTGAAATTCTTAATAATTTTATCTTTGAGTTTGTGTTTGATAAGTAAAAGCCAAGGGACAATGAAACATGTGCTAGGGGCTTGGAGTCTAGAATCATACAATGTCCCATCTCCTGTTATCTGCCCACCTACCCTGAATGAGTCCTGGGCTGACTCACCCACCTGCCAGGGACGGTGTCGCTGTCCACCCCTGGCAGGATCCTGGGCACAGGCACAGAAGAGTCAGGGCACATCACAGTGTGGTAGGGTCTATAATTGCTCTGTGAGCATCCTCATGTCCAAGGAAACATTTCATTAAATAGCAAATAAAAGATGCCATGCCAGGTTAAGAGAGAAACTGTGGAAGGAAAGAAAAGTCTTTTTCCTGCTTTTTGAACAAAGGGGCCACATTTTCATTTGGCACGATCTTCCCGAATTATGTTACTGGCCCTGCATATGACTGTAAGTGGGAAAAAAGCAAAAGAATAAAGAAGAGCTAGAAGGTATAAGAGAATGAATGAGGAACAGGGCAGTTACTAGGGTTCAGAGACAAAAGTGGTTAAATTTCATATTGTTACAAATGGCCCAGATAGATTATTTTCAAAAATGCTTTATTTATTTCTGATTAAGAAGCGATATACATAGCATAAAACATTCAGATATATGCAAACACTAAAGATAGGAAGAGAAATCTACATTCAAAGAAGTAGCATAAGTCGGGGTTAAAAAGTATCTAGAAAATCACAAATTACCACCAACTCATGACAATTCTATCAAGAGCTGACTGCTCAGTGTTGGGAAATCTAAATCTCCTGTTTCTCTAGGCATATCCAACCTTTTGAACCTGAGCTTACAATTTAGGAACGCTGCTTTAAGGACATCTAAACACAATGTGGGTTAATAAACAGTGAGATCATTATCTTTTTTACCTCAGTGTAGCTACCTCCAATTTTACCAAAAGCTATCTTTTGTTTTTCAGCCCTTTAGCCTGCCAGGGGATGACGTTGTCTAAACACATTTTCAATGTTTTCTTTTTAACAGTTAATATATTTCCAGGATGCAAGTCCATTTCTTTCTAAAAGGTTCCTAGGACACCCATTGAAAAGTCAAAAGCAATGAGCTCAAAGGGATTGCTATTTTGTTGGAGAAGAACGACACCCTTTGTGTTGAAGTGGGGGATTGCAGACTGTGGTCACTCTCTGCACAGTGTCTCTTTGTCAAGTAATACATGCCGAAAAAAAATAATACAGATGGGAAAATATTGTGCACTGTCAGATCTTGGAAACGGCCAAAGGATTTTTCCTCACCAATGTCTTGTCGATGACTTTCACATTCTGGCACCCTGAAAAAATAATGCATACATTTAATATGAAATGAATGCAATAATAATCAGGCAGGTAATCGTTTTCCCAAGGAATGTAAAACTTGACAAATGTAAGGTTTATGATTCAAGGTAGGCTTGCCAAATCTTATGTGGCATGAGACCATTTTTATTACCTAAACAGTCCTTAACACAAAAATGACTGGCACATATTTTTATTAACACAAAGAGTATATTCTTTCTGCCACATTTAATAGAGAGTCAGCAGCTGAAAGCTCTCTTTTAGGATATGTCTGTAGCAAATTAAAATGCATAGTGAGGATTCACAGAATGGCATTCTTCTCGCTGAGGCTATGTCCACACAGGCTCAGTGCAGTAGCAGTAGACCATTGATCTCGGGAATTCTATCTACGAGGACCATCTGTGATATGGATCACAGAAAAGGAAACCCTCAGTACTTTCAGAAGTGGATTATTGACTCAAAGTCATTCTTTGCATCTAGAAGTCCATTCTGAGTCAAATTCAAAACAGTCACTAGTAATAATGGTGTTTATTTTTTACTCATTTCTTCAGCAAATACTCTTTGGGTGCCAGGAGTTACTCTACACACTGGGAATACTGCATTAAAGACAACAGACAGGGGGGTCTGGGTGGTTCAGTTGATTAAGCGCCTGCCTTCAGGGCTGGTCATGATCCCAGGGTCCTGGGATCGAGTCCCGAGTCAGGCTCCCTGCTCAGTGGAGAGTCTGCTTCTCCCTCTCCCTCTACCCTATCCCTATCTCCCTCTACCCTATTGCTCTCTCTCTCACTCTCTCTCTCGCTCTCTCACCTGATGTCTCTCTCTCAAATAAATAAAGAAAATCTTAAAAAAAAAAAAGACAACAGACAAAGATCCCTACCTCTTGCTTCTGATATTCTACAGAGGAGAAGATAATATATGATGTAAGTAATTTAAGAAGTAAATTATATGATAAATGATTTATAAGTTATGGGTGCTATGGGAGAAGAATGAAATAGTAACAGGGGGAGAAATCTGGAATTTGAGTGGGTGGGAGGGTGCAGGATGAATTGACATTTTAAACAGTGTGGTTAGGGGATCCCTGGATGGCTCAGCGGTTTAGTGGCTGCATTCGGCCCAGGGCATGGTTCGGGAGTCCTGGGATCGAGTCCCACATTGGGCTCCCAGTATGGAGTCTGCTTCTCCCTCTGCGATCACATTATGCAGATACAGCTCCTGTCAAAGTGACTGTGTGAGAGAAATGAGAGGTCAAAATGACTCAAGATTTTTGAAACAATGGTACTAACATGAACCGAGATTGGAGGGTCTTCAGGTGGAGCAGGTTCAATCAAGAAAGTTAGCAGTTTCATTTTGAACAGGTAGAGTTTGAAATGCCACGTAGAAACAGCAGGGGAGGTGCTAACTAACCAGTTAGATTTTTTTTTTTTTTTTTGGTTCATGTGTTATGAGATGAGGAGTATAGCATTTACCCTTCAGGTGCTCACATCTGCCAAAACAGCCCTGATGTTTTGACTGTCAAAGGTAGAGGCAAAGTGACTGTTACTGGCTGTGCACCCTGTGGACTTCCTCTCTGCAGAGAGTGCTCTGTACTAGAGATGTAAGCATGGAGCCAACTTCAAGTTTCATCACAGTCCAGATGACTCCTCTTCTTCCCCCTTGAGCTTACTTCTCTCCACCTGGCTTAAAGCCTACAAAGAGAAAAGAAAGCTGGGAAGGAGAATGGCAAGTCTTACCACTCAAAGCCATGGCCAATCGGAATTCTTCCTTTAGTATCTCAAGGACATCTTGAACACCTTTCTCTCCCTAAGCAAGTAAAAGATACAGATCTTTGAGGTAAGTCGGTCTGACTTGATTCACGCATTTATCTCACCACAGTTGTTTTATATATTTATTTTGTTGTCCTCCAATTACCTGTGAAGCCAAGCCCCAGATGACTGGTCTCCCCACAAACACAGCCTTGGCTCCCAGGGCCAGAGCTTTCAGAACATCGGTGCCTTTCCGAATACCTCCATCCAGGAAGATCTCCACCTTCCCTTCCACAGCCTCCACGATTTCTGGCAGAGCATCAATCTGCAGGGAGGAGAGGTCAATAATGCGATGGTATGCATATTGAATTGTTAGCCAACTCAATCCCCATCATCACTGACCATCTGACAAGGGTTTTGTGTGAAAGCAGCTAAGCAGGTATGGAATCAACAGTAAAATTACCTCTTCGTGAAAGAAAAGGGGTGCAAATGTCAGTAACTAAAACACCAACTAAATTTGGAGTTAAGTGACTTAATTGTGTTTCGAAGTTCAAGACTTTTTTTTTTTTTTCTGTTCTGGATGTTCAAAAATCACAATTAAAAAAACATAAACAAAATTTTTATACATGTAATGACCTTCTATAGCTATGCTTTATAAAATGCATAGTAGTATGCATACAAGTATCTTGCTCATATAAATTATTCTGTACGTTATTTACTCATTGAAAATCAGCTGTTAAAATTAATACACAATTGGTAGTGGAAGCGGTGGGTGTATAAAAATGCAAGCAGGGCTAGCAATGAAAAATCTATCCTCTGATTTCCCTGACTAATATCTTTTGCATCCAGCCATATATTAGAGGAACTCTCTATGAAAATATTTTTCTTGCCTTAAAAGGACTATGACCACATGCACCTTGAAGGTCCTTGTCTTGACTGACAATTGACAATGAGCTTATATCAGCACCAGAGAATACAAGAGACTCATAGAGGTTGATCTGGTGGACTGCAGTACAGTTCTTGATCCTTCACAGCACTCAGAAACCACTCTTTTTCCAAGGTAACTTTGCAGTGTTTCCTGCTGGCCTGTTCCTTGACGTTGGCCTTGGCCTTGCGACTTACTTTGGCCAATAACATGTGAGCAAAGGTGGCAGAGTGCCATCTCTGGGCTTAGGCCTTAAATGACCTTATGCATGTCAACTTTCTCTGGCATGTGCCATGAGAGGAGCACCCCCTGCTCAATGCTTTCCCTTTAGCTGGATCCCCAGAATAAATATTCAGGAATTCAGGAAGCAGAGCTAGCCCAGTTAAGCCCAGCTGGACACGAAATGTGGAGCACAGCCACCTAAGGAGTACCAAGTCCAGATCAGCAGACTGCTCCCCCCACTCTGCCTCCCACACCAGTTGACACAAAGTTTCATGGGAATAAATGACTGTTGATTTAAATCACTGAGTTTGGAGTTGTTGTTTCATAGCATCTTGTGGCAATAGCTAATAGAGTTGGCTGATAGCCAATAGAGTTAATAGCTAATAGCTGATACAATTGTCTCTTTTTTATGTAAATCTTTACATTTAGAATCCAAACAATTCCCAAGGTGACTGGTAGGTAAAATCTGGAGGAATTATCCACATTTCTTTCCAAAATAGCTAAGTATAAAATTAAGTCCAATCTCCATTTAAAATGCATGCTGAAGAAGCTACCACACATTCTAATGCAGTTTTTCTAGTCATGATTGTGCTAAAATCACCCAAAGGTTTCCCACTTCTCCCCCAAAATTGTAGAGGCTAAAGTTAAAGAGAATTTTATGTAACAGGCTGAAGACCAAATCCTGCTACAGATTTGGAGGAAGTGAAGGCAACTTTTGGCCTGCAGCCCCTTAGAGTTTGGCAGGTAACATGATTTTCCCCCTTTCCTTTTGGCTTTTCTGCCTTGCCAAACATGCTTTGGATCCATTTACATATGTCCCTTTACCTATACATAGTCCTCCTTTTACAGTCAAGCAAGTTACATCAACATATAAATGCTACAATTTCCAAGAGATGATGCAAGCTATAATTAAGCGTATTTCCCCATTTGAAACCAAAACCAAAGAAAAATATTAGCTAGCTTGAGCGCAATACACATTTTCAAAGTCACGCAAATCAAGTCTGTTTACGTTATTTCCAACGCCCAACCTGGCCCAAAAGGAAACTAATAAGGATACTTAAAATGTGAATTCTGGGCTACAAAAACGGAACCCAGATTGGTGTTTTGTGTGTCTGTGGACAAGGATGTTCTATTCATTGCTGAACATTCCTATCCTCCCTCTTTTTCTTTCTGTAGCTGTCATTTTACAAGGTATATATTTCAGAAAATAATTCTGATCAGAGGAGATTAAAAAAATAAATACAGTAGACAAATCCACTATTTTATGACTGTTATATTTCCTCTTTCCAGGTTGCTACACATCTGAGAAACCATTCATTTAGACTTTTCCTTCCTCAGTGATTCTTTAGACAACTAATTGTGGGCTCACCTCTGGTGGGATTAATCTATAGGAAAATACACTAAGATCCCAATATACTGGCTAACTCATCCATCCATTTGCTGACTTAGGTCCTTTATTGAGGACCCTATATATTCAAGTCACTATGCTAGGTGGCCTAAGGGACCCAAAAAGAATCCCACAGGGTTGTGACTTACAATGAGCCTTTTTCCCATTCCTGCCTAAGTCACACTCTTCCAAGATGTTCTCTGTCCCACAAAATTACTCATAAGGAGTACCCACCTTTCAATCTTCCCATAGCCTCCATCAGGATACTCCCAATAGCTGATGTTTTGGGTATGGAGTCCTTTAAAGGTTTCAAACCAAAGCAGGGTACCTGAGTAGCTCACTCGGCTAAGCGGTTAAGCATCTGACTTTTGATTTAAACTCAGGCCCTGATCTCAGGGTCCTTAGATTTTGCCCCGCATCTGCTTAAGATTCTCTCTCTCCTTCTCCCTCTTCCCCCTCCCAACCAGCTTCCTGTTTCTCTCCCTAAAAGGGCGGGGGGGCTCAAACCAAAGCAATTAAACATAGACAAAAGCAGATAAAGCCAGAGCTGCTTTAGTTAAAAGCAAAGAATCAGAGTCCAGATTACTGGCCAAAAATCTTCTCTTGACTCTCTACCCCACCCCACCCATTATACTTTACCAGGCAGTCCTGGATGGGGCTTCTACTAAGCACGCTTGGAAAATCACTGGTTCCTATAGGCTTGACTGATTCTTCACAATTGCAAGAATTATTTTCCTCCCTATCTCCATTTCCTTGCAATGTGATATTTCTGTTCCTCCCAGAGAGAAGAGAAATGAGGCTAGAAGAGTCTATTTCCCCATGCTTTGCATCTAAACTATCCTTAGGATCTGATTTCACCAATAGAGCATAGAGAGAACAGAACAGAGAGAAGCTACAGCATGCCTGTCCTAAGCCTCAGTCTCAAGAGGCCTTGCACTTTTGCACTTACCCTCTAGGAAACCTGCCACTTTGTGAGAACCAGCCTATCTACTGTGCTAGATGTGAGACAACACAGAACTGTCCCTGCTGAAATTACCCTACACCAGCCTGTCCTAGTCAACCCAGAGGCTGACCACATACATACAAGTGAGCTCAGCCAACACCAGAAAAACTTTCTAGCAGATTTCAGCCCAAATTGCAACTCACAAAACTGTGACATGAATAAACCACTATTGAATTTTGGCCAGTAACTTTCAGAGTGGTTTGTTACCCAGCAAAAGCTAATTAATACATCAACTCTTTCTCACAGGTAGAATTGCATGGTTCCCTTTTAGAAGGAAAAATATGGGCATCTGGGTGGCTCAGCGGGTTGAATGTCCAACTCTTGATTTTGGCTCAGGTCATGACCTTTGGGTTGTGAGATCAAGCCATATATTGGGCTCTGCACTGGGCATGGAGCCTGCTTAATATTCTGTCTCTCTCTCTTCCTCTGTCCTCCACACCCATTTGCTTTTTCTCTCAATCACTCTCTAAAAAATAAATAAATAAATAAATAACAATAATAATAAATAATAAATAAAAGGAAAAATAAAATCTCTTAAGATCTCATAGAACAGGCCCAAGGACTTAATTCTAAAATGATTGACTTAACAACCCAAATGTTATTTCATGAAAATTTTTTATAGTTGAACATTTTCACTAGAAAAGAATGTCATATTTTTAAGTTTAAGGTAGTTTGGGTTCAGTTAGCATCAAAACAAAAATGAAAAATCTAAAAAAAAAAAAATTCCTAGGGTTCAAAGACTCCAGAGAATCCATCTTTACACCCTAGTTTAAGATGATCCAGAACTATGGATTTTGAAAATCAATTTGATGTTGCCATTTTGTTCACTATTACTTCAAGAGCAATCTTTCTTTTCTTTTCAAGTAAGCTCTACACTCGACATGCAACTTGAATTCACGACCCAAGATCAAAAATCACATGCTCTACCTGCTGAGCCAGCCAGGCACCCATCTTTAAGGGCAATCTTGGCCACATTATTATCTTGAGTGTAGGAACATTGACATGAACTCAATTCGTAACTCTTTGCTCCTCATCTGAAAACCTATCCACTGAGGGAAAAATGTCTTCACTGTAAACTGAATCTAATCTCACATTTCTCTCACCATCATAGGCCTTAAATGTGCTCTAAAGTATGAGGCAAAACTAAAGCAAGCATCTCCTCTCTTCACACAGCATGCAAAGGGGAGTGTCATTGTTTTTTTTAAAACAGTCTCGAAGACCACAGCTCAAAAAGCTCTTTTAGATAAGTTTCCATATCCCCTCAGCCAGAGGGAAATAAACCACACCATTTAGATATTTTCCCCTTAAAATCTAGTTAGATTTGATTTCAGTAGATTTAGATTTTATTTTTAGAAAACAAACTTAATTTGGCCTGCACACTAAGTCTATGTCTTCATACACAAGAAAGGCATAAATCTGCAAAAGAGCCTCAAGCTATGACCAACTTCTCCTCCGTGCCCAGAGGAAGTCTTCATTCTCCACTTCTCTTTACCTGAAGGCAACGTTTAATACCACCTAAGAAGATGAGTCTCTATAAGTAAAGCTGAACTGGAAAGGACTGAAAACTTCCAGTTTTGTGATTTGATTCTCGACCCTGTGATCCTATAGTGTGCAAAGATGAGATTCATTCCTGCCATTAGTGCTTTAGGAAAAACTGTGAATACATGTATGGATGGCATCCGATATTTCCCCATAGTTGTTTAGGGTCTGTCCTAAGACCCATATAAGTGGTTTATGGATTTATCTAAATCAACGTGCTAGTTCAATGACAGAGTAAACCACTACTACTTGACAACATTATTTTTCCTACTGTAATTCCAGTTGTTCGAATAAATTCACTGGTCATCCCAATTAAAGCCATCCATACAAAAACTATGACTGAACTACTCTGATAACATCTGAAAACCGTCTTGGGGCAAATTGCTCTCCTTCACAGTTTTTTGTTGTTTGGGTTTTTTTTTTTTTTTAAGATTTTATTTATTTATTCATGAGAGACACAGAGAGAGAGAAGCAGAGACACAGGAAGAGGGAGAAGCAGGTTCCTCACAGGAAGCCTGATGTGGGACTGGATCCCCAGACCCGGGATCACACCCTGAGCCAAAGGCAGACCTTCAACCCCTGAGTTATCCAGGTGTCCCTCCTTCACAGTTTTAACTCAGTCCCATGTCTTTTCAAGCCACTTTGGTTTACTTTTATATCTAGATTCTGGATTCTAACTTGCCTGGTACAGTGTGCACAGTGTCTAAAAAACCATAGATGCACACTGGAATCTCATGGGTAACTTTAAAAAATACTGGTGCCTATGCCCCCCACCCCCAGATATTCTGATGAATTGATCTATTGTGTAGCCTATACATCAGGATTCTTTAAAGTTTCCCAGATGATTCTAATATGCAGCCAAGCTAGTTCACAGCTCAAGCAGAAGAGCCAATTTGCAGCTGACCTCCCCTTACCTGGATGCTAGAATTTCTATGCCTTCCCCCCACCCACCTACCCTCTCTCTCAGCTTCTCAATGCCCATAACCACAGGAATTTCAGGCTTCCTCTCCTCCTGACTTCTTATACCAATGACCTCAAATCTACCCAAGCCTTTTATAATTACAATTGTCTGTTAGTTCCTCTATCATGACATAATCATTTCTTTCATACTTTAACTTATATTATACCTTTCAGTATACCTATGAACACAAGAATAATCTTTGTGACAAAGGACTCATTATTTTTTAACAGTGACTTTTATAAGTTTACAAATAAATGTATTGGATTAATTAATGATCCAATTTAGGTAGTTATATACCACTAAATTTAAAATCCAAGGCCTCATATATTATATGCACATATTTTACCCCGAGTGTTCACACACAAAAAATACACAGAAAAGAGCCAGGCATAGATATAGTCAAAACTGTGATGGAAATGAGAACTCGAAAGGGAAATCTCAGCATTTACTGAAACTCACAGTGGCTGGCACCCCATCAAGTTGTCGAGCTCCATGATTCGACACCAGTATCCCATTCAAACCATGTTTAACTGCCTCCTTGGCATCATCACCTGGAAAGAGCAAGAGAGACATTGTATAAAAAAAGGCTATTTAAAAGGTGAAAGGTCCCAGTCAAAGGGAGTCTGACCTCACACATCTATACGTTTTTCAAAACATTTAGCATAGAAAGACATCAAAGTTTAGGTCTAGAAGAGTAGTGACAGTCTCCTTGACCAAAATATTAGCACTTATAACCATTGAATCATGACATAAAATTTTCAACAGACAGCAAATTGACATGCAGTTAAAATTTATTTACTCTGACAAGAAAACACCCCTGCTAAGTATTTTTATTATTATTAATAATAGCATACCATTTAGCAGAATTAGTCCTCTGTAATTTGGATAGCATAAAAGAATACATGAGTGTCAAGCACCTGAAGAGTAATGTGGAGGGAACAAGTCTATTCCAAAAATATTCTTTAATACAGTTATATCTTCAATAATTATCTTAAGTTCTATTGTTCTATAATTAAATGGGTTTTGCCATTGAAGTCTATAAAAATATACAAAATTAAAATCATACACTACATTTCTACCCATGCTTCAAAATACGCGAACTTCTTAAAATATAGTTTTAAAATAGATTAACATTCAAACCAATTTTTTAAGAGCAAATCTTGATCTTTATTGCTTGCTATAAATGATATTAGCAAAGGTTTACAAAAACAGACACAAAATTACCAAATCCCTGAACTCTTTTCAAACCAATTTCTAACACATTTTTTGTATTTTATGTTTTGAACTATTATTTTCAGCATGCTCCCAATAAACCATTAGGAAATGTAAGCAGATGGATACAGAACACTGAACATTGTGTATGTTCATAAATTCAGCAATGGGAATCAAGGGTAGATCTGACTAGGAATAATTTTAAAAGACTCATAAAAGAACCTCTAATTCTGACTATTTTAAAATTTTATCTAGGGGCAGCTGGGTGGCTCAGTGGTTGAGCATCTGCCTTCGGCTTAGGTCGTGATTGCAGGGTCCTGAGATTGAGTCTCACACCTGGCTCCCCACAGGGAGCCTGCTTCTTCCTCTGCCTATCTATCTGCCTCTCTCTCTCTCTGCATCTCTCATGAATATATAAATAAAATCTTTAAAACAAAAATTTGTGCTAAAAACATCATCTTACAAGCTGTGCTTTATTGACTGCTGGTTTTTAAATATTCCCATAAAAAATGATGGTAGTATTATTTTTCTTCTAAAATTATAGGTAGATGAAATGTTAAGCTTATGTTTTATGGACAGAATGCCTGTGTCCCCCACCCAAATTCATATGTTGAAACCCTAACCTCCAGTATGATGATATCTGGAGACGGTGCCTTTGGAAAGTCATCAGGGTTTGATGAGGTCATGAGAGTGGGTTTTCATGAGGGTATTGGTGCCCTTATAAGAAAACACTGGGGAGCTTTTTGGCCAATCCTGCACACCCCCATGCCCCCAGGTCCTGCTCACACAAAGAACAGGTCATGTAAGCACCCAGGGAAAAGGCGACTTCTACAACCTAAGGGAAGAGCTTGTACCAGAAACTGACCAGGCTGGAACCCTAATCTCAAATTTCCAGCCTCCAGAACTATGAGAAAATAAGTGTGTGTTGTGTGAGCCACACGGTCTATGGCGTTTTGTTACAGCAACCAGGGCTGACCTAGACATCATGTACTTGTATTGTTCTTGTTAGGATCCACCTTTAAGAAAGGTGCTATGATGAATGAAAAAAACACAATGAAGTAGTATGAAAGGTGTTCTGCTACATGAATTGGCAGTGTTTACCAAATAATTACTTTATATGTTATCTGTTCACCTCCAAGCCTGTGTTGTATTATGCATTTTGTTATATACTTAATATATGATTGATATTCCCTACTTATTTCATATTAAATATAAAATCTCATGTTTCTGTAACACTGATTTGGCTATCTGTCTTAATCCAAGTATGCATTCACTCACTGGTGAAGTGTTCTTGGAAACTTCTGAGTCACCCACAGGGAAAAGGCCCTAGCACCAAGATTGAGAGATAATTCCCCACTCCCTGCCCCGATCCCATTGATTGATTCCTATTTTAAATTTTAATGTTGCTTCATATTTGGAGTATAAATGTTTTATTTTCCTGGATCTATAATTGCTTCCACCACCCCTGCCCCCCACTGCTTTTTCCTCTAGTTACCATGAGCCTTAAGACTATCTTCCAATTCTAGGGTGCCTGGGTGGTGCAGTCATTTGAGCACCTGACTCTTGGTTTGGGCTTGGGTCTTGATCTCAAAGTGTCAAATTGAGCCCTGCATTGGGCTCCACATTCAGTAAGGAGTCTACCTGACAGTCTTATTTTCCCTCTGGAGACATCCTCTCTTTATCTTCTTTCTCCATCTTACTCTGATTACTCTCAAGGTTGACTGCTGACCTTCGTCCTATAGGATTGCTCCTACTCTCTGTGAGTTGAATTCCTTGAAGTCTAATTTATGACTTCATTTGGCTTAAGTTCTCATTTGCGCGTAGTACATTCATTCCTTTGCAAGCTCTTAAAAAGGGATCCATGGGATGTAACTTACAGAGCATTTAAATAACTACTTTTACCTTTGGTGATTGGATTAGGTATAATATTCTAGGTTGAAAATCCTTTTCCTTAGAACTTTAAAGACATTACTCCACTGTCTTCTAGTGTTGTTGCTGACAAGAAGATTGATGTTAGTTTGGCCCCCACTCTTTGTTAGTAGCCTGTGTCATGTTTGTTTTCCTTCTTTATGCCCATTTTCCCCCTGAAATTTAATAAAGGGATATAATAAATTATAATTTGCTTTCTCAATCTAATGAATTATGTCTCCAACATTCAGACACTGCTTCTCTAATAATTCCCTCCCTGCCTCTTTCCTATATTTTCTATCTGAAGCCCCTATCAGTTGGATATTGGACATTTTAAAGTGTCTTCAGGACTCTGTTTCATTTAATCATGTTTTCCATTTGTCTTATTGTGTTTTATATTTTGGGAAACGTCATGGACTCTCTTGTTAAGTCAGTAACTTCATTTTTAATTCCAGAAATCATGTTTTTCATCTTTGAGAGCTGTTTTTTTTAATATTCAGATTTTCTCTTCATTGCAGACTTTTCTTATTTAGGTATACTTTCAGCTTCTCTGAGTCTATGATTTAGAATTTTTTAAGTTCTTTTTTTGAGTTTTTTTGTGTGGTTTTGTTTTGTTTTATCTTTTTCCTCTGGGATCAGCTTTTCTGTAGATTTATCTTGGCCTTTTATGTTTTGGTGTTTCTGATATGCCTCGTGATGCTACATTTTCCATTTATATTTAAGGAAGAAAGATTTAGGTCACTGCTTTGGCTCCCTGGACTGTTTTGTAAATCATTTTTATTCCTTCCAAGTCTTTGCCTAGAGTAGAAACTCTTGGAGCTCCATGTGAGACAAAACAAGGAATGTTAACTAAGGGGCTACTGGACTGTGAGCTCCTCAAATGTCAGGATTGAGAACAGCATCATGTCATATTTTAAGTGTTATCCACCCCTAGGTGTCCCAGCCATCCATTCATTTCTTTAGAAAGGATTGAGCTACTATGCCAAATTGCCCATTGTTGCACAAGCGATGAGGGAGGACAGGATGGCTGGCTGCTGTAAGAGCTTCACAAATAGAGCTCCCATGAATCCCCTAGCTTTCTTTTGCACTTTTCCTCTGCCATCTTTGTCATACTTGCAGATTAGACATCTAGTGCCTCCTCAGCATCAGCTGCAGAATCTCACTTGTCCCTCCAGGGCTCTCTCTGAGCCTATCTTGAGGGGCAATTTTCTTTGCATTTCCCTCATATCAACACGTTCCCTTACATTTTGTTTCTCTCATAAATTTCTCTCAGTTTCTCTGCTGTGTGTGCTCCTCATCTTCCTTTGCTTTGTTGTCATAGACATATGTTAATTTCAGCAGCATTGTGGGTTTGGTGAGAGGGTACATATGTACTCAAGTCCATCATTTGGAACAAGAAGCCCAATATGTTATCAACTTAAAACATGTTTGGGAAAATGATCCTCCAAAAATATGGCCTTAATACAACGTAAAATGTGTTTGGAATTGGGGACATTTGCTTTGGCTGTCTAATTGTGTACATATCAAAACATCAAATCAAAAGAAAAAAATCAGAATTGTTACAACCTATATTTTCAGAAATTGAAAATTATCAATAAGCTGATCCTATACAGTATGAAAAAATGACGAACTGCTTCAGCTTAGTAATCAGACCACGTGGATTTGAATCTTGTATCTGCCACTTGCTTACTATGTAAATGGCAAGTTTCTTAATTTCTTTGTGCATTGGTGTCCAAAATCATAAAATAGGGATAATAATTTACATAAGATTGTCCTGTGGATTAAGTTAGTTTAAGGAGTGTTTAGAAAGAGCCTGACACATGTTGAGCACTCAGATAAATATTAACTGTTACTATTAATTTCATCTGATGGTGCAGGAAGTGTAAACTCAGAAAATGAGTAAGTGAAGGAAAATCCATTTGCTGGATGCTTTTGGCAAGTCTGAGCTTTGTCTATAACAATAAATTTTCATCCTAGTCAGGATTATGATTATAAAGAGCCTTTCATTTGAAGTAAATGCTACTTAAGCAACAGTTTTTTCATCTCCTGTCATTTCAAGTGGTTTTCCAGGTTTTCTAGACAGTGCTGGGAATGTAGGGGGAAATGATAGAATGGTTTGCTCAGAAGATAAGATCATGAGTATCCAGAGAAGCAAAGTAAGAATAATTTATGACCAAATATGAACCCCTTTCATTAGTTGCCTATGAAACCTGGTCCAAGTTTTACATTTTATTTTAACCCAGAGAGGAAAACAGTGTGTTTTAACAGGAGGGTGAAAATGTTCTGACTTAGAAAAACTTCATGAATCTTTCATATTTTCATTAATCCTTAAAGTTTACTGTTATGGCATTCCACATATGTTAATTTGCCAATTAATACATTAATTGATGGACAAATACAATAGTCAGTAGAGGATAGCACTGTTTGCTATCTTATTGATATATTATTTCTATATTTAATCAGAAAAAAATAAGTGAAATATAAGTACTCAAGATTTACCCTGCAGCCTTTGGAGCTTTTGACTCAGGACTCTGATATCTCACAGGAATTTAGTAACTAAATCCTAGGTGCACAGCAGCAGTTTTGAGCACAATCTGGAAACACTGAGTGAATATCTTTGAGAGTGTTGTGAAGAAACATATATAGGAAAAGAGCTAATTACAGTTTTTGAGAAACAAAAAGCCACTATGGAAATACCACAGAATAGTTTAATTTTTTTTTTTAATTTTAAAACAATTCTGAAAAGCATAATGCCTTTTTACATAAAGTCATTTGTGTATTAGCATGAGTTTTGGCGAAGACCAAATCCTATCTCAAATATATCCCTGGAGTTTGTGTTGAAGTTTCCCAAGGGCAGAGTTTAACCACAGCAAGAGATTATATCTTGTACTTCAATTTGCATTCATTAAGATACAATTCTTAAAATGGTGGTAAGGGGGGATTTCATTGAGGTCTTTCCAGCTCCCATGATTTCATGTTCCTGCAAACATAATCTATACCTTTCTGGTCAAAGGAAAATGAAAGAGAATGGGTGACATTCAGTCTACCCATGTGACTTCTGGATGAAGATCTGTGAAATAGTGAGAACTGGATTTCCCAGAATTGGCCCTACTCCTTCCTTACCCCCACCCCCAAGATTGAGTTTGTGCACTACTTGATGCAGTTGTTGTCATGGAGATGATTCTTGTTTGTTAAATAAATGAAATAAATAGTTACAGAAAAACTAGACAATGTAAACTGTGCATGTATAAATAAGTTATTTCCTTTCAAATGCCAAATGCTCCATCTCTCTTTCTCTTGAATTTGAGCTCTATCTAATTATATAGACTCATAGTTTTCACTGAGGATTCTACTCAATAAACATTTGGTATATCTACTATGTGTAAAACATTATGAAATATGTGGAAAGATGTCATATGATTCATATGAGTGAAAAAAAAAAAGAGGTGATGGGGGGGGGGGCGGGTTCTAGGTAAGATGACCACAGAAAGAAGTTCTAGAAGCCAGAGTATTTTTTCAACGTAGCACATGATAGTGAAGTCTAATTGAATAGATTTGCATCATATCCTAGAGGACAGAGTTGTAGAAAATGGTATATATTACAAATCCTAAATTGAAAAGTTGGTTAAAATATTAAATAACCAGGATGCCTGGGTAGCTCAGTGAGTGGGCGCCTGCCTTGGGCTCAGGTCATGATCCTGGGACCCATGATCAAGTCCCACATTGGGCTCCCTGCATGGAGCCTGCTTCTCCCTCTGCTATGTCTCTGCCTCTCTCTCTCTCTCTCTTTCCCCCTCTCTGTGTGTGTCTCTCATGAATAAATAAATAAATCTTTTAAAAAAATTAAATAACCTCATTCTTATATATGTTCCCTATTTAATGCAGACAAATAGGAGATTAGACTAAAAACTTCATTCTTCTTTGGTGTTTTAAGCCATTTGCCCTGGGCCACCTATGTGATGAGAGTGAATTAAAGACTTGGAAAGGCATTAATTTTCTAATTCAATCACACCTTCTCAGTTTCCTGAGGTAGGCCACCATCATCTCTTGCCTGGACAATAACCATTTCTTAAATGTCCCCCTGACCACAACTTTGCCACCATTAGGTCCATTATACAATGCTTGATTTTTCTAAAATGCTAATTTGATGAGGTTGCTTCCCTGATCAGGAGCCTCAGTGGTTCTCAAATATCTTAAAGCCTACATGTTTCATAAAGTGTTACTCAGACTGCTTTATTTTGCCATTATTCCAGTCTGAGTCTTTTGATATCAAGGCAAAACTCAGGCATTATCTTTCATTCTGAAATAAAACCTTCCCTAAACCACTCTTCTAAGTTTCCATTCCCTATTTTATACCCCACCTTAATGTTGCATGTCTGTATGCAGCACCTGAAACATCTTACTGCCCCCAAATTCTTGTTTATATGTCTGTCTCCTACAAAAATGGGCTCTCCTTTCGGCCAAGGACCTCAAATTATTATTTTACTTTCAACTTTAGCACACATTAAGCATGATAAATGTTTACAAAATGAATGCCTTAGTGAGTGAATAACTAAATGGATGAGTGAATGAATGCATGAATGGGGCAGAACCATTAGGTTAGTAGCTCTAACAATCATGGCTGATAATATGGATACCAGTCAAGTAAGTGAAACTGTTGTTGAAAGGTGTCTCTCACACTAAGATCTACTCTTTGCAGTATATAATCCACAGAAATTTTGAACTAGAACTATGCATAACTAACAGGGAAGAATGTAACAGTATTTTTTAATAGCACAAATTAAGACAGATCTGGATTTAAACATATCTCCACTACTTAAAAGCTTTACTGGGTCCATTCTTTTACTTTTTTAACTTCATTTCTGCATCCTTAAGATTAAATAAACAAAGCCTGTGGCATGCCTATAGCTTTATAAATAGGGCCACGTGACTCACATATTCAAATAACACGGATGAAATGTTGTGATTAGAAGCTGTTGTTGACCCTGAGATAAGTTAATAGAATCTCTCATTTCAGAGCCACTTGCTTAAATATTCACATTTAAAATAAGTTTTTTGGCAGTTTTCTATATAATCAACTGAAAAAAAAATGTTTTCTAAGGCAAGAAAACATTTTTGTGGGTGAATGCATTTATACTCCAAATTACTGAAGTCATCGGTACCTCCCTGTGGGATTTGAATACATGTGGATACTGGGGAAGCAGTCAAGTTTCTTAATACCCATGATGTGATATTTGAGGATTTTAATGTTGTAGTCAGCCTCTTTAGAGGGAGATGATGTGGGATTCACCACACTCAAAAATCAGTGCTAGTCTTTGGTATTTGCAGGGAACAAGAGAAAAATAGAAAAGGCTCTTGAAACAGATCTGGTTGTCATAATATCGATTTCGATTTCTTTTTGGTCTGAGAGCAGTTTGTTGTAGCTTTCAGACACAGCAATAAACTCAAGACCATTTGCCTAGATCTTGTCAAACTCCCTGATTTAGTGATGGCTTCAAGATCAGGCAACAGTATTCCATGTTACCATGAAGGTAATTTTTTACTTCATGGGAGCCCGGCTTTTCAGTGTATTACCTAAGAATGAAGAACTATTTACTCAAGTCAACAGAGAGAATTGAGATATGGGATGTCTCCTTAGATTTCCACGTTAATTTTTCCTGATTTTCTTCTTTTAAACATATCATGGTCATATTTACAAAGAATCATAAGATCGGTATAAGAAATACACAAACCTCTCAAAATGCCTTTTGCAACAATTGGCAGTGAGGTCAGCCCCCTCAGCCATTTAATATCCTCCCAGCTGATCGATGGGTCTATTGATTTAGCAACATACGTAGCAAGTCCACTGTTGTCTCCAAAATTTTCCTTAGGAGAAAATGCTAAATCATTGGTTTCAAAATTTTTCATCCTGAAATAAAGAGATACATAAAATGAGAAACTTCCCAAAGTTAGAGATAATTTTACAATGACTCATTCAATGAAAAATGAAATGCCACTCTTTTCAGATCAACTGGATGTTCCTCAACCATCTATAGGTTCGTTGCATACATATTTCCATGTTTTGATGTAAGATTCCAGGCTGGGGTGCCTGGGTGGCTCAGTTGGTTAAGCATCTGCCTTTAGCTCAGGTCATGATTTCAGGGTGCTGGGATTGAGTCCCTGCAGAGCAGGGAGCCTGTTTTTCCTTCTGCCACTGCCTCTTTCTATCACTCATGAATAAATAAATAAAATCTTTTTAAAAAGAGAGAGAGATTCCAGGCTAAATGTGTCAATCAAGTGGACTTAATTGGTCACTTAAAGTTTAATGTATGTCTTAGGCTATGTTTTTATAAAATAAATCAGTTATACATGATCTCCAGAATTTCCCATCAGGATTAAGGTTCAGTTGCCTATAGTCAGAGCTATCTTGGCAACATGCCCACTGTTTGCTGCCTTCCCTCCCTTGCACCACTTCCCCACTCCTCTACCAGTATTCCCTTCATTTTCCAAAGGAACTACTTGCATTTAAATCACTGACTGATAGTCTTCTCCTAGGGGAACCCAGACTGAGACACAACCCCACTGAGTTACCGCCTTTCCCTGTGTCTACTTTTACTGACCCAACTTAGACCAGGATTTCTCTAACTTACTGGTAAGACTCTGCTACTGGCTCACTCTACACCTAAAATCTTTCCTCTTGGCTTAAGATCCTGATATCCTGACTAGATTTTGGCAGTTCCCCGAACTAGGGACAAAGTTTTTTTCTGCTTGTACCTCTGATCACTGACTGGATAGATGACCATCTGGATACACAGTGGCATCAACCCTGTGACCTAGCTGCCTACAGACTCAAATCTAATTGCAAACTTCATTTCTCTGAAAGTCTGTCTTTGAATGATGACAGTGACCTGGATTCACCTTGATTTTCTGCACATTATAAATTACGCAGCTAGCCAATCTCCAATTTGGGTAAAAGTACAGCTGTATATTAATCTCTGGCTTAGCCATAGCTCTTTCTTTCCTTCTACTAGCTCTGCTATTGAACATATAAAGGATTTTGGAGCAATGACTATAACAATTTTTATATAAATACATAGCACACTATTTTTAATTTTTTAAAATACTTACTTCAATACAAACTAGGTTTAATGTTTTTAGTATACTTTCAGTTGAAACAGCTGGTTGCACGCCTTACGTGGTATATCATACGGGCATGAACATTCACATCCCACCAAACTGTTCAAGCTATTGGCAAAGTTTTCTCAATAAGGATTGAATAGTCTGTTCTATAGTTTCATTGACTCAGAAGGCCATCTTTAATCATAGAAAGTTCCAACCTCAGGAAAGTCATACTGGTACCCATCTATTTGTTGAGCTTTGGTCCAGATTTTAGCTGAAATATTTGGGCATTTCTTTTAATCAAACCATTTAGGGTTGGACATTTTAGCATAGTCTTTGCTATTCTGTGTTCATCCTAATTTGAATTAACTGACACTTTTTTGGTCAATAAACAGATTTTTATTATGAAAACCTATTCCATTACCTAGAAATGGTATTAAGTGATACTAAATTCCAAACTTATAAATAATATTGTTAATAAGAAAAATGTTTGGTCTGTCTATCCCATAGCAAGACCAGAAGGGGAAAAGAAGAAAAACATCTGTATGTGTATATACTCTGCATGGCACCCCACCCCCATCCCAAACAAGCTACAGTGTTTCAGGAGGGGCGGGGTGGAAGGGCGAAATGGATAGGAAAAAACAGAAACATGGATAAAATTATATAAATAACTGTTGTTATTCTTGGATGGTGAAATGCAGATCAACACTTGAATGAATGTTGCCTTACAGAAATTTCAGTGTGCACAATGAAGCCTTGTTGTTCCTCTAAAACGTCGTTCAAAGCCAGAAGCCAAGAGAAAGTTTTCAGATATCTTGACAGAGACCCACGATGGAGTGTTTTACCAGAGCTTTTGAAGGAAACCTCCCTGAATACTATTTTTATTTGAATTATGACACATACACAAGAAACACTTAAAGTGGCTGCTGATAACCAAAGTATTCCATTTCTTGAGGAAGGAAAAGAGCAACATCAAAATAATAACACAATTACTTGGGATTTAATGCTCCAAACCCCAAGCTTTGTTTAATGATCCAAAGGTAAGGGAGAGCACTGGCCTTGTAAGGGGTTTATTGTGCCCTGAAGGGCCCCCAAATATACTTTTTAACCTAATATAGAAATGATTTTAGCTTTTAGTAAGTCAAGTAAGTGAGAATAGTAAAAACTACTAAAGAAAGTTAAACATCTTTTTTTTTTTTTTAAGATTTTATTTATGAGAGACACACAGAGAGAAAGAGAGAGAGAGAGAGAGAGGCAGAAGGAGAAGCAGGCTCCATGCAGGGAGCCCGATGTGGGACTTGATCCCCGGTCTCCAGGATCATGCCCTGGGCTGAAGGTGGCGCTAAACCGCTGAGCCATTCAGGCTGCCCCAGAAAGTTAAACATCATTGAACAACCAATAGTAACACTAATGATAATAGATATTATTGAGAAATATATATTATTTACTACAAGTATGGATTTAAACTTTCATATGAAAGTTTATGAAATTAATGACAAAGCTATGTGTGTCCATAGTGGGAAACAAAATAGGAAACAGTAACCAGTGGAGCCCATACTATCAACACAATAAGAGAGAGAGTGAGAAAAAGATTCATAATTCATAATATGGAAATTGGTTCATAGACCACCGACCTTTAATGGTGAATAGAAAACACTTACATTAAGAACATAGCCCTGCTAATTTCTCACTCAATGTGTTGGGCTGTTAGAAGAAATGAGCAGGGCATAGATTTTAAGTCTCAGCTCAAAATCTTGTTCAACATCTTAGTAGTCATGTTTTATTGGGTAAATCTCACATGATCTGGTACATTTTTATCGACTGATTCAACATTACTTGTGGAGCACCTACTATATGCCAGTGTTTTGGATGTTTAAGATATACCAGTAAGTAAAACAAAACTACCTGGCCACCTAGGGTTGACATTCTAGCAAGGAGAGGCAGAAAACAAACAATAAACAAAATAAGTTTATGAAGCATGTTAGAACATTAGTGTCATATAAAGAAAAGAAGTAGAGCAGAATCAGAAGATGTGAACTGGTAGAAGCTGAACTTGAAAGTTTAAATATCATAATCAGACTTGCCTATTCCCACTATAACAAATGACCACAACCTTTAGAATGACACAGATGAGGGCTATAAGACAACACAGATTTATTATACTACAGTTCTAGAGGTCCAAAGTCCAAAATGTATCTCACTGGACTAAACTCAAGGTGTTGATAGGGCTATTTTCCTTCCAGGGGCTATAGGAAAAAATCCATTTCCTTGCCTTTTCCAGCTTGTAGAGACCTACATGCCCTGACTCCTGATGAAATCCCTCCAACTTCTGCTTCCATCATCTTATCTCCTCTGACTTTGACACTCCAGCTTCCCTCGTATAAGGACCCTTTAAATTACATTAAGTCTACTGAGATAATCCAGGATAATCTTCTCATCTCAAGGTCCTTAACTTAATCACACCTGCTAAGTCCATTTTGCCCTGTAAAATAACATATTCATTGGTTCCAAGGATTAGGACATGAATATCTTTGGGAGGCTGCTATTTTTTTTTTAATACAGTTATATTGTGAATGTTTTCCTAAACCAAACAATTTAGAGTTTGGTGGCCCATGTACCCAAATCTCCTTCACAAATCTTCCTCTACCCAAAACCCCTGCTCAACGTCCCCACACATATTTATCTCTATTCTGATCTCTACTGGTTATTTTTATTTTGGTTTCCCATTAGAAAGACATGTAGACCCATCCTTGATGTCAAAGTGTAAAGGAAGTGAGGAAGTTAGTGTGGATGGATTTGCAGAAAAAGGTAAAAGGCAAAGGAGTCAGTTCTGAGGCTCTCAGGCACCCGCAATCCTGGCATGCTGAAAGAACCAGAGGGCAGCCAGTGTAGCTGGAAAGTGAGAATGGAGGTGAGGGTGCCAGGTGGTAAGGCCAAGAGGTGATGGGGTCCTGCTCATGGAAAGCCCCACGGGTCACTTTTATCACTAGAGTCCTGGGGAGACAACGGCAGTCTGATCTTTTTTCAGTTTGATCTGTTCTGGCTGTCATGATTAATGAATCATTTCAGGGTTATAGGGCTATACACAAGTCACCGCAAGGGTAGGTGTCACGATCTACCTTGATCTTAGTCAAGGATTGGAAATTTCTTTTCTTCTCTTTCAACTGCCCTGGTGCTTCACTACAGACGCAAGTCTTTCCTCGGGGTAAATGAACCATCTCCATGAGGTAGAGTGACAGGAAAAGGCCCGGGCTTCAAAGCCTGAGGAAATCAGTCTAGCAAACTGGCCTCATTCCTTGCTTCTTCCAAAAGCAGATGAGAATTCCCCTTACCCGTCCCCGCTCAGTTTCAGGAACCTCTGTGCCATTCATAATACACACATACATGTGTTTTGCATATAGACCAAGCAGAGACTACCAAACTCCTGAACTCTGGCTGGTCCCAGATGCCAAGAGTCGGGACCCTCCCCCATCCCGCGTCCCTCCCCCGCCCCCCTCCTCCCAGGCAGAGGAAGTAGCTAGGGCTGGAAGGAGCCACTGCTTTACAGACTCATTCTTCTCTGGATTTCCTGCCTCTCTCGCCTGCCAAACTTCACTTCTGAAAAGCCCGGCTTCACCTTCTATGAGTCAGGTCAGTTGCGGAAAGAAACCTGATTTCATATCAGGCTGTACCAGATGAGCTTTCTGGTTGTACGTGGCCTCAAGCGGAAGCCTGGGCCTCCCTTTAGTGCCCTCTGCCTTCCACTGCTGAACGTGGCTGCCGAGGAGGGGACCAGAGGGCACCGGCCTGCCCCAAGCTCACAGAGACAAACAAGGCCAGTGTGCGCTCCAGGGGCCCCGGCCTCAGGCTGTGGGGGGTTTCCTGTGTTCCCCATAACCTGGATGTGTTGCTCAGTATTTGATCATCTTCAGATGAGAGATGGGACGAGCTGGGGAGTCGTGGCCACTCCTGAGCACATCACAGCTGAAAAGGGCCTTTGTCTCATGGTCCTCCTCGTCATCTGGGCAGGAGCCCAGCAGCAAAGGGAAAAGAGAGGGAAAAAGCAAATCAACCTCCCAGCTCCTGACTGAGTGGCCCTGGCACCGGAGAAGCAAGCGATATCAGCCAGGATTAATTAAGCACCGTGAAACACGTTTTGTTATCTGGAACAAGAAAGTGCTTCCCAAGCCGCAGAAACACCCTACCCCACTATTTGTTATTGTTGTTGTTAGTAGTAGTGGTAGTGAGAGGAGGATGAATAGGATAGCAAATTCTCGTTCAAATGGCCAAAGGGAAGTAATGAGGACTGTTTCCTGTCAGAAGCCTGAATAGTGGGAAACTAATTATTTTAGAAAGTCTAATAAATAAGGTAACCAAAATAGAGAAATCAGGTGAATACAGATTTCACATTAAGGAAATTTAAAGCCATCTACTTCTGATGAATTTGGCAAGAAGTAGGAATATGTCAGGACTTTTGTTTTTGTTCCTGTTCCCTTAGAAGGACAGGGTGTTTGGGTAACCCAGCATCTGGGATACATGGAACGGGTTTATTGACAGCGCTGTCAAAGAGAGCACTTTCTCTTTTGTTAATGGGTTATTGAAGGTACTACATACACAAACAATATCCTACACCTGCCTGGAAGTCACAAAGATAGCATCACACAGCTAATTTACATATGGTTCAATGGCGAGTTTTTATGCACAGCAGTTTATACCCAAATAGGTATATACACACCAGAGCTATATAATATTTCTGTGACACTCATACAAGACTGTATTTGGACTTATGTAGTGGTTGAGACACATGTCATTCTATAATATATATGGAATTCCTACCTTCTAACAATTTTTTCATCCTGATATGGAATGCTGATTTGATTTTGAAATCTTTTAGATTTGGATCTTTTCATATATAGAGAGAGTAAACAATGGCCCATTGTAAAATGAGGTCTAGGATCCTAGGAAGGCACCCTATATCATTTTAGATACTATGAGGTTTGCTTTGAAATCCCATCATCAGAATGTCCTCCATTAAAACTAAGATTCTTATTCCTGTTCAAATAGTTTTACCCCTGAAAGCTATTAGTCATATATTGGTATGAAAACTTAAGAGCAGATTTTGGTGGGAACTGGGGGAAGACAAAAACAAAGGAAAAAAAAATAGGGAGGTGAGGGTCTTTCTCAGTAAACTCCATGAGTTCTTAGCTTTGACACAAGATGATTCTAGTCCTAAAATATTACAGGGAAAAGGGACAATTCCTTGCTAGTGGACAGGCTGAATGACCTGTCCAGTTCCATTTTGGATTACTAGATATGCTAAGATAAGTGAGTGAATGAGTGAATGAATGAATCTTGACCCATGGATGAACCACAGTGAAAGAGGAATATTGCTGAAAGAAGGAAACGGGATCAAACATGTGACTTCTTTTGTCTCCATTCTTTTAGCTTCCTTTAATCTTCCTAGACACAGTTATTCCAAATACAATTAAAAATAAAACTAACAGGTGGCTCTTTGTTTCAACAGACAAAGAAATGCACTTACCTCTAGAACTCAAAGCCTATCATTCCTAAACGAGATCTCTGTTAGCCATACTTTGGAACCAATGTTTTGTGAAAATCTAATTGGGAATTAAATGTATGTGGAAACTGGGGGAAAAAAAAAAAAAACAACTTTGGAGCTGGTACATGACAAGAGTGAGAGTGAAGAGAATTAGAAGATCAGCTCAGGGGCTCGGGTGATCAGATACCCATGGTTACCTGAGTTGAGGTGGCAGCTTGAACCTATTACGCACATCGTCAAAGCGGTTCCCCAGGTAAGGAGTGTCCACTGTCAAAAATATGGCCTTGTAGCCCTTTCGCTCAGCCCGCTGCACTAGCTGCTTGGTGACCTCACGGTCCTTGTAGATGTACAGTTGCAGCCAGCGCAGGGCATCAGGACTGGCCTCTGCTACTTCTTCAATTGAGGAGGTGGACCAGGAACTCAGCATCATTCCAGTTCCCAGTGACTTGCAGGCTGAGGAAAAAAGGAAGCGGTAAAGAAGAATCTGGCACTTTCCCCACTCCAAAGCCTTCAGGTTGTGGTTCAAGGGTAGAGACATCTACAAAGGAAATTAGGCAATAAGAAGTCAATTCTTTTTTTTTTTAATTAATTTTTATTGGTGTTCAATTTACCAACATACAGAAAAACACCCAGTGCTCATCCCGTCAAGTGTCCACCTCAGTGCCCGTCACCCATTCCCCTCCAACACCCGCCCTCCTCCCCCCTTCCACCACCCCTAGTTCGTTTCCCCGAGTTAGGAGTCTTTATGTTCTGTCTCCCTTCCTGATATTTCCCACACATTTCTTCTCCCTTCCTTTATATTCCCTTTCACTATTATTTATATTCCCCAAATGAATGAGAACATACACTGCTTGTCCTTCTCCGATTGACTTATTTCACTCAGCATAATACCCTCCAGTTCCATCCACGTCGAAGCAAATGGTGGGTATTTGTCATTTCTAATTGCTGAGTAATATAAGAAGTCAATTCTTTAAATAGAAATAAGCATTCCTCTCTACACTCTGAATTGATCTTGGAAACAAAAGTGGGTCAAATAGCCAAAGATATGCTATGTGAAAGGATGAAAAAATTGGGAACAATCTGAATTTCCAAACTTAGGGGATTGGATACACTGTAGTTCCTATATAAAATGAAAGATACACACCCATTACAGCTAATATTTTTGTGATGGTTAATTTTGTGTGTCAATTGGGCCAAGTGATGCTTCCCAGAATTTGCCCAAATCACTGGATGTTACTGTGAAGGTATTCTTTAAAGGAGAGTAACATTTATTTTTTTTTTAATTTTTATTTATTTATGATAGTCACAGAGAGAGAGAGAGAGAGAGGCAGAGACACAGGCAGAGGGAGAAGCAGGCTCCATGCACCGGGAGCCCGATGTGGGATTCGATCCCGGGTCTCCAGGATCGCGCCCTGGGCCAAAGGCAGGCGCCAAACCGCTGCGCCACCCAGGGATCCCGAGAGTAACATTTAAATAAGTAGATTTTGAGTAAGGCTGATTGCTCTCTGCAATGTGAATAGGACTCATCCAATCAACTGAAGGCCTTCCCTAAGGATTCTGTTAGCAGACTGCCTTCAGACTCAAACCACAACATCAGCTCTTCCCTACATCTCCAACCTGCCATCTTACCCTTTAGATTTTGGACTCACCAGTCTTCACAACTATGTGAGCCAGTTCCCCAAATCAATCCCCCCATTTCACCTCTCTCTCTGTCTCTCCCTTTCTCTATCTCCCTCCATATATGTACATATTCTGTTTCTATTATGGTTATAAAATAAAATATTTGTGAACACAGAAAGATTTTCAAGATACGTTAAAAAACAAAAAAAGTCTACAAAATGACAGATACAACATAATTCCACATATGTACAAATGTGATTACTGGTATATAAACTTAAACAAACTAATGGCTAATGATAGGTCAGAGAATTATGGGTGAGTTTAATTTTTTTTCTTCTTTTTTAACTTTTAAAATTTTATCTTTAAAAATTTTGTTAAAGGTGCATTCTATCATTTATGTTATATTTCTAAATTTTATAAAGTACATATGCTGGACATCCTAAGTAGACAGCACTTTTCTCTCACAATCTTTTGAGCAAAGATACCAAAAACTGAGCAGAGTGAAAGTGAAAAATTAGTAATAAATTAGGTAGATTCACCTAACCAATTGTCTCAGAGAACATGAAAGAGCATGGGTGATAGGCTTTTAACCAAAAATAGGTAAAAACCAGTAAAATTGGGGTCAGTTTTAATGGAGGAGAAACTGATACAATGTTTATATGCCAAATACCAAACGTGGCAAGAGACAATAATAAAGATATAAAACTGACTATATGATCCTGAGTCATTAAACTTATCTGTGTGCCTGACATGTGTCAAATGGCAGTAAAAGCAGTTAGTTGTCCAAGTGACATCCATAGAGTGATGTTGAGAATCAAGTGATGTGCTATTCGAGATACTACTTTGAGAGGTTAAAATGCTGCCCTGCTTCTCAAACTTTAGGAGACAGCCAAATCCCCCAGGAGTGTTTGTGAAAACATAGTATGCAAACATCCTCCCAGAATTTCTGATTCAGTAGGTCTGAGATATAGCCTGAGAATTTGCCAGTTCCTAGGGTTACCGATGCTGCCAATCCCCTGGACGACACTTTGAGATTTAAATGGTAGCAATATCCTTTGGTAGTAAAACTCTAAGTTCACATGGTAATAAAATGGATTTTGTTTTGATACATGTTACCTGCCCTATGCCTTGGAAGGTGTTTTTCATCCCTGTTGTTCAGATAACAATTCAGATAAAGAAGACCTAAACAGGGGATGATCTTGTCCATGGGTCACTATTTTGTTCCCTCCTAGTGTGCCCTTGAGAATTTCTCTCAAGAGACTCATGACTTGCAAAATATTGTCTTAAAAAACCACATCTTGTTAAGAAATAACACATAAGAACAACTAGACCATTGTCTGATTTTCATTAAGATTTATAAATATGGAAAATAACTCCCGGTCATCTATTGCTGTTTGGAAGGAACACCAGGGGACATTGACTGGGTCAGAATCCTCTAATCATCAATTTATCATAAAGAAAAATAGGTCCTGAAGAAGATGTGACCTAACTAAGGTCCCACAAAGATGGAAAGGAAGCCACCGTGCCGATAGCTCTGGAAAGGCAAGGAAACTGGAAACCAATGGATAAGACCTGCCACATCAGGGCATGGTGACACAAAGGGGTTCAGCTAAGAGAGCCATCAAACGATAGGACACTTCGTTGTAGTTTACACAAAGGCATCATATAGATGAGCAGCCATTCTGTCAATAAGGATCAAAACTCCTCAAAAAGATCTCCTTGTATTCATAAGAAACATCTACAGACACTCCACAAAGACCATTAAAATAGTCACTTCCTACCTACCTTGCAGGAGGTGTCAGTCTTCACACTCACTTTGCCCCTTTGGCTGGGTAGGCATGTCCAGAGAAAAGCAAGGCCACTTCATGCCATTTTTCCTGAGTCTACTGCCTCTGGTACCAATGGCTCCTGATGTTACTGGTGCTCAAAGTTGTGGGCATTTAATAAATATTTGGTGATTTAATGAATTTACTCCAAGAGAGTCTCCTGGACACAGAGAGAATATCAGAGTCTATGCTGACATATTATGAGTTGAGACTAAGATATTGCTCTCGGGAGAGAACAGCAGCAAAACTGAGAAGGCTTTACGCTCCTTGGAACATATATTACTGACCACTGTGATCCCCACTCACTTGTGATTATATGCCATGATCAAGGCAAGCTGTTGATGAATTACATCCATGGTTTTCAACACAGTTTTATGTTAGAATGAGATGAGGGATCCTGGGATTTTGCAAGGACCATTTGGGAGAGACAATCACAAATGTGCCAGTTAAAATACTGAAACACTTCCATTTCAATCCGTAAATAGCCATGGCTCTGAAGTAAATGACCATCCTTTCTGAGTCTCTTTAATGTGGCATCACTCCTTTCTCTCCTCAAGGATTCTCAGAATCCCCTGACCCCTACAATCCAGAAATCTAAAAGTTAACACCTGGCTGGGTTGGGGGCATTCAGGATGCTGTTAAAGCATTAGAAATGAGCATCTGACCATCTCTTCTAATTGGTTAAAGTCCTTTGTTGCACTGGTTGCTAAATATTTCAAATGTCATTTTTGCCCTGAGAAATAACGATAATACCTTTCTAGCTCATATTACTCTTTAGGGGACAAAAATTGCAAGCTTTTTAGTTTTATAAATGACTTGGCATCATCAGACTTTGTTAAGAAATTCTAATTAGAGGGACGCCTGGGTAGCTCAGTGGTTGAGCGTCTGCCTTTGGCTCAGGTCATGATCACAGGGTCCTGGGATTGAGTCCCACATCAGGCTCCCCACAAGGAGCCTCCTTCTTCCTCTGCCTATGTCTCTGCCTCTCTCTCTCTCTCTGTGTGTCTCATTAATAATAAATAAAATCTTAAAAAAAATTCTAATAGACTTATCCTAGGCCAGTGCTTCAAAGCACAAATGTTTTTGAAACTCGTTTTCTCCCCTTATTCATTTTCCATAATGCAACTGACCTCCAGCTCTCAAAAGGAGCAACTGTCAGATTTCTTTTAAAGGGACAGTGATCCACTTGCATGATGTAACCCAAGATACCAGCTGCATTTCACAACTTTTGGCAAAATGGATATCACATCTGGGGTGGTAAAGCCCAGGCCCGGATCTTGCCTATGATGAAGATCCCTAATGTTGATTCAACTCTAAAAATCTTGGCTTTCATTATAGTCAGCTGATCCTAGAGATAAAGTATCCAGGAGGACACACCATCAAGTAAACACTGATCCTATCTGACATCCCACAACTCTATTTCCCTATTTCCACTCACTCCCTCTTTTATCATCCTTAAGATCTACTTTCAAGAATAAACACCTAAGAGGTGCCTGAGTGGCTCAGTCATTAAGCATCTGCCTTTGAATTTTGCCAAGAATCTTGATTTCTTATCATTACTCATAATCTTCTCCACACCCACCTTTTCCCTGCATTGGTTTTGATGGTCAAGATACCCATTCCTCTTTGCAGAAATAGTGTCAAATGCTCACTACCTTAAGCAGGAAAGCTCTCAAAGGAGGCTGGGGTGTGTGTGGGGGGGGGGGGGGGGGGGGGCGGAATCTTCTCTAGGCCAAGGAACTTCGTGAGATGGCTGATATAGGAAGAGACTATCAAAGCAGATAATTCCTACATTTTCAGGGTATACATTCCTTTGGAAATCCAAGGAAAAGACAGCATCAAATAATCTGAGAGATGCAACAAAAACATGCCTTTCCCCACCCCCACCCCCACCCCCACCCCCTTCTCTGCAGATTTCCAAGAAGGGTCTGCAGAGTAGATCTGAGCGGTTGTCAGCAATGCTTAGTCAGTCATCAACAATAATACCTGTAAGAAAAATTTCAAAATTCTCACTATAGTTTTTTTTTTCTCTACTTTATTTGCAATAAAATTGTAAGTATAATAATATAAACATAAATGAGTTTAATATTATTGTTTACAGGGCAGCTGGGTGGCTCAGTGGTTGAGCATCTATCTGCCTTAGGCTTAGGGCATGATCCGGGTCCTGGGATGGAGACCTGTATCAGGCTCCCTGCGTGGAGCCTGCCTCTCCCCCTGCCTATGTCTCTGCCCTTCTCTGTGTGTCTCTCATGAATAAATAAATAAAATCTTTTTTTTTTTTTTAAGTCATTGTTTACTATCACTCACCCAAAATAGATTACAGGCTCCTGGAAAATACTGGTGCATTCTGTCTACAGAATAAAAGTTATCCTGGGACACACCCACAACAAAGTTTTTTTATGAGTTAAATCACATGCCCCGGGGTGGGGAAATGCTACAAGAGCCTGCAATAATCTGGCATAAGATCAAATGTAGTTCTGCCTCCCCAGACTGCCATTCGGTAGAGTTAACTCAATCTACACTCCGGAACCTGTAATGAACCACCGAGGTTTACATCAACTCATCTTAGATATAAATGCAACCACCTCTGGAGTCGATACAAACCATAAACTCCAATGTACAATGATTCAGTTGGGCTAGAACAGTTAAACAGCTCTGCAACAAAGCACAAACTGTCAGAATCCTCGCTATGGCTGAGAAATGCAACTGCTTCTAGATTTTGGCAGGGTTTTGCTTTCCATCAAGCCTTAATGAAAACATTCATTTCTGATCTTGGTAATCTGGATGCAGAGGAGACAAAACAGGAAAGCTACTGTGGACTTAACTTTAGGGGACACTAAGCCTGACAGTCCAGGTTCTTCCATCGAAAGCCAGGACCGGGATCCCTAGGTGGCGCAGTGATTTGGCGCTTGCCTTTGGCCCAGGGCGCGATCCTGGAGACCCAGGATCGAATCCCAGGTCGGGCTCCCGGTGCATGGGGCCTGCTTCTCTCCCTCTGCCTGTGTCTCTGCCTCTCTCTCTCTCTCTCTCTCTCTCTCTGTGTGTGTGTGTGTGTGTGACTATCATAAAAAAAAAAAAAAAAAAGAAAGAAAAGGAAAAAGAAAGCCAGGACCTTATAGCAAACTGCCCACTGATGGTAGGGTGGGTAGTGACTGGCCCCAGCTTGCCAATTGCCAGCCACATCTGGCACAGTGCATCTGTCTGTCTTCTGCTTTGAGGAGAGCACAGGTAAATGTGCCAGTTTCTTATGCATTCGTCCCTTACTAGTTTTAAAGTCAAGGAATAAAATTGCATTATAGTAATAGCCCCTCAGCACATTTAACCATTATCCAGCATATTTTATAACCTTGCTTATCTAGGATTTGCCCAGCTTCCTAAAGTTTAAGTTAGAAGCAAAAATAAGCAACAAAATAAAAATAAAATGGCAGACAATAAGGGAGACAGAAGTTTCTCAAAGCTGGGGCAACACAATTTACCAAGGATAAAATAGCTTCCAAATGTCTAACAGTCTCACATGTATAAATAAGATGTCAAATCACCAAATAAAACTGAAGTTTATCATGCCAGGCTTGACAAGGACAGGAATTATTATACACCTGAGGACGATGTTCACCCATAGCTACCTCCACCACTACCACAACAGAGAAAAATATAAACGGTAGTTATCAATGGGAGTAAATGTCTATTATTTGAAGCATTAACTCATGTGGATCAAATCATATTCCCAGATTTAGAGCAGAATGATTAAGCAATGTGTTACATTGGGTCCAAATTATTTCTTTTAAAATAGTTCTCCTTTATGGGAAAGGTGAGTTAAGTTTCCAAAACTGTGTGTTTAAAGGAAAAGGGGGTAACATGATGAAAGTGTCTCGAGTTATTTTTAGGTGCATTTGATTAAAAAGCTCCTGCAAAACTTAGTCACCAAGACAGCTGTGCTGAAAATTTTGTTGAGAAAATGCATTCTGTCCTCTGCACAGGAAGTCATTGTGCAATGGGGAAAATATGCAGTGACAAAGTACCAAGCAGTCGTCTGGTTCAGAACTCAGGGTCTGACCCACCAGAGTGTTTGCATAAATGTGCACCCTAACATCCCCTGGGTGTGTCATCCTTTCTTCACACAGGAACTGCCATTCACAGGCTTATTAAAGATGCAATGAGTATTATTGTCTGCGTGTCTGAAATTACTGTTGAGATTACTTACAAAAATAATGTTGTGAAACTTCCACTACAGTTATGCATGAACACTTAGAAGTGGTCAAACGAACCTTAATTTATGATTTAGAGAACTGAAGCAATGTAAACACTGCCAAGAAAGGCCAGGAAACCAGACTTGATCTTTCCAGTGCTTTCAAGACAGTCTATTGTCTGACTCAGGAGCAGTTTAACCTTGAGTGATCACATCGTCACTAAGTTTGAGAGCTGTTTTTGATTGCATAGAAAGATTTTCAAGAAACAACTAGTCCCAATGACACTTGTTGCCTCCCTTTCTTGCTTCCACTTTGTTTCTGGGGCAGAACTCTGATTTAGACTAAAGCATTAGCTTTACGGTAATGATCCCCAGGTTATTATTCTGTTATTTTATTAAGTTGTCAGGTCCTGGAATGACTGGCAGATTACATGGAGACCACACCATAGTGAGATGCCTTTTATGAGGATTTCAAGGAAGATCAAATTTGCCCTTGACCTCAATCAACCTCCCTCAGTATAACAACCTCAGTGCCAGGACATAGCAATGAGCCTCCGACTTCTCGCTGCCATGCTCTAACGTCATCAGGCACAGTAACCATTTGAGAAGAAGCAATCTTGGGACGCCTGGGTGGCTCAGTGTTTGAGCGTCTGCCTTTGGCTCAGGGTGTGATCCCAGCCTCCTGGGATGGAGTCCTCCTGCAGGGAGCCTGCTTTTCCCTCTGCCAATGTCTCTGCCTCTCTGTATGTCTCTCATGAATAAATAAAATCTTAAAAGAAAGAAGAAGAAGCAATCTCATGCTCTCAAAAAACTGCCCAATAGCTTAAATTCTGGTGTGAGATACTAGGAATCATACCATTCGATGTTGGTCTTCAATGTAGTAAGAGTCTAATTTTTTACCAGCTGTTTTTGATTGATGAAGTTTGTCTTTAAGTATTTCAACACTGAATCTATCACTTTTTGGAAAATTTTTAGATATAAGTTACCTGTTTGTATATATATGTATGCATATATACAAAGAAGGTCCATAATCCTTTTATATCTGTGTATGTCGGTACGTGTGTATGTGCGTGTCTCTGCAAACATAACATGTGTCAGTTGTGTTTGCAGAAAGAGTGTGTCCACTGAATTTTCATGACAGTAAAAGAATGTCCAAAACATAAAGTTGAACTGAAATAGATTGAAAATAAAAGTGAGAATTGATTCTTTTTTATTCCAATGAAGCAAAGAGGTATTCTCTTCCAAATGTTTAATGATGTAATTTGGACAAAGTTTTAGTGAACTGTCCTTTCTTCTTGTATCTCCTTAGTTCTGTTTCTTCTCAGTAAAAATGAATGAAATAATGGATGAAAACAAATAACTGGATCAGACTCTAAAGTGAAACAGATCTTGGTTCGCACCCCATCCTGATCATGGAGCAGCCCTAGACTTTGGTTAAGGGAATCCTTGTCCTCCACTGTCAAATGAGGAGAATGATAAATGATAATTGCCTCATAGGTCTATTGTGAGGATAAATGATCGGGATATAAAGTCCAGCATCTGGTGCATAAAAGGCACTCATTTCAGAAAAAAAATAAAAGTTCCATTTAAAGCAAGTCTCATGCTTTTCCTGGATTTAGGTAAAATTGAGAATAAGGGGGATATTTTCCTCATAGGTATGCTGAAATGTATATCTACTCGGTCACCTAGTACAACACATAAATATATAAATCAATAAAGCTTTCAAAAATACATCATTTGGTCTGGAGCAAAGGAAATGACAATTTTTCTTGCTGAATGGTCTTTCACTCAATGTTAAGGTCGATCACTTAATCTCGGAAAATCCAGAAAATTCAACAGCGAAAGCTCTCACCTACACCCTAATTCAGTTCTTTGGGGTCTGTATGGCTCTTTGTGTTACTCTGCAATCTGTTCCACCTGCATCTTAATAGGTGGTCAAGTCATAGCTGAGTCCCCAAACTTCACTTTGGAATGTTCTGGCCTTTTAGGCTTAAAAAGAAAGTGTTTAGATTTAATGGTTTTATGGCCCATCAAATCCTGTGTGGTAGCCTCTAATTGCATCCACGGGCAGGAATTTCTTTTAAAATCTTTTTTTTTTTTTTTTTTTTTTTTTTTTTTTCCTGACAGTTTACTAAGAATTTGCTAATATGCTGAGCATTCCTGGAACGCGTTAGGTGGGTTTTAATTTTTCTCTATTTGAGGTCCCGGCACTCCCTCATGTGGCGCTTGAGCACATAACAGTCAAGAGGCAAAGGGATGAATTAACATTTAATTTCTTCTCTTTCCCCTTGATTTCTCATGTTTATTTTTTTTTTTTTTATTTCTCATGTTTAAATGAAACAGAAAGCTAATGTTGTTCCATGGAGGCTGCAATAAAATTTCATTTCAGCCACAGTGCCTAAAACCAAAGAGATTTCCATGATAATGTCCGAAAAGCCTCTGTGGTATAATAAGCATTTCATGTGTTCTTTGAGAAGTCAGAGATGCTTTACTTCTCTTGAAAGATGAATATTTCACCTAATGAGATTGCCTTCTTTATACAACCCTAGCATTTATGTTTATCATTGATATTTCCTTCACTACATTAAGTATTTGTAGAAATGATTCTGTAGTCATCCCTGAAGCTCGTAAGAAAAATAAAATTTAAATTAAAAACAATCTAATAGGGTTTCATTTTTTTTTCTAATAGGGTTTCAAATGGATGTGCCATTATAAGTAGAGGCATTTATATGGCTCTGAATATATTATAAAAATTGTCAATTATTAAAATTTTAACTAAATCATCCAGTGTAATAAATGTCTTATTCATAACACAATGCATGACAAACTGCTCTCCACTCAGCATTTCTCGGTTAGTCTCTCTCCATCTTAAAAGACTTTTAGGGTGGGGTGCAGAGGGAGAGAGAATTTCAAGCAGACTCCCTGATGAGCATGGAGCCCAATACAGGCTCTAGTAGAGTCTCCGTCCCATGACCCCAAGGTTATGACCTGAGCTGAAACCAAGAGTCAGATTCTTCACCCACTGAGCTACCCAGGTACCCTGACTTTTAGGAGTTTTAATTTTTGTTTAAAATTCAAGCCCTTTTATTTATGCTCCTAAATTTTGCTCAAAGCTCATATTTTTTAATGAGTTTCGCATTCTGTAGCTTATTCCATCCTCTCAAAACTAAAGGGATAAAACCATAAAAACATAGAATGTTTGCAGTTAATATTCTAAGACTATTATAACATAGAACTCGCCTTAGGGTTCTTGTGGCAGTTAATGATACTTGGAAATATCAGTCAGTGACCATGATCTTATAAGCAGCATTGCACATGGGATTACTAACCTGGAACAAGATATTTGTCCTCTGCAAGCCTCAGTTTCCGAAGCGCAGGAGTTGGTAAAAGATCCTTAGGGCTTTGGACTCATGTTTTATGGAGGATAAGAGATAGATGAGTTAATAAATGCAAATTGCCTGGCACACATTGCCAGATAAATGTTGGCTATCATCATGTTTCACGACAGTTTATTTGTGTGGCATTTATTAAACATCTATTTGCATTTTCAGCAAGAACCAGAAATAAATATGTGTGCTTGGTTCTGTCTATCCCAAGCATGCAGAATATGAGAAATGAATATCAAAGACATACAAATGCTCATCCCACCATCTGTACTCTCCAGGGCTGGTCTGGCAGGCAAAGAGGTAGAAGAAAAGGGTGGGATTTCAGGAGGGCAGTTCTCTACCTTTAATGGGTTCTCTGGTTTTGTTTTCTGGAGTTTTCTCATCGAGGAGATTTTGTCTTCGTTAGCCTTGCTTCCATTAGCAGAACTTTCTGTAAAGAACTGTCCCGTCGAACCCCAACACTCAAGACAAGTAACTCATTGCTCAGTGACGCCCCTAACTTCCCTGAGAGTGGAACAATCCTGACCTTGGGAGGTGGCAAGCAAACCACTGATCTTGCTTAAGCAGCTGACTTTATCAGTGAGGAAACGTAATCCTGCTAGAAAGTGAAAATGACCTGCCATAGAAGTGAAACTAGTTAGTGGTGAATTTCCACATAAATCAGATGTCCCAGCCCGACAGCCCAGGGGACACTTGGAGCCCACAAAATTATTTGCTTTGGCCCACACATTATTGCCCCAAACAGTGTTTTAGGGAATTTTTGATTTATTTGCCAACATTTAAAAACCAGGAGATTACACATAAAAATCAAGGCTTCTGGCTTCTCTTAAAATTTTTGAAGATTTGGCAACCCCACATCCTCATTCCCGTGGGGCACTAGTTAGCTCGCACTAAAATGTGGCTGCCTCCTTCCGTGGGGTTTGCTAATCTCCACCACTGAGCTGGCATTGTTGTTTTCTTAACTTCATCCCTCTTTGGATATTTATGTTACCAGTCTGACCCTCAAAGCCATTTCTCAGGTTCCTGCATAAAGCTTAAAACAAAAATATCTTTAGCAAAGTAGAAAGGGCAACTTTCACTCCCATTGAAGTGTAAACTGCTTGTACTTTTCTGAAGGTCGGTTTTTTAATATGTGGAGGGGATTTTGGGGACCCCGAGGGGCAAATAAAAAGTGTGCCTCATTTTGGGAAGCTTTTCCTAGCATTATTCTCAGGTGATTCTCAAAGGACCCCCTAGAAGTAAGAGCTCATTCAACTAAAGTTGCCAGAGATAGCAAATAAACATAGAGGACAACCCAGCTACAAACGATTCGTTATTTATCTGAAATTCAAATGTAACTGGCTCCCTGTGTTTTATTTGGCAATCTAATATTCATTGCCATTTTGAATATGAAGGAAGAATGGTCACTCTTCAACCACAAATCTATCTAAGAAGACAAGCTCTGTTCTGGGGCCCAGTTCACACTGGAGATGTACTCCAGAGTGATGAAAAGAAAGTCCAAAAGAACCTTGAAGCAGGGTTCTGTAAAGTCTGGAGAGCCAACTGAGAAGGCAAGACTGTGGTACTGTGGCAGCTTCCAGAACTTTCTGGATGTCCATTCTAATTATTCAAGCCTGACCATTCCCTGGGAATTTGAGCGGCCCTCACCTTGGTTTACATTCTTCCAGAAGCCAAAAATGAGAAAAAGATATGAGTACAAGTCTTATTTGGGAATAATCACAAGGAGAGTTGATGAAGTAGGAAACTGAGAGGATAGGAAGGCAGTCAACGAAGGGTGTGTTAATGGGCAGGAAGCACTCAATCCTCTTAAACATCAGCTCCTGTTGTCAGAGAAAATGTCAGGCAAAAAAGTTGCAGGTTCTGATAGAAATTATAAGTAACAGGGGGATATATCCTGAGTACCAACAGCATCTGATCCAGACACACATGCTCTTTTTCCTTCCAAATAACCTATCCATCCCACAACCAAAGCATACCAACAAGGGAGTACTCCCGGTTATGAGCTGATCACCACCAGCTTTCAGGGTTAATTTAAATGTTTAGTAGACCATCCATCCATACATGGTAACTAGATCATAGAAGAAAACCTCAGAAATGTTGAAATCCTTAAAAGAGGTTTCTACTACAAATCTCGATATAAACTATTATATCCCTGCCCTCATAGGAACCTGATCCAGGGTCTTGGATTCTGAAGGGCATTGTGTGTGACCTTTCATTGCCAGTTCCTCTATGCCCCCAGTGTCACCACACAGTTTGTGTTCTCATTGTTCAACCCTGTCCCAATACATGTATCCTACTGTCCTGGGGAGGCCTGCTGTGCATGCACCTAAAGTGCTAAATCAATCACTCTTAGGGAATTGTAATTGACAGATAAATGGGCTTCCCCTCATGACATTTCATGGGATTTTCTGGAAATTAAAAGCAACACCAGGTGGTTAGGAGCCAAGATTCTGGAGCCAGACTGCCTAGCTCTGAATCCCATGTCTGTCAAGGATGAGTTGTGTGATCTTGGGCAAGTTATTCATCTGCTTGATATTTCAGTCTCCCATGTGTAAAATGGGCTTAAGATAGTACTATATCTTTGGGCTGCTCCAAGGATTTGATGCTTTAATGCTCGCAATGTACTTAGAATAGCACTTGGAACATGGTAATTGCTTTGTAAGTATTTGATAAATTAATCTAAAGGAATAGTCTAATGCCTCCTGGTTAAGTGTTGGGAGGAAATAATGTTGCACAAAATGGTCCTATCGAGACCATCAAATTATAGTTTCTAAGCAAGCTTCCTTCTCAATTTTCTTTTCATCCCATCCCTACCAAAAATAAGGAGCACTGATCTTGGAACCACCTGAAGGGAGGGGGAGAGTAAGTCCTGTCATTTATTCATCAAGAAAACTGTGGGGCACCTGGGTGGCTCAGTGATAGAGCACCTGCCTTCAGCTCAGGGCATGATCCTGGAGTCCCGGGATGGAGTCCCGTCTCAGGCTCCCCACAGGGAGCCTGCTTCTCCCTCTGCCTATATCCCTGCCTCTCTCTCTCTCTCTCTCTGTCTCTCATGAATAAGTAAATAAAATCTTAAAAAAAAAAAAAAGGGAAGAAAGAAAAAACTGCTTCCTCTGGAGCTCTCGCTGTTTGCCCACAGAATGAGCATAGCAACACCTGTCAAATATTGCATAAAGGAATGCGTACATAGACAGGCAATCCCTGCGGTTTGTTGCTGTTGTTTTAACAAAGTGAGCTCTGCATATTGCCTTCTTTTACTTACACTCTTCCTTACTGCCAGTCTTTTCATGGTCCCTTCTCCATCTTTTGCTTGTTTTTGTTTTGTTTTGTTTTGTTTTTTGTTGTTGCTGTTGTTCCTGTCTTACAAAATAGTTCAAAGGGACTTTTGTAAGGATGGACCCAAAATAAGAAGAATATAAAGCCAAAGGTAACCCCATCACTCATAAATAAACACATGTAATATGTAGTCTGCATTCTTTGTCTTAAAAAGTAAGTCTATTTTAGGGCCTTGCTATTGTTTGTAACAGTTTTTTAAAAAACAAACTGCAACAGCTTTCCATACCACTACACTCTTTCTCTGATATCATGATAAAAATGTATCCATTTCTTTTTCTTTTATTAAGATTTTATTTATTTATTCATGAGAGACACAGAGAGAGAGAGAGAGAGAGAGGCAGAGACACAGGCAGAGGGAGAAGCAAGCTCTCTGCAGGGAGCCTGATACGGGACTTTATCCCAGGACACCAGGATCAGGACTTGAGCCAAAATCAGATGCTCAACCACTGTGCCACTGAGGGGTCCCAAATTTATCCCATGTCTAATGCACCTTGTTTTTTACAACCAATCTCTGATTATGGGACATTTGGGGTTGTTTTGTTTTTTCTAATTTTTTTCCTACTAAAAATAACAAAGGCATGAGAATCCTTGCAGAGACGTCATTCTTCAAAGTCATAATTATTTCCTTGGAATTCCTAGAAGAGGACTTAGAGCATAACATGGAATTCATACTTTCAAAGCTTTGATGAACAATTGTTAAATAATTTTCTAGAAATATGGTTCCACTTAATGCTCCTCCTACCAGTACTTGAAAATGCACATTGTCCTTCCACCCTTATCACATTTTATAGTATGAAAATAATAACTTGATATTCAAAAAATAAAATATATAGTTATAATTTACATTTATTTGATAACATGGTAAATTGAATACTTTTCATGTGCTTATAGGCCGGTTTCATGTGTCCATTTATGAATTTTCTATTTGTCTTTTTCCACTAGGTCTTTTCAACTATTTTGGGTTAGATATTATTTCCTTATTCAAGTATAAGGGCTCTTCACATGGAAAGATCATTAATGCTTTGCAGCCTCATAATTTTTCAATTTGTTTTGTTTACCACTTGCTTTTTTCAATTTTTGTAGAACATGCATGTTTTGTAGAAACAGCATGGACGTTTCTGCATTTTGTGTTGATTTGTTGGCTTTTGCCTTAATGGTTTTTGTCTATGGCATGTTTGGGAAGGCTTCTCTTACCCCAACTGTGAATAGAAAGATACTGGTTTCCTTCTTTTTTTTTCCCCCATTCTCTCTGGCCATATTTCAGGATTACCACAGACCAATGCCCAGGCCTCAAGGCCACTTCTCTGTGTGTGGTCCTAGAATTCAAAAAAGTTCTGGACTCTAACCTAAGCCTGTCTCAACCTCACCGTGTCATGCCGTTATCCCTGGCAGAGTTATGTGGCAAACGTTTCAAGAAGGGAAGTAAATCCATAAGATCTGTAACGCTTAGAACTGAAATGCTTTAAAATAGTATTTAGTTCCTGCTCTTTGAGCCTGAATTTCCTGCCCTGCTTAGCATCAAAAGAAGCCAGATAGAATTCATCACCAACTTTTATATGAGTTTCTGAAGCGGGGCGGGGAGATTTATCACTGTGCATACCTTTTCAAATGTTCATAGTTGCCAGGGGACTGGGAAGTTAATAAATTAGCCCTAATAAGGAATTTCTTTGCATCATATTTGAATTTCTCATCTCTCTCTCTCCTAAGGCAGCTAGAAATGCTTTATTGGGAGTATAACCCATTTGTAAAACAGAATCGTGGTCCCAAACCATGACAGAAAACTCAACCATCCGGGTCTCTGCATTTGCTGTTTCCCTGTGAGGATCACGTGGTTTGGGGAAGCAGGGAGGCCTTTGAAATGAGGTAGCTATTAGATTGAATCCCATCTCTGCCACTACCTAGCTGATAAAACTGAGGAACCAAAGAATATCTTGCCTAGAGTCATAGAGGAGCAGAATGTGCAACAACTGGTATTTTGATGGTGGAGTCAATGAGCTTAATTTTCGTGAGTGTGAAAATATCCGGGGAAGTGTTTGCTTGATGCATACAGAGAAAGGAATCACTAAATGTTAGTCCTCTTCTGTTCCTTTGGTGAGGACTTTCTACCTACCTCGCACAGTTGCGAGCTCCCCATCCACGTGAGCCATGCACTGCATGGCAGTAGCCCCAACACATATTGGCATGCTGACTCTCTGACCCAAAACAGAAGTCGACAGGTCTATCTCAGCAACATTCCGGAGCATCCGCGGATACAGCTTCCATCTAGAATTTTAAAAAGAAAAAAAAAATTTAGAATTTTAAAATCATAACTAAAGCTTTGACATTACAGTTTAGTTAAAAAGAGAAAATATACTTCGAGTTTTCCCATCTGGCAAATTACTTTACAAAGTTAAAGGGAAGGGGCAGTTTTAATGTTTGTTAAGATGGCAAGTTAACAATAAGATAATAATGAATTTCACAAGTTATTGTTCTCAGTGATGTGTAATTAACATATGGTAGGATTTACCCTTGGGAGCTTTGACAAAAGCACACAGTTGTGTAACTGCCAAGACAATCAAGAACAGTTCACCATCTTGAAAAATTTCTCCATTTCCTTTTGTACTGAAACCAGTCCCCTAACAACCACTGATATGTTTTCTGTCAGTATAGTTTTACTTTGCAAGAATATACAAAAGGAATCATATGTAACGTAGCCTTTGAGTCTGGCTTTTTTTCACTAAAGCATAGGGCTTTTGAGATTCATCCACATTGTCAAGTGCATCCATAATCTGTTCATCTTGGTTGATGAATAGTATTCTACTGTCCCAGTCGGTTTGCCCATTCCCCAGCTAAGAGACACTGGGAATGCTTCCAGTTTGAAGCAATTATTAATAAAGCCACCATAAACATTCACGTAAATGTTTTTGTGTGAACATAGCTTTCATTTCACTTCCTCCAAATCATTTTGATAGACAAAAAAACATAGAAGGCAGATTATAATTTATGAAGAGAGGTTATACTATGTCCAGTTTGTCTTTTATAACATACAATAACTTTGGATACTTACTTTTAAAATTACAATGTGGTTTCTTCGAAATCCTTAAACTGATGTCCGTATTCATTGAAGTATGGTCAGAGGGAATATAATTTTTCTTAGTTTAATTGAGCATTTTCCTCCAAAAGGTTATTCACCAGGAACTGGAGTTTAGTTTAAAGATTTTTTGACTCCTGAACATGATCTAAAATGACTCTTCCTGCAATTCTTTCGTGTTGCAATGAAAATCATCAATAAACCAAGAAGCGAATCTTTAAGAGTAAAATTTACAGGAGAACAAGTTCTCTTTCCCTCTTAGCAGAATTTATATGTCCTATTTGTTCGGGATTATTTTTCTCATTAGTAACTGATGAGAATGGAAGAAAGTACAGACCTGTTTATAATGAGCTTTAAGAAAATAAACATGTGGATAAGACACTCATACACACCTAACCAGCACTCACCTTTCATTACCTAGATTGAACTCTGCTTCCAGAGAGTTCAAGATTTTTAGTTATTATAGTGAAGCATGATTTAGAAATGGAGTAACCAAAACAAATTGGACCTCCAAAGTCTTAACTGAAGCCTACCTCATGTAGCGGAAGAAGAAATTCTGCCTTCGTGTTGCTTTGGGTCTGTAGTCTAACCCTTCCTCACATACTAAAGTAAAAACATGCAGCCCTTGAAAAGCATAATAAAGAAGTTTTACTGTGCGATTTCTCTGCAATTCCTTTGAACATCATAATCGTCATTACTTTCAGTCACACCACATGCTTTGCTGCTGGAAGTCTTTCCTTTTGGACTGACCCTCGCAGCATGCTTCTTTGATCTCCATTTTGAGAGGGGAAGGCAGAAGCCTTGAAGAGAGTTTTTATTACCAATCATCTCTAAGTGTATTATTACAATGAGAGAAAAAGATTTTAATAGCACCCGTTGGCATGGTGGCCTTGGAAGGCATTAATATTTACTTAGAGCTGAGGAAACAATGAAAGCTTTTATGAAGAGCACACACAAAGCTGCAGGGCATGAGCCGTGTGTGTGTGTGTGTGTGTGTGTGTGTGTGAGAGAGAGAGAGAGAGAGAGAGAGAGAGAGAGAGAGAAAAGACATTGCTAAATGTTCAGTTCCTACATAGAAGGCAAAGCTCAATCCTTCCATCTCCAGGCAGTAGCTTTACTCTTGTCCACGTGGTGGCGCAGGTCCCTTTGATAACCGTGTGTTCCCCCTCCCTGGCCTTCCCCCATGCACACTACTTTCTCTTCTGAGGGTGACATTACAGACACTCACCAACCAGCGCACAAAATGCAATTCTCACACATAATTAGGTAAGATCACTGGAGCGGAAAGCGTATGTTCTCTAAAAAGTTCTCCACATTTCGGTATTTTTCAGAAGGGCAATTACAGCTAACCTTGTCACGTAGTTCTAAGAGCTTTCCAAGTCTCACCTGACCCCACCCCCAGTTTAAGTGATTTTTCCACAATCTTACATAAAATCACAGCTGACTGTAACCTTGGACTGTGCTCTTATAGGACCTCCACTTTGGAAAAAGGATATGAAGATCGACAAAACAATTGAACCAATGGAATAATAAACCTCTTTTCAAAGGACGGAAAATAAGATGCCTGAACAAAGGAAGTGGGGTAGAGGGGGGATCCTTTCACAGGGTTTTTGACTCATACCTCACATCCAACAAACGCCTCACATTTAATTTACAACATAATCCAGGGATGTACACACGCCCCATGATGGGATACTCTATTTGAAGGACACTTAACACCCAGCTTTAAAGCCATGTGCTGCTACTGAATCCCATCAATTGAACACAGTGAATTAATGTTTTATAAGTCCTGTAAGATGATCTCACTGCACTCCAATTTCTCCACATAATATTTTACACTCAGCATTTAAATCAAGTAAAATATATGTAAATATGCATATAAAATATACAAAATAGCACAGATTTTGTAATCTTATTTTTTACCCTTCATTCTTAATATTTGTGATATCTTGAAAACAGTTAACTGGATCACTCTAAACCTCTGAGGCATTGCAATAAAGGAATAAGGAGGGCAGGAATCTAAGTCTGAAGAAAACACTGCATAGTAAGCATATTTAGATAGTCAAGCCAGTTTTTAAATGCCTTGGTGTGTAATGGGTTTCAGAAAGCCTATGAACCTCCTGAAAGGGTGTGTAGTTGTGCTTGTGTGTGTGCCCGCATGGGTGTGCATGTGTAGGTTTGCTAACACCTATCTAGATAAAGAAAGAGAGATAGAGATAGGGAGTGGAGCAGAAAGGGAGGATGGCGGGGCAGCCGCGCTGGCTCAGTGGTTTAGAGCCGCCTTCAGCCCAGGGCATGATCCCGGGGATCCCGGATCGAGTCCCCCTGCTTCTGCCTCTGCCTGTATCTGTGCTTCTCTCTCTGCGTGTCTCTCATGAATAAATAAATAAAATCTTTAAAAAAAAAAGGAAAAAAGGAGGACGAAGAAGAGAATAGGAGGAGAAAACAAATGGGATGGATGTGAGACCTCTTTTACATGAATCTTCGAAAATAAGAGGCAATTAGCTAATTTGCATAACGCAAAAGCAGAAAGCAGCTTCCTCACATGTCGTAGAAACCAGCTGCGTGATCTTGTGGCATTTACACCTATGAGAAGAATACTTAAAATGCTGCAGGTGAGTTTATACTGCTCAAATATTTAAGTGAGAGGATGCTATCACTTTTTCATCTGTTCTTTAAAAAGAAAATCATGCAGGGATCCCTGGGTGGCTCAACAGTTCAGCACTGCCTTCCACCCAGGGCGTGACCCTGGAGTCACGGGATCGAGTCCCACATCGGACTCTTTGGATAGAGCCTGTTTCTCCCTCTGCCTGTGTCTCTCTACCTCTCTCTCTTTCTGTGTCTCTCATGAATAAATAAATATTTTAAAAAAGAAAAAGAAAATCATGCAATTTTCAGTGTCAATAAGTGACACACAGGGAAAAAAAGGAGGAGCTTCATTTTCCTTTAAAAAAAAAAGATTTTCTTTCTTTATTTGACAGAAGGAGTGAGAGAGCACAAGCAGGGGAAAGGGCAGAGGGAGAGGAAGAAGCAGGCTCTCTGCTGAGTAGGGAGCTCTACGTGGGGCTCAATCCCAAGACCCTGGAATGATAACCCAAGCCAAAGTCAGATACTTAACTGACTGAGCCACCCAGGCACCCCAGACGCTTCATTTTCTAATATCATCAGGACTTCTAAATGCCCAAATTGTAGAATTAGTTTCTACCAATGAGAATTTCACAAGAAGCCACAAAATGCAGACCATGGTTGAGAAAGATACACTGAGTTCATGTGCAAGAGAAACAATGTACATTGGGTTTTTTGTTGTCTTTTTTAAAAAATATTTTATTATTTATTTATTCATGAGAGAGACACACACACAGAGAGGCAGAGATATAGGCAGAGGGAGAAGCAGGCTCCTCGCCGGAAGCCCGATGTAGGACTCGATCTGGGAACTCCATCTCAGGACTCCAGGATCAAGCCCTGAGCAAAAGGTAGATGCTCAACCACTAGGCCACCCAAGTATCCCTGTTTTTGTTTTTTGTTTTTTTTTTTAGTTAACACCAATCAAGTCAGGCCATGCAAAATGTAGTACCCTGACATCTGCTGTTCACATCGTGTTTATAATAGGAAATCATGCTCTTCAGTGTGGTTCCATCCATTTGACTTTATTTGTCCTTTGGTATTTTATTTTATTTTGGCCACAGTAACATCAGAGTCCCAAGCCATACCCCAGAAATGTTTATAAGCAACTGCGAGGTCATCTAAGTGAGCCATGTCCCCAGAACTTCAAACTGTGGTTGTCAGAGCTGAGTATAGAGAGATAATAGATAGCTGTCACTGTGAATGACCTTTTGTTGTGCTTGTGGGAGGAGGAGGTGTATCAATTTCGTAAATGTCTTTAAAATGCCCTGACACTGTGTCACAACAGGTTATCTGAGGTTTGGTTGTTTTGCAGTCTTCATTTGAATCAGAATGAGAGAGTTCAGATTGATTGGCTTCATCCCATCAACCCAAAGCCACTGGGACCCTGGCAGAAAATCTCTTAGTTCCACGTGATCGACTCAATGACAGAAGATGCGGAATGAAGGGTCACCCAGCAAGTTACCCAACAAAAGAGAAATTGAAGTGTTAGATAGGCGATGGGCCCTGACATTTGTTGCAATATAAAAACTCCTCCCATAGTTGATAATAGCATCAGCCAAACTCCAGAGAAAGTTGATTAAATGCACTTTTTTTTTTCCCTTTTGAACTGAACAAAAGAGAAAGATCAAGTATCATGGAAAGGATGGCATTGCAAGCTCATTCTCATTATTTATGCTCTGTCTTGAAGGTACTTAGTGCATGCAGAGGCTGAGAATAGTCACTAGAGTACCATGTGATCCACACAAGCATGAGGCACTCCTCCCATCTACAAGTTGGAAGTCAACACTGCCTTCTATGTCTCACAAAGTTTCTAGAATTTCCAGGGTTGCAGAGGTGTCTGCATTTGCTGTACCCCTTTGCTCCCTCTTTAAGGTCTCAACTGGACCAGTTATTTGGGGTACATTTTGCATCAGTTCAAACCACCAGCATTATGGAGGTCAAAGATTGATGTCCATCCATTGGAATGTAAGCTCCCATGAATAGGAACTTTGTCTGTCTGGTTCATTGCTCTATCTTCAGCATGTAGGACAGAGTTGAGCCCACAGAGATTCGTAATAAGTATGAGATAATGGATTAAGTAGCATGAGGTGAAGGGGGCTAAAGGGTGGGTCAGGAAATAGGAGGTGATTTGAGCTTTATGACCTGAGAAATTCTGAGACACCAGCCTGTCAAGGGCCTGATAGTTCCCTATTTGGGTTATTTTTTTTTTAAATTTTTATTTATTTATGATAGTCACAGAGAGAGAGAGAGAGAGAGGCAGAGACACAGGCGGAGGGAGAAGCAGGCTCCATGCACCGGGAGCCTGATGTGGGATTCGATCCCGGGTCTCCAGGATCGCGCCCTGGGCCAAAGGCAGGCGCCAAACCGCTGCGCCACCCAGGGATCCCCCTATTTGGGTTAAAGTGCTCTTTTCAGGAGACTACTGAGAGGTAAGCTGCATTACCTGGTGAATAGAATTGCTATGGGCCTACGGAAAGACATCTTCCAGGAGCAGAAGCCTTTGAAGAGGCCCAAAATGCTAAATAAGTGAAAAAGATCATACAGAATTTTAAGACCCTCCATTCTTAACCAACATTTCCTTTACAACTTTTCTACATTTGTGAAGCTCGTGTAGGTTCCAGGAAAGATCTGAGACAAAGTCAAGGCTTACAGAAGTTTGGGGTAGGTCCCATCCTTCACCCCATTCTCAGATTCCTGGGGATACATCAGTGCTGCTTACCAGGAACCACCTTGGTCAGAATAATCTCATCTCTCCTAATTCATACAGAGAAATGTGATTTTTGAGAGATTTCTCTCTACGCTGAGGAAGCCTAGAAGGAAGGTAGAGTCTTTCCTCTGGGATATTTCCTCCTCCTCCTCCTTTTCTTCTTCTCCCTTTCCTCCTCCTCTTCCTCCTCCTCCTCCTCCTCCTCCTCCTCCTCCTCCTTCTTCTTCTTCTTCTTCTTCTTCTTCTTCTTCTTCTTCTTCTTAATTTACCACCATTAATGAACACCCACAATATTCACTGACTTTACAGAAGGCTAGAATGTAAGATGGATGAGCCTGAAAAGTATAGTGGGATTGAGGGCTCTCCACCCCTACTCCAGCAAATAAACCATTCTGTAACTGCTGAGAGAAAAACACTCCTTGAAAGTTATTTTGTTCCTTGCATTTACAAGAAACAAAACAGAAAACATAAACCATGACACCCACCATGTTGTGCTTTGAAATATGAAAGGCAGGGAAAACTAATTTGGGAATAGAGGTAGGCGAAGCACTCTGGATGAGGGATGAAATAGCCAAGTTGAAAGATTAATGCCATAGAGACAAATTGAAATCTAAAGTGAAAGTTCAGACAACAGTAATCAAACTGAGTGATAACGGAAAGCCAGCAGGATGGGAATATTTGAGGCAACAATCCGATCTGGTTCAACCAGATAAGATGGCTCTCTTGCACTTAATGCTGTTTCCTGCACCATGAGCGATGACCCTCCCTGTCATACCCAGAGAAAAAGAAAAGAGAGTCATCAGAATGCATCACCATTTTTATACACAGTTAAATTAAATATCCACGGAATTTCGTGTGAGGAAAATTAGTGTTGGTTTTTTCAGTCAGTTGTCCGAGATTCCCAGCCTTGGGATATTTTTAAACAATTTAATAGGCTAAGACTTCTCATGGCCCCAAGAGTTTTTGCCTCTCTACAAGGCATCTATCTAGACAAATAATTTCACATCATTAACATTAAAACTTGGAGATCTTATTTTGGTAGGATATTTTCATGTAATTTTAAAACAGGATTTAACAAGAAGTAAATTTTCTTACCTGGAAAATGCTGCAATATTATCAGCCAATGTTTCCTGATCATTTGCCCCGGACCTGTAATAGTCATATATCGACTTCTGAAGTACTGATTTTGCATTTTGTTCATAATCACTGATACAAACTAACCGCATAAGCATTTTCACACGTTATTGCGACCCCAGGTTTGGGTTTTTTTTTTTTTTTCCTGTTCATAGCCTTCTACATTTTGATAATTCCACTAGCTGTCAATTATTAATAGACTTTTTCCAAAGTTCAGATTTACTTCTCTGTTGCTTACATTAAGTGAGTAAATATATGCTTAGATTTTGCAATTTCACTTGCAGTCATCTGCCAAAGAACAGCAACACCTAAGCTATGAGAAGTTGGGGTTGGGGAGGCAGTTGAAGCAGATTAGTTGCCTTCTGCAACCACGAGAAGTCTTGTGACGTAAAGATGGATCGTGCCCGCAACACCGGAGTCATCTCTTGTACCGTGTGCCTAGAGGAATTCCAGACGCCCATCACATCTCCTCCTCGGAGCCTGTGTCCTGACATTCTGGACAAGGCCAAGGCCAGCAGAGGCTGCCTCGGGACTCTCCAGCCTCCTCACCCACCTCACCAGCACCTTGCCCATTTGAACTGGACTGCCCTCTCTCCTCCCCTGCCTTCCAAGGCCTGTGGCCTGAGATTCAGAGCCACAGTCCCATAGTCCCCTTGGGCCCTAGCAGAACAGCCCCTTTCCCATTTAGTTGCTTTTGTAGAGGAGGACGGGGCGGGGCCAGGGATAGCTGTCAGTCACCAGCCCTTAAATAAAGCAGCGGATGCAAAAAAAAAAAAAAAAAAAAGAAGTTGGGGTTGGGGAGGCAGTTGAAGCAGATTAGTTGCCACATCAAAAATTAAGGTCCTAGAGAAGTTGGGGTTGGGGAGGCAGTTGAAGCAGATTAGTTGCCACATCAAAAATTAAGGTCCTAGAGAAGTACTTGCATGAATCCACACTTGGCTTGGTTCTGGCTAAGGCTGCTTGTTCCGCACGGTATGTGCGTTTGCTCTTTGCTTGGAACCCAGAACAGGCTGGGCTGCCCATTCATTTTTCTTCCACATTCACCATGAGCATATCATTTGACAAAAGGCTTATGGAATGAACAGGGCATCCAGTAAAAACAGGCCCTCTATATAATATGAAATCCAGCTGATGATAAACATTTGGCTTTAACAAGGAACATTAAGCCTAAATTTACAGCCTATTCATAAGGAGCCCTGTCTCACTCTGGGAAGGATATAGGGAGGTGCCATTCTAAAGATCTTGTGGTCTCAATCGAAAATTTCACTCAATAATGGAACATTTGGGGAAGACTTGTACTATTAAGATACGATTCACAAAGCAGTGGCTTTGACATTGGGTTTCAATCTAGAAGCCTCCTCCACTTTAAGATGCTCTCCAGCCATTCAATACCTGAATTCCAACTGCTTACCTCTGTTCAAGAATGTTCTCTTCAACTTGGATTCTGCTTTTCCAACCACTTGGCATACCACAGTGCTAAGGAGTCAATGCTCTAGGAGACAGCCCTCCACCAAGTCCTCAACCAAAGACTCAAGGGAGTCAGTGCATAAGTACCCTAAATCCCACCCCACCCCACCCCCCTCGGTGATCAGTTCCTCGGTGTCTTGTTCTTTGTTGCTGCCTTGGGTTGCCCACAGTATTAGCTGGTTGATAACTCACCCTGTGGGTTGGCTGCCTTCCCTTCCAATCTCACTTTCTTACCCCTTAACTTAATCAAAAGGCTTTAAGCTGTCAAGAATGGCATTGAATTAAACATAGGTTTATTTCAAAAGTTCACAAATGCTTACTTTTTTGCATCAGTGCAATCATAGGTAAAATGACATTAAAGTTGCTATTGGAATGTAAATGTCTGTTAATGTGATGAAGGAGTCCTAAAAGAAATAACTCAGTTTTACTGTTACCGAAATCACTGAGAAAGTTTATCTAAGGAATCTTTTTTTTTTAAATAATAAATTTATTTTTTATTGGTGTTCAATTGGCCAACATACAGAATAACACCCAGTGCTCATCCCGTCAAGTGCCCCCCTCAGTGCCCGCCACCCAGTCACCCCCACCCCCTGCCCTCCTCCCCTTCCACCACCCCTAGTTCATTTCCCAAAGTTAGGAGTCTATGTTCTGTCTCCCTTTCTGATATTTCCTACCCGTTTCTTCTCCCTTCCCCTCTATTCCCTTTCACTAAAGGATACAGTCAACAAAACTAAAAGACAACCTACAAAATGGGAGAAGATATTTGCAAATGACGTTATCAGATAAAGGGCTAGTTTCCAAGATCTATAAAGAACTTATTAAACTCAACAGCAAAGAAACAAACAATCCAGTCATGAAATGGGCAAAAGACATGAACAGAAATCTCACAAAGGAAGGTATAGACATGGCCAACAAGCACATGAGAATATCTAAGGAATCTTAATTCTGCTGAGAACGAATTCAAAATCTGCAGATTAAATGACATTTTCATTTGCAACTTTAATAATTGTTACAACTGTAAGCACCTTACAACTAATGTAATTCTAGTGCAGAGGCAACTTAATATTCTTGAATGAAACTTAATCAAGCCAAGTTCTGATAAAACTAAGGAAGGTAAGGCCCAGTGTTTCTCAGAGTGTGGCCCTGGACCAGCAGGACCAGCAGCAGCAGCCTCACCTGGGAGCTTGTTAGAAATGCAAATTCTCAGGCCCCATCCCATGCAGAATCAGAAATTTTATAACTCTTGTACCATAACAAGCCTTCCAAGCGACTCTGTTGCACAATATTGTGTGAGAACCACTGCTTTGGCAAGATGGAGAAGAAAGGAAGATTTTGTTTTTAAAGGCTTAAATAACAACAACAACTAAAAAATCCACTCTGGTTGTGTACAATGGCAACCCAACATCATCTTCATGAATCAACGCTAGTCCCCACATTGCTTAATTAATCTCCTGGTGGAAAGAACTAAAGGAAGTGGCTAGAGTTTAGCAAGCTTTCGTTAATTTGTGATAATTACATTGTTTCAATACCTCACATTTTTTTCAGAGATGTACACTCCTCTCTAGGCCTCTGTGAAGTGAGATGCTGAAGGTGGAAGGTGACAACACAAGTTCAGGCCTTGCTCAAGCTGTGACAGGCTGTACTTGCCCACCTGACCCCAACAAACTGCTCCCCGCACCAGTCTGGGATCAGGACTGTAAATGCCAATGCAATGGCACCAGCTGGATTTGAGCACTCTCTTTCACAGTGGCCAAAGGATCAGGATTTTTTTTTCTTGTACTAGACTCAATAAAATCTTAATTCACTTCCAGCCCTTCCTAATATTCCACTAAAATGTGCAGCAGAATCATCCCTCACCATCTCCACGCTTGGATATTTTCCAAACCATGGGGAACTCTCTGTCTTCACTTCAAGGACTACTCAATCATCATCTGTAAGAGAACTCTACATCCTCAACTGGGTCTTCATTCTCCTTTATCTTAAAGTGTGATTTCGAGGATTGCTTGGAGAATGTCTTATTTCCTGTTCTTTTTAGAGGCTTTTCATCTTCCCTGAGGTATAGGGTTGGTGAAACCTTGGTCACTCCACTGTTTCCAGGCACCAGGAGGAGCCATGTCTATAGTGTCACAGGCATCAGTGCCAGCAAGACACCAACCTATGAGGGCAGCTGGAGAGAGGACCTTTTACCAGGGTGAAAACTATTTCATGGTCATTGTGCTTTGCATTCTCCTGCTTACTAATGAGTTTAATAATCATCAACAAGCATATTTATTGGCCTTTTATTTTTCCTCTTTCACTTTGTGAAATGTTTGCTTGTGTCTTTGGCAATTTTTATATTAGATTTGCTATTGTGATCTAGTGGTAGAATTTCTTTATATACCTTGGATACAGATCCTTTGTGGGTCTACACATATAAGGTACATTTTTACTAAGTTCTTGACTTTTTTTCCACACAGGAAAACTGCCAATATCAGCCTCAAAGCTGTGTGATCGAGAGCATGTGGTTAGATATTCTCCAATTCTTTCCTTTTTCTTCCTTCTTCACTCTCCCCACACCCATTCCTTCTCTCTTTCTTTCTCTGTGCCATCTTCCACTTAGTTTCCTCTTCCTCTTCTTCCTTCTCCTCTTCCCCTTCCCCTTATACTTCTCCTTCCTTCCCTCCTCTTTCTCCTTCCCCTACTCTTCCCCCTCCTCCTCCTCCTCATTCTCTTATTATCCCTCTCTTACTTTTCTCTCTGTTTTAATTAGAGACAAGTCTTAGGCAAGTTGCCTCAAGCTAGGTGGATTTTTTTTTCTGGTTCATCCATGAAATATGTTGCCCTTGGGGGTCCTGGCTTTGAGTTGGAATGAAAGGGTATGCAATCATTGCAAACTTCTGGAAAGGTGTCCTCTTTCATGCTGTGCAGCAGGGCTGACTTTGCAAGCAGTTGTCTGGGGGTGGTCTGAAGATAGAGATGAAGGGTGTGAAGAGTTCACTGGCACCTCTCCATAACCCTGAGTGAACAACCCTTTGAGTGTCCACATTTAAAGTGGTATGGTTTGTCTTCTATTCTGCAGGGTCCACGAGGCTCTAAAATAGAATTCCAAACCTGGGATCAACACACACCCTCAGGGAATAAGCTCCTCTGCTTATTCTCTGGGCTCTCGCTCCCACCTGATATTTGGCCTGTTTATTCCTTACTGTTTTATGACCATTCTGATGCCTTTAGAGATAGGTGTGGTGTGTTTAAAATGACTATAAATTATTTTCAGCAGTATTATTGAATTGAATGTTTTAGATCACTCAGTAGGAATGGGGGTGACAACTTATTTGACTACTGATAATCATGAATTATTAGTTCAGCTTTTTCTTCCAACGTTACCAGGTCCAGGATGTAGAAACAGATAATTTTTTTTTTTGGATCTCCCACCGTAGGAAAAGATCCTCCCAACCCTGCCCCCAGCTCACCACCACTATCCTTTCACTGAGGATGCAGCCTTTCAGGTTCCCATCTCTGTACAGGCGTCGCCATGGCTTTGTCCCCTCACTCTGCACACCCAGACTCTCAGTAGATGGGGTTTCACAGATGTCCTTTGGACAACGTTCAGCTTCAGTATTATTTATCAGCCTGTTGGGCTTTCAGTTGGCTTTGAGTTTTTGTCTTTGGGCTTGTTTTTTGGTATGTTTGTTTACTTGTCTGGCTATCCCTTACTTTTTTGCCATTTCAACAAGCACATCATAAACTATGCTTTTAATATTTTCTCACATCCGTAGGTGTTTTGTGAAAGACCTTTTTTAGCAAACCAAATCTGCAGTATTTTTAAAAGCCAGAGTCTATGGGTTTTTTTTAAATTATGAGTCTTTTATTGTACAGAAATTTAAATTTTAAATTTTATAATGTAATCATTTTTTCGTTAGTTTTATTGATGGTTTGGACTCTTAAGTCTTATTTAGAGAATTCCCCAAGAGGTCATAAAAGCATTCTCCTGTATTTTCTTCCATCTGGAACTGATCTTTGTGCACTGAGCTTGTCATTACTGATTTTTGGCAAATAGGTCTTTTTGTCTTCTAAGTTCATCTTGGGATTGCATGTGCTGAATTGTCCTAGTACAGTTGGGCCATAAGACCTGTTCTGGCCAGGGAATCATGGGTGGAAGTATAGTTTATCAACTGAGAATTTAATTGCCAGCTGAAATCCTCTGGGGCTGCCTTTTCCTCTGCCACAGTAACTACCAATATTCCAAATTGTGGTTGTTCGATCAGCTTGAGTTCCCAAGTAGGTATCATAGAGCATAACCTCCAGCCAAACCAAAATGAGTATGTGGTATGAACAAGAATAAGCTTTTGTTGTTTTAAGACACTGAAATTTTGAAGTTTTTATTGCTGCAGTATAATCCAACACTATTCTGACAAACTTAAAACATAGTATTAGAGAAAGAGTAACAAAAAATGAAAAAATCTTAAGTATTTGGTTAGGGGGTGAGTGGTAGGAAAAATGATGAAGGGAAAAAGGATAAAGATTCATGCCATGCAGTGGCGAAACCATTATTATTCATGTCATTTGCAATAATTCAGAGGCAGATTATGTATTTAATGAACATGTACTATTAAGAGAAGGTATTGGAAAGACAAATATGCAGCATGAGTTGGCTACTATTGGCTGCATTGGGTGAATTATTACAAGAAAAAATAAATAAGCTCACAATGGCTTGACTGGATTATACACAGGGGAGAAAAAAGATTCTCCAACGAAGAAATACAAAAAATTCTCCAAAGAGAGAGTTCAGAAATTTGGGGATTTGAAAAGCTTGGAGAGACTATTGTTTCCCAAACCCTGTCAATAAAATATAAAATTTAAAAGTTGTTTGCGTGTAAAGGCCAGTTCAAATTCAGTTCTGTGCAAGGATCAAATCTAGAACACAGTCCTCACTCTCCTTGTTAACACAACTGAATAAGTTAATCCACTTCAGAGCAAGACCCAAATAAGAATATGACACTCAATAAATTCTTTCATATGAACAAGATAGCTTGTGGAAAAGAGTAGAAACATGTGGCTGATATAGCCAAGGTACGCTGTCCAGATACCCAATTATGCATGGTAAACCATTCCAAATTTAGTGACACAATTCAAGATCCATTTTGTTATGTTCATAGATTCTATACGTAAGAAATTTGGAGAAGGCAAGCAAGGATGGCTCTACTCTGTTCTGTGATGTGGGGCCTCAGATGGTATGACATGAACGGATAGGGGTAGAATCATCTAGAGGCTAATCATTCACATATCTAGCACCTTTGCTGGGACGTCTCAAAAGCTAGGGTCAGTCTGGATGACTGAATCCAGAGCATCCTCTACATGAAGCTTCTTCATTTGCTAAGACTTCCTCCCAGCATGGTAGACTCAGGTGACTGGACTTCTTACACAATGACTTACCACTCCAAGAGTGAATGCTCTAGCAAACAATGCTTAAGCTACATGGTTTTTTAGGACCAGCATCAGAAGTCATGCAACATCACTTCCTCTGCTTTTGGACAAAGCAGTCTCAAATCCACCCAGACTCAAAGGGAAGGAGCCAGAAACTTCAACTTTTATTGAAATGACTATCTAAGAACTTGCAGCCACATTTTAAAATCAACATAGACACACAATGAGGTCAAAAGAGACAGAGAACAGCATAGGGGGAAGAATGTAAATAAATGCTTCCCCTTAACTATCAGGAATCCATTCTTGAAAATCAGGATGGAAATAGGAATCAGAAGCTTACTTCCTTTATTTAAATGGAGAAAATCTATAATACGTTAAATGCCAACATTTGATCCTCAACCAATTTCCTATAAACACAGTAGAGCATCTACATGCAAGTTCTAAATTATCATCTCAGGATGTAAAATGCTTAAAACACCATTACTTGATGATCAAACAGTTTAAAATATTGTCAATTACTTTGTACTCATAAAGGAGGCCACACATCCCTGCAGACCCTCAACTTACTTTTCAAAACATCTGCATGTGTTTCTGTTCTTTTACAAATGGTAATCAGAATGTAATGCAAGATTTTTACACACATAATTTTGCTTAAAATGCTCAGTTGCATTGGGGGGATATAAGTATACATTTTGACTTCTCAAAATTGTTCAAATAAACAATTAAAATTATATGTGTGTTTTAAGAACCAAAATGTGCTTTATCAAAAAGCAAGAGAGGACTTCAGAATTGCTATGGACAAATGCCTGCTGAAGGCTCTCATTCTTCCACCTTGATAGTGATTATTCTGTTCCTATTTTGTCACTGAACGCTGTGTAGGACAGTGCTTTGTGACATTTTTTTAGAATCACCTGGGAATTAAGCATATGTTCCTAGGCTCAAGCCTACCATTTCTGATTTAGCAGGTCTGGACTGGGAATTTACATTTCAAATATTTGACGATGCTGGTCCACAATTTGAAGAATTCTTCTATAGACGCCAGGAAACATTTTTTTTCCTTTTTTTTTTTTTTTTTTTTTTTTTAGGTTGTAGTCTCCAGATAAAGAGGAGCCACATTCTGACCCAATGCAGAGATCCTACGCATCACCTCTGATGTAAGAACTCCCACTCATCTCAGAGTGGAGAGCCCAGGCCCTGAGCTGAATGCCATTATCAAATGAGATTTTCTGTTCTTCTCTTGTGGGGGGCGGGGGGGGAGGAATGAGTTCATTTTGCTTTAGGAGGCAAAGAGGGCCAAATATTTAACAAATATATCCAGTGTCAACACAAATTATATCTTTGTTGTTCTACATCACATACGGCATCCCAATCTTACTGATAAAGATAGGTAGGAATTAATTTATTTTTTCAAATAACTAATCAATTGTCTCATTGTCACTTATTAATTGCTCATCTTCCCTCACTCTTAATAATATTCTGTAAGAGGAAGTCATACTATGCATATAATCACTAGAACCTAAAGCTTGTTCTTTTTTTTTTTTTTAAGATTTTAAAAATTTGTTAGAAAGAGAGAGAGCGAAGGAGGAACAGAGAGGAGAGAGGAGGAGGGAAAATAATCTGTAGCAGACTCCTGAGCACTGAACCCAAGGTGGGGCTGATAGCATGACTCTGAAATTATGACCTGAACCGAAACCAAGAGTCAGACACTTAACCAACTAAGGCACCCAAGAGCCCCTAAAGCTTGTTCTTCTGATTAACAAAAAACTAACTTTATGCCACAAGTTCACTTCTGTAGCTATAAAGATATTCCCAAAGTTAATGATGAAACAATATGGATAGTAAGTGCTAGAAATTATGCTCTCAGTAATCAGTGTACGGAGAGGTAAGCCGGCAATCTCTGGAGGGCACGGTTCTTAAAACAGCCACATGTGGAAGCAGTGAAGAGCAACTGGCTAATAATGAGATGTCACACTCTCTGATTTTAAAGATTAAGAATCAGAATTGAAATGACCTTAACCAGTGCAGTTCTACTTAAACTATAGTCTTGTTCTAGGACAAAAAGCTCTGGATATTGAAAACGAGATGTTGGGCAGCCCGGGTGGCTCAGCGGTTTAGGGCCGCCTTCGGCCCAGGGTGTGATCCTGGAGACCTAGAATGGAGTCCCACGTCGGGCTCCCTGCCTGGAGCCTGCTTCTCCCTCTGCCTGTATCTCTGCCTCTCTCTGGGTCTCTCATGAATGAATAAATAAAATCTTAAAAAAAAAAAAGAAAGAAGAAAGAAAGAAAGAAAGAAAGAAAGAAAGAAAGAAAGAAAGAAAGAAAGAAAGAAAGAGAAAGAAAGAAAGAAAAAGAAAGAAAGAAAGAAAGGAAGGAAGGAAGGAAGGAAGGAAGGAAGGAAGGAAGGAAGGAAGAAAGAAAGAAAGAAAGAAAGAAAGAAAGAAAGAAAGAAAGAAAGAAAAGGAAAAAGAAAACGAGATGTAATTTCTGCAAGGAAATAATTTGAAGCCACACAGGAATGAAAGCTCTACCTACAAGCCAATGCTGAAAGGAAATTGCTGCACTTGGATGTGCATCCTGGAATAGATTCTCATTCTGAGGGACCTCGTCATAGAGGGTGAGACAGAGTTGTGTGCAGTCCTGCTGCATGTGCTCAACTCTGACTCTTAGAGTGTTACAGAAGCATATTAATTAAGCATGCTTCTCATAAATCATTCCCAGGCACTAAAGGCTGAAAGTCACATATGCATGTACATGTCAAATGAAAAACTCCTGTTAGCATATTTGAAAATTAGAAATGTCCCGATGTCGTCGGGCCAACATCTTTGAAATTGCTAAAATGAGAGAATATTTTTACGAGAAATGTGTGTGGGAACTATGCAAATTTATTAAAAGCAAATGAGCTTGGGGAAAGGAGCAGATTGAATGAATTTCCATCCTTCCTTCCTCGTTTTGTTGATAGTGGTAAGGATAATAGATTTTAAAAAAGTAATGACCCAATTTTTAAAAAGGATTATAAAATACTTTTTTATATTCTGATACTCCAACTCTGTATGATGTCAACTCAATATTGATGGCAATAACCCTTGGGACAGGGTATTCACCCATCCACCGAGGATAGCATAGGAAGAAAAAACATGTAACTTCTAACTTATTACCAGTGAGGGAATATTTTGGCAGGAAAGGTGCCACAAGGACCTTTCAAGTATTTTTCTCTTTCATATCAAAATTTACGTGGTCAGGTCCTAGGGAACAGAAACGATGGTTAAATTTCATATCCGTACACTGTCCTGCCCCACTGGTATGTGCTTTATGTGTTAGAAGAAAACCCTAACCACCACCTTTCACCTTCCCCATGGCCCTCCCTTACTTCTACCGAGGGTATCTCAGGGGATTATTCCACTCTGCTGTTCCTATCTTTTCCTCTCTTTTTCTTCTTCTTTAGAAGTCAGCAGTCATCTGGGGACAGTGAGGTGACCCAAGGATGAAGACCAGAGCTAAAGGTGGCAGGGTGGAAAGAGACAAGGAGCCTGGGTCCTGAGGCCCACAAAGCCACCATACCAACGCCAAGCCACCTGCTTCCCAATGTCCTTCATATTATAGAACACAACTCTTTATCTTATTTTTTAAGCTTTTTTTTAAAGATTTTATTTTATTTATTCATGAGAGACACAGAGAGAGAGGCAGAGACACAGGCAGAGGGAGAAGCAGGCTCCATGCAGGGAGCCCAATGTGGGACTTGATCCCAGGACTCCAGGACCACGCCCTGGGCCGAAGGCAGTGCTAAACATTCTGAGCCACCCAGGGATCCCCCCTTTTTATCTTATTATGTAAGTTTTTTATATTCAGGGTATCTTTTGCTAGAATCAAAACCCAACTCCTTACTGATCAGACCTCAGACATCAGCATTCCCAGGGAAGGATGTAATAAGGTAATAATAAGATATATAATATATTACATATATAAGTAGATACACATATGCTATGTATATACACAATATTTTGTATGTATACAAATATATTAATTTGCAGTTTACCTTATATATAAAATTAACTATAAATTATAGTTAACTGAGAATTAAATATAACTTAGTTTACAGATAAGTTAAATTATCTGTATCAGAACTCGAGGTATCAGAAGTCATTGCAATTAGTTTTACTGAGGATAATTGCCAAAACACTCATTAAAATGTTAGTTCTTGTTGTTTTCTACAGATTTATTGTGATAAACAAAAGTGTGCATGTTGTGATTTTGACCCTCAACATTAACAGTGAAACTTCAGTTTGAAGATTCTATTTCAGAATCAACTAAAATTTTTCAATATAACCAAACATTATCAATGAGAATATTCATAGTTCCCAACTGTAGCTTTAATGCCACAGATAGAATAATTGATTCCTCTCCAGTGCCCCCCCCCCTTTTTAAAAGATTTTATTTATTTATTCATGAGAGACACAGAGAGAGAGACAGAGACATAAGCAGAGGGAAAACCAGGCTCCCGATGGGGAGGGGAGCCCAGTGCGGGGCTCAGTCCCAAGATTCCAGAATCATGAACTGAGTCAAAGAGACGTTCGACCACTGAGCCACCCAGGTGCCCCCTCTCCAGTACCCTTTTAAGCTATTTTTTAAAAAGCTATGTGCCCAAAATATGAAGGACCCCTTCTTAGGTTGGAAACAGATAAAATATCTAAACAATCACTAAGCCAGGGCTCTCAGCTTTTAGAAATCCCAACAGAAGCAAAGTGTTGATCAAAGACATATATTCTAACCCTGGACCCTATCACCCCTCATAGCCAAGGCAGGATAGCACTAATGGGATTTTGTCCTAAGTAATGGCCATCATTTCTTAATGAACCCTTCCAGCAGCCATCAAGCTCAGAGACTCTTCCAATCTGTTGAATGAGACCTTTACTATCTCAGGCTCTCTCTTCAATAATAAACAACAGAATGTTCCCAAGGTTCTTTGAGTTATTGTAAATTTACCTCATGCTCAAAGCCTCATAACACAGGCTGTCTTCAACCTCTGTGGAGTACCTGAGTGAAGCCTACCAATCAGCCTATTATAGAAAGTAAAAGTGGACAATTTTTCAGGTGTCCAAGGTGATCAGCCCCTTGAGTAAAAAGACAAATCACTGGGTTTTGTTGTTGTTGTTGTTGTTGTTTATGGCTGGCTTTCTTCCCAAGCTAGAATGGGATAATATTATAATGAAACTCTGCAGTTCTTTCCTTTTTTTTTTTTTTTTCTCCCTGAGCTATCTTTATCCATTGAGGAATATCTCCTGAAAGGTAAATATGTGTGTGTTTAAAAATCCTATTGTTACATTTTGTTTGAGAGAAAAATCACAAAAAAAGTAGGAATTGTTTAAAAGAATATGGGGAATTTGTAGCAGAATGACAATTGGAAAAATCCATCAAACATTTTCTCTATCAAATAACTTTCACAGTTGTCCCCTGTGAGCACTTACGTCACTTCTGAAGACAATAAGGATAAATTAGCCTGTGTTTTCTCACAAGTGCTCAGCACACCCATGTCTACCTTTTTCTCCTCTGAGTATCCACAGTCATCCCTGCAGTTCAGTTAGACAATGGTGGGAACTAGGCCAGCTCCATAATTCTCAGCCCTTTATCTTAATAGGATTTCTGAGAAGTCATGTGGATATGGATCATACAAATTATTCTGTCTTTTCAGCTCTCAGTAGCAGGAAAGTGTCTGTTAATGAGATTTCAGTATTGATAGATAATCAACATTTTCCAGAAAGGAGATGGCATCATTTTCAATGTGCAGGAAACAATTTCTCAAGTTCAAAAAGCACAGGAAATATAAAATTATGGCTTTAAAATTATGGTCCTATGGGCAGGTTATTTATTTTTGGCTAATATTTCTCAATAGAAATAAAGTTTATTTTTATTCTTTTTTCCAATCTGGAGTCACTTCCCACTGCTCCAAAACTCAGCATCTGATATTAAATAATTCCTGCCCACAGAGTAGACCTAAGTTCTCAAACTGTTTAGATATATATAAAATAAACAATACTTGAAATTCAAGTTCATCTAATGAGACACAATCTATCTTATACTGCCTTTTTTTCATTTCCTGTGGTCAACATACAGAAAGGCAGCAGCTTCTAAACCCATTTCCCAAAGTGGGTTCCATTTATCCCTAGAGGATATTCCTTGACAGAAATCCACATAGGAATAAATATATACTTCAGTGAAAACTCTAATTGTTTAGATGGTAAGCTTCTAGGTTATCTGATTTTAGTCTCTCATTGTCTTTGAGCTATTTTGCAATTCTGTAAGTCACTGACATCTATGATGGAAATGCTATATAATTCTTGTCTACCAACAAGCAGACTCAGTCCTGTGCTATAGAAGAGCAAGAGGCTTCCCTTCCTGTCTTGTAGAAACAGCAGTATTGCTTCTATATGCACATTTGTCTTAATGCTCCTGATCTAGAAGTGTGTCAACCTTTTTCTGTCTGATTATTTTGTTGATTATGAGTTCAACAAAATCTTTAACGTATATTCACTTTTATATCTACATGTGAATCATTTTACCCCTTGGTGAAAATTATCTTTTGACTTGTGCATATATTTTTTAGAAAAGATACTACAAGTTTGAGAAAGTGGTAATGAGGACAGGACACTGAGTAGAGACTCTGAGACCTGCGTCCCTTCTCTGACTGCCCTTAACAGCAGGATGGCTATCTTTTAACTTTCTATTGTGGAAAATGTCAAACAGATTCAGAAATAGAGAGAATGACATTCCCTCCATTTAACTAGTCCCCAGCTTTCGTAATTGTCAATTCATGGCCAATCTTATATTTTCCCTCTCCCCACAGCTTCCTGTGGGATTATTTTGAAACAAATTCTAGACATCATACCATTTCGTGTAGAAGATAAAGTCTTTTTTTTTTTAAAAAGTCATAGCCACAATACCATTATCATACATAAGATCTAACAAAAATTGCTCTAAATCATCAAATATTCAGTTATCATTCAAATTGCAACTTTCTGACAAGTCATCTTCTGGATCCAAACAGCACTGCTTTTGTTGAACTCCACAATACTATTTGAAGGTGCAGGTTTCCTCCATTATCCAAATAAGAGTGTTCCTATGAAATCTTTGAAAGTCAAAAGGTCATAAATCTAAGAAGAAATTATCATTTTATATGGAAAATGAGTGTTTTCAGAACCAAAAACTAACCTCTTTTAGGCTTTTCTGATACCTTAGGACCTTGCTAAGGGATACAAAAAATCAATCAAGCACAGATGCTCATATGTACAGTTAAAACTATGGGGGCTTGATGCTGAGATGCTGAGTATAGGTCCTGGGGGGAGGGTGCTTGGCAGGGCCACTCAGTGCTTGGAGCACTTGGAGCATCAGCTGCCTTTACCAGGGCTTACTGCAAAACAAACACTAGAAGCTATTTGCACTTTCATTTCACATTTAAAAAAAAATAGGGCAGCCCAGTGGCTCAGTGGTTTAGTGCCGCCTTCAGCGCAGGGCCTGACCCTGGAGACCTGGGATCGAGTCCCATGTCGGGCTCCCTGCATGGAGCCTGCTTCTCCCTCTGCCTGTGTCTCTGCCTCTCTCTCTCTCTTGCGCTCTCTCTCTCTTTCATAAATAAATTTATATATATATATATATATATATATCTCCTCTTTGGATCTATATCCTTTTATTTATATATATCCTCTTATATATCTATATCTATCTATATCTATGTCTATATCTATATCTATATCTATATATATCTCCTCTTTGAATTTCTTTTCATATTTTCTATTAATGTAAGTCTTTCATAAAAGCCAAATGGCTTAATGTGGACTTTCAAAAGAGGTGGGGGATATCTGCATATTGCTGAAATATTGCACTTCTGAAATACTGAGCTTGGTCTGAAATTTTAGAAATCCGGACCCTTGTTCAAATGCATTGACTTTGAGAAAATGAGCAGTAGGAGTTTCAAATGAGCATCTCCCATTAAGACATTTGTGTGTATAGATTTTTAGGTAACAGCCTCCCTAAAATGAGCCACTCCTTCACTATCTACTGCAAGGAGTCTTATAAAATGGTGATATAGTTGACCACTGAGCAATGTGGTGGTTAGGGGAACTGACTGCCTGAACAGTTGAAAATATGAGGATAACTCTTGACTCCCTAAACGCATAACTAGTAGCCTACTGTTGACCAGAAGCCTTACTGATAACGTAAACATTTGGTCAACACGTAAAAGCATAAACAATTACTAAAATAACATCTCTGAATTTCTCTACAAGTTCCTGAATGTAAGAAGCATTCATTTCATACCTTTAAATTTGCCTCTAACATATAAGCCAGTAGGAAGTACTCTGGAGTTAAGAGTTCATTGTCTCTGCTATTCATGATTGGGAAGTGTCTTAGCTTGGAATGGTATAATAGCACAGATTGGTGGCTTGAACAACAGAATTTTCTCAGGGTACTGGAGGCTGGGGACTTCAAGATTAAGGTGCTATCTGCTTTGGTCCTTGGGAGAGCTCTTTTCCTGATCCGCACATGGGCACTTCTACACTGTGTCCTCACGTGGCAGAGAGAGGAGAGTACTCTGGCATCTTTTCCTCTTCTTCCAAGGGCACTAACTCATTAGCTTAGGGCCCCACCTTTATTAAGTCATATAACTATATCACCTCCACAAAGGTCCTGTCTCCAAAGTCATTCACATCAGGGGTTAGGGCTTCAACATATGAGTTTGGGGGAGGAGGACACTAATTAATATTCAGTCCAGAACTGTAGCTTAACCCAATAATTTCAATTTTCATGGATCAATCACTCAAGTGCTCAGGCCAAAAACCTAGGACATATTCCTAATTCTCTTCTTTCCCTTTCACCTTCCACATCCAATCTAGTAGCAACTCCTACAGGCTTCATATTAAATTATATTCCAATTTCCATCACTAGTCAGCACTGTGTTTCAGTCACTCTGCTCTAAGCTGTCATCTTCTCTGACTGGAGATGACCTAAAGATAAAATTAATAATCCTGTCCTCTGCTTTCAACCCTGCAATGACTTTCCACCACACCTGGAATAAGATCCATCCTTCTTGCGAGGTGGACTTTAAAATGTTACAGGATTTGCATGCTCCTGCCACACACATGCTGACTGCTTCATCTCCAACTATTCACCCTGTATTTGTTTTTACCTGAACATATCATATTTATTCTAGCTCCAGAGCCTTAGTAACTTATCTTATTTTCCAAGAAACAGTTATCTTCTAGATTTTTCTAAAGCTGGCTCCTTCTTATGGAAAAAAATCATTCAAATGGGTGCGTTTTTGGAATGGATTTCCCTGACCGTACCTAACCCTGCCCCTAATCCTGCTTTATTTTCTTCCTAGCATTTATGAGAATCTGACATTAAGTCTTTTACCATTTGTTTATTTACTATTGTTGCCCCCACTAAAATGTAAACTCTTTGAAATCACAGGTTCAGGGCAGCCCGGGTGGCTCAGCGGTTTAGCGCTGCCTTCAGCCCAGTGCCTGATTCTGGAGACCCAGGATCGAGTCCCACGTTGGGCTCTCTGCATGGAGCCTGCTTCTCCCTCTGCCTGTGTCTCTGCCTCTCTGTCTCTTTGTGTCTCTCATGAATAAATAAATAAAATCTTTTAAAAAAGAAATCACAGGTTCATCTCTCTTTCCCATAGTGGGGTCTCCAGGATCCAGAATGAAGTGTGCCATATAGGATGCTATTGAGGCTGAATGACTCTGCCCCACCCCCGTTCATCATGTTCACATCCTTATTCCTGGAACCTGTGAATATGTTACCTTGAATGGCAAAGGAACTTTACAGATGTGGTTAAATTAAGGATCTTAAAATGGGAAGGCTATTCTGGATTATCTGTAGGCCCTATATGTAATTGTGAGTTTTTATAAGAGATTAGGATGATGTGGCCAGGGACCAAAGAATGCTGGCAGCTTCCAAAAGCTGGAAGAGTCAGGAAAACAGATCCTTTCCTGGAGCCTAAAGAAGGAAACATCCCTGCTGACACCTTGATTTTAGCCCCTTAAGATCTATTTTGAACTTTTAACTTCCAGAACTATAAGAAAATGAATCTGTGTTGTTTTCAGCCACTAAATTTGTAGTAATTTGTTACAGCAACTGTAGGAAATGGATATAGATGCATTTAATAGGTATTTGCTTAATGAATCAATTCCTTACACACATACTCATGATTGAGAGCACAGGCTGTAAACTAATATATTGTTTTGTTCAAATCTAATCTCTTAATGAGTGCATGTAAAGCACTTTATACAATCAGTCAATAAATGCCAGCTATAGTACTATTATTGTTTCGGGTCCAAAGAGGAACCCTAGTCTTGTGTTCCTTGACCCACTTCATGTTAAAATCACGTTAAGAAGTTTAAAATGCTTGTGCTTTATCTCCCAAAGGCAGTACAGCTACATCATTTGCAGGGCACCACTTATTCATACATTATTAAGAATTTCAAAACAGCAACAGCATGACATTTAAAGATTTTTATTTCTTTATTTGAAGGAGAGAGAGTGTGCATGCGCGCACAAGAAAACATGCGATGTGGGGGAAGAACATAGTGGGAGGGAGAGAGAAGCAGACTCCCGCTGAGCATGGAGTCCCAAGTGGGACTCAGTCTCAGGACCCCAAGATCATGACCTGAGCCAAAACCAAGAGTCGGGTGCTCCACCCAGGCACCCCAAAATGTGACATTTAAACTGAGCTTTGGGCCCTTCTAAGCATGGGGCCCTGTACGACTGACTGTACAAGATGGATCCCTGTGGAGCTCGCTTGTACAAAGACATTGAATTTATCCAGGGTAGTGTTCTGGTATCTGAAGTATTGAAAAGCCAAGTTATTCCAGTATAAAGCCACAACTGAGAGCCTCTAATATAGTCCACCAATATCACTTAGTAGATCAGGAATGCTGATTGGGCCCATGTCCAATGTTGGCTCCCCAGAACATCACTAACACAACCTCCTGATAAGACAACGTTGAGTTTATTGCTTACTCTGGTAAGACAGAGCGCTACCTCAGCAGATTTTCTTAGTGACATCTCAGAGGGGAAGGATAAACTTGGGATATTAACTGACATTTAGAAATCCTGTTTAAGATTTTTTTTTTTTTCTCATGAGTGAGGGCAGGCTTGGTTGGAATTGGGTAAGAATCAGAATACAATCGTTTCAGGTCAGTGAACACAGTAAGCCAAAAAGACTTGTAACATGCTATCTGATGCCTTATACTGAAAAGTCTGATGGGCCTCTTAGAAAGTTTCTGGAACCAGCATAAAGTTATTTATAACATTTAACTTCCCATGCAAATGTTTCCAGGAGGAGTAAAGTTATATTGATGAAGACAATAGAATAATAAAGTCATATTAACATAAACAATAAGTTGTATAGATAGGCTCCAGAAGGGTTAAACGATTTGCATAATATCACATAAGCATTGAGTCGAAGCTGGAACTTAAAGGTTCTGATTCCAAAGATAGTGCTCATCCCCTTTTCTACAGGCTGCTTCTACAGAACGCATGGAAGGTACAACCATTTAATTAAAACCTCTCGAGTCACACTCAGGATTCTCACAAAACATATTTCAAAGACAGTATCTGCTGTAATAGGTATCAAACATCCAGGTAAATTGTAAAATAATAACTTCCAATTAGGTTTTACTTTTTAAAAGATTTACTTATTTTGAGAGAGAGAGAGAGAGACAGACAAGTGGGAATTTCAAAGAGACTCCATGCTGAGCGCAGAACCTGACACTGGGCTTCTCTCATGACCCTGAGATCATGACCTGAGCTGAAACCAAGAGTCAGACACTAACCAACTGTGCCACCCAGAAGCCCCCTCCAATTAGGTTTTATGACAGGAAAGCTGCAAGTATTTTTTTCATCATTAAAAAGACAGTATTTTCAAATCTAAAAGTAAATTATGAGAATGATTTTCGAGGATTTTGAAATTGTTACACACATATGAAACTTATCTGTAAATCCTCTAGTTAGGTGTATATCAGGGAATTCTGAGTTGGCTCAGGAATCAGTTTTGAGAAAGCTTCGTTACTATTTCATGGCTGTTACTGTAAGTGGAACTATATATCAGGCTTCAGTCTAATTGTTTTCTGTTTCTTCATATGATGAAGTGATATATGTCTTAGAAACTTTTATGAGAAACCCCCATCTTTCCATGCTCATTGAGTTAGGTCAATAATAGAAGTCTGTTGAATTTTACCTAAACTAGAGAAGTTTTTGCAAGCTTTCACAATAAATTCTAATTTCCTGTTGGCGTTAGTTTTCTAAAAGAAAACTAATTAATGATGCTTCCTTTGATGGAGAGCCTGTTTCCTTGAGTTGACAATGGTGTCATGCTGAGAAGAATGTAGCCCTCTGAAGAGACTTTTATATATAAAATTAAATTGCATACAGAAAAACAAACAAATATTAGCCATTGCACACTCTGTTGGGAACTTATGATGGTGACAGGGAGGGAAGGAGGGAGTCAGAGGCAAAATTTTTCCCATGCTAGAGCAGAAAATATGAGATTTTCTTTTTCTACAGCCTAATTTACTTCTGAGCAAATGAAAAGGATTGAATTAATACCACTAACTTGGAATTCGTTAGAACCTCTTTCATTCAAATGTGAAAACTGCTATAAGTAAATGTTGGGGAAGAAAGAACAATTGTTTTATTTCTATTTTTAGATTGAAGACTCAAAGTGTCAAACTCAGAAAAAAAGGAGAAGTGGGGGGGGGAGGTGGTGGGTGAAAATATGCTCCACAAAGGAAATAAATTATATCAGTTGTAATTTATTATTTCATTGTAATATGACAGGGGCAACATATTAATTTATGAGTATTTGATGATTTCCCTCCAGCAAGGAACAGCTTAGCTATATCCCATTTCTTCCTTTGTCTTCCTCCTTCCCCTTAGACCTTACTATACAAATCCAAAGCAGTCAGAAGAGATGAGACAAAGGAAAATAAAAAAGAGAAAAGCAATGAGATTTGTGAAAAGAGAAAAAAGAGAGAGACATGGAAGGAAAGGAAAAGAGGAGGAAAAAAAAACCAAGAGCTTATATACAAAGAGTCCAGGGAAAAGTCCGTGGGAAAGAGAAGAACAAGCAAAGGGGTAGAAGGTGAAGAATAGTCAAAACAAAGAGATGGGGTGGGGCTTTAACAATTATGGGTAATGAATTGGGATGTTCCTTAGTATTTTTCCAGAGATAGAATTATTAATTTATATTTCTGGTTCCTGGGCTGAGTTGCATTGCCTGGAAAGACTGAACCATATAGAGTCACTACATTTAGCTGGGTTACATTTTGGGATTGAATCTCCAAGTCTTTGGATTTTGTGATGTGATATCCAAATTTAAATTATCACCTTGATTTAAATTATCACCTGAGTCACTGGTGCATTTTGTTATGAAGGTCAGAGTCTTGGAACAATGAAATAAAGTGGGAACTGCAGAGTAAGTTTTTGAAGTAACTCCAGAGAGCAGAACAATGTGGTTCAAGCTTTACTGAAATGAAAACTGCAATTGGGAGGGGAAGAAGGAAAAACAGCTCCAACTTGGAAATCAGATTTGTGAAGCAAATATAATGAAATTGAGAATGTCTTTTGAAAAAAAAAACCTCCCTTGTGAAACAGCAAACTGGATGTTAGTTTTAAGACAGCTTCAATGGCCATCTAACTTCTTAAGTTATATTCCTTCCTCAATAGAGGAAGAAGGCCTACTTCAATCCGGCTTGGACCAGTCAGGAGCTGCCCTGCTCCACTGGTGGTGAACAGATTCATTCCAGGGGGATTTGGCTGCTGCCATGGAAGTCAACTTCAAGCAGAGTTTGGAACCAATGGAACAGAATAATAGCTCCCAGAAACTTGAGAAATTTATGGGAAATGCCTTGCCAAGAAAGAACCAAATAAAAAACCATGAGTTGATTTGACCATCCACCAAAATGATACAAAGATGCACAGACACAAAAAATAGAGATACTAACATCTAACATCCTCCACTAGGAATGATTTATGAAGTCAAAGCTAAAAAAAAAAAAACTGCCATTAATGTTATGGATGATTTTGAAAGGATTGTACCCATAAGCAGTAAGCGGCTGGAAGAATTCCTGAGGTGGACTGTGCCAGAAGTGATGGAATGAGGCTTGGCAAATCTATTGGTTGGAGCAAGTAGGTGAGTGAGCCATGGTTTGTTGGGTTTTAATCCCAAAGCAAGAGCCTCATGAATTCTCACTACTGGTGAGGCAGACCTAGGGAAATAAGAATGAATTGTAATGGCTTTCAGGATCACCTTATGGGACTGGCACCACAAGTGTTGAGCAGATCTAGGAAACTAGAAGTTACAGCAAAGATACTCCATCGTACTGAATTTTTCCCAGGTGAGCATAAATAGGAGCCAAATCCTAATCAGGGACCCCAAGAGACAGCTCTTCTTGCAGATTGGGCACCAAGCTGCTTCCAATTCAAATAGGTCTCCTATGATGAAAGGAGATCTGAAAGAACTCAGCATGGGTGAGTTCATGTAGGGATCACTCTCAATCTGCCTGGTTAAATTTAGAGGACTAGACATAGCCAATATTTGCTTCTATTGTGAAGAGGAACATCTCATGGTAGTCTCTACCTCAACGTGTCTACTACATGAATAATCTTCCATTATATGACAAAGGGGAACTGGAGAAGCGGAAGGGAGATTCTCAGGGGCAGAGGAGAGGGACTAAATACTAAATCTGACATGTTGGCCATCAAGAGGTTTTCCCATTCTCTGCCTCCAATGTTTGTGGAAAGGACAATTAATTTTGGCAAGGGAAGCTGAGCCTGACAGCTCCTCCTGTCAGAGATACCTGACAGGGATTTTGCTCTGCCGAGAATAAACTAGAGAAGTTGGGGGCAACAGATGGAATGTATAATAGACATACAAGCACAATTTCTTTTGACACATCGACATTGTGTCTCCCACCTCTCCTCCTAATCAGGGAGAATTCTGGCAATGGTATTAGATTATTTACTACTTTCCTAGAGCTTTGTGGCCTAATTGTGCAGTGAAAGAAATTTGTAAGCCAAGACAGGTTACCTGTATTAGAAAGGATCTGTGGAGGAAGGGTCCTTCTCCAGAAAGGGTAAAAAAGGAGAGGAGTAGGTGAGAGGAAGATGGAGAGGGAAGGCAGCAATGAATGCACACATTTTGGGAATACCATGGAGGATTTTTCAGGGATATATAAGGAACAAAAAAGGCAGGTACTGCTGGCTTGGGGATGGGATTGCTTTGGGGATTAAAAGAGGCAGATAATGAGAGGAATATAAAGAAACCTATGTTTATTTTTGATTGCTAGATTATGCTTTTGGATGCAATGATCCACCAAGACAAGACTATATAAGCCCTAGGAGCTATTTAGACCATGAAATCCCACCTTACTGCAAAGTAAAAGAGGCAAGAGAACCCATCAGTTAACTTGTGAAGAGCTCAGTCATTACCAAATTACTTCTTCCCAGCATTAGCACTTGCTTCCAGGGTTACCCTACCCTGTTTTCAGGAGCTGGGCAGATCATAGCTGAGCTGTGGGGCCTGCCTATTCCTGGTTCATCCTTATTTCTAGTGTGAGTTTTTTCAGAGACCCAACTCAAAGAAGGAGTTTCATAGGCCTTCCCACCCTCAGCCAATCCCTGTTCCCTCAGCCAAGCCAAAGTTAAAAGCTACACTCAGGCTCTCTGCACACTCTCTACCCCTGCTCCTAGAAACACCGAAAGTCCCCAGAAAAGCAGTCCTGAATACCAGCATGGCATTTCTGACCTTTCCATCTCCCTCAGATTCTGTCCTGGTAACCCTTCACTGTCTTATAAACTCTGATGCCTTCAAGCACTGTGTGTATGTGCGTCTAAAATTTATAATATATTAATATCTTAACATATACATATACATATATATTTCAGAGTAGCATTTCTAGCTGTCCTAATTAGAAGGGTTGGTTACAATTTTCTAGAACTTTGTTAATGGATGTGGAAGTCCCTTACTACCCCACTGTAAAGATGAGGCACAGAGACGGTAGGTAACTTGCTTAAGTTCACATCCCTGGCAAATGGTGGACCTTGGATTCAACCCAGGAAGACCCACATATGATGGGCCTGGGATTCAACTCAGAAAGGCCTATAAATAGTAGACCTGGGATTCAATCCAGGAAGATTTGGTTTCTCATGCATCTACTTCCTACAAAGGTGATATATATTGCTTTCTGGTGATATGAGAAGAAACCTTAGAAAATCCAGAAAAATATATTTCTAACGTTCATGCCAATACTTCTACCAAAGATTATTAGAAAGTAGTTCTGGGAATGCCTCATAACCAGAAGAGCCAAAAATTGGAAACACTCTACATGAATAAACAATGTGTTGTATATTCATATGAGATACTATACACCAGTGAAAAGGATTGAACTACTGATACATGCAGCATAGATGAACCCAAAATATCTTATTCTTGGGGGGGGGAGTGCCTTATTTTTTTTTTTTGCTCCCTCTTTTATTTTTTTAAATCATTTTTAAAAGCTTAAAGTTATTATCTGATATTATTTCAAAGATTAGGGCAAATCTAATTTTGCTGATTAATAGTTTCCTTGTGTAATTTGTAACTTTGGATTGCAAATTCATCTTAAGTGGAGCTTTATCTATGGGAAACTTAATGCCAGGTTGAGGTTTTTTTTTTTTTTAAGATTTTATTTATTCATGAGAGACAAAGAGAGTGGGGCAGAGACATAGGCAGCAGGAGAAGCAGGCTCCCTGTGGGGAGCCTGATGTAGGACTCGATCTCAGGACCCCAGGATCATGACCTGAGATGCAGACACTCAACCACTGAGCCACCCAAGTGCCCTGAGGGTGTTTTCAAGAGCACTTAGTTTAGTGCTTGCTTCTGCTGGTATGTCCTCTTCCCCCATTAGCCTTTTTATTAGAATCTATTGGTTTGGAGACTTTTGAAACTATGAAAGTAGTGTAAATTCAAAGTTTAATATATAAAGGTTAGGCCCATGGTTTTGCTTTCTCAGGGAAGTCTAGTTTTGAACACATAGACCAGACTGAGACAGGTAAGCTTTATTGTAGTTTCCATGTGCTAGTGAGCAGATTTTTTGGTTTCTTTGAGGATGTAGCTGGGAAGTTTATGCAGTTTCAGTTCCAATTTCTGACCTTGCTATAGTGAGGACCTATATCTATGTGGCCAGCAAAATACATGCTGTGTGGTTACCTAGGGCAGCAGCTCTCCCCCACCGCCACTATCACTGCCACCACCATCACCCCTGCTGAGGCAGTCCCAGTTCCATGTCACTTTCTATGCCCCATAGAAAGTGGTCCCTGTGAGTTCTTTCTTTTGCAGTCAGCTCTGCTTTAAAAAGAAGTCAGTTATATTTTAGCCAACTTTTTGCATTTTTATAGCCGTAGGGTTTTCAATTTTTCAGTTCTACAACATTGCTTGTCAAATAAGTCTTGGAAATTATAAACTCCATGGGGAGTCACATCATCAGCTGGTTAAAGGATAACAATTTAACCCTTTTTGGAACAATGTACACTAGGATCTCTCTTGATGTGGGTTTGCCCCTATCACCATTTTGTTTGCATATTATGAATGCGGGAGTTCTCCCCACTCAAGAATAATGATGGGCTTAACGGTTTCTTGAGGCTACTACTTTCACTTGTCACTAGGATGGTGTTGTACTCATAGGATGGGGGGGGGGATGTCTTTCTGCTATAGCATGAGAGCAGAACCATCATTTTAAAACAAATGCCAATACTGTCTATATGTTATTAAAGAGATAGAAGAAAAAGAAATCACATTTCGGGGCTCCTGAGTGGCTCAGTCAGTTGAGTGTCCAACTCTTGGTTTCAGCTCAGCTCATCATCTCAGGGACCTGGGATCAAGCCTGAGTCAGGCTCTCTGCTTAGTGAGGAGTCTTTTTGAGGATTCTCTCCTTCTGCCCCTCCTTCCTTCCCTCTCTAAAATAAATACAGAAATCTAGAAAAGAAAAAGAAGTCACCCTATTCTATGCCATTTAATAGGACAATTTTCTCTATTAGGAGGTAATTCTTATTTTTCCATTGTTAATAAAGACTCTGAAGGAGGACCAAGTGACTTGATGCCACTCTATAATCACAAGACTTTGCCCACAGCCAGTTCCCATATATGGAGTGTCAAGGATATGAAAAGTTTTAGAATACTTTGTACAAAATTACTATTAGTGAAACAGTTAAAATAGACAACCCATAAGCTGCTGGCTTCTAATGCTATTTATTGGATTGAGACACGTTTAAAATTTATTGCACGGAGTGCTAGAATTTGAAGACAGTTCCATAGAGTGACAACTGTGTAATTCTGTGAATCTTAAGATTGTCCCTTTGGAATACAAACATCCTCTGGGTCTATCCTATGTGCTCTACCAGACTAACCAATTATAATAAGTAATTTTAGGAATTATATGCTCCACCAGTAGCAAGGGAGTATCAATCTTTCTAAAGTATAATTTTTAGGTTAACATGATTAACCAGATGTCTATTAACTAGAATCCCATTCAGGGAGATTTATGGAGTTTATAAATTACTGAGTAGATATCAAAGATGTCAAAATGGGAGAAACAGCTCATGCGAAGATAAATGAGAAATTGTTCCTCTATCACTCCCCCATACAAAAGGAAAACCGAGACCCAGAATCTATCCTGATGGCTCAGCAAAGAATATCCCATTGAGATAATGCTAGCCCTTTGTTTCCATATGTGCATGCTTCAAGGTCATGTGCATGTACTGGAGGGGGTATCAAATCCATCTCTGCCTCAGTAACCCCTAATCATACCCTCCCTGGTCACACATAGCACTTAAATTCTCACCTAAACCAGGTTCCTTTTTCATAAACTCATATGGCATCTCTGAACTTTTCCCTTTGTAATTCTTATCCCACTTATTAATGTCCACCTTCCCAAATAAAATATAAACCCTCCAAGAACACACCACTCATAGTTTGAAGTCGGGTATCTTGAAGACCAAATATAGCAAAGTCCAGAAGGAAGATAAGCAGTGCTGGGCCATATGCATTCTTTCCTCTCCTGCCACCTGCATGTTCACATGACTAACTCTTTGTGAAACACTCAGGTGGCACAGGTGGCACAGGTAGGTAGAATAAAGTCCCCGGGGCAGAGAGGCCAGCCCTCTAATTTCCCTTTGCTCTTAAGCACATGGCAAAGATGACATATCCTAGCTTTCTTTTTTGGTTAGGTGTGACCCTGTGACTAAGTGCTCTCATAGGAACAAGTAAAGAAGTAGTGTGTGCCTCTTGGCAGCCTGGCTTTAAAAATCTCCCAGACACACTCTTTCATATCCTTTTCCCTGGTGGGATGAAAATAACCACAGTCACCTTAAAAGCCACATGTCAGACCACAAGCCTGTCCTGACTTGGGTCCCAGAAAAACCTGCAGAGAGCTACTATTATCTGAGATGGTTGACCTGACCTAAGTGAAACAGACATAAAATTCTTCTTCTTAAAGCCTCTGAAAGAAAAAAAAAAAAAAGCCTCTGAGATTTAGGATTCTGCTAACACAGCCTCACAACCTAGACTATCTAATACAGTTATCAATCTTGAGAAATTCACGTTCTAAGAAAGAATTCCTATTATTTTGGAATATGTTCCAAAGTCTTCAAGATTGGGGCAAAGCAGGGGATTACATTTTGCAATTCAGTGTTTTTTACTTCAAAAGTTGCAGGGTTTGCTCCCACCAAGGATGTATGACCAAGTTCACATAGGCTGAGACATAGCGTAATGGATGTTCTTCTCCATATAGACAAATGAGCCTTCTGAGACAGTTTATCTAAGGGAATGACTTTGTGATATGGAAGTTTAAACATTTTCTCCTTACTACACATCCTCCTACTATCTTTCAAAAGTGAAAAATCCAATATCCATGGTTCAGACCCTTAGGGGGTTTGAGAGGATCCCATCATCTCCTTTCTTTTTCAATGCTACAGTGATGGGCAGTCTTCTGAATGCCCTAGGAGACCAGGTCAGTCCACAGTGTCTTGAAGGATTAGCAGCATCCTTTGCCATCTGCACCAGCCCTGGCCACCTCCAGACCTCAGGGCCGAGAGGGACCTGAGCAGTGAGTGAAATCAGTTTCTAAAGGCAACACAATGCCTAAAACAAAGAGGAAGTCTTGGATCTTTGCACTTGTTGTTGGTTTGATGCACTTTTCAGGGCAGCTAAAAGACACACAGTTTCCATTTCACCAAGTCAAGAAGAAAAGGAAGGAAGGAAGGAAGGAAGGAAGGAAGGAAGGAAGGAAGGAAGGAAAAAAGGGAAAGGGAAAGGGAAAGGGAAAGGGGAAAGAAAGAAAGAAAGAAAGAAAGAAAGAAAGAAAGAAAGAAAGAAAGAAAGAAAGAAAGAAAAAGAAAGAAGAGGCGAGCAAACAGATCGGATGGAGGATGGGCACATGAAAATTATTTTTAACAAAGCAGTATTTTTCACTGCTTAGGCAAATGACTTTTGTGAAAATACTTTTATGAAAGCCATACAGTTTTGATTTTACTTAGCACTCTCATTACGTTTGGATGCAAAATGAAGTTCACAATAAAATAAAACATATGATCAAAGGTTATATACAATTTTGTGATAAGGTGATTTGTAATTCAAGCAATGTACTGCTTGAGACTCATATCTTGATTCCCCATTCCAGATGCTGCAGATGCTATCTGGGGAAGCAAAGAACACATGGAGGAAGAAAAAAATCATTAAATATCACTGAACTAAATAATTAAGACTATTACAAAGAATATAAATAATGAATTTATAATGTATTACAATACAAATAAACGGTATTTTTAGTGTAAAAACTGCATTTGCACAAAGAAGCTATTTAGTAACAAATACAATTAAACTGCATTGGAAACATGGGAAAATTATCTGAATCACATATATACAGTGGCACAGTTCACATGAAACTTGACCGAGAAGAAGCTATCTGAAGACCATGTCCTGGTCTGAAACATGAAAGGCCTTCCAACCGCATCTCTTCAAAGAGCTGCCCCGTTCAAGGTTCATTATTTGGTTTTTGAAGACAAACTGATCTTCTGAAGATCAAAATGTAGGACTAAAGATACTGAACAAGAGGGAACTTTACTGTTGGCACAAAAGATTTACATAAATACTTTCCAAAAATGTTGTATTTGACGGGATGAATCTGTTACACGTTTATAATACTGGCAGAAATAACACTTCAACACCAAGATGGACAGAGATAGTTGATACACATTAGCAAAAGCACCAGTCTTTCCCTTCTTTCTCTCACTTCATGCCAATTTAATACTTTATACTGAAATCTCAGGTATACACTCTTGTTTCTATGTGGGTTTTTTTGGGAAGGGGGGCTCTTTAATGTTTGCCATCCTATAAAACAGCATACAGGCTCCATTCTTAAAGACTTGGTCATAAAAAGTCATGAAGGCTAAGGGCTCGCCTTAGAAGACATTTTTATTATCTCCCCCCCCCCAAAGTATCACAGGATGCAGGCTCTGCAGGCTTATATATATACTCAAATCCTATAACAATGCCATAGTTAGTTATCAACAAAGGGTTTGGCCACAAAAAAAGTCAAAATTTGGCTTTCTCCACTGTCAAAAGGCAACCTGGCTAAAGCTTGTTTACTTTTTATTACAGTCATTATTTTGGATTTCTTTTTTGTAGTGAAAGGGGCCTGTAGCTAACAGGGCTCATATGCACCATATCAGGCTGTACATACACGCTCCTGAGGTGCAGGATCTGTGTAGTCAATGAGCCCTGCCCATCACCCCATTCAGTGTTTACACTTCAAAGGGAAAGAAAGAAGTGGGACTAGCTGTCCACAGCTTCAATAATGAGATCTCTAAGCAAGCTGGGGTATTTTAACAGATCTAGAAAGAAATGAATGATAAAAGAAACTAACAAGAAGTTAGGCAGAAGTTTCAAACTTTCCCTATCATCAGACAAAAGAACCCCCACTCCAACTACTCACACATAACGCACTGCACCGCCACTCCAAAATCTAGTCACTTTTATTTAATTTTCCTAATTCTGATTTACATAAAATACTGTTCTGTAATTAAACAGCCAATATGGCAACATAGGAAAGCATGATTATCTTTTATTTTTTAAATCAAAATCATGTTTCCACATATTTGATTTCTGGATGAAACATATTATCTACAGGAAAAATGCATAAAAGCCTATTGAAATATTAATCAAATTTTAAATTATTTTAGTTTGACTTTTTTTCCTTTAATTTTATATTCAGTAAATATTGAAAACAAACCTTAAGGCCTTAAGTGGAAAGAAATTAAATTAGATGTGTACTTAGCAGGCCATTTAGTAAAAACCCCATCTTTTGCCAGGATGTTTAAAAAAAAAAAAAAAGTTCCTATAGCAACAGAGGCTTCAACTTTTAATGGATCTTCTTCTCCAAACTATTTTCTCCTCTTCCTCCAATTTTTTTTTAAGTGTTGCTGAGAAAGAACCTACATTTCTCTTGTTGTATAATTAGGTATTATTCGGGGTCCCATTGGAAATTGGCCTGACATTTATAAAAAGCCAAAGTGGATTTTATTTCTTTATTCCTTCCCTTCTGGTCAAATACTCCACTTACAAAGAAAAAAAATAAGTTTTAATATAAGGAGTAGGAAAGGGGGATGTATGATACAAAAAGCCAAACTACAAAACCTTTCTTATGCCATACCTCTGAACTTGAACTTAATGATCTCTGAAAAATTTGTTTCAGCTGATTGTAAGAGAACAGAAATCCAGTGACAGGTGGGCGGGCCCTGTTCAGCAATGATCCAGAAAAGCTTCCCAGTATCAGGAAGACGGAGCTGCCATCATCAGAACTAGGGTGCTTGGGCTGAGGATGTGTTAGAGACATAGCAGGCGGGGCAGGAAATGAGCCAAAGTCAAGGTTTCCCCAGTCTGTCAGCTCTGTGATGGTCTCCAACACAAGTTGCTGCTGCTGTCTGAAGAGAAAAACTAGTGGCGACTCTTCATGAACCTCACAGTACTAGGGGATGAGACTGTCAGGTAACTGAGTTAGAAAGATGAAAAATAACCATCTCTAAACATTGGATTCTATCAGAATAATAACTCCCTTTGTGTGGGGCTTGCAACAGGCCCGTTCAACCACTTGAGGGTAGAGAATTTCAGCACCTCCCCCTCCTCCAGGGAGCCTGTGTTCAAAGTTAATACGAGGTAAGGGTTACCTAAACAGTCAGACAGGAGTATACTGCATATTTCTTTATAAAGACGACAGAAACTTTTCAAATTTCATAAACCTGGATTACTTGTTTTTCTGTCTGGACCCAAGGGGTGTGGGATCAACTTTAGACATCTTTCATAAGCTTGGAATCTAATTTTATGAATTTATTCTAAGACATAAATCAGGTAAGGCAGAAGTAGATGGATGGATTGTTTAAAAGAAATTGAGCCCCCAGGGTGCTTTTAGTAGATTGAGTATTGAGAGATTTACAGGGATAAAATTCTTCACAAGATTAAGGAAGGAGGAAACGAAACCAAATCTTTCATTTCTAGATATTCACTTTCATTAATTCTTTCACCAAAAGCACATCACTGAAACAAAACTAGAAATGGTTTTGCAGTTAATATTAAAGTGGCTCAAGAGCCAGGGAACCCCTTGAGATGGAAGCAAAACAACAAAGTATTCAAGTTCTCTTCACAAGACAACCTTATACTGGCAACACTTAGGGCACTTCTGGCTTCAAAAAGAATACTGCTACAGGAACCTTTCGAAAAAAAAAATTACTACATTTTGGCAAACAACAACAAAAATCTCTCCTGTAAAATCCCTACTTCCTTTTGAATCTCCAAAGGTTACAACATTTCATTCAAGATGCTTGGCAGTCACGGCTTCATGGGCTTTGGTTCTGGATTATGTAAACCCTTAAGTCAGAATGAACGCCACTGATGTCAAGCGGCCGCTGTCTGAGGCCTCTCACTGAGGAAGTATTGTGAAGAGTGTGGGGCGCCTGCAGGCCCGTGGTGGGAAAGTTGGAAATACTAAAAGTAAGAAATAAATCATAACAAAGGAGATTTAGAGAGTTGGAATGACATCCAAGCTCTTTTCTACCATAATACCCAGGGCCCTCTCAATTTCTAGCTCTAAAAGAGTGTCTCTGTACCGTGGTGGCTGTGTTTCTAACAGTTTGACAAAAACAAATGCTTAACACAAGACTTCTGCAAGACCTCCCATGCATCGTGAGCATGGTCGTGTTGCTTTGCTTTCTTTTTATGGCGCCTGCAGGGTGCTTTCTCTGGTCAAAACTCTCTAGCCCCAAGCCAATGAATTTGTGCCCATGCCAAATCCCCCAACAGATCCTAACATCATGTTTGTCTGTTTTTCTGTTTCCTGATTGTCATGCCTGAAAGACTCTCATTAATATACATGAGGCTTAATGCCAGAGACTACATGACTAGAGATTGTTTTTTTAAGAGAAGCTTGCTCATTCAGGAAAAAATAAGGATTTGATTTACACTGCAGACCAGAGGGAGGCTGACCTATTCCTTTGGTCTGAATTCTCTGAAATACTGTCATTAGACCTATGGTCCCTTATCGGCATGCTGATTTTTACGCTGCCTCAATGTGTCTTGGGCTACTTCCGCGTGGATTGAGCTGGGCCACACAGGCACCTGTTCTTCAGGCTCAAGTTCGCCCAGCTGCTGGACTTCTCTCAGGGGCCCTTGGCCCTGGGTGTCATTTCTCCCCTCACCCACAGGAGGAGCAGAGCTGTCCTCTTCTTCATCCTCCTCTGCTTCCTCCTCATCACCAAGATCTTCTTTCTCTTCATCATCATCTACAAGGCTGTCCTTGTTTTCTTCTTCATTTGAATCCTCTTTTTCCTCCTCTGCATCCTGCAGCTGTTCAGCTTTGTGAGCATCCTCTGGCCTCTGAGTCTGCTCTATGGAGGGAAAAGAAGGGAACATCCTCTGAATAAACTGATCATTCAGCAGTTGATTGTGTTTAGCCATGAAATGAAATGCGGGAACATGACAGTGTTCTCCAATCTGAAGCTATGTTATCACACAGCACAGATCTCTGATTGATGGTGTCCTAGCTCCATCTGGAGATTTCACTGACCCTGTTGGCTTTAGTAGAGCACCAGGGCAGGAAAGATGAAGGTTCTCTCATGCTTTATATTTTGTACCTTCCAGAACCCTCCAACCCAATCATTGGTCATGGTGATTGGTGAGAAATGTGACTTAAGCAAGCCAATCACAGGATTTCCCAGGAGCTTTTGCCCAGAGTAGAGAGGAAAAGCCTTCTCTCTTTCTACAGGAATTGCTAAACTGATAATATGTGAGTCCGAGCTGTTAACAGCCACTGAATCAGCCACATAGAAGGAGAAACCTAACATTCCTTGGGCTATGCTTGAAATCAGAACATCCTTGGATCTTTCAGTTATGTGAGTTAAAATTTTTTCCTTTTTTTTCCCCCTAAATTACTTTAAACTGAGTTTCTGTGACTTCTAAGAATTCTATGGAATATAATGTATTTTCTAATTATCTATGGAAGTCTCCTAGCTGGAAAACTTCAAGAACTCAAAAGAAATAGCAGCTTAGTTAAACTCCCACATAAAATTCAACCATTTTAAAGCCTCAAAGAAGTCTTTCTTCATGCAAAGTTTCAAAGCTAGGAATAAAAACATGCAAATCCGGGGCACCTGGGTGGCTCAGTAGGTTAAGCGTCAGCCTTCGGCTCGGGTCATGATCCCAAGGTCCTGGGATCAAGTCCCACATTGGGCTCCCTGCTTAGCAGGGGTTCTGCTTCTACCTCTCCCTTTTTCCTGCTCAACTTCCTCTCTCTCTCTCTCAAATAAATAAAATCTTAAAAAAAAAAAAACATGCAAATCCAGGGCTATTGAGTCCCACAAACTGTGTGGTGCAGTGCAAGGATTTGGGGAGACTGTTTTTACAGGACTTAGGATAGTTACTGGTACTTAGCTGAAACTCTATAATAAATAGGCATTCCCCTCCTTCATTCCAGTTTGGATGAAGGAAGAGGTGTCAACTAATTAATGAAGGACATACACTTAAAGGGAAAAAATAATTGCCAAAATGAAGTATTCCCTAATTTCAGGGAAGAAAAAAAGGAATTTTTCTTCATATCTGATCTAGAGAACATATTTCAAAGAATTTGGTAACGGTGATGCAAATCAGGGAGAAGAATCTAGTATCTCTTTGAGCACAAAAGGGCATACCAGAGAATTCCAAAAATACTCTATCACAGAGGTTTATCACACTTACCAGCGTGTTCAGATAAACGCCTTGGAAGTGGTATATAGAAACATTCTGATATTACCACCAGGACCTGGAAGGAAAAAAGCAATTTTACAGTGACTAGCTATGACATTTATTACCAAAATATCTCAAATTTAGGCCTTGGTTCTATAACCAGATATTCATAAATAAATAATTAGCAGTTGGTCAAAATTCCTCAAAAAAGACATGGGTACAATTAAGAATCTCCTATTTTTCAAATGTAACAATACAGGAAAATATTATTACTATATAACAGGACTAACAGGACACAAAGTCAAATATCTATAAAGAGTCCACTAAAAATACATAAATCAATCAAGTATAAGAAAATAGATACTATGAGCCAAGTCTAAAATGGCTTTTTAAAAAACACTCCTTTGGCCAAACAAAATTAGTCTGCATACAGCTGCCTCTCACCAATGGCTAACCACTGATTGAGTAAAAGACTATGTCAAGCTCTAGAATTCTTAAGAGTACCATAAGAAATTTCTACAGAAATAAGTTGTGAGAAAAGTCATTGATGATATGAACCAAACACTATTTTAGAGTGTGATTGTCTTGGCTTCATTCTGACCTTAGTACAGCATGAATCACTGTCTACTTACTATAAACATCCCTCTCTTGAGAAACTATACAAGCTCCTTAGGAGCAGGTTCATCCCAGTCCCTATTCCATGCCCCGCCTGGGCCATGGTGATGGAGTTACAGGTCATGTCAATTGGCACAATTAGCTGGGCCCAGGATAAGCTGCAGCCAATTCTTCACACCTTCCCTTATGGCACCCCACAACACAAAGATCCAACAAGGAAGAAACTCTCTGTTTGTAAGGGCAATCTACTTTTCCTTGTACCTAGCTAACTCCCCAGCTTTACCCCTACTTTGAATAATTGCCCAGTCTTTAAAATAGTAATACTACTTCATACATTAGTGTTTTAATGGTGCTATAAAATTTTAAAGACTCTAAAGAAGTTATAGTACTTCTGATTCAATTTCATAAACATCAAATGAGTATGCTCCTTTATGTTCAGAATTATTATCATCTATATATTCATTTATTACTTATTTAAAATTTGGTTCATTAGGTTCAAGATGTCAGGCTAACCTCTGCGGGGAGAGGTTCAGAAAAAGGGGGAAAATGGCGGTTTAATTATGAAGCAATATGGAACATGAATTCCTTAAGAAAAATGAATAAAGCATTTTGACAGATATTTCAGAGTTACAGCTAAAACAACCTGTTATAGGTCTGGGAAGAAGAATGACCACGTGAAGGAGGCAGCATTTAAGACCCGAGGCATAGTCTAGGGTAGATGGACAGCAACAGCTGCCTGGCTCCTCTGAGCTACAACAAATTGGACCATGGGGGCTCCTGGATGGAGAGAAAGCCCTGAATGCCGGGATTGTGGACATCCATGTGGTAGGGCCATGGAATGCATGAAGCTCTGTGGGCTGGGGAGGAAGAAGATCCCAACCATTAAATTGATTTGAACAGTAAAGAGGAAAACATTTCCATCTGAAAAGCCTGAAGTTGAAAAATTACATTTTAATGTGACAGTTCCATGCTTATTAGCTATTTGTGGGATATAATTTTTTGTTACCTGTTTTCTTTTGCCTTTCTTAATTCTAATTGTAGGGTTAAATTTTGGTCTTGACATAATTAGGGAAGGGAAAGAAGAAACATTTACCAGTGACAAGAAATCCTGGCATTTACAATGAAGCCTGGAAGGGAGTAAGTACCACCTGTGATATACCTGGGCCAGCTAGAGGGCTGGGTATAGAGGGCCTAGAAAACACTTAAAGGACAGCCTCAGCCTTGCCTCTTATTAGCTGTGTGACCCTGGACAAGTTACTTAGTTGCTTTCTCACTTGCAGTCTCTCAAAAGGATGGATTTGGGCTAACCTATCTTCAAGGTCTGTTTTATGTCTAATAGTACACAATTCCATCATGTAGCCTTAGTGCTCAGAAGCTCTTATTCTCCCAGATTCTTTTACTTCAAGAATTATTTTCCGGTCTAGAGAACCATTCCCTTGGAATGAGCCACTTTCTGAGCCACTAAGAATGGCACTTTTTAAAAACAGGTCTGGGGCGCCTGGGTGGCTGCATCAGTTAATAGTCTGTCTGCCTTTGGCTCAGGTCACAATCCTGGGGTCCTGGGATTGAGTCCTGCATTGGACACCATGCCCTCAGTGGGGAGCCTGCTTCTCCTTTTCCCTCTGCCTCTCCCCCTGCTGTGCTCACTCTCACTCTCTCAAATAAATAAAATCTTCAAAAAATAATAAAAATTAAAAATAATAAAAACAGAGTCTACACTGGGTGTTCTATTATTTGTTGGTACACTGAATTTAAATAAAATTACAAAAAAACCCCACTGAGTCTATAGGAGAATGGTGCTATCCTCCTCCTCTTTCCTTCCAGGGTTATATTTTCTGGTTTCATCTGTACCAGGTAGGTACAGACAGTATGCAACTGAATGAGGAAAGCAAGCAGATTTACCATCTTTCACAGAATGAAATCTATACCTCCTATATTAGAGACCCTCCTTTGGGGGAAGCTCTATGCTAGACAGTAGTGAACAACACACAGAAAAATAATCTACCCAAGTACCAAAATTTAGACAGTGACTATATATACCAACTGAAATGGAGACAGATAACAGAGACATAATATCACTGCCAATGTTTTCCACTGCTTTTCTGCTTGCCTAGAGCTTTGCAGTCTCCCATCTTTCACAGCACAGTCACTGATGGCGGACAACAACACTGCCAAAATGATTGCATATATAGACTACTCACTTACAGGTCTTTCCATACTGGTCTAAAATGCAAAATATATACTTGAAAACTGAGCCCTTTGTTTACATGTGGAAAATAACATTTAGTAAAGTATTTCAGTCATCATGAGGCTCAGTCAAGAAAACAAATAAAAATCTAAACTAACAGCCTTGTTTTGACTTCCCATCTTTTAAAATTAGGAAAAAGTAGGAAACATCATAATCAGGTTTATGGGAAACAGTAACTTCATCAGAAAATCACTTCTCTATGGAAAACATTGTGTTCCTTCTGGCCACTGTATAAATTAAACTCCATAAAGATTCATAGAGGGAAGAACTTCCAAAGACACCAGGACCAAGCTTCACGTAACTGCATGCCTGGGCTCTCCTCTCAGCCAGCCATCAGTTAATGGCCAGGGTGACACAGAACACTGAAATGCACATCTGCAGACCTCCCTGAAGGCAAAAATTCTAGCTGTTGTGTGCTTCTTTTAATACATATTACAGTTGGAAAAGGAATCCTTTTCTACAGTGTAGAAAAGGAACCAGAGATATGTGTCTGGTACTTTATGGAAATGTATTACCAAAAAATTATGATTACTGCTTTGAAATTATTATCATTTTGTTAAATAAAGTTATCCTCCCAACTTCTTATAAAGGAATAATATTGTATATCACTTTATCACTTTAACAGTCTAAAATCAAATTTTTTCTTGTGATTGAGTTCTCGTTTCAAAGCATTGTGGTCTGAATATATGCAAGGGACAATCCCAATCTTTTGGTATTGGTTGAGACCTAATTTGGGACCCAGTATGTGGTCTATTCTGGAGAAAGTTCCATGTGCACTTGAGAAGAATGTGTATTCAGTTGCATTCGGATGGAATGTTCTGTGAAATCTATTTGGTCCAGTGTATCATTCAAAGCCCTTGTTTCTTTGGTGATGTTCTGCTTTAAAAATCTGTCCTTTGCTAAGAGTGCCATGTTGAAGTCTCCTACTATTAGCGTATTATCATCTAAGTATCTCTTTACTTTGATTATAAATAGACGGATATACTTGGCGGCTCCCACATGAGGGGCATAAATATTCATGACTGTTAGGTCTTCTTGTTGGATAGACCCTTTAAGTGTGCTATAGTGTCCCTCTTCATCTCTTATTACAGCCTTTAATATGAACTCTAATTTATTTGATATGAGGATTGCTACCCCAGTTTTCTCTTGAGGACCATTTGAATGGTAAAGAGAAACAGGTCTGAGGCACCTGGGTGGCTCCATCAATTAATAGTCTGTCTGTCTACCATTTCATTTTTAGGCTGGAGGTGTCTTTAGGTCTAAAATGACTCTTTTGTAGACAACATATAGATGGATCTTGCTTTTTTATCTAGTCCGATACCCTGCCTTTGATGGGATCATTTAGCCCATTCACATTCAGTGTAACTACTGAAAGATATGAATTTAGTGTCATTGTATTACCTGTACAGTCCCTGTTTTCGTGGATTGTTTCTTTGGGCTCCCTTTTTCTTTTACAGGGTGACCCTTAATATTTCTTGCAGAGCTGGTTTGGTGGTCACATGTTCTTTCAGTTTCTCCCTATGTTGGAAGCTCTTTATCTCTCCTATTCACAGTGACAGCCTTACTGGATAAAGTATTCTTGAGTGCATGTTCTTCTCATTTAGTAACCTGAATATAGCCAGCCTTTTCTTGCCTGCCAGGTCTCTATGGAGGGGTCTGCTGTTAATCTGATATTTCTCCCCATATAAGTTAAGAATATTTTGTCTCTTGCTGCTTTAAGAATTTTCTCTTTAGCTTTGAAATTTGCAAGTTTCACTATTAAATGTCAAGGTACTGAATGGGTTTTATTGATTTTGGAGGGGTCCTCTCTATCTCTTGGATCTCAATGCCTGTTTCCTTCCCCAGATTTGGGAAGTTCTCAGCTGTGATTTGTTCAAATATACTTTGTGGTCCTCCCTCTCTTTCAGCCTCTTCTGGAATCCCAATTAGACATATATTATTCCTTCTCAAGCTATCATTTATTTCCCTAAGCCTTTCCTCATGGGCTCTTAATTGTTTTTTTCTCTTCTTTCCTCAGCTTCCTTCCTTTCTACCAACTTGTCTTCTATATCACTCACTCTCTCTTCCACCTCATTAATCCTAGCAGTTAGAGCATCTAGTTTGGATTGCATCTCAGTTAAACTATTTTTAATTTTGGCCTGATTAGATCTCAATTCTGCAGTAGAGTCCTTTATGTTTTTTTTCCCCAGAATCATTAACTTTATAATTGTACTTCTGAATTGAATTTCTGACATCATATTGAAATCCAAATCCTGTAACTCTATGGCAGAAAGTATGGTTTCCAGTTCTTTCATTTGTGGTGAATTCTTCCTTCTAGTCATTTTGTCCAGTGCAGAGTGGCTGTATAAGCAGGCTGAGTCAAAAAAAAAATCAAGCACAGCCTAAGTAAAATACACCCTAGATGATTACAAAGAGGTAAGAGACCAGAAAGTGAAAGAAAATGAAGAACAGAACAAAATAAAACAAAAGGACCACTAAAGTGAAAAACAAATTTTAAAACAAAGTAGTAAAAATTTAAAAACTAAAACAAAAAACAAAGAAAAAAAAAAGGAAAGGAAAAAAGGTGGTAGGGGGAATGGTGGTGGTAAGGAAGTGGTAGTGGAGAGGGAATGTGGTCCCCCTGAGGGGACATATAGGGTTATCCTCTTGGTTCTGAGTGTATTTTGTTCTATATGTTAAAAGATGCTTAATCCCAAATTTATGTAAACCAGCAATACTTATATAAAGTCCCAACATCGACCACAAAAATATAAACAAGATAAAAGAGGAGGGCTAATGGGAAGGAAGAGAGAATATAATCTCACAGAATGAACCAACTTGGTGTTCCCTTGGTTCTGGGTATACTTTGGTTGTGTGTTAGAAAGTACTAATTTCCACCATTGCAAAAACAAAACGAGACAGACAAAAACAAAAAACAAAAACCCGTATCTTGTATATCTACAAAAATTAAATTGAAAACGTTGAAGGGAATCCAGAAGTGAAAAATATATCTAAGACATATAATTGTAAAATATTAAAGTCAAAAAGGAAAAAACTTAAAAAAGAAGAGCTGGTAAAATATTGTAGTCAATGTGGGAAAATAAAAAATATTGAAAAATTTTAGTGATATAGAGTTATAATGGAAAAAGAAAAAAAAAAAAAAAGGACCCTCTAGTTCTATATACTCTTTTCCCTCAGTCCTGGAGCTTTCCAGTGCTGCTTATTCAGTAAACTTGCTTTTCCCTTGTTCTTCCAGCAGTTCTGGGGGAGGGGTCTGCTGCACGTATTCTCAGGTGTCTGTGCTTGAGTGGAGATGTCCCGCCTCTTGCCAGGTGCTGGGCTCAGTATGAGCTGTTTATCCTGTGAGGTCTTTGTTCCCTAGAGGCCCTGCCTTTCAAAGGTATGTGCAAGGTGAAACAAAGAGGGAAAAAAAAATGGTGGCAGCCAGATGTCCAGCTCTGCAGTCGAGCTCCCCATAGTAACTAACCGCAGTCCACACTGGCCTAGGTGCTCCTGGGGACGGGTGCAGCAGGGGAGTTCTTGCTTTCCTGTGCTTTCCCTGCTTCCGCCTGTTCCAGGGGGAATGGAGGATAGCCAGCTTCATCCACTTCAGTGTCCTTGGATCCAGGGCCCTGCTGCTGGATCTGCGCTCCCAGGGACCGCCTCTCCTGAAGGGAATGGAGGACAGCCACTTCCATCTGTTGCCAGGCTCTAGGGTAAGCAGCGGGCTTCTCCCAAATGCCCCAAAGGGCTGCGGTGCTCCAGCCCTTTAGCAAAACGGGACTGCAGTTTGCAGTGAGCTTTGTCCCAGGCACCACAGTCTTATAGTGACTCCAGGAATCTTGATGCTTCACTGCCCCTTCTGCGATTCTGCCTGATTTCCCTGCTAAGCACTTTCCTGTCAGGGAAAACTCAGGCAGGGATTTTTAAAGTTCCTACTTGTCCAGGGCTGGGCTTTTGTGCCCTGGAGGCTTTTGCAGCTCCACTTTAGCCCTGCAGTCATAGCTCCCCCCCAACCCATTTTATTTCTTTTTAATTTTTTTCACCTTCCTACCTTGTTAAAAGCAAAAACCTTTGTCTCTAGCATTCCAGCTGTTCTCTCTTTACATTTCAAGTTGAATTTATAGGTGTTCAGGATGTTTCGAAAGTTATCTAGGTAAGTTTGTGAAACCAGATGAGCTGAGGACCTCTATCTTGCCAGGCTCCTGAACAGTCAGTCTAGACTCAACTCTCTTCTTCAGGCCAAACCTTGATAACCTTCCTGGACTGATGATTTGAATATAAGTTTCCAAATGAATTTGGGGTATAGGCATACCTGATCTGATTTCTTGAACTTATTAAAGTTAACTTCAAAGATAAAATTCAAAAACTATGCTGAGATGAGTTTCCAGTGCTCTTCCAATAGGCTCACACTCAACCTACATTCTCCATAACTCCACTTGAGAATCACCTAGGATTTCATGGTGTTTCCCTTACAAAAGCCTCACTCATGTGGCTCTAAAATATACTGCTGGAAAAATCTAGCACTAGACAATAGATGGGAGAAGCAAATTTATATACAGTCAAATTTATATCCAAAGTCCAATCCTTTTACGCCAGACTGTCAGGGACATGTTGGTTAGCAGTAAGATTAATGTAACCTAATGATTGACAAATCTGAATGTCCCCCCCCCCACCCACCATCTGTGAAGTTAACACCAGCAGTCAGATCTCAAATGCCATAGTATAAGGTAAGTATATTTGCAGCAAAATAAAATCAAGCCTCCTTAGCTTCTTGGAGTATAGCTTTGTCATTACAAGTTATATATCAATATACATAAAAGCAATTGCTAACATTTTACGTTTATTTTTAAAAAGAACTTGCTAAAGAGCTGAAATGCATTATACAATGTAAGGATAGACTTTAAAATAATCTTATCTAAAATGTCCTTTTTATATGAAATTTCTTTCACACAGTATTTAAGAGCTATGTGATTAATAAATAGCACAATGGCTTTTAAGAACTTCTTAGAGTTTAAAGCTCAATCAAACTGATTAAGTGTGGATAAAAAGAGAGATTAAAAACTATGTAAAAGAGTAAAACATTGTCAAAATACTATATAGTTAGGTAAATAAATTTATTATTTCAATTCTTACCTAAAACATCTAGGGAAAAAAATGCACAGATACTTACTACATACTAATTTTCAAACCTAAAGAAGACATAGTAATGTGCTTTGCACCTTTTTTTTTTTTTCCCATGACTGTGTTTCTTTATCTACATTATCTTAGAAAATCCACCTTAGGATATCCAGAGTGTTTGTATAAGCAGCTGGTCAGGATTAGAGGTTCAATTGGAGGATATGAACAAGAAAAATCATCTTGTTCACTCAAGGAACAAATTCACAGGACTGGCCTTATCACCAGTGTTCCAGTCAAGTAGGCAATGTGTGAAATTACAGCTGACTCGGTTGTATTAAAAATTAGGAATTCATGTAAGGTCTCCAATTCTTCTTTCATTACTGCCTATATTCTAGATATATAGACTATATACCTGCACACACCTTCAGGATATTTAAGGTTAGGATTAGGAGATAAAAGTTTAAGGAATATTCTGTTATATCTCAAATTACCACTAAGAGTAGTATCAAAAAAGTAACTGCTTAGATTATACACAAAATGATATTTGTTTATGCATCTTTTCTTTCTTGGCTGCTTTCTAGTTTTACCAAAAAAAACCTATGTAACGTCAAAGGGGAAAATCGCATTCTCTCTTACCAGACCCATAAAAAGGCCAAAAATCAAGGTGGCCATGACGAAAAAGATGTAAGAACACCAAGCAGGAATTCCAAGGGTCACTGTGAAATAGTTGTGAAGATGCTGTAATCAGAAGAAAAAAAATTACTTATTACAAAACATGTTTGAATCTCCCTCTTAGCTAGAAGTCAAGTTTGCACAATGTTTCTATACGTATGAGCTCCCACAAAGTTCACCAGTCTACATTTATTCGATTCTTCAAGAACAAGTCTTACAACGCTGAGTACTGGAGAGTAATAATCAAGGTCATATCTAGTAAGACCTACATACCTTTGTTCATGATCTGGGAGAACTCTGGCAGAATTGTTTTCCAAGCCCCTTCTTTCATCATAATAGATTCTTTTTGGTCATTCTCCCTAATAATTCCATATGCCTCAATTTTTACTCCTCATGTGGCACCCATAAAAAATTAAACTTCTTGGGCCTTTGTCAATTTTTAAGTGGAACTAAATTACTACTTACAGAATATCAAATGTTTAAAATATCTCCATACAAGGGCACCTGGGTGACTCAGCTGGTTAAGCGTCTGACTCTTGATTTCAGCTTAGGTCATGAACTCAGGGTTGTGAAATGGAGCCTCATGTCAGGCTCCATGCTGGGCATGGAGCCTGCTTATGATTCTCTCCCCCTGCCCCTCTCCACCCCCACCCCTTTTCCCTTAAAATAAATTAATTGATCAATTAATCAAATGAAATGAAATATAAAAAAATTTCTTCATACTTCCTTTTCCTAATCAGACCATTACTCTATCCCACTCATATTCAATAACTTTCCTACAAAACTGAAAATATTAGAAGAAAGTTTTTCTAGTTATTTCATTATAAATAAATGAAATTCCATCAGTCTTTGAGTAGAGCGTACATCCCTTCATGCTTCCTGTTCCCTGAGACTCTATTTGATGTCAAACACTTTAAAAAATGGGTGAAGAGATAACCATTTTTGCTAATAATTATTTAGCATTTTTGCATGTTAAATCATGCAAGTTTGGAGTCAAGGCCCACTTAAATGTAGACTTGCTGAAACCATGCTTCACCATGATGGCTTAGTGATCTTACAGTTAGTTCCAAAACCAAAATCGTTAACTATAATCCAAGCATTAACTGGGCATATGATGAAATGGCTCCAAGCTAAGTGCCACCAGCAAGCAGAGATAACAACTGAATGACTTGCCTATAACTGATTAGGTGGATGAAAATGACTCCTAGCTTCTATTTTAATTTAATATTTCTCAAAATCCAGATTACTCAAATATCTCCCATTGGTTTCTAGTTTATAAATGCCAATACAATAGTATATTTTATTCTGGCTTAATTCTGAATGATAAACCAACAAACAAAACAGCTTGTTAATGGTCTAGAATAATCTGAGATCTCCTCTCTCCAATTTCTTATTCAGTAGAAAGGACAGATCTAGACTCAACAAGTACTTTACATACTTATATTGCAAGGTGTTCAATAAATATTTATTGAATTAAAAAAGAGATACTAGCAGATCCTTCAATTATTCATAGGAAATACAAACAACTCATGACTTGTAAAACTATTATTGTCCTCTGGTGATGGCATTGTTCAACATTCTGCCTTTAGCCAGGGCAATAGTTTATTAAGAATAATCTAACATTCTGCAGCCCAGCAGGCAAAGAGGCATTTGGGATATCCAAAGGTTGCTTCATTCAAACTCTGTTCAATTTAAGTTCTAAAATGTGTCATACAGTTCTCTACTTTAGAAAACTCTATGTAGTCATAGTTTATGCTTCTCTTGTTTACTCGGTGCCACCCTCAGGATTAAACTCTGAAATGTGCCAAGGAATTAAAAGATATGGAAAGCCAGTCTAACTTTGTGCTGACCCATAGAGGCCTGTATTCTGGAACTTGCTTTATAAGTAATATCCATTAATTGCAGGAATGAATCATGTCCAGTTATAAGTCCTTCTGGATAGTATCTTATGCCCTTTCAGCAAAATAAATGATTAAAGTAACCCCCAAGAAATTTTCTAAGTTATTTTCTGGAATTCACTAAGTTATTTGCTCTTGAGTCATTGCATTCTGAGTCACACACTTAGCACATTCAAAATATCCTCTTACTGTAGCAAGTTCTACTTCAATTTTCTCATATCAACTTATTCTTTAAAGGATGTATTTGAGCCTCTTAGAGAAACCTCACCATCTTGTGGTCTTTTAGTTGATTAATACTAAAGCCTCCTTAACCAAGTTGTGTTTTCACAACTGTAGACATAAATCTTTATCTGTTTATTTTGTCTGAGTCCACAATGGTTTTAGAACACCTTAAGAGTGTTGGGATTTGTGGCATTAAGTACTTGAAGTTTTGCCGTATATATGTTTTTAAGTAATAACTGATTCAAACTAATCAAATTCAATTTTACATTCCTGAGTTTTTGTTTCTTTAACTGCAAGGTAAAGTGACAGTTTTCACTTGTGGAAAATACTGATCCTTGTTCAATATTATATGTGCTCATTATAAGCAAGCATCTTACTTTGTTTCCTTAAAATGCACAAAAATATCACCTAATGGGCCTGACAACTTATACTATACCATTGTAATAGATAATGGAATTAGAGCTAGTGTTTGGCTACATACAGATTTGAATGAGAGACTAAATGAAGACACCCTTACAGTAGAATTACCCAGTGGTCAGATGAATTTAAGGAATGGAGCAAGGCCAAGGCCTCCAAGGATCACCGGTAGAATCTTCTCTCCAGACAGCTCAGTACTCCGAGAGCTGAACTACTACAGGGCAGATTCAGTGCTGTCCAAGGGCACCCACTCAGTCAGCCCAGTGCTGCACAGCCTTGTTGAGAGAGGCTGTGATTAGATTCTGCCAATGTCACAGGATATACTCTGAGGCGTTTTGGGACAAATCCAATATCTCTTTCAAACACAGATCAGAATCCTCAAAACATCTTCCCTGTGTGGAAGTAGCTCAGAAAGGCTATCTCTAGTAATGGCCAAGGGTTTAGTTCACATTCGATGTTTTACCTTTTCAACACATGTATCAAGACACAACCTTGCAGCCCCTTGTAGGCATTAAGAGAGGTATTCTGTGGGTGTGTACTATCTCACTGTAATATGGTTATAGATAATTTTACAAAGAAAACCCCTCAAAACAGTGAGGAGAGATGCTACCATCTAAAACACAGGAGGACATTTCAGAAGTTTTAAAACATACTCTTAAGTGTTGGCGGGGACGTGGAAAGAAAGGAAACCTTATGCACTGTTGGTGGGAATGTAAATTGGTACAGCTACCATGGAAAACAGTATGGAGGTTCCTCAAAAAGTTAAAAATGTAAATACCATGTGATCCAGTAATTTCACTACTGAGTATTTACCCAAAGAATATGAAAACACTAATTGGAAACGATGTATGCACCTTATGTTTATTGTAGCATTATTTACAATAGCCAAATTATGGAAGGAAATGAAGTGTTTATCGACAGATGAATGGATAAAGAAGATGTGGTATATGTGTGCAATATTAGCCATAAAAAATGAAATCTTGCCATTTGCAACAATATGTATGGAGTATTTAATGCTAAGTGAAATAAATTAATCAAAGACAAATATATGATTTCACTCATGTAAAATCTAAGAAACAAACAGAAAAAAAGGAAATAAACCAAAAAACAGACTCTTAACTGTTAAAAACAAACTAATGGTCATCAGAGCAGAGTGGGGTGAGGGGATAGGTGAAATAGGTGATGGAGATGAAGAGTATGCTTATTACGATGAGCACTGAGTAATGTAGAGAATTGCTGAGTCACTATCTTGTACTCTTGAAACTAATATAGCACTGTTTGTTAATTATACTCACATTAAAGTTTTTAAAAAGTATTTCCATTTTGAAAAAAACACACTCTTGTTATCCTCCTCTCTAAACACCTATGGGCTTTAATTCTCATTGTGAGGTATTTATAAAGCCTTTAATCTTCTCCATCATCCAGACTGTCTTCCCACAGATGCCGCCTACCTTACTGTCCACCTTGTTGCATGACAACAGTGGCACCAAGGTGAAGGCAGTTCCTCCATACTATATTAGCTCAGCAAGCAGCACAAATTCACAAAATCAAGTAATATTGAAATATTGATGATAAACCTAGTTAGCAAAAATACACATTGTACAACTGCCATAAAACCCTATTTTAATCCTGCTATCAGACTGGATTAAAAAAATGAATAAAAAGATAAAGCATTCCGTATTGACTAGTGAGAGGTAATAAGTAAAACAATGACGACAACAATGATTAATGAATACAACTAACAACAAACAGTTATCAAATACTGATTATGCTAAGCACTCAAAGTGTTCTAGTGACAACAGTTTATAGCAGGGAAAACTCATAGGTTCAGATATACACACACAGGGTGGAGAACAATGAGCTTTCTCTCTGGAAGAATGAAAGATAATACCTCCCTACACCACTGTAACCAACTTGAAAAGAGATGAGAAGACAGAAAGACTGGAAAGTCTCTCCACTCATGTGCCACAGACAACATGTGAGCCCCAGGATTCCTAACCCTGACTGCGGCACCACTCAGTGACAGTACTTCCCAAGTTCAATCTCCTGTGCATTGCTTTCATAGCACCTGTACTATCCTTTAGATTATTGACATTTTTCATTGAGTAATTTTTTAAGCTGAATTTCTAAGCCACTATAAATATAAAATTAGTACCAATTCCATATCTAGAAGATGTCTATGCACTCTTTAAGAAATTCCTTGAGTTGTACATCTTCCGGCACCAGTGATTCATATGAGGTAGGCAAATGTCAAGACTATTTATGAGGATAGGTGTTATAGCAGATGTGGCAGTACTTCTATGAGTCTATATAAAAATTAAAATACATAGGTGGATACCATCACAACTACATTGGGAAGACAATCTGAATTTTAGTGGTGGAGAGAATATTTGAGATTATCCACCCTTCCCCCACACTGTTATAAATTACCTACTAAGGATCCCTCAGATTCCAGGTGATAGCCGAAAGCTCACAGATCTGGCTTATAACACTATTCAAGGAACTTCTCCACCTCAAGGGTTTAATCAAGCAAGAACATATGGGAGGTTGGCATAGAATTAAGGAAGCCAAATGCAGAACACAACAAAACCCCTGAGTTCATGGGAACTCAGCTATGTGGGTGTCTCCTCAACAAGCAATTCTGACATCCTGAGGACAAGCTCTTGTTTCCAGAATGCCAGATTGAGTAAGTTGGCTTCATTCCTAGAGCAGAAACTCAAGGACTTTAAGATGAGCTCAGTAGGCTCTGATCTTATAGATACTGCTCTTGTTTTTATTTTATCTCTTTCATTATAGAAAAAAAATTAATACAGAGAAAGATAATATTTTTTTTTAAATCAGCCATAATTTCAGGATCAGAGATAGCTATTGTTGACATCTGATTAATCTCCCTCCAGGCATATTCCTGTATACACATACAAACTCCACATGAACATAACATTACACATACTGTTTTGTCATCTTTTCGCCCACTTAATAACATGCAATTTTCCCTACAGAAATATTATATTTAACCAGCTACCCAACCAGGGGAGACTGTTGCTGAAGAAACACTGACTTCTATCTGTCTATGTATCCACAAAGTCTCAGTAGGATAAAAGAGATTGTGGATGGGCATCAATATCCTTGCCTCACTGGCATTAGCCACTCTGTGTCTTTCCTTCTTGGAAACCTTATACTCATTTAGTTCTAGCCATGTTCTTTCTCTTTTTCTTTCTTTCTTTGTCTCTTTCTTTCTTCTTTCTTTCTTTCTTTTTCTTTCTTTCTCTCTCTCTCTCTCACCACATGCTATATATATTTTTTTTGTTCACTGTTAATACAGCTGCACTATAATTTTATATTGTCTAAATGTGACTTATAAACAGATTATGTTCCCCACAATTACACATTCCACATTGATGAAAGGATCTTGGGCAAGAGAGAAGGGCTGGCTAAATAAGGTGAGTGAGCTGGGTGGGCAGCTAGGAGGACTCACTCACTAAGCGGTTCTTTAGGTACAACCAGGCAAGACTACACCTCAAGGCTGAAGTGAAAACCTGCCAGCCAGCCAAGGATTGAGTCTCATCAGGCTGGAAATCACGTGCTCTGTGAATAAGAGGACAGGGGCTAGATTGTAGAAACAGGTTGGGAGGGGCCTTCCCAGAGATTTCATGGAAAGCTGGAAACTTGTCTCTAAGAAAAGAAGCAACTACACAAGTTGTCAAGAGGCTTGGGGAAGCTAGATGCTGATACAGAGGGTGATGCCAAATTTCTAGCACAGATTTTTAAGGTAATGAATACACACACATGGAGAGATCAAAATAATCAAAATAATCTAAAACCTACCACTTATGTTCTTTTAGTCATGTTACTCTCCACTACACACACACACACACACACACACACACACACACTCTACAGTCAGAGCAAATACATTAGTGACGCCAATAAATATAAATGGACCAACTTTATCATTCAAAAGAATTACTTCTGGCTATATGCTTTTCATAAGACTCATTTAAAACATAACAACTGGGGCACCTGGGTGGCTCAGTGGTTGAGCATCTGCCTTTAGCTCAGGTAGTGATCCCGGAGTCCTGGGATCCTCCTGCATCAGGCTCCCCACAGGGAGTCTGCTTCCCCCTATGTCTATGTCTCTGCCTTTCTGTGTCTCTTATGGATGGATAAAATCTTAAAAAAAAAAAAAACAACAACAAACCCACATACAAAACAACAACAACAACAACAACAACTATAAAAAGGTTGAAAGTGGAAAAACATTCCAGGCAAAAACTGACCAAAAAGAAAAAATATGGTATTAATACCAGATAAAAGTGACTTTATAGAGGATCCCTGGGTGGCTCAGTGGTTTAGCGCCTGCCTTTGGCCCAGGGCATGATCCTAGAGTCCTGGGATCGAGTCCCACATCAGACTCCCTGCATGGAGACTGCTTGTCCCTCTGCCTGTGTCTCTGCTTCTCTCTCTCTCTCATAAATAAATAAAATCTTTAAAAAACAAAAGTGACTTTATAGAATGTAAAATGTAACTGATTGTCAAATTTAACAATTTATCCTATAAAACTATCTTCTTTTGTTTCCTTTTTAAATATCTGGAAAGACATTCTAAGTATATATGTGTATATAAATATCATATCTACTCTACTTTCTAATCACTAAGAACATCTTCATAGGGGCACCTAGGTGGCTCAGTCAGTTAAGAGTCTGCCTTCAGCTTAGGTCATGATCCTGGGGTCCTGGGATCAGGTCCTGCATCAGGCTCCCTGCTTAGCAGGGAGTCTGCTTCTCCCTCTCCCTCTGCCCCTACCCCCCACTCATACTTGTGCTCTCGCGCACTCTCTCTCTCTCTCTCTCTCTCGCTCACTCTCTCTCTCCTGCTCAAATAAATAAATAAAATCTTAAAAAAAAAAAAAAAGGAAGAACATCTTCATTGGTTGTTCAGAGATGGGTCATATTTTATTCTCCAAGTTGCCCTTTCTTTGCAGTCTGATGCATATGCACAGAATCTGTGTGCTGCCCAAGGCTGGAGCACTGTGCGTATAGAGATAAAACATCCACTCCTGGCCTTGACAGGACAAGTGGCACACATTGTAATTATTTGCATGATAAAATGAAAAACTGTAACTCTTTATCTAAACTCCCGTTTATCTAAACAAAAAATGTCGTTATGAGGACAAAGCAATTATTTTCTCCCCAGATACTATATTTGAAAATATACCTCTTTAACAATGCATGAAAGTCATGACCAACTTCTATCTAAGCTCTTCTTAAGCCACTAAACAAATTCATCTCTTGATCTGCACTTCTTATAGGTTCTAATGCCAAGATCTTGCTCTTATGATCCCTGATATCAGTCTGTTATGATTATCCTGTTGAAGTAAACATTATAAGGCTACAAGGTTCTGATATGGCTATTAGAACATATAACTCTGTCAACCTTTAGTGTCAACATACTGCAAAGGGTAAAATTCTTATTCTCAATTCCCAATTGGAAATTCCTAATTCTCAAACCATAAATAAACTTCTCATCAGTGTTATGAAAATAGTCAAAGAAAACCATATAAAACTCATGTTATCTGGAGAGAGGGAAAATCCCAGTTATTGTTTAATACCATACACAAGTGCCCAAGAAATAATGAACGCAAGTGACAAATTTAGTTTCTATTGTTAAAAAATCCTAGTTAGTAGTATATCTCACAAGGCAGAAAATATTAAAAACTGGGACACAAAAGATTGTTCTTAAATTCCCCAAACACATATCAATGTGCATGAGAAACAGAAGAAGCATGAGAAACAGCTCGTGTGTTAATTCATTCTGATGTTACTATATTAAACATTTTGAGTAAATGGAAAGGTGGACATGTGCTCGGCTTTGTTCTTTGGCAACAGAAAGATCAGACTTCTGTATGGCATTGTTGGATTTCAGAGCCCTCTGATGTTTTGGTAAATCTAGATGAATGTTGCCTTTAATTTTTCCAATATATATGACCATATAATTTGTACTGCAAGTGAAACATGAACTCCTTGAATATTAAGTTCTAAATATGACATCATGACTTAGAATCATAGCTTTGAAAGGACAATTATAAGGACTCAACTTCTAAAGATTTTTTTTAAATACTTTAAGGATATATATTTAATTCCACAGCAAGTTGGTTAAATTTGGCAGAATTTAGCCCACCCTACACATAAAGGAAGTAAAAGATTATGTAACACATTCAAGATTACATAATTGTTCAACATTTTAACCTAAATAACAGTTCTAACTCACTGAAATGACTCAGTGCTTATAGTAGGGATTCTCAAACTTCCTTAAGGGACCAGAGAGCGAATATTTTAGGCTGGTGGGTCATAGGATCTCAGTCACAACTACTCAACTCTACTACTATAGCATGAAAGCAGTCCTAGATAATAGGTAATGAATGAACATGTCTGTGTTCCAATGAAACTTTACTTATGAAAACAGGTGGCCAGCCCCGAAGCTATAGTTTGCTGATCCCTGACACAGAGAATCACTTTCAGGCTTAATCTTTGACCTGTAGGGAGATTATGACAATGGGAAAATAAGATGAAGTAAAACCACAAAAGCCCTTTCAGCTTTGATAAAGGGATTCATCACTGATCTAAGAAAATATGAATGACACAGTGGCTACAGTCTTTCTTCAATTTATGACCTTCTACACAAGGACACATTTCTATTGGGGACCCCGCAAGAGAGCAGTTGTGTTGCTTGACGAGAAAAGATAGGGGCACCTTGGTGGCCCAGTCAGTTAAGGTCTGCCTTTGACTCAGGTCATGATCCCAGGGTCCTGGGATTCAGTCCCTTGTCAGGTTCCCTGCTCAGTGGGCAGTCTGCTTCTCCCTCTCCCTCTGCTCCTCCCCCTACTCATGCACTTTCTTTCTTTCTCTCTCTCTCTCTCTCTCTCTCTCTCCCCCCCCCCCAAAATAAAATATTTTTTTAAAAAAGTGAAATTATAAAAGTATTAAAGTGTTTACTTTCCTTCTACTTCCTGTAGAAGCTGCATTTTAACTCTTTAAAAACCTCTCTGCAAAGATAATCACAAAAAGTATATTTAAGATTACTCACCCATATCTTGCCAGAGATGCTAAAAAGACCAGCCATTCCAGACATCCTAAAAGAAAAGTGAATAAATGAAGAGAAGAACCAACACTGGTGATGTATATTATGAAAAAACAAGGCAGGTGTGGGTGGCTCAGTTGGTTAAGTGTCCAACTCTTGATCTCAGCTCAGGTCTCAGTGTCACAGCCATGAGCTCAAACCCTGTGTTGGGCTTCACACTGGGTGTGGAGCTTACTTAGAAAAGAAAAAAGAAGAAAAAAAAGAAAAAGAAAAAGAAGAAAAAGAAAGGAAAAGGAAAAGGAAAAGAAAGGAAAGGAAAGAGGGAAAAGGGAAGAGAAAAGGGAAGGGAAGGGAAGGGAAGGGAAGGGAAGGGAAGGGAAGGGAAGGGAAGGGAAGGGAAGGGAAGGGAAGGGACGGGCAAAAACAAAACTCAGGTCATAGGGATCTCCCCCTCCACTTTTTGCAATATGTTGTCCTCTCCTGGATTCACTTCCATTCACATAAAGCTTAGATTCCACACTCTTCATTTCAATTCCTCTGTTAGAAACACATTCAAGCCTCCCTGGGTAGCTGGGTATGTGTCCGGGGAAGACCACATGGCCAGCTGTTCTTTCACAGGCACAAACCTCAGGGAGCAGTCAAGACTGCATTGTTTTACGCTCTACTTGAGATGATAGCTCATATCTTTTCCCTCCCTTCAGACCTTCTGCACCCTCCCTTTCCTGTGCATGCTCAGCTAACAGTACTCCTTGTATGTCACTGCAAAATCAGAAGGCATTATGTGATCTCTCTTATCTCCCCACCACCAAATCTGAGCCTGGTGGACACCTGATCCATCTCCTCCTGTTACAACAGAGAAAGTACCACTGCCCTACCACAGTCTAATTCCTCCACTTTTCCACAGATCCCTCTCTTTGGTCTTGCCAATGACTTGGTTCTTTCTGCCATCCCTTTCCCTGCATTAGCAATTTCCCCCTTTCTGCAAGATCATTTTCTTCTGCATGAAAACATGTTATACCCTCTCTTATCTTCTAAAAAGTACATCTGTGGACTTCATATGGCTCTCCAGCTTCACAAACTTTTCCAAGGAGTATCTATGTTTACTGTTTCTTCTTCACTGGACCTTTAACCATACAAACCTGGCTTCTGTCCTCACTACTGTACTATCACTACTTGTGATTAGGCCATGATGACCTTGCATTGCTTCCATCAACATCCATGTCTCAGACTCGATTTTCCTTCACCTCTTGGTCACATGGGGCACAAGAGACTACTCCCTTTCTTGAGTATCCTTTGCTTAGCTTCTAGGAAACTATCATACCCCTGATGGTCCTCCTGCCTCATTGGCACTCATTCAGTTTCCTTTTCCTAACTCCTTCCTGACCCATCTTCTTAACTTTGGGGTGTCTCCTGGCGGTCCCAAGCACTTTTATCTTTTTCCCCCTCTCTAGGTGATTCCATCCCTTCTAAGGTTTGAATACCATCTACATGCTTTGTATCTGTGTTCCTGAATTCTCCATGGAGACCAATCACCAGACATCCAACCTGACAGCTCTAGAAGGATGTCTGAATCTCAAACTTACCATGTCCAACACTGAGCCCTTGCTTTCCCCTTGTTCAAATCAGTAACTGATACCAAGACCCACCAAGTACTTAAGGCAGAAACCCAAGAGATTTTTTGTGACTCTTCCCTCTCCTGCATCTTAACCAAGTCTACTTTCAAAGCATATTTCAAATTCTCTCAATTCCCACTGCCACAACCCTGCTAGGCACTAATATAATCCTTAGGCTAGACACTACAACACCCTTCTAACTGTCTCATCTCAACCATTTGTACCCTTTGCAACCTCTCTTCCTAAGAGCCATCTTCTAATTGTACACATTGATATGTACAAGTTCCAAACTGAGGCCATAGACCTATATGATCTGGCTCCTGCCTGCCTCTCTTTCTTAGCATATACCACTTCTCTTCCCTTTCTCTCTGCTCAGCCTTGGCCATCTTTCTGCTCCTCAGTACCACAAACTCTTTCCAAATTGGGGCCTATGGCCATGCTATACCCACTGTTGGGAATATTCCTCTCCATGCCCTTTACCCAGCTAGGTCATCCTATCCTTCAGCTCTCTCTGCTACTCCACCTCTCATCCGATGGAGGCCTATGCCCCACAGTCAGTCCCTGTCTTAGTAAAGATTTGTTTGTTTTTAATAGCGTTATCTAGACTAGGATTCTTTATATCTCTAGTTTTTTTCTTAATCTGTCTTACCTTAAGTTACCTATGGAAAGCAGAGGGATCAACTCTGTCTTCCTCACTGTTGAATATCTAGAACCTAGAACAGCGTCTGGCATAAAAATCAGTGCTCAAATATTTGTAGAATGAAATGCCAGAGGTGAACTGCTTTTAGAGTAAGCTCTGTATTTCCTGGGTATTATATAAATGATACTAGATGATTTATTCCTGATATATTGAATGATTTGATTCAATTTATATACTAATGTAAAATTAACTACAATTATGACATTTGATCCAAAATTAAAGCCAACTATGGAAAAAGTATGGTTTGATCTTATCTTCACCAAGAATTATACAGTTTGCCATCATGGACAAAAGTTACCCCCAGCAGTGTTCCCCTAGTCAGCGAAAGACACCATGTTTTATTTTCCATATAGATACAACAGCAATTCCTTCAATAAATTATAATTCAGGGAAGAGTTCTCTCTTACCAATAATTTAAACAGAACAAAGAATGGTAAGTGATATTTAATATTATATTTTGTAAAGAGGAAACAGTTGATGTGGCTTAGTGGAAAAGTTACAGAGAAGGTTTTTGTAACCCACCTGAAGCTGGATAATTAATTCCCAGTATACTAGCAACTGGTTGAAACATGTGGGTCATAAAACCAGAAACACAACATTGGCCAAGCATGGTCTGATGTAGTCTGGGTAATCAGAACTGAATTTGAAGAAAAATGTAGATTTTCAAGGCTGTCAACTTAATACTTCCTATTTTATAAATAACATCTTGTCATAAGAAAAATAACAAGTTACGTCAGAGAAGCAGGGGATTTCCAGCCAGTCAGAGGCTCCACTGATTGCCATTTCTTCTCTAAAATATAATTCTGCAGGTCTTCATAGACTCCTGGGCCACGGTAACGGCGAAATATCCCATCCTTTGCACTATAAATTAAAAAAAAAAAAAAAGTAAATAAATCCATTAAAATAACAAGGGCTACAGATAATAAAAATCAAAACAACTACTAGTTTTACATGTGAACTTCACTTTGAATTTTAACTTGGCTCAAAGAAGAAAAAAATTATAGGTAGGCATAAATATTAATGTATTAAAGATGAGAAATTCCCAAACAGCAAGCATTACGCATTCTATTTTATCACCGTACAATTTGGGACCATAAGCAAAGTTCTCAGCAGTGTCTAATCTACCAAGTTACTTTTTATTATTTTTGCTATCAATTGTTTCAATTTTTCTCTTACAATGGCAAAATAATAATTTTTATCAAGCTTTAAAAAATTGTATCCACTTTTCCGAACTTAGGTCATTCAAGGGCCTCTCTTCAAAATTAACAGAACACCTTGTATTTTCACAGGTCCCTCAGTCTTTCTCTGGCTTTCTTGCCATTGTCCAGCTTCCTGAGGGAAGATTCTGCACTGGCCATTTTCTCCTTAAGTATTACTCATTCAGCACTCATGTGATTGGTGGTTCTGTTGCCCCGGCTCCATAGAAACGGCTCACATTGGGGGTCTCCAATGACTCTGCAACGCCAGATCCATAGAGCACTTTTCTATCATTTCTCCTAGTCTGTCACCAGCACTGTCCACTACTGAACGTCTCTTCCTTCCTCCTTTCCACTGGCTTTTATGACTTGAGCTCTTGGCTTCTTCTTATTACTCTGACCACCCCTGCTCAGTTCCTCACTCCCTGTCCTCGTTCGTAGATGTCCTAATGCTGGTCAACCCATCTCCTATCCTTGACCTATTTCTTGTCCCACTGTATATGTTCTCTCTAGATATACTGCAATTTTTATCTGCCACGATGCTGAGGACTCCACAATATGTGTCTCTAGTCTAGATCTTTCTTCTGAGCTTTAGATCCTGAATTCAAACTATTACCTAAACTTCTCCATTGGGAATTAATAGAGGCACTTCACACTATCTTCTCCATTCTGGTCTATCTTCCAAACTGCATCTTATTCTAATGCCTCTTCAGTAGCTTTTATGAGTTCTACATGGCCCACTGATGGTCATCACAGGCCCTTCCTTCCTTATGGCTAACTAGTCACCATGTCCCAATGGTCCCACCTCCTAAGTATCGACCCCTTCCTTTTCCCCTGTCACTATCTGAGCCTCTCTAGCCTTATCACTCAGGATGATCCAATTGCACCCAATGGGCCAGAAGCAGTTATAGTCCTCAGAAGGTATCTCATTTTCTCTCAGGCTTTTCCATGATAGCTGCTGTATCTGGAAAGGCCTTCTCTGTTCTGTCTGCCTAATCCAATTTCTACCTTTCATATCATTGGAGAAATCTTCCTCTGACTCCCCCTGCCCCCTCCTACTGTCTGATATTAGGTGCCTTTCCCCTGGGGTACTCTGGGCACCCCTCTCTTCTACCAGCTATAATTCAATGCACATCAGCCTTTTTCTCTTCAAACATTAAGCTGAATGAGCAGTGGTTATGGAAAACAACTTAGAATTCCTCATACACGTTTACTGCTTTCAAATATTTTCTAATGTTTTTAAGTTTCTAATCAGAAGATTATTTACACTTACTGAAAAAATGCTGGGAGAGTAGTGACAAAGAAGCGGCCACTCAAACCTACAGGAGGCATAAACAAAAAAGTTAAACGTGAAACTCCGACTACACCAAGCAGCTAACTTATGTTGTAAGAATAAGCAGCCTTGAGGTTGTTTTCATAGTCACACTATTAAAATCATTCCAATTATTTAATCATTTACTTTTTTTTTTTACTTAAAGAAATCATATTTTTATCCTTTTTTATTTACCTAGCCACTTCCTGGTCACTGACATACAATTTACTTATCTTTGATACATTACACTAAAGTTTTTTGGCTTATGCATTGCTTGGAATAGTAGGGTAGCTGAAGCGATAGGTTGTAGAGTCATGCAATCTGGGTTAAATACTATATTCTCTAGTTACCAGCTTTGTGACCTTAAATAAATCAATCTTTCTGTAAAATGGGTATACTAAAGCCTGATTGAATTGTTCTGAAGTTAGGTTAAATCTGTATGTTAGGTGTTTAGCACAAATTAAAGGACTCAGTAAATTATAGGTATCATTATGTCAGTTAGGTTAAGAAAGAATAAAGAATATGACATAAGATGGATCATGTATAATCTTTGCACAATTATAAAACTTGTAATTTCTGTCCAGGAATTCAATGTACATTATACAGATTTTTTTTCAATTTGTCTTAGCAAACCTTTAGTGAACAATAACCACATATCAAATGCTATGCTAGGTACATGTGAAGATAAAGATAAATAAAGCCCTTAGTCACTTATCAAATATTTATTTACTAAGCAACTTCTTTGTTCCAGGGACTGTGATAATGGCTCAAGACACATAAATAAGCAAAAACATGCAGTCTTTATTTTCAAAGAAGTTACAGCCTAGTGGCAGAGGGAGATAATGTAATCAAATAATAATGACCAGAAAGGGATGGGTGGTATCAAGGTAAGGGGCATGCAACAAAAACCTGCATGACACTAAGGGTAAAGAACAGATCCCTGCTCTTTATTTTTAAATCGATAATATTTGTGTGAGTACCAGTTCTGATAAAGAGAAGGAAAGTTGAAGGATCTTCCTGGCCCACATGATAAAATGGCAGATACATCATTTTCACATTCCACATCACTTCTGCCTTTCCCACTGCAGGACTATCTGGATGATATCAAATCCTTATTTAAATAAAGTGGCTCAATTTTTACAGCTCTGGGATGACTTGCAGTTTGAGATATTGAAGGTTTATTTTTAATAACAAGGGATATTTGCTTATACTCATTTTATAAACTAAATCTATATTCAGCAAAATAATTTATTGGTTGATGATGAGTCTTCCCAAAGAAGGGTTCTCTATTTTTTTTTTCATATCCAACTAAGTAACTCTAAGACATCCCTATGGCACCTAAAAGCAAACACAGTATTCTGCAGGCAGTAAAAGTCAATGTTACAAAAAGAAACCTAAACTTCATACATTTATGATTTATATTTTTTTAAAGATTGTACTGGCAGGAACAAAAACAAAAGTGACCTGAGAAGTCAGTTGAGGATTGGAATAAGCATCTCTGTCTACAGGGTATTCTCACCTCTCACAAGCTTGGAACTCCACTCTACCAAGGAACAAAGGCATATTTTAGTGTATTTCCAAATCTAAACTGCCAAGGGAAAAAGTACTGGTGATCCTAAAGACTTGAAAAATTATTACATGTCTTGCTTACTATAAAAAGTTTCAGGGAGGCCTGGGTGGCTCAGCGGTTGAGCATCTGCCTTTGGCTCAGGGCGTGATCCCATGATTCGGGATCGAGTTCCATATCGGGCTCCCTTCTGGAGCCTGCTTCTCCCTCTGCCTGTGTCTCTGCCTCTCTTTATGTGTCTCTCATGAATAAATAAATAGAATCTTTTTTATAAAAAGTTTCATATCTCACTTCTTTCTTAGCTACAGATTTTTATGACCACGCCAAATTTTTTTTTTATGCCAAATTTTATATAAGGAGAGTTACAATGTTAGGGAATTATGCTTTACTTACATGCTCTTTTAAAATAGAATGCACAAGGATACCTGAGTGGCACAGTCAGCTAAGCGTTTTGATTTTGGCTCAGGTTATAATCTTGGGGTTGTGAGATAGAGCCCCACATCAGGCTTTGCACTTAGTGTGGATTCTGCTGGAGGTTTTCATTCTCTCCCTCTCCTTCTACCCCTCCCACTTGTGTGCATGCACTCTCTCTTTCTCAAATAAATAAATAAATATATCTTAGAAAAAAATGGAGTGTACAATTAGCATCCCATCATTTCTTCAAATTTCTATCTGGGTTTTATTTTTATCAGATTAAATAGGATTTCTAATAAATTTAAACATCACTTAAGGCAGTATTTTTAACGTGGTCTTTAAAATCCTTCATTTGTTCAGGGGCTTGGGTGGCTCAGTCAGTTATGTAACCGATTCTTGATTTTGGCTCAGGTCGTGATCTCCAGGTGGTGAGATTAAGCCCCGAGTGAAGCTCAGAGTCTGCTTGAAATTCTTCCTCTCCCTCCCTCTGCTTCACCCCTTGCTCAAGCTCTCTCTAAATAAATACATAAATCAATCTTAAAAAGTTTTTAAATCCTTCATATGTTCTTGGTCATCATCGGCCATGGCAATAGATTAAAAGTAAATAAATAGAAAATGTATTTCATAAAACATATTAACTTATACAGTATGTATAACAATATTTCCAGATTCATAGGCCAGCTTGCCTAAAGTCAAACCCCACTTCTGCATCTTAGTTTTTATCTGGGACAGTAAATATGAACCATGAGTTTTCTCATAAATGGGCATCATAATTTCTATCTCAGTATTTTTTAGTATTAAATGATTTTATATTTATAAAGCACATAGAATACAGTGTTTGACCACAGTGATAGATAGTCTCTGGGTGTCTTCTTTACCTTTCTGGTTCAGACTAAAAGGATGTTCATCCCCAAAACTTTTAAAATAAAGGGTATGAGAACTTTATGGCTCATTGTATGAATTGCTGTGCTTTTTCCCTAACTATTGTACCAGAGTACAAGACCATCAGTTAAGGTTAAAGATTATTAATAAACTATAACACCTCAAAACTGCTTTCACTTACATCTGTCAGTATTTCTTCAAATGACAACCCATGCAGAATACTAATAATATGATCATGGCATCTAACTCAGCTCCGAGTTCAGTTTGCTGTCTGGAATAATCCACTGTCACTGAGGATGTATTTAGGACAGTCAACAACAGAATCGAGAACAACCAAAGTAGTTCTAACTATGAAACACTACTAAGTCCTCAAAGATCTGACACCACAGGAAATTCACCTTGACTAAATGTCATTTCTGAGAGGCTAACAAATGTCAGAAAGCTTTGAGTTTCATGTCATTGCTCCAAAAATGTCTTCTAACCTTTAATACTGATGTTATCAAGTATCAAGGGAGTCTTTCAATTACCTGAAAAGTTCAAACATGACCAACTTGGAACAGAGAAGCACCATCTGAGGGTGTGGACTTCAACGTTGAAAAACAAGGCTAGCATGGACCTTACCAATGGATTACAACAGCAGGGCGGCAGCTCACTGCAAGGCTGGCATAATGATTCACTGTGAGAAACCTCAGAAAATGTAGAAGAAACAAGCATACTCTTCAGCCTTTAACTAAGAAAGTTTGACCATGAGGTCTCCCAACATTTCTGCATGTCTTTTTTACTTTAAGAGAAACTTCTACTTTAAAATGAAGACTGGGGGATCCCTGGGTAGCTCAGCAGTTTAGTGACTGCCTTCAGGCCAGGGTGTGATCCTGGAGTCCCGGGATCGAGTCCCACATCAGGCTTCCTGCGTGGAGCCTGCTTCTCCCTCTGCCTGTGTCTCTGTCTCTGTCTCTCTGTCTCTGTCTCTCTCTCTGTGTCTCTCATGAATAAATAAATAAAATATTTTTAAAAAATGAAGACTGACTGCAATGTAAAAAGGGCATTAATCCAAAATGCAGGACAAAATTTAATTTCTTATTAGCAGGCTTATCTTAAACACGTATAGCAAAAGAAAGAAAAGAATTAAAAGATTAGAGAAAGAAAAATTATATCAGGGAAATATATTTGGATACACAAAAGCACAAGAGAAATTTTTTAACTTCAATATTTAAAAAATTGTTAATAGTTGCTAGCTTTTGTTCTATTATAGCTGCTTTACTTTGGGCATGTTACTTAACCTCTCTGAGTCTTAGTTTTCTGAATAATATAGAGATAAATAGTTCTTTCTAGGGTTGTTATGAAGCTAAAATGTATTAAAGTGTCTGACATAATTATAGGTTGAAGTATATGTTTAACTAAATGTTATTTGTTATTACCAAAAGAGTAGCAGAAGGAAAGCAATGAAAAAAAAGTAGAACAAATCTTACCTGTGAGATCGAAATAAAGTTGTCACCATAATACAAAATACTAATTTTTAAAATTATAAAGTTAAAATATGAACACTAACTGAAGAAAGTAAAGTAAGTTTGCTTTTGCAATTAATTAGTGGTTTAAACACAATGCTTATTCTTGGCTGTGGTAGAAGTCTGGTATACCTCCAGTCTAGTGAAATAGCCATCACCCATGGGTGCTCTATGCTGTTTTCCTGTCCTTCACAACTAAGCTCATCTGCATGGAACAGAACATTCAAGTACATGTTCATTACATTTAATTTCCCAAAGAACATGCAGCTAAAACAACACGTGGTCTATGTAGTATTAAGTAGGCAAGGTTATGTAATCTAATCTAAGGCTTTGCTTTTCCTTGACTGCTACATCTCAACTGTAAAATGGAATGTATAATCCCCAATCTTTATCATTCTGAAAACTTATTTTCTGTTCAAACTTCTTTTAAAAAAATCTCTTGTGATATACCAATGGAAGAGTTACAGGCATAACTAAAGGCTATGCAGAAACACTTCAAAAATTCTTGCTTTCATTTCTTTTTAAATTTTACTTGCAGGAAAAAGAAATGAAACTATGCCTTACTGCATTCCTGCCAAAGCAGCCATAATGAAAGAATATGCTAATGAAGATCTATAATCAAATATAAATCTATACACAGAAATATCCAGTAAAGTGCCCAACTTGAGGAAAAGTGGTATCATCTCAATGATACCCCAACTGCTCATTCAGGATGTTAGATTCTGTAAAAGCAAAGTAAATACCCAAAGAGCTTTCAAGTAGAGGGACAAGTTGCCCCAGAAGCTTGCCAATGAGTTAGTACCACATAAGACATCCTCTCTTCATTTGGCTACCAGAACCCCTATTCCTCCACCTCCTTCCTACCTCTAATGCTTCTCTTTTTCCTCTGCTGGAACTAACCTCTTTCCTTCTAAATGATAGAGTGCCCTGGTTTTCAATCCTCAAAACACTTCCCTAGTACACCCTTCCTAGGTAATCTCAATTATTCCCCCCACCTTTTTTTTTTCCAAAAGATGTTGTTTATTCATGAGAGACAGAGAGAGAGAGAGAGAGAGAGAGAGAGAGGGGAAGAGACACAGGCAGTGGGAGAAGCAGGCTCCCTGCAGGGAGCCCGATGTGGGATTCGATCCCAGGACCCCAGGATCACGACCTGAGCCAAAGACAGATGCTCAACCACTGAGCCACCCAGGTGTCCCTCTTCCTCTCCTTTCAAATACATCCACGGCGATGATCCTCAAATATGTATCTCCAGCTCAGCTCTATTTGGTTTTCTATTGAACATGTCGAACTTCAACCCTATTCCCAACCTGCTCCTCCTTTCATCTTTACTATCTTCTCCTTTCCATCAAATGCTACAGGCCAATCCATCGGGAAATCCTTTTGGATATTCCAGCCAAATGTAGCATCTCAACTCCAGTCACTCATCCCTGCTGCTATTAGTTCAAGCTACCATAGTCTCCATGCTGAACTACTGCATTAGCTTCTTAACTTTTCTTCTTGCTTCTACTTACAACCTCCTACAGGAAACTTTTCATGTAGCAGCCAAAGCAATTCTTTTAAAATGTAAGCCATACATATCATGTCACTCTCTTGCTCAAAACCTTCCAGTAACTTCTTTCCTATCATACTAAAATCTAAATTCCTTCTCATGGCCAACTAGACCCCCATGGTCTGGTTCCTAGCTCTCCAGCTCTGCTTATCTTGAGTACCCCACTGGCTGTCATATGGTTCCTCAAATAAGCCAAGTACACTCCTCCCTGCATGTGCTCTTTGGTCTGTCTGTAATGCTCCTCTCCTACAGCTTATTGAAATTCACTTCCTCAATATGTCAAGATATCTAGTCCAACAGTCCTTCCCTAGACATCCTCTTTAAAATAGTGGCTCCTATCATTTTCTAAATTTTTAGCTTGCTTTCTTTTTCCTCTTAGTCCTTACTACCACCAGACACTCTTTTCCAATTTACTCTTATTACTATTTCCCTCCTTCACTAAAATGTAGGCTCAATGGAGAGCCAGGTCTTTATCTTCCTTACTCACTTGTATCATGTATCTCTATCACTGCTATCTAGAACAAAACCTGATGCATGGTAGAAATGCAAGTATTTGTTGAATACATACATTATTCTTAAATCCTTTAAAAATATTGACAGCATTAGATTTGTTTGGGTTTTTTTTTTAAAGACTTTATTTATTTATTCATGAGACACAGAGAGACAGGTAGAGACACAGTCAGAGGGAGAAGCAGGCTCCCTGCAGGGAGCCTGATGCAGGACTTGATTCCAGGACCCTGGGATCATGACCTGAGCCAAAGGCAGATGCTCAAACACAAAGCCACCCAGGGACTCCAGCATTAGATTTGTAATTCAAAATAAAATAAAATAGTATAATATGAAGTGAAATATTCTTTAGGCCACTCAGTCATGTGTGTGGAATTTTGTCTCATAATTTTAATTTATGAATTGCAGTTTTTAAATTTTTATTATTTAAAAGAATTCTAAAATTATACTTTAAAAACTTGTTTATTTCCTTATTTGGACTTTGTTTCTTCATTATTCCTAAAAAATACTAGACCAAAGGTTTTTTTCCTTCTGTTTTGATAAATGTTTCAAATATATATAGCTTACATTTACATAAATTCTAGGAGTCAATGATACATTTGTTTTTAAAATATTTCATTATAATAAATTTGTCTCTATATCATCAAAAAAGCACTCCATCCATTCACAATGGAAAAAGTAGCTGTAAATCTACATTTTAGTTGGAAAGATGTATTCAGTTAGCCTTCAGATCTATGAATCCATCACAAAGGTAATTGTTTAATTCTTTTAATTCAAATCATGCTGTGAATTCACGGCAGGTATACCAAATGACTGAATGTGAATAGGTCAGCTACATTTCTAAGAAACTCATCATAAAATATATCTGGTACTCACTGTATCAGTTCACACCTGATTTTGTTGAACTTGAACTACAAAAACAATTTCAGAGCAAAAATATAATTGCAATTTGATGTCCAAACAGAGTAACTCATTCTAACAGCTCAAACCACAAACTAATAAGTATAATTGTCCATTTCTAAATAGCAGATGGGCAGAAGTGGCTTTGATTCAAATGATTAGAAAAGGCAAAAGCTTGAGGACTGATGGCTTTAACAGAAATCTCTCTCCAAGGGTTTGTCAACACATCTTAACAGACACCATACATTTTGTAGTCCAAGTAATTGGAAATACATTTACATTGTGTTTTTGCACTCACAGTTGTTACAGGAGTTACAGCAATATCCTTTATAAAGGGATACAGGAGATAAAAATTGAATGTAGACAGGAAAAAAAATAACCAATAAAGTTATTGAATCAAAACATTGAAATCTGGGATCCCTGGGTGGCACAGCGGTTTGGCGCCTGCCTTTGGCCCAGGGCACGATCCTGGAGACCAGGGATCGAATCCCACGTCAGGCTCCCGGTGCATGGAGCCTGCTTCTCCCTCTGCCTGTGTTTCTGCCTCTCTCTCTCTCTCTCTGTGACTATCATAAATAAATAAAAATTAAAAAAAAAAAAAACATTGAAATCTGAATCACAAAAACCCATCTTTTCTTCTCATTTTATATACAAAACACAGGTTGGGTTTTTTCTGTTTTTTTCTTTTAAGACTTTTTTATTTATTCATGAGAAACACACAGAGAGAGACAGAGACAGAGACATAGGCAGAGGGAGAAGCAGGCTCCTCACAGGGAGCCCGATGTGGGGCCCGATCCTGGATGCCAGGATCACCACCTGGGCCGAAGGCAGGCATCCAACTGCTGAGCCACCTAAGTGTCCCAAAACACAGTTATTTTTAAACTACAAAAACAAATTGCATCTTTTCTGAATTTAAAAGTTTCATTTATTTCCCTCTTTCCTTTGAAAAATCACATCATTAACAGCTAATAAACGTAGATGGAACAACAGAATTAGAAATTCACCATTCTGAAAAAAAAAAAAAAAGTTCACCATTCTAGAACCCACTATGAAATATCTGATTCAAAAAAAAAAAAAAAAAATGTGATTCAGGTAAGATCATCATGGATCTTACATCTCCAAAGTATCCCTCCACAGATTATTTCCTAATCACAAAGTAGGGTCTTTTCTTTATAATGGAGATGTTTATTGTAATCACCTTAACCAAGTACTCAAACTCAACATTAATGGTGATAATATGTGTCTTCCGATGGAATACAAGTTAAGTCACAGGATTATCTATAAAGTACTCTTGCCATAAACATCTAGCCTGAATCATGCTTCTAGACCAAAATTCAAGTTTGCAGAAAATATAAGAATAAATTAAATGTTACCATAAAGACACACCTAGGCAAATCCCTGGCCTGTTCTCTTAAGAGTGTCAATGTCAAAACAAAACAAAACAAAAAAAAAAACAAAAAAAAAAAAAAAAAAAACAAAAAAAAAAAAAAAAAGAGTGTCAATGTCATGAAAAAAAGAGGGGACTATTTTCCACATCAAAAGAAACTGAAAAGATATAACTACTAAATTCAGTTAGTGAACCCTGACTAGATCCTGGTTCAAAAAACTATAAAACTATATATGAGAAATAATTATAAAGATTTCAATATGCTGAGGTATTGAAGGGTAAAGTATCATGTGGTCTACAAGTGATTTTCAAATGACTCAGCAAAATAATAACAATATAATTATAAATATATATATACACACATATGTAAATACAAACATACATAGATAGACCCAGATATGCCAAAATGTTATCTGTTGATTGTGGGTGGTTAGTTCATGGTCAATAAACTCAAAATCCTAGTCTTTCAACTTTTCTATAAGCTTCAAAACATACAAAATAAAAAGTAACAAACTTTTGCATTTAATGTTCAACTTGTACAGTACCTGGTTCTTGAATGACATCTACTTTTCCCACACTGATCTGAAGTACTTCACCATTCTTTGCAAACGTCTCCCATTCTGAATCGGTCTGCTGGCAGGATGGACACCAAGGAGCATAACTGTAAAAGAAAAATAGCCAATCAATATAAACATCTGAAAAAAACCTATAAAACAAAGTAGGGAAATAGTGCATTTAAATTTAAAAAAATAGATTCTTAACTAAAGGGAAGAAGTAAGCTTTTCCGAAGTTCCTTGATATAGAAAAACAGAACCATATTTCCCCCTAGAATTTAATGTATGAATATCAATTCTCTGGGGAAAAATAGCCAAAATTTAAGAAGATTTTCACAAATTACTGTAATATATAAAATACTTTATTTCAGTGTTATTCTTACAATGGACCCAAATTTTACTACTTTCCAGATAGCTTTTGATTTATGAGGATGAAACTGCTTGAGTATCCCACTAAGGGTGACAGTCTTCATAAGGGGGTCTTAAACTAGCCATGCCAGTTTCAGATTCATCAAAGTGAGATCTGAGGGGTAGATACCAGAAGATGTATTGCTAGTGGGTCCCCCAAAATATGAATCATTTCCATGTGGCAGTTCTTAACCATGTGGAGAAAGTAGAAGCTATAAGCCAAGCCTACTCCACACTTTCTTAAATAGGGGAGTTAGAAAAAGTACTTGGGCCTTCAACTAGAACTCTGCTGTTTTATTCTTTCATTCAATAAACATGATCTTAAGCACCATGCTGAAAACTGAGGCTACACCTATGAGTAAGACAGACATGGTGCCTTCCCACTCCTTGTGGATTCTATCATCCACAGATGAAAAGAGGTAAACATGGGAGTAAGGACAATCCAAGTGGTAAATGCCATGACTGAAAATATGGAACAGATGCTATGGGACATTCAGAAACTCAGTGATCTCAGAAGGGCCCAAAGAGAAAGGAGCATCTGCACTAAGATCTAAAGAATAATAGCCAGAGAGGGGTCAAGGAATGTTCTAACCCAAGCAGAGAGAACAATAAGTATGAAGACAAAGTATTGACAGGACAGGATGAAAACATCATCCACAGCTTTAAAAATATTGTATAAGGAGTCAGGACTTATTCAAAGCTCCATGACTGATACCCTAAAAAAAGTAAGAATCATGATCAGATTTACATTTTTGGAAAAGTCATCTGGCAGCTCTGTGGATAATGGATCAGGGAAGGATAAAATAAAAGCAAACTGGAAGGCTGTGCTGTCCTCCTGTTTTGCTAATGGCCTCACTTTGCCTCCCTTGATGCTAGAAAACATCATAAATGGGCCATAAAACTCTAATGTGCTCCAGGATTTCACATGCAGATGTTAAAATAGGAATCCAGAGAAAACTGCTGTTTAGAAAGTATAGTGAACAACATCTCTTGCAGTCTTAAGCCCCTATACCCATGCATATGATCTTATTTGGAATAAAGATCATTACACACATAATCGAATTAAGGACCTTGGGGTGAGATATCCTGGATTTAGGGTAAGTTCTCATAAAAGAAAGAAGAAAGTGTGACACAGAGACACAGGAGGAAGGCCATGTGAAGATGCAGTCAGAGATGGTTGGTATATAGCTACAGGCCAAGGAATGCCAAGGCCTGCTGGCAGCCACAAGAAGCTAGGAGAAGCATGGAGCAGGCTCTCTCCCAGAGCCTCTAGAGGGAGCCAACCTTGCCAACATTTTGACTTTGCAATTTTGATCTCCAGAGTTGTGAGAGAATAAATTTCCACTGTTTTAAGCTACTAAGTTAGTGACAATTTGCAGTAGTCCAAGGAATCTATTACAGAGATCATTTGAAATTAGAAGGAATTGAGATCGAATATGCTTTATGGAAACTTTTAAAAGTGTTGGTAGAGCTATGCTTAATATAAAGTATTGTGAACAAACAATAGCATGCACTAGAAATCCATTTTAAAATAGAACACAAAAGGAAAATTAACATTTACAGGACATCATCACAAAAATACATTAGTACAAATGGAGAGACATTCTGTTTTGCTTAATAATACCCAGAAGAAAAAAAGCAGTAAATAAAATTAATTAATCTCATAAAATAGAACAGGATATTCCAGGAAAAAAAATCACCAGACACTTTGAATAATATTTTGGGATACCATCAACTAGACATATTTTTAAAATCTGCTTAAATCTGTTTAAATTATACTTAAAAAAAATCCCCAACTCAATTCAAAATGCTGAGGGAAAAAATGCAAATATATTTTTTAAGACTTGATATCACTGAATTATTTATGTACAATGGGTGAATTTTATAGTATGTAAATCATGCCACCAAGGGGTAGAGGGCAAGAGACAAAGATGAATCAAGATTGGAAATATGCTGATACAACTACAGAATCTGGATGATGGATTGATGTGGGTTCATCACACTGCTCCTATATTTGTTTATGTTTGAAATTTTCTCAATAGATAGCTTTTGTTTATTGTTTTATTGAGGTATTACTGATATATTACATTAGTTTCAGCTACAACATAATGATCAAATACATCTTTCTTAAAGATTTGATTAAATGGAAAGATACAGCAAGTTCTGGATGGGCAGGCTCAGCTTTGTGAAAATGTTGATTCCCTCCAATTTATTTTTCATTTCTTTCCATTCCTGAGTTATTTTTACAAAATGTGGCATCTATTATTTCTATATTAAGAGAAGAAAGGCATGGGGGGAGGGAAGTAGGAAAGAATGTCTGCCAAAAGAATAAAACAAACACACACAGGAAAAAATGCCTTAGGAAATAAAGAGGAAAAATGTTAAATGATCAAATTCTATAACAAGATTTAGGCTCAAAGATGCTGTCAGGTCATCATTTATGAACCCTTTTATCTCGACCTGAGCAGGAGCATGTGTATAGGTACCATGCAACACTCAACGCAATGATGCATACAAACCAACTTTTCTGAAAAACAACAATAACACACAGAAAAGGGACAATATTTTGATCTTTCACATTATGAAAGCGTACGCGGGGTTAAAAAGTCAACATAATGGGGAGGTTGCATTTACTTCAACACAAATATTTAGATTGGGTACAGCCCAGGAGAGAGAGGGCTGCCCAAAGCAAGGCATGCATTTCACCAGCCAGATGCCAGAAGCAGTCAGACTTCAGCACAATTGTTCATCCTCTCTAAGGATTCATTCATACATCTCTAGAAGGGGCTAGGAGAGTCAATTCCAAGAATATTCTAAAAAGTCATTAATCTTCTCATTACAGCTCACACTCTAATCCCTGAAATCCCAGATATATGGAATAAAGAACATAGGCCAAGAACAATCTGCTGACATCTTTGAACATGGTTGATTTTAAAAACATATATCTTGTGCCAGGTGACTTTGACACTGAGGCTGGATCTGAGCCCTCCTCGGAACCCACCATGGCCAGAGATGAGTTGGAGAGCCTAGCCCTGGCCTGGAAGTCACCCGTCCCCAAGGCCAGGAAGCCAGGGAGGAAGCCACCAACCCCTGGCCTGGAGAAAACAGAGGCAGCCCCTGAGGAAGGGGTCTGCGGTGCCTCACCTGCCCCTGCCGCCAGCAACTGCCCCCAGCAACTGCCCCCAGGGCCCCATACTAAGGGCCTGCTTCCGCAGCCTGCGAGAAACTGCCTGGCTCAATGGCCTGGCACTGCCCACTTGGGGCCACAAGGCCACAGGGCCGGATCGGCCCATGCCCCAGCCACAGGCGCTGGGTGACCAGGGCCATCCCCTGTAGCGCTGGTTGCTGTCTGGACAGCTGCCACGTGGGGTCACCCTCTGTATCCCTACCTGCTATAGGCCCAGCTGCCCAGGGCCAGAAGCGGACATGCCCTGGGAGCTTCTCCTCTCGCTGCCACCCTCAGACCCCATGGGGCTGAGAGCCCCCAAACTTTTAACTTGAGGGCCTTTATTATTAGGACAACTTCCTGTTTCTTCCTGAGAGAAAGCATGTGGGCTTTGGAGCTCAACAGACTTGGGCTGAATCCTGGCTCCGTTGTTCCTTGCTGTATGACCAGGCAAGTCACTTCCTCCTGTGAGCCCTCAGTTCTCCATTTGTAAGATAGGACAATGCAGCCTACCTCACAGGGTTGTTGTGGGGGTGATGCCTGGCACACACCCATTCAGGTTTGCTCTCTGCTCTTTCCCCAGGACAGGGGCCTAGATCTCAGCCAGGGCCTGGGATAGGAAGCTAAGGCAAGCGGAACCTTCTAGAAAGTCTTTGTGTGTCATAGGTTATTTAGGGTGGTACAGTGTACAGTGTGGATGACTTATACTTCCTAGAGTCCTTTCCCAGGAAAGCCTGGGACTGTCCCCCAGCATCTGGGATTGGGCCCTGACCCCCAGCCTGGAGCTCCTTGGAGAAGCCTGCCCCTTCTCTCCATCGCTACAGGGGGTGCCAGGATACAGCATAGGGCTGGCATCCTCATTCTGGGTCTGCTGCTCTTACCTCTGGGAGGCCCCAGGCCGCTCCTGAATCGACATCCATGACTTCCCTGAGCTGCCTCCTCCACCCAGTGCATTTTCCCAAGAAAGTCATAAGTTTGCTGAAAGCCAAGAGGCTGCAGGGACTCAGGGATGAGATAAGACAGGCTGAATGACAGCCCAATCCTAGGAGGTCTCCGAAGATCCAGACTGGTGGCCTCGGTCCTCCCCAAGCCAGAGCCCCATCAGTCATGCCTGCTATGAGTTACCTCCTTGCAGAGTGCTAAATTGAGCCAAAGGCTGGCAACCTTGGCCTTTGGCCTGGCTAAGGTTTGGAAGAAGGCTGTGGGTCCTGGAGGCAGGCCATTAAACATTAAAGCATTTGGGTTGTTTTGGGGGGAAAAAAAAAGAAAAAAAAAAAACATGTATCTCTTCATTAACAGGGCAAAGCATATACCTAGTACAGTAAGTGCTCAATAAATAAATGAACAAATTTTAAAGAAAATTATAGTCTTTGAGAAAAGACATTTTCTACCTATTTTAAAAATATCTGTATGGCAGATGATACTGGGACAAGCAGTTGGTAAGCTTTAGGAAAAAAAAAGAGAGCATTTTATTATTTAGTACTTCAACAGGCATCAGTGTATTAGGTGAAAGTTCTGCCAGAGGATTCAATAAGATCAACTTACAAATTAACCGTGTGACTGTGGGCAGGTTAGTAATCACTCCATGCCCCAGCTTCCTCAATTGCAAAATGGAATAGTAACAGCAGCTACTTTAGAAGGTTATTGCCCCCAATAACTTATAGATGATAAGATTGCTCCTTATAACTTTAGATGACTTATAAAAGCAGGCACACACTAAGAACAATCATTAATATCAATTACATTTGTAAAATACTGCTTGGTTTCCAAGACATTTTTATAATGCATTAGCTCGTCTGAACCCTACAACCTCACTGTCAGACAAGGCAGGTTTAAAGGACCTTGCTTAAGGTCATCTAAGACAACACAGAGCAAGAACCCAGATGGAGGTATTTATGTGATAAAGTCTCCAAGGAAAATAGAGCCCGAGAGAGAGAGAGAGAGAGAGAGAGAGAGAGAGAGAACCAGACAGAAGGAAAAAATTACCAAAAATAAGGAAGAATTTTGCAGTACAATTTAATGAGTTCTAGGTCTTTTATGCTTTGTTTTCCTAGGCCTGTTGCCTTTGCATTTAATGCATGGACATATTTATTACTACATCAGTAATTATTATTATTTTTTAAAGATTTTATTTATTTATTCATGAGAGACACAGAGAGGCAGAGATACAGGCAGAGGGAGAAGCAGGCTCCTCACAGGGAGCCCCCCCTGGGACTGGATCCTGGGACTCCAGGATCACACCCTGGGCCGAAGGCAGGCGTTAAATCGCTGAGCCACCCAGGGATCCCCTACATAAGTAATTATTAAATCTTGCTAATTTCATCTTTTATTTTTAAAAATCCCAGTCCCTAATCTCTAGACAGGCTATTACGTAAATTGGGATTTTGGTGACAGTGATCCCCAGACACAAAAATGCTATCGAGGTAATATTAGATATTCCTTTTTTTTTTTTTTTAAATGTAGCTGCTACCCACTGGAGACTGGGACTATGAGTGCTATTATTCTGAGATTTAATCAGAGCTGTTTGTGTTGGAGTACACCAACATCATTCACTAACTTAGTGTGTTCTTTTGATGGTAGGAATAAGTCAGCTCTGAGTCTCTGGTGTGGGAAGTGGTCCACTGCTGTTTCAGCTTTTTAAATTATTAGTATTCTTTCACAACTAAAGGACTATGATTTAGATAGTAATTTAGAACCTACTAAAGGAAAATACCTTTAGAGGCCCAATGAATACAAACAAGGAAACTCAAGACTTTCATGTACTCATGCACTCTATCTCTCTCTCTGTGTATGTATGTGAGTATATATATATATATATATATATATATATATGCAATTTATATGCACATATACATGAAAAAAATCAGCAGAAAGGACCGAACTATGTCCTTCATTTATATTATTTAAGACTAGTTCATAATGTCAGCCTTCTAAGAACTATTAGAGTTGATCTGTCATAACTTTGTTCTTTAAATTAATCCTTCTTTCTTGTAAGAGCCTCTAAGAGGAATTAGAACCTTTATAATCATGTAAACTATACAAAAGTATCTTTCCTGTTTAAACTTTTCCCAGGTGGCAGCAGTATAGAAAGTCAGTAAGCTGCATAAAGACATGCAAAATACATTCCAGATAGCTAAAATACTGTTAAATTATACCAACTTGGATATCAATCCAGTGTTTTTTGGCCACTCCTGGGAAACACATTTCAAAAGCATGTTTTCTTGTCATCCATGTCCATATTTATGCATTTATCACACTTACGTTTCTGCTATATGCAAGGTGGTTGAAAGCCCTTGTTACTTTGATTGCATGAGCCAACTGAACTTGGTGTGAGATTTCATTAAATGTACAAAATGTTTCAGAGAAAGGAGTTACTTAAAAACACTTCCTAGAAATAAAATTTTACTAAAAGTACATTTTTATTCCCCAATAATGGGCAATTTATCTTCTTCTGTCTTGGCTCAAATTTCACATATTCTCTCGGGGAGAGAGTGCACACTCCCACACATTCTCTTTTCTTATCCTTGCAGAAAGGAGACGGACAACGACTGATACAGCAGATTTTCACTTAGAGCTTACTTTGACCAAAATGCTCAGAAGAATATGTGACAATGAAGATGAAAGAGGTACGCTAGGTTCATCTTTCTAGGGCTTAAAACATGAAACTAAATCAAAATGTCAACAGATAATGACCCACCTACATCAAGTATTATTCTTCTCTCTGGAAAATACAGAAAAACTCTTAATGATCCAAAAGTTGGAAGGCTTTTATTTAATTCTATTTCTTTAGAAGATCATTTCTAGGCCATTTTATCATAAAATGTAGAGGAAAAATAAAAATTGATAACTCTATGAAACCATACCTGCAAAAAAAAAAAAAAAGAAAAGAAAGAAAGAAAAAGAAAAAAGAAAGCATACCTGCTAGAGAAAATGGAATTCACTACCTGCTTTAGAATGAACACTCCAGGAGCACCTGGGTGGCTCAGTCAGTTAAGCACCTGCCTTTGGCTAAGTCATGATCCCAGGACCCTAGGATGGAGCTCCATGTCCTCTGCAGGGAGCCTGCTTCTCCCTCTGCCTCTACCTGCCACTCTCCCTGCTTGTACTCTATCAAATGAATAAATAAAATCTTAAAAAAAAAAAAAGAAAGAAAATGAAGACTCCATGAAGCCAGTAATTGGTACATCACTTATAACTAGCTAGAACAGAGCCTGTCAGGTCCTAGGCCACAATAAGTATTTATTATATTAATAAACAAGTGGGAGATGATAGTGACTCTTCTTAGTACCTAGGATAATATATATAGATAGATGTTTCCTTCAGTGATGTCCTTGAGGAAAGTCTTGAGCAAAGGAACAATCAGTCTATTATTCATTCATTCACTTAGTCAAAGTATTTATTGAACACCTAGAACTTGACAGTTGTCAAGGCTCTGGAGATAAACAGGAAGAAGAAAACTTTTGTCTTCTACTGAAAAGCTAATTGTCTAGAGAAGGAATTAGACAAAAACCTAGTGTTGAAGCATATAAATTAATAATTACAAGCTGTGGTAAGGGCCATGCTAGATACAAACAAGGCAAAGTGAGAATATTCCTGAGTGGATGGTGTGCACAGAAGGCAGAGCACCTGTTTAAGTGTGAAAAGTATCAGGAATGAGCATTTAGCAATAATGCTTTTCATCTGGATTTCTACAGATGATAAAACCATGGGTGGGCCTCTGAATCCCACAGGGAAAAGGCTTCCTTTCAAGTGGCTCATGGTGCTGACAAGCTGACAGCCTAAGCATGAATCAGTCAGCCTCTGTGTCTTCCTCCAGCAAACCCTCCCACCCACCCACTTCCCAACCATTCTCCTGGGCTTACATCAGGAACTGCAAAGTTTGGGCCTGCATTCTAGCTCTGGCCCTGCCAACCACTTGCTAAGGATCTGGCCTTGACTAAAGCTTTAACCTTTTCGAGTTTTCATCTCCTCTAGTAAAGGAGAATGTGAATGAGGATTCTGTACCAGATCGCTGGGCTGATCAAATAAGAGCACATTCAGGACATGCGATGTAAGCAACTTAACGGTTTACTGTGACTGAAATGATGAGGATAGTGGAGGGGATGTGGATAACCCTTCGTGACAAACAAAATCTAAAATCAAATACTTCTAGGTTCGCTTATGAGCTATTAATTTGCATGTTTTTAAATACCCATAACAGTACCCAGTGCAGTGGTTTCCAATCGGAGGCATTTGGAAATATGCATAGGGGATGGAGATTGCTGAATTGTTTTGGTGTCACATGAATACTAGAATGCAATGGGTAGGGGCAGCAGTGCTAAATGTTCAGCAACGGACAAGCAATCTCCACGTATCAAAGGGCTGTCCAACTCAAGATACCAATAGTGCCTTGATGAGAATCACTGTGGAATGCTTGACAGAATGTTTATATTCAGTAAACATTTGCTACATTAAATGAATGTTATATCTGCTATATATTTCTTTCAGAGCACAGTAGACAGTCCCTTAAAAGCAAAGAATGTAGCTCATTCATTTCATCTTCTCAGATCTCTAACTCTAAACCTGAAATATAACAAGTATTTAATGACTATGTCTTAAACATTCAATCAGTACATCAAGATAATCTATTAAACTGCAAAAAACTATAACTATTTGTCAGCAACAAGCTAAGGCAATGACGCTGAAGACATTCTCTTCAGGAATAAGAAGGATTTGGGGGAAAAAATCACTAAATTTCCTAGGGAAATAAATGATTCCCTCCATCACTATGACTAATTTCAATTTTGAAACATGATTATCCCAAGAACAAAGTTAGAAAAGGTAGTGTTTTATAAAGATCTATATGCATTACAGAAGTAAATTAACCCAGAGACATACTTTGTCTCTGGATATCAATTTTAAAGTGGCAGGTCAAAATTAAGCTGAGTGGAAAGCTACTTATTTCTCTGGGAGGAAAAACCACCAGAAAAGTATATGGAATGTGTACTGTCCTTTGTCAAAGGAACAAAAGTACTATTTTCAAAGGAACCAAAAAAGTTTAAAATAGCAAAAAGTTACAAAGTAACTGAATGGATAGTACAAAACAATGGAAATAGAGAAAAGGAAATATCAGAAGATATTTTAAAGATTATATAATCTTTCCGATCCCTGAGAAAGAGCAAACTTTTCATCAGAAGTTAAGAAAAGCACAGCAAGCCAATGATAGAGATATGGCAGAAATAGTAATAAAGTTATAAAACAACATATAAAAGCAAACAAGAAGAGAGAAACTGAATATACGATAAGCCCTGAAGAAAATGTAAAAGCAATGGGATAAATTTTCAGATTTTAAAAAAATTTCAGAAAGTGAATTACTAAAAATACATTTTAACTCATATTTCTCCTTAACAGGGAAGTGCTTTTTTTAAAGTGAAAATTCAGGGGCGCCTGGGTGGCTCAGTTGGTTGAAGGACCAACTCTTGGTTTTGGCACAGGTCATGATCTCAGTGTCCCAAGATGGAGCTCAGAATTGGACTCCACACTTGGACTAGTCTCTCTCTCTACCCCTCCCCCCTACACACATGCATGCTCTCTCTTTATCTATCTCTAAAATAAATAAATAAATCTTTATTAAAAACCTGAAAATTCAAATGCAAGTTTCCAAAAAAAAGAACTCTTTTAAAGACAAAGAAAATATAACAAATTGAGTTTTACACCAGGAGCAGAAAACACTGCTAGGTCCTTAAAAAAAAAAAAAAAAAAGTTAAATTATCAACACCAATATACAATATATAATTGCATCACAGGAGCTTTGTGTGAAGTGGGATACAAAAATTCCCAGAAGTTGCATATAAGGAAATGAACAAATAAAGAACGGTCATTCAAAGTAATGTCAAAATTTTAATACTATCAGAAAGCCTAACTTGCTTCTGTAGAAAAGTTAAATGCATCATCTGTGGACTCCTAACAATCTGCATTTATTATGATCAGTTCACTTGAAAAAGGCATTGACATGGTAGCTAGTATTAACATATTTGGCTTTTCTCTGTTATATACATCAGGAAAAAAATCTGATAAATTATTGGCTATTTAAGTGAATTCTTGGAAATTACAGGCCTATAGTGGTTGAGAATATAATGAATTTTGTATCTTTTAGGTGCTAGATTTTGTCAAAGGGAGGAGAGGGAGTATCACAAACAGATAAGAACCACAATATTTCTTTAGGACTTAGGTTCTGGTATATAGACAAAAGCTGGATGAAATGGTTTAAATCTTCTTCCCTTTACAGCCTCCCTTCACACTGAACTATTCTGAAGTGTACTTGATGAAAAGGGAACTTCTACTAAAATGGTCTCAAGGGCAGCTTACTTCCGGGTTACAAGTCTCATCCTGTATCGCAGCCCAGACATATTCCATACAGTGGATGCATGGCCAGTTCAGAGCAATCAGTTACTATGTCTGGGCTTGTGTATTTATGAAGAGTATAATTTGAACAGTCAACATGGCCAAACACAGGAATTATTGGCTGTTGGTGTTTACAAGCTTAATGAGGCTTATGCTCACCTTTAGTTTGCTTAGTTCTTTTACTTAAAAAAACAAAAACAAAAACATAGGTATTCCAAAAAGGAGAATACAGGAGTTGAGGCCTTTCTATTTTGACCATCAGTGTACATACACAAAGTCATATTTCAGAACACTGACATCTAGAAAGCTCCACTGTGTAAGCATCTACTTTAAAAAAGAACTTTCAGGATGCCTGGATGGCTCAGCATTTGAGCATCTGCCTTCGGCTCAGGGTGTGATCTTGGGTCCCGGGATCAAGTCCCACATCAGGCTCCCTGTGGGGAGCCTGCTTCTCCCTCCATGTCTGTCTCTCATGAATGAATAAACAAAAATCTTGAAAATAAAAAAGAACTTTCTGTAGTACTAGCTGACCAAGTGCAGCCTAAAATTCTTATGATTATTACAAACATGGCAGTCTTGAATAAAGCTCCACTTACTTTTAAAAGTTTCTCTCTTAAATGGAAAAAGACCTTGCCCTCTTCATCCAAAGTAGTGAAGCAATTTAATAAGTCTTACATGTCTACAGATTTCTTTAATCATTTCACTGGTTCATTATGATTACCAAAGGCATTTTATTATCTTGAAGTCTAAAATATTCCCTTCTTTGTGACCCAAAGGTAAATGCATGTTTGAATGGGTAATGTGTATCGTATTATATTCTCTGAACGATGTAATCTGCTAAGGGACTTCTAACTTTTGGCCCTGATGTCACAGCGAGATTTTTCACTCCACAGGCATCTGTTTGCAATCTATAAAAAAAAAAAAAAAAAGGATCAAAATTTGGTCTTGGACAAATAAAAGAAAGATGCAATTCTGTGTGTCTGTGTCCTCAAGGTAAGATTAATTACCAAGTAGTAGTGACCAAGCACATACATTACCTAAAACTACAGTCTAAGGAGATAAGGTCTCGGTAATCATTTCTCCAGAGGTGCTTCATTTCCCCTCCCCCTGAAAGCCCACCATGACGGTCTCTGAAGTCTGTTCAGACACCTGCCTATTGTCTACCTTAAGCCTTTTTTCCCCAAATGATCACTTTCTTCCTAGAAGTTAATTTTAAGCTACCTGCCTGTTCCTAACTCCATATTTTCCCCATCTCCTTCAAAGGTGCACAATTTGCCTTCTGTTGTGCAAAAGGGGCAATTTCGGAATGTCCTTTTATTACAACAGCACACGTGAGATACCTACTCAGAAATCTCTACCTCTAAAAACGGTAACGAGCATCAACATTTATTTGAAATCTTTCTCTACAACTTCAAACACATTCCATCTTCCTGTTTTATTTCTCACAATGACATCCCAGGGTCTTCAAAACGAAAACCGGACTACTTGGCACAAACGGGTCTGCCCTTCCCTGCTGGAATCAGTCCTTCAATGAATCCCTTGCCCCCCCCCCCGTGCTACATATTTGTACTATACCACAGTGCCACTGAATGACAGCCCTTCCTCTCCGTACACGCCCGTATCAAAAGCACGCGATTTTTTTTCCAGCAGGTTCTCTCCATCCGCCCCCTCCTCCCCTTGGTGAGCCGTCGCCGCAGCCCTAGAACTCTGCCCCCGCCGCACCAAAGCGGGGGACTAACAAGGCGGGGGGGGGGGGGGGGGGCGATGCTAGACACCCGCAGCTGTCACCGCGGAGGGCCCGGCGCGCATGCGCAGCGCGAGCAGCCCGGCCCCGGCGCCGCGGGTCGAGCCCACCGGCCGCGCCGGCTTCCCCGCGGCCCGCGCTGCTCCGGGAGGGCGGCGCCCCGAGGCCCGTGCGGCGTGCAGGGCGGGCGGGCACACTCACAATTTCAGCATCCACTCGCCCTCCATCACCAGCGTCCAGTTGGAGGCGGTCATGGGCAGCACCCAGCTCCGCTCCTCCGGCAGCGCGGCCTGCTCGGGGCCGGCCTCCGCCGCGACTCGGGCGGCCAGGAGCGCCGTCAGCAGCGGCCCCCAGGGCGCGCCCGCCATGCCGGGACGCGGGGGAGGCTCCACGGCGAGGGGCGAGGGCCGAGGGCCGAGGGGCGAGGGAGCGGCGGGCCCGGGGCGCGCTCGCACGCCAGCCCGGGCCTGCGCAGGTAGTCGAGGTGGTACCGGGCCGCCCCGCCTCCGCCTCCGCCTCCCCAGGCCGCGCCGACGGTCCCAGCTGCGGAGGCGGGCAGCTGGCGCCGCCTCTTATCCGCCCGGGCCGCCGAGGCCACGCCCCCTCCGCGCTGCCTGGTCGTTGCCCCGGCGTCTGTTGCCGGGGCGACGGCCGCCCTTCCTTTCTGACGCCCTTCCCCCGCCGCCGCCGCCGCCGCCGCCCCGCCCCCCCACCCCCCCCCCCACCCCCAAGAGACGACCCAGGGCTGCGGCCGCTGCAGCAGGCGCTGCGTGTGCCCGGGCTCGGGGACCCGGGGTCGGCGCGCGCGGGGATTTCTAACCAGAAACACGGCCGCGAATCACAAAATCCATCCCCCTGTTCAATGGTAGCGAAAATGACAATACTGCAAAGTAAACCTACTTATAACGAGGTGTCGACAGGACTCGGGGCCATCCCCAGCTGAAAGGAAGAGGAACATTTAAATCTTGTGTGTGTGTGTGTGTGTTGAAGTATCACCGCCCCGCTGGAGATGATAGTGAAACTACACTGTGCAATTGTATTTTTTAACGATTTTAATTCCAAAACGTTGAGGGCTCACATAAAACGAGTCTGCGAATAAAAGGATATTGCCAGTTGCATTCAATGGATCTCGCACTTCTCTTGGCTACAGTTCGTCAGATTTAAAATGAAAGCAGCCTAAATGACTTCCAAATCTCCCCTGCAGATACACATTAGGTACAGCTGTACCTGGGGATCACCACACCCTGAGCTTGTATGGCTGCAAGACAACGAGAAGGTGACTGAGCTTTCTTCAAAGTGTACTTTATAAAAATGTATTAGCTGTGCAAAGCATACAACTAGGTAATATGGTCAATACATGATGAAAGAGTGTGATTTCTGTCCTGGGCTTAAAACAAAGACAGCTATAAAACTACCAGTATTGCAGGGCACATGAAATCGGTCTCTAATCCTATGGGAGAGAAAAATTAATTTTGCCTCCAGAGAAGATCTTGAGTTAGGTGTTAATTAGTAGTAAGAAGCTCAATTCTATATGGAGCCAGCCTTTAGAAAAATATAAGACATTTACAAATTATTGTAAATTTGGAAAATGCCTTGTAATAAATGTGAGTAAGAATCACTGTTGCTGGGCAGCCCAGATGGCTCATCGGTTTGCTGCCTTCTGCAGCCCAGGGCCTGATCCTGGAGCCCCTGGATCAAGTCCCACGTGCGGTTCCCTGCATGGAGCCTGCTTCTCCCTCTACCTGTGTCTCTGTCTCTCATGAATAAATAAATAAAAATCTTAAAAAAAAAAGAATCACTGTTACTTTATGCAAATAAATCCTATAAACTCAATAGAAAACATTTTGTTTATAAAAAGAAATGTCATACACAAGAATTCTATCATTCTTTTCAGTGCAACTTTTGTATATGATATGTGATTGGCAGAAAAAAATCTTTAAAATAGATTCTGCTATTAAGAAATAATTATTAATTTTGTTAGGTGTGATTATGGTCTTATAGCTATAATTTTAAAAAGTCTTTATTGGTTACAGATAATAAAATATATACATGTCGAATAATTTGGTGTCTGAAATTCACTTGAAAATAATCCAGAAAGGGATGGCTCAGTGGCTCAGTGGTTGAGCATCTGCCTTTTGCTCAGGGCATGATCCCAGGATCCGGGAATCAAGTCCCACATCAGGCTTCCTGCATGGAGCCTGCTTCTCCCTCTGCCTATGTCTCTGCCTCTCCCTGTCTCTCTCTCTCTCTCTCTCTCTGTCCCTCGTGAATAAATAAATAAAATATTTTTTTTAAAAAAAGAAAGAAAAGAATCCAGAAATAAAATTTTGGGGGTGCAAAGAGGATGGATAAACATAAATGACACAACCCCCTTCAGTGCTGAAGCTAAATTCATTTTCGCTTTCTCTACTTTTGTGTATGCTAGAAAATTTGCAAAATGAAGAGTTAAAAAGAGAGAGTATCTGAGGCACAAAGGAAACTCACTGCTGAAGCTCTTCCTCTTTCTAACACAAAACCTGTATTCAAGGATGGCATTTCCTGGCCTCTAGAGTAAGGTCAGTAGGAAGGAATATAGCAAGAACACATGGGAGCAGATGAGCAGTGGGAGGGCACAGAGCCAGATCAGGGGGCCAACTGATGTCTAAAGATTGGTATCTGAGCCCTGACACTTCTTACCAATGTGACTTGGGGCTAAAGCTAGTTCACATCAATGTTCTGTTTAAATGCAGATAATAAGAGAACCTACTACATACAAGGGCTATAAAGATTAAATGGGATAAATATAATACCTAGTACATGGTATGATTAATAAAGTTTGTGTCTTATTATCTAGAGGCAACAACATGCTAGAATGCTTCTAAGACTCTATTTTTCCTAGATTAAAGTCAAATTTGCTTTTCTTTTTTTTTTTTACATTTGTTTTTATTTAAGTTCAATTTGCCAACTTACAGTATAACACCCAGTGCTCATCCCATCAACTGCCTTCCTCAGTGCCCACCACCCAGTTACTCCCCCACCTACCTACCTCCCCTTCTGCAACCTTTTGTTTCCCAGAGTTAGGAGTCTCTCATAGTTTGTCTCCCTCTCTAATTTTTCCCCACTCAGTTCCCCTACTTTCCTTTATAATCCTTTTCACTATTTCTTGGATTCCCTGTATGAGTAAAACCATATGATGATTGCCCTTCTCGGATTGACTTACTTCACTTAGCATAATACCCTCCAGTTCCATCCATGTGGAAGCAAATGGTGGGTATTCATCCTTTCTGAAGGCTGAGTAATATTCCATTGTATATATAGACCACATCTTTATCCATTCATCTATTGAAAGACAATATGGCTCCTTCCACAGTTTGGCTATTGTGGACATTGCTGCTATGAACATTGGGGTGCAGGTGTCCGATGGTTTCACTACATCTATATTTTTGGGGTAAATACCAATTGCTGGGTCGTAGGTAGCTCTATTTTAACTTTATGAGGAACCTCCATACTGTTTTCCAGAGTTGCTACAAAAGCTTGCATTCCCATCAACAGTGCAAGAGGGTTCCCCCTTCTCCACGTCCTCTCCAACATTAGTTGTTCCCTGTCTTGTTAATTTTCCCCATTTTCACTGGTGTGAGGTGGGATCTCATTGTGGTTTTGATTTGTATTTCCCTGATGGCAAGGGATGCGGAGCATTTTCTCATGTGCTTGCTGTCCATGTCTATGTCTTCTTTGGTGAAATCTGTATTCATGTCTTCTGCCCATTTCATGATTGGATTGTTTCTTGGGTATTGAGTTTAATAAGTTCTTTATAGATCTTGGATACTAGCCCTTTATCTAATATGTCACTTGCAAATATCTTCTCCCATTCTGTAGGTTGTCTTTGAGTTTTATTGACCGTTTCTTTTGCTGTGCTGAAGCTTTTTATCCTGATTAAGTCCCAATAGTTCATTTTTGCTTTCGTTTCCCTTGCCTTCATAGATGTATCTTGTAAGAAGTTGCTGTGGCCAAGTTCAAAAAGGTTGTTGCCTATGTTCTCCTCTAGGATTATTGATTATTCTTGTCTTGCATTTAGACCTTTCAACCATTTTGAGTTTATTTTTGTGTATGGTATAAGAGAATGGTCCAGTTTCATTCTTCTGCATGTGGCTGTCCAATTTTCCTGGCACCATTTATCAAAGAGACTGTCCTTTTTCCAGGGGATATGCTTTCCTCCTGCTTTGTCGAATATTAGTTGACTATAGAGTTGAGGGCCCATTTCTGGTTCTCTGTTCTGTTCCATTGATCTATGTCTCCGTTTTTGTGCCAGTACCACACTGTCTTGATGACCACAGTTTTGTAGTACAGCTTGAAATCTGGCATTGTGATGCCCCCAGATATGGTTTTCTTTATTAAAATTCCCCTGGCTATTGGAGGTCTTTTCTGATTCCATACAAATCTTAACATTATTTGTTCCAATTCTGTGAAGAAAGTCCATGGTATTTTGATAGGGATTGCATTAAACATACAAATTGCCCTGGGTAACATAAACATTATCACAATATTTATTCTTCCTATCCATGAGCTTGGAACGTTTTTCCATCTCTTTGTGTCTTTCTCAATTTCTTTCAGAAGTGTTCTGTAGTTTTTAGGGTATAGATCCTTTACCTCATTGGTTAGGTTTATTCCTAGGTATCTTATGCTTTTGGGTGCAATTGTAAATGGGATTGACTCCTTAATTTCTCTTTCTTCAGTCTCATTGTTAGTGTATAGAAATGCCATTGATTTCTGTGCACTGATTCTGTATCCTGCCACATTGCAGAATTGCTGTATGAGTTCTAGCAATCTTGGGGCAGAGCCTTTTGAGTTTTCTATATACAGTATCATGTCATCTGCGAAGAGGGAGAGTTTGACTTCTTCTTTGCCAATATGAATGCCTTTTATTTCTTTTTGTTGCCTGATTGCTGAGGCTAGGACTTCTAGTGCTATGTTGAATAGCAGTGGTGAGAGTGGACATCCTTGTCATGTTCGGGATCTTAGGGGAAAGGCTCTCAGTTTTTCTCCATTGAGAATGATATTCACTGTGGGCTTTTCATAAATAGATTTTAAGATATTGAGGAATTTTTCCTCTATCCCTACACTTTGAAGAGTTTTAATCAGGAATGCATGCTGTAGGGCAGCCCTGGTGGTGCAGTGGTTTAGCGCTGCCTGCAGCCTGGGGTGTGATCCTGGAGACCAGGGATCGATTCCCATGTCGGGCTCCCTGCATGGAGCCTGCTTCTCCCTCTGCCTGTGACTCTGCCTCTCTCTCTCTCTCTCTCTGAATAAATAAATAAAATCTTAAAAAAAAAAAAAGGAATGTATGCTGTATTTTGTTAAATGCTTTCTCTGATTCTATTGAAAGGATCATATGGTTCTTGTTTTTCTCTTATTGATGTTATCTATCACACTGATTGTTTTACAAGTGTTGAACAAATCTTACATCCCAGGGATAAACCCCACTTGGTCATGATGAATAATCCTCTTAATGTATTATTGGATCCTATTGGCTAGTATCTTGGTGAGAATTTTTGTATCCCTATTCATCAGGGATATTGGTCTATAATTCTCCTTTTTGGTGAGGTCTTTGGTTTTAGAATCAAGATAATGCTGGCCTCATAAAACGAGTTTGGAAGTATTCCCTCCCTTTCTATCCTTCAAAACAGCTTTAGTAGAATAGGTATTATTTCTTCTTTAAATGTTTGTTAGAATTCTCCTGGGAAGCCATCTGGCCCTGGACTTTTGTGTCTTGGGAGATTTTTGATGACTGCTTCAATTTCCTCACTGGTTATTGGCCTGTTCAGGTTTTCTATTTCTTCCTGTTCCAGTTTTGGTAATTGTGGTTTTCCAGAAATGCATCCATTTCTTCTAGATTGCCTAATTTGTTTGCATATAGCTGCTCATAATCCATTTTTAAATCACTTGTATTTCTTGGTATTGGTTGTGATCTCTCCTCTTTCATTTGTGATTTTATTAATTTTAATATTTTCTCTTTTGTTTTTAATAAGGCTGGCTAATGGCTTATCTATCTTATTAATTCTTTCAAAGAACCAATTCCTGGATTTGTTGATCTCTTCTGCAGTTCTTCTGGTCTCTATTTCATTGAGTTCTGCTTGAATCTTTATTATCTCTCTTATTTTGCTTGGTGTAGGCTTTACTTGCTGCTCTTTCTCCAAGTCCTTTAAGTGCAAGGTTAGCTTGTGTATTTGAGTTTTTTTCCAATTTTTTGAGGGAGGCTTGTATTGCGATGTATTTCCCTCTTAGGACTGCTTTTGCTGTATCTCAAAGATTTTGAATAGTTGTTTCTTCATTCTCATTAGTTTCCATGAGTCTTTTTAGTTCTCCTCTAATTTCCTGGTTGACCCATTCATATTTTAGTAGGGTGCTCTTTAATCTCCATGTGTTTGAGTTTCTTCCAAATTTCTTCTTGTGGTTGAGTTCTCGTTTCAAAGCATTGTGGTCTGAAAATATGCAAGGGACAATCCCAATCTTTTGGTATCAGTTGAGACCTAATTTGGGACCCAGTATGTGGTCTATTCTGGAGAAAGTTCCATGTGCACTTGAGAAGAATGTGTATTCAGTTGCATTCGGATGGAATGTTCTGTGAAATCTATTTGGTCCAGTGTATCATTCAAGGCCCTTGTTTTTTTGGTGATGTTCTGCTTTGAAGATCTGTCATTTGCCATGTTGAAGTCTCCTACTATTAGCATATTATCATCTAAGTATCTCTTTATTTTGGTTATAAATAGATTGATATACTCGGCGTCTCCCACATGAAGGGCATAAATAGTCATGACTGTTAGGTCTTCTTGTTGGATAGACCCTTTACGTATGCTATAGTGTCCCTCTTCATCTCTTATTACAGCCTTTAATATGAACTCTAATTTATTTGATATGAGGATTGCTACCCCAGTTTTCTCTTGAGGACCATTTGAATGGTAAACAGTTCTCTACCACTTCATTTTCTGGCTGGAGGTGTCCTTAGGTCTAAAATGAGTCTCTTGTAGACAACATATAGATGGATCTTGCTTTTTTATCCAGTCCGATACCCTGCCTCTTTTGATGGGATCATTTAGCCCATTCACGTTCAGGGTAACTACTGAAAGATATGAATTTAGTATCATTGTATTACCTGTACAGTCCCTGTTTTTGTGAATTATTTCTTTAGGCTCCCTCTTTCTTTTATAGGGTGACCCTTAATATTTCTTGCAGAGCTGGTTTGGTGGTCACATGTTCTTTCAGTTTCTGCCTATGTTGGAAGTTCTTTATCTCTCCTATTCGCAGTGACAGCCTTACTGGATAAAGTATTCTTGGCTGCATGTTCTTCTCATTTAGTACCCTGCCTGTATATAGCATGCCAGCCCTTTCTGGCCTGCCAGTTCTCTGTGGAGGGGTCTGCTGTTAATCTGATATTTCTCCCCATATAAGTTTAAGAATCTTTTGTCTCTCACTGCTTTAAGAATTTTCTCTTTATCTTTGAAATTTGCGAGTTTCACTATTAAATGTCGAGGTGCTGAATAGTTTTTATTGATTTTTTGAGGGATCCTCTCTATCTCTTGGATCTCAGTGCCTGTTTCCTTCCCCAGATTTGGGAAGTTCTCAGCTATTATTTGTTCATATATACTTTGTGGTCCTCCCTCTCTCTCAATCTTTTCCAATCCTAATTAGATGTATATTCTTCCTTCTCAAGCTATCATTTATTTCCCTAAGCCTTTCCTCGTGGGCTCTTAATTTTTTTTTCTTCTTCTTTTTTCCTCAGCTTCCTTCCTTTCCATCAACTTGTCTTCTATGTCACTCACTCTCTCTTCCAACTCATTAACCCTAGCAGTTAGAGCATCCAGTTTGGATTGCATCTCAGTTAAACTATTTTTAATTTAAGCCTGATTAGATCTCAATTCTGCAGTAATGAAGTCTCTAGAGTCCTTTACACTTTTTTCCAGAGCCATCAGTAACTTTATAATAGTGCTTCTGAATTGTATTTCTGATATCGTATTGAAATCCAAATTCTGTAACTCTGTGGAAGAGAGTATGGTTTCCAGTTCTTTCATTTGTGGTGAATTCTTCCTTCTAGTCATTTTGTCCAGTGCAGAGTGGCTGTATGTGCAGGCAGAGTCAAAAATATCAAGCACGACCTAAGTAAAATACACCATTGTTAGAAGCGAAAACGTTTCTCTCTGTAGCATTCCAGCTGTTCTCTCTTTAAATCTCAGGTTGAATTCGTAGGTGTTCAGGATGTTTTGAAAGTTACCTAGGTAAGTTTGTAGGGCCAGATGAGTTGAGGATCCCTACTCTTTGGCCATCTTGCCCCTCCCTCCAAATTTGCTTTTCATAGTACACAAAATCCTTCACAATCCAGCTTCAGTTTTGCCCACTTTACATACTGCCATTCCCAAGATCCCCTATATTTCAGTAACTCTATTCCCCATTCCCTAAGCACCTTAGGAAATCTGGTGAGGTCTTTGAGAGTGTGACTTGAGGTCAGGCTGACAACAGGTCCTGCTGTGCTTCCCCTTTTTCTTTAGGGTTGAGGAGGGAGTCAAAAGCCAAATGCTCTCTTTCCTCTATCCCTAGATAGGCATGTTTCTCACTGATGCAACACATTTCTGACATAGGGATATGGGCCGTTACCGAATTTACTGTGTGATCAACATTATATTCTAGTTACAATCACTGTGTCTGTAGAAAACATTAGTATGCTGGCATTTGTTGCACAATGTTAGCTGCTTCCAACCGTTCCCCCCCTTTTTAAAATTTTACTTCTGTTATCTCCTCCTTTAACACCTCTTCCTCACCTACCCCTTCTGATGATGGACCTTTTTTGAGTACACAGAACAGCAGGAAGAACCCATCAAAGAACTGATTTGCATGACCAGCACCTCACAGAAGAACAGGGAGGGACACCCAGCGATAACAATGCCACAACACTGTCTCAGTATATCTATGATCTCTAAAATAATGATAATGATAATAATAGTAGTAGTAGTAGTAGTAGTAGTAGTAGTAGTAGTAAGGTACTTGTATGCCTCTTTGCCTCTTCATTCTGCTCAGGACACTCTTCTATAAGCCTAGTGAATTGTTATTCAGCCTCTGTCCTGTGGCTTGCATTGCACCTCCAATAGCCATAGAAAATTAACTGCTGTTTCTTTTCAGATCCAATAGTTCTTCTCCCGTATAACTCCACCACACTCCTCTTTTGTATTTTAATTACCTGCAGTTATGACCTTCTTTCCCCACTGCTCAAAGTTAAGTGCTTTGTCTTCTTTAACTTTGTGTGCCCCACATAGCAGAATACTTCCCAGGGGGGACTTGAAATAGGCAGTTTCCCCCATGGCACCAATAACCCCCCCCCCCCCCCCCCGCCGTGGTTTAGGCCCTTGTGTAATTGTCTTCCCTTGAGTGTGGGCTGGGCCTAGTGACTAGCTTCTAATGAATAGGATATGGCAAAAGTAATGGGATCTCACTTCTGTGATAAGGTTACAAAAAACTAGGACTTCCATCTCTTTCTCTCTTGTTTGCTCACTCTGAGACTCTGTCCAGAGAGCTCCATGTGACGAGGAACCAAGGGATGCCTCAAGTCATCATCTCATGAGAAATTAAGGTCTCAATTCAGTAGGCTTGGGAGAACTGAATCTTCCAAATGAACAACCACATGACTGACCTAGAAGCAGATCCTTCCTCTACTCTTGAGATGATTGAGCCTTATAGTGACCCCAGAGCCAGAGGGACCAGCTTAACAAGGGCCTCTCACCCACAGAAACTATAAATAAATGTTTTTCAACTTGTTTGTTTTTGTTTTTCTCTACACTCACCATGGGGTTTGAACTCATGACCCCTAGATGATGGAGCCAGCCAGGTACCCATAAATGTTATTGTTTTAAAGCACTAAGATTTGAGGTAATTTGTTACACAGCAATTGGAAACTAGATCAGTGCTTAATTGTTTTTTATATTTAAAGTAACTACTGACAATTTTAAGAAGATTGGGTACCTGGTACTGAGAAAAAGCTTTTACCCCTCGAGCAGTTCTAATGGTGATACTGTAGGGCAGCCATGGTAACACAAAGTACATGATTTCTAGTTGGAAAAGGAAGTTTTGGGACTGTTTTGAGGTAACATAATAGCAGAAGAGAGAGAGGAATAATGTGGTAGAGGCATATCCAATTCCCTTCTCTTTTCCAGCCCACCAAGGAGTATGCCTCTCCATCCCCTGTGAAGTTAGGTCAACAGTGTGAAAGTTCTGGCCAGTGGGCTGCAAGCAGAAAGGATGTGTAGGTACCACTTGCAGATTGAAGCATCTAAACACTGATGTGAGACCCTCCAGTGGAAGCAGGAAGCTCCTACTGTGAAACTTTTGGAGAAAAGACGTGCTCTAGGATTATACAAGACCAGAGAAGTGTAGGTTGCTAAGATGCCTCATGGAGAATAGTTGCCCTAGATAGTCCCCTGGATTTTTGATGGATTTTGCATAGGCAAAAAATACATTTTCATTATGATAAATCTATTCAGGTAGCTATTACTATATAACTACCCTAATATCAGGTCTCATAGTTCTGGGGGTGGAGGAGCGTGGCTGGGTTGTTTTTGCTTGGATTCCTGTATATGGTGGAAGACACTTGGAAGCTAAGGCTACAGTTACTTAAAACCTTTTGCACTCACGTGTCTGGTACCTGGTATAGATTGGCTGGAGCAGCTGGGAAGAGAGGAGGCATCTCTCTATCCTCTCTGTGTGGCTACTTAGGCTTTCCTTTGGCACAATAGTGTCAGTGCTGTCATATTTACTTTATGTACAGTCAGAGTTTCCAGAGACCTGGGTGGAAGCTTCACTGCTTTTGAAGACCTAAATTCAAAAGCCTGAGAATATCACATCCACTATATTCTACCAGTTAAACAAATCACTAGAGGCCAGCCCAGATTAAAGGAAAGAGAAACTAGACTTTACCCCTTAACAAGAAGCAGCCAAGATAAATTGTGGCCATCTTTATCAAAAAGTCACCCTGAAAATTTGGAATTGTTTGTCAGTGAAGTATCATCTAATCCATTTAGACTAACCCAGTATCCTCCTTTTCTGACTTTTGTCAAGAATAGCTTAGGTGTTGTCTTGGGATGACATTTCCAGAAAGCAGCATAGGAACTACCTCACCCCTTTTAACTTTTGTGAGTAGACCTACCCTGTGAGGTGCTTGTTTGGGCCAAAAGTATTGGAAATAGTGATTTTCAAGGCTTTGGGAAGCTCCATGTTTTGATGCCATAGTGTTTAAGTACTCCTGGGGATTCACAAGATTTTGTTAAACTCATTCTAAAAAAAAACTAAAAAAAATAATGTGATAAGATTTACATAAGCATACTCACAAAGGTGAGATATCTTTTGTACTCTGAACCCTTTTTACATATTGAATAATGAATTTAAGAACACAACTTACCAAGTGACATACAAATATATATTCCATATATTAGAAACTTTTAACACATAGTAAAAAGCAAAGACCTTGCAAAAATTAGCAACTCAGGACTTGGTATTAAGAGGATAATCAGGGGATTCCTGGGTGGCTCAGCGGTTTGGTGCCTGCCTTCAGCCTGGGGCGTGATCCTGGAGTCCTGGGATCAAGTCCTGCATTGGGCTCCCCGCATGGAGCCTGCTTCCTCTCTGCCTGTGTCTCTGCCTCTCTCTCTGTGTCTCTCATGAATAAATAAATAAAATTTAAAAAAATAAGAGGATAATCGATGAGAGGTAAAGAGATTATATTCATATTACAAACTCAATAATAGGGTAAATAAATAATATGCAATATTTTTCCTATTGAGAATGGTGAAACCAATACAGAAATATTAAATAAGCTAGATAGTGCTGTAAAATTAGTCCATAAAGTAATAATAGTACAGGAATTTAATTACACAAACAGATTTGCTAAATGCCTTACAGGAACAAGAGGTGGAGGGAGAATTTAAATAGGACACTTCCTAGAACAGATGGTAGGAGAAACATCATGAAGAATGGAAATACACTGAATTGTCCCAGGCTAGTGACTAGAAACAAATTCAGAAGAAGGATAAGTCTCTAAGAAATAGCAATCTCAGCACTACCTCTTGGGGAAAGAGAATCAACCAATTCTTTTCAAAACTAGTGAGCTCAGGAAGGCTGCATACAAGAGAAACATACACACACCAATTCTCTTCTTATACACCAGTAATAATTATTTTTAAAATATAATACAGACAACTATCTTATTGAAGAGCAACAAAAGCTATCAGAAAAAAAAAAGGAAAAGCTAAAGAAATATGCAAGACATATGGAAAAAGCAGGATGGCTTTATATGGTGGAGATGTCAGTTTTCCCAAATTAATCTGCAAATCTAATGCAATATGATTCAAAGTACAGCCAAGATCCTTTACACAGAATTCTAAAAAGCTTTCTTATAAAGTTAATGCTTATGACTAAGCAACAAGATTTTGAAAAAGATCAATGAGGGAAATCTTGCTCCCTCAGGCATTAAAATATGCTATAAAGTTACAGTAAAATTGAGGTATTAGTATAAGAAGAAGCAAGTAGATAAATGGATCAGAGTAAAGACTCAAGAAACAAAACTATATGTTTTTGGATATGTATGTGAAAAGTGGTATATTAATCAGGAAAAGGTGGATTTTGGCTGCAGTAACAACCCCCCAAATTTCAAAGGCTCAACACAGTAAGCTCATATCTCTGCCATGCAAATTCTACCTTGGATCTAGGAGACTCTAGAGAAACTGAAGCCTGGGCAGGGTCTACACAATACAGGCTACTTCAATCCTATGGCTCTTCCATCTCAGCATGATGCCTCCTCCATGATTATAGCAGAGAAAGAGAAAAGTAAAAAGATTCAAGAAGCTTTTTTGGCTTCCTTTGTTCAGAGGTAGCACATACCAGTTCGGCTCATAGTCATTAGCTAGAATGAATCATAAGAATTTCTAGGAATAGTCTTCGTCCTTAGGAACTGAAGATTGATGTACACTTGTAATGTCTACAAATGGCACTTTAAATCAGTGAGAGACATTAGACTAATGTCCAGTAGTGTTAGGACAATTTCCTCCTCATCAAGGAAAAATATATATACCTCTACCTTAATATATACACCAAATGGATTTCAAATGCAAAAAAGTACAAAATAACAAATGCTCTTTAAAAAAGTTTGGGGAGAATACTTTTATAATCATCTGGTGGGCAAAGCTTTTTTTAAGTAACACATGAAACACTGAAGCCATAAAAGGATCCTGATAAGTGTGGCACATAGTAAAAATACAATTAAGTCAAATTGGGCAAAATAACCTGAAATTTACACAATGCACAAGTGTTCATACCCCTAAAATTCAAGACGTTCTACTAATAATTAAGAAAAAGACATACAACCCAATAAGAAAATAGAAAACATTATAAATACCCAAAGAAGAAGAAATACAAATGGCAGATGAATGGGAAGAGTTGCTTGAGCATAATGCTGACCAGGAGAGTATATTTTATAGTTACTAATACAGTTTATTTGATGATTCCCTATGATTCCCCTTTTGAATTCAACCAACTGTAATTAGGACGAGCCACCCTAATTTCATAAAATCCTTATTGGACGCTGAATACAATAGCTTTCTTTCTGTAACAATTTACCCTTCTCACTTTTTTATTATAATCTCTGATTAGAGGATTTTCAGGAACCTGGCTTGTGCATATAAATTTTAAAGTAGGATTAAATGAATACTTGAAAAGAAGGAGGCATAAGTTTTATTCTATAGCAATTGTGTGTCACAAATCTAGCAAACTGTACACAAAGGGGAAAAAAAAACTTTAATGAACCCAAGTATAAAAATTACCTTTAATGCTTGGCGATCTCTAATAGTCCCCAGGTCCTATAGATTGAAGCATACCAGCTAGTGTCTTCATTTTAGTTAACAAATTTCATGGAATGGATATTGTGTGCATGCCTCGTCTAGATTCTGTGAGAGCAAGAAAGGCATGAGTCTCTTTTTGGACGTGCAAGGCTTTGACTGGTAACACATTAAATAATAAAATTTCAGTTATGTTCAGAAAATACTAAGTGTTGGATGGTTTAGAGCATTTAAGAATAGGAAGGCTGAGAATTAGCCAAGGAAGATAATGAGCTTTAGTGTTATCCTGAATTGTACACAGGAATAGAAAAGATGACAAAGAGGGGCAGATGGAGAAAATGACACAACCTAAAAGTATAAAAACCTCAATGTTCAACTCTCCACCTTAAAAAAGAAAAATCCAAACCATATTTATTACGAACAAAGTATCTTTTATCTTTTGGTATTTGAAGGTTGGGAAATCAGGAATTCTATCTGTATGCTTAACAAGCTAAGTCAGGATTTATTTTTACTGGAGAGAAGAAACTGGAAGGGACCAAGATGTCCATTGAGTTTATTGTTCTCCTCCAAGGCAACAAAACATGTTAACTAAATTGTTAGCTCTTGTGTGTCTGTACAAGAATTCACTTTACAGATCTCATTTTAGTAAATATTTCTTAATATGTGAACCAAATATTTCCCAACGTACTTAAATCATGAATTTAAAAAAACTGTTTTGTTTATATTTCGGTGAAGGTAAAAAACAACTATTCACCATTTAATAAATTTAATTTTATACCCCTAATGTTTCATCTTTGTCCCTATTTCAAGTTCCTATTCCTTTGTCATCTTATAAAATTTTGAAGTCCAAAATTAGAGGTAAATATTATCATGTTAGATAATGTAGGCCAAGAATTCAACATCTTGCATTTTACCTAATAAAGTGCTTTGGGATAATTGCTAGGCAGTAAATTTATATGTTCCTTATAGGAACTGGAAGAAATATTCAAGGTCTGTTCTGTAAGGGAAAATGTAACTAAAATGTAACTAAAACAAAAGTCTATATTTCACATAAATCACTAATACAATTTACTACTAAAGAATAAACAGAAAACTTTAAAATTATATATATGGTAAGATAAATTCTATGTAATATCCTTTTAAGCTAAGCTCAGTGGTATGGTGGTAGATGTCTAACAACCCACAGCCCTGAGACTGGGAAGCTTTGATTTGTTGAGTTTGCCATTTCTGTGATCTAGGTTCTGCCACCATGACTGATTTCAGATTGCGAAGCTGATGTCCACCAGCTGGTAAAATTTCTGAAAACATATTATTTGGCTTGTAAAATCTGATACAAGATGACTCCAGGAACCCACTGCAAACACTGATAAATAATAGTGTACTACCACTTAATAAAATGTGTCCCCTTAATACTCTAAATACTAAAGGCACAGATTTAAAAACCCTAAAATAGTTTAAAAATAAGTGATTATAAGTGGCTGTGTATGTGTTTTGCATATTTATGAACTTAAAATACTACACTTGATTTAATCCTATGCTTTTAGGCACTTACTAATTTTTTTGTTGTTGTTCAAAGTTTTTAAAAAAGAAAAAATGACCAAAGGACATATATGTTTCTAAGTGAATTCTTTTTTTTTTTTTATTGAAGGTTTTATTTATTTATTCATGAGAGACACAGAGGGAGAGTCAGAGACACAGGCAGAGGGAGAAGCGAGCTCTCTATGGGGAGCCCGATGCGGGACTCCATCCCTGGATAGTGACCTGAGACAAAAGCAGATGCTCAACCACTGAGTCACCCAAGTGCCTTGCCAATTAATGGTTATTAATGGCAGCCTGAGCAAACTAATACATCCAGAAAACTCTATATCCAGGAACTTCAGGATCGATCCCTGAGCTGAAAGCAGAAGTTCAACCACTGAGCTACTCATGCACCCCTCTAAGCGAATTCTTACATATAAGTGTAACTGGGGTCGAGTTACTGCTTGCATCTGTTGCTGCACACACACACACACACACACACACACACACAGCCTTGAATTTTTAACCGAATGGATTTAGTACAGGTGGTTGGGCTGTGGCAACAATCCTCTTTCCAACATAAATAAATGATGCTTTTCCCATGTTTTATGATAGATTTACGACACTGCCTAAACCCTAATGAATTATAACATTAATTTTTTTTCTCAAAATGCACTTACCTAAAAGACAACATGTACTCAGAAACTTTAAAATACGCACTATTGTCAAGTTTTCAGGTTCTTTTTTTTTTTTACTAATAAAAATGGAAGTAAATCTAAGTAACAGTTAAAAATATTTGTTTTTCCCATAGTAATGGGCCAGAAATAGTAAACTAGTTTTATTTTTAGATGTTTAATTTGAAAGCGTAAGACTTCCTCCATTTTTTAAAAAGATTTTTATTTATTTATTCATGAGAGACACAGAAAGAGGGAGAGAAGCAGAGACACAGGCAGAGGGAGAAGCAGGCTCCATGCAAGGAGTCTGATAGGGGATTTGATCCTGGAACTCCAGGATCACACCCTGGGCCGAAGGCAGGCACTAAACCACTGAGCCACCCAGGGATCTCAAGACTTCCTCCATTGACCTTATTCTATATCATACAGAAGAGAGAATTTTCATCACATCATTAAAAGTGACAAAAAGCCCTCTTCAGAATGCAAATTGGTACAACCCCTGTGGAAAACTATAAGGAGTTTCCTCAAAAAGTTAAAAATAAAACTAACCTATGATCCAATAATCACACTACTGAGTATTTACTCAAAAAATACAAAAATACTAATTTGAAAGGATACACGCATCCCTCTATTTATAGTAGCATTATTTACCATAGCCAAACTATGGAAGCAATCCAAGTGTCCATCCACTGATGAATGGATAAAGAAAATGATGTATGTACATACAGTGGAAGATTCTTAGACCATAAAAAAGAATGAAATCTTGCCATTTGCAACAACATGGATGGAGCTAGAGTATAAGGCTAAATGAAAAAAGCCGGTCAGAGAAAGTCAAATACCATATGATCTCACTTATATGTGGAATTTAAGAAACAAACAAGCAAAGAGAAAAACAGAGAGAAAGAATAGCCAAGAATCAGACTCTTAACTAAGAGAACAAACTGATGGTCACCAGAGTGGAGGTGGTGGGGGATGGGGGAAATATGTGATGGGAATTAGGGAGTGCACTTGTGATGAGCCCCAAGTGTTGTATGGAACTGATGAAACTAGTATAACACTGTGTGTTAACTATACTGGAATTTTAAAAATTAGAATTTAAAAAAGTTTTATTCTATGAACTATGGGATAAAGAAACCAAGAAATAAAAGGAACCTCAAACCCAGGATTTGGAAAAGTGATGGGATACGCTCCTAGAAGAGGGTGCAACAAACATCTCACCACTTTCACTTAGGGTGAAACGGGTCTGGTTCCAGTAAAAATTGTGTGGGCTCCTGTGAAGGCATAAACAAGCATTCTTCTGTTAGTGGAGATTTTTATTAGAAAATTACTAGAATAGTGTTTGTCAATGGACAATGGAGGTGACTTTGTTTACTAGAAGGCATTCGGCAGTGTCGGGAGACACTTTGGTTATTATCACTTGGGAGGGGGGGCGCGGGAATTACTGGTGCCTAGTAGGCAAAGACCAGGGGTGTTGCTTAAATATCCTACAATATTTAAGCCACCCACAATAAAGAACAAAATCTCATAGAAACCTTTCACTATACCCAAACATTTACACACATAAAAATGCACCCAGGTAAAGAAATGGAACATGACCAGCACCTTCTTTAATATTAATTTGTCAAATAGAGTATATTTTGTTAATTTAAAAATTTTGAGATCCCTGGGTGGCTCAGTGGTTGGGCATCTGCCTTTGTTCCATTCAGGGCGTGATCCCAGGATCCGGGATCGAGTCCCACATGGGGCTCTCTGCGAGGAGCCTGCTTCTCCCTCTGCCTGTGTCTCTGCCTCTCTCTTTCTCTCTCTCTCTCTCTCTCTCTCTCTCTCATGAATAAATAAATCTTAAAAAAAAAAACTTTCAGGGGCACCTGGTGGCTCAGTCAGTTAAGCATCTGCCTTTGATCAGGTTCATGATCCCAGGGTCCTGAGATGGAGCCCCACTCAGACTCTCTGCTCAGTGGGGAATCTGCTTCTCCCTCCTTCTGCCTCTCACACCCCCCAGCTTATGCTCTCTCTCTCAAGTAAATAAATAAAATCTTTAAAAAACAAAGAAACTTTCAGTCAAGATCCAAGAGAAAGAATTCATATAGTATAGTGTTTCATATGCATAATATCTTGGGTAATATGACAAATATATGTTGAATTTAAATATTAAATTGGCAAGGAACTGTCAGCCAATGGTATATATAAGGTAAGGCTCAGCTTTTGCATTCATGATTTGTGTAAAGATATAAACCATGTGGTTCAGGTATGGAGCAAGAGCACAGTGCCATGCCCAACACTAATGTCAAAATAACCCCTTTTGTACGTCTCAAGTCTTAGGAAAGGGAAACGTAAGACACATAATGTTTCTTTAAAAAGTAAGAATAAAAATAAAATTTAGTTTCTCTTCCCACCCAATTTCTCATACATCAAAGTTGCTCTTTGAGTCTTTCTCTGATACACACACACACACACCTGAAAGACATATCTTCCTTTCTTAGATTCAGCCCCTGACTCCTCTCTTCCTTCACAAGAGTCCATAAAGTTACTGACTCACTCAAACATGAGGGAGAGAACAAGGCAAGCCCAAGTCACCTCAGCAGGCAGGGAGAAAGCTGGAACCTCACTGACAACCCATGGGCTCCGTGGGCTTTTTTATATAGACTGACAGATCACACCACTCATAAACTACAATTACAGCATGCTAACAAGAACACTTACCTGTACACGTTTGGTATGTACGTATAGGGTATGACTTAGATTTGTGACTATAATTAGTTATATTAGAGAAGATCTTCTATGAAAACATTTTCCCATGGTTGGTTTTTCTTCTAATAATATGTTTTTCTATAGAATACAAAATTTTCAAGAAATACAATTTTCACAAAATTTACTGGTTTTTATATCATTAGTTCATATGTAAATGTCTTCCTTAGTCACTTCTTTCAAATTGCCATCTTTGTGGTGATTTACATAGTCCTAGTGAAAGCTTATTTAATGACAAAGTAGGTAGGTGATAGCTCAGTATAACCATAGAAAAGATATTCAGAAATTGTGGCCCTTAATTCCTTAAAGACCTTTATCACTTGTAGCCACATGAGTTTATATGAACAATTTCAGCTTCAAATGTGTTATCAAGTCACAGAGCCTTCACAAGCTCAGATTTGTAAATGGTCTGGTGATGTTTTAGTAAGAAGGCCACTGTAAAATGTGTTTCAGGTGATTCGTTGTCAGAAATTAAAGTCGTAATTGGCTGTATATTTCTAACGGAAACTATTTTGTGATCTCTAAAATACAAAGTTCGTTACATAGATAACACTTCCATTTGTTCAAATGCGATCTTAATCCAAAAAGATTATGAATTCATGAACAAGTCAGGAGAATGTAGATAGAGATTGCCACTGGGTGTTCAGAAGTGGGTTTGCTCATCTGGAGGTAACTCACTGAACATACACTTGTCGTTTGTATGCTTTTCCATATATATATATATATATATATATATATATATATATATATATATGTCACTTTAATTAAAGCATTTGATAATGTCATGTTCCTGAAGTTTATTTAACATAAATTAATGTTGATCATATTAGAAAGTGTAATAAATAAGGTAGGTTAGAAAATAGCACATGTAGTAGGATATCATAATAGAAAAAAAACATGTGTGGTCATGCACATGCTTTAAAAAAAAACCCTTAAAAGGGCAGCCCAAGTGGTTCAGAGGTTTAGCGCCGCTTTCCGCCCAGGGCCTGATCCTGGAGATCCAGGATCGAGTCCCACTCAGGCTCCCTGCATGGAGCCTGCTTCTCCCTCTGCCTGTGCCTCTGCCTTTCTCTCTCTCTCTCTCTGTCTCTCATGAATAAATAAATAAAATCTTAAAAAAAAAAAAACCTTAAAATATATATACCAACAATTTCGTAGCAGTCAATAAAGAAGTGTTGCAGTGTGTGGCTATAACTAATAAAGTTTACAGATAATGCTGTAGCAACATACAAAGAGCTTCTTCATTTTTTTTACAACTTCAGTATTACGCAAATTTAATCGGTTTTCTGTTGATGGCATTTAGGTTATTTCTAAACTTACTTTCTTAAACAGTGTTGCAATGAATAATCTTGTACGCATAATATACTGCATATATGCAAGTACATCTGTAGAATAGTTTGCTAGAAGAGAATTACTGACTTAAAGGAAAGTGTTTGTGACTTTGACAGCCATGGCCCAAGAGGTCCTTCACAGAGATTGTCTCAACTTATGCTCCCATAAGTGATGTACGAAAATACCTGTTTTTACCCACCCCTGTCAACACAGCTTATGTTTACTCCGTTCTTTTCTCCAAGACTTGATTAATGCAGAAAATGTAAAAAAAACACACAACAAACAGATTTTGGTGGTACTTATAAGTGATCCACCCATTTTCATCATTGTGTTTGGTTTTTTTGTTTGTTATTGTTTTGCCTTTTTTTTTTTTTGATTTTCAAATTAACAGAAAAAAAATCAAGTTACAGAGCAGTATGTATAATATACTACCATTGATGTAAAAAATGTTAGAAGTATGCGCTATATGTATGCATAGATATTCTTTATAAGGTGAGGTAACCAATAGACTGCCATGAATCACAGAGATATTTCTCAGTGTCAAGCTTTATTAAGAATGACAAGGGGTGGGGAGCCCCTGGGTAGCTCAGTCATTTAAGTGTCTGACTCTTGATTTTGGTTCAGGTGGTGGGATCCAGCCCAGAGTTGGCCTCTGCACCCAGTAGGGAGTCTGCTTGAGATTCTCTCTTTTCTTTCCTCCCCACAACAAGCACACACACTCTCTCTAAAATAAAAAAATAAAAATAAATCATAAAAAAATGGATGGCAAGGGCTCACACAATCAAAATTCTCAGATGAAGCAGAGAGTCTGTGAAGTCATGGAGGCTGACACCCCATCATCTAGAAATGCTCTATGTGTGGTCACAGAATTATCTCCCATAGTGGGAGCATTTAAGTATAGCCTACCTGACATTCTCTCAGGAGACCCACCTCAGTAACTCTAGGCTCTGTTTCCTGTAGGCTACCCTCAACCAGGGACTGCCTGCTAAGAACCTTTTTGAGACAATGCTGCTTCCTCCTAAAAATATGGTGAGTCTGTTTACATGCAGGTCCAGATGGTAGAAGTTAGACCAAGTCCCTGCCTTTCCCTTGGGGATATGTCCTCTGTAGAGGACTAAGCAGATTTCAAGCCACTAATTTAACTTCTTCCTCCCTATGATAGGGAAGTTAGATAGCTGGGAATGGAGTAAGTTGGAGATTTTAAACTGACTGTCCTAATGACTATATAAACACAAATAGCAAAAGTGATAAATGAGAAGTGTGCAGTTTATGACTAGTACAGTGTAATATATCTGGATTCTTATAAATAAGAATAGGTTGGACTAAAGTCCACATTCATAGAAAATGCTTTTATGCTATACTTAAGCTATACTTAAACACTGCCAGTTTAATTTTGGTAATGGACTATTTGGCACAGAGAATATTGGGAGCCAGCTAGAGAGTGTAACAAGATTAAAAATCCTTTGGCTAAGAACAGTACAGATCCTTGTGTTTGGTTTTGGAGTTCTGCCTAATAACAGCCTATTTTTTTCCCTTCTGAGATATATTAGTGGATTTTATGTTCTTTCTGAATGTATTAATGACATTTCCATTTTTAAGTTCAACCATTGTATTTTACTGTGTATTCTGAAATGATGGCTAGGTTTCAGGACATTATCATACTAGTTCTGTCTTGCAATTTACTGCCTTTGCAAGCCATAACTAATTTGTCTTCAGTGCAGATGTAGTATGTTATAGACCTAGCATTTGGGCTTGACTTGGCCTGCCATTTGCTATTTATGTGACTTCAAAGTTATTCAACTTCTCAGAGTTTTACTAATATTATCCTCATCTGTAAAATGGGAATATCAGTGCCAACCATTTCAGCCCAGATTCCCTAGAAAACAGGCCAAGGTCAGGATGAAAGCGATGATACTTAATTTGGAAGTAGTGAAAACTGGAACAGTAAAGGTAAGGGAAAGAAGGGGCATGAGGCGCAGGGAAGTACAGAGCCATGGTAATTAGCAAATGTATCTACCTGGCATGGGATATCGTGGATTGCCAAAGAAAAGAGAATCCCTGCATCAGACCAGTCCCTCAGAGGGAGAAAAAGGAAGGAATACATAGGCTGGGCTTCATACATCTCTTTCCCAAAGGCTAAAGTTTGCATCAATGGAATATAACTGGGCAGCCCTGGTGGCTCAGTGGTTTAGCACCTGCCTTCAGCCCAGGGTGTGATCCCGGGATCCCAGGATCGAGTCCCACATCGGGCTCCCTGCATGGAGCCTGCTTCTCTCTCTGCCTGTGTCTCTGCGCCTCTCTCTCTCTCTCTCAATCTCTCTCTGTCTCTCTCTCTCTGTCTCTCATGAATAAATAAATAAAATCTTTTTTAAAAAATGGACTATAACTCCACATGCTGCCAACTGGCATCATTTGGCTCTTTCAGCTGCCTCTTGAGATGCCATAACCCAAGCCTAGTGGCATAATGGTTTTTTTGAAATCTTCAGGTCACTGGAGGAGTCAGAACTCCAGATGGGCCTGCTTGGCTGCTTTGTGGTGGCCATGAGGAAGGTTCCAGCATTCATGGGACAAGTGACTGTTGGCCCCAGGAAAGGGGTATGAACTAGAGTGGAGTTGGTATGACATAGAAGGTGTCTGAGGTTCTTGGAGGTGAACCCCATACATCTATTTCGTGCTGACAGCAGGGCTCTTCTTTTCTTGCACAAGCAGGCAATGACCTATGTGATATGATTTAGGGACACTGAACAAGATGCTTTAAACTATCATAGTGCCTGAAATTCTAGCATTCGTTACTTATTTGGTCTTAAAGGGGTTTTGGTCTTTACGGTTCTCAAAATAAAATTCAAATACTCCTATATGATGAAATATCTTGGGACTTCACCAAAGAATACACACACATTTTTTATCACAAATTATTTTTATTGGAGATATGTATGCTCAATCCTGTGGCATTGAGTCAGATAAGATATGGAATTCAATCTTTTATAAAATATTATTTGAATGTACAGTTTTACCATCGTAACTATGGCCAATATCTATCCATTTTCCCACCACAGCTGTGCTCTGTAAAAACAATAAGCTATCTAAATGATAATGAAAGTGTCTTCCAAATTTCTTCAAAGTCTTTGATGTAATTTTTTCAATTATTCCTCTATTAACTTACTTATCTCAGAAGGATAAGACATGTCTGCTGTGGTTTGTTTTAAAATATTAAAACTATTTAAAAATAACAATTCCCAGAAATCCATAAATGCTTTGATATATTTGCAGATAACACTGAAATAGCCAATTGTGTACATATTTTCCTTATTTCTGTAAAATAGATTCATCACATTAGAATGTTGAAAATGTTTTCTCGGTGTGTATAATATATATATTATATATAATATGTGTGTAAAATATATATAATGTATATATTCATATGACCTGCAATTACACTCATAAGTACATTCCCAAAAGAATTTAAAACAGGAACTAAAACAGATACTTGTATGTGAATGTAAACAAAAACATGATTCAAATAGCCAAAAGGTGGAAACAACCCAACTACCCATCAATAGATAATGGATAAGCAAAATGTGGTACATCTACATTTATTATTCAGCCATAGGGGAGTGAAGTTCTGATGCATAGAACCATGTAGATAAACCTTAAAATCATTAACCTAAATGAAATAAGCCAAACACAAAATGACACATATTATATGATTCTACTTCCATGAACTATGGACAAGAGGTAAATTTGTAGGGACAGGAAGTAGATTAAAGTTTACCAGGGCCTGGGGAGGGAGGAACGGATGTTATGATTTAATGGGTAGAGTTTCTGGTTGGGATGACAAAAAAATTTTGGTGAAAGATAATGGTGATGGTTGCATAACTTTGTGGGTGTAATTAATGGCACCATGTCATACACTTTAAAATGAGAATAAAGGGGAACCTTGGTTATGTGTATCTGACCACAATTTAAAAATGAATATTAAAAACAACAAACAAACAGAAAAAGTACCCTTACTGAGATTTTAAAAATCGATTTTAGGAAGAGGGAAAGAATCTGTGAGCCTCCTAACCTCTCCTGGGCTGTGAGGCTACCATGCTCTCCAAATGAAGCGCAGAGGAGGAGGGGAAGGCAGGTAAGAAGGAGGGGGAACTGTTCACTGTTTTCTGACGAGGTTGAATCAGAGATGGTTAATATGGTTCCAAACTGTAGGGAAATGTGTTTGGAAATCATTAGCATTCAGAGGTAGATGAAAAAGATGGTATGATGAAAATTAAAATGAGATAATTTTAGGAAAACTTAAGTTCCTCTTCCCATCTAATAAATACAGCTGTATTATATTTACAACAAAATAGAAGAGAAAATAGCTTCCTTCTTAATAGGAGTCATAATTCCTTTCTTGACTTTTCTAAAAATGGAAAAATCAAAGAGTCAACATGGTTGTGCCCCTTCATAGCAACAACCTGATTTGATTTTCTTTTGCTTACTGCCAAAAATTTAATTAGATACATAATCCAGGGTCATTAATAGTTTGTCTATTTACTCCAGGGGACAGTGGACTTGGAAGGCTGGTTCTGAGAATCAACTAACTTACTTATTTGCCCTTGTGTCCTCTGTGGGAACATGGGTTGTTGCTAAGACCCCCTAGCTCCATGAATTTGGATATTACCAGAGAAGATTAATGGACTCTACACTGGAATGACCTCACTGTGATAGCATCCCAAGCCAAGGTTCAAATGGGGCAATACATGGGAAAAGTTTGATATAGTTTAAAGCTCTATGTAAATACTATTTATTGTAATTGTTATGGTGAAATAGGCTGAGTCAATGGATCATCTTGCATTATTAACACAAACAAGTTAAAAGGGAAGTAAGCAGTGTGGTGACGTGTGTGTGATACTAGATAGTAGCTGGTTTAGAACTAGAGAACTCTGATACAGTTAGTTCCTAAAAACAAACAGACAAACAAACCTGTGTCATTAGGGTATTCCAACAATACTGACATTTTTGGACTGGATAATCCTTTTTGTGGGGAAATGTCCTTTGCATTGTAGGAAGTTTATCAGTGTCCCTGGTCTCCTCCCATTAAAGGCTGGTACCACCTCCCCAGTGCTAACAATCAAAAATATCTCCAAATACTGTCAATGTTAATGTTCCCTGGGACGGGGCCGAGGGGAGTGGGGAGGATGGTGGACAAAATTGCCCAGGCTGAGAACCTCTTCGGGTAAATATGTAGGTGTTTACATCTTGACTCATTTACAACGAAGATAAATAGTTTTCAAGAGCAGTGCTCTGTCACCTAATTGGACTGTTGCTCCAGGAGATGCTAACTGAGTGAGAGATGCTTAACTTTTGGAGAGCAAGGGAGTTAGTCAAAGCACAGTAATAAGTACCAGATCCTAAGAGCGCAGAGGGGCTTTTGGGGCAGCCAAGTGGAGCTTCCAAATAGGATGATGAGGTGAAGATTTCCATCCCTCCCCCAGAGGCTTCTGTCCTCTCTTAAACTCTTCAAAAAAAAAAATGATTTTATTTATTTATTTGAGAGAGAGGAGGAGGAGCAGGGGGAGGAGCAGAGGGAGAGGGAGAGGCAGACTCCATGCTTTCCAAGGGCTCTGGGATTGGACAGTGCCACCCAGGCACCCCTCTCTCTTCAAATCTTGTTCACTTTCTTAGTCTCATCCCTCTCCCAACAGAGCTTCTGACACCACAGCACCACCAGCGAGGAACAGAGCACTCCAGGGAAAGGCTGGAGTTCACTCCATTTAGGGAGAGATGGGTAATGTTTCTCATTACTTTTTAAATCAGTTTCAGAAAAATGGATAGAACATCAAGGCAGCCATAAAACTCTAAACCATAACCTCCCTCTTCGTGCCCTGGTGTGGGCAGGACAATGAGCTACACGTTTACGGGTAACATATTTAGAAGGTCTTGGTGTTTACTTGTTCTTGTTCTTAGAGCCAAATGTGGAGCTTAGCTTAGGGGGCATAAAAATCTGAGGAGCCTTTTCCTTACTGATAAGTAAAAATAATAAGAGCTAACACAAGTGCATGATGTAACTCTAAGAGAGAAAAAAATAATGTTTAATAGATGCACGTATATACTTATAAATACGAATTTTATTTTGAAAATTTTATTTTTCAAAATTTTATTTTGAAATAATTTTAGATTTATAGAAAACTTATAAAAATAATACAGAGCACTCTCATTTGCTTCACACTCAGATTGTCCTAACATTAGCAGCTTACAATTACAGGAATCAGGAGAGGAATATCAATTCTAAGCTGCCTCATTTAAAGCTGACCAGCGTTTCCACTAATGTCCTTTTTTCCCCCTTGTTCCAAGATCTAATTCAAGGTCCTACATTGCATTTAGTTGTCATGTCTGTTTGGTCTCCCTCAATCTGGAACAGTTTCTTAGTCTTTCCTTGTTTTCCATAACCCTGGCAATAGAATATTCCTAGATTTGAGCTGGTGCATTGTTTTCTCATGATTTGACTGACGTTCTGCGTTTTTGGCAAGACCATCCCACAAGTGATGCCATGCCTTCCTCAGAGGATCCTATCAGGCAGTTTGTGATGAAAACATGTCCTGTTGGGATGCCTGGGTGGCTCAGTGGTTGAGCATCTGCCTTTGGCTCAGGGTGTGATCCCAGGGTACTGGGATAGAATCCCACATCCGGCTCCCCCCGTGGGGACCCTGCTTCTTCTTGCCTATGTCTCTCTCTCTCTCTCTCTCTCTCTCTCTCTTTCTCTGTCTTTCATAGATAAATAAATAAAATCTTTTTAAAAAAGAAATTATGTCCTGTGATAAAGGTGGCATCTGCTAGGTTTCTACTCCATAAAGTTACTGTTTTTCCTCTTACAATTAATTAATATCTTGGGGCAGACATTTTGAGACTGCAGAAATCCTGCTTCTCAAACTTTTGCCTACTGCTTTTAGCATTTATCAGTGGATCTTGCCTGCAATAATTATTTCTGGTGTTTGCCTTGTCATAATTTTCTATTCCTTCATCCCTTCTACATTTATTAATTAGAATTCCCCTCTAGGTAGAGCTTTTCATTCTCCCTCACCAATTCATTTATTCAACTATTTTATATCATCATGAATGTATGGAGATGTCTTAGTCTATGGGTTGTAAACCAATATTATAACTATTTGCTCAAACTGACCTGTGGCTGCCTCTTCAAGATGATGCCTGTGTCTTTTCAACATGCCCACATCCTTTTTCTGAGAATTTCCTTACTTTTTGGTACCACAAGAGATTCCAGGCTCATTTCACATTTTTAAAATTAATTCTTCTCTTTCTTCTCATTTAAGAATGTAGGATGAAAAGGACTTTGCATACAGTTAGCAAAAAAAGAGACTAGAACTTACAAGAGCCAAATCATTATGCTAAAGGAAGAAAGATTTGATCTCTAAAGATTAAAAAACATTTTTCTGATTAAGATTAATCTTTTTAAAAAGATTTAATCTCTTAAGGTAGATGGTAGATTTTGAGAGGAAAATATGAAAGGCCCATACAGAAAAGCAACAGAGGACACATAGAGGAAACAGGTGAGTTTGAGAAGAGAAACAAAGGAAGTGGGAGCAGAGAGAGACTTGTTTAATTCAAATGCCTCTAAAGCATAGTAAATGGAAAAAGACGAGTCATAGAAAAAGAGAAGTGCAGGGCTGCCCAGGTGGCTCAGTGGTTTAGCGCCGCCTTCAGTCCAGGGTGTGATCCTGGAGACCCGGGATCCAGTCCCACGTCGGGCTTCCTGCATGGAGCCTGCTTCTCCCTCTGCCTGTGTCTCTGCCTCTCTCTCTGTCTCTCATGAATAAATAAATAAAATCTTAAAAAAAAAAAAAGAAAGAAAAAGAGAAATGCGATGAAGATTTTAAATGAAGAGTAATTCACATTTGAGTTTACATGACATCTGGACACTTCAAAATATTAAAATTAAATACTGTGCTTGCAGTATAATAATACTTAGGAAAATGTGAGAAACATACAAATTTCCAATCTTTTATTGCTTGGGTTGTAGAATTCGTTAAATTAGCAGATGGTTCCCTTCTCTGAGATAGAATACACTTCGATTACTCTTTTTTTTTTTCTTTTTAATGATGGAGAAGGCATAATGATAATAGGATTTCATAAACCCTTTCTTTATTATCAATCTCAAGGCCAAGCGTTGGTTAGCTTCCACTTATTCTGCTTTTGGTCCTCTCTCTAAAGGTAGAGAGAATCTTAACTTCTAGTTCAGGGCTCCAGAGCTGGTGTTGATCCCCCAGTCACTGATGGCACAGGGATTGGTATTGCCTTCCCAGCTTTGAGTACGCTGCCTGTCTGTCTGTTCTAGACTAGACTTCTCCATAGAGTAGGAACTCTGAGCTCTTAGGTGTAATACAATCCCATTTTCTTTCTGCGTCACTTGGAATATAAAAGAATAGGTTCCTCTCTACTCATAGAGAAAACATATATAAAAACCCATCAAACTAGCAAAGCCTGTTGGCAACATCCCCCATCAAAGCTAAGCATGGCAGAGAGCAAGACCAATGGATTTGAAAAACTGACCTCAAATCTCAGAAACCTTTGAAATAAACAAAGTATATCAGTTGTCTTATGGTGTGTAACGAACAACTGCTTGTTTTTGCTTGTGAGTATGTGGGTCAGCTGGGAAACTCTACAATCGTTTGCCGGTCAGCTGAGTTTGGCCTATCATTGCCTCATCTGACTACTGGTGTTGGCTGTCAGTGGAGGCAATGGGGTGAGATGGCCAAATGCTTCTCATCGTCCAGCAGGCTTCTAAATTGATGTCTGGAAAAAAATGCAAAATGCCAAAAATTAGCACAAATAGAAAACTTGGCTAGAAAAATAACCACTAAGAAGCACTGAAAATGGTCCATGGCTTTCAGATGAGTTGTATACAATTTGAGTGAAGAGGTCATCGAAGAAGAAGAAGAAGAAGAAGAAGAAGAAGAAGAAGAAGAAGAAGAAGAAGAAAAGAAGCAGCACTCAACATTTTTAAAATGTTCATCTCCTCTAACTTACTCTAAAATCTCAAAGAATTCCAATCAAATCCCCACAGGATATTTTAAGAAACTAAAAACTTGAGTGTTAAATTTACACGAAAGAATTGACAGACACAAATGATTATGTAGATTTTGAAAAAGAGACAAGAGGTAGAATATGCCTAACCAGTCGTGTGTCTGCTGGCCTCTAAAGGGCACCCATCCTAGACAAAAATTCTCCCGAGGGCAAGAACCCTACACTTAGGTGAAATCCCATTTCACCAGGAATAAAGACATACTATAATAAAGCCATAATATTCGGAACAAAGTCCTGGAGCCATATAGAGATCTCAAACAGCAGATTTGGGTATATATGGCAATGCGGCATAGGATAGAGCTGGCACTTCAAATCAGTAGGGAAAGGATGGCTTGTTTACTAGAAGGTGCAGTATTAGGAAAAAATGGATAAACATATGGAAATAAAGTTGGATCTCTTCCTTACACTACATCTTCAACAAGTCTGGGGTAGGACATCACAGACAAAGTTTGGGAGAAATTTAAATGCCCTGTCAAAAACCTATAAGATATTAATATCAATAATATGAAAGGACAAAAAGAAAAGAATGGACACTTAATAGATACATGAATAAGCCATCCATAGTCAAAACAGAATGGCTAGCAAAGATATGAAGAGATACTTTACCACACTAGAAATCAGATTAATGGCATGCAACAATAATGGCCCTTCCCTTTTGGCAAAAACAAAACAACATAACAAAACAGCCATATTATGTCACCTTTAGCAAGGCTCTGGAGAAATGGGAGCCTTTATGTACTCCAAATACAGGTTTAGACAGTGTAGCATTCAAAAGGCAAATGATTCATTGTATTATGAAATTATATCTGTAAAATCCCTATAAATTAAAACCAGGGAATTTTGAGAGTTACAAGCAAGTGTGGTAATCTAAGTACTACTTGTGGTACCAAGAATAATGGGGAATCTGGTTGTCTACCACTAGGAAAAAATGGGAACCAAAAAGATGATGGATACTGTGTAATATTAGACACAAAGAACTAGAAGTAGAAACAGCAAAGGGTGGGTCCTGAAAAGAGTCTGGGGTTAAAATAAGGTCATGAAGATCTAAAGCAAGATACTGGCCATTTGGGGGTGGGGTGGAGCAGGGCAAGGATGGATAAAGGAAGATGAAATAAGAGAGGGTCTTTGTACAAAATCGTGAGTGTCCCCAGGACTGGGTACATGATTATTTTATTTCTGCATCCAGTTAAACCAAACCAAATTAAACATTTCTCCATTTTTCTCCACTGCAGATGTTTGATGTGTCTTATCTAACCTACCCTTCAGTCCAGTATTCACATAATAGATGAACATTAAGGCCAAGGTCAAAACAAGTTTATATCCTATACATCTGTTTTCATACTTAGAAAAAAAATTTTAAATCATTTTTTATTAAAATAATCAATACATATGTTTTGTGTAATTTTAAGTTAGGAAACCCAAGTATAAACATATTTATTCATTCTTGTACATGGCCCTCCCTACAACATTGAGTTCTAGGTCTTCCACAGCTTGGTTGGTGTGTCTTCTTTTTTTTTTTTTTTAAGATTTTATTTATTTGTTCATGAGAGATACAGAGAGAGAGAGAGATAGGCAGAGACACAGGCAGAGGGAGAAGCAGGCTCCAGCGGGAAGCCCAATGTGGGACTAGATCCCAGGACTCCAGGATCATGCCCTGAGACAAAGGGAGGCACTCAACCGCTGAGCCACCGAGGCATCCCGGTGTGTTTTTTTTATATGGTGTCAAAAGAACCTTTAAAGAAAGTCTACTTCTTTATTTTTTAGGTCAATGATTTTCACTGAGTCTGATGATCATTCTTCCAATTGCTTTCACAATCAGGAAACGACGCTTAGAAAAAAATGTTCTATACCTTCAAATACTTTAAATAAAAGTCATTGACAATTTGCATATGAAAGAAAATATTATAAATATTATTTCTAAAGAACTGATACCCTTCATGTTTTAAGAGGAAAGTCAAGTTTTCTTGAAATGATAACTTAGTTTTTTTCACCCAGTGAAATAATAGGAAAACACAGTGACATGATTTCATTCCACTCCTTCTTTAGAACCTAAATAAGGAAACCTACAAGGAATATGAACACTCCACACCACTCCTCTAATGCATACCAGTCAAGAACAAAGAGAGAAAAATCACATTCTGTGGCATTTCTTTCCTGAGAATGAATGAAGCTGAAGATGCTCAGGCCAATGGGGTTCAAAGACTCCTCGGCTCATTGGTTCAACTGATTTTTAAGATTTGTGCCACTAGATGGCGATAGAGATTATAACTGCGCAGTCACTGTGGGCCGTGGGATTTTTTTCTGTGCTCCACTATTGATGCATTTCGTTTATTTAAATTCTTGATTATATAAATATAATTATTGCTCAGGTAACTGCCGGATAGTTTGAGTTTATAGAGTCCTGTATCTGTTTCTTCCTGTAACTGAGGTAAATATTATATATTTTTTAAGTGCTGTGTATCTAACAAATTATATACAATGCTTAAATAAAAATACCACATAAAGTTAAGGGCTAAACAGCAACATATGCACCTTTTTTCACATTCTTATAAAATGTGATCTCATGACTTGCTGACCTTCACACGTGAAGAAGGAAGTTTTAGTTTACCCATTTAGAAGAGTCTGACAAACAGCAAGAACCTAATAAATATTTGTCAAGTGAATGAATGTGGCCACTTGGCTCTTGTCTTCTCCTCCATTCTACTTAAGCTAATACTTATCATTTCAAAAATGTGTGTTTGAAATCAGAATGAAATGACCTGAATTTGACAGTTGTAACAGTATCAAATTCAATTATTACACTGAATTGAACATTTGTTGCATCTACTAAAAAATCATTTTTTCATACGCTTCTTTTAAAAGTTGCCTTGTCATAATCATCAAACACACAGGGAGAAGAAAATAAACTATAGTCCTTCAAGTGTCTAACATCAGATGAAACTGATTCAGGCATGTGATTAGAAATGAGACACAAAGTTAATTCCACATCTGTTTGGCTCTTATGACTTCTTGTGTAACTTGGAAAAGTCACCCAACATTACTTAATAACCGTAGAACAAAAAAGGCTTTCTTAATTACGTGAGGGGTGTGTAGAATACTTCTGTCAATGGCTGTACATTTCCCATATTGTCCTCGCCTTTCCAGAGGGTAAGCTGGTTCTCATCTAGTCCTGAATTTTAGAGTGAACTTTTAATATATGCCCAAATTCCTCTCCCTCCAAGGGAGCCTTCCTCCCAGCCCAGAGACACCAGCACCAGCTGCCATGATCCTCCTCAGAGGTCTGTGTGCCAGCCCCCCTCCCCCAGTTCCCCTCATCCAAGTCCATCTGGCCAGCACCCCCTCTGTAGAAGTCTGAGGTTCATCTCCATAGAGTCCTTCTCTAAATTGCTCATTTTTATGAGTCCAACACTTTCTCTTTGTGCTGGGTTGCTGGGCTGGTTGCTTGCTGCCATTACTAATTCAATAATACTTTTTTTCTTTTTGTAGATATTTCTCTAGTGCTGAGTTGACAGTTCTTTATATTGAATTCTCATTGTCAGCAAAGCTGGCGTGGTTTCTCTTCTCTGAGTAGACACAGAATGATAAACCCTTCTGTTGGCTTGAGTGCTCATAGAATCTTCTGTTAAGATCTTGGTAAATTTCTCAGCCAGGATAATAAGAAGTGAACTAATACTTCGTAAACCTTCATCTTTCTTCTGAAATTAAAAATAAGAGAAACTCCTAGTGACAGGATAGAAAGACACAAAGGCAGATTGCACAAACATGCCAGTTATTTTGGCGGAGTATACACCTTGATTCTACAGTAAATGCATATGGTTACAAATGTTATTACTTAAACTGACTGGAAAGATACAATTCAATGACTTCAAAAAATGGGGAGACACTTTGACCCTGAAACTGGAAGCTTCAGTATCCATAAAGTCTTGAAAGAAAACTGGATATGTTTAAGAATTCTATTACAGTGTTCATAAAGTTAGCAGGACCTTGTGTTTCACATAACCTTTTGCTCTCAGAGAAGAAGGAAACCATTTGGACAGTTCATTCTTGTGTAGAAGCACGCCTTTCTCAAAGAGTGGCCTTGGTTTAATTGGGAAGGAGTTTTGTTAGAGGAAAATTAAATTAGCTGGGATTAAGATTCAAGGATAATGATTTCTTATCTATTTTGATAGCTTCTGTTTATCTGTAACATTTCCCAGATAATGGAATGGATAAGGATAGATGGCTCAGTTTTATTTTTTGTTTTGTTTAATGAGATGTCCTAGCTTGCTTTTCTTATTACAGAATGTGTTACCATGGCTACTGCTCTTTTGAGGATTCAACTTTTTTCTCATGATGAATATACCTTTATTGAGTTTTTCCCCCCAGATTACAAAAATAATACTTGCTTTAAAAAACAAACAAACAACAACAACAAAAAGAAACCCCTGGGATGCCTGGGTGGCTCAGCGGTTGAGCGTCTGCCTTTCACTAGGGCATGATCCCAGGATCGACTCCTGCATCAGGCTCCCTGCATGGAGCCTACTTCTCCCTCTGCCTCTCTCTCTGTGTCTCTCATGAATAACTAAATAAAATCTTTAAAAAGAAAAAAAAAAACACACAATCAAGATAAATCAAACTATATGCAGGAAAGTTAAAATCACTTGAAACCTCACCACCCTATCTCCTCATACATTCACATTAATTTACATACCTTTATGTAAGATTCTATGATAGGAACTATTTTCATACAACTTTGTAAAAGTATTTGGCATTATCTTAAAAAGCTAATGATACTTGTAGCCTGTAACCCAGCAATTCCAACCCTAGGTATATGCATCAAAGAAACTCTTGCTCATGCACCTCTGGAGACATGCTCTCGATGCTCCCAAAGAGTGAACAACACATCTGTCCATCGACAGACAAGGAGGTAATAAATTGTAGTATAACCTTTACCAGAATATTATCTAGCAATGAAAATGAATAAACTATTCTGTTCATTAGCTTGTATGAATCTTGAACTATAATTTTGGAAGGAAAAAAAGCAAGTTGCAAAGAATTGCATATAAATACAATTCTAGGGCAGCCTAGTGGCTCAGTGGTTTAGCGCCACCTTCGGCCCAGGGCCTGATCCTGGAGACCTGGGATCAAGTCCCACATCGGGCTCCCTGCATGGAGCCTGCTTCTGCCTCTGCCTGTGTCTCTGTCTCTCTGTCTGTCTCTCTCTCTCTCTATGTCTCTTATGAATAAATAAATAAAGTCTTTACTTAATAAATAAATAAAACTCCATTTTTATGAAGATGATAAGTAAGTAAAACTTCCTTTTGTCAAGGAATATGTGGTTTATCTAGCAGCAAAAGCAATAGTGATAAAGCACCATAATCCATTCCCTTTTTGTTACTCTACCTTTCCCCATGCCCTCTATTCTCATATTTTCACTACTACCAAACATCCTGGTGTATGTGCAGCCATGAAAATGAGCTATTTGGCTCTCCCTTCAAAAAGAACTCACCATTCACCTGAAAGGAATGTTAGCTGATGGCCTCCCGTGATTAGGGCCTTCACCTTCAGGTGTTGAGTTGGTGCTATACTTTTCTGGGGGTAGACCTCGGCCGATGGCTGCCCATTTGTGCCCAATGGGGGACTTCTCCAGTGGGCAGTCTTTGCTCCAGAACTTCCCACTAGGTTGGCCAAGACTTTGCCGTAGCTGAAGCATAATCTATGGCTTATTGTATGCTATTTGCCTCTCTCCTTTTATCTTTCACAGATGCTAGTCATCGCCCTGTACTTCTTGCACTCTTAAGGCCATCTGAACATCTGCTTCCCAGAGGACCCATTTGAAACACCTACTTTCTCCGACTGACCTAATTATATACAAATGAACACATGAGAAGATTTAGCATTGTTCACTTCACAAAACTGTGATAATATCACATATAATTTCATTCATTTTGCTTTTGTTACTTAAGATAGCATGGCTCTGGTTCCCAGTCCATCGAGATCTAACTCGTTATTTTAATAGCTATAGGTTTGTCAGTTTCCCCAGTGACGAGAATATTTTTTTTTAATCTTTTTAGCATTTCAGAAAATGCTGCAGTGAACACAGTTGTGCATGCATTCTTATGTACTAGACGTTTTTATTTCAATGTGATAGATTTTCAAAAGAAGGATTCAGGAGCTACAAATATGTGTAGTTTGAATTTGAATAAACATTGACAGATCACATTCCAAAAGGCCGGAAACAGTGCACATCTATATCAGCCAAGTGACAGGACACTCTTTCTCTGCACCCTTGCCACTAGCAGGTATAATCACGCTCATATATTTTTTTTAGGTTTGGGGTTATAAAGCAGTGTCACTGTTAACTATATTTCAATTCTCTAACTGTTGGAATAATTGTGTATTTATTTACCAAGTGTTTATCATTGGTTTGTACTTGCTCTTCTACAGACTGCCTTTTTATATCACCAGCCTATTTTTCCTATGATTTGTTTCTTATTAATTTGTAAGAGCTCTTTGAATAGTATGTAGTATAATTATATAGATTTCAAATGTATATATAGTCAAATATGTTCATCTTTTCTTTTATTGCTCCTTGGGTTTCCTACTTAAAATTTCTACATTTAGGGATGCCTGGGTGGCTCAGTGGTTGAGTGTCTGCCTTTGGCTCAGGTCATGATTCCAGGGTCCTGGGATTGTATCCCGAATCGGGCTCCCTGCCTGGAGCCTGCTTTTCCCTCTGCCTATGTCTCTGCCATTCTCTCTGAGTCTCTCATGAATAAATAAATAAAGTCTTTAAAATAAAATAAAATTTCTGCATTTAATCCAACTGGGATTGATTTGGCTACATGATGTGAGGTTGAAGTTTAATTTGTCATTTCTCAGATGTATTAATCAATTTCGCATGAGCATATCTTAAAAGCACTATGTCCCTCCCCCTATTATTTTAAATATGACTTTTGTCATTATCAAATGCTTGCATATATAGTGATACATCTGGGAGATTCCCAGTCTATTCTATTTTATATGTTATTTTGATTATAGTGGCTTTGGAGTAGGTTTTATTGTTTGAGAAATCACATTCTGAAGCATTGGTTGTATTTTGTGTGTGTTTTTTTTTTTAATTTCTTTTCTGGTGTTAATATTTATTTTGTTACATGAATTTGTATCGTTCAATATGATTTTATAATTTTCTTCATACACATCCTTTCCCTTTCTTTTCAAAAATTTTATAGTATTTTACTGATTTTTGCCCCTAATATGCATAGAGTGTTTTCCTCACTCTATTTCTAGTTGGCTATTTCTATTGATTGTCATAAATTTATTTTCTAATTAGCTCTCTAATTTCCTTAGTAATCTTGTTAATTTTTAATAAAATCTCTTTTGCTTTGCAGATAAGAAGAAATCATTATACATATTTTTTAAAATAACATTTTAGTCTAGTCTAGTTGCTTTTTTGAATTAATTCAAAAATTAATTGAATCGCTAGAATTCTCAAGCGATGGTAAATAGCAGCAATACAGGCATCTCTGTCTTATTTTTTAACAGTGATAGATTTAATGCTTCATTAATCAGAATGGTGGCCATTAGTGTTTGAAGTCTGAGAGTATTAGCTTCTTTTATATGTTATTTAAATGTTTATTTCCAATAGCTGCTGAATTTCCTCAAATCTCTCTTTAAGATCTATGTGATATAGTTTTGTTTTCTCTTTAGTTAGTCTACTTAGATAATAAATGGAGAGATTTTTCTGATAGTGTACTGTCCAAGTATTCCTGAAACCCATCCTATTTTTTGTTAGTGTATTATTTTTGATATCTCAGTTTCTTATAATGAAGGGGGCTAGCTTTTCTAATTTTTTCCTCTATTAAGGAGTTAACATTAAAATTATTCTGAAAAGCACAACACTCATTTAGTTTTGGTATTATTTTCATGTTCCTTAAAGAACAATTTTACTTTAAATCTCTTCTCAGGCCTCTAGTCTCTTCATGTGTTTTACACATTTGGGGAATCAATTTCAATAATTTTCATTTTTCTAAGAAAGCATGCATTTTCTATAAATTTTCAGATTTTATATCACAGAATTACATACCATTTATTTCCTTTTATTTCATCTCTTCACACCTACATACCTTCTTTATCATACTTACTGGTGAATATTTTTACTCCTTTTTATCTATGAATCATATTTACTTTACATATTTTCAATAGTTTTTAGATATTAAAATTTGAAAAATATATATATTTCAATACTTAGTCCCAGCATTTGTTTATTTATTCTGCTATATTTCTTATTTTCTATTTTTAAAATTTCATTCTATATCTTTTCTCATCACCGTTCCATTTTCATTGATGTCTGTGTTCTTCCAAATTCTTTTTTTTTTAACTTTAATTCTAGTGTAGTTAAGACACAGTGTTATATTAGTTTCAAGTGTACAATATCATGATTCAACAGTCCCATATACCTGATGCTTATCATGACAGGTGCATCCTTAATCTCCATCACCTATTTCCGCTGTAACCCCACCAACCTCACCTCTGGTAACCATTAGTTTGTTCTCTACAGTTAAGAGCCTGTCTTTTGGTTTGTCTCTGTTTTTCTTTGTTTGTTTTGTTCCTTGAAGTCCACACATGAGTGAAATCACATGGTATTTGTCTTTCTCTGACTGACTTATTTCACTTGCCATTGTACCCTCTAGATCCATCCATAGTGCTGCAAATGGCAAGATTTCATTCGTTTTTATGGTTATGTATTCTTCCCACTTCTTACGATGAGTTTAACATAATTAATGACAATATATATTGGAACCAGACTTCATTAGTTTTAAAGACTGGTGCCACCCCCTTGCTAGCTGTGTATATTCATCAAGCTGTTTAACCATTCTGTGCCTTTGTTTCCTCATCTAAAGAATAAGGATAATAATATTTACCTCATAAGGTTTTTGTGAGAATTAAATAACTTGGCACAAATAAAGGACACAAAACATTATCTAGCATACACTACACATTCTGAAGGGCAGAGTTTTTTTCTTTATTATCTTCTTTTGATAATAAAGGCATTTCAGAACATATGTTTTCTAACTAGTTATACTTTGGTTATGTCTCAATCGATGTGAAGTATTCTTTTTATAGCCCTTTATATGTCGATTTTCATGTTAACTTTGTTTTCAAGTAACTCAAAGGTCATTTGGTATGTTTAATAATTTTAGTTATTCAGTTTTTGGCCCTTTTAAAAAAGATTCTATTTATTTATTTGACAGAGAGAAAGAGAGAGAGAACAAGCAGAGGGAGCAGCAGGCAGGAGGAGAGGGAGAAGCAGGCTCCCCACTGAGCAGGGAGCCCGACTGGGGACTTGATCCCAGGAGTCTAAGAAAGTGAACTGAGCCAAAAGCAGACACTTAACCAACTGAGCCACACAGGTGCCCCATTTTTTGGGCTTTTTTTTAATGTTTAGAGACTCAGAAGATTCAGGATTATAACATTGATTTTTTTTCAGTTTTGGGTGATCAACTATATGATTAATTTTTTTTAAGTAGGTAGGCTCCATGCCCAGTGTGGAGCCCAACATGGGCCTGAACTCATGACCTGAGATCAAGACCTGAGCTAAGATCAAGAGTCAGACACTAAACTGACTGAGCCACCCAGGATCCCCTATATGGTAAATTTTTATAAATGTCCCAAACTTATGAAAAAATTGCACATGCACTACCTGTAAATATTTGCTCTATCATGAAATCAATTTTCTTTCATGAAATCAATTTTTGATTGTGTTACTTACTTCCTGCTCAAGGACTTACTAATTCTTAAAGTAGTATTTATAATATCTCAACATAGTTCTACTTTTTGTTAGTCTTCTTAAGTTTCTAATATTTTTTGTTTTGCATATGTAGCTGCCCTATTCATTGGCTTATAATCTTTGTATCTTACTCAGTAATTGTGCCTTTTATCTTACATAATAGTCCTTTATCCTGTTAGTTCTTTGAATCTTAAATTCTCCTTCTTTATTTTAATATCATAAGACTACATTCCTCATACTTTTGTTGGTCTTGGGGCTACAGTGCTAAAATGAGTATCTCTACTGTTCATAAAAGAATATTTTCTTAGGGGTCCTGGGTGGCTCAGTTGGTTGGGCATGCAGTTTTTGGTTTTGGCTCAGGTCATGATCTCAGGTCCTGGGATCAAGACCTGTGATAGACACCACACTGGGCAGGGAGTCTGCTTGAAGATTTCTCTCCCTCTCCCTCTACCCCTCCACCCCATCCATGGGCTCGCTCTCTCTCTCTCTCTCTCTCTGTTTTAAAGATTTTATTTATTTATTCATGAGAGACACAGAGAGAGAGAGAGCAGAGATAAAGGCAGAGGGAAAAGTAGGCTCCTTCTGGGGAGCCTGATGCAGGACTTGATTCCAGGACCCTGAGATCATGTCTGAGCCAAATGCAGAAGCTCAACCATTTGGCCGCCCAGGTGCCCCCCACCCATAGGCTATTTCTCTCTAAAATAAGTTAATAGATCTTTTAAGAAAGAGAATATTTTCTTCCTTTCTTAAGTCTTATATGAACTGCTATTTGTTTTTTGAAGTCCAGAAATTTTACCAGGTATATACCAGGTCTCATTTCATCAGCTTGTGGGGAAGTAATTCAGTCCTTTAATTATGAAGACCTTTTCTTCCACTTGCAGTAAATTTCTTTTATTATTTAATTATTACCTTTCTTCCTTCTGTTTCTTTATCTCTATTTGGAGTTTTTACTAATTGCATATAAGAATTCCTGGAGTTGTATTGCAAATTGCTTTTGGTTTGCCTCATGATTTCAAAATCTTTGCAGTTTTGTTTTGTGTTTAATAGTATTTATTACTCCAGGTCTTCCCACCTAATGTATCTGGGCTCAACAGTATCTTCTGTCCATTACTGATATCTCTCCTGAGTCATAAAATTGAAAAATTATTTGTTTTTGTTCCCAAAAGATTATTATGTCTTATAAGTGAATCCTTTTATTTATTTAGTTAGTTAGTTCATTAAAGTTGCCATCTCTTTCCTGCAGTAGTTCTTTTTGGCTAGAAGCCAGCTATTCAGGGCAGCAGACCCATCACCCTCTCTCTGACTTTTGAGTTCATCTCACTTTATTGTTATTTTACCATTTACTCAAGGATGACTCATCCTTAAGACTCGGCCTTAAATAGATATTTGGTATCTACCAGAAACTTAGGCCAAAAATCACATTTATTGGTTAAATATATTGGTTAAATATAAGAAGAGTTCCTATAAAAGTCTTAAACTAGGCAAAGTGCCTACTACTATCTTGGTCATGGTGTAATGTAAAACTTGGAAAAAATAGAGGTTCATTACCCTTAAAAAAAATGGCCAATGTAATAAAACAAGAAAGAAATTAAATACAATGATTAGAAAGGAAAGGACAAAACTGGCATTATTTGCAGATGATATCATCTGTCCAGAAAATCTAAGAGTATAAGTGAAAATATTATTAGAACTCACAAGGGAATTTATCAAAGTCAAATGTACAATAAATCTACAAATCTCAAATACTTTTCATAAGTAGTAATAAGTGTTCTAAATTGTCTAGAAACAACCCTACCAAGAGATAAGTGTGATATATATATATATAAGAAAATTCTACAAAAGGGAAAATAATGCATGAGCATATAAAGAAATATTCAAAACTCTTAGAGGAGAGAATTCAATATTCTAAATATTTCAACTCTCCACAGATTATTCCTTAAATTCAATGCAATAGTAAATGAAATCCACATTTGAATTCTTATATGAATTTTTATATGAACTGAAGAAAATATATTTAAATTTCACCTTGAAGAGGAAAAACAAATAAATATATAGACAAAAGAATAGCCAATACACTTTTTATTAAAAAAAATAATGAGTAACTTGCTCAGCCTGATAACAGAATTTATTCTAAATCTACTGAATTAAGGAGTGTGGAAATAATTTCAGAAAATATAATTGAGTCAGGTAGGCTGAATAGACCAAAAACAGACCTTTGTTCAATGGAAAAGTCAGTATACGATAAAGGTGACATTTTAAATTGAAAGGATTAATTGTTCAGCAAAAGGCACTGAGATTGCGAATTCTGCACTTGGCAGAAAAATAGATTCCAGTTAACTACTTCAAATTTGTTGCAAATCAGGTTCCCCAGGAAATAGTTTTTGAGACAGAGATTGGTTGACAGGAAGTTCACTGGGGACTTGTTCAGTAGATCAACACCAGAGGAGGATGTGAAGGAAGTATCAATGGGCAGAGGGACAAGTTGGGTTACAATCTAGTCTCAGTGGCTTCAGCCTATCTAAAGGGGAACTCTGAAGCTAGGGTATCCTTTAGAGCTGTCAGCCTTGGGGTCAGGGAACTGGCATGTTCTAGTCCCACAAGGGTTAGTCATTGAATGTGGGCTGCCCCTGGGGAAAGAGATGTAACCTTGAGCGAGGCAGCTCTTCCTATCTGAGGGCAATTTTCCAGAGAGGCTTGACATCACAACAATATCCACAAAATGAATTCCAGATGCATCTAAAAACCAGTTGTAGGAAACTAAAATATGGACTGTGAGTTTAAAAAGAAGTGAACATATTTACAATCTTAGGATAAGAAGGCCCTTCTAATAATAGATGAATATGATGACTAGAGTTGAGAAGGTCTATAAACATAACATAAAGAATGTCAAACACATTGTAGCATAAAGAAAGCCAAGACAGTAAAAAAAAAAAAAAAAAATACCTGCAACATGTGTTAACCAATCCTTGATGTTTAGAACATTAAAAAAGTAACTTTATTAACTTTCTACAAATTATTTAAGTGGGTGAACCTTCTACAGGGCCCCATGGCTTTTCTGTGCTAAGTTGACGTGAAGTCAAAAACATATCTTCATTTCAATCCAAGATATTAATCAACACTTCAAACTTCATTCTAAGATAAAATTTCTCCTCCTTCTCTCCAACACTGTGCTGCATATAGCAGGCCCCTAGCCTTTAGGGAAGGGCATGTGGATGGCTTCTATCCATTTTTTATCTCTTTCCACCTCCTACCCTCTTGATAGCTGTGAGTTTAGACTCACAGCTGGCATTTAAAGGTAAGAAGAAAGAAGGAGAGGTAAAGGAATAAAGCAGAAAGATTCCTGCTTAGCAGGGGATGGCCTTTGTCACATATGACTTCTTGTCCTATGGGCCTGGCTAATGTTTGAAGGTGACCTTCATGAAGAATATAGTAAGGTGAGGCATCTGGATGGCTCAGTGGTTGAGCATCTGCTTTTGGCTCAAGTCGTGATCCCAGGGTCCTGAGATTGAGCTCAGCTTCAGGATCCCAGCAAGGAGCCTGCTTTTCCCTTTGCCTATATCTCTTCCCCTCTCTCTGTGTGTCTCTCATGGGTAAATAAATAAAATTTTTAATTAAAAAAAAAAGAACTTAGTAGGGTCTTTAGAGACCTAGATGATCCATCTCAACCCCAGCCATAGCATTCCTGCCTCTCCAGGTCATGCTTCTAGTAACTGTTGACTTTCACTGTTGGAGTTCCCACTTTTTCCTAGATGGTTTGAGGGCACAGTTAGGGAAGACAACCACATTCCTGGACCCACTGTGAGACAAGGTGAGGACCGGGGAGATAGTTACTTCCCAAATTCAGCCCTTTATCCTCTTTCACTAATCTGTCACCTTCCTTACATCTTGAACAAGAGACCAGTCGGCTTTTCTCCAACCTCATGGAAAACATTGCTCACCAGATGTGAATAAGGAGAGGAGTACTCCAGTTAACCTGGGACAAGAAACAGGGCAGGGATGGCATTCACACTGGGCAGAAGGCTCTCTTCAGAAATCCTTTGCAAGGGACGCCTGGGTGGCTCAGCAGTTGAGTGTCTGCCTTCAGCTCAGGGCGTGATCCCGAGATCTAGAATCGCGTCCCACATCAGGCTCCCTTTGAGGAGCCTGCTCCTCCCTCTGCCTGCATCTCTGCCTCTGTCTCTCTCTGCCTCTCTCATGAATAAATAAATAAAATCTTAAAAAATATCCCTTGCAAATCCCTGCTCCTCTTTTCCACCCCTGGTGGATAAACTTGTTCATTTGAGTTCTTTTTAATGGTCAAATACATCCTTTTTGAAAACATGTCATCACCATATATAACAAAAAAGTGATTCATATCTAGAACATTTAAAGAACTTCTATATGGGATCCCTGGGTGGCGCAGCGGTTTGGCGCCTGCCTTTGGCCCAGGGTGCGATCCTGGAGACCCGGGATCGAATCCCACGTCGGGCTCCGGGTGCATGGAGCCTGCTTCTCCCTCTGCCTGTGTCTCTGCCTCTCTCTCTCTCTCTCTCTCTCTCTCTGTGTGTGACTATCATAAATAAATTAAAATAAAAAAATAAAGAACTTCTATAAATCAATATGTTCAATTCACAGGAAACAAATATGAAAGGATAATTAAAGTTTGATGCTTAAACTCATTGATAATCACAATAGACTTTAAGTCAAGTGACATTGGGATGATGGTAAGAGGATCAAGCATCTAGTTTGGCAAAGACGTGGGGAGGTGGATGTTCTCATGCATTGCAAGTGGGAATGTGAATTGATAATTTAACAAGGACTATTAAAATGTTGAAAGGTAATTTGGCTATAAAATTAAAATTTTAAACCCTTACACTTTTCAATCCAGCAATTCTACCAGAAGTAACTATATTAAGTTTTCCAGTGATGAGTGAAAATGGATCATCAGGGACCAGGAAAAATATGCACAGTGGTAAAATAGAGATTTATTTTTGTACACATCTGATTTGTGACTATCAAAGTTATATCTGCAGCATATGCCTTACTGGAATTTTTACAAGAATATATTCCTATTTTTATAAGAATATATTGTGCACTTAAAATATTTTTAAGAGATCATTCCAGCTTATTATTGTTTTGTAATAACTTAGTTCCACAAATACATTTTTTTCATAAGATATAAAATGATGCCACCAATACACTTTCTTTTGTTCTTTTCCAGGCTACTAAGCTTCAGAGAAAATAAGCAACACTTTCTTTTTTTTTTTTTCAACCCTTCCTAAACAGCCATTTTATTGCAAAGGGAATGATTAAAAATTGACAGAATTAGAAGGGCTACACATACCTTGCAGCCCCATTTTGCCAGTTTCATCAGGTCATCTCTTAAAATTATAAACATCAGATAAAATTCTAATTTTCACAATCCAAATTGTTTCCACGGCCTTGAAATTAAAATAATTTTATTTCCATAGTCAGTCTATATTAAAATTTTCTTTTAATTAAGGCATCTGCCGAGCTCATTTCCCCTGTCTTGGGGCTATTTTCTAAGAAATGAGGGGGTTCTCAACAACGGTCTTTCTACTGCAGAACTCTATTCAATGTGTTTCTGAAGCTGATAGGATCTGAGTGTTCACAGGACCGCAGATCAGATCAGGCTGTCTCTGGTATTTAGGGGCGATTGTGAGACACTTTGGATGGGTTGCAGATGGACAACGGAAACACAAAAGAGACAGGGCAGCAATGTTGGACGCGAGCATTCAGAAGGAGAGCAAAACCATGCTGCAAAGATGAGGAGGGTGTCAGATGAAACAGACACACAGGAAGAAGCTGAGAGGGAGATAGGGAGCAGTTGCTTAGGGTTCATAAGGGTTTTTCTGGCTTTGGGAACCATCACTACAAGTAATAACACTTACTGAGCATTTACTGTAGGCTGGACACTATTCCAACCACTTTGCATATGAAACCCTATTTCTTTGGATTCCTATGACAGTCAGATGACTAAATACTCTTACTGACCCTATATGTGAAGAGAGTTTAACTCCTTATGGTCTCGGATCTAGTGATGAGAGGAGAAACAACTACACCCAGATGGGAGGACTCCAGGGCTGACATTTGCTCGCTCTTTCTCTCTCTCTCTCTTTTATTTTTATTTTTTTAAGATTTTATTTATTTACTCATGAGAGACCCACACACAGAGAGGCAGAGATGTAGTCAGAGGGAGAATCAGGATCCTTACGGGGAGCCCGATGTGGGACTCAATCCCAGGACCCAGGGATCATGACCTGAGCCGAAGGCAGATGCCCAACCTCTAAGCCATCCAGGTATCCCAGCCCTTTTAATCTTTTTTTTTTTTTTAACTTTCTTTCTTTTTTTTTTTCCTACAAGTTTTTGTTTTGAGATGTCTCTCTTTGTCCCAAATATTTTCTTTAGAGCTATTTTTGGCTTCAAGAATACAATCAAGATCTTAGATTGCATTCAGTTGTCAGGTTTCATTAGTCTCCTTTATTCTAATTTAGTTTCTGATTATTGTTGTTGTTGTTGATTTTGGTGTGGTTTGGGTTTTGGCTTTTTGTCCCATGCCTGTTTATAGCTATCGACTGTTGCATAGCAAACTACCCTATGACCTGGTGACAATGCTTTTAAGCAACCACCATTTTACTATGATCACAGCTATTATTATATATCACAGATCCAGTAGGTCAGAAAAAAATAGACAGGACAAAGTGTTTGTGTTTGCTCTATGATGCCTAATGCCTTTAGGCATTATGATGCCTAAATGCCTATGATGACTTTTAGGGCTTAGCTCCTCAATGATGCTGTCCATTTAGGCAATCGTGGGCTTCCTGCAGAATGGAGAGTGAATAGGCCAGGGCAATGAGAGGCTCCGTGGAGAATGAACTTGGATATTTCTGCTTTTTTCCATTATCTAGTTCCTTCTCAGCAATAACTCAGAGCAAGTCACTTCACATGCTGTGCAAGATTTCAATAGGTTAGAAACTAATTTTTAAATTTTTTTTTTAAATCTTTATTTATGATAGTCACAGAGAGAGAGGCAGAGAGGCAGAGACACAGGCAGAGGGAGAAGCAGGCTCCATGCACCGGGAGCCCGATGTGGGATTCGATCCCGGGTCTCCAGGATCGCGCCCTGGGCCAAAGGCAGGCGCCAAACCGCTGCGCCACCCAGGGATCCCAGGTTAGAAACTAATTTTAAATCCATTAAAAACGAGCCCATATCAGCATTGTCTCCATGACCCCTTGCCTTTAAAACAACTGAGAACAATGCTGCCTCACTGATTTTCTCATGCTATTGTTTCATTTGCATAAAACAGGTGTGCTGCCAAACGTTTCACTGCCAACTCAACAGAATGCACCCGTACAGTTCTCTAATTTCATTGTCAGTGCAGTAATCTTTTCTCCTTTGTTAAGAGGCTCTCAAAATCACTGTAAGTAATGCCAATGCATACTGAATTTAAGTCAAATAATGCATTTGCCTTTCCTGCTAACTTTGAATCCTAAAAAAAAAAAAAAGCAAGATCAGAAAGGAGATGGGTCCTGGTGTGAGTCACTCATTTCTAAATTTCTCTGGTTTTGTGACAGCCAGTATTTCTAAAAAAGAAGAAAAATAGTACTAAAAGCAAAGTTCTCCATCATGCTTGAAGCCTCAACCTACATGTTTTTGTTATTTATTTCCGGTCCCTTTCATTTTATAATAGTCCTTTCCTTTGAGGAGTTTCCATCGAAAAAAGAAAACGAGTATCATCTTAGATTTACTTGCCAGCCATCTGTCTTCCTTTTCCCCTCCCAGCTACTCCCCAGTGGTGCTACTCTCTTAGTAACTAGTATTCTGGTTGTACACGACTAGACACCTGCAGAGTTATGTACAGATATTTCAACCAGGATCATAAAATACACCCTTATTTGTCTACATGGTTCATTTGTGCACAGTGACTGGAATTGAAAACAGATTGCATGGGGCACATAGGTGGCTCAGTGGTTGAATGTCTGCCTTTGGCCCAGGGCATGATCCTGGGATCCTGGGATCAAGTCCCGCATCGGGTTCCCTGCATGGAGCCTGCTTCTCCCTCTGTCTCTGTCTCTGTCTCTGTCTCTGTCTCTGTCTCTGTCTCTCTGTGTCTCTCATGAATAAATAAATAAAATCTTTTTTTTAAAAAAAGAAAACAGATTACATTATGTTCATCACCTGTTAAGCTGGTAGGTATAAATAAAGGCATATATTAATCTATATAAATAATTATGTAAACAAATATCTATGCTTATGAAGTGTATATCTAATAAATACATATGTATATACAGGTATATACATACATGTGTATATGACTTTTAAAATGAAAGAAGGCTCATGGAACTGCCATGATTGAAGCCCAGTGGCATTGAAGCTCCTGGCGATACCTGCCCCAGCTCCTGTGCTGCTTTGAATACATCCCCTGCCCTTCTTCCGTTGCCTTTCCCTTCCAGCCCCACAGGCCTCTTAGTCTCTTAAACCCACAAAAGGACTCTTGCATCTTGATCTTTGTCTTGGATGTTCCCCTGGCCCCAGAACATTCTTCACCTGATGGGAGCAAGCCTGAGAAGCTCTTATCTTGCACATCACAGACACAGAATGACCATTGTTGCCTGCTTGACATTGCTACCCAGTGCTTCCAATTCTCTTACGTTCTTTGCTTCTCCTTTGTGTCTAAGTTGCATACAGTCTCTCTTTCTGCAGCAGAGGGTGGGTGCCTCTCCTTCCCTGGGTCCCTCTCCAGCAGGTGGCTCCCACTCTAAGCACACAAGCCTGTCTGCCTGCAGACTTCCTCTGGCCACAGGGGCACACTCAGCCTGCACGAGTGAGCAGGCCAAAGCGCCAGTGAGTTCACATTCCAGGAACAGCCCTCCAATGATGACTGATAGTTGATGAACCCTCTGGTGAGATAATTCTGAGATGTACTTTGTAAATGTCCCTGCAATTCAGAGTGACGCTGAACCCCAATTGCCTATAGCACTACCAGCTCTTTTTTTTTTTTTTTTACTACCAGCTCTTTAACACACTTGTATTATCTTCCCTCTCTTCCCTACTTCCTTTCCCCTCTCTACTTCCCATCATCTCCCAATAAACTGTTTGTGCCCATATACTTGTTTCGGGGTCTGTTTCTAAAAGAATCCAACCTAAGACTCTCTCTCAACTAGAATGTAAGCTCCACTAAAAGCAGAAAACATCTGACCTATTCATCATTATACACCATTTCCCCTAGTGCTGGGCACATGTTAAGCACATGATAGGTATTTGTTGAATGGGTAATGTATGCATGTATATGTGGTAGGATATAATTTGGATATCTTAAGAGGTCCTGCCTCTGAACCTGAGACCTGCCCATCTTGCAGTATAGGAAAGCTCTTTATTGCTTTGGGGTCCAAGTATCAAAGTGATAACACAAAAGCACAGGGAGAAAGTGAAATGAGGATGTGGGACTTTTGGGGTTTTAAAGTGATGTGTAAAACTACGTCTCAAAGTTGAGGATTTAATTTTTGAAAGGATTTTCTGAGAGAGAAGAGACCATCCAGAACTTCACATTATGAGAGAAGTCCTGCATTAAATCACAGGGAGTAAGGACGGTGGGTCAGGGGATCCTAAGACTCTCCCACTTGGCAGTATTTTCAATGTAGCAGATAAGGGGACAATCAGATGTCCTGGAGGTTGTGGATGGCTTTGATAAAGCCAATCAAAAATAGCTGTCATACAGCTTTGTATATATTTTAAACAATTTTTTAAGCATTGCAGTTATTACCATGAACTAAAGAGAACAAAACCCCTGCCCTGATAGAACTTATGTATGAGTGGACAGAGGCAGTTCAATGAGCAAATTTCTTAAATGGCACAGATAAGATTATTAATGGTGAAAATAAAGATAAGGGGGTAGAGAGAAATGCTGCCATTTTATAGGTGGAGGTGATGGTGGGCCTCTCTGATGAGATGACATTTGAGCAGAGGCAGGAAGGAAATGAGGAAGCAAGCTCTGTGGATATCTCTGGAGGGAGACCATTTGAAGCAGATGAAATAGTTTAGGGGAGAAACTACAGGCAAGAGTGTGCTTGGCAAGTTTGAGCAGCTGTAGGGAGACTGAGGCTGAGCAGGGTGAGGGAGGGACCAAAGACTTGGCAAGGACCCTCTGGTAAGCAGTATGAATGCTCCACATTTCCAAATCATCTTTTTTTTTTTTTAATGATTTTATTTATTTATTCATGAGAGACACACAGAGAGGCAGAGACATAGGTAGAGGGAGAAGCAGGCTCCCCGCAAGGAGCCCAATGCAGGACTTGATCCCAGAATGCCGGGATCTCAACCTGAGCCAAAGGCAGACATTCAGCCACTGAACCCCCAAATCACCTTTATGTGACTTCAAGTCAATTACTCTGACAATTGTTTATTAACTGAGGAGCTGCTCTGTGATGAAGTTGCTTCCTGGTCACAGGATGGCTGCTGTCCTCCAGCTTCAGGCCACAATGTTAGGCAAAACAGCAAACATTTACTTTTATATGGAAATTTTCTATTGAAGAACAACGTGCACATTGAAAAGTACAAAAATCCTAAGTGTGCAACTTGATGAATTTTCACAAACTGAACACTTCCATGTAACCAACATCCAGATCAGAAAATCAAACGTTAGCTTCCCTGGGGGACCCATTGTTCTAACTTCTTTTTTTTTTTTTTTTTAAGATTTTTTATTTATTCATTCATGAAGGAGAGAGAGAGGCAGAGACACAGGCAGAGGGAGAAGCAGGCTCCAAGCTGGGAGCCCAATGTGGGACTTGATCCTGGGACTCCAGGATCACACCCTGGGCCAAAAGCAGGCGCTAAACTGCTGAGCCACCCAGTTGCTCTAACTTCTATCACCATATAGTGTTTGCCTTTTTTTGAACTTTACATAAAAAAATCAAATAGTAGGTGTTCTTCAGCACCTGACATCTATTGCTCGACATCAAGGTTGTAAGATACAACTGGGTTGCATGTAGTTGTATTTTCCTTATTCTCCTTGCTGTATATGAATTATTTTAGGTGAATATACTATAATTTGTTTATCCATTCTGATATTGACGGACTTTAGTATTTTTCAGTTTGAGCTACAAATAGTGCTGTTATGAATGTCCTTGTCACTGTCTTCTGGTGCATAATTTTTGAGAGCATTTAACTAGGAGTCAACTGCTGGTTTAAGAATATGTATCTTTTTAGCTTTAGTAGATTCTGCCAAATAGCTTTCCAGCGTGACTGATCAATCTTTTTCTCCCTTCAGCAGTGTATTAGAATTGCAGTTGGTCTATTTAAGGAAACTGATATTGTCAGTCTTTTTCTTTGTGGCCATTCTAAGAAGTACTGGATAGTAGTTTTAACTTACATCCCCTTGATAATTAATGAAGTTTAGCACTTTATATTTTTGCTGGGAATTAAATGTTTATATTTTAAAAGCAGCTCATGGATATAAAGTATACTGCTTTCAAAAGTAGTTATGGGAATTATAAATGAAGATAAAAATAGTACCTACATCGCAGGGTGGGAAATAATTGCACGAAAGGATCTATGTATAAACATTCAATAGGATGCCTGACAGAGAGTAAAAGCACAATTAATATTCTGTACTATTATCATTATTATTTTATGTGATAAATAAAGGCAGCCTGAAAATGTGATGATCTTTGCTACTAAATATTCCATTTGAAGACAAAATCCAGTGCCACTGCCGAGTGAAAATGAAGAAAAGATGAATCACTTTCACAGAGCGAATATGAAAAAAAGGGCCCTGGGACAGAAATAAACTAATCAAAGTAACTTCAGAGGCTGCACTATTTTTGCTTCAATGATAAATACAGTCAAACATCAAAGGGAGGGTCAAAACAATGACATTAAAAGGCTTCATCTTTAACAGCTTGTACGTACTTTAGGTTTGATCTTTGACACATTTCATTGAGCTAAATATTTTCATCTTTGGCCTGTAAATTAATGTTCTTTGAAGATCTACAAAATGCATTTGCTTATATTTGGCACAAATCATCCAGGCTTATTTTCACAATTGTCACCATTTAGTATCTGTTGAATCATTGAGGGGAGTCTGGACTGAATTAGGGGCCAACCTAATGCATAGGTAGAACAAACAGAAAGCAATGTGGTGGAATATGAATATCGAACTAGCATCTGATCTTAATCTTAAAGTATGAGTAGTATTTTTGGAGTCAAAGGCAAGAAGGACATGTCAAACCATTAAAATAATAGCAACAAAAGAACTGACAAAATATTACATGCAATGTTCAGAGGATCACAAGGTCTGGAGACCCAGATATGCAATTGGTCAGCAAAGAAGTGTTTGCTGCATAGATGATGATGGATCTTGACAATCATGTTCCAAATGATTTGGTTCTTCAAACTTTAAGGACTTGTGAGATGACTCTGAGTTGAGAAATGACAAGCCTGTATTCTTGGAACATAATTTAGGAAGTTTGAGAAGAATGAATGAAGTGACATTAGGTTTGGGAGTAACCAAACGCCAATGGCTTTTGCAGAGAAGTGTTCATATATGAAGAGACACTTAACAGAGGTGATGACAGAGAAAAGGTGAAAGAGGAGATTCATCTGAAATATATCTTTGAAACAAGCTCTATTACCCAATGACCTGAAGAGGATTAAAGAGAATGGTCTAAGTTGACATTGAGAAATCTGGGTTTGTACTTTCTAACTCTCTGAAGTCTTCATGGGACTGGATAGAGGCCAAATTTGGAAAGAAGATAGTTGAGTTTAGCTTGGGAGTTTTGATGCTGATAGTTTTATTCCTTTGTATGTGTTAATATAATGGTATTAATGGTATTAATATAATATATTAATGGTATTAAAACTCATGGAAAATTAAAAATAGAAGCATTTGTGGGGAAAAGGAAACTAAAGGAGGCAGAAGAAAAGAAAAAAATAACATCTATAGAGTAAATTTATGAAACAAACAACTTTGGACAATGAAGTGATAAATTGAAATTCTATATACATGACATGATTTATGACAGAAGTCTAAAACATAACAGATTTTTCTACAAGTACATAGATTCTCCTGCTTGATATATCCAGTCCAACCTAATGTGAATGGGGAGTCATCACACCATAATGAGAGTAAGTAAGAGAAATCACAGTAATTAGCACCCATGTTTTTAATATTCTTAAAATTAGAGAAGAAATCTTCCAGATGAGTTGTCTATTTAAATTATTTTTCTACCAATATTTTATGTTGATATAATTCATTTATTCTAAATATTTTTTAAAAATTTCTTATTATATTTCAAACATAAACACTGGGATATTAATGGTGAATGAAATTAACCCAAAATCTCAGCCTTCTAGAAACCTTTAATGATTGCCAGTAGGTAATCCCCCCCCCAAAAAAATTCACAGCAACTTCCATATTAATTTACTTTCTTCCTCTCTCCATCAAAAGCAACAAGAATCAAACATACTCATGATTGTAATGTACAACCTACATTAGACTTGGCAGTTGCATCGGGCCTAGTGACATCTGTCTAATAGAAATAAGTGGATATTGTGATTTCAGCGCAACTATGCTTATTGTAAAATGCTAAATAAACATTTAATGTGCCTCCTGTAATTCAGTAAGTGAAGCCAGTATTTTATGAATAGATATTAATCCATATTCATAACCGTTCTAATTTTTCATATCATGAGAGCTTTTGACATTACACAGTTCATTTTCCCAGAAAGGACAGTGAGTCCTTAAAATAATTATTTAACTAACCTCTGAGTGAACTAGCTCTGCTGTCACTATGAAAATTTGGATGTACTCATTGTATTAATAGGCTTTGGCTCATTTCTGCTTTACTTCCATCTTCTAAGAATGGATCCTGTTCTCAGTGGTCTACATTGTGATAAAAGATAAAAGGCATCTTTTAAATAAGCCCTACTGTTGCTTTTAACTATTATTCTCCTTAGAATTTGATTCTGGAATCCCACATAGTTAAGTCATAAAACAGAAGGCATTGGGGCACTTCATCATTGTGAGAAACTGTCTTATATAATGTTGGCCACACTGTTAAAACTGGTTGATATTTTATCTTAGTCCCAGAAAAGTTCCCAGGATTTGAAAGGAAATACGTGTTTTTCCTCAATTGTCAGTAAACATTAAAATGTTTGCTACTGACATGTTAGTAAATACTTATTTTAAAATCATATTGGACGTATTTTATCCTACTTGAACTATGGCCTCTGTGTATTATAAATCTTGCTTTGAAAATTCATTCTTATTGTTATTTTCTGCTGCTTTGAAGAATACAGTTCAAGACATGGATGTACAAGTTGTCTAAAATACTAAAATTTCACTGGAATAAAGCAAAACACTTCAAAATAGCCATCTGGAAGAAATTCAGAATTTAGGAAGATATTCTCACCTTGAATGAACATCATTTTTATTCAATAAGCTTTATTCCATTGTATTTATAGATTTTATAGATGCCTCAAAATATGTTTCTTCTAAGGAAATACGAAAAATATTTATATATCTAAATATCTATAGGAATTCCTGAGAAAGTTTTTTTTTTAATAAAACTATGTAAAGTGTGTGTGGGGGGGGCAGGGAATGAATAGATTTTCTTTTTTTCCAACACTGAGTAGCTTCTCTTTAAAAGTTTCCAGTAGGGGAAATCACAAAATAAAATTATAAATAAGGTAGCTTGCTAAAATTATTATGCATGAAAAACTTCCTCTGTAGTGTGTTCCAAGATGAAAGGAATTTATATCCACATTTCAGTGTTAGTCATACATTCACTACATAATCTGTTCCATTTCATTATGTATTTGACAATCTTCAGATTAGGTCTTGAATCTTTTTATACACTATACCTCCAAGATTTTATTTGGAGTATTGGTTTACTTTTTCAAAATATAGGATTTGGTTTGTATGCACTTTTATTTTTAACACTATACCATATATATCTTTAGAGGCTTACCATGTCTGTATGTGATAGTTGCATGAAAAAGGTTGCATGGTCTTGATTAAAGGAATGGCAGGCAGAAGTTCTCTCTTACGCTACTGAAGTTCAAAGTTTATTTCTCACTTTACTGGAGTTCTGAATTTATTTCTCACTTTACTGAAGACTGCAAGATATAAACAAAAATCTTTTTAAAAATAAACCATGAAGAGCACCATGAAGATGAGCAGCACTGCGATATTTCTCTGAGCAAAAGTCAATCGACTTTTCTAGTCAATACGACTAGAAATTCCACGGTCTTTAAAAAAAAGTTGATTGCATGTGTTGTTTAAAGTATCTGAAAAATAATGAGGCATGTACTCTTTGCCATTGCCTTTGGATTTTAGGAGTGAATTAAAACCATCCTAGTCATGTAAACAATCACGTTGGTTGACTGAAGCTCCTGGGAAGGTGTTCCATAGTTTATGGCTTCTGCTATTTCAAGGCTGCAAGACGTAGGTCAGTAACAATCCAGTTGCTTGTTTCCACAAGGAGAAAATCATACGCTTGGCTGGGCGTGGGACGTGGGTGGGTGGGGAAGTCTTTTTTCACTTTTCTTCTGAAAGCTCTAATGTCACATTTTCAACTGCATCACAATAGAAACTTTCAGGCTTGCTTTTTTACCAGAGTGTGGAATCTGAAGCAAGAAAGCCATAAAATGATATCATAACTAAAGAAAATGAAAGATATTCTTCTATTGGAATGTAAAATTTTAGAAGAAATAAATTTAGAAGAGGAAACCAACATTTTTGGTTTTTAGCTGGCTGCCTAAACAGGTAAAATTCAGCCAGTGGTTGAAATGCATTATTTTGGAAGATTTATTTATTTGTTTGTTTGTTTATCTTGAGATTCTTTTATTTATTTGAGAAAGAGAGAGAGCTCGAGCTGAGGGAAGAGGCAGAGGGAGAGAAAGAAGCAGGCTCCCTGCTCAGGGGCATGGGGCAGGGGCTGCTCAGCAGGGAGCCAAACACGGAGCTCCATCCCAGGAGCCCTGGATCACGACCTGAGCTGAAGGCAGATGCTTAAGTGACTGAGCCACCCAAGCACCCCTAGAAGCTTTAAATAAATGATGTGCAGCTCAAAAATATATGTATGCATTCTTAATTTTTTTTATTGGAGTTCAATTTGCCAACATATAGCATAACACCCAGTGCTCATCCCATCAAGTGCCCCCCTCAGTGGCATTCTTAATTTTTGAAAACGCTTTTATTTTTCATAGAAAAATTTAGAGTGCTACTATTTATTATTCATTTTATATTGGCTTCCTTATTTACTAAGGACTCTGATTCTTTTTTTAAAAAAATTAAGGACAAGTAAATCTGTAATCATTATATGTTAAACTTTGGGAATCAACTATTTCCTTGATTTTTAGGAAGATAAGCAAAATGTTTTTGGATTTTCACTAAGTGTTACATACTGGGATGTAAAATATATTTCAAAATGTGAAAAAATGGGGACCCCTGGGCGGCAGAGTCAGCTAAGTATCTCCCTTCAGTTCAGGTCATGATTCCAGGGTCCTGGGATCGAGCCCCACATCCGGCTCCCTGCTCAACAGAGAGCCTGCTTCTCCCTCTCCCTTCGCCTCTCCCCCTCCCTCTGCTCATGCGCTCTCACTCTGCTCTCTCTCTCTCCTTCAAATAAACAAATATAATCTTTTTAAAAATGTGAAAACATGGGTGCATACATACAGAGAAAATATTACAAAGTGGGACCAGGACATGTTTATTGCAAATAACTGGTGCAGACAGAAAGTACTAGGTGACTTTGAAGGAGAGATTTCTTGAGGTCAGGCAGTCAAGGAAGGTTTTATGGAAAGTTAGAAAAACAACGTAATTGAAAAGAAAACAAATAATTAAGATACGTTGTGATAATTCTTTGTGATAGAGGTACATGCATGTAAGAGTTTTGGCTTGACTAATCAGAGAAGTCTTGCAGGATTAAATTTTTAGTGAACCACATTACTTCTCATTTGTACTTATTCCAGGACTTCATAAGACACAATTGTTTGGATGATAGAGTGGATATTATCAGTACTCTCTCTTTACCCCTTGGTCCTCCCACTTCTGAGACTACTAGTCTACTTTCGACTGCAAGTTATATGCTTCACTGTGCTGGAAAGCTTTCTCTGAAGTTGCCAATACCTTTTTACTCACTGTCAAGCACATGGTGGCTGGCAATGACAGGGGATTACCCTTTGGGATAAGCCCTTAGCCAATGACTAAGGGAATGAGTGTATATAAAGATAACTCTTAGTGTGTTCCACATAATCTCCCTCAGAGTCCCCCAGCAAGACTGAGCTCCAAAAAACTCACAGTGGTAACTTACCTTCTTGCTAGCACACCCTTAATTGGTTTCTTTCTCTTCCTTGTCTCACTTCCCCACTCGCCTATGGGTACTTTCTGAATCACCTGCCAAATAAGCTTCTTACTCTCAAATCTTTGAGAGTCTGCTGATGCAGGAACCCAACTGAAGATAGCTGGGATACATTTAATTTAGTTAGCATTAGCCAATGGAGTCACATTTGAGTAGCATTGAAAATAATGTGTGTACACATAAGTGGTAGGAATGACTAGAGAACAGCCTACTAAAATGCAAAAGCCTTGCTGAGTCACAGTTTTATCAATGTTCTCTCAACTTAGGGCTCTGCTTTACTTCATGAATATAGCAAAATGTTTTACTTTATGGTCAGTGATACTCCATTTTAGCTCACTCTTGTAAAATCCAAGCCCACTAAGAGTGATATATTTTTTAAGATTTTATTTATTTATTTGACAGAGAGAGAGAGAGAGGGAGAGCACAAGCATGGGGAGCGGCAGGCAGAGGGAGAGGGAGAAGCAGAATCCCCACTGAGCAGGGAGCCCAATTCACAGCTCGATCCCAGGACCGTGAGAGCATAGCCTGAGGTGAAGGCAGACACTTAACTGACTGAGCCACCCAGGCACACCTACAAGTGATTTTTAAATGTAAAAAGACATATACTGAAAAAACATGATTTCCTTTGTATTGCTTTTGTTGTCCAGGCATTATCAAGCTGAGGGTAGGATGTGATGGCTGAAGATCTACTCGATAATTGGTGATGAGGGGCACCTGGTGGCTCAGTCGGTTAAGTATCCAGCTGTTCATTTCAGCTCAGGTCATCGTCTGAGGGTCGTGGGATCAAGCTCAACACGGAGTCTGCTTATCCATCTCCTTCTGTTCCTCCCCACACCCTATTTCTCAAATAAATAAAATCTTTAAAAAAATTTTAAAAATTGCTGATGAGAGAGAGCTCTTAGTGTGAGTGAAAGGCCATTTTCCATATATTTGACTCCTTTTGTAGTTTCTCTTTCAGGCAGTGAACTTCTAGGGAAGCACAAATTTGATTTTACAGGAATTTTCTCAGATTCCAATTAGTAACACTATGTTATACACACACACACACACACACACACACACACACACACACACATATACATATATATATAACTTTTATAACTTTTGTGAAATGATAGTAATTCCCTCATCTCATGTTAAAATTAGGAGAAAGGAAACAGAATCAAAGATAGAAGTTATTACAGGGGCAGATATGAAAAGGCATAGTTGATGGTCATAGTTAAGTATAATCTATGAATTCAAGATTATGTAACTGATAGAAAACAGACTTTTAGCCCAAGAATTAAGCTCATCCAATTATATTCCTAAATTACATTTACTTACTGAATAAAGCTCCCATTCATTTCAAGTCACTTTACAACCAGCACTTTGCAGAACCCTTTATACAAGCAACATAAAAGTAATATGTAATGAACAGACCTACTAAGTGCTAGAAAACAGACTGCTCACTAAAATGACTAGATGATAAGAAAGTAGGACTGCAGATGCTTGGATGACTCAGTAGGTTAAGTGTCTGTCTGCCTTTGACTCAGATCATGATCCCAGGGTCCTGGGATTAAATTCCAGGTTGGGCTCCCTGCACATCAGGGAGTCTGCTTCTCCCTCTGCCCCTCCCCAATGCTCATAACCTCTTTTTCTCACTCTTTCAAATAAATAAATGAAATCTTTAAAAAAGAAAGAAAGAAAATATGACTCCTGTCATCAAAGGAGGGAGTAAAAAGATGATCCATAAAAAGTGCAATGACTTCCTTCCTATCCCTGGAACATCAAGTGTATTGCTATCAAAAATTAGATTAGTGTCTTCCTTAGCTGTAAAATGTAATGCCTACCCCAAATCAAATTGTGAGAACAATTTGCAAATATTAGTGATTCATATATAGCATAACCTAATAAAACAAAATTACCTTATGAAGTAAGCAGTGTCTGTGAGAGGTCCAATTTTTAAAGTTGTTATCAGAAGTTTCATTTTAGAGAAAATTGAAGAAGTTAATAAAGTTGCCCCAAATATCAAAGTGGATCTAGAAGCTGCCTTTTTCCATTAGGGCTATAGGTAAGGAGAAACAGGACCCAGGACAAATGTGACATAAGATTTGGTAATTTAAAAAAGATATTGGGAACATGAACTGCTGTACTCACAGGCTGCTGCAAGTCTTTTGTCGGGTTTTTTTTTTTTTAAGATTTTATTTATTTAGTCATGAAAGACACAGAGAGAGAGAGGCAGAAATATAGGCAGAGGGAGAAGCAGGCTCCATGCAGGGAGCCCGATGTGGAACTTGATCCTGGGACTGTGGGATCACGTCCTGGGCCAAAGGCAGGCACTCAACCGCTGAGCCACCCAGGCATCCCTGCTGCAAGTCTTTTGAACAGAGGAGAAACCAGTCTTAATTCCATTAGATTATTAATAATTTATATGCCATTCTCAAATTTATGAAGAGAATAAAAATTTGAAGCAGACGTTGTTATTAGTCTTTGAAATTTTAAGAAGCATTTTTACTTCATTCATCATATCTTTGTCCTATGGGCAATCTCATATGCTTAGTGGGAAGCACAAACAAATGAGGGAAATCTCATTCCAGAAATGTTCTGCTCAGTTCTTTTTCAACCTGTCATTACTTAAGGTCAATTCTTGAAAGGAAAATGTCATCTGATCTTATGGGAGTTTTTACACTAATGAGTTGACTGTGACAATATTTAATGAGTCATCAAAAGGGACAGTAGCTCATACTTTTTATTTAGTTCTCTTCTTTTTCTTCTTCCTTTGTTTACTTGGCTGTATCTTTGAAAGATAAGTAAGGGAAGAAACACAAGCCATGAAGGCATTGAAAATCTTTTAGTGATATTATTCAGTCCCTATAAAGAGCAATAGACTGTAGTCATGTGCCACATCTACTGATTAAGCTATAACAAAAATTTAATTAATTCAGGTAACTGTCTCTAGTAGTAGCTAGATGGTCACCAAAGAGTGAAAAATATTAAGGTCTTTAAAATAGAAATGATTTCATAGGCCTTCTCTCTTGTGCTTTCTTTTCCCCTAGTGACAGGAAAACTAGTCACAAAGGTCCTTATAGGGCAGCCTGGGTGGCTCAGCGGTTTAGCGCCACCTTCGGCCCGGGGTGTGATCCTGAGACCCAGGATCAAGCCCCATGTCTGGCTCCCTGCATGGAGCCTGCTTCTCCCTCTGCCTGTGTCTCTGCCTCTCTCTCTCTGTGTCTCTCATGAATAAATAAAATCTTTAAAACAAAACAAAACAAAACAAAAACGGTCCTTATATTTCTGTCCTGATCAAGAATATTTCTCAGATTAAGCCATGGTATCAACAAATGACAGAGGGCTAAAAAACTGAGCACTGATACTGAATCCTATTAGTTAATGATACTCGACATATTACATGGTGTCTTAAATTGTCTTCTCCAGAAGCAACCCTAAGACCAGTGTACATATGCAAATGATTTATTAAGTAGGCATTCCCAGGGGAAGCTAGTAAGAAGGTGGTAGAAACAGAATAAAGAAAGGGAGAAAGCTAAGCAATGGTATGATTTCAGGTGAAGTCTTGTCCTTGATCTGATCCCATGAGGAGCTCTGGAGTGAGTCACAAATTAGAGTTTTTTCCCTGCTTAAGACAAAGGGAGTGGTTCTTATTATACTCGTAGGCCTGTCAGTCATTGCTACGGATTGCCTCTAGGGAAACATGAAAACCCAGTTACTTCTGACTCTCCAAGAACCCAGTGAAATAGTCTAGCAGTGGTCCTTTGAGGAAAATTATAGGTATGAGTTGTTGGAGCAAAACACATAAATCAGAGGCATGGGCGCCCAGAACCACTATAGGCAATCTGAGGGTTTACAGATGTTCGAACAACAACACTCCTATTACATATACTAGTGTGTAATTCTAGCATACTGGACATGATAAAACTTGCCTCTATGTCCATTCATTATTTGAGGTTAGTTGTGCTACATTGACCAGCTGTCTTTATTAAATAAGAAAACCTATTTGACTTAACTGAATTTGGACTATGCTCCCTGATCAAGATAAAATGGCATAAAATGAACTTTCTGCAAAAGTATACTGCTATTAATACTGAACATCAGGGGATCCCTGGGTGGCGCAGTGGTTTAGCACCTGCCTTTGGCCCAGGGTGCGATCCTGGAGACCCGGGATCGAATCCCACGTCGGGCTGCCGGTGCATGGAGCCTGCTTCTCCCTCTGCCTGTGTCTCTGCCTCTCTTCTCTCTCTCTCTCTCTCTCTCTCTCTCTCTCTCTGTGTGACTATCATAAATAAATTTAAAAAAATACTGAACATCAGGATTTTATGCCTAGGCTAAAACAAAGCAAATTGACAATTTTGCACTCATTGCTGGGGTGTCCCCCATGGCACCAAAAATAGGACTTCATAAAGGTCAAAGGAACCCTTTTATATCTTTTCTAAAGTTTTCTGTTCCCACTAACTCAGCAATTCCCTACATTCTCAACAGGACACTGTTTAGGAAAAAGAAAGTTTTGGAGTCAAACTGGATTGGGAAACAGAATCAAGTACATGTTTTTACCCCAGGACTTTTTCACACTGTTAATGTATGTTGTAAATCCCTAAAATGGGTAAAGCTAAATACAAAATTATTGTACTAAAGTGATTCTGTAACCTGTATTGTGTGGGGCATCTTTAAAGCCTAATATCCAAGGGCACATTTTGGTAAATTCTGTTATGAATGCTCAAAATAGAAAATGTACAGACCCTTTTGGCTTTTGATTATAGATGCAAATATTTTAAACAAAGTGTATTCAAATTGAATCAGTGTATTAAAAAATGATAATATGTCATGACCAAGATGAATGCAAGCTATGACAATACATAAATATATTTAATCAGATTAAGAGAAAAATATAGAGTCATTTTGATAGTTGTAGAATAAGCACTCACAAAATATATACCCACTCATGATTTAAAAAAAAACATTCATAGGGATGCCTGGGTGGCTTAGTTGGTCAAGCACCTGCCTTCAGGTTATAGGTCATGATCTCAGGGTCTTGGGATCAAGCGCCACATTCAGCTCCCTGCTCAGCAAGCAGCCTGTTTCTCCCTCTCCCTCTGCCATTCTCCCTGCTTGTGCTCTCTGGCTTTCTCTCTGTCAAATAAATTAAATATCTATTTTTAAAAAAAACTCATTAAAGAAGGAGTGGAAGGAAAATTTAAGTTTTGTCAATTAAAAATAAACCTAGACCAAACATCATCCTAAATGGAGGAACATGTGAATACCCTCTTTAAAATTAATTATAAACATCTCTACTATCATTACTTTCACCTGAATTGTAATAGCCGTGCAGTAAGAAAAAAGAAAATTATTTTTGAGGAAGAATTTCTCAATAATCATGACATGATTTTCTCATTCATGTTTGCTTTCTGTATTCTTAGAAAGCACTTTCATTATATTTTATATTAAAATAAAAATTGTGTTAAAGCTTAAAAACAACTATAGGTTAAGATCTTTTAGATATTGGATCAGGCAGAGGAAACCACTGGAAATTAAGAACATAGGATTCAGGATAATGCTTATCCACAGTGATGAGATGTAAGAGTGCGGTGGGAAGGGATCATATTTAGAGAGGTTATTATCAAAATTTTAGCTTTTGTTTTGGCTAGTTAGCTGATGAATACATGACACAGTTTTTAAATAAGTTAAATAAATAATATAGCCACAAAAGTAGGCTATTCTTTAGAGTGTCACAACTCAGTCCTGTAAAAATAAGGTCCTAATACAAAAAATAAATATTTTTTTTGTTTTTAGTATATTTATGCTTTATAATTCAGAATATATGAGCAGAAGAAACATTGTAACATAATAGCTATGTGCATGGACCTCATAGTCTGAGAGACATGGGTTTATATTCTTATTTTACTGCTTAAATCTAATGGAACCTGTGCAAATAGTTTTAAAGTCTCAGTTCCCTCTTCTGTTAAAAGAGTAACAACACTTTGAATTGGTTTGAGATTTTTAGGTAAAGGACATGAGATCATTGATGCCAGTGATTCACAAATATTTCACAAACATTTTCCAAATAGAAAAAAAGAATGAATAGATATTTCTGGGTAGACACAAAAATCAATCTCCAACAAGCCTAAACTTTCTTTGAACACTGGTCTATTGTCTCAAAAATTTTATGCTAATCTTTTCAAATTTTAGGTTCTCATTATAAAATGTTTCAAATCACTTATCATTAGTGAGAATGGGGAAAAATAAAACTGGACAGAAGACCCAAAGAGAACTCAATTTGTCAGAGTGTGTGTGTGTGTGTGTGTGTGCACAGGCACGCAAGCGAGTGTGTATATTGCAGCAAGATGATCCCAGGCTTGTCTCTGGGCATGAGGAACCAAAAGCTGAGATAAGGAATCAAAAGCTGAGATGAGGAAATGTGACTTATCAATAATGAGTGCACCTTCTGGAAAGATGGACAAGTCTTTAGCATATCTAAGGTCAGGCTTGTCCACTTGGGCCTTGATGCTTGATGGGAATCTCACAAACTCTCAGAGGGCTGAAAAGGGAGAGTGGTATTAGTTTTCCTTGTTTCTCTCTAACAAATAGGGGAAAAGGTTTTGGAATTTATTTTTTTTTAAAGATTTATTTATTTATTTTAGAGAGAGAGAGAGAGCAGGGAGAGGGGCAGAAGAAGAGCAGAGCCTGACACAGGGCTCAATCTCATGACCCTGAGATCACAATCTGAGCCAAAATCAAGAGCCCTGCATTAACTGACTGAGCCACCCAGGCACCCCTGTTTTGGAGTTTCTAAGAGGCAGATTCATGCAGCTAATCACTTTTGCAGTGGCAAGACCTTTGGAGAAAAGCACTGGCTGTTATGGAGGCCTTAGCTAAGAGATCCTGAGCACAGAAAGAGATAGACCTTTGCAGGGCCAAGAGAATCCCAACACAGCATGGCCTAACAGAATCAACAAGGAAAAAAAGATCTCACAAATGGGTGCATTTTTTCATCAAGGTGAAACAGTAGGAAGAGCCAAATTAGAGTTTAAGACATTAAGATTTTTGTCTATGAAGTAGTAGAAGTCTGAGATTCACAGGTCTGGAATGCTCAGATATAGGAGGCAGCATGAAGCCACAAAAATTTGATACTGGCTCTCCATTAGAGAAGGCCTAAACAAATTCTAATTTAATTTTAGCAATGAATTAAAGTGATACTCCTTGCATTCACATTTTCATGGAACAATTCTTATCTGTTTCTGCCAAGTTAATAGGAGAGATTATGTTAAATCAGTAGTTTCATATCAGAAAATTGGGCCAAACTGAAGAGATTTAATACCTTAAACAGGCAATGTCTCTTTCCCATTTTTGTAACCCAATATTGTAAGAACCCAGACTTACCCAAATAGAGGATTGGAACCAATTATAAGTATATTTATTAAATATATGATTCAAAGTGGTAACAAAAACTACTAGGTACCTAGTAAAACCTTTGAAAAAAAACTGTGAAAAAAAACTGTGTAAGCTGTTTTTGGAGAAAATTTGTTTTAAGAAATGATTAAAGAACCAAAAGAAAGGCCTGATTAAATGGTGAGATATATTCTGGATGAAAGAACTCAATATAAAAGATGTTTGTTCTCTCCTTTCTAGCCAAGGAAGAGAATGCAGTCAATTCCAATAAAATAGTAAACAAAATTTATCAAAGAATTTGACAAACTCATTCTAAAACTTGTATAGAAGAGGAAAAGTATAAGGAATAACCAAGACCTTTTTTTTTCCAAGACCATTTTTAAAACAAAGAAAGATAACATGCCTGTTTATTATCAAGATTCATAATAAAGCTGTAATAATTAAAAGAATGTTTTAAAAATAATATAGTAATGATGCCTAAATAAATAGATCAATAGGATAAAACAAAAGAAAATAAAATCATGCATGAGGCATTAATATAAGGAAATAAAAAGGATGTGAAATTTGTGAGGGAAGGATGATATTTGGTTTTCTATATGGAAAAAAGTAATCCATAATTCACATTATAAGAAGACACAACAAAACCAGGTAAAGACTAGCTTTAAAAAAAAAGGTAAAACTATAAGATAAGAATATAGCCTTTACTACCTGAAAATTTGGAATGATTTTCAATAAAGAGATAAAAATATAAAACCATAAACAGATGTTGTTATCAATAGTAATGATTGACACATTGAATTGCACCATAATTAAAAGCTTAAAACAACAACCACTTGTTATTTCCCATGGGTGTACGGTTCACCTTAGTGGTTCTGCTGATCTTGCTCAGTTTCATTCCTGTGTCTGCTGTCAATTTCTGAGTTGACTGGGGACCGCATGATCTATCATAGCTTCAGTGGGACAATTCAGATCCAGGCCACATACCTCATGCTTCCGTGTGGGCTCATCCAAATACATTCTTGTGGTAGTGGCAGGGGCCCAGGAAAGAAAGTGAAAATACCCAAGTGCTTTTTCAAAGCTCTGCTGGGGTCAAAAATACCACCTGAGCAAAGCCAGAATCAGTGTAAGAAAGCACTCCCAAGGTGTGTGCCTGCCAGGAAGTGTGGAAAATTTGGGACATTAACAGAACTCATCTACCATACATGCTTAAATACTGTCACAATTTTTCTTGTAGCTCTTTTGATAAGATTTACTAACATGGTCAATTTTTAAAACTATCATATGGTTATTAAATTGGTAACTCAATATTTTTTTAAAGATAACATTTATTTATTCATGAGAGACACAGAGAGGCAGAGACATAGGCAGAGGAAGAAGCAGACTCCCTGTGGGGAGCCGTATGCAGGACTCAATCCCAGGACTCCAGGATCACAACCTGAGCCAAAGGCAGATGCTCAACCATTGAGCCACCCAGGTGCCCTGGTAACTTGATATTACTTATGGAACAACTACATTCTTCAATCAGTCTTCAGACTGTTGTATTTTATTCCCCAGTTGTCAATAATACACGTTCTGAAGGTGAGTTTATTCCTCTTTTCAGCTCTATGAGAGACCAGAAATCTCTGCTCATAACTATAGAACAGAGAGCAATCCAGCACATTTGGCCTCACAGTGTTGGAGGGGTGCTGCTGGCTACCAATAGAAGCTGCTGTCTCCTAATTGTGATATAACCATGGGTGGTAGGGTGATAGCTTGACTGGTACTAGATTTTGCTCAAGGTAGAACTGAGTTCAGGAGGGAGTTGGTGTTCTCTTAGGTTCTTACCCAAACACTCTTTCCCAGTACCATTAGCCCCAGAGTGATGGAGAGACAGATGTGCTACTGGCTGCTCTTTGGTGGACACTGAGATTGCCATGGAACAGAGTTTCTAGGGTCCACCATGGCTTCAGCTGATCGTCTCTGCAGAAAGATGTTCCATAGGCAAGTGAGATGCTATCCACACTGGTGAAAGGATCCTTGCTGGTTGGGGAGAAACTTGCCAACGAGAGATTGCTGTTCTGCTGCTACCATTAAAACCATAGCTGAAAACATTCTTGGCTTGGCAAGATCAGTTGAGAAGAGACAAATTCTGGCTATTAGAATTCTCAGTGACTAGTCCTTTCTGTTTATGCACAGTGGCTTCTCCAGTTTGAGGAAGACTCAATTCTATTGTTTAAAATAATTCAGCCCAGAATCATAGATTCCCCCCACCCCCACCCAATCCCCTGCTACATTCTAATATTGGAGCTGAACTTTGAATCCATGTCTCTGCAGACTTGTAACTTCCAACTTTTCTGTAGCCCTTCTTTGCTACTAGGTCTTAGGGGTTGTCACTGTGGTTCAGATTTGTGAATGAATCTCTGTAATTTTGAACCTCACTTAGTAGGAAATGTTTGGATTCCTTCCTCCTAGGAGATCCAGTGCTCCCTATACAAATCTGTTCACCTTCTCCATCTGTGATTAGCTCTGAGAAACCAAGTGATTCCCTTCTTGCAGCACCTTCCTTTGAGTATTAAAAATTTGCCTAAACAACCAATATTTAAAACACACTTTTATTTTCTTTAAGATTTATTTATTTATTTATGATAGAGAGAGAGAGAGGCAGAGACACAGGAGGAAGGAGAAGCAGGCTCCATGGGAGCCTGATGTGGGACTTGATCCCAGGACTCCAGGATTGCGCCCTGGGCCAAAGGCAGGCGCTAAACCGCTGAGCCACCCAGGGATCCCCTAAAACACACTTTTAAAAAACCATTGTTATCACCCCGGGTTTGGATTGGCAGAGAAAAGCAAATGGCAGGTTCAGTGAAGGTTAGATAACCTGCAGAGCACTGAAAAGGTTTGATTTAGGTTGCAAAATTAGCCCCATTGTAGATATGGTCCCATGTTTCCACCCATAAATCTGAAGTTTATCCTACATTCACTAAAAAAACCAGACACAGCACATAATAATACATATACATGAATGCATATGAATAATGCATATTCAACATTAATGGATAACCAGTTCTTTGCTCAGTACCCACCTCATGCCAGGCACAGTGCCAAGTACTGGGGACAGGAAGGCAAACATGACAAGACTGTTGTTCTTGACCTCCTGTACAATTTTAGGCAGGAAAGGCTGTAGAATAAAAAAAAAGTGAATTCCACCATGAGTATATTGTTTCTAATTTTACACAAATATAAACACACATTGTTCATTATCAGAGCTCAGAGTAAGAACATGGGTAATTTGTGTGCAATTCACAAAACTAACAGTCTGTAGACCTGCAGGGATTTTTTAAAATAAAAGTTTCAGAGTGGAATTTATCAGAAGCAGGCCTATTGCATACTTGGAAGAGATAACCAAGGTTAGTCAGTTCCTGGCTTTTTCTTTTGATATTACTCAGATGACTGTGATTTTGCCAAAGCTATAAATAGCCGAGAGGCCTTCAAACACATTTTCTTTATCGTGTAGTGTAAGTTTTATGTCTTCTACTTTGGTAAACTTTATAAATACCAACTAGAAGCAGCCATTTTGGAGAAAGGGCATGTACTCAAGCTTAGAAAAGATGCCTGCCTCTTTAGTCTTCATTGATTGGGCCTTTTCTAAGTTATATTTCTGGAAATTCTCCAGATGCCTAATTATTAATTAATGGAGTGTCCTTTCAATTGATGTCTACATTCAAAACTAAAATGATTATTATATAATCTCTTCCCCTTTTATCCCCTTAATGATTTTACTTTGAGCCAAACTTGGGAACTATAGAAACAATTAGGCATTAGCACATCCTTTCACTTTCAAGAATTTTGAATATAGGGCGATACCAATTTCTATATTTCAGATTCAGACCTAAAGTAAAAAAGACAGAGGCAGAGTAAGAGAGAAATCAAAAGAGAAGGAGAGAAAAGGAAGGAATTTCCTATCTAGATTCCAAAGGTAGAAAGAGATTTAATTTTTTGGTAATATTATTAGAAATCACTTTTCTTACCACTCACTAAAGTGGCCATTGATATATGGAAAGAATCCATTATCATTATTTTAAAGAATTGAAGCACAGCAGTATATTTAAAAGCATATACCTAACATATTTAGAAAATATGAAACATTACAAAAGAATGCAAGTCATAAAGCAATATTTAAGGAATTGATTTCAAACGTCTAAGGACTTGAGAACTAGTATCAACCAGTTCCCAACAACTGATAATACACTTGACAAAGAAATGATTAAAACAAACAAACAAACAAACAAACAAACAAACAAACAAGACTGAGGTTACCCAACCATGGGCAACTATCCTGGTTAGGTTAGGAGGAGCAGTAACTTTTCAGATGCTAAATAGTAGATCTGGCCTACGTTTTTAGAGGGGTTCAATATTTCATGCAAAAGCCTTTAAAAATGCATATGATAATTTCCAGAATGAAAATAAAGCTTATCATTGATTGTTTTTATTTTTACTCTGGCAAACAATAAGAATACTGGGAACTAAGTCATTACCCAGGATAAATTTTTGTCATTGAAAGACATCCTTTTATTATACAAAGATGTAAAAATAGATCTTCAACTGAAAAAATGGTGTTCTAGGTTCCATTTTTGAAAATTATCAATTTTTTTGTTAATTACCAGGCAGTGTGTGTTCTGCTGGAGGACACTGGTTATGAACTTCTTTTGACTCTCAGAGAAGTCAAGCAGCTGCATTCCTGTGTCTGTCTAGCCCCAAGAGACCACTGACTGAAGTCAGAATCATGAACAGGGAGTTATCAAGAGCCTTAAACACTAGGGGAAGAAAAAATCTAGTGTCATGAGCATACATATCTTTCCTGCTTTCTGGAAATGCCTGTCTAATCTCCCATAGGCAAAGCCTGGGAGGAAAATGAGCAATAGGGATTTTTAAATTTGTTTAGTAGGAGTAACACTTCCAATTAATTTATTCATTTATATTCCCCTATGGCTTTTAATTTAATTTAATTTATTTTTGTCATGTGGATTAATACATGAATTCCATTGCCAGATTTTGTGATTAGAATAGCAAATAAAACAAATAGTGTATTGAATAGTGTATTGGAAAAAATTTCAGTTTTCCTTTCTATATGCCTCCTGTACTCTTTAACACGGCTGACACTTCACTTCTGACAGTTCTGGTCAACAAATGCATGGAGGTCTTTCCACATACCAAGCAATTCTCCACAACATCAGCCAGGTGTCCTACAGTTTAACTCCATTATGATACTATCTACCTGGACATAAGGGCTCGGTCCCCAAGACTGCTCTCACCATACTGCAGATGCCAATCATAAGTAGTAGGTTCCCAAGGTTACCCACAACTTCCATCTGATTTTGCTACAAATAGGAGGTTCCCAAGACCCCCTCATCAGGTTTGATTAATTTGCTAGACTGGCTCACAGAACTCAGGGAAACACTAATGTTTATGAGCTTATTAAAGGATATGATAAAGGATACAAATGAATATCCAGATGAAGAGATACATAAAGCAAGATCTGGGAGGATCCCAAGCGCGGGAGCTTCTGTCCCTGTGGAGTTGGGATGTGTTACCCTCCCAGTACATAATGTGTTCACCAACCTGGAAGCTCTCCAAACACCATACTATTGGAATTTCAAGGAAGCATCCTCATATAGGCATAATCAATTATTAATTCTATATCCAGCCGTTCTCTCTTCTCAAGAGAATGAGAGGTAGGGATGAAAATTTCAAGCTTCTAAGCATGGCATTTCCTTTCTGGTGACCAGCCCTCATCCAGGACCATCCAGAAGCCCACCCAGAGGTGCTTCATTAAAACAAAAGGCATTCCTATCATCTAGGAACTTACGAGGATTTTAGGAGCCCTGTGTTAGGAACCAGGCTCAAAGGCCAAATATTAGAACAAAATATGCTTAGTGCTCCTATCACTTAGGAATTTACAAGGTTTTAGGAGCTCTGTGTGTCAGAAACTGAGGGCAGAGACCAATATAAATATTACATATAGAGTAATATATATGGTTATTATTATTATTATTATTATTATTATTATTATTATTATAAAGCACAATATCAATCCAATCCCAGCTCCTTCCCAGTGTATCCGGACATCTCTTTTGCTATGTGTATATATGAGTGTATGTGTGTATGGGTGTGTGTGTATGCATTCATGCACTTACAAAAGTATAGGTAACAAGTGTAGTTTAACATATTTTCATACAGTTATTGGCCATTTGCATTTCATATTCTCTAAATTTCCTAAGAGAAATATATAATTGGAAATATGTGGGGATCTTTGGTATAAGAATGATTTCATATGGTTGTATTACTGTTGTATGGGACACATAGAAATGTTTTAGAGATTTTTCCTTGTTAGAACATACAGAACAACTAATTTCTTTTTAACTATCGTATTTAGTTCTTTCATAGGAGAGATTTAACCAGTTTTATTTAACCATTCCTTAAATGTACCTCTCTGCACAACTGTCATGTTTTTTCAACAAAACCAGAAGCAGAATTATTTGGTTAAAGGGGACACAAATTTTAATTTTTAGGAAACCCTGCCAAGTTCTCCTCCAAATGGCTGTACTACATTATTCTCACCAGTCATGCATGAAAGTTAATGTATCTCCCACCCTTGCCAACACTTCGGGTGAACAAACATTTCAATTTTTGCCAAGTCGATACAAATCATTGCATCAAATTTGTTTGAATTTTCAGTGCCCTGGGTAATGAGTACAATTGAACATATCTTCTATATAGTTATTGGTCAGTTCCACTTCCTGCCTTGGAATTCTATGTTTATGAAAGAAGAAATGCAGTGGTTTTGTTGAAGGTTATTATAGTGTTTATCTTTTAGCTATAGGTTATAAAAGTATTTTCTTGATGAATTAAAAAAGTTATTTACATGTCCTGGATATCTATTGAATTTGTGTTATGATTTTCTCTATTTTATTATTTGTCTTTTAACTTTAATAATGATATATTTTATAATTATTTTAGTAGCTAATTTTAAAACTGTAGGTTAAAATTTATTGAATTTTTTCTCACTAACATTTTAAGGACTTTCCCAAAGTCACAGACATATTCCTTCATTTTTTTTCAGATTTTGTTGATATTATTTAGATTTTAATCCATCTGGAATTAATTTTTGTGAGTTGTGAGTGGGAAGTTGGAAAATCTGTAAATCTGTTGTTCCAGTATCATTTAATGAATATTTAATTACCTCACTGATAGGAGATACCACCTAATTTATATATGGAATTCTCATAGATATGTATGTGCTTTCATTTCTTTAGTTTGTCACTCTTAAATGTAAAAATTATGCCACTTATGGGTCACCTGGCTGGTCAGTCAGAAAACCATGGGACTCATGATCTTGGGGTTGTGAGTTAAGCCCCACGTTGGCTGTAGAGATTATTAAAAAAATAAACCTAAAAAAATAAAAATAATGTCACTTATAAATATCAGGAATTTATATTTGGCAACAGTGAATTATGATCTTCATTTATCTAACAACGTTTATTGAGGACCCATAATGTGCCAGTCCCATTATTCTAGGCTCTGGGAGAAAGCATTGAACCAAACAGGAAGTCCCTGCACTCATGGCTATTAAGTTCTGTACTGAGCATGGGAGTGGGGTGTGCACTGGAGAACACTGTATGACAAATAGGTATGATACAGCTGATCTGTAAGATGTCAAGCTTAAAAATATTTGATCTTCTCTAATGTAGTGTTAAGGAGTGTAGATCCACATTAGCTATACCAAAGACTGCATAAGGTATTTTTGTTTTATTTTGTATGTTTATTTTAACTGACCTATTTTTTTTTTAAGATTTTATTTATTTATTCATGAGAGACACACACAGAGAGAAAGACAGAGACACAGGCAGAGACAGGCAGAGGGAGAAGCAGGCTCCATGCAGGGAGCCAGATATGGGACTCCATCCTGGGGCTCCAGGATCATGCCCTGGGCTGAAAGAAGGCGCTAAACCACTGAGCCACCCAGGCTGCCCTAACTGACCTATTTCTAAACTTTGCATCAAAGACCATCAATACGTGAAACTCTGAAACTACAGAAAAAATATAGTTTTTTTCCCCTTAAAAAAATTTCAAGCATATGTAGGGAAATGAGACATAAACAATCAAAAAGGTATGTTATAAATTGACAAAGAGCAATAATAAATGAGAGGCTTTGGGATGGTACACCATTAAGTTTCAAATTAATAGAATAAGCCACAAAAACCATGGCAGTTTGAGGGTTGGTGACATAGAAAGATTCATAGTGAGACTCTGAATGTAGCTAAGAGGATGCAAATAAGTAGACACAGAGGGAAGGGCTTTCTCGATCAGGGCGGTTTCTCATTTCCTTAGGTCAATTTTACTGAAATGGAACAAAGGAGCATATGTCATTGCAGAATAGGCTGAAAAAGCACATAGAGCTCTAAGAGGACTAAAAGCTTTTGATTGTGTATATGGGGTCTCCCAATTGGATGCCAGCCACCACCAATGTGGGGTGACCACATCCTGTGGAGGGTGGTGGTCCGGGAGGTGAAAGGATTCATCCAAGACAGAACAAAGAAGATAGAAGTTTATTGAATACACTGCAATGGCGCAGTGGGCAGGACAGCAAAGCACACACTGTCTGCCATGAAGCTGTGGGGTAGGGGTGTAGTTAAAGGAGGGTAGGCAAGGATGTATGGGGATATATGGAATTTCCCTTTTTTGGCACCTGTGTCCAGGTGTAAGTAGCCTATTGGTCAGCTAGGGCTTTTGGATGTTTTGAGGTGGGTCACCCACCTAATGGGCCTGTTGTACTCAACCAGGGGAAGGGGGGCACTGTGGGCCCTTCTACCTCACTCAGGTTTCCATTGTTCCAGTTAATTACCTGAAAGTGGCCTCAGCAATCTATGTAACGAGAGAAAGCAAAAAGAAACTTGTAAGCAAAAGAAGGATATGGTCAATGTGTGGTTTCAAAAAACTGATGCTCCTGGAAACCGCGATGGCAGGACTGCCCTAGACAAAAACCCGCCTTCCTTCCCTCTCCCTTGTGGGGTTTCCTCTTCTCCCCAACGTACTCAGGGTCACTGTGCAGACCTTTTCTCCTGTGGTAGTCCCTTTTGTGTTCTGGATACTTCTGAAATACTAAATATTCTTCTCTACCCTTCAATCCCCAAAGAAAAATTAAATAGCCTTTACCACATGTGTATTGAATCTAAAGATGATTTATATTCCTGGATTATCACAGCTACTCTGGTACATAACTTCCCTGTGAAATACATTTGCATTTCACATAATTTGCTGGAGGGGATCGGGAGATGGAATGCCCTTTACTAGAAAGTATATGAAAATATAAGATTCTGGGACAACATAGGAAAAGCTATGCTTTGTCTCAGGAGAGTTTCAGGTTCATGTTCTAGGCTCTGAAATGCCTCCCAGTGGTCCTCTTTCATTATGGGTTTCCATGCCTTATGTAATTACCCTATTCTTGAATGTAGGCTGGACTTAATAACTTGCTTCCAGAAAATAGGATATGTCAAAGGTGATAGGATATCACTTCCAAGATATGTTAGAGAAGACTGGCTTTCATTTTGCTTGTTCTGACTCTCTCCCGCTCACTTTAATGCAAGCCAAGGCCATGTTCTAAACTGCCCTAGAGAGACGCCATGTGACAACTCAAGGAGAACTCAGCTCAGCTACTGAATTCTGGCATTCAGTTCCTGTGAGGAACTGAATCCTGCCAAGAATCATATGGGCAAACTCTCCCCCAGTGGAGTCTTGAGTTGACTCCAGCCTAACACCATTGCAGCAGCTCTGGGAGAAATCTTGAGACAGAAGACCCCAGCTAAATCACACCCAGTTTTCTGATCTACAGAATCTGATGGGGGAACAGGGCTAGCTGAGGACAAAGCACAAGCCTGGGGCAGCACATTGACAAGTCCTTGAAACAGGCAGAGGGACATTCCTCTACGGACTCAACTGCCTTGATGTTCATACTTTGCTAAGGGCAAAAGGCAATCTTAGCCTGACCTCCAGGATCCTGTAAGTCTATGTTAACATATAAAAATTCCTTTAGAAATTTCCTTTATCTCTAAACACCCAAGATACATGTTGGCAATCATGCCCCGAGCACATGGCCCATGGATATACATTGGAAGGATCTCATGACTAAGGTTTAATTAGACAGTAATAAGTGACCTTTCCCAACAATGGCTAGCCCCCTCAAGGTCCTGGAAACCCTGGTTCCAAAATTCCTTAGAGAGTATGCTACCCCCAAACCCCTCCCAACTCCCAGGTATACAATCAGCCCACCCCTCACAGGCCCTGGGCAGTCACTCTTCCTGCCCACGGGTCCTGTCTCCATGCTTTAATAAAACCACCATTTTGCACCAAAGATGTCTCAAGAATTCTTTCTTGGTCGTCGGCTCCAGACCTCACCCCACCAAACCTCACCTATATTCCAAAACTTCATCAGAATCTGTGAGGTAATCACGTTGGTTGTTTTAAGCCACTAAATTTTGGGTAATTTGTTACATTGCATAAATAACTAATATAGGCCACCTCTCAACAGAATGTGCTGTGGGTATTATAAGGAATCATAGAATCTTAGAATTAGGAGAGATTTGACAATCAACTAGGACCATGTCCCATTAGATGTTTGAGACTTTCATGGTATTCCTGCTAGTGATAGTTAAGTCACACTTGAACTCCTCCCATATTCTCAACATTTTAATACAGCTAATTTTCAGTTGTGTTTGGCAATTCCTCCTGTAATAGTCACTGGATAATGATGAATTTTCATGTTTCTGTGACCAGCTATCATTTATATTGATTTCTCATTTGGGATAAGGAAAATTATGTTACTGGTTAAGACTGTTTAAAAAAGAAAAAGCATATTATCTCTTGAAAGATCTCAGATTTGGTCTGAGGTATCTTTCTGTAGTCAAGTTCCACATATAAAACCTATCATCTCAGAAAATTTAAATGGAACATGGGCACACAGTCGTGCTCAGAAACTGTAACAAAGAGTGAAAAATAAATTATCACCAGAGTTGTATTAAATACCCAACGACTATTTTTTGAAGATAAAACACATGACATTGTACAGACACGTCAGTGATTTGGCTTCTTTAGGAAGGAAGTCCATATAATGATAATCCAACTCATAAAATACTTTATGAATGTCTCTTCATTAATAACAAGCCTGGCACAGCTGCATTGCATCTTGAGCCTCCCAGCATTTCCCAAAGACATCACTAACAAATTGAAGTCATACACCCCAAAGTGGTGAAGCAATGCATTCAATGGCAGCTGTGAAAGACTTTAAAGATAATTTAGCAGGCGATGGAAAAAAAAAAGAAAAGAAAAGAAAGCTGCATTCCTGCATGATTTATGCAACTGAAGCTATTGAGAGCCCGCTCTTCTCCCCCTGGGACTCACCCCTGCACGGTGAAGGCTGCTTATTGCAAACACCTGCTACTCTCTGCCCATGAGATTGAATTCTGGCCCATGCCCTGAGCAGACCGGAAATGCCAGAGGAAGGATAATGTTCTAGACGCAAACTCCAACCAATGTTGGAACAGATGTTGAACCATAGAGACACAACCTCTCTTGACACTCTGTTGGCATAACCTTAATGCATGTTCTACGTTCCCTCTCAGAGTTTGCCAGCCAAACTTAAGCAGCAGCTGATCACATTGGTAACTTGCTTGATAATGTAACCTGTAGCACCTGATTTCTCTTTTCTAGGTTATTTCCCTACTCCACCACTAGTGCTTCTTTTTTAAAAAAATTCAATTAATTAACATATAGTATATTGTTAGTTTCAGAGATAGAGTTCAGTGATTCATCAGTCTTATATGACACCCAGTGCTCATTCCATCGTGTGCCCTCCTTAATGTCCATCACCCAGTGATCCCATCCTCCCACCCCCTTCCCCTCCAGCAACTGTCAGTTTGTTTCCTATGATTAAGAGTCTCTTTCTATGATTAAGAGTTATCTGATTTTGTCTTGTTTTATTTTTCCCTCCCTACCCCTATGCACCTCTGTTTTGTTTCTTAAATTCCACGAGTACAATCATACGATGATTGCCTTACTCTGACTGACTTATTTTGCTTAGCATAATACCTTCTAGTTCCATCCACATCATTGCAAATGGTAAGATTTCACTTTTTAAAGATTTTATCTTATTTATTTATTCATGAGAGACACACAGAGAGAGGCAGAGACATAGGCAGAGGGAGTAGCAGGTTTCTCAAGGGGAGCCTGATGTGGGACTTGATCCCAGGATCCTGGGACCATGCCCTGAGCTGAAGGCATGGTCAACCACTGAGCCACCAAGGCATCCCAGATTTCATTTTTTTGATGGTTGAGTTATTATTATTATGTACATTATGTACATATACCACATCTTTACCCATTCATCTGTCGATGGACATCTGGCCTCTTTCCATAAATTTGGCTATTGTAGACATTGCTGTTATAAATATTGGGGTGAAAGTGCCCCTTTGGATCACTGCATTTATATCTTTGGGGTAAATCCTGAGATCACTTTTAACAACTATCAGTGTCTTGGGGGTTACCCAAAGTATCTGGACCCGAATCCATGTTCTCAATTCAGTTGCTAGTTGTGTTCAAATGTCTGAGAAATCCAACGTCAGACAACTTATTTGGCGGTTGCATATTTAAATCAGGTTTTATACTCTGAAAGAATCTGGGGGAGTTTTATATCCACTGAAATGCTTAACAGTAGAACACACAAAATCCAGTAAATTTTCTAGATTTAGGAACCAAAACCAGACCTGGGGCATCATCTTAATGTATCTTATCTACTCTTGTTACATTTTCTTTTCCCAGTCTACAATTTTGAGGTTATGCCAGCAGACCATCTACATTTATTATAACAGAGTTTTCCAACATGTTCTCCAAACTTTCATGAAATAGAAGGTAAAACATAGTATTCCTCAACCCAAGAAAAGACTATGGATTCATCGAGAAATTCATAATACAATAATAATAGTAACTTACTGAGTACTTATTTTGGATCAGGATATGTGCTAAGTCTTTCATATGAATTTACCTATCCTTTGTTCAAAATAACCTTAAAATTTAAGTGTTGTTTTCATTGTCCTTTTTGTTTTTTTATAACAAGTTGATTATCGACATAAAAATGCACATAGTTATAATATTCTTTTTATAATTCTGGATCTATGTATACACCCATGAAACCATTGCCACAATCCAAAGAGTGAGATATCCATGACCCCCTGAAGTTTCTTCATGAGTTTTTATAATCCTTATCCATTCCTTACCTCTTCTCCCCTTGCCTTCCTCAGAAAACTGTCACTATAGATGAATTTGCTTTTCCTAGAATCCTACATAAATGAAATAATACATTTACTCTTTTAGTCTGGTTTCTTTCACTCATAATTATTTTGAGATACATCCATATTGTTGTGTATATCTATAATTCCCTTTTACTGTTAACTTTGTTCCATTGTATGGACATTCTACAATTTGTTTATCTATTCATATGTTGAAAGACATTTGGGTTCTTTCCAGCTTTTGACCATTACAAATGTGAACATTCATGTACAATATCTTGTATGGACATATGCTTTCATTTCCCTTGGGTAAATACTTAGGAGTGGAATCCAGTCATTCCACTCCTAAGTATTTGTCCAAAAGTGTATGTCACATTTTAAGAAATAGCCATTAAAACACTTAAATTCTACCAGCAAAGTATGAGAATTCCAGTTTTCACACATCCTTATCAGCATTTGGTACAGTTAGGCTTTTTATTTTTAGCAATTCTTACAAGTATGGCACTATCTCATAAGCTTTAATTTGCATTTCTCTAATGACTAATGATAGTGAGCATCTAATTCATATGCTTATTCATCCTCTGTATATCTTCTTTGGTGAAGTGTCTGTTCAAATAATTTGCCCATTTTTATTTGGTTTGGTGTTTACTTTTTATTTGAGTTTGAGAGTTATTTACTTATTCTGGATACAAATCCTTTATCAGATATACGTGACTGGGAAATATTTTCTGACAGTCTGTGGTTCATCTTTTCATTCCCTTAACACTGTCTTTTGAACAAAATAATTCTTACTTTTGACGAGGACTAATTTATCAATGTTTCTTTTATGAATCATGCTTTAGGCATCTTATGTAAAAACTCTTTGCCTAATCCAAAATCACAAAGATTTTTTCCGAGAATTTATAACGCTTTAAGTTTACCATTGGTGACTACAGTTCATTTTGTGTTAAATTACATATATATTAAGGGAATGCATCAAAGTTTATTTTCTGCTTGCATATCTAATTGAACCAGCACCATTCATTAAAAAGACTATCCTTCCTCCATTGACTTGTGTTTGCATTTATTCCTAAAATCATTTGTCAATGTATGTGTGAGGCTATTTAAGTCGGGTGATTGTGTTGTTCAAATCTTCTATGTTGCTTTTGGCTTTCTGTCTACTGCTTCTACCATTGTTTGAAAGAGATACAGAGAAAACTTTGACTGTAATTGTGGATCAATCATTTTCTCCCTACAGTTCTATTAGTTTTTACTCATGTATATTCAAACATTTGTTACTGGGTGCATAAACAATTAAGGTTATTATGTCCTCTTGATAGATTGACTCCTTTACCATTGTAAAATGATATTTTTTCCTGTAATATTATTCACTCTAAAATCTCCTTTGTCTGATATTAATATAGATTCTCCAGTTTTCTTTTACTTAGGATTAGCATGGCATACTCCTTGTCATCCTTCTACTTTAAACTTGTTATTTCGTATTAAATTATATTTTGTTTCCTGTATGCAACATATAGTTGAGTCTTGATTTTTTTCAATCTAAGACTCTGTGTTTACACTAGAGTTTTTAAATAATTTGCAATTAATGTGGTGATTGGGATGCTTTGTTATAGGACTATCACCTTGCTATCCATTTTCCATTTGTCTCTTCTGTTCTTTGTTCTTTACCCCCCCCCCTTCATTTGGTGAAATTGAGCATTTATTTATTTTTTTACTCATTTTATCTACTTTGTTGGCTTATCATTTATAATTTTTGGCTTTATTTGCTTAGTAATCCCTTTCTGGTTTATAGCAGGAATCTTCAAAGTGTATCATACTGCTATCAATCGTTATTATGCCACTTAGAGATTTTAAGAATTGTAAAATACTATGTTTCAATTTCTGAAATCCCAGATTTTATGATTGTTGCCATACATGTTTACTTATACATGTTATAAACTTGACATTACGTTGTAATTATTTTTGTCTAAATAGTAAATTATATTTTTAAGAAATCTCAAAAGAAAGACAAATAAAAGATCCTTATTTATTTACACATGTAGTTACTATTTCTAGTGCTCTTTATTCCTTTGTGTAGATCTATATTTCTGTCTGGCATCATTTTTCATTTATTCAAAGGAGTTCCATTAAGATTGCATATAGTGTGAGTCTGTTGGATAGAGGTGAATTCTTTCAGCTTTTGTATATCTAAAAAATGGGGCTTCTTTATCAGTTTATGTCTTCTGTATATATAAAAGTATGTACTAATCTAGTCTATATATTTCCCAATCCACAAAAGACTGATAAAACCAGAAGTGACATCTTACAATCTTTTCTAGCACTATGATTCTATCTAATGAATTCTAGCCATTTCTCATAGATTGCAGTAGCTGGCAGGTAATACTCTGCATTTGGCAGCTGAGAAAATGATGTTTATTGCAAACCTTGAAGTGGGAAAACATACTGAAATAGTTCCCCTTCTTCCTCCATATCTGCTTCTACACTGCTAGAGAGCTTAGCCTAGCACCTGGTCTAGAGTAGGTGCCTAATAAATTGGCACCTTACGTTTCTATGAATGAAAACTTTTGGAGGATAAAAATATTATTATGGGAGGGAATAATGTGGAATTTGAGAGAAAGGAGAAGAAAGAATGAGAGAGGACACTGTGGCATGGCACTTAGAATAATTTTCATCCCCTCAGGAAGAGGAAGATGGGTAGGAGGTGCAGAGAAACAATGAAGAACATTAGCAATCACATTTTCTTTCAGATCAAGGTCAAGTTAACAATTCACCCAGAGGCTCTAAAAATGACAAAGTGCTCATTAAGCACAGTTTACCACTATTTCAGTTGACACTTGGAACAAGGAGGGTTTTGAGGCTACTGAATCAAGAAAAGAAAGGCAAACCTGACAGTTTCAACAGTATTGGGGGATAAAGGAGAGTGGAAATATATGTTAAAGGTAAATATTTGAGGATAAATAAGTCAGGCTTGGAAGACAAATGTCTCCCCCTCTATAATGTTTCCTCATCTTTGGTAATTCCATGCTGACTCTAGTGGCTTTATTCTAATTTGCTTACTAATACTTCAAACTTAAAAACGGTATTTTGCCTATTTAATGTCATTGAAATAGAATTGACTCTATAAAAAGCTACAAATATTCAACAGACTATTCACATGCTTCATCAGACAATTTTAGACAGTGAATATAAACCTCCTATTACTTTATCCTATCAAAAGAAAAAAAAACACCCTACCTTCCAATCTCCCATATAATTGCCTCTCATGAAATGATTCAGTTGAGATGTGCTCTTTTCTTTTGCAATTTACTAGTAGTTTTGTGTCCAAACTCACCATACTGAATTGACTTTTCACTCACCTCTGTAGTTCCCTGTGTTTTTTCTTCACTGTTCCGACAATAGACATGATTTTTGCAGTTGATGGGTTGTTATCTGCAACTTTCAGGAGACACGGTTCCTTAGACATTCTTCATATTTCATCACAGGCCACAGCAGTGTACATTTAGGAATGACTGGAAAGAAGTGAGGATCCACTTGCGCAGGATATTTCTGTGGTTGCAAAAATTATGCTGGAGAAATTACATTTTTCCTCCTCCTTCTTATCATTTAATAGCATGCTTTGAAGTGCATAAACCTTCAGGGGAGATATGCTCTCTTTCCAATGGGGTTGCTGACCCCTTTCATCAAACCCTCCTGGACCCTTGCTCTAGATTCAGTTTTTTTCCCCCATACATGTATTTAGCTTTGAATTGGAAAATAAATGGCATCCAGGGCTGAGTGACTTAGCAAACAAATGATGCATGGAAATTGCATAGCCATCTACTCTCTTGAATTGTCTTACAAAATTGGTTTAATGAGATGGAGAGGACAATTAACTTTTCCCAATGATCATTTCTCTGATTCAACATTCAGTTGCTGAGTGTCAAAGAGAGCTCCACAAATCATTCATGGGTCAGCAATTAAATGCCGTGACCAGGGTTTTAATGATCTCACTTTCTCTTTCTAAGATGAATTTTGATGTTCATTTAATATGCCTTCTTCCATTTCAAAACATTAGGCCTGTGGGAAGTGCCTCTCCCTTGCTACAAAAACACAGGGGAAAATATCTTTTCAAAATCTGAGAGCTTTGGAGAACTTTATCTTTATCTAGACCAAGAAAACCACAGCCTAAGCATATGGTATTGAGATTAAGAGAAACTGGATCTGAATTTTGGTTCTTCCCTACCTAGCTGTGGGATATTAGGCAAATTGCCTAGTCTCTGGTCCTTTCCTGTAAAATGAGAATAGTATTAGCTATTATTTTACAAAGTTGTAATGAGGGTCAAATGGATTAACATATGTAAACTGCCTGACACTAAGTATCCATTCCTTGTTTTCATGTCAAAACACAATATTGTGAGTTTGAACCTCCTTAACTGCTAGAGGTAGAGGAATCAGGAAAGTGTCAATATTTATCTGCCAGGAATCATGGCTTGCAGTGATGTGTAGGCCAATTTAATATTATAAGTAATCATGTTCTCTCTCAGCAGATTTTTTTCCCCAAGAAACTTGCATAATTCATCTTAGTATTTCTCAACCCATCACAGTCCTAAAGGCAACTAACTGCTGTGAGACATGTAGGAAAACTTAATGGCTTATCCAGAGCCCAGCAGATACTTTGACTCTGCCAACCTTCTCTAGAGGCATGCTCTGATTTAGTTTGTGGATGCCCTGAAACAACACCTTCTCCTCCAAATCTATAATATCCAACATTTTGTTCCCTGAGTGTTCATTAGCAAAAATAATTATGCATACCATCTTTAAAATAACAGTTACAAATGGTATGGATGCACTCCTATATTAATGCAATTCACACATTTTAAAACATAGACCAAAACGAATAGAAATACAAGTTCTAGTATTTTCTTGCCAGGTTCCCAAAGATTATCTTGTACATATCATGGTGTGCCTTCCCTTTGAGACTGGATATTTTTCCTGTTGAAACTTGCGTGATGGTAGGGAATGAAGGAGGCAGAGCAGCTCATGCTAGAGACTAGCGTTGCTTTGTTTTGGCCATATTTGTGGTGTGACAGATTCTCCTGATCTCATTTTACAGGCAGTTGAGTCAGGTTCCTTTACTTTGCCAACAAGGACTGGAGGAAACTGGACTCCTGGCTGAGTGCCAGCGAAGGCTTTTGCTAGCTTAATGCTTTCATAACCAAACATTACATTATGTCCTTTGAGACTTACAAAATTGGCTTGAATCCCACCCTGAGCCCAGCACAAATTTTCTTGCCCTCTCTAAGATTTCCATAAGTTCCAGGGATGGCATACATCTCACAGCTACCTTTCCTCTCTACTTCCTTATTCTTGAAACATTCTCTATCTTGTTTATTCTGGCCATCCTGCAAGAGGTTCTCTCTTCTCTATTTGTGCCTGCCCAAGGGAAGGGCATGAAGCTCTAGCGTGGTGTCAATAATTAAAACAGCTAAGGAGAGGTGTTACATCACAGCATAGAAGAGCAGATATTTACAATTAAATATTACTACCCTGACATTCTTACATTCTCCAGTCCTCATCTGTCTCTGTGCTGAATTTCCTTTTAGATGTCCCTGAGCTTCCATGTTAGTGATATGGCAATCTCTCTCAAGATTCTGTACCCATCACCCACTATCTTTGGCAATTTTTTCAAAGAAGTGAATTCCAGCACAAGGGGGGGCCAACAACAGGCTGATGTGACAGTACTTCATACAACAGTTGCTGATTCTTGGACCACCACCTTGATCATTGATGTGTCACAAGCAATTTCGAAGTGTGATGCAAGTAATTTTTTACTCTCATGCTGTAAGTAATTTTTATTACTCATGGAAAAGAGGTTTAATGTTACTCCCATGATAATCATTCTTACTTCTTTGAGTTATCATATAAATCCTAGAGCTGGAGAGGAAAGGGTAGAGTTGCAACAAGTGTGCTGGGAACTGTGCCTAAAATTGGTACATCCAGGAGAGTGAGTCCCATACATGAACATCAACCATTATTAAGACTTCATCAGGGAAATCTCATGTCTCACTTATGAAGACGAATCAATCTCCAATGTGGGGTCCATTCCATACCTGAAGGAATGAGCAAGATGAGTCAGTGGGACAAAAAAAATATTGCAACTTATGTTGATGTTTATTTCAATCTCATGCTTTTAAATTTATCTCTTGAGTGTGTGTAAATGTGCTCCTACAGAATTTTAGAGCATAGCCATAAGTTCTTTGACACTTGTCTCATAAAGAGGTAGGTCCTTGTCTTCTCCATTTCAACCTAAATTTATTTGCATCAATAGAGTGTGGCAGAAGGAAAACTATGTGACTTCCCAAGTTGTCACAAAAGGCCATTCAGCTCTCAACTTGTTTGCTGAAACAGTTGCCCTTGGAACCTTGACCCACTATATAAGAAGTCCAATACCTGGAGTCCACCATGCTGTGAGGGAGCCCAACCTACAAGACACCATGATCTTTCAAAAGTCCTAGTTGAGCGCAGCCTTGTCACCAGAAAGGGTGATTAAAGGGTGATTAAAGTAGCCTTCAGATGATTTCAGACATCAGCATATGTGCACACTGCAGATGCTTCTATGCTGTTCATATCTTGTTTTTACCATTTTAGTGGACACATTTTCAAGCCTATTTTTTTCCTCATCTGTAAAATACCTAAATACCTAAGTCTGTAAATACCACACAAGAAAATATGCACAAATTCCTTCACAGTGACAGACACTTGGCAAGTTAGAATTTTCAAAAGATCTTCTCTATTCCTGGTCTTATGAACTTGATAATGTTTTGAGCTATTCTCTGTGAAATGATCTTCTACAATTAGCTGTGACAAGTACAATATGTGATAGAGTACTATGTGTATCTTTTATTTTTATTTTTTAAAATATTTTATTTATTTATTCATGAGAGACACACACAGAGAGGCAGAGACATAGGCAGAGGGAGAAGCAGGCTCCTCGTGGGGAGCTTGACATGGGACTTAATCCCAGGACCCTGGGATCATGGTTTGAGCCAAAGGCAGATGCTCAACCACTGAGTCACCCAGGTGCCTCTATGTGTATCTTTTAAACCTGTGTAGTTTTAGTTGCAACCTCATAGACTAATTACAGTATATAAAACATATTAGCTTAGGGGTACCTGGGTGGCTCAGTGGTTGAGCATCTGCCTTTGGCTTGGGTCATGATCCCAGGGTCCTGGGATCAAGTCCTACATCAAACTCCTCATGAGGACCCTGCTTCTCCCTCTGCCTATGTCTCTGTGTCTCTCATGAATAAATAAATATAATCTTAAAAAAATAGAATATATGAGCTCAAGTACCCAGTTATGTCTGTCCTGCTTGGCTTCTGTATTCTAGGCAGCAACTTAACTCTGGGGAAAAGACATGCCTTTTTGATAGACAGCTTTTTCAATAATTCAAATGCTTCCATTCCATTATAACAGGTGACATTTCTGGTGCTCATCAGCTGCTGTCACAGTCATGCTTTAGATATCACACTATCACCCATGAATGGTTTTTTGGATTTCTTTGTAAGAGATTCTATTTCTTTCTTTTTTTAAAGTTTCACTGAAAATGAGAATGAGATAGCCACCATTTAAAATTTGTGTTAAGGAGCACCTGGGTGGTTCAATGGTTGAGCATCTGCCTTTGGCTCAGGTCATAATACTGGGGTCCTGGGATAGAGTCCCACATTGGGCTCCCCTGGGGGAGCCTACTTCTCCCTCTTCCTATGTCTCTGCCTCTCTCTGTGTGTCTCTCATGAATAAATATATCAATATTAAAAAAATAAAATTTGTGTTAATTTCTTATAAAAGTAATATATACATATAAAAACACAAGTTCAAATAAAATAAAACAATACAGATGAAAAGCAATTGCCTCCTTCCTTCTGACTCCCCAGTTCTCAAGGAGAATCTTATTTTTACCAATTTTAACTCTTCTACTAGTTACTTCTGTAATTCTAAGTAATATGTTAATTCTTCTGTTTCTCTTTGTAAACTTTAAACTATGGCATTGATTCAGAAAAGTTAATCAAACATCAATAAAAAACAAATTTTTTAAAAAAGGAAAGTAATTTATCTTATTTCTACCCCTACCCCATTTATTTCTTTCCCTTTTCAACTTCTGTTACTTTTGCTTTAATTTTTAGTCAGTTCCCTGGTTATCTTTGTAATTTCAAATAATACACTTATTCCTAATTCTTATAATTTTCTTGCTCAATTTCCTCACTGTTTTTTGAATTTTCTCTGTATTTAGCTGAGATACATCCTCAAGTAGGATTTTTGGAAAATCTATTTGAATCCTTTCATGTCAGAAAACATCTTTATTTATCCCTTATACTCACTTGATTGATAATTGGAATGAATATGGAGTTTTTAGCTCAAAGTAATTTTCTTTCTAAACTTGGAAGGTATTGCTATATCATCTTTTGACATCTGTTGTTACTGATGAGAAGTCTGATGTCATTCTCATTCTAATTTCTTAGGCACTCACTTTATTGGTGTTTTTCCTCTTTGAAAGCTTTTAGGCACTTTTTAATTTTTTTTAATTGATTTCAGATATGGATCTTTTTTACTTCCTAAATATCAGTGAGCCTTTTGGGCAGCAGCCTTATGTTTTAATTTGGCAATGGTAAATGTATTGCCATGGCATCTGTGATTATTTCCACCAGTCCCCAGCCCCCCACCCTTAATTTCTGTTTTCTCTTTCTGACACAGCTATTATGTGTGGATGTTATCTCTTTTAGACTTGCCCTTGATGAGTTTAACTATTCTTTAAAATACATTTCCTCTTTATTTTCTTTGTATTTGTGTTTTTAATCTTGGTATTTCATAATTTCTTCCCAACACAGTAGCCAGAGGGTGCCAAGTTTAACCTAAGTCAGATCATGACATTCTTTCTCAAATCCTAAAGTAGCTCCCCATTTTTATGAGAGTAAAACAAAGTCCATGCAACAGCCAATAAAATCATATGTGATCTGGGGATACCCAGGTGGCTCAGTGGTTGAGCATCTGCCTTCGGCTCAGGTCATGATACTGGGGTCCTGGGATGGAGTCCTGCATTGGGCTCCCCGTGGGAGCCTGCTTCTCCCTCTGTCTAGTCTCTGCCTCTCTCTATGTTTCTCATGAATAAATAAATAAAATCTTTTTAAAAAATCATACATGATCTGCCCCTGGTACTTCCTTGCCTTCATCTTCCACTACACTCATCTTTACTCATTCCAATCCAGCTACACAGCCACTCTGCTCTACCTCTACCCGCCCTGCCACATTCCTGACTTAGAGTCTGTGTGATCTGTTCCTTCTCCCTGGAACTCCCTTCCCAGATACTCTCTCGACCTACTCTCTCATTGGTCTCAAGTCTTTGCTTATATCTTAATTTAACAGGAAAAAGCTGGTCCTGATTGTTCCATTTAAATTCCAAAACCTGTCCCCTTCCCCAAGTACACTTGATGTCTGTTTCCATACTTTCTCATTGTCTAATACTCTGATTTTTCACCTGTCATTATGCTTGTATTTATCATCTGTCCATAGCAGCTAGAAGGTCAGCTCTGAACAGCAGGAGTCTGTGTCTGTTTCCACTAGTATAACCTACACACCTAGTAGTACATACTATTAGAATCACATACATAGTAGGTGTTTAATTAAGATTTAGTGACTGGGGGCACCTGGATGGCTCAGTTGGTTAAGCATTTGCCTTTGACACAGGTCATGATCCCAGGGTCCTGGGATTGAGCCCTGCGTGGAGCCCTGCATGGAGCCCCACATTGGGCTCTCTGCTCAGCAGGGAACCTGATTCTCCCTCTCCCTCTGCTGCTCCCCCTGTTTGTATGCTCTCTCTCTCTCTCTCTCTCTCCTTCTGTCAAATAAATAAATAAAATCTTTTAAAAATTTTTAAAAATAAGTTTCAGTGACTGAATGAGTAACTTTATGTCCTGGAAAATTAAATTATTGGTCTTCTTCCACTTTTCAATTAAACATTTTATTCAGTAATTCTATTTCAAATATATATGAATCCTTTTCTTTTTCTCAAATTGTTTCTTGATCATAGCTTCCTGCTTTTGTTGTACATAGAATCATCTCATATTGCTCTGTGAATGGTAATTAGTATTTCTAAGTTATTTTTTTCTTTGAATTTTCTTAAGAGAAAAGGTGAATCCTAATTTCTAATTCATTCAGTCATCTTCATTTTTAGTTATATGGCAATATAAATTAATCAAGATTTGATTGTCAGTGCCAGATACTAAATCAAATTAGTTTAAGCAAAAAAGGGTTTCTTTCTTTTTCTGCTAATGTAATTAAAAAGTTCATGAATATGTCTATCTTAATTCACAGCTGAATTATCGATCTCTCCATCTTTTGGATAAGCTCTCTCCTCATGGTAGACAAGATGTTTATTTTTAGTTTCCTAATCCCAGTTTCCAAGCAGTTGCAAGGTAACAGTTTCAGTGAAGATTCTGATTGGCCTACCTTGGGTCACGTGACTAATCTTAAGTCAAACTTTGTGGCCAGGTGTTTGGAATTCTCAGATTTCTCAGAATTGAGTGTCCTGTTCCCAAGATGGAGAGAGGTAAAAGATGAGCAGCCACACTTGAACTATGTAAGTAAAGATCCCCAAAACAAAGAACAAGATTATTTATTGCTGTAAGAAGAGGAGAAAAACAATGTGCACCAGACATAATTCCTACACATTTTGAAGAAAACAAATGATTCTTATTTTTTGATCAATAGCTTCAGCTAGAAGGTTAGATAAAGATATAGAAGATAATTTATTTTCAAGGAAAGCCACCTGGGTACAACCAGTAAACTATTTTATTAATTGCTTTTTTAAACTAGTTAAAGCAGTATCTTCCAACTCATACCTGGGCAGTTATTTACAGTTGAATGGAATCATTCCATTGTCTTTATGATTTAATTATTATAGTCTACCCATAAATATCACTTTAGATATATATAAGATTAAATTCGTAAGATTAGATATTCAAGATATCCATTCTTATTTCTCCAAATTCATGCTAGGCAGAATTTTTCCTAGAGAGGAATAATGCCTAAGTTTCTGATAATGCCAGAAAATAACAAACACTATAATTAATTTACTTTAAAAGAGTAAAGGACAGCCCCGGTGGCTCAGCGGTTTAGCGCTGCCTTCGGCCCAGGGTATGGTCCTAGAGACCCGGTCCCACGTCAGGCTCTCTGCATGGAGCCTGCTTCTCCCTCTGCCTGTGTCTCTGCCTCTCTCTCTCTTTGTGTCTCTCATGAATAAATAAATAAAATCTTTAAAATACATAAATAAAACCACTACTTTTAAAAAAATAAAAGTGTAAAGAGTAAAGCAGGTAACAATAATAGTATAATAATACTTCTAATAATAACTTTCTTGTTGAATATTCTTAAGTATTTCAAAACATTTCACCAATGTCGTTGAATCACTTGTTTTTTTTTTTCATCTCATGAAATCAGCAGGACAGAATACCATTGTGCTTATTTACTAAATGAGAAAAATGAAGGTCACTATAGGTAAACATAACATCTATATAAATCACCACATAGCTTTTATTATATTGTATTAGTGATCTTTGTTTATGTCTCTACCTCATCTGTTAGGATTATGAGCTACATGAGGATGGATATCTTGTATTATTTATTTTTGTATTCTCAGGTCCTAGCCAGTGCCTGGCATATATCAGATGGCCAAAAAAAAAAAAAAAAAGTTTTCAAAGTAGGATTTAATTGCCTGTGGTCACAAAGCTAAGTCGTATATGGCTGGGATGAAAACCAAGTCTTGTGCTTTCAATACAGCATGTAGACTGCTCATTAAAATGCAATCAATGTGTTACATGTGTTTTTAAATAAATGAACACAATAAACTTGAGTGGGTCCACTCAGATGCTATCCAACAAAGTATGAGTCAGGGGTCCCAGCAGGAAGCCTATGACACACTCTGGGTTATTGAGGAAAGTTAATAAAAGAACTATCATAAAGGCTAGGATGGTGCAGGACCCTGGTAGTAGTAATTATTACAGGGAGCCATTACTACCACTCTTAGATCAAAAGAGGTAGGGATGGACGCCTGGGTGGCTCAGCAGTTGAGCATCTGCCTTTGGCTCAGGGTGTGATCCCAGAGCCCTGGGATTGAGTCCCACATTGGGCTTCCTGCATGGAGCCTGTTTCTCCTTCTGTCTATGTCTCTGCCTCTTTCTGTGTGTGTCTCTCATGAATAAATAAATAAAATCTTAAAAAATAAAAGAAAGAAAGAGATAAGGAGAAGTACTTTCCAGAACCTATGGAGAGAGCTGTAAGGCAACTTGATAGGAACTACTGTCCTCAGTAGATGAAACCAGTTAACTTACAGAGATCCAGCAGGCAGGAAGCCAGGATGATAAATACCCTGACTTCATCTTCCTCCTTTCCTTCCATATGATCCTATGCACCTCATGTTGAAAGCCAACCAGAAGATGGAGAGCAAGACACTCCTATTAATAAATCTGGCCAGGTTAGCTTCCCAGAAGCCAGGGCAGAGAGAAAAATGTGGAAAGACAGAGAGTGGATCCGGAGGGGTCAACAGAATACAACCAACATGGCGAGTTAGTTATCCCAAGCCATAAGTGATAGAAATGAAAACTCACTTGAGTATTTAGCCTACGCTTGACTGGAGACTGAGGAAGCTAATGTACTTGGACCTGGTGTGCTAACGGGGCTGCTGCCAATCTTTGGAAGAGTAACTTGTTCTTGTCAAGAAGCATAAACAGATGGGGTCCATGGTTTAACTCACCACTTACTCTGCGTGCAGCTGTCGGTTGTGGCTATCATCCTGGGTTCCAGAGAGTTGCAGGCTGTAATTGCATCCAAATTCCTTCAGAGAACAACTGGCATACTATCTGCACAGTAAGTACAGACTCAATCTATCCACACTGTTAATATCAAAGGATACTCTTCATTAATTGAATATGACAGTTCATTTACCCCTCCTTTTTTAGAGAACAAAATACCGATTCAAAGATTGTTCTATGAACTCCAAACAACACACATAACAGAAGCCAATGAATCAGTTTGGTCTATTTCTTCATGAATAGATTCTTCTTTATAGTGTGTCTGAGTGAGTCCTAACTTGTAGTCTCTACATGGCTCACTCAACACTAGTCTTACTTGACATGGCTTTTTCTCTAGGGCCATGATGATCTCAGTTGTGTTAGTGTGCAACTTGTAATATGCAGAATATTAAGGAAATGACCTGAATAAATCTCTTTCAAGCAAAGGGTCAGACTCAAGCTTCTGGTATTGGTGTCTAAAAACTGGGATGAACCACATCTGGTTCCATCATTGTATGACCCTGGTGAACTCATTTTCTGAACTTTAGTATTTCCATCTATGGAAAGCGATGTTTAACTTCCCTTCCTGCATTATCAGGGTTTTGAAATTCCACCTAATTATAAGTTATTATAACCACATAATATATAGTTATCGAACATAAATATTAATATGAAATATTTGAAATGGTTTACATTTGCCTTTTGTTCCTACAGAATAGTTCATGGGGCTCATGAAGTAGCATGTCTTAATTAGACTAGAAGAAAGGTATTTCAACCTATCATGAAAAATTGAGTGAAAATGGAAAAGTCAACTTATTGGTTTTTAAGTTCCAGATTTCCTATGTGAGAAATGGGGATGATAGGAACACTTACCTCTTGAAATGTCTCTGGAAATATAATAATATAAAAGAATGTACATTTAAAAAAAATCAAGTGTCATAAAAATGAAAGCTATTCCTTAGTTTAGTGTAGATGATGAGTCATAACATTTAATACGTCAATTTATTTTCATGTTACATAAATAGTGTTTTGTTACTCTTGACTAATATGAGAGTCAGAATTCTAGGCTATGAAAATGGAATTTTTTAGGATTTCTAAAAAGAACATAGAAAAGTCATGACCTGAATGATTTTGGTCAAGTGGAAGCAAACTCTTGATTTGCAAAGAGAAAGAATACTAAAGAATTGATTTTTACAAAGTCTATTATGAGTTTAGTAAGATTCTAGATTAATAGCTAGGGATATCCATGCTCATATCTTTTATGTCTTCCTGCAACAATGTTGTTATAAACTATCCCTAAACCTAGTGGTTTAAAACAGCAGACATTTTTATGGCTTATGGCTATGTGGGTCAGCTGGACAAGTCTTCTGGTATTAGCTGGATACACCCATACATTTGTAATCAGTTATGGGTGGGGAGGCAGCTCTGTTGACCTTGGCTGGACTCTTTCACATATTTGGGGATAGGCTGGCTCTAAGCTGGTCTAGGATGGGTTTCAACTGGAATAAGTAAGTTCTTCATTGATTTCTCACGTCCGGGGCTTATCTCATGGTGGTTAAGGTTTAGCCTCAGAATTGGCATATTGCCACTTCTGTACCATTTTTTCTGGGCACACTAAGTCACAAAAGCAGGCCAGATTTGAAAAGTAGATAAAGACTCCATGGCTAGATGGGAGAAACTGCAAAATGACATTGCAAAAAGTATAGATAAAGACATTGTTACACCAGCATGCTACTATAATAAGCAGCTTGCATACAGAAAGCTGTATTTGTACTTAGAGGGGTCTGCAAGGTACACCAACTATTTTTATAAATATAAGAGTTTGGCTGGCATGTATTCTCTAGTATCTGAAACATCCCAGTTGTGCTACTTAAGCAAACAAATCAGATGCATTAAATGATGGTGTGATACCCTTCTCAGCCACCCTTACAACAAGATAATTCCTATACTGCTATTATTTTACATATTGGATTTAATTTATAGAATCGATGTAAGTCATTTTCTGAAGTTTTTCATCTAGCTTGTATTTTTTGAGTGAGGAAAGCTATTTTTACTTAATCATATTTGAAAATGGGGGTGTTAATACAAAGGACAACTAATTATATAGCACATTTACTCATATCATTAGATACCAAAAAGTATGTGTGTGGCAGAGTGGAAGGAGGAGGTTACAATTCTTTGCTTCTATAGACTACTTCTTCATTTATTTTTACTTATTTTTTTTTTAAGGATTTTGTTTATTTATTTTAGAGAAAGAGAACACAAGTAGGGGATTCTGCAAAGGGAGAAGGAGATGCAGGCTTTCTGTGGAGCAGGGAGCTCAATGGGGAGCTGGATTCCAGGACCCTGGGATCATGACTTGAGCAGAAGGCAGACACTTAACCAACTGAGCCACCCAGGTGTCCCTAGACTACTTTGGTCATTTAAGCACAGAGCTTCAAAGAGGAATTTACACTAATGACAGTAACATTTTTTGCTTGGCCTTTGTTAATAAAAGTTTTTGTTTGTATAAATGTTGAATGTGGAGGGGACACCTGGGTGGCACAGTCAGTTAAGCAATTGACTCTTGAATTTGGTTCAGGTCATGATCTCATGGTCCTGAGATTGAACATGTTGGGCTCTGTGCTGAGCATGGAGCCTGCTTGAGACCTTGTCTCTCTCCCCTTCTGCCCCTCCTCACCGCTCTCTCTCTCAAATAAATAAATAAATCTTTAAAAAATATTGAATATGGAGAAAACAAAATTAAAAGGTGTTATTGGGAAAGTAAAACCAGATGATTGCAGTGAAATCCCTTAAACCACTACAGAAAATGTAAAATAATACAATTAAGTAATCAGTAGGGAGAGGGCAAAATGCATGAAAGTGGTCACAGGTATAAACTTTCAGTTATAAAAGAAATCAGACATGGGATGTAATCTGCAGCATGGTGATTATGGTTAATAACACTGTATTGTATATTTGAAGGTTCTCATCCTAAGGAAAAAATTGTAACTTTGTGTGGTGATGGATGTTAACTAGACTTGTGATCATTTTGCAATATATGCCATATCAAGTCGTTCTGTTGTACCTCTGAAACATATGTTATAAGTCAATAATACCTCAATTAAAAAAACAAACAAACAATGACTAGAGCCCCACTGGTGGCTTTAGATATTTCTGAATACAGCAGAGCATCTCCCTAGCCACGGTGACCTCTCAGAAAGTGTTTGAAATTATAAGTGAGAGTAATGTATTTAGAGTAGGCAACAGCTTTTTAAATAGTCGTGAAGTAGAAAAATTATCTTTCCCACAACGTTTTATTTATTTTTATAAAAGATTTTATTTATTTATTCAAAAGAGACAGACAGAGAGAGGCAGAGACATAGGTAGAGGGAGAAGCAGGCTCCATGCAGGAAGCCCGATGTAGGACTCAATCCCAGGACCCCCGGATAATGCCCCAGAGCCAAAGGCAGTTGCTCAATTGCTGAGCCACCCAGGCATCCCTCCCACAACATTTTAGACAGGCTTTAAAATGCCAGTTAACATACAAAGTGAGAGTTACACAGGAAATCCACAGTTACTCCACTAGTTTGCCGTTCTATGAATTCTTGTTTCGAGTTTTCATTCTCTTCAGCCTGTTGAACTGTTTTTGAACCCAGGGGCCTATGCAAATCTATGTGCTACCTGTGGAGATTAAAGTTTTATGCCGCCCATCAGTTTCAGAGTTCTGCTTGGCTCATATTTACCCAACCTCGCTGATTATCTATTGTAAACTTTTGTTCGTGGAATTCATTTATTTATTTAACTGAGACATTTATAACATTGTAAAATAACAATCATTATTAAACATATGTTGGAGAAAGCTGTTTTGGATTCAAATCCTACATTATTCACTATTTGACATTGATAAGGGGGTAGTTCATTTCCCTAAACCTCATTTCCTCACCTTTAAATTGCAGATAATAATGTTACTTATCTCATATAATTATTATAGTTACACATGAGGTCATGTGCATAAAGCAAATATTTCCTAAGCTTTTTCTAAATAATAATAGCTAGAAGTCACACTTGTTTTAAAATATGCCAATATCCTAACCCGTGGGAATCTTAGCTGGGAAAACTGACAAATATGAGAGAAAAGGCTAGATATGTTGATATTGAAGTTATGCAAGGAAGCAGCCCAGTCTGATCATTCTACAGTATGAGCCATACTCTGTAAGCACTGCCCATGTATTTAGAGCATTCAATCAGCCATTTTCCTTGCTCCACTCTTTAAAATAAACTAGCAACCAAAGGTCATCACATATCTCTGGGAAGTGTCTGATATGAAACATAGAGGCAAAGCAAGCAGGAGAAAGCAAACAGGTGGGAACAAAGACTAGCCATTAGAAGGAGACTTTGAAAATAAAGTAAATTAACATTATAGAGATAATTGGAAATAAATATAGCAGAGATGCTATAAAAATGATCATTCAGAGAACAAAAAGGAGCTCTTCAAAATTAAAAACATGGTATCAGAGAGGAACACTGAAACAAGGGTTGGAAATTTAGCTACGGAGATGACACAGAAAGTAGGGTAAAAAGACAAAGAAGTAAAGACAGGAAAGAAAAGATAAAAAAAATAATAGTAATGTTCTAGAAGGTCTAATATCCAAAACAGGAGGTGTTCCAGAAAGAGAGAAATTTAAAAAGGGAAGTAATCAATGAAATAATTCTAAAACACTTCCCAGAATCCTGGAGCATTTCCCACAATTTTTGGAATTAAAAGACCTCAATGAATGCTCATGATAATGAATGAAAATAACCCAAAGTCCAAAATTCATGTAAATTCAGATCATTGGGGACAAAAAAGAAAACCCAACAAGTTTCTAGAGAATGTAAAACAAATGGTTTTTATGGAGAATCAAGACAGCAAGTCAGATTTCTCTAAAGTGATGCTGAAAGCAAAAAGACATTGGAAAAGGCCCCCCAAATTCTAAGAGAGAATGATTTCTAAGCAACAATGTTTCTATTGAGCCAAAATGTCAATTAATTGTGAAGGGCAGAGTAAAAACATTTTTATACATGTCAGCTCTCAAATAATTTACGTCCCTAGCACACTGACAGGAAGCTACATAAAGATAAAATCCTTGAAAACAAAGAGGTCAAGCAAAACTGAGGAGACAAGAATTAAAAGTTCCAATGCAGTGATGAGACAAAAGAAATTATCTCTCTGAGGAAGAGAAAGCTCCAGAATATGGTGATCCAGAAGTTGAAGGCAGAGACTCCAGACTGGAGAGTGCAGTAGTCTTGGGGGAAGACTTCTTCAAGAAAAAGAGGTTGGGAGAATATTCCATGTGTTTGCACATATCACAGAAGATTTGAACAACCGGGGCTCTATCTGTTGGAATTAGTGGGAACTACAAAACAATCTGATCAAATGATCAAACAAGGCATTGAGAATAAAAGTATACAGGAATGAAAGGTAATCATGGCGGTTGCATGATTTAGCTATATACACATATGTTGATGTGTACATACATACACAATGTATATATACGTTACTATATATGTGCTATAGTTCTATATGTAAATGTGTATGCATTTATATATATTTGCGATGTGTATATCTATGAATAACAATGTAAATATGAAATAAAAGCTAACCAAAATTAAGATAAATCTATATATCTGTGGTGGGATAATGGGGGCAGGAGAGATGGGGAAACGATGTTGACAAAGAGCAAATTCCTCATCTTTCTTACTCAGAAATTGATAGTGAACAGAACGAATCATTAAGTAGTAAGCTAAATATATCATTTAATGAAATGGAACTAAATGCCAAAATAATCAGGTAAAATAATTGAAAAGTACTTATATCTGGAGAGAGGAAAATTGGATAGGGTTGGGACAAGAGGCTGCTTCTCTTTATAAGAAGCTTGTAGATTTATTTGGCACTTAAATACTAAGTGTTTGTATAATTGGATGAATATAAAATCTAAATGTTAAAAACGATGTATCTATGACATTGCTCTTACTGGCTCAATGTTCTGAAAAATGTAGACAGATATTTCCTCAATAAACAATTTGAGGGGAGTTTTTAAACATGGGCATGTGCGTGTGCAGGACGGCACACATACACACACAAGCACGCACTGATGTCATCACTAACTGAAGCAACTATTTTCTAGACATGAAACATATTTTTCCTGCGTGAGTACTACAGATATTTCTCTAACTTTTATCTGTAGATTCAATCTCACATTCTTGAGAACCCAAACTTGCCAAGCAACTTTCAGCTAAGGCTGAACAAGAAAGCAGTGGCCAACTGTCACTTTCTGCCCCCACCCCCCGGAGTAAAAAATATATATACAGATGTAGGATATACTTTACTACTAAAACTATATGCATCCAGAAAGGGACCAAGATGGGGGCGCCTGGGTGGCTCAGTGGCTCAGTCGATTGAGCGAATGCCTTGGGCTCAGGTCCTGATCCCAGGATCCTGAGATTGAAGGTGTTGGGAATCCCTGCTCAGTTTGTTTGTGCTCCTCTTCTGCTCCCCTTGTTTGTGCTCTCTGTCTCAAATAAATAAATCAATAAAATCTTAAAAAAATCTAAACTAAAAAGGGGCTAAGATGATAATTGCTCTCATCAAAATTTATAAAAGTCTTTGACTAAGTGAGTGATCAAAAATTAAATACATTCAAAGGAGTAATCATGCAAATAGATGATCTCAATATTTAGAAGTTCAAATATCAAATATGAGCAACTTAGAATCAGGTAGTGCCCTTTTTCTGAGTAGCACTGGTCATTGTACCACGAGGACAAAAATCAATTTTCCCAATATTCTGGAATGAGAAAAAGGAAAGGCATTCACAAAATTCACAGATGAATTTTCTGGGTATAGACATTAAATAGCACATTAGCTTTCTTATGTTTTAGTCGTAGCTTTCCACCCTAGCACATAGAAGCATATGCTAACATAGGTAACCAACTGACCAGTATGTTACCCCTGGAGTGTAGAGTCAACATGGATTTTTTTTCCCAACTTCAACAATCCATCAAAATTTAGTATGTTACTCCATGTACAGAGTTGGCTTCAGCTATTCTCATGAAGAATCTACATCTCAGGAGACAAGGCTTGTGATATATGATTGGAAGGCAATATGACTATTTTATAACTAAAAGCACTAGACTATCCTCAATGCCAAGATAGCCTTTAATAAGAAGTTAGTCCTCAGGAAGTTGGGACCAGGACTCGAGGACATTGAAGAAGCACTTACTTGACTGTGGTTCTAATCACTACCTAGGTGCTTTCCAACTCCAGTCTGTACGCTAATCCCTTGTGGTTTTGGCAAATGCACCTTCTGATATGGCAGATCTAGGATGAGGCCCAAGATTCTGTATCTCTTTTTCTTTTATTTATTTTTTTATTTATGATAGTCACAGAGAGAGAGAGAGAGAGAGAGGCAGAGACACAGGCAGAGGGAGAAGCAGGCTCCATGCACCAGGAGCCTGATGTGGGATTCGATCCCGGGTCTCCAGGATTGCGCCCTGGGCCAAAGGCAGGCGCTAAACCGCTGCGCCACCCAGGGATCCCAAGATTCTGTATCTCTAACAAGCTCCCCAGGAATGCTCATCCTGCTGGTCTGGGGACCACAGATTGAGTAGCAAGGTGATAAATGATATCATAGTCCTCTGATTTATAAATCACTAGATTTCATATGTTGGCAATAAAAGAGAGAAAACTAATTGTATAGTTTGAAAGATTGCCTATCATACAGTAGCAACTCAACACCTTTTCAGTGACTATCCTTGGACAAATAAGGAGTTGAAGAGAAACCCCAGAGACCATATCTTGGCCATATTTAATGAGAGCTAGCCTATCATCTATATATGATTGGCATATTTATATAATGCTAATGAGAAATGCTATTTCAATAACTGCATTTCTCACATGGTTATAGGAAAGATTAATTTGAATAGTTATGAATGAAATATACAGGAATATATATTTTATTATACATTATCTTTTTTTTTAAAGATTTTATTTATTTACCAATGAGAATACACAGAGAATGCAATAACTGCATTTCTCACATGGTTATAGGAAAGATTAATTTGAATAGTTATGAATGAAATATACAGGAATATATATTTTATTATACATTATCTTTTTTTTTTAAGATTTTATTTATTTACCAATGAGAATACACAGAGAGGAGAAAGAGAGAGGCAGAGACACAGGCAGAGGGAGAAGCAGGCTCCATGCAGGGAGCCTGACATGGGACTCTATCCCGGATCTCTAGGATCACCCTGGGCTGAAGGCGGCGCTAAACCGCTGAGCCACCCAGAATGCCCATTATACATTATCCTATGGGGAACATGTACTCTGCAAGATGATTTCCTTAGATTTCTTTTTTATTGTGGAATTTGCTGTTGCCAGGCTATTTTCACTGCTACTGGGTTGTTATGGACCAAAATTTTATATTCACTTACATTCACCTAGACAGATAGTTGCGTGACTTCATATATAAAACACCCTGCTTCAAATCTGTTGTATCATGTGGGCTTACTCTGTATAGTACACTAGTAGAATTAAAGTTACACATTCCATGCCACAGAGAAATAAAGAAATGATATGAGGCAACAAATGCTCAGTTACTTCCTTTCTTTCTTTTTTAAGTAGGCTCCATATCCAGCTTGGAGCCCAATGTAAGGCTTGAACTCACAACCCTGCGATCAAGACCTGAGTTGAGATCAAGATTCTGATGCTTAACCAACTGAGCCACCCAGGTGTCTCTGCTTAGTTACTTTAAAAGAGAATTTCAAGAAATCTTGAGCTTATTTCTTCCTGTACAAGAGTTCACAAATTGTAACCTAAGGCCAAATCCAGGGTGCCACTTGCTTTTGTGGATTGAGTTTTACCGGGGGTGGGGTGGGGAGTGGGAGGTGCACCTGGCTGGCCCAGTTGGTTAAGCTTCTGGCTCTTGGTTCCAGCTCAGGTAATCTCTGGTAATCTCTGGGCTGTGGGATCCAGCCCTTGCTTCATGCTCCACACTTAGCAGGGAGTCTGCTTGAGATTTTTTCCCTCTGCCTGCCCCAGTCACACACCCCCACCCTGGCACTTGCTCAATCCCTCACACACTCTTTCTCAAATAAATACATCTTTTAAAAAATATAAAATTTTACTGGAATACAGGCATATTCTTTCATTTATATACTATCTATAGCTGTTTTCAATCTGCAATGGTGCAGTTGAGCAGTTCTGATAGAAGATTATATGACCAGTAAAACCTGAAATATTTACCCTCCGATCTTTACTTTAAAGGTACCCCCATCTCTGACATATAACCAAAGATGATACTCTTTCTAATAAATTATTTTGCACAGGTAACAGGAGAGATGATTATCTTCCCTTGGTAGGATTAGAATTAGAATGTAGGATGGTTACGAATCTTACATTGTTTCAGCCTTTGTAAGAATCAGTGGCAATATAGTTCAAATAACAGAATATAATTTGTAAGAGTTTGGGGAAGTTCTCTCCATTGTGTTTATTTGAAACTTAATTTTTCTTTTTTAAGCACTCTTTCCAAACCAAAGCGAATACTTGTTTTTAAAGTATATTCATTTTTTTCCTTTGTAGTCAAGAAAACGGGGTGTTTTTGCATCTTCATGTTGAAAAAAATTTTTTACTGCAATTTTAAGTAAATCATTTTCCAAGTTATTTTTCCTTTTTAATTTGTAACATAATCACTGCCATCTGTTGCTTGGCTTAGCTGTTCTCTGCTCTTTGTACATATTTGTATATGGGAGTCTGATATTTAATATGTGCCAATTGAGGTAGTATACAATAGGGAAATGCATATATATTTATGAAATATCTGTACCTATGTACCTACCCAATATATGTATGTACAAATTGATTCAATTTTTTTATGTACCTTGAAGTGCAAACCTGGCATTCTTTTTTGTGAATGCAAAATCCCAGCTCAACATTATTCTTTATCTGTATGATTCCGTTTGGCATTACGAAGTCTGGTCAACAATGATGTGGGATTATTTATTTATTTCAGTCTTTAAAATTGGAAAGGAACTGGAATATATTTCTTTCCTTTGAGTCATGCTATTTAGTTAGATGAAGAATGAAATTGTCAAACCCTTCTTCTGTCAGTTCCCTAGAATATTATAATGTCAACATTAATGTAAAAGATGGTTTTCAAGTGAGAAAAAGCAAAACTTCACAGTCTCTGTAAATCATTGTAGCTTGACTTACGTGGTGACATCTATCTCTAATTATGTAGCTGCTACCGTAGCATTGGGACTTATTTTTAATAAAATGCATCACTGTGCTACTCATTACTTACCCTCACAAATACTTTGAGTACAATTTGTTTCTATGAAAACCAGTGTTTCTATACTGATCCTGAATTGGTGGAATGACTGAGAACCAGTAGTTTCTTCAGGAACAAAAACCAAGGGGAAATACACAGAAAAAAATAAAGACATTTTTCCTAACTTGCTAGCACAGAGCATTGAAAGGCATTCCAAGACTGATGTGGAGGAAAACAATAGCACTAGAAGCCACCAGAGTGTCTGATGTTTGCTTCTCTATCAGCTAGGATAGTTGTGGCTGCCTAGGCTGAAAACCCCCAAAGTATAAGGATATAAACAAGATAGAAATTTCCCCCCCTCATTTAACCCAGGGTGTTAACCCATTTCCCCCGTGACCCAGGGTGATGTGATGGTTAGGAGAGCTAAGGACTTCTGTTTTACCAGGCTGGCTCCTGGCTTCCATTCTCAAGGTCAGCTTTTTCCTCCTCATTTTTTCCTCCTCATTTAACCCAGGGTGTTAACCCATTTTCCCCATGACCCAGGGTGATGTGATGGTTAGGAGAGCTAAGGACTTCTTTTGTTCTACCAGGCTGGCTCCTGGCTTCCATTCTCAAGGTCAACTTATGGCTGGCATTTAAGCCATCAAGTGGGTATTCCATGGAGCAAGAAGGCAGAAGGAAGGAGGGTGAACAAAGTACATTTCTATTCCAAATTAAATTGAAGTCTGTTAGAGGAGGTCATCAAAAAGATGTGACCGTGGTTGACTCATGAACTGGGTCCAGGCAATCAGAATCGCCTCACTCCCTCCCCTGTTCCAGAACATATGTTCTGACAACTATTCCCACAGTAGTAGCCATTTCCAAAGATACAACCTTGAGACTTAAGGTGTTTGTTGAGGCCACCTGGACCATTTTGTGACTGAATCAAGGCAAGATCTCCATATAAACTTTTAAGGTTTTGATGGGCATGTGCAGAGATCTACTTGTCTCTCGGCTGCCAAGATAAGCATTGTATAAGTTCCTTTGCTTGTTCAACCTGCCATCTACTGATCTGGAGGCTCTACCTCTTTCTTTGATCTCTCCTAGCACCCCACCTCACCCCCTCCCCCATGTCAATGCTGTGTAAGGTAGCCAGTTTCAAATTTTCTCGTGGGGAATTCTGGAGATTTCCAGTCAACAGAATCCTACTGCTAATGGGCTCTAGGAGAATGGAAACTGGATGCACAACTTGAACCTCTCTGAAAAGCCTTTCAGAAAAAAATAACTTTCCCTCCACTGCCTTTGTATGTTTAAAATAGTAATATGAATGGTTATAACCAAAGAGTTTGCTCTTTGATTGCTAAGGTAGGGCAACTACAGTGAAATGAGAGAGTGCAAGGCAAGGAAAGGATGGATCCAGAAACAAAGCCATGTTGTTGTTTGCCAAAGCCCCAGACGAGGATAGCTGATAAAGAAGGTTCCATATTTTTGTATCAGTAAATGGTCAATGAAAACTCTGTATAAGAAGAAGAGGTACAAAAATTGTAGAATTTAACTCTACTTTAATCACGAAGAGGATTATAACCTGCTAGTCAAAGGCCAAAAGATTTTTTTTTCCAAGTGTGAATCCATTCATTGTGTTCAAAAGCTCAAAAGTAAAAAGAAATTTCCTTTAAATTCTGTTGAGATATCACTAGAGACTCAAAGCGTAGTGGTTATATTTGAAGTGAGAGAGGATTATGGGTGTGCTGACGTTTATTTTTATAGAACAGTGCAGATACATGTCTGGAAGATAAACTGACTCTTGAAGATTGTATCTTGACACTTCAGAGGGTCTGGAGATGGCAGGGGGGGAAGAAGGGTGAGGTGAAGAGGTCTTTCTTCAGTGCTTCCTATCTGTCCTGAGGCATTGCTTCTGTGGTCCTCGCTCCTTAATGCCTGCATTTTCTGTGAAAGCCAGATGCTGCTGAGAGTGTCTCTCTTTAAACATTTTTGGAGCTGCACTTCCAAATTCTTTTTTTTTTTTTAATGATGTTTAAGGCGATCAGCCAGATTTCAATGAAAGCTTTTGCTTTACATGAAGGATAAAATGGAGCTTAAATGAATATAAGGTCATTTTTCTTGTTTTTCCAAAAGAAAAAAAATCCCACCTTTTTTGTGACATAACTAACTCAATCTGAAAGCTTTTTTCTTTTGTGATAGAATGTAGACAAAAATGCTTTGTGCTATTAAGAAAGAGTTTAAATAAGAGCCTCCGGGGAAGAAAAAGTATAGGTTTTTTTCCATGTGCTGGTGATAATTTTTAAGTTTCTTCTTGAGCCTCTACCTATCTCAGTGTTTTACCGGATAATAACAGATCTCACTGAGTCAGAACTTGGCAATTTCATCATGATGCATATTCTTATTTACCATCTAAGATGTATAAACTTTATCTCATATTAGTGTGAAATGTAAAGATGATACCAATGATACTAATGATATTTACTTCCTAGCTTACCTATGTTGAAAATGTATTTCTGTTCACATAACTGTATTAGGCAGGCGAGCAAGTGATCAGAGTGACCTTCACCCTGCAGCCATTCAGAACCCAGGCTAACAGAGGTTCTGTCTTCTTCATACATGGTTCCCAAGGTCGCCGTGGGGGTTGTCTTCATTCCAGATATCCAGGCAGGGAAAGGGTATGGAACAGCACATGTGAAGGATTTTATGTGCCAAAGACTATTTAATGTAACCCAGATGTAGTTATTATAAAGCTGGTTCTGGGAAGGTTTTCTTCATATCTCTCTGTTATTTCAAAAAAAGTAGAGTTAGAGGAATCTGATGCTTACATGCAATTAGAACTCATTTATTCATAATGGAAAAGAGCTATTGAATTCTAGCAGGTTAGAGATAAAAATGGGTATGATTAAAGTTTATAGAATCAATGCAGGCAAAAAGAAGTTTACTAGATCACAGACTATAGAATTAGGCTGCTATCTTTGAATATTGTACATAAAACGTTATTCTAAGGCACATAAAGGTAATAGAGTACACCTTTGGAATAATTATAGATGCATTAACTACCATTGATTAGCACTATGTGACAGAAACTTAAACGCATGATTTTATACCATAGAATGGTGATTACATGTACTGGCTCTAGAGCCAAATTGCCTAGGTTTGAATTCTGGTTCTTCCAACTTACTAGCTGAAAAATCATGGATTAACATTTAACTCTTGCCTGACTCAGTTTCCTCCACTATAAAATGGTGATAAGAATAGTAATCCAGGTGATGTAGTTCATTTGAGGATTAATGATCTAAAAGTGTGAAGCCCTTACAACAGTGCCTGGCACAGAATAAGTTTTTATGACCATTATTATTTATCTATTATCATATTAGGCTATTGTATTGAAATACAATATTGGAAACATTCTAATGGGTGCAATATTCCCAGTATCTAGCAATTGGTAGAACTGGCTGCTAGAAACATGTCTGTTCAAATTAAAATACCTATTCTTCCCACTATGGCAGGCCCAGAATTATGCTGATAAAAGACTGGGCTACATACCATTATTTTCTAAGGAAATTGGGAATATTTATATCATATTGTGGTTGAAAGCAGGTAGAAATTACTCAGATCTGAGTTGTAGCTTCTAGAAATGACTAGCATGGTGGTGAAGAGGTAAATGCTAAAGTCAGTGTTCTTTGGTCTCAATCTCAGTTCTAATTTGTGTGACCTTCAGCAGGTTAATTTATCCCTTCAAGTCTCAACTTCATAATTTATAAAGTGAGGGATAATATTATTGTCCACCAGATCATCTGGGAGTAACAATATGGCATAAACAATAAAGACACTTATTACATCACTTATCAGGAAGTCTAGAAATGGTCAAAGACTTAATCTCATGAAGGACCATATTTGCATATTTCTACTTGGCCATCCTCTTTACACAGTAATGTACTACAAGAGAGAGAGAGGGTCGAGTGGAGAGAAATGTTTCCCTAAAGCCCTACCTTTCTAATCCATTGGCCAGATTCTGGTCTCTTAACCACCTTCTAAACTAATCAAAGACAAAGGGGAATAGGATTCTATAACTGACTTAGAATAGACTAATAATAGTTCATTCCCTGGGAAGACGGAGGAGCCACCTTCCCCAAGCATCTGAATCAAATTGAGGTTTGCTTACAAGAAAAAGAGGGTGGGAGGGTGCTGTTGAAAAGTAAGTGCTATGTTACTGAGTGTCTGGGAAGTGCTTAGCTTAGCTTAGCACTCTGGCCTATAGTGAGTACTCAGTAAAGGTTGGCTTTGCCAACTCCCTGAGGCTGACATTCTGGAGGTCAATGCTGTGCTCTCTCTCTCTCTCTCTCTCTCTCTCACACACACACACACACACACACACACACACACAAAAGAAAGAGAGAGAGAGAGAGAGAGAGAGAGAGAGAGAGAGAGAGAAAGAAAAAAAACCACACAGAACTTTGTATTGTTTTAAAAACAGAACAGAACACTGAACTTGATGGATCATAGGCCTGGTTCACACAACTTTGGATGTCCTTTTCATGACAAAAATCCCCATGCTTTAAAATTATTTCTGCCTTGTATCCTTACCCAGAGATGTGGAAAATGAGGGGGTTGATCCAACCTGCCTCAAGCCTTATACATGTTGAAGAGATTTATCCCATAGCCTTCCTGGATCAAACTGCATCTTCTCGCTGGCAGAGGAAGTTCCGGGAGCCTATGTTTGTCTTGAAACACCAACACTCTTTAGAATTCTACAGCGTTATTTTCCTTCTTATATTCACATTCACACTAACATCTGGGAAGGAACAAGAATATCTTATGAATGACTCAACCAGCTCTTGCTACCATAGTGGTATATAACAAATGACCCTCTAGCTTAGTAACATTCAACAATGGGCATCTATTGTCATGTTCATAAGTCTGCAGGTTGGCTGGGTTCTGGCAAATCTATGTTAGGTTCTTTTTTTTTTTTTTCTATGATAGGTTCTATGGATCTTCCTCCAGCCTGGAGATTAGGCCTCAGTCTGCCGAATAGGGCTCCCTGAGATATGTTTATCTCATGGCAATGACAAGAAACCCAAAGGGGCAAGCCCAACCTCACAAGCATATTTCAAGCCTTTGCTCATATTGCATCTCCTATCCCGTTGGCCAAAGCAAGTGCTACGGTCTAATATAAATGGGGTGGATAAATCACAGTCATCTAGTTGAAACTTGCAAGGTCACATGGCAAAATGTGTGGATGCACAAAGGGGCAAGGAATAGAACAAGGAGGGCATGACGACGAAGAAACTCAGTCTACCTTCTCATTTGGCTACAGCCCATCTCTAATCCTCCAAATTCCTCTTCTGGAGGCCACACCTCTTGTCTATCTTGTCTTTCTTAGCCACTCTGGTGGATAAAATCTATTTGCCCAAAATCCTTCCAGTAGGTAATGGAGAGATTGCAAAGAGAAAGAAAAGGGGAGAAAAAGAAAAGACAGAATAGGAACGAAAAAGAACCAATCTGGTAGGATCCATTGTAAGGACAATTGAGAAGGCCAGGAAAGTTGGAGGTAGTCTTGCTGCATCCTCTAAAGTAAGGAAAAGCAACGTGAGATTGTGATTGGTGCCTTCTGCAAGGTAACTGGCAAGCCAAAGCTACTGGTTAGAAGTTCTATGGAGAGTATACTCGGGTTTCAGTTTAGGGCCATGTGATCCAGATGAAATAAGTCAGCCTTTAGAGGGATTCTTTGTAGCAAGTGGCTTCTGAGGACAAGGTAAGGTCCCCACAAGAGAGCAGGAGTCTGGGGTCATGTTCACCAGGTTATCCATAGTGATTCTTAGTGCCTAGTATATAGCTGGTGATCAATACATATATTTTTTTAATGTATTGAACTATTTAGTAAGCAAATTTCCCCATTGGAGTTTTGGTAACGTTTTGACTTAGTTTATGAACGCTGGACCTGGAAAGCCCTAGTGACAGAAGACATGGAGAACAAATGCTTAAAAGAGAGGAAGGTGTCTCTCGTTCTTTGTTCATATACTGTTTTTCTTTTTTAAAATCAGTTTCATTGAGGTAAATTTTATTTATGATAAAATGTACTTGTTTTAGTTCTATGAGTTTTGACAAATGTGTACCTGCATGATATAGAATATTTCCAACACGCCCCAAATTTCCCTGGTGCCTTTTCTTTGCCAGTCCCTGTGCATTCCTGGCCATAAGCAACTAACGACCTGCCTTCTGTCCATATAGGCTATTCTGCCTATTCCAGAATTCTTCAAGTGGAATCGTGAATGTAATATGCAGCTCCTTCAGACGATTCATCCTTGGAGCGGATGCCCATTCCTTTTTACTGCTGAATAAAACGTTTTCCATTGTTTGGGCATTCCATTGTTTATTTACCCATTAAACCTGTTGATTGGCATATGCAGTTTCCAGTTTGGGCTATTATGAAGAAATCCATGAACACTGTTACATAAATGAAAACATATGTTTTCATTTCTCTTGGGAAAGTCCTGGGTATTATGATAAGTAAATGTTTAACTTTTTTATAAGAAACTGCTTCAAAATGGCTTTACCATTTCCTACTCTGTCCAGCAATGGATGGGACTTCCAGTTACCCTATATCCTCTCAAACACTGGTATTGGCAATCTTAAATTTCGCCTATCCTTGTGGAGGTTCTCTCTCTTTCTCCCTTTTTCTAAGAAATGAGAAATGTTTGTTGAATGGAGACGATCACTCTTAGATTCATGTTATTAAACGAGCAGGTTTCTCTCCCTAAGACATCTTTCTCCGTTGTCTCTCTCTCCTCTCTCGCCCTCTGTCCGTGTCTCTGTCTGTCCGTCCGTCTGTCTCTCTCTCTCTCTCACACACACACACCACGTGCAGAGAAGAGGGGCCCTTCTGTGTCCGTGGGAAGCAAGACCATTGTCTCTCTCTCTCGGGGTGGGCTTTGCTTTCTCAAAAGCACGACTTCGCCGCCTGCCCCTGCTTCAAGACCAGCGCGCTGCAAACTCTCAGGCGCCACGAGGTTTCCCCAAAGAGCCCTCACGCCGCCTCTCAACTGCTCCCTTCCCTACCAACCAATAAATCATATTTGCAAAGAGCTGGGCTGTGGCCGGCGCTGGAGCGCTCCAGCTTGGGGGCTGCCTCTCGGATGCCTCCCGACCTCCCCCGTTCTCCAGCCAGTTTGCACCCGAAGACACGTCAGGCTCCGGCGCAGGTTCCCCGGAAAGCCCCCGGGGGCGCGCGGCTCGAGGGCGCCCGGGCGCCCCTGCAACCGGGGCACGGGGCATGCTCAGAGGGCGCGCGGGCGGCGCAGGCGTCGGCTGCAGTGGGGCCCGCGGGCCGGGAGGTGCCGCTGCGTCCCCGCTTCCCGGCGCCTGACCCAGCGCGCAAAGTTGGGCTGGAAGCCGCCGGGGAAGGAGGGACCGAGCCGGCGAGGGTGGCGGGGAAGCGGGGCGGGAGGAGGTGGGAGGAGGGGAAGGAGCGGGTGGGGGGGCGCCGAGCGTGTGTCACTCGCGCTCTCCCTCTGTGCACGGAGGATGTGCTGAATGGTGCGCCTCGAGGCGGCGGCGGCGGCGGCGGCGGAGCAGGACCCGGCGGCAGCTGGCAGCCTCGGCCCCCGGCTCGGCTTCCCTTCGCCCTCCGAGGCCCCGCAGCCACCGCGGGCGCCCGACCCCGCGTCCCGCCCGGGGCATGGCCCGGCGCCTGGCCCCCGCGCGCCCCGCCTGCTGAGCCGCGCGGAGGAGCTGCGGAGGCCGGGAGGCCGGGAGGCCGGGAGGCCGGGAGGGGGAGGCCGGCGGGGGAGCAGAGCCGAGCGCCGCGGAGCCGACAAGGGAGCCCGCGCCCCGCGCCCCGCGCCCGCGCCCGCGCCCGCGCCCGTCCGTGCCGCGCTCGCCCGGGCCGCCCGGAGCCCCGATGAGCCCAGATGGCCGGGGCGCAGCCCGGAGTGCACGCTTTGCAACTCAAGCCCGTGTGCGTGTCCGACAGCCTCAAGAAGGGCACCAAATTCGTCAAGTGGGATGATGTAAGTCGGGGCGGCGGGCGGGGGGCGGGGGGCGCCGGCGGCGCGGGGCGGGCGGCGTGGGGGTGGGGCGAGGGGCGCGTTATGCAATGGGTGCGGCGGCGCCGCGGGGGGGCGCGGGGGGGCGCGGGGCGGGCGCGGGGCGCGGGGCGGGCTCGGGGCGCGGGGTGGCCCCTGGGGCGGCGGCGGCGGTGGCGGCGGCTCCGCGCGCTCCGGTGCTCCGCGGGGTCCCGAGCTGCCGTCTCCGCGGGGCCGGCCGGCGCCCCCCGAGGGTCTCCAGGCCTTGGGGCCCGAGGAGCGGGGGGCGGGCTTTGCCCGGCGACGGTCCTGGGAGTTTGGAAAGTGTGAAGTTGGGACCGGCTGGGGAGCGCCGGGTGTGACCGAGACGCGCCCTCCCCGCCCGCGGCGCACCCCCCGCACCCCCGCCCGCCCGCCGGCCCGTCCGGGAAGCCCCCGCCTCCGAGCCCCAGCCCGAGCCCGAGCCCCAGCCCCAGCCCCAGCCCGAGGCCGTGGGCGACCGCCCGCCGACCCTGCCGCGCTGCGATGGGGCCACGCGGCGGAGGACGCGGCGGTCCCGCCGACAGGTGGTCGCTGCAGCCAAACTTCCGCGCCGGGCCCCGGAGTGAGGGGCCTTGGGAGTGGCCGGCGAGGGCACAGATGAGGAGCCCTGGGGGGCGGCCGGGAGCCCCGCGGGGCCCAGGGGCGCTCAGCGGGCCTGCGGGCAAGTGGAGAGGCCCCCTGAGAACTGAGCCGGGAACAGACCCGCCCCCCGCCCCCCGTTTGTGTGCATCTTTTGCCAAGTGGGGCAGAGCTTAGCCCAGAGCCGGACCTCCAGGGTTCACTTGAGCCCTGCACCCCAAGACTTCAAGCGACGCCCCCACCCCACCCCACATTGCCTTCAAACACTTAACATTTACAACTGCTGAAAACATGGGAAAATTCAGATGGAGGACATTATCATATCAGTTTTCATGTGCTGGGTGTCACTCAAAAGGTTTGATAAGAGCAACCCACCGGGATAAACCTGAGCTGTCAGGATCTAGAGAAATGTAGGTCTACACATCTCTTAAACAGGAGGAATTACAGGGGAATAAGGTGTTCTTCTTGCTGAAAAGATTTTCCACCTAGTAAATTATAGCCTGTTATCCCCCAGGGTATTTTTCTCTAATCTTCTTAAGCCATTTTCCAGTGTCTGAAAACAATTTAAATATTCCAGGTAGCGAAACCAATTACTTAGGGGAGTGAGTCCGTGTCTATATTTTGTCCAGTTGGAAGTGCAAGCAGAACTTGGAGCATGAGCCGCAGCTTCCTTGAAAGCTAGTGCCAATTATTTGATGCCGTAGGCAAAGATGTAAACACACATCCTTTTACTGAGGACTTTACACTTTTCTTCTTCCGTCCCAGTGTAATGACCGGATGTTTTTGTAAATGGAATAGAATCTAAACAATAAATTCAGACACAGATTAAATGCTTTGTTTGTGTGAAGGAAAAACAGCAACAAGGAGCAAGAAAATGCAGTTCAGTAGCAAATAAAACAGGCTTGCCCACCTTGAGGTCTCCAATAGAGAGTTTACCTACAAGAAGGTAAGGGCAGAAAAGGGAGAGAGAGAGAGAGAGAGAGAGAGAGAGAGACTTTACAGAGTATAAAAGGATATTATAAACTCTGGATTTATTCACAGTGATGATTTTAAACAATGTTCCAGAATGTCTTATTTGAAAGAAAATAGCCAGTGTCACTTTGAAAATGAGGCTCTTCTGTGGAACACATTTTGATACATCCTGGTAGATGATTTTTATTACTGTGCATTCATGGCCTGTGTATTTCTTCTTTACCTATAATGCCAGACCCTACCCTAGATCAGGGGGGTGATGACCACTGTAGACAGAATCTCTGCTGTTACAGACCTTACATGATAGGTAGAGGAGAGAGAAAGTTATCAGGAGCACCACCGATCATATAGAGATGAGGAGTGATGCAATGAGAGTCATTACACTCTGTTGAGAGGCCACCAGGCAGACACCACCTGAAGGTGAGAAGTGCTCTTTCTGAGCACCCACAACAGTGAGTTTCCTGGGAAACCCTACAGGAGGGATGTATGCACTAAGGAGAGGCGGCCTGGAGAATCTTAGATCTTCTATAGGGGAGAACCTAGATTGCACCCAAGAGTCAAGTTATCTGGCATATGATGAACTCTCCAGTAAGCTCCGTAGCTCTGCATCTCCGTGGTGATCTGTGAACTAAGAGGCCACCAGACTTTCTTAGGTCCCCTGTATCCTCCTCAGGTGGATATAGGTGGCCTAAGTTTACTTTTGAACTTAGGTTCAGGTTCATATTTGCCATTCCAAAATCAAACTAGTTGAGGTGATCCGGCTAACTATATTGCATCATAGTGATACTGCATGATGAAGACAAAAGAGAACTAGATCTTGAGTCCAAAGGCTTGAGTTTACCTGCTGATTCTCTTGCCAGTCACCTGTGTTACTTTAGGTTAATCACTTGCCTCTTCTGAATCTTTGCTGCCTCTTGTGCAAGACTGTGAGAATGCTCCTTTTTTTTTTTTTTAAACCAATTTTACATAGCATGGTTGGAAGTACGCAGTAGGATAAAGCAGCACTTCTCACACTTGAGCATACATCAGAAACATCAGAGACATACATCAGAGCGGGCTTGGCAACACTCAGATTGCTGATCCCACTCTCAGGGCCTGATTCAGAAGGTCTGAGGTGGGGCCTGAGAATCTGAATTTCTCATAGGATTTTTTTTTTTTTTTTTTTTTGAGTGATAATGAGGCTGCCGGTCTGGGGAACCACACTTTGAAACCACTGAGATAAGATTTGTGAAGTAACTTAAAAAGTATGATAGATAGCTCCCGTGATCTTGTCAGTCTGTGTCAATTTTTGCTAGTTTGTGATTTTAATTTTATCTCTATGTTTCCATGTTGAGAAATTCATCCAGTTGTTACCTTTCTATCTAAGAGGTAGAAGGACCTCAATGACAAAATCATGGATATTCTTTTTAGATCTTATGGCCTATCTTATGAAGTGTCTCTGATGCCTAGGCTGGCTTACCTTACACTCGTATGTGTCTTTTGAATTTCCTTTATGCAATAAAAAATTTTCAGCATTGTTACCTGCTTCTAATGGAATTGTTAGAAAGGGAAAAACAGACGATTTTTGAGAGGCCGTTTTGTCTGTCTTTGAGCCGGGGAGACTCCTGTGTTTTTCTTTTTTGGCTCTGACTTTGGGAAGTACCTGCTGCCTCTTGCCCCGGGGTACATCCCCACCTGCTTGTCCAGAGGAGATGTAAATGCTGGAAATAATCTTAAAATCTCTCAAATATCTGATCTCACTTAAAACCTATAGAATTCTGCTCTTTGGTCTTTAAGAAGAAGGATGCACAAACTCGTAAAAGAGATTCTCAATAGCCCATTGCAAAGCATAAGAATACATTTGAAAATGGTAAGTGTGGGACTATTTAGAATTGTGGAGAGATTATCTCTTGTTCCTTGACTGGTTAAAACACCATAAGTACTGTTTTTCTGACCACCATATGGAATGGAAGATGCCAGCTAGGCCAGGTGCAGTGCCCTGCATAATCTGCTGGCTACCTGCCAGGATCATGGCTGTGGATGCTCTACAAGTGGTAGTCAAAAGCTTTGACTAAACAAGGCACTAACCAATCACAGCAGACGGTAGGTGGGCAATAGAACTGGAGCAGGGACGGTGGAGAACACCCTCTTGCACCAGGGCCAGCCACTGGCCTTTCTTCTGCCTGATTGTGGGGAGGGCTAGGGGTCCTCAGGCACTGTGGGGCATAGAATTATTTCAGTGTTTGAACAACTAGTAATTGCGTGTCAGAACATCAAGGCCAAACCTTGTCCTCCAGAACTTGGTCAGCAGATATAGAACTGACCTATCTTGGTTATCTGTTTTACCAATGATATCAAAGGATGCAACTTTATCTTTGCTTTTATTTTGCACTTGTATGTTACAGGCCCCTGTAGTGGAGGTGGGTACAAAAGACTGTGAATGTTGTAGGAGAGTTCTGGTGAGATGGACAGTGGAGGGGGGTTCTTTCTGCATCTCAAGGAGCTTGAGAGAATGTCAGTCTGCCCCCCACCATGTTTGGCCTTGCTCTGTATTGGAAAGCATGGGGAAGAAAAGAGGAAGAGTAGAAATCATATTTCTACTCCCTCCTGGGCTCTGATTTGCCTCTGTGCCTCTGTGTAAGGTCCCAGGACCCCGTCTCTTTGTTCCACAACCTCTAAGGCATGGAGGGCTTCTTTCTCTAGTTTTGCCCTCCAAATTCTGATCTCGCTATAAGTAAGTTACTTAATGCACCTCAAACTGAGATTCCTCATCTATGATGTGAGGATTGTAATATTTCCTTCTGCCCACACCAGCTGGTAAGGTTAAATGAGCGAAGGCATATGCATTGTTTTGTATAGTGCCTGACACACAGGAAACTCTTAATAAAACACAGTTTTAAAAATTATTGTTCCTCTAATAGTTAGAGGGCCATGAATTTTATCATAGTGGCCAGTGTATGTTAGACAACTCTTTTATTCTACAAGTGGGATGATCCAGATCTTCTGTTCATTCCCTTTCATGTGTGTTCATATTTTATAGTTGGGAAAAAAGAAAAAAAAATCTGTTTTTTACTCTTTTAAAAAAATTCAGGTGTTTCAGAGAAAATGAATCTTTATAAAAAAGATTATAAAAAAGACACATACTCTTTAAAGCAAGTCAGTTTACAAAGCATCCGTAAGTTTTATTTCTACTTAAATTAAAAAATATATATATATGGAAAGAAGAAACAGTTAAACAAAACTCTTATAATTTGGTAAGAACATACATATTGAAAATAAATAAATATATATATATATATATACACACATATATATATAAATAATCTTTGTACATTCTCATAAATACAGTCTAACTCGACAGTTATACCTGTGACTGGCTAAGTTGTTTGAGAAGAAGGCTGAGGAAGCTCAAAGGTTTGGATTTGCATTAATGCCCCATGGATTTGAAACAAGTAGCACCCTCCTCCCTTTCCACTGCTCTTCCCCCCACAAACAAAATCTCTGCAGTTAAAACAGGTAGTGGGAAATGTGCGATATACCACTCAGCATCATACACAAAAGCTTAGTTAGAACACTTGCATTATGTAGAATCTGCGGTTACAGTTTCCAAAATGATGGAAGCAGATGATGGATGACACTGACAAAATTAATGAGGGAGCAGAGGGGAAGGGTTCATGAGATGGGCATTCGGCAGCACTCACTTTGGAAAGGTTATGGGAAACAGAGAAGAAATAGCTCCGGCTGGTAGGTGGTGGATCCGGATGGGACCCCCACAGAGTGAGAGACAGATTTCAGGCTGGAAAGCTGGCAGATGCCCTCAAAAATGCCACTTAAATATGCCCAAATATGTCCATTTTTCTATGTTCAAAGACCTTCTGTGACTTTCTCATTGATAGTAATTACTTTAAGTGTAAAAGTATTAACTTTTCCAAAGCCTCGTCAAATAAAGCTGTTTTAAGCTTTTTATCAGAGTGTAACATGCACACAGCAAAACACAAAAATCTTCTGTCCCCCTGGCTCCGTTTTCACAAAATGAACACTTTCAGTAAGCAGCACCAGATCACGAACAGCACTACCAGCCTCGGTGCTACCTTCAGGTCCTTATACCTCCTGGAGGCGGGAGGGGGAGGGTAACAGTCATCCTGGCTTATAACTGTATAGATTGGTTTTCCCTATTTTTGATCTAAAAAGCTATTTTTTTAAAAGAAAATTTCCGTGAAAACAAAATAAACTCTCTTCAGCCTAAAGCATGGTTTTTTGTTTCTGTTTTTTTTTTTTTTAAGATTTATTGACTCATGAGAGACACAGAGAGATAGGCAGAGACATAGGCAGATGGAGAAGCAGGCTCCCTGCAGGGAGTCCGATGCGGGACTCGATCCCAGGACCCTGGATCACGACCTGAGCCAAAAGCAGACACTCAACCATTGAGTCACCCAGGTGCCCTTAAAGTATGTTTTTATTAACTGCTGAATGAACCCTCTTGAACAATACAACAAAAGTGACTTGCCTTCTGTTTAGACGGCAATTGGTTAGCTCCTCATCTGTCCTAAAGGTGAAGTCTGGAAAGAGAAGCAGTTGTAAATGCCCCAACGGAGGAAACAGTTAAACAAAACTCTACTAATTTATTTATTTATTTTTAAAAATATTTAATTTATTTATTCATGAGAGACACAGAGAGAGCGAGGCAGAGACACAGGCAGAGGGAGAAGCGGGCTCCACGCAGGGAGCCCGATATGGGACTGGATCCCAGAACCCTGGGATCACTCCCTGAGCCAAAGCCAGATGCCCAACTGCTGAGCCACCCAGGTGTCCCACAAAACTCTAGTAATTTAGCAAGGAAATGTAATGCCTACAGGCTGTGATTGGCATGGGAAAGCAGACCAGCAGAGTGCTGTTTGTGGGATATATTTTTCTCTTCTAGATTTTCTCTCTTATCTTGCCTAACTTTGATATTCCTACCTGCAGTGCATTAGGATAATTTGCTCTGGCTATTAGCATATCTTGAATACTTCCCTTGAAAGTTCAGCTTATCAATAAATAGCTTCAAATTATATTTACCTGCAATGATGTTTAAATGGGACAGGAACATTTTCCTTTTTTCTGTTGAACTTGGTAACCTGTGGTTAAATGTTTCTTTATCATGATCATTTCATGTTATCATGAACAAGGAGTGCCAGCAGAAAATGGAATGGGATTGATTGTGAATTGTTGACTAATGCTACAGTCTCACCTAAATAACACAACCTTGGTGACTGAAAATGTAGGTTTTCCTGTTACTCAAGCTGATGTTAGTAGGTTCATGCAGCCTTTTCAAATCATGTCATAAATTCCATCTGCTCAGACAGATTTCATAATGCTTGCTTTTCCCTGTCTATGCCATGTTTGATGCCCAATCTAAGCCATGTGCTCCTGTGTATCAGTAGGGAAGGGAACTGGAGGCATTTTTTTTCGAGATCAGTTACACATAAGATTTTAAGGGAGCCATCAATTTCTGTAACTAACTGAAATATCATGTAAAGAAGGCTGGATTCTTTAAGAGCTCTGGTTCCCTTCTGATCTCTTTGAGTTCTGTTATTTGAATTTACTATCTTCTTCACAGGTTAATTTCAATTTTGGGAAATTTTGACTTTAATTTGCATTCTGAAAAAATACTTGGGCCTGTGTCTTAATTGATATTGACTAAATCTGTACATTAAAAAAAATCTGTTTGCTTATCCAGAAACTATATTATTGTAAAGGGGGAGAGAGACTATTATATAAATTAAGAAAAAGCCTCAGTATTAAAACAGAACAAAAGTAGCTCATATCTGTTTTTCATTTCAGCGGCTCTTTTGGTTCATGATATTTGCTTTATGTTTTGTTTCTTTTTATTGCATTAAAGCTTTATGAGCAAGCTCAGGGAAAATGGATCAGTTAACAAGGAAAACACTTTTACCTGAACTATAGAATGATGGATATCATTCTGTAACACTGATACCTAAAAGATTAAGAGATCATTTTGCTGTAAAAAACCAAATTTTCTTTGAGAATTGTTTGTAAATTAGGTAAGAGAAAGTTAATTTGATTCATTTTATAGAAGAGGCCATATGAACTCAAAAAGAAATGGAAGACCACAGAGCAAGTCAGCAAGTGGACTAAGAAATTAAAAAAAAAAATTAAAGGATGCTAACCATGAAGCTTTCTCAGGTGTTCTGTCTCAGGTATGGTTGAGTCTCACTTAGTGTCAATTTTCACATCCTCTTAGTCCGACTTTATAAAATGCAGAGTCTGGAAATCTAAAGCTGTGTTTACCAGACTCTCTGGAGGCATCTGATATTCTGGCTGTAAATTAAGTTCCACCAGTAGGAGATGCACTCATATGAGATGTGGAGAGCAGAGGTGTGAGAGAAGCCACCATTCTGCATTCTTGGGGTTGTTTGCATAGACATAAGAGATGTTTAAGGAAGAAGCATTACCTTCTCTAATTGTACTCCAATGGTTTGTTTCCAGGGCCATGAGTATAAAGAGTCAATGGCAAGAGGGTACTGGCTGTTATCAGATTATGCTACCGTCGCTTTCAACTAAGCTGGTGTGTTTTGGACTTAGGAGTTCCTTCTGGGTTCCTTACCTTTTGGAATATGGTGGAGGCAATAGGTCTCCTCAAGCGTCAGTTCTGTGGTGTTTTGGGGTCATTCATGGTGGCCCACCTGGAAGTCCACTTCAGCAAACTTTGTGATTCTGTAGAATGCTTAATTACTGTAATTAAATCCTTTTTTGTTCAAAATTTCTTTTCTTCACTCTTACCTGCCTGATATGCCTTTTATGGTTCTAGGATTTCATGAGTTTTAATCCTTATGTGCAATAACCATGTACATCCCATGTGGTTTTCTCCTTCAATATTACATTTGAGTAACATAGAATTTTGCTATAATGCTGCCTTTGGAGTTCAATATTGAGAGTGAGTCCTAGTAACAGGCACTTATACTTGTAAAGCACTATTATTTATCTACATTCACCCTCATCAAGACCACCTTGAGTGATAGGAAAAGGGCAAGCATTATACTCATTTTGCATAGAAGTAAACTGATGCCAATGAGTTGTGACTTGCCCAAGGACATACCAGTAGTTACTTAAATTTAAAACTAAGCCTGGTTATGTTCTGGGTTCTTTCAAGTCTGCCATAGTATCCTTAAACAGAATCCTTTGGGTAATAAAAGACTCAATAGAATCCACATAAATACTAGTTGAAAAATATTCCTTGGCTTCTCCAAAGAATCTCCCTGATTTTAGGATTCATACAAATGGTATTTAGATCCCTAAAAACTGATACCTTTTGGCTAGCGTCTTTAAAAACAGATATTTTTATGGAGTATATGCAGAGTCCATTTTTGCCTACATCATGTTACATGGCAACATAGGAAAGCTTCTTTACTTCTTTGAGGCATACAGGCCAGTGTATATTCTAATCTACAAATGTTCTTTATCAGTCATTCAATATAGACACATGGTTTATTTAAATGTTCAGAAATGGTGTTAGAGGTAATTTTTTTCATTGCCTAGTAAGTGACACTTTTGTATCTAGCAAGACTCATTACCTGTGCTTCTCCACCTTCTTCTCTTCCCAACATACTTGCAAAATGTTGTCTTTTGTTGGTTTCCCATTAAGACCAGTCTTGTGGCTTCTTCTGGAAGTCATTGATCTTGGAATCTTTAGTAGGCATGGAGGAAATGTAGATGAAGTTCTTAAGCAAAATGAAGAATGGCTTGAATTCGAGGTACTGTCCCTGAGAGGCCAGATCTACATTACCAGCACAGGAAGGTGCATACAGGGAGGTTGATATGCTTGTCTGTCCTACAACTGGACCAAGGCACCTGGCAGACTATGTCTTTGTTATTTATCTCCTTCCCTGGGGCAGAGCATAGGCCTGGCACTCAGTAAGGGCTGAGAGGATGTTTTTGGAATGAAGGAAGTGTCTGATGTGTGTCTGGCTTACAGTGGGTTCACACAGGGGAGGCAGACCTGGAGGTGGTCATATTCTGAAAGACACCTTCATGACGCATTGAGTGTGACATTGGTGGGAAAGCCCTGCCTTACATCCTACCATTCTATCTGAAATCTCCCAGAGTTCTAAAGGACTCTATGGCCTTCTTAAATAGGGTTTCTTGATGGAGGTTGGAGAAGCAAAATGTTTATTGTCAGTACAGAGCTGACTGCTGTTACAGGACCGATTTCCTGTAAGGTACAAATATGGCTCAAGGTTGAGTGTGTACTCAATTGCAATTTAATATTGGTTGAAAATTATGATGCTTAATGTATTTGCATTCCATATTCTGAATGTTACTGGTGGCTTCTGTTTTCTGAAAAAGATGTTTGCACAACTACCAAGGTATTGCTGTGAAAATTGCCCTTAAGGAAATTCAGACACGTTGGGAGTGACAGAACAAAACACTGATACTTGTGCAAACATTCTCTTTATTACTCTAATGATTCACTGAGACTTCCTTCCTTCACCACTCCTCATTTAATTCCTGGGGCCACCTACATTCTCCCACCTTCCCTCTGTTCCCTGGAAAAGCAGACCTCTCTGTGTACTGGAGCCCATGTTTCCTGGTTTCTCTGGATCCTGACTTTATTATTACCTCCGCTTTGATAGTATCTGTGAAAGTTTTCCTTCTGCTGAAGCTCCTCCAAAAACATATCAATATGCCTTTTATTTTTAAATTTTTTAAAAAAGATTTTGTTTATTCATGAGAGACACAGAGAGAGTCAGGGACATAGGCAGAGGGAGAAGCAGGCTTCCTGTGGGGAGCCCGATGTGGGACTCGATCCCAGGACCCTGGGATCATGCCCTGAGCCGAAGGTAGACACTTAACCACTGAGCCACCCAGGCATCTCTCAATATGCCTTTTAGTCATATATATCCCAAGGTAGAATTCAGCACAATGTTTTCCAGTCTTCCTTGTGTAGTCATTACCCCCTTCATCATTTTCCCACCACCACAAAAGTGTTGCTTATACCCACATCTTCCTTTCCTTACATCCCAGCCACTCCTTCTCAGTCCTCCAAAGCCTTGTTCTGCCCTTACCATTGCTTTGGAAATTCTCTTGCCAACCTGGCAATTCTCCTGGCAACCTGCTAGGTGCCAACCCCAACTGATAGTTTGCAGAACCTATCTTTGCTTCCTTGCTTCTTTTCCTGCCATATCTTTCCATCCACCCATTCAGCATTCATAATGAAAATATGCATTGATGCCTCTTATAAACTAGATATTTTATTAGTGTTGTGGAGTTATGATGATAAATAGTTTGGTTCCTGCCCTGGTGAAGTTTGTATTTTATTGGGGAGGGGGGAGAGATGCTAAAGAAATAGGAGCGTAATTACTTCATTATAATGGTGTTAGTAAGTGCTACAGAAAAAGATCTAGAGGTACATGTGAGCATAAGAAATGTGGAAGGGTCCCTGGGAGGCATTCTATTTATGGGAAGACCTGCGTTCTAAGTAGGACTTGGGCCATCAAAAGGCGGGGAGAGTGTGTCAGGCCAATGGAGCAGCACATGGGGGCATTCCAAGGATCAAAGGATGTGTCCTTTGAAGGACAGAGCAGAATAAGCAGATGGGGAGCTTGTGGTTCAGGTAATGCTGGCAGGATGGCAAGTGGCCTGCTTAGGCCACTGCAAGGTTTTATCATAAAGTTAATGGGAAGCCGTTGAAGCCATGTTTTCAGCCTCAGTATTATTGACATTTGAGGCTAGATCATTCTTTGTTGTAAGGGGCTGGTCTGTGCATTGTAGGACGTTTTGCACCATCCCTGGCTTCTACCCACTAGATGTCAGTAGTAAAAGCCCCAGTTCGACAAACAAAATTATCTCTGGACATTGCAAAATTGCCCCAGTTCAGAACCACTGATTTAAATCTTAGCAACTGATTTTTAAAAGTATTGGGCTAACGCATGTGCATGAGTGTGCCAACACACACACACACACACACACACACACACCAGGCCAGGAAGCATATGAGAAGATGTTCAACGTCATTAGTCATAAGAAAATGCAAATTCAGACTGCAGTGTGATGCCCCTTTATACCCACAAGAGTTATATCTTACTAAAATGGTCTCTTTCCTCATCTGATGTCCCCAATAAGCCACAGCACCTTGGGTGACTGGGGATCTGGGCTTCTGTTTGAATCTGTACTACAGTGTCTGAAGTAACTTGTGTAGTATTTGAAGAAATATGTTTCCAACTTTTCCCTGTATTCTGTTAAGAGAGATTTTTATACCTGTCGGTAAAATGCACATATTGAAATGGTGCTTCTCTCCACTGTTTTGCATCTTCTCTTCTGGACCTGGTAACAGACCTCCTCTGCTTTCCTTTAGTTGAGGGAAATTTCAGACTGGATAGACCTGGGGAAGAAAATTCTCATCAATGCTGATGTATGTAGAAGTTTTACCTCACTGATCCTAAGCCAATACTTTAACGTCTTTTATTATTTTATTTTTAATTTTTATTTTTTTTGCATAGTTAGGACTGCATTGCCAATGTTTGAAGGGATCACATCTGCTTTCTGTGACCCTTAGAATTCTTTTTTCCCTGTTTATACAACTGCAACGTATATATTTCCCATCTTTGGCTCTTCTTTTTCCTGATGCAGGTCTTGGGCAATCCCTATGGAACATTGCTTGTTATTTTTCCTTGTTGACTCTGTAATACTGATTAATTTGGACTTGCATGTCTTTATTCATATGTGTTCTCTTGTAACAGCATAAAATCAGAGTCATGTGGAGTTAGGATCGTGGTCAATGTTGGCCAATAGACTTTCTGATAATGGCACAGAGGAATATGCCGTGGGTCTGTGGACTGGTCCTTGACGTTAGCCTTAAGGTTTAGGGTTATTCTTTGAACTAGTTTGCTAGGGCTGCCGTTACAAAGTACCACAGGGAGGCTTAAACAATAGAATTGGATTTTCTCACAGTTTTAGAGGCTTGAAATCCAAGATCAAGGTGTTGGCAGAACTGGTTCCCTCCTCGTGAGGGAAACATCTGTTCAGGCCCGGACTGTTGGATGGCCAACTTTTCCCTGTGTCTCTGCATCATCTCCTCTCTGTATGTTTCTGTGTCCAAACTTCCTCTTCTATAAGAACTCCAGCCTTATCGGATTTGGGCTCACCCTTGTGACTTCCTTTGAACGTAATAGCCTCCGTAGAGAGTCCAGATATGGTGATGGTTATTTTGAAGCACTAGGGTTGGGACTTCAACATATATATTTTTTGTGGGGGGCACAGTTCAGCCCACAACATACCTCAACCTGGCTGGCAAAGTCTGTTGCTTAGAGGGGGCAACATGATGGCTCTATTTATTTATTTGAAGAATTGAGACTTAGAGAAGCAACTAGATTTATTTTGTACTACGTAGATGTTAAAAGTGGATGGTAGCTGCGTGTATGGAAAAACCCCAAAACTTGCTAGGTGGAATTATCTGGCCAAGTTCGTTTTGTGAAAAACATCTCCCTGCTAATGAGAAACCTTATTTCTCCATAGTTTTAGAGCTGCACTCCCCAGTAGAAATAAAATGCAAGCCACTTAGGAATTTAAAATTTTCTAGTAGCCCTATTAAAAACAGCTAAAAGGAAACAGATGGAATTAATTCTAACAAGATAGTTTATTTAATCCACTATATTTATTTCAATATATAATCTGTATTAACAATTATTATTATTGTTTTTAAAGATTTTGCTTATGTATCTGAAAGAGGGGGAGAAAGAGAGTGTGCCCTTGAGAGTGGGGGATGGATAGAGGGAGAGGGAGAAGCAGGCTCCCCACTGAGCAGAGAGCCTGATGCCGGGTTTGATCCCAGCACCCTGAGATCATGACTTGAGCCTAAGGCAGACACTTCATGGACTAAGCCACCTAGGCACCCCTCAATATTAACAATTATTAATGAGCTATTTTATATTCTTGTTTTCATTCCTTGTCTTTGAAATCAGACAGCACATCTCAGTTGAACTAGCCACATTGGTAAGTGTTTAGTCACCACAGATGGCTAGTAAGTCCATCTTGGACTTCAGGCACAGAGCATGGATTCTCAAGTGGGGGCAGTCACCTCCAAAAAACTGAAAATGGTCTTGAGGGACAAAAAAATCTTCTTTTTAAAATTTTGTATAAAACACAGATACACATACAACATATACATCCTAGGAATACCTGTGATACAATTTCTTTGAGGATGATTAGGAAAATAAATGCCTAAAAGGGCTCCTTAGTGGGACAATAATAAAAAAGAAAATAAATTGCAAAGCAGAAGCTTCTTATATCATTATATCAGTCTCACTGTGGATCTATTGATGAGATAGGGGTGTGAGTAAAACAGTTTCTATAAAAATAAAGAGAAGTAAATGGAAATTTACCTCACATCATCTACTGTTACTTAAGACAAGTATGTTTATCAGTGTTCTCTTTTCCAAGGCAGATGTTTATTGGGTAAAAAAAACCTGTAAAACCTGTTAACTTGAAATAAGCAAGTTAAAGTTGAATTCCTAGAGGCAATGTATTTACAAGACACAGTTTTGTCTACATTTTAAGCTCGCTGGTACTCCTTGGGCCTTTACATCACTGTGTCCTGACCCAAAGCTCACCCATTGTAGGCCAGTGTAGTGGATCTCAAAGTGTGGTCCCAGAACCAGCAGCAGCAGCACTGAGGACTTGTTAGAAATGCATGTTTTCAGTCTCCAGCCCAAACCTATTGAATGAAAAACTCTGGGGAAGGGGCTCAGCATTCTGTGTTTTAACAAGCATTTTTAGTAAAATCTCATGCACCCAGAAGTTTGAAAGCCACCATCTTAAATAGAATACATGTCTTAAGGATATTGATGGAGAGAAACAAATAACAGACTCCCTGAGAGTTGTCTCCATTTTTCTGCAGTAAAATGCAGCAAGAGTTACAGTCTCTGCAGTTTCCTTGGAAATGAAGGATGACCATATATTTCAAACTTCAAACTAGAGCATATGTTCTGACAATTAAGAATACTTGTGATCTGGGTGGAGTGGCTACTTTGGTACAGGGAGAATATAGACACTTGCAGCTATGTGGGAGGTGGGAAGAAAGCAGGTGGAATTGAAAATGGATATTCATGTATTTCTGGGTCAAATCCTGCCTTGGATGGCAAGAATGCCAAGTTCCAGCTGATCTTGGAATGTTAGAGGTGATTATGGAGGAAGCAGGCAGGTAGCCGAGATAAATGATCATTTAACAGAGGGACCGTGGCTGGAAGATTGGGGTCAAGAAAATTTAACAAAGGAGCTATAATTTTGAAGGAGGAGAAGGAATTAGCTAGAAATACTAGAAATAGCAGTATCGGAAGCAAATGAGGCAGCCTAATACAGTGTTCTAAAATATAAATTTGAAAAAAAAAAAAAAAGAAAAAAAAATAAAATATAAATTTGAGCAGGTTTACTATACTGATTTTAAATATTTGATTGTCTGGGATCCTTGCAGTAACTTGTCACCAAGATTCCGATTAGAATCTTGTCAGATGCTCTTGTCAGACACTCTGATAAGAAAAGGAACTGATCTGCAAATGATATGTTAAAACCACAGGTTAATTCCAGGTTCACCGGAAGTGGGGATGTGTGCTGCATGCAGCCTGTCAGAAAGTTTCATTTTGCCTGATTTTAGAGGATGGTGGGTGATAAAACATACTTGAAAACATTGCTATGATTTATTGCAAATATTGCTATGAACTTTTTTGCATATAATCTCATTGAAGCAGCTTAAACTATTTTAAAAATTGTTCTTTCACTCTCATATTAAATTTGTTTTCAAATCTTTTTTTTTTTTTGCATTTAGAAGTAATTTTGAGATTTTAAATTCCAGCCGAAGTTCTGTGCAGCAGCACAATCCTTGTAAAATATATTTTCCAAACTGCACGTTAAAAATAAATCTTAAGAATATCAAGATAAAACAGAATGGCAATGGCAGTACTTCAAAAACTTAAACACAGGACTGCGATATGATCCAGCTATTTCACGTCTGGATATAAAACAGTTGAAAGCAGGGACTCAGAGATTTGTGAATCTATGTTCATAGCAGCATTATTCCCAATAGCCAAAAGGTGGAAACAACCCAAAGGTCCGTTGACAGATGGGTGGATAAACAAAATATGATATGAGCATACAATAGAATATTATTCAGCCTTACAAAGGAAGGAAATTCTGACATCTGGTACAACATGGATGACCCTTTAGCACATGATGCCAGGCACAAAATAAATCAGTCACAAAAGGATAAATATTGTACGTTTCTGTTTATATGAGGTACTAAGACAAGTTGAATTAATAGAGACAAAATAGGTGGTAATTGCCAGGGGCTAAGGAGGAGGGGATAGGGAGTTGGTGTTTAATGATTGGGGTATTTCAGGTGGGAAGATGAAAAAGTTCTGGAAATGGTTGGTGGTAACGGCTGCACAGCAATGTGAATATACTTAATGCTACTGAACTTACAGGTACATTTTATATTATAGGTATTAAGCATGATAAGAAAAGAATACTAGGGTAAACTTTCATTTGCTATTTTAATAAGTCAGTTTTTTAATTTTTTTTTATTTTTTAAAGCATTCTACCTTTATTTCTTTTTTTTTTTTAAGATTTTATTTATTTATTCATGAGAGACACAGAAAGAGAGAGAGAGAGAGGCAGAGACACTGGCAGAGGGAGAAGCAGGCTCTATGCAGGGAGCCTGATGTGAGACTTGATCCGGGAACTCCAGGATCACACCTTGGGCCGAAGGCAAGCACTAAACCGCTGAGCCACCCAGGGATCCCCAATAAGTCAGTTTTTAAGCATAATCCACTAATAGTAAATGATTTTATGAGCCAATCATTTGGTCCAAGTACTTTACCCAAATTATCCTCTTTAATTCTCACAGACACCCTCTGAGGTAGGTGTTATTATTACCTTGTTGTGGTTTTTGTTGTTTCCAGATGTAGCTGTGTAAGATGAGACACCCAGAGGGACAGACATCCCCAAAGGGATGGCCTTCAGAACCTAGCTTTACAATAAGATTTAACCACATAGACTAAAACCATTGATCTGCTCTTCCCATCAGGAATACAGTCTTCAATTCCAAAATTATTTCTGGAAGTTCTAATTTTCATTATAAGCCTTTTTGATCAGATGGAGGATATGCCATACCTTGGTTAAAAAGTGTATGAAAAAGTTGAAATAAACTGGTAATTTATGTCTCTTTTAAAAATGTGATTCCTACAAAGGCCCAAGTATTTCAGTATAAAAATCCATATCCAGTGACATGTGTTTTCTTGTGCAGATGGTATGCCTTTCTGAAAATTGCCAAAAGAAAAGAACACATATTTTAGAAATGTTTAATATTATAATTACAGTGCATGCCGTTTTTGCTTTATAAAGTGCATGCTTTAAACTCTGAAGACTATTTGTCTGTGATGTTTTATCTTATGAAATTTAAATTTGCGACAATTTTGTGTATATCTTTCTGAAATTGTAGACTGTGAACTTATTTACTGTTACCTTGGAAATAACAATGCTCAAATACTGTGTTTACTCTCTAGTACAATTAAAGATCATTTTATAGCGCAAATGTAATTTAAAATATTACCTTCAAGCATGGATTTTAATTAATTCTACTTATATAAAATATGTAATGGTGTTTAATGTTGAAATTATTTGGACAACTAGATATAGCTTTTTAATAAAAAACATGTCAATTCGTCTTAATAAATGTATTCATCACTGGGCTTTTCCTTTACAAGAATGCACAGATATTCTAATTATTAGTAAAGAAGTTTAGTTATGTAATTAATAATACTGTGAAGTTAGGATATTTTTTTGAAACTTTTACTAATAACTGATTACCTTGGAGAAACTCTTAGCAATTATTACTTGTTAAGCAACTCCTGGGTTGGACTTTCTACAGTGATATATGCTGATATTTGTGTTTTTTTCTTATACTTCTAGGACTCCACTATTGTGACTCCAATTATTTTGAGGACGGACCCTCAGGGATTTTTCTTTTACTGGACAGATCAAAATAAGGTAAAAAGTGAGATATGTCTTTCTTACATTTCCTAGTTGGTTGCTGATTTGCCAAATGTTTAAGTTACCTATGTAAGTATATCCATTTCATTGATGACTCCGTAATTTATTTAAAGATTCTACTTAGGATCTCTAAAGTGGAAATGTCTTAGGATTTTCCAAGAATTCTAGTCTGAAGTATTAGATATGCTAAATCCTAGAACAATTGGGTTTTTTTTTTTTTTTCAGGACAAGAACTTGGAAATGTGAATTACATTTGTTCTAGAAGAAAATTAGGCAGTGTTAGTGACTGAAGCCCCCCTTCAACTCTACTAATAAAGAATAAAGAAAAATGAGAAAAAAAATCACTTTTGACCCAAATGACTCTAAGTTTGACTTTCTTTTCTCTTCCTTCCCCCCTTCATTGCTTATTAAGGGTTCTCCCAGCCTCAGGGGGGATTTTGGTCATGATCGCTTGTTCACATTAGAAAAATGAAGAATAAGATCCCTTTAGCTTATATCTTCAGTTTTTCAGGAATTTTTTTTTTCATATGACCTTTCTGTCTACCATATCATGAATTTAGGATCTCATTTACTCTGAAACCAATTTAGATGATTCCATATTAAATTATTAAGATGTAGAATGTCTGCAGATCACAAGGATTATTTGGAGTTTAATGGGCAGAAAAAATATTCATAGAATGTAGTTATTATTTCAAGAGACAATGCCATGGTTCTGTATTTGAACCTGTAAGGTCACAGAACATAGAATATTTTGGCCCTGTAAGTTCTGTTAGATGAAGAGATGGGTAAGCTTTATTGAGTGTGCTAAATACATATTAAAACCAATAAAATACCTGGTACCACATAGTGAAGGGCTGTTAGTCTTTTCACATCTCTGAGCTAGGTCCCTATAGCCAAAGTTATTGGAATTTGTTGGCTTTTTCTTCTGCCCTGAGGCAACCTTCACTTCACCTGTGAGCAGTGGTCTTAGAACTGACCCTTTGCAATGGCATGTTTGAGGTCAGGGTGGAGTCTGGGGGAAACTCTCAGGGTGCTGGACAGTAATACTGGCTCCCACAGCCAGTCCTGGACGTGCCTGTTTACACTCATCCAAAAGGTGAATTTTAACTGTGTAGCCCTGGAGTTACTTTCTGAATATGGGTACGCTGGAATCATCTCTGACCGTAGATGCAAGGCTAAACCATAGACTCCAAGCTCATATAAAAAAAAAATATATTTGGGTAAGATTTCCTATTTAATGTTCATGTTTATTGCTGGGTGTGTTAATCACTTTGGCTTTGACATTCTGTTTGGTTTCCTGCTGTTATGTATAAAACAATGGCTTGAAAGAGGTTTTTTTTTTTTTCTCCTCCTAAAGACTATTTTTAGAACTGTTGAAGCTATATTCATGAAAGATATATTTATAATGCCTACGGCATTTTTAAAGGTTGAGTATTTGTACAAGGGACTAAACTGTCAGTTTGATTTTTCAGCTTGTAAATCAAGCTTTTATAAAAGCAACAGAAGGTATTTTGGGGTTTTTAAATAATTCATGGCAACTCTGTTAAGCTCCCTTCTAAGACCAATCATAAATATTTCTTTGCTTGAGAAAGAGAAAGGGTTTATGACCGAAGGTTTTTTGATGCATCTCCATTGTTATGCGAACCCAGGATTTTGACAGATGCCTATTTTCAGATGTAGGACAATTTCTTTCAATTTTTTTTTTTACAACAACCATTTTCTCTTGGTTGTAATGCTGTTTATGACCAATTGAAACAAATAAGGTGGTAGCAATTCCTTTTATCTCTATTATTTTTCCTCTCATGGATATTAATATTATGATTCTGCTAAGAGATAGTAAAATTCATTTCTGACTTTTTAAATACCAAAGTCATCCCTCAGTCATATATCAGGGTTTGGAGGTTTATTCTCTAGTTAATGATCATATATCAGTAAACAAAAGATTGGAGGATTTAAGGGAAAAAAATTAAACTTTCCGTGCTTCCAAGTTTGTCATTTTCTTCTGGCTTTAAGCCCGGTGTCAGAGCCAGAAGGAGTGATACATCCACTTCTAGGAGATGGACGGGTGTAAGTGATATATTAGAGGAAATGTATGCTAGAAGATGATGCTCTCAAATGAGGGATGGCAAGCCAAGCTTTTAGTCCATGTTTTTGCATAAGATCATTTGATGGTACCTGGCCGAGTGGTGCAATCATGATGTTACTTAGAGGCCCACTTTCTTTAAAATCTTTTTCTAACAACGACTTTTAGTGATGTGAATCTAGCACATGTATTATAGAGATTGTGTCTCAGAAAAAAAAAATTACTTCTAAGTTTATTCATTGATTTTACATACTGTGTTTTCCATTGGTTTGGATGCTTGCATTGGGTATTTATGGTAATGTGCTTCTCGTCTACCTTTGGGCTTCTTCCCACCTTGCTTGTCCTTTGTCCATGAGGCCTATGCCAGAGCGACGCCTAGTCTGCTCAGAGGCGAGATGAGTGCCTTTAAGAAGCTCTTCGTAAAGAAGCTCTTGTAACAAGATCTTTCTTTTTATAGTACTGGAGGAAAATTCTCACATTTTATACAATGCCTTACCCACGTCCTCTCTCCTGTAGCGGCTACGTGATACTATATTACATGATACATTATACCATGCTGTACATTATACTATAGACTAGAGCCATTGATTTTGAGCCTTTCATTGATTTCACCCTTTATAGACAATGACATGCTCCCTTCCTCTAACTCCCCCTTTGATTTTTCATCACAGAAATGATAGGTGGCAAAGAAGACAGGCAGCATAGGAGACAGATTTAGGAATTAAAAACTGGAGCTAGTAGCAAGTAATTTTTAGATAGGAAACATGTGCCTTGGTGAAACACTGAAAGAATATTTGGGGCTGGTGGAAGCAGGTAAATATGAACATGATCTTAAGGGAGAAATGTTCATACTTTGTATCAGCTTTGTTCTTATTTTAATCATTTTCTTCTTTACCATTGGCTCTGTACATCTTAGTGACTGTAAGTAGCAACAAGAAGTTTCTGAATAGGACTGTTTTAAGCACAGTGGTTTTTCTTATGTTGGTGTATATTATGTGAAGAGGATGAACATATTTGTAATCATGGATGAGAAGGGGCTCCTGCACCTCCTGAGTCGTTAAGAGGTTGCCAGCATTAGTCTCTGACTTTTCTTTGGTCCCTTCTTGGGACCAGGAGCAACACAGGAAGTGTCAGCCATGAAAACCAGTAGCTACAAGAAGAATCTGTATCACCATTTTGGAGGAGAAGCCAAAAAGAAAAAAAAAAAGATGTCCATGTTAAAGAGCTAATACAAACCTATCCTGCTAGAAGATGAAACAAAGTAGACCTTTGCCTTGCAACTTGATGCTCTGCTTCTGTGCCAAGGTTGGTGTAAAAATAAAACTAGTTACTACTAGTTCAGATCCAAGAAGTTCAGTGTAGCTCAGCAGACTCTTCCTTGTATCCTTAAAGGAGGAGCTTGGAGGGAGATGGGAGGGAAGCACATAATTACATTAAATTGAAAAGGAATAGCAGGGAGAATATACATTTTAAATGAAGGACTCCTACTACTTTTTGTTTTGTTACAGATTTTATTTTTTTAAAAATATTTTACTTATTTATTTGAGAGAGAGAGAGAGACAAGAGATAGCAACAGAGATAGCGAGAGAACCTGAACAGGGAGGAGAGGGAGAAGCCCGCTCCCTACTCAGCATGGGGCTCTATCCCAGAGCCCTGGAATCACGACCTGAGCCAAAGGCAGACACTTAACTGACTGAGCTCCTCAGCTGCCCCAGATTTTATTTATTTTTAATTTTGTGACTAATATACAAATATGTTCTTCACATAAGATAGTAAAACTCCATAAATATCCTTAACCCCTCTCCATTTCTGACCCTGGTCTTAGTCTTCCCCCCAGAGTCAACCACTGGTGACAGCTTCATGGTATCTTTCCAGGTCTCCTTTGAAGGAATCTTACATGCATAAGTGTGGAAATATTTCATTTTGTTTTGCTTATGTCTGTTAGTATCCTAAATGCCATCATATTATCTTTATTGTCCTGTGAACTTGTGTTTTACTTTATAACTTGTCTTAGAGAATTTTTCATGTAAGTACATGTATATCTACCTAATACCTTTAAATTGCTGTGTCATATCCCGTTGAATGGATGGCTAAGTTTTATTTAATGTAATTTCTCATTGATGGACTGTTTGATGTTTGTTTCTAATTTGGAGCCACAGGAAACAATCCTGTAATATAGAGTAATGCTCAGGCTGTGTATCTTGCTCTGAGTATATGGGTCAGGGGTTCCCTGAGGTAAATTCTCAGAACTACAATTGCTGCTTGAAGGCTATACATATCCTAAATTTTAGTTAATAGTTGCATCATTTTATAACCCTGCCAGTCCTGTGTGAGAGGAACTGTTTCCTCAAGCCTCACGAACACTATTAAGAAACATTTTATTTTTGCCAATCTGATGCAACTGCTGTATTTCTGTTTTAAGTTGCCAATGTCTGATTTGCTGGTGAGCTGTGCATAGTTTTATACATTTATGCACTGTTCCTGTTTTCTCTTACATGAATCTTCTATCCCTTGTCTTGTGTTGAGAGTTTTCTATGTATTCTAAATGTTAATCCTTTAGCTGTTATAGATGTTGCAAATACTTTCTTCCTGTTTGTGGTTTGTCTTTGGATTTCTTAACTTTTAACTTATGCATGGCAAAAGATGACTTGCCATTTTCAATTTTAATGTATTCACATTTCATTCTTTTTTTAAATTTTTTTTTGGCTTTTTGCTTTACTGATGGACTTTCTTCTTCCTCATCCTTACAGCCATCACTATTGTTAATTTAATTTCTGATCTTAGTTCCAGCTGCTCTAATAAAATGCTACAGATTGAGTAGCTTATGAACAATGAAAATTTATTTCTCACAGTTCTGGAGGCTGGAGACCAAGGTCAGGGCCTTCTTCCAGGCTGCATACTTCTCTTTGTATCCTCACATAGTGGAAGGGGCTAGGGAAATCTTTGGAGCTTCTTATAAAGGCACTAAGCATATCCTTGAGGACTCTGCTCTCAAAACCTAAGTACCTCCTAAAAGACCCCGCCTCCTAATCCCATCTTTGGGCATTAGGTTCTCAACATATGAATTTGGGACAGGGGGTGGGGACAACACAAATATTCAGACCATAGCAATCATGTAATACATTTTGAGGACAGTGTGAGGTGGAGCTCTTAATTTAATTTCCTTTAGTGGGTAGCCCCATGTGTTGGTGGTTTCCTGTTCCTTCTGGTTGGAGCCAGCTATGATGGTGCCCTTTCTGCTGTAGCTTTCTTGTAGCTCAGGGTGTGGAGGGTTTGGGAGGTGGGAGTTGAGGAGTCAGGTTGACCCGAGTTGATGGTTCTGTTGTACAGTGAGTACGGACACCTCCACCACCACTGTGGCCTGTAGACCTGCTCCTATGGTTTAATGCCTGTCGGCTTCTGGGATACCATTTCTCACTTCATTTTTTCCCCATTTATCTTCTTTTATACTTTCTGAGTTAATAAGTACAACCTGCATTCTGTTTACCCATGACCCTAGTTCATAGACATAAATTTACACCTGCATATTGAGTCATTTTGAGGGACTTAGGATAGGAGTGATTGGCTTTACCATCTGCTCCATCTGCCAATTTCTTCTGGTATGTGATTTGCATGAGATGCCATTTGGGATTCTTGTATGGAGCGATGATTAAGTTTCTATTAAAGGCAAATATAGACTGTCTTCTCTTATGGTAATCTTAAATTTCTATACAGAGTTCAAAAGCAAAGTTAAAAATTAAATGTTTACATGAGTTCTGATGACATTTTTTCAGCATGGGAGTCCAGAGTTCACAAATACTATAAATGATGAATCATAGATCTCCACATGAAACTCTAGGAATATCCTGTTAAAAACTTAGTTTGGCCTCCATAAAGAACCACCAGGCACTGCACATTTCATTAATCATCATCTCGCAATGGTGTTTCTTCTTTGGGGCACACTTTTCTAGAATATTTTGGAGACATCAATTTTGACCTTTCTTGTATATGGTAAATGAGGTAGGATACTCAATAGTCTAGTGAGTGCAATGATGTGGTTATGAATTTAAAAAGATGAACTCTATTCATTTTTATTTGGTAACTTTTCCCTAAGCCTGAAACAATAACTGAAATTACCTTAGGTAGAAAACAACAAAATGAATGTGAGGATTGCTTCCTGAGGGCTGGGATCATTCTTTGGCCTGGAGTGGTACACTAATCATTGCTAACAAACCAGCAGCATCTAAGGACTGAATCTTTCCCTTCACTTTCTCTGAATTCTTTCACCATTATTGAAGGAATTGATAGAGTAGGTAGGTGTAAGCGTGAAGTCTATATCCAAGTCCTTACTACTCTAGAAGCCACAAGTTGGCCCCTAGTGGACAGCATTTGTATTCTTTTGCTTTTTCTGGTCACAAGTGCTCACTTTGCCACCCAGATGCTGCCTGAAGACTCTGGGAATTAACAACCACTCCAATCCAAGGAGTTTGATAGGTAAATACCACGATTCCCTCACCTCTTGGGTGGGATAACTCAAAGATGCAAACTTTATGTTTTTTTCCCAGCATTTCTTGGTGGGAGTAAAGCCCATTTATCCACAGTGGTAAATGGCATGCAATCACACCCCTTATGTCCTTCCTTTTCTTCCTGTCTCAATTCCTCACTCCTGATGTGTCCTGGAACCACCTCTAAAATAAGCCAATTTTACTAGAATCCGTCTCTAGGAACTGCTTAATATAGATGCTTAATACTTGACGTCTTAATATAGATGCCCCCTAATTAAGGGCATTAAAAGGATTTCTTAGTAAGAGGCACTGGAAACTATTAGATGAATACTTGTGTTTGAAGCCAAGCAGTTTTCTTAAAACAGCCATAATTTGGGAGGCTGGAAGCCAGTTAAGAAAACCAGCTCTGAAGTCGGACAGATGTGGGTCTGAGCTCTTGCTCTACCTTGTATTTAATGAATGACCTTGGTGCATCTCTTCACAGTCTAAGCCTGGGATTTCTTCGTCTGCAAGATGAGGTATTACTTTCTTAGTATTGTTGTTAAATACATTATGTGTGTGCTTAACACAATGCCTGGCCCTTTATGAACTTTTGATTCTTTGAGGGGACTTTTCTTTTTTTTAATTATTTTTTAAAATAATTATTTTAGCTTTAAAATGCTCAGTTTTATTGAGGTATAATTATTACTTAATAATTTATTGGCAAAATTGTAGGGTACATAAATTGTGAAAGGATACCCCATGGAATTAATGCATCCATCACTCAAGATTTATTTATTTTTCTTAGTTTGTGTGAAAACATTTAAGTCCTATTCTCTTAGCACATTTCAGTGACTTACTACAGCGTTTTCAACTATAGTCACCATATTTTACATTAAATCCTCAGATCTTATGAATCTTTGAGCTGAAAGTTTATATACCCTTTAACCTCCACCCCTCTTACCTCCACTCCACTCAGGCCCTAGTATCCACTTTTGTAGTGTTTCTATGAGTTCCGAGTTTGATTTGTTTTTTTTTAAACGATACTACGTATGAGTGATACCATGCAGCATTTGTCTTTCCTTGGCTTAATTTCACTTAGTGTAGCACCCTCAAGGTCATTTGTGGTGGCTTTTTTTTTTTATTGGGATATAATAAACAATTAGTCTCTGATTAAGCAATTAGTCTCTCTAACTAATTATTTAGGGCCGCAAATGTGCTGTTTTGAAAGCCAAGTGACCATCTATTTATGTACATTTTTTAAATATATAAATTTTTCTCCTTCAAGGAAATAGTAACTTTTCTGTTTATTTTATTTTTTTTAAAGATTTGTTTATTTTTTCATGAAAGACAGAGAGAGACAGGCAGAGACACAGGCAGAGTGAGAAGCAGGCTCCATGCAGGGAGCCCGACATGGGACTCGATCCCAGATCCTGGGATCACACCCTGAGCTGAAGGCAGACGCTCAACCACTGAGCCACCCAGGCATCCCTTGTTTTCTGTTTAGACTCAGCTGTGGATTTTTGAACTAAAGCATTGAAGCATAGGTCTGTTTGGGCACACAATATATTTATTTACGCATTTCATAATGTTTTGGGAACATAGCCATAGAAGGCAAAAGAAGGGATTTATTGTTTAAAAGAATTTTCCTTTGAGGATAATTCCCTAATAAATACTCCATCATAGGTGAAAGTTTGTTGGGCTTTTGGGATTCTGAAGCATCCTATGGAATAAGCTTTAAGATGATTTAAAAGTCGTGGGTAAGAGAATAAGGAATTATACACAAGGAGAATTGGACTCCACCATGATTGTGTCTTTTTTCCTAAGATAAATAATTTTAGGATTTTCACAGCTATATCAGCATCAGGTAGCTCCTCCTCCTCCCTACTGATCAGATCCTTAGAGATTAAACTTGTAAAAAAAAATAAATAAATAAAAAAAAAAGAGATTAAACTTGTAGTGTTTTCAAGTATAATTTAGGTAGTCATTGGTCTGTTCGATTGCTGAGGAATGAATCTCCTCATCAAACCCACTTCTAGATTCAGCTCCACTGATTTTTTTTTTTAAATATCACATGAACACATGAACATTTAAATATCACATGAACATATTTTTTTTAAGATTTTTTACTTATTTATTCATAGAGATGCAGAGAGAGAGAGGCAGAGACACAGGCAGAGGGAGAAGCAGGCTCCATGCAGAGAGCCTGACATGGGACTTAATCCAGGGTCTCCAGGATGATGCCCTGGGCTGCAGACGGCGCTAAACCTCTGTGCCACCGGGGCTGCCCAGCTCCACTGATTTTCAACACTACCTTCTTTTTGTTGCTTTGAGCCCCAAAACTTTTTTCCTCAATGAGCTGTATGTAACTAGTGCATGATAACCAAATGCTATGATTGCTTAGGTTATGTCAACACAACATAAGAAGAAATGTTATTATGATTAATTCTTCTTGGAGTTTGTGTTTCATGGATTTTTAGTAGAATTTCTAACTGAAATGTAACCTCTTCAAATGTTTTCTAAAATCAGGCTGATTACTATGAAATAGTATCACTCCAGTTTCTTTGGGATTGTTTGCAGGTTGTAAGTGCGTTGATATGACTTTCATGTCACCTTCACCACACTGCATCATACCAGTAACAGCAGCAATGCTCATTTGAATACATTGTGATCAGAGTTGAGAAATCTAAAACACCCTGGCTTTAATTCAAAACATTTTACTTTTAATATAATTTAAACATTGTGCCTCAGTTTTACGAGTTGCTTATATTTAGTTCTCCCCAGTCTTGTAAGGAAAAATTAAATTAGGTGCTTTCCATGCTCTGAAGCTATTATGATGAGATATTTGCACCATTTGATACCAAAATTAGTTTGGGACACTGGATTGGAAGAATGTGTGGAAGAAATACATTTGGTACATTGTTCATAATTTTATTTCCTGTTATGTTGAAAACGTGTTTGCGTTTGATATGAATAGAGTTTCTAGATACTGGTTTTGCTCCTTTGTTTGAATTACAGATGTTGTAGAGACAGTGAGTATTTTTTATTGCTCTCTGGTTCCTCTTCTTGCCAATCGAAGATGGTTTGATCCTGTGGGATGGGGTCCTTGTCAAGGTTTTTCTGTATTTAATCAGCAACACAAGTCTTTTTTTCTCCCCCTTCTGGTAAAATAAATTTAGAGGGGCAGTTGAGTCATTTAAGCACTTACTACAATAAAAATAGACTAAAATAAAGAACATAGTTAGTTATTCCCCCTCCCATTTTTCCCTATTTTATCATCATGTTTTTTTGTTTAATTTAAAAAGGGAAAAACACTAACATTGAACAATCATTTTATTAGGAAGTTGGTGTTCAAATATTATGAATGAGTTTTTTTTTAATATCCACTAATCCAGTTTGCACATACCTTTTAATTATTGTTGTTATTATTATGACTACCATTGTCACCAATAATAGCAAACGTGTATGTGATGTTCTCCACAAGCCACTGTTCTAATACACAAATATGTACACAAATACACTAAATCTTTTCCCAAGGCTTGTGGGATAGTGCTATTAATTATCTCCATTTATAGGTGCGGACATTGGCATGCACTTAACAGAGGTTAAGTAATGACCTCTGGTCACAGGATTGGTTAGTAGTAGAGGCAGGATTAGAACCTATGTATAGTCTGGTTGTATGCCCTGGCTCTTAATCATTGACTTTTAAAGAACCTATTTAATGTGTAAAGTTAATTTTTTCAATGTGTAAAGTTAGTTTTTCCTATGAGATTTTTTTAAAAAGATTTTATTCATCCATCCATGAGAGACACACACAGAGAGAAGGCGGTTCCTGCAGGAAGCCTAATGCAGGACTTGATCTCAGGACCCAGAGATCACAATTTGAGCCAAAGGCAGACGTTCAACCACTGAGCCACCCAGGTGCCCCTAGTTTTTAGTATGAGATTTGTTGCAAGAAGAGGCAAACAGTATGTAATGATTTTCAGCTTGGGCTGCACATTGAAATCACGTGGGCAGCTTCAATAATGCCAATTCCTGGGCCCTAGTCCCAGAGAATCTGACTTAATTGCTCTGGGGGTGTGGTCAGGACCTTGGATTTTTTTTTTTTTTTTTTTTGGAAAGCTCTTCATTTGATTCTAATGTGCAGCCAAGGTGAACACTGATAGAAAGCAAGCTGACATCACAAATTAAGTCAGTAAACTTCCTGAGAGGATGTGTTCACTCTACCTTTCCTGTCCGTGGCCTAATTTTCAGTCAGAAGTAATACTCAGCTTGAGAACCCAGAGGCCCTACAAGATTTTGAATTATTTGTCCACAATTGAATACTATTCCCTATACTGCACTTAGGAAGGCAGGAAATTACTAGCATTTTTTAGAAAGATTCTTAGTACCCAAGATTGAATCAAAATAGATTTTTTAAATATTCAGTTGATTAAAATTCATTCTATTTTACATTCTCTGAATGTTCCAGGTATGAGCCATTGTTTTACCTTTACCAAACATGTCCTCAGCATTGAAGCCCTGCTGATGAATCTTTATGTTTATGTTTTTCTAGACTCTCTATTAGACTGAGTTGCTGTTTGAATTCTCTATTTAATTAAATTCTCTACACTCTGAATAGGCAAATGTGGTTATAAAAATAATTTTATGTAATTATGTCATTTTGTAACTTAAATTTGTATTATGGATACAAAAACAGATATCATTTCGTTAAATTATAACATCAGGTCATTTCTTATTAATTTGTAGGAATCTTCTTTTATTGACACATAAACCCACCAGGGAAACCAGAGAGAACCAGATCATATGCAGGTGTTACAGGAAGTGTGTGATTTAATCACCTCTACATAATACGTTTGAAAGTGGTAAAATTCATGTGTCTCCCAATAGAATTTTTGGTTTTCAATTCTGTCTTTTATAGGGAACATGGATTGTGATGAGAATGATTTTGCATGAGATTTCTCTTTGGCATGTGCAAAACTCCCCACTTACTTAGGCACCGCGGTCTGGAAATTGTATTGTGGCATGGCAGACTGCACCTGTTTGAAGTGAATGCCTCCATAAAAAGTTTTATGGGGCAGAACTAGTTGCTATGCTAAGAAACTAACAACTGTGCTGGTATACATAATGGATTCTATTTTTAGGTGAACATTTGTTCCTATAGCATGGCATCATTATGCAAGAGGGCAGCAGTTTCAGCACCGTATTGTGAATATTGAATTATCCAAATACCAGAAAGGATGCCACTTTAGACTATGTTGGGAAGTTTTCATATATTTTGGTCCTGTGACATATTTCATTACTAGAGGGGAAAAAATGAAAAACAAAACCCACCAAACAAAGTAAAAGTAAATGAAATACTAGAGCAAGTTCAGGTTTTCTGGTGTTTGTAGATTGAGTTCTTCTAGCAGTTGACCCTAAGACAAGGATTCAAGTTCAAGTAGTTTATCTGGAAGGTGACCCCCCCACCCCGAAAGAGGCAGGGCAGTAGGGGAGTGAGACAGGCAAAGGAAGGCTGCCAATAAAGGGTGAATTATCAGATAGTTTATACTCTGGGGGTCTGAAGGTCCATACCACTGAGGAACTCTGGGAGACAGTGCAGAACGTACCTTAGAATTGTCCCAGTTGAGGAGCTGTGGGATTTATTCACCAATTTCCACCTTTTAGTGACTGAAGGCATCTCTCCTCTGGGCTCTTAGGGCCTTAACATTTCTGCCACCCCCTTTTGATCGACAAGGGGCTTCAGACCAGTGGACCCTAGGCTTCAAGAAAGCCCTTAGACATAGTTATAGTTGGAAGTTGTCACTTGACATGCATGGGAACACATGGGCATTTCCAGCAGCAGCTCCTCTGAAGGCTTTAATTTTCAGCAGGTCAGACTTTACAAATCTCTATCACAGGATGCAAACTGGAGGTTAAACCCATTCACAGATCTGGTTTAGCTTGCATAAGTTATTAAAAATGTAAACATAAAAGGCCAGCATTTAAAAATCTGGGGAGTTCATAAACAGACCTGGATTTCTCATCTGAAGGCATGGCAGCAATGGCTGACACACTCCCCATGGCCACACTTGGGTGGAGCAGAGAGGGGGCTGCCTGCTTTAAGTAGCCTGTGGTGGTATCCACTCAGCCACAGTCCCCACCAGGCCAGCCTACTTTGTTTATATTACCCCTTAGGCTCGTTTAGACTTTTGAGTGTAAATATAAGACTTCTACGGTAACATTCTTTCCTGGAAACTTCAATAAGCCAACGATTACAAAGGTTCATGTAGAGTGAAGTTAATTCCGTCGCAGTGGGCCTATTGGAGTGCTGTAGCATGAAGACTGAATTGTACAGTGGAAAAATGGCTGAAGGTCAGCATACCCAGGCTCTGCTCATAACTGCCATAATCAAAGCAATTGATGCTTCAAGTCCATTTCTTCTCTGTGAAATATGGATCTAAAGTGTGCAAGCCCTGAGGTTGCTCTCAGCTTTAAAAGGCTATTATTCCAAAGTGACTTTCACGTGGCATTGTCCTAGGTAAGATTTATAAATATGACTCCTCAGCAAAGGTTTTCACATTGATTTGGGCCATTAATCTCTTGGAAATAAAAATGGTGGGCTCCGGGACACCAGGCAGAAAGTCTTGCCTTTGTGGAATGGACGGGATTAACTTCATCCCCAGCTCAAGGCAGTGTGGGCTCGGACTGGTTTAGCCAGTCAGCGTAACCCACTATTCCCTCACTGTAGAACTGTATTGTCCAATACAGGAGCCTCTAGACACATATTGCTGTTTACATTTAAATTTTAATTCATTAAAATAAAATAAGCAGTTTCTCAGTGGACACTAGCCATATTTTGAGAGCTCAATGGCTACCTATAAACAGGTACAGTTAGGGGTTTCCATCATTGTAGAAAGTTATGTCTTTTTAAAAATTTATTTATTTATTTAACATTTTTTAAAATTTAAATTCAATTTGCCAACATTTAGTATAACACCCAGTGCTCATCCCATCAAGTGCCCTCCTCATTGCCCATCACTCAGTTACCCCAATCCCCGCCCACCTCCCCTTCCACAGTCCTTTGTTTCCCAGAGTTAGGAGTCTTTCATGGTTTGTCTCTCTCTCTAATTTTTTCCCACTCAGTTCCCCTCCTTTTCCTTATAACCCCTTTCACTATTTCTTATATTCCACATATGAGTGAAACCGTTTGATGATTGTGTTTCTCTGATTGACTTATTTCACTCTATAGAGTTCTGGTAGAGGTCAGACTGCACAGAGATTGCCTCCAGAATGGTCTATTCAGAACCAGTCCAAAGTAAGAGAATGTTTCCTTGAACTTGTGGGGAAAGAACTTTTCTCTTTTTTGCTGGATCGTGCGATGCATGTAGGTAGACCTGAATTTGTTATTTATATAGTTTGGTTATCACCTTGGGAGCCTAAAGGGTAAGCTGACCCTGCAGGGGACAAGTCAGTGAAGAACCAAATCCTTCCGATGTCATCTGAGATGCAAGTTCAGGCCATTTCTATTTCATGAACTGATCAATACCTTCATTGTCTAAGCCAGTTTAAGATGGCCCATTGTCTTTTTGCAGTCAAGATTGCTAACTGATACATTGATTATTCATTCTTTTAAAGGAAAGCAGGGACTCAGGTATCTAGGATCCAGCTGCATCTGCTCATAAACATGAAAGAGAAATAAGAGAAGAGACAGAACTTGTGAAATTTTTATATGCCCAGTGTCTACAATCCCCTATGTAAGACAATATTGTTAGTTGTTTCTTATATTTTTCTAAGTTGGGCTTTTGCTATCAGGGATAGTTTTAATGGATTCTAGCTATCATTAGGGAATTGTATGTTTGAGAAACATGGGGAAATGGAAAATTAGTGCAGAAAATGGAAGTTTGTGACAACTAATAGTCTCAATTGTACGAGGAGGATTTCTAGGGAAGGAAAGTAGAACTTATTGATAATTGCTGTGTTGTAGACATCAGGCCAACATGCCTTGTGTCGACAGTCTTATTAATTAATCACCTGGTTTATTTTCCTTCTTTTGCATTTGGGAAACCAAGACTATAGCTAGAGTCGTTCTTTCTTGGAAAGCTGTCTCTAACCCTCCCAGTCTAAAATGGACTCTCTTCTTCTGTGCTCCTAGACTACCTTATGCTTTCCTTCACATTAGCCCTTTTAATGCTGTGTTATTTTTGTCTGACTGATTTTACTTATGCGATAGAAGATGGAGTCTTTGAATTCAAGAACTTTAATCTGATTTTTTTTTTTTTTTTTGCATTTCTAGTATCCTGCTACTATACAGTACTCGCTTCATCATTGTTGGTCAAATTAAAGATTTATAAAGGTGGTGTGACATGCCTAAGGTTATAGGCCACTAAATGGTGGATCCCAGGTCTATCAGGTTCCAAAGCTAATGACTTGTCCTACTGTTAATCATTCACTAAAACCTTCTCCTCGTTTAGGTCTCCAGCTGCCTCCCTTCTAATAGTTTATGTGACCTCCTACCTCCTGGAGGAAAGAGAAAACCCTGGAGGACATCTCTACCTCCTTCCTGCCATCAACCCCCAAGGACTGCTTTGGTTTTCATCTACATCTCTCCTCCTGTTTCCCTCCTCCCTTCCTAGGCCATCCCTCCCTCTCTGGACCCTGACTTCTCAGTGATTCAACACTAACATTAATCCCTTCTTTTTTGGGACACCTGGGTGGCTCAGTGGTTGAACTAATGCCTTTGGCTAAGGGTGTGATCCCAGAGTCCTGCGATCAAGTCCCATGTTGGGCTCCCTGCATGGAGCCTGCTTCTCCCTTTGCCTGTGTCTCTACTTCTCTCTCTCTCTCTCCCCCCCGCCCCCACTTTCTCTGTCTCTCATGAATAAATAAATAAATCTTAAAAAAAAAGTCCCTCTGTTTCTTGTGTTGTCAAGATTTCCCTTTACGATCAATATTAAACATGACAGGTCTCTCCCCTCTTCAAAGAAAACCGTATACCCTCTCTTGACCCTAACTGGCTGCTTTCCTTTCTTTCTCCTTCTCATTCAGAGAGAACACCTTTAAAGACTTCACTGATACTCTCTGCATCTGTTCTCTGTTTTCCCCTTTCCCTGGCTCATCAGTCTGTATCAGCCTGGATCCTATCCCCATTACTCCTTCAAACTTTTCTAAAGCCCCCAGTGACTTTCATATTGTAAAATGTATTGGCCATTTTAGTTTTCTTTGTGCTTGATCTTTTATTAGTTTTTATATTTTGATGGCCCAATTTTCTTGACTTCCTTGCTCCATACTTTTTCCCACCTCCCTGACCACTTAGGTTCCTTTGCTGGCTCTGACTCGCAGTCCTCCACTCAGCCAGACTCTCATCTGCATTTAGAGCTGCATTTACCACCTGCACACAGTGGCCCCGTTTTGTCACACCATCCAACATCCAGTCCCTGGGATCCCTGACACCCCATTCTAAGATTGGCTTCATTTTCTTCCTTCCTATACCCCTGACCTAGTCCTTCTGCCTTATAAAAGACACCCCCCTGTGTAGGGTTGCACAGCCTGAACCCTGGAAGTCTTTCTTAATACTTCCTTCTTCACTTTCCCTTCAAGCTCTCGGCCCTTCACTCTCTGTGCTCCAGCCACGCCAACCACACTGGCCTTCCTCCATTTCCTCAGACGTGGCATATTCCTTTCTGCATGAAGTCTTCTCAATATCTGCCCTCTGTCAGGAGTATGTGTTGTCTCCTTATGTGTTACTCTTTCCCCTGCTTCACCATACTTCTCAACTGTACTGAAATATTTTATTCTTAATTATGTAATGTCTAGACCCCCTATAAGGATGTTGTCTCAATGAGAGAAGAGTCCAGAGTTGTCCTGGTTAGTGTTTAATGACTGACTGTCCTGGTGGGAAAACCAATTTGTAGCATTGCTGATTTCCATGGTTTAAATATTCCTGCTATGTCTGATTTCAGGCTATCAATATATCTTCACCAAACGCAGATTTGGGGAGAGAAGAACACAAGTTACTCTCATGAGCTTAGGAGAAAGCTCCAGCACACAACTAGGGCATGTTTGTCTTCTTCAATGCTGAATTCTCATGACTGGGAGTGATGCTGAGCACATGGAAAATAACAGCAACGTTGGAGGGTTAAATGTTCTTATTTCATCATAAAAATGTAGTGATAAAAATATGCTAATATCTTAAAAAAACAAACAAAAATGCCATAAAATCCTTCATCTTAGAATTGGACCAGGCTTGGGACACCTGGGTAGCTTAGTGGTTATGCATCTGCCTTTGGCTCAGGGCATGATCCTGGGGTCCTGGAATCGAGTCTCACCTTGGGGTCCCTGCAGGGAGCCTGTTTCTCTCTCTGCCTGTGTCTCTGCCTCTCTCTCTGTGTCTCTCATGAAAATAAAAAAAATTTAAAAAAAAGAATTGGACTAGGACGTAAGTATTATTATGGCCAATCCCTTCATTTTTGTCTCCTATAATTGAGGGTCAGCAAATGGGATCTGCCATAGCCACACAGCTTCCAGTAGAAGAGCCCAAGTTAAAATGCACATCTCTTAATTACCAACCAACACTCATTCCACTATATCACATTGTCATTTCAAAAAAAAATCATTTAAAAAATACTAGTGATTTAATTCAAGTGGTATTGTTATACAGTGGTATAGTTGAACATATCATAAATAAATATACAAAAGAAAAGGCAACATTTGCTCATTCTTTAGCAAATTTTCAGTTGTGTGTGGAAAGGGACTTTCCCTGTATCATGTTTCACTTTTACTTATGTGTTGGAGTTATTTATAGAAGAAATATATTAGGCAACTTTTGCTATGTAGCAAACCACCTCAAAACTTAGTGCCTGAAAACAACAGCTATTTATTTAGATCATCCCTGTATGGGCTGATAAATTGGTATGTGCTCACGTGATCATTTTTCTGGCTCCCCCCCGCCCCCCCAGCATCTGCAGTTGGCCCTGGGGTCGTTGTACGGCTCTGTTGATCAGGGGCTGCCCTCTCCTGTGTGAGGCTAGGCTGACTTGAATCTGGCCCATCTCCTCGTTCTCCCACAGGCTAGCCCAGCTTGGTGGATTGGCAAAGTTCTGAGAGAGGACGGAAGTTGCAGGCCTTAGAATCAAAATGGCCGTATTGGCACTCCTGCCATATTTTATATGCCAAATCAAATCATTCATGGGGTGGGGAAATGGATGCCAATTCTTAATAACAAGGTCTGCAAAGTCACATTGCAAAGGGCCATGGATATGCATAAGGCAATGATTTGTGGTTGCTTTTGCAATTAAATACAGAAAAGGGATTGTTTCCTCAAACTATAGAAGGTTCTGTCTGTAATAGTGAAGTGTCTCCATGGGGCAGAACTGACCAATGTCTTCCTCACCCTCCCGAAGTATCCACGCAATGCTAAATATCTTAGCCAGGCAACTGTGTTAATTATGTAACACAGCACATGAGATGGGGTGGGGGAGTCCTCTCTCCAGACCCTCAACTTTAGGGTCCTTGATGTTCTGAGAGGAAAAGATCCTTTGTGAGGTGTTGGGGACAGTAGAGTCACATTCTGATCCAGGATGCACTTGGGCAGCACCCTCCTAGCAACTGCCTTTCCAACAAAAAAGTGTTTTCGCAGGTGTTGAGGATGAGGCTGGCTGGCTTACGGCACTTGCAACTCTTCCTCTAGGCTAGAGTTTGCTGGTGTCACTCTCTCACTTTGTGTGTGTGTGTCTGTGTGTGTGTTTTCCTTTTTCTCTTCTTAAATACTTTTGAAGTGATTTTTCTATGCCTGATATAGTCTATTTTTCTTTCTTTTTCTTCTTCTTCTTCTTTTTTTAAAGTAGTCCTATGTTGAGAACATGGAAATAATTCAAAGTCTGTAAGAACATGGCAAAAGTGGAAATTAAACCTCAGAATTCTTCACTGTAGGAAAATGATCACGGGGAACTTTCCATAGTAGAGAGGTGGAAATCACTGAAACTTTCTTCTAGTCTGGGCCATAGTGTGCATTTTTCTGGGATGAGAAACACATGGGTTTGACCGAGGGAGTGTTCCGTAGGTTTTGTCAATGAAGCATGGGATCAGTCCTTACTCTGAGCTCATCTTTTTTTAAGCTGAGTGTGCTCTGGGAAGATGCAGGCATCAGCGTATTTATATCCGACTGCGCCAACAGAGCATGCAGTGAGAGGAAAGGAAGGCCATTATCTGGTGAATGTATATTGGGTGGGGAGTCACTGAGGTTAAAATATTCAGTGCATTGCCATCTCTTACTTTATAGAATTAGTGTGTGACCTCCATAATTGTTCTTTTGTGAGACATTCTGTGTATGATCATGGAATCTGAACTCCGACTCCTGGAGTCTGGAACCTGGTTCGAACACTGTGTCCCTCAGGAGGTCATGTAAACACCCTGAGCTTTTGTTCCTTCTGCTAACTGGGGATAATACATCTCCTTAATAAGAATCTTGTGGGCATCAAATGAGATCACATATATGAAACACTTGGTGCAGCCGAGATAGTGAGTGCTCCATGCCTGCTAGCTATTTTTTATAGCATTTGGCAAATTTAAATGCTTATATATTGTGTGAATTGTTGAACTATGAGAGGTGTTCAGGTACTTCCAGTTCATGTTTTAAAAATCTTTCTGTACCCAATTTGATTGAAAAGTTGGGATGCCCAAGGAATGCCAGTGTCTCGGGTTGCAGATGCATTTCTGAGTTAAGTATAGGTTGGGGGGCTCTTGAAAAATTAGTATATCCATGGGACTCCGTGAGTTTGGGAGTACAGATCTAGATGCTGGAACTCGGCAAGGACATGGAGCCTGTGACCTATGCCAGTGAACCTTAGGAATGGAAGACTGAAGGGGAGAAAACAATTGGTCACCCAACACAAGGTTCTGGACAATCTTGTTGGTTCTATCTGCCTGGTTGGCTCTGTTAAAATGAAGCTAAATCCTCTACTTTTTGAAAACAGGAGCCCTGCCTGATTTCCCTTCATGTCTCTGGCAGCTTTCAGCAAGGCATCTTTTATTCAAACAATGGTGGTAAGTCTCCATTCAAGATGACCTGAGCAATCAGTTAGAGGGACACTGATTGTCACTCTACTATGTTGCCCCCAGATTTCCTGGGAATCCTGGGCACTCATCCCTTTGGAATGTCAATAATGTGTTCGTCCTTACTGTATCTAAGAACTCTATTTAGCTGGGATGCCCACTCAAATTAAATAAATCATTCTTCTTTAAAGACAGATAGAAAATCTTACCAATCCTGGGGAAAAATGGCATTTTTTTTTTTCCTGAGAGGATCTCAATGCTTAACGTAGCTTGGACATTTACAGAACACATATGATAAACTCTATTTAAAAACAGAGATAAGAAGGGGGAAGCATATGAGAGTATAACTTTGGAGTAAATCACAGTTTCATTCAAATGTAAGTGGGAAAATTGGAATAGGAAATAATGCCATTTGCAGATTTATTTTAAATCCTATTTAAGTCTTTAGTCTTGCAAAGTCTGGGTGGAAAAAAGGAGTGTAATTGCTTAGAACTTCTTAGGAAAACAAATCGATACATCAGTAGGAAATAGGCAATGCAGTGGGCATTATTCTGGTTTCTGCTTTCTGACCTGGAGGAAACATATTATATTAAAAGGGTATGCTAGGTACATAAAAGCAAAGTGATCTTTAATCTCTGACTTTATATAAACAAAGAAATGATTAATAAAAAAGGATTTATTTCAAGAAAGAAAAAAAAAGAGGCCTGTATCTGTTAGGCTGAAATTGCCATAATTATAAGTCAAAAATGGTCAAACAGGACAGTTTCCCATAGCTTTAACTCTACGATCATTCGGAAAGAGCAAGTTTACTTTTGCTAAATTGGCTTTTCCATGATGACAATGTAGAACCTGACAATAATGCAGCAAATATGAGTTAACTTCCTCTATTATTAATGGATGCGATTTTATTCTAATACATTGGTTTGTTAATGGATATAGTTTTATTCTACTACGTTGCGTATATGGTATGACTTTTCATAAATAACAGGAGAGAATGTGCTACTTTTAAAACTCTGTACAGGCTTCTCATATTGAATTGTATGCATTTCTTTTTGAATTGTATGCATTTAATTGAGTGCAAGGATAACTTTTGCTTAAGAGATCAGCTTCAAATTCAAGTCTGGAAAAAATACATTTGGAATGAATTTCCCATATATTTATCATTTTGTTTGCCCATGAGTTATGTTCTTTTTTATTTTTTCTTGTGTAAGAGACAGACCAATTTAGGTTGTTTCTTTTACAGCAGACTCTGAAACCCACCTGCCTGCGTTTGAATCCCAGCCCTCTACCTTGTGAGCTGTGTGACTGTGAGCAAGTGACTTACCCTCTCTGTAAAACAGTTTATACATATATAAAAAGACAATAATAATTGCATTTCCTTGAAAGGTTGTCATGAGGAGTACATGAATTGATTGAATATGTTTCGACTGGTACTTATCATGTTGGAAACATGATGTTTATTATTACTATTTTTCATTGTAGTCTTTTTTAAAAAGATTTTATTTATTTATTCATGAGAGACACAGACAGAGAGAGAGGCAGAGACAAATGCAGAGGGAGAAGGAGGCTCCCCACAGGGAGCCCTATGTGGGACTCGATCCCAGGATCTCTGGATCATGCCCTGAGCCAAAGGCAGAGGCTCAACTGCTGAGCCACCCAGGGGTCCCTCATTGTAGTCTTCTTTTTGTAATTTGTGTACATGAGTTGTCTGGAGAATGATTACTTGTCCTTCCAAGTGAGAAGCTCTACCAATTCTCCAGCTGTGCCAGAAATTCATCTCTGGGGAGTGCCACTTTGTCAATATGAAGTCCATACAAGCCAGGTGGACTTGCAGGGTGGGGCTTCCTTAACCAGTTTACATTTAGCGAAGACTGCTTGGTGGGAATAAACTGCCTCCCACTTGGCTGGGAACTATTCCACCTGCTGTTACCTTTTGTAGGTTCTAGTGTACTTTCTTTCTGGATGATTTCTTTCCCATAACAGAACCATGCTAAACCACAGTAAGTGACAGTTGCACTTAAATGTGCATCTGTTATTAATTCATTTGTTTGCCACAGTGTTACTGAGCATCTACTAAATGTCAGGCATTTTTCTAGACAACATACAACTGCCTTGATGCATAGTAAGTATAAGGGTGGGAGTGATGATGTAGATACTCAGGAAAGACACCCTTGGAAAGCAGAGATTGAAAGGAGCTGGGGGACTAGCCATGTGGCTATCTGCAGGAAGAATATTCTAGACAAATGAATTAATACGTGTGGAGGTGTGTTATGTCTGGGATAGTTCGATGAACAGGAAAGAAGTAATTTGGCTAGAGCAGAGTAAATGGGGGACTGGGGCAATAATAGGAGACAAGGTCAGAGAGGTCACTGTAAGGCAAAGGCAAATTATGTTGAGTTTTCTAGACCATTTTAAGGTCTTTGGCTTTTCTCTGAATGAAATCTGAAGCCATTTTAAGGTTTTAAACAAAGGAATGATGTAAGTAACTTGTGTTTCCAAAAAGGATCATTCAGACTTAGGATCTGGAGAAGAGGGCAGAGATTTGTTTCTCCCTGCTCTTCCACACCAAGTACAGCTATAAATCCTGGAAGTAATGCAAGCAGCAAGGAGTGTAGAACTCTGAAAGTCACTAAGAGAAAGGTAAACTAATTTGTTGTCAGGACTAGAGGAACAAAGAGCACAGTGGCATGGCATCTTATGTTCCCCCAAATAACAAACAACCCAGGCCCAGCATTACATGACCCCTGACCTAGAAACAGAAGGTGGCCTCCTTCCTTTCATGGATCTAATGGGAGCCCTTCCACTGGCACCAGGGCAGCCTGACTCCACTGGCAAGGGGATCAATTAGGATCTCAGCTAATAATAAGTGGCCATGAAAAATGCTCTCCTTCCTCAAGCAGGCCTGAAATCTCTTGCCACCAAGAGATACAATGTGGGGATGGCCGGGTGGCACTGGCAAAAGGGAGCCTACCACAAGCAGCATGGTCTGGGAAGCCATTTGTCCCTATGAGCGTGAGTCTTCCCTCCCTCTCCCAGACACTGGGGACCAGGACTGAAGAAATTCCATCTGCTTCCTCAGGCACAAGGATCTCTTGGAGCCCCAGCAGCATCAGATAAACCAAGCACACCAAAATAACACAGTAAAAGCTCTGAAAATTAAACTGTCATTGGAACTACAGCCCACAAAAGTACACCAGGACCCACATGATAAACTAAGCAGGGTGACTGCCTGCTAAAATAAAATATTTAAATAGGATTCAATCTACTGACAATCTACTGACGTCAACACTGAGATAAATCAGACCTTGGAATTGCCTGACAAGGGTTTTAAAGTAACCATCATAAAAATACTTCAATAATCAATTGAAAATTCTTTTAAAACCAATGCAAAAATAGAAAACCTCAGCAGAGAAAGAGAAGTTTTAAAAAAGAACCAAATGGAAGTGATAAAACTGAAAAAATGCAATGGCCAAAAAGTACATATTTTAATAATAGTCACATGCATATATTGTAGTAGCCAGAGCAAGAACTATGAAAAAAACTATAGACCCACATAAAGATGGAATCCTAAAGTGTAAAGTAACTCCCAAAAAGGCAAAAAAAGGAAAATAAAGGAGCAAGAACCAGAGTAAACAAATAGAAAACATTTAATAAGATGGCAGAGTAAAGCTCTAACATAGGAATAATTCTCTTAAAGATAATAGCATAGAAAACCCAGAAACAGACCCAAAGAAATATGCCCAACTGATTTTTGACAAAGACAAAAAATCAATTTCATGAAGGAAAAGATAATCTTTTAACCAAAGTGATGCTGGAGAAATTGGACATCCATAGGCAAGAAAGAAAGAAAAAGAAAGAAAGAAAGAAAGAAAGAAAGAAAGAAAGAAAGAAAGAAAGAAAAAAGAAAGAGAGAAAGAAAGAAAGATGTAAAATCTTTAAAAAAGAATGAACAAAAAAATAAAAAAAAAGAATGAATATAAATGGATTATGGGCATAAAATATAGAACCATACAGCATTATTTATTTATTTATTTATTTATTTATTTATTTATTTATATCTTTATTTATTTTTATTTTTAAAAGATTTTATTTATTTATTCATGAGAGGCACAGAGCGAGAGAGAGGAAGGCAGAGACACAGGTAGAGGAAGAAGCAGGTTCCTTGCAGGGAGCCTGACGTGGGACTCGATCCCGGGTCTCCAGGATCACGCCCTGGGCTGAAGGCAGGCGCTAAGCCATGGAGCCATCCAGGCTGCCCAAAACCATACAACTTTTAGAAGAAAAAAAAAAAACACAGGAAAATCTTGGGATCTAGGACCAGGCAGAGTTTTTTCCACTTGACACCAAAACATAATACATAAAAAGAAAAGTTGACTTTTTTTAGAATTAAAATCTTGTACTCTGTGAAAAACTCTGAGAAGAGAATGAGAAGACTAACTATAGACTAGGAGAAAGTATTTGCATACCACAGATGTGACAAAGGACTTGTATTTAGAATATACAAAGAACTTGAAACTCAGTAGTAGAAAAACAAACTAAGCAATCCAATTAGAAAACGGGCAAAAGACACATGCAATCCACCAAAGAGGATATACAGATGGCACATAAGCATATGAAAAGATGTTCCACATCATTAGCCATTAGGAAAATGCAAATTAAAATCCCAGTAAGATATCACTACATACCTATCAGAATGACTGAAATGAAAATAGTGACATTACCAAATGCTAGCACTGGGTGCAGTCTGGATCACTCTTGGATCACTGGGAATGTAAAATGGTACAGAACTCTAGAATAGATTTTGGCAATTTCTTATAAAACTTAGCATGTAACTATCATGTGAGGTGGCAATGTTTTGAGCATTTATTTCAGAAAAATGAAAATGTAGGCTCATACAGAGATCCTGTATACAAATGTCCATAGAAGCCTTATTCGCAATAGCCAAAAAACTGAAAACAACCCAGATGTCCTTCAGTGGGTGAAGGAGTAAATAAATGGTCGTATATCTATATCATGGAATGATACTGAGCAATGAAAAAGAATGAACTATTGGTATACTCAACAACCTAGATAATCTTCAGTATGCCAAGTGAAAAAAGCCAATCCTAAAGATTATATATTGTATAATTCCACTTATATAAGTGTTTTGAAATGATAAAATGATAGAAATGGGTAACATATTTGTGGTTTGTAGGTATTAGACATGGGTATAGGGAAGGAGGGAATTTAGTGTGGTTATAAAAGGGTAACATAAGGAATCTTTGTGGATATTGTTCTGTGTCTTGACTATGGTGATTGGATAAGTAACCTACACATGATAAAACTAAAACTGCATAGAGTTAAATGCACACACACATATACGTACACATACATAAATGGATACAAGTAAAACTGGGGAAACCTGAATAAGATCAATGGATAGTATCAATGTCAATATTTTGGTTGTGATATTTGTACTGTATTTTGAGACATATTACCATTAGAGGATACTAGGATCTCTCTGTATTATTTCTATAATTATCTCAATAAAAATTTCAATGAATAGGACCACTCAAATTAGCACCTGACGATTCTTAGTAATATCCTTGATCCCAGAACATCTCTAAATAAAAATGATAGAGTCTACCTTTAATAGAAGTTTTTTCATAATGCAATATTATCACTACACCTTTCTCAATAATCAGTATCATATTCATAGGAAAATAACTCCTGGTATATCAGGAAATGTTAGTTATAATAATTTCACATGTGGGGCATCTGGATGGCTCTGTGCTTGAGCATTTGCCTTTGGCTCAGGTCGTGACCCTAGAGTCCTGGAATCAAGTCCCATATCTGGCTCATCACAGGGAGCCTACTTCTCCCTCTGCCTCTCTCTCTGTGTCTCTCATGAATAAATAAATAAATAAAATCTTTTAAAAAAGTAATAATTTTATACAAATGTGCAAATGACAGATTTAACTCTTTGGGGGGATGTTTACATTTCAGAAAAAGAGTAATGTTGGGGCGCATGGGTGGCACAGTCAATTGAGTGACTGACTCTTGGTTTCAGCTCAGGTTGTGATCTCAGGATGGTGAGTCAGCTCTGCATTCAGTGCAGAGTCTTCTTGAGATTTTGTCTCCCTTTTTCTCGGCCCCCTCCTCCATGTACTCTCACTCTCTCTCTCTCATAAATAAATTTTTTTTTAAAGAAAAAGAATGATGTTAATCCAAATAAATATGACTGCTGTGAGAGAGGATTCTGGACAATATGGCTTTATGGTTTGCGTTCCTACTCTGGGCTGCTACATCCTTCTATAAAATACAGGGACAGAGATTAGCAAGGCCAGCCTCTGCTTATGAAGACTGCCATGCAGTGCCCATGTATTATTTTTATTATCTTCATTATTCTTATGAGTTTATTTTATCCCTAATAAGAAGATGAGTTCAGGATACAATTTTTGGCAAGTACAAAGTGTTATGTAAATACATATTCCCAGGACTGTATCAGAAACTGGATGGTTTGGTTGAATTTGGAAATTGAGCTTGAGTATTAAGCCCAAAGTGAGAAGTACAGGACTGTATGATAGACTTTCTGAAATCCAAAGTCCAGCTCATTTAAAAAAAAATTGTTTGTCAATTCTCCTCTATTCCAAATGAAGTAGCTCATTGAGGTAGTTCACAGAATATATGGTACCCAGGAAAACAATAAATGGGGCTATAAATCTCTAACTGGTGAAATGGGATTGATTAAATCATGGTACTTGAAAGCATTGTAGCCCCAAAACTCATGCTGTAGGTGAATCCTTAGTGCCATAGAAAAATGTTTATGATAAATTAAATTTGAAAAAGAGACTCTCATTTTTCATTTTGTATATGTATCAACAATGTGTGTGTGTGTGTGTGTGTGTGTGTGTGTGTCTGTATAAAAACAAGAAAAAAAAAAGACTAGAAGAAACTAGTCAGTTTGGGCTATTGTACCAAGAATCCCATAGGTGTAAACACAGCCATTTTTTCCTATAGTTCTGGATCCTGGCAGTCTGAAATCAGGGTGCTAGCATGGTTGGGTTATTGGTGAAGGCTCTCTTCCTTGGTTTAGGACTATCTTCTTGTGTCCTCATATGGCAGAGGAAGAAAGGAAGGATAAGCAATCTCTCTCCTGTCTCTTCTTATAAGGTTCCACCCTCATGACCTAATTACCTTCCAGTGGCCCCATCTCTGAACACCATCATATTAGTGACTAAGTTTTCCACATGTGAATTTGGGGGGGACACAATCAGTCCATAGCAATGTATTGAAATGCTAGCAGTACTTTGCTCTGGGTGTTGGTGTTTCACATGCATGAAATATATTTTCTTTCTTATGCCATTCTGTATATTTAGATTTTTTTGTCATGACTTTATATTATTTTTGAAGTCAGAAGATAATACAGTAAGTGTTCATTTTTAAGGAAGAGATAAGTTAGAACTAAGAGAAAATGAGACTATGAGAAAACAACAACAACAAGAGACTAGAAGTAGAGCATTGAAAGGCTTGCCTACTTACTCAAAGAGATTTAGTTTGGCTCTGGGTTTCCTATCTGGATATAGGAAGATTCTCAGTGTTGATTAGAGAAAACAGACCAGCTGTTCAGACGTCTCATGGCTATAATAACTACTAATATATCTACTATTGATACTGACACCTAAGAGATTTCTCCAGTGTGTCCACAGTGTCCCTGTATAGAAGACCATGCCATCTCTTCTTTCAGTGAGTGACGACCACACTGACATCTCGATAAGACATAGAAGCAATAGTATTCACAGAGATTGTCTCATATCATTCTGAACCATAGGTCAAACTAGCAGTTCTGGAGAAACAAACTATGTCAACCAGGTGCGCAATAGCTATACAGTGTCTGGGGTGGAGGACTAGTGGTCCCAGATCTCCCTTCCTGCTAACTATGCCTCTTTGTAATTTCATTCTGTAGATCCTGCCATCAGAAGGGGGAGACTCTTTCCTTACCCTTCGGATTTGGGCTGCCATTGTGACTTTCTTTGTCCAATAGGAAGTTATAAGTGATAAGTGTTTGTTACCTGAACCTAGCCCTGAAGAGGTTTTTTGTGCTCCTGCTTCATCCTCTGTCAAGAGAACAAGCTTAGGCTAGCCTAATAAGAGATGATAGACCACCTGGAGCAGAGATGAGTCATGTTAGACCGTACCCCTTTCCCTTGCCTTGCTAGTTGATCAGATATGTATAATGGAGGCAAGCTGAGTTCAGCTGAGGCTGGTCCAGATCAGCAGATCCACTGATCTGAACCATACATCATCAGCAAAGTTAAATGTTTATTACATGCCATTGACGTTTAGTAGTTGTTTGTTACACAGCGTTATTGTGGTGACAGATTACAGCTATATCTGGCTTCATCTATTGTAGAGAAGGATATGAACTATATAGCCTTTAGGGTTCCAGTTCTCATTCTTCATTTAACTAGATATGTGACTTTCAGTAAATATATTAAGCCTCCCTGAGCAGTGTATGTAAAATGGAAACAAAACACAAATGATTTTCTAACTCAAAATTGCTAGATAGAAATGAAATGTTTATAAAAGTTTAGTTGCAGGGATCCCTGGGTGGCTCAGCAGTTTCGCGCCTGCCTTCGGCCCGGGCGTGGTCCTGGAGTCCCAGGATCGAGTCCTGCATTGGGCTCCCTGCATGGAGCCTGCTAATCCCTCTGCCTGTGTCTTTGCCCCTCACTCTCTCTCTCTCTGTCTCTCATGAATAAATAAATTTAAAAATCTTAAAATAAAAGTTTAGTTGCTGTGAAGTACAAGTTCAGGTTATTTAAAACACTCTTCTCTACAATGATATATCATGTTTAATTTTTTTCCAATCCAATTGATCTTTTAGATACTACATAAAACAAACATATAAAGAACACTTTAAGGCCATGCCAATCTGCTAAATTAATCCAGGCATGTCTTGATAGCCCAATATCAAATTTGAAATTAACTACAGAAGAAAATTTCAGATTCTATAAATATAGCTTACAGAAGGGGCCTTTAAATAAAATAAAGCAAAACAAGCTTCGCCTTACTCAAGGCAACTTTTTAATGCAGAATGTCAGATATGACTGTCACTCTCCAGGCACATCAGGGTGTGAACTCGCATAGCATCCTTGAAGTAAAATTTGCATGCTTTAATCGGGTAATGGCATGTGCAAAGAGGTAATTAATTATAAATTGGCCCTATTTAAATGCATTTGCACCTTTTGTTTCACAGCCCACAGATCCCTGTATGATTTTAAAATATAGAAAAGAATTTCTCAAATTAAATCTCATCAACATTCAGAGTTGTTTTATTTGCAGTCACAGAGATAAAAGTTGACTCTTGATATCTTTAACTAGTTTATTATTAGAATAACCAAAAATATTACTCTTTTGTCTTTATCTTTCCAAGAAAGGAAAACGGTTTTCTTGGTTTGACTGTAAATTACATTCTTTGCATATATTACCTTGAAAATTCTGAATATTTCTAGTTTTAATATAATATCTTTTTTGGTAATAATAATATTTAATTATAGAACTTGTAATAAAGAGATTATAAATGAATAAAATAAAATAAATTTTTTCAGATACCTTCACCCAGAAACACACACTGTTAACTTTAAAAGAATACAATTTCAGGTACCAGTCTATGCATCTATCCATGTAGAAAGATAATGCATAAATAGGAATACTTTTGGAACAACTGGAACATTTCATGCGTGCTAATTCAATGAACATTTCAGATTTAATTTTGCTTGAAATTAAGCATTAAAAAAATAAACCGAATGTATTCTGAAAGCCTGAACTCCAGATAACAGCTTCACTACAGGATATGTTGTTGCTAAAGGATCCCTCTAAAGCTAAGAAAAAAATAATGTTTATAAAAAACTTGAAGTTCAACTTATTAATTATGTAACTAAAATTTTGCCCTTTAACTATATTTAATTCTTGGTATGAAAGATGAATAAATTAGATTATGTATGCTTTTTTTTCACTTTACTATCTCATCCCCTAAATGCATTAGTTATAATATTATTTTTATGTTTTTCAAGCTTCTTCCGTGCCATGATACTCTATGGTAATTATTCCTGAAACAATTCCTGGAGGTCTCTCTTTTTTTTTTTTTTAAGAGTTTATTTATTTATTTGAAAGAGAGAGGGAGAGAGAGCACATGCACAAGTGGGAGAAAGCAGAAAGTGAGAGGGATAAGCAGACTCCCCACTGAGCAGGGAGCCAAATGTGGCCTCCCTTGGGCCCTGAGATCATGACTTGAGCCAAAGGCAACTGAGCCACTCAGGTGCCCTCTGAAATTCTTTAAAACTAATTCTATCAGAAAAACCAACAAATCCAATTAAAATGGGAAATACAGTGCTTAGTTGTGAAAAAGGAAACCCAAAGCCATTCTTAATAGTAGAAATGCAGATTATAACCATATTGAGTTTCCATTTCTTACCTATCAGATTGTCAACCATCTAAAAGTCTGCCAACATCTTCTCAAGGTGAGGCTGTGGGGAAATAGGCCTTAAGCATTTCTGGGAAAAGGAAAGTTAAGCATCACTCTTATGGAAGGTTATTTAGTAATATTTACCAGAACTGTAAATGCATTTTATCTTTTGAGTCAGTAATTTCTCTTTGGGGTGTTTATCTTTTTTTTTCTATCTTTTTATCTGTGCATGTACAAAATGATATTTGTACCAAATTATTTGTTTCAGAGTTGCTTATAAAGGCTACTTTGGAAACAACTTCAGTGTCCATCAATAGGGGACTGGTTGAATAAATCACAGAACATAGCCTCAGTGAAATGTTTTGCAGCTAAGCTGAAGCAGGGAAAAAGGGAGAGGAAGAATACATCTTTGTACTGATGTAGAAAGATCTCTAAGATATGCTGATCAGTAAAATACTCATGTCTCAAAAATGTGTAATAAAGAGTTAGTGAATGAGTAGAGAGTTGTTGTATTTGCATATAGACAAATATGGATGATGTTAATGAAAGTGTTTACCTGGAAGAGAGGGGGATACTGGTAGACTCTAGCTCCTTGAGTTATTTTATTTATCGGTGACCATTACTCATTACAAAAGGAAAATTAAAGCTTTAATTAAATGGATTCCATTCTCAACAGTACTTCTTTGTCTCAGACTTTCCATTTGTGACTTCTTTGATTGGATTCACTTTTCGGTTATTTGGTTAGCTGGATTTTGTCCTCCAGCTAATTTAAAAGTAGGATTCACAAGTATCCTATGTCCTAAATTGCTGCATGAATGAGAATATTTGTCCATCACAATTTTGTTGGTGAATCCTTACTTGAAGACCTTTAAAATCCTTTTGTCTTGCTTTTCTGTCCTAGCATATCATTCCACTTTCTTCTAGAATAGGATTATGGCATTTGCATCAAAGTGCAGTTTTCTTCACCTTCCATGTTTCTTTTTTGTTGTTGTAGTTTTAGTGATATTTTTTAAGGTGCAGGAGTTCACTAAAAATGGCTTATACTCTAATGTTACCCAGAAGTTTAGATTTCTTTTTTGATTATCTCTTATATTCTATTATTTTGTGGATGTCAGCTCTATCTTTAACTTTGTATTGTGGCATATATTCAGGGAGGAACTTTCTTCTATTGATTTAACTCAAAATATTTTCTGTGAAATTATTCATATATTCTCCATGAACATATGAATGAAATATAGGAATAATCTGAAGTTTAGTATGTGTTTAAATTGCATGTGTCATGAAAATGATACTAATTTTCTTATCTCTTTACTCTTTAGGTTTTGAATTGTATGAATGCTTTTTAATAGGGAGGCAGGCTACTTGATAGCTTTATTTTTTATTGACTGTGATATAAGCCTTATAGATGAAATTTTTCTATGTGCAGAAGGTACAAAATGTCTTATAAGGCTTTGTGACTGCTTCCACGATGGTAAAATAACCTGAAACAATAAGGAGAGGAAAGTAACTCAGTTACCTGATTCTCTGAGAAGCACATGCCAAGATGGTGTCTACTGGGCAAGGATTTTTTTTTAATTTTATTTATTTATTTGAGAGAGAGAGAGAGAGAGAGAGAGAAAGAGAGAATGAGCAGGAGGGAAAACCAAAGGAGGGAGGGAGGGAGAGAGAGGGAAAGAATGTCAAGTAGACTCCCTGCTGAGTGTGGAGGCTGATGTGGGGCTCAATTTTATGACCTTCAGATCATGATCTGAGCCAAAACCAAGAGTCAGATGCTTCACCAGCTGAGCCACCCAGGTGCCCCAACTGTGCAAAGATGTTATTAGGGGAAGCATCTCTGTGAGTAAGAATAGACAGGGGCTGGGAGACTCTGAGAGAGCCTTCTGACATGGGGCAAGATTGGCCCTGAGGGAAGGGGGGAGATGGAGAAGACATTAATGGGAAGTTTCCCAGACTAGCACCTTTTAAGGAAGGTACAGTAAAACTGAAGGAAAATCCTTGAATCAGAGTCAACTACGAGAGGAGTCCCATATGTGCCAGGAATGGGCCTGTTGGCATTAGACATGGGCTGGGAGCGCAAGTAGGGGCTGTATCCTTGGTCTAAGTGTGGTGTTGGCTTTCAGAGATAAGCAGGCTGAGCTTTCAATGAATCTTTCCAAGGTTTACACTGGGCCTCTTACTTTGTATTTTTGAATTTGTTCTTGGATGACCTCATCTATTCCTAGCATATAGACTGTCACCTAGTTTCAGTCTATAGTCCTGATCATGCCAAACCTCATTCCCAACTGCCTGCTGTAGATCTCCACTTTGCTGCCCTGCAGACTTTCCAAACCCACAATCAACTCAATCTCATGATTCTTCATGATCTAACCTCCCTTCATGATCCATGACCCTCTTTCACTCTGTTAGTTTAACCATACCTTTTCCCTTCTCCTTCTCAAGTTAAAAACTTTGGAGTCATCTGTACCTTTAACTCCCCTTCACCTCAAGCATCCAACTAACTATCACGTCCTTTGCATGTATCTAAAATTCTAGACTCTGGTCCCTCCTTCCTAGTTGGGTCCACAGGTTCCTCTTCATAGTTAATAGATTTAATTAAATTCATTATTTAATTTGATTCACTTTTTGGTTAGCTAGATTTTATCATCAAGTTAATTTTAAAAGAAGATTCATGAATGTTCATTTCCTAGATTGCTGCAAGAATGAATAGAATAGAATGGATGTGGCCTGCCACTCATTTTTTAATAGTAGTGGCTGGCAAGCATCTTTTCTCAGAATTCTCATTGCTGTTCTTGTCCTTTTCCATAGTTCTTCAGCATTTATACTTGTAGAAAAGGTCAAAATCTGTAATGATGGATGCAGGCAGACTGGTGGCAAAATTTCCACCATTTCTTGTCACATTGGTACAAAAATGAAGATATTTTATGATAGGAAAGTTCCAGAAACTAGAGCCAGCAATGTCTAATGCCCATACAATAATACAGAAAGTACCAAAAGTAGGTAACTAAATCAGTAAATATATAGGACTGTTACACATTTTCTAGTGGTGGTGGTGTATGCATGTGTGTATAAACATAAGGATATGATAAAGGCTTACATAATTGATTACTACCTCAGTAAGTTATTTTGTAATAAACAACCACAGAATCTCTGTGGCAGAAAACAATCATCATTGTTTCCAGCTCTCTTGTCTGCACGTTGGCTGTGATTTAGCTGATATAGGCTTGGCTCAGCTGGGTTCGAGTTCAAGCTATGTTCTAGGCCTTGCCTGTTCCAGGCTCTGGCTGTGGATTAGGCTCTGGTCCTTCCAACATGTGTTCATTGTGTCCTAGGCTTAGGAGCCAATAGCCATCTAGAATAGGCTCTTGGGGTGATGGCAAGGTGCTGGAAAGCAAGACCAGTCACACAGATACCTTTGAAGTCGTTGCTTATATCATGTTCACTGACATTCCTCTGGCCAAAGCAAGGTACATGGCCAAACACAACATCAAAGGTTCTAGTGGGAGGAACTGCAAAGGAAGTAGACACAGGGAGGGGTGAAGTACTGGGAACAATAATGCAATCTAACACAATTGTAATGATTGCTTTCCATAAAAAGAAAACAAATATAAAAATACCTGGGCCCTCTTGTGTATGAATGCCTTTTGAGCTGTATGTTTAATCTCATCAGGAGGGGAGATGCATTTTCCTGCTAATGTTAAATTGGAAACAGAAGGGTAATGTGAATTTCTAAACAAAAGGAGATTTATGGCATTATTGCATGTTAATCTTCTGATAAGAGTAGCCACCCACTTATAAATAACTTTCACAGTTCTTTTGGAAGCTTCCTGGGAATTGTCCATTTTCATTCATATTTGTAATCTGACTTATTCAAAGAGTGAAGTACAGTGTGATGTATTTTATTTTTAAAACTGGTCTTAACTCTGGTAGGCTCTTGTAAAATGAGCTGGTTAAACATTAACTCATAAATGTTGAACATATCAGGAAGTGGATTCCCAGAAGTGAATTTGTAATTCTTAGAGTATTGTGTAGTTGACTGCTAAAATTAGTATATGTTTGTGCTATTGTGTTTGGATTGGTAATTAAAATATCCTGTAAATGTTTCAGAAGAGAATTGTGTAATGCAAATGATTTAAAAATTAAAATGAGAAGTGTCCCAATGGATGAGTAGTTGTAATATTAAAAATAATGTTACCTAAATGAACATGATGTAAGTTTTCTTTTATTAGTATTAAGAGAATTGTAATTGCCTATGTAGATGCAAGACATTTCTATTTTAATTTTACATAAAATCAAAGATAAATGAAAGACAAGGATTATGGATCTCTCCTACTTCTATACCAGAAACATTGGCAGGCATACTTTTATCCAATCATAGGAGATACAATGAACTTGTGGTTGATTATTCTAGAATTTTTTATCAAATTGTAAAATTTGTCAAAACTGCAATACATTATCATCGATATCTTCTTAAGAAACATGGATATGATAATGAATTTAATTTTCAGTCACTCAAATTTTCTACAGTTGTATTATTCATGGGGAAATTCATTCAACAAATTTATCTGTTTCAACTTGGAAGGATTCAAGAACTGACAACTTCCCTCCTCTTTAATATTTGTCATCCTCAGATTCCCTTAGAAACCTCACTACTCAACCATTTAGCATGCTTTAAAGGAATGTTCCACTAAGAAAAAAAATTGTACAAGTATGGAAAAGAAGAAAAATAGAATTTTTTACAGAATATCCATAAAAAGGTCATGATGTGAAAACTATGTAGTATGTTCTTAACATATCTTGAATTAATAGTGAAAGTGGCTTCACTGATTTTCTTTTCCTCATATACTGATAAATAAATATGTGAGAAATATGGATTCCATGCCAAGGACTAAAACCAGAGTTCCTATGTTACATATCATCTTTGAAAACCTGAATTCTAAACGGCAGGTGGCATCAATACCAGTATGTTATTAAATGTGGTCTGTGTTCCCCATTTTGTTCTAGCATACATTCCTAATCCCCTTTTTGTGAAACCTGATTAATCATTAAACAGGTCAGAGTGTACACACCACCTGAAATTCTCAGATAAGTAGTTTCTTAATATCTTTTTGTTATTTGCTATATAAAACTAGCTTTATTTTTGCTCAATTATGTGAAATTGTTCACTCTGCACATTCTTATGAAACAAATTGTTCCTAAGTACCAGTTCTGTGATTTTGAAGTTTAAATTGCCTTAAACTTCCCCATCATAGACAAGTTCTGTTTTGTAGTTAGTGAGCTCAGTACCCGCATGCAGCTCTGTGTTTATGGTGGCTCAACAAAGTGAAGATTTCAGACAACTATCTTGACAGGACCCTGTATCTGCTGGCTGCTGTGTTTATAGGCAAAGCAAGCTGGAAGTTGGGCTGTCTTTGGGCAGCCTGTTAAGTACATAATGCTCCGACTGCCTTCTATTCTCAGCAGCCAAGTCACTTGCTGGTGTAAGTTGGGTATTTAAGGGTGAGCATTAACTCTCGTGGGTCACCAGGGAACCATTTAATAAGTAACTAAAGGCCTGGAGATGTTCATGTATTTCTCTAAATGCCCTGGTTTTGTTACTGGTGCAGTTGATTGAAGGTCACTCCACAGTTTCAAATATTTAATGTCCTTTCCCAAATGAGTGACCCAGATCTGGTAGACAAGGGGGCTGATAGGTTTTTTTTGTAGCTAGCTGGTCCATAGTAAGCTAATCAGGTTCACGTTTATTATATTCTAGCAAGGAGAAGCTGACCAAGAGATACAGCAGGGGTTCAGAGAGGCTAAAATAAGTCTGTGATATGATAAAAACAACATCATTAGACAAGAGTTATATATATATGCATAATTTTGTGGATATTTCTTTGGTAACTTTTTATTTTGATATATTTTAAACCTACAGAAAATTTTCAGGATTAAACCAAGGTACAGCTTTACATCCTTTACACATATTCACTGATTATTTATCATTTTTTAAATCATTTTCCCTACTTCCTTATATTTTTATCTGCCAAGCTATTGACCTACATACAATGTTTTTTCCTGAATCATTTGGGTATAAGGTGCAGTCATGATGCTCCTTGACCTCTCAGTAATTCAATGTATATATTCAAAGAACAAGAGCTTTTTAAAACATAAATATGGCAGCCCGGGTGGCTCAGTGGTTTAGCACCGCATTCCACCCAGGGCGTGATCCTGGGAACCCTGGATCGAGTCCCATGTCAGACTCCCAGCATGGAGCCTGCTTCTGTGTCTCTGCCTCTCTCTTCCCGTGTCTCATGAATAAATAAATAAATAATCTTAAAAAAATAAATAAAACATAAACACAGGGCATAATTATCAAAATCAGAAAATTTAATAATGGTATATATACATTATATAATGTATATGATATATACATTACTATAATGATAATGGTACATACAATTACATGACTATGGATATTTTCTTTTTCTTTTCTTTTCTTTTTGATAAATTATATGGAAAGAAACAAGAAAATGAAAATGAATGACTTCAGTTCTAAAATATCATTACATTCATTGCTTGGGGCCGATTGTTATGCTATGTCACTGTGAAATGAATCTGGCTTAATTATTTAATGGTCACATGTTAGGCTATTTTTCAGTTATAAAGTTGCTAGATGATCTAAGTGCCAATTAGATGAGGGTCACTTATTCAATAACTCCTGTGCATATTTTAGTCACTTAGAAGGTTTCTTTTTTTTTTTTTTCCCCCAATGACTTACCAAGGAGATGATTATGGGCAATTATTCAAACTCAATTTTCACATTACATTTGTAAAGGATGTTTGAATTAAAAATGCCAGGAAGTTTGACTTTGACCTTAATATTCAGCCATAACTGCCCCTCCTTGGAGATGAATATTCAAGTGAACTTCATTGCTCCTTGAACTTGATCACCATCATATTGGATTTTTGGTTTTAAGTATAGAATTTAGTATAAATATAATTAAGATACAGTAAAAGGCAGATAAAATCCACCTAAAATAAGGAGAACTTTTAATTTAACAACACACCTTGTACGAGAGTCAGTGTAACAGTATAAGTAATAGGAGCAGGCATGTTATTTGGATGTCAGATTTTTAAAAATTTGTTCAGATGTTCTAATGTAGCACTATTATAGCAAAAATTAAGAGGGTTAAATCCTTCTTCCTGAAGACTTTAGAGAGATGCCTATCTATTAAAATCATCTGTTCATGCTTAACTACCTCGTGTTCATTTTTATACAGTCTTTGTTTCAAGAAATTATATTAAGCAAGATGGACTTCTTCTCTTGCTTTAGAAGTCAAATCAAAGAACATAAGGCTGAACTGTAAACTGGTAAGTTGTGAGGTTATAATGAACACTGAAGAATAGCATAAAGGGCGTGTGGAGCCAGAAGGATCACTTGGTAGGTTAGACATACAGGAGAAGAGCCTTTCTTCACCTGTACAGCTCTACATCCTGAGGATCCTAAAATCACAGCCTTTTGGATGGCTTTGGAAGTTTTTAAAAATTCAGTGCAAACTCACTTGCACCATCAAGTCTGTTGCACCATTAGGCCCTAAGTCCAAGGCCCGAAGCCACGTATGGAGGCAGGACTGCACTCCTATCATTTACAGCAGTGGAACTAGTGTAGATACTAAGGATTCAGGGGATGAGGAGAATATCTTTTAGACAAATATAGAAGACTTAGAAGGACTTAAATATACATAAAGGTGAAAAGAGAACATTCATTGTGTAAATGAAATTATGTAACCACAAAGAAACAGATAACTGCTGAGAGTGGCCAAATGCATTGGGACCTGGGGACTAATGTGTGTGTCAGGGGTCTCCAATTTGTTGCCAGTTCTCATGAAAATAGGATGTAGGCTGATGAAATGGTATTTAAGGTCCAGGTAGTAAAACAAGCTGTCCCTGATAGGTAGATGTTTTTCAAATATTCAATTACATTTATAACTGTGTAAGACTTTTGATCATGAACCTCTTACAAAAATGAAGTCTAGTCTGAGAATTTCTGCCTTTGCATATGGAATTTTTGGCCTAAATAATAGGACACAATGAGACACTGATAAAGAAGCTTCAGAATGAAGACTGTTAATGTGACACACATTTTGCTAGAGAGGCTCTGGGAAAACAGGCATGGTTACATGCTGCTGGTAGGGGTATAAATGATTATGACAGGCATGGAGAGCAACTTGGCGATATCTATCAAATTACAAATTTAGCCTTCGCCCTGGTAGTCCAGCTTCTATATTTTTTCTTACAGATTTACTTATGCACAAAGCAGAAGAATATACGTGCATTGTTTGTAACAGAAAAAGATTGAAACCCAAATCAAATATTTTAAAATGGTAACTGATCAAATAAACCTTGGTATATCCAGCCATGGAATACTATGCAGCTGTAGAAGAAAAATAAAAAAATAAAAAAAAACACAAAACAGAAGAAGAATGAATATATGCTGTATGTACTGATTTGGAAATAAGTCCTGAAAGGAAAATAAGAATAATCTCATTTGCATGTGTTTGCATAAAGAAACTTGAAGGAGATATAAAAAATGATTAAAAATGTTGTATGGTGGGAGAAAACTAGCAGATGGAGTCAGGGGTGGGTGTAGAAGTCTTTACTGTGTAAACCTTTTTATATTTAAAAAATGTTTTGATCTGTGTTCATGTACTAGTTAGTGAAATAGATTAACTAAAAAAAAAAAAAAAAGAAGACGATTGCATTCATATATGCAGAGACTACTAATTTTTCACTTAAACACCTATCCTAATTGTTTTGATTTTAACTGAAACACTGTCCTCTAGGCTTTATTTATTTATTTATTTATTTTGTCCTCTAGGCTTTAAATAGATTTTTCTAGCTTCCCTTGCAGCTAGATGTGGCTCTGACACCAAGGAGATAATGTGAGAAGTGTTGTGTGAGATATTTTGGTACTTTATACATGAATCTATTCAGGCATGAGGGCCTTTCTACCTGGCTTTCTTGCTTGTAAATATGGATTTGATGTCAAGCCCCAGTAGACATCTCAGACAATGAAATGACCTTGATATTGAAAACCATTTACTAAGACAGCAGAACAGAGGAGAAAGAGAGACACATGAATTCCTGAACACTATGGGGTCAACATATAGGCTTCTTCCTGCTTTATCTTAGGCAAAAAGCAAGCAAACAAACAAATACAGCTCCTAGCTTGTGTATACCACTCTTACTTTTGATTTTAACGTTGTTGATTATACTGTGGAATCGAATCCACTATTTACCCCTAGTGTAGAGAAATTGTGTTTTCTTATATACTGTTTGCTTTGTGAACTTTGCTATAGCATTCTAAGCCTCCGACCTTATTTCAAATCTGGTCCCTCTTTGGGTTGATACAATATGGCTGTGATAAGTGTTTCTGAAAAATCATGAGATATGAATGTTGCCTGTCACTGTGTTTTGCAATCTTACATGCTGATGTTGGAAGGATTCCTTATGTGCACCATGTCACTTTTCTTTTTAATGTAGATATATGGCAGAATTTTTAATATTTAATAAGCAGTTAAAATAACCATATTTGCCATGTCAAAATAAATGTTCAGATTTTTCAATCATGGTCTTAAGGATGTAGAAATACATCGATTTTAGGAAAGGTACATGACTTTTATTGGTATGCCTGTAATTTAGGCAAAAAAGTATGATGAGAAAGATAAAAGGACATGGAGACATGGATAAATTTACTTTTTAGATTCATGAGATATTTGCTGAAGTGATAGTGGGAAGGCCTGGTGTATTTTCAGCCAAGGCATATGTTAGTGTGACTGTAATAAGTAAACTATATCCTCTAGGTAAATAAGAATCTATTTTTCAAAAAGATTTGATAGCAGGGCACCTGGCTGGCTCAGTTGGTAGCACTTGCAACTCTTGATCTTGAGGTTGTGAGCTCAAGCTCATGTTGGGTGTGATTACTTAAAATAAACAGAAAACACAACCTCCAAAAAGATTTGATAGTGAAAAAATATTATTATCTCATTGCTAGAAGATTCACATTTTTTTCGTATTAGAAGGGGAAGGGAATTTCATCAGTGGTCACATGGTACTATCTGTCTAAACCAAGTGTTGTTCACTGATGTACTAACCCCACTAAAGAGCAATCTTAATAGAGAGAAGAAGCAGAGAATTTCAACTGGTGTTTCATAATATCTAATTTCTTTTAGACCTGGGATGGCTTCTTCAGGACACCTTATATACAGGATCTAATTTGCATACTCAATTTAGCAGCCTCTTTCTCTGCTTTAAGTAGAAAAAATATTCTAAAACACATTTTACATAATTATTCTGTTTATGGAAATGGGCTTTCCTACATGCTATTAAGTAGAAAATCTTTAGGAAAGCAAAGAAGAAACTATGCAAAAAGAAAATATTTTTTTGAAAGAAGTTTGGAAGATATGGCAATAGTTTATTTTATTCAAAATAAGGCTCCTTCTCTTCATAACACAGTAATTTATAAAGATAGAGGTGATATGGCCTTTGTATTAAATAGAGACTTTATTTATTCATTTCTGTATTCATCATTCTGAAAATATTTATTGATCATCCACTTTGTACCAGATGTCACAGAGCTTTGTAAAGGAGTCTTACAATGAATGAATTCTTCAGTAAATGCTGGTAATATGCAGTTGAGATAGGTGCTATGGAAGGAGAGTAGGCCATTTTGCAAAAGTGCATGACAAGGAACCTGCCTTAAGCTTGGGCTCAGAGTACACGCAACTAGTGGGGGCTGAAGTTTAGGTAAAGTATGGGTGCAGGTGGGGTGTACCTCATGTTCTAGGGGAGTGAGTCCTGTAGTTTTGCAGGAGGAGCTTTATCACTGTTAGCTATAGAACTTTACAAGGTTGAGGCCAATGTAGGTGGAGCTTGGATAGCAAAAGGAGGAAACAGGTGACATAAAGGGGAAGAGGGAGGGAGGCCAAGGCCATTTAAGGGCTTAAAGATGTCTTTCTTTATTGTGCAGTCAATGGGAAACCATGGAAAGATTTTGGAGAGACAGTAAGTGGGAGAGAGAAGGGTCACAACAGAGTGGATGCCAAAAACTAGTAGAGAAAATAGACAAAGATGGGAGGTAGGGGTGGTGGTGAATTAAGGTGGTGGCAGAGGAGAGGGAATAAAACTACATAGCTGAGAGAAAATTAGAATAAAACAGATAGGAACAGATAACATATACTTTGGTCATTAGCAGGTTGGAAAAATATATTAACCTTTTATTTTGAATTTAGATCTATGTAAAAGTTGCAAAAATAGTACAGAGGATTCCTGTATACTTCTTATTCAACTTCCCCTATTGTTAGAAGGACATCAACTATCCTTTTGTTTGTTTGTTTTTGATAGGAAGAGAGAGAGAGAGCGCGCCCTCATGCCCTCATGTGGGCACCAGTGGGGGAGGGGCAGAGGGACAGGGAGAGGCTCAATCTCATGACCTTGAGATCATGACCTGAGCCAAAATCTCAGATGCTTAACTGACTGAGGCACCCAGGTGCCATAGCACATCAGCTATCTTTTTCATTCTAACAGTTTGTCTGGAGATTCTCTTGATTCTTTTGGATTTTCCATGTAGAAAACTAATAAATATGTAATATATACATAATTACGGTTTTCTTTCCAAATATTTTTACCATTATTTAACTTGTTATTCACTCATTCATTCATTCATTCATTCCTTTTCTTGAATCACCTAGCACCTCTGGTACAAAACTGCATCAAGACAGAGATATCTGGATCTGAGTATTTTCCCTGATCTTAAAGGGCTGCTTCTCATGTTCTACTCTTGAGTATGTCTGTCTCCAATATGGAGACAGTACTCCTTTAACAAGTTAAAGACGTTCTCTCCTTGATCTGATTTATTAAGGGCTTTAGAGCAATCATAAATAGGTGTTAAGTTTTGTTAAATGACTTCTCTGCATATATTGATGTGAGCTTTTCTCTTTTCACATGTTAGGATAAATCCTACTCACTCATTGCTGCTATGCTATCTGCTTGCTAGTATTTTATTTTGCTTCTGTCTTCACAAGTGAGACAGACCTAGAATTAGTCTTTCTTGCATTTTCCATGTTCAAAATCAAGATAACATAGCTTCATAAAATAAGTTGGAGAAATTGTCATGTTTGCTTTTTGTTATTTAATTTTTTATGTTCTCAGATCTCTCAGTTATTTACTGCTGTCCCTTTCTTGTGTGTTATTAAGGAAAGTCTCCTGTGTCAACATTGAAAAAATAGTCACCTGTTTCTTTCTTATATATTAGATATTGTATTTTATTCTGTTAGCCTTTAAATCTTGAGGAGATAACTTAGGGTTTGCTCCTCCATATACATGACCAAGATGGGGTTATGTAATTCTTAATTTAAAGCCACAGAAAAATTTCCAAAGCTGTTTTTAGAAGCTTCAAATATATTTTCCATGGTGCCAGCTGGGATGCCCAAGAGAATTGCTATAGGTTTCAGGCTTAAAATATATCCAAGTTTCTACCTAATTCAACAATGATTTTGTGCTTAATGCAAAAGTAAGCCTTAATTTCAAAATATAACTAGAGAAGAAAATTTAATTTGGGAATCTATCCAATTCATATAGACTGTTATTCAGCCAGAACTGAGGATTTACTTTAGCAAGGAGTTGGAACTCCCAAGCATACGGAAGCAAGGTAAATAGCTGAAAAAAAAAAAAAAAGTGATGTTCTGCACCTGTGGAGCAAAATTTTGAGATTTTCAATCAATGACATGATTTTAGATTAATACTGAATGAACTTAAAAGAAAGTAAGTTTAAAAAATTAGCAGAAACATGAAGAATACAGTTTACCTATAGTATGAATGAAGAAGTGTAGAGTTTTTACCTATATCAGGTGTTATATGTTCTTAAATCTTGACTATATTTAGTGCCTGTGTTAGAATGACAATCTCCAACATGGTTAATCTTAATATTATTTTTTTTTCCTCAGCCAGTATATTCAGGAAGGCAATATTTTGGGATGATGTTGGTGCTGTCTTTTTGGCATTTGTCTACTCTTTCTCTTTATTGTTGTTAATGTCAATATTATATTTTTAGGAGCTTCAGCCATTATGTGTGTTGTGTGTGCATGCATATGTTTACCCTTAGTACACAGTCTGTTTCTACAGTGATATCTATGTTTGTGGGTATTTATAACAGATATACAGACATTCAAATGCAGCAGACATTCAAATATTTGTTGGACTAGATAATTCTGATATAACACATGGGAAGCGGTTTGTTTTTCTGCTTAATTCAATGACATATATTGACAGTACCTTGTATACTAAGCAATACATTGTGTTCTGGGTTTTCAAACACAGTGAAAATCTCAGAACCAGGGGACTGTATACAATGATCACATCAGATAATATAATGGATATTCCACATCATGAATAAGGTGTTGAAGGAGCACAGAGGAGGAATCAATCTGTTTTTCAGAGGATTGGAGTGGATGTGGGAACAGAGATGAGGAACACACAGCGAAAGAAGAATTTGGTCTAGTCCTTGAGAAGAGAGTTATTTCAGGCACAGGGGGCCAAAGCACTGAATCAAAGGAGCACTTTGCTTCTTTTGGGAGTGGCAAGTCATATAGGATGTGTGAGGAGCAGTGAATGGTGATTATGGAACAGAAAAGGTTATGCTGGATGGGCATATCCATTGTTATTATGTAGATTATCTGGCAGTTGTATGTAGTATCATTAGCAATCTGGAGAACGTAAATCAAGATTACTACAGAGTTGAGAATGCACTTTGGGGTCTGAACAATGGTAGGAGTGATAGGAATGTGGAAGAGACGACAGAGATAAACTGGATGACAAATTTAATGTGGAGAAGAAGGAGGAGAAAGAAGCAGAGTTGATGGCGAGGGGTCTCATTTGAGAAACCGGGGGAAAGTGATGTTCTAAATGACATAGAGAATTATGAAGGAGAAATTGTTTTATTTTCTTGTGAAATTATTTCTGGTGTGGTGATGAAAAGAAAAGGACTGAATTTTCTTTTGAACCTATGGGGTTCGGGGGCCTAACTACTTGGGGGGAGATACCAGCATGCAATGGGGAAGATGAGTCTGCAGGTGGTTGGTGATAGTTGTAGAGAAGGGAGAGGATGAGCTGATCCAGAGAGAGATGCACACAAAAACCAGCTTCCTCATTAATAGGGTGTGATGGGAAGGAGCCGGCCCTTGCCGAAGGACAGTCCACGAGATATGGGAGAAAATTTGGAGAATATTCTCTTGAAAATTGAATGGCAAGTGTTTATAAAGGGAATAGACATCAAGATCACAGATGAGAGTTGCTTAATAAATTCCCTCACTTCATTGCATTCCATTGGTACGACCTTGAAGCAAGTTCCACACAGTCTTCAAGAATTCCCTTGCAGGATTCAGCCCCAGTTTCCACAGTGAGTAACCTGCTCATTAGAACACCCCTGATTGCCTTTCTTGCTTTCCATGTCTCCCTTCTCAACTCCCCTCCCCAGGAGGATAGGACAACTTACTTGCAATCACATTTTTGAATCAGGGTCTATTTCTGGGAGGAAACAAACCTGAGAAAACATGGAAGTTTGCTTCCTTCTTCCTAAAAATGAAAACCTGGACTGGACTAGAGGAAAATAAACTGTGGAAAGAGAGAGCTTCACCATGATAGGATAGGGAAGGAATTGAGTAAGTAGTAGTCAGCAGAACTGAGGAGAATAAGAGGCTCTTTACCGATAACCCTGAGCCGTGAGGGAAGAGATTGAAATAAATAAAGTTTGGGGTGTGATCATTCATCCTATCATTTCCCACTGAAGGAGACAGAATTTTTTATTGAGCACACCTCTGGGATAGTCCATTCATTCTAAATCTATTGTCATTATTCATTTAACAAATATTTATAAAGCACATTCTCTCCTCTATGTCACACACTTGGGATTTTCTGTCTTAAGAGATAAGATTCCCTTCCATCATTTTTTCCCCTTCCTTGGCATTTATATGACAGCACTGGTTTTTCCTACTTCACTGACATTGATCTCAGTCAGTCTTTCTCTCTTTTGCCATCTATGATAATAAGTTATTATTCTAGCAATATGTTTTGAATTTAATTGAGTATCTCTACTGAAGTTGCCTTCACGAAAAATGCCAAGACAAAAACTGAAGAAAATTGTAATATCATTCAAGACCCAAACTCTCCATTTCACTGAACTAATTGATCTGTGGTTTGGGGTAAACAAATTAAATTCATCAATAAAATGCGTGTGTTGCACACTAGCTTATCTGAAATGGTATTCTCATCGTTTATTAAATTATTTTCAATAATCTCTTGAAATAAATGAAAACCAGTGGTTTAGTCCTCACGTCTCATTTGATTTGCAGATTTCCTCATATTTGATATCTCTACAACACGGGTATCAAAAGGTACATATAAACTCCTTGGAACATGGACCCTTTTTATATTCCAAGAGCATTCCACATGACATCTATAAAACAAAATCAGAGGTCAATGTTTTTTTTTTCTCTTTTTTTAAATTTTTATTTATTTATGATAGTCATACAGAGAGAGAGAGAGAGAGAGAGAGAGAGGCAGAGACACAGGCAGAGGGAGAAGCAGGCTCCATGCACCGGGAGCCCGACGTGGGATTCGATCCCGGGTCTCCAGGATTGCGCCCTGGGCCAAAGGCAGGCGCCAAACCGCTGCACCACCCAGGGATCCCCAGAGGTCAATGTTTTATTAGGACTCCTGTGTGTTTAGTAAGATGATGCCTGTTAAATCCTTGAATTAGCATGAGAAAACATGCACCACATAAACAAGACGCAGGGTAATACAGGGGCAACATCCTAGTGGTGGAATGAACCAAGAACGTCTACAGTTTACAACTGTACAGAAAATTGACCACTCCTCCCTTTGCTTTCCAGGGCCAGTGCTCATCAGAAATTATGTCCACAGTCTCCTTTTAAAAAGCAGCCAACTCTCCAGAATATCTAATTTTAACTTTATTGTGGAGTAAAAAGGAATTAGCCAAAGAAGCACCTCAGCCAGTTACATGATCTTGTCTTCTGATCCCACATTCCAAGAATTTCTTTAAGTCTATGAAATAAATCATTAGTATCAGTGTATTAGGAAAAAAAAAGAGAGAGAGAGAGAGAGAGACAGGCAGACAGACAGAAAGAAAAAGGTTACTTACGGTTTGGTTCAATACCTGTCTCCTCTTTGGAATCCTAACAATGGGAAACAAACACCCAGATGTTCCAAAATTCTCTCCCAGTGCAATAACCCCTAACAAAAAGAAGCCAGCTCCCTCCCACACCTCCTCCTTCCACCAGCATGCAAATACCCCTCAAGAATATAGGAAAACTAGGGGCTTCTGGCTGATACAGTCTGGGGAGCATGCAACTCTTGATCTTAGGGGTGTGAGTACAAGCCCCATGTTGAGTGTAGAGATTATTTAAAAATAAAATCTTCTTAAAAAAGAATATAGGAGAATTACAATAAAAAAGATGTGGACTACTACTCAACCATAAAAAAGAATGAAATCTTGCCATTTGCAACAACATGGATGGAGCTAGAGAGCATAATGCTAAGTGAAATAAATAAATTAGAGAATGACAAATGCCATATTATCTCTCTTGCATGTGGAATGTAAGAAACAAAACAAATGAGCAAAGGAGAAAAAAAGAGAGAGACAAAACAAGAAACAGAGTCTTAACTATAGAGAACAAACTGATAGTTACCAGAGGGGAGGTGGTGGGGGGGATAGGGGAAACAGGTGATGGGGATTAGGATTACACTTGTCATGAAGAGTACTGGGTAATACATGGAATTGCTGGATCATTATAATGTACACCTGAAGTGCTATATGTTAAATATATTGGAATTAAAATTTTAAAAACATAATATATGAAAACTATGACTTAGTGTTGGCACAAGAAAACAAATATCTACAATTCTAAAGTTCGAGGAAGAAGGCACTTGTCGAAAAAGGAACTCAATATTAAAGAGAAATAAAGTGTTAAGGAAATACTGCTTCCAGGAAGCACTGATTATGAGATAAAGGGACTCAACACCATCCCTTTGATCAATTCAGTTGTGTTTCTTACGTGCCCCTGTGGGGCAGGCCACTCTGCTGGACACCAGGTCATCACTGAGAGTAAAATGGATCAACCCCATTATCTCAGTGATGCAATGATTCATTAGGATGCAGGATTTATTGTGCCATTTTTGTCTTCATAAGGACAGAGCCATAAGATGCCCTGCATTATCTCTTATAATACAAATGAGACTTTAAAAAATGTGGTGGTTCATTGCAATTTATTCACTGCATTTCTTAGGGTTCATAGAATTAATCTTCCATTTTCTTCCCTTTAGGACTTTATTTTCAATATAATTAGAGCCTCCTATGGCAGAAATAATTTTTTCTGTCTTATTTTATATTTTATAAATATCATAACAGAAAGGAATTTTAAAGAAAAAATAAATCACCATTAATATCACCATTATAATGCAACAGCTGGCTTCATTTTTAAATATACTCTTCTAGTCATTATCTATAAACTAACATTTTACACATTTATTATCAGAGTGAAAGCATAATTTTTTAATTCTGCCTGTATTTTCCTAATTTTATATCTAAATATTTCCATATTGCTTCATTTTTAAAATTTATTTCTCATGGTAGTTCAGTAATTCATTTTGCTGTAATATTGTTATTTACTTTTACTTTTTGCAACTTGTTATTCAATTCGTGTCTAATACTTTCAGTCTTAAAAATATCACAGTGGGGATCCTGGGTGGCTTAGCTGGTTAAGCATACAACTCTGTTCTCAGTTCAGGTCTTGAGCTTTGGGTCCTGAGTTCAAACCCACATTGGGCTCCATCCTGGGTATGGAAACTACTTAAAATAAAAAAGAAGAAAGGAAGGAAGGGAGGGAGGGAGGAAAGGAGGAGGGAAGGGAGGGAAAATACTACAGCAACCATTATTGTGCATGTTTACTTTTTGTCTTCTCTTGAAATATTTACTCAAGATATATTTATATGATGCAGCATAACAATTTGATTTTAAATAATCTCTACACTCAACATGGGGCTTGTACTCACACCCCTAAGATCAAGAGTTGCATGCTCCCCAGACTGTATCAGCCAGAAGCCCCTAGTTTTCCTATATTCTTGAGGGGTATTTGCATGCTGGTGGAAGGAGGAGGTGTGGGAGGGAGCTGGCTTCTTTTTGTTAGGGGTTATTGCACTGGGAGAGAATTTTGGAACATCTGGGTGTTTGTTTCCCATTGTTAGGATTCCAAAGAGGAGACAGGTATTGAACCAAACCGTAAGTAACCTTTTTCTTTCTGTCTGTCTGCCTGTCTCTCTCTCTCTCTCTCTCTTTTTTTTTCCTAATACACTGATACTAATGATTTATTTCATAGACTTAAAGAAATTCTTGGAATGTGGGATCAGAAGACAAGATCATGTAACTGGCTGAGGTGCTTCTTTGGCTAATTCCTCTTTACTCCACAATAAAGTTAAAATTAGATATTCTGGAGAGTTGGCTGCTTTTTAAAAGGAGACTGTGGACATAATTTCTGATGAGCACTGGCCCTGGAAAGCAAAGGGAGGAGTGGTCAATTTTCTGTACAGTTGTAAACTGTAGACGTTCTTGGTTCATTCCACCACTAGGATGTTGCCCCTGTATTACCCTGCGTCTTGTTTATGTGGTGCATGTTTTCTCATGCTAATTCAAGGATTTAACAGGCATCATCTTACTAAACACACAGGAGTCCTAATAAAACATTGACCTCTGATTTTGTTTTATAGATGTCATGTGGAATGCTCTTGTAATATAAAAAGGGTCCATGTTCCAAGGAGTTTATATGTACCTTTTGATACCCGTGTTGTAGAGATATCAAATATGAGGAAATCTGCAAATCAAATGAGACGTGAGGACTAAACCACTGGTTTTCATTTATTTCAAGAGATTATTGAAAATAATTTAATAAACGATGAGAATGCCATTTCAGATAAGCTAGTGTGCAACACACACATTTTATTGATGAATTTAATTTGTTTACCCCAAACCACAGATCAATTAGTTCAGTGAAATGGAGAGTTTGGGTCTTGAATGATATTACAATTTTCTTCAGTTTTTGTCTTGGCATTTTTCGTGAAGATTATGATCAGGTAGTCAAGATTAAATTAATGTGTTTGTTTCTAAAAATGCTTTGCTGGCAGTTATCTCTGGAGAGGATGATTAATAGCGGCAGAGATAACATTAAAGAAAAACTGGTTCTCCTGACTGTCCAGATGGTCTTCAAGAGGTGGCCACCCTGACGGTAGGAACTCTGATTACTATTTTAATTAAACTTGAGGGCAGAAGAAGAGGACTCTTTTTTTTTTTTGGAAAGAAATATTGAGGTTGTACAGTGTGTTGAACCTTGAAATTGTCAACAGTTGTAGAATAAAATGAACAGTTTACAGGAACAAACCAGAGTGTAGTTTCTCAGCCCAACAACCAAATGATTTTTCCATTGTAAGTGAAAGTAGGAAATACCTTGCATTGGCAAATTTAGCATGTGTTCTCAGAGGAGTTCATTATTTTCTTAAAACAATGGGTATATGTCAAATGTAACTTAGCAAGAGAAAAGGAATATATAATCTTGTGACAATTTTATTGTGTGTTATATTGTTTTACTTCTTGGAACTTGAAAACATGTTCTTGTCATGTTTTTGAATTACAAAAGTAGTACTTGCTAATTGGAAGTAGGTGATGGTTTTCAAATTCCAAAGTCATAATTCCAGTTGGAAAAGAAAAATCAGACCTATCTGGATTTGAAGCACGTGACATTAAAAGTCTTGCTCTTTCTTGATTTCCTGACCTATCAAGAGGCCATCATTATGATCAGTTTGATGTGTTACTATACAGAATATTTTATTCTAAAAATAGCATTTTATTCTAAGAGGAAAACATATATATATATATATATATATATATATATATATATATATATTTCAGCCGCGCCTCTCTTTAAGTGTGTTTGCACTTTTTAGCCATTTATTTTACCCTCTATATTATAGGTGCTATTATCAACCTCCTCTTATAGATGAGAAAATGAGACAGAGAGAACTTAAAGTAATTTGTGCAAGCTCACACAGTTAGTAAAAGCTGAGTTGGGATTTAAACCCAAGAGTTTGTACTCTGAGCCAAAATGCCTAATTACCACACATAACTCTAAATAAATAAACTGAATGTCTATGTATGTCTGGATATATATAATTTTTGTTTATAAAATTAGGGTCATTCTGTGCATCTTCTGCATTTTTCTTTAAAATTTTTTTTTAAATTTATTTTATTTATGATAGTCACAGAGAGAGAGAGAGAGGCAGAGACACAGGCAGAGGGAGAAGCAGGCTCCATGCACCGGGAGCCCGATGTGGGACTCGATCCCAGGTCTCCAGGATCGCGCCCTGGGCCAAAGGCAGGCGCCAAACCGCTGCGCCACCCAGGGATCCCTGCATTTTTCTTTTTTCTTTTTTTTGTTTATTTAACAATAGATCAGGCCCATCTTTGCATGTCTATGTATATTACTCTTATTGTTACTAAGTTTTGTGACTTTTAACACTTCCATAGATTTTTTAAAAAGATTTTATGTATTTTTTCATGAGAGACACAGAGACAGAGGCAGAGACAGAGGCAGAGGAAGAAGCAGGGTCCCTGCAGGGAGCCTGGTGTGAGACTGGATCCCGGGACCACAGGATCATGCCCTGAGCTGAAGGCAGCTGCTCAACTGCTGAGTCACCCAGGTGCCCCATACTTCTATAGTTTGTATACACCATTATTTGTTTTAAAGATCTTCCCTTTATTGAAGGTATTTAGATCATTTCTCTTTTAGTCCTATGCATACAGTGGTGGACATTCTTTTTCATTCTTTGTGCTCTTGTGGCAGTATTGTTGTAGTGTATTTTTTTTAGAATTGTTTGGCCAAAAACTGGGTTGATTAGAAATTATAAATAGTACTGCTTAAATACTCTGTCAGTTTACATTCCCACCAAAAGAGCAGTATGTAATAGGAGGATCTGAGAGTAATATAATAATTTGCGAAAGAAGTAATTGAGTTATAGGCTATGTATTCAGGGGTACTATCAAAAAAGAGCAAAATATGATCCTTTCCAATTGGAAGCTTCCAAGTCATTTATGTAGGCTGGCAATATACAAAATGACACAGGCAATTTGGGCAGGAAAGCAATTCCATAATTAATGATGTTTCAAGGTCTCTTTATGTGGATCTACTTCTCCTAGGGTCATGGGTAGCATGGTAGCAGAGATTTGAACATACCTTAGACCGTTCTTTTAGATCCAAAGTGACCAAGAGTTTTAACGAATGAACCCCTGAAAATAACTTTGGAGATCTGTGTATCCCTTCGGAAATCTTTAACAAAATACATCTTTTATTTTTATTTATTTATTTATTTATTTATTTATTTATTTATTTATTTATAGATTTTATTTATTTATTCATAGACACAGAGAGAGAGAGGCAGAGACACAGGCAGAGGGCGAAGCAGGCTGCATGCAGGGAGCCCGTTGTGGGACTGGATCCCAGGGTCCAGGATCACACCCCAGGCTGCAGGCGGCGCCAAACCGCTGCGCCACCAGGGCTGTCCCAAAATACATCTTTTATTCTGAAGTTCAGATAGCTTCCAAAGATGTAAATTCTAGCTATATTATTAACATGAACATCATAAAAATAAAATTATTTTATCACCCTTAATGTATCCAGTGAAAAACAAATGTCATAGCCATTTCATGCCAACAATATCCAAATAGAAAACACTTAAGTTATTTTAATTAAGTTTTTTTTTTTTAAGATTTTATTTATTTATTCATGAGAATACAGAGAGGAGAGAGAGGCAGAGACACAGACAGAGGGAGAAGCAGGCTCCATGCAAGGAGCCGACGTGGGACTCGATCCCAGGTCTCCAGGATCACATCCTGGGCTGAAGGCAGCATTAAACCGCTGAGCCACCGGGGCTGCCCGAATTAAGTTTTTCTTTTTTTTTTTTTAAGGTTTTATTTATTTATTTGAGACATAGTGTGAGAGAGGGAGAGAGAGCACAGAGGCAGAGGGAGAGGGAGAGCAGGGAGCCTGATGCAGGGCTGGATCCCAGGACTCTGAGATTATGACCTGGGCTGAAGGCAGATGCTTAACTGACTGAGCCACTCAGGCACCCCCATTTAAGTATTCTTTTTTTTAAAGATTTTATTTATTTATTCATGACAGACATAGAGAGAGAGAGAGAGAGAGAGAGAGAAGCAGAGACACAGGCAGAGGGAGAAGCAGGCTCCATGCAGGGAGCCTGATGTGGGACTCAATCCTGGGTCTCCAGGATCACACCCCAGGCTGAAGGCAGCGCTACACCACTGGGCCACTGGGGCTGCCCTAAGTATTCTTTTAAAAAGAGATTTATGATTAATTTTGCTTTAATTTGTAATTCTACACTAATTCTAACATAGAAATTTAACATATTTGTTCCTGCAATTCTTGTACTGATTATCACATTTTTCTTCTGCAAAAGCATATGTGTGTGTGTGTTTATATAAAATTAGAAAAAAAAATCTGTGACTGTCATTTCTAAGTTTTGAAAATGTTATTCTGGATGGAATACTTCAATGACTATTCGTTAGGCTCGACTGTTGATAAATAGTTATTAAATATCCTGGAATTTATATATTATAACTTTAATATAAAACATAAAATGTTATTGGAAATATATCTCTTAATGAGATGAAGAAGGTAATGTTTTAAAAATTCATGTGTCTGGTGTGAAAATTAGGATTTCTAAAATGAAATAAGCTTCAACATAAATAGTATTCCTTCTATTAACATACATGCTGAGAAGCATGCTTATAAATACGTGGATGATAATGGAAGTATTTTTTTTTATAGCAGTGTCCCTCATGTCTTTTAAATCCTAAGTCATTTCCCCCAAAATATCATCAATCATCTATCACCAAAAGGCATTTTATCAATCTATTAGCTGACAAGTTAGTTAGGCTTTCCTTCAATTTTATTAAATTTAAAGAATTAGAGACAATCTGACTTATGGAAAAGATTTGTTTACCAGTATTGAGGTTTTTTGCTTCCTTAGTTTCTGGGAAAGACATCAAGAAATCATTCTCTATATAAGTGAGTTCACACAGAGGCAGCATGTGTATCTTAGAAAGATTTCAGGAATCTTAGGATTCCTGAAGGATCTTAGGACATCACCAGGATGTTAGTAATTTCAATACACTTTGACTATGTAATATTTTCTTTTGAGAAAATCTGTAATCATAATTTTATGTCCAGCTGAACCTTGGAGCTACAGTTTTAACTCATTCACTTTATCAGAAATGTTCATCATATAACCTAATTGGGAAACCTACTCTTTATTGTCAGAAAAAGTCTGATTTTATTTTTCAGTTCACATAAACATGTTAATAGCATGCCATGATCTTCATCTCATTTTGGTATTTTGAAAGTGAGATGCAAGAGGCACAAGCTTTGGCAGATATTTTTCCTTGGTGATAATATTCTGCTGCTGTCAAGATATCTTACCGCTTTGTTTCCATTCGTTTTTATGGGACTCTGTCTCAGGATAGATGCACTCATTCTTAATAGCAGGGGATGGAAGAGACCAGTTTGTTAAATGAAAGTCATTCACCGTCCACTGCCTTAAACTGGAAGATATCTGGATTCAGAATGTACTTATGATGAATACAGGGAAGATCTAGAATGCCATACAATTTTATGATGCCTGGGATGAAGGAGGTTAATGTACCCCTTTGGTGCCTCAGGGGATTTTATTCTTTGCATAATGCTCTTCATAAAGTTCTGACTGAATGAGGTGGCATGGATTTGCTTTGTAAGGGATGAGAGTGCCAAAGAAACTGTGGGTAAGAAGGAGGAGGCCATCTTACTACAGGTGCCTTGGATTGATTGGACCAGAACACTGACAGTTTGCGGCAACCTCATTCTTAAAACTACTTCCATGCCTGAAGTTTCTCTTAGAAAATGTTGGTGGACCCTCATATCTGTGTTTGATCTTTGAAATGCAAGTAGTTGGTTACTATGAGAAAAATACCAGTGATGAGCATTAGCAAATTTCATTGATTTTGGACTTTTAGATTCTCTACACATAATTATATTCGAATGATGTTGTTGGGGTTGTGGACTGGTCGATAGAAGTCTTCAAAAGAAAAGGAAAGATGCAGAACTATAGATATTAACGATGAAGTAAAATAGGAAAATATTAACTATGTTGGTTTGAGTTGCTAAAATTCTTTAAGAAAATTTGTATTTTATAATGGAAGGCATGTTTATTCTAATTTCTATTTAAACGTATTGCAATTCTTGCTTGAATTGTGATTGGAAAAGATTGCAAAATCTCTTGGTGTATCAATTTTCCTAAAATAAATTACTCAAAGCAGTTCATTATCTATAATTCTATCCTGAGTTAAAATAAAAATCTGCTTTCTAGGTCAATCTTCATTAAGCTATTAATATCCTTTTCATATTATAAGACTTCTTAATTTCCTTTATTAGCAACTGCAAGCGCTGAAATATGAATGCCATTGCTTTGAGTATTAATTGATATTTGAGTTATCTTCAGAGGTTTTGCTCTATTGTCAGCAAACTTTCTTCTAGTACACAAAAGTACAAGGTCTACATTTACTGAATCATATTTGTTTTGATTTTACTTCTGATGATAGATATACCTTTTGTCTCTCTTTTGCACTGTAGCAAATTTCAAGAATTATCACCAGGGCACTCAGTTCTTGGTGCATTTGGAAAAGCTGGAATTTTATTCTGGTTTGTTTTCAAGAACATAAAAACCTCCTGACATAAATAAATGAGAAGTCAGAACTTTGTAAGTCTGAACTTACAAAGTTCAGAACAGTGTCTGACTTTTAGGTTAATAATATTAGTCAACATATAGTTCTTCAAAAACTATTTAAACGTTTTATATACATTATTCTAAATCAAATTCGCATCAAGAAAATATATGAAGAAGCATTGGAGTAACAGCAGTGACAGAGTCCCTTTTTGCTTTGTGACCTTTGCTAAATAAACCTTCTCTGAGTCTCTTTATTCTAATTCATGAAATGAAATGATTGAATCACCATGATTGGGGTGCCTGGGTGGTTCAGTTGGTTAAGTGTCTGCCCTTGGCTCAGGTCATGGTCCAAGAGTCCCGGGATCCAGCCCTGCAGAGGGGTCCCCACTCAGTGGAGACCTCTTCTCCCTCTGACCCTCCCCACTCATGTGCTCTCCCCCTCTCAGACTCTTTCTCTCAAATAAATAAATAAAATCTTAAAAAAAAAACCCCACAATGATTATTTTTATTTCAGGCTCTGTATTTTAGGACCTCATGGGCATAGTAATTTTCATTGTCATTGTTTTAGGTTTACAAAAATAATATAAAACAAAAAAGCATATAGGTATACCAAAAAGGCCAGAATATCTTTTGCAATTTAAAACCTTGGTTAAAGGCACCATTCATTGTTTGCTGATGGCTGAATGATATGCCCTTGCATAAGTATACCATTATTTATTTACCTACTAAAGGACATTTGGAGCACTTTCAAATTTCAGTTATATATGCCCCATGCAGACTCCGAGAGAGAACATTTTTACATGTATTTTAGAGTTTTAATGTAAAAATGCTTCATCAAAGCATGTGACAATTTAAATTTTCACCTGTATTACCATAAAAGCTATGACAAAATGGACATTATGGATTTTTAAAATTTCTTTGCAAATTTGGAAGTTGGAAAACAAGGTGTTTCCCTTTTTGAATGTCTTCCTCCTCTCATGAAAGCTTCTCCAGGTGCCCTTTAGATTGTATACCATGTTTCCTGCTGGACTCTCTCATCTCAAAGCTGGTTGGTGATAAAAAATGTTTTCATTGATTCACCCAAGAATTTATTGGGCCCAAGATTGCACTGGCAGCTGAGGCCACAGTAGTGAACAAAAGCAATGGTTTCCATAGTTGCTTTTATGGAGTTATAGTCCAGGTGGTCAGGGATGAAGGTGATACTTAGATAATTACAGGAATACATGTGCATTTCCCATCTGAGGAAGAGAGACCTATGAATACAAGAGGACCTACAGAGTATAATGGTGGCAAGTGTCGGGGAGAGAGAGCCTTCAGGAGAGGGCCCACTGGGAAGTGATTCTAGCTCTGAAGGTAAGTGAGAGCTAATTGCCCAATGTGTTGGGAGGTAGCAAGTGGGCTGGGACGAAGGGTTTTGTAATAAGAGACTGAACATGTAAAGGCCCTGTGGCAGGAAGCAGCAAGGCCAGTTTGAGAAGCTGAAAGGGGACCCTGTGGCTGAGCCCAGAACACAGAGTGACATTTGGTGTGCTGCTCTGTTGATCAGATCTGATTATATCTTCAGTATATCGTGAGGGAGTGAAGAATTTAAGCAAAGGTGGAATGGAGGTGGTGGTGGGGTGTGTGTGCCCACGAGCAAGCAACACAGCTTTCCACTCACATAAATTGTAGTAAAATATGAAAGGAATGTTTAAATTTCTGAAAAGCTGTGGTTTTGCTTACCGTGTACCAGTCAGCCACATAAACAGTTCCTAATTCTTTTGGAGGTGGTTTTCTTCAACAATGCAATTATTTTCTAGGGTTCTGGAAGGAAACACTAATAAAGTCATTTTCCTGTTGAGCAGAGAGTGCCAGTCCAATTTAGCATCCACAACTAACAGTTTCCATACAATTTAATCCTTAACTGCTCAACCAAAAGAAGGACAATAGCCCATGTACTTTAAAAATCCTCCCTATTAAGGCTGCTAAAAAAGCAAAAGTTAAACAAAGGCAGTTGAAGTGAAGGGCAGGTTTAGATGCAGTGTTCAAGTTTTGGGAGTGATGTGCAAATAAACGCCTTAGTAGGAATGGGTTCAGTATGTGCTGATGAAAGTGGCTATGTCTTCCTTCATTAAAAGGCAACTGAAACACATCAAGGACGGCATTTTGTAGCAGTCCCATATTTGGGACTAATGCCTTGTTTCACGGACTAATGTAGCCTCATTCTCTCTTAAATTGATGATATCTTCTGAAGGGTCCTAGAGTTACCCCTTAAGCAATGGTGGGATGGTGTTTTTGGTAATGTGCTATTTATTTAACTTTCTTTTTCTCTTCTAGGATATATGAAGGGCCCAGGCATCACTTCTAGATTCGGGGGTGGTGGGGTGGTGGTGCTGTTTGCGCTTTCTTGCTTGAGGATTGTGTTTGTGGGGCTGTGAAGACTCTAGAAACAGCCAAGCTAACTTGAAAATGGTGTGCTTATTGCTGAAATAGGTCTCCTGCCATCTAATTCCATTGTGTTACTACTAGCTAAGAAAGTCTTTTTCTTTCCCAAGCCCTCCTTAGCTTCTTCAGGGCTGAGATAAATCTGCTTAGCAGGGCCTAACGCAAAAGCTCTGTGTTCACCACATGAGTTTAAGGCCACTTAGAAGATTATTTTATTTTTCTGATCTCTTGATGCCCATGAGCTCTCTTCTCACCTATTACCACACTATAAGTAAAAGCCAGACCATAGGCACCCCCTTGGTTGTATTCACTTCTTACATTTCTGAATCAATTTGTTAATCTCTGAAGGTCGTAAAAACCTGCACGCTTACATAACTAATGGTGGTGGTAGTGGGGGGTGGAGTTAAACCAGTTCCTGGATGACTTTGAAGCTGTAATATTTGGGGAGCACCTTTGCTATTTGTTGAGAGATTAGAAGTGGCAAAGTCCTGTCACTGAGCAGGACAAACAATTGTTTTGAATTACAGCCAATCAGGAGCTGCAGTCTGTTTTTTTTTTAAGATGGTGAAGGCCAGCTTTTTCCCCTTCCAATAGCTGCCTCTACCCAGCCCCTGTCGCTCCCCTGCCCCTCTTTGGAGCACTCCAACCACAGATTATGCAGTCCATTTGGAATTCTCCTTCAGCACTCTGGTTTGAGGCTAAGACTGGGTTGTGAACATTGGGAGCTTTTGGTCTCTCTTGACAAACTTGACTTCGTTGGATGCTCTGTGACCGTCGGCAGCATTGTTTTGGTTATACAGACCAAGTGCTCTGGGCTCAGATCCAAAACTTGCACAAAATGACCCAGAAAGGCAGCCTGAAGATCTTTGAAAAATACTTAAATGGGACAAAGTATTAATCTGCCACATTAAAAATTTTATATTTATGTATTTATCTCTATATAATTTATATATATATATATATCTTATAGAAGGGAGCACTAGATATCTGTCTATCTAGAGATAGTTAACTATTTCTAGATAAATAAGAGAGTTATCCACTTGATCAGAATTAATTTGATGATACTGTAGCCACTTAATAATTCAGCACTAAGCTTTCTTTACTTCTTTTTATTCTTTTTATTTTAAAAAGCTATTTATATGATTTTGAGGAGCTTGTTAAAATTAGCTGATGTTTTAAGATCCTTTTGACATTTTACATGATTATAGGACATGAGGACATAAGTTCAGAAAAACTGGAAGGCTCTCACAGTTGAAGAATTGCCATATTTGGGAGTTCTTGGCAGAGTTTTATGTAAACTGTATGTTTTTTACTTAGGAAGTCTTTATAATGGGATTAAAAGCATCCACCATACTTTGTGCATGGACTTGTAGTCACAGAATGAATTTAGCAAAGCTATTGAACAATATGGAGTTTTAAGTTAGAAAAAGAATACAGAGCACAAATACAAATCTAAAGGCATTGTGGATCTCTGATCATTCCTGAAGATTCATCCCTGAATGAAGGAAGATTCATTCCTAAAACTTGAGACAAATAGAAATCAGGGACTGTGGCTGGAGTTGTCAAGTTCCCTTCCATAAAGCCAGAGCAGAGTTTGCTGTGTTCTGTTTTGGCTTCCACCGTTTGAAAAGATCTTGTAAAACAGAGACAGAATTCAGAAATAAATTAAAGCTTAAAAATACAGTTCTGAGTAAAGATAGAATGTGGGTATATTTAAGTAGAAACATCTGATCAAGAATCATGGTGTCCACCCAGCTTAAGGCAGTTTCCTGGGAAGTAGAAGATCCTTGCCCTCAAAGAGGTCAGAGAAAAGATCTCACAAATGCTTATATTTAAACATTAATTACAGAACCCCGCAAAATTATATAGCATAAGAAAAATTCAGACTGTTTCCCCTCACTGTATGTGAACCCAAAAATATTTGCATCTACGATGGCTGTATGGAAACCAAAGTACTTAGAGCTTTTTATTTACTGATGGAACATTCAGAAGTTTAATCAAACCAGTTTCCTTGACATGACACAGTTAGTACCATAGCCCACTGTTCTCTTGCCTCCTCAGAATCATTTTCCCAAAGGTGCCTTTGTATATGACTTCCTGCTGAGGTACTTTGACTTATTCCCTTTCTCTATATACTTTCAGTCTATTTGAAGGAAAATGACTACAGTGAAGCCTTGATTGACCTCTCCCAAACCCGATTATTTATTTTATTTTATTTTATTTTATTTTATTTTATTTTATTTATTATTTTATTTTATTATTTTATTTTTTCATGTATTTATTCATGCAACACTCATTAACTGCAGGCTTACCATAGTATAAGGCTATGTGATGTAGTTGTGAGATACATTTTTTTTTGACTGAGATATAGTTACATTCCAATGTTACATTCCAAACCTTGTTTTAATCCACTTGACTGAAGTTGACATTATTCCCAATCATTCCCAGAACATATCCCTTATCCACATCTTCATTTTAAAGCAGCTGGAACCTTGACATAGAAGCCAACCTAAGTTATCTAATTCCTAGTAAAGACCCTTCAGCTATGGGGGGGCGGTGTATAGGGTTAGTGTTAGGATATGGTCTCTAAAGCAGATGGGGATGAAGAGACAGGGCCAGAGTGTTAGAAGACAGTAGAGTTGAGGAGAAAATAAGCTGATTGATTAGCTAAGAAAGAAAGCCCTGAGGAGACAAAGGGTTTGAGTCAAGAAGAAAGGAAAATGGTAGGAGATGGAGCACCCCATCTCTCCCTGAGGGCTGAAGGAGAGCAGATAGAAGGACAATACAAAGAAACTTCCAGGTGGAGAGATGGGTGCACCTGTGCAACAGCTTGAAGGAGACAGGAAGGAATTTGTGGGAATTTGATATCAGTGACCTTAAACTTCTTACCAAAATAAGAAATGAAGTCATCTGCCAGTAGCATGATGCGTAGAGCTGAAGGTCCAGAAGAGAATTAGAAAGGGTTGGGCTAACTATTGAAGTGAATTTCTAATTCACATGTGTTCATCCATTCATTCAACAATATTTAGATTGCTCTGCATTATAAGCCCAAAGTTCTTTTTTTTTAAACATTTTTTTAAATCTTTATTTATTTATGATAGTCACAGAGAGAGAGAGAGAGGCAGAGACACAGGCAGAGGGAGAAGTAGGCTCCATGCACCGGGAGCCCGATGTGGGATTCGATCCCGGGTCTCCAGGATCGTGCCCTGGGCCAAAGGCAGGCGCCAAACCGCTGCGCCACCCAGGGATCCCAAGCCCAAAGCTCTTGTAGCAGAGGTGTCATCCTTGTTTTCATCAGTGGGGAATCTAGGGTGTTACCTTGCTATTCCAAGAGTAATGCATAGATAAATAGCATCTGTGTTAGAGATGAACCTCTCTATGTACATTAAAAGTGAAAAGCATTGGTGCAGGATAGAGTGTTGGTTCTAGAGCCATACTACCTGGATTCTGATGCTAGTGAATGCTTACTAGCTCTGTGGTATGGGGCATATTTTTAAATTATTTTTTATTTTTAATTTTTAATCTTTCAAAAAGATTTAACAATTTTATTGGACACACAGAGAGAGAGAGCAAGAGAACACAAGCAGGGAGAGTGGCAGAAGGAGGGAGGAACAGGCTCTCCGCTGAGCAGGGGGGAGCCCAATGAGGCACTCCATCCCAGGACTCTGGGATCCTGACCTGAGCCCAAGGAAGTCAGCCGCTTAATGGACTGAGCCATCAAGGTGTCCCTGGGGCAACTTTAAAAAATCTGTTTGCTCTTATATAAACTGGGAATAAAATAATAATACCTACTTCGTGGAGTTGTTTTGAACATTAAATAAGTAATATTTATAAAATGTCTTGGTACAGATGGTAAAGTATTGACACATACAAGTAGGCAGTTAGAAAAAAATATAGACTATAATAGACAACAGAAATCATGGACCAGTGTGTCTCAAGGGTGAAAGTACCATTCCATGCAATCTGTTTTAGAATTTTGTGGAGAATTGGCTGGGGAAGATGGTGGGAATGGGCTAGCACATCCTGCAGAAGTTTCAAATCTCCTAGCAGACATTTGTGTAGGTGAAAAAAAGATAGTTTATAATGTAACGAAGCTACGTATAACCCCATCTTACATGTACTTGTGAGAGGTAGATATTGTATTTTATTATTACATCGAATTTTCCAGGACTGCAGCTGCTTTATAAATTGCGGGATGACTGTACTTTGTTTCATTCTAGAACGTTACCAAGAATTATTCACCATTTCAGAATGTCACTAATGCACAGCAATCCCAGCACATGAGTCCCGATGCAATGTACCTCCGTCAGCATGCGTGTGGCACTCACTGTGGTTCTTCCTTATTTGTACAAGAATCCAGAGACTTCGCAAGTCTTCCAGCAAAGCTGTGGCCTAGCAGATAACATTGACATGCATGAACTTTTAGAGTAATTAACTTTCCTTTTATTTCTTTGTATTACAATTAGCTCAGTATGTTGTTTTTAAAAAGACATTGTATCACAGGATGGAGAAGTTATGTGATCAGTGGATTTTAGTTTATTACAGATGTTTGTTAGTGGCAGAGTTGGGACTGATGTGGGTGGGAACCACAAGTACAAGCAAGTGTCCTGGGACAGAGGTGTGGAGCCAGGCAGTTGTTGGGGGGTAGATAGTGACTGTTGTCCATGAGAAAAGTATTCATTCAATGGACACAAATTGTCACAGGAGGGATTGAGGGCAGTTTTAACTTCCCAAGCTCTTCAGGTATTGACAATTTTCTTTAAATCTTCATAAACAAGGTAGAAGTTCATGTTCTTTCTGATGGAATGTAGTCACTGCACATAAACTAGCTTCTAATTTATGTCCAAACCCATTTAAATAATCACACACTTCTGGAGTTAATTAAGCTCGTTGGCTAACATGAGTGTTTATTCCTTGAGCCCTTCCATTTGCACACAGAGTGGTTATTGGTGGGGTAGGTGAGAATTTGAATTAAATTGTATGCTAAAAACTTACCCATTTACAAGTTGGATGAATTGTTATTACTAATGAGTATATATGGCCACTTTAAGCCATCTGAAAGTCTCACAAATGATTTTTTTTCTTCTAGTTATCAAACTATTTGCAGACATGGAATCGATTTTGAATATTGTTGTGCCCCTGATAACTAAAATAGTGCATGGCATAGAACAAGAATGCAATACATTTTTAATGGATGGGCAGACCTTTGTGTGTGTGTTGGAGGGGCTGGTGGATTTGGGAAAGTAAACTGAGTTGAAGCCATGCATTCTGGTTTTAACCTCCAGCTCTGTCATTGAACTGAGTTTTGAACTTGGATAAGTGACTTAAAATCCTGGTGTCATTTTCCAAAAACTGAACTTAATAATGCTTGCCCAGATTATGTATAAAGTTGTTCTTTTTATTTTATTTTATCTCATTAAGTAATCTCTGTTCCCAATATGGAGCTTGAACTTACAAGCGAGATCAAGAGTTGCATGCTTTACAGACTGTGCTAGTCAGGTGACCCTGTATAAAGTTTTTCTTAAGATCAAAAGAGAGGGGTGCCTGAGTGGCTCAGTGAGTTAAGCGTCCGACTCTTGATTTTGGCACAGGTCATTATCTCAGGATCCTGAGCTAGAGCGAGCTCCACGTTGGGTTCTGCACTGTGCATGGAACCTGCTTAAGATTCCCTCTCTTCCTCTTCCTCTGCCAACCCACCCCCTCCCTGCTTGTGTTCTCTCTCTCTCTCTTAAAGAAAAATCAAAAGAGAGAAGTCAGAACCACAAAAACCTAACCAAATGCAAGCTTTAATAATTCCCACAAAGAGTGTGGAGTGAGATTTGGGTTTATTCATAGAGGAATCATGATCCATGAAAGGTGTAGTGGGGTGGATAGTGTCCAAAAATCCACATCTACCTAGAAGCTCAGATTGTAACCTTATTTAGAAATATGGTTTTTTGCAGATGTAATTATTTAAGATGAAATAATATTGGATTAAGATGGGCCTTAAATCCAATGACGGGTATCCTTATAAAAAGAGGAGAGGACACACGAGAAGAAGCCCATGTAAAGATGGAGGCAGAGATTGTCTTTATATGGCCACAGGCCAAGGAATGCCAAGGACTGCCACAGGCCACCAGAAACTAGGAAGAAGCAAGGAAGGATTCTTCCCTAGAGCCTTTACAGGAGCATGATCCTCTGACACATTGGTTTTGCATCAATAGCTTCCAGAACTGTGAGAGAAAAAAACTTTTGCTGTTTAAAGTGACCCAGTAAATGGTACTTTCTTATAATAGTCCTAGGAAACTACTACAAAAGGCAGTTGTGTTTTCATCTTGTGAAGAAAGGGACAGGATCGGAAATGAAATAATGCTTCTGGAAATTTGCCTGGTGTCCTGGCATCATTACTACTGGCCAGACCTTCTTTATGGAGAAAGGCAAGTAGCATAAGGTTTAAAAGCAAGGGCTTTTGAGACAGACGTAGATGGTATCCTCATTCTGCTATTGGTGGCATTGGGAGCTTGAGCGTATCATACCTCTCAGATGTAAAGTCCAGGTGATAATAGCTGTATCCTATTTATTTATTTATTTGATGATTACACAAGATAATAGATGTAGCCTGGCATATATGTGCACATATAACTTGGAATAATACCTTATAAAGGTTACTAGTTATGACTATAGACTGTATAGACTAGGTGACATAAGGCAATCATGGTCCAATTCCAAATAGTTTTCTTTTCCACCTTTAAGTGATTCAGGATTCTTGGTCATATCTTCCTGAAAGCATCTGAATTCACTTCTGTCATGATGACAATAATCAGAACTGGTTGATTAACTCCTTTTGGCTGGCTTCCATTCCAATCGTAGATATTTTTTCCTATTTAAAAAAAAATAACTACCACATTTTGCCACTATTTAATAAGAACCCAAAAATGGAAAGTTATGAAGAGTTTGAAAAAGTTCTTGAGCCTCAAAATTGCTTAATAGACTCAGTTTATGTTTCAGAATAAAGGCAAAGTAAATGTTAGTTATCATGAGAAGGTTCTAGACTGGCTCTTTGCCAGTGCATTTGATTGAGAGATGAGCAATCCATACCATCCTCACACATGTTCACTGTCCTCTGTGAGCTCAGGCTGGGCTCACCTGTCCCTAATCAATGAATGGTCCTTCATTTGGTTTAAAATCTCAAACAGCAACCCAATTATGTTAACAAAATTGGTATTATGAGAAACTTTCAGAGAGCTTCAAGGTTAAAGTTAAAATTCACAAAGAATTTTTATATTTAAAGTGAGTTGAAAAATCCATATTCCATAAGTTTGTGTATTTAATTATACTTTCCAAAAGTCTGCTTGCATATATTGCTGGATTGAATTGAAGCAGAAAGATCAAATATCTGGAAATTCAGACTTAGTTTTCTTTTATTTTTCCAACAGCTTATTATGAAAGTTTTCAAAAGAGCATTACTGCTGTACCACATCATACAGAAAGCACACAACCACATAGGCCAATTTACTTCATTCTTGGCTCCATAGTAGTTTTATGTTAATTATATCTACATACATTCTGAACTTTTCATGACAGTATCATTATTTTGCTTTCAGCAATGTTAATGCATTTTTAAGAAATTATGAAGAAAATAATTTTAAAAAATTACCCCCATATTACCACTTCCAGGGCTCAGTATTCATTCCTGAAGTTTTGAATTTCCATCTTGTGTAATTTTCCTTCAGCCTGAAGATTTTCCTTGAGGATTGCTGTAGAACAGGTCTGCTGGAGCAAAATTCTTTTAGTTTTAGGCTTTGAAAATAACTCTATTTTACCTTCATTAGTGAATGATGTTTTTTCTGGATATTGAATTCTAGGGTGACATATTTGTTTCCTTTTGACATCTTAAAGATGTTTGTCTACCTCTTGTCCCTACAGTGGTCATTCAAATCACTGTTCATCTGAAGGGGATAGCTTGTATTCTAGCAGCTTTCAAAAATTTTCTTTATCTCTGGCTTTTAATGCTTATATAAGATGAGTTCCAATTTTCCTTTTTCTTTGTATTTATTCTATTTGAGTTCTGCTGAGCTTCTTCAATCTGTAAATTCATATCTTTCACCAAATTTGGCAAAAATCTGCCCATTAATCTTTAAATATCTTCTGTCCCACTTTCTTCTCTCCTAGAGATTCCAATTATATGTATGTTAAGTTTTTAAATATCACCCCAATTTATATTATTTTTAATAATTTATTTCAACGTGCATCTTTTTAATGTAATCAGATACAAATAAATTTGCTTTCTCAACCTTTGTAACTTTAGCATTTTCTGTGAAAGAAATCCAATCTTTTCTCTATATACTCTACCTGTGGGTTATCATTTGTTTAAAAAACTACTGTGCAAATATCCAGCAAGTATGTGTAACCAGGCTTTTATGTAAATCTACTATGGCTATTGTGTTTTATTAGTTAAATCACCATTTTATTCATGAGTGATGTACATATCTTAGTATTTCTGAACTATTCCAAATCAAACAATTTTATCTGGTACAATGATCAAGCTTTCACTGATAGGTAAATATTCCAATCTTACTGTTGTTCTGAGCAGTGCCTCTTTTAAGTGGAATTCTCTTCTGCCCCATCATCGTTATGCTTCCTTGTTCATGACCCATATAAGGATTTGGTTCCATTTCTGTTATAGAAACCATAGTGCAGTTCTAAGGAGTCTTGTCCTTTTATGGAATTTGTTCTTCAAATAAATTGCCCAAACCCAGGCCTTCTTTTAACATTTATATTGTCTCACAGCTCTATTTAGAACAGGCTGTAAGACCTTTCTGTCCTAAGCAAGACTTAAAGACTCATTCATACACCATCTCATTGGCAAATGACCTGGAAGCTAGCCATTTGGAGGCACCCAAATGAACAGTCAAGCCTGAAGGCTTGGTAGAGTCCCAACACTGACCTTTTACTCTCTTTTTTTCTCTTCTTTTTCTTAAGAAAATAGAAGAATGGCTGTTTACTATTGATTGTAATGTGTATCAAAATTTGAAATCCAGCAGTTGAACATTAAACTTGTTTTACTGTGCACATTTGCTTTTGTTGAATTGAGTCCAGGTCTCTTTATTTCCCAGGGCATAAAATCTTGCTTAAATTCCATGGGAAAGGATTATGTTCTGGGTATATAAACATCCAGCCAAATACTTGTACAATCTAGAAAATCATACATTCTTAACGGTGACTTAATTCAGACACATGCATGTAGATTAAACCTCTTTAAGAAGTTGTTATAGTAATAGTTTTGAAAATGACTTTCCCAGCCTGATTCAAAAAGCTCCCATTCTTCAGGATGAAATATATCTGAAGTTCAGGTAGGAGAATTAACATCATCCCTAAAATACTTGTTTGGAGAGAGGCAAAGCAAGCTTTAGAAAGTATAAGAGGAATAGAATCAGTAGGTGAACTGGTGAGATTTGGCATGTGTGAGATTAATGGAATTTTTTTAAGTGAACAATTGTTAACAATTTCAAATTATTTTCCTTTTGAGTTATTTTCATTAATAACAGAAACCAAAATTTAAACAAATAGCCTGCTTAGTGTAAAATAAACATGTAACTTAGTTTGCACATATATTGGATGATTGTTTGGAAATCATTGTGGTGAAATGGAAGTAGTCACATTGACTTTTGGGCTGGATAGGTGTGGATTTGAATTCTAGCTGGTTAATTCCTTAAGCCACAAATTTCTTTTCTATAAATTAGAAATGATAGCTCTACCTAAATTAATCTTTTAGGGTAGGTTAGCAGATTAGAGATTGAACCAGCAACCAGCATGTCTTTAATAAATGCTTTTATAATTAAGAATAGACAGGACCAGAAAATGAAAGCATTTTTTTATGACTTATAATATCTAAGCTTCATTGTTTTCATAGTGGTGTTGCTGGGTTGAGACAATTGAGATACATGATAATGATGTAAAACCATCCTAATTCATAAATAAATCATTTTATTGTTAAATATAAACCACACAAAGGAGGCATAAGCCACAAATATATGTTAATGAATTTCATAGTAACATCATTCAATATACCAGCTTCAAAAAAACTTTAAAAATGCTTTTTTAATGAAGTTATTCATATAGAAAATATAAAGATAATAAGTATATAACTCAAAATGATTTTCACAGACTGAAGAAACCTTTGTAACCATTGTCCAGATTAAGAAATAGGACCTTCCAGGTACCATCCACAACATCCACATGTTCCTTCCATTCATTATTTGTCTTCACCAGAGATAACCGCACTCCTGACTTCTCATACATTGGATTAGTTTGGCCTCTTTTTTTAAAAAAAACTTTATAATCACAGAATCATGTAGTATGCACACTCTTATGTCTTGTTTTCTCGGCTTAGCATCATGTCTGTGATTCTCATTTTAAAAAATGTATTTATTATGGAAAATTTCAAGCCTACACAAAGGAAGAGAAAGTACAACAAGAGAATAGAATGTGTCTGCTGCCTGTAATGATGGAAATGATTTAAAGTGATGTAATGATGTAAAACCATCCTAATTCATAAATACTTTCATTAAAATACTCACCTAATTCCCTGCTGCCCCTGAAGCAATAGATGAATTTCCCCAAACATCATATCATTTCACCAATAAATATTTCCATATGTATCTTGGCCAAAAGAGGATTCTTTTTGTCACAACTAAATGCTTTTTAAAATTATTTATTTATTTTAGAGAGAGAAAGAATGTGTGTGAGTGGGAGGAGGGAGAGAGAATCTCAAGCAGACTCCTCGCTGAGTGCAGAGCCTGACTTGGGGCTCGATCCTAGGACCCCAAGATCATGACCTGAACCTAAATTAAGAGTTGGATGCTCAAATGTCTGAGCCACTCAGGCACCCTGTCACAGTGAAATATTAAAGTAAATATGTAATATCAATATCCTGTCAGAAATCAACATTTCCCCATTGTCTGAGAAGTGATTTTTTTCCAGTTGGATTGTTCACAGGAACGTCTGAATAAAGTATGCACAACCTTGTAAATGACCAGTTGTAACGTTGGGGACCCATGTTCTACTTACATTTATTGACTCTTTGAGTGGGAGTGTCATTCTTTATGACACATAGGCAGAAAGAAAAATTCTGCATATTTTCAAATTAGCTCTGTTGTTGGCATGTATAATATCTGAGAATCTGAAAAATTGGGATAGTCTTTTAATTTCCTGACATCTTGTGTCTTGGCATACTTCCAATCCCTTTTGTGCTTTGGAAGTGAACTTTTAGCTTAATCTGTCTTCTTGCTGTTTTACTTATTTGATTGACCTGCAAAACGACAAGCATAATGGGCCATCTTAGCTCAGCTTGTATGAAGAAATTCATCACTAAGATCTGAGAATATTCCTGGAAAGGAGCTGTATAGAGAAAGCCAAAGTGTTCTCACCCTCAAATTCTCACTTCTACCAGTGAGGCTGGAGAGTGACTTTACGAATATAACAGTAAAGCTGACACAAATCAGGTTCAAATGATTTTTTGTTTCCATTTTATCTTATTTTCAAGCTGCTAATATTCTGACCACAGAAAATATTTGATGTTTCCATTTTTTTAAAGGATTTATTTAATTATTATAGAATGAGCAAGCAAGCAGGGGGAGGGGTAGAGGAAGAGGGAGAGAGAGAGACAATCCCAAGCAGACTCCCTGCTGAGTGTTGAGCCCAGTGTGGGGCTCAATCTCACAACCCATGAGATCATGACCTGAGCTGAAATCACGAGTTGGATGCTCAACTGACTGTGCCACCCTAGCATTCCATAATGTTTCCATTTAAATATCTCTCATGCTCTAGGGTGCCTGGGTGGCTCATTTGGTCAAGTCATGATCTCATGGATTGTGAGATTGAGCCCCACATTAGGTTCCATGCTCAGGGAGGAGTCTGCTTGCGATCTCCTCCTTTTGCCCCTCCCCCAACTCATGCTTTCTCTGTCACTCTCTTTCTCTCTCAAGTAAATAAATTAATCTTAAAATAAAGTCTCAGTCTTTTCCAGATTAAAGCTTCATTGACTATTGGTCTTTATAAGTTTCTGCCTCCTTTTTTGACCTGTGTAAGAGTTTTGCTCTTTGTCCTTTCCACCACAAAATGGAACTTGCATGCACAGGAAGGTATCTTGTTCTTGCAGTGGTCACTGGTTGATTGTGGGCTCTGATACTGTTTGATGTCAAGCCACATCTTCTGCAGTCACTGAGAATTCTGAGTCTTTTGATTCTTCTGGTACCCTGTGTTGTTGACCTCCACCATTGCCTCTGATTACAAGGTCACCTTTCACTGTTAACTCCCTGCTCAAACCTTAGACCTCTTCTGTCCATGATCCTGTAGCCTTCCCTGGAACGTGTGCACTCCTGCCTGCTTTCTCTTCACTCTCTAAGTGTGCCAGACAACATGAGGCCACCCTTAGGGTCATCATCTCCCTCAGCTTTGCCACTGTATTGTTCCTGGGTCATACTGAGCATACTGTTGCTCTGCTGGCTGAGCTTACACTACACACATTACAGAGAAGTAGGGGACCAGTCTCTGTGATTTTGGAAACTTACAACCATAGTTGAGTGCTTTTCTCATTTTTTCTGGGTTTTGCTTGGAGGAGTTACCAGGACTCTGAGTTCTTTTGCCTCTATCTTCTTTATATCCTAACCTCTTACTTCTTTCTCTGTGGCTTGTTGCAAAAATGTGCTTTTCAGTCTTCCAGGATGATTCAGTGCCTTCTTTTAGATTACATAGGCAATGTTGAATGCTACATTCTGGAAAATTAAAAAGAAAAAAGGAAAACTAATTTAAAAATATTTTTATTTAACTCCGTACATTCAAAATAGTATCATTTCAACATATAATCAGTATAAAAAATTTTGAGATATTTTACTTTTTTCTTTTCTTTGGGCACAGATTCTTTGAATTCTCTTGTGTATATTTAACACTTAACAACACATTTCAATTTGGGCCAGCCACATTTCAGGACTAGTGGCTGCCATATTGGGCAATGCAGGTTTAGGCAATCCAAGGTCCTATATGGGAAAGACTCCAGGTTACTTTAAAATAAAAAGAAAATAATAAATAAACGCATAAGATGGTGCACTTTTGCACAGCCTTCACTCCTATTCCTAGTGAGTACATTTTAGTCATCTGACAGCACATCCCCAATTCTGCCTTCCCTCTGCCCCAACACACACAATTTTCAATTGCTTTTTAGCTTCAGGTTGATATGGTTCAGGTCATGATCTCAGGGTCACGGGATCAAACCCTGTGTGGTGCTCCAAGTTCAGTGGGGCTCCATGCTCAGTCAGGAGTCAGATCGAGATTTGCTGCCTCCCTCTCCTTCTGCCCCCACCTAAAATAAATAAATAAATCCTAAAAACAAACAAACAAAAACCTACCATTTAAAAAACCACTTAGAAGCCATATCCAGGTTGTTTCCAGGGTCATCTAAAGGCTAAATCTGACCAGTCTCCTCTCTGGTCTTTCCATAGATATCCAGATTAACTCTATCCAAAATGGTAAACACTGCTACATGTGGCTACTAAATTTTAAATTAATTAAAAATCAAATACAATAGAAAAATTGTTTCCTCAATCTCACTAGCCACATGTCAAGTACTCAAAAGTCATAGGAGACTAGTGGCTACCATATTGAGAAATGAAGATATATAACATTTGTTTTCACTGAAAAAATTTGATTGGACAGTGCTGATATAGGCTGTGATTCAGCATATTCTAGCTCCTGCCTGACTTTCAAATTTTAGACCCCATCATGACCTCAGTTCACCCCTTCTCTAATGAATGATCATGTAATTTGGGTCCTATGTGTCTTCACTCTTGCTCTTCCTTTGTCTTGAACACAACTTGTTCACTTGTTCCCTTCCCTTCTCCCTACTTACCTCCTCCTATTCTTCAACTCATCTCTGTGTCAGAATTCATCTTGTGGGTCAGCTGCTCCAAAAAGCTTTTTGTGGAACCATTCATACACCACACACACACACACACACACACACACACACACACACACAATTTAGATTGTCCTCTTTCATTACTTAGCTAGAAGCCTGTATGTGCATGCAGTGCACTCTTTGTCATTGTTGATTTATTCTCTCCCTTTAGATCATCATTTCTCAACTTCAGTACTCTTGACATTTGGGGCCAGATAATTCTTTGTTGGGAAAGTAGGGAGCTGTTCTGTGCATTGTAGGATATTTGGCAGCATTCCTGACCTCTTCTCACTGGATGCCAGTCACACACCCAGTTGTGACCATCAAAAAATGTCCTCAGACAACCCCCAATGGTTGAGAACCACTGCTTTAGACCTTTCCACTCCATGGAGTTTCATAAGGTCTATGAAACACTGAATCCATAGCACTTCAAACAGTTTCTGCATACAAATGGGACTGTGTTGGCACAAATGGTGAATGAATGCTTGTCTGGAAAATCTGTTGTCATCAGATGCTTATGTTTCTTGCATCCTTCTTTTGCTCTTTTTTTCCCTTACATTCTCTTTCTTTGCACATGAAGCAACATGTTCTTACATCAAATTTGGTTTCCTGCATGTATCCACTGACCAGGAGAGACAGCCCAAGAAAGAACTATCACTGTGTCTACTGTGACTAGTTGTCTTGGTTGGCTGATCCAGGGTAGATAGACTGACAAAATCATCAGCTTCCTAAACTGAAGACTGCCTGGGAGTGGATTGGAGGTGACAGTGCTCACCTCCACTGACAGTGGATGCTCAGTCTGATTATTTGAACTAAGAGCCAAGGTTTCGAAATCTATCGTGGTTTCAACTAGCTCTTGGCACAGGATTTTAGAATTTGTAGGAAATCTAAAAGATGAATTCCAGCCTCCCCATTTTATCTACATGTGGGTGCTCTTGTTAGGTTCTTCATTCTTTATTAGTGTCCTAGATGAATACACGGTTTTGAGGCTCCATTAATTACAACCATCAAATGCAGAGTTACAGGATAGTGTCGCTCATGATCTGAACGTCCTACACTTTGTAGACTGGTGCGTACCAGGACATCCTCTGGCACTAGAGCAATGTTATGGTATGGTGATACCATACCAGCTTGGCTCTATGGTACTCAGCAGCTGAGTACAAAGGACCCATAAGTTATATGGCAGGTCTGCAGCAGCCTTGGGGTTTGCTTTTCTGCTTTACTCTTCTTTCTGGAATCCTCTCAGAGAAAGGAGTCCTCCTCTACACATTCTGAAAATCTATACCTAATAACATTTGTCCTTCATGCTGGAAATCATTTCTACTCAGAGATTCTCCACGTGTGTCTTGATGCCAGGCTTCAATTACCAAGGCCTCGTCCATCTCTTGTTTTGGACTGGCAGTAAGATGGGTAAGTCCTTTTTCTGTCTTGGTTCAACACTTTTGCCATGGCCTTCATAGAACTTCATCCACCTTTAATCCCAGCAGGTATGGTCTGATGACCTTCCAACAGCTTGTGTTGGCATTTCTCTGACACTGCCATGATGCTATGATCTGCTCTAAATGGAAATGTGCACATATTTCTTTTTGTGTGTGCATAGTGAGATGCACATAACATAAAATGTACTATTTTTGCTGTAAGTTCAGTGGTATTAAGTACATTCATACCGTTGTGTAACCATCACCACCTTTCATTTCTAGAATACTTTCATTGCAAAATAGAAATTCTGTACCCATTAATAATAACTTAGCAGGACCCCCGGCATCCATCATTCTACTTCCTTTTTAAAAAAAATCTCTACTTTTCTCCCACCCTCCAGTCTCTGGTAACCATCATTCTACTCCTCTGTTTCTAGGAGCATAGTTTTTTTTTTTTTTTTAGTATTCTACATGTAAGTGAGATCATCCAATATTTGTCTTTCTGTGTCTAACTTATTTCACTTAGCATAATGCCCTCTAGTACAATCTATGTTATTGCAAATGGCAGAATTTCCTTCTTTTTGAAGACCAGATAATATTTCAGTGTGTGTGTGTGTGTGTGTGTGTGTGTGTGTAACATTTCCTTTATCCATTCATCTGTCAATAGACATTTAAGTTGTTTACATACCTTGGTTTTTGTGAAGAATGCTACAGTGAAAATAGGAGTTCACTTTTAGATTCAGAGGATCTCAAATGAGTATTTTAAGGAAACATGTATACATTTCCTTGCCACAAAATATGAGCTCTTTCTGCATCTCTCTGCATCTCCAGGAGATGCCTGCCTCAGCCCCAGCACACTCCTGGCCTTGGGCAGCTGTTTTTAGCTTCCTTTGTAACTCAACCACATGGTCAGTTAGATGGACTCAGAGAATGACCATCAAGTCACCTGGGACACTGCTAATCACAGAGGCATGGAGCTTTGTGACAGACTTTTATTCAATCACATCAAATATTTATCACGTACTCACTCTGTTCTAGCCCCTGTGGATACAATTAAGATGTTGCCCTGTGCTTCATGTTGCTGGTCATCTAGCGGGAACGGAAATGAAGCAAAAACATGATTACAGTACAGTAGGGAATGAATATACAAAGTGATATGGTAACACAGATAAGGGGGGAGTCAGAGAATAATGATGAGAATAAATCCTCTTTTGTAAGGGTGTACTTTAAGTTAGGCACCACATGGAGCATTTTTTATACAGTTTGCACTTGTATTTAAAGTCTCATCACTGTTTGGTTAGATGGACAGATCTCTGTGACAGGGGAAACCCCTTCCAGAAATTGATCCCTGGCTGACCTTTTTTTTTTTTTAATTTTTATTTATTTATGATAGTCACAGAGAGAGAGAGAGGGAGAGAGAGAGAGAGAGACAGGGAGAGAGAGAGAGAAAGGCAGAGACACAGGCAGAGGGAGAAGCAGGCTCCATGCACCGGGAGCCCGATGTGGGATTCGATCCCGGGTCTCCAGGATCGTGCCCTGGGCCAAAGGCAGGCGCCAAACCGCTGCGCCACCCAGGGATCCCCCTGGCTGACCTTTCTTCTTTCATTTTTCTTTTTCCTTTTGACTTTCTATTGCAATATTGAATACAGTTAGAAAAGTACATAGCTCCTGAGTGTATACCTCAGTGAATTTTCACAACCTGAGCATGTCCATATATCTATCACTCTGATACTAGGATTAAGAAAAAGGATATTTTCAGCATCCACAGGTCCTTACATTCCCCCAACCTTAGCCTTGTCCTCCTGTCCTGTTCCATGTGTTATGGTCCTTCCCTGCAAGGACAAGCTCTTCACTATTAACAACATAGATTAGCTGTTCTGTACTTTATATCAACAGAAACATGCAGCATGTATTCTTTTGTGTCTGGATTCTTTCTCTCAATACAGTGTTTGTAAGACTCATCTATATTGTCACATGCAGTTGTCATTCTTGCTGCTATATAATATTCCATTGTGTGAATATTCCTACATATACTTATCTGTTGTACTGTAATGGATATTTGGATGGTTTCTAGCTTGGAGCTATTATTAATGGTATTGCAGTGGATTTTCTAGTGTACATCTATGTTACACTTAGGAAAGTATGTCTACTGGGCATGTACCTCATAGTGGAATTGGTGAGTTAAAAGCAGTCATGTGCTTGAATGCAAAGTGGAGAAGAGATGTGTACAATCAGCTAGTGAGCTGATGGAAGCCAGCTTGGCATACCACTAGTTACAGGCAGCGGGTATGGCCAACTTTAATAGGTGCTACCAAACAACTTTCCAAAGTTGTTTGTTTTATCCAGTGCTGAATTTTAAAGAAGCAAGTGAAAGTTACCCAGAAGCTTGATAACAACAAGAAAACAGCAGAAAAGAGTATTCCAGAAATGCACAGTGTATGATTATCAAAATTGGTTGTTACTGGTTTAGCCACGTGCATGTATTTGAAACCCTGCCACGGGTTCGCTTTGCTTATTCTTGCCTGAAATTTCCAGCCACTAATGGAATGTAACACTTTACCCTTTATGAACTTCTTCCTTTTCAACACAGTACTACTTTAAAGGTCAACTGTAAAATTTCCACATCTTATTAAATACCGTTCCTAGAACCGGATATAATACTTCAAAATGCTACTCCTGTTTAAAGACATACACTTACTTGTTGTCATGGGAAGATCCAGTTAACATGAATTTTTTTGTTTGAAAATCCATATTTTGGAGGGGGGCTTCAATTGCCTTTGCTTCAGCTATTTGGATCTGGCAACAATTGATAAATTGTTTTGGAGTAGATTACTAGATTGAAAACAGTATTTTACTAAAAATAGATCTCTTGGCTGATTACCAGTGTCTCAAGAGACAATGTGAGTGAGTGTCTGTTTCTATTTACCACAATGTTAAGTATCATCCAGAGCATAATGCTGATTGGCTTAACCCTTCTTCTTTATGATATGGTTAGAATTAATTTTTCCTTTTTTGTTAGACTATACATTTGTGGAGGGACTTCAAAATCACATAATGAATGTGCCTAATGAGTAGTGATTTCTGAGTCATTTAGAAAAACCATTTTCTGTAACAGGTAGCAAAGAAGTGCCACTTTGTCCAGCTGAATTCATGTAACTCCTTTTTGAGTTCAGGATTCATTTATTTTTTTTTTTAAGGATTATTTATCTATTTATTTATTCATGAGAGACACAGAGAGAGAGACACAGGCAGAGACACAGGCAGAGGGAGAAGCAGGCTCCATGAGGGAGCCGGATGTGGGACTTGATCCTCGGTCTCCAGGATCTTGGCCTAGACCGAAGGCAGTGCTAAACCACTGAGCCACCCGGGCTGCCCTAAGCGTTCATTTATTAGACAATTCTGAATATATGCTTTATATGTGACTTTCTTGAAAAGTATTACCTAAAATAATTTCATATCCTTTGTTTCAACCATGTAGACATATATGTGAAGTTTTGTGAAAATGAAAATATTACATGCATAATTTCCTGTTAATTCATGTAATGCATTCCATTTATAAACCATGCAAGCGGGATCCCTGGGTGGCGCAGCGGTTTGGCGCCTGCCTTTGGCCCAGGGCGCGATCCTGGAGACCCGGGATCAAATCCCACGTCGGGCTCCCGGTGCATGGAGCCTGCTTCTCCCTCTGCCTGTGTCTCTGCCTCTCTCTCTCTCTCTCTGTGTCTCTCTCTCTCTCTCTGTGACTATCATAAATAAATAAAAAATTTTTAAAAAAATATAAACCATGCAACTGAATTATTCTATTGGATAAAATAAGATTGAAAGCATCTATAGGTAAAATCTAGTAGTATAATAAAAATACAATGTAATAAAGTAGAAATTGATTCTGAAATGTAAGAATTTGTAATATTAGAGAACTTATCCATATAATCATTGTCTCAATGCATAAAGGAGGAAAATCCCTGATCATACTGAAAAAGAGACAAAAGACATGATAAAATTCAACATCTATTTCTAATAACTTTTAAGAGATCTTACAAATTAGGAATGGTAGCATATGGAACACCTGGGTAGCTCAGTGGTTGAGTGTCTGCCTTTGGCTCAGGTCATGATCCTGGGGTCCTGGGATTGGGTCCCACTTCGGGCTCCCCACAGGGAGCCTGCTTCTCCCTCTGCCTGCCTCTCTCTCTCTCTTTCTGTGTCTCTCATGAATAAATAAATAAAAATCTTAAAAAAAAAAAAAAAAAACAAAAAGAGAGATCCCTGGGTGGCGCAGCGGTTTAGCGCCTGCCTTTGGCCCAGGGCGCGATCCTGGAGACCCGGGATCGAGTCCCACGTCGGGCTCCCGGTGCTTGGAGCCTGCTTCTCCCTCTGCCTGTGTCTCTGCCTCTCTCTCTCTCTCTGTGACTATCAAAAAAAAAAAAAAAAAAAAAAAGAATGGTAGCATATTATCTCAGACCGACAGCCAACATCATCACATATGATAGTAACATTCTGCAGGCATTCCCATTATTTTTTTTTTTAAGATTTATTTATTTATTTATTCATGCATGATGGAGAGAGAGAGAGAGAGAGAGAGAGAGAGAGAGAGAGGCAGAGACACAGGCAGAGGGAGAAGCAGGCTCCATGCCGGGAGCCCGACGTGGGATTCGATCCCGGGACTCTAGGATCGCGCCCTGGGCCAAAGGCAGGCGCTAAACCGCTGAGCCACCCAGGGATCCCCAGGCATTTCCATTAAATTGAGAAGGAGCCAAGAAGTTTCTCATTGTTATTTGTATTAGTGAACACTTCAATAAAATTAAATAAGCACTATAAATATCAGAAAAAAAGAAGCCATTTTATAACTTATATATGACATGGTTGTCTACTCTAAAAACATAGGATAAACTAAAAAAAAATAATTCTAATGAAGGGTTCAAGAAGGAGAGTGTTTCCAAAATAAATTTATGAAAGGAGAAGTTTCCTTATGTTCAATAACAAAAAGTTTGCAAAGATGACTTTCAAAACAGCAACCCAAAATTCAAAGTACCTACATTTCTAAAAACAAAGTAGAGTATATACAATCCATATATTTTTTTAAATCCCCAGGGAATCAAAAAATAGTTTTAAGTAAGTAGAGATACCACATTTCTAGATAGAATAATAATATTTTAAAGATATACTATTCTTCAATTAATGCAAAGTCAAAATTGGAAAGTTATTTTTAAATTTGTAAATAACTCAAGTGAATCTGAATTTTTTTTTAGAAACTACTCGAGAAACACGAAGAGGGAATTTTGCCAATAAAATTTGAAAAATGGTATAAAATAATACAGCATTTTATTGATATAGAAACTGGCACATCAGTAAAACAGAACAGATAGTTCATAAACACACCTATTGTTTTTTTTAAAGGGAACATATAGTATAGGTACTAAATCAGTTGGGTAAGAGTAGACTTTTCTAAAAGAGGTAGAATCTAAAAAAGGAAAGAGGAAATAAATTTGACAGCATTATCAAAAAAGACTTCCACAAAAAAATAATTCACAAATTAAAAGACAAAATGTAAAGGCAAAACAAAGCAAACTAGGAATAACTTTTGCAAACTAGATGACATTTAGAAGCTTTAAATCCTTATTCCAATACTAGGTATAAAAGAAACTGAAACATGGCCAAAGAATATGAAGGGACCATTGACTAAAACAGACAAACATAAACAAAACAAAGAAAAGAAATACAAGCACAAAAAAGTATAAGAAAATTATCAACTTCACTACTTGCCAAAGAAATACAAATTTAAAAAATAATTATTTTTATCCATAAAGTTTCTCTTTTCCAAAACTAAGAGATCCAGTGGTTGGCAGTGGTGGGGGTAGAAATCACTCTAAGCTGTTTTGAAGAGAATGTAATTGGTTTGGTTTTTCTGGGTAGCTTTAGGCATATTTATCAAAAGCATAAAAGTTCTCAAGTCCTTTGATCCAGCAGTTTCACTTTTAATGCATTATTCTAAAAAATATTATCATGAAAATGGGAAGAAATTACAAAGAAGTTCATCATGATACTGATCAACAGTATAACAAACTGGAAAATAAACTGTAACTATTCAACAATAGGTCAGTTAAATAATTATATGTTTATAATGGAACCTTATAGGCATTGAAAATGTTGCCAAATGAAATCATACATAAAAATGTTCATGTTCTGGGATCCCTGGGTGGCGCAGCGGTTTGGCGCCTGCCTTTGGCCCAGGGCGCGATCCTGGAGACCCGGGATCGAATCCCACATCGGGCTCCCGCTGCATGGAGCCTGCTTCTCCCTCTGCCTGTGTCTCTGCCTCTCTCTCTCTCTCTCTCTCTGTGTGACTATCATAAATAAATAAAAAAAAAAAATTAAAAAAAAAAAAATGTTCATGTTCTGCTGTCAAGAGAACTATGCAGACTACAAAGGAAAATGAACAAAAAGATATTTTTTTCTTTCTTTTTTTTTGAAAAAACGAAAATGCCTAGAGCTATATGGATAAGCACCAAAATAACAGTGGTTTTCTCTGGCTGGTAGAATTATGAATGATTTTAATTTGCTTCTTTGTACTTGCCTCACGTTTGTAATTTTTCTACAATGACCATACATAACTTTCATAATTTATCACAATAAAATTTTATTATATTTTATTTTATATTTGTTTTGGTTTTTAAAAACAGAAATCAGAAAGTGAATGATTGTAACAATTTGTTAATTCAGAATTTGAAAGAGGAATCTCTATTCACTGGTTTCTCTATTACTACTTAATTGGATAATCTAGCTTTTTCATTAACTCCAATGTAGACACAAATAGAATCCACAGCATAATCTAGGCACCAACCATGAAATTAATTAGCAAAGTAATTACATAAATTAGATCCCAGGTTCAACAATCATACCTCTGCAAAGAATGTTTTTTTCTTTACAAAACCAACTAAGTACCAACTTTTAAAATTGATCCTGTTAACTTGTAAAAAGCTTGTAATGTTTAGAGGAAAGATTTAGGATATACAAGTTAAAGATGACCTTTGAGAGACAGACAGCTTTGATTTCAGTATTGACCTCAGGAGCTGGCAGGCATTTGGGAATATGGACTTGACTGTTGAATACCCACTTGAGAATATCCAGCAGGCATTTGGGAATATGGTCTTGACTGTTGAATTAGACATATCGGTGGGGATGAGACTGATGTGCAGTCCATTGCCAGTGCTGAAACACTGTGAAAACATGAATTCCAAGTGAGTTCAGAGCCCCCTGGTTACACAGCTCCCATCCAGGGGACACTCTTCTCATTCTATTCCTGAAGTTATACAACTCACATGAATGATATTAAGTACAATCTCCCTTCCATCCCTTCACCATGCAAGGTGGCATATACCTAGATGAGTTCCCTTGGCAAAGCAAGACAGAAGAGGTACAAAGATTCACATTTACATGTGTGTGGGGAGAAACAGTGCAGGAGTTGTAACAGGACTCCCATCTACATGCAGACAGGAAAAGGAGAAAACAGGAGTCAGTGAGGAAGAATGATATGGGACAGAATTTCAGGGAGTGTATGTACCATGGTGTCAATGTTCTAGACAGACCTAAGCCAATGAGAGCTGAGATGGGCCACTGGGCCTCAAAGTATAAAGAAACTGATATCTTGGAGATGGTGGAGTCCACTGAGTAAAAGAGAAGAACCCAAGGCATCTGGAAGCAGAAGTCAGGGCCTGGAAAGGAATGAAAGATCCTGGGTTCAGAGTATGGCATCACTGATGGAAGAGCTTTTATTTCTCTTTGGGAAAGGTTGAACATGTTGCTATGTAGAGCAAAAAGAATCAGGGCAAAGGGAGGAATTGGAGGTACAAGAGGAAGAGGGAAGTGTTAATTACACAGAGAGTCCTGAGGAAGGCAGGCAAAGACTGTATCCATTTGCCAAGGCCAGGAGTGGCCCTAGAAAGAGAAGGAATGCCACTTTCTCAGGATGAGACTGAGGTGGGCAAGGAACTAACTCCTTTCAGAAGAGAAATGAGTTAAGTCATCGAATTCAACTTAAAATCTGGTTGGAATTTTGAAATAAAGGGGGAGGCCCCAAGTTGTTAACAAGCCCTCTCATGAGCTTATTAATTATCTCATTAATTATCCTGTGGTAGATACAGAAATCCTTTAAGCCATCTTATTCAAGTGGCAGTACGAATCATATGCTTTAATGAAGTCACCCTCAGTGTAAGTAATAGGGGACCAATTTGGAGATTTTGGCCAATAGGCCAGTGATCGCTGTGGATGAATTGCCATATGCAGTCCACAAAGGTGTTGAGTTTTGCCTCTAGTAAATTCTATTTAGTTTTACCAAATAGTGCTTCCTTATTTTCTATAACTGTGTTTCCTCTTTCTAATATATGGGTGGGAGGCAGCGGGGTGGGGAGGAGAAGAGAAGATAAAGGCATCCAAACATACTCTGAGATAACTCTTGAGAAAAGAATATGAATATTAAATGGGAGACAGGGGTTGCTGGTTAACATTTTAGAAAGATATGTCTTCTGGCAGATCCTTTTATTAAACAGAAGAAATAACATTCTATTCTATGCCTTAGAATTTTATGATAGAATTGGCCATGACAGTATAATTTGA